>NC_045429.1:364011418-369363918 GCF_902635505.1 Sarcophilus harrisii | reverse complement strand
TGTGCTTTTTAATGAGATAAAACTTGATGGAATTATCTCAGAATATTCTTTTGAGTCTGTTTTCTCCTCATTTCTTCTACATAGGCAGACTCCCCCTTCTCCCCCCCCCCCAAATCTGAGAACAGATTTCCATTCAGAGGTAGTAGCATTATGGTGGAGGGGTCTCCTCTCCAACTTTACCTAAAAGAGGGTTCATTCTAGACAAGGCAGCAACTACTTTGAAAATTTAACATCAAGGGGTCTGAATTTGGGGTAAGCCATTCCCCATTGGGAGAACTGGAGAAATTGCAGTTCTTTTTGTCCACAAGATGGCAGCCATAGCCCACATAGGAAAGTATGCAGAGCTCTTGAGATTGATACTTTATTTCACAAGCATTAGAAAGATTTTGTCATCACAAGTTTGGATGCTTTAAGCAAAGGTCCTTTTCAAAATTGCTCCAAATCAGACCCACTTTATAAGACAAAATTTTCAATTGATTTTAGGAGTGTGTGTGTGTGTGTGTGTGTGTGTGTGTTTTTCAGTTTGTTGTGATGGATCTCATTTCTAGTCCAAAATGTACCCAGTCATTTACAGAAATACTTTTCTGGGCTTTAGGATTTTGTCCTAAGACATCTTAGATATAGGTCAGATAGATCTTTCAGATAGATAAACCATTTTTGGGTCTTCTATTTAAGCTTATAAAACTGGGGGGATTATACTAGTTCAGTTCCTTTACAGCTCTAATGTACTATTATTGCCTGACATGATATAAAGCAAATTGGAATGGAACTGTATTCATATCAAGTGTGAGATCAAGAATATACTTTGAAGCTCAAGAATGTGTGCAGGGGCATGCTGGTTAATGTATAATAATCAAGTCTCCCAGTTAGAACTGGCTCAAGCATAACCCTTGGGCATTATGGGAATTTCAGGATCTGTTTTCTTGTGTCAGTAACAGAACATTTTAGAATCTTACATCTAGATTATACAATATAAATAAATAGGTAGATGACTGTGTGAATTATCTTTCTTTCAATTAATTGTCCTTTCCATATATACTATATTCATTCTTAGTCTTATTCTCATCTCTGCCTTGACCTCAGATCAATGCCAATTTGGATTAATAATTTAGTCTAGATCTATGATTTCAATCCTTTAGGGAATGCCCAATGAAAAAGTTCCCTCTACTTTTTTTAACCTCTATTTTTCTATATTAATAGTGTATTATTTTTCCAAATACATACAAAAATAGTTTTTAACATTCACCTTTGCAAAACCTTGTGTTCCAATTTTTTATTTTTCTCTCTCCCTTCCTCTTCCCCAAGATAGCAAACAATTCGATATAAGTTAAACAAATGTAATTCTTTTAAACATATTTCCATATTCATCATGTAATGTAAGAATAATCAAATCAAAAGGGAAAAGGTCAGAATACTATGTTTTAATGTACTTTCAGTCTCTCTAGATGTAGATGCCACTTTCCATCACAAGTTGATTAAAATTGTCTTAGATCACCTCACTGTTGAAAAGAACCAAGTCCATTAAACTCAATCAACATATAATCTTGCTATTACTATGTACAATATTCTCCTGGTTCAGTTCACTTCCCTCAGTATCAGTTCAGCTAAGTCAATGAAGGCTTTTCTGAAATCAGCCTACTCATCATTTCTTATAGAACAGTATTATTACATTTATATACTGTAACTTATTCAGCCATTCTCCAATTGATGGGCATCCATTCAAAGAAATTCCATCTATCAAAATAAAGTGGAAACAATTTATAACTTTAGAAAGCTACATGAACCATTGGGAAATTAAGTGATTTGCCCAGGGTCACAAAGTCATTATGTATCACACATGGGATTTTAACTTATGCTTTCCTAGCTTCAACACTTTGCTGTGAAACTTGAGTCAAAACCAGTTCAGAGAAATCAAAACTCTTAAGTAATTAGAGACAGATTTGCTACTTTTGTATGGTTCAGAAGACAACTAAGTGTTGCAGTAGATATAGTGCCAGGTCTAGAATCAAGCAGACCACAATTCAAATCCAGCCTTAGATATTTCCTACCTCTCTGACCTTAGACAAGTCACTTAATTTTGTTTGCCTTCGTTTCTTCATGCATAAAATGAACTAGAGAAGGAAATGGTGAGCCACTGCAGTATGTTTGCCAAGACAACCTCAAAAAGTGATCAAGAAAAATCAGAGATGACTTAAAGTGATTAAGTAACAATAACAAAAAAGCAAAACAATAAAAAAAGAATCTAAGTTCAGAGTAGATGCTGTCATATTTCCACTTTCATTGCCTACTTTAAAGAAAATAATAAATCAAAAAACATTTGTTAAGTGACAACTATATACCAAGCATTATGCTAATTAAGAAAGTGAAAAACAATATGCTTCAATCTGCATTCATACTTTATCAATTCTTTCTCAGAAAATAGGTAGTATTTTTTCATCATGAGTAGTTTGGAATTGTCTTGGATCATTGTATTGCTGAAGATAGTTGTCGTTAATAGATGATCATTATACAATATTGCTGTTATTGTGTACAATTATCTCCTAGTTCTGCCCACTTCATTCTATATCAGTTCACATACATCTTTCCAGGTTTTTCTGAAATTATCCTGTTCATCATTTCTAATAGCACAGTAGTATTCCATTACAATTATATACCACAACTTGTTCATCAATTCCTCAATTGTTTATCTGGTATTTCTAGGCTACTGGAAAGCTGGAAACTTTACTGATTAATACAAGGTGTAATTTTATTAGCACTAAGTTTTAATCTTTAGACTGAACTAAGATTATAGAGAACTATATAGGGTTAAAAAATTGTGAGAGACAGTTTGACATAGTGGATAGAATGGTCCTCAGGATCTGAATGACAAGATATTCCAATCCTACCTGTCATATATATTGTTTGTATGACTTTGGTGAAGTCACTTCAATTTTCAGACCTGTTTCTTGGATTGTCAGTGGCAAAGCAAATACTTATCTATACTGATGAAAGGATTTTCCTTGCCAGAAATTCCCTACAAAAATGAGATCACAGTCTAGTTCAAAAATAATATTACTAATAGAAGATATATATTTCTTGGATGAGTAGAATATTAACAAGAAACTTCTATAATGTATATTTATATATTTGCTTTTTAAATGTTTCACACAGGAAATGATGATTGTTTTCCAACCAGAGATATATCCATTCTAATCTAATTTTCTCTATTAAAGAGGATATTGAGGCATTTGTTTACAGTCACACATCTAGATGGTGGCTATTGTTGTTCAGTCACGTCCATGACCCCATTTGAGATATTCTTGGCAAAGATACTGGAGTAGTCTGCCATTTCCTTCTCTAGCTCTTTCGAGGAGAAAACTAAGGCAAATAGGGTTAAGTGACTTACTCAACATCACACAGCTAGCAAGTGTTTGAGACAAGATTGGAAGTCATGAACGTGAGTCTTCTTGACTCCACATTTGGCACTTTATCTACTGCGTCACCCACCTGCCCTCTAGGTGGTAGAGTTGATACTTAAACAAAGGCCCCCAGTTTGGGGTTCTCTCTCTACTCCATCATTGTGTATGGTAGTTAGGTGGTAGAGTAGATAGTGTTGGACCTAGAGCTAGGAAGACTTCAGTTCATTTCTACAAATGGAGTTAATAACACCCATCTCCCAGGATTGTTCTAAGGATTAGGTGATATGATATTTGTAAAATACTTTGAAAACCTAAAGATTCTATATTAATACTAGCTATTATATCATAGATGCTGTAGGCAAAACAATTGAGCAATTCTCAGGGTGGGGTTGGGGGGTAAGCATGGAGAATGAAATTAAGTGTGCTTGGTAATTAGACAGACATATTATTAGAAATTTCTTCCTTATATTGAACTAAAATCTGCCTTTTTGTAATATTTAACCATTGGTTCCCTCTTATGCAAACCGTACTTTAGCCCCACTTCCTGGAAATGAGACTATCCTTCCTTTGTCCCCTAATATTCTATGGATTATATGGTTTCTTGAGTGCAGTATGTGGGGAACAGTTATGGGAGGGAAACTCCCTCTCCTCCTTTCTGTATATCCTATTCCCTGAAGCCCAGAAGTCTTTTCCATGTCTTCGTTCAATGCAGTCTTAGTTTCTTTCTGTAACCAGTAGAGGGTGCTATTTACCTTCTATATTTCTCATACATGCAGCATGTGTTAATCATTCAATTGTGATCTATTTATAGCTACTTGTTAAAGCAAAATTTAATTCAAGTTTGGATTCTATTAAAGTGCCGGTATATTGTAATTGTCCCATCACCTAGTGCTAGAGTAATTCAGTGTCCCTCTAATAGTTTCCATTCAAACCTGAAAACAGGAGAACTCAGATTCCCATGACTCAGATATATTGCTCTGGGTAAAATTTGATTTTACAGTTTTTCATAGTTGCTCATTTCATGCTGATGCATGTTTCCAGAAGAAGTCACTAGTACTCAGAGCACAACCATAAATTTTTTTTCTCAAAAATCTTCACAAATTTCACAAATCTATTAGATCAATGGATAGAGAGTGTTGTATTCAGAGTTAGGAAGACACAAATTAAAATCCTGCTTCAGACATTAACTGTCCGATACTGAGCAAATTACTTGCCTCTCTCAGATTCTGATTCCTTATCTATATAATGAAGATAATAATAACAATGACCTCTCAGAATTGTATGAGGATCGATATGGAAAATATGAGTAAAATGTTTTGAAATATTAAAACACCATATAAATGCTACCATTATCATCATCATTACTATTATTTTCATTCAACTACTCCCCAAATGGATCACATCTATGCATATTTTCAGCTGCAACTATACTAATTTTTTGTATTGTATATTAGTATAGTATTGTTCTAATGTCAGATAGCAAATATTCTGCTATGGCTTCCAAGCTCTGCTCTAATATCCACCCACACCAATTCCTTAAACTCTAATCTCACATGATCTCACTCTCAGAATACCCTCTCACCTCACCATGCTATCACTTTTCAAAAAGTCTCCTAAATCACCAACCAGTAATCCTAAAGCTTCTCAATGCCTCCCATTCCTAAACTCCAAATACCCTCCTACTTGCTAACTCACTTATCCCTGTGATAGGAGATGGAAGAAAATCTTCCATGAAGAGGCAAACCTTCATTTTCTTTCCCTCTCAGCCCCGGTAGTAATTACTTTAGGTTTTTTCAGAATTTGTGTTTGTATTGAGGCTTAACTCAGCTTCTATTGATTCTTTGCTCTATCTGGTCTCCAAGAGGGAGTATGGCTCATTTCTGGTCAATCAGGAAAGTAAATTTTCTTTGGGCCCTGCTTTTCTCCTTCCCTCCATCCTCTTCCCTCTCTGTCTCTCTTCCATCTCTCTCCATCTCTGTCTTTCTCTTCTTCCTCCCTCTCACTTTCCCTCCTTCCCTCTCTCACTCTTTTCCTTTCTCCCTCTCCCTCCCTTCTCCATCTTCCTCTCTCTTTCTCTCTGTGTCTCTGTCTCTGCCTCTGTCTGTCTGTCTGTGTCTCTCTTTTCTCTCTCTCTCCTTTTCCCCCCTTTTGCTTTTTTATCCTTCTGTGCCTAACTCTGATAATCTTTTTTTAGAAATTAGTGGACCATTTTAGAGACTAATTGTTAAACTTCCTATTTTCATTATCTATATGCATTTTTATCTTAATAATAAGCTAGAAATGTTGCCCCAAAGTCTGGGTTTCTAACCATTTAGCATTCCTCCTTCAAGTGGTCTTATGCCTTTATTTAGCATGGTTCAGTATCCCCAAATCCTCAAATAATCTGAGTGGAGAAGATAAAGGTTTTTGACATTATTGTTGTTCATTCAGTAATGTCCATAACTCCACTTGGGGTTTTCTTAGCAAGGATACTGGAATTGTTTGCCATTTCCTATTCCAGCTCATTTTACACATGAGGAAACTAAGACAAATAGGGTTAAGGGACTTGTTCAATCTCACAGCTAGAAAGTATCTGAAATTAGATTTGAACTCAGGAAGATGTCTTCCTGATTCCAGGTCCAGCACGATGCTTCCAGCTACCAATAGAGAAGAGTGCTGGCCCTCAAAAGATTTGCATGTGGCAGGCTCAGTCATAGAAAGCCCTGTTTGTTTTGGCTATGGTCATTTATGTAAACAATGAGATTAGGACTTCCATGTTTTCAAATAATCAGGGTCTATCTTAGAACTCTTGCAGTTCATGATCACATATTTGGGAAAGGGACTAGATTTGTGATTTCACTGATATAAAGAACCCCAAGGTGGAGAAGCTTCTTCTACAAGGGCCAGTAATCACTTCCTCTGCAGTGTATAGTCTTAAATAATTGCCTGTATCACTGAGATATTAAATGATTTATCCAGGGTCACACAACCAGTATATTTTAGAGGCGGATTTGAAAATGTATTTTGATTCAAGTCTGGCTTTCTATACCCAAGTCACACTACCTCACTTGAATCAGTTGGTAGCATTTTATCTTACTATGTGACAGTTGCTGATTCATTCTTTAAAAAAACAACAACAAAAGCTCTTTTAAAATAGGAAATTCTTAATAGGAAACCTTCAATGATTTTATATATATGATATATATGTATATGTATGTGTGTATATAATGAACATGTGTGTACATATGTATAAAATACATTGTGATGCAAGATATTTATATATAGAATACATTCAGATATACCTCTGCATATAATACAAATACACTGTGCATATACTCCATGTTACAGATCACTATATGTGTATATATTCTTTGTGCAACATATATTAAATGATTATACATGTTAAATGTGGTCCATCTGTATATCTATGTATGCAATAGATTCTAGTTCTAGGCTAGCACATCTATAAGAATGATACTTGAAAAAAAAAGGGGTGAAGGTTTATTAGTATCATTATATTGACAGCATGCATTTGAAAGTAAAACTAAAGGTACTGATTTTCTCTTGCCCAAATCAGCCAAGGTTTGATTTATTTTTTAGATTTTCCCTTCTTCTCAGTTTCACCAATATAGTACCATATCTGAGATGAGTCAAATTCCCATTGGTTTTGCCCTGCCGATATATAAATGAACTGAGGTTTAGCAACTTCCCAAGTTCAGAACTTGATTCCTTTGCATGCCCACTGTTCATATTACATGTGTCTTCTCTTCTTACCTTTTTCACTTTCACTGTTTTGTATTATTTTTATGCATTATTCTTCAGTGCTGCTAGAGCTAACCTAAGAGGGAAAATACTTATATATCCAAGTCAAAAAGGCCTTTAAGCTGCCTGTTATGAATTGTCCACTGAACTATAAAAGAATGCTCAGGATGTTTCTCCTGGTACTCAGGTAATCAGTTGAGTAGACATGTTAAGAAGCTGGCCCTTGGCATTAATTTTGGGATACAATTTGAACAAATAATGAATTGTGTGTGTGTGTGTATGTGTGTGTGTGTGAAGAAAGGGAGTCAAATATTTGTATGAATTACTAGAAAGAGAGAGACTGATTAAGAGTGATATGGTTAGCTGAAAGAATATGAATCAAAGATTTTGTTAAATGGAGTTACTTGGGTGCAGATCATTGAGCAATTTGAGAGTATGTTTTAGGTGCAGATCTTTTAAAACCTGTGCTCATCTTTAGGTGTGCATCCCAGAGGATTTTAATTGCTTTTTAAAGTAAACCTTAATCCTCACTCTATTCTCACTCCAAGGCAGAAAGGCAGAAAAAAAGCCATCGCAGATAATTAATAAAAGAGAGCATACCTAAGTAGTTGTCTCATTTTCATATTGTCAGGGCAAAATCAATAAGAATTTGACACATCTCCAACAGAGTGCTCATTGGTGTAACCAAGAGTAGGGAGGGAGAATCTAGGAAAATAAATAAAGCTTCAAATAATTTGGAGAAGAAAGAACCTATACATTTCTTTTGCCATCAATATGATAATGTAAACAAACCTCTTCATTTCTATTTTATTCATGTCTCTTTCAACCGTAATCCTATGAAATATTCTTTTTTCCTAACTTCCAACACCAGTGCATTCATATGTATACAAATATGAATTTACAGGGCATTCCAAAAGTCCTACTGAAATTTAAGTTTATTAAAACTTAATTTTTAAATTATTATCATAAAGTTATTTTAATTATATTATTTGATCATTATTTAATGATTACTAAATATTTAAACTTATTAAAATAAACTGTACTAAGACTTTTGGATATTTCATATACAGATGTAAAGAAAACATTACACAATAACATCTTATTTTAAAAAAAATTCTGTATGGACAACATCCAACACTCTTATTCTTTTGAAGTCATTGACTCATGGGGAGTGAGGAAAGAGTGAGTATTATAGTGGTATATAAAAACTAGCAGCACAGTCAGTGTATGTAGTCAGTGAATTTGAGTATGTGTTGGTATCTACCAGTTCCTATGATAAGATTCTAATTCTGAGGGCAGTGATGATGGAGCCCTACAAATGAAGGATATCTGACTGTTCCATTTTTATGACACTTGGTAGGAATAGCATTTGTCTCACATAAACTGAGAAAATTACTTTTTCTTTTATGCAGATTTCCCTTTCCTACATCAACTTTCAGAACTACAGTATCATTGGGACTGAAACCTACAAATTAATATCAAATATTCGAGGCCAGAATTAGCTTAGACCAATAATTCAAGGCTATTTTTGGAATATAATGAAATATTTTTGGCTTATAAAAATGCAATAATGACTATATTTCTGATAAAAATTTAAAATGATAATTATATTATTACCAAAAAATTATGCTAGCCCCTTCCTCCACATTCACCACATTCATATGGCAGTAATACTGGATCAGGTAACTTGCATGACAGTGAGAATTCTGCTAAACTTCCAGCATACTAAATTCCCATGGGATGGGTTTTTATGTGACAGGGAAGCCATGCAACAGTTCAAACCCTAGACCACTGCACCAACCAAATCCCAGAGATAACATTGTGCTCCCTTTTCAGGAAACCATTTCAGTCTATGTAAAACAGAAATTTTTCTACCTCATTAGTAGCCTCCACATGGGAAAGAAAGTGCCCAGAGCAGCATAAACCAAAACAGAGCCAGAATGTATGAGAGAGAAGGTCCATGACAATTAGGGGAGAACTGAGAATAGTAGAAAAGTAATTAAAGAAAGCAGCCACTCTCCAGGTTCGTAGGGCTTAACATCATTCCTATTATGGATGACTTCTTTCTTTATACTTGTATCTCCACTGCTTATATATAATAGATGCTTAATAAGTATGTTTTTGTGATTGGTTGTTTGGAAGAGTATAGAATTCAATCCACAGTAATTTAACTGTCTGATTTGAGAAAACATGGTTTCAAGGGAAGAGGTTGGGTGGAAAGATGTTATCTCAGTGCTGGCAAGGAAAAAGGCAATGTTTAAAATAAAGTATTATAAAAATTAGACAGCTTCCACAAAGTAGGTACATTTCCAATATTTTAGATCAGTATTCCCAGTTCCAAGGAGATAACTTATGACTGTTAGTAACTTCCTACATATTAAAGTACAAAAAGTTGAGGATATCCCCTGGGCTACCAAAAATGCCCTACGAGGAAGCATAATCTGTATGTTATATAGAATCCCCTTTATAAGTAAAACTATTCCTTTGCTGGCCAAAACTATCTTTCACTGTGAAATGTTTTTTGAGTGTGAATTATGATCTGCCCACTGCAAATCTTCAATTTAATTAAACAAGCATTTATTAAATTGCCTGCTATGCACAAGAACCAATTTTAGGTTCTAGGAGTACAAAGCAAAGATTAAAATTAAAACAACAACAACGAATAATCTATGCCCTATAAAAATTCACATTCACCAAGGGGGAGATTTTGGGAAGCCATTCAATTTACATCCATATATGTGTGTTACACATGTTTACATGAACTACAATAATGATTATTTCACAAATATTTTTTTCTCTTTTATTCATTTGTAGTGAAAGACACTTCAGTTCCTCCAGCACCACAACTTCTGCAAGTCAAGAACCATCTTCTGGGGAGCCAGCATTGAGTGCACTTCAACAACAGCTTTTACTTATGGTGGCTCGAAGGACCCAGTCAGAAACTCCACGAGTACACTGTAATGTCACTGCTCCTAATATTTCAGTAGGTTCTATTCTCTAACTATGGGATTATCACAGGGTTTCTTGAGAAGCTAGACAAATTATATCCTATCTCTCTTTTCGGTAGTAGCATGTGCTTGGCATTTCTGTGATGTTTTAACAATGTAGTTCAGTAGAGAGCACTTGACTGACATGTAGTAGAAAGAAAAAAAATATGTTTTGACTAGAGCTTTCCAAATTAATTTACCTATGGAATGTTTTCAGATTTGAAATAGATTGATGGAGCCCATAAAGATTAGTCTGGAGTTATAAGGCATGAAATATCCTCTGGATAGAAAATTCCACTTATTTTCACACCAAAAAGTTGTTACATATCATAAGTACTTTAGATATAATTGTATATTTAATAGAAAGGAAATAGAAATGTTGACATGAAAAGATTATGTAATAATGAATTGTTTTCTTTCTAATAGAGAGAGAGAGAGAGAGAAAAGCATCCTCTTAGAACCCTAATGTCTTCAAGGATGTGAGAGAAATAAAATAGGCAGTGACCCTGGGATTTGGGATGGCTTTTTTTCTACTCTGATCTTAGACCATAAAAAATGGAAAGGGAAAGGGAATTACAATGGAGAAAAGGGGCAAGGAAGTTATTACCTTAAATAGTAAGTGCATGAGTTAAAGAATATATAGACATGGAGAAAAGGGTTGGGGAAAACAGAATCCCATGAACCTCACTTTCATTTGAGTTAGATAAAAAAAAAACAAAACTGAATACACACACAGAGAGAGAGAGAGAGAGAGAGAGAGAGAGAGAGAGAGAGAGAGAGAGAGAGAGAGAGAGAGAGACAGGCAAACAGAGAGAGAACTTAGTTTAGAAATACATAAAACATAACAAAGCAATAGGTGGCTACAGGGAGAGGGGAAAGGGAGGGTTAAGACAAAGGGCAGAATAGTTAAATAGTTAAAGGGGTATTCATAAGCAAACTCCTTACATCAAACTCCTACATCAGAGCACAGAGCCTGAAATGGGAATTAAAGGGTAAGAGAGAGTAAAAACTTATCAGAGGAGGACAAAAGAAGAAAAAGAGAGGTAAAAAATGAAAACAGATCATCTAAAATTATACATCCTCATACTAAGTAAATTAGAAATCCTAAATAGTAAGTTTCAACAACTTTTTTATTAAGAGATATGGCATTAAATAAATAGAACAAAAATGTACAAGATAATAATATGAAAAGATATATACAATAATAATCATATCTCTGTGAATGGAATAAACTCACCTATATAAAACAGAAAAGAATAGCAGAAAGGATTAGAAAGCAGAATCCAACAATATATGATTTACAAGAAATATATTTGAAATATAAAGATTTATGCTGAATTAAAAATAAGAAATGGGCAAAATCTATTTCACTTCAGAAAAACTTCAAAAAAACTGGAATATCAATCATGATATCACATAAGGCAAGAATACAAATAGGCACAATAAAAACAAACAGAAAAATGATGAACAATACTACAGGTAATGAATTAATATCTTTATTTGTCTGCCTTTCTATCTATCTAATGATTGGCATAGTATCACAATACATTAAAAAAGTTAATTTAATTGGAGGGAAAATACATGGTAAAATTGTAATAGTGTAGAAGAAGGTTAAATGAACCCTTTCAGACTTGGATAAATCAAACAAGAAAGGGAGGGAGAATTTAAATACAATTTTAGAAAAGTTAGAGGGAAAAATGATCTTTGGTTATCACTGAATGGGAACAGAAAAAAAGTTTGTGTATGTATTAGGTATGAATGATACCTTTAAAAAGTTGAACATGTGAACAAATTCAGAAGCGAGAACACTAAGTATATTATTTAACTACTCTAATGCAATAAAATTACTTTCAATCAGGAGCATTTGAAGAAAACAAAATTGCAATTAAAGACTAAATAATTTAATCCAAAAGAATTTAAGGCTCAAAGAATAGATCAAAGAACCAAAACAAAATATCATCTTAGAAAATAATCATGTTGAGACAATATTGTGATTCACCAAAAGTTCATGGGAATGTCATTTGCAGAAGGGAACCTTTGGATTCTACTCTTAAATTTTTGCTATTTCATAGCCTCCATCTAGTTATATTTGACAAATCCAATAACACAAACCTATTATCAGTCCTTACTACTGCTTCATGAAAGAGTATCTGCTTGTTCTAAAAGTATTATGAGTTTTTTTATCATATATTTAAGAGTGTCTCTTAATTTTCCTCTTTCTGGCAAGGAACTGTTGATCTTTCTATAACTATCTTTGAATAATATTCCCTTTTCTTCATTATTAATATTATATGAGTTTTTATTAGATTACTTTCCAAATCCATCATATTACTTAGTCTAGTTCTAAAGTATAAATCAAGGCTTGTTATTGTGTAAGTTTTACTTGTTTTAAATATGTTTTTACCATTCACTTTTGATTTGAAGATTTAAGTTTGTCTTTTTATGTATTTGGTAACAGCCTTCTCCTTTTTGATATCATTTTGATCAGTGACTTTGGAGGGGAACAAATTATGTGTCTATATTGCCATCATCTAATAATTCAATGTGCCTTACAGATTCGTTTTCAACCTTTGATCTCTATATTTCTTTTGCATACATTAAGCATTTTGTATTTTGGGGAATCTAAAATATATTTTTCAATATATCAATGGAAAAAGATTCCATGAGATGTTCTTTTTTCCAGTGGAGCTATGTAGCTTAATGTAACCCTTGAAAATCAAATAATTAATAAGACATTGTAGTTTGATTCACATCATTATTATCATCATTCCTACTTTTTAAATTATTACTTTCTTCTCTTCTTCTGCTCTGAAATTTTACTAACACATGGCATTCCCTTTCTCGAAACATCCCCTCTCAAAACAGATTGGCAATTTGACTATAATTTGGATTCAGAGACAATTGTCCAAGACACTGAGAGATTGAATGACTTGCCTAGGATTATACAATCACCATGTGTTAGAGGCAAGTCTTGAACCTAAATCTTCTTGACTTTGATATCAGTCCTTTATCAACCTTGCCATACTGTCTCTCATTATTTTCATTATTATTATCGTTTATGTCAGGTTTTTATCTACACCTCTAACTTACTTCCTTTGGATTTCTTCCTTCTTGTAAAATCATCTTTGCTTTTCTCTAAGGAATCTATCTTATCTACCATTAAAAACATATCATGATATCTCTGTCACCAATAGATGAGTCTATAAATATATATTCATCATCTTGTAATCATATTTCTATCCTATTTTCATTTTTTATGGTGTGTGAAGATGTCTCCTTTAGCATTTTAAGATTTTTTGCTAGGTCATTTTGGGAAGGGCTTATTCCAAAACCCACAAATCATTAGAAGATAATTTTTTACTGACATGATTGAAGCAGCAAAATGGTCAGAGAGCAAAATGGACCTGAAATCAGAAAAACCAGGGTTCAAATTCATCCTGACACTTACTAGCTGTAAGATACTAGGCAAGTCAATTAACTTCCATCTGCTTCCCTAATTGAAAAATGGGTATAATAACTGTATCAATTTCCTGTAGTTGTATGTATGTATGTATACATATACATTGCAAACAACATTTCTACAAGTAATATTGTTGAAAATTTTGATATAATCAAAATTTCTATTCAGCAAAAGTGCTTTCAATGTAAAAACATGTGAAGAAGTCAACTCTTCCTTCTGCTTAAAAACTTGCTGGCGCCTGCCAGAAAAAAATTTGTCAATACAGAGTGACTCCTTCACCATTATAAAACTGTTCAGAGGATGGACTGTGCTCAGAAATTAGTTTTCTGAAAGTTCCACAGAATTATCTTTTTAATTTGTTGATTCCTTTTAACTTTATTTAGCTGTTTAATGCTCTCATTTTGAAATAGTAAAGCTACCCTTCTGAAAAAATGCATTCAGCTATTATTATTGCTCTGTAAGAAATGACCAGCAGGATGAATATAGAGAGGCTTGGAGAGACTTACATGAACTGATGCTAAGTGAAATAAGCAGAACCAGAAGATCATTATATACTTCAACAACGATACTGTATGAAGATGTATTCTGATGGAAGTGGATTTCTTTGACAAAGAGATCTAACTCAGTTTCAATTGATCAATGATGGACAGAAGCAGCTACACCCAAAGAAAGAACACTGGGAAATGAATGTAAACTGTTTGCATTTTTTTGTTTTTCTTCCTGGGTTATTTCTACCTTCTGAATCCAATTCTCCCTGTGCAACAAGAGAAGTGTTCGGTTCTGCTCACATATATTGTATCTAGGATATACTGCAACATATTTAACTTATATCGCACTGCTTGTCATCTAGCGGAGGGGGTGGAGGGAGAGAGGGGGAAAATCGGAATATAAGTGAATGCAAGGGATAATGTTGTAAAAAATTACCCTGGCATGGGTTCTGTCAATAAAAAGTTATTATTAAAAAAAATAAAATAAAATTTAAAAAATGCATTCAGCTCAGTTAACTACATTTGCTCATAAGAAGATTTTGGTTTTTCAGTGAATACTAGATCATTCATAGGAAATATTAGGCTCTTTTCATTGAGAACTACTCAAATAACATAATTCAGGAGGCCTGTTTTAGGGAGAAACTCACCATTTGGATAATTTAAGATATCTTTGGATAATCTATCCAAACATAAATAATTTTTAATATAAATTTATCTTTGTAGATAAAGAATCTACAAAGTAATAGAGCAGCTGCCCTTTCAGAGTTCTTTGATCAGTTAGGGTAGATAAATGAAATATTTATTCAATAATCAATGTATATCATTAGGAATACAAAAACTAAACCGAAATAATTTATATCTTAAGGAACTCACTTTATATTAAAGGAGACAATATCTATCCATGTGACCATCTGTAAAATAAATGTCTAAGTTTTTTTGGGGGGGAGGGGAGTGAGGCATTTATAGCTGGGGGAAGGAGGAGAGATCTCATGCAAGAAATACTATTTGAGTTGAGATTTGAGGGAAATTAGGCTTATGTGCAATGTCTGTTTTCTCACTGAAGGTTCAGCACAACCATTTTATGATTCCTCTCTTATCCTTTAAATGGATGAAGTTTAGAATTAGTATCAGGATATAGATTTTGATGAAACACTGAGCTGCTTTTATGAACACATTTTGTAACCTGCTATATAACTATAGTTCTACCATATCGCTGGTTAACTATCACAGGAATATACTTTATACTGTGAATCTCTTCCTTTGCCCTTAGTTGCTGACCTCTTCTGATCAGCATCTCATCAGCATGTCATAATGGTGTCTTTGAGAGCAATAAAATGCAACCCAGAGAGCTGTTTATTCCACTACTACCACCTTCTCTTCCCCCCAGATTGAAGAGCTGTCTAACTTCTTTCTCTTCATCCCTTGGTTTCTTTTCCCCTATATTTAGATCATCTGCTGCTTGCTGCCCTTGTCATTGCTCTTAATTGCCACAACTGTGGATGTTCTCATTGATGGCATCTGTTGTTCCTTTCCCTCCTCTTTTTTTCACTTTTCTTTGTTCTAGTTTCTTTGGTCACTTGTCACTTCTTCATGCTTTTCAGCATAGAAAGGCTGACCTTTATAAGCAACACCAGTCAATCAGAGAATTCATTTTCTTTTGTTCAGGTAACCTACCAATCACAGCCTATCAAGTATGATCTTAAGGTCTTTTCTCTTGTCAGCTGTTAGGTTTTTCTTGGCACTCAAGAGGTGCTTCTTTGCCTACAAAGGAATTTTTGGGAGCTGTGTCTTACCACCTTCTTGTTTCCCATCCCTACTTCTGGGGACAGAGCTACCATAGAAGTCTGAGGGTTCTAAGAATTTTATTTCATAACTGAACTTTGATTGAACTTTATTTCTATATTGAACCTTTTTGTCAGTAATATAATCAACAAAAGCTAGCAAGGTTTTTTTTAAGGTTTACAAGGCACTTTATATATTATCTCATTAGATAATGACTGCAATCCCATAGAGTCAATGCCATAATTATTCTCTCTACAGATAAGGAAACTGAGGATGATATAGCACCAGAAATAGATGGACCTGGGATCTAGAAGAACTGAGGCAAACCTATCCTTAAATATTTTTTATCTGTGTGACCCTAGGCAATTATTTTATCTCTGCTTCCATTTTTCTCATCTATAAAATGGGGATATTAATAGCACCCACCTTCTTGGGTTCCTGTGAGGAAAAACTGACATGATAACTATAAAAACACTTTTAAAACCTTAAGTTATTATATTAATGAAGATGAGCATTATAATGATAGTGATGAACATGGTAGTGATATAAGCTGCTTAGAGATAAACAACTAGGATAGACAACAGTGCATAGAGCTCTGCCCCTGGAGTTAGAAGGACCTGAATTGAAATGCGACCTCAGACACTTAATACACAAGATTACTTGTGTGACCCTGAACAAATGCTAATTGTAGAATCAGGAGGACTTGAGTTCCAATCCAGCTTCAGACATTTGAAATGTACTAGCTGTATGATCTAGACAATTCACTTAGCCCTGATTGACCCACCCACCCCCCACCCCCCAAATTAAAAAATGTTTGTTAAGGCAGGATTCCTACTCAAGTCTTTATTATTCTAAGTTCAATTATGCCCACTTAACTGAAATAAGCAATATCCCACTTATTCAGAAATGACATGTTCTATAACATTATCTCTTTAAAAGATAAACTAAACTCTGACAGGAAGATAAAAGGCCTCTGAGTGGCTGTATTAGTTATCACTAGCATATAAATTAAATTCATGTAATTTGCTCACCTAAGAACCTCCCTGGCCCTCATTCAGAGCCTATTAACTTTCATTTGCATGAAATTCTAGCAAGTTTTCATAGTGTTTGCTAACACACTTCCTATTAGAAATAAGAAATTAAAATCAGAACTGAGAAGATTCAGCGACTTTCAAGAGAATCAGTTGACAATTTGACAGGAATTCAAAAAATTTAAATCAACTCAAAATTTTAAGTTTCTTAGTGTTGGAGTCACTAGGTACTGCTGATAGTGACAAAATGAAACAATTTCTGCCTACAAGGAGTTTATGTTATACATAGAAAGACTCTTTTTAAAAATCAGACCCAAAAACTCAAAATTCAGATATATGGAAAATGAGATCACTATAGTTCAGAGATCATTTCAAGCATTGTCTCATTAAGATTCACTATATCAGACTTTCATATTTATTACAAAGTTGGGAAGTTAAAGGTCAGAAAAACTGAGTCAGATTTTCCCAGTATTACTAATTATTCCTATTACTGTATGTATTATTTAAAAGAGTCCCTTTAGTACCATCTCAGCAAGGAAATGTTCCAATTCTATCTTTCAGGAGCATTTCCTATATCTATGTTCATTATTTTGTTGCTCAGTCATTTCAGTTGTGTCCAGCTGTTCATAGTCCCATCTGGATTTTTTTTTTTTGGCAAAGATACTAGAGTGTTTTGCCATTTCTTTCTCAAGCTCATTTGACAGATGAGGAACTGAGGAAAACAGTTTCAAGTAACTTGCCCAGGGTCACATGGCTTGTGTCTGAGGCCAGATTTGAATTCAGAAAGTTAAACTTTTCGACTTCAGATGGGCTGAGTCTATCCACTGTGCCACCTAGTTGCTCTTGTTTAGTACTATCCTAAATTTGATGATTGAGGGAGTAAAAGTATTCTCCCAGGCAACAGAAATGCTAAATCACATTTCAACAATATATTAGAGCAACTCACTATTTAAATAATGTTCTTCCATAATGTTAAGACTTTTTATAATCCTCAGATATTAGTAGAAATATATAGGGCATCTATTTCAACTATTGTAAAATGAAGAAACTAAAGGCAAAGGTGATCTGAACATCACTGCTCACCTTTGTCTGTATACTCACTCATCTTTTTCTTAAAGCAGTTTCTTAAAGCAAGTCACACTTCTCAATCGATTAACAAATACCATTTAGCATTTGCTATTTCAGGCACTGTGCTAAGGAGTGAAGATACAAAGCAAGACAAAACCATCACTAACTTCAAAAAAATTACATTTTAATGGAGGATACAACATGTAAGTAACTAGATACATACATACACACAAAGATTCATAAAGATCCAAAGTTAGATAATCTAAAAATGGAAGGTGTTGGGCAGATAGGTGGTACAGTGGATAGAGTACCATCCCTGAACTCAGGAGCACCTGAGTTCAAATCCTGGGCATGTTCCTTAACCTTAATTGCCTTAGCAAATAAAAAAGGAAAGTCTCCTACAGAAGGCTTTGAAATGAAGTGAAGGAACAAATATTAAGGGGAAAATAATCCAAGGTAGAGAGTCTTGTGTCATGTCAAAGAAAATTCAATAGGCCACTGTAGACAAGTGATCTTTAGAAAGGGGTCTGGGTGTGAAGAGCTTTAAATGCCCAACAGAGATGTCTATATTTTACTTTAGAGATAAAAATAGGGAATCATAGAAGTTCATTGTACAAGGGAGTGAAATGATCAAACCTATATTTTAGAAAAATCACCTTGGTGGTTAAATAAAGGATGGATTGGAGTAGAGAGAGACTTGGACCTGACTCATTCAGTTAGGAAGCACAGTCCCAGAGATCGTTCAATGGGCACTGAACTGAGTCAAGAAGTCCTGAGTTCTAATATAGTCTCAGACACTTCTTGGCTATGTGAACCTGAGCAGATACTCATATGCCTCAGTTTCCTCAACTGTAAAATGGAGATGGTGATAGCATCTACCTCCCAGGATTATTGTGAAAATAAAAATTTTATAAGATGCTTAGCACAGTGTCTATCAATAGTAGGTGTTTCATAAATGCTTATTTCCCCTTCCTTTGCTACTGAAGGAGACTGGTAAGAAGGTAAGTTGCTTTCCAGGGGAGTGGTGATGAGGGCCTGAACTGTGGTAGTAAATGTGTGAATGTAGAGAAAGAAGTGTATGTGAGAGAAGGTAGAAATGACAAGATTTGGCAATATATCAGATATGAGAAATGAAAGTGGGGAGTGAATGATGACATCAATATTGTGTCTAAGAATGGGAAAATTATAAAATAGTTAAGAAGAGAGGAGAGATAATGAGTTTTATTTGAGATGTGTTGAATTTGAGAAGCTTATTGGTTATCAATTTCAAAATGTCCAGTAGATAGTTGGGGATGGTTGATTATTACAGCTCAGAAGAGAGATTAGTATTTTTACTTTCTACTTGTAGCAAAGAAACAAATTTTCAAACTTAAGGTACTATATATGTGTAATTTGTCACATTTTCATGTATTTGTTTGGTTCTGTCTTAAGTTTACTTATGAGTTAAAATATATTGTAATCTCTCAATGAAATGTAAGTTCCTTGAAGTTCCAAGGAATTTAAGTTCTTTGAATAAGGGCTGTCCTAATTTTTGTATTTGTGTTCCCAGTACTTAGTACCTGAAACATAGAAAACACTGAATAAATAAATGTTTGTTTATGGATTATGTATCAATTAAACAATTTTCCATTATTTCAATAATTCCAAATTCCAATAATTGATATTATGTATCAATTAAATAATTTCCAAAACTTCAAAGTTTTCTATTATTTCCACCAAACATCAACTTAATTTTTATAGTAATGGCTGATTTGGTGTGTGGCTAACACTGGATTCTTGAAGGATATACCAGCAATACCCAATTCCTGGAAAGGTTTGTTGGGGATAGTACTTATACTGACAAAATCAAAGATCCTTAAAAGATCAATTAGATATCTGCCTACATTTCTAAACAAATCCTATTAAAAGATTATGTTGCCAAATTCTCATGTTATACAAAATTGTTTTTGTTTGTAGTTTCTGTCTTTAATTAACAGTTGTATGAGATAAATATGATGAGATAAATTATTGGCATAATTTCAGGAATATATCATTAGGTCTACAAAAATCATTTGCCTTGGTAAGAATCATTCTACCATCAATTAGAACCTCTATCTTATCTTATCCATTTTATGAGAACATATTCACAAAAACCTCTGAAACTGAACATCTGTTTTTATATTTTGAAGTTTCAATTTCTGCTCAAAACAATAATATGGCAATGTGAATCCTTCTCTTTATTGTTTCTTCTCTATTTAAGCATCTGAGTCAAGACCTGGAAGAATCTTCATGCTCCTCAGCTCCCAAAAAATTTAACCGAGAACAGTTTTACAAATTTATCATTTTTCCTGGCAAGTGGATTAAAGTCTGGTATGATCGACTTACTTTGTTAGCACTGCTGGATCGGTAAGTCCCTGCTCATATTGATGTACAACAGAAGTATCTAGTAAGTGATATTGAATTGCACCCTATTTAAAGGAAGAGTATGAGATGCTCCTGGGAAACCCAGGAATGTTTGAAAAGTATATGCCTCCTTTGCCAAAAACTCAAAACTTAGAAAAAAAGATCATGAAAGTTTAAGAAATAATGTGGTTTAGCAATTAGTGCCATACATTTGGGAATGGGACTTTCTAGAATTATATTAAGGTAATGTGGTTTGGTCTGTCAATGATATTCTATAGTACTTTCTGATCAAAAAGAATCATGTTATGCCTTTTTGGCTTCAATTTCCCTAAAAGAAAGCATAGGATTTCAAGTGGCTTGAAGAAAGGCACTATATAAATCAGTCAGATTGTAAGGTTTCCCCTTAGCTGTTCTGAGCATTTGCTAGATCAGTCTGCTGCTTCATGTAATTCTGAGTTCAGTTTCTGAGTCTGTGCTAACATAGATCTACTGCAGCCTTGAAGAGGGTTGCACATATTTTTTTTGCAAAAATATTTGGCAGCCCTAAAGCATCATAGTAAAGAAAAGTGCTTGACATGGGGAGTGGGAAGAGGAGACCTGGGGACAAAGGGAAGTATTATGGCAATTGGAGATGTGGCAGGGGCAGCCTTAAATTTGTTGTCTCACTTTTGAGAAAACAAGATGAAATTACTCTAAAATTTTCCTTTTTCCTTTTCCCCATTGGTTCATCTTTTCTCCTTTCCTTTATCTAACCTAAAGAGCAAAGTGGGAAGTGGATAGACAGTTGTCTTGTATGGATATAGTTATTTACATATTGTCTTTCCTCTTAATACTACTTTTCATTTACACTGTATATATCTTTGATATTCAACTTGCTGCATATTATCTCACTTATTAGAATATGAATTCTTAGGGTTAGAGAGTGCCCTTTGCCTGTTGGGGGAGAGCAAGATTGATTAGCATAGTGTGTCATATAATTAGCATTTAACAAATAATTCTTGATTATGATAATGAAAAAGAGGGAGAAGGAAGATCTGGAAGAAGAAAAGGAGGAGTAGAATCAACAATAACAAACTTTTCATCTATACTGCAGAAAAAAAGGCAAAAGGCTTTGAGTCTGGAGAAAGTATTCTATAAATCAGCCAGTTAGTGAGGTTTCCTCTTGATTTTTTTGGAAGATTTTGCTAGATCAGTCTTTAGCTCCTCATGTAGTTCCCAGTTTAGTTTCTAATAATGATGGTGATGATTTAGAGTAGAGTTGGAAATACCATAGTGTTTCAACTAATTTTCTTATTCACAGCAAAGGGCAGAAAGGGTAGTAATACAAAGGTAAAGATAAATATTATGGATGAATTGATTTCCCAATTATAATACTGTTTTACAAAGGTGTGGTGCTATTACCAAACCTATCTAGTGAACTGATAAGATTTCATAGTTAAATACCAAGCAGGAGACAATGCAGTAAAAACTGAATGCTTGTTCAATTGTATCATGTCCCCCAGTGACTATCCTTTTCAGAGTAATTTAATTGTGTGATCATATACTTAAAAACCATAGTACTACAAAATTAGGATGGTAAATATCGGTACTGAAATGTCATAAAATAGAATGATAATGACCTTTTTAGCAACACTAGTTTCCTGAGGGATACTCACTTAAAAGGAATGTTTAACACTTAATAATCCAAGATCATACATTTTGCTTGAACATTTCATATAAACATATTATTAATTTTATTTTTTTCAATATTGATATCAGCCCTGATATTTCACCCATATAAACATTGTTATGTGTTTTCTAAGTCCATTTTTAAATGGTCAAAGTTAAAAGGACACATTTTGTTCAAAAATTTAAAATCTGAAACTTAACTGTTAAAAATAAAAATATTATAAAACAGAATTTTAAATGTTTTAACTTTTCTAGCTTTACTCAAGGTAGTATAGTGGAAAGAATGCTGGATTTTGAGACAGTCAAATCAAGCAGCATTTTATTAAGTGCCTTGTGCTTGCCAGGCACTGGGCTAAAGAACTGAAGATATGAAGAAAGGTGAAAACAGACACTGTTTTCAAGGTATTTATAATCAAATGAGAGAAACACCATATAGATAACTACGTATAAACAAGATATAGGCAGAATTAATTGCATATAGACCTGCAACTACCTGAATGATAGGCTAGGTCAATAGAGAGAAGTTGGGATTACTATCATTAGCCTGCAATAGTGTGTTTCCTATTAGTTAAAAGTCACCCAAACTTAACTTTCAGAGAAGGATACTTATTGAGATAGTGTAATAAGACTATTGGTACAAAAACCCTCTCCTTACCAAAAAAAAAAAAAATCTGTGATGTACTTTTTGCAAGTGCATATATAATCCAGAGGAAAGTGAGCTCAGGCTTAAAGAACCCATATGGCCAATGAATAACACAGCTACTGCTTTGAGAAGTCATTTTATCTATGATAGTAATCCTCCTGAGTTAGAATGTAGCTCTCTGCTGGTCTCAGAGGGTCAAGATATTTGTATATGTCTGGAAACAACATGTCTCTCTGCCCCAAAGAGATAAATCATGCTAACTGAAGCTGTTTTTCCTCAATGTATCTAGTCTATTCTCTCTGAAGTTCCAGCTGGGATACATTCTTACTAGTCCACCCTGTTCAAGACAGGGCTAATGTTTTAAAGGGGATGCAGGGGTATGAGAAATGTGACACTTCCTCAGCTGCTCATACTTCACTGGCTTGTGATATAGGTTCAAAGGCTCTGTCTTCTTAAAATGCTCCCAAAGCAATTGTTGCAAAGTTCCTACTAGTCTCCTTCACGGGTATACAGAGGTGCAGAAGTCTAATTATTTCAACCCATTCTAATGCATTTGGTCATCTGGTGTCATTCAACCGATGGCAGCCTTTTACTCCTTCCCAACTGATTAAATATTGGCTGTACCAAAGTATCAATGTACTTATCCATTTCTTGATTTTTTCCCCCTGAAAATTTCTTTTGAAGAATTATAAATAATTTTAAAATATATTATTCTCAATTGAGACATGCTTAATTATTAAGGTTAAGGTTAGGGTTAGGGTTAAAGTTAGTCAGGAGCACATTTAAGATTAGGGTTAGTATTATGTATATTGGAATTACTATTGCTTTAAATAAAGTTTAGGGAATTTCCTGTCACCATATAAGCTATCTATCTTTTCTCAGCTTTACTTGAGAGTCATTTCTATTTTCCAGGAATTTCACATTATCTTCATAGTATTAATGCTACTGTTGATAATAAATTGTAATGATAAGATAAGATTGTCTCTGTCTCTGTTTCTGTTTTTCTGTTTGTGCCTTTCTGTCTTTGTCTTTCTCCCTCTCCTTGTCTCTCTGTTGCTCTGTCTCTGTCTTTATCTCTCTGTGTGTGTCTCTTTCTTTCTTCTATCTTTTCTCTCTCCTCTTTCTCTTCTCTCTCTTTCCTTACCTCCCTCTTTCTCCCCTTTCTCCTCTGTCTCTCTCTGTCGCTGCCTTTCTCTGCATCTCTCTCATCAAAGAGATTAAAATTTCTGGCTAGTTATAAGGTAGCTAGATCATGCAGTGGAGAGAGTGCTGAAGCTGTAATCAGAAAGATCTGAGTTCAAAACTAGATGCAAGCATTTATTTTGTTGTGTGACTCCAGCCAATTCACTTAGCTCTGTCAGTCTCAATTTCTTTCTCTCTTAAATGGAAATGATAATAACACCCATCCTTATGTTATTGTGAGGATCAAATAAGATAACAACTGTAAAATGCTTAGCACACAGTGACTGGACCCTAATAGGTCACAGATTATTTCCTTCCTTTATAGAACTTAAAATTTTATTTAAAGAATAAAAAAAAATTGATGGTTGGTTTCTTCAGAAACATAGAGTTTTCCTCTATTTAAGAAAAAGAAGTTTAACATTTCCCCTTATTTTCTCTTTCCATAGAACTGAGGACATTAAGGAAAATGTATTTGCTGTTTTGCTCATCATCCTGGTGTCTCTGCTTGGATTTCTGACATTGAACCAAGGCTTCTGCAAAGACATATGGCTCCTGCTCTTCTGCCTTGTTATGGCCAGTTGCCAGTATTCCCTTTTAAAGGTAAGAAAGACCTAAACTATTTCTTATCAAACCCATGTATTTGTACATGTATGTAATTTAAAACATCAAATGATCTCACTGACACTTCTGATTTGTGTTTTAGAGTGTTCAGCCTGACCCTGCCTCACCAATACATGTAAGTGTCAAAACACAGGCAAGTAATTTGTCTTCTTCATTTGTTCTGAGAGAAAATAAAAAAAAATTCACCTTGTAGAATGTGATTATGTCAAAAGGTGCTGATGATGTCAAATAAAAGGGGGCCCTCTGGGATATGCTCAGGCTCTTCCAGTCATTCAACAAATATTTGATGAATCTACTACATACAAAGCTTCGTTTGTTTGGAAAATGGATGAATGGATGGATGGATGGATGGATGGGTGAAACTTGATTCTTCCCCATTTATATTTAACTGCCCCAAGATCTTCCCATATTTTCCTGCTTGCCCAAATGAAATGGGGCTATGACTCAGTTGGTGCCAGGCACTTTATGCTAAGTGCTATAAATTACTATACCAATATATGTAATAATATGGTTGTATAATATTCATTATGATAAATCAATAATGATAACAATGAATGACCTGAATATTATACTTTTCAAAGCAATTTCAAGTGTCTCATTTAATCTTCACAATAATCTTATGAGGTAATTATTACTGTACCCATTGTAATGGATGATAATGGAGTTATCTAAACGCAATTGCATAGAATTCAACTGCATGCTAATTTAAGCTAATTTTTCCCTTTAATTATGTAATCTTTTGTTTTCATGAGAAATCTTATGGTATATGCTATGGAATATAGCTTGTCATATTCCCAACCCAGCTAACTCACTGTCCAAATGCCTTTGAGTCAGGCAAATGGGCAGTTCAAAATCTCTACTATTTAAACAATCTCCCTCCTCTCCTCTTTTGTTATCCTTCATTTCCATGAGTCCATGGAATAACCATTCTAAATTAAAGCATGATCCACTCTCTATTTTGCTTTTAAAACTCATCACTAGGATTTGGAATTGATTTTAAATCTGCTATAACTAATGTTTCTCTCATTGTAATTAAGGAAAACATATGATTGGATGATCACATGACATATGTTTCCTTCTTGTTAAATTCATCTGCCCTCTATAATTGGTTTACATATAATACAACTCCTTTTATCCTAGAGACTGAATGTCAAGACAAGCAGAAGCAGCATAATTAGGGTCTTAAGAATGGATTGTTGTGATTATCACCAGAAATCTGGGTGAGGTAGAACTGGGTAGAGATATGCATTTCTGAAATTCATCACTCAAGCCAACTGTAAGTCCCAAATTACCCATTATTCTGCCTCAGTGAGTTCTCATTTCTTGAAAGATCACACAGGAGTTAGTGTCACCGCTAGGGATGACTTGAGGGAAGAAATTTAATATATGAAATATGGTTTTATTAACAACTAAACTACACATTTACTGAATGTACTACTTTTTTTCTTAAAATTATTTTTAATCGTTTAAGTTATTTATATCCTTTAAAAATATTATCTTAATTTCCTAATATATCTTTCCCATTCTACATCTAGAGAATCATCCTTTATATTACAAGGAAAAAATATAAGGAAAAGAAAAAAATAGTTCAACAAAATTGGCTCATCAGCCAAGCTCATTATTACTTATAGTGTATCATATCTATATTCACCAATCTCTGAAAAAAGGTGTGGGGGGGAAATACACTCAGTATATTGATTCAAAGAACAATGGTTTATTATATCAAAGAACATATTGGTGTAAATGAATAATTAGTATACCCAACTTTGTTTGAGAGGTTTGTAGTATACTTCACTACTCCTGTAATATCATGAAATAGAAATAATTATACCCAGCCTTAAATCATTTAGGCTATTTTTGCTTTTTTTGTATGAGTTGATGCACAGAAGGAAAGAAATTAAGCCCTCTGTGACATGTCATGTTGCATATCTAACATGACATAATTTTCAGCACAGTAATTAATTGACTTTGTGCTTAGTTTTCAGTAGATTGATTCATTACTGATCTGAGTTGCTAGTTATTTATTAGTTCTTTCCAGGAAATGATAGTTCCATGAAAGGTATTTCCTTTTTTATAATATGAGCAAGTGAGAATATTATAAAAGTAAACTGGTCAAATCTCAATAAACTAATGAACAGACATTGGAAAGCAGTCTCTGTTTTAGAGGAGAGGAAAGCAAATCAGGGAGTATTGAAATGACTAAAGTTAAATTAGAGGAGGTGTTGCAACTAAACCATGGTCTTTTTGATTAAAAAGATAACAGACAGGGGCAGCTAGGTGGGACAGTGGGTAGAGCATCAGCCCTGAAGTCAGGAGGACCTGAGTTCAAATCTGACTTCAAACACTTAACACTTCCTAGCTGCGTGACCCTGGGCAAGTCACTTAACCCCAATTGCCTTAGCAAAAAAAATAAAAATAAATAAATAAATAAAGATGACAGATGGAAAGCTAAAATAGACCTTTAAAGTCATTGAATTCAGATTTGCTATTGCTGGGCTAAAAAGGATTTAAACTCCATCTTTCCTAACTTTATTCCATTCATTATGCTACACTTGTCCCTTTTCTCTCATATAACACATAAAATGAACCTAGTTTGGCTTTTTTTTTCTTTTTATAACACTGCTTAGTTGCATGCAAACCAATTGAGATCAGCCTTTATTTTCTTTAGGGTGATTGATTTTTTCCCACTTCTTTTCAGGAGGCTAGTAGGCAATAGATGAACAAAATCTTAAAAATGAAAGGAAAATAAAAATGAAATTCTGGTGGACTGGTCATTATAGTCCAGAGTTTTCAGCATTAAACTTAGAATCAATCAGAAACATGCTAATAGGCTTAGTGCAAAATAGGCTTTTAAAAGGAAATAAAAACTGAAAAAAGTCCAGGCTTGTAAGAAATCAGGCTAGGGCATCAGTTTTTATTGTTGTTGTTTAATTTTAATATTTTATTTTTTCAACTACATGTAAAATTTTTTAACTTTTGTTTTTTGTTTTTTACAATTTTGGGTTCCAAATTGCTTCCTCCTCCATTGCAATTTGATAAATATTTTACCTTGTAGTAAAAATCCCAAGAAAAATAAAGTTTAAAAACAACATTCTGCAATATACATTCAGATTTCATCAATTTTTTCTCTGGAAGTAGACAGCATTTTTTGACAGAGGCCCTTGAAAATTATCTTGGATTTTGTATTGCTACGTATAGCTAAGTCAGTCACAATTGAGCATCATACAATATTGCTATTACTTTGTAGGATGTTTTCCTGGTTCTGTTCACTTTTTCTTTGCATTAGTGCATGTAAGTTTTCCCAGGTTTTTCTGAAAACATGCTGCTCATCATATATGCATATACACATATATATGTATATATATATATATATATATATATATATATATATATATATATATAAAAGTAGGGATTGTTTTTATGCCCCCAACACTTAGCATAGTGCCTGGCACATATTAGGTACTTAATTGATACTTGTTGACTTGATTTGAAAGACAAAAAATTAAGTCCTTACTGTTTTCCTGGGTGAAAGGTGAAAGTACAAAGCTGTTTTAATTTGCAGTTCTCTTATCTTGGTCAAATTGTCTCTTTTTCATGCTTTTTCCTAAGCCCAGAATGTTCTTCCTAGCTATCTTTAAAAACCTAATTCAAAAGCCAGTTCTTCTATAAAGTCTTCCTTTATCATTTTTCCCATCCTTTCTCACTCCATAGCATTTCATTTTGCAACTCTCTGATGTGTTTTTTTCTTGTAATAAGATATATTCTAGTTATTTTTGTTTTACAAACTCCACGAAAGTAGGAAGGACAAAGTCTTATCTAAACTGAATTATCCCAGCCACAATGCTTTTTGCACCAGCTGTCCTAAATGTTTATCATAACAAAATAGTATTCCATTAAAATTGTAGATGACAAGCTATTCTGCAATTGATAGGTATCCCCTCAATTTTCAATTCTTTGTCATCAAAAAGGAACACTGAATTTTAACATAGAAATCCACACATGGTTCAATGCTAATAGCCAGTATAGACAGTTCTATTGCATCCTTAATCAAAAATAATTTTATACTAGTCTTTCTAATCAATGTGCTATTGAACTAATACACATGGACAACTAACAATAAACCAGAAAGAAGCAAAATTGTGAGCTCCCTCCTGCATATTTCAAAGAAACTTTATCATCCTGTCTGTCTATATTATGCATTTCTAGGGGGTAGAGGTCATCTTTTGTATGTTCTATTTAGCTTGTAACATCTAGCACCTAGTGGAGAAATTTAGTAAATGTGAATCAGATAAAATGCAAATTGCTTCTAGCTTTGTCATTTTCTACCTAATTATAACAAAAATTATCTTGAAAGGTATTTACACTTAGGTCACACATAATAGCCCAAAATAGACCTTTCCCTAAATCTAATAACTAGAAGATTACCTCTCTTAGGATCAACCCAGAAAAACAGGCAAGATTGTCTGAAGGGCTATGAATCATCACTACCCCTGCTTTGAAGTGCTACACAATGGATCTCTTCATCCTAAGAATAAGGAGCACGGTGATCTCCCTTTAGAAATCTTTTGGTTCTTTCAGCTGGAACTTATATATATTTTAAAGTGCTATTTAATAAAGTCACAGATTCAGAGCTGGAAGGAGCTTTAGAGTTGGCCTAGTTTGAGCCTCCTTATTTTAGAGTTAAGGTCACATGAGTAATGGTAATAATAATAGCTATTATTTATGTATTGCATTAAGGTTTGCAAAGCACTTTTAAACATTGTCATTGTATTTTCACAATAACTCTGAGAATTAGGTGTTAGTATTATCCCCATTTTATAGAGGAGGAGGCTGAGAGAGATTAAGTGATTTACTCAATATCACATAGCCAATAAGTGTGTGTGAAGCTGGATTTAAACTCAGATCTTCCTGCTTCCAATTCTAGCATCCATTGTGCTACTTAACTAAGCTAAGGATTTATGAAACCAGCCCTTTTTCCACTGTACTATCTTTAACGTTCAAAAGGTGTGGTTTTACATCTACTTGCTCATAGATACCTTCTTCCATATGTTCTCCTGCTTGTTATTGATCACAGCTCTTCCAATAACTAGTTTTGTGACTTTGATACAAATAGTTTTCCTTCTTTAGCCACAGTTTGCTCATCTGTACAATCAAAATGTTATCTAGATTTAATATGTGAGGAATTGTGGTGAAGAAAGTGCTTTTGACAATTTAAAGTATCTTATAAATAAGAGAGATTCCTAAACTAGAGTCTCCATGATGATAGTGAAAGTCAATAATTTGAAGCTGTCTACTACTTTCTCATACAACTGATTCTTAAGTAATATAAAAATTTTATATCTCCTTTACTCTGCTCATGTTTTCTCTGCAATGATCTGGGGCACACTTGTGTACTCACAATGTAGTGCTTTTTGGAAATTATGGAACAGGAGTTATTCTTGAATACAGTAAAAAAAAATACGTTGATAACCCATGTTCATTTCCTCTCTTAGATGTGGGATTTCCTTATACCAATGAAGTCTTAGGTCTCTTTTATTCCCATTTCATCTCTTTCCTCTAAGTCCTTACTACTCAAGGGAAATCAAGGTTTATGAATAGAGCAAACTAATAATAAAAGTGATTCTTCAAACAGACACAAAAAGCTAAATACTTAAATAGACCAGGATAAAGTATAGAAAGTAAGAAGAACATGATCTAAAGGAAAATCACAAGTCACAAATACATTGGCCATAGGTTAAAATGTTCTATAACCTAAGCATAGTCCCAACCCAGCAAGTGAGTGTTAGTAACAAGGCAAACATGGTGATGGAAAGGAGATTGTGTTTCTGATATGCTGCAGGCTTTCTGAATTCATGGGACTTCCTTCCTGCCAAGAATCTTCTTGGCAAAGCTTTGTATTGGTTTCAGTCCTTAGGAAAGGAGGCTAGAGAAAGAGGAGCGTTATTAAAGTTTTTGCAATGATGAACTGTGGTCATACATACAACTCATTCACCCTCAGTCTAAACCATGAAAGTTACTGAGAAAGCTAACCACCTTAACTTTGAAAATATTCAGTCAGAAATTGTTATTTTATTCCGGTCTTGAAAATAAAGCATAAAGTTTTCCACCAGCTAACTCAATCTGCAGGAGGTCCACAGACAATAGAATAATTTATCAACTTGTTCTAAAATTTGCTATGCATATACTATACTATTCATCATAGGTGTGAAAGGGAGTAGCTATTGGCAAAACTTTCTCAACCAATATTTTTGCTGCATTCTGTACAAGACTTAGATTTTAAAATCTAATATGAAGGGTGGTATGATGGAAAATTGGAGTTCTTAAGCACTTAAATACAGAAATGGATCTATATCTCATTGATTGGGGAGTTTCCTCCAATGACAGAGATTGCAATCTATTGCTGGCCCATTCTGTGTCACTGTTGTCCATGACCTCTCAGAAATTTTCCAAGAAAGGTCTACTCTGTTTGATATATTATGATTAAAATTTGTGTTCCATGCATGTTATTGAACAAAGATAGATATGAAAGAAGTTTTAAAAGCATAGAAGAAACATTCCAATGCATTTTCAGATATCCTGATAGGTCTCTTGTTCCATGGAAATTCATGAAATTCTATTGAAAAATGAAAAATAAACCCTAAGGTTTTTATGATTCATACATATATGAAAAATGCAATAAGACAGCCAATAAACTTTATTAGTTTGTGTTCTTGAGGATTGGAGAAAATAAAAGTGCCTTTTATAATGCCCATGCATTAGAAATTAATTTAGCATGGTTTGGGGATACAACTCAGTATGGGAGAATGAAGTTAAAAATGAACAGGATAATGAGGTACTATGTTAGATAATTAAATCTTGAATTTTTATTTCATAAATTTGAAATGCATCCTTATGCTTGATAATCTTTGACCTGATTGGATTTTTAAAAAGAAATTTCAGATTAGTGCTAATATAGCAGAAGCCTTACCTTGGCCTAATGCCAAAAATTTACAACCTTCTAAGGACAGTGTATTTTTCATATTAAAAAATCATTAGAACAAGATTTTCCCCTCTCGCATGATGGACATTTAAATTGCATTTCCTAACTAAAATTAATGGAAGAAAATACTTGATAACTTTTCTTGCCAAAAGTATAAATATATTTGTATATACTAAGAAACATTTTTATATTTAGATTAAAATGTGCTTATATTAAGTAGTATTTCAGTGTCATGATTTTGAGATACAAACAAAATATATTAATACCCAATAATATGGACTTGGTTGGACCAAAAATAAAATTTTAGAATGTGCTAGTAAGTTTCAGGAAAGTATTGAGGCAAATACATCCCCAAATATCTAACCAATGTATCTTTTCCCTCATATTAAAAGGTACTCAAAATAAAAGCATTTTCATTTTTGAAAGAGTAGCCATTTAAATTACATTACTTAAATGTAAAAAAGCAAAAGCCGAGGCTATAAAAAGATCAGATCTAAAGTCATATCACTATCTTCATGATTAATCATATTCAAATCATCCAGGAATATCATATAACCTATTTGTCCTTGAGTATACTGCCAGAAAAGTGTATTTCCTTTAACTATTGGTCACTTTAGGAATGCCCCTTAAACCAATCTTTGTTAGTCCTTTAATTAACTGGTTGGGGAAACATATTCTTTTCTTAGTTTTGCCATCAACTTGTTCAGTGTCCTTAGAAAATTAATTTCACATTTGATATCTATTTAAGAGTAATGTGACTAATTGTTTCTCCTTTCCAAAGACCATGTTGTGAAGGTTCAGGAGCTGATGTCTGACTAGCATTTGGCATTTCTCAAAAAAAGTACTTGATAAAGAGTTGGTCATCATTGCTGCAATAAATCATACTCACTTTATTCAGATATTTAATCTACAATAGTGCCTATCTTCATGAAATCCCAGATATTTGAAATCTACAACATTACAATTTCATATCTTATTCAAGGTGGAACCAAAGTGAAAACATAGAGTAAATGATGACTTGAATTAGTTTTGCACTTAAAATGACAGCTAAAAGGGGAAAGTGATGTTAGAGCTAATTTTTCTCTTTTTTTTTTTTTTTTTTTTTTTTTTTTTTTTATTTAATAGCCTTTAATTTACAGGATATATACATGGGTAACTTTACAGCATTAACAATTGCCAAACCTCTTGTTCCAATTTTTCGCCTCTTACCCCCCCAGAGCTAATTTTTCTCAATAGAAGGTAATTAAATTTTCAGGATCGATTACCATGGGCTTGATAAAGAGAAGCTTGAGCATATCCAGTGTATTCCATTATATTTGGGAATGTTTTCCTACAATTTACTTTATGTGTTTTTTAACTTGTTCACCCATTCTCTAGATTTTGTTATGTTAATACAATGGATATTGTATTTTGTCTTCAGAAGTTTTGTGTTTGTTTTCTAGGGACATAACCAAATAATTACATACAGTAGACCCATCTACTTTTGTGTTCTCTGTGGACTTATTTTGCTTCTTGACATTGCTGCTAAAACCAGGCATTCTCCCAGTTATACTGTGTATGGCCTGAGGTTTTTCTCATCAGGTTCTCTTCAATCAGCCAGAGATCACTTAATAGGTAAGCTGTTTTTGACTTTTGGCAATTTAGAAAACAGACTTACTTTGAAGCTTTTGATTGAAAAAATATTCTGAGAAACTTTATATAAAATTTATACTAATTTTCTGCTTTTTTCTGATCTTGGTTAGATTTCTTTTACTTGTACAAAAACTATTTAAATGAATGTAATCAAAATTATACATTTTATACCTAACTTTGCTCTCTATCTCTTCTTTATTCATAAACCTATCTGTAAGTATATGTAATATGATCCATGTTCTAATTTTCTTGTAATCTTTCTCTCTACATGACATCTAAATCATTTAACTAATTTGACCTTAATAATTGGTGTGAAATATTGATCTATGCCCAATTTCTGTCATTCTGTGATGTCTTAGTTTTCCCAGCAATTTTTAACAAATAATAAATTCTTATGCCCAAATCTTAAATCTTTACATTCATCAAATACAAGATTATGTTTGCTGCTGTAAATTATATTTGAAGAGTAATTCCCCATCAGTCAGTCTTGAATATTGACCTAGATGATCATGGACAGAAGATGCCACAGTAAATGACATTTTACTACTTGCTGAAATTGAAAATTTAGGGCTAAGGCAAAAGGAGAACACTGTGACTTATAGCCATTACTGAAGCACTCCTCATGGGGAGACACTCTGAATCTCATTAAATAAGATGTTGAAAAAGGACAAAAGAGCAGGCATGAGAGGAGATTTCCTGAATCGACCATGGGAGTTCAAACTCTAGAAAGACATAGGACTTGAGAGGTAGGAAGAGGAAGGAAGACATGGTATACTGCTGGCTTCTGATCATACCGCTTTCTCCAGCCTTATTGTTTGAAATGCTAGTAAAGTGCATTATTACCATCCTTTATTCCTACACCTTCTTCCTTTCTCCAGTTAGCAGATGAACTCTCTTAATCAGAGACTGTCAACACATCTTCCCCACATTTATTCTCACCATAAAATGTTGAAGTTTAAAGAAGTGGTGGGTTCAGAAGTAAAGCAAAGTAAAATTTTGAAAAGCAGCTGATGATGCTTTTGATCACTCTGGCAACAGGGAGAGGTTTGGTGGTTAACCATAGTTAACACCTATAGTAGCATCTTCTGGGTCCCAAGACAAGGCTGAAATGATAAAGTCTCAATGGAGAAGATCTGAAGGAACTATTTAATACTAATCTTGGATTCATTCAATAATTTTATATCAATTCAGCATGTCTGCCAATAGTGAGCACTTAATAAATGTCCATTGGCCAAAACAAAACAAAGAGTGACTTGCCCAAATCTAGGTGGTCACTCAATGCCATTCCTTATGTGAGGAAGCATTTTCATAAAATTCAAATCTCATTCCTGTTTTTAAGGGGTACTGAATCACCAGGGTATGTATCCAAGTCTTGTGAGTGACCTAATACTAGACCTTGAACAATTCATGGTAGACAGAGCTTTATCCTTATATGCCCCAAAGCAATGAGCAGAAATATAGAGGGGTGTTAAGCACCATGCCTAGGTGAAAGGGCAGGTCAATTCTCCAAAAGCTTCCACAGTTGTGAATCATAAACTTGGAGTTGCAAAGCAGCCTTTACTGACACAAGGATTGTGGACTGGGAAGGAGATAAATTGGAGGCAAAAAGGAAGAAGGGACAGGTCAGAGAATGTGTCTGCCTCTCAGTTTTCTTGCATTATGTTCCTCTCATATGAAGAGATCCATTCTACAGGTGTAAGTTAGACCTCCAGCAGTCACTGGCAGGTGGCTCCTGTATTACAACATATGGCGCCCAAACAGGGACATAAGAAAAACAAGAAACAAAGAAGCATTAGAACAAAGAAACTCAGAAATAATATTATTATGTTCTATTCTGGCTGTAGCAGTGTCCTAGACACTGGCACAGTCTCTGAACAAACCACTTCCAATTTTAATTTTTTGCATCCATGTATTACCTTCCCTGCTACTTTGTAAATTACCATGAGAGCAGAAACTTTGTTGTATCTAACACTGTAGTCCCTATTGTGTTTTGCATATGGTGAGTGCTTAATATATTTTTGTTGAATGATAAAATATTACTTGACTTTAATTTTCTAGAACCTGGCCTATATTAGAAAAGGAAAATTAAACTATTTCCATCTTCACTCATCTAAAGAAGATCATATTGGTCTTCTTTTCATGGGACCAAGAATTCATATTCTTATATTGTGCTATATTGTAGTTTAATTTTTAAAATAATAGTAGTTTTTTTAATTTATCAAAATATATGCAAAGATAATTTACAACGTCCACCCTTGCAAAAACTTGTGTTCCAAATTTTTCTCCCTCCTTTTCCCTGCCTTCTCCTCCAGACAGTATGTAATCCAGTTTAGCTTACACATGTGCAATTATTCTAAGCTTATTTCTACACATATCATGCTACACAAGGAAAATCAAATCAAAAGGAAAAATAATAAAGAAAAAAACCCCAAGCAAACAAACAAATAAACAACAACAAAGATGAAAATACTATATCATGGTCCACATTCAGTCTCCATAATCATCTCACTGAATACACATGGGTTTTTCCATCACAAGTCTATTGGAATTGCTTTGAATCACTGCATTGTTAGAAAAGAGATAAGTCTGCCATAGCTAATCATCATGTAGTCTTATGGTTGCTGTGTACAATGTTCTCTTGGTTCTGCTCACTTCAGTTAGCATCAGTTCATGTCTATCCAGGCTTTTCTGAAATCAGCTTGCTCATAATTTTTTATAGACTGGTAATATTACATTATATTCATATTCCATACATACTTTATTTTTTTGTAAACTAGTGTGAGCACCCTTTTAGACTTGAGTCACTATTGATAATATTATTTCTTTGGGTATTCTATACAATAATTAATAATTAAAAATTGTTATGAAAATTATGAATTTACTTTTTAAATAATTATATTAATACATTATAATAAATATATAATAAAATGAATAATGAGAAATAAAATAATTGACCTTTGGCTAAATGTGACAGGAAAGAGTACTAGCTTTGTAGTCAGGAGGCATATGTACAAGTCTTGGTATTGCTATTTAACTGTGTAACCTGGGTAAAGTTTCTTCTTTTCCTGATTGAAATCCTATGATCCAAGTCTTATGCTTCTTTTGATGCTTGTTTCCTTGTTTGAAAAGTGAGAAATTCTATTAGATTACTTCAAAGGTCCCTTCTCACTGTTGATTTTTTAAAAAACTTTTGATGTTGTCATTGGAGAAAAGCTGCTTTAGATAAAACTGAATTTACAGCTAGTTCTTCTCTCAATAAATCTTCTCTCATTACTATCATCTTCACTATTTAAAAAAAGTTGAACAAATGAAGCAACATTTAAGTAGCAAAAGTTTGTAATAATATCAAAACTTAACAGTAACATGAAAAATATAATTAAAATTCGATATTTGAAATTCCAAGACTTAATACAAATTGCAAAAGCTTAGGATTGTTCTCCAAGGAAAAATCCCTGGTTTCACATGAACTACTGGCTATTGGTGCATATTTATTTTATTTGTCCTCAACTATATCTGTTAGAGAGCAATAGCAAGAGGTATATGATAAGAGAGAGGAAGAGAAGAAACATTCTTATTATTAGTTTTCACTGGAAATTGTTTTTCCCTCATTAAAATGTTTTGCTTTATTCTTGTCTGAATGTCAAAGTCAACAAGTGAAAATTGCAGTTTAAAAAATCCAGAAAATACACTCGATGACTTCTGGGATAAAGATAAATAAGGGGATGGAATGGGAAAAATAATAGCCATCAATGGAATAGAGGTATTAAATATATTAACTGAGCTTACCTAGAAAAGGTTATGGGAGAGGGAAATCTGAACAAGAAAGAGAGGAAAGAGATGAACTGAATGTTTTTAACATTATTTCAACTGTGGGAAAAGTGAAGTAGTTAATCAGCAATCCAAAGGTACATTCTTTCCTTAGAAAAGCAGATATTCATCTTGAGAGTTGTATTGTGCTCTGGCACAAAGATAAAAGATCTGATCCTCTCTTGATCGCCGATTCATTTCATCAATAAGCTGATTAATTTACCCCATGGCTTTACCAAGAAATAACAAGTTGTATCATAAAATAAAATTCAGGAAGGGCTATTAAAATTAATTGTAAAATAATCATGTAAAAATTGAAATGTAAATTTTTATTGCTGTCTACCACCACTATAAAACACACATATAGGCCTTTAAATTCTGTGACAGATTTTCCTTGATTATTTTCCACTTTATTTTCTCTCTACCCATTTAACTTTTTACTTATTATGTTTTGGAGCTGTAGTTGTCCTACTTTGAATCTCACTCTATATTTACACACAAACTTAAATGGGAAATTCGGAGGCTTTTCCTTTTCAAACATTTTAGCCTCAGATTATATGTATTCTAGTGAACTACAGGAGCTTTCAAAGATATCTAACTTGGTACTAGGAGATAATTCAAATATTCTGAAGGGCCATTCCCATGGCCATTCTTGGCAGGTCTAAGACATAGGAAGGAAATATAAAGTTGAACAGGAGCAGGAGAATAGGAGAAAAAGAAAGTATAAAACATATAATTTAATAGATTTCCTTCTTATAATAACTAACATTTATAGAGCACTTTAAGGTTTACAATGTATTTTACATATATTATTTTATTTGATAGTAGATAGATAAAAGGGAACACGTGGTTAATAAAGAATACAAAAAAAAAAAAAAAAAAAAAAACAAAAGCCTAGGATTTAGAAGACCTGGAACTGATCTGTTATTACTAGCTCAGCAGTGTGACACTGGCCAAATCACTTATTTCCTTTGGACCTCAATTTTCCCAAGTGTAAAATGATCTGGATGATCCCAAAGGTTCTTTATAGCATTGAAATCCTAGATGATTCCTGTGAGTATCAACAATAGTGGTCATGGTGGTTGCTATCAGTTGCCTCATTTTTTAGCTCCTTATGTCTCTGCTGATTTGTATTAGACATAAGCCAGATGGTGCATTATGTTTGAAACAAGTTTGTATTTTTTCCCTGAGTTTGAATGAGCTAAGCTTAAGCTTGTTTATAACTGTTGTTTTTATTGAACGTCTTAAAAGCTAAATGGAGTTTTGCTTAAGATCAGATATGTTTCTGACTTTCCTGTAGGCATATGAATACTTCATCCCTTGCTGGTGTTAAATTTCATATGTTTAGGACATACAATGGTTCTGAATTTTGTCAGTTATAATTGCTGCTATCATTTTTTTATTTCTTGGCACTTCTGATTTTTAAAGGAGATGCAGATATTTTCAGAATACCACCAAAAGATGAGCAAAAGTAGCATAAAGATGCATTGATTTTGTTATTTCTCAATCATGTCTGATTTTTCACAACCCATTTATGATTTCCTTTCTAAATATACTGTAGTAACTGATCAATCATTTTCTTCTCTAGATCATTTGATAGATGAGGAAATTGGGGCAACCAAAGTAATGTAATTTGCTTGGAGTTACACAGCTACTAAGTGTCTGAGGTTGGATTTGAATTCATGAAGATTAATCTTCCTGGTTCAAGCCCAATGTACAATCCATTGAATCATCTAAGCTTCCCCTTCCATTGATTACTCCCATTTAAAAGTAATTACTTTTGTTAGGTAAAAAACATTTGATTTAATCGGTCAGAAAGGACCAGGGGTCAATGAGACTTGGCCACTTCCTGGAATACAGCAAAAAATATTTCAATATGGTTCAATAGGAAATCTTTCCTGATAGGATGATAAATTTGGTCATATACTGAGGAGCTCACATCTTTTAAAAAGGCAGGAGCTATTTCAGATCTAGGGAGAGATTTTGAGGGTCTCAAAGCCTAATGGGAGAAGTATGGAGCTAGAAATCTGGGAGCTTACTTCATGATGTGAACTACAAAGAATAAACAATAACAATCAGAGAAAGGAGCAAGATTCTTTATCTCTAGTGGAGAACAAGGAGATTCAGAAAGGATAAATGGCATTACAGTAATCTCAGAAAGAAAGACTGGAGGAATAATACCAGTTATACTGACCTTCACAATGACTGAAGAAAATTCTAAGAAGTGTTTTCTTCCCCTTGCTTCCCCTGACTGTATTTGTCTATTAAGATACTGCAATATACTCTGCTACTTCTTTTCCCAAACATTCTCAATAAGTTAAATTTTGCTTCAAACACAAAAGGGCCAGGAATTAACTAGTGATAAATATAAATGTATGTTAAGGAAGAATGCCAAAACTCTGCTCAAGTGTTTGGAATTTTTGTAACTTGGGGATTGAAGCAATTGTGATTGTACTCCCTAAAGCAACAGAAAAGGGAGCCATGTGGGCCCCAGGTACCATTACACAGCCCCAGGCTTAAAATGAGTTAATTATAATAATAAAGTATTAGAGTAAGAATTATAGATTTAGAAATGGAAGGGTCCTTAGAGATTGTATAATAAAACTGTATGATTTTGCAGTTTTTCTCTGAAGAATTGCAGCTCACAGTAGCAACTAGAAGAGGCAAGGTTCAAACCTAGGCTCTCTGCTTCCAAATCTGATATTCTGCACAATACTGCATAGATTCTTTCTTAATATATACTGTGCCCACTGGAGAAAAATCAAAATGCATGCATGTTTAATTTTTCCTTTAACTTATATCACACATAATCTAATAGCTACCAAGACCTGATATTCCCCTCTTAGTGACAATTCTTGGTCTATCTCATTCTCTCTACTCTCACTGGAGTTATCCCCCCCTTTTTAGAACCTCATCTCTTCCCAATTTGTTTACCAGAATATGTTCCTTTGTGGTCTCTTTCCCTCTAGGTTTTTCCCATTTCTATTCTATAATTGCCTGTCATGTACTACTCTAAACATGGCACTCCTATCGTCAGAAACATTCAGTAATTTTCCCTTTTTCCTATGAAGTAAAAATTTTTGATCCTAGCATTTAAAACTACCTAAAATTTGTCTCCAGCCTACCTTTCCAGCCAGATTTCATACTACTAAAAGATAAGGAGTGTTTCTCTTTTATTTTTGTATCCTTAGAAACTAGCAAAGTACTTGGCACTTAGTGGCACTTTCAAATGCTTGTTCATTGATTTATGCTCCCATTCATACACTCTTCTTTCTAACCAAACTATATTTCTCTGACTTCCTTTCATATTCTGTCTTCTACCCTTCTACTGTTCTTCATGTCTAAAATACTATCACTAAGTCATTCAATTTTGGTTTCTTGAAATGCTTCCTTTTTTAAAATCTAATTCATGTTCCACCTTCTCTGTGAAAATTTTATTCATCTTCCCCAAGATGAAAATAGCATATTTTATTTTCAGAGTTCTCACAAAGTGCTCCACCTAAGTTAGATCTCTTAATTTCATTTCTTGTTTTCCCTTATCCAATAGTCATTTATCTGTTTGTCTACAGGATCATAAGTTTGAAAGTTGGAAGGACCTTAAATATCACTTAAACATTTCCCTTCTCTCCTCTAACTCGATTTTAAGTTCTTTGAGAGTAGGATCTATAACACATTTAACTATATCACTTCAGGACTCAAGACAGTACCTTGTATAGAGAGTAGCCATTAAGTTGTACCCATTGGATAATTTGTATTTCACATTTCTGAAAAAAAAAAGGTCCTCAAAAAAATTAAATAAAAGAGAGAATATTCACTACTGGGTGGTGATTCCTGGAATTGAGATGGAGATAGGGGAGAAATTCTAGTGATGAGGAGATGTTCATCAAAAGGTCATTTAAGACAAGATGGAAGGTAGCACTAGTCTCAGAAATGCCTAAAAAAATCAGTGTATCAAATAGTCATAAACTCATTTTTAAAGATTATATCCACAATTCATCTCCTGATATTAGAAACATGTTTTCTTGATAGAATTTAATCTCCTTGAGGGCAGGGATAGTTTTATTTTGTATTTGTATCTGCAGTACCTAGCAAAGGTTTCTTGCACATAGTATTTTATTAATAAAGGCTTATAGATTTCAGCAAGGAACATTATTACTGATTGAAGTTGTCAGGGAAGCCTTTGCAGAAGAGGTATCATTTGAATTGGGCTTTTAAAATTGAATATGTGAATAAGAGTTGAAAAGGAGGGAAGGCACTCAAGTAAAGGGAAAAGTGGGAGAAAAGGCATGGAGGTAGAAAAGCACTGGACAAATGGCATTTCAATTTGGTAAAACTTAGTGTGTGGAGGATTAGATGGTCCAGTGAATAGAGTGTTGGTCCTGGAGTTAGGAATTTTTGAATTAAAATCTTGCTTTAAATAGAGGCAGTGTATTCCCAGTCAAGTAACTTAATTTTTTTTCTGTCTCATTTTTCTCATCTGTAAAATGAGGATAATGAAAGAATCTGCTTCTTAGAGTTATAGTGTGGAGAAAAGGAGATAATAATTATAAAGCACTTTGTATAAGTGCTTATTATTGTTATCATTAGACAGCAATATGAGAATAATAAAATTCAGAATATGGCAAGTAAGAATTTATCAGAATCTATCTTAAATAAAATATTAAAATTATTGTATTTAGTGATGAGTGCTACTTTATATGAAGAATTCCTATAGATGGGAAGACCATTCAGAGAAGAGTGGTCAAAAGTACATCTTGCAACATATATTATGAGTCATCATCTCCTGCTCCTGATGTCAATATGTCCTCAATTTAAAGGACTACCATGTAGGAAAGGAATCTGATTTATTTCTTATTTAACCCCTGCATACAAACTTGAAAAATTGGATAGAAGCTGATAATTTAGGTTCAGTGGAAGAAAACATTTTCCAGTAATTAGTGCTATCCAAAAATGGAATGGAATTTATCTAGAGATTGTAGGAGCTGCTTCTTGTGAAATTTTTAGTCAAACTCTGGTTGACTACTTTTGAAGATTTTTGGTTGGTAGAGACAATATGGCATAATGGCTATTGATCTGATCCTGGATTCAGGAGTATCAGAATTCAAGTCTCAGTTCTACTGGGTATGGTGTAACCATGGACAAATATTTTAGCCTTTCAGGATCCCAAAGCAATTTGTAAGACAAAAATTTCAGAGCAGATGCTGATCCATATTGATAGAGACTTTCTTCACTGGGAGCTTTCCATACCAATAAATTGTAAGTCTAGTAGACCAAAAATAAATTAAAATAAAATTAAAAAAAAATAATGACACCCTTCAACTTAGTCATTTTGTCAGTAATTTACCAATAAATAAGGTAGCATCAGATTGTGGAGACTTTGAATACCAGGCAAGAGATTCTGAACTCTTCTCAGTTGATGACAAGATATAATTTTTAAAGTTTTATTTATTTTATTCTGAACTTAAGAAACAAAACAACAATTTCCCATAACATAGAATATGAAAAAATATTGTACATGAAACTGCAAATCTATTATGTACAACTTGCTATTCCTTCTAAATATATAATAAAGTTACCATGTAACTTTCTTTTTTTTTCTTCCCTTTTACAATTGAGGAGAACAATGACAAAATGACTATATGTAAGGAACATTAGTCTAAAACAGCTTTAATGTACTGATTGAATACGAGAGAGATTGGAGGTAGGAAGATTTATTAGGAGGCTACCAGAGTAGTTTAGTAAGATGGCAATGGATTGGGCCATTTATGAAGGTAGTGATTGTGAGAATAGAAAGAAAAAAAGGATGCAAGTGATATTGTAAAGAGTTAACAATATTTAATAATTGAGTGAACATGAAAGTAGAAAAAAGATTCAAATATAATATTTTTAACATAGAAAACTTTTAATAATGGGCCATCAACAAAAATCATAACATCAGAATGAGAAGTAGGCCTTTAGAGAAAGATTTTATTTTGGAATTTTGAACTTGAGGCCCTCTAGGTAACTGTAGTGTGTATGGAGAGGAGAATGGTCCAGAATATAGAAATAAATTTGGTGTTCATTTTGAAATCACTATGTAATTTCTGTTTCAAAAGAGCTTATAATTTCTATTACTATAGTTTAAGCTGCAAATGGAATGGGCCATTTAGGATTTGGAATTGCCTATAGAGAAGGCAGAAAGAGAATTAAGAAAAGCATTTTTCTTATTTACTTAATAAAGAAGCATTATAAAGAGAATTTTATGATAAATGAGTCTAGGGAGAAATTTAAGAGTGAAAGGTTAATAGAATAGCATAGAAGCTAAAAAAAAAAAAGTTTTCTTGTCTTGGAAAAGAGAGAGAAAATAGAGGGAATCTTCTTTTATTATGAAACAATTTTAACTTTTTCCTTATGAAGAGGATTTTTGAATTTTGAACTGACTGGAGGAAATGTACTTTCCAAAGTGGTCTCTTGCATTTACAGTAATGATTTAAGAACATTGTGATCTTTCTTATAGCTAAAATATTGTGAATTATGATTTATGCATTTTTAATAAATTCATTGTAAACAAATTGTTACATAGTAACTTTAATATTCATTTAATTCCAAGAGGTTAGATTATTTGGATTTTATAATTGTAGAGATACATAGATTATATGGATCTTAATAAAGATATGGATATAAGTCAAATATTAGAAGGAAAGTTTCTCCAGTTTTTTAAAAATAATAATATTTCTAATTTTGGATAGGGGCTTTATACCTACTTAGTTGATTAAGAAAGATGCTAAAATTTTAATAATTAATGAGGAAATATTCAAATATACTCATAATATGAGAATGTCAGGTAGACCACTAATGAGAAATGTTGTGTGATTCTATTATGTGTTTGAATAGAGTGGAGATCATATTCTTAACACTGTTAAATTTTTAACCATAATTACTTATTCTTTGTATTGATCTTCCTTGCTATTCAAGTTTCTGAGTTTTATGTTTATGTGTTGTTTTTTTCTGGACCTCTTTGTTTTATGAACAACCCAGGAGCTAGAAAAGGAGGTAATTGTCAGATAAGACAGACTGGAGAAACACGAAAGGCATATCTAATCACATTGGATAAAATTAGTTTAGTTATTACTTTTGTAGAATTTTAATCCTGCACAATGTTTAAGCCCTAAATCTGTTAGTATGGTAACATGATATTTTTCACACTTAACAAAGAAAGAAATCAAATTACCAATGTCTCCTTTATAAATACCACTTGAAAAAAAAAAGAGAGAGCTCTACCAGAAGTTTCTTCATTTATAGTAATTATTAGGGAAAATGAAGATGGAGAAGAAGTGAGAGAAAATTGCAGACCTGCTCAGTAGTATACTAACAAATATATCTTTGTTTCTAGGGAACATTGCCAATAACAGCAGGGACTTTTTTCATTTTTTACTTTTGGAAAAAAAAAACAGTGCAAAATAATGCCTGTAATTTCAAGTACAATTTTCCAATAGTCCTACTAACATAATAACGGTCTGATTGCTTTTCTTTCACCACAACTGCAACCTGACAGATGTGCTACAGTCTCTATTTGCCATTCATTTCACCTCTACACTTTAAAAATAAAGACGGTAGATTCAATCCTTTTAGAAGTTCCCCAGAAGGTCTAGCTGCTAGGGCTACCAGTTTACAGATTAGACTGTTATCACAGTGTGTCATTAAATTCTATGTCCACACATCTGGCAAGATCATTTTCCCCCAACAGAGATGGTTTGTTACTGTCTATGATGCTCATTTTCAGTCTTCTGATTCCATTCTTCATTGTGTCCAAGTTCTCCTTACTTCATTTATGTCAGCCTCCCTGTCTTATGTGCCAGACTATTTCTCTGTCTATATTTGTCTGATCTGTCTTCAGTATCTAACTATCCTTAATACAAACTTGTTCGTATTGTATGTAAACTCCTTTACTTTCATAGAGTCATGGATGGAGAGAGAGAGAGAAGGGATCTTACATGTTAATTAGTTTACCTCTTTTATTTTACTGGTAAGCAAAGGTTAAGTGTCATGACCAATGCCATACAGATAGGAAATGGTAGTATTTTACCCAAGTACTACTTTTTGAGGAAATGGAGACCCAAAAAGATTCATTGACTTGGTGATGGATAGCTATATAGATACCAAGTGTCAGAGCTAACTCAGATCTTATTTAAATTGTATATAAGAATATAAAATGGTATATGACCAAGATAAATATAGTTTTATGCTCCAGACCAAAGACCTTTATTATATTTATTATTGCTATGTTTAATTCAATAAACATGCCCTATGAAAAAATGAATTGGGACAGTTCCTTAGCATTTGTTATAGAGAGATTTAGCCTAAATCTATTTTTCAGTCAGTTCACATGAGTATAAAAAAGTATAAGAAAAGTTCTATTCCCAAAATTTCATTGCAGAAAATAAATATGATCTTGCATCATTCAAAGTTATTCTGAATCCTTATATCTACCCTTTAACTTCCACAATACCTTCGTATATGAAGAATGCTGATATATCTCAACAGAATGGACAATTAGGGTCCAAATGGGATTTTCATCAATCATGTGTATTCAGAATTTCTGGTAGTAAATGGAAATCTGTTAGTTATAAGTAGTACTACTCCACTCACAGAGATAGACCTAAAGATACAGCCCTTTTAAGAGATTCCACAATCATGGTTATGGAACCCACTTAAATAAAACCACATTTAAGTGATAAATAATTGACTGTGTAATGCTTTGGCATTTTTTTCAAAAAGATTTGGTCAATAAAATATTGCCATTTAATATACTGAAATTATATTCTGTCTTTCCTTAGAATACATAGGTGCTTAATAAATGTTTAATTATTGATTGGTTGATTTATACGTATAACATTTTTTTTTCTGTTCTGTTTCATCTTTCAGTATTCTTATACTGCTTTCCTGCTATCTCTCTTCTTGGCCTATTCCCTCAGATCAACACTTTTGCCATTTATCTCTTAGAACAAATTGACATGCTGGTTTTTGGTGGTTCTGGTAAGTCATATTTTTTTCATTAAAAGGAGAATCTGAGCTTCAAGAAAAGAAAATAAACCTTAAAATATAGAATGGGATATTGTTGGGTTTACTTTGTTCCCCCTCAAAATATATTTTGTTGTTTGTTTATCTAGATCAAGGTTTCTTAATCTGGGTCAATGGTCTTTCTCTCTCTTCTCTCTCTCTTCTCTCTCTCTCTCTCTCTCTCTCTCTCTCTCTCTCTCTCTCTTTCTCTCTCTCTCTCTCCCTTTCTCCCTCCCTTTCTCTCTCTCTCCTTCTCCCCTCTCTTCTCCCTCTCTCTGTCCTTTTCTTCTTCTTCTTCTTCTTCTTATTATTATTATTATTATTGTTCTTCTCTCTCTCCCTTCCCTCCCTCCCTCTTTCATCCTCCTTTCCCCCTCTCTTTTTCATTCTCTCATTCCCTTTCTCTTCCTCCTCTCCCTTTTCTCTCTCACCTAAAAGACTGTCTAAAGACAGAAAAACATATTTTGAACTTGAAGGCAAAGTATGTAAGCTCAAATTTCACCACTGACACTTACTATCCACGTGATCTTTGGCAAGACTCTTCACTTTGCTGTGCCTCAATTTCCACATCTACAAAATGAGGGATTCAGACTAGAAAACATTGAGGTCTCTTCCAGCTCTATAAGTATGATCTTACAACCTTTAAGATTTCTTCCAGCCAAAAATCTATAATACTGTGATTCCAAGTTGCAGAGGAATTGTAGTTGTTTAAACTTCATTCCTGAAGAGTAACATGATATCAGGGAAGGGATGTCATGACATGCAAGTGAATTGGATTTGCATGAGGGAGGGCTGTGCAAGATCATCTGCCCCACTTTCCCCTTCAGAGACAGTTGAGTCAAGGAGCCAGGTATACATCAGGAGCACTAGAGATGGTCCTGGATGCACTGAGAATTAAGCTAAGGTTTTCAGCAGGGGTCAGTTTGAGGCTGCATCCATTGAGTGATTAAAGCTAGGTAGAATTTGAGGCAAAGAATCTCTTTTTTCACCTACCCCCCCCCCAATCTAATGAATGAATGAATGGATCTGGGAAGGGAAGATCCTCAGGGTTAATAGTCAAATACTAATATACCTTGGTAAAAGGAGAATCTTTGTGTGATTCCCATTATAGTTACAGCACAACACTCAGAAGATATCTTTCTGATTCTTCCTCCTCTCTGCCATTCCTGGAGGCTTACTTTATAAAAGCTTATAAATAATATATATTAATGCCAAACTTAGTATAGATGTCAATAGGCATAGCCCACTATAACTCAGAACTCATGAGCTTGAGAGATTCTAGCATCAGCCCCCTAGGGAATGCAACTACAAACCTGTCACCAGACCACCAAATATGTTCAGTTTTATTAAATCCCCTGCCATCATTGAGTCAATCGATTATACTATTTGCTTTTTAAAATTAAGATTGCTTCAGTCTGGTTTCTTTTCTGGCACCTATCCCCTACCCCTAAGTCACTGCCATAGTTTATCATTTTGATAGTTACTATTTATCACCTGATGCCTTTTTGTGTCTTTAAAAGGTTGCTAGCAAAGACAAGGGATCAGATCTAGGAAAGAGCTAAGTGGCTATGTTTGTATTTCAGCTGCTGCTGGCACTCTCTCTGCAATCTATAGCATCTCTCGAAGTTTTGTGGTTGCCATTGTACTCTATGCTTTCTGCTTCATGGCTGTAAAGGTAAGTGTGAATGAGAATGAGAAAGATATGATCAGAAAGAGACACACACCTGTTTGACTATAGTTCTTGTCTCCATATCAACTTTGAATTTTCTCTAGAAGATAACAGATTGCTTTTGGATGTTTGGCATATTCATGTTTTTTTAAAAGACATATGATGTGAAGAGGAATGGGGTAATACTCTTTTGGAAACTATATTAGCTTTTCCTGAAACCAGTTTGGTGACCTTAGGCAGGCACTTCACTTTTCAAAGTCAGTCAGTTGGTTGTACTCATGATTATTGTGATTGTTCAATCAATTTTTAGTCATGATCAACTCTTTGTGACCCAATTTGGGCTTTCTTTGCAAAGATGCTGGAGGGATTTGCCGTTTTCTTCATGTACATACACACATATTATATATATATATATATATATGTATATATACATATATATATATATAATATGTGTGTGTATATATGTATGTGTATAGGTATGTATATGTATGTATATTTATATTCTGTGAGGGAGCTAGATGATACAGTAGATATAGGTATAGTTATATATGCATATATACATATGTGTGTAGTTATGTATGCATATATACATATAAATAACAGAATATATACATATACAAGCATGTATATTTATATATACATATATGTATAACATGATATTTATACATGTGCGTGTGTGTGTGTGTGTGTGTGTGTGTACAATGTCCGAAATAGATTTCAGAAAAGTTCTGAAAGGAAGAAGGATAGTGAGCTTCTTCTTAGTATGACATAAACCTATTTACTTTTAATATTCATTTTCTGGAGCTGTACATCCATTATCAAGTTATTCTTATGAATATTTGCTGCATTCAGAATTGTTTGGGAGAGCAAATCATTTTAAGTCATGTTTAAATTTTTTTTCATATAATCCAGTATTTATACATTTATACCCTGCTTTTGTGAGACTAGGAAGGAAATCATTCAAGTTTTCTCCAGCTTCTCTAAAATGGTGCAAAATAAGCCCTGTTTTCCATAAAATGTTGTGAAGCATTGTGGAGTAATATATAGAAAGCCAGTCTCGAAGTCAGAATGCCTTTGTTTCAGTTTGTTCCTCTGATTACCAATGACTAAGTGAACCTAGACAAGCCAATTTAACCTCTCATTATCTTGGCAACACACTAAAACTATGAGTTGTAGAACAATAGCTTAGCTAGATTGGTGGAGAGAATTCTCTCACCAAGTAATTCACAATTTTCATCTCATCCCAACTCTTTGTGATCCCCATTTAGGGTTTTCTTGGCAAAGATACTAGAATGGTTTGCTATTTCCTTCTCCAGCTCATTTTGTAGATGAGAAAACTGAAACAAACAGGGTTCAAACCTACTACCTGCCCAGGTAGTAAATGATTTGAATTCAGAAAGATGAATCTTCTTGACTTCAGGCTTGGCACTCTATTTACTGTGTCACTTAGCAGCCAATTCCTGATACTGTTTCTATTAAAATGGGAGCTTCTTGAATGCAGGGATTTTATTTTTGCCTTTCTTTGTATGCGTAGCATTTAATACAGCTTCTAACACATTATAAATGCTTAATAAATGCTTGTTGACTAACAATGTTTAAATCACAGATCTAACCTGAAAAAATATTATATTTATTGTGATTTAAGTACATGGCTCTTAGTAATGTTGGAATATAAGAACTACTGGCTTCATTAATGGAATCATTTGTTTTTCTTTAATTCTGAACTTCCAATTAATTCTATTCAATAAGATTTCTATTGCATGTCTTTTATCCTTCTAATATCGTGTAACACTATGTTAGATGTGGACTATGTTGACAAGAATGATAGGATTATAGATTTAAAGATAATCTACTGTGATATCCTCATTTTACAGATCAGGAAACTGAGACCCATAAAGGGAAAATAACTTGTCTGGGATCATTTAGAGGCATGATTTTAATTGATATCTCCTGACTCGAGAAATGGAGCTTTTTCCATTTCACTATTTGGCTTCTATATATATGGAAAAAAGCTTGATATGGTCCTTGCTTTCATTACAGTCTCATTGAAAAGACTGAACTTCCAGGCAAGAAATCATTAAAGAATCGTTAAAAGTCTACATATAGTAAGGTGCCTAATGCAATGTAATAAAATGCCCCAAATAGATAGGCTGCATTGTAACCTGATTCAGGATTTTATGTGAATAGATTAAATCACTTCTTTTTTTATTTACCTTAGCTCCCTCATCTGTAAAATAGAGACTGTTTTTATCTACCACTGTTCCCAAAAGCTTTAATGGAATGTGTATTTGTGAAGTGTTTAAGTTCCTCAGATAGAAGGGCTCTCAAAATGCAAGGTATTATCATGAAATCTAGGATTATTACCAGGTATTTTTTTAATTCTATCCAATTATTCCCCAATGAAACCCTTCAGCATTTTCATTAAATATCTGGAATGCCAGTAGTTTGCTATCTCAGTGACAGTTGGTACTGTGAAAAGCCTGGCCTGCACAAACCAACTTTGGCCACTTTCTTATTCTATCTAGAGAAGGAAGGATGGACGAGAAGAAGTATAGATTTTTTAAAAGCACAGAAATAAAAAAAACACAGAAAGTAAGATTGGGGGGAACATGAACCCAAGGCTTACTGTTAGGACCAAAAGGTCCTATATTTTCCAAAAGGAAAAATATATATACAAGAAGCTATCACACAAAATACAACTATGAATATCTGGGACTTTTCTTTTTGTCTTTGAGTTCCTTTGAAGATATGCCCACTAGTGTAGGACCATTAGATCAAGTATACATAGAATTTAGTTGGTTTTTGCTAATTCCAAATTATTTCCCATAATGGTGGAACAAGTACCTAACTTTGTTATAGATGTTATTATGTCTTTCCACTTACAGAATGTATCATTTCTATCTTTTATCATTTTGCTATTTTGTGGAGTATAAGATAAAACTCTAAAAATTGTGCAAATTTCCATTTTTCTAATATTTGTTACTTGAAATAATCTTCCATATTATTGTTGGCTGTTTATAATTCCTCTTTGTAATATAAGATGATACATATTTATCTCAATTGATGTGACTGCAGGGGGAATTACTTGACATACTTTTGGAAATTTTATTATAAAGGTTTTTAAATGTCAAACAAAGTACTGTATATTTTATCTTATATCTCAAAGAAGTCATTTAAGCCTCTTGCGTGGGAGAATGACATGGTCAGACTTATGTTTGAGGGATATTAAATTGATAGTTTGTTTGGAGAAGGAATTGGTAGGAGAGAAGCTAGAGACTGAGGAACCAATTAAGAAACAGTTGCATTTATTTCAGATGAGAGACAAGGAGGTCCTGGATTAGAGTAGTGGCCACATGAGAAGAGAGAGGGACAAACATAAGATTATGAATTTAAACAAGATTTATAGATAAAGTAATTGATGGAGTATAAAAAGTGGAGGATAATTTTGAAGTTTTGAAGCAAGATAAGATTGTAGCATCCTTTATATAAATAAGAAAGATGATAGATGAAAGACTAGGTTTAAGGAGATAGATGAGTTCCATTTTGGATAAGTTAAGTTTGAGATGATTATAATACAGACAAGAAGATACATTCAGCATGCCCTCATATGGTAAACACATATTTATTAAGCACATGCTATCCGACAGGTGTAGAATACAGACATAAGAAAAAATCACAGTTCACACTTTCAAGAATGTTACATTTCAATGGAAGGAAAAACAAAGGGGAGATAGAAAACAGAGAGGAGAGAAATTGGAAAGTAATTTTGGGTAGCTTTCAATGAAGAGGTGTTAGGTACTCATGGGCAAGGCTGGTGTAAAGGGAGTGAAGAAGTCCAGAGAGTAAGGATGTTACCCTGCGTAAAGTGAGGGTCAGAAGGAGAAAAATGTTTTGCCTAAGATCACACAGATTAGAGTAAAGAAAAAAAATTACATCCAGAGACTTCAAATCTAACTTTCCTTTATTTATGATACTGCCTCTCATTATCTATTGTAAAAATATCTTGACAAGTTACTCTTATATGTGTTATATATTTTGTGTTTATTTTTATTGGAATTCCTCTATTATTTTTCCTGGTTTCATAAGATTATAGATTTATAGCTAGAAGGAACATGAGGCTATCCTTTTTAATTCAATATGTATATGTCTATATGTGCATATATTCTTTATAAAACATGCAAGCTCACATACATATATGCACAAAACATTGTAATTTCTGGCTAAAAACACAAACCAGACAGCAAGAAGCATAAGGAGAAAAACAAAGGCAAATAAAAGAAGAAAAAGAATACCAATCAATCTGCTAGTTTTTCTGATCAAAAAGGTCTTGACAGCTGGTAGTGATGATGAAAATATGCTGCCAAATGTCATGAGATAACTCTGATTGCTGATTTTTTTTTTTGTCATCAAGAGACAATCAGCTGTCATCCAGCGCAAAAGGAAAGAGGAAGAAACTAGAGAGAACAATTAGATTAGTGCTTTTTACTACTCGGGCTTGTAGCCTAAAGTGATAATGGAGTTGATTTTAGAAAAATAAAATATAATAAAATAGTTCTATCTGGTAACCAGATTCAACAAGTATTTATTAAGCACCTATGGTTTGTAAAGAACTACTCTAGATTCTAAAAGGAGGTCATGTAGTTCTTCTTCCTGTAGAGTTTTTAACTTAATACATAAACAAAAACCTAGAATGAACAAAAACATAGGATAATTGAGAAGTATGAAAAAATGCTATGTGAGAACTGGAAATTTGTTAATAGCAGAGGAATAATGAAAATCTTCAAAGAGAAGGTGAAATCTAAATTGGAATTCAAAGTGTAATGTGTGTAGGAAAATGTGTTCACACATAACATATATTGGTCCAGACCAGCTGTCTAAAAAGCAGTCATCAGAATCCTTGATAAATATGATCTACAGTCCAGACCATCCCCAAGAGAATTACTTGGGTGGGGGAGATAATTCCCTAAGCATAGCCAGGCTGAGCATCTTTTAGGAGATGAAAATTATATCTCTCCAAATATTGTTGAGCTAGGGATACAATAGCTTAAAAATAAAACATTTCTCTGATTATTCCTAAAGAGGAGAGGGTTGCCCAAAGTTTATCTATACAGGCTTAACTCCTTCCCACCCAAAGCTAGTTAAACTGAAAATCCATCACAGAACAAATAGTGAGCAAACTCATTTATGTAAACACATAACAAACTGTAATAAGAGAAGTTATGTACTTTATATCATAAAATAAACAGAGTGAATGAGTTCTTTTAATATTAATAAAATGAGATCTCAATTGCAATCAAAAGAAATTTCCTGAAGTCTCCAGAGAGGCAACATGGAAATAAAGGAGTTTTTGCAGAGCTAGCTTCTTCTACATGTCTGCAGGTTTAAAAATCAGCCTTTCTCTATTCATATAACTGAATGAGGCTTGAAGAGAGTTTGGAACCACACATGCCTTTCTTGAAGAAAGAATGTATCTCCTTTCCAAATCTCTTGTACCACCTTCTCCCATCACACAGTTATATGGGAAAGTATCAGCATTATCTCTATCAGACTTTTATGCCTCAGACTCAGCCAGTAATCCAGTTAAGAGGAGAGCTCAGATTCAACAGATGAAGAAAGAAAGGGAGAACATTTTTGGCACTTTAAAAATGTAAGCAAAGTTTCACAGGCAGTAATGCATTCATTTGGGGATATGTAAATATGCTTTGACTCATCCATATAGTGTTCAAAAGGGGTCTTGTAGAAATGCAGAAATACTGAATTGAATTAGTCTTTTCATAAAATGTTTGTAGTCTATTATAACAGCAAGAACATAAAAAAATTAGATAATTAAGAACTAGATAAGCCCAATAATCTTATCATTACAAAATATTCAATGGTATAGAATGCAAAATCAGAACTTTATTCATAAATTTATAAGAAATTTATATAGAATAAAATGATGTCTGTGAAATACATAGGGTGATCATGTTAGACTAAACTAATGTTAGATTGTAAGCTCACAGAGGGTAAAAATTGCTTTTTAATCTGTATCTTCACTTCCTGACACTTACCTCCCATATAATAAATTTTAATAGATGTTTTTTGATTGCTCACAGAATCATAGATTTAGAATTAGAATGGATCTTATGGTAATAGTATAGAAAGGAACATTATTAATTTACATTGGGCTGATCTTTCCCACCTCCAAAATTAGAAAAGCTGGTTTAGGATTACACATATAAATCTGCTGGAAATTAAGCAAAATGATATTCATAGACTGATCCCTAGTACTGACTTGCCCAATATTCACTTAGATGTCCAAAATGGGAATTATTTGTTTGTCTCTTGTCTGTTGTTCTAATATTAATAGATTAACTCAAAAACTAAAATTCTTGTGATTTGTATGAGTCTCTGTGTCTGTGTATGTGCTGATACAGCAATTAAATCAACACTACCATTCCTAGGGATAATGAGTCAATAATTTAGTATCTCTTTGATTTTCTAGACTGAAACACTTTTCCTTGACTATTACTCTCTTGAATGTCTTTCCATGTTAGAATGTAAATTCCATGAGAGCAGGAACAATATTTGTATTCCTGGTCCTCAGCATCTGGCACATAGAACATTTTCCTTTTTTTTTCTTTATTAAAGCTTTTTTTATTTTTCAAAACATATGCATGGATAATTTTTCAACATTAACCCTTGCAAAAACTTGTGTTCCAATTTCCTCCTTTCCCCACCCTCCTCCCCTAGATGTCAAGTAGTCCAATATATATTAAACATGGTAGAAATATATATATAGAAATATATACATACATATTTATACAGTTATCTTGCTGCACAAGAAAAATCAAATCAAACCAGAAAAAAATGAGGAAGAAAGTAACAACAACAAAAAAAAGAGTGAAAATGCTATGATGTAAACTACACTCAATTCCCAGTCTTCTCTCTGGGTGTAGATGGCTCTCTTCATCACAAGACCATTGGAACTGGTCTGAATTATCTCATTGTTAAAGATAGCCATATCCATCAGAATTGATCATTGTATAATCTTGTTGTTGGCACATAGAACTTAATAAACATTTTTTTCATTCATTCATTCATTCAAAGTGCTCATGTTTCCCATGAAAATAAAATACATAATTTCATGACTTTTTGTATTGTTGGCTACAATTTTCTATTTGAAAGGATTTGTGGTCAAGAATATCATCCAAAATATATTTTGCATTGTAGTTAAACCATGAAATGGAAGAGAGGACCTTTCTCTGCTAGAGACATTTGGAGAAAGGATTGACTTGATCTCCCACTAAAAGAAACAAAATTGAGATAAGTTAGAATGTTATTTTCTGTTAAAAGAAAGATTATAAAGCTTTCCTTGTGAAAGAAAGAAGGATGATTATAATGCCTAGGAAATGAACTTACACTTAGCATATTTAAAAAAGCTTAGTTCTCTCTGTGTATATATGTTTGTCTTTAGTTGTGTCTATATGGATTTAACAATACTAAAAAATTTCTTTTAAAATATTCTTTCACTTACATATCTCTTGTTTTCACACAATAGTTTTCATATGGACAAACAAGTAGTTTTTGTAGATAAGCAATCTTGCCCATGGGTTAAATTCATAGATTTTTGATGCTAACTATTGCAAGATTTATAGAATATTACTAGTGATTTATCTATGTAAGAACTAATTTTTCAGTTGATATAGAAAAATTATACCTAATTTTAATTTTGATGGGATTTTGCTCTTTATATTCTTAAGCAGGTAATTTGAGGCAAACAGAAAGATCATTTCACTTGTTCCTTCTTGTTTCTATGCCAGGAGAAGGGTAATAGGAAGCTTAGCAATGAGAGCATTATCCATGAAATCCTTAATCTTATGTCTTTAAGGAGACTTATGTTAAGAAAACAACCAGCTTGATTTTTTAAAGTAAATTTTGAAATGAGATGAATGAATGAGTGGTAAAGTGGAATGAATAAGTAGTAAAGTAGCAAAAATTTTAAAAAAAACATTGATCAGGTGCTGAATATGGTACAAATGAGACTTTTAAATGTAAATGAGAAAGAGGCATAATCTAGTAGAATTGCTTTAAGAGTCAGTCAGAACTTGTGCTCTAGCTTTACTTGTGATTTCTTCTTGCATTGTTCTAGATTTTGTCTTTGTCCATCTTTTTTTCTTCTAAGGCAATATTTAACTTCTCTTTTATAGTTATGAATTTTAATCAAATTTCTAAAGTGATTTGATGGTTCAAGGGTGTCTCATAATTGCTGAATGTTATTAATCTGAAACTTTGTTTTTACAACAGTAATTCTAAGTTTGAAAAGCAATATTAGTATTTATTTTTTCTTTATTTTGTTAAAACTAAAGGTGAAATCATTGTGAATATCTGTTACCAGTTAATAAACAAATATTTAGGCATTTATTGTGTTCTAGGAGCTGTTCTGAGTACCAAAAATACAAATACATACAGAAGGACAATCCCTGTCCCTAAAGAGCTTACATTCAAATGGGGGAAGACAATGCTATAAAAGGAAACTAAAAGGGAGTTAGGTGGACAAAGGAAAAAAAGAACTCAGATATCGAGGCATGGTAGAGCAAGCCAGGAGTAAAGCTTGGAGAGGAATGAGAAGTAGCAAGCCCGAGTGCAATCCTTAATGAAAGGAAGGTGTCATCAAATCAGAGGGTGGGAACAATGGGTCAGAGGCAGGGACTTCAGAAGGATAAATTCTAGGACTGACATGGATGAAGAGGAGTCTGGAGCTTGATAAAGAATGAAATTTAGAATACATTTTTAAAATATGTATATTCATAGAGAAATTCTGGTGCTTTTAGTCTAAGTTTTCACATTTGTAGATTCCATAGGTTCTAGGACTAATGGAACTTAAGATACTTCATTTTAATAGAAAAAGAAAGTAAGATCCAGGGAGAATGTGACTTGTCCAAGGTTAGGTAATATCATGGGCAGAATTTGAACCCATGTCCGATCATTTGAATCGGTACTTTTTCTACTTTGTACCATGCTACCTACAGCTTTCTTAATTTTTTTTTACCATGGAAATTTTTTTTGAAGAATTCTATACCATTTTTAAACTTCTAGTTCTCAATTGTGGCCATATTCCAAGTTTGTTTAATTAGTATTACATGTATATTGTAATTGCTATTCATTTAGATAAAACTTAGCAAAGTTCCTTACACACACACACACACACACACACACACACACACACACTTGTGTGTGTTTTTATAGCAGTCCCCTATTAGAAGTGAAAAGTTGAAGAGGAAAGAAAGATTGTGGGTCAATAACTGAACTTACTGAAAATGTTGAGAAGGTAGAATCAATAAGATTTGTCAGTGCTTTGGATAAGTGCAGTGAGGAAGAGTGAGGAATTGAAGATGACAGGTTTTGAGTCTAAGTGATGGAGAGATTGGTTATCCTCTTGACAATAATAGAGAAGTTGAGATGAAGAGAGTTTTTAGGGCAAAAGATAATGAGTTTTGCTTCAGATGTATAGAGTCTGAGGGGCTTATAGGACATAGAATTGGAAATGTCCAAAAAGCTGCAGGTGCTATATAACTGGAGCTCTGGAGAGAGCTTGATATGTAAGCCTGGAAGTTATCTGAATAGATATGATGTGTGAATTTGTGGGAATTGATGAGGTCATCAAATTAGGTAGTGTGGAAGGGGAGAAGGGAACCTGCTTTTATTTATTGCCTAACATAGACACTGTGCTAAGAACTTGGCAAATATTATTTCATTTGATCCTTACAACAATCTTGAGAGGAAAATGATGTTGTTTCCCATTTTACAGATAGGGAAACTGAGGCAAACAGAAGTTTAAGTGACTTTCATATAGCTATTAAGTGTCTGAATGGGACTTGAACTCAGTCTTCTTGCCTCCAGGCTCACTATATTACCTAACTGCCTAGAAGAAGAGAAAAAGATAGTTGAGTGCAGAGCCTTGAGGAACAACCATGATCAGTGAATGTATAAATGAAGATCTATCAAAGAAGAAAAATAGTGATCTGACAAACAGGAGAACTAGGAAAGAGAAATGCCATGAAAACCCCCAAAAAAGAGAACAAACAGGGATGATCAGATAAGTGAGGATATCTTAAATGGCAGAAACATAGGTGTATTTAGGTAACAAGAATGGAGCCAAAAAATAGAGAGACATTAATAAAAAAGTGAGGATGACAGTGGGGGCTTTCTGTTGGAGAAAATTAGAGGGGATGAAATTAGGGCTGTATCTAGAAGAGTAGGTCTTGGCAAGAATAAGGGCCACTTATAGACATAGGTGTAAAGGAGGAGAGATAGTGAGGAAAGACATTGAATACAGTTTCTCATCTCTTTTTGCTGACATAGGAGTACACACAATTACTATGTAGTTCACATAAAAACTTTTCACAATGCTGAAGTACTTTATGCTGTGCAAAATGTTTTTTTCCACAATAAACATGTGATATGGAAAGTAGAAATATTATTGTCCTCAGTTTCCAGATTTAGGCACAGAACAATGGCATGACTTCTTCTGAATCCCAAATCTTCTGTCCCTTCCACTATACCTGCTTAAGATAATATGGGCATAGATGGCTAACATTGAGGACTATATTTTCACATGAAATCAGTACAACCTGTCCTTTTTCTGCTCCTTTTTTTAAGCCCAGACAATTTTCTAATAGACTCTCAGATTGATTTCACTTTCAAATATGGCATGTATTAAATCTCTTGAATTATGTAAGAATAGCTAGCAAATTAACAGGAGTTTTTAGGGAGGGAAAAGAAGTTCTCTTTAGCTTAGTGCATCCAAACCCAGAGCTGTGATCGCTCTTCAAAATTAATGATGCATTTACTTTGCCTTTACTGCTTTTTTCTTTGGATTTAGAGAGTTGATTGGTTGTTCAGTTTTCAATCGCCTTAGGATGATAGACACTAGTGAGCTATCACAACACATCCTATATCTTCTCTAAGAGATTTCTCTGGCCTGTGTAGGTATCTTTATTCACCACTGTTGCTTATTATTGGTTGCTGAAAATAGCTTTATAGGTTAATAAACTTAGAATCAGACTGAAGGGTTGTGAGTCAATTTTGCTTTCCAGAACACTAATTAGTAAAAGCAAATTAATTGTCATTTAATTTCATGGGCCTTTTTTTTTTCCTTCTTCCACGTTTGTAGTGTGGAACAGGAAAATAGAATCCCTGATTGACTTGTGTATTGGACAGTGATATATGGAAACAACTGGCATATTTGCCCCTCTGGAGGGAGATTTAGTAAGTAATTAGTTGTACTTTCTTTGTGCTTGAGTGAATTGTGTTTTCTATGAGATTAAGTATGTAAAATACTCTTCAGACTTTAAAGTAGTGATTACTATTATTATTAGTGTTACTATCTTCAAGCATTCTTATTATAATTTGACATTGTTAAGCTTCATTAGAAGGAGGTTTGATTTCATCAAGGAGAAGAAATGCCATGTGGAAATGACCTTGACCAACATGGATTAAAAATCTGCTTATTACTTAAATCCTAGGCATTTGCTTGGGGGACATAGAGATGGAGTCATTAGTTAGAAATCATAGAGTATCACAGGAGGACTTGAACTCAAGTATTCCTCAGTCTATCCACTCTCATTTGTCTTTGTTATCATTATTAAGCTTTACTAACAGTTATTTATGGGAAGACTTCGTACTTAATAATATATGAGAATTACATAGTAAGTTGATAGAATGGGCCTTTGTTATTTTAAAACCACGGTAAAGAAGTAAGGCAAACTGCTGATTATAGAATTAGAAGCCTGTCAGAGCTAGAAGAGATAATAAAAATCATGATTCTCATGCTTTCATTTGGGCAGTGAGGAAACTGCAACCCAGAGAGACTATTTGATCAAGACAGCAGAATGAATCAATAGCAGAGCTGAAACTACAAGCAAATATCTTAACTTCCATTCAGTAATGTTAATTAGTACTTAGAAGGAGTCAACTGCTGATGGAAAAAACTAAAGTGTATATCTCTGCCCTCAAAAAGATTGCAGTCTAACAAGAGGATAAAATATGCATAAATAATTAATAAAAAAACAGTACAATAAATGCAAAAGAAAATTACAATAAATCAGAAAGTGTGCATTAAGCATCTTCTATGCCAGGTAAGTACTACATGCTGAGTACTGTGCTAATGCCCTTCCAAGTAATCTAATGCAAGAAATTTGGGAGGGAAAGATCATTTTGAATTTGGATTATCCAAGACAGGGCATTGGTTGAATCTAGGAAAGATAGATGGACTCTGGCAGACTGAAATGTGAGGGCCAGCATGAGTAAAGAGACAGAAACATTGAAAGTAGTTGAAAATAAGTATCGGAAGGTTGAAAGTAGGTTGTGAGGATCTTGAATGCCTGTATGAGAAATTTATATTTTATTCAATAGTCAAGAGAGAATTACAAATTGTTTTATTTTGTTTTTAGCAGAGATGAAATTATTATCATTGAATTGTGACCAGAACTGAAAAAGTAATATAAAGGATAGGTTAATGAGTAGGAGACAAGAAAACCAATTGTCAGCATCAATTATATTCAGGGGAAATCTGATAAGGACCTAAATTAGGGAAAGGAAATTTAGTGGTGAGAGGAGGGTAGGTTTCAGAAAGAACTTGAAAAAATAATTAATAGGACTTGGCAACTGATTATAACTGACATTTTTGAGCCTATGTTGTTGAGTAGATGGTGTCACTAATAGCAGAAATAGACAAAGGAGGGGAATCAAATTTGGCAAAGACAGGATTTGGAGCAAGAGGGTACTTTGGAGATTATCTAGTAATAGGGTAATAGATCTAAAGGTTAAAGATCCTTCAGACACCATCTAGTCTAATGCTCTCATTATACATATGAAGGAACAGAACCCAAGATAGTTTAAAGTGAATTGTTCAAGATCACAAAGTCAAACCAATTCTCATATTTTAAGGAAACTGAGACACAGAGAAGTTCAGTCACTTGCCATGAGATCCACAAGTAGAAGTAACAGAATCAGAGTTAGATCTTTTAGTGCAAAATTCAGTGTTTTCTCCTTTATGCTATGGGACATTTACTTTGTGCATTCTGAATTTGAGGTACTAATAGAAAATAAACTGTTAATATCCATGAAGCAACTGGAAATAGGTAAATGGAGATTTTAGAAGATGCTGGAAATGATAATAGATGTGGGCATCATCTAGACTTTTATAATCCTCTCTTATAAAGTTGAAAATTATATCAATGGGATTGGACTAGGATATCAAGGTAAAAAAAAATACAGGGGAAAATGGAAAGGGCAACATTGGGGAATGTTGATGTTTAAGATATGAGAGGAGATGTGAAAAATAAAAAGGAGAGCGGGTCCGAATATAGGAAGAACCATAAAATGGAAGTGTTGTAGAAATCAAGGTAAAGGAAAATACCTAGAGAGAGGATATTTTATACACTGACCAATGCTATTGATTGAGAAAGATGACAATAGAAATTGAAAAATATTTCAATACTCTAGTACATTATGGATCTGCCTTTTTGTCAATATGTCATCATATTTCATAAACAGAGATCACAATTCCTTTATGGCTTACAAAAGTGTCTTCATGAATTGGTGGAACTGAAAAATTTTTCATTCTGTAGCTGATCTGATGAGTTGTTCATCTATGGGAAGAAAAAAGGACCATTTATTTGGTGAAAAGACTTATGGTGAGCTTGGTGTCAATCAATAAGCTTTAATTAAGCATTTATTATCCATCAATCATTTTGCTTAGTGCTGGGGATTTCTTTAAAAAGGCAAGAACATGGATCTTACCCTCAAAAGCTCATATTCAAAGGGAGAGACAAAATGCAAGCAATGTACATACAAAGTATATAAATGGACAGTCAATGGAAAGACTTTGGCAGAGCAATTACAATTCAGAACTTTTTTCTTTAGGAACTTTTTTTCATACTGTTTTGAAGAACCTAGGGTTCTGTGAAAACTTGCCAAACCTCTATGGGGTATTTTACAAATGGAAGTAGGTTGTAGGTGCTTTTGTTAAATGGCTGAAAGTTTTCCATATTTAAGTTCACAGGAGGCTATTATTTCTAAATCTAGCTCCTTTCTCTTCTGTTTCCAAGTGATACTGTCACCCTCATAGCAGTATATTTGTTCCACAGGTCAGTGAAGAAGTAGGCCAGAAAACAAATGATATAGTGTGAACATTGGAATGGGAAAATGTATTATCTTTGTTTTTACCCTGACCCAGATAAGAAACAAAATACAAAGGAAAGAACTAATTTTGTCATAATCCCAAGAACAATTTTCATTTTCAACCTTACTATCCTAAAACATAGGATAATATTAGTATTTCAAACTTCCACTTGGCTAAAAGTCAGTTTCAGTCTGAAGTACAAAATATCTCTCTCTATCTCTCTCGATATCTATCTATCTATCTATCTATCTATATATGTATATAGATAGATAGATAGATAGATATATTGAGTAAAACTCTGACTCAAAATCTCTCACAACCTAATCCTAACCTACCTTTTGATCCTTTTTTTATACATTATTTCTGTTTGATCCCACTACATTTGCTTGTTGTTCTTTATATATGACACCATTTCTTATCTCTACACCTTTGCCCTGGCTATTTTCTATGACTAAAATGCATCTCCTCCTCACCTGTGTCTCTTAGAATCTCTCATTCCCTTCAAAGCTCAACTCAAGCATCAGCTTTTACGTGAATTTTTTTCCCAGATTCTCTCAATTTCTAGTGCCTTCCTTTCCATCTCTTCCAAAAAATATCAGACATAGGGACCAGACCTGTGAAATATCAAGAATTTTCCGGGAAGTAAATTTCCTCTACCAGTTCAATCTTGCACCTACTTGCAACTTATAGTTTTAGATGATTACTTAAAACATTGAAAAGGTTATGTTACATTATGTTGCCTTACTATTATGCTACATGCTATATTGAAGTAGTTGGTTTTTATAAGGAAGATGATCTTTCCTTCATTTCATCTCCTAGAACATATCTTAAAATTATGGGTTCCATATGAGGTCATGTAACAGAATGTGGGTGTTGGGAAAAATTTAACAGTAAAAGGTATTAAATATTCTGCCAAGATTTAATTTTTTTTTGGTAAAAATAAGCAAGCACATTCATCTCAGTATGCAAATTTGTTTTCATCATCAATAAATGGTAAAATTATATGTATACCAAAATTGTTTTAAAATGTCTTTATTATTTGTTATCAGTAAATGTTTGGTTTGTACATCTATTTTATTACCTATATGTAGGTAGAGGTTATATATAGGGTTATATATATTTATAACATATAAAAATTCCATAGGTAAAAAGGAATTGAGAGTGGAAAAAGTTTAAGAAGCCCTGTCTAGAGCAGCTGTTGCCATGGAATACTTATCACTTAGGTTATTTGTATACATCTATCTTCAAGGAAATATTCAGTCTCAGACCATGAGAAAATTCCTTGTTCTTAAGTTGAGGAGATATCTCTGGGTTCTTCCCTTAATATTGTGAAAAACACAATAATATAATATTTATTTATTCTTAGCCCCTATATAAAGTATTGATATTTTGTGCAAATAAGGATTAAAACAAAATAATGGATGAGGGTAAAAGGTCAGGAAAAGCTTTTTCAGGGGAAAAGAAAAAAGATACTTGAGAGATCCAGGAAGAACACTGATGGGAGTCAGAAAGATCTGGATTAGAATCTTGTCTCAATTATTAGCTGTATCATAATAAATAGGTAGACTCTTTGTAAATGGGGCAAATAATAGTACTTACCTCACTCAAATATTTTCCTTGTTTTGAGGATGAGATGACAGAACATATTTAAAAAACCTATGTAAATATCAATTATATCAGTTATAGTTATAGCATAGTATCTCTTGAATGCCCACACATGTATAGGATCATATGCTAAATCTGTCTAAACATTTATTAAGTGCCTACTCTATGCCATTAACTGTACTAAGCACTGGGGATATAAAGAAAAGTAAAAATATAGTCCTAGTTCATAATCTAATGGGGGAAATATGTAAATAATTATATACAAACAAGCTATACAAAGGTTAAACTGGAAATAATCAGTAGACACAAGGAACTAGAATAAAGAGGGACCGGGGAGGGCTTCCTGAGTGGGATTTAAGTGGAAACTTGACAGATGCTAATATGGTTGATGTGAAATTTGTGTGAACTATGGAGTCAATAAGGTAATAACATTATCCCAGATTCCTATAGGAAAATCCCCATGGACCATTTTCTTCATATTCTCTTTTTAACTGAAAAACAAATGTATTTCTAGGGTAGAACTTCCAATGTGGTAAATGTGAAGATATGAAGCTCAAAAATGTCCCTTCAATTATCGGGAAAAGGAATATCTTTTTCCTTCCCTTTTCTTTCTTTTTTGCAAAACCTTTTGTTCCAATTTTTCCCCTCCTTCCCTTCCCCCTTCCCCCAGATGGCAGGAAGACCAATACATGTTAAATATGTTAAAGTATATGTTAAATAGAACATATGTATACATGTCCATACAGTTATTTTGCTGTAGAAAAAGAATCAGACTTTGAAATAGTGTCTAATTAACCTGTGAAGGAAATAAAAAATGCAGGCAGACAAAAATAGAGGGATTGGGAATTCTATGTACTGGTTCATACTCATTTCCCAGAGTTCTTTCCCCGGGTGTAGCTGGTTCAGTTCATTATTGCTCTATTTGAACTGCTTTGGTTCATCTTCATTGTTGAAGAGGGCCATGTCCATCAGAATTGATCATCATATAGTATTGTTGTTGAAGTATAAAATGATCTTCTGGTCCTGCTCATTTCACTCAGCATCACTTCATGTAAGTCTCTCCAGGCCTTTCTGAAATCACCCTGCTGGTCCTTTCTTACTGAACAATAATATTCCATAATATTTATATACTACAATTTATTCAGGCATTCTCCAATTGATGGGCATCCACTCAGTTTCCAGGTTTTGGCCACTACAAAGATGGATGCTACAAACATTCTTGCACATACAGGCCCCTTTCCCTTCTTTAAAATCTACTGGACTATAAGTTCAGTAGTAACACTGCTGGGTCAGAAGGTATGCACAGTTTGATAGCTTTTTGAGCGTAGTTCCAAATTGCTCTCCAGAATGGCTGGATGTATTCACAATTCCACCAACAATATATCAGTGTCCCAGTTTTCCTACATCCCCTCCAGCATTCTGTATTATCTTTCCCTGTCATTCTAGCCAACCTGACAGCTGTGCACTGGTATCTTGGAGCTGTCTTAATTTGCATTTCTCTGATTAATAATGACTTGGAGCATCTTTTCATATGGCTATATTAGTTTCAATTTCTTCGTCTGACAATTGTTCATATCCTTTGACCATTTATCAATTGGAGAATGGCTTGATTTCTTACAAATTAGAGTCAGTTCTCTATCTATTTTGGAAATATGGCTTTTATCATAACCTTTGACTGTAAAAGTGTTTTCCCAGTTTATTGCTTCCCTTCTAATCTTGTCTGCATTAGTTTTATTTGTACAAAACCTTTTCAATTTGATATAATCAAAAATTTTTATTTTGTGATCAATAAAGATCTCTAATTCTTCTTTGGTCATAAATTCCTTCCTCTTCCACAGATCTGAGAGGTAAACTATCCTATGTTCTTCTAATTTATTTATAATCTCATTCTTTATGCCTAGGTCATGAACCCATTTTGACCTTATCTTGGGGTGCCGTGTTAAGTATGGGTCAATGCCTAGTTTCTGCCATACTAATTTCCAATTTTCCCAGTAGTTTTTGTCAAAAAAAGAGTTCTTATTCCAAAAGCTATGGACTTTGGGTTTGTCAAACACTGGATTATTAAAGTTATTGATTATTTTATCCTTTGAACCTAACCTATTCCACTGATGAACTAGCCAATACCAAATGGTTTTGGTTTATAATACTGCTGCTTTATAATATAATTTTAGATCTGGTACAGCTAGGCCACCTTCGTTTGATTTTTTTTCATTAGTTCCCTTGAAATTCTTGACCTTTTGTTTTTCCATATGAACTTTGTTGTTATTTTTTCTAGGTCATTAAGATAGTTTTTTGGGAGTCTGATTGGTATAGCACTAAATAAATAGATTAGTTTAGGTAGTATTGTTATCTTTATTATATTTGCTCACCTTATCCAAGAGCATTTAATATTTTTCCAATTGGTTAGATCTGACTTTATTTGTGGGAAAAGTGTTTTATAGTTTTGCTTATCTAGTGCCTGATTTTCTCTTGGCAGATAGATTCCCAAATATTTTATACTCTTAGTAGTTACTTTAAATGGAATGTCTCTTTGTAACTCTAACTGATGGATTTTGTTAGTGATATATAAGAATGCTGATGACTTATGTGGGTTTATTTTGTATCCTGCAACTTTGCTAAAAGTGTGGATTATTTCTAATAGCTTTTTAGTAGAATCTCTGGGGTTCTCTAAGTACACCATCATATCATCAGCAAAGAGTGATAATTTGGTTTCCTCATTACCTACTCTAACTCCTTTAATCTCTTTCTCAACTCTTATTGCTGAAGCTAGCATTTCTAATATAATATTGAATAGTAATGGTGATAGTGGGCAATCTTGTTTCACTCCTGATCTTATTGGGAATGGTTCCAGTTTATCCCCATTACATATGATGCTTCCTGATGGTTTTAAATAGATGCTACTGATTATTTTAAGGAAAAGTCCATTTATTCCTATACTCTCAAATGTTTTTAATAGGAATGGATGTTGGATTTTATCAAATGCTTTTTCTGCATCTATTGAGATGATTATATGGTTTTTGTTAATTTGGTTATTGAAATGGTCAATTATACTTATAGTTTTCCTAATATTGAACCAACTCTGCATTCCTGGTATAAATCCTATTTGGTCATGGTGTATTATCCTGGGGATGATTTTCTGTAGTCTTTTTGCTAATATTTTATTTAAGATTTTAGCATCAGCCCTGGATTCAGGAGGGCCTGAGTTCAAATCTGGTCTCAGACACTTTGATACTTCCTGGCTGTGTGACCCTGGGCAAGTCACTTAACCCCAATTGCCTCAGCAAATTAAAAAAAAAAGATTTTAGCATCAATATTCGTTAAGGAGATTGGTCTGTAATTTTCCTTCTCTGTTTTCAACCTACCTGGTTTAGGTATCAGTACCACATCTGTGTCATAAAAGGAATTTGGTAGGACTTCTTTATTCCCTATTTTTAAAAATAGTTTATATAGCTTTGGGATTAATTGTTCTTTAAACGTTTGGTAGAATTCACATATAAATCCATCTGGTCCTTGGGATTTTTTCTTAGGGAGTTGATTAATAGCTTGTTCTATTTCTTTTTCTGAAATGGGATTATTTAAGTAATTTACTTCCTCCACTGTTAATCTGGGAAGCCTATATTTTTTGAGGTAGTCATCCATTTCACTTAGATTATCAAATTTATTGGCATAAAGTTGGGCAAAGTAACTCCTTATTATTGCCCTAATTTCCTCTTCATTTGCTGGAAAGGTTTCCCTTTTCATTTTTAAGACTAAGAATTTGATTTTCTTCTTTCTTTTTTCTAATCAGATTTACCAAAGGTTTATCTATTTTATTGGTTTTTTCATAAAACCAACTCTTAGTTTTATTTGTTAATTCAATAGTTTTTTTTTTACTTTCAATATTATTAATTTCTCCTTTTAATTTTAGAATTTCAAATTTAGTATTTTTTTTGTTTTTTTTTTTTTAATTTGGTCTTTTTCTAGTTTTTTTAAGTTACAAGCCCAATTCATTGATCTTCTCTTTCTCTATTTTATTCAAGTAAGCCTCTAAAGATATAAAATTTCCCCTTATTACCACTTTGGCTATATCTCACAAATTTTGGTATGATGTCCCATCATTGTCATTATCTTGGGTGAAATTATTAATTGTGTCTATAATTTTCTGTTTCACCCAATCATTCTGTAAAATGAGATTATTTAGTTTCCAATGACTTTTTAATCTATTAATCTCTACCTCTAACTTTTGGTTGAATGTAATTTTTTATTATATTGTGATGTGAAAAAAATGCATTTACTATTTCTGCCTTCCTGCATTTAATTTTGAGGTCTTTATATCTTAATACGTGGTCAATTTTTATATAGGTTCCATGAACTGCTGAGAAGAAAGTATACCCCTTTCTGTCACCATTCAGTTTTCTCCAAAGATCTATCATACCTAATTTTTCTAATATTCTATTTACCTCTTTAATTTCTTTTTTTATTTGTTTTGTGGTTTGATTTATCTAATTCTGAGAGTACAAGGTTGAGAGCTCCAACTATTATAGTTTTGCTGTCTATTTTTTCTTGCAACTCTCTTAACTTCTTCTTTAGGAAATTAGATGCTATACTACTTGGTGCATATATGTTTAGTATTGATATTGCTTCATTGTCAATGCTACCCTTTAGCAAGATATTTTCCTTCCTTATCTCTTTTAATTAAATCAATTTTTGCTTTTGCTTGATCTGAGATAAGGATGGCTACCCCTGCTTTTTTTTTTTACTTCACCTGAAGCATAATAGATTCTGCTCCAGCCTTTTACCTTTACTCTGTATGTATCTCCCTGCTTTATATGTGTTTCTTGTAAACAACATATTGTAGAGTTCTAACTTTTGATCCAGTCTGTTATCTGCCTCCGCTTTATGGGAGAGTTCATCCCATTCACATTTACGGTTAAAATTACTAATTCTGTATTTCCTGCCATCTTATTATCCCCAGATTATGCTTTTCTTTTTCTTGCCCACCCTTCTTATTCCCTTTTGCCTCACGCAGCTCTCCCTCTTTAGAATCCCTCCCGCTCCCTTTGAATCTCTTTCCCTTTCTTGTATGTTTCCTTTATTACTCTTTTCCTTTTCCCTTTATCTCTCCCACTTTTTAATGAGGTGAGAGAAATTTCTCTGTAAATCAAATATGTCAATTATTTTCTCTTTGAGCCAATTCTGAAGAGAGTAAAATTCACACAATGTTCCTCCCCCTCTCTAAATTCCCTGAGATATGATAGGTTTCCTTTGCCTCTTTGTGGGATGTAGTTTCCCTCTTTTTATCTCCCCTTTTCCCTTTCCATTTCTACATCCCTTTTTTATGTTATATCAGTAAAATCAAATTATACATGTACTCTTTATGTATATCCATAACAGAAATCTTTTCTTTCTTTTTTAAAGAAACCACTTAAACTATGTATATGATACAGAGCAAAATTAGAATCTGGCCTCCTGATATTATTAATTAATTAAGATTTGAATTTATTTGGACAATAAATTCCAACAAATTTAAATCTAAAATTTCTCAGGAAAAATATGGAAAACAAGATTCCCTTCAAAGATATGGTTCTTTTTTCAAAGTTTAAAAAAAATTTTTTTCTAAACATTAAAATCAACATAATTTGCAAGTATTTATGAAACTTACTATAAAATTCTAAGGCTATAATAGACTTATTTCTACTATATAAAAACATTTCAGTGCCTATGGGAGTTTTCTGGAGCCAACATTCATCAATTCATATCATTCCCAATTCAGAGGCTCTTGAGACCCATCACAAAGCAATTAGGGATCTTAATTTTGAGAACTGTCAAATATTATAGACTTCATTTTTAGTAGATGAAAAATTTTTTAAAACTACATCTTCCTCCCAAACCATTTCTTTAATGTGGATTTTTGATAACTATGTTTAAAAAACAACTACCATTACAGGCCTTGAATTTTAACATATAAGCATTTAATTTTATTTTTCTATATTTGAGAGTCAGAGAAAACATGCATAAATATTTAAATGTATTTGCATTCACATATATACATATTTGTGCATATATTTGTTGCTTAGTCATTTCAGTCATATCTGACTCTGTGATCCCATTTGGGGTTTTCTTGGCAAAGGTACTAGATTAGTTTGCCGTTTCCTTCTCCAGTTCATTTAATAGATGAGAAACAACAGGGTTAAGTGACTTTTCCAGGGTCACACAGTAAGGCTGGAAATGAATTCAGATCTGTGCAAATATTTGAGTAAATTATTAATGTAGAAAAAGTTTAACATTAGTCATAAATACACAAAAAAGAAAAAAAAAATCTATCCCTATTGGGATTATTTGGGTCAACTTGTCCATTCTGCTTCTCCTTGCACAGTTTTGAACCTTGAAACAAAAACTTTTCTGAGTTAAGGCCTTTTATACTCTATTAAAATAGGTTTTTTTTAAAAATAATTTTCTTCAAGAATCCTACTTCATGTAAGTAATGGTCTAAGTCCTCAAATGTAACATTTCCTCTCCCCCAGATGAAAAAAACAACCCAAATATCCCCAAATGTATTTTTGTTTATGTACCAGCTTTCTGATTTGACAAATATATTCTCTGGGACTTGGTATCAATCCTTTCAGAAATGTATGCTTCCTGTCTTTTTGTCACCTTCTGTATGAGTTTCCCAGAGCATGATCATGGAACAAGGCACTGAATTGCAGAGTGTAATTGGGTTATATAAAGGCACAAAATTGACTTTTTTATTATTAAGGACTGACTTACATAGAATAAACAGGTAAAACTATTGAAGAGGAATGAATATAAAAGGTATTTATCTAAGTACTTACTATTGGCTAAGATCTATGTTGTTTGCTGGGGATACAGGTTTAAGTAAGCAAGGCTTCCCTTGAACAAGACACCCTTTGCCTTCAAGGAGCTAACATTCTAATAGCAAAAGATAACACATATAGGGGAATGGTGAACTGGGAGGAGGAATATTTTCATTAACAGAGTCACAGGGATGATGAATAAAATTATAGGAAAGTAAATTACCAAGCCCTTTCCAGAAATAGTACTATTGATTTGATTGATGTTGTCAGAGTTAGAGTTGGAAATTAAAAGACCAAGTTAGAGCAGAGCAGTATAGAGAGACATGTGCTGTGACATGGTATGAAATTAGTCTGAACATTGTTGGTTTGGGACAGAATGAAACACAGTGAAATAAAAAACCCAGGAAAAATAGTATTTATTGATTTTTCTTTCATATGTATGCATGCATGTATATCAACACACTTCCATATATATATACATATATACACACATATACATATATGTATTTAAGTATTAAGTAATTGTGCCAAAAAATGATTAAACAACAACTAAGTTACTAGAAAGTTTAGTTTTGAGGTTTTCAGAACTATCAAATAGTGACATTTTTATACCCAGTGTAATTACAAGTAATAAGAATTTAGATGATCTCTGCTCCTCCCTTCTGTCTCAACCAAATTACATTTAAGCTGTGCAAGGGTTACATATTGGCTGTGTGACCCTGTGCAAATGCCTTTACTACTCAATAGTCAATTTACAAGATGCTGACAAAATTGTATCGGTACAGTTCCCTATATCAGGAAGGGTCTAGATCAGGGGTCCTGAAACTACAGCCCGTGGGCCAGATGTGACAGCTGAGGACAATTACCCCCTCACCCAGGGCTATGAAGTTTCTTTATTTAAAGGCCCACAAAACAAAGTTTTTGTTTTTACTATAGTTCGGCCCTACAACAGTCTGATGGACAGTGAATTGGCCCCCTTTTTAAAAAGTTTGAGGACCCCTGGTCTAGATCTTACCTTTTGTTTTAGATTCTTCTGAGTCAAGACAGAAGAGGGATAAAGTACTATTTTATTTTTATAATGATAGCAATGATGATTGAAATACAAAAGCACATCTTCAAGTTATAATGTTGATAAACTTAAAATTTCTAAATAAATTGAGGTGGAAAATAAAAAGAACATTTTATAAAAAGATCATGTATCCCTGAACTACATAAAATCTTCATTTCTACTAACTCCCATGCTTGTTTTCAACCCAACATATAATGGCCATTAGAAATGTGACTTTTGGCAAGTATTGAAGTATAAATCAATTTTTTGTCAGTATACAAGTTGAAAAAGAAATGTTGCTTTTATCTAGTCCTCATAACCTTTACCCATTTCCCATTCATTTTTTCCCATGAAGACAATTAACTGACCTTATGAAGAAAGACATATAGTCTTACCCATTCATGAAGAGAAAGTCTGTATTATTTAAAAGCCCAGCCCAATATATTTTGGTTTTTTTACAACAATGAAACTATTGACATTTCATACTAGTCCTTTCAGTATTACTATTATCCAGCTTTGGGCTGTCTTTCTCTTTTTTTTGTTCCTTAATGGTTCTATTGATTCAAGAATTTCAATGAAATTATATGCTTTGCCAGAAAGCATTTCCTGCATCAATGAGACAGAATATTCCTTCCATTTCTTCCTATCTTTTTTGTCATTCTGTTCCTTTGTGAATATTAACTTGTCATCTTTCTTCACTTTGTTTCTTAAAAGTAGAGTTTTGGCTTTCAATTCACCAAATTTACCTTGACTTAAAGCAGTTGAGAACTATAGAGGCTGACTGGGTATGTTAATGGTCGTTCAGAAATCTTTATATGAGTAAGATGAATATGACCTCACTTATCCCTCTCCACCTCCCTCTTTCCTCCTCTTCTTCACCTTCTCGCTCTTCCTCTCCTTTTCTCCTTTGCCCTCTTTCTTGTCTACTTCCTCCTTTTTCCTTCTTTCTCCTTCCTTCCCCTGCAAAGTCCCAATATTCTGCTATTTTTCTTCACATATGTATATTCATATGGATTCTTCTTTGATTCCTAGGCCTTATGACTTTTGCTCAAAATAAGTCATCTCATTTATGTCAGATTGGACTATTTTCTGACAGTCCCTAAATACTTGCATTGCATTGCATGAGATATTCCTACTTGAGTCCTCTACTGAATTTTGTTTCTCTGCCCTACCCATTGTTAGCCTGTTGTAGAGTCTTAGACAATAGCTGTTTTTAGGTCCTACTATTATACCTCTTTTGCATAAGTTCAGCCCCAGGGATACAGTTCACAACTGATATGGATAGCTTTGATGCTAAAAATTTGGCTACATTCCAAACAATCAGTATTATTGATTCTGAGATAACTTGATATTAAATCTAATAAACTCAAGGTGCCTAACAGAGTATGGGCAATCATTCTACAGGTCTTTAGGTACTATAGAGTTTGGAAGGCAATGTTTGAGGCTTTTGATTTGGTCTTCAGTTGCTAGGTACATTAGAATCAAACACTGTCAGCAAGTCTCATGAAACAAGTGCTCACTTTTTTTCTGCTGCTTCATTTGTCAATATATCATTTCTTATCATACTAAGCTGAATTCTGTAATTGATCTTAGGTCTAAAGTTTGGATCAGATTGTTAAATTTGTGATGAGCACATGTCTGGTTTCAGATGATGTAACTAACACCTTCATATATTCTTTACTTTGGTAACTTATTTACTTCTATAATGACTCTATTTCCTGATCCATATTTTTATCTACATCCTACTGGGTTTGTACTACTGCAGTACTGTCATTGGAAGATAGCAGTTCCCAAAATGTGATTTTTCAGATTTTTTGTTCACAATTTGTTGTTCTGGAAGTATTTGCTGTTGTTAGGGGAGGAAACCAAAAATGTATCATTGTATTCATTGCCATATTTCTCACTGTTTTCCAAATAGATGACAATGTGAAATGGAGCACATGAAAATAAACTCCCAAAATACCTGTCCTTCATTTGAGAATGGAAAAATGTATTTCTTGATACCATTTAATCTAACACAAATGGGATAAATTTATAAAGAAGTTATTTCTAGAAATTTCTGAGCATCTAAAGATTTGTTGTTTTATTTTTTGCAATTCTTTGTGATCTCATTTGGAATTTTCTTGGCAAAGATAGTGAAGTGATTTACCATTTTCTTCTCTGGTTCATTTTATAAATGAGAAATGGAAGTAAACAGAGTTAGTGAATTGCCCAGGATCACACAGCTAGTAAGTCTCTAAGGCTGGATTTGAACTCAAGATGAATCTTTCTGATCCCAAGCCAAGTGTTTTATGTATTGTACCACCTAGCTGCCCTATATAAAGATAAGACAATAACTAATATTGATCTTATCTTATTTCAAAAAGACAATATGCTCTCACTCACTAGTTATCATACTACGTCACATTTTATTAAAGTAGGTTACACTTTTATAATGTCAATATTTTCAGGCTCCTTAATTTTTCCTTTTATGTGCTATTCAGTTCTATAAGTAGAGAATATGCATTTATTATCTGTTTATTATGACCTTGGAACTTTGCTAAGAATTGGAAATATTAATATAAGCTAAGAGAAAAATAGTCCCTGGGGACAGGAGGGAAGGAAGCTCCAGGGAAATTGTGGTAAAGCAAGAGTCAAAAGTACAATGGGAATGAAATATAACAAGGACTTGTCTCATCCCCAAAATGAAGATACCTGGAAGGAAGCCAATGGGAGAAGATGACCTAAATGGGACACATTAGTAGACTACACTTTAGTACAGGAACTCTTTACCCTCTTTTTTTCTATCATGGACCTCTTTTTTGGTAAAGCCTATGTGTCCATTCTCAGAAAAGTTTGTAAATACATAAAATAAATATAATACAAAGGGTTGCAAAGGAAATCAATTAAATATTTAAAATCAAGCCAATTTTTAAAAATGAGCTCAGAGAATCTTTGATCTTTAATAAAGCTATGCTATAATCCCAGAAGTTTATAATTCCTAGTGTTGTGATGAAGTTCCCAGGATGCTACAGTGCTTTGGATTCTAGATTTGCCCAAAACTATCTATGTAGCCTTGCTATTAGCACACCTGAGATTCCAGTACCCTCTTAGTTCAGGTTCTGTGTTGAGAAGAAATGTGGCACTTGTGAGCCATTGAACAAAGGAGGAAGTTTTCTTTGCTCCACCTCAGCAAGAATATGCAACAAATATATAACAACGTTTAGATTTTTCTGAAAATAGCCCCTCTCTTGTCCAACTAGGAATGCATTTGGTCAGTTGGTCATCAAGGTACAATGACTGAGTACAATGGCTGGCACCTGTTATGTCCTAGCCCAAGGAATTGCATGGGAAAACAAGGGCCAATCAGGCTGCATTAGAGGGAAAAATCTGAGTAGTCATGGAAATCAAGGAAAGTACTGGTACTATTATATAGCTCATATATTTCCTTTTACTTGGGTGAGCCTCTTTTCTTCATTTATAAAAGCACGGGATTAGATTAAATGGCCCCTTAAATTTCCTTTAAATTTCTATCTTCTTCTACTTAAAGAAAACAGAAGAGTATTAAATCTCACGCTTCAAAAATGGAATAGGAATTCATGATAATTTCTAAGTAACCTCATCATCATATGAGTTGAAAATTTGCTTCTTGCATTATGGAGATCAAATCAAGGGATTGGAGCTTCAGCACAAATTTCCAATCAAGAATCTAGGACCATCTGGGTGGCCTGCCACTTTGTTACCTGTCAGAGCTGGCTATTCTTAAGAGGATGATCCATTTGGAGATAAGAGTCCAGGCTAAAAACCTTACAAAGCTAGACCTGAAATGTGGTATCCCGATCTGCTACATAACTCACATTCCAGGGAAAGAAATATGCTATTCTGGCATTTACTTTGCCTTTACCATATAGAAAATGTATTAATTACCTCTCTCTGTACCTATGAACATACTTTCATCTCTAATAATTTATCCTTAAGCTGTTGATTATGTATAAATGAAATCACATGTATAAAGGAATGAGTATAATCATTTACTCTGGTGTAATACAGGAATGAATGAGTATAATGATTTACTCTGGTGTAATACACCAGAAGGAATTTGAGGACTAATAATTATTAATAATTTCCTTCTAATGAGAATTGTAAGCTATATATCGGTGGGCATAGTAGTAAAAGATTTCCAAAAGGATGTATTATGTACTTTTTGTTGTTTTTTTACAAATGTTTTCAGTCATATCTGGTTTTCTGTGATCCCATTTGAGATTCTCTTGACAAGGATATTAGTGATTTGCCATTTCCTTCTCCAGCTCATTTTATAGATTAGGAAAATGAGGCAAACAAGTTTAAGTGACTTGCCCAGAGTTACCCAGCTAGGAAGTGTCTGAGACTGGATTTGAACTCAAAAAGATGAGTCTTCCTCCTTCCAAGCCCACTGCTCTATCCATTGCACAACCTAGCTACTCCAGTTATGCACCTATTCTATGGAAGACTTGATATACCATTGTTTAGTTAATTGACTCTTCTATAGAATTACAAACATCCTGTGATAACTCATAAAAGACAGTGTGGGATATTGAAAAGTAAACAAGCAAAAGTAGGCCCATGTTTTGCTTCTAATACATACTGACCATATGACCCAGGGACAGATCACTTAACCCCTCCTTGACATTGATAACTCTATAAGACTATAAATTACTATAAATTGATCTGTACTGATAGAATGTACTCATGAAGAACTATCTGAACTGAGGAAAATCAAAATCAAACAAAAAATGGTAACTCATTTCCTATGATAATTTTAAGGAAGAATATCAGTTTGCCTACCTGTGGTCATAGATTTCACAAGTTATAATAATAATAATAATATATATATATATATATATATATATATATATACACACACAACTTTTTTAGGTGTCCAAATGGGATCTTTTATGTATTACTATCCATTCTTGAGTAGAATAAGTGATATATACATATATACAAATATACATACATTCAGATAAATAGACGAATAGATAGATCTAGATATTCCCCCAATTATAAAACTATTCTGGAAGAATAAAAAGTCAAGAATATCAGAGAAATAAATGGGAAAAAGTATTAAGGAAGGTAGTTTACCTAGGCATACCAGATCTCAAACTGTATTACAAAACATTTTAAAGTTTACAAAGAACTTTATGAAAAATGTAACCATCAGAATTCATCCAGGCAGGTATCTATTTTGTTGTCAAAAATTTTCTGGGAAATGAGACTCTTGAAAGCATATGTGAATTAGAAAATATGATATACTCAAGTATACCCATAAACACAAGGTAATATATCATGGTGTTAGGTCTTGAAGAAAGAGAGGGACTCAAATGGAAGTAGATATATTCCAGATATTGGGGTGTCATGAAGATGGAAGTCAGGAGTGTGACAAATGAAAAGTCTGAAAGACATAGTTTCTGGGTACTTAACATTAATTTATTAATTATAGCTAGCAAATAATAAATAAAATGAGGTCAGTGGCATCTTCAAGAATCAAAGAGAATTGCTGAGAATTTAAAGACCCCTTGGAAGAGTAGGTGTTCCATACACCAACTGGTTAACAATTAATGAGAGGATGAATATTATAATGAGAGACAGGCTTATTGTAATGAGCAGCTGGAAGATATGACTCTGAATATGTCACTATTACCCATCTCTACCCAGACCACCCAGACAAAGGAATCTACCTCTGAGCAAGTCATTTATATTCCCATGGGATGGGGTATCACCCAAGATTGAGGATAATATTAACCCAATCTCATTATCAGATTTGTCCCTGAGAGGCTATTTTGACCTAGTAGAGAATAAGGGAATAGAAAGGAAAAAACCCTGCATCCTCTGATATTAAATGGTTATTAATATAAGGGAAAAATAATAATTTATGAATTTTCTTAGATTATATAAAACAAAGTTATGTGAGTGAAATAAAAATGAAAAGATAAGGTGGCACTAGACTGTATAGGATCATGAATATCAAGTTAAACAATTTGATGTTCACTAAACTTTTTAACACAATATTGACATAATCAGTAAGATTATTCTGAGAACAGTATGAAAGCTGGATTATAAAGATATGAGTAAAAGTAAGTTTGCCCATCTAAATATTGTTGCTCTTAAGTTGTTTTCAGTCATGTCCAATTTTTCTTCATTCCAACTGGGGTTTTCTTGTCAGAGATATGGAGTAGTTTGCCATTTGTTTCTCCAGCTCACTTTACTGATGAGGAAACTGAGCAAATAGATTTAAATGACTTGGCTGAAGTCACACAGCTAGTGTCTAAAGATAGATTTTAACTCATATTGTTCTGAATCCAGGTTTAATACTCTATCCACTGTGCCACTTAGCTGTCCTGCCCATGTAAATACATTTTAAAAATCATGGATTTTACAAGTTTTGTATACAGATCATCTGATATGTATATCTTTGCTACTGCAGTGAAGACTGTGTCCAAATTCATTAAAGAGTTATCCTTATATAATTGAAGGAGTGCTGGCTTGTGAATAATCAGATCATAGATTTAGAGTTTGAAGACACCTTAAAGGTCTTCTCATCTTTAGAGGTCAACTTAGAGATAAGAAAATTGAGAGTCAGATGATAATATGGAGCTCGTTGAAAGTAGTAAGAAACAAAGCCTGAATTAAATTTAGTTTTTCCAACATCATATATAATAATCGTTTCACCACATTAGGAGACCTACTTTAGATCTTGGCTCTAATCGTCATTAAATGAGGTAACCATGATTATGGTCTTCATTATCTTTCTTCATCTGTAAAATGAATATAGCTTTTATTCTTGTGCTTCCTATCTAATAAGAATGTTGGGGAGAAGCACTCTATAAACCACAACATAACATAAATGTTCGCTCACTTAGGACATTTCTCAAATTAATTCTTCCACACATAGTGTTTTTCAGAGATTTTGATCTTTTAAGCAAAGTGGAAAATATTTACTTTTTAAATTATTTGCTGTAATTTGGCTTAAGAAACTATGAGTTTTCATCAGTTCATTTATTTTACCCAACAAAATAAAGACAAAATCATATTTTATGCTAGGAACTGTACTAAGTGCTAAGGATGTAAATACAAATAGAAAGAAATACAGTCTCTCCCATAAAAAGAGCTTCATTTCTAATGGGGGAAGAGAACACATAAAAAGAAACTGAAGTGTGGTAGTAAAAGAGGAGAAGTTACTTGGCACAGAGGCCATAGTAATAAAGACTTGTTATTTGTAAAAACAAATATAAACTTCAAATAGCAGTAAAGTCTGAAGAAGAATTAAATTATTATTGGCTTGGTAGGCCTCCTTAAAAGCAATCAGCCAATCAGAAAATGAGACTGCTGGGAAAAAGCTCACTTCTAGTGTGAGAAGTAGTCAAGAGGTATAGAATGAGCTTCCACAATGAAGAGGTTTCTGTGAGATCAGAGATGAAGTCAAAACAGCTGTATCGTTTTCTAAGAGTAAGTGTCAGGATGTTTCCATGTTCGCAATCAGTATTTATAACCAAAGAGTAGATGTTTAATATCTAAAGGGTATATGTAGACTGTGTCTGGGATACATTTTAAAGAAAAGACAGTCTTCCTTTGACAGTTTCTATTTTAGAAAGTAGCACAGACCAAAACTATATAAAGAAAGCATATTTTAAGTTATTGGGTAGGGAATGTTTTAAAAGTTTTTCTCATTTGGGGTTTTTTTCTTCTCATGTTGTAGAGCAAAGTAAGAAATTAAGGTAAAAGGAATATAATTTACCTAACAGAGAAGGGAACCAGAGGATGTTGTCAGAGAAACAAAAAGAATAAGATGTAATAAAAGCAAATTTTCATATTCAAGAATTTGTTGTGTAACCATCACCTGTATAGAAAGCACTGTGTAGGCTTAGGAAATAGATATTTGAAGTTCTTACAAAATATCTTTGGCTGGAAATTTGTCACACTCCAAATATTTGTGGGTTCTGTCATTTCAAAACTCATTCAGAGATTTGATCTGGTGTTAATCTGAGGGAAGCCAGGAAGAACTCAGACAAAGACCTGATTCCTCTTCACTATCTGGACTCTGCTCCCTGTGAATAAAGATTTGAAAAAAAAAATTAGCAAGAACTTGCCTTCAAGGAGCTTTCATTCTATTTGCCAGACAAAAACAATTCAAATATCAAGTCAGGATTACTCAGGATCTGGCAGCTTTTACAATATCTGGAAAGCAAGGAACTGGAGTTATAACCAAGAATTACCTATCCAGTGAGATTCAGCATCATTTTTCAGGAGAGGAGATGGAATTTCAACAAAGTAAGAGACTTTCAATCATTTTTACTGAAAAGCAGAAATTTTAATCTACAAATACAGGACTCAACTATTCTAGTGGAGGACCTCAACCTTCCCCTCTCCTAATCAGACAAATTTAACCACAAAATAAATAATAAAGAAACTAGGGAGGTTAATAGGATCCTAGAAAGCCTAGATATGATAGATCTTTGGAGAAAACTGAATAGGAAAAGAAAGGAACCTTTTTCTTGGCAGTACATGGCCCTGACACAAAAAACTGACCACGTATTAGGGCACAAAACCCTCATAATCAAGTGAAAAAATGCAGATATAGTAAATGCTTCCTTTTCAGACCACAATGCAATAAAAATTATATTCAATAAAGCAGTAGCAGGGAAAGATAGACTAAAAACCAATAGGAAATTAAATAAAGTTATCTGACCCACTAAAAAGTTAGTGGGTCAAATAACAAATCACAAAATCAATCCATTCTTTCAACCAAGAAAATGACAATAATATGACAACATACCAAAACCTATGGGATGCAACCAAAGCAGTTTTTAGGGGAAACTCTATACCTCTAAATAGCTACATAAAATACAGAAAGAGAAGATCAATGAATTAGGCATGCAACTAAAAAGCTAGAAAAAGTACAAATTTAAAATGCCCAATTAAATATCAAATTAGAAATTTTGAAACTCAAAGGAGAGATTAATAAAATAGAGATTAAGATAACTATTAAACTAATAAACAAAGAATTGATTTTATGAAAAAACTAACAAAATAGATAAATGTTTGGTTAATTTGATCAGAAAAAGGAAAGAAAAAAACAAGTTACCACCATCAAAAATTAAAGGGTTGAACTTAACACCAATGAAAAAAAAAATTAAAGCAATAATTAGGAGCTATTTTTGCCCAACTCTATAGCAGCAAATCTGATAATCTAACTGCAATGGATGAACATTTACAAAAATATAAATTGCTCAGGTTAACAGAAGAAATAAAGGACTTAAATAATCTCATTTTAGAAAAAGAAATTGAACAAGTCTTTAATGATCTCCCTAAGAAAAAATCTCCAGGGCCAGATAGATTCACAAATTAATCCTACCAAACATTTAAAGAAGGATTAATTCCAATACTATATAAACTATTTGGAAAAATAGGTAAAGGAGGAGTTCTGCCAAATTCTTTCTATGACACAAATATGGCACTAATACCTCATCCAGGAAAGAGCAAAACAGAAAAAAGAAATTATAGACCAATCTCCCCAATGAATATTGACAAAAAATTTTAAAAAATAGCAAAGATTATAGCAATTTGTCAGCTGGATATATGGACCAAATTGGATTCATACCAGACATGCAGAGCTGGTTCAATATCAAGAAAACTGTTAGCATAATCAACTATCTCAATAAAAAACCAACAGAAATCATATAATTTCAATAGATACAGAAAAAGCCTTTGACAAAATGCAGCACCCAATTCTATTGAAAACTCTAGAGAGCATAGGAATAAAGGAAACTTTCCTTAAAATAAACAGTATCTATCTAAAATCTGCAAAAATTTTATATTTCTAATGGAGAAAAGCTGGATGCATTCCCAATAAAATCAGGGGTGAAACAATTTCATTATCATCATTATTGTTCAACATTGTACTTGAAATGCTGGCTTTAGTAATAAGAAAAGAAAAAGAAATTAAAGGAATTAGAATAGGCAATGAGAAAATGAAACTATCATTCTTTGCAGATGATATGATGGTATACTTAGAAAATCCTAGAAAATTATCCAAAAAACTATTGGAAGTAATTCACAGCTTTAGCAAAGTTGTAGGATATAAAATAAATCCACACAAAGCATCTGCTTTTTATATATTACTGATAAAGCACATCAGCAAGATATGCAAAGAAAAATTCCATTTAAAATTACTGTAAACAAAATAAAACACCTACGAGTCTACCTGCAAAGACAAACCTAAGAACTATATGAACACATTTACAAACACTTCTTACACAAATAAAATCAAGTCTAAACAATTGGAGAAATATCAATTGTTCATGGCTAGACCGAGATATAATAAAAGTGGCAATTCTGCCTAAATTGATCTACTTGTTTAGTGTCATACCAATCAAACTGCCAAAATAATATTTTATAGAATTAGAAAAAAGAATAACAAGATTCATCTGGAAGAACAAAAGGTCAAGAATATCAAGGGAATTAATGAAAAAAAAATACAAAAAATTGTGGCTTAGCAGTACCAAATCTAAAACTATATTGTAAAGCAGCAGTCTTCAAAAGCATTTGGTACTGGCTAACGAATATGAGTGGTAGATCAGTGGAATAGATTAGATACACATGACAGAATCATCAAAGCCTATCAATCAACTAGAGTGATAAATCTAGTATTTAATAAATTGCCAAACTCCTGCTTCTGGAATAAGAATTTACTATTTGCTAGGAAAACTGGAAAATAATATGTCAGAAACTTGGCATAAACCTACATCTCATACCCCATCCCAAAATAAGGTCAAAATGGATTCATGACTCTTTAGGCATAAAGTATGATACCATAAATAAATTAGAACAAGGGATAATTTAGTTATCATATCGTTGGAGAAGGGAGGAATTTATCATCAAAGAAGAACTAGAACACATTATAAAAGGCAAAATGGACAACTTTGATTTCATTAAATTAAAATGTTTTTGTACAAACAAAACTGCTGAATTATGGGACCCTGCCTAGAGGGAGTATCAAGGCCACTTCGACCTTTGATGCACAATAAGTTTTCTGCCAGCAACGTGTTGAGCAAGGAATATTGATTTGTGATTGTGGGAAGGAGTGTTAAGCCAGAGGATCACAGTCAGTAGCTATGTGATCAGTGGCTATGTGAACAGGGATGCCTGATCAGGACCTTTTGTCCATGAGCGAGCTGCTGAATTACTGAATTAACTCTCCTCCCATTGGCAGATACCATGCATACACAATGCCCATGAGCTACTTCTCTGAATGGTGATTGGGGATTGCCTACTGTCCACACACTGATCACACTTGCAAAAATGTATATCAACAAGGTTGTATGGCATATTAAATTGGAGCTATTTTCACACCCTATAAATCCCCTGCCTCTGAGATCAAAGGGTTCATATGCCATGATCTCTTAAAAGCCCTGGCAACACAAAACCAACAGAAATAATATTAAAAGGGAGGACAAAGTTGGGAAAAGATGTTTACAGCCAATGTTTCTGATAAAGGTCTCATTTCTAAAATATATAAAGAACTATGTCAAATATATAAGAATAAAATCATTCCACAACTGATAAATGGTCAAAGAATATGAACAGACAATTTTCAGATGATGAAATTAAAGTCATTTATAGTTACATGAAAAAAAAAAAATGCCCTAAATCACTTTTGATTAGAGAAATGCAAATTAAAACAACTCCTAAATACCACTTCACACTTCTCAGATTGGCTAAGATGACAGGAAAAGACAATGATAAATGTTGATGAGGATGTGGGAAAATGGGGACACTGATGCATTGTTGGTAGAGTTGTGAAATTCAACCGTTCTGGAGATCAATCTGGAAATATGCATAAGGGGCTATAGAACTTTGCATATCCATGGATGCAACAGTGCCATTACTGGGTCCTTGAGATAAATCTCAAGGAAAGCATAAAAAAGGGAAAGGACTCAAATGTTCAAAATGTTTGTAGCAACTCTTTTTGTGATAGCAAAGAATTGGAAAAGGAGTTGATGTCCATCAATTGGGTAATAGTTGAACAAGTTGTGGTATATGAAGGTAATAGAATATTTTTGTTCTATAAAAATGATGAACAAGCTGGTTATAGAAAGTCCTGGAAAGTTTTACGAGAAGTGACTGAGCAAAACAAGCAGAACCAAAAATACATTGTACACAATAACAGAAAAAAAATGTGTGATGATCAACTATGAAAGACTTGGTTCTTCTCAATGGCTCAGTGATCCAAAGTAACCAATAGACGGGACAGAAAATGCTATCTGCTACCGCAAAAAAGATCTAAGGAGATCTGAATGTACATCAACACATGCTATGTTCACTTCTTTTTTCTGTTTTTCTTTTTAATCTTTCCCATGGTTGTTCCCTTTTGCTCTGATTTTTCTCTCCCAGCATGATTCATAAAGCAATGTGTATTAAAAATAAATAAACTTACTACAATAAAAAAGCAAAAAATGAGGAAAAGTGAAGATATGTAAAAAAGAGGCATGGACACAGAATCATAGTGTTGGGTGAGACTTCAAAAGTCATCTAGTCTTAGAAGAAAGTTTTCCTTCAAATCAATCTGCAATATATCTCTCTTTCATTCCTCTCTTTATGTCTTACTTCTCTGTCTCCTAAGGCCAAACATGATATAATATGTCTTCAAATCATTGCAATATGTCCCCTAAATGTGCTCTTCTCTAAGCTAACTCTTCTTATTCCTTCAGCAATGTTTTACATGGCATAATCTTTAAAGTCTTATTATACTGATACCTCATATGTTCTAGTTTCTCAATGTCCTTCCTAAAGTGTGCTATCTATATCTGAACATAGGACTCCAGATTTAGTCGAAAGATGGCAAAATCTGTAGGAATATGCTGTCCCCAGTTTTTAGTGCTGTGATTTTCTTATTTGTCTGTTTTTGTCAGCTTGGGGCATTTCTAGTCATATTATTTACTTATTTTGAGATTTCAGACTATCCCCTACACCAAAGAGCATCAACATCACAATAGAAAAAGTTAACATACTGTATTTCAAAAGCACATATATATTTCAAAACAACACGTATGGATTGTATTACCCAAGGGTGAAAAGACACTTTTCATGAAAGTATTATTTAGTCATGTTTCCCATGTTCTGCATTTGTGCATTTTTTGGATCCAGCTGTAGGACTTTATACTCATCCCTATTCAATTTTATTTTATTAGATGATAAGATTATAGATTTAAAACTGAAAAAGAAATTAGAAAGCCATTGAACCTAAATTCTTCATTTATAGAGGAGGAAAATAAGTCACAAAGATTTAGTGAATTGCCTTGAATCATACAACTAATAAATGGCTGAGATAGGATTTGAACTTCAGTCTTTCTGTTTTCAGCTCTTGTACCTTAACATGCTACCTTTCATTCTATCCTCTTGAAATCTCTGAATTTTGGCTCTGCTTTGTTAGATATTAACTATTCTTCCTAATTTTATGTCATCTGAAAATTTAATAGTCATGCCCTCTATCCATCCTTCTGTGAAATTAATATACATATCAAATTGCATGGAATCAATGACAAGCTGCTAGGAAAATGTGCTAGAGACTTTCTTTCATTGACACATTAATGGGTACTCTTTGAATCTGATCATTCAATCAGTGCCAGATCCACTTAACCATACTATCATTTAGGCCATGATTTTGAGCATTTAAAAAGAAAACAGCAATCATTGCATGTAACAAGGGCTCATCAAGCACAGGACATACCAGACTAATTTTATTCTTTATTTTTCTTAGATTAGGTGGAGTGCTGTAAATTTACTACTTCTGGATTTCAGAAAGAGCATTTATCAAAGTGTCCCATAATATCGTAATGGATAAAATAGAAATGTGACCTATATACAGGTATATTCAGAGCAGATTGAATTCAGACTCAGGGAGGTAATAAAAATGGATTGTTATCATCTTGGGGAGAGAGCACTAGTGGATTCTGTCTTGGATTTGTGCTTTTCAGCTTTTTATTAATGACTTATATGAAGACATAAATTCCATGTTTTTTACACTTGCAGATGACATAGAATTAGGAGAGAAATTCTGTTGAATTACAGAATAAAAAACAAAGATATTTAACAGGTTAGATAGAACAAAGCTCAAATATAAAAAAAAAATGAAATTTAAGAGAAAAAATGCAAAGTCCTATACTTAAATTAAAAAAATCAACTGTACAAGTAAAGAATGGATGAAATTTAAACTTGGCAGATGATAATTTGTGTAAAAAAGAACTGGGAATTTTTTATGATTAAAAATAGAAACAGCAATATGATACAGGAACCAAAAAAATTTAATGAAATCTAAGATTCCATAAGGACTTATTAAGAGCCTTTTTGCTAGGTACTGTCCTAGGTTCTGAGCATATGAAAGCAATAATGAAGGTACCTGTTCTCAAGAAGAAAATATATCAAGAATAAAAGAGGTAATAATCTTGTTGTACTATGCCCGAACCAATTCACATCTGAAGCATCACATTTACTTCTGTGTAGCATCTTTCAAGGAAGGCCATTGGTAAAATGTCACCTATGGTGTATAGCAACCAGAATGGTAAATAGACAATAGAGGTTTTAGGGTCAAGAAAAGTACTGAAAGGTCAAAAATTTGAGCTTGGTCATTTTGTGAGTGATGAATCAATGGCTTTTTATGAAGTGCCCTTTGGTTCCAGTGAACCCTTTATCTAGTTCATCTTTTATGTGTATTTTTTTTCTAATGTTTTTCTTTCCTTTTAGGAACCTTGGAGTACACAACATATTCCAGCCCTGTTTTCTGCCTTCTGTGGTCTTTTGGTTGCAGTTTCCTATCACCTTAGCAGACAAAGCAGTGATCCATCTGTTTTAATGTAAGTACCATGGCTAATTCTTTACATTGTGCTATTCCTGCATTTTCCCATAAACTAGCATGTTACACAAAATTTCTGCAGGGTTGCATTTTCCCTGAAGTGTGGAGATCATGCTCAGCATTCACTGTGGTCTGATCCATCTTCCCATAAAATTAACAAGTCACAGGGTGGAGGGGGGTAGAGGAAGGAGGGGAGAAATCATTAAAACACAGAAAACTTCCTGAAATTAATGATCAAGATCTAATTTTATTTGAGATTTCATTGTCTAAAAGTAAACAAAACAATGGAATAGACAGATGCCTTTCTGCAGGGCTGGGATGATATGTGGTTCACAAAGCTAGGGTTTTGCCTGCCCTTTCAGTGAAGCAAACAAGGGATCCATAATCTGTTTACTTACACTAAGTTTTTTTTTTTTTTTTTTTTTTTTTCCTGAGTAGCAAACCTATACCCAGACAAATTAGAAGAATCTAATTTTGGAAATGGAAGTTGATACTTTGTTTATTTAGGAAAATAATATTCTTAATGTACTACAGAATATGCCCAAGATAGAAGGAATTGTTTCTGTTCATTATTCTCCAAATGACACATGTTTCTTCTGGAATCGAAGTTACAAATTAAGCCCAAGTGTTTGAAACCCTTTAACACTGACTTTTTCCAATTTCACATCCACTTCCTAGTCTTTTATCCCTTAATCACATCTTTTAACAATGTAAATTGTTGTTATATGTGTTATTTTAGAATGAAATATCTTATTTTTACATAAAATTGTACCCTACCATAATACCAACGTGCACAATTTTCCCAAAGGTAGAGAAGCTCTTGGACTAATAGAGACAGTTACTACTGTGGACATCAGAGGGACTGTAATTATTCTATAATTCTGAAATCCATAATGAAATCTATGTTGAAATGAAAATTATAATTATCTATAATAATGAAAGAGTTAGGAAGAAGGGGCAGAGAGAGGGTCAAACATAGAAGCAAGTCAGCATTTACTTGCTTATTTTATCCTTTCAAGATAGCTTATCACAAAGTGAAAGAATAAAATTTTTGTGGATGTCACTAAAAAAAGGCTGCGATACCTATGATAAGAGTCTTAGTAGTAATATTGTGCATTGAATGAGACAAAAGATAGAATCCTTTTGTCTTACTGCTGATTCCCTCAATTTAGCAGAATTCAATTCGATTCAGTAAACTTTTACCATGTGATTATTAAATGGGATCTGAGAAAGTGTTGTGCTAGAACCTGTTAGAACCTGGGTATGTAAAAATATGCCCCTCAGAGCTGTTTCCCCAACTCCAAACTAATGGTCCAAGGTTCTAGACAATGGTTGACTACTACTCCTCCGGATTTGAGAGAAATAAACCTATTTTTCAAATACTTTTATTAAGCCTCTTACACAAAACATTAATTCTCTTTTATCTTGGAAAGTTATATCAGATCATCCTCTACTTCACAGCTATGTTTTCTGTATAATTTAATTCATTTTGATATAATATTTTGAGTTTCTAAGACACCAGGGGTATACATTAAAAATGAGGAGTATTTATTTGGAATTAGGGGGAGTAATTATTTTTAATGTCTAATTCAAATAATCCATTAGGAGCAAAGGGAAAACAAAAATATTTGTGTGATTCAATTGCTTAAATGACCTATGTTTAGGAATAAAATGGGGAGTACCTTCATTTGCCTATAATTAAATATAATATTTTTGTTACCTAAAACACTCCCAGAAGAGCTTGTTTTCTAAGGCAAAGTTTGTATTTATCCACTTTTAGGTCTTTTATTCGATGTAAATTATTTCCCCACTTCTTACACCCAAATTTGGAAGAGATGCCATCAGATCCACTTCCCAAGAAGATGAGAGATTCAGTGGTGAGTCCATTATATTTATGCTGTAATACTGGAGATGAATGACATCAAACCCTAACATAGCATCCCTTTCCATATCCCCAAATGCAATACTAATCCAAAAAGCCCTGCCCCAGATCACAAATGATTTTGTGCCAGAGGAGTCCCTTTTCACATTGCTTGGCAGGTCTGGCAAGGAGGACATATATTGCTGGAATCCCAAATTGAAACTCAAAACAGGTTTCTCATGGAATCATGGTAATTAAATTCTATGGCTTTGTTAGTATAATCATGTATATTAGATACCTTATTGGTTAAGTTGACTTTTATAGACTGTCATAGGATACTAACCACCAGGTACAAATCTCATTTTTATAGTAAAATGCATTCTAGATTCCAAACAAACAATTTATAAACAAGCCTTTGGAATATAACCTGCTCATAAATTGCAAACTACCTTAAAAGACTTAGTATCAATTCAGAGCAATTCACATTTTTGGTACTCTGCCAATCATAGGCACTTATGTTACTTATGGTAGGCAAGCAATACAACAATTAATTCACCTTAGTCAGCATGTTACCTTATAGGTTCCTTAAGTTTCCCTGGTCACTTATAGAAGTCTCAGAACTATTGGAAATCTCAGAGTAGGGAAAGTGGAGGATCTATTGAGCTGAGGGTAGAGAAGAAAACAGCACAGTAAACGAAAGAATAATATTTTTTTACTACTAAGCCCTAAACCTCAAAAAAAAAAAAAAATCAACACAAACACACCCTTTCCACATTCTGTGACCCTAATGCGATAATATAGGGAAAGTACTTTGCAAAACTGAAAATGTTATTTAATGCTAGCTGCTGTTATTACCATTACTAGTATTATTATCCCCCGACTTCTTATTGCCAAAAACACAGTAATTAAAAAGAAACAAGTAATCATTTTGTGTGTGAGATAGTGATTTAGCATCGTGTTTTTAATTTAATGTGTTTGATTATCATATTTCCCTATTTGAATTACATATTTTAGAAATGGTTTATTATATAGTATTAGAGTTATTATTTTAGGAGATTAGATATGATGCTTGAGATGATTCAATAATTTTGCAATAGGCCATTAGGAAATATAATTCCACCCCATTATAATATTTTTTTGAAAAATCAGATTCAGATTCTCTCATTTTTAGTTACAACACCTTTTCCTGAGCTGAAGTTTGAGACTTCCTACAACACACTTGAGTATACTTGCTTACATACATAGAGAGAGACAGAGACAGACAGAAACAGAGACAAAAATAGAGACAGCCAGACTTTATTGTCCTAAAAGAAGATGAATCAAATTCTAAGGTGATCTTCCCTCAAATATTCTAATAATAATAGCTGGCATTTATATTGTACCTAAAAATGTTAGGTGGGCAGCTAAGAGGTATAGTGGATAGAGTGTCTCATCTAGAGTCAGGAAGACTCATTTTCCTGAGTTTAAATCTGACCTCAGAAATTTTCTAGCTGTGTGACCCTGGGCAATTCATTTGCCTCAGTTTCCTCATCTGTAAAATGAGCTGGAAAAGGAAATGGCAAACCACTCCACTGTCTTTGCGAAAAAAAAAATCCAAATGGGGTCACAAATTGGATAAGACAGAAACAACACTGCAACAATGAAAAATCTCTGTGAAATGGTGATCATGTTTATATTTAAGATGACCCTTGATTTTTCAGTGAAATGGCTGAAGATAGGGGAGGACTTGAATGTTTACTCCCTAATAAATGTATAACAGTGCTTAGATGTTATAGTTTTGTTGTGTTTTTTTTTTTAATTGACATGTCAATGAGTAATAGAAGGGAATAAATTATCATCGTTGCTCATCATACAGAGATTGTGACTGTAGGCCTATGCTTTAAGTAAGGCTAGCCTTCAATAAGGCATTTGGTGTGAAATAAGAGATTTATGAAAATTGGCCATTACTAGAAACAAATGACTGTTAACAGTCTCTGAGAGCCACACTCAATAGGATGAATATTAAAGCCCAATCTGTTCTTCTTTATGCTAATTTCAGATTAGCATTACAGAAAATAAACATGGCATCTTTAGTGTGTGGTTATATGATTTCCCCCTCTATCCAATAACCATGGAAGGGATTGTCAGCTATTGAGAATTGAATTTCAAAGCAGCTGGGGTAGATAATTGACCATTCAACTTTGAGAATGGCACTTCCGTGCTTTATAATTAATTCCTATAGGCAAGCCTATGGTTGATTACTACATTAAACAGAGGCCTGAGGGTGTTAATTCAAGCTTTGCTTCCTACTTCCTTCCTTTTAGTTTGGCCTTTAGTACAAACAGCCAGATAACTAGCAACATGGCTTGTAGGGAGCTCCAAAGCATAATTAAAAACAAAAGAAAAAACCCAAGGTATACTTTTCTATTCATTCTGCTAGGCAGGCCACATCCAAAAACAATCATTTAAATGGCACAGTTCCTTTTTCAGACTAGAAGTGAGGAGTGAATTTGTTGTGTGTGTGTGTGTGTGTGTGTGTGTGTGTGTTTAATTTTCAAATTTCAGTTTAAATTCAGTTTTAATTACCTTCCAGAAACTCTTCAGTAATGTGGTCTCTTAACAAGTTGGAGTAATTGGGTAGGCACAGACAAATCTTCATCTGAAAAATGGGGGAACTTGCTTTTTCTCCAAGGTTCCCTTCAGCTCCAAATTTCTGTGATTCCATTTTAAACAATCATGTTATCTCTTATTTTGCTGTCATCCTGAAACTGTTCATAGGCACCCCTTTCCTCTTTCTAAACCTTTCTCACAACATTTTATATTTTATGTGCTAGACAAACATGCCATCTTTGTGAATATAAAGTGGATTTTTCTTACAAAATAATTTTCAGTCTGTGCTGTTGGGGATTTAAAAATCTATGCTGCTTCATACTAAAATCAAAAATTGGGAGATTGCTGGCTGATTTTTTTGCCCTTGTTTTTAATCCACGCTTATGAAACAAAGAAATTATAAAAGGTTTCGGGAGAGAAAGGAATAAGGATTTATTCAGGGCTTACTACATACTGGCCACTGTGCTAGAACTTGGAAAAATAAGATTTCATTGGACCATTACAACAGCTCTGGAAAGCTGGCATTATTATCCCCTTTACAATTGAGGAAACTGAGGCAAGCAGGGTTAAGTGATTTGCATAAGTCCACACAACTAGTAAGAGTCTGAGGTTGTATTTATTTAAAGACAGGTCTCTCTGACTCCAGGACTAGACTTTTACCAATTGTAGCACCAGCTGCTCCCAAAATTTACTTCCCTGTTTTAGAGGAAGAACCACTTTAACCAAATATTGCATGATCTTTTCAAGGATCGATTCACTGTCCCAATCTGTTGCTCATAGAGTAGGAACTTTATGTTTTTTGAATATTCAGCAGGATTTGCACTTTGGTAGGGTTTGAAATATGGCACCAGGAATATATGAATTTTGCCTCTCTAACCAACCAACCCAAATTCTCCCATTGCTTCTAATTCATGGAACGCTGCATTTTGTATTACATCATAGTATACATACTACAAAGTATATTTCAGGTGAGTCTGTAGAATGCCAATAGCATTTCCTGGAATTCCCTTATGTTCCTAGAACAGGGCGAGAGGGAGCCTTAATCCTTAACTTCTTTTTACAGAAGGAGATTCTAAAATCTGATCTCATCGTCTGCACTGTGGTTGCTATTCTTTCATTTGCAGTGAGTGCTAGTACTGTTTTCCTCTCATTAAGGGTGAGTATTCTATTACCTATTTTCATCACTCATATTGCTAGTGTCTTTTTTGTTTTTGTTTTTTTGTTTTCAAGATCTTGTATTTGTTCACAAAGCACCAGGCTTTTGAATATATATTTCGACCAGTAGAAGTTTGGGGACTCTAGAAAAATCTGTTGGTTGTTAAAACAATTTCCCAAACTTGAATTAGCTAGAACAAAGCTCAGGAGATAGATAGATAGATACATAGATACATAGACACATAGACACATAGATGCACATGCATATTTAGATATAGATATATATACATATAGATAGATAGATAGATATTAGAATCATTGTGTTTAATCACCAGGAGGAACTATTGATCTTGTTCAGTAGGAAAGACCATTCACTGGTAATCCCATGATGACTGGCCACCTTTGTAGCCATTTTACACTAGAATGTACTCAAGAAAAAAAGGCTAAACTCCTTATGATTCTCAGAGAGATGGTTACCTCTTATCCTTAGAATCACTTCTTTTGTGGATAAAAGTGCTCACCAAGTTAGCATAGAGACTGTACTCTGTGTGGATTAATCCAATTAGTCTTTTTGTTCAACCTTCATTCAACAACAACAACAAAAACAAAAACTTCATCCCTTCCTTTCCTGTTATATTTCAATTCATTCTCACTCTCAAAACACTATGGAATCACTCCCATTAACATGATTTACTATGGGGCTCTTTAGTTATACAGAAGCAAATGGAATCAAATAAAACAAAACATATTAAAACAACTACCATATATGTTGTGCAATCATGGCTTCTCTCAGATGCAGGCAACCCTTAACCAATTTACAGGATGCCCCAAAACCAGGACTTTGAAGAACACAGTTCAAATTCATGAAAGTGGTTTTTTCCATCAATCATTCCCACTGGGATGTGAAATGTAGTCCAAATATTTTCCATTCAAGACCTCCTAGAGCATCAATATCTAATTAGTTAAGAGAGCTCGGGACTCAACATGTATCCATAATAGTAATCAGAAAAGTGAAGCACTTTAGATGGAATTTCTGGCTGATGCTTCCTGTAGGTAGATGCCCTTCTTTCTACCCTCTAACCCTACAGCATGTTTTATTCACTGACAAAATAAATCTGACTAATTTCTTGTTCTTAACCTTCCCTTCAGACAAAACCAGAAGTAATTTAAGGTCACATCAAGGAGCTGAATTCATGAAAGCTTCTGTATTTCTGTGGGCCATTTTTCCATCCCCACAGATCATATTTGGGAATTTGAACCTTATTAATGTTTCTCAGCAGACATAGATTTCATGAGGTGGAGAAAAAGCTTTCAGAGTTATAGAACAAGATCTGGATTTGGCTCTGTGTTTCTTTAAGAGGAAAAATAACAGAAATAGTTAATGTGCAATCTCCCTTCCCTCAAATAAATAATAAAATTTGGTTTTCTCCTTTTATCTTAGCCTTTCCTTAGCCTCATATTGTTTGCCCTGGCCTGTGCAGTGGGATTTGTAACGCATTATATGCTTCCTCAGCTCCGAAAACATCATCCATGGATGTGGATTTCACACCCTATTCTTAAAAACAAAGAGTACCATCAGCGAGAATTGAAAGGTGAGTCATATTTTGCTTCTCAGAAGGATGCCATGCTTACCTGACAGGCTTACTGTAAGCCAAGGAATGAACAGCACTATGGTTTTTTCCTATTTTCAAATATTTTTGTCAAACTTAAGATGGCTTCATGTGTAGTGAGATAGAATTTCTCTTTTAAAATGTCAATCTGTGCCTTGGGATTTGGATAAAAGGCATTTAAAAAGCCATCCATTGCATTCATCCATAACATGGAGAGTAAGCTCCATCTGAAAGGCATATTTGGGGAGTACTTTGTAATTGCAAAAGCTTTCTATTCTACTGTCCTTCCATTCTCTAGAGAGAGACTGCAACAGAGGACACAAATTGTACACTTTCTATATCCTTGAGTTCAAGTTTCTTGGGTTACTTTTCCCTACATCAGGAGTAAGCAAGATGAATTTGTTAGTTTTTATGGCCAATTCTTGTCACATAAAAGGAAAAGTTTTGTGAGAGCTCCAAATTAAGACCTAACATAGGACAGAGAACTTCCAGTTCTGAATGATCTGAATGGTGAAATAATAACAATAGCCATACATGGTAGAAGTAGGGACCCTGTGGAGTTTTCAAAATACTTCTTTACATCTAATCTCTCATTCTATCCTTATAACTATTGAAATAAGCAGTTCTATTATCATCATTTCTATTTCATTGATGAGGAATCTGAGATTCAGAGAAGTTACTTGTCTATACTTGCTTAGCCAGTTAATGGCAGAGCAGTCACAGAAAGTATAGTCTCTTTTAAAATATTTTTTTATTTTAAATAGTAATATTTTTATTTAAATAAAATAAATGCTATGATTCAGATTTTTTTAAATTAAATTCTTTAGTAAACTCTAGAATAAGTATAGTAAAGTAGGTAATACAGTGGATAGTGTCAGGCCCAGAATCAGGAAGACTCAATATTCTGAGTTTACATCTGTTCTCAGAGACTTTATTAGCTGTGTGACTCTATGCAAGTCACTTAACCCTGTTTGCCTCAGTTTCCTGTTCTGTAAAATGAGCTGGAGAAGGAAATGGTAAGTCATTCCAGTGCCTTTACCCAAAAAAACCACAAATGGGGTCACAAACACATTACTAGACTGAACAAGAGAACTCTGTATCATCCATACCCTGTGAAGCATGGATTCATTTAAGGGAGTTGAGGTTGTATTTCCCTAAGTCCATAACAAGTAGAAATGTTGTTGTAAAATAACAAGTGTGATAGATTTGGAATGAGGAAACCAAGGTTCAAATCCTCTCTCTCATATTAACTGTGTAACAATGGGCAAGTCATATAAATTTCAGCAACATCATCTATAAAGTATGTACAATAATATTTGAACCTACTTAAAAGAAGTATAGAGAGAAACCCTTTTTTGTAAACTCTAGAGTTCAGAATGTATTCGTACCTGATTAAAAGTCATATCATTTAAAAAATAGAAGGGAAGATGATCAAGACAGCCAGGTGGGGAAGTAGATAGAGTGTAGGACATTAAGTGAGGAAAACTTGAGTTGAAATCTAGCCTCAACCACTTACTAGCTATATGACTTTGAGCTAGTCTATATGTCTCAGTTTCCCCACTTATAAAATGGGGATTTGTCAGATTTTGTGAAATTTAAGATGGCTTCAAGTACAGTAAGATAGAGTTTCTCTTTTAAAATATTAATCTGTGCCTTGGGATTTGAATGGAAGGCATCTAAAAAGTCATCTATCCCATGGATGTCAGATTTGTCATGAGGTATAACCTAGATGCTATTTGTAAAACACTTTTAGACCTTAAGTAATAAATGCTAACTAGTTGTGTAGATAAGATAGGTATCTTTTATAAGAAACAATCATAAAAAGTACAATAAAGTTCAGTTTCATAAAACTGAAGTTTTTTTGCATAAACAAAATCAACATGAGAAATATTCCTTTAAAATGACTTTGTTAAGTCATCCAACATGTATAAAAAACCAAATCAAATATTTAAGATTATTCTTTTATGGATATAAATGTAAACAAACCTCTCAAAAGAAGAATTGCAAATTCTTAACAATCATAAGAAAGATTGTTCCAAATAATTAATAATAATAATACACATCAAAACAACTTTATTTTATAGGCAATAATGTGACAGTATTTGGAAATGATCAATATTGGAGGGGCTATGGAAAGGTTATATTCAATTGAGCTTTGGATGGTTAATTCAAGATAGCAATTTGGAATCATGCTAAAAATTAAAGTGATGCAACCATAGTCTTTAATCCAAAGATCCTGATGCAAGGCATATACTCCCCAAAAGCCAAAGACAAAAAGAAAGTCCCATATACATTAAAATATTCAGAGAAGTACTTTTTAAAAAAAATCAGCAAAGAACTAGAAATAAAGTAGAAAGTCTTCTATTGGGAAACACTGAGAAAGTTGTTATACAACTGTAATGAAATATTAGTGCACTAAAAAATGATGAATATAAAGAATTCAGAGAAACATGAGGAATGATGCAGAATAAATAATATTATTATGAATAAGCCTGACTAGGAATACAGTCAATACATTAATGGAAATGAAAGACGAAAGAACAAAACTGAAGGCTATGTAATTCTGCCCATTGAGATTAGTCCTGAAGAAGAATGAGAAAAGGTATTTCTCTCCTTTATTGCAGAAGTGGGGTATTTGGGTAGGGGCTAATTGTTTGAATTATTATGCATTGCTTGACTTAAGTAATATGTAGGTAAGTTTAGTCAAAATCCCACCTGTTATTATTTATTATAAAGGATGGATGACTATACAGGATATGGAAGGAAAGAGGATATGTTTGAAAATAAAGATGCTAGAAAAACAAAAGATAGTAATAAACTATAAAGCAACCTTAGAGCACTATGGACATGTGAGTTGTTGTTATAGGAGTTGTGAGGTATAGCACCATTTATCATTAACATATTTGAATGAGGGGCAAGTGGAAGGAGAGGAAGGATAAAAATGGAAGAGCTGGCAGAGGGAAGAACATATAGCACCAGAAAAAAGGGAGAAAGTTGAAGTCACTGAGCAGGAACTGAGAACACTTCATTCAGACAATAATTGTTCTGGGATTTGAAAAGGAGCTAGAGGAACAAATGGAATGATGGAAGTAGGCAGCTCACTGAGCTTGTGGCTACTGTCACATCTAAAAGAAAAAGATACATCATAGCCTACTTGGGGAAAAACCTTTTTTCCCCCGCACAGACAGAGGTGCCCTGCCTCAATACTAATTGGTTCCTACTGTTTCCATTTCAGTGATTTAACTGCTTTTTTCTTCATGGGAAATTAGGAAAACGTCAAGATGATTTAGTGGATAAAGTGTTGCACTTAGAGTCAGAAACACCTGAATTCAAATCCTGCCTCAGACACTTATTAACTATGTGATCCTGAACAAGTCACTTGACCTTCATTTACCTCAGTTTCCTCAACTATAAAATGGGGATAAAAATAGTACCTGCCTCCCAGAGTTGTTGTGAGGATCAAATGAAAGAATATTTGTAAAGCTCTTAGTATGATGTCTAGCACACAGTAGATGCTACATAAATATTAATTATTATTATCATTTTAATTTCTCTCAGCCTGAATTACCTAATGTGTAAAATAGTAACGATCATATCCCCAATCTCAAAGGATTGCTATACAAATCACTTAAGATAAATATAAAGCACTTTTCAAATCTTAAAAGGCTTTTTAAGTGTGAATTAATTATTATTATTATTATTTCTATATATCAATGATTCAATTATCTCCTCAATAAGGGTACTTTCTTCCTTCACTAGTGGAGATCACAACTTATACATGAATTTCCTCCCATAAATTCTCTAAAGGGAATATACCTAAGTTCCCTAAAGGCCTTCTTGTAGCTCCCTTAACAATAATTTTCTTACCTTGTGAAACAGCTTTTAAAAATTTTTAATAGATACTTTGCATTTTGGCAATCCTCATTTTACCTTTTCTTCATGGGGAAGTAGGTAGCATAGATTTGGATGACTTGCTTTGCAGGACTAATTTTAAGGGGGTTTTTTCCCCTTAAGTGACTCATGTTAAGGAGAGCTAGGCAAGGTTGTTGACAGACTGTAAGAGAGACTGAAATAAATTGGGCTGCCTTTGGATGTCTTTAATTAAATTGAGTTCAGATGAAGTAGCTTATGTTCCTTTCCATCTTAACTCCTGACATTCACCTCATTCTGAATAAGAAAAGTTGTAGAGTTTAGTAGAAAGAATATTGGGTTTGGAGGAGGCAAAGGTCTTTCACTAAAGCCTTGACTCTGATATTTATGCCCTTGAGGTCTCAGTATTAACATTTTATGACCAGTAAAAAGGGGAAGGTAGAGAGATCTTTAATGTCCCTTCTAACTCTATAGTTTGTTATCCTTCAGTTCAAGATTCCAATGAACATATGTTGGTGGGTCCATTTTTGTTGATAGCATCTGTATGGCACAGCTTTAGGAAGGTGTGTACAGGTTTATAAATCTGGGTTGTAATAAAGATTGTTTTACATGAATAATTCATTTTTTCAAGTACCTAGGTGGGACAATGAACAGAGTACAGGGTCTGGACTCAGGAAAGCTCATCTTCATGAGTTCAAATCTGACTTTAAAATACTTATTAGTTGGGTAAACCTGGGTAAGTCATTTAATCCTATTTGCCTCAATTTCCTCATCTGTGAAATGAGCTAGAAAAAGAAAGGGCAAAACATTATCTTTGCCAAGAAAACCCCAAATGGGATCACAAAGAGTAGGACATAACTGAAAAATAACTGAACAAAAAAGTATTTTTCTCTTACTGTCATTTTTACAAGAAGGCTCACTTCTGGTCCAATATAATAAGCTTTTTAAAATCAGATAATTCAATATAATAAATTAAAGAAATCAGATAGATAATTCAAAACAAGATTATATCCAAAGTCAGTACTTTGGAACTACGCAGATTCATCTCTTAATAATTCTCCAATATTCAGAGCCTATTTCTGTTAGTTTGGTCATTGTTACTTCCTCCTCCTCCTCACCTACATTCCATGTCTTTTTTTAGTGTTTTATTAGGATCCCTCCAGAAGTTATCCAGCAAAAATTCAATACAGTCAATCATAGTTTAACAGGAAAACTATATTAAAATAATCTATAAATTTTATCATAAAAGCAAGTAATATTAAAGTTTAGAAATTATCAGTTCTAATGTCAGGAAAATGAGACTCAGAGTTGTTTAAGTGACTTTCCTGAAGCTACACAGATAGTCATCAGCAGAGCTGGACTTCATCTACTCCTAGAATTCTCTCTTTTCTCTGACACCTTGATTCAAATCTAGGGGTATAGGGGCTTTGGCTATACTGAATTGCAATTACTTGTATATCTGTCACAAATTATTTTTTAAAAAAAGCTTTTTGTGAGAATTTGTTGTAGGTAGTCATGCTGAAGTTCTCTTTATCACTGAGCAGTCATAACTAGTAAGGCCATTAAGCTTTGCACCACGGTAAAAAAAAAATTTAAAGGACAATGACAGTGTTAATTGGCAGACTAATTTGTTTCTTCAAACTTGTCCCCTGCCTTCCTATCATGGTAACTATCTCAGCCCAGGGTACTCTTCTTCCCCCTAAAATTTGAGAAATTTAGAGAATCTAAAAAAAAACTGTAGAATTCTACAATCATCATCTAGATTATTGTAGACTTTCTTCAAACTTCCTTCAAACTCCCCCATTGCCACTCACCCCCCAAAAACATTACCTGGGTCCTCTGCTGCCTGGCACTATTTCTCATAAAGATGATGATGATGATCTTTCTTCAAGATACTTTTCCTTCTTCACCAGTTGAACTGCACACTCCAATGCCACCCCCCCAAACCCCATTTACTTGTTCTAGGTACAAAAATCTTAACTTATGACTCTAAATACATATGTATTTTTTTTTTTTGGCCACCTGGAACTGTGATTTCATTGATAAATGGAGCTCACTAGCAGCTTCCTGCACCAGTGTAGATCAGAAACTATTTTCTATGAAAGAGCATGGGGAGAATAAGTAACTTCTCTACCATCCTACAGTCAGTGCTTGTAAGAGGTAAGACTTGTGAAACATACCTTTCTGATTCTGAACTTAGTTTACCAACTCCATCCTGTGCTGCTTCTACTCTGGCCATAATCCCATAAAATTGGAGCTTTAGACTTTGTCATGGGAACTACTCAGGTGAGTTTTCTCCTTATCATATAAGGACAAAGCCTTCACCTTCCTTCTAAGCTACCAGCTCCAAATATGCTGTTTTACTCAACTTTCTCTCCAACCTTTTGCAGTTGACCTTTATATGCTGTCTTTTCTATAAGAATGCAAACACCTTATGAGTAGAGTCTGTCTTGCTTCTATTTGTATAATTACTTTCAGCACTGGGTACATAATAGGTGCCTAATAAATGATGTATCTATCCATCATCTATCCCTATTACTATTCACTGCCCATGTTGCCTTTCTGTGAATATACATATGAATGATCCTTAATAATAAGAGAATAATGTCTAAAATGTTTTTATTACAAAATCTCAATTTCTTCGAGGTCAAAAGAAATATAGAAAAAAGAGCAGAACTAGATTTTATACTCTAGCTTTACAAGATTGTTTTAAATAAGTGTGTATATACCTATTTATGTATATATTCATATATATGTATATAAACATATTCATATATGTGTATATGTGAGTATATAATTTCCATCCCTGAATTATAGAGGTTCTACAAGGTTCTGCCCTTATCTCTCTTGTCTATTCTTTCTTTTTTGGTGAATTAATCTATTCCTATAGCTTTATCTATCACTTCTATAACTGAATATCGAAATCTATGCCTCTGACCTTAGAGGTTGTTGTTTGTTCTTCATTCTCAAACAGGACCATGACATTAGGGTGGTGATGCTATGACATGCAAGTGAATTGGATTTAAGAGAGGGAGGGCTGTGCAAGGTCATCTGCCTCACTTTCTCCTCCAGAGCCATGTGGGTCCAATGACAAGATATAGATAAAGAGAACTGAAAATCAACCTGGATGAAATGGGAGACCTTGAACTTTTTTAAGCTAAGGTCTTTAACAGGTCTCAGTTTGACTGAGGCTACATTCATTCAATTATTTAAATTTGAGGCAAAGAATCACCTACATTATCTCTTTCTAATTCCCATCCAGAGAACCATTCCTTAAAACAAAGAAGAAAAATGATGTTTAAAAATCCAATTCTTCAAAACAAGCCAACATATCAACTAATTCCTACATTAGAAAGTGTCCCACCCACCCCCATATTCCTCCTACTTTTGATAAATTTACAATCAACTTAATGTGATATCAAAATTTTATGCCATTTTAATGTAAAAAGCATTATATGGTAGAATAAATCAAAAAGAAATAATCAACCCACTCCCCATTGAATCCTAAGAAACTAAATTGAAGCATATATCATTTTTGCCAGTTCAGCACTTTACCTGCCTGACCAGTATAGTTTTCTAGCCTTTAGGCATGTGCTTCCCTGTTGATTTAAAAAGCAGGCTCAAGGGGAAAATAAACCAATACTTAAATAGCTTAGGCTAGAACAATGGGCCAAACCCAATAAATTGAAATTTAATAATGATATATGTAAAAGCCTTACTTGAGTTAAAAAAAAAAATCAACTGCACAATTACAAAAAAGGAAAAGTTTAGCTAGATAACAATTGGGAAGAGGGAGGAGATGAATCCTAGTGGTTTTGGTGGATTGCAATCTCAAGATGTCAATAGTATGACATGGCAGTCAAAAAACCTAATATGATCTTGGGCTGCATTAACAGAAGCATAATGCCAAAAATGAGAGATGTGAAAGACCTACTGTCCATCCTGGACTATTAGCATCTGGAGTTTTCTGTTCACTTTGGGGTCACATTTTAGAAAAGAGATTCATCAGCTAGAGCAAGTTCAGAAGAGAGAGACCAGGACAATTAAGGAACTTGAATCTCTGAGGTTTGATTTCATTTGTCAATTTGAGTTTACTGGGAATATTTATCCTGGAAAAAAGAAACATTAGCAGTCTTCGAGTATTTGAAAGATAATTACTTAAGAAATAAATATTTTAAGCACCAACTATGTCCTACTCATCACTGGGGATGCCAAAAAACAATGGCAAAAGACAGTTCCTGTCCTCACATCTAATGTAGGAAACAACATGAAAATTAAAGTATTCAAACCAAGCCATGTATAGGATAAATAGGAAATAATTAACAGAGGGAAGGCAGTAGAATTAAGAGAAGTTGGAACTTATAGAAGCAGTATTAGATTAGTTTTTCTTAGCCCTAGAAGCTAGAATTAGAGTCCATGTATGAAAGCTGAGATAGGAAAATTTCAACTTAGTATATAAGAAGATTTTTTTTTCATTTCATATGCATCTGTCTAGAAATGGAATGGACCACCACTAAAAGATTGTAGCTTCTTCACCATTGAAACGGTTGAATTATAGAGCGTTTTCTGTTTTCTGTGTACCCCTAACCCTTCTCCCAAAGTTAACATACAACAATTAACCTGACATACCCCAAGCACATTTTCACAGTGCCTGAGCTGATATGTGTATGTGCTAACAGTTGAGGGCTGACAATAAAATTGAATTATTTTAGTCCCAAAATACATTTTATGGGCATGATAATTATGGAAAGTCATTCCCATGTCTGTATGTACCCATTTATTTAAATGTAAGAGACTGGTAGGGAAAATATAGGAAGTAAATATAGTATAATGGAAAGAACACCAGCTCTGAACTCAGAAGACCTAGATTCAAATCCAATCTAAACACTTTTTAGCAGGATGAATTTGGGCAAATAACTTAACATTCCTTGGTTTCAGTTTCTTTATTTGTAAAAGCTAGATGATTCCTATGGAATCTTTTAGCTCTAGTGCGATAATCCTAGGTGAAAATAATACCTGTGTGCACACACTCACACACATATGTTATTTATGTGTGTGAGAGAGAATTGAAATTGAGAATCATCCAGTGCACAAGAATATTTGGTGAATGTGATTAGTCTGCAAAACATCAAAGACAAGGACTTCTCTAGGAAAAGGAGCATAAAGGACATCACCAGAGAAATCTAAATTGGAAAACTAGGTGAACAGCAAGAGAAAAGGATTGCCAGTGTGCTCCACTGGTAGCTTCATGTCATAAGAACATGAGGGAGGTTCCCACTACATATGGTGGCCATGCATGATAAGTTTGTGGAAGGACATGGACAGGAATTTAATAGGACAAACAGACACAGATGAGTTCAGATTTGCATATTTCAAAGAATATCCAAATTAATGAACTGTTTGATTGTAGATCAAATAGATATATAGAAACATAGATAGATACGTAGAGTGTGTGTATATATAATATACATATATGTACAAATGGAGAAAGATGATATATGTGCATATACAAACATATGTGTGTATTATGTACTTTTATGCATTTATATAATATTCTGATTTATGTTTATCTGTATTTCCTATCTCTAAGATTACCTACTTCTTAAAAGAAGAGGTTATATTTAATGGATTTCTGTATTTACCTCTAGCTCCTAGCACCAATACCTCACACAACATGATTTCTTAATATTTATAATTGAATGAATGAAAGAAAAATTAAAAAAAACATTTTTAATGTATTTCTCGGGTACTATTTTACCAACTCCCACTCCTAGTGGCAAACTCCCCTTATGGTCCTAGGAAATCAGGGAGATAAGACAGACTATATGACATGGTAAATAGGGGGATAGGTCAACAATCATTAAGACCTGAGTTCAAATCCAACTAAAAATACTACTTGTGTGACCTTGAGCAAATTATTTCATTTCTATCTCAGTTTCTTCACCTACAAAATGGAGATAATTATAGTTAATTATGTATATACATACATACATACATATGTCTGTTGGAGAAGTGTGCTCAATATTTGAGTACAAAGATGATAAATCTCACACATAGCATGTATATAACTGAATGGGTAACCTGAAGCTATAAATTACTGGAAGTCTTTTTCTCCCTTTGTAAGAGTCCTCATGAAATTCCTCTTCAATAGTCCTACCTTACTGCTAATTTTCCAAATTTATCTTACTCTTATCACACATAGCTATTCAGGACAAGTCTGATTCTCTTTAACCAATCACAAAATTTTGGTGACTCCAGCTTTTATCCAATCATTAAAATATTTCATTCCTCTGAAATTGATGAAAACCTTGTTCAACCTATTTTATACTTTTAAATGATTGACTCAATTGAAATGTTAGGGAAATCTGTGTTTATATCACTTGGAGTGGATCTTTTTCACCTTTTATTTTTATACCACAATTATTTCTCCTTAATACCTTTGTCCCTATTAAAACTTAACTTGTAAAAAGAAAAACATTTCAGGACTAACCAAGATGGCAACTAAATACATCTAACAGGTTATACAGTACTGCTCTATCTCTCTACTGAAAGAAGGGAGATTATTTATTACTGTTCATCACAGTTCAATTATATTTCAGTGTTATTGCTCACATCATTTTACTCATTCTATATATTATTTATTACAAAGATATATATCTTAGTTATGCTTTTTTCACCCTGCATCACTTTATTCAAGTCTTCTATTTCTCTGAATTCTTCATATTCATCATTTGATATAGAACAGTAATATACCATGACATTCATAATCCACAAATAGTTCAAACATTACCAACTTCATTTCAAGTGGTTTGCTTCCACACAGTGTTGATATAAATGTTTGATTAAGAGGACCTCTAACATTGAGTTAAACAAGTTTAGAAAGTAAACTTATCTTTTCTAAATTGGGGTTTTGGACTCCCTCTTCTTAACTCAATAATTTATTTCCAATTTAACTTCATAATTCTATATTGAGTTAAATTGCTTTTACAAATTTAGAAAATCTTCTTTATATGTAAGCTGGCATGGGCCTTATTAACATGCCTTTTACTATGCATATTTCAATTTATAATTTAATTCAGCCTTGCAGATAAATATTCATATACTAACTCAACATAAAATTCAACTATCTGCCAAAGACTTTATTGGTCTTTCCACACATCTTAATAAGTGACATCTAGATAGTACCTTATGGTTGCAAAGCACTTCATACTATTATGTTTGAGCTTCACAAGCCTAAAAGGCAGTTATTATAGGCATTATTATTTAGCTTTTATAGATATAGAAATGAAGGTTTAATGAGGATAAATGTCCTCATTTATGAGGACAAATGAGGAAAAATGTGGTCACATAGCTAGGAAATATCAGAAATGATATTTTAATGTATATCTTCTTAACTATATGACAGCCTGATATCTCCTGTTCTATGCTGTCTTTCTTCTACTGTTCAAATATCATACATAAATATATAACTATATATAATTTATTAGGTACATAATATAAATATATTCTATAGTATATATTATGTATACACTATCAAATAGCATATATAATATATACATATATAATGTCATATTATGTATTATATATACTATTACACAATGTCATGCCTAGAATATTATATAATATATTGCATATATAATTATGTGTGTGCATGTATATACAAGGCAGGAATACTACACACACACATATATATATATATACATACATGGACTTCTACTGCCTTTTTAGATATTTGGACTTCCACAAGCCACTTATAGTATATTACTATCAACTTCTGATTGCTTCCAATTCCCATTTTTTCCTTCTTTACAATCTTTATCTATTTTTGGTAGAAAGAGCACTGGCAAAGAAATACAGAACCTGGCTTCTTGTCCCATTTCTGTCTACTCACATAGCTGCTCTGTGTCTAATTTTCTTTGTCTACGAAGAGTGATAGTCTTGCTACCTGACTTATAAGAGTGCCATAAAAATTTAATCAATTGAAATAATTATGAAAGTGCTTTGGAAGATTTAAAGGTCTATAGAAATACAAGATATCATTACAGGAACGTTCTGATTCCCAAACACCAGATTGATCAATGTTTCATGCATTTGCAAGAGCAGACAGCACTGTAGATTCACTTTTCACAAAATAATTGCACAGGAAAAGGAGAGGAAGACAAATAATCGAGAGCAGGGGGAAAAGAGTTTGTTCTTACATTCCACACTGAATTTTATTTTACCATGAAAACAAATTTATAAATGGTGGCTAAGTTTCAGTCACTCTTCAAAGGCCCATATAATTCTAAAATATGCATATGGTCTGGTAATTCTGGATACCTTTGTGGTGGCCCTTTTTTTGTAATAATGAAATACAAGATTTTTTTTCTCCATGTTGTTTGATATCCTCCAGCCTTTCATTTACCTTCAGAATCAGTCCCTCAGTGGCCTTAAAATAATGTTGCCTGCAGGAAAGACCTGTTCTACATATACTTCTTCTAGTCTAGCTGCTTTTCCCATATTTCTTTTTTGGAACACCATTACCACTTTCTCAGGTAGCACATCTGGAACTATAATGTTAGATTCCAAATGCAGAAGGTTCACTTTGATGGTGAAAATAATTTTTTCCATCTTTAAAAATCTTTTCTATCTTTCTTCTGTTTGTTGTTTTCTTCTCAGGTTCATCCTTAAGCTTATTTTTCCTTCTAGTATTTCTGATTTACAAGGTGATAGTGCTTATATTGTTCCACCATTGTTCTCCATAGGATATTACAAATAAGTTTATTTTCTAAACTTCTGTTGTCCTTCACTGCCATATCTCTGCTCTTGGCAAGGAAACTAAGTATTTACTAGCTAAAGCAATTTCTGGGTTCTTTAAGGGCTCATTATGACAATTGATTTATTTTGGATAAACTTTTATAGGAAATTGTTATAATACTATTGGTGTCTGGGAACCTAATTACCATTTATAACATTGATTATATGGGAAAATGTTTTCAGTTCCAATTAGCTTAAAGAACTTTTTAAGAAAAAAACTATTTATAAGTTGGGATTTCTATTAATTTTTATTATGACCACCATTCTTAGCAATCTTATTTTCTGTTCATTCCCTTCCTCTGGCTCATCCACCCACCTTCTTTGTAGACCACTTATAGTCCAATTCACTGTCTCTCATTCTAGTCCAATCTCCTTCTAATCCAATGGGAAACTTCTGTCACTATTCAAAACAGTCACAGCAAAGAGGATTGACAGCAGAGTTAGATTTGTGTTAAGATGGAAAAAAAGAAAAGCTGAATCCAGTTACCTCAACTTCAAGGGGAGTCAGAGAAAAGACAAAAATCTTGTGTTGACTTCATGTAGTAGTAGAAAGAGACAAGCTAAACAGACAAGGCTTATCAGTCAGCTGCCACATTGACCATATACTACCTCTCTGACAAGTCACAGGGCAGATAAACACACACACACACACACACACACACACATACATCTATATCTATCTATCTGTGTGTGTGTGTGTGTGTGTGTGTGTGTGTGTGTATACACATACAAATACATACTCAGTGGAATAATCCAAATCTAATGATGGTAGCACTATGAAAATAAAATTAATTTACAGCTATTGGAGAAGGATAAAAATCTTGTGACTAAAAAAGCACCAAGTATAAATATGTATCATGTGATTTATATGCAAAGGAATATGGCAACAGCTTTAGGCTATGTATTGACACTTGATGCATAGTGAGATACTCAAGGAAGCTGTGATGAGGAATAATGTCAGTCATTCAGCTGCATCAAGAATGTCTAGAATGAGAAACCTTGTTTTAGCCTCCCTGATTTTTGTCAGAAGGAATCACACCTGCACTGTTTTAACACTCACAGCCTTTTGTGGTATGAGAAAATGTGGCTGTCGCAGAGGACAAAATAGAAATATTGCTTTTAGTAAAGCTTTGTAACTTAAACAAAGTATGATCCATGGCTTAAATTTGCCAGAAAGCAAATGGCATCATGTCATCATGATGGAAACATTTGACCATGCCAAACTGGACTCGGATATATTTGTATAATCTTTTAGACAGGGTTTTGTTAATTGTTAGTTATAAACACTGCCATTTGGTATTGATAGAATGCCTTAGTTTAAAGGAGAACAGAATACATTAAACTGATTCTTTCATCCAGGATTCTTTCAGTCTGGTGAGAATAAAGAAGAGAAAACTATGATTTCCATTTTGCTTATAGGGAGGCTAGTGGAGAATTAGAGCTGGGGAGTGGAATTTAGATAATTAAATTGCATTGATCTATGTTTTTGACATCCATAATTCTCCTTATTATCACTTTTTCTCTTTTTAAAATATTTTAAATTGATTTTATTACCAATCTATTTTGTTTTCATGGAACAGAAACTTCCCTCAAAAACATCCTAAAATTCTTTTCATGTACATTTCCCCAAAACAATGAAGGCTGTCTAATAGAGTGATTGTGATTGATGGTACATGTGACACTATTTTTGTAGCTTTGGATTTTTTTTAACAAAAAAGGAGCTTATGCACTATAACTTTAAAAATCTGACCACAATTTTGTTGCCTTTTGGTGATGTCTTTGATTTATGTGGTACACTATATTCCTTTGATTCATTTTTCTTCACTCTGCATCACTTCATACAAGTCCTCTCATATTTGTCTTAATTTTTCTTATTCATTTTTCCTTTTGGAGATAATGGGAGGGTGAGAGAGGGTTTTCTAAACCTTTAATTTCACTGCATTTGGAACTCTGTGTGGAAATTCCTCCATCAATGGAAACCAACATCATAGTCTCTAATTTATAATCTTAACAAGTTATTTGGGGCACTAAGAGGACCTTATTTGTCCATATTCATCCAATTGCTCTAAGACTAGTGTTCTATTCAGTATGCCAAATTAATTCATTATGCCTAATGGTTTTTTTAAATCTTAACATGTTATATAAATATGTTATTATTATTAATCAATCAATAAACATTTGTTTACCAGCTATGTGCCAGGCTCTATGCTAAAAACTGGGGACACAAACAGAAATGAAAACAAAGACAGTTTTTGCCCTCATACAGCCTATAATCTAATAGGGGAAGACAATACAGAAAAAGAAACTGAAAAGTTGGGGGTGGTGAGGAAAGGAGAAGGTACCCAACATGAGGAGCAGCTTGTGGGGGTGTTCAGGGAGGAAGAGTAGCTCTGATGTGAGAGCTGCTGAGCCCTTTTCACGGCTGCTTTCCATCTTTGGTGTTCATTGGGTCACCCAACTCTCATATGTGGTTCCTTGAAACTGTGGCATGCATAGCTGTCACATCCCATAAAACTGTCTTGTCAGGTGGGCACAATCAGATTGAATATAACCAACAGAAACCATTAGTGGGTTAGGGGTGTTTACTTCAAGGATGTGAAGACTTCCCTGGCAGAATAGATGGATATGAACACTTTATTTTTTAATTGGGCATGAAATGGCAGAAGTAAACACTGTGGAGGATTTTGATCACCAAAGATGCCCAAGTCATCTACTGCATCCAGAAACATCACCAGGTGTCTTGCCTGTTGATGCTGGGCTTTAATGTTTCAGGGAGAGAGAGTAGGGTGATGGCTTTGTGCAGCTCTGCCTCACTTACATCCAATTCACTGCAAGTCAATCCATGAATTCAGTAGTCCTAGTCAAAAACAAAGGATAAACAACAGCTGAAGGCAGATGAGGAGAAAAACTATACTGAGCTGATTCCTTAGAGACTCTGGTGTCCATGGCTCTATCTTCTAGTCAGAGAAGCATCTCATTGGAAATTGGAGCATCTCATTAATCTCGTCTTCTTTTGTCAAATTCAGAGAGGACTAGTCAAGGACAAGGTGCTATTCTATTGTTCTTTTACATTTTATACACTGTAGACTCCTGTAAAGGAAGATAAAAATGACTATTTTTTGCTTCTAACAATATTTCACTGTCAGCTCATCTGCTGTGGACTCACTAAAAATATCTTTGGTTCAACTCCAGGAACAAGATGGCAGAGATGACATATGACTATGTCTTATTCTTCTATGACATATATTTTTCTTGGTCTCTATAATTTGAAAGCATTTCATTACATGTAATTTGAAAATTATGAGTAGCTAGCATGAGAACACATATTAAAAATACTGTTTTTTTATTTTTATGGATAAATGTTATATCCAGAAAGTTGCATTTAGCAAGTTCTGTTTTTAATGATGTGCCTGTTCTAATGCAGCTTATTTATTTAATTCTCAAAGATATTTTGAGGTCTGTTTTTATCATATTGGAGTTTGTAGTCTGTTTATTTATGAAGACTAAGAAATTGTTTTGGATAATTGTAGCCACTGACTCTGTCCAGTATATGCTACATTTTGGTACCCTGTGATAATATACTTCACAGTTTCCATGATTTCATCACACAATCTATATTATCAGTAAATATGGGCTTACTTGAGAATAATTATTCTATAATTTCTGATGGTAGTGACCTGATCCTAAATACTTACATATGACCTTCCATTGCTATCAATAATTTCACCATGGTTCAACCATTTTTCGGTGTTTTTTGCATTCATGTAGAAAACCATGGAGCACTTTTTTGACTCCCCTCTCGTATTTTAAGTATTTTGTATGCTGTATCCAAAGATAAAATATTTTTTACTGTGTTTAACAAATTCAGTTCTATGTACCATTTGTCAGCCTTTATTTTTGATTTGTACAGTTAGTTTCATTTGTTCCTTAAGGATCTCTGCAAATTTTTATTCTGTTTAGCATATGTTCTAGCAACATATATCAATGTTTTTTCCTTCTTTTTGATGTAGAAGCATAATTTTTCTATAACTGCCTTTGAGTGAGGAATCCTGCGTTTCATTAGCATTATAAAGGTTTTTGTGCAGACATTTGATAGATGTACGGTCATCCACTTTACCATACCAGAAATATACATTAAAATTGGTATTTCATAAGTATTCATCGCTCTGTGTTCTTCCTTTAGTGTTTGATTTTAGGTACCAATTAGCCTCAATATATACTCTCAGTTTTCTCCTTGAGAGCCTTATACTTGGTGTGCTTTCCCTTGGAGAATATTAAGATGTTTGTAAGCATCATCTTTTTCTATTCATTTAATTTACCCTCTGGTTTATTATTAATAATAATAAATATTTTTTGCACTCATACCATATTCTGTAAGCCTCCTCAATATTTGGGAACATTTTATTTCCAGAATTTTGCTAGTGTTAATTGTGCTTCTGTGAATATTTATATACCATTAGTTTGATTCCCCCCCCCTTTTTTTAACTTCCTCGAAGGTATAAACCCATCAGTGAGGTCACTGTATCAAAGGGCATGAATAATTTATTCATTTTCTTATGTGATTCAAAATTGTTTTTTCAGGATAGTTAGATGGTGTTACAGTAATATAGTGGATCTGTCTTCTTACATTTATTTCAACATTGAATATCTCCAACTATCTTTCATCCCATATCTTTCAACTCAGTAATTATGAAATGATTCATGATTGTTTTAGTTTGCATTTCCTCTAATCATTAGTGATTTTGAAATTTTTCTCCATCAAGGTTACTAGAATGACCATATTTAGAGTATAACATTAAACCACATAAGATACTGGCAGAAGAAATGGTCATTTCTGAGGGGGGAAAAGTTAGAAAGAAGTATCTGAATTGATTATAAAGGAGATCAGTGCTATACAATTGTGAGGATATTTAGGATTTATAAAGTGCATAATGAAGCAGAAAGAACCAAAATTATGGGGGGGGGGAAATCTACACCATAATACTCCAAAAATGTTTGAGAAAACATTAGCAATTACTTGTTAATATGTCTAATCTCTTATCTATACAAGATGTCTAAAAAGGTCACTTATTCATAGACTGGGGACATCATCAATGAGCATTAGTCCTGGACTTAGGAAGGCCTGAGTTCAAATGCAGCCTCAGACACTTACTAGCTGTGTGAGCTTGAGTAAGTCATTTAACCCTATTTGCCTCATTCATAAAATGATCCAGAGAAAGAAACAGTAACTCATCCCCCCTTTTCTTTGCCAAGAAAATCCTAAATGGGGTCATGAAGAGTCATGCACAAATGAAAAATTACCAAACAAATTGATTACTTAATCAATACTATTGTTCTACTTTTATCCAACACCAGCTACTTTTTATATTCACCACCATGTAATGAAATTTGAGATGTGAAAATGCTAAATTCTTTTACTTTCTGTTTTTTTTAACTTTTAAGAATTCAAAACTTTTAATTCTTTCCTATGAATTTTCTTACCTTGCCCACTTCTTTAAGGAACCTCCTTGGTAACATGATACATTCAGTGTTAAATCTGTAAGTTGATTTCATCAAGAGCATAGCTTAGAGCTAAAAAGCATTTTAAAGATCATTTACTCCAGTCCCCTAACTTTAAAGATAAGGTAACTGAGGAATTTCTTTAAATGCTATATATAATACATGCACACATATAGACATACACACACACATATATATAAGCTAAATATATATATATATATAATATTATGTGTAATAATGATATATGTTATATGATTTTATTATACTATGTATAGTGCTGAAGGAACTTTCCAAAGACATTGTAACAGAATACCTGAAAATCATTCACTACTTGGTTTATTTCTCCTACTATATTATAAACACTGAGAGGGAAGGAGTTATTCCTTAGTTTTCTATGTATTCCCCTATTTTACATAGAATGTATCTTACATATTCAACAAATATTTCTTAAATGAATTTTTCAAATAAAAATTTGATTTTTATATAATATGTCTAAAATCTATGGGTGATCTAAAGATAAATTTATAAAAATTCTCACAAAATGAGAAATAAGATAAATGTTCACAAAACTATGATAGAAATTGTAAAAGTACAATAAGATTTATATACCAAGTATTGCATGTTTTCAGGTTTGGGGAGGTTACCTGAAAGGCAGCATGAATCAAAGGGGGGGAAATGTTGATTATGGAGTCAGAGTACCCAGGCAACTTTATGGAATTATGGAGAGAACTTGTAGTCAGGAAAATAGAAGTTTCAAATTTGGGCTGAAACACTTCCTAGTTGTGCAAACTTTTGTTGACTTCAGTTGTATATTTGTAAAAATGGAAGAATTACTAGCATCTGCCTTGTATGGTTGTTGTGATGAGATAATTTTTGTAAAACATTCTGTGAACTAGAAGGTTCTAGGTAAGTGACTGATATTTACTATGTAGCAATAGTAGTAAGTAGTAGTAATAGTAGTAGTAGTAGTAGTAGTAGTAGTAGTAGTAGTAGTAGTAGTAGTAGTAGTAGTAGTAGTAGTAGTAAGTAGTAGTAGTAATAGTAATAGCTCTAACTCTACAACTTACTACCTGTTACTATGAACAAGTCACTTCACCTTTCCAGGGCTCAGTTTTCCTACCTCTAAAATGAATGAAGCAAACTAAATTATTTCTAAGGTCCTATCTAGCTTTAAATTTATGACTTTTCACATATAAGTTATAAGTGTGTTTATCTATCTTACAGTAGAACTTTTAGCTTCCTTTAAAACTTATCTCAGGTGTCACCTCCTATAGGAAGTTTTTCCTGAATCCTTTAGCTGTTAATTGTCTCCACCTTCTCAAATTATTTTGTCTCTAATTGTTATTATATATCCCAGTAGAAAAAGTAAGTTTTTGAAGGCAAGATCTTCTAGTTTTATTTCTTTATACCCAGGACTTAAATACAATTTTATTTACAGAGTAGTGGTCAATTCTTATTGAATTGAATTAGAAGAAGATTTTTTTATACTCAAAAGTTCCAAAACTACTCATTAAGAAAGAGAAGGACATTATGGTACCATATAACCTATTATGTTTTGATATTTAGCTCTGAAGATTTAGATTCTAGGGATTTGACCTTGCAAGAAAAAATAAGAGCAGAAAATGCTCATAGAACAGAGATGTTGCCTATGATAAACTGATGGATGATATCCCACAGATCTTAAATCTACTTGTAAGAGTTACTGTCTTGGAGTTAGGTGCCCCAGGGACCAAAATAAGATCAGATGTAAGGATGAACTCATACTGATCTGCTTAAGGCTCTGACCAGCCATAATAAAACAAGAAAATGTGTCTTCTTGTAGATCTGAAACTAAATCAAATTTCTTTGATAGAGAAAATGTACTGCTTTAAGAAAAAAGTGCAATGTTTTGAGTTTTCTTTCACTTAAACTATAGAGAAGAGCTCATTTCAGTAGCCCAACCATTTAAAAAATGTGCAAACCCTTTAGGAAAAGTTACAATGTTTAATTATAATAACTCATGTATGAACTTGTAAATGACAGAATTGGTTTTCATTCTTTTTCTCAAGGGCATAATATTCCAGCAGTAAGAGAAGTAATAAGGCTAAAATAATGTATTTTCATGGTTTCTCTTGCATTAGGGTATTACTAAAAACATAACAGTGAAGCACTGAAATGAAAGGTTTTTTTAACCTCATTTTCTATGAAATCTAAAACAATTTCAGATCTGGGAAAACAGAATTAGCATATAAGTGTCCATTCTTGTCCATTTTTTAATAGTTATCTTATAAGAAAATCGTTTGGTATTTATTTCAGAATTCAGAGTTCAATAAGTATTGAGTAGGTACAATATTAACCTTGAATTTAAATAGAACATACATGTATAATTCTCATACAATAGACATATAAGTATCCATACAGGGTATATACAAGCCTTACTAGCTTAAAACTGCAACTAAGATTTTTGGGACACTCTGTATACAGAGGGCGTTAGTGGAACCTTTTACTCTAGGGATCAGAATATCTCTTATAAAATGCCAAGTCTTGTCAATTCTGCCTCTACAAAATTACTTCCATATATCCCTTCCTCTTAACTCATACAGTTACTACTTTCTCCTCTCCTGCCTGGACTACTGTAATGGCTTTCTAATTGGCCTAGCTGCCTTAAATCTCCCTTTTTCCTAATCCATTTCATTGTTATGTTGATTTTTTTCTAAAACAAGGATATGACTGTCACTCACCTATTCCCAAAGTTCCAATGATTCCTTTTTGTCTTTTAGATCAGATACAAGTTTCTCTGACATCTAAATCTTTTTCAATATTTAGGTCAGCCTTTTGTACAAGACTATTTTCACACAGTTCCCCTTCAAGCTTCATGCATTATATGTTCCAAACAAATGTGCTACCTAATTATTTCTCCCCATAGGCACTGCATCTGTACCATTAAACTGCCTAGAATTATCTCCTTTCACTTATTCCTCTTAGAACTCCAAAATCCTTTCAAGGTTCAGCTCAAATGCAACTTCCCTTCAGAAGCCTCTCCTGATTACTCTAGTAAACAGCCTTCCATTATATTATATTTATTATATATTTGACAATTAGGAAATACTGATAGCTGCTCACTGGGGAATACCCATGTGTACCCCAACGGTTCATTTATTTGGCTGGATCCAAAGGGCAGATAAGCTTATGCTTTCTATACTTCCTAGAGACATAGTGGCCTTTTCTCTTCAGCTTTCTCCATCTCTATGGAGCAATACAGACTCATTTTCAGTTAAGTTTCATGCTTTCTATGGTTTTCAGAGATGCAGTGACCCTTCCTCATCTTTGCCCATCTTTTCATTCTCTAGGGATGTGTGGATTTGCTAAACTTAACTCTGAACCCCAACTCACTGGTCAAGCTTCTCCTCTGTGTGGGCTCTCACTGAGAAGTAATCATGACTTTGATGTAATAGTGTCAGCTTTAAACAGAAAAAGATAACAATACTTAGATACTGCATACTCTATTTACTCTTAGCATCCCAATCAATAAACAAATAGCATAAATGACTGGATAATACAGTGTATAATAAACATATAAAACATCTCCCAAATGCTGCAAACCTGACATTTTCCTATACTGTAAAAATCTCCTAAGATATAGCATCAATCTGGACTCAAGAGTTTTAGGTTTGAGTTTATTTTTAATTATCTACTGTCACTCATTTTTGAGCAGACAAAACAAAGCCCAAAGAACAACTCACCAGAAAAAAGCAGAAACTCTAGTGGAAGGGAAGACTCTGAACCATGGAGTCAAAAACACAGATGAATTGGCTCAGGATCTAAGTAAACTGAATTTTCATTCAACCCTGTCTGAATTAGAACTGGTGCTTTCCCTATTTCTAAGCTGTGTAATCACTGACAGGGAATTCCAGCTTCTTATAATCACAGCTGACCCTTTTTGGAGCTAAGCAAGGGGATTCTTTGGCCAACTCAGCAAGGAGTATTTCCCATTATACAGAGAAGGATACTGAGGAACAATAGAAGTAAATGGTTAGCCCCGGTTCTCACAATATTTAAGTATCTGAATCTTGAATAAAACCTAAGTCTCCTGAATCAAAGTCTCTCCATTACACTTCATTGCTCCTCAGCTAAATCCTTTTAGAACTATGTTCTAAGAAATCTTTTCCAGTGGAAGATGGATTTGACTTATTCACTTTGCCCAGAAGGCAAAAATGAGACCAGGATTAGAAAGTTATATGGAGATAGGTTTCATCTCAACAAAAAAAATTTCCTATTCTGCAATTTGGAGAAGAAAAAAGGAATGCAATAATTCCTTATCAGTTCTCACTGGAGGTCTTAAAATAAGAGCCGGAAGGTATTTGTCAGATAGACTAAGAATGTTAGGCTGAATAAGAAGAAACAGCCTTGGAATAATTTAAAGCCTTACATTTGAGCTGAAAAAATTAACTATATAAGCATGGGAAAGTGTTGCTGTTCAATAAGAAATTTTTTTTAAAAATTCAAAAGATTCAATACCATAAGTGTTAGCATGGTAAGTATGTGGCTAAAGCACAAACTTTAGCACTATATGCTTTCTTTGAGGAAAGGTAGAGGACAAGTAGTAATGTCCACCTCACAAGAGATAGACTGGTACTCCTGGACCATGCTTTATTCATAATCATGGTCAAGGGTAATTATAGTCATTTTTTTAAATCTTAGCTTAAATGAAGAGGCAAAAAATAGGGAAATGACAATCCCACTATATTCTCCTCTCATCAAACAATATCTTGTATATAGTTTTAGTTGAATCATTTCAGGAATGACATTGATAATCTGAGGAGTATTAGAAGAGATTAACCAAAATATGAGGAGTCTTAAGATCATAAAATATGAAATTCTATTGAAGAAAGTGGGATTAGCTTGGAGAAGAAAAAGTTAAGAGGGTTCAAGATAAATGAGATAAATTTCTAGAGAGAGAAAAACCCACTACCCCCAGAGTTGCCACAATCCGATTTGCTTTAGCTCTAATTGTTGGTAGTGGAGTAGGTCTGAGGGTAGTGGATTTCCCCTAACTAGAAATTTTCAGACAAATTGGGGATGCTTACTTACTGAGTATGCTGGAGACATGATTCTTGGTCATTTATGGATTGGACCAGATACCCCTGAGTTCTTTATAATTCAGAGATTCTGTGATTGTATTATAGCAGGAATTCATGTTTTGGTATGGGTTAGAGTAAATGACCACTGAAGTCCTAATAATTAATCCTATAATTCTTTATTCTTCAGAATACCACACACACATATGTCTATTTTCATATGTAGTTTAACACAGATTGTTCTCTCAGCTGGCATTTTCTTATCGAGAATTCAACACACCGACTTTTTACATTAATCAGTGAGGCATGTGGTAACTTTAATATTACATTTAGATACTAAAGGTCATCAATGTAATTTCTCCCACAGTGCCATAAGCTATCAGCTAAAGTTGAATTCTGTATCATAACTGGATTGGTAGCTCAGTTTTTCTAGTGGATTGCAAGTACTATTAAAAAAAAAAAAAGATCAGGGACCATTTCAGTAACTCAGGAATAGTGACCTGTTCTCTGACAGTTTTGTTCTTGGAGTTATTTTTTAATCTTTTCAAAAGCCCAGTATTACAATCCTTGGCTACTTTTCACCTATCATTTTGCTTTTGCTTCTAGACAGAAGCTTGACTGTCAATTCTTGGCAGATGCAAGCCTTAGTCATCCTTGATTTAGGTTATTGTGTTGGTATTTAAATTCAATTGTATCTGAATACATTGTAGGAACTTTCCTATCCCCTTAAAAAAAAAAAAAGACACTAAAAGGGTTACATATAAAACCAAGTCTTCCCTTAAGAATGTTAATGATATGATTTCATCAGAATAAGAGGTCCCTTTAGCAATGCAAATAACAATCTGCATTAGCTATGAAAAGTCAGTTTCTTGGGCACAAAGCTAGCGAGATTCAGAGGTGGGATATAAATTCAGGTTTTCTTAACTCCTGGTCCATCATTCCATATACCTCATTAAGATTTTTTTTTCTCTTAAGTACATGTGGTAAAATGACAATCAGGAGAGTGTAATAGGATTTAATAGACATGTATAATTTTTGTCTTTGTATTCAAATCATTCAAAATATTAAATTCTTAATAAATTTAATTTGTTGACTGATAATTTTTGATACTGTGCCAGAACTAACTGCCTGGGCAGATATTTTTCCCAAGTCATTTTACATGCCATGTATTTTTCCCTCCCACTTCTCTCTAAGACTGTAATCAAATGAACAATCCTTTGCTTTTGGAAAGAGTGTATCAGCAGAGTACCCTGTTATTCTACCAATAATTCTTGCATCCAATTCTTCCAAACCAATATTCCCTTCCCTAGATGCCATTCCTCTCTCTATGAGAGTAGGGACTGTCTCACTTGTATTTGTATCATTAGTGCTTTTCCCAGTATTTGGCACAGAGAAAAAACTTCATTTAATTTCATTCATTCCTAATTGAAAATTTTGTGAAAAGGTAGAATTTCACTTTAACTTTGCAATTTTTTTCAAATATTCTGTCTTTGTTTCAAAGGCAACTTTCTTCTTCTTTCAAAGAAAGAATTCCAAATAACTGAGATGATTTCAAAACTCATTATAACTCACATGAAGTGAAATGAGGAGAAAATGGGGTGCAAAACAGAAAGAAGAATGTTAGACAGAAATACCACTACATTCAGGTTTGTTTTGATGCTTAATATATATTTGACCATATAATACATTTGAATATATATTATGCATAAGAGTATATACAATTTTTAAAGGATTAGATATTAAGTAATCCTTTTATGCCAACTATGCCAACTGCCAGGAAACAAAGAAATAACTAAACATCTCCTGTCCAAAAGGAGTTTATACTAAAAAAGAAAGGGTAACCTATACAAGTATTACTAGAATCCTTTATTTTATCTGAAATTCATTGCTTTAGAAGAATTATTTGGCAGTATTTGCTGCAATTTTTATGGGAACCTCATGGAACTTTTTAAAAATCATTATTAGCAAGTAAATCCTGGTTGACTTGAAATAGCATAATTCCCCTTCTCTCAAATCAGTCTTATCTCTACTCATAGGAAAAATAAATATTTTTAAAAGCTAATTTCACAGCTTTCAAAAATCAGGATGTAAAACTTGACTGCCCTCATATAAATAGCCCCTAGATCATAGTGCTTTGAGAAATTTATTTTCACTTCAGAAGAATTTCTAGTATAAATGTGCTGCAGGATGATCTACCTTTCTCTTCATTTGAAATTTTATTGCAGGTATTTATCCAGGCAGAATACTAGTCTGAACTGGTAAATGAATGTTGACAGATTTCAGCTGATGTATTTTTGTAAAGAAGATTATTGTTGTTTAATGAGCAGATTTATTTTAATTCTGGAGATCTCTGCCTAAATAGAAAAAAAGAGAAAAATGAAAAATAAAATACTATTGAAATAAGACTGATTGCAATTACCTATATTTTATAATAGAAAAAAATACAAAAGCTAGGTGGTGCAGTAGATAGAGCACCAGCCCTGAAGTCAAGAGGACTTGAGTTCAAATCTAGCCTCAGATACTTAATACTTACTAGCTGTGTGACCTTGGGCAAGTCACTTAACCCCAATTGCCTCAACAAACAAAACAAAAAAGAAAGAAAGAAAGGACTGACCTTAGAAGTTATCAAATCTAACCTCTTAATTTTAGAAATAAAGAAATTGAAACTCAGCAAAGTTATATGATTCACCCACAGCCCTACAGCTGGGCAGCTAAGTGATGCAGAGCATAGAATAGTGGTCTTAGAATGAGGAAGACATCTTCCTGAGTTCAAATTTGACCTTAGACACTTATTAGCTGTGTAATCCTGGACAAGTCACTCAGATCTGTTTGCCTCAGTTTCCTCCTCTGTAAAATGAAGTAGAGAAGGAAATGGAAAACCATTTCAGTGTCTTTTTCAAAAAAACTCTAAGGGGGATCAGGAAGATTTTGAAACAACTAGGCAACTGCTTTGGAATCTGATGGCCCTCTTGAACCCCTATGTAAAATACATTTTATTTTAAATACTTTTAGAGGCAACTTATATTATATACAATGTTAACATCTAATCCTTTTAAAATTGTATACTCTTATGCATAATATATTTTCAAATGTATTATATGGTCAAATATATATTAATCATCAAAACAAACCTGAATGGACTGTTATTTCTGTCCAACATTCTTCTTTCTGTTTTGCACCCCATTTTCTCCTCATTTCACTTCATGTGAGTTATAATGAGTTGTTGAAATCATCTCAATTATCTGGATTTCTTACTTTGATGAAATTTCTATTGCACCACTTCTATTTAAGTGTTAATTATTGTGTTTTCCTATAATACTCTAATTCTTATGCCATTAATTATCTGAATCTAACCATTCTTTTCCTGCTCCATATATATATATATATATATATATAAAACACAAGATGATTTTCTTTCTTGTTAATCTCTTGGATTGCTTGATCCTCTCCTATTTAACTTCTTCCACAGGATTTTAACCACACAATTTTAATGAGTTAAATAGTAAGCATTTTTTTTTCTTTTGAATGGGACACTGAGGTCCGGCTTTCTGAAGTAGAGTGTCAATTATCATGCTATTAATGACAAGACTATTCAGATCATTCACTGGGAAAGTTCAGAGTCTCTAGTCGTGCTCAAATTACTCTAATTACAAAAGGTCCAGATACTTAGATTCATTCAATCAAGCAAGAAATGGTGTAAACTAAATGTGAACAAGCCCTGAACCAGTGGAAATAGTGAAGAAACTCCATCATTGGATGAAAAACAGATGACTCCTCACAGGAAATATGTTGTATTTAGCTGAAAAAAATAAAACAAATCTTTGGACCTCTGTGTAAGACAGCAAGCCAGTTAAAAATATCTGGAATTCCAATAAAAGTTGGTAGACTAGGCAAAGGCTCATTGTTGTGATGGGAACTCAGAGGAAAGGAAATGGGAAGATCACTAGATGGTCTTCTCAGGAAGTTAGCCAAGAAAAGAAGAAGGAATATTAAAAAATATAGCATATGTATGTATATATATATATATATATATATATATATATATGGATATAGAAAGTAAATATGGATGAGTTAAATGAAGAGTTTTTTTAAGAGTATGATTTTACTAGATATGCTAATGTTTCCCAATCAAACTATTCACAGAATTACAGAAAAGGAATGCGTTAAAGTGAAATGAGTCTTGGATTTTGAATCATTTTGGAATCTAGGCATTCTTCTTACTAGGTCATCTTGCTTATTTAAATTCTGTATGCATCAATTTCTAATCTATAAAATGATAACAGCAGAATAGAATGTGAACACTAAGATCTATTCCAACTTTAAATATGTATAACCAGGTGGTTGTTGAGCAGACATCAGCATGTTCAGCTAATACATGTGGAAGATATTGGGGAATCTGTTGCCAGAGAAGCATGATGGCATGCTTTTTTTGAATGCAGCTCATTTTTGGCTATGCAGCCAATCAAAAAAAAAAACTCCTTTTCATTAGATAGTTAGCAGACTAAACCTAGTTACAGAGACCCCAAATCAGGGAAAAAGGCACTTCCATTACATGTCATCATTCCTCTCCAGAGGCAGGCTCTCCATCCTCTTCCATGTGAATGATTGCATTATTGGAGTACATTGAGGCTTGCTTACTAGCCCCCTTTTATATTTATCATGCTATAGTTCTCTAATTTCAGGGGTTACTCAGTCTAACTTTTACCTGAACAGGAATTCTTTCTATAGCATCTTTAAAAAGCTTTCCCTTGAAGATCTCCAGTAATGGGGAAATGCATTATTATCTCCTGAAGCAGTTTTTTAGGATAGATTTGGAATACTTTTTTGATTCTCATTGTTAGGAAGTTTTTCTTTATATTAAAATAAAATTGATCTTTTCAATTTCTAATTCCTACAAATCTTATTATACCTCTCCCTCCCCTGTCAGGGACAAGCACAATTTGTTCACGTGAGTGCTTTGAAATTAATAATATCCATAATATTTGTTAAACACTTACTATGAGATGCTAGAGAAGCAAAGACAAACACACACACACACACACACACACGCTCGCGCGCACACACACACATACACATACATAAACAAAAACAAAAAAAAAAGCCAGCCCTTACCCTTAAAGAGCTTATATTTGGGGGGGAAGGATATACCATTTATACAAGTAAGTAAAGGCAAAAAACATAGAAAATAATAAAAACATAATTTCAATTTCAAATATTTCAAGATATAATGTTAGTTGTTATATTTATTAAGAAAATCCTTACATAGGAGGTGATATCTGAGCAATGCTTTGAATGAAAATTATGTTCTAGGAAATAAAGGTAAAAAGAGATGAAAAGGCAGGTGGGTAGAAGAGAGGATTATTTGTGTAAAGACACTAAGGCACAAGATAAAATACCCTGTATGGGTACCAACAAGCAGGCCAGCTTGTCTGGAATAGAAGAGGACTAATATATAATTAAGACTGAAAAGGGAGGGAGGGGCCAGATTGTAGAGTCCCTCAAATGCTGGGCTAAGGATTTTGTAATTTATCCTAAGGGCAGAAGGAAGCAATTAAAGATTTGGTCTGGAGGAAGGGTAGAAGGGATTATGACATAGATTCGTATTTTCAGAATTTCAATTTGACATCTATATGGAGAATAGATTGAAGAGGGAAGAAAATATAGGCAGAGAGATAAATCAAGAAGTTATTTCAATAATTCAGGGAAGAGGGCGTGAGATCTTAAACTGTGCTGTAATGGAGGCAGTTAGCAGTGCAGTGAATAGGGTACAGGGCCTGGAGTCAAGAAAATTTGAGTTCAATTCAAAATCAAACAAACCTCTGGATCTTTGTATAAGACAGCAAGCCAGTTAAAAATATCTGGAATTCCAATCAGAGCTGGTAGACTAGGCTAAGGTTTATCTTTACAGTGGGAACTCAAAGGAAAGAAGTGAGAAGATCACTAGATGGCCTTCTCATGGAAGTTAGCCAAGAAAAGAAGGAGGAATATAAGAAAACAGCATATATATATATATATAGGAATATAGAAAGTAAATATGGATGAATTAAATGAAGGTGGTTTTTTGTCTGAAGTGTCTGAAACACTTGGTAGCTATATGATCTTGGCAAGAAACTCAACTCCTTTTTGCCTAAATTCCTCATTTGCAAAATAGGGACACATTGAAGAAGGAAATGGCAAATCACTTCAATATCTTTGCCAAGAAAATCTCATGGATGCTGTCCATGGGGTCATGTAGTCCTGTGAAACTACAGCAGTGACTATGAGATGCCAAGAGCTATTGTAGAAAGAACTGACAAGATTTAGGAACTGGTTGGATATGGAGGCTGAGGGAGTATGAGAAATCAGGAATAACTTCAAAACTACAAACTTGGGGAGTGGGGAAAATGGTGGAGCCAATAACAGATCTGAGGAAGGTTAAAGAAAGGATACATTGGAAGAAAATATAAAGAATCTATAATGGGCAGATTAACTTTGAGATGCCTATGGAACACCTAGGTAGAAACAGTTGATGCTTTTGAATTGGAATTCTGTAGATTTGGGTGTCACTTCCAAAAGAAATGATAAGTGAGCTCTTGGGAGCTAAAGAGGTAGAGAGAAAGAATATTAAAAGAGAGGAGGGGGCAGTCAGAGTCCAGAATGAGCTTAGTGAATGCTAGGTAGAGGATGACCCAACAAAGGAAACTAAGGAGGAGTGGTTAAACTGGTTTAAAAACAACAACAACAACAACCAAGAGAAAGAACAGTGTTACAGATACCAAAGGAAGAAAGATTATTTAGGAGGTAGAGAGGATGGGATGGGGAATGTCAGATCATATTCTTCAAGTAGCATATTCTCTAAATTAGATGTCTCCTGTTTCTTATACTCATGGGTTTCTATTTCCCTCACCATTCTGATCCCTCACTATTCTCTGGAGACTCTCCAGTTTGTTAATAAAATTCAGTACCAAGGAAGAAAATAATACACTAGATGTGGTCATCAATGGCAATGGAGTCTGCAGTGCATTTGAGCTCTCCTATCCCCATATCCATTGTGCCATATGAAGGGTTGGAAATGGCACTCTAAAATAAAGACAGCAAGAATAACTGAACCTGATTAAATAGCATCCAGAAGAAATTTAGACTGAAGGAAATATAAGAGTTATTAGTGGAGTTTTCATGAAGATTTTAAAAGAATGGGAAAAGCCATGACAATATTATTACAAAAGAGGGGTTAGGCTGACAGAAACAATTACTGACTCTATTCTAAATTTAAGCTTTTTCTCAGTCCTTGTCCTTCTTGACCTCTCTGCAATGTTAGATGCTTTTTCTCACTACATTCTCCAGAATATATAACCTCTGTTGATTTCTTTGTGGTACTGTTCTATCATGGTTGGCTTCCTGCCCAATAGACTGATCCTTCTCACTCAAAATTACTATCCATATACTTATTCTTATGCAGGGGTGTACACTAAGACTCTGTCCTATGCATTTTCATCTGCTTTCTTTCCACTTTCTCTTTTAATGATTTCATCAGTTCACATGGATTCAACTTTGTTTTTCTCCTCTGTAGAAAACTTCTAAATTCACAAATCTAATTCCATCTCTCTCTTGAATTACAATCTTGATTTTACACCTGTTTACTTAACATAGTCCTACTGGCATCTCAAACTCGACAGGTCCAACATAGTATTTATCTTTCCTCCTAAAATCATTCTTCCTCCTCACTTCTTTATTTCTACAATGAGCACTACTATTCTAGTCACCTAGTATTTCAACCTAAGAGATATCCTCAAGTCCTCATTCTCACAAATCTACCATATCTAATCAATTGTCAAATTTTGAAATTTGTACATTTTCAACATCTCTGATAACTGTCCTGTTCTCTTACTAGTTCAAGTTCTCATTCCTTTTCAGTTAGACTGTGGGAATGGCCTCCTAATTTGTTTCTTGGCCACTCTCTCTCCCTCTCCAATTTGTTCTTACCACAGTAAACAGGCTGATATCCCTGAAGTTCAGATCAGACCACAACAGTCTTCTTCTCAGGAAGTTTTAATGTCTTCCCATCACCTTTGAGTTAAAATGAAAACATTTTATTTTCCTTTCATGAACACCACTATCTGATTCCTACCTATCTTTCCTGACATGTCATAATTTAAATGGGGACAAAATAAATATTTCCCAAGTGATGCTATGTTGTTGAACGAGCAGCTTATTGAGTGATTGATCATCACTCATGTTTTATGTCTATCTATCTATGTCCCCTGCTAATGGACAATAAACTAATCCCAGAAGTACATAGGGAGAGAAATATAAGTTGCATTATATCTGGGAAATTGTTCCAAACTTTTTAATGATGACAAGCTGTTTCTTGCAAACACTACTCATCTTTTTAACACCTATAAGTTCTTGATGAAATTATAACATCTAGTTGTTTATTTCTCAGGTAACATAGTTGTATGTTAAGATTTTTAAAATAGGGATGATATTGCTTATCCTGCAACACCTTTTTTTTGGTTTTTTAAGTGATGAGAGTGCTAACAAAACTTCTAATATTTAGGCATTTTAATTAAGCTGCTTTTATTATACTGGCTTTTGTTGTCTGATCCTTGGTTCCTTATTCTTTTATATTTCTAACATGCATAATAATCTTCAGAACTTCAAAATATCTGTGAATTTATCAGTGTTATTATGCCTTTTGCTGATGATGACTATAATCCCTCCACATTCTTTTAGCTGCCTTCAATTGTTTTAGACAAAAATAAAATTAATGTCTGAAGACCAACCTAATGCAAATAAGCCTTTCTAAACTTAACTGGACCAGTCATTGTATAACAAACACACTGCCTGCTACTTATTTCTTAAGCTTGTGGTCTTCTGAAATCAATGGGATGCTGGAATCAGCTTAAATTGATTCATTAGAACTGATCATTTGATTTTTCGGTGTGACCATCTACAACTTGGAAATTGTCAAATGCTACAAATCAGGTCTGGATTTGTTGTTTTGCTGATTGTCTAAACCTAAAAGTGAAGGATAATATTGCAGATTAAATTTAAAGTGTTAAATGTTTATCAGTACAATTTAGCTTCACCTTTATAATCCAGGATTATTTCTGTAACATAGTGAAACACTGGACCAAGACTTCAGTAGAATCAGAAATATTTAATTTTTGTTCACCATGGTCCTAATTTTAAATAATCACTGTCACTCTGAATGAATAAAAAGACATTTATTAAGAAGAAATCATCACATTCCATGCATTATACTAATTGATGAGGATATAAATATAAAAGTAAAAGATTCTCTGTTCTCAAGGAGCTCATCTTCCTTATTTGGAAGTGTGTGGCCCTGGAAAGGAGTTTTGATCTGGGTGGTCATAACAATGGTGAGTAGAACCATAGGATACTTGACCATCACAGGCTTACTGGAAGAAGTATAAATTCTGATTCTTTTTTTCTTTATTTCTTTTTAAAATGTTTTCAAAATTATATGATAAATTGTGTTTCTTGTGTAATTCTGGGCTCAATTCACTATTCCACCTAGCTGTAGCCAAGTGGTGCAATAGAAAGTGTGCTGAATCAAGTATCAGAACAGACACTAAGCAGTTGTGGAGGTCCAGGAAAATCATTAACCTCAATTTTCTTTAGGTTCTACAAAAGTAAAATGAGGACAATGTAAATAGCTATTTCTCAAAGTTTCTATGAGATAACATGTTTAGCATAGTGCTTGGAATTTAATAGGCACTATAGAAATGCTTATTCCTTTCCCTTCCCCTTTATTAAATTGAAATCTACTTAGCTGTATACCTTTGTAGTATCTATCTTTTTAGCCATAGAACCTAGCATATTTATTCAATTTAAATTAAATTTGAGTTGAACCATAGACACAAGTTAAAATTTCTCAATATGGTAAAAACATATATCTTCTCAATTGAAGACAGAAGAACAACTACTAATTAGGAGGAAATAGCCTATATTAGTAAGAACAAAAGAATAGAGTACAGAAGTAGTATTTATATTTGTTAGCTTTAAGATTCATGACCTGACCATTTACATGTAAATGACCAAATACATGCAGCAGATCTATTTTCCAGATTATAACAGACTGACAGTTTATAGAAATCATCCATCAATGAACAATGGAGAAACCCTATTGTACTTGTGTGCAGGCTGCAACATAGAACAAATTGACAAACATAAAAGAAGAATGGGAATAAAAAAATATTATCAGAGAAATATATAATGGAATAAAAAAAAAAGATGGGCTCACTTCACAATCAGAGTGAGGAGCAATAGGAGCACAGATGATGAAATTTCAGGAGAAAGTATGAATGTATCCCAAAATGTTGGGTGGATGTCCCTTGGCAAAACTGAAGGGACAACATGGAGAAAAAGTCATACAGATTGGGGATGCAGAGACAGGTTGGTTGCATTGGCTTCCTCTTTGGAAACATCCAGAGTGATGAAATCATAGATCTATTTGAATAAGATGAATGAAGTTGTGACTTCTGTCTAGTATTCTCAATCAACATCTTTTGACCTCAAGCTATATCATGTTTATATAAAATGCTCCTACAGATAAATCATTTAGCAAATGGGAATTCTGAGTTTGTTTGCTTTTCTTTCTTTTCCCCAGATGTTGCCCATCTGATGTGGTTTGAAAGACTTTATGTCTGGCTTCAGTGTTTGGAGAAATACATCTTGTACCCAGCAATAATTTTGAATGCCCTCACTATTGATGCATTTTCGATTAGCAATTACAGGAGACTTGGTGGCCAGTAAGTAGCTAATGGTTTAATCATATAATAATTTAAATTGCAAAACTACAGTGAATTTTAAACTACAGTGGCTTTTTCTAAGTGCCTTAAAGCATTTCAGTAAGCGCCTCTGCTCTTCCTTAACACGAAAATCTGACCATGAAAAAAATGGGAACCAGTAAATATTATATTAATTCACTTTTCTGTTGCCTGGTTGGTCATTTTGAGTGATCTGAATCCAAATGAATTTAGGTCTCTCTTCTAAGTGATGTTACAAATAAATGCCAGTCAATATGAAAATCAACACAGAAATCTTGGACTGTGAGTTCAAATAAAATGCCTGAGATGTGGTATGAGTCCAGATCTCTTGAAAATCTTAGAACTTTACAAACCGTCATTCCATCTAGCAACTATTCTATTACTTTGTATCTGGGGGAGAGGAAAGTTAATCACTGTCACTGCTCTTCTTGAATTTATTAGGTTTAGTATTATAATTAAAAGGACAGAGCCTCTAAGCTTTATCTAGTCTAGATTCTTGGATTGTTCTTTTTTTTTGCAAAGTAATAATATACAATAGATTTATCAGTTTTAAACATTCAAATTAAACTTAAAATTTAAAACATTTAAACTAAAAAAATACTTAATTTTGAGTTTCTAAATGAAAATCCAGCTGATAACTTGTGGACTTATCATTCTGACAAAAGGTAAAAGTTTCTCATCACATAAGTTGTTAACTCATATGAGAATGAAAAGAATATTCCATGACTTCTTTTTATAGATTTACTGCTTTGGCACATGACACTTTGCTCAAGCAAGACATGCCAAAAAAAAAAACATGCTATATAATACCAGACATACAAAATGTAACTGCTATTCCCTTTGCAGTGGGTAAGAACACTGAATTTGGCAACAAAAGTTTTGGGTTTGAATCCCAGTTTTGCTATTTAACACGTGTGCAATCATGGAAAGATTGATCAGTCTCTCTGGGTCGCAGTTTTCTCATCTTTAAAATGAAGGAGTTGGACTCTTTATATTCTAAGGCCTCTTCCAACTCTAAAATTGTGATCCCATAATTATGTTTGCCAAACTAGTAAAAAGCCAAGTGATACCTACATAGTTCATATCTACAATTATGGGGACATTTAATTATGTTCATGCAAGAGCTCTGGTAGTTAGGGATTGCATTACTATACAGTGCCTTTGGACCAGATGTCCTTTTGTCCTATCATCCCAGGAGGTCTCAATCATCCCAGGTAAATCTTGGTTTTCATCTGTTGTGTCTTAGATTAGAGCAATTAAGTATTTTAATATCAAGTCTCTTCAATAGACAACTACTTATTAAAATAATTCATTCAAACCAGGGCCCCAAAAGTTGAGGTTTGAAGCTCATATTTCTCTGGGTTTTGTTTGGATGGTCTAGGTTGTTACAATATTCCTGAGACCTATAAGGCATCTTTGATCCTGGAAGTCAGAGTCATTTGCTTCATCCTTAACTGCAGAGACTGTTTAGATACCATTCCCTTGATAACTGAAGGAGTAACCACAGATTTTCAAAAGCTCTTATTCTCTAGATTTCAAACTTTGTTACTGAAAGTAACAGAAACAGAGAGAATTCACTAGATAGGGGCATATAGTTCATTAAAGGAATATTTCTCTGTCTGTCTGTCTCTTTCTGTCTCTGTCTCTTTGTCTCTCTCTCTCTGACTCCCTCATTCTTTCTCTCTGTGTCTGTTCTGTCTCTTCTCTCTTCCTCTATCTCTGTCTCTGTATCGCTCTGTTTCTCTGTCTCTGTCACTCTGTCTATCTCTGTGTGCAATCCTACTTTGTTATGTAGGTTCAATGGTGGATGTCTTGAAGAAGACCCTATTTCCCATATTTCTACTTATTGCTGAGGTGTATTTCATAAAGCCAAAATCCCAGCTTATAAATTGTCACAAATCTGCATCTCTACAATACAGCACAATGGGAAGAGCATTGGATTTGTCAGAACTTCTAGGTTCAAACTCTAGCTTTACTACCTACTACCTGTGTAATTTTGGGCAAAGAAATTACCCTCTCTAGACCTTTGTTCCTCATCTGTAAAACTGAAGGGGTTTACTGGGTGTCAATCAATAACCAATGAAAAGAACATTGGACCTACAGTCAAAGGAGTTCAGTTCAGAACTTACCTTTGATTCTTACTTCTCGCATGGCCTTAATTAAATAATTTAATTTACTGTGCCTCAGTTTCCTCATTTGCAATATGAGATAGTTGGACTAGACGAGCTCTAAGATTCTACCCAATTCTAGATCTATTACCCTCTGAAAAGATGGTCTCTAAAGTCTCTTCCCTACTAATCTCTGTTAGCCCACCACGTAGAAAACTACTTGCATCTCACACAAGGTCATTTTGAGGATATGGTCCATGAAGTCTCAGAAACAGTAGGGCTTAGGGAAAGCAACTAGTCCTGGGACTGAAGATTTTTAAAATCTGTGTAAGGATTTTGAAAACACTTTTTAAAGATTATTCCATGGAATAAGAGATAAGCCCCAAGAAAGGAGGGCTAAATCCAGGAGGAGAAACTCAGAAATACAGACCTAATAAAGTATCAAGTTTATATAAGCCTTGGCCCTTGCTTTCTGTACCTTCCCCCAGAGAAAAACTTTTAGTACACATATTTTTCAGGGGAAAAGCTAGTACCAACATCTCAGGTGCTAGTGGATTGATAGTTACCTTAAAATGTGTGAACCCAAGAAAAGATAGACCTCTTAAAAATATATCCTTTCATTCTATTACTCAGTTCTAAGATAGGCCCCATAGTCATGTAGTCTTATATGATACTGTACATGATATCATAGAAACTAGTTCTCCCTTGGAATATCATGATTAAAACATGTTCCCTTTATGAATTCATAGTCTCTTTCAGTATAGTCTGGTTCCCTATGGGAGGTAAGTCCTGAACTCAGCAGTCAGAGAAAAGTTTTTCATTTACCTGGCTCTGCTCATAATTGAAGTTTCATATGTTCATCTCTCTGTCTCTCTCTCTCTGTGTCTGTCTCTGTCTCTCTGTCTCTCTCTCTCTCTGTGTCTCTCTGTCTCGGTCTGTGTGTGTGTGTGTGTGTGTGTGTGTGTGTGTGTGTTTGTGTGTGTGTGTCTTTCTCGGTCTCTCTGTTTCTGTCTGTCTCTGTCTCTCTATCTCTTTCTGTCTCTCTCTGTCTGTTTCTCTCTGTGTCTTTCTTGGTCTCTCTGTCTCTGCCTCTGTCTGTCTCTGTCTCTGTCTCTCTCTGTTTCTGTCTCTCTCTGTATGTGTGATTATGTGTGTGTGTGTGTGTGTGTGTGTGTGTGTATGTGTGAGACATGGTTAAGACTACTTCTGAGTTGGTACCATTGAGTCTGTCGAGCTTCCTCACAGTGTCTGTCAGCTCACCTGCTATTGTTCCATGGTTGTCTTTGTGGTTGTTTCATGGTTGTTTTAGAAGAAGCAAAATGAGAACTATATGCCCCCAAAATGAATTGTCTGTGCTTAGCTTACATAATTAGTCTTTGGGTGACAATATCATTGATCATGTTTTTCTTTCTTTCCTCTTCTTCACCAGCTGTGACATTTTTCTGATAACAATAGCTGGCATGAAGTTGCTACGTACCTCCTTCTGTAACCCTGTTCACCACTTTGTTACCTTGAGTTTCACCGTCATCTTTTTCCAGTTTGACTGCAAAAATCTCTCAGAGAGTTTCCTCTTGGATTTCTTCATGGTGTCTATTTTGTTTAATAAGGCAAGTTGAAGAACATTTTTTAACTTTTATTTTCAAACAAAAATCAGATATTATATTTAATTTAAACTATTTTTCTTTACAGATACATATAGAATGAAATTAGTTAATGCAATTAATTTTGTGATACTATTACTTTGATCCCAGTAAATTCCAAATAGAATTTAAATATATTCAAATTAACTGCCAGATTCATAATTTTAAATGTTCATTTATATTCATGTTACTTTTAAGCAATCTGTAAATCTGTAAATAAATCAATCTGTAAACATTTATTAAATACCTACTATATGCCAGACTCTGTGCTAAACATTTCTGCAGGTTTCCTTCTGGAAACCTCTATTGGCATGAGTTATAAGGTAAAGTAGGTAAAGAACTTTAGAATTCAGACAAGCTATGGTCATATCACTTGAGCATAAACCTTATCACTTACTGGTCTCCAAGATACTTCCAAGTAATGTTATTTTCTTAACTCACTTTAGGCCAAGTTTCCATTCATTATAAGGTTATAGTTACAAAAAACAAAATGTGTAATGAAAAAAATGTGAAAATCAAAATATGCAATATCTCCCAATACAGTATAAGATCACATTTGCTTTTTGATTATTATATCATATATTCGACATACAGTCAACTAAAAGATCTAGATCATTCTGTCTTTCTTAACCTCCCCCATATTGTACTTGTAAAATGGACTTTTTGAATCAAAGTGCTAGAATTTATATGTATAAGAATTTAATTTCATCTTATTTGATTTGGCCCAATATTTAAACCTGCTAAGTTCTTTTTTAATTTTCATCGTCATCCTTTCTAGGTTTTTAACATCTGTAGATTTGATAAATATGTTCAAAAGCACAGGACCAAGCAGATTCCTGAGAAATTTCTTAGTTGATATTAATGTCTCTACTTCGTATAATCATCCATACAGATTCAAAAACATCTTAACTATCCTATCATCTACATGTTACCCACAGCTTTCCATCCCTGTACAGATAAATAGCTCCTTTACTATCTTCCAACTTCTGTTGGGTTTCAACTCTTTATTAGTTGTTTGTGTCTCATCCTTTATAGCACAAGTACTTAATCTTGACAGTGAAAACAGAAACAAAATAAATTAAGCAGCTCTAAATCCTCTCTTATCATTGACTCATCCATCCTTAGCAACAATCTATCCCTTTTATTTTTAATAATGATAATTAAAATAATTTTATGTAGCTCTTTGAAGTTTGAAGAGAATGTTAGCACACATTTTATTTTAACCTCCAAGAACAATGTGATACACACAAACACACTTCCTTTTTTACAATTATTGTTTCCTCCTTTTAAAGGTTATAAAATGTGCTCAAAGTATTTAAATGACTTTGACATGATTATAAGACTAATAAATACCAAAGAAAGAAACTAAATCCAGGTCTTCCTGACTCCATATATTCTATCCACTCTACAACACTGCCTCTTTCCCCTAGTTTAGATTTAAAAAACAAAACAAAAATATTTTTTATTATTCTTAGTTTTCCTTACCTGCCTTAATTCACTCTAAACTTTAGTTTTTCTGACACTATTCTTATAGGTCCATGGTATTCTTTTGAATCCATCCTATATTACTGACCTTGTTTCTATATTTTCTATTTTGTTTTACTTATTCTTTGTGGGCCTGTATCTTTCTCTGTCTCTATCTCTGTCTCTGTTTGTCTCTTTCTGTCTCTTTGCCTGTCTCTGTGTCTATCTCTCAGTCTCTGTCTCTGCCTCCCTCTGTCTCTCAGTCTCTCTCTCTCTCTCTCTCTCTCTCTCTCTCTCTCTCTCTCTCTCTCTGTCTCTGCTGTCTTTTATTAGATCCTTTATTTATAGATCCTTCTTAGATAGTGTTCCAATGTGAGGCTCATCCAGCCAAGTGAGCAATACCTGTAAATTTATGTATTTGTGTTCCAATCTTTAGGTCACCTTGTTTATTATCCATACTTTGTATATTTTATATTGGTATCTAAGACTGTGGTTTTTATTGCTACCTTATTTCTTGGATTTTATCTTTGTATATTATCAGATGCTTTTCCTACTACTATTCTTCTTCCTATAATTTAATTACTTTTTATGGTATCTAACTTGGGGTATATATATGATTGATATATGTGTAAGTATACCTTCATATAAAACATCTGTCTGCATATACAGACAGATGTCTCTGTATACATACAAACACATGCATATATATTCTTCCTCTTTCCTTTCAATATAAAGTTATGTTGATTAGATTTGCAAGATTCTAAGTAAATGGTTTTTTTTTTAACCAACATATGTTATTATATAATCCATCCTTGTCAAGGAATCTATCATTTATTATATTTTAAGCCATGGTTCAGAAATCCAAATCCCCTTAGCAAAAATTCTCTTCTTAACTTGATATTTATTCCCCAGATCTACCTTTTCGGAAGCAGCAATGGTGAAATCATAACCACATATTTCTAAGATTTTCAGGTTAAGATTTCATTATATTCAGCAAAGCTTGTATATTTTTTCTGGAAATGTTATTTTTGCCTTTATGTTATAATTCAGTTCACTAATGCATCCAAGACACATTGATCAAAAAGAAGATTTCTGTGTTTTTGTCATCTGAGCAACAAAAAGCCTGCTCAATACTTCAGCAGCTAGGAGAAACAGATAGAACACTGAATCAGGAAGACTCATGTCTGGGTTCAAACTGGACTCAAGTACTTACTAATTGTGTGACCCTGGGAAAATCACTTAACCCTGATTGCCTCAGCTTCTTCATCTAAAAAATGAGCTAAAGAAGGAAACAGAAAACCCAAAATGCGGTTCTGAGGAGTCAGATATAATATCTGTAATTAACTACTACTATTTATTTCTTCTTTTGACCTGGGCCAGATGCTCCCTTACCTGAATAGCCCACCTTTATTCCTTAGTGGAAAAACAGCTATTTCCTCTTCAGATTTTCCAGCTCTCTCCTTTTCATGAAGAAAATCAAATCTCCAGTTTTAAACGGTCAACGATCTATCTCTTCTGCCTCCCAGGTATAATATTCTTCCTTTTGACTACCCAACACAAATAAGCTGAATATTACTTTATTTTTCACTTCTTTTGGGGAAACCTTTTGCTAGTTTTTCATTTATTTATTGTTTTTAAGGAACATTTTCCCCCTTATTATTTAAAGAGTTGAAGGATATTTCTTAATATCCTTTATCTTAATTCCTAGGAATGTAAGATTGGCCTGCACTTTGAGAATAAATAACAGAATTTTGGCCATGGCAGAAAACCAGACATTGAATCCTATTCTAGACCATTGCAAAATTCTTCCTCTTCTTCAGACTTGCTGTAAATAAGATCTTCAATCCTTTTATTAAATTGTAAACACAATAAGATCTTGCTGTTTTTCATTTTTATATCCCAACATATACCACATTGCTTTACACATAGTAAGTTTATAATAAATGTTGAATTTTTGAATTCCATATGAATTCCTCTATCTCAGGTAACAACATAACATTTTGTAATGTTCTTTAAAGCACTTTTCAATTTTCATTGGAACTTATTCATCGATCCCATATCAGAAAAACAGATTAATCTGGGATTACTTAAGCGCATCATAGGTTCTTGTATAATAGGGAAAGAGTATATAATTCCTTACACATGTCTTCATAAGGATGCATACCTGCTAAACAACATTATTTTGCTCTTTGAATACTAGGCTGGAGCATGTAGGGAAAAGTTTGAATGCAGTATAATTATAATAAACAATCTTGAGCCTAGAGAAGGAATGAGGAAATATACTTCTTGCATTTGAGAGGTGAGGGACTGAGTTTTGAACATGACATATGCTGTCTGAAGTAGTTTTGCTTAACGGTTTTTTTTTTTTCTGTCAAAGAGAAGGCTTGTATAATGCAAGATAGGGATGGCCATATCCACAAATGAATATAATGTCAAAACAAAAGGCCTTAGTAACATTTTTTAAAGGAGATGGGATGAACCTAAGATGAAGTAGGGCAGATAAGAGTCACATGTCTCATACTAACTGTTGAAATTCTATCACTTTAAAAGTTAAGGTTTTAGGTGTCTCCCCATAGTTTGATTCATTAGCAATTTGACCATTTATTTTTTCCTTTCTGATTGCAGCCTTGTAGCTTCAGTGTAGGTACAGTTAATTATTCAACTATTTCTCTTATGGTTATGGGGTAAGAGAACTATTTTCTTATTTATTTTTATTTTTGCATCCATTTAAAAATTTTCAGTTCCAATTTTTCTCCCTCTCACCATATCCTTCCCCATATTGAAAAGGCAAGCAATATTTTACATGTGCAGTCATGTAAAAGATATTGAGTTTTATTTTATCTTCATTTCTATAAGGATATTTAGCTCCTTCCAGAAAGAGAGACAGAGAGAGAGAGAGAGAGAGAGAGAGAGAGAGAGAGAGAGAGAGAAATAAAGACATTTATTTTTAATAACAAACAAGCATTTATTAAACACCTACTTTGCATCAGGCACTGTGCTAAGCCCTAGTATATCTAGTTTTCTCTAAGATTGATATCTGTCTGTGTCTTTGCTGACATTCCCTCCAGTCTTCTCTCGATTCTTGCTCTGGTAGTCAGTCATCCATTCATTTTTTTCTCAGATATCTTCACTTTCTCCTTTTCTCTTTGTTTCCATTTGTCTAAAAATATACTTATGTTTCCTAGTCTTACATTAAAGTTTTTCCTTACAAAAGTTCCCTGAATAGGTAGCACACATATTATTGCATCATTCTAATGCCAGTTGTATAAAGCCAGTCTCTAACCTGTGGGTGGCCAGAGCAGAACAGAGCAGGCTACAAACAGGAGAGTCAAAAATCAAGCAGTTTAATTTCAAAGTGAGGGACATGGCTTGCAAGCCAGGACACATGTGCTGGAGCCTCACCCTTAGTGATGTTTTGGTCAAATTCCACCATTTACACCAATGGCGGCACAGTGAACCACTGTCAGCAAGTCATGACAATGAGAGGTACAGTGTGACAAGTTTGATTCATAGCAGAGCTATGACTTCCCATAGCAAGAAACATGGATACAGCACATGCTTGTCCAATCTCAGAGAACACCTGGTACCGGAAAATGCAATGCAATACAATAATTATATGATTTTGCCAGATGGTTGGTGCAAAGGATTGTTGTTATGCCAAGCTCAGGGTACAGCTCTTGCTGGGGCTTAGCTCTAGAAAACAGGGTGTCTCTTAATATCTTAACACTACAAAAGACAAACTAAGAGACAGAAAGTTTATGTGATTTTCCCCAAGTCAGACAGCCTAATGAATTGAAAAGAAGAGATTCAAATTCAAGTTTCCTAACTCCAAGACGAATGTTCATTCCATTAACTACGTGATGTTGTTGTTTAACTTAGGCTAGAACCTGACCCCCACGTCTATTAATCCATACTGTTTGGTGCTATATTTATACCTTTTGTGGTATAAAATTCCAAGTTCACCTTCATGTATCCTGCTCCAAGCATCGAAATAGCTGAGGAAATAAATTATTGCCTCAGCTGGAATGATAGGAAGGTAAGCTCTTTATTAGTATGTAGCAATGTTAGCTTCCATATGCATACAAATAATTGTTAAGAGGATGATCCACTTGGATGCCTTCTTGCTCAGAAACAGTGAAAACCAAGTTAGTTGAAAGCCAAGGCAAAAAACTGTGAAAAAGCAAGCAGTCTCTAGAGAAGAGAGAGGGAGCACCTTTCAGTACTCTTTGAAGTCTACACTTTCCCTTAGTTCTATATGCCAAAAGTGAATTTTCTTGGACAACGAAAATAGTTTCAAAAATGTCCTCACATTCTCATTTTACAGATTAGGAAAGTGAGGCCCAAACTGATTAATTTCCTAATGTCCTACAAAGGCAAAGTCCTAATTCTTAACCAAAACAAAGCAAAAATTGAGGAGTCAATGTTTAAAAGATGGCTGCTTCTATCAGAGGAAACCAAAGGAACACTTAGCAGTATAAAAAAGAAAATACACTAGAGAGAATGTAACTTTGGTTCAATTTTTTAATTTAATAGGTGCCTCAAAAGTATTATGTTCAGTACAAAAAAAAAAGATCAAAAAGGAAAGAAATGACATCATACCCCCTACACTCAAAAATATTGTGGTCTACTGGAAGGGATAAGACAAATAAGTATGATGCAATATAAAACATGTATTTTTAAAATGTGTGTGTGTGGGTGTGTGTGTATTTTAAAAATGCAAAGTGCTGCAACAAAGAGTATGCTTGCAAATAATAAAAAGCTCACTTCAACTAAATTCCATTCATTCATCATTCCTCTTACTTGGTTTTCCTACTCTATTGGTCTACTGCTGTCATCTATTTGATTTCTTTTTACTCACATTATTTTCAAAATCTCTAGAAACTTTCAATAATATTTATGAAAGTATCTCCTAGGAATAGTTAGTATAAGGAAGAAAATTATTTGGTTTTCTGGGTTGACTGAGAAGTAATCAACCTGATTATTCTAAAAGTCTTAACTTCTCATTCTTTAGTTGACTCTCCAGGGTGGTCTCAGCCCTTCTCCCCTTCCTTTTCCTTATGTGTTCAGTGGAGACAGCTATTGTTATGCTCTCTTCACAGAATTGTTGCAGAATTAATGAAGAAACATTTAGGAAGACATAAATTCTCTGAAAGAAAAGTACTTTGAAAATAGAATACATTATTATTAAAGTAAGGTTTCCTTACTCTCCTTTATTCTTTGACAGAATCTAGGAGGGATAAAGGGAGAAAAGAGAATAGAGATGATCTGTAGAGTAAAATCAGTGCCTATAGAGAAAAAGATGAACTAGATGACTTCCAGAGATCACTTTGAGTTCTTTTATCCTCTGACTGAAAATTCCCTGTGATGCAAGAAAGATGAACACATACTATTCCCTTCAGACTGCGAGGACCAGTGAAACATTTAATAAAATGAGTTCTGGGGCCAGACCACATTGGGATAGATTAAGTATAAATTATCCCATTGAGGAGAGAGAATGACTGATAGTTCATTAGTGAGCTAGAACTCTTCTGAGCTCCTTAACCTAGCCCAGAGGAAAGTGGTGTATATCTCTCTTGTATATCCCATGGTGGTGCTGCCACATGGGAAAGGCCACCCATCTGATACCTCTTGATGCATGTTCTGAAGGAAATTAATATTTTCTCTTTCCCCTGCTCCTTCTACTCCCCTGTCCCCTTTGAAGAACTCATGAGATTAATTCATCCCTTTTAGAATCAGGTGATCTAGATTATTGCCCTGTTTTTATTATTGTTATTTATTCTGTTTTGTCTTTCCCTGAGGAAGAGGAATTTAGAAAAGGAGGGAAATAAATAGGAATAAGACAATTTTATATCATCTCATTATCCCAGAACTCTCAGAGAAGCTCTAAATTCTTAACTATGTCCACAGCTCTTCTTTATCAATGGAATCATACAGCAGCTGTTTACCCGATGCAGTGAAAAGTGTGAGATTTAGTTTAATAGAACAATTATGTTGAACAGTGGATAGAGAATGGGCCTAGAGTCAGGAAGTTATTGTTGTTCAGTCATTTTCAATCATTTCCAACACTTAATGTCCTGATTTACAATTTTCTTGGCAAAGACACTGTCATTTTTTTTTTCCTGAATCAATTGGGGTTAAGTGACTTGCTCAGGATCACACAGCTAGGAAGCATTAAGTGTCTGAGGTCAAATTTGAACTCAGGTCCTCCTGACTTCAGGGCTGGTGCTCTATCCACAGTGCCACCTACCTGCCTCACACTGTCATTTTTTTGTCCTTTTCTTTTGTCATTTCTTTGTCCATCTCACTTTACAATAGGAGGAAACTGAGACCTAGAAAGATAAGATAAGTGATTTCCATAGTCATACAAAGAGTCTAAAATTGAACTTGGGTAATACATATAAATAATGAATTTATATTAGAGAATGTGTGTGATATAATGGGAAAGAGTCTGGATTTTGAGTCTTAATATCTTAGATTTAGATCCAAAAGGGGTTTGGGGATCCACATGATCCCACAATGTCATTTTACAAATGAAGCTATTGAATTAAAAAAAAAATCTATGATTGATTCAGGGTCAAACAGATAAAAGGTTTGCAAAACCATTATTCAGATACCTTGGTCCTCTCTAGTCACATGCAGTACTATTAGAGAAGTTAACAAATTAAATCTTCAGGACATAAGCTCATGCACTCTTATATAAACTATTAATTTGGTGCCACCATTTTTGCATTGAAAATAAGAGCTGAGTGCTGAGGAACCCATTGTTCCAGTGACAGGAAGATCTGAATCTGAGTCCTGTTCCCTAAAGTGGCAGTCACTTCTCTGCTCTCTGCCTACTGACACTGATTAATATATCTAATTGTACTGTAGGTACTGAGTGTTAGTAATGAGGATATTGCTGTATCATCCCTTGGGCTAGATAACGCTGGTGATTATTCCCTTTCACTTTTCTTTTCTTTTCTTTTTAGTGTACTTTTCCTCAGCAGTTGAAAAATGTAGCTGTCAGCTTTATTGATCTTTTTCAGAATTCTGAAATTGTCAGTAAGGTCATCTCAAAGTTTTCTCTCCACCAGAGAAGTCTAAGGCCCATTATAACTTCAATCCTTAAGGCTTGGTATGATCTTTATTACCCTATGGTGTCCTATCTTCAAGGTAATGACATCTTCTCTGAAGTTGAGTTTAAAATTGCTTTCAACTTTCTATAGGAAGCCTATCTGGTGAACACACCGGGAGTCAGATTGTCATCTGGGAACAGAAGTGAGAAAGAAAAGAACAGAAATCCAGGGAGTTAAGGAGGGGGGAAGACAGGCCATCAAGAGACAGAGAAACAGCTAAAAAGAGAGGGCAGAAGAAAAGGAGGGAGGATATGGTTCAGTAGTTACTTCAAGAATTTGGTCTCTTAGAGGTCCCACAAAGAAAAAGATTCACCATCTTAACTTGCATAAATGAATAGTACTGCATTCATTTCACAAGTGTTTATTAAAGGTCTATTAGGATATCATTCTGTGTTAGGTATTGAAATAAATCCAAAAATTATGTAAAAGTTATGTTCTACCCTCCAGCATTTATTATAATATATGCTTGGGGAGAGAAGACAAACATACCTAAAACAGTCAAGTTACAAATCTGTTGCACTAATGGATACATTCTGCATTAATAGATTCTCAATTTCTTCTGCCCATTCATTATTGGGTTTTGTGAGCTATGTTTTTGAAGGTGAGACTGGGGGACAAAAGGAATGTGCTGATTGCGCCACTGAAGTCCTGAGAGATAAGGCACGCAAGCAAATTTCATATACTCAAAATATTTCCTTTTTTTTTTAATAAATTGACTAATTAAAAATTCATTTAGGATACAAATTCATTTTTAAAAGTCTCCAATGTCTCCTTAAGCCCCATTCACACTTTAGTGTGAATTACTCTGTTCAGAGCAATGACTCCCAGAAACCTCCAACTAAAAAGTAAGTGGAAGTTTTCATTGGGCCCATTGGTAGGAATAAAGAGCTTGAATCAGAGGTTGGCTTGGGAGAAGTGGTACACTTTGAACAGCTTTAGGACAGTGAAAAAGGGGTGAGTTTGTGAGATTTTATAGGAAATAGGAGGTCAAAGATGAGAAGAGTTAGAAAAAGAATAAAGTTAACATATTTACCTATCATCCTTAGAATGCTTACCATTTATCTGATGCTGAAAATTTTTGGATTGTGGACTTTAACCCAGCCTTTCCTTATCATAGTAATATAATATATAATCCAGTTCATCCCAGTGTTTCTCCTTCACTCTTAATGTAGGGAAGAGAAAGAAGAAGAGGTTTTAATTGATTTTCATCTCCTTATTCTTCCTCTTAGCAATTAAAATAGCAAAGAACAATATCCAAGGAATTTTATTATTCTAGTGGAAGGCTCCTTTTGGGCATTTCCCCTTTTGCTGGTTTTTAAAGATTTCCCTTCCTGAGTAGCAAGGCTTTTTTTTTAATTGTGCAAATGCCACAGTAAATGGTACAGATAATAAGTATTTATCGAAATTCAGAGAAAAGGAGCTAAAGATGGATTCTAGCTATTTAGAATTAGTTTGAATTTTAGCTTTGCAAAGAGTTAGAGTTTCTTATTGAGACGTCTGTCCCTATCTCCTGGAAGGAGGGCAATGTGATTTAATTGAGCAAGAGCCTTGATTTCTTGTGGGGGAAAAAAGAAACTATACAATGAATGGCTAAGTAATCCCAATAACAAACAATGTTGTCTTACATCAATAATAATACCATCTGCAAAATACTAAATTCATATTACAAGCTTTCAGTTCAATTTTCTAATAAATTGATGGCAAGGAATTTCTTCCTCGGATTTATCCTGTTGGGATACTCCTGCCTAAAGAAGAAACTTGAGATAGAGAGATTCTGTTTATCAGTTGGAATCTCAGAGGAAATTTAAACATTGCTTAAGAAATAATAGTGTCTACTAGATAAGGGGTTTCCTTGGTATAACAATGGACAAATCACTTCAACTCTCAGCACCCAAGCTAATCTCTGAGACTACAATTTATAGATAAATTGGTAATCAGCATTCCTGGAAGAAGTTTCTACACAGGTGTCCCATGAACTGATGGAATCACAGGTCCAAACAAAAACAAAATATCAACATGGGCCACAATGCTGTATATACTACAGAGTAAATGAACAGATAGAAACCTTGCCCCTTACCCTGTGGAATGGATGTTAGATTTAGATTTCTTTGGATTTGGACTTGAATTTGAATCCCAGCTTAGATACTGTCTCCTGTATTATCTTGGACAAAATCATTTAGTCTTCAGGGGCCTCAATTTCCCTGTCTCTAAAATAAAGAGGGAGAACTTCTAATTTCCTTCTACCTCTAAATGCTATGTAATCATAAGGTCCATTATTGAGCTAAGTAGCAAAGTGGCTTGAGTACTAGGTCTGGAGTCAGGAAGATTCATCTTCCTGAGTTCAAATATGTACACAGATACTTGCTAGCTATGTGACTATAGGCAAGTCACATAACCTGATTTACCTCAGTTTCTTGTCATCTGTAAAATGATTTGGAAAAGGAAATTGCAATTCACTTCAGTGTCTTTGCCAAGAAAATCCCAAATGGGGTCACAAAGAGTCAGACATGACTGAAATATAACTGAACAGAAACAACAAATATAACCTGAGAATGAGGCAACTAGATGGTGCAATGAATAGAGTATTGAGTCTGGAGTTACCATGTCATCAGTTGAAATTTGACCTCAGATACTTCTTAGTTGTATGACCTTCAGCAACCACAGTTTGCTTCTGTTTCCTCAATCCTAAAATGAGGATAATAATAGCATCTGCCCCCAGGATTGTTTTGTGAATAAAATGAGAAAATATTTGTAAAGCACTTATCAAAGTAGCTGACATATAGTTGGCAATATATAAATGTTATTTAATATAGTTATTATTGTTCTTGTTCTTAAAAATGTTTAGCATAGTTCCTGGTATATAGATACTATATAAATGCTATTATTGTTATTATTATTATCATAGCTAGAAAAAGAAAGCTAAAAGGAAACTAAAAGATACAAGTAACTATCTATAAAACCTTCTCCTGATATCCAGTCCAATACAATTTCTATTATATTATGAATTACATCCCTATATAGCAGATAGGTGGAAAAATAGATAAAACAATTGGCCTGGGGTCAAGAAGCACTGAGTTCAAATCTAACCTTATAGATGTAATAATTATGCAACAGTGAACAAGTCACTTAACCTCTGTCTACTCATTTTCCTCATCTGTAAAATGGAATAATAATTATACCTCACCTCCAAGGGTTATGAGGGTAAAAATGAGACAATAGTTGTAAAACATTTTGTAAATCTTAATGCAATATATAAATGTTAGCAATTAGGAAGAGGGAGAGGAGGAGGAGGAAGAAATGGGCTTAGTATTTGTAAAGGCTTTTTGTGCAATAAATGGGATATACTTATATGGTGATAGATTTTGAAAAGACCACACCAAAGAGGAACTGGAAATTGTTTTTCATTATTTCATGTGTTTTATGATTAACACTGCTCATGTGGAGGGAGAGAAGGAAATTTTCTATTCATATGTATTCAATTCACTAAACATTTATGAAGTGCTTACAATGCTTTAGGTGCCATGCTGGTGGTTGAAGTACAAAGATCAAATTATGTTGTCCCTGATGTCAGAAACCTCACAGTCTACCCATATAAATTTCCTAAAATGGAAAGTAAGATGAGAGTATAACAGAGGCCAATGGACCTATAGAATTCATTCCATGGAATAAGTGCCCAGAGTTTCCATTGAAACTCAAAGGGACTCCAACAATATGGTTTTTCATTTCTTGGAATTTCCGAAAATTCTCAAGGGAATTCTTGGTGGGATAACCCCTATAGCCCCATTCAGCCTTCTTATCAGTACAAAACAGATCTTCTTCAGGCAAAATGGAATGAAAAAGTTGAGGGGAATTAAGTATCTGGTGATATGGCCAGGAGAAATAAGGAAATAATGAAATGTTCATTAAAAATGTACTACCTGAGATGATCTTTGAAATGAAAAAAAAAAAAAAAAAGATTTCCACAGTGGGAAATGTGTAGAGAGAGTATTCTAAGCATAGAAGCCAGATTACACAAATGCAAGAAAATACCAAGGGATTAGAGAAGACTATTATTTCAGTTTGAGAGGACTGGAAGTTAGGTGGTATAGTAGATACAGTGCTAGAACTAGAATCTGGAAGACTCACATTTCTTTCTGAGTTCACGTCCAACCTCAGACACTTATTAACTCTGTGATCCTGGACAAGTCACTTGTCCTGTTTGCTTCAGTACCTCAAATATATTATGAATTAAAGAAGGAAATGCAAACCAAAACTGTCTCTACTAAGAAAATCTAAAATTGGGTCACAAAGAGTCGCACCTGGCCAAAAAAACTGAATAATAACAACAAAAACTATATTAAAAAGGAAAAGAGTGACAGAATTCTAAAAAGGTAGATTAGGATTAGAGTATAGAAAGTCTCAAATGTTATACTAAAAATGATGTAATTTTAGATTAAATAAAGCTTTGAAGATTTTCATCCCAACTTACAGTCATTCTCATAAATAAGGTCCTGCAGAGTCCAGTTACATTTCCCTAAATGCAATCAGAGGATGTCAAGATCCCATCTCTGATATTTATTATTTTGGACATGCCAATTAATCTCTGGACCTCTTTTTTTTTATCTGTAAAGTCAGAGAATTGGCCTCTTTAGTTGACCTCTGAAGTAACTTCCATCTTTAGATCTATGAATATGTCACCGCACAAGCATTAGATTTGGAGACTGGAACTTTGGAAAGGATCAATTTAGTAGACTGGTATGGATCAGGGTGGAAAGTGAGTAGGTAGGGAGAAAATAGAGAGTTCAAGAATACATGTATTACTCTTTATTATAAAAGTTTGACAATGCAGAAGAGAAAACAGAGAGAGAGAGAGAGACTGATATTATGAGGTATTATCAGGATGTAGGGAAGATATTTCGGTTTTGTTTTTAGAATAAAGGAAACTGTAGTTAATTCTAAAAATAATTGCTAGCATACATACACACATCTCTATATTTTTATATATTTATAATTTACATGTATATATGGTTTGCAAAGTGTTTTACAAATGTTTTCTCACTTGTTCGTCACAACAGACCTGGAAGGTAGGTGATATTATTATTTCTATTTTACAAAGGAGACAAACATTGAGAAATGAAACCCACAGTCACTTGAGGCAAGACTCAAGTTCTGATCTTTATGATTCTAGGTATAGTACTCTTATTCATTTTTCAGTTGTGTCTGACTCTGTGGCCCCATTTAGGATTTCCTTACTAAAGATACTAGAATGGTTAGCCCTTTCTTTCTGTGGCTCATTTTATAGATAAAGAAACTGAGGGAAGCAGGATTTAAGTGGCTTGCTAGTATCTGAAACCAGATTTTAACTCAGGAAGATGAGTCTTCCTGACTCCATACTTGGCACGCTATCCACTGTGCTACCTAGGTGCTAGAAAAGGAGTTAAAGATCAGACAGCCAAAAGGGGCTGAGAGAAAATGAGAAAGAATTTAAGATTAATGCCAATGACCCAAAGTCTTGGTATAGATGGGAGGATGTAGAATAAAGAACACAAGTGGAGAATTAGCTGAAAATTAAGTAACAGCTAAAAACAGAGATTTGAAAGTATTCAGTATAATACTGAAGTTTATTGTGGATATTATAGAAGGATATGTAGATTTTAAGATCACTTGCAAAGTGATAATAAGTTTAAACCTTGTAAAGCTGATGAAATCACCAAGGGATAAAGTACAAAAAACAAAAACAAAACAAAACAAACAAACCAAAAAGCAGACCATATCCTTGAGGGACATTTATATTCACACAAAGAATATGGTGGATGGTGGATGAACCTGAATGGACTGATTAGACAAATCATAGGAAAAAGAAATTGGTGAAAGCAATGTCAGAGTCTTGGGTGAGTTTAGGAGGGGTTGGAAGAGAACTGCTGTAAAAAGAAAGAAGCTGAATAGGATAAAGAGTGACAAAAAGGTACTGTTTTACCATTTAGTAGATTTTTGATAAAAGAGTACTTTAAGAGAACACTTTTGAGTTTAGGACTGGGTTAAGACACTAAATTATATAGGATGGAGAAATGGGTAGGTAATGAGGAGATAGAATAAATTTAAATCAAGGATTCTAAGTCTGAAATCTGTGAACTTAAACAAAATCTTGATAACTATTTCATTATAATGTTTTTTGTAATCTTATATGATTAATATAATTCATTTATTCATGTAATATTTTATTAAATTATTATTTATCCATTTAATAATATTTTCATTTGTTCATTTAATAACATTTTTATTCACTTAATAATATTTTTTCCTAAGAAGGGGTTCATAGGCTTCACCAGATTGCTGAAAGGGTCTACAATACAAAACAAAACAAAACAAAAAAGGTTAAGAATCCCTGGTTTAAATAAATAACTCTAGAATTTGGAAGCAAAAAAGTAGTAATAGTTTGAGGGGATGAAAGAACCAAATGAAGTTTTTTTAAGCCCAGGGAGGACATGGGATGAAGTGATTAGATAGAAGCAAAGATTGATGAAGAAAGAAATGGAGGAAAGGATTGATAGGGCAAACTCCCAAAAAGAGGTGGAAGGGGATGGGACCAAAGGGGTAAGTAGAGGTGCTGGCTTTGAAGGGAAAAGAATGATCCCTTCTTCAGGGACTGGAGCAAAGGAGAGTATCAAATAATATATAGAAACTCTGAGACACAGAGTAGGGGAAATTAGAGATCTCATGAAAGAGGTTCTTAATTTTCTCAGTAAATAGTCATTTCTAACAAAATAAATAGTGGTGGGATGGCATAAGGGGTTTGAGGAGAGAGAAGGTTTGGAATGACTGCTCTGTGAAGTGTGATTCTGAGTCAGGGAAAAAAACAGTTTTGTCATGAATCAGTGAGGACCCAGTTGAGGTTAAATGTCATAAATTTGTAAGTGAACCTACTTGGGATAGTATAGATTTCTGGTAGCAATAACTAGCACAGAAGTAGGAGCAGAGAAAGAGGATGTGGAGGAAGGGGGAAGTACGAGGTGGTCCAAGTTTGAAGACTGGATAAGCATGAAAGTAGTTGGACAAGAGGGTAATTCCAAGGAAGATGACAGTGAATTGGTCAATTATGAGGTCCAGACTATGAAGAGTCTACATATGAGTTCACAAATGAGGCCACAGAGGAGCATCATGATGAATGGGGGACAAAAGATGAAGGGTGGATAGACTGAAGATTAATTACACTGAGAACAAAATTAGATTTGGGAGTATTGAAACAGAGGTGGGGATGGAAAATAGAAAATTACAATTAGAGAGGAGCTCATTGTTGATGATAATGATGATGAAGAAGATGATGATGAACAATACTTTGTTTTATTTTATCCTCACAACAGCTGTGAGTGGTAGGTGCTATAATTATTCCAATTTTAAAGAGAAGAAATCTAATACCAATAAAAATTAAATGACTTGCCCAAAGTCAAACAACTAGTAGCTAACACAAAGGTTTTAATTCAAATCTTCCCAACTCCAGGTCTAGCACTCTATCTATTGTGGCACCTGGATGCCCAATATCACCAGTAATGGTGACAATGAGCTTCAGGTAATGACCACTATTGAGGGTGGTTGAGATAATATGAATATGCGATAGAGGTTGAGGAAGTCAATTAATTGTGGGGTCAGAGTGTTCCAAGGGGGACATCAATATGTACTTTGAAGTCCACAAATATAAGAGTAACTTGAAGAGGAAACTGAGACAGATGCTGATTTTTAAAGAAAATATGAAGAATAATTTGATAACCAATCACCAGAAACAAGGATCATCTAGATATAGCAGCATGAAAGGATGAAGTAACCCTCAAGGGAGCAGAGGATGCTATGTGATGGCAGTAGATGGGTTCTGTAAGCAGCATTGGAGAATAAGACATCTAACAACTTTTCATCTTGCAAGCATGGAATTATTATTAATTAATCAATTATAAACATTTATTAAGCACCTATAATGTGCTTATATTATAGCACTGTACAAAGTGCTAGAAATACAAAAAGGTAAAAGACAGTTTCTTTCTTCAAGGAGTTTACAGTCTGATAAAGGAGAGAACATAAAACAAATAGATACAAAGTAAGCTGTATAAAAGATAAATAAGAAACAATAATAATAATTAACACTATTATTAAATGAATAATAATAGCTAGCATTAATATAATGATTTAAGAGTTGAAAAAATTTACCTACATTGACCCATTTAGTCATCAAAATTACTTTGTCAGGGGCCTTTATTATCTCCATTGTATAGATGATGAAACAAAGTCTGAGTTCTTAATTTTTTCTTGTGCCATGGACCTCATTAACAGTTTGCTGAAGCCTCTTGTATCCTTATAAGAATAATGTTAAATATACAAAATACCTTGGTTTTACAAAAGAAATTAATTCTATTGAAATAAAAATGTAATTTTCTCTCAAGTTAAAAGATAACTTATCCACCCCCGAGTTCAAAGGAAATATTCAACTCTACTACTTAATAATTTTTCTTAATCAAAAAAAATAAACAAAAATCAATAAACAAAATCCTTAATCAAAAACAATAATTAACACATGTTTATTAAGATATTAATGTGTCAGGCATTGTATTAAAACACTGGGGATACAAAAAGAGACAAAAAACAATGATTGACTTTTGTCACCTAACATCTCAGTTATTTACAAACTATTACCTTATATAACATGCTATTTTGCTGAGAATTTTGCCAGATGCATTCTTCTAAAATATCCCTTCCAGAAAATAAAATATAAAGTAGTCATTTTTAGTTTCTCATAGCCACAAATATAGGGCAAGTAATTAGCTCCTAAGGCCTCTGTAATTCATAAACTTTCTCCTTGAATTTATGGTTATGATCTAGCAAACCTCCCTTATCCCTTCTCCTCCTCCACACCCTTCCTAACCTGTTTCCTGTTACATGCTATGGTAAATCTTTTTTTTTTTAATTTTCAACAAGTACACTAAAGAGTTGTGTGCTGTAGTCAAAGAACAGTGCAAGGAAGAATGGGGGGAAATGGTATATCCTGTCCTGTAGAGTCAACTGAGTGGTAGGGAGTCAGTCCTAAAAAGTAAAATGGTGGCAGGGATAGAAACCAGCAGGAGATCACAGCAAGTAAAATTCTAGGGTTTGTTGGTGGAAGGAAAAAAAATATCGGATGAGGGTCAAAGTGGGTTCATGTGATCACAGTATATATCAATTTTGCAACCCCCAAAAGACTGTAAGGTCCTTGAAATCAGAAGCCATGTCTTTTCATTCTTTTCTACCTCACCCCCTCCTAAAGCAACTAGCATGGGGCTGAGTTCCTAATAATTGCTTGATAAATATCGTTGACTTGATTTGAAAATCTCAAGAGAAGAATAATTGGATTTTGCTTAAAGGAACATTCTAACTTGATTTGGTAGTTGAGTCATTTTTTTTAATCTCTTTTACAGAGTTGATGATTCACAGTGGGAAAGCGAGGGGGAGGGGGAGGGCTTTGAGTTTCCATGCTTGGGTCACTTAGAGTTCTCCTAGCTGTCTTTTCATGGTGAGTGTTTTGATTTCTTTGACTTCCTATAAATCTTGTTTTGCCGCCTCATTGCTGTCCTGCTGTCCCTCGCACAGCTGGGGCGCTAGCTTAAGACCAACAGAGGTGGTTCTTCAGCTGTGAGTGTATTGCTATCTTCTCTGTAGGGGGCTAAGTCTTTCCTTACAAGGTAGAGAAGGGTAAACTGAAATCTGTTTCCAGGTGTAGATAACCTGGGGGTGATGAGGGAATGTCACACAAGTGGGCCAGCCCTATGCAACTGTTGGTTATGACACCATTAACTACCTTACATAACAGATGAGAAGCACTGAGACAGCCCCAAAGGCACCCTGGGCTAATGAATGAACCCTCCAGATAGTCTGTCTTCTTACCTCTGTTTCCCACTCTTCCACAAAATATGCCAGAAGAATGAATCTCTTTTAAACCAAAAAAATTTGTAATGCTGCAATATTCCTAAGAAGAAAAGAAGACTTAAAAAGACTTTTTTTTTTTTAAAAAGTAAGACTAAAAAAAAAAGATTCATGTCGCTCACTTTGAGGCAATTATTTGAATTCTCTTTTGAGATATTGAGATTGCTATGCATAAATCCTCCTCCTCTAACTTTCTATTACTTAGATTTCAATTCCTGTTGCAGCCCATTTTTTCATCACTGTTTCTCAAGAGTTACATACTCATATTGTGACTATCAAACATCAATATGCTTAACTTCTCAATGGAAAGGAGAAACATTGAGGTTATAGTTCTACAGGCTCTTACCCTATTCTCTCCCAAATCTTAGTGGGACCTAGACTATACATTAATATGTCAATATTAATATGGCAGCTAGGTAGTACAATGTGGATAGAACACAGGACTTTAGGGCAGGGAGATGAGCTCAAATTCAGCCTCAGAAACTTACTAGCTGTGAACCCTGTACAAATGACTTAACCTGCCTCAATTTCCTTATTTATAAAATGTTGATAATAATAATACACAAAAAGGAAACAAACATTTATTAAGTATCTATTATGTATCAGGCACTCTTTCTAAATGGTATCTCATTTGGTCCTTAAAGCAATGCTAGAAGCAATGGTATCACCAGTATATAATTGAAAAAACTTGAGCCTGGGATAGGTTAAATGATTTGCCTGGGGTTGTCTGAAGTTGGATTGGAAGTCAAATTTTTCTGACTCTCTCCACTGTATTACCTAGCTATTTTAAAGAGTTGTTGTGAAGATCATTGGATAAAAGTATTTTGCAAACCTTAAAGCACTCTAAAAATTTTAATATGTAAATTATGTAAGTTATAATATATGATAGTTATTATTATATCTTCTATTTATATGGTTTTCTTCAAGCTTGCAAAATAATTTCTTACAACAGCCCCCAAGAATTAGGTAATTCAAATATTAGTATCTCCTGCACACGAAGAGGAGGTTCCAAAAAAACTAGATGATTTGCATAGGGTCACACAGGTGGTAAATGTTACTTAGAAGATGAAAACTCCTGCCTACTAAATTTAATTCTAGATTCCCTTCTAGTATATCTTGGCATCTTCATTTAGGACTTTTCACAAATTTTTTCTGGAGCAAGCAGATATACCTTTAAGACCCATTTCACATTTCTCAGGTATCCATGATTACATTAGGGAATGGAAGCTCAGAGGTGACTTGCCCAAGAATTCCTAAAACTAACCTTCTATTCTGACTCTCTTTAGTATATCCTGAGAGTTCTCCCTCTACATAGCAGTTAATATGGGAGCTAATACAAAACTTCCAGAAGACTTTCCAGAAATGGTGTATCAACTTAATAAGGAACCAGGTTAGAATTTTCCTAGTTGTAATTGTTTTGGAAAGGAATAAGTAGTTAGTATTATGGCTATTGGCATTTTGAATAATTTGTTGAATGCATGTACACTGAAATATTCTATTGGATAGGATAAATTTGTCTACACATTTTAGGGACCCTAGAGGTAGAAACTTCCTTTACCAAAAGTTTAGTTTGAGTGTGGTATTCTGGATTTTACCTACATTTTCTTAAATTTGTTCTTTGTTTTGTTATTGTTGTTGTTGAGTGAAGAGGTAGAATGGAAAAGTTATAAATTCTAGTATTTCTTCTATGTGTGAAAAAAATGTCCTTAGTGGGAATGGCATGCATTTGTTTCCACTAATAATAATAAAATAGTAAATGATGTACTCTATTCTAAAATTTGTAAAGCACTTTAAATATATTATCCAATTTAAGCTAACAAAGATTTATTGTGATGATATTATGGATATGACACTGACTACATACTGATGAGACCAAAATGAACATGACAGTCCCTGCCCTCAAAACATTTTAATGTATTCCTAGAGGCGTAATGGATGTTCAGAATAAGGAACATAATAACATCTCGCTTATTCAGAGGTCACTTTTCCATCTCCTTTCTAGCTAAGTAGAATATATCTAGGAAGTAAAGAAAAAGGAAGTGGTGGTCTGGGCAGCCAATGTAGAAAGGCAAAGAAGTACCTATTCAGAAGTCTCATACCAGTTCCATTTATTTTCACTTTACACATGCTTTTGACAAGCTAAGTGATGTAAAGGGGAATTTATGTTTATTATACAAACTTTTCCACTTCCAAACTTTTCTAAAATATATGCTGAGTCTTCTTTGTTTTACTATTGTATATGAAAATGCTTTTAGATCAGGGATTTTTAATCTGGAGTCTGTGAACTTGTCTTTTTAAAAAATATTTTGATAAATGTATTTCAACATAGTTTGTATCCTTGGTAATGCTACATAATTTATTTTACAAATTTAAAAAGATTTTTTTTTTCTGAAAAATGGTCCATAGGCTTCATCAGACTGGTAAAGAGGTCCATGATTAAAAAAAAAAAGTTAAGAATCTTTTTTTTTAGTATTTTTTAAAGACAAAATGCATATGCATCTAGACTCTAGAATTCTGATATGTTACAAAGACTTCCATGTACAGAGGTTAAAATAAAAGTTTTAACACAGAAATAAGCCAATTATCAGGAAAATTCAGTTATTGGAATTTCTCATTGCTTATGGTTGCCAGATAAATGTAATTGCAAACCAAGGAGAGTGCAGAGGTTATGCAGAAGGGTGGAGCAGGAGGGAGTTATAAGGCAGAAATCAAAGAGAGGAAGAAATCTGCCTCATGGCTGCATTTGTTAACATTATTTGATTTTCCTGCATGCTAAAATTGTATATGGGTCAAAGCAGTGGGATGCTTTGGTGATAGAAGCCATATGGAGAGATTGATAGGCCTTGTAATGCTATGGGGAAAGAGAATCTCTCTTTTTCTCCCTGCACCAATGCTCGAATCTAACCAACAAAAATCATGATAAAATACCCTTAGAAGGAAACCGGGTCTGAAGTAGGAGATGCAGAAAATCTATACTCAATAAGCAAGAAATGGAGAGAGATTGGGGAGGCGAAGGGGTAATGAAATGGAGATAGAACAATTTTGTTAGAAATAAAGGAAATAAAAGTAGAACGAAGTTTGTGCTGCTATGTGTGTGTGAGGGACAGACAGACAAGCAGGCAGGCAGAGATAGAGAGATACAGCAGTAGAGGGGGAGAAATTTTATGCACCACTTCACAGGGAATTTCACAGGTAGAAATTCCCTTTACATTCTTTATTTTCACGTTTTGTATTTTCCTTAAGATTTTTTCCTCCATTACTCAGTTTCAAAGAATTTGCAGGTGAAGTCCCACCTTCTTTATTCTCCTTATTCATTTTCTGACATCTTTTCTGGGCAAGGACATTAATTTCTAGATGCTCAAGAATTGGGTTACTTCTCTCCTTTTCATTTCTTGGTATATTAGACAATTTCAATGTGTAGTGATGACTTTATGTGCATGGATGGATACACTAATTAGTGATTAGAAAATATGAACTCACCTAATATTTTCTGGTTGTCATGTTCTCCGACAGGTCTGAACCTGTCTTCCTGCATACGATCTGCTAATCAAAGAACCAGGGATTGCTAAATTTCCCTTCATTAACACCATGCTAATTTGCCTAAGTAGTCTTACTCCTGCTGGGTGCTCTTATCACTGCATTATCCAATCCTTTGTATTTTTCCTTTTAGTTTTATTTTTTTTTTTCCAAACTGCACTTCACAAATGATAACTTTTTAAAACTGGAATTCCTTTTCTCCTCCTCTTTTCTTTTCAGTCTCCTCGAATCATTCCCTTTTCCTCAAGTCATCCATATCCTTAAATGCCTGAGGTCATGAGATTGTAGATTTAGAGCTGGAAGAAATTTTAGAGGTAGTCCTCTAAATTTCTCTCCTCTTATTTTACAGATGAGATAACTGAGGTTCAGAAGGGTAAGTGACTTGCTCAGCTTTTTAAGGGAGGATTTAAAATCAGATCTTTTAACTTCAGATCCAATGTTCTTTCAGACCCGCCAGCTGCAGTGGGCAGTTTATTCTACTCCCAATCTGATTTTCCACTGGATTTCATAGTGCCAGCAGCACCAGAGAGCTTTCCCATCAGCAGGAAGAGAACCAAGACTTGGTGATGAAATTTTCATCTTCTCCCAGAAAGTAGAACCCCAATTCACCTTTTATACTCAGTGAAGCCTAGACATCCACTTTATGAAACTCATGCCTTTATCTTTGTTGGGATATCTTCAGAATGTTCTTAGCCAAACTCTTGGGTCTTGTGAATCTACCTGCTCCAAGCAATCAGAATTCTGATGGGAATTTCATTTCTCATTTCCAATATTATTCTAAGCCTAACATGCTTTCAAGCCTGCAGAATTACATCATTGGTTGTTTTTTGCTTATTGAAATCCTGGCAATGAATCGGTTGTATCCTTTTAGCACAATTTACTTAACTTATTCATTCGCCTCTTCTTTGAGCCCTACTTAAGAACATTTTATATTGAATGGAATATTTGATGAGAATTTGCTTATTTTCACAAAGGCTGATGTTACAAAATAGTCCTACCTCAAGAGTATTTCATCAGCTACTATTTTATTTGCTTGTTAAAATATCCCTGTACTCCAAATAACCCCAGCTTTACTGTAAAAAGTTAGAAAGTCCATTGGAACTTTTCTTTTATCTCCTGCTTCTAACCCTCAGTTGATCCTCTAGGTTCTCCAATAAGTATTTGTTAGTTCTCAACCACCTTAGTTTATCATTGCCTCTTCTAAGTACTAAGAATTGCCTCTGTGGGACTTGGCACAGGTTTTCCAAACCCTGCTAGCTAAATCTCTGGGAAGTAGACTGAAGGAAGCTTACTATTGCTCAGTTTAGTAATAGGGAATAAAAATGAGATTTAGCAGATTACTACTCTGGGGGACCAAAAGCAAGGAGTCTAGGACAGAAAGAGAAAGTCAACATGGGACCTAAACTATATAGTTTAGTTTGCTGCCTAAAAGTCTTCACTTCCACCTTCTCAAATACTAAGGAAAGATCCTTAGCTCTTTCATTGCCTCATCACTGCTAATCTTGGGGCATACTTATCTATATACATATTGTATATTTCCATTAAATTGTAAGCTTCTTGAAGGTAGGGGAAATGATATTTGTTTGTTTTTTCATCCTTGTACTTCCATCACCTAAGAGTGCTTAATATATTTGCTGATGTGAGAAAATTTTGAGGTCTTTCAAGAAAAATGGCACTACATGAATTTAATTTCTTAATGTCTCATTTAAAGTACAAGTTAAAATATATTAGTAAGCAACATTTAACTGGGCCATCTCGGTACTCATGAGATAGCTTCCTTTAAGGTGTTTTGCATATTTATACAAAGCATGTCTACTGTGTATTAAGCCATAAGTCTTATCTATGTATCTGTGTCTAACTTGAAAAGATGTTTTCAAATTAGGTTACTTTGAAATAGGGGGAACTGGAGGCATTCTTAGAGACTATCTAAAATGATGTCTCTATTGAAGTTTTCTTTGTTTCATTCTAATGCATTCTAAAAGGGGGAAATGTTTTGTGTTTTTGGTTGGGGAGAAACTTGAGATGCACAAATTTGATAACATCTCTTCCTAAATGTCCGTATATTTTATTTGTGTCCTACTTGTGGTAGAGTGTTTTGAGCTCCAAATTGTGTCTTGAACCCAGCATAGTGATGTCATTTTGTGTATCCTCTTCAGGAACACAGGGCAACAACTAGGGTGGAGAAGAAATGTGATGTCATCCGTGTGGTAAACTCCTCATATAACAACTTTCACCAATGCAAATCAGCGGCTTATGCTCATTTATCCTTGCCTGTGACTTATGTGAGATTGTGACTTATTCATGGTTGATCCCAAAGCTAGTATGTTTCCAACTCTATGACTAGTTCTCTATCCTATGTTGCCTACATAAATGTTCCACATAAATGTTGCAAAAGAATCAAAAAGAATATAAACTCCTTGAAGCGCAAAGGATTTTTTTCCATTTGTATTCCTCCAGTACAGAGTAGCATACCTGGTAAATAGTAGGTACTCAATAAATGCATATTGATTATGGCACTACATGAATTCAATTTCAATTCAATTCAATTGTTTAATTGTGTTGAAAATACCAGATGTCTACAACTCTTACTTGTTCCTCTTTGCATGTCATAATCATACTCTAACTTGTGATTTTTATTGTGTTTTAATAGGGCTGGAATTTAAGAGCTTGGGAGGCAAACATTAAGAGTGAGACATGCATCATAAAAACAGAGTCCTCCAACTGTCTAAGGAGAGGAAAATAAAAGCTGTATAAAATCTGTTCATAGCTGATCCGAATGAATTTCTATTTAAAGTATGACAACAGAATGTTATAATGGCTGGTGGCACTGTTTACTATAAAGGTGTCGCTATTTCCATCACATCTTGTGTTCTTGGGTTTTAAATGTGTCATTGCTGCAAACACAACTGTTCTGAAACAGGGGAGGGTTTCTACAAATATCTCTCTGCGTTGATTATATCTGTGGGCCTTTGAGATTAAGAAATCCTTTCTGCTACCCACCATTTCTTCCTTCTTATACCTGTGTTCACACAAAGGAAGAACAAGTTTTTTAAAAGGATATTTTGCTATCACAGTTAAAAGACCTCACTTAATACAAAAAGCATTTATTAATTTTCTTCTCTGTGCCAAAAACTAGGCTGTAATGTGGAGATATAAAAGTAAAAATAAAAAATCCCTGTCTCCAGGAGTTTCTATTCTATTGGGGGGGGGGGAAATCAGCAAGATCACAGATAATTAAACACAAAATATGGGAGAGGGATTGAGGAAGAAGGAACAAATATTTATTAAGTGCCTACTACGCCAAGCTTTTTACAAATATCTCATTTGATTTTCACAATAAGCCTGGGAGGTCAATACTGTTATTATCCACATTTTACAATTAAGGGAATTGAGGTTAACAGAAGTTAAGTGATTTATCCAGGATCACACAGCTAATAAATATCTAAAGTCAGATTTGAACTGAGGTATTCCTGAGGCCAGGCCAGTGCTCTACTTAATGTAGCACTTATCTATGTCATATACCAGCTAAGTACAAAACACTTTTGGGGCATTTGGAGAAAATCTAATAACAGTCAAAAGCTTTTGCAGGAGGAAGTAACTTATTTGAGCTATAAATAGAGCTAGGAATTCAAAGAGAGAACAATGAGCATGGAATAGAGAGACTGAGTTCTGAGGTTGGGAGACTGAATGTCATTAATAGTAATAGTAAGCAATCCCATTTGGTTGTCAAGTAGGGTATGAAAAAGGAGCATCTGGGGAGGAAGTGATAATGTGTCAATCTGGAAAGGTAGCATGGAGCCAGGTTTTAAAGGGTTTTAAATGCAAAAAAAGGAATTTATATTTTATCCTAGAGGTAATAGAAAGTTATGGAAGCATTTTAAGAAGGAATATGACATGGTAAGACCTAAACTGGTTAGTGTGCTACATGTTTGTGAGAACAATATACACATGGCATTTTGATTGATTTGAAGTTGTATAATATTCAAATAAGAAAACTTTATGAATGGGGTTATAAAGACTCCTTAGGGAGCAGGAGCTTTTTATTAATTGGGAATTTTGAGAAAATAACTTCTCAGATTAATCTATGATTACTTTTAGTGCAATTTGTAAAGCAAAAGAAAACACATTGGTAAAAAAAAAATGGTCTGAGTTGTTGCTTTGCTTCAAAAAAAACTTATTCCATTGATTATGTCAATAAGTTTATATTAAGCATGTATTCTGTGCCCAGTATTAATATGCATACAAAAGTCTTGCCTTCAAGACCTATATTCTACTAGAATTTACTATGCAACATTTATGTGCAAGGTGAGAGGTAGCAAAGCAGGATAGATAGAAAGCCAACATCAGAATCAGAATGACATATATATATATATATATATATATATATATATAATTCCTGCTCCAGGAATATATATATCTCCAGGAATATAGATATAGATATAGATATAGATAGATAGATGATAGATAGATAGATAGATAGATAAATAGATTGATTGCATGACTATGGACAAGTACCTTAACCTGATCATGTCACCTAATCTTATTTTTATGAATAATATTAGTAATTAGTAATGTTAGCAGAAGCATTTACTACAGAGACATATCTTAGCATGGAAGTCATCAGGAGCATGGAGAGTATGGAGGGCATGAGGTCTTTAAGACTATTCTAATAGAGTCCCATCTCTGAGCATTTGAATTGCCTTAGGAAGCTTCTGAAGATCACCTAGCAGGAAAAGATTCCAGACACTGAGGTCCTTTCTCAAACTAAACCGCCAAGCATTCCAATTCTATTGTAGAGAACACAGATCCAATGTATGCTTGATAAAAAAAATTTAAAAACTTATTTTATGGAGAACTTGCGCAGAGCAAATGCTCATGAGATGGTTAGGAAAAGTGATACAAGTACACTCTCAAGGCCTTTTTTAAAGAATTTTAGAATCAATTGTATGACATGGGAGACACCGGCACAGGACCACTCAGCATGGTATGCTCTCATTAGAGAAGATGCTGTTCTCTATGAGCAAAGCAGAATTGAATTAGCCCAGAAGAAATTTGAGATGTACAAAGTTAGAAAAGCTATGCCAAAAGTTCTTGGGAACTATTTGTGTTCGACCTGTAGCAGAGCATTCCAAACTTGTATTGTTCTGATCAGGCACATTCAGGTACACTTTAATTCAAGTCTAATATAATGATGTCATTTTGGTCCTCTTCAAGGGCAAAGAAAAACAAGCAACCAATCATATGTTCAAGTCCTGACTTTGCAGCCAGATATGAAAAAGCTCACCACCACATGTCGGCTTTCAGGTGATAGATTTTTTCAGTCACAGTAACTTATATATACTAAGGCACGCTAGAATTGCAATCTACATCAAAAGAAGAATCATTCACACTGATAATATTATTAATGGTCATGAATTACTTATGGACTTCTGTGCAGAAAGCATCAGATTTTTTTCCCCCAAGACAGGGAAAGGGAGAATAAACATTCTTATAATACCGACTATCTGCTAGGCACTGTGCTAACCACTTTACAAATATTATCTCGTTTGATCTTCACATGAACTCTGGGAGGTGGATGCTGTTATTATCTCCCTTCTACAGTTGAAGAAACTGAGATGAGAAGTAATGTGACTTTCCCAGTGTCACAAAGCTAGTAAGTGTTTGAGGTCAGATTTGAAATTATCCATTGAGCCACCTATTTGGCTCATATTCCTACAATTATTGTTGATCATAAACTAACAATCTAGCTATTTTTGTATCCAACTACATAGTGAAGAGCTGCATAGCATCATGGAAATCTGCTAATCTCACAGTCTAGAAGACTTGAATTCAAGACTTGTCCCTCATGTGTATGAGCTACATGACCATGGGCAGCCATGCAGTGCCCCACATAACTATCCAACACTAAGCTACAGATAAGTTGCTAACCTGCATTGATGGAGGGCTTTCCCCAGACAGCTTCCTAAACCAATAAAATCATAAGTTTGAACAAAAACATACAAAACAAAAAATACCCCCCCAAAAAAAACATACTTGATACAATGCTGTCCTTGTGAACTGTGCCACAAAACTCATTATAGCCCCATAGTGGAGCTGTCCTAGTGTAACACTACTGCCCTTTTGCAGATAATGACTTGTCTGACTGGATGAAAGTCCTCCTGAAGCCCTTTTGTTGAAAAAGGGGATGAGTCAAGAAGTCCCAAACCAATACAGTATGTGAGTCACTGTTATCATCATCATCATTAATCTTAATTCCTTAGACTTCCTTCCTCCTAAAGCATCATTCTATGAGCTTAAACTTCTTAGGGTTTTATTTGTTTCTTTTAAAACATCTTGACTTCTATAGAAGATACACAAAGAAAGGTAAGTGCTACGTTCTAAAAGATTAAAACATTGTGGAGGTTCTAAGTGAAATAAGCAGAACCAGGAGATCATTGTGCATGGAAACAAGAAGATTATAAAATGATCAATTCAGATGGACATAGCTCTCTTCAACAATGAGATGATTCAGACCACTTCTAATGGTCTTGTGATGAAGAGAATCATATAGACCCAGAGAAAGAACTGTGAGAACTGAGTATGGATCACAACATAATATTTTCACTATTTTTTTTGTTGTTTGCTTGCATTTTATTTTCATCATTTTTTCCCTTTTGATTTGATTTTTCTTATGCAGCAAGATAATTGTATAAATATGTATACATATATTAGATTTTATATATATTGATTGCTTGCCAACTAGAGGAGGGGTGGGGAAAGGAGGGAATTAGAACACAAGGTTTTGCAAGGGTTAATGTGTTGAAAAATAAAAAAGCTTTAATAAAGAAAAAAAGACTGATATGGACCGAGTATAATACTATAGCAAAGTATGCAACAACCAAACCCTGGTGTTCCTTGTATTGGAAAATGCTCTTGCGAGGGATAGTGATAAACTTCTCAGATGGGACTGAAGTGAGTACATAGGCAAGAGCCCTTTCAATGATGAGCCTACAGGCAATGTCTTTGACTTATTTTGCGACAATCTATATTTGTTTAACATGTTACAATTTGCAGGTAACTTCTCAAGTATTCAACACAGTCCAAAAATCCACAATCAATAAGAATTATATCATGATCATTGCTAGCATTTATATAATACTTTAAAGTTTGTTAAGTTCTGTGTTACTTCATTTGAACAAGATCTATTAGATCCTTTAATCCTCACAACAATCTGTGAAATGGGTATTACTATTGTCCCCATTTCACAGATAAGAAAACTGAAATTTAGAAAATCTAAGTGACTTGCCTAAGTTCACACAGTTACTAAATATCTGAGATAGGATTCAAGCTAGGGTCTTCTTGTCTTCATTGTATCCAATGAGCCATCTAAAAACATCTCTTACCTAGAAAAACTATATTGGGGACCAAAATGATATTTACATATAAGGGTAAATACAATATGAGAAGAATTGGATTCAGAAAATCTCATTTCTGTTATGGCTATGGATATAGTACTGATTTCTCTGTGTTAATATTTTTGTTGGTGTAACTTTATTTTTTTAAACAAGGCACAGTCAGTATTTTGTTCCTTCTATTCCTAAAGGACAAACTAAGGCAAAAACTGAGTGACTTGCCTGAGATATCAAGGTACCCCAGGGCTTAACTGCAATTAGAGCAAGAGACTCCCCATGCTCAGTCCCCTCGATGTCTGATTGCTGTTGCTGCTTATGTTTAAATACAAGTTGCCGTGCTAAGCAAAAAATAATTATAATAGATTCATTTAATCATAATGCAGCAAAGTTTAACTTGTTAGAACCTTAAACTTGCAGATGAGGCGTTCCCTGGGGCTGCTTGTCTGATTGTAGCTGTTATGCCTGACCTACTTATTGGTGTGCTCTGAAGGTAGCTTAAAATTCTCCCAGGATACTCTATACATTAAAAACCTAGTGATGGAAACATTTAAAAACCCATGACTCATTTTAATAACCTTTGGGGGCTATATATTTTATAAAGCAAAGTTAACTTTATGGTTTCTGACTTCAGTTTTCATCTAAACATGAGTCATCTTGACTAAAGTTGGTCTTCAACACTTAGAGAACACCATGTTAGCAGCAGAATAATAGCAAGTATTTATTGTATCTCCAGAGGAGAATCACAAAGGCCTGTGGCAAATTATGTTTAAGCATAGATAAATAGGTTAATATATATGACCCCACTTCTCCTGACTTTTTCCTAAAATATAGGTTTCTACATATCTTATTTAATGTTAACATCTGTGGTTTTCAGCTCCACTATACTGATAATTGACGATAGGTAAGAATAGCATGTATTTGAAGGATCTTATTTACTTAATAATGCAGCATTGGAGTAGCAGTCAGGGGGTTTATAAAATCTTGAAATCTAAGGGTTGGAAAGGAGTAATCCATATCTGTTTAGAAATCTTTTCTACTAGATCCTCAGATGCTGCTTTTACTTAAAGACTGCTAACAAAAAAGCGACTTATGGCCTTATCAAACATTCTACTCTGGGGGAGATCTAATAATTATAACATTAGTGGATGATACTACAGAAATCATTCACTGAATTTTTTTGTGCTCCATCCCTCCCTTCTAGAAGGGGCAGAACAGAATCATACCTAGACTTCCCCTGCCCTTTCTAAACATTCCCTCCCTTTCCTTTCTTCTATGAGTCATGAGATGTAATTAGGCACACCCCTTACAAAAATTAGCTGACCCTTAGTCTATAAGCAATATAATGACCCTCAGGCCCATGTGGCCTCTTTCTCTGCTATTTTATGGACATTATGCTAAATGGAAAATTATTAGTACAATAAAAAATAGTTCATAGCCCCCCTAGTTAGGAACATCCTTAACATTTAGACAAAGGTTCAGCTCTCTGACCTAATTTAGTTTTGTGTATTTCTAGTTATCATGTTCTCTTTTTGTTTGAGGAAAAATGAGGAAATGTTTAGGTAAAAGAAACAAACTGTGTATGTATTATAATATCTGTTATCCACCAACCATAGAGAGGGAAAGCTGAGAAAAGATCAGACCTTTTGGGGAGAGCCTCGCTCAATTTTTGAATAGATCAAGAAAACCAATAACTTCCATCTAAAACATCTGTTTCAAGCTGCTTGAAAGTCCCTATGGCTCATTATGAACTATTCCTTCCCTTTTATATTTCAAACCTCCCTTCATTTTCTCTTCTTTTAGTTTTTGCTCCTATGCCACCATGTCTTTCTAGTTTCATCCATTAATTTCTGAGCAAGAATTGCTGCTGCTGTTTGGTTTTGTTTGTTTGTTTGTTTTTACCATTCCCACTCCTTTTGTTTCAGTCTGCCTCTCACAATTGCATTTAGTCCTTTAAGAAGTCCTGGCATTTGGACACTAACTAGCTGTATGACCCTAGGTAAGTCACTTAATCCTGATTGCCTTCAGAAAAAGAAAAAGAGAAGGAGGAGAAGAGGGGAGGAGGAGAAAGAAGAAAGGGAAGAAGAGGAGGGGGAGGAAAAGAGAAGGAGAAAGAGCAGGGGGACGAGAAGAAGAAGAAGGAAGAGGAAGAAAGAAGAGAAAGGGGAGGAGGAGGGAGAGGAAGAGGAAGAGAGAGATGAAAAGAAGGTGACAAAGAAGAAGAGAAGAAAAAAGACAAAGAAGATGAAGAAGGAGGAGGAGGAGGAGAAGAAGAAAAGAAAAGAAGAAAAAGAGGAAGAAGAAGAAGAAGAAGAAGAAGAAGAAGAAGAAGAAGAAGAAGAAGAAGAAGAAGAAGAAGAAGAAGAAGAAGAAGAAGAAGAAGAAGAAGAAGAAGAAGAAGAAAGGGAGACAAAGAGAAGAGGAAGAAAAAGAAGGAAAGAGGGGCAGGAAGAGAAAAAGAATAAAGAAAAAGAAGAGAAGAATAACAACAACCACTCCTAGACATAACTCAAGTCTACCTTTGACTTAAAATTATCACAATCCCAAATCTCTTTCAGTGCTGAGAACTATTTCTTGTCCTTCTGGACTATAAATCCCATGACTTCTTTCTCTTCTCAACCACCTATTACATAAATGTTTTCCTTAGGAAGAGTCAAAATCCGCTGCTTATCTTATGCCCATTGTTACTAGACCTGTCTTCTGGGACCAATTACAATGAGTCTAATGCTTCAACCACATGACAACCTTACAAATACTTGAAAGACATTTATAATGACTGTTGCATTACCCCAAGGACTTTGGAGCCTGCAAATCTGGGATCTGTATCTAGAACTGTCTTGTTTGAATGCATAGTCTCATATAAATCATTGTGTTTGAATGCATAGTCTTACATAAATCACCTAACCACTCAGACTGAAATAGAAAGGACAGGTAGGTGTCATGGGAACCTTGGAGGAATGGGATTTTTACCTAATGTAACATAAAATGACAGAAAATTTTTTTCCAGCATGGCTTCAGAAAACCAAAATAGTGCCTAAAATTAAATCAGAAATGGCCTGGGGATCCATTTAATATCCACAATCTGAAATTAATCAACAAAAGTATAGTGTTGAAGAAACTTTTAAATAAAAATATTCATATCTCTTTTTCCTCTTCCATTCTCCTTTTTCTTTTTTCTAACCCTCCTTAGGACTTGTGTCTCCCATCCTTTCTTCTTTTCTTTGTCCTTGTCTTTTTCCTTCTCTTAATAATATCACCAAGAACCTTTTATAACTCTAGGTTTATAATGTCCTAGGCAGTTGTCCACTGGAAAATCTTTTAGATCTTTTGTAATTTCTGCCTACTAGATTGTATCCTTTGTTATAACAAAAGCCAGATACTGGCTTGGGATTTGCTAAAATGTTCCAGTCCTTAGTCACAAATTTTGGTTCTTCACTGAAGTTCCTACATGAAACCTATAGATCTGAGTAAATCAGGTAAGTGTAAGGTAGTGGTTTTTGGAGAAGGTCTTAGCTAACTCCACTTTATACCATCTGGCTTCCCTAAAATACTGCAATCCCCAAACCACAAAGCTGCCCTTTCAAACAAGGATGTGATCATCCCTCTTCCTGAAACCTTTTCTTTTACAATTTAAGAAATTTTAACAGATATGAGCATTTCAATACTCAAAGAAGAACAGAAAAGGAGAAACTCTGTACATCATCTCCGTACATAGTTTTTAATGGCATATATTTAAATTAACACGATTGCCCAAACTGCCCTGTTTGTTCATGTTCCCTTCCAAACTTTCTATTCCTTCTATGCAGTTTTAAAAAATGTTTCATTGATACCCTTTTATTTCTTTACTTAATTTTTGAATATTTCTTCATTGATTCTACTTTCCAATGCCTGAACTAATGAAAATAGCTATCCAGTAGCTTATCCAATTAACATTCCACACACAGCCCATAGTCACTGATGTTTCTTTGAAAATTTACTGTGGTATGTAGCAGAACCAAACAAAATTTTCAAGTTTTTTTTTCTTTTATAAGTGGTATTTTGTTTTCTCCTATACTAGCAAGTCTGGGACTGAAAATACAACCTGTCACTTGCCTTTCCCATTATTGATGAACAGAGTCTGCAGAGTTTTGACTGTAGCCAGAAGCTACAAGTGTATATAGTTTCCTATCGTAGATTGATAATCCATGACCGCAAAGCAGGTCTCACCATCCAGTATTCTTCACTGCTTGGTTATTCTCGTGTGATAGACTTTATGCTAAATGTTCCAGTCTATACTGCTGAGCATCTGGTAGGGATTCAGTCAGATTCTCCACTAGGTTATCCATTCTTGGCCCCATCTCTCCTCTTCTTTCTCCCTCTCACCTATTTTTTTCCCTCTGTGTTGGCTTGCCCAACGAATATCACACCTCCTATGTTCTATCCTGTTTTTCTAAAATACTTTGCACTTCGTGACTCAGTGGTCTGGGTTTTGGTTTCCTTGGCAAGAACAGCTGAAGTTATGAAAGGAAATTAACACAGAGAAATCTCAACAGCTTCTGTGATGATTAAGTTGCATATGGATTTAGCTCTAAAAGGCTTCATTTGAAAGGAGGAAGTTCTGCCTCCAGAAAAGTCTGTTCACCAGCTGTGACTACTCCCCCTCCCCAACCCCCTTACATCAGAGAGATATAGCAGAACTGGGGCTTGCACCAAGCATGGGAACAAGTCCTTCAAGAGAGAGGGGTGATCCTGATCAGTCTATCACCCTATCTCATACTGTCATTAAATAAATCAAGTGCAAGAGAAAGGAAAAAGGAAAAAAATGAGATAAGACCCAGCAGGGAGGGAGATTATTTTATTACACCTTACTAACAAGGAATTGTTCATTTTTTCTCTCTTCTGCTGCTCCCACAATTCCTACTTTTCTTTAAGATTCAGCTCAAGTGTCCATCACCCACATGAGGCCTTTCCTGATTCCCCCTATTGCTAATAACTTCCTTCACTTGTATCTATTTTGTATTACCTAAACATGTATCATTCAATCAAGAAGTACTTATTAAGCACTTAACTATGTGCCAGACACTGGGATATTTCTGATCAGGATGAATTTAAGTTCTAATAGAGGAGATGAGTTGTTATAAAGCATCATTGTTGTCAAATCTGACTCCTCATGACTCTAGTTAGGGTTTTCTTGGTAAAGATACTGGAGTAGTTTGCCATTTCCTTCTCCAGCTCATTTACAGATAAGGAAACTGAAGCAAAGAGGATAAAGTGATTTGCCCATGGTCACAAGGATAATAACTGTCTGAGGCTGGATTTGAACTCAACTCTTCCTGACTCCAGACCTGGCACTCTGTCCCCTATACCCCAGATTCTTAAACTCTGATTTGCAATCCCACTGAATGTGAGGGTCATAAAATTATGATTTATTTTTAGTGAACTGTATACCCATTTTATATACCTATATATCCAGGGTCACATACAAATTTCTTAGGCAAAAAAGAGGTTGCAAGTGGGAAATGTTTAAGAAGCCCTGAAATACACTACCTAGCTGTCCTTATAAAACATAGTTTCCTAAATATAACTAATGTATAGTTAAATATAATTCACTTACTGTGTAGTTTAAAAATACATATACATTCACAAAATACATAAATACGAGATAGATATTGTGTTAAACTCATTAAAGGTTTGAACTATTTTTTGTTTTTGTATCTCCAGAGTCTCTAAAATACTTGGCATTTTTCAATCATTTTCAGTCATGTTTTACTTGTTGTGCCCCTACTTTAGTTTATCATTTCCTTCTCCAGTTTATTTTACATTTGAGGAAACTAAGGTAAGCATGGTAAAGTGATTAGCCCAGGGTCACACAGCTAGTAAGTGTCTCAGGCTGAATTTAAACTCTTTCTAACTCCATGTCCAGAGTTCTCACTACTATATCACCTAGCTGCCCTGCTACTTATGTGCCTGGCACACAGTGGGTACTTCAAAAACACTGGTGGACTGACTTATTTAAAATTATAGTAATACTTTTCCAACCACATTTTATTGTCTTGTTACTAGTATTAATGGGATTATTTTTCTTCCTTTGCTTTCAGCTTGGAGACCTGCTTCACAAGTTACAGTTTGTCATGACCTACGTGGCTCCCTGGCAGCTCGCTTGGGGCTCATCCTTTCATGTGTTTGCTCAACTCTTTGCAATACCTCGTATCCTTTTTGCTTCTGCCTTATTCCCTTGTGGAATCCAAAGGGGATCACTTTCACCAAACTCCATCCATGAAGACAGGATTTGATATCACTTTTAAGTATGAGATTGGCGGGACATTGTGGATTCTTGCCAGATTGCTAATCTTAAAGATGTTGCTTAGTTTTAAACCATTCTACATTTTTAATGCTCGTTTGGAGGTATTCGTTTCTTTCCTCCATCCCACTCCAATATTTTCATTTCACATACTCAGGAGCTGTACTGATATGTCTCAGTATGTAAGTCGAAATTGATACTTTGGCATTTTATTCTTGTCCCAGTTATCTTAGTTAAGAAATATTAAGTAATACAAATCAGAACAATTGTATTAATACTTAGTGGCAGACTCGAAAAATATGGTTATAGATGGTTAAGATGGAAATAGGTTTTATATAACTTCATATATGTATATATATATATATATATATATATATATAATGGATATAATATTGCTTGCCTTATCAATGGATGGGGGGAGAAATTAAAGGATGTGAGAGAATCTAGAACCCACAACTTAAAAATTAAACTTTAAATATTTTTTAAAATTTGGAGAAAAAAAGAGAAAAATATTGACATAGGTTATTCAATATGCATCATAACATAGCATAAAGAAAAGGGGGCTAGTCTTGGAGAAATGTACATGCTTGTTTAAGGCCTGCTATCTCTGACACTGACTATGGTGAAGTCACTTAATATCTCAGCCCAGACAGCTCTCTAAGACTATGAATTTCAAAATTACTAATCAGCATTGGAAGAAGGAATTTTCTTCCACACCATGAGTTCCCTATGCCAGTGAAACCACATATTAAGGAGCAATCTTTATTCAGTAATTTTAAGATTAAAAAGAACATATAATTATTTTGTCATAGATATCTCTTGCCAGTTGCCACTTTATTTCATTAAGTTGTCCTACTATATTTGTTCTTGTTTAGCCCTAGAATATTTCAGGGGAAAAGTTAGTGAATTGAGAATCTGAAGACATGGCTTCAAATCTTAATTCTGTTACTTGCTAGCTGTGTGACTCTGGGCAAATAATGTAACATCTCTGGACTCCACAATTATCTCTTCTATAAAATGAAAGGGGACTGTTACAGATTATGTACCTTTCCCCTCAATATTGGTGACCTAGTAACTTCATCTTGTTTATTTTTCCTTAAATATTTGAATTGTATCCATTTCTAAATAGCCTACTTTGATTTAGATTGTTAACTGAGTCCTGTTTAATGAAATGAAAGGTGTACTTGAGTTTGATTTGAAACTTTGTTTTCTCTCTACGGAGTTCTTCTCCCAGTTAATATGTTCTTTTGGACAGCACTGTTCACACATCTGTGCTATCAGTTCAATTTGATGGCATTTTTAATGAATCAAGGTGCTACACGGTACTCTGCTAGTCATTTTAATGAGCCCTGCATGAGTGTTTAGAGTAAAGAAGGCTCCATGAACTGAACTTTGTACATACTGATGGAGCATACTCTGGGTAATCACTAAGTGATAATGTATTCCAGGAAGTCATCATTTGGAGGAAAATGCTTTCCTACGATGCCATTTGTTACACAAACCATAACAGGAGCCAGTCTCACAATACGTATTGTTCCATGAGCCTATTTTTAGACTTCCATTGATATTTTAAAAAAAAGTTTTTCAAGGTTATTTGGCAGAAAAAGCTGACAAAAGGGGAAAAAAGAAATTGTAAGCATGTAGATTATGTATCTTCTTTTCTAGTGCATTCATTTTGTGCCTTCCAAAGAGCTTTAATTTCCCTAAACATATCACTTCAAAGGGAAGATAGAAAGGTGAACAAATGCGGTGATTTATAGGACTATATGTTAAGTGTATATGAGGTTCAGTATCTCAGTTTTAAAGTGTGTTTATTAAATGCAAATCACAACAGTAATGCATATTTATGATAGGGAATTTGCACTGTGAATTTAAAACCCAAAGTTATGGCTCCCACTTTCCCCATAATTTTGGCCTCTTGGTACATATGCAGCTTATTCTATTGATGTTAAGACATTATAAGTGAGTTCAGTAATACTAATTACTGGATGTGGCGAGACAGCTAAATGGAGGACCATTCTGGGAACCTTAATTTTGAATTACCTGCCCAGCCTCCAAGTTCAGTTTTCAAGAGTAAGCAGATTGGCATAAAGTTTTGCATTTAATTCTTCCCTTTCAATTAAAAAAAAAGAATATAAATAATCCTCTACTGGAATGCATACAGCATGCATTTAAGCCCAAGATCTTTGTGCTTATGGAGAGTAAGTAATTGAATACATCAGAGATGTACATTTTATTAGGCATTTGGTAATTCTATTTTAAAACACTCACTTCATCTCTATGTTTTTGTCCTCTAAAAATACAATGACCAATTAACGACATCTGTTTCCTCTACCCTATTAAAATGTCATGCTTTAGAATTTACTGTGCAGATTCTGAGTATGGTACTTGAACTTCACTCTTAGAAAATTCTCTCTCATGTTACCCCCACAAATTAACCACAGAGGGCCCCCTATCCAAGCATGGGTCAGAGTAGGAACTTGTTCCCTGGAGTTTACCACTGTATTTCACATATCAAGAATTTTAATGTTTTGTTGAGATAACTAGATATCAGCTGTTGGATTCCCAAATGTCATCTACAGAGAATGACTGTTTTTGAAATGCTAGTCATTTCATCACTCTCTTTAGGGAGACTGGGGCCCTGATCTTGTCAAAGAGAAGGGACTTATTTCTTCAATTTGGGGAATAATATACTGAAAACTCATTCTCAAGCCATTAGTGAACTGTTTAATAAATTGCTGTGTCCCCCACTAATACACTGTCTCCCTCCGTCAGTCCTGAACTTTTAACCTCCAAGGGGAGATGAACATGTTCAACCTTTGAATGTGTGGAGACACCACACAAAACCATTTTCTTTTAATAACTGTAGGAACTTACAGGGTTATCTGTGTTAAATATTTATATTAAGAGAGGCACCTTACTGCTTTGAATGTGAGGCTGGGTTTCTAATGAAAGTTTGTTCTATAATAGTGATTTTTCTTTTTCTCCCTAAGTGAATCCCCATTTTAATTTTAAATATCTATTAGTTGGTTCTGCAGTTTTTCAGAGAAGTCCATATCTATAGAGTTACCTCTTACCAACACAAACTAAAAGGTGACTTTGAAGATTCTATATCCTTTTGAAGGAATTCTCATTTCCTACCTCTACTATAGGGGTCAAGTATGTTCTTTAATACTTACACAGAGAATTTTGTATTATGTAACATTCCCTCCTAAGCAAAGTAGGAGTTTTATCCACAAAGCTATATAATGAGTTCAATCTTTCTTTCAACACTGAAACTAAAAAATGACTAATTATATTCTGTTTAGTTCTTTATATGTATATCACATGAGGGGTTTTTGAGGAGAGTTGAAATTAACATGCTGAATTTTGTTATATCATTAGTAGGTTAGTATTGCCATCTTTTAACTTCTGAGACTGGATTCCTGGATAATTAATTATATAGCACTTAAAAAACAAACTATCATCTTTGAATGAGGGAATAAGCACAAGTCTCTATTGGGGGGGGGGAGCTATAGGACTGATAGGTTTAACTGTGCTATTTTGTGTGAGACCTCATCCAGCACCTACTTGCTTTGGTCTACCTTTCACCCAAGTTCCTTATCCCATTCATCACCATTCTACTTGAACTCTAACCTTTCTTCTCTGTTCTCCCTTCTCTGTACTCTACACCCCCCTCCAAGATAAAAGGCATAATTGATTAGGTGCTTCTCTGGGGAAGTAGTTATGATATCCTCAGCTTTTCCACTTCTTAAAAGACAGGACATATGAAGATAAATCTGAGGAGTGACCTCATAACTGACTGGAATAGTATGAAAGATTATAGAAAAAATTAAGATTATTGCCCATTAAGGAGGAAAAAATAGATTTAAATCACTCTATAAGATATTTAGCTGAAATAAAAGAAAACTTCTTGATCATGGAGCAATTCAGCACTAAAATAGGATTATCAAGAAAAGCTGTGGAATTTGATTACCCAGAAATATTCAAAAAGAGGATAAATATTCCTCTATTTGGGATAATTAAGACAAACAGCCAAATCAGAAAGAAAATAATAGATGAGATGTCTACATTATTGTTTGTGCTTTGTTCTTGAAGAGGATCATGACATCAGGTAGGAGATGTCATGAGTGCAAATGAATTGATTTTAACTGAAGAATCACTATGCAAAGTCACCATCCTCACTGTCTCCTCCTGAGCCATCTGGGTCCAGTGGCAAAATATAGAATGGGACTACCGCAACTAGCCCCAGATGCAGTGGGAGGCCTTATCCTTTTTTAAGCTAAGGTCTGTCCCAAGTCTTAATTTGTCTGAGGGATCACCTATTCAGTGATGAAGGCTAAGTAAAAAGAAGTGGAGAAAATAATGGTTTCTTTTACCTAGTAAAAAAAAAATCAGTCTGGGAGGGGGAGATCTTCAGTGTTTCTAGCCAAGACAGAAACAATTGCTATTTATACTTACTCTGAGCCATCAGAAACTAAACAATAACCAAGTGAGGCTTGGGCTGGGACCTGTTAATGGCTAATCAAGGAGAGCCAGAGCCATTTGGGTTTAAGGCATGATCCTTATAAAAGAAATCTAGAGTACAAACCCTAAGACATGTTGTTAAGTTTCAGAAACCAAAATATGTATTCCTTTGGGTAGAGGATCACAGAAGGTCTGATTCCCTATATGGACAAAGGAAATGAAGGGAAGGAAGGAACAAAAAGAGGAAGGAATAAAGAAAAAAAGGAAGAAGAAAAAAGGAAGGAAGGAAGGAAGGAAGAAAAGAAGGAAGGAAGGGAGGGAAAAGAAGAATGAAGGAGGGAAGGAATGAAGGAGGGAAAGAAGGAACAAAGGAGGGAAGGAATGAAGGAGGGAAAGAAGGAACAAAGGAGGAAAGGAAGAAATGAGGGAGGGAGGGAGAGAGGGAAAGAAGGAAGGAAGGAAGGAGGGAAGGAAGGAAGGAAAGAAGGAAGGAAGGAAGGAAGGAAAGAAGGAAGGAAGGAAGGAAGGAAGGAAGGAAGGGAGGGAAAAGAAGAATGAAGGAGGGAAGGAATGAAGGAGGGAAAGAAGGAACAAAGGAGGGAAGGAATGAAGGAGGGAAAGAAGGAACAAAGGAGGAAAGGAAGAAGGAAGGGAGAGAGGGAGAGAGGGAAGAAAGGAAGGAAGTAAGGGAGGGAGAGAGGGATAAAAAAAACTTAGTTGCCCAACTAGAACATAGAGTATGTGTGGAAATATATGATACCTGCTCCTGGAGATGGTGGTGGTGATGATAGCATCCTCATATCTCAGTTTTCCAAATGGCACCAGAGACATATGAAGTAGCCTTTGGCCATATATCCTATGCCAGTGAAATCTGAGGAAGTGCTTTAAAAGACCTTGAAATCTGAAGATGAAGAGAGAATGTGGCAGTAGGCAGAGACCTACTCTAGATTCCACTGTAAATCCTGTATACTCTACTTGCCTAATGATAGGTGATCATCTTGAATTTTGAGTAATTTAACATTTTGGGGGACATTTGTTCCTTGTGATTACATTGACCACTGTCTTCTGTACCACGCAATATTCATCTCACATTTCCTTCTTTCTAGCACTATATCTGCCACTATAGCAATTATTGGGAGAACAGGTACAAACAGGAACAGAGGATAAGCCAATAGTCATGTCAGGTCAATCTGAGATGAAATGGGGCTTCAGGAAATAAGAATTTTACTTCTGGTTCTTCTTCAAGCACCCTCAAAACTATAGTTTCATTGGTACAGGGAAATGCCAGAACCTGGAGAGGTTAAATAATTTTCCCACTATCCCATAATAAGTTTTGTTGATAGTCTATACTTTGAGAAAGTGATAATAATTTAATAAGGCATATTTAAACTTAAAATACTGACATGCAGTTTTTTTTTTCCTTAGAGAGATATTTGTTAAATATTTCTCAGCATACCACTATTTTCTTGCTATTATTCAGTCATTTCAATCATGTCCAACTTTTTACTTATGATTTTCTTGTCAAATACACTGGAAGAAACTGAGACAGAGGATTATGCCCAGGGTCACACAGATAATAAGTATCTGAATCCTTATTCGAAATCATAAAAAAAAAAAAAAAACAGGAAGATGAGTCTTCCTAACTCCAGGCTTTGCATTCTATTCACTGTGTCAGTCAGCCACCCATACCACTACTTAGAATACATGCATTCTAAGACTATAAAACAGACATGATTATATTAAGACTCTGAATGGAGACATTGGAACTTGAATCAAACTAAATAATGAATTTTGTACCAATAATACTTATGGAAAAATCTATTTTTTTTAAAATAAGGATACTGACACATAAGACAATGGTGTTCATTTATTTTGAAAAGTGTAATTTTAATTATTTATAATGCTCCTTAGTAAATGCATCAGAGTACATTTTGTTCAATTAATGATGTCTTAGTAATAAGATGCTACTTCTCTTTAATCCTCAGATTCTAAATCTTTGCTAAGAAGCAGAGTGAGACTTGGGATTTTTATGAGAATGATTGGTCTTGTATGTTAGGGAAATGAGAATTAGCAGGATACTACTAAAAGTTTTATAGCCCTATCTGCATACATATTTAGAGAAATTATTTGTTTGTCTTTCTTTTCTCTTTTCTCCCTTGAGACGGGTGAAGGGGGATTATAGGTTAGGACCTATTCAAAGGAAAGTTTAATAGAAAAGTTATTTCTTCTTACCTTAACTTGCCACTATCAGATTCTGCCATGCTTTTCTTCCAAACTGTGGCTACTTCTATCTTTTCAATTCCATTAAGTCCATTCCTGGGAAGTGTTATTTTCATCACCTCCTATGCCAGGCCTGTCAAGTTTTGGGAGAAGAACTACAAGTAAGATTTCATATTGAGTTTATGGTCTTTTTCTGCTCCTTTTTATATTCCTAATGCTGAACACTGTGCCTGGCACATAATAGATGCTTCATAAACATTTACTTACTGACTCATAGGGAAGTAACCTTTTGAAGCCTCCAAACAAAAGTCTGTGCCTGTAATTTTTTCAACTTGATTGGTGAACTTGTCAAATTGATCAAAAACTTCTCTAGCTCAATCCTTCCTACATGAAGAAAAATTTCTAATGATGTATATTTTATCTTTGTGACTGAGAAGTCTTTCTAATTTCATGATGCCTACTGATGTGAAACATAACCAAAATTTGTCCATTAAATTACTGTGGTGGTGTTTTTCAAATCAGTGTTTTTTCCCTTAGCCAAGGATAAGAAGGAGAGTCAGGGGATGGTTATAATTATACCTGTTATTATCCTGTGCTCTTATAATATTCTGTGAGAATAACTAAATATCTTGGAGTTCATGAAACTTTGATTTATTTATTTATTTATATTTAATTTTTAATTTTTTAATTTATATTTAATTATAATTATAAATTATAATTATTTATAATAATTATTTAGAATAATTCTTCCTTGGCAAATTCACATTTTTGTATCTCTTCTGAAAAAGATGAAGGATATTAGAGAAATGATTATTAATAACTAATGATTTGGGGATGATTCAGATTTCCTGGGATACATATTTAGCCAACATAAGTACTTACTTTTAGGAATATAGGATAGGACAACAAATGCTTTGGAAGATTTGAAGATTCAACTCAATATCTAGATACATGTTCTAGGATCACTTATCCAAAGTCTGAGCCCAACATAACCCCAGTCTCTGATTGGGTCTGTCAAGTGTCAGAATAAGGAGCAGAATCAACTCCTAATTGGGGAATAGTAAAAAAGCCTAAAATCCATATCTGCTTTGGGCCACCAAGAAAGGAACAGAAATCATGGCTTTCATCAGAGGGTGGGGCCTATTCCCAGATTATAATGGCAAACAGACTACATAAGGAACAAAACAAAACAGGTCCTGTTTTGCCCATATGCCCATCTAAGCAAATACTGTGTGAAGGTGAATATAGGTAAACCAAGATGGAATTGTTCCCCAAAAAATTCTTATGATAGTTAATGGCACAAAAAGTTGACATATAATAATCTTTCCCAAGCTATCTGTCAATGTTATAATTCTAATACATTATCAGCCAACAATATCAATTATCTTTAAGCAACATATTTACTAAGGTGGTATAGCAAGAACAGTTGGTACAAAACATTTTTCCTCTAAATGCTAATTCCTAGTCTCATACAAAAACACAGAGAGAGTCCAGAGTATGAATGGGATTAAATCTTGGATATATTAACAAGAAGGCAAATTTGGAGAGAATTTGTGGGGCAAAAATTTTAGTTTCCCAACTCCTGGTCATCCGAAGTCCTTTATTGAGTTGGTAGCCTGAATTTATTTCAGGTTCAAGTATGCTTCCACCATCAAATAATTGTCCTCATATACCTTCCTGTATTCATGTATGCCCTTTGTCTTTGCTTTTGGTTGGATATATTTGGTTCCTATTAATCTAGTTTTTTCTGATTACATAGTCAAAAGTTGGGAGAAGAATGTAGCACTCTGTATTTTCACTATATTTTCATTCCTCCACCTCTTGTTATTCTCTGGTATATTATGAGTCTATCTCCTGATTATGTTCCTGAGCCTAGAAATCCCAAAACTTGATTCCTTCTCTAGGAATTAGATGACTTATTGATGAAATTCCTCCCCTATTTAAAACTTTTCCAGAGGCATGGTCAGCTTGTTTGGGTAGCTAATCAAATTAGTCCTTTCTTCATCCAAATCCTTTATGAGGAATCAAAGGAGCACAACTTGCAAAGTTCCTCATGCCTTTAGCTTATTATAGTATATTAATTTAAGTGATAGGAGGATGGAAGGGACTGTGGAACCCTATCCCTGACATTTCTCTTTTACTACCTCCTTTTTTATAAAGAAGGGCAAAGAGTTAAAAAGTAAGAGTATAAGATGGAACAAAACACACAATAAATGATCATGATTGTAAATGGGATGGAAATATTGTAAAATAGATGAAAGGAAATTCCAAAAGCTTAAGAATTCTGACCCATGTAAATACCAATTATAACTCCAAAAAAATGATGAAGAAGCTTGCTTCCCACCTCTTGGCAGTCTTATGGACTGGAGGTTCAGAATAAGGCATATATTTTCAGATATAACCAATGTGTACCTTTGTTTTGCATTGGTCACATTTATTTTTATAGGGGCTTTTATTGTGTATTTATTTTTGACAAGTTTAAGGATACGTGGTAGGAGGGGGGCAGTTAAGTAATAGCCAGAAAAAGAAGAAAAGAAAGAAAAGAGCATCAGTGAAACATTTTTAAAATACACATAAGAAAGCAGAAGGAGGTTCAGAAGGGGACTCAAACAAGAAGGGTGCTGCTGTTACTACTGTATCAAATATAATATATACTTTACAAACAACTTGTACTTATAAGAGACCTATGGTGTCATTTATAATCATTTTTGCTTATGGAAATTATCTTGTTTGTTGATATTTGTCAAGCACATAAGTGTTTATGATACAAGAGAAAAAAAGAAAAGAAAAATTTGGTGTCAAAAGACCTAGTTCTGAATCCCAGATTTCCATTCCTTTTTGTGGACCAGTCACTTAAGTTTGGTTTCCTCATCTGCAAAATGAAAGAGTTGGACCCCCCACCCCAAAATTATAAGGTCTCTTCCATTTCTAAATTCTCATAGAGTCTGTGTTCTAAGGTCCCCAGAGGTCACATATTCCAACCTAGACTGGAACAAGAATACTTCCTATGACATCCTCAGTCAGTGGTAGTAGTTCTTCTTCTTGATGAACACCAGTCAAGGAAAAGTTACTATTCCTTAAGGTTTCTGTTTCCACTTCTGAACAATTCTAATTGTTAAGAAGTTTTTTTCTATTTGGGTTTTTTTCTGTTTATCAAACCCAAGTCTGCTTTGCAGAAACTTTAATCTATTGTAGCTGACCTGTCCTTGGGAATCAAATAGAATAAGACAAACTCTGATGACAACTTCACAATGCTTGAAGGCAGATATACTGTCTCAATTTCTCTCTTCTCCAAGCTAGGCATTTCTAAACATTAACTGATGCTCAAATTGGTATGATTTCTAATTTTTTCAGTGTCATCATTGCCCGTCATTGGATTTGTACTAGCTTGCCAATGTCCCTTTTCCAGGTGCCCTTAAAATAGTCCTCCAGGTGTGATCTCATCTGATCAGCAGGTAATCACGTTGTCATCATATCTCTCTTAACACAGCCTGCTATTTCATTAGTTTCCTTAAGGCTATTAACTAGAACTCTTGGCTTTTCCTGTATATTTATTCAGTCCTTACAGATGTGTCCAACTCTTAGTGACCCCTATTTGGGATTCTCTTGTCAAAGATAATAGAGTGATTTGCCATTTCCTTTTCAGTTCATTTTATAGATGATGAAACTGAAATGAATAGGGTAAATGACTTGTCCAGGGTCACACCTCATAAATATCTGAGATTACATTTGAACTCAGTAAGATTAGTTTTCCTGATGGTTGCTTCAGTATTCTATCTACTGCATCACCTAATTATCCCTTACTAAGTATGCAATCCACTAAAACAGTACTGTTCTAGTAAATGTTTAACAACTGACTCTCCAAAAAATGCATGCCATAGTTTAATTTTCATTAATATTGATATTTTATCCATCAATTTTTTTTAAAATCTAGATCAGTGGTATCAAATTCAAATAAAAACAGGGACCACTAAACAATACATATGCAGGTCATACATTGACTTAGAAAACTACATATCAATCATGTTTTGTTGCACTTTGATTTCTTTTGTGAAACATCTCTCAATTACATTTTAATCTGGGTGAGGGTATACTTAAGAGTTTTGTGGGCCATATGCAACCTTTGGGCTGAATGTTTGACACATCTGGTCTAGATAATCAACCCTACAATAAATCAAGCCCTGATCAGTACCATTTGCTGATTTCCAAAGTATAAATACTCATACCAAAAATTCTACTATTGGTCTTGAGAGCCAGTAAGAGATAGGTCCAACATGTTCCCATAAAACTTCCAGATCTTTTTCACATGGACAATTTTCCAACCATATTTTCTCTATCCTAATTTTATAATATTGCTTCCTTGAATCATTATTATATTTGCCATTTCTTTGATGAAACAGAGCCAAGGGAAGTAGTTTGTCTGGACTTGGTGTTTTGAAAGTGTTGAGATCAGTTCTATATTCTCAAACTATCTCCTACAACCTTATATGTTTAACATTGTGAAGTTTTAAAACATACTTGTTATATCCTATTATTTCTTTGTTTCATTAATGGTAACATGCAAAGTAGGGAGTTGTTATTTTCCATTTTGCAATTCAGAGAATGAGCTCAAGAGAGACTATTGACTTGCCAATAATTGGTAATTGCTTTTGAATCCAGATCTAATATTCTGTGATTCTTTGATTCTATTACTAGTCCATTGGCCTTTACATTGTACTAAACTGCCTCTTTCCCAAGCATATTCCAATATAGCAACGAAAAGTGTTTGACACATAGGTTAAGGTGAAAAAGAAAAAGTAGATAGAGTCAGTAATCTAAGAGAAATCAATTGATAATCCATGATTATAAGAACTTCATTACCACTGTTAGAAATAGCAGAAATTCTAGGTGGGAAAAAAACAACTTGAAGAGCCATGTTTTAACAGGACTTTAGTGCAAAGGGATAATTAGTAGTTCCCGTGTCCATAATAATAGAAGATCAGTTCCATATCTTATTTTGCATTAGCCCCATTAACTATGGTGACTGTGATAGCAATGTAAATTCTGATCTTCCTTGGATGATTAATATGTCTGCATTTTACAAAGCTCTGACACTTGCCCATTATCTATCCTATAAATCAAAGATAAGTTAGGACTGGTCTGTATTTTCATGCTCCTCACATTGGAAAGTTGATATTAACATAAAGCACAAGACATTTATGTTTCCTTATTTCTTTACTTGAAAGCAACTGTTCCAGACATTCATTCCTGTCATCCTATTTCAAACATTATTAATCCATGGTGTTCCAATGACAATATGTCAATGGGAGCCCTCTATAATGATATTATTGATGAAAAGAAACCTCCAAACTGAAAGAATATCAAGATGGCACTGAAAAGATAAAAAGAATGAGCAAATTTTGTATTCCAATATTTTTAACCAGTGCAGAAAACAAATATGATGTTGGGTTTGCAATCAGAAGAGCTGGATTCATACCCAACTTCTATAACTTTCTAACCATGTAACCTTCAGCAAGTCACTTAACCATTCTTACCCTCAGTTTCCTCATTTGTAAAATGAGGATGTTGGTATGTGGCTTCTGTGGTTTTTTCCAGCTTTAAATCCATGATCATAGAAGGCAGTGTCATACACAGATTGTAATAATTTCTAAGGCCAACATAATCTTTTTTACTTTTTGTTCAGTCATTTTTATAATTTCTGACTTTTCAAGACCCCATTTGGGATTTCCTTGCAAAAATACTGGAGTAGCTTATCATTTCCTTCTCTAGCTCATATAACAGATGAAGAGATGAAAACAAATGGAGCTAAGTGATTTGCTCAGGGATACACAGCTAATAAGTGTCGGAAACCAGATATGAATTCAGGAAGATGAGCCTTCTTGACTCTACATCCTATATTTTATCAATGTATCACCTAGCTCCTTTTTTACTTAAGCATCTTTTTATTTTGCTTTATTCCCTAAAATATTAATACAATTTATGAAGCCAAACAACAAAGGATATCCACAGTGGTTTGTTATTAAATTACATTAGGAGAAAAATAATTTTAAAGGGCTTCTTAGAACTCTGAAAGCTATTCTTTTGAGCAATATAATAAGATGGGAAGATGGTGATGTGAAAAGTTCCAAATTTTCATACTTCCTACTAGGACTACCTTAAGAACAATGAAAAATAGGGGCAAGTCAATAAGAAAACAAATGAACCCAAAAAGAAACACCAGCAAAATATTCCCTATACCCAAAAAGCCACAACAATAAATGATCATGATATAAACTCTGAATCTGAGCCAGAACAAAGCACTCTATCCTCATGTCCACAGCTCTATGATAAGCTAATTGTGTATAAGGACAAAGTACAATGTACAAAGAATAAGATTTTTACTTGAGGGTCCCATCTAGGAAACTGAATGCCTATTTTTCCAACTAGTCTAGGACTATATCAGAAGAAGGGCTTGGGTTCAGTGATCCTATCCAAAACAAGAGTAAGCAGAGCCTGGTCCAAGGAGAGTCCTAGTCCAGGCTGGTGTTGGGGGAAAATCCCATAAACCGCTGCAATTCCAGTTTTGCTACCTCACCTGGAACTCCAGGAGAGAGTAAGGCACAGAGATTTGTAATTCAGTGCTGTATTTATTATAATTATTCATTACGGCCATGTTCTTCAATTTATTTAAATTATGTTTTATTTTTTCTAGGAATCTATATGGGTCTTAAGATTTACTTAATAACAGATATTTTGTGTTTTATTTTATAGTTATTTTGAATGAGATTTTCCTTTCTATTATTTCCCCTTGAGTTTTTCTATTGCTATATAATAAGAATGTTGTTGATTTTTATGGCTTTTTATTTTTTCTGCCATTTTACTGAAGTCATCAATTAGTATTTTTTCTGAGTTTCTAGTATTTTCTGAATCATATCAATATTTATTGATCATATCAATAAATAAAGAAAAGTGTCCTCTTCTCTTTACCTGCTATATGTCTTTAATTTCTTTCTCTTACTTGAGAAATGCTAGCATTTGTGTAACTAGGTTAAATAAGAATAGGAAAGAGGAATATCTTTTATTTACTCCTATTTTGATTTAGAAAGCTTCTAGTATTTCTCCATTTAACATAATACTAACTTTTAGTTTTAGGTAAGCAGATTTTTCATATGAAAAAGATCTTTAATGCCTCTGTTTTATAAAGTTTTACATTTTTTCAAAAATAAAAATAGAAGCCATCTTACCAATCTATGAATATTGATGCATAAATATAGAATAATATATGTTTATATATTGCATTTATATCAGAAATGTAAGGATGATTCAGCACTGAGAAAACTATATTTTGCCAAAGGCTTTTTGTTATCTAATTTTTATCATTTTTGTTATAGCACTCATTTATACTAAAAAAATACAACAAAATAATAAACAGAAATATTATTTAATTTAGTGTTATATCATGTGTTAATATTCCATATTAGAATAAAGAATCTAATGTTTAGAAATAGAAAACATTTCATTATAAATAGAATGAAAGATAAAATAGGTATATTTCTTGTCATTGCTATTATTTGCAAGATTCTAGAAATACTAGCTATAACAATGCAACCAAAAAAATTAAATTAAAAAGGAAAACATACACAAAGAAAATGGGAAAATGATATTTCAGATGATGTGATGGTTTACTTAGAGAATTCTAGAGATGCAATTGAAAAATTAAATGAAAGAAATGGAATTTCAATAAGTAGCAAGATATAAATAAGCCCATGAAAATTCAACCTGTCCAAAACTGAATTATTATCTTCCCCTGAAAACCTTACCCCTCTTCCATTCTCAAGGGCACCACAATCCCCCCAGTCACTTTAGCTCGCAACCTAATATCATTCTTTACTCTTCACTCTCTCTTACCACCCCATATCCAATCCATAGCCAAGGCCCATCACTATTACTTTCTTAACATGTCTCACATATAGTTCTTTATCTCCTTTGATTTTTGCCACCACCCCTAAGCCCCCATCATTTCATACCTGCTCTGTTGCAGTATCCTGCTGGTGGATGTGTCTACCATACAACTTTCCTTTATTCCATTCTTCATTCAGCTGCCAAAGTAATATTCTTAAGCCTTGGGTGATCATGTTACTCTCTCTCTCAATGAAGTCTGAGAATTCCCTATCAACTCCAGGATCAAATATAAAATGCTATTTTGCATTCATAATCTGGCCTTTCCCCTACCTTTCCAATATTCTTGTACCATACATCCCACTAAAATATAGACTCATTAGCCTCATTGCCACTTCTTTTTTTTATTTTTATTAAAGTTTTTTTATTTTCAATACATATGCATGAATAATTTTTCACCATTAAATCTTGCAAAAGCTTGTGTTCCAAATTTTCCTCCCCTTCCCCCTACCCCCTCCCTAGATGGCAAGTAATCCAATATATGTTAAACATGAATTGCCAATCCTTAAACAAGACTACATCTCTTAACTCAAAATTTTCAAAGGCTGTTTACCATGCCTGGAATGTGTGTAGGCATCATACTTTCATTTCCTGGTTTCCTTCAAGCCCTAATTAACATCTTACTTACATGAAACCTTTCCCAGTCCTTATTGTCATGCTTTCTTCTGTTGATTATTTCTTTGTCCTGTAGGTAGCTTATTTGAACATAGTAGTTCAAATGTTGTCTACCCCAATAGATTGTGACTTAAGAGCAAAGATGTCTTTTAGCACTTTGCAAAATGCTTAACATAGTAGCTTCAAATATTTATTAATTGACTGACTGAAAGGCTTCCCTTCAAATGGAAATGACCTCAATTCAATACATTCGTTGGGTCCCTAATTCCTTTTTTTTTTTTAAATTCAAGTTCCTAACAGGAAAAGAGCTATAATCTGAGAAACTCTACCCAGAAAGTAGTCATACAAATTGATATGCAATTATTGTGCTACTGTGATATGATTAATAGAGGAGTACAATCCTGGAACAAAAGTAGTTATATGCTGTCTTTAGGGTACAAATATATCAGTCTTCTGGCAGAATCAATAGAATTTGAGTTATGAGCTATCTTTTCAATCAATAAATCAATGAGCTTCCATTAAGCACCTATTGTTTGCTAATTCTGTGCTAGGCACTGGTAAACGAAAATTGAACATTCCCAGTCTTCAAGAAGGTTATATTCTACTGAGCTAGGTATACATATGTATACCTAGCTCAGTAGAATATATATATTATCTGGCTCTGCTGTGTGTGTATCTCTATATATATATACACACACATACGCATACATATATGTGTGTGTATATATATATATATATACACATATAGACATGCAAAATGAAAATATATGCAAAATATATACAAAATAAATTAATCACTAACAATAAGAGAAATGCAAATTAAAATAACTCTGAGGTTTTATAGAACATCACAACCAGTAGAATAGCAAAGATGACAAAAATACAAAAATGGCAAATCTAGCAGATGTGGGAAGATATGCATACTAATGCACTGACTGTTAATTTAGCTATGAATTGGTCCAACTGTTCATGAAAACAGTTTGAATTTCTACTCTAAATGGCACTAAACTGAACATATTTTGACCCAGTGACACTACCAATATATAGATGTTGATATCAATACCCACATATACATACACACACATATATATATATTTATATATACATACAAACACAATACATATACACATACTCATACATATTTTAAAATATAGCAGTATTTTATAGTAGCAAAGGACAAAATATAAAATATGTGCCCATTGATTAATAATTTTTGGTTGGATTGTAAGAAATGACAAATATGAAGAATATAGAAATGTGGAAAAACTTATTTGAATTAATACTTGAAAAAATGTATTTGAAGTGATTCAGAAGAAAGTGGAAAGAAGAAGTTACAAAATGGCAACAGCAATATAAAAGAAAACTATATTTAAAGGCCTAAGAACTCTAATCAATGTAGTGAACTGTCATTACATTAATAAATTGATGGTGAATGGTGGAATAAGAGATATAGAACAAAGAATACATTTTCAGACATGACCAATATGTTGATTTGTTTTGCTTGACTGTAGTTATTTTCATAAAGGAGAAAAATGTGAGACAGTGTCATTGTTAAATGCCAATGATGTTAAAACAAAAAAAAAAAAGATTAATAAAACTTTTTAAGGGAAAAGTATAATAAAAATAGTGCTAGTGTTACTTCCTAATATTTTAAAATTTATAGAAAAGAAAGGTGCAGTCTTTTGTAGAGAATCCATAGTGAAAGAAAATTATTTGTACTCTGTTCAGACCAAGTAGTAGTCTTTCTCAAGTGATATATATATAGGATAATCTGGGAAACATACAAGGAAATAGAGAAAAGGAAGAATCAAGGAGTAGATGCTTCATAGGACTTCATCAGAACACCCACAAAGGGCATGAATCATGACTTACTGCTGTTACTTTACCTCAATTCTAAAATTAGTTATCTTTTAATATAGTATTTTATTTCCAAATTATTAGTTTTCTTTTCCTTTGATTAGGTACTCCAAAAACAGATTATATTTTGTTTTATATAGCTTATCAAATCAATGTCTTATGTTCATCAAGAAATACTGTCATATTAAGTGTGGGAGAGTATCTAAAAAAGGTCATTCTCTAATGTATTGAAGTTTGTGTTGTTATGTATGTACATGTGTTTTTGCACATGAGCTGGAGTCCAGAGAAAGAGTTGTCAAAGCTTGACAGCTTTCATGTTTATTAGATCTCTCCAAGATCCCACCACCCTTTGAGAAGTTTTTCTCCAGGTCTTTTTGAGGAAAAAAAATCATGATGCAAAACCCAGAACTGTGGTCTGTTGTCACCTGCTGTTACAGTATCGGAGAATCATGTCATGCATCTGTTTAAAGAATTAGAAGAGAGATGGAGGAAGCTAAGAGTTAGTGGAGGCAGGAAATCTCATATGGCTCATTTGAAAGTTTTTCCTTTTTCTTTGAAACCTGTTTTTTTCCCCTTGCTCTTGCTTTCTTGGTTGCTAATATTAATCATTTCTAGCATCACTACCCCAATTCTGAAAGTTTTGTATCTCATTATCATCTTATGTTTTTTTATATGGAAGCAGAAGAGACTGTCTTGTAATTTTTTTTTCCTGGTTACTTCATCCCTTGAAAAAGGCCTGTGAAAGACATTTTAATTTGCAATGGTTAATGGGCTATAGTAAACTGCCACCAGAAATCTGGGGATTTCATTTACAACTCTTTCTCCTGGCTCTCCTCTCTACTTTTCAATTTTACTCTTTTGTCACTGTGTGTCTTGCTTTCTAGTCCAAGACCTGTATTGGTTTTTGCAGGCCTCTAGGGAATGACTATATATTGCAACTCAACCAGTGAAATGTCTCCAAGGATTTTGTAATTAAATCACCTTATAACTATATCCATTCTCTTTTCCTCTTTTCCCAGGCTTGTGTGCCTTGAATTCTTTCCTACCCCTTTGGTCTACATTTTCCTGTCTTGCACCATGCCTTCAGGTTTACCACCCTTATGTTGGTCAAGCTTTTATAATGATTCTTTGTTTATTATTTCATAGTTATACCTTGTTCTTGGACAGAGTTTTGCAGCTTGCAAATCATTTTCCTCTTGACAACCAAGGATGGTGGAAGATAGCACAAAGACTTTAATTGCTATTAAATACTAATAAATAAATAATATTAAATATTTTAAAATTTTATGTGAGTTGCCCCAAACATGTGAAATTAAATATCAAAAACCAGGATTTCAGCCTAGATCTTTGGACCCTAGTCTAATGCTTTTTCAACTGAATTATCCTTACACCTTGACCCAGGCACCATCTACTGGATCTCTATTGAACCTCTTCAGTGTCCTGTTGATAAATTTATTTTTCTAGTACTCTTGGGCCACTGAAATAGTGTTCATTTCCTTTTTCATTCATGTTTTCTAAGAAGTTACTAAAAACAACCAAGAAGTTATCTAAAGCTACTAAAATAGAAAGTTCTACTATATTTCCAGTCCCTAGAATACCAAATAATAATAGGACTCTAGCTTTAGAGTTGGAAAGGAACTCAGAGACTATTTTTGTCCAATTCCCTTTTTTTCTAGGTTCATGGAAGTTAAGTGAATTTCCCAGGTTGACAAAGGGAAGAAATAGAATTTCAACTCAAGTTCTTTGGCTTCGTTGTCAACATACTTTTCACTGTGCCATTGTAACCCCAGATTTAAAGATTTTTCCTTTAGCACAAACTAGAATCATTTGCAGAGTTTTAGATATTATCTGGTTAAGACTTTTCCATACTTTCTTAGCTTGTACGTATCTGTCTTCCTGTAATCTTTTAATAATGATATAATCACAAATGAATAATCCTTTAATAATGATATAATCACAAACGGACTCTAATCCTTTTAAAATTTAGTATATCAATATGAAATCTGAGCTTTCCAATAAGTCCTTGCTCTCCCTATATAACTGGTCAACCTCTTTTTTTTTCTAATAAGACATATCTTTGATGATGTTTTTATACCATTTCTTGGGTGCCAGTCATTAGTGGCGATACCAACCAGTGGAATGAGAAAGTATTTATTAAGCACTTATTATTTGCTAAGCACTCTGCTAAGCCTAAATCATATTTAAAAAGAAAAACAAATTTGAGACTCCCTCTTCCTGAAGAGTTCACATTCAGATTAGGAGAAGTTAAGAGATTATAGCTTCAGGGTCGATGGTAAAACCCATAAATCTTGTGGGTACACTGTTGGCAAGGAATTTGGGTTAGTATATATTGAAAGATGAAGAGGTCTTGTGTCAGTCAAGTGAGTTTTGCCTAATTAACAAGCTTTTTATCAAACCCCTACTTTGGGTCAGCCACTGCATTAGGAGCTATGATAGAAAGACAAAAATGATACAGTCCCTACTTTCATGTTGCAGTCAAACTGCATGTGAGAGATATATTTCCATTACCCTTTGGGGTAACCTGAAATTGTAATTCTTCATGTAATTCATGCTGTTCCATGGTTCCACAGTATCACTGAGAAAATATGAATTCAGAAAAGTGCAGAGCCCTTTACTAATATTATATACCTAATCTTCATGGGAGTTGTAAAATAAGTAGAAGAAGGTATTATTTCTGTTTCATAGGAACTCCTAATGGAGTTACAATATACTCTTGACCCTTTTAATAATGATTTGGATGAAGTAATAGATTTTTATACTGCTTTGAGTCGCAGATAATGCAAAAATTAGAAAATATGGCTAATACAAGAGAACTGAATTAAAATTTAAAACAATCTCAATGGGGCTGGAATGCTAGACCTAAATCTATAAGATGGAAATTTAACAAGGATAAGCTTGGGGGGGGGGGAAATCCTATATTTACATTAAAATAAATTGTACTAGTAGAGGGATATTTGGCATCTTAAATGCAAATATAAAAAATTATCTGGCAATTTTCATTGATCACAAGTTTTTTATGAGCTGACTATGATGTAGCCACTAAGAAATATAACCCAATTTTAGGCAGCATTAACAGAAGTATAATATCACCAACACAAAAGTAATTTTTGGACTCTGCTCTAATCAGACCACATCTGAAATGTTGTACTTAATTCTGTATTTAAAGGACTTTGACAAACTAGAATAAAATTAGAAGAGATCAAAAAAGAATAATGTAAGAGATTCAGAAACCATAAGCATCATTGAAGGAAAATTGAGATAGTTAGCCTTGGGGAAAGAAAAAAGACTGGACAGAAAAATATCTGAAGAGTTATAATAGAGAAGGAATAGACTTATATTGTGTTCTAGTTCTGTTTTAAGTACAGAACTAGAACCAATGGGTAGAAATTAGATAACTTTTATGATCCCTTCCAATGCTCTGAAACCATAATTATAAGGATGAATCCAAATTTGGGGGGGGAGGGGTAGAGACTTGTTATAAGATATATTGAGACTGAATTAAGATGCCACACTAAAGAATTCTAATCAGCAAGTCAGGTAGGATGATGACATCATAATTTTTCTTTCTTAAAAAGATACCGAAGATTATAATTAAGGGATATGATGTGTCATTTCTTTTAATTTTTTTTTGCTGAAGTAACTGTGGTTCAGTGATTTTTCCCAGGGTCACACAGCTAAGAAGTGTTAAGAAGTATCTGAGATCAGATTTGAACTCAGATCCTTTTGACTTCAGGGCTGGTGCTCTATCCACTGCACCACCTAACTGCCCCTCATTTTTTAACCTAATAAATGAAGCAAGGGATTGATCAACAATACTGGAAGTAAATAGGAAGGGGCATGTGATATTCGTCAGACATGCTCTTTAAGTTACCTTATAATAGACCTAGATGTATTCTGAATAAGAGGTCAGAAATAACATTTTAAAATATTTCATATCTTACTTTGAATCATTTTTAAGAGAACAATTTCCACAAATTTCCCATAAATGTCATAAAATTATTCTAGTCTTCAAGTATTCAGTAAAGTTTCTCTTTGTGTCAACATTTTCATAGTGATGAAATATAGTTTAAATCAGCATTTAATCAGCATTAAAAGGGAGAAGCTATAACATACAGTTTGCCACTTCAGCCTCCTCACCAATCTTTACCACTCACAACAGAGACCACACCCTAGAAAATTTCCATTCTCTCTTCTTCCCCATTTTCCAGTTTTATGAAGCATGAACAATTTTATCTCATCAACTCTTCCTGCATGCAATTTGTCAATCTTTATGGATTCATTCACCATGCTAGCATCCAAAGTGCTATTCTAGGGCCATTCCCCAGTGTTGGTTGTTTCTCCCATTAGAATTTAAGCTCTTTGAATGACAAGGTCTGGCTTTACTTTTGCATTTGTATCCCTCTCACTTATCATATTGCTTGGTACATAGTAAACACTTAATATATGCTTTTTAATTTATTCATTCAAGGATGGAAAAAGCAACAATAGCTAAAAATTTATAGAGCTTGTGTGTAGGTGTATGTGTGCATAGGCACACACATATATGTAATCAAATTTTATATAGCCAGGGAAAAGTTTGCAAAATTCTTTTTCATATCTATATCTATATCTATCTCTCTATATATAATTATTATTACCCAATTCAAATCTTGCTAGTTATTATCGATAGATCTCAAGAATATTCTTGAGTTCCTTCCTAAATGAGTTCAATTACTCCTTTTTAGGAGCATTTTTCTCCTCTCCATTTCCTCTCAAATCAGAAGATTTCAGCATAAAAATACCCTAACATCCCTAGTTCCTCAAATTATTCCATTCCCATGACATACTCATTCACCCAATCTTAACTACAAAGAGATGTTCCACTTCCATATTTATAATTTCAATTATTTATTATTTATTATTAGTATATATATATATATATTATTTATTTAATTATTTATTATATTATAATATAATACATATATAATAATTCATTATAAAATTATTTATACCCATATTTCTCAATGCTTTATAACCTCTAACATTGTTCTTTATCCTCATCATGATCCTTTTCCATTTTATCCCTCTGTTCTTAGGTCATCGCTGGATGATACATTGGCTATAGTTTTCTCCCTTTCCTATCATGATCTGTTAATAAACCAATGAAAATTGATTCCCTTGCCCCCTTCCCTTGTCCTTTCCCATCTTTCCAGGTCCCAACCCCAGATTGTCTACATTACCTACCTCTTTCATTCCTATTCACATGCTGCTAAATGGAGCTAAAGATAATCACAAAATCCTGCTGATCGAACCCCCTACAAATTTATTTTATCTCATTTCAACTAACTCCTCTCTGTAGCAAGACAATGATTCTGTTTCTCCCTAATTGATTCATTAAACCACTCTCCACAGTAATTTCTCTCTTCTCAATCCTATCACCTTTTCCCTCCCTAAAATGGAGGGGAAGCTGTTTCATGGGGGGAACCAAAAAACCCCAAAAGCTATTTTGAGTGCTTCCCTTTTCTTTACTCCTTCCTTCCATCACTCCTCTGTCAGAAGAAGGCAAAGCACTCTGCATATATTCCATCCCCTCTGAATTTCTCCAACAAACTGCTAGTCCAACCATTCTTATAGATATCATCAATCTCTATATCTATGAGTTTCTTCCCTGAGGCTTATAAACAAACTCATATCTTATCCATCCTTAAAAATTACTCACTTGATTCTTCTATCCTCACTATTTATCACTCTATACCTCTACTGCCTTTTATGGTTAAACTGTTCCTCTCACTCTCTTCTCAGCAATGTGGTTTCTAACTTCATTATTCAATTGAAACAGCCTTTCTGCGAAGATACCATTGATCTCTTAATTGCCAAATCTAATGGGCCTTCTCAAACCTCATCCTCCTTGATTTTTCTTCAGTATTTGACACTGTTGATCACCCCTTTCTGGACACTCTGATGTCTTAAGATTTTCATAACCCTGCTGCCTCCTGGTTCTTCCCTTGTCTATCCAACCATTCCTCCTCATTCATCTTTGCCCATTTTTCATTGTATTATACCACCTAACTATGTGTGTTCCTCTAAGGCTCTATTCTTGGAAATGCTTTTTTCATCTTATGATATCTTACTTTACAATTTCATCAGCACCCATGGACTAAAATAATATATCTATGTAGATAATTCCCAGATGGATACAATTAACTATAGTCTCTGAGCCTCAGTCATTCATCATCAGCTGCCTCTTAGACATCCAACTGATTGTGCCATGAGTTTCAAACTCAACATGTCCAAATCAACATTATCTTACTCACTATAACCTAAGCCTTCTCCTTTTCCTAACTTTCTTATTACTTTCTTGGGTACTCTTCCTTGGTATAATCCTCAACTCTTCATTCTCATTCTGTATGCTCTGCCAAATTTGGCCATTTCTACCTTCACAATAAGCATCTCTCATATATGTTCTCTTTTATCCATTAATACAGTCACAACTCTAGTTCAGGCTCTTATCATCTCTTATCTCATCCCTTTCAATAGCCTTCTCTTTGATCATAGTTCCTCGTCTCCCTGGATTCTTATCCATCTTCCACTTAGTTTTCAAAATGACAAAAATTAAAGTGTTGTTCTGACCATGTCATATTCCTGCTTGAAGCTCCATTGGCTCCATGTTATTTCCAAAATTGAATGTAGTCTTTAGTTTGGCATTTAAAGTGCTTCATAATTTAGAAGTCTCTGATTTTCCAGCCTTCCTCCACCTTATTCGAAGTGGCTCTATCTCTGTCTGTTAACTATATGACATGCCTCTCTTAATGTAGCCTAAAACCACATTATCTTTTGCCAATTATTTTCAGTCAAAAAATTAATCAAATCAACTCCTTAGGAGACATCATGTTCAAAGCCTAAATTCCCTTTTAGAGCCATCTTTTTCCTGAATGTGTTTAAGAAATTTCTAACGAAAAGGGTAGATGGCATTGTGACTTCAAAATAACAGATTTATTTATTTTCTTGTAGAAATAATTATTGATAGAGCTTCATAGATGAATAACAGAGAGAAACCAGAGTTTTATCTGTTTCCATGTAAATATGCTGAACCTTAAATGATTTAGTAGCTATTTAGTATTGGAGTTTGTTTTCAAAATAAAGCATGTTGTATGATGAAACAGGAAACCTGATATTGTCAAAGGATATTATAATCAATAGCAATTGTGGATTGAACTTGAAATTTCTTTATGAAAATAAATGAAAATATTGGTACCTGAAAGGTAACAAAGCTGTTTCCCTAAAATAAAAAGATTGGTCTAGATGATTTTGATAAGCCATTCTATCTTCTTAGGCCTCAGTATCCACATGTGTAAAATGATAAAGTTAGACTAGATGGCCTCTGAGACTCCTTCAGAGTTTTAATGCATGATCCCTTTTATAACATGATGTATAAGGTCCCTTCCTCACCATTTGTGAGTTATTCCATGGACTTCTATTGAGAAAATACAAAGAGAGTGAAATCAAAAAGGAAAGAAAAGGTGGAGAAAAAACACAAAGTAGAAGGTTGAAGAGGCAATATGGAGGTTCCAAGATTGTGAGAGAGAGATAGAGAAAGAGAGAGACAGAGACACACACACACAGAAAGTTGAAGAGAAATGTGGAGGTTCCAAGATTGTGTGTGTGTGTGTGTGTGTGAGAGAGAGAGAGAGAGAGAGAGAGAGAGAGAGAGAGAGAGAGAGAGAGAGAGAGAGAGAGAGAGAGACAGAGACAGAGACAGAGAGACAGAAACAGAGACAGAGAGACAGAGACAGAAAGGCAGAGACAGAGACAGAGAAAGAAAAGACACAGAGACAAATACAGAAACTGAGAGACACAGAGAGAAAGAGAGAGGAAGAGGGACAAGAGAGGGAGAAGGAAAAAGGGAAAGAGGGAGAGAGGGAGGGAGGGAAAAAGGAGAAAGGATAAAAGAGAGAGATGGAGAGAGAGAGAAAAGAGAGAGGGGAAGAGAAAGAAACAGAGACAGAGAGAGAGGGACAGAGTCAGAGAGACAGAGAGAGAGACAGAGAGACAGAGAGAGAGAGAGAGAGAGAGAGAGAGAGAGAGAGAGAGAGAAAGGGAGAGAGGAAATAAGAGAGAGAAGAGACAAAAATAGAAAGAAGAGAGAGATATTGGGCTTTTTTAAGGTCTTATGTGCTAAGCACTGTACTGAGTTTTAGGATACAAATAGAAGCAAAAAAAGGCAGTCCTTGCCCATTCAGAGAGCTTACATTCTAATGAGGAATGATAGTACATAAAGGGGAGAAGAAAACATCGGGGTGAGATGGGGTTCACTGCAGTGTAATGTGAAATGTACCAAGGAATGCCATAAAGAAGCACAAGCTCCTTCAGGATAAGGCACAAACTTACCCATCAGAGCCAAGAGATGTAGGAGTGGTACTGGGACGAAATGCAGGTGATGAATAGAGAAGTCAGAGTGTCAAGTTGACAGAAGCGGCCAGCTAAGTCTTAAGTTGATATTAAGAGATAGGGTTAGAGATGGTATTTTTTTTCACTGATATTGGGAACTCCTGATGAGGAGACAGAGCCAGAGAAAGAGAGAGACAGAAACAGAAAGAGACAGAGACTCAGAAACTAGCAGAGAAAAAGAGAGACAGACACAGACACAGAGAGAAAGAGAGAGGGAGATTGCATTTTTTTCTTTTGCTGATATTGGTAACTCCTGGTTTTTTCTGACACCAGTTTGTACATATTCTGCAATTTATAATTTTAGAGAGTTGCTTTGAGTTTTGAGAGATAAAATAACTTGCCAGGATCATACAGTCAACAAGAGTCAGAGGTAGGAACTTCTGACCTACAATACACCTGGTTCCCAGACCAACATTTTATCTACTGTATCATGTCACCTAAAACTGTATCAACTTCTCAAATAATTATAGTTGTGTGCCGTATTTCTTTATATATTACTAAAGGTTAATAGTACACTCAAACCATTTCTTGTCATCCTAAATTTATTACAAATGGACCCAGAATACCATTGTGCACTGCAATACCCATACTACCCTAGGCCTATTTCATCATAGAGGAAGCACAAAGGAGGCAACTGCCCCCAAAATCAAACCGAACACTGGATTTTTTTGTCCAGCTCTGCTATAACTTTCGACATGACTTTGGGTCACTTTCTTTCTCCTAAGTTCTCTGAGTTTTCTGCATTTGTAAAACTTGGCCATACACTTGGTGAATATTATATCTTAAAAACCAAATGATGAATTTGGTTCCTTTCTTGCTGTTGAGCTGATGGATGAGCATACTTACACACATGTATCCAAGGGCAAGACTTGACACTTCAGGTGTGATGATGAGTTATTATGCAAATGTATTCCAGAAGGATGACGCTTTTGAAGAAACCCCCACACGTTAAGCTTCTCACATGGCATGGTTTTAGCTCATTATTCATGATGCTGCCATGAATAATTTTATTCAGGGCCCCTGAACTTTTTGCTGAATAGCTATAGTATTTGAAAAGTGCAGAGTAGTCAAATAAACCATTCCAAGGTATGAAGGCATAGAATAGCTTCACTTCAGGCCCACCCACACCTGCTTCCCAGCTGTTCTTATGCTGCCTTGAATTGGTCACCCAGAAGTCAGGTTCTGGTGACTGATTCAGGTTGATGGATTGTTTCAGGGAGTACAAGTATGCTACAACATAAAGCAAATAAGAATCCTTTCTTGTTTCCTAAATAAGTTGGATAAGTGAGAGGCAGCATGAGGTAGTAGAAAAAACATGGTACTTGTTGTCCAATCTAGACATTGTAACACTCCAGCTCTAAATTTATTTCTTCCCATGGACCTCAGTTTCCCCATCTATAAAATGAGGGATATAAACTTAGAAATCGTATAATTTTGTTTCTGCACTAAGTTCTAGTTCCTATTATTTAAGAAGTGTTGATATTAGGAATTGTTATTTTTCCCACAGATTTCTATAACTCAGGATTCTGTTTGGGTTTAATTTTCATAAAAAACCTTGAAGTAATGAGAGGAAATTAAAAAGTCATGACCTTTGCAGCCAGAATTTTCTATGAAACTGTTTATTATAAAACATAAGATATAAAAAATATTGTCCCAATATATTTTGCAGGCAGGCAATTTTGATACCCAGAAATTTTTTATTAAAAAGGGTCTTATCATAATTAGCCAAAATTCAGAATATTCACCAGGCAAGTCTTAGTGCTTTAGTTAACAATTTTGATGCAGATAAGCAGAACAGGCACTCTTCTAAGATTCAGGAAATTTGGATACACATCCTGGCTCTTCTAACTTCTGGCTATTTATAAAAGTTCAAGGAGTAATATAACTTTTCTGAGCCTCAGTTTTACCAAGTAAAATGGGGGTGAAATAGTTGCATTTTATAGTTTACCACTTACTGGACTACTCTGAGGAAGATACAGGTAAAAGCCTTTTTCAGAAAGTGTGGTACAGTGGAAAGTATAAATGTAAAATCAAAGAAGTTGGGTTCAAATGTCATCTCTGTCATTTGCAGAATGTGTTACTTTGGGTATGCTGTTTCAGTTCTCTTGGCCTATTTCTTCATCAGTGAAATGATCTCCAAGGGCCCTTTCAGCTCTTAATCTCTTTTATCCTCTGATCTGATTATTATCTTCACATACATTGACATGATTTGCTGGGGATGGTGGGAGGCAGAAGCATAGACTCTAAAGCCTAGTGACATTAAACAATAAGGTTGTGCATTTGCAATAACTTGTCCACATGGGGTTTTAATGGATTCTTGTGGAACTTGTTTATAAGAGCATTAATTCAGAAATTCTAGTTTTAATAATTTTTCTATCAAAATCAAAGAAACCTCATTTGTCCAATGCTTGTACTGATCAGATATGCTTGTTAAGCATTTCATCTGCTTGTTTGATTTACAAAGACATAACATGAGAAGAAGAATTCAAAATCTAATACATCATCACTGTGAGAACTTTTTGACATCATCATCATCACCAAAGAAGGCCATTAGGTGATGCACAGTTACGTAGAATACTACACCTGAAATCAGGAAAACTTGTGAAACTTACTAGCTGTATGATTCTAGACAAATAACTTAACCTCTGTCTGGTTCATTTTCCTTCTCTATAAAATAAGGATAATCAATAGTACCTAATTCCCAAGTTTGTTATGAGGATCAAATGAAATGATATTTGTAAAGAACTCTGTAAATCTTTAAAAGCTACATATAATAATGAATACTATTAATGATGAATAATGAAAACAATATTATTATTAAAAATAGGATAATGTTATCTCAATCTAAGAATTGCTCTTCTGGGTACCATGCAAACCTAATTTAAATGAACCCAATGCTATTCTGCAAGGTTTTTCATACTATACATATGACCCATAGAATTCATAAACCATAGAATTCCACATTAATTGGCTCTTCAAAAGATGTTACATGAAACATGTTGGTTACAAAGGAGCAAAATTATAAATGGAAGTTAAATATCAGGCTAACCAAAATTTAAACTAGGTCTCTATGGAGAAGTGAAACTATAATAATGAGTTAAAGGAGCAAGACTTATGGGCAGAGCTAGGCAGAGCTGAGCAGCACCACGCAGATGGAGTAGTTAAAGATCTGGGAAGGCAAATGACAAGGAAGCTTCTCCTGCCTTTAAGAAAGAGCCAGAAACTGTGGTTCCAATGAATCAAGAATAAAAATTAAAAACTATGTTATTTTCATACAAGAATTTGAGCTGCTTGTTTATGTGTGTCTGCGTATACATGTGTATTTATGTGTGCATGTCCCTTCTCTTGGCAGAAAGGAAAGCCCTATGACCAGGTATAGGAATCTTAGAAGCAACCCTTTTAGAGTTGAGAGTCACCCAGCAACTGATGAATAACATTTGGAAGAAGGAAAAGAAAAGAAAAGGAGACATCACTGTCATGAGTATTAGTGAAACATGGAGGAGGTAGTAGAAAGGAGGACAGCTGTGGTCATAAATTTACTAACAAAATATTGAAGTTCATTGGTGGGAAATTCAGTGAACTCTGTCATGGTGCCAATCAATAAAGATCTCTATAAAGGGAACTTGTCTTATTTTGGTGACTAGAAAGCAAGAAAGCTTCTTTGTAACATTAAAAAATTCAAATCACAAGATCATATAAATTTAGAAGTAGAAGTAACTGAGAGGCCATATGATTGAACTTATTTTACAAATGAAGAAACTGGGTACCAGACAGGTGCTCAAGGTCACCTAAGTCTAAAAGGTTAAAGGTAGAAGCTGACCTCAGATATCTTGCTCTAGAGCCAGGACAGATTTTGCTATGTTATTCTGTCTCCCCTTGAATAATTCACTTTATCTAATGAGTAGGGAGCCAAATATTAAAGCAGGTTCTCCAAAACATTTCAGTGGGGGATATAATTGAAAAATTATATCAGTCAGGGCTAAATAATGCAGAGAATGCCCAACCATGCAAATGAAATAAGAAAAGATATTGCCATACAAAATAAGGATAGATGGAATATATATTGTTCATTTTATTTGTGTGATATTATGGACTGCTTAAGGTATATATTTGAACTTTGTAAATATGAGGGTAAAATATTTACTTTTCTAGGAAGTCAAGGAAATCTTTGAAGAAGTAAGATGGGAGTTTCACTGATGGAGGGGGGAAATGACTAGTGGACTTGGAGGAATATATTGGTTCAAATGGAAGCACGATGTAAAAAATCTTCTGTTCTGTAAAATAGAGGTAACAATATAAGAATTGCTTCCATCACAGAATTGTTGAGAGGATCAAATAAGATAATATGTGAAAAAGTTCCTTGAAAATCTTAAAGCCCTATATGTTGTCATTCAGTTATGACCCCGTTTGAGATTTATTTGGTGTTTTCTTGGCAAAGATATTTCACTGGGTTTGTCATTTCCTTCTCCAGCTCATTTTACCAGTGAGGAAACTGAAGCCAACAGGATTATATGACTTGCCCAGGCTCACACATCTAGTATCTGTCCAAGGCCAGTTTTGAATTCAGGAGGATGTTTCCCTGACTCCAAGCCCAGAGATCTCTCAACTGCCCCACTTAGCTGCCAAAAGCTTTATATAAATGTCCATTATTATTGTTGTCAAGATTTTATTAGTGGTAGTAAAAGCTATGTGGAAAACAATCTAGTTGTAGTATTTGTGCTCAAGGAGAGATCAACCTACTCTGATGTTCCAAAAACTTAATCTCAGACAGAAATACTCTACTCCCCCCCAAAAAGTCAGATATGTTCTTATTTTTCTTCCTTTTTTAAAAATTTATTTTTAGTAACCTGTCAGTCATCCTAGGAGGTATTCAATTAGTGAAATGAATAATATTCTAAATATCCTCTCACTTTTTGTAAAATATCACTTCCTTGGATGATGGCTAATTTGCAAGATGAGTATGATTGACTATGAGTTTAATCTTATGAATGTCAGTCTTGGATCCTAGTTTCTATGTTACTCAATCCTTCTAACATGCCTGTTACATGTATCATTTACAAACCAAGAAAATTGGGCACAGCATGGTTAAATGATTTACACTAAATCATTCAACAGTCAGTGATGGGAAGAAAGTCAGAATTTTGAATTATTGTCTGCCTACCTCATACTTATTCCACTGGGTCATCCTCTCTTATTTTTTCACCAAATTGCAATGAGTGGAAATGTATTTTTTGCTAAACATTTTTTTAGTTTAGTTTAGTAACAACTTCAAAGATGATTTTTTTTCAAAACTTTAGAAATTCCCTTATTTCTAATAGCAATTCAATTTGCAAGTATTATGTTAAATCCTGCTGGATACAATGACTCAAGAATAATTTGTGGGCAGTTTTCTGAGTTTTTGCTTTTGTGAACAGCATTCAGAAATCTCTATAGTTGATAAAAACCATAGGGAAAAAGAAAGATCATCTCAGTGAAAAAGATAGTTGAATGATTTTATTGAGTTCCACATCTGCTAAATGAACCTCAGTTTACTCATCTGTAAAATGAGGAAATTGAACTAGATGACTTTCATTGTTGAGTCAAGTTCTATGAATGACTAGTGTGTCAACCACAGCATGCATTAATGAATTCCATGTTGTTGGTAGAGCTTATTCTCAAGTCTACACATCTCATGGGACTGATGGTCATGAACCATGAAGAACCTACATTAATTCAATAGGTTTAAAAGTGTTTCTGTATAAAATGCTACAGTATCTCTGCCAAGGATAAAAGTTTCCTCTTACTGCAGGGAGAGTCAACACCCGGGGAATCAGATGCATCTTGAAACACTTTGTGCAGCAACACTGTTGGCGCTGATATATTCCTGAAATCGGATGCAATCCCACTACAGGTGTCTCATCTGTTGTGTCATTTATAATGGTGCTAATCAAAGGACATTGGCTCTCTCTTTAATCAGTAGGACAGGACACCCTAGAGCTACCCTGAAAATCAGGGAAATTAGAGAAGAAGAAACAAAACTCTAGCATCTGGACAAATTAGACCTATTACTCCCCACCCCAAACCTTCATTTTCTCTTTGGCTGAATGCCTCCTCAAGCTTGTATGCATCTTCACTGTTTAAAAATTATTGCTGCTGCTGCTGCTGCTGCTGCTACTACTACTACTACTACTACTACTACTACTACTACTACTACTACTACTACTACTACTACTACTACTATTGCTGCTACTGCTGTAGCTACTCCTCCTACTTCTACAACTACTGTTGCTTTACTTCTGCTTCTGCTACTGCTGCTGCTATTATTACTACTATTGCTACTACTGCTGCTGATATTACAACTACTATTGCTGCTACTGCTGCTGTTGCTATAGCTCCTGCTACTACTACTACAACTACTGTTGCTTTACTTCTGCTGCTGCTGCTGCTGCTATTATTACTACTACTGCTACTGGCACTACAACTACTATTGCTGCTACAGGTGCTGCTGCTATAGTTCCTCCTCCTACTACTACAATTACTGTTGCCTTACTTCTGTTTCTCATACTATTGCTGTTGCTGCTACTATTACCATTATTGCTGCTACTGTAGTTATTACTACTACTACTACTACTACTGTTGCTTTACTTCTGCTCCTGCTACTGCTGCTGCTATAGCTCCTGCTACTACTACTACAACTACTGTTGCTTTACTTCTGCTTCTTGTACTATTGCTGCTGCTACTGTTACTATTATTGCTGCTACTGTAGTTCTTACTACTACTACAACTACTGTTGCTTTACTTCTGGGGCTGCTACTGCTACTGCTATTATTACTACTATTGCTACTACTGCTGCTGGTCCTACAGGTACTATTGCTGCTACTGCTGCTGCTGCTATAGCTCCTGCTACTACTACTATAACTACTGTTGCATTACTTCTGCTTCGTGTACTATTACTGCTGCTGCTACTGTTACTACTATTACTGCCACTGTAGTTCCTACTACTACTACTACAACTACTGTTGCTTTACTTCTGTTACTGCTGCTGCTGCTAATGAAGCTGCTGCTATTACTGCTGTTGCTGTTACTACTACTACTACTACTACTATTGCTGCTATTATTGCTGTTGCTGCTACTACTATTGCTATTGCTATTTGTAGATAGTTGCTAGAACTGAATATTCCTATAGAATGATTTAAATTTTTTCCCTCTCCTTGTTTTGTCCCCTAAAGAAATGAATTGCTGTGTTGCATATCAATATTTTCATATTTGATAGCATATTTTAGATTCCTCCAGGGCGGGGGCAGCGACTAGTGATTCTCAAAGTATATAAACAGGAACAGTTTTGATAAAAAATGGAAAAAATAGTATCATATCCAAAATGTTCCTACCTATTGAATTCAGGATACACAATTTAACAGCTAGCAAAATATTTCACCTTTGTGGACCTTAGCTTCCTCATCTCTAAAATGGGTTTAATAATGGCTTCCAGCTGTCAGAGTTGTGAGGTTAAAATGAGTTAATATATGTAAAGTACTTTAACTTTAAAGCTTTGTATAAATTATCTTATAATGTTGATTATTATTAACTAAAACAATAATCAATAGAACAGCTTGTCATTTGGTGCTGCTGAATTGCTTCCAGTTTTCCAAGTTCCTCAGTACATAAAATAATTGTCTTTCATAATGACAAGTCTAAAGAGTAAATATTCGGACATCAATAATTAACAATGAGGATGAAGAGGATGATTACTAGCAATTTTATAAAGTTTCAAGATTCACTAAACACTTTATATGTTTATAACCCCTCATAACCCTATTTATTATCCCCAGTGTATGAAGAAGGATTCGAAATGCAGATTTTCCAGAGTCCAAGTCCCATATATTATCCACTATTCAACTAGCTGCTAACATATAATAGTTGAAGAAGATGCTTATGGTGCAAAGTGATATAATTAAGTACCCTGTTACCAAAGGATATTCAAGTGTATAATGAAGCAGCTGAGTGACCCAGTGAATACAATTTTTACCTTGGAGTAAAGAAGACAGTTCAAAACCTTTCTCAGTTACTTACAGAGTTGTGTGATCCTGGACTAGTGGCTTTATCTCTCTCAACCTCAGTTTCTTTATATGTAAAATGTGGAAAATAAGATCAAGTACTTCACAAGGATATTGTGAGGATCACATGAATTAACATTTGTAAAATACTTAACGAACTGGTGCAGTCATTTTCCAATCATGTTAGCTTCTTCATGACCCCATTTGGAGTTTTCTTGGCAAAGATACTGGAGTGGTTTGTAATTTCCTTCTCCAGACAATTTTACGGATGAGGAAACTGAGACCAACAGAGTTAAGTGACTATAGCTAGTGTTTGAGGCTGGATTTGAACTTTAGAAAGAGGAATCTTCCTAACTCCAGGACCAGCACTCTGCCCCATGGCATCACCTAGCTTCCCCAAAATATGTAAAGCCCTTTATAAATGCATACAGAGTAATAGCTGCAGCTCTTGTGCTACACTGAGTAGCAGATAGGTGAAGAGAGAAGGTATAAATACTATATATATATAGTTTTTGTATTGGGAATGACAAGATCATTTTTGTAGAGCAGTCCCAACCAAAACACTGAAGACACGCATATAATAAGAAAAAGGAAGAAAAAAATTAGTTATAGTTGCAAAAAACTTACAATATTTATTACTTTGGTAGGATCAAAAAAGAAGGAAATGAGCATTTATTAGCACTTACTGTGTTCTAGGTACTGTGTGCTAAGCACTTTACAATATTATCTCAATTGATTCTCTCAGAAACCCTGGGAGATAGATGCTATTATTATCTTCATGGCATAGCTAGAGAAATTCAGGTAGAAATAGGTTAGTTGACTTGTCCAGGATCATACCATTAAATGTCTGAGACAAGATTGAAATTAGGCCTGACTCCAGTCCCTATATCCCCTCCTTGCCTCTTGAATGATTGATGATAAAGCAATGATATTTACTTTTGTGATTCTTTTTTTATTTAAAAAATTATAAACTTAGAATCAACAAATACTTTATGACTATATGAAATTATGAACTTCTATTACATTCATTTTTTAAAAGTTCTTTGTTAAATTGAGGGAAGATTTTTGGGAGGGAGAAAATAGTATTGTCTTCAAAAAAGAAGAAAAGGTAACTGAAATATTTTTAATAAAATTCACAAAAGGAAGTTCAGAAGAAAAGCAGGGCATGTGACATGATAAATTTATTATTCACCTTTTAAAATAAAAAATCTATACAAAATAGAGATTTGTGGTTTCCTATGTTCTGCTTTTTCCATTATTTTGTATTTTGTTCTCTGTCTTTCTCTTTCTGTCTTTCTCTGTATGTCTCTTTCCATTTCTGTCTCTGTGGCTATGTCTGTTTATCCTCCTTTTTTTCTCTTTCTCTATTGTCTTTGTTAAGTTCAGAATTTTGAAGTCATAAACTCTTAAAATATATATTATATTTAACACAATAGTAACAAAATTATGCTTATGATTTTTTTTGTTTTCTTCAACATTTCTTATAATATTGTATTGACTTTTTTCTTTTTTTATCTCAAAACACTCCTCACCAACTTGATCCCCATCCTACCAACAAAAATTCTCCTTTGTAACAAGTACTCAAGTGAAAAAGCCAGCATATTGGTCATATCTGAAAATGTTTCATTCTCTAGTCTGTTGCATCAGTGCAAATGTGAGAAATACAACTCACCATCAGTCTTTTAAAGTGATTAGTCTCTATATCTATGAGAGTATAGAAACATGGGGTACTCTATAAAGCTTAGAGAACTGCTATATTAAATCAAAGTTCTGAAATTTTTTGAAGTTGTTCTCTTTTACATTGCTATGATAATTAGATAAAATGATTTCCTGATTCTGCTCCTTTTATTTTGTATCAGTTCATGCAAATCTTCCCAGACTTCTCTGCATCTATCCTATTTATCATTTCTTTTTATGAAATAATATCACATTAAATTCAAATATTGCAGTTTGTCTAGCTATTCTCCAGTTGTACCACATTTTGAGATATTATTTACACACCACTATTTCTTGATGTTTTAGCTAAAGTTTAAATTATTCATGTTTTGCACATACTATCTCCTTTTGTGCCTTAAAACAACACAGTGAGATAGATATTATAGATATCATTAACCTCGTTTTACAGATGAAGAAAATAAGACTCAGAGACATGCCTATTTTCAAGTCAGAAGTATCAGAGGTAGGATTTGAACCCAGGTTCTTCTTGCTACCTGTTTAAATAATGGTTCTCAAACTTTTTTTTCTCTGGATCCCTTTATAGTCTTAAAAATTATTGAGGGTCCCAAATTGTGGTTAATTATATGCTTAATAGCAATATATTAATGTCAACATATTGATATTTATAAACTAATAAAAACAAAAGCATTTAAAATATTTAAAAATAATGATAACAAACCCATTTAACATTAATATAGCATTTTGATGAAAAATAACTATATCAAAAAATAGTTTTGTAAGAAAGATTGTATGTGAATGCCTGGCTAAATATGAGACAGCCAGATTCTCATATCTGCTTCTAAATTCAATCTGTTTTGAAATGGCATTTCAATTAAAGTAAAGGAAAAACCAACCCTCACAAAGATATACAGGTGAAAAAATATAGACATATTTTAGTAGGCAAAATTTTAGTATTAGTATGAAAATAGTTTTACTCTCACAGACTTCCTGAAAGGATCTCAGGAATTCCCAGGAGTCCATGGATCACACTTTGAGAAATGCTGCACCATAGCAGCTTGCCTCTTGTCATGTTCCTTTATCTTATTAAAATTATAATAATTGGGTATAAAACATAAGAAATGAAAATTAATGTCAAGTCCCTTTGCCACAGAAATGTTTACACCATACTTCTTTCTAATCCAGTTAAATCTCTCCTTAATGTTTGGATGTTAACAAAATTCTCTGTTTGCCAGAACTACCACCCAGACCTATCCAACTCTATCAAAACTTTCCAAATTCCCAATTTAAGAAATGTTTCTTTTCACTGAAAACACATTTTCTCTATCTTAATAATATGTACTGCTAGATGTTCCCTAAAGCTCTCAGCAAGGCTTTTAAAAAATTACTTTTGCCTCAGGTCCTCTGGAGGTCCTGGACTATCTTTCTTTTGAAAGAGGTTTTTTTTTTTAATTTTAAAACAAGATTACTTTCAAATGATGACTAACCATGGCTATTTGAGACAACAAAAGCATTTTAAAAATTAAAAAGCCAACCACAAACTCATTTTTCTCGTGTTGAGCACATGTATATAGAATCATAGATCCATAGTTGCGAAGAACTTCAGAGGTCATGTAGTTCAATGCTTTCATTTTACAAATGAGGAAACAGAGAGACAGGAATATTAAGGGATTTGTATTATATTTCCCCCTAAATTTCAGGTGACTTTCTCTCAGAAGGATGATATCTTTGGAATAAATGTAAGCATTTATTATTAGCTTCATCCCTGCATCTAAGAGCATAATATTGACCTCTGTCAGTCTCAGTTTCTTTAAAGACAAAATATTGATAATGTGGACAAGGTACTATCATAATGGGATTTGATAACAAATAATTAGAAATCCACAATCCTATCAATGTGAATACTCCAAAGCATTTTTTTTCCAAAGTAAATTTTCCAAAAGCAAAGATTCAATCTCATCTGTACCTTTTTGTTCTTTGTGCACAAGAATATGGACTCTTTGCCATATTCTCTCATAACTTTCTAAATATGGTTTTCCTAATTTTATGGTGACTTTTTACAATAGGTCATTTGGCATTTTATAGGTATCAGTATACCATTTGGGTTGTCCATCTGTTATCCCTTGATCTCATTATATGACTCATCCATTCCCTTTTCAAATCACACATTTTCTGAATAATCTCTTTTATTGTCATTTCCTGCATACAAGCCCTCATGGTCAATATGACATAACTTGATTATATCTGTCATGCATCTCTCCATTGCTCTATGACTCAATCGGAAATTTGAACCCTAATATATAATACATTATGGTGCTCTATGTGTCATTTTCAGAGAGCATCTCTAAAAAAATATTGATATTAGAAAAATGGGAATGTTGAAAATAATAAAGTTTCCCAAATATCATCCAACCTGGTCTCTTTCTCCTATTTGGCTCAGGCTCAGCTCATTGTTGATCTGATCTGTTCAATATAGTATATTTATGAACTAATTTAATACATTAGTCATCCAACTGCATGTCACAGTCTGAATAACAGGCGTTCTTCATCCCTTTGGTTATATCTAATTGTAACTTTCTGAGGGTTGAGAATATTACTGAATAAACTTTGTAGTATTATGGACCTGGAAGAGATATCGCTATCAAACCCCATCATACCTGAGCACCTAAAGGATTATATCATCTATGTAGATCCTGTCTTCTTTTTGGACTCAGCCTAGAAGATCCTTTATAACAATTAATTAAAGAAAATATAATTTGAATCCTTCAAATGCCTCAGGTGAAAGTACTTAGTGGATGTGGGAAGAAGGATATTTGGACTAGAGTATATTTCCAGGGAGAAATATAATGTAAAGCAGGTGTTAACTAGGTTGCCAAGAATCAGATAACAGATAATAGAAAGGAGAATTAGACTTGTAATTTCTGCAATTAAAAAGAGAGAATCACAATGTGATTAATATCATATGAGAAAGAGAAAGATACCTTTTACTTGGGGATTCTACCTCTAAAGAACAGCATGGTATTACAATGAAGAGACCCTGTGGCTATAGCAAAAGTCAGGCAGGTGGTCTAACAGAATATGCATGCATTCACATGTCAAACATTCAGGGAACTGAATTTTTGCACACCAAGTACCAGGGGTATTAGACATATACATTTTCCCTTCCAACAGCAGTCAAAGTATCTGGAATTGATGTTCATAGAATAGTATAGTTGAGGAAGAAATCCAATTACTGTGCTAATTAGCACCTTGGAGTAGTAAGCACCAAATTTACAGTAAGAAATCACAGGGGAAAATTCAAGTTATTCACCATGGTTTAAAATTCATCTTCTTAGACAGTCTGGTTGACAGCCAGGGACCTTGGGGCACATAGGCAGTTTAGTTTAGTTATTGTTGAATGGAATTTAACACTGGGAATTCTATCTATCACTTTTAAGAAGAAACCAGTATTTTACTTAATAGATTTTTATAAAGTGTTCTAATTCCCAAAGAAAATTTGGTAGATGGTTTGTGGGTTGGCACATTTCCTTTTTAAAAGTTATTTATTCTGTTCCTAAAAAGTACATTTTTCCAGTTTTCAAGATAAAATTTAAAATTCTGCTTGGATAATTCTTATGCAAAGAAGAGATTCCTATCTATCTTCATTAAGAGAATTTTTACTACTATCTTAGTTTTTTTTTTTTTTGGAATCGTGTAACCTTTTATTTTCAAGGATTACAGGGCTCTTAGAGCAATAGTAGAAATCTGTTCGCTGGTAACTTGATTAGGATAGAGAAATATCATTGCATTCCTCCCAACCCAATCACCACGTCCATTGAGTGAAACTCATAGTCTTGTTGCTTAGCTCTCGAATTATTGAGGGAGTGAAGGGACAAAGAGATTTAATGGAAAGAATGTTGTCTTTTCAGTCAGGTAAGGTCTTATTAATCAGCAGTATAACTACTAACAAATCATTTAATTTCTCTGATGTAGAGTATGGGCTAGCTCCCTGGAGGACTTCAGGGTTAGCCAGAGTTGGGACAAATTAAAGTCTTTGGTCTTTAGTGAGAGAAGTGAAGGAGGCAGGCAAGCTGCCATGAGACTTGTCAAAGATATCTCCTGGATTCTGGAATCCGGAGTCTCCAGTCTCTCTCCCCCTCATCCTGCCGCCAAGTGACACTCCCTTCTCTCCCTCTGCCCTCCAATTCTTGCCTATGATTATCTTACTACCAAACATTCAGCAAGCACCAAAGGTGAGGAGATCCATGATCCAAATATATGCTAATAAAGCCAACAGATAATTAGCTTTAAGTGCTCTGCATTCTCAGATCCAAGTACACCTATTCAGAGTTTCAGTTCTCTACATTCTGAAGTTCTGAGATTTTTTAAAATGGAGATAATAAAAATTAAGTCAGGCAAAACATATCAATTCATTGTCCATGTTTGAAAATGTATGCTTCATTGGACACTTAGAGTCTACTATGACAGGGAGAGATGGGAGACATGCTTTATCATCTATCCACTGAATTCATTATTGGACACTGCATTGGTCAGAGTTTAGCATTAAGCACAGAGTCTGGAACACAGTGGATGTTTAATAAATGCATGTTAATTGATGGACTGATATCACAGTAGTTATTTGTTGCTTAATAAAATGTGTTAATATCAACTATAAGCTATGGATAACATAACAAATATCAGTTATTCACACTTCTGTTTCAGTAAGCTTGCATAATGAAAACCATCCTTAGCAAGATCATCTTTGCTGTTCCACATTAACATGCAAAATCCTAGACTTGAAATTTGGGGAATTGCAACTATCTCACTTACTAACTTTGAAACCTCTGTCAAATATTCCAACCTCTCATAGTTTCAGTTTTTTCATATGTAAAATTGTGATAATACTTCACGTCTTAAACTTATTATGAAAATTCATTACAAATTATAAAGAATTATATAAATGTTGCTGTTATTTATTACTTTTTCAGTTGTGCCCAACTCTTCATGACCCATGAGATGTTTTCATGGCAAAGATATTTTGGAGTGATTTTTGTCATTTCCTTCTCCAACTCATTTTGCAGATGAGGAAACTGAGGCAAAGAGAGTCAAGTGACTTTCTCGGAGTCACATAGCTAATAAGTGTCTGAGGCCAAATTTAAACTCGGAAGATGATACTTCTGAACTCCAGGCCCAACACTCTGACCACTGTGCCATTTAGGGGCTCCTATTTTTATTTAATATATTTATGGTAAAAATCTGTTCTTATTAATCTGTAAGATGAAAGAAAAGTCATGTAGAAAGAAATTAGAACTCAATTAAATTCATTTATATTATTTTCTGGCATCAGTTGTAAAAGAGCATCACTGTGTATGCACAGTACCTTTGTTTTAGGCTAACACTGAATCAGGTAGATCTAATGTTTCAGGTTTGAGACAAATGAAATGACACTCCCATAGACAAACAGTTAACAAAAGGTAGTTCATTTAGCCATAAGATGGAAAGTATATTCAGAAAGGATACAGCACCAGTTCAGAGAGACTCACCCCCCATTTCTATATGGAAATACCTGGCTATCAGGATGTGTTGAGGGTATTGATTCACATCAGAGTGGACCTTCACCAAGTCTAAGGAACACTGAGTCCTTGCAAGTTGACCTTTTATGGTTTAGGTTACTGTAAATCTGTATCAGGCTTGAAATTAATGCCATGGATCCATCAAGACTCAAAGGCAATTTCTCTGCTTATTAGGTAGGAAAGAAAAAAACATCTAGTCCAGTATACCTGATATTTCTCTTGCCATATTGGATAAAAATGGAATTTCATTTTCTTAAGAAATAACATATTATTACATCATATATTAATATTAACATATTAATTAACATGATAATAACATTTAAATGTTGACTTTAGGTTGTGATAGAAACCCTTAAAATGTTCAGAAGATAAGATACTTCACTTGTTAAGTTCTTCTATCTTCCAATCTTTTTCTCCCCTCTGCCTGAAAGTTCCTAACAAACATCGTCAAAATAGAAGATAACAATTTTTTTTATCTTCATTATGCTCTGTATCAAATTCATTGCAATCTATTCAAATACTGGCTCCGCCATCTAGTATCTGTGTAATTTTGGCAAATAAGCTTTTGAGGTCTTGATTTCTTCTAGAAAATAAAGCGGTTGGAAGAAAGACTTCTAACTAATCCATGATTCTATCTACAACCTTATCTTTTAAAGTAGTAGCTGGTCACTATAATTTGAAAAAACCTTATTGACTTCCATTTTTACTTGGATTGTTTTCCTCTCAGCACAAGACGAGTGGACAACTCCAATACAAGACTGGCAGTTCAAATTGAAAAAGATCCAGGTATGCAAAAAAGCATCCTTTCTCCCTCTTTGAAAATGTAAATGGGTTTTTGCTGGGAACTAAGCAGGGAAAATTAGGTTCATGTTGTTTTTAATAATCATTGTGGGAACAAAGCACATTGGGGCAAATATGTTTAGAATAAAATAAAATTCTGCAAGAGGATTGATTAAGTCCCCTGATTTGGTATGGAAATGCATTCACTGGTTATTCTGAATTGATTAGGTAGCTCTTGAGCAGTGAATAACTTTGTTAATCAAGACATTTGAGTTTGTAAATAGTAAATACCAAACTTAGGCAGCAAATCTTAAAACCCAATTGGTCTTTAGTCATACAGCACCTTGAACAAATCAGAATTAAGCTGTCCTCCCCATTTCCTGATTCCATGTCCTAGAATCTATAAAAGGACCCAATACAAAAATATGTTTTTCCTCCACAATCTGTTTCACTTTCAACCACCTATTTATTCTTCTTCTTTTTCTATCTCCAAAGAATGACAAAATTCCTTATAACCTATGTTCTTAAATTCTGAATACTCTCTTTTCCATACCATTTCTTTTTCTTTAAACATTCTATGATAGCAGTGAAGTAGTTAGTGTCAGAGGAGAAGGGAGTGTGAGGCGGTGGAGGAGAATGTATCTGGTCTGTTGTCTGCATTTGTTTAGCTGTCTGCATTTGTCTGAGGGCTAGGATATGATGATTTTAAAATAATCTGAAGATATACTCACATGGAACTATTTGTTAAACTTAAAAAAAATAATGTAATTATATATCTGGCAGATATGGTGGATCAACGTTTCTGAATCCATGAAACTCTCTACAATACCTAGCTTATATATAAAAGTACTTTTGCTCTTAGATCTATATTATCATTAGTCAATCATTGTAACTATAATTGTGAAAATATTATCAAAGTATTCTAAGCAAGGATCTAGAGATAAATATGTTTATCCTGGTGTCCATTATTAAAATATATCTTCCCATCTCTTAGTTATTAATCTATATGTGTATAAATAGGTATATGATTCAAAGATGTATATATTACATTATATATAACATATTTTCTACCAAGATATGGATATATCTATATATTTCATATATATATAGATATATCCATATCTTGGTAGAAAATATGTTATATAGATATCTATATAAATATTAGCAGTTGAAGATTACTAAACAATAGTATATTCCCCTCCTTTGAGACTCCTCTTCTAAGCAACAGGGACTTTCAGCAGGCTTTATATAAGCCTCTGAGTATCAGCTGTGAGTCACTGTAACAAATGAATGCAGTAGTCAGGTTAAGCAGGCAATGTGTCAGAGGCTTTAGTTACGTTGATATTTTATGAGGTTATGTGACACTGCCTCAACTCATCTGAAATTCATTTCATTTCATTAATCATAATTAGGATATAAATGCAATCACCTTAATTCCTTTCTCTACTGCTTCTGGCAGCGGGTGAGGACATTCATGATATGATGATGTTATTCCATAGATCAACTGAAACATTGATTCATGGTTATGCCAGTGCTTGAGTTAGCCTAAGGACAAGAAAGAGTGAAAACTCACTCAGAAGCCCAAGCAGGCACTGGTTACATGTTGCTTTTCTGACAAAATTGTCTCATGGAGCATAGCTCAGACTGCACTGTATTTGTGATTGTTCCCTGATTACTCAAGCCAAAACAGATTCCAGATTGCAGAGGTAGCATGGTAAGTTAGCAGAAACAGTGCTAGATTCAGAGTCAGAGATTCTGAATTCACTCTGGTATTTGCTACTTATGACCTTGTAATCTTGCACACAAGTCACTTAAGTTCTCTATGTCTTCATTTCCTCATCTATAAAATGAGAAAGTTGAATTAGTTGAGAGTTGAATCAGAGGTCATCTGACTTCTGAAATCCTTTTGAGCTAGAAATCTACAGTTCTATGAATTTGTGCTCTCAGAGAGCTTATTTTCTGAGAAAATATTACATATGTGATATGTGACATATAACAATATGAATTACAGCTTTTATTATATTGTTATTTTAAATTAAGACTGTGCAGAGGGTGGGAGGGGAGTTAACATGAGCTTCGGTACAAGGATCACATGTTTTTCATTTCAATAAACTGAAAGATTTTGTAGGCATTATCTAACTCATGGAATGCCTGGAATCCCCTACAAATTCTGAATTTTCTGTATATAATTATTTTATAGAATTTAATCCATAAAGCATTCACCTGAAAATATATTCACCTGAATATAATTTGATTCCTGTAATTCTTCTTTAAGGAAATGATGACAACAATCTGAATTCCATCTTTTATGAACATTTGACAAGATCTCTCCAAGTATCTCTTTGTGGAGATTTGGTTCTTGGTCGATGGGGTAATTACAGCTCTGGAGACTGCTTTATTTTGGCGTCAGATTACCTCAATGCTTTTGTTCACCTAATTGAAATAGGAAATGGCCTTGTTACCTTTCAACTTCGAGGGTTGGAGTTTAGAGGTAAGAATCTTTTTAATTTATTTTTTAATCATCTTTATTTCCAAACATTTCCCTTCCCACTTTCCTACTTGGGAAGCCATCATTTGGGAAAAAGAAAAGAAAAGAAGAAGAAGATGATAAGGAAGAGAAGGAGGAGAAAAGAGAGGGAGAGGAGGAGAATGAAGAAAAGGAAAAAAAAAGAAAAAGAGGATGAAAAAGAAGGGGAGGAAAGGGAAGACGGTGAGGAAGGGGAGAACAAAATATTTCAACAAAACTAACAAATGAAAGAGTTTTACAGTAATGTTTCAAATAAATAATCCTCTACTCCCTTGCAAAAGAGGAAGGAGACAAAATTTAGAGTTTCTTATTTCTTCTTTGACTCCAAACTTGGTCATTAGAAATACACAGTATTCAGTTTTGGTTTTGGCATTATTCTTTCTGTTTCTTTTAACTATTATACATTTATATATGTAATCTATATATTTAGAGAGAATTATTTTAAGTGTAATACTTTAAATAATAGTTTAATTTATTTCAATGACAATTTTAAATAAAAATATTTAATTAAAATCCAAAAATTATTGTATTCACAGCATTGATAAGAAACAATCACAAGAAAGATTATCAGAGTAAAAATATACTATCCCTTTTACTGAGGAAGAGTTAAGAGGATAAGGTTATGGCACAGACTTTCTATATTCCTAGGTTACACACAATCCATCAAGTAGTTGGCCCTGTTCTCCAATAAATCATGGAAAACTAGTACTCCAACATGTCTGAACACTAACAGTCACATAATTTTTAAAAATTTAATTTGTTGAGCAAATATGACAAAAAGAAGGAGAATAAGAAAAATAGTTTGAGGAGGAAGAGAAAGGAGAAGAGCAGGAGGAGGATGAGGAAGAAGAGATGATGATAAAAAAGAAGATGATGATGATAAAGAAGGGGAGGAAATGGAGGAGGGGGAGGAGGAGGAGAAAGGATTTCAATAAAATTGACAAATCAAATGAGTACTCTGTACAAATTAAACTAGTACTTTGACATATCTGAAAACTGACAGTTACATAACTAAAAAAACTATTTGATTGGTTGAGCAAATATGACTTACTGTACAAAGAGCTGACCACTAAGGACTGTCAAACCAATATGAACCCCCAAAAAGATCAAATTTGAGATCTCATGAACCAAAATTCATTGATGACATATTTGTACATATGCATGTGTATATTTATAACAATAATGCCATATCCTTCATAACACAGTTGACCTCTATGTATTTTAAAATAGAATAATATAGCTTTGCAGTAATATAATATTCAGAGGCTCTCCACTTGTTAGGATTTTGAAAGCTCTCTGACTTCTGTTCTCCCTCTAACAAGAAAGATCATAACAGTATCACAATTCTAAGACTAGAAAGAACCTCAGAAGTCATGTGTCTAGACCTCTCATTTGGCATATGAGGAAATCAAGGCCCAAGAAAATTAACTGCCAAAGTCACCCAGCCAGAATATGTCTGAAGTGGGCATTTAGCCCATATCTTCCTGATTCTTTGACTCTGGCTCTCCATCTACTATAAAGTGCTACTACTCAGTTTATTAATATTAATAGATTAAAATAAATAAGATAGCTGGGTGAAACAATGGATGGAACATTAGAATCAGAGTGAAGAAAACTTGAATTAAATCCTATCTTATGTACTTCTTTACTATGTGATCCTTAACAAATCATTTAACCTTTCTCTGCCTCAGTTGTCTCATCTGGCAAACAGAATGATAATAGAATCTTACCTCCCAGAGTTGTGAAAATAAAATGAGACAAATTTGTATAGTATTTTACAAACTTTAGAATGCTATATAAATACTAGTTATTGTTTAATATTATTACAAAGGCTGAAAGATATTATTCCATAGTGCATTGAGAGAGGGCATCAGTCAGGAAGATCTTGAGGAAGAGGAAGAGTAACTACTTTGGATTTTTGGGTATAAGCCTATGGGTGAAGACTCTGGAGAGTCTTATGAGAGAGTCATATAGTGAGCCAATGCTAAGGAGAAAGCAAAATGGAGCTCAACCAGGAAAAAAAATTATGTGAAGTATAGTCCATGGAGGTTAGGGGTGGCAAAAGAATCCTGTGATCTGGTATTGTCTTATTTTAACTAATTATTCTCATTCACTAACTACATGTTAAACTCAACATCTTTTAGGCATCTGAGGCTCTCTCAGTCCTCTTCTTCCAGTTAAACTATGATTTGAAAGTTCAAGCTCAATTCAAAGGCAGAATGAAACATCTTTGGCATATATTTTATGTAATCTTAGAAGTTTTAGAAATCTAATTTATATTATTATACATACAGGATTATATTGCGTATCACACCAACTAATATTCCATATTAACATGTCATATTATATGACATCAAGTGTTTTTATTATAACTAGAGTCCATCATGCTGGATTAGAAGGGAATGATGATCAACATTCAAAGGATATTCTTGCTGGTCAGTTGTTTCAGTCATGGCCAATTCTTTGTGATCCCATTTGGAATTTTCCCGGCAAACATAGTGCAGTAATTTGTCATTTCCTTTTCCAGTTCCTTTTATAGATGAGGAACTGAGGCAGATGAGGAAACTGCCCAGGTTCACACAACTAGTAAATATTTGAAGTCAAGAAGATGCATCTTTCTGATTCCAGACCTAACACTGCACTACATGTAACTTCCCCCAAAGGAGAGTAAAATAAAAGCTAATAATTAATACTTATATATAATAATACTATTATGTGCCAGGAACTGTGCAAAGAACTTTACAATTATTATTTCATTTGATCTTTGCACCAACACTGGGAGGCAAGGGTCATCCTCATTTTACAGATGAGGAAACTGAGACAAACAGAAGCTTGAGCAAAGTTTTTTTTTTTTTTGTGTGTGTGTGTGTGTGTGTGTGTGTGTGTGTCTGTGTGTGTCTGTGTCTGTGTGTGTGTGAGAGAGAGAGAGAGAGTCTAGATTTGAACTGAGGTCTTCATGACTCCAGGATAAGGGCACTATTCACTACATCACCTAATAAATATCAGAGACTATCTATACTAGACAAACTTCATTTTACAGAGGAGGTAACTGAATCTCAAGGATTTTAAGTCCACACAGTTAGCAAGTTTCAAAGACAGTATTTAAATCTAAGTCCTCTGATGTGGGGCCCAGTTCTCTGTCCCTTATATTAACGATTCCTTGGGGAGCTGGGCCTTCCACAAATGTTAGGAAATAATACAGGGAAGAATTATTCTCTAAATTTCTGAATCCAAGGTATAACCGATGCTTATCCACTGTCACTGATTTCAAAAGAGTCCATGAAACTAGGCAGTTTCATCTGTCAACATGGTTGGGCTGACTTAAATCTTTTTCTCTGGAGGCTTGCTTTTCTTTCAACAGACCCGAAAGAGTCCATGTGTTTGGGAGGCAAACAAAGATAATTAGATTGGAGTTGTGGTTGCCTGATGGAATTCTTGCATGCTTTTTCTTACTGTCAGGTGTCCCTCACAGGCCTTCCTCTTAGTCCACCAAATGAAGCATTTATGCCTCACTTGAAACTTCATTAGATGAAATATGGAAGGAGGCAGAGATGTAATTGCGTGAAACAGATATAATTGTGCACAGTGGAGAGGCAGCTGTTCGTGTAATGCTGAGATTGCCCAGGAGGCTTTCCCTGTTATCGCTGCTTTATTTCCCTCCTTCCTCCAAAACAGAACATTAACGTGGCCGGGCTGTAACGATTACTCGGGCAAAATAATGATGTCTGAAGGAAAAAGAAGACCAGTTAACTTGGTCTGGACTTCTCCCTACTGGGCAATATATTTAATTTTTCCTTGCCTTATTGTTTCTTTTGACAATTGCAAAGAGTACATAGTTTTATACAATTTTACTTTGACATTTATGGTCGGAGGAATGCACTCGGCTTTGAATGATTGTGATATTTCATAGACTTCTATTACATTTGGAAGGACCTGCTTTTCTTGGATTTGTTTGTTGGACTATATGTCTAAAACCCTGTTCAGCCTTCCACTTTCTAGTTCCCCATTTCTCCAAATTGAACAGTTTACTTGGGTCCTTTACAATCCTGGACTATCAGAGTAAAGATGTGTCGGCTACAAAACCTATTTTCCCTTTGAGGAGTTCATCCAATGCTGAAATATAACAATGAAAAGGAACTGGCACACATTCAGTACTTCTGTTGGGTATCATAACTTCACTCACCTTTCAGTGTGCTCTGCACTTGCTTGAGTTTATTCTCAGTTTCCTTAACTTATTTTGATAATTGCTTCTTGCTCATATGTATGTCTTACTCACCCTCCTGATACTCCTTTCTGCTCTAGCCATTGGTGTGATATTTCTGTGCTTGAACCTCTGGTTCATAGACTACAGAATCATGGAATGGATCTTGAGCTGAACAGGACCTTAGAGCTCATCTGGTCTAAACTCTTTATTTGACACATATAAAGAAAGTTAAGACTAAGAATTACTTGTCCAAAGTCAAACACATAGTAATTGCAAGAGATCTGATTCCTTCTCAGGTATCCTGACTCTAAACAATCAATAAGCATTCATTAAATACTTTGTGCCAAGTCCTAAAGAGATACATACAACAAATGAAGGAGTCTCTATTCATAGTCAGCTTATATTTCCAATGGAGGAGACAAGATATACATACGAATATATATAGCAGAAGTATAAAATGAATACATAAGAAATAGATGAAGTGATTAAATACAGGAGAGTATGATTAGGAAGGCACTAGCCTTTTCGGGGATCAATAAAGGCTTCATGTAAAAGATGGTGCCTATGGTGTCTGAGTTGCATCTTAAAGGAATAAGTAGCTCTGTGGGACAGAAATTATAAGGAAATACATTCCAAGTGGAAACAGCTTTTCTGAAAGTATAGAGATAGATGATAGCATTCCATGAGTTAGGAACTATGAGGATAGTTTGGTTTAATTCAAGAGTATGAGAGGGGGAATAATATCCAAAAAGACTAAACAGATGGGTCTGGACTAGATTGTATAGGACTTTAAAAGCGAAACAGAGTAATTTATATTTTATCAAGAGAAAACCATTGGGAATGATTGAATAAGAGAGTTACCTAGTAAGATTTTTGCTTAAGAAAAATTACCTTGGAAGCAATATATAGAATAGCCTGGAGGAATGAAAGACTTATACAGTAGAGTTCATTAGGAAGTCAGTGCCATGATCAAGGTAAGAGGATGAGGGCCTGATAAAATGGTAGCTATAGGAAGAGAGAGAAGTGACTGTACAAGAGAGACTTTTCAAAGTGGAAAAAAGAAAATTTGGCTACTGGTTGGATATGTGAAGTGACAGAGAGTGAAAAGTCCAGAATAATGCCAAACTAGATACATTGGAAAAATAGTGGTGCCTTTGATAAAAAAAAAAAATTGGGGGGTTTGTTGTTTTTGTTCATCCTTTGTTCTTGAAGAGAACTAATTACATAAAGAGAGTGCTGTCTTGTATTTTGATTTGGAAGTGAATTGGATTTAATTGAGTCAGAGTTGCACTGAGTCATTGGTCTCTCTGGCCTATTGACAGAAACAGGAAAAAGTTTAAGTGAAAAGATAATGAATTTAGTTTTAGCTTTGTTGAGTTTAAGTTGGATCAGGAAATACAGTTTGAAATGTCCAATGGACAGTTGTTGATCTGGGACTGAAACTTGAGGTACAGTCTAGGAAAGATACAGTGTAGATCTGAAAGTTATTTGAATAGAGATGATAATTAAAACCATTAAGCTGATGAAAGAATTTAGAGGGAGATTATGGAAGGAGGAAAAAATATAATATAGAACATTGATAATTACCCATAGGTAGAGGATATTATGTGGATAATGAGCAAACAAAGGTGACTGAAGAGATGCAAATTAGGGGAGAGTAGTGTCATAAAAAGAGAGGGAAGAGTAGGAAGAAGGCTATTATTATTATGATTATTTTTTATAATAATAATTTTTATTGTTTCAGTTTTCAGTTGTGTCCTGCTCTTCATGACCCCATTTGAGATTTTCTTGGCAAAGATACTGAAGTGATTTATCATTTCTTTCTCCACTCCTTTTATACGTGAGAAAATGGAGGCAAAGAGAGTTAAGTGATTTACTAGGATCACACAGCCAGTATGCTCCATGGCTAGATTTGAACCCAGGAAGAAGAGTCTTCTTGACTCCAGTGCTGTATCCACTGTGCTCCTGAGCTTCCCCACAAATAGTAATAGCTGGTATTTAAATAGTAACATGAGCTTTATAAAATAATTTATATAAATTAGCTCATTTGATCCTCACAACAATCCTGAGAGGTAGATGCCATTATTATCTCTATTTTAGACAAGGAAACTGAAGCACAGAGCTAACACAACTAGTATATATTTGAGGTAATATTTAAATTCAGATCTTCCTAACTCCAAGTTCTGCTCTCTGAACCCTGGGCCACCTCAACACTAGTAGTGGTTTACTATAGCAAATGCAGTCAACAGGTTGAGAAAGACTAGAACTGAGAGAATGTCACCAGATTTGGAAATTAGGAGGTCATTAGTAACATCAGAGTAAACTTTTTCAATTGAGGGATAAGAACAAACAATATCACAAAAGGCAAAGAAATGAGTAAAAGGGAAAAAAGGTGAATGCAGAAATATAGTAAAATTTTCAAGGAATTTGGTTCATAGAAAGAGATATCTAGGAATATAATTTGGGAGAATGGAAAGGTCCAGCGAAATGTTTGGGTTTTTTTTTTTTTATGGATGGTGAAAACAAGAATGTTTGAAGATAATAGGGAAAGAACCAGTTAATAAAAAGTTGAATATTTGAGAGAAAGGAAGGATGACTGATTTCACAATCCAATTTTTTGTATTACATCCAACCAGTGTTTTAAGTATGGTCCTTTCTTCTCTTGTTTAAGATATCTTGTCATCTCCATTTCTATATAAGATGTGATATTATCCTTGTCTGTCTAATGCAAGTAAACTGGATTCAGAATGCTTCTTTGTATTCTGCCTTGAGTCACTGATTCCACCAACTCACAAGTGGTAGAAAATTAGAGAGTGAGCTAGTAAAAGTATGATTTGCCCTCATTCAAAGAAAAACATCCCACAAGGGATGAATTCACAGGATTCAAAACTCTGATTTCTCTGGGTTAGGTGTTACTAATAATTCAGCATAGAAGTCTGTATCTAAAGCAACCCTATTTATATTGAGAGGGTTGAAGTGAATGATTAATGTGGATACTGCTGAGATAGCACAAGCAGGAGACAAATTTCATTTAAGGAGCCAATTTTTTTTTCTATTTTTCTTTTTCTTTTAGCCTGGGCATAGTGAAGATCCCAGAATAGAAACTCCTTTGCTTCTTTTGTAATGGCAGAGAACTGGGCTGCAGTGAGTTACAGGACTTCAGTGGTCTTTTCACTTTGAGATTTTATGAGTAATTCTTCCAACTACCAAACATTATGGGTTTTTTAAAGAAGCCATTCAAGATTTGACAGTTTAATAATCAGCTTTAAATCTAAGTCAGGGTAACAAATAATGAACTCCACAAGGAGAGCAGTGAGGTGAGGGGCATCAGGTTCAAAGTTTCTCAAAGGAAATTGAATCTGTTGGATTTCACATCCCATTATAATGTCATTCATTTGTGTAGGTGGAAGCAGAAGAATAGAGCAAGGAAAGTTGATTATCTGTTCAGTCATGTCTGATCTCCTTCAGTCAGCTAGTTGGAGCAGGTGGATGGGTTAACTTTCCAGTAGGGAGAGGAAAAAGAGACAGATCACTAGCACTCCAGCAGAGAGGGGTAATGCTTAATAGCAAAGAGAGCAACTGGGAAAATGTGAGGTGAGATAACCTTCCTTAGGAGAAAAGAAAAGGCCAAAAAGACAGAAGATACTGCAAGAGGTATAATTAGGAGGAACATGATTGAAATAAGAGGGACAAAAAGCAACTCAGGAAGTATTTATTGAATGCCTATTAATATTGTATATTGTTATTCTGACCAACATGGGACATAAAAAATAGAAAATATTTTCGAAATATAAAATATAAATCGAAATAGAAAAGACTTCCTTCAAATTTGCTTAACAAAACAAGAGATAAAAGCAAGATTTCATTTCATCAAAATTATGTAGTAGAAATTGGTGTTGTTCAAAAACTTTCACAGCCAAGATTTTGTAATACTTTGAGATTAATCAAATCTCATTGGTGAAAAGGAAAGGTCCAAAGACACCAGAGCTTATCACACTAAGCATACATCTTTTGCTAGCACAGAGTCCCTCCAAAATTATGCCTGTCTTTGTCACTATACACATGCTGCCAAATAAAGCTGGAGAAAAATCATGAAACCGTGCTGAGCAGATCCTCTATAAATTCGTTAAGTAATTTCACATGGGCCCTCACCACAGCAAAGCAATTTTTTCACAACTACCTAATTGACTATCTTACTTCTCAGAGGAGCTTTTTGCAATGTTTTTGGTTCTTGCTCAAAACTTCCTTAGTTCTCCTTCCCCCTTCCCTTTCTGCTGAGAATCTTGCCTTATATTTTGCTGAAAAAATTCCAGGTCATCTGCTAAGAGCTTTCTTTTTATCATTAGCATCATCATGTTTCTCATTATTCCCATGCTGAATCAGTGTTCAGAAGTCAAATTAGGCAGAATGGTATAACAAGAAGCAAAGCTCATAGGTCTCATCTGAGGAAACAGGTAGGGAATAGATAGGCAGTGGCTCAGGTTTAGAAACTTGTGGGTGGGTCTACACAGCAGTACAGTATACTATAACAGCTACAGCATAGCTGAGAAAATAGGAAGAAAGGAATCTGTTCTCTGCCTGGTTTAAGCAGTTATTTTAATTTAGGGGAGGTAAGGAGTTGTATATACATTCTATCAGACTAGGCAAAGGTTCTGTATGTGTAAGGGATAACAACAGAAGACAAGATTTTCTAGTGAGCCTTCAGAGTTCTTATTCCAGACCTTTTATTCCACATAGGATTAATCTGAAGTCTGTAGAGGTTCACTGATTTCTCTAAAGTCACTAACTAAATTAGTGGTAGATTGGAGTTTAAAATCAAGATCATCTTGGAGTCTAGAATCAAAGTCATCTGACTCCTACACTAGTATTCTGAAGTAGTGTTAATAAGGAGAAATCATACAGTATGTGTCTCTTTACCAGCATTATGAAACTGGCTGTCTTTTCACAGACACAAAAGATTTCTAGTTCCCTGCCTTTCCATATTTCCTTATTTTTTTTCCCTTCTCCTTAAAGAAAGTTATTCCCTCTCCCTCTTAGCTGGAATTTCCTTAAAATGTGAATCTAGTGATAAGTGGATTCACTAATCTTTTATAGGTTAACTTCTTTTAAACAGAACTCTATCCTTTTTCCAAGCATAAACCCAGGCTTTATCATAAGAGTAAAGATTGCTATAGCAGGAGAAAACCTTGAAAAACACATGGAAGCAGTTAAACCGGCTGTGAAATGAATATTTTAAGTGGTTTTCCCACACCAGGTCTCTAGTCAAAGTTTCCATAGCTAAAAGGCCATGACAGCTCCTTCTGCTCCTTAAGAATTCTTGTCAAGTCCCAGAGGCCACCACATAAGTATCTAGATACTTATTAGTAGCCTACCCTTGGATATGGGTTTGTTTAATGATCTCTAAAAATTTGACATCAATTTATAAGTTTTTCCAATCAAATATCTAGGTTGAAATTTTGGATTGGTTAAACAAAGTAGACTTTGCAGTAGACCAAGACAGATTGATTGTAAAACAGTTAATAGGGAGTATTTAGAGATTAAAGGTTGGGAGGATAAACAAATCCTTGATTTTGTCCTCACAGGAAACTCCCAATGTGGAAACTACTTCCACTAAGGCAGATCAACAACTCTATGCAATTTAGTCCTAGAGAGTTGTCTGGGACTAAGAAGTCAGACAATTCAATAAATGGTCAAAGGATATGAACAGACAATTTTCAGACAAAGAAATTAAAAAGATTTCTAGTCATATGAAAAAATGCTCTAAATCATCATTGATTAGAAAAATGCAAATTAAGACAACTCTGTGGTACTACTTTATACCTCTCAGATTGGCTAAAATGACAAGAAAAGACAATGAGAAATGTTGGAGGAGATATGGGAAAACTGGGACACTAAAGCATTGTGGATGGAGTTGTGAACTGATCCAATCATTCTGGAGAGCAACTTGGAACTGTGCCCAAAAGGCTATCAAACTACCTAAGTTCCTTTGATCCATTAGTATCTCTACTGGGTCTATATCCCAAGGAGATCATAAAAAAGGGGAAAGAATTGCGTGTGCAAAATGGTTTGTAGCAATCCTTTTTATAGAGAAAAGAAACTGGAAACTGAATTGGGAAATGACTGAATAAGTTATGGTATAAAAATGTTTTGGAATATTATTATTCTATAAGAAATGGTCAGCACAATGATTTCAGAAAATCCTGAAAAGACTTACATGAACTGATGCTGAGTGAAGTGCATAGACTCAAGAAAACAGTATACACAACAACCACAAGATTATGGAATGATCAACTGTGATAAACTTGATTCTTTTCAATAATGTGATTCAGGCCAATTCCAAAAGACTTGTGATAGAAAGAGCCATCCTCATCCAAAGAACTATGGAATCTAAATGTGGATCAAAGCATAGTATTTTCACTTTTTGTTGTTGTTTGTTTGCTTGTTTTTTTTTCTTTCTCATGTTTTTCTTTTCCCTTCTGCTCTAACTTTTTTTCTGCAGCATAACTATGGAAATATACTTAGAAGAATTGCACATGTTTAAACTATATTGGATTGTTTGCAGTTTAGGGGAGTTGGGAAGGGAGGAAGGAAAAAAATTGGAACATTGGTTTTGCAAAGGTAAATGTTGAAAACTCTTTTTCATGTATTTGGAAAGATAAAAAGTTATAAAAAATAGAAGTCAAAAAATTTGCTTATGGTCAAATAGCTAGCTAAATATCAGAAGGAGGACTTTGTCCTGGGGCCTGCAGATTCCAGGGCCAGAACTTGATCCACTACATTATATGACCTCTCAACTTGAAGCAGATTTGGGAGGCAATTGCTTACCCAGGAGAGAAGCAAATTTTCTTTTACTGTACTAATCTTCATCTTGTAGCATGCAGTCCAGATTTCAAGAGAGATAATCTGACCTCCATGATATTTCCCAGACATCCCAGACACCAGGCTACTTACATTGAAGCTTTCATCTTCATCTTTTTGGACTCTATCTCTTTGGGGTCCATGTCTTGATGTTTTGACATCTTTTTTCCAGAACCAGGCTTACACATCCCTTCTCCTTTCCAGTTCTCTTTTATGTACTATCTTTCCTAATTAGAATATAAATTCATTCCCTGGCATAGTATGCACTTTAAAAAGTCTCTCTCCCTTCTTCTTCTTCTTCTTCTTCTTCTTCTTCTTCTTCTTCTTCTTCTTCTTCTTCTTCTTCTTCTTCTTCTTCTTCTTCTTCTTCTTCTTCTTCTTCTTCTTCTTCTTCTCTCATTCTCTCTCTCCCCCTCTTTTTTTATCCCCATATCTCATCTATCTCCATATCTATTATCTATCTTTTCTATATACATATAACTAGATTTATATTTGATAAAAATCTCTAAAGTATAAGAAGATGAAGTGAATGAAGGATATATACCAGAGATTTCGAGTATGGATTGGGCTAATAAGGAATTATCGATTTTTGGATACGTCACATATTTCTTTGGCACTTGCTTAGTGGTCCGTGTAATTATATCTATGTATGTGTTTTCAGTTTTTAGACTGTAAAATAATCTAAAACAATTGTAGTCACAGTTTAAATTTTTTAACAAGGTACTATAATATAAATTACTTTGGAAAAAGAAGTGACTAATACAAATTATGATAATGATTTATTAAGTCAATTCTTGATTCTTCCAATGAGGCATATAGTAAAAGAGTTCTCTATTTGCAGTCAGAAGACCTGAATTCAAACCCCAGACAAATCACATACTATCCATTTAATCTCTCTGGGCCTTAATTTTGTCATCTCTAAAATGAGCGGGGGGTTAGCATGGATTATCTTTAAAATTCTTTCCAGTTCTAATTCTATAATGTCATGATAGTATAAAATAGTGTAAAATAGTGTAGACTGGAACTGACAATATCTCACTGAGTTGAATGACCAGTAAAAGAATGATCTAGAAAAGAAGCTACATGTAGAATATCCATAAAAACATAACTTGTTTTGTTTAACATGTATAAGACTGCTTGCCATCTAGGAGAGGGGGTAGAGGGAGGAAAGGGAAAAGTTGGAACAAAAGTGAGTGCAAGGGACAATGTTATAAAAATTACCCATGCATATGTTCTGTCAATAAAAAGCTATAATTAAAAAAAATAATAACTTGTTTGATGATAGAGGTATTTGCTGATCCTAGTAGTCCTTTTTCCAGCAACACTTCTAATCTTTTGAGCCCACTAAAGGAATGGGACCCCAGATGAAAACAATTCTGGGGGCAGTAAGTTGAAAAAAGAAGCATTTTTCAACATTCTGCTTAGTATATGAATATAAACTGATTATGTTGTTTTAAAAGCACCCTCTATTAAACAGAGGACCTGATTTGTTTTGGAAATTCTTGCTCAGGGATTTCATAGTTTGAATTTTTAATTTTGTTTCTTTTCTAAGACTTCTTTAATTATATAAAATGAAAGGGAGGATTTTCCCAGCCTTTTCTCCTTATACTATTTGCCCTGCAAAAGAATATACATATACAAATATGTTAAATCTAGTGATAGCTTCTAGTCAAATTGTCCTCTCAATGCAAGCTATCTCACTGTTGGACGTTCCAGTTGCTATAATCTTCAAAGATTTAATTCTTATCTTTGCATCAAATTGACCTTAGGAAAAAAGAAGTTTCCTTTTTTCTTTCATTCTAGATCAAAATGAAAGATTTAAAATGATGAATTTAATTAGTCTAGTGGGAATATGCAAATATTATCATTTAACCTTTAAGAAAAAGAATTCATCATTAGTGGACCTTTAGGGAAAATATACAATAATCATTTGCTCATCAATGAAACACCATTTCTGAATAAAATTATTCTGATTCTAAATAAACAAGTTGTGTCTATAAATTCAGGGTTGATTGAGATTGTAAAATAGAGTATCAGAACAACAATAGGTCCTATACCTTAGGTTGGGTTGGGGACAATGATCTTCAATAAATTCATGTTATCAATTATTATTTTAATATTTCACAAATCTCAGGTTTTATCAATAAAAGTAGAGAATACCCTTCATAGATTATAATCTTTCAGTGTCTTGATGATTTTCATGAAATGTAGGTTCTGAAAAAGAAAGCACCACTGGGTAGATATCTTTCTGGGGATGCTTTTCTCCCAATTTAGCTAGCCAGATCATTAGGCTGACATCTATATTTGAAGTCTTTTGAGTATGATAGGATTTTATAAAGCATAATTCTATTCCCATAGATGTTAAGAAAAGGTTGGATTTCTGGAGAGAATTTTGGAATCATGTGCAAAGGACTATAAACCTGTCAAAGCCCTTTGATCCAGCAGTGTCTCTACTAAGTCTGTATCCCAAAGAGACCATAAAAAAGGGAAAAGAACTCTTATGTGCAAAAATGTTTGTACCAGTTCTTTTTGTGGCAAGGAACTGGAAACTGAGGGGATCCCCATCAGTTGGGGAATGGTTAAATAAGTTATGGTCTATGAATGTCATGGAATATTATTGTTCTATAAAAAATGATGAGCAGGCTGATTTCAGAAAAGCCTTATGCTTTTCTGAACTTATGCTAAGTGAAGTGAGTAGAACCAAGGGAACATTGTGCACAGCAATAAGAAGATTATATAATGACTATTCTGATAGACATGGCTCTTATCAATAATGAGGTGATCCAGTCCAATTCCAATTGACTTGTGATGGAGAGAGTTATCTGTACCCAGAAAGAGGATTATGGGGACTAAATGCGAGTCACAGCATAGTATTTTCACCTTTTTAATTGTGGTGGTTGTTTGCTTGCTGGGTTTTTTTTCTTTCTCATTTTTCCCCTTTTGATCTGATTTTTCTTGTGCAGCATGATAAATGGGAAATATGTTTAGAAGAATTGCATGTTTAACCTATATTGGATTACTTGCTCTCTAGGGAAAGGAGGAAGGGTAGAAGGAGAGAGAAAAACATGGGACACAAGTTTTTGCAGGGGTGAATATCTGTCCTTGTATTTTGAAAAATATAAATCTACTATTTATTTTTAAAAAGGTTTGACTAGGTGGTGGTCTCTGAGGTCCCTTATATCCCTAGATCTATAGAACCTATAATACTATGTATGCAGTATTTTTAAGTTCGTCAAGCATTTTTTTCCATAATAAGCCTTTAAGGTTTGTAGTAGGTGAATGTTATGATTCCTATTTTACATATGAAGAAGATGAAGCTTAAGAAGTTCAAGTGATTTATCTAGTGTGATATAGCTTATTAAAATGAGATCCAAGACTCAGAACTAAATCTTTTAACTTCCCAAACCACTGAACTTTCTACTGCATGAGAAATCTCCTAAACTCTATGACCCCTAGTCTCTACATTTCTCTATGTATATTTTTTTTCTTTAAAGAATGTGTCAAAGTAAGATTCTAATGTCTCTGACCAAGAGCATCACATTTGGCTCAGTTTGCTCTACAGACAGGGCACAATGCCAAGTTAGCATAATTTATATTGTTAGATTTAATAGACAGTGGTAGTATTTTTTTCAATGTTTAACTCTCAGGAGCTTTGTTTTTCCCCTGGGGACTGTACCAAAGAGATTCAAACTGTTCTGAGGGTTTTTTGGTAGATGAGATTTAAAATGAATATATTTTTGAGTTATCTGCCATTTTCTCCAAGAAGCTCAAACACTTTGCATCATTAGTTCTTGAAGCCAAATTGTCCAAAGTTTAGCAGTCCTATTTTTTTTCTTCCAGTCCTCTATTGCCAATGGAATGTAAAAAAAGCCTATCTGAATTTGGTGACACAGATAATGCAAACTTACAGAATCTCTGAGAGACAAAGACTAGTTCCCTTTTGCCATTTTTCAGGTTGGGGAGCTAATTTTACACAGAATAAATCAGATGCTCCTTGTTCCTGCTCATAATCCTTTATTCAGAATCACCAATAATTCCTACCTTAACATTAAAAGATATATGTAGAAATTTCTGAAATATTCATTAGGGAAATACAAGTTCCTTTGTTCTCCAGAACTATCTGTGATAAGAATTGACTTTCTCATTTCACTAAATTTTTTTCCACATTCTAGAAAAAAAAGATAAATGTATGATTAGGATTTCCGAAAGTCTTTTTTATATTGGAAATTGGAAAATGGCAGTCAACAAACATTTATTAAGTACCTGCTAAGCATTGAGGATACAATAAAAAGGTATAAACAAAAACAAAACAAAAACAAAACATCCCTGATGTTAATCAGTTCAGAGTCTAATAGGGAAGACAATCTGCAAAGAATCATAAATAAGATATATACAGGAAAAACTGGAGGCAGTCAGCATGCGGAAGGCATTAGAATCCAGGAGAGCAGAAATAGAATAATATTAGGGTTAGCAGAGGGGCAACTAGGTAATACAGGAGATAGAGCACCAGGCTGAATTCAGGAAGATTCATCTTCCTGATTTTAAATCTGTTCTTAGATACTTATTAGCTGTATGATCTTGGGCAAGTCATTTAATCCCATTTGCCTCAGTTTCTTCATCTATAAAATAAGCTGAAGATAGAAATGGCAAATCACTCCAATATTTTTGCCAAGAAAATCCTATGTGGGGTCACGAAGAGTTGGACATAAATGAAAAATGGCTGAATAACAAGGTTAACAGATTACTCAACCAATGTAGACGTTTAAAAAATGAGACTTAGATAAGATACCAAATGTTGGCAAAGAAGGATATCCCCAAGATTAACAGAAAGATTTGACTCACTTTAGATAAACCAATAAGAATAAAGGTTTGGGGTTGGATTGGATTAGATTCTGATAACTGTTGGTTTACTTAGTGGTCTTTAAAAATACTTGCACACTACAGCATCAACTGAAGACATTACTTATGAGGTGTTAGCTCAACTATGAGATAGCTAGTTACACTTCAAACAAGAGGAAACCTAAAACCTGTTTGGAGGGAATGTATTCCAGACCTGATGAGAATGTCTGGATAGCATCCCAAAAATTCTGCCTGTGGGGGGGATATACCAATAACACATGTTCTGCAAAGGATGTGATATATATATATATATATATATAGTAGATCATTGCCTTTAGGCTGTTCAAGAAATTGAAATACCTGGGAGTATGGTAGAAAAATATGGCACCAGATTGACTGTTAACAGATAATTCAGTTTAATTCATCATACATTTTTCCTTCTGGGTAATCAACCTCTCAAATATGTTTCATATCTCTCAGCAACAAGTTGAAAGGCCATTTGAAATAGTGGATAGGGTGTTGGGTCTTATGGATAGACAAATATGGTTTCAAATCCTACCTTTGTCACATGCTGGCTATGTGACCTCAGGAATTTCACTTAGCCTCCTGGTGTCCTAGAAAACTTTCTAAGCTTATAAATTAGAAATTGGCATTAGTGGAGAAAGTTTCTACACTGGGAGTTCCCTGTCATTAAATCATATTTATGAGATAAGAACACGTATAGCACTGGGAATACAAAGAAGAAAAATGACATAGACTCTCTCCTCCATAGAGCTTAAAATTTAGTAATGAAGAAAGGCTTAATTCAATATTTCATTCCACAGATCTATAATTTCATCATTTTTGTATTCCCTCCACTTCTAGCCCCTCTAGGATTTGGTGGCAGTCTTTGATAATGCGTAAGACTAAAAAACTCATCTGTTGCCAACTTGCTGATGAGCCAACTATGAATTTAGCAATGCTTGTCCTCAGAAGACTTGTCATACAAACTAGTGATGGGATAAGACATCGTGTAAATAACTATTATAAGTCAGAATGTGATCAGCATGAAAAATCACATAGAGAAGAATGAGATTTTGGGCAAAGAAAGCCCCTACTTCTAGTTGGGAGATTTAGGGAAGATTTCTTAAGCTTCCTGACATGAGAGATTTTTGAGGGCAGAGCTAGATCTTGAAGACAAGAAAGGATGTCAGTGACTAGAAATGTAAGAGACCCTTCTGGATATGTATGACAGCCTGTTCAAACTCCAAAAGAAGATGTGAAACATGAGGAACAGTATATAGTTTAATTGGACTGGAACATAGAATTCCTGAAAAAAATTGGAATAAGCCAATCTGGGGCCGGATTATAGAGAGTTTTTAATACCTAGAAAAGAAAGTGTTTTTTTTTTTTTTTTGGTTTTTTTTTTTTCATCTTATAGATTATAGATAGACTATGCCTTTTGAACAGGAAGTGAGTCAGATCACTAATGAATCACTAATGTGATTTTTAAATAAAAGTTGCTTGGAAAGAGATTGAAATTAGAAAGACTACTATCCTAACTGTTCAAGTGAGAGGTAATGAGATTGGGGGGGGGGGGGAATATGTTAATTGGGGCAACTGGATGATGCAGTGATTAGAACATAGGCCTTGGAGTCAGAAGGAGTGAGTTCAAATCAAGCTTTAGACATTTATTTACTAGCTAAATGATCCTAGGCAAATCACTTAATCATGTTTGCCTTAGCTTTCTCATCTATAAAATGAGCTGGAAAAAGAAATGGCAAATCATTCCAGTGCCTTTACCCAGAAAGCCACAAATGGGATCATGAAGAGTGAAACACACTAATCAACTAAACAACAATGAAGGCATTTCTGGGTTTCAGTAACACTAGTTTCCTTGGTATTCCTTGTATAAGACATTTCTTCTCTCAAATGAATGCATTTTCACTGTAGGTAAAAATGGAAGTCCCCATGCTTGACTCTTCATTTTCCTCTCCTGGCTTCCTTGACTTCCTTCAAGTCTTAACTAAAAATGCATTTTCTACAAGAAGTTTTTTTTTCCAAAATCTCCTTAATGCTGGTGACTTTCCTTGTCTATTATCACCAATTTACAATGTAGTTACTTTGTATATAGTTGTTTTAAGGATATCACCCTATTATACTGTGAGTGCATTGAGAACAAGGATTACTTATTGTTTTTCTTATATTTCATTGATTAGCACAAAGACTGCTATAAATGAGTCACTTAATTTATGCTTGTGTATTTGACTTGTCTGGAGAGCCTGCATTGGAATGGTGACAATGAGATTAGAAAGAGCAAGGGAGGACCACAAAGTATTGTGGAGGAAAGATCAATGGTATTTAGCCACAACATTAGAAGTACTAGGGTTAGAAGAGGAAAGAGTCAAAGATGACTTCCAAGATTTCAGACCTGGATTACTGAAGTTTGGGGTGCCATCAATAACACATAAGAAATTTGGGGGAAAGGGAAGGTTAAGGATGAGATGTTTGGAGTATTTTGAATTTTGACATACTGAAAGGATATCTGGTCCCAGCTTCTGTCAATGAGAACTGTGTCAGAAAGAATAATGGAAAATGGTTGATTTTTTTAATCCACTGTATTTAACTATAGATACTTTTTTTTTTTCACCAATAGAGAAAAATGTATTAAAGCTTCAACATGTATCAAAGAAGCAGCTTTTAGGCATGTCAGACAAGTAGATCAGCAATATGCAAAACTTAATAGCTGGAATACGGAAACAGGGAATCAGTGAAAGTCTTTGAATCCCATAATAACATTTCTAATTGTCCTTCATCACCCTATAATAGCATTGTGGGAATTTTGCAGAGAACAACACTGATACCATTATGTAGCTGCTTCCTGAGGCAGGTTAGTAAGGACAATATATCACATTTGAATGATGTTAAAAGGTTTTTTAAAAGTTGTTTTCTTTGCAACCTTCAAGTTAGTTATCACATATCATTATTATCTCCACTTTTCAGAAGACAAAAAGTAACCGAACTAGGATTCAAACATAGGTCTCCTTTTGCTAAATCTGTCTGCACTGCTTTGCCTTTCTCTGAGCAATCTTGCTTTTCACCAAGGTACACTACATTTTTTCTCAGAAGGAATCTACTTCATTGCTTCCAGATTTATTTACTTTTGGAAACTGAGACCAGTATGTGACCATAGAACTGGTTTTTGGTTTTTGTTCTTTTTTCTTTTGTGTTCTGAGAAAAGCAGCTTGAATCCTACATGCAGACTACTCTAAGCTGATATAGCTGTCTTTCTACTGTGTGTGTGGGGGGGTGCCCCTCTTCATAGCAAAATTTATTATTTCTCTTGCCATTTAATTAATGCAGAAATGTCTATTTGTTCTCTTCACAGTCTGTTGTGTTAACTGTGTGTTTTACTCAGCTACTTGGAACTGTGCCCCTCCTCCTACTTGCCTCCCCTTCCCCCCATCCGCCCCAATGTACGACAATGAATGTTTATTTGATGTGAGGAAAAAAACAATTTTCAGCAGTATTATATAACAGCTGCTGCAATTTGGATGGAGGAGGGAGAGAGAAGAATAGGAAAAAAATTGGGGTTTTTGAATCATGTTATATAAACAAGTGAGTTAATCCCTATAAGACTAGAATCCTCCTACACACTTCTGCTCCTAGATAACACATTTTTGAGAACTCTGTTGTCTTCTTCCTTGTAAAATCTGTTTCTCTTTAATGTGTCTCAATGAAATCATTTGCAAAGCAGGCTATTAGGTGGTTGTTCTTGGGATTGTTCCTGTCCAATCAGATGATGATGATGATGATGATGATGATGGTGATGGTGATGATGATGGTGTTAATGATAAATGACATTTATGTATTGCTTACTATGTGACAGGTACTGGTGCTAAATGCTTTGGTATTATTATTATTTTCTCATTTGATCCAACACCCCTAGGAGGTAGATGCTGTTATTATGCCCCTTTAATAGATGAAGGAATTGAGACAAACAGAAGTTAAGTAACATGCCCAGATTCACACAGTTAGTATCTGAGATCAGGTTTGAACTCAGAAATCACGATGCCAGACCCAGCTTTCTATTCACTGTGCCATCTTGTGCTTCGAAGGCTCTGCTATACTCATGGTCCTTAGTTTAGAAACTTAGTTATTCATTATTTCCATACTGTTAGAAACTGAGTTACTAAATCCTAAGATTCCAAGACATTTGAAATATAAGATCTTAAAAGCTGGAAGAGACTAAGAAGCTATCTAGTCTAGGAATTTTTTTACTGGACTCCTTCAGCAAATGGATGAGACCTTTCTCAGAATAATATATAGTTTTAATAGCATTTTATTTTTCAAATACATGCAAAGAAAATTTTCAACATTCACCTTTGCAAAATTTGTGTTCCAAATTTTTCTCCCTCTTCCTCACCTCTTCTCTCTTCTAGACAGCAAGCATTACAATATAGGTTAAACATTTAGATTAAACACGTGCAATTCTTCTAAATATATTTCCATATTCATCATGCTGTGCAAGGAAAATCAGATCAAAAGGGGGGAAAACATGAGAAAGAAAAAACAAACAAGCAAACAAATAACAAGAACAGTGAAAATATATGCTTTGATCCAAATTCAGTCTCCACAGATCTCTCTGGATGCAAATGGCTCTTTCCATCACAAGTCCACTGAAATTGTTTTGAATCACCTCATTATTGAAAAGTGCCACATCCATTAGAATTTATCATCACATAATCTTATTGTCACTCTGTATACTGTTCTGGTTTTGCTCACTTCATTTAGCATTAGTTCATATAAGTCTTTTCAGGCTTTTCTGAAATCAGCCTGCTCATCATATCTTATAGAGCAATACTATTCCATTACATTCATATACCATGACTTATTCAACTATTACCCAACTGATGGACATCCACTCAATTTCCAGTTCCTTACCACTACAAAAAGGACTGCTACAAACATTTTTGCACATATGGGTTCTTTCCCCTCTTTTATGACCTCTTTGGTGCAGTTTTATAGCCCTTTGAGCATAGTTCCAAGTGGCTCTCCAGAATCGTTGGATCATTTCACAATTTCAATAACAATGCTTTAGGGTTCCAGTTTTTCCACATCTTATTATTTTCTTTTCCTGTCATCTTAGCCAATCTAAGAGATATGAAGTGGTACCTCAGAGTTATCTTAATTTGCATTTAGAGAAATGCAATTGTGATCAATTGTGATTTAGAGTATTTTTCACATGATTAGAAATGGCTTTAATTTCTTCATCTGAAAATTGTTTGTTCATATCTTTTGTCCACTTATCAACTGGGGAATGACACATTCAGAATAATATTTTCAAGTAATTGAAAGAAGTGCTAGATTTTAGTTCAAGATTAGTGACAATAATTATGTATTTTCCCTATTCAAGCTCACAGACCACCCGAGATTGATCCATGGATTCCTTAGGGAGTCTGTGGAGCCCATTTTAAAAATTCCAAGCTATACCAACTTTCTCTTTTATCAAATAAGGAAAATGAGTCTCTGAAAATTTAAGTGATTTAACCAAAGCCATATAGGTAATAAGCAGCAGATTTGAGATTGAAATGAAACCCCTATTGCTCTTTTGTACCTCAGGGATCATTTTTCACCGTGGAAGAATACCCCAATATATTCCATAATTCAATTCAACAAACATCTATTAAATGTCTATTATGTACAAGACATTAGGCTGGCTATTCATAAATGAGAAGCATAGGCCATAGATGGATCTGTGAGAGGCAACTAGATGGCTCAATGGACAGAGCACCAGATCTAGAATCAGGAAAATCTGAGTTTAAATCAAGTCTTAGATACTTACTTGCTGTGTGATCCTGGGCAAGTCATTTAATCCCATTTGTCTCGATTTCTACACATGAGCTAGAGAAGGAAACAGGAAAACACTATAGTATCTTGGCCAAGAATTCTTAAAGGGGGTCATAAAGAGTCTGAAATTACTGAACTTTATGGATCTGTGATCTGATACTAATAGCAACACATTCGATGGATGCTTATCCTTACCTTTCTATAAATATTTCAAATCTAGAAGATCCATTCTCCTCATTGGAAGCCTTGCTTTAGTTCTTTGAATATTTACAGGGTTTCAGTGAAGTACCAAATCTCCCCATATACATAATAGCTGCCCAACTTGGACCCATCTTATTTTCTACATACCCAGACAAAAATATAGTAACTCAATTTTCTGTAATCAGGGTAGCAGACATTTGAAATGCATAGGTAAACACTAGGATCTGTAATAAGGATGACAGAAACCATGGGCTTTGAGTTCTGCCCTTGATTATATAAATTTCCCATTTTCTCTGTACCAGGAAGAGCCTTGGATTTGAAGGCAGAAGGATTGGGTTCAAATCCAGGCTGTTGACACTTTGGTGATATTGGACAAATCACATAACTTCTATGGGCAACAATTGTTTACTTGGAATATGAGGCAGTTGAAATAGATAGATGAGAGAGAGAGAGAGAGAGAGAGAGAGAGAGAGAGAGAGAGAGAAGAGAGAGAGAAAGAAAGAGAGAGAGAGCTGCATGTATATATACACACATATACATACATATAAATATATGTTTATTTATAAATATGCATACACATAAATGCACACATATACAAATATTATTGTGATTTTTTTTTGCTCTGGTATATAAATATTATTTGTGTATGTATGCTAGGGGAACTCTGCTCATACATTACTTTCCCTTAATTGCCTACATATGTAGTACGGGACAATACCTTAATTCTACTGCATATATTTCCTAGCAAGATTTGTTGCTGATCCATATCATCATAAGCTAGATGGATATCATTGCTTTATTCTTCTGATGGATTTCATCTCCTTTCTAGTCCACTTACTTTCTTAAAATGTATTCAGGGAATATGTAATATGCCATTACCTATTCTGTATAGTGTGTCCCAGAAATGGATAGTGTCTTATCCAAATCATTTATTTTAAACCCAAAATCATGCTTTGAACTTGTCAAGTACCTTCCTGTGAATCCATCCTTCACTAAGTGACTTAAGAACACAGTTCTTTTCTCTCAAGTGTGCTCTTGAATACTCCCAAGCTTTTCTCATATCAACTCTCTCAGACTTTCTCAACTAAATTTTCCCCACTACAAATGTTACTGCAGAACTTTCCCTTCTGTTTCATAGAAAAGCCATGATCAGCATCAAGACAGGGTGGTATCAGATGGATAGTGCTATAGACTTGAAATCAGAAAGAAGCAATTCCCACAATGAACACTTACCAGCAATCTGACCCCGAAAAAAAAATCCCTTCACTTCTGTGCTTCTCAATTTATGAGGCATCTGGAATCTAATCTATAATCCTGTGTTCTATGAATCTATCCTCTTTTCATACTCTTCCTCTTTTACCCCAAATATTCTGGATACAGTTCAGCTGATGTTCAATAGAGCACTTTAAGTTTACAAATTGCTCTAGATGTATTATTTCATTTATTCTCACAACAAACCCTGCCAGACAGGTACTATTATTATCTCCATTTTGCAGATGAGGAAATAGAGACAGGCAGATTATATGAGTTTCCTAGGGTCATAAAGTAAGTACCTAGGGAGGATTTGAACTCATATATTCCTTACTCAAAGTTTAACATTCTATGTTTGCACCACTGAATTGCCTCAGACATACATAGTTCTACACTATCTTCAAAGAAATACCTTTACTTGATTTTGTTGTTCTTTCTCTCTAATTCTCTTCATTTCACTATGAAATATACCAAAGACATGGTTTCTTTCCTCTGTTTCTTCATCAGTCAGTCACTTCTTAACTTCTTGGAATCTGACTCCTTTCAAGCCTTTTTACAGTTGACATTTTGCATTTTCTGAGGTCCCTCATTTAAATACACATCACCTTAGTTTCTCTTGAAGGGGTATGAGGTTAAATTCGGGGCTCCCCAAAACTAGCCTCTCTGGATAATAGCCATATCTCTTCCCCATTTTCTCATGGGACCTCGTACAATTCCTGTGGTGCCATTCTGTCCCTCCCAGACCCTTCTTAAATTTCTGGAAAAATTTCTCAGCTTATTTATTTTCCTTTCCTCACAGACACTAATTCTCCACAATATCCCTATGAGCTAGTAATATGTATCCTCTGACTTTCACAGAGAAAAGTGATTTATTTAATTTCATCAAAGGTGTTGTTTGAAATGTCAACAAAAGAACCTGTTGTCTCATCCCTATCAATCGAGTATTCTCTCCTCTTAATAATAACTCATTTATATGGCATTTTCAGGCTTACAAAACATTTTCCCCATATCAGCCTGGTGAGACAGATAGCAGAAACATTATCTTTATTTTGCAGAAGAAGAAACTGGAAATTAAAGTGACTTACCCATGGTCACAGCTATTAAACATCAGAGATGGATTTCAAACCCATACCTCAACATACCAGACCCAACAGATTTCCTCTGTACCACAGTGCTTATCATTATCTTTGCTTACGAAAGCTTCAATATGTTTTATATGAATTCCTGTGGTAACATTCATCCTATTTTGCTTTTGGAAATCCCTCAGGGACATACTGCCAGCAGAGAGAGGTGGAAGCAATTATGGAAGGTGATGAGGATGACCGGAGCTGCTGCTGCTGTAAGCCAGGTCACCTGCCCCACCTGTTGTCCTGCAATGCAGCTTTCAACCTACGCTGGCTGACTTGGGAAATCACTCGAACTCAGTATATTCTGGAAGGATACAACATCATTGACAATAACGCAGCCACCATGCTACAGGTCTTCGATCTCCGAAGAATCCTCATTAGATATTACATCAAGGTACTGATTCTTTTTACAAGTGGACAATTGAGGAGGGTTTTATGATTGAAATTAGAGTTTAAAATTCTGGATTGAAAGTCCAGACAGCTGGATACTATTCCCAGGTTTGCTATGGGTGGATCAGTCAGTTCCCATTTGGACCTTTCCTTTTGACTCCAAAGACTTTAGACTTTAAACTTTAGAGACTTTAGAGAAATCCAAAATCTTTGAATACATTAAGTTCATTAATAAGTTTCGTCACGGAAACTTCCCCTTTTCCAAATACTATTCAACCAAGAGGAAGCAAACCACAAAGTGCAGCCCTAGGCTTGGAAGAAAAAAACCTGGACATTTTTCCTTATTAGGGACTCATTTGGGACAATTTTATAAGCCACATGGATGTTGCAGGACTTTGGGAAAAGATTATCACATTGAAGTTGGGGAAATTCAACTTCCTAGCAGCCCCAAAGTTCTGTTACCTTTGTGGGGAGTTCTCACTTAGGGTAGGTCTGCCCTTTACAGCAAAGATAACATGTGCCCCTTGAGGAAATAGAGATCTATGAGCAGGAAGGGGGGTTACATGATATTCTAGCAACCTTTAGTAATGTTGTTTTGTTCAGTATGGGAGCCAAGGTATTAGTCTAAGAATGAAAAATTATATAGTTTTTTGAGGAAAGGTGAACATCCACCACAAAGAGGGAGTTTTGCTAATTTTACTGACCACTTATGGGCATGGGTATGAATCCTTTGTATTTTCTGGGAGCTGAGAAACCTTTTAGTCAATGACATGAGATAAATTCTGATGTTCCCAGAGTAAACATTAAGTGAGAACACAAACTATTATTGAGTTGTTATTGAGAAACTTTCGAGATTGAACCTGTTCCTATGAATCCCAAGCTGATAGTTTGAAACAAAGGATTGCTTGTTTTTATTTTGGTCTAAAAGTATTAATCTATCAGTGTAGGGAATTACTAGTGTGAAGAAATTCCAATTCCTGCTTCCATACAAATCAGCAACTCATCTATAAATTATAGTCTTAGAAATTTGCCTGGGGCACTAAGAGCCATAAGTTACAAATTTAAGAAAGGTATAGAAAATATATGCTGTTTTGGAACCTTTCCCTCCGAGGAAAAGTGTCAGAATGTATGAAAGTAGAATGGAGGCCGAAAGAAACATGATTAGGGTTATCTTGGGCGGGGGGGGAAAGTTTCCTGAAGAAAAAGTAAAGGTAATAGAAAATGATTATAAAATAAGGCAGGGTTGTCAAATATGTGGCCAACAGGACACATAGGGGCCAACAATACTTCATAGAGTAAAATGTAATTGAGAAATATTTAACAAAATAAATAATTGAATATAATAGATATAGATATAGATATACATGTGTGAGTAAGTTAAGATGTAGCTAATGGGAATCCTTATATACAATTTACTAAACCCAGCTTCCATTTGAGTTTGACAGTGTTAGGATGGGGTAAAATTTAGGGTGACTTAGTAAAGCCCCTGCCCTTGAGATAATAAATAATAATAATAGCTAGCATTTACAAAGTATATAAGGTTTATAAAGTGCTTTAAAAATATTATTTCATTTGATCCTTACAACAGTCCTAGGACATAGATGATATTATTGTTTGTATTTTATAAAGGTAGAAACTAAGTAAAAAAAAAAAAGTTAAGTGGCTTGCCCAGGGTTACAGAGAAAAAGTGAATGTGAAAGGCAGGGTGCCAAATACAGCATTGATCAGAAAGGAACAAATATCTGGAGTTGAAACGTCTGAATTCAAATGTACTGCTAATTAATGAACTCCATCTCTCAAGCACCTATGATGATGCACGTTACTCACCTTCTGAAAGAAGATGTAGCAACATGTATTTCTAAACTAGGCTATTGTATATGGATTTGTTTCATGATACATAAGTGTTAAAGTTTTTATCACCATTTTTAATTGGAGGCACGGAAAATTTGGGAGATAGCAATGGTGAGTCTAAAAGGGAGAAAAAAGAGGAGTCCATTGAAATATTTTTAAAGGTATAAAAAGGAGAATAGGAGGTAGCACAGACAGAAATTAAGTTAGTTGCTGAGAATCAAAATTGCTAAGCATTTGAGACCACATTTGAACTCAGATCTTCCTGACTCTAAACCCAGTACTTTATTCACTGTGCCAACTAGCTTCCTAGTATAGATACATACGTACATATATATAAATATATACTTACATACACATTTACAATATATGTCTAGTATATATAATATATATATATACACACGTATATATTTTAGTGTTATATATAAAAGACATTTTCATTATATGTCATAAATCTCTTATTATATATTATGAATGTGTGTGTAGAATGGGGGTTGCCTGGCTAATGCAAATTATTCATGTGGAAGAGACTAGAAAGCCTACTTGTAAAGGAATCGTAAGACAGAAAGAGACAGAGAGAGAGAGCTTTAATTAAAAAAAAATTAATTTTAATTAAATTAAATTAAAATTTAAAATATTTATCATATTTAAGGTTATATAATAGAGATGTTTCTATTATGTTATCATAATTTTTTGCATATATGTATATGTGTATTTGCAAATAAGACCCAATAGTGTCCCTGAAAATATTTCTCAATTTAGAATGAATTAATATAAAAGTGTCTAAATCTAAAATCCCTACAGAAATCACTTATATTAAACGCTAGTTTATCATTTAATTACAGTGGGCAATGTGGTACTTAGTCCCTTTAGCTGTGCTATTGTCTAGCTACATCAATTTGAACAAGTCACTTATAAACTATGACCCTCAGTTTCTTCCTTTGTCAGATTACAAAGTTGGAATAAATGATTGATCAACTAGCCTACAAGCATTTATTTAAAAATCTAACATGGTCCAGGTTCTATAATACTTCAGATTCTTTACAACTCTAACTTTCTACAAGTCAAAGTTATAACTCTCAGTAGGCAACTGGCAATTCCATCCCCTAACTAATAATACTAAATGGTACTTAGCACTATCATTTGGGGAGGGAGTGATATGGTGGGAAAAGGGGAGACAGCTAATGCTGTAATATACTTCACTTTTAAGCTAGGAATGCAGAATCTTAGAATAATAGTTATTTAAAATCGAGGAGCCAATTCTTTTCAGGGAGAAAAAAATAATAATGTCTTCTGCCTTTGGTTGCTGAGTGAATAAAACTGCTTTGCTCTCTGAGCTGCATCAAGATTGAAAAGTTTAGTTTCTTTTATTTAGGGTTTACAGTTTGTGTTGTTTTGTTTTTGTTTTGCTTCGTTTTTTTTGACAGGGAAGCTGAGAAGGAAAAAAAAATTCCCAATAATTCCTTTACACAAAAGGATTTTTTTTGTTCTCTCCTAATAAAGTGGGTCACTTCCCCCAGCCTCTCTGCATATATTTGAAATCATTTCCTTCCTGAAGACTAGAGATTTTCCCCTGTGCCTCCTCTATCTCTCCTTAGTTTATTCCTGTTTAAATACCTCTTAGTATTCAAGAAATCAGCTGTCTCTGAGTGCCCTGTTTTGCAGTCTCTTCAAAGAGAAAATGTATTTATCAGTTGTTCTGCAGGTTGAAGAATGAAAAATATATCTCACCTGCGAACATGTAGTACTGTCTGTCTTTGTCCATCTCCCTAGATTTCTCTCTCTATTTAAATTCTGATATGCACTTTAAATGACAAGTCAGAGATCTGTGATATTAGGGACTAGATATTTTAAGTGACTTGAGAGGACTGCTGTCTCCAAAGGGCTTCAGGATATACGCCATCTTGTTTTGTTTTGTTCAAATCTTGCTCACTGATACTACATGTTTATTTATCAGTTTCATTTATTCCTATTGTGTCTTTCATTCTCATGCATCCTGAAGGATTTTATATCCCGCTATCATGCATGATATCATCAGTCTTAAGAAATGAAGATAAAAAATGTTATGTGGCTTATACTCTGTTCATGGTATTCTTGACTTACAAACCTATGAGAGATGTTGTTATTATGATTTCTTTTGTCTATCTAGGAAAGCTAAAGCAGAGAGATAGGTTGATTTTTCCAAAGTCACAGAGCAAATGACAAGAACTTTTAGCTGTCACAGCTCTGAATTCTTGTAAACTTCTCTGAGTGATATTCATTTTTATGTAACTCTAAGTATCACTGAAAATAGCTACAATGGTGAATTAATAATCCACTATCACCCCTACTACTACTACTATCACCATCACTTCCCCCCCTACCACTACTACAATGACTATTGTTGGTATCATTAATAATACTATTATTAGTAATATTATTATTACTAATAGCTTTTATGTATATATATATATATGTGTGTGTGTGTGTGTGTGTGTGTGTGTGTGTGTGTGTGTATGTATCACCTTTTTTGGAAAGAACTTTTCAAATATTAACTCATTTGGTCTTTACAACAATTCTAGAAGGTAGATGCTATCATTATTCCCATTTTACAGATAAGGAAATTGAGGCAAAGGGGAGTCTCACTAGTCACACAGCTAGTAAATAACTGAGAATAAAGATAAACTTAGGTTTTCCTCACACCTGAGCCATCTAGCAATTGTTGTTGCTACCCTATGCACTTCATGTTCTGGGGCTCATTTTGGAGTCCAAGGTTGGCAGGAATCTTTTTTACAGAGGAGTCCCTGTTGCCATTAAATAAGAGGATAATAGTATCATTTCAGCCCAGAAGGATTAGAATATTACCATCATTGTTGGTTGGAGCTTTCTCAAATCCAAGAGTACATTAGCATCTGTGAAAAGCTGAGTCCACCATGTTACATTCATTTTACCAGAGACCATCAGGGAATGGTATTGTAGTTTAAAACAAAAGCAAGAAAAGCTATCCATTCATCTTGCTTTCCCTAGTGCGGAGGAAGGAATTGTGGGCTGCTGGGGTGGGGACCGACATAGTGAGTTTAAGGAAATAATGTCTATTACTTATAAGATGAATTACCAACTTACTTGCACAGATCTTGGGGGCCAGAGCCTTTCTTTGTTTTAGGCAGCCCCTAGCAGTGCTGCTTTCATTTCATTGTTTGGAAGGTCTATAATTTTAATGGTCTGGAAAGAGTACCAATTAAGAATCTGATCTCGTCATGAACATGAATCCTCCCTGGTTAAATCAGGGACAATGATTGCACACCCATGCACAGCAGATGATATCTAGATAATATGCACAACCATGTTTCAAGCACTAGGATCAAGCCTTAAGTAACATCAGGCACACTTTAGTTTTTCTGTTCTGATGAGAATGTGAAGACTTAAAGGGAGTAAATCCTTCACTGGTCTCCTTCAATATGTTAGTGTCCAACTTACTTTTTCCTTTTTGGGGTCAAAAGATAGATATCATTTTTTGAAAAATGGTGCCATTTGCAAACTAGTAGAAGGCTTTGTAGAAAACAATGATTTTGAACAGAATAGTAAGGTATAAGGTATAAATTGTTTCCCACTTGACAATAAAAAGCCATAGCATTATCAAATTAACACATTTGATTGTGGAAAGAAAAAACAACAGCTTTTGTAGGTCATCAGAGATATATCCATAAATGTTTTTTAAAGAAAACTTTTATTTTCTTCTTTTTTTATTTTTTAAAAAAATAGGTTTTTATTTTGTTTTCTGCTTGTTTTGTAGTACACAACATTATATCACAGAAGCATCTTTAGTTTAGGGTCTCTTAAACTTTTCCTATTCATGATCCCTTTTCACCCAAGAAATTTCTATGTGACCCTGAGTATATAGATATGTAAGATAGGAGTTTCTGACATTATTTTCCAGTTTTCTGAGCAATTTTTGTGAAATAGTGAGTTCTTATCCCAGAAGCTGGAGATTGGGGATCCATCAAATACTAGATAACTATAGGTCTTGATTATTGTGTGGTGGGTGTCTAATCTATTCCACTGATCCACCACTCTATTTCTTAGTCAGTTCCAAATGTTTTTGAAGACTGCTGCTTATAATATAGTTTTAAGTATAGTACTGCTAAGCCACAATCCTTTGTATTTTTTTCATTAATTCCCTTGATGTGTTTTGAAAATCTTAAAAATAAAATGCTATTATTATTTTCTAACCAGCCTGATTCCATAAGTTGCTCAATAGAATCATCAGTGAATACACTGTTACCCCAAATCCTTGAGGGGGGATGGAGAAAACACTTTAACCTTTCCATTGGGTTCCCAAAAAATGTATATCTAGCCTAAATACTGTGGCACAACATTCAGAAATTCTTTCATAGTTCTAAATATACTCCTGTATATGAGACCTGCCCTGGCTCCCTTTTCTTTATACAAAAGGCAGAGGTAGCTACAAGATTATGCAGTAGATGCCATTTTTGCAATTCTGGTCATTTAAGCTCTGTTAACCATTGTTTTCTGATGATGTTCTTCCTTATTCCAATAGACTCTGAAACAGGACTCTTTAGAAAAGTACAAGTGGCTTTTACAAGATACATCTAATAGGAAATAGGGCTAAGAGGACATATGAAAATGTTCTTATTCTCTGGAGCCTGACTTATTTTTGCTTTTTTGACTTTTATAATGGATGAAAGATTCTCAAATCTTGCTTTTCCTCTACAGAGTATAATATACTTTACAGTGAGCTCCCCCAAACTCCTGTCCTGGATCAAAAATGAATCAATCCTCAAGTCCCTGCAGCCTTTCGCAAAGTGGCACTATATCGAACGTGATCTTGCAATGTTCAGCATTAACATCGACGATGATTATGTTCCGTGTCTTCAAGGGATAACCAGAGCGAGCTACTGTAATGTGTATCTGGAATGGATTCAGTATTGTGCACGCAAAAGACGGGAGGTACGTAGGGATATGTGTGTGAGAGCAAAGGGGAAGCTTCACTGCACTATGGGCAGAAAGCACAATTGCAATATGCTTACTGAGTTCATTTTCTCCATATAGTTGATTTTGTTTAAGTAAAATAAATTAACATGAGTAATTTTGAGAGAGAATATAACAGTGGGTTAGAGGCACTAGGTAGCACCATAGAGCACAAAGCAAATTTGCAGTTCAAAATCAGACTCAGACATTTATTAGCTGTGTAATCTCAGGCAAGTCACTTAACTCTGCCTCAATTTCCTCATTTCTAAAATGACCAAATCCAGTATACTTGCCAAAACAAAACAACAACAACCAAAAAAAAAATTCCAAAATGAATTCACAAAGAGTCAGACACAACTTAAATGACTAACAACATAGGATAGTGGATAGATAGCATTGGAGTCAGGAAAATTTAGATTTTGAGTCCTGGCCTCTGAGATGCAATCACTATGTGACCCTGGAGACATCATTTCATTTCTCATTGCTACCAGTGACTTTTCAAAACTAAGTTTCAGAGTAAGTACCATTCTGCATTAATAGAGGAAATTTCCTCATTGGGAATTCCCTATACCAATAAAATCACACATTAGGTGGAAAAATGATTCTTAAAAAACCATTAGGTGTAATACAATGAAAGGAAGAATATAGCAGCCTTTCCCTCCCCATTCACCTTTGTGTATACATCAGTTGTCTCAGGGCCACTGTGATTTGCCCTCTTCATTAACTTTATACTTGAAACTCGTTTTTAAATTATAACACCAAAGTGTATTCTGCTGAAATCCATCTTCAGGATGATTTGCCAATTAGTGTAATTTATGATACATATTTTATTATCATAGACCTGCAAATTCTATGAGACCTTTTGTTACTTTGGTACCACTATGATTGATGCAGTTTGATGGCTCAGTGGATAACATGCTGGGTCTGGAGGCAAGAAGACCTGAGTTCAAATCCAGCATTAGACATTTACTGACTATGTGAGCTTGAAGTCCCTTAACCTCTGTTTGTTTGATCTAAGGAGAAGGAAATGGCAAACCTCTCTGGTATCTTTGCCAAGAAAATCTCATGCAGAGTCATAAAAAGTAGAACACAACTAAACAAACACTACGATTAGCTCTTTCTTATGATCTCTACTGTTTATATACTGGGGTTAATTCTGGTTAATTAGCATAGTCATGAGTCAAGGAAAATGGTATGTGTGTGTGTGTGTGTGTATCCCTATACATATATATATATATATATATATATATATATATATATATATATACCCATACAATCTCCCCCATAAATATACTTATGTAGATAGATAAATATACATATGTATTTATAGAAATGTCCATATATGTTAAAATAAATATGAAAAATGAAAAAAAGCATGAAAACATTGCTTGAAAATTCATTTTTTGCTGTGCTCCTTCTGAAAAACCAAGGCTTTGTATAGGAGGAAAAGGAAGATAAGGGAAGCCTGGCAGTTTCAAATTTAGAACAACTTCAGCAAAGAATAAAAGATTGGGGGGAGGGAAGGTCATCAATCAATAAGCATCTATTAAACTCCTACTATGTTCCAGGCACTGAGAATACAAAGAAATTCAAAGACAATGCCTTATCTTTAAGAAGGTTATACTGTGATAGGGGAGAGACTCTCTCTTTTTTTCTGTCTCTGTTCTTTCTCTTCTCTCCTCTCTCTCTCTCTCTCTCTGTTCTTTCTTTCTCTCTTCTCTCTGTTTTCTCCTCTCTCTCTGTTCTTTCTCTTCTCTCCTCTCTCTCTCTCTCTCTCTCTCTCTCTCTCTCTCTCTCTCTCTCTGTTCTTTCTCTTCTCTCTTTCTCTTCTCTCTGTTTTCCTCTCTCTTTTCTTTCTCCCCTCTCTCTCTCTCTCTCTCTCTCTCTCTATATATATATATATATATATATATATATATACACACACACACACACACACACCTATATGTACTTATGTGTGTTTGTGTGTGTGTAAAATTACAAGATAAATGCAGAGCAGATAGATGTTAACATTAGAGGGAATAAAGTAAGCCTCAAAGAATAACTGTATTATCTCTATGGTTTTGTCCAGTCTTTTTCTCATGAAGATAAGCAAGGGCTGTGCTCCATCTCAGCAACAAATACTTATTGATTAGCAATCACAAAACTTGCTCTCACCAGATTAGCCAATCAGTAACTACTCTCACAGGTCACAGTGGTTTCTCCCAACCAGGCTGTGGTCTGTGAATGATCATCTTGATGGCCATTCTAGAAATCCCAGCTGGTAAATGCAGCAAACAAAGCCTCATATCTTTGTCCTTTGATTAAATAAGTTATTTTTCTTGCAAAAGATATCTTGTTATTATGTGAAGCATTTAAGATCTTCTGACAGAATCTATCTGGAAGAAAATTTTTATTTGTAGCTTGTATAATTGTAGCTAATGCATAAAGACAATTCAGTATTTTTTTTGCATAAATAAAGTCCTTGTTTCCCAATCAGGAAACCATGATTATAAGACTTCCTACTGATTATAAGGGAAGTCCTACTAATTTATCAAATTTATCCCACTTCATACACTGGGTTTTTTTAAAATCAAAGATCCCTATTTGGAGCCTCACTAAAGTAAGAATCAATAGGATTTGAGTACTAATATTAACTATCACAACCTTCTCCCCAAATGATCCCTCCATTTGTTGTCACTTCAAGTTTTAGTCATATCTGACAATGAAATGGGCTCTATGATAAGGTAGTGAGATCTTTGTCACTAGAGGTATTCAAATAAATATTAAGTTATCTCTAAAGGATGTTACTATAGCGATTTTTGCATTTTGTAGGAGATTAGACTAAAATATCTCAAAAACCTAAGCTCAGTTTTATGGTTCTGGACATATAAATAGACTTTCTAGTTCAGTAGAGTTTTCGATATGTTCAATTTGCAAATAAAATGATCCTTCTTGTGTTTCAACCTTTACAGCGTTTGGACAGTGATGAGGACTCCCCTTTGGTTACTCTTTCCTTTGCTCTGTGCATCATGGGAAGGAGAGCTCTAGGAACTGCCTCACACAACATGGCCTTCAGGTAACAAGAGAGGAAGTAATGGGGATTTCCTTGGCTACTGGGGGTTTTTGTGTGGATGCTACATTTTTTTCTGCAGACTTTAAAGGGATATTTTGATTATTTCAAACTAGAGTGTGAAGGGGAAGAAAAAAAACATTGAGAGATCTTGCTTTGTTTTTAAAAATAAGTTTTTTTTTTTTTTTTGTCTTGGTGAGAAAGCAATTAATTAGATTGATTTGAAGGGCTGGAGATTTCTAGATAAGGATATTTGCATTGAAGAATATCATAATATTAATAGGTTGCTGGAAAGGCATAATGGTTGAAACACTAAATCAATAGGCATGAAGAAGTGGATTCATACTGCTTTTTATATTTACTAGTTGTGTAAGTCTAGGTAAATTACTTGAACTGTGAAAGCCTCATGACCTATAACATCCTTTCCAGTTTTAAGTCTTTGATACTATGTTACCAATTCACATATGGGTAAAAATGTACATTGGTACAAAGAATTCTTATTCAAGGAGTTCTCTTACATTCATAAAATCAGAGATCCTTTATTCATTTGCCTTTTAGGTTATTAACAAAAAAAAAAATTTCTGTACCAATTTGAATGTAGTAGTTACCTTCTAATTTAAATCATATTTGAAGATGTAGAAATATTAATTTTCCTTTCCTAACCCTGTCTTCATACTCTATCCTTCAAGGTTGCTATTAAAGAAAGTGTTGGGCTCAGTAAGTAGCTCCAATGTATCTAGCTAGACCAAGCACTCACCTGTGCCCACATTCCCTGACTTTGATTTTTTTCCATTTTAGATGCCCACAACACACCATTTCCTATGTATCAAGGAAGAGACCAATAGAAGTCTATCATTTCACTGGGGAAAAAAAAACTTAGACTAGTGGATATGCATATAAATTCCTAGGGATGTATCAAAACAAAAAGAAAAAACATCACTTTGCAAAGAACTAATGGGTCCAAAGGAAAAGTCAATATACCTTACTATTCACTAATAATGATAGCTATCACTTTCTGAGAAATGCCAAATGTATAACCTCTTCCTCTCCATTTTCCCTAAGCCTAAACCATTTTGCACTTCTTGGCCTAGGTACAATAATCAGCCACAATCTCCTGAAAAGGACATCATATGTTTATTAATTTATAATTTTTGTAACTTCCCAGACCCCCTCCCTTTCCTGGCCTGTACTCCCATATATGTGTTAATTTATTTTATTTGAATGTGAGCCCTTTAAGGGCAAAGGGAAAGACTTTCTCTCTCTCTCTCTCTCTCTCTCTCTCTCTCTCTCTCTCTCTCTCTCTCTCTCTCTCTCTTTCTCTCTCTCTCTCTCTTTCTCTGTCTCACACACTTTCTGTCTGTCCATCTCTGTCTGTCTATCTCAGCATAATGTTTAGTACACAGTAAGTATTTTATTTTTAAAAGTTTTTTCCATTTATTCACATAATGCTTTTAAGGTTGCACAACAATTTATATGATTGTCTGGATATTCACAAAAATTCCATAAAGGAAGGAGGAAAGTGAGCTCTCCAAACTTCAGTGCACAACACAACCTTCAGGTAATGAAAGGGAAACAATTAGAGTTTTCTGAGTTGCCCAAGGCAGCTGTATGGATGCCCCTTTTCCTCTGCAGACTTTAAAGAGACATTGTATTATCTTCCTTCTTTTCTTGCTGTTGTCTGACTCTTCAAGTTCCTATTTGGAATTTTCTTAGTAAGTACTCTGGAGTGGTTCACCATTTTCTTCTCTAGCTTATTTCAAGAAACTGAAGCAAGCAGGATTAAGTGACTTCCCTGGGGTCACACAGCTGGCAAGTATTTGGGACTCTATTTGAACTCACTAAGATGAGTCTTCCTAACTCCAGGCTGGGTGCTCTATCCACTATGCCAACTAGCTGCCTTGTCTTCATTGACAGAAGAGGAAAATTATACATGGAAATTAATAATTATTTTTCAAATTAAATATATAGTCATTCAATTCAATAGATAGTTATTAAATATTCATCCTATATGACACATTATGTTAGGCACTGAGGTTACAAAGTTAAAAATGACAATCCATGGCTGCAAGAGGCTGACCATATATTGGGGAGCTATGACATATTTGTTAAAATAAGAGGTAGCCAACAGTGGTGATGAACACATCCAGCCAAAATACTTTAGGAAAAACTGAAGGGGGAAAAGCCACTGTCACTAGCACCCAACAGGAGAGAAGAAAACTTCCCTAATGTACATGCAAGTCAAAAGCCAAGTTCCATACGTCTCCCATTTGTTGGTACCTCCTTGGAGAACCAATGAACTAAATTCAGATTATATTGGGCAAATTTGCCTTAGGTTATTCAGTAATGTGTCTTCCTCTTGTTTCTTGTCCCTAGTTTTCAGGATACCCAGATAAGATACACATTCCTTGCAGAAGTTCCCCTAAAATCTAGCTGACCACCTTATGTGAATGGAATGTGGTCTTTTTCCCCCTTTTCTAAAGTTCTTGCAAAAATGTATTATAAATTATCAGTCTGCTGTAATTCATTAGTGGCAATCTGTTAGGTGAAAGAAGTTGTAAATTGTCAGTTGATAAGGAGACAGCTTAACTTCTTGTTATCAGTTTATGTTGTCATTTAACTCTGGGAAAAACAGTTTATTTCATCAGCAACATTTCAACTCTTGCATTCCAGCATTTTCTGCCTTTTCTGTATGTGAGAAAAGTCAAATCTCTTAGCTTTAATATGTTCTATTAGGGTATCTTGTAGAAACATTCCTCCTTGCCATCTTGCAACCAACCAACCAAACAGGATGGATCTCTTTTCAGTCTTCACAGATAGTATCCCTATCATGAACAAATAGAAGAAATTAAGGAAATCATTCTCAGATTTCCTAAAATCGTAGACTATCTGCTCAGAACCTTGCACTTATTGAAACCACAGACAGATAGATACAAGGAGATGTAGAAAGGTGCCAAAAAGGATTTTGTTTTTTGCAGGGATCAGATAGAGAGGCAGCCGAATTCTCTCTGTGGTATTTCAAGAAAGTAGTTAAGATGACAATATGACAAGCCATCTCTTCATCATTTTAAGAGTTTTTATTTTATTTTATTTTATTTTACAAGTGCTTACCACTTAAAGATAAGCAGATGCATTGTGGAACATTTTGCCATTTTGTTTCATATCTCAAATGCTTTCAAAGACTTCTTTAATATCCTTCTCTTTGAACACCTCATTCAGAATGTGTCAGGTTCATGCTTTTCATTTCTTGCTCCCCTTTCATTTTCTCTTGATTGAGCAGTATGCTTGCGGGCTGCTTTTATTTTTTTAAATTTTATTTCAATGGGATTTTCCTTATTTTCTTCACTTTCATGTCTTAAAATAAGTCAACTCCACTTGTTTATTTCCAAACTTGTGAGGTTTAAAAAAATCTCAAGATTATTGGGAGTACTCTGTGGACTTTCAAGGAATAATTAAAATAACTGTGGATACTGTAGGTTGATGAGAGACCTGCATCACCCTATAGTTTTATGATGTAGTTTTATTTTTTCTCTTTAATTTAAAGGGAAAAAAGAATGTTCCTTATCTGTTGTTCCTAGACAAGATTGTCCCTATTTCTTAACTATAATATCACCTGAGGCAAGGATTTTTAATCTAAGATATACAGACCTCACAAGTCTGTGAAGAGATTTCAGGGAGTTCATGAACTTGGATAAGAAAGAAATATGTATATTTATTTTCACTAATTTTTTATTTTCCCCATAATCCTATACATTTTATTTTATGTTTTTAAAGTCATTATTCTGAGGAGTTCATCGGCTTTACTTATTGCCAAAGGGACCTATAATACACAAAAAGGTGACAAGTCCCAGACCTAATGCATATTTTCTTTCTACTGCCTGCCACCACTAGAAGAAAGAAAAGTAAAATCCATCCATGTTTTTGTAGCATATTCAATACATTCCAGTGCTCTGAATCATTGCCTTTTTGGAAGTTCCAATCTATACACCTTAGCCTGAATGGGAAATAAGTTATATTCTGGTCATATCCTGAATTTCATATAATACTAGATGATCTGAGAGTCCTAGGCATAAATAAGCTAAGTGTTCTCTCAGTCTACTAAACTAGATCTCAGGGATTTAGTGATGAAAGACAAGGTCCTCTTATTCCCTACAGCCTTACTACAATGTTATCTCCCCTCACCCCCAGGCATTCCTCAATAAAATAAGCCATTCATTTAGAATATCAAGAAAAATTAATAGAATGACTTGGGAAGTAATAATAAACCACAAACAATGAAAACGAACAAAGAAGTATTGCTAATGAAAATACTAATGCGATACTGTAATGGTGTAACATGGGTGGAAAAGTAAAAATGTAGAAATAGTTCTGTGATTCATAAGACAGGGAAAGCCAATATTTTGAAGTCTACCAAGCATGGAGAAAACTGGAATGAGTAATAAAATTATTTACAAAGATGGAATGATTTTCATGAGGAATCAAAGGAGTTGGTATCATTTAGCTTGGAGATTAAGAAATGACTCTATTATCATCTCCAGATACATGAGAGGTTATTTAATGAGTTGGATGCTATCCAGTTCTTGACCTACAAAGGAAGAAAAAAAGTAGATAAATGAGCATTTTGTAAAAATAAAACCAAAGGATTTATTTATTTATTTTTATGTAAGAAAGCCTCTAAAGTTCAAGAGGCTTCCAGCATTTCAATTCAGTTCAGCAAACTTTAAATTCTAAGCTGTAAAATTCTAGAGAGATAGAAAAGAAAAGTTATACAATCCATATCCTCCAGGAACATTCTAGTAAGAAAATGAATGGTTTGCTTTCATTTGCTCTCTAAGATCTTCCAGAAATAGAATAGAAAAATTGTTTTAAATAGTTTAAATAAAGTATTGGTCATCAGAGTTATATATGTCAGATGTTGACACATTAGGCTATCTTACCTACAACATTATTTCTCCAAGTATTTAATAACTATTCTCCTCTCCTGACTTGTAGTATGCATTTTCATTAGAAGGAGAAAAAGGATAATTCTTTTCTGATCATTCCTACTGAACCACTATCATGGCAACCGTTGGGTTAAGAGTATAATAGTCCAAGGTCAAGATTGCTAGAAATATAAATATAAAGGATGAACCAATCCCATTGCCAAGGGCTACATTCTAATTGGAGACAAGTATATATAATAATATATGCAGCATAAATATAAAGTGGGAAAAAGTACAAATATATACAGTTATTTAAAACATGAAAGGGTACTTGCACCTGGGGATATCAAGAAAGGTTTCTGGCAGATAATGGTGCCTAAGCTGCATTTTTCTTAAAGGAAGAGTGGGTCTCTCTAAATTGGGATTGGAGGCAGAGTATCTTCTCTCTTGAGTAAGCAACAGTCAGGTTTTAAGTGTGGTATTTAGGTTGTTGCCATTGAACTGGGCTAGCTTTTCAATGTCATCAGCATTCCAATTAGAGTTAATTCTAAGAGTTAAAGGAAGTCTGGGGAATTGTAGTTGTACGATTTCTGTCTTTCCACAATAATTTTACAAAACGACTTGAATACAGGATTATTATTTGGATTGATTTTTCAGAGCCACAATATAATAGGAATCTCATTTTAGAACTGAAAGAGGCTTTAGCCAACAAATCCCTGTCCTTTCATTTTAGAGATGAGAGAACCAAGGCCCAGAGAGATTAAGACACTTTCCCGGAGTCACAAAGCAAGTCTGTGTCAATAATGGATGTTGCATTAAATATCCTGTGTTATCACTCTAAGGAGAAAATCATGGACTGATTTTTCTGCACAGAAAGAAACATCTGCAGTTTGTCAATCCACGCTGTATATGAAGGCTATAGGGATAGAGATGTGACTTCCCCAAGTAAGGAGCCTCTCTATTTATATAGGTTTCTACATTCTCAGAAAGCTTAGAGAGTTACCTGGGGAACTGAGGTACAATGACTTGTATAGGATCACACAAACAGTTTGTCAGAGACAGAACTTGAACTCAGGTCTTCTTGGGTCTAAGGCTAGCATTCTCTCTATTCATTACATTATCCTATCTTTCTGATGATATTGACCTAAATAGTGGGGAATTCCTGATGACTGGTGTCAAGAGTGTGGGCTAAGACTTTTCTTACAACAATGGTCAAGAGAACCATAACACATTTAACTACTGTTGCTCAGACTTGATTTCTGAGTAACTCAGATATTAAAACATATATTCTGGACATGCTGCTAACATGAATGGCTAAAAAGGAGAGAAGGAAGAAATGAAGAGAAAGAAGGAAGAAGGATAAGAGAGTGCAGGAGGGGAGGGGAAAAGGAGAGAAGGAACATGAAAACACAAAGAAGGAGAGAAAATAAAAAAAGAGGGAAATAACAGAGTCTCTGCCTTCAAGGAGTTTATATTCTACCTATTTGGAAAGTCATTGCAATTTCTACAGAGATATTTGTCTCCCAGTTTTCTTTGGTAGTATTTCTGGCAGTATGGTTACTTTAGTCAGACATAATACATATGTTTGCTTTGTTCTGTATCTATATGAGATTAGAAATCATTAGTCAGGAGACTCATATTCCAGGCCAAGAGATGCAGATTATGTCGTGTCTCAAAAAGTGATTTACAAAGATTTGTACATGGTTTGCAAGTATCTCATTTACTAATCAGTAAACATGGGTAAATCCAGACTGTAAATCAGACTTAATTGTGTGCATATGTTCTCTAAGCTTTCCATTTACAGGACTGTACTAGAACAGAAGGCTCTCTACAATCTGTAAATGCTTTTGAATATTGACAGTGTTCAGAAATTAACTAACATGATCAAATCAATCATTTTACCAGCAGTCCCATAGAGGAACCTGGAGAAACTTTTGTACCATTAGGGCTCTTTATGTAAGGCCTGGGACTCATTAAAAACTGAATGCACACACAGCCCATTGTGGTACATCACCCCAAATCTATAATGTCCACTCTCCCTCTGATACATCCCTCACTGAAAGACAGAAACAAGATTTACTTGTTTGAACTGGGACCTCTACCCAGAGTGTACAAAAACAAACAAACAAGCAACACCAACAGAGACAAACACAGAAAAACCCTAGCTAAGGTTAGGTTTTGGAGAAGAGGCAGCATGATGTAGTAGAAAGAATGAGGAAAGGAAAGCCAGTGGACTCATGTTCCCTGCTTATATAACCTGGGCAAATTCTATAATCTGCCTAGATCTCAGTTTCCTCATATGTAAACTGGAGGCAGTAGATCAGATAATTTTTTAAATCCCCTTCAACTCTAGATCCTATGTCTAACTTCACCTTAGTGAAGGCTACTGAAGAAGAGAACAAAGAAACCAAAGTGCTGGCTTAGCAGATGAGGAAAATGCAACTGGGATTGAGAAGCCCTGGATTGAGAAATTTGGTAAGCAGGAGAAATAGTCAGCTAATTAAATGAGAGTCAATAGGCCACAAACCAGATAAAGCTGCAACTGGGGGGAATTTCTTAAAAGATGTGATGTGGATTTTCTTTGTATGTGGAGAACTCTTAGCAACAGAATTGGAAGAAAAGAAGAGGTCCACTCTTACCATTGGCTGATGATTTCAGATCCCCTTCTCTTGTTAGGAAGGATCCCACCAATATTTAAATGTTCAAAATAGTATCTTGGAAGTTCCTCAAGAAAACCTTTCCTGCTACCTGGAAAAACTATGACATTTCAAATCCATCATAAGGAAGCCTGATCCATCATTATTAATAGTTTATATTCTCAAGTTATATATTAGTTCATATGACAGAAATCAAGTTGAAGAGCATTTATTAAATTATCATGGGATGTCAGGAACTTTGCTAAGTGCTAAAGATGTTGATACAAATAGAAAGAAACATAGTCCCTCCCCTCAAGGAGTTTTATTTCAATGGAGGAAGATAACACATAAAAAAGAACTGAAGTGTGAAAGTGGAAGAGGTGAAGGTACTTGACACAGAGGCCAGAGGAATAAAGACCTGTTATTTGTAAAAGCAAATATAAACTCCAGGTAGCAGTAAAACCTAGAGAGGAATGAAGTTATTATTGGATTGGGTAGACCTCCTTAAAAGCAACCAACCAATCAAACAATGAGGCTGCCAGGAAAAAAGTCACTTCTACTATAAGAAGTAGTCAAGAGGTAGAATGTGCTTCCACAATGAAGATGTTTCTGTGGGACCACAGATGAAGTCAAAGTTGCTGTATCAAATTCAAAGAGTAACTGTCAGGATGTTTCCATATTTGCAACAGTATTTATAAATGGTTGTTAATGTTAAGTGAAATCAAGTCTAATTATGAAGTATCAATACACGAAATAAGTTATAGTTGTTTTCTTTTCCCCAAATACTGTTACCAAAGCATGGAGCTCATTAAGCAGTCTTTAAGATTACAATGATCATCAATTAACATTGCTAGAAACTATTTTGTGAACACTCAACATATGACTTCTTTGAAATAAAACTTCCCTTTGAAATAAAACTTCACAAGGTTTGTGTTCAAGAGTCTATAGGGAAGGAAGTGGTTTACAATAGTGGGAATCTATATCTGAGTTATCTACAGGATCACAAAATAATAGTGCTAGAAGGAACCTTGAAATTCATTTGGTCCAAACTGTTCATCTTACAAATGAAAAAAAAAGTCTAGAAAAATAAAACAATTTGCCCAAGATCACATAGTTAAAAAGTGGAATTTTATATTTGAAGTTGGGTCATGTATTGAGTCCAGTGCTCTTTTCACTATAGCCCAATTTCAAGAAATTATCAACTAACAAACAGAGTATGTTGTTGTCTGTTTGCTTGTCTTGGGTTCAAACATTTTTCCCCTCAACTATAATAGGTCTTTTTTGCTCCTTCATGTGATGTAATTCACCCCATTTTACTTCCCCTTTCCTTCTCTTCCAGTATAATCCCTTTTACACTTCTAGTTTCTTTTTCCTCACATTAAAATCAGCTTATTTCTATACCCTCTAAATATACCCCTAACAAAGACACAGTTCTCAAGAGTTACACAGATCGTCTTCCCATGTAGAGATGCAATCATTTTAACCTTTTTCTCTTTTTTACCTCCTTATGCTTCTCTCGAGTTCTGTATTTGAAGATCAGATTTTTTGTTAACTCTGTTTTTTTTCATGAAAAATAAATAAAAATCGCCTATTTTATTGAATGTTCATCTTTTCCCTTGAAAAATGCTTAGTTTTGCTAGGTAGGTGATTCTTGACTATAGTCCAAGCTCCTTTACCCTCTGAAATAATGTATTTCAGATCCAATCTTTTAAAGTGGAAGCTGCTAGGTTCTGGGTAATTTTGATTTAGGGTCCTCAATATTTGAATTGTTTCTTTCTGGCCACTTGCAGTGTTTTCTCCTTTATCTGATAATTTAGCTATAATATTCCTTAAAGTTTTCACTCCTGGATATATTATCCAGTTTAGTTATTTTTCCAAAGAGGTATTTTACATTTTCTTCTATTTTATTTTTTTTTGGGGGGGGTTATTTGATTGTTATGTCTCATTGAGTCATTCACTTCCATTTGTCCAATTCTAATTTTTAGTGAATTATTTTCTTCAGTTAGTTTTTTTTTTTTAATCTCCTTTTGCATATGACCAATTGTACTTTTGAAGGAGTTGTTTTGTTCATTGGATTTTTTTCTCATTTCACCAATTCTATTTTTAAGGAGTTATTCTCTTTTTTCCATTTCACCAATTCTATTTTCTTTTTCCATTTTGCCAAATTTATTTTTAAGAAGTGGTTTTCTTCAGCATAGTTTTTTCCCATTTCACTCAGTGTCTTTTTTAAGGAGTTGTTTTCTTCAGTCAGTTTCTATGGTTTTTTTTTTCCAAACTCTACTGCAAAGTTTTAATTTCCTTTCTTCATTTTTCTTCTAGCTGTCTTTTAAGATACTTTTTGAATTCTTCCAAGAAAGCCTTTTGAGTTACAGACCAATTCATATCACCTTTTAAGGCTTCATCTGGAGGTGTTTTGCCTTTAATATCCTCAGGGTTTGAGATTTGTTCTTCCCTTTCTCCATAATAGCTATCTATGGTCAGAGCCTTTTTTACTTTTTTTGCTCATTTTCAAAGGTTGAAGTCTGCTCCTAGGACACAGGGGAGATTGTCCTGAACTTCCTCTACAAGGTAACAGGAACTTCAAGCTGCACTGAGGCAGGTGCTGCAGGCTTTTCTCCTGTGCTGGATGACCCTGGCCAATTTCTGCCCGTTACACTCGGGTTCAGGAGCTTACTATTTGCCTTCTGTAGTTGGATTTGAGGTCACACAGCTAATCTGCTGATCCACTGGCCTTCTGAACCAGAATACAGTAGCCAATGCTGCTGAGGGGTTTTTGGCTAAGAGCCTCCCACTATATTTCCCATGTGGGGTCTCTCTGCCCTAGGTCTCCCTGTGTAGAGTCTGCACTGGGACACATGCCCCAACACCCAATTGAGACAGACCTTTCCTGAAGTTCTTCCAAGATATCTTCTGAGGAGCTAGTAGGTGGTACAGTGACTAGAGCATCAGCCCTGAAGTCAGGAGGACCCGAGTTCAAATTTGGTCTCAGATACTTCCTAGCTGTGTGACCCCAAGCAAGTCACTTAACCCCAATTGCCTCAGGAAAAAAAAAAAAGATATTTTCTGGTAGAAATGGGTTACACTCCATATACATATACATTTACATACACACAAACACACACACACACACACACACACACACACACATATATGCTGGTATGCTGATCCCTTACTTACTTCTACTTCTACAACTTCAGCCTTTCCATGTCCATGACAGACTATTATGTTTATATCAGAAACTCAAGGAAGTATCAGACCTATAAATTGTTTCCTCAATCCCTCTGATACCATTAGTCAATCAACTTTTCCTTCACTCATTTATTAGCTATCTCCATGATTGTAAGGTGATATGTTCATCATAGTATTAATTGTATAAATATTGTGTGAGCAAGTTCCTCTAGATACTTCTGTGAAGTAAATTGTCTGAGCTCTTCTTCTGACTCTGCTCTATATGGAGCCCACCTTAGTTTTGACCTATTTTCCTTATCTATGACTAAATTCTCCTGCTTAGTTTTCTATTTGTGGTATGTGATGCATTTTTTACTTCATTGTTTAGATAGTGTCACAAATTAGAATTTTAATTATTAGAACAACGTTTTATGTTTGGTCTCTCTCCACCTCCAGAAAGCTTGTTTATGACCTCTCGCTGATTAATACTAATTTATTCCAACTCTTGAACAGCTCACTGGATCCCAAACTCATTCCACAAGCCCTCAGAAAGAGAATAATATGACAACAAAGCAGTGCAAAAGAGTACACAACTAAGACATAAGATATTTGTTCTAATCTTATCTCTATTATCAACTATTTATACAATGTTTTACAAGTCAAGTAACCTCTCTGAGCTTCAATTTCTTCATCTATAAGATAAAAGGAACTATATGATTGCTAGGAGTCCTAACATTCATTGTGTCAAGGGTACTATTCCTTTTGATGAGCTCTTAAGTGAGTTGGGGTTGTGGTTATGGATTCATTCCTGGGAAATTAAATACATGTTATAATAGTGGAATATCAAAGCAAAAACAAATCAGCCTTTTCAAGCTAAAACGTGCACATCCAAATATCAGCTATTTGTCATTTTCCTGTTGCTGCTAGAGTAAAATATAAATTCCTCTATTTGACATTTCAGACTCTTCACAAAATGACCTTTTCCTACCTTTCCAATCATTTTACACATTACACACCTTCTTATACACTACAATCCAGCCATGCAAGTCTAGCATATTCAACCTATCATGGAATATTTCATATTCCATCTCACCTCATTTTGTGTGTGTATATATATATTCAAATCCAGCTTCAGATACTTTGGAGTTGTGTGAATTGGGAAAGTTATTTAAACTCTGTTTGTCTTAGTTTCTTTATCTGTAAATGGGGTGATTATTGCCCCTACTACAGGGAGGTGAGGATGTACTCTGAGGCTCAAATGGTATAGTTTTTGTAAAGTGCTTAGCACGTTGGTACATAGCAAAGACTACATAAATGATATTTATTATCATCATTACTATCACGATTATTAATATAATTATTTTATATTCCATCCAACGTATATCAATACATTATTAATTCTATACAAAAACATATATGTGTTGTCCAGTAGTTTTCACTTATGTCTGACTTTTCATGACCCCATTTGGGATTTTCTTGGCAGAGATGCTAAAGATACATTTCTTTTCTAAATGAGGAAACTGAGGCAAACAGTTCTCAAGGTAACACAACTATTAAGTGCCTGGGATCAGACTCCTCAAGAAGAATCTTTCTAAGTACAAGCAGGCCCTTTACACTGTGCCACCTAGTTGAGTACCTATTATATATAATAATATGTAAATAATTATAATTATTAACACTCATTACCATCATTGTTGATTTTAAACTTAAAACTGCACTAAAATTTCTTGGACACTTTCTTAAGTTTCTTGAAGGCTGGAAATCTTTCACTTTTGTATATGGGTCCCCAGCACTTAACATAATGCTGGCACCTAGAATTAGTCGATCTTATTAAAGAATTACATTATTTCTAGTGGTTTTTAACAAAAGATTTCACACATGCATGTCAGATGTTCACATGCTTCTGTGCTATAAATGCATTTATGTGTTTAAATCTAGCTTTGTTCAATCTTCTTCATAAGGTTTTAAAATCTATTTTTAAAGACTTTGTCTTCTCTTTCCTTTTAAATTTTTCATGGCACCTAATTTAGTGCTTGCTTTCCACAGCTGAATATACTCTTTCCTAACTGACTGGCAAAGTAACATCTTGATTGTCTTTTATAGAGGGCTTCCTTGGCTATGGGCTGTCTTCTCAAATGAACTGTGTTTCATATGGTAGTTTGTCTGCAATGAAAAGTTTCACTAGCTGTGTGTGTGTGTGTGTGTGTGTGTGTGTGTGTGTGTGTGTGTGTGTGAAAGAGACAGACAGACAGAGACAGAGACAAAATGTAGAGAATAAGGCAGATTAGGAAAAAGAAAAAGGAACTTAAAAAAATTTTTTTATATGAACCTCTGATTTCAGCCCCTGAAATAAAAACATTCTATATCAATTCTGGACAATAAATGGGCTATAATTTACTGTCTTAGAAAGATGGTCACATCTCTCTGATAGGGAAAAGGTACATATACAGATCCTTTTGACTCCATGACTAGTCATCTATCCTCTATACCATGATATCTCTGATCAATTCCATTATTGCCTTTAAATATATGTTGTTTTTACATGTAAATGCATTACTCTTTGAAGATATATATATATATCTTCAAATATATATTTGTGATATAAAAGTTATATATATATATATATCACTTTTAAAACAATAATGTTTCTAGATATACATATGTGCATATGAATATGCATGCATATAAATATCCATATTGCTGCATGTATATGTATATGTATATATGGCCATATGGAGATTTAGACTCTTTCCAACTGGAAATTTCAAGAACTTTTATCAAATCCAAATCAGTGATAAGTTATCAGTGTCTAATATCCATTTCTTTCCTCTATCTCACTTCCATCTTCCCTCACCACATATTGTTTCATTTCTCCTGAAAGAATTAAGAAAATTGCAATTAAGAAGAGATTTTTCCTTCTGTAGAATACAAGTAATATATGCATCATAAAGTTGGAGTGTTTCATCTCTAAGGTGCTGAGGAAAAGTTCTATTTTTGTGTTTTCTCCATTTTGCACCATTCCATGTGAGCAGCATTGAGTGACACGATAGATCATTTTCACTGAAAATAGAAACTTCATATAAACTGTTGTTGTTTGGAGGTGGCTTTGGATCAGAGCTCAGCATCTGTGCAAGATCTGGGTGAAACTTTGTTTTTCTTGGCCTTTGCTAAGCCAAAGCCAAATTTTGTTCCTTTTAAATATAGTTGAGACAGAAGTACACTGGCCCTGAATCCTCTTTCTGGCCTCATTTTTGATTAGCTAGGGGACCTTGGGCAAACCAATTTATCTTTGCTTGTCAATTCCTCTGTCCATAAAATGGGAATGGTGTTTTTCTTATGTATACATTTCTACTGGGCCATGTCTAAAGATCCCTGAGTGCAGAATTGAATTCCCAAGTCCTCCCTGGAACATAACCCATACCTCCCCATCTCTTTCTCCCCTATCTCCAGGATTTAGCTCTCTCTCTCTCTCATTTCAGTACTTAATTTTCTTCCCTGGGGACAGGGTATGTTTTTAAAGGCTTTCAGAGTAGGGTTTAGTGAAAAAAATCACTGTGAACATTTTAAAAGCCCTACTTTTCCTTTTGAGGAAAGTCAACTAGCACAGATTGTCTTACATACCAAATTCACTATGCCCTGTTGTACCCAAAGGACTTAGGGTCTCACTGCTCAAGGGCAATCCACAGGAGGCTTGTGTCTGCATTCTGGAGACACATCCTTTCTCACTAAGGTTCACATGGTCTTCCCTGTCATTGAGGAGCCCCTTGGCCATTGCCTCCTACTTTTATTTTCTTCTATCTAAGCTGACCATTGAATGTAGACATCTCTCTCTAGGGAGTTGTGAGAGGAAATTAATGAGCACAGTACATTTTGCAAATAAATGTTAAAATGGTAATCAGTGGAACTATTTCCCTAATGTGCAGGTCTAAATGCATTGTGTTGAGTCAAGAGACTTGTTCAGTGAGCCAAGTCATTAAATCCTTATGAGCCAGCCATCCTCAGAGAGCCCCCTTCACACACGTTTTCCTTCTCATTCTCTCCCAGTTCAACACTATTAGGTATGATGTTTCTTGTACTTGTCATTTAACTACCTCACTGGGATTCAGTGAGGAATTCAGAGTAAAATGCCCCAAGGTTGTGAGATGAAGGATACTAAACAATGTTTTAATGTTAATAAAAAAAAAATGAGAAGCAGATTTCCATCCCCCACCCCAAGAATTTCAAATGAATAACTCCCCAAACCCTATTCCTTATATTCCACAAAAAAGTGGGGGGATTGGGGGAGAGAGGAAGAGCAGCCAATTGCTAAAAGAAAACTCACTTAACTAAAGCTTTTGTTCTACATTAGAAGGTGATAGTGTATATATACAAATGAGGAGAGGGAAAGCATGAATAATTTTAAAATACAGGTAATTCCCAAAGATCATTTCCATCACTAGCTCCATCATTTGGTGGAAGAATTCCTCTTCTTATCAAAGTTATTAATGAGTATATATATTTTTAATTTTCCTTTATTTCCCTAGCCTATACTTCAGTGGAATGACATAGGGTTATAGACCTAAAACCAGGAAGAATCTCAAGCCATCTAGTCTTAACTCTTTGTTCCTAGATCAGGAAACTAAGGCCCAATGGATTTAGTGACTTGCCTAAGGTCACACAAGTGACACAAGCATTGGAAACAGGATTAAAACCTAAGACCCCTAATTCTAGACTTAGCATTCTTTCCACTGTAACATTCTGCATTTCATCATTAATTCAATTCAATTTAATTGATTCCAACAAATATTTATGTGGCATCTTCTATGTGCAAGGCACTGTGTGACTACAAAGACAAAAACAAAATAAAAAATTATTCCTGACCTCAAGGAGTAGTGACATAATTCTAAATGGCATCCAGAAGCCAGGGAGATAAATGACCCAGGATAATACAGATAATACAGACTGCATCTCCAACGCCCTAGATAAGAGTGTTCCCAAGTTGGTTGTGAATTTTGTCAGCGTTGAGATAACTGGTCTCTTTATTTTCTTGGCATTGTAGACTGGATCCCCAAATGGTTAGCCATGAACAGTATTAACAAAAATATGTTCTAACCAAAAGTGCTTTCTGTGTTCTCTAATAAAACATCAATCAGACAGATAGTTCTGTGGCTCATAAAATCGATAAAAATGATTACAACAGTGTAATACTCATTATTTGATCTGAGGACAGGAATAAGATTTGTGATCTCTGGGAGTCTGGCAAGATGCTATGAATCAAGGGCCAGTCATCTTGACTCAATGGAATAGCTTGTAGTATTTCCAGTTCTTTAGCTCATGCTAAGACAATGGCATTGAGATCTTGACAGACAAATGGGAAGACTAACTTTGTTTGAAATAACTGGTTTGCTCCAAGTCTTTTCCACTCTGTGTTAAAAATAAGGAACATTATTTTACAGCCTAGATTCCTTTCTGTATGGTCTTCATGCCCTGTTCAAAGGTGACTTCAGAATAACTCCAAGAGATGAATGGGTGTTCGCTGACATGGATCTGCTGCATAAAGTTGTCGCCCCAGCTATCAGGATGTCTTTAAAGCTTCATCAGGTATGCTCCTTTGTTAATCTATTGCATCTGCTATTCTTCCTGACACCATCAATGAGGAGGAAAGAATAGAAAAGAAAAGCAATGGTACAAGTAGGGAGTTCCAGTAAAGAACTCATTTCTTGACAGAAGAAATCAGCTCTTTTACTCCATGGGATTTGCTGTTTAGTTTACTTATGTAGTTGGATTCCACCTCATTGGGTTGATTTCTCAACCCCTCAACCTACTTGGCTTGTTGTTGTTGTAATTATTGTTTTTTTTCCTCATAAGAAGCTGACATTAGGTAGAAAATTAAAATGGGGAGGTGATGTTCCAAAAGAGGCCAAAGTTTCCAGACTCGTTTGGAAACTGCATGTAGATCTTATTCAAATGTCTTCTCAGTGGAAAGAAGGAATAAAGAATCCTCAAACTCATGAAATACATTCCAGACACTGACAAAATAGCACCTGCTGGAAAGAGAATAAAGGAAGAGATGTAGATTTAGTGATCGTTTCAGTCTTAGGGGATGGGACTTTGTTAATTAAGTCTAAATGTTCAGGTTCTAACTATTCCTTCAGGACCAATTTACATGTCTAGATGAATATGAGGATCCCGTGGTCCTCTATGAAGCCATTCAATCCTTTGAGAAAAAGGTGGTGATTTGCCATGAAGGAGATCCAGCCTGGAGGAGTGCTGTCCTGTCCAACAAAGAGGAGCTTCTCACCCTGAGGCATGTGGTAGATGAAGGCACTGATGAATATAAGGTTATCATGCTACACAAAAGCTACCTGAGCTTTAAAGTGATCAAGGTACAGTCTTTGTTTTGGAAATCCATTGCTTGCTAGTGCCATCTTGATGATTCCATATGCTATTATACCATTTTAGTAATTTATTTCTAAATGAGGGCTTGCTAATCAACAGACTAGGGTGACAAAGTATGTTATCTTCATTTTCAAATATCATTTGGTACCTTTCAGAACCACTGACTAAATTATAAATACCTTGAAGGATTATTTCACTTTTCTATTTGTATCCCTAGTATCTAAAATAGTTTGTGGCACATAATAGGAGCTTCATAAATGTTTACTGATTATTTGATTAGGAAGATACTTTTGGAAATAGTCCATCTCTCTCTGCTTCACAGCCCATACTACATTTAAACCATATTTATCTGTGACCATGCCATTGTCAAAGTGGTTAGAGCAAGGAGGGGGAGGGCCCAGCATTCCATCACCATAAAACAAAAACAAATCTGTGTCTTATTCAGGGAGGTAGCTTGGAACTATTCTATTGAATGCCTACCCTAAACAAAGGGGATGAGACACACCTGTATCTATGATTGGGGAATAATTCATAGACTCTTGCTGAATAATGAAGGTATGCGTCAAGTTGTGCTATATTAGATAATATGAATACATGGTAAGTCAGTGTTCATGAGCTAAGTAAATATAAGACCTTGGTAAGAGATAGGAATACTTATTATAGCAGTGGTTTAAATTGTTTAAAGCTAGGAAAGTTAACAAGAAGTTAGAGAAAACAGAACATGTCTAAAGGGAGTGATATAGGTAAATGGGAGTGTTAGTTTGTCTTATAGAATCTTATTGCTTTGGCAGTTCCAAGTAGATTTAAATCCATTTTTAATTTGAATTTTCTTTTTTTCAATTAATAAATCTATTTTTGCTCCTTTTCACTCTTCCTGGAAAGAAAAGAATAGCAAATCCTCTATAGTAAATATGCATAGTACCACGATAATTCCCATATTGTCCATGCTCAAAAAATCTATGTCTCATTCCTTACCTCAACTTTATAACTTTTTCTGTCAGGAGGTGGGTAGCATGTTTTATTAGTCCTCTAGAATTGTGGTTGTTCATTGCATTTCTCAAGAGTTCCAAATCCTTTCAAAGTTATCCTTCCATAGTATTATTATAGTTACTGTATGAGTTGTTCTCTTGGTTGTTTACTTCTCTCTGAATCAGTTCATAAAAATCTTCCCAAGTTTCTTTAAAGCTATCTCTTTTTTAAAAATAATATAATGATATTTCCATTACAGTCATATTATAATTTGTTCAGCTTTTCTCTGAGGGGCACGCACTTAATTTCCAATTATTTGCCATCACAAAAAGAGCTAGTATAAATATGTATATACATATATATGTATGTGTGTATGTATATATATATATATATGTATATGTGTGTGTGTGTGTGTGTGTGTGTCCTTTTCCTTTTTCTTTGTGACTATACCTATTGCTAAAGTTCTACAGAAGGAGATTAGCTATTCCTGGTTCTTTAAACTCTTGGTGTCAGAAAATGCTTCCTTTCATGAAACTAATTTCCCATGTATTGAAAAGTATTCCCATTTCTTTTTATTTCCCTTGTGTGTTGCCATCTTCTAGGATGTTTTCTTGTCTTTTGTACCAGAAGAACATGAGGGCACTGACCTACTCCCAGAGCTCAACTCCCTCTCCATAAATACTAATTAACATTTGTAAATGCTTCTTCACAATAACCTATGAAGTAGGTAATATAAATGAAATTAGTCCTATTTTATAGATAGGTAAACCCAGGGCTCTCAGTACTTAAATGAGTTGACAAGAATCATAGAGATAGTAAGTCTGTAATAAGGTTATATTTAAACCTTGGTCTTCTGATTTATTATAGAATGGAAAGTATTTTGTATCTTGAGTCAGAGGACCTGGGTTCAGGCACCCTCAGCAATATGTTTTCTTATCTGCAGGCTGAAGGGGTTGCGCTACATATGAATACATAAATAGATAAATGAATAAGTAGATAAGTAGATAAAGGAATAAATAGTAATATATTTATTATTAAATATATTATAATGTAATATATAATATAGTATAAATATATTATCTCATTGTGATCTTCACAACAATCCTGTTTAGCAAATGCTCTTATAACCTTATCTTACAGATGAGGAAACTGAGGCATAGAAAAGTTATGTGGCTTGTCCATAGTTAATATGTATCTGAGGCTGGATTTGAACTCAGATCTTCCTAGTATCAGATCTGGCTTTCTTTATCCATTGCCCCACCCATGATCCTTTATAGTTCCACATTTTATGATCCTTTGATTTTAAGCCCACTTTTACCTATGGTTTCACCAAATTGTCTCTTACATGACTTAAAACAGAAGTTCTGACTTAAAATCCATTTGCTTTTCTTCCCTGACTGGATCCTATCCTATAGGTTAACAAGGAATGTGTGCGAGGACTCTGGGCTGGCCAACAACAAGAACTTATATTCCTACGTAACCGTAATCCAGAAAGAGGCAGCATCCAGAATAATAAGCAAGTGCTAAGGAACTTGATCAATTCCTCCTGTGATCAGCCCCTAGGATACCCCATGTATGTCTCTCCCTTAACCACATCCTACCTGGGGACCCACAGCCAGATGAGGAACGTTTGGGGCGGACCTATCAGCTTGGACAACATTAAGTCTTGGTTCCTAAACAAGTGGTTAAGGTAAGTTTTCCAAAGGAAAAACTGTTTCCAGGTGAATGCTGGAGAAAGCACAAATTGCTCAGACTTTACATTATACCCCTAATAGGTTTCTTCTAGTGCTTCAAGCTATTACACATGATAATATACATAGAAAACAGTAAATGGGCTTGGGCCCACTGACTGGAATGGGGAAATGATGGTAATTCTTACACACCTGAGAAGAAGGCTATTTCCTAAAGTTACATAGACTTTTCAGAGGCTGGGGATCTTTGTGGGTAATTGTCCCATAAACACTGCAGAAAGCCAGGTCTGAACTCCCTCAGCATGTCCCTGTCTGTTAAATAAGTCTTATCTTCCTACTCTGAATTCCTTGGAATGAATTCTAAGGAGTTGTGTCTGAATACTGTTTCTCTCCAGATTTTAATTAGGGATGGACAGAGGTTAAAGGCTACTGCTTCTATAGCCCAGTGAAGTGTCTTCCTCTACAAAATTTCTAAGGTGGGAATGAAGATCCTTCTTTCTCTCATTACACTCCCCCTTGCAGAGTACTTACAAATATTATCTCATTTGATCTTCACAACAATCCTGTTCAGCTGGGGCTCTTGCAACCCTAACTTATAGATGAGGGTACTAAGGTATGGAGAAGTTTTCCAATGAAACATGGTGAAGGAGATCAGTAGTTACTTCAAGCTTGGTTTGGGCAGAATTTTAGGGACATGAAGTGTCCTGGTGAGAATGTGATGAAGCATCTCCCATGTTCACAGGATGCGCAAGGATTGCAATGCTAGCCAGCACAGTGGAGGCAACATTGAAGAAGTGGACAGTGGAGGGGGCACTTCAGCAGGGAGTGGAAGCAACTCGAGCAGCTCAAGCCAGGAGAGCAGTGTGGAACAACCGAGGAAAGAAATCTCCCAGTTTCAGTTTTCTTCTCAAGGTGGTACATACAGGCCAGGTAAATTAAGTATAAGAAATGGTCTTCTAAGAAGATGCCCTCTTTTCTTGGAAAACTGCTCCTTAAGAAAAGTGACTGAATTTTTTTCTCTTTATATTCCTAATACTTAGTATTGTTCCTGGGCACTTAATAAATACTTGGTGATTGATTAATGGAGATTGGTTAATAATTATAATTCTTAATAAAACTTAATTATTGATATTTAATTGCTTGATGCAGCATCTAAAGTATAGGGACCAAAAACTAGACCAGGTGAACTGGCCCAAAAATCCAAGTCCAGAGTCAAAGACTTTATCTCCTGCCATCCTTTATGAGGGATTCAATGAGTTCATTTCCAGGATTGGGTCATCAGGTAGTATGCATTTTTTCAAATGCAATATTTTAAAATACCCTTCATTTCTTTCCCAACTCCTCTTCCCATAACATGCAGTTTGAGCAGCTGCCCATTTTGCCTATCTCTAATTTTAGCTGTAAAATGCAATGATGTGATAAATTCACATCAGGAGCTTCATGGTGGGAAAGAACTGTTTTAGAACAAACGATAACTGTTGGGTTTTGTTTTGTTTTGTTTGACTTGGTTTGGTTTTTTTAGCTGCAAAAGTTCTAATGAACCAGATTCTGCCATTCATTCACTCACTCTGCAACATTTACTGAATCCTTATCATATGTAAGGTCCCTGTGTTAGATACAGAGCACTGTGTTAGCTTTCATGTTTGACCCACAATACTAATTCATTCCTTTTGACAAATATTCATCCTATCGAATATGCAGTTTACAAAATTCTTGTTGCTCTAACTCTTGTATTTATCTTCAGTTGGAGCCTACCTCTAGTCATCTCTGACATTTCAGAATGAGAGAAGAGGTTGCCAGGAGATGTGAATAAAGGTATTGGCTAAAACTATGGCTACAGTGAGTCAGAAGTTTAAAAATCCCATTTGAACTCATGCTTAAATAATTAGTCCCAGCCAAATGGAAGAAATTCAAAAACCAAACCTGAGAGATGGTCCTTAGCTGTGGGAAAGTTTCTCAGTTAACATTTTGTCTCTTGTATGGGAAAAAAACCAACATTTTTTGTTTGTTTGGTTGTTTGTTTTTAATAAAGCTCTGATCTTTGTATTTTCTAGATGTGAAAACGCTACACTTTGTCTCTTGTATGGAAAAAACAACAAAAATAAACCTTATGGGGTTTTTTGTTTGTTTTTAATAAAGCTCTGATCTTGGCATTTTCTAGATGTGAAAATGCTGCACTTTTGTTCCAACAATTTTATTCCAAATATTTAAGTTACTAATACTTAGACAGTGGTTGGTCTAACTGGCACAAACTGTGTACCTGGCCAATGATGGTATGTCAATGGAAAGAGTTGAATAAAGAGAATGTGTGTTTGAGTAGACTGATAGGGTTTTAAGGATTTAGTCACTATTCACCAAACAAGTTCTTTGATTCTGAGAAGTGGTAGATTTCTGTATTAGTGAGACAATATCAAAAATTACTTTTGTCTTTTGTTTGACTTATTTGTGCTTATTCCCTATGTCAACAGAGAATCCATTCTCTCAAATGTATAACAAGCATCCCTCCCTCATTTATAGATGAAGACTTTAAAGGTTTTATTTTTCATAATAAAGTATGATTTACAATCCACTTGTTGAAAGTCACCATATTAGAGTCAATTTTTTGGTCATAGCTGAGAGCAAGCAATATAGGGTGAGATAGGATAGATAGATAGGATATGAACTGAAATGTTAAAGGGAGTACCCACAATTATCAGTCAATGAACCAAAAAGTATTTATTAACCACCTACTGTGTGCCGGGCACTAAATTAATTAAAATTTCATCATCTGGAAGTTATCTGTTGATATCCTTTGACTATTTATTAATTGGGGAATGACTTGTATTCTTAAAAGCTTAACACTTTTTTAATATATTTTAGAAATGAAACCTTTATCAAAAACATTAGCTGAAAATAATTTCCCCAGCTAAGTACTTCCCTTTGAATCGTCTTTGTGTTGGTTTTGTTTGTAAAAAAAACATTTTAATTTAAATAATCAAAGTTGTCCATTTTGCATCTCATAATATTCTCTAGTTCTTCTTTGGTCATAAATTTCTCCCTTCTCCAAAGATGTGAGAGGTAAAATATCCTTACGTTCCTAATTTGCTTATGCAAGTCATGTACCCATTTTAACCTTATTTTAGTATGGGGTGTGAGATGTAGGTCTATGCCAAGTTTCTGACATATTATTTTCCAGTTTTCTCAGCAATTTTTGTGAAATAGTAAATTCTTATCCCAGAAGCTAGAGTTTGGAGATTTATCAAATACTAAATTACTATAGTCATTGATTATTGTGTCATGTGTATCTAAACTATTCCACTCATCCACCACTCTATTTCTTAGCCAGTAGTAAATAGTTTTGATGCTGCTAGGTCTGGTACTATTAGGCCACCATTCTTTGTATTTTTTCATTAATTCCTTTGATATTTTTGACCTTTTGTTCTTTCAGATGAATTTTGTTATTTTTTCTAGTTCTATAAAATAATTTTTGGCACTTTGATTAGTATGGCACTGAACAAATTGACCAATTTAGGTAGAACTGTCATTTTTATTATATTAGCTCCACTTACCCATAATCGATTGATATTTTTCCTATTGTTTGGATCAGATTTTATCTATAATTGTGTTCATAGAGTTCTTGGGTTTGTCTTGGCAAGTAGACATCCAAACATTTTATTTTGTCTACAATTATTTTAAATGGCATTTCTCTTTCTATCTCTTCTTGCTTCTGAGCTTTGTCAATAATATATAAAAATTCTGGTGATTTGTGTGGGTTTATTTTATATCCTGCCACTTTGCTAAAGCTGTTAATTGTTTCAAGTAGGTTCTTGGATGATTTTCTTGGATTCTCTAAGTATATCATCATATCATCTGCAAAGAGTGATAATTTCATCTTTTCATTGCCTATTCTAATACCTTTGATTTCTTTTTCTTTTCTTATTGCTAAAACCAACATTTCTAGTACAATGTTGAATTATAATGGTGATAATGGGCATCCTTGTTTCACCCCTAATCTTATTGGGGATGTGTCCAGTTTCTCTCCATTTCAAATAATGCTTGCTGTTGGTTTTAGATAGATACTGCTTATTATTTTAAGGAAAACTCCCTTTATTGCCATGCTCTCTAGTGATTTTAGTAGAAATGGGTGCTATATTTTGTCAAAAGATTTTTATGCATCTATTGAGATTATTGTGTAATTTCTGTTGGTTTTGTTATTGATATGGTCAATTATGGTAATAGTCTTCTTGATATTGAGCCAACCCCGTATTCCTGATATAAATCCCACTTGGTCATAGCATCTTATCCTGTTGATAAATTGCTGTAATATTTTTGCTAATATTTTATTTAAAATTTTTGCATCAATATTCATTAGGGAGATTGGTCTGCAATTTTTTCTGTCTTGGCTCTTCCTGGTTTTGGTATCAATACCATATTTGTGTACTAGAAGGAATTTGGCAGGACTCCTTCTTTACCTATCTTTCCAAATAGTTTATGTAGTATTAAAATTAATTGTTCTTTAAATGTTCAGTAGAATTCATTTGTAAATCCATCTGGCCCTGTAAATTTTTTCTTATGGAGCTCATTGACAGCTTGTTTAATTTCTTTTTCTAAAATGGTACTATTTAGAGCAGGACCAGGAGATCATTATATACTTCAACAACAATACTATATGATGATCAATTCTGTTGGACCTGGCCATCTTTAGCAATGAGATGAAATGAACTAAATCAGTTCCAATGGAGCAGGAATGAACTAAACCAGCTACACCCAGCAAAAAAACTCTGGGAGATGACTAAGAACCATTACATAGAATTCCCAATCCCTCTATTTTTGTCCACCTGCATTTTTTATTTCCTTCACATGCTAATTGTACACTATTCCAGAGTCTGAATCTTTTCGTACAGCAAAATAACTGTTTGGACATGTATACTTATTTTGTATTTAATTTATACTTTAACATATTTAACATGTATTGGTCACCCTGCCATCTGGGGGAGGGGATGGGGGGAAGGAGAGGGAAAATTGGAACAAAAGGTTTGGCAATTGTCAATGCTATAAAATTACCCATGCATATAACTTCTAAATAAAAAGCTATAATTTAAAAAAAAGAAAAAGAAAAGAGACACATCCATCAAAAAAAAAATGGTACTATTTAAATAATTTATTTCCTCTTTTGTTAATCTGGGCAATTTATATTTTTATAAATATTCATTTTGATTAGATTGTCAGACTTGCTACCAAACAGTTGGGCAAAATAGCTCCTGATTATTGATTTAATTTCTTTTTCATTAATGGTAACTTCAGTTTTCATTTTTGATGCTGGTAATGTTTTTTTCCCCTTTTTTCTATTCAAATTAACAAAGGTTTATTTATTTGTTGATTTTTTTCCATAAAACCAACTCTTAGTTTTATTAATTAGTTTAATAGTTTTCTTAGTTTCAATTTTATTAATCTCTCCTTTGAGTTTCAGAATTTCAGTATTTCTAATTTGGTACTCTAATTTGGTAATTTCTCCTTTGAGTTTGAAAATTTCTAATTTGGTATTTCTAATTTGGGGGATTTTAATTTGTTCTTTATCTAACTTTTTTAGTTGCATGCCCAGTTAATTGATCTCATCTTTCTCTAATTTATTCATGTAACTATTTATAGATATTAAATTTCCCCTAAGAATTGCTATGAATGCATCCCATAGGTTTTGGTATGTTGTCTCATTGGATGAAATTATAAATTGTTTTGTGATTTGTTGTTTGACCCACTTATTCTTTATAATTAGATTATTTAATTTCCAATTTGTTTTTAGTCTATTGTTCCTTGGCCCTTTATTGAACATAATTTTTATTGCATTGTGGTCTGAAAAGGAAGTATTTACTAATTCTGTCTTTCTGCATTTGATTGTGAGGCTTTTATGACCTAATACATGGTCACTTTTTTTTGTGTTGGTACCATGTACTGCTGAGAAAAAGGTGTTTTCCTTTCTATCCCTATGCCATTTTCTTCAGAAGCCTATTATATTTAGGTTTTCTAGAATTCTATTATCCTCCCTAGTTTCTTTTTTTTTTTTTTTTTTTTTTATGGTTAGATTAGTCTGGTTCTCAGAGGGGAAGGCTGAGATCCCCCACTAACATAGTATTGCTATTTTTTCCAGTAACTGGCTTAATATCTTCTCTAGAAATTTCGATGCTTTGCCACTTGGTTCATAAACATTTAGTATCATTACTACTTCATTGTTTACAGTACCCTTTATACATCTTGTTATTCTTATCTCTTCCTTCCTTATCTCTTTTAATTAGATCTATTTTTACTTTTGCTTTATAAGAAATATGAATTGCTATCCCTACTTCTTTTTTTGCTTTAGTTGAAGTAATAATAAATTCTTCTTCAGCCCTTTTACCTTTGTCTATTTGTATCTCTCTGTTTCAAATGTGTTTCTTGTAAATAACATATTACAAAATTCTGTTTTTTAAATACACTCTGCTATTCACTTCCATTTTACAGGAGAGTTCATCCCATTTACATTCACAGTTATGATTACCAGAATTGTATTTCCCTCCATCCTATTTTCTCCCCCTCTCTTTCCACTCTATCCATCCTTAGTAGTGTTTTGTTTTTACCTTTCCCATCTTCTATCACTCCTTCTCCCTTCTCTTACCCATTTGTCCTACTGTTTCTACCCTTCCTTTTATCCAGCTCCTCTCTTTTCTTTCTTCTTTCTCCTCCTACTTCTTTATAGGATAAGATAAATTTCTATACCCAACTGAATGATTGTTATCCTCTTTTTAAATCAAAATTGATGAGATCAAGCTTCAGACAATATTTTTATCCCCCTCCCTTCTTTCCTTCTATTGTAATAGGTCTTTTGTGCTTCTTCATGTGATCTAATTTGTCCCATTACACCTCCCCTTTCCTTTTCTCCCAGTACAATTCTTTTTCTACCTCTTAATGACTTTTTATTTGATATAATTACATCAGAGTCCATTTACAACCACACCCTCTATTCATGTGATGCCTGCCTCTAACTGCCCCACTAACAGATAAAGTTCTCAGGAATTATAAATATCATTTTCCCATCTAGGGATGTAAACAGTTTAACCTTTAAATACTAATTATTTCCCCCTGTTTACTTTTCTATGCTTCTCTTGAATCCTGTGTTTGAAGATTAAATTTTCTATTTAGTTCTGATTTTTTCGATAGAAATGATTCAAAGTATCTTGCTTCATTGAAGATCCATCATCTTCCCTGAAAGATGATGCTTAATCTTGCTGGATAGTTAATTCTTGGTTATAACCCCAGGCCCTTTGCCTTTTGGAATATGGTATTACAGCCCCACATATCCTTTATTGTAGATGCTGCCAGATCCTGGGTAATTTTGAGTGTTGCACTTTGATATTTGAATTGCTTTTCTCTTGAAGTTTATAGTATTTTTTCCTTGAGATTATAGTTCTGGAGTTTTGCAACAATGTTCCTTGAGGTTTTCCTTAAGATTCCTTTTTGAAGGGGACCAATAGATTCTTTCAATGACTATTTCCCTCTCTATTTCTAGAATATCAAGGCAATTTTCCTGATCATCTATTGAAGGATGCTATCCAGGCTCTTTCTTTTTTCTTTCTTTTTTTTTTCTTTTGGCCATGGCATTTATGGAGACCAATAATTTTTAAACTGTCTCTCCTAGATCTATTTTCTGGGTTGGCTGTTTTTCCAGTGAATTGATTTAATTTTTTTTCCCTTTTATTCTTTTTAATTTGACTAATTCTTGATGTCTCATAGAGTCATCAGCTTCCATTTACCCTATTCTAGTTTTTTATGTGTGATTTTCTTCAATTAGCTTTTTCAGTTAATTTTTTCAGTTAGCTTAATTTGATTAATTGGTTATTTTGAATTAGATTTGGAATTTGGAATCGAAAAATTAATTAATTTTCTTCAGTGGATATTTTTTGCATTTGACCTATTGTATTTTTTTAAGGAATTGATTTCTTCAGTAGCTTTTTTTTTAGTTGACTAATTTCCTTTATTAAGGAATTGCTTTTCTTTTCCCAGATGTTGATGATCTCTTGTACATCTCATTTCTTTTCTCATTTTTCTTCTACATCTCTTATTTGCCTTTTAAAGTCTTTTATGAGCACTTCCAAGAAGCCTCTTTGGTCTTTAAACCAATTCATATCACTCTGAGAATTTCCTCTGTGGACATTTTGTCTGTGTCTAAATTAGTCTTTTTGTCTTCCCTGTTACAATAGTAGCTATCTATGGTCAAGATTCTTTTCTGTTTCTTTATCATTTTCTTTCCTTTTTTTTTGTATCTGCTCTTTTTTTTATTATTATTTTTTTATTTTTATGGTTGAACTCTGCTACTGGGATACAAGAGATGCTGTCCCAAGCTTTCTGTGCAGCTCTGAGCCTTGGCTTTGGGCACAGGGGCCCCTTGTGTTTGGTGTTTTGCTCACACATTTACCAAACTGTTTCCTAGAAACAACCTTCAGAATTTGCCTTCTGAAATGATACTGGGGGCTGCCCTACTGCTCTACTCCACTACTGAGCCAGGATCAAAGGTCTTAGGTGCTGATCTGCTATGATTAAAAGCCTCTTGTGGGCTTTCCTATACTCTGAGTGGGCTAAATACCCCTTTCACCCCCAGTGAGACTGACCTTTCTTGAAGTTTTTTTCAGTCTGTCTTGAGCTGGAGGGTGGTTTCATTCCATCAGACTGTTCAAAGGCTTGGCTTCATGTGGTTTTTGAGGGAAACTGGGAGAGCTCAAACAGCTTCCTGGCTTCACTCTGCCATCTTTAGCATATGGCTTTCTAAGTCCATATGTACCCTTCAAGAACATTATATGGTTTCATAGCTCCATTTCTATGTGAACTTGATATCACTGAACTTCAGTATCATAATATGAATGAATAATTTGAAGTTGATATAGCCATCTGTGATAGGAAACAGGAGAGTAGAACTGCTTGTTTATTTACTGGTAAGAATGTTTGCCCCATAAATTGATAATGAATAGTATTGAATGGAAGTTGGTATAAATATGAATTATGTGCAAATGATTGCTGTAGTTTCTAGTTCTAAGAAACCCAGATGCCAAAATGAACTCCCTAGGAACATTTAATCTAATAGCAAAGTAATTGAAAAGTAAGGTTAATTGTGAAATAATGATCTTGAGAAGCAAAAAATAGATTTTCTTAATTTAATGTTTAACTTAGTTGGCTGGTGTCAATCCATCTGCAAAATAAACAAATTAATTAAAATCTAAGAAAATACACAAAACAAGCCAGTAAAACCTAAAGCACACAATGTGTATGGGGTATATGTAGCCTTCATAGAGTCCTTAATGTAGAGAAATTTTTATCCTTTTGTCTCTCAGTGAATTATTTCAAGCCAAATATGGGTGGTCCACTATCCAACACTGTAACTACTAACTAAGGAATGAATATGAAATATTTTTGGACAGCAGTCAACTTTACAATTTAGATCACAAACAGATGTTTGGCCATTCTAAACTCTGAACAAACTAACAAATCACCATCTTGATTCTTAATTCTCATTTATCAAGGTCACCTCCCTCCAACCCTACCTACCACCTTTAAAAAGATAATATTAAACTTATCATTTTGGACAGTTAACTTAGGCCACAACTCTCCCTTTTTCTTGAATCACTGAACTGGATAGGGCTATGATGAAATCATCTTAGAAGGGTCTGACCACACTGATTCCAAGAAAGCTAATGGAGGCCCTGATAAAATCTACCTATCGCACTTTAAAGTCAAATGTGCCCTCTTCCTTATATATAAAAGCAGAAATTAAAGCTGGGTTATATGACAAAAGGGAAACCTCAATCACTGACTGTCCTCTGGGAAGGGCCATCATTGCCTTCACTTCAACTAAGCTGTTTCTATTTCTCAGCTGCCACTCTCTGCTTCATGTGATGGAGAAGGGTCATTTCATTAGAAACCACTTCAACCAATAAGCTGTTTGGAAGAAAATTGGCTCTTTGGAATTTCTCAGCAGAATAATTAGGTTTTGTCCCCTAAGGAGTTACTCCTCAATGAACACTTCACTGCTCAGCTTCCCTAAAGAGAAATACTTCAAGCATCTCAGAATTACTAGAATATGTCTTTTTTTTTCAATGATATTTAGCAAATAAGTCTAGGAATAAGAATCTGAGTATTCATGAAGAATTACCAGTGTAAATGATGTGTGTATGTGTGGGTTCAGGAGATGGACCTTTGCCCAGCAGTAAAGGTTCCTTATTTATTTTGGAAGTGGATTTGCTACTTTGTGTTGTTAGTAAAGTAAAAGCTAATACTGCTCTTTTATAAATAGTCCTATGAGTTGTAAAAATTTCAAACATACACACACACACACACACATACACATATACACACAGAAAAATCAGGCAAAATCAGGTCAGAAAGTTTATCTGGTCTATCCCTTCCCTGAAGCTATAATTGATGACTACTTCAAATTTGTTAGCATTTTTGTAAGCACCTCTTTTTAGATTTTTTTGTCTAAGTTTGATTAGATATAACATAGGGCACAAACATAAGGCCTTCCACGTATTTCTTTATGAGTGGAGAAAATTACTGATAACCACAAAAAGAATCAACTAAGGTTTTGGAGGGTTTGTAACTTTATCATGGGATATCAGAGAGTAAGATAATATAAATGCATAGTGATAAGGAAGATTGATATTTAATATAAAGCTCCCATAATGTACTAGACAAATTCATTCATTCATTTTATTATTCAAATAACAGATAAGCATTTAGGACAGCTGGTGCAAAAAGCATTGTGGCTGGGATAATTCAGTTTAGATAAGACTTTGTCCTTCCTACTTTCGTGGAGTTTATAAAACAAAAATAACTAGAATATATCTTATTACAAGAAAAAAACACATCAGAGAGTTGCAAAATGAAATGCTATGGAATGAGAAAGGATGGGAAAAATGATAAAGGAAGACTTTATAGAAGAACTGGCTTTTGAATTAGGTTTTTAAAGATAGCTAGGAAGAACATTCTGGGCTTAGGAAAAAGACCAAGATAAGAGAACTGCAAATTAAAACAGCTTTGTACTTTCACCTTTCACCCAGGAAAATAGTAAGGACTTAATTTTTTGTCTTTCAAATCAAGTCAACAAGTATCAATTAAGTACCTAATAGGTGCCAGGCACTATGCTAAGTGTTGGGGGCATAAAAACAATCCCTACATATATATATATATATATATATATATATATATATATATATATGCATATGTATATATGTGTGTATGTGTGTATATGCATATATATGCATGTATATATATGTATGATAAATTTGAGATAATCAATTAAGAGAAGACACTAAAATTAAAGGGACTTAGGAAAAGCTCCTTAAAGAAGGGGGGAATTTTATTACTTGAAAGAAGCTAGAGAATCCAAGAAGTGGAAATAAGAAAGATAATTCTAGATATGAAGAATAGCTAGTAAATTGCATGGAACTAGGAGAGAAATGTTGTGTTCAAGGAACAGCAGAGGACATTTGTTACTAGATTAAAGCGTATGTTGAGTATAACTTCTTATTCCTTCTAAATATATAATGAAGTTACTGTATAAATTTCTTTTTTTTTCTTTTTTCTTCTCTTCTAGAGATGGCAACCATGACACAAATATGTATAAAAATGTGTGTGTGTATAATCATTATTTACACATTTCTATTTATCAGTTCTTTCTCAGATGCAGATAGAATCTTCCTTCATATGTCTTTTGTAGTTAATTTGGGTATTTATAATAGTCAAAATGACTTAGTCACTCAAAGTTCTTAAAACATTATTGCTGTTCCTGTATACAAATGTTCTCTTGGTTTTGCTCATTTCAATCTTCATTATTTTATGCAAGTCTTTTCATGTATTTCTAAAATCAAGTTCATCATTACTTATAGCATCACAATTGTAGACCATCACAATCTTGTACCACAACTTGTTCAGCCATTCTCCAATTGATAGGCATCCCCACAATTTGCAGTTCTTTGCCACCACAAAGAATAAATATTTTAGAACATAGAGGTTCTTTTCCTTTTTCTTTAATTGTCTTTGGAAATAGAATAGAAACATATATAATAGTTTTGCAGTTTCACAAGCAATAATCTGTTTTTAAATTATACTTAGTTGTAAAAATGCTGCTTCTATTCCAAAAATTAAAAATAAAATAAATAAAAATTAAAAAGAGAATGTTGGATAGAGTAAAGTGTAAAATGACTAGAAAGGTGGGAAAGATCTAGGTTACAAAATACTTTTAACATCAAATAGAAGATTTTATCTTTGATCCTGGAGATGATGTAGAAGCACTGGAATTTATTGAATGGATAAATAACCTGATCAAACCCATTCTTTAGGAAGACAAAGTGGGGTAGCTAGATAGCACAGTGGATAGAACCCTGACCTGAGTTCAAATACAGACCCAGACACTTAACGCTTCCAAACTATATGATCCTGGGCAAGTCACTTAACCCCGATTACTTCACCCACACATCCCCCAAAATTTAATTTAATTCCTATTTAATAGGAATGGGGACTACTCAGAAGACTATAGCAATAGTCCAGATAAGAAATAAGGAAAGCCTGAACTAGGGTAGTGTCAGTGTCAAAGGAAAGAAGGGGGTATGTGTATAAGAGATGTAATAAATGTTCAATCAAAAGGTCTTGGCAATAGATTGGATATGAATGAAAGAAGAAAGAGTTAAGGATAATATCTAAGTTGCAAACTTGGATAATGGGAAGATGATTCTATTAGAAACTATTCCTAATTCCTATTCATTTCTATTAGGAAAGTTTGGAAGAGTTGAATACCTGGAATGAAAAGATGAATTCCATTTTGGGTCTGTTGAATTTAGGATGTTTATAGAACTTTCAGGTTGAGATATTCAATAAACACTTAAAAGATACCAGTTTGGAGTTTAAAAGAGATGAAAACTGAATTCACAGAAGCTGATAATATCACCCAACAAAAGTATAAAGGAGAAAGAGAAGACAGAACAGCCTTGAAGGACATTCAAAATGATCTAGTTAAGTCAATTGTGAAGGGATGAGCTAACAGATAGGAAAATGACCACAACAGAACAATGTCAAAAAAACCAAGAGTATTAAGAACGAGATCTTAAATATTAGCAAAGGCTGCAAAGCAGTCTTCAATGAAGGAAGAGTTCAATTCTCAGGTATTAGAGATAGTGTAAGTACCAAAATTATAATAACATAGAAAAAAAAGGCATAAACAAAGCTTTTTTAAGGTATAGAGGTCTGAAAGCACCATATTTGGTATTGAGAAAGGAAGTAATCAATTTACAGAGCAAAGCCAAAAAGACAAAAATGGATAAACAAAGCTTTGAAAGGTATAGAGGTCTAAGCATTCATTTGTGTTACTTGGTCAGAAGAGAGAGTAATTCACTGACCAGAGCAAAGTCAGGAAAGATCTGACAGTTAAATTTGGCCTCAGAAGTTACAAGCATGAGACTTGGAGTCGACAACCCTAGATTGTCCAGGTTTTATGTAAAATTTCTTATTTGAGAAGGATGAACTGACTCCAATCTTCAAGAAAGACAATGCAGCCAGTAAAGTTGGACTACAACAACAGATGATAAATATATGCAGGATCGGAACTTGAATTCAGTCACCAACTTAAGTCCAGTTGAAATTATTTAAATTTTCTATTTAGAGAAGGAAATCAATTATTCCTGTAATTCAAAATAATACAAATACAGCATGGAAGGTAGTTGGATTCATATTAAAACATACCAGGAATGCTGATGAAAAACTAATATAAGGTTCCGTGGAAAGGAATCAGGAACAGATCTAGGAAGAGAAAAGTGAATCCAGATGTTGAAGAATGAGTTGTTTTACAATTGCTTAGAATAAGAGATTGATCATTGAATTATGAAATACAATGGAAATCTAATAAAAAGAGAGTGGGAGGTTTATGGGATTTTTTTTTTAATATCCAGGCAATGCTGATAAAAGACCTAATATAAGGTTGTGGGGGAAGGGGAAAGGGGAGGGGAGACTAGGGAAGGGAGAAAAAGTGAAGTCGCAAGAGATGTTGTAAAAGTGGAGTTGATTGGATTTTACAATTGACTGCCACTGAGAGATTAGAGAGGCAGTTGATGCCATTGGAATAAATGAAATTACAATGGGAGAATTAGTAAAAGAAGAGAGCTGAGGATGGACCACTAAGGAACTCTCTTATTAAGAAATTAGGAAAAGAATGAAGACACAGAAAAGGAGATTGAAGACCCATCAGAGAAGGAGATCCCAGAGACTGCAGTGTTTCTGATCCTAAGGAAGAAAAGAGCACAAGAGCATGATTTTGAATTTGTTTCATAAAGTTATAGCATCACATTCTTCTAGTGACACAGCATTGCCTTTGAAGTCTGGAATCTGCCAAGCTAATTAAGTCTATTGTTGATGGGTTATAGAGTTTTCCCCATCTCAAGCCATAAAAGGCAATAAAAAGAAATGCAAGTGAGCCGCAGTAGGTTTCTCCTCTCCAAGTGATCAATAGCTATAGGGTAATGCAGCCTTTCCCCAGCCAGGTCCTCAAATAGCACAAAATTCTATTTTCTCCAATCAGCTCTCAGTAAAACAACATCTGTCCTCCAGTCAGTAAAGCTCACAGCAAATTAGAGGCAAAGCCTATCTTTACCCCTCTCTTTTATCCCTTTTAAGCCACAGAAGGGAATAAAGGACAACACAAGTAAGTTTCTGGGAGGTTTTTACCTATCTCAGGCTGTAGATTGCTTGAAAAGTAACAAACCCAACCAGCTTTTTGTGCAGAAAAAGAATTCTGCTTTCTTTCAGTGATACCCAGAATCATCAGAGCCTCTTTGCTTGGCTTTAGCGAACCCAAAGCAGCTGTTTTTATCTTCTATTTCTCCCCCACCATGCTTCTCTCAAGCTGGAGGAGACTATCTCCATCATGAGCATCTCCCTTCAGGAGAACTGCTGTATCTTCTCCTTATCTTTTTTTCACTGTTCAATTTTAATGCCTCAAATCAAACCATCCTAATGAGGAGTGACAAGCTCAGTCTCAGTAACTCAACCCAGTCTGATAAACTCAAAACCCACAGTTAAATCTGGAATAACAATATGCACTTGTCTCAGAGTCCCCAAACAGTTCTGTGATGTGTAAATTTCTTAGCTGCAGCCTTCAAAATTCTGAAAACTGTGACATGAAAACAACAATCACAGCAATGTCATGCAGCTGTCCTTACCTTCAGCCAGTACTTGTGCCTCTGAGTTGCTTTAAAACAGGTCCTTTCACTATACTTACCTATTTCTCCCTGATTCTTGAAACTCTCATGTTGCTTTTCTCACACAAATATATTTTGTATGTGTCTGTGTTCCTTCAAGCAAAAAAAAAAAAAATTCATATACAAAAAGGACAGTATGGTGCAGGAAAAATAGGCTGGGACTATAAAGAAACAAATTTAGGTATGATGTCAGGAAAAGCTCCCTATTAATTAGAACTGCCCAGAAGTGCAATGATTTGCCTTAAAAGATGATGAATTCTCCCTCATGGGAGGTCTTCGAGCAGAAGTTGGACAAAGACCTTGAATAATCTCTGCCTCAGTTTCCCCAACTATAAAATGAGGATAATAATAGCACCTAATTCCCAGGATTGTTATGAAGATTAAATGATATATTTGTAAAGTTCTTTGTAAACCTTAATATGTTATAGAAAAGCTATTATTTTATTATTATAATAATAATGATAAAAGTAATAATAGCTATCACTTACATTGTGCCTACAATATTATTTGATTCTCACAATAACTCTGTGAAGTAGCTATTATCATCCCCATTTTACCGGTGAGGAAACTGAGGCAAACAGAGGTTAAGTGCCCAAGCTCAAACATCTGGTGTATGAGGTCTGATTTTAACTCAATTCTTCCTGATTCTTGAGCTTGTATTCTCTCTACTGCATCACCCAGATTCAAGAAGGAATTCCTTTGGAGTAATAGGCACCATATTCAATTAAAAAAACAAACCAACTTGCAGAATGATTCAATTCAATAACACTTCTTATCCTTCAATCTCCTAACACTTCTGATTGGAAGGCTAGGGGACAGAGTACCAAACTTCTCCTAGTGCCTTTCTAGACTCAACTCATTCTACCAGGGATCTTCTGCCTCTCCTAGTTTTAACTCCACAGAACAAGATATCTGCAGAGGTGTGATTACCCCTTCTCTCCTGCTGCCTATTATATGTTATCTCTCCTTTTTGTTTAGTTTTAAGTTCCTAAAATAAGATGTCTTTATTTTTATTGTATCCCCAGTGATTAGAACAGTGCTTGGCACATAGTAGGAACTTAATGTTTATTAAATTAAACACCTACCACTGGTAAGTACTATGCTAGTCACTGGGTAGACAACGTTTACAATCTTTGACGGGCAAGCCCTAAGACCAAAATTCACCCCATTTATATGAATTTATTTAATTTCTTTAGGCACAAAGGTTCTTGATCTAGGGCCTGGGAACTTTTAAAAAATATATTTTGATTATTATATTTGAATAAAATTATATCATAATATAGACCTATGTATTTTATTTTATGCATTTAAAAATATTCTGAAAAGGGGTCCATTGGATTCACCAGATTACAAAAGAATACATAACATTAAAAAAAAATTTCAGATCCTTCCTCTACTTTAGGCAGGTTTAAAGTGATTTTTTTCTTTCTTCCTTCCATCTTTCTTTGCTTCTTTTCATCTTTCCTCTCTTCATTCTCTCCTTCCTTCCTTCCTTTTTTTTTCACCAAAGCCCCAAGAATCAACAATCTAATCTCTATAGATAAGATACTTGTTATTTGACTTCAACAGGTTATTTTTCAGTTGCTTTACTTGTTTTGAATTAGTAATTTCAAATGATGTAACAAGTATCTAAGAAAAAAACAAAAAAGAAAAAATACTGGGAGTCAGTAGGTCTGGATTTGATACAATTCTTGCATTAACTTCCTATTTAAGTTCTCCAGTCCTTGGTTCAATCATCTTTAAATAATGTAGTTGGATTTGATGATATCTAAAATCCTTACCATCTCCAAGCACCTTTCCTGATGGAGTAGCTTGAAATCTTTGAACCAATGATTACTCATATTTATATATTGCTTTATTATTTTCCAAAGTAATCACACTTTTTGATTTTATTCACCAAACAGTAATTACATGGTCATGGTTTTATGTAGAGGGCAGAACTTTAGAGAAGGATACTTGAAATGAGGTGTTAATTAAGAGGAATTGATGAGACAATGGTTATCTAGTTTACATATACTTAGTACTTAGCTTGGTGATGTAATAGTTTTCTAGTTCACACATATTCATTTTGCTGTAATGATGTAATTGTAATAGGGTATATAAGAGCTGAGGACAGGAAGTCAGAAGTCAGACTGACAGACTGCTGAGGGAGACTGGGTCAGACTATGACAGATGCAGACTGTGTAAGAGACAATAAAGATTTTGGACTTCATTCCTGACTATTCTCCTAGTGATTATTCTGCTGAGACCAAAGCTAGTCCCAAGGACCTCCAGAAAGTTTTAGAACTGGAAGGGACCTTATAGGTTAAGTCCAGTGTTCTTCTATTTTACAAATGAGCAAATTGAATCCCAAAGAAATAAATTGTCGAAAATACAACGTGTTAAAGGCAGAATCCAAACTCAGATCTTCCTCACTTCAAATCCAACACTCCATCTACTGTATCATCTTGTAGAGATGATTTTGGGGGAGAAGTGGTTGGTAATATTACCTAATGAAATATTTTTTGTTCTCTTGTAAAGGCAGAAGAAAAGGCCGAAGTCAGTCTGCTCAGGCACATGCTACTTTCATCCAAAGACCACCCATTTCAAGTTTGTCTGGGCCAGTTTTGGAAAGTCATCCATCTTTGTTTCATACTTCCACCTCTGTCCACGAAATAGCCCAGAGGCTTTCCAGCAGTCAGCTCTCCCTGCACAATTCCACCACATCGCTGCACTCCCAGCCTCGTCCCATCTCTACCACTGGCCACCTCAACGTCCGAGAGAGAGCTGAGGCGCTGATCAGATCCAGCCTCGGCTCCTCCACCAGCTCTACCCTCAGTTTCTTATTTGGCAAGAGGAGTTTCTCTAGTGCGTTGGTCATTTCTGGGCTCTCAGCTGCAGATGGAGGAAACACCAGTGATACCCTGTCTTCAAGCAGTGTCAACATTGCAATGGGCCCCTCTGCTAGAGCCATGAGCCAAACTACAAGGGTAAGCCGGTGGTGTGTTAGCAGGAGTAATCTAGTTATTTGGCTACTTGTCTACATTGTTTTAACATTCGATGCTTAATGATTCCCATCAATCTACTTCCAGGATCCCATCTTCTTCACTATAGGGTTCCCAGAGTGATAAACGACAAAGTAATTAGACATGAAATGGTTTGGCAGTTCTGTGAAACAAACAGGATCTAGACTACATGTACTATAAATAATAATACCTCGGTATCGCTGGAGATTGCCAGATACAACCGAGTTAAGTAGGAAATGCCGTCATTAGCACAAAATCTTTGGATGGGAGAAAACAATGTGTTCTTCCCACATCCATACAAGGAGGCAGCATTTTCTATCAGTCTATTTGGCCCAGTCTCTTCAGATCATCCAAAATAGAGGAAGGAAAAAAAAAAAAGCACAAAGGTCTCATCTATATGTTGTCCATTATTAGTCACTGTTTTCAAGGTGATGAGATGGATTATTTTTTAGTAGTAAAACGTTGGGAATTTCTGCTAGTCCAGAACCCCAAGTAGATGATGTTACATTAGTATATAAGGTGCATTAGTTTCCGAAGAACTCCAGCTGTTCTCTTTTAATGGTGTTTGTGCTATGGACAAGGACAAGTGTTGAATGCATTAGCAAATGGAACTTTAGAAGCTGGAAGTTTCCCATGCTACATTTTGTCATTTGAAAGGGAGTAAGGACTAGAGGTTAGAGAGCTGACCACAAGGTCAGATAGATCTCTGTTCAAGTCCCACTTGCAGCTAGGTGACTCTGGTTCAAGGCAATTCTCAAGGATTTTTGCAATTCTTTAAAACTACATGTTACAGGGGCAGCTAGATAGTGCAGTGGATAGAGCATTGGCACTGAAGTCAGGAGGATCTGAGTTCAAATCCTGCCTCAGACACTTAACATTTTCTAACTAGGTGACCCTGGGCAAGTCACTTAACTCCAATTGCCTCAGCAAAAAACAAAAACAAAAAACTATAGGTTATAGTTCCAGTGATCTTGTGATGAGAGCCATCTACATCCACAAAGAGGAACTGAGAGTGGATCACAATATAGCATTTTCACTTCTTTTGTTATTTGAATTTCATTTTCTCATTTTTTTTCCTTTTTGATCTGATTTTTCTTGTGATAATTGCGTAAATATGTATGCCTATATTGGATTTACATCTATTTTACCATGTTTAACATATATTGGATTACTTGCCATCTAGGGAAAGGGGTGGGAGAAAGGGAGTAAAAATTGGAACACAAAGTTTTGAAAGGGTCAGTGTTGAAAAATTATCCTTGCATATGTTTTGAATAAAAAGCTTCAATGAAAAAAGACTATAAGTTACATTGGAACTCAAAATGTAAAAAAAAAATTGATGTTAAAAATTGTTTTTACATGTAATTGGAAAAAAAAAAAGTCTAAGTTATAGAGATGGTGCTGACTTCATTGATAGAGGGTTTCCTGAGAGGGAGTTGCCTGTACTGATAGACTCACGGTCCAGTCCCTATTCCTGTTCAATATTTACACCATTTATACCCTTGACCTTGTGACTTTTTTTTAAATAGCCTTTTATTTACAGGTTATATGTATGGGTAACTTTACAGCATTGACAATTGCCAAACCTCTTATTCCAATTTTTCCCCTCCTTCCCCCCATCCTCTCCCCCAGATGGCAGGATGACCAGTAGATGTTAAATATATTAAAGTATAAATTAGATACACAATAAGTATACATGACCAAACCGTTACTTTGCTGTACCAAAAGAATCAGACTCTGAAATACTGTACAATTAGCCTGTGAAGGAAATCAAAAATGCAGGTGGGCAAAAATATAGGGATTGGTATTCAATGTAATGGTTTTTAGTCATCTCCCAGAGTTCTTTCGCTAGGTATAGCTGGTTCAGTTCATTACTGCTCTGTTGGAAATGATTTGGTTCATCTCATTGCTGAGGATGGCCAAGTCCATCAGAATTGATCATCATATAGTATTGTTGTTGAAATATATAATGATCTCCCGGCCCTGCTCATTTCATTCAGCATCAGTTCGTGTAAGTCTCTCCAGGCCTTTTTGAAAGGCCTGTTGGTCATTTCTTACAGAACAATAATATTCCATAATATTCATATACCACAATTTATTCAGTCACTCTCCAATTGATGGGCATCCACTCAGTTTCCAGTGTCTGGCCACTACAAAGAGGGCTGCCACAAACATTCGTGCACATACAGGTTCCTTTCCCTTCTTTACGATCTCTCTGGGATATAAGCCCAGTAGAAACACTGCTGGATCAAAGAGTATGCAGTTTGTTAACCTTTTGAGTATAGTTCCAAATTGCTCTCCAGAATGATTGGATATATCTTGTGACTAACTTTTAAAAGAAAAGTCACTTATAGCAAAAGTCAGAAGACACAGTGACCCTGGATTGTTACAAATCATCATGCTTGGATTGCATAATTATAATATCCTATCATGGGATAGCTGTCTATAAATGACTGGGAATAAAGCTGTGCCTCTAGAGAAATTATCCCATAGCTAAAAAACTACTACACTTCATTACTTTCTTTTGTTTTTATATTGCCTATGTAATTCTTCATCTTCTTAATCCCAGAGAGCAAAGAACAGTTCAGCAAAACTCCCCATCATATTAAAAATGTCTGACACTGTATGCAATGTTCCGTTCCATTCCCTAGTCCTCTACACCTCTGTAAAGAAGCAGGATATATCCCTGTTTTTTGTCTTTCATTGCATGTAGAAAGCAAGAAAAATACCATCTTGTTTCCAAAGGGCATCTCATTCTAATACACTTGTTCCTACATTATACGAGACAAGCATCTACACATTGTAAGATTCAAAGCAGGGCCTCATCAATTTATCTTCTGACCCAAGCCTATTATTGATCAATCTATTCCAGTTTAAAGAAAAGGAGTCGCTGTCTCACCAAAGTTCCCAAGGCCATTTTGGACCATCTGTGTGATACACTGAGCCCAATCACATGCTACTACTAGGGAGTACAAAACTAGCAACATTTGCTAAGCTATTTACATACTCTTTTTTTGTTTTGTTTTGTTTTGGAAGCAGTTCTCTGAGCCTTGTGAAACAACATATGCCACAGAACAGGGTCGGCTTCGAGACCAACATCTTCCTCAGGCAATGGCAGAGAGCCTCAGTGTGATCTGCCGGAGAGCCAGCCAGGAGGACATGGGCCTGGACGACACAGCTTCTCAGCAAAGTCTGTCAGAAGAATCGTGAGGGACCCAGGGACTGCAGGGGACTCTCTCTCAGAAGACAACCTGTCCTATCGCCTGCAGTTAGCTGCAATGTAATGTCAGTAAAAAAAAAAAAAAAACTCTATCTTTGGAACTCTAAGATCCAGGAAATTTAAAACAAAAAGGAGCCGATACGAGGGCCTACATGAGGGCCTTAAGTGAACCAACTAGAGCTTCCCTAAAACACAGTGCGACTCTTATCTCAGGTTCTCAGAAACTTTTCACTTGATGACTAAACCTATGTGCTCTCTCCTTTTCCCATGCACCTGCCCCAATAATTTCCAGCTAGCAAAGTTGCTGATGTGGATTTCTGGGAGGGCTCAAGCAACTACATTTCAAAATTGGAATAACAAACAAAAGCCATTTAGTATCATAACATAACCAGTATGCACACACGGACTATTTTCAGCCATTACTAAAGAAAAGCTAATTGCATGTTAAATAATTGGCAATTTTATACATAATGTGTTAACCACGAAAAATTCTGAATAGTGCCATTTAATATATAAATGGGCTGCTATAATATGCTACAGCAAAATCTAAGTTTTTAAGAAGAACCTCATTTCCTTACCACATTCCTGCAGGTGGTAATTAAGTACACAATAGTGATATTTCAGGAGATGCTATAGTGCATGCAGCTATGTTTAAAGTATTTTGTAAAAGAACTAGAATGCATATTGATACAAGATGAATTAAGAAATCCAGTTTAAAAAAAAAAAACCCAACAAAACAAAACCTGTGCATAGAAAGCCATCTTGGATCCTGCAGTCAAGAGTTATTTCTGGAAAAAGGCTGTGTGTTCCTGTTTAATTTGCAGGAATACATACCAGTTTCTGAAGCCAAGAAATCCTTAATGTATCATAGGACACATGTCCACAACTTTGTTTTTGTAATTAAAACGTTTACAAAGATTGATGTGTTCAGTGTTTCGATTTGATGGAATTTTTATCCATTGGGGAGGGTGGAAATGAGTAGATTTTCTTTTGCTTCGAGAATGGAATTTTAATAAGCTCTGGCTGGTCTATACTTCAGTCCAAACATGGGCAAGCTCTTGCAAGATATGTCTAGCAGAAGCCTGTGTCCATGTTAACAAGAACAACAAGAATGTAGCCCAATAAGAATGCAGTCTGCTATACATTAGATATTGAACTCTCATTCTAGTTTCTTTTAATAAAAATAGTAGCAGCACTTAGATGGTGCTTTAATGGTTAACAAAGTGCTAGATGAATGTTATCTCATTTTAATCTCCTAGCAACCCTGTGAAGTAGGCATTATTATTACCCTATTTTATAGAGGAGGAATTTGAGTCAGTAGCAGTTAAGTGACTTGACTAGGGTCACACATCTAGGTGAGATTTGAATTTAGTTCTTTTGACTTCAAGTCCAGCACTATTCACACTGTGATACCTAGGCTAGTTACTTTTGCATTATAAAATAGCTTGTAGCTTTTGACATGAGAACAATTATATAGATTTACATTAAAGAAGAAAAACATCTTTTTCTTCACCACACAAGAAAGGGAGCTGGTAAGAAAGGGTTTCTACATCCTCGTAAGACATGGTTTCCAGCGTTATTCTCATTCACAAATGCCCACCCTCACTTTGTCCTAAGTAAAAATGGAGTGCCCAAACTTACTGTCATACTGAAGAGTGTGGTCTAAGCAGTTGAAGTACAATGGGACTGTCCATTGCTTCATTCTAGTCATTGTATTTCAATTAACATAGCCTAAATGTGCAAGTTTTTATTTATTTGCTCTGTGTGTGTGTGTGTGTGTGTCTCTCTCTCTCTCTTAATACTACTTTATACTGTTGATATCCTGAGTTCACCAATTTAGGATCTGAGGTGATCCAGTGGCCCCTAATCCCATGAGTACCATATTAACACCAGACTTGGTAGGATGATCACCCAGTGGGTTTATCTTTCTGCAACTCAAAACGTCCAAGTTCAAACTGTAATTTTATTAAAAATTTTTTGCCAGATATCAACATCAAGTTCACTGCCCTCTAGTTTGCAAGTTCTAAAACTGTCTTCCCCTTTTTGAAGATTTGAACATTTGTCCATCTTGAATCCAGCAGCACCTTTATCCTTCAAAGTTCCTGGAAAGAAAAAAAAAAAACAGTTTGGAATTCATAAGTAGAAGTTCTCTCAGTAACCAAGGATTAATTTGCCCAGATCAGACTGGAATCCATTGCCAGACTGGAATCCTTTTAGGGCACTAATGTGTTTTTTTACTTTCTCAATAAAGAAATTCCAAGTATTAAGAAGCTGAACCACTTTTCATCCTAGCTCTGTCAAGCAGACCAAATAATATTATTTTGGGGTAGATTCTGAATTACTCAGGAACAAAATTTACTCTAATGCTGTGTGACCCAAATGTCAACTTATAAGGTATGAATGCAGTTTTTGAATTTTTTTTTAAAGAAATCTTTTCACCGCCCTCTCAAGCAAATAAGGAAATAAAATAGGATCATTAGTAAGAAGCTGGTTACCCAACTGCAGTCTTCTCAACAGTTTATATTTTTAAAAAAGTCAAATTAAATAGAAAGTAAAATTATCCCGAGTAAGCTAGGAGGCAAACAAGTATAGAAAAATGTCAAATGAGGAATCAGATGAGCTCTGCATAAAGGCAGGTTGGGTCAAATAGGAATTTCCAGGTTTCTCTGAAACAAACCTTTTCATCATTTCTTATGGCAGAGTAATATTCTATTTTTTTCTTTTTTTTATTTTTCAATGAGGGAGAGAAAACAAATATTTGCTAACTGAAAAAGAAAATTTTAAACCATTAAAAAAAACAATAGCAGGACCTGTGAAAAAAAGACAGCCTCATATAAGTTCATTACTCACTTGTGGCTAAGTATATTTAATATCCTGCCCCCTTTACTTGATAGATTTTGAATTCTCCTTTAGTTTTCAGATTCTGAATCTTGTGCAATCATCATATATATATACACACTTAGAACAATTTTCATCTCAGAAAGTCTGGGTCTCTAACGGTAATGTAAATTAGACCATTACCCTATAAATCTGAGCCAGTTAATGCTGCTAATCTGGACAATTCTGGTGAAAAGAAAAAAAAATTGTCATTGCCTGAGTTATCCAGAATCTTTACAGATTACACTTCTTGGCCAGTTCCGGCTGTGCAATCTCACTTTTAATATGACCATTCACAATTCATGAGCTTAAAAACCTGGCCTTCAGCCAGTCAGCTGGCTTATCTGAGGGTGTTCCATACAAAATAATGCATTATTAGCCCCATTTAAAGGACATTTCCAGGGCTGACACTTCTATGGCACAGTTATCCAAATGTTCTACCAGCAGAAGGCTGAATAATTATTTTCAGTACTTGGAAGCTGTAGAAAATCACTTCTCCTTGAAAGTTAATATAAGAACTGTGAGACTTAGTTTCATATAAACTGTGTAGCTAATCTGGTATTACTGGATTTAAACTCTTTGCTATGTTTCTGAACCAGCTATATCTGGAAAGTTGTTTACTAAATCAATAGATCCACAAACTTCTATTTGGCCCATAAAATGCACCATTCAGCATGCCTGTTTACAATTACAGCCCCCTCCTTCTGTCACCTCCACTTTTTCTTCAGGTTCCCTGTCTACAGTCAGATTGAGTGAACAACAACCCTTGCCCAAAGTGCATGTGCAGAATCACCTGTCCAAAGAAACTGCTTTACAACCCACAATAAAAGAAAAAAGGGGGATGAATGAATGAGAGCACAATACTTAATCCCACCCTCCTTCCTCCTCTGAGGAGTAATCACTTTAAAAATCTAATCTTTGCTAAAGTAGTAAGATGTCTGTACACATGAATCTAAGAAGTTAATATCTTTTTTACCTGAAATTATATTACTTATGTTTTATCTATTGTGTGCTATTATCCTTCAAAATTAAAAATCCACATTATAAAGTTTTCATTGTTAAAACTATAAAGATTAGGAGATCTTTTTTTCTTTTAATATTTAAAAATATTCTGAACTTTGCTAAAGAAAATCCTAGCACAATTTAACAAATTTAATCATTTTTTTAATCATGTTAAATATTAATCCTATTTAGAATTTTTGGTTTTTTAGGGTGTTATGCATAGTTTTGGGTGGCTTTATGACACTCCTAAGTAATAAATGTCAGGGCTTTTAAGTGTGACTTGACTAAGAATCCCTCCTGCAGATTCCATGATCAAAGCCATTACATTATATAAATTACATGTTTCTGTAGGAAAAAAGGCCTGTCATCTTCCAAAGCATTCTACTCTTAAAACAAAGCTCAAAAAAAAAAAAAAAAAGCACAATTAAAAATGTCGCTCAGAATATGAACTGGTTTTTAAAATGAATGGGGCAAAGTATAGGAAGGGAACTCTCATGAAATTAACTTGATGATGTCAGCTCTACTCAAGTCCCACCAGTCCCACCCATTTTTTCTGAATAAACTCTTCTTCAAACTAAGCAGCACATTGCAAAGCAACATTTGAATTTTCTTTTAATGAATTCTGCATCTAAGGAATGGCTATAATTTCTGTATTGCTCCCACCCCACCTGCTACAATGCTACATCACAACTAATTGTTTTGAAGACACGGTTTTTTCATTACCCCCACGGAAGAGATTCTTAATGGGGAAAGTAAGTGCTTTCACAAAACTTTTTTTTTTAATCAAAAGCTCAAAGAGGTCTTCTCAATGTTTACTAGAACTTTCTGGATCCAGATTCATAAAAACAAACCACTGAAAAAAAACAAGCCACTTTACCTAATTTGAATAAAGGATAGTCAAGGTCCCTGCTCCTATCTCCCCTCACCTAATTAGCTGACAAAGGCAACGGGATAAAAAGGTACAATGAGTATTTTAGACAACAGCCAAACTATAAGGACAAGAAAAGAAAATGCACCTCCAATCTTTCTTTGCTGAGGTGGGGAGAGAGGGGGAACATAGGTGATGAACACTATTGTACTCAACCTATTTGTTGCTATACTCCGTCTGTCTCTCTTTCCCTCTCTCCTCTTTCCCTCTCTCTCTCCTCTCTCCCTCTTCCCTCTCTCCCTGTCTCTTTTACAAGAGCCAAGTCTCTGAGTAGAGGAAGAAGATATGGATATAAATCTACATGGAGATATGAAAAAGATGGAAAGCTGAATGTAAAGGTTTTAAATGTACAATAACATCTCTATTATGTTTCTGGCCCTCACAGATACTTTGAATCTAAATAAAGTTTCCTGCCCCTGATTTTACAAATTTCCTTGAGGAAATTGGGAGGGGGGTTGAGAGGAGATAAAGGGGTAATTGGTGGTGGTGAAGAAACCAGCATAGCATGGTTAATGGTTGTTTATTATACCCAACCAATCTGTACCACTGGAGCTGGAGTAAGGTAGGTTTACAGTGCAGACCCATGAACACAGACCCTTTCTCGACCTCCCACAATCAATTTTATAGTGGCAAATGGAGAAACAAGTGCATCACTTATGAAAAAAATCTATTAACTATGCATGATGCTGATATGCCTGCCTTGTTTTTGGGATATACTAAAGTAGGTATTATATAGGTGCATTCTTCAAATCAAATCTGTGTTCTCCAACTATATAATTATAATTTACCAACTTTGGTCTTGGAGAAGAGATGAAGAAAAATACCACTCTTCTTTCTTTGGGAAGATGAGTGGAGTATGAGTGTAAGATGTTTCAGGCAACATCAGATGGAATTATCCTCTCTGTTGGTTTTTCTTTTTTACAAGAGAAGGTTTGTTAAAGGGCAGGGTATAATGTCGCCAATGACTTAAAAGTAAAAATCAAAGTATCAATAAAATGTTTTTAATTAGAAATTAAAATAACTTTAAATTAAAAATTAATCTTCTCTTATATAATTATGAAGCTATAAGCACATGGAGCACTTTTTAAATATTGTTGAATCCACTTGGATGAACCTAAAGAGAACATAGCCTAACACAACAAACATTCCTACCATTAATGATGCGTGATTTCCAACTAATTCAAGAGATCTCATACAAAGTAAATCATACTTCAGCTAAGCCCATGCTATCTTCATGGATCAACCTTGTTCTTCTCCAAAAACAGATTTCCTCTATTTGTTCTCCCCCACTGGTGATCCAATGGTGACATGAATAACTCATCAACAGGTAGTTAGTTGTCATATTCTGAGCTTGTCTGGTTTTTAGAGGATCCTTAAAATCTGTTTCTAGATCTCTGCCTAAGCCTTTCCAACCTGAAAAGAATTGCCAGATAGGATATTCGATTGCCCTTTGAGAATCTAGGGTCATCTCTATGGCAGAGTAAATTAGACATGTGGAAGAGGTTCAAACTTATTTAATGTCTAAAAGTAACACTTGGGTTAGGCCATGTAGGAGAGTGAAAAGGTCTTTTTACACAAAGTAAGCTTTTATAAACTTTTATGAAGGACTGCATTGGCTAGCAATCAAGGGCACTGGTTTTTCTGAGTTGGCAAACCAAAGTCAGGTTTTATATCAGCCTTTTCTCACAAACTTTCCCACCTTCACGCCTTTGCACTGGCTATTCCCCCAAACCCTGGAAGGTTTTCCCTCCTCATCTTCACCTCTTAACATCCTTAGCTTTCAAGATAGTCAAATCCTACTTTGCTTAAGATGCCTCTTCTTCTTCCTCTCCATCAGTGCCTTCCCTGAGGTTATCTTCCATGCACATGTTCATTTGTATGTTGTCTCTCACATTAGACTGTAACCTTCTTGAGGGCAGACACTCTTGGCTTTTTCTTTGTAGGCCCGCCCTTAGCATAATTCCCAGCACATAATATGTGCTTTATACATGCTTGTTATCCCACAGACAATTAGTTTAAGGACATAAATTTAAGAATATAACCAATAGTTCAAAAGTAGTTATGTTGGGACCTTTGAAAGGACTCAATTTAATTTCCAGCTCTTGTTTTAAATATTAGTCTCTGGGTACAGATTAAAAAAGAAGCTGGGGAGTTTGACACTAGTAAAATTCATGGATGCTCCCAGTGCTGACTAGCTATGTGATAGAAGGGCACAAATACAAAAGACTGCATCCATACCTTCACTCCTCCCCCATACCATCTCAATTGGCCTACCAAAATAGCCTGCTAATTCATCTTCTTGCATCCAACAGAATACAGTTTCTTTGAGGAGAGGTATTGTTTCTTTTTTCTATACCAAGTATCTTTGTTGTTCAGTTGTGTCCAACTTTGTGACCCTATTTGGGGTTTTCTTCTAAATGTATTTTATCAGACTAAGATATTGGTTTGTCATTTCCAGCTCATCTTACAGATGAGGAAACTGAGGCACACAGGGTTAAAGGAGTCACCTAGGGTCACAGAGGTAATACATGTCTGAGGCCAGATTTGAACTCATGGAGATGAGTCATTCTGATTCCAAGCTCAGCACTATCTACTTTGCCACTTCACTGCTCCATACTAAGCATCTAGTATAGTTGTCATTACTATTGCTGTATATTATCAAGTACCAGAGTGAAAACTTAATAAAACTGCTTCTTAGATTGATTTCCATCAATGGTTGTTGAACTCAACAAAGCCTTTGGGAAGTATATGTATGATGAGCTTTTTTTTTTTAGATTAGTTTAAATTCAAAGCCTGTGTCCTATATGTTAACTACACTGCTAAAGGCATTCTTTATATTATGTACAGCAATGTGGTATATCCCAACTCTGGGTCTCAGGAGCTCTGTTGTCTTGGGTAAGTCAATGAATCTTCCTAGCCTGAGGTTGCTCATATAGAAAAAAGAATAACATTTGTACTACTTATTTCACAGGATTATTATGAGAAAAATACTTTGTGCAGTTTCAACTATTGTTTAATTGTTTAAGCTTTCTCATTTTATAACTGTTCCTTATCATAATCTCAAAATGCCAATCTTTCTCATCTGTTGTGTTCATTTTATGAATAGGAACACAAGACACAGAGAGCTTAAACAACAAGATGAATGTAACACAGCCAAAGGATGGCATAGTAAGAATCAGAATTCACAAGGTTTGAGTTTCCAGCCCTATTTCCCAGCCTACTGAGTGACTCTGTGTCTCTGTAAGTACATCCAAGAATTCCAAATTCTTCATAAAGTCTTAATATCTTCAATATGAGTCTCCAACTGTTTTTGACCATCTTATTTATTTGAATATTTGTAAAGCATAAACAAGCAAACAACAACAAAATCATGGAGAAAGGACTTTATATAATTTTCCTTTGGAATAATAATAGTAATAAATCAAACCCTTATGCCACTTTAAGTTACACAAAGCTAATGATGCACCTGGATAGGAATTTGATTTTCATGACATGCAAAATTGATTAAGTGGTGAACTCTTCTTCCCCCCCTTCCCCTGAACACATTTATAAACTTCAATGGGACAAATTCCATCTAATATTCTCCAAACCATTTCTCATTTCATAATTAACCCAAATCATGCACACGACTGCAAGAGGAAATAAACAGAAAGCTTTAAGCATAAATAAACCATAATGGATTGTTAATCTTGTATAGTCAATCCAGCATTAAGTCTAATTTGATCTTTTAAACATTTTATGGAAAACATCTGTCAAGACTTCTTTGGAGGAGCCACAAAGGTTTCAAGCACTCAGTTATCATAAACCTGAGGGCATAAAAGCCAAATGGGCTGAGTACCAATCAGACACCACTTGAAACACACCACTACTTAGCTGACAGGAAAGCATTCCGCACAAACAAGCTTTACTTTCGGCAACTCTGCACGGCTGTCACGATTTCTTGTAAAAGGCTATCTCTGTTTTCCTTTGTAACCTGTGGGAAAAAAGAAAAAAGACCGCTAAGATCACACTTCAGGCTTCCTTTCATTCCCTTTACTCCCTTAATGGATAATATGCTAACTGCTTCCTTGGGAAAGAGGACATAATTGTATGTTCCACTTAACAACAGGTCTCCCTAAAGGAATTCATGTCTGATATCTCAATACCAGCACTTGCAAATCAGTCAATATTTATTAAGCACCTATTATTAAGCAAACCTGCTGTTTGAGGCAAGGAGGTGGTGTAGCAGGTATTGAACAAGGCTGGCGTCTAGAAGGCTTAGTTCAAATCTGGCCTCAGACACTAGCTGGGTGACCCTGGGCAAGTCACTTAATGTTGCTTGCCTCAGTTTCTTCATTTGTAAAATAAACTGGAAAAGAAAATGGCAAATAGCATCTTTGCCAAGAAAACTTCAAATGGGGTCACTAAGAATGGAACATGAATAAAAAAAGATCTAACAACAACCACGCAATGGGCTTAAGGATATAAATCAATAAGATTATGAAGAAAAACTTATAAGAAACAAGCAGAGAACCTTTAGGTCTTCTATTTATCCAAGAGGTAATATGGTACAGTAGAAAGAGTTCTGGTTCTGAAAGTACTGGGTCCATATCTGTATTGAGAGTGGGCAATTCACTCAGCCTCCCTAATTATTATTTTTTTATTTATAAAATCAAAAGTTTGTATTAAAGAGTCTCTAAGCTCTCTTTCTGCTCCAAGGCTGTGATTCTATTAGGCTTCATAAGGTTCTTCAGGGAAGGCACTATATTTGATTTAATTCATAATTTAGAGCTGACATTTTATATAGCATCTGAAATCTATAAAGACACTCTGCAAACATGATTTCATTTGATCTTCACAAACAACCAAGAGGTGAACATTATGGGAGTCTCTGAAGGATAAAAACAGTGGACCTGCTAAAACACTAAGTATGAGGAGACCTAGGAAAGAAAGACCCAACCTGGGGGCAAAGGTTAGGCCTGAGTGAGTGCAAACAGCCCCAAGACCAACTCTGAATGAATCAACTAACAACAAACTTGGGGGCAGCTGGGAGGAGACTTTCATCTCTCAGACCCTGGGAGGTGGTGGGGGGGGGGGGGGGGGGTCAGAGGGCACAGGAGAAAACTGAAGGACCTTGCACTGCTTAGAGACACCAAGTACAGCTGGGCTGATGGAGGCGCCCAAGCAATGGCTACAAGGAGAAAGAGCTAGCAGGCATCTAGTGAGTGCAGCAAGGAAGAGCCCGAACCCTCTGGGCACTTGCAGGAGAGCAGAATCCCTGGTTTCAGTTCCAGGCAGAAAGGACAGCTGTAGTTTGGACAGTGGGACTGGGGGCCCTCGCTGTGGCTTGGGAGTGGAGAGGAGAGCCCAAGGTTGGACCTCAACCAAACTTGAGGAGATAGACCTCAGAAAATAATAGCAAGAAGGACCTGGCATTATTCTCTATACCTCAGTACTATAATTGATTATAGTAATACCTATTAAAAAACAAAATTAAACAAAAAATAAACAAAATTGAGTAAGCAAAGGAGAAAGAAAAAAAAAATAAGTTACCATGGGGAAAGAGAAGATCTAAGTTCATATTTAGAGGAAAAAATGGAGTTTTAAAAGCCACTACTTTTTTAATGAGAAATGTTAAATGGACCCAAACATAGAAAGAGTTCTTGGAAGAATTTTAAAAGAACGTTAAAAAGTCAAATATGAGAGGATCAAGGAAAAAATAGGAAAAAAAATAAGCACAACTCAAGAAAATCAAAAACATGAAAAGGAAATAGAGAATCAAAAACTCAGAGAACAATTCTTTGAAAATTAGAATTGGAAAGAGGAAGCTAAAGATGTTCTAAGATAATAAATCATAAAACAAAATCAAAAGAATGGAGAATAAAAGAGGAAGTGAAACATTTCATCAGAAAAACAACCAATCTGCAGAACAGTTTGAGGAGAAATAATGTAAGAACAATCAGACTGACCTAAAACTATGATTTTAAAAAAGAACTATGATACAATATTACAAGAAACTATCAAGGAAAATTATTCTGAAGGCAAAGCAGAAATTTTAAAAAATCCACCAGTCACCACCTGAAAGTGATCACAGGAAGAAAATTCCCAGCTTAAGAAAAAAAATAATGGTAGCTCCATAACATTTAAATTGCTTTTTTTTTTTTTCTTTAACCTGGGAGCTCTGAAACTTGACTTTTGAAATTCCTGTAAGTTTTCCTCCTGGAATCTCATTTTGTATTTAATTTCAAAATTTAAAAAGCATTTTTTTTTTTTACCAAGAAAAACAAAAAAAACACGTAATTTTTATAGAATAATCTGAGGTGATCTAATCATGATCACTTGGCTGATGCTAGAGGTAAAATTTGAAGGTAGTCTTCCAGTCAAGTCAACAAACATTTTTAAACATCTATCTTAAGCCCTGCACAATGCTAAAAAATGCTGGAGGGAATAACAAGAAAATCAGTCCCTGCCCTCAAGGAGCCTACACTCTTAACAGAGGAGATAAAGAGGCACACAAAGAATAACCTGGAGATGATTTCCAAGGAATTAAAGGGCCATTAAGATAGACTTCCCATAGAAGGTGACTTTTTACCTGAAATTTCAAGGAAACCACAGAAGCCACAGTATGAGGAAGAAGAAAATCTAGGCATGGGGGACAGCCAGCAAACATAGAATATGGCAATGGAATGTTCTTGTGGGAGGAACAACAAGAAACTAGTTTGAGTAGATGGCAGAGTGCGTGGCATATTAAGACTAGAAAGGAATTTTCTAGACTACGAACTCAACGTTCTATTCACTATGACACACTGAATTTTTAGGTTGTACAAGCATATATTATCATCATTCCAACTTGACAGATGAGTACAATGACTCTCAGAGAGGTTTCATGGCTTGTTCACTGTCACATACTTATTAAGTGGCAGAGAAGCGTAATCTGGACCCAGATCTTTTCAATTCCAAGTCCATCACACTACCATAACCTCATTGTCTTTTTATGTTTCTTCCAGAACCTAAAGCAATGCAATTCACATAAAAGGCATGAAATAACTATTAGATGAATGAAGGCTGAGTGTCAAATAATGTCACAAAGTGCTATAAGTGTTACTCTACAAATGATGGCAAACAGTAAAAGACATATGATGTAGTTTTCAAGAATTTGGAAATGCTTCCATGGAAAACACATTTAACTTCTATAGTAGATAAGAATATCTTTGGGATTTATAAAAACTAAAGGGCGAGAACATCTGATCTTTGTAGGAAAAAACTGGTTTTAAAATTTAGAATCAGCAAGGTCTAAGAGATGTACAGAACATTCAAAATACTCAATGCCCAGACAAGATGCCCAGACAAGACTCAATAAGCTTCCAGAAAGCCAGTCATTTGCTATGTTCACTTCTTTTTCATTTTTTTTCTCTCTAATGGTTTTTCCCAATTGCTCTGATTTTTCTCTCCCAACATAATTCATAAATGTGTATTAAAAATAAATTTTAAAAATAATAATAAAAAGAAAAAAAGAAAGCCAGACATTCATTCTTTTAAATTTATGATTCAAATCTTACTTATTACAACAAATATCCCTATAAAGCAAAATGGCTGACAAGGCTGTCAATGTAGTAGTGACTATACCAATAGTACAACATGAGGATTGTAGCCAACTCCCTGAAATTTGCTATCCTGGGTTCTGAACTGAAATGAAACCCAAGCTCATCATTCTCACCTGTTCCCACTGGCTTCTTGTGGGCCAAGACAAACCTCACTTACTCTGTTTCAACAACACTGGGGGTATTCAAAAATATTCTGGCTTCAAGATGCAAAAGAACAACTTTTCAGAAAAAAAAATTCCATCTTAAGAAAACATTAATCAGCCTGTAGACAGTGTATAATGTCTCAGTAAAGGACAAAGACCAACCTCCCAACATGTGGTGCAAAGTAGTCAGGATATGAAAACTGTTAACTCTCTATCCTCTTAAGAGAAGAAAGAAAAGGGCTGAGGAAACCTAGAAGAGGAAAGCAGAAAATAGAGATAAGACAAAGAAGGTAGAGATAGAAAGAAACAAAAAAAGGAGAAAAAGAGAGAAAGGGATATAAGCACACTTCTGTGAGCAGAATCAGCTATAGATTTCAAAGGGCACAAAAACAGCCAGAAGGAATGCCAGCTAAGGCCCCTTTCCCTGTTATAGAGATGATGCTTTATGTCAGTGTATCATGGTTTTAAAAAATAATAATAACTGGAATTGAATGTCTGGAGTTTAGAAGACATTTCTGCCTTCTTAGCCTCAGTTTTCCCATCTGTAAAACATCTGACCCTCAGAGAGTTATTATGAAGGACTGAATAGGATCACAAAAAGAACTGTGTAATCCCCAAAGGACCATCACATGTCAGCGATGATTACCATTCCTTTAATATGTCTAACCGACCTAAGCTGGTTCTCAAACAGTCTGTTGCAGACTTCCAGAGCTGGCCCTCCACTCTTACAGCCTCTGAGACTCTGGGATCCTCTCCACAGATGATAATCCAAATAGTTTGTTTTTTCCTCCACAGGGTCACTGACATCACTGACACAAATGCATCAAAATTTCTTTGGCCATTAGACTTGACTGACTTTGTATTGGGCAGCATCAATATTGCTCAAATATGACTTAATATCAATGAAGAGAAAAACACTTGAGATAACCACAAATGAACAAGGGGGTTGAGAGAGTGTAATTTCCCTAAGGGTAATTAGGGACAAGTGATTTCATTAGTATGACCCTTGAGGAGGACATCCATCTACCTAGTCTTCAACTTACAGTCTCAGAGAATTGGTTAGAGCACTGAGAGGTTATATGATTTGCTCAGAATCTAAATTTGAACTGTTTTTCCTAGTTCTGAGGTCAGGCTTTTTTTTTTTTTTTTTCCTGGATTTGCTTATATTTGTTTATGTTATCTTCCCCATAAAATGTAAAGCTCTTTGAGAGTAATTCAGATCTCATTCTTTGCCTGGCACAGTGCAGGAAGGGTATAACAGATGTTTAATTAATCATGACTAGGTGGACCTGGTATTAGAAAGATATGAGTTCAAATGTGGACTCAGATTGGCTCAGTCATCCTGATCTCTCTCGCCCCAGATGGTTCTGGAGGGGAAAGTGAAGCAGGTGATCCTGCCCAGCCCCCTCTCACTGAAATCCAACTCACTTCGATGTCATGGCATCCCCTCCCTGACATCATGGGCCTCTTTAAGAAGGAAGGACAGACATCAACAGGTGTCTCTGGACAAGTTACCTTTCTATGTCTCATCTTCCTCACCTGTAAAATTGAATAATAACAGGACCTACTTCCCAGGGACAAAACTGAAGTAATTTTGCAAAGCATCTTGTAAACCTTAAAATGCTAAATAAATGTTAGATATTATTATTTAATAATAAATTTAATAATAAATTAATAAATAAATAAAAAAATAATAATAATAATAAATATAGCCCAGAATTATAAAGGTGAATAAAATTTGAGTCAAATAATTCTTTAATGCCCATGTTTCTTTGATGACCATGTAAGCCCAGCTCTCTGAAGTTACAAATGAGTACTGATATGGTAATGGTAATGGTAAGAAGACAAAGCATCAATTTATAACTAATGTTAAAAAGACTTGGAAAATTGTTCTCAAAAATTCCTAACAAATTTCTCCCTCTACTTCAATATATATTTTTTTAATCACTAAGTATAATAAATTTGGAAGTTATATAATACTGCTAATGATTCCATCCCTAGAACTCACTTCTTCCATATCTCTACATCCTGGCTTTCCTGACTTCTTTTAATATACAGCTTACATTCCAGCTTTTGCAAGAAGCCTTTTTCATCTCTCTTAATCTTAGTGCCTTCCCTCTGAGATTATCTCCCATTTATCCCTACATATACTTGTACATAGTTGTTTGCTTGTTGTCTCTCCCATCAAACTGAGCTCCCAGAGAGCAGGGGCTGTTTTTTTTTTTTTTTTTTTTTTTTTTTTTTGCCTTTCTTTGTATTCCCTCAGGCTTTACCAAAGTGTCTGAAACACAGTGTGCTCTTGATAAATGCTAGTTGATTTAGCTATTTCAAAGGGATTCTAAAGTGCAATAAAGAGAAATGCTGAAGACAGAAATTCTGAAGACACAAATGGAAAAGAATTTCAATGAAGCAGAAAAGTGGGATTTGTGATGAAAGACTAATGTAAACTACACAGAGAATTCGTCAACCACCTAAAGAGTTTAAAAAGAAATGTGCAGATATTAGAAACAAGGCCAGGTAACAAAGAATGAGTGTGACATGCTCCTTGTGAAGAATGACAGCAATGTTAAAGGTTAGCGTGAGCTGAAGATGGTTAAAGGGAGTTAAAGACAACCAAAATGGGTTTATTTTCTGTCTAAAGGATAGAGATGGGAACTAGATCGGTGATTTCATCAGTAAACTCCTAAATGAGCAAGTTTCCTCTATTTGTGCAAGTCAACATCTTGCCTGAAAGGTACAGCTTCACAGTTGCCTAGAGCAGAGGCAGCCCACAGGCCTGATGGCACAAATCTCCCCTGAGTTTGGCCCAAAACAAGATTCAAATGTAATTGGGAAATGTTTAATAAAATACATTTTAAAAAATATTAAAATATAGATGATGTTAATTTGAAGTTTCTAAGTCAGTAGGTGACCCAGAGAGTCTATTTCTATTTCTGTTTGACTCCACTGACTTAAACTGGAAAAATGACTTGCCACATAGCTGTCACAAAGCTGGTATGTATGAAAAGTGGCACTTGAACCCAGGTCTTCCTGGTTCTAAGGAGAGTTCTCTATTCACTACAGAAGAAGGGTTAAAGGCAAACAGCATCTCTGCTTAAGGTGGATGGGAAGATGATAACTGAAAAAGGACAAAAGGAGAGTTTCTCAACTACTTTGCTTCTTCTTTCTTCCAAGGAGAATGACCTTTGCACTAGGTAGAAGAGAAGGAAATGATTGACAAGGAGTTACTCAAGATAAATGAGGAAACAGGAAGAACACCAGCCTGCTGCGATGAACTTGAATTGCCAGGCCCAGATGAGCTCCATCCTTTAGAACTGAAAAACTGCAGATGGATAGGAGTGCTAAGTCACTGCCAGCAACATTGGAAAAATCATGGGGAAAGGAGAAAGGTTCTATACAACAAGTCAGACAACAGTTACACCCTGATTGTCCCCCAAAGGGAGTAAAATAAAGTCTACAAATGGCAGGCTGGCGATCTTGACTTTGATTCCTAGAAACATTCTGGAAAAGATCAGGCTCTAGTTAGTGAGCATCTTGAAAGGGGAAGAGATGATGACTAAGGGTCTTCATGGTTTGATTAAAAACAGCTTATGCCAAACTAACCTCACTTCTTTTTTTGACAGGATTACTAAATGAGTAGATGAGCAGAAGGTTATTAATACAGATACAGGGGTTTTTAGCAAAACTTTTGATAATCCTTGTAGAGTTGATGGAGAGATGTTTAAATTATAAAATAATCAGATGGATTCAGAGCTGGTTGGTTCAATGTGATGGTAAGAGGTAGCCAGTGGAGGAATTAAGAGAGCTATAACTTGGTCTATATTGTTTTTAACACTTTGTTTTTATTGATGATGTGCATAAAAATAATAATTAATAATAAACAACAGCAAACATTTATAAATAGCTTTAAGGTTTTCAAAGAACTTTACATTTGAACATAAATGGCATGTTCATCAAATATGCAAATGAATCAAAACTGGGAGGAATAGCTAACACATCACATTGAAAAAGTCAGGATCCAAAAAGATCTTGAACATTAGGCTGGAAACAACACACTTTTTTTTCCTGACTTTTGCCTGATGGGCTCTGGGTCTATTCAGATATTGACCAGCTCTAACATTTTATGATTGAAGCATCAAGATAGTGTAATGGATAGAGTACTGGACTTGGGAACAGGAATATATTTACTATCTGATTCTAAGTAAGTCACTTAATTGCACTGGGACTGGAGTCAAGAAGACTCATTTTCCTGAGTTCAAATGTGACCTCAGATATATTTTAACTGTGGACAAGTCACTTAAGACTTTCTGTCTCAGTTTCCTTATCTGTAAAATAAACTGGAGAACAAAATGTCAAACCATTCCAGTATCTTTGCTAAGAAAACCCCAAATGGAGTCATGTAGAGTCAGGACTGAATTAACTCAACAACAAAGTGCTTTGCAAACCTTAAAACACAATAAATGCTAATGATTATACATACATATATGTAAATGCTCATACATACTTTATATAATATAAACACATGTAATAAAAATATAAATATTTGTAAATTATAAAACATGATGTTTATAAGCCTATGATGTAATATTATTTATAAAGAGTGTTTTAAAATATAATGCTGATTGGAGATTTTACATTTTTAGATTCAGATCCTCTTAGGATGAACATTAAACTTGGTCACTTAATTTTTCTTTAACCTGTGATTTCACAGGTATGGGAAATTCCCATTGGAAAGGACCTGCTCTAACACTTGAGTGTTGATGGAAGTGACGACAAGAGAACAAAAAATCTGCTCAGAGTCCCAGAAAGAGTAGCAGAGCTAGGACTATCACTGTGTTTCTTGACTTGACAACTACAAGTTACCCTATACATCTGAGGTATCTGGAGATTCTAGTCCTAGCTCTGCTGAGGCTTGCTTATCTTTCAGAGATTTGGGCCAAATCTGAGTTCCCTTCGTGTTTTTTTGCTCATTATATGTATGTCCTACTCAGTCTCCCAGCATTGAGTCTCTCCACTCAGTCCAAACTACACAGGGCTAGCAAGATGGCTTTTTGTAAAGCACAGACTGACCATGTCAATCCCCAAGACAGCTAGGTGGTGGTATGGTGGAAAGAACACCAAGTCTGGAGTAAGGAAGACCTGTCTTCAAATGCAGCTGAAGACATTTACTATCTGTGTGATCCTAGATATGTCATTTAACTTTTATCTGTCTCAGTTTTCTCAACTGTAAAATAGGGATTTTAATAATAGCATCTACTCTGAAGGATTGTTGTGATACTCAAAGGATTACTTATAAAGTATTTATCATAGTGTCAGCCATCTAATAGGTTCTTAAGAGGTACATATTCCTTTCCCCTTTTCCACTCAATAGACTATAGTGGCTTCTTCTGCCCCCAAGATAAAAGAAAAATTACTCTGTTTAGCTTTTAAACCCCTTTCACAAGCTGGACCAAATTTATCTTTTCAAGCACACTATAACTAATTATTCTCCCACTCTCTGCAATCTGAACAAACTGACTTCCTCTGTTTTTCACATACATTATTCTATCAACTACCTCTATGTCTATGCATTATGCTTAATATCTCTAATGCATTCTTCCTCCCTTCCATTTCAGAGAATCCCTCTCCTTCAAGATGCAATTGGAGCACTACCTTTCACATGATGCCATGCCCTTCCTCCCAAATTACTTTATTTCCAAATACTCAGAATAAATTCAATTGATCTTTAGGCTGCTTACACTCATATATGTACTTGTTTTCCTCAATTATAATATAAACACCTTACAAGTTCAGATTTTTTCATTCATTGTCTTTGTAATACCTAGCACAGGGCCGGGCACATGGTAAGGATTTAATACTTGTTGCCATATGTTTATACATACTATTTTCAATCTGGTTACAAGGAAATATACACAGACCCTAAAGGAACATAAGGAGGACAAGAATACTTGGAGAAAAAAGCCTTTCTATTACATACTTAACAACACAGTACTAGTCTAGTCACAGACTAATTTCTAATCACAGAGAAGAAAAAGGCTGGTATGGTCTTAATTTCTAATCCTAGAAAGGGAAAAAATGTTGGCTTTTCTTAATTTCTAATCCTAGAAGAGTAAAATGTTATCTGAATTTCTGTCCTAGAGAGGAGAAAATGTTGACATTATCTTAATGGAACCTTAACTTCTGGATTTAAAAGTCAACTGACCACCTCCATTTGCCTGATCTGTTAGACCCTTCTGATTAGATTAGTTTATCCCCTCCTGCTTCATGTTCTAACACTGGCAGTTCCTAAGGCTTCCATACTTGGAATTTTTATCAAATGACCTCCTGATAACTTATATTTTTATGACCAATGATTCCACGGCCTATCTCCCAAGAAACACTGTATCTATCAGAGAAAACTCCTTATCTAAGGGGCCCCAGAAGAGAAGGAGCAGTGAGGTGGCTGAGCTCTCTAAAACTTTAGGAAGAAATCATAATTTGAAAGCCCATCATTTTGGGAAAATAAGTTGAGTGTTTAGGTATGTTCATCAAGATTATCTTGCTCCTCTCATGTTCTCATGGCTCTTTGGTGCTTTCATGACTTCAGGAAACCTTAAGTGTCAACACCTAAATCTGTGGTTGTACTGACTATGACCCCATTGTGCCTGATGATTTAAAGCAGGCTGATTAGCATTCTACAGTTGTGGTCAACTTGAATGGACTTGTACTGTTGTCGCACTTCATCACTTTCTCCTACAGGCAGTCAGCTCTAGTACCACCACCAACTAAGAATAAAAATGGAAATAGAATAAGAGAGAAGGGAGGAAGACTGAGAAAAGAAAAAGACATGGTAGAAAATAATGGTAATTCTGTACTTCAGGGATCCATGATTTTATCCCCGTGGGAGGAAACCCATGCATGCTCATCATATTCCACTAAAGCCCAGAGTTCTGTGAGTTGATGCAGCTGAAAAAATTCAGCAGCTGCAGCCTTCTGGTGATGCTCCTTTTCACACTTAACTTGGCTAGTCACCTGATAACTGGCCCCATCCAAGGCCCATTCTCATAGTCTCTAGAGTTCAATAGAAGCTACAGAGCTGGCAGTCTGCTGGAATAGCCTTTGGAAATCAATGGGTTATCTCCAGGAGAAAAGACATAAAAAGAAATGAAAGAAATATAATCGGTTTGGCTCCTGTGGAACCTGTGGGGTGACCAGGTGATACAATGAATAGAGCACTGGGCCTGGAATCAGGAAGACTCTTCCTGAATTCAAATCTAGCCTCAGACACTTCCTAGCTATATGACCCTGGGCAAGTCACTTAACCCCATGTACCTCAGTTTCCTTATCTGTAAGAAAAACAGGAGAAGGAAATGGCAGATCACTCTGGTATCTCTGCCAAAGAAAGCCCCAGATGAGAGATCACGAAGGGTCAGACATGACTGATTAACAAAACTGATGAAGCTGGGTCTTTCCTGAATAAGTCTAGCAGTTTTTATAGCACACTGTTTTCCAATGCTGCAAGCTATTTATTAATTACCAAGCATTTACTAAACAACTACTATATGCTAAGCCACTGAAAATACAAGAGAAATGAAACAGTCCTTGTTCTCAAGAAGCTTATATTCTTCAGGGTGAAAACATTGATACATTTAAGTGTATAAAAATGAATAGCTTTAGGGAGAGACACTAGCAGCTTGAAGGAAAAACAATTAGTCTCATGTAGGAGGTGACACTGAGTTCTGAAGGAAATTAAATATTTCAAGGGGCAGAAGTAAGAAGAACATGCAGGAAAAAATGCAGGATGAAAAATGTAGGGAGAGCTCCAATACCTACTGATTCTGATCTGGTCTTCGTGGTGTGGCCTCATGATTTGATTTGAAAAGTTATGAATTCCCAGAAAGCCAGACATACACATATTACATTTTAAGTGTAAAAAGGCACTCCCCAAGATTGATACAAATTCTTTCTGGACTCCTTGTTCTTAGGCTCATTTTCTCCTTATATGATATAGATAGTAAAGAGTTGGTTATACTTACATTGAACACCTTAACATCATTTCTGTTTCTTATTTCTTCCACGAGTGTCAATGGCTTTCCTTTAGGGATCGGTATCGTGCCAAAAATCACAGTCCCTGGGCTGGAGAGAGTCTGACGCACAGCGTGAATGAAAGTCTGACTAAAGAGTTCCATTTTCCCAATTTCATCAATGATACACACCCTCTTTCCAGGGCTGTGACCAGCATCTGCCTGTGGATTTTAAAGACATATTAGATCTGATATCAATGTCCCAGAGTGTAAACAAGAGGCATTTTTCCTTCCTTCTAGGGACATCCCAGTCATTCAATAAGGTATGAGTCTCAGCTGGTGAATACACCTAAATCAACTCCCTTTTGGATATTAACCAGTCACTCATGGGAAGTAAATAATTCATCTAGTGCCCAGTTTCTTACACAGTAGTATAAGATTCCATTTGGTGTCTTGTAGCTGAAGGTAGGGGTCATGAAATTATCATTTATTATCAATAATATTATTATTATTATATTTGATTTGTATATCTTATATACCTATGTACCCAGAGTTGTGTAAAAATTTCTTGGACAAAAGGGGGTTACAGGTGGAAGAAAATTTAAGAAGCGCTGATCTAAGAAATCTAGAAATATTTAAGAAATTGCCTCTGCGAAAGCAATCTAGAATTCTATAGTTGCCTAGAAAACTATGTTTCTTTCCCAATGGTGAGCAACTGATATTTTGATAAAAATTATTTCATCACAGTAGCTAATGACTATAGTGGTCAAACTTTTATATTTGCATCCCTGAAAACAAAAAGGACCTGACCATTCTGTAAAGCAATAAGGAATTATGTTAAGTGACTAAAATGTCTACATCCTTTGACGCCGAAATTTCACTGCTGGGCATATGCCTTAAGCAAGTTAAAGATAGAAAGATTTCAAAATTCATTAATTTACAAGAGGTGTAACATCAAAGAATTAGGAACAAGTGGATGCCCATGGTTTGGGGAATGTCTAAATAAAATGTAAATAATATGATGGAATACTGCTGTGCCAAAAGAAACAATGAATATGAAGAACAAGAAGAAACATGGGAAGGTTTATATGAACTGATTCAAAAGGAAGCAATAAGAATCAGAAAAATAATATACACAAGTAACTACTACAATGAAAACTGAAAGAGCAATAATTTAGGAGTAGAGGAAGAATTGAACCCCAAAATTATAATGATCAATTCTGGTCCTAAAGAATAGATCTTTTAAAATGAACCTCCCTCCTCTATATGCAGAAGGGACTATACTATGGGTATGTCAACCTCAGTTGGTGTGTTGTTGGTTTTGCTGAGCCTCCTTTTTTTCCCCTTTTTTAAAAAAAAAATCTTTGTTGCAATGAATAACTTTCTAGTAGGATAAAGAGAAAAATATATTTGAAATGAAGATGATGTCAAATATATATCAATAAAAAGATTTTTTAAAGGAAAACAAACACAAGTCTTAAATGACCCAAGCTTAAAAAGGAATCAACATGGGGCTTAAAGGAAATTAACAATACCAAAGTCACATTTCCATAGCCCCTTATGATTTAGAAAATGTTTTCCTCATAGCTCTGTGAGATATTGAAGTGGGAGGGAAACTGTTCCCTGTACTGAAGCTGTGTTCCCTTTAAGATTATCACTCTGAAACTGTGTTCCCTTTAAAATTAAATTGTGTCCCCTTTTTGATCTAGAGATCAGATCTCCCAGGCTCCAAGGAGTCTAGAGAGAGGGCCCATCTTCCCAGGATGAATGAAGCAACATTATTAAAGGGCAAATCAACTCCCTTTAATCTTTTTGAAATTCTAAATCCTCATTCAATTGAGAAATCCTAGTCTGATCAGCTCAGGCTGTCCCAGCCCCCCACCAAGATACTTATATAACAGGTTTCCTTAAACTCACTCCTTGCAGAGGCCAAAGCAATTTGCTAGGACCCTACCCACTGAGAAGGCATTCTCTTCTCAGTGCCAGACTCCATTTCCCTAACAGGACTTTGCCACTACAGAAGTCAGCCTCTTAGCAAACTGGTTTCTATCCAACAATAAACTTTCATTTTTGCAATTAATAATTCAGGACAAGTGAATTCTTTCACTTTGAACCCGTGATCAACTGAAAGGGGATTTTTAACAACTCTCTTATTGCCACTAACCTCATCTCCAATGGGAATTGAAGGGATTCAAACCTCATCATTATTATGTTATTATACCTGTTCATTTTTGTTGTTGTTCCCTTGTTTCAGTTATATACAATTCTTTGTGACCCTATTTGAGGTTTCCTTTGCAAAGATCCTGGAACAGTTTATCAATTCCTTCTCTGACTCATTTTAGAGATGAGGAAACTGAGGCAAGCAGGGTTTAAGTGACTTATACAGAGTTACACAACTAGTGTATGAGTCTAGATTTAAACTCAGGAAGAGCTAAAGGTCCAACACTATATTTACTATGCCACCTAACTACTCTTTATTATCCCCATTCATTTAAAAGAAAAGGAAATATCATCTATTAAGCCTCTTTTCTCCCCCCTGTTTTAAATTTGACTTTCATAGATCTTTATCTAATTTCTATCTGAATCTTGATCAGCACTACACAAAATGCCTTTCACAGAAGAAAAGCTTAATAAACACTTGTTGCATTGAACTGTAATTGTGAAAAGACCCATAAAGTCATAAGCAGCAGTTCTTGGAAAGGATGATGAAAAGATTTCCAGATACATAGGAATAATGGTCTTTCTCCTTGTTCTCCTGCCACTAGAAAGTCATTTCTGCCAATCTATGTCCATTACCTCCTATAAAATTTTCTACTTCAATGAATATTAGCTGTCATCTAAATGCTCTAAAGATCCATGAAACAGATGCTGACATTATCCTCATTCTATACAAGAAAGGTAGTGATTTGCCTATGGTCTTGCAGTTAGTAAATATTAAGGGCAGGACTGATAAGCAGATCTCTCTCTCCTGCTGCCAACAATAGGCAGCTTCCCTGCCTGATTCCATGTAACTCTGAGCATGATCTTACTGTGCAATCCCTCAGCATTTATGGAAACATTTTGGAATTATGGAATCATTTTTTTTACCCTACCAGATAGGTTTGTTAAACTATTGGGGCCATTATGCTCATTTCTATGTTCATGTTCGATTTCTCACACCTGTTTTTTAATTGTCTAGCGCCTCCACAGATCTACAGCAATCTATTTCATTGAAAAAGGTGCATAGTAAATAGATGAACAATTTAATGTTGGATGAAGGATGGCATTCGTAAACTGCAGAGACTATTGTGAGTGAAATGGTTTTTGAAAACTTTTTTTTTTTTGAAAACAGTCCTTATTAAACTTGTTAAGCTTACAGAGCATTTTCCATCTAAGGATTTTTAACAAATCTGACAGCCAAAGTGCCTCTTTTCTCCTTTTTCTCCCACATTGTCTCTCATAACTATAGTTAGAAACTCTTGATGAAGTGTTTGTCATGGTAGTTAGTGATTCACTGAGGAGACTATACCTCTCAATAGGGAGGGGAAAATGAGAGAAATGCTTATTAATAACCAGTGATTTGGGGAAAATCAGATTTCCCCTGTTCTCTTTTATGCTCATTTCAAGATCTCAGTCTCTGAAGGTTGAGCTACCCTTCTCAATCCAGACTCCATCCAGGTGGGGCAGCTATTCTATTCAGGATAAAATCTTTGAACAGACTGCCCATGACTGTTGCTAACTTATAAGTAAATGACATGATCTAAATTCAGGTCCAATCCCTATTGTAATATTCATGCTCTCATTAATTGTTAGTCAATCAGGGTAGATTACCACTCTTGGGAACACCCTGCTTTCAAAAGGGCATATAAGCCAGCAATGAGCCCACTGCCATGAATGAGTCCATCACCATGATTGTCTTTACCCTAAGAGAAATGGCTAAATGGCGATCCTTTTATTAAAAAACTGGCATTATTAATAAAATGATTAAATTACCCCCAAAAATGTCCTTGACAGTTATTTCACATTATCTATGTGAAATGAGCAGTATTTTCTTCAATTTTCACCAATGGTGTGCTTTCACCAAGCCTCTACAGCAATACAGCTGCAGTACTGGGGGCAAATGAAAAGCCTGCAAAGCAAGTAGAACACTGGATTTGAGAGGCAAGAAGAGCTGGCTCCCAATCCTATCTTAGACATCTTTCAAGCTCAGTTTACTCTCATCAGTAGAATGGGAAGCAGAAAAACAGTACCTACTTCACAGGTCAATTTTAAGAACTGAATATCAAAATGTTAAAACAAGCACTTTGTAAATGTCAGCTCCTATCATCATTATAACAGTTAATAAAATTAAATTTATATTCTCTCCATTTTTGTAACTGATTCGGTATCATTACTGATTTCATTCTGTATAACTACATTTTTTTTAACTGCCTAAGTCATGTTTCATTTGTTTCAGTTAAGTCTGGAAATTCAGCTTTCCTATAAATCATTGTCTTTGAGTAAAGTTTAAAGTTCAATTCTTCTTTTAATAACTGTTCTATTCTTGTCTCATGGAAATCTATTTTCCTTAAAAGATACAGGTGGCTGCCAAGGAGTCTGGCCTATCATCCAAGGTGGTCTAGTTCACTGTTGGCTAACCTGTCCTTCCAGGTAGATTCAAACATGAAAATTTCTTAGTGATAGGATGGAAGAAGGGAGGAGTTTGCTAGCTCCTCACCTTCCCTATTTCCAGCCAACCATATTATACCTTAAGCTTGGTAACCAATCAAATTATTTTACCCATTTATGATGCTGCCTTCTATTTTTTTTTTGTTTGTTTGTTTAATTCTCCCTTTATCTATAAAAATGATCTCTCTGACCTGAGAGTTTTTTTTTTTTAAAGGTAACTATTGGTAATTGCTAGTCTTACAAATAAGTTGAACATGCTCAGAAATTTGTATCTCAGCTTACCTTAATTTCAATCATAGCATAATAGTAACTTCACACCCTATTTACCCCAGCCTAGATACAAATATTTTAACACTAAAGGACTTCTTTTTTCCAAATTACTTGTCATCCTCACTTGACAATATAAAATCATGGGATCATATATTCAGAGTTAAAATGGACCTTACAGGTCAGCTAGGTCAAGCCCTTCATTTTACAGATGAGTAAACTGAGAACTGAGAAACGGAATAATCTTAGCAAGATTTGATTCCAAACTTAAGAATTCTTTTCCACTGCAACAGTCACAAAGAGGAATTTTAAATTTGTATGCTAATATTGTGGCCATTTGAATGCTAAGTGATTCTTTGACAAACCTTAATTCAATTCAGTTCAGATTTTTGGTTTGTGCAAAGGAGCAAAAAAAGAGGAAACAAGATACTTTAATACATAGATGGATTTGAATTCTGATGCAAGAGTTTTAGATCAGATTTAAAATATGCCATCACCTCTTAGCCTTCTAACTTAAATATCAACCTGCTCCATTCCATGCTGTACAAATCACTGCCAAAATGTTGAGGGGTTTTTTTCCCTTTAAGTGAGTATATGACCATGTTAATCTCCTACTCAATAAACTCCAGTACCTCTTCCTATTTATTTATTACATTTACAATAAAATATAAACTTCTGCCTTTAGCTTTTAAAGCCCTAGACTCAACCTCTCTTTCCAAGCTTACTATAATACATTCTCCTTCCATTCCAAATTGACCTCCTCTCTCAGTTCTTCACACCCAGAATACTCATAGTTTTCTCTGTTTCTACACCAGCTGTTCCTCATTTCTAGAATGTATTCCCTCCTCACCTTTCATCTTATATAAAACAAGTTCCACTAAAAACAACTCCCTACAGGGAGCCTTTCCTGACCTGAGGGCAGCTAAATGGTGCAGTAGAGGGTGTGCTGGGCCAGTCAGGAAACCAGAGTTCCAGACTGACTTCAGACACTTACTAGCTGTGTGATTCTGTTTACCTCATTTTCCTCCTCTGTAAAATGAGCTAGAGTATCTTAACCAAGAAAACCCCAAACGGGGTCATGAAGAGTTAGGTATGAAGATAGAATAAAAACAGCAGATGCTGATTACTTGCTCTCCTCCTTTATCTGTTCCTCTAACCTTTCCTGGCTTCCTTTATGCTTTGACTATAATCCCAACTTCCCTAAGAAGGCCAATGCCTCCCTTCTGAGATCATTCCCAATGTATCCTATTTAAACGGGATTGTCTGTACATATGAATTTTTCTTCATTTTTTTAAATGGGAAGAGAAAGAGAACAGTTATCTTTTTAAAAAACTGTAAAAAAGAGGTGGAGTGCTATAGGTATGGAATGCTGTATGTGCACTTTCAGAGTTTTGCTCAATTTTTTACTTAGTTATAAATAAGATTTCTTATAACAAGAGAAGACTAGAGGTTAATGTGTGGAGATGTCTGTAATATAAAAACAAAATATGTCAATGAGTACAAAAAAAAATCTGATTTAAAAAAAAATTCAAGTATTTAGATTTAGAGCTAGAGCTAGAAGGGAAATTAGAAGCCATCTAGTATAAGCCTGTCATTTTTCTGATGCAGAAACTAAGAATTAGAAAAGGAAGCGACCTGCCCACAGTTACACAAATAAGCAACAGAGTAAGCATTTGAATCCAAGTCTTCTGACTTCAAACCAGTGCCCACTAGTGAATTCTTCCTGAAGAGGCCCAGGTCAGCCTTGGCTCCTCTCCTACCCTGCTCCTTCTATTTGCACCTCATTCCTCCCTGCAAAGCTCCCTTTTGCAGGCTGTATTGCCCCCTCAGAATGCAAGCTGCTTGAGGTCAAGGACTACTTTCCTTTTGGCTTATGTTTTATCTCCAAGGCTTAGCCTACGATCAGACAGGTATTCACCCAGCAGGTAAATGCCAGACATTAAAAAATGCTTGATTCCTGACCTTGTTTCCACTATCACACAGCTTCTCAGGGGCACATACTACTCTCCTACATAATGGATGGTGAGATTATAAAGACAGCAAAAACAAAAAGTTCTGAGTCAGTTTATCTTTGTGAATATCCAAATTTCTGTCACTGCAGGGGAAGCAGCAGTACTCCTGGAGAACAAGATGAGGGGCTCAGAAGCCGATAGCCCTCCACAGCCTATGGGCAAAGATAGGAGGGAAGGTTGGGCCCAGTTCCACCTTGTAGAGAGAGTCACCAATTAGCACAGGCCTTTTCTTCAGAGTGAGTACTGCTCCTGATGGGGAGGAAAATGGAACTGAAGCCAGCAGCCCCTCCTCCCCCAGACAGGCACAAAAGACATCCACCTCAGCAGCAGGTTTATCTCTCTGGGCGTGAGCCAGTCTAATCGGCATGACTCTTATCAGGGATGTGTTGGGCGCATTTTGCTGCCTCCATCTCAAGATTCTATGAATAATTACGGAGCCTTGTGAATTTCCTATGCCACTATTTGAAGCCAAATGGAACTCTATTTTGGCATGTCAAAGTGACAGTTTTGAAAGCAGCCAATTCGGGAGGTATGTAACACTCTGAAAGGGGGGAATATATGTAACACTCTGAAAGGGGGAATATATATGTATATATAAAAGAAAAAAGAACAAAAACCAATAACTCTTCCTGCAATTCTCCAGGATCCTCACCCAAATTAGATCATGCCTACATTATTCAAACTACTGAGAAAAGAGACATTTGGACACATGTGAAAATTCCATTTTCCAACCAAATGGAAGTGCTCACTTTGAAAATATCACTTCCTTAAGCCTTCACACCTTGAAAAAAAAAAAAAAAATAGGAATTATACTTAGCCAGGAACCACAGAAACCATGGGGATGAGGAATTTAGATTATTGATCCAAAGGGAAGCAGAATTTTCTATTGAAAGGTGATTCAATGGAATTTCATTATATGTATGATAGAATGTAAAGAGCATTGACTGAATACTGAGGTTCAAACCCTACCTGTGAAAGACACTACCTATGTAACTAGATACCCCTTTGGGCTCAGTTTCCTTATCTGTAAATTGAAGGGTTGGACAAGATAGTCTCAGAAGCTTCACTTAGACTTACCTTTATGATCTGACGATTATTTACTATAGAGTAGTATTTATAAATCTAACTTGAACCATGGAAGAATTAATTACAGTAATATCAAAGAATAACAATTTTAGAATTGGAAGAGACCTCAGTAGTCTCATCTGGTCCAATCCATTCTTAAAAAAGAATGTACTTTACAACATCAGACAAGTGGTCATCCAGTCTTTGCTTAAAGATTTCCAATTAGAAAGAACCCACTACCTTCCCACAGCTGCCCTTTTCACTTTTAGATTACTCCAAAGAAACAGCTAAGTAACCTAGGCTGGACTTAGAATCAAATCATGTCTCAGATGCTTACTGACCAGTAATCACTTAACCCGTCTGTGCCTCAGTTTTATCATCTGTAAAATAGGGATCATAATAGCAATCTCATAAAGGGTGGTTATAAAGTACAAATGAGCTAACATATGTAATAATAATATGTAGCTACAAATATGCTAAATATCATCATCTTCATATTATTTAAGGATTTCCTTTTATCAAGAAATCCAAGTTCTGTATTCTGGGGCCAAACAAAACAAAAATACTCCTTTTCCATAAAAGTCCTTCAAATTCTTAAAGAAAACTATCTTGTTCCTACCCTGCCCCTTAATCTACTCTTCTCAATACCAAAAGCACCCTCAAATATAAAGTGGTTTAAAGAAGTTGTCTCAAACCAAACTCTCTCGAGACAGCTGTAATAAGGCTCCAAAGGAATCACAAATGCCAGCAACATGAGAGCTTATTATTGATGATCCTCACATTCTTTTCTTCCAGAAAGTAATATTTCTCATGTTCAATTTAGAAACAGATATTGTATATGACTCTCAAACCTGCAACACCTGGTCTTTTGTTTTTCCCACTTAATACAAATTATAATTGCTGGCATTTCTATAGCTTGTTAAAGTTATTAGAGTTTTATAACAAAACTGCGAGTAGGTACTAAAGATATTGTTATATCCATTTTGAAGATTCAAAAACCAGGAACAGTGACTTGCTTCTAGTTAAGTGTCAAAGGTAAAATCTTTGCTAGTCTTCTTGCTAATATTCTTTTCACTATTTTATGTTGCCTCTCACTAAAAAGTACAGAATGTCAGCTTTATTACAGTTACCTTTTTTACAGTTACAGTTACAAAACAATCTATACATCCACATTTCTCCCTTCCTAGAAGACTCAGCTCAAATCCCACCTTCTGCACAAGGCTCTTATCAGCCCCCTCACTACTGAGATTACCTCCAACCTACCCAGGATAGATCTTGTACATACACTGTTGTCTGTATGCTGCCTCCCTGATCAGATGGGAGCTCTCCAAGGTAAGGACTGTGTCTTTACATGGCACTTACACTGTGCTTGGCCAGTAACACACACTTAACAAATGCTTGTTGACTAAGGGAGGTCCCTGATTATTACATCATCTGATCATGTAAAGTAAGGGGCACGAGTATCCCACTTTATAGTTAAGGATACTACAGGCTGTTTGTGGTAGACGCAGGACCCAGCATAAATCTTTCTTTCCCAACTCCACAGACAGTAGGCACTAAATAAAAGTTAAATACTGAAGGTAAAGTAAAAGTCTCTACTCCTTTGTATACTTGATGAATAGAAGGAATATTACAATATAAAAGCATTTTCGTAAAATACATGTAGATGTATCTGGATAAAACAATCTTCAGCTGAGAACTAGAGAATCTAAATGTGAATTCTTGCTCTCTGGCTGTTGACCTTAGAGGAGCCATTTAACTTCTCTAAGCTTGTAATGAAGCTCTGAAAGATCCTTTCCAGCTTTAAGGCTTCAAAGTCCAAGAATATATTGTGATGTTTCTCTTCAGTTTTGCAGTGACTGGCCTCATCCTCTGGATTAATAACAATAACACTAATAACTTATTTTGTTCTTTCATCATCATTGTTCTCAGCCTAAGATACTTTCATGCAGGATCCCCAGGATGTCGGACTTGTTTTGAGGCACTAAGTAGCTATAGGGGAAAGTTCCAATATACTAAGTTGAATTTTAGAATTGTGGGGACTTTAAGGGTATCGTTCATCAATTCTGCCATGTCGTAAAAGCCAAAATATTGTCCCTAAGAAAATTTAAATTGCCAAGAGCCATCTTGAATTAATGGGGAATGCCTATGGTAATTGACAGCTCACACTATTCCTCAGTTCTAGGGGATATAGGAATTGGCTTGAAGGTCTGAATAATGATACCCTGTTAAAGAGTAGATGGCCCCATTCCCATCCAGTCCTAAATCATAAGAAGCATGGGATGCCATGACTTCCTCACACCATAATGCCAGAGAAACATATGCCAACTCTGTCAGTTTCCTCAGTGGGAAACCAAGAAATAACATCCAAGAAACAGTCACAGGAGCATGGATTTAGAGTTAGAAACACTGATTCTAACCCTCCTCATTTTACAAATGAAAAAAAGTGAATAGGATTTGCCCAAAATCACATGGGTTGTAAATATCAGAGCTGGGATTTAAAACCAGGGCCTCCAATCCTGAATCGCTTCCTTTTCTCCCTACAGTGCCAACTATCTCTAATAATAAGTTCTCAGAGCTCACTAATTTTTTTTTTTATTATAGCTTTTTATTTACAAGTTATATGCGTGGGTAATTTTTCAGCATTGACAACTGCAAAACCTTTTGTTCCAATTTCCCCCTTCCTTCCCCCCAACCCCTCCCCCAGATGGCAGATTGACTAATACATGTTAAATATGTTAAAGTATAAGTTAAATACAATATATGTATACATGTCCAAACAGTTAATTTGCTGTACAAAAAGAATCGGACTTTGAAATATTGTACAATTAGCCTGTGAAGGAAATAAAAAATTCAGGCGGATAAAAATAGAGGGATTGGGAATGCTATGTAGTGGTTCATAGTCATCTCCCAGAGTTCTTTTGCTGGGTGTAGCTGGTTCAGTTCAGAGCTCACTATTAAAAATCTATTTTTCAATCTAATGATTCTGGACAACTTTTTAAAAACCCGTTTTTTAAAATTACAGAGTAGTTAATGCATTGTGATCAAGAAAATCCAATAAGATATAACAATTCTACTACTTTATCTCCAATTACTCAATGATTAAAGTACTTAGGAACTCAGCCTACCCAATACTGAAAATAAACAAGTGAATTTATTTTTATTTAAGTGTACATTATAATCCATTTTCAGAGAAATATCTATTTTTCAAAGAGGCAAATTAGTGCTCCTAGGGCTGCAGAACTTCTACATCTGGGATGCTAGACAGCAATAATGGAAGGAATATTGGACTTTGGAGTCAGGAAAGTCTCAAGCTCAAGTCTGTCCTCCAACCACTAGCCATAAACAAGTCACTTAAATGGTTTGCCTTAATTTCCTCATCTGTAAAGTGGGGATTAAAAAAAAGCGCTATCTTCCAATGCTGTGAGGATCAGATAAAATTTGTAAAGTACTATACAAATGTTAGGGGAGCAAAGTGGTCCACTGACTAGAACACCAGGCCTAGAGGGAAGAAGACTTAGGGAGCTCAAATCCGGCCTCAGACACTTTCTAGCTATGTGGCTCTGGGAAAGTCACTTAACCCTATTTGCCTCAAATGAGCTGGAGAAGAAAATGGCAAACCTATCCAATAACTTTGCCAAGAAAACCCCAAATGGGATCATGATGTGTCAGATGCAACTGAAAAATGACTAAACAACAATGCAAACTTCAAAACAGCATATAAATGCTAGCTATTAGTACTAGTTGAATATACTTTTTTTGCAAAGTTGCAGAAAAGACCTGACCATTAATTCCTGCTGTATTCTGTCTGAAGTTTTACTATGTAAGTGTTTAGAAATAACTGATTAAAAAGAAAATCCCTCGCTTAGGGAATTATTTTGATAAATTTCCACTTTTGATAATTGGTATTATGTTTGTTCCTTTTTATTGTTATAGTTAGAGTAGAAAAGGCAACAATATGGTTCCAAACTGGCTCAAATCCTATATCTGCTACATAAAGCACTATTGTCCAGTTATTTTAAGCCCTTAATACCTAAGGCTTCCCTCTAAAAGCAAAAATCACAAAGCAAGTGCCAACCTGCTTTGGTAGAGGGACTTTTCTCAGTAGGAATTCCCTAAAACAAAGAAACAACAGGTTCAATTTTTTTTTTTTAAATTACAGTTATTAGATTCAAGAATAAAACAAATTTCCTTCAAAACCTTTTTTAAGGATTTGGACTTGTGTATAGAATTTAAAAAACCAGAAAAGGTAAAAAAAATTCATAAAAAAATAGATAATGCTGATAAAAAAAATTATCTGTTTACAAACATTCTAATTCCAATAAATGTTAATAATTTTTTTTCCATCTTTTCATGGAAGAGTTGACTACTTCTGATCTTAAATTGTACCCACTCTAGACCAAATCATGAAGCAAATGAAGTTCATCTTATATGTGCTCAGATTTCCCTTTCTAAATTGTTATCTCTTCTTCTTGGACTGGCTACTCCCAAATTCTACCTAGCATTCTCCTGTTCCCATCAAAAACAAAAATCAAAATGCCTACTTAAGGAAAGAGTATAAAAACAATTTACAATTATCTATAAAAAACTGAAAAATAAAATCATGGTGTTACTCTTTTCAGGGGTATTTGCATATCAAGAGGGAACACAGAAGCCTGTAGGAAAAAAAAAATGAATTTCTAATGATATTTTAGGAATTAGAAATATAATAATAGATCTCCTTTTAAAAGTATCACTTATAATATTGGTCTTAAAGAATGGACCTGGAAAAGTAGTCAGAACTAGAATTCTTTATACTTGATAGGAACACATTTAGTGGGATTCCCAGAGAAAGAAAATCTCATGGGGTAATGGATAGCATGTAAAGGCAGGAAGTATCCTGCCCCCTAGAGACAGTCTAGCCCAAAATAAGAGAGATGATTATTAATAACCCATGATTTGGGGAGATTCAGATCCCCTCCCTTTTTTTAGTCCTCATTTTAAGAACCTCTCTGAACGTTGAACTAAACTTCTCTCTCCAGACTTCTTTCAGGTGGAGCAGCAATTGTGTTCTCCTTGGGATAAGGTAGGGATAAATTCTTTGTCCAAGGTTGGGGCTAAGTTAGAAATAAATGACACAATCAAAGTTCATGTCCAGCCCCTCACTATAATATTCATTTTCTTATTAACCATTAACCAATCAGAACTGATTACCAACCTCAGGAACATCCCTCTTCCATGGACATATAAGCTATTAAACCCACCATCATGACTGTCTTTGATCAAAGAGAAAGGTGATCAAATGATGATCCTTTTATTAAAATGTTGGCATTATTGATAAAATGACTAAATTAGCCAGAAATTATGACTCAAACCTTTATAAACATCATAAAAATATGGTCTGTAGTTATAGAACTGTGCATCTCTGAAAGAGATAAAAGGCCCACAAAGGTTGGAGGACCCAGGAAAGGGGTGCCATGGTGAAGGGGCCAACCCGAGGTGGTCACACCACATGGCTAGCACAGAAGCACAAGGTCCAGGAAAAATGGTATAGATATAGACAAGAGGACTGCTGTGGGGGGGAAACATCCACCCTCCCCTACTGGATGTCAGTTACCTGGGGAAAATCCCAAATCAACTCACCCTAGTTATGGTTCAATCTAGAAGAGGGCACAATAGTAAAGTTTCATTGCACTTTATCTTAGTCTGTCTCACTGATAACATTTTTCTACTCAAAAAAGTTCTAGTAATAGACAGTGGAAGCTTTTGATTTCAAAACCTATTCTCATAATGCATTGATTAAAGGATGAGCTAAGAAAAAAGGAAAATAATATTCCCTTTGCTATCAATTAAAAAAAAAATAAGCCCTTTCTTCCCTTTCGATAATTATGTCACCATTGTTAGCTGATTTCTCTAAAATTTACCTCAAGTCCAATGGTCTTAAAAATAAGCATTGTTGCTGGGTCAGGTATTAAGAAAATAAATTTCTCTGCACAAAAGTCCTTTTCTACTTTCTGCCCTACTCCCAAGGTTGCTTTTCAAGTCTTAGGTAGAATTTATTTCTGAGTCGAAAGCATTTCTACTCTCAAAAATAAATGGGTTTTTTGTTTGTTTATTCTCTGACAAATCTTGTTCTGATCAAAAAGCATTGGTGTGAATTTCAAGATGCTGTCATATGTCACTAAGTGGTCTTAATCTAGAATTGTGTCTCTTCTTATTTATAGTTAACATATATTGTCCCCCAAATGTTGAACTATTCTTGCTGCCCTGGAACAAATCCAATTTGATAATAGTGAATATTTTTTTTAATCTAGCTGTCATCATTATGCTAATATTATGTTTAAAATTTCTGAATGAACATTCAATAATGATCCATAGTGTCTATAGTTTTCTGTACTTGATTTATACTTCTTTGACTCAAATATTAGTACTCTGTTTCATAAAAAAATCTTATTTTCAATTTCTGAGAATAAGTTATACAGTACAGATAATAATTGTTCCTTAAATGTTTGGTAGAATTCATTTGTAAATATGGTTAATTTTGCCTGGACAAGGACTCTATCCCTATCTTCTTTTTTGGCAATTAGGATAAAGTTAATTTCATTTTATTTTTCTTTAAATGAATTGTTTAGAGAATATCTGTTTCATGTTCTATTAATTTGATAACATATCAATATAAATAATCTTCCATTTCTTTTAAATTCCCAAAGTTGCTGGTATGTAACTATCTAGAGCAAAAAAAGCATGGCAAGACATTAGAAACCCAGGCTGAGGACAAGGAAGACCCACAACTGACAAATACTTGCTGTATGAGCCTGGACCTTTACTCAAGACTCAGGGTTACAGATAAGATTTTGATCTGCATAATAAGTCTCCTTACAAAGAAATATCTATATCAGAGAAAGCATAGGTCCAGGATAAAAGGTCCAAGATGGGGAGGGTGTGGGGAGGGAGAAGGGGAGGGAAAACTGAATCCAAGAGGTTGTTCCCCTCTGCCAATGAGGTCATAAACTAAAAACTAAACAACAAATTTCTAACTTTAGTTCTCTTTCCACTAACCAAACCGACTCTCAGAAAAAGTGAAATCTACAGTTATTTCCTGATATCCATGAATAATAAGACATATATCAGGAAATTTTTAAATTTCAAATCTCAAATGTTTACTTTATTATGACTTTATTAAAAGGTTCAATATTATCAGAAATACTGTTTTCTGAAATCTGATTTGATATGTAACATTTTTCAATGTGATCCACTCTCTATTTTTTCCATATCAATGGAGAGCATCGGCCTACCATTTAAAAAAAAAAAAAAAAAAAAAAATATATATATATATATATATATATATATATATATATATATATATATATATATAACTGCTTCCTTTTTATTCCCTAACTCTTAAAATTATATGGAAAACCAGAATCCAAGACTTTGATCGTGTGATAGTGAGTCTTGGTAAGTGTCTAGTGTTTGAGTTACTAAGGCATCTTTAATGCTCAGTACAACACCTCACGACTCTACCTAACATGTCATATCCCCATTTAATGTTCTCTCCTCAAATCAGATTTCTCAAGTCTCCAATTTGCTTAGCTGAAATAGCAACATTCCAAATTTTATCCATTCTATGTCTCCATCTTGGTTTTCTCCCCACCTTTTCCTACAATTGTCCCAAAATATACTTTCTCCTACTTAAATGTAGATGAAAAAAACAAATGATTTACAAGTAATACCAGGCAGGAAGCAGAGAGCAAAGGGCTTTTAAACCTGCAGTCTATATCCTACTACTGATGCTGTGAAAGGCTATGTTCAATAATCAAGATGGAAGTAGATAGGAGAATTTTTGAGTTGTTTTTTAAGTGATTCAAGCTCTTTACTCAGATTGGAAAAATAACTTCCTGTGCAACTTTAATTTTGATCAATTATTTACAAATATATTTACAAATTTATTTTGTAAATATTTACAAATCAATCAATATTTATAAAAAGTTACAAGGCCACTTTTCTGTTAAGCTATATGATGTGCATGCACCTTAAGCATAGTATATAAAAATCAGTTTGCTTTTCTACAGCTCTAGGGATAGATATGCGAATGGCTAACAAGCCTCAGTCTTAACTTGAAATTTCTTTAGGCTCTCAGGATCACAGATTTAGAACTCAAAGTTTCCTTGCATATCAATGGTCCAAAACCTGTAGATGAGGAAACTGAAGCCTTGAGGTTCAGTGATTTGCTAAGATCATACAATTAATAAAACAATAGTGCTAGGATTGAAACTCAAGATCTTTGAGTATAAAAAGTACTCTTTTTACTATATCATATTCATTTTTTGTTTTTAATTTCTTTCTCTCTGACCATGGAGCACATGGTAGGGGTAGGTGTGGAGAGAGAGAGAGAGAGACAAAGAGAATATGAATGAGAATGGAAAGCCTCTAGCCAGCTAGGACAACCTGACAACTGAATTTGGTTCCTGTCCTTCCTAAGCTCTAGATTTCCCATTCAAGATGAAATGGGTGCCTTTCTCCTATGAAAAAGAATCTTTGTCTTTCCATTTTTCTGCTGAACCCATTCATTATGCTTGTACAGTAACTCTTCTACTAAGACTCAACCTGTATCCATGAATCAGAAATCCAAACCTCTCATTTTACAAGATTCCAAAATCTATGTTAAGGTGAGTCAATTCAATGCTCAAACAAAATTCCAATTTAATTCCCATTCATTTTTAAAAATGCAAAAATTATGCATACTTAAAAAGCATCTAGGTGGTACAGCCAGGAAGACCAGAGTCCAAATTGGCTTCAGACACTTAACTTATTAGCTGAATGGTCCTGGGCAAATTGCTTAATCCCATTTGTTTCTCCCGTTCTCCATCCTGGCAAAAAACATGCACACTTGATATCCTATGGCACTTCTCTTTTTAGGGAAAATGAAATAAAACAGTGGATAAAGAAACATATATTTAAACAATGAGAGAAGATCATAAACTCCCCCAAAGGATTGATTTTCTTAAGATCATCTAAGGCAATATCAAAAATAATGCAAAAAAAAAAAAAAAAAAAAAAAAAAGAAAAGTTTCTCAAACAGAATAGAGCACTTGTTATTTCAATGAATAACCTGTTCACAAAGGCTAAATTTTCTAAATCAGTCCCTTCTCCTCCCCTTTATTACTAAGCTTGAAGAAATTCTGGCTTCCTGCTCAACTACTCTACTGAAACTCAGTTCTCAAAGGCCACCATCATCAAATCCAAGGGCCATCCTTCAGTTCTCCTCTTCTTCTACTTGTCTACAGAATTTGGTGGGTTTGAGACACCCCTTCTCTCTCTTCGGTAACACTGCTCTTTCTTGAATCTCCTGTCTGACCGATTCATCTTAGTCACCCATATTATCATTTTCTTCACATCTCCTAGTGTGGATGTTCTCTAAAGCCCTGCCTTTGGCTCTCTTTTCTTTTTCCGCACTTTCTCCAAAGCTGATGTCATTCACATGACATCAATGAGCACTACTATGGATCTAGCCCCAATGCCTCCTGTTCATCCCAAATCTCTAATTGTTCAAAGAGTATCTTCCTCTGAATGACCCACTGGTACCTCAAACTCCAATGTGTCCAAAACTTACTCTTCTATCTTGTCTCTAACCATGCCTTCTCCCACCTTCCTTGTTTCTATTGTTAGGACTTATCCAAGATTCAGAAAGCTGTCATTTTTCATCCTTTCTTATCCCTCGCCACTTACATCAAATCAGTTACCAGGCTTGTCAATATGACAGCCATTCCATATTTTTTGTACATTCTTTCCTATACAGTAACAGGGCTGCTGTCACAATTCAGATCCTAAATGTTCTTCCCCTAGACTACTCCAATTCCCCTTCCCCCATAGCATGTCTGACATAAATGACAACAGCAACAACAAAAATCTTTTCCAATTTATATACCTTAAGTTCCCTGCTCAAAAAGCCTCAGTGGCTTCTTACTGTTTATGAAATAAAATACAAATTCTGTAGTCAGATATTCTCCACAATGTGACTTCAGCCTACAAGAAGCAACTTGTCAGAGCCACAAGAGTAAAGAAATGCTAGTTTCAAATCTTAACTCAAATTCTGGCTAAGACATTTACTAGCTCCGGGACCTTAACCAAGAAACTTCACCACTCTGTACCTCAGTTTCTTCAATTGTAAAATGTAGGGAGATATAGGGCCTTCAAAGTTCCCTTCAAGCTCTAAAACTAACAAGGCTAAAAAAAAAAAAGTGCTTTAAAATGGAAAGGAATAGCTCATTTGCATATAAATGAAGACAAATAAATGTTCGGACTCTAGTGATTATGTCCTAGGGCTTACTTAATAATAGTACCTGACAGTTAAACAGCCAATTGGCCTAGATGCTATGAGGTATAAAATTGGCCTTCCATGATTCAGAAAAATGGCACTCTGGTCAGAAGGTCAGTCAGACCTCCCCCAGAGAGCAAGGGGGAAAGATTGGAGGAGTGAAACTTTAAGTTAATACTCACATTTTTCAACACCGGGAGAGCTAACTGCTCAAAAGAAATAAGGTCGACCACATACTGCCCCACTCGGTATTCCCGTCTTCCAGCGGGAGGTTCTGACCTAGATGTAAAAACAGCTTGTTCTGAATCACATCAGTTTCCTCCGTAGATGTCTCATTTTAAGCCCCATCCCTGGGGGTTACCCTCCCTCATGGGCTGAATCCTCCCTAAAACTGGGCGTCTGCAGTAAGGACTGCATCCCACCCACTTCAGGGGCCAGGCCAGGAGGCCTCATACTCAGTCATGATGTCAGAAGGGACCTTGAGACCCACTGTCACTATCACCAAATTTTGTATTTATTTTTCTTTCTTTCAATAAGCGTTTATTAAGTTCCTATTATGTGCTAGGCACTATCTAGACACTGGAAATGCAAAGATAAAAAACAATCCTTACTCAGAAATATTAATTCACAACTCCATGAGGTTTGTTTAAACCTCATTTAACAGATAAGGAGGCTTAGAGCCATTAATGACTTCTCCCAGGTCACACAACTAATGCATATCTACAGCAGAATTCAAACTCTGGTCTTCCTGTTTCTAAGTCCAAGGCATTCTTTATTCCTTATGTATCTAGAGGCTTATCTTAGAGACAAGAGAATACTAGGCCTGGAGTCAGTCAGAAAGTTCTGAGTTCAACACTGGTCTCAGACTTTTACTAGCTATGTGACCCTGGACAAATCACTTAAGCCCTTTTTTGACTCAGTTTCTTTAACAGTAAATTAGGGATAATAGCACTTACCTCAAAAGATTGTTGCAATGATCAAATGAGATCAAACCTGTACAGGCATTTAGGACAGCCTGACACAAAGTAGGTGCTTAATAAATGCTTATTTCTTCCTTCTCTTCCTCCCACTATGTAAGGATGGTTTCCCTCAATAGACTAGAAATTCCTATAATGCAGAGTCTTTTATAATATTATATTGTTATTCCTAGAATCTAGCACAATTCCTAATATACCAAAATGCCTGATAAATGTTTAGTACATGGAGTTTTATCTGATTCCCCTGCCCAAAGTGATCTCATTTCTCTCTCTGAACTAATAAAGTACTTTAATGGAAGTTCTTCCAATACTTTCACATTTTACCTTAATTAGAATTTTACATATATATATATATATATATATATATATGTATATAAAATATACATGGATAATACATATGGCAACTTTTCAAAAATAGGAGTGCTGTTTTCTTATTTATATTTCCCACAATGCAACATGATATCTGCAAATAGTCAATAAACACTTGTAGAATTAAATTGATTTCAAAACCTATTTCTGTGTTTTAATTTCTCTGGGAAAATGCCCAAATTCTGGACCAAATGACCCAGATTCCTTTCATTTAGCTCTCAAAACCTAATCCCTTTTTAAACACAATGCCCATATATGAGGAAGAAAGTAGGGAGAAATCTTCAATTTGATGAGAATACCAAGAATATGATTTTAGAAGCTGTTCACAGAACAATAAGCTTCCATTTTATCAGAACAGAAAGCCTCCCATTAATATTTTTTGAAAGTATATAAAAGGAAAAACCCCTACAATTTAAACATCAGTACCCAACTCTAGACAAAGGACCCCTCAATCCAGACAGTGTGACCACATCAAATCCTATTCTTCTCCCGCCTTGTCTGACTTCTTCTGTATAAAATCCATCAACAGGCACACCCAGTGATCTGAGAGCATCACTGGCTTTCTGGATTAGTGTGGTTTTTCCAACCCCTAAAAGAAAAAAAATAAGGTACCCATTAATAAAGCCAGGAATACCAGAGCTTACAAGATCTAGAATGGCAATCACGCTCAACAGTATACAAATGCATCCCATGAATATTTATTTTATTTTAATTCTGATTGCTCCAGGTGCTAAAACTTTTTAATCTCAAGTTGAAACAAGAAGAATCACAATATCTGGGTTTTCTTTTTACATTCTGGAGCATGCTTAGTTTTGTAGCACATGGTGCCACTGCCAATTCTAGGTAACAAAAGGGCTTTGATGTTAATCTCTCCTGGCAATTTACACCTTATGGAATAAGCCTTTGTTTTCTCCTGGCAGACAGAAGACTTGGGTTGACTCATTTTTTTCATCTAGGAAATAAAACCAAGGAGTCTAGGCCAAAGATCTTAATGCAAACCAGGATTTGGATTTCTTGGTTACTTAACACTAGAAGCATAGAAAAAAGAAATTATATATATATATATATATATATATATATATATATATATATCCTTTTGATTAAGGACTATGGAGTCTGTGTCACTTTCTAGTTAACTACCTCGGGCATTTTTATCTATTTATGCAAAATGGGATCCTTTAAAAGAAGGGCTGCTCTCTCTACAAATCTATCACAATCTTTGCATTCAATTAGTAACTAATGTTTGTTGAATTAAATTGAATTCCCAATTTAGGGGGACAAGGTCTCTCAAAAGCATTAATTTTTCATCTGAGTCCCTTCTTCTACATGACTCACTTATGTCTTATACCCTTAGACTCCCAGCTTTCCTCTACAATGCCTTTCTCTGAGTTCCTTTATCCAATAGTATCCATCCAAATAATACTCAGTCTTCTGGTCCTCTGGCCCATTCCTACAGGTGTGAAATGTAACAAATTAATTTATATTACCATCTGCTGTGCTAGCAGAACAGTGTGTCCTAAGGGATCTTGTAGGATCTTGAAAACATATTTAAATTTTGCTTTCTGGAAACATCCAGACTTGATTTAAGTGAGCGACTCCAATCACTCTAGCCAAAACTTCTGAGAAGAGATGAGCTACAAAGAGCATGCTCTTTTATCAGAAATTAGAACACCTGATTTATCACCTCAATACCCATACTGTATGACCATGTTCAAGTCATCTACACCAGAGCTTCTTCAATTTTTTTCACTTGTGACCCCTTTTCACCCAAGAAATTTTTAAATGATTCTGGGTACATGGATATATAAAATAGGTGTGCAAATCAAACACTTATTGATAACGAATCATAATTTCAAGACCTCCACATTCAGTTATAAGACCCAATATCAGGCTGCAGACCAGTGTAAGTGTAATGCTTAAGAAATATATTATTTTCTCTGTAATATTTTAGAAATGTTATTTTCGTATAAGTTTCCTTCTCTTAAAACTGGGATATTCTTTGCACTAATTCACAAAGCAGTGCTCTAAATTTTTAAAACCCTATGTACATGGCAAATTTATTATTTTGAACCATTCTCTTGTAATATCAATCAAATGGCAACCTATTCTGCAAAAATGCAAGATTAACCCAAATTCTCAAAAAAATCTGTAAGATTCCTTGAAAGTATTTCTTATCAAGGCAGAAACCATTTAATTTTATATATTCATTATATTAGTGTGGAACAACCTGATTCCATATCCCTATAGAGGATTGAAGACACTAAAATATGAAAAACAATATGCAAGGGTTCAAGAAAACTGAAAGAATTAGAAAAGAAATATTTTCTAGTAAAAGTGCAATTTTAGGAGTCTGAAACCTAAGCTTTAATTCTCACATAAGCATAAGCATTATTTCGGTTATCTCCCTCTACACCTTTGCATCTTGCTTTTCCTATATAAATGGCTACATTTTATGTTTCTTAAAGGGATATCATGAGGACAAGATAATAAGTCATTATGTTGATGTACTTTTGAAGTTTTCTGTGCTTAGGAAAAAAGGGAAAAAAGTCTTCTTTTCTCTGATAAAACATACTTCTGATTTTAAGATGCCTAACACTGGCCAGTGTATTAGCTATTATTATCATAATAGATCCACTAAGTAGTTGGTCAGAATCTAGCCTGGAAAGTGAACATAACATAACAACCTTTTAAAGGAAGGAGGAGTATCATTTCTTTTCACAGCTGTATCTCCAAAACCTAACATAATTCTTTGTATATGTAAAAGTGCTTATTTAATAAATGTCCCCTGAACTAAAATTAATTTTATGGGGAAATGTGTATGGAACTTTAAGATATAATCCATTCAGAAGTTGGAGACCTGTTTTTAATTTGTTTCTAAATGTTTTTGATTGCTTTCCTCTAGGTTCTTTTTAAATTTTAAACCTCAAACTCAGCTTTTGCTACAAGGGCAATAAACAGTGGAAATAAACATTTAAGTTAGAAAAAAAATTCCAGAGGTTAGTATTTCTGCTGGGCAATGAAAAGAGGAATAATGAATTGAAGTGGCCTATAGTACATGATGACATATGTCCTCACAAGAGGCATTATCAAAAATGTCTATCATAACAGATAGATAGTTTGAATGGTACACTAGTACCCAGGAAAGTCTTTTTAAAGACAAAAACCTTGAGAACCATCTTGTGCCCTGGGAGAATGCTCTTTGGGGATTTACATAAAGTCGCATACAACAACTCTCCAGGCAAATCAGTTTATTCTCTGCAATTTGGTCTTTAAAAAGTAGCCAATAGACTCAAAGATTACAGGATTTGGCCAGGATCACACAGACTTTATTAATAAAGGCTAGCATTCGGTAAAAAATGACCAGCAGGATGATTTGAGAAAGGCCTGGAGAGACTTACACGAACTGATGCTGAGTGAAACAAACAGGTTCAAGAGATCATTATATACTTCAACAACAATACTACATGATGACCAATTCTGATGGACCTGGCCATCCTCAGCAATGAGATCAACCAAATCAGTTCCAATGGAGCAGTAATGAACTGAACCAGCTACACCCAGGGAAAGAATTCTGGGAGATGACTATGAACCACTACATAGAATTCTCAATCCCTCTATTTTTGTCCACCTGCATTTTTAAAAATTTCCTTCACAGGCTAATTGTACAATATTTCAGAGCCTGATTCGTTTTGTACAGCAAAATAACTGTTTGGACATGTATACTTATATTGTAACTTATACCTTAACATATTTAACATGTATTGGTCAACCTGCCATCTGGGGGAAGGGGTGGGGAGAAGGAGGGAAAAAGTTGGAACAAAAGGATTTGCAACTGTCAATGCTAAAAAGTTACCTACGCATATAACTTGTAAATAAAAAGCTATAACAATAAAAAAAATAAAATAAAATAAAGGCCAGCATTTCTATAATACTTTAAAGTTTGCAAAAAGCTTTACAAATATTATCAGCTTATTCTCACACCAACCCTAGCAGACAGGTGATGTGATCCCCATTTTACAAATAAGGAAACTGAGGCAGACAGCGATCTGGGCCACTTGCTCAGGGCCACCAAGCTAGAAGTTTCGTTGGCTGATTCTAAAGACAGCCTTCTCGACTCCAGGACCAGCGCTCTGAACTCGGTAGTTGAATTACTAGACAAATAGCCTCTTGTTATCGGAAAACTAATTTAAAAAGCAACAGCTTTAACGGCTTCATTATCTATCATTTTCACTTCTCCTCCCCTCATCCACCAAAAAAAAAAAAAAAAAAAAAAAAAGTCAGAAGTGAAGGATAATTAAGGTCTCCCCCAGCCAGGAAGCTAATTCTAGAAATAAAGTTCTTTAATCTCCAATCTTGATTATTTTGTTTTCCATCACGGTCTCTATTAATAACAATATTAATAATTATTATTATTAATAAAAATTGAATTTTATAATTTATTTATTTAATTAATTGATTAATTAATTAATAATTTTTAATTTTAAATTTAATTAATAATTAATTTAAAATTTTTATTAAAAATAAAATTTAAAAAATTTATTAAAGAGGGGGAGAGAAGGAGGGAGTGGGGGAGGGGGGAAGGAGGCATGGTTTGGATCCTTGACCCGGGGAACCCAGAGCAGCTGGAGTATCAGCCCTGAGCGGGGAGGGGAGGAGGGAAAGGGGAGGGGGAGGGGAGGAGGGGAAAGGGGGGGGGAGGGGGAAGGGGGCGCGGTTTGGATCCTTGACCCCGGGAACCCAGAGCAGCTGGAGTATCAGCCCCGAGCGGGGGAGGGGGAGGAGGGGAAAGGGGGGGGGGAGAGAAGGAGGGAGTGGGGAGGGGGCGCGGTTTGGATCCTTGACCCCGGGAACCCAGAGCAGCTGGAGTATCAGCCCGAGCGGCGTGGGGGAGGGGGGAAGGGGAAAATGGGGGAGGGGGGAAGGGGAGGAGGGGAAGCGGAGGAAGGGGGAGGGGCTGCCGCACTGCAGGCGCCCCCTCTGCCGAACAGACCAGGGACAAGGAGGATGGGGACGCCAGGGAAGGGGCACCGGGCTAAGCGCGTAAGGGGACCGTCTCCACCTGGAAGCCGAGAGCACCCAGCGCGTGCGTGCTGCACATCCCCGGGAAGGACCGAGGGCGGGACAAGGACCTAACTTCCCTTCCCTGTTTCTCAGCTCGAGCCTGCTAACTGGACTTAGAAAACCAGGAGCCGTGGGAGGAGATCTCTAGAAAGGAACTCGCACCCTTGTGGTTGCTGCGCGGCAGGGGATCTGGCTTTACCTGGGGGCCCCGTTAAGAACACATGTTTGGTCATGGCCGGGGTCAGGAGCTCTCAGATCCTCCCTCCTCGGATGCACCACCTCCGGCTCCACCCCTTTCTCTTCCGTTTCCCCTCCCTCCTTCCTCTCCCTCCCCTGCGCCTCCCCCTCCTTTTTCTCCCTCCCTTCCCCCTCCTCCTCCCCCTGCCCCTCCCCCTCCTTTCTCTCCCTCCCTTCCCCCTCCTCCTCCTGCCCCTCCCCTCCTTCCTCTCTCCCTCCCCCCCTCCTCCTCCTCTTGGGGGCGGAGAGTGCTTCCTTGGCTGGCTCCCCGCGCACGCTCTGCCTCCCTTTCCCCGTGCATCCTGAGTTCAAGGGCCTGCCTAGTCCCGAACAAAGGCAAAAACTTCATGGTCTCCTGAACTGCAGGGAAAGCCGCTTGATAGAAGTGACGTCATTAGCGGGACTTGCTGGGCACGTCGGTGACAAAAGTAACGGTAGTAATAACAGCATCCATTCCTTAGGTACCTGCAAGGAGGCGCATTCTGTGGCGAGCCCTTTGCAGATATTTCGTTAGATCCTTTTAAGGCCCCTGGATGATAGACGCTATTATATAATCTCCATTTTGCAATTGAGGAAACTGAGGCAAACAGTCTAAATGTTTTCTTAAGGTAGCACAGCTCTAAATGTCAGGGTTTCCTGACCCCAGGACCAGTGTACCACCCCCTGGCTGCCTCAGCTAGGATGCCGTTGAGACCCTCTCCCCTTAAAAAAAAAAAAAAAAAAAAAACACTATAAAAGGATACCTTTTTCAACTGAGGAGATTTGTGGTTTGTGTTAGCACAGTGCCAGGCCTCTGGGTAGGTGCTTAATAAATGTGCATTGATTTATTGATTGATTGATAGTCCCCAATTAAATCCTGTTTCTGAGAGAAGCAAGTTTTAAAGAAGGGACTCAACTCCTAGTACTGCCTTTGCAACTCCCCTCTTTGGAGAAAGCCCAAGTGGCATTCCAAGCACATAAAGAGAAGCTTGGGATGTACTTAATTTAAGTCATGGGTGATGGCGACTGTCCCCTTTCTGCATATTCAGGCATCCCACTGTTTCCTGTTAGTCATAATGATTGGAGAGCCATACTATGTGGTGACAAAATTCAAATAAAAAAACCTTTTAATTGGTGGCAGACTAGAACTTTAAGGATATAAGGCTCCTGGGAGCTTGTAGTAAGGAACAGGCTGATCTATAGGGTAGGAGAAGGACAGCAGCAAACCATACTCCCCTATTCAGTTGCCATGGGTTTGTGAATGCCTTGTGCTTGTGTCTCTTGAGTTTAGGATGAGTAATCTGATGATACAAATTCGGAACAGGAAATCACCATTGGATATGGCCAAATTTGTAAACGGCTGCCTTACAGGGACAAGAGTTTCTAATTACAGAAGTTTTTAAATAGAGACTGGATGACAACTTTGGGGTAGCATTATAAAAGAGGAGTCACGTATATGTCGTTGCGTGTGTATATATTTAAAATATGTATACACACACATATATATGCATCCACATGTATACATATATAAATACACACAGACACATATATATGTATATGGTAGAATTTGAACTAAATGCTCTCTAAGGCAGGAATGGCAAACCTCTTTCTACTAAAAGCCATTTGGCTATTTATAACATCATTTGCAGGCCATACAAAATTATAAGTTTATAGAACTCAAGCAATGAGAGGCCATTCTATCTAATTTTCAGCGCAATATGGTTTAAAATTGACTATGCAGATGATTTCACAGACCTTATATGGCAGAGGGTTGAAGGTTCCCCACCCCTGCTCTAGGATCTCTTCAAACAACAAAGAACATGGGATTATGAAGTAAAAAGGTGTGGATTTAAATCCTGACTCTGCAATTTAGTATTCGAAAATGTTCTAAATTACCAATAATAAGAGACATGTAATCAATACAATTCAGACTCTACTTCATACTAAGCTTATTATCAGAAAGGACAAAAATGGGCAAAGTCAAAGTTGAAATAGTTAGGGAAAGACAGATACATTAATAGATAATTCCAATATTATACTATCAGTCAAACTGTGAATTGGTTCATGTGAAGGTTTTCTGGAGGCAGCCTTAGTCTAAGTTACAATCAATAATTACTCCAAAATCGCAGCCAGCTGGTAAAAATAATTCCATTATGGAATTATTCTACAAAAATTACTAAAATGACCTAGCTTTTGACCAAAAGATGGATGTCAGAACAAAAATGAAAGATCCTAGAACCACAAAATATTTTCAGCAATTTTTAGTAGCAAAAAACTAGAAATTAAGTAGCTGCTCATCAGTTAAAGAAAGGCGAAACAAATTGTAGTACTTCAATGTTATGCCATATTTTGTTCAATCCCAATCCTATTAGGCGTTTTCTTGGCAAAGATACTGCAAAGGTTTGCCATTTCCTTCTTCAGCTCATTTTACAAATGAGGGAAATTGAGGCAAAGAGGATTAAGTGACTTGCCCAGGGTCAAAAGAGCAGCTAAGTATCTGAGGCCAGATTTGAACTCAGGAAGATGAGTCTTCCTGACTCTAGGCCTGGCACTCAGTGCACTGTGCCACCTAGCCACCCATTGAAATGCCATATTACTGTGTAGCAAAAAGCCATAAATATGATGGTGGAGTACAGAAGCAATCAAGCTGAACCTTTTGGATAACTTTAAAGTACCTTCTCAAAGTTGGAGCAGCAACAGACCCAACAAAAGGTCAGACTGAGACATTTTTCCAGTCCAAGACAACTTAGAAGTTTGACCAGAGAAGTCTGTGATATCAGGATGGAAGCTGGTGTAGATCAGGGCAACAGCACCAGGACAACAACAGTACCAGCAGTTTCTTTGGGCTCTCAGCCCAGGGTCAGTAAGAGGGTTAGATAACTGGTCAGAAAGAGATTTCAAGTTATCTTTTGCTGACACTGATTGGCCACTCTTTTGCCCATGCACAATTCTAGGTCACATTTCCAGGGCAGAGAAGAAAACTTCTGGGTGGTCACAAGAGAGCAGGGGCCCTGGTCATAGTTCCAAGGCAGAAAGGAGCACTAGTGTTTGTGGCTGCAAGGGAAGAGAGATCCTTCCTAGGTAAAGACCAGAAGGCAGTTCAGAAGAGCAATAACCCCATGTCTTCATAAGACTTGAGAGCACCAAAAGCTTGTAGATCCCCACAATTAACTCTGAAAATGGCAGCATGAAAAAGTCTAAAGCTTGGGATAGTACCTCCTCAATTAAAGATGAACTTTAACACAAATTTTTTTTCCCCCCTCAGTACTTAATTTTTCCAAATGCATGTAAAGCTAGTTTTCCACATTCATTTTTGTAAGATTTTGTGTTCTAGTTTTTTCTCCCTTTCTCCCTTACCTCTATCCTCCTCAAGATAGCAAGCAATCTGATAAAGGTTATAGAAAATATAAAATTTAAAATCAAGAAATAATCTTGGGGAGGGAGGAAGACCAATAAATAAAAGCTACTATAGTGACAGGAAAGACAAATTCAGAAGATGACAACAATGTCAAAACATTTATAAGCAAAGCCTCAAAGAAAAGTACAGATTGAATCCAAAACCAACTAGAATTACTAGAAAAGTAAAAGAAAGTCATAGGAGCAATAGAGGGTAAATTGGGGGGAAAATGAGAGTAATGGAGGAAAATTATGAAAACAATTAACTGCTTAATAAAAGAAACAGAAAAAATGCTGATGAAAATAATATCTTAAAAAATAGAACTTGCCTAATGATAAAAGAAGAACAAAAGTTCATTAAAGAAAAGAACTCATTAAAAAGCAAAATAGACTATATGGAAAAAGAGGTAGAAAAATTCCCTGAAGAAAAGAACTGTTTCCAAAGCAGAATTAGCTAAATTGGAGGGGAGGGCGAGATACAAAACTCCTTGAAGAAAATAATTCCGTCAGAATTAGAATTTGCCAACGAAAGCTAATGATTTCATTTGACATCAAGACACAATAAAATAAATTCAAAAGAATGAGGGAAAAATAGAAGAAAATGTGAAATATCTCATTAGAAAAACAACTAATCTAGAAAATATGTTGAAGAGACATTATTTAAGAATTATTGAACTACCTAAAACTATGATCAAAGAAAGAACCTGGGCATCATATTTTAAGAAATTATAAAGAAACAGTAGATTGATATCTTAGATCCATATGGTAAAATGCACATTGAAAGAATTCACAGATTACCTCCTGAAAAAGGTCCCAAAATGAAAAATTCCAGAAATATGATAGTCAAATTCCAGAATTCAGAGATGAAGGAGAAAATATTGCAAGCAGCCAGAAAAGAAAAAGTTCATATAATGTGGACCTACAATTAGGATCACATAGGATTTTGCAGCTTCCATGTTAAAAGAGCAGAAGTTTTACAGTATCATATTCTGGACAACAAAGGATCAGAGAATCCCAAAAGATTCATGATGAAAAAAAAAATCTTATCAAATGACTAATATGGAAATGTTTTACATAATTATACTTGTATATTCCATATTCAATTGCTATGTCAGGGAAGGGGAAAAGGAATGGAAGAGTAGAAATTGGAATCAAAATTTTCAATAAAAATTTGAAAAAACAATTTAATTCTTATTTTTAAAAAATGCTAGCCACTTCCAGAGAGAGAACTGATGAATTCTGAGTACAAATTGAAATATAATTTTCTCATTTTACTTTTTTGTCAATTTTTTTGGCAATATGGCTAATATGCAAATGTTTTGCTTAATTTCATATATATATATATATATATATACATGTGTGTGTGTATATATATATGTGTGTGTGTGTATGTATATATATATATATATAGAGAGAGAGAGAGAGAGAGAGAGAGAGAGAGAGAGAGAGAATGAGTTTATATCATTTGGCCTGCCTTCTCAGTAGGTAGAAGAGAGGTAAGAATAAGGGAGAGAATTCAGAACTCAAAATTCAAAAAGAAAACAATGTTCAAATAAATAGTTTAATTTTTAAAACAATGAATATTCATGGAAGCATGGGAAGACATGAATAGATGCAATGAAGTAAGCAGAAACAAGAAAACAATAACTACAAAAATATGCATATATACATAATGACTACAATAATGCAAATGAAAATGAAATCTGATACTGAATACCATAATTAAAATTATCAAGATTTTACATGAAGAAGAAATGAGTGAAAGAATTTCCTTCCTTTCTATACTGAGATAATGAACTATAAGTATGGAATATTGTATATGTTTTCAGACTCTCTTGATACGTTGATTAATTTTTCTAAACTCTTAGAAAACTGTTTAATTTAAAAAAAAAAATTGGTACAAGGGATGGCTTCCTAGTGTGAAAAAAATTTCTCTAGTCTAAAAAGTTCCTATATGGGAACTTTCTTAGTAATTTAAGGTTGTTTATCATAACTTAGATCAAAGACTATCTCTTGTCTTGGTCCAGAATGATCATTGCTTTCCCCCACCCCTGAAATTATTGAGCTATTGATCCATCTAGTTCAGTTTCCTCTTTCTTCATCACTTGTAGCAATTATTCATCATAGGGAGGAGATCTAAGAAGAAACTGTGGCAAGAGTATTATTTTAGAATGTTTTAACATAATATGATCTTTTTTCTTGTTCAAGATTCCTTTGAATGTTAACTCAATTTGTCTTGAGTTAAAGAGGCAAGCAGAGGGCATAAACAAATTATATCAGTTTGGACTTCTCTTTTTTCAAGTTCAAAATGGCTTGAATACAGAATAATGTAAAGTCAAATGTTATGAGGTTTTTTTGAGGGGAAGAGTTTCTGGCAGATTTGTGCCTTCTATAGTATTTATATTTTTCTTCAACACAAAGTAATGGAGGGGAAAAATGTATTTTGAATAAAAGCTAGAAATGAAATTGTTTTTAAAGAACTACAGGGGGTAGTCAGTTCTCTCTGCTTCAGTCTCCTTTTCTGTGAAATGAAGATTGGACTAGATGACCATTAAGAAGATCCTTACATTTTCCAGAGCCTATAATTCTAAACCCAGAATACACATATTAGCTGCACTTTTTTCCTCCTTGAAGTATAATATTCCTTTTATATTTGTTCATTTGAACCTAGATTAAAACTCCAAGTTTCCTGAGAGGAAAGAAAGGAAAAGAAAGTATATGTATAGAGTGAGAGAATGAGTAGAGAGATGGGGATCGGGGGAAAAGGTACAGTGATACACTATTGGTGTAGCTGTGAGTGGGTCTAATCTTTCGGAAAATCAATTTGGAATTCTTCCCCCAAAATTATTAAACTATACATATCCTTTGACCCAAGGATATTACTTATAGCACCTACACCTCAAAGGGAATACAGAAAAAGGAAAAGAAACAATATATACAAAAAAATTTATAGCAGTTTTTTGTTGTTGTTGTTATTGCAAAGAACTGGAAACTTCAGGGGTGCCTATTGATTTGGAAATGACTAAACAACTTTTGCTATATGGATATGAATAAAAATTTACTGAGCAGTTGCTCAGGATGGTTCAGCATTAGCATTCCAGACATGGAGTCAGGAAGACTCACGTTCGAGGGTACAAATCTTCCTTCAAACACTAACTGGATGTGTGATCTTAGACAAGTCACTGAACCTTGTTTGTTTCAGTTTCTCTCATCTGTAAATTAAACTGGAAAAGGAAATGACAAACCACTCCAGTGTCTTGCCAAGAGAAATGCCATATGTGGGCACTAAGTGTCAGAAAAACTGAAAGTAATGAATAATAACAGACACTGTACTAAGCTCCAGGGATACAATATGAAAAGGCTGTTCCTGTTATCAAGGAACTGACAGTCATGGGAGAAGACAAAACCCAAAAAGAAGGTGAAATGGAGCTGGGGGAGAAAAGAACAGGGAAGGTACCCAATGCATCTAGGTTTAATGAAATTCATAAGGAGTTGATTCTATCTTACAAATAAATAGTTTAAGAGAATAATTATAAATTTTATAAAAATTACAGAATCATAAAATTATTAAGGGATCCTCAAGGCTGTCTTATATCGTAAACTCTGAAGCGCTGTACATTATTATTATATGGAATTATAATGATCTAGGCAACCTGTTCCCTTTGATGTGCAATAATGTCATCCTTAAGAGTTTCATTAAACCTAGATGCTTTGACACGAAAGACATTAGTCTGTGTGTGTGTGTGTGTGTGTGTGTGTGTGTGTCCTCACACTCTTGGCCATTAGTTATAAGTCTTAAGCCTTGCTTCCCACAATTGTCTCAAAGCATAAGGTTAAACCAACAGCCAGAATGCTGTCTGTGAGAAATTAAGTGACCTCACCTCAGTCTGAGTACCCTTTCCTCTAGCCTTTACCAGGCAAAATGTGAATGTCAGAGAAAAGAGGATGTTGGGTTAGCCTTAGGCCAGCTTTACCTGTAAGCCTTTTCTCTCTAAATGGGAACACTTTGACTTTCGATCAATCATTTCTCTTCTAGGGGACAGAAAACAATTTTAGTAAGTATTTAACTTGATTGGTTTGTGCCCACACATGGACCTCCAGGGCTCTACTTAGCTTACATCACTTGAGTTAGTGTTTCTCCACAATTCCCAAATACTTTGAAAGGAATTTTTCTCAAGAAAAAATACCAGGTTCAGGCAGCAACAGCAGTGGCAGGTGCCACTGTACCTATTACCTGTCCATTTACACATGGCCTTTTACCAAAAGCAAAGAAAAGTGGTGAAATTTTATTATCCTTTTTCTTTTCTTATATCTTTTACAAGTCAGATGGAGGAGAAGAAACAACTTCTAGACAGAAAAGAAACCTATTAACCAAACTATCGAAATTAATACCAAATGATAACTTGCTTCTAGGGACAGAGATAGGGAGCAAAATTACAGACCAGGTCTTGTCAATATGGGTCATCCATTTGTAAACTCATACTTTTTCTTCCTTGAATTATAGCTCTCAGCATTGGAAGCAACTCCAAAAGCATGTAGAATAATTCATACCTGAATAAAAATCTGTTCTACCCTTCTTGTATAATCTGAAAATTTGATAAGTATATCACCTGTGTCTTAATCTAAATTACTGATTAAAATGTAAAAAAAAAAAAAAAAAGTATAAGCCAAACTTGTTTCTCTCTATTTTGACAACAGTAACAAAATGAGATTTTGTTAAATGATACCTATAAATAATATTTATATAATTGTATTGATATTGTGTACATAAATCATATATAGTATGTAAACAAATTATAATAAATAAATATCTTGTTAAATAATACCTCAGTGCTATAGCTTAATAACCTTGTCAATAAAGGAAATAAGGCTAGTTTGTCATAACCTCTTGATTCAATCATCCTGGTTCTTTGCAATCACTGTTTCCTTTCTAGCTGTCCATTAACTAATCTTTTGTAATACACACACACACACACACACACACACAAAGTTAGGTGATTCTGAGTTCTGGGAGTATTGTTTCTTCTATTGTAGATAACATGAGTCAAATTCTTATATTCCCAAGGGAAATCCTTGGGATTTTGCAGATTTTACAGAGAAATTCTCTAACTTAAACCTTTGTGAGTTAGCTAGTTAGTCATTTAGCATTTATTAAGCACCTACAATGCATCAGATGCTATACTAAGTACTGGGGATTCAAAAAAGGGCAGAAATATTAATACCTGTTTTCTCCAGACCCTATTTTCAATCTATTGGAAGAGATATGTAAAGAATTATGTGCAAGCAAGATGTAACGATAAATTTGGAATAACATCAGAAGGATGGCACTAAGATTAAGGAGGACTGGGAAAGATTCCTTGCAGAAGGCAGGAACTTTATTTAGTTCAGATTAATTTATAATTAATATTTGTAACAGTTAATACTAGTTCATTTTGTTAAATGTAATAAAGTTAATAATTTAAACAAATATTAATTAAAAACTAAAACAATTTAAGTAATTAATTAATGATATTTATAAAAATAAATTTAGTTCAAAATAATTCTTGTCTGTAGGTTATACACTTGACCAATATTGATACTACTCCATTCTCAGTCAAAAGCTTATCATTACTATGTTATTACTAATAATCCGGAAATCCAACTCCTATGGTCAGACATCTTCTTAATCACTGTCCACTTCCCCAAACTACATTTCTCATTTGAAGTATTTGGCTTGAATCAGTATCAATGAGAAAAATGAAATAAAATACCATGAAGGGCTTTATTTTTATTTAAGACTTAATAATCCCTAATAATACTTTCTAGGTTGCTCTGGTAGCTTCACTGGGTCCCTATTTGAATCACCAAAAGTGGGTTGTGCTCATCAGATTTGATACGTAGGGTGAGACCCTCTATGCTTGAAGCCCAAACATGATTCTTCTTTAGATTATCCCTCTGTGAAATAGGCTCATATCTATTATTTAGCAGTATCAGGTAAAGGGCTTTTCATCTTATCTTTTTTTATTCTTTGTACTACATTCTTCTATTCCTTGACCTTCCACCATAAATCAAGATACTTTTCTGCCCTGTGAGATAGAGAAGGGCAAATTTCCCAAATTACAGAAGAGAAAATATACAGATTGAGTGGCCTGATTAAAACCACGATATTAAGAACAAAGAGATGGGATTTATAATCTTGATATTCTGGCTTTAGAATAAATGTGTTTTCTGCTTTACTATGCATTCAACAAACAAAAAAGTACAACATGGCTTGACATATAAAAGAAATAAAACATTTACACAAATGTACTTTTTTACTCATGATTTATAATAAAAAGAACTTCACACTAAAGAGATTTTTTAAAAATGTAATGCCACTATATAGCAAGATTTAAAGAAATAAACATCTAAGCACATTTTGATATCTTTCCAACTAATCCTCAATGGATATTAATTATAGCCTAATCTAAACTTGATTTTATCACTAGATTTGATTAGAATATATCCTTAAACTTACTTGTGAGCTTTATCTCATAACCTCTTAGGGCTTTTACGGATACTCATAAACAATAAGAATTTCTGCTTTTTCCACATGTGAAAAGAAGATGAGTTATACAGATTTATCTTTAATAATGAATTTTTTTCCCCCAATCAAAAGGAAATCCAGTCAAAGGAGAGAAAATCTTTCCTACTCCCAACCAGAATTTGTTAACTGGAGTACTTACTAGTACTTTGCATCCAGTGGTTTCCACTTCAGGTCATGTTGCCCTTAGCAACTAGCTCACCCATTATGATCAGTCACCATCATTATCTCTTGCATTTTTATAGCCATTTAGTTTTCAAAGCCCTATCATATTCATTATCTCAGCTTTCTGTTGCAGATTTCCTTCAAGCTACAACTCAGATTCATGAGAAAACATAATTTAAAGTCTCAGCTCATGACCCAATTCTTGCACAAAGCTGTTTTGAATTACTTTAAACCACGTAGAACTTTCTTTTCTGAATCCTTACTATACTTATAATTAGTGCATACACTCATACAATGATTCTCTAATTAGTTTGTATATGTTAGTTTTGCCTTCAAAACTAGGTTACAGTTTCTTAGAAGAATGAGTATAAAGTTGTAATTTTTGAGTTAAAAGAGACCTTTAAAGTACTCTACTCTAACCCCTCATTTTGCAGGTGAGAAAACAAGCTCAAAAAGTTAAGTGATTTATTCAAAATAAAGCAGGTAATAATTAGCAGAGGCAGGACCTCTGAATAAAAATCAAACACTTTTGCCCCTACATAAAATCACTGGCTAACGATTGCGTTCTTAGTAGTCTCTGAATAACTCTTTCTCCCTTTCCATCTTAAGGAAAACATATAATCAACTGAAGAAAACGAAACATGGATTTTTAATTTTTTTTAAATAATAGCTTTATATTTTCTTTTCTTTTCTTTTTATTTATTTATTTTTTTTTTTTTTTCTGCTGAGGGATTTGGGATTAAGTGACTTGCCTAGCTGTCCTAATAGCTTTATATTTTCAAAAAGTGTGCAGATAGTCTTGACTTTTCTAAGGCTAATTACCCCATTGATGCAGACCCTTGTCAGGAAATTCCAAATTCCAGAAGCCTTCAAAAAGTGATTCCCATTCAATTGGAGATCTAGGCCTGTTGACTTTCTTTTCAACCTGAAACCTGAACCTCAGATTTTCTAAAAAGGATATTTCTAAACTCACTTCTTTGCAGAATGTCCAAAGTAGCATGCTTTGCCTCTTTGGCATAGCTGCCAGGACCCTATCCTCTGTAAAGACATTTTCTTCTCAGAGAAAAAACTTTTTATTATTTCTCTGCCAAAATTTTCCCACTGAAGAAGTCAGTCTTTCTATCAAAGCTGGCTTCTCGTCCAACAATTAACTTCCCTTTTTGCCACCTAAAACTCTTCTGCTTCGTGAATTTTTTCACAAAGGACCTGTGCCAACTAAAAGGGGATTCCCACAACTCTCTGACTGCCACTAGAATCCTTTCAGTTTACCCTTGCAAAACTCTGTGTTCCAAATTTTTCTCCTTCCCTTTCCCCCATCATCTCTCCTAGACAGCAAGTAATCCAATATATGTTAAACATGTACAATTCTTCTATACATATTTCCACATTTATCATGCTGCACAAGAAAAATCAGATCAAAATGGGAAAAAATGGGAGAGAAAAAAACAAGCAAAAAACAAAAAAAAAGGTGAAAATTGTGTCCCCCTTGGCTTTAGGGGAGCAATATGGGTACTCACTTCAGGGAATCAAGATAAGTGGTTTCATTCTGTTATCTTGGTGGTGATTAGCTGCATCCTCTATTGAGCTGAAAATTAGTTCAGGACCAATACTAGTACCTTGAACTTAAGTGGTTTCATTCAACTGGAAATCTAGGCCTGGGGGCAAGTGACAACATTAAAAGAATTTCATTCAATAAAAGGCCCAGTCTCAGATTTCTTATAAAAAAGACAGTTTTAAACTCCAAATCTCTGCAGAAGTCCGAAGTAGGATTATGCTTTGCCAAGGGACCTCTCCTCTTAGCACAGCTGCCTACCAGGACTCTTGCCTGCTGTGAAGAGACTCTCTTCTCAATGATAACCTTTTGTCATTTCTCTGACAGGACCTTGTCACTAAGAAGTCTGTCTTCCTAGCAAAGCTGGCTTTTCAATGCCAACAATAAACTTCCCTTTTGCCATTCAGACTTTCTGGGTTCGTGAATTCTTTCACGTTGGACCTCCATCGACTAGAGTGGATTCCCACAACACTCTGCACTGCCACTAACCGCATCAAAAATACTATGTTGTTATCCACATTCAGTCCCCATAGTCCTCTTTCTGGATACAGATATCTCTCACCATTACAAGTCTATTGGAATTAGCCTGAATCACCTCATTGCGAAAAGAACCACGTCCAGTGGATTTTTTAAAATGAAATTTTGCATGGGAAATTCATTAGAATTCTTTGCATAAAGTGAAAGTATGTATTTCCATAAAAAAGTAAATATTTGGAACACGAACTAAGCTGATGAGTCAGAGAAATACCAAAGATATAGGGCATCTGGATGTTGGGAAAGTAAATTATTTCTTTCTTTTTTTTTTTTTTTTTGTGAACAAGATGAAATGATGTAGATTAGATGGTAATCCTGTTGACAATTTTTTCCCATGCCTACTTTTTCTTAAACCCACTCTTTTTCATCACTCTGACCTTTAATTCTTGCAATCCTCAGCACTGTGTCAAGTTATTACTACTGCTATTAAAGTTACATTTTTCTGTTTTCCCAATCTTAATCCCTTGGTGAACCAGTTCAACTCTAAACTATCTTCTTTTAAATCCCCTATTCCTTATTCTGTCTCTAATCATACTTTACAAATTCTGGATTATTCCCTTCATTTGCCTCCTCATTCCTGCTCAAATGCTGCTAAATGGAATTGGAGGGAATCAGGAAACTATGTTATTTCATATATCACAAATTTATTATAGCTAACCTAATCTCTGAAACTTTATTGTTGTTCAGTTGTTTCATTCTCTACTCTTCATGATCCCATTTGGGATTTTCTTGGCAAAGATACTGAAGTGATTTGCCATTAACTCATTTAACAGATGAGGAAACTGAGGCAAACAGGGTTACATTACTGGCCCAGGACTGCACAGGTAGGTCATGTTTGAACTCAGGTCTTCCTGACTCGCACCCTAGCAGCTCCTGTGTTCTGTCCATGGTGCCACCCAGTTGTCTCTTCCTTGCACTGAAGCAGTCTTGTTACTCGACCACAATTGATTTCCTATCCCACTTATTTGTAACAGTTATTCTAAATCTTTTTTTCTTTCTTTGAGCTCCCATGACACACTCTCTCCACACCCTGTTTTCTGAAGACCTTGTTTTTTTTTCATGGGGAAAAAATATTTTCTTCCATATACTTCTTGGCTTCCTTTCTTCCCCTCTCCTTCAACATCTTTTCTTTGTCCTTCTCTTTCCCTTACCTTTCTTTCATTTTACTAATCCTGGGGTTGAAAGAAAGCTGAAGAGGGAAGAGAAGTACTTCGATATAGTAATATCACTCCAGTTTCTTTCCCACCACCCATGTCTCCCTCTCTTTTTACCTCTAGCTTTATCTTTCTTTGATATCTTAGTTAAAGAAGGAAAAGGAAGAAGTAGTGTCAAAAAGGATATAAGACACTTTGATGATAAGAAATTTCAGGAAATTAGGAGGAGGAGATACTATTATGGAATTAGAGCTTTTCTTCTTCTCATCTCCCAGATCCATCACTCTTCTATTTTTATCTCTCCTTTCTCTCTGCTGACTTACAGGCAATGAATCAATCAACATTTATTAAGCACCTACTATGTGTCAAGCATTGTGCTAAGTGTTGGGAATACAAAAAAGGCAAAACATAATTCCTGCTTTCAAAAAGCCCACAAAGTGATGAAGCACAGAGGCAAGGTGAATAGTATAGGACTGGAGGTAGAGATTATCTGTGAGAGAAACAATATTTCAGGTGGCAATGAAGTCTATTACCAGAGTCTGGTGCTAAAACAGAAATGGAAAGAAGGAACCTTGTAGTATGAAAAATACCAATGATAATGGTAATAATAATAAATAGCTAGCAATTATGTAGTACTAAAGTTTTACATAGCACTTTGCAAAATTTACTTCAATATATGCTTATAACAACCCTAGAAGTACTGAAGAGGGAAGAAAAATTTCTTCAGATAATTGTGGTAACCCAATCACGGTAAATGAATAAACTTCAAAATATTGTACAGAGGCTTAACCAAGATATGCTGCTGAGCCTTTGACTGGTGATTCTTTCATAAATATAACATCCTAGCTGTGAAATAGGCTTTTGCTCAGTGGACAGGTTTATTTGCTAATTTTTTGAAATAATATTTTATTTTTTCCTCAGTTACATGGGGCAATTTGATAGAATTTATACACATTTAGTCATGCAATACATATTAGCACATTAGTCATGTTATGAGAGAAGAAATGTACTCGGAGGAAAAAAAATAAGAAAAAGACAGTGAAAAATTATGTACTTCAATCTTCATTCATACTCCATCAGTTCTTTCTCTGGAGGTGAATAGCATTTTTCATCATGAATCCTTTGGAATTGGCTTGAGTCATTGTATTATTGAGAATAGCTAATCATTCATAGCTGATCATTGTAGAATACTGCTGTTATTGTATACAAAGTTCTCCTGATTCTGCTCACTTTACTTTGCATTAGTTTATATATCAGTTTTTCTGAAATCAGCCTACTTATCATTTCTTATAGCACAATAATAACTATTACAATCATCTACCATACCTTGTTCATCTATTCCCCAATTGATGGACATCTCCTCAATTCTTTGTCACTACAAAAGGAACTGCTGTAAATATTTTTATACAAATAGGTTTTTTCCTCTTCTGTTTATTTTTTTTTTCAATTCTTTGGGATTCAGACCTAGTTGTGGCATTGATAAGTCAAAGGATATGCACAGCTTTGTAGCTCTTTGGCTGGAGCTCCAAATTGCTCTCCAGATTGATTGGATCAGTATATTATTTCACCAACAGTATTATTTTTCCTTTTTTGGTCATCTTAGCCAATCTGATAAGTATGAAGTGATACCTCAGAGTTTTTTTAATTTTCATTTCCCTAGTCAATTAGTAATTTAAAGCATTTTTATATGACTATTAAAAGCCTTGATTTCTCCATCTGAAAACTGTTCACACCCTTTGTCCATTTATCAAGTGGGGAATAACTTGTGTTATTGTTAATTTGAATCAGTTCTCTATATATTTGAGAAATGAGGCCTTTATAAAAAATACTTGCTGTAAAAATTGTTTTCCAGATTTTGTTTATTCTTTCTTTGTGCAAAACCTTTTACATTTAATATTATCAAAATTGTCCGTTTTATATCTGGTCTCTTATCCCTGTCTCTAATTGAGTCATAAATTCTTCCCTTCCCCATAGATCTGACAGGTAAATTATTCATTGCTCTCCTATTTGTTTAAGGTATAACTCTTTATTTTATTAATGTAATCATTTAGGGATATAAATTGTCCCCTAAGTACTATTCTGTCCACATCTCATAAATTTTGGTATGTTGTCTTATTTTTGTCATTATCTTTAATGAAATTGTTGATTGTCTCTATGATTTGTTCTTTGACCTACCCATTCTTTAGGATTAGATTATGTAGTTAATTAATTTTAATCTATCTTTCCATAACCCTTTATTAAATGTAATTCTTATTGCATCGTGATCTGAAAAGGGTACATTTGCCATTGCTAATTTTTTAAAATTATGCCTTATTCTTCCAGTTTAATAATTAAATTAAATTTTTATTTGTAAAAAAAGTGTTAAAAGGCCCCTGTGAGAGCTTTGAATTGACATCTACATATGAAAAGACCAAAAATTTGTTTCAAACTGGCAGAGGAGACAGTTATCTTACTCTTGGGTTTAGTTTGTTTTTGTGTCATTTCCTCGCCCATTCATCTACTAGAGAGAACAGAAGTCTTAGTTTTTGAAAACTGGGAAACTTAAAACTCCAGTACTGTTTGGAAGTCATTAGAACCCTCTCCCCAAAAAAGACTTGTTTTGAAGTTTAACCTTCAAAGATTAACACTGGGAGGTCTATTTGGAATGATCACCATAACCTACAATGAGGTCTCTAATATAGAGGGTCAAGCACCTGAACCAGGAAGAGCCTAGCAGAGGTTCTCAAAGTGTGGTCCTCCCTGAGATCCTTTCGGGGGTAGTTGAGGTCAAAACTATTTTCACAATAACACTAAGTCTTTATTTGCCCATTAAAATACTCTTCCCTTTTCCCACTACAAATCAGTGTGAGGCTGGATTTTCTTCATATAATTCAACCAAAACATCCTATCACAACAGATTAAGTGAAGAATTAGATACAAGAATCCAGCTGTTTTCTATTAAGCCAAATATTAAATAGATGTGTAAAACTATATATAAAACAATGCCACTCTTTCTCACAAATTTTGTTTTGTTTTGGAAAAAATATTTATTTTCATACAATATGTTATTTTGTTTTTTACAAATTGAGTTTATTATCTTAAGTGAATTAAAAACATTTTAATAAGTTTTTAATTTTCTAATAAATTAATATCAACAGGCATAATCCCCCAAAATAAAATCCTGAGACCAAAAAATATTAAAAATCTTTGCTGTGAAGAAAAGATTAATATTAAGATATAAAAATTAAACCTGAGAGCATTGAGTATCTGAAGCATTTTGCTTTTAGTCCTGAGAATTTATAATCTTTCACTGGGTAGAAGAGATGCTTCCAGGGAACCCTGAAGGGGAGACATTTTGTTGATATCAGGCAAATATTTCTACCTTTCTCTAAAAAAGCTGGGGGAAAGTTTATGGTTTACCAAAAGAAAGGGAGGTTACTGGCCCTTCTCCTATAGAAGTGGTTCTTTTTTTTTTTTTTTTAATAAAACTTTTTATTTTCAAAACATATGCATGGATAATTTGACAACATTGACCCTTGCATAGCCTTGTGTTCAGATTTTCTTCTCCTTCCCCCCATCCCCTCTCCTAGATGGCAAGCAATTCAATATATGTTAAACATGTTAAAATATATGTTAAATCTAATATGTATAAACATTTATACAATTCTTTTGCTGCACACACAAAAAAATCAGATAAAAAAGAAAGTAAATGAGTAAAATAATAAAATGCAAGCAAACAACAACAAAAAGTGAGACTGCTATGTTGTGGTCCACACTCTGCTCCCATGGTTCTCTCTCGGGGTGTAGATGGCTCTCTTCATCACTGCACAAGTAGAACTGGTTTGAATCATCTCGTTGTTGAAGAGGGCCACGTCTATCAGAATTAACCATCCTATAGTTTTTTTGTTTCCTTGTATAATGATCTCCTGATTCTGCTCATTTCACTTAGCATCAGTTCATGTAAGTCTCTCCAGGCCTTTCTAAAATCACCTTCCTGATCATTTCTTATAGAACAATAATATTCCATAACATTTATATACCATAACTTATTCAGCCATTCTCCAACTCATGGGCATCCACTCAGTTTCCAGTTTTTTGCCACTATGAAAGGGCTGTCACAAACATTTTTGCACATGTGGGTGCCTTTCCCTCCTTTAGGATCATAGAGGTGGTTCTTGATGCACAGCTTGAAGGAAACTAGAGATTAAATGAAAAGTTGGGACCAACTTGTGAAAGTTTGTTTCTAATTTTATTAGTGTAATGTGTCATAGTGTATAACATGGAACTTTCCTCAACATGTAACATGGGGATGTTCTTGTGTAAGTAAAAGGAAGGCAGGTCTACATCTCTTCTCTCCTCATCCTTGTTTGAAAGAGATTTTAATTCCTGCCAGAAGGAAAAGTAGAAGTTAAAGTCAGATGATTTGACTTTTCTGCTCTCCTTAGAGAAAGTCGGTTCTAGGCCGAACTTACATCTATTTAGTCCCTTTAATATTGTTAGTCTAGAGAAATATGATCAATTTAACTAATTTCTTTTTGTTTATTAAAGCTTTTTATTTTTCAATATATGCGTGAACAATTCTTCAACATTAGCCCTTGCAAAACCTTGTGTTCCAATTTTCCCCCCACACCCTCTCCTACATGGCAAGTAATCTAATACATGTTAAACATGGTAGAAATATATGTTAAATCCAATATATGCATACATACATGCTGCACAAGAAAAATCAAAAGAGAGAAAGAGAGAGAGAGAGAGAAAAGCAAAATAAAATGCAAACAAAGAACAACAAAAAGTATAAAAATGGTATGTTGGGTTCCATACTCACTTGACACAGTCCTCTCTGAGTATAAATGGCTCTCTTCATTGCTGAACAATTGGAACTGGTTTGAAGCATCTCATTGTTGAAGAGAGCCTTGTCCATCAGAATTGATCATCACATAATCTTTTTGTTGCCATTAGTTGAACGGCATCATTAATCATAGTTGAACTGATTACTATTTTAATATTGAGGTAGAGGAAAGACGATCCCAAGCACTATATCCAAGGCTTAACCTCTTTTCCACCAATTCCACAATAAATATACAAAGTAAAGAAACTTATTTCTTCAAACCATAGCTAAATGGAAATCCAAAAAAGTATACATAATGATAAGGTTCTGGGTGGAGTTGACAGGGAAAGTCTGAAGAAGTGATAAGATTAAAATACTCCTTGGGACCAGCAGTGAAAGACACTATGGGGATGCAGCCCTTGTGGAAATCTTGGGAAACCCCACCCTACTATCAGAAAGCCAAGTCATGAAGTCAATCTCCCCAAATAAATTTCCTCTACAAATCTGTCCATGCCATCTTTGCTCAATCCCTTTTGGGTTAGCTTGCCACAGCATTCTACATCATGGCGTCTTTCTCTTTGATATAGCTAACTAACTATTTTAGGGTTTTAAACTCCTATGGATTTAGCCTGTCAGTCAATGGTATACTCTCATCATATGACATAATCCCTTTCTCCTGGCTAATTGTGAATTGCACTAGGGAGCTTGTCTCTTCCCTGTTAATTGTTAAAAAACCCCTTTCCTTTCTAGCTATATACTCTCCTGAATTTCTTTCATATTTACCATTCCTGATATTATTTTTTCCATAACCTCTTCTTGTAAATAAAGGTACCTTTTGGTAAAGAGAACGTTATTGTGAATTCTTCACATGTGCCTTGCACCTGGCACCTTGTATTTCAAAATAGGAATTGCTACCTCTATCTCACCACTTGTTGCTGAACCCCAATATTGGTGACAAACCTTATCAAATGGCGAATATATACCAGACAATATCTTGCTCTCCCATTGGAGCAAGATGACTGAATTTAACTGAAAGAGTCCTACATGTCACCCATGGAAAAATTCCCTGAAATTGCTAAAGTAACAAGCTGGGGACAGGGACATAATAGAGACTGACACCTCCTCCTATGTTTCCCAGACTTTTTCTTCAGCAACCTGAAGCAGAATTGGTCTCTTCTATCTTTCCTCTTAAATCTGGTAGCCAAGAATTTCCAAAATTTCTAGAGAGCCCAAAGGCTCAAGAGAACGTCAAGCAACTCAGTGAAAACTTGGAAAAGGTTAAAAAGCCTAAAGGTCTCTCCCACTCTCCCACAATCCTTCCCTTTCCCCTTACATCAGTGTAGGGCATTGTTCTCCATTATTGAAGAGAGAGTACCATACCAATGGGTTTGGGAACTGAGATTACATTATTATACCAATTTATGCCCCCACCCTATTTGCCATCAGCTACACTATTTCTGGACTCCTTTGGAATTTTCTATCATGCTTTCCTTCCCTAGGAAACTCATCAGAGGGAAATCTTATTACCCTACAAATTTGAATTACTCTTTGTAATGTTTGGGCTAGCTTTCTGGAGATCCTTGGGATCAGCCTGAGTCCTTGGTCTTAGTGGAGAAGGCAGGAAAGCCACCAGGATGGTCAAAGATAGAATGAATTATTTCCAGTCCTTTTCAGCCCTTATATACTTTACTACAATTACATCATTACAACATACTGAATATATGTGAACTAGAGAACCATAACAATCACCATACTAAGTACTAAGTACATATGTGAACTAGAGAACCATCATTTCCTCAATTCCATTGAGTTAACACCTTGTTTCAAGTATACTTCTCCAGAGTTCCAGCCTTCTACAACTCTTGGTACTTACATTACTTCAGCACATTATGCTTTTCTGATTGTACCCTTCTGACTAAAGAGTAAAACCATAGAACAGCTCCAAAACCTTCATTTAAGGAGTGCGCCCAGCACAATCTTCTAGTTATTTTCCCTTCTTTCTTGAATTACTTTAGAGTTCTCCATCATGCCTCCATAGCTTTTCCCTCTTCCTCCTTTTGTGTATTGCTTTAATCCATTAGGTTATAAACTCCTTAAAGTCTGGGAATGTCTTTCTTTCATTTGAATTGTACCTCATACATAGTAGATACATAATAAAGGTTTATTGACTATAGACTTTGCAAAGCTTTTACATGCACAAAATGAATGAATATTAAAGATAACATCAATCTTTATTTTATCATACAGATATTAATATAATAAGAATCATAATAAAAATTATAAGAGAAACATCAAATACTTTTCACTTCTACGGATGAGGAAAGGGTGAATTCTTAGCAATAAAGGCAATCACAAAGGATGAAATAGGTAACAGCATGACATTTAAAGGTTTTTTCATGAATAAAATTGATTCAATAAGGATAAGGAGGAAGTAGTCAACTAGGAAAAAATTTTATATTTAAAATTTCAAAGAAGGATCTAAGATCCAAGATATATAGATAACTAAAGGAATTTAAATATCATTTAAGATCAAAAGCCATTTCCCCCTACATAAAATAGTTTTATTTTAAAACATATAGTATGTTATAGTATCATGAATAAAACATATTGGTAAAATTATATAATTACAAAGTAATATAGTTATATAATTTATATATTTATATTAAATAGATTATTAGACAGTGAAAACTAATAAATAGTTCTTTAAAAACTGCCAACTATTAACTGTCATATGAAAGAATATTCCAAAGTCTTAGTACTAAGAAAAATCAAAACAACTCAGAGATTCATCTCATATCTCATTCAAGGTGATATCAATCTTGGAGGAGTTATAGAAAAATGAATTTTTAAAAAAATATGTATTTTTATTCTAAATTTAACAAATTCTATAAAGTATAGGTAGGTGATACAATGGATAAAGTACCAAGCTTCATGAGTTCAAAACTAGCCTTAGACACTCAATGGCTGTGTGACCCTGGGCAAGTCATTATACAGATGAGAAAAGGAAGTGGCAAACTACTCCAATATCTTTGCCAAAAACAATTCCAAATGGGATCATAAAGAGTCAGACTCAACTTAACAACAGCCTATGTACCCAGTAGGATAGAAAAATAATTTTACATAAAATGGCAGATTTCTCTTATGTGGTTTGCATACACATATATACACACATTTTATATTCTGCATCTGGAATCTATCATTTCTTTGTCATTCTTGGTTGGTCATTGCAATGATTGGTTTTAATGGTTTGTTTTTTACAGTGTTTTTGTTATTATATAAATTGTTTCCCTTATTCTTCTCAATTCACCCTGCAGTTAATATGTCTTCCCAGGTTGCTCTGAAATGATCTCTTTTATCATTTACAGATCAATAATATTTCATTAAATTCATAGATTATAATTTATTTAGTCATTTTCTAATTGTTGGGCAATCCCTTTATTTTAAATTCTTTCCTACAGCAAAACTGCTATAAAGATTTTTATATATTTGGGTTTAGGTTCCTTCTCTTTTATCTCTTTGGGGGATAGGTTTAGTAGTGGTATCATTAAGTCAACCATTGTTATTATTAGACTTATGTCTTAGGAAGGTCATTTGGGCAGCCGCGTGAAAGATGGATTGGAGAAAAAGACACTTTAAGCAAGAAGACCAATTAGGATATTATCAGAAGACTAAGAATTGAAGGAGGGGGAGTAGAAGGTAATAAGGATTTTAAATTATTTAAGTTGAGAGTAAGGGGCAGATGTGAAAAATATTATGAAGAAGTAACGGACAGTACTTGGCAACTAACAAAGTGAAATGTGTGAGAGAGAAGAGCAAAGGACGACTTTCAACTTACTGACAGTACTGTCTGCTATTGTCACATTTATGGAGCAGTGAGTTGGTGTCCTCAGACTGCTGTCCCCAGGGAAGGTGACTCTGATTTTGACTCATCAGAGACAAGTGGGTGGAAGATAGTGCATCCAGACTGCTCTGATGTTTCTTGTTCCTGGTTGGCTGAGTCATCCATTACCATTAGGTTAGTAAGATTTATTTTTTTAATAGTTAAAATCATCAGCAACTGATCTGATAGTCACTGGCAATTTTGTCAGCCAGTCAAATTGGTGAATAAAACATTCAGTAAATGTTTGAGGCAGGATTTAAACTCACATCCTGTGCTTTAACTATTGTGCCAGTTTCATATTTACCCTCAAACAATGGTGGTAGGAAGAGGACCAATTATATCAGGAAGGTGATGTCTTGACTTGAAAATGAATTGGATTTGAGTGAGGCAGAGCTGTGCAAAGTCATCAGCCTCATCATTTCCTCCAGAGTCATCTGAGCCTACTAGAGAGAAAGGAAGAGAGGGAGGGAGGAAAGGAGGGAGGAAGAAAGGGAAGAAAGGAGGGAGGAAGAAAGGAAGGAACGAAGGAAGGAAGGAAGGAAGGAAGGAAGGAAGGAAGGAAGGAAGGAAGGAAGGAAGGGGAGACTAAGGAGCTTTGCTGTCCAACTGTAGCTAGCCAATTGAGATTCTAGTGGGCTAGCTCCTATTACCCACAGATTGTTGTTTGTCCTTGAATTCTCAAAGAGGACTATGACATTAGTAATATGGTGCTGGTGGTGCTGTGACTTGCAAATGAATTGAATTTAAGTAACACAGGGCTGTGCAAAATCATCTGCCTCACTTTCTCCTAACTTCTTTGGATCTAGTGGCAGATATAGATCAGGATGACTGTAGATGGGGAGGTCAGAGAATAGCAACTGCCTCTCAGTCTCCTTGAATCACCATCATCCTCGAACAAGAAGAGAAGAAAAGGTCTACCAGAGGTAAAGCAAAGTTACATATTGTGCTCCCAAGATTAAGGGAGTTAGCAATATTGATGAGAGAGGATGAGTCCTTGGAAGGTATCTTAGTGGGAGATTGTGGGATGATACAACCATAGAAGGAACCTCAGAGGGCATCTAGTCCCAACCCTGTCATGTTGCTGCTCATCAAATGGCTCCAAATGAATTGCTCCAGGTTATACAGAGACTGAATGTTACAAGCATATGAAACCCTGGGCGTTAGAGGAAGTAAACTAAGGAGTCTGTGCCTGGGGAGAGTAGGTCCCCTATTATGGGAGGCCCAGAGCAGGCTTCCATAAAGAGAAGAGATTAAAGGAAGAGGGTTTTTTTGCCCAATACCAGCTAGTGAATGAAAATTGGTCCCCAGGCAGGAACCAGACTGCCATATCAAAGTACTAATTACCCAAATATCTAGACATCAGTTCTCTATACCAATCAATCAACAGGTATTTTTTGAGCATCTATTATACTGTCTATGTGTCTAGCACTTGTTGATTGTTCTGAGGCATTCAAAATAAGATAATTAACAAGCATCATTTTTTAAAAAAGCCCCAAACCTTAGAGGCCCAATTCTACTATTCACTAGGCATGTGACCTTCAACAAATCATTTAATTTTTTTTAGAACCTCCATTATTTACCTGTAAAACAAGAATCTTATTTGAAGAGATATTGTAAGGACCAAATGAGATATCTTATCTAAGATATTGCAGCCTTAAATTATTCAGAGGATCTGTGATTTCTTGAGTTTAGGGACTCTCCTTCCATTCATGCTGAAGTTGTCTTATTGTAGAGAATTGCCTGAAGTCTATAGAGATTAAGTTGTTTGATCAGAATCATATAGCTTATAAGTGTCAGAGGCAGCATTTGAATCCAGAGCTTTCTGCCCCCAAATCCAGCACTTTGTTCACTATGCCATTTATCCACTATCACAATTTGCATTTACATAGTACTTTAAGGTTTAGAGAATGCATTATTCATAACAGTCCTGTGAGATAGGGAGTATAATTCATAACTTATAATGAGCACACAGAAGCTCAGGAGAGGTGTGATTTGTTTAGAATCATACAAGTAGTATGTTGGTTTGAAAACCAGTTCTCTTTCCATGACACTAGATTATTAGACTTGGGAATAGTTTAGGAAGAAGGGAAGGAAATAAGACATACAATAAGTCATGTTATTTAACATCTTTTCTACCAGAAATATTTAGACATCAATATTCTAATTTTCTTCCAATATGAACCTCTAATCTATTAGCCAAACCCGAGTCAGTGAATCAGTTAATCAACAAGCATATTTATTTAGGACCTGCTATGTATGGATAACCACTATTATGCATCAAGCAGTACTGGGGGGATATAAACAAAGGCAAAAACATCCTGTGCTCTCAAGGTGTTTCTATTCTAATGGAAGTGACCGTGTGAATGACTGGATAAATTAAAGGTACTTACAAAGTAGATAAAAGTAATCTAAAAAAGACTGGAGTTTAATTTTCTTTTGTTGTCATTTTTGAGTTGTGTCTGACTCTTCATGACCTCATTTGGGATTTTCTTAGCAAAAGATACTACAGTGATTTGCCTTTTTTTTTTTTTTTTTCTCCAGGTCATTTTATAGATGAGGAAACTGAAACAAAGAAGATTGAATAACTTTCCCAGGCTCACACAACCAATAAGTGTCTAAGGTCAAATTTACACTGGGGTCTTCCTGACTTAAGGTCTGGTGCTTCATCTGCTGTACCTCCCTGCTGCTCCCAACAAAATTTAAATGTGCAAGATTAGATCAATAGAGGGGATGTAGAAAAGAAATTGCTTCTGAGTAAATTTGCTGAAAAAAGGGTTTGGTTGGTGCTAAAAGTGCTTGTGAAGCCCTGTATCCTGGACCCACAAAAGAAGGCATTGGAAATATCTGCACTGTGTGTAGGTACTTTCAATGCATCCTTTGCTCCAGTACCTCTCCAGAGGCTTTGGCTCATACTTGTTCTCCTCAAAGTGCCACTCCCACTTTCTAATGACAAGCTATATTACTTTTCATTATGACAACTTATATAGATTTGTTTTTCCTCCCTGAATCCATGCAGACACTAGCAAAAGAAAAATGCCAGACAGAAGACTGAAACTATTGCTATAAAGAAGGATGGAGGATTATATGTTGATTTCAGCATTGTGATTGCTTACAATCTTTATATCCAAACAAATACCTATTCCAACACTTAAAGGACCTGTGTTTTCATCAGATATTTCCTCCACTAAGGCAGATCCAACTTCCTCAGCACATTAATAGGAGGTCTTTGTGAGATATAATTATCTGGTGAGGAGTCTCTGGGGACTTGCTTAAGCTGATCCTGAGGCAATAGACACAAACTCCTAAGTGAAGTCTTTCTAGCCTGGCAGGATGTGGAGTACTTTGTGCCCTGCTTGGGAGAATCCCAGATCACCTCCAGAGTACATTGAAACAGCAGGACTCTAGAGATGGAATAATTAAAATGTAACTGGTAAATAAACTTGGTAGCATGTATCTAACTGCTAATACTAGCTGCACATTTTACACAGTTGATACCTTTCTGCAAAAGGGCTCCTTTTCTCACTAGACAAATCTCTCCCCTTTCTTTTGACAGTATGTGCAAAGTAGCTTAGTAGGCAGCATTAAGATCTTAGTATTATAAAAATAGTTTCCCTAAAAGGATTTTTAGTACACTTGGACCATATTTTGATTATCTCTAGTCTATCATAATTTTTTTTGATCTTGACTTTGGATGTGGGAGGTGAGTATGGATATAACATTGTCAAACTTCAGAAGGTCATATAGATAGCTTGTTCATTCCTTTGACTGTATCATCCACTCTTTTAAAAATGCTTTCTTGAATAGAGCAATGCACTAAGCTGCATCCCAAAGAGAAGGTGGCAAAGCCAAGTAGAGAAGGAGGGTAGTTCTCTTACTGAAGCTTTCCAGATCAAATAAAGCCAATAAACAAAGAAAGTTAAAAAGTTTGAACTGCCAGACTCCACCTATAAAGTGAATAAATAAATATATATGATGTATACACAAACATATATATATATATACACATAGACATATATATGCTTATATACATATATATATACATATACCTCTAGTTTCTTTAGACTCAAAGCTATTTTGACTATGAATGCTAAGACTTTGCAACTATGTTTCCTTCAAGTTCCTATTCACTTATTATACTTGCTTCTTGCCATTTGGAGAATGTATCGTTTGTGGGACAATACAACATTTATTCTAGTTGGAATCAATTTTAATACCCCCAAATCTCAAGGTTGGTAGTGAGCTGGTTGTCTTAGCTGTATTCCTCATCTTCAGGGGGTTCCATGGTAATATCTTTCTATTAATGTATATACCACATTCAGTTATACTAACAGTTCCCACCCATTGTAGGTGATAGCTATTCATGGAAAAAAGATAAAGAATAAATAGGTTTGGTGGATTTCCCCTTTATACTCTTAAAGGTATTTCTAAAGCTTTGGAGCTTATTATACTGACACTGTTGATCTTCTAGAGGTCTACTCTGAAGAGACCAACTCAACACCTAGCACTGTTTTATAATGAGGTGCCCATCTATCTACTTAGGTGTAAACTATCCCATGTTTTTCAAATTTATTGTCTCCCTATAAATCATATGCATGTGGAATCTAATTGCTTTTTAATTTGGTTGGAATACATCATCACCAGAATTGTTTGCACAATGTGAGCAGGCAAAGTAGGCTGTTCTTTTAATTAGACTTATTCATCCCCATAGGAATATTGGCAGTTTTCACTGCCTCATCATGTCTTCTTGTATATTCCTAATTAAGGGAATGGGTTTCAGCTCCATCAATCTGACAAGTTTATAAAGCTTCTGCTGACTGAAAATTATGGGAAAACTTTAGGAATAATTCTTTTTACTATAAATTATTACTTGGCTTAAGGGAGCAAATAAATAATTGCTCTCTGTTTTGTTTTCCTTTTTTCCCCTCTAAAGAAACTAGAAGGTAGGCCTAAGAGTTTGCTCATATAACCCCTTTATTAACTGGTAACAAACTGAATAAAATGGAAGAAAGTATTGGTCATCTTCATTTTCAGGAAATATATTTTTCAACAATACATTAAAATGGTCTTTTTGGTGGTTTCAATACCTTAAAAGCAAAGAAGGTATAAAGTAAAACTATATTCAGTAATTCATACTTTTTCATTACTTCATTCTGAAAACATGTTAGATACTAGAAATCTATCTGTCTTTCCATCTATCTGTTCCTGTCCTGTGATTAGTCATTTCAGCTGTGTCCAATTCTATAAGAATCCATTTTGGTTTTTCGTGGTAAAGATACTAGAGTAGCTTGCCATTTATTTTTCCAGTTTAATTTTACAGATGAGGAAATTGAGGCAAATAGAGTTAAGTCACCTATCCAGAGTCACATATCTAGGAAGTATCTGAGGCTGGATTTGAACTCGGATCTTCCTGATTCTAGGCCTGGTGCTCTATCCATTTCATCACCTAACTTCCTTATCTCTCTCCTAGCCTGTCAGATTCTAGAATTGGAGAAAATAAGGGTAATTTTGAAAGGAGCAAAGAAAGACCCTTAGGAACAACTCCAACCAGTAACAGTGCCATTTCAAAAAATTGTGGAGTCTAGATGTAAGCAGACTTACATGGTCCCATCTCCCAGATAACATGAGGCTGAGAATTCTAATGGCCAGAATCCAATGTATCTTCTGCCACAGGCCTGTTGTAGAAGTTATTGTCAGTGTTATATCTATTATTAACCTTGTGATAATCATTATTACTTAAATCTTTAAGCAATTTGGGGCACAGCACCCAATGCATTTACAAGAATATATGTGTATATATAAAATACAGGTAAATATAAAAACTATGTGAAGCATTGTAAGTAGAAATATAAGCTTAGAGTCAATAAGATGTGTTTAAATTTTACCCCAGATACTTACTGGTTTGGGGGACTCTAGGCAAATCATTTAATCTATCTGGCTCATTTTCCACATCTATAAAGTTAGGAGGACTTTTCTGACTCTAAATTTATGGTTGATTACCTTTGGCAACCACAGACTTACAGGAGAAGACTCCAAGAAACATCAAGCTCCTCCTATCCCCGAGTCATACTTCTACATTACAAGGAAATCTCAACTGGCTTGTTTGCTCATCATCCTTTGAACACAACTAACTTTATAAAAATAGTATATTAAGTGTCAATTTAAGAAATATTTGACCATATTTAGGGCTCTCCTTTATTAGATATGCTGCCTACCTACAATCTGAGATTGGGAGAGAGGCAAGAGGGTTCTTGACTATGGATTTTGTCTTCCTATTCCCAAAGTTTCCATTCCCACTGCCCTGCTCTCCAGATTGTGGAAATGCCAAAGAATATACTATTCTAGACACACAGGCATCTTTGCATCAATTTAGATCCTGTAGTAAATAACTTAAGGATTTCATTTCAATTTCTTCTTGAATTCATTATTTGACTACTGAATATTTTCCTCAAATCCAAGTATATTGTGCTGAATTTAAAGTCATTACATACTCCATCTCAGCTATTATAGCAGAATTGTTTGGCAAAATCATAGCCTTTTCAGTACATCACACTGGGAAGGAGGTAAGAACTGCAGGTCTAGCAGAGATCCAGACACTGCAGAATGAGATCATGAAATGCACACTTCACTGCCATTTAAAATTTTACTTAAGTGGTGCATTCTTATAGAAATAACCTTTCAGGCAGTATTCAGCACTAGGGAATAAGCATGGGACTCAGTACCCCCAATCCCCTTCAGGGATTATATAATCTCAAGGACAAAAACAAAAATTGAAGCGAGTGAGCCATAGAAATAAGCTATATGTCAACTACTGAATAGAAGTGTAATTGTTTAAGAATCATGAAAGGATAAAATCACAAAATCTTAGATTTGGAAAAGATCTCATAGCTCATTTAGTCCAATGAAAATCCCTTCTACGGAATATGTGACAACGATCATGCAGCTTGTATCTAAAAATTTCCTTTGAGTGGAACCTCACTATCCTCTAAGGAAGTTCATCCCACTTTGGGAAAGCTTTAATCATCAGGATGTTTTTTCCATATAAGAAGGCTACATTTCCCACTGAAACTTGCACCTATATATTCCTTATTTTGCTTTCTGGTCCCAGCAAAATAGTGTTGTTTCTCTTCCATGTACCAGCCCTACAAATACCTTGAATCATCTCCTCTCTTCATAAGTATTTTTCCCCAGGCCAAACATCCCTAGTTTCTTCATAGATCCTTATAAAGTATAAATACTAGTTATGGCTTTCCCATTAACGAGCTGCATACCATTATGCAAGCTGCAACATTTCAATCAATAAGCATTTATTAAGTGCCGAACATTTACAAAGCTTAAAATGAGATAATGTCTGTAAAGTGCTTAGTACAATGTCTAGTGTATGATAGGCACTTAATACTTATTTCCTTACTTCTTACTGAGAGATTAACTGACTTGATCTAGGTTATAGCTAATAGGTGCCAAAAGAAAGATTTGAATCGTGTATTCTGATTTCAAAATCAGATACTTATCTTATATATTGCTTGCATTAATTAAGTTACAGACCCAGTATCTTGTGTTTTTGTCAGATTTTTAGTTGCACTTTTCTCAACTTGTAATGCCAAAAGAAACTGAGCAAGACAGAGATTAGAGACCAATTCAATAGTTTATTAAATGGAGAGAAATACTGGGACCACTGGATCCCAGGGCTAGACGAGACCATCATCTCAAAGAGTCTAGCTCCAAGTATCGGGACAGCAAGCATTTTATGGAATAACAAGAACAATGACATAATGCAGAGACCCAGGTGGGGATAGCCTCATAGATGGAGGTTACTGATATTCTAATGACATTAAGGAATGCCTATAACACCTTTATCTCAACTATTAAGAGGGGACGGTCATGACCTTAAGGCAGAATTATGAAATAGTACAATTGTGGGGACTGGTCACCCCATTAAAAGTAAACTTTGGCATTACAAACTTTTCCTCTCATGCTTTTGTTTTTATATTTGAATATATGTACATGACAGTGGAAATCAAAATACAATTTGTATTTCAAAGACATTACAAATATGAATAATACAAAAAGGAAATGATCTACCTGAGGTGATGCAGAATTAGGAAAGAAGAAAAAAAGGAATAATTAGCTATAACTATAAAAATAAAGAAAACAGTAATAGCACCAAATCATAGAAAAGTTCAGAAAGCATCACAGAAATAGACAGGATGATTTCATTGTTATTTTGTTTAAGTTAATATATTCTTAAAATTATAAATAACAGGTGTTTATGGTCACATGTGTTACTATACTCACATTTTTTCTTTTTTATGGTATTTCTTTTCTTTTTATATATCTAAGATGTCTATGTTGTTCATGTAGGGTGTTTGTGGGTCTGCCTGGATATGATTGCACAGAGGCTTGAGTAGATATTTTTAGTCTCCTCCACTCATCCTTCTTCAAGAAATACTTACCAGGAGAGGAGTATGTGATTGGGGGAGAGCACTCTGCTCTCCTCAGAGTCGTACTAATCTATAATAATATCTATCAAATCCCTGTAAATAATAGTAGAAAGGTGAATAATTTTTAGGTTCAAGCTATATTACTGTTTACTATTCTTTATTGAGAAAGGAGTATCCAAAGCTATATATCCAAGGCTTGATTCCCTTTCCATCAACTGGTAATTACACAAAGGCCACATGTAACATATACATTTATTCAAATCAATAGCAAATAAAAATGGAGAAATTATATAGATAAAAATAAACCAAACATTAAGTAGAATGAATGAACTCTCTCACTGGGACCAAAATATTTTAAAGCTGGAAACCTGATAAACAAGAATCCTTCTTTTCCCAAGCTCTCACCAAATGAGCAGATATGAAGTAATTATTCTCCATTAATGATTACCAGAGAGTTATACAAATTGATTTAAGCCTTTGATTACATTTATATGTTGATATATCATAGTCTTGCACTAGAGCTATAAAAATTCCCAAAAGCCATCTAATACAATACCCTCATTTCATAGCTGGAGAAACTGAGGCCCAGAGAGGTCAGGTAACTTGACCCAAAAATCACATAAATAGCAAGCATTAGAAGCAGGATCTTAGGCCAAATTCTCTGACTCCAGTCAGCACTCTTTCCTCTGAACCATATTTGTTAATGGAAGTTAAAATTAGAGGGATTAAATTTTAAAGAATGTACAGATGACACAAATCTGGGAAGTAGTTTATAGGTTAGATTATCTTTAAGAATCCAAAAATATTTCAACCAGCTAGAATTATTGTCTTAATGAGATACAGTGACATTTACTGTGAATCAGCGATCTCGGAACAATCAAAAATGCAGGTCACCCAAAGAAGATAAAGTGGATGATGATGATAGCATGAAATGGAAAATTCTGTACAAATCAGTTAGTTAAAATTAGGAGGGAAGCAGTAAACTAAGGGAAAAAATTCTTTGTAGCAAATTTCTCTGACAAATATCTGATATTAGAGATATAAGAAATGGATTGAGACATATAAGATTTTTTTTTAATTTAATAGCCTTTTATTTACAGGTTATATGTATGGGTAACTTTCCAGCATTAACAATTGCTAAACCTCTTGTTCCAATTTTTCCCCTCTTTCTCCCACTCCCCTCCCCCAGATGGCAGGATGACCAGTAGATGTTAAATATTTTAAAATAGATACACAATAAGTATACATGACCAAACTGTAATTTTGCTGTACAAAAAAGAATCAGACTCTGAAATAACGTACAATTAGCCTTATGAAGGAAATCAAAAATGCAGGTGGGCAAAAATATAGGGATTGGGAATTCAGTGTAATGGTTTTTAGTCATATCCCAGAGTTCTTTCGCTGGGCATAGCTGGTTCAGTTCATTACTGCTCCATTGGAACTGATTTGGTTGATCTCATTGCTGAGGATGGCCAGGTCCATCAGAACTGTCATCATATAGTATTGTTGTTGAAGTATATAATGATCTCTTGGCCCTGCTCGTTTCACTCAGCATCAGTTCGTGTAAGTCTCTCCAGGCCTTTCTGAAATCATCCTGTTGGTCATTTCTTACTGAACAACAGTATTCCATAATATTCATATACCACAATTTATTCAGACATTCTCCAATTGATGGGCATCCACTCAGTTTCCAGTTTCTGGCCACTACAAAGAGGGCTGCCACAAACATTCGTGCACATACAGGTCCCTTTCCCTTCTTTATGATCTCTTTGGGATATAAACCTAGTAGTAACACTGCTGGATCAAAGGGTATGCACAGTTTGATAACTTTTTGAGCATAGTTTCAAATTGCTCTCCAGAATGGTTGGATGTATTCACAGTTCCACCAATAATGTATTAGTGTCTCATTTTCCCACATTCCCCTCCAACATTCTGCATTATCTTTCCCTGTCATTCTAGCCAGTCTGACAGGTATGTAGTGGTATCTCAGAGTTGTCTTAATTTGCATTTCTCTGATTAATAATGACTTGGAGCATCTTTTCATATGGCTAGAAATTGTTTCAATTTCTTCATCTGAGAATTATTTGTTCATATCCTTTGACCATTTATGAGACATATAAGATTAAGATCAATTCCCCAAAAGATAGCTAAATAACATGAATAAGTAGTCAAAAGAAAAAATTTAATCAACATAGAAAGTATGATCCAAATAACTAATAATTAGAGAAATATAACTAAAGGTACTATAAGAATCTATCTCATGCCCAATATACTGGCAAAAATGGCCTATATAGGAAGATAGCAATTGTTTTATTTAGTTTTGTTGTTTTTGCAAAGTTAAGCGCCTTGCCAGAGTCACACAGTAAGTATCAAGTGTATGAGGGTAGATTTGAATTCTGGTCCTCCTGAGAAAATAGCAATTGTTGCAATCATTAAACTGCATCCCTTTTGACCAGTGATGCTCTTAACAAGACTATATCCCAAAGAGATCAAAGGAAAAGAAAAAGGATTCATATGTGTAAAAACATTTAGGGATGCAAATCAATTGGGGGCAAAAAAAATTACAGCATTCAAATGTAATAAACTACTATTGTGCTGCAGAAAGTTATGGAAGGATAATTTTTACAGAAACCACAAAAGACTTGTAAGAACTGATGCAAAACCAAGAGAGCAATTTATAAATTTATAAATAATTAACAAAAACAAACAAATAAACGGCAACAAACATGGGCAGTTTTAAAAGCTTAAGAACTATGATCAATATAATGACCAATCATGACTCTAGAGGACAAATAATAAAAATTATTACCCATGATAACAGAGAGATGATTAAACGTGTTTTCAGACATGGCCAAGGTGGGTGTTTGTTTTCTTGACTGTATATATTAGATACAAGGGTTTTATTTTAATTTTTTTTTCTATTTTCAATCAAGAGTTAGAGGAAAACAAGGTCTTACCAAAATGAAAAAAGAAAAGAAAGGAAAGAGGGTCATGAAAGAACTTTTTAAAAAATTTGTATCCAAGAATAGAATGAAGGATAATATGAAACAGATAAGCAAGACATCTTTGAAGATAACCGGAATTCATACACTTTTTAAAAAGCAACACATGATACAAATTCATAACTTCACATATCATTCTCTTTTTCTATTCTAATTTCCAAATAAATGTTTATATTATTTAGTGTAGGTTAAATTCAGAATAAAATAAATGAAATCATAGTCACCAAAAAGTAAATAGGAAAATAAAATATAATAGTAATAAATGAATATTCCTATGCTTGAGGGTTTTTTTAAAGAACAAATAAAAGACTGGGAATTGCAAGTTCAAAATTAATCTAAAGTATGATATAACAACCAAAAAAAATGGCTGTTAAGAAGAGCACAACTTCTAGAATGAAAGTAGTGATGGTCCTAACTTGTTTAGACTGGACACATTTGTAATATGGTATTATGTCTTAAGGTTAAAAAAAAATAATAAGCCTAGACACTATGGTAAAATGAGCACAGGACTAGAAGCAGTGAACCTGGGTTCAAATATCACAGTGTGCTGCACAAAGTAAACTCAATCAATCAAATCAATACTACCATTGCTCAACTGTTCCCCTCACAATTTCATTGATTTCTCAGACCTTCTCTGGTCATCATTCTTCAATTCATGTTGCCATTATATTGTAATGTTCTTGAGGGTAGGAATTATCTTGTTTTTGAATTATTATCCTTAGGGCTTGGTCTAAGAGCTAGGCATATGATAAGCAATTAATAGACACTTTTCTTTAATTTTGAGGGCCATTCCAGCTCTAATATTTTTTTTTTTTAAATCTAGTTCACCTTATTTTCCATTCTGAATGGAAATATAGAGGCTACTTGTTAGCATGATCCCACTATTGACATTTATGGGAGCTTTGACAGCCTTGTTTCTGATTTGGGCCAGTCCTCCCCTTAGACAATCTGGATGTCTAGAAAACCAGCACCTCTGCTGTGAGTGCTTGTTGAATCTTTTAGGGCTGTTCATTTACCTTTGGTGGCCGTCTTCATCTAACTCTCACTTGTGGCTCTAAGAAGTTATAGCAAGTACCACAGTCATATCCTGGTAAAAACTATCTTGGCAAAGGGACTGAACCAGGTTGAGGATAACTGACAAGCCTCACTCCTGTCATTGAATTAGGGAGATGTCTACTCTGAACATGAAACCTTCCTTTAGAGTATAAGGTGCTGTGGAGTACTTCAAGATTGGTCAGACATCAAAAGCACTAAGGTCATCCCTTACATTCTGGACCATTACCAATCAGCCTGATTTTTTGTCTTACTACTGCATTTCAATGACTCTGGTAGAGGGAGTAGCTAAAGACTCTGCCTCATTTAAATCCAATTCATATGCAAGTCAAGACATCACCATTGTGATATCATTGATTGTCTTAGAAAACAAAGAACAAAACAGGCAACCTGGAAGTACCCCAAATCTTAGGATCTTACCATATTAAAGATGAACTTATTGTAGACATCCCGTCAGCTTTAATCTTACTGTAGTTCTAAATACTCAAACTCAAAAGATTCACCAGCTCTAACTTCCTCAGGAGTTGGGATTTAGCTAAATTGTGGTATCAAATCCTGCTTAGCTCTATATTCTACTATTCTTTGAAATGCTTCACTTGGCTGGTTCTTAGTCTCTCCTCAAAATGTACATGGATCTCATTAACTCTTAAGCTATTTGCAAACTTTAAAACTTGAATCACGATTAGAAAACTAAAAACTTCTCTCTTAACGTATGTCAAAGTTTCCTAGGGTAATTTCAAGGAGTTTCACAATTGATGCTTCTTTTGCAATTATTTAAATCACATTTGGTTCTTGCAAAAACAGAAACGACGATTTTGGAAATCATACACATTGCTTATCCGATTTGTCAGACTTTCAAATAAGAGCTTAATTACACAGACAAAACAAAAAAAAAAAAAAGTTCTTAAGCTGAAGATAGAATTAATTTCCATCCCTTCCCCCTCTTCTTATCTCTTTAGGGTAAGCTATTTTTCCTCCTTTTCCTACCTGCCCACACATCTTTCCTCAAGTTCTTAGAGCTTCTTTCACAACATCGTGTCTTTAGAATTTTGGTAAAAGACTTCAGCTGATGGGTAATGTTAAAAATACATTTCCCCCTGGATCTAGGGTGGCTTCCATGCTGACATTAGAGCTTGAAGTCTTACTGTAAGCAGTTCCCACTAGGCGGGGATAATTTCTTCCAAAGTCAATTCCTAGTCTAGTCTATAAGCCCTACAAGCCTGTTAGCTGTATCTGTCACCCACCTATCCATCTGAGGCACTCTCAGTTCATTTTGCCAAATTAAATATTTTGCTAGGTTAAAGGTCAACTTTTGTTAACTATATATCATCTGAAAGAAATGAAATCACATAAGCCAAGATCTGCAAATCTTTCCATTATGGTTTGTCTGGATTGATAATTGTTTTTTGACAGAATTTGACTCAGAGTGGGTATTAAGTGCTATAAAATGAAAGGTTTCAACAAGATGTAAAAGGGTTTCCCTAGAGCAGGGGTTTTTAATCTTTTTTGTGTCATGAAGCCCTTTGGCAGACTAGTAAAGCCTATTAACCCTTTCTTATTATTACATTTTTAAATAACTCAATTTCAGTTAAAGACTAGTGAAAAAATTTATTTTCCCCTTGAAGTTCATAGATCCCATGAAACTCTATCCACAGACTCTTCTGCCTAAAACTCCTGCCTAAAAAAAAGGAAAATCTAAAATCTTTGAAAATGTAAAAACAATGTAGTATAGGGAGGGGAGCACTCGCTGTTTTTTCACATTTGTATATTGCTTTAAGGCACTTTGATGGCCTAGTAGATTGAGTGCTGGAATTCTTGTCAAGAAGACCTGAGTTCAAATCCTGATTCAATCACTTAGCTGGGTATCTCAGATCAAAGCACTAATAATTCTGTCTCAGTTGCATCATTTCTAAAATGAAGATAATAAAATCTATGCCTCCAGACCCTATATAAATGTTAATGTAATGGGAGTCTAGTGCATCCAGTTAGTTCTCTCAGCTGATGCAACCTCTCTATGAAGAGGATCCTAGGGAGTTTGCTTCTGCAAAAATCATAACATGTAAGGGGAGTTTGGAGAGGGGGAAACTGTGTAGTATGTATTGACATTCTATAACTGGTTCTGGTTAGCTAATCTTGTGGTGCAGGAGAAGTATTTTCAAAAACCTGTCAGCATCAGCCACTGCCTCCTTTGCCTCAATCATGCTTGGGTGGGGTCTCTGTGATTCCTTCACTCATGGTGTCCAGTGAAAGCCTATATTGTTCCCAAGAAACAGGTTTTGGTCTTCAACTTTTTATTCTGTTCTGTTCTAAGTGATAGGAGTGTAGTCACCAACCTTGGGATTTTAGAAAGATTGGAAGAATGAGATGCAAGAATTTGGGAGTCAGAATTCAAGTCAACTTTGGCAGACAACAAAGCATCAATGCTTTAAAGAACAGGGAGTGACCTCTAGGACCCAAGCCCAGCAGTATCTAAGACAAAGATTTGACCAAGATGGTACCTTTTGACATGATTATGATAGAATTGATGCTTTGTTCAAGCTGAACTAAGTTTGAAACAATTTGTCCTCTCCCCTTCAGGTGTTGAGAGCTATATTGTACCTTTGTATACATCATTAATGCATCATCATAGCAGATCATTTTTCAAGAGAGTTAGACCACTTTGAAACTTAACTGTTCACTTTGTGGTGATGTATAATCTCAGAGCATCCATTTCTGGTTTTGCTATATCTTGAAAGTAAAAATACCTGTGTAAAAGCTATTCAATATTAATTAGCCAATGTCACTGGAGTACTAGTTATAGTTTCTAATAATGGGGATGGGGGTGTTCAAACAGATAGCAGAAAATAGGAGAAATACCCATAACCCCTCAAAAGGATTATCCTTTGGAAACTTGAAGAAACATGTAGATATTATGGCTCTGAGAGAAGAGCTGCTCTTGCTATCATTCATTATTATGAAATTATTAAATAAAATTAAATTTAAATGTTTAAATTATTAAAGCTCTTTTTTTTTTACAATATCATAATGTAGTCAACCAATTTGCCAGCAGGCATGGAGATGGCACCATAAATAGAGCACCAGGTTTTGAGTTAGAAGATCTGAATTCAAATCCAGCTTTAGTAACTTTGTGACCCTGGGAAAGTCAATTAACCCTGTTTACCTTAGTTTCCTCTTCCATAAAATAAAGTGAAGAAAGAAATGGCAAAGCACTTCCCAAGAAAAACCAAAATGGGATCACAAACTGAACAACAATAATAAAAATCAACTAGCACTTAGTAAGTACTTACTATGTGCCATGTACAGTCCCCTTGGGAAAAAAAAAGTCCCTTTATCTATCTTGGCAAAGATATTAGAGTGCTTTGCCATTGCCTTCTTTATTGTGTCTCCATTTTACAGATGAGGAATTGAGGCAAATAGGGGTTAAGTGACTTTCTCAAAATCACACAGCCAGTAAATATCTGAGACAGGATTTGAACTCAGATTTTTCTGATGCCAGGCTATGTGCTCTATTTATTGTACCATCTAACTGCCTATCTGGGTTAAGGGAGGGAAATACAAATAAATTCAGAAAGAATGAAAATCCCTGCTTGTTGTTTGATTATTTCAATAATCATTTCCTTCTCCAGATCATTTACAGATGAGGAAATTGAGGCAAACAGTGTTAAGAGATTTGCCCAGAGTGTCTCAGGCCAGATTTGAACACATGAAGATGAATTCTCCTGCCTCTGGGCCTGGCAGCCTAACCACTGTGCCATTTGGCTATCTTTACATTTCTATGTGAGAAGATATACAAGAGAGCCAAAAACAGGAGGGGAAAGTACCCACAAAAGGACTAAGAGTCAAGAGACCTCCTGAGAGAAAGGATGACATGACTGACCTGGGCTCTTATCCTTAAAATGGAAATCCTGGGAGGAACTAGCCAATCAAAGGTAGCAGTCACAGGGGTGGAGTGTACTTCTAGTTTGAGAAATTGGTAGTAGAGTGAGTTTTAATAGAAAAATTTCTTTTTATATGGTATAGAGAAAGGTATGGGAAGTTGAGAGGACAGCCTGGAGAATAATTCCCATAAATTATACCAGATTACTAATATCATGGAATCTAGCATTTCTCATATACCATGTAGGTTTGTTCTCTTGAGTGTGTGTATAATTCTTATCTATCAAATGAAATCATAAGCACAAAGTTAAGGACACCATATTCTGTTTCTTATGTAGCATAATGCTTAAAATAATAACTAATCAATGAATGCTAGATTATTCAAAGTTGAGTTAAGAACTGATGTCCTCTACTGAACTGAACTTATTCAGAACTGAATTTATTATTTTACTATTATATTAATGACCATATATTACTTTGGTGTCTGGATTTTTCTCCTTTATTTACTTATTTAAGGTCCTGTCCTTACAGAATATCAATCTCTGAAACACGTGCCTAACAGATGAGATTGTCTTAGCCCTCAAGAAACATGATTTTTACTCAAGTGAGATCCCACCCAACTAATGTTATGCCACAGTTCTCTTTAGCTGTTCTGACTCGGTTTCCCTGAACTAGTTTCCTTTGTCTCAATTTCTTAAAACTGTAAAAACCTCTTCTGGTCCATTAAGACTGGGAATCGTTTACTCTAAGGTTATAAATTGTTAGCAAGATAAACAAGAGAGCAGAACTCCTGACTCTTTCCTGTCCTCAAGAATTTACAATATCCCTCAAGACCTCACTGACATCTTTATCTCTGTGTATTCAGACATCCTGTCTCTGGGCTTTTAGGATTTATGGTCTCCCCCCATCCTGACAGAAGTTTTCCCGGGCTTCTTACCCTTCTTTGTCTCTAGAGGGTATTTAAGAAGCTGGGTTTCTCCTATTCATTGCTGGAGGCTGGCTACTGGCTATGACAGTCTCCTCCAGCCCTGGGACCAACATGGATTCCGTGGTCCCAGTATATCTTTATCTGACTGGATAATATGAAACGAGAGTCTTGTCCAGTTAATTATACTCTCCAATTAATAAAATATTGAAAACTCTCTAATTTCTCTCCTGCCTCAGTTTATCCGGCATTACACTAAGAGACCTTACTTTTAGAGTATAAACTTTTAGAGTATATTCCTTCTTTCAGGAGAACTCCAGTCCTTGTACTCCTTAATTAGAGTTTAAGTTGACCTAGATCATAAAGGAGAAAACCAACGAGAGTGGCCCTGAAGGAAATGAATTTCCTGGCCCAGACTACTGGAAATAGCTGAGTCTTATGATAAAGCCATATTCTCAGCAGAAGCTGAAGACTTCTAGCTTATTTCCTCATTAAATATTCACCAATCTGCTTTGATTTTCAGTTGTCAAGGGAATTCCCTTTCAAGGATTATTTAAAGCTTTCAGGCTGTCCATACTTTTTTCCTTTGGTTACCTCAATGAAACCTCTGACAATTAATTTACTGATTATTTGCTATCCCACTTAATAAATTGATTATTAATTACCCAGAAACTTTGTCTCTCACATTTTTCATTCATCACAGAGCCCTTCCTCCTCCCACTATATTGGTTTCACTAGAGGGGAAGAGGGGAACTCTAAATGATAAGCTTCCCTCTATCCATGCATTGTAGCACTCTCTTTCTCTGTAATTAATAATCTGGGGCATTAAGAAGTTAAGGACATGTTAAGTGCCACAATCATACAGAAAATATGTGACAAAGGTCTTAGTAATTTTGAAAATGACTCCCTATCTGCCACTCCAAGATCTTTCATAGGAGGACCTCCAAATTAAGCAATTTTCCCAATGCAAAATTCATTTTTCTCCAGACACAACTTCCCTCGAGGCTATGACTGTGTATGAATATTACCTCTCAGATTGAAGATCAGATTTTAGGATTCCTAAAGGCAGGGAACATGGCTACTTACTTTCTTAATTGACTTCTTTTTTTTTTTTTTTTAAATAATGACCTTCAGTGGTATAAGTAGTTATCTGTATAAACATCAGGCAGGATCTGTGATATTAATAAGCTATTACAGCAAGAACACAGGAAATAGAAAGTAATAGAGCCTATAAGCTCTGATGTTTGTGATTCATTTGGATATATCATGTACATTCCTTTCTATTTTGGGATGCTAACTCAAGAAAATCATCACTTCAGTTCTGCTCACTTGAAAAATGTTTGGTAGAAACAATGAACTTTCAAAATATCTTTGAAAAACAAAAGAATACTTAAAAGATCCTGAATATAGTGTCCCAGACAGAAAGGGCCAGGGAAAAGACTCAGGACCAAGATGGAATGAGTAATGTGACAGTGGATAGAGGAAAGTAAAATGAACAGACAATAGATAGTTTTGTGTCAATACAAAATTGTTGAAAAATCAAACAAAGGGAGAAGCAGTACAAAATAAACCTACCTTTCTCTGTGGATTCATAGATACATACTGACTATGTCATCCTATGCATGACTCATAATCTTTCAATGCAATTATGTAAGTTGAAATCTAGAGTGTGTTAGTAGAGGACATTTTCTCACTGAAGTTTCTAACACAAATGAAATCACTTAAACAAAACCAACTTTTACTTCCTAAGAAAAAGAGATAGATAGATGGATGGATGATGAATGGATGGATAGATAGATGATAGATAAATAGATAATAGATGATAGGAAAGATGGAGGGATGGATAGATGATAAGAAGGAAAGAAGGATGGATAGATAACTAGCTAGCTAACCACTGGATGAATTGATAGACAGACAGATAGATAATGGATAGAGACAAAGAGACCAACTACAGCTCACATTTCTAATAAACAAACTTATGAAGCAAGTATAGTAAAAGTACTATGCCCATTTTTCAGATAAAGGAGGTCAGAGTTGAAGTGATTTACTCAAGGTCACAGAGAGGAAAAAAAAAAAAGCAAGATCTTTTTCCTGATTCTAAGGTCCTGGGCATTTCCTGCTTCACCATCTCCATCTAGTAAATCTCTGATTGATAAAAGTCAATAGAGCACAACATTTTGAACTTAATCACTGTTAGATGGGAGGTATAGTCATATTCCATTGCTAGGGTTTCTCAAGTCAAAGAGTGCACAAAGAAAGTTATAAAAGGTAATATTCAAGTTTGTATGGGAGCAACACCAGTGCAAGTAGAAGGTAGTGCAGGAAGGAGATTTATTCAATAAACTAAGAGGTTCAGAGTTCTAGGCTTTGACAAAGGGAGCCAAATCATATTAAATTATCAAATAATCAATCAGTATTTATTAAGTTCTTACTATGTGCTAGCCCTAGGAATACAAACACAAATACAAAACTGTCTTGATCTTAAGGATTTTGTATTCTATCATATGAAATAGCACATACAGACACACATTTCGGAAAATTAAAAATATATACCTGTTATTGCTTCCAGATGGAGTAGGCAATCGAAGCTGAATAGGTATGGGTTGGGGAAAAATCAAAAAAGTCCTTATCTAAGCAGGTGGCCTTTGAATTGAGTCTTGAAAGAAGTTAGGAATAGGATAAAACAAAATCGAGAGGGAGACATTCCAGGTTTAGGGAACAGTCTGTGCAAAGATATGGAGATTAGAGAGAGAATGTTGTCTCTAAGCAAGAGCAAGTCAATCAGTTTAGATGGAATATAGAATGTGTGAAGGGCTGGAGTATTTCTGTAAACTCCTCTTCTTAAAGTACATGATCCATCTAATGTTACTAGAAGACAAGTTTCATTGAAATATAGTGTATGATACCTGGGAAAATGGTACAACTGTGTCTTGTGACTGATTAAAGCTGGCTAGAAACAATGTCACACTGCTTCATATCAAATAATCTATTTTTTCTCCTGCAATACACATCATTAATGCATCATCATAGCACATCATTTTTCAAGAGAAAAATACCTATTAGAATGGACCAGTTTGAAACTTGGACGTTCACTTTGTGGTGATGTATAATCTCAGAGCATCCATTTCTGGTCCTGGGCCATTTTATTAATAACTCACCATGTGGAATGGTATAGTGAATAAATGTCTGGAATTGGAATCAAGAAGACCTGGGTTGAAATTTTATCTCAGACATTTGCCATCTCTGTGAGACTGTATAAAATATTTAACAAGACATTTAATGGAAATAATAATGCCTGTGATACTTACCTCACACAAATGTTATTTGAAATAAGGACTAAATGAAATAAATATGTAAAACATTTTTCAAATTTCAAAACACAATTATATATTTCAGTTGCCATTATTATCATCAGATTTTCTTCATCATCTTCTCATTTGATCATATGTATACTTGTTTATGTATATGTTGTCTCCCTCATTTCAATGTAAGTTTTTTGAGGCCAAGAATTGTATCACAGTTGTCTTTATATCACCTGTTCTATGCAAAGGGTATGCCATATAGTAGGAGCTTAAAGATGCTTGTTAATTGATTGGATGTGATTAAACACTGAATACTCAGTCTTGGTTTTCCTCTTGATTGATTATCTATCTTGTGATAGGGAAACTTTCCATTGGTCTCAATTTCCTCTTATTGAAATGAAGAGGCTGATTCTCCTCTACCAAAATCTCTTGAGATTTCATATGATTAAATTCACTTCTAAAGTGTACAGAAAGAGCTGGAAGAGTACCATAAGCATCCAACAGTGTTACAGATTTTGAAAGAGATTGATCTTTTTTTGTACAGGGGATTCCAGGAGAAAGATTTAAGTCCTGAGCTTGCTGGATGTCCATGTTAATAGATGTGGGAAATTTCCTGTGGAGTAAAAAGGAGGACGGTTGTTGGGGGCTAAGTGACTCAAAACAACATGGAGAACTGGCTGACCTCTATCTCAGGAGCAATGAGATTTTACTGAATGTAGAAGGAGGCTCCAGCTCTGACCCTGTCACCCATGTCAATTTTGCTGTGGTGTGGGAAAGTCAATTAGTCAATCAACTTTTATTAAGCACTTGCCATGTGCCAGACACTGTGCTAAATGTTGGGGATACAAAGTAAAGCAAAACCCATCCCGTATCATGAAGGAGCATATATTTTCAAGGGAATCTACAAAGTAGATAAAAGGTTGATGAAGATATTTAGGGAGTTGTTGAAGAAAATTGGAAAGAGGAGGCATTAGCAGTTGGGAGACTGACAAAAGCCTCCTGCAGAGGATGGCTTTGAGTTGAATCTAGAAGAAAGTCAGAAAAACTATGAAAAGAAGGGAAAGGACATTTTAAGCATGAAGGACAGCTAATGAAAAGGCATGGAGTTGGGAAATGAAGTATCCTGTTCAACTACAATAACTAATGTGAGGATGATGATCTGGGAAAGAACTAAGATATGGTAGAAATAAGAGGTCACAGTGAGGATAAAGAATATGCTTGGGCTTTAGGCACAGGCAAGATGCAATCATAAAAGATTATGAATAGATAAAACCATTTCAGAGTTCTTGAGAAAAGGAAGAGGGAAAGAAGTATTTACAAGCACTTGCTATAAAATGAGCATTGTGCTAAGTGCTTTACACATATTAGTTCACTTGAATAAGGAAGTCTAATTCATATATATATATATATATATATATATATATATAAAATCTTTTTATTGACAAAACATGTGCATGGGTAATTTTTCAACATTGACCCTTGCAAAAACTTCTGTTCCAATGTTTCCCCTCCTTCCCTCAACCCTCACCCCAAGATGGCAAGTAGTTCCATACATGTTAAATCAATATATGTATACATATTTATACAGTTGTCTTGCTGCACAAGAAAAATCAGATTTAAAAAGAAGGTAAAAATAACCTGGAGAGAAAAACAAAAATGCAAGCAAACAATAACAGAGTGTAAATGCTATGTTGTGGTCCACACTCATTTCCCAGTGTTTCTTTCTCTGGGTATAGCTGGTTCTGTTAATTACAGATCAATTGAAATTGATTTGGATCCTCTCATTGTTGAAAAGTGCCATGTCCATCAGAATTGACCATCATGTAGTATCTTTATTAAAGTGTATAATGATCTCCTGGTTCTGCTCATTTCACTTAGCATCAGTTCATGTAAGTCTCTCTAAGCCTCTCTGTATTCATCTTGCTGGTCACTTCTTACAGAACAATAATATTCCATAACATTCATATACTACAATTTACTCAGCCATTCTTCAATTAATAGGCATCCATTCAATTTCCAGTTTCTAGCCACTACAAAAAGGGCTGCCACAAACATTTTTGCACGTACGGATCCCTTTCCCTTCTTTAAGATTTCTTTGGGATATAATAAGCCCAGTAGTAACACTGTTGGATCAAAGGATATGTACAGTTTGGTAAGTTTTTGAGTATAGTTCCAAATTGCTCTCCAGAATGGTTAGATCCATTCACAACTCCACCAACAATGTATCAGTGTCCCAGTTTTCCCACATCCCCTCCAATATTCATCATTATCTTTTCCTGTCATCTTAGCCAACCTGACAGGTGTATAGTAATATCTCAGAGTTGCATTTCTCTGATCAATAATTATTTGGAGTAACCTTTTCATATGAGTAGAAATAGTTTCAATTTCTTCATTTGAAAATTGTCTGTTCATATCCTTTGACCATTTCTCAATTGGAGAATGGCTAGATTTCTTATAAATTAGCCTCAATTCTTTATATATTTTGGAAACAAAGCCTTTATCAGAACCTTTAACTATAAAAATGTTTTGCCAGTTGATTGCATCTCTTCTAATCTTGTCTGCATTAGTTTTGTTTGTACAAAATTTTTTTAACTTGATATAATGAAAATTTTCTATTTTGTGATCATTAATGAGCTCTAGTTTTTCTTTGGTCACAAATTCCTTCCTCCTCCACAGATCTCAGAGTTAACTATCCAGTGTTCTTCTAACTTATTTAAAATTTCATTCTTTATGCCTAGATCATGAACCCATTTTGATCTTATCTTAGTGTACAGTTTTAAGTATGGATCAATGCCTAGTTTCTGCCATACTAATTTCCAGCTTTTCCAGCTTTCCTAGCAGTTTTTGTCAAATAGTGAATTCTTATCCCAAAAGTTGGGGTCTTTGGGTTTGTCAAACACTAGATTACTATAGTTATTGACTATTTTGCCCTGTGAACCTAACCTATTCCACTGACCAACTAGTTTATTTCTTAGCCAATACCAAATGGTTTTGGTAACTGCTGCTTTATAATAATAGTTTTAGATCAGGTACAGCTAGGCCACCTTCATTTGATTTTTTTTTTTTCATTCATTGCCTTGAAATTCTTGGCCTTTTGTTCTTCCAGATTAATTTTGTTGTTATTTTCTCTAGGTCATTAAAATAGTTTCTTGGGAGTCTGATTAGTATAGCACCAAATAAATAGATTAGTTTAGGTAGTATTGTCATTTTTATTATATTTGCTCAACTTATCTAAGAGCACTTAAAATGTTTCCAGTTGTTTAGATCTGACTTTATTTGTGTGGAAAATGTTTTGTAGTTTTGCTCATATAGTGCCTGCTTTTCCCTTGGCAGATAGATTCCTAAATATTTTATACTATCGGTAGTTACTTTAAATGGAATTTCTTTTTGTAACTCGAACTGTTGGATTTTGTTACTGATATATAAGAATGCTGATGACTTATGTGCATTTATTTTGTATCTTGCAATTTTGCTAAAGTTGTGGATTATTTCTAATAGTTTTTTAGTAGAATCTCTGGGGTTCTCTAGGTATACTATCATCTTCAAAAAGTGATCATTTGGTTTCCTCATTACCTCCTACTCTAATTTCTTTAATCTCTTTTTCATCTCTTATTGCTGAAGCTAGCATTTCTAATGCAATATTGAATAGTAATGGTGATAGTGGGCAGCCTTGTTCCACTCCTGATTTTATTGGGAATGGTTCCAGTTTATTACCATTACATATGATGCTTACTGATGGTTTTAAATAGATGCTATTGACTATTTTAAGGATAAGTCAATTTATTCCTATACTTTCTAGTGTTTTTAATAGGAATGGGTGTTGTATTTTATCAAATGCTTTTTCTGCATTTATTGAGCTGATCATATGGTTTTTGTTAATTTGGTTACTGATATAGTCAGGAAGTCTAATTCTTATGGAGAATGGCAAAATTTGGGTGTCACTATCTCTAGTTAAGTTGAAGAGTAGATAATATTATGTTATTTTGTTCATCCCTTGTTCTCAAAGAAGACCAATGACATCATGCAGGTGATGTTTTGACTTACATGTAAATTGGAGATCACAGGATTTGAGTAGATTGAGAAATAGGGAAGTTGGATTTTTGAGGGAGTATGTTGAAATCCCTTATTATAAAGGCAGGAAATGAGGAAGAGAGAAAGAATACATTGAGGAAGGTAGGAGATTATCCTGGAGGTTGGTAGAGAATATGTATCATGATCTGGACTGAAAGAAAACATAGGATACCATAATTCAGAGAAGGACAAGTTGCTTAGTGAAAGATATAGAGGGAGAGTTTGGATGTGGCAATGGAACACAAAAAGTATTACAACATCCCTGCCATAATAAGTGTGGGGGAGGGGGGAGGAGAGAGGAGGAGAGGGGAAGAAGAACAAGAGAAAAGCGTAGCCAGTACTAGAAAGAGTATTGAAAGAATACTGCTGTAAGAAGGGAGATGTCTTAGTGAGGGTTAGTGAGAAAAATAGCTTTAAGATCAAAGAAAATTTTGTTCATTTTAAAAGCAGGCATTTGTAGAAGATACACTGGAGGGAGTAGGCAGATCTGGAGTGAGACATTGCTGGTGGTGAGAAAGGTGTGGTGGATAGAGTTTGAAGATACTGAATGGGATTTGTATTACTAGAATATTTAGAATTAGATAGGGTGACTATAAGGGGATGGGAGTATGCTAACTATTGGACAAAAGTCCAAGCAGAGTTGTGAATTGAAAGAGATTTGTTGAGGAAGTCATGAGATAAGTGCTTCAAGAAAGTATTATTTAGGCAAGGCTGGATGGTTATCACAATGTAAATATTCAATTATTGTTCTCATTGTCACACAAGAAAATGAATGCCATGCTTTCCACTTTGTTTTATTGGGTCTTTCTATAAAAGATTTGCTATCCATTAGAGTTTATTCACAGTGGCTAGAACACCAGGGCCTGGACTCAGGAAGACCTGAGTTAAAAATCTAGCTTTAAACACTTATTAGCTGTGTGACCTCATTTACAAGTTATTTAACCATATTTACTGTAGTTTTCCTCATGTGTAAAATGAACTGGGAAAGGAAATGTCAAACACTTCCAGCATCTTTGCAAAGAAAACCCTAAATGGGTTAAAGAATAGAGCACAACTAAAACAACTTGACACAAGAGAGTTGGAGTTTTTATTTTTTTATTTTTAGTGTTTTTTTTTTTTTAATTTAATAGCCTTTTATTTACAGGTTATATGCATGGGTAACTTTACAGCATTAACAATTGCCAAACCTCTTGTTCCAATTTTTCACCTCTTACTCCCCCACCCTCTCCCCCAGATGGCAGGATGACCAGTAGATGTTAAATATATTAAAATATAAATTAGATACACAATAAGTATACATGACCAAATCGTTATTTTTCTGTACAAAAAGAATCAGACTCTGAAATATTGTACAATTAGCTTGTGAAGGAAATCAAAAATGCAGGTGGGCATAAATATAGGGATTGGGAATTCAATGTAATGGTTTTTAGTCATCTCCCAGAGTTCTTTCTCTGGGCGTAGCTGGTTCAGTTCATTACTGCTCAAATTAGAAATGATTTGGTTGATCTCGTTGCTGAGGATGGCCTGATCCATCAGAACTGGTCATCATCTAGTATTGTTGTTGAAGTATATAATGATCTCCTGGTCCTGCTCATTTCACTCAGCATCAGTTCGTGTAAGTCTCTCCAGGCCTTTCTGAAATCATCCTGTTGGTCATTTCTTACAGAACAGTAATATTCCATAATTTTCATATACCACAATTTATTCAGCCATTCTCCAACTGATGGACATCCATTCAGTTTCCAGTTTCTAGCCACTACAAAAAGGGCTGCCACAAACATTCGTGCACATACAGGTCCCTTTCCCTTCTTTATAATCTCTTTGGGATATAATCCCAGTAGTAACACTGCTGGATCAAAGGGTATGCACAGTTTGATAACTTTTTGAGCATAGTTCCAAACTACTCTCCAGAATGGTTGGATTCGTTCACAACTCCACCAACAATGCATCAATGTCCCAGTTTTCCCGCATCCCCTCCAACAATCATCATTATTTTTTCCTGTCATCTTAGCCAATCTGACAGGTGTGTAGTGGTATCTTAGAGTTGTCTTAATTTGCATTTCTCTGATTAATAATGACTTGGAGCATCTTTTCATATGACTAGAAATAGTTTCAATTTCTTCATCTGAGAATTGTCTGTTCATATCCTTTGACCATTTTTCAATTGGAGAATGGCTTGATTTTTTATAAGAGTTAATTCTCTATATATTTTGGAAATGAGGCCTTTATCAGAACCTTTAACTGTAAAAATATTTTCCCAGTTTATTGCTTCCCTTCTAATCTTGTCTGCATTAGTTTTGTTTGTACAAAAACTTTTCAGTTTGGTATAATCAAAATTTTCTATTTTGTGATCAGTAATGATCTCTAGTTCTTCTTTTGTCATAAAGTTCCTTCCCCTTCCACAGGTCTGAGAGGTAAACTATCCTGTGTTCCTCTAATTTATTAATAATTTAATTCTTTATGCCTAGGTCATGAACCCATTTTGACCTTATCTTGGTGTACGGTGTTAAGTGTGGATCAATGCCTAGTTTCTGCCATAACTTTTCTTAGTGTTTGAGAGTTGGAGTTTTTAAAAAGTTGGATAAAACTTCCCTTACATGATCCCTTAGGCAGTATGGTGTAGCGCAATGCTAAATTTAAACAGAAATGGGGGCCATTAATTTGTAGATAAGAATTTCTTTGGGTTCTATATATCTAGTTTCAAAAAATATTTGTTTTATTACATTTTATTTGTTTTGCTAAATATTTCCCAGTACATTTTAATCTGCTCATGTTTCATTCAGGAGTATAGCTAGCAACATGGGCCTGAGGGCCTGTATTTGACACCTCTAGTGCAGTAGATAGAAAGCTGATCTTGCATTCAGGAAGTCCTGGGGTCAAGTCCTTCCACTAACATATAATTGGCTGTGTGATTCCCGCCAAGTCACTGAAGTGATGCAGACAACCATCTTAGACTACAACTTTCAAAGCAGTTCCTCAAGGTAAGATAAATGCCATCTTTGTCTTGAAACTCAGTTTGTCCTGACTGGAATGGCTTTGAGTGGTCTCCCTCCATTGAACTCCAATAACACCTAGTATCTGAACAATTCATTTTACATTCATAAAATATTATATCTGGAAGAGACTTCAGAAATCACTTAGGTCAACTCTCATTTTAAGGATAAGAAAAATGAGACCCAGAGAAAGGTGGTGATATGCCCCAATACACTGCAGTAGTATCAAAACCAAGATTCAGAGCCAAGTCTTCAATATCTTACTCCACACAATAAAAATAACTAGTATTTTTATTGCACTTTAAGTTTTTCAGAGTATTTTTGAAATGTTATTTCATTTTATCCTTACAAAATCCCTGAGAACTAGGTGCTACCTTTATCCCCATTTTACAGAAGAAGAGATTGAGACAGATAAAGACTAAATCACTTGCTCACAATCACTTGTACAGATAATTAATAAGGCTGGATTTGGACTCGGATCTGTGAGACTCTAAATCCAGGACTCTCTCCACTGATAATTGCCCCTGATCTGCTCATGTTTTCCAGGCTCTGGCAACTAATCTTCTTTCTATTACATCATTCTACTTCTGATCTACTTGTATCAGGCAGGGAAATTTGGAAGGACATAAAGAATCTGTTTCCTTCTACCCTTTTTTCAGTGTCTATTAACTAGACCTGTTTTAATGCACTCCTTGTTTTGTTTGGGATTTTTTGCCTGTTTATTTCAAAGCGGAGCTTGGTCCTTTTGAACAAGTGACACAATGGCTCTACTAGGGTGATTTCCAAATGAAGTCGATTGTAAACGTGTAAATGGAACCAGTTCACAAATGCTATTAGATATCTCAGAGTGTTTTGAGAGACTTATAAGAATGCCCAGAAACCTCTAAGCTGCTTTATTATAGCTTTGATGTAGGACTGTAACTAATGCACAGTGGAATGCAGTGCCTGGTTTGGATTTACACAGTCTTGTTTAATTTGAGCACTTTTCTCTTTACAGTAGAATTAAACAATAACCACATCATAGGGAAGTATGTAAGTAGTAGCAAACATCTGCGTAATCATGCTGGCAAGCACATGGTCTTGAATGGTCTATGGAGTCCCAGAAGTGTAAATATCTATAAAGAAATATCTCTCCTTCTCTCCCTCACCATCTCCCTCCCCCTCTCTCTTTCTCTCTCTCTCTCTCTCTTTCCTCCTTTCTCTTCCTTTCCCTCCCTTTTTCCTTTCCTCTCTCTTCTCTTTCTCTCCCTCCCTCCCTCCCTCTCTCTTTTGCTCTCTGTCTGTCTGTCTCTGTGTCTCTGTCTCTGTCTCTCTTTGTGTGTGTGTGTGTGTGTGATTTTGGTTCCCATTAAATTGCCAGCCTGGTGAGTTACTGAGAATAAGTCACACTGTTCCCTGCACTGGGTAGCCAAATTGATTGCTATTCTCTCATTCTTTTAGCTGTTGGAGCAATGAAATGAGTCTCTATACTGCCACAAGATAGTGAAGACTCTCCTTGACTTGAAGTTGTAAGGCTATCTTAATTAGCCAAGGAGGCAACATCAACAAAGAGAATGATCATTCATTTAGGAATCCTGTCTTTTATTGGGATAACAATGCTATTCTATTGAGAAGTCCTTAAAATATGATCATGTAGCAAAAAACTGGAAACACTATTTCCATTAATTGAGCAATGACTAAATAAATGTAGCATATTAATGAAACAGATTATTATCATATGGTAAGAGATGATACACTCAATGAAAATGGAGAAGTATGGGAAAACTTATTGTGGTTTTCAAAAAGATCTTTTTGTAGGTGTGTAGGCTGTATTGGAACAACACGGTGTTTGTCAGAGCCTTGATTTACTTTTTGTCCAATATCAAGTTCATTGTTTCTATAACACTATCTATCTCATCCTCTGACAGCCCCTTTTCCTTTTGCCTTCAATCTTTCTCAACATCAGGATCCTATCTTCTCATTATATAAAAAATAGTGATTTCAAATGAAAATAGAAAAAAAGATTCCTGTGGGCTACAAATCACCTTAGAAAACCACAAATTATCTATGATATATTGTATTTTTATTAATTTTAACAAATATTTCCCAATTATATTTCTGGTTCAGGCACACTGAGTAGTTTTGTGGGCTAGATGTGGCCTGCAATCTATGAATTTGACACTGTTGAGATAAAGAACAAATTCTTGTGCCAATGATAATTAATCATTGGGTAGAAACAGGACTATCAGAACCTCTGGTGAAAAATAAATATCAAAACTATGTACGTGGATATCAATATAAGCTCATAGTCTTAGAGTAGTGCTGAGACTTTCCCCCCCTTTTTCTCATTCTAAGGTTCAGTCCTTTTATTTTCCAGATAAGGAAACTGAGTCTCAGAGAAACAAAGTGCTTTGTCCAAGTGCTGGATTGGAATTGATGTATGCCAGATTCACAGTGACAGTTCCACTCTGAGCAAATGAAAACCTCCTTCTGGCTCATGACTAAGATTTCAGATAAGTAAGGAACATACCTGCTTTAGTCTGTGCCACTGTAATCCTGATGACAGTGACGGAGTACTTCTTAGCAGAGATCAAAACCATTATCTTTCTCTTCCTCATACCATTAAACAGCATCAGTCTGTTCACCCACCATTAGTTGATCAGGTCCATAGTATTTCAATTCCAGGCAGGACCTTATATAATCCTCATCCTGAGAGTTACTATAAAAATGTGAAAAATGACCCTTGGACCCAGAAACATTCCCAACCTCTGCCTGACCCCAGGCCAGAAATGCTTCCTTAGCTTCAACAATAGAAAATTTGTAGAGTCAATGAAGTAGGTGCTTAAAGCTTTGAACTTCTACACATCTGTAAAATGGGGGCTTTTATATAGCATCTACCTCCTAGAGTTGATCTAGGGGGAAGATCAAATGTGATAATATATGTAAAGCATTGATTGAGGAATCAGGACCCAGGAATGCTTCTAGTAGCAGATTCTCACCACCACTTTTGACACTCATTGGTGAACTATGACCAACCTAGATTCATCCTCATTCAAAGAAGGATTTACAATTGCATTTTTTTCTTTTTTTTCACAAATGTATGAATATTACCTTTGATATCTACAGACGTGCTACTATACTCCTTCCCCTACACTTTTAAAAATAATTTTTAATGATATCTTTTTTTCTCCAAGGATCACATCTTTCATTGTATAACTCTCCCCCTTCCCAAATCCTGGTTCAGTTTTCATTCATCATTTAATCATCAAGATTCCCAAGTGAGAGCAATCAGCTACAAATTGCTAGGGTGATAAGGGATTATTGTTATACAGTCATTTCAATAGTGTTCTCCTTGTGACCCCAAACGGGATTTTTTGGCAATGATACTGGAATGGTTTGCTATTTTCTTCTCCAACTCATTTTATAGAAGAGGAAACTGAGGCAAATGAGGCTAAGTGATTTGCTCAGGGTCACAAAGCTTTAGAAAGTGTCTAAAGTTGGATTGAAACTCAGGTTTTCCTGCCTCCTAAGATTTTTTACAGCTACAGTATTGAGGAACACTCTCTTTCTATAGTTCTCCCCATAAACAGCCTGCCTAAAGCTCCTTCGGACTTGGATACAAAATCAAATTGGTAATATTTAGCTTAGCTAGGGATAGATTGGCAAGATTGCTAGGATCCAGTTTCATTTCATATGGAATTCCATATGATCATCACTTCACACCCCCACACCCCCACACCCCCAGCTTTTTTGTCCTTTCCTTCCAAAAATGGTTCAATCTATTTTGCCAAGGTTGGAAGTACAACTACTAATGGGCCCATTTCTAATGCTAATTTTCTTAAAAGTTTTATCCTGTTCCATTTTTCTGGCCTGGGCTGCTTCACTCCTCCTTAAACAACTTAATATCCCTTTACTTTGGAGGCAAGGTTGAAGTAAGAAGGGATTTGGGGAGAGACTACAATATTGGCGCCAGATAGGGCAGACATACCATTGGCTCTAGCCTCACTGTAGCTCAGGATTCCCAAACTCAAGCAATCCATTAGCCTCAACCTCCCCAGCAACAGACATGTGCTACTATACCCCTTCCCCTCCACTTTTAAAAATAATTTTTAGTGATATCTTTTTTTTCTCCAATGATTACATTTTTCCCTGTATACCTCTCCCCTTCCCCAAGAAAACCATCAGTAAAAGAAAAAAAAAATAATTGATGGAATGAACATTTCAGTTGTTTTTATCAAAACTATCCCTTAACCTGACTAGCAGTCATTGTCTAACAATTCTATTGACCAGAGGAATCAAAAGTAGAAAATGGGCCAAACCACTTTTCAAAGAAACATGGACAAATAATCAGCTCCCACAACTAAATAGATAAGAAGTTTTACTTACTTTACTCTGCTATTTATTTGATGAACTCTTGATCATCTATTTTTATAGAGCTGGAAAGAACCTTTACAATGATCTATTTCAGTCTCCTCATTTTACAGATGAGGAAACTGAGGACTATGGCAGTTAGGAAGAAGTTTTAAAGCTGTAGAAGAGAACACAATTTGAAATCAAAGAACCTAAGTGAAAATCCTGCTTCTTCCCTATAAAACACAGAACAGTTAGCCTCTTTGGGTATCTGTTTCTTCATTGTAAAAGGAAGATCAGATCCAGACCCTGTGGTCCACTCCTGCTTTGAATCTAATGATGTGCTAAGTGTGTGGCTTATCGTTACATGTGGCAATTCTAGGACTAAAGCTCAGATATCTTGGACTTCATTCCAGAGCTTGCTCCATCTAGAGAATGGGAATAAATGAGGCCTATAGGATCTTTGCAAACTTTATTTCAAATTATTTATAATCTTACCTCCTAATGCCCTTTGACTAAAGTAACAAACAAGTAGCAAGATTTGACTCATTTGAATTTTCCTTGTTTTGTATTTTAACCTTCTTCCAAATGGATCATAAAGGAATGAGGGAGTAAATAATAATATTAGCTCACAATTGTTATTGTGTTGTTCAGTTCATGTCTGACTTTTTAAAATAGTGTTTTATTTTTCCAATTACATGTAAAGATGGTTTCAAACATTCATTTTTGTAAGATTTTGAGTTCTAATTTTTTTCTTTCTCTCTTTTTTCCTTCCCTCTTCCCCAAAACAGCAAACAATCTGATTTTAAACATATTTCCATATTAGTCACATTCTGAAAGAAAAATCAAAACAAAAAGAAAAAATCACAAGAAAGAAATAAGCAAACAAAGGTGAAATTGGTATGCTTTGATCCATATGTAGTCTCCATAGTTCTCTCTCTGAATGCAGATGGCATTTTCCATCTTGAGTTTATTAAAATTGTCTTGGATCACCACATTGTTGATTAGAGCTAATTCTATCATAGCCCATCATCACATAATCTTGCTGTTACTGTATACAGTGTTTTCTTGGTTCTGCTCACTTCGCTTACCATTAGTTCATGTAAGTCTTTTCAGGTTTTTTTTTTTCTGAAATCAGCCTGCTCATCATTTCTTATAGAACAATAATATTCCCTAACATTCATATACCATAATTTATTCAACCATTCCCCAGCTGATGGGGATCCACTCAGTTTCCAGTTCCTTGCCATTACAAAAAATAACTGCTATAAACATTTTTGCTCATATGGGGCCTTTCCCTTCTTTTATGATCTCTTTGGTATCCAAAACCAATAGAGGGACTGCTAGATCAAAGGTATGCACAGTTTGATAACCTTGTGGGCATAGTTCCAAATTTCTCTCCAGAATAGTTGGATCATTTCATCCATCCACCGACAATGCATTAGTATCCCATTTTCCCACATCTCCTCTAACATTTATCATTATATTTTCTTGTCATCTTAGCCAATATGGGAGGTGTGGTCTTTCTTCTTATTTAATATTATGGAGATTGAAATTTGAGAGAAAAGAGGTCAGTATTTTATATTTACAACTATGGATACAATTGATATGCCAGTCAATCAATCAAGATGCTATCTATATCTCTGTTTTGTCTCCTGGGACAAAGACAATGTGGCCGCTGTTGCTATGATTGCTCATCTCTTTTAGTACTAGGGCTTTGATGAAACACCAATGGTTTTTGGTAGGGATGAAACACGATGATTTAATTCCCCTCCCTATGAAAACTCTATCATTTATTGGCTACAGCCTAGTTTTTCTTTACTTCTGCTCACTTGCTGCTTTGTCACCTTGAGCAATCCCCAACTGCCTCACTTTTCCCATCCCCCCAAAAGAACTTTTTCCAATTTTGGAGCCATAATAAAATCTATATAGCCATTGTTATATTTTTGCACATGTGGGTCATTTTGTTTCTTTTATGATCTCTTTAAGATAGACTCTGCTGGATCAAAGGGTATGCACAGATTTATAGCCTTTTGGACATAGTTCCAAATTTGTGTCATTCTACTACCTATATGACTCTGCTTACCATCCTGATCACTTATCATCCTGATTTCCTGATTAAAATACTCCTCCCTGTCCTAGCCCTATAAAAAACTTGTTGAGAGCAGAGTCTTTTCTACAAACATTTGCTGCTATACCCCTTTTCCTCTCTACTTCTAAAAATAAATTTTAATGCTATCTTTTTTTCTCCAGTGATTACTTTTTTCATTGTATACCTCTCCCCCTCCCCCAAAAAGCCATTGATAAAAGAAAAATACAATTGATGGAATAAACAATTTCTGTTCAGAAATAGGTTGGACTGTATACTCTCTGCTTTCTCCTCCATCACAGATCTTGTGGTTTTGATTCTTTTGGTCATCTTAAGGACAGCATGGCCTTTTCTACCTGAAGTCAACCCATCTGACCAGCTGCACACAGCATTATTATGCAGCAAGGACAAGGATCAAATCTAGAGTTGGACAGTATTTGTATCCCCAGGACTTAGAACAATATAGGACATATGTTTAACTCTTAATAAATGCTGTTTCATTCATAAAGAGTTCCCTTTATTAAAAGGATAAAGCTGGCTAGCATCTTGAATAAAGGATGGTCACTTCTCCATATCTGCCTCAGTGACCTTCTTACTCTGTCAATCCTTCTACCCCCTATAGCTTTATCTCCTAATTAATTCATTCTCTTCAAACCTTCATTTAAGGAAACACTCTTACCAACCATCACTATTTTTTCATACCTGAAATTGCCCATTATGTCCCAGACCATTTTTCTATTATTGCTTCAGGAGCTTCCTTTTCCTCAAAATGGCAATATCTCCATTCCCACAGCCTGATTGGTGAGTTCCTTTCCAAACCTGCATTCGAGGATGCATGGGTGACAACTATCATGTTCTCTTCAAACCTGGACTAGCTGACGGGTCCACAAGTTACTTCTCCACTTGACTGCCCTCTCCTTTTTTCCCCCCACTAGAATATAAACCCCTTGAGGTAATGATGTAGTGACTTTAAAAAAAATTGTATTTATATCACTAGTACCTAACACAATATTTGTTTCTTAATAAATGCCTAAAAAAATTCTCATTCTCTCTCTCTCTCTCTCTCTCTCTCTCTCTCTCTCTCTCTCTCTCTTTCCCCCCGCCCCCTCTGTAACTCTATCTCTGTGTCTCTCAGTCTCTCTCTGTGTCTCTTCATCTCTCTTTCTTAGTGTTACTCTCTCTCTCTGCATCTCATCCTCCAGGAGTTTGCAGGAGTAGTTTAGTGATCCCACCCTTCCCTTTTATTTTAGGGGTGTTTCAGGGATGCCCTGATGAATTTATTCCCTCATTTTCCTAGTCTTTCTTTTATTTCCAGGAATTTGTGATAGGCCCCCTAGAAGGTAAGCTATTTTAGTCAGACCACAAATATTTATTAAGCATTCACTTTGTGGCAGATATTTGGCTAAGCAATGAGAATTCAAATAAAAGCAAAAAGAAAGGCACTTGAAGCCCTTTAAATAGCTCTTCTTAAAAAGGAAGGAGACCATACATAAAAGAAAAAGAGGGAGCAGGATGAAGGGAGGGCATTGTGATGAAATTCAGAGTAAGAATCAGAACTGGGAGAGGAATGAAGGTTGGACCATACTCCTCCTCAAAATAGAAGCCCAGCAAGAACTCAGTAATGTGAGAAGGGGGCCACTGGGCAGAAGAGAGGTTCCAAAGTGAAAAGGCCATTGAAGGACGATGGTGAGTATTAGAGAAGAAAAGCAGAACCAAGAGAGTTATGAAGAGCCTTCTCAGTCACTTCTACCACATTTCTTTCTCCACCCCAACCCCTTTTTTCAACCTGATTACTGTTCCTCTGGCCCAAGTTAATCTTATCTGATCCTGCTCTTACCCAACCCATCTTTTTATTTCATTTGCTTCACTTTTAATTTCAGATTTTAAATCCTATGATTCTTTCCCACTATATTTCTTTAAATGAACTATAGAATCCAAAAATAAGATTTTTTTGTTTAAATTGTTTTATTTTCAAAATTATCTATTTTTATTATGTACAATCATTCTTTGCCTCAATTTATATAGGCATGGCAAAAGTACTTTTTGATTCATCAGACCATTTTAGATGAAGCAGGGCATTAAATATTTGAAGTTTTTCTGCATTCATCTTTCTCTACCAGACAGTAACATACCAGACTTTGAACAAAAGTATTAACTTCAGAAAGTTGGTCTAGAAAAACAACCATTTAGTCTAGAAAAATTAGGAGAGTGGGGTAGTGTGGGGTGGCTGCTTTCAAATATTTTACTGGGTTTCAGAGGCTGATCTTGCAGCAATAAGTGGCAATTGCAAGGAGGCTGATTTAGGTTTGATTTAAGAAAAAAATCATAACAATTTAAGATACACAAAAGTAAAATAGATTGCTTCTAGTGATAGTGGACTCTCTATTAAGAGATGTTTAAGCCAATGTAGGAAGAACACTTGTTGGGTTGTTTTCAGAAATAGTTGGACTATATACTCTCTGCTATCTCCTCCATTACAGATCTTGTGATTCTGATTCTTTTGGTCATCTTAAGGACAGTATTGCCTTTTCTACCTGAAGTCAACCCACCTGACCTGCTGCACATAGCTATATGATACAGCAAGGAAAAGGACCAAATCTAGAGTTGGTCAGTTTAAATATATCCAGAACATGACCTTTAGTTCTGTCCATGATGGGAGATAGTGTTATTCTCACTTCAGCCACTTATTTCTACAGCTTGGAATTCCTATCTATATTAAGTCTCAGCTCGATTGTCACCTCCTATGGAGTCTTCTCTGACCTTTCTCAACCCCTCCCATTTCCTTACAATTCTCAAATAATTATCTCTCTATTTTCTACTCATACCAATAGTATTTTATTTTCACTAATACATGTAAAGATAGTTGTCAACATTCATTTTTGTAAGATTTTGTGTGCGAAATTTTTCTCCCTCCTTTCCTTACCTCTCCCCTCCTCAAGACAGCAAGTAATCTGATATAGGTTTAAATATGTGTAATTCTTTTAAACATCAATTAATTATCTCTTTAACTCTTCCAAAATTACTTTTTGTAATTTTATATTTTATCAGTTATGTTATAATATTGTTATGTTATAATGTAATGTCATATATATATATATATTATAGTATACATCATGTTATATATATTTTGTATTTATGTTATATTAATTCTATTGTAAAATATTTCCACTCAATTGTAGCAGCTTAGCTTAGTGGACATAAGGCTGGACTGAAGTCAATCAGACCTTGATTTAAGTCTCTTATGCCTAAATAACTCCTGAGTGTGAGATTCTGGTCAAATCAGTACTTTAAGCAAAATTTTAAGACAATAACATGAAAAGTATATGTCAGTATGCATCAGCCCAGGGAGCTGTTTCACTAGAAGTTCCCTGTATCAACAAAATCAAAGATCAGGTCCAAAAAAAACCCTTATTTTATATTTATTCTTTTCTATATGTCTTGTGTCTTCTCCCTCTCCTCAAGAGATTACAAGCTCTTTGACTGGTTTGTCTTCGTATCTCCAGTATGAGGTTCTTATTCATGGATAGATTTTAAGGAGTCCATGAACTTGAATGGGAAAAAAAAAATTAGGTTCAAAGATTTTATCAGATTATCCATGACACACAGTTAAGAGGCCCTGCCTGCCCTATTGCCTAGCAGGCTACCTGATATTACACTGGTGTTTAAGACATGCTTGTTGAATTGAGTTGAACATGGGCAATTGTTACCCTTCCTGCAATTTCCATTCCTGCATAAAGAGGAAGTTCAAGCTGTGTGAGTCAGATTCTCCCTGGTGCCTGAGAGATTGAAGTAATAATTTACTAAATGTTGTGAAGAAAGATTGTTCTGGAAGAGTTAATGAGCATCCAACAGGGCTGAACTTTACTTCCAGGCAGTAGCTTCCACACCAGGAAAATGTGATTCAAGATCTGAAAAGGGCTTTTCACAGCTTTTGAATAAAGGCAGTGTCTGAATAAAAAGTGCTGCTAGTATCCACTTATCACTTAATAAGACAGTAGTATTTGGGGGGGATTGGGGGAACCCAGCCTGAAAAGCTAAATAGATTAGTTTTTGTGGCTTAAAAATTGAAATAGGATGTCTTTGACTAAGTTTATCTTATCTTATCTGAGTTTGACAGTTGACCCCAAAAGAATTTTGACTTGGTCAAGTTTAGAACCATTATTAGGATGAAGTGCCTAGGGATTTGGCCCAGGGCACCTATAGCCATACTCCTCTGGGGAAGAGGAGGGAAAGTCCTATATGGTTTCTTCCCAATGGCTTGTAAATGAATGAATGAAAAAGCATTTAATAAACACTGTATCAAGTCCTGTTCTAAGTGCTGGGAATACAAATACAAAACTGAGACAATGTGTGCCCTCAAGATTATATTCTAATCCAGAGGATGATAGAATCATAGATTTGGAACTGGAAGAGTCATCTAAAGGCATCTAGTCCAGCTCTCTTATTTTATAGATGAGGAAATTGAGGAATAGAGAGGTTGAACATAGGGAAACAAAACATATGAATGATGAACAGACAAGGAAGTGTCTAAAAGAAATTACTGGGATGGTGAATTTGTCATATTGCTACCATTTTTCTTGAAATTTGTGAATAAGAAATTACTGATCATGTCTTCTTCCAGCTGTCAAAGTCATACAGCTGAACCCATGGGCTTTCTGGGGAGACAGTTGGATTACATGTCCTTATTCAAACTTTTTGTATTTGACAAATTTGAGATTTTTCTTTCTTCTAATGAATGACATTAATAATGGAATAGCATCACTGTGGCATAAAACATTTTTTCTCTCGACTCTCAAATTAGACAGTTCTTTAGGGAACATGAGGTCTTCTCTGAGTTTGTCGTCAGGTTCCTGTTGCATTTGGTTATGGGATTTTTCCTTCCCTTTCTTTTCTCCCCCAAAACAAGTCCTGTGGCTGTGTTTCAGTCCTTTACAATGAGATGTAAGTAGGCCACCTACAAACACAAATCATAAGGAATAACTATGGTAAACAGCATTTGATCCTTCATTTAAATTTATGGAAATGTAATATCTGAAAAATTGAAATGGCTTTAAAACCATGATCAATCACTGGGGAAATTATTCCTAGGAAGATGCCATATATCCCATCCATGGGAGTAATGGTCAGAATGTCAGTTCCAAAAGCTTTAAAAAATGAATATTCTCTTCTTTCTGTGGAATGCTAACCTAAGACCAGAGGTATAATTGGGATCATCCTTTGAATTTATAGAACACTTTTATTCCATGAGGCTAAATGGATTTAATAAATATTCTTGCCCAGCAGAATTCTGACATCCTTGTGAGTTAAGATGCTATTTCTGCTTTGCAAATAAGGAAATGAGGCTGGGGAACTTTACAAAGCTCCTTAAGAGGAAAGTCAGTGCTAGTATCCAGAGATGCTGATGTCAACTCCAGCATTCAAGGCCAACCTTCAAAGCCTGACAAAGTCGTTGGGCATCTACAAGTAGTCTGAAAGATGTTGACAGATATTGCCCTTTCACTCCTTCACAACCTCCCCCCCCAAAAATCCCTCTTTTAGAGATTCATTTATTTTAGTGTGAAAAGTATGATAATATTCAAAGCTTTCCTTGTTAAAATACAGAAATTCATGAGATTAGGCAGCACCCTGAGCCTATATCAGTTAATACTTTAGGAAAGACCAATTGTAACAACAAAAAGGGACAGCTAGCTAGGGCAAGGAAAAAAAAAGATGCCTTTGAGAATTTCATAATTTTGACTGATTGTCCTATTAGAAAACTTCCATTTTTTCTTTAATAAATAATTTCCTTCCCCTAAAGAGTTGGTGGAATAGTCAAAATACCCTGTAAGAATTTAAAACAAACAAAACAACCCCCTCCCTCAAAGTTCTTGACTTAGTGAGATTTCTCAAGTTTAAGCTTCAATTATGAAACTGAATTGTCTTCATTTCTATCTTATTTTATGTATCTGAAAAGTGAGACAAATTCAATCAGAGCACAAGATTTGGAGTTAAGAAATCCTGTTAATATCTTGCTTCAGACATTTGCTATTGCTGTGACACTGGGCAAGCTATAAATCAGGACAACGGAACCCAATTGGGTCAGGAGGAGAGAGTAAGGGTGGTGACTTTGCACAACCCTCCCTCACTTAAATCCAATTCTCTGGATTCCTAATGTCATGGTTCTCTTGGAGAACGAAGGGCAAACAACAACCTGTGAATAGTGGGAGCTGCCACTTTGAGACCCAACTGATCAATTCCAGTTGGGTAATAAATCTCCCTCCTTCCCTTCCTCCCTCCTTTCCTCCCTTCCTCCTTTCCTCCCTTCTTCCCTTCCTCCCTTCCTTCTTTCCTCCCTTCCTTCCTTCCTTCCTTTCCTGTTTCCCTTCTTTCCTTCTTCCCTCCCTTCCTTCCTTACTCCCTTCCTTTCTTCCTTCCTTCCTTCCTTTTCTCCTTTCTTGTTTCCCTTCTTTCCTTCCTCGCTCCCTTCCTTTCTTCCCCTCTCCCTTCCTCCCTCTTTTCCCTCACTTTACTCTCTTGGTCCACAAAGAAAATCATACCTTTATCTTTGGTGCTTTGACCAAAGGAATGCAAATTTTGATCACTAAAACCTGGTAAGATTATTTTGAGATTTACAGCCTAGATTTCTTTTTTGAGGACCAAGCCTTAAACCCAAATCACTCTGACTTTCATTGATTGGCCAACAATAAGTCCTAGACCGAATCTCATTTGGTATTACTTGGACTCTGAGATCTCAGAGTGTGAATAATTAATAATTGTGTCTCTTTTGACCAGAAACCCTAAGGATCTTTCCCTTCCAGATTGATTTTTTTTTTTTTTGACAAAGTAAAAGAGATCTTCCTTCGCCTCATTTCTTCTTACCTAGCTTTAATCATTGAATGGCTGTTGCCTCAGACAAATTGAGACCTAGGAGAAACCTTAGATAAAAAAGCCCAAGGTCTCCCACTGCATCTGGGGTCATCACCAGTTGTCCTGATCTATATCTTGCCACTGGACCCAGATGGTTCTGGAGGAGTTTTTGAGGCTGGTAACTTTGCACAGTCCTCTCTCCCTTAAATTCAATTCAATTGCAATTCATGGCATGATTTTTCTGATGTCACAGTCCTCTTCAAGAACAAAAGACAAACAAGAACAATGACAACAGCAATAATGATACTGAGCAAGTCTGAGCCTCACTTGTTCAAATGGAGATAATGATAGCACTTATTTTAAGGATGAAAATAAAATAAAGGTATTCAGACCCTTTGGGAGCCTTCATGTTCCATATAGATGTCCACAATTGTTATTCATTTCTTTTATAAAAACTAGAAGGTAAATATGCATCTACAGATGGTAAGAAGAGAAGAATAAGTATTGCATGTTAAAAGACGTACTTTTGTTAATACCTGAAGAATATTAGTGGAGCTAGACAAATCCTTCCAATGTGAGGAGTTAAAAGCAAGTAGAGGGAAGGATTGTAAGAAGACCATCATTCTGGTTCCCCTGGAAATACCCATTAAAGGGGTTAGCTGGTATGACAATGGTAATACCTAATGTTTTTTATTGAACCTTAAGGCTTGCAAACTGTTTTATATACATTACCTCAGTCGAGCCTCACAACATGCCCACAAAATAGGTTCTCCAGGTTGCACCATCTCCATTTTACAAAGAAAGAAACTGAAGTTAAGGGACTCTGTTTTGCCCCAAAGGTAATAAATATTTGTGAAGAGACAAAACAGGTCTTCTTGATACCATTTTCAGTATACTATCCACTCTGCCATCAGCTTTCTTTATATTAATAGTATTCATTGAGAAGTAAAAGAAAGAGGGCTCATCTGGGAATCAGGACATGAGGTTCTAGCCTTAGTGTTTAGATATCCATACAAAAAATAGGATTTGGAGGTCTCAGTGTTAGGAATATAGCATAGGGTGAATCTATTACTACTTTTTAATCAGTAGGTTTAACCAACTAAGATTTGGCATTCTTGGGTTGGATAATTTTATCCTCATTTTTAGTTTCTTTGGAAACAGAGCAAAGGCCTAAGACTAGTGTAAAGGTTTTCCTTCTGATAACAAAAACTAAATATTTCAAGGTTCTATTCCTTTCTTTATGTGGTTATTAGTCATGAATTTTTTTTCTTTAGAATTCTAAACATAGTCTTTCTGGCTTCCCCTCCTCTTTCTTTACCTGCTTTTCCTCTTGACCCTGTTATACAGACACCAAGATAGATGATAAATCATCATTAGGTTTAATCAAGAAAGTAGTCAGTTTCTAATGTTTTTCATCTCAAGCTCCAGCAGGATATGTTGCAGATAGGACTGAAATCATTCATGGAAATTTTGCTTGATCCATTCACCAAATATATGTTATCTTCCAAGTTATGTTCACAGACTCTTTTTCCCCTTAAACCATTATCATAACTACTTAGTTTCTATAGAAATGTGACAACTCAAAGATTTTTGGATTTTTTTGTTCTCTCTCCCACAAGCAAAATGGCATAAAATAGATGCCATTTTCAGATTATTTCTATTGGGAATTATGTTTTTAAGAATATGTAATCATGTAATGGGGCTTGACTGAAATGTGAGCCCATTTTCAAGATTTTGAAAAGAAAGAGAATCCAGAAGAAAATATTAAATTGGATGATGAATGAGAAGAAAATGGGAAGAAGTTAGTTCAGTGGTCATTTTTTGAGATTTTCTAGAGGTTTTTAATTTTAAGAAGTAAAGAAAATCAAAGAATGAAGTTATCATGTTATAGAAATCATAAAATCCAATGCTGATTTTTTTGCCATGCATGTTGGGAAAATTGAGCCTGGGATCTTCCACAGCTATAATATTGAGCAACACTTTCTTTTCTGTAGTTCTTCCCATAAACAGTCTGCCTAAAACTCCTTTGGACTGGGTACAAGATCAGATTGGTAATTTTTAACCTAGCTAGGGACAGATTGGCAAGGCTGCTAGGATCCTTAAGTCTCATTCTTTATTACTACCTCACAGCCCCACACTTCCACCTTCCCCCCCCCCAAAAAAAAAAATGGTTCTATCTATCTTGCCAAGGCTGAAAGTACAACCACTAATGAGCCCATTTCTAATGTTAATTTTCTTAAAAATCTTATCCTATTCCATTTTTCTGACCTGGGCTGCTTCACTCCTTTTTAAGCAACCTAGTGTCCCTTTATTTTGGGTCCAAGATTGAAGTAAGGAAGAGTTTGGGGAGGTAGGTCCATCATATTAGTGCCAGACAGTGCAGACATCCCATTGGCTCTAGCCCCTCTGTAGTTCAAGATTCCCAAACCCAAGCAATCCACTAGGTTCAACCTTCCCAACAACAAGGACTAGACATGTACTACTATACCCCTTCCCCTCTACTTTTAAAAATAATTCTTACTGACATGTTTTTTTTACAATAATTACATTTTTTCATTATATACCTTTCAACTCCTGCCCCCAAGAAAGCCATGAAGAAGGAAAAAGATGGAATGAACATTTTTTTTTTTACAATTTATTTTATTTGAAAAAAGTAAGAAAAAAAGAAAAACAGAAAAGGAATAAAAATACAATAAAACAAAACAAAAGAGAACATTGTCATGTGCCTAGCAGAACATCAGGGAGGATTTAAAATAGGTAACAAAAATTATCAGATCAGGAAAGTATATATATAGTAGAAGAAATTATATTCATGAATGTCCATTTTCCCCCTTACTTCCTTGTAAGTTTCCTTTGGTTCTCTGCTGTGCACTCTATTTATTTTATTCTTTTTCTCCTCTTTCATCTCCCACTCCCAAGCAAGCTACAGTTAAGAAAAAATATATATATTTATGTAGATATATGTAGATATATACATATATACACACACTCACACACACACATACACCACATATAAACACATCTTTCCTATCCCTGCTGACTTTTTAATTAAATTCTGCTCCATAAGTTGCCTTGCTATTACTTAACCTCCCCCTGCTCAAGAATCCCTCCTTTGTCTTCTTCCCTTTCATCTTTTGCTTCCCCATTTGCCCATGCCTCCTGCCTTATTTCTTTATAGATTTTGGAGAGTGCTATATCCTTCATGATATGTATGTAGTGTTGCTTATTGAACCCATTCGTGATGTGAGTAGATTTTCAGAACTATAATTACTTTATGTCATAATAAGGGAGTAAATAATATAATTTTTTTTTACTTTATTTTTAATTTTACTTTAAATGAGGGAGTAAATAATATTAGCTCACATTTGTTACTGTGTTCAGTTTATGTCTGACTTTTTTAATAGTGTTTTATTTTTCCAATTACATGTAAAGATGGTTTTCAACATTGATTTTTGTAAGATTTTGAGTTCCACATTTTTTTCTCCTTCCCTCTTCCCCAAGACAGTAAGCAATCTGATAGAGGTTATACATGTACAATCATTTTAAACATATTTCCATATTAACCATGTTGTGAAAGGAAAAATCAGAACAAAAAGCAAAAATCACAAGAAATAAAAAGCAAACAAAGGTGAAAATAGTATGCGAAGATCCATATTCAGTCTCCATAGCTTTCTCTCTGAATGCAGATGGCACTTTCCATCCTAAATCTATTAGAATTGTCTGGGATCACCACATTTCTGAAGAGAGCTGTCTATCATAGCCCATCATCATATAATCTTGCTGATACTGTGTTCAGTCTTCTCTTTACTTTACTTAGCATCACTTCATATAAGTCTTTTCAGGTTTTTCTGAAATAAGCCTGCTCATCATTTTTTATAGAACAATAATATTCTATTATATTCATATGCCATTCCTCAATCGATGGGCATCTACTCAATTTCCAACTTATTGCCACCACAAAAAGAGCTATTATAGCATTTTTGCACATCTGAATTCTTTCCCATTTTTTATGACCTCTTTGGGATACAGAGTCAGTAGTGCCTGACTCTTAGTGATCCCATTTGGCATATTCTTGGCAAAGATAATAGAGTGGCTTTCTATTTCCTTCTCATTTTGCATATGAGAAAACTGAAACAAACAGGATTAAGTTAATTGTCCAAGGTCCCATAGATTGTAAGCGTCTGGGTGCAATATTGGCCTAGAAATCTATCCACCGTTCCACCTAGGTTCCCCAGATCAACATCAGGCAGTGTTAAAAAATGACAATTCGTTTACATTTAACAAACATTTATTAAGGCAAGATACTATGCCAAGATATGGTGATGCAAAAATTAAGGGGAAAAAAAACTCAGTCCTTGTTTTCAAAGACTTAAGCAAACAATTCTGTGCAAACAAAATACAGAGAAAATTTCACATTATTCCCTTATACACTCTACTATATTAAAGTCAAAACAACTTGCTTCATATTTCCTACTACCTGTTTATTCTTGGCTAACTCAGCCTCTTTGGGGCTCACTTTCTTGATTTTGAAACAGGAGGTTTAAACTAAATGTTCCTGGAAATTCGTCAAAGAAAGTTGTGCAATCTTTTTTGACTCAATTCTTTCATCTGAAAAATAGGGATAACAATTATACATGCTTTATCTGTCTCCTAGGGCTAATGTAATGTTAAAATGAGATATTGATCTAAAACTACTGTGAAAGGAAGAAAACTCCTACAAATATTATTTTATTGTAGCCTTTAATTCCATATCTCCAGTCATATCTGTGACTTATGTCTTTTAATACATTGCTCTTCTGTTTATAAGGCCCATACATGTCTTTGTCATTTAATGTTTTCTTATAGCATAAATATCTCAACCTGTGATTCCCACTATCTCCAGGATATTGCTAATTATCTCAAAGAATATTTTGAAATGTTTTTAAAGTCCCAAAAATATTTTTTACAATTCTAATTAAATGTAATATCATGCAAGACTGATCAATGAATGACCACTTCTTAAAATATTCAGTTATGTTTTTCCTGGTGAATTTTTCATAGCAAATACAATTTCTCTGTTTGCTATAAATCCAACACATGAAATTATGGTGAGCTCTCAAGTATCTCTTTACTATAGGTACAATTATCCTCTGTCCTAAGACAGGACTGTTTCCCATGTGGATACTGTATAATGATGAAAAGTCTGAATTGACTTCTGAGCTGGAATTATCATTCATACAAACCCCCCTTCTAATCAAAGTTACCTCATTTCCATCTTGGATTCTAAATGGGGAGGAATTGGTAGGTCTTTCTAGGTGGAGGAAGGACATAAGGCTATTTTGTGACTTTAAAGGCAAGGTGCTCCTATTTCTTTTGTCTCATGGGTTTATTCCATCCAAGTCTTAAATAAATGAATATACAGAATCCTATTGATCTTTGAAAGGTCAGAAAGAATTAATCAGAGGTCCAACTATTGGAGTCAAATGTGATGAGGATCAGCCTTAAGGAGTAATTTGATTGGGCCAGCCCATCAATGAATTAACTGAGATAACATGGCCTGCAAGAAAGATATTGATATGCAATATCCCAGGGGCTTCTCCAAAAGAAACAAGGACTTCTAATGTCAGGAGGCACCCATCAGTCACATATGTTCCCTCCATATGTCTCATGCTTTTGTGCCTCAAGCTTAAACCCATTATCCCAGAGAACTTGTGAATGTATGTTTGCGTGTGGGATGGGGAGAACTGAGGCATATATGGGAAGGGGAGGGGGATGACAATGATTAGTACTCAATACTATAAATGTAAACTCATTCTCCCCAGGGACAGTGTGCAGAGGGAAAAGTGTGGCCCAGTTCAGGGAAATTTTTTTTGTTATGCCTATCTCTGCTATACCTTCTCAGTAAATATCCTTTGTAAGAGCTAGTAGATATTATTGATCGATATTTAGAATATATTCACTGGTTAATTGATATTAGGAAGCATGTTGTAAGGGGGCCTATAAAAACACTCTGTCTCCCAGTTTTGCCCTAGAATTGGGGGGGGGAGGGGAAGAAGAAATAGTAATCCTTTGGGGGCAAATTACTATTTAAGCTTCCTTTTATAGTCAAGGAAATTGAGGCCCAAAGAGATTAAATTCAACATTACACAGATAGTAAGAGTCATAAAAAAAATTTTGAATCCAGACTTTCTGACTCAAGTCAGTGGTTGTTGCACTGTACCACCCCACAGCAAAGCTGTATGAAATCAAACACCAGGATGCAGTCCCCATCTTTCAGCAAAGAATTCTTGTCCCAGAGGATGCAAACCAAGCTCAACACAACTATCTGCACTATCCATTTGCATGAGCTCTCAGGCAATCTCTTGTCCCAAGTTTTGTTTCCTTTCCACTTAATTCTTGAGCACAGTTGACTAGGCTTCAGGTCATATGGATAAACAGTTTAAATACCACCCTTTACAAGCACTTAAAGGTAAGAGAAATCAAATCAAAAACTGAAAATGTCCCATTATTCATTAAAAAAACTCTTAAAGGCCTAATTCTTGTCACAGTGCTATTCACTACTGTGTGGCTCAGAAATGGTGAGGAGTCACCATTTAATAAAAAAAGCTGAAGAGATCTCTAGAAGCAAAGCAAAGTTTATTATATTTATTTTTTCAAGAGAAGGTCGTCCCACCCATCAAGCAGACAATCAAAGGGAGGAAGCACCTCTTGTGGGCAGGGTTAACACTTTAATACCCCCTCCCACTACTGACCCTCATCCTCATTGGCTGAGGGTCTCGCATTCTAATCTCAGGAACTGCCCAAGAAATTGAACTTGACCAATAAGTACATAGTTGCCCATATTTGATTGAAATAGGGAGAAAATGATGTCATGGGAGGATAGCAGGAAGGGGACTTAGGTATGCCCTTGGATAAATGCTCAAAGTCCTTCAGGCCTACTCAAACTCTGAAGCAAATGAAGCCTTATTCGATTTTCACAACTGTCTTGAAAGATCTCACTTCATCTCATTCACCACTACTAACTGTGTTCTAGAAAGCCTGAAACAATCTCAAAATTATGGTATTGGCAGAGGTTTTTCATTGGAAATTATTCAATTATTATTATTGAAAGGTGGACGTTTAAAGAATCTAGACTAAGTTTTTATGAAAAATATAGAAGAGAGAGACAAGGAGTTGGGAAGAAAGTTTTTCTGATGAGCAGAAACAAAACTTTTTCAAATAAAAGGAAATGCATGAAGATAATAAAAGACCTACTAGAAAATTGGCTCAACTTAGATTATTAGAAATGATTTGATCAACTAATGAAATAGTTTCACTTTGACTATCATCATGATTGATACCACTAACTGGAAAGGAAATATTTAATTTGCAGGCTCTGCTATCCCCATTTAAAGTTGATTTTCACATCAAATAACAAGGGTGTATGAAGAGCAAATTAAAGTACCATTTAAAAAAATTAATTTGCATCTGAATTTTCCACAGAATGATTTTCACCTTTCCTTTCTCAGAATTGAGTAAGGGGTTGGGAGAAAGAAGGGAGAAAGATTTTTTTCTGTTCAGTTTCCTTTCAAATTAAAAATTGTCATTTTCATCAATTTTTTAAAAAAGATTCCAGAATTTCATATGGCTAAATTATCAAGAGTGCAATTAACTCAAGCTTTGAAATTGTACTTCTGAAGCTGCTTTGCACAGTTATTAAGGTGGGAAGTAGAGACATTTCAAGATTAACTGTTCCAAGAAAAGATAGAAGAAACTAATATTTGTCACCTACCACCACATAGTGTTGCAGTTGATGAGGTGGGAGAATAGAGGGTAAGAGATCCCTAACAGCAACCTGGTGGCAGGCTTTGCGAAAAAATTCACAAATCCTAATAAATAACAGGCACAAAGTTTGTATCAAAGAATGGGATTTTTTTTTTTTTACACTGAGAAGACAGCTTGCTAGGAAGACAGCCAGATTCTTAGTGGGCAAGGTCCTGTCAGGACTATATATTGAGAAGAAAATATCTTCAGTAATAGACAAGATCCTGTTAGGACAGCTACAAAGATTCTGGGTTCAGAGTTGTCTTTTATTAGCCATCTGAGGCTTGGGGCTTCAATTCAATTCAAAATTGAATGAGATTACTTAACTGGGAGTTTGAACCTCTCAATGTTGACTATGCTCCAGGGCTGAGATTTCCAATCTTGGGAGTTTCCCTTATGGACAGATGGGTGTGGTCCCTTCCAAGTGGCTGGGAGAGTTTGAGACTCAGGAATCTCCCTCTCTCAAAGGGGGACAAAGTTTTGGGGCCAAAGGTTAAAGGGGACACAATTTACATCATAGTGAGAATGAATTAGGGGCTAAAACTGATTTTCTTAGATACTATGCTATCCTTTTTACATATTAAACATATTTTTAGGAGCAGGCACAAATTCCCAAATTTGAATTCCAATGGTTATGTAAGGCAAGACAGAGATTAGAGAGTATTTAATAATCTATTTAAAATGGAGAGATTTATTGGGACCAAATAGATCCATGATTTGGTCCCAGGGCTGAATGAGACTATCAGCAAACAATGTGTGTTCTCAATGACATATATATGCAGGTGGCTCTGCTACAGGGATAGACTGAGGCAGGGGTGGAATCAGAGCACAGAGAATGGGAACAGCCTATCAATCCGGTTCTGACAGGGTGGGTTGAGGCACTGGACATTCTGGGATGGTGAAAGGCATTCTGATAAGTAGGGAAGGGCTGAGGTCATGATGTCTAAAAGCTCTTTCTCCTTATCTAGATCATCATGATTAGGAGGGAAGGATGGTGTTGCAGAACAATTAGTAACTGAGGCAGAACAATTCAGGGGAACGGAGGCAGGACAATTTAAGGAAACTGAGTCAGGATGTTAAAAATCCTTGACTCTGGGCATTCACTTCATTTGTGAACACCCTAGCATTACTCTGCATTTTGCATTGCCAGTCTCTTTTAATTCCCAGGCCCTCAGAGAAACCTCTGGCTACTGTCTTTTGCAGTGTATAAACCAATTTTACCCAGCTTACCTCGTTCTGAGGTCTTCAGAGGTCTCTGGCTACAGTTTCACAAACTGTAGTTTAAAAACTGGTAGCGCACTCAAGAACAGCCATAGCCAGTTCAAAGTCTTTTATTTACATGTTCACATTTTGCCCTGACCTCTTGTTGACTCCCAGGTGAACAGCCACTATTCACAACCTGCCTTCAACCAGGTTAAAAATGTAGACTTCCTCCTCCATAGAGCCTAAGTAGGGTCTTTGAGGTCACATGCACAGTCAATCAGAGAGGGAGACGTCTCCCATTACGAAGCTACCTCAATATGGCTGGAGTCCCACCCATGATGTGGTCTCTTCCTGTTCAAGAAGTTACTTTTGGGGCTCTCAAGCATTACCTCCTGGTTACACTGAACATGATCTTTGTCCTTTGACCCTTACATCAGGACAATTAGGGAAACTGAGTCAGGACAATAAAAGAGAACTGTGGCACAAGTTATAGTGATTCCTTTCAATGAGGGAAATCTACCTTAAAATAAATAAATAAATCTAATTTTTTTTTTTTTTAATTTTGAGTTCCAAATTCTCTTCCTCCTTTCAGTTGCTTCTTCATCCACTGAGAAGATAGGTAGTATGATACCCATTATACATATGAAATCATATAAAACATTTCATATTAGTCATGTCAAAAAATCAGGATAAATAAAGTGGAAAAATCAGACTTTAATTTGAACTCAGAATCCATTAGTTTTTTTTTTTTTTCTTTCTGCAGGTAGATAGGAATTTTCATTACAAGTTCTTTAGCATTGTTTGGGATCATTGTATTGATCAGAATAGCTAGATCTTCACAGTTGATTATTACAATATTGCTATTAGTATACACAATGATCTCTTGGTTCTGTTCATTCATTCTGCATCAGTTCATATAGCTCTTCCTAGGTTTTTCTGAAACCATCCCCTTCATTTCTTTTAGCACAATAGAGTTAAGGAAAACCTAACAACTGATTGTTGCACCACTGACTACAGTATTTATTCAACATTGGACACCATAAGAAGTTACAGAGCAATATTATGAGACCTCTTTCATCTACAAGATCTTTTTCATCCATTTCTTTCCTTCCTTCTTTCATTTCTTCATTTCTTCCTTCTCTCCCTCCCTTCCTTTATCCTTTCCTTCATTACTTACTTCCTCCCTCCCTCCCTTCCTTCTTCTCTCTCCTCCCCTCCCTCCCTTCCTTCTTCTTTCTCTCCCTCCCTCCCTTTCTCCCTTCCTCTCTTCCTTTCTTCCTTCTTCTTTCCCTCCCTCTTTCTCTCCTTCCTTCCTTCCTTCCTCTCTTCCTCCTTCCCTCCTTCCCATCCCTCTCTCCTTCCCATCCCTCTCCCCTTCCCATCCCTCCCTCCTTCCCACCCTTCCTCTTTCTCTCCTTTCCTCTCTCTCTTCCTTCCTTAATTATTTATTTCATTTCTTCCTCACACCTTTCCTTCCTCTTTCCTTTCTTCCCTTCCTCCCTCCCTCCTCCCTTCCTTCCTCCCTTCCTCCCTTCCTCCTGCTTCCCTCCCTCCCTCTTTCCCACTTTCCTTTTTTCCTTCCTTCCTTTCCTTCCTTCTTTCTTTCCTTCTTTTCCTTTCTTTCTTCCTGCTATGAATTTTCTATGCCTTGCTCCCATCTTTTTGTATAATTTCAAGAACAAAGAAGGAACATCACCTACAACAGCAACTTGCCATTTACACTATTTTTTTTGTACATAATAATTTGTATGTTGTCTCCCCAATTAAGAATGTCTTTTTTTCCCACTTAGAATGTGAGCTTCTTGATGATATCTTTTCTTTTCTTATACCCCCACAGCTCAACACATATTAACTCCTTGGAACATATTAAGTCCTTGATTAATGTCTGTTGATTGATAATTTGTAAGTCCCTGCACTAGGTTCTTGGAATACAAAGATGAAAAACAACATAGGTCTTTGTCCTTGAGGACTTGGCAGACTAATAAAGAGAAAATAGATGTATACAAATAAACATTACAGAAGGGTCAAACAAAGAGGCAGGAAAAAATTTAGGGAGGGAGAGATAATTTCCAGGTACTCTTTAGTCTTCCCAAGCACCTAATGCATGTTTTGCACGTGATAGGCACTCATTAAATCAGATAAATGACAGAAATGCTCCCACTCTTCCAAAGCTAATTTATCTCATGGATGTTCCCTCACTTTTGTAGCAATCAGCTCCAAATCTGTCCTCTACTGGGTTTTTGCCAACCCTGTTTTCCCTAGATTCCTGATTTTCCTATCACTTAAGACCAGAAACAGTAGGCAGAAAAGATATCTAAATTACCTTCTTTCCTGCTTGATGATAACAGCACACCAAGAGAGTGTTGCCACCAAGCACTATGGGGAAACATATAAGATAAAAGGGAATCCTGTAAGTATAGTAAAGATGATAGGATATTGTGGAATGTGGAAGCAGAAGAAAGATATCTTATAATACCTTACTTTTGACACTGTCCATTCCTCTTAGCTCCAGGCAAAAAAAAAAAAAAACCAACAACAACAAAAAAAAAACCCACTATCCTATAGTCTACCTCTTAGATCTGTGGAGAAGGAAGGAATTTTGGCCAAAGAAGAACTAGAAAACATTATTAAATGCAAAATAGATAATTTTGATTATATTAAATTTAAAAGGTTTCTTACAAACACAACCAGTGCAGCTAATGTTGGAAGGGAAGCAGAAAACCAGGGGGAAAATTTATATCCAAGGGCTCTGATAAAAGTCTCATTTCTAAAATATATAGAGAATTTACTCAAATTTTATAAGAATACAAGCCCTTGTCCAATTGAAAAATGGTCAAAAGTTATGAACAATTTTCAGACAAAGAAATTAAAGTCACTTCTAGTTATATGAAAAAAAAATGCTCTAAATCACTTTGATTAGAGAAATGCAAATTAAGAGAACTGAAGTACCACCACACACCTCTCCAGTTGGCTAAGATGATGGGAAAATATAATTAATGTTGGAAAGTACGTTGGAAAATTGGGACACCAATGCCCTGTTGGTGGAGTTATGAACTGATCCAACCATTCTGGAGAGCAGTTTGGAAGTATGTCCAAAGGGCTATCAAATTGTGCATACTCTTTAATCCACTAGTATCTCTACTGAGTAAGTATCCCAAAGAGATCATAAAAAAAGGAAAGGGACCCATCTGTGCAAAAATGTTTGTAGCAACCCTTTTTGTAGTGGCAAGAAACTGGAAACTGTATGGATAACCATCAGATGGAGAATGGCTGAATAAGTTATGGTATATGAATGTTATGGAATATTGTTATTCTATAAGAAATAATCAGCAGGATGATTTCAAAGAGGCCTGAAGAGACTTACATAAACTGATATTAAAGTGAGTAAAACCAAGAAAACATTGTACACAACAATAAGATTATGTGATGATCAACTGTGATAAATATGGCTCTTTTCAAAAATGAGGTGACTCAGCACAGTTCCAATAGACTTGTTATGGAAAGAACCATCTTCATCCAGAGAGAGATTGTGGGGACTGAGTGTGGATCACAACATAGTATTTTCACCTTTTTTAGGTATAGTTTGCTTCTTTTCTTTTTTCTTTCTCATTTTTTTTTCCTTTTTGATCTGATTTTTCTTGTGCAGCATGATAAATGTAGAAATATGTTTAGAAGAATTGCATGCACTTAACCTATTTTGGATTACTTGCTATTTAGGAGAAAAGATTGGGGGAGGGAGGGAAAAATTTTGGAACACAATGTTTTTCAAGAGTGAATGTATTTTTAAAAAAAGTAATCATTAATTTTTTTTAAGAATGTACAATTAGTGCTTATAAAAAGAACCATGTGAACCAAATTAAAAAAAAAAGAAAAACACTATTCCAAATGGGCCCCTAAATTATCTCTTCTTTGGGATGCTGATCTCATTTATTCCCTAACCCCAAAGAGATTCCACACTCTGTTAGATACCTATCAAAGGGATCGGGGAGAAAGAACCATCAGCGATTATAACAATTAAGGTCTGAGGGAAAAGGCATGTCCCACACCTGGGGAAATGATCTGAGAGTACAAGAACATCAAATCCAAAAATCAAAGGAGGTGTTTGATAGGGGTTCAAAGGTCTAATTTAGGACATGCTAGGAAAAACAATATGAAAGTGGAACAAGAAGGCAATCATATTTTCCTTGTAACCAGGGAAAGGTTCTAAAACTCAACTAAATCCTAAGAATTGGAAGACCTGGATAAATGGTATTATTTTCTCCCTGGCTCAGGAGATAGATTATCACGAGTCCCAGAATTAGGGCAAACTTCCTGCCATATAGACAGTCTTTGAAGTAGAGTATAACAGAGGAGGGGCTGTTGCAGTCCAGTTTCAAAATTCCAGTGCAGTGGCAGAAGTCTGCCCCTGGCCTAGAGGTCATCATATAATCCCTTTCTCAGAGAAATAAACAACACTGTCTATCTAAGGCTTTAATTCCCAGAACTCACAGTTAGCTTTCATTGCTTTATTCTGCTCACAGGAAAACTTTGAATCCCCAATTATAAAGGGCACTATGAAATGACAACTTGTATCACAACATCTTCACTTATTACAACACTTTTTTAGACAATGTCAGGCTAGCCATGTCCAGTCTTCTTGATGTTATGCTGAAATTTCTTTCTGTTGCATTTTCTATCTCTTTTAGCAATTATTTTATCTGACTCTGTTTAGCTCAGCTCTTGAGAATGAAATTGTTTATTTGACCAGTAGTCTAGCTGTGAGACATATGACCTGGTCCAAACAGGCCTTTATAAACCTGAGTTCCCATGATACTCACTCCCTTCCAGACTAACTATAACCAATGTCTACTTGGTGGCAATATCCCCTCACTTCAGACTTACAAACCTATAGACACTTATAAACATACCTTAAAGCCAAAGGAAACTAGATAATTTCCATTATTTTCAGTTGCTGAGTTTAATCACTTCACTACTTTGTTAGGAGGAGAAAAAAATGGCAAACTACTCCTGTATCTTTGCCAAAAAAACCCAAATGGGGTCAGGGAGAGTTGGACATAACTGGAATGATTGAAGAACAAAAATTATGTCAGGAATCATAGTTCAAGCTTGAGCCTTTTACAACTAGAAATGCAGTCTACAATAAATTTTGCTTTTTTTCTACTTAAATAAATAAGCAGGATGGGAGAGTGAGTTAGTAAATAAGTATTTATTATCTGCCCATTATATGTCAAGCACTGTGTTAAATGCTGGGCATATAAAAACAAAAGACAGTTCCTCTCAGCATGAAGCTTCCCATTTAATGGAAGTTAGTTGTTAAAAAAAAAAAGCACAAATCAATTTTTATAAGTACATATAATATCAATAAATTGATTTGATGATTATGACACATATTGTGAGGTTCCTTATCTGAATTGTTACACTCACACTAATGATTCAGATCCAAGAGCTACTTTTTGTCAGGATTCAAGAAATAGTCCTAAGAGGTTGGGGGAATTTTTGACTAATGTTATTGATGAACTCCCCACTACAATGTTTTCTTCCTAAATTAATTGCTCTTGATAAGCCTCCCAGGTTCATTTGATCAAACAACGTAAAATAGCATTGGCAAATAGATTGTTTTTAGTGAGAAGATATAGCAAAAACAGAATACAAATATTTCCCCCCAACATTAAAGGTATATTTTGCCTATAGCACCTCAATCCCCTGGAAGACTGAGATTTAATTTAAAACAGCTTCTACAAAGTATCTATCCCATTAAGACCATTTCCAAATGTTGCGAAGCTAATGGATAGATAGTATATATCTAAGTTACTGCTGGGTTGAATCAAACAACAAGTTGCCATTAAACTCAGCCTTTGGCAAATCCTGGTACAGTCTGAAACATTCATGTTCCTGGAACTCATTATTCTAACCTTTCACAGTTTATAAGGTTAAAGCTGCCTCCAATGTTCCTTCACCCAAAAGTAGGACAGTTCAAACATAACCATGGCAGAAGCAATAGCAGGACCATTGTGCTCATGCTGGCTCTAGATGAGAGGGGGCTTAAGGGTCCTTCTCCACCCAGAGGCTTATCGTAGTCCTTGCCAAGCCAGGCAGGAAAGAGCCTGAGATTTGATTTGACTGGCTTGGCTTTTATATAGTACCAATTCTAGTTTGACAGTCAAGTAAAAGTCAATCTCTTCACCATGTAGTCAGCAGAACAGAACGATGTGCTGAGCACTCTCTGAGCTGGGGATGTCTAAGGATGCTCTGAGATAGGGACTAAAGACCTTCTATTACACATTGCATCCCTCTGTCTTTCCACAAATAAGTTCCTCAGCCTCTTCTACATGGGACAGGACAGGCAGAATCCCTTGCACATGCTCTCAGAATAGGACCTCATTGGCCAGGACCTCATTGAACTTGGATTCATGATCTTATTTAGTGAGGTTACTCCCCTCATCAGCACAAATCCTAATCTTTCATCCTTCTTCTGTGTAGTTCTCACTCATGTCTTTCCATAAATTCTTTGAAAAAAATTATTCAGTATACTGAAGACCACTTCCAGACTCTCCTTCTTTCTTCTTTAATCATGAAAAAATCAGAGAAATTTAAATCAGAAAATTTTAATTTAATTTAATTTAGATTACATATGTATATATTTATTTATGATATATGTATATACTTGTATTTATATTATATTATTATATAATACATATATTTATATTATGATATAATAATTATATATTATATTATATACTTATATTATTATAGTATGCTTGTATTATAATTATTATAACATTATATGCAATGATATATATATTTATATAATTATAATGGATTATATTTTAATTAAGGAATGGAAAGGGAAGTACTACCTCTATGCCCCATTCCAGCCTCTTTGAGTCCTACTTCAGTTTAGAGATTTCCATTTGACTCCCAATATAATTCTGTAACATTTGTAACACTGTCCCAACTCAGAGATTGGCTTCTCATTTCAGATCAGATTCTCAAATAAAGGTGTTAGACAACAACAAAAAGTGCTGGAAAAAAATGCAGGGAAACCTGAGTTATATTCCAGTCTCAGAAATGTATTAGTTGTGTGATTTTAAGCAAATTATCTTGTCTCTGTCTGTGTTAGTTTCTTGATCTTTAAAAAGGAAAAGAATAATGGTACCCACCTCCCAGGGGTGCTGTGAGGATCAGAATGATATAATAATTGTGAAATGGACTCATATGGACACATATTGGGAAAAATAAAATATGCAAACTTCAAAAAATTGTGGGAATTGGGAGAAAACTTTATTATATAGTTTGAACCTACCCCTGCATGAGTGAGAAACTGGGCCACCTCTACCTGCTGTTTAGAGACTTTTAACTAAGTACCTATATTATGCTGATCAGAAACCCAATCACATCCAAAGTTTGATGCAAGCAGTTTTCTTACAACTGTACATCTCAAAAAACCCATATGTTTTATCTAAAAACTTGCCCCAAAGCAGCCAGTTATTGTTTCTATTTTCCTTTGATTTTTCACAGACACTTGGAGAAGTAAAATTCTTCTTCTGAATTTAGGAAATTCTACCTGTTCACTCTCTCCTTCCCAATTTGGAAATTAGAAAATCCAAATGAGAAATTTCATCCAATTAGAAAATTATCTAATGTATTATTTGCTTTTAATCAATTGGCCTTATTTGATTAAATGTTTTTAATATATAAAAGTCTGTCTCCTTTTGTATTTGGGGTCCAGGCCTAGGCTAAGGGCTCTGGTCCTGGTTATTTGGGCAATTACCATGCCATACATTACTTGACAAATTGATATTCTCAGAAGATTGAATCTTTGTTTCCTCCTTCATTTCATCTTTTACCTACCACACGTGGGTACCAACGTAATATTTGGGCTGACGACTGAAAAGCTTTCATTCTTGCTCCATCACATCCCAGCTCCTTTTAAGTCACACCCATCCCTTCTGTTTTTTTTAAACAACTTCTCACATACAAGTAATCATAAGTAAGATGCAACCAACTACTTACTCTCACAATTTATTTTTTCATTATCTTTAGAATATACATACATGCATATATATATATATATATATATATATATATATAATCTAAAGGCATGGAAATGTATATATGTTCCTCATTCTGTCCATATACAACAATCCTTTAAAGTAAATAGAAGAGGTATTTTTGTCCCTATTCTTTAGGTGAAGTTGTGACTCAGAAATTAAGTGAGCTGTTCAAGGCTGGACATCTGGCAGGTGTTTAAAGCTTGGTTTTTCTCAGACTCCAAATTCAACATGCTTTTTTAAGAGGGTACACTATATCTCTGGTGTGATACATAGATCACTCTGAAAAAGATTTTATAGAAATAATTAAGGATGCGGCAGCTAGGTGGCACAGTGGATAGAGCACTAGCCCTGAAGTCAGAAGGACTCGAGTTCAAATCTAGTCTCAGACCCTTAACACTTCCTAGCTGTGTGACCCTGGGCAAGTCACTTAACCCCAATTGCTTCAGAAAAAAAAATAAGAAAAGAAAAGAAATAATTAAGGGTGAAAACAATATTAGTTCTTTCTCTAAAGGTAGATAGAATACTTCATCATTAGCCTTTTGAAATTCTTGTTGGATCATCATATTGTTGAAAACATCTAATTCTTCGTTGTACAATGTTGTTGTATAAAATATTCTTCTCCTGGTTCTGTTCCTTTCACTTAATAGCAATTTATGTTAATTTTTCCAGGTTTTTTGGAGAGACATATGACTGGATAAAGGATGAGGGAGAGAGAATGAGAGAGAGAAGGATAAGATAATTGATATTTAAACAACATCAGAAGATGCACATATTTGTTTGTAGCCCATGAGGGAAGGATTCATGAGAAGACACAGACTAGTGGGATGAAAGATGAAAAGTCATGGAAAGGCTGCTATCTATATAATTTGAAGAAGTGATTGAAAAAAAGAGATCACAGACACAAATTTGTGTCTAGTACCCTTCTGCACTCATTACTATTCTCTCCATCAATCAATCAGTCAACAAGCATTAAATATCCTATGTGTGATAGGCACTATAATAAGTGCTAAGATAGAAATATAAAGAATACTGAAATCTCTCCTCTTAAGAAACTTTCACTTTACCAAGGATGACAATAAATATGTCTATATTTATACAGAATAAATATGAAGTAGCTAATTAAATACAAGGTAGTTTGAGAGTGAATATCTAATGAGCCTAGAACAGGCTTCATATATAAGATGGTACTTGAGCCTCATTATGAAAAAAGTAGGGATTCTTTGAGTTTGGACAAGGAGGAAGTGTGTTCCAGACATAGGGCATAACTGTACAAAAACATGGAGATGGGAAAGATCAATTTGCAGAGTGTGAGAAGGAAATTATCATACAATGAGGTAAGAAAGATAAATGGGACCAGGTTGTAAGTTATTTTAAAAACTAAACAGGAATGTGCCAAAATGTTTGTGGCAGCTCTTTTTATAGTGGCTAGAAACTGGAAAATGAATGGATGCCCATCAATTGGAGAATGGCTGACTAAATTATGATATATAAATGTTATGGAATATTATTGTTCTGTAAGAAATAACCAGCAGGATGAATACAGAGAGGCTTGGAAAGACATGAACTGATGCTGAGTGAAATGAGCAGAACCAGGAGATTATTATACACTTCAATAACAATACTGTATGAGGATGTATTCTGATGGAAGTGGATATCTTCGACAAAGAGAAAATCTAATTCAGTTCCAATTGATCAGTGATGGACAAAATCAGCTACACTCAGGAAAGGAACACTGGGAAATGAATGTGGACTACTTGCATTTTTGTTTTTCTTCCCAAGTTATTTTTACTTTCTGAATTCAATTCTTCTTGTGCAACAAGAGAACTGTACGGTTCTACATACATATATTGTATCTAGGATATACTATAACATATTTAACATGTATAAAACTGCCTGCCATCTAGGGGAGGGGATGGGAGGAGGGAAGGAAAAAGTTGGAACAGAAGTGAGTACAAGGGATAATGTTGCAAAAATAACCCATGCATATGTTCTGTCAATAAAAGTTATAAATAAATAAATAAAATATGTCTTTAAAAAAAAACCAAACAGGAAAACTAACATTATATCCTAGAAGCAAGAGAGAGCCATCAGATTTTATTGAGTAGAGGAATGCTATAGGCAGATGTGGGTTTAAGGAAATTCTCTTTGGCAGTTGTATGGAGGACTATGTTCATGCTACTGAGTGATAGCACTCCTTGATCAGGAGCTTTCTCGATTTTCCTTCCTCCATAATAACTTACTTGTCCTTTTTCCCATTTTCTTGAGGAAGCCCTTGCTAGATAACTTCTAATCTCATAAATTAATTTATACTCTCTTGTTTTTAAGTTTTATTTAATTGTTTTGAACTTAGAGATATCACCAGACTAATATTTTATATGTGAAATTATGAACTTCTGTTGCAGTTTTTCCTACCACATCTTTCTGTTGTATGGAATTCCCATTTAAAAAAAAATAAAAATAAATAAACAAAAAAAAATAAAATATTTCCTCTTCCTATCAATGCTAATCAGTAACTGGTCTACAATTTATAATCTTAGAGAACTTCCTGAAAGTTTTAAGAGTTAAAAGACTTAATATGTGAAAAAGGTAGTACTTAAAACCAGGGTATCTGGACTCTGTAGGTAGCTTCAATCTATTGTGTCCTATTGGCTCTCAAAACTCAGGAAGAGCTAGGTTTAAATCCTACCCTTGATACATACTAACTGTAAAATTCTGGAAAAGTCAATTAACATCTGAGTGATCTAGAGACAATACTCTAAAATCATAATTTGTAAAGAAGGTATGGACTTGAATTAGTAGAGGAAGTTTCCTTAACTAGGGATTTCTTATATTAATAAATCACAAATCTCATCTCTATTCCTAATCTCAATAATTTTTATTTCATGCAATTCTTAAGGGAATCAAATGGGGGGAATGTATATGTCTGTTGGGTTTTTTTGTGGGTTTTTTTGTGTTTTTTTATTTTAAAGTACTATATAAATGCTGGTTATTATTATTATGAGATCTGTCATTGGGATCAAAAGCTCATTGTGTTTGTTCAAAAGGTAGGGGATATATGTGATACTATCATGGTAGAGCTAGAGCCTACGAACTAGATTTTGAGAGAAAAGTGGCATGACTTTGTGGATGTCATTTCTGAAACTACAGAAATGGGCACAATGCCCGGACTTGGTTCAATAGAAGGATATAGTCATACTGCTGGTAAACAAGCTGGAAGAGCAGATGGGTACAATAAAACAGATTTCAGCCTCAACCCTCCCTACCCTTACAGCCATTTTCATGGCAGAGCAAAGTTTACAGGTTCAGCAGGGACATAAGGTCAAGCAAATGACCCTTGCCCATCAATTCTAAAACAGCACCATCAACAAATAGTCTCAGATTCAGCAATAGCACAGGGTTGCTTGGCCTCCTCTGTCAGCCATACTCTATCTGTTACTGAGTGTGGTTTATTAAATTGTCAAAGAAAAGGGAAAGAAAAAAAAGAACAGAAGGGAAGATATTTTCCATTTTCAGATAGTAAATGAAACAAGCAAATTATGATAATGTGACCTTGGAGTTCTAAAAATCCACTGAGATACTTAGAGCATATCATTAATAATAAAATATCATAATCAAGTTTCCTTCACTTGCATCTCTCTCCACTTTTTTTTCTCAGCTCCTACAAATTGATCTGTGGGGGAAAAAATTCTATAAACCATTTTTGAAAGTAATCAATTAGTTAACTGTTGTTAGAATTCCACTCTACTTTTAAAAACTAGTTCACACATGTGAATGCATCTCTCTCTTATCTATTTTTCACTTCTCTGTTCCTTCCCCACTTTCCAATTTTTTTCTCATATTGAAAGAAAATGAATAAAATATAAGTCTATTAGATTGACTACATTTTCTTGGTTTATTTACACTTTAGAATAACTTGACATGTTATAATCTTGTGCCCTGGCAAGATATTTTTCAGACGAAAATTTTTAAAGAAAGCAGAAGGAATTAGAATATGTAATGAGGAAACAAAATTAAGATTCTTTGCAGACTCTATGATGGTACTTAGAGAATCCTATAGAAGAATTTTTTTTTCAAAAATAGGTGAAGCAATTAACACTTTAGCAAAGTTGCATAAAATAATCAATATTTCTGTATATTACCAACAAAGTCTAGTATCAAGAGACTGATAGAAAAATACCTTTTAAAATAATTGTATACAGTATAAATACTTAGGAATCTACTGTACAGATGAACCCAGGAACTATATGAACACAATTACAAAATACCTTTCACACATAAAGACAGATTTAAACAACTTAAGAAATAGTAGTTGATCATGGGTGGGTCACATCAATATAATAAAAATCACAATATATCTAAATTAATTTAGTTATATATACAATGCCAAATAAACTAGCAAAATATATTTTATTTTATAGAGCTAGGAAAAATAATTATAAAATTTATTAGAACAAAAGATTAAGAAAATCAATAAAAAAGTTAATAAAAGAATACTAGCACTACTAAATTTTAAACTATATTACAAAGTAGTAATCATCAAAATAATCTAGTATAGGCTAAGAAATAGATTGATGAATCAATGGAAGAGATTTGGTACTCAATGTGTAATTTTTCAGTCATGTTCTGATTTCTCTTCACTTACTATATTCTTTTGTTGTTTAGTTGGTTTTCAGTTATATCTAACTCTTTGTGGCACTATTTGGGATTTTCTTGGCAAAAATAATAGAGTAGTTTGCCATTTCCTTCTCCAGCTCATTTGACAAATGAGGAAACTAAGGCAAATAGTGACTTGTCCAGGGTTATATATTTAATAAGTGTCTAAAGCCAGTTTTGAACTCTGGAAGATAAATCTCTCTGACTTCAGAATCAGTGCTTTATTCACTATATCACCTAGCTGCCCAGATATTCAATACACAGAGTTAAATAGCCATAATATTCTGGTATTTGATAAACCAAAGATCTAAGCTTTTGGAGTAAGAACTCACTATTTGACAAAATTTTCTGGGAAAAGTAGAAAGCAGTTGATAGAGATTAAGTATGGATAAACATCTCATGTAATATTCCAGGTTTAGGCCAAAATGGGTTTATAATTTGGACACAAATGGTAAAATCTTAAGCAAGTTAGGAGAGCATAGAAAAATATATCTGTTACGTCTATTGATAAGGAAATCATTTATGACCAAACAAGATATAAAGAAGATCACAGGAAATAACATGAAAACTTTTGATTATATTAAATTAAAAAGGTTTTGCACAAAGAAAATCAGTTCAGTCAAGATTAGAAGGAATTATGGAAAATAGGAAAAAATTTTCCAGAAAATTTCTCTGATAAAGTCTTATTTCTGAAATATACACAAAACTAAGTCAAATTTATAAAAATAAGAGCCATTCCTTAATTGATAAATGGTCAAAAGATATGAATGGATAGTTTTCAGAAAAAGAAATCAAAAGATCTATAATCATGAAAAATGTTCCAAATCATTATTTATTAGAGAAATGTAAATTAAAAGAACTCTGAGGTAGCCTCACATCTATCATATTGGCTAACATGACAGAAAAGAAAAATGATAAACATAGGAAGGGATTTGGAAAAATTGGGAAACTAAGGCACTGTTGATGGAGTTGTGAACAGGTCCAACTCTTAGGAAGAATAATTTGGAACTATGCCCAAAGTTCTATAAAACTATACGTAACCCTGTGATCTAGCAATACCAGTACTAGATCTGTATCCCAGGAGTTCAAAGAATAAGGAAAAAACACTTATATGTACAAAAACATTTAAAGCAGTTCTTTTTGTGGTGGCAAAGAATGGAAATAAAGGAGATGCCCATAAATTGGGAAATGTTAAGTTGGAGTATATGGTTGTGGACCTGGAAAGGTTTGTATGTACTGCTATGAAGTGAAATCAGAGCAGAAGTGAGCAGAACAAGGAAAAAATTGTAAACAATAATAGAAATACTATATAATGATCGACTGTGAATTACTTAATTATTTTTATAAATACAGTTAAATCAATAAATTTCAAAGGAGTCATTACAAAAAATGTTAAACGCCTCCAAAGAGAACTGATGGAGGCTGAATGCAGACTGAAACTTAATACACACACACACATATACACACATACACACATATATATACACACACACATATTAGGTTTTTTTGTTGTTGTTTCTTTGTTTTTTAAGGCAGTTGAGTTTAAGTGATTTGCCCAAGGTCACACAGTTAGCAAATGTGTAAGTGTCCTGTGTCCGGAATTGAACTCAGGTACTCCTGACTTCACAGCTGGTGCTCTACCCACTGTACTATCTAGTTGCCCAATATAATTTTTTTTTTGCAATATGATTAATATGGAAATGTTTTGCATGATTCACATGTATAACTAACATTACTTTTTTGCCTTCTCAATAAATAAGGGAGGCATGGGGAAAAGAGAAAATTTGGAACTCAATTTAAAAAAAAATAAATATTATGAATAAATTATTTATTAAAAAATAAACATTGAAATTGTCATACCTTGGAGTAGCTATTGTCTGTCCATCTGTCTTTCTCTTGTAGGAGAAAGAGAAAACTTCAGTACTATTAGTGTAATAAAAGGGTTTTTCTTGGGAAATGGTTATAATCCTTCCTATGATCTATTACCATTGGAAGGACCAGTTTGACCCCAAAATTTGTTTGGTCCTTTGAGGTATTCTTATATCGCATTTCTTTTAAGCAAAAGTTGGGCAACTGCTTTTGGGAACTATCTAGAGGTGATTCTTAGTTAGGTATAAGCTGGACCAGAATGTCTCTGGGATTCATTCCAGTTCTGAGATTTTGTAAATATTCTAGCAGACATATTCTGTAGAGAGCTTATGAAGAAAGCTTGGGATTTTCATTTCATTGAATGTGCTCAAGTCAAATGGATTTTAACTAACTGAAGTTCTAGTTATTTCTTTTTGATTGAAAGTCTACATATACTATATGTATATAATTTTGGTTAGATATGGATATGAATACATAATATGGTACATTAATATATATATACAGACAAATATGTATATATGTAGATAAATATGTGTATATGCAGATGTAAATACAGACAGAGAGCGAAAGACAATGAATGAATAAAAAAACCATTACTTAAGTGATTGCTATGGGCCAAATTCTGAAATATGAAAAATGTTATTCCATTTAAATATAGGTCATGGTTTATATAATTATTGTCAGCTTGATTCTTCTTTATAGATAGATGGCCAAACTCTTTTAATATATTTACATATCTCTTCTAGTAGACTTTGCAGTGTTCTGGGGCTTGCACTATTGGCATGATTTCATTTGCAAAGGGCAGCATCTGAAGAACCTCACTACCCATAAAAGAATATCTTTTTATCTTGGACTCTGTGGTAGAGCTTTATGAATTTTTTTAAATTGATATATTGGAACATCATAAAAAAAAAGATAAGCAGGAATTCTAAACATATCATTTACTTATCACAACATAATAAAAATATATTGAATAAGGAGCACTTGAAGAAAAATTTAAAAAGTAATTGGAGACTAAATAGCAATTCTAAAGAATTGGTGCATCAAAGAAAAATTATAGGAAAAAATCACAAATTTAATTTTTAAGAATTGACAATAATGAAACAAAATACCAAAATTTATGAGATGCAGCTAAGGCAGCTAGCATGGAACAATTTTACATCTTTAAACTCTTTCATCAACAAAAGAAACAATAAATAAATAAATAAATTGAAAAGTAAGAAAACTAAATTATAAGTATTAGTTATGAAAAAAGAGAACTCATAATTAAAAAGAAATAATTAGCATAAAGCTCTTTCTTAATTATGTCCTAATAAAACTGATAATTTACAAATGGATGAATAATTTCAAAAATATAAAACATCCAAAGTAACAAAAGACTAAATAGAATTTTGTGTAATTTAATATTAAAAAAAAAAACTTAACAAGCTATTAATGAATCTAAAAAGAAAAAAGAAAAAGTTCAGGACCAGAAGGAGTCAAACAAGTTTCATCTATCAAACATTCAAAAAAGAATTATTTCAAATACTTCATAAGCTTTTTGAAATAATATGAAAAGACACTTCTAATCTCCTTTTATGATTTAAATATAATATTGATACATAAATCAAGGAAAGATAAAACAAAGAAAAAAAACAAAAAAATACCCTTAATAAACATCACCAAAAACATTTTAAATAAAATATTAACAAATAGACTACTGCAATATGTTGAAAACATTACTATCATGTGACCAAGATTTGGAAATGGGGTTGGTTCAAAAATAAGAATATGAATATAATAAATATTTTTAATAATACAAATAATAAAGAATTCATCATTGTATCAATAGATACTTTTGATTTTGACATTTGACAAAATCCAACACATTTCTTTTTTTATGAAGCTTTTTATTTTTAAAACACATGCATAGTTTTCAGCATTCATCTTTGCAAAACTTTGTGTTCCAAATTTTTTTCTCTCTCCTTTCTCCTCACTTAGAAAACAAGTAATTTATGTTAGACATGTGCAATTCTTTTATACCTATTTCCACAATTATCATACTGCACAAGAAAAATCAGATCAAAAAGGAAAAATGAGAAAGGAAACAAAATGCAAGCAAACTAAACAAAAAGTAAAAATTCAATGTTGTGATCCACGCTCAGTCCTCACAATCTTCTCTCTGGGTGCAGATGGTACTGTCCATCATAAGACCATTGGAACTGGACTGAATCACTCACAGACACTTACTTCTTTGAAAAGATTAGAAAGCATATAAATAAATGGGCTTTTCTTTAATATAGTAAATATTATCTATAAAAACGTGGGTGCAAACAATATAGGTAATGAAGAAGTAGCAGAGGCCTTTTAAATATGACAAAAGGATAAAGAGAGTATGTACAACATCACCACTCCTATTTAACAGGATCCCAGAAATGCTAAAGAAAGCAATAAAACAAAAAAGCAAAATTGTGAAAATAAGCATAGGCAAAGAAGAAATTAAACTATCTTTTTTTTTAATGATAAGATGATTTGCTTAGAAAACCCTAAACTGTTCATTTAAAAATTAAATGAAACCATTACTAAGTTCAGCAAAGTCACAGGATATAAAAGAAACCCCATATATCATCAGAATTCCTGAATAACTTATCAAATTCAACAAGAGATAAGAATTCCATTTTTTTTTAAAAAGAGAGAGTATGAATTATGTAACCATCTACCTGCCATGACTTTGTGAACTCAAAGTAAATAAAGTATTCTGAATATTTTAAAGATTCTAATAATTGAAAAATGATTTAATTTCTCATCAACCAATGATATTATTTATCTTAATTTACTTTATTAATAATGTAACTATCAAAAGGCCAAAGATTTATTTGAAAGAGCTAGAAAAAATAATAGTAAAATTTATTTAGAGAAGCAAAAGATAAAGACTCTCAAAAGTAATAATGAAAAAACAATGGAAAGAAAGGGATTTATCAATACTAGATCTCAAACTTTACTCTAAAGTAGTAACCATCAAAACAATTTAATCCTAATTTTTTAAAAAATATGCCTATTTGAACAATTTAGGTATATAAAATACTTAGGATTATGTTCAAGAAATCAAAATTTCTGAGGGTAAGGATTCACCAACTGACAAAAACTGCTGAGAAAATTGGAAATCAGTTTGGCAGAAATTAGATATAGACCAACATTTTACAACATTCATCAATAAAAAGTCTAAGTGGATACGTGATTTAGATATAATAACATTATAAACAAATTAGAGGAGGAAGGAAGAAATCATATTTCATGTTCTATATGACTCATGTATAACCTATATCAAATTGCTTGTCTTCTCGATAGGGAGGAGGGAAGGAAGGGAGAAATGGAAATAATTTGGAACTTGAAACTTTAAAAAATAATCATTAAAAATTTTATGTGTAATTGGAAAAAATAAAATATTTAAACTAAAAGAAATTATCTTTCAGATCTGTTTCTAGGATAAAAGAGCATGACCAGGTAAGTATTGAAAAATCACAGATGATAAAATGGACAATTTTGATTACAGAAAATTAAACTTTTTTAATATACAAATAAATTTAATGAAATTAAAATGAGAAGGCAGACAAGTAAATGTAAAATATATTATAGCAAAATTCTCTTGTGAAGATTTCCAAAACATATAAAGAATTGATTCAATATTATAAGACTGACCTATTCTCTAATAGATAAATATTAAAAGTATATAAACACTATTTCCTTTTAAATTCTTTATATTTTTGCCTTCATAAAAATTTTGTGGGTTTTTTTCTATAAAGTAGACCTTTCATAGTTTTATTGGCATGGCCTTAGATAAATAAGTTAATTTAGGTAGTATTATCATTATTATTATTTGTTCAGTATATCTATGAGCAATCATTTTCCTCTATTTAGGTCTGTCTTTATTTGTGTGAATTGTAGTTTGTAATTATATTTATGTAGTTCTTTTATTGATCTTCATAGATAGATTCCTGAGTATTTTATGCATTCTGAAGTCATTTTAAATGTAATTTTTTTTTGATATTTTCCTGATGGGTTTTATTAGTATTATGCAGAAACATTGATGATTTTTGTGGATTTATTTTATATCCTGCATCTTTGCTAAAGTTATTGTTTAAATTGATTTTTAGTTGAATCTCTAGGGTTAAGAACATAATCAAAACATCTGAAAAGTGTAATAATTTTGTTTCTTCATTTCTTTCTTCTGCTTATTCATTCAATTTATTTTTCTTGTTTTATTGCTGTGGCCAACATTTTTAGTACGAGGTCAAACAGAAGTGATGACAACGCAATGATTATTTCACCCCATTTCTACTGGAATAAATCTTGTTTATCCACATTGCAGCTAGCTGGTTCTTGATTTTAGATATGTACTATTCATCGTAGTAAGGAAAAGTTCATTTAAACCCAATTTTTCTAGTGGGTTTTTTGTTTGTTTGTTTTTTTTAACATAAATGTGTTATATTTTGTCAGAAGTTTTCTCTGAATCCATTTATATAATCATATGATTTTTATTATTTTGTGATTAATAATATTAAAGCAACCATGGATTCCTGGCACAAATCTAGCCTAATCATGATTATAATCTTTCTGATAGGTTGTTTTAGTTTCTTTGCCAATGTTTTATTTAATATTTTTAGGGAGATTGATGTATAGTTTTCTTTTTCTGTTTTGACTTTTCATGGCTTATATATCAAAACCATCTTTGTCTCATAGAATAAATTTTGCATGACCTTTTCTTTTTTCCATATTTTAAAATAATTTATATTATATTGAAATTAATTGTTTTTGAATATTTGGTGGAATTAACTTGTGAACCCATCTGATCCTAGAGTTTTTACTTTGACAGTTCATTTATGACTTGTTCAATTCTTCCTCTGAGATTGGTTGTTTAAGTTTCCTGGGTTTTGGTATATTAATTTAGTTATTTTTTATTTTGATAAACATCCATCTATTTGCAGAGAGGCCTTTAAAAGTATGACAAAGGACCAATACCAAGAGACAAAGAGAAGAGATGGAGTGTTATTTATGAAGAACAGATAATAGACCAGTATGACTGGATAGCAGAATGTGAAGAACAGGGTAATGTGTATAAAGGTGGTAACCGGGCTGTTAAGAATATTAAATGCCAGAGGATTTTATATTTTATTTTAGAGGAAAGAGGGAGCCACTAAAACTTACTGAGTAGGGAAAGAGAGAATGATCAGATCTGCAATTTAGGAAAATAATTTTTTAGTTGTATGAAGGCTGATCATAGTATTGAGAGTAGTGAGGCTGGGAGAACGCTTTAAAGGCTAGAAAGTGAAGAGAGCCTGTACTTAAACAGTAGCTATGTGTGGAAAAGAAGGCGATACATAGTAAAGATGCTGTAGAGACAAATAACAAATTTTAATAACTGATTACATAGGCTGAGAATAACATCTAGAACACAAACCTAAGTAACTAAAAAGAATTAGTAGTACCCTCAATAGTCATAGGGAAGTTGAAGAGAAATACAAATTTTGGGGAAATATGATGAAATTGTGTTTTTTTATACACATAAATTTGTGAAGTCTCCAGGACTTTCATTTTGGCAAGTCCATTGGCAATTGCTTGAAGTACTGTTTCTCTCTCTCTTTCTCTCTCTCTCTCTCTCTCTCTCTCTCTCTCTCTCTCTTTCTCTCTCTCTCTCTCTCTCTCTCTCTCTCTCTCTCTCTCTCTCTCTCTCTCTCTCTCTCTCTCTCTTTCCCTGTCTCTTTCTCTGTGTCTCTCTTCCTGTCTCTGTCTCTTTGTCTGTCTGTCTCTCTTTTTCTTCCTCTCCCTCTCTCAGGAGAAAGGAGAGAGAGAAAGAGAGAGAGAGCAATGTTACTAAAACTTAGGGCAGTTTTACATTAAAAATTTATTTTAAAAATTGTACATATTCTGTTAAATTGTTCCCACTGAGTAAAGTTGCCACAAATTAATCTTCCTTTAATCTACTGATTTGCCTCAGAGTTTTAAATGCCTTTTTTATTCTAGAATGGGAATATTCTTTACCTAAATATACATATATAGGAAAATGCAATAGATTCATTTCCCCAATTTGTATGTTACGTGCTTAAAAGTCATAGATCTAGAAGAGATTTCAGAGGTCATCAAATCTGACCCTTTCATTTTATATATAAGGAAACTGAGGTGTAACAATATTGAGTGACTTACCCAGCTTTACACAGCTATTAAGTGTTTGAAGGATTTGAACTCAGTTTTTCCTGATTCACAAGTCCCACAGCTTTATTTGATGTAACATAATACCTTAATTCTAATAAATTTTGTTCTGAATCCTATTACTGGAATCATTCCTAAGTCAGAGGTAATGTTTTTCTTTATTTGTTGAATGAACCAGGAATCTGAAACTTCCCATTGGCTTAGCATGCAATCCCAAATCTCTTGGTGTTTTCTCCCTATACTGTTGTCTGACATTTATTTTAACCAAATTTCACTTATACAAACTCCCCTATAAGTAACCTTCCCTGTTGCCATAGTAACTCTAGCTATAAGAAAGGCTATGATATGACTTGACAGACCTTGATGGATGCAAGTAGGATTCTATCCAGTTCAACAAATGTCTATTAAATACCCAGTATATGCAAACACTCTGATACCAAGACTGATGAGAAACTTATTCAGATCTTAAAAGGAAGTCATAGGTTTAGCTTCTGAAAGTGTCAATAATAGCCTCATATCCATGAGAGGAAGGAAACATGGTGTTGGAATTCTGACAGAGATGGTGATTATGTAAGAACTTAGAAAAAACTAGGTCATACATGTGTATTATAGTGCCCTTTCCTGCTATTATTTTCCAGTCCCAACCCCCCCACCCCCCGCCATGCACTGGCTCTTCCTTGGTCAGCGAGCCCTTATTCTCTTACCAGGCACTCCAAAACATTGCCCAGTCACTTTTTTTTACTTTTAATAGGGATTGGCAGTTTTATCCATCATCCAAGCAGGCACAAGACCAATAATAACTGAACCAGGTGTCTCCAAGTATTTGAGAAAGGGAAATCAGAAGAGTACTGATACACAGAAGGGAGAGATGGACATGACACTTCTCAGATAGAATTAAATGTTTTGACAGGCAATTATTTTTCTCATTCAACTTAACCTACGTAGCCAGCATTTGGCAGCCAGGATTTCCTAGTAGAGACTCTTCGGCTTATCAGTGAGAATGGGGCTCTTACATCTGGAGCCTCTGGACACTGGGGCTAGCAGATTAGAAATGGAATTGGCTACTCTTGCTGAACGGGATTTTGGATGTAGTGGATCTTGGGAAAGGTGGATGTTGTCTCCATCAAAAAGTTGTCTATTACCAGTTAGTTCTCTGTAGCTCATTGATTTGCTGCGTCTATCCTTTGGAGGCCAATTATTCTTTGAAAAGTCTACAAGGATTCAAAGAGAGAAGATGGATTCTGGAGTCATCATCATTCTTTTCTAGAATGTCAGCTTAAGGTAAGTGGGGTGAAGAATACCTTGAATAAGCAGAATGACAAATTCATTCTCTCTATGCACTTGGTCCGAGTACAAATCTTCAGGCAAATTTTTAAAGATGATATTAATGTCACAAAAACAAACATTTAGTAGGCAATTACTGTGCTAGGTATTAGAGAAATTTGAATTTAATTAAACATCCTTTCTATTAGAAGAGAAGTCTTGAGGAGGTGTGAAATAAAGCACATAAAGTCCTATCAGCCCTGGGTAATGTTTGTTTTGTTTCAGCATATTCATTTGGTATGAGAGGAAGTACATATATAGAGAAGAGGGGCTATAGGGAAATGACATTTCATAGAACAAGAGGAAAAAGGATCTCTTTTTCCTCAAGGGCCTCTAGACCAGTGAGCTTAGAGTCTGACATGGGAGTAGAAAATGATAAAAATATACAAATAAATACAATACAATAATTATTAATACAAAGTATTACAAATTATAATACAAACAAATAAGTTTACAAGAAGGATACAAAGTGCTTTGTATAGTCTTAAGAGGAAAAAGATCCTTTTTTTGACAAGGGGAATCAGGAACAGCTTCTTAGTTGAGGTGATATCCAAACTGGGTTTTCTGTTTTTTTCTTGGCCGGATTTATTTTCAACACCTTGATGTAAGAGGGCAGTCTATCTCCTTCCCAGAATATGCAGCCATTTGAAATGAGACAGCATTCAATTTAGAATGAGGGAGAAGTAACTGGATAAAGAAACTCTGGCTACAAAAGTAGGACAGAAACAGGCAGCAATGATTACTATTTCCTGACCATGGAGCTAAATTATAGACCTTAGGATCACAGTACAGCTGAGCTGAGCAGGCAGCCCTAATGAAAATCTTCTAGTCTTTTGCAGTATTTTCAGATGCTTTTCTTTGTCCACTGCTTTGGGAAATAACAGGAAAATTTCAGCATGGTTGCAACTGTATTCAAGGCATTCCTTTAAAGCACAACTGTCTACCAGATCACAGCAGGAATAAATTATATGTCACCCAATGATTTTATAACAGAACTAATTTCAATTTGAAGAGAGAGATAAGAGGTGGCAACATACTCATTCTCAGGAAACTTTTCTCATGCAGACTGATAGGATCAAGTACAAAGCTCAGGCAGATCAATTCAGGGAACTGCAAAAAGAGACAGGCTGTGAATTAGAAGCTGATGGAGGTGACAATTCCTAGACAGCATAAGAAGAGCTGGATATATGAGCCCAGAGAGGATGATGAATGTGTGCTCCTTCATAGCCCCTAAAGAAAGAGCCAGGTGAGTCATGTGAACTTCATAGAAAATAAGATAGTCACAATGAAATGTATAGACATAGGGGATGCTGCTGGTCTGTAATGTGCATTTCCTTTATCCAAAGGCATAGATCATCCCATAGTTCTGGTGAAGTTATTAGATAGGGAAGCTTTGACTTTATGTTATGAAGATAGATATTTAACTAAGCTAAACTCTATGAAATAACTGTGTCCCTGATACATTGTTGGTGGAATTGTGAACACATCCAGACATTCTGGAGAACAATTTGGAACTATGCTCAAAAAGTTATCAGACTGTGCATCCTTTGATCCAACAGTGTTACTACTGGGCTTATATCCCAAAGAGATGTTAAAGGAAGAAAAGGGACCTGTATGTGCAAGAATGTTTGTGGCAGGTCTTTTTGTAGTGGCCAGAAACTGGAAACTGAGTGGATGCTCATCAATTGGAGAATGGCTGAATAAATTGTGATATATTGAATATAATGGAATATTATTGCTCTGTAAGAAACGACCAACAGGTTGATTTCAGAAAGGCCTAGAGAGATTTACATGAACTGATGCTGAGTGAAATGAGCAGGATCAGGAGAGTATTACATACTTCAACAACAATACTATATGATGATCAATTCTGATGGACGTGGCCATCTTCAACAATGAGATGAACTAAATCAGTTCCAATAGAGCAGTAATGAACTGAACCAGCTACACCCAGTGAAAGAACTCTGGGAGATGACTATGAACCACTACATAGAATTCCCAATCCCTCTCTTTTTGTCCGCCTACAATTTTGATCTCCTTCACAGGCTAATTGTACACTATTTCAAAGTCCGATTCTTTTTGTAGAGCAAAATAACTGTTTGGACATGTATACATATATTGTATTTAACTTATAATTTAACATATTTAACATGTATTGGTCAACCTGCCATCTGGGGGAAGGGATAGGGGATAGGAGGGGAAAAATTGGAACAAAATCTTTTGCAATTGTCAATGCTGAAAAATTACCCATACATATATCTTGTAAATAAAAAGCTATAATAATAATAATATATATATATATATTAAAAAAAGAAATAACTGTCCCCAAAGTCATTAAACCATGACTATTTTTTGATTCAGCTATTCCTCTATTTGCCTCTCAACACAAAGGAATTAAAGGAAGAGGTAAAAAGAATCAGATATACAAAAATATTTATAGCACCTCTTTTTGTGGTAGAAAAGAACTGGAAATTTGAGGGAATGTCCATCCATTGGGAAGTTGCCAAACAAAGCATGGATGGAATATTAATGCTCCATTGTAAATCATTTAAAGAGATACTTTCAGACAAATTTTGGAAGACTTGTATAAAATGATGCTAAATAAAGTGAGCAGAAGCAGGAGAAAAAAATTTTAAATAACTTTATAAATAGAAACAACTCTGAAAGACATGAGGACTCTGATCAATCTAACGATCTGCAACTGTTCAAGAGGACTGATGATGGAGTTCTAAAATATTTAAAGGGAACATTTTAAAAAATTGTTTCTGAAGGTTGATAGGGTAGGGGAAATTCCCAGTTGGGTCCATTTTCCAAATGGGGCAATGCTCCCAAAGCCCATTTTACTTAGAGTTATAGTTCTATAGTTAAAATCTATACATGGCTTTTGAAAATCTGGGATTAGAACCCAAGCTTTTTTTTTTTTTTTTTTCTGTTCCCCATACCATGCTGTCCTCTCTCATTGCTAGAGTGATTTGATTGATGTTCATGCTCATGGGGTTTATATTTGATTGAATTGAATCCCGATTTTATGATTGTAGAACCAGCATTAAGGTAGAATATAATGACTGCTTCTCTTTGAGTTTTTGCCCCTGACATCCTATCACTTCTACAACACAGAGAGGTCACTTTTAAACTTTGCTGAGGTCTTTTTTGAAATGAGGCTCAGAATAAGCCTGGAGGCATTCTAATATCATTGTTTAAAATAGAAATTGTCTTCTGTTTAAAAGACTGCTAGCTTCATCAAATGTGCTGTGTAATCAGAAAGGTAATGTCTTGCTTAAGCTTTAGCAGGAATTCATTGAAAATTCAGAGTTTATAGCTCCTAATCTTTAACTTGACAATAGACATTGTTTCATTCTTTGTATTTATGTTCTAAATGTATAACATAAAAGATAGTACATAACACATAACACACATAGTAAGACTTAAATACTTGTTGATTGATCAAATGCTTTAAGGGGTTATGTTACTCTTTACAAATTCTGTCCTTTAAGATTATGAACACTGGTTCTTTGTATTCATGATAATTGATTACAATTTATACATTTATTAAGCATCTATATTGAGCAAGTCACTGTACTAGGTGCTAGGGATAAAGGGGGAAAAAAAGATACTTCTGTTATGTCTGACCTATGTCCTAGATAACCTAACTTTCAGAATGAAAGCAAGTTCAAGCAATATATAGGGCAGTAGGCAGAGAAACTAATACTTGACCAAAAAGTTCTACTGTTTGATTTAATCTAATCCAAATACCCTTTCTCTTCAAGAAAATGTGCTAGACACTTTAAATTATTAAGTTTATTTTAATTCAGCGTAACAAACACCAAATAAAGCTGGCATTTCCATATGCATATTTATTATTGTTTAGTTGTTTTAGTTGTGTACAACTCTTTTGGAGTTCACTTAAGGTTTTCTTGAAAAAATTACTGAGATAGTTTGCCATTTCCTTTTCCAGGTCATTTGACAGATGAGGAAAGTGAGGCAAAGAGAGTGATGTGACAGGTTCAGGGTCACTTAATCAATAAAACTATTTCAGGTCAGATCTTCCTGACTCCAGGCTTGGAATTCTATCTGATGGGTAACATGGCAGAACATAAAAGGAAAATTGTATATGAAATTGCAGAACTCTATATGCATAGCTTGTTTTCTTTTTAAATATGTTAAACCTTTATCATTCAAAGCTCTTATCTGGGCTTTTCTTTTGTTATCTTCTCTGCATTTTTGAGGCAGATCCTCAAAGAATCTTTTTAAAAATTATTTTCCCCCTCCTCTATTACTTTATCCCTTCACCCTCTCATTGATCTCTAATGATGAAAAAAAAAGGAAGAAAAACTAAGCCCATACTAGAAGCTTACCTTAGTTATTTGAAAATATATGTTATTCTGCAGCTTGTGTTCATCACTTTTCTATAAAGAGGTGGATATTCTCTGGATTGTGGCAGATAATTGATTTCATTACAGTCCTCAAGTCTTTTAAAGCTGTTTTTATTTATAATGTTACTGCATCAATTGTTCTCCTGACTTTTCTCATTTCCCTTTGCAACAACTTATACAAGTCTTTCAAGGTTTGTGTGAGAAACCATCCCTTTCGTTGTTTTTTATGGAACAGTAATAATCCATCATATTACATTAGCATGTCTTGTTTCCCTTACATTATCATTCCATATTTAGTGATTTCCCAATACATTGGTATCCTTTTAAGTTTCTGGTTCTTTGCTAATACAAAAAGAGCTTTTTAAAAATATATTTTAATTTCTTTGGTGTACAGAAAGTGATAAGGGTAACAGTGAGAGTAACATTATTTTTTTTTTTTATTCTATGCTTACTTGGAATCAGGAAAGCCAGGCTTCAACCCTACCTTGGACACTTACTGGCTGTGTGGTACTCTGCAAGTCACTTTATTTCAGGCTAAAACTTTCCTCATCTTTAAAATGTAGATACTAATTGTGTTTATCTCTCAGGACTATAGTAAGATCAAATGAAGCAATATATCTTTGCAAACCTTAAAGGGCTATGTAAATGTGAACTGTCAGTATTACATATCACAAAGAGCAAGTTCAAATTCCAAGAGGCCATCAGCCAGGAAAAAGAAAACTGAAACCAGAAAATATATCTTTTAATTTTTGGATATTATGTGTATATCTGACATTAGAGTTAAAGGGCAAAAAAACATAAAAAGTGAAAGAATTTTGAATGTTTGAATGTTTTGGAATGTTTAATTTTCCCATTTCATTCACTCTAAATATGCTAGCCAACCTACAAAGTTCTAAGTTCTACTAGGTAGAGAAAAGGAATCATGAAGCAAGAAGCTTTCCTTTCTTTTCTGTTATCCAAAAAGAAAGCAAGCTACAATAGCCTGATAAATGATAGGGAATGGAATTTGGTAACATCATCAGGAAATGAATAATTCAAGATACCATCAGAGGTCAGGTAAGAGTTACTTAAAGACTTGGAGATTTGGGTTTTTTGTGGGGTTTGGGGGATTTTTTGTTTGTTTTTTTGTTTCTTTAGCAAGAGAGTAATTGCCTTAGATTACCTGTGGCCCTTGCACAAAATAATCATTGACAAATTTAGAAAATGTCTCTGGAGAGCAAAGCTGGAAACTACCACTGCCTCCTTTTCCTCTCTCCAGCCCAATGCTGTGATATGCTCACTAAAGTGCTCCCACCATTCAATATAACTCAGTCACTCTATTCATCTTGATAATGTGTCAAAATCTTTCATCTGATCTAGGTTCTTAGGGATTAGAAGGCTACAATTTATAAATGAGTTTGACTTTTCAAATATTAGTATTCCAGCAATTAGAATAAAGGAAACACTTCAGTGAAATGGCAACATCACATTATTTTGCCTTAAAGATCTCACATGATTCTCTTCCCCCTTTTTTCTTACTCACACACACCAGCAGCTATAGCAGTACCATTTGGGCTAGCCTAATACTTTGGCCCAGACGATGATTCTCTGCTTTTTTCTATTACCTACAGACATCCTCAGAGCAAGGTAATGGCTAATGTGTCCTAGGGACCACTGCTGACTCTACAGATCAGGGGCCTGTGGACAAGAAAAAGGGAGAGGGAGGAGCTTCTGTGTTGTATATAATGTGGGAATTCTTGTGTTCTAGCCCATGCTGTGAATTGCTTGAGGTTTAAGGTTCTGAGAAAACCTAAAGATTTAGATAATGACATCAGCCACAACTGCATCCTTGACATCATCTGAACTTTTCCTATTTTCTAAGCATAAGTACTAGGACTCTCATAGTAAGGTGGATGCCACAGGAAGTTAGGTGACCCATTCAGGTGATGATCCCATTAAAGGAGGTGGGTAACTGAAATACTGTGCCTCTTGAGGAAATTAAGGTCTTGAGATAAAGCAAAGCCACCATGGATGTCCTATTGAGATAAATCCTACAGAGTTAAATAGACTGTCACCAAATCCATCAATTCAGAATATTTAAGTACAGCTAGGAGAGTTTTTCATCGGTCTTTCTTTAGGCTTTGCCTCAGGGACACTTCTAGCCCATCTAGATAGTAAGAGAATGAACATTCTTTTACTATATTTGCTTAATATTTTACTATACATACTTGTTAAGATGAATTTCTTTTTAGTTTCTCTTTTATAACAGGGAGGATGGGAGAGAGATTATAAACTTCTGTTAATTAAGAAACAAGTAGTGTGAAATGAGGCTAATAATAGTACCTACCTCCTAGGGTTATTGTTAGGATCAAATGAGATAATAATTGTGAAGCACTTTAGCACAGGGCCTGGCACATAGTAAACATTATGCAAATGTCAACTATTATAATAATTTAATATTGTTATTAATTATATTTATTATATATTAATTATAATTAATAATTATAATCTAGCAATTAAATAAATGTTATTATTAATAAAATAGTACTATTACTATAGAGATTAATGGGATACCACAAATGTCCAATGTTGCATTCAATTCCAGATGAGGCTACTATATCATTGGTTTTGCTTAATTGTTTTACTTTGTTGTTGTTGATTCATTTTCAGTCATATTCTGACATAGATCTGACACCATTTGAGATTTTCTTGGCAAAGATACTGGAGTAGTTTGCCATTTCATTTTCTAATTCATTTTACAGATGAGGAAACTGAAGCAAATAGAGTTAAGTGACTTGCCCAGGGTCACACAGCTAATAAGAATCTGAAGCTGGACTTGAACTCAGGAAGATGAGTTTTCTGAACTCCAAGCCTAGCACTCTTTCCACAGTGCCACCTAAGAGCCTTTTTACTTTATTACAAAAGACTGTTCATGGAATGAGGATGCTCTGCAAATTCCTTGCATCTAGGCTCATGTTCCCTGTGTGTACCCCTCTCTACATATGTTCCCTATATGTGCTAGCTCTTCCTATGAATGCATGTGCATTTGTGGGTAACTCTGGCTCGGGTGTTTGGGGAGAAATATTTTGTGACTATTTTCTGCCATTTGAATTAACTTTGTCTTCTGTTTGTTAAATGTTAAAACAAAACATTTCAGTTAAATTTCAGTTAATTTCAATTTTAAGTTTTAAAATTCAGTTAAATTTCAATTAATTTTTTTCTGCCTCTGACACTAACTGGATATATGGCCTAGGCAAATTATATAACTTCTCAATATTAGGCTACTTTCTAAATCTGAATTGTAAAGAAAGAACCAGTTTTCTTTGAGAGAATGAGTTTCCTCATTTAGGATCTACTTCCCCTCCCCCCCCTCCCGATTCTGGCCCCATCTCTCTCTGTCTCTGTCTCTCTCTCTCTTTTCCTATCTATCTATCTATCTATCTATCCATCCATCCATCTATGTCTGTTTAATCTATCTATCTATCTATCTGTCTGTCTGTCTATTCACCCATCCATTCATCCATCCATCCACCTACCTACCTACCTATCTATCTATTGATCATATTTATTAATAAAAAATCTGAACTAAAAGAATGTTTCTAAGGGAAATCTGTGCTTGAACCAGCTCACCCAACTCTCTAGACTGTTAAATTTTTAGGGTGAGCATTTATGCTTCCAAAATCAGTGTACACTACAAATCAGGGCTTAATTTATTGTTTTCCTGATTGCTTAGTTAAGTGTTAAGTTAACTTAAGAAAGTTTTTGGAGAAAATATTACTCATGGAAACTAAATTTAAAAGTATGTCCCATCTTATTTTTTTTTCTTTTTGGACAGTCATTTGTTAAATGTTTAATAGCACACCCCTGTCAGATCCCATTATTCTCAAGAAGAAAAGTTAGCACCGTAGTGAAGAACCCTAGGGAAAACCAGAAACTGGAAAGGAAGCAGCTCAGCAACCCCTGGGTTTCTGGCAAAGTTCAGCCAAATAGCCTAGTGCCACTGTCCCTGGGGGAACAGCACAGAAATGTCAATAAAAGTCATTAGTAGCCCTCAGCCTCAGTCGAGATGCCTTTCCACAGGTACTCCTGGTTACCCAAGTTCCACAAGCATCTATCCTTTCCACACACAGACCCTAACTGCGTTTGTTCCTCACACATACACCCCTCCCCACATATGCCTAGGCTCATGTTCCCCGTGTGTGCCCCTCTCTACATATGCTCCCTATATGTGCTAGCTCTTCCTATGAATGCCATGTGCATTTGTGGGTGACTCTGCCTTGGGTGTTTGGGGAGAAATATTTTGTGACTATTTTCCTTGCCATTTCATTTGAACTAACTTTGTCTTCTATTTAAAGTAAGTCTATCAGGGTGCTTACAAGAAACATTTTATCTGGGACATCTGCAAATGCACGTGGGAGTAGGTGAAAGAGGTGTTCCTCATATTCTAGAATGACATAATACAACATCCAGTGGGATATGGTAGAAACAACACTGAATTTGAACCTAGAACTGGGTTCTTGCTATTTGTTTGGCAAATTTGGGCAAACAAGCTTCCCTTTTTCATCCATAAAAGAAGAGGGTTGGACTAGTTGACTTCCAAGATCCCTTTCAATTCTGAATCCATGATCCTTTGGCTTCTGTAACCTGGTTTCTAGTATTTATTTATTTAATACAATTCTTTCTTTACAGTTAAGATATGGTAGTTTTCAAGTTAGCTCCTGTTAAATTTTCATCAACTCTAAATCTAGGCAGTGCAGTGGATAAAGAGCCCCACCTAAGTCAGAAGACTTAAGTTCAAATCTGACCTCAGATACTTATTAGCTGTGTGACCCTGGGCAAACCACTTAATCCTGTTTGTCTCATCTGTAAAATGAGCTGGAGAAGGAAATGGCGAACCACTCCAGTATCTTTGCTGAGAAAACCCCAAATGGGGTCATGAAATGACTAAATGACTAAACAACAACAAAACATTACTACATGTATAATTTTTTTAAATGAATAGGTAAAAGTTTAAAACTTAAGAATAGTTACTGGAATAATGGAGTCATATGGAATAAATCTGAAAAAGCATCATGAAAGAGTTGTTTTTAAAATTATACAATGTTATTATATTAAGGATTATAATATTTGAATCTAATGCAGTTATTGTGAACTAAAAAATTATGGATATAAGAATTCAAAGAAACATTGGAAGATTTGTATAAACTGATACAGAGTGAGATGAGTGAAACCAAAAGAAGCATGTGCACAATGACCACAATAATGTAAACGAATAGGTCACTAAAAAGTGAAATTCAGAGTAATTTGATAACCAGTGAAGGTCTTTGGGATCAGATGATGAAGCATACATCCTTTCCCAAGGCAGAGAGGTAGGGGACAGATTGTTATTTACATTGTCACATATAATTGTGTCAGATAATTTTAATTATTGTTTTTGTTATGTTTTGGTTGTCACAGAGAGAATCTAAACTGGAGGAATATAGATGGGATTTCCCTTAGAAATAACTCTGATATCAATACAAAAGACATGAATGGTTTGTTTGTTTTTTAGTGTAGTCTTGGGTCAAGTTGTGAAAGAAAGGATTTGTCTGACAGGAAATGGGATTTAGCTTTTGGAGCAGTTTCTAGAACTGAAGTGTAGCTCAAAAGAACAATGAAAGGGACAGAGGGAATAAGAGTGAATTTGCAGTCCAAATCTCATCCCAGCAGGAATGATTGAATACTTTCTTTGGCAGGATGATTTCAGGGTGAAGACCCTTGACCCTGTTCCATAATTACATTCAGTAGCATTTCTGCATGGATTGGCTTGGATTTTCTGCCATGGCGAAGGACTCAGTGAGCTGGACACCAGGTGAATAGCAATTTTCCAGGTCAGGCAGCTTCAATGCTTCCCTCACTAAACTACAGGACAATTGCAAAATAGGCTTTAGCACCCATTCTGCACCCCAATTCTCTGCATTGCAATAATGGGAGAACTTTTGATCAGAGAGAAGGATTTAGATCACAGCTTTTGACACCTAAATCAGAGGTATCAAAAATGCAAACATACTTCATCTTTGAACCAAAACCAGTAGCCAGAAATTTTAGCATTCTTCAAAAAAGCCCTAATGTTTAAGTCAAAACTCCATTTTTTCATATGACAATGGGAAAAGAATAAACTTGCTTGATCTGTGCTTGGTCCATCTTCATAGCTCTGCCATTTTTATGTAAATGATTTATCCCCTCAAGTTTTCCAATCTCATATCCTCAGTTGTCTGTGAGATAGTTCCAGTTAATCTCTTGCCATCATCTCAAATTTGAAATTGTGATGCAGCAGGAAGAGAACTATCCTAGGAGTAAGGAGACCTAGCCTCCATTCCATCCTCCTTGCCCTCTCCTTTCCTCCTTTTATTTATTTTTTAGGGACCTAGAACGAGTCAATAATCTTCCAGTGAGTCTTTTCCAGGCTGGCTTTTTAACCAGCTGGTAATCCTTATCTTTTACGTATTTGCCTCTTCTCCTCCCGGCAACTTCTGATATCTGCATGTGGGAAATTGCATGGTGCTCTAAATCAAAGATGTCAAACATGAACCTGGGAAGAAGCAGGATGCACCCTGTAATACTCCAAGTGTGACCCAAAAGCAAGTTAAAATATAATTGGGAAAAATTTAACAAAATTAATTTTAAAATAATAGCATATAGATAATATGAATATGTGATTTTCTAAGCCAATATGCAGCCAGTAGGGATTCTTATATAATGTCTCCCTTTCTATTTGACTCTAAATGGTCTAAAACCATCCACTGCTTCAAAAGCCCATTTCTCTTTAACAGGGAGGAAAGGAAAAAGAAGTAGTTATAGAGTACTTGATATGTGTGAGGCACTGTACCAAGAGCTTTACTAATAAATAGTATCTCATTTAGATTAAAAAACAACAACAACAAAAAAAGGATCTAAATGTACAAAAAATATTTATTGTAGCTCTTTTCTGGGGACAAAGAATTAGCAATTGAAGGGATGCACATCAATTGGGGAATGGCTGAATAAATTGTGTCATATGGCTATGATGGAATATTATTGTGCTATAAGAAATGAGCAGGAGACTCTTGGAAAAAACTGATAAGATTTACATGAGATCATGCAAAGTGAACTATACTGTGTTCAAAGTAACACCAACAAGGCTTTTCTCTCTATGTAGATGGCTCTCTCCATCATAAGTCTATAGGAAATGGTCTGAATCACCTCATTGTTGAAAAGAGCCACTTCCGGCTAAAAACTGGAAACTGAATGGATGTCCATCAGTTGGAGAATGGCTGAATAAATTGTGGTATATGAATATTATGGAATATTACTGTTCTGTAAGAAATGACCAACAGGATGATTTCAGAAAGGCCTGGAGAGACTTACACGAACTGATGCTGAGTGAAATGAGCAGGACCAGGAGATCATTATATACTTCAACAACAATACTATATGATGACCAGTTCTGATGGACCAGGCCATCCTCAGCAACGAGATCAACCAAATCATTTCCAATGGAGCAGTAATGAACTGAACCAGCTATGCCCAGAAAAAGAACTCTGGGAGATGACTAAAAACCATTACATTGAATTCCCAATCCCTATATTTATGCACACCTGCATTTTTGATTTCCTTCACAAGCTAATTGTACAATATTTCAGAGTCTGATTCTTTTTGTACAGCAAAATAACGTTTTGGTCATGTATACTTATTGTGTATCTAATTTATATTTTAATATATTTAACATCTACTGATCATCCTGCCATCTAGGGGAGGGGGGAGGGGGGTAAGAGGTGAAAAATTGGAACAAGAGGTTTGGCAATTGTTAATGCTGTAAAGTTACCCATGCATATATCCTGTAAATAAAAGGCTATTAAATAAAAAATAAAAAAAAAAGAAAAAAAGAAAAGAGCCACTTCCATCACAGTTAATCATCATATAAGCTTGTTATTGCTGTGTACAATGTTCTTTTGATTTTACTCACTTCACTTAGCCTCAATTCATGTAAGTCTCTCTAGGTCTCTCTGAAATCAACCTGTTGATTATTTCTTATAGAACAATATTCCATAATATTCATATAGCATAACGTATTCAGCCATTCTCCAATTTATGGGCATCCACTCAATTTCCAATTTCTTGCCACTACAGAAAGGGCTGCTACAAACATATTTGCACATGTGGGTCCTTTTCCCTTTCTTATGATCTCTTTGGGATACAGACCCAGAAGAGACACTGTTGGATCAAAGAGTACGTACAATTGGATAGCCCTTTGGATTCCAAATTCCTCTCCAGAATGGTTAGATTATTTCACAACTCCACCAACAATGTATTAGCGTCCCAGTTTTCCCCTCCAATATTTGTCATTATCTTTTCTTCTCATTCTAGCTAATCCACGAGGTGTGAAGTAGTATCTGAGGCTGGTTTTTAACTCAAATCATTCTGATTCCAGTCCCAGTGCAGTTTCCACTTTATCACTAGCTGCAGTGGATAGATTAAAATAAAATTTAAGATTAAATTTTAAAGTGTATTTGCATACATTCCTACCACCTCCACTCCTTTCCCTAAAGAGCCTGGTTGTTAAACATTTACCACCATAGCAATACGTTGCTCTATAAACATTGTGTGAACTCAACAGGAGTGCAGTAGAAGCTCAGAAAATGAAGTCTGGCAACTAAAACAACAATAACAACAATAACTAGCTTCTATATAATCCTTTAAGGTTTGCAAAATTCTTTACATCCATTATCTTTTTTGAACCTCATAGCACCTCTGGTTCTCTCTTTCTTTTTTTCCTTGAAAAAGCAAAAGACAAACAAACAAATCCCCAAGCTAGCCAGCTGAAACAGCTGTGCCAGCTTCCTTTATGGGGAACTCTCTACCCTTATAAAAAGATCAATAGTGTCTTTCTTCTCCACACAAAGTTCAAAAGGGTTTCAATTTTAACAAGGTACTTCATTGCTTTAGAGCAAGTGAGTGAGTAATGTGGAAATTCTGGGCGGATTACCAGGCTGGTGGGAAGTCACCGGGGGCAGGGCAATCTGTCTGCATGCTTCAAATTACCTCCATCACCTTCCTGCAGCCCTTACCTTACCTGCCTCAGAGTGGGCTTGTCCAAAATGAGACTGGTAGCCACTCGATCCGGCTGCCAAAACAAGAAACAGGGAAAGTCCCCTCTGGGGAGAAACTCCAACCTGGAAAGAAAGGCACTGCAGGATGTAGTTTTTAAGTAGCGTGGAGGAGACAGTCTTGTTGTCTGGATTTTTAATGATTTTAACTGGGGGCAGGAGAGAAGGGAGGGAGCAAAAGTAAAGTCATGTACTAAGAACACCTAATTAAAGAAGTCTCTCATTTAAATGATCCATCATCACTGCTTGAGGCGCCGGCTTCTTGAGCGTAGAAAGTGAGGTTTGGGAGGACTCAGTTAATGGGCTGATAGGATTGGCTGAACATCTGCAAGTGCTTTGAAATAATAATAATTAAAAAGCCATTTCAAAGATCATATCATAATAAAAAGAATTAACTTGATTGTGTTACCTTAACTGAGTTTCTATGCCTTATGGCTGAGAGCCAGTGCTTGCATTAAGTGACTCAATGAGTCACTCAAGTCAGATCTTAGAAGCCAAAGATTGCTTTCCATGTGATTATTAAATAGGATTGATTGATTGATTATTAAGCTGGATTTTCTGGCACTTTTCATCTTCCAAGGAAAAAGAAGCTTGCTTAATAATTTCCACAATGGCCTTAAGGGGTCCTGGAAAAGAGGCAATCAAAATAGACTGATCTGGACCCTTTTCATTCTTAAATTCATATATTTAGAGTTAGGAAGTACCAGCCCCGTGTTCTTTCTTACATACCAGGCGGTCCCTGTCCACAATGTAGTCACAGAGACATCCACATATAATGCCCAACCTGATTTTCCAGTCTTGTATAACTAGTTGCAGATCCCTCTCACCCTGGGCCTAGATTTACCATGGATTCAAATATAAACTTCTGGAATTTAAAGTTCTTTCCAACCCAGTCTCTTCCTAACTTTCTAGTTTTCTCACTCATGACTTACCTCTTTATACTCAGTGATCCAGTTTTAAGAGGTGACTTGTTATACTACCCAAAAGATGCTTCCTCTCCTACCTTCCACTCCCATGTTCTACACCAGTTGTCTCCAAGGTTTGGAGACAACTTCCAATTCTCAGAATCTCTAGTTTCCTTCAGATTTTGCTCAAGTATTCCTTTTTACATGAAGCCTTTTCTGATCCCTTCTGGCTGTATTCTACCTGTATTATGAATATATTTCTATATGTACACTTGAGCTTGTTCTGGTAAATGTTTAACAACCAGCTCTCTCCAGAGGGAAAAAATGTATACATGATACACTTAATTTTTATTGTTAACATTTCCTTCATCACTTTTTAAATTCATACAATCAACAAAATAATAAATCAATAATTGATTTATAGCATTTGAGGATTTCCAAGCTATAAATGCTCACACTGAAAATTTAATAACTACTCTTGGTTGAGCCAGCTCCATCACATTATTGTATGTCCATGTGTCTTCCATGGTGGGGTATGTATTCCTTGAGGAAGGCTCTGTTTTGCAGTTTTACATCTTTATATCCCCATCACTCAGAACAGTATTTGTCACCTAGTAAATTCTTAATAAGTGTCTGGTAATATCTGATAATTATCCAAAAGAGAGCCTTCATTTACCCTTGGATTAACAACTCAGCACAGATACGACAATGTACAAAATAAATATTGTGATTGGGAAGGACATTACAAACAACTGGTATGTTAATAGAAGACCCTTGAACTGAGCTGGAAAGAACCTAGGGATTCTAAGAAATTGAGGTGAGGAGAGAGTAATTAGCACATGGGAAGCATCCTATATAAAGTCTTCAGGAAGGAAGATGGATTATCATATACAGGAATCATAGAATAGTTTGATTTTCATAGAACATAGAATGTGTGTAAAGAAAAAAGATAAAATAATTCCAGAAAAATAAAAAAAGAATCCAATTGTATAGGATTTTAAGAGCCTATTCTCTTACAGGTAGTGAGAAATAACTGAAACTTCCTGAATAGAGTACCGAAACCCTCAGAAGTGTGCTTTAGCAATGTAAATTTGGCAGTTTTGTAAAAAGAAAGATGGAATAGATTGGGTAGAATGAAGTCCATTAGCAAGCTACTGAATTAGCCGGAAGTGAGAGGAGATGGGGACTTGAATTAAGATGGTGGGCATTTGAGTGGAAGAATGGAGAAGGATATGAGAGACATGGTAAGAGTAGAATCAACAAAATTTGGCAAATGATTTTAGGAAGCAACTTACTTCCTGTTAGTACCTGCTGTTGAGACTTTGAAAAGAACATTGGACATAAATAATTTTGATTTTGTCTCTGCTATTCACTGTATGTAGACCTTAGAAAAGTCACTTAAACTCTCCAGGTTCTACTTTCTTCATATGTCCAGTGGAAAGGTTAGACTTTATAACCTTTAAAGGCCCTTCCAACTTTAAGTCTATGATTTGATAATGTTTCTTTGATGATGCAATCCACCTGTATTTTGAGGAAGGAAGCATAGACAAAGGAAGAATATATATATCTTTTTGTAGATGATGTAGTCCTGTACTTAGAAAATCCAAAAGACTAAAAATTCTTTGAAATAACTTCAGCAACGTTATAGGATAAAATATAACTCCAGAGAAACCATCAGTATTTTTATACCATATTACCAATTGAACCCTACAAGAAGAGATAGAGAAATTCTATTTAAAATAACTAAAGAATAAAAGAAATATTTAAGAGTACTCACGTAGTAAGATGAATATAACAACAACGTGAATACAACTATGTATACATCTAAGTAATTAAAGAAATATAAATTGTTCACAAGTAAGTCGAAGCAATGTAATAAAAATGACAATTTAATAAAAATTTATAAAAACAATATAATAAAAATTCCATTAATATGACACTGAATGAATCAATTGATTTAGGTAGCACTAAATCAGTTGATTCATTTAGAGCCCATTTTAATCAAACTACAAATGTATTACTTTATAGAAGTAGCAAATAGAACAATGAAATTCATTTGGAGAGAAAGAGGAAGGAAATAAGCATTTATGGGGGGCTTATTATGGGCAAAACACTGTTCTAAGCATCTTTTTTTATAAGTTTTATCTCATTTGATCCTCAGAACAATCCTATGAGATGACTGCTGTTATTATCCACAGCTTATAATTTAGGAAACTAAGGAAAACAGAGATTAAGTAATTTGTGTAGGGTCACACAGCTAATAAGTGTATGATACTGGATTTGAAATGAAGTCTTTCTGACTCTGTCCATTGAGCCACAAACTAGAGAAACAAAAAATCAAAAGTTTCAAGAAAAATACTGAAAAGAGGAGGTAAAAAAGGGTGACAAGTAGCCAAAATCTATTACAAAGTAGTAACCATCAGAACATATAAGTACTGCTTAAAAATACATGTCAATCTATTGATATCAAGTATACAACATACAGAAACAAATGGATGTAGTGGCCTAGAGTTTGATAAACTAAATTAGACATTTAAAAAAATCATGTCATGAACTAATTAGAGGGAAAGGGTCATGGGAAGTGTCCTGTACAATGTCTTTGGGATGGAAGATGGATTATCATGGACAGAAAGCATAGAATAAGTTGGTTTGGATAGAACATAGAATGTTTGTGAAGGAAAAAATAAGAAATAATTCTAGAAAGATAAATTAAATACCTTTCATATCTGTGGATATGAGAAGAGGTCATAACCAAACATGAAATAGTATCACATAAAATAAAATGTACAATTTTTAAAAATTATATTTTGTTATTTCATTAAACATTTGCACATTACATTAAGTTTTAAAAACACATTTATTTTAAGATTTTGAGTTACAGATTCTTTCCCACTCCTTTCCAGTCAATTGAGAAGGCAAACAATGTATTAATTTTATTAATATTCCATTATAATCATATACCACAACTTGTTTAATCATTTCCCTGTTGATGTGTATCCCAATTTCCATAATATCCCAATAGGTACAAAAAGAGCTGCTATAAACATTTTTTGTACAAATGGGTCCTTTTCCCTTTTTTGATTTCTTTAGAATACAGACCTATTGTTGATATTGCTGAGTCAAAGGGTATGCACAGCTTTAAGCTCTTTGGACATAGTTCCAAAATGTTCTCTAGAATAGTTGGACCAGTTCATAACAATGCATTAATCCAATTTTCTCACATTATCTTCATTTTTTTCCTGTCATGTCAGCCAATCTGACATATATAAGGTAGTATCTCAGAATTGTTTAATTAGCATTTTTTCTAATTAATAGTAATTTAATAATATTTTTAGTGTGAGTACTGATAGCTTGGATTTTTTCTGAAAACTGTCTGTTCATATCCTTTCACCTAAAATGGACAATTCTGATTATGTAAAATTAAAAATGTTTGCACAAAAAATCCAATGTCACTAAAATAATGAGTTATCTGATTTTTAAAAATCTTTGCAGCAATTTTCTATACTAGAGATGTCATTTCTAAGCTATATAATGAATAGATAAATCATCAAATGATATGAAAGGGCAGTTCTCAAAGGAGGAAATTCAAGTTATCAATAGCATATTGAAAAAAATGTTTCAAATTACTAGAGATTCCAAAGTTCAACATTGGCAAAGTTGAAAAAAGGAAACAAATGTTGGTATTGCTATGGGAAATTGGGCCTACTGATATGTTATTAGTAAAACTAAACTGGCATATACATTTAAGAAATCAATTTGTAACTATGAACAAAATATTACTAAACTGTGCATAACCTTTGATTCAGCAATACTATTATTAAGTCTATACACCAAAGAAATCAAAATAAAAGGAAAAATTCACAGATATAGGATAAAATTTAATAGTAGTTCTTTTTCTGGTGGCAAGAAACGGGAATCGAAGGAGGAATCTATCAATTGGTTAATGACTGAAACAATAATAGCATATTAATTAATGAAATAATAGTGTGAGAAGTTTAGTACTCCGGTATCAAAATTTTTAAAATCCAGCAAAGATGTAATAATGAAATTTCAGAAATAGAGGATTAAATAGGCTAGATTTAATAGTTATATTTAGAAAACTCAAGAACTGCTTTGGTGTCCATCTGCACACAACTCCCATGTGGTTCTCCAAGAAGCTATGGCATGTAGCATACCCCAGTCTTGGCAGAAGGGCTAAACCAGGGTATTTTGTTGTAACCAACAAATCCATCAGTGAGTTAGAGGAAAGCCTTTTCCAAGTATCTGAAGACTTCCAATGACAAAATAGGCAGATTAGAACAATTTATTCCAGTACCCATGAAAAAGACTGAAGCAAGTGCTTTAGAACACTTACAGCATGGTCAGATATCAAAGGATGACAAGATCATTCACTGCATCCCAGGCCATTTCCAGGACTCTTGATTTTTGTTGCCACAGGACATTGATGACTCTGGAAGAGAGATGGAGACTGAAAATTTTATGCTATATCCAATTCATTTTCAAGTCAACACATCACTCTATGATGTTATTGATCACTTTTGAAAATACAGGATGAACAACAACCATTATATTTCATTATAGTCCATAAATTCAATGTATGAAATCTCTTCTTTTCTGTACTTGGCGTTGTCTTCTTTGGGTGATGGAAATGTGATGGATTTGTATGTAAATTCCATATATTCAAAGGAGGAAAAGGTTTAGACTTGCTTTTCCCATTATCTAAAAAATAGTTATTTTTTCTTTTCTTTGTATCCCTTTCCATAAAAAGACTAAAACAGTTCCTGTTCTCAAGGAATTCACAGTCTAATAATGGAGACAACATGCAAATAGTTATGTACAGACCAAACATACGTAGGGTAAACTGAAGATAAGCACAAAACAAAAGCACTAATATTGAGAGAGATCAGGATAGGCTTCTTACATATGATCGCATTGCAGCTAAGAATTAAAGAATGACTAGAAAGTCAGAAGGTGGAGATGAGGAGAAAGAGCTTTACAGGAATAATAACAGGAGAAATAAAATGTATAGACTCAAATAAAAACCTAAAATTATAATAAAAAGCAGTATGTGAAAGCAAGAATCATAATAATCACAGATTCCATCAAAATGAGAAATAATATATTAGGCAAGAAAATATTTTAGGATGTTGCCAAATCAGTTTTCATAAACAAATTCATAATATCGAATACTTATATCAACAAGCAATCAAAAAAGATACAGGGAAACATAACCAATTGAATTTACACTTTAAAAATCTCACAAAGGAATCTTTAAAATGAAAACAGAAAAAAAGAACAAAATAGAAAATAATGATAAATAAGTCCTAATGCTTTATTTTTAAAAGATTAACAATTCATGCAATAAACTTAAAAGTCAGGCATTGTATTAGGTACCAAGCATATAAAAACAAAACATTTCCTACTTTAAAGAATTTACATTCTATTGAAAGGGATGAGAGAAGAAGAAGGCTAAATATATAGAGAAAAAACAAATATAAAATATAGACAAAGTAAATATGCAATAATTTCTGGGGAAGAGAGCTGGGACAATTGAAGGGATTTAGACTCCTTCTTATCCCGTTTGGGGTTTTCTTGGCAAAGATACTGAAGTGGTTGCCAATTCTTTTTCCAGCTCATTTGACAGATGAATAAACTGAGGCAAACAAGTTAAGTAATTTGCCCAGGGTCACACAGCTAGTAAGTGTCTGAGGCCAGATTTAAACTCAGGAAGCTGAAACTTTCTGACATCAGGCTTTTGCTCTATCCACATTTCCACATAGCTGCTTCTATAAATAATTAGAAGATGCAATTAACATATATATATATATATATATATATATACTCACGATGAAGGCAAAATAAATTAAGAAGATTAAAAGAGATTAATTACTAAGAATAGTTCTATCCTAACAAAGTTGAAAAAATTAAAGGAGATGGATAGTCATCTGTACTGTAGATTCTACAGAAATATAATATAAGAAAACTACCAGAAGAACAGAAGTAAATCTAAGTAGTCTCAGAAGGGGAAAAAAAACCAGATGGGACATTAATGTGTCATGCAAAAAAAAAAAAAAAAAAAAATGAGAACAAATACATTGACAATCCCATGCTCCTCATCTTATAAAGAATTCCTCAGAATTTAGAGAAAGATAATAAGTTACCCAATTTCTTTTTAAGGCAAAATATGGCAGTCATGACTAAGTTTTAAAATGGCAAAGTTAAGGGGAAAAAAAAAAAACTTTAGATCCATATCAAGTTATGAATATAATTTGTTAAATATTAGCAAATAGAACAGAGGAACACATTGAAATAAATCATGTATTAATGGACAAATAGGATTTATAAATGGAATGTAAAAAAGGTCTTAATTCTCAGAAAATAATACAATAAATCAGAACAAGAAAATGTCATTCAGTGGAATGAAACTGTCCCAATACAATACAAACAAAAAGTAGATATTTAAAATGATAATCCATAATATTACCTGAAATAGAAAAGCATTTTATGAATTTTTATTAAAAATATTTTAAACATGAATGTTTAATCTCAGCATTGATATTTTACATAATTTTATAAGCTCTAACAATAGCAAAAGGACATAATAAAAGAAATAAGAGGAACAAGCATTTGCACTTAAAATTTCTCCATTGGAAAATGACATGGTTGCAAATTTACAGAATTAAAGACAATAAATGAAACACATGGCCTTAATAAATGAGTTCAGTGAAGGCCTTGTAAGATAAACCCACAGAAAATCATCTGCATTCCAATATCTTTCTATCAACAAATGAGATAAATTTAGGACAAAAAATCTTTATAACAAAACAAAAAAGAGCACTAACTATTTGGGATTTCATTTATCAAATTATATCACAAACATAAAAAAATACTTTGTTCCATTTGTGGTCACCATATCTTAGCTGCCTCCTCACTCTAATCTTATGGGTCCCTTCTTCTGTTGCCGAGTTCTTCCTAGAAGTTCCATTTTGCAGAAGGGGCCAGAACAGATATCACTTACTCTCTAGACTTTGCCAGCATACTTCCACATATGAATCTTCCCAAGCTCCCTGTTTTTTCAGTTCCCCTTTTATAATTTTTCTTCCCCCATTAAAGAGAAGCTCCTTGATGGCAATGAATATCTTTTGGCTTTTTATTTATTTATTAGTTTGTTTATTCATTTACTTATTCAATTATTTACTTATTTAGCCTAGCACATAATAAGTACTTGATAAATGTGTGGCTTGATTGAGTTCAAAATAATTTTCACAGAAATCAAGGAAGAATTGAATAAACAGAAAAATAATATTTCCACATGAGAAGCTGAAACAAATACACTGAAAGTAACATACTAATCAAAATAATTTCTGTGTAATGAAATAAAAATAAAGTATAAATCCCTTATTTCATAGAATTGCATAAGTTTAGGACTGGACTTGTGATTTCATTGGTATAGGGAATTCCTAAATTGGGAAGGGGGTAATGATATTCTTCTCTAAGGCAAATCAGAACCATCATTGCAATTTATTGCCTTAGAGTTGTTTAGATTAAGTTATTTAGTAGTTGTTAAGATAAGTGAGAGGTTAAGTAACTTGCTAAGAGTCATTCAAGTAGTATGTCAGAGGTAGAAACTGATCCTATCTCTTCTTAGATTCTATAGTTATGCCAGTCTTTTATGAACCTCTTAGAGTTCATGGTGATAGCCTAAGGGCTTCCTGCTAATGGCACCTTAAGTAGTAAATAATTGCCCAATTATATTACAAATAATTTTTTTTTCCCTCAGTGGGAGTATGGGCATCTTTGAAGCATTCTTGATTTTATAATTACATTTTTATAATTGTATATTTAGTTTTCATAATAATAAATAAAATAACATTTATATTTTATTAATTTGTAAATAATTGTTTCACTTATGTAATGTAATGAAATATGTATATATTTATTTCAAAATGTATCAAAGTGGTCTTTTATAATTATAATAACTTGTAAATTTTTATTCTACCTATATTTGTAAAAATATGGCTATAAATTATAATAATTAATTATAAACTATAAAATTCAGAACTTTGGGGCACAAGTTATTATAGCTATCATAAGCAATCAAAAAATTTAAAAGAACATTATGAGCTATATATTGAAGTATCTACCAGAACTCAAAATATATGTTAAATAAATAATTATTGATTTTTTTATTCTTCAAGATGAATTTTATTATTTTTTCTATTTTTATAAAATAATTCTTTAATAATTTGATTGATATAGTACTGAATAAGTAAATAATCTAGGTAGAATTGTCATTTTTATTATATTGACTTAATCTACTCATGAGCAATTAATATTTCTGAAGTTGTTTAGATCTGTCTTTATTTGTGGGAAATTGTAATTGTGTTCATAAAGTTCCTGGGTTTGTTTTTGCAGGTAGACTCCTAATTATTTTATATTGTCTGCACTTATTTTTAAATGGAATTTCTTTTTCTATCTCTTCCTGATGGGTTTTATTATTCAGATTATAGTTCAGAAATGATTATTTTTATATCTTGTAACTTTGCTAAGTTTCAACTAGTTTTTAATTGATTCTCTAGAGTTCTCTAAGTATGACATCATATCTGCAAAGAGTGAGAGTTTTGTTTCCTCACTGTCTACTTTTATTGTTTCAATTTCTTTTTCCTATCTTGCTGTTATTGCTAGAATTTTGAATACAACATTGATTAGTAGTGTTGATAATGAACATTTTTGCTTCACCCTTGATTTTTTGGAAAGCTTTAAGTCCATTCCAATGACAGTTAATGCTTGCTTTTGATTTTAGATAAGATACTCTCTGTGATTTTTGTTTTTTTTTTTTTTGAGGCAGCCAGATAGTTCAGTGGATGGATTACTGGGCCTGGAGTCAAAAACCTGGCTTCAAATCCAGCTTCAGACACTTGCTAGTTATGACACTGATTAAGATTAAGAGATGTATCTGTTTGCCTTAAATCACTGAAGAAAAAAAATGAAAAATCACTCTAGTATTTTTGCCAAGAAAATATCATGGACATAGAATTCTATGATCCTCAGGGTCATAAAAAATAAGATATGACTGAACAACAACAATTTGTCATTTTAAGAAAGATCCCATTTATTCCTATGCTTTCTAGTATTCTTTAATATATTGTAATTAATAATTGCATTAATATATTGTATGATGTCAGAGGCTTTTTCTGCATCTATTAATATAATTACATATTTTTCTTATTTTTGTTATTGATATGGTAAATTGTGATGATAGATTCCTTAACATTGAACCAGCCCAAGGAAATGTATTCATATTCCGAGTATGAATTGTACCTGATCATAGTGTATGATTTTTGTGATATATTGCAGCAATTTCCTTGCTAGTGTTACTTAAAATTTTTGCATGGATATTCATTAAAGAAATTGATTTGTCATTTTTTTTCTCTTTTTACTTTCCCTGGTTTAGATTTCAAAATGATAAGTCAAATCTTGTAGAACTTCTTTATCTATTTTTTCAAATAATTTATATAGCATGGGAATTATTTTTCCCTTAAATATTTGGTATAATTTACTTGAAAATCCATTTTGCCCAGGGGATTTTTTCTTAGTGAGCTCATTAATGTTTTATTCAATTTCTTTTTCTAACATAGGGTTTTTAAGTGTTATTTATATTCTGTTTTCTGTCAATTTGAGCAGTTTAGATTTTTGTAAATATTCACCCATTTCTCCTGAATTGTCAGTTTTACTGACATACAATTAAGCAAAATAATTCCAAGTAATTAATGTAATTTCACTTTACTGGTAGTGCATTCATTTTTTTCATTTTTTGACATTAGTAATTTTATTTTATTTTCTCTTTTAAAAATCAAATTAATTTAGCTATTTTAATGTTTTCATAAAACTAGCTCCCAGTTTTATTCATTAGTTCAATTTTTTTTACTTAAAATTTTGTTAACCTCTCCTTTGATTTTCAGGATTTCCATTTTGGTGTTTAATTGGGAATTTTAAATTTATTCTTTCTTGTTGTGCATGTTTAGGAATTTAAAAAGTTCTCCATAAGTACTGCTTTGACTACATGCCCTATATTTTGGTAAGTTGTCTCATTGCTGTCATTATTATTAATGAAATTATTGTTTTTATGACATTCCTTGACACATTCTGAAGATTAGAATTTTTATTTTCTGATATATTTTTAATCTATGCTTCCATGATCTTTTACTAAATGAAATTTTATTACAGCACTGCCTCAAAAAGTACACTTAATATTTCTTTATTTGTTCATAGGATTTTTATTCCCAACTATGTGATCAATTTTTGTAAAGGTTTCATGTAGTCCTTTTTGTTCCCATTTAGTTTTCTACTGGGAACTAACATATTTAATTTTTCTAGATTCTATAGATCTCCTTGACTTCTTTCTTATTTATTTTATGGTTAAATGTTTTTGACTTTGAGAAAGAAAAGTTGAGGTCCCCAATTAGTATGTTTTTACTATTTCCTTCTTTATTTAATTTAACTTTTACTGTAAGAATATAGATGCTATGCCATTTGGTGCATATTGTCTATAGTTCCTTTTTAGCAAGATGTAGTTTTCCCGCTTATCCTTTTTAAGTAGGTCTATTTTTGCTTCATATGAGATCATGATTCCTACCTTTGTCTTTTTTACTTCCACTGAAAGCATAGTAGATTCTGCTTCAGCCCCTTATTTTAACTTTGTATCTCTCTGTTTCAACTGCATTTCCTGTGAAGAACATATTTTTGGATTCTGGTTTTCAATCTACTGTATTCTGCTATTTGATTCACTTTGAAGATGAATTAATTCCATTTACATTCAAAATTATGATTACTTACTGTGAATTTCCCACCATCCTATTTCTTTATGTTTATCTTTGTCTACTTTGTTAAAAAAAAAAAAAAATCCTCCCTCTCCTTTACAGTTTGTTTTGTTTCAGATCACTGACTTCTTTTATCTGCCCTCCCTTTTATATACTTCCTTTTTATATTATCCCCTTTCTCTCCTACTTCCCTGTTGGGGGAAAATATATATTTCTATCACCAATTGAGTATTTATAAATATTTCCTTTCTTTGAACCAAATTAGATATGAACAAGTTTCAGAGGCTGCCCTCCCCACTCTTACCATTTTCCCCTGCACTCTAAAAGCTTTTCCTTGTGTGACTCTTATGTGAAATAATTTCCTCCATTCTTCCTCTCCCTTCTCACTTCTTTTAGCACATCCTTCTTTTTTCACATATCTATTTTTCACATCATCCCGACATAATTGACTCACTTCCACATTCTCTTTCTATATAAAATCCTTATAAATACCCTAATAATGACAAATTTCACAGAAATTATATGAATTACCTTTCCATAGAGAGATAAATACTTTAATTTTATTGAGTCTTCTTATGATTTCTCTTTTCTTTTTACTTTTTTATGGTCCTCTTTAATCTTCTGTTTGAAAGTCAAATTTTCTATTCAGCTCTGGTCTTTTCATCAAGAATGCTTAAAAGTTTTCTATTTTATTAAATATCAATTTTTCCCTTTGAATAATTAAATTCAGTTTTATTGAAGAAAAAATTTTTTTGAATGAACAGTTAGACTAAATTATGTATACAGCTCTATGCTTGAGGTGATAGTTTTGAAGGCATTACAGTATCCATTCTCTAAATAAATCATACAGAGCCAATACTAATTACTTAAGCAAGAAATCCACAGAACTTACTTTCACTAAAACAAAACAAAAAAAAGGACAAAACAAAATTATCTGAGAAAATACTTTGTTATCTCTACAAAAATCTCAATGAGACTAATTAACATTTTTAAGATAATCCTTATGCAAATGTAACAAGGTTTAGGGATGATGATCTCTATGATCAGGTCAGCACAGTCTTTAATTAACACTTTAGTTTTAATGGCTAGTGACCTGTTTCCTTATTATATATTCTGGTTCTAAGATAATTAAGGGGAATATTCTGATATTTCCTCATAAATAGGATGCATAACCTTTCTCATTAATTAGCACTGATCCTCCAATCCAGTTCATAAATGAGATAAAATTTCTTTTCTCATATGCTTATACTCATTCCTTTCTCTCTCCTCCTTCCCTCTCAAAAATTTAAACAAACACTAGTATTATTTTTATTTTCAAAATATATGCACAAATAGTTTTCAATATTCACCCTTGCAAAACCTTGTATTCCAATTTTTTCTCCCTCCCTTTCCCTTACCCCCTTTCTTAGGCAGCAAGTAATCAAATATATTAAACATATGCAATTCTTTTATACATATTTCCACAATTATCATGTTGCAAAAGAAAAATCAGATCAAAAAGGGAAAAAAAGGGAAAAGAGAACAAAAAGGAAGCAAACAATAACAAAAAGAATATACTATGTTGTGATCCATATTCAGTCCCCATGGTCCTTTCTTTGGATACAGATGGCTCTCTCCATCACAAGTCTATTGGAATTGACCTGAATCACTTAATTGCTGAAAAGGGTACATTCATCAAAATTGATCATCACATAATCTTGTTATTGTATACGATGTTTTCTTGGTTCTGCTCATTTCACTTAGCATCAGTTCATGTAAGTCTCTCCAGACTTCTCTGAAATCATCCTGCTGATCATTTCTTATAGAACAATTATATTCCATAACATTCATATATCATAACTTATTCAACTGTTCTCCAACTGATGTTCCCCCACTCAGTTTCCAATTTCTTGCTACCACAAAAAAAAATCTGCTACAAACATTTTTGAGCATGTGGATTATTTTTCCTTTTTATGGTCTCTTTGGGATATAGACCCAATAATGGCACTGCTGGGTCAAAGGGTATGCAGTTTGATGGTCCTTTGGGCTTAGTTCCAAATTGCTTTCCAGAATGGTTGGATCAGTTCACAACTCCACCAGCAATGAATTAGTGTCCCAGTTTTCCCACATCCCCTCCAATATTTCTTGTCATTTTAGCCAATGTTGTCTTAATTTGCATAGTGATTTAGAACATTTTTTAATATGGCTAAAAATTGTTTCCATTTCTTCATCTGAAAAGTGTCTGAATCAAGCAATTTCAACAAGTACAATTTATGGAAAAGATGACAGCCAGAGTTGTGTTTAAATATTAACTGCAGCTGCAGACTTCACAAATATAGAAACCCAGACACTGGAACTAATATTCCACTGTTTAGTTTTCTCAACATGGCAGTCAAGCAACAAACACCAGAAGACATTTTCATACAATAAGAGGTCATTCATTTCTCTAAAATGTCTTATCAGAAGCTTTCTTCTTGATAGGTAACTCACTCAACTTTAAAAGAAAGTTCTCTCTCTTTCTCCTTATGTTTCATAAGACTCTTTTACCATAAATTAACTTTCTAGAGATAATAGTCTCGAGATTATATTTTTTCTTAAAGAAATAGTGGCAACATGTCAGTGGGAGAATTTATTGAAGTTGAGGTTACAAAGCTGTAAGAAGGGAACAAAGAAGCTGTGAGAAGACTGTCCTAGTTCCCCTTAATACTCATGGTTTTCTATTTAATTCCAATTTTGTAGATATCTGATTTATTTATAATTGCTTGTATCTTGTCTCTGCCTTTACACTGTAGTCAACTAGGTTCTTGTAGGTAAGGACTGTTTTTGCCTTTCTATCACCAGTGCTTTGCATGAGGCTTACTGAATAATTGGCCTTTAATAAAATCTTGTTGATAGGCTGACTACAGGTAATTTCATTTCATTATAGTCTATAAATTCACTATATAGAATCTCTTCTTTTCTTCCTTTGTCTTCTTTGAGAAAATAACATGTAATTGATTTTTTAAATAAATGTCAAGAATTCCAGGGGGGAGGAGGAAGAAAGTATAACCTTTGCTTTCCTCAATGAATTCCTTATATATAGTTATTAAATATAGTTTATTTAATGCTCTTTACAATTCTTTCTTTTTTCTGAATTTTTCATATTCAGATAGTAGGGTGTTAAAAAGCTCTTACTATTATTGGTTAAATTTTTCAGTCCATTTCTTCTCATAAGACTTTTAAGTTTTCTTTTATGAATTTTATTATAGAATTCAGTCTGTAAGTATCAAAAATGTTTTGCAAAAAATATTTTGGTATAATCTAGTATCCTTATTTATTTCAAGTCTTTTTTAATGCTAGCTGGGTTAAATTTAACCCCTGATTGACATAAATTTGTTTGAAATTACTAATTTCACTCAATTTTTTTTTTTTTTGTTTGGTAGTAGCAAGTCAAATTTTATAAGAGGCAGAATTATATAATGAAAAGAGAACTGGTCATGGGAGCAACGATTGAGAAGCTGACTTCAAAACATTGGCTGTGTGAACTTGGGTAATTCACTTTATATTTCTGTACCTCAGGTACTTCTAAGACTTAGTTTTAAGACAAATAGTTTCTTTACAAGGAATTCCAATTCAATTCCATATCTAAATGAGAAAAATGAGAAACAATGACAGAAGAGGAAAAAGAAAGAGGAAGAAGAGGAGGAGGAAAAAGAAGAAGTGGTCATAGAGAAAGAAGAGGAGGAGAAAGAACAGGTAGAAGAAGAGGAGAAAAAGGAAAAGAAGAAAGAGGAATGAAAGAAGGGTTCAGAAAGAAGAGAAAAAATAGAAAAAAAGAAGAAAGAAAAGGTAAATTTCTGTTAAGTAGCATACACATTGAATCTTCTTTTAAAGCCAATCTGACTCTTTAATTTTATTGGTACATGTAATCCATTTATGTTCATTTCAACAGTTGTTAGGTTTTGGAGTCTGTGGGTTTATCAGACACTAGATTACTAGTCATTGGCTATTGTATTTCTTTTTTGCTCCCCCTGAGGCAATTGGGGTTAAGTGACTTGCCCAGGATCACACAGCTAGGAAGTGTTAAGTATCTGAGACCAAATTTGAACTCAGGCTGGTGCTCTATCCACTGCACCACTTAGCTGCCCCATATTTCATATTAATTTCACAGAATTTTGACATTTTTTTTAATTCTTTATAATTAAACCACACTTATCACACTTGACCTCTGATGAACAGTTCATTTTTCCAAGTTTATCTCAGAGGTTATAAGTGGGGTTTAAGTCAAGAGAGTTCCTAAGCTATCAAAGTATGTTTTGTTTTTTTTTTTTTGGATATATTTCTTTGCCTGTTATGAAGTGCAGTTTGGTCCAAGACCATTTTGCAGTAATCTATTTGGAATTTCTGTAATCCCAGAAGAGTTGTATTTATCAGTATAGCAATACATTGATAAAAAAATATTCATCATTCCCTCAAAGGAAAGAAGATGAAATAAAATATTCCAAATCATTTTGGTGAATGTTTTACAGTTTGATGCAGATGCCCAGGTCTTACATGCTTACCTGAAATTCATCTGCAATAGATTTTGATATATATTTGAACAAAGCAGTAAGTTTTATCAGTTAAAAAATGCCTTTTTCAATTTTCATTATAATCATCTGTAATATCTTGCCCATGACAAGTGTTTTTTCCCTTCATAGCAACTATAGCAGCTGTTTGTTCCTGACTTTTTTCTCTATTCTTCCAGCTTCCAGAAGCCTAAGTCACATTGTAGGGGAATCAATAACAATCCTTACAACTGCCAGATCGCTCTGCAGGTCTTTTGCTTGTTTTCTGGGGATTAACTAGCCTGTTTTGCAGCAATATTTTGTCAGTTCTTGGAATTGTTATAAATTTTCAACCATACTTCTCTTTGTGCCTTGGTGTGATTGATACTGGTTTGTTGTGGGTTTAAAGAATCCTTGAAATGCTTGGTTTTCCCCACACCAACTTTTGCCGCAGTGTCTCTAACAATTTTTGAAGTGTGCTTCTTCATAACTACAAATTCTACACATTTTTAAAGTAATAAACACATTTAAAAACCACAGAATAAAAAAAATCAAAAAAGAGCAATGAAACATATTTTTGGTGTGAAATATAGAATTCAAAAGACAGAATTAACTAAGGGTAAAGAAATCAACTCAATCTGCTTTTATCTGGTCAAGATCAGATGTTCTGAATTAGCCTAATATCAGTAGAAACATGTGTGCATAACCATTGTTGTCACAAAAATGAAAACATATAAGAATTACTGCTTGTCCCAAGTAATTTGCATGCTATTGTAAGTATTGTTGTAGGTCTGGTGGAAAAAAATAAAGACCTGAATGAAATTGATGGTTATGTAAATGGAGAGAAAGAGGATGGATTGAGAGATATTTTGCAGGTAAAATTAATGAGATTTGTCAACTGATTACAAATTGGCACTGAGTGAAAGGGAAGAATTAAACAATAATAATAGCATTTATATACCATTTTAATGTTAGCAGATCATTTTAGCAATATTGAGTTTTTTTTCACAACAATCTTAGGGGGTGAATGCTATATAATTTCTCCCATTTTATAGGTAAGGAAACTGAGACAGACAGAGTTAAATGACTTACCCAGGATCATAGCAAGGCAGAGTTTGAAATCAGATTTTTCTGACTCAAGGCCTACTATATTATCAATCTAGTTGACTCTAAAATGACTCCTAAGTACTGAAACTGCATAACTAGAAGGATGATAGTATCAAAAAAGGTGACTAAACTGAATATAACCTTTGATTTCATGCACTACTATTGATCATAAACCTCAAGAAGGCCAAAAACAGAAGGAAAGGACTCACATGTAAGGAAAATTTATAGCATTTTGGTGTTGTTGTTGTCGTATTAAAAAAAAAAAAAAAAAGCTAGACGCAAAACCAGCACTCATCATTTGGAAAATGCCTTTATAAATTGCTAAACATAAATTCAAAGGAATGCTGTAAATGTTTAACAGCTGGCTCTCCTAGAAAGTGAAAGAGGATAATAGGAATGGATGGGATAGGAGACTTAAGTGAAAGTTTAAGGATGTAGGAGACTTGGGTAAATTTTCAGAGAACATTTCCTATAGAAAGAAGACAGTACATATCAGAGATTGAATTTAGAAAGGGAGAGAGAGGGATGCATGTCAGGATCAGCTGCTAGGAGTGATCAAAAAGAAAATGGATTAAGGTACCTAGGAAAGAGTTAATCACCTCTTATTTTGAGAGTAGAGAAAAGGAAAGAGGGGGTTTTGATATGTAAAATAGTGGAGAAAAGGGAACTCAGGTAAATGATTCTTATTTTCTTAGTAAAGTATAAAAGAAAGTCCTTTACGGGGGTACAGAAAAATTCTAAGACAGAAGAAAAAGTTTTTGATAAACCCGTGGCAAGATAATCAGGGAATATAGTAAAAAGTTTGTTGGGAAATATATTTAAAACTATAGAACCACTTATATATTTAAAATCTTCCTTAGTTGCTTTAAAATTTGTCTTTCCTTTTAAAATGTGAGTTACTTGAAGGCATGATCTGTTTTTGTATTTTTTTTTTCCTAGCCCCAGAGCTTACCTGTGTGTGGCAGAGAGCATGCACTTAATAAATACTCACTGACTCTTTCATTGTGTTTGTCTGAGTTCCTGCAGCCCAGTTCTGCAGAATTTAAGGATAGAGAAGGTGAATGGTGGGGTTAATACAAGGTTGGGGTTTGGTAAAGCATGAGCAGTGATAGGACAAAAGGACAAGTGATTTGGACGTAGAGGATGCTGTATGATTGAAAGTATAATCAGACGCCTCAGTACATTTTGGTTTGCCCTTAATGAAAGTCTTTAAACAGATAAGTGGATGACCACTTGTCAGTGACCTTCTAGGATTGATTCTATATTGACATGGGATACATTGGATGTTCTTTAAGATTCCTTTTAATTCAATGATGATTCCTTGTCACAGCAGAGTGCAGAAAAACGTCTTCTCATTCCTTCCTTGGTATCTAGTATTCCTTCCTTAGTATTTGTCAGTGGTCTCAAGATGATATTACACCCATTTATTTATTTCTCTCATAGGCTCTAGAATGATAACTTACATATAACAGATCTTTAATAAATCTTGATTAAGTACACAAAATAGACACAGGAAGCAATCACCCTCATCCACATACTTCCACACACTTCTTCCAGAAATGTCAGGACAGTTACAGGGTTATTTCATCCGTTACCTATATACACCATGTGCATGATATTGTGTCAGGTTGTTGGGAAATACAGAAATGCTGAAGATTTAGTTATCTATACCTTAAAGATATTTATAAGCTTGCGAGAAGCAGCACATAACCTATGAGGTTAACAAAGAAATACAAGAAATGATTAAGTGCTAAATGACAGATAATAAATATCATTAGTTCCACTGGAAGATGATGGCATCATAGATTTAAAAATGAAACAGACCTTTGAGGTCATCTATCCATCCCCCCAATACGGGGAGAGTGTTACTCTAGGAGAGGGGATTTTTAACCCTTATTTGGCTGTGGGCCCTTTGGCAGTTTAGTGAAACCTACTGACTCTTTTTTGGAATAATATTTTTTAAATGCACAAAACAAAACATATGAGATTACAAAGGAAAGCACTTATAGTAAAATAGTTATCAAAATAGTAAAACAAATTCATAATCCCTTTTTAGAATAATCTCAATATATTTGTGATATAGCTTATTTCTTATGACATTAGTAACAACATCTTTAGTTTATATGCAAGCACACAAGGTAAAAAAAAATTGAATTAGTATGGAACAGCTTTTACTTCATCAAGATTCATAAACTGTTATAGAAATGGAGGTGTTCAAATAGTCCATCACTTCTCTGCAAGAAAGGAAAAGAACTTGAGCCGCTAGTAGGGCTTCCTGATTCCAAGACCAGTGCTCTATCCATTGCACACCTAGCTGCCCACAGGAAATGAGGATTACCCATGAGATAAACTTCCAAGATGTTTCTACCTGGGAATCTCTCTTCTATGACTAGAAGGCCAGGTCCTTGCATCACAATGCCTAAGTGAACCAAAATCTCCTCTCCCTTTTCTACACAGTTCTGACTGTGAGGAGTCAGAACCGTTCTTGAACTACAATCTCAGGTCACAAACAAGCACATGCTCATCTCCACTATTTTTTATAATCACTAATCACTATCAGTTGGAAATGGAGGAAGAAACTTTGTAAAGGTACAGGTGGAAAATTAAGAAAATGAAAAATGTTTGTGTCAGCTCTCAATGTCAGTCCCATTGACAAGAGTCTACCCTCCTTAATTCAATTTTAGTTAATCAACAGATCTTTTTGTCTCCTGAGAAACACACCAGAGAGTATGTTTATTGAGGAAAGTGGGGAGATAATTCTCAGAACTCTCTAAACAAAGGATACCCTATAATCTTATCTGTGTGATTAGGGAACTCAATAAACTGTGGACAGATTCCCCAATTCAGCTCCTAATTTTATATAAAGAAATTTTGAATTCCAGCACAATAACCTGGGGATAGGGGTGGCTGATGGATTAGCAATTGCGTCACTTGGAAAGTGACAACTACACTAGGGATTATGTCTGAGAAAAGATCCTCAACAGAATTAAACTCTGGACCCTTTTGCCTTAGCTTCTGCACCAATCCTAAAATAAATTTTTTTCTTCTCATAATAGCCCCTTTTGGATACCAAAGGATATTCACTCTCAGCACATGCTTCTTCCTGTATCAAAAACCCAGTATATCCCACAGCACTTCCTCCTCCTGGCTCTAATGCTGGAGGAAGCTGCCTGATGGAAGGGTCAGAGCGAGACTATTTTGCCTGAATGATTAAACAAGCTCTCAAAACAGAGGAATTAAGCAAAAAAGGAAGCAAGGAAAAAGAGAAAGAGATCACCAGCAGCCTAGCCCAGTTTGACCTAATTACTTCTTCCTACTCAAGCAAGGACCCGGAGGGAAAGGATTGTGGATCTTCCTTTGCCTGTGTGCATTTTTTGGGGGAGCACACCCTAACCTAATTAAGTGTCTGCTTCCCCTTAGGGCCAGCACTTTCACTAGATCAGACAACAGCTGCAACTCTGTAAGAAGCTGCCTACGGGGCAAAATATTTGTTAGTAGTTGCTATTTTCAGCACCACCAGAGTAAACAAAGAACTTGGCCATTCTTGTGTGTGTGTGTGTGTGTGTGTGTGTGTGTGTGTGTGTATGTATGTTTTAATTTATCTTGAAAGAAGCCTGGGCTTTCTGGAGTATACCAGAGGTTAGGGACAGGTGGATGGAGATGGTCACTGGATTCCCCCTAGCTCCACCCTTCCTCCACTGACTCAGGTTTTTAACTTTATTTAAAGGCAGTGGTCTGGAAACCTCAGGGTCCTTAGCTTTTCGGGGATACTACATGATGGATGGGAAAGGCATTCTAATAGCTGAATAAATTCTCCTATGCATAAGAAGGCTAGGAAAAAATAGCAAATAGGAGGCTGCTGGAAGATAGATGAACTAATAATATACTGTTGGTAGAGCTATAAATTGGTTCAACCTCTATGAAAACTAATTTGAAATTATGATAACAAAGAAACTAAAATAATCATACTGTTTGACCTAGAAAACCTACTGTTAAACAATATTTAGGTATTGCCCCCTTAGGTATTGACCTCCAATGAGGTTAAAGTCAGAAATAAAGGTCTCAAATACACCAAAATATTTATAATAGCACTTTGGGAATGAGAAATAAAACAGATGACCATTGTTCGGGAAATTATTAAACAAAGTGTGACACTTGAATGTGATTGAATGTTACTGTACTATAAGAGACAACAAATCTGAAGAATTTGGAGAAGCAAAGGGACATGTATATGAACTGCTTCAGAGTCAATTAACAGAGCCAGGAAAATGACATTCAGAATGACCACAACCTTACAAATGGAACAATAGTAGTAAGCAAAACAAAACTGAACACCATATAATTATTATGACTAAGACTGGCTCTAAAGAGATAAGAAAATGTACCTCCTTTCTTTGCAGAGATAGAGGACTATGGGTAGGAAACAGTGAATATTTCTTATAAACTCAATTGATGTGTTGGCTGGGTTTTTAGATCTAGATTTTTCTCCTCTTTCTTTTTTATCCTTTATTAAAAGGGAGGGTCTACTAGATAAGACAGGGCAGGATAGACTATAAATACAAAAATAAAAGTAATTTTTAAAAAAACAAAAGATGCTAATTTTAGTTTTTTTTTTTTTTTTAAGGAAAAAAAAAGAGGAAAAAACCCAGCATATTGAGGCACAGATTAAAAAAGAAAGGAAATATGCAGGAGTCTGGTAGAGTGGAAATTTAGGGGAATACAGTATAGAGTGGCAAGAATCATCCTCCCAGAAAACCAGTGTGGAAGGAAGGTTTTTTAGGTGAGCAGATGAGAATGGAGTACCATTGCTTCTTCTATAGCACTTATCTTATAGTATATTTTCACACACCATTTTCATTAAAGGTCTTCAAAGCCCTTTATCTGTCTGTACGTACCTTGGGAGAGGCACCATGATAATTGAAATAACTGGACTTGGGAGTTGTGGATAAATTGGAATTCATATACTGGTTCTCCTACTGACTACTTGACAGGGGCAATTTATATTATATCATTCTATAAGCCTCTGTTTCTTTGTTTGTATTGAAAAAATATTTCTCAAGCTTTCTACTTTACTGGGTTATTACAAGTTTCATCTGTTGAAACTTTATTTGAGTGCTTTATAAAATATTTGAGAAATATAAACTATGATGATTTACATAGAAAGTGGAAACAGATTAGGGAACATTTGATGATTATGATTCAGAAATGAAGGAAGGCTCTCACAATCTTCATATCTATATATTGCAGAGCATTGGATTGAGAGAAAGGAGACACAACTCTTCTACTAACCAATCTTCACTAAATCACATAATCTCTCTGAGTCTCAGATCGTTTGCTGTAAAATTAAATTAGACAAGGACTTTCAAAATTACTTTCCTCTTCTAAATTTCCATGGTCCTCTACTTTAACCACTGTCTCTGGTGGGGAGGGACTGCTTCTCATTTTCAAAAGAATACAAGTGTTTGGATCATTTGGAAGTGTTTTTCAGGTAGTTTCCTGAAACCATAGTTTCATGGTTCTCCTGAGTGAGAAAGAATGACTGCAAGGGATAGTGTTTATATCTTTTGATAAGAAAAAGGAAGAAGGCAATTTTGGTAGACTCAGAAAATAATGCAAAGTTACAAAGGTAAACAATGGTCCAGGCATCTGTCATTTTGAGCTGGGGAAAAATACTTCTGAGAAAAGAACATTTCTTATGTTTTCAGTACTTAATTTGAGGGTAACAAGTAGGACTTTTCTGTTGTCTTCTGGATTGTTCATATTTCTCTGTCACAATGTACTAGAGGATCAACCAACAATTTTATGGAAGGGATAAATGAATAAGCAAATGTCTTAGAATGAGCTTTGCCATCAATATTTTTCCTTCCTCTGGCTCTCCATAAATACCAAGGTCAGGGGGTGGAATATTATGGCTGAGAAAGAAAAACTAACTCCCTTAGAAGGATCAAAAAGGCAAAGAAATACAAGGAGGTACATAAAGTTTATCAATAGGAGGGGCAGAAAGAGACATAGCAGTAGACCCAGATTAAGAATCCTGAGATTAAAATGATTTGTAGAGAAAAAAAGTCCCTCACTTAGGTTCAAATACCAGTTTCACAAGTACCAAAGCATGGTTAAGAAGAATTTTGTGAAAAGTTTAGGAATTTTTTGTGTGGATTTTCAATTCAATAGGAGACAATAATGAGCAGTAGGAGAAATGTCTTCATTATTGTTATGGTGGTTTTGCTTTTGGTCTTGGTCTTAAAATTTCATTCAAATAAGGAATTCCTGATGTAGGGAATTCCCTCCACTAATGTAAACCCCTTAACTTGCTTATAATTTGGAATACTTGGAGTACTGAAGGGTTAACTTGCTTGTGGTCACCCAATCAAAAATAGGAGGTAAATGCAAGTTCTTTAGCTATAAGATGATGTACTGTTCAGGTATAGATTAGATAGCTTGAGTTATCTTCCTCCTCTTCTGCGAAGGAAGAGTTACTGCTGAAACTCTAACTCACCACTCCTCTGAACTATAAACTCCAGGATATGTTATTCAGAGAGGATTACACTAGGAATGGGACGACAGGTGTTCCAGCTTTGAGAACAATAGAAAAAGAAATGAAAAATACACCCCAATATCTTCCATGTAAGTATCCTTAGTCTGCAGCCAACATTTATTTTTTTTTAAAGCCTTTGACTTCTAAGGCATCATCTAGGACTGATAAGGAAGAAAAGGATTAAAGCTTATAACCCAGTTCTTGAAAGTGCAAGGTGCTAATTGTTTCTTTATACAAGTAAAAAGAAAAACTCTGGAAATGCAGATGAAACTGCAGGTTTGTTGTTGTGTTATTTTGTTAACACATTATTTCTTCATTTTTCTTTTCATTTCTCTCTGGCCCTTGGTTTCTTCACTTGTTAAATGAAATAATATATTGTCTAGCATTTTTCAAACTTTAAAGCACTAAAAATACTACTGTTATTACTATTTTTATTATTTAAATGATAGGTTAAAATAGTCTCTGAAATCTCTTTTAAATCTACATCTATAATCGAATGAAATTCAAATCTTCAAAACAGAACTCTTTCCCTCCTTTCAAAACTGACCTCTTTTACCAGTTTCCCCATGTTTGTTTCTAGCCAAAACAGCCTACTTGTTCTTTTCCCATCATGATATTTCATCTGCTCTATACCTGGAATGCATAAATTCCTTCTCAACCACACCTCCTCAAATTTGTAGAGCCTCCTAAGATCAAGGCCATCTGCCATAAGATGCATTCTTTGACTTATTCATGTCCATATTGGATTCTGTTCCTTCTGTCCAATCATATGTGAGCTTCTAAAGAATGGGGAATTTTTTTTAATTAAAGCTTTTTATTTTCTAAACCTATGCATGGACAATTTTTCAACACTGACCCTTGCAAAACTTTGTGTTCCAATTCCCCCCCTTTCCTTCCACCCCCTGCCCCAGATGACAAGTAATCTAATATATGTTAAACATGGTAAAATATATGTTAAATCCAATATATGTATATATTTGTACAATTATCTTGCTGCACAAGAAAAATCAGATCAAAAAGGAAATATGAGAAAGAAAATAAAATGCAAGCGAATAACAACAAAAAGAGTGGAAATGTCACATTATGATCCACACTCACTAACCATGGCCCTCTCCCTGGGTGATAGATGGCCGAACTAGCCTGAATCATTGTTCTCTCATTGTTGAAAAGAGTCCTGTCCATTAGAAGTGATCATCTTTTTGTTGACAGGTATAATGATCTACTGGTTCTACTCACTTCACTTAGCATCAGTTCACATAAGTCTCTCCAGGCCTCTCTGAAATCTTGCTGATCATTTCTTACAGAACAATAATATTCCCTAACATTCATATCCCACAATTTCTTCAGCCATTCTCCAATTGATGGGTATCCCTTCAGTTTCCAGTTACTTGCCACTACCAGAAGGGCTGCCACAAACATTTTTGCACATGTGGGTCTCTTTCCCACCTTTAAGATCTCTTTGGACTATAGGCCCAGTAGAAACATTGCTGGGTCAAAGGGTATGCTCAGTTTGATAGCTCTTTGGTCATAGAGGAACAGGAATTATTTTTGCCTTTGTATCCCCAACATCTAGCACAGGTCTGACAAATAATAGTTCTTAATAAATGCTTATTTATTGAAATGAAATGGACAGATAGAATCTTCAGCAGTTTCAGTGTAAACCAAGAAAAAACTCCCTAACAAACAGAAAATGAAATGGGTTGCACTGTGAGATTAGTGAGCTCCCCATTTGCTAGAAGAACTCCAGTAGATGCTAGAGATGGTTTTTACATTATCTAGGTTAAACTAAATTATATCTATGATTCCGTCCAACTCTAATATTCTATATATCTATAAATCTATGATTCAGTCAGTCAAGCACCTACTATACATCAGGCACTATGCAAAGGGCTGAGGATACCAAGAAAGGCAAAAGACAGTCCCTTTTCAAAGGAACTCACAATCTAATGGGAGGAAATAACATGTAAAAAGTTGAAAAGGGGTAAGGGAAGGGTAGGAGGGGTGCCAGATCATAAGGAAGTCCAGAGGAGCTCAGCAAGGTAGAAAATAATTAGGTGGTAACCCTGGGCATCCTCATTAAATGGAAGATCTGAGAGGAACTCACTCATCTTCTACCCTCTCCAATTAGGGGGAGAAAGAGGCTCCAGAGCCAGGGGGTAAAGATGAAGTATAAGTTTTGATGAACATCCAGAGAATACTATATAACGTAGGAATAAAGCCAAGTGGAAATGATGTCAATATAAGAACACTCAACTTGAATAGATTATACTATTATACTGCTGATTCTATTTCATAGATTCACAGAAACTTATAATTGCAAGAACTTTGGTGATCACATCCTGTACCCAAACAAGAACATGCCATAACATTCTCCACAGGTGATTATCCAACTTCTCGTGAAATGATGATCCCAGAACTTAAGTTCAATGCTCCACAAGTGTCCTGACCCTAGCAGAAGGTAGGAATGCCTTCACCTACTGTGCTCTGGGCACTGTTATGCCTTTGTTAGTGCAGTCCAAGGTAGACTTTGTTTTTTGAGGGATTGTCATGTTGTGTTGTAGTCTCATATATTGTAGCTTTAGAGTTCCCTCTCCCATTCCCCCTCCCTCCACATGCTATTTTTTATATAAAGCTTTTTATTTTTAAAATACATACATGGATAATTTTCAACTTGCATAATTTTTCTTTTCCAAAAAATTGCAAAAAAATTTGCAAAAGATTGCAAAATTGATCAATTTCAATTGCAAAATCTTGTGTTCTAATTTTTTTTCCTCTTTCTCCCCACTCCCTCCTTAGGCAGCAAGTGATCCAATATATATTAAAGATCTGAAATTCCTCTATACATATTTCCACAACCATCATGCTGCACACAAAAAGGAAAAAAGATGAGAAAAGAAAACAAAACACAAGCAAATAACAAATAAAGTGAAAATGCTATGTTGTGATCCATATTCAGTTCCCACAGGCCTCTCTCTGGGTATAGATGGCTCTCTCCATCACAAGATCATTGGAACTGGCGTGAATCATCATGCATTTGAAAAAATAAAATACTATTAAAAAATAAAAAAGCTTTTCATTATTATCAACAATCTGACAAAAAAAATTCAAAGAGTACATGTTTTTGCACTAAAGTAAGGGGAAGGGTCACTCTAAGGTGCATAATCAGAAGGGGACTCACCACGCCTATGAGACACAGCAAAATTCACATTCCCTAAGAACTAGGACTTTGTTGACTTGTCTTTCTACCCCATTACATTAGCATTTGTGAGAAAGTCTAGTATACTTTCCAAATAGCTTTTTCTATAACCTTTCTGTGAAATATCTTTTAATGGCAATTAAATATCTTTCCCCATTGACAATATCTCTCAGGGGGAAAAAAGCCTACAAGTCCCTAGACACACGTCTATTACATGTAATAGGAAAACATTTTAGGGAATATCATAAGAGATGATGATTGTGATATTTAAACTATGTTTTCTTCACTATGATATGTGCTTTTCCATCCTGATTTTCCTAATTTCCTTGGGTCCACGTTCTTGTATACTATGAACATCATTGGGAAAATAATGCAATGCAAAACAAAACAACCACATATGTGCATTTTCTCTGTGCATACTCTGAGAGGTAGACAGACATAAAGCTATCTGGTGAATTCTACTAATTCCTGTGAGTGAGATATGCATCCATAATTTATGCTGACATCCAGATCCAGTTTCCAGCTCAACAATGATATATATTTTTTAAATTATAGTTTTTTACATACAAAACATATGCATGGGTAATTTTTCAACATTGACCCTTACAAAAACTTCTGTTTCAACTTTTCCCCTCCTTCCCTCCATCCCCTCTCCTAGATGGCAGGTAGTCCTATACATTAAATATATTAAGTATATGTTAAATACAATATATGCACACACATTTATACAGTTAAATGATGTGTTTTATAAGTATATGTTAAATACAATATATGCACACACATTTATACAGTTAAATGATGTGTTTTTATGATATGTAAACTATTTTTAAAGTACTGGAATCAAGGAAGTGAAAATACTCATTCTCTAAGGAAAGGGAATATAAACAATATGTTCTGGTTTTCATCAATACTAAGTCATGACTGGTGGTCTCTCCAGTGACAGAAGGTGAGGATGAGGTCACCAATTTATTTCCCAATATCCCAAGATTATTTTTATTTATATACATATATGACATTATATTTAAACATCATGTATTAGACTTTAGATACATAGAACATTACTTATAAGTGTATATATTGCCATGTTTTGTCATTGGGTATCTTTTAGAATGTATCAACAGACACATAAAATTCAAATTTAAAAATCAAGAAAAGATAGAATTTGAGAAGTTTCCAATGATAGTTTCCTTTTTTAGTGCAATTGTAGTTGAAACATAAAAGCAATAATTTTTCTCCAAGAAGCAAGGGTGGTTTCTCAAAGGCAAACACCCAATGTTCAAAATCATAAGACATAGTAAGTGCTTAGGGTTTATACTTGGAAAGCCAACAGCAATCTGCTTCAAAATATGTTGAGATGGTTGAAGAGAAGAAATGCTATTTGTGAGAGAGATGAAGAGATGGCATCAAACAGCATAAAGATGATGCTGGGTTCATTGATATAACAAGGTCTATTCTTAAAATACCTTTTATTCCAGCAGTGACCATGAACCCAAGAGAATAGAACTACAAGTCCATTTTTTTTGATTAATGACATGATCACATAAAAAGGAAATACACTTAACCTCATTAAAAAAAATAACAACTTGGTTGAATTGAATCCTTCAGGCAATTGAAAGCATTATTTTGTATAGGTCTTCTGACCATTGTGTGAGCAGATGGGATAATTCTGAGCAAATCTGGAGAACAGACAATTTGGCATCCATAGTACACTATTAAATTGGCTTTATACAATGATGGATACCCACAATAAACTAGGATGATACTCTCTAATGTTGCCAGGATTTGCTTTTTTTCTGTCATCAATTATAAAAGAAATAGGGAACTTGCAGATTTATCATTCAGAGCATCAATCATTAGAGGTGAGAGAAAGAAAAGGAAAATTGAACAATTAAGGGGTCTCTTGGTCCTCTAGTTTATTTTTCAATGATTATGAGCAACCCTAAGGAAGAATTATGGAGTTAGGTTTTTCAACTCTATGGCTTGTAGTCTGACTCATCTTTTAAGGTTCAGGTCAGGGCTTTTGTCCTTTCTACTAGTTCATACTAGTGACTTTGGAGGTCGACCACAGGCTTCCATCAGCATTTGTAGATGTCTGCAGAAAGCAATCAACCAGCCAAAAAGAATTTATGCAGTGTCTTACAATGGCTGCATTTTCCTTTTAATTCTTCTCAAAGATAAGAGTCATCTTATCAATGAGATTTATTAGATTCTTAAGAAGCCCTCATGTGTGAAAGACACTGCGTTAGACTTTGGGTACAATAAAAAGATACCCCTATTTCTGCCCTTAAGGAGTTTAAAATCTAGTGAGAAATGAGAGATGAATCATAGACAAAAATACTTATAAAGCAAGTTTTGTGGTTCTATTATTTCTTTATAACCCCATTGGGAGTTTTCGTGTCAAAGATACCACTGTGGTTTGCCATTTCCTCTTCCAACTCATTTTTACAGAGGAAGAAACTGAGGCAAACAGGTAAAGTGACTTGCCCAGGATCACACAGCTAAATTGTCTGAGGCTGGGTTTGAACTCAGAAAGATGTCTCCCTGACTTCATCTTGGCACTCTATCTCCTGTGTCACTGTAATTAGAATATGATGAAGTGCCACAGAGAGGTTCCACAAAATAAATTCTTTTGGCAAGGAGGGGAAAGTTGAAGGATAGGAGTAGGGAGAATAAGAATAGGTATCATGGAGGAGGTAACTTCTGATCTGCATTTGGAAGAGGAACTATTTAGCTTCTTCAGGAAATTTTTATTAAATGCCTACAGTGACTTATAGACTGTATGAAGAGAAATAATATGAAATGAGATTGGAAAAGTGAGTTGATTTCAGATTGTGGAGTTTGCATTTTATCCCAAAGGTAAAAGGAAACCACTAAGATTTTGGAAAAGAGTAGAGTGGTAGGTTAGAAAGATCATTTTAACAGTTGTGAGGTAGAAAAGCTAATCCATTACAATTGTTACCTTGTTTTTATCTGGTTCAATGGAGTTGGAAGAGTTGAAAAGAGACATATTTCTGGGTCAAGTTGTTATCTTGCTATTATGTTTACATATATAATATTGTATAAACTGGTGGATTCAAAAAAGCTCCTCTTGATTCATTGAAAGTAGTGTTAGTGTAACTTTAGAGCAGATAAAATGATTATGAAATGTATCTCATGTTGTTCCCATGTAAATTTTATTTCTTCTGTATTTCTGTATTTTTTACGCTTTTTAAAAAATTTGGCTTTGAGACCTACAAAACATCTATAAAACTTCATTATTAAGTTTTTAGGGATACATCTTGGAGTATGGAGTATGTGTTCAGTTTGTGGGAATCTTCTGCTTTATTAGTAGAATTCTTGGGATTACTTTGAGTAGTAGGGGAACTTGTCATCAATTTATGAAGGAAAAAAAGCTTTGGATATATTTGAGCTGACAGATCATGTCTTGCTAGGATTAATAGTGAGTAAAATTTGTGCAGCCTGCCATGATTTTGCCATGATGTTGCATAGTTTTCCCCACAACCTTACAAAATCTATATGATGGAGTAAACTCTGGCTCATTTAATAACTTCTGTCATATCAGTAGGGGAATAAAGATAGATAAACCTCATGGCTTAATCATTTATTCTAAATTTCTTTGTTAATATACTATTGGCTAAATAAATAAATAATATAATATAAATAAAGGTGAAAATGCTATGTTGTGATCCACCTTAAGTTCCTGTAATTCTTTCTTTACCTGCAGACAGCTTATTCCAACACAAGACCATTGGAATTGGTCTGAATCATTTCACTGATGAAATGAGCCACGTCCATCAGAATTGATCATTGTATAATCTTGCTGTTGCCGTGTGCAATGATCTGGTTCTGTTCACTTCATTTAGCATCAGTTCATATAAGTCTCTCCAAGTCTCTCTGGAATCATTCTGCTGGTCGTTTCTTACACTACAGTAATATTCCTAACATTCCTATACCACAATTTATTCAGCCATTCTCCAATTGATGGGCATTCACTAAGTTTCCAGTTTCCAGCCACTACAAAGAGGGTTGCCACAAACATTTTTGTACATGGGGGTCCTTTTCCTTTTATTATGATCTTTTTGCAATATAGACCAAAGGGAGACAATGCTGGATCAAAGGGATTGATATCCTTTCTTAATTACTGTTTTGTAGACTCCATCCAGATGTTAACCACTTTCAGTTATATTCAACCCATCTAATGGTATGTTGATAATAGATATACATCTGTTCTATTGCTTGGAGTAATGATGTCTGATATCTTCTTGTTCCAAATGTATTTTTGTAGAATTTTTAAAAACTCATTTGCTGTACACAGTGAGATTCTCTATCAATATTCTTTCCTCTTTTGGGGCAAGGAAATGTTATTCTATAAATACCTTAGAGTAATAGATCTTGTATTTTGTAAATGTTGTATAAGTTTTTTTCTTAGGATTCTTTCTAAATTGTTTATGGTTCCATTGTACAATTCTAAAAGTGTATGTTAAATTGGAATTTTGGGGACATATTTTTGTTTCTCAGCCAATATGTTATTTTGTTGTATGTGTTTGAAGATTTTAAAAAGTGAAATGATGCTGAATGCTTTAAATGTGTTCTTTCCATTCAACTTTGATTTCAGGAAGCCAATAAGTCTCGATCTATTTAACCTAATTTTTTTTTCTTTTGATAGCTTTGTGCTCAGTATGTGTCAGCTAGCAAAGACCCTAATGGTATTTGCAAGTATTGCCTTCATCCACTGGTTCTGTTGGCTTCCAAATTCAAGTTCAAGGCCTTTATTCTCTTATTTGTCTTGGTCTACATTAGGAATTTTACACTTATCAAATTCAAAAGACGTCTTGATTTCATTAGAAAAATATCCCATTAGACAAAGGAGATATTTAGTGTGCTTTTCATGGGAGCCACATACTTAAATGCCATTCACTTCAATCAAATGACTAATAAGTTGCTTTGGTTCAATTCCATCTTTAACATGTAAACCACAGATAAAGAATAGATAGATATAATAATATATTTAAGACTAAGCAGAATAGTAATTTCACTGAAAAATGCCAGATGTCATGTTATAAATAAGCAACATTTTTTCAGGTAGATATCAAGTGATCCAATATTTTCAATAAACTTGGGTCTATTTCAAATATTTGTATTACATAAACTGTCAAGAGTATAATTAAATAAAAGGTTTTACAATAATCAATAAAGATAGAATAAATGTGCTTTGAGGTGGTTTGTTTAATCATTACCACATGAATAATAAATTGCCCTTTATGCCCCTATAAATTTTTGGCACATATTTTTGTTTATCAGCCAATATATTATTTTATTGTGAGTGTCTGAAGATCTTAAAAAGTGAAATAAGCTGTGACTGCTTTGTTTAAAATATATAAACATACAATTAGCCTGTATTTGGAGGGGTTGTTGACATTCTCAATTTTGGCCTCTAGATCTGTGATGCCATCTGTTAAAAAATGGTGTTATCAGTATTATGTTTGAAAGGAAATTGTAGAGAGATTTTTTTAATAATTCATATGTTACCTTCTAGAATATGAGTCAACAGCTATGAATTTCTTCTGGCTCAGATACTTCCTAGTCATTTTTTATATGAAATTTTTCATCTTTTTATGGAGTCCACATAGAAATAATCCAGGAACAAGTTTTCATCTTAGTTTTATTCTTTTGTGTTTAATATTCTGTAGATTATTACACAGTTAGATAAATAACTATTTTTAGTCAAAGTTTGGTGGTATAAAATCATTTTCTGTAGGCTCACTGAAAGCATCTCAAAGACAATTCTAGTAGGAGACAGAATGAAGACAATGAGAAATATTTCTTCCATTTTGATTTCTTCTCCCATATCTGTATATTTTGAACATTTTTTCCACTACAACTTGGAGTTTACAACTATCTTATTTGATGATATCTAAAAAACATTGTTGTCATATTTTTAATATAATATATATAATTATATATAACATATATAATTATAAATATATATCATATATATTTAATATAATTTTTAAATGAAAATGTTCTTGTTTCAATATAGTTTCTTTATTCAATTATCAGGGATATTTGGAGATTTGCATTTCTAATATGATGAGTTGTTATGTGCTAACTTATGAAAGATGTACAATTCAAGCCACCAATTTGTCTTGGTAGATGCTAAATTTTGCAATCTGCAGCAATGAGTTACCTACTTTCTACCATTTCCTTGCAAAATCATTAGTGATCAAGAAGTCTGGACTTCCCAAAGCTGGCCCTTCTATAATCTTTGGTGGTAGTGACCTCCTCTGATATTGCTATTTTAACCTTATTTCCCCATGTTTTAAGTAAACTACATGATTTAACCATTTGTTTAAAGTATCTTTGTTGGTATAGTTTGTGTAGATGACATCCACAGAAGCAACAAAAACGGTCTTAATGTCAGGACTTCTTTCCTCTTGAGCATCCTTCCTCTACTGTCCTTTCTGCCACACTGTGCAATCCTAAAAACCATGTGGTCAGTTGTTATGGCCTAATTCATAGGGAAAAAAGAGAAAAAAGCTTTGCACATCTTGGTACAGGTTCCATGTTATCACCATCATCATCATCATCATCATCATCATCATCATCATCATAATCATCATCTCCACACCATCATTTATTTGTTTGCTTATTCATTCATTCATTTGTTTATTTATTTGCTTATTAATTAATTAATCCATTCATTTATTTGCTTGTTTATTATTTTAGGCAATCAGGGTTATGTGAACTGGTCAGGGTCACATAGCTAATAAGTATGTGAGGCCCAATTTGAAATCAGGTCCTCCTGACTCCAGAAATGTTGCTTCATCCCCTGTACCACCTCGCTGTCCCACTATATCATTATTTTTTAAGGCAAAAACAATATTCCAGTAAAGTCTGAAATAATGATAATAGCTAACATTTATGTAGTCCTTTGATATTTGTAAAACACTTTCTAGATACCATATTTTATCTTCTTAATGATTCTGAGATACGTTTCATTATTGATTCCATTTTAGAGATGAAAAAAAAACTGCAGTTAAGCTATATGTAGGGTCACAGTATTAGGCAATACTAATTGCCTAATAGAATTATTAAGCACAGGGTTCAGATACAGGACTCTAAATCCAGCAAAGTGACATTTAATTGCTACTATGTTCTTAATCTATAACCTATACACATAATATGTATATTATATAGATATATGTTATATCTATGCAGATATAAACATAAAATCTATAATTTATATAACTAGACATCAGACAATGTGATTAAAAATTAACTTTTCAAAAATATGAAGCTCCTATATAAGTAGGAATAGATGAGATGGAAGAATTCATTTATTTATTTAGCATATATTTATATTTGTACTTGCTATATCCTCTGTTAATATATTAGCTTCTTAAGAATATAGATCATTCTAAAAACCATTACATTGAATTCCCAATCCCTATATTTATGCACACCTGCATTTTTGATTTCCTTCACAAGCTAATTGTACAATATTTCAGAGTCTGATTCTTTTTGTACAGCAAAATAACATTTTGGTCATGTATACTTATTGTGTATCTAAGTTATATTTTAATATATTTTAACATCTACTGGTCATCCTGCCATTTAGGGGAGGGGGTGGGGGGGGGTAAGAGGTGAAAAATTGGAACAAGAGGTTTGGCAATTGTTAATGCTGTAAAGTTACCCATGTATATATCCTGTAAATAAAAGGCTATTAAATAAAAACAAACAAACAAACAAACAAAAAAAAAGAATATAGATCATTTTATTCACTTATTTTGTGTCCCCAATCCCCAGCACACTGCTGGATCCATAAAGAACTGGTGTTTAATAAATGCTTCCTCAGTACAGTCAACCCAAGGAAGAGGCAGGCAGTTTGGTCTGCTCCTTTGGAGCTTTTGGAGCCTGTAGCATCCTGGTTGCTGAAAATCAAAATAAAAGGTTACTTTGATGAAGCCCTTGTAAGGCTAGCAACAACTTTCATGGGTCAGCAGCTGTGGGAGAGTGTCTTCTGTGATGAATCCAAGCTCTAATTAATTATAGGGCGTATACCAAGTGCTAGAGAAATGGCTTTGGATTATTTTTAGATGTTTTAGGGGAATGAGAATTAGATTCCTTTTCAGTGAGTATCATATGAGTGATTAGGTGCAGTATCTCCTTCCTTCAATATCCCTGGCTATAATAGATATCAATAACAATGACAAATTAGGAAATGAGCAGCTTGTTCTGCTGGTTCAAGTGAAAGGCTAAAGAACTGTCTTGCTGTCCCATTAATAATCCAGGCCCCTTTTCTGAAATTTGCTGATAATAATAAGAGTCTCACTGTGTCCTGAGACTATTTCAGAAAACAGTAGAACTCCTGTTGAGTTAGTAATATGTGATATGTATATTATGCTATGATCTCATTTTATCCTTACCACAAACCTGGGAGGTAGATGCTACTGTTATACCCATTTTACAAATGAAGAAATTGAATAGGTATATGATGTTTAACCATCAAATCTTGGCTATACATCTGATATTTTTTTAGATTTAATCTGAATTGCATCATTAACATTTTCTTCACAATTCTCTTAAGTCTAGACAATCATAAAAAATAATAAATCAAGTCTTGATTTGTCTGATTTCTAACACAACTCTTTAAGTTAGCTCCAGCACATCCTGGAAACTGAGGCAGACAGAGGCTAAAGTGACACAGACAGTAAATACTGAGTTGGGATTCAAATGCAGGACTTTCTAACTCAAAAATCCATCATTTTTATCCACTATCCCATTTATCTCATCCTGAGTTACAGCATAAATTCCTTTTGTAGAATCCTTTAGGATGAGTTTAAGGCTTCAGAGAAGTCATTGCCTTGTAATTGCTAGAGACTTTTGATTAGATGTTTCCTTCCCCCCCCCCCCATTTCCACTTATTCTTGTATCTCATGCATGATGTAACTTTAATCTCCCAAGCTGAAGTGGTGAATCACATAGTAATGGCACAACCCATGCCAATTTACCTTCTCTATGGGCATCTTGTTAAAAACAACCAACGCCCTTCAACCACCACTTATTTCCAAGAGCTGATGAAGGGAGTACATTATTTACAAAGTATGTAATCAGAGAGTGCGATCCAACTCATTAACTGTATGACATCCCACTCTTTATTTAGACAGTTTACTGGCTATGGAATTTCATATGGGATCCATCATTTACACTTCTTGATAATAAAACTTAATTGAAATTTCATTCCTGTACAAGCAAGTTGCCAGTTTAACAGATGGTCCATAATTGTTATGTCCACATATTTTATATTAGATGCTATCATGCAAAGTTTGTAACCCAAATGCTCTTCGTTTAAAAGGTAGGTTTATTTCAAATGTTTCTTTCATATTCAAAATTCAATTGTTGTTAGTTGAAATTTTTCAAAGATGAAAACAATTCTAATAATTCTGAAAGAGTAAAAGTTTATGCTGTCTGCAATTTTTGATGGGAAATGCTGGTATGAAGACATACACACATATGAAGTAAGAAGGAACATGTTGTATACATGAAAGTTGGATGAATGTATGAATGAACTAAAAATATTATTAAATACTTGCTATGTCCCAAGCATTGTGCTAAATGTTGAGGATATAAATAATATAGGACAATTCCTGCCCTCAAGGAACTTACATTCTACTAAGGGAAATCAACATATGAAGGAGTAAGCAGTCATAGAGATGTGATTTGGTAAAAATAAAATAAAAATCATAGAGTAGGTAAGTGAGACTATGTGCAATCGATCAACATTTCCTTTCCAGGAATTATAGTGTTAACTGTTTTTCCAAGAACTAGAGATATAAGATAAAATGATGAGGGGATGGGAAGCTCATGGATATCAGCACTGCATGAATACAGCCCAGACAGCCACAAATAGCATGGTAAATTTACAGAGCATTCTCATAGATCAGAAGCAAGCAAGACCCTGAGATGGGAATATTTCAGACTGAAACATGACTGCTGTGCAAGCAGCAGGGTATAGAGCCAGAGTCTCTCGCTCATCTATAAAATAATGGGATTTAACAAGATGGTCTCTGAAGTCACAGGCTCTTTTAGATTTGTATTATTCTACAATTGAAAGAAGTGATGGAGAAGCAGATGGCAGAGTAGAAGTCTCTAGAGGTCCAGCTTTTGAGACAAGAAGCCCTGTCTCTGATATTTATTAGATATATGACCGTGGGCAAGTCATGATATCTCTCAGTTCTTATCCACACCCTACTAAGATTAAAAGTTATGGATGACTTAATTTCAAAAGGTATTATATATGCCAATAAAGTCAAACATGTCAAAAGAAACTAAAATGTGCATCTTTTCTGGGGCATTTTTATATTTTCATTTCAATTAATGACTCAAATTCTTAGAATTGGAGTGTGCGGTATTTTGAAGAATTGTCAATGTGGGAAAAGCTTAATATCTACCTCCCACCCCCACCATCTTAAAAATAGGGTTTAGGAAGTAGATTTGCTCATTTAGAGGTATCTAGGTGGTGGAATGAATAAAGTGCTGGATCAGGATCAGGAATTTAGATACTTTCTAGCTACATGACCTGGGCAAGTCATATAACTTCTCTGCTTTAACTTCCTCATCTGAAAAATGCGGATAATAATAATAGTATCTTCCTTCAAGAGTTATTGTGGGGATCAAATGAGAAAATATTTATAAAGTGCTTAGTACAGTGTTACTCACTTAGTAAATACTTATAAATGTTAACTCATTGTTATTTTAAATTCTCAGTTAAGGAATCTCTCTCTATTGATGCAAATAAGTACTTTCTCTGCAAACAGTCTTAAATAGTTATTTATTTAAAAGTTAAATGACTTGTCCGGGACATATGTTGGACAAAATTTGAACTCAGATTTTCCTAGTTCAGAGGATGGCTCTCTATCTGCTGAGGAAAATAAATAGACATAAAGAAGTAACACAACTTGCCCAAAATCACAGTCAGAAAAAGGCAAAACATGACCCAGAGTCCCACTATCTGGCTTCTAAATCCCAGTTTACTGCTCTTTTTAAAATAAAATCACATCTGAAGCCCTGCCAACATGCAGTGAGATGGATTCCATCACCTCTCCTTGTGCCAGCTGAATCGGTATTATTTTAACCTCAGTCATCCTCCTACATTGTGGGTAACATTTAGTGGAGTCTGAAGACTGGCATCCGATGAGTTCCACGTTGTCACTGTGAATGTCATGTTTCAGGGAGCATTCGGAAAATGAGGGCTTGGAGGTGCTGAGATTTCTATCTCGCTTGAAAACAATCCAGTGTTCTGATGGAGTTACATCTCAAGGTTTGTGGGCAATGAGAGCTGGCAAAACTGAAGCTGTTGAAGTTGGTTTTCAGGGTTCTGGTTTCTGTCCCTTTGCCCTTTTCCTACATAGCACTATTTTGCCTCCTCTGGAGAGGGTTCAGCTTCTTCAAACTCCTGCTAATCCCTATTGACGTCCTGCAACCATCTCTATCCTCGATCTGACTTCCTCCAGTTTCCTCCAAGAACTTGCTAGAATACTAGATAGCTTCCCCTATGCATTCCCAGCTTTTCCCTTTCATCTGCCTAAAAATGTGTCCAAGTCTTTTTAATCTCTTCTTCACTAATCCTAAAAAAAATCTTCAAAAGATTCTTCACTAATCTACTTCATGTGGTTGTGGTCCCATTTCTCTCTTCCCTTTCCTGGTAATAATCATTCAATATTTATTACTTACCTATTATATAGAGGGCACTCTTCTAGTTTCTGAAGGATAATGTTTAAATAAATAAGTCATAGACCTATTGTCAAGAAGTTTATATTCTGGCAGTTCTAGTTTTGTCATTCTTCACTAAAAAAATCTTCAGGGGCTTTTTCTTCACTAATAACATTGAAACTCCTTTATTTGTCATATAAGGCTTTTCAAAATCCGATACTACTCAAACTTTTTTGACTTATTTTATGTTCTTCCTATTCCCTCCCACCCCACAATATACTTATTCACTTGCTTCTGGAGAGAACTGGGAAAAGGCACAATACCATGCTGACTGGGTCTACTACAATCTATTTGTTATGCATTCTCAACTGGTTCTTCACTGAGTCAAGGCAATTCTTAGATGCTTGTCCAATTGATTCTTCTTCCCACTCACTACATCTGCTATTCCAAAAGTTCTCAAACTTCTTATGGCTTCCTCCTCTCCTCTCCCTCAGCTGAGAACCTCCATTAATTCCTCATTGGTGCTGGGGGGGAGTTAAGTTTACATGCTGAGAACATCCTCTTCTCCCATCATTAAGCCATCTTCCAACCCCTCCTCTAACCCTCCCACCCCAACTTCTCTGTTCCTTCTCCTGGCTTTTCTTGTCAAGGAAAACTTTAGCACATGGATCCCATGCCATCCATCTGGCAGAGGGGGTGGGGAGAGAGGGAAAGAAGGAGGAGAGAGAAAAGGAAAAAGAGAGAGAGATGGAGAGAACCCTTTTGCCACATAAGCAAGATGAGGCAAAACTTACTGCTCCATTGTCCTATACTCTACTCCTCTCCATTTACTCTACATTGTATTCTGCAACCCATTGGCATGGGCCTTTTGCCTATTCCTCATTGAGACACTCTAGTTTCTCAGTAATATGTCTTTTCATTGACTATTCCCTGAAGCCTGGAATGTTCTCCTTCATCACTTTTTCCTTTTGGTTTCTTTCAAGACTTAGCTCCCACCTTCTATCTGTAGGAGTTCTTTTCAGGTCTCCTTCCTTAGCTTCCTCCCAGTACCCATTACTAATGTCTTGTAGTGCTAACTTTTCATTTATATTGTATAAACTTTATATGTGTGTTTTTGGCATATTGTCTAAATCATTAATGATTCTTAATGGAAAGAACCTTGTTTTTGCCTTCATATTCTTGGGACTTAGCATAATATCTGGCAAATAGTAAGTATTTAATAAATGCTTAGTTTTTAAAATAAATTTTTATTAACATATTTTGTTTTTATATCACTGATTTCATCCATATACTTTCCCTCTCCCTCTGAAAATGTGTGCAACATTTGTGGAATTCCCACTTCTACAAACTGAGGTATTTCTTGTTCCTTCTTTTGATTTATATTTTTAAAAATAATTTTGTGACATTTACTTTTAATAATAAATGTATGTTTGTTGAATGGCTGATAACCTCATATTTTCTTCTTTGTCTTTAAGCATGCAGTCTTATATTTCTAAATTGTTCCCCCTCAAAACTCAACTACTGAATTCCTATACAGACTTAAGACCCATGTTTTCAGGAAAAAAATGCCACATTTTTTTTAATAGCCTTTTATTTACAAGTTATATATATAGGTAATTTTACAGCATTGACAATTGCCAAACCTTTTGTTCCAATTTTCCCCTCCTTCCCCCCACCCACTCCCCCAGATGGCAGATGACCAGTAGATGTTAAATATATTAAAGTATAAATTAGATACACAATAAATATACATGATCGAACCGTTATTTTGCTGTACAAAAAGAATCGGACTCTGAAATATTGTACAATTAGCCTATGAAGGAAATAAAAAATGCAGGAGGGCAAAAATATGGGGATTGGGAATTCAATGTAATGGTTCTTAGTCATCTCCCAGAGTTCTTTTTCTGGGCGTAACTGGTTCAGTTCATTATTGCTCCATTGGAACTAGTTTGGTTCATCTCATTGCTGAGGATGGCCAGGTCTCAGAATTGGTCATCATATAGTATTGTTGTTGCAGTATATAATGATCTCCTGGCCCCACTAAAATGCCACATTTTCAAAACAAAACAAAACCCTCCCAAAACTTCCTTTTGCTTATTGGCAAAACCCTTTCCCCTATGAACTTATTTAGTTCTTTGTAATATTCCATACTAATATATTTTAAATAGATTTTTGAATATTATAGTTATGAATGTATGTATCTCATTTTTCTACCAGAATGTAATAATAATTATTTAGAATTCCCCTCAAAGTTTGTAACGCACTTGACATAGAGGAGTTCCACATTCAAGCCCTACAATAACCATGTGAATTGCATATTCATTTTAAAAATGAGGAAGTGAGATAAACAAGATTAAGTGACTTGCCCCAAATCACATAGCTACTTAAGTGTTTGAGGAAAGATTAAAATTCAGATCTTTCTGACTCTAGGCCCAGTGCTCCATCCACTGCACTAACTAGCAACCCTATTTTAGCCTAGCATCATACACTACACATAATAGAAGCTAAGTAAATGTTTCTTGTAGAGAAATGATTAAAGTCATATATTCTAAAAGAGAAGTGAAAGAAACAGATTAAAATATTTATATTTCAACAATGAACAAAGACTTCAAGCTAAATAAATGACTCTATTTGTGGAATTTTTAAGCATCAAAATTAGATTAAGGGTGGATTTGGAGTAGCTAGGAAGTTTTTCCAGAGACCTAGAAATCATTTCATTACTGGGTTACTTATTCTATCTGCCAGCAAAATCTATAGTTTAAAAGGTTAGAACAATTTTGATGTCATTGAAAGATTCTTTGAAGAAGAAAAAAATCTTAAGACTTTATTATACCCAAAATAAACACCCAAGGACATCAATAAATACCAATCCACATGCCTAGTTTCCTACCTATACAAAATTTTATGAGATTAATCTATATTAGCATTAAAGGATATTTTTTTTTGTTTTTTTTTTGTTTGTTTTTTTAGGAAAAGAAAGTTTATCTTAATTTGAATCTCATAAAATCAAAGGAATACTGAAAAAACTCTTCTTTAGTTAAAATTATACAGCAATCAAATCACTGGGATAGGGTGCAGATGAACTTGATGATATCTTGTCTATTACTTTTTTCCCATTTAATTTTTTTTTATTATAGCTTTTTATTTACAAGTCATATGCCTGGGTAATTTTTACAGCATTGACAATTGCCAACCCTTTTGTTCCAGTTTATGAAAGGATATTCTTAATGAGAATATTAAAGGGAAACAAGAAAACATTCAAGGAGACATTACATAGTAAACTGAATTTTGTCATATACAAGTGATTGAAGGATATAGAAAATCATAATGCTTATTTATATAGAAAATAAGCCCAAGAATTGGATTTCATTAAATAAAAACCTGCCTTTTCAAAAAAAAAAAAAAAAAAAAGGTATCTTCCCAATAAGTTCCTTGGAAGATATTACATATGAAGGCACTGTGATCATTAATATCAACCATGGAAATAAAATAAGGAACTACATATTTCCAAAAGATGTTTACTATTGTAATGGAGGCAAGTTAGTACAGAGCTCACATCATCCCTGTAGATAATAATGGCCTCAGGATTCTTTTGCCTTTGGATTGTGAGTCACTGTTAGTCCTTAAATGTTTTTTAAGTACCTACTATGTTCCTGGCACTGACTAGAGCACAGAGGAGATAAATAAAGACATTCTAGTGTGAAAAAACAATACACAAAAGGAAATTAAAAGGGGAAAGGCAAAGAAGGTACTGGTGGGTCAAGATGGAGAAGTCCACAGGAGTTCAGGAGGAGTTCAGGTGGCATATGAAGAGATGGCTGGTCTGGATGTACTTCTTAAAAGGAGGAGTTCTCTGCTTTCCAGTCAGAGGGAGGGATCCCCATGACAGAGGGCACTGATGGGTATGAGTTTCGGGAATGAAGTAATCTTTCATGTCATAGGGGTTTCTGAAGGATGATGGAGAAGTACAGGTAGGAAATGAACTGTAGTAAACCATAGAATATTGTAGCGCATCCTAAATAACATCCATAGTCATTCTAAAGAGTTTGGACTAACTATCCATACATTAAAAAAAATAATAAGTAGATAAAGAAAGGTATTATAAAGACCATGATATTTAGGTAAATATACAAAGTACGAAGTTCATCCTTCAGTATGTTTGGGACAGAGAATAAATGAATAGTGAACTGAGCCAAAGCTGAGCAAGAAGAGGAGAGTAAGCTTTGGAAAATTTCAGATATCTTTGGAAATTTTCAGAGTTGTTTTTATGAAAACAAGCTTCTCCCTGAAGCACAGATCCATCATTTAAAACACTAATATTCTTCCAGCAGTGTATGACTATGAGTCATCAAACTCTATATACAGTCTACAGAGTTCAAATAAGGGCTTATCCCAAAGGCAAGGAAAAGGTGGGCATTAGTAGGCCACAACATAATACAACAGAAGAATTTTGAAGGAGAGCAGTATAAAGGATTTCATCAAAGAAATGTATAAATAAAAAAAAAAACATGGATTGGTCATATGATGAGAGTGGGGGATAAACAATGGAGAATCTTTGCCCCATTGATATCCTCACAATTTCAAAAGAGATTCCAAGGATATTAGTTGGGGCCCGTGGAAAATAGTGAAGACTACAAATAACAGTATTTGGATTACAACCCAGCATAAAAACATAATCATTTAAATTATAAGCTCCTTGAAGGCAGAGACTAGGTCTTAGTCATCTTTGTAATCTCAGTAAACAAAAAACTATACTGGTTATTGGAGACATCCAGTCACACAGTCAGTAGCCTTATTCAGGACTACTGGACCTCTCATCAGGACCATCACATTAATCTTCCTTGAGGGTAAGGATTATTTTTTTTTTTGCCTTTGAATTGGTGATCTAACACAAGCTAGTTGTAGCTTAATAAATATTTGGCCATTAATTGGTAAAATTAATATCAGTTGAATTATATAAGACTAGGCCTATGATTTCTGTTCCATAAAATAGATAGTGCAATCAGGAATGTAGACCCTTGAGAACTGTAAACCAGTAAACAAAAACAGAAAAAAAGAAGAAAAGAAGAAGAAGAAGAAAGAGGAGGAGGAGGAAGTGGAGGAGGAGGAGGAAAGAAGAAGAGGAAGAAGAAAAGAAAGAAGAAGAGAAAGAAGAAAGAAGAAGAAAAAGAAGAAGAGGAAGAAGAAAAGAAAGAAGAAGAAAGGAGAAAGAGGGAAAAAGAAGAAAGAAGAAAGAAGGAGAAGAAAAAGAAGAAGAGGAAGAAAAGAAAGAAGAAGAAAGGAGAAAGAGGGAAAAAGAAGGAAGAAGGAAGAAGAAAAAGAAAAAAGAAAAAGAAGAAGAAAAAGAAAAAGAAGAAGAAGGAGAAGGAGGAGAAAAGACTGGTGGAAGAAAAAGCCTGGAGTAATGTATATTTATATAAATTTTTATAAATATATATAAAATTTAAGATAAATATTATGAATTATTTCAACCATCCTTGTATGATATGTACCCAAAGTCCTTTATCATACTGATGCCCTCTATGAAGTTGATTTTTAACCCAAATATAAGACTTTACATTAATCACTACTGAATTTCATTTGATTAGATTTAACCCAATGTTCTAGCCCATACAGCCATATGGCAACCCACAACACTGGCAAGTGCGCCCTAATCAGATTAAAATGTAATTTAAAATATTTAACAAAATACAATAAAATATAGATGGTATTAATATATGGCTTTCTAAGCCAATCTGCTGTCCACTAGGATCCTTACTTTGTTTTAGTGGCCCCCATTTCTATTTGAGTTTGATAACACTGATTTAGCCTATTGTAATCTTTTACAGTTAAAATCTAAATTTTGAAACAAATAGAATATAATAAAACAATACCTACCATTTAAATTAATGATTTAATTTTGGTGATCCAAAAAACATTTAAAGATTGAATATTATTTTAGATGCATCATTATAAACTTTAAATATCACAGAGGAAGAAATATTCATAATTAAATAATAATAAATATTAATTAAATAATTAATTAAATGAGGAAATAATCTTGAAAATGCAAAGAAAATACAGTTAAATATCTCAGACCACCAGCACAGTATCTTTGAGCATAAGTGCTCCACTTTTTTGGGAATGTTTACTTTTCCCTCTACTCACAATTATATCCACTGAGGCAATTCCTTCTGTGGAAACTCTCTTTGAAGAACTGGATCAGCAACTTGTCTGTCACTTCAAATCTTAAAGAGCAATCAAGAGCACAGAGAAATTAAGGAATTGAGCTATTATTATACTGCTTATAGACATCAAAGACGGGAACTGAACCCAGATTTTCTAAGACTGTTTTTTTTTTTTTTTTGGTCCACTGCATTACCTTGCCTTTCCTCATGATAAATGGAAAGGGGAGAATTTTATTTGAATTTTGGGGAGCTAAAGCAGAGGTTTCCAACCTAAACTGCTGTGGGATAAAGCAACATGCACCAATCAGGATGCTGAAATGACAATTTGTCTTAATCTGCTTCTGAAAGCTTTCTGCTTTTATGATACTGGCATGTGTTCCTTGCTCCCACTCTACTCTGATATGTTGGTTCTTCCTAGACTGACCAGATCACGGGTGTCTTTCCTGATTATCAGTTGTGATATAGATCTGAATCAGAATATTGAAGATGTTTTCCTGTATTTTGCACTTTATTGCCAGAAACATTATACCTACATATATATGTATATATATATGTGTGTGTGTATTTGTGCAAGAGTTCATATAGTTAACATTTTAAACCCTATGATAAATAATCTAAAAAAAAAGATATACCATAGCTTTCATTGGACTTAACATGGGCAAGGATGACGACTGAAAGTACTGGATCACCCGGGACAACAAATGCTATGGATTTTGTGTGGTTGAAGATTAGCAAACGCTTCTCATCTACCTGGCTCCTCTTCTGTACCCCTAGTCCTAGAAGCTCAAAGTGAAATAAAAATTAATTTTCCCCTTATTGCTTTACTATTAACTACCCAATATTTATATGCTGCTTCTTTAAAAATAAGAGCAAACAACAATCTGTCTAGCTTAAGCCTGTGGTGCAGGTAAACCCTGGTTCATGCGATTTATGAAGACCTTTATAAATATGGCTTGAGAGAGCCAGTTAAAAAGTACTGAGTTGCAAAAGAGCCGCTTTCCCAGAGGATGCGATAATGGAGGTAGCACTGTAATGCCATCCGACAGGCTGGGAGACAGCTGCAGTAGCCTCTGAAACACATAATTAGGGCCCAGAGGGAGAGCATCACATCTGAAAAAAGGACTAAAACTGCCAAGGAAGCTTCACAAAGGAGCGCCATGAGATGGATGAGATGACTTTTTTTTTTTCCTTTAAAGCTACTAAAAAGAAGGATAAGAGAATCCTATGAGTATAAACAATGTCAATTAAGGACAAGGGAAGAAAAGGATATGTTATTGTCAGCCAGAGGGATGGAAGGAAATAAGAGGGCTTTTTACTAACATGTCAAGAGACAAAAGAATACCAGGGAGGATCATTCTAAAGCTATTAATAAATGAAGGGAGAATGATATCAATAGCGGCTATTAGAGTGCTAAGGTAGTGAAATGCTTTTTTCCCTCCTCTAAATCTGCCTTTGGAACAAACACAGGAAGCTGGAACAACAAAAAAAAAATCAAAGAGATTAGACAAGAGGAACGTGATATGCTACTAAGGCAGGAGACTAGGTGATACCTAACTCAAGATGACTTGGGGAGATTTACATTTAACCCAGAATTCCTATCAGTGTATTAGATCTAATGGTTCATTTTCTGTTAACAAGCTTTTCCTTGGGAGATAGGAGGTGATAATGACATTATCAATTTGAGCTATTGGGTTTGTAAAATCACCTCTACTCCTTACCTTCTGCCCGATTTAAGCTATGTTGATGGATTTGGGGAGGTGAGGGGTGGAAAGGGACTTGTTCAGTTGCCAGCTTGAAGATTCTAAAGAGATACCTCATCTTTACCTTCTAGATGGTCTAGCTATTCTTGCTTTAGATAAATCATTTTATTTTGTGTAGTCATTTGGGTCAGTTGGCTTCTGGTGGTTTCTAACAGTCAGCAGCTGCGTATTTTGTTAAAGCATTAATTCTGAGTCCCTTATCTCATCACAGAATCCAAAATTAAATCAGGAAACCAGAGGGAGGTCATCCACTCCAGTCTCTTCATTCTACAGATGAAGTAACTGAGATCTGTCCAGGTAGAGAGACGTCTTCAAGTCCAGATTTCAAAAACTTACTCTTGGTACAGTGAAAAGAAAGGAATTAAGATCTGGATTAAAATCGTGGCTGTGCTATCTACTATCTGTGTGATGTTGAGCAGATTATTTTAGCTCTCTAATCATCAGATTCTCTTATAAAATGAGAAAATTGGAATCAGTGACTTTTAAGGTCCTTTCTGATTATAAATCAATGATCTCCTAATGTCATTTAGTGACTGATATGAGTTTGCATGGGAAGCAGTCCATTGTAACTTGATGGAAGAGGACTTCCAGCTGTCTATCTATACTCAATTATGCTGGTAAATGTTTATCAGTTAGCTCTCAAAAAATACCATAAACACATTTTTAAATTTAACCCACATTATTAATATTTTCTCTATTACTTTCTCAACTGTAGAAAGCAAGATCAAGGCCTGATTTGTAGTGTTTGTCAGTTTCCAAAGTTAAATGCTCACACAAAATTTAATGATCAGCTTTCCCCCAAGCTGGTTTGAGTTGCTTCCAGCATACCCTTTCCTACACTTATGAATTATTTCTCTAGACTGTAAATGAGTGTCCAGAGATGTTCTTTTGACACTTGTCATTAGTGGATTATGTGTACTAGAAGAATGGAGTTCCTCTGAGGCCTGGAGTACTGAGTAGGGAATGGAGTGTGAATAGAATGATGGTTGTAACGCTCATGGCTATTAGAATTATCAGTAAGAATAAAAGACTGATTAAAAATGGAGGAAATTATGTGGAAACTAAGGCAGAATGAGCTGGGTGTATATCTGTGGGTATGTTTAGGTGGGGATGTCCAGAAGTCTGGAGCTAACTTTGAGAACAAGCACTGATTTAGGAAGGGGAGGAGATTTGAGCATGAGTGAAAGCAAACACCCCTAAACTGCATGACCAGTGTGAGACTGAGTGTTGAGTTTTGAATCTTTTCCATGGAATCATCCCAGTATCTAGATACAATGATGGCAGAAACCTGCTGGATGCTTTACCTGAATGGAACAGTTCAGAGGGTCCAATTGTTTCTGCATGGGAAAAGAGAACAGAAATAGAGCTACAATTTGTGTGAAAGGTAATATCATAAGTGCTTCCTTATATCCAGATGGATTATTTACAATTAAACAGTGTCCTTAACTTATTACCCTCAAATCTACAAGGATAGAGGAGATAAGTGGTCATACCCTGAATATTCCATTTCCTCAATTAAAAACTCTGATATTTCTGTCTGGAAAAAAATTAAAACAAAACAAACAAAAAAGACCCTCCTATCATTCTACTTTTCCCTCTACTTGGCCCCCTCTACACTTATATTTCATGCTTATTTCAATCTCTACCTTAATATTTTCTCACTTTCCTAGCTCTGACTTCATTTTTCTATTTCCAATCTTAACCTAGTTCAACTATATGTTGTTCTTTTCCCTCAAATACCTCTTTCCCTTTTGCTATTAATACTCATATTTTGCCAAATCTCAGGACGGGTTTACTCTCAAAATTATTCTCCTCTACTCCTATTCAAATGCTGCTGAATCCTGAAGTCTCACAACTGTGCTGACTTGCTTTATTATAAATACATGATATCCAACTTTACCTATGCAGCAAGGAAATCCTTTTATCTTTCCTTCCCCCGGCTTTACTTCTTCAGAGAAGCCATTCCAATCCTTTCTTCCCTTCTCACATTGCACAATCTTCTCCCCCAATCTCAACACTCCATCAAACACAACCTCCTATTACCCTAAGAGAAAGGAGGTCAATAGATGTAATTTCCCAGTTCTCTCTTTCTCTTCATATTAAAACCCCAGGACATCATTTCCCCAAACTCTCCTCATTTCCTTCAATCCCTGACAAAGAAGTGCTTCTTCTCCTTAAATTACCTATACCCTTGACCCAAAAGGGCTGGATCAAGTTTGTACTGGAACCAGCTTGTACAAGCCCAAGAGAGCCTTAATGTTGTTAGAATGCAATATGAGCATTTACACCTCAGAATTTGGCAAATGGAACCAATCAGACCTTGATTTATTGTTTTGTTTATTGTCTAGACTTAAGAAAGTGTTGGAGAAAATGTTAATAATGTAGATTAATCTTTAAAATGTGTTGTGCATACATTTTTTCTAGAAAGCCAGTTGTTAGATATTTACCAGTACACCCCAGCCTTGATTCCCACCCCTCCCATATTCCCTTCCATCTGGTTCAGTAACTAGCAACCTCAATCATATTCTGTCTCTCTCTCTCTGTCTCTCTCTCTCTCTGTCTCTCTCTCTCTCTCTCTCTCTCTCTCTCTCTCTCTCTCTCTCTCTCTCTCTCTCTCTCTCTCTCTCTCTCTCTCTCTCTCTCTCTCTCTCTCTCTCTCTCTCTCTCTCTCTCTCTCTCTCTCTCTGGTATAACTCTCTCCAAAACCTATAAAGAAATAAGGGGGAGGAGGGAATAGGATAAGGTGAGATAGAAGGATGTGTAGATGAATGGGAATGGGATAAAGGGGGAAAGAAAGAGTGAGAGGGAAGATAAGGGAGGGATCCACAGATACAAGGAGGTTAATTAATAGTAGGCAAGTTGAGAAGCAGAGAATTAACAGTGGTAAAAAATAAGTTATACACAAACACTACAACAAGGATCTGGGTAGAATTTATTAGAAAAAAAGGTAGGGCTAGTAATCATTAATCTTAGTCAAACTTAAAGATTCAATCAAGAGAGAAATCTACATTGTATGTCAGCTATATTATTATTGTTTTAGATGTATGCATACATATAGATAAATATGTACATATGTCTGAGTGTATGTGGGTAAGTATGCATGTAGATGTATTTATATATGTTTATAGATATGATATGTATGGGTGTGGTTGTGAGCATATATATATATATTATATATCTGTGCTTAGCTATAGTCTACTTGGGGGAAGTGGGGAAGATGAAAGGAGGGGAAATAAAGTTAAAAAGTGCCCAACAGAGACCTAAAATGAAGAAAAGAAAAGATGGAGCAAAGAAAAGATTCACTCTCATGAATATAAACTCTTCTATTATTACATGTGCTTTCTTAAATATAAATTTATTGTTATATATTTTGAATCCTCCCTGATGTTCTGTTAGGCACATTACAATGTTTTGTTTTATTTTCCTTTTATGTCTTCTTCTATAGTTTTTTCCTTATTTTGTATTTAGTTTAATTTAAAAGTAAAAAAATACAGAAAATTGTATACAAATCTTTCACAAATCTTCATACCCAGTGTAAAATTAGCATCAGCATGTAACAAAAATAATATTAAAAAAATGATTCAACTAAACTGATCTTTCTCTTTCTCACACCTGACACTTCATTTTATTCCCATTTCATTGCCTTTGCATTAGTCATCCTCCATGACTGAAATACATTTTCACCTTCACTATATAGAATCTCCTTTGTACTTTTAAATACAGTTCAAACATCATTTTCTATATGAAGCTTTTCTTGAAATATCAACTGCTAGTGTTTACCCACCAAAACTACTTTATAAGATTCAAACAAGAGAGAAACCCGTATCATGTCAGCCACATTAGTATTGTTTTCAATGCATGTTTACATATTAATGTGCATGTATGTGTGTATATGTGGGTGTATATATGGGATGTATGCAAGTAGGTGTATTTATGTATGCATGTATATTGACATATGTATATGTTGTGGCAGATTTTATGTTTATTTGTATTTATTCCCTCAGTAAATATACAATACATATATTGTTCTATATGTATATGCAATAAAGTGTTACATATATATGTATATATGCACATGCATGTATGTTATATGCAAATTGTTTATATATTATATGTATATGCAATAAGATATTGCATATGTATGTGTGTATATATATATATATACACACACACACACACACACATACAAATGTGCATGTATGTTATATGCAAATTGCTTGATTCTTTCGTCCACATCAGCATGATGTTCTTTTTGGTGTCCCTTATCCTTTGATCCATTTTGAATATTTCAACCAGATCAATCTCTCTAAAACTGTTTTTATGAACTCAAAAATTACAATGGCTTCCTATTTCCAACCACAACAAAACTAATTTCATTTCTTTTTTTTCAAGATTTTATAATCCTATTTGGTCAATCTTATTTTCCAAGGTTCCCCATCCCACTTCTAACAAGAGCTTCTACTCTCTCCAGTATCATCTTAATCTTATCTTTAGTCTATATTATACTTTCTGTTTCAATCTATGCATGTCCTATCCATTCTTAATTCTATCCTCTTTAATTAAATTTTTTCTGACTAATTTTATCCCAAGTTTTTCATTTCTGAATTTCTGTTTCACTGGTACAGTCCCAAATCTTAAAGAACTTATATATTATCTTACAATTTTCCCCTAATTATTTAATATTTGTTAGTCTTATCTCCCTGAGAGCAGAAAAGAAAAAAAAAAAACTACTTTTCTATGTAGCACTTAGAATAAGAACTCAGTAATAATAATCAATACTCATTGTTTGATCAATTGATTGTCTTCTCATCGTCTATCCAACATATTTGTCCAGCCTGAAGTGTTTAATAACCATTAAATATATGAACTTTGTAGCTATGACTACATAAGGGACTAGAATGATGGCACAGGGGATAAAAAGAAAGGACAGAGTAAAATATTTTGGAGAAAAATCAACAATATAGTAACTCATTACATGTGCCACTTATATTTTAGTGGATCCATGAGTTCATCAATGTGGTATTCTTCATGGTTCCTATCCATGTTCTTCCAGGAATCCTCCCTAGTGTCATTCCATATTCTGAAGGCTTCTTCTAGGCCCTTTAACACTGTGCTAACCAAGGCAGCACCAAGCATATTCATCCCTCACTTTTCTATGTAGATCTTAGAATCTCATCTCCTTTTGTACACATTCATTTCTTGAATGATAACTTTTAGGACAAATAACCTGATAGACTAAGTCAATAGGCCACTTGTTCAACTGATGGTTATGGGGCAATGAAACTGCACGTGAAGATTTTAAAAGGGAGAAAATAAAGATTGTGTGGACATACAAGGTTTTGAAGCTAGCTGAAGGAGAAAATAATAGTGCCAATTAGGGAGTAAGCACTTGATAAATACTTGTTGACTAAGATCTTTCTGCACTGGAAATAGAAGACAGATTTACAGGTAATCCTAATCTATATTCATGTCCCCTTTCTTCCTCATCTTAAAAAAAATTCTAAATATCCTACTTGCTTTTGATTACTCTGATCCATTTTTAACCCTGGTATTGATAGCAGGTTGCCACAGCCTAAACAGAACATGTTCTTGCTTTCTGTGGGATGCTCTCTCTGGAGGTTAGCTACTCCTTTCTTTCCCCTATAAACACCCTCTGTTCCATTGCAAGCTATAAAGAAGATGCTACTGGGTCATTAGTCTTTTTTACTCTCATTAAAAAAGAATTTCATCTACAAAATAAGGGATGGAAAAATACAGTAAAATCAAAAAAGGTGAATGCTGGAAGGAAATTCAGAGATCATCTTATATGGATCCCAACTTATAGATGAGGGAACAAAGTCCCAGACAGTGTTATGTTATGCTGCCTATTAGTGACAGAAGCAAGACTAGAACCTATATCTACTGATCTCCAATCCTGCCATTGTCCATCCCCTTGTTTCCTTCATTCCTTGCTTCAGTTGCTAATGAAGAATTTTTTTTTTTTCTGCAATGTGCTTTTTGAGTTCTTTGTCCCTTTTATTTCAAGTGTCTCAAGGGATTGCACTTCCATCACTTTACTTAGAAGCCTATTTCACAGTCTAGTAGGTCCCACTGTCTAGAGGATTTTTCTTATCTTCTGACTAAATCCTCCTTTCTTAATTTCATCCTATTACTCCTATGTATATCCCCAATACCATCCTAAATTGTACCTCAAATATTTGGAGGGAAAAAAAAGCTTATTGTCATTTAACTGGGCTATGTGAGTTGTATTTTAATTATGTCCTTAACTATTATTTAATCAGCCTTGCTGCTTATCATTAAATTCTATTAGCTGATCTATCAAACATCTTTCCTGGAATAGGGTATCCCCCCTCCAAATAAACAAACAAAAAGCAACTGCATTTCCCTAGGAGACTGGTGCTCTCTTTCTGAAAGACTACTGAGATTTAGCAAGGAAGTTACTTGAGAATTGATGGTCTGTCCTTATTCTTTCTCTCTATAACTGAACAAAGTCCCATTTAAATGCACCTTGCCTTTGTTAAGACAATACTTGTTGCCTTTTTCATGTTTTCCCCCTTTAAAATATGAGCAAAATTCAACTTATACTTATTAAATGATTTATGTGTACAAATATCCTAGAGGTGTAAAAATACAAAATAAATACAAAAATACAAAATGAAAGAAAAATATAAAAAAATTAAGTAATTCTTATCCCTACTGAGCTTTGATTCTACTGGAAGGAAATAACAGGTACAAAGGTATGTAAATACAGAATACAGACAAAGTAATTATATGGTGATTTGGAGGAGAAAGCACCAATACAGCCCGGGAGGACCAGGGAAATACCTCATTTGTGTTGAGTTTGGCCCTGAAAGATCCTAAGGAAACAACAAGAAGAAAACGTTTTCAAATATAGGACAAAGCTTGTGAAAATGGATAGGGAAGAGAAATAAAATATTGATTTCAGAAAATCAAAACTAAAATAATTTGGTTGGTACAAAAAGTGGAAAATGAAAGATAAAAAAAATAAGACTACAGGATTTGTCTTTTACAGAGGTAGACTGGAAAAAGCACTAAATTTGGAGTAAGAGGACTGGAGTTCAAATATTGTCTCATTCACTTATTATTATTTGCACTTAACATCTCCAGGTCTGTTTCCTGACCTATAAAATAAAGGAATTAGACTAGGTAGTCTCGAAGGCCCCTTTTAGCTCTAAATATATGATTCTATCTTGGAAACTATAGGAAATCACTGAAGACTTTTCATGTGGGGAATGAGTTGGTCAGATCTGTATTTGCCAGAAGTGTGAAGGATGAACCAGAGAGGATAAAGCCTGGATGCAGGCCGACCAATTAGGAGACCTTTCCAATAGTGTAGGTGAGAATTAATGAGAGCTTAAACTAGGATAGAAATTGTAAACAGGCTCAATCCAATGATGGCATAAGAAGTTAGATTTAAAATGATGGAGAATAAATTAATCAATCAACAGAGAATTGATTTGATCTTGCATATATCAGGAATTTTTAGTTAAGAAATGCAAAGGAAAAATCAAAACAATCTCTGCCCTTAAGGAATTTCTATTCTATCTCCAAAAACAATGTATGAAATATAAGTAAATACATTACATATATGTGTGTGTGTGTGTGTGTGTGTGTGTGTATCTTTGCCCAGTAAATATAATGTGTCCCCAAAGTCTTTGTGCAATTTTAAATCCTGTGGATCAAGAATGTAATATTCATAAAGACTGCCCCACAATATTTATAGCCTTATTGTTTAGTACAGTGCCTAGCACATTGTAAAGAGAAAGGGATAAGGATTAGGACGATTTAATCAGTAGAGGATATTCAATCAGTACAGTATATTTAAACTCAAACTCCTAGCAATCCATGCCAGCAACTTCTCTGCAATTCATAATACACAAAACAGGATAGTGAGTTGTCTAGTCCCTTGAGGGCTTAAGTGCCTTGCCCAGGGACACATAACCAGTATTTGTCACAAGTGAGATCTATATCCAGGCCTTCAAAGTTTTGAAGTCATCTCTTTATGCAATGTACCTTTCTGCCACATAGCAAGAACTTAATATAAACTTTTTCATTCATTTACACACTATGTCATTGTTTTGGGAAAAGAATGTTACTACCAACTCCAAAAAAATTAGAAATAATTCTGAATTGAATTTCAACTGAATGAATTTTGTCTTATGTTTATGGGGACTACTTAACAGGTATCATATTTGCAATTGGAAAGGATGTAAATTATCTCATAAATTTAGAGACACTTGGGAATCGAAAGAAATTTAATTCTAAAAGTTAATTTTAAGGGCCAGCAAGTTCAAAAAAAGTACACTGAAGGATGAACTGGTGCATTTCTGCATGCAAAATTTATGAAATTCATTCAATTCACTGTGAGACCTCTTAGTTCAATAGTTTTTTTTTTTTTTTTAAGTGGATTTTTTTGTTTGTGCTTAAAGGTGTTTTTAAATACATATTTGTGGGGGAATGGTAAAAACAGAATAAAATTGGTTTAACAAAACCTATCTAGTAAGGGTTTTTTTTACAAGCTTTCTCATGCGAAGATTCTTAGGAAATTTAAAGGGATTTATATACACACATCTCTCCCCATCTTTTTTTTATTTTTTCCCCCATAATGTAGCCTTGCATGGTATGCAATGCTAGAATATCTAGTACTTTGAAAAGGATTAATAACAAGTCACAGTTATCAAGGTAATGCCCTGGTAGTCTTTATATGATATATACAGATCTTTGAATAACAAATAATTACATTCAAGCTTCTCCTTGATTTTATTACTGAATGACAATCCACAGAGACTCTAAATAAAGCCCAAAAGGAAAGAATAAGAGAAAGTAAAATAAATGCAAAATATGTCTGCAATGACAGTAATTTGAGAAATTACAAGAACAGATATGAAATGAAGCAAAATTTATACATGGAAATTGGCTTCAGCACTTCAGGCTATGGCACAAGGCCCAGCTTTTTAATGTGACTTTTTCTGACTAGATGTCACTCAAAGGTGGACATTTTCAATATTTTAATTACTTCTATCTGGCATTATATCTGGCAATCAAATAAGAATTATTAAGTACCCATCATATACTAGACACTATGCTATCAGTTTAGAGTACAAAAACAAAATAAAAAGAAACAAATAATTAAGCAAAATATTCCTTGTCCTCAAGGAATTGCATTCTTCTGGAGAGAAAAAAAATGTAAACAGATTAAGACTGAGTGTGATTATTTAAAGAAAGGGACAGTGCTCACAAGGACAGGCACTTAAGTTGAGAGTTAGGAAGCTTTAACTTCATGAAAACTTTCAGTTTTCACTTCTTCTCTGGAGGTTTCCATTTAGCCATCTCCTGGATAAATTCATTAGTAATAATGACTTGTCTTTTTAGACTCAAAGGTGAAATTATTGGACCATCCTCTGTAGCACAGTACCTGGATCTTTTTTTTTCCTCCCCTACTCTATCCCCAGTAGAGGTGATTCCTCAGGAATCATTCTTTTGCAGGACTTCAAAAACTTAGGGGGATCATTGGATTCCCTGACATGTGAAGCAATGGACAATAGATTGGTTTTGGACTACCTCTTGGCTGCTGAAGAAGGTGTATGTGTGACTGTTGTTTACATACCCTCCTTCTAGGACTTCTGGTGATCTTTTCCAATACCATGTTGATTTATATTGTTTGCTATTCTGCTACTTGCGTGTACAATTCATGTTTGTTACACCACATCGAGCCTGCCCTGACTGAGGGGAGGGTCATCCCTAATAGCCTCTGCGTTATTGCTATGTGCTTGTGTAATACCTCCCATGCTGATGGGTTTGGGCATAATAAGACCCTTCAGCCCAGAAACCCGCTAGCAACCCCCACTTCCCTTTGGTGCTTTTCATCTCCCTTCCTGAGATGTCAGGGAGGGCGTGATCACCTCCTTTTCAGTGCTTTCACCTCCTTCCTGAGAAATCAGGGATCACCTCCCCCACCTCCCCTTGGGGTCTCTGACCTCCCTGAGGAGTCAGGGATGGCATGACCACCTGTGTTCTAAAACAAAAGAAAGTGGGAGATGTAATGGGCTGAGGCTTGAGTTGATGCACTGAGGTCCCAAGCACGTGAGGCTAAATAGTAATTGGACTATATTAATATACAGGCTTGGATAAAGAATGGCCCCCGCTCACTCTCTGTGCAAGTCTTGATGTGTTGTATAGGAAATAACGATTTTGGTGGGTGGAGGCAGAGAGACAGGAAGAGAGGCTGGGAGAGATTGGCCTGGGTTCTATGCTTGTAGCTCCTGGTCATGTGGCTGCTGGTCTAGCTAGCTTCTTGACTCAGCTGCACACATTGCTATTGCCCATTCTCTTCCACCTCCGATCTTTCTTCACTGAGAATAAAGATTGACGATTTTCCTCTAACCTGAATTCCTGACTCCAGCTGATTTTAAAATCCGCAGTCTTCACAGCGATTAATTTATAACAATCCATAGATTGCTCCAAGGTCTTTTCCAGTTCCAAAATTTTATGACGTTTTTGAAGTCACAGTGCCTTGACCTAGTGAAGCTATGATCAATGCAAGACAGTATATCAGCAGCTGTAGTGTTCAGTCATGAGAATGACTATCCAAGTTTGTATAAAAATTCAATTGCAACCTTGCTTTAATTACTTAAACTAAGTGGGCAGAATTAACTAAACTATGTAATTACAAAAGCAATTTTTAAAAATATCAGCACAGTAAAGAAATACACAGAATTTTAGAAAAAGAGAAATGAATATCACTGATCAGTATTTATTGACTTTTCTATTCCCAACTGAATTAAACTTCATATCAAATGCTTAACTGGATAATTGAACATGCTCCTGTATCCCTCAGCCAAATGCAATAGGCAGATCCTCTATTTCAAATAAGCATTACATTTTCTATGAATTGATTACCCATGAAATGCCAAGATCAAATGTGGTACATGTTCTATGGCCTGCCACGATATGATACTTTGCTAGCTTTTTTCTTTGAAAACTAGTTAGTCCAGAGACCATCTGTTCCAGGTAAGTCAGGGCCTATTTGAGTTCACTAGCCAAAGGATGGAAGCAGAAGCCTCACTCAAGACTCATTCTCCTCCATTTCCTTCTTTACTAATAAGGCATGGAGACACTATGTAATGAAAATCCAATTTGGGGGAAATTGAATATCAGTTGGTTAAAAAAGAAGCACTATATGACCAAATGCTATACCTCTCTATTGACACTGCTGCTATCATAGTATATAGGTTCTGAATTCGGGTGTCTTCTGATAAATATTTAACAATTGTTTTTTCTGGAAGAATTTGTTGAATTGAATATATTTAGTTGAATTGGAATGCATAGGGAAGATGTATGTATAACTTTTTTTTTTAAATAATTACATCTTGTACAAAGCTCTCTTCAACAATGAGATGATTCAGACCAGTTCCAATGGTTTAATGATGAAGAGAGCCATCTATACCCAGAGAGAGAATTGTGGGAGATTGCATTTTCATTTTTTTTTTTGTTGTTTGCTTGCATTTTATTTTGTTTCTCACTTTTTTCTGTTTGTGTGTGTGTGTGTGTGTGTGTGTGTGTGTGTATGTGTGCAGCAAGATAATTGTATAAATGTGTATGCATATTTTGGATATAACATTTCTACAATGTTTAACACGAATTGGATTACTTGTCATCTGGGGGGGAGAAGGGAAAATTTGGAACACAAAGTTTTGCAAGGACTAATGATGAAGAATTGTCCATGTATATGTTTTGAAAAATAAAAAGCTTTAAAAAATAAAAAAATAAATAATGACATCTTCTTATTCATATATATTACATATATTTTTATAATTAAGAGGAAAAATAGCAACAAACCTAATATATCACCAATAGTTAATCAGATATACAGTTATCATATCCATAGTTTCCACCCTACCTTGAAAAAGAAGGAAAGAGGTACATTCTCCCATTTCTTTTTTGGTGACAAATTTGGTTCCTACAATTTCCCACCAGTCCTTTTCTTTATTTTGTTGTTATTTCCATTTATATTGCTGTAGTTATTACATAGTTTTCTCCTCTCCTTCCCTGATTCTGCTTCACTTCTGTCCATCTAGTTCTTCCTATGCATACAACTTTTAAAAATTAAATTAAATTAATTAAATTAAAAAATTATTTTCAAATATATACTTAAATAATTTTCAACATTTACCCTTACAAAACTTTCTGTTCTAATTTTTCCCTCCCTTCCTCCCACTCTCTCTCCTAAATGGTGAGTGAATCAATATAAACATGCAATTTTTCTATACATATTTCCACAAATATCATGCTTCTGCATACAGCTTTTTAAGTTTGTCTATAGAAAATGAGCTTCATAATAGGGAGATGGAATATGAGCTTTTTAAAAGAATACCATTTTGTGAGGAGAGATTGTCCTTAGACCAGCTAAGCAAATCTTAATTAAGGAAAGTGCATCCCTAAATCAGTGTGCATTCTCACTTGGGCTGTAGAGGGCAATGGCAATTGAAAATGAGTCTAAGGTAAACATTTACTACAGATTTAGGATGTACAACTCTGAAGCAAATGGCTGATTTTAACTGAAAGGTATATTTCCAATACAGCAAAACTAATGAACTCTTAACTAGGTTAAAAAGAAATCAGGGATAAATAGTTGGCATAATTGATGATAGTGAAAACTGTCACGGTGCTGTCAAATCTGGTGACAGGCTGTATTTGTGACAGGATGTCAGTGAGGAAATACCCATGACTGATGAGGTCAGGACTTTGCAGTCCATGAATCTTAAGTCTCTGACATGAATTAATAAATGAGATTGTTAAGTTCCAAATGTTTTTTTAAGAAAAAATATACAGGATAAAGTTTATGGAGATTCATAAATAATGATAAAAATTATTTGTTTCAAATTTTATTCAAAATTTAGATGTGATTTTTGTGGGATTCCAAACTATGAGTTCAGCAGTGTGAAAAGTTCTTTGAAAGAGATCAGCAGTTTTAGAAAGATTTAATAATATAAACAAGGTCTCAGGCAATTTTTGTATTAAAGAAAATTATTTAGGCTTTAGAAAGGTAGAATTCAGAGACATTCAAGGGCTTACCAGAGTATAAAGACATAGCTGAAATTCTAAAAGAGCTCTTGGAGATTTTGCTTCATGGCTTCTAATAATGAATTTCCAAAACTATTAAGCAAGACAGAAGGTCATGCTGACCCTTTATTCTCCACAATTCACTTTGCTCTGCTCAAGTTTTTTGTAAAAAAAGAAAACATAATGTGAACCTGAAACAAAGAAACCCAACAAGGGTCCATTGACTTTGTATATTTTCAGAAATAGTTTTAAAGGGAAAATGTGTGTGTGAGGGAGGTGGCGAAGAGAAATCTAATGGATGACTTTCAATTTCATCCTGTACATCTCTTCAAACTCAAATAGAATTATAGGGGATTTTCCCTCTGTTTTAATTTCTAGATTCTTGATTTTTGCATTACTGAGGCAAGAATGAAAAGATGAAATTGAGAAGGAAAAAAAAAAGATGTTTTGTTTATGTTATCAATTCAGCAATATAAAGTGTCAGAAATTGATTTTCCCAAAATTTTTCTACTCAATTTTTTTCAGAGGTTAAAATTCAGAAACATCTTTATCATTATCATTATTATTATTATTATTATTATTATTATTATTATTCAGAGGAAAGTGATTAAGTAAGTGCCAAAGTTGGATTTGTGGATTTGAAGAAGGGGACCACTGGAGACTGAATATATGGTGAATTTGAAATAAAATGACCTCAGATCAAATTTTTTCTTGGCTACTTATTACTTGTATGATATTGGGCAAGTCAATTACACTGTTTGTGTCTTTGCTCCTCACCTGTGAACAAAGGTAATTCAGCTGTATAAAGAGGCTTCTTCCCTCATCCCTACCCCAATAAAGGCTGAATCATAAAAAAATACCACACAATATTTCAATTTTTTTTCAGTACTGGGCTCAACTCAACACCTATCCTCAGTATCTGTCCAGGTTTATATCATGCATCTTAATATGATCTTAAAATAATTCTAAGGGAGTAAGAGACCAGGTATTATCAAATTATTCCATGGCTAGACTACAAGATTGCCCAACACGACTGAGAAATGGAAGAGATTAAGAGACAAATTTAATAAACTGACTCTGACTCTAGTCCTTTCATTTTATTATATTATGTTTTTGTTCCCTAGGTCAATAATCTCAAATGGAAATTTCCCAGTTTGAAAGATTTTATCACTCATTAGCACCCACATAATATAAATCTTTATTTCTTTTCACAGACTTGTTCATCTGATTTTATATTATTCTCCAAGCTGTGGCTGATTAAACACCTTTTTCAGAGAAACTCTGTGAGGTAGGTAGAGAAGTATCATTATTCTCAATTAACAGATAAGGAAACTGAGAAGTGGATTGTTCAAGGTCATATAACTGGTAAATGATAGAGCTAAGACTTCAATGTGAGTTTTCTTACTGCAAATTCCCTTCCCACCACACTTTGATGTATTTCTTAGGTTGTTATTACTAAGATAGTTTTAATTCAGTGGTAGAGTTTTTGCATTTCATTTCATGTGACTTTTATCAATTACAACCAAATTCCTCAGTTTTCTTCATTGACCAATAGATGTATATATGTTTGCACGTATACAGGAGGATGTGATGTATTTTGTTGCCCGTGTAGATTATTTGCATCCCCATGGATCTGTCTAGGATGTACTGGAATGAGAGACAGTATGAATTCAGGATGGACAGCTCAGAGTCAGGAAGACCTGGTTATGTGGCTTTGGATAAGGCATTTAAGTTCTCAGTGATCTCTGAGTAACAGAGAAGGTATTAATTTATATTAGTAGTCACTTATCTTAACTCAGAATTCCTTGCACCATTGAAATCCCCAGACCAGTCTCTATCTTTACTCCAAGAGTGTTGCACCTAAAAGGCGCTCAGTAAATAGTTATTGCATCAGACTGAATGGGTTTCTGTTTCAGACATTTTTTATGTTATGGAGAAAATGTGACCATCTTTTCTAGAAACATTTAGATGAAGAAGAGTTCTTATTATAGACAAATAGAAAGGAAAATTTGTGAGAAGAGGCATGACAGTATATTGGATGAGACTTCATACAAAATACTCTTATCAGGGTTTCAGGAAGATGAGTGAGATGGATCAAAGGGAAATGTTATATCGCTAAGTAATTCTACCTTTTAAAGAATATACAGAAAGCCGAAGGTATCAGATTGATTTTAGTAAACCTAAGCAAAAACTGAGTTAGTAAATCAGCACTATGATGAACTTGAAACTTAAACCAAAGGCACAGAAATAGGATATAGCTGATTAAAGGGTTTACCTGACACTTTTGTGATCTTAAGTCACTGGCAGGCAAAATGAAATTATCATGAAGGACATTATTACTTCCTAGGGAAGATTCTCTGAACATGTTGTGAAAAATAAATTTGTTGGCTACAGAGAAAGAGAGGGAACTTGTTCTATTTGTGACATAGTGGTTTAAAAAAGTTTTACCTTGCTGCTGAGCTTTTACTTGACAATTTACAATATGGAAATTAAATTGCCTTGCTCCATTTTCAGTATGGTGGTTGGGCTAAATGAAATTATACATGTCACTGTTATACTTTTTGAGATATTTCCATTTCATAGTGGTTGTACAACCCAAAAATGTATTTACTTATTTAATAAAATAATGTATGGAGCACTATTTTTTGAATTCAGATAAAATTTTCCTTTTTGTTGTTTCATATTTAGTATTTTATTTTTCTCCAGTTACGTGTGAAACAATTTTTAACATTTGTTTTTAAAACTTTTAGTTCTAGATTCTCTCACTTCTTTTTTCCACAACCCCCTTCCACTGAGAAGGCACATGTGAAAGCTTGCAAAACAATTCCACAAAAGTCATATTGTGAAAAAAAAAAAAAAAAAACAAAGAACCAATTTAAAAAAAAAAACCTCTCAAGAAAAATAAAGTTAAAAAATTTTTCTGAGTAAAGGTGCAAAGAATCTTAAGTACCTATTTTTTTGAAATTGAGGTTTTAGAAGAATTGACTAAAAAAAATAATAATGACATTATTGTGATACAATAATAGTGTAATTGGTATGTTATTTCTCAATTTAACAAAGAAAACATATTCATAATTTACAGTATGGTATTGAAGACACTGATATTAAAGGAATTTAAAGTATCAGAACATTTCATATTAGTAGACCCTACAGATGGAGCTTTGGAGTGTTTGGAAGAAAAAAAAAGCAGTATAAAATTCATTCCTGACCTATATTACATTAATCTAGTTAGGCAAATGATACAGAGGAAAAAACAACTAATAACACAAGGCAAACCATACCAGTGTCTTTGACAAGAAAAACCATGAACAGCATTGGTGTGTTATTGTTGGCAAGGTCAAAAGAGTTGAACATAACTGAATTACAGAACAATACCAACACAAGACTGTATGTGATAAATGCCAAAGGAAGGGTTCAGACAATTGGGGCTTACTGGCAAAATGAGGAGAAAGGGAAAATGATCATTGTGGGTTAGAAAGCTGTGAAAGAGAAATCTTCATCACTTTCTAACACAGCAGGATGGTTTGAAATATTAAAAAATCTTCTTGTCAAAGTCTGACCATATTAAATTCTTGTTTTTTTTTTAAACAAATCACTATAACTTTAACCAAAGACCTAAGATTTTTAAAATAATTTTCCAATGACTATAATGAAGATAATTATTTGATTCACATTTGATTTACTGTCAATTTTCCATTTTTTTTGTTTTGCTGGACATATATATTGAAATCCATCTTCATATTGAGTATTATAATTCCTAAGTGCTGCATTATTCTCCATTGCTTGCTAGAAATTTTCCTTCATTAGGACTAAATTTACTTTTTCTGATCCTTAATTTAAAAAAAAAATAAGATCCTGTTTAAGTACTGCAAGTCTCATAATGTATTTTCTTTGTGACAAATTTTAGATAAACAGTTCAAATATTCCCATTTTACAGTTGAATAAACTAACCCAGAGGTTTCAAGTAGCTAATAAACATTAGAACAAATAAAATCCAGGTATCCTGATGCCCAAGTCTGATCCTCTCTTCATTGCATCATGTTGCCTCTCTAATTTTGAAAAGAAAATCTAATACTGACCAATGTCTGAGAAAAGATGATCATGCATGTATTTATTGTGTGAGTCCAGATCAAAACTGTACAGGTAAACATTTATCAGCCAACTCTCCAGAAGAAAAAAAAAAGTACTCATGAAACATTCTGAAAATTAATCTACATTAGCAACACTTTCTATATCACTTTATTAAAAATAGACAACAAAGCAAGCAATAAATCAAGCCCTGATTTGTAACCTTTGCTGATCTGAAGATTTACCTATGGATTCTCCCAGTCTATTTGAGTTAACCCCAACTTTTGTCTAGACTCATCATTTCACTGGTTTAAGGGATAGGCTGATTTGCATCACTCTTCCTTCTGCATGCTAAGCTCTAACCAAACTGTCCAACTTGTTCTTCCCTCCCTATCACATTCCTCCCTTTTCGCAGATTTTTCTCTATGCCTGGAATGCTCTCCCTTCTCATCTCCAGTTCTTACTATCACTAGGTCCTCTCAAGATCCTAGTCAAGCTCTGCCTCCATCAAGGGGCCTTTCCTTATCCTTCCAATTATTAGTGATCATCCCCCTAATTAATATTTTATGGTTTGTGTATCTTGCATTTGCTTAACTGGGAACATGTCCTATTCCCCAAATAGAATGTAAGTATCTTGAAGGCAGGTCCTTTTTATATATATACATACAGTATTTTATAACTATTATTTAATCCTCACAACAGTTTGAGCACATTATCCTTATTTTATCCTTGAAAAAATTAAGGATGTCAAAGGTTAATTGAGTTTTAAGGGTCACATAGCTAGTAAGTACCTGAGGTTGGATTGGAACTCAGGTCTTCCTAAATTGAAGTCTGGTTTAACATATACTGTATTACCTCACATAAGCACAAATACTTGTTGACTGATTAAATTAATAAAATCTCACCATTATACATATTGTTAGAAAGATAATTTAAAAAATAATTTATCATATCATCTATATTTCCACTTACCCAAAAGGAGAGAGACATTGAACATTTTGATCTCTTTTTCAATCTGACATTATCATCCAAGACGGAAGTATTTTTATGTAGCAAGAAATAGAATATATGATACCTTTAAAATGCATGTACCCAACAAAACACTTGATGTGTTATTTTAGTCACAAGAAAACTATAACTTAAAAAGCTCTCCAAACAACCTAAAGTGTCTCACAGAAACCTTGAATTCACAAAATCAAATAGAAAATATCATGAATACTGAGCTTTTATGACTCTAAAATGATTCAAAATTTGGTTTTTTTAAGTGAGGAAATGTTGTTTTATTTGTTAGATTTTCTTTTTGCTGAACACTGAACATTAGGACTTCAACTGTTAACTAACAATTTAAAAGACCCCTAATCTAAAAACATTGAAAATCAGTTAAGAATATATCTTGGAAACCAATAAGTGATGTAACAAAGCCTGCCCAGTCAACACGGTTCATTCCAAAATTGCCAGAAACCTAGGATGAAATTTTGTTCATTAAGACTGTGTCCGCTTTATGCCCAAAAAAACTACCTAGGCAGCTAAGAAATACACAAAAGATAAATAATTTCAGGCCAGAAGAGGTAAATACTATTGAGCTATCTCACAGAAAGAGACTCCTGATGCCTTTGACCTTGGGGAATTCATGAGGATTATTCAGAATTAACCAGAGCCTTTGGGAAGAGTCAGCATGAAAAAGGATCATCTCTAAAATGGACAGATTAAGTGACTTAAAACTATATCAAATATTAAAGGAAGACTATTTTGATAGATAATGTTATGCCTAGTGTGTCTGTCAATTGGGATTTGACCCTTGGAATTGAAAAGGGCAAGACAGATAGTTTAAGATTAAATCAGCATAATTCAGCTACTTATACTTTAAAAAATGCTTTGTCTAACACCTACCTCATAGAGTTGTCATAAAGATCAACTGAGATAATATTTATAAATTGTTGAGCAAAGGGCCTGGAATAGAATTACTAATAAAATTTTCTATTTGGTGCCAAATAACAAAGCTTTTAGATTTATTCTGAGAACATTCAAACTAGGTTAAAGATACATTCTAGGATTTCTTTATGGGGTCTGGAGCAAGTTTGTTTGCAAGAACATGTCAATTATACCCAAATGCAACAGCATCTATAGTTCACAAATTCCTATTAGATTTATTTTTTTTTTATTTAATAGCCTTTTATTTACAGGATATATACATGGGTAACTTTACAGCATTAACAATTGCCAAACCTCTTGTTCCAATTTTTCACCTCTTACCCCCCCACACCCCCTCCCCTAGATGGCAGGATGACTAGTAGATGTTAAATATATTAAAATATAAATTAGATACACAATAAGTATACCTGACCAAAACGTTATTTTGCTGTAGAAAAAGAATCAGACTCTGAAATATTGTACAATTAGCTTGTGAAGGAAATCAAAAATGCAGGTGTGCATAAATATAAGGATTGGGAATTCAATGTAATGGTTTTTAGTCATCTCCCAGAGTTCTTTTTCTGGGCATAGCTAGTTCAGTTCATTACTGCTCCATTAGAAATGATTTGGTTGATCTGGTTGCTGAGGAGGGCCTGATCCATCAGAACTGGTCATCATATAGTATTGTTGTTGAAGTATATAATGATCTCCTGGTCCTGCTCATTTCACTCAGCATCAGTTCGTGTAAGTCTCTCCAGGCCTTTCTGAAATTATCCTGTTGGTCATTTCTTACAGAACAGTAATATTCCATAATTTTCATATACCACAATTTATTCAGCCATTCTCCAACTGATGGACATCCATTCAGTTTCCAGTTTTTAGCCACTACAAAAAGGGCTGCCACAAACATTCGTGCACATACAGGTCCCTTTCCCTTCTTTATAATCTCTTTGGGATATAATCCCAGTAGTAACACTGCTGGATCAAAGGGTATGCACAGTTTGATAACTTTTTGAGCATAGTTCCAAACTACTCTCCAAAATGGTTGGATTCGTTCACAACTCCACCAACAATGCATCAATGTCCCAGTTTTCCCGCATCCCCTCCAACAATCATCATTATTTTTTCCTGTCATCTTAGCCAATCTGACAGGTGTGTAGTGGTATCTTAGAGTTGTCTTAATTTGCATTTCTCTGATTAATAATGACTTGGAGCATCTTTTCATATGACTAGAAATAGTTTCAATTTCTTCATCTGAGAATTGTCTGTTCATATCCTTTGACCATTTTTCAATTGGAGAATGGCTTGATTTTTTATAAATTAGAGTTAATTCTCTATATATTTTGGAAATGAGGCCTTTATCAGAACCTTTGACTGTAAAAATATTTTCCCAGTTTATTGCTTCCCTTCTAATCTTGTCTGCATTAGTTTTGTTTGTACAAAAACTTTTCAGTTTGGTATAATCGAAATTTTCTATTTTGTGATCAGTAATGATCTCTAGTTCTGCTTTGGTCATAAAGACCTTCCCCTTCCACAGGTCTGAGAGGTAAACTATCCTATGTTCCTCTAATTTATTAATAATTTCATTCTTTATGCCTAGGTCAGTACCCATTTTGACCTTATCTTGGTTTGGCGTTAAGTATGGATCAATCCTAGTTTCTCCATATTAGTTTCAATTTTCCCCCAAAATTTTTAAACAGAAAGTTCTTATCCCAAAGCTGGGATCTTTGGGTTTTCAAAGACTAAGTTGCTTATTTTTGACTGTTTTATCCCTTGAACCTAATCTATTCCACTGATCAACTAATCTATTCCTTAGCCAATACCAAATAGTTTTGGTAACTGCTGCTCTATAATATAATTTTAGATCTGGTACAGCTAAGCCACCATCATTTGATTTTTTTTTCATTAATTCCCTTGAAATTCTTGACCTTTTGTTTTTCCATATGAACTTTGTTGTTATTTTTTCTAGGTCATTAAAATAGTTTTTTGGGAGTCTGATTGGTATAGCGCTAAATAAATAGATTAGTTTAGGTAATATTGTCATCTTTATTATATTTGCTCGCCCTATCCAAGAGCATTTAATATTTTTCCAATTGGTTAGATCAGACTTAATTTGTGTGAAAAGTGGTCTGTAATTTTGCTCATAAAGTTTCTGATTTTCCCTTGGCAGATAGATTCCTAAATATTTTATATTATCAGTAGTTACTTTAAATGGAATTTCTCTTTGTAACTCTGACTGTTGGATTTTGTTAGTGATATATAAGAATGCTGATGACTTATGTGGGTTTATTTTATAACCAGCAACTTTGCTAAAGTTGTGGATTTTCTCATAACTTTTTACAGAATCTTGGGGTTCTCTAAGTATACCATCATGTCATCGGCAAAGTGATAATTTGCCCTCATTGCCTTTCTTTTTTTAATTTTTAACTCTTATTCTATACTACGTTTCTAATACAAATTAAATATAATGATAGTGGGCAACTTTTTCCTCAGATCTTATTGAATGGTTGCAGTTTGTTCCATTACATTATCCTTTGATGGTTTTAAATAGACTTGTTATTTTAAGGAAAGTCCATTTATTCCTATACTCTCAAGTGTTTTTTAGTAGGAATGGATGTTGGATTTTTCAAATGCTTTCTGCATCTATTGAGATGATAATTGGCTTTTGTTAATTTGGTTATTAACGGCCAATTATATTGATAGTTTTCTAATTTAACCACCCCATTCCTGGTATAAATCCTACTTGATCATAGTGTATTATCGGAGATGATTTTCTGGTCTTTTCAATATCTTATTTAAGATTTTAGCTAATATTCATAGGGAGATTGGTCTATAATTTTTTCTTTCTCTGTTTTCAGCCTACCTGGTTTTAGGTATCATTCCATGTCTGTGTCTAGAAGGAATTTGGTGGACTCCCATTCCTATTTTATCAAATAATTTTAATAAGCATTGGGGCCAATTGTTCTTTAAATGTTTGGTAAAATTACATTAAATCCATTGGTTTTTTTTTCTTAGGGAGTTGTTTAATTGCCTTTCTATTTCTTTTTTGAAATGGGACTTTCAACAATTTCTTCCTCCTCTTTAGTCTGGGAAGTCTGTTTTTGGAGGTATCATCCATTTCCTTAGGTTATCAAATTTATTGGCATAAAGTTGAGCAAAATAACTCCTTATTATTTCTCTAATTTCCTCTTCATTGGTGGAAAGTTCTCCTTTTCATTTTAAGATACTAATTTCATTTCCTCCCTCCTTTTTTTGATTTCAAAGGCTTATCTATTTTTTGGCTTTTTGAACCAACTCTTAGTTTTATTAATTAGCAATAGTTTTTTTACTTTCAATATTTTAATTTCTCCTTTTAATTTTAAATTTCCAATTTAGTATTTGATTGGGGTTTTTAATTTGGTCTTTTTAGTTTTTTTTAGTTGCAAGCCCATTCATTAATCTTTTCTTTCTCTGTTTTATTCAAGTAAGCCTCTAAGATTATAAAATTCCCTTTTACTGCTTTGGCTGCATCCACAAATTTTGGTATGATGTCTTCATTATCATTATCTTAGTGAAATTATTAATTGTATCTATAATTTGCTGCTTCACCCAATCATTCTTTAAGATGAGATTTTTAGTTTCCAATTACTTTTTGGTCTATTTCCCCAACTTTTTGTTGAATGTAGTTTTTTTGCATTATGATCTGAAAAGAAAGCATTTACTATTTCTGCTTTCTTGCATTTTTAATTTAGGGTCTTTATGTCTTAATATATGGTCAATTTTGAATGGTTCCAAGAACTGCTGAGAAGAAAGTATATTCCCTTCTATCTCCATTCAATTTTCTAAAAGATCCAACATACCTAATTTTCAATATTCATTTACTTCTTTAATTTCTTTCTTATTTGTTTTGTGGTTTGATTTGTCTAATTCAGGTGGGTTGAGATCTCCTACTATTCAGTTTCTTTTGTCTTTTCTTCTTGCAACTCTCTTCTTCTCCTTTAGGAAGGTTCATGCCATCCACTTGGGTGCATATATGTTTAATATTGATATTCTTCATTGTTATCTCCCTTTAGCAGGATTATTTCCTTCCTTATCTCTTTTAATTAGATCAATTTTACTTTTGGTCTGAGATAAAGATGCTACCCCTGCGGCTTACCTGAAGCATAATAGATTTTGCTCCAGCCTTTTTACCTTTACTCTATATGTATCCCCCTCTTAAATGTGTTTCTTGTAAACAACTTTTAAGGGTTCTGACTTTTGATCCAGTCTTCTGCCTCCTCTTTATGGAGTTCATCCCATTCATTTCAGTTAGAATTACTAAATCTGTATTTCCTGCCATCCTAATAACCCAATTGTCTTTCTTATTCTTGCCTCCCCAACCCTCTTTCCCCTTTTAAACTTTTTCCCCTCTTGTATCCACGATACTTATCCTCTTTATAATCCCTCCCTCCCCCCTTTGGTCTTTCCCCTTCCTTCCCTTATTCTCTTTTCTTTTCCCTTTTCCTCTCCCCGTTTTTAATGAGGCGAGAGGAATTTTCCTAAAACATATTCAAATTTTTTCTTTAGCCAACTCTGATAAGTTAAGATTCACACAATGTTCCTCCCCCTCTCTAAATTCCCTCAGATATGATAATTTTTAGCCTCTTTGTGGGATTGGTTTCCCTCTTTATCCCTCCTTCCCCACCTTTTCTGCCATCATCCCTTTTCCTTATCTCTTCCCCTTTTTTTATTTATATCATCAATCAAATTTTACATGTATTCTTTTGTATATCCCAAAAATCAACTCGAGTTATTTTACCTTTTCTGCATTCTTGGTTCTATTCTTTAATTTTTGTTTAATTCTAGTTTTTTCTTCAAAACAAATGGAATTCATTGTTTCATTAAATTATCTTCTTCCCTGGAAGAAAATCTCAGCTTAGCTGGGTAGTTTATTCTTGGCCATCTCAATTCTTGTGCCTTTCGGAATATCATTTCCAGGCCCTTCTTTCCCAATGTAGACGAATCTTGGGTGATCATATTTTTGGCCCTCATATTTAAATGGTTTTTGGCTGCTTGTAAATTTTTTTCCTTAATCTGATAGTTCTGAAATTTGGCCCAAAATATTCCTTGGGTTTTTTATTTTTAGGGTTTCTTTCAGAATTTGATAATTCTTTCAATGCCTATTTTCCTTCTGTTCTATTACATCTGGGCAGTTCTCTTTTGATGATTTCTTGTAAAATTATCTGGCTCTTTTTTTTTCATAGTTTTGGAAAGTCCAATAGTCCTCAGTTATTCTCTAGATCTATTTTTTAAGTCTTCGTTTTAAGTGATAATTATTTTTTTCAGTTTGTCATTTTTGTTTTTTATTTGATAATTGCTTCTCAATGAATCTGTTTTCAATTTGTTCAGTTCTAATTTTTAAAAATTATTTTTCTTCATTAGCTTTTTTACTTCTTTCTGTTATATTAATTAGTTTTTGGATTATTTTTTGGTCTTGGAATTTTTTTCACTAATTTTTTTTTTAGTGAATTATTTTTTCTTTCAATTCACAGATCCTACTTTTTCTTTGTTCTTTTTTTTCAATTCAAATCCTACTTTCTGTGAATTCTTTTTTTCAATTGTATTTCGGGAAGTTTTGCTCTCTTGTAGGTTCTTTTCTTTCCCCATTTATCTTCTAACTCTCTTTTAGGACTTTTAATGGTCTCTTCTTGGGGTTATGAAGGAGGACAGTCTGATGCATTTTTGCTGTTTAGGTCTCTTCAGGTTTTTACCTTCTTTTCTGCATAGGCTTCGTCGTTCTTTTACTTTTTATTCTGTTTTAAAAGCCGGGTAAGTCCCTAGGCAAGGGGGTTACCAGCTTCAAGCCCAGAGCAGGGAAGTTTAAACCGTTTCCGCTCCGGTTGGGGTGCTCTGGTGAGTTTTCCCTTCCCCAACAGGGTGGTTCAGCACTGGGACTTAAAACTGTTAGTAGGTGGGGGGTTAGCGATTGCCCTCGGCAGAGACAAGGGGGAAAGTGTACTGCCCCGGCGGGCCTCTTTGGGACTTGGTTTGGTGACCGACCACGACCCGGGCCATGAACCGCCACTAACTCTGCCCAGCCTGATGCAAATCGGCCCTGGAAAAGCTCTATGGCCCCAAGCCGAGCTCCCCACTGAGCAGATTGGAGGCTAACCTGGGCTGCGTCCTCCTGCCGTGCAGGATCACAACTGCCCCAAGGAAAAGCCCGTACTGCGGGTTGGGGCTGTGCGCTTGTGCTGAGATCTGTGCCTTCACCCTCGGTTTGAGACTCTCCTCGGAACCTAATTTCTCTCCCCGTCTGCGCCGATCTCCCTCCTGGCCCCGGAACCAACCTTTTTTGGCGAGACTGCAGATTTTCTTCGGCTGGTGAGTTGTTCTACTTCTTATCTTTATGAATTGTAGCAGTCAAGACTATTTTTGAGGCTCGATATAATATTGATAAAGAGGGTAAGAGAAGAGCTTAGAAAGTCGCGTGTGTCTTCTCCGCCATCTTGGCTCCGCCCCCCCCATTAGATTTATTTTTAAAGAATATTATTAAAAGTTTTTTTTTTCCAAACTCATAACTTACAACTCTAGCAACAGTACATTTGTGTGCCACAATAAAAAATGACCATTTTTTTGGATCCTTTTTGCCAATCTTATGCACTCGGTGAAACTTCTCAAGTCTTTTGTAGATTGCATTTCTGTTATCACTGATTTGGAGGAGTCTTTCAAATGACTTAAAAATTAGCTTTTTTGACAATTGACTTTTTATTGACTTTGATCATTTCATCTTATTTTTATCACCTCATTTTGGGTTGTGTTTTATCCGACCACTGCCTTTATTTTTTAAGATATTATATAAACCATGATCAGTCAACGGTATTTGGATAGAGCCAGTGGTCCATTTGATCACTAGAATCCACTGCCATACTTTTCCCACTCAGTTCATTAGTGAATCCTTCTGCCCATCACAGAGCTCTGTGGTCCTAACTTCATTGTCTCCTTGGCATTCACCACAACCTTCCACTCAGTCTGTGGCTTTTAAGGGTCTTTCTTTTGCTTATAACCTATACTGTAGTGTTGCCTGTACAGGAATAGTAAGTAGATAGAGGAAGCAAAACTTGCAGGAATTGTTACAGGCAGCCAGAGGGGATTGGAAGAACCAAATATATTAACAGAGGGCCCTAGAAAAGTCTGTGCAAGCCTAGGATCCGTTTTGGCCGAGGACACAGAACCTAGGACCTGACGGCATCTTCAAATGCAGCTATAGCACATCCTTTAGTTCAAATCATAAGCCTGGTACGCCACTGTCAACAGCTCATTTTCATGAACTTAGGTGATGTAGTAGAACACTGGGGCTGGAGTCAGGAAGACCCAAGTTTAAATTTATCCCAGTTTCCTCCACTATAAAGTGGGTATAATTATAGCCTCCCAGGTGATCAAAAGAGATAATATTTGTAAAAGTATTTAGCACAGTGACTGTTAAACAGTAGGTATTTATTAAGTGCTTCCATGTTTCTGTGCCTCATTTTGTGTTCCACTAGTATCTTTTCTACACAGACCAACATCTTTAAATTACGTGTCTATTCCCAATACTGGTTATATAATTGCCAGTGAAAGAAATTTTCAACTTTCATAAATTCAGGGTTTTCTTTCTTTCCTCAGTACTTTGTGGGGGTAAAAGTTAAAGATCAGATTATCTAGAACTCCGTAAGCATTTAATAAAGATTTATTGAATGATCAAACACATTTATCACTTTCATGTCCTAGAATTAGTGAAGGTTGTCCAGATATGATATCATATCAGAGTTTGAGAATATTTTCTGGATAAGATGTGTATGCCCCCATAAAAATTGATTTTCTCAATAGGAAAATGTATTTAGCATGCAAATCACCATTGGAAATATTTTAAAGCCTATTTACACCAACCACATTGCTCTTTAGTTGTTTAGGTTATGTACAACATTAATTCCTTGGAGACTGTACATTATATCATATTTATTATATAATAACTCTAAAGGGAATTGAGGAAAGGATGTTTTTCTTCATCCAATTAGTAATTCCAGAAAATATAATATAATGCATATAGATATCTTTGTTAACAAGAATCATGCAGTGATTCTTGGGATTTCCCAAAGATAAGACTATTTATTTTTCTTTAAGTTCAAATATTATATCCAGAAATTTCTGAGTTTCCTGGAATTTTAAATTAAGAATGCCAGCAATGAGTTTCAGACAATATAGCATCTACTAATAGACTTTTACCACTAGAAAGAAATTAATAGTTTTTTTGGGAGATAGTTTTTATTATCTTTTCTTGTTCAAAAGTTAGCAATACTAAATTGACACATGGAAATTGGAATAGCTAGGAAATATGGTGTTATGGGCAGTTTTGCTGATAGGTGCATAAATCTCCCTTGCCAAAATAATACAATTTAAATTCTTCTCTACTTTTCCCACAGAATATTTTTATTTGAATTTAATGTGACTAACACATGAAAATAGCACTTGATTTAGTCAATACATTTTTATATGGTCATTCACCACTAGATTAAAAAAAAAAAAATAAGCAACATCCATTGCTGGATGAGATAAGGAAGCCAATTTCACTACTAGTAGTAATATAAATTATCTTGATCTTAATAAATTTAACTGTATTTTAAGAATATATTTCTACTGCATATATATTATATACGTATATTACACATTTTGTGTTGAGCTAGAAGATCTAATAAACTTCTTCAAAGTCTCTATTAATTGACTTTAATTAAATAAATTAATTAAAAATTAATTAAATTATTTAAAAATTCCTAATGGCTACTATTTTTATTTTAAGTTCAGTTGCTTAAAGAATTGGTAGATATAGGTTTTTTCCCCCACATTTTAAATTGGAAAAAATCTTCTGAGTGCTTCCTTACTTACTATAATTTTTTTTTAATTAAATAAAACAAAATGTTGCCTTGAAAACTCTCTAACAAGGTGCCGTCTATGCAATTACAATGGATTAAGGATTAAAGATGTAATGATACAGATGCTAGTTGACCTATTGTTCAATGACTCTTTTGTTACCAAACTAGGAATGAAATGGGAATATATAACACACTCATCAAAAGTATTTGCTACTGTCTTGAAGGTTGTACAGTCTCAATTGTAGGAGTTCCTGTATTGTGAAATATAAATAAATATGTCTATACATATACATATATATTAATGTAAAAAGCTCTTCTCCAGCATCTCCATATACATATTAAAGAACTGGCCTCAAATTCAAGAACAAAAGCGGAAAGAGAACAAGCATTAATTGTTTTAGTCATCTTGGTCATGTCTGACTCTTTGGAACCTCATTTGGAGTTTTCTTGGCAAAGATACTGGAGTGGTTTGTCATTTCCTTCTTCCCCTCAATTTACAGAGAAGGAAACTGAAGAAAATAGGGTTAAGCAACTTGCCCAGAGTCATACAACTAGTGTCTGAAGTTGAATCTGGATTCAGATCTTCTGAACTCCAGATTCAGCACTCTATTCAGTATACCATCAACCTGACATGCTCTTTTGCTAAAAACTTTTAAAATAGCATATCATCATAATTATTATATTATGTTTATATTTATAATTATTTAGGTAATATAATCATATTATACCATTATATTATACCATGATTTTATTATAATATCACAGCATTATATATTTGATCATCATAACAATTTTCATGCTGCTAGGGAGCAGAGTAGACAGAGTGCTGGGTGTGGAGTCAGAAAACCTGAGTTCAGATCCAGCTTTAGACATTTACTACCTGTGTGCCTGGGCAAATCATTTAACATCTGTCTGCCTCAGCTTCGAACTATAAGATGAGGATAGTAATAACACCTACTTCCAGGATAGTTGTGAGGATCAAATGCGCTCTCTCTCTCTCTCTCTCTCTCCAACCCTAGAACAGATTCATTAAGATGAAGGAGCTATTTTTAATTATTTAAGTTATTTGATATTTCAAATTATATATATATATATATATATATATATATATATATATATATACATACAGATGGTTTAAATTCTGTTCTTCCATCAATGTGGGACTCTTTCATTTAGTGTAGATTACAATCCCATCCAGATGTCAGCAAATAATTATCCCAGATAATTGCACTGCTCCCTTAATGGCCTTTAATAAAATTCTAGCCACAAGCACTGGGTAAGGAATAAGGCTTTGTTCTGGTTGTGCTGGGAGGTTCACCCACTCTTATCACACTATTTCCTTGATGAAGGACTGCATCAAAACATAATATTTGTAGTGTATAGTCTTGTGACTTAACTATAAAGAGAGTAGTCAGAACTCATTTTCAGTCCACTCAGCAAAATGAATTATATGCAATCATTCTCTTACTTATTATCCAGGAGATATAAATATAATATCTGATTCAGACTATTCAGTAGGTGTGGTATAAAGAATTGCCACAGCCCAAATAAAATTTGTAGCCTCTAATATATATATATCAGCTCTTTAAGGAACTTCAAGAGCAAGTGAGAAAGCATCCAAGTAAGATTTATATCTTGCATGTGCACTCTCATAGTGGACTTCCAGGTCCTATTTTTGATGGTAATTCAGAGGCAGATAGCCTTCTAACCATGTTGGCCAATACTCTTTTATTTCAAGAAGCTCAAGAATCTTATTTTAAATATCATCATGCTGCTCAAGCTTTACCTTTACAATTTGGAATAACAAGAGAGGAAACTAGGACATAATAAAAGCCTGTACAGCTTGCCTTCCTTTCCACACTCCTATACTGCCTCCAGGGAAGAACCCTCATGGTTTGAGACCCAATGAAATCTAGCAAATGGATGTGACCCATTATAAATCTTTTGGTTGTCTGTCTTTTATCCATGTTGTGGTAGATACCTTTTCAGGATTCACTTTTGCAATGCCAGCAGCAAAAGAGACAGCCTGAGTGTTCACTGAATTCCTTATACAAGCATTTGCAATTATGGATGTGACACAAGAAATAAAAACAGATGATGGACATGCATATACTTCTAAACATTTTGCACACTTTTGTGCACAGTATAAGATTTTACACACTACTGGTTTACCCTTTAATCCTCAAGGACAGGCAATCAATAGTAGAGAGGAGAAACAGACATTAAGATGCTCCTCCAAAAACAAAAGAAAGGGGGAGCCACAGGTAAAGCTAGAGAATTTCTAAATCTAGCTCTTTATACTATTAACTTCTTGATTTTTGACAAAGATGCACTGGCTCCAGCAGACAGGTTTTATAACCCACCAGAAGGGCAGTGTCCAGTGCAAGCAGCTCCACTATCTTTAGCTAATTGCCAGGTGATGTGGAGAGACCCAGAAAGTGGTGAATGTTAGGGACCAGATAGGCTAACTGCTTGGGGAAGAGGGGTTTGCTTGTATCTCTACAGATGGAGAAGGAATCAGATGGGTGCCCATGAGCCGTATTGGTCTTGTCCATTGGAGACAGAGCAGACCCTTGAAACGAAGGAGAAGACCCAAGAAACATTGGGTGATTCCGTCACTGACTGTGCCCACCACTGAAAGAGCAATGGCAGTTAAGGCATTTGACTCATGGACTTCAAAAATTGTTGGACTTCAAAACCCTCAGAAATCATTAGAATCCCTGAGACATAAGATTCTTGGACTTGAAAACCCTCAGGAAAAATTGGATTCTCTGAGACATGATAAGACTGTTGTAGGACTTGAAAACCCTTATGAATCACTGGATTTTCTGAGAAATTATAAGACTGTTGCAGAACTTCAAAAACTTGCAGGGATCATTGGATTCCCTGACACATGAAACAATGAATAATAGACTGGTTTTGGACTATTTCTTGGCTGCTGAAGAAGGCGTATGTGTAACTATTGTTTACATATCCTCCTTCTAGGACTTCTGGAAATCTTTTACAACACCATGTTGATTTATATTGTTATATCACTACTTGCATGTACAATTCATATTTGTTACACCACATCGAGCCTGCACTGGCTGTGGGGAGAGTCATCACTAATAGCCTGTGCATAATTGCTATGTACTTGTGTAATTCCTCCCATGCTGATGAGTTTGTGCATACCTCTTTCTAATAAGACCCTTCATCCCAGAAACCTGCTAGCAACCCCTACTTCCTTTTGGTGCTTTTCATCTCCCTTCCTGATATGTCAGGGAGGGCATGATCATCTTCTTTTTAGTGCTTTCACCTCCCTTCCTGAAAAGCCAGGGGGGGGGCATGATCACCTCCTCTTTGGGGTTCTCACCTCCCTGAGAAGTCAAGGATAGCATGACCACCTGTGTTCTAAAACAAAAGAAAGCGGGAGATATAAAGGGCTGAAACTTTTTGTTGATGCACTGAGGTCAGACAACCGAGCACTTAAGGCTAATTACCGATTGGACAATACTCTATTAGCATATGCTTGGAAAATGGTCCTTCCCACTATTCTGTGCTGGTTCGATCTTTTGGTGTATACAGAGAATTGTGGGAAGGATTAGGGGGTAGAGTAAGAAGCCAGAGTCACTTTGGTGGTAGACGAAGAGAAAGAAGGTCATGGAGATCCTGCATCCATCCCATTCACTTCTACTCCTAAAGACCAAGAATAAAGACCGAGGACTTTTGCTTATCCTGACTCTAGCTGATTCTAAGGCATCCAGGGTGCTAACTCCATCTTCACAGTTACAAGCAAAGATTTATTCTTTTTCTGACTTCTCCCAATACCTATTAATAGCCATTTTTTGCTGGTTTCTGATAAAATAAAATTTGCCAAAGCTACAAAGATATCAGGGGTTAAAGAACCAAAACCCTCACTAAACTTTAGTTTTTTGGGTTTTTTTCCTAATTGAGGGTTCTGAGTAACTGTAATTGTATGCCTAATTTTTCTGTTAAATTGAATTCCCTAAAACAACAAGGGGGGGAATGTGGTAGACCTGAAGTTTTATTGGCCCAATTTTAAAATGAGCTCATTATAGTAATGTAGTATTGCTGTTTAGATCTCCAAAGAACAAGGGGATCGAGGAGGACAAGACAGAAAGATCATTGGTTACCTGTACTCTCTAAATGATACTGGCAGACAATGCTGTTAATACATATATATAGTGAAGTGGAAACTTTAAAAAATTGCAAAGAAAAAAAACATTTCTGAAATACATTTGGCTCAATGAAATGACCAATTTCTAAAAAATTAATGATGATCTGACAGGTCATGGTTTCAAAGTGCAGAACAAGATACATTTCTGAACACTGCCAATATTTGAGATTTCTTTTGCTTGTCTCTACTTAGGAGGGTTGTTTTGTTTTTGTTTTTTCCTGTCCTATTTTGTATAGTAGTTAGGTGGGAGAGGGCCAGTAAGATTATTGTTTCCTTTTTCCCACCCCATAATAAAAAAGACTGAAGCATTTCTAAAACTGAATAAGAGCCCCCCCAAAATTCAGAAACATGAATATTTTAGCTTTGAAATTAACATTGCCTTTATTATATATTTTAAATAAAGCACAATTCTATGGTTTCATATATTATTGCCAGTTTGTACATGAAGTCATTCTATTCTGTACTTTGTAAAATTCAGAATACCTTTTTGAAAAAAATTTAAGGGAGAAATATGTTAGGCTACTTGAACTAATTTTAATGTCACTTATTAAACATAGTAGGAACTTAAATTTGAACTGAATTATATTTGTGTATTTCTATAATTATTATTTTATGAGAATAATACTATTTTTACCAGAAAATAAAGAGCAAGTATATGTTAAAATCGGTTATTTTATCAGTAAAATTTCTTTTTCTCAAACACTATTTTATCATGATCAAATTGTTCTTCATTACCACTTTTGGCTATTACTCTAGTCAACAACTTTTAGTAACTTTCCATTTCCTCAAGTCACAAGTACATAACCTTGTGCTTATAACTGGTAGCAGGAAGGTAATAGAAGTGAGAAGCATCAAAGACAAAATGCAAAGCAAAACATAATGAACAACTAGTATGAACTATTGTTTATCCAAAAAATCTCTCCATATAACAGTAGGGAGAAAATGGTGTCAAGTGCCAAGAAGATCACACCAAGGGCTACCAACCAATTTGCTGTGTTGAATTAAAGCTTGGAAAATAATTCCATAGGTGAATTAAAAGGTATTCTGTGGAGAGAGGCAGTCAATGAGAGCAATACTTCCTACACTCTGGAGCTACTGGATTTGGTCTGTTTTTTTTTTTTTTTTTAAGTCTACCTCTCCCCATTGATAACAAGCATACCCTAATCAACATTCTCATTAACTCACTATTACAGTTCTATCACATGACTAGATAGGCAATTCCTACCCATTTTTAAGACAAAGTTCACATTATGCTCTTCCCTAAAATATCTTCCTTACCCACTTCCCAGTTCTGATAAACTACTACAGAACATGTTCTGTACACACTATTACTTAGTCTGCATTCTATATTATTCACTAATTATTTTGGTTTGGCTTTCCCTGCTAAATTGTTATTTGGAGACAACAGCCCTTAATACTTACCTTCCATATAAAATGGGAACATTAAGTTAGAGTATCTTTATGGGACCTCATGCAGTGCAACTGCTTCATTTTTCAGATGATACTATATAACCCACAGAGGTTAAGTGACTTATCCGTCCAAGGTCACATAATTAGATAATAGAGTATGGATTCAAATAGAAATATTCCAAAGTCATTTTTTTGTAAACAACATTAAGATAAGAGAAAGGAAATTATTGGGAGCAGGACTAAAAGTTGAGAGAAATGAACACTTCCTTTTCTTATTATGAGGAAAGGAAATTAGAATAAATGCTTGATTTCACTCCACTAACTATATAGGCATGGACACTTAGGAAATTTGTTACTTAAGATTTTTAAGCCAGCACTACTGAGATTTAGTTGGATTTTATCAGTAATTGGAGCAACCTGCTATCAGTCCAGTCAACCTTTCCCCCTTATACACATATAACACTTTTATAATTAATATTCCTTTTGTAATTAATAGCACCAAGTTCAAATCTCAATTCTATCACTAGTACATATTTATCATTGGGCAATTTGCTTAACCTCTCAGTGTCTCCATTTCCTCATGAATAAAATCATGGGACTACACTGATGCCCAAAGTCCCCTTTCTAGTTTTAAATCTCCAAACCTATGACTTACCCAGTCATGCAAGAAATACCAGAGATAGGGCTTACACTTGGAGCCTCTGAGTCCAACTTTGTGTAGAATCAGTACTAGAATTGTTCATCAAAACTGCTAAATGTTCATTCTTCTCTACTTAAAATGATACAACTATGTTGCAAAATTTAGTCATAAAATTGTAATTCATGATCTTGTTTTAGTAATTTTTAAAACTTCAACATTCATCTTTTTCCTTCATAGCTTAAGAAATTCTAATTTTTTATGTTATATCTGATTCATGGCCACATTCTCATTCATGTATCTGGATTTAATAACAGTCTGTCTCTAAAACCTTCAGAGCTATGATTTATTTTATCCTCTCTCCTCTTAAATGGCACCTCATTCAGAATTGTTCCTTGCTTTGTTGTCCTCCACCAATGACACAAAAATATAAAATTATAATCATTTGTGGATTTTTATATTAATAACACTAACACCTGTTGCTTTTTCTCAGGTTTCTTAGTGGCTTTATCTTTCATTTGGAGCAAGAGCATCTTACTCTTTACTCCTTTTCCTAAAACCTGTGTTCTATATAAATTGTAATGGCATCTACTGGAACACAAGCTGCTTGGAATTAGGGACATCTGGCTTTGTGTCATTCACAGTGATGTGAACAGCAACTTGAACACATTAATGAATATATAATAAAAAATTCCTCTAACAATTTAAAATCAAACCCCACAGGACTCCCTAGCTGCCTAAGCATTGCTTTTTTTCCCCCAATTTCTTTGATTGTCTATCAGAACCAATTTCTAAAGCATTTGTACCTTTATCAGAACAAAACAGAAAACTATAAGGCATTTATAATAGTTTCATCACCTACTGCAAAATGCTTCTAGAGTTATACTGATTTTGAACAGTAAAAAAAGCATGGCACATGAGGAAAATTTTATTTTGCATTTCCATAGTAAATGCATTCACATCATTTATGTATAAAAATAAGCAATGTAAATTTATAAAAATTTATAATTTATAAATTTAACTATATATATTTCTAAAAAGTTAAATATGAAAAACCCCAATCTTACACTGTATACCCAGGAAGCTTATTTATTACTAACTCACAGATGTCCTTGTATTGTTCGCAAATATCTAGTGAGCCAAGTTCATCATTTTCTTCAAGCTCATCTGAAGCAATGCTACCCTGAGGAGTAAGTTCTAGTTCAGATAAATTAGATGGCAAATAAGAACTCACTTGAGATGTCCTTAATGACTGACTTTTTTCTAAAGATTTTTGGCCAGTTTTTGAGTTAAGTATATTATGGATGACTTTATTATTCCTCATTTCTTTATTATGAATGTCATTTTGGTCATTCTTTTTTTCCTTCCCTTCACTCCAATATGAGGAAAGGTCATTGCTGGAGCTACTATTTACATCTACTAGACTTTTGCCCTCAGACTTTGAAAGATGAGATTTTTTATACGAATGTACTGGTGAGCCAACTGAAAAAGGTGGGGTAAGAACAGAATTCATTTCACTTTTAAGACTTTTTCTAGACATTCTAGATTCACTAGACTTACAATTAGTATTTAAAAAAGAATAACTGAGGTTATCTGCTTCCAGTTCAGGATTACTATCATGAAGTCTAGAATTTCCAAAAGTATCATCAGTACTGGAAAAATCTTCAGAATAGTACGGACTAGTAAAGTCATCAGAATACTTCATTTCTGGAATGCTTTCAGAATGACTATTTTTTCTTGGTTTACTATCATTTGAATTAGGTGGATGAAAATTATAACCCACAGTTTCATTTGCTCCATTACTAAAATCTGTAACAATATCATCTATTCTGGCATTCTCTGCATCAATATCTAGAAGATTGACTTTTAATTCTTTCTTAACTTTTTCTGAAACATTTGTTGGAGTGACATTTTCTGGTAAAATGGGCTTTATCACCTTGGCCAATTTTATACGAGAGTTCTTATTTGCTTTGATTTCAACATTTCTCTCTTTCTCAGTTCTAGTAACGTGAGTTTCTTTTGCAGGGCTCTGGCCTTCAGATTCCACCCCATTTTGCTCTAAAGTTTTAATGTTTTCAGGAAAAAGAACATCTGAAGCCAAACACTGATTGCTGGGCAGTGTATGTGGCTTCCCATGCTTCTCTGTAAAGCTTTTTCCTTTAGATGGTAAAGTATTAAGCTTTTCTGTATCTGGCATTTCTGTTTGCATTTTTCTATACTGTTCTCTTTTTTCATGTAGTATTAACATGTTTGGGTTTGTTTGCTTTAAACGGAGTTTGAGTGTATTTGTAAGGCCATAAAACAACTTTCTCCTTGGAACCATTTTTTTTTGGCTGCTCCTGCTTTTTTCAAAACATACATCTTTTCTGAGGTTGTGTCCAACCTGGTTCCTTAATAGTGGAGGACTTAGGCCCTCTTCTTTTTTCTTGGGTAAAAACTTGTCTCCCACTTCCTCAGTTCTACAAGGAGCATTGTCAGGAGGTTCTGGGGCTTTCCCATCCTCAGTCCTGTATAACCAGGCTAAGTGAGGATGTACACTAGCAGCAGCTGCAAGTGGCTGGTTATATAATAAAGATAACTCAACCAATAAAGCATTTAGTAGAGGTAGATGCCTTATTGCATCAAGTTTATCTTGGTCAAAAAGTCCATTTTGGATAGGCTGAGATTGGGTCATGGCAGCCTGACTCTGATCTGATGGGACATCATGGTTCTTTACCAAGGGACAGGGAACCTTTTCTTCCTGAACCACATTATTAGATTCCCTGGGCACATCAATTTGAGGTACAGTTATGAATTTGCCTTTAGCTGGTGGCACCTTTTTTGGTTCCAGATGAGAATAATAGAGAGGTGGTGGACAAATTATATTTGTTTCAAATTCTAACTCTGTGACTTCCTGATTTTTTGTACTAACGCTTTCTCTAACCTCTGACTGGGAAGAGTCTGTCAACTCGGTATCTATATCACTCCTATCGTATTTGCTGGGAGTTTTAACTGTCTTAATCACATATTCCTGTTGCTTTGGCTGAGTTTTATCGTAGGTAACTAACTCCATCACTTCTTCCTGCTGCTCTGGTTCTTTTGCTTTAACTGTCTTAATCACATATTCCTGTTGCTTTGGCCGAGTTTTATCGTAGGTAACTAACTCGATCACTTCTTCCCGCTGCTCTGGTTCTTTTAAATCTTCCAAATCCTCTGGATCCACTTGAGCAAAGCTTTCCAGTGGTGGAGTGATCGGCCGCTTTTCCTCTGGAGCTGGAGGGCTCCTCTCCTTAGTCCTTATCGCCTCCGCCTCACTCCCCCCAGCCCCAGCAGGCATCTCCTCCCCCGGGGGGGCCCCGGGCATCTTTGGGGGGACATGGCCCAGCAAAGTGCTTCCCAAGTCGGTCAAGCGGTAGCCCAGGTACATCTGCCCGACCCGTTCCCCCATCAGATCTCTCAGCACGTAAAGACCTCGGTGGCCCTGCGAGGGTCCCGCGCCCGTGAGCCGCTTCCCCTCCCGGATGAGCGCGCGCGCGGCGGGAGCCAGGGAAACGCTACAGCTGCCCAAGAGCTTCGGGGCCGGCGTCGGGCTGCCGGGGGGCACCGTCAGGAGCAGCGCGTAGAGCGGGGAGACGGTCAGCAGACGCTGCAGGACGGCCGCACCCAAGCGGAAGAGGCAGGACTTGCCGCGGCCGAAGGGGAACAGGCCCGGCCGGCGCTGGCGGGAAGGAGCGGCGGGGCCCCCCGGAGGATACACCAGCAACGTGGGGAAGTCCAGCAGGCGGAAGGCCACGGCCAGGCGGAGGGAGCCGGGCGGGGGCGGCCCGGCCTCCTCCTCCTCGTCCTCCGGCGGCGGCGGCAGCGGCAGGAGCCGCGCTTCCAGATGCACCCAATCCACCAGCAGCTCCAAGGAGAAGAGCCGCTCCAAAGCAGCCTCACTCACCGTCGCCATCGCGTTGCCCCGAGAGATTGCGACGCCTCCGGGCGGAAGGGGAAGCGGAACTCGCTAACTACAGGATCTCGCGAGAGTCTCGGAAAGGCAACGCTGGGCATGAAATGCACAGAAAGACCGAGAGGAGACGAGTGAGCCCAAGCGGGGGCGGGGCGGGCATCCGTGGGTGCTTAACTTCTCGCGAGAGTGGCGGGAAGGGCCCCGGCCGTACTTTTTCCTTTGAAAGCCGCGTCCTGCCTTAGTGATTTCTCTAGCGTTTTGGCGGAACGTGACCCGGATCTACCTGCCTTGGAAGAGCCGGTGCGTGCAAACCCCGCCTCTGTCACCGCCTATGTGACTTAGGCAGCTTTCTTACTCTGCCCGGGTCTGTTCCCTCAGCTGCAAAATCAGGGAACCGGGCTCCATGGTCTGCGGTCCTTTCCTGCTCTAAACCTACACGCGGCCTAGTCTGTCCTGCTCCGTCTGCGAAGTTACGGAGCGGGGCCGGGGCGGGGCGGAAAGGGGCGGGGAGGGGGCGGAGCGGAACGGGGCGGGGGCGGGGCGGAACGGGGAGGGATCAGGTTTTATTGGCGACTTTGTAGGGAGTGAAAGTGGAGGCTTGAACCAGAACCCATTTCCGAGTACCTGCTCCCTTCAGTCACTGCGGGATTTGGGGGTTAAAGTGACCGAGAAAGGCAATTTTAAAATTACAAACTTTTAAAGACATTTTGAGTGCAGCAGGTCAAATCCTCTAAAAGCTACTGTTGAGAGCCAATTGGGAAAAGTGTTAATTTACAAAGTTTCTGTAATGCCGCGAGGTTTTAAATATCTCTTTTTACAAATGTAAGCAGGCTTAGATCCTCACAAAAAGCTCTAAATCTGTGCTCTTTCCTCTGAGCTTGAGAAACAAGAACACTTCATTAGAGAGACTCCACTTATTCTGATTAAATAACACATCTTCCATAATTCTGCATAATGCCGTTCTTGCACATAGCAGATACAAAATATGGAAAGTTCTGAATCTTCCCCCAGATATTTAGTGCTCTTTCTCTAATCAAATTACTTTGTAACGGGCATTTATATACATGTTAACAGTTCCTCCTTTAAGGAGAATAGAAGCTCCCAAGCATCTTAATAGTTGCTTAACAAGTTTATATGTATATATCAGAATACATAATAGAGTTTATTTTGGTTGAATGTGTTTATTTTGGGAGAGGCATTAGGTATTTTTTTTAAAAGTTTCAAAAACTTGAGGAAACCAAATTATCACTCTTTGCCGAGGATATGATGGTATACTTGGAGAACCCCAGAGATTCTGCTAAAAAGTTATGAGAAATAATCCACACCTTTAGCAAAGTTGCTGGTTATAAAATAAACCCACATAAGTCATCAGCATTCTTATATATCACTAACAAAATCCAACAGTCAGAGTTACAAAGAGAAATTCCATTTAGAGTAACTACTGATAATATAAAATATTTAGGAATCTATCTGCCAAGGGAAAATCAGAAACTTTATGAGCAAAATTACAGACCACTTTTCACACAAATTAAGTCTGATCTAACCAATTGGAAAAATATTAAATGCTCTTGGGTAGGGTAAGCACATATAATAAAGATGACAATATTACCTAAACTAATCTATTTATTTAGCGCTATACCAATCAGACTCCCAAAAAACTATTTAAATGACCTAGAAAAAATAACAACACAATTCATATGAAAAAACAAAAGGTCAAGAATTTCAAGGGAATTAATGAAAAAAAAAATCAAATGATGGTGGCTTAGCTGTACCAGATCTAAAATTATATTATAGAGCAGCAGTTACCAAAACTATTTGGTATTGGCTAAGGAATAGATTAGTTGATCAGTGGAATAGGTTAGGTTCAAGGGACAAAACAGTCAACAGCTATAGCAACCTAGTCTTTGACAAACCCAAAGACCCCAGCTTTTGGGATAAGAACTTACTGTTTGACAAAAATTGCTGGGAAAATTGGAAACTAATATGGCGGAAACTAGGCATTGATCCCCACTTAACACCGTACACCAAGATAAGGTCAAAATGGGTTCATGACCTAGGCATAAAGAATGAAATTATTAATAAATTAGAGGAACACAGGATAGTTTACCTCTCAGACCTGTGGAAGGGGAAGGACTTTATGACCAAAGCAGAACTAGAGATCGTTACTGATCACAAAATAGAAAATTTTGACTATACCAAACTGAAAAGTTTTTTGTACAAACAAAACTAATGCAAACAAGATTAGAAGGGAAGCAATAAACTGGGAAAATATTTTGACAGTCAAAGGTTCTGATAAAGGCCTCATTTCCAAAATATATAGAGAATGAACTCTAATTTATAAAAAATTAAGCCATTCTCCAATTGAAAAATGGTCAAAGGATATGAACAGACAATTCTCAGATAAAGAAATTGAAACTATTTCTAGTCATATGAAAAGATGCTCCAAGTCATTATTAATCACAGAAATGCAAATTAAGACAACTCTAAGATACCACTACACACCTGTCAGATTGGCTAAGATGACAGGAAAAAATAATGATGATTGTTGGAGGGGATGTAGGAAAACTGGGACATTGATACATTGTTGGTGGAGCTGTGAACGAATCCAACCGTTCTGGAGAGTAGTTTGGAACTATGCTCAAAAAGTTATCAAACTGTGCATACCCTTTGATCCAGCAGTGTTACTACTGGGCTTATATCCCAAAGAGATTATAAAGAAGGGAAAGGGACCTGTATGTGCACGAATGTTTGTGGCAGATCTCTTTGTAGTGGCTAGAAACTGGAAACTGAATGGATGTCCATCAGTTGGAGAATGGCTGAATAAATTGTGGTATATGAATATTATGGAATATTATTGTTCTGTAAGAAATGACCAACAGGATGATTTCAGAAAGGCCTGGAGAGACTTACACGAACTGATGCTGAGTGAAATGAGCAGGACCAGGAGATCATTATATACTTCAACAACAATACAGTTAGAACAACAGTACATCAGAACAACCAATTCTGATGGACCTGGCCATCCTCAGCAATGAGATCAACCAAATCATTTCCAGTGGAGCAGTAATGAACTGAACCAGCTACGCCCAGAGAAAGAACTCTGGGAGATGACTAAAAACCATTACATTGAATTCCCAATCCCTATATTTTTGCCCACCTGGATTTTTGCTTTCCTTCACAAGCTAATTGTACAATATTTCAGAGTCTGATTCTTTTTGTACAGCAAAATAACGGTTTGGTCATGTATACTTATTGTGTATCTAATTTATATTTTAATATATTTAACATCTACTGGTTATCCTGCCATCTGGGGGAGGGGGTGGGGGGTAAGAGGTGAAAAATTGGAATAAGAGATTTGGCAATTGTTAATGCTGTAAAGTTACCCAAATAAAAGGCTATTAAATAAAAAAAAAAAAGGTTTCAAAAACTATGCTTCCTTTTTAGTGCTTCTCATAAGATATAAAAGCTTTATGTATTATGTATTTTATACTTCTTGGCCTACACCAAGATACCACTGCCACGATTATTATGGAATTTTCCTATTAATAAAAGTAGTAAAGTGCTTTCACATGAATTAACATGTTTGTTTTTCAGGCTGTTTAGCTCAGTTGATTAGAATACAATGGGTAATGAAATTCAGTATCAGATATTTAATCAAGGGTAGGCCAATTACTTTCACTTTCAGGTAATGAGTATTTATGAACCTATTATAGATCAGTGTTATGCATATCTAACACTAGCTAGCTGTCTTTGGACAATAAATAAGACAGATGGAGAAGATCCATCACCATTCACAGAAAAATAAATACGGTTTTAGGATCTGTGTTTTAGACTTAATATAGGAAGTGAAGCACAAGATATTGCTCTATTTGTTGTAAAAATAAAAAATCTTAAGCTTTTGTAGTAGTGAATTGAGATAGACATTTAACCTCTAGTCTAGGGTCTGCAGGTAGGGTGAGGTAGAGTTTGATATTCTTATATAAAGTTCATTATATAAATAAGTACATAAAGTCTGTGGTCCTAGATATCTTTCAAACACAACAGAAACAACTTTAAATGGATTTTTTTTTTTCATGTGGTCTGTCTCAGAATAAAGTATTGGACTTAAAGTGAGAAAGATAGGGTTAAATTGGACCTCATGCTTACTACCTGTTACTTTGGACACAGGGTCTATTTAACTTCTTACACCTGAAGCAACACTCAAAGACTTGCCTTCATATATTGCAGTTTGCATTCCTAGTGGGTATTGCCATACCAAGAGAATCAAAGCTGTATTGAGATATTCAGTGATACATGCAAAATGTTATGGTAGGTTCTAGAGATGAAAAATTGGACCAAAGCCATAAATGAGATGGGATCATAGTAGATATTTGAAGGTTATCTTTCAAAAAGTTGAGGAAACAACCTGTAACGATTGTTTTTATAGAACTGATTTGCATCAAGGGACAAAGTAGAAATAATGGTAATTTGGAGACAAATGACTATTTCATTTTTGAATGTTGATAAAAAGGTGAGAATGGTATGATATACATCCTCCATTCTAACAAATTAGATTTGTAGGGTTGAGAGAAAAGTAACTTCCTATGGCTTAAACTTCTACTGGCATACTTAGCCAAAGACAACAAAAGTGGGTAATTTATTTATTTAAAATTATACTGAGGAAAAGATGCTAAAAGAAAGGGGTGTGACTACTGCTTGGGATAAAAGCGGATGGAATGATAACTGGATGACTGAGAGAAAACAAAGCTATCAATTAATTTTGCTCCTGTTTCCTCTACCAAAGGAACACATATTTGGATTATAAAGGAAAGAATAAAAATCACAATAGAAAGTTGTTGTCCAAGATAAGGAAGAGCGAAATAAAAGAGCACTTCTTCACCCTTGCTGACTTCAAGTCATGATCATCAGTAGTCTTTGAAAGCCTACACAAGTGTAGCAGCATTTGTGAAGGCAACTCTCTTAATTTTTTTTTTCCTGAGGCAATTGGGGTTAAGTGACTTTGCCCAAGGTCACACAAGTAGGAAGTATTAAGTGTCTGAGGTCATTTTTGAACTCAGGTCCTCCTGATTTAAGGGCCGGTGCTCTATCCACTGCACTACCTAGCTGCCTCTCAATTTTTTTTTTTAAAAGGAGAACAGCAAAGTCTAAAAAAAAAGTAACAAGAAATCTTGACTTTTGTTCCTAGCAAAATAGGGATGTGGGACTGGAGCTCAGGATTAGAGTTGAATATAGAAATCTAAAAATCATCTGCTTAGAGATGATAGTTGAACCCCTAAAATGACAAGATTACTACGTGAAACAAAGGGAAAAATAGAAAAGGACAGAGAACAAATCTGAGTTGGTGAGTATGACATGAATTAAGAACAAGCAGTAAATGAGGCTAAATAGGAATGATCATCAGATAGAAGGAAAATTAGGAGAAAGCAGTATTATGAAAACCCAGAGAGAAGAGAAAATCCAGAAAGAAAAGGTGATTGATGATGTTGAATGCTTCAGAGAGGTCAAGAAGGATGGGGATTGAGGAAGGGGCATGAAATTTAGCAATTAAGATATAATTGGTATGTTTAGAGAGAGCAATTTTAATTGAATAATGAGGTTGGAAGCCAGAATGCAAAAGATTTAAGAGAATTAGAGTAGATGTAGTGGAAACACTGAGTCAGACAGCTTTTTTCAAGGAGTTACATAAAGAAGGAAAGGAGAAATATTGGCCGGGGAGAGTTGGATCAACTAAAGTGGCTTGTTTTGTTTTTAAAGAGGGAAACAATCATGCTTATAGGCATCAGGGAAAGAGCTAGTAGATAAGAAGAAAGAAAATAAAAGATATTGCAGGGTAGTAGAAAGGTCAGTCTGCAGATGAAGAATCTTTCTTTGTCTCAGAAAAGTATGACTGTTACGTGTTAGAACACTCAGATTTGGAATTCAGATGGCCTAAACCCAGGTATTCTAAGTTCAAATCCTATGTTCTTTCCACTTTGTGGCTGTACTAGTAGAAGATTATGGAATGTAGAAGGCAGTGAAGCTTGAACTTTGCTCAGTAAGCGGCAGAAAACTCTTGAAAAATATGGTTATGTGATCAGATCTCTTCATAAAAAAGATTAATCTAATATTATGAAGAATAGATTAGAAGAAAGAAAAACAGGTAAAAAAAACTGTTAAGAGACTTGAAATAATTCAAATGAATGATGGGTCTCCAGAATAATGGCAACAGAAATAGGGATGAAGGGATAGATATATTACAAAAATAGACTTGATTGGTAATTGATGGCAAGTAGTAAGCAAGAAGAAAGTAAGATATATAACCCAAAGATATGTGAATGATGATTCTACTAAAAGAAATAGTAAAATCAGTCTTAGGGGGAAAAGTTCAGTTCTGTATATTACACTTGAATTTCCAGTAGGACTTTTTGCATATTAAATATGCAGAAATATGCCTTTACTTTTCTCTTATTTGAGTTTTAAAACTTTCTGTTTTCTTATTTCCCACAGCCAGGAATAAATAAGAGTAGTCTAGGTCTCTGGGGAATAAATGAATATGAATATATGGGAATAATTGAATATATGTACAAATACTCAATTATTCTCCAGAGTTCTAAATTTATATGTGTATGCCATAAAGGAGTTCCAAGATTCCAACTCTGAAAAATACTAATACCTCCTTTTTATAATATCTAGGTTTAATTTTTTACAGAAGCTCAAGAAATTTTCAAGCCTACCAAAAATTATTGACCTTCAATATCAGTTTCCTTGTTCTACTTCATGAAAACAAAGTATAAAGCAATATTCATAATAGAGATAAATAAATATTGCAAATCCTACAAATAAAACCCTAAAATTCAATATATATTTTAAGTACAAAAATAAAATTTTTCATATATAATTTTAAAATAAATAAACATGAGAGACATCATAGTGTGGTTGATAGAAGACTGGCCTTGAAGTCACCCAGGTAGAAGCTCAAATTATGTTTCTAACACACTAGTTCTGTAAGGTCACAGATTATAAAAGAATTGTTGATCTGCACTAATATGTGTTTGTTTGTTTTTTTCATTTGAAGCTTCTTACATTGATTAAATCAAAATCATGGACAAAAAATCAAAATGATTATTTATTTTCTTGTACTCCTTTGTAATCCTTGTTAGGAGGCATGTATACGTAAATACACACACAGATATGTAAGTATATATATGTATGTATGCATACATATATACACATATATAAATGCATGTGCACATATAACAATATTCAATAGTATATTTACTAATATATGTGTATATACATATATTCAAACATAAACTCCAACATTGTCAGGGTAGAAAAAAATTGTTTCACTCTGCATTCTGCATCTCTTATCTCACTGTCAGGAAGTGTGTACTATGCTTCATCTTCGATAGTCTGGAATTATGGTTGGGCATGGAATTTACATATAATGAAATATACATACAACACATACTGTTTAAAAAATTAATATGTGTATTCTTCTTTTGCTGATTTTTACTTCATGTAAGTGTTTCCATGTGTCTTTTGTCTACATTAACATCCTGAGACAAATTAAGAGTCTGGATGACTAAGAACGCTAGGGAATAGAGCATTCCTGCTTTAAATCTTTCCAGAAAGGAGTAATAGTTCCATATGAATTTGATCAGTTGTATGCACAGGTAAGAAGGAAGAAATTAGCCCTGAGGTGCTGAAGTTCCCAAGTCTAGTAGGGTAAGGCAATATCCAGACATGAATTAAAAGGGGCTAATATAGAGCCAGACTAGTGGATAGAGCGCTAGCCCTGAAGTCAGGAGGACATGAGTTCAAATTTAGCCTCAGACACTTAACACTTCCTAGCTGTATGACTCTAGGCAAGTCACTTAACCCCAATTGCCTCAGCAAAACAAAAAACAGAAAAAGATATAGAGGAGGACTTTTTTCACTCATGACCTTTTTTGGTGGAGAAATTTTTACACGACCACAGCTCAAATCTGAGTCAAGTTATTTCTGGCAGCTTTTGTGCATGCACAATGCAGTTTGCCCATGTTGTGTGGTCAGAATTAAAGCTGCACTCACTGGGTTCAGCATGGGCAAATGCTGCAAGGAACACCTCATTTTATTACACGTTTGATTTTGAATTAATTTTTGGTTGTTGAGTTCAGAAACCTTTTATGGTCGCCAAACTTTTCATAATCCCCACATTCAGTTATGTAACACCAACCCACAGTTTAAGAAGCCTTGATATAGAGAATAATCACTATTTGAAAGTAACTGAAGTGGTCAGCAGCAGACCCTGAAGACATCAATTCAGTCTGCAACACCATTCTGCACTTCTCTTATCACTACAGTAAAAAAGAAATTTTTTCAGTTGTCAATCAAAACAGCTGGCATTTGGAAAAATATTTCCTAACTTATATGCTATTTAAATTGTTGTTTTAAAAATAACAGTAACTGCATGGCTATCAGCCTGAGCTTGTTTGATTATTGAAATACAGTAAAGCAGTATCAAGAATGGGAAAGCCAAAACCTAATGAAAAAAAGATATTGATTGTTTTCATCATTCTTTAAGTAGGGGTTAGCCAATTGGGGGAATAAATGCAGCTATTATTTTCATAATTTTCCAGAGTTCATATGCATATTGCTCATATCCCAGATTTATTTCCTTTAGAAAGCCATGCCTTGGGACAAGCAGTTGCTTCTTTTGCCTGAGGGCACTTTGAAGGACTGCCAGCTCTGCGTTCTGGCAGTAGAGCTGGATGACCTGCCCTCGGAAGAAGATAGCGACTGTGATTGTTTGAGTTTTCACAGATTTTGATTGGCCAATCATTTTTATTTTGTCCCTAGAGGATTTCTGACCTTTTTCAGACTTTATCCCAAGTGATTAGATATAGGAGTTGCATAAGGATTTTTTACTTTAAAAAATTTCTTTGGATAGAGCATCAGCCCTGAAGGCAAGAGCACTTGAGTTCAAATGTGATCTCAGACACTTAACACTTCCTAGCTGTGTGATCTTGGGCAAGTCATTTAAACTCATTTGCCTCAGGGGGAAAAATTCTTCATTTGGGAATTTTTAGAATTTTCATCTTAGTTTTATAGATAATGAATGCTGATGGTTTTAGATAAATATTACTTATCATATTAAGGTAAGTCCCATTTATTTCTATATCCTTATAAGTTTGTTTGTTTTTTTTAATAGGAATGGATGCTATATGTTGCCATAGGCTTTTTTTTTGCATCTCCTAAGTTATTTATATGTTTCTGTTGGTTTTGTTATTAATATGGTCAGTTATGCTGATAATATTGAACTATAACTGCATTCCTGGTATAAAGCCCACCTGGTCATAGTGTATGATCATTGTGACATATTCCTGTAATCTCATTGCTAGTGTTTTATTTATCATTTTGGTATCAATATTTATTAGGGAAATTGCTCTATAATTTTCTTTTTCAGTTTTGCTTTTTCCTGGTTTAGGTATCACCACTATATTTGTGTATAAAAGAAATTCTTTCTTCACCTATTTTTCCAAATAGTCTATATATTTTTGGATTGATTGTTCTTTAAATGTTTGGAAGGATTTGTTTGTGAATCCATTTGGTCCTGGGCATTTTTCTTAGGAAATTCATTGATGACTTGTTCAATTTTTTTTTTCTAAAATTGGGTTATTTAAGCATTTTTTTTCTTTTGTTAATTTGGGTAATGCATATTTTTGTAGACTTCAATCCATTTCATTTAGATTGTCAAATTAACATATAATTGGGCAAAATAGCTCCTAATAGTTGACTTAATTTTCATTGGTGGTAAATTCACCCCTTTCATTTTTTATGTTAGTAATTTGATTTTCTTCTTTCCTTTTTAAAATCAAATTAATTAGTGGGTTATGTATTTTTTTCCCATAAAACCAGTTTCTAGTTTTATTTATTAGTTCAGTGGTATTCTTACTTTCAATTTTATTAATTTGTTCCTTGATTTTTAATATTACTAATTTTTTATTAAAGGTTTTTATTTTCAAAACATATATATGGATAATTTTCATTACTTCTCCTTTCAAAACCTTGTATTCCAAATTTTTTCCCTCCCTTCTCCCCACTCCCCACCTAGACATCAAGAAATCCAATATGTTAAACATATGTAATTCTTCTATACACAATATTTTAAATTTGATGTTTAATTGAGGATCTTTAAGTTTTTTTCTTTTTTTGAACTTTTAAAGTGGAATATGTATTCATTTTAGTCCTATTGTTCAAAATTTGGTGGTCTACACAGATTTATTTCTTCCCAGTCTTCTATACTATCACTATAGATGATACATATGGGACCATACTCAATAGTTCTTTAATTAGTTTCTGAAGTCTTATATCACCCTCATATTCTTTTGTAATTCAAATGTTAACCAATTCTGTAAGATTCCATCACCACTCTAAAAGGCTAATAACCTAAATATTCTATGGTGTTCATCTGAATCATGGTTAATTCTGGAGAAGATCTCTAACTTGGATTAATAATAACTCTCTAATGAAGTTAATGAGATTTAGCCTCAGCCTTACTTAGAAGCAAAGTTTATTTTTTTTTGGATTTTAGAGTGACTTACATTTTCTCTGAGAGCAACCTTTTCTATGCCTGACAACTTTTAGATTTTTAAGTGGCTTCTGTTAGAGGAAGGCCAGGTAAGAATGAAGACAAAGAATGGCCTTTTTTACCTAGTCAAAAAAAAAAAAATCAAGTTGGGGGAAGACCCTTGCAGTTTCTCCCCCGAAACACAAGCAATTAGTTCTGAGTGGATCGTGGCCTAACAATGAGCAACTGGGGCAGAGTGATTTAGGTTTTTAGCATGATCCTTAAGAAATCTGAAGTGATGAAGAAAGCCATTTATGCCCAAAGAGAGGACCGTGGGAGCTGAGTGTGGACCACAACATAGCATTCTCACTCTTTCTGTTATTGTTTGCTTGCATTTTATTTTCCTTCTCAGGTTTTTTTCTTTCTTTCTAGATCTGATTTTTCTTGTGCAGCAAGATGACTATAAATGTGTATACATATATTGGATTTAACATATACTTTAACATATTTAACATGTATTGGACTAGCTGCCATCTAGGGGAGAAGGTGGGGGGGGAGGAGAGGAAAAGTTGGAACAGAAGTTTTTGCAAGGGTCAATGTTGAAAAATTACCCATGCACCTGTTTTGTAAATAAGAAGCTATAATAATAATAATAAAAAGAAATAAATCTGAGGTGGGGGGGATGGGAAAGGAGGAAGCAAATCAAAGATGGCAGAGAGAAGCCAGGATATTGCCTGAGCTCTCCCCCAGGTTCCTTCAGAATCAACATTAGATCAAGCCTCTGAACAGATTTTGGAGTGACAGAACCCAGAAACATTCAGAATGTAATAATTTTCCAGCTTTAGGTTTTTTGAAAGGACTTTAGGAGAAGTCTACCTCAATTGGACAAGGACACTCAGCTCAGGTGGCAGCCGGTGGCCCCCAACAGAGGATCTTGTAATAGGCTCTTAGCCAAAGGTCAGCAGCTGCTGTATTGATTCAGAAGGCCAGTGGGTCAGCAAACCTGCTGTGAGATCACCAATGAAACCATAGAAGGCAAATGGTGAGCCTCCTTAACCCCAGCATAAATAGGCAGGACTTGGTCAGTCAGTGAGAGGCCCCATCTCCGCACAAAAGAAGCTCCCCTATGCCCTAGGAGCAGAACTCAACTTTTAAAAATGAGCAAAAAAGCATAAAAGAAGCCTGACCATGTAATGGCAAAATGCCTACAGGTAAAATCTTAAAGAGGAATAAAATTCAAAAATAATCTTAAAAGAGAGATACAAGAAAAATTGGGAAAAGAAATGAGAGCTATGCAGGAGAATTTTAAAAGTTTTTTGAGGAAAAACCAATAGCTTGAAAAAGTAAGCACAGAAATTGGCTGAAGAAAACAACTTCTTAAAAAAATGGTGAAATGGAAAAAGAAAACAACTCCTTAAAAATAGAATTAGTGAAATGGAAAAAAAAAATCCACTGAACAAAACAACTCCTTTTCAATTTTTTTTTTAACAGAGCATCCTGCTTATCATTTCCATAGAACAACAATATTCCATTATAACACATACCACACTTTAATGAGTCATTCCCCAATTTACAAAAACAACTCCTTTAAAAGTACAATTGATCAAATGCAAAAGGAGATTTTAAAGAGCTAACTAGAAGAAACAATTCATTAAAAATTTGAATTGGACAAAAATGGAAGTGAATGACTCAATGAGATATCAAAAATCGGTCAAAAATTTTTTTTAAAATGAAAAAAGAAAATAGAAGAAAATGCAAAAATAAAATGCAAAATATCTTATTAAATTATCAAATTATCTTATTCTCTTTAATTCTGCTTTGAAATATGTTTTTTCTCTCATTGATTTCTTTAAATTATCTTTAAATTAAAGAGAAAAATTCAAATTCTCTCAGAATTTTTTTTCATCCATCTCTTACTTCCAAAGAGTATTTTTAGCTTTTCTAGAAAGACAGTTCTTGATTTGTGATCTATATATCTTAATTATATGAGTATCATGTTCTAATTTCTCTGGTCATTTATCATCTTTTTGAGGAAATCTATATTAATATTTTCTGAGACCCTTTGATATGTCATATCTATCTTGTAACTTACAATAATTTTTCCTTGTTATTACATTACTGATATTTTAGAATAATATGCCAGGAGAGTTGAATTTTAAGTTTTTGCTTTATTGGAGTCCTATATATTTTTTCTATTTATAAATTTTGATTTGCTTTTTAGAATTTTCATGAATGATTTCCTAGAATATCATATATAAATTATTTTATTTTTCTGAATTTTCTGTGACATCAGCAATTCTAAGGTGGTTATTGTCCTTCAGATTTCCAGTATCTCCAGTTGATTTATTTTCTAACCAAATCTGGTTTGAATCTTTTATCTTAACTGAACAGTTCACATTTTATAACATTAGCATCATATATATCACTAACTCTAATACAGTGAAGTCACCTTGACCTGTGTATTTATTTGAACCTGTGAAATATAATTCCCAACTACATATATATCATTGTTAACATAGCTTTCTTGATTCTTTTGTTAGTAATATATGGATTTAGCTGTTAATTTCCCTTCTGTTTCCGACTTTCTAAATGGTAGAATCCATGTATTTTTCCATCTTCTTAATATAGTGTTAATGGCCATCTAGGACTCTAAATAAAAACTAAATGGTTATTTTTATAATAAATTAGTAATGTATGTGTCATTATAAACAAGAAATAATGTAAATGAGTACCAGCCACCTAAATGCTACCAAAGCAATTAATTGTAGCTTCAATTTTCAATTTTTTTATTTGTCTTTATTATGAATTATTTTTATTTGTGAAACCAAACTTTTTTGGATCTTTTAGTTTTCAGGCCTGTAAGCCAGAATTTGAATAGCTCTAATTACTAATTTAAAACAGGCCTCATTTAATGCAATTAGACTTTAAATGGGTCTTATTTTAAATAGGCAATCCTTATAATATGCTTAGCCTGTTCCAAGACATAGCCAGCTGTTATTTTCATTATTGGTGTGGGAATTATCTTTTGAAATCTGGATGGTGAAACACAAATTTTTGTTTTTGATTTATTAAATATCTGCTTATTTAGAGAACAGAATCTACCATTCCTCTAGACAATTATACTTAACTAAAGTCAATATAACTTTAAATATCTTTATAAATAGCTTGCTGCTTTTATTTCCAAAAAGAGTATTGCTTCCCAGTTCTTCAGGGGTCAGATTCATTCTGCCACTCTTATAATCTTGCTTCACCCTTTTTAGCACTTAGAGTGGAGAAGAGCCGTAGCATTGCAAAGCCTCCCACTTCCCGCACACCCCCGTGAAACCCACAGAGCAAGCTTTCCTATTTTTTTATTTTTTCTTCTATAGTCCATTAAGATTAATTTTAGAATAGCATCATTTCTCTCTTATAGATTCAATTTTATGTTATTAACTGCTTTCTTATATATTGGTATGTACACTTAAATTTTTTTAAGACTAGAGATGATGTGTGCTTTCAAACATTCATGTGATTATTTTGTCTTAGATTTCAAATTCTAAGAAATAACTGTTTCTTTAGATTGCCATGCTTTGTATGTCTTAGCAAAAATCATTGAATACACTATCATTTGCTATCTAAATGATAAATCTAATATGTCAAACATATTTGAGGCCCACAATACTCCCAAGTGCCATCCAAACCAGATTAAAATGTAATTGGGAAATATTTAACAGAATAAATAAAAATACAATAAGACAAAAATAATGTATATGTGGTTTTCTAAGTCAATATGTGATCCAGAGGGATCTCTAGGTACCATTTAAGGGTCCTCATTTCTATTTGAGTTTGACACCTTTGGTATAGAGTAGACTTTGAAGAGCCTAGTGCACATTAAATTATGAATGGAATAGAAAGAAAAGGAAGCTCAGAGGCATTCATTTCTAAAATTTCTTTTAAAAAAACAGCAAAAAAGCTTAATATTATTTATAGAACCTAGGAAAATCTTGTATAGGCTGCAGACCTTTTTACAGAGGCCCTACTGAGTCCAATTTCCCTTAGATTCTGATGTTTATGGTTGACTAAACCTAGAACCATGGGTAGGTAGATTAAAGGAAATAGGATAAATCTCCTTTCTTTCTACTCCCTCCAGTTTTATGATATGCTGTGCTTCTCTGCAGGTTTTCTTTTTCTTCAGACATTAGATGTGAGCATTCTCTGAAGACTGTTCAATACTAGTCAGACAGCAGGAGACACTGGATCCCTATTGGCACAGCAACAGTTTCTGTAAATAATGCTGCACGAGAACAAGCATTGTGACTCTTATTATTGTTCCTTAATGAGAACAACTTTTGAATTAAACTGTAATTCAACCCAGGTTAGAAATTTCGTTTAGTTTAGATTTTCTTAAATTTCCCTCTTCTCCTCTCAATGTCTATCTTCTTCCTTTGTTTCTAGGAGACCCGAGGGGATAGGCTCAACTACAGAGCCAGCATGATTAGACATAGCATAGAATGGAAAAATGAAGAGTTAGACCGAGGCAGACCTTGAAAATACTTGTGACAGTGATTATGCTACCCGCCATTTCCCAACGAAGCAGAGGAATCATATTTTCAATGTGATTATTTTTCATTACATTCAAAAAAACTTTGCTCAGGAGTCACATAGACAGGTGATTATTTGGAGCTCTCCCTAGACAGTAACCTTAGGCTCTCTTGGATACCCATTTATGATTTCTTTCTACTGATTCTGTCCCATCACCTATCCCCTCCCAAGAGTGCAATTTCCCCGTTCCTCCTCATGCTGTCCATCTTTTTTCATTGTTTCCCACATAAAGCTTACCTTTTCTGCCAGTCAACTTCTTGAGGCCATCTTCAACTTGTAACTATTTTTTATCCCTCATTTCTGATAATTTTCCAAATCCTGTCTTTTCTATCTCTACAACATTGCTCCCATGTGTCCCCTTCACACAGTCACCAACCTAGTTCAGGCCCTCATCTCCTCTCATCAGACTTGGCAGGAGCTTCCTAATTATTTTCTCTGCCTCAATCTCTCCTTTCTAGGGTTTATCCCATATACAGCTGCCAGAGTGATACTCCTTATGCACATATCTGAAAATATCAATGATCTACCTCTCCTCTATAAATTTCAGTGGCTCACGATTAATCCCAGGATCAAATGCAGACTCTTCAGACATTTAAATTCCTTTCACACTTATATAAACTTAAATTCCTTTCACACTTACACAAACTACAGCAGATTGAAATAAACACTATTAGGAAAACAGTATATACCACAACAGTGTATATAGAAGGAGTAACAACAAAAGCTAAATGTTTTGTGTTTATACTACCTTATATTTTTGCCTGAGAACAACCGAGAAAATGTACTTCCTTTCTTGCAGAGTTGCCATTTATGGGTGTGCAGCATTGCACATACTGTCAAACCCAGTTCTTATACTGGTTAGTTTTGCTGAACAGGTTCCCCTTTAATTTCTTTGTTACAAAATATTGCTCATTGTATAGGGACAAAGAAAAGAATATGTTTACAAGAGTGATATGCAAAAGCTACCAATAAAAGTTTATAATAAAAAATTTACATTTCCATGTTAACTTTTTACACATTTCTTCCCATGCTACTAAAATGTACTTCTTGTTGTTCCTCACACACATACTTCTGAACTTTGCTAGGATATCAAAAAATCAAGATTCTTGAGCTTAGTGTTTGAAGAAAGAGTGAGAGAAGAGGGATGCTCAGAAATGAAGAATATATTTAAATGAAGGTATAGATAACACACCAAATTTGCAAATTACAGTAAATTGAGGGATAAGCTATCTAGCCATATAACTGAATTGTATAGTAAAAAAACACTAGAAAAATGAAACAAGTTAACAAGATGAAGTTTAATAGGAATGACATTTCTTACACAAATAGATGTAAACATTTGAAAAAATATTGATTGCTCATGGATAGGCTGAGCTAATATAATAAAAATGACAATTTTACTTAAATTGGTCTACTTGTTCAGTGTCATACTGATGTAAATTGTGTCCCCTTTAACTTTTAACCTTTAAGGGGGACCCTGAAGCTGTTCCCTTTAATCTGTAAAAGAAGGGGGATTCGGGGTCTTAAGCTCTCCCCTGGGAAAAGCACACCTTTCCCAAACAACACCCTCCCCAAATTAAGTGATCTCATTCAGTTAGAGATCATGGCCAAGGCTGGGTTGCACCCTCTATTGAGTTGAAGATTAGTCCAGAACCACTCCCAGTAGCTCAAACTCCCAGTTAAGTAATCTCTTTTCAATTGGAGATGTAGGCCCAGGGCATTGTCAACAGTGAGCGAATCTCATTCAATTTTGAATTGAATTGAAGCCCCAGACAATAAAAGACAACTCTGAACCCCAAATCTTTGCAGCCATCCTAACAGACTATGCCCACTGGTGAAAATACTCTCTTCTCATGTAACCCATCTTTGCAGAAGTCCTAAACAGGATTATGCTTGCTGAGAAGGCTGTCTTCCTAGCAAGCTGGCTTCTAAATGCCAATAAATCTCTTTTTGCCACATAGATTTCAGGTTTGTGAATTCTTTCGCACGGGACCTGTGCCTCCAAGTAGAGGGGATCTCCCACCCCAATTCTCATACCTCATCACTTGCACCTCATCAATACCAATCAAACTGCCAAAAATTATTTTGTAGAGTTAGAAAACAAAATAATAACAAAATTCATCTGGAAGAACAAAAGATCAAGAATATCAAAGGAATTAATGAAAAAAATACAGAGGATGGTGGCTTAGTAGTACTAAACCTACAACTATATTATAAATCAGCAGTCATCAAAACCATTTGGTACTGGCTAAGAAACAGAATAGTTGATCAGTAGAATAGGTTAGATACTCATGACACAATAATAAATGATTATAGTAATCTAGTATTTGATAACCCCTAAACTCCAGCTTCTGGGATAATATGTGGGATCTTTACCCAAATTAAAATTAGAGACTCTTGAGGTTAAAAAAAAAAAAAAAAGCAAAAAGTGAAGCACCTGCCCCTCCCTAATCTTTTCTCCCATTGTCTGGGGGAATCCAGGTTTATACTCTAAACATGTAAGTTTATCCCAGAAACAAAAGAATAGTAATAATTTTAATTTCCCTAGAGAACTGCTATACAAGCAGATATTCTTGGATGAGAGAATTCTGTTACCTGATTCCCAAAGCCATCACCACCTTTAAAAGAAATACTTAAATGCTAATTAAGAGATGGGGGGGGGGGAACAGGAGGGGAAATGTTCATCCAAGACAATTGAACACCTGCAGATTTTTAGCTATAGCTCACCTTGTTATTGCAAGGTCTCAGTCACAATTAGGGCATAGTTCAAAGCCATGTCCCCATGCTTTCAAGAGCATGAGTCTTCACTCAGTTTATCCTATGCAGATAAGTATTCACTATTTGACAAAAATTTCTGGGAAAATTAGAAAATATGTCAGAAACTCAGGATAGATCTGCATCTCACACCCCACACCAAAATAAAGTCAAAATGAGTACATGATTTGGATGCAAAGGATGATACCATAAGCAAATTAGGAGAGCAAAAGATAGTTTACTTATCAGATCTTTGGAGAAGAGTGGAATTTATAACCAAAGAAGAACTAGAGAACATTATGAAATTCAAAATAGACAACTTTGATTACATTGAATTGAAAAGATTTTGCACAAACAAGATTAAAAGGGAAGTATAAAGCTGGGGAAAATTTTTACAACCAGTGTTTCTGAAAAAGGTCTCATTTCTAAAACATATAAAGAACTGTGTCAAATTTATAAGTATACAAGTCATTCCCCAATTGATAAATGGTCAAAGGATATGTATAAATTTTCAGAGATGAAATTAAAGCCATTTATACTCACTTGACAAAATGTTCTAAGTCACTATTGATTAGAGAAATGCAAATTAAAACAAATGAGGAACTACGTTATTACATCTCTCAGATTGGCTAAAATGATAGGAAAAGATAATGATAAATGTTGGAGGAAATGTGGGAAAATGGACCCCAATGCATTGTTGTGGAATTGTGAAGTGATCCATCTGTCCTGGATAACAATTTGGAACTATGCCCAAAGGACTATAAAACTGTGCATCCCTTTGATCTAGCAGTGTCTCTACTGGGTCTGTATCCCAAGGAAATGATAAAAAAGTAAAAAGGACCCGCATGTACAAAAATGTTTGTAGCAGCTCTTTTTGTGATAGCAAAGAGTTGGGAAATGAGTGGATACCCATTAATTGGGAAATAGCTAAATAAGTTGTTGTTTATGAAGGTAATGGAAATATTATTGTTCTATAAAAAATGATGAACAAATTGATTTTAGAAAGGCCTAGAAAAATTTACATGAACTAATGTTTTTTTTTAATTTTGTTATTATAGCTTTTTATTTCCTAGTTATATGCATAGATAATTTTACAGCATTGACAATTGCCAAACCTTTTGTTCCAACTTTTCCCCTCCTTCCACCCATCCCTTCCCCCCGATGGCAGGTTGACCAATACATGTCAAGTATGTTAAAGCATATATGAACTAACAGTTATTTTGCTGTACAAAAAGAATCGGAGTTTGAAATAGTGTACTATTAGCCTGTGAAGGAAATCAAAAATGCAGGTGGACAAAAATAGAGGGATTGGGAATTCTATGAAATGGTTCATAGTCATCTCCCAGAGTTCTTTCGCTGGGTGTAGCTGGTTCAGTTCATTACTGCTCTATTGGAACTGATTTGGTTCATCTCATTACTGAAGATGGCTACGTCCATCAGAATTGATCATCATATAGTCTTGTTGTTGAAGTATATAATGATCTTCTGGTCCTGCTCATTTCACTCAGCATCAGTAACTGATGCTGAGTGAAACAAGCAGAATCAGGAGGACATTGTACACAATAACATTAAGAATGTGTGATGATCAATTATGAAAGGCTTCATTCTTCTCAGTGGTTCAGTGATCCAAGGCAATCCCAATAAACTTTGGATAGAAAATGCCATCTGTATCCAGAAAAAGAACTATGGAGATTGAATGTAAACCAACACATGGTATGTTCATTTCTTTTTTTCTGTTTTTTTTTCTCTCTTGTGGTTTTTATTTTTTATTCTGATTTTTCTCTCCCAATATGATTCACATAGCAATGTGTATCAAAAAGTTAATATACATGTATAATCAGAAAAAAACAAAAAAAATTAAAAAGAAATTTAATAGGAATGACTGTAACAGATTACATCTGGGTTCAAAAAAGTGAATCACATGAAAACAGACTTATGAGATGTGATTAGAAAATAGTCCACAAGAAAAAGATCTGGAGGTTTTAGAGGACAGTATAGACAGCAGCCAAAGAGCTAATATGATCAAAGGTCCATTAATATAAATACAGCCTCAAAATGAAGTATATTATAATTCTACTGTACTCTTCCTTGGTCATACTACACCTAGAATTTTGTATTTATTTCTAAGAAGCATGTTTTAGGAGGAACATTGATTTGTTGGAATGTACCCAGAAGAAGGTTAAAAAAAAACCCAAATTGCTAAGCAATATGGAAGGATAAGCTAAAGGAACTGGAGATATTTTGCTATAACAAAACAAGTATGATTCAGAGAATCATACTAGCTGTTTTAAAATATTTAAAGATGTTATGGTCCAGCCTAACTTAGGCGGTCTTGTGTTTCAGCTTCAAGATTGGGGCAAAAAAATGAGACATTCATAGAGCATCTGATAGTTAAGCAAATGAGCTTTAGTTAGCCATAGCCACATTATACTAGTTATTTCCTCTCTTTTCTCCATATGGAAATGCATCCGGTCAGAAAAGTTATTGATTCTCATGGCAGTGGAATATCCATCATCTCTGAAGGGAGCTGGCTCCTTTATGCCCTAGGTGACTGGAAAACTACATCAACTGTTTGAGCTCTAGCTCCTTGGATCAATCTAATCTCAGGTTCTATTTCTCTGCCTTTTAAGGAAAAAAAAAAACTAGGCTAGTTTATGTGATGGTCTCAGGAAAATTAGTTAGGCTCTTATCTAATTAATTGTTCTTACCACAAAAGGGCTGCTGTGTAACAGAGGATTATATTTGTTTTCCTTGACTACAGAGGACAAAGTAAAAAATGGGCAGAAGTTGGAGATAATTTAGTCTGGATATAAAGAAAAGCTTGGTAACAATCAAAGCAATCCAGAGGACAAGTGGAAAGCCTCAGGCTGTAATGATAACTTGGTATGGAACTTCTTCATGTAGAGGCTGATGTCCACTTGCTGGGGATTTTATTTAAAGAGATTTTTTTCCAGTACTGGTAAACTGGATTCAAAATTGTGTGCATTGGGTTTCTGAGGGAAATGTGATCTCAATTGAATTTGACACTAATTAATATCCTCCTATGTATAATACTCTGATCAAAAGTATTTGGCATATTGATTTTAATGGATTTCCTCAACTCTTTTCTCTGGTGCAATCAATCAACCAATCAGTATTGTTTCCAATGTATGAGGCATTTCATTGGGAAATGCAAAGAAAAAGCAAACATAATGTATACCTTCAAAGAGCCTACAATCTATTGGGGAATATAATATGTACATAAATGATACATAAAAAGTAAATGAAAAATAATCTTAAAGAGGGGACATACAGATTAGGGAATGGGAAAGTCACTTTTGTAGAAGATGAGTCTTGAAAAAAGACAAATATTCTGAGAGTTCTAGGTAAAAAGAAAGAATATTCGGTCATGGAAGACAATCAGGCAAAAAATGCAGAGATGGGAGTGGAGTAGAATGTTTGAGGAACAAGTAGACTGTACTGAAAACAATGATTGGAGAACATCTGGAACAGAGTAAGATAGAGGATGACAGGAAATATTGGAATGGGCAAGTCTGTAAAGAATAATTGTGAAACATTTAGCCCAGTGCTTTGCACGTAGTAGACTCTATAAATGCTAGTAATCCTCCTGATTATTATCTAGGTCTTTTAATGTTTCATGGAGCCTAAATCAGTAAGCTAGCCTCGGAATTCAGGTCCCACTCTGACACTCCCTGTGTGACTCTGGTCAAGGCTCTTAACTCTTAGTTCTCTGGACAAAGCTATAGATTTCAGAGGAAGTGTCAACTTTCATCAGAAGACATTCCCTGATCTGGGAATTAATTACATCAGTAAAACCATAGTTCCAGTCTCTTGCTTTCTCCTACTAATTTAGAACTCAAAATGCCCATCAGTCATTTCTCATTCTTTTTATATGGCTACTCCACTTCCTATTGAGTTATATCTATGTTCTATCAGGGGTCCTCAAACTATAGCCCGTGGGCCAGATGCGGCAGCTGAGGACAATTATCCTCCTCACCCAGGGCTATGAAGTTTCTTTATTTAAAGGCCCACAAAACAAAGTTTTTGTTTTTACTATAGTCCAGCCCTCCAACAGTCTGAGGGACAGTGAACTGGCCCCCTATTTAAAAAGTTTGAGGACCCCTGTTAAAAATGATGTCTTTTAGATTTGGAACATTCAACAATGAAAAAAAAAAACAGTCCCTGTTCTCAAATAGCACATAGTCTGGTAGGGAAATTAGGTGTGTATACAAATAATCATGAAATAAAATTAAAATGTGAACAGCTCATAGGAAAAGATGACAGATTAGAGAGAGGAACAGATCACTTCCAGCTGGTGAGGCAGAAGAATCAGGAAAGGCCCAATGGAAGAGGTGGTACCTGAATCAGGAAGGAGAAAATTCTTTAGATAAGTAGAGGTACAGCAGCGAGATGGCACAGTGGACAGAGCACTAGTCCTGGAGCAAGGAAGGCCTGAGTTCAAATGTGGCTGCGGGTACTTAGCACATGTGTGACCCTGAGCAAATCATTTAACCTTGTCTGCCTTAGTTTCTTCATGCATAAAATGAGCTAGAGAAGAAAATGGCAAACCAATCCACTATTTTTGGCAAGAAAACCCTAAATTGGGTTACAAAGGGTCAGACCTGACAAAGAGAAAAACTACTTTGGCCATATGAAGAGGAGCTGATTATGTCACAGGGCCATTTTACAGCCTGCCACTAAATAAACACCAGCTTAATATTTGCATCAAAGAAGAAAAAAGCTGAATTTGGTTAAGATGAAGCATAGTTAGATTCTAAATTCCTTTATTTGTATACTTATTGTTTAACAGAAAAGAAACCAATGTAGTTTCCTTTGTTGTTTGCATCAAAAATCTTCCCTTCCTCCCCACTCCCAATAACTTAACTGTACAAAATTTGTGTATTTGGAATGGGAAGCGGGGAGGGAATTAACGTAATAGAGAATACAACTTTTAGGAGCACAAGAAAACAGCATTTCAAAAGACAGATTCTATAATGTACCTGAATTCAAGTTTGCAAAACTTGAAAGTTGTAAGCACTTAAAAAGAAGTTTATGTTTTGGAAATTCATTTGTCACCTCCTTTACTTTAAGCTCCTGTGTCTTTTCAGTATTATCTTCTGCTGAGCAGGGGCAGCATTTCCAGTTAGTGCAATTATTCAACTTGACAACACTCTTATTTAGAATGAGGTCAGCACCAATCTCTTAGAATGTACATTAGCATTAATAATAATAGTTCTTAGAAGACCAAAATTTAAAAGAAACCATTGGAGTCTTTTTCAGTTTTTCTCTGACGGCTAAGAAAAGTCTGCAGATTTGCAGTACTGTATTCCATTCCCTACTCAGTTCCTAGCTCCTATTCATATTTATCATCTTCATCTGGGAGAGTATTCTCAAGGGCTATAAATTATGAAGCCTTTTAAACAGCAGAACCTAAGTCCTCCAATTCCAGAGGTCTAGAGCTACAAAGGGCAGGTTTTCTTAGCTTAATTCCTGGGAGGGCTCCTAGTAGACATTTATTCATATGGAAACATAGAGTAACTTGTAAAAAATTTACTTCCTGGATGGAATTTTTTTCACTTTTTAAAAGTAAAATTAGGTGTAAATGTTTTACCAAAAAAAGCCCCCCAAAAACCCTAGGATAAAAAAATCTCTAGGGAAAGAAAATGAACTCTAAAGGTGATAACATTGTCAGGCAGATAAATCCCTGATTTAGAATTCAGGAACATTTCTCCTAATGCTGCCTCCCCCATTTTTTTTTTTTTTTTTTGGCCATGTATCCGTAACAATCTTTTTGGATTTTTGCTCCTTTGGACACAAAATGGGGATAATAATGTACACCAAAACTTTACTTCACAAATATGTTGTAAAGACTAAGGAGTTAACGTAGCCTAAAAAAGTTTTAACTCTTGAAATGGTATAAACAATGATAAAATTATATATATATATATATATATATATATATATATATATATAATATGTGCATATATATACTTACATGTAAAATAGATCTATCCATATTCATATATGTGTGTATGCACATCAATGTGGATGCTAACATTCATAGTTCCAAATAAATATTTCTTCAGGTCTTTCAGACCTAGTTCATTCAGAATTCAAAGTTTGGATTTTTAAAATTTTATTTCTTTGCATGGATGACTTAGGCTGAAGTCAGATTCCTTGAAGTTTTACAAAGCTCTACTTAGGCACAGGTAGTTTCCATCTAGGGCCTTAAAGAAGGTACTTTGTCTGGGACCCTTAACAAAGCATTGCATTCATCTGAGGAAAAAAAAAAAGCCTGATGGGGGGGCAGAGGCTGCGGTGGTGAATAGGGGCTCACTCTGCATGAAGCTGTGGCCTGGAAAATAAAGTAGCAAGATAATTGTCCTGATTCTGGAACAGAAGCATATTTCTACTAAGGTCAATATTGGTCAGGCCTTTGGTTGTGGAAGAAAATTCAGCACTGGCCCTTTTTCTCTCAGTCTCTCAGGGACCACCTTGCAGGATGCTTTGCTGCCTGAGAAGAAAGGGCAGCCCCAGAGCTGTATTGGGTAGCATTCCTTGTCCTGTCCATAACAGCAGCAGAAAACATATCCCTTCAGTTGAGGAGGGCAAATCAAGGAAAGGAAGACAAGCATATCAGCCCTGAGGGAATATTAATTTTTCCTTGCTATACATTCTGCCTTTCAGATTATGGAGGAAATTTTCTTTTCCCAAAGTATCTCCCCCCAAATTTCCTGAAATGGGATATGATTCTGGTTCCCTCCAGTGTCTAGGCTGCCCAAGGAGGAAGACAGGTTTCCTTAGGACAAGGTGCTCCCCTTAGTCCCTTAGCTTTGCCTCATCTAATGGAAAGGACAATGTTGTGGAGGTTCAGAAGGGACCCCAAAAGGCCAGAGTCACAGACCAGTGTCCCAAGGTGTCTCAAAGGAATTTGCAGGTTTGAATCCATCTCCAATTCAAGGGGCAAAAGTTATTGTAAATGTAATGCCAATTGAAGGGGCTAAGTTCCAAAAGAATTTAGCAAGGGACCAAGAGCAAGGAGATAAATTTATCCAGTTCTTCATCATCATCATCAAAAGCAGGGATTTGGGGGAAATATCCTTTGATATTTATCCTAGGAAATTTTATAATTTTTATAATTTTATAGCTTAAAGGTATGTATCACTGAAGAGTGGTATCAGGAATTTGGTTATCACTGACCAGCAGATCTAGGACTATCCTAAAGCCAGAAGACTTTAGAATCTTTGAGAGACGGATTGTCAGAACAATAGTACTCTAAGGTCAGAGAGTCTCAGGATCACTAATATATCTTCCCTAAAGTCTAAGGGAAGAAATATTATATTCCTAGACCAGAAGACTTTACAATCATTGACAGACAGATTGTTAGAACAATAGCACTCTAAGGTTGGGGGACCTTGGGATCACTAATATATCTTCCCTAAAGTCTAAGGGAAGAAATATTATTATATTCCTAGGCCAGAGGACTTTTATAATCATTGACAAACAGAGTGTTAGAACAATAGCACTCTAAGGTTAGAGAGTCTTAGGATCACTAATATATCTTTCCTAAAGTCTAAAGGAAGAAATATTATTATATTCCTAGGCCTGAAGACTTTAGAATCATTGATAGATTGTTAAAACAGAAGCACTCTAAGGTCAGGGGACCTTAAAATTATTGCTGTATTTCCTCTAGAAGCTATACCATATTATTTTTCCTCTCCCAAGCAGTTTGAACCTCAAATTCATTTGGGACAAAAGGATGGAGAACTCATCTTATGGAACTGCTTCATGCTAATAAGGGGCCTAGAGCTGTCCCAGCCCAGTGGGGTTGAGACTGAGGAAGGGAGGCAAGATGGCAACAGCCCACATTCAGAGGGATGTTGGGAGTCAGAATCAGTTAGCCGATGGTAATCAGAGTGAACAAGTAGTTGGAAGTTCCTTGCTTGGAATCTGGAGGAAACAAATCTTACAAGGAGGTTAAAAATGCAGGGACCAAATATGAGCAAAAAAAGAATAACTAGAAGTGTAGTTAGTATGGAGGTTACTAGGGACAGTAATTAGGAACCCCACCCAGAGAAAGATTGGGGGGGTAGATGAGGCTTTCATAAAAGTCTCTCATCCAAACAGCTTTTCCTAGGATAAATACCAAAGGACATTTCCCCCAAATCCCTGCTTTTGTCTCCTCAAAGGAGTAGGAGTAATGGATAGAAAAGTGGCAATATACACAATGAAAGGAATGCTCAGATGACCTGGAGTGCAAATACCATTATGTTTAAAAGGCATTAAGCATTGGGTAGAGTAAATAATCTTAAATGGGTTTGACCTCCTTTAGCAAAAACCTTTGAGCCTTTTCAGTCTTACCCAATTAGTAAAGGTGTCAACAAAAACAAAAACCAAAAGCAGTTTGAAGCCCCTGAGAGGGGACATAAGTGTAAAGTCCATTTGCAGTCCTTCCCTGAGTGTGTAACCCTTCCTCCAGATGGGCTGCAGGATGGGGGTTTTAAAAGCCCTTTCAGAATTTACTTGGCACAAACTGGGCAGGCCTGACAGATCTGTTTAATTATTTCTCCCAGCTTGTGATCAGTGAAAAGAGGTTTCACAAGGGATTGGAGAGCATTTTTTTTTAAGTGAATAGTTTGGTGTAGGCCATAGAGAAGTTTCCACTGACTAACTTCTGGGATTAGAAATTGGTCTGAAGGTGTTTGAAACCTCCCAGAAGGAGGAAGGGTGTACCCCCTTCTTTAACAAGGTCTTGTCCCTGGGAACTATGAAAGAGGGTAGGAGTTGGAGAGCTGGGGCAAAAGGCAGCAGCACGGGCAGCTGAATCTGTTTGGCCTGTTTCCCTTTTGTGTCCTTTACAAAACATAACTGAAACCTCTCTAGGTCTTTGGACAGCTTGCAATAAGTATAGAATTTCCCCTGCATACTTAATGAGAGAATCTGTTTATTTATTTATTTGTATTTGCTATCAAAAGTCCCTTTTTTCATGTAGCCCCATGAGCATGCAAAACATGAAAGACATATTTGGATGTTTACTCTTATCCCTTCCCCCAATTCTAAAGCTCTAGTGAGGGCAAAAGTACACTCTGTGGGGGTTAGAACCTCCAATGGTTGGCCTGGGTTGAATAGAGGCTTCCCCCATTAGAAGGCTGTGGCAGCCAGCTCTAGGGCAGAGGGTCACCCCAAAGACCCCCAATTTCTTTGAGAAGTCAGCAAGGGGTCTGGGATGGGGCCCAGAGACAAAGCAAGGCCCCTGGGCTCTGGCCCTGCCTTCCATCAGCATACAATGTAAAAGGCTTCAGGCAGGGCTAAGGCAGGGGCAGTTTGGCTTCTGATCAAGCTTGGCTTGGACAGGGGCCCCATTGTAGGTGAATGGTCTAGGGCCTTGAATCACAGAGAGGCTTGGCAATAACCAAAGTTAGGTACAAAATTTAGTCATGCGCAGGAAAATATGCAGCAGGAGGAAGATTCAGGAGGGGTGAGGTGGTCAGCTTCCTCTTGTGAGTGAATAGGAGGTGGGAGTTACTCCATGGCCCAAATGCTTATCAGACTGATAGGCCCTATGGGGCTTTAGACAAGGAAACTTCAAAGTCCTGGGAGGGCCTGAAGGTTAGGGGTTGGTATGGCTGCCTCCAGAAAAGCCTCCAGGGCTGGGCTGCAGATGAAGATCTCTTCTCCATACTGGATAGCCAGAGCCTGTCCATATATGTGGGGGCTGTCAGGGAAGCCCCAGCCATTTCCATGGTATGGACATGACTACCCATGATAACTGGGGATTATGTTCCCCTGGATTTGCCCCTTCAAAGGCAAAAAGAAATTGTAAGTCTTTATGTAATCCTATGCAAAAGAAAGCATCTTTAAGATTTAAAGTAGAAAACCATTGTGTCCCTTGGGATACTTGTACTGGGTTCGTGGCTTCTGCTGACCATTTGCTCTGATTATAGAATTTTTTTGCAACAAGAGGAAAAATCAAAACTGGTCCTTCAGGCTTCAGCCTGAGAGCACATACATGACAGGATAAAGAACCCTTACCTCTGTTTGACAACCAGTCATGCAGTAATAATTCCACCTCATAGCCAGACTCAGGAATAATCAGATGGCAAATAAAGAAACAGGATTGGGAAACTGAGTCAGAAGGCTCCCACCTTAAGCAGAGGCTAAAGTTGTCCTCCTAACTCTTACCCAGACAAGACATCCATCTCTGATAATAGTTCAGGAAGGTATTCCATTTCTGGAATGGTGGGTTACTGACTTAATGATCAGGCAATCAAATTCAAAACTAGAAAGAATATCAGTTACAGTCCCAAGAGATTTTATATTTGGTCCCTGCATTTTTAACCTCCTTGTAAGATTTGTTTCCTCCAGATTCCAAGCAAGGAACTTCCAACTACCTACTAATTGCAGGGCTATATACATTATTTTAAAAGTTTATCAGGGCTTACACACATAGGAGATTTTATTTAACATGCTTTATATATTTAAATTTATTCTGATGCAAAGGATCAATCATTAAACAAGCTTATAGATTCTTAGTAAACATATACTATACATTCTATACTTGAGGAACTATACATCCTGAACAGGTTCATTTCTCAGGGCTTATGACCTTGCTTTTCCTGATGGTTTCAAGAAAACTGGAAAGCTTACAAATTAAGGGGAGTTGATAGAGACCTCAGAGAAGGAGGTGAGCTTGCTGTTGCCCACCCCAACTATTCTTAATGTTTTCATGGGCTATGCTGTTTGATAGCTCTCCATACTCTAAAGGGGCAAAAGGTGTTGCACACTTCATACGTGGAGGTGAACTGATGAGGCTTTCACTTCATCCTTCTTGTTCCACACATTGTAATGACCAATTTTTGGTTTAACATGATGAAATAACTCCAAGTAACTTAGTTAACAATTTTACAATTTTCCTGATGGCCAAATTGTCTTCCCTTAAATAAGTTTCCCTTTTGTTTTAGGGAAAAAACAAGACAATTCTTAAAATTGAGATACAACAGATTTTAAAATTGACTTAACTTTAATTAAACATTCCTCACAAACTGAATTGCTATTTGATTATTTTCCATTTCACACAAACTATTTCTCTTCTGTGAGCCAGGAAAAGGGTTAAGGTGCTAGTTTTTACTGATAGGGCCCTCAGACGTCTAACTCTAAACAATTTAAAAACAAGCTATTTGTTGCCAGTCTTCAAAGTAGTAGCAAACTGCTTTTCTGTTTTCCTACAGTTCCCAAACTCTTAAATCTTCTGTTAACACTATTGGTGCAAATAGATTACAATTTACCCTCCTTTAGAGGGCTTTGATTAGAGCTCCTTTAAAATTGCTTTTACTATAATATCTCAGATAACAAATTTCGCTGAACTGAGTGTCCAAATTACTTTATACACACATAGAAATAATTTATCTCAATATTGGTGTTATATGTTGTTCACACATCTAAAAAACCCATAAAGTTATCAAATATAAAGCAATTATATTCAATAAAGCAATTAACATTCCTATAGCATGTTTTATGCTACCCACTTTTGCAATCATGTGATCTTCACAATAACAATCATTATTTCTCTTTACAAATCAGAAAACTGGGCAAAGATAAAATAACATGCCTGCCTTCCAGATTATGGAGGAAATTTTCTTCTCCCAAAATATCCCCTCAAAAAAACTTTCCTGAAACTGGTCCCCTCCAGCATCTGTGCTGCCCAAGGAGGAAGACATATTTCCTTAGTTCAAAGTATTGCCCTTAGTCCCTCAACCTTGCAAGCCTCATCTAGTGGAAAGGACAATAGGAAGTAGTGGTGTTTTAGATGGGTAGAAATAAGGGAAGGTACTACTCCCTTGCTGAATGGCTCTGTCTTTTTGGAAATGTTTCTATCTCTACTCTACTCAAAACTTTTTTTTTTTTTTTTTGACAGCTCTCCATTCCCAAAATGCTCTTGAGTAAGAGAAAGTCTTTGACCTCTCTTGATGAGCTCCCTTTCCTTGTTTATCTGTCTTTCCAGAAGTAGCTTCAGCGCCCTACCTCTAACCAAGGGTGCCTTTTTTGTCATGTGCCCTGGGCAAGTTTGTGGTGATTGCTTAGGTACAACAAATCTATATCTATGTTATTTATATCTCTATGTCCCCTACTTATATCTCTTTCCCTTGTTCTCTTAAATCTAGCTGTATCACTGAAAACCAGTGTTTGATTAATACTCATACCTCAACTGTCTTCATATAATGTGTTATGTGCAACATTCAGAATATTTCAGTATATTCTGCCCTGGTCAAAGCATAGCAGAAATATGATATTTGGTTAAAAAGATGATATTGAAAATTCAGTAATGTATTAGAGAAGGAAGCCAGAGGGATCTCAAAACCATTTCATAAAATATATGGTGAAGGAAATTTTGGATTTTTTACCTAGAGAAGAAAAGCTTAGGAGGACCAAGAAAGCAATCAGAAAACTTGAAAGGCTATTATGTGGAAGAATTAAATAAATTCAGTATTATGACAAAAGGTAGAACCAGGATCAGTTATGGAGATGATGATTTTGGCCACTAAACAACCAATAGTGAATTCCTCATTACTTGAAATGTTAAAGAAAAGGATAGGTAATCATGTATCAAGAATAACATAGAGTAGACTCCTGCATCAGTGCTTGGACCTCTAAATAACCTTTCAACTTTCAACTCCTCTTAGGGTTTATTATCAAGCATATCAGACATATAAATCAAGTTTATCAGACATATAAATCAAAATTATAATTATTGCTATGGGAAAATAGACTCTGCTTATAATGAACCACTTTCATACAGACTGCAGTGAAAAATGAAGATTGCTTATTCTGAAAAATCTTTCAAGGAACATTGCCAAATTAATTCTTGTTTTTTAAAAAATAGTTTGTGATAATAAAATCCTTGGATTATTTGCCTGATTATGTAAAAACACATTATCATTTAACTGCCAACAACACTCTGATGGTAGCTAAGCACCAAAAAACCAGGTTATTTAAGTGGGAGGGAAATTATCCAGATTTGATTGTTTGGCATTTTGTAGACCAAAAAACCTGGTTGCTTTATTTGCCAACTTTTTCTGTTATCATCATGTATGTGCAGCCTCAGAACAAATTTTCTCTTCTGAAATATTAGTTTTTCTCAAAAAAACCAAAACCAGTTTTTCTACCATTTTTCATGACCCTTTTGAAATCCTAATTTTTCTGTAGTATATGGAAAGAAAATGACAAGAAATAAAAAAAATACTATCATTGGAGAGCTGCTTAGTTAGGTATAGTGATCCATGTGAGACCCTTACCAATCAGGACCTAGAACCTATGAGAACAGGTTTGAAAACTGAAATAGTTAAGTCTTCCAGAGCATATCCACTAGTTTAAGGGTGAAGCATCAAGGTATTCACCAAAAAGTGGAAGAGAGTAACAATAATCTCTAACAAGTTGTCATTCATCTACTGCTTGAAAATATCCAGTAAGGAAAAAGAAAAAGAAAATATCCAATAACGGAGAATTCACTGTTTTTTTGAGGAGCCCATGGCACTCTTAAAATGCTCTGATTGTTGAAAGGTTTTCTTTTCTTTTTTTTTTTGTGTTAATATACTTTATTTTTATTTTTTTTCTTATTTTTTTATTTAATAGCCTTTTATTTACAAGTTATATGTATGGGTAACTTTACAGCACTGACAATTGCCAAACCTCTTGTTCCAATTTTTCACCTCTTACCCCCACCCCCCACCCCCTCCCCCGATGGCAGGATGACCAGTAGATGTTAAATATATTAAAATATAAATTAGATACACAATAAGTATACATGACCAAACCGTTATTTTGCTGTAAAAAAAGAATCAGACTCTGAAATATTGTACAATTAGCTTGTGAAGGAAATCAAAATGCAGATGGGCATAAATATAGGGATTGGGAATTCAATGTAATGGTTTTTAGTCATCTCCCAGAGTTCTTTCTCTGAGCGTAACTGGTTCAGTTCATTACTGCTCCATTGGAAATGATTTGGTTGATCTCCTTGCTGAGGATGGCCAGGTCCATCAGAACTGGTCATCATATAGTATTGTTGTTGAAATATGTAATGATCTCCTGGTCCTGCTCATTTCACTCAGCATCAGTTCGTGTAAGTCTCTCCAGGCCTTTCTGAAATCATCCTGTTGGTCATTTCTTACAGAACAATAATATTCCATAATATTCATATACCACAATTTATTCAGCCATTCTCCAACTGATGGGCATCCACTCAGTTTCCAGTTTCTAGCCACTACAAAAAGGGCTGCCACAAACATTCGTGCACATACAGGTCCCTTTCCCTTCTTTATAATCTCTTTGGGATATAATCCTAGTAGTAACACTGCTGGATCAAAGGGTATGCTCAGTTGGGATAATTTTTTGAGCATAGTTCCAAACTACTCTCCAGAATGGTTGGATTCATTCACAACTCCACCAACAATGCATCAATGTCCCAGTTTTGTTGGAAGGTTTTCTATAAATCAAGCCCAAACTTGACCTTCTGTGATTTCTACTATTTGCTCTTATTTTCACGTGTTACGATTGCCTGAAGGCCATTGACTACTCCATCTTATAATAATTCCTAATAGAGAAGAACATTGGCAATCTTTTCACAAGCCATATCCCTCTTCCATATAATTTCAAATACTTGAAAATAGCTATCAAATCTTCACATGCCCTTTTCCTTTTAGTCTTCTCTTCTCCAGATTGAATATTCCCAATTCTTTCAGCAGATCTTTATGTAGCTGTCCCTTACTAACCAAGCCCATCTCCTATCTAGTTTATCAATGTGCTTCCTAAGAAATGATTCCCAGAACTTTTCAAAATACTCTGACTAGAGCAGAGTCTAGCAGGATTCTTTGGATTCTGTATCTCTCTAATTGCAGCCAAAGGTCACCTTAGCTTATTTGGATTTCAGGTCATATTTACAAACCATACATATTTTCAGTTCAATAAAACCACCAGATCTTCTTAATGTAATTGGTTTACTAGTTCTATCCTGACTTTTATTTGGGAAGTTGATTGAAGTTATGTAAGACTCTTATTAATAGTAAATTTCACACTATTGGGTTTGACTAAATATTATGACCAGAAAAGCTTTCTTTAGATCCTAATTTTTTCATCTCACATATTATCTATTTTCCTTTACTCTTTGTTATCAGCAAATTTCTAAACATGACTGACACTGGTGTCTTTGCATATTACTGAAAAAACTATTAAGTCGCACAGGACCTAAGGTAAAGTCCTAGGACACCCTGACAGAGAAAAAACTCAACTCAAATTTTATGAGATTGCAGCTACCTCCCTTCTTTGCAGTGGTGAACACTAATTCATGCCAGATTTGACTAGTGTGTTGGTTAGTTTTGTCGAGCATAATTTAGGTCCTTCATTAAGGATCTCTAAACACCAGGCTTTAAACAGGTTAAAACAATGCAATCAGGTTTTTCTCCAAATTCTCACAATTGAATAAAGTTTTCTCATAAGACAGACATTGGACATAATCCATTATTGAATATAAATGGAATTGAGACAGCACCAACTTTGAGTCAAGATAATCAATAAAGTTCATTCAGTTCTCACAACCATTTACTGCTCAATTCCTTCAATGGTAGGCTCATCCAATATAATAAAAATGACATTTCTATCTAGATTAATATACTTATTTCGTGCCATACCAGTCAAACTACCAAAGAATTCCTTATAGGGCTAGAAAAATAATGACAAAATCATGTGGAAGAACATATATGGAAGAACAAAAGATCAAGAATATAAAGAAAATTGATAAAAAAATTATTAAGCAGGGCAACCAAGGAGTTCTAGATTTCAAAGTATAATACAAGGCATTGACAATCTAGTACTGGATAACAAATAGAGTGGTGGATCAGTGGGATGGATTATATATATAACACAGTAGTAAATGATCATAGTAATTTAGTATTGTTTAAACCCAAAGATCCAATTTTTGGAGGGTAAAAACTCAATATGTGACAAAAAATTTTGGAAAAACTGGAAAGCAATTTGGCAGAAAATAAGCACAGACCAGCATCTCACACTGAATTCCAAGAAAGGTAAAATGGAAAAATGATTTAGATATAAGGGATAATATCACAAATAAATTAGGGCATCATGGAAAAAAATACACCTGTCAGATCTATAATTAAGGGAACAATTTATGGCTAAAAAGAGATAGGGGAGTTACAGGTAGTAAGATGAATAATTTTGATTACATGAAATTCAAAATATTTTGCACAAAAAAACTAACAGCCAAAATTAGAAGGAAAACAAGAAGCTGGGAAATTAATTTTGCAGCAAGTTTCTCAGGTAAAGAACTAATTTTTCAAATATATAAGGAACTGAGCCAACTATGAAAGTAAGAACCATTACCCAGTTGATAATGGGCAAAGGTTATGAACAGACATAGAAGAAGAAATTAAAGGTATCAATAGTTTACATGAAAAATGCTCTAAATCATTACTGATTAGAGAAATGCAAATTAAACAATTCTGAGATAATACCTCAATCTGACAGATTAGCAAACATGACAAAAAAGGAAAACAGCAAATGCTAAAGAAGATGTGGGGAAAAATGGAACACTGATGCATTGTCAGTAGACTTGTAAAGTAGTCCAACCATTCTGGAGAATAATTTGCAACTATACCCAAAGGACTATAAAATTGTACATATCCTTTGACCCAGTAATACCACTTCTGTCTCCTAAGCTAATAAAAGGATAAAAAGGACCTATATGTATAAAAATATTTATGACAGCTGTTTTTATGATGGCAAAGAATTATAAACTGATGGAATACTTATCAAATGAGAAATGGATAAACAAATTATAGTATGGGATAAAATACTGTTGTGCCATAGGAAATGATGAGCAGGATGATTTCAGAAAAGCCTGAATTCATGCAAAATATAGTGAGAGGAACTCAGAAGAACATTGTACAAATAATGATAGTATTGTAAAGTACTACTAAATATATAAATATAATTAAATTCAAAGTTCTGTTCCGGAGCTCACTCACTTTTTCTCAAATATAAGAAAACACATAAAAGATATTTAGAAGAAGATAGGTAGCTGATAAAATGTAAGGCCTCCAGGAGCCTCCCTGCTCAGCTGGATGAAGTAGGCAAATGGAAAGCTCAAATCCCCTAAACCCACCAGCCTAAATAGGGCCTCTGATAACAACTAAAAGCCCCTTTTATCTCAGGTGAGGGATTTGACTTTCAACCAGCCCCCAATTCCCTTATAAATCAGCATGGGTCCTCCCACCCTGACTTGAACACCAAATCCAAGCTCCCCACTCCTTCATCTTAACGGCTAGGCCTGCTTGATCCAGATAAGAAGCCTATAAAACTGTGCTCGAAACAAACCTGTTTTCATGGTTTCTGAATACCCTACCTATTGTGAATGTTTTTCTTTTTCCTCAGTTAGTCTGGCTTGCTAGTTTCCTTTCTCTCTACTGAATCCTTGATCTCCATGGTTTGTTTTTATACATTTTGGAATCCTTTAACTGCATTGATAGAGGGATATACATATGGCAACATGGTATGGAAATGGCAATGGCCTGGTTCTGAGCAGGATTTAAAAAAGAAAGAAAAACTGTTTACCATAAGATCCCAGGATCCCAGGGCCAGATTCCAAGATCCCCTGGGGATGAGAAGCATAGACAGAATATAGAAATAGGATACTGTGAGGTATCAGACACTGCGATGAGACGCAGTGATCATAGCAAAGTTCCAATTTGGATTGAAGTGTCCAACAAGACTTGAACTCAGGTCTCTCTAACTCCAGATCTGGCCCTCCATCCCCTGTGTTCCTTCACTGCCTTATAATCATAGAATTCCACATACAAACATATTAGTTCAAAGGACATTTGCCAGATTTGTTTATTCTTCAGAGCTATATTGTATTATTTCAGTAATTCTCCTTGGACTTGTAAAATCCCATCTGCTTTCCCTTTGCTCTTCACTCCTGATGGCAGAACTTGGTGCTAAACTTTTAGGTGGTCATCAAGCTAAATAGGTTTCAGGAACCAGTGTGGAGAGCACAAAGTTAGCTGCAACATGAACAGCTGCATACACTAATGGGAAACCAAAAGAAAATGGAGCAAATTACATTTATTTAAATAGATGCCATCATTTTCAGACAATCAGTAAGCCAAGAAGCATTTATTAAGTACTTTCTGTGTGCCATCACACATTGTGCTAATTACTGGAAACAGACACACAAAAGTAAAGATAGTCCTTGTCCTCGAGGAGCTCACATTCTACAAATAAATATCTTCATCCAAAATACATATGGAGTAGATGGAGTGTAATCCACTAAGGGCTAAGTGGTAGAGGAGAGTGGGCCTGGAGTCAGAAAGACTCCTCTTCCTCAATCTAGCTCCAGAGGCTTTTAGCTATGTAACTCCTGGGTTTGTCTCAATTCTCTCATCAGTAAAATGAGCTGGAGAAGAAAGCTCCAGTATCTTTGCCAAGAAAACCCTAAATAAGGCCACAAAGAGTTGAATGCAGCTGAAATGACTCAAACCTAGCAATAATCCCAAAGGGTGAATGTGAGAAATGCTGAAAAGTTGGCTTTCCATAGTGTGGCAAGTTTCGGGGTAGTGTGGGGTAGTGGGTACCAGGAACCAAGAGGTTTTCAGAAGGTGAGGAAGGTCATGATTCCACAGAACAATTAAGTGATCAATAGAAGCCTTGAGCAAACAAGGAATTGGGGAGCTAGGAAGGCACAGGTGGATTCAGACAATCAGAAAGAGCCTTGTGAGGGGACAGCTAGGTGTTGCAATGGATCGAGTGCTGGCCCTGAAATTAGGAAGACCTGGATTCAAATCTGGCCTCAGACACTTAACTCTTCCTAGCTGTGTGACCCTGGGCAAGAAAAAGGAAGGAAGGAAGGAAGGAAGGAAGGAAGGAAGGAAGGAAGGAAGGAAGGAAGGAAGGAAGGAAGGAAGGAAGGAAGGAAGGGAGGGAGGGAGGGAGGGAAGGATATCCCAATCATGTATGTCCCTGAGGTAAAATTTTCCCTATAAAACCTACTCATGGATCATCCCATGACTGCTGCCTTCCTTTGGGTCAGCCCACCAAGCACTCTGCCTTGTGTCTTTTCCCTACCCCCATACCACACGTTCCAACCCTACTTCTCCTCCTTATAACTAACTCTTTTAGGGGGCTGAGTCCTTTTCAAGATTTAGCCTGCCAGCTAAGGACATGACCCAACCTCATGGGATGCTCCTTTTCTCCTGGGAAATTGTGAGTTCCACTGAGGAGTTTGTCTTTCATATGTTCTCCCACTCTATTTCATATTTACCCTTTTCAGTGTCTATTGTATCCCTTCATTTTGTTTGTAATGCATCCCCCCAAATAAATCTACCTTTTGCCAAAGAGAATGTCCATGGTGAACTCTCCACATGGGAGAGCCCCAATTTTTGGTGCCTCCCACCATTTGGTGACAAACCCCTCACCACAGATCACATCAGTGAGGACCAAGTCTGGAATGGGACATGGTAACTCTTCACAAATAAAGATGCCTATAGGGAAAGTCAGCAACAACAAAAATGCTAAAAGAAACAGACATATGCATCTAGCAACAGATAGATGACTAGGCTAAATACTCACCTACTTATTTAGAATATTAAGACCACATATTTTCAGATAGAAAACTACAAGATCTTACATACTTGAATTGTGCTCATAGCTTCTGCTGACCACTTGCCCTGATTATAGAAATTTGTTATAAGAGGAAAAAGCAGGGGCATGATTATAATAGCATCAAAACTGGTCCTTCAGGCCTCAGCCTGAAAGCACATACATGACAGGATAAAACATTCTTAGCTAATTGTATGCAATAACAATTCCACCTTTTAGCCAGACTCAGGAATAATCAGATGGGTTCTTATTCAAAGGAGCACCACTGGGAAACTGAGTCAGAAGGATCCCACTTTAAGCAGAGGCCAAGTTGTCCTCCCAACTCTTGCCCAGGTACTAACCTCCATCTGTAACAATTCAGGACACATTCCTCTGAGTATCTTGTGTCATATTCCTTTCAGATGATAGAAAATCCATCAGACAATCATACCTGAATTCAAAAATCTAAATACTATCAGCTACAATCCCAAGAGATTTTATCTCAAATAGCAAGTCTCATTAATCAAAGCTGGAGGTGAATTTAGTTCTCAAGGATCATATGTCTTAAATAAGTATTGACTATAATCTTAGCTTGATAACAGTAAGAGATTTATCCTAGAAAGTTCACAGTTTATCTTTATATCTAAGTAGATGGATTTTAAATTCAATATTATGCAAATCATTTTATTTCAAGATGCTCAAAAACAATCTATATCAAAACATGGTCTATTATTAACCATGTTCAAAGGGACAAAGACGTAGATTCTCAGAATCTTCTTAAATAGTGAGAAAAGCTTTAAAATGACTCAACAAACCAATTAAAGCTTATATAGAATATAGAATATATTGTCCTAATTTCACATTAAAGAACCCTGTCAGAATTAACATGAACAATTTTTCAGCCTAAAAAATGTTAATTCAATTTCATCCTATCGAGGAGTCTCTATGTTTTCTAGAAATACAAATAACAAGTATAACACCAATATTGGTAAAATTCCTCTAAATACAATTAATCTTCCCTCCCATCAGATATTCCTAATTGCAAAATCAATTTTAGAGATTATAAATTGTTCTTAATAGTCCATTCCTAGCTGTGTGGCCCTGGGCAAGTCACTTAACCCCAATTATCTCTGCAAACAAACAAACAAACAAAAAATTTGTTTTGTACATTATTGGACTTATGCAAAAAGTTTTTACCTAGAGAGAGGAAGAAGCAGTTCTGAAGTAGATATCCACACAGCGAGGAAGTATTAAGTGTCTGAGTCCAGATAAACTCAGATCCTCCTGACTTCAGGGCTTGTGCTCTATCCACAGCACCACCTAGCTGCCCCAAAATGAGTGTATTTAAATCCCAAATAGCCAGATCTTTTCTCTTGTAATTCAGAGGACTGGGAAAAACACTATTTTTCAAATCAATCAAATTTCTGGGGAGTTCTGGAGCCAAAGCCATTGCACTTAGGCCCTCCAAGGATCAACACTTTGGAGCAGGGCCCCTGGCCAAACAAAACAACAGTATTTAATCCCTATACATTTTGCATTTTGGTACTTTGTCCCAGTTCTTCCTAAAAGACTTATCTTCCCAGGACACTAGATAGATTTATATATATATATATATATATATATATATATATATATATATATATATATAGCTTTTTATTTATATTCACATTTACAGTTAGAACTACTAATTCTGTATTTCCTGTCATTTTATTAATCCCAAATTATACTTTTCACTTTCCTTTTCCCTTTTCCCTCCTTAGTATTTTACTTATGAGTACTACTTAACCTCAAGCAGTCCTCCCTTTTTAGAGACCCTCCCCCCTTACTTATACCTTTCCCCTACTATTTCTCTTTTCCCTTCTATTTAGCCTACACCTTCCCTTTCCCCCTTTCTCTTCCCACTTTTCTATAAGGTGAGAGAAGTTTCTCAGTGAAAACAAATATATCTAATATTTTTTCTTTGAGCCAAATCTGATGAGAGTAAGATTCACACAATATTCATCACCTTCCCTTCTTTCCCTCAATTATAATAGGTTTTCTTGCCTCTTCCTGAGATGTAATTTCCCTCATTTTACCTCCACTTTCTCCTTTTTTCTGGTATAATCTCTTTTCCACCTCTAGTTTCTTTTTTATATTTTAACAGTAAAATCAGATTATGCATGTACTCTCTATGTATACCTATAACAGAAATACAGTTCTCAAGAGTTTTTTCTTTTTACCTTTTTATGTGTCTCTTGAGTTCTATATTTGGAGGTCAAATTTTTTGTTTAGTTCTGGTCTTTTCATCAAAAATAAATGGAATTCACCAGTTTCATAGAATGTCCATCTTCTTCCCTGAAAGAAAATGCTCAGTGTAGCAGGGTAAATTTTTTAAGAGCCATCTATATTGTTCCTATCCTAAGGTTTACAGTATCTTATCCTCTTTGATAGAGAACTCACTGGACCTTACCAAAGGAAAATGGGAGGAAAAGATGGAATTTGAACTGCTTAGAATTTTCCAATATATCAAAGGGAAATGGGATTTTAAATTCTCCCAATTCTAATCCTAGTCACCTACATGGCTCACCAGTTCTTGGCAAAGGGAAAATCTTTTACAGACTTGAACCACTTAAGAGTCTATCCCCCGTCACCAGTTTCTTACCTTACCTGAGTTGTGCACTTACCTGACTGATATCAAACTTTTCTCAGCTGTCTAATTTCTTAAACTGGATTAATCTTCTATCTTTGCTAGCCCACTTTCTTTTTTGATTTCTCAGAGTGTCTGTCTTTGGGAATTTATCCAATGGAAGTAGGAGTTCCTGAGCGAAGTCCAAGGACCACTGGAGAACTCTCTGGTGGATGTCTGCTCAAAGATTTCCCTCACAAACAGGAAATATCCCAGAATAAGTCCCCAATGCATGAGACAGTGACTTTTACCCAAATTAAAATCAGAGATTCTCAAGGTAAAAAGCAAAAAAAAAAAAAGATTTATTACAATCTCACAGAAAAGGGCAACTTGCAACAGACAAGGTAGAGAAGTGCAAAATGAGAACTGCAAAACACAAGATTATATAGACCCTAAGTGAAACCCCTTCTCCCCCAGATCTTTTCTCCCATTGTCTGAGGGAGTCCAGGCTTACACCCTAAACATGGAAATCTATCCCCAAATAAAAGAATACTAGAGTACTTAAATGCTAATTAAGAAGTGGGGGGGGGTAGTAAGGAGGGGAAAACTTCATTCAAGACAATTGAACACTTGCAGCTTTTTAGCTATAGCTCAACTTGTTATTGTAAAGTTTCAAGTCACAATTAGGGCATAGATCAAAACCACATTTCCATGAGAGATTTTCACTCAGTTTATTCCATTCACAAGTGATGGTTCAGAATTCACAATAATGAAAAAAATTATCTCTTTGGGTTTGACAGCATTCCAACTCTGATATTTGACAGGAAGCAGCAGGGTATAATGGAAAAACTCTTAAGCAGGAAACTTAGTTTTAGTCCTAATTCTTCCTTGAATTAAGTGAACTTAACCTTCCTGTGTCTTAGTGTTCTTATCTGTGAGGTGAAGGTCTTAAGTCTCTGCTCTTCCTTTCAGAATTGGCAATATATGAAACTTTATGAGTAGATGACCTCAAATATGCCTTTGAGCTTTCTAAAAAAAATGCTGTCTCTTCTATTGTTTCCTAAAATTTAAAATAAGAAAAGGAATCTATTCCTGTCCCAAACTATTCTGTGGCTCTTGAATAGCTGCTATACTTAAGACGCTCAGATTACTTGTATTTTACCCCCATGGGAACTTTCTTCAGTAGCATTTTATTGGTTTCTGTGACTATTAAAGGTGGAAAGGGGTAAGAATTGCAGTAGCCTTTATGTTCTCTAAATGAAAAAGCCACTTCCAGAGAGGTTCATATGATACCCACCAAAGGAATAGCAAAAGCCTAAGACCCTTTTCTTTCTGCCTGAGAATCTGAATAACTAGTCACCAATTCCTCTGATCCCCACAGTATGAGTCAGCATTATTCCCCAGACATCCTCAATGCCTAGCACACTAGAACCAGGCTCCCCACACCTTCCTCTTAATGTCTGAAATGTTGAAGGGTGAGAGATACCCTAATAGCAATGGGGTCCCCAGGCCAGTGTTGCAGTTTTTTTTTTGCAAAAGAATTCGCAGTCCCTTGCTTGGAGATCAAGCAAGGTTTTTTTTTTTTTTTTTTTGGCAAAAATGGGTTTATTTACACTGAGAAACCTCTCAGTGGGCCAGTTCCTGTCTTATGGTGGGTGTCCTCCTGTCTTCCAGTTTTTCCTTTAGAAGCTTTAGCCATTGACCAAAACTGAGAGTAATGGGTGTCTCTATTTTCCAAGCCACATCATAAAATATAAGGGACTGATCTACGGTAGGATCTCCCCTATCTTCTCCAGGACCATGACTAGGGGCCTACCCCAACCACAATCCCTTTGGATGTCTTCCCTAGGCAACATAAACAGTATAGATGGAAAAATGCTTCTATTCTTTATACTATTCCATGGGATCCTGAAAATTATTCAAGCTAAGACAAAAGGAAATTGTTCATATTGTTATAGGGATATAATGATAACAACAACAGATAATTACAATAAAATAGTAATTACTAACATTTACATAGCATTCCTTATGTGCCCAGTGACTATGCAGAGTGCTTTACAAACATTATTTGATCCTTATCATAATCTGTAAGAAAGATACTATTATCATCCTCATTTTATAGATGAAGCAACTAAAACAAATTAGTCAGATTACACAACTAGTAAGTATTTGAAACTGGATTTGAATTCATGACCTATGGACCATACTTGGCAAAAGCAATGAAGTGATTTACCATGTTTTTCTCCTGTGGTTATAGAAGTACATTTTATCCAACAAGGAAATAAATAGAGATGCCAGTCATACGGGGAGGGGGGAGAGGTGCTAACAGAGGTAGTGATCAGAAACAAAACAGATTTTTGAGGAGGGACAGGATAAAAATGGTAAGAGAAGGATAAGGAGAATAAAGTAGGATATAGAGAAATGGGCAGTTAATAATCATAACTATGAATGTGAATGGGATGAACGCACTCATAAAAAGGAAGTAGATTGCAGATTGGATTAGAAACTATAATCCAACAATGTTATTTACAAGAAACACAATTGAAATAGAAAGACACATGGAAAGTTAAAATTCTGTTAGAACAGAATTTATTATGCTTCATAATAAAGTAAAAAAAAGACAGGGATAGTAGCAATCATGATCTTAGGCAAAGCAAAAGCAAAAGTAGACCTAATTAAAAAAATAATCAGGGAAATTACATTGTATTAAAAAGGTACCATTAACAATGAAGTAATGTAAAATAATTTACAGTAAATTTCTTTGGAACTTGAATTTTTAAAAATAAGAGCCATATCCCTATGGATAGCAAAAAATACCAATAGGCATTTTCAGAAGAAATCAAAGTTATCTACAATCACATACAAATATGCTATAAAATATTATTGGTTAGAGAAAAGCAAATTTGAAACAACTCTGAGGTACTACATCAAAACTATCAGATTAGCTAATGTCTAACAGAAAAGTAAAATGACAAATACTATAGGAGACATGGAAAAATAGGAACATTAATGAATTGTAAGTGGAATTGTGAATTTATCCAGCCATTCTAGAGAACAATTTGGGACTATGCCCCAAGGACAATAAAATTATGCATACATTTTCAGCCAGCAATACCACTCCTAGGTCTGTATCTTCAAGTGATGAAAGAAAAAGGAAAAAGAAGCAATATATAGAAAACCATTTATAACAGGGTATTTTTGGTGGCAAAGAATAGGAAATTTAGGGGATGAGTATCAATTAGGTAATAAGTAATCAAGTTGCAGTAAATGATAGCGATGGAATACTATTGTGCTATAAGAAATGACAAGGGAGTTGGTTTCAGAAAAATCTGGGGAAATATATATGAACTGATACAGAATGAAGTGAACAGAATTGGGAGAACATTATATGCAGTTTTAACAATAATGTAACAAATATTAGCTGTGAAAACTCTAGTTACTCTATCAATACAATGATACAAGACAGTTCCAAAGAACTCATGATGAAAAATATTGTCCAGATCCAGAGAAAGAACTTATGAACTCTTAGTGCCAAATGAAGTATAACTTTTTTGTTTATTTTTTATATTTTATAACTGCTTTTATATTTTATAACATGGCTAATAATGAAAAATGTTGTGTCTGATTAAAAATATGTAATTGATAAATTGTTTTGCCTTCTCCAAATGTGGAGGAAGGGCTAAAGGTAAGGAAAGAATTTGGAAGTCAAAATTGTTTTTTTTTAATTGTTTTTTTAAAATGTAGATATTTTAAAAATATATTTTAAAATGTAAAAAGCATAAATGAAAAATCTTATACTTTAGTTAAAATAATCAATGTCAAAAGGTAAATTAGAAAAATTTGACTAGATAGCAGAAGGAGGGTAATATTTTCCTGCTATACTCTTTCCTCTTTAGGGCATGTCTGGATTGTATTCAATTTTGGGTACCATATTTAGAAAGCACAGGGAAAATCTGGTGACAGTGCAGAGTGAAATATCCAGGATATTAAAAAGCTTTGATTGAGATCATGGCCTACAAAGGTAAGTTGGAAAGACTAGGAGTTTTTAGATCAAAGAAGAAAACACTTGAGACAGGACCTATCTCACTCTGAAATGAGTTACCTTATTGGGGACAGGATATGGTGAGGGGAAATAGGTAGCACATTTCCCTCAGTGGCAATCTTCAAATCAAAAGACACATTATATAGATTTATGTTTAGATATTATTAGTATTGTATGGCCTCTGAGGACCTTCCAACTCTGAAAGCCTATAATTCAAATTTTAATTTTTTGCAGTAGAGGACAATGATGGGTACAACACCTGGGACTTTCACTAAAAATAGAAACTGTTAGTATGATATGATAATTTAGTCAAAAGGAAGGATCAAAAGATGTCTTCTAACTCTCTTTAAGTGCAGAAAAAGTCATTTTAAGAGAAGGAATGACCATTGCTTCTCATGTCTGTACTGAGACCAAAGGAAATATCTTAAAATTGCAAGGGGAGGGATTTAATTTAGATACAAAAAAAAATCAAATATCACTGGCAAGAAGGATTAAGGGAATATCTTCCTAAAGGAGTTTCTCATTTCTCTTTCCCACAGAAAATAAAACATCTGAGTTAGAAGAAAACTCCGAGGTCATCCTTTGGGTCCAATATTGTCCCTTGAATTCTACGTACCACTTTTTTAACAGCTCAGAAAAAGCTTTGCCTAAAGCTAGTCTCACAGTCAGAAAGAACTAGTTTCAAATTCCGTCTCTGATATGCTAGCTGTATGATCCTGAAAAGTCACATAACTTTTCATGCCTGAAACATTTCTTTTTAAGACTATCATTTGCAAAAAAGGGGCCAACCTTCATTATAAAGAAATTTTATCTCTGAGGTCTTTTTATATTATGGAAACCACAAATCCAGTACAAAAATAAATAAAACTAGGGACCAGGAGATAATCATTTTGCCCATTTATATCTTTAAGAGTTCTTTGCTCCCCACCTACTCAAGCAAGCCTGATAAATATATATAGAAAAGATTCATAAGTAATTATTTAATTATAAAAAATACTCATCAAAACTCACAACTTAGTTTCTTAAACATTTCAGGTCCATAGCATCTTCTTACATTACATTACACATATTTTTCAGGAATAGGGTGTTTGTAGAAAGTAAAGGCTTATGAGAGGAAATCCAAATAGGGAAACAAATTAGGTGACCCCTTTCTAGTTTGGTTAGTCTGATGTAAAAGTCATTGTAACACTGATGATATGGCATCAGGAACTCCTTTGGCTAGTTTGGAGAAGAGACAAACTTCTTTTTATTATCTAAGTTTCATTCGTGGTTAAACACTGGAGTCATATATATACCAGATGTGGCAGATGGTGAGAGATATGATTTTCTTTCCCTACTCCAACACCCCTAATATTATTAATACATTTGTGCTTAGAATCCTCATAGAGAAAGATGATAGAGGTAGCTTTTGTAGCTGCATTAGATATAAAATTGGGAAAAAATATTGTTATCCAACTATATAATGTATTCTAATTAATGTGTGTGTGTATGTGTGTTTGTTTTGTGTGTAGGTGTGGACATGCACACATATACACCCACCAATTTTAAGAATTATGTAAGGACAAGATCAAAATCAACCCATCTCATTTAGCCATCATCCAAATATTTATCAGGTGATTAATCAATCACTCAATCATAAACCTCAGGCTAAGTATGAAAACTCCTTAAGAACCATTGGATGAGATGTATTCCACAGGAAAGCTATTGCAAGTGGGTAAGGCACATAATTACACCTTGCAGAATTTATAGTGAGAAAATAAAATTATCTCAGAACCAGAAAAAGATTTTAAAGTATGACACAGAGTAGAAAGAATGGGGACATCAAGATCTGAGCCACTGCCCCACAGGTTCAACCTATGAAAGTAAAAAGTGATTATAGTTCTGGGCTGTGGTAGAGAAGGGAGAGATTATTGAGGGTCATTATACTTCCGGGCATGTCAGAGCTAAAGACTCAGGCTAATGTTACCTGTGTACCTATCACCTCAAAGACTAAAGGAAGTTCCTAGAAAAGGTCTGTTCTTTTCCCAACTTGCTCTCTGGATGCCTGACTATTAGCAGACATTATAGCATATTTTGCTTTTTTTTTTTTTTACCCAAATGTTTCTGGAAATCTCAATTTTACCTCAAAGAGACCAAAAATTACACTTGTTCACTATTAGGTTTGTGCCCATCAGGCATTTTTTTAAAATTGGGCTGAAATTGTAATAATTCTGCTTTTGGTATTTTAGTTATGAAATGGCTTATAACGATTAGAGAGCCCCGATTAGAGAGCAAAAATTCTCTAACAATGGGTTTGGGTATTTAGAAACTTTTTTTTTTTAATAGTTCCTAGAACTATCCTTAAGCCGTCACGTCTACAACAAAGACACACCCAGAAACATAAGGACAAAGTTAACAAGTCTTTATGAGAAATAAAATTAGGTTCATCAAGTTCAGTCTTTTCTGGAATAAAAAAAAAACCTTATTAGAAATGGGTACCAGTTGAAGTAAGGCAAAGGACTATAAGGACTGCCATTTTCTCCTGATCTTTTCTCTCAGCACTCTATGTACCACAGAGGTAGTGCTCTCAATTTAAAAAAAAAGTTCCATATCTCCTTGTCTGTTAAGTCACTTCTCATGTACTCCCATTGAAATTTGGGTCTGAAGAAAGAAAACTACAGAAGTTGATGGCACTGACCACCCTGCTTATACTGTTCTCTGTTTTTGGAAGATCTGGCTAATTGTCTCATTTCTCTTTCTCAGAGACTCAAAACTCTTTCTATACCAGAAGAAATCCCATCCTACCGCTCTAATCTAGAGTTATCTTTCTTTCTTTCCACATATTGAAGAAATACAATTCCCAGGGCCTTTGTGAGGGCCTTTACGTGAGCAAGAAAGAAATGTAAATGAAGAGAAAGAGTCAAATACCTGCCTACTTTGGGGATTTTTTGTAACTAGGGACTCAGAGTGATTGTGATGACATTCCTGACTTTTAATATAAACTCCCTAAAGCAACAAAGTCGGGGGAACTAGTTGGACTTGAGAGGTCATTACCCCTATGATTAAAAAGAGCTGATTATATAAGTAGCCATGTTACAAAATTAGCTGTATACTGTTAACTGTTGAAATTAATTAAATCTTTGCTAATTATTCAGAAATAAATAATTTGGAAATTTTGGGGTTTTGTTGATTGGTGTAGGGAAATTGTAACCAAAGAGAGGCAATTTTTCTGGAGTCTATAGTGGTAGAGAAAAACCTGGGAGAAAAAGAAGTTAAATGATTTTCCTTTTGTCATATATTCTATATGATTATGAGGCAGGACTTAAAATTTAGGCTTTCCATACTCCAAGACCAACCACTAGCATTGCATCTTGATGCCTTTCTTGGGGTTATTATTATTGTTGGCATATTTTTTTGTTGTACCCAACCATTAGAAATGCTAGATAATAGAGTTCTGGTTAATATATTGTTGGATAACAGAGTTCATCACACTGTGGGACAAGGCTGAACATTCATCATTAAATAGATTACTTATGGCAGGAACACCATCTTCAAAGGAATAAGATGGGAATAGCCTTGGCTGTGCCTTAATGAGTTTGGTTATCCAGAAACCTGCATTTCCATCTCATAAATAATAAATGGTCTTCAATATGCTAATTCCAACTTCATTTTCAATTGCTCATTTTAATCTTGTGAAGAAAATAATCAAGAAAAAAAAAGAGGAGCTATATGAACATCTCTTGGAAGTATGCTCTGGCTGATCCAACCTTTTGCATCCCATTGACTGCAAGTTAATCTCCTTTTTCTATTCTCTTTCCCCTAAAATCTAGCTGGTAGTAAAGGGAAAGGTTATTTTTATTCAGTTTTAATTGAATAAAACATTGCTGTGCCTGTTTTACATTTATGGTATAGCAAAATAGAACATCTAGTTCTAGTAACAACTCTGATATATTCTTTATCAGGTCAGTCTATTTAGAGTTTCTTCTTCAGTGGAATAGAGTAATGATATCTGTTACTGATGAATCTTTAAAAAGTAAGATAATTACATCCTCTGAGAAAGGCAGAATAGTGTAGAAGGATTGGCTTGATATCAGGAAAATCTATATTATGTGCTGTGAGAAATATATATTATCTCTTGGTGCTAAAGATTCCTATAGCTATGAAATCATAGGTCTGGACCAAAAGAAACGTATTACCATGATGATAAAGCAGTGTAGGTCTCCTCAGGCCACCTTCTACTCTGAGATGTATGATTACTAATTCTTAAAGAAATAGAAGTACAGAAAAAGAAGGTTTTTGTTTTTGTGGGGGGGGGGTTTCCAGAGCAGTGCTATTGGCAAGAGGAATCTTTGAAATCATTGTTTTCTATTTACCCAGAGAGCCCACAAATTCTCAGAAAGGCTTAAGTGGTTTATAGTAAAGGAAATAACTTTTCTCTTTCCTTTTTCTACTCTCCTTGACCCCATCAATTCCCATGGGCTCAATTATCATATCTATGTAAATGATTCCCAGATCTGCATATCCAGCCCAAATATCTCTTTTGAGATCCATCCCTGCAGCACAAAATATCTATTAGACGTGTCAAAGTGGACTTAGAATGAGTATCTCAAACTCTTTGTTTCCAAAGCAGAATTCTTTATTTTCATCCCAAACCTACCTCTATTTTATACTTCATATTATTGTGTATAACATGGGACTTTTTACAAAATAATATTTATTTCTAAACTTATAATCATATAACTACAAATAAACACCCTCCAACATGTGGAAGGCATGATCCCACTCTCATTTTGTATTGCCTCAGTCTCTGGGAAAAGGTTAGATTTACAGCTTAGTTCTAGAGTACAGTGCCATATCCAAGACTAAAAACTCATGGTGTGTTTAGTTTACAGGTAGAAATTACCACCATCCCACCATCTTTCTAGTCATCCAGGTTTGCCATTCTGGCAAACTTGCCCCACAGATCTAATCAGATGCCAAATTTCTATAACATCTTCCTGACACAACTTCCCTCCTCACCTCTGCCTTTTGGAATCTCTGTTTTTTCATAGGCTCAGCTAAAACCTTTGCTGATTCCTCTCATGACTATTCAAATCTTTCAAATCTATCTTGTATTTACATATATATATATATATATATATATATATATATATATTCTATATATGCTCATATGTATACATGTTGTCTTCCCTATTAGAATAAAAGGTTCTTGAGGGCAGGGAACATTTAACTTTTGTCTTTCTATCTCCAGGGCTTAGTACAGTTCCTTGAACATTGTTAATATTGAATAAATGCTTCTTTAATTGTTTTATTGATTGATGCTCTAGCTCCATGCTTTCACAACATCTCTCTAAAAACAAACAAGGACTTCAGAAATTCTTAGATTATTTGGGTGATTATCAAGTAAAGTAGTCATGCAGTAAGGAATGTTGGCCCCTTGAAATAGATCACCAGCAATGGAAAGGGAGCAAAAATAATCGAAGGTTACAGGGTTTCAGTCAGGAAGCCCTGGATTGAAATTCTGCCTTTGACATTTATTAGCTATGTGATCATGAACAAGTCATTTAAATCTTCCTAAGAGTTAGGTTCCAAATCTATAAAATAGGTATGATGATATCTATTTTACTGAGAAATTTGCTTCACATACCTTAATGTGTTACATAAATGTCAGCTATTAATAATTAGTGGTTCACTTGAACATTTCAAAAATCATCAGACCAAATTCCATCAATGGATCAGGTAAGAAAGCCTGATGAAGCAACATGTCTATGTGAGGAAGATAGAGAAGGCAACAAGTGCCAGGGGAATCAAAACAACAGCTCCTCAAACTCCACCTCCCCTCAGACTTTGATGGAGACATTCCTATGTTCAAGAGCCCCAGAATTTACAGATCATCAGTGATCATGGAAGGAAGAAGGGGCCAAGCATCCTTATTATTATCCTGGACCACAGATCATCAGTGATCATGGAAGGAAGAAGGGGCCAAGCATCCTTATTATTACCCTGGACCACTGATCAACTGCCAGTAGTGTGCAGGTAAGCCTTGGGGTCCCAAGAGTATACTACCTGCCCCTAAACCACCTTGCTTCCAACCTGGACCACATATGATGTATAGGGGAGCACCCTTGTGGTGGTATGACCTGTCCACAGCCACTGAATGAATAAAAAAGTATTTATTAAACTCTTACAAGGTGACAAACACTATGAGAAATATTAGGGATGCACCCAAAAAAAAGTGACATCCTCTGCCCTCAGAGAATTTATATTCTAATTGAAGACAATACATATTAGGGAACTAGAGTTGGAAATGTGGGTCTGGGAGTTGCATAATTTGGAGATCTCCCCAAAGGGATGTAGCATCCTGATTCTGGGCAATAAAAAGAGAAAGCTCACTTAATTAGACTCTGGGATTGAAGGAAGTAGCAGCCTAAGTCAGATGGAGGGTGGAGGAGATCCAGAAAAGAAAATTCTTGCCATCAAAAATGCTGGCATTGTCATAGGAAACAACATGGTTTTGTTAATGGGAACGATGTTGGAGAAGATGCATTACAGTGTGCATCGCTACTGTATCAAAAAGCCTTTCCATATGACTTATAGCTGAAACCTCTTATTTGTATTATTTCATACTATTAGAGTCCTTTGAGAGCAGAGACTATCTTGCTTTTATAATTATCTCACCAGCACTTAATGTATTGTTTTGCACATAGCGCGTGCTAAATAAATGTTTTCTTATTTATCTTATTAATTCTGCATTCTATACATACATATATATTTTTAAATTTTGGGCTAATAGTTTCTTCTCTTCATCCTTTCCCCCCAATTATTCAGCTCACATAATAAGATCATTTTGTTGCTAGAAGAGAAAAGATAATTGCATCCTTTAACTTGTTTGGAACAAACTCATGCTTCTTTCTTAATAGAGAAAGGTTTATAAATCTAAGATCTTATTTTCCATTTAAATTCTGCTTTGGATTGAATCACTCTTTTTATACTTTTCTGCATTATTTTGCTATCGTAGAGAAATAGTACAATATTTTTTGGAAAAGTATATTGATTTCTTGAGATTATCTGATATGTTTTTTGTATTTAATTCTGTTTCTTTTGATTATTTTCATCCACTTGGCAATCCATTCAGAGATGGGGCAATACAAATGTTTTATTAGGCTATTTAAGAGGCACGAGGCTGAAAAAACACTGCAAACAGTTCTAATAGGCCATAAAAAATACCTTTCTTGAAGGGTATGGAAGCTTTGGGAAAGATGAATATCCCCAGTCAGGTATCTCATGATATATATGTTCACAGTTCTTATAAAACAGTGAGAGGTAAAAATAGAAACCATTCTGAGGGAGCCTTGAGACTCCAAAATACAAGTCCCTTTTTACAATGTCTTTATTAACAACCAAAATTCTCCAAGATCCCTCTCCCTTCAGCCATGACAGATGTCTTTGAGAGTCTCTCCACAGTAGGGGAAGAGTTCTGAAGTCTCCTTCCTGCACTTTCATGGAGTTTATTGGAACTAAACAAGTTGCTTCCATTGCATTTATCAAGCCAGAAGTAATTGGAAACAGCAGGTAACTGTGCCTTAGCAACTGTAAGGGGTTTGTTTGCCAATTGATGCATGGGGTGCTCAGGGTGGTAACTCCTATTATAACTACTGGGAGGTAGTTAGGTGCAGCAAATCCCCAGCATGTCAGGGGAACTGGATCACTAAATCTTAAGCTTATTTTCATCAACTGAAGAAAGAACTGTGTGGAACCAACCAAGACTTTCAGTTCACACTTTTTGGTTAAATATGTGTTGGAGAATTGGATTATTTGTAAATTGAAAGAAATATAACACTTTTAAAAGAAAGTTTTTTAAACAAAATAAAAGCTTATAATATAGAAAAAAAGAGTTCAGCCCGAAGCAACCATTTGCAAAACTTTACAGGGGAAACTGGTAGAAGAGTATCAGGGATACCATATGAAAATTACAGATAGATAAGTAGTGGAGGAAAAAAATACATGTGAAAGAAGTTTGCTCATAGAACTAGTGGTTTTTTGTGTGAATATTTATATTTCAGAAATTGGTCAGGGCTACAAGTCAGGTCTTGATTGTTTTGTTGATTGTTTAGATTTAAGAAAGATTTTATACATTTATGTATAAAATGTTAATATTGCAGATTAAACTTAAAAGTTGTGTCTCACACACATTTTTTCAGAGCCATTGTTAAATATTACCCAGAACACACCTTAGATCTCAATATGTTTACTGTTTATTGATTTTAGAAAAATATTTATATTTAGTAGATTAAAATGTCACCTAAAAGGCCCTCTTTGAAAAGAGATATCTTCCATTTATATGTCCAAATTCCATAAGATTTCAGTGACCTCCTGATCATTACTATCAAACAAGTTATAAAACAAAGATATATTCTCTTCAAAATTACTTTTGAGTAAACATTCAGAAAATTTTGTGCTGTGCTAACTCTTCACACTGAAAAAACTCCACAATAATAAGAATGTCTATTATCCAGATTATGATACATAATTGAATGAAAAATCTATGCAGCTTATCACAAACATCTTAGTCAGGCACTGCTAATAGAAAGCTGGGTTTAGAATTAAACAGAAAAGAGTAAAATAGGTCACCTTGGAGAAATCATACAGTTCTTTGAATTACTTTAAGTTTCTCCCAGAAACAAAGGTCCATCTTTTAAATATTAACATTCCTCTTATGACGGTTAAGTCATGAAATACCATGAATTTGGGGATCACCCAAAGGGTGGAATACATGGTCGACATAATTTGGCAGCAACATATTACAGATGGAGAATTGTGTAGCCCAATAAACATTGCCAAAAAATTTTATGATTGGTCCTGCTGTGAGGTGAAGAATACCTCATGGACAGTCTATGCACTCCAACTTATGTCAAAACTTTTTTTGTATGGTCTAGATATGGCTTTTGGACCATAGTTTGCCAATTGTTGGACTGGAGGAAGGTCCTTAGCTTATTGAGCATATCTCCTGTGACATATATATTTAAAGGCTAGTGTGGACTAGAGTTCTACAACTGAGGCTGGCATAAATGGGTCATGATCTGCAACATTAATAGGAGAACCTCCATTTTTTAGATTATAGATTTACTGAAGGATTCAAGCAATTTCTCAGTGATTCAGTATGGCTAAGAATCATGGAATTCCATTGGCTCTGGAAGTTTGATTGCCAAAGGGTAATTGTAGCAAGCATAAAGGTATAAAGAGACTGTAACTCCGTATCAACCACGAATCATGTGGGGAAAAATGACTGCATCAGTTAAGCATTCATGCACTCTACAGGTGTGTCAATCCCCTGTCAGAAAAACAAAATAAATGGCTATTTGTTTGCCATTAATCCCCCTAGATATGTAGGGGAAAGGGCTAGGTTGATCAGAAAAGACTGTAGGTAAGAGGTGGGACTTTGGGTGAACTAAAAGAAGATAAGGAATTCTAAGAGGGAAGAAGAAGGACTACCTTCCAGGTAGCACTTTCAAATGCCTTTGTAAAAGTACAAAGAAAGGAGATGGAATGTCATGTGTGAGAAATGCAAGACCACTTTAGCTGAATTACAGAGCATATAAAAGGAATAATGTATAATAACATTGAAAAGGTAGGTTGGGAACCAGGTTGTGTGACCTTTATTAAATGTGAGAGATATCAGATCTATCCGGAACCTCATACTCCCTGGAAAGGAAGTCGAAGAGTGACTCTTTAAACTTTGAATGAGAGAGAAGTGATTTTTTAATATTTTATTGTATTTTTATTGTTTTTGTTAAATATTTCCCAATTAGATTTTTATGTTTTTAAAAAAATATTGCTTATTTTTAACATTTTTTAAAAATTGAGTTCCAAATTCCCTTCCTCCCTTTTAACATCTCTACCCTTCACTGAGAAAGCAAGCAAAATGATACCAATTACACAGGTGACATCATGTAAAAAATTTCCATATTAGTCATATTTTTTTTTTAAAGTAAAAAGAAAGTGAGAAAACTAATCTCCAACTTGCACTACAAATTTGTCACTTTTCTTTTTGGGGGTAGCTAGCTTTTTTTTTTTCCATCACAAGTCTTTTGGACTTTGAAGTTGTCTTGAGTCATTGTACTGATCAGAGTAACCAAATGACAACATTGCTGTTACAATACATAAGAATTATTTTTTTTTGCATTTTGCATCAATTAAATAGGTCTTGCCATCTTTTTTCTGAAAGTACTCTCTCATGATTTCTTATTATAACAGAATCATATTCCATCTTAATCAAGTGATAAAACTTGTTCAGCCATTCTCCAATTAAAGAGCATCCCCTTGATTTCTAAAGCTTTGCCACCAAAAAGAGCTGATATTTATATATTTTTTGTACATATAGGTCCTTTTCCTTTTTTTTTTTTTTGATGCTTTTGGGATTCAGACTTAATAGTGATATTGCTAGATCAAAGAGTTTTGCTCATTTCTTCTGAATTTGATTATTCCCTATATAGTTGAGAAATGAGGACTTTGTCAGAATAGTTTGCAATAAAAATCTTTTATATTACATTTTTGTCTATCGTGCCTCTCAGCAAAATGCAGTTTCCTTGATTATCTGTTTTAATTAGGTCTATTTTTGCTTTTGTTTTGTCTGAGATAATTGTTTCCTATGCCTTTTTTACTTCGGCTAAAGAGTGATAGATTTTGCTTCAGCCTCCTCCCCCTTTTACTCTGTGTGTCTTTCTGTTTCAGGTGTATCTCTTATAAGCAATATATTGTTGGGTTATGGTTTCTAATACATTTTGCTGTCCATTTCCATTTTATGCATGAGCTCATCCTATTCACATTCACAGTTATGACTGCTAATTGGGTTTATCTCCATCCCATTTTCTTTTATTTATTTTTTTCTTCTTTTTCTCTATCTTGTCCCTCTTCAAAAATGTGTTTTGCTACTGACTACTGTCTCCCTGAATATGTCCTCTCTTTTATTAACCCCATTCTCTTTTTTAAATCCCTTTTCCTCCCATTTATATATCCCTTACGTGCTGTAAAATAGATTTCTATATTCAGCTCTTTGTATCTCTCTGTGTGTATGTGTGTTTTTATTCTTCCCTCTTTGAACCAATTCTCATAAAATCAAGATTCAAGCTTTGATTATTAATCCTCATGTACACATATTCCCTTCCACAATAAAAACTCTTCTTTGTACATCTTTTAGATAAAAAATTCCTACTAATCCCACCTACGTTACATTTCCCTTCTATTATAAAAGCTCTTCTTTTCTGCTGTCTTGGCTCTGTAACTACCTTCCCCCCAAAGAAGTTTAACGTTCCTCATGTTACACCAAATGTGGGCATTATAATTCCAGAAAAAAAATTAAGTATGATATAATTCATTAAAGCTACACTCCAGAGATAAGATAACATCTTTTTTTTTGTCAACAACAAAGCTAACCTCAAGGAATAGAATTTGTGTCTTCTCAAAGAAAGGATATTGAAATTACCTTAAGAAAAAAATGTAGTTTAGTATTTAGACTTTAATCTTTATCAGTATCCTTGTTCAATCTTTGAACTTTACTGCCCAAATTTTGTTACTAAATTATCTGTTATGACCGTAAAAGGAGCATTTGTAGGTGTGGATGCTTACCTCATGAAGCAAAAACACTCGACGGTAATGTCTTTCCAAAGAGTCAGGTGCTCTAGAGACTGCATGAAGTCTGAAGTTAGCTAACAAAGTCCTACGTTTTACCTTCAGCTCACATTACCACAGGGGCATCATTCTGATCCTAATATTGGGAATTGAGGAATCAATTATGCATAATTTTACAGTACAACAGTGCTACAACCTAGGCCCAAAAATAGTCTAAAAGTTTATTCTTATATTGTAAAAATCAATCTTACAATGAGAGGCAATGTGACTTAAAGATTAGCAAAGTAGCCTCACAATTGAGAAGACCCGGGTTTAAGTCTCAACCCTAACACATACTGACTTTTTTTTTGGACAAATCATTTAACCCTGGAGTTAATTAATCAATAAACATTTAATAAGTGCCTATTATATCCCAAGCACTTTGTTAAGTCCTGGGAATACAAAAAGATATGAAAGACAGTTCCCCATCCTCAAAGGACAAACTTTAATGGAGGAGACAATGAGTAAACAATATATGGAAAGCAAGCTATGTACAAGATTAAAAGAAAATAATTAACAGAGGGAAGACACTAGACTTAAGAGAGGTTAGGAAAGGCTTCCTATAGAAGGTGGGTTTTTAATTGGAACTAAATGAAAATTAGGAAGGTCAGTAGTCCAAGCTGAGAAGGGAGAATATTCCAGGATGAGGTTCAGTCAGAATCAATGACTACATCCAAGGAATAAAGTATCTTGTTTGTGAAATAATGATCTCCCATATATACACTGCTGAGAAGATGCTGCTCTGTATTTGTAGTGGAAATACATGAAAACACAAATTCACTCCAAAAAAAAATTCCTTTCAGATATGGTGAATGAACAGACAAGGTAACATCATCCTTAAAAGTTTTGTGGCACAGATGGGCCTAAAGATTTTTGGAAAGAGTGGAACCTAGCTTTTTTATGGTACATATTTGAGCCAATAATTGGATGCCTCTATTCTGAATAATAAATTATGCACAGAACAAGGGAGCGTAGTAAAACTTCATAATAAGGGAAATTAAAAAGAGAGAAAGCATCGTTTTTTGTTTACTTCTCGAGTCTTTCTGTTTGAATCTATCAGACTCTGGATTTTTTTTTTCATCAGGAATACTTGAAAATCCTCTTTCATTAAATATTAAATATCTATTTTTCATTAAATATCTATTTTTTTTCCTTGAAAGACTGTATTCAGTTTTGTTGGGTAAGTGGTAAGAAAACACTATTTTGAAGATTGTCAATAAGTCTGTTTTCTCATCTGAAAAATGAGGGGGTTGAGTAATATGATTTCTAATATTCTTTCCATATCTAAAATTCTATAAATTCAGTCTACTCTATTTTACAGGATCATCAGAAAAATCAAATGCAACAATATATATCCAAAAGCATTTTTAAAATTATAAATATTGTATTAATGTGAGGTATTATTATTATTATTAAGCATGCTATTATTTTTAATGTGCTATCTTTTAGGCTTCTGTTGAGATACCCAATGAAAAAGATAGTAACTAAATAAGAATTGAGTCCTTTCTTTTTTCTGCTACCCTCCTATCACTTGCCATGGTGGGATTCAATCAAATTTATTTTTTATTACATATAAATTAGGTGATCTCAAGCCTAGAATCAGGAAGATCTGAGTTCTAATCCAGCCTCAGATACTAGCTGTATCACTCTGGGCAAATCACTTAATTTTGTTTGCCTCAGTTTTCTCACCTACAAAATGAGCTGAAGAGGGAAATGGAAAGCACTCCAATATCTTTGCCAAGAAAATCCCATATAGGGTCACAAAGAGTTGGACATGTTTGAAAACCAACAACAAAATGTAAATATCATTCTGGCAAGCACTATGAATATTTTTTAAAAATGAAACAATTTATAGTTTTTGTCTTAAAGGAGTATACAAATAAGAGGGGCAAGGCAAATGCATACATAACTGCAATCCAAAATGCAAGTGCATAATAACTATACTAACTCATGTCGATATAGCAGTAAAGTATTATAGAGCATTTTACATTTATTATTTCACTTGGGCTTGATAGCAAGCCTGTGGAGTAAGTGATATCGTTTCCATTTGGAGTTTCTATATTCTTTTGGCAATGCTGAATGTCTGTCTTATCCAGTATCACTGAACAATAGTTGAGAGTGAGCTAGAGGAAGAAGAGTTCAGTGACTGATCACCATTCCTATTCCGGCAAAGTCCATTGGCATTTACTCTTGTCATGCTAACATAGTCTGATCTTACCCAAATAACCCCAGAATTAGGAGAATCTAGTAGAGAGTAAACTTTTATTAAGAACCTACAATGCACCAGACATTGTGATAATTGCTTTTCTTTTTTTTAATAGCTCTTTATTTTTCCAAACATATGCAAAGATAGTTTTCAACATTCACCTCTGCAAAATTTATTTTCTCCCTCTTTACTCCACTTACCCCTTCCCTAAATAGCAAGCAATCTAATATAGGTTAAACATGTGTAATTCTTGTAAACATATTTCCGTATTCATCATACTGCACAAGAAAAATCAGATCAAAAGGGGGAAAAATAGAGGAGAAAGGGAAAAAAGAATCAACAACAACAATAAAAGGTGAAAATACTATTCTTTGATCCACATTTAGTCTCCATAGTTCTTTCTCTGGATGCAGATGGCTCTTTCCATCACAAGTCTATTGGAAGTGCCTTGAATCACCTTATTGTTGAAAAGAGCCAACTGATAATTGCTTTTCAAATATTTTCTCATTTGATTCTCACAACAATCATACAACATAGATACTACAGGCTTATCTCAGAGATATTGTGGGTTTGGTTCCAGACCAACCACCACAATAATGTGAATATTGAAATAAAGCAAGTTGCACAATTCTTTTTGGTTTCAGTGTAGATACAAATTATGTTTATGCCATATTGGAGTCTATTAAGTGAGCAATAGCATTGTGTTTGAAAACAATATACACACCTTAATTAAAAGTACTTTATTGCTAAAAATAAAAAAAAAAGTCTAACCATCACCTGAGCCTGTAAACAGGTTGTAATCATTTTGCTGGTGGTGGAATCTTGCCTTGATGTTGATGGCTGGTGATTGATCAGGATGGTAGTCTAGCTTTCAGCCTACCTTGGTTTTCAATATGCCTCCTTCGAGAAACTTGACCATTTCTAGCTTTTCAGTTAAAATGAGAGATGTAGGACTCTTTTTTCACTTTAACACTTAGAGACTATTAGAGGACCTAATTCGAATATTGTGTCATAAGGAACAGGGAGGCCCAAAGAAAGGGAAAGAGATAAACCATTGGTCAGTGGTTATTTATTGATTAAGTTAGCTATCTTATAAGGATATAGTTTTTGGTACCCAATACTACTACAATAATTATATCAAAGATCACCAATTACAGATTACCATGACAGATATAATAATAATTTAAAAATTTGAAATATTGCAAAAATCACCAAAATGTTACACTGATCACATGCTGTTGAAAAAATGGCACTGACAGACTTGCTTAATGGTCGGTTGACACAAACTTTCAGTTTGTAAAAATGCAGAATCAATGCACAATAAATTGAAGTGCAACAAAATAACATAATCGCTATTTTACAAATGAGGAAACTGAGACAGCAATTAAGTTACTTGCCCAAAGTCACATAGAAAGGATCTGAGATTTGAAATAGGTCTTCCTGACTCCAATTCCGGTGTTCTGTCCAATTGCCCATCTAACTGCCCCTAATAATATGCTTGAAAAAGACTCAAGAAGATCTTTGTTTAAGTTCTACCTTACTGAGTGACCCCTTAACTCTTCAAAGCCTAATTATCTATAAAATAAAATAAAAATAAACTTGCCTAGATCAAAACGATTTTGTATCAACTATGGATGTATGTGAAATTGTTTTGTAAATTATAAAATACTGTACAAGATGTCTCAAAAGCCTTAATTCAGCTTTAGGCGTTAGCTTAATTCAGTAAAGCTCAGCAAACATTTATTAAATATCTCCTATGTGCAAAGTATTATGTTAGACATTAAGGATATAATGATGAAACAACTTACAATATTTGCCCTAAAGGAACCTACCAATGGGAGGAACAATTTTACATATAATTATATTAAATTATATCCTGTGAAATAGAATATAAAATAGATGTGTTTTAAGCTTTAATTTAAAACTGCACTAAGTTTTTTGGGACACCCTATGTAAGGGGAAAGGGAATCTATATTTCTCTTTACATTTTTTCTAGTCTGCTCCCCGAGATTATCCACATTGGTTGTCTAGATTTCCACAATTTAGTAGGTTATCATTTAGTCAATTGCTGCTTCAGGGCACTTATTGGTCCCCTAATCTGAAAGAGTGAATGCAACTTTCAAAAGTGTCTAATTCACACATAGGTTATAATTTATGATTTGGACAAATCACACTAAAATTGAGATTCAACAGTGCTTCAGTATTTATGACTCATGCTTCAGGGCAAGGTACAGCCCCATATTCTAGGAGCTCAGTAGTTAATCATGATAATGCACAAGTTAATTGAAGGCAAGACACTACTTCTCTCAAGGAAACATGATTGTGAGCTCCTAGCCCTGCATGAAATTTCTATGATGATGCTAAAGCAGATTGAAGACCAATTTGCAAGATGTTATTTGTATTGTTTGCTACAATTACTATAATCCATTTGTCTGTAAATGTGCCTTCTGTTGTTATTAGATCATTAACCTTAACAATGGCAACATGCTCCCAGTATGTAATTCAATTAAAGCACCACACAGGGTGAGACTGAAGAGCACATACAATGAGAGGAAAGGCTTTGCTGTTTTTGCCTTATTGGTTACTGAGAATTCAGATCCAGCAAGCATTTATTCAAATTATACTGTGTTTTGGGAAATGTGTGAAGTGCTGGGGACATGAAGATAAAAGCAAAACAGTCCCTGTCCTTAAGAAACTTAAATTTTACTGTAGAGACTGCATATCAAAGTCCAGTTATCAAGTTAAGTGCTTACTATGTGCCAGACCTCAGCATTGTGGACATGAGACAATTCCCCCATTTAAAAAAAAGGTTTGTGATTCAGGTGATTTGCATTTTATTGAAGGTGGAATTTGAGATAAGTCTTGAAGAAAGCCCAAGCAGCCCAGAGGAAGAAGCAGAGAAAAAAATCATTCTAATAATAATGAACAATGAATGAAAAGGCCCAAAGTTGGGAGATAGAGGGTCATCTGAAAGGCACAAGAAAGCTGATCTTTATCTTAGAGTGGATGGTTAGAAGCAAAGTATAAGAATACTAGAAAGGTGGGAAGGAGGCCAGGGATGAAGGGCTTTCAAAGCCAAACAGAAGATTTTCTATTTGGGCCTTGAGGTGATAGGGAGCTACTGCAGTTTATTGGATTCAGGAGTAAGATGAGCAAATGTGGACTTTTAGGAGATCACTTTGATCCATCCTACACTCAGGATGGATTGGAATGGGGAGAAAAGAGATCAGGAGACTCACCAGAAAACTATTAAAATAATATAGAAGTGAGATGATGAGAAACTGCACAGGTTGATGATTATGAGGAGAATGGAGAGAAGGGGACATACAGTAAGAGATGTTGTGGAGATAGGAATAGGATTTGACAAGAGATTGTATATATGGGATGAGTGTGAGTGTGAAGGTAAAAATTATGAGTCTGAGGAACTAAGAAGATAATCTTATCCTAAGTAGTAAAAAGTTCCAAAGAAGAGAGGATTTAGAGGGAAAGATAATGAATTCAATTTTAGGTATGATCAGTTAAAATGTCTGTAGGATACATAGTTCAAGAGGTCCAATAAGAATTTGATTATATGAGACTGGAGGTTAGGAGAAGTCAGAGCTAAATAAATCTGCGGGGAAATAATAATTGAATACATGGAAGCTAATGAAATCACCAAATGAGGTGATATAGAGGAAGAAGAGACAAAGGCCAAGAGAGACCTTTGGAAGCCATCCATGTTTAGTGGACGTAGTATGAATGAAGAGCCAACAAAGGGGGCTGATGAGATGTGGTCAGATATCGGGAGAACCAGGAGAGACCAATATTGTGAAAGACACCAGAGAGGAGAAACTTGTTTTGTCCTTCTTTCTCTAAGAGGACCAGGACATCAGGGAGGTGACATGCAAGTGAATTGGATCTGAGTGACAGAGGGCTGTGCTGGATCACCTGCCTCACTTTCCCCTCCAGAGCCTTCTGAGTCCAGTGGCCAGATTTGGATCAGAATGACTGGAGATGGCCCTGGAACCAATGGGAGACTTGAGTCTTAAGGTCTTCAGCAGGTCTCAGTTTGACTGAATCCACTCCCATTCAGTAAATTAGGCAACTGAAACAAAGGTGCTGTTGGAACCAGTTTATATTGACAAGTGAGATCTGATTGTTAAATTTTAAAAAATGTTCTCAGTCCTTTTATTCAGAAAGCTAACTATAAAATATTTATCAGCATACTCTATTTTACTCCTCTCCCCTACTCTTTCCCCTCCCTCAGTTTCCATTCTAATTGTACCCACCCTTTCCACTATGTTCTATGAGGTATCTGTTTCATAGCTAATAAAATCTAAATAAATAAATATATCTGGGAGGGGAAGACCCTCAGGGTTTTTGGCCAATGCATAAATAACACAGTTATTTATATTCAATCTAAGTCAATCAGTAGAGAGTATCTAAGAGAAGGTAAGATTGACAGTGGCAAAAAGGCTTCAGAAAGGATAAGAAGATGAGGATTGAGAGAAAGCTATTAGATTTAGCAATTAAGAGATTAATGGAATGATGAAACTTCAAGAGAGAATACAGAAGGTTTAGACCAGAGTAAGGGGAAAGCAAATGAAGACTCAAATTATAGACACCTTTCTCAAGGTATTATTGCAAAAGGCTGTTGGTGGATCTGCCTTTCTCCAGTCTCTCTTCACTCCAATATATCTTTCACTCAGCCACTAAAGTGATTTTCCTAAGTCGAAGTTCTGACTGTCATCTTTCTACTGAATAAATTTGAGGGACTCTATATTACTTCCAATATCAAATATAAAATCCTTTACTTGGCATTCAAAATCCTTCATAATCTAGCCCCTTTCTACCTTTCCTGTCTTCTTACATCTTACTTCTTACCATGTAGTATACTCTTTGATTAAGTAGCCCTCACCTCTCAAATGTTCTATGACTAAGACGCTTCATCTTGTGACTCTGGACATTTTTTCTGGCTATTCCCCATAATTGGAATGCTCTTCTTTCTCATCTTTACCTATCTTCCTTGTCTTCCTTTATGTCTCAGTGTTCTTTAGGAAATTTTTCCCAACACATCTTAATTTTAGTTTCTTATCTCTATTAACTGTTCCTACTTATATATGATTTTTTTGTATACATACATATATATGTATATGTAGACAAAAATCATATATATATATATATATATAGTTGCTGTCTCTCCCATTAAACTGGGAGTTCCTTGTGGTTAGTGACCATATCTTGTCTTTTTTTTTTAGTGAAGTGATTGATACATAGTAGGCATTTAATAAATGTTAATTGATTATTTGAATGAATGAATAACTTATACTGTAACTTATACTGAAAAGGATGGTCAGGGATCCTATGTCACCAGGAGGGAACCAAATTTTGGTGAGAGCCAGAAAAAAAAAATAAAGGGAGTGGGGAAGGAAATGTTTTAAGATACAAATGAATTTATTAACTATGAAAAAGATATGAAAAGATATGGATACATTTAGAATGGAAATTAAGAGAGGGGAAAGAATAAAGGAGAGGAGTAAAAAACAAAAATTGCTGATAAATGTTTTATAGTCAGCTCTCCAATTAAAAAGACTCGGCATGTTTTTTAAAAATTAAACAATCAGAGCTCACTTGCCAATACAAACTGGCTCCAACACCACCTGAGATTAAGGAATTTACTGGGACTTATTGGAGGTAACAGATAACTGGAGCACAGAAGGAGGAACAAGCAGTGGGGGGAACAGGACAATGACCATCACAGATTCAGAATTACTGAGATGAATAGATTCTACAGGAGTGTGCTAACCAATGAGGAGGGGTCCAGGCAGATTTTCTGTGACTGGAGAGAAGTCCATTGAGAAAAATAAGGTAAGTGATTACCTGTACGGGTCCTTGATCAAAGTCTGATCTAATGTCACATGGTGATGTTGTGTCCTCTGAGGTCTAGGATGTCTGATTCATGGCAAGAAGGAACAGACAAAAGTATAGACTGCGAGAGTCTGCAGAAAAGGCAGGAGTGGGTAATTTGAGAAACAGTTTTTACAGAACTGGAAAAGGTTCAGGGCAAAGATGAAAGCAAGAGGCCAGGGCCTAGGGCTGACACAGGACTCCCTGAGAAGTCTTGGGAGCAAAGACAGAAGTTACCATATTGAGCTTGGATCCCAGAGTGGAGTTTGGAATACCTTATCTTCATAGCTGAGAGGCCAGGGCATGTATGGTTTAAAAAAGTACTGGACCTGAAGTCAAGAAATCTAAATTCAAATTCCCCCTCAGGCACTTGTTGGGTTCGCTTGCCTAAGAAAGACACAAACATATTTTCACATTTCAGAAGCATCTCAATTATGACAGTGGAGGAAAAGATAGGAATAAAATCTGACTCTGAAATCTTATTTTAGGATTTTCAAATTTCTTTTATTTCCTTTTTTTTTTTTTTTTTTTTTTTGCTGAGGCAATTGGAGTAAAGTGACTTGCCCAGGGTCACACAGCCAGGAATTATAAGTGTCTGAGGTCACATTTGAACTCAGGTCCTCCTGACTTCAGAGCTGGTGTTCTATCCACTACGCCACTTAGCTGCCCCAATTTTCAAATTTCTTAATGAACAAAAACCCTATGGGGAAAAAAAGTACACTTATAATCATCTCTATTTTACAGACAAAGAAACTGGGATAAATAATTGCCTGAGGTGGGATTTAAACCTTTGTTTTGACTCCAGGTCCAGTATTACAGACTGTCCTGCTTCCCTTTGCATGTGAAGTACCTAGCTAAAATGAAACTCGATGGGTTTGGCTTGGTAGAGTGATGAAAAGGGAAAAATTAGACACACCTTTCCTGATTTAGTTTCAGAGTAAAACCCCAATAACAGGAGTTTGGAAAATTAGAACATAAATATACTTCAAAGGAAAATATGAAGTTGCAAACCGAGGGCCTTCAAAACATGAAATTTGGCTTGATTTACATCCCAAACTGTAAATTATCTTCAGACTTGTTCAAAATTTTAAATCAAAGGTGGCTAATGTAGTCCAAGTCTCAACAAAGACACTATTCACCTGCTGTGCGCCGACATGGCAAGATCAGCAGAGGGGAATGGTATTGGGCAAATTGGCAAGGCCGGTGGAATCCTTGGTGTTTAGCACAAACAAAGTGGGAATAACCATGAATATTTGATTAGCTGAGGTAGGAAAGAATGGACTCGACTCACTTAGATCTTTGTTTAACCAGGTAAGTTAGGCAGAAGCAAGGTAAATTATTTATAAAGAACAGATAAGATTGATTGCCAGCTAGATAAGTAGCAACTCAGGTGTGACCACATACATTAAGATATTTGGATAAAAGGAGAGATTTTGTAACTTCAGTCATATATTTTTCTTAAAGTTTACTTTGGCTCCTCCCTTATTCTTGCTGTCAGCTACCCTAAAGGCCTCAAGGTTGAATGGAAAGGAGTCTCCAGGAGTCAGGAAGCCTGAGTGACAGTGTTATCTTTGCCACTAATTAGTAGTGTGACTTTGGGACGAGTTATCTCATCAGTGTAGGGCTCTAAATCCTCCCAACAAAAGAGAAGGAGTTGGAAGAGATGATCTGTACAGTTCTTGACACCTTTAAATTTCTATGAACTTCCCATCTACACTATGGGCCATCTCTGCTTATGTGCTTCAGAGTCAAATCAATTAGATGATAAATCCTTCAGCTATAACAGATAGGCCTTGACCAGAAAAGGCAGCCCCAATTAAAACTTTCTGTTTTAAGTATTTTCATTCTCTTTTGATAGCTGTTCCAGCAATCATAGCTTTATCTTGTGATTTCTAAGAGTTCTAAAAGTCTTGGAATATATAACAGCAATTATTATTCACATGGATATGGCCCTTTAAAGTCTGCAAAAGAGCATTCATTCAATAATTACCCACCTGTATAGATAGCACAAATATTCTTCCTTTTTTATAGATAAGGAAGACCTGGATATATTAAGCAACTTAGTCAAAGTCGCACAGCTAGATAATTAAACTGGATTCTGTGTTCTTTACACTATTGGGTAGTAAGGGACAAAAGGTTACTAACTATTGAAAAAAAATAAAAATCAAGGCTCTCCTTCAAATTGTCATGAATTTGGTAAATCTTTCACTGAGTGGGGAGAGAGGAAATTAGACAAAGATATGAGCCAACTAAAAGGGAAAGAAACTATTTTTTTTAGCCTGACTAAATAACATAATATCTTTGGACCTCAATTTCCTCACCTGTAGAATGAGGAAATTGATTAAAATGATTTCTGAGTTCTCTTCTAGCTGGAAAATATTTTACTCAGTGACTAAGGAAGCAAACGTTTTCATTTTGCAATTTAAAAACTTACTGGGTTAAAAAATAGAAAAGCAGAGAAAACCTAATAACTCTTTCATCTTATTGATTACTGATAATAACTGGAAGTAGGAATGAACTTCTATTTATTTCTAGATATGCTAACGAAGAAATGTAAAACTGCTGAAGGTGAGTATAATAATCTTTCAGAGATTTACTATATTTCTTTCATTTCTATCCACTAGATGCAGATCACCTCCATTCTTTCCAGCATCAGCCTAACCTATTTCATGAAGACCACAGCCTATGGAATTATATTGTAGGGAAAATGTTACAAAAACAATTAAGGTGACAGAACCACAGTTTTGGAGAATCAGGACACAAAGGCCTCCAATTTGGCAGGAGTAACATCTGCATTAGGACTTGGTATTATGTCTAAGCTGCTGTTGCCTGGCAACAAGGGAAAGATAATTTGTTTTTAATCGTAATTGTACACAGTGAGTACCTTTTTTCAAATTTCTTTTGGGGAGCAGACAGGGAGTTCTCACAGAACCTACTAAATACAGGGCACAAGGTGAGCTCAAGTTTGGGGACTGTGTTAAGTTGAGAGGTGAGGCAGAGATATGCTACAGTAGGAGATTATTAAACCCATTTCCAATATTTGATACCTAACAATTTATTTTGGGAAAAAAATGCAGGGGAGTTAAATCTGAAATGTCAACAGTTGACTCATCCTAGGTTTTTTTATTTCCAAATTAAGGCATAAAAATGAATGTTGCCCTAAACAATTTGATGTGTAGCCACCCTTTTAAAAAATAATAAGTAACTTTTTAAAAGTGCAGTTCTAACTTGCAAGTAAAGATGAAGAGAGGACTGGATTGAGGGTCAGAAAGGCACAGTTTGTAACTTAGATAAAGCTGCACTAACTGGGGGGACCCCAGGCAAGCTGCTTAGCCAGTGTGGAGCAAGTTTCCTCCATCTATATGATGTAAATAATAGCACCAAACACACAATATTTTTATGAGAATAAAATGAGATCCTGCACATGAACAGCATTACAAATCTTAAAATTCTCTAAAAATGGGAAGTATTATTCTTATTGCTCAATCACCTATGGCCATTAACAACATTTCTATAACGTTTACAATGAAAATCTCATGTTTAAATATTGGTCCAGGTCTACCTCTGGTTTATAGATAACATAATTTTAGAGCGGTAAGAAAAGAATTAGTGTCGAACTCTTACGAAGACCCAGTTTTGTTTTTTGTTTTATAAAGTTCTAGAAGTACAGAGGCTATTTGTAGCATAATCCTATCACTGACTAACCCAAGAGTTTTAACATGCTCTAGTTTTCCACCTGGATCAGTTTGTCCCTTCTTAAGTAACCTAATTCCCCTTCCCTTATTCTTCGTATTAACGCCTCATAGGAAATACACTCAGTAATGAACTCAGTGGGGGCACCTGAATGGTGTAGCTCAGGACTTCTCAGTGAAAGAAACGGGCCTGGAGTGGGGATTGCATGCATGAAGTACCACCCCTTCCTCCTTGATGTTAAAGTAATGCTCTGTTTAGCATTCAAAGTCCTTCATAACCTCACCCCCTTCTGTCTTTCCAGGCTTCTTTGGCCTTCTTCCTTGAGACATTACTCGTTGATCCACTGATGCTGGTTCAATTCCTTCTGGTTGTTTCTTCACTAAGACACCCCGTCTCTTAGCTCCAGGAATTTTCTCTGACTGTCCTCCACCTGGTCTGACAACTGAGCTCCCGGCTTCCTTTAAATCCCAATTATAACCTATCTCCCTGAAGACATGATCCTCTTCAAGAGCAAAGGACAAAAAACAATAATCCTCAACTCCTCTTAATTCTAGTGCCTTCCTTCCATTACTTATTTTTTACTCATCTAGTAAGGGGATTGCTTTGTATATATTTGCATATTATCTCCCTCATTAGATTGTAAGCTCTTTGAGGGTAAGGCCCCTCTTTCCTCTTTTTGTATTTTTTTTTTCTATATAGAGAATTTTGAAAAGAAAATGTCTTTTTTTGAGAGAGAGGAAATCAGTCCTTCTCATTGGAAAAATTATAGTGCTTCCTGCTGGACAAATATGAGGATTCTTTTTGTGGACATAATCTAGTACAATGGAGAGAGACAATGTTATATTTTGTGATGATAAAACAGGGATTCAAATCCTGACTCCTCTGTGTGTGAATGGGAAGAAGACAGTGTAGAATATTGTAGGACCTTCATGGTCTCTGGAACCAGGTGACCCATGATCAACTACTGCTTCTTGAGTTTGCTACCTGTGTGGCTCTAGGTAATTCACTTCTTTGTAAATCTCAGTTTTCTCATTTATTCAGGAAAGAACTGGGAGTAGGTGATCTGTGAGATCTCTTGCAGCTCTATGTCTACAATCAGTCTCTTACAGCTCCTTATCTATGGAAATGAATGGAATTTTTTTGGGAAGGGAGTAGGGACAGGGAGAAGACTGATGGAACCACTGGGGACTATTACTATAGTGCCTAAAGCTAAATTTGTTAATATATTGTGTAGAGATGAACATACACTTCTTTATTGTCTAATATGGTAGCCTTGCCATTAAAATATGGCCTTGCCATATATTAAAAATATAAATATTTTCACACTTCATATTTTTAAAATTTATCATTTATTTTTTACATTTTTTAAAAAAAATGTTTTGAGTTCCAAATTCTCTCCCTTACTCCCACACCCACTGAGAAAATGAGCAATATGATATCAATTATACATATGAAAACATGCAAAACATGTTTCTTTATTAGCCATACTTCAAAATAGCAAGAAAAATAAAATGAGGAAATTATACTTCAATTAGTATGTTATAAACATATTTTGTATATACAGATATTTTTGCTTTTTCTTTAACTCTTTAGGATTCGGACCCAGTAGTGATGTTGCTGGGTAAAAGGATCTGCCCAATTTTACAACCCTTTGCATAGTTTCAAATTGTTCTAAAGAATGATTGGACCAATTCACTGCTCTGCCAGCAGTTCATTGCATATCTATTTTTCTTTCATCCCCTCCAGTATTTGTCATTTCTGATAGGTGCACTGCACATTTTTAATTGATTTGGTTCCTCCAAGAAGGTTCAGAAGTAGAACATGGAAGAAAAGGAACAACTTTTTTTCCCCTCTTCTTGCTAGCTAGTACAATTTGTTATTTGTTATAGCAACTTGGTGAGTAACTAGTACAATAAATAATGTCAGCAGGAAAAGATTTGAAGCTGTTCTTAATGACTGTTATTTTCTTTCTTATGGACTCCCTAATGTTGATGGGACTTAAGCTTGACTTATTTATGATAATAGTTTCATTTTGCATAGACATATCCATAATGTTCTCTCATATAGAATGAGATAATTGATTCATAGAGGAGAAAGGACAGTTTATGATCACAACTCAGTAGATACTAAGTAAAGGCTTGTTAATTGAACTCCATTCTGTTCCCATCTCCCTCTCTTAAAGCATCCTGTTCACCATTTCAATATTAAACTCCTTAAAATATTCATCAATGGCTCCTGTTGTAATAGGGGAGGAAATCTTGGATTTTCTTGGACTTAGACTATCTCCAAAAAGCTATCTCTTACTTAGCCATGCCTCTTTCTCCTTCCTAGTACCCTTTCTCTCCTGTTCTGCCTTTTTCTAGAATTGCTCCAGACCTGGAATCCTCTATGCCTGGAATTTTCTAATCTTGAAACTTCCAGCTTCCTAGCTAATTGACACCTATCTGCCTTGGGAAATCAATTATATACATCTGGTCCTTCCCATTAAAAATACTTGTCTGTCTTTAGCTTTCCCAACTTATTCTAATGCTTGGAATGATGTCAGAATGAGAAGCCCTGTCCATCAAATCCTGGAGAAGTATAACAATCTATCAAGTCCTGGGAACAATATCTTTTTTGTTTTTTTCCAGTACTTGTTTTATTGTATGGATGAGCATGACCTTAAATTCTCATGTTAATTGAATATGTTACCACATTTTACAAGTAGGTCAACCATAGATCTCTGTAATCTTATGTACAATATTTTATTAACAAACACTTTTCATATGAGTTTTATTAAACCAGTTAATTCTATCTGAATGATCTTGAATTACCCAATTAGTGAGGATGAAATAAATCAATTTATGGAGGATATATCCATGATATTTGTGCCATTAAATTTCTCCTTTTCCTTCCTGAAGGGCAGTTTCCAGGGACTTTTACTCATTTTTAAACAATAAATTATCATGAACTTGTGCGTTCATATACTTCCCTGAAAATTATTTCCAACCTTTTTGAGGTTATCAAAATGTCATTTTACTCAAGACCCAGGGCTCATATCATATATTTCCTATCAATTACCATCAACCCTACCTATTTGTTAGCTAACATTTTAAACCTGTAAAAATGAAAATAGGATAGTATATATGACTTTAACGAGGTTTTCGTTGGACTCTTTAGATCTCACCATTCTCGATGATTTGACAATCATTGCGGATTCTTTCTTCCTATATTGGACTAAAGACAATTTTCAGATGGCCTTCTCAGTTGTATTCATTCCCTTCCTTTTATGTTATTGCTTCTTGACTCCTCTATTCCTCTGCTAAGTATTAGTGCCTTCTCTTATACAGGATAAAATATACTCTTACTTTCAATGTTTGCTATATCATTTAATTCATAAACAATTTCTTTCTGAGGCTTCACACAGATTTGAATAACTTAAGTGAAACTGCTCTCTCCAAAAATACCCATGATTTTTTTTCATAAAAATTTTAATATTGTTTTCTGTTTCTTATATCACTCTAGTATGCCGTGTTTTACTGCTCCTTCCTCTCCCAGAGGGCTATCTCATATAAAAATAGTGTTTTATTTTAGAGAGGGGGAAAAAAAAGTTAATATAACTGATCCAAACATTGAAAAAATCTGAAAGTATGCAATGTGTGACACTTATGGACCTTCTAATCCACAAAGGGCCATGGTATCTTTTCATATTTCTTATTAAATTACTACTTGTTCTTTATAATTTAATTACATTTACTTTAAATTTTTTGGTGTGTTCTTTTGATCAAAATTCTTGTAGTCATTGAGAATGCTCTGAATTCATTTTGCATGAATTAATATAGCTCTTTCCATGCTTCTCTGTACTTTTTACATACCTTATTTCTTATAGCACAATTATATCCCATTACATTTATATATCAGAGTTTATTTAGCCATTCCCTAGATGATAGTCATTTACTTTTTTTCTAATTACTAGCTGTTACAAAAATTGCTGCTATAAATATTTTGGAGTATATGGGGATTTTAAACCTATTAATGAAGTTTCTGGTAAGAAGGATATAGACATTTTATTTTAGTCACTTTATATTAATTCCAAATCGTTTTTTTTTCCTTTATTGTATCACAGTTCTACCAATAATGTATTGATGGAACTATCTTCCCATACCCCCTCCAACAACTCTTGGTTTTTTATTTTTGTTCTTTTACCTACTTTCAGGATGTGAGCTGAAACCTCAGAGTATACCAGTGATCTCTTAATTGACAAATCTCATGGACTCCTCTTAATTTGCATCCTTCCTGACATTTCTACTGTGAGATAGAAGAGGATGATAAACATCCTTAATTCTTTATCCCATTTTCCAATCAGTTTCCAGATCATTGCTTCAACCTCCACAATATCTCTCAAATGTCTCCTTTCCATCTACATAGCTATGATCCTTGGTTAGGCCTTCTGGTCAAGAATGAGCTAGCCTCTAGCTTCCTCTCACTCTATTTCATTCCCATGCACTAGCAGTCAGAATGAGTTTCTAGGCCTGACCCTGCCATCCCCATCCTGTCACTCCATCAACCCCAGTAACTCTATTATCCCTAGGATCTCAGGGTTCTCTTAAAATGTTTAACTCCTGGCTAGAGTGGAATATGCATGACACATTTTAACTTGCATTATTAAACTTTTCTCCATTACTTTTTTAACTTTATACAAGCAAAACAATTAAGCTTTGATTTGCAAATTTTGTCCTTTTCCAAGTTGTAAATGCACATACTAAGAAGTTAACGATTGGCTTTCATGAGCAAATTGTTCAAGTTGGCTCCAGCACACCCTGCTAGGATCAAATATAAACTCCATTTCTTTCCATTTAAATCTCTTCACAATCTGATCCTTTTCTATCTCTTTAAGTCTTCTTTCAAGTTCTTCCCTCCACCTACTTTTCAATCTAGCTGTACTGGTCAACTCCCTGCTCTGCAAACCAGAGCTTGGCTCTATCTTTGCACAAATATGAAATACTTTCTTTTGGAATCTGTGGTTTCCTGATCTCCCTCCTTGCTCCCTCCAGTTGATTATACACTACTCCAAAAACTAATGAATTCATTTTATATGTTGTATATCATGTGTCTATCTATGTACATATTGTCGTTCCTATTCAAATGTAAATTCTATGAGGGCCATGACAGTTTCAGACATATACTGCCTATCTTCAGAAGCCTTATTGAGATTATAAACTTTTTGAGGGAAAAGGGACTATCTTTAATACTTATTTTGTATCACATACAATAACCATTTAACATAGGTGAATGAAGAAATCATTTTTTCTCATACGTTCTTATCAATTTTTAAGAGGAAAGAATAGCAATAGACAATGAAAAGCAAGAAATAGTTGTCAAAAAAGGAAGTGATATAAAAATCATAAAAATTCTTAGTTTCAAATAATCTCACATTAGCCAGTCACTGTGTCTGAAATTCTCACTATAACTCATTACAGCTTTGAGAGGCTATTTTAATATATAAATATGTCACCTGGGAGGAGTCATGCATGAAACTATTTTCCAGCTATTTACACAATAACAAAAATTAATATCTTCATTGAACTATTTGAATGTGGGGCTCTGAGGAAATATGAAATAAGACAGGAAGGCAGAGAGTGAAGGAAAAAATCCATATAATTTTCCCCTTCTAATGAAGCAGCACAGTAGGACATTTTTGGGCAATCAAGAAGTAGCATGAGGATACTGGGCACAGTCCCAGGTTAGGGGAGAGAAGATAGGAAGAAAGATACAGGAATGGTGACTAGAAATTTCACGAAGACACAGACACATATATACCTCAGGTAAACCTGGGACAATTTATATCCATTTTCATTTATGTTAATCCTTTTCAGTCTCTTCCACCCTCCTCCCCCAAGTAAGTAATAAATTTTGTGTAAACAAGGACTCTTTAGATTTTAGTGTATATGAAGAACTTTGTAGCCAAGAATTATAAATATAAGCTAATATCACTTTAATATTCTTATTGATAATCATGAAATAGGGCAAAAATAAACATTTCAAATTATCCTGTTAAATGAGATAATATAATAAAGAATCTTGAAAATGTTAAGAACATTATTTAAATGCTTTTATTTTTTTCTCTTTTTAAAATTAATTGTTTTAATTTTCTGGTTACACATGTATATTAACTCTTTAATACACATTTCTTTATGAATCATGTTGGGAAAGAAAAATCAGGTCAAAAGAGGAAAAACCATGAGGAAAAAAAAAAAGAGGAAAAAAAAGTGAATACACCCAATTTCCATAGTTCTGTTTCTGGATACAGATGGCATTTTCTCTTCAAAGTTTATTGGAATTGCTTTGAATTACTAAATTGCTAAGAACTAAGTCTTTCATAGTTGATCATCCTCAATCTTGCCATTTCTATGTACAATGTATTCCTGATTCTGCTTGTTTCGCTCAGCATACTTCATGTAATTTTTTCCAGACCTTTCTAAAATCAGCTTTTTCATCATTTTTTAAATAGAACAATTCCATTCAATTCTGTTACTTTAATATACCATAACTTATTCAGGCATTCCCTAATTGATGGACATCTATTCATCTTCCAGTTCTTTGTCAACACAAAAAGAGCTGCTGCAAATATTTTTGCACATGTGGATCCTTTTCCGTCCTTTATGATTTCCTTGGGATACAGATCTAGTAGTAACACTGCTGGATCAAAGAGTATGCACAGTTTGATAGTCCTTTGGGCATAGTTCTAGATTGCTCTCCAGAATAGTTAGATCATTTCATAACTCCACCAACTATGCATTAATATCCTAGTTTCCCCACATCTCATCTAACATTTCTCAATTTTTTCCTATCATCTTAGCCAATCTGAGAAGTATGAGGTGCTACAGCAGAGTTGTTTTAATTTGCATTTCTCTAATCATAGTGATTTAGAGTATTTTTATATAACTATAGATGGCTTTAATTTCACCATCTGAAAATTGTTCACATCTTTTGACCATTTATCAATTGAAAAAGTGACTTCTATTCTTATAAATTTGATACAGTTATTTATATATTTTTAAAATGAAGCTTTTATCAGAACACTGGGTAAAAAAAAAATTTCCCCCCAACTTTGTACTTCTCTTGTAATCTTATTAGTGTTGGTTTTGTTTGTGCAAAAACTTTTAAATTTAATTAATCAAATTTGTCTATTTTGCATTTCATAATGTTCTTTAGTTCTTCTTTGGTCATAAATTCCTGCTTTTGAAGCAGAAACCATTTCTAGTCATATAAAAAATGCTCTAAATCATTATTGATAAGAGAAATGCAAAATTAAGACAATTCTGAGATATCACTACACACCTTTCAGATTGGCTAAGATGACAGGAAAAGATAAGGACGAATGTTGGAGAGGATGTGGGAAAACATTCATACATTGTTGGTGGAATTGTGAACTGATTCAACCATTCTGGAGAGCAATTTTAAACTATGCCCAAATGGCAAAAACTGTGTGTACCCTTTGATTCAGCAGTGTTACTACTGGCCTTATATCCCAAAGAGATACTAAAGGAGGGAAAAGGATCCACATGTGCAAAAATGTTTGTAGCAGCCCTTCTTATGGTGGCAAGAAACTGGAAACTAAATGGATGCCCATCAGTTGGAGAATGAAAAAAGTTATGGTATATGAATGTTACAGAATATTATTGTTGTGTAAGAAACGACCAGCAGGATGATTCCAGAGAGGCCTGGAGAGACTTACATGAACTGATGCTAAGTGAAATAAGCAGAACCAAGAGATCATTATAAATGGCAATAACAGGATTATGTGATGATAACTTTAATGAATGTGGCTCTTTTCATCAATGAGGCAATTTAAGCCAGTTCCAAAAGACTTCTGATGGAGAAAACCCTCTGCATCCAGAGGATTAGGGGGACTGAATATGGAGCACAATACACTATTTTCACCTTTTTTGTTGTTTTTTGCTTGTTTTCTTTCCTTTATCACTTTTTTCCTTTTTGATCTGATTTTTTCTTGTGCAGTATGATAAATGTGGAAATATGTTTAGAAGAATGGCACATGTTTAATCTATATTGGATTACTTGCTGTCTAAGGGAGGAGGTGAGGAGGAAGGAAAGGAGAAAAAATTTTGGAACGCAAGGTTTTGCAAGGATTAATATTGAAAACCATCTATGCATATATTGTGAAAATAAAAAGCAAAAAAAAAATCCTTCCTTCTCCAAAAATCTGATATCCTTTGCTCTCTTAATTTGCTTATGGCCCCAACCATGTATCCATTTTGACCTTATTTTGGCATAGGGTATGAGAAATAGATCTATGCCAATTTTCTGACATTATTTTCCATCAATTTTTGTGAAATATTAATTTCTAACTCATTATTATTAGTTACATCAGGCTCCATGTTAATATACCACTATCCAATGGGCATGCAAAAAAATGTCAATGGATAGTGATGAAATGATGAAAAAAATAAAAAATGTTGCTATCCTGCTAAAAGAAAAAAATAAATAAAACTCTGTCTACCTTGAGAGAAAAGGATGTCCACCTTAGTTTTATATATATATAAAGGGTGATCCTCCTTAATTATAAAGATTGTTAAAAAAAATATTAAGATAATGTCAATCAATGTACCTAGCAATTTAGAGCTTTGATAGAAAACCTAATCTTGGTTCAAGAAGGGAGGTGATTATAACCCTATAGACAAACCTTATGGTTAATTTACATGCCAACGTGGATTGGGACCATGTTTTGCTTATATTTATTCTCTAGAAATGACAAACCTTAATTTGTACAGTGTAGTTCAAGCTGGACACCCCAGTGGACAGGCAGAAGGTATACCTGCGATGTTCCTCTGGGAATTAACCACGTCCTTCCCAGCGGCTGATGTCGGCCTCCCCCGAACCCCTGATTCCATGCACAGAGCAGTTATCCCTAGTAGGAAGGACTCCGTCCCAAGTGGCACTTGGTCAAGGTCTGCAGGTTGCTAAATGGATGGAGCGGACCCAACGAATGAGTGATTCTCTGCAGCTCTCAGGGAAGATAATATCAGCGCTCCCCAGGCCGCAGCCTTCCCGTGGCTGCACAAGGGGTTTCCATTTCTAGGCCTGTCAGTCTTTTCCCTGGCAGGGACCCTACTTTAAAGGGATAAAGACAACCACTAGAGCTGAAAACAATAGCGATTCAAAGGGAGCCGAGATGGGGGAACTGTCTGAGAGGGGCTGCCAAAAATCAGAAGTGCTCCTCACTGCTTTGTTGACTTGTCTATCATTCCGATGAGATCAAATGACTGGCGTCTGCTAAGTGAGATCTCTTTTACCCAGAGCTGCTGGAAGGCTGGGGTCTCTTCCACCGCTTGGAATTTTAAAGGAAAAATTACCGATGATTATTACTTCATCACATGCCTCAGTCTGCTCAAGGATTTTCTGCCGCAAATTAGGTGTACGTTAGGATCTCTTGTCTGGGGAAGGCTGCCATCTGCTCTGTCTTTTATCAAGTGAATAGCAAGCTTCACTTCCTGGCACTCTCCCCACGAATCCCAAAAGGCTGGGATATAACAATGTGGAAAGTCCCGGGGTTGATCCCGCACAGCACAGCAGGAATCCGCGTTTCAGGAATAAGATTAGGCAAGATACATTGTTTCCCACACTGACAAGTCTGGAAAGGTAGGAGATCCGAGCTCTTCATTTTGGAAGTTGACATGATCCCTAGTTATCAGATTACATTTGTTACAAGCCCATTTTGTTATAAGGAATGCCTCTGGGGCATTTGATCCGCATCTTTTTACAGTATTCTGGTTATAAAGGTTTGGAGAAGTTAGGGAGCTGGAGCCTACATCGGGGTTCGGGAACTGTGGAGTAGTTTCTATGACCCTAGAACTGAAGATCCTAGTATCCTGTTTGCCTATGTGCCTACGACTATAACCACCACCAAAAGACTATAAATTGCTTTTTAAATTTAGAGTTTCCCTTTCGTCTTTACCTTTTTATGTGTTTTTTTTTTTTTTTTTGAATCTTGTATCTGAAAGTCAATTTGTTTTTCACTTTTTATTTATTTATTTTTGCAGAGGCAATTGAAGTTAAGTGAGTTGCTCAGCCAGGCAGTGTTAAGTATCTAAGACCAAATTTGAACTCAGGTCCTCTGACTTTAGAGCTGGTGCTATCCACTTCACTACCTAGCTGCCCCCAGAATACCCATTTTCCTAGTGATTTAACTCCCTATAACCCTTTCCAGTTTTGCTGGGAGACAGGAGGTCTGTTTTAGGAGACACTGAACCTCAAAGTTAGCCTTCTCAGACATCCTGAAAGAGAGAAGTAGAATTGGAAATGATGAGAACAGTTCCACTTTTTGCTATAGATGGCAAGCCCTTCTTTATTTTATCATGCTTTTGCTAGTCTAATTAAAACTGCATTCAACCACATCCCTGGCTGATTGATTTCAACAATATGCTGATCTGGAAAGAATAAGAGTGACTGGCACTTGGGAGCTGAGAAGATGAGTGGCAAGTCCTTATTGATAAATACTCCTTCTTGGACAGAATGGAGTGCAGAGTGACTGACAATCACCCTTCCCAATCCCTGGTGTAGGCAAGGGAAAGCAGCTCCCCATGACAGGGTGGCAGGGGGCATCTGCTATATACACACAGTTATGTGGGTAATGAAAGGGAAAAAAATAACATGTTGTCTGTGTCAGATTAAGGGAGGCAATACTGATATTCTCTTGTAGAAACTGAAGTTGGTTATTATCTACAAACTAAGATGGGATTCAATATTTAGGCATTAATTAATTTAGATGATATAAATTTAAATCTAATTTAGATAATCTAAGAGAGACCAAAAACAAAGGTTCAGAGCATAACTAGTCTATGAGCACTGAAATAAGACTCAATAGGATTTCTTTGGTCAAAAACAGGTGAACAGAAAGTTACAGTAATGTTATCTGAAGCATTTGAAAGAAATTCTTCTTAGAGAAAATGATTTTCTTCAATCATGTGAGAAGGCACTGGGAAGCCTCACTCATTACAGGTGATGGACCTGTCCTTGGCAGGCCAAATAATGAAAAAATAACCAGAGAGCAGATCAAATCCAGAGTCTGTGGAACTGCAGGGCTGTGTTTGGGATACAGTGAGCCCTTTAATTGAAGGGTCAATAAATAGAGAAGAATGCATGGTCCAGCCTTGCTTCAGGTTTTCTCAAGAGGATATAAAGAATGATGGGGCAAAATCTAAGGACCACTGCAGCAAAGTGATACTTCAATTTCAACAGTTTATTTAACCAACAATACATTGTGCAAGGTATTATATAAAGTACTGGAGAGAAATAAAAATAAAAATTTTGCAAAAGAAATAAAAATTCTTCTCAGAAAGTATCGTATTTAAACATAAATAAGCTCAACATAATTTGAGAGAAGAGAGAACATAAGTGGAGTAGGGGTCCAGAAAGGCTTTTTAATAGAAGCTAGATAGTGCAGTGGATTGAGTACCAGGCCTGGAATCAGGAAAATTTGGCTTTCTTATTTCAAATCTGACCTCAGACATGTACTAGCTGTGTGACTCTGGACATGTCCCTCAGTCCTGCTTGCCTCAGTTTCTTCATCTATAAAATGAGCTGGAGAAGGACATGACACACCACTCCAGTGTCTTTGCCAAGACAACCCCAAATGGTATCACAAAGAGTCAGACACGATTGAAAAAGGACTGCTATGAAGAATAATTGCATGTGTACACAAGTAACTTAGCTATTCTCTGTCTCACTTTCCTCATCAGTAAAATGGGGATAATAATAGGATGCACCATTCAGGGTTGTTGTGAGCATAAAATGGGATATTTATAAAGCACTTTGCAAATCTTAAAGTGCTATATTAATGTGAGCTGTTATTTTTATTCTTTATTATTATTATTTTCACATATTATATAATACATGATATATATTTATAAATGTTATTATTATTGCCAAGATGGCATGAGGGCTATATTTTCTCCTAGAGACAGCATTATTAAATATTATTTTGACAGATATGCCTTGACTGATTTTAATTGCTTTTTCAGGGACTCTTATTTATGTCCAACAGAGTGTGTTGGCTGCCATACCAGTATCCCCCTAATATCTCCAGAGCAGTTATTCTAACAGAAGCAATAGGACCAAGCTATGAACTACCAACAAATAAGAGTAGCATACAGGCCTGCCCTCCATCAATTAATCAGGAATGGAGTGTCTCCTTGAACCATATGGCTAAAAAATAGGAACACACAGGATTTCAGTTGTAAAGAGCTTCAGCTGCAACCTAAAGGATAATCTTGGTACTTGTAAAAAGATTAGAAGAGACTCTTACTCATTGATTTTTCAGCCATATCAGCATATGTCAATGTTTCTACAGAACAAGACTTCTTAAACTTTTTCCACTTTGCAACCATTTTTTTTCTTTTTTGCCCAAGAAATTTTTATGAGACCCAGGGAACTAGATAGGTAAAAATAGATATACAAAGCAAACATTTACTCATAACAAATCATAGTTTTGTGGCCTTCACATTCAGTTACATGACCCCATGGGGTCACAATCCATACTTTAAGAAGTTTTATCATAGGAGCAGTCTCTGACCTCCAAAATTACATTCATTTTATGTTGTGTATATATATACATATATATATATATAATATGAATATTGTATGTGTGTATATATATATATATATAATATATATATACTTACACATTTAAAATTTTTTTTCTATGGTAGATCTTTTCCAAGTGGGTATATTTCCTAAAGCTTCCTTGTGTGTTGCTTTTCATACCTACTAGCTTTGTAGATGATAAGCACCTAAAAAAGTTAAGTGGCTTACAAAAACTTGTTAATAGGTTAATGGCAGTGCCAGAATTAGCCTTCTAAACCCCAGAATCTCAAGGACTTTTGTTAGCTCACTGAGTCATGCTGCATTTGTCAGGGTGATTGGAATTTTCCAAATGACATATCATTCTTTAGATACAGAATTTTATTACCAACTTTATTGAATGATGCTATTAAAACACCAAGGAAACTACATCCAATAAATTACTACCATCTCCCAGTACAGATAATGCTTAGTACTTCATGGTGCTGAGAAGTTGGAAAGTTGAATGGTTCCCATTCAAAAGCAGGAGCACCAAAAGACATAATGAAATTGAGTTCCAATCCTCAGAGATCCTACAATCTTTTCAACATCCTAGGCCTTGACAGCAGGACATAGTGAAGAGACTTTCAGCTTGGAGTCAGGAAGACTTGCTCCAAATCTCATCTCAGATAATGGACAAGCCCTGTGATCCTAGGCAAGGCACCTAACATTTCTTGGACTCAGTTCCCCATCTATACAATAAAGGAGTTGGACTAAATGACCTCTAAGTTCTTTTCCAACTCTAAATCTATGTTTAATATAATTATTTAATATTTTTACAATTTAATATAATTATATTATACAATAATATAATTATTAATCCAATTACTATCTTTGATTAGCTTTAGGCAAAATTGTCTAAACTAAATGCTTAATGACTTTGATGATAAGAATAATAACAAAAATAAGGATCTAGCCATGAAGTCGGGTCCTACCTCAGACACAACAAAACTAGGTGTTAGAATGCTAGACTCAATCAGAAAATCTGAATTAAAATTTTGTTTCAGACACTTATTAGTTGGCTCTCCTGAGCAAGTCACTTGTTTGCCTTAGTTTCCTCATCTATAAAACAGTGAGATATAAAATACTTCACAGAGTTATTGGCAAGGATCAAGTGAGTTCATATGGTAAAGTGCTTCACAAACCTTAAAATGCTATCTAAATTCTAAGTATTATTATTGTTGTTGTTGTTATTATTGCTAATGCATACTGGCTATGTGATTCTGAGCATGTTGCTTAACCTTTCAGTGATTTAGGCAAATTTCAAAGATTATAAACTGCAGAAAAGATGTCAGCCTCTGTTGGTAGAGGGAATTTCTTCACCTCTTCTATCTCTAATAAGAATAAAAATGATAGGAAATCAAAATATGCACGATTTTGATACCCTATCATGGTATATAGATTCTCGAACATTTGTATCATTGCAGTTAAACAAAACTAGATGGGCTAAAAGGTCCCAAAGCATGGTTAAAGTGTAGGCACTTTTGTTCAGTCATCTCAGTATGTAGGACTCTTTTTGACCCTGTTTGGGGGTTTTCTTGGCAAAGATATTTGCCATTTTCTTCTCCAGCTCATTTTATAGACGTGAGTTAAGTGACTAGTCCAGATCCTACAGCCAGTAAGAGTCCAGATTTGAACTCAGGAAGATGTGTTTTCCTGGCTCCAGGCCCAGGGCCATGTAGCTGCCCCAGAATATAGGCTCTATTTCCCAATAACTGTGACCTTGGACAAATGACTTTGCTCTGAGGCCCCCAGTTTCCTCCTCTGTGAAATACAAGGGGTTACACCCAGTGGTCTTTCAGGAGGCTTCTAGCTTCTCATTCTGTACATCCTTCACAAGGAGTAGCCTAGTTAAATTCTGAAAGTTCAGAACTGGAAAACTGACTGCTGGAATATTTTAGTCATAGTAATCCATCATGTTGAAGCTGTGACACTTTGCATACACCTTGCTGCCAGCAAAATGTCAGCTCTGGAGGCTTTTCCATTATTCTGTACAAACTGTGGAGCTACCTGGGTACTCTTTTTCCAGAGTCCTATCTTTAATACATGCATGAAATGTGGATCTGTGTTTAATAGTTCTTAAGACACAATGTAAATTTATGGACAAGGTCCTTGCTTTCTGAAAACTTATTGTCCAAGGCAGAGAAGACTTTCATGGATCACATGAAGGGAAGATGATAATAAAAAGAGATATCTGGTATTTACATAGTACCTTCAGATTTGGAAAATACTTTATATATGTTAACTCATATAAGTCTCCTTGACAAATTTAAAAGGTGGGTATTAATATCCCTATTTTTATAGAGGAGGCAACTGAGATATATAGAGATTTGAGGGATTTACCTAGGATCCCCATACTAGTTTGACATAAAATTTGAATTCAAGTTTCCCTGACTTTTAAGTCCCACACTGTATCTATTTTGCCACATAGCACCAAGAAAATCATAGTCTCTATCCTTAATAAAAGTAATAATGATAGAGATATGTCACAAAAGTCCTACTCTGTTGTCCCAGAGTGACATCCAGGGTTCATGAGAACTTCATTAAAAGTATCTTTCTTAGCTCAAATGTTGACACTTGAGAAAAGTCATCCCAAAGATGGGACGTGTGCCCAAATTGGGATCTAGAAAAATGCTAGCAAGTGGGAAAGATGGTCCAAATCTCAAGGTTGAACTGTAATAATATATATAAAAATATATGTACTTTTGTTTAAACAATCAAGTGCACAAATATAAAGTAAGGTAGACCTGAAAAGTCAGGTCATATAAAAAACAACTGTCAGTTCATTATGAATCAACAATATGACACTGCAACCAAAAAAGCCAATGTGATTTTTAGTTGTATCAATTAGAATTGAATACTTAGAAGAATGCTTTCTGCGACAAGGAAGGAGATAATCCTGCTATTCCTTGTATGTTTGACTTTCCCTTTCAGGGGACCTTTAATATATTCAAATATTGTGTTAAGGAACCACATTTTGGGAACGTAATTGATAATAAGAATCACTTTCCTTTTTTAAAAATTTAGTTTAAAATTTTTTTTTAATTTTAAGTTCTAAATTCTCTCCTTTTTCTCTGTCCCCTCTTCCACTCATTGAGACATTAACTTTTTAATGCAGTTTGTAATTACATTAACTTTGTAATGCAGTTTGTAATTACATTAACTTCTGTATTGTAGTTTGAAATCTGGGACTGCTAGGCTCCTTCCTTCACTGACCCTTCCCTCCCCATTAATTCCTTTGATATTCTTAAGCTTTTGTTCTTTCAGTAGAATTTTGTTATTTTTTCTAGATTTACAAAATAATTCTTTAATTAGCATGACAACAAATAAGCAAATTAACAGGTATAATTGCCATTTTTATACCTTGGTTTGGCATTCCCAAAACTAATTAATATTTATCCACTTGTTTTGATCTGTCTTTATTTGTGTAAAAAATGTTTTTAATTGTTAATATTTTATCAAAAGTCCTTTCTGCATTTGTTATAAAAATTATATGATTTTTGTTAGTTTAGGTACTGATATTATCAATCATAAAATTGGTATAATCAATTATATCTTTCTTAATACTGAACCAGCCCTATATTCCTGGTATAAGTCCTATCTGATCATAGTATAATCTCTTTATAACATATTGCTGTAATCTTCTTGCTATTGTTTTATTTAAAATTTTTATATCAATGAAGGGAGTTGGTTTATATTTCTTTTCTGTTTTTGTTCTTCCTAGTTTTAAATCACTCCTGTTGATTAGCCAAGAATAGGTTCCAATCCCAGCCTCGCTTTGACATTTTTTTGGGGGGGGGTTATGGCTTAGAGTCTTATGCCACAGTTCTCTTTTATTGTCCTGACTCAGTTTCCCTAATTATCCTGACTCAATTTCCCTAAATTGTCCTGCCTGGGTTTCCCAAATTGTTCTGCTCAATCCTACAAAAAAAAAAAACAAAAACAAAAACAAAAACAAAAGCAAACCCTCCCTCTTAATCAGAATATTTGATAAAGATAACAGATCTTATGTTTTAGAATATTAGAATGCCTCTTCCCATCCCAAGCTATCAGAATATCAAATACCGTCTTATCAAGTTGCCTCTCCCCATGTCTGGGATACCTCCCCAAATCTCCAGTGGCTCATCCCACTCTGTCAGAGTCCCATTCCTGCTCTTAGCACCTGGACTCCGTCCCTGCCTCTCTCTACCCCTTGTATCTGAACCATGTGTATATATGTCATTGAGAACTCACATTGTTTGCTGAATTCTTGGAGAGGATAGTCTCATTCAGCCCTGGGACCATCTATGGATCCATTTGGTCCCAGTGAATCTCTCCCTTTTAAATAAATTATTAAATGCTCTCTAATCTCTTGCCTCAGTTTCTCCAGCATTATAAGAGTGAATATAAATAAAAGACCATTTATGTTCTGATCAGAAACCCAGAGGATGTCCCTCTCCAAGACTGAGATTGGTTTTTTCAGTTGGCTAAAGAGACTATTGTTTTTGCTTCATTTCTTACTTCTCATTAATCACTGGATGGGTATTACCTCGGTCAAATTGAGATTTGGGAAAGACCTTGGTTTAAAAAGATCTGCATCTTAGGTCATCCCAATGGTCCCGATCTGTATCTTGCCAGTGGACTCAGATGGGTTAGGAGGACAGAATCTGGCTAATAACTTTGCACAACCCTGCCCCATTTAAATCCAATTCACTTGCAAGTCAAGACATCATCTTCTTAATGTCATTGGTACTCTGGGGATCCAACTGGGATTCCCTAATTGTTCTGCTCAATCCTACAAAAAAAAAAAAAAAAAAAACCCTCCCTATTAACCAGAATATTTGATAAAGATAACAGGTCTTATGTTTTAGAATATCCAATATCAGGGAGGTAATTGTTCCTTCCTTCCTCCCTCCTTTCCTCATTTCCTCCCTCTCTCCCTCCCTCCCTTCCTTTCTCTCTCCCTCCCTCCCTTCTCTCCCTGTCTCCTTCCTTCCTTCCTTCTTTCTTTCTTTCTTTCTTTCTTTCTTTCTTTCTTTCTTTCTTTCTTTCTTTCTTTCTTTCCTTCCTTCCTTCTTCCTTCCTTCCTTCCTTCCTTCCTTCCTTCCTTCCTTCCTTCCTTCTTCCCTTCCTTCTTCCTTTCCTCCCTCCCTCTCTCTTTTCTTCCTCCCTCTCTTCTTTCTTTCTTTCTTTCCTTCCTTCCTTCCTTCCTTCCTTCCTTCTTTCCTTCTTCCCTTCCTTCTTCCTTTCCTCCCTCCCTCTCTCTTTCTTCCTTCCCTCTCTTCTTTCTTTCTTTCCTTCCTTCCTTCCTTCCTTCCTTCCTTCCTTCCTTCCTTCCTTCTTCCCTTCCTTCTTCCTTTCCTCCCTCCCTCTCTCTTTTCTTCCCTCCCTCTCTTCTTTCTTTCCTTCCTTCCTTCCTTCCTTCCTTCCTTCCTTCCTTCCTTCCTTCTTTCCTTCCTCTTGCTCTTCTCCTTTAAATGGGAAACCTTGCCCAAAGGATGCAAATTTAATCATCTGAAAGACCTTGACAACAATATCTTGGGTTTATGGACTCTAGTCTGTCTTTCCTCCCTTACTTATTATTAAAAAAAAAAACTGGGACAATTAACTCTTTTGCCCCATGTAATTTCATTTCTGATTTCTAGAAATAAGACACTGGAAAACCAATATTTGGTAGGACTCTATCTATTTTTTAAAATAGTTTATATAGTATTGGAATTAATTATTCTTTACCTGTCTGGTAGAATTCATTTGCAAATCCATCTGGTCCTGGGAATATTTTCATAGGGAGCTCATTGATGGCTTGTTCAAATTTATTTTTCTAAGATAGGGTAATTTAAATATTCTATTTCCTCTTATGTTAATCCTCATAATCTCATATTTTTTATGGATGAATTCATTCCATTTTCTCTATATTGTCAATTTGTTTATGTTCTGGTTATTGTTTTCATTGTCAAGTATTTCAGATCTTTCTAATTCTTCATGATCTCATTTGGGGTTTTCTTGGAAGAATACTGAAGTAGTTTGCCATTTTCTTCTCCAACTCATTTTACAGATGAGTAAACTGAAGCCAACTGGTTAAGTGACTAACCCATAGTCACACAATTAGTAAGTGTCTGGTGCTGAATTTGAACTCAGGTTTTCCTGACTCAAGGCCCAGTGCTCCAACAACTTTGCTACCTTGTTGCCCCCATTGTCAGTTTTATTGGCACATAAGTGGGTAAAACAATTCTTAATGATTATTTTAATTTCATCTTCATTGTTGGTGCTTTAAGACCTTTTTATTTCTATTACTGCTAATTTGGTTTTCTTCTTTTCTTTAACCAATTAACCAATGACTAATCTTTTTTATTTGTTTCTTTTTTTCTTCATCAAACTAACTTTTAATTTTATTTATTAGTTTAACTTTTAATTTTATTAATCTGTTCTCTGATTTTCAGGATTTACAATTTGGTGTTTAATTGGGAAGTTGTTTTTTTTTTTTTCTGGCATGTTGTTTTTTTTCTTTGCATGCCCAACTCATTGATCTGCTGTTTATCTTTTATTGATGTAAGTTTTAGAGTATAACATTTCCCTTAAGTACTGCTTTGGCTGCATTCCAAAAATTTTAGTGTATTTTTTCATTATTGTCATTCTCTTTAATGAAATTATTGTTTCTATGATTTGTTCTTTGACCCACTCCTTTTTTTTTAGGATTGGATTATTTAGTTTTCAATTGATTTTTAATCTATGATTCAAAGGTTCTTTATTGAATGTTGTGAAATCCAGGTTAGCTCCCTATTGACCTCAGGATCAGCCAGAGTCAAGATCAGCAAAAGTCTTTGGTCTTTAGGGGGAGAAGTAAAGGAGATGGACGAAACTCCACAAGCTCTCTATCTGTCCACCTCCCTTCTCCTCATCCTCCTCCAAAGTGACTCTTATTCCACCCCCTAATCTCTCCTACGATTATCTCTATACACCAAAAGATGAAACCAGCACAGAATAGTGAAAAGGGCTATTTTCCAAGCATATGCTAATGGAGTATTGTCCAATAGGTAATTAGCCTTAAGTGCTCAGTTGTCTGATTCCAGTGCACCCATTCAGAGTTTCAGCCCTTTACAGAATGTGACTTTTTAACATTATGATCTAAAAAGTGTACATATTTCTGTTTTTCTGCATTTGGTAATGAGGTTTTTATGCTTTGATGCATCATTGATTTTTGTGGAGGTGCCATGTAAAGCTGTAAATAAAGTATACTCCTTTCTGTTCTCATTCATTTTTCTCCAGAGGGCTATAATATCTAATTTTTCTAAAAATCTATTCATCTCCTTAACTTCTTTCATGTACATTTCATGGTTAGATTTATCTAGTTTTGAAAAGGGAAGTCAGGTCCCCTACTAGTATAGTTTTATTGTCTATTTCCTCCTGTAACTCATTTAAGTTTTCCTATAAGAATTTGTATGCTCTGCTAGTTGATACATATTTTTAGTATTGATTTGATTTCATTAGCTATAGTACTTTTTAGCAAATTGTAGTTTTCCTGATTATCTCTTTTAATTAAGTCTATTTTTGATTTTTCTTTGTCTATTGGTACTACTGCTTTAAAAAAAAAAAAACTTCAGCTAAAGCATAATAGATTCTATTCAACCTCTAAATTTAACACATTGTGTGTCTTTCTGTTTCAGGTGTCTTTCTCATAAGCAATATATTGTTAGATGGATTAGAAATCCATTCTGCTATCTGCTTCTGTTTTCTAGGCTAGCTCATCTCACATTCACTGTTGTGATTATACACCTGTATTTCCCTCTATCCTAATTTCTTCTATTCTTCTTTCTCTCTTTATTCTGTCCCTTCTCAAAAGCAAATTTTACTTCTGACCACTTCTTCTCTTAATTCTTATACTGGAACTTCTGTCATGGTTTTCCAGAGTCAGGAGCAGCATAAAAGAAATCCTGATTTTATTGAACTGGTCCAATTTCTAGCTGAAATTGATGGGGAGAAGCATATGTGTAGCTTGAGTCTTACCCTCTGAAATTGGCATTTATTATAAGAATGTTATATTAATTATCCAACTCTTTCCCCCAATAACTGTGTCCCATGGATACCCCATATTAGCCTTTTCTACCCATCTTCTAATAATGAAGGTCTATCATCCTGTTGCCTTTTCTTTTTCATAAGAAAGATTGCTCTTTTCATTCAATCAGGAAGGTTCCTCCCTCCTATACCCTCAAGATAACATGCAACATAAAAAAATAGCTTGGATCTTATAATTCTCATTAAAGGGTTTTCGCCTTCATTTCCTTTGGGTAGAGCTATAAGTACAATACAAAAGATGCTGGATTTGTAGTCAAAAGTTTGAGATCTCACTTTTGTTTGACTTTTGATTAGTAATAATCCCTCTGTGTTTCAATTTCCCCTTCTGAAAAAAAGAGAGAATTGGGCCAGGTAACCTCTAAGATACCTTCAAACCCTAATTTTAAAAAATTCTGTTTTGTGGTGTAAAAATCCTGTATTGTAGCACTTTTAAAGTAAAGATGGCATGATTATTGTGAAAGCAATTGGGAGGAAGAGTTCAATTTCATCTCTCTGGAGTGTACAAGGCTTGTAATCCAATGAAGAGAGATTGATTCCATGTGCAAAATTAAGACTAATGTTGCAAGAAATATAAGGATAACAATTAGAGCTTTCAAAAATGAATGGGCCACCTCAATGCCATGATGATGACCACTATTGGGCAATTTTTCCCCACTAGTGGAGGGTCGATACATAATTCTTAGGATGCAGGGTTGCATGGTTCTTAGGAAAAATCTGCCCTTCCCAGAGACTTTATATTTGTACTTTGTGATTATACATCAACCTTCCCAGGAAACAAAAACAAGTATTTCCTTCAAGCCTCTGCCTACTCAAAGAATAATAGCTGGGATCATATGAAAATGGAAGCAAAAAAATGCAGACCATCACAACTGCTTTGTGAGAGAAAACACTTCATAAATGCCAGTGGACTGATAACAGAGCCACTTCAGGTTTCTTATTCTGATTCTTCAGTCCCATAGATTGTACCAAAAATTCCATCATTTTAACCATGTTACTCCAGTACTAGAGACAGTGTGAAATTAATTTAAGTAGCTGATATTTTCTAGTTCTCTAAATGAAATGTAGTAGAAACCCTAGGCTCACCTCTATCACAAAGCTTCAGGACTGATTCTCTGGCCCTAAACTTGCTGCAAATATTCAGTGGTTATTGAATTCTCAGGTACAGGAGATCTTCATAAGGAGAAAAGGCTAGACAATCCCTTGTCAAAATATTATAGAGGGGATTTCCACCTCAAATAAGGTAATAAGATAGATGAACTCCTAACTCTTGAGATTTATCATTCTATTTCTACGAATGTTTAAAAAGGCATTTCTTCTTCCAATGTGTTGAGAAAATCATACCTTCTAAATTATTGGTATTACCCAATAGTAACTAATCAGTGCTTTCTTTACAGTAAGTTATGATTCCAGGTTGTTGACTAAGGCACTGGTGATATTGCTAAGTAGGTTGCATATAATTGGATTTTGCTTTGATCTCAGGCCCCATAATTTGTTTGCTAAATAATTCTGACAAATCCCTTCATTTCTTTGTTTTCCCCTTTTGAGATATAAAGACAACCATAATTTCCACCTACTTACTCCAGTGGTATTATTAGGATTACTGCCCTAATGTTTGAAAAACCTTTAAAGCTACTTGGATAAATGCTGGATATTTTGTGAGTACACAGGATTATTTTAAAATCTGATTTGAAAACAAAAATTAAATGAAAATAAAAACGGTTTGTCTTTTTTAAAGAATCAAAGCAATAATTTGGAACAAAGGTTTTGCAAAGGTGAATCTTAAGAGCTATCTTTGTATGGTCTGGAAAAATGAAATATTATTTAAAAGAATAAAAAATTAAAACAATTTTAAGATTATAATTCTTGTCTATAAGTTAAACAGAGGATAATACTTTGTGGGCACATTTTTTGGCCATATGCGTCACTGACTAAGGCCAACTTATGGTATAAAGCAACTTTTTTATTTTTTTAATTGGTTAGCTTAGAAACTTATGCTTGGGTGGATCTTGACAAGGCATGGGTGTGTGAGACAACAATGACTAAGTAAATTGAAAATGTGACTGACTGAATGACATTATTTTTTGTTAAGATGCTTTAAAATTAATTCCTGAATGCCTATTTTTATTGACTAGCCTAGTTAAGTTAGAAGTCCATCAAAAGGTTGGACACAGGATGAGAAATTTGTTGTCTACAGCAAAGTCATCAAGTCACTGTTCATAATATTAGAGGAAATATGGTACAATGGAAAAGAAGGAGCACTGACTTTGGAATTAGTACTGATTAAGGTTTTGGCCTCTGTCACTAACTTGGATGACCTTAGGCAAATCACTTTCCTTCTTTGAGCCTCATTTTCTTCATTTGCAAGATTTAAGGTCCTTGCAGCTCCCTATGATACTAGTTCAGTGAAATCACAGATCCTTAAAATGTTAAAGCGTATTTAGCCAAACAACCAAAAATTTACTGTTTGACTCACTAAAAAATAATACTTTATCTTTAAGGGAAAAATGTTGCACGTGTGATTGATTGGTGTTACTAAATCAAAACAATTTTGAGAATCTACTCTATAGGATGTAACAGATACAGTACCTGTTAGCTTTCCAGATCTATTCATTAATGTACAATATACAGACTCACAATTCAGGAAAGCTTGTTCTATCTATAGTTACATTTTCCAAGAAAGATGACTGTTTATATTACCACCCTAGGTATATATCCCAGGGTAGAAGCTTATAATATGAAAGTCTCCATAGATACCAAAATATTTCTAACAATACATTTTGTAGTAACAAAGAACTAGGAATAAAGTAGATGCCCATAATCGGGAAAATGACTAAATAAATTGTGGCACTTGAATGTAGTAAAATATTACTCTACTATAAGAAATGAGAACAATGATAAATATAGAGAATCATAAAAAGACTTACATGCACTGGATGTAGAATAAAGTAAGCAGTCAAGAAAACAATTTATGCATTAATTATAATGTAAATGGAAAGGACAACCATCAATAAAAATGAACATTGCAAAATTGCAAAGAACGAAAATAGCCCCAAGTAAGAATTATAAAAGGAGGTTTGTTTGGTGGAAAGTCAAATACATATTGTTAATTTTTTTCAATGTATTGATCGTTTTTGTTGATTATTTCCCTTTTTCCTCTTTTTTCTATCCTTTAAAATGTTCTTTTTAACTTGAGATGGCTTTCTTGGAGGAGGAAGAATGTATGCATAGGGAAACAAGATAATATAAAAACAATATATAAAATTTAATTTAAAAACGGTACAGTCTGATAAAAAATTATGGTAAGTATGAATCTTCTAGCGATTCACAAAGGATTCTTTATGAACATTGGCATATTTTTTGTTGTTTTTCAATCAGTTTATAAAGTCTATGTAAGTAAAGGACAGAGAGTATAGATTCTCCAGTTTCACAAAGAATGTGCTTTAGTTTGCCTTAGGAGAAAAAAAAATCTTAAGTATACAGAATAAGATCTATTTTCACAGTATTTCAAAAGGTGAGAGCTGGCCTATGGTTCTATTTGTGGTCTAGAGAAATAGACTCTCAAACACAAGAGTTCTTCAGGAAATATGAGACACCCTTTTTAGGATGTCTAAGCAATGATGGTTATAGATCAGTGTAGTGTGATCTCCGCAAATGAAAATGATACAGCAAACTTCTGCTTAGTACAGTTTTTCATGTGAGCTAGACTATTTCTCTACCAAAGCTTTTGGGATACATACATTGTACAAAATATATGTATTTGTATATATGGTTGTATACACATACATATATACTTTTGAATTAGAAATATTCTTAGCCTTCTCCCTTGATCCAGGAAGGATGGCTGCAAGAATACTAGATCAGGATGTCATTCATGGGCTTTAGAAGTCAGGAGGGTGAAAGAATAGAAGACAAAAGGGACCACCAGCAGCAGAAAGCTTTGCCAGGGGCTACGAGGGCTGGGGGAAACAGATTTCCTGTGTCATTAAGGATGCCAAGCATCACTTCATTTTATTGCTCTGAAGGGACAATGTGCATGTTATTAATTCTCTCTCTTGAGAAAATGAGCCAAATCCTGCATCCTGAACTACGTGGTCCCTCTTTGCATTGCTGGGAAATATATGCTTCCAGAACTTTGAGGAGGAGGTGAGAACTGGAGGCCATTGCCAACAGTGATGCTATGTCATTTAAAATTGGCCAGGGACCACCTGCACCTGCAAATGATGAGGGTGGGATAGAACTGTTTCCCCTAGTGATGCATAACAAGAGATGCAGTGACATCAGCTCTAAAGTTGCTTCTTCCTCTCTGAGCTCCCAGGGAGAGCATCAGTTCAGGACTGAGCTCAAGTGTTTCTTCATCTGTGAGATCCCAACTTCAGAATTTAGCTTCCCAATGTACTTAGTACTTTCTCCAGGACACTTTTAAAGATGTTCTTTCAAATGAGCATACAGGACTAATTGACTTTTTTAAACCTTAAAAGAAGAAAAAGGGAACAATTATTTATTAAATTTCTATTTTTAACACCGTGCTAAATGCTTTACAAAGGTCATCGTATTTGGTCCTCCACAGGATTTTGGGAAAGAAGTGTTTAGTATATGTCCATTTGCCACAAAAGTCATAGTTCTGACAGCAAGGAATGATATTCAGCCCATTTTTGTGCAATTTTTGTATTTATATACATAAATGTATGCATTAAAGATAGATATTTACATAGATATCCATATAAGATCCTTGAGAGTAAGGATTGTCTCATTCCTTTATTTATATCTCCAGCACTTAATGTAGGCCCTGTTGCATAAGAGGTGATTAATAAGTGCTTGTTGGTTGACTAATTGATATACAAATATTAATAGAATTAATGGAATCTCCAAAATGAATAGGGTTTAGGAGATTAGTGGGGTGAGCTCCCTTCTGGAAGCATGGACAATTCTACCTTGAATATCTTCAATGGTATTCATTATCTTCTATAAAATTTATGACACTCTGATTGCTCTAATTGTTAGGAAGTTTCTTGTTATGCTCAATCTTACTGTGTATGCTTATTGGTCTCACTTCTCATAAGATCATAGATTTAAAGCTTGAAAGAAACTAAAAGACCAACACTCTCATTTTACAAAGAAGTTGAGTTCCTTGACCAGGGTCATATAGCTTGAAAATGTCAAAGGTAGAATTCAAGCTTAGGTTTTCCTAACTCCAGATCCAGTAATATATCCACCACCAAAATTGAATTCACAAGGTTCAAAATTTTTCTCAAACCTTTGATCTTTCAGATACTTTGAGAATCAATCCTTGAAATTTGTGACTTTCCCAACATGAATGCCTTTTGTGTGTATATATGAGGAATATGGAGAACTGCAATATTAGTACCATTATATCTATAGATCATTATGGTCTGGATTTTGGTCAACAGATTCTCTTTATTTACATATATTTCATTAACATGAAGTATTTCAGTTGGCAACCTCTCTTTAGAGGTTTGTAATGGGGATTTTTTGTTTTGTTTTGGTTTTGGTTTTACTAGGTGTTTTATTACAGGTTTCTTTTATGATGGATGTTTCTTAAACTATTTCTAAGAAAGAAAACAAAAAATAAAAATCTTGTACAATATGGAATGAATTCTTGCAAGTAGGACTGTTAAAGCCTTTGTATACCCAGTGCCTGACACATAGTAGGTACTAAATATATGCCTTTTAGTTAATTGCTTCATTCATTATACAGCCTGTCTTTCTTATTTCCTTTCTAGGAAGTCCTCTGTTTATCCTCCTTCTACCAAACTTCCTACCTGTGCTTTCTTTTTCCTGATGCTTTTCTGAATTTTCCTTTGCTACCTCATTTATGTGATTTTCTACCCTTCCTTTAGCTCTACTTAATAGATAGTTAGTCAGCTACAGGAATAAATATTTTAAAAATATAAAGAAAGATGAAGTCACTGATTTCAATTCAGTTTAATTTAAAACATTTATTATGCAATTACTATGTATTTTTCCTCAATAATTTTCTAAATCTTATTGTGACCTCACTAATTTTAGCCACCTTCCTATTCCTCTCCTATGAAAAAAATATTTTTTTTCTTTTTAAGACTACTTATGTTTGCCTTTCCATTAATGTTGTGAATGACAAAATATGAAATTGAAAAGAAACCAGTAAAATGCAGACATCAAATGGAGGTAAATGCAAGGAAAGAACTTGTGCCATCTTTATTACTTAAAGTTGGAAAAACCAAGAACCTCCCATTCAATTTGATGAAAATTTATTAAAGACATCCTATATGTTAGCACTAGTTCTGAGTCATAAAGGAAAAAAGAATCAAAGATAAGATCCCTAACCTCAAAGTGTTTCCAATTAGTCTTCCACTTTCCTATTTCTGTTTGATACTTAGATCTCTAAGGTTCATAAACTTAGTTCTCAGTTATAGGTTGATCTGTAGTGTTGTTAATAGGGGGTTAACAAAAACATGAATATGATTTCTGTTACTATCAAGGATTTGACAGAATCATAGATGTTAGATCTGGAAAGCCCCCTTGAGATCATCCTGAGCATTCCCCTCATTTTACAGATGAGGAAACTGAGGTCCAGAGATAAGTGATGATTTTTCTTCTTCAATTAATAACTTTTATTTATACTTTTTTTATACCAGAATTTTCCAATGTGCCTCACCTACACTGATTAATCTTTCCTTGTAACAGAGAAAAATGTAAACAAAACCCAACTAAGTGACCATGATTGTCATTCACCATTTTGCCCTCATATTCTCTCATTCAGTCTTGCCCTTTAGATAAAGAGACATGCTTTCTCTTCTTTTTTCCCTTGGGGCCAATGTTAATCTTTGCAATTAATTTCGTTTCAGTAGCATTTTAGCATTGTTTTCTTTTAGATTGCTTCAGTATTTATTCTTTTCGTGGTTCCACTTTCTCCATCCAATGACAGTTCACCTGTTTTCCTCCACTGCACTGATATCCTCATACTTATTTCTTACAGAGTAATGGTATTGTATTATTTTTATATACAACAGTTATTTAGACATTCTCCAACTGATAAACATTTATTTTATAAGGAACAATTTCTCTAAAATCATGCAGATATAAAATTATGGAGTCTGGACTAAAGCCCAGATGATATGAGTCCAAGTTTAGCATTCCTCCTAATGGTCTATACTCATTTTTGCTTTTTGATTAATTTGAGCATTGGAAGGAATGTAGAATAAGTTAAATGTTTGTCATAAACAGGAGCAGCCAGAAATGGACTAAATACGACTACTGACTTTTAGAGGATACTATTGTACTTTTAAAATTAGGTGGCACAAGATCACCAGACTTGGAGTCAGGAAAACTAGCTCAAATCATGTCTCAGACACACTTGGGCAAGTGACTTAACCTCTTATGGTTTCAGTCTCCTCATTTGTAAAGGGATTAATTGCACTTACCTCATAGTATTGGTTTTTTAATTCATTTTTTTAATTCCAAATTCTATCCCTCACAATTTCCTGTCTCCCCACTGGGAAAATGAACAACAGTACCATTAAAGTACATATAGTCAAACAAAACAAATACCTACATTAGCCATGTTCCCCTCAAAATATGCTTCAGTCTGAACTAAAAATCTATCACCTATTTTTCTAGAAACTGATATGTAACTTATAGGATTATTGGGACAATCATATATAATAATATGTGTATTGTATTTTATAAGACTTATAGGACTATTACAATTCTTAATTAGAGTCTACCTGCTTAAGTCTCCTACCTTATTCTGCCCTTTATGGAAGAACAAACCATAACTATAGATGTTTTTTTCTGAACGTATATAAAATCCCACCCCAATCCCTCATGAGTTAACTCAGAAAGTTGCAAAGTACCCCTTAGTAGCTTATAGAGGATCCATTATTTGCTTAAATTTGTGTAAGGGTGTATGTCTTTACGGTCTATTTCCATTGCATTTTGGAGTTGTAATGTTTCACTATGCTTTATTACTTCCATATCTTTCAATGTACTTGCTTCCTTGGCATTTGCTTAAAATACCCAGTGGTATTTTCTGAGAGTAGTTATTGATTTTAAAAAAATATGTAAGGAGAGAGACAATTTCACTTCTAGCAGCAAAGCAGGATAAAGTTCATCAGCTCCACCCAGACACTTTTCATTTTTCTAACTCCCAGGATGACTTCCATGAACCAAAGACATGACAGGAGTTGAAAAGATTTTCTTTCACCTTAGCTCAAAAAGTTAATTGACTTCAATGAGTGCTAGCTGAGACAGGAAGAAAAAAAAATCAACGAGAGAACTAATGTTGACAGAATTCTCTGTCTAGCTGGCTTTGGGCCTGAATCTCAAAAGGCTGAGATGACCACTGGAGCAATGACCTCAAAGGACTTTTTTTCTGCTATGTGAAAAAGACCACACAGCAGCCTAAATTCAGCAGGGAACCTGTAATTATCCCAGTGGAGACACAACAGAGAGCAACTCAACAGATACCATCAGAGGGCAGTATCAAGGATTTTTAAAAAAACACCAGGAGACAACAGCAGAGAAAGTAAACTAGGAGAACGACCCTGAATTTTAAAGCTGCAAAGAAATGGCCCACAGCCCAAAGACAGCATGAGACCAGGGGATAGAATGAGGAGCTCTATAAGGAAGCAACAGCAGCATCAAAGGTAGAAGGCTTGTTTCAGTGGGATATAGCTCTTGGAACATGAAATACCTTGGCCACCATGCAAGGTTTCCTTTTGTATTCTCCCTCCTACCAAGGATATAAGTCACTTCTGAAAGAGTGTCCACATGTGTACAGTGTGTGTGTATTTTTGTAAAGTTAAGGAAAACTTAACTGAGCTCAGACAAGTATTGGATAATTTCTGCCATCATGGTAGACTTGGAGTCAGTAAGATAATGTTTTCAAATGCTTTCTCCAATATTTACTAGCTGCATGACCATGGGCAAATCAATCAATTTCTTTAGTTTCCTCATCTGAACAATCCAAAAAAATCTAAAATATGCAAGTTTTAAGCATAAGTACCTTAAAATTTCAAGATATCCTTATTTATACTTCCTACTTCATTAAGTTATTTTGAAACTCAAAAGAGGTAAAGAACTTTGAAAAATGTTAACTAGTAAATATCATTTATCATTTACTTTATTCCTATCACCTTTAGAAATATAGAAAATCAGAAACCAATGATATCTTTAGAAATTTGGGGTCAACACCTATTCAGTCCAAATTCAGTTTCATCTTCCACAACTCTATTTGTACTGCAGATATAAATGAACCTAGGCAATACCCAAGCTGCAAAGTTTTGTCATTGTGTAAGAATGAAATTGTCACAAAGACATATCTGTGCTTTATGGAATGGTTTTACTTGAGTTTCCTCCTTGGCTCAAACACTATGAATAATTGCTTTAAGTAAAAATTGTTCTGCTTTTAGTTCCATGGTAATAATCTAGTAATCTAGTAGCTAAACTATTGTGAATTCAAGAGTGCTGAGAGGAAAAGCCACACATAATTGATTTAAGAGCACTTGAAACAAGGGGGATAAGAAATTGCTGCAACAATTGGGACCAGTGTGCAGTTCCTGAACATATCTCTCCCCTGAGGTCTACTACTTCACACTTTGATGGGAATTAATGAAAAAAGAGTTTATTTAAATAAACATGAAGGAAAATGTGTTCAAAGTTGTGTGGTATGCAGAAGATGCAGAACTAACTCACTGAATGACAGGAAAATAAAGGATCCACAAAGACCTTGAATATTTTTAGCTTTAAGCTATTCATTCTACATTCCAGAGAATATGGTATGTGGAGCCATGAGACCTTAGATTACACCTCAGATGATAACGGTATAGCAGACCTCCATGATTTATTGTGTGGTCAATCAAACCTTCCGCAAGACTGTATGCTATGTCTCCTAAGGCTATAAGTAGGACAACCCAATAATCCATTTCTCTTTTCTGATTGGAAAGCAGCATCTGAAGCTCACATACTCTTAGTTTGCTCATGGTGAACATTCATCACCAGGCAGTTTGCCTTGCCTGTCACCTTGAGAAAAAACCTGGTAGAGGAACATTTAAGGTCCTGACTTGATATGAGATGATGTAGAAAAGGTGCTATTGAGGAAAACAGTGTGATACAGAGGAAAATGGATTAGATTTGGGTTTATCATTCTGGGGTTCAAATCCCAAGCCTACCATTAGAAAACTGGGTCATATTACTCTCAGGTCCCAGTTTCCCCATCAGATGACCTACAGGTTCCCTTGTACTTGTGAATCTTCAATCCAGTGATACTGGTCTCCTTGTTCCTGTACAAGATACTCTTATCTCCTGACTCTGACTGTCCCTTATGCATGAAAGACTCTCCATCTTCACTCTGCTTCCTGGCTTCTGTGGTTTCCTTTAAGACCCAGTTAAAATCTGGCCTTCTACCAGAAGTTTTTTCCAATCTCTCAATTACTTTGTCTTCTTTCTGCGATTATGCCCTATTTATCCTGTTTATATCTTGTTTACCTATAGTTGTTCCCCTTATTCCTTAAGTGTAAAGACTGTATTTTATCTTTCTTTGTATTCCCAGAATTTAGCAGTGTGAATGTATTTCCTTACCCTTCCATATTTTTCTTAACCTTTTTTTTTTTAAATCTATGTTTCAAAGGCATAAATACCAATAAGGTGAACTTGAATTCTAGATTCCTACTGGTATTCCTCCTTCCCTTATATCTTCCTGGTTATACAACTACTTCTCTTTCCTTTTTTTTTTTTTTTTTTGAACTTTCTTTTTGTTCTTATGAATCTTTGGCTTAGGTGAAACAAGACTAATCTTCAGTCATAGGCTTGGCCCTGGCCATGGACCCCAAACCACTGATACCTAGGCAGTTCATTTCCCAACTACAACCACTTCATTCACCACCCCTGCAGAGGAGTATTCAATTCAGCAACAACAACAAAATTAAGGATCTACTTAATTGAGTTAAGTCATAATGGCATAATATGAGAGCTGACCTCAAAGTTAGGAAAATTTGGCTTTGAGTTTCATCTCTGACACAAACTGGTTGGGTGACTTTTAGCAAATTACTCTATCCCCTTATTGTTCTAGGCAACTCTCTAAGGCTATAAGCTACAAAAAAGATATAAATCTTTCTTACTGAGAGTTTACCGATGAAATCACAGGGGAAAAAGAGAGAAAGGAAGTGAAAAATGAAGAAAAGACAGAGAGAGGAAGGAAAGGAGGAAAGAATAAAGAAAGAGACAGAGCATTGTGCAAAATGCTGGAGGTGATAACAAATACATGCAGCACCCAAAGATTTGAGAAGCATCCCCCAAAGTAAGAAGGATATTTCCTAATGTGGATCTATTTATTTATTTTTATTATTTTTTACTAACATTTGCTAATAAGAACACCTTATACAAAATATCTTCTCAAACGTCTATGACAATTTCTCACTTATACATACAAAGTTCTAGAAAAAGCAAATTCAAGCCTAAATATGTGGCAAAGGCATAACTCAAAGCTCCTAGAAGTCCTGGAGTCCCAAGATGTTCTTTTTAGGTATGCTATAGCATTTCTGTTGGGCTCTTTGTGGAGTCTTGAATCTATTTTCATCTCGGCGAGTCTGTTTTTGGCTTCCAATACAGACACTGACATCAGCTCTTCTGGGGATGTCAATGCTATGAGAATAAACGATAAGAAGGGAAATACAAAATCCTTCCCCATGCTGGCAAATTCCTCTGGCCTAAAGTGGCTAGTTATTTTATACATTCACAATAGGGCGTCAAGTTTCCTTAGGCAATCTGAATATACTTGTAGCACCATTCCAGTTGACTGAGAATTGTTTTGTACTTAGTCTAAAACCTTTTGATTCATTGATTCAATAGAGAAATGTTCTTACCTGGTTATAATATTAGAGTGTGGATCTTGAAAATAGGACCAGATGATTTGATTACTTTATTCAATTAATTCAATTAATAATTACTCAGTTAACACCTTTCTAATAAAATGAGGTAGTTGTACATCTCAGACCAGATGTCTCATTGATATCTTAAACTCAACCTGTCTTAAACAGTTCATTATCTTTCTTAAACCCTCCCTTATTCCTGCTTTCCCTTTTATTATCAAGGATACCACCATTCTCTGAATATTACAAACTGGGGGTCATTCTCAATTTCTCACTGTCCCTCACTCCACTCCCAATATCTAATCAGTTGCCAAGTCTTACCTTCATAACATCTCTTATATACTCCTATCCTGGCATTCCACCACCCTGTGCATCACTTCATATCTGAACTGTTACAATAGCCTCCTAGTTGATCATTCTCCCTCAATTATTTCTCAACTAAAATTCAACCTTTACTCAACTATCAAATTAATCTTCCTAAGGCTGATCATGTTTTCCCTTCCCACAGTAGACTCCAATGACTGTTTCCTTCAGGATCAGATATAAAATTCTTTGATTGGCTTTTAAAGCTCTTTATAACCCAGCCCTTTTTTTAAAAAGTCTTCTTATAATTCATCTTCATATACTCTTCAATCCAGTGACATTGGTCTTTTGCTTCTTCTCCCATTAGATATTTCATATACCAACTCCAGACACTATCATTGGCTATCTCCCATTACTGGAATTCTCTCCCTCTCATTTCTATCTCCTACTTTCCCTCAAATCAAAGATAAAATCCCATCCTCTCCAGGAAACCTTTTAAATTTTAGTGCTTCATCTTGGAGACAACCATCAATTTATTTTGTGTATATTCTGTTTGAATAGATAGACTCTGAGGTTTATTAGACTCTGAAGTCCTTGAGATCAGTATTGTTTCCCCCATCTTTCTTTATATCCTTCAACACTTAGCACAAGGCCTGGCATACAGAAGTGTTTAATAAATACTCCTGATTTCCTAGTTGTCTAAGCCATCCTTGATTTCATAGAGTTTATAATCTATTAATATATCAATCAGTAAACAATTTTTATTGATACAAAATGGGGAGAAATAAGTTGTGGAAAAACAGTTCTTATTGTCAAGGCAGTCAGAATCTCATGTTGAAAGAGGCAATGTATATGCAAGGTTTTATAATTATTTATTTTGATAATTATTATCCATCCCCAGCCAGAACCTTGCCCTCTGGAATTTACCCTAGAAAAAAGCCTCATCACACAAAATAGAGTTGTTTGTCATTGTTCTCTTAATGCTGAATATGAAACTTGTGCGCTACAAAACTCTCTAAGTGTCTCTCTTATGTTCCCTTGTATCCTAGGATTTTAATTTGTTGGCTATAGAGATTACTATTCCCATAAGCAGAAAGTAGCCTGTTTCATTGCACTCTTCCAAGGACAGAGTTCATGTCTGTTAATTATTGGACTTTCTTCTCCATACTTAGGACACCCAGAGGAACATATGTTAACTCTTTTAGGCCTTTATAATAATATTTTTCTGACCTATACCCGTTTTGGAGAGAAATTATAAATATACCTCTCTAAATACCTGAGATATTTCTCTATGCCTTCTGTCAGTCGAGAGGTGGGACTCCAGATGTGGAATGTGATAAATGCTATCCTATTAGAATGCTGTCAATTGACTTTACATAAAATTTTTTTTGTGTTTGTTTGTTATAAGAAAGGATAAAAAGAGAGATTGGGAGGTGATAGTTAACAGGAATGACTGGCATAAAGGCAAATGCAACAGTGGAATAGAAAAAAATTTGAGAAATAAATTATCTGATTAAAAAATCTATAAAAGATTTATTCAGACAAGCAAATGTTTCTATGACCTTATTTACATAGATATTTTATTCAATGACGTATAGATCAGAAGCCATTCTTTTCCATTTTCTCCATAAGCAAAGGGTCCACCCATGCTATGGGAGGTCATCCTCACTTTGGCCTGACATCTGGAGGACATCAATGTGTGTGGGAGTCATATCCCAAGACCTTAAATCTTTTCAGGTTGAATGTTTAAAAAGTATTGAAATTGTCCTTGAAATTGCATCGATTAATAACAGTAAGACTCAGGTTTTGATGTGGCTTCCTAGTTGCCTGAGTACAAAAAGCCAAGAGGAATTTGAACTGGGCTTGATGGCTGATCACCATGGACCTCAGGTTCAGGGGAGCAATGCTACATGAGGAGGGCATCTTCATGAATATCTTTGTTGAATATCTTTCCTCTGTTATGGCGACATAAATCTCCTCTTGTTAACTGTTAATGCATCACAAGTATCTCGTTTCATTCCAGTCTTGAACATAAATCACTAGGGAACAAGTCTGAATTAGTCCTTTCTTCCAACTTCTGGCAATAGTTGTGCAGGAAGAAATGAGATAACCTTCTTTCACTGGAATATGAATGATGCATAGAAAGGTGAGTCCATGGTGGTCTCTGTGCTTCTAGAACTACTTTTTGGCTGTGTTGGCCTTTTTTTTAATAAGGCTTCCCTTATCACTTCTGGGGGATCAGTGAGTAAATTATGAAACCAATGTGACTATACTCCATCCTTAATAACTATTCCCTGTAAGTAACTGCCATAAATTATTATAAATTGAATTTATATTTTTTAATTGGGGGATAAGAGTAATTTTCAGACCCTCCAGCTTTGGTCCTGATCCTGGTCATTAAAGCTTCCTCCAAATTCTAATAAGAGATTTCCTTATAACTCAGCTTACTTGAGAAATATTGAATTTGGAGGGTGAAATTTTTCCCAAGAAAAAAAAATACAAATGCTGAAATAGCCTAATGGTTTACAACGCATGAAAAATGATATTCAGCAAGGTTATTCAATGATTATACCATTTTAGTTCAGTTGTGCACAACTTCTTTGCCTCTGGGTTGCCAACTAAGCATCATGGTCCACTGAGAGCTCCTCATGACCTTTTGTACTTAGGTGACTAGCAAGCCATATCAACAGCCTGGGTTTAGTCCCCTGAGTTAATTAAATCTTGAGGGAAGTTTCAAAACCTTTTAACCTTCATGGAACAGTACCTTAGATTGTTCTCCTAACACTTATTGTAATACTTGGGCTGTCTACCAGTTATATCTTGCTTTTATCACATGATCACTCCATCTTTATTTTCAACCAAACATTTCTTTAATAACACTGACTTGTGTTTGTGTAGAAATTTTTTCCATTTATTTGTTATATGTGGTTATCTATTCACATCCACCTTGCATTTCTGTCCCACTTACTAACATTTATTTCAATGCTTTAAAAACTCTAATATTCCATTAATGATGAAAAAAGCTTAATATTCTGATAATTTTAAAAACAATGATAATAGTTGACAATTTTGCCACTCAAAAAGGGATCCACCCATTATGCTGAAGGTCTTTCTTACTTCTCTTAACACCTGGAAGATATTAATTTGTGTGAGAACAAAATCCTAAGGCACTTAATAAATGTTTGTTGCCTTAATTTGACCCATGAAACAGATAGTAACACCAAACAATCCTCACAACTGTATAGTTCTTTTGTGACTGTGCTCTTCCATGACCATATTAGATTGGAAGAAAAAAGGGGAAGTATATCCTATGAGTCACAGTTTTTAGGCTATCTATAAACTTTAATTTCAAAATTTTCAATAAATGTGCCAAGTTTGTCTAAGGATCAACAAGTCATTGAGGATGTGAACCACAGCTTACTAACATTCTCACTATCAACAAACAAAACCAGTTAACATTAAGAAGTTGTCATAAAAGTCTTCCTGGGAAGGACAATATATAAAATGAATAAATATTTTCATCATGCTCCCCAAAATAGTCACCCATCTTCACCTGAATTGACTGGCCTATCAATACCAGGGAGATATACAGACATAAGTCAAGATACAATAACCAATCAAATACTGATTTCTTCAGGAAGATGAATCAAGTCAAGATTCAATTGTTACCAAGTGAGTGATAATTCTTATGCCTGGAAAAGAGTAAACACAAATTCAATATGTCACTGGCTGTTAGATGTAGTTCTTTGGAATAAATTCCAAAGTCAAAAACTGTTTGAAAAATCAGTAGCTTTCTTAGAACTTCTGCTGATTCCTCTCAGTTTCTAAAACATCAACATTGACCTTCATCATGGACTTATCCATGTCCTTGTCTGTATACCTACCCACACTTACATGACGTACACTGTACTCTATATTGGACCATTCCCTGCTATCAGAATTGCTCACCAGTTCCAGAAAGACATCTTCTCTCTTCCATTCAATCATGAAGACCAACTAGTATGTAATTTCTAGATTTTGCTATCCATGATTCTTCAGGTATTAAAGGTCACTTTTCTATGACATATCATTGTCAATTTATGGACAGATATCTTGCATGAACTAGACCTTTGTGCAGTGTCTCATGTACTATATACATCCTACCATAAAGTTAATGGTTCATTTGGCTACTTTTCTATCTAATAATGCTATTACAATAATTCTGTGTAGTAACATAGTATAATAGTAATAGTGTAATAGCAATTATTTTTAATCTATCCAAAATATGAACTTTTTATATACAGTATAGTCTTCATCTTTATTTTTTAATTGAGCTAACCCCATGGACTCATGTCCCTACATTAAAGACCATCTAGGCTAGAGATCAATTAAAGGCTATCCAAAATGACTTGGAAAATATTCATGGGCAACCAAAAATGTCATATATACATGAGGATTATTGTTATTAGCATGCTCTCAAGGAATTAATAGGTAAAAATAATAAAGCAAATAAGTAGAAAATAATTTACCTGAAACATTTTTGGAAAAGGGAAGAATTTATGATAAAACAGGAAGTAGGAATCATTAATAATAATTAATAAAAATAATATTATATAATATATGAGACAGAGAAGGACCAGTGAATATTTGGAATGAAGAGGTCTTGTAGACCTCTACAATGAGGTGGGTTAGGAGCATTTTCTCATATTACTTCTTTCTAATAATATTTGTTCTTTTTTATTTTGTTGCATTCATTTTTGATTTTGTTGTTCTTTAAACATCTACATACATTATTGTAGTCATTGTGTGTATCATTTTGATTTTGCTTTATTCATTTGAATATTCATATTCATTTGCATATTCATTATGCTTCTCTATATTTATAATATCCATTGTTTATTACAGTACAGAAATATTAATCACAATAATATTTCATGATATCCATATAACACATGTTCAGCTTTTCTCTATGTACTGTATTCCAAATCTTTTGTTATTACAAAGAGTCCTGTTATCAAAATTTTTGTGTATGTGGGACTCTCTTCTTATCAAAGACTTTTTTGGGGATATAAACACAGTAATATAATTTCTGGGACAAAGGGTATAAGCAGTTTAGTCATTTTATTTGTATAACCCCAAATCACTTTACAAAATACTTCATTCAGTTCATGGCTCTATCAACAATGCACCAATATGCCTTTCTTCCCACAACCCTTTCAACATAAAATATTGCCATTTTTTGCTATCTTTGCCAACTTGCAGGACATGAGATGAAACCTCAAGGTTCTTTTTATTTGTATCAACGGTGATATTTAAAAGCTATTGCATTAATAAAGATGTAACATCTAGATTAAGGGAGGTAATATTGCATTCTCTATTAAATCACAGCATGAGTAATGTGTCCTATCTGCCATATTACTTTCAAGAATTATTAACAACCTAGGGCATATCCACTGGAGAACTCCCAAGATAGTGAGTGGCTTCTAAAGCATGTTATGTAAGGAATGACTGAATGGAATGTGTAGAAAACCACAAGTAAGTGTCTATCTAACTCAGCAGGCAAGGAAAAATAATGTGGGTAACTAGATTTGATTAGATAATTGGATTTATGTTTCTGCAGAAGTTTTTGTTTGTTAGCATTTGAGTTATAGCCACCAAGAAAAGTTTGACTATTCACCAAGAAAAAAATAAACCTTGCTCAGGAGTAACTGTTGTCAGTGCACCCAATACAGGAAACAGACAGTTCTTGTACAGTGTTCCATAAAGCTAACAAAAGTTGGCCAAGAGAGCCGCCAAAAAGAAGAAAAAAGATTGGGGTCTTGTTTCAAGTACAAATAGAAGGCAGAGAAAAAAATTTGAAGACATGCAGAGAATGTGCTATGTTTGTGTTTCTGCCAATACTAAATTAATATCTATGTATATATAAAGTGAAAACTGATCTCTATCAGAGAGAAGACGGTAAAAAAGGCTTCAGGAATATATCTCTACTATCCAGGTTGTCAAGCAGTGTGAAATTTTTTCTTAAGTGAATGAAAAAATTTTTTCAAGGGAAGAAATAAAGAAGAAGAGTTATGTGAAGAGAAAGAATGCTCCTCTGGGCAAGGAGACTGAATGAGAATGAGACAGAGAAGGACCAGTGAATATTTGGAATGAAGAAATGGGATTAATTTCCCTCAGAATGGAGAAATAGACCCTCTCAGAAAGAAACCATTTCATATACTCCAAGAAAAGATGATTTAGAGTTCCCTCAGAGAAAACTAATGAATTATAATTTAATAATTACTATAACAATAATTATTATGAAACATATTATATAATAATAATGTAATATTATTGTTGTATTCAGATATATATTTTGTTGTATACATATTATATATATTATTGTATATATATGTTTTATATATATATATGTTATATATATATATATATATATATATACACAATTATCAGAGGAAAAAGAGGCAAATAACAGTTATTGGAATTTTTCTGCTATGGACTTCTAAAGAGACTTGTCTTCCTAGACATATATTTGGCACCTCATAGAAAATTTTCTGAGATTTGTCAGACTTGATGACCACTACTGAATCTTATTCATTTGGTAACAAGAAGAAATTTGAAGAAGTGTGGAGAATTTTTAAATCCTCTGTAAGAACAATAAAGCACATAGAGTAATAAATAAAGCTTTTCATCACCACTACATCTTACTACAACTCAAGTTTTCAGAAGATAAAGATGAATTTCAGGGTGAATCTAAGGTGGGAGAGGCTTCAAGATGTCTGAGAATTTCAACTTCTTGATTATACTCTAAGATAAAAGGATGAATGATGCACTCCTAGACAGGTTATGGAATGTAAATAACAAGGGTTGATTTTTTTAAATTACCTGCAGTCCTTTGATTTGAATTAAAGTTTTAGTTTAAAAGACAGGGAGAAAGCTACTCACATATATCTATGAAGCCTAATATTAGGAGAGTGCCGAGTACAAAATAGTACAAAAGGCCCAGAAAAAATTATAGAAAACAATTTTGAAAAAGAAAGACACCATTTTCTAGGAGCCAAGAATGATAGCAGAAGGCAAGGGCTTCAGTTAGACTGTGGCAAAAGAGATGATATTTGTGAAACTGTTATTGGTATGAACTGCAATGTTTCCTAGTCATCCAGAGGAGATACAATTGTATGGACAAGCCATTTCTCCCTGTGTTTCTCTTTGTTCCAAGGGCAATACTATAATTATTAAAATTATTGGAGAACATTCTTATTTTCTATGGACTCTGATCTGAGTACTGATTCCCTTAAGTTCTAAATAAATTGTCCATATCTTAAACTTAATGATTCTATGATCTTTAGGGAAAGTTATTGGGCAGGGCTTGGAAGTGGGAGGACATACACATCAGATACTGAAATCTATCACAGAGAGCAGACAACAAACCAAAGAATTAAAAGGTTTGTCCTCTCTCTCTCTTAGAAAAGAAATGTGCATAGATAATTTGTTTAAATACAAGATTTATATAAATAAATGAAAAGTTGTATAACAGTTTATTATATTTCAGCATTTCAAAGATCTATGATATTATTCCTACCGTCTTTGCCACCATGAAGTTTCTCTGATCCATCCTTCCATCATACCAACCCCCTTTTCCCACAGTGAGTTCCTCCCAGAACCTCCATTTACAGGAGGGATCCAGGCTGACTAAGCTTAATTCCTGCTCCTACCTACACACCTTTGAGCTCCCTTTTGTGCATTATTTCCCCCAGTTGATTATAAAGTCTTTGAGGATAAAGAACTGCATTTCTTTTTTTTTTTGGTTATAATTGTAACTCCAGACAGTTCCTGGTATAAAGTTAAACAACCTTAGGATTACTTGTCTTGCCTTGATTTATCTGTGTGATTATTCCTATAATCCTCATGAAATGCTGTGCCTCCAGCCCCACTACCTGGCCAAATCTTTGGTGAGAGACATTTCCAGATTTCACTAAATGACAGATAGATGCACCAGGGTGGGAAGCCTAGTATATACTGAAAGTCTTTCCATTTTAGTAGGATCTGTAAAAATCCTTATTTTACTAGCATGGTTTTCTTGAATCCAGGACTAACTTTCCCTGACATGTTTAGGTATCAGCGTAAGACTTAAGTGTAGTTAGAAAACGGTATTAGACTCAAATACAAAATAATACATGATTAATTGTAAAATTACTTACATACCAAATAGGTAAGTATTTGCAGCAGGTGAAGCTGACCTCTATATAATACTGCCACAAGATTAAGCCACAGACATGAATTGTCAAAGTTCAAGATAGGGCAAGATCTAGCAGTCCAGAGCCAGTGTTATTATATAACAAAACAGAATAGGAGAGAATGAAGATGCTTTCTGCAAAGTCAAGAGGAAAAAAGTCCCCACTGTCACTTCTGTTAAAATAGTGGCTAAATGATCTTTGTATGAAGTGACTCTTGAAGCAGAATGTCTTTGCTTTAGGCAAAGCTCCACATCCGGACTGGTAACCCCTCCTTTCCTCTTCTCTGGGAGCACCCATATCTAGAATCTTTCTTGCTAGAAGATTTGGAAAATCACAGATGCTTAGGTTATGGATACCTACTTGACAGGGACATCAGAAGGTGAAAACAAATTATATATTCCTGAAGACAGATGCACTTATCCTTGTCAGTAAAATAACTGGCTTTCTCTTGCATTTGCTGAGCAGTTCTCTCATATGAGACTGACATTCCCACACTCAAAACCTAGATTCTCCATAATGTATCCAACTTTCCAGAGATCCAATGGCATCCTCCATAACCAGATGACTATAATTTTAAAATATTCTTTAAATATGTTTTGCCTGGTTACACATGTATAATCTATATCAAATTGTTTACCTTCTTAATGAGGAGGTAGCGAATGGACAGACAGAATTTGGAGGCTTGACATTTTCTTAAAATGTTAAAAATTGTTTTCACATGTAATTGGGGAAAATGAAATATTTTGAAAGATTAAGATATCCTTTATTCCTTATTTCTCCAAAACCCTTGGGTGTGTCAAATTAAATATTTTCTTTTGGGTGAGGTAAAACCCACCAAATAAAGGAATATAAATTTTTTTATTAATTATTATTAGGTTTCTTTCCTCTGTGTGTTTCATGGCCTATCCTCAATTATCTTTGATTAAGTTACACAATCTCCAATCATAGATATATAAACTAGGTTTGAAAATTTTCTAAACTTTTTTTTATAGCATAACTAGGTGTGCAAAGTTATGTACTTTGAGCTACTAAATGATATTAGATATCAAAATATATCAGGACTAACTGAAGGAATGAAGTAACTTTGGAATTATGTATATCAGATGAGGAGATTACAGTGAGTTTATTCCAGCAAGTGTTAAATGAGTTAACCTTTGGGAGGGTTTTAACTGCCTGTAAGTACAAGAACCTATAATCAGATGGTAGCAAAGAGCTAGAACCTACAAGTGTTTCACTTCCTCTCCTTTCTTTCATTGACCATGATCATGTTGTCAGACAGACTGGACCAATAACAAGTAATATAATTAGCCAGAAACTGAAAGAGAACAAACTCGGTAGACTGAGGAAAAGCATCTTCAGGGAATTCTCTACCGGAACCTCAACTTTTGGGGACTAGCAGAATATTATACAAACCTCAGAAGACGAGGATTGAAAGAAAGAGACTTCCATCCAACTAGAAGCTATGAGTTAACATTTTGTCACATGTGCTCTCCAAACTTGAACCCACCTTCCTCTGGACTCCAGATGCACTGGTAGGGGGTTGTATCACAAACTTTAAGAAGAAATATTTTGTACTAACCTTAGAAAATATTACTAATTAAAAGCTTAATTCAGTTCAGTAATCAACATCAACAGGATAATCAATGAAGAATACAAGAGTTGGGGCTCCTGAGCAATAATAATAAAAAATCAACTAAAATATCTCAGTGACTCAAGAGATTCTGAGTAGAGAAGGAGCCAGCTGCCTCTGGGTACTGAAATGATAGTCCTAGGGAATAATGAGAGAGTTTAGTGGAGATGTTATATATGGAAATCTTTAAGTTTTCTAAAAACAGCTGTAATGGATGAAGACTCAGTATTTCAGAAATGAAGAGGGAAAGAATCATAAAAATGAGACAGAAATATGAAAAAACACTAGTAGAGGTCTTACTTAGGAATAATTGTTCACATATTATGCTTTACAGTTGCAAAGCATTTTTCTCACAGCATGCCCATGATGTTGCATCGCAGATATTATTATCCCCATTTTATGATGAGAAAATTAGGATTTTAAATGTCAAGAAAAGTTACCCACATTCACATGTCTAGTATATAGTATAGTCAGTACTCTAGATCATTTCTCATGAGTCCAATACCAGGATATTTTCCACTATAATGCTAATAGTTTCCAAGAAGCAAAAATATCTGCTATAGACATTTTGAAAATTAGACTTTGGAATCACTGGAAAATTTAAAAACCTTTAATTGGCAGACACCTAAGAAAAATCATTTATAAAAGTTAATTTGAATGTTAGAGGAAGAGAACAGAAATGCTAGATTAAGTTTAAATAATAAAAATAATTAATAACTAACATTTCTATATGACATTATTTCAGTTATGTGAAATAGATTAGGGAAATTTCTAAAAGGAATGGTCAATTGAATTATGGAATTTACGAAAGGAATGGAAACTATTTGAAAGTGGTAGGTACTAGTGTGCTACAACTTCTGAGACACAATTAAAATTATGGAAAATTCACATAATTATAGGATATCAGAGTTGGAAGGAACCTTAGTGGCCATCTAACCCAGATTGTACCTGAAATAAAATCAATCCCTTCTACAGCATTTCAAACAAATTGGTCAACCAGTTTCTGCTTGAAAACTTCCATGTAGGAGGAACTTGCTACTTTCTAAGGTAGCCCATTCTACTTTTAAATAGCTCCAATTTCTTGACATGAAGCCTAAATTTACCTTTTTGTTACTTGCAACCATTGTGCCTGGTCCTGCTTCAATTTTACCTAACTATCCCCTCTCAGATTTGTGTCATTTTCAAATTTGATTAGAATATCATCTGTGTCTTCATCCAAGCCATTGATAAAAATCATTGCCCATACAGGACCAAGCATAGATTCTTAGGGCACTATATTAAAGACATATTGTCATGTTGACACAGAACCATTAATGATTACTCCTTAATTGTGGGCATTCAACCCAGTTCAAATCTGTTATGGGCTAGAACTCTGAACTTGAAACAAGTTGTTAAGTCAGTGGAATTGATAAAGACAATGTTCAGTACATGTACTTAGTACTTAATATAGTTCTACAAGATTCACACCTATGATGAGAGCATATAAACTTGGACAAACTCAGCCAGAATCAGAACTAGGGAAGACAGAGACCTTGGTGGTGGTCCTCCTGCCTCCCCCACAGAAACCAAGACACATTCAGGAGGACCTCAAGAAAGCTGGCCTGGGCCCCAGGCAAGGCAACAATAAAGGATTAGGACTTTAACCCCTGGCTACATGTGTGGTGATTACTGAACTGAAACGAAGGCTGCTCCCAGAGACCCCAAGAAAACCAAACCAAAGAGAACATTACACAAATCCACATAATTATATAGGCTTTATTAAAATCTATACTAAAACACAGGCAAATTACATCCATGTATCCTAATCTACAGGTCTGGAATCTCTATTAAATAAGTAAATGAGTTTAGTCTGGCATGACTTGTTCTTGCTGAAGTTATGCTATTTTTGTGTTTAGGACTTCATTTTCTGGGTACTCACAAGTCCTTTTTATGACAATTTTTTATTTTTCAAAATTCATTCAAAGATAGTTTTCAACATTCCCCCTTGCAAAACTTTGTGTTCCACCTTTTTCTCCCTCCCTTCCCACCCACTTCCCTAGGCAACAAATAATCCAGTATAGGTTAAGCATGTGCAATTCTTCCACAATTATCATGCTGCAGAAGAAAAGTCAGATAAAAAAAAAATGAGACAAAGAATAAGCAAATAATAACAAAAAAGTGAAAAATACTGTGTACATTCAATCCCCACAGTCCTATCTCTGGATACAGATGGCTTTCTTTATCTCGAGTCTATTTGGGATTGGCCTGAATCATCTCATTGTTGAAAAGACTCAAGTCCATCACAATTGATCATCATATAATTATGTGGTTGCTGTGTATAATATTCTCTTGGTTCTACTCACTTCACTTAGCATCAGTTCATGTAAATCTCTCCAGGTCCTTCTTAAATCCTCTTGCTGATTGTTTATTATAGAACAATAATATCCCATAACATTCATAAACCATATCTTATTCAGCCATTCCCCAACTAATGGGCATCCACTCAGTTTTCAGTTCCTTGCTCTAGGTCCTTTTTCCTTTTTTGTGCTCTCTTTGGGATACAGACACTGATGAATCAAAGGATATGTCTTTTGATAGTATGATATCAAAGGACTTTGATAGTCCTTTGGGCATAGCTCCAAATTGCTTTCCATAATAGTTGTATCAATTCACAACTCCACCAACAACGTATTAGTGTCCCAGTTTTCCCACATCCCTTCCAACATTTATCATTATCTTTTCTTGTCATCTTAGCCAATCTGAGAGGTATGAAGTGATATTTTAGAATTGTCTTATTTTGCATTTATCTAATCAATAGTTATTCAGAGCAATTTTTAATATGACTAGAAATGGTTTTAATTCCTTCCTCTGAAAATTTTCTACTCAGAAATCCTTTAATATTAATTCTGGAATTTTTCCAAAATTGAAATAAAAGTTTATTGATTTATACTTTAGATATTTTCTTCTCTTCCATATTTTTGAATATTGGACTGATAATTTCCCTTCTCAAAACTGTGGTTTCTCTTCCATTTTCTAAAATATATCAAAAACCCCTGATATAAAGAAATCAAAGCAACCTATACATATACATATACAAAAATATTCATGGCAGCTCTTTTTGTGGTGGCAAAAAATTAGAGATTGAGGGGATGCCCATCAACTGGAGAATGACTGAAGAAGTTGTGTTATATGTATGTAATGGAATACTATTGTACTAGGTGGTACAGTGGAGCACTGGCCCTGAAGTCAGGAGGACCCGAGTTCAAATTCTACCTCAGATACTTGATACTTACTAATTGACTAAGTCACTGAACCCCAATTGCCTTGCAACAAAACAAACCAAAAATAAAGGGAAAAGGTAATGATCAAGTAGTTTTCAGAAAAACCTGAAAAGATTAACATAACTGACATAAAGTGAAATGAGCAGAATAGAATTTTGTACATAGTAACAACAACATTGTTCAATGATCAAATATGATTGACTTAACTTTTCTCAAAAATACAGTGATCCAAGTCAATCCAAGATTCATAGTGGAAAATACTACACACATTCAGAGAAAGAATGGATAGAATCTGAATGCAGATTGAAGCATACTATTTTCACTTTATTTTTTCACGACTTTTTCCTTTTTCAAATTGTAATTGTTTTACAAACTGTTTCTACTTTCACAATAGGACTAATGTTGAAATAGATTTTGCATAGTTATATAAATATCACATTTTAGGAAGAGGGAGGGAAGGAGAAAATTAGGAACTCAAAATTCAATTAAAAATGAATTTGTTCTTATGTATAATTAGACAAATAAAATATTATTAAAAATAACAATAATTGTCTATACATGTGATTTTAAAAGTACTTTTTAAAATAAAAACAAAAAAGGTATTAACAAAAACTTATTTTAAAAAAATTCCTAACAGTAACTTGCATCTGCCTTTTCTCTCAGTACTTTAGTATATTTCATCTGGAGCAAGTGACTCATCAAGTGCTGCTGGATAGTTTTAACATTTCCTTATGAACTTTTATTAATATCTGGTTCATATTTTAATTGTTCTAAAATAGTTTTAAAGGAATGCTGGAGGAATTAATTTCACAAAGTAAAGAGTCTTTTTCCCCTTTGTCTTTTATAACTCAAAGATTGTCATTCTTGGCAGGTAAAATAAGGATCAAGCTGCAAAGTTCTTACCCATTTTTTCAAAAATCATTGCCCTATTTATCCCTAGCAGTGATCTGATCTTTTAATCTACTCTTTTATTCATTACTTGGTGTTCTGTAATTGTGTACTATTATCACAGTGAACTTTCAGTGAGGAAACATTCAATCAAAGATCTTCTCCAATTCTGCATCTTATAATCTTAGATATTTATCATGAAAAAATTAAGTAGGGCAGCAAAATGGTACAGTTGATAGAGCATTGGCCCTGGAGTCAGTTCAAATCTGGTCTCAGATACTTAACACTTACTAGCTATGTGACCTTGAGCAATAACCTCAATGCTTCACCAAAAAAGAGAGGAGGAAAAAGAAAAAGAGACAGAGACAAATACAGAGACAGACAGAGAGAAACAGTAACAGAGAGACACAGAGAAACAGATACAGAGAAAGAGAAACAGAGATAGACAGAGACAGACAGAGAGAAATGACTTATCAATAGTTATATAACCATAATAGTTGTGGAGGACTTGAACCCAGGAATTTCTGACTTTTTAAAATTTAAGTGAGCTGGCTCATGTCAATCTCTTTAGATATCTTCCTTTCCTCCTCATAAGAATTATTTCTTTTTTTGTGTCTTCACAAGTTCAAGGATGGAGTTTTCCTATTCCTACAAGGTTGACTTCTTTTAGTGCATAAACTTAAAATACTAAAAAATTTATCCTTACACAGAGAGAAGGGCAATCAGAAATAGACTGTTTAAGTGAGTATTATTCAGCAAAGGTTAGGAGAAAGAAATGGTAAATAAAATGATTTTAAAATTATTTAATAGTAGCTCATATTTTTGCAGCACTTTAAAGTTTACAAAATAATTTCCTTAACATGATCCTATGAGAGAACCAGGGAATTTCTTATTATTCCCATTTTACAGTTGAGTAAATTGAGGTTCAGAAAAATCTAAGAGTTTAATGTCATAGAACCCAAGTCACAAAACCCAATGTTTTTGATCCTCCATCTCTTGTATATTTGACACTGAACCAGACTCCCTCTTTGTATTTATTTATTTTTCTTGTGTTTTGGGCTTGGTTTCTTTTATGGTATATAAAAACTACAGTCTATATGTGCTCCAATTTCAGGAATTCATTGTTTAGCCTATGGGACTCCTTCCTTTGTTATCACAGGTCATGACTCTTTTATACCTTAGAAACAATTTTCCTATGGCAAAAAAAAAAAAAAAAATGTGACCCTGAAACCAATCTAAAGATGAGCTTCTCTGATATCAAACAGGTTATTCTCCAGATGTCAGATACATTCTACCTTCAGGCCTGCACTCAAAATCTTTCTGGTTTGGTGGCCATTTCTTGAGTTGGTTCTGTGAAACTACAGTCAACTCTATGCTCCGTGAAGTTTTGAAGCATGACTGAATGTGTGGTTATTTAAGGAAACAAATTTTATAGGGGTACTAAGAACGACTTTGAAATGAACCATTTTCAGGATGGCTTTTAATTTGGTCTGGAGCATCATTTTATAACTACATCAAAACCCCATGAGGATTAAGGGGCAGCTGTCCAATGCCTAGAGTTTCTCCAGAAAAAGAGTCATATAAATCCAAGAATTATTTGTACAGTGTGATGATTAAGATTTATCTTGAACTGTGGAGTTCCATACATTAGATGCAGGGTTTAATTTTTATTTTAAGTTGACAAAAGATATAACAACCACTGATGAAGTCCATCAAGAGTATGATAAAGTAAATCAATAACTTACAAACTGAGATTTCACAATTTTCTGTTTTCAATCTGTTTCCAATTTAGAAGGCTAAACTCCATCTCCCTTTGTCACTGACTCCCTTTTTCTCCATCCCACAGAACTGAACCATAGCATAGTATCATAGTCCTATGTAAGGCAGTTCTTTTCATGGGATGCACCTGGTCTTCCTTACTCATTAATGTTCTTGGAAGGGGTGCCTAATTTCTATCCTACTTCCCCAACCATGAACCCTGCCAGGAAGTGAAGAAATCCCCAGTGGAACATTTATTTCAGCAATCAGTTAAAGCAGAACATAGAGGTCAAGTGATGACTCACTTTCTGGATCCCTTTTTATCCCACTGGAGAGAACTACACACTTTTCCTAAACCCCTCAAAATGAATTGCTAAGGCTTAAAAATATATGCTTCCAAAAGACCAAAATTTAAATGAGAACAAATTCTCATAGGTGTCCAATAGTTTTTATTTATTTATTTATTTTTATTAAGCATACACTGTTATGTACATTTCTGTGGAAATGATTGTTGAAAATACAGGTAGGTCCTGATGGGTGCAAATAATGATTCACCTGAAATGATCACATGTATTTGAATTTGAACTATGCAACTTATAGTTATATAAAATGTGGTAATTGGTTCTAGTTCAATGAAAATATGCATTGAGAATTTGAATAATATTATAACTTCAATTGATTATTCTATATTCATATATATGTGTATATATAATGAGTTAATAGAGATCTAGCTTATAACAACAATAACTGGCTTTTATGTAACAAATAATATGGTCATTTAATCTTCATTACAACTTTATAAGGTAAGTACTATTGGTAATTATTGTCATGCTACATATGAGGGAATTGTCATACATATACATGCATATATACATATATGTGTATGTGTATATATGTGAAGCAAATGAGAATCTTAAAATCTTCTATTTGTTCTTCTCTTACTCATTCATTAAATCCCATATGTCTTTCCTTACACTCACTTTCTAGTGAATTTCTAATCTCACTACCTTTTTGTTTATCTGATCCTCATACTCATCATGTCACATCTTAATTATTGCAGTAGCCTTCTAGCTGACTTCCCTGATGAGGCTGTCTGACCCCTCCCAATTCAACCTGCGTCTTAATGCCCAATTAATCTTCCTTACATACTTTGACTCTGCTCAACATCTAAATTCTTCTGTCTGAATTATTGAGATTTTCTAAAACCTCATGCCAGCCTAAGTATATGGCCTATTATCTCACTTCTCCCAATACTCCATTGCCATTCTAATCAGCCATGTTTCCTTGTTATCTCATTAACATACTTTGCAATTCTTCCTTCTGTCATCTTGCTTATTAAGGATGCCTCCTTTTGTGCACTTATCAAAATCTTGGCCATCTTTCAAAGTTCAGCTCAAATACTTCTATAAGGCCTTGCATACACAATGTGAAGACTAGGAGTCAGAAGGCCTATAATTTGAATTTATGCTAGGTGGTCTTTGTCCAGTCACTCAACCATCTTGAGTATTAGCTTCCCAGCTTGTAAAATAAAGGAGTTGGGGTCCTAGATCTCTAAAGTCCTTTCCAGCTCTAAATCCTATGTAAGAGTTCCTTAATTTTTAATAATTCTGCTCCCCTTTGAATTTCTAGAAAATTATGATAAATTTTGCCTCCCGTTCCATTCCATTCAGCAATTCACACATAATAATCTCTCTCTCTAACTGTCATAATGGCTTTCCCTTTTCTTACTTGGACTAGTATTTTCCAAAATGGGGAATTTAATCCATTCATACTGAATTCCTCTTAAGCAGGGGTCCAGCCACCTTGATTGGTGACTGACCACTTGCAAACTAACCCACTTAGCCCACTCTATCTATCTGGCCCAGGCCAAGGATTATGCTTTACCTTAAATCCTACAATCACTATCCACTTCTGCCATCTTGCTATCTTTCTGATGCCTTATGCGTATGATCTCATCCCAGACCATCTCTCACTTAGAGCAAAGCAACTGAACCAAAGTACCATGGTTTGTAACTGTCCTATACTTCAACTCAGGATGCCCCTGATACCCCAGATCAAAGTTTCATTCCCTAGCCATCACTTTCCTATTTGTGATGTATATCTTCCCTCCAGTACAATAAAATTCCTTCAGGGCAGGAATCATTTCTCTTTTCTGCATTTGAATTTCCACTACTTAGCCACACCATTCTTGGCACATAGTAAGCTTTAAAAAGTGCTTTTTCATTCATTGATTCATTCTAATCTATAGCATTTAAGTATAAGCAGATTTGTATTGTTTTCTTTGTTAGTTTTCCCTTTCTACTACATTATAAACTCTTCAATGGCAGTCTGACACAGCAATGAATACATTTTAAGTGGTCAATTGCATGAAATAAAAATCTTTTCAATGTTTAATTCTCACTATTATTCCTATTTCAATTTAATAGTCCCCATGCTAGTACTCTGGAGGTTTATAAGTACATGGCCCTGCTCTCAAGAAGCATGTGGCCTTGCTGAAAATTTTGAATTAAATGACTACTTTTTATATCATTTATCAGCAGAGCAATAGCAGCAACTATTGACATTTTTGCGTGGCTACTATTTATAACTAAGATACTGTGAATATAAAGAGGTATAATACACAATTCCTTTTTCTTTAAGAAGCCATACAACCTAATATGACTGAATATATAAATGTGTGTCATTGTGTTAAAAAGCTAGATAAAATACAAGGTAGTATAGCTTAAATACTAAACAAGTGGTATAGACAATAAATATGTGACCTATCTCCTGCAATTCCAAGCTGTAGATTTATATCAAATGGATCCAACTTTGGGGATTTTCTCCCTAAATTATACCTCTTTGGTATATTTGCCCCTATTCCAAATTCCTTCTAGAAATATAAGAAATATAAGAAAATGGGGCAGCTAGATGGCACAGTGGATAGAGCACCAGTCCCGAAGTTAGGAGAACCTGAGTTCAAATCTGGTCTCAGACACTTAACATTTCCTAGCTGTATGACCCTGGGAAAGTCATTTAACTCCGATTGCCTCAACAACAACAAAAAAAAAAAAAAAAAAGAGAGAGAGAGAAAAGAAAAAAAGAGAAATATAAGAAAAATATAAGAATATATAAATATAAGATCTTCACAGATGTAGTTAAAATGGCCCTAGTTCCTGTGCAAGAATGCATGGTAACAATACTTGCCAGGTAAAACAATATTTATTTTGCTCCATAGGAAATATAAAACAATTTTTAAAATTCACAGGAACCCACAAACAATCATTACATTTCTCTTCCATCTCTGGTGAGTGCCATTTTTTGCTCCAGAACTTGAATAGTCCTTTTCTGCATAACTGTTTGAAGAGCTCTGATTCCACCTGAAAGGAAAATGAAACTGAGAATGCTAGCAATATTGTTCCAAATGTTTCAGTAAATCTCTTAACTCACTTCAGGGAAATATAGAGAATGGTGGTACTCCAGCATTTGGTACTTCCCAAAAGACTTGGATTCCTCCCAACAATGTAAAGTGTTTTCATCAAGTACCCAGGCAGTCAGTATTTATTAAGTGCCAGCTACATGTCAATCTATGTGTGCATATTTACATATATGTGAAAAAATTACACATAGATTTGGAAAGGAGTGAGTGGTGGGAGAATTTTGAGTTAGGAGATCTGGTTTGAAAATGGCCCAGACAAGCCAAAAAAAAAAAAAAAAAGGGCAGAAGCCCATCCCTCAGAACTCAAGGTCCCAGGGGGAAAATATAGCTTCCACTATATATATATATATATATATATATATATATATATATATATGTGTGTGTGTGTGTGTGTGTGTGTGTGTGTCTATGTCTGTGTGTGTATATACATAAAGATGTATATATATGTATATATATATATATAAAGATGTATATATGTATATATAGAAAGATGTATATATGTGTATGTATGTATATCTATTTATCTATCTATATCTCCAATTGGGAAGTGAATAAGGAGGATAATTAGAGTAGAGGTAATATAGTTTGGACATGGCCAGTTACTGGATGAGTTACCAGTAAAGATAAAGTAAAATCTCACCTATCAGAGCCTAATATTCCCTCTGCAGTGGGGAAAACATCACATAAAAACATTGTGATTTGTGCTTGATTCCATAATAATGTACTTTGGGCTTTTTGAGAGTGGAAAGCTCTACCAAGATGTATTAGGTCATTTGTTCTTGGCAAGAGAGGCTAAAAGGGAAGGGATTTGCAAATGAAGCTATCTTCTCATCCCATAAAGCTGGGCACGAAGGCCAGGAAGGCAGGGGGAGGATGAGCTGGCTCCCACTTGAAGCTCTGCTGAGTCACTCAGCATCTGATTCACTCGCAGCTTTTGGGGCTGTCAGAAAATAAGCCACATTTCACAATCCTTGTGGAAGAGGGTTTGTGAATTAGGGATGGCTGGAGGACTTGACAGGCGTGGGACTATTACTTAAATATGGATGAGGACTTCTGTCTGTTGACTGTTTGGGTAGCTTAGACCCAACAACATTAATGTTTACTCATGAGGCACTGTAGAACATCCTGGCCAAGTCAAACAAGACTGCAGTAGAGCTGCCTTCCTCTTTCCCCATCATTTTCCTCCTCCCCTGAGTTTATGAAGTCATACCCAGGAAATGAGAGAAGTCCATGAAACATTGCTTTGTTGTGGTTTCATTGGACCTCTTTAAACTGATAACTACTTCCTAACATCACTATTTTTCTAGATATTGGAGTTTCCCCAGGTCACAGAAATGATGAAATGGCAATAATTCTGGGCAGGCTGGAACAGTCCAAGACAAGAAGTTAATATAGAGGTATGGCAGATAAAACAAGCTTATGGACCTGGCAGGTCAAAGCCAAGAGATCAATATGTACTGGGAGAAAATTGCAAGTACAAAAGATCTAGGAAAGAAAACTAAAAATTAAGATAATAAGGATCAGTAGGTTTTATATAGCACTTTATGGTTTGCAAAGCACTCTACAAATATGATCTCATTTACTCCTCAAGAAAACTCCCAGAAGTAGCTGCTATTATGTCTTTATTTTACAGATGAGGAAATTGAGACAGAGATATTAAATGAATTGCCTGGGGTCACACAGCTAGTAAGTGTCTGACGCTGAACTTAAAATTCTACAGCTACCTAGCTGCCTATGATAACCTGCTTATTTCCTTTCCTCCCCATATATCTAGCTCAGGCAACCAGGGCAATTTACTCCTCAGAAAATTCTAAATGCTGGGAATAATCTTGGCTTTCAACAGGGTGGTATAAGAAATCTTATGTGAGTTGCTAAATGGCTCAGAGCCAAGTTAGTTTTGCTGTTGAGATATTTCTGGTCTTTGTATCCAGTGAAGAAGTTCCTCACCTTGAATTTGAATTCCTTTATGACTGAATTCCTTACCTGGAACACGAGGCATCTCTAAGTGGCTAAATTCCTGCCAATGGAAACAAATGTAAAATAAAAGATATAGGATTGTTGTTGTTGTTCGTGCTTTATTTTGGAAGGGTACCAACAGCATATAATGTTGGGGTAAAATAGTGGGTGATAGGGGATGTCTTGCCTTGCAACAAATTGGATTTCAGTGAGTTAGACAAAATTGTCAGCTTCTCTCTTCCAGAATTAGAAGGAAGACAAAAGTTAGAATAACTGGCATTGGCCTCGGATGCAGCATTTTGGTCTCTTAAATGTCTAATCAAACTCTAAGCCCTCCACAATACCTGATTCCATTGTCTTCATGACTGTTGGAACTAATTGTTCTCATCGACCCATTCCAGGGTTGAGGGCTGGCTGTCTTTATATGCTTGGGGTAGATGCCACACTCCCTGATAGGTTTGAGGTCCATTGGATAACTCTTAAGCTGGTTTATCCTGTTTGCCAAGTTGGTTTTACTAAGGTGTGACTACTACACATGCTATAGTTCTCAGAGTTATGGGTGAGAGTTGGGTAAAGGCAGACACTAAAACCACATTTTATCAAAAAATATTATTTTTAAAAGTCCATAGAACCCAGGTTTGAAATTCCTACTGGCACAGTATCTTATTTATTTTTTGTAGACATTTGATAAATGCTTTTTGAATTAATTAGTAGATGTATAAATACCATACAGACCAATTTTCTAGGGAGTGACTCAGTTCTTATCCACTAATCCCCAACTTTTCTGCCTAATAGCCAGTTTTCCAATGATTTGATGTACTCTTATACCAAAGTTCCCAAGAGATCAAATTTCCTGATTCTGAACCTTGGCTCTCTCAAGAAGGTACCTGTCATTCATTCCCTATGAACTGTTCTTATTTCCTCATCCTCACTGATTGTTTTTCTTTCTCCTACTTGTGTAAATACCCTAAAATTCTGATTGATCTTTAATTTTACTTCTATTTTATCAGTCCTTTTCCCCCTAAACTTCATCTTCATTTTTCTTTCTTACGCTGCTCTGCTTTCTGAATCCACACTTTTTTGTGCTTGTCTATAGAATAAAAGACTTATAACTTGACTCTTTTGGGCAATGAAGTTATAAAACCAATTTCAATAAACTTGTGTTGGAGAGAGCTATCTGTACCCAGAGAGAGAGACCTGTGGGGACTGAATGTGGATCACAACATAGTATTTTCACCTTTTGATGTTGTTGTTTACTTGCTTGTTTTTTCTTTCTCATTTTTCTTTTTCCTTTGATCTGATTTTCTTGTGCAGCATGATAAATATGGAAATATGTTTAAAAGAATTGCATGTGTTTAACCTATATTGGATTCCTTGCTGTCTATGGCAGGGGTGGGGAGGTGGGAGGGAGAAAAATTTGGAAGGTTTTCTAGGGGTGAATGTTGAAAGCTATCTTTGCATGTATTTTGAAAAATAAGAATCTATTATTATAAAAAACTAAAGACTATAGCCTAGACTTCCATTTTTAGATCTTCTGGTTTCATTAGATTTTAGATTTCTCTTTCTTGATTTTTGATTCAGTTCATTCCAAAAATGGAACCCTATTGCTTCTAGGAGGTCCCCAGAGTTAAAGAAAACAGAGCAAATTACCATGAGCCTTGCAAACAGGATTATGACCTTTGATCCTAGGCAGGTCGTTTGCCATGTCAGTTTGTGGGCCATTTCCTAGGAAAGAGCTGTAATTCTAAAAGAAGGGGGATGATAATTCTGCTAAACACTACCCTGACAAAACCACCTTCAAAGCATTGTTTTCAGGTTCTGGGTCCCAAATTTTAAAAGAATTTTGGCAAACTGAAATGTGTCCAAAGTAAGGGGGCAGCAATCATTAAGCATCCACAAAGGAGTGATGAGAAACCTAGAAACTATGTCATATAACTTTGATTGAAGGAACTGGGAATATTTATCATTAGAGAAGAAGAGAAGGGGAAGGGGGGAGAAGAAAAGTTTCTTCAACTTTGGGAAGAGAAATATGAAAGAGAAAGGGGATTTATTGTTTGGTTCCAGAAAACCAAATGAGAAACAAGGGGTAAAGCTGGCAAAGCAGGGAATTTTAGCTCAATGTAAGAAAAAAAGTGTCCTAATGATTAGAGCTGTCTAAAAATGGAATGAACTGAATTATGAGTTAGAGAGTGTGTTATCAAGGGAGTTTTCAAGTGGAATCCAAATGAACAAATATTGTATGGAAATTTCCTGTGAAGTCCTTACAAATTCTGCATTTCTGGGGTTCTGGGATTTGTGCATTTCTCTTTATAGACACCTACTCATTTATTTACAGTATTACATAGATGTGGCGGGAACAATTCAGAGAGTAGTGTGTCTTCTGGTCATTTTGTATGAAGTTATTTTTACCAGAAATAATAACTAAGGGATACTGTTTTTTCCTAGACCACTGAGAAATTTATACATAGCATATCTCTTGTGAACTGCTCATATTACATATTTTTTGTTTTCATTGTGAGTGGCTGTATGTTTGTCTTAAATCAAAATTTCATTTTTAACCACAACTGCCCCCTACAGAATTTATCATTTGTTGGATGTAAACAGATTTGCCTGACTGAGGAGTTGAAATTAATTGAGAAATAGCCTCTCTATATTCAGGCTTATTGGAAGGAAGGGCGAGTTCAAGAAAAATTGAAGCAATAATTCACAAAGGAAGAATTTTTTAAAATTCTGAGAAGTTGGTTGAACTGATACATTGAAGATTGTGTCCCACAAGAGCAGTTAAGTACAGTGGAAAGAGTGCTGGCTTTAGTGTCAGAAGAAAAGGGTTCAGATCTTAGCTTTACCATTTCTTATCTGTTTGAGCTTGAGTATGTCAAGTAAATTTTCTGTGTCTCAGTTCTAAGGTCCATAAAGGGCGGAGGATGAAGTCCATCAGGGTCCTTTGCTGGGAAAGTTAGGTGGCACAGGGAATAGAGTGCCAGGGCTGGAATCAAGAATGCTTGAGTTTAAATCTGTCTTTAGACACTAGCTGTGTGATCTTGCCCAAGTCACTTAACACTGTTTACCTCAGTTTCCTCATCTGTAAGATGAGCTGGAGAAGGAAATGGCAAACCACTCCAGTATCTCTGCCAAGAAAACCCCTAATGGGGTCAGGGAGAATCAGCCATGGCCAAAACATCCCTTCTAGCTCTAAATCTATGTTCCTGTGCACCATGATCCTTAAAAAACAAGGAAAATGAAATCTTTAGTTATCCAATGAATATTAAGGGTACATTTTTAAAATGACATCCATTAACCATTAGACTGTAAGTTCCTTGAAAGCAGAGATTCCCTTTTATCTCTTTGTATCCTCCAGAACTTAGCAAAAAGTTCCTGTCACATAGGAAATCCTTAATAAATGTTGATTGATAAGAACAATAAAATATATTAGTGGGTACTAGGAAGGAAGGAAAGAATCGTTTATTAAGCACCTATGTACCAAGCACTGTATTAAATGCTTTACAAGTATTATCTTTATATGATCCTTACCATAAGCTTGCAAGGTGGGTATTATTATTATTTTCATTTCTAGTTTAGGAATTTGAGACAGGTAGAGATTAAATGATATACTCAGGTTCACAATATACTGAATATTAAAGGACAGATAAGAATTAACAGTTTTCTGACTCCAAGTCCAGTGCTCTATCCACTGTGCTACTTAATAGCCTCTGCACTAACAGGAAACCTATCATTGACATCAAAAGAACACATTGTACTGCAGAAGTTGGCAACAATTTATTGAAAAGGACACTGTTATGATATATGGCATGTAGCCAAGTTGTAACCAGAGAGTTTGAAAAGGTTTATCAAACCTATTTATCAAGATTTTTCTTATAAAAGAAAACTAAAAATAGCTCTAACAGTTTTGCATTGTCCAAGAAAACTGAAAAAATATCTCTTAAAGTTTTCCACTGTCTATCCTCATACCTGGAATGTACTCCCTCCTTCCTAAAACTTCCCAACATCCCTTCCTATCTGTAAGATTCATCTCAAAACTGCTCATCTACATTAGTAGTACTCAATCTTCTTAATGGGGGAGGTCATGGATCCCTTTGACAATCTGGTAAAGCCCCTGAACTCCTTCGCAGAAGAACATCTTTAAACAAATATAATAAAATGCACAGAATTAACAAAAAGAAGCCAATGAAATGGAAATAATGAATTAAAAAAAAACAACACAAGTTTATGGACCCCAGCTTAAGAACCCTTATTTTATATGATTCTTGTTCTCCCCTCTCTAATATACTACTTGTCCACTCTCTTGAACTATATTGTATTAATTTGTTATTTATATTTTTCTGTATATAATTGTATCTTTATCTTTCTAATAGGATGTAAGCTCTTAGGGATACAAATTTTTGTCTCTCTAATTCCTGTACAGAAACTGTACAGTATCTGGAACATAGTGAAAATTGCATAAATTCTCATGGATTAATAGATTGATTAAAGGGATGAGTGTTGGTTAAGAAAAACTGAGGGATTTATTAAGAAATAAAAATGACATTAAAATTGAGAGCTATACAAATTCAGAAGGCAAAGATGATTTCATGAGAACAAGATAGCTGAATAATATATCTTATACAGGTAGTCCTAACTCATTTGAAAAGATCTGAAAATATTATCTATATTTTGTGCTTTTTTTTTGTTTGGGGGATTTTTTTCCTCCCAATTTGGAAATGTCTCTAGGTCAGAAGCTTCCGAAATAAAAACAAATGACTCTGAGGAGAATGTCTTCTCACCCTGCTATAAACACTTGGCTAAAAGCATGATTTTTGATTTGGGTTGTTTTTTTCCCGTCTTTTTTAGTCTCCTAATTAGCCAGAATACTGGGCAACAGTTGGCACCTTCTCAGGGAGAAGGGATGAGAAAGACAAGTCTGACATTGACTAGAAGTATTTGCAGCTCTTCTGATTAAAATACAGACTGCCAGAGAGAAATGGCATTCAGGTTTAAATCCTATGACTGTCTCAGCCACTGTCCTCCTCAAGGGAACAGCCTATGGACTAATGTGTCCTACAGTATTGAAAAGCAAATACATGCTTGCACTTTTTCTCTCTTTTTGTTTCTCTGTCTCCATCTCTCTGTGTCTCTGTGTGTTTTTCTGATGTCTCCATTTCTTTATGTCTCTCTATTTCTGTCTCCATCTCTTTATGCCTGTTTCTTTGTCTCCATCTCTCTGTCTTTGTCTCTATCTCCCCCCCACCCACACAGAATAATTCAGCCAGCATATCTCCCTCCTTAGTGACTAGCCCACAAGATGAAGGAAGGCAGAAATCATTCCCTACTTTTCTTTCTCATTGGAATGGCTGGTATGGATTGTCTACCCTCTAATTGTCAGATTCAGGAGGGCTCATAATTTCTGTGCTTTGTTTTCCACTCTATAAATTTTCCCTTGTGCCCTAAGGGATAGTGGGATCCTGTCTGTTCATGTGCCAGTTCAGAAAGCCAGGACCTAACTGCAAGCAATTTAGCATATGTACAGGAATCTCAGAGCTTTCATATTGAGCCTCGAGCTTCCTAAGTTGAGTTTCCAATTTAGGCTGCAGCTTATCTCATTCTTGTTCTTGGCAGATGAAGACTGAAGCTTGTGATCCAGCTAGGTGGTGTTGGATGGAACCCAAAGCATATGGGGCAGAGGGCGTCCAGGAAGGAAGCAGCTGGAATTTTTTTATCCAGTTCTGTAAAGCATCAATGACATTTCTCTGATCCTTTAGAGATGAAATACGAAGGCCCAGATTTGCCACAGTTTGACCATAACCAATCAAAATACAAAAATGAGCCGCCTGCATGTTGAACATCAACTTGGATAAAGGAGTCAAAAGTTAAGTGACTGTGAACATAACTCCGGAGTAGAGAATATTCAAAAGCCAAAAAAAAAGAAAGGTAAGCTTCTGGCATTTTTAGCCTGCTAAGAGTCCTATCAGGAAGTTAGTTTTATAGCAGAATAAGCCATTAAGGGACAAACAGTGATTTAATGGAAAGGATGATAATAACCCTTTCACTCTTTAAAACAGATCCAGACATTTCCCACTCTTTTCTCCTCAATCCTTGGGACAGTATGACTACTGAGGTAATGATAGCTATTATAAGACCTAATGGTAATAGTTATTGTTATTATTATTTAACTAACATTTATATAGTATATACTACATATGGCTACTGTGCTAAATGCTTTGCAATTATTTCATTTGATCTCACATAACACCTAGGAAGTAGATGTTATTATTATTCTCCATCTATAAAATAAATGGCTTGCCTAGTCACACAGTCTAAGGCTGGATTTGAAGGGAAGAAATCTTTAAAGACAGCCATCTCCAAACCAAAATCATTTTTACATTCTTTTCTATGGAAACTCCCCCCCCCCCGCCCAAAAAAAAAATTAGATTGGAAGAGTCGTTTGTGAAAGGAAACTCCTTTTTTAATAAAATAAAAATAAAATTTAATAAAAAATAATTTTGTTGGCATATTTTGTTCTTATATTTCCCAAAGTATTTATCTCTCTTCCCCTCAAAGAGAGCCATTCTTTATAACAATGAGTCAAAAAGAACCCAAAAGTTCAACAAGTGAGATGGTAAACTGAAAGAGTCTGAAGTTATCTATAATGGTCCACACCTGCAATCATCCATCTCAGCAAAGAAGGGATCATTTCATATTTCTTCTTGGGCTAAACTTGGTCAGGATAATTTCATATCATTCAGGTACAAATGTTCTGTTGTCACTTTTTAAATGTATATTGTGCTTATTTTTTTTTCACTTTCTTTTTGTTTTGGGGGGCATGAAGGAACTGGTTCAAAACACATTTTGTCAATTTTCAATACGAAAACACTGATGCTATTGATTCCTCTTCCTCATGATGGGCTCCTAACAGACAATCTGAGGAGAGAGGACGACTTTTCCATTTATCTTAGTCAGAAAAAAAACCTTAACAAAAGCATCAATATCTAAGCACAATAGACCACAGACATTTAAACTATAAACAAAGGCTTAAACATCTATTTTCTTATGCCTTTCTATTGTGAATCTTTACTTCTATTTTAATGAGACCTAAGATTATATTATCAGTTTCTTGGGCAGATATAGTATTCTGTTGGCATTTTTAAGCCTTAGTCACTAAAACTCCAGATCTTTTTCATGTGAATTTCTGAATAGCCCTTATCTCTCTCATCCTATAATAATGTGATTAAAATATATACATGACTTCCCATTTTGCCCTATTAAATTTCATTTTCTAGTACTTAGCACAGTACTGGCCCATAGGAGATGTTTAATAATTTTTATTAATTGATTGATTGATCTTACAGTATCCAATCCATTCTAGCCTTTTGAAATATTTTTGGATCTTGATTTAAATGCCTTTTTTGAAATCCACATAAGTTATGTCTATAGTTTTTCTAAAACCTACCCAATTTATTTACCCTTTCAAAAAAGAATAGGAGATTAATCTGGCATGATATAGATTTAATGAAATCATGCTAGTTCATTGTCACTATCAATGCCCTTTGTAAGTGCATATAGCTGGGTGGCTAGCTATAGGGAATAGAGTTCTGGATCTAGAACCAGAAAAATCTTAGTTCAAATCTTTCTTCAGATATTTATTAGCTCTATGACCCTAGGCAAATCACATAAACTTTACCATGCCCAGTTTTTTTCAATTGTACTATAAGATGGGGAGAACAATTGCACCGACTTCCAGAGTTGTTGTGAGAATCAAATCAGAAAATATTTATAAAATGTTTAGCACAGTGCCCACAACAGAGTAGACTTTTAACAAATGCCTGTTTTCCTTCCTTGCTTACATATCATATTCATTAATTTGGCTACAAACTAATATCAATCTCATTGGTCCACAGATTGAGGATTTAACTTTCTTCCCATTTCAAAAATTGTGAACATTTACTATCTTGAGAGGCAATTTGGTACAATATTAAGAATGCATGGGTAGCTAAGATCACCAGGCCTGGAGTTAGGAAGATACATCTTCCTGAGTTTAAATCTTAACTGTGTTTCCAAGAACAAAACCCTGTTTGCCTCAGTTTCCCCATATGTAAAATTATCTGGAGAAAGAAATGGCAAACCACTCCAATAACTTTGCCAAGAAAATCACAAATGAAAAAAAAATTAAAAAAAAAAAAGAAAATCACAAATGAGGTTATGAAGTGTTGGAAAGAACTGAAAAAAAAAAACCAATAACCGACAAAAATCAAGAATATTTATTTTGGAGTCAGAGGACCAAAGTTCAAATCTTATCTCTGTAACTTACCATCTTGTACATATTCCTTTCCAAATACTTGCTTTTATTACGTGTATATTTATATATTTATTTGCATTTATATATACCATATATACATATATTCATATGCAGACATACACATACTTTTTTTCTTTAAATCTGAGCCCTTTGAAAAATCCCTGTGCAGTGCATCAATTTCTTTATATAATACTTATAGACACTGGAGCTAATATTCCATTTCCCACTTGGCAAGTTGGCTCTCCTCATCTGGGTCCTAGGATTAATCTTGAGGAACTATCATTATAATGCTATATAATACACAACACACACAAATATGTATGTTTATGTGTGTGTATATATATATATATATATATATATATATATATATATATATACCTCCACTAGTGTTTTTCCCACCATGATAGTTCATTGATATCCATAAGTCATCCAGGGAATCATCTTTGCAAGAAAAGTATTTACTAAGGAGTTGAAACAGCAACAGTTGGTACAAAACATTCCCCATAAAAGTCTGTGACACATTCTCTGACCATCATATACAGTGGTAAGGGAAAAGTGGACTCAAGCTTAGAGATCACAGGTGGCAAGGAGGGGTAACACAGATCCTGGTAGCTAGAAGTTCTTTTCTGCACTTTGTGAGGTATGTCACTTAGGTATGTTATTGCTATTTGATTGGTCTCTTTGTTGATCCATGAATCTTTCCCCATCATATATAGTCTGTTATTGTAGACATCAACAACTGCTGTTTCTTGCTATAACAGATGCTATTAAGATGGTAATGGGAAGATAAGAAGTACAAAAACACAAATATCTTCAAAGCTTCTCCTCCAGCCAAGGAAGGAAGGAAGAATGTTGAGGCTGAGATCAAAGCTCAGATTCTCTTCCCCTTTCACCAAAGCACTTCCTTCTGAGGGATGGTTTTCCACTCCAATTTCAATTTTACTGGTTATAAATAAGCTCCAGAGATTGTGACCAAGTCTCTCAGCCAATTTTATGGATCATCAAAGACATCTAAATTGATCAAGATCTTTTCACACCTAATTGAAATGCATTTGATTGATTTGATTCAGACATATTAGGGCATAGTATCATCACTTTGAATGTTGTAGGATAACTGATAAATCTAGTCAAGGAACCCCCACACTTCTATTTAGACAAACTTCTCTCTTCTTTCTCATTACAGTTATTTTATTATTTCTATAGAATTTTGTTCTTGAATATATTATATCATTTTTGTATTGATTTTCCTTTGTATTAATTTTCCCTCAGGCTATGAAATTATAGTTATATTTTCATTGAACTTTCTAAAATGATACAACTTAATTGTTGTATACTGATAATATATTGACATATTGATAAGTGATACAGTCATTAAGTTCCACATGAGGACAAAGAAGGCTCAAATTCATTTAAGAATAGGGCATTGAAGGATTCCTTCATGAAGATATAATCTGCTGCCACCACTTCATGGTCATTAAATTTATTGGAGAGGTGTAACATAATGAATGTAGACCTTCTCTCAAAGCCATGAAGTCCCACTGTCAGAACTGGTTGGGGGACCCTGAAGAAGACTCATCACTCTACAGTATTTTTTAAAATTCTAAGTTTCCGGGAATGGGTCAACTTGAATTAGTAGAGAATGTCTCCTCATCAGGAAGCTTCTCATACCAGTTAAATAACAGATTTAGTCTTATACCTCACTTAATCACACTACAAGAAATTCATTCATAAGAACTTGGGGAAGACTTGTACATAATGATAGAGAACTGGGTAGACTATATATATAATATGTATATATATATATATATATATATATATATATATATATATATACACATATATAGACACAATAGACAATTTATATATACATACAATGACCACAATAATTTAAAGGAAAACATTGAAAGATAATTGATATGATCAATACAGTGATAAATCATGACTTCAGAGGACTAATTGTAATGAATTACCTTCTGTTTCTTGACGGAGATGAGACTGAATATAGGTACCTGAAAAATGTTTTTTTAAACCTTACCAATGTTGCAAGGAAAGCTTCTATAGAAGGAATCAGGAAAATCAATGGAAATGATAATAATGTAAAAAAAAGAGGGGGGAGTATCAATTTTTGAAAATTCAACAGTATTTAGAAAAGCATGTGGACTTTACTTTGATGAATTTATAATCTCCAATCTGGATACTCCTTCCAAAAAGATAGATAGCAACTCATCTAAGCTCATTTGCCAATGTGAATCTTATTTAAGTCCTATAAATCTACCACAGTACCAATGTAATGAGTTATTCTAAATTTCTTGATATTTTATGGGTATCAATGGATTTTTCCTTTTTCTAATTACATAACCACCTTATTTTCCAGACATACATCTCTTTGATACTATTATTTAGCCTTCTATTTCTACAAAGTTTTTTTTTTATTAAATGTCTCCTGAAAGAGACAATTCTTTAAGCTTACACAAATGTTCTTAGTAAGAATAAGTTTACAAATCATTCTTGCCTGAAGATTTTTATTGGGGAAGCAAAGGGGATGTGAGAATTTTGTTTAATAGGGTTTTGACCAGAGTGGTGTCATCAAAGAGAGAAAAAAACTAGGGAGAGGAAATGATATATTGAAGATAAACTTTGTCTAATTCACAGTTTTACTTATGGCTACTTTTCCATATTGATCTTAATCCCAACAAAGTAACTTCTATTCTTCCTACTCAATCCCCTATAAGTCATATACCACTGACTTTTTTATGATGTCTCTAGCTCTAAAGGTATTCTTAAGACAAAGACTATTTTCTCCCATTGAGAAGTGTCCCTTGTTCATCACTGAGATTCAGTGATTGAGAATTTTAGAGCTATAAATCACTCATCCAATAAAATACAGGTAATTCATCCAACAAACATTCTTTAAGCTCCTAATTTAGGCAAAATACTATTATGGGTGCTTGCCTAATAAAGTAGGATCATAGTACCATAAATTTAAAGCTAGACAGGAACCTAAGGATTAATGAATTTTATCCTTTCATTTTAGAGATAAGGAAACAAAGGCCTAGTGAGATTAAATAACTTTTCCTACATCAAACAGCTAGTCAAAGATAAAGTCAGAATAAAAACTCAAGTCTCTTAGCAATACAACATTCTTCAATTCAAAAAAAATGTACTATTCCTGATAGTGAAAAGATGGAACCAGCCCAACTTGAATCCCTGTCAATTCAGGAGTCACTTCTCATCCTTTATGTGTGAATACTGATGAAAAGTTCAAGATACAAAAAAAGTTGTTCTCAGTGTATTTCTGATTTAGCTTGAGCCAGGAAATTTCTCGGAAGGCAGACTTCTGTGAAATTTTTGATCATTCCCTTACCTGAAGCCCAGATTGTGCTTGAAATGAACAAATTGGAAGCAGACTGAGTAAATGCTGATGCTCATGACTTGTGCCTTTTGAAGTTTAACAAAGAACAGCCCCAATATAGTATGAACCCTTGATTTGCCTACCCGGCTGAGGCTAACCTGTCAGTACTCATTATGGCACTCTATGGTAATGAGGAATGGATTAAAAGCCACTGCAAAAAAGTTCAGCAGACTTTACTAAGCCTGCATGAATCTGTTCACTAAAACCACTAAATTACTGACGACTGCTGCTTGAATCTAGACATTGACTATATCTTCATCAAGAATTGGCACCATTAATGCCAAAATGGCATGAAAAATGATTTTTGTGTCATTGGTCCAATTAATAGGACAAAAATTATAAGGGAAAAATATTTTGTCATTCATCTGTTCCTTGGGAATATTACATCAGCTATGGACCAAGACCCCCAAGTTGTAGGCTGACTTAGATGGGCTCTAACCCAGGAGCAGGAGGTGGAGATTGGGGACTTACTCCTAAAACATGTCATATCTCCCCACTCAGAGTTTTCCCCTGGCAGATCTCTAAACAGGCTCATGTATGGATTTCCACAAATATAGATAACAAGATCTCTAGCTTCCATACAAACATTTAATATAATGAATATATATTAGGAGATTAACTTTGATTCCACACCACAAAAAATGCAAAAAGTACAAAAGACTCTTAGGAGCATATAAACTTGTATAAAACAGGTATAGAAAATATGATACAAAATATATGAACTATTCTCAGAAGAAAAGAAAACTTGGGGGTTACCAGTAAGGTAATATCCTAATAGTTCAGTGAGAACCTTCTCTCTTACAGGGTTCTAGACTGTCCTATCTAGATTTCATGCTAGAAAACACCTTGAGGAGTGATTAATCTTTTAATTTTAGGGATGAGAAAATAAGATCTAGAGAGATTAGATATTTTATCCTTTGTCACATAGTTAATCAGGGACAGAATCAGAATACTGAAGGCAAATACACTCTGTCTTTCTCTGTATGTGTGCTTTTTCTCTATTTCTGCCTCTGTTTCTCTTTACAAATGAAAAACTTAAGGTTTAAATAGAGTAAATGGCTTGCCCAACTTACAACTAACTAACTAACTTTAATTTAGACGGGATTTAAATCCAAATCCTTTGGCTCCAAAGCATTCTCACCTAAGGCACAGGCCAAAATTATGTAAATGATATTCTACAGCCTATCACATGTTTGTGATCGATTGATTAAAAATTTCAATGCACAATGGCACTTAAGTTTTTAATTTAAAAATTTTGTGAGCATTTTTAACTCTATTCCCAACACAAAGAAAGTGATCTACTCATTACCCACAATAATTATTCTACCTTCACACTCCATCCTCCAATAGTAGCATACTGTTTTATTTTCCCCACCTCAATGATATTGAACCCTCTATGTGCCAGAAACCAAATTTCTTACCCTAATGACAGCTAGCCAGAAATGTATTCACTAAACACATTTGCCATTTTCTTTCTTTTCTTTTCTTTCTTTCTTTCTTTCTTTTTCTTTTTTTTTTTTTGGCTGAGGTAATTGGGGTTAAGTGACTTGCCCAGGGTCACACAGCTAGGAAATATTCAGTGTCTGAAGCCAGAGTTGAAGTCAGGTCGCATTTTCCACTGGTTGTCCACCATGTTTGGTATTCTCCTCCTCATCTTGACTCCTGGCTTCCCTTTAAGTCTCAGCTAAAAAAAATAATTCTGCAAGAAGTTTTTTTCTGAAATCTCTCTCATTTCAGTGCCTTCCCTCTGTTGCTTATCTCCAGTCTCCAATTTGTCTACCTATACACATATGTATTTATATACATACATATTTTATATATATATATATATACATATACTATACACACACACACATATATATATATATATATATATATATATATATATATATATATATAAATGTGTGTATCTGTGTGTGTATATATATCATGGGAAATTACTTTGGTAACTACTTGGAAGATGTATTGGAATAAAGAGAGACTTGAGGCACATGAATCATTTAGGAAGCAAAAGTCAATGAAGTCCTGAACTAAGAGGATAACTATGAGGGTTTTAAAAATTATACTAGTCGTATATTCCCAAGCAATCAAAGAGAGAAAAACAATCTCTATATAAAAATATTTATAACAGTATTTTTTGTTGTAGCAAAGAATTGGAAATAAAGTGATCATCAGCTGGGGAAGGGCTGAAAAAATTACATGACACAAATGTAATGGAATATTATTGAACTATAAGAAATAACCAATAGTATGGATTCAGAGAAATGAGGGAAGACTTCTATTATAAATGATGCAAAAGGAGTAAATTGAATCAAGACAACAATTTACATAATGACCATAATAATGTAAAGGAAAATAACTTTGAAAGCCTTCAAAACTGTGAAAAGTCAAGACTTGAGAAGACTTTTTAAGTACTGTAGACAGACTGATGAGACATGCTGCCCATTCCTTGAAGAAAAGTGATAAATAGGAAGTACAGAATAGGTCTTATATTTTTAAACCTATATAATATGTTGACTTATTTTATTTGACTTTGTCTGTTTCTTAAAAATGGAGGGCTTCTAAGAAAGGAAGTGTTGGCAAAAGGAAAGGATATGGGGCCAGTAGTGATGGGAAAGAAGACGAGGAGGAGGAAAAAGGGAAGGAAACTAGCAAGAAAGAAAGGAAGAAAGAAGGAAGGAAACAAATGAGGAAGGAAGGAAGGAAGAAAGAAAGGAAAGAAAAAAGGAAGGAAGGAAGAAAGAAAGGAAAGAAAGAAGGAAGGAAGAAGGAAGGAAGGAAAGAAGGGAGGTAGGGAAGGAGGGAGGGAAGGAGGAGAGAAGGGAAGGAAGGAAGAAAGAAAGGGGGAAGGAAGGAAGAAAGAAAGGGAAAAAGAAGGAAGAAAAGAGAGAAGGAAAGAAAGAAGGAACGTTTACAAATAAACAGAGAAGACAGCAGATATAGTCCACAAGTGACCCAGACAAACAGGGATATTTTGTCAAGATCATGTGAAGTTTACACATAAAACCAAAACTGTATGTAAACATAAATTCATAGTTTTATACACAATATTTCCTATTCTAGATGAAATGTTCATATTTATTGATGTTTAAGTTCATAATTTTTCATCCAAAAATAATTAAAGACTATCTACGTGCCTCATAAAAATCTGAGAATGCAGGAATAGAACCTAAAATGATAAAAACAAGGTCCCTTCAGGGCATAGTGAGGTCAGCTGGTTTGCTTCCAGCTGTCCTAATATATAGCCGAATTTTCTATGGAGATTCTGCTGCAGAGCTCTGTTGAGCTTGACTGCAGCTTTAATTTGGTATTGCCTCAGCACTTTAGAAACTTTATGTGATACTGACCCAGATGGTGGACTTGGTCTTTTTCCTGTTAGCTTTAGCATTTTCCCTACTTATCTGATTTCTAAGCCAGTTTGTTCACTTCCTACTTGTCTTTTCACTCTTATCGTATTAAAACCTAGTCCCAGCTTCCTCAGTAAACCCAGGTCTGCTGTTTACTTTATCTGATCCTGACCTGATGGTTGACTATGGCCTTGTTTACTATCAAGTACTAAGTCCCACCACTAACAGCTTTGGCCCAGCCTTTCCAACATTGATGAACCTGATCATTATTCCTTGAAGATCTGTCCTGTTTACTCATTGCATTCTCCTCAGAGTGGGAAATCAGAATTAAAAGAGCCCAAAGGACATTAACATCAATTCTGATATGATTAAATTGTGTTTATTTCAATCTCACATTTATCCTGATTTCATTTTCCTGAAAGATATTTCTCCTTTTTCACTTATCCTATTGGATCAAGGATGTTTGGGTCCAAATAATGTTCTTCTACCATTATTGATGGTGAAAATACATTATAGAAATATTGATAAGCAAGGAATGTAGAGTTTATCTAACCTGGCTAAAGATAATAAAATACCCAGATTAAGGTTAACTGCCTAGTTAGTAGTTGAACTTGTTCTAACATCTAGGATTTCAGCCTCCCTAATAAATGATGCTCTTCCTACTCTATCACCCAGGCTAGACTGCCTCAAATCTCTTCTCACTCCAATCTATTCTCCATTCAGCCATTAAAGTGATTTTAATATAGCATAGATATGATCATATCTCTTTCTCCTCCCAGACCCATTTGATAAGCTCCAGTAGCTTCTTATTTTCTGCAGGAACAAATACAAAATGCTCTGTTTAGCATTCAAAAAATACCTTATGATCTACCTCCCACCCTACTTTCCTAGTTTTTTTTAATGCATACTCCCCAAAATAATACACAATCTTCAATCTAGGAATCCAATCCTAGATTATTCCAGGAACAACACATTACATCTTTTGGTTTTGAGCATTCTCTGCCTGTCCCCCCAAGTCTAGAATGCTCTCCCTCCTCCAGTATAATTGCTGACCTCTTTAGGTTCCTTCCAGTCCCCCCCCTCAAAATCCCATCTTCTATCAGAAGCCTTTTCCAATCCTTCTTAATTCCATTATCTTCCTTCTTTTAATTATATTCAATTTATCCTGGATATAGTAGACTTTGTATATATTGATTTGCACGTTTATCTCCCCCAATAAGTTTCTCAAGGGCAAGGATTGTCTTTTGCCTCTTTTTTGGTATTAGTAGTGCTTAGTACAGTGCCTGACAAATGAGAGATACTTAATAAATGTTTATTGATTGATTGATTCTAAGAAAGTAATTATTTCATTTGGCAGGTGGAGATCACACAGATTAAGACACTTGAACTAAGATAATAGAATAAGTGGTCTGCTTGGCACTAGAACGCTAATCATATAATTCCCATGACAGTGCTTTGTTTTATTTTGTTTTCTTTTAGACTATGCAGCTCCATAATTCTACATTAGGTACTGGGTTACTATTATGCCTCTTGCCTATATGGCACTCCTTCTTCACCTCCACTTTTTGGAGTTTATGTCAGTTAAGTTTTTGCAGAAAATGGTGATAACTAAGATAAAAAAAAACACACTTATCAAGTACTTATTATGTTCCAGGCACTGTGCTAAGTGCTAGGGATGCAAATGAGGAAAAGAAAGACAATCCTTACCCTCAAGGAGCTTATAGTCTACAGGGAGAAGACATACAAAAAGAACTTGAAAAATGGGGGAAAAGGAGAGAGGAGTAAAAGACATAACAATAGTGCAGCAGGGGAGAGATAAAAAATTGGCTGACTTTATGAATATCTAAACTCTTGTTAACTATGGATTTGGGAAGGAATTTTTGGCTCCAAATAGAATGGTAGAGGCAACTGAGGATCCTGATGTGGTGTGAGTACCAAAGCTGGCAAAATCTCTGTGATGATAGGTGCTTGGTGATGGGCTTTTTGGCACTGCTTGTGGGTGGTGAGTGGATGGCAGATGGGAATGAGAGGGAAAGAAAGAGAGGGCAGAATAAAGTTATTCCTGTTATACACAATGCCTTCACATTCACTATTCCTCTCCTAATTCTAGCTTGACATGATGATGATGATGATGATGATTGATAGTGATAGTTGATTCTAATTAGTCCATGCTCCAACTGTACAAAGACAGGTGATTCTAATATAATTGCCTCATGACTAACTGGTCATTTTTTGTCACAAATTATAGTAAATTTCACCTTTTTGAATGTATAATAATATTTAATGATCACTGTACTTGGGACATTCCATATATCTGGAAGGAAGTATTCATGATTAATCATGATTCTGAGTAACTGACAAGACTTTAGTTTCTTTCATTTCTTGAAACTTAACCATATTGTCAATGTATTTTGACTATCATCTTTCCATATTCACATTCATATCAAAGTTACTGAGTCTAAAAATATTCTGACTAAATTTATTGCATATTGTCAATTGCATCATATCATTTCTAGCTCTATATCCTCAGTAGATATTGTTATAATAAGCTGAAATTATCTTTATAGTTTTCTTTTTGCTTATGTTTTTCCTAAGCATTGCAAAAAGCATCCCCCCAAATTATATCTCTTCCTATTTGACTCACCCTTTGTTCTACCATCCCATCAGCTGCCTTGCTTTACCTGGATGAGAATGACTCGATCCTGGAGCCAACACAATGTCTATATAGAGACTTTTAAGAAAAAGAACTTGGAAGGAGCTAATGAGCATATTTGACTATCTTTATAATATTCAAATAACTGCCTTTATAATATTCCTTCAATAATAATAGTAAAAGTGGTTCTAACAAGAAAGAAATTTCTGCTCACATTTCTCTGTCTTTTTTATTGTTTATCTCATACACACTCACTGGTCAAAGTTAGTCTTACACTATTATTCAATTATACACACACTACATTAAGACTTGGAAACTATATATATACACACACACACGTGTGTTCTACATGTTGTCTCTTCTGATAAAATATAAGTTCCTTATTATTTGAGGGAAAAAAGATTTTCTTTTTTTTTCTTTTCACTTTTAGTTCCTAGGACATTAAGCACAAATTAAGTACTTAACAAATACCCTATGATTACTGTCCTCAGAACTAGAGTTGAGAAACAAAAGGGTAGAGGAGAGAATGCGTGCATAGATTCATGACTTATGAAGATGAGGATATGTGGTAGGTCTGAGAGTACAGGATAAGGTGAATGAATTCTTCCAAGTCAGAGCATTAATTCACTTTATGATCACAGGATGGGATTTTCAATTCCCTATGAAGGTGAAAGGGAGGCCGGTATGGAGATGATCAAGAATTGATCATCTTCATGTGATCGTGATTGTTGATTGACAGATTGATTAATTCTGAAGCTCATCTGGCAGGATAAGATACTGGAAACAGAGATCTCTTCTTGAGTTGAATAGCAATTCAAATTCTATGTCAGAGAACACCACTTCAGTGGGCTGGCCATTGTTGGAATGCCAAATGTATGTTTACTAAAAGGATTATTTTATGGCCAGAATATCCAAGGCAAACACTGACATGGTCAGAAGAGTAGATATACTCTCAAGATCTCTGAAGAATTTTGGAATAGATTTTAAGACATGGGAGACACTGACACAAGACAGCCCAGCATGGTACACCCACATCAAAGACGGTGCTGTGAGCAAAGAAGAATTGCAACAGCTCAAAAGAAAAAAGGACATTTGTAAATTTAAAGACATGTCCATTCCAAATGTTCAAATGGACTATTTGTATCTGACCTGTGAAAGAGCCCTTCAAACTTACATTGGTCTAACCCCCCACATTTGGGTGTATGTACCTTATCCCCAGTATGGTAATGTCTTTTTGGTCCTCTTCAAGCACAAAGGGCAATAACCAACCAATATTATGAAGGACAAATAGTCCTGTTTGATTGAAATATAGAGCTTGTAAGAGGGGGAATAGAACTGAAAATACATGTCAGCACTGCGTCACAGAGGTCCTCCAATAATTGCTTAAGAGTATAAACACAGTTCAATAAGAAATAATGAGTCATTGGAGTTTTCAGATATGATTAGGTCTATGTATAAAGGCAATCTGGAAGAAATTTCCATCAGTCAACAAGCATTTATTAAGTACCTACTATATGCAAGACATTGCACTAAATCCTGGGAATAGAAAGGAAGGCTAAAGCATTGTACTGATGCTCAAGGATTTTACATTCTAATGGGGAGAAAATATGAACATCTAGACACAGAATGGATATAGTTAATGTCAGGGGGAAGCCTTTGACATCAGGAAGGGAGATGAGTTAGGAATCTGAAACCATTTTACTATCAAAGAGCATGAAACCTCCATATTCTGATGTGGTCAGCCATATTTACTATGAGGACAGCAGAATCCCCTGTAGTGGAAAGTACAGTGTATAAATCAGGATACTTGGATTTGAATCCCCCCCTCCTCCCCCGGGTCACTTGTTAGCTGTGAGATTGTGAGCAAATCATTTCAGGATAGAGTAGGGAATTCCTAAGGTCCTTTTAGTTACTTGCATTGTTTAATTTCATGACTGTAGATATTTTTCCCTTCTATCCACACCTCGAGTTAGAACTCTATCCTGTGGGTATCTGTGGCTCAGCATTGCCTTGCACCTAGCTACAGATGACCATAATCAGGGCTCAGGACCAAATCATGGTGACCCTGTGCAGCTGCTCGGGAATGAGTCACCCCGACCCAGGTGATATTGCTGCTGACGGTAGCTTCAGGCAGGAGCGGATCGCAACTGCCGGGCTCTCAATCAGCGCTCGCCCGGGGATAGGAGCCCCCAGGGAACCTCATGACGTCAAGCCCGCACAGACTCCCCTTTGTTTGGGATTATTGTAGCTGACTTTTACTGCCCTTCTTTGGGGCTTAATGGAACATTATCGGCAAGAAGATTGTACTGTCTCTGTTTACACACACCTCCATCAGGAAAGGTTATCAGCCTCCTTCATCAAGTTTCCTAGGAAGGAAGGATTAAAAGAGCACCAGCTCAGATACCTGAAAACCTGGACCACAAAGCTAGAAAAGCATCTCTCAGCAGCAACAGAGAGCTCTCGAAAAGGTCTTAGTTCCATTTTAGGAACACTTTTCTGCCACATCTACAACTCAAATGCACAGTGACCTTCTTTTCATTCTGCCGTACACAGGCTTCATTTCTGATGTATAGCCTAACAAAAGGAAGCCAGAAAGAAGGCATTCAGGGAGGCTCAGTCAAGGAGCTATTCGTTATGGTAGCTTCAGAGATTTAAAGCCAGAGGCCACTTGAGCCTCTGTAAGTCATTCCCCTTCCCTCATTTTATAAAAGGGGAAACTGAGGCTCAGAGAACTTTTTAAGTGACTTGTCCCTAGCTAATAAGTGACAGAGGCAAGACAGGTTCTCTGACTCCAGAGCTAACAGCCTTTCCATGATGTGTGCTCTACCTCTCAAACCATTTTACAGTCAGACCTCCACAACTACCCCATCTGTCAAGTTGTAGGCCAGGAGCAGACTCCTCTAGGAAGTCCTCCTTAATGAGTATTACTCAAGCATTAATCGGAATCATAACACATCCAGGCTGCCCCCAAGAATGTCACTCCTCCGAGCCAAATTGGTCATAATATAAATTCATAACATATAATTATATATGTATGTATACATACATATGCATATATATATATACATAGATGGATGAATGGATGGATAAATAGATGGATAGATGGATGGATGGATGGATGGATAGATGGATGGATGGATAGATGAATAGATAGATGATAGATAAATAAGTGCATGTGTCTCTACAGACCAAAGAGGAATATTAACATGTAATTGGAAAAAAGAGGAGAGAGACAGAAAAAGTAACCAAGAGCAATAGAGAGAGATTGTTGTGCTGGTTTGTCCTTCAGTCTGGAGGAGAAAAATGACATCAAGGAGGGATGCCATGATATGCAAGTGACTTGGATTCAAGTGAGATCATCTACCTTACTCTCTCCTCGAGAGACATCTGGGTTTGGCTAAATACAGAACAGAACAACTGGAGATGGCCCCATTGCAGTAGGAGATCTTGGGCTTTTTAAGCTAAGGTCTTTAACAAGTTTCAGGCTGACTGAGGCCATACCTACTCAGTGGTTAATGTGGTAGCAATGGAAGAAAAAAAGGAAGGAAGGAAGGAAGGAAGGAAAAAAAGGAAGGGAAGGAGGGAGGGGGAGAAAGAGGGAGGGAAAGAAGGGAGGGAAGGAAGGAAAGAAGGAGGAAGGAAAAAGGGAAGGGAAGGAGGGAGGAAGGAAGAGAGGGAGGGACAAAGACAAAAAAAGGAGACAGAGAGACAGAGAAAAAGATTACATAATACAATGAATGGAGGGACAACTATATAAGAAAAATCCAGGTTCAAGTCCTCTCTGTGATATATATTAACTATATGTATGATCAAGGACAGCTCACTTAACTGTTTTGTGCCTAAATTTTCTCATATGTAAAAAAAAGTATCTATCTCAAAGAATGGATGTGAAGATTAAATAAGCTAAATATATAAATGATTTTGCAAACCATACAGTTACATGAATATTAGTTATTATTATTATTCTCTCATTTGGAAAAAAAATCACTAAAATGTTTTCATCATACATCCTCTTCATTTCTTTTGGAATACATGGGAGCCACCTGAAAGTAGCTGCTGGAGATCCAATCCAGAATTCTTACTCTCCAATTTAAGCTAAAAGATATGACAATCAAGGACATTATTGTTTGATGATATAAGTTCAGTTGTAAAGTCTTACAGAGGAGAATGGTGAATACTTATCAACTGTATTGTCTCATTAAGCAGCAAAAAGAAATGAAGGGGAAAAAAAACAACAAGATTACTGGGGTAGCACAGTGGATAGAGTACCACCTCTAGAGTCAGGAAGATCTTAGTTCAAATACAACTTCAGACATTTCCTAGCTGTGTGATCGTGGGCAAGTCACTTAACACTGATTGCAAAAAAAAAAAAAAAATACTGAAAGCTTGGTGAAAGACCCAATCAGCCAGATCATCCAGGGAATATTTCGATATGAAAGTGGAAGGAGGAAAACAAACAGATAAAAAGTAGAAAAGCTCTGTTAAGATTACTAAGACAAACTATTTTTATACTTTCTTAGAGATATAGATTGATCAAATGATTATGGAAAACAATTTGCAATAATTATACTAAATTGTCACATCTTTTGACCCAGAGATCCTTCTGTGAAGCATATATCCCATGGAGGACAGTGACAGAAAAGGCCATACACACATGATATTCCTAACATATAAACATTTAACATTCCTAACTATAAAAGTAGCAAATTCTAGAAACGAAATCCAAAATGGGAAATAACTAAACAAATTATGGTGCACAGAAATAAAAGAATATTTTTGTACAATAAGAAATTATAAATATCAAAAAAATTTTAAAATGGAGAAACTAATAACTGAAACAAAACAAAATAAATAGAACCAGGAAAACAATACATACCTTTGATTACAGAAATGTAAACAAAAAAGAATTAATAAAATGAAGCTAAACATTGTGCAATTGTGATGACTAAGCATGGTTCTATGGCAATAAACAAAAAGAAAATATTCCTCCCTCCTCTTATTGAAGAGGTGGGGATTATAGTATGAAATGTTGCATATGCCATTAGTCACAAAGTATTGGTTGATTTTGTTCAACATTGTATTTTTCTAATTAAGGACTATTCATTATGCAGGAAAGAGGGAGGAGAATATTTAAGAAATAAATGTGATTTACAAGTAAAATATTTAATAAAAACTTAAAAATAATAATAATAATTTTAAAGACTATTCCAACTCTCAAGTGTACCTAAATCATGAATTTGGGTTGGCAGTTATAACATTCTTTTCCAGGTGCACCAGAAATAAAGGTCTAGTAGAAGAACTTGAGCAGTGCACTACTTTTAGATTGAGACAAATGAAAAGGCTGAGAGATAGAGTTTCTAAGTAATTAATAATCAATTTATTAATTAAGCTAGCTGACAATAAATTGATGGTCAGTGGTATCTCTGGTAACCAAAAACAAAACCATTGAGATTCTTGAATGCTTAAATACCTTTGGAAAAAGAGGTGCACTTGATAGGTGAAAATCAGTCCTGAATGATGAACAATTAATGAGGGAATGGATATATTAATGAAGAGATAGAGTAAAAGTCTTTTAACTTTTTCTGTAGAGAATATGACTTAATCATCAGCCATCTCCAGCAATCTGGACAAAGGAATCTATCTCTACCCAAAACATTCTGGTTTGTTTTCTTTCATTAGCTGGATTATCCTAGATTCCAGCTTTTTTTTTTTTTTTTTTTTTTTTTTTTTTTTTGATTCTAGCTTCTTAAAATGTGGTTTATGACCACATATGGGGTCTCATAACTGAATATGGTGGTTGTGAAATTATGATTTGTTATCAGAGAATATTTGATTAGCATACTTATTTTATATGCCTATATATCTGGAGTCACATAAAAATTTCTCTGGCAAAAAGGGGTTGTAAATGGAAAAAAAAATGAAAAAGCCCTGTCCTAGACCACAATGGGGGCACTTCAAGGGCATAAATTTACTTCCTAAGGGAAAGCATTCGCCTTGATTAGATTCTGTTTGTCAGGTCTTCTGGTTGGGTGGAGTCCTATCCAAGATTACAGAGCTTGTATTCAGAGAATTTGGGCAATCTCATCTATCAGCAATGTCCTGTAGAGACACTGACTGATTCTACAAGGATAGAAAGGAAAAGCTTTAATCATAATTTAATAATTGTATATTAATATAATAGAAAAATAATTATATCTCAAAATGCAGAGAAAAAACAAAACTGTCTCTAAGAAGCCTCCCTAAGAAAAGTGCTTTGTGGCTGAAAGTGAAATATTTTAGTATCAAAGATTATAATAGAGAAAATCCAAAAAACAAACCTTCCTTGGTTTTGTTCTTATTTTTAAAGAAGGAAGCCATTTGTATGGATATTTAAAAGCATTAAGTTGGTTCTAATTTGTCTGTTTTAGATTAAGGGCATTCTATTGTGAGTTTAATGATAACCATTATACTTAATCAACATTATGTCATGACACTGATATAAACAAAAATCATCATGGTATTGTCATTTACTCTTTGTCTCATGCAGCAGTAAGCCAAAAGTGATTGCTACTTATTATCAACATTATTATTCATGACTCTTCCATGATTGCATCCCTCTACAAAGACCCCAAAGAAAAAAAAGTATTTGTAGTTTTGTTAAAGAATATGAGAGGGGAAATGATATGATAATTATTTTGTAAGGAAATAAAAAAAAACTACCAACAATTTTTAATCATAAATTTCAATGATAGATTAACAATATAAATTTTATTCAAAGACCTTCTGATTACAAGTTACAAAAGGGGGGGGACAACCCTTTTCTCTCCTGGGGGTCCTAGGCAAGTTATACCAAATTGAAGGCACACTATGAGTTTTCATGTATTTGCTCAAAACCCCTAACAATATTTTAATTTTTATTAGTCAACCAGAGAATGCAATTAATTCAAATCAAAAGCATTTCATGAGACAGCATAGTAAGCAATGAAACATTTATTCCATAAACCCGGGACACATTCTGTAAGAAACATATGTTTGTGTGTATGTATGTGTATATTTAGGCACTTAAACCACTAATACTTTCAGATAATATCACTCTGCTGCTTCTTCGAGATCAGATCTCTGCTTATCATGAGTGGGAGGCAGTCTCCATCAGGCAGTTGTTTTGGGGAGTTTGGGCTTGGCCTGTAGTTCCTGCAGGGTATCATCTCATGGAGTCATTGCCACAATAGTCATGTTGTCCCTTCTGATAGCTACTGGGGTCTGAAGGGGAACAAAGTTCCAGAGCTCAGCTTGCAGAAGTTTTTTGGGGTGCAGGTGGAGGACAGGGAAGGTCTACAAGAAGAATGGCGTTATCTGCCATTTTGTCGCACGTGCTTTAGTTTTAAGCTTTCAGTTACCCAAACTTTGTCTAAAAAAGCAGAGCCTTTTTCCATCACCAGACTAGGGAAAACTATAAGATTTGTCAGTTTTCAGAATTGTGGCTACCATAGGCACTTTATCTCTTAAAGGAACCTCCATTCTTCTTAAAAGACAAAACAGTCCTTAGCTAAAAGACATTAGGATTTTTACCCACAGCTTCCTATGAACCAAGACCAAAGTTCCTCTCCTAAGTCTCTCTCTGACTTAGAGTCAGAAAGTTCTTACAACTTCTCACTTAATTTCCTTTTGGGAACTTTATGTGCCAGTTCATTAAGGTTCTGTAGAAAATGGGGGTGGGGAAGAAATGGAATAATTATTAAGTTCTTACTTTGTACCTGGCTAAGCATTTTTATGAACTTAAGAGTCAGAAAGTTCTTATAATTTCTTACTTACTTTCTTTATGGGAATCTTATGTGCCATTTCAGTGGGGTTCTGTAGAAAGTGGATGAATGGGGTAGGGATGGGGAGGAAATAGAATAATTGTTAAGTTTCTACTATGTACCTGTCTAAGCATTTTATGAATGTTATCTTATTTGATCCTCACAACATCTCTGGGAAATATATGCTATTATCCCATTTTACTGTTGAGGAAACTCAAGCAGAGGTCAAATGATTTGCCCAGAGACACACGGTTACTGTTTGGGAACAGATTTAAGCTCAGGCCTTCCAGACTTCAGGCCCAGCACTCTTAAAATTATATTACTCTGCCTGTGTTTATTTGCCTTTATCAAATAAGTCCCTCTGCTGTGCATGTGCCAGGCTAAAGACATTTTAGTGGTTCCAAATATTTTGAATTTTCTGAACAAATAAAACTGATCAAGCAGAAAACTAAGCTTAGAGGGTCATTATGTTTGTCCTACCTGCCCCGAATTCCTGATATATTTGGTTGGCAATAAGCCAGCCTACAAAAATATCAAGCCAGGGATGAAACAAAGAGATTTGTGTTCACTAAGGTGTCTGCCACTATCTTGGAGAACTTCCAGCACAGAGTTCAAATGATAGAGGGGCTCCTTGGAAGCAGTGAGATTCTCCAGATGCTCTTGTTTGCAGATGACATTGCTTTGATTGTACCAAACCCTAGAAAATCACAGAGCTTTCTAAATGAGATCCGTAATCATTCAAAAGAGTTTGGCCCCACTCTCCATACAGGAAAAATAAATGAATAAAGGATGCTTATTGTTGAGATTATGACATGCAGCTGTGTGGGAAGCCCATAGTACAGCTCTCTATCTCTGTCTGTCTGTCTTTCTTCTCCTCTTCTCTCTCCCTCCCTCTTCTCTCCCTGTGTCTGTCTTTCCTCTCCTCTTCTCTCCCCCTTCCTCCTTCTCTCTCTCTATCTCTCTCCTCTCTTCTTGTCTCCTCTCCTCTCTTCACTTCTCTTCTCTTCACTTCTCTTCTCTTCTCTTCTCTTTTTTCTTTCTTTCTTTCTTCTTCTTCTCTTTTCTTCTTCTTCTTCTTCTTCATCTCCTCCTCCTCCTCCTCCTCTTTCTCCTCCTCCTCCTCCTCCTCCTCCTCCTCCTCCTCTCTTTTTCTCTCTCTCTCTGTCTCTCTCTCTCTCTCTCTCTCTCTCTCTCTCTCTCCATCTATTCACTCATTCATCTATCTACCTGTATATATGTCTATACAAATAAATTATTTAGAGCTGAATGGGACTGGAGAAGTCAATGATGTTCAACCTCTTTATTTTATAGATAAAAAACCTGAAGTTCAGAATGTTTAAAAACTTGTCTAAGTTTAAAAATCCAGTCAGTGATGAAACCAGGTCTAGAATTCAGGTCTACTGAATCCCAATTTGTTGTTCTTTCCACACTGTCCCCATCCTCATAAAGTACTTCATGTTTCCAAGTAGTTTTCTTCTTTTTTATTACACCTACAAGAATGTTCGCTTCTGAGATCTCTATGGCTATATTTTAAAAAATTATAATAGCTTTTCATTTTTCCAAATATATGAAAAAACAGTTTTCAGCATTCACCTTTGCAAAACCTTGCACTCCAAATTTTTCTCCCTTTCCTCTCCCAAGACAGCAAGCAATGTAATATAGGTTAAATGTATACAATTCTTCTAAATATATTTCCAAATTCATCATGCTGTGCAAGAAAAATCAGATCAAGAAGAAAAAGAAAAAAAAAACAAACAACAACAAGAAAAGGTGAATATATTATGCTTTGATTCTTATTAATCTCCATACTTCTTTCTCTGGATTTGGATCAAGTCTATTGTAATTGTATGGTTCCATTTTGGAAGTATAGAAAAGTTATTTAGATCCGAGCTTAGTAAAAACCTAAGGTGAAGATAGATTGTGTGTTTTTTTTAAGTGATATCTTAATTTAGAGTAATAAGACAGTTGAAAGAACACTGACTTTGTAGCTAGCTTCTAATCTCTGCTCTGATCTAATTACCAGTGTGATCATGGCAAAGTTATTTAAACTCATTTGGCTTTTGGAAAATGAGAGGGTTAAATTAGATGGGATCTAAATCTGTAATTTTATGACTAAATTTCTTGCATGATTTGTGAGCTTGTCCTGAAAATTACTTAAAAAAAAAAGTTATTGGAATTTCTTGAGCCATTGTCAGAATCATTGGAGTCAATGTCTAAGTTCCCAAAATGACTGTTTTGAAGATCAACCAACACTCACTTGTAACTTTATGTAAAAAATTTGTCACAATTTTTTATACTCACACATGATATGATGATTTCTTTATTGTCTTCTGGTTATTTTAGGTCTTTTTGAAAGGATCCTAAATGTAATGATTTTTTTGTGTGTGTGCAATTAGGTTCACAGTGAAATACAGAGACTTTTATTAAACAAAATATCAGGGAGATGTTGCTTTAGTCATTTGCTGTTTTGTTGATTTCATTTTCTGCCCTGTTCCTTTTATCAGGTGAAATCACAACAAAATTGGAAGACATGACAAAGAATTACTAGAACCCACTTTGCATAGTTGATATCAACAAGACTGAGATAATAAAAGAAATGCAGGAATTCTTTAAAATATATAAAATACTCAGGCTAACAAAACACTAATTAAAAATCTTATCTGACTAAAAAAGAGTATTTGCAATGGTAAAAAATTTAACAAACCAAAAACTCTTGGATTTGATGGATTTACAAGAAAATTTTACCAAACATTGAAAAAACAGTACTAATACTGTACAAAATATTCTCAAAAATTAAGAACAATACTATAATAATCATTTTATGAGACAAATATATTCTTAATACCTTCTGTTTTAAACAGAAGAGAATGAATCACAGAACTATAGATCAGCATCACTAATCAATAGATTCAAAAACCTTAAATAAAATCCTGCCAAGGAAACTGCAGCAGCTTATTCAAGAATTCATTCATTATTACCAAGTTGGATTTATACCAAGGAAGAAGTAAAGTTCAACATTAGGAAAACACCATAATTAGCCACATTAAAAATGAAGATTTCCTGATCCAACCATTTTGGAGAGCAATTTGGAATTATGCCCAAAGGGCTATAAAACTTTGCAAACCATTTGACCCAGTAAAACCACCACTAGTTCTATAGCCCAAAGAGATTAAAGAAAAAGGAAACAATCCTATGTGGACAAATATATTTATAGCAGCTATTTTTGTCCTGAAAAATAATTGGAAATTGAAAGCATGCCCACAAATTGGTTAATGGCTAAACAAGTTGTGATATATGATAGGGATGAAATACTATTGTGCTATAAAAAAATGATGAACTTTCAGAAAAACTTGGAACCTATAAACCTATGCAAAGTGAAGTGACCAGAACCAGGAGAGCATTGTACAGAGTAATAACAATATTATATGATGATCAATGGTGAACAATTTAGATATTTTCAGCAAGACAATGATCCAAGAAAATTTCCAAAGGATTTATGAAGAAAAATGCTATTGACCTCCAAAGAAAGCCATGATAGATTCTGAATGAAGATCAAAGGATACTTTTTTTTAACTTTATTTTCCTTGGATGAAGAGAGTTATGTTCTCTTTTGCAACATGACTAATTTGGAAATATGTTTTGCCTGACTGCACATGTATAATCTATGTCAAAGTGCTTGCCTTCTCAAGGAGGAAGAGGAGAGGGATGGAGGGAAGGAACTTGGAGTTCAAAAATCATAAGAAAGTGTTAAACATTGTTTTTACAAATAACTGAAAAAATAATAAAACATTCTTTAAAATGAAAATGTTCAAAATGACATGATTATCTCAATAGATGTCAAAAAAGTCTTTTACAAAGTACACATGTTTATGCTAAAAATTATACAAAGTATAGGCATAGATGAATATTTTTAATATTATAAAAGTATCTATGAAAAACCAAAAGCACATATTGTTGTTTGTTTTTCATTTCAAAGTGGACCAATGACAGGATGAAGGGATGTCTTAAGCTGGTTGTGAATTGGACCACGGCACAAAATTTTCAGCCTCATTCTCTCTTCCAGAGTCATCAAAGTTGAGTGGTAAAGCAAAAGTCTGGCGATAGCTCAGGGAAGATGACCTCAGCATCCTTGATGGCTGACCAAGTTCCAAGCACTTCACAGAGCCTGCTTGAGCCACCTTAATGGCCTGGTTGTGGCCATTGGAGCCACAGGATGAGAAATGGACACCAAAAGTGGACAGTAGCCCTGAAAAGGGCTCAGAAGCCCTCATACCGAAGGTGCTAGACCTTTCTGAACATCCGGTACAAGAATTAGAAGCAAATATTACATATAATGGGGATATACTAAAATCTTCCTTAGAATTTACAGGAGTAAATTCATGTTATTATTTGATGTAATTCTAAGAAATGCCAAAAAGGGCAGCAATACAGGAAAAAAGAAATTAATGGCATAAAGATAAGCAAAAAGAAGACAAAATTATCCCTGCTTGCAGGTGACATGTTGGCTTACTTGGAAAATCTTAGGGAATCAGCAAAACTATTGACTGAGACTATTAATAGTTTTAGCAAAGTTGTAGACTACAAAAAATAGACCCACAAAAATCAGTAGGATTTCCATGTAATAACAAAAGACAACAATAAAGAAATCCTCTTCAGGTAATTGAAAATGCATACAATATTTGGGAGTCAGTCTACTGAAGTACATTCAATATTCATATAGGTTCAATTATAAAATGCTCTTTTAAGAAATGAAGAATTACTTACACAACTGAAGAATGTTCAGTGCTCAGGCCTGAGCCATGCCAATATCATAAAAGTGATGATACTATAAAAGTTAATTTATATTTTAACATTCTGCCAATCAAATTATCAAAAGAATACTTTATAAAACTTGATAAAATAATAACATTCATTGAAAGGAACTAATTTAGAATAGAAAAAGAAATAGGGGGTGGGGGGATGGTAGGAATGAAGAGGGAAAACATTTTTATATCTTAAAATATGTCATAAATCAACAAATTTTCAAGTTGAAATTAGTTTTAAAAAATAGAAAAGTACATCAATAGAATAGACTAGACAGGGGAGAATAAGACATCTTAGGACTCAATTTATCATTCAATGAACTTTAAGACATTACTTAGAAGAGAGTTAAATATTTGATAAGAATTTCTGAGAAAATTTTAAAACATTATGGTAGAAATTATTCTTAGGCCAATATCTTACATCATCTTCTACAATAAATTTAAAATGGATATATAACTTAGATATAAAGATCATGATGTAAAAATGTTAGAAGAAAAGTGTATCATATACTTTCCATAGCTATAAATAGGAGATGAATTCCTATAAAAAGATAGAGTTAATTGTAAAAGATTAAATAATTTTGGCTCATGAAATTAAAAAGCTTTTGAAGAAACAAACAAAATGCATATAAGATGGGAACATATTTTTGCATCAAATTTCTTAGATAAAGGAATTGGTATCTAATATTCTGATAACTAACAGATATGTATTGTTATACTTAGACATGTAAATATAGATATATATGACTGAAAATTTCTATTCAAAAAGTCAAAACCATGTGAAAAAATATTTTAAATCACTATTTATAAGAGTTATGAATAAAATAAAAATAACACAAGAAAAGAGATTTAATTTCATATTAACACACAGACAAAATTGACAAAAGATGAGACTCATCAATATTGGAAAGAATGTAAAAAGATTAACTACATTCTTGGTAGAGCTGGGAATCAGTACAACCATTTTGGAAAGTAATTCAGAATTATCTATAGAGGCTAAAGTGTCCATATCCTTATACCCCCAAATTTCTGGCAATTATCTGTCCCAAGGAGATCACTGATAAACCTATCAGTTAATATATGCCATATATAACATATATATCAAAGTATTTACTTCAACATTTTTTTGTATGAGTAAAGAACTGGAAACAGGAGGTGTTCAGCAAATAGAAATGGCTAAACCGATTGTGATACGTGAGCATAAGCTTCATTCCTATGTTATAGGAATGTTGAAAAACAACAAATACAATGAATACAGAGTATTATGTTCTGTATTATCAATTTTCCCCCACTATATTGATCAGTTTAATTGATTTTTTTCCCTTCATCTTTTTCTTTAAAAACATCTTTATCATATGGGATGCCACTTTGGGAGGAAGATGGAGAAAGAACAAAAGGGAAAATTTAGTCAATGTAAAAAAATTAATGAAGTGCAATAAAGTGTGCATATACACACCCACATGCATATATATGTGTTTAGACGCATTACACACACACACACACACACACACACACACACACATTTAAATAGCATAAACTGAGTAGCAGAACCAAAAATCCAGGTCTCCCAATTCTGCCTAATGAGCACTTCCCTGTGGAATGCAGCTTCCTTTTGTACTAATAGCAATAATAATAATGCTCTCTTTACTTACATCACACCTTTCACTGTAAGTGTTCATAGATTTTTATAAACAGTAATTAATGCATTATCTGTACGGCTCATCTGTTTACTCTGGCTCTCAATTAATTAGTTAATTGCCAACATAGCAAGACATGGTTTGCATATAATTTTGTCGATGCATGCATGTGGGTGATTTGTATTTTTAGATCTGAGTTTGTTTTTGTTGTTTTTTTAATTGAACTACAAGGAATTCAGGTGCTGTTGCAACTGACTCTGTGTAATATTATGGCAGGATCCTGCAAAGATGGATTTTTTTAAAATTATGACATCCTGGTTTTACATTTCCAAGTAGAATGACAAACAGAAAAAGCTAAAGAACTTCCAGGGTAGAAGAAAAATATTGTGGAATTTTGTTTGAAAATGGTTCTCTTTCTGAAAATATGATCGGAGGAAAGGACCTAGAAGATTCTGAGAAATCATTTGTGGGATCAGAAAGACAAATCATAAAATCTTCAGGAAATGCAGGTGTGGGTCAAGAAGAAAGTCATCACTACCCAAGTACTAATACATAAGGAAGAAATATGGTCATGGGAGCAACATGCTCCTCAGTCTTGGGCTGTCCCTTACCCAACTAGGAGACCTTACTTCTGTTTAGAGTGCTAACAGAATCTAATCTGGGGGAATTCTTAACTTGAGGAAATAAATCTAGGCTACTGCATCCCTCTGTTGGAGTTTAGGATGACCCAGCTCATGAAGAAGAAAACTAACCAGAGTGATCTGGATGGAGACAGATTCCTCTATCTGGATCATTAGAAGCTGCTGAGTCTGATGATCAAGCCATGTTCTCAGCAGGAGATGAAGACTTTTAGCCAGATTCTTTCTTTAAATATCCACTAATCAGGTTTGATGTCTCCTATTAGGCATTCCCTTTCAAAAAATATTTAAGGCATTTAGTATGTCCATTCCTTAGAGGAATCAATAACCATCAATCTATTAACTTATTTAATGAATTGATTAATTATCCAGAAGTTGTCAGTTGGATTTTTGATTCGTTATACTATTCACTATGACAATGTGCTAAGACTTTGTATTTATTTGTATGTTGTTAAGATCGTGTATTTTAAGATCAGCCCGAGACAGGAATTCAGGTTAGGGGAAAATCGTCAGTCTTTATTCTCAGTGAAGAAGGATCGGAGGTGGAAGAGAATCGGCGATAGCAATGTGTGCAGCTGAGTCAAGAAGCTAGCTCTACCAGCAGCCACACAACCAGCAGCTCTGAGTCTCAAACCCAGCCCAATCTCTCCCCACTTGTCTTCCTCGCTCTCTCTCTGCCTCCACCCACCAAAATCGTCATTTCCTATACAACACATCAGGACTTGCATGGAGAGTGGGCAGGGACCATTCTTTATCCAATCATGTATATTAATAGAGTATAGCCCAATTACTATCTAGCCTCATGTACTTGGGACCTCAGTGCATCAGCTCAAACCTCAGCCCATTACAGTATGTTGTTTTTCTTTTTACTTATTCAACATTTGTGTTACTACCTCTTTCATATACAGACGTTTTATTTGCTGAAAAGGGCATTCAATTAAATGTACTGAGAATATCTGTTCAAAAGCAGCAAAAACCATTGACTGAAGTGAAGATATTTTGCAGGTGTCTATAAACTCATTTATATATGATTGTTTTCAGTGTTTCAAAGAACATAGCTGAAATACTAAAAAGTCACCAGAATGCTTGGTAACCATGGGAAGTTTATATATATAGTGTATGTTCAGTATCAAAGGTGTCAAACATGAAGCCCAAGAGCTGCATGTGGCCCAGAGCATTCCTGAATGCATCCCAAATCAGCTTAAAATGTAATGAGGAATTATTCAACAAAATAAACAAAAATACAATAAAACATGGATGAGTCTAATGTGTTTTTTTTTAAGTTGATAAATAGCCCTCAGTAACATGTTTCAGTGGCCTCTGTTTCCATCTATCATAAAAGCCTGAGTTTGTAAAAGAGATAATCATTATGCATAAAGAGGCTGTAATGTGAAGCAATAGATGAATTCAAGTGTGGAAATTGAGAAGACGAGAATCCAGAAGAAGAATTAGAAGATACAGCAGTTCCCTAAAGGAACTCTCCCTAAAGGAAGAAGCTAATGTTTGTCTTTTGTTACTACTTGAAAGAACATTGGAGGAGAATCAGAACAGCAATTGCTTTAGACTGAATCAATTGGGAGAATTGAGAGAATTTTGGTAACTCTTGTAGATCTGAGAGCACTTTATAAAAAACAGAATCTTCCTGAAGTAAGAAAAGCAAACTGGGCTAGTTTTTCTTTCATTCCATAAAGAACTGGAGGGTTTATGAAGGACAGAAAATCTCCATGGATGACCTGAAGAAAAGTAGAATTCAGATATCCTGTCCGTTTGGACCCTGCCTGAGGGAAGGTCTGAAGGATTTTAACTTCATTGCCTTCTACTGTCCTTTGTGACTTGAGAGGAAATAACTACTGAGAGTTCAGAGAGCTGATGGAAGGATTTTTGAAGTTCTCTATCTTAACGGAACTATTCTTGAAATACCTTAACACCGCTTCAATCCAGCCAAAAAGTCACCCTGGAAAACTGCAGACCCAGGCTTTGGGGTGTTGTTTCAATAAAAGAACATAATCCCACTGCTGTTCTAAAAGAGTTTACTTATCCTTGCTTGGTGCCAGAGTATCAGAGAAATAGCTTTGTCCATCAGGAGAGTGGGGAATCTTAGAAAAACAGGTGATATATGGTGCAGATCATTCCAATATCAGATCTTCAATCCTGACATGTGAATTTCCCTGAGCATATAGATATTTCTTCAGGGTTAAGTTTCTCTAAGTATGTACCTTTTCCACTCACACTCTCCCCCAGTGGATTCCACCATGAGTTGGCAGAAGAATGACTCAAATAAATGGTTGCTTTGCTTATTCTTGCTTTTACTTTCCAGTAAATAAAATGTTATATTCCCTTTTGGATTTATCATCTTATTTAGTAAACGTTTCATGTTTAAAAGTCAGTGGTGTGATTGTGACTACTACATATAAATAAGAAATCACATCTATGGGGACTCGTGTTTTACAATGACAAGTACTTCTCCTCCACAATAAGGTTATGTAGAATCTTGAGATATAATTGCTGTTGTGTGATGGTCATAACCATTTCTTTCTATGTAAAACCCCCAGGCCTGTCAGCATGAGTTCAGGTTGGAGATCAGTGAGACCACCAGAAAAAGGAAGGATGCTAACAGCATATCAAATATCATGCTTACAAGCTATGCTGTCACTCTTAGTGCACTGGAACTGTTAGATGTATATACTTAAATACATTATATGCTTCCATTGGAATTTAAGGCCTATGAAAGTTTCAATTGTTTCATTTTTTTGTATTTATATTCCAGGACTCAACATTACCTGACTTATAGGAGATACTTAATAAATAATGCTTGTTAATTGATTAGTTGATTACAGCCAAGCTTGAGCATTATAATTTCATTATTTCCAGGTTTTTTGGCTTTCCCCCCATTTATTTTGTTATAGTCATGGTGTATAGTGTTTTCCTATTTCTTATTTTATTCTTCTTGAGTTCTTCTAAGTCTTTACATACATTTTATATTTTACATATTAATCATTTCTAATACACAGCAATATTTCAATATCTTCCTATACCACAACTTATTTAGTCATACCCTTATTCTATCATGGGAATCTATTTTGTTTTCAATTTTTTTCTACTACAAAACATGCTGCTATAAAAATTTTGATGTGGGGAACTTTCTTTTTAATCACTGAATTTCTTCAAATATAAAGCTAACAGTGGAATCGCTAGATCAAAGAATATAAACATTTTTAAAACTTTTTGCATAATTCCAACTTGTTTTCCAGATTACCTGAACCAACTTACAGTTCAACCAACACTATTTTAGTATTTTTCCACAATACTTCCAATATTGACTATTCCCATGTTTTGTCATCTTTGCCAATTTCCTGGGAATGAGTTAAAACTTTTTTTAAATTTGCATTTTTCTTGTGATTATTGATTTAGAGGAAAAATGTATATGATTGCTAAAAGTCTGCAGTTATGTTCAGATGAAACATTTATCCATTTATTTGTATCTACTGTATGTAAGACATACACAGTATGTGTAAGTAAGTAAGTAAGACAGACACAGTAAGACATTACTGTATGTAAGACATTGTATACAAATAAAAAGCAAAAAAATTTCAAAAAACCTACAGTCTTTGTCCTCCAGAAACTTATATTCTACTTCAAAATGTTGCTGATACGACAATTGTTGTTAAAACTATAATGGGGACAAATATGGAGGTGCTATTCTGCTATGACTGATGATGCGACTAAGATTTTTCATTATGTTCTAAAGAAGGGAACTAAGTCCTCTTCACTGATAAGGACAAGCAACTAATTAAAAGATCAGGGCCTTTAATATTGACTTGTGGATTTTTTTTTAGAAGGCTCTTTACTGGAATAAGTCTGGGCCGGAGGATTGCTACTTGAAGAAAAAAAAATGTCCAATGTAACTTGATAAGTTGGTGCTGCAAGAATCTGGAGATATTAGACTCAGCTAATATTAGTTAGGTTTTTCAAATTAAATTGATTCATGTAGATTAAGCAGAAATTAATAATATGTGATGATAAGCTACTTAATGACAGGAGATGCAAGAAAAAATTTTACTTTTTCCCCAAATGCCATACACAAACTAGCATAATAGCAATCACTCACATTGACAGTTTAACCTCTTACCAGGTATGTTGGTATCTCTCCTTTTTCTGAGTTATCTCACTGACCCCCAAACTACATTCAGGCTGGGAGGGCTGAGGGTTTTACCTTGGGAGAAGTGGCTATGAGCCCTCTCCTCATTGTGGAAAGAGATAATTGTCATTGTAGCCCATGAGCCCCCGAAGTTGTTATTTCTCATTTAAATGTAGCAGTCACAATTATACCATTGACTCCCAAACAAGAAACACACCTCTTTCCATCTAAAAATTTCTTTCACCCAGATTTAGAATTTAAGGGCATTTAGAACATCATCTCCTCCAATCTTCCACACAGGGCAAGAATTCTTTATATAGCCACCATCATCTATCGGCATGCATGATGATTGATGATGGAGACTTACTCTCTTCCAAGTTTCCCCACCTTGGATATGGGGAAAGCTCTAATTGTTAGAAAGTTCTTAAACTGAGCTCAAATCTGCCAGCTTTGTCTCTCTCTTTTTAATAATAGCTTTTTATTTTCAAAATGCATGCAAAGACAGTTTTCAACATTCACCCTTGCAAAACCTTTTGTTCCAAATTTTTCTCCCTCTCTTTCTCCCGCTTCTCTTCCCTAGACAGCAAGTAATCCAATATAGGTTAAACGTGCAATTTTTCTAAATATATTTCCACATTTATCATGCTGCACAAGAAAAATTAGATCAAAAAGGGGGAAAAGGGCTCAGTATTTGACAAAAATCGCTGGGAAAACTGGAAAATAATATGTCAGAAATTCAGCATAGACCTACATCTCACACTCCATACCAAATAAGTCAAAATGGATACATAATTTGGGCATAAAGGATGATGATACCACAAACAAATTAGAAGAACAAGGGATAATTTATCTATCACATCTTTGGAGAAGGGAGGAATTTATGACCAAAGAAGAACTAGAAAACATTATGAAAGATAAAATGGACAACTTTGATTGGATTAAACTAAAAAATTTTTGCACAAACAAAATCAACAGAAACAAGATTATAAAGTAAGTACAAAGCTAGGAAAAATCTTTACAGCCAATATTTCTGATAAAGGTTTCATTTCTAAAATATATAAAGAATTGTGTCAAATTTATAAGAATACAAGCCACTCTCTAATTGATAAATGGTCAAAAGATTTGAACAGACAATTTTCAGATGACAAAATTAAAGCCTTCTATGGTCATATGACAAAATGCTCCAAATCACTATTGATTAGAGAAATGCAAATTAAAACAACTCTCAGGTACCACCTCACACCTCTCAGATTGTCTAAGATGACAGGAAAAGATAATGATAAATGCTGGAGGGGGTGTGGGAAAACTAGTTGTGGAGTTGTGAAATGATCCAACTATTCTGGAGAGCAATTTGGAACTATGGCCAAAGGGCTATAAAACTGTGTATACCTGTGTACACTGCTGTGTATACCAGCAGTGATATTACTGGGTCTGTATCCCAAGGAAATCATAAAGAAGGCAAAAGGACCCACATGTGCAAAAATGTTTGTAGCAGCTCTTTTTGTAGTAACAAAACATTGAAAAATGAGTACATGCCCATCAATTGAGGAATGGCTAAATAAGTTGTGTTATATGAAGGTATTGGAATATTATTGTTCTACAAAAATGATGTTCTACAAAACTGATTTTAGAAAGGCCTGGAAATATTTACACAAACTGCTTGTTTCAATGAAACAAGCAGATCCAGGAATACATTGTACATAAAAACAACAAGAATGTGCAATGATCAACTATGAAATATTTGGTTCTTCACACTGGTTGAGTGATCCAAGGCAATCCCAATAGACTTTGGACAGAAAGTGCCATCTGCATCTAGAAAAAGAACTGAGGGTACTGAATATAAATCAACACATGATATGTTCACTTCTTTTTTATGTTTTTTTTAATCTCTCCCATTTTTGCTCTGATTTTTTTCTCCCAGCATTTATAAAGCAATGTGTTAACATTTTTTAAGTTAATTTTTTTAAATGCAAAAAATGAGAAAGAAAAAAAGCAAACAACAAAAACGGTGAAAATACTAACTTCTGATCTGCATTCAGCCCTGATTTTCCTCTCTAGGTGTAGATGACACTCTTTATCACAAGTTTCTTGAATTGGCCTGTATCATCTCATTGTTGAAAAGAGCCACAGCCATCAAAATTGATCTTTATATAATCTTGCTATTGTCATGTATAATGATCTCCCACTTCTGCTCATTTCACTTAGCATCAGTTCATGTAAGTCTCTCCAGGGCTTTCTGTATTTATCCTGCTGGTCATTTCTTACAGAACAATAATATTCTATAGCAATCATATACCACAACTTATTTAGTCATTCCCCCGCTGATGAGCATCCACTCAGTTTCCAGTTTCTTGCCATTACAAGAAGGTCTGCCACAAACATTTTTGCACTTGTGGGTCCCTTTCCCTCCTTTAAGATCTCTTTGGGATACAGGCCCAGTACAGACACTGCTGGATCAAAGGATGCACAGTTTGATAGTCCCTTGCTGACTGCCTTCTCTTACCTGCATTAGCAGCTGGTGCTCATTTGAGCTGTTTGTCTTGGAGCTAGCTGGTCCAAAAGAACTGGAGGAAAGCATGCTGTCAGAACTGCAGAACTCCCCAAACCCTGTTCCTTGAAGCTGTTCAGCTTATTTTCCTGTTTTTGACTGTTGATCCAGCACTTAGAGTAAGCCTTTCCTTGTTGTTATTTCTAGCTACTTACCAAATGGGCAGCAAGTTTCCCTCTTCCCTCTGTAGGGATGTCTGTTCCTATCATAATGTGTTTAACCTTTGTCTCTGGCCTTCAGTCTCTTGTACTGATGCACCTCTGGCTCCAGATCAAGGAATGCTGCCATTTGCCTAATATGGGTCTTCCAAGATTTCTTTTTTCCTTTGTTTCCTGTCGGACAGGTTCAAGAAGGGCAATAGATTCTGTAAAAGATTATTTATTGCCTTTTAATAAATAGACCTCCACAGAAAGATAGGGACCCTTTAATTCTTCCCCAAGTGTTCTGGTTTTTAAAAAAAGGAAAGGAGCTTTAGAATTCCTCTTTCAGACAGTAGATACCTGGAATTAGTCTTGGAGCCAGGGCTTTTCTCTGACAGCTACCCCTCATAACCTGACCACATTCCTGAGTCTTTCGCATTAATCCAAAGTAGTTGAAGATAAAAAACATGGTCCAAATGGCCAGGTTACTAAGGAAACAGTCCAATTCATATAACTGTGACAAAGGGGGACAGTGTTCCCTGATTCATATTTTCCTGTAAGCATTAGAACACAATTTTTCTTTTCAATGATCATCTGCCCAAATACAAGGGAAACAAATAGTCTAAATAGATAATCATTGTTTGTTGTTTGATCATTTCAGTCATGCCTGATCCTTCATGACCCAATTTGGGTTTTTTTTTTGGCAGGAACGATTTGCCATTTTCTTCTCCAGTTAATTTTATAGATCAGGAAACTGAGGCAAACAGGTTTAAGTGGCTTATTATGTTCTAATGCTTATTTTCACACCACATTTCACTAAATATCAGTCCAAACATTCTCACCCAAGGGAATAAAGAAAGTTTTATTGTTTTTTTTTTTACTTTTGAGATTGCCACAGGATGAGGCTATTGCTGATAAGAAAGGATTTGGACAAAGCTACTGTCCAGGATCAGTCTGGGGTGAAGGAAGTAAGAGCAGAAACTAAAGATAAACAATTCTGGGAGAGGGGAAGTGAGGAATGAAAAAAAGCAGAAGTCACCATCCTGAAGGGATCAGATGGAGTCAGGGTCAGAAGCAATAGATATAATCTAACCTAAAGTACAATCAAAATTCCAAAATTGAGGTGACAAAGCATTATTGAGAGTCAAATCAAACAAAATAAGCAATAGAAGTCAAAATATAGAGAGGCTGCTGCTGTTAAAACCATCACATTCTCCATCATCCAGTCTGCTTCTAAGAAAGAAATGCTATCAGTTATGTTATGCAACCTTTGTTGATAAGAGTGATAAATGTAGGAATCAAAAATACCTGGGCTGATATCTGACTCTGCTATTTATTTACTAACTATGACCAATGGTCTATCTCTTATAGCCTCTCTAACTTGTAATTACCTGAGGCTTTTCGGTTTCTGCATGGATCTTTCACACATGACTGCCTCAGACACTCACAATCTGGCTTTTGACCTCATCATTCAGTCACAAATTGGAAGATGGAAGGGAATGACTAGGGAAATGATGTAAAAAAGTAAGAGGTGTGGAAATTTCCAGGCACAAGAGATATTAGATATAACAGAGACCCAGCCTTCTCCACTCTCTCTTCCCCTAAGAAAAAAAGTATAAAATGAGTGTGAATATGGTAGGTTCGTCTGATGTTAAACTAGACACAATATTGCAGAACCATAAGGTAATCAAGTTCATCTCCTTGCTTACTTTCACTCTAAGTTCAAAAGAAATATAGTAGGTATATTCTGGACCATCCTTAAAAATGACCAAAAATATAACTGTTTGCCTATTATTCTCTCCTCTCATATTATCTCTCTCTCTCTCTCTCTCTCTCTCTCTCTCTCTCTCTCTCTCTCTCTCTATCTCAAGAAAGTAAGCAAGAAATAAATATTTATTAAGCACATACAAAAATTCCAAGCGCTGTGTTAAGAATCTATCTGGCTCTGTTGGTATTTCTTGTCTCTCCAAGCTAAATAGTCTCACTTGCTTTAACTGCCCCTCCTTTGACATCTTGAGAATCTCCACCATCCCTAGTAAACTTCCTCTGAATAATTTCCTACTTATTAATGTTCTTTATAAAAATGTGATGGTAAGAATTGAATGAATATGATACCTTCAGTAAGGTCTGACCAAAACAAAGTTCAGGGATGGGATTATTAGCTTTTCATTTTAGGGTGAATGAAGACTAAAAATAACATCTACTTTGTTGGCTACCATACCAGGCTGGTGACTGATATCTACCTTTCCCTTAACACATTCAATTGTCCCTTTATTAATCATCTTCTCTATGCAAAGTGTTAGACATGAAACTGTGGGGAATGTAAAGAAGTAAAATATACATTTGTGCAATTTTGGAATAATAGAAAATGAAAACTGTAGAGAGACCTTAGAAATCACCTAGCCAAACTTCCCTTTTTTACAGGTGAAAAATTGCCATCTACAGAAATTAGGTGACTTCCCTAAAATCACACAGCCACTTCATTCAAGAAATTTTTGGTTTCATTAATATTCAAACCTCATTTTCACTTGTTCCTTTCTATCCCAGTCATCTTTACATGCATCTAAATTTCTTTTCTAGGTCTTTGCCTCGTGATGCTTATTCTTACCCATTTCTTCCCACCATCAAAAGAGAGAGCATATGCTGATGAAGTGGTTTTAAGTAGTAAAAGAAAAGTAGTAAGGGAGAGACATTTTATACCTAAAAAGAAAAGGTCGTGGAAATATTCTGTGTTGTTTCTGTTTTGTGGTTTTTATCAGTGACTATGGTATGCATAATAAATATAGGACAAAATATTTAAGTTTTCTTAAAGATTGATATCTTTTCTCAAATCTGAAAAACCTTATAAATCACATCCTCCCCAAAACAAGAAATTGAAAATTATTTTGGGAATGTGAGTACGTCTGCAATATCTTTATATTAACCACATATCAATTTACTTTCCTTTCAGGTTCAGATTAATTCTCTCTCTTCTAAAATGTCTAATTCATTAAAGTGGCAGCAGGGGTGGGCTATCACAATAAAATAATAGAGATTGGACTAGATGCTTTCTTGATTTCTTTTAATAATAATAGTTAACTGTAATGGACTGAGGCTTGAGTTGATGCACTGAGGTCCCAAGCACGTGAGGCTAAATAGTAATTGAACTATAATATATATGCTTGGAGAAAGAATGGCCCCAGCCCACTCTCTGCAAGTCCTGATGTGTTGTATAGGAAATGACAATTTTGATGGGTGGAGACACAGGGGCAGGAAGAAAGGCTGGGAGAGATTGCTAGCTGGGTTCGGTTCTGGTGGCTGCTGGTCTTGTAGCTTCTTGTCTGGCTAGCTTCTTGATTTAGTTCCCTTTTACTTCTGATCCCCTTCTACCTCCAATCTTTCTTCATCTCTGCTAAAAATAAAGATTGACAATTTTCCCCTAACCTGAATTCCTGACTCCAGCTGATTTTAAAATAGGTGGTCTTCATAGTTAATTTTCTATAGCACTTAAGGTTTCATATATCTTTAAAGCTTACTATGTATTATATCATTTGATTCTCACAAAAATTGTGTGGAAATAAGTATTATTATTGTCCCATTTTACAGAAGAGGAAATAATGAGAAGTTGAATAATTTGCTAAGTTTCATACAGATAAGATTGAAAAGATATGAGGAAATTTTCAAAATAAGAAAGTAAAATCTATTCAAACAAGAAAGATATTTCAAATCCTCATAATAACAGAAAGGCAAGCAAAAACAACTTTTTTTTTTTACCTCATATTCATCCAATTGAATTTTTTAAAAAATGAAAATAGGAAATGTCAGGGAGACTTCACAATGACAAGCATACTAATACATTGTTGGTATACTTATGAATTGGTCAAACCATTCTGGAAAATAATTGGAATTATTCTAGAAAAGTCACTAAATTGTATATACTTTTTAACCCAATAATACCATTCTTGAGCTTATGTACCAAAGAGGCCAAAAATCAGAGGGAAATAGATAGAAAATATTTACAACAGTATTTTTTTATAAAACAAAAGAATTGGAAACAAAGTGGCTGCTTATAATTTGGGGAAAAGCTAAACAATGATCATGAAAACTTCAGGGCAGAGGGTTGCTGAATCAGGAGTCTCAAAACAACCTCTAAGAACTGACTGCTAAATTTTCAATGTAAGCATTTATACCTCAGAAATTTGCAAAAGGATTACATATATATGTGTGTATATATATATATATATATATATATATATATATATGGGTTTATTGTTTTGTTGATTGTTTAGACTTAAGAATATGATAGAGAAAATCTTGATAATACAGACTGAATTTGAAACTGTCTTGTGTACATTTTTTTCCCACAGAGTCAGTTGTTAAACAGGTAGAAAAAAACCTACATCATTAGAAGTGGCCATAATTTTGCTTTGTTTTGCTTAACTATATTTCTATATATAACAAAGGAAGGTTCTTTTGGAAGAAGGAAGAAGGCATTGGGAAGTGACAATGATATTTAAAAAAGAATAGTCCATTTCATTGTGTTTACTATGTGTTAAAGACTGTGCTAAGGGCAGAGTATCAATAAAACTTTTAAAGAATAAATCTTCTGAACTAATAGATTTAAACTTCAAAGTGATGATTTTGGCTGAGAGATATTTTCTCTATAACTTTTTTTTTGACTGGAAAATTTCCATTTTTGTTGAAAGCTAGAATGAGATATAGATTTATATTTCAGAACCCCTCTACACTTTTAGTTGTATGTTACTGAAACTAAAAAACTGAAGAGGCTCTCTAACTTAAGATAGTCTGATCTTCACAAATATTGGAGGCCATTAGGTGGACCCACAGAAAATCTTTCCACCTTTACAAAGACTTATCAGGATATTATGTTCATCTGGAATTGCCTTCAAGAACCTAGGCTCACTTCCATACTGTGGCGAATTATCAAAAGGAGATTTTAGTGGTGGAGATAGGTTCAGAAAGAAGAGTCAATACCTCTGTAAAGACATTAGACATTCAAAATCATCACTGAGACTAAGATTCAAAAGAAGTTAATCTGTGTACAAATAAAATTAAAAGTCCACTAAATACTAATTTATCTCTAGAATATTATCTCTATGGGGCGAGGCATTGATGATGATATCTTTGATTTCTTCAACAGGGCCTATCATAGGGCTGGCTGCACACAAAAAGGATTAAAATAGTGAATGAATGAGCACTTATTAAGGCACTCAATGTTCATTTTTGCAAATGATACTGGTCATTATGAGACTACTTAGTGAAAATGTTGTAGACCTAATATTTTTCAAATTAGCTTAAGTGTTTAGATTTAAATTTTAAAAGAACATAAATATTACAGTGCAATTTTAGCCAAAATAGTATTTATATGTATCATATACATCAGATATTTTAATAAGAGGCAGAATAGTATAATAGAGAAATTACTAAGGAACCAAGAAGATTTGGATTGAAATGCCAACTCTAACATATTCCTCTAGGAAAATCTCTTAACATCTGAGTGTTCTAAAGAATTATAAGAATGTAACTTATAGATTTGTATTGTTAAAGGGAATTTTATCACCTAAGAGTTCCTTGTTCCAATATAATTATAAGTCCAGTTCCTATCTATTACTTATAACAAAGTAGAGATACTGGGGAATGATATAAATGTTCAGTGGAATTATGAATTTAAATAATAATATGATGGGGACATCTCAACTTATATCTCTCATTAAAGTTAAGCAAAGGATTAGCTTCATTAGCCCATCATTCAATTTGGTGTAGATAATATTTGGATAATATAAAAGACAACTACATTTTCATATATACTTGGGGGTCATCTGACAAACAAAAGTTAGGTCTTTTGTCTAATTTCTATTGTATTCCCTTTGTCAGGTATGTTATAAAGAGGTTGTTCTCCATTATGTATGGTTTGAACTATATTGCCTCTATGAAATCTCTTCCAATGCCGACATTCTATAAATATGTGGTAAGAAATGAGCATATATATTGAAAAAAATATAGAATAAAGGGGTGACCTAGAAGATCTTAAAAGGGAAAGCTTACAAGGAAGAGATGAATTTCATCCCACTTTTCCCCCCACAATTTCAGTGCCTCTCTTTCCATTTATCCAATTCTGCTTTACAAAGCATTCTTATATACAAAAAAGGTTTTTTGTACTTCCTTTACCATTTAGCCTAGTGTATTTTTAAGGTGTTATTTTCTTCATTTGTGTGTGTGCTTCCTTTACTAAGCTGTTGGCTTGTTTTTCATGATTTTATTACATCACCCTCATTTCTCTCCCAAATATTTCCTCTATCTCTCTTACTTGATTTTCAAAATCTCTTTTGAGTTCTTCCATGGCCAATTCATATTTTTCTTGGAGGCTTTGGATGTGGGAGCTTTGACTGTTATCTTCTTCTGAGTGTGTGTTTTGATCTTCCTTGGCTTGTAGTAACTTTCTATGGTCAGGATGTTTTTCTGTTGTTCACTCAATTTACCAGCCTGTTACTTTTAACTCATTGCAAAAGTAGAGCTCTGCTTCCAGGGTGGAGCGCACACTATCCCAGGCTTCAAGGATTTTGTGCAGCTGTTTTCAGAGATACTCCTAGGAATCTGTAAGTTTTCAGTTCTTCCAAGGTGGTATGATCTAAGAGGTGTTTTTACTACTCTTCCAATTTATAGTTTGGTTTGTGAGTGACCATGAGCCTTTTTTCTGCCCTGGAACTCTCCTGTGGCTGCAAGCTCTATTGTGGGTGGGACTGCCACCCGGGACTAAGACCTGGATTTAAGTCCTGCCTCAGTGCTAGCAAAGAGACTCCTGTATTCTCCTTATGACCAGTTGTTAGTCCCCACTTCTGGCTGTTGGCTGAAAGCAGTCACTGCCACTGGTGAGTCAGTCTCCTTTAAGGCTTGCTCCTTAAAGTTTTCTATGGTCAGGATGTTTTTCAGCTCCTTGAACCAAGTGGACAATGCTGGACAATACTCCTGTCGCACCCAGACAGACAGACCTTTCCAGATAACTCTCAAGTTGTCTTTGTTATCTGTGGCTGAGAGGTCTAGAAACTTCCACTGCTGCCACTGAGACCTGCTCCTGGTATGCTGGGGCCCTGTCTGGGTTGGCAAACCTGGGCTGGACCATGTTCCCTCTCACCTGGCACAACAGATTTTTCCTGCCAACATCCTATGTTGTCCTAGGCTAGAAAATTGTTTCACTACATCTGCTGCTCTAGAATTTGTTTAGCATTATTATTTAAAGGTACTTAGAGGGGTTTGCCAAAGAGCTCAGACGGGTCCCTGACTTTATTCCTTCATCTTTTTAGCCCATTTTTGAAAAAGAGAAGGAATATGTAATGACAGATGCATGGGGAAAAGCTTTCTAATCCAGTGATGGGGATATCAGGTCTGTGAAAATATTAAATCACTGAACATGGGTGTGGATAGTTTAACAAATTTCTCCTCATTTCAGTCAAAATGGAATGACTGTCAATTTTCCTGGTCCTATGAACCAAATGACTAATGCTCACATACAACAGTTTTTAATTCATCTCTCAAAGAAAAGTCAGCAGCAGCAAAGATTGAACAGTAGGAATTCATTCAGATATAAGTCAGGCAGCTAGTTTGGGTAATGCTTTTCCTGATGCTGTTTTCACTTCCCCAAACATGATCCCCAGATAATAAAATGTTTATATAAAAGAGGAAGGTAGGTCCTTAAACAAATGATGTCTCTTTTATCCTGTAACTAGGTACATCATTAGGCTCATTCAAGGATAAAGGATAAATTAAAGATACACAAGCCTGACCATTTATTTGTTAATAGCTTTGATTCATTTATTTCCTCTTCTCCAGCACTTTATGGTTCTCCCTAGGCCTATAAATTGCTTGGGAGCAATAGTCACTTCCAGAAAAAGAAATTTTTAAAAAGAGCCTTTCAATGAGATAACTTGACATCCCGCCTTCCTCATACAACTTGGTTTCAATTATTCTTTCTTTTAAAGAACTTTTTTGTTCTTTCAGCTCCAAACACAAGTTAAAACTAAAGGCATTTCACATTAATTATAGAGATTAGCTTTGCGTACCCAGTGAACATGGAGCAATATATTTTATTCCTATCCATCCATCCTGCCATTTCTAAGGACTTTGTTTGGCCTTTAATTCAATTATATCACTCTGCTTTTCTTCAGCTTCAGTCAACTCTTTTCTTTTAATACCTGTACATGTGTATGCATATATATCCACCAACTGGAAAGGAAATGTATATTTTTGCCTAAATTTATCCATGTCCTTTGCCAAGATGATGGTGCCATGCTACGCTCATATATATAACAAGAAATATGAATAGCAAGGATTATTCTTATTATTCAACATAATACACAATTATACTGCTTATTGTGTCCTCACAATAACCATTTTCCAGGAGGTACGATAAGTGCTACACAAAACATCTCAAAGCTCTATGGTCTCCCCTGAACATCCTATACACCAGAAAAAAACAATCACGCTCTGTTGTTAGTCATGTAATGTGACTTGACATGTGTCCACATAGGGAAGGCAGGAATCCTGACTTGAAGTTATTCACTAAATGAAAGGTATTGTCCATCAGAATGAGTTATGGCTAATGGCCAAGTAGGAGTCTGATTGCTTGTGCTTAGTATAGTCTAAGATTGAATGGGTCCTCTTTCACACAGTCCCCTCAAAACACTCAGATGTTGGGTGAGTCAGGTGAAAAAAATATAAATATACATACTTTTTCCTGTTATACTTTAAAGCCTAGAAAATCATAGAATTGAGATCATCTAATCCAGTGAGTTTTCAGCCTTTTTGGACATGAGAGTCTCTTTTTAATATCAGAAAGTATCTTGGTCCTTCAACATGATTGTAATTATACTCTAAATATCTGTTAAATGAGAAAATTCATGTTGACAAAAACTACTATGAATTCAGTAATACTTCAAAGTGAACATTTAATTTATCACAATAATATGTATACACATGTGGAAAATATTAACGTATACATTGAGAGATATTTTTCAGTCTATAAAAGGTATATTTGCTTATTTACTATATGGAGGAATATAATCTATATGGAGAAATTTAAACTATACAGATTTGTGGACCTTTTGCACTAACTTCATCTCCAACAGCTAAACAGTATAGTGATTAGGGGACTAGAATCAGAAGCCTAGAGTCAGGAAGCTCATAGGGTTATTCTAAGAATCAAACTTGAAAGGGCTTAGCACTGTGCCTGACCCGTAGTTCATAAATACTTGTTTCCTTGTCCACTACCCTACTAAGACTTCTGTACTCCCAGTCTGGGAATTACCTTTCTAATCCAACTCCAAAATTTATAGACAGAGAAACTGAGACTAAGAAGTTGTGACTTGATTACTTAATTACATAATCAGGGGGTGGAAAGGGAATAAAGAATTCAAGCTCTTTGACTTTTATTGTAAGATTCCTTCTATTATACCACGCTAAATGGGCCAGAGTAGTAACCTGAAGGAATAAGGTTTGTTCATTGCCAACCTGCTCATGGCTGCTAATTTTTGTGTACCAAATTACTTCTGACATCCTATCCAATTCTAAACCTTTGATCCTACCATCCTAGAGTGATTATCTTTGAAGGTAGTAAGCATCTTGTACTTGAGATGTTCATGCAAAAGCTAAATGTTAACTTATTTTTGTTGTTCAATTGTTTTCAATTATGTCCAATTCTTTGTGACCCTACTTGGGGTTTTCTTGGCAAAGATACTGGATTGGTTTGCCATTTCCTTTTCCAGCTCATTTTAGGAAAATAAGGCAAACAGGATGAAATAACTTGCCCAGGGTCATTCAGCTAGTAAGTGTCTGAAAGCAGATTTGAACTCACAAAGATGAATCTTCTTGACTGTAGACCCAGAACTCTATTAACCCATTAGAGATTTTATAACTGGGACTAAAGCTTGTGGAAAAAGGATTGAGCGAAATGGTTTCTACACTCCCTTCCAACTCTAAGATTCTGTGGTTCTCTCTAGGCTCTAGCATCATTTCCATGGGGAAAACAAGCTCTTCCTTCTCTGTTTTCTTAAGCATTTCTTGGCAGGACCTCACATCTGAGCATTTTATGATAATGTAATACATTTTTCCTCTAAGTGTTTCAGTTGTGTTAGCAAATCCTTACCTAAATTTGTCCTTCAAGCCTTTAGTCCCTTTTTCTCCCTCTTCCTTAACTCCAAACTCCTTTTATCCCCATTCCTGGTGTCTTTTGCTAAGGTGGTACAAGATGGCCATAACTCAGTCCAGTCCAACAGTTTAGACTTGTATTTGTAATGAAATGAGATACTTGTAAATGATCTGATACCACAAAATAAAGACTTGCAATAGCAAAGAAAGGTTATTTCTCAAGGATAGAGCATGGGCTCATTATCTCACCCCCCTTCTCCATAAAGAACATGGCAAACCAAGTCTGAAGAGTCCCTCATGGGCTAGCCCTTTTTATGTTGCTAGAGACTAGAAAGCTTGGCTTAAACCACCCTCTGAACCCTTCAAGGCTTAGAGACAACTGCTTTTTTGGGAAGACCACAGATCCCAAAATTTTTCAACCTATTTTTCTATATGTTGGCAAATGGAAGCAGAAATCTGTATCCTTCTTAGAAATTGCTAGAAGCTAAGGAAATGAGTATTTTATAATGATAATGGTTTTCATACTTGACCCAGCTCTACCATAAGGGTCAATTCACTTTTAAAGTCCTAGCTTAGCCACTAAGTTAAAAGAGACTATAAATTTTGGAGCAGAATCATTAAGGGATGCTACTTATAAAATAAATGTGAACTGCTCTTGCCACTTAAATTTGCTGAGACTCTATGTCCAAAAAGGTTTGCTGTGTAACTGTGAGAATTGTTTTTTCTTTTTGGAAAGTGCCCCTGGATTATAGAAGAGAAAAGAGCTATGAAAGAATTCAGAACAGAAAATTGAGAATTAAATAGGAGGAAGCCACACTCACCTTAATCAAGTAGTTTTGAAAATAAAAAGACAATTATTTTGGTGTTCCATTTTTAAATATTTGATACCTCGGAATGAGTTCACCCAAGAAATTATGCCCCTCTAAATGGTGTAAAGCCCAACTTGTACCATGTTGGTTCTAACTCTGTGTTTTAGTCTAGATTCCTTGAGCTTGTAGGATCTGTCACAGCACCTACCACAGAAATGTAATAAGTACTTTTTGAACTAACTGTGTTCACACCGTGACTTTGAGGTAAGTCAATTTGCTTCTCTTATCCATTCACAAAAAGGGTACAATTCTATGATTCTTATCTGCTAGAGTCATATTGAGGTAGTGATGAGCTAGGTAAGTTAGGTGTTTGATTTTTGGTTTTGGTTTTTAACAGAAATTACTTTTGCTATCAATAAAGAGTGTGTTGGGTTTTTTAATCTCCTGGAATATTAGGAGCAAGAACTGCCATGTATTTACAGTAGACATAGCAATGATGTGCCAATCAAGTGGATCTTTTCCAAGGGGAGAATCTGGTTTTTATGGTTATTTGTAAAAGGAGATACAAGGACAAGCTTGAAGGAGATGAATTTTGGTAGCATCTGTCTTGATATGCTGATGATTTCAGCGTGGGATGTAGAAACTGCTTGAAGGGAGAGAACACATTGAATATTAGGGAAGAGCTGCCAGGGTTCACTGAGGGAGTGCTTTTGTTCTCCCTTTCCAAGCCACAGCTCAGGCTGAGACTAACTTGGATGCTTTCCATGAGCTTTGGTACAGAGGCTCAAATTCCCCTTCTGTGCCTCAAAGCAGGAGGTCAAGAATTTAGACCTGAGTAGGAAACCTCATGTCATTTAACAGCTCCATCTGAACACCACGTATGACTACCCCTGCTATTATTATTGTCAGGTTGCTTTGGAAGTCTGCAAAAGGCATCTGCTACTCTTACAGAAAGCCAACAACAAGGCGACAACGGATTCAAAAAGTTCCCCTTGTTTTGTTTGCAACCATTTTCTTTCTTTTGTAAAAATAGAACACAATACTTTGACTAAATTAATAAGTCAAGATTTATTTCATCCATTAAAAGAGCTTCAAGAGTTAGGGGAAGGAATACAGTATTTTTTTTCATGTTTGTAAGCATTAGATAATTGCAGTCATTATCAAACAAAACTGGTTTCAAATGTTCTTTGCTTAGTGCCTACCCCAAAAATGTACCAGGAAGAACTTTAATTGGTTTCTGACCTTGGGCCAGAACAAGCTATGGATTGAGTAAATCATATGAAACAGGCCCTCAAATCAACTTTTTAAAGGCAGAATATTGATAGTCATTCTTTGTTCTGAGAAAGAAGTTTTGGAGGATATTGAGAAATGGGAGAAATACAATAAGGCAATGCTAGGAAAGATTTAATTTTGGATATGGCTATAGAGTGTTGGTTTGAAGACTGATGAAAAGGACTACTGATGAATTCCTATTTTTACTCATTCTTGCTAATTCACATTGGTGCAGGTGGCTAGATACATCAGTGGATATAATCATTTTCTGACCTGGGTCAGGAAGACCAGAATTCAATCCTGTCTTATATACATAAGAGCTATGTGACTGCTCACAAATAACTTAACCTTTCTCAACCTCAGTCTCAGTAACCTCAGTAAAATGACAGTGATAGTAACAGTTTGTAGGATTATTATGAGAAACAAATGAGATAATATAAATAAAATTCTTTGAAAACTTTGAAACACTATATAAATGATAGTAACAATAATAATCAATGCATTATTAAATTAGTATTTATTTATATAGCTATGCTATAATTAGTCTGTGCTTACTTTTATAATTTATTCCTTGTATAATACATATATGTATTTTTATATGTAAGCACAAACTATATAATATTGTATGTTACATAATTATACATAACTATATATTATATATATATAAAACTATTATTCTAATTAGGATTATAGTAATGTGCTATTTCTATTACATATAATATATAATTAATTACATGTAATATATAACAAATAGTTATAATAATAGAATTATATATTCTAATACAATAGATCATAATTTTAATATTCATATTATTACATTATATCATTATTTTGTGCCTATTTTATGACTTACTTATTATATACCTTGTAAATATTTATATTTAATCCCAAACTATATATTATCATATATGTTACTATTATTATTATAATTCATGCAATATAAATGCTACTTAGCATTATTATTATTTTCATCCCTTTCAAAATTTAGCACCTCACAGCAATGATACTGTCACTATACATTAATTAAATCTCTGGTATAAAATCTGAACTCCTTTCTAATTCTACCTATTATTTTATCCTGGACTTAAAGATAGAGTCAATTGAAACCAATGTATGTAGCTGAATGAATTAGGTTTAATTGCATATCCAATGTGGTTTTCTAGAAAAGATCATTTTGCCAGTGCTTTGAAGAGTATGGCCCACTAAGCAAAAAAAAAAAAAAAAGTCACAATTTTATTAAGAACAAGTTATGGCAAATCTGTCTGATTTGTGATGAAGGGACTGATTTCATTTGGAAAACAACAGAGAGCTTGACTTTTGATTCTGCCCTAGGCAGCTCAATAAAGGGGGAACATATAGACCATTTCATACAACTATCATGTGGGTATGGATGAGGGCAGCTCATTCACATATAGGAATAATCATTGGGTTAGTGTCAAGCTGATTATAGATTATAACTGTAATGTTCTCGGAATTGGATGATAAGACTTTTATTTCTTCCTTGGATAGCTGCATGGTGTATACTTTTCCCTAACTCTAATACCAAGCTAGCGATAGACTTCAGCTAAATAGAATTCAAATTTAAAATTACTTAGACATTTTGGTACACAAAAATAAAGATCAGAGCAAAGCAAGATAGGTATACTGGGGGGAGGAAATTCCAGCTTTAGTATACAAAACAAAGAAAGTTAATTTTAAAATGACCGAATGATAAGAAACCTGCAATCTACCCATTCATTCATCAAGCATTCATTCTGCTATGCTCCAGACATACAAAGATAAAACTGAAACAGTTCTTTGGGAGCTTACATCCTATTGAGTGGTAGGGAACTGGGTAAGGATACAGAAAAGTAAGCACAAATTAATACAAAGTAATTTTCTGGGGAGGGAAGATTCTAGCACCTGGGGAAATCAGAACAGGCTTTGTAGAAAAGGTGGTAAAGTTCTTTCACTGAGCTTTGAAGAAAGCTGGGGATCCTCTGAGCCACAGGTGAGGAAGGATTGAATTTCAGGCAAAGGGACAGCAGAATGGCACACAGCAAAAGTGGAAAATGGAATAGCACATACCAGGACCAGCAAGTTGGCTCTGCTCCAGAAAGATGGAAAGAAAACATTATAAGGAAATGTAAAAGTAAGGGAATATTGTATTAATATAATTTTCTCTACATATATGAATATATAGTATGTGTATATATATATATGTATATAAGCTTGATTAGATCAGTATTGTACAATATATATTATGTAACACACACACATATATATTTGCATTTATACAGCTCTTTATACACATATATATAAATGTTTTACTATATATATCTAGTATAACAGTACATATATATAATATACATCTATCTACTATGTATATAATAGTATAAATGTTACATACTCTCTTGTATTATATATGGTATAATAGTGATGTTTCTTTATAAATATATTGTATGCAATAATATAATATGGGGATGTAATATATTTCTGTATCTATATATATCTTTGAACATTACTCAGTCTGTAAGTTCTCTATTTCAGCATGAGGTTCCTAGGGAAGGAAGAATTAGACATTTTCAGGTTTAGTATCCACCAAGTTAGGAAGTGAAATCTATCAGAAAAGGCTAAACTAATTAGTATTATTTTAATTAGGAAAGAGGAAAAGGATGATCAGTATATTTTTATTAAAAGGTCATTATCTTGAACTACAGACAAATATTCTCCATCTTTGCTGAGAACCAGGTTCAAGAAAATAAACATAAGCTTCAATAAGAGGGATTTTAATTCAACAAACCTGACATATTTTCTGTGTGGCAAACAGTGTGGTAAACAGAATAGTGTTCTCAAGGAAGAGATATCTAAGGAAGGGAGGAAGATTCAATAGCTTCACAAATAAGCACAATAGGAGATTAAATGAGGAGATTAGAAAATGCAGACAAATGGGCTTCATGCAAGACATCATGGAGGAGGTACCCAGCTTCCTTAAAGAAAGAAAGAGGTTCTAAGATGTGGAAATGGAGAGGATGTGTATTTCAGGCAAGGGTTGCAATTTAAACGATTGTGCTTGTGGCAGATGAGGTTTCAAATTATCTAGGCAGCTAGATCATACAGAGGATAGAATGTGCAACTTGGAGCCAAAAAGACCTGGATTTCAATATGGCTTAAGATGCTTATTAGTTAGCTGTGGGACTCTTAACAAGTCAGTTAATTTCTCAATCTCAATTTCATCATCTATCTATAAAATAAGAGTAATAATAGCATTTATTTCACTAGGGTTTTGTGAGGATTAAATAAGATAGTATATGTATAGTGCTTTGCAAATAAAAGTATTATTTAAATGCTAGCTATTATTATTATTATTGGTGGTGATGGTGATGGTGATGATGATAATTCTAGTGGTGAAATGGATAGAGAGCTAGACTTTGGTCCAGGAAGACCTGAAATCACTCACTATCTTAGACACTTACCATCTATATGACTCTGTGCAAATCATTTAATCTCTTTCTGCCTCAATTTTCTCATCTATAAAAGGGATAATAATAGGATTATTATGAGGACTAAATGAAATAATATTTGTAAAATGCTTAGCACAATGCCCAGCACATAGTAAGCACTTGATAAGTGCATATTTTCTCTCCCTATGCTTATTATTATGATGATAATTATTAATGGGTTGTCTAGTAGTTCATTTTATCTGAAATATAGAATTTATGAAAGTGAGTAGTCTACAGTAGGTGTTGATATAAGGGATTCAGCTTGTAAGCCTTAAATGCCAGCTAAACATTTTGTATTTTTTCCTAGAGGCAATGGGAATTTACTGAAGTTTTCTGTTCCAGAGAAATAATGTGATTAAATCTATGCCATAAAAAGATTTTGGATTGCTTTATGAGGAATGAAAAAAGAGAGAGATTGGAAATAAAATCATTAATTGGGAGACTATTAAAGTAGGCCAGGAAAGAGGTAATGGAATATGAACTAGTTTGTCAGGGTTTGAATGTAACCAAGATGGTAGATGCAAACAATGCTGTGAAGGCAGACTCTGACAACACTTGACAATTGAACTGGATGTGAAAGGGGAAAGAGAGGAGGAAGAAGAGGAATGGATGATTGTATTTGCTATCTTGAGAAAAAGGAAGGATGGTGTTGCCCTCAAAACAGAAATAGAGAGTTCAGAAGGGGAAAACTTAGTAATTAGAAGTGAAGTTGAAACGTTCCCTTTGGGGCAGTTTAAATTTGAGATCACCATAAAGTAGTCAAGAGGATATGAGATCAGTAAGGAAAAGAAAAGAGGAAAGGGCCTAGGAGAAAGCCAAAAGGAAAAAGCATCTTCAGGAAAAGGAAATGGCTGTCAAGAGCTACAGAGAGGTCAAAGAGGTTTAGGACTAAGAAAGTTAGTGGGTAAGATATCATTAGCCATCTTAGAAGTCTCAGGTTAGTGACTGCAAGTCAGAAGTCAGGCTGCAAAGAGTTGGGGAACTCTTTAAAAAAAGAAAAAATATATAATTACAAATTGCCTGCTTACTTAACATATATGACTACCACAGAGAAAATAGAAAGAATGAAAGGAGGAAAAAGTCTAAGTAAAAGCATTATAATGGATTGCCAATCATGGTACAAAAAAATTGTTTATTTGTTTCTTCTCCTTCTCTTCTTCCCCCTCCTCCTTATCCTCTTCTGATTATAGGTATGGAATATTGCATATACTCTCAACTACCAATGCATTTTATTGATTTGCTGAACTTTTTTTGCTTTTTAATTCTTTTTTTTCCACAAATAATGGTCAAATAAGTGGAAGATAGAGGCTACTTTTAGAAATGAAGATTATATAAAAACAAAAGATAGCAAAACAATTTTTAAGAAATCAGTGAGTGGTAAGAGTGAAAATAGATGATTCATTGTAACAATTTGGTAGTGAAAAATGAGAAATACATGATGGTAGCATGATCAAGCAGAGGTGTTTTTTAATGATGCAAATCTAAGAACATTTTTAGCCAACAGGTTGGAGCTGGTATATAGAAAAAAACTGAAGATGATAGGAAGAAAAGGATTACCAGTGGGTCAAGTTATAAGAGATGGAAGATCAGAGTAAAGGGATTAAGGGACCAGAAGTTGTAATAAGAATGAAGAAAGGTTTTAGGAGGAGCAAAACAGAAAGGATCATAAAGGAATGACAGATTATTGTCATAGATTAGAATTTCAGAGTTAGTCAATCAACAAGAATTAATTCAGGGCCTACTATGTGCAGGCCCAATGCTAAATTTGGGTTAAGATCAATGATGTGGAATACTTGGGAGTGATGATGAGTTCTAAAGAACAATCATCACAGTAGATAAATGAGGTCAAATGAACATATGAGTCATGAGAAGTTGAAGAGGATGGTCAGAGTTCTTTAGGAGTAAATTCTTCCTGTTGGAAAATTCTTCAGTTAATATAAGCATTGGAAGAAGCTACCAAGGAAAGCTGTGAGAGCCCCTTTACATAAAACTTTTAGCAATGATAGGCAAACCTCTCTCCTTCTGTTTCTTTGCTGAGATGGGCAACTATTGGGGTGGAACAAGCATATGGTGTCAGACTTTTTTTGATAGGTTGGTTAATTTCAATAAAACTGTTCCCCTCCCCATCCCCTGTCTTTTCTTTGTTATAGGGAATGACTCTCTGAGATGGCAAGAAGGATGTGTTGGAAAATGTGTTATAAAAAAAATATGAGTAAAATTTTTTAAAAAGAAAAGACAGCATATCTTTTTGCAATGGCTCCAGATCCTACAGGAAGAGGGATCACCAAAATGATCTTTCATAGTCCTTCCTACACAAGAGAAGAAATTAAATAAGCCTCTTCATCTTGCTAAGGAAAAAAAAAAAGATAAATTGGTATGAGATAGGAGGATATTCTTGTTTCTTTACCCACTCACCCCATTCTCACTCAAGTTTTGTGTTAGGGGAAGGATTCTTCTCTTGGATCAGTCTTAAACCCAATTAAGAGCAGAATCTGAGAGAGCAAGGGCAGGATTTTCTTCTCAGTGCTCAGCAGGGCATGGTTCTTGTACCCTCCTGGGGGCCTTTTTGCCTTCCCAATTTGGGCAGCTGTTGTTCAGTTTTTCTCTTCCTCTTGAAACATGCGGGAGTCCAACTCTTTTTCTACCACATAGCATCTAGATGCTGAGTCTGGCACCAGCTACCCAGGATGTCATGTGGTTGTGCAAATGTCACCCAGTTCTATTTGTTCCTTTGGAATGGATCCAAGGACACTGGCAAAGTTTTCATTTTTCTCCATAATTATTTTATGTGAAATTCAAAGTGGTCTGAAATATATTTTAGAATAAAAGGAGCCAAATTTGAGTAAAAGTAAGGATTGGATTCTTGGCAGTGAGATCAACATATCTTGAAATGCAGTCATATCAGATTTCCTGGGGAGACGGTATGATGGCCATTCCAAATCTGTAAGACATTGGGGAGTTTGTTTTCCATTCACAGCTTTCCTTCCTAATACATAGTATATTTTAAATTAGAAACAGCTTCCTATCTTAAGACTATATCTCATTAAACTCTGCTTAACTCTTGCTACTTGTGCGGTATCCAGACCTATGGTTCCAGAGTCAAAGAATATCCAACCTCAGGGGAAGGGAAAGGAAAGGAACAAACATTTATTAGATACCTAATATGTGCCAGGAACTATGGTAAGAGTTCTCTCTTTCTCTTTCCTTTCTCTCTCTTCTCTCTCTCTCTTTCCTTTCTCTCTCTTCTCTCTCTCTCTTTTCTTCTCTCTCTCTCTCTCTCTCTCTCAAATTTAAAGCACATAACAACCCTGTGATAAGTGTTCTTTACATATATATATATATATATATATATATATATATATATAATTTAATGTACATAACAACTCTGTGATATAGGTTCTATTATTATCCTCATTTTATGATAGATAAAAATTTTATAATAGCGAAATATAATAGTGAAAATATGTCTTGCCCAGAGTCACATAACTAAGATATTCTGAAGCAGCATTTGAACTCGAATCTTCTTGACTCTAAGCATAACCTTCTATCCACTATACTCTGATATATACTGGTTGTGCAACTTTAGGTAAGTCACTCTACCTTTCACTGCTCTCAGCAATGTTCTAAGATTCTAAATTGCAAAGAAAATATCAACCTTAATTGGCAGAGGAAGAGAAGAAGTTTTTTTTTCCTTTGGGAGTTCCCTCTAACAGTGAAATAACAAACTGTTTCTCTTCCATACTACAGTATACTTGACAAATTGTTATGTAGCCCTCACATATTTGTGGGCCCAATAACCTCTAGAGCACTAGAAAGGGGAAATCTCTTGGAGGTAGTACCCAAAGAACTACCCCTGTGTCTTTGAATTTGCAATCTGCATTATCAAGGTCTGCTCTTCTGTTTTCATGCTCTGTTTAGCAGCTGGTCTTGGTCTCCACTTTCTGTGGACTTTAGTATTTGAGTGTTTATTAACTCTTGCATTACCAACATTAAAATTCGAATGGAATTATGTGGGAGTTAAAACTATTCCTCTGTATTTTATGTGACTTCTATGTAACAGAGGATTAGTTTGGCAGTAAGATATAGAATTAAGTCAAGTATCTCCCCCAACCAACTTTTAGTTCAACATATCTGAGTAGTGCAAATATAGCTGTTTTCCATTTAAGGAATAATAAGGACAGGAAGGAGCTGTCCACAGATGAAGCTTATTTAAAAGAACAAATGAGATGGGATTAGCCCACAAATACTAGGACTCAAAAGTCCTAGATCCAGCAAGATTACCGAATTGAATGGGACAGGTTGGAAACAACGCTCTTTTTATGAGCTCACACCTGTTTTATATATCCAGTCTTGCCTGATTTGAGACCACATTTGCCTATGTTGCCTCCTGAATCCTAATGTTGCCTCATTGCTGACTTGTGCTTGTCAATCTTTGATACGTTCCCTGCCTCTGGTACTAGCTTCCTTTGTTTAAATTGCTTTAATAACAGGTTGCCTCAAACAAACCAATGTCTTGCTTCTAGACTTTCTCTAACTGAGATGTCCCTGTAACTTATGTCAGTGGAGTTGGTCTTGGATCAGAAGGTCCTTGGTGACTTTGGGGTTCTCTCTATCAAATATCTTTTAACTATATGATCCTATCCAAGGGAATTCTGGGAACTTTACTGCACATCACTCCCAAAGAGTAGTCATTATCTTACTCACTTCATTAATCTAATCCATCTGCCCTTACTTAAGTGACAGATGGGAACATCCTAGATGTAGGAGACCATTGATGTGGAACATTATTATAGAAGGAAATATTTAAAGCTGTCAGAGACCTCCAAGGTTATTTGTTTTAAAACTTGTTTTAAAAATAAAGAAACTGCGATCCCGAGATGTAAAATGATATGCTTTAGTTCACACATGCCAGATCCAGAATTTTTCCCAGTTTCCATGATCCTAAATCTAGCAGTCTTTGCCCCATGCTAGCTCCTTCTCTGGACCTTCTTCCCTACCATGATGATCTCCCATCTCCTTAATTACTTATTCACTCTGTTTCATGCTGGTCCCTTGACTACAGAGTTCTCCTGATCTGGTTCATTACCATTCCAGTATTTCTGCTTAGTACCAAATTGCTGTGCTCCTTTCTTTGTTGTCTCTCATCCTCTTATCTCTCTCATCCCTCAACAGTTCTTGCAGTCCTTCTCACCACTCTTTTTAGCATTATGTCCCCATTTGCTATTCTGTCATGTCTCTTCTACCATTTCCTTAGGTGACTTAGGATAGACCAAGCAAATTAACCTGAGATTCAGAGAAGGCTCAAGAAGGCACTATAAAAGGCCTGGAGAGATTTACATCCTGATACTAAGGGAAGTGAGCAGAACCAGGAGATCATTGTGCACAGGAACAAAAAGATTATATGATGATCAATTCTGATAGACGTGGCTCTTCGTGATTCAGGCCAATTCCAATGATCCTATGATGGAAAGAGCCATCTACAGCCATAGAGAGGACTGTAGGGACTGAATTATAACATAGGATTTTCACTTTTTTTTGCTGTTGTTTGCTTGCTTTATGATATGATTTTACTTGTACAGTATGATGATTGTGGAAATATGTGTAGAAGTATTATTCATGTTTAACATATATTGATTATTTGCTGCCTAAGGGAGGGGTGAAGGGAAAGAAGGGAAAAATTTTGAAACACAAGGTTTTACAGAGGTGAATGTTGAAATGCAAATATTTTGAAAATAAAAAACTAAAAAAAGAAAGTACTATAAATAATTATAGAGACTAGTAAAGATGGAAACCACTATCTACACAGGTAAATGTGATGCACAAATGCAAATACAAAAGGATGAAGGAGGTATGATTCATACCATTGTTGCCACTACTAACTCTCCAAACAGGGTGGTTTATCAGCATAATGGTTTATCACCATGGAAAGTCTTGACTATAGCCCAGAATGGCACAGATTTCATTTTCCTTTTGTGTCCATTGTTTATGTTTGTGTCCATGGTTTATCACCGTGGAAGGTCTTGATCATAGTCCAGAATGGCACAGATTTCATTTTCACTTTGTGTCCATTGTCTGGTCCATCATGGGCTACATTTTTGAGAAGTATAATTGTTTAATTGCTTAGTTCAGTAATAGTATTTCAAAATGTCATGTTTCTCACTTTCTTGCCTAATATTATAGTTAATAGTTTATTATCAAATATCTATTTGAATGGAAGAAGAGGATAGTAGAAAAGTCAATTACTATTCCCATTGTTTCCCAGTACAGAAATATTCTCCAAATAAATGGGTAACAAAATCAATGGAGAGATTTTTCATTGTTTTGTGAAGTGGTGCCCTTTTCTGATTTAGGGAAGAAACAAGGTCAGTAATAAAGGAAACAATAAGAAAGTAGCCAACAGGAAAAAAGACCCTAATTCAGACTAAAGACTGCCAAAATATGCTATTTTCCAATATTTAATTTTTACAAATTTATATGAGGACTTTCATATGAAACCCTTTTACCTAGAATTAGTTGACTATTATAAGATAAATGTATATTTCTTAGTTGTGGTTTGGTTGGCAGAAATGTAGATTTGGGTTTCTCACCATGAAATAAGATTTGAGCCATTCTATACAAGAACCATTTTATAGTTGCAGGATAGGTAGAGACTAGATTTTGGCACCAGTCTGAGAAGAATCATAAAGAGCTTGAAATAAGAAAGACTTTGGGTTGGATCTGAAAATGCTGGCACATGATACTTAAAAGAGTAAACTAGAGGAAGAAAGAAGTTTGTCTCCTTCCACTCAGAGCTGAGTAAGCTTAAGGGTGAGAAAAATGCTGAATTGGGAAGTGAGCTGAGCTGAATTAAGAGCCAAAAGCTCAGAAGAGATCTCTGGGTGGGGAAGAACAGCTTTCAGAGCTGCTAGTGACATCTATTGCAGGAAAAACCCCTCAGAGCCTAAAAACGGGGGCAGACCTTGAAAAACTCTGCAGATTACAGATTTATGGGTTTTTTGTTTATTTAATTAGTTTTGGTTTGGTTTGGTTTTTTTTTTTTAGCTGAAAAAGCTTATCTCTACCTTGGCAACAAAGAAAAGAAATAGTTCAAACACAGCAGCAAATAGAGAGGAGTCCAGTAAGAAAGCAGAAAGACCAAAAGGGAAGCTTCCCTAGCCTTAAGCAAATTGTGGCCCCTGAGAAAGATAGTTCCTATGTATACATGAATAAAAATAACCTATATAAGATTCCTCAAAAATGATATTACAAAATTTGCCTGAAAACCTCTATGAGAGTCAGTTTACTACCTTCAAAGGCAATATAAGCCACTTGAAGTAACTCTAATAATTATTAAGGAAAAATTTCCTTAAATAGAGAAGTTGATCTTTGAACAAATCCAGAATTAAAGAGTAAGCATCTATCTATCTCTAGATGTATATGTTAGGTGCTTTAAGGTTTGCAAAGTATTATGTTAACTCATTTGATCCTCACAACTTTGGGAGGTAGGTGCTTTTATTATCCCCATTTTACAGATGTGAAAACTGAGACACAGAGAGGTTAACTCATGCGTTTATGTCTCCAAATTCAACATTCTATCCACTGTAGCACCTAGCCCTGAATAAAAATCACAAGACACTAGATTAATTATAATTATTCATGTATGCCTTATTCTATTTAAGAGATATGAATACTTTTCTCTCATTTAGAAGACAGCATGGAAATTAACTGAAAGAATGAACTATCTAGAACCCTGGAGGCTTTCAATGAGAATTTTTAAGTTACAATCTGGAAGCTAACTTTGGAGGAAACTTCTTCAGGGAAAAAGGAGAGAGCTTTTTTCTTCTCTCTCTTCCTCTCTCCCAGAAACTAAATTACTTGGGAAGACTTAGGTTCAGAACCAGATTCAGAAATTTAACATGTGTCTCAGGAAAAGTCATTTAACTTCTCTCTGTCTTAGTTTCCTCATTGGTAAAATTGAAATGATAACACCTACCTTTCAGGTTGGGATAATAAAATGAGATGATGATTGTAAAGCACTTTGCAAACTTTAAATTGCTATATAAATGTTATTATTAGCATTATTATTAAGAAAATCTATTTTAAAATACTATATCTGATTTATAAATTTGACAAAGATTGTAAAAGGTAGAAATAGTCAAAGTTGGAAGGGATTGTGGGAACGCAGGAAAACTAACATATTGGTGGCTGTTATGAAATGATCTAACAATTCAAGAAAATAATTTGCAATTATGCAAGAAAAGTCCCTGACTTTTCATTCCTTTGTTCCAGTGATCCCACTATGAAGTTTATACTATATTCTGTTGTTGACAGAATGAAAGGTCCCATGTGTATTGAAATATTAATAACATTGCTATTTTTAGTAGCAAAAGTCTAGAAATACCTTCTATCCCTGATGATTGAAAAATGACTGAACAGGATCTGGTGTATGAGCCTATTAGAATATTATTGTTCCATGAGGAACAATGAATATAAAGAATTCAGAGAAAAAATGTATGAATTGATGCAGTATGAGGGAAAGTCAGCCAAGAGAACAATATATATGCAATGACTACTATAATGTAGATGAAGAAAATACTAAAAGATGACAATTTAGATTTTAAAAATCCTATGGTCAATTTTGGTTTCATATGACAGATTAAAATATATTTCCTCCCCTCCTGTAAAGAAATGATAAACTATAAAAATGAGAAGTTACATGTCCTTTGGGAAAATATTTATATCTCCAAACATATCAATGGGAGAGAGAAAGAAAAAACCTCCAATGAATTGTGCATAGAACTAAAAGACTAAAAAAAATACATTAATAATTCCACAAACATCACAAAAAGAAAAATCCTGAAAATAAGAATTGAAAACAGAAACATCATTGAGATGGCAAAACTAAGAGCTACCTTAAAAAGAATAATTAAGATAGGTATACCATTAGCTAATTTGATTTTTTTTGTTTAAAAAAGATAGAGTAGAAATGCAAAGTAACTGTTCAAAATAAGAAATGAGGATTCACAGTAAATGGAAAATAAATAAAGGAAATAATCATAAATTTTTAAATCCAGTTACATATCAACAAATCTGAAAATAATAAAATATTTACAAAATATCCAATTAAAAAAACAGATAATAGTGATTTTTTTTAATTTAAGTAAGTTAAATTGAATAAAACCATCTAAGAAATATCAAAGGGAAAAAGAGAATGATTTTTACAAGTGAATATTATCAAATACTTCAAGAACTATTATCCTTTTGTTACATCTACTGTTCATGAACATAGAAAAAAGGCACCCAATCAAATTCCTATGAAATAAATAGGAGTCTGAGATTCAAATAAGGGGAAAGTAAGACAGAAAGAAAACAGACTACTGTCATTAATGAGATACAAAATATTGGGGAGGGGAGGAATGGCAGCAAAATGACGTATTTTTAAATATTAAGGATGAATAGGTTGAATTTCTAAGTGGCACAGTGGATAGATCACCAGCCCTAAAGTCAGGAGGATCTGAGTTCAAATCTGGTCTTAGACACTTCATACTTCTTAACTATGTGCTCCTGGACAAGTCATTTAATCCCAGTTGCCTCAGGAAAAAAAAAAAAAGAAAGAAAGAAAGAAAAGAAAGAAAAAAAAAAAGAAAAACACAACAACAACAACAACAACAAGAATCTCTACCAGAATGGCATGAATGGTTTAATATTAGAAAAATTAGAATAAGACATAACATTAATAACAATAAAATCAAATGTTATATATATATATATATATATATATATATATATATATATATATCAAGAGATGTAGAAATGTTCTTTAACAATAAGACAAGAAGAAACATTGAAGAAAAATTTATGGGCAAAAGGAAGGCAAAATTCCTTCTATTTTTGGATGATATGATTGTTTACTTAGAGAACTTTAGAAAGTTGACAAAAACCGTAACAATTAGACAGTTAAAAAATTTAGTGAAGTAAAAGGCTGCAGAAAAAAATCCACAGAAATCATCAGTCTTTATGTTTTTTACTCAAGCTAACCAGGAAGAGATTAGAAAGAGAAATTCTATTCAATTTAAATGTAAAAATCTATAAAATATATGGAAGTTATTCAATGAAGACACTCAGGATTTAATTAAATACAATTGTAGGATACTATTTACAGAAATAAAGGAAGACACATGTAAGGTACTATCCTTTTCTTATGTAGATATTTGTTTCAGAAAGATTTATGCTTTGGACAAGATTTAGTAGAGGAAAAATGTCTGTTTCTTTTAAGGTGACCCTATCTTAATTCAATGGAAGTGGGTAGAAGTGGGAGACTAGAGTATGTGCTTTTTGAGGTGGATCTGACACTGGCCTTTAAAACCTAATCTGATTCTTCTGATTTATACTTCTTTCTTCAGCTTAAAGTAACTTCTAAGTAATTGTGAGATGATTGTTATTAGCCTTTGTAGTAACTTCATTAGGAGAACTGAGTTGCCCCTAGTTCCTAGCATTGGATAACCAGAAGAGTTGTTCCCTAAAATTACTTTCTGAAGAAAATATGACTCTGGGGGGTGGAGCCAAGATAGCAGAGAGTAGACATGTCTCTATGTGACCTCCTCCAAGCTTCCCTCAGGAGTGACAGAACTAATAAATATTTGGAATATAAAAAATTTCCAGAAAAGAATAGTTTGGAAGAATTTTAGAGAAGTTCTATTTCAATCGGGCAGGGGGAGAAGCAGTCGAACCCAGACCACAGCCCAGGGAGTTAGGATGGAGAGCCAGAACACTGTGGCGTCCGGCACCAGGAATTAAATACAATTGTAGGATACTATTTACAGAAATAAAGGAAGACACATGTAAGGTACTGTCCTTTTCTTATATTTGTTTCAGAAAGATTTATGCTTTGGACAAGATTTGGTAGAGGAAAAATGTCTGTTTCTTTTGAGGTGATCCTATCTTAATTCAGTGGAAGTGGGTAGAAGTGGGAGACTAGAGTATGTGCTTTTTGAGGTGGATCTGACACATATCTCATGAAGTGGCAAAAAAAGACTTATTACAATTGAAGGAAAGAAGAGAAAGGGATAAGCATTGTGTGAATCTTACTCTCATCATATTTGGCTCAAAGAAAGAATATCAGATAGCTTTAGCTTCACAGAGAAGCTTGTCTCATTCTATAGGGAAGTGAGAGGGGAAAAGAGAAAGGGAAGGGGGCAGGCTAATAGCATGGAGAACAGAAGTAGAAGGGAAAAGATATAAGACAGAGGGAGATATTGTAAAAGCAGAGGACTGTTTCAGGGAGGCGGTGATCAGTGACAAAATACTGGGGAGGAGGGAAAGGGGAAAGGGAAGAAAAAAGCATAACTGGGGGAAAACAAATGGCAGAAAATTCAGAGTTAGTAATTTTAACAGTGAATGTGAATAGGATGAACTCTCCCATAAAACATAAGTGGATAGAAGACTGGATTAAAAGTCAGAATCCTACAATTTGTTATTTCTGATAAACACATTTAAAGCAGAGTGATACATTCAGAATAAAGATAAAAGACTGGAGCAGAATCTATTATGCTTCAGCTAAAGTTAAAAAAAAAAAAAAAAAAAAAAAAAGCTGATACCTAAACCAGCTAGAATGAGAACAGAGAAAGATTATAGACTAATTTCCCTAATGAATATTGATGCAAAAATCTTAAATAAAATATTACCAAAGAGATAATATCAAGTCATCCTCAGGATAATATACCATGACCGAGTAGGATTTATACCAGGAATTCAGGACTGGTTCAATATTAGGAAAACTATTATCATAATTGACTCTATCAATAACCAAATTCACAAAAATCATATGATTATCTCAAAAAATGCAGAAAAAGCATTTGACAAAATCTAACGCCTATTCATATTAAAAAACACTAGAAAGTATAGGAATAAATGGAGTTTTCCTTAAAATTATTAATAGCATTTATTTCAAAACATCAGCAAGCATCATATGTAATGGGGACAAACTAGAACCATTTCCAATAAAATCAGGGGTGAAACAAGGTTGCCCATTACCACCATTGTTATTCAATATTATATTAGAAATATTAGCTTTAGTAATAAGAGAGGAAAAACAGATTAAAGGAATTAGAGTAGGTAATGAGGAAGCCAAATTATTACTCTTTGCAGATGATATGATGGTATATTTAGAGAATCCTAGAGAACCAACTAAACAACTACTAGAAACAATTCATAACTTTAGCAAAGTTGCGGAATAGAAATACATCCACATAAATCATCAACATTTTTATATATTACCAACAAAGTACAGCAATAAGAGATACAAAGAGAAATTCCATTTAAAATAATTGTAGATGATTGATGCATTATTGGTGGAATTGTGAAAAGATCCAACCATTCTGGAGAGCAATTTGTAATTATGCTCAAAAAGTTGTCAAACTGTGCATACCCTTTGATCCAGCAGTGTTACTACTGGGCTTATATCCCAAAGAGATATTAAAGAAGGGAAAGGGATCCGTATGTGCAAAAATGTGTGTGGCAGCCCTTTTTATAGTGGCTAGAAACTGGAAATTGAATGGATGCCCATATATTGGAGAATGGCTGAATAAATTATGGCATATGAATGTTATGGAATATGATTGCTCTGTAAGAAATGACAAGCAGGATGACTACAGAGAGGCTTGGAGAGACTTACATGAACTGATGCTAAGTGAAATGAGCAGAACTAGGAGATCATTATACACTTCAACAACAATACTATATGAGGATCAATTCTGATGGAAGTGTCTATCTTCAACAATGAGAGGATCCAAATCAGTTCAATTAATCACTAATGAACAGAACCAGCTATACCCAGTGAAAGAACACTGGGAAATGAGTGTGGACCACAACATAGCATTTATACTCTTTCTTTTATTGTCTACTTGCATTTTTGTTTTTCTTGCATTTTCTTTTACCTTCTTTCTAAATCCAATTTTTCCTGTGTAGCAAGACAACTGTATAAATTTGTATACATATATTGTATTTAAGATATACTTTAACATATTTAACATGTATGGGGCTACCTGCCATCTAGGGAAGGGGGTGGATGGAAGGAGGGGAAATGTTAGAATAGAAATTTTTGCAAGGATCAATGTTGAAAAATTACCCATGCATGTTTTGTCAATAAAAAGCTATAATAAAAAATTAACTGTATATGATATAAAATATTTGAGAGTCTATCTGCCAAGGCAGAGTCAGGAATTATATGAACACAACACAAATAAATTCAGATCTAATCAATTGAAAAAACATCAGGTGCTCATGGGTAGGCCAAACGAGTATAATAAAAATGACAATACTACTTAAATTAATCTACTTATTCAGTGCCATACCAATCAAACACCCAAGAAATTATTTTACAGATCTAGAAAAATAATAACAAAGTTCATCAGGAAGAAAAAGGTCAAGAATTTCAAGAGAATTATTGAAAAATGCAAATGAAGGTGTTCTATCTATGCCAGACCTAAAACTATATTATAAATCAGCAGTCATCAAAACCATTTGGTTGTAGCTAAGAAATAGAATAGTCAATCAGTGCAATAAGTTAGGATCACAAGACAAAATAGGGTATAACTATAGCAATCTAGAGTTTGACAAACCCAAAGACCCAACTTTTGGGATAATAACTCACCATTTGACAAAAACTGATGGAAAAATTGGAAATTAGTATTTCAGAAATTAGGCATTGAGCACACCTAACACTGCATAGTAAGATAAGGTTGAAATGGGTTCATGATTTAGACATAAAGAAAGATATTATAAGCAAATTAGAAGAACAAAGGATAGTTTTCCTCACAGATCTGTGGAAGAAGAAGAAATTTATGGCTAAAGAATAACTGGAGTTCATTATTGATCACAAAATAGATAATTTTGATTATATTAAGTTAAAAAGATTTTGTACAAACAAAACCAATGCAGATAAAATTAGAAGGGAAGCAATAAACTAAGAAAAAATTACAATCAATGGTTCTGATAAAGGCCTCATTTCTCAAATACATAGAGAATTGACTCAAATTTGTAAGGATTCAAGCCATTCTCTAATTGTTAAATGATCAAAGGATATGAATTTTCAGAAGAAATTGAAACCGCTTCTAGTCATATGAAAAGGGGCTCCAAATCATTATTGATCAGAGAAATGCAAATTAAGACAACTCTGAGATACCACTACACATCTCTCATATTGGTTAAGATGATAGGAAAATATAATAATGAATGTTGGAGGGGATGTGAGAAAAATGGGACACTGATGCATTGTTGGTGGAACTGTGAACGGATCCAACCATTCTGGAGAGCAGTTTGGAACTATGCTCAAAGGGCTATAAAACTGCATCCAGCAGTGTTTCTACTGGGTGTATAACATTCCAAAGAGATCTTAACAGAGGAAAAGGGACCCACATTTGCAAAAATGTTTGTGGCAGCCCTTCTTGTAGTGGCAAGAAAATGGAAACTGAGTGGATGCCCATTAATTGGAGAATGGCTGAATAAATTATGGTATGTTATGGTATGTTATGGAATATTATTGTTGTGTAAGAACCTATCAGCAAGATGATTTTGGAAAGGTCTGGAGAAACTTGCACGAACTGATGCTAAATGAAATGAGCAGTACTAGGAATTCATTGTACATGGCAACATTAAGATTATAGGATGATCAATTCTATGTATGTGACTCTTTCCAACAGCTAGATGACTGATGCCAGTTCTAATGGTCTTGTGATGGAGAGAGCCATCTACACCCAGAGAGAGAACCCTGAGAACTGAATGTGGACCACAACATAGTATTTTCACTTCTTTTGTAGTTGTTTTCTTGCATTTTATTTTCTTTCTCATTTTTTTTCCTTTTTGATCTGATTTTTCTTGTGCAACATGATAATTTTATAAATGTTTATACACATATTGGATATAATATATATCTTTACATGTTTAGCATATATTGGACTGCTTGCCATTTGGGAGAAGGGAGAAGGAAGAAGGGGGAAAATTTTGGAACAGAGAATTTTGCAAGGATCAATATTGAAAAATTATCCATGCATTTGTTTTGAAAATAAAAAGTTTTAATAATAATAAAAAGGGAAAATATGACTTTCATTAGGAGAATAACAGTGAAAAGATTAAGATAATGCTAGCCAAGGCATGGCTATCTTAGAAATCCAGACCTGTGACTTATACCAACATCAAAGATCAGAGGTGAAAATGAAATGTCTGTCCATCCCTGAGAGATGGATGGGAAGGCAGCCTAAAGTCATCCCATATCTCTCAGTGTCAGTAAGATTAGAGAGTGTGATGGAAGAATTGGTGGCCCTTTTTTTGAATATCTTCTTAATTCTTGTTTTCTAGAGCAATAAATTGTAATACCAGTGCTAATGTGCATTAGCAGAGATTTTCCTCACCAGGGAGTTCCTTATATAATGAAATCACAGTCAAATCCCTGCATTAACAAATCCTTATCAGAAATATTTAATACAAAGTTGTTGTTTCTTAACTGTCAGCTTTTCTTTTTATCTTATTTTAATTGATTTCATTATTGTAAATGTTTTTAAATTTCATGCAATCAAAATGATTTATTTTGGTATTTTGTGACCACTTCTATCCCTGGAAAGATAGATTTCTCATCGATTGTTTTTAATTAAATGTCCTTAAATATTCAGATTACAAAACAATATTTTTTTAAAAATTTAAACATTATATTTAAAGTTTTGAGTTTGAAATTTGATCCTTCCATTTCTTCTTCTCCTTTCCCCTCTTTGAGATGGTAAGCAAAGAGATATAGATTATATATGTTCACTCATGTAAAACATTTCCATGTCAATAATTTTGTACAAGAAGACTTGAATAAAAGGAAAAAAAGAAAGAACGTGAAAACAGCATTATTTATTCAAATAATATTAATTCCTTCTCTGGAGGTAGATAGTATGCTTCATCATTAATCCTTTGGGATTATCTTAAATCATTGAATTATTGAAAATAGCTAACATTGAACAATATTACTACTGCTGTGTACAGCATTCTTTTGATTCTGTGTGCTTCATTATGTATTCGTTCACATAAGTCTTTCCAGGTTTTCTGAATCATCCTCCTTATCATTTCTTATAATACAATAATATTCTATTGCAATCATATACCACAGCTTCTTTAGCCATTCCCTAATTCATTGACATTCCTTTGATTTCTAATTCTTAGCCAGAGCAAAAATGCTATAAATATTTTCATACAAATAGGTCCTTTCCTCTTCTTGTTTCAATCTCTTTGGGATGGAGATATTAGCAGTAGTATTTCTGGATTAAAAGCTATGCAAAATTTTATAGCCCTTTAGGGTATACAAAGTCAGTTCTGGTATAAAAATTGATCTTACTATACAGGAAAGTAGGAAGGTAGGAAGGGAAGGGGATAAAAGAAGACAATAGTGAGGAGAGATGGTAGAAGGGAGAGAGGTTTGGAGGAGATAAAAGTCAGAAGCAAAGCACTTTTGAGAATGAGCAGGATAAAAGGAGAAAGAAAGAGAGAGAGAAAGAGAGAGAGAGAGAGAGAGAGAGAGAGAGAGAGAGAAAGAGAGAGAGAGAGGGGAAGGGAGGGAGAGAGACAGAGAGAGTAGGATAAATAATAGAAAAATAGGCTGGAGGGAAATAATACATAGTTCAATAGTTCATCATTACTGTGAAAAAAAATTTTTAAATGAGTTTCTTTAATAAAGACTTCATATCTCAAACTTATAGAAAACTGAGTTAAATGTAGAGAAATAAGCCATTCCTCAATTGATAAATGATCAATGGACATGAACAGGCAGTTTTCAGACAAAGAAATCAAAGCTATCTATAGTCATGTGAAAAAATGTTCTAAATCACTATTGATGAGAGAAAAGCAAGTTAAAACAACTCTGAGTTGCTCCTTCACACCTATCAGATTGACTAATATGATAGAAAAAGAAAATGATAAATGTTGGAGAGGATGTGGGAAAATTAAAACAATAATATGCTATTGGTGAAGTTGTATATTGATTCGTCTTTTCTGGAGAGCAATTTGGAATTAAGCCCAAAGAATTATAAAACCATGCATACACTTTGACTAAACAATATCACTATTAGGTTTACATACCAAAGAGATAAAAAAGAAAAAGGACCTATGTGTACAAAAATATTTATAGCAGCTCTTTTAGTGGTGGCAAAAAGTTGAAAATTGAGGAGATATCCATCAATTGGGGAATGGCTGAACAAGTTGTTGTATATGAATGTAATGAAATACTATTGTGCTTCAAGACATAACGAATGGGATTCTCTCAGAAAAAATATAGTAAGATTTACATGAAGTGATGCAAAGTGAAATGAACAGAACCAGGAGAACATTGTACATGGTAACAGCAATATTATATGATGATCTACCATGAATAATTTAGCTATTTTCAGCTATGGAATGACTTAAGACAATTCTGTAGCACTTACAATGAAAGGTGCTATTCATCTCCAGAGAAAGAATAGTAGAGCCTGATCAAAGATGCTTTTTCTTTACATTATTTTTCTTGGGGGGTTTTGTCTGTGTTTTGAATGACTATATTTGTATAATATATGACAAATTTCTTGCCTTCTTCATGGGGGCTGGGGAGAGAAATGAGGAAAAGAATTTGAAACTCAATTTTAAAAAAAAATTATGTTTAAATTGTTTTCACATGTAATTGAGAAAAATATAATATTAAATAAGATTTTAAAAACAAAAAAAGAAGATAAAAAAGAAAAAGAAGAGGGGAAAAACCAGTGTAACTTATTAGTAAATAAAATTTGAACTCAGAGTTTTCTGATTATGTATCCAAAGCTCTATTCACTATGACACCTAACTGGTCTCAAAAATAAATGTGGGGGCAGCTAGGTGGCGCAGTGGATAGGGCACCAGCCCTGAAGTAAGGAGGACTTGAGTTCAGATTTGACCTCAGATACTTAACATTCCCTAACTGTGTGACCTTGGGGAAATCACTTAACCCCAATTGTCTCAGAAAAGAAAAAGAAGGAAAAAAAATAAATGTGATAAAAACAAAAGGTATCAATAAAAATTGATAATTAAAAATCCCATCACAAATTTAATTATCATTTACAAGTATGATCAAATCAATATAAAAAGGAATAAATTCTCACATAAAGTATTCAGTATTTTAAAAATTAGTAACTAAAATAAAAATGTTTTTAGTTTTCTTTCTTCTTCCATATTTACAGCCAATATAAGTATAGTTTTGACTATACCAATCTTATTTTACATCATTTAGTATAAGCCTTTGCATATTTACTTACATATTTTAGGTTGAGTGTTTTTAAAACACTATAATATCCCATTCTATCCACATGCCATGATTTGCTCACCCATTCTCTGGTTGACGTTTCCAGTTCTTTGGTTAAAAATAGAGCATCTAAATATAATGATCAGGATTGATTGAACCAATCAATCAATTATCCCCACACTGAAATTAAATGACAACATGCTCTGCCTTGATACTTTTTTTCAGGGAGAATGCATATTCATTGAATCAATCAAATATGAATATTAACTAGGAGTTATAGCAAGTCTGTTCATATTGGTCGACTCTAGGACCTGATTATACCCTCTGAGGCTTATAAAAATAAGGAGAGCAATTGGAAATTTTTAAAAAAATTAAGAAAATAGCAAGCTAGAAAAGAGGAGTTTCAACAAAATCTATGAAAAGGAATTGCTTGGTGGTAGTGTGGGGAGAGGGAAATTAGGAAATGAGTCTTGCCCTTGACCATGGTCTCAGACTCCTCTCTCCTCTCCCATCCTGTAAGAGGACTTGAGATTTGACCTCTTTTTCACTGCTGGTTCTCGTCCTTGCAGGGTCCCAGGCTAGCCGATGCAGTGTCTGTGTTGGGCACCCCAAGCAAACAAGTCACACTGAGGATAACAGTTTCAGCATTCTACAAGGAGCCATCAGAAAAGTTATACCATTCATAAGGAGAGCACCTTGGGGACTTCTGCAAATGAGTTGAAGGAGCTTTGATTTCCACCTTTACCAAGCATGCTTTCTAGACTTGAGGCAACTTTCCCCTGGATTCTGTATGGATTGGTAAGGGAGTATGTCATAGACTTTGGGGGTAATATTTTGGACCATTTGTACTATATAACAGTTTTGACTAGACCATGTTGGTAAATATTCCTCTCTAAAAATTAATAAAGAATTGCTGACTAAATAATATTAAAGAATCAATATGGGTGCAAGTATACTAGGAAAAATTTATATGCCTTTAAAAAATCATTGCAACTTTTTGGAGTTAGCCCTAGAGAGAAGGTGCAATAGTTACCTCCTCAGGGACCAAGAGTAAGAGTGTAATTGTAGTTAAAGCGCTCTCTCTCCTTCTTCTTCTTCTTTTCTTCTTCTTTTCTTCTTTTTTTTCTTCTTTTTTTCTTCTTTTTCTTCTTCTTTTTCTTCTTCTTCTTCTTCTTCTTCTTCTTCTTCTTCTTCTTCTTCTCTCTCTCTCTTTCTCTCTCTCTCTCCCTCTCTCTCTCTATACACATATATTATATATATATATGCATTATATGCATATGAACAATATTATATTTATATATGTTACATGTGCATATATGAATACATGTGTACATGTATAGTTATACCTAAATATATATGCACATATCCATATACAAAGGAAGTGGATAAAGTGCTGAGCCTGGAGTCAGAAACACTCTTCTATGTGATTTCAAACCTGTCCTCAGGCAAATCACTTAACCCTACCTACCTCAGTTTCCCCATCTGTAAAATGAGCTGGGGAAAGAAATGCAAAACTGCTCCAGTAGAATCTTTGCCAAGAAAATCTTAAATGAGGTCACAAAGACTCATACATGACTGAAAAATAACTGAACAGCAATGTAACTCAGCAAACAAGAAAAGGAACTGGGAGTCAGGAGAGATAACCTCTAGTCCTAATTCAGCCGCTAATTCTCTGCATCACTTTAAACAAATTCCTTAGTTTCTCTATATCTCATTTTCCTTATCTGTAAAATGAAAGAATCAGACTTGTAACAGGAGAATTTCTGACTTAATTTTCTTCCATTTACTTAATACAAATAGGTCTCACAACAATCCAAGAGCTTAGACATCAAACTATAGCTTTGGTATTAATGGTTACTTTGCAAATTCCATTTATAATTTCTCTGTATTCCCACTCCCTACTTTACTAACTAACATCCCATTTTACTTGATACACATCTTCTCCTACTCCCATTTATTCTTTGATATCTAAATCATTATCTTTCCCTTCTGCTTTCTGTAAAATTTCCTTGTACTCTTTTTGCCTATGTCACTAGACTCTGTATAAGATTACTTAAATTGTTGCTCAGGGCTCACTAATCTTTGTATACAGTAAGTCTATGCTCTAAGCATACTAAATTGTTTATTTTTCCTGATTCTGCATCATTGATACTTATGACTAGCAACAATACCTATCAACAGCTCCTCACAAAATTTCAGGCACAAGCTAGAGCAGGAGTTAACATTTATTGTATCATGGAACCCTTTGGTACTTGTGGATTCAGAATAACTTTCCTCTGTTCTAGTTTTAACTTATTAATTGTCCAGGATCCTATGGTCTCATCTTTAACACTTTTTTATATTAATAAGATTTTTCAAAAATAATACATTTAACTGTGTCCAGGGAGCACAATTTGTGTTTTACCTGCCCAATTAAGGTATGCTTCGTTGCTTTTCAGATCACATCTGGTAGATTACATGCTCTCTGACTCGGATCACAGAAAAGGGAAATAAATCCAGCCTAAACTATTGTCCAAATCATCATATTAGGTCATTTACAAGACACTCACAGATGGCCTACTCTTTCTTCAGGGCAATTATCAGATACAGTATGCATTTGGTTGAATTCCCAGATGAAAGTTTATCTGATTAAGGAGAATTTGCATTTCCTGGATAACCACCAAGCTATAAAGGGAAAGAACCTTAAAAGACATTAGAATTCTCATCAATGAAATGATCTATCTTGACCTCAGAGGATTGATGGGTGAAACATTTCTTCTTTTCTCAGAAAGGTGACAGAATGGAAGAGCAAAATCTTCTGTCAGACATGGGCAATGTATTGATTTATGTTGATTAATTCATTCAACCAATCAAATAATCCACTGGAATATGAGTGAAGGTGACCCGTAGCCATCTCACCTGAAGCCAAATATTCCCTTCTCATTCCCCTCTATTTCAAAGGACAAACAAAAATGACCTGTAAAGAATTTCCATTAGATTGGATTATTTCACTCTATCTATGATACAACTGTACTAAAAATATGCCAACTTATAAATTTGGTATAACACCTTCTGTTAATAAGGTCCAGGAGGACTCCTTTCTCTTTCTGGTCAGAAACATCGATTATAAAACCACTGAAAGACCTGAAACAGATCCCTTTAATCTAATTAAGAAATAACTGTAATAACTGTAATTGGAGGGAAAAAAGAATAGTGTAAATGTTGGCAGCCGTTTCTCAAAGGTTTTTAGTTCTTGTGTTGCCAAAACCTTCATCCCTCTTCCTTCCCCTGCAATTCTGTGTACCTTTAAACAATAACAACAACAAATCTGCATGATTCATCTTTTCTGTAAAGGAGAACTGGGCTCTATATTCCAAATTTCTGACCCTGTGCTCGGAGGAATAGACATACATCCCAGCCTGACTTACATAGATCAGAACCTGATTCATAGTGATAATCTCTCCCCTGTAGGGAGAAGTCTGTTACTGCCAAGGAGAATGGAGGAGAGCCAGTTATCCCCTCTGGAGAAAAGGGAGCATCACTAAAAAAAAAAACAAATTCATTGTGACAGTCATTCATTTGTGATAGACAAAGCAGAAAGGGAATCCATGTTTGTCACATTACAAAATATAATATCATTGGATCATAAGGTCATAGAAAGAGACCTCAAAGTCTGAGAAGTTTTTAGATATAATGCTAATAAGAAGATGAATAATAATATCATATATTAATAGCTGTTAATATAATAATCAATAGTATATATATTAATACAGACTAGATATGGGGCATAGTGAATAGAACGCTGGGTCTGGAGTCAGAAAGACTGATTTTCTTGAGTTTAAATCTAGTCTCAGACACTAGTTTTGTGACCCTAGGCAAGTCATTTTACCCTGTTTGCCTCAGTTTCTTCAGCTGTAAAATGAGTCAGAGAAGGAAATGGCAAACCACTCCAGTATTTACCAAGAAATTCCAAATGGGATCAAAATGAGTTGAACATGACCAAAATGACTAAACTATAACAATAACAAATAGTAATATAAGAATAATAGATAAAATAATTATATTATATATAGATAAATAGATAATATAACATAATGTAAAATAATAATGATAAATAGAATAATAGTAGGATAGAAGTAGAAACTGGGCCTATGATTACACTAGCATAGAAAACCCTCAAGTGAAGAGCTAGTATGTGTAAAAGCAAGACTTGAACCCAGGTTTTCTCTGCTTTGAGGTTGGATTAAACTTGCATCTAGATGGTATGTAGCCTACAAAACTCCCAAAGGACTGAAACAGATTAAAATTCAATTGGGATGTATTTAACAAATAAATAAAAATACTATATAACAGAGATAATATCAATTTGTGGTTTTTTAAACCAATATGTGGCTAACAGGAATTGGTTTCTATTTGAGTTTAATATCATTACCATGCTGCCCCATCTTTTAGTTTCCTATAATAATAGTAACAATTTAAAGTTTATTATTCAACATACATTTTGAGCCTCTACTCTTTGAATAGTACTATTAGAGGAACTGAGAATACACAGATTAAAACAGTTCTTGTCTTTAAGAAAGATATTTTCTTTTAGGAGATGCTACATTCTACTAAGGCATTTTGAAAGGAAGAAAAGAAGAAAGGAAGGAAAAAGAAGAGTAGAAGGAGAAAAGAAGGAAGGAAGGAAAGAGAAAAAAGGAGGGAAGGAAAGAAGAAAGAAAGGAAGGATGGAAAAAATGAAAGAGGGAGGAAGAGAAGAAGGAAGGGAGGGAGGAAAAGAAGGAAGGAAGGAAAAAAGGAAGAAAGGAAAAAAAGGAAAAAGGGAAGGGAGGGAGGGAGGGAGGAAAGGAGGGAGAAAGATAGGAAAGAAGGAAGGAAGGAAGAAGGGAAAGAAGGAAGGGAAGGAAACTTGAAGGACACAGACCTAAATCCTCTAATTTCAGGACTTAAGCTTTTTTTTTTTCATTGCCCTGTGCTGGTCTCCACAGAGACTCATTGGTTTGGGGCTAATAGGGCGGAATTCTGTGGTTTATAAGGAATGAGGGCCTGAAAAAAGAATATTTCTGGGGAAATGATAAGGTGCTAAAATTTAAATTGGAAAGGAGCTTAGAATACAACTCTTCCATCTCCTCATTTTACAGATGAGGAAACTTATGGACCCAGGGTGGTTGCCCAAGGTCATGTAGGCAGTATGTGTTAGGGCTTGGATTTGAACCCTGGTCTTCATTGATAATCAGAGAGATTAAAGTTCTGATAACATTGGATAAGAATAAAAATTACAGTATAGAAAGTTACCGGTTTTTTTAGTACATTAAAAAGTAAGTTATGATGTTTTGAGTTAGAACTCACTTGAATACCAAATTCAAATTTTCTGGTGGCAAGCAGAAAACTCTATTCACAATTGTATTCCCAAAGTCCCTGAGTAAGGCAGAACAGAAGCACTACAAAATGGAGAGTTCAGACTAGTGAGATACTGATTTATCCTTGTACTATCTATCTTCCCTAGACTGGTCTTTCATGACTTATTTTCTCCATATTAGTCATTTTGAATTGATTCCTCGAGATAATTCACGGCTCCAAAAGGTCCTGGTTAGTCAATCCCACTCTCTACAGAGCCTTTTTTCCCCTGTTCCCCAAGAACAGTAAGATTTTTCATTATCAAAGGGAGAGTCATAGGATCTCACAGTTGGAAGCTGCCTCAGAGGCTCTCTACTTCAATCCATGTCTGACTATCCCTCATACAACAACTCAACAAGTGATCCCCATACCTTATCAAGTAAGGGGGAATCCAGTTTGGAGATCACCTCCTAAGAAAACCCATTTTAATAAGGCAGAGTCAAAGATGACTTGAGATTTCAAACCTTAACAACTGAAGAACACCAGTGTATCCTTGAAATAAACAGGAAAAAAAACAGGTTTTATGGGAAAGATGAATTTACTTTTGGATAAGTCTTGCCGGATATGCAGGTGAAAAAGTCTAGAAGGCAAGTGGAAATTTGCATTTGACTTACAGGAAGAGGAAGGGGAACTGGAGACAGAGATCTGGGAATCATCTATAAATGTATTAAGTAATTCCTGGGAGATGAAATCAAACAGAAAATATGCCTATTTATAAGATCAATTTAATGACTTCATCTTTTGCTTTCTTTTTTATTTGCATTTATTAGGAGAACATTAAAGGATGCAATCAAAGAACCAAAATGAGAAATTCTCAATCATAAGTTCTTAGAGGTGATATTTGTCTTGTCTGCAAGATCAATATTATAAAATACACAGCTCTGTCTCTGATATATAAATAATCACAGGAATGACAAAATAATCCCAATTCAATCACTAGGCTTCAAGAGAAATTAATCATGGCTTATGGTCTTTATGGTGTCCAAAGTAATCCCCAGACAAATACTTTACCAAACTTATGTTCTCTTTAAAGCTTTTTTAAATTAACCTTATTTGTTTTCCTACATATATAAATGGGGGTGCTTTATTTTATTCTGTTAGTAGTAGGATTTAGTTACTAGGAGGATAGAATTGGTAAAAGGTTTTCTGTTTCCTAGAACAGCTGCTAAGTCTAAAAATTGTCAGATTTAGAGGTCTGAGGAAAGGGGCAAAGTCAGGTACACAATCTTTGATATCTTTAAATTTTGAAACAACAGAAGGAATAGAATTTAAATCCTTTCACATCATCATGCAAAATTCTTTTAAAAAATCACAGGATTCCAGATCAAGAGAAGGGATAGTGAACACCACCTGTTCTAAACACCTCATTTTACAGTTGAGGAAACTGAGGCTGGATAAGGTACAGTGACTTGCAAGAATTCCCACAAGTAATAAGCATGAGATGGGGGTTGAATCTAGGTCCTTTGATTTAACAACCAGTGATATTTTTGTTGTTTTAGGGGGAAAAACAAAGTCAAGAGGGGTTGTGATTTGATCCAAATCACAGATTCAGGTCTAAACAAGCATTTATGAACCATCAACTGTATGCCAAGTTTTATGCTAAATACTAGGGATACAAAGAATCCTCCTGAAAGAGCTTACAATTTAATAGGGGGTAATATATAAATAATTATGCAAAAAATCAGATATCAAAAATGTTGATTATCAAAATTATCAAATATATTTATTTGTGGTTCAGGAGTTTTTCAGCCGTGTCCAACTTTCCATGATCCTTTCTGGGGTTTTCTTGGCAAAGATACTAGAACAGGTTTTGTCATTTCTCTCTCCAGGTCATTTTATAAGATGAGGAATCGGATGCCAACAGGATTCGGTGACTTGACTAGGGACACACAACTAGTAAGGGTACCAGGCCAGATTTGAACTCAACAAGATGAGTCTTCCTAAGTGCAGTCCCAGTGTTCTAGCCACTGCTCCACTTAGCTGCCTTGTGTGAAAAATATACACAGTATAAACTGGAGTAATCAACAGAGCAAAAGCATTGAAGGGATCTGGAAATAATGTGGGCTTTTAGGTGGAACCTCAAGGAACCTGAGGAAAGCAAAAGATAGGGATAAAGAGGGAAAGGATTCAAGACATGTGTCCAGCCAATGAGTCTCAAATAGGTCCATGTCACTAGTTAACAGAGTATATGGAGAGGATGAGAGTAGGGAGTCAAAGACAACTTGGAGATTGTGAATCTTGATGACTAGGGCAATGTTGGGACCCTCAATTGTGATAGGAAAGTTGTTTTTGTTTTTGCTTTTGTTTTTTGTTTTTTTTAAAGTCAACTTTCAAATCCAGGTCAATGAATTCCAAAAGCAGTATTCCTTATAAAAAGCTAAAAATTTGGAATTGAAGAGTCCAGTTCAAGTTGGAGGACAGCATGAGCAAAAAAGAGAAAGCCATAGACAAGGTAGCTGGAACAAACAACCTTTGAAAGGGACTATTTGAAAGAAGCCTGAAAAGGCAGCTGAAACCCGATTTTGAGGATCTTACATGTCAATGCTAAAGATTTTGCATTATATTTTTTTAGGCAAAAGAGAACCACCTAATAATTAGGACATATGTCCATAGAAATGCAAAACAGAAATGATAAAACCAGTATGCTGTAAAATGCTTAGGTTTTTTTTTTTTTAATCGCATTGTCCATCAGAGTTTAATTACTCCATGGATAACGCTATATCTAAGCCTCTCATCAGGATCTGAAAATCACACAAGATTTGAATAAACTAATACAGCTTCCAAAGCCTTATGCGGTTTTTTAAAAAATAATTCCTCACTTTTTTGATTATTCTAAAAATTTTGACTTTCCTGTCACAAATTCATCTTTGCAATGTATACATGAAAGGAATGGGACAGTCCAATTTAGCAAAGCAACAGATTATAGCAAAAATATAGCCATGTACAAATTTTAACAGTTAGAAGCTCAGCTAATTTTGTAAGATTTTAGCTGAAGTGATGTTAGTGTTTTTCCACCTTCATTTAGCTGAAAAATGATTCCACAGATTTGATTCAAGTTCACAAGGAAAATGATTCTCCTCTGAGCTGAGATCAAGTACAGAAAAATTAAGCCAACAGAAATCATCTTTTGGTAACTCAGCTGAAGGGAAGAAGATGGGAAATGGTGAAAATGAGAATAATTTTAAGGATGAGTAGGATTTTTAAAATAATTTTTCTATTCTCTAATTTTACAGATAGAGAAACTGAGAGCCAGACACCTTAACTTACTTGCTCAAGGTCATATATCTAACTGAGGATGCCTGACTGTAGCCTGGTACTCTACACTCTCCCTGTTGGAGTTTAAGTGGAAATACTAGATTTATCTTAAAGGGAAAAAGAAACATCAGCTCTATTAATGCTAATATAAACTATTGGTAGGGAAGTTCCATAGTATAGTGGGTAGAACACTAGGATTAGAGTAGATCTGAGTTTAAATCTCTCCTCAAACACTTGCTAACTATGTGACCCTGGACAAAACACTTAACCCAGTTTGTTCCTTCATCTGTAAAACGATCTGGAGAAGGAAATGGCAAACCACTCTTTTTGCCAAGAAAACCCCCAGTTGGGTCATGAAGAGCCGGATACAACTGAATAACAATTATAAAGCTATATATCTCTGCCTGTGGAAATTATTTCACTTCAAGACTGAACTTAAATGACATCTTCTTTACAATGTCTCTGATCCTTCAAATTAGATTTTCTTTTCTTCTCAAATCTCTCAGATACTCTGACTTTTCTCATGCAATTAATAATATACTAATTTGTATTGCAGCTATTTGTGTACTTGATTGTAAGAAACTTGAGGGAAAAAAACTGTTCTTTTTCATATTCGTATCCCTAAAACAGATTGTGTCATTGATTTCCTTGGCAATCTGGCAAAGACTATGAACTCCACCTTGTTTTTTAAAAAAGACAATAAATAAAATGTATAGAATTATAAGGAAAACCAATTATACAGAAAACAAAAATACAGTTATTAACATTTTTTTAAAACCCAAGTCTCCCTGACAAAGACTAGTATGTCACATGACCAGAGAGAATATCTCAATGGAATAATCTAGGAACCATTTCCCAGAGAATCGTGATGTCATATGAAGAACATGCACTCATGGATATTCTGAAATTGTTTTGGATTGGCTTGACAAGTTTTTTTTATTTTTTTTCTACAAGGCCACAAGTGCGATATCTAAAGGGCCTCAGTCAGTTCTCATCATCCTTTTGTTGCATTCACATCATCTTCTCACTGCTTCTGGTGAGAGTCATGCTGCAAGAGAAAGGGTCATAGGCATTTCCTCTCTCCCCAGATCCCATGGTCCCTGAAAAATGAGATCTCTTTGTACATTTTGCTTGTTTTTTTTCCCTAGGGGTAGGAAATGGAGTATCCCTTCTAAGTTGGGAGCAGAAGTTAAAGCAATTAGGGCATCCGAATCCAGGCTGGATGTTATGACTAACCCAACATAGAACAGTCATCAACAGTAACTTTCAAGACTCCAGCCCAGCAGAGACTGGCAGTTATGCTGTGTTTAGACATCACCTTGGTTAGCCATTGGTATTTCCATATAGGTAATGGGTTTTACCTAAAGACCAGTGCAGTTTTTTTGCTCTGCTCAATAAATGCTTGGAGAATTAGATTGAATTGGTTAAGTTCCAGTGATCTTGTGATGAAGAGAGCCATCTATACCCAGAGAAAGGACTGTGGGAACTGAGTGTGGACCAAAACACAGCATTTTCACTTTGTTGTTGTTGTTTGCTTTCATTTTGTTATCTTATTCATTTACTTTCTTTTTTTGATCTGATTTTTCTTGTGCAAGCAAGAGAATTGTATAAATATGTTTATACATTAAAAAACAAAATGAGAAACAAAATCTTGCGCAATGAAGCACAAAAGCACCATTTTGGATGAAAATAAGGCATCTAGATTTTGTAAATATTCTGTTAAAAGGAAATAACTATAATAAAAGATTTTTCCAAAAAAAGATTGAAATAGTTAAATCCAGAGGAATCTGCACTATTATCTTCAAGTTTTTCAGTTACATTTGGGGAAATCAGCCCTCAGATTACTCTGTAATATTACAAACACTGGAATATTAGTAAGATTTGCCATAAAGTGGGTCTGCCTTGGACCCTATCCAACTTGGATATGTGAGGATGGACTGTGTGTAGTTTTCCCTTCTTTCCCCATAAAGAAAGATTTTTTTTCCTCCTCTCCATCCCAGTTCCATTGGTCTAAGTCAACACTAGTCTTTAAGGTGGATCACAGAAAGAAATAAGAGACATCTCGACAATGGAAAAGCTGATGAATGAGATAGCACATAGTGTCTACAGCAAGCCAAACATGTTACTCTGAGAGGCTACAGATTAGGCACCCAGGGGAGCTGATCAGGAGAAGGAGGCAATTTTAGGTACTGACCTTCATGGAGGTATTCAAAGCTTGGGATCTGTCCAAGACTGTATTTCAGCTACTGAGAGACAAAGTCTGTGCTTTCCTCCCGAAGACCCATAGGAGTCTATGGAGTCCAAATTACTCTAAAACGAAAGGAAATGGAATTGTAGTCATTTGAAATATATGCTGATACCAAATTTGTTGCTCTAGTATTTATTCTTTTATCAATTAAGTGTTTTATTGTATTGGTATTCTTTACTTACATTTTTTAATTTGGTAAGCAACTGAATACCTAGGCTTGAATTTAAAAGTTCCTAGTTTTTTAACTAAATGGGGGCAAATAAGGGAAGATAGTTAATGTGTCTGTTAAAAGCCATTTCTCAGTACAATAAATGGTCTAAGGATATGAGTAAACAGTTCTCAGATGAAGAATTACTATGAATCTCCCAGATGAAAGCATTCCCCAGTTGACTAATAAGAGAAATGCAAATCAAAGGAGCAAATTTTATTTCACACTTTGTAAATTGGTAAAGATGATAAAAAATGGAGACAATTCAGTGAGGTTGTAGAATATTAGACACACTAATGTACTGTTGATGGATCTGTGAATCAGTATAACCATTCTGGAAAGCAATTTTGAATTATGCAAACAAAGTGGCTAAAATGCATATTCTTTGACCCAGAGATTCCATTGAAAGGCATAAATTAAAAGGAGATCACTGACAAAAAGGAAGGCTTCATATTCACCAAAATGTTTATAGCATCAGTTTGGGAGATACCAAAGAACTAGAAACAAAGTAGATATTCATCAAAAAAGGAATGACGAAACAAATTGTTCCACTGCATAAATGCAATGTAAGATTACTATGCTGTAATAAATGAAGACTATGAATACCAAGATATATGGAAAGACTTAGATAAACTAATGCAAAATGAAATAAGCAAATGCTGGGAAAACAACACAAACAACTTTGATCAGGTCTGACTCTGTCACCCCATAGATCATAGTTGTCCGTAGGGTTTTCTTGGCAAAGATAGTAGAATGCTTTTGAATTTCCTACTTCCAGAGAGTCAGTTTATTTTTTTTGTTAACAATCAGGTTAAAAGATTTGCCTACAGGCACAGTGTAAGGATGTGTCTAAAGCTGGATTTGAATAGGAGTCTTCCAGGTTTCAGGTCCAGTGCTCCATTCACTGAGGCACCAGCTGCCAGAACATATATAATATTACAACATAAATAGACAAAACAACAATCACAAAAGAGTTGAAAATAAATGCTGTCAAATTATACAGAGCAAATTTATTACCAAAGAAAAGATATGAGAAAAAAAAAATCTCATCTCATTCCATTAACAGAAGGGGATGGGGAGATTTGTGGTCCATTTTTTCAACATGTTGATGAGTTTTGCTGATTTTTTCCTTTTTCTTCTTTTCCATTGTTTTCTTATTTTTTTAAAAAATATTTTTATAAGGGATGGTTCTTGATTGTGGTGAGGGAGATGAAGAGATGCAGGAAAAAGTATAATTTGAAAACAAAAGATATCAATATAAATTTTTTTTTAAAATTCCCCTACAATTTGTTCCTGAATCCATGAAGGTCCAAAGGTCATGTCTCTATATGCAACATAGGTTTTGTTATAAGGAACCAAAAGGTCTTCATTATAAAGTAGTTTCATCTATGAGGTGGTCTTAGCTTAATTCTTGAGCATAGTATCATAGAAAGATTCCTATATAAAGAATACCACATAAGAGACAATTATTCCTCATGAAAATTTACCAACAAGGGGAAAACATTGTGGTTGGAATTAATGAGTTAAACTAAACCTAATTTATCTACAAAAGAAATATATTTTTGCTCTTTTCTGTCTTACCCTTCAGCACTCTCCCTTTTCCCCCCAAATCCTTTCTTTTAAATATACCACATGGATTGAAACTAGAATGCTAGTGAATTTGATTTTATTGTTCCACATGAATACTAGTCAATTTTCCAAGTGGGAATAGTGAGAATGATAATTGTATGTTGTCTAATCTTGTCTGGATATGTTCCCTCTAGTGGTTTCCTGCTGGTAAACCACTGTAAATTGAGGAGGGATTAAAATATGCCAGTACAAGGGCCAATGAAATGTAATGTGCCATATTACTTGAATTAATGGGCATCTTCTCTTTGTTAGGGTAGCATCAATTTATGTAAATGCTTTTATACTCTTGTATATCCAATCTTCTCATTTATAGAAGAAGGCCCGGAGAAGAAAAATGACATCTAAAGTCATACAAATAGAACTGGGTTCTAATTCTGCCCCATAAACACTTAAACCTTTTTAATCACAGACAAATCATTTAATTTCTCTATTCCTTCATTTCTTCATTTATAACATGGGATAACAGTAATAGTTGCAGTGGTACTACTAGTAGTATTAATGCACTATTTATTGCAAAGAGATTTCATTAGGAAAGTACTTTGAAAACCTTAAAGAAATACATAAATGAATTACTGTTATTGGAAGGGACCCTGGAATTCAGCTAGACTAATTTTCTTTTCTGCATTAGGGACTGCTTAGATTGAGTTAACTAACAAACTGAGGGCCATTTAATTTAAGAATTATTTAACGAATATTTAAGAAAGACTGATGGAATTTGGGCTAGCTAATCAGTATGGGAAACAAAACTCAGAATTTGAGAGTCCTAATCTTGTTCATTGATATGCAAATGGAAAGTAATTTAGTCCAAAACCTTAATTTTTAAGAAGAGAAAACTGAGTCTGGAATTGAGTGACTTGGCCAAGATTGCACAAGTACTATGGCAAATCCAAGAATTTAACTCAGGTCATGAGACTCTTAAGTTCAACACTTTTTCCCAGTACCAAATTTGACATTTCAAATTGTGTCCGTTCTTTTTAACAGCTCCAAATTCTAGATATTCTTTTATACCTTTTTTATTTACTTCCCTAAGAAATCTTTGAATTCTGTTTTATGTGCATATTTTCCCTCAATATTTATATAGTTTTTCCCTTAAGATAAAACTATAGAGTATGTTATGGTGGGAAAAGTGATAAACTTGAGGTCATAGGCCTAGAATTGGAAAGGACCCAAGATAGTAATTCATACATTCCCCTAATTTTACAAAGGAGATACATGAAGCTCAGAGAGATTTAAGGGATCAGGGGTGAGACAAGTAATAAGCATCCAAGGTGAGATTTGAACTCAAGTCCTCTGATTCCAAAGCCCATTTTCCTAACCAGGTCCTCTTCAAAAAACAAAGGATGAACAATTTACTGGCTGTGTGCCTTGATCATGCGCTTTGAGTCTCAGTTTCTTCATTTATAAAATAGGTTTTATAATACTTGGACTATTTACTTCAAAGGATTTTTTTTTGAAAAAACATTCCATAAACCTTTATAAAACTCTACTTTGTGTTTGACATTTTGCCTAATTTCAACCCCTTACCACTTTTTTTCCTCTTCAAAAAAAATTATTCTAATCGTATTTTATTTCCCTTCTTCCAATTAGAAGTCAAGACATTTTTAGCATTTATTTTATTTTTTTATTAAAACTTTTCATTTGCAAAACATGCATGGGTAATTTTTTCAACATTAACCCTTGCAAAACCTTTTGTTCCAAATTTTTCCTTCCTTCCCCTAACCCCCTCCCCTAGCTGGCAGGTAGTCTAATGCATGTTAAATATGTTAAAATACATATTAAATCCAATATGTATACATATATTTATAAAGTTATCTTGCTGCACAAGAAAAATCAGGTCAAGAAGAAAAAGAAAAACTGAGAAAGAAAACAAAATGCAAGCAAATAACAACAGAGTGAGCATTTATTTTTTTACAAGATTTTCAATTCTAAATTTTTCTCCCTCCTCTCACCTTCTGTCTTCCTAAAATGATAGCCAATTTGATATAGTTTATAAATGTGCTATCATGTCAAATATATTTCCATATTAGTCAAAGTTGTCCACTTTCTGATGATAGCAGATAGTCCAATGATCCTGACTTTGTCTCTTTTGGATCTATTTTTTTCCAGGTCAATTGTTTTTCTCATGTGAGGTATTTTACATGTTCTTCTATTTTTCCATTTTTAAAATTTGATTGATTTTTGATGTTTCATAAAGTCATTAGTTTTCACTTGCCTAATTCTAACTTTTAAGGAGTTGTTTTCCTCAATTAGTTTTGTATTTCCTTTTTTGGCCAATTATCCTTTTTTTTTTTTTAAATTTATGTTGCTATGACAATTACGGTTAAGTGATTTGCTCAGGGTCACACATCTAAGAAATATTAAGTAGCTGAAGTCAAATTTGAACTCAAATTCTCTTGACTTCAAGGGCAGTGCTCTATTCACTGCACCATCTACCTGCCCTCATCCAATTCTACTTTTTAAGTAGCTGTTTTCTTTTTTCAAATGTCATAACATTTTTCATTGTTCTTTTGTATCACTATCATTTCTTTTCCAATTTTTCTTCTTTTTCTTCTTCTCTCTCTCTCTCACTCTTTCTCTGTTTGTGAGTCTATCTCTGTTTCTCTCTCTTTGTCTCTCATGATTTTTAAGCTTCTTTTTGTGCTTTTCTATGAGTTCTTTTTAAGCTTGAAACCACTTTCCATTTTTCTTTGTTTGGGTGTTTTGACTTTGTTATTCTCTTCTGAGTTTGCGTCTAGATCTTCTCCATCACCATAATGGTTCTATGGTCAGATCTTTTTTTTCCCCCCTCATCTTCTTTTAACCTTTTTTCTTTTCTTTTAAATTTGAGCTCTCCTCCCATGGTAGAAGGCACACTCTTTCAGGCTTCTTGTGCCAGAGTTTGCAGGTACTAGCTATTTACCTGGCACTGGACTGATGATCCCCTGAGGCTCACAAGGGAGCCTTAGAGCTGGTTTCTGGTGTTTATGGAGGTAGGGGAGGGGAAGGGTATTATTTCTTCATTTTCTGGGGCTCTGTTTGCCCATGGCTAACAGGTGACTTTCTGAACTGAACTTTGCCCATTGTCCTGATATCTTAGGGCAGTGAGGGTCCTAATGTCGGCATTTGCCTGCCCCATCATTCTGAGGCTCAGGCTCTCTCACTGGTTTGCTGAGGTGGGGCTTGCTGCTGACTTGCTGGGATGTTTCCTGACCTGTCCTGTTTTCCCTTTTCAGATGAGACAGACCTTTTCTTCCAGTCTTCCAATTCCTTGAGCTAAATTATTTTTATCCTCTCTTTTTGCTGGTTCTGCTATTCCAGGGTTTGTTTTGGGAAGCTATTTTATGTTTTTTGGAGGTGAACATGGGAGAATTATGTCAATTTACTTATTACACTATCTCAGCTCCTGAAAATTCCCTTCTCACCACTTCTAATAGTGGTTGTTACCATTGTTCAATCATGACTCTTCATGATCCTTTTTGGAGTTTTCTTGGCAAAGATAATAAAATAATTTTTCATGTCGTCCAGCTTGTCTTTAAAGATGAGAAAGCTAAGGGTTAAGGGACTCACTCAGGTTCATAGAGCTAGTAAAGTCGTTATTAGAATTCAGCTCTTCCTTATTGGAGACCTAGCACTTTTATCTCCATTATCCCCTAGTTTATTTACCATTCTAATCTCATTACCTTTCTAACTCAAGTCTGGATTGAAACCTCCTCTCCCTTCAAATTACAAGGCTTATCAATTGACTACTAAACTTCTCCCAATACCTTCAATTATAGAAGCAGGAACTGGACTTGGTTTAACTCTGTTTCTTCTGCTTTTCCTTATTTCAACTCCATGGAATGTGGAATAAGACTCATCCACGCTGGACATCCCTTGATGTACTCCTATCCCTGCTTTCCTGCCTCTTTTTTTTACTGTCTTTCCTTACTACATTATAAGGTCCTTGAGGGAAAGGACTGGTTTTTTTTTTATTAATTGTATCTCCAGCACTTAATAATTAGATTGAATTGACTGTACACTATAAATAGCTATTATTATTACTATTGTTATTATTTCATCCTTGATTTACATTATCCTTTTGTTTCACTATCTTTCTTTTACTTTCATTCTTTTTTCTCTTAGGACATTGTGTAGTGCATAGTAAACACTTCATAAGTGCTTTTTTATTCATTCATTCAGTTTCTTTTCATTTGCCCTAACTTAATCTTAAAGGTTCTAAGTTTTCCATTTTCCCTAGAAGGAATTTGAGGATTAGATATCACCATCATAATTGTTCATTTTTATATCTTGTATAGTATAGATGCTCAGCAGATTTTTGCTGTTATTTGCTAAAAGTTATTTGCTAAAAGATACTTGGATTTTGTTTTTGTTTTTTTTTTAATGGAAGAGTTTTAGGTTAGGAAACAACCAAATTATATTTATTGATAGAAATATGGAAAAAAATCATGTAAGTGGTTTAATTATATAATTCATTTAGTGGTGTACCTTCCCCATACACCATCAATAATTTACTTTACCTAGGATCACTCAAAGCTTGTTTGGGTAATCATTGAGTAACTGATAGAGGACACCTCGTGGTGCTTAGTAGCAACTACAATTTGAAGGAAGAAGTTTGTTCTCTTTCAAAGGAAAAACACAGGAGCTGTTTGTTGTGTCATTTGCAATACTCAGAGCAGCATTTTCTCTTGTTCTAATAGAAGGGGACTGCGTTACCTATTTTTTCGCATTTTCTAAAGAAATCTGTGATCCAAATGTACGTCCTGGATCTGGCATGAGGTGGGAAAGGATGTCACTGTTTGCTGTCACTCATTGCTAACTCACAATAGGTGGATAGGATGCCTGCAATTAGACAGCTTGTGTGAAAGACTTCCTAAATGTTGGTGAGCAGAGGGGGTAAAAGGGAAGTTCCTTCAGAATCATCTCAACTCCTGATAAATAAGGGCAAAAGGCATTTTTGCAGATTATATAGAGAAACAGAGAGAATTAGGAAGCATAAGCAAGAAGTCATGTGAACAGCTGCAGCCAAGAAGGTTGAATCATCAGAAGAGAAATAATAAACTTTTAACTGCAGAGACTCAGAGGTACAGAGAAGACATTAGAGCAAAGGGTGATGTATTGGATTTCTTATTTTGTAATATAAGGTTAAAAAACCCAAAACAATTCAGAAGATTTATCCTTTTGTTATTGCTCATTATAAACTATTTTTAGAGATACTCTTCCTTTACCTCCAATGAGGAATACTTATCATTGCATATCCAGATTATTTTAATAATTTCACTATCATTACTCTTTCTTCTACCTGACCTTTTCTCATAGCACTTGGAGTCTTTTAAATAGACAGAAAAAAAATCAGCATTTTATCTATTGTCTTTCTAGGGCAATTTCATAGAATTTGTGGAAGGGATCTTAGGAAGTATAGAAACTTACCTTTTTGTAGATAAGGAAACTGAGGCTGAGTTGTGAAGTGATTTGCCTAAGAGCCTAGAATCCAAGTCTTTTCACACAAAATTGGGTGCTCTTTCCTGTCTCGTGTTCTGCATGCATTCCAACAAGGTAGGCAGTCAGATTTTTTTTCTCCAGTCCTGTCCAACTTTTCTTGACTTCATTTGGGATTTTTTTTTTTTGGATAGAGATACTGAAGGGGTTTGCCATTTCCTTCGCCAGCTCATGTAAAGATAAGGAACCAAGGCATATAGGATTAAATGACTTGCTCAGAGTCACATAGTTAGTAGGGTCTTGGGCCAGAACTGAATTCATAAATATCAGTTTTCCTGACTTCAGGTTCTCTACTTCATCCTCTGTACCAGATAGCTGTCTCTGCTAGGGACTATGTTAAATACTTCTATAGCCATTCCCCAATTGATAAATAGTCAAAGGAAGTGAACAGTTTTCAGATGATGAAATTAAAGTAATATGGAAAAATGCTCTGAATTACTACTGATTGGAGAAATGCACATTAAAACAGCTCTGAGCTACCACCTACCACCTCATATCTTTCAGATTAGCTAAGATGACAGGAAAAGGTAATGAGGAATGTTGGAGGGGATGTGGGAAAACTGGGACACTGATACATTGTTGGTGGAGTTGTGAACTGATCCAACCATTCTGGAGAGCAATCTGGAACTATGCCCAAAGGGCTATCAAACTGTCCATACCCTTTGACCCAGCAATGCCATTACTGGGCCTGTATCCCAAGGAGATCTTAAAGGAGGGGAAAGGACCCACATGTGCAATAATGTTTGTAGAAGCTCTTTTTGTAGGTAGCAAAAAAATTGGAAAATGAGTGGATGCCCATCAGTTGGGGAATGGCTGAATAAGTTGTGTTATATGAAGATAATAGAATATTATTATTCTATAAAAATGATGAAAGTCCTAGAAAGATTTACACGAGCTGATGCTGAGTGAAAAAAGCAGCACCAGGAGGACATTGTACAGCAATAATGTCTACCAGCAAGAATGTGTGATGTATCAACTATGAAAGGCTTGGTTCTTCTCAGTGATTCATTGATCCAAAGCAGTCCCAATAGACTTTGGACAGAAAATGCCATCTGCATCCAGAGAAAGAACTGCCGGAGACTGAATGTAAATCAACTTATGCTGTTTTTTCCCCCTCTTCCATTGTTTTTCCCTTTTGCTTTGTTTTTATTCTCTCCAAACGTAATTCATAAAGCAACGTGTATTAAAAATAAATTAATTAAAAAATACTTCTCTAGCACTTTCCCTGGCTACTTCCCAACATAGTACTTCCAGGTTTGCAGGTAGGAACATGAGGGAGGAAATTGTTCCCAGGTTCTAGGTGCTCTCTGTGACTAACCTCCTGAATAGTAGGCACAGAGTAGTACTTGTAGACTTGTAGTCTACTTGTGTAAACATAATTAGCTCAAAGCAAATGCAATAGTTGCTCAAAGCAAATACCATAGTATAAACAAAAACTACAAAAATATTTCCCCATAAACCTGGAACATACTCTTTTAGAAACACACAATGCTAGAGGAAAAAATGGGCAAAAATTTAGGCTACATTGGTAGAAAGGCAAATACATAGAAAACATATGGCCAAGGTTCCTCATGCCTCTGGTATTTAAACCCCTGATGCCCTTGATCTTTTGGTGGTCTCACACATCTTCCTTCTATGCCCAGGGTCTCTGCTGAGAGAATGGCTCAACAAAACTACTGAGGTCTAGGATTCTGCACAGTTTGATTCTTGAATGCTACAAATATTTAGTTCTCACTCGAGTTTAAGGTTAAGTTCTCTTCTTTCCAGAGATTATACTTCTTTCAAGAAATTTCAACAACTAATGGCTCACACTCTCTTTTTGTGACACTTCCTTCCTTCCTTCCTTCCTTCCTTCCTTCCTTCCTTCCTTCCTTCCTTCCTTCCTTCCTTCCTTCCTTCTTTCCTTCCTTCCTCCTTCCTCTCTTCTTTCTTTCCTTCCTTCCTTCCTTTTCTCCTTCCTTTCTTCCTTCCTTCCTTCCTTTCTTCCTTCCTCCATCTCTCCCTCCATCCTTTCTTCCCTTCCTCCCTCCTTCCCTCCCTCCCTCCTTCCTTCCTTCCTTCCTTCCTTCCTTCCTTCCTTCCTTCCTTCTTTCCTTCCTTCCTTCTTTCCTTCCTTCCTTCCTTCCTTCCTTCCTTCCTTCCTTCCTTCCTTCCTTCCTTCCTTCCTTCCTTCCTTTCTTTTTCCCTTCTTTCCAAAGTGGCCTATAAAACCACTTCATAAAGAGCCTGGTTTGTCTTTGGTTAGTCAAAAACTAACTGTCCTTTAATCCCATCAAAGAGAATTTCACACTTTATAAATGAGTAATCAATTGGTCAATGAACAAGTATTTAGGGCCCATTAATGTGCTAGGTATTCTCCACTGTTAAGTGCTGGGGATACAAATCAGAAAACAAAAAATAGTTCCTGAATTTAAGGAACTTACAATCTAATGGGGGAAAGACAAAACATAAGGAAGCTGGAAAATTGGGGGAATCATGGAGGGTGTCATGTGGGGAAAGGCATGAAAGAATTCAAAATCAAGCAGAACCAATGATTAGGAAAGCAAATATGAGCCTTTACCCTCAAGTACTCCAGAAGAGAGGGGCAAGTGATTATTATAATCTCATTATAATCATATAATGTGTTTGATAATCGGTAACTAGATTTAAAGGGCATGAACATTTTAATAATTTTTAACATAAATCTAAGTTGTTTTTCAGAATTGGTTCTGTTACTAAAATTTTAATTGTCAACTAAAACAAAAAGGGGAGGATTGGAATAAATTAATTTTTGTAGGGACTGTGGGAAGATAGGAACATTAATATACTCTTGTTGGAACTGAGTTGGTTTAACCATTCAGAAAAATAATTTAGGATTATATTGTTAGGTCATTCATCTGTTGACCTTTTGACACATTTTTCCAAATACTGGTCTTATGCCTTAGAGAGAGAATGACAGAAAAATCCTGTATTTGTGTAACTGTGAACTCCTTAGAAGCAGGGACAGTTTTTTGTCTTTTTTTATTCCCAGAGCTTAGCAGAATGCTTGGCGCATAGTAGGGACTTAATAAATATTTGCTTACTAATTGTTGACTATGTAACCAAATATTTATAGCAGCACTGATTGTGGTGGAACACCAAAAGAAAAGAACTGGTAACTATTTCTTGGGGTACGGTTTAACAAATTATAGTATGTGAAAGTATAGTAGAATACGATTGTGCTGAAAGACATTACTAGTATGTGGAATTCAGAAAAAAAAAACTTAGGAGGAGTTATATAAAAAACTGCAAAATGATGAAAACAAAATCAAGAGAATATTTTCCATAATGACTTCAATAACCAAAATAATCACACCAAAAAGCAGTGCAACTCCGATGAATTGTAATGAATATTTTTAGTCCTAGAGAATTAATGATTAGGAATCATACTTTCATTTTCTCAGTACAGAGGAAAGGACCACAGATGGAGATGTGATAGATGTTGTCAGATAAAAGGGCTCTGTCAGTTGGGTTTCTTAAATATTTTCTGTTTTGTGTTTTTGTTTCAAGGAAGACTTCAATGGTAGGAGGATTAAAGGGAAATAACTATGGTGTAAAGACAAAAGACTACAATAAAACTTTTTTTCAATGACCTCCCATATCCCTTCCAGTGTGAACATTTTATTACTGAGTATCTCTAAGACAATAAATACTGATTTAATTGAGTTGAGACTGATTATTACTTGAGTTTTCATTTGATGAGCTTCTTCTTAAGTTCCTGCTGGCAAGTTGTTGGCCTTTAGTACACTATTTAATAACTATGATACTCTTTTCATTTGTTCTTTAATATATTTTCTTGGCTGGGAACCTGAGTTTTAGTTCCAGCAGATTTACTAATGTACTATGTTCCTTGGATCCAATAACTGATTCTCTGTCTCAGTTTCTCCATCTTTAAAATGGGTACAGCAATAGTTCACAGTGAAGAAAAATAGGCTATTATTTTTAAGGCTTTTCATCCTGGATGAAAAGTGCCAGTGATGCTAATAAGCCAGAATTATAGACCATTAGGAATGGAATATACCTTAAGGGTATCTACTCCAACTCCCTTGTTGACAAAGTAAGAAGTGAAGAAATATTCTCCATGTCACACAAGTGAGTATGGATGAGTTGGAGGGAGAACCCTGGTCTCCGGATTCCCCAGTTAGTGCAATCTGTCTAAAGCAGGTAGGGTCCTTGTTTTATATTTCTATGTGTCATTGGTTCCTCTTGCATTGTTTTGAACATAGAGCTAGTCCAGGTATGTTTGTTGATGGTGAATATTTATTTGGTTTAAATTAATTGGGCTTTCCTCCCCTTTTGGGGGGAGGGTCAGGTGTGTGACTGTTGTGGGAAAATATGGAGTTTTTAAGAAATTGAACTTAGTTTTGGCAGTAATATGGTGCCAATTATTGTACATAGTTATTATGTGCTTATAAGAAAAAACACAACCACACAATTTTGTGCTGGAAGAGATCATAGGATGTTGAACTGGAAAGGATTTTAAAGGTCATTTAATTTAACCTTCTCATTTGGCAGATGAGGGAACTAAAGCTTAAAAAGATGAAGGCACTTAATTCTAGTGCCTTCTCTGTTGATTTTCTTTAATTTATCCTGGATGTATCTTGTTTGTACATAACTGTTTGCATGTTGTCTGATGGGGGCTATGAGTCACTTAAAATCAGGGATTGCCTTTTGCCTTTTTTTGGTACCTTGGCACTTATCTTGGTATCTGGCACAAATCAGGCATCTAATCAATGCTTATTGACTGACTTTTTGTTCAGAGTCATATAACAATTCAATGGCAGAGATGAGGTGAGAACCAGGTCTCTTGATTTCCAGGCCAATGTAGTTTTTTGTCTATCTGATCAGAAGCCGTTAAAGTAGAAGGAAAGATGCTAGCAACATTTCTAAATTCTTAGGTAAGTACAGTGAATGGCCAGATAAATGTTGGGCTCGAGTTTGCGTTGGTTATTTGTATCTCTCTGTCTTTGGGAAGGAAATAGATATGTAATATAGAATTCACTTCTACTAAGTCATAGTTTTTATAGTTTTCCATTTATATTTCAGTCCCCAAAGAAAATAGCTCACATTTTTATGTCCCTCTGTAGTTAGACAGCACTTTATATACATTATCTTATTGGGTAGATCAAGCTGACACAGTCAGATAAATCATTGGGAAGGGAGTGGATACTTTGAGTTTGGTCCCTGAGCATCATGATTGTAATTCATAAGTGAAATAAGGGTGATCCTGTAAGAGACAGGAGGTTAGAATCAGAGAGCAAGAATCAAGGGACTTTGGGCTAGAGGGAAGGTCAGTGAGAGAGGACAAAGAAAAGACATGAGAGGTAATTCTAGCTTTTAGGTAGATATCATTTTACACTTCATAGTTGACTGCCTTCTTTTAAACCTTAGAACAATTTACAGCCATAGTTAAAAAAGGAAAGTTTTTCAATGTGATATCCCAAGGCCAAAATGATGAATTGATAGGACACCTGAACAGTGAGGACCATGGGTCTATAGTCTCAGCCCTTCCATCTAACATATGTGGGTAGCCTACCCTGCTCTAGATGGCAAGAAACAAGATGGTTGTGGGAAAAGAAGAATTCAAAGGAAATGGAGACAATTAATAATAATTGTCTTTGGTTTATTTTGTGGCAAAGGATGTTCAAAGTCCTTTAGGAAGGTTATCTTCATGATCTTCCCAAGGTCTTGAAGAGGGGAGGACAAATAGGGCTTGTGGAGGAATAAATAATAATTATGGCTGACTCTTATGCAGGTACTTAACATAATCTCAATGGAACCCCATAACAAGCCACAAGTAGGACAACTATTATATTAATAATAATAACATTTACTAACTGTTATCTCCTAGAGACCAGGGATTGTCTTTTACTCCCCCCCCTTTTTTTTTTTGATATTGTCCTTCCAACTATGTGAGGAATTTAATAAGTATTTATTGACATAATCAAAAGCTATCTTGTGCTAGGGATATAAATGTAAAAGTGAACCAGTTCCTGCCCTCAAGGAGCTTACATTATCCTCATTTTATAGATGAGACAATTGAGACAGTTTAATTCACTTGCCTAAGGTTATACAAGTAAATGAGCGACTGGGACTAGAACTCCTAATTTTTGTTTTCAAATACAGGATCCATATCTATTTCACTGTAGCACAGTGTGACTGGGGTTTATGGGTTAAGAGTTTCAGAATTATGACTTTTAAAAACATCCACAGATTTATTTTGAGTTTTTTATTTTAAGCATTTAAAAATATGACAGGTTTAAGGATGGGGTCTTTATGCTTAGGGTATCTTGATTTTTGTTTCTTTGTTTAAAGCATAGTGAATTGGGTAGAACCTAGGAGAAATTTTATAATCCTTATTCTAAAGATGAAAAAAATGGAGAGGTATAAAAGGCCTGTAGTTTACCTAAAGTATATGGATCTACTGCAAGAGTATATAATTAAGACTAGAGGGAAAACAACTCTGTAAGTCAGGGAGAAATCGTATATGTTTTCTTTGTCCAGTGCTGGACTCATGGGGGTCCATGATGAGAGTGTAGAAGGCAGAAGGAGTCCAGGATGCCTTTCATGAAAGATTTAATTAGACTTTTCGTTCATAAGTGGAAAGCTATGGAAGTCAAGAAGGAACCATCATATGCTTGTTAGCAAACAAAGCAGGTGGTGTCCATCACATTCAGCTCACTGCTTCCAGAAAGAATTACTCTTAAATTATGTATCATACAGTGATATATGGTTTTCAAAGGGACATTAGAAATCAATTCCCCCTTTTCAGATGAGGAAACAGAGGGTCAGAAAGCTTAAATGATTTACCTCAAATCCCCAACTAGCTCTCTTGCTTCCCAGACTTCAGATGTGCCCAGTGCAGCACAAGAAATGAGATTCTAACCTCAGACGTAGTCGAAAGATTCTTCTGAGATCAGACCTTTACCTAACTTTTCAGTAACTAATGTTAATATTAACCATTTCATATTGTCGAGCAATCTTTTATACTTAACCTCAATTTCCTACGTGTAATTTAAACTCATTTCCTCTTCCTTTCTCTTCGGAGATAATGATCAAATTCCATCAAATGATAATTCTGTTACAGTATACTAAGAGAAAGATAGGAAGAAAGGAAGAAGACTTGTATTTGAAAGCAGCTCTCTCTACTAAAATCCAAGCAAGGATAGATTGTTGCAGGATGTTCCCACCGCCCAAATTCTCTGAGGCTGTGAAGGAACCCTTGGAGAGCAAACCCTTGTTTGCATGTAACGTTCGCATGCCCCCAAACTGATCTGGAATTGGGCTGACTCTAAGTTCTTCCTGGACTCACTGTGGACTCTTTCACTCCCGGCCAAGCGCTTTGTGGATGCTTTGGCTGGCGCAGGAGGTTTTATTTTTTTGTTTGTTTTGCTTTTGGATAAAGCCGCTAACACTCAGTTTCCGCAAGGACTCGCATACAAAGCGACAGATGGGCAAACGGTTCCAAAGAACTCACAGCAGGTTTCGCTGGGAGTTTTAGGGGGTTGTTCCAGAGAGGCTGCAAAGTCAAAGCAAGGGGCATCAGGGAAGAACCTGGGAACAGAAGCTGCGTGGATGAAGGCACCGCGGAGGAGCTAGCAAAGGCCAGTTAACATACCCACTGATGGGTTCTAACTAGTGCTTGGTGACCCAAATGCAAGGCATGGGGGTTAATATAGGAAGAGAGACGGCGGTCGGGGGGTGGGGGAGGCGGGAGGATGATTTGCAACCTCGGTCTCTAATGTGTTAAACACTGGTTATCTCGTTGGATAGCGGTAGGTAACCAACACCTGGACATTTTGACCCAACAGCTCTTTTTCTGGCTCTTAATCATCCGAGTCCCTTCTTGAAGCACCGCCCTCCTCACCTCAGTCTCCAGGTTGCTTTGTTTTTAAAGCCTACTCCCCCCCCCCCCCCACTCACCCCCGGGGATGTGGGAGTTTCAAGTCGCGGTCCCCGGGGGACGTTCCCCCCATACCAAGGCTCCCCACAACTGCGGGTCGGATAACAGAGTCTGATGCCGGAGGAGAGCCGTGGCGGCGCGTAACAGGGACACCTCCCAATCCCGAGTCGCGGGGTGGTGTTGGGGGCCAAAGGGGGAGGGTTGGGGAAGGAAGGAAGCTGGGCCAATAAGAGAGGGAGCAGAGAATTGGGAGGAAGGCTTTCAGCGGGAGGCGGAGGGAGGTGTTGAGGGAGGGAGCCGAGACTGTGCGTTGCGAGCGGGGGGTGGAGGAGGAGGAGCAGCGGCAGCTGTAAGAGGCGGAGGAGGAGGAGGAGTTCTGTGCGCGCACCCTCCCCTCTCCTCTCCTTCCCCTCCCCGTTTGTCGGACAGCTGAGGAGAACCTAGACGCTGACTGCGATCGCGGCACTGGCTCCCCCGGCCCTGGCGAGAGCGAGGGAGCAACTGCAACTCTGAGAGGCGCGGAAGGAGAGCGGGGCTCCGCGTCGGGTCCTGTCCCGCGGACCTCCTCCCCCCGCCGCAGGGTCTGGCGGGGAGGGGGAGTGTGTGAGCTCGGGGAGCCGGGGCTGGAGTCGGAGCCGAGCCTCGGAGGAGATGGGGAACCCGGGAGACAGGCGGCGGGAGCAGCAGGAGCAGCAGAAGCCTTGTTTCGCTCCGGGGCTGTAGCAGGTACGGAAGGAGCGCGTCTGAAAACCCCTACTCTTGGCGTTGGGGGAGCCGAGCATCCTTGTTTTCGGGTGCGATTCTATGCAGTGGTGCTGAAGACCGGGGAGAAGAGGGGAAAATCCTTGTGATCCAGTAGAAGTGTCCGTGGGATTTGGGGGAAGGGTCGAGAGCGCATCCCGGGGATCGACCCAGGGGTAGCCTTTCCTTAAGGGACTTTGCATTGTGCAAAGGGTAAATGGGGGGTTACGAGGAGAGGTGGGGTGGGTCTTTTTGAGTTAAAATGGGGGGTTGGGCTATTGATGGTGGACCAGAGCCCCGCGCCTGACAGTCCTGGGAGCCAGGGCGCAACTGTGCCGGGGGACCAAGAGTGCCAAAGCAAAGCTTACTGAGTTAGTGTTGTGTCTGCCGGAGGGATGTCTGCGCGCAGACCCCCTGCGGGCGGCAAGACAAGCTGCGTTTGCAGTCGCTCCCTCCCCCTCCCCGCACCCGGCGCCCCCCTTTCAACGAGGAGTAGCTGCACCTTAGGTATTCCTGATGCTTTCTTACCAATCTTTAATAAAAGAGAAGCAGTTTTCATTTCCCCTAAAGTTACTGAGAGAAAGGTGGTCCTTTTGTGGGTGACATCTACTGGGTAAATTTATTTGCGTCCACACGGAATCTTTTTGCCATCTTTAAAAAGGAAATTGGCAGATTTCTTTTTTTACCTTTCTTCTTGTCCCTTGCGGGTTACTGGATTAATTTACTGAAGGTTTATTTCCTTTCAAAGACGAGAGAGAGGGAATGCACTTTGTATCTAACAGGGATCCCAGCCCCCTCCCCCTACTTGGAACAGAGTAAGTCCCCCACGAATACAGGAATATAAGGATCTTAAATTTTAGTCAGTGCGCACTTTCTTCCCTCCTCTCGTGTTCTCACCCTTCCCTTGCCCCGCCACTCCCTCCTGATGCCTTTGATCTTGTTCAGGTCTTAATTACATTTTAAAAGGTAGGTAGGACCTTAATCCGTGTATCTTGGGGAATACTGCCATTGTACATTTCATTCATTTCCAAAATTCTTGAACAGCCAAAGAGAATCAATTTGGATTCTTTGTAACTATCATTGAGGGGAGGCTTCCTGGGTGAAGATTATTTTCATTATCCCTCTTTGGCTGAGATTTGCCAACATTAACCTGTCTCTGTTAATATTATCCAAGAGAACTACCCCAAATGTGACTATTTTAAAAGCCAAATGGACCAGTGAATGCTACGCAGGGAAATCACATTTTGGTGAAACTGAACTTTGAACGTTACCTTTTAATTCAGTGTCTGTTGTTGGGGGGTAAGATTTATAAAAATTAATCATTGGTACTGGTTTGCTTACAAAGTTTGACAACATTTGTCCGAATTTTGCCTCTTTGCTCTTTTGTTTGCAATTTTCATTTCTTAACATTAACACTAGATGGCTTTCTTATATCAGTCATTTGCCGAATGTGGTGGTTTCAGAGTTGTCTGTGACTGCTGCCTAGTGTTCATTTCACAATTCCTTTAATTCTTTAGGAAGGAATAGAAGACTGTTGCTTGATGTGACATATTTATACTGTCTAGCCTAATGTCTTTGAAAGGTTAAAGTGTGATCTCAGGCATCCCTACCATCCTTTAAAATTATTCTTAAGTAGAAACTTGGGCACCATATTTAGTAAGATGTTTAATATAGTTTAGGATTTTTAGTGTTTCTATTTAGGGAGATTCTATCTGGGAGATAGTGGTAATAAATAGTTTTCTTTTTTTCTGACAAGGAAAAATCAGTTTGAGTTGACTGCTGGATGTGCTTATTGAAAAGAAGGATTAGAAAGGTGGACTCTGTTGGGTAGCTTTGTTTGTTCATGGGAAACTGTGGTCCCTGAGTTTTTGCATATAAATAGCTTATACTGTTCTCAGAGAGTCTATGATCTGGAAGAGATTTTGCTATGATACATATTGGGGACAGAAGTATCTTTGCTTTAAGTCTCACAGAGTAATACTTTGACTTTTATTTTGAAAATTGATTCCCCTTTTTGAATTATACAGTGAATCATAAATGGACATTTAGGCAGAGATAGGCTGTCCCTGTTACTATTTTGAAATACTAGTTGCCCCAAGCAAAACCCAAGCTATTTTCCTGAATTTTCTTTAGCTTTATTGTGCCTAAGAGGTAGGTTTAGCAGGTACTGGAAGGCATAGATGTAACATAAAGACTGTTTTTTGACTGAAGGCCTGTTTAACAAATAACCTTTTGATTTTGGTCAGGGGTTATGTGTATAGAGATGCTTTCAGTAACTGAAACAAAACTGCGTAGCATCTGTGTGAAGTAGGGAGCAAAGCAGGCCTTCATTTTTGTCAGTTCCCACAAACCACCCATAGATGAAGGGAACCTAACCTGGATCAGAAATGAGAGCAAGTATTAAACAAGTTAATCAGCAATTTAGAAATTTATGTTATAGGATCAGAGAGCTAGAGCTGGAAAGACTGTCCAGTCCAGTCTTCTTAGTTTTCAGAGGAAAAAACTGAGATCTGAGATGAATGACCAAGGTCATGAAAACCTCAGGGTAAGATTTGAATATAGGACTCCATATAGGTGACAGTAGATAGGACTTCAGGTCTGGACAATAGAAGACTCATATTCCTGAGTTCAAATCCAGCCTCAGACACTTAGTGGCTTCGTGACCCTGGTCAGGTCACTTCATCCTGTTTACCTCAGTTTCCTCATTTGTAAAATGAACTGGAGAAGGAAATAGCAAATCAGTCCAGTGTCTTTGCCAGAAAGAATCAGATAGGACTGAGCAACAACTTGACCATATAGCTAGTACTTCATTAACTGTACCATGCTGTATCTGCAGGCCTGGAAGCAAGGGCTGTGAATTAAGCAAAAAAGCCTCTGTACTTTTGACTACAAGGTATAAAAATGGGACTTTGTCCTGTAGGTAGGTCATTTAAATTTAAATTAAAATAGTGGATGGATCCTTTAAAGATTTAAGAATCAGGAAGACTTGGATTCCTGTCCCACCAAAGTCATCTATTAGCTGTAGGATGCTTTTTTTTTGGTTTGTTTCCTCATCCACAAAATGAGTGGGTTGAATTTAATATCTAAGCTCCTTATCAACTTTAAAAAAAAATCTAATTATCAATTTTCAGCTTTAAGTTTATAGACTATAGACTTTAAGTTTATACATAGATATAAAGTTAGTCAGTAAGTATTTGTTAAGTGCCTACTGTGTGCCAGGCATTATCCTAATTACTGTGGATACAAAGAAAGGTAAGAGGGCTCCCTGCCCTTAAAGAGTTTACAGTCTGAAGAGAAACACCACAGAGAGACCACTATGTAAAGAAAAGCTATGGGCAGAATAAGGAAGAAATAACCAACGGAGGGAAGGCACCAGAATTAAGAGTAATTGGGAAAGGGTTTTCTGAAGATGGTAAGCTTTTAGTGGGGGAGGGTAGTGGGGGGGTTAGTGCAAATGATGACCCAGCTCTTAGGATCATTATCCTGGAACTCCAAAGGAGTTAGGGGACTTGTTATAGTGAGTTTTCATTTTAACACTGGGAGGCTTAGTTTAAAACACTTATGTAAGCATCTGCATGCAAGGTCTTGAAGTGGAGGATCTAAAGTAAACCATCTCAGTGGCAGGAGAGTGGAGGAAGGAGGAAGGAATCCCAGGAAAGGATGCATCTGGAGTAATGGACCCCAGAGTGCACTGGGTCTTCACAAAGCCGGGCTGGAGGTCTTCAGAAACCTAGTTGTCTTTCATATCTGAAAAGGCTTCGTGGGGCCTCCTGACCTGAGAAGGGCCTGCAGTTCTGGCTCTTGAGATTGCTTTGTCCTTGATGGTGTCCCTGGCACGGAGATGCTGGGGGAGCACAAGAGCTGAGAGGTTTCCAGGGGTCCACAGCAAAGGTAGACCTCTGTATTGTGGCTCTCTTGGAAATTTCTAAGAAACTAGAAAGTGGGAGCTGTTTGGGAGAGCTGCAGCTTATTGAATCAGAGTTTTGTCAACACCTGTCCTCCTTGAGCTCATCTCCCTCGAGCCTCAGGGTAAGGGAAGTGAAGCCAGTGAGTCATTTAGGAAATCTGCCTGTTCATGAAAGTGTCATGCTAGCGAGCCACTCTGCAAAGGGGCACTGGTCCTGTTTGGTAATCCGAACTGGCTTCAAAGGCCTCTGGTTGGTTGGGTAAGCAAGACTGGTTTAAAGAAAGTTCTCTTTATTACTTGTTTGGGGAAAACATGGTGAGTGGGAATGTATACAAACTCCCTCATGAGTCTAGAATGCCTGATACTGTGTTCAGGAACTTTACTTCCTTGAAGGCAAAGATATACTTCAGGACTTTGGACTTGGATTATTTTTCTTTTTAATTTTATTTTTATAATACACATTGCTTTATGGATCATGTTGGGAGAGAAAAATCAGAACAAAAGAGAAAAAATAGAAAAAAGTGAACATAGCATGTGTTGATTTACATTCAATCTCCATAGTTCTTTTTCTGGATGCAGATGGTGTTTTCTATCCAAAGTTTATTGGATTGCTTTGGATTCTTCTTCTTCTTTTTCTTTTTCTCCTCCTCCTCCTCCTCCTCCTCCTCCTCCTCCTTCTACTTTTCCTTATTTTCTTCTTCTTTTTCTTCTCTTCCTCCTCCTTTTTTCTTCTTTTTTTCCTCCTCATTTTTTCTTCTTCTCTTCCTCCTCCTCCTCCTCCTCCTCCTCCCTTTCTTTCTCCTCCTCCTTTCTTCTTGTTCTTCTTCCTGTTGAATATTTGTATTAATGAGGATGCTATTATGATGCTGTCTAGTTACTTATTAGGACTCCAGATAAAATTGAAATACAGTATCGAAACCATGAAACTTTATAAAAAGAGTTTGACTCCTCATAGGAGATAACAGTATTCTTGCTTGTGTGGAAGAGTGAGAAGACAATGCACGGCCTCAATAATGTTATAACACATGTAAAGTACTTTGCAAACCTCAGATAAATGGTATTAAGTACCTACTGTGTATCAGGCATTGTATTAATCATTGGGGATACAAGAAAGGCAAAAGAAGGTCCCTGTCCTCCAGGAGTTTACAGTCTGATGGAAGAGACTGAAAGCAGGCCATTGTGTACAGACCAGGATAAGGAAGAAATGACTAGCTGAAGGAAGTCACCAGAATTAAGAGGGATGGGGAAAGGCCTTGAGCGGTGAGGAAGAGGAGTAGGTCTGAGAGCTTAAACTCTTGAGCAGGTCATTGCCTCTCAGTAAGTACCTCAGTACCATGCATAAGCTCACAGAGAGCAGGAAAAGCGCCCCTACTTGAACCCCATCATTTTAAAGAGGAGGCCCAAGGTTGGTGGATGAACCTCTCCATGGCAGGAGAGGGGGGGGGGGAATAGGGCAGTGAGAGGGTCAAGCCATATTCCCATTAAGGTATCTTTTCTAGTTTTGTTTTAGTCTGTGGGATACAGCAAAGTCAGTGTTTTGAAGCCATGAGAAAAATATATAATAACTGCTACCTTTTAGATAGTACTTCACATAGGGTATCCTTTTTGATGGTCAAAAGAAATCTGGGAGGTTCTGATGTTCAATTGCTTCTTAGAGGCAGCTCTAAAGTGGTAGGGTACAAAGCTTCTTAAATTATGGGTATGTAACTGAATATGGGGATCATGAAAAATTTGGCAGGAGAAAACAATCAAATATTCTACCAAGATCTAATTCTTTATGCAAAAATAAATGAGCACAGCCATCTCATTAGTATGCAGATTTGCTTTCATCCTTAATAAATGGTAACATTATGAGTATACCAAAGAATTGTTTCATAATATATTTCTTCATGATCTATAATCAGTAAATTTTTGATTTATATATCTAGTGTATATACCTATATAGCCTGGGTCAAGGAAAAATTTCTTGGGCAAAAAGGAGTTAGGAGTGGAAAAAGTTTAGGAAGCCCTGGTATAGTGGATAGAATACCTGGCTTAGATTCAGGAAGATCTGAGTTCAAATGTGGCCTTAGCTATTAATTAGCTGTGTGATACTGGGTAAGTTATTTAATCTCTGCCTCAGAGATGGAGATGATAATTATATCTACTTAGGATTGTTATGAGGATAAAATGAGATATTATTCATAAAGTTCTTTGTAAGCCCTAAGTGTTGCAGAAATGTTAGCTAAAAATTTCCCATTTTTACAGATGAGAAAATTGAGGATCACAAAATTGAAGTGATTTACCTAGTGTGATCCACCTATTATTATCTGAGGTGCGGTGTGAATACCAGACTTTCAGACTTGATTTAGCATTTGATAGGATAGAGTAGGCCATTCCACCTGACTAGTGAGGTAGCTCTTATTCTTCCCTTTTGCTTAGAGACTTCAACTAAAATTGATAATGTGGTTTGGTAATTCATTATAATTCCAGCCATTGTATTTTTCCTCTTCTCCTATTTCTTACGCAGACCCTGTGGTTTTCAGTTAAAATAAAATTCGGCGAGGATCCCATTTTAAGGAGGAATAACAAGGTGATATAAACGAAGTGTCAGAAGTTCAGAGAGAAATTCATCTGATCCCTTTCCTAACTTGATTTATAGACTTGCAATCACACACATAAAAAAAAAAAAAGACTGAAGTCTGAAGGAGCCAAATTTGACCCACTTCTGGAATTCCTCCGTGGTGGATCGACTGAATATGAGATTTCACATTAAGCTCAACTAAATCCCTAGATGTTTTCCATAGACTGCCCTCCGTATGGAAGCTGAGTGGTGGAAGAGAAGACAGACCGAAGTTGTCAGTTGAATGTAGCTGAATATAGGCTTTGTTTAAATATTTATGGCATTTTAAAATGGGGTCCTGAAATTAATATGTACAATACCTGGCAAGAATGCAGTGCAGTATTGCTTAAACAGGCCTGTTCTTTTGCTTTATATTATAAAGTTAAAATTGCATTGAAAGAAGAAAGATTTAAGATTCAGTTTTTTTCCCCTAACTCTTGAGTGTCAGCATCATACAACTTCTCTTTGGTTATTGTAATAACCTCCTGTTGGGGCCCAGTGATTTTTTTTTTCTCAGTTACAGGTCAGTTCTGCATTTTATTTTTCCTTTCTGGTATTGCTTTGATTCCTTCTGGCTCAGCTCTTGAAGTCCCTACTTTTTCTTCTCTTTAGTTAGGAACTTAAATTCTCAATTATAAATAGAGTGTGACCAAGTGCTTTAACCAATTGAAACAGGCTTCCTCTCACACCTAATTAAAATGCCTTGGATTTCTATAGGTTTATGCCATGTTAGTGCCTTATTCACATCTCTTGTTGACCCAGGGGTATCAGGACTTAGAAAAGTTTACTGTTAAATATTTTAAGAGGAAATATCATTAATACCTTGATAATGTGATTATATCATAAAATTTAAACTTTTCCAGGAAAAAAGGTTGTAATTTTAGGGAAATTTTTGAAACAATATCTATAACTGGTTTCTTTCTTCTTCCTCTTCTTATGTTAGTGTGTGGCTATTTGTTTCGCATATTGTTGGACTTAATAGCTTTGAAAAATTAGGAGCAACTTAAAGTAAAGAGGATGGAGGGGTAAAACTGTTCATTCCATTTCTTCCATATGGAGGAGTCACCACCCCCCCCCCACCCCTGTGGATTTAAGGACCTTTAAGAAGAAAGTATCTGACCACACTGGACCGTGATGTTGTTCAAGGAGGTCTGAACTTTTCAAATTCAAATTCTAATTGGTTAATAGAATCTTTGAGTGAGACTTTGCTTCATTTTCAAAAAGGTCCCCTTGGATGGCATCCACTCCTTCATTTTTCTCAGCATGTCACTTGGCCACTGAGAATAGGGATTATATATTGTAGGACTGTGGGGCTATAATAGAAGAGATAATTTATATTTGCTCTCTTTTTGAAAATAGCTTGGAGGTGAAACCTGTAGGTTTTTTGGCCGATTTATTTAGTTGCTTTGTACTTCATGGGGTAAATTTTCAGCAAAGAGCTCTTAGTCTCATTTTTTCTATTTTCCTTTTTTCCCCTCTTCCCAAGTTTTCTTTTTATTACCAGGTGCTAGAAGAAAATTCCTTCTCCTTTAGATTGGAACCTTCTTCCTCCCCAAATCAGTGCAGCCCATATTACTTTTAACAAAGTAATTGCATCAATGAAATAGTAGTAAAGTCTAAATCAAGATGAAACTTGTGGCATTTTTACAGTCAAGAGGAAGAATTCAACAACAAAAAAGTATGCAGTAGTTGGATAGTTAATTAAAGCAGAGTAACTTTTTCCGGTTCTCCTCCAAAAGCAAACACTTCACCTGCCTTCTCTCCTCCCCAGAAAGGCTTGTGAATCAGCGGGTGTTCTGGAGGAGCTGCCCCACTGCCCCTGAATGCATTGCCAGGTGGTTTAATTAGGTAGCACATCACACTTGCTTCTCTGACCTAGGTGAACAGTCTTACTAATATATATACCATTGGTCTGCTGTGAGGATCAGATGTGAGATGGGGGCTGTCATAAACCCACCACTGTTATTAGAAAAACCATTCCAGATGTGAGCAGCCGCAATATATTTGTGTATAGAAATACAACAGGTATTTCTTGTGAAGCTTGAGACTCACTGTCTCATATACCATTTTATATTATTGTCCCTTCCACATTTTCTTTCCCCATTGAGATTTTGAGATATTGAAGGATGGCAAATGGGGATTGTTTGGAAGATTTGTGGAAACTGCAGAAAACAGGTGAAGACCTGAGGTGATACAGAAAAATGGCAAACTCAGAAGTATACTATACCATACCATAATACCATAATTATTCAGATTTTTCTCTGGTATGAAGGGAGGTCCAAAAAATTTTACATGGATTTTGCTGTGCCCCTAACTTCAATGACATAAAAGCAATAACTGTAGTTTCTTTTTACTGTCTGACTTTTTTTTTTCTTATGAATCAGCCATTAATACCACTTTTCTTTCCCCACCATTGTTGATTACTTCATGTTTTTCCTTCATTATCTAAAAAATAATTTGTTTAGTCTTTTGGTATAGAGCTTGCAAATGACTTGTAAGAAGGTTTTCCAGGTTCATTGTTATCTGATCTTAAAGTGGTATTGAGGCCCTTGGTAAAGCAATCTCTAAACCAGAAACCTGAGTGTTGCATAATTAGGTGCTATAGTTACATGGAAAGATAAGTATTAGATTGAAGTAAATGGTAACATGTTACCAGGGATGATGGATGGTATAAAAGACATCTGGGGGCTATAAGATTTGCATTGACTGGTGCATTCCCTTCCCTTCCCCCTCTGCTTCTCTTCTAAGCCCCCAAATTTTAGAAGAGGAATGAACAGGAATCTCACAAGATAAAATGTTCTGAGGAGAGTGTAATTTGCAATAGCAGAATTGTCTCATTCACCGACAGCTCGTGGACCTGCGAGTCACTTAACATCCTGGGCCATGGTTAGGTGAATTAAGGAGCTTGAACTAGATGACCACTGAGAGATCATCCAGCTCTATATTTAGGATCCTGTGATATTAGAAAGGATCCTATAATAGAGCACTATCCTCTAAGAGTCATATCCTTGAACTTGCCAGCTGGAGAGCACTTGAGGAGCTAAGGCTGCTAGTCAGCAGGGCGTGAGGAATGGGAGACCCTGCTGCGCTAGGGAGCCCCAGAGACGAGCCAGGGATCTTCCAGGAGGGTGTGGACGTCTCAGCTTTCAGATCTGGCTCAGTCTTTGGATTTGGCTTGGTTCAAGGCAGTCTAGGCAGAAATGAAGAGTCGCCAGCCCCTTCCAAGTCCTGACCTTATTCTGATAAAATAAGTATTTCTGAGTCTGTTTCCAGATCCTATGAACAATTAAGTTCAGCCTAAGATCATTAAAAACAAAACACTTGATAATGTTTTACAGAAATTATCTCCATTGCTTTTTTAACTGAGGATTGTAAAGCATATTGAATATAACTTTTATATCTAACTTTCTATATTTGATTTAGAGATATAAATTTGATTTATAGAAACATATGGTGATAATTATAATATGATAATAAGGGAATTATTTCCTGAAGTTGTTGACTGCTTTTATTTGTATAGTACAGGCACTTAATAGATGCTTAATAGTATTACCAATAAAATAATAACTAGCTAGTATGTGTGTGTGTGTAATGTGTCACTTTAAGCTTTGGAAATAAGCTTTATAAAGTATTCCATTTTATCCTCACAACAACCCTAGGAGATATATGCTATTATTACTCCCATTTTACAGATAAAGATACCTGATCACAGAGTGGCTTAAGTGACTTGCTTTGGGTCACAGCTAGGAAATTTCTTAAGTTTGCATTTGAACTCAGATCTAATGCTAACTTTCAGGATTTGTAATTGTTTTTGCTATATGTTTAAATTTATGTAGTAGGTCATAATTCTCTGTGTGTGTGTATATATATGTAACAAAACAAATTATATGTGTGTGTATATATACATACATTTAATTTTTGTTGTTTCATATACATATGCCTATACACACATATATCTAATTTTTGTTGTTTGTTATTTTGTTGTTTTTCCAAGATGATCTTGGTGACTCTTCCAGAACCTGGTCAAGGAGAAGAGAGATGGTGACAGATGGCTCTGCCTGTTGTAGTAATGATGATGTTACAGGAAATACCTTCTGAAGTTTATATTCCAAAAGTTTCCTGGAAGGCAGCCCTCTGAAGTAGAGATAATGCTGTATGTTGGTTAGGTACAGAGATAGGCTTCTGTCCTTTAAATTGGTATAGCAGAAAAAACTTTCTTGGCAGTGAAAACCCTGGAAAAGCAAATGGGGAAGAGAAAGATGAGACTTGTGATTTCATTGCTACAGCAAACTCCTGCTTGAAGCCACCAGGGCAGGCTGTCGAAGAAAGTTCCTTAAGAATTCTGCAAAATTAAATCATTTGCTCAGGGTTATACGGGCAGTCTGTGTCAGAGAATGAACTTGAATCCTGATTTTCTTGGCTTTCAAATCATTTCCTTGTCCACTATTCCATGCTGCTTGTCAATTGTCCCAATACTAATAATTAATAAAAAACTAATAAAATGGAATGATGTTTAACATTTATCCGTACTGTCAGATTTTTGAGGAAAAGCCTGTTATTTATGTGTTAATTCTAAAGGGGACTTAACTTTTAAGTCAAAATGGATGACACTTAGTATTTCTTTTTTATGATAATTTATTCATTATTTACTTTTCTCAAAAGTTGATAACTTTCCCCTATCAGTAGGACTTTTTTGTATTTTTGAGCCACTGTTGAGCTCCATGACAGATCTGATCCAAAAATGGAACGAAGACAGATGTTCCTAATGTAAGTAGCCACAACCAGAAGGGGAAAACGAATCATAAAATCATAAAATGTCAAAAGCTGGACCATAGAGGTCATTTAGGCTAATCCTCCTTATCTTACAGATAAACCTTTAACGTTTCTCGTTTCCTTAAGTGCCTTCTTCCAGGACTGGGAGCCCGTAGTATTCGAACCCAGACCTGAAGCCAGGATCCGATGGGACATTCATGAGGGGCCTGCCGCGGGCCGAGCACAGAGCCGGCCTTGGGGGCGCGTTCTCCTTCCCAGGGCTAGGGGATGAGTCAGGCCGGACGAAGCTCTCGGCTGTGTGCGCTCCCTCGGAGCCCTGACCTGGGCGGGCCGGGGATGCTCCCCGCGCGTGGTTAGCGCTGCGGCTCCAGCTTCGGGGAGGATGGAGGGAGGAGTTCCTGCCCGCCAGACAGCCCTGGATGACTGATTCCACCGCGAGGCCGCCTCGCTGAGGAAGCCTCTGAGCCTCTCCGCACTCCCTTAATGGGGGTTTGACGGAGTTCCAGACGTAGCGGGCTCTTCCCACTCCAGCTCATTAGAGAATGTTTGCGTCCCTGCTGGAGAGAGGGGGAGTGCGTGCAGATGCAAGCCCGGGGAGGGGTTAACTCGGGGCAGGTGGCGAGCCAGGTAGGAGAGCGCTCTGAGAGAGGGAGAGGAGGGGGCGTCCCGACGCTTCTCTGCCTGCCCCACGGCTCATTAGGAGACAGTGGGCTGGCCGCTTGTTGGAGGGATGGGGAAGCTCGCGATGGTCAGGAAGTGGGGAAGAGAAATGCTCATTTTAAACCTAGGGATACTTGTGGGATATTAACAAGTTGATGGTAGTAGCAACTTGGATTGTATGATGTATCTATTTTTAAAGACGGCAGGGTTTGGTTTTGTTTTAGGCGATTGAGGTTAAGTGACTTGCTCAGGGTCACACAGTTTGGAAGTGATAAGTGTCTGAGATCACATTTGAACTCAGGTCCTTCTGACTTACGGGCTAGTAGTGCTTTATCCACTGCGCTGTCCCATAAAAACAGCATTTTTAAAGCCTCCCTGATAATAATTTTTTAAAAATCAGGATAAAACATCTCGATGATAATTTTTTTTTCATGTTTTCCTTACAAGAGCCCTGTGAAGCAAGCAGGAATGATTATCCACGTTTGAAGAATTAGAAACTGAGGCACAAGGAAGTTGTGACTGACTTAGGGTCACAAGGCTAGTTAAAAAAACTGAACTTCGTCGGCAGTTTTCCAATGACTCCTAAATGAGCATCTTGTCTTATAGACAGTGTCTCTTTGCGTTTCTTGTTTAGAAAGACCACAGCGCTGAGTTCCCTTGTGAGTTCCTTAAGCAGAACTTACCACATTGGTTCCAATTCTATATAACTAACTTCATTGTCATTTTTTGCCAGTGACTCATAAATGAATATCTTGTTTTATAGACGATGTTGGTTTGCATTTGTACTATAGAAAGACTATATCACTGATTTCCCTAGTGAGTTCCTTAAGTAGAAAATACCAGATAGGTACCAATTTTATATTCCTAGACCACTGTTATAATCTAAACTTTTCAGACATCCATCTATCTGAAATCCACATATATGTGACATACATCATACCCTATCAGCGCCAGTTCTAGATCCATGGCCATATTTTAAATTTTTCTGGCGTCTATCTGTAGATATAAAACACATATATAATATAGAACAGATGTGTATAACCTCTTTAACATTTATACAGAACATACATTTTTCTATACCTCCACTTATTTCTCTCTCTCTCTCTGTCTCTCTGTGTCTCTGTCTCTCTATCTCTCTTGTGTGTGTGTCTCTGTCTCTCTCTCTGTTTCTCTGTCTCTCTCTGTGTCTCTCTGTCTATCTCTCTCTGTGTGTGTCTCTGTCTCTGTCTCTCTCTCTTTCTCTGTGCGTGTGTGTGTGTGTCTCTGTCTCTCTCTCTCTCTCTCTTTCTCTCTCTCTCTCCTTTCCCTCTCTCCACTTGCAGCTGGATCTCCCTAGCTCACCTGGGCTGTAAGTACCTTGACCAACTTACATGTTCTATCCCAGTACTTATCCACAAGGAAGCTATTTTTAACTTATGGGAAACTTTCTAAAAAACATCATCTTAGGTTAATATGATAATTCTTGGTGTTTCTCTCTCTACAGCAGAGTTTATTTCTGAAAGAATGTAAAGTTGGCACCGTGTACTCTGTGAAATAAAGGAGGAAAAGGGAAGGGACCCCGCATGGCAGTCAAGATGAAGAACTTAGTGCATTGTACACCATAAACTTTGTACCAGTTAGCATCACCTCAAAGGACTTGGTGGCTCTTGATTGCTGAGAGCCTCACCATATTGATTGCTAGACTTAAGGTGGACACCTGTTTTTGACTTTAGCTTTATGGCAGACTCCTAAGCTAAAATGTAGCTTTTTCAGCAGCAGGGTCGAGCTGGTGGTAAATATTTAACAAATGGATTTCTGGGGGGAAAAAGATGCATACCTAACATACTTTTAAGTTCAATCAGCATTATTACATTTTTTTTCTCCATCACTTTCTTAAATCTAGAAAGTTAACAAAACAAATCTAATTTTGTGCCACTTGCCAGTTTGTGAGGTGTGAATGCTCTCACTGAAAATTTAACAATTGGCTCTGGAGAGTCAAGCTGACCTCAGCACACAGAGCATGGACAAAGACAAGGCAAACATAGATTTTTGGAAGGTTTTATCTTATCACAAAATCATAGGATTTGTGAATTATTTGAAATTTTGTAATTTGTGATGAGTTAGCAAATTTTCTGATTAAATCAGGTTATGTATTGGGATAACCAAGTGTAAAGGACATTCTTACCCAGTACTTGAACAGAGAACTACTTTTTTAGCTTTTGAGATGCTGCCAAGAATAAAAAAAACTGTAAGAGGAAAACAATTTTTGTTTTGCACTTTATGCTTTGCTCTATTTGCATAATCTTTGTTTAAGTGAGTTGGATGTGAATCCCTAAATAAATTCCAGGCATTTAAATATTTAAAATAATTCATTCGCAGTACTTTACTCACCAAAAGAATAAGTACTTACAACAAAGAAAATAACACCCTTGCAGATGTAGCCCTGTATAGACTTTGTTCACCTTGTCATTGAATTATAAAACATTAATAGTGAAGCTAGAATTTGAACATTCATTGAACTGCTTAGCTGGCTCTTTTCCAAAATATTGTTTCGATGCTAGAGAAAAGCAGGACGATTTACTGGCGCTCTGCCAACTGAAAAGAGAACTGACGTAATCACTGACTTAAACTTCTTTGCTCTCACTCCTAATTTTAGTACAATGAAATCTGGGTGATCTGTTCCTGCTGTTTCCTTGTATCTGCTTATGGGAAACTTTCTAAAAACATCATCTTAGTTTAGTATGATAATTCTTGGTGTTTCTCTCCCTACAGCAGAGTTTATTTCTGAAAGAATGTAAAGTTGGCACAGTGTACTCTATGAAATAGGGAGGAAATGGGAAGAGATCCCAAATGGCAGTCAAGATGAAGAACTTAGTGCTTTGTGGACCGCAGGCACTCAAATATCTGTTAAATGAATGAGAAATCCATGTTAGACCTTGTGGCCTTTACAAAGATGTCTCAGGTGTGATTTCTGTCCTCCATGAAGAATTTTTTAATTTTAAAAGTTAGATTTTGTAATTGGTTCATATTGTCCCCCTTCTTCACTTGCTTTTCCTTTATAGATTACCTTATACACCTGATGGGATAGGGAAAGTAATATGGCTTCTGCTCATACTTCTTTGAGTTCTCCAAATAGAGGCCTTTTATTTTTTAAATTAAGGCTTTTGGGGCAGCTAGATGGTTCAGTGGATAGAGCACCGACCTTGAAGTCAAGGAGGACCTGAGTTCAAATGTGATCTCAGACACTTAAAACTTCTTGGCTTGTGACCCTGGGCAAATAATTTAACCCTAATTGATTTAGTAAAAAAAAAAAAAAAAAAAAAAAAAAGTAAAATTAGAGCATTTTATCTTCAAAACCTATGCATAAATAATTTTCTACATTCACCCTTGTAAACCTTGTTCCAAATATTTTTATTCCTCCCTTCCCTTCTACCTTCTTCCTTAGACAGCAAATAATCCAAAATATGTTAAACATGTGCAATTCTTCTATATATATTTCCACAATTATCATGTTGCACAAGAAAAATCAGATCAAAAAAAGAAAAAAAATGAGAAAGAAAACATGCAAGCAAACAGCAACAAAGACAAAGTGAAAATACTATGCTGTGATCCACATTCAGTTCCCATAGTCGTTTCTCTGGATGCAGATGGTTCTCTCCATCTAAATGATCTAAATCATCTCATTGTTGAAAAGATTCACGTCCATCAGAACTGACAATGATCTCCTGGTTCTGCTCATTTCATTTAGCATCAGTTCATGTAAGTCTCTCAGGATACTCTGGAATCGTCCTGCTGGTCATTTCTTACACAACAATAATATTCTATAACATTTCTTATACCATAGTTTATTCAGCCATTCTCCAACTGATGGGCGTCCACTCAATTTCCAGTTTCTTGCCACTACAAAAGGGCTCTCACAAATATTTTTGCACGTGGGTCCTTTTCCCTCTTTTAAGATTTCTTTGGGATACAAGCCCAGTAGAAACATTGCTGGGTCAAAGGGATGCACACTTTGATAACTCTTTGGGCATAGTTCCAGATTGCTGAAGCCTTCTAATAAAATGGAAAACTATCATTTTATTTGTCTTGCCGTGTTATCTGAAATCTTTTAGCTCTTGCCATCTGTCTTGCTGCTACACCATTCAGACTCCCAGACGTGCATTTGATCTGCCCTAAGACTGCTGGATCTTGCCCATTTCTCCAGCACAGAACTCTTAGGGCTTTTCCATCTACTTTCTTACAATCTTGTATTTTTTTCTATCTCAGTCAGAGGGCAAGTAAACATTTACTAAGAACCTACTATGTGTCAGGCATTGTGGGGATAAAAACACAAAAAAAGAAAAGTTCCAGTCCTAGAGAATTTACAGTCTTATGGGGGGAAAATATACAAAAAACAAAGCTGAAAAGGGATAGAGAGCACACTAAGGGAAAGAGAAAGTCAGTTATACCTCATAGATTAGCAGCCTTTTGCTCCTGGGTTTCTACTAGATTACCACACTATCAAATTAATTCCAACTGACCAAAACCACCTGAGAAGGAAGCTTCTCATTTTCTTCTGCCTTTTATCTTAACATATGGATGCTTTTCCTCATTCCTTCTGGTCTTGAAGTGTTAGTCTCGTCTCCCTGCTTTTCACTCCCACTCTGGTGTCCTCATTTTTATCTCTTATTGACTCCTGAAAAAAACATGATTTTACATATATTTCTTCCTTTATGGCATAGTATTATAGATTCAGCATTAGAGAGAACCTGAGAGGTCTGGTCCAATCTCCAGTCTTATAAATGAGGAAGCTGAGGACCAAGGGATTTGTTTGAAGTCATACAAATGAGGTGATATATTTAGAACTTAACTTAGGTCTTTGGATATGATTTTTAGTCACTTTTTTGCCTTCCTAGTTTACTTCTGTGTTATATGGGATGTGAACCCATTTTCACCTTAACGTTCATTTTTTTCCTTAACACTGTAAAAATGTTTTTTTGTACCCATCAATAAATATATTCTAAGTCATTGCTTAGTGATTACATGGAATTTGACAGTTTCAATTCAGTTTCTTTGTTGAAATTGAAGTTGTCAGTGATGGAATCCAAAGTAATACTATTTGGTCGTGTTTATACCAGAACTTCTTAAAAGTGTGAGTTAGTCGAATAACTGAATGTTAACTTAGACTGTGGTGGTGGCGGGTTACAGTAAAAGACAAACTATTCCAACAAGATTTACTTCTTTATAAAAAATGAGATATCCACCTCATTAATATGCACATTTACATTAGTCTTTAATAAATGATAAAAGTATGTGTATACCAAAGAATTGTTTTAAAATAACTTTCTTTATAATTCATTATCAGTAAATGTTTGATTTATTTGTCTATTTTATATATTTATGTATCTGGGGTCATGCAAAAATTTCTTGGGCAAAAGGGGGTTGCAAGTGAAAAAAGTTTAAGAAAAGTAAAGTCCTGTCCTGAACTGTAAGTTAGGGAAGCTGGTAAGTTTGTGTTTCAATTTCTCTGCTGCTCTTCAGGAAAAAAATGATAGGAAAATTCAAAGTTACAAAACAAACGGAAGGTAGTTGATTATTTTATAATAGATTCTTATGAAAAGATTCACTGACAGTATTGCTTTAAAAGCAGACTTCCTGACTGCATTTAAATTTTATAAAAGTTTTGATTTATATAAAATTATTACATCAAGGAAATCAGACATAGACCATATTCTCTGCTTTCTTTGATGCTTACCAGAAATTACTGAAATATATCATCTTCAATCGCTTTAGGCTCTGTGCCTCTCTAGATGATTTCTGAATTAACAAAGCAGTTTCAAGGAGAATTGATTGACATCATTCTCTAAGTGGTGATTAACTTGTCTCTTTTGCAAGGTATACAGTAAAACTGATTTCCCCCCCTCTCTATTGTCATTTGCAAAGATTTCTATGTCATAAACCTACCCAGATGAAGTTAATTCTACCTGACAGGAAGAAAGAGTGAAAGATGTGATCGTTTGAAAAAAAAAAACTAATAACTTTCATACATTGAATATTTCTAACTAGAAGAGAATATTTATGGAGAATAGAAAATATGCCCAGTAGTCTCTTATCATTACTTCCATAATAAGTGGACATACTTAATGTGAAAAGACCAAATCACATTGAGATGTTTGTTCAAAGGAAATATGTTAAGGTACATATTTGAGATTCAAGGAAATATCAAAGGAAATATGTTAAGGTACACATTTGATTCAAGGTCATACATGTATATTGATTATAGGGTTTTTCATATGGTTACATTAAACTTGCCCTGTTTGATTTCATTATAAAACTAATTATTTCAGGATTATCTAAAATAATAGTAGCTTTAAGGGTATGAGACTGAAACAGGAGCTAAATTCAGGCAAACTCTCAGACTGCATGATATTCACTCCATCGGATCTGGGGAACATAGTGGCTGTATAGTGTCCATAGCACTGAATGAATCCCCTCATGCATTTCCCCATTGGGATGGGGTGTGGGAGGGAAAGTAGTAAAGTCCAAGCACAGGTCCAAGTCAGGAATTCCGTATCAGTAATCAGAAGTTATCAGTAACCAGAAGTCAGCAATAATAGTAGCTAACATTTATGTAGCACTTATTACCTGTCAAACATTGTGTTAGCACTCACAAATATAACTCATATGATGCTTTCAACAATGCTGGGAGGTAAGGGCTATTAATATTTTCATTTTACAGATGAGGAAACTGAGGCAGACCGATTAAGTGACTTGCCCTGGATCACACAGCTAGTAAGTGGCTGAGGGTGGATTTGAACTCAAGTCTTTCTAGTCTCAGGCCTTTGCCCAAGGAGTGGGAGAGGGCCACAGCAGAAGGCTGGTATCAGTTGGAAATAGGATTCAAGCAAGAAAAAGCACCAGGTGGGGAAGGAGCGTCAGAGGGGCTTAAGTCAGGAATCGTGTTTTAGAGCTGGAAGTCTTAGTACAGGACAATTCATGGAGATGAACAAACTTGAGGGTCTGCTTTAAGAACAGGCTCTTCAGTCCCAAATCCCTTCAATTGAAGATGCTCTGCTGCTTTTCTTGATCTTTGTAGAATCTATCGGGTGATGGAATCTGCTGGAATATGGTGGTTTGTGACAAATTTAAGATCTGTGCATGACACTTTGATCAGAGAAATGCAGATTAAGACAACTCTGAGATGCCACCGCACACCTCGGAGATTGGCTAAGGTGACAGGAAAAGAGAATGACGAGTGTGGGAGGGGATGCGGGACAACTGGGACCCTGAGCCATTGGAGGTGGAACTGTGAACGGATCCAACCATTCTGCAGAGCCCTGTGGAACTATGCTCCAAAAGTTATCCCAACTGAGCATACCCTTTGACCCAGCAATGTTTCTACTGGGATTATATCCCAAAGAGATAGATCTGAAGGGAGGGAAAGGGACCCCCATGTGCAAAAATGTTTCTGGCAGTTCTTCTGCTAGTGGCAAGACGCTGGAAACCGAGGGGTTGCCCATGCACTGGAGAATGGCTGAATAAATGATGGGATATGAAGGTTACGGAATCTTCTTGTTGTGTACCCACCGACCAGCAGGATGATTCCAGGGAGGCCTAGGGAGAGACGTACATGAAGTGAAGCCAAATGAAATGAGCAGCACCGGGAGATCAGTATACAAGTGAACAACAAGACTATATGATGATCAACTCTGACGGATGTGGCTCTCTTCAATAATGAGATGATTCAAAGAAGTTCCAACTGTTCAGTAATGAAGAGAGCCATCTCCATCCCAAGAGAGGACCGTGGGAACTGAGTGTGGACCAAGTTTGCTTGCATTTTATTTTCCACTCTTGTTTCCTTTTTGATCTGATTTTCCTTGTGCAGCTTGATAAATGTGGAAATATGTATAGAAGAATTACACACACCTTTAACATACATTGGATTACTTGCTGTCTAAAGGAGGGGGTGAGGGTAAAGAATGGAGAAAAATTTAGAACACCAGGTTTTGCAAGGGTGAATATTGAAAACTATCTTTACATGTATTTTAAAAGTTAAAAGCTATTATTTAAAAAAAGAATTTGTGAATTAATAAAAAAAAGCTTATTTTTGCAATCCAACCTCCCCTGCTTTCAGTGTCAAACTATGGTCTAAGAAAAGGAAAGTTCAGATGGTTTTGGGGGCCTACATTGGATCATAAATTCACAGATTTAAAAGCAGGCCTTTTCTGTACAGACTTCCACCCACAAGGTAAACCAACATTGCCTTCGGCCTTGCATGGATTCCAAGAAGCTCTTGACTATCTCATTATTCAGAGACAGCTGGCTCTGGAATTTGGGCACATGGGTTCAAATCCAGACTCCAAGCAGCTCTTGACTGTATCTCAGTGCGCAGAGATAACTGGCTCTGGAATTTGAGGACGTCAGTTGACCATCCTTTGATACTTTTTCCCCTGGTAGAGGTGTTGAGTATATCATTTAAAACCTTTGTGATTCCATCTGTAAAATGAAGGGATTAAAAGACTACTCAGATCTCATGCTGTTCTACGTCAGTAATCCAATGTCAAGTTATTTTTAAATAAATCCTTGAAAATTCTCTTCCATCACTATTAATTCTCTTACCTGAGCTTTCCTTATAAACTTTGCTTATATATCCCACGCCATCATTCCTTCTCTTTTTATTATGTTTAGGGAAAGTGGAGTTGTAGCAAACCCTTTTTGATAAATTGCTTGACATAAATTGTTTATCTTTGTTTTACAGGAACTAATTTGGAACCCTGTCTTTGGTGATTGGTTTAAAAAAATTCTGTTTATAAAACTTAAAATAGTAATGGGTTTATGTTATTTTTAAAAATGTTATGGATGCCTTTTGCTTTGACATTAATCATTTTCTAGCCATTCTTCCTCTTTTCTTCTTCCTTCCCCCCTACCAGCATTGAACTTTCCATGGTAACAAAGAAAAGCTGTTAAATAAAACCCATGGGGAGAGAGACCCCATCAGGCAATGTATGTAACTTTTCATACATATACCCCTTCTCATTCCCCCCCCCAAAAAAAGACGAAGGTACTTTGATGATGTGTTCTTCAGGACCAAAACTTCATTTGTTACTCACAGCTGGTCTTCCATTTAATATTCTTTTCTTTTCATTATTGTTGTTATCCTATGTCTGGTTCACCCTGCACCAGTTCACGTAATTGATTTCCTTGCATTCCTCACTCATTTTTTATTATTCCATCACATTCATAGACCACACTTTGTTCATCCATTGCTCAATTGACACTCACTTTGTTTTTCACTACCATAAAAAAATGTACTGCTAGGAATATTTTGGCATTCATGGGAGTCTTCCTCTCATTACTCTCGTTGGTCCTAGAAAATCCACAGTGGAGATCCCTGACTTCCCTCTCAAGTCCACAGTTATTTTTGTTTTTGTGTTTTTTTTTTCCCCAGAGAAGGTAATTCCAAAAGCAGGCAATGGCTAACTGTGCCTGCTTTTCCATAGCTCCTCCAGCACTGACTTTCCATAAAGCCATTTTCCAGGCATTTAAAGTGGGAGAATAAATGAGAGAATTCTTAGCATTGTGCTAGATCCCTCTGCTTTCTCCTCCTGAAGTACATCGGGTGGGGGAGGAGAGAGAGAGATTGGTGAAGTTTTAAAATAATGGGAAAATGCAGACAGTTTTTCGTCCTTGAAAGAAAAGCTAGTGAAGGCTTGGATTAGAGCCTGTTGTAAAGGAACCGGCCTCCTGTTTAAAATTCAGGCTCATAATAGAAGGCTTAAGAGACACTTGATGAATGGCAATAATAGTAATCATTTAGTCAAGGGCAAAAGGGTTTCTTGGGAGCCATTGCAGTAGACCGAGGCCTGTATGTACTATTCACCAAAAAATCTTATTGGAGTTCACTGGCCAGCTCCCAGGGCTGGGAAGAACTGGGCTGAGGTCATGGGGGGTGATTCCTAATGAAGCACTTGTTGTCTGAGATTTGTCTCTATCTTTTAATGAGCTAACTCATTAAACATTACCCTGCTTTGAGTTTTTAGGGACTTTGAGCAGATTGTTTGATAATACTTTGGAAAAAAAAATCTCTGGTAGAAGAAAATGGCTAAAAAATATTTTCAAAAGAGACAAGTCCTGTTCCCCACATTATTACTTCCTTGAGTGCTCCCCTCCTTTGGTGGGAGCTTACTTTATACAGTTATAAACATATTTTTTACATTTTTACAGTTCCCATTCATCTCATCTTCGGAGGCTTTCCAGGATGAAGATAAGATCTTGTGGCATTTTTGGAAATTGTTTACATTGCCCAGAGTTAATGATTTCCAAATTACTGGCATTTCAACAGCCATTTCTTGGTTGGAGTTCATGATAAAGCCTCCATTATCTCCCTGAGATCCTCCTAGAATCAAAGATCCAGTGCCAGAGGGACTCTAGAGGCTATAGAATCCAACCCTCTCATTGGACAGAGAGACTGTGACACAGCTAGTAAGTGTCACTGCGTATGTACTATTTAGGTTTACCTTGGGACGGAGGGATTGTTGTGCTAGCTTGTGACAGTAAAATAAAAGTGATTTTGTTGGAAAATAATTCATGAAATCACATTGAGGGCAAGGGTGGAAGAGGGTTATTAGTGGGAGAAAGTTAATGAGGATATCTATATTTTCAAGTTTTCCAGGATGGAAATTTTGTAAAAGGGTCATCTTGTTTTCCTTTTCTCTTGCCCAGTTCTGTGACTTTTGAATAGTGGGGTTATATTTGTTTTATATATGTGTTTAATAATATATGTGTGTTTAATATATATTAATATATATATATACCTACACATATGTATAAACATATACATATAAACACATAATATATGTTAATATATAAGCATATATGTTTGCACATACATATATAAACACATATAATATATATCATATATATGTTTAATTATAATTTATAATGTTGGTGACAAAATGCTCAGAAATTTTAAAAAATAACATATTTTTGAAAAATAAAATAGTATTTAAATATATGTTTTGAAGCCAGGACAAAATAAAAATAATTTAGTGGGAGTCAATAATGGGAGATTGTAATAGTTAAAAACTGTATGGAATTGCATAAAATGGCTCACTTTATAGTATTGTACTGATTGTACTATTCCCCCCTCCCCAAAAGGTACACAAATATTAGTATTGCCCCATAGGAATTTCTGGTCAATGGAAGCTGTTAAGAAGAGGGATTTTCTGTTACTTGTTCTGAACTTTTATGCTGAATGAAATGTTTAAAAAAAAATCAGGAACTTTAAGCTTGACTTGAACTGGAATTCTGCTTTATCTCTAACTTCCACTGTGCATTTTTTCCCACTTTACACACAGTCGTTATCACAATAGTTCCCAAAGTAACTCAGAGATTGCCAAAAATAAACATTCCTTCTGGAGCAGCCACCTTCCATAGCTGGCTGGCGATCAGTGCACAGGGTAGCTTTGGCAAACAGAGGGACTCGCTTCCCTCAGAAGGAGGAAGGATGAGGATGGTTTTGTTTAACCTGAGGCTTTTCTTAAGCTTCTGATTTATTCCTTTTTTGTCCATTCTGTTGAAAAAAGATAGAATGTCAGGGTTTTGGAAACTTGAGTGAACAATTAAAGCCAGACTTTTAAAAACTTCAAACCACTTTTGATAGAGTTTTACTGCAAAAGATGAAAAGTATCCCTTTTTTATCATTAGATGATGTCAGGATCCAGTGACAGAGTGCTTTTATTCTCTTTTTGGTCAAATAAAACTAAATGAAAATTATGATTGTCATACTATTTCCTTAGGCATTGCCAAGAATAATGCCTTAATTATGAGAAAGAAGGAAAGGAGTTGTAGATCTTTTAAGGAGAAGGATGAAGCTGATTTTTAAGCAAATAATCCTTTTTCATGAAACCACAGTAATGGGAATTCAGAACCTCTTAACAGGTGAGAGGAAGCACCCATTGGTCCCAGCCTACTTGGAACATAATACTCAAGGAAGTAATTTGTTTAACAAATATATATTGAAATTTCAAGTTAGGAGGGAAAAATCAGGTTTAGAAGAGGTAAGCTATTCCTTTCAACAGAAGCATTTGATAGTGCAGGGTTTGAGTTATTCGTGTTCCCATGCTCTGAACTGCCCAGGATATATTACAGATGGAATCTGCTGATTTTTCTTGTTTTATGCCTACTATTAGAGTTATTCAGAAGGTCAAGGGAACTTTCCCAGTGATAAGAACACAGCTGCTCATGATAACTTCTCCAGAGAGGGAAAGCATTTTCTTTAGATTTTTATTTGATTTGGGGGCAGAAGCAGCAGCTGCAGGTGGTATATTTTCCATATTTTTGCTTCAGAAAATTGGAAGATTTTCAAACTTTGTACAGAACAAATAAATAGCATGGGCTTAATCAGATAATTGTATTTAGATTCTCAGGAATGCATTTTTATGCTCTGACTTACAGATGTAGTATTTCTTTTCTTGATGCATCAAACTTCCTTAAGAGGAGGAAACTTTTACTGTATGTGCTGAAACAAATTAATAGGCCTTCCAAAATGATAAATATTGACTATTTTTTACTAATGGGAATATATTTGACCTGATCTTCTTCTTTTAACCTAATGACTTATAATTCAACATCTTTTTTTTTTTAAACTGTGAAGTATTAGTAATTAATTGTCTATGTTGGTACCTTTGGCTTTTTTAAAACTGAAAAAAAAAAGAAATATCTATTATATGTATGTATATAAGAGAGTAACCATATTAAGTAGCGCAAATAATGTCCTTTGATTACAGATGAAGAAACTGAGACTCAGAGATATAAAATAGCTTGTTCCCTATAGTCATAATAGAAGTAGTAGTAAATATAGGAATCAGGATTCAAAAGCCCTAGTCTCACATGACCCTTTATTCAAATTCAAGTGTTTTTTCTTTTATATGCATTCTGTCTCCATAGGAAAAAAAAGAGACTTTGATTGTGTACTTTGTTAAAGAATTTACTTATTTTTATCAGAATTTATGTACAAAGGAATGGAAAAAGATATAAATGTCCTTATTTGAAAGGGTTACTTACCACAAAATGTTAGCATTAAAACAGAAATCTAATATCACCTCATAGTATGAGCATGATTATAGATTGTAGAGGTGGAGGCATCTTAGGGATCATTGAACCCTCCCATCTTCTTACAGATGGAGAACCGTTTAGGCCCAAAGAAGTGGTTAGACTTTCCTGGAGTCACACGGCTGGGGAATACGTAAGCTTAAAATTATTGTCTTTGTGACTCCATGGCCAACATTGTCCACTGTGCATCTGAACAAATGTAGAAGTTATTTTTAAAGCACTATTGTGTGAGAATTATAGAAAATATAAATAGAATGGTTCTTAGAGTTGAACTTTTGAGGTACAGAACACCTAATACCTCCCAAGTACTTAATTTTATGTGGCAGTATTTGTACAAATTTTACATGGTGTTAATTTAATTCAATACTTGCCCCTGAGGTTCTGAATACTTTGTACCTCTCATGTATTTGTATTTGTCTTAGTATCAATACTTAAATACATGCCACGTGAGTGGGAGTGAGGGAGAGCCAGAGGAGAGATGCAGAGATGGAAAAAAAAGCAACACTTCTGCAGCTGCGAATTTACCTTTAGTGTAAAGTTTTCCGTGTCTGTCTCCTACTAGATGATAAATGATTCTGTGTGAAGAAGGGTTTCTTTCTCATCCCTGTAATCTCTTCTCCTGGTCCCTACTATCGCCTTTCAGGTAGGTAGCTCCCAAAAAGTATTTGGATAAAATGATTTGTCCCAGAGTCACAAAGTGTTAGCTACTGCTGACCTAGCAGGTTGCTCTGATGGAACTTGTGGTTCATCTCTTTCAATATGCTAATTTTATATTTGAGGAACCATCCAGAGTGGCTGGAAAATTTGGGTTCAAATCTCAACTCTAACTCTTATTTGCTGTGACCTTGACATCTGTAAAATGAGGGAATTGTACTAGATCATGCCCTAAGCTTACTCTTTGAGCTTTCTCATCAAATATCTGGTCTATTATAATAGAATTTTAGGATTGATTATTTGAATTATATGTTACTGCAAAATTCCAAAAATCACTTTAGAATTTTAGAAATGATTATTTGAATTGTTTGTTACTGCAAAAGTCCAAAAATCACTTTAGAATTTTAGAACTGATTATTTGAATTGTATGTTATTGCAAAAAGTCCAAGTGTATGTTACTGCAAAAGTCCAAAAATCAGTTTAGAATTTCAGAATTGATTATTTGAATTGTATGTCACTAAAGAAAGTAGTAAATATTCTGTATATGGGATTATAGGTGAAAGTTGGAAGCAATTATGTGTAGGTAACTATTCAACCACTGGCTCTCTGAAAGAAAAAAAGGATTAAAAAAATTTAATCTGTGTTATTCACTTGTTTTCTTTGAAAAGGAGCATAATAGTTACACTGGAGTAATAGAGCAAAAATGATTAACAGGGAATTGGTACCCAAGATAAGTAAGAAGATAATTTAGAGATCATTTAATTACCCTAGATGAATTCAGTTTTTTGGCCTAGTTGAGCTACACATCCTTAGGTCCTGAAACAAACTGGCAGATTAAATTACAAAGCAAGTTTCCATGCTATGTGGAAGGTGATGGGACATAGAAGTATCATATGATTGGAGGATAGTATCTTAATATTCAGAAAAGAGAACAGTTTGACAATCATAAGCAAGTGAGCTTGACATTGATTCCTGGGGTAAATTTTATTTTATTTTTTTTTCTAGTTCAACTCTCTATTTTATTCTGTGTATCTCTCATTTTTTTTTTATTTAATAGCCTTTTATTTACAGGATATATACATGGGTAACTTTACAGCATTAACAATTGCCAAACCTCTTGTTCCAATTTTTCACCTCTTACCCCCCCCCCCCCCCCCCCCTAGATGGCAGGATGACCAGTAGATTAAATATATTAAAATATAAATTAGATACACAATAAGTATACATGACCAAACCGTTATTTTGCTGTACAAAAAGAATCAGACTCTGAAATATTGTACAATTAGCTTGTGAAGGAAATCAAAAATGCAGGTGTGCATAAATATAGGGATTGGGAATTCAATGTAATGGTTTTTAGTCATCTCCCAGAGTTCTTTTTCTGGGCATAGCTAGTTCAGTTCATTACTGTCCATTAGAAATGATTTGGTTATCTCGTTGCTGAGGATGGCCTGGTCCATCAGAACTGGTCATCATATAGTATTGTTGTTGAAGTATATAATGATCTCCTGGTCCTGCTCATTTCACTCAGCATCAGTTCGTGTAAGTCTCTCCAGGCCTTTCTGAAATCATCCTGTTGGTCATTTCTTACAGAACAGTAATATTCCATAATTTTCATATACCACAATTTATTCAGCCATTCTCCAACTGATGGACATCCACTCAGTTTCCTGGGGTAAATTTTAGAAGGGATAGTTAAACACCTGGTTGACATAGACTTTGAAAAAGAAATAATGATTTATAAAGATTCAGAAAACAAGTCATTTTAGACTAAAATAATTTCTTTAAAAAACAGTATTAGTAATGTAGATAAAGAGAATGCTGTGGATTTAGTTAATTTAGTTTTGCAATTTAAAAATTAAGCATTATTTTAGGGAAAGAAGATAGAAAAATATGGGTTTGATGATACATATATTTAGAAGGATTCAGAACTGGGTGGATGGCCAGACTCAGAATTTTTAATGGACCAATGTGTTATTCTAGCAGGAGGTCTCCATTGGAATGCTCAAAGGATTTGTACTTGGGTTTTTGCTGTTTAACATTTTTATCAATGACCAAGTATGAAGGCATCAAATCTGCTGTTGATACAAAATTGTGAGGGAGAGTTAATACAATTGATGGATGGGGTTTTTGACAGGATGTCGGAGGGATTCTTAACTTTTTAAAGAATGTCATGGATCCCTTTGGAAGTCTGATGAAATCAGAATAATGTTTTTAAATATATGAAATAGAATTACAGAGGAAATAGATATATTGAAACAAAGATTTAAACTTTTTCCCATCCAAACTCAGAGGGTCCCCTACATATGGACTTCTTGGGGGTGGAGTTGAGGTTGTGGTCTGTGGACCCAAGTTATAAATTAATGTAGTAAGATGAAACTCAATAGAAATAAATGTAAAACCTTGCACTTTGGTGCAGTCAAATCCAGTCAAATCCACTAATATAAGATGGGGAAACCTGTGAAGACATCAATTACTATTTAAAGGATCTGGTTGTTTTTGTTGTTGTTGTTGTTGTTGTTGTTGCAAACTCAGTATGATTGAACACTGTGATATAATAGTAAAAAAAAATTAAAATAACCCTAAGCTTAATGAAGTTCTGGATTTTATAGGTGGGAAAAGCACTTCTAGGAATAGGGAGGTGATTATTGTATGCATTGTGTCTTTCTCAGACCTCCTCTGAACTATTGTGTTTAGTTGTGGTATCGTGATTCAAGAAGAAAATGGATTATCTGGGTCCTGCCTTTCCAGAGGAGGGCATCTAGGACACAAAAAGCTTTGACTTCGTGACAGATGAAGGTTAATTGGAGGAATCAGGTGTGTTTAGCTTGATGTAGGAAGTCTCAGGAAGGACATGCTCACTGTGTTCAAATATTTAAACGAGATGTCACATGGAGGGATGATTTGACTTCTCTTTGCCAGAGGAAAAATCAGGAATAATGGGTGGAGCTTGGGGAAAAAAAGCAAATTTGGGTTTGATTTCAGAAAAAACTTCCTGACCAGTAGAGCTGTCCAAAAGTAGGATGAAGGAGCTGATTCTAAGAGGAGGTCTTGTCTCCCTCCTCAGCTGTCTCCAAGTGAAAGCTCGATGACCAGTTATTAAGTTTCATGTTATGGGTATCCTTGTGCTAGACTGGACTAAATTGCTCCTTCCACTTAGATTATGCTGCAGTGTTCTGAGATGAGAAAAAACCTCATAGAGAAAAAGCCTTGGACTGAGTTACTGTGACATATTTCCTCTCAGATATTATATTGATCAAATGAGAATATCTGTTAAAATCACTTTAGTATAGTTCCTGGCTCATAGTAGGTGCTATAGAAAGGCTTGCTCCCTTCTTTTAATATAAATGTTATGGAATTCACCATTAGAAAAGAGTCACTGTTTCATTTGCAAAAAGTGGGATATTTTTAGATACCATAACTTGCTTACCTAATTGTGTATTTTATATAACGAGGGCATATTCATTTAACCATTAATGCTTTTATTGTGATTTAGCTAGGGAAAGAAGAGGGAAAAGTTCTTTTGTGCCCAGCTCAACTCTTCTGAGTCAAATAATCTGTATTTGTGATTAAATTTGTGATTAAATTCTCACACCCCCCCCCCCTTACTAACCTGTTATACATAGTAAAATAGATGTGGAAGGGATTTGATATTTTCTGTTTACATATTCCAAAGGCAAGTATAAATGAGATTTTTATTACTCATTTTTGAGTGTGGTTTTATTTTAAACATTTTATTATTTATTTTTAACATTTTGGGGAAAATTTTTGAGTTCCAAATGATCTCTTTCCTCCTCTCCTGTTAATTATTCATTCTTGTACCTTCCTCTGCATCTTAAGAGGTAACTCACCAGGATGCTGACTTTGAATTTGGCAGCTGTTAACTCTGTATCCAGGGGATGAGTTCCTAAAGCTTTCCAAGTTTTAGTTCTCATCCTCATCTGGAATATAAGGAGGTTGAGCTAAATGATTTCTAAGACTCCTTTCAGCTCAAGTGTTCATTGATCCTATTAATCACTTATACCTATAGGTTATTTTTAGCTCCCAGATTTAATTATGACATTTAGCCCAAGTGGTTAAAAAAAACATAATGACAACAGAGAATAATTTTAAATAATCCTTTGTGTGAAAAATATTTTTGAGAAATTACTATTCTGTAGTAAATCTCATTTCAGAGGTAGCTATGAAGAAGTGGATACAGAATTTTCTTGAAGTTTGTAATCAATCAAGAAGCCTTTATTAAGCTTTTTTTGTTGACTTCCCTTCATTAGACTGTAAGCTCTTTGAAGGCAAAAGCTGTCTTAATAACTCCAGAGAGACTGGAAATGATGATAATTGAGGAAAGGCCCAAGTTTTGGAGGGAGTTCAGTCAGACAGTGAGACTGGAAGACGAATTTCAGTGGGTTTAGAAGAGAACGAAAAGTGAAGACGTGGATATCGATGGCTTTTTTAAGGAATTTAGGAGATAGGAGGATTGTGATAGGGTGCCAGCCATTGGGGGTGGAAAATCAAATTAGGATTTTTTTTTGTCTTGTAAAAAGATCCATTGCTTATAAACAACATGGAGGAAGCTAGTAAAAGGGGAGAAAAAACTTACTTTGAGAGTGTGGTGGAGATGGGTGATGGTTATCAGAGCAATGTTAGAGAAGACTAAGTAGGAAAAAACTTCATTTCAAGGCCTTGATCCCTACTAGTGAGATAATCCTGAGAAATCACCTAATCTCAGTGTCCCAGGCAACCTCAGGAAGGATAAGTCTGTAGTAGCTACTTAATATTTTTTTATTATTTTTTGACCCAATACATGGATGAAATCACAGTTCTGTCAAAAGATTAAAAGAGATAAAAACTAATTTTATTTTAACTAGTCCTACTTTTTCAAGTACTTCTTGAAAACCTGGGAATGTTTACTTGGTGTCTCATTCAATTTCTTAGAATAAGTATTAAGTATAGGAAGAAAATATGTTAATTTGTTTTCTTCATGACACCTGATTAAGCTGATATTGATTTGTTAAATTAGGCAATGAAAAATGCTTTCTCCACCACCAGGTGTGTCTGCCTGTCATATGAGATGTTACAGGGGTATGTGTTCTATGGTCTGTAAGAAAAATAAATCTCAACAACCAAGACCCTCTCTGCTGTTGTGTTAGGACTTATTAACTGACATCTTTATATTCTTCTTAACATATATATATATATGTAATTTATGACTTACTAAAATTATTAAGAAAACAACTTGGTCCTGGGATGGTAGACCCAGAGTCAATTACGGAGCCATTTACTAGAAGCCTTTCCAGCTACGTGTGAGGGCTCTCAGAATTTGGTTTTGGCTTAAAACCCTTAAAAAACTCAGTTCACTACCAGGCCACTGTGAGCCATTAAAGCAGGACTTCAGTTGAAGAAGTACTCATTTGGAATATGCTTGACAGAGATCTTTGGAGGTTATTTTCTAGGTAGACATTTATTATGTATTCACTGTATAAATGAAAGTGGTCCCAAGGACTCAAGAGATTTTAAAAAATGACTTGAAGATTTCAACATTGTGCTCAACAGATTTATAGTTTAGGGAAGAGAAAATTGCCCTTTCTCAGATCTTTTGGATTTTCACTTATGTTTTATTCCTATCTAAGAATGCACAAGCCTATTTTAACGATTAAGATGAATTTTGATTCATTTTGGTGTTCTTACTTATAGGAGGAAGGCCATTCTATGACACTAATTGAGCTATTTGAGAACAAACCTAGGATGGCATGAAGTTGGGTTTGTAAATCATTGGATTAGAGATTTAGGACACTATTAGGTCAACAGACAAAAATAAAGCATTTCTCTTTTTTGAAAGGAAACTAAAAATCAAGCTGAACTATTCCAAAGAAATAATAAAATTTGGCACTTGATCATAGATGCCCAAGTACCTTGGCAAGCTAATAAACCCTGTCTTTTGGCATTTTCATTTCTTGGGCTTTGATTTTGGTCTGGTATTTCCATTAAAAATCAAATTTGGCTGATTTGTAAGTTGAGATCTAAAAGAGTATGATTTATTCTTCTTGCATGCCCGTATTAATGCTCCTATTAAAATTCCATAATGACTGACTTAATTAAATGCAGTGTCAAAGGCTAATTGTCTCTAACATAAATTAGACTACATGACATACCAAAGATGAATTTAAAAATCAAATATCATGTTTGAGTAGCAACTTAGAAGTCAGTTTTTATAATACATATCAAAATCATAATTATTGAAGATGAAGAGTCCTAATAGATTAGCCAGTTCTTTCTGTTGCCATTTCAGAAAGCATTAAAAAAAAAACATACTTATGTGCTACATACTTAGGATAATTTGAACTTTCTGTAATGAATTGGAAGCATGATTGCCCACAGACTCTTTAATATTAGCTGATAGAAATGAAAAGTTAGAAGATGTGATTTTCTGATTGTGGGATGGCAGATACCCTTGTCAACTTTGGTATGTGAAATAGAAACACAAATAATTGTAAAAAATGTTTTATTTAATAAAAATAAATAATTATGGCACATATTGCATGTGGAACTGAACATTTAATATATTGACTTATTTATTTATCTTTTGGCTTAGACTTGTGATTACCTTAATTGCAGAAAATATAGGGCTATATGGGTTACATATCATCACAGAAAGTTTCCTAGGTTGTTAGAAGGGTTTAGACTTTCCTACCATAGAACATGAGTATGTCTCAGAGATTGCAAATGAATCCAGGTCAAAAAAAAGTTTTTTGCCTTGAGCTTAGAGATATTATTTTAACCCTAATTTAATTATTAATTAAGTAAATAAAATTAATACTAATTTAATTTTCATATTGCTGTTCATCCTTTGTTCTCAAAGAAGACCAATGACATCAGGAACAGGATGTCTTGACTTGCAAGTGAATTGGATTGAAGTGAAGGCAGGGTAGAAGTACAGGAGAAAAATTCCAAGATCAGAGATTTGAGAGTTAGAAGGAGCTTTAGTGGTCCTCTAGAATAGAGTAACCACATGTGAAACCCAGATAGGTTAAGTCAACTTGTCTAAGGTTATACTGGTGCTAACTGAGCTGGGATTTGATTCTTAGGTTTTTGTTTTTTTTTTAAATTCCAAATCCAACATTGCATTCCATTGTCTAAAGAGATACAAGGAAAGTGATTTCTAAAGGAGAATGTCTTATAGTGCAAGAGAGTTTAGGAAGCAGAGCATTAAGGTAACTTTTAACTTTTAAAATAATTTATATTACTTAAGGAGAATGTCTTATAGAGCAAGAAGGTTTAGGAAGCAGAGGGTTAAGGTAACTTTTAACTTTTAAAATAATTTATATAACTTAAGGCTTGCTCATGGTCAAAGACAAAACAATGAGAGTATATGAAGTTTAAGTGTTAATGAAATGGTTGCAAGGAAGGTTATCAAGTCTAAATGATTTTGGAATTAATAAAACAAATTTTTTTTAAGTCTCAGAAATCCAAATTAATGAAGTAAACTTTATTAACTTTATTATTTTTAATTTTTATCATTATTTATCAATACTTTTTATTGACTTTTTATTTTATTTTAAAATTATCAAATACAAATATTTGTATAAAAATTTAAATTTTATTGTTGTATTTTTATTAATAAAGGGTTTGGAGAGAAATGAGATTAACCACTCTTTTAGCGACTGTGAGACTATAGCTATAAAACATTGATATAAGAAAAGCTGGCCTAATTTCCCAGCAAGAAAGCAGGTCCTTTCACCCTTAACTAACCTGCTAGAATTCTTTGAAGATACTTCAGCCATGATATGGGAAGTTCATCAAATGTGGTGAATTTAGCCTTAATCTCTTTTGTGGAATCAGATCAGTTTGTTTTGAAGAGCCTTATTCATTCAATAGGAGGTAAAAGGGAAGAGTTGGAGACTTAACAGTCTGAGGCAGATTGAATGGAATAAAAACTTCATGCACTCTTTCAAAGTGCAGGAGTCATCATGAGCTGCATTTTCTAGTGGGCCAGGTTCATCCCTCTGGCATGTGAGTGCCTTGTGAAGACGTTGTCCATCTCTTGGTCTGAGGCCCAAAGGCTGGGGTCAAGTAGCATCTCACCAGGCTTTCCACTTTGAGAGGCTATCCCTTCTGTTAGAGATCTTTTTCTTTAGCAGACAATAATAAAGGCCATCCTTTTCTGACATTTTTGCTTTTTCTAGAATAAAAACTTTATAACAGTAGGGAATTTTTGACCCCATGTTCTTCAGATTGCCTGCTAAGTTTGAGAATGACCCACAAAATAGTCCTTTAGAACCATTTCTTTGATGTAGGTCCCAGGTATCTCATAAGCATTGAAAATGTAATTGGAAAGGAAAAGGAAAGGTTTCCAATAAGTCAAATCTCTGTGATTTCAGGTGATGCTTTAGAAAATCATTCCTCTTATCTTATTGACTGTCTCAGCCATTTTGCTCATGTTTCACCCTAAGGATTGGTTAGCAATTGCCATTGATACCAGATCTTGGAATGGGGAGAAAATTTATTAAGTGCTCGTTATGTTTTAGGGATTATGCTAAATTCTGGGAATATAGATGTAGAAAGTGAGAGTCCTGACTTTTAAGGAGTGTGTTTAATATAATAGAATGAAGAGGGAAGACAGTTTCCACAGAGAATGGGGAAAATTTTTTACTCTGGAGAGACTCAGGCATGATGAGTTAATCCATATGGCAGTCATTGGACACATCTTATCGAATAACGATGGTGGATATTTATTTGATTTGATTTCGGTGCCAGGAGCTAGAGGTAGAAAAGGGAGGAGTGGAAGACTGAATGATATATGAATCATGGACATTGTGGACAGAGTTGGACTGGGTAAATTTGCATTTAGTCATCAATCAAGGCAGCTCAGCCCCAGAGCGAAATTTAACAAAGTTGAGATTAACTTTTCCCAGCAACTAGATAATGGAGATTCTATGAAGAGTTCTGGTTCAGGGAAGGAGGATTGCCATGTCTGGGTGGACAGTAAGAATGCTTTTGTGAGAAGTTGAGAAGCAATGGAGAAGAAGGCCAGATTGCTGACTTATTAAAATACTTTAATTTACAGAGTAATGCTTTAGAGAGGCAGCCTTATGTCAAGAAGAAATTGGTGTGAGTGTGAATCCAGAGTCTGGAAACTCTACATTGCAGAGCAGTCACTTATCTGCATTAATGAAGGTAGAATTTTCATTACCAGTGAAATTCCAGACCTGGTTAAAAGAGAAGAAGGGAAAGAAAATAAGCTAGTGAGTTCATGCTCATGTGCTTACTCTTTTTCTCTGTCATTCTCTTTGTCTCTCTCTTATATATACACATATCTTATTTAAATATATACATATATCTTATTATTTAAATATATCATATATACACATATATATACTATTAACACTCATCCCCTATAATTCAACTTCTTAAACTGTTTCTTGACCCCTGTTGGGGGTCTTATAACTGAAATTATGATTTCTTATCAGTAAATGTTTGATTTGTGTGCCTCTTTTATATACCTATATATAAGTATATATACCTATACACACAAAAAAATTGGGTGAAAAGATCTATATACCTAGGAACATGTAAAAATTTCTCAGGCAAAAAGACGTTATGAGTAGGAAAAAAAAACTAAGAAACCCTGCCCTATAGTCACTTTGCTAAGTACTTTTATAATTATTATCTCATTTTATCCTTACACCAACCGTGTGAAGAAGGTGCTATTATGTTCATTTTATAATTGAGGAAACTGAGGCAAAAAGCAGTTAAGTGATATATACTCAGGGTCACACAACAGTTTGAACTCCAGTCTCCTTGACTCTAGGCCCCCGTGTTCTATGCAATACACCAACTACCTACCTCAGAAAATGTACCAGTCTCAGCAGCTATTATAAAAGATATATATTTTTTTCAGCATTAGTCTAGTTGTTAGGGATATGAAGACTTCTTTTTTTATTACATAGCCTGGCCCTGCTTTTGCAAGTGAAATATTATTAAAATATGAAATACTGTGATAATCACTAGCCATCAAGTTCCCCTATGCAAATATGTACTCTCTCAAAAGTTCATATTCTTATCTGTTTGGCTTTTTTAAAAGTCAGCTAGCCGCTGATAAGGCATTTATTAAGGCTCTGTGCTAAGCACTGGGAGTGCAAATACATGAAAAAAAAAGATAGTTCTTTCATTTTTATGGGGGAAGATGACACAAAAAGCATGAAAACACTTAAACTGGATGGGAATCAGTTTTGAAAAGTTATAATTTGGTTCTGTTACACTAGTACATAGTAAAAAATTCGTTTTTTCATCATCACGACTCCCAATCAATCAATAAACATTTATTAAGTGCCTACCTGTGGGCCAGGCACTATGCTAAATGCTAGGGATACAGAAAGAGGCAAAAGACAGCTTCTGTCCTCAAGGAGCGTACAATCTAATAGCTTAGAAAACATGCAAGAGATATATGCAAAGCAAGGTATATGCATGATAAATAGGAAATAATAAAAAGAGGGAAAGCTTTGTAATTGAGAGGTAAGGAAGGTGTCCTGTTAAAAGTGAGATTTTAATTGGGGCTTCAAGGAAGCAGGGAGGTCAGTAGTTAAGAGTGGAGAAGAAAGAGCATTTCAGGGATGGGGGAGAGCCAGAGAAAATGTTTGGAGCTGAGAGGAGGGGCTTCTTCATGGAGGTTGATGCCACTGGATCTAAGAGTGGCTTTTTGAGTAGGGTATGAGAAAATTGGAAAGAGAGAAGGGGGTGTAGGTTATAAAGGGCTTTGAATGCAAAAAAATCCCAAAACATATTGTATATGTTCCAGAAGGCACCAGGAGCCATTGGAGTTTAGAGAGAGGGAGGGGGAGAAGGAGAGTTTAAAGAGAGAGAGAAAGAGAGAGAGGGGGAGAAGGGTAGGGAAGGGAGAAAGAGAGAGTGGGAGGGAAAAAGAGAGAAAGGGAGTGTGTGTGTGTGTGTGTGTGTGTGTGAGAGAGAGAGAGAGAGAGAGAGAGAGACAGACAGACAGACAGACACAAGACTTTTGGGGATTAAATTTTTAAATATGCATCTATGGAAAGGACATTTTACAACATGTAAATGAATAAGTCAGTAAAAGATAAAAGGGTGAGAACACTTAACCAAAAACCAGGAATCAAGATAGTCATGTTGCTGAAAGTGACACCTGGAAAAAAGCCAGAGATTCTAAGAGCTTAGTAAAAATGGGAGGAGCATCTATGATATAGGGGACAGCTTGGAAAAAGTATGCTGAGCTCAAGCATAGTAGTCAAGTTTGGAACATGGATTGCCTGAGGAGGGGGTTAATGTAAAATAAATCTGGAAAAGTAGGTTAGGGCCAGATCCTAGGGTGCCTTAAACTCCAACTCATGAATTTATGCATTATCCATGGGCATGACAGGGTCATACTTGGATTTTAAAAAGACTAGTTTGGTTACTGTGTGGAGGATGTATTTTAGATGTGAGCCTGGAGACCAGTTGTAGTATTTTATTACAATAATATCATTGTTACTTACACTTTTGATGTTAATCAGTTTTGCAATGAAAAAATGGAGAAAAGTGATAGATAAACCATAAGTTTGAAATTTTTACTAAGCAAATCAATCAATGAACATGCATGAAAGCGCCTACTGTGTGCCAGGCAAGAGTGCTCTATCTGGGATTATGAAGGTAATTTTAAAAAAATTATCCCTGCTTCCAAGAAGTTTACAATCTCGCTGTAGTCTATTTAGTGCATTTAAAACCATGAAGACACAAAAATTAACCTTGCTTTCAGGGAGTTTATAGTCTGTTTATAGCATATTTAACACTGACGTTGTCTGTGTATGGAGTAAGAAGCCTTGTCTTTTGTTTATAGCACTTGTAAAGTCCAAGCTTAAAATTTTAGTTTATCTGTAGAAAAGTTGTAACTTTGTTGATACAGTTGGAAAGGCAGTAAACCTACTTGAAATGGTTTGGCTCTGGTGTAGAACTGTGTATTTACATGCTGGGCTTTCAAATCACCAACACCTTGTTAAAAGTTTAGTTCTGGGATTACTGAGGACAGTTGCCTGTGGCAGTGGGAGGTGCTGCAAGTAAATGAGTAACTAAAGATACTTTTATAAAGGAAGCTGAACTTGTCTAGGACCCAGCTTCCCCAGGGTGTGAGGAATGGTATTGATGGGGCTTTGTGAAGGCAGAATTGGCCCAAGTCCAGCTTGGTAAGACAACAGGAGACCTGGATCTCTGCTGAACAAGCCCTGGGAAGCAGTTCTGCCTGGATCAAGCTTCATTAAAATCTTGGACCCCATGTTCAGTTGCTTCTTGCTGATGATTCCTCACTGGATGCACACACAAGAAAACACATTGAGTGGATTTGTTCTCTGGAACTGGTAGAACATTTTGAACTCTCAGTGAGAGAGCAGAAACCACCCCTTGCAATGAGTAAATTCTTTCTGGGGCCAAAATTATTATTGGCAGAACTTGGTTGCAGAAGTTTTCAGCATTCTGTTACCTATGCTTCCTGCTGCCAAATGAGGTAATTCAAGTCCAAGAGAGTACCATTAACAGAACCATGGTGTCAGGCTTTGTAGTAAAACCCGATTTAATTAATTGGCTTTTTTAGAGTCCATAATTTGAAGTACTTGCAACCCCTATAACCCAAGCTGATCATGAGCATTAGAATACTGTAGAATCTGAATATGGTGAATTTAAGGACTTTATTTCTATGCCTTCTGCATTTTGAACAGCCTGGTGTTTAGAAAGTATTCCTGGCGCTCTTAATATTTTATTGATTGTGGAAAAGATATAGCAAATAATATGGGATAGAGACTGATTTTAGAGGAAAAAGAGAACATTGAAGCTGTGGTTTTTGTTCTGCAATTCACTCAGATATCTTTTTGTGAAAATTCATTTATCTGTAGCTTTTGTTTGGACACCACCTCTGTTTCTAAAAATGTCCTTTGCCCTTTTAGCCATGCCTTGTAGAAAAGTTTTAAAAAGCAAGAGTTTTTTTTTTTTTTGGGGGGGGGAAGCAATTTAGTAAAGAAAACAACCCAAACATCAACTGTATCTGATTGTATATGCAATATTCCAAGTACAGATCTCTCCATTTTTGCAAGTAGAAGGTGGTACATTTCTTAATTTGGGGAGGCAAAATTTGATCTTAATCAGGGTTTATTATCTCTTTGACATATTGCTTCACTCTACAACATTTCATATACATCTTTTATACTTCTCACATAAATAGTGTTTATTGCTTATTTGCAGGGTAGTGATAGTTCATTATATTCACAATCTGTTTAGTCATTCCGTAATCAATATTTCTAGTTATTTACTACCACAAAAAGTACTGCTCTTACTTTGAAATTTTTAGAATATATGGGTAACTAGCATCTGGATTTCTGTGTCTAAAGGCATGAACATTTTTTTGCTAAATTCTAAATTGCTTTCCAGAATGCACTATTTTACAACTTTACCAACAATTTAGTAAGGTTCGAGTTTTCTTTGAAGACTGCTGTGTGTTTTTGAATATGGTCTTTCCTTAATTTAATGTCATTGAAAATTGGTCGTCTTGGATTTAACCTGGTGGTTAGACTTTGAATTTAACTGGGATGATTTTGGGGGCTAAAGGGATACCTGTTATTACCATTGGGTGTGTCTATTTAAATCCTTTCCAGCTTGGTTAGTCTGAACCCTATTGCCATAGCTTTTGGTAACTCAGGGAAACCCTCATGCCAGGATGAGACATCAGAATAGAATGTTGGTGGAGCAATTAACAGTGATGATGCTACCAGCAGCTCTGGCACTTTATGGTTGGCAAAATGCTTTGTTCACAACAGATTCTGAGCTTTATGCTCTAAGCACGATTATCCCCATTTTACGGTTGAAGAAAATGGGGCTCAGTGGGACAGGTATACAATTATTATCATCCATGCCAGCGTTCTTTCTACTGTTACATCAGACAGTTAGATTTAAATTATAATATGCACAATCATGGTTATTCTAAGATAAGTCAGTTGGATTAAATGACAAAGGTAGAATAAACTTTTTAAAAATATTCAGCTCTAAATATGAATCTTGGTGAACAAAATATAATACAAAAAAGTTCATTTTAAGTTACTGGGGGAGCAATTCTTTTCCAGTTTTATTTTCTTTAAGAGGCATCTGATGGCACAGGGATTGAATCAGGAAGACCCAAGTTAAAATTTGTCCTCAGATACTTTCTCATCGTGCGACCCTGGGAACTTTCTCCACTTCTGTTTCCTCATCTATAAAATGGGAATAACAGTATTACATACTTCACAGGGTTGTTATGAGCATCAAATGAGATAATATTTATAAAAACAGCTCTTTGCAAATCTTAAAGTGCTAAAAGCTAGGTATTTAATATGCTTAGTTCAGGTATTATTAAAACTGACACATAGTAGGGAAGCGTGAAGTTTTAGGATTAGTTTTAGGTTCATGAAATCCCCTAACAATTTTTCTCTAACTTTGTGAATACTTGGAAGGATTCCATAAGTCTTTCCTTGTATTATATTTCCTGTATTTGTTGGCGAATAGGACAATAGATTTAAAAAATGAGCAGTAGAGAGTGTATTTCAAAGCTAAGTTGAATAACATTAGCAGAACCATAATTAACAACATGTCCTGTTAAAATCATTAAATAAATAAAAATCAATAAACATGTTAAAATCTCAAAAATAAAATCCATTTTATTTTGCCTTCCCTCCCTGTAGCCCAAATCCCTAAATTCTCTGATGCCTTTAGAATGGTACCTTTTAAAGAAAAGGTATTGGTAGTGAATTAGAGTGGCCTACAGTCATTTAAATTGGGGCAATTTTGAAGGTGACTGATGGAGTATATACATTATGTGTGTATTGTGTGTGTGTCTGTGTGTGTGTGTATGTATGTATATGTATATATATATATATATATATATGCCTAATTTCTGAAAACATTCATTTTGCAGGAGATAATAGATGAACTTTGCAAAAAATCATGAGGTGATTTGAGTAAGATAAAATTAGATTAGTTTTGTAAAGTTCTCAAATCTTAAGACTTCTCTTTTTTGTGTTGAAAGTTGAAAAGAGTGGCTATCAGCTCAAAGTTAGTAGGAACTGTGGTACTGATTGTGTGGGGGACATCATCTATTTCCATCAACAGCGGAATCCTAAGCCTGTTGCTAGTCACTGTGGGAAACAAATCTTAAAACTGACATTGCTTTGGTCAATATTTGATACACCCATTTTTTTGGAAGTCATTATATGTAGGTGGATTAGATTAGATTAGATCGGCCTGAAATCAGGAAGCTGGTGAAGGAGATGGCAAATCACTCCCAGTATGTTTGCCAAGAAAATCCCAAATAAGGACAAGAAAAGTCAGACACAATGATGAAAAAAGTTGGGATTTAGGAATACTTTCAAATGGCCCATCAATTGACAGAATGCATTTTTACATACTACATATAGTAGGATGGAAATTTTTATTTCAAAGTCATATTGTAATGGTTGCTTATAATCATTTGTATTTAAAGTGAATTGTACAGATAGAAAATTGTACAGAAAGGAGATTATCATAAATAAAATCAAATAGTTTGTAAAGAAAAGTTCCCAAACTTTAAGACTTCTCATTTTTGTATTGAAAGTAGCAGTGAGTTGTTAGCTCAAAGTTAGCAGGAACTATGTTCTGAGAGCGTTATTTCCTGAGGTTTTTCCTATTCTTTCTAAGAAGAAAGAGTTGCGTGTACTAAGAGAGTCAAATTGTTTTTGGTTGAAAGTATAAGAATATTCAGATCCACTTCTTGATTCTGCATTATAATTGTTGGCAAAGGTTTTGTAGAAATTTCTTTTTTTCCCCATTGACCTGATTATTGTTGGCTCATTAGAATTTAAACAACAGAGGGATCCTTCTTGGTAGAGATTTCTATTGTTTTGGTGAGGATCTTGAATCCCCTGTTTTTGAGTATATGTAAAAGGAAAGGGGATCTAAAGGTAACACAAGGATGGTTGGGATATCTTCCCAATGAGAATGTTGGAAAGAGATTAAAGATGGCATTTTGTTTAGTGATGATTTATGTATCCCATGTTGGAGACTCTAGCTTAATAAGATGTGCAGAAAATATCTTTATGTAACCAATTTCTGTTGATATGTTTTTTATTGACTTATGTGCCAGGGATCCAAGGAAAAACGAAAACACAGACTTAGGACCTCAGATTCTCATGCTGGGGACAACTTGCAAACATTTTTAAACAAGAAATATACAGTGTTAAGATTAAATGAAGGGCAGGGGAAAGGTTGGGGACCAGAAAGGGCATTCTACAGGAGATGAGACTTGAGTGAAGCTAGGAGGTAGAAAAGGAAGAGAACATGCATTTATTAAGCACTGGTTGTATGCCAAACTCTTTGCCAAGTACTTTTCAAATAGGGAGAATATTCTAGGTATAGGGGGCAGCCAAGGGAAAAGGCTGTCCTGTGTGAGGACGAGTAAGGTCATTTTTCTGAATTATAGAGTATATGACATGGGGAATAAAATGAAAGAAGAAATACAAAGGTGGGTTTGTGAAAAGTTTTAAAGGCCAAAGAGGCTTTTATAATTTGATTCTAGAGGTATTAGGGAGCCACTGGAGTTTATTGAGTGAAGGGATTGAAGGTGACATGGTCAAACCTTTGGCTTTAGATAAAGCACTTTGTAATCTGAGTGGAGAGTAGATTGGGGTGGGAGGAGACTTGAGTCAGGGTTAGCATGTGGAAAATTCCCATAGTAGTTCTAATATATTGATGGTTCTTATTGATTTTTGTACCTAAAATGAATATATTAGTATTCAAATAAGAAAATCTAGAATGGAATCTTTAAAAGGTAAATTTTCATGTTTTAATTATATGTCAGTGTTTGATTAGCTTATTCCCAGTACAAATGGTATTTAAAATTTACAGAAAATCAAGTTTGGTGCATAAAATATTGAGCGCTTAATTCTTGTTAACTTTTCTGCGGTTTTCAAATGATGAATGTTTGATTGTGTTGTTGAGACTATAACACAAAGCTATGATATTCATTTTCCTCCATTTTATTAGCAGTTCATGTGAAAGTTCGGAAAGTCAGAAGAATACCTCCACAATCTTGCCCCAACAAAAAATTAAATTGCTCTTTTTGCACTTCACACACATGTTTATTTATTTATTTATTTAAAATTGATCTTTTTGCGTTTCACATATGTTTATTCATTCATTTATTTATTTTTGTTTTTCCTCAGCTCTAATGGTAGGGTAACTGCTAAAAATAGGAACTGTTGAGTTTATATTAAGCTCATTGTAAATAGGAAATTTTTAGTTGGCATAAAAGAACGATCTCATTCTTTCCCCATGCAAGAGTTTAATTAGACTCAGTTAAAGTTCTAGGCCAGACTTTAACTTTGGCTCATTTTGGAAATAATCTGCTGTGTACTGAGCTTACTTTCATTTTTATTGTGTGACTCTATTATGCTGATTTAGCGTCTTTCTCCAGCTGCTCCCATAGAACTTTCCCTTTTGAGATGAATCATTAGTAACCCAAATGTTAATCCTAATCCCTTCAAGCTTTTCCCTCTTCTTTTTAAGTTTATGATTGTGTGTTTGTTTTTATGCTGGCTCTAAGATACATGTTATTATGCGATAATATTATAATTTAAATGTTCTTGTTGGATTTTTAGCAGTTTGTGATGTACATATGAAATATTGTCTTGATCACTAAAGATTTCTTTTATATCCAAACCACTTGCCTGATACAAATAACTTGATTTCCTTGATTAAAATTGAATGTATTTATAAGATTTTGTCATTAACTGTCTCCTTTTTGGGGCCCCATTCTGCAAGAGAGGTCTGATGCTGAGGAGTGCTCCAGTAGTTCCCTGTGACCCATAATGCTTGTAAAGGATAGTCAATAAGAGAGCATCACCTTTGTTCAAAGTCTAGGGAAGCAAAATTTTGTAGTAATATGGGACACTTGAAAGAAAATATTTGTTGCATTTTTATGACACTCCATACAGTGCTAATGAATTATAATGGGTATCTAGGGAACTTTGGGGTTTAATTAGGACAGACTTCAAATCCAGACTTAGTTCAAAGGGGATTGACTTAATTGTGGACTCCCCGAAGGAATCTGTATTCTCTGAATTTTGGATTTTCTTCAAATATCTAGTGGGCATTTTTTAGCACTTCCTGTGTGAGAAGACCCTAAAAGCTTCTTAAATGATTGAAGCTCCTTTTGTAACTTATCTAATTGATAAAAGTTCAGCAAATATGCCTCTTTACACTTTAATGTAGCCATTGGCTACTTGTGCAGTATGTGGATATATTTTGGGATTCTAGATGTAGAACTTTAGTTGTTTTGTAGATCAGTTGCATCTGACTCTTTGTGACTCCATTTGGGCTTTTCTTGGCAAAAACTACCAAAATAACTTGCTGTTTCTTTCTTCAGTTCATTTTACAGATGAAGAAACTGAAGCAGACAGAGTTATGTGGCTTTCCCAGAGACACACAGTACATAAGCACCTAAGATTACATTTGAACTCAGATCCTTCCTAGTCTAGGGCTGGAACTCCATCACCTAGATTTAGAGCTAGAGGGACTTTTAGATGTAATCTTTTCCAGCCCCTTAATTTTATAATTGAGGAGAGTATGGCCTAAATTGGTTTAAGTGATAAGTAAATGGTAAGTAACAGAAATGATTTAACTCGGGTCCTTTGCTTTGAACATAGTACACTATATTGGAACTGTAATTGCTAGGGGGGAAAAGTACCCTGGACTGAAGGATTGTTATTGATTCCCATTGTTTGCAGAGGTCTTAATAAAAGGTTGAAATGTTCTAGCATCATATTTGTTCAGGGATGCTTTCATCACTAAACATACTAGGTTTTCTATTATTAGATTTCATCCTTTTTATATTTGATTTAACTGATAAACTAAAGGACTTACCAAGGACATAGAGTTAGTTAGTGTTGATATTAGGACAAGAGCCTTTGTCTTTTTGACACTGAGTTTATCATTCCTTCCAATGCACCCCCATGCCCAAATGAGTGTTCTGATCCCACTCTAACTTGATATAATATGAACCCACTTGTGTATTCTTTGGCAGAATCTTCACATCATACATTTCTCTCAAGCCAATGTGGGAAGAAAGGAAGGTTAGCAAGAGTGGAAGTGGATACAATTCTAACATTAAGTTTCAGAAAGCCTCTTAATCCTTTTTTATATCTGGAAATACAAGAGTGTTTGGAATGTGTTTCAAATAAATTTGTTTAGAAAAAAAATTAGGTTCTATTTTCTATGATCATTTCATCTTCTATTCATAAAATTTTGATCTATACTAACTTAATAGAAACTAAGAAAGTAACACAAAGCAATGGAAAAGAAAATTGAATTTGGAGTCAGAGAGCTTGGGTTCACTTATTAGCTCTCTTTTAACTGTTCAGGCCTTTCATTTTTCCTCATCTGTAATCATCACATCATCATCATCACTTTTTCTCATCTGTTTAATAATAACTAACAACTTACATATAATGTTCACTACATGAAAATTCAGTGATGAGAATTTTGAAACTGGTATCAACTACAATCACCTTGGGAAGTGAATGCTATTATGATCCCCATTTTACAGCTGAGGAAACTGAGGTAGACAGAGGTTAATAAGTGTTCAGTGTCACCTTTTAAGTCTTCCTGACTCCAATCCCCATCATTACCTATTTGTTCACCTAGCTACATGGGACATTTGGATTGGATGACATCCCCAAGTTTCTTCTGCCTCCATCTTTATGATCTTGTTGCTTCCTAATCAATATTTTTTCCCATTGGGACAATCAGCGCCATGAGCCATTTCTTGCCTAGTTTACATGTAGATTGATAGACAAGGCCTTGTGGCTAATTTGTTAAAATTTGGTGGAAAGGAGGCAGAAAAGTCTAGTGGGAATAGTATGGAGGTAATTTACCTAAAATTCTAGAATTCTGTCTTCCTGCATCTACTTCCTAAATAATTCGTTTTTGGACAGCTCACTTCAGTCCAGTGTGTATTTTTCCACCTTCTATAGTTCTCATCAAGTTCAGACACAAAGGAATGTAGGTTCAAATCCATCATGGTTCTGTTACTTAAATTTCTCTTGGACTCAGTCTCCCCAATCTCATATTTTAGATTCTTCAAGGCAGTTGATTTGAGAGTCACATGCTTGGTCTTCTTTAGTCAACTCTGCGTTGCTTTTTTGGATTTGTACATTTCTAGTTGCTTTGATCATGCCCCAAAATTAAGATTTTTTTTAAACAAGCAGCAGGTGTTCCTCATCAAATCTGCCAGTTCAAATGTTTTTGCCTCTAAAGATGGACTGAAAGTAATTGTATCTGGCGTGTTGTAAAGTAAGATGGTCTCCACTACTAATTATTCCATGTCCATGACTTTGTTCTAGGCAGTTTCCCATTTTAATTCAAGAAGTAAGCGTCTGTAAATGTGTGTGTGCTAAATATTCCTCTTCCTATCAGTAGGCTGCAGCCCCAAAATAAAGAGACAAAGTAATTATATTCTCTCTTCCTCTTTCTTCCTTCCCCATAGCTTGTTTTCTCCTTCCTCTGTCAGTATTTATTGTAAATAGAAAACAAGCACTTGGTTTGTTAAAACTGAAAAACAGTTTATTATAGGAGCAGGGTACTTGGAGGAGGGAGTGTTCTTATCATGTCAACATGATCCAGTGGCTTCAGAATGTTTATTCTGAAGGACTAGTATTTTTTTTCATAGAGTATCCCATATAATACAGATTTTAAAATTAAAACATCTGAAGGGGATAGAGTAGGAACTTATCTTTAACCTCACAGGATTAAAATTGACCCCCCCCCCCCCAGTTTGTTTTCTTCCTGAGCTTTTTTTTTTTCCCTATTGGGATTTTAAAACATTTTCCCCACTTAAGTGCATTATCACTTCTAGGTACTCGTATTTCTTTTTTCTCCAATGAGTCTCATTTTCTAGAGACCAGTGAGAGAGCCCTGTATTAGTGCCAGCACTTAAAAAAAATAACAAAATATGACAAAAGAATTGCAGAAAATGAAAACATTGGAATAGAAAATATAGGAAAAGAAATGGTGTCTAATTAAAAGACATACCGGTGAATCTGAAAAGACACCTGTGGATGACTCAGCTCCTGTGCTTCCCAGATGGGTTTTTACCATGTTTTCCAGCTGGTGTGGACAACTGGTTAAATTGGCCCTTGCTGCAAGGACTCCCTTGTGCTCAGCTGATACATTGCCTTCAGTGGTTGAAGTGGGCCATGGCCATCTCCCACCCAGTTCTCTCCACCAATTTTGAACCTGGATTTTTTTTTTATCCTAATACATCCGTGAAATCTAAGTTAGGAAATTGCATGTACTCAGCAAAGATGATTGGGAATGAGTAAGAATGAGTATGAATTAGGGGAAAGCAGGAGTTAATATTACTCTTAATTGTTGGGTCCATATTTATATTGACTCAAATAGTAATTTCAGGAACTTTTCTTGGGTAAATGGTACTCAGGATATTCTATTGTCTTTCCTGATTGGCAGAGGATAAAAGCATCAAGTATAAAAAATATTAATTTCTTCTAGCTTGTTCCCTCATCCACAAAATGAGAGGGTTGTAATAGATGACCTTTAAGAATTATCATTATATTTTTCTATCTTACAATAGAATAAAATCTTGCCTTTTGTTTTAGTAAGTCCTCCTACTCAATTCTATTTGACTATATTTTAGCAATTACCATTTGCGAATGATATCTTCATTTAGGGTTTGGGAACATTATTAAAAGCAATTCTAAAGATTTTGACAATTTTGATTTTCTTCCATTCCTTTTTTTGGAGTTCTGTACCCAAATACATTGAATATACAGTGCCACATTTGTAAGAATGTTGAATATACTAATTATAATCAAAGATGTACAGAATGGCAAGCCACTCTGAACTTCTAACAATAAATCAGTTTAATATCTTTTTTGCTCCCAAAATATAAGCATGAGGAAACTCCTATAACCTCTCCTCCTATATCTCATTCTTAATATTTAATTGGATTATATACATTATAAGCTTGTCAAATTGACTCTTAAGATTGTTCAGTGTTTATTTGAAAACATTCTATATTTCTTCATTCCATTAATGAGGAAATATTACTCTTTTACAATGAAGCTCATTGGTTTTTTATTTTTATATTTATTTATTTATTCATTCATTCACCCATCCATTCATTTACTTATTTATTTTGCTGAGGCAATTGGGGTTAACTGATTTGCCCAGGGTTACACAACGAGGAAGTGTTAAGTGTCTGAGACCATATTTGAACTCAGGTCCTCCTGACTTCAGGGCTAGTGCTCTATCCATTGTGCCACTTAGTTGTCCCTTATTTTAATTTTTTGATATGGGTTTGTGGAAAGATATTCTAAAGGAATTTTTGTGAAATTAAATTAACAAAGGAGGAAAAATCTAGTATTCCTGGTGATGGGGTTATATAGAGAACCTTCACATGAACTAAATTTAGCTTTTAGATTAGACAATTTTCACTATATAGTGGAAAGAGCACTGAATCAGGAATTAAAACACTTGGGCCCTCATCCTGGCTATTCTGTATTCTAGCTGTATGGTATTTTTCTCTGCAGCTATAAAATTAGGGGTTTGGATTAGATGATCTTTTCAGATCTATTAAGTTCTAAGAAAGATAGGAAAAATAATTTTCCTTCATTGATCTTCATAATAAGTTTGCCAAATATGGTAAACTTTTTACTTTCGTATCAAATTTTGAATTTGTTTTAAAATGCAATTGATGAAACTCTTATAAGGACAGAAAGTGAAGTGAAGATAAGAATGGAGAGCATTGATACTAATGAAAAACAGGCCAGTTTTGTGTTCAGTGGACATCACTAAAGATGCAGTGGCTGAGGTCTTCTGTAACAGCTTGGGAAGGCTTGTTGGATGTGCAAGTCTCAGGTCAACAGGGTGTCGTTCTGGAGTTCAAGGTCATAAAGCAAGTTTGAACCCATTACACTGTGTTAGCCCCATACAAATCAAAATTTATCATTTGATTTGGTCAACAACCTTGTGATTCAAGTGCTATTATTAGGTGCATTTTGCAGTTGAAGAAACTGAGGTAAATAGTTGGATTAAGTGCCTTTCCCAGAATCATGCAGATCTGAGATTGGATTTGATTTTCCTGATTCCAGTTCTCTCTATTTAGACTTGTGTAGATAAGATTCATCCATGAGATAGGATTTGAGGGAACAAGTAAAACTTTGGCCAAAGTGCAGTAGGAATGAACAAAATTAAGTAATAGACAGAAGGAGGAGGTCTACATTCTTATAAAGAGTTCTTGAAATTTTTGAGTACCCCTATCATTTATTGTAGCCCCCTCCTGATAAGTTCTAGCTTAAGTTGAGACTTGAACTGGTCCCAGTATACAATTCAGCACAATATCTTTTGTATTCAAAGTATTTAGATCTATAAGAAACTTTAGAAGTAATTAAAAAGGATTCCTCCCCAATCAATGTTATGTAACTCTCTGATATCCTATTTCTGTTCTATAATTCTTGCTACCATTCATCTCTCCTTTGCCTTGTGGATAAATATGCAGCACACTTCATTTTTTATTTTTGTAACAAATTTGCAAAGGGTAGAAGTTCTGAATAGAATCCATTTGGGCTATCCTATAAAATTGCAAAGAAACAAGGGAGTTGGCTAATTAACAAGTGAGCCACTACACTAATGGAGACAAAAATTAAATGATCCCTGCTCTCAACAGCTTAGATATTATTGGAGTAGAGAGGCCAAAAATAATTATGTAGAAAATAAATACTAAGGTAATGGAGGATGGAGTGGGTGGGGCTGAATATTCCAATGTTTAACCTGAGCTTTGAAGACAACTAGGGGACCAGTCAAGAGATAGAGGTGAGGAAGGGGTTAACCTTTCAATGGCCCTTCCCACAATATGATCCTGCTCTTTTAACGATACTAGAAGATAATGTAGTGGGGTTTTGGTGAACCTGTAAGAAAGCATGGTGTCTTGGTAATATAATTTAGGTAAAGATTTTTTATTTTTGGCTGAGGCAATTGGGTTAAGTGACTTGCTCAGGATCACACAGAGGTAGGAAGTGTTAAGTGTCTGAAGTCAGATTTGAACTCAGGTCATCCTGACTTCAGGGCTGGTGCTCTATCCTTACTGGATAGAGAATTTAAGGGATTCCTGATAGGATCAAAATTCAGTTTCTCTGAACTGATTTTTCATTTATTTGTGTCAAAAAAGATCATGATATGCTTTTTTAATGGCTGAATGAAATAAAATGGAAAGCCCAAATATGTTTTCATGTTTGAACAGCTTTTAATGATTTGTATTTCATTACTAGCATTCTCCAGTTCTCAATAGCTCCTTTTCTAACCTTTTTTTTCCTTCTGTATATTACTGGTGCTTCCACCCTCAACCTTTCTCATAAAACTGAGATGAAAGAGTGCTTTCCTAAATAGAATTTGGAATTATTTTATGAATAGCTATCACTTATATTACAAAAGTGCACAGATTGGTTTGTTGATATTTTTTGCATCAAAGAGTGGTTAGAATTAAACTTAATAGAGTTTTCCCTAGTATAAATTGGTAGTGAAATGTTGAAATCTAACTGCCCTTAAACACTGCAGTTAGTCTTTAAATACTTTCATTCACTAAACTTTGTGCTGCTGCCAAAGTAAATATTTATGCTTACCCATGAAAACATAGGACTTTAAAATAGCAATACAATGTCTCTAATTTTTACTGGGGTTTGTTTGTTTGTTTTAAGGTCTTGTCTTCTTCTGGTCAGGGAAATGTCTATAGAAAAAGTAACTGGATGAAGTTTAGTAAGCAGTTGAGAGTTCTTTCTGCATGTTCCCTTACTGACTGATTTTAGGTGCTTATGGAATCTGTTTTGCTGAATGAATTTTAAGTATATGCTCTTTAGGTTACCTGTATGTTGAGCTAGGTAAGAGGAGACAGGGGACACAGGTAAGTGTACAGTGGATACAATACAATACAAACTCGTCTTCCTGAGTTCAAACTCAGCCTCCCTCAGACATTAGTAGCATCTGTGTGATCTTGGGAACCCCCTTACCCCTCTTTATTCCAGGCTCCTTATTTGCAAAATGAGCTGGAGAAGGAAATGGCAATCCTCTGCAGTATCTTTGCAGAGAAAATACCAAGTGGGATAGCCATCAGTGAAGACATTTCTGCAGGATAGTAACCATGGCAGACAGTGTGGTACCTTGACAAGAGCACTGACTACAGTGGGAATACCTGTGTTTGCCAGGCACTGAGCTGATGTTTATAAACATTATCTCATTTTTGATCCTCATAACTATTCTGGGAAGTAGGGACTATTATTTTATGTTATTATTTTTTAAAGCTTTTTATTTTCAAAATATATGCATTAGATAGTTTTCAACATTCACAGTTGAAAAACTTTTGTATTCCAGATTTTTTTTTGCTGCCTTCCCCTCATTCTCTCCCTTAGACAGTAAGTAATTCAATATAGAATTAAACGTGTACTTTTTCTATATTTCCACGATTATCATGCTGCACAGGAAAAATCAGATTAAAAAGGGAAAAAATGAGAAAGAAAATAAAATGTGAGCAAACACAAAAAGTGAAAATGCTATGTCGGTGATCTACAGTCAGTCCATCATAATCCTCCCTCTGGATGCAATTGGCTCTTTCCATTATAAGTATATTGGAACTGAAGCATCTCATTGTTGAAGAGAGCCACAGCCATCAGAACGAACCTTCCTATAGTCTTGTTGTTCCCTTGTATACTGATTTCCTGGTGCTGCTCATTTCATTTAGCATCGGTTCATGTAAGTCTCGCCAGGCCTCTCTGGAATCATCCTGCTGGTCGCTTGGTACACAACAATAATATTCCATAACATTCATGTCCCATAATTTATTCGGCCATTCTCCAATTGATGGGCAACCACTCGGTTTCCAGTTTTTTGCCACTACAAGAAGGGCTGCCAGAAACATTTTTGCACATGTGGGTCCCTTTCAATAGGGACTATTTTTATCCCCACTTTACAGAAAACTTGCCTAGAGTCACACAGGTGTCCAAGGGTGTGACCATATGGTCCCTACTCGGTTATTTCTGTGGTCTAGACACTTAGACATGCTTAATGTTTGCTAATGAGGTCTTCTACTTTGTACTTTTTTATTAAAACAAAAACTTTCTACTTTTAGAATATCAAAGATTGATGCTTATTAGCACTTTTTTAAAACTCTAAGGCTCTGAGTATATAGTTGTTACTTTGTCCTATTTTCCTTCAAAGTCCAAGTAATTTAGAATATAGCTGCTTGTATGGTCCCTTTTGAAATAGTTATTCTATTTCTTTCCATCTTTAATTTTTGGCTTATGGCTGAATTCACAAAATAGTCCTAACATGGACTTGGAACTGCTTAAACTGGATCAGTTTTCACTTTGTCCTGCTGAGATGAGGACAGGTTTTCATCTACTTCTGTTTCCATTGGTAGTTATCCACAGTAATACAATTCTTGTGGCTTTAAAAAAAAAGTTTTATCTGAATGGGCAATGTATTCTGTTATGGAAATAAAAGAGAACTTCTGTTCAAGTAGTCATACCTCCCTGTGTTGGAGGTAGGTGACTAAAGAGGTGGTAGGAGAGGCTGGTGTATGTTTTGCATTTAATCCTTGTCTGCTTAGCTGTGTTCACAGAAATAAAGAAGACGAACTACCTGAGTGCTGAGAAAATAATGTGGTTCAGCATAGAACAATGAGCTATATTGAGAGTTTTGAGTTAGCTGAGACCCTGAGTCACAGAAACTTTGCAAATTTTCCCAGGAGGATAGAAGACCTTTGGGCTAGACAATATCCTGAGACATTCAGTTTAGTTCTTTTTATTTTGGGGTTCCCTAAGCTTTAAATCAAGAGCTCCCACTTAAATTTTGGTGTGCCATATTGGACGTAGAGAGAAGAAAATGAGACACAAGTGGATATTGTACATGTTAGTAAAAAATAGAGATTATTCTGGTAGTATATAGTAATGATAGTAGTGATAATAGTAATAGTAGTAGTAGTAGTGGTGGTGGTGGTCGTGGTGGTGGTGGTGATCATGGTTATAAGGCCTACTTTGTGCCAAGAACTGAGCTAGAGGCTTTACAAATTTTGGGGCCATCCCAAAGTTGTGGCAGGAGGTGAGAATGATATTCAGTATTTCCCATTTCCCCAGAGCATTATGTTGGGCAAATTTTCCCCTGAATTTTTAATCTTATCCTAAACTTTTTCCCCTCAATCCTCTGGCTTTCTGAGAGGAAGACATAGGACAAAGGGAAAAGAGATGACCTTGACTTTGAGCTGCATCATAGCTTATTTCTACTTTGTTATAAACTTCTAAGTTGTTGTTTTTAAGTCTTTGCTACGTGGCCATTGACTGATATCATCTAATTTTATAAATTCAGTTTGAGACTAAGAGAAGTTGCTTGAGAGAAAAGGTTTTCTTGGTTTTACTCTGAGACATGGACTGAGCCTTTTAAAGTGATTTCTGCCTAGTAAGGAAGAAAGGGGGGAATGAAATAAACATTTTTAAGCATTTAGTATATTCCAGTTACTGTGTATATTTTTACAGTATCTCATTTTTCCCTTACAACACTCCTGTGAGCTCAGTGCTATTATTATTCTCATTTTATAGATTCAGAAAACAGCCCGGCAGTAGCTAAGTGATTTTTCCCAGGCTCACATAGCTGGTGAGTTCCTGAGAACAGATTTGAACTAAGTTTTTTCTGACTCCATGTCCAAGGCTGTATTCTCACTGTGCCTCCTCGCTTCTGATTTAGAAGGTACAGGTCTGACCACCTTACTTTCTTTTATTGATAAATTTGTATGGCTCTTTATTTTCCCTATAAGTTAGATCAGGGCCAAGACCCACCAGGAGTGTGGGATTGAGTGGGGTGGTTGTATTTGTGAAGTTAAAAATATTTTTATAACAATAATTAGTAATTTAATATTGAAAATGGTAATGTTGATAGATATAATCCATATAAATAGAAGATTTGGGGGAGGAATCATAAATAATCTTTAAAATTATAAAGGGATTCTGAGATCACAAAGTTTGAGAACCACTGCTATATTAGATAAAATAAAAACTACATTCTCCACAATCTGACTTTGGCCCTTACCTTTCCAGACTTCTTATTTTTAGCCTCTTTTAATACACTCTATTCTAGCCAAATTGGACTACCAGCTGTTCTCTAAACTTATCTTTCCAGCTTCTGTCTGGGTGATTTCACACATACCATTCTCCAGTATTCTTAGAATATACTCCCTTCTTACCTCTCACTTTCAGACTTATCATATTTCCTTGATTTCAGTTCAGGTACCATTTTCTACCAGAAGCGTTCATGAAGTCCCTCACTTGTTCTTGTTTCTTAATCTTCATAAATTCAATTTATATTCTTTAAATCACTAGTGTTTTACCCAAATGTAAGTGTTTGGGCTCACTAAAAAGACATATGGGCAGCCTATTGACTCAGAAAACCACAAATATACATTATGTTTTATTGATGTTTTACTTACTTTGTTAATTATTTCCCAGTGCCTCATTTGGTGACATTTGGGGCCAGGACTAAAGCTATTGACACCTCAGTTGTGGACTGCCAATTGCCAACAAAATGTTTTTTTTTTTTTTTTTTTAAGTAGGAATTTGTTGGCTTATCTTAGGGAATTTTTCCCTCCTAAATTTTCTGATCTTGAAATGTGTTACCTCTGATTTGCATGAATATACTGGCCTGATGTGAAAACGAGATTTTAATTTTTATTTTTTTGCTCCTCTTTGGTTTGCCAGTCTCACAGCATTCTCTTTCTCCATAATTAGACTACAGCTTGCATGTGATTCTGAGATACCCTACAAGAGTGAGTTGGAAACTAAAGTGAAGTGTGACCTGAGGCCTGTCTAAAGTCCTGGGCCAGATCCAGCAGTCAGTAATCTTGAAAGCAGGCCCCCAAGTGGGAGTGTTATTTGTTGTTCATCTGAAAGTTTATAGAATGATGATGCTGGTTGGGAGAATGGTTAGAGTTAAGAAGAACAATGGCGCTTTTATCAAGCTTTATATCCTGATGGGGGAAAAACTTAATCCACCATCTCCTGCCAATATGATAAAAAGACATGAGTAGATCACATGTGAGTCTTTGCAAAATCCATTTTTGAAATTTTGCAAAGTCCAAACCCTTGCTCATAGATCATTTTGCATTTATTTAGGCAGTGACCTTAAAAAAAATCATAAAGCTTTTAAAAGAAAGAGCAAGTTTTGGAGAGAGGCTGTCTATATTTTCAGTTATCTTCTTTAGCTCATGCTGCCATTAACAGTCCCACCAAGCTGTACAGAAAAATAATATGGAAGGGGCGATCAGACTGCTGTTATGGCTCTCTGCCTACATTCCATCCTTGTTCTCCTTGTGATATAAATAGCCATGTGAAATTGCAAAGTAAATGTGTATGTTGAAGCCCAAGTACTTAACTATTGTTGAGAATTAGAATTACACAAAAGTGGAGCATAATTCATCATTGAAGGAGACTCTTGAAACTAGATAATGGTTTACTTGAAATTTGTATACATGTTTGGTAATTCAGGCTGACATTTTACTCATGATTTAGATACATGCATCAAATGTGTCTCCTTTTAATGGAGAAAAAGTCATTCACAGGGTTACCTGTGTCTCCCTGCTTTCCCTCCCCCTATGTGTGTGCTTTAAAAAATGAATTAACAACCTGTTGACAAATTCCCACAGATTTAGTTAAGGAGACATTTATTTTGATTCTTTTTTTTTTTCAGTTTTTTTCTCTTGTTTGTTTTAGCTGCCATTTCTTCTTAATGTGTTTAACTAAACACCAAACAGTGGTTGGTTGACAAATGGGCATAGCATTTGGATATTTTTAAGTGGTTTGGTTTCATATATATACATATATATATATATGTATATATATATATATATATATATATATAAGCTTTTTGTTTTCAAAACATATGCATGGATAATATTTAAATATTGAACTTTGCAAAGTCTCATGTTCCAAATTTTTCCCCCATTCCTCTACTCACTCCCTTAGATGGCAAAGTAATCCAATATATGCTAAACATGTGCAATTCTTCTATACATATCAAACATATTTTCTTGAATTCATTGGTGTAAATTTTAACTACCCATAAACTCAATTTATCTTCAGGATATTATCCTGAGTTCTCTCCTCTAAACCCTGTGTCTAATCACCACATGGAGAGCTCCAAAAGAAAGACTTATCAAGAAACAAAGATCTAGTTCTTTCAACTGACTTTGGAGAAGCTTTGGGACTCCATACTGATATCATGGCTGGACCCCTTCTTCTGTTATAACAATATGGCAGCACTTAAATTTTTGCTATTGTTTGTATTGGCTTTGCCAAGTTGAAAACTTTTCCCCCTTTTCTGGAGGCAAAAATATAGCAGAAGACAATAGCTACTTGCTTTATATAAACTACCTGAACATTCGGAAATTAAACAAAACTTTCTAGTTCTGAATGCTACATAGAGAATCTGCTATTTCCTTTCCTGTCTCTCGGTAAACAAAAAGCAATCAGTAAAAAGAGTGGGAAATTAGTTATTTACAGGATGTTTGCTGTATCAAAGGAAGGAAAAGTGACTTTTACAGGATTGAATCTATTGTGTTGGGGATATTACAGCTTAATTAAGTGCAACTTCTAGACATGGGAAATTGACTGATAAAAATACACACTAACAATCATTGTTTTAATCAGAACTTTAAGGACTTATTTCCTAAATTTAAAGTTTAGAATTTTATAATGTATCAGTGTAGCAGAGAGGAGCATGAAAAAACAGAAAGTTGATATCTAATTAAGGCAGAACATTTGTTCTCACCCTTCCCCCATTTACCACCAAATAAAAACCCTAATGAAATCTAGTAATACTAAGATGATCTAGATCAGTGTATTTTGTTTATGAAGCGTTATTTTTTAGAATTTTAAGTATCTGAAAATTTGAGTGAGCTTAATTTAAGTCTTGGGTTCTAGTCTAATTAAATAGAGTGAGATTGCAATGGTAGTTTTTCTGACAATGAAACCAGTTAGATTGTTGACCAAGGTGACAAACTAGACGTTATTATTGGATTTAGAAGATCTGAATTCTATGCACTATTTCCTCCTAAGGTTTTCTACTTTAGGATTCAGTTACCTTACCTGTAAAATAATTCTAGCAATCTCAAATACAGATCTAATGATGCCTAATATTTATATGGTTCTTTTTAAACACTAAATACTGTGCTAATGGAAGATACTTCAATTAGCTGTAATGAAAGATTGACAATTTCAGGGAATAATTCAGAATACTATACATTCATAGTCTCTGGTTTTTTTATCTTTATTTAAAGAAAGAAGCTTTTATAGAACTCAGGACTCAAGTCCTATTTGAAGAAAATGCTATTATTTACAGGGAAGGAATAATTCTCTTTACTCATCATCACTTACTAAAGGATGCAAAAAACAGTATAGTATTAGTACTTGGGAACATTTTATATTTGCTTAAAATTAGGCCTGGTTGTGAAAAGAGAGACATTTAAAGTGGTCAGAGAGTATAGGCCGTACAGTGTTAATTAGTCCAATTTGAAGATTTGGGCAAGTGAATGACTATCATCAGGCAAGCCATGCCTTAATAACTGTTCAACATGTGATGAAACTTTAAAAAATGTTAATTCTATTGAGCTCAGAATTGTGTTATGAGGATACCAATTTTAACTCAATATAGGGGAATACCTAAATAATTTTATAATATCTAGGTCTCTCCAGAAATGCAATATTGCCAAATGCCTTAGAAAATAGTGATTTTTGAATCATGATTTTCTTTTTCCCCAGAAGCTAGATGAAAAGTTGAGCTATTTGTTGTACTTGAGGAGGAAACTAACAAATTTGTTAGGTTGTTGCAGCCAGAATATTATTAATAGCATTATCATTATGTTTTACCAGATTTCTATGCCTCTAAGATCTCTTAAAAATCTGAAATTATGATGTATAAATTTATGCTTTTGTTCAAATAGAGTAGCGTTATGTTTAAAAGAATTATTATCTACCTACTCCATTGCCTCTCTGTCAAATGAGGATAGGTACCAAGTTGGTCTCGCTTGTGTGGTTTGCCAATAAAGTAAAGCAATTTTAGCTTAGCAGAATTCAGTATTAAAATGAACATGGAATTATGTTACTGTGACACTTATAAACTGTGCCATTCTGTTCTTGCAGCTTTCTTCTTTTCCTTGGAATGATGATCAGGCACTGAAGGCAGGCACCTAATTTCCATTCCATACAAGGTAAGCTCCAGGGATGTGATTCATTCATAGAGATCTACTCTGGCTAAGCAAATGAGGGGGTGGGTAACAGCTGACTTCTTGAGAAATGGGTTTATGAGGACCATTTATTCTCTTCTGAGTTGTTACTGCTTCCTTTTTCAAATTTCCTGAAGTATTTAATCATGCTTATTCTTGAGTATGGTGATGTTTTTTTCCTCCTTTCTTTACAGTCTTGGGGTGAAACAGTTGTGAAATGTTGCATATGCTCTTACTCTTAGGTGATAAATAATAATAATAATAACTAGCACATATGTAGCACTTGCTATGTGCCAAGTACTGTGCTAAATGGCTTATAATTATCATTTCATTTAATCCTCACAACAACTCTGAGAGGGAGATGCTGTAATTATCTCTAAATTTTGCAGATGAGGAAACTGAGGTAGACTAATGTTATGTGATTTGCTCAGAATCACAGAGCTAGTAAGTTAATCAGATTTTTGAACTTGGGTCTTTTGAGATTGTGACCCAACACTCTATTCTCTTGGTCACTTTGCTGTTTCAGGAATCAAAAAGGGCCTTAGGTAGGAGGCAGTTGTCAGGAAGTAGCCTCCTCCTTCTAAAAATTTAAAATAAAAATGAGATTGGTTATATCATTACATTTTTTAAAAATAAGAGCTTTTGTTTTTATATTATTTTTACTTATAAATATAATTTTCTTCTCTTCTGGACTCAGAGAGCCAATCCTTGTAACAAACAATGAATAAAAAAGAGGAAAATTAGTTCAGCAAAAATAACCAACATGTAAACTGAGTCTGACATGTATATAGTGTTTCACACCTCTAGCTTCTCATCTCTGTAGGGAAGGGCCATTGTAATTATTTTGTTCAGTTTTGTTTTACTCTTATCATTTGCCTTATTGAAGTCCTGATTTATACATTTCTGGGGCTTTTATGCATCAGTTCATATAAGTTTTCCTATGTTGCTCTTCATTAATACTATTCACTGCTTCTTACAGCATAGCAATCATATGTGACAACTTTCTTAGCCATTCTGTAATTGAGGGGGGGTATTTTCTTTCCCCCCAGTTCTTTGCTAGAATAAAAAGTATAGCTGTGAATTGTCAATATGTATGGGACCTTTCTTTCTTGGCTTTGACCTCATTGGGTCATTTTAACACTCTTTGTCCATATAAAGTTTATGAATATTTTACCCACTCAAAAACAAAAAACCTCAACAATTTCAGTTGGTTTTGAAAGTGGGTGAACTATTTCATTTCTGGTGGGGTTTTACTTTAAGAAAGTTCATCCCAAAGGTTGAATTCAGGAGGTAAGAAAAATTAGGAGTTGATTCATTGAAATTTCATTTAAGTACAGCTTTTCAGGAAGCTGTTTTACAAATTAGATGATATTAAGTGTATTTGGAGATGATATTAATGTGTGATGGGATCATAAAAATTTTAATGATAGATAAAAATGTTGATATCTATATATTTGGAAACATAAACAGATCTTGGACAACAAATGATGATCCAGGGTATAGTGATATACTTGTTCTACATTGTAACCTGGTGAGGGAAGGGTGGGGATACTTTATAAAGAGATGAAGCTTGCCAAAGCTGTATTTTATTTCCCACAGTATCAGGAAATAGACTGGAGACGGGCAGAAATACTAGTCTTATGAAAAATTTGGGCTCTGTCTTGGCTCCTGTTATTACCAAGAAATTGACTTACTTAAACAGTAAAACTGTAATAATGAGTTATTTTCTTATAATGTCTTATGTCAAAGATGTGGAACTTCCTTTTGGAAATCCCCATATCAATTCTAGTGTTGGATATTCTCAGAAATGATTGTGATTATCTAACTTTGCTTTTCAAGAAATACATTGAATAATCTGTATTGTTTTCTTTGCCCCATCTGTTTAATTAATTTCTTAGAAAAATAATCTGTGACATGGTGATATGTTTTATGAAAATGGAAGGAATTTTCTTGTTTTATTTACTCTAAATTTCTTTAGAAGAGGAAAAGATCTATGATGGAGTCTCTTGTAATTCTTTCCTGTTGATATTGAAAGTGATTTCATTGGGGATTTCAAAACTTGTTTACTGAAATAATTCTTCAAGATTCTTCATATTTTAAAATTGTAGTGTTTGATTTATGATTTTTCTTTTTTTTTTGTCTGCCTCTCTGTGTTTCTCTCTCCTTTCCTCCTCCCTTCTTGTGCCATTATCCTTCCTTATGTTTTTCTTATTTTTCACTTATTTTCTGGATATTCAGCCAGCAATTTGTATGACTATTATGTACTGTTTTATACCATGTAATAATACTTTGTAATGACCAAGTCTTAAATACAGACGAATGTGTAGAAATTATACAGATACAACTATATGGATGCTGTGTAAGATAACAGGTGTAATGATAGTTTGCCATTTTACAAGGTTTTTTGTAGATGGGCACATAGTCGGTTGTAAAATCTCACTGTCCTGAGTAAAAAAAAACATCCTCCATGTACTGATTGAATCTTATAAGTTAATGGCTAAAAGATTTTCTGCATATAGTATTTTACTAATTCCTTGTTTCAATTCTGTGAGATAAGGAGACCAAATATTTTCTCACGTTACAGATGAGAAAATTGGAGGTTCAAACTACATTGGTAATAAATATTAAAGTTGACATTAGACCCAATCTGTTGACTAACTAGTAAGTATTTTTAATCATGTTACTTTTGCAAAATTGTTGCTTAATGAGAGTTCCCAGCAATTCTTGGATGAGAATGAATTTGGAGGTCAAAAGTAAAATATATTCCAATAAAACCAAAGGTGAGGTGCCCTAAAAATGACAATAGCAGCAATAGCAATATGAATACTTAGGAAATGCAGAAAGCAAAAGTTTGAGGATGCGTAAATGGTATACAACTTGTGGACAAAGAAAGAAACTGGTAGAATAAGAATGGTAGTAAACCATGGAATCTCTCTAGTGACATGAGGAAATGATACAGGACAGGAATATTTACTTTGGTATAGACCTCTTATTGTGTTCAGCCATACTAGAATGACCCTTGTAATGCTTCCTTGACCAGGTCTGAAACCAATGTAATGAATAATTGTTTTTGTAGCAGTAATCAGGTGACCAAGCTGAGTAGTTTTGCATGCTCGCTGAACAGGCATCTGTTAATCATCTCTCCATCCATTTTCTCTACAATGAGTAAATACATGCTTCTAGGAGGAAACACCTAACTTTTTCTTTGCTCATGAATGCCTTTCTTTGAAAGGACTTTCCTGAGGGGATAAGGCCAGTTTTAGTAAAGGCTAAAATGATGGGAAATAGGTAGCATTTAAAATGTGAGGTCTTTTAATTATCTAGAAATATATGCATACTATTTAGTTTCTTTGATTTAAATATTTTATTTTTGATTCAAGTACTTTGATTTAAATTCAATAAAAATTTAAAATTTAAACACATTTTAAATTAAAAAATAATTTTGCTTGACATAAAGGGTCTTGTCAGTTGGAAAAGATAGTATATGAGTTGGAGTAATTTATATTTGTATGGTGCTTTATGTTTTACTGAGCATTCTTTCATATAAAATTTTATTCGATGTTGACAATAGTTCAGTGCATTACACAATAGATGTAGTTGTCCCCATTTTGTTCATGAGAAATCTGCTCAAAAGGGTTTGTTTCCTTCCCAGACTATTAAAGTATTTGGTCTTGAAATGTAATGTTCTTTCTATACTACAGCTGACATTAGCAAAATCCATCACCATTTCTTAATCTCCCATGTATCAGTAAGACTTTAGAGAAGACTACTAGGGATTGATTGTGGAAGGAGATTCCATCTCTGCAAAAATTTGTCACTTTTGTAATTACACTTAAGGTTCTAATTTTCATTTCCCATACAATTTCCATTTGTGGATCTTCACTGGACTTCCTATTTGATCAGTGGAGCTTTTTTGTGTTTGAACCCTCAAAAAATAGATGGTAGAAGGAGGTAGGGTTGTAAAGACTCCAGGAGTAATAGAAGTTATTAAGTTTAGCTGTTGGGGAAAGAGCTGTTTTGTAAATGGAATGGGGAGGAGGTCTGTGAGTGAAGAAAGGGCTAGGGAAGATGAGCCATTTGTGTAACCAGTTGTGAACAGTTTGTATTTGTTTGCATTTACCTTACCCAGATTAACCTTGGCTCCCTTTCACTTGCATTGTAATGTCTGATTTTTTTTTCAAGTATGACCTTATTTATTTACTTTTAGAAAAAAAGAATGGGTTTCTCCAAAATAAATTATAGTTTTTATGTGGTAGTTTTATGCAGCATAATTATTTTTCAGTTAACAATACATTTTAAAATATTTCCTTTCAAAGATCTCTGATTTTACAGATGTGGTCTCTACTAGGTATTGGTCTATCCTAAGACCATTATAATATATGTTATATATATATAACATATACATATATATATATATAACATATATATATACATATATATATGTTACATATACATATATACATATATAACATATATATGTAACATATATATAATATATATATATATATATGTAAAATTTCTGAACCTTTATTTGACAATGATATTTGTACTTGTTCACCTTGACTTTTAGTAAATTGTGGAAAATTACTTTTCTTCATTTGCTTAACATCTTTGCTGTTTAAGCAAAATAAGTGTGACCATTTTTTCTTTCCTTTGAAGGGCCCTTAAAAGCCCTTTGTGAAACATATCCCTAAAAAGTTCATTGTTTGAAGTCTGCAGCCATTATGTTGGCATCATGGTTGAGAGAACAACATAATGACTAAGGATTTTCTTTCTGGTTTGGCCCTGAACTCAGGGTGTAAACTTGAGCAGATGACTTAATCATTTGATACTTCCATTTTTCCACTGGCAAAGCTGGTAAATAATAATGTTGCTACCATAACAGGATTGGAAATTTATTTATGAGGGAGTTGTACTTGTATGGGACAACAGTAAGGTTGGTATATAGACTAAGGCCCTTTTGTTTGAAGATTAACTACTATTTTCTCACAGATGTAAAATGTCTTTCTAAACGTGTGCTTTTAGGAGTATATCTCACATTTTCTAGAGTTCTATAAGAACTTAAGGTCCATTGTAGACAGAATCTCATTGGAGTGGGAGTGGGTATATGCTATCCTGTCACATAGAAATGCCTTCCACATCATATAATATTGCTGTTACTGTATATAATGTTCTGCTGGTTCTGCTTACTTCACTTTGCACCAGTTCATATGTCTTCCCAGGTTTTTCTGAAAGCCCCCTGTTCTTGTAGCATTGTTATATTCAATCATGTACTATATCTTGTTCAATTACTCCCCAAATAAAGGACATGCTCTTAATTTCTAATTCTTTGAAACCACAAAAGAATTTTTGCTTTTTATATTAATATTTAATTTTAATATTTTGTACATCCAGGGTTTTTTCCCTGTTTCTTTGGTCTATAGGCTATAGACCTAGTAGTGGTATTGCTAGATCAAAGGATATACACAGTTTTACAGTCCTTTGTGTATACTTCCAAATTGTTTTCCTGAATGGTTGAATAGTTCAGAATTCCCTCCAGCATTTGTCATTTTCCTTTTCTGTCATATTAACCAATCCAAAGGATGTGAGATAGTGCCTTAGAGTTGTTTGAATTTATATTTCTCTAATAATGATTTAGAGAAGTTTTCATATGACTATAGATAGCTTTGATTTCTTCTGAAAACTGCTGATTTAAATCTTTTGACAAATAGTCAATTAGGGAATGATTCATTCTTTTTTTTCCCTTTTTAAATTATAGCTTTTTATTTTCAAAATATATGCATGGATAATTTTTCAACATTGATCCTTGCAAAACCTTATGCTCTAAATTTTTCCTTCCCTTTACCCCCACCCCCTCCCCTTGATGGCAAGTAATCAAATATATATTAAACATGTTAAATATACATATATATGTTAAATCCAATATGTATACATATTTATACAATAATGCTGCCCAGAAAAATCAAATCAAAAAGTAAAAAAATGAGAAAGAAAATAAAATGCAAACAAACAACAAAAAAAAGAGTGAAAATGCTATGTTTGATCTATACTCAGTTCTCACAATTTTTTGTCTGAACATAGATGGCTCTCTTCATCACAAGATCATTGGATCTGGCCTGAATTATCTCAGTATTGAAAAGAATATTGAAAATTGCCATTTACAGTGATCTCCTGGTTCTGCTCATTTCTCTTAGCATCAGTTCATGTAAAAAATCATAATCTTATTGCAGAAATGAGTTCGTTATCAGAGAAACTTGCTGTAAAAGCCCTTCTCTCCCCAGCTATCTGCTTTCCTCCTAAGTTTAACTGTTAGTTTTGTTTGTGCAAAATCTTTTTAATTTAATATAATCAAAATCATCCATTTTATATTCTGTAATGTTTTCTCTCTCTTATTAGGTCATAAATTCTTCCCTTACCTAGAGAGATACCTTTATATGCTCCCTTCTTTTGCTTATCATATCAATCTTTATGTCCAAATTGTGTATCTTCTCTTAGTTTCCAGTGTGATGTATTTGTCTATATATGCCAAAAACTGCCAGAATTGAAACTGCTTTCTAGTTTTCCCAACAATTTTTGTCACAGTGAATTCTTGATGTAAAAATTTGGATCTTTAGGTTTATCAAACACTAGATTTACTATTGTCATTTACTGTTGTGTACCTCCTCTATTCTACTGCTTCACCACTATTTCTTAGCTGGTTCCAGATGGTTTTGATAATGACTACTGTATAATATAATTTGAGATCTGATTCTGCTAAGCCTCCTTTCTTCAAAAAAAAAAATAATATATATATATATATATATATATATATATATATATATATATATATATATATTCCCTTGATTTTCTTGATTTTTTTTTTCCAGAACTGCAACCCAGAACAATGTATAGGCAATGCACTAGGTTCTTGCACCCAATGCCTGCAAAGAGCTTGTAAGCTCTTTCTGACCAGTTTTCTGATCCCTTACCTTCTGTGGACTGAGAGCTCTTGAAGCTTCCTCTGACCCTGACACAGAACACTTCCAAGACCTCCTGCTGCTGTGTTGCCATAGCATGTCTTGATATGCACTCCAGGCCAACTGTCATCCTGGTGCAACAGATTTTTTTTCTATTAGCTTCTTAAAGTTAGTTGGGACTGGAAACTTGTTTCATCCTGATCTGCTCTTGGTTTTGCTGCTCCAGAATTCAGTTTGAGGCATTATTTTATTTTATTTTAAAAACATATACATGGATAATTTTTCAATATTGACCCTTGCAAAATCTTGTGTTCCAAATTCTCCTCACTTCCTCCTCCTCCCTCCCTAGATGGCAAGTAATCCAATATATGTTAGACATGTTAAAATATATATTAACTCCAATGTATGTATACTTTTTAATACAATTATCTTGCTGCACAAGAAAGATCAGATTAAAAAGGAAAAAAGCTAGAAAAAACAAAATGCAAGGAGACAACAACAAAACAAGTGAAAATGCTATATTGTGATCCTCATTCAGTTTCCACAGTCCTCTCTGTGGGGGTAAATGGCTCTTTATCACCAGATCATTGGAACTGGTTTAAGACATTATTTTAAAGTTATTTTGAGGGAATTTGATTTCTTGCCTCTAATATTCCATCTTAGCTCTATTCTTTATTAAGGAGTTTTCATCTAAAAACATTCCAAAGACAGGTTTTTCTTCTATTAAATTGGTGGAACTGCAAGGAATTTACTGTGATTGTCTGGGAGAATCAGTTCTTTGTGAACCTGTGTTGTGTTTCCTTGTTGTGAAGTCCCAATAGGGGTCATACACAAAGCAGCTTCTTTATCAAGAGTTTTTTCCTTTCTGTGTGTTTTCATTTACCCCTTTGGCATTATGGTGGAGTCTATGAACCCCTCAGAGGATACTATTTTTAAATGAATAAAATAAAATATCTAAGATTAGAAAGAAAATATTGAAATATGCTTAATCGATATTAAAAAAAAAAGCTTTATAAATTCATTGATCCCAGTTTAAGAACACCTATTCTTTACAAATGCATCTCTCTTAAATGAGATGTTGTCATATTTTAGGAGCTTAAAAACAATTGCAATTCATCCACTTTAGCTATGGTAAATGTGGAAGCTGTTTATTTTTATTAAGTACTTCCCTTTGGGGCAAAGTATCAATGAAAAGTTTCATAGAAGCAACATTTATTAAGTAACAATAGTCAGTGTTAACATTTGCTTTTCAGCCAAATGTTAAATATCTGCATCACTGGGAAAGCATTTACTTTAGGTAATTAGTGTTGACTTTAGAGCATCCTAGGGTGGATATAGCCCCTTTTATATGTGGATGAAAATGAAGATTGTTGTTCCTTGCTCAGCTTTCAAGATGATTAGGATAGCTGTATATTTGTCTTTGAATAACACAAGAAAACTATTGGATCTTTGGTTGGTCTTCTCCAAGCCCCACTTCAGGCAAAATTGCATGAAAGCCACAAGATTGCATTTTTTAAAACTCCCTAAAATTAATTTGATGAACTATATTATGAAATCTGTTCATTTTCAATGATTATAGTAAATATAATATATTCAAGTAAATTTAATTTTATGTATCCATTTCTTCCTTTGCTTTTTCTCATAAATATTTGGGAAAAGAGGGAAAATGAGATGATTCTGAAGATTCTTGGTATTGAAAGTATTTTCCCTCCTTATCTCTTATAGAAATATTTATCTTCATTTTTGCATCTTCATAGATTAATTGGCTATGACGGAAAAGTGAATGCTAAATAATTTAGGACTAAAAATCTAACCTTTTTTAGCCAATAACGATTGTCCTGGTTTACCAAACCTGCTTTAGATTCTCTCTCCATAGCAAATGTTTATATTCCCTTGATTTGTCTGAAGGCTAACCACTATTGATTGCTGTCTTGAAGCAAGAGGAGGCTAAAATAATGTACAGGATTTATAAACATAAAAGCATCCTTAATTCTCAAGATTTTGCTATCTTGAGCACATTAGAAGTTTTATTTTTTTCCACTGCAATCATTGCCATGAACAGCCAATAAAATGTGTATTTTTCTTTTTGTGGCTACATGCTCCCCTGTCACCTTACATACAATGAATTTGACCATTTCGTTGTCTTATTTTGAAGTTTTCTTTTTTTAAACATTAATGAAAAATTAATTGGATCATGAAATTCCTTCTATAGTAAATTAGCAAACAATACTCTTATATTTTTAGTTCTTTAATTCAATAAACCCTCCATATAAGTCTTCAAGGTACAATGTGGTGGGGGATGATGAGGATACTGGGTTTAGACTGGACCAGGTCTTGTCTCTGGCTGAATGACCTTGACAAGAGCCTTCATCTTTCAATGTTTACAGACAATTCTGACTACATTGCGGGTGTATGCTGAATTGTTGGTGAAGGGAATTTTACCTTTAGAGTTCTTTTTTCCTCCCCACTGATGAAACTTCGGTTCCAGCAGGTCCCATCTTGTTCTTGACAACCAGAGTGTGCACAAGGGCCTGGTTGTGTCGGAAAGGCTTTTTTAAAATTGGGGATGCAGTAAACTGAGGCATCTAGAAGCTTGTTCCCTTAGGTGATTTTCCTAGTGAGTTAGTACTGGATATATGTCTTATTTTTGTTTTTGGTGGTTTTGTGTACTGGTTTGTTTTGTACTGTGATCTTTTTATGAACCATAAGCCTTTCAAACTAAGTTACAAAGGGTAACTGTGTCTTTTATAGGAAGGGGACAGATAATATGCAGATTTTGTATCCCATCTGACAAGAATTCTGTGCAAGAACACTGTCCTGCTGCATGTCCAGGACTGTCAGATTTTTCTTTTTTAAAATAAGGTTAAGAATAAATAACTTAAAAATACAGTAGTTTGGCAGTTTGACAGATAATGCCAGATGTCTAACATATCTCTCTCGATGTGCTTCTATTTCTCCAAAAGCAGCTTTGTAGGTGTTTGTTAGGGTGCAAATTTTTATTTCTTCTCCTTCTTTTTAAAAAAGTGCTAAAATATGCATAGTTAGTAGTGCTAGAAAAAGAAAGTGACTATGCGAAGCTCTTTCTTGCCTTTGGATCTCTGTCCTCCAACAACGTGTGTTCCCACATCTAGGGAATCCTCATGTCTAGGTCAAACAACAAATGCAAAAACTGGTGAAGAGGGCATTGTGTATATTTACATATACATATATGTAAATATATTGAAGTTTGTCTCAGCTTATAACTACATATACATGATATAGCTGGCCTGGCTATCAGGTTTGGGTTGCTATGGGTCAGGGGCCCCAAGAGCAAGGCTTTTCTTCCATCCCCCTTCTAACCTTTCATCCCCCAGCACCCAGACTTGAACAACTAAAACCAGGTTATTTTAAAGTAAATGGAGACATCCTAGAAGAGAACCCCTTAAACCTGATATGAGCTACAATAACTCCTTCATCACTTATTCATGCTAACACAACCCAGAATTTGAAGCCATGAAATGTATCCCAGCCCCCAGTCTCACAGAGGCACTCAGAGGCTCTGGATGCTGAGTATGGAGCAAAAGGAAATATTATCCTATTCACTGCTTTGAATGAAAGGAAATTTGGAATGATTGCATGAGACTACCTGAGTTTTGGGGGTTTCAGTTCTCCTCATCTAAGAAATAATTACTTTCTGCTCTTCTCTGGTATAGATCAAACATTAAGGAGAGGGTAAATTAAAACAGGAGGAGGAACCCCCCATCAGCAAATAGATATATATTGTTTCTGTAACATTAGAGAAAGCAATTGCTGTACCCTATCTTCTTTGGGGAGGGGGTAGTCGCCACTGGGGTTCTAGTGTAGTAAAGCATTGCACGGGGTGAGAATTAGAATAAGATATGGAAATCAGGCAGAATTGTGGAGGATTTCATAATGGAGGCATAAACTCTTTAAGAGGGTGCAGAAATGCGAGGTTTAATAGAGAAAGCTGGGATCAATTATGAAAGACCAGAAGCTAAAAGCAGGAGCCAAATAGGAGGAACCACCAGAAAAAACCTACTGGATAGAGAGAAAACTGAGAAATTATAGACAGTCATGACAGGATTAACAGATACTTTGGTGGCTTGTATGGGCCAGTGGTAACTGGGTCCTATTTCTATTGTAAAGGGAAGACACTGTCATCCATTGGGACGAGCATACTAATTATCCCATTTCAGGAATATTAAGTAGTAATAGTTGCAATGTAAAATATGTTTAATGATAAATAAAATGTTTAATTTCCAGATGAAATTAAAACCATTTCTAGTCATATGAAAAAAATGCTCTAAATCATTATTGATCAGAGAAACGCAAATTTTGACAACTCTTAGGCACTGCCACACACCTCGGAGATTGGCTAAGGTGACAGGAAAAGATAATGATGAATGTGGGAGGGGATGGTGGTACAACTGGGACCCTGAGCCATTGTAGGTGGAACTGTGAACGGATCCAACCATTCTGGAGAGCCATGTGGAACTATGCTCAAAAAGTTATCCCAAGTGAGCATACCCTTTGACCCAGCAATGTTTCTTTTAGGATTATATCCCAAAGACATAGATCTTAAAGGAGGGAAAGGGACCCACATGTGCAAAAATGTTTCTGGCAGCCCTTCTGGTAGTGGCAAGACGCTGGAAACCGAGTGGTTGCCCATCAATTGGAGAATGGTTGAATAAATTATGGGATATGAATGTTATGGAATATTATTGTTTTGTAAGAAACAACCAGCAGGATGATTCCAGAGAAGCCTGGAGAAACTTACATGAACTGATGCTAAGTGAAATGAGCAGCACCAGGAGATCATTGTACACGGCAACAAGAAGATTATATAATGATCAATTCTGATGGACATGGTTCTTTCCAACAATGAGGTAATTCAGACCAGTTCCAATGATCTTGTGATGAAGAGATCCATCTACACCCCGAGAGAAGACTGGGAACTGTGTGGATTACAACATGGCATTCTCACTCTCTCTCTTGTGGTTTGCTTGCATTTTGTTTTCTTTCTCATTTTTTTCCCTTTTGATCTGATTTTTCTTATGCAGCACAGTAGTTGTACAAATATGTATAGAAGAATTGCATGTTTTATTTATATTGAATTACTTGCCATCTAGGGGAGGGGGTGAAGGGAAGGGAAGAAGAAAAAAATTTGGAACACAAAGTTTTGTAAGGGTGAATGTTGAAAACTATGCCTATGTTTTGAAAAAAAAAAACTTTGTTTAAAAAAAAGAAAAAATTATCTACAACATTATTTTTTCTTGTTTTCTTTAAATTTTTTAAAAAATCAGGTCAAAAATCCCATCAGCCAAGAATTACTAATATGTGATCTTGGAAGTTTTTTTTAACTTTACTTATCTTGTGAATTTAAAGGAGAGGGAGAAAGGGAACAAGTTGTCATCAGATTTAATTGTTAATGATGGAATTTCAGCTGATATTCTTCGTGTTTATTTTGTTAGTTTTGTTTTTCTTGAAGACATATCAATATTATTATTCCTTGCATTTGAAGATGGTATCTCAAGCAATAAGGAATCTCATTGGTCATTTATGAGGAAAAAAGAGGCCTGAAAAAGAGGGAGGGTTTTATTTTTATTTTTTTATCCAAGTGGTCTCCAATCTCCAAATCCATGTTTTTCCCCACTTTTTTCATTAAAAATTGTTCATATGCACATAATACACACATCAAAGCTAAACTGTCATAGAAATCATCATGTTTTAAGATAAAATAAGTATTAGTTTGCTGGCTTCAAGATGAAGGTGAAGGTGACTTGAAGATTTGTGTGTACTTGAATTCTCTCCTAACTCCAAATCCAGTATTTTTTTGTAATCTCATTAAGCTATCTCCCCAAAAGGTTATAAATCTGAGGATTTAAAAAAATACATCTTGCCCCATGTATTGAAATCTTCACCATTTTTAGAAAACAGTATCTAAAAGTGGTTTGAACTTGTATTTTTAAAAAAATGGGTGTGTATTACTTTAAGTGGTGATAGATTTCATTAGTCAGCTTTACAAGATACAGCAGGTATGCTTTATAGCCCAATGAATGGCTGCCTTCTAAATGTCTCCAAAGTAATCCCTTTTCTGAAAAGAGAAAGAAAGTTCATCTGTATTTTTCAGTTGATAGAATTCTGAGGCATTTGAAATGTTTACTTAATTTTAGGTGATAAATGATCCTTTCATAAGTTCATAGCTACTTTTGCAAATTCAGTTTTCTAGTATAGCTTGTTTCTAATACTGATATAGGAATTGCTGAGGTGTGTCCTTTGGTTAGAGATATTCTGTCAATCAATAGTAATTTATTGTTAACTACTTTTTGCTTCTACTTTGCAATTCCAAGATTGATGATGACTTCTAATAATAATTACTCATTTGGACTTTATTATTTAAAGTAAAAAGTTCAGTGACAGTTCAATAATTATATAGCTTTCCTTTAATAATTATTTAGTAAGGGGCAGCTGGAGGTATATAGAGCACTGACCTTGGAGTCAAGTGAATCTGGGTTCAAATTCAACCTTAGATACTTGACACAATACTTATGTGATCCTGGTCAAGTCTCTTTATTGCAACTGTCTTACTACTACTACTACTACTACTACTACTACTACTGCTGCTGCTGCTGCTGCTGCTGCTGCTGCTGCTGCCGCCGCCGCCGCCACCGCCACCACCACCACCACCACCACTACTACTACTACTACTATTACTACTACTACTACTACTAACAACCAGCAAATACTTTATTATCTATTATATTGGAGACTGGCCCTTAAATAATTGAAATAAAATAATAATAATAATAATAATAGTTTCTGTAGAGAAGGATTTAAGGCTTTATTACAAAGGGGAAAAAATCTGGAGATAAGTGTGCCTTTAGGAGATGTTGAGTACACTCTATAGGGTAGAGCAGAAAATTAGGCTGAAAATGTTACAAATAAGAAAATAGAAGAAGACAACTATGAAGTGACTTGCTCAAGGTCACACAGATAGTGAACATCTGAGTTTAGATTTGAACTCATATCTTCCTAACTGCAGGGCCAATAGTCTGTCCTTTATACCACTTGGCTGCTCAGCTTAGGAAGGTAGACTAAGGGGTTTCAGCAAGACTCCTGTTATCAGAACCTTTAGTATCTCCCATACCTTATGTGTGGTGCAAGCCAGATTAGCCTGACTCATACCTAGACTGTAGCAATGAAAAGCTATTTCTTATGGAAAATGGACAGATTAGATCAGAGTTAGTTATGCAGTATTTTGCATAAAGAAGATTCACCTCTGTGGAAATGCTTGAACTTGAAGGGAAAACATTTGGGTAAGGATCAAAGTAGCATGATAGTATCATGAGAATATCCTGCAAGCCATCTGGAGGAAGTGTACAAGGAGTTCCTGACACAGATCACAGTTCTGGAGCTGAGGCAGAATATAGCAAGAATTTCAACTATCCAGATGCTTGCTAATAGTTTCTTTGTTAAATTGGATCTATTTTGCTGATCAGATTCTAAGGGCTGCCACTCTCAAAACAGCCCTGGTCAGTTAAGGGAGACTTCCTTGAACAAAATTCTGATATAATCTTTTTTGCTTCAAGACGTGTAGTTGGTATGTCAGTGAGTTCAGCTTTTCAAGAGCCATGCCTTAGAGAAATGAGGGTAGGTAAGTAAAAAATCAGTGCCAGAGTCTAGCTTGAGGAAAATTAGAGCCTGTGCATGAGTTGAATCTTAAAGTAAATGTTAAAAAGGGGATTTTGAGCCTTAGTGGGACAAAGGGGGCCCCTGCTTGTTAAGTGATGGACTAATACTAAAATAGAATGGAGGCAAAGTAGGATTCTCCTTCCTTTCCCCTTCCTTTCCCTTCCTTTCCCTCCTCTCTTTGTCTTTGTCTTTGTCTTCTCTTCTCTTCTCTTCTCTTCTCTTCTCTTCTCTTCTCTTCTCTTCTCTTCTCTTCTCTTCTCTTCTCTTCTCTTCTCTTCTCTTCCTTTTCTTCTCTTTGTTCTTTTATCTCCTCTTCCTCTCTCCCTTTCCCTTTTTTTCTTTCTCCAAAGGGAAATGATAAGTAGGACAGAATTTTGAAATGGGCTAAGTCTTGAATTTGGAATCAGAGAACTGATTTCATACTTTACTTGAACATTTAACCTGGGGAAGCCACTTGATTTCTCTTGGCTTATCTTCTTCTGTAAAATGAGAGAGTTCTATTAGTTACCTTCCAAGGAACTTATGGCTCCAAGCTACCATCCAATATGGGTTGTGGTGAAAAAATATGGGTTAATTTATCCAAATGTTTTCATCCAATCTCATAATGAAAAGAACTTTGGAAAAAGAATGAAAACACGGGTTCAAAGAGATTCTTGTACAGATGATTTTAAACGTCTCTGTCAACCCTCAGATTCTGTTAATCTTTACCTTTTACAATGCATCTAAAACTAATTCAACAAACATTTACATTCAGTTGTTCAGGAATACAGCTATTACAGATGGGGAAGTTTGCTCAGGAGGCTTCTCTGCAATCTTGCCTTTTGTCCTGAGGGAGCCCTCTACAATGAGCTGTTGTAAATAGAAGTTTGGTTGAGTCGCCTGAGGTCATGAAAGTATTTGAACATCTTAAGAGCGTAATGGAGAACTAGTGCCCCTTGATTGAGTGATATACTCCTGGAAAGTCATTTGCTCACCTTGAGCGACCTGAAGAATAATGCTCAATTTCCCCCTGGCAGTCAAGAAGGAAGTTGATCTCCAGTTCCATGCTGGGCATTGGATGTCTGATGTCATGCCCTGCTCTGGTAAGTCAGTGACTTTTCTACTTGGCATAATTAAGTGCACACCCACCCACGTGTGGGATTAGTACCCTAAGAGTGTGAAATTAACACATCAATTGAAGTTTGTACCTTAACTAGCCTTGGGCTCCTTCGTGTAAATTGAAATTTGCAAGAATTATCCTTAGCTTTGCAAACACAGTTTCAGTATCTAGTTTTCTGCAGGTGAAAGAAGCTCATGTTATTTTTACTGTTGGAGTATAAGTTTAGTTTTAGCACAACCATGCATAGTAATTGCTGAGGCAAAATGTCCATCTGCTTTGTGAAAACTGCCTTCTTCTATGCAACTGACATGGAAGTCACTTAAAATTATCCTTCCTAGTAACCAGCTTTCACAGATCCTGGGCCATTTAAAAAACTAACAGAATGAAACCCAGCTCAATAAAACATTTTTTTTTTTTAAATATTCTACCTGACATCTATAACTGACAACATTTTGCTACTGTAGCTCTAATAAATTCCATTTAATAAAAATCGGTTATTTAAACATAAGTTGTCATTAGCAGATTTGATGACATCAAATGCCTTAAATCAAATGACTTAATATGTGTAAAGCATTCTGAAAACCTTAAAGTCTTATGTTAATGCTAGTTGTTAATTATTGCCATTGTTATTCTTATTTGCTATTATGCTTTTTTTCTCCACTAGATAGCTCCCTGTATGATGTTGTTTTAAGTCTCTTAACTTAGCATCTCAATTTTCTCAACTGCAAAATTAAAAGGGTTGGTTTTTAAATCTTTCTAGGCCAAAATCTTTGATTAAAAACTGTTATAAAGTTGTGCCTGACACATAGTAGGCTAGTAATAAAATCTGGTGCCTTTTTCCTCCCCTTCCCCAAGACTGAAAAAAATCAGGGTTGGCAATTAATTACACTGTAATATTAAAGGCTTCCGCTCTGAGACCCCTGCCCCTGAGCTTACAATTCAATCATCTGCTTACCTCTAGTGATAGTTACTCTTCTTTCATTCACTCTCATTAAGTATTTATGTCTTCTGACTCACTCTGAAGACTCACTTTGGTGATAATGGTGGGATTTTTCTTGCCCACAATTTCTTTTTTATTTTATTCTTGACTCAAAGCTTTTCTGAGATTCTGCTTTTTTGCTGAAGGTCACTTGGGAGCCTTCTGCTTCTGGCACTTCTTCCTTTGTTATCTCTTTCGTTCTTTCTTTTTTAAAAGCTAATAAACAATAGTATACCTACAGTTTATGGTGACAACTGTTCAGCTTTGTCACTGAATATGAATTCGGTATTGAAATTTTAATGGACCTTCAAGCTCATTAAACAGGATTCCTTTTCTGCCTTCAAAGATGATTTATTAAGGAGGAAGCTGATCATCAGATTGGCCTGTATTCCTGTGTACATATGGCCCCATGCTGGAAACTAGTAAAATAATATGGACTTTGCCCGCTGTAGATAACTATATGAAGGGGGATAGATTGTTTTGCCTTATGCCTTGACATAAGGGAAATAAAGCCAAATTATCTAAACCCTGTAATGATTGTGGTATGCTGCAATCATCTTTTTGGAAGGCACTGGCCATAAGCTGCTATACTAAGCATTCTCTCTTCTATCCTTAGAATGCAACATGTGCTTTACAAATTTTTTTGAGGAAATTTAAGTGAAGATCAAAAGAAAATTTCTTTCAGTTTGTGCTTCAAGGAGTGAGAAGCATCGTGATGTAGTGGCTAGTACACTGAATTTGGAACTAGACATCTGAGGTCCATTCTCAGTTTTGTCACTTACTGCTTATAACCTTGGCGGAAGTCATTCTTCAAATCTGGATCTTGCTTACCTGCAAAATAGATGCTCCCTAGGAGTCTCTTTGAGCCCTAAACTTATGGTCTTATGACTAATTAGGATATGAAATTAGGGATACAATTAGGATTAAAACACTATGATTATAAAGCAGAAACTCTTTTTTGCTAAAATAAATATCAAGTTTTATAAGCATAGTAATTCATCTGGCTTTTTGTTTTTACTGCTGTATATGACCAAGTGCTTTTTGTTTGTTTTAACCATTTGAATATTCCAAATAAGTGAAAGGAAGATGACTTCACTTTGTTTTTGTTTAGCCTTTTTTTGAGTAAGTTGTCTTATTCATTCCTAATCTTAGAAATATAAATAGTTTAAACCAAAGGGACTCTATTTCATTAACCTGGTGCCCTCTAAGGAGTTTTTCTTTGCAAAAAAGGAGGATGAAAGGTCTGGTTGTGAAATTTTTCACGTTTTCATTTGAGAATGAAAGCACTGTTTTCTTTTGGCTTTGTCTTATTTTAGTCTGAGCTGGTTGGTTTTTGCACCGGACTTCTAACTTACCTTTTTCTCCCCCTGGGTCCTCAAATGGAACTGATACAAAACTCAAAGAGAGCTCTTAGGTTGCCAGGGTTCTGACACTATCTGTATGCATTTGTAAGAGCTTTGACAAGAAAGTTAGTGAACAGACTGCCCTCTAACTATCCTTTATCAGAAATCTGAGATAGTTCTTTAGGTTTGTGTCTTTCTTGCTCAGTTGTTTTCAGATGTAAATGAGATTTTAATTATTATCATTTATTTAGCAAAAAAGAAGAAAAAATAATCTGCCATCAGATGGAGCAACAGGTATAGGGGAAACTTAAAAGAAATTGTCCTGTTTTAGTTTGACACTTTACTGTGATGGAAACTATAGCTATCTTTCTGGATACTTTGACGTTAGATAGGGGTAGTAATTTTGTACCCATGGCTTGTGAAATGGATTTGAACAATTTCTCTGACTGTTTAAGAGAATCTTGAAGCTTTATCTCATATGTTTAACTCTGTGTAAGGATAGCATTCTCTTTGCTGTTATGTCATTGTTAAAGAATTCTGTTATCTCTTGTTGAATGGACAACTCTGTACCAGGTTGACTTTGAAGTATATTTAAAGGAAATTATTTTATAATTGAAGTTGTAATAGTGACATTCTTTTAAAAAATTATGAGGCTAGGTTATCTACAACAGTTTATAAAGATTGCCCTCTGCATTTTTCTGTAAGATGATTAAGTGGTTTCCTTTCTCTTTGTTTTTGTAATGTGGGGGGAGAATAAAAATTTTTTTAAAAAATTTGTTTTCTTCAAGTTCTTTCACTTAGAATTTCCAAGGGTTAGGTTGGCTTTCCTTTTTGAGTCTGGCAGGAAGATAAATTGATACTATAGTCTAGACCTTATCTTATGCAAATAATAAGTTATATTTGGCTATTGATAACTTTTGTCAGAGTAGAAAAAAAGAAAATATGGTACTATGCAAAGCATTTCATATTTGAAACCAGAGGACCTTGGAGTTCAAATCTAAGTTCTTGGACACATTACTTAACTTATCTAGGTCTTCGTTTCTTTATTTGTAGGATGAAGGGGGGTTGGACTACATTACTTTCTACAGTTCTTTCCAGCTCTAAACCTACAATCCTAAAGTTCATGGGATTATAGGGTGCCTGTCTACTTGCCTTTTGGGGAGTATGAATATTTCTAAGATAGTCTATTATATTTGACTAATGTTAGCTGTATATTTTTATGCTCAATTAAGACATTTTCAGTATAAGTGGTTAGAATCGCAGGAAAGAGAATATACATATCTACTAGAGATCTCAAAGCATGAAATATATTTACTCTAAAGAATTTGTTACTACTGGGATTATATCCCAAAGAGATTATAAAGAAGGGAAAGGGACCTGTATGTGCACGAATATTTGTGGCAGCCCTTTTTGTAGTGGCTAGAAACTGGAAACTGAATGGATGTCCATCAGTTGGAGAATGGCTGAATAAATTGTGGTATATGAAAATTATAGAATATTACTGTTCTGTAAGAAATGACCAACAGGATGATTTCAGAAAGGCCTGGAGAGACTTACATGAACTGATGCTGAGTGAAATGAGCAGGACCAGGAGATCATTATATACTTCAACAACAATACTAGATGATGACCAGTTCTAATGGATCAGGCCATCCTCAGCAACGAGATCAACCAAATCATTTCTAATGGAGCAGTAATGAACTGAACTAGCTATACCCAGAAAAAGAACTCTGGGAGATGACTAAAAACCATTACATTGAATTCCCAATCCCTATATTTATGCACACATGCATTTTTGATTTCCTTCACAAGCTAATTGTACAATAATTCAGAGTCTGATTCTTTTTGTACAGCAAAATAATGTTTTGGTCATGTATACTTATTGTGTATCTAAGTTATATTTTAATATATTTAACATCTACTGGTCATCCTGCCATTTAGGGGAGGGGGTGGGGGGGGGTAAGAGGTGAAAAATTGGAACAAGAGGTTTGGCAATTGTTAATGCTGTAAAGTTACCCATGTATATATCCTGTAAATAAAAGGCTATTAAATAAAAAAAAAAAAAAAAAAAAGAAAGGAAAAAAAAAAAAGCTAGGCAAAGTTTGGCATCGTAGGCAAACTTAAACTAAAAAAATTTGATAAAGACCTTAATTGATTCATGGGTTCTAATCTGGTTTAAAGTGGGGTGAGTTTTTTATCCTAGGTATGAATATACTTGATTAAATAGTTTCATTTCTATGACAGAAACGAATCTCACTTGTTAACGACAGCAAATGGGTTGTTGCTTGTTTTATTAGGTAATGTTTTCAAGACACTGAAGGTACAAAGAACTTGTGGTTAAAGTTTACTCGACTTAAAATGGTTTTATATCTTTGTAGTCTTGTGTTGCATATAGTAGGCATCAGAAAATGTTAAAGTAAAAAGTTTGTGCAGATGATTTTTGAGTTCTCTTTTACCTTGGTGTTTTGCTTTCATATTTATGTTACAAGTGTTAATTTATGTTATAGTTGGTAAACATGTCTTTCTGTTTAAACTTATTTCCTTTTTTGTTCTATAGGCAGAGTGACAAGGAGGCAAGCCAAATATTTTAATAGAGGAAAAACAGGACATTTTTATTTCGATAATTACATACACAAATGTATGATGTACAAACCCTTTCACTTAGACATTTATTGTTGGAAATTATTTCCTTATTGTCATTTTAATAAAAATAATTAAATCTCTTTTTAGCATGTTAGAGATAAAATTAAACTGAAAAACTCTATGGTATGCATGGGAACAATATTAAACTTGCCAATGCAACAGCTGCAAGACTGGGGAAAACAGAAGACACTGTTAGAATACAGATCATATTTCGGGAAAGAAAACATACGCACATGTGCAGTGGTGTCAAGATATGTGTGTATTGTATAAATATAGTGTGGTACTTAAAATCAGTAATTGTTGCAGTCTTCATTAAATTAGAAATAAGTTGAAGAGAACTCTAAACTATATAATGAGTAATGGTAACTCTTTTTTTAACTAGGTATTGTAGAAATGTCTTTTTAATAGATCTAGATTTTGAGAAATTATAGAGGATAAATAAGCAAAAATTATTAAAAATAGAGTCATAATCATTTCACGTCACCTTGCTTCTACTGTATCATTTTAACCATATCTTCCCAAGTATAGCCTACACCTTTTATTATTATTATTTTCTAGTGAATTTATTTTTAATACACATTGCTCTATGACATGTTGGAAGAGAAAAATCGGAGCAAAAGGGGAAAACCATGGGAGAAATAAAAAAAAAAACAACAACAACAGAGAAAAAAAAGAAGTGAACACAGCATGTGTTGATTTATATATTCAGTCTTTTTAGTTCTTTTTCTGGATACAGATGCCATTTTCTGTCCAAAGTCTATTGGGATTACTTTGAATCACTGAACCACTGAGAAGAACCAAACCTTTCATAGCTGATCATTGCACTTTCTTGCTGTTATTGTATACAATGTATTCTTGGTTCTGCTTGTTTTGCTCAGCGATCAGTTCATGTAATCCTTTTTTATTATTGACTTCTTTTTGTGAGCAAACTTCTTGAGTACAGAGGATAGTTTTGTTTTACGGTTTTATTCATGTAATCCTTTTTTATTATTGACTTCTTTTTGTGAGCAAACTTCTTGAGTACAGAGGATAGTTTTGTTTTATGGTTTTATTCCTGGTACCTTCTATATAGGGAACACTTCATAAATCCTCATTTAGTTGGACTAAGAAAAATTCCTTTACAAGGTGATAATCTTCCAATTCATGTATTACTTTCTGCCTGGTTGCCCTTGGATTATAGTCATAGAATACCTTCCAGACAGTTGTCAGGGGATTGGAAACATGTAAACTTGCAGCAGTCCATTTGTTTCTTAATTCAGTAGGTCAGGTATAGAACATTTTCTGAGGGAATGAAGGAAATTACTCACTTCAATGATCTCTTTCTCCTCCGTGTAAATACCTTTTTAACAAGTCAAGCCAACCAGGATTTATCCAACATTTTTGATGTACTAGAATTGTGCTAAGTGCTGAGAACATAAGTGGAAACAAAAAGTACCTGTCCTCAAGGAGCTGACATTCTAATGAGGGAAATTAACATGTAAAGGAAGAAGAAGAGGTAATGAGAAAGTAAGAAAAGTACTGGTGCTTTCTGGAGGTGATGGAGAAAGTGGACTGTGGTTAGAGGCTGATCTGGTCTTGTATATTGGAAACCATCCATATCTGATTCTGGCTAGTGACTTCATATCCTCATATAAACCCTATGTGGACCATCAAACTCACCAGTTAGAAGCCTTCTTCAGTGTTATTTTATACAACATGGGTAGCTTTGGAGTGCTTTGGCTGTCTACCTCTTATCTCATGTGGCAGCTCAGTTAAAATACATTATTACACTGACCCTTCCTCCCCCCTCCAAAAAAACTGGGTATTATTTATTTCGAGTGAACAACTTTTAAATTAATAGACTCCATTTCATAGGGCATTGCTGGATTCTGATAAAGATGTAAAGTTTTTTTTTTTAATAGGCATACATATTTATGCAATTATCTTCCTGCACAGGAAAAATCAGATCAAAATAAAATGCAGGCAAGCCATAACAAAAAGAGTGAAAATGCTATGTTGTGACCCACACTCAGTCCCCACAGATCTGTCTGTGTGCAGATGACTGTCATCATCACAAGACCATTGGAACAGGCCTGAATCAAGATGTAAAGTCTTGATAAGGCAAAAGTTGTGTTTGCTCTCCTGGAGATTACAAGAGCATGGTACACATAATATTTGCTGAGCTTTACTAGATTGCAATGGAGTTTGTATGATTCTTGTTCATTTTTTTTTCTAACTCTCATCCCCTCTGACTTTTCCGTAGAAAATATTTTTCCCTCACTATCAATCTTTTCTTTGTGTTGTCTCTTCCTAATAGACTATAAACTTCTTGAGGGTAAGATCTGGTTTGCCTGTTTTTATTTGTAACTTCAATGAGAAGACAGCCAAAGCACTCCAAAGGAGCCCCTTGAGGGCAGATAATTTGTGTTTGCACTTATATCGCAGGAGTGTTTAGGGAATATTTTTGATTCAGTCATTGTCAAACTAACTCTGGAGACTTTCCTACTGTTATTTATGCTCTGCGTGAGTCCTCTCCCTTGATACCCGATTAGTGTGTTTTCCCCCCTCCTGGTCCTGGATGCTGGTTTTTCTGCCACTTTTCCAGCATAAGACAATATTATATAAGTTTATACACATTGGAGTTGTGGAACAACTCCACATGTGGAGTCATAGTTAACTGGTAGTTATTTCCATTTATGGTATGCTAACTTGGTCTTCCATTTCAGTGGAAGGTTGAAGATGAACTTTTCTCTGGTAGCTATTGGTTCTTTGTGATATAAACTCAACCATCAATCACTATTTCCATCCCATCAAACCACTGACATTTGAATGCTGACATTTGAAAAATTACTCTGAATATACTTAATATGTACTTGTATGTGTTGTATTTGTTTGTAAGAATGTGACTTGAAGTAAGAACATATTCTTTTAAATATCTAGAGCCATGCACTTCGTAGGCACTTAAATGTTCAATCAGATTTGTTGGGTGGGTCAGAGCAACCTCACCTCAGTTCCCAGAGTGTAAAATATGAGCCCTGAAATTAAATGGAAGAGGATTTGAACAAAAGGTAGTCAAATAGCTGAGAAAAATAAAAGAATGGCCTATGGAATGAATTTTCATCCAGATCTCATTTATGAATGTTGTTGTGCTATGAAAAGAAAGAAAGAATAAAATCAAAGAACTGTTTATCAAGATATATATATTCAAGGTTCTGTATCAATCAAGATGTAGAATGGGGAGATATATTGGGGCAGGTTAATTGCTTTCCCTTTTTAGATATACGGTCTTACATCAGTTATAGCCATCCAATATTATTAATGGCCACCCACCTTGTCACAAGTAAAAGTCTGGGGGACCAAAGATGGAACTTTTAGAAACAATCACTCTTAGAGTCAGGAGAGGATAAGGAAACAGAGCCCAGCAGTTAGGTGTTTTGGGGTTATAGTTAGATACTCATTGCCCTTTTTGGTTATATAACATTCTGGGAAAAGATTCATTAGAGCTCTCCGAATTATAGATTCTACTTTCAGCATATTCATGATGTTTATTGGCATAATATTCATAACTATTTATTTTCCTGTTAACTTGAGTAATTACTCTGCAGAAAACCTTGTGTTCATTAAGTGGATTACATAATTAGTTCTCTAGGAAATTGGATTTTTTACCCAAGGGATAAAGGTAATACTGTGCATTGAGTGAGAATACAATGTTCTGGGAAATCCAGGGGTTTTTCAGACTAAAGCCTGGCATTCTTTTATATTAAGTCCCCCTTCAACCCTATTTGCATAGCCCACACACCAGTTAGATTGGTCCCCACACTAATGAAACAAAATTATATTACCTTTGTCACTTTTCCAGCAAGTCACAGCTTGTATACATTAAAATTCCATCCTTGATATTAATTCTTTTGGTCAGAACATCAGGAGTAGCCTGAAAGTAAAAATTTTGGAAAGTAAACTTTTGGATGAATTAACTTTTCTTTTATGTATTCAATCAAAGTTATAAACTGGTTCAGTATGGGTTGAATAGACATTTTATGGTGGTTTTCTTGGTATTATTTTATGACATACAAATGACATTAGAGCTAGACAGTAATGTTCTAGTTAACCTAGTTAACAGATTGCTACTGTTGCCTTTTCCATATTTTTCCCCCCTATGCTTTCTATCAGTCTTTTAAAAAATTACACAGAGATATCCTGTTGCTGATTTTATTCAGTAGACATAATTTATCAGTTATTGGCTTTCCCTGGCTAATCAATCCTATTGTTTAGTATCTTCATACATTAACAACCCCTTTCATATAGAACAAGCATCAATTAGGCTGGTTTCTGTGTGAATAAAAGACAGTTTTATTATTATGTTTGCCATCATGTTTTTAGTTGGTTACAAATGATGTGTGTCAAAATTTCCAATAGTAACTTCTAGGGGGGAAATACTCATTCAGCAAGTATTTGTGTTTAAAGCATTTTGCTAAGCCGGGGAGACTGAGATAAAAATGATATAGGACTTCCCATCCCTTACCTTAACAAGAATAATAGCTAATTTCTATGTAGTATTTTAGTTTGCAATAACACTTTAGATATATTATCAATTTATATAGATAGATATATAAAGTTTAGATCTCATAATATATTATCTCATAGTACACATTCTACTAGAGGAAAACAACAGATAGACAAGAATAAATGTATACAAAGGATGGGTAATAATTTGTAAGAATATCATTTATTGGAATCTGGAAGGACTTTATGTGGGAGATGGCAGTTAAGCTGATTCTTGAAGGAAGGTGAGAATTGAAAGGTAGAAATGAAGAGGAAAGCATTCAAAATAAAAGGGACAAGCTTAGGCAAAAGCTTGGAGGCAGGAGATGGAATGATGCTTTTTTGGGGGGATGAGGATGTAGTGGATAGTAGTGTAAATTACAGTTTGGCAAAACCTTAGATTAGCTGAAGGTAGGGCAGTAATGAAAACTATTTGGAAATATAGGCTGAAGCCAAATTGCCAAGGGCTTTAAATGTCCATAGAGGTATTTGTATTTTATTCTACAGGCAGGAGAAGCAGATCAAGCTATGATAGTCAGATCTGAGTCTTGTACTAAGATAATGTGGAAGATGGATTGAAGGCAGGAAATCTGAAATAGGGAGATGAATCAGGAGGATGTTGCAAAAGTCTAGGAGCACAAGTGAAGAGAATGATATAAATGGTAAAAGTGTAGAATGTGCTGCTATATGAGGTATAACGAAAATAATCTTGGACCTGGAGTCAGTGGACCTGAGTCTGCTACTAGTGATATATGACTTTTGATGGATTTCTTAGTGGTGCTGCTCCTTCAGTTCTCCATTTATAAAAATCAGAGGATTGGACTAGGATATCCAGGCTGAGTTTCAAATCTGTGGTCCTTTAAACACTGATGTGTTACTGCACCCCAAGGGTGTATTCCTGCATGTTTAGGCTATTCAGTATGACATTTTCTTTAAGCCCAATACTAATTTTCTGAGTTAGTTCTTTGACAAGGTGCTGCTGACTAATGTAGGGCAGTGAGATTTATGGTTTGACATCATTAGTATGACTTAATTCTATTTTACATTGTGTTTCATAGTATCCACTCAAATCACCAGATTCTAAGATTTAACATTGTAATGGACCTTCATTTTAGAGATGAGGGAACTGGAGACTAGAAAGCCATGTCATATGTTTTTTTTTTTTTTCCAAACTGTCCTCCAGATCCTCCCTGATTAAGCTGATTGCTCAATTTTTTACCCTCAAGAAGATTTAGACCATAATTGTTTATAGTGCAATTTATCTCTCTACCCAACCTAAATACACTTATCTTTATGGTCCTCCTTTCCTCCAGTCTGACTACTGTAGCCATCGATCTCTCATTCTCTTTTGAAATATTAACAATGTTTGCAATCATACTATAGCATACAACTTTGAACTCAATTTTATGTCTCCTTCCTCTATCATCCCTTCCCTCCCCTACTTTTTCAGGTTAGACTTCTGATTTTATCAATGTGGAGAACTCTTGGTATAAAAATTCCTTCCACAAATCTGTAACAAAAATTTTGTTTGCCTATTGTTTGGAAGGCGCTGAGAAGTCATACAGCCAGAATGTCTGGACTGGAAACAGCAGTCTTCCAGACCCCAAAGATGGGTTTCTAACATAACTGTTATTTCTGCCTCCATATTATCTTTTTGGGGTTCTGTAGTTTATTTGGTTATCTTTTCTCCAAAAGAGCGCCAAGCTCAAGAGAAATGATTTTGCCATATTCTCTGCCATGATGTGTTGGTCCTTGTGTATGAGAGATTATAAACTCTACCAAAGCTAGATATCCAGTGGGTCACTTGGTAGAATTTGACAATTTCTTAAGATTTGGGACAAAAGATGCTTCTTATTAAATATTTTACTAGAAGGAAGGAGAGCTATGTAAAGTATATTGCTTCTCTTTTGAAGATTATAGATCATTACAAATATAGAAGAAAATGAAAAGTGATAGGATAGTGAAGATAAAAATCAGAAAAAAATAATTGTAGCCCTTAGGAAATTTTTCTTTTTTTTCTTTAGGACAGTAGATGGGTCTTTGCTTTTTATCTGTAGTTGAGATTTTTAAGACGAGAAGGACATCTCTCCCTAAAAATGAAGTTGTTTTGTTTATCCAGCTGGCTGGAATGGCTCAGAGCCTTGGAAACCTGTAGTGAGTTTTTGGAGTCCTCAGAGCCGCCAGCCACAATTTATTAATCTCAATCATGCTAGCCTTCTTCAGCCCTCAAGAGTTAGTCAAGCTGCCAGGTCTGCTGGAAGACAAAGATAGCCTTTTCATTTTGTTGATTAGAGTATTCCTAAGCAGATCCGCTACATTTATCAGTTTTGTTCAGAATGTGGTTACTGATTATTTTCATGTGTTTTCCAGGAGGGGAAAAAATTCCTCCTTACTGATTTTTAATAATTGGGCTTCTGAAGTCCTGTCCAGAATTTTGGCTTAAGTTTCTTTAGCAAAAACGTTTACTCCTTGTAACAAGCTAACTATCATTTAGCAAAGTTGAGAAGGTATAATACAGAATCTATTAAATTTTTGAATAAGAGGAAATTCATGAGAGCTTTAATGTAAATTTATAAGACATTGCCATGCATAAGTTTTATAAAAAGGTTGAAACTTAGATATGCTCATTAATATGGCACATATATAGAGAGAACAAATGTAAGTGTGTTTGGAATAGAGATAGTGGTATTTTATTGTATTTCTTCAAGCTTTAATAGAGCAAGATAATTCTAATTGATTTTCTGAAAGTCTTTTCATTGAGCAAAATATTTCACTCAGGCAGTATCTAATCTTAAAAGTTGTATTATTTTAACTCTCTTTCCCAAAGGGATATAACCAGTAGTTCTTACGTAAGCGATTACATTGAATCATCTAATTTACCTTTTAAAACAGGTGTAAGACGTAATAAACAATGCCTTGTAAGTTGAACAAGTCCTATGACAAAATTCATCAGTCTTATGGAAATCCTTTTTTAAAATCTGTTATTTTAGAAGATATTAGCAATTTTTATATTCAACTTTTTGCAAGTGTAAGGCTGATGTGGTTGAAGAGTTTCTTTAGTATAGTAAGTAAAAGAATGAAACATTCCATTTCTGGGAAATTTAATGAAAATCTAAATCTTCATGTAAGAATATAATTTCATTGTTTGTAATGTGGACCTGCTGTATATTTCTTTTACATTAAATTACACAGATGAAAAGAAGGGAAGAACTGCAGTTTCCTATCTTTTGTTGTTATCTTTTGTTTTCTTCTGTCCATTTCCATGTTATTTTATAAGTGAATCAAACCTATGATTTTGTTCATTGGTGTCAAAATGAGTTTATAGGGAATAGAGTTAGGGCTAGAAGGGGCCTTAGAAGAAGGGCCTCTCATCTATAGTGTTCATTTAACAGCTTGAATAAAACATCATGAAATTTGGAAGCACTGGTTCTTCCATTGTCCCCTCCAATGATAATAATGCACTTTCTGTGCATCATTACAACTTTGTTTCCTTCATTATTTTCTTTTTGAATAAGACAGAACCTGCTGTGATTAATTACGTAGATCCAGGTGAAAGAGGCACTAGGAATACAGTGATTTTGCTTCTGCCTCTTCCTACCTATGACGCAGAGGTATGAATCATCCTGTTTCCCTTAGGAAACTGATGCTTTCTTGCTTGTGCTAGACAGTGAGCATCATTCTCCCTGTCAGCAGAGAAAAGTACATTTCAAGACTGAGAGCATGAATTAAACCCGGCTAATATCCTCCTGAGTATTCTTGGAAAAGAGAGATGTTTTAAATGGAGCACAGGGAATAAATAGGTGATAGAGTCTGATTTTTTGACATGTTCAAATAAAAGTATATATAAACACAGTGCTGCAGTTTGCTCTGGCTCATAATGTTAAAATTGTCTGCCCGTGTCTGCACCCAAGACTAAGGCCCTGAACAAGGCAGAGTGAAGTGGTAATCTATTGATCCAATAGGGACATCAGAGGAAATGGAATCAAAAGCCTTTTTTATTTTTAATTCTCCAGCTCCTTCTGCATGTGGATCCAAATTTCTTCAACTCTGTGACTCCATTGCCCTTTCTGTAAAATCTGTTCACAATGCTGTGCTTGAAGTAATACAGGTCAGTGGACTTGCTAGTGTATGGAGATGGCCATATGGTTGTATACTAGAGAATCTATAAGATTTTGGAGAAGAAACGCTCAATGAGTTCATTCATATATTATTGCAAGTAGCAGGAGAATCAGTTGAATTCTTGTAAATAATATTTATTAAATGCCTGTTATGTGCCAAGGGATAGAAGGAAAGGTCAAGATAGACCTTGTTCTCAAAGTGCTTATAGTCCAAGAAGGGACTTCAAAGAAGCTATATGCAGGATAAATTGGAGAGAAAAGACAAAATTAAAATTAAAGAGAACCAGAATGGGCTTCTTAAGCGCCTGGAATTGGGAGATATAAGCAAGGAAAAACATGGGAGACAGTGTTACCTAGTGCTGGACAGGGAAGTCTGGTGAAAATAAGGGGGAAGTATACTTTCCTTTAGCTTTCTGTCAAGTGGCCCTTCTTGGACATAAAGCTTTAGGTGTGAAGGAGTCTTGGCTCACAGCCCAGAGAACCTGCCATTCTTCAGTTTCAAGTGAGAGTTTTGGAACAGCAGGATTCACTGTCCACTTTGGGTGAGCTTGAAGAATTTATGTGTTCTCCTGCTCTGTCAGTTGTTGGGGAAACGTCATGACATGGCAACACGCTGTAGATTGCTGTTTCGCAGCCATCATATACTGGCTCCACCCACCTCCTCCCCTGTTGTTCTGGGCTCATTCATGGCCATCAGAATGCTCAGTGTGAGATGCTTCCTATGCAGTTGGGCAAATAAATACCTTTTGAGTATCTCCTTGGAGATTGGCCCCTGTGAGGGGATCCAAGGATGGACAAGGCGCATCCTCCGGGTCTCGTGGGTAATCACCTATTAGGGGACATGAGACAGAGCACTTAACTAACGTGATGCAATATTGAGGGGTACAAGATAAATGTCAAAGAACTGAAGCAGGATGTATCACAATTCTTAGTAGACAAAGTTAGGTTTCATTGATTTTATCCATTAGAAGGAATGAGAAGATTTGGAAAACTGTCTCTGTCTCTGTCTCTGTCTCTGCTTTGTTTCTGTCTCTCTCTATCTCTTCCTCACTCCCCATCTTTTTCCCTTTCTCCCTCTCTCTTTACTTTCCCCTCCCTCTCTCCCCCTTCTTCCTCTCCCCTTCCCCCACTTCTCTTCAGGATCTGGCATCATAAAATAAGATTAAAGACAAAGTCTATGTATGAAATTCATGAGATTCTTCAAATATAGTGACTTGAGAAATTCAGCTTTTTTTGATTAAGATACATTAGTTACTATGCTTTATATAGTTATATTTGTTGCTACTAGATAAGGTACTTGTAAATGCTTACTTATAGCTTATTAAGGCTATTTTTAAAATGTTTTTCCTTTTCGATTTTTAACATTCATTAAAATATATTTTGAGTTCCAAATTGCTTCCCTTCCTTCCACTCCTTTCTCACACATTGAGAAGACAAGCAATATGATATCAATTATACATGTGAAGTCATGCAAAATATATTTCCATAATTGCCATTTGGGAGGAAATTTTTTTTAAAAAGGCAAGAAAAATAAGAAAGTAAAAAAAAAGTGTTTCCATCTGTATCATTGTTCAGTAGTTTTCTCTCTCTGGAGGTAAATAGCATTTTTCATCATGGATCCCTTAGAATTGTCTTGGATCGTTGTCTTGATCAGAATTAAAGTATCTTACTAATCACATTGATTATAGTCTCCAAATACTACATATTGAGGTGGTTAGGGTAGTATAAGTAAATAAACTGTTGAGCCTGGAATCAGGAAAACTTGAGTTCAAACATGACCTGAGATTTTTCCTAGTGACTACAAACAAGTTTCCCCTCTTTCTCTTTAATCTGGTCTTAATAGATAGTTGAAATACCTTTAGTGATTTAAAAAATTAATGGGCCTTCCCTCTAGAAATAAGCAATTTAATTCTCTTTTTTGGAGAGCAGTAGAATATCAAAAATTGAAAGAAGTCTTAAAAGTTTATTTCTCTCCCTCTGAAACACCTCTGATGAATGATCCTGCCAACTCTTCTTTTACTTATGGCAGAGGGCTTCCTGCCTCCCAACCCATCCATTGTTGGAACTCCATTGTTAGGATATACTTTACATTCCACTGACAATTTCATTAGTTCACTTTAACTTCTGGACATCGGTGCTGGTTCAGTCCTATGGAGTCAAGCTAATTAAGCTTAATTTTTTCTTTTTTCTGTTCATAATAACTGTTAAACTGTAGCAGGATTGGCCAAATTTTCCCTACAGATTACACAGCAACATGGCTTTTAGACATGATGGCCTCCTGTTGACTGTGTCCTGACTGTATCTGCATTGTCCCTTTTGTATTTCAAGCATCAGCTAAAATCCAATGGTTAGAGCAAAAGTAATAAGAAATGAAGTGTTATCATTGATTGTTCAGCTTTTAGAAAACAGAGTAGTGACTTAACACAGGAAATGTCTATATTTAGATTTCATAGATTATAGATAAGATGCAAAGAACATGCAAGTAACACTAAGAGAATTGATAAAAGAATGTACTTTTATGTATATTTTTATTCGATAATCTCCTTGAGGAAAAAAGGTACTGTCTTGTAAAAAACTTTGAGTTTCCCTCAGTGCCTAAATATTATTCTTTTCATAGCACTAGTGTTAATAAAGTTGATTTTATGTGATATTTTAACATTTACAAAATTATGTACAGTATTTCAGTAACAATTTGATAAATATTTGTGTGAGTTGAGTTGAAGTAGGAGATGCTTTTATGGATTATTTATGGGTTTGGGGGATTTTTTTTTAAAACAGGGTTTGTAAATAGGATGAAAAGGATCCATAGTTCTAAAAAAAGAGATGGGAATACATCTTCTTTAACATAATATCCACTGATGATGTCATAATAATTTTTGATATTGAACCATTTTATAATATTAAGGTCTTTGATGGTAAGAATTTTTTTTTAGGGCCTTTAATATATGTGTCAACAATAACCATAGAATCAGTGGCCAGGTCACATTCCTGTGGGGAAATTGGTTCCCAGGATAAAAGATCTGGACCAGAAGCTGCTACTTTTGGGTTTCTTAGCTTTACCTTCCAGTCTATGGCTGTTGGTAAGCAGTTAGTAAAGGTGTTAAGAATTGCATCCTGGTCACTGATGGCTTCGGACTCATCAGGATAGGGGGTGGGTGGGAAGATATTCTCCCTGATATTCTCAAGACTCTTGGCTTCAGGGTCCTGGGCTATCTTCATGAGGCTCTGATATGTGGCAGTTGAAGTGGTATATTAGTATGAGTTGCCTGGTTTTTCTTCATAAGTATGACTTTTGTTTAGTAGGTAATTTGAAATTTATTAGTATTTCATTTCATTTTTTTTAAATTAAAAAATAATATTTGTTTTTAAGTTTCAACCTCCAAATTCTTTCCCTCACTCCAGCCTTTCCCCAAACTATTGGGAATGCAAGTAATTTGATACTCATTCTGTGTTCTTAATAGCTTCACTCAGAACTAAATGATCTCCATGGTTTTCATTACAGTGTTTAATTAGCTCAGTGCAGACTGGACAGTGGACTGGCAAAGTAAAAATAAGGTACTAAATGTAACTAAAAAGTATATTTGCCAGTGACATTTATCTTTCTATTTTTTTATTTCTCCTCTTTTTCTTCTAATTTCCTTCTTCCCATTTTTCTTTATTATTTCCTCTTCTTCATTCAATCCCTACCTTCTCTACCTAACATCTAATTTCTTAGCTGTCAGAAGTACCCAAAAGGTATTGTGTTTTCTTGTTACTGATATCTAAAGCAAAAAGTCCCTAATCCATTGTTTAAAAACCAAAAAAAAAATCATACAATAGGAAAATAAAAATACTTCTAAAATTGAAGCAAACTCCTCAATATCCTTGGAGGTCAGCAATTAAACACAAAAAGGGGGATGTCTGTTAGGAAGGGGGCATGATTATTCCAACTTGCTAAAGTGATATTTATTCTGGAATTTGGGATGACAGTTTCTTATTTTTTTAATTAATATATTTTATTTTTATAGGGATAGAAATTGGAACTTTGATTTTTCTAATTAAAAAATTCCCTGATGAAGAAAATTCTTCTTGAGGGCATTTTTGTTGTTATTCTTCTATTTATATCCTTGTAGTCACTTTTTACATTATTTTCATGGCTTTCACTTTCTATCAGCTCATTTAAGTCTTTCTTGTCGTTTTTGAATTCTTCATATTCAGTGTTTCTTACCACACAGTAATATTCCATTGCATTACGTTCCATAATTTGTTTAGCTATTATCTTGACCAACGAGCCTCTACTTTTCTGCTACAAAAATTACTATTATGAATAACTTTGGAGTATATTAAACCTTTCTTTTTACCACTGACCTCCTTAGGGTATTTGTGTAGCAGCAGGATCTCTCTGGGTCAAAGGATATAGATGTTTTAGTTACTATGTTAGCATAACTCTAAATTGCTTTCCTCAATGATTAGATTAATTCATAGTTCCCCCCAAAATATATTAGTGTGCCTTTCTTTTCTGCTGGCTCTTCAGGGAGCTGTTTCATTACTATGCTAGTCTATGGACTATCTGACTTTGATAATCACAGCCTTCTGTTTGAACACTTTAATTTACAGAAGGATAAAAAGTAGATAAGAAATAACATGGCTCGATAAGCCATATTTAACATGCTGTGTCAGTATTGAATGGTGAGGGGAGGTTTGCTTTATAATAAAGAAGGAATGACTCCAAGGTCAAACAAATCCAGCAGTTGCTTGGTGATTTATGTGAAAATTTGCAATATTTCTAGTAGAAGTTACACTTGAAAAACCCAGCCTTTATTTTGGCATTAAACCTGGGTTCTATTTGGTCAAGCAAGAGTAAAGTGAGAACTATTAAAGTTGGGAGGAAGGTCTAACAGACAGATTTATGACGGCTGGTACCTTGTTTATTAGGTAAGCTGGCAAAATCCTTGCTCTGGTAGATTTGGTCTGGACCAGCTTCTAAAGAATGCTCGTTGTAGCTTTCTGGCATCCAGAGGGGCCTTGGCTTTGGATGGATCATGATCTGTAGGGATGGAGTTACTGACACTGTCATGCTCTGTAAATGTTAATTTCAGCTATAGGCTGGACTTTATGAATACTGGGAGCACTGTTGGTTTAGTATTTTCAACTCTGCTTGTGTACATAAAGTTGTATAGGAAAGGTGGTAACTGTCTCCCATCACTGGGTAGGTCCAAGGGATGTGGTTGTTGAAGTGAACTCAGGTCTTTCCTTCTACTCTCCTCCCGTACTAATTTTTTCATTTATGTAATGAAAGGCATCCACCGTGATTGATTCCAAAAGTCCATTCTATCTGCAAAATGTTTGAATTAAATAAAGAATAGCCTGATTCCCCAGAAGCAAATCAAGTCAAGAGCACTTATTAAGTGCTTATTATAGATCAGAAGTGCTAAGTTCCAGGGGAAAGTTACAGATAAAAAGTAAGTCCAGACCTCAAGAACCTTGAAAGTCAAAGATCTGGAGAAGAAAGAGGTGGGTATCCACCTTCTAGGTTTATTAATATGGTAATATAATATAATAATATAATACTATGGTAATAAAGCTAAAGAAGAAAGATGGCTGGCTGGCCTGGTCCCTTCCTTGGAATGGACTTTCCAGGAGGAGCTCATCAATGAGAGGAGACTTCCTGGGCAAATCAATGTTCCAGGGTGAGGAGGCCACAGGTTCTAGGGGAAGTTAGGAAACAAAGTGGTGCTTGTTTTTTAGTCTTTCTCAAAGATGACAGTATCTTGTTTTGTGGTTCAGCCATATCTGACTCTGTGACCCTTTTTGGGTTTTCTTGGCAAATAGTGGTTTGCCATTTCCTATTCTCGTTTATTTTACAGATGGGGAAACTGAGGCAGCAAGTATAAGTGTCTTGCCCAGGGTCACACAAATAGTAAATGCCTGAGATCAGATATGAACTTGAGAAGACTCCAGGCCATACTATGAGGTTTTAATTTTCTCCAATTCTTTACTTAAAATAGAAAAGAAAGAACAAAACAGAAAAATGAACAAACGAAAAACCCAGAGCAGCTATAGCTCCATGTAGTTTTATGCCACAGGATTGCATCCCGGATGGGAAAAGATAGGGGTCTAATTTATCTCTCTTCACTTGGAGGTAATCAGCCAGGTAGCAAAAAGCCGGTCCAGGACATCGTTGCAGAACAAAAGCTGGGGGATCTTGAAACTTACCATAACTTTCCAGGATTCAAGGAATTGGATAAAAATGCTGGCTCTACTACCCACACTGCCTTTGTGATTTGGGACAACTTATTTTACTTTGTTTCTTCATCTCTAATGGAAGGGAATTGGGCTGATGATCAGAGGCCGCTTCCATTTCCAAATTTATGATGTTATCACTGAGAATGGCCCAGAACCAATTAGGATCCCTCTAAGTTATATCTGGAGCAGTATTTTTTCCTCCCTCAGGGCAACCTTAGGCTTGATTGCTTCAGTCTTAAAAACAAGAATTTCATCTGGCTCTAGATGAGCCTCAGAACTTGGTCGCCATTGTTTCATTGGAGATGATTTTTAGTAATTGAGAACTAGAGATGCCAATTAATTGGCTCATAACTTTTGCTTGAAATCTAGAAAGATCTGTAGTAGAAGAGTTACTTAATAATAGACATTTTCCTTTTGGCATATAGTAAGCAAAATATATTTATTTGTGACTAATATTATTAGCAATTAAAACAGCACCACACGACAATGAAAATAAAAGAGAAAAATGTCATGTATACTTTTGAGAAGAAAATAAAAAATTGGCAGAGGCCTAAATATTTGGCAGCTTCTCCCAAAATTAGAAATTAGAAATGGATCCTCGAACACAATATTAATCCTGCTTCCAGGCAAAATTGAGGTCAAAGTGTCCTTATCATTACTTCTATGCAACTCCCATTGGCTGGAGTTGATATCTCTGAGAGTTACATGCCAGGAACTCAGGGCACATTTTGGCCCAGAACTTATTAACTTTGGCAACAGCCGGGGTAGCTTCTCACTCTGACAGAGTTATTGAAACTTAGATTAAATTATCTTCCCTCTGGAAAAAATCAAAGGTAGATCATTTTGAAGATTTGGTGTAGGCAAAAGAAATGATAGCTCTTGGGTAGGTGTAATCTTTTTGTATGCTTTTTTTCCTAAATGAATTCAATACTGCCTTTTGAGAGCACCTCCAAGCCATGAGTTTAAGGATCATAGATTTAGAGATGGAAGGGGCCTTAGATTTAATCTAATACTTCATTTTATGGATGAAAACCATGAGTACCAGAGAAACTAAACTTGATTGTAGAGTGGGGGAAACCTGGGATTTGAATCCAAACCCCGTGATGTCAAATGCTTCATTTCTTCCCATTGTCCCACCTCCTTAAGCTTTGTGAGACATTCTCTTTGCAATGCTGGTGATAGAAGGGTTAATGAAAAGCCTTCCTAGAAAGGGAGCTAGTGGTGACTGTGTGCTTTTTGTCCATGGCTAGGATCAATAATTCGGTTCTGTCTCTGTTTCCTTTCCAAAAGCACCTCTGTTGCAGATGCTACAATCTTATTTCTGAATTTGACCTTCTCCTCTAGGAGCAACTTGCCTCTTTCTTTGAGTTAGGACTCTCTCCCCATGCACAGAAGTATCTTTCCATTTATGTATGAAGGATGCAAGATTTGGGTTCCTATTTTGCTTTCTTTTATGTATAATAGGAAAACTTCTGAGTGAGGTTCATAATATAAAAAGCATATTTGAGATTGTGTGATGATAAACTGTGATAGACTTGGTTCTTGTCAGCAATTCAGTGATCCAAGGTGATCCTAATAAACTTTGGATGGAAATGCCATCCACATCCAGAGAGAGACCTATGGAGATTGAATGTGGATCAATGCACACTATTTTCATTTTCTTTTTCTTTCTCATGATTTTTCCCTTTTGTTCTAACTTTTTTTTCTCCCAACATTGAAAATATGTAAAGAAAATGAATGTACATGTATAGCCTAAAAAAACAAAAAGTGAAACACAAAATTAAAAATAATAAAGCTTGTTTGATCATGCATCATTATGGGAACCACTTAATTATATTGTTGAGTTGTATCCAATTTTTCATGATCCCATTTGGGCTTTTCTTGACAAAGTTACTAGAGTGATTTGCCATTTTGTTTTCTGGTTTATTTTATAGTTGAGGAAACTGAGGCAAACAGTGACTTGTCCAGTTACACAACTAGTCAGTGTCTGAGGCTAAATTTGAAGTCTGGTCTTTCCAACTCCAGGCCTTGCACAGGACTCCTTGTTCACTGTGCCATCCAGATGCTCCTTTATTGAGATTCTTTATTTTGTTCCTGCCAATATTTGTTCTTGTCTTCTACCAATTACTTCTACAGGGATAGAGAAATAAATAAAGTTGGAGGGGGAAAAACTAGTTATTTTCCACAGCTAGAGGGAAATCTTCAGTTTCCTGATACTATATAATGTGGTACTTTACTCTGGAATCAGCCAGCTGTCCTTCTGGCTACTGGAAGTTTTTCCAAAAGAGAATAATCTCTTAGCACCAAAAGGTGGTATACTCAGCATGTCATGCTTCTGAGATTCCTTTTTCTTTCATGTTTATAGTATTTTGGCATAAAATATGCTTTGTTGAGTTCTGGGACTTTTTATCTTCTTAGTGCCTAACTTTTTCCCTAAGGGGTTATCCATATTCTTTGCTTTCTCTTGGGGCTGATCAATAATTTTGCCAATACTTTAATAGGTATTTGGTTTAAGAACACGAGAAATATTATCCTTGGTTTCTATGGGATAGGATTTAGGATTAAGAATATTCTCAAAATGTCTGTAATCCATAATTATTCATATGATATGATACAACATAATAATTCATATTTTTCTCTGCCATCAAAGATCTAAATGTGGCCAATGAGTAAGATTAAAATGATCATGAAGATAAAATGCTAATATAGTCAGGTTGATTTTTTAAAAAATAGTTCTAAAAATGGATAGCAGCCTAAAATTGTAAATTTGGGGATATTAAAAAATTAAACTAGACATAGCAGGCTTTTAAAATCTGCTGTTTTACATTAAATATTCATTTGTCTGCTTAATCTGCTCTTGAATCTCAATTCAGACATTTAGCACAAATTATTCAACATGTGGACCTTAGAAAGGTTTTCAGTCTTTTGCTTCTTTTGCTTTTTTCTTTAAATATAAATTTAAAAAAAAAAAGTTTCTGGCTCAGATGCACATGCAGACAAATACCTCCTATGTTCCTAGCTTCCAGTTTCTGCTGGGCAGAATATGGCTGGCTTCAAAAGGCAAGACTTAATGAATTTAAAGGATGGATACTTGGCATCCTCAGAATGCTTCATATTATATAGGAAAAAAAGGCCTAATTCCAAATTGAATTAACACTCTGAAACATTACTAACATCTGAAGTCACAAGACTTTAGACATTTAAGGACTGGAGAAAATTTCCCCCATCAGTCCATATTACTTTGTTTTTTTCCTATTAAGCTGTTAAAGACCTAAAGCTCAAGGATTTTGTGCATATATACATGCATGCAAGCCTACCAACAGCATTAAGTCTTAGAAGAAAGAAGGAAGGAACCATGGATTTTATTGTCTATCCTAATGGTATTAAAGAACATCAGTCATCAGAAAAGGCCTTGAACAGGCCTGTGATTTTCTGTTTTCCTAAAAGATTTTTTATTTTACAGACTTATTTCTTTCAGATTTAACTTTATTTCTTTCAGGCCTTGCATCTTTGGCCTTATGATTTACATCAGGGGTCCTCAAACTTTTAAAATAGGGGGCCAATTCACTGACCCTCGGACTGTTGGAGGGCTGGGCTATAGTAAAAAAAAAAAAAAAAAACAACTTTGTTTTGTGGGCCTTTAAATAAAGAAACTTCATAGCCCTGGGTGAGGGGGATAACCATCCTCAGCTGCTGCATTTGGCCGCAGGACGTAGTTTGAGGACCCCTGATTTACATGATAGCTGTCAAATAATTTGAATCAACATGGGACCAAATTGGTCAACCAGTGAAATTCTTGACTGTTTAAGAGAGATCAGTGCAAGGATACAAATTTATTTTCGAGCCCAATTTTACTAGTGGGCCTTGGTACCCATTTTAAAACTCCTATTAGTTACATTCATTACTAGGTTTGTTTATGGGGGAAAAAAAACAAACACAACACCTGCATGAAAGTGACTAGATGGATGATTTCCTTTTTCTTGGTTTATCTATAAGATGCTTTGTTCTTTTTTGAAAGCAGGCGTTTTATTTCAGGGTTACAGTGAATGTATGATGGAGCCTCTTGGCAGCCCATCTTAAAAGTTATAATGTAATGTGATGCATAGTTTTATTGCCTCGTTAGTCTCCCAGTCAAGTCTGGAAGATGAAATTGAATTGTTTTTTTCACTTTATCCAGTTTCTGCACTCTCTTAAATTTTAGATTTGTTCAGTTTTTCTTGTGTCTCTAATGAAGCTAATCTGTTCCTTTGACAGGACTAGCAAAGCCCTTTTCACCAAGATCATTGGTGCCAAGTAATTAGCAGTTCTGTGTCCGATGGAAACCATGTACTTTGTTTCCTTTCACCAATCAGAATTTGTGTTGCAGATGAGCTGATCTAAGTTCTCTCTTGCTTTAACAGGAGCCCTTTTCCAAGCAGACACATTACTCATAGCTCCGAAGTCATAGCTTTGACTGAGTGGAAAATACAATTGTGAAGCAGGGCTTGCTTTTATATGTCCAATTAGTAGCCCTGATAAGAATTCATTCATGTCATCTTATTCATTAATTATTCTTTATTTATAAACATTATGCATGTATGTCATAAAGTAACTTTCTGAAATATATTATGCATACATACTTAAATTCCAGTAAATTTTAAAAATTATGGATGATTGGAATTATTTCATATTTGATACATGATATAACACCACTAATATGTTTATGTGTATAAGTATAATAATGCTTTTGTATTTAAGCATAATTTCTTTTAATTGGATAGCATATGTACCATACAGGGCCATGCAAATGTGAACTGTTGCTATTAGATGTGCATATACACACATTCACACATGTATACATATAAACACACATATACATATGTATACATATATAAACATGCATGCACACATATATCTAATATAAATTTTTTAGCATTTTTGAAAGTATTGAGACCTTTATATTTTATTCAGATTAATATGTAGGCATTTGGGTTGCCGAAAATGTTAGGTCATTTGAAACTTTGAGTTAACTTCTTCTTGTCAAAGAAGAGCATAAAAATTCAAGCTCCTACATGTGCCTGATTTTTGCTCAAAGAAAAGTTTTACAATTAAGCCAGGGAAATATGAAAATGGAGATTTACAATAGAAAGCTTGGTGCCCTTTAAGTTAATGCCAGACACACAAGTGTGGATGCTATCTGTAGTTTGAACTATAGATGTACAGGAATATTTTGCAAAATATGTCAAACAAGTTACACACAGTCCATTTTCTATACTTTGCATCTGCTGTTAATTGGGATACTCAGTTTCCTTGATACTTAGCTGTTAAATATTCATTTATTTTACATTAAAAAGATGGAACAGAAACCCATACTTGATCTGGAAGAGGTAAATCTTTTATTTTGCTTATGCTATTCTAGGTTATTGCTCAAATCAAGATCAAAACCTCATGATTTTAGCGTAGGCAGTTCTTTCCTGTCATATCGTGTTACTTTTATTTCTGAGTAAACCACCATAGACTGGATTGTGAGTATAAAGCTGTCAATTAGTATAGATTCATTGACATGTGCTGAAATCTGACCTATACTCTGTGCAGCCAATTTGCTGTAACATATATTTTTTCAATTAAATTAATAGAAAATACATCAGAATATGAAACATTATAATAAGAGAAGGTGATGGAGATTTTTTTCTGATCTGAGAAGTTCTAATATTTGAATTTTGAGGACTTCTCAGTGGCTTATACTTCCTTCATAAATATTATTTTCCTCTCTCTTTTCACCTCTCATGCAAAATTCTCCTCTGCCCTAGGGAGCAGAACACAACCTACCAAGCCTTTTATGCTTACATCAGAACTAATGAAACTGGCTGAAGATACGGTGATCTCTGCCCTTGACTTGACTGGCAAAACCTAATTTCACTGTTTTGTGGAACATTTCATTGAATCTTGATCCTGATCTGATATTCCCACCTTCCTATTGTGTAGGCCATTTTCTGCTGGTCTTTTCATGTCTGGCTTGAATTCCAAATCCATTGAATTACAGAATATCAATCAGGATTTTTTTTAGAGGCATCTAATGGGGAATGGAATAGGAATCAGTTATAAAACATTCCTAATAAGGCCTCAGCTAGTCTATGCTCGAAGACCTCATAAAATATCTTCATGAGGAGCCTGAATGATAATCTCTGAAGAAATCAAAACCCCTCTGGGCTTCCATTCTTTCATCTTCATAATGAATGAATGACAGGTATTTACTTATTGAGCTTATTATGTCCAAGACATTAGAACACAAACACAGTAAATCAAGAAAATCTTAATCCACTGGGAGCTTACGTTGTAATGGGAGAAAGAGAGCATATAATGGAGAAAGGGAGTCAGAGTCATTTAAGTAGGGTTTGGTTTGGAAATAATGGCCTAGAAGCTTAGCTCTGGGGAAGAGAGGTACCTCATGGCCCAGAATTCTGATGGAGATGAGGAAGACTGCTCAGAATTGGGGTGATGTGGTTTGGAGCTGGGGGCAGGAAAGTGAAAATGGAGAGATCAGTTATCTCTGTGATCCTTCTTTATTTTATGATTGTTAGTAGCTAGGGATCTTCATGTTATTTAGAGTGAACCTTTGGGGGAAGCCAGTCCAATTCTCCTATTTTTGTTATGCTTCTCTAAGAAGCATGAGTAGTAATGATATTTGGGTTTGAATGCCTAAGTTGCTATGACCAAAAATGAGGGTGGTGAGTGTCAACTTGTGTACTAATTGATAGTGAGCTTTTCAGCAGTTACTTGAGCAAGAAATATGTAGTCTCTTATCAAGTCTGCACTATTTTCAGCTTTATTACTTGGAATAATGCTCCATGTCATGATGAGATATCAGAGTAGTACTTTAGTAAAAGATATGTTTAGTGATATCAATTATAATTAATTTATTTAGCTCTTTTTTTTTTTTGCTGTTTACAACAGTCCTGTGAGGTAAGTCATGCCTGAAAATAGTATTATTCCTGTTTTTCAGGTGAATAAATTTAGGTAAAAGGGTCACAGGTCTATTTAAATATTGAAAACCATGTTTGAATCCAAGTCTCTCCTGACTGAAGAGTTGAGTACTCTTTCCAATGGGCCACACTGCTCCCAGAGGCCTTTCACCAAGTTTACATTGATTCAGTATTTCTCTGTGTTCCTACACAACTTAAAAAAATACTTTGTGTATCAAGGACACACAAAAAGTAGGATTGTCTCTATTTTCTAAGGGTTCACATTCTGAAGGAGGGAAACAACGTATTTGAAGGTTTCAGCTACAAATATGGAATGGTCATGTGGATTTTAGATTTTAGAATCCAGCTGCAAAGCAGGCAGAAATGCATCTTTAATACTGGTTCTACTGATCAAATTTTGTCAGCTTTTATTTGATAAAACCAAAGATTTAGGTGATAAGAACGTAGCAGCTGTGGAAATGGTTACTGGGATGCAGAGGGGGGGTTGCTCTCCAGGATGGCCATAGATCCGAGGCTGGAAGCATCGATACTCTACATGCTCTTGGGTCTGAGTCTTGTGCTCTTTCCGTCAGTCTGATGGGAGATATTGGTCCAGATCCCCAAGATGCCTTACTGCTTCAGTTAGTCGTGCCTTTACTTCCTTATGAGTGGCGATTGGTTGACAGTTTGTAGGGTTGTCTGACTCCTTCTCCCCAAAAGCCACCTCCCCAAAGTGGACTGCAAAGACTGAACCAGAAACAAGAAGAGTAATCTAGAGCAAAGCTTCTTAAACTGTGGGTTGTGGTCCCTTATAAGGACTCATAATGGACTGTGAAGGTCATGGAATTTTGAGTTATTGTCAGTAATATATTTTACATTTTAAATACCTGTATGCCTGGGGTCACATAAAATTTCTTGGACAAAAAGGGGTTGAGTGGAAAAAGTCTGAGAAACCCTGAACTAGAGGATGCTCCCCTCCCAGTACCCCTGTGTCTAACTGCCTATGGGTGACAGTTGGTAATCAATTGATGGGCTGAGGAATGGAGACTCCTTTTTCACAAAAGTTTTTCCTTATTTGGTGGCTATCAGGGCTGTGCTGGAAGCAGGCTTGGTGATTTGGGGACACTACTATTCCCAAGACTTTTGAATTCAATGTTGTATCTAGGATGTGCATAGAAAAGGTGTTCAAAGTGATGAACAGTGCTTGTGTAGTTGTAGGTACTAGAGAAGGCAGGGACTTTTATTTTCAAAATATATGCAAAGATAGCTTTCAATATTCACCCTTACAAAACCTTGTGTTCCAAGGTTCTCCCTCCCTTCTCCCCACCCCTTCTCCTAGACAGCAATTTTTCTATACATATTTCCACATTTTGCTGCACAAGAAAAATCAGATCAAAAAGGAAAACAAATGAGAAAGAAAAAAAAATACAAGCAAATAACAGAAAAAGTGAAAATGCTATGTTGAGATACACATTCAATCCCAAAATTGATTGAATGTGGATCTTTGACTTGATTGAGGATATGGGGATCCTTTCTCTGGCTCTCTCTGTCACAAGTCTATTAGAATTGACCTGAATCAATTGAGTCCCTCAGAATTGATCATCATATGATTTTCTTGGTGGTGGTGTTCAAGTTTCTCTTGGTTCTACTCACTTCACTTCGCATCAGTTCATGTAAGTCTCTCCATTGCCTCTTTTTTAAAATCCTGGCACAGTTCTTGGCAGCTAGTAGGCACTTAATGAGTATTTGTTGATTGATTGATTGGTTGGTTGATTGATTGGCTGGTTCGTGCTTCCTCTTACCTCTCCGGTAGTTTGCCTTGATGCTCTGGTTAGAATGATGACCTTCCTTTTGGGTAGCAGTTGGTGGAGATGAATAGGCCCTTTTATGAAAGAGCTGCCTCCATAGATGGACTAGAAGCAGGACCAGGTCTGGGGAGGGATGCTGGTGCTTCTGTTCCCAGAGCTCATGTTCTGTTTTTGTTTTTCCTTCAAACAACTTAAAATGATTCCTCCAAAAAATATCTCATTTATTATCTGTGTGCTACCAAGGTGATTTTCTTAAAAAAGCAGTTCTGATGATATTAATGCTGCCTTTTCCTGCTTCATTCCCTCCCCCAACTTAGAAACCAGGGCTCCTCATTTAGCATTTTAAGATTTTTACACTTGGCCCCTTCCTGCTGTTTGAGCTTTCTCACATTTCTCCCCCTCCATATCCTCTACAAGTTAGCCACACTGACCTTTTTGCTGGTTTTTTCTCCATGACATTTTTTCTTCTGACTTTGTGCCTTCACCCTGCAATGTGTGTGGTTCTTACCTCCAGGCCCTCCTGAGTTCCAAAGCTTCCTTCAGTTTTGTCCAAAGCCAGTCTTCTGCAGGGAAGCTCCATCCTGCTCATCCTACCCACTTCTTCTCAGATTTCCTCTCATCTTATCATTTTATCTATCTTATATGTGTGAACATGATTATTTGCAGGTTGTCTTCCCCGTTAGAATGTGGTCTTCTGGAGGGCAGATACCTTGCTTTTGCCTTTATATGGATGGTCCTTACTATATATCATACTTTGTGTATTTTCCTCCTGAAATAGTAAACATCAGTAGATGGTCTTGATTGGTTTTGATTGATTATTTGAATTAAAAATCACCAATCATTCAATCAATAAACATTTATTAAACACAATGCCCTAGGTACTGTGAAATATGCAAAAACATGATTTTTGCCCTTTAGGAGTTAAAGGTCTGATGGGAAAGACTAGGCAAAAATGGTAGTCCCTTTTTATCTGTATGACCTAAAGCAAGTTACTCTATCTTTTTTCTATCAAAGCTTCCTAATCTATTAAAGAGATGATAATATGGTCCATCTATCAGTTATGAAAATCAAATGACATAATAGTGTTTAGTACAGTACTCCCTCCTTTGTGTATCTCTCTCTTATCTTCTGTCTCTTTGTCTCTGTTTCTGTCATACATGCACATGAACAGACACACACGTGTGCACGTGCGCATGCAATTGTTAATGGGAAAAATAATGTCCTTTAAGGTTATCACTGTGGTGATAACATTGATTCTTGTATTTGACCAAAGTTTTGTTGTTGGTCAACTTTGATTGTATTTTTGTAGTAAATTTCTTTTGTTCTTCTTTTGACTCATAGAGTAAATTTAAAAATAAAAACCTTAAAAATTTTAATTGAAAATTAAAGATAATCCCCTAAAATGCTTGCTTATTCAATTAAAATAAAAAGTGAAAATTTTTACTTATAGGAAGCAAGAAGTCTTATCTTATGGCATTTTCTTTTACAGACACTTATTCTAGTGCCTTGTCCTGGGCCTTGCACAGAACATGTGTTTAATGAATGTTTATTTAATTGATAGTAGCTAACATCTTTTTCATCAAGATCATTGTAAGATACAACATTAAAATTTATCTTTTATTTAGTGTATTTTAGTGACCTAAAAAAAGATTCAAATGGTTATACTGTATTTTCACTTAAGTTTTGTTTGCAATAAAGATTTCTGGCATTGGTTAAGGAACAAAAAAGCTTGTAAGCGAATGTTTTGAGGGGTACAAAATCATTTATACAATTCCAAATCTACCTAATTCTATTATTACTACCTGATCTTTTTTCTTTCTTTTTTTTTAAATTAGAACAGAAAAGATTGTCAAATGCTTGCTGACATTAAGCTATGGTATTATTCTGGTGTTCTATAGTTTTAGAAACTTGCCAATAAAAGATAATGTGGTCAGTTTGACTTATCTTATTGTTATGAAATCATTCCAGCTTCTCAGGTTCTCTACTTTCTTTTCTTAAGTGTACAGAAGCCAGATGTTGAAAAATGCTATCTGGAATTTTTTATGAGATTATGTCAAATTTATCAAATTATAATTTCTTTAATTTGCTTTTTTTTTTTTAACTTTTTGAAAATCATTTGCCTGTTTCCAATCTTTTGGCACTCTCCAAGACTTTTCAAAGTTCTTTAAATATCTTCTGAGATGTGTGTATGTATGTATGTATGTGTGTACTTATACATTATATATGTATGTGTATGAGTATACATATATGAATATACTATAAATATATTTTAAGGAGACTAGAAAGCATAAATATATTAAAACATTCATCAAATATCCTATTTATATATGTACATATGACATAAACACATGGATTCATACATATGTATGGATGTACATGTGTATTTGTTTGGTTCTAGATATCTGAAACTATTTAGTGCAGTCTTATTATCTTTTTACTCAGCTTGACCTTTAGGTGCTTCATAACAATGTCATCCTTACTCCTTCCAGTTTCAAGACCATTCTACTTATGGTAGAAAAAAGATGGGAAATTAGTTGAGTAGGGCTTGTGTATTGCCTTTTTTTATTAGCCATCTTTTACTGAATATAGCTTTTTTAAAAAGATGTTTCTTAAAAAAAAGATTTCCCCCCAAAATTTAGCTAATTCAATACTTTATCTAAACCATCAATGTTTTTAAATCTTTAAATTTAAATATTCATTATCCTTCTATTATATTATTATAAAAAGGAACTCCAGAATCTTTTAAAGTCCCATTTTTAGGTATTTAGGTAGGCTCAAAATAAATTGTAAAATATGAAATGGAATAGTAAGAGTTATGGGTTGCAATTCATAGAATGCTGGAATTGAGCCAAGAAGGCCAGTCTTCAGAACCAGGCTTTTAGACACTTAGTAGTTGTGTGACCCTAGGCAAGTTACTTAGTATTTGATTGTCTCAGTTTCCTCACCTGTATGGTTAATAATATCACCTCCTGCCCAGGTTCTTTTGAGGATGAGATAGCATATGTAAAGTGCTTTGTGAACCTTAAAATGCTATATAAGAGTTTTCTATCTATACTATTGTTTACTTCAAGACTCCAGCACTATATAAAGAGATGATCCTCTGTGATTTGCAGTTGGAATATTTATTTCCAACTCCATTATTTACTATGTGTAATAATTCTGTAGAAACTCACTTTATCTTTTTGGGCCCCAATTTTCTCCCCTATAAAAGAAGGGGGTTAGATGAGGTGATTGTTGATATCCCTTCAATTTCTAAAGCCTAGGAGTCTAAAAATTTGAAACCTGAGTTTTATAGTGAGTGCCAATGAGTAGGATTTTAGTTATAATGGAGACTTCCCACAGCTATCTAATTAATTCTGAATAATGCTATAAAACTTTTCTATATTAAAAATAAATTCAACTGATTAGAAGCTTTTCTGTCCTACTGTTCTCACGTAGCCTGTCTCTTGTTTACAATCTTGCAATTTGTACTCTTTTCCTCCCTTTTTATCTCCCCTATAATCTGCCCATTTGTTCTGATTTTTTTTAAGGGATGTAATAATTAAGAATAAGCTAGAGAGATAAGGTTTTAGAGTTTTACTTAGATTAGTCTCCACTCTCAAGGTACCTAGATCACTTGAGACTAACTGGCTTTTTTGTCCTACAGGGAAAGGAAATTCTTACCTTCTTACTCAGCAGTTTGTTTGAGGCTTTTAAGAAACCTCCCTGGCAGGTTTGACAGCTTTAATAGTGGGATTCATGAGAATTTTGTTCTTTTCCTTAAAGTGATTCAATTAGAAGCTCTTTGAACAGAGGACAGGCAACTGTGAGATTTCCTTAAACCTGACAAAATGAAACTCATGGTCATGTAGAAAGACTTATAAGAACAGGTTAGTTTACCTTCAGTGGATATGGGTCAGACAAAAACCACTAGCTTAATCATCAATGACTAGTCATATTAATGTCTGAGAAGAGCATTTCTCTCTAAAACGTTGCAAAATGGTGATTTCATATTTCCCATGGCACTCCACCCTACCTGTGATAGGCAAAACAAATATGGGGCAAGAGTATAGGTTGCATTTTCTGTCAAAATCTAAGATATGATACCCTCCTTTCCCCAAGGAAAAAAGGCAAGCTTTAACATTTTCCCTATCTCCCTCCTCTTTTTTTTTTAAATTAAAACTTTATTTTCAAAACATATGTATTGGGGCAGCTAGGTGGCGAGAGCACTAGCCCTGAAGTTAGGAAGACCTGAGTTCAAATCTGGCCTCAGACACTTAACACTTCCTAGCTGTGTGACCCTGGGCAAGTCACTTAACTCCAGTTGCCTCAGCCAAAAAACAAAACAAAACAAAACACGTATGTATAATTTTTCAACATTGACCCTTATAAAACCTTGTGTTCCCCTTTCCCCCCCTTCCTGTTACCGCCTCCCCTAGATGGCAAGTAATCCAATATGTGTTAAACATGTGCAATTTTTCTATATATATCTCCACAATTATCATGTTGCGCAAGAAAAAATCAGATTTAAAAGGGGAAAAATGTTCCTTTTCTTTCTTAAACCTCCCTTCCCCTTTCCTCACCTTGGTTGGCAGAAGCTAATTAAACCATATACCTCACACAGGATTGTTGCTGGGAATAGAGAGAAGGCTATGACATCCTTTTTACCTCTTCTAAGAAATTCCTGAGATTCCTTAAAGATCTGAAAATTTAGAAATTTCTGCTTTTCTTTACTTGATTAGAGTATAGGATATGCCCTCAACAAAATAACATTGTCCGAAAATTGGAGAGGAAAATCCAACAAATTTCTATATGCTTTCTTGTAGGGTCTAGGGAGGTGTCTGAGCTTGATTGGATTGTTTATCATTTACTTAATTAGTAAAAACTTGAGTAACTAAGATGTAAGGCAGGAATTACTACTAGACACTGCACAAGGGGAATTAAAAGATGTGATTTTGTCAGCTTATGATCTAACATATTGTAGTGATATAGATTGATGTAAGATTTACACACGTTGTCAGAAATTGGAGGGGAAAATCCAATGACTTTCTATAAGTTTCTTTGTAGAGTCTAGGCAGGTATCTGAGCTTGATTGGATTGTTTTATCGTTAACTCATTCATTAAACACTTGACTGGCTAGTATGTAACAAAGCAGCAGCTACTGCTAGACACTTTTTAGGAGAATTAAAAAATGTGATTTTGAGTATTTAGTAACATGATATTTTAATGATTTAGATTGATGTAAGATTTGCACATAATCAAGCAGTATATTAACACATTTAAGCAGAGAGCAAAATGAATTTATGAATTGGCAAGTGAACCTCCACAGTGTCAGTTCTTCTGATTGTCAATTCTCATGTCCATACAGGTGACTCCCAAACCATCACATCCAACATTTGGTCTCTCTCCCAGCACATTACCAAATGTCTGCTTTCTGACATCTCTGGTTGGCCATCGATGGGGAAACAGAACTAACATGTGCAAAACAGAGCTCATTATCTTCTCCTGAAACTCACTCTTCTTAATTTCCTTATTTCTACCAAGATCATCATTATGCTTCTGGTTTGTAACTGTAGTCATTCTTGACCCTCATTCCTCTTCTATATGCAATCATTAGTTTAATCTTGTCAATTCTACCTCTACATCTCTTTCTCTGCCCCCTAATCTCTACCATTACTGCCTACCTTATGGAGGCACTTGCCTGCACTATTGAAATAGCTTCTTAATGGGTCCTTTCTCTTTTCCATTGTTTGTCTCTATGTCATCTTATGGGCTGTCCCCATAACTTTAAATGTTCTCACTAATAGAATCAGATTTCCTTCAAAGCACAATCTAACTTCCCATTTCTTCTCTTCTAAGAAGCCTTTCCTGATTTCTAGAATTGTTGGTATTTTCTATGTCCTAAAAGTACTTAGGAGTTACTCTTATTTATATTATATTACACTGTTCCAATTGTTCATTAGCACTTACTCTTTACTTTGTATATATTTTCTGTATACTTGTCTGACCTCTTGTTTCCTGTCAGTAGATTGTGAGGTCCTTGAGAGCTAAGACCATTTCATTTTGTCTCTAGCACATAGGACGTAGATGCTCAATTAATGCTTATTATATTAGCGTGTTTGAATAGAAAAAGGGCATTTCAAAATTTTTACTTTTTCTCTGAGAGTTACAGAAATGTTTAAGAGAAGCTGGGAAGAATATTGATGACAAATTGAATACAATTATTTTGCCTCAACCTTTCAATTTTTTAATTTCATTTTCTTGTCTTTTGTGTTTTTATAGCATATAGTTCTAAACATGGAGTTCTACTCAAAACCCAATTAATGTAACCCTAAGAGGCCTAGATACTTAAGTGGAGCTAATCAATTAAAATGAAAATTATCTTTAAATATATCCTTTATCAGTTTCAGAGGATTTGGGGTATTGAGTGAAAGACAGATGATTTCTTCACAGGAAACATGTTGTGATTGGTTGAGAAGACCAAAGTCCTACTTCTTAGGCTATTAAAAAAACAGCAAATCAGTTTCAGGTAGACTAGTCAAATAATAATAAGTTTAGTTGTAGAAGAATTCTAGTTCAGAGAATTCTCTCTTAGTAGAGTTGCACCCATGTTCCTGGGAAGGAATTGCTCTTTGGTAGGAGAGGAAAGAAGTTATGATTATAGACTTCACAAAATTTATCAAATCTTGCCCATGGGAAAATTGCATCTAATGCAAATTTAATGAGCACTTTATAAATTGATCAATAAACATTAAATGCCTGTGATTTGGTATGTAAGTGAGGGGGATACCAAAAAAGGCAAGACAGTTCTTCTCAAAAAGTTCACAATCTAAAGGGAGATAATATGCAAATAATAACTATATACAATAGTATATACTATATATATTATATTTACTAGTATATACTATATAATTACATTATAGTATACACAAAAAAAAAAAACTGCATGTAGGACAATTCAGATATATTCAACAGAAGGAAGACAGCAGAATTAAGAGAACTGGGAAAGGCTTCCTGTAGAAATTGAGTTTGAGGTGGGACTCAAAAAGAGCCAGGAGAGGCAGAAGGGAACTGCTCAGAGCTGGAGAAAAACATTTCAAATAATCAGGAGATGTTAGTTTTTCCTTTGCCACATGTGCTCAGAAGTATTGTACTTTACATTTGTGTCTACCCTTGGATTCCGTATAGTTGTGAAACCATGCCCCAGAATTTTTAGAGTGGGGATATTTTTGTCCCTATACCATCTTAGGAAATACCTTTGCCAGAAAAAGCTAATAAAAGCTGGCTGTTGTTGATAGGAAGCACAGAGGTGGAGTTGTAGAAACCTATTTCCTTAGGGTCACCCAAAGAATCTTAAGCATTAGAAGCAGCTGCTTCTGGGGGCCTAAGTCACCAGGGCAAGTAGAGGGAGGGTGTAACATAAGAAATGTTAAACTGATCTGACTTTGTTAATTCCATTTTCATAACTTAAGGACTTAGGAGGGATAAAAGGGATTCAGAAATGATTTGATTGCTAGATTCACAATTCAGTGTTAATGTGGCAGGAGATGTCTGGGATGGGTCTGTTGGGCTGCTGCTTCCTGTTTTAATCAATGATTTTGTTTAAATGCATAAATGGCATGCCCATCCCATTTGTAGATGGCACAAAGCTTTAGGGAATAGCCACCATGCTGAATGATTTAGAATCCAAAGGGATCATGACAGACCAGTACATTGGACTGAATCTAATTAGATGCAATTCGGATAAATATAAAGACTTCACCTGACTACAAAAAGCCGAAATTCACACATGCAAGGTAAGGGAATTGTTTTGGTGAAGATATGGGGATTTTAGTGAACCACAAAAACCAACATTGTGAAATGGTAGCCAGAAAAGCCCATTTTAAAATACTGTATCCCACTTCTCTCTAGTTCTATATTTATATTGATAACTTTTTCCTATAGTGCTTATTCTTATCAGTGTAATTCACTGGTTGAAAGACAAACTACAAACTACAAACAAGCCCAAGGTGAAGTCTGTCTGGAGAAGGGGGATTTGTAAAACGCACAGCCAGCAGTCACAAATCAGCAGAGGGATGGGTTCTTAAGAATAGAGTCTATCATGGACAAAACCCACCAGCCCAAGAGCTGAAAGATACTTCTCTTTAATAGTAAAGACAATGAAATAGCTTCAGTAGGAAGCTGAGTTTGCCATTAGCTATGTGAAATCTTAGACAAGTTGTCTCATAATTTTCTTTTTTTAATTTTTAAAGTTCTGATATTAGACTTCAAATAAAATAGGCACATCCATGTACAAAGTAGATCAGGAAAAGAGGATTGTATTTGAAATTGCAGATCTTTTTAATGTAGAGGTTGTTTTTCTTTTTAACCATGTAATTCACTGTGTAACTTTCAAAGCTCCCCAACTTCTCTCTGATTCCTTAGGGCCTCCCTCTTTTTCCTTTTTTTTCTACAGACACAAATGCATGCATGTATGCCCCTTAGTGTGCCCTTAATTGGGGGAAGGGAAAACAAAGCCCTTGAAACATATATACACATACATACATAATCAAGTAATATAGATTCCAACAAAGGCCATATTTGAAAATGTTTGCTTTGTTCTGCATCTTGAATCTATTACCTCTCTGACAGGAGATAGGGTTAGCACAGGGCTTCTTAAATTTTTTTCCCTCCCTTCCTTTTTGCTCTGGAAATTTTTATCCAACTCCAGGTATATAAGTATATAAAATAGATATACAAATCAAACATTTACTGAAAATAAATCATTATTTCGTGACCGTCATATGGGCTTAATAGTTTAACAAGTTTTGGGTTAGAATGCATCATCTTCAGTACTTTGGAGTCATGATTGGTATTTGCATTGATTGGTTTTCAAGTCTTTTAAAGTTGTTTTATTTTATGTAAATGATTCTCAGTTGACTGTGCATATAGATATATACAAAAGTTCCTACAAGTCTTCTGAGGTTTCTATGAAGCATCCCTTTCATCTTTTCTTATGGCAAAGTAACATTCTATTATGTTCATATAACAAAATTGGTGACCATATCTCTAATTTTCAGTTCTATACTATTTCAAAAATAGTTTTTATAAATATTTTTGAGCAAATGAATCCTTTTTCTCTTCAATGTCTTTTGAATGTAAACCCAGTGAGTTAAAGGGCAAGAACAGTTTAGGGATTTTTGAGGATAGTTCCAAATTGATTGTCACCAAGGATGGGCCAATTCATAGCTATCCCAACAATGAACCTGTTTCCTGAAACATCTCCAGTAACTGTGGTTTTCTTTTTTAAATTTGCCAGTTTGAACAGTGTGAGGTGAAGTTTCCAAGATTCTCTAATGGTCCTATTTTAAATTATTGGTAATTTAGAGCTTTTTTTCATGTTTGAAAACTTTTATTTCTTCCTTTGAAAACTTTGTGTTCACATTCTTTAAACATTTGTCCAGTTATGGAATTGTGTCTCTTAGTTGAATGACAAGATCAGAGTTATTAAACTTGGAGCCTGTAAAATTCTGGGTATGGCCCAAAACACATTAAAATGTGATTGGTAAATGTTTAACAAAATGAAACAATAAAATACAATATAACATTAGTTTATGATTTTCTAAGCCTTGCAGGGATCCATTTCTTTTAAACTTTGGTACCATTGGGTTAGATGGTCATTATACTGTGATTCTGAAAAGTTGGTTGATAACAAAAACCTATTTGGTTCAGAGAACAAATAGAGAAAATGTTTCATGATGATTGTCAAAACTTAAACTTTAGTGGAGAAATTTCATGAGATTATAACTAATAATAATTGAGAGAACACTGAGCCCATATTGCATATGAACCCTACAATTTATATATGGAAATTGAAGCACAGAGAGTTGAGGTGACTTGAATACAGATCCTCTACCTCCATATTTACCGTTTTCCCATTGTACTACATACACATCTTTCATTTTGATAGCTTATAGTCTAAAATTGATTACATTGCTATGGAACACAGTATTAATATTGCAAATGGTGACTAATAAATTAACATATACATATTTAATATTTTGTGATATTTTTCTTAGTTCTTCAAATAGAGATTTGTATGATGATGTGAACTTAACTGATTTTTAATAGGTAGTTATACATAATTATTTGGAATGCATGCATAACTAAAACAAATGGAAGTTTTCTTTTCATATTTGGCCTTAGCTCCATGCTTCGAAACCTCAAATGGAAGTATATTTAGAAATGGCTCTCGCTTCAGTGCACTGGAATTTGAGTCCATTCTCTGTGTGCACTGGAATGAAAATATACCCCCTTGGAAATGAATACCTGATTAACCAAAGTGAAATAGATTAAAGAGAGAAAATCCTTGAAAGATGCTACCAGTTTACTTGAAAGTTTCTGAAAAACTCTGCTCCTGAAGATTGAGTACCCTTTGCCCAGTGTTGGCCAACAAGCCTTGGGGATAAGAAAAGTGGATTGCTTTAAAGTAACAGGAGCGTGTGTGTGTGTGTGTGTGTGTGTGTGTGTGTGTGTGACAGACAGAGACAAAGAGACAGAGCATGTATACGCATAAGCATAAATGTAGATTTGTCTGTCTTTGGCTTAAATTTTTGTTTTTTCCAGTACACTGTTTTTGTGTCAATTTTGGGGGGAAAAATGATTAAAAAATCATTCATTACACCAAGGGATAGAGTTTTGACAAGATATAATAGTGGTGCTTTGGTCCAATACTCTGCAAATTTTTTTTTTTTTACCCTTTCCCTTAGAGAATTGATCTCTTTTGTTGATCCATTCTTTTTTTTTTTTTTTAACTAGCTTTTTATTTACAAAACATATGCATGAATAATTTTTCAACACTGACCCTTGCAAAACCTTCTGTTCCAACTTTTTCCCTCCTTCTCCCCACCCCCTCCCCTAGATGGCAGGTAGTCCCATACATGTTAAATATGTTAAATCCAGTATATGTATACATTTTTATACAATTATCTTGCTGCACAAGAAAAATCAGATCTAGAAAGGAAAAAAAAACCTGAGGAGGAAAACAAAAATGGAAGAAAAAGATGGGAAATGCTATGTTGTGGGTTCATATTTATTTCCAGTCCTCTCTCGGGGTGGAGATGGCTCTCTTCATCACTGAACAGTTGGAACTGGTTCATCACTGAACTGCCTGTCAGAGTTGATCATTGTATAATCTTATTGTTGCTGTGTATAATGATCTCCTGGTGCTGCTCATTTCATTTAGCATCAGTTCATGTAAGTCTCTCCAGGTCTCTCTTGAATCATCCTGTTGATTATTTCTTACTGAACAATAATATTCCATAACATTCATATCCCATAACTTATTCAGACATTCTCCAATTGATGGGCATCCACTCAGTTTCCAGTTTCTAGCCACTACAAACAGAGCTGCCACAAACATTTTTTTACATGTGGGTCCCTTTCTCTTTGTTGATCCATTCTTAAAGAATTTAAAACTATTTGATATTGGCAACACGGTATTGGTTATCCTTGCCTTAATCCATGAATCCATGGAATGGAATTTCTGAAATTAATGCTTTTTGACATGGTCAGGTTTATCTCTATTTATACTTTTTCCCTGAAGTGCAGAAAGATTCAAGTGCCTAAGAAAACTGAAGTGTCATTTTGTTAGCAAAGCACTTATTTCTGGACTCAAAGGCCATTTGGGCTCATTCCAAATGTTGACATTCCAATGGAATTCTAGGGGAGCCTTGTACATGTTCATTATTTCTAAGTTAAGGAAGTTAAAGCTATGGCTATTTCTTTTACCTTATAGGTGGCTACACAGTGAGACATGAGACTTGAAAGAAAAGAATGAATGATTGTCTACTCTGCCCCATTTTCTTTCTGTCCAGAAGTCAGTTCAATTATAATCCAGCTGTGAGGGGGCCAAGCTCAGGCCTCGGGGTGCCTTCAGCTGCCTGAGTAGAAATGGTATTTGCTGGACAGTGATCCCCGATAGGAGACTCATCCTGTAGCCAGACTAGCCTTTTATGACCACCCTAGAAAAGGCCTCTTTGCCCTGTCTCTGTCACGCACTTGTTCCCTTTGCCACATTGCCTTCCATGTGGTTCTTATAGGAGATTAAAACATGTGTTTAAAAAGATTTTAAAATAAAAATACTCCAATTGGAGTTAACTGAACATTCTATCTCCAAGTGGTTCAGAGCAGATTACTGGGATTCTGGATAGAATTCCAGACTAGTAATTCTTACTTCTCAATTTGTTTTGCCAGAAACTTTCAAAGTTTACCTATATGACTTATTTTTCCTGTTAGGTCTTTGCCCGTTTGTAAATTGGAGGCAACTTATTCTACATGTCCTTTCTTGATGCAGTATCAGTCCCTCCCCATTTTTTGCTGATGATAATTTATTGATTATCTCCAACGTCTTTGTCTGTACATAGTAGTTTGTGTGTTGTTTCCATTAATCTGTGAGCTCCTGGAGAGCAGAAGTCATTTTTCTTGGGCCTTTCTTTGTAGAGCCCCTGTTGGCACATAATAGGTGCTTAATAGAGCCTTGTGAATGGATTGACTAGAGGTCACTCTGAATGTGTTGGGTGACCTAGGATAAGTCATTTTTCTCTCTGGGATGACAATAATACCTTAGACCAGTGTTTCTCAAACTTTTGTTCTCAGTATCTTCATGTTGTTAAAAAAAAACTATCGAGGATCTGTTCAAAGAGTTTTTGTTCACATGGGTTCTATTTATAGCTATTTACAATATTAGAAATAAAAAATAATTGTGAATTTGTAGACCCTCTGAAAAGATTTCAGAGACCCCAACAATTCTTTGGACTACACTTTGAGGACCACTGCCTTAGACTTTTGTGAAGTCCTTCATACTTTTCAAGAGATGGGTGGATTAACCGTTTCACAATGGGGCCTAATATATGTCAGTTCCAGCTCTGTCATTTACTGAGTGAGGGCAAGTTATATCACTTCTGTTTCCTCCTATTGGGACTAGATTATCTGTGAGATCTCTTCCGTGTCTCAGTCTCTCTCTCTCTGTGTTTATCTGCCTTCTCCCGCCTTCCCCCACTTGATTCTAAAGTGTACAAGGCAAGTGATGATTATTGCAATTTTACAAATGTAGGTAGGTTGTTAAGGGTGATAGAGAAGAAAGGCTTAGTTACTTCAGCTGGGCTGTTTTCCCATGGTTTGGGGAGAGGAAGGAAGAAACTTGTTAATATGTTGATTGATGTCTGAGGTAGTAGTCGGGGGAGGGGGAAGGGGATTTGATTTTCCCAGATATTCAACAGTAGAAATTGCTCATCTTGCTTTAGCGAGCACACCCACTTCTAATTAACTTGCTATTGGATCCACCCTTCATTCCTTTCTTTTCCCCACTTCCATGACTATTGTCTTTCAGTTCTAAATTTATAATTTTGTGATTTCCCTTCCCCTTTTTTAAATGCAGCTGGCTGGAACCTACTTAACCATGCATGCTAAGGGACTTGTCCAGAATGACATAGGTGGAAAACCAGGCTTTCTAACTTGGGAGGCAAGTGTGGGTTCCATTGCACCATGAAGGTGTAGTAAAGGGGGATTGGGAAGAGAAGAGAAGATTTGGAATATGCAGGATATGTGGATCAGGAGCTGGGTTTCCTGAGATCAGAGAATAGCAATTTGTAAAGGGTCACAAGGGGAGGAGCAGATGTCTGCTCAAGTTCCCTTAGAAGTCCTGGCCAGTGACCCTCAAGCCATCCCCATCCCCAACTGCTGATACCTTTTGCATGTGGGGGTTTAAGTAACTATAAGACTGGTGACAAACTGGTTGAAAGAAAGGGAACCTATACGCATAATAAATTTGATCTAAGGTCACTACTTTTAGTCAAGAGATGAGGGTAATGATATTTTCTGTGTGTAAACATAGACTTAATATATGTAATAATAAAATACACACTAAAAGTATTTATTTAAGCTTGGACTGCCCGTGATCACATACGATTTAATTCTTGAGTTAGGATATTATGATAGTTGCTAAATATCACAGGTGTTCATTAAGCATTATAAGACAACTCATAGAAATATTCGCTTCATATAAGAAATATAAGAAAAAGTATGAGAATTATAAATAAAAATAGATGAGTATATTGCATAGTGTTAACTGTTTCCTGATTGCCCTACCTGATGTTATTTTTGAATGCCTAATTTGAGTGAACAAGCATTTTAAAAAATTTATTTACTATATTGAAAAGGAGCATCTTCATATTTGAATGATGTTTAGTTAATTTGGTTCCTGTTGGCCTAGCCAATCGTTGGAGTATGAACATTTTTTGTATTTAGCTTTTTTCCTATATTATGGACTGGGTCTAGAATTGAGTCATTCATACATATCATTTATGTTTGGGTTGTTAATTTTCCAACCTTGGAACCATTTATAGAGGTACTTTTCTTGAGAATGATGTGTTGTTTTTTGGGGGTGGATAAATAACATGAAAGGTTATTTCTTAAAATGAATTTAACCAAACATGCCAGAATCTTATAAAATGTTTAGGCACTTCTTTGCTAGTCATCTGTGACAAAGCCTTCTTTCAGACAAAAGAGAAAACGGATTTTTCTTGACCCTAGGAATCAAGTCTATTCACATTTCTGTTTTTTAAAACATTTTTTTTTATATTTAATGTGTCTATTTTTGAAGGTGAAAAAGTAGCCTTTTTTCTTTGATTTTTAACTTAGTGCTATCTGGTGGAAACTGGATGTGAATCATTTTTGCCTTTGTTATATTTCTCTCAGATATGAATGCCTGTACTTAAATTATTAATTGGCAAAGGATGAGTCCCCTACTGTTTTGACTGTAATTCAGGGGCTACAAAGCAGTGAAAATCTACCACCACTAGCTTAGCTAATAGCCTCCTGAGGGAAGAAGAAAAAGGGGTGTTTTAAAAATCTGTTTTAAAGAACTTTAAATGGGGGCATACTCAATTCCCACAGCTGTTCCCCAACCTTCCAGAGGGGAGGAAAAAAATCTGTGATCAAAAAATGCCATTTACCAAAATGACTCACTGTTTATTTCATAAAACTTGTGTATGTGTCTGTTTCTCAAGTGAGTCTTAGGTAACCAGCCTTCAAAAGAACCTGGTTTTCCACTGGATGATGGAGTACACGTCAAAGTTTCCACCCCCTGGCCATTGCCTTGACTGTATGGGGCTCTGAAGTAGGGATTAGAGGAAGCAGGCTTCTGATTTTACTTGTTCAGTAAATCTGAGAAGCTTTAAATTTTTTCAATTGAAAATTGAAATCTGGACTTTGTTTTGGCATCTTCTGAAGCAAAATTTAAGGTATGAATATGTTTTAATACCAAGTTAAATGATTCCCAGTTTTGGAGAGGGGAAAAATTAGCTGTTGCAGTGTATGTGATGTTGTCTTAGTCATTAAATACACAGAAAAACAGGATCCACCCTATTATAACTGCTTTTCCTGGTTTTAATTGGAGAAGGGAATGTAGACCACTGAGATGGGTAACATCTAGGCCACATCTTTCTGCTTCCTCTCTATTTCCCTCCATTTCTTTTTATTCCTCCTTGCTCCCTTTTTGCCCTGCCCTCTCTCTCTCTCTCTCTCTCTCTCTCTCTCTCTCTCTCTCTCTCTCTCTCTCTCTCTCTCTCTCTCTCTCTCTCCCCCCCTCTCCCCCTCTCCCCCTCTCCCCCTCTCCCTTCCCTCCTTTCATCCTCTCTTCTTCTCCGCCTCTCTCCCTGTCTCATTCTCTTCTTCATTCATTGAAACTTTTTTTTTTTAAGCCAAGTCATTTCTGTCTCAGTTTCCTCATTTTGTAACGTGGGGTTAATTATATCCATCCAGTTCTCATCTTACAATATGAAGCATATAAACCCAAAGTCACAAGTGCTATTCTTTAATTTAAAAAGTCAGACCTGTAGTTAATTAATCTAAAGAAGATGCAGTTGGGAGAGAAAGAACAGTACAGGTGATTTACTTGCCTTCTGAAGGCTCCCCTCTGGCACTTAGAGAAATGAGAAGTGTTGAGTTTCATGCTCCTTTTTATATCTTTTTAATGGTCTTAATATCACAACATAACTTGGATACGTGAACAGACCTCCAATATATCTTTGTGGTCCAGTATCATTTCCCAGCATAGCAGTATTCCGTAGACTCAAATTTAATTCTCTTCTAGAGAGTTGTAATTACCAAAAGACCTGTCATCATTGGATGGGCCAGAAGTCAGGCTTATGATGAAGTACCAGTATAAAAAAGCCAAATGCTTAACTATTTTAAGTGGATCAACTCTTCTGTGTCGCCATTTGGTATATTAGTGATTTTAGTGCCCTAGTGTTAATTGGGTTAATGTGAATATGGAATCTACTGCAAAAATTTAAAAATGGGGTCCATTGTTTTTCCCCATTTATCAAAGCTCCTAATTATTATTTAAAAATCAGTCAAATGTTAGAAGATAATGTTGCTCCATACACTTATTCAAATGTTCCAAATGAATTACTTCTTAGCAGCACTTCAGGTTTTAGTTCTAAATGACTAAGACCTGCCTGCCAAGGTAGATGACAAAAATGTGTCTGTTTCTAGAGGGAATCTCTTTTCCCAGCTCAGTGTATATTCATTATAGCTTCTTTATAATATATAACTACTCTTTAATTACAAGGGTCTAATACGATGGAAGGTGAAATAATGGATTATGTTATATATATTTAACATAATAATGGATCATGTCTATAAGTTGAGAGATAGCTGGGTTGCACAGGAGACAGTGCAGGAGAGAAAACTGGCCTTCAGATACAGCCTCAGACATTTTCTAAGTGCATTACCCTGATTAACCTCTCTTAGCCTCAGCTTCCTCATATAAAATGGGGATAATAATAGTACCTACTTCACAGAATTATGGGGGTCAAATGGGAAAACTATTAAAGTGCTTTGCCAGTTTGAAAGTGTTATATGTAAGTTAGTTATTATTAGAATTATAATTGTATTATCATTATTATTATTAGTGATCTAGTCATAATTTTTCAGGGTATATTAAGGTCAACATGATAAAGCTGGACAAATGCCAAATGCTCAGCTTTTTTTGTGCATAGACTTTCTAACTTGAATGAGGATTGGGGTGATAGGAACATGTTCTCTTTGTTTTCTGTGCAAGCATATATGTTAGTGTTAAAGCTGAAATATAAGTATAAAAATTAAGCCTTTACACCCCAGTTACAATTTTATTTTAAATCTGATGTATAATAATTTTAAACACTTTTTCTTGAATTGGACTCATAATTTGTGAATTGTGTGGTCTTCAATCCATTTGCTACAGCTGCAATCCTGATAAGTGGCTCAATTACAGCTACAATATTAGCCTTAAAGACTCATTGATGTTTCATGGAAAACTTTGAAAAAACATTTTATTTAAAGATAATTATGGTTAAATAGCACATTTTTCTTCATTTCTTTCCATCCATCTTTTCCTTTAATTATTACTAAGATCATTTGCATGAGAACAAAATCCTTGTTTCCCTCTTGCTCTAAAATTCTCGGATTCCTTCACGATTCCTTTTTTTTTTTTTTGATATTGAAATAGCATTTTTTTGTTATTATTATAGCTTTTTATTTACAAAACATATGCATGGGTAATTTTCTTCATGATTCTTAAGTATTTTATCTGCCATTGCCTGATATCTTCCAATTCTTCCCAAGTGGGCAGCGTTGGTCAGAGTTGGTGAAAACTTAGGAATTCATATGGAGCTTTTCTCAAAATGTCTAACTGGTTATTGGTGATCCTAGATGTCCATGCTTATCATAGTGCTTGACACTTGGTAGGTGCTTAATAAATGCTTGTTGACATGACACTGCATTTTGATTTTGTGAGAAGGAGCCAAAAAAGACTGGAAAATACAAATAGCATGTTTTTCTACCCTTGTGGATGGTAATAAAAGTAAAGAAGGAAAAAAAAAGTTGAGCTTAACTTAGCAGAGGATATATACAGATCCTTCCTATTTTTAAATTTTTGGTGAATGACCCTTCTAAAATTACAGTAACCTCCAGTTTCCCACTCCAAGTGACATAGTTTGACAGGGGGAGAAGGGCAAGGGAAAACCTTGTTGGAAAGGAGGTCAGTGTCTCTGTTCAGGAAATTAGCTGGCAGAGTACTGGAGCCCTGATAAGGTCATCTGTCTTTGCACAGAATTGGACTTATCCCTCCCAGTAACCTTGGGAACTGGTGCACTTAAGTTGTTCCTAAAGCCTCTTCTTGGCAGTTAGAGGTCTCTTTCTCTGGGGGACAGGGGGAAAAAAGAGTAGCACATAGGGTTTTAAGTACCAGTGGGACTGGAAATTATTTGCTTTTTGTCTTCAATCAAGTGCTGCCACCTTGTCAAGCCTTTAGTTACATGGAGAAATTGGTCACTTACTAAACAGTACCCAATTGTGATTCCCTAGCTGCCTTATTTCTGTTCTCACTTTGACAAATGGCTCTTGGATTTTTCTTCAGAAGGCAGAAATTTTTCTCTAGGTTCTGTGAACTTAATGAAATAACTAAAATATATAATATTTTAATATAATATATAAACATATATTTTATATATAATTAATATACATATATAATTTTTATGATTTACTTATATATAAACTATATAATATAAAAGATAACTAAATTTCAATCTAATTGATTTTCTTTGTAATCTGTGTATTTTATTTTGTGTTTAAGGACAATATTCTAAAACGAGGGTCCATTAACCTCACCATACTGCCAAAGCAAAAAAAGTTAAGTTCTCTGTTTAAAAAACAAAACAAACAAGGAAAACACTCTATCATTGTTGATGAATTCTCAGATTGAGAGATTAAAGCCTTCATAAGCAAATTATGTATTCTGTTAAAATAAGAAAAAATATAAGGTAGGTGAGAAAGGGAGGTAGGGAAAGGAGAAAGGAAGGATGTACTTCTAATTCCCTCCTCCCTTGTATAAAGAACCAAAAAGTATAAATGCCCTTTTGGCTTTACTAAAACACATCTTCCAGTTTTGAGGTGAACGAGGAGTGTCCAGTGGCCTCTTTTTACGGGGTCACCCAGTTGTACAGTCTCCATTTGCCATCCTGTTTTGGAACTGAACCATGATGGGCGGAGAGCCAGCCTCCTGGGGAGCCTGGCAGCGTGCCATCTTAAAGTGAAACGAAGCCCTAGCAAATGAACCAGCTGCCGGGCTCAGCTCAGAAGGACGCCTTTGTAGGGCTAGGGAAAGGAACTGAAGAGTTATTTGCATAACACGCAGCAAGCCCATTAGGCAGAATTGGCAGGAGATAGGTAGCCATTCAGGCCATCTTTTTTTCTTGACCATGTTTGGGAACAGGTCTATATCCTGAGAGAGAGAGAGGAGGAAAAGAGAGGGGAGGAGGAGAAGGGAAAGGGGATGGGGGAAGGAGGGAGGAAAGAGAGAGACAGAGAATGAATGAATGGGGAGGAGGGCAGGGAGGGGGAGAAGCCTGAGCTAAATAAAAGACCGTGACATTCCAAATTTAACTCCTGGAAAATGAATATAAACTATTTCCGACACTCCCCATTTTTCCTTTTTCCCCTTGGAAGGTAGAGTGAGGTGGAAAAAAAAAAAAGGATCTCTCATGGAGTGGAAAAACTCAAAATTTTATAGTTAATAGAGAAGCAATTATGTTAACAATCTTTTTATCACAATGATTACTTACATATTGCATGTTCAGTAAAACTAATCCAAATATATCTAACTTTTTAAAAAAAGGAATATCCATTTTGATTAATTGATTGATAATTGATTAATTGATAAATTGAATTATATTAATTGAATTTTAAGTGTACCAATGGAATTTGCTACTGAAAAATTTTATAATGTACTACTGCCTGTTTTGTTTGTTGTTTTGAAAGATAAATATTAATGTCCTTTATTAAATTTATATATAGAAAATGGGGTTACATGCTTGTGGGAAGATGGGTCACTTTCAAGGTAGCTGTTTCCATTTTCCAGCCCTACTGTATTTGAAATCTAAAGAAATCACTCTATTCTTGAACAGATTGGCTAAGAGTTTGAATATATAGAGACATGTATTCTAGGTATTACATTATTAAAGAGATGGCTTTCTTTGTGTAGGAACGTGCAAATCATAATATTGCAGAAAACCAAGGAAGGGAAGAGACAGGGTTAATAGGAAGACCAATATAATCTGTTGACCTGACTTTGAACTGGTACTGTTTCCCTATGTTGTTTGAGCTATGAATGAATGACAAGCACATCCTGTACCCATTGTGAAAGGGTAAAAATAAAATTGTTTTACATTTTTATTGATACTTTTATGTTTTCATCACCTTAATTTCTGAATATACCCTATCCTGCCTCCCTATAACCAAAAAACCTTATCTTGTGGAGAGAAATAATCATTTCATAAAAATAACCCACTCATCTGATGAAAATGACAATATATGCAACATTCCAAACCAGTAGTCCCCCACCTCTACAAAGAAAGGAAGAAGCATCTCATCTCTTCTTCAGGGCTGAACTTTTGTTCATTTTTGGAAATAAAATTATTTGATAGTTGTATATCTTCCCTTTTAGACTTTGTTATATTTATATCCCAGCTTCAAACTGTGTTTTATGACTCCATTATGTCTCATGATGTGGGGGTTGCAAAACTGGGAGTTATCAGTGAATTTTTAATTTTTATACCTATTTTATATACTCATATGCCTGTGGTCAAGTAAAAATTTCTTTGGTGAAAAGGGGTTACGAGTGGAAAAAAGTTTATAACTTTAACCAATGTTTTTCTTGGGTTGAACTAACTTAGTTAATTGTAGCTCTTTGGTATATAAGTCATTTCTAGTCTTTCTGTGACTTATTACAGGGTCAAAGTAGGTGATCCTGTGAATAGAGCACTAGGCCTGAAGTCAGGAAAGATCTATCTTCCTAAATTCAAATCTGACCTCAGACACTTCTTAGCTGTGTGGGCAAGTCAGTGAATCCCGTCTGTCTCAGTTTCCTCATCTGTAAAATGAGCTGGAGAAGTAAATGGCAAACCACTCCAGTATCTGCCAAGAAAACTGGAAATGGGATCATGAAGAATGGGACAGGACTGAAACATTAAATAATAGACTACGATGCGGGAAAGATTCCAATCTTTGATTCCCAACCCCCCTAGTTAATGTAAATTACCCTTTGATTCACAAATCCTGGTCCCTTTGAATTCCAATAGAAGGTCCGCACCTGTCCCAGCCCCACCCGGATCTGAGCCAACTCTGGGGCTACACCCCAAAGCCCCTCGAGCTAAGTCTCTGACTTAAAAGGACCACACTGGGAACCCCTCTTTGCAGAGATCCCAAACATGGTCGCCATGTGAGGACCCTCTGTCCACTGGACCCTCTGTCCAGTGCCCTCCTTATCTCTACCTTCACCTATCTCCTACTTCTAAACTCAATAATAAACCTCTTTTATTAATCTAGCTCTCTGGGCCAATAAATGCTTTTATTGGGAATCCGCGCCGCTACTAGACCTCATATACCGCCGTATCCTTGTGCCGAATCTAAGGGGGTTGCAGGGGAACTCTGTTTGACTCCCTGTACCCCAAACCTGCCACTAGACCTTAACTAAACCCTAATTTCATTTAGGTACCCCAAATGTAGACCTCAACATGTGGTCTACACCTCACCATTTGGTTCCTAACCTCAACACTACTACATAGTCTTAACAGATCTGAGTGCCCTTCACTCTCCCTCCCTCTACTCCATCCTTCCTTCCTACTATTTCCAAAATAATTTTTCTAATGTATACATTCAGGAATTTCCCTGTTAACTTAAAAACAAAAACCAAACCAAAACAAAATAAACAAACAAAACAAACTCTGATGAGTGACAACTAAAATTCAAACTCTTCCTCCTGGCATCCAAATCTCTCTGCAGTATACTGTGGCCACCCTACTTTGCTAGCTTTCTCCCACATTATTCCTCTTATTGGGTTCTGTATTCTGGCTAAACTGGCCTACTGCTCTCTGTTCCTGAGAACATACCCTGAATTGGATGGCTCTCTTCCTTTGCTCAGGAAGACATTCTTTATGCATATATTACATTCCCTCCCCCCCCCCCCCCCCCCCCCCCCCCCCCCCCCCGCCATTTAATCAATTAAATTCCCTTTAGCCCTTTGGTAGGAAGAGTTGAGGATGGAACATACTACTATAGTATTTAATGGGAGCTAGGACATGTTTTTATTTTGGCTTATCAATCCCCTCCCATTAATCGGTTATTCCCATCTTCACCCAGAGAGAGGACTGTGAGGACTGAGTGGGGGTCACAACATAGCATTTTCACTCTTTTTGCTATTATTTGATTGCATTTTGTTTTCTCATTTTTTACCTTTTTGATTTGATTTTTCTTGTGCAGCAAGATAATTGTATAAATATATATGCCTATATTGGATTTTACATATTTTTTACCATGTTTAACATATATGCATGTATGTATTAAATTACTTGCTATCTAGGGGATGGGGTGGGGATGGGAGGGAAATTGGAACACAAGTTTTTTTGCAAGGATTAATGTTGAAAAATTATCCATGCATATATTTTGAAAATTAAAAGGCTTTAATTAAAAAAAAAAACACTCATCTACTGGTATACACAAATACACACACATAGCCAGGAAATTGTGCTGTAGTGCTTGCAGCTGGTAGTATATGTTAACTTCATGGCTATAGCTATATACTTTTCAACAAAAGATGCATGTTTTACATCATGCACCATCACTGCTGTTTACTTTTGATCTGTTGTCTTCATTTGCATTATTGTAGTCATGAAATATTTAAATTTTTTTCCTTTATCACTTCAAAAGTCTTCCTAGGTTTCCCTGAATTCTTTTTATTGATTTTCCTCGTAATAGGTATAAGAACTGGATGTGTGATTTTGTTGGTTCACCTGGAGACCTTCCAGGTGAAAACATTTTTTCTGCAGATGCTGCTCTTTAGTTTTCCTGCTGTCTAAAGCCTTGAGATGCTTATGTGACTTGTCTAGAGTCACGTAGCAGAGAGATATTCCTAGCTGCAAGGCCAGATGCTACTACCTCTTTTCCTTGTGACACAATACTATTTCATTACATTCACATACTACAGTTTGTTCAGCTGTTCACCCAAATGCTGAACATAAAACTTAGTTCTATCTTTTTACTATTACAAATGGTGTTACTATAAATTTTTTTGGTACACTTGGGACCAATCTTTCTGTCTCTGACTCCCTTGAGGGAAATAAAACTAGTAGTGGGATTACTGAATCACAACAGGTATGAGATAATTTAGTAACTTTGCTAGACAATTCCAAATTGTTTGGGATAGTAATTAAACCAAATCATCATTTCACTAGCAGTAACAAATGATTGTACCTGCGTTCTCATAGCATCTCCAACACTGACGTTGCCGCCTTCTGCTACTTTTTGGCATTTTCATATGTTTGAAATGATACCTTGAAGCTCCTGTTGGATAAAGGGCTGAATTTGGAATTAGAAAGGTTTGAGTTCAGATTCTGCCTCATAATTGAGTTAATTATGCCATTTACCCTCATTCAGCCTCAGTTTCCTCATTTGTAAAATGCATATAATGATAGCAACTATCTCACAGGACTTTTGTGAAGATAATACCAGATTATGTGCACCCCCACAGGTATATGTTATATGCATCCTATGAATATAGGGCATGCACAGTATATATGAATGCATAACATGTTGCAGACTTCAAAATGCTATATAAATATTAGCTATATAAATAAATAAATATAAAAATTAACTAACATTGAATTTGCTATTATAAAGATGTTTTAAAATGCACATTTCTTAACTTTTTGAACATTTTTTCCATCTGGTTGTTGATAGTTTGATTTTCTTCTTTTGAAAACTATTCCCTACTCTGATGTTATAAAACTCTTAATTGTGAAACTCTAATACATTTATTGTCGTCTTGTGTTTTATAATTATTTTAGGTCAGGGACTACATCTGAAACTCAGAATCTCCTCTAGTTTCTAAAACAGCACTCTCCATCTTTCTGAAATCAAATCTTTGTGTAGGTCATTTTGGATTTACTGTATTCTGTTAACATCATCTGAATCTCTTATCCTGACTCTTCATCTTGCCAGTAGATGCTTTTTGTCCTAAGGGAAATTAAGGGGATAGATGCAGGTATTTCCTACTGTCAGAGAAACAATATGTCTTTATATGAAACAACCGTTTTACCTCTATGATAAGTAGCTAACTTCTGAATCTTCAAGGGTGCTTATATGATTTCTTGTAAAGCAGTGTACTTGCACTCAAAATTTTCAGACCACATCTCCTCTAAAGGACCCATTATAGGACACAAATACATGCATGACCTCCCATTCATCATCCTCTCTGCCAGCCTCTGCTTATCTTTTGGTCTCCTTAAATTAAAAAAAATTTGGTTGGAGGCATTTGGGATCAAGTGAATTTCTAAGGGTCACAATATTGCTAGGACACTATTAAGGAAATATTAAGTATCTGTGGCTGGGTTTGAATTCAAGTCCTCCTGACTTGAAAGCCAGTGCTCCATTCATTATGCCTTCTAACTACCCCTTCTCTCCTTAATTCTGATTCCTCTTCTCTCTCTCTTCCCCTCCTCTTCCTGTCACTTATTCTTTGTACCCTTTATGTACCATACTACCTCAGATCTATTGACTCTCATCTTGATTACTGGTTCAATTTTAGGTTTATCGTGTTAACCTATAGACTCACTGAAACTTGATTAAAAGTTTGTTTAAATAATATTTTGTTCTGATATCATTATCTTCTCTAATACTTAATTTTTCTTCAATTTTTTTGGTATGAATGTTTGATTTCTTACCTGTTTTTTATAATGATGCCTCCAACTGCCTTAATTTGGCCTCCACTCCAGGACTTTGAGATTCTTTTCTGAGTGTCTTATTCATATATTGTATCTGTATTCTTTCCCCTGCCTCATTTTTAAAATAAGTTTTATTGATGATCTATATTTTCATATCTATTACTTCCCCAAATATTCTTTTCTCTACATCAAATACTGCTTTTTAAAAAAATAAAGATAAAACAGTTAAACAAAACCAACACATCCTTAACTGACAATGTACCTAACTGTTGGTTCTCCATCTATGTAGTCTTTGATTTCTTTAGTGAGTAGAAGCTAGAGTAGTTTTTTTGGTTTAATTTCATGATATGTTTATACTTTTACATTTTTTTTATGAAATATAAAATTGACCTCTTGAAGCATTATTGAAATTCTATTTTTGTCATTACAAAAGAAAACAGTTTTGGCTTAATGGACAGGTCTGGCAACAAAACAGTAGAGTACAGATTGGCACATCATTAGATTGGCTCTAGGGAGATGAATTTTTCAACCCCAAGGTTGTTACTTGGGGTTTTGTTACTAAATTTATAGAGGGCTGAGAATCAGTGGCGGGAATAACCCCACTGACAAATTTATAGTCTTTTAAGTTTGTAGTGAAATTAACTACAAACTCACAATGAGGGTTAAGAGATTTTTGTTTTTGGAAAGAACCTTATCGTGATTTATGCTTTTCGTCTAAAACCTAAGAGTTACAGGCTCCCACACATTTTTCAGTCATAAGACACTTAGCTATGGGACTATTATAGTCATATATAACTATGATCTAGAAGCTAGAGATTTCAAAGTATGAATGGGTACACATAATATTATAGTAAGATTTAGGAGGAGATAATGTGGGGAATATCTTTTTTGCTTCTAATTTTCTGTCCTTTGACTTTTTCTTTTAGTAAGCTCTATGGGGCCAAACTTAGGTCTATTAGATTATATTTGTTTTGTATTTTCATAACTCATATGGAAGAGAAGTTAATTGATAGGTTTTTCATTTTCTTTAGATTTCATTTTTCATTCCTTCGTATCCACCAAAGCACAGTTCTTTATAAATACTTGACATATAGTGGGTGCTTAATAAATTTATTGATGGATTAATAAGTATTTCTTTCATTCAATATAAGTGGTAACCAATTATTAGAAATTTCCCCTAGAAATGAGAACTATTTCTTCTGGTCTTCTGGTAGTTTAGTCACGTGAAACTGAATGTGCTGGAGTTTTCTACAAATTATACTAGATACCTATAAAGGAATATATTGCTATTGGTGTTTACTGTCTCTTAGTAGGGATGACACATAATTGTATAATTTAAAAGTTGTGTTAAGTATTGCATAAGCAGTAGAAGCGGGATGTGGTGCACATAGATCATGTAGTCCATTAATACAATTGATCCACAAGTATTTATTGACCACAGAAAGCTAGTGGAAAGGTATTATTTCCTATATATTGTTCAATCTTTGCTTCCTCTATTTTTTTGTGGTGATTTAATGAGAGGGTGTTTTGGTGGGGAGAAAAGTACTTTTTTATTTCAAAAATCATCCCTGATCTTTTTTACCTATGAGCATTTGCTTCATTACAATAGACTGAGCCAGATGGAGAGTCTGTAGTTATCCTCCTCCCAAGCTCCTCCTCGTCCCACAGCAAACCATAAGATGTTCATCTAGATTGCCTTCATGTTATTTTGTCTAACAGCTTCAGACTATTCCTTCGTCTGTTTGCCACAGCCTAAATGATCATTATGGTTTCCCTGATTGCCGAAGGAAGAACAGCTTCCTTGGGACTCGACAGCACGTAGAACTTGTCCAGACTCAACGTTCTTTTTTTCATAATGCATAGGGGAGGAAAGAGAAGGCAAGGAGCTCTTACAGCAAAATGTCGCCTTCCTCCTTGCTCCCCATACAGGATAGGACACTGTGCATTTGTCCTTAAGCCTGTAATTAGAGGAAATTCTTAGACTTTAAGGCAGTTAAGATAATGAAATTTTACAAGTGAGTTTTCGTTTCCTTGGGACAGAGAGTTGAGGGGAAATGTTATACCGCCACAGTCACCATCACCAGAGAAGCTACAGTTTTGTTTTGTTTTGTTTTGTTTTTTGTTCACAAGCCAACATATAAAATACCCAGACTGTCACCAACTGGTAAACTGTGTTCTGCTTAGTCTTTTCTTTTTGAACTCAACTAAAATTAGCAGAGTAATTAGAAGACTAATATATTTGGGATGAAGAAAGTAGAGACATTGTGATGTCAAGTTTCTGTCTACGTTTAATGACCAAAAATGTGCTGTGTACAAATGTTATGCACCTGCATGTATGGTTAGTTACCTGCTTTAATTATAGAGTGTTGAATTTCAAAGGATTACTTTACCTCATTTGATCCTCAAAATAGTTCTGTGGGGTAGGCAGGCAGGCAGACGTTACAACTATTTTACAGATGAGGAAACTAAGGTTCAGATTGGTTAGTTTTGTTATAAGGAAAAATCTTCCTTGCAACAGTTAAAAGCTACCATCTCCCCCCCAAAATTAGAATGGGCTGCCTTGGGAAGAAGTAAATTCCCCTCACTTGAGGTTTTCAAGGGAAAGTTTGAGGCCCACTTGATTATTATGGAAAGGAATTCTTCTTAAATTGATTTGGATTACAAATCGCTCTGAAATACTGATGTGAACCATGGGATTTTAGATTTAAAGGCTATTTAAGTCAAATTCTCCACTGTAAGTACAATTCTTCTCTCTACACGAGGCTTGAGTTGAGCATAACATTATGCTGTCTATAATTTCATTTCAAATATGAATCTGTGTTTTCTCTTGGTTTGTCAGACTATTATTTCATCAGCTGATTTCATTGGAGCTTTCTTTTTTTTTCTTTGGCGGGAGAGAGTATAATCTGTATGGTGTAATGGGCAGTTAGGTGACACAGTGAATAGGGTGCCCAATTTAGAGTTAGGAATACTAATCTTCAGACCTAGCCTCTGACACCTATAGAGAAATAATAATATGATGACAGTAGAGAACAGAGCTAAGTTGGAATAATAGGTGCAAGAAATCAATTCTATCAATTTCCCTCAAAATAACTTTAAAATAATGCCTCAAACCAGTTCCAACAACCTTGTGATGAAGAGTCATCTACACCCAGAGAGAGAACTGTGGGAACTGAGTGTGGAACACAACATAGGATTCTCCCTTTTGTTGTTGTTTGGTTGAATTTTGTTTTCTTTCTCATTTTTTTCCTTTTAGGATCTGATTTTTCTTGTGCAGCATGATAATTGTGGAAATACATATAGAAGAATTGCACATGTTTAACATATATTGGATTACTTTATGTCTAGGGGAGGGGATGGGAGGAAGGAAGGGAAAAATTTAGAACACAAGATTTTGTAAGGGGGAATGTTGAAAATTATACATGTATATATTTTAAAAATAAAAAGCTTTAATTAAAATATATTTATTATATATATAGTTATATATAATATATACAATATAAGGTAAGTGTATTTATATGTGTATATATATGTATATACATATATACACACACATATACACACACACAGAGTTTCTTTCTATATACTAGGCTTGAGATGACATGATATAAGAGTGACTAATTTCATTTTATAAAATTTTGTGCTGACAGAAAGATGTCAGGATAGAGAGACTGTACTAGGTCACTTCTGGAGTGTCTTCCAACTCTGCCATTCTGTTGAAACTGCCCACTTTGGAAGGAGAAAAATCGGAGTCTAGTTTCATGTAAGGTCTATGGCAGGGATGTGTGGGGACGTTTTCGAGGCTAGTCTTCTGCATTTTGATTCATGACATTCATTATATTATTTTTGTCTGTATTTTATCAAAAACATTTTTGCAGTACCAGAAGAATGGCTAAACCTGAAACATTGCCATTGCTAATGTCAGTTTTTCTCCTTTTTTTTTTTAGGTGTAAGAAGTACTGTTGCTCAGATGTCGCACCAAACACTGGAGAACAGGAAGGAAATTTTTTAAAAACATCACAAGCGGCGTTGATGAGGTTCTTTTTTTTTGTCTTTGAAGAATTGATATTCTGATGACTCTTCTTAGTTAAAAGATATATCTGTATATGTATGTGTGTATGTATACACACAGAGCTAGATAGATGATAAAACTAGCGGCTGACAACACACCTGTCGAAGAAGTCCTCCCCTGCATGTGATGCAGTACCAGCCTCTCCCTGATTATTTATGCTGTAAATAAAACATGTAATTACGGCAGGCCCGGCTTCCTGCGAGTGGACATGAGTGATCCACGGCAGTCCCAGGAAGAGACACACCAGTTCCCCAGAGCCCCCTCAAAGTTTAAGGATTCTCCCCGGACCATGCAGTCGGATGATTATTTCGCTCGGAAATTCAAGGCCTTGAACGGCAACATGGGGCCTCCCACGTCTTTGAGTGTCGCGAACGTCGCTGAAAGTGGGGGGCCCGCCAATGGCACCCCGGCCATGCCCAAGATGGGCGTTAGAGCAAGGGTGTCCGAATGGCCTCCGAAGAAGGACTGCTCCAAGGAGATGAGCTGCAAAGCACTGTGGGAAAGCCGGTCGCAAGCCAGTTACGAGACGGCAGTGGCGGCGGCCGTGCTGCAGAACGGACAGAACGAGCAGGGCGAGGGGCCGCCGGAGGAGCAGCTGGATCTGGAGTTCGCCGAGGCCAAGTACACCATCGGGGACATCTTCATCCACTCTCCGCAGCGGGCAGGCCTTCACCCCATCCGGCAGAGAAGCAACAGCGATGTCACCATCAGCGACATCGATGCCGAAGATGTCTTGGACCAGAACGCGGTTAACCCCAACACAGGGGCAGCCCTGCACAGGGAGTACGGAAGCACTTCTTCCATCGACAGGCAGGGCCTGTCGGGGGAAAACTTTTTTGCGATGCTCCGAGGCTACAGAGTCGACAGCTATGAACACAAGGCTCTGGCCCCCTTTGGGTTTCCCGAGTTCTTCCACTGTGACCCCGCGATCTCTCCCAGTCTTCATGCCGCAGCCCAGATTTCCAGAGGAGAATTTGTTCGCATCTCAGGCTTGGAGTACATGGACAATGCCCTGCTGATGGGAAGGGAGAGGGAGAAGAATTTCAAGCGGAGGTTAAAGTCGGAATCGGTGGAAACCTCCCTCTTCCGGAAGCTGCGGACGGTCAAAAGTGAGCACGAAACTTTCAAATTCCCGCCCGATCTGGAGGAGAGCCGGCTGGAGAGGAGCATCCGCCCCTGGAATTGCCAGAAGTGTTTTGCACATTATGATGTCCAGAGCATTTTGTTTAATATCAACGAAGCCATGGCTACGAGGGCCAATGTGGGGAAAAGGAAAAACATCACCACCGGCGCCTCCGCAGCCTCCCAGACGCAGATGGCAGCGGGCCAGGCGGGAACCTGTGAGTCTCCTCTGGGCAGCAAGGAGGATCTCAACTCCAAGGAGAACCTCGATGCTGATGAGGGGGACGGCAAGAGCAACGACCTGGTGCTGAGCTGTCCCTATTTTAGGAATGAGACAGGCGGGGAGGGAGACCGAAGGATTGCACTTTCGAGGGCGAACTCGACTTCTTCCAGTGCGGGAGAAAGCTGTTCCTTCGAGTCCTCCCTCAGCTCCCACTGCACCAATGCAGGTGTTTCGGTCTTGGAGGTGCCACGAGAAAACCAGCCAATCCACAGGGAAAAAGTGAAACGTTACATCATAGAACACATTGACCTGGGAGCCTACTATTACCGTAAATTTTTCTTTGGGAAAGGTAAGATGGGACTTTTCTCCTGTGGTTGAATGATTCTATTAAGTATCATACTTTAAGGTGAAAATAAAAATTGCCTTTTGTTTTCTCTAGGTGTCTAATTTTTGTTACATTTGCTAGTTTAGCATCATGGTGCTAGAATGATCATTGTTCAAATCTATCCATTAATTAGAGCTCTTCCAAATCTTTCTAAAATCATCTTTGGGCCAATCCCTTACATGTAAATTCAATCCTCCATCTTTTATTCATTCGGTAAATGATTACGTGGAAATTCCCTCTCCTTTCTAGCAATAACAACTGACATAGTACTTTAAAATCCATAAAGAAGTTTACATTAGTATCTCCATTGGGCCTTAAAACAACTGTGAGTCAGACTCAGTGGATGTTATTATCCCTATTTTGCAGCTGAAATAGTGGAAAATCAGAGAGGCTTAACAGATTTATTTGTGGATACTGCTAGTAACTGTGAGCTGTGGGATTTAAATCTTGATTGTCCTGATTCCAAGGGCATCTTTCTGTCCCATATACTGCCCTTCTTTCGGCCAATACGTGTCCATCATCGATGTTAATATATGATTGCAAAATTACTTCTCCCTAAAAGATTTTTCTTGATTACCATTACACTCTGATCACTTCCTTAGTATGTCATGCTTTCTTCCTCCTTTCCTCCCCAATCCCTCCTCCTTTTTCACCTTCCTTTCTGTCCTTCTTTCCTGCCCTTCCTCTTTTCTTTTCCTCCCTCCACCCCAAAGCAGAAAAAGCAGTTTTTTCCAGCTTGCTGGAAGGAAATAAGAGTTGACTATTTTTGATGAATGAATGAATGAAACACTATGTACTTTTACTAGATGAAAAGCACTATGCTGAGCACTTGGCAAACCGATAGAAAAACAGGAGTTTGTAAGGTCTTAGGGAGCTCACATTCTAATGACGGAAATAGCAAAAATGGGAGGGTTCATCTGAAAAATTTCTTGGCCTTTAGAGTGTAGCTACAAAGTGGATGCTAATTACTGCCCCTTTAATGTCATTTTTCATAGATAAAATTATATTCGTTTCTAACCTTGAAATATTTAACAGTACCACAGACTTTGGAGACAGGAGCTTTCTTTTATGAATTGTCAGTTGATTTGACTGTAGCATCTGCAGGAGCAGTTGCTGGGCTGCATTTCCAAAGGGATTACTTCCCAAGAAGGTGGCTGAGGACATCCAGTACTTCCAAGTAGCTAAGAATTGATACTCCCAATGCTCTTGAATTTAGGGACTTGGGCTCTCCCCATTTGGGGATACCCACTGGATTGATTTTTTTTTAAACTAACTATGTAGCACATATATTAAAGTGTACCAAGTTTGCCTGTTTGGGAATTGATTTACCTTTAGAAAGAGAAGTTCTTGGTTAATTTGGACTAGGTAGATCAAAAATTGGTCCTCTCATCTGAACTGGAATCGGATTGGCTAGCTGGCTCATATCCATATCAAAGCCACTTTGCTCTACTGCTTGATGGGACAAGGTCATGAAACCCTGGATATGGGGCTGTTTTTTTTTTTTTTTTTTTTTTTTTTTTTTTTTTTTTTTTTTTTTTTTTTTAAAGCGGATCTGTTACAGATAAATGATGATAAAGCAAGGCAATGAGGTTATTAGAAGATCCGGGTGTCATTGAAAGAATAAAGGATTTTTACCTAGAGTTCTTAGGTTTTAAACTTAGCCGTGATACCTCCTGGCTCTGTGATCAAAAGGGAGATAACAACATCTATTACATCTACTTCACAGGATTATTGGGAAGATCAAGTGTATATAAAACTATCCTAAAAGCTTCAAAAGTGCTGTATAAAGTGATTAGTGATGTATGCTGGTGATCATGGTTGTGGAGGGTCATATCAGGTCACTCGATTAAATTTGTGTTTCATACACTTTTTTCAGAGGCTACAGGCCAGGTGTTTTCTAAGGCCTCTTCTAGCTCTCAAGCCTATGATTTTCACTATTTGCATAACCTCCATTATCCATGTTTCTAATTCTTACTGCTTACCTCCCTTGTTGTCTCAAGAATGCCAATGAGGTCATAACCTGGCTATCTTTGGGGACCCATCCTCTCTCCTAACTCCTTCCTTTGTAACTAGGTGAAGTTATTGATTTGTATGGCATCCCTCGCGCGAGCCCTTGAAGGAAGAGATTGATTTCTCATCAGGAATTTCATCCCTCTTAGAGTTATATCAGATTCAAACAACTTCTCCCTTGATTATTAGGGCAATAGACTGCTATTGGACTAACATTTCTTTTTTACTCATGGTGGTGTCCTCTGCAACCTCTCAACTGCCTCTTGTCTTACTACCTCTTTCATTTCTTCTCTTCTTTCTTCCTTTTCTTATCTCCTTCCTTTCTTTTTCTTTCTCCTCCCCCTCTCCCTTTTCTGTCTCCCTTCTCTTCCATTTCCCCTTCTCTAATTTCTTTCTTCCCCTTCTTCCCCCTCTCCCTTTCCTCTTCCATCTCCTCTTTTTCCTTCTCTTATGTCCTACCCCCTGTCCTGTTCTTCCCCTCTCCTCCCTTCTTTCCTTTTCCTACACTCCATGTTAGTCTCCTGTCAGCTTGCAGTGAGAGCCTAACCTGTTTCATGGTTTTTCTGCTTAGTCGTTGTGAGATCCTATGGCATCCCCTCTGGGATCATTCTTTCTGCCAGGCCTGAGAGGTTACCACTCTGTACCAGCTGGTCTGAGGAGGAGAAAGGGGGTGGGGGAGAACAGAAGAGAGGGGGAAGATCAGAAGGAGAAAAGGGGTGGGGGAGAGCAGGAGGAGAAAAGGGGATGGGGGAGAACAGAAGAGAGGGGGAAGAGGAGGAGAAAAGGGGGTGGGGGAGAGCAGACTGCAAGCTGCGCCTCCTTCCTCTGTACTTCCTCTTCCAGCGGAGCTGATGGAACTCTGCCCCTGCTTCTTCTATATATAGCTCTTCCCTGATGGCCCAATGGGAGTGAAAATGAGATTGCTCCAGTAGCATCAGTTACAACACTCACTGATTTCCTTGGAAGCAGGGAAGGCAGAGGGGCAGCCCAGATTCCTGAATGGGCAGTGAGTAGTCGGATGGGGACACGTTGGGAAGGAAACGGGAGATGCTCTGACTCTCCCACCTGCCCTTTTGCTACCAGAGTTCACAGACTGTAGCACTCGCACTCACGTGCTAAAATATGCAGCCAGGCCCAGCCTGGCAGAGCCTCGAGCATTCTGACTGGCACCTTTGTGTTTGCACCGCCCCTCCCCCCCCAGGTGAGGAACACTTGCTGGTTGGCTGGCTGGCAGGTAAGTCGTCTCTCTGGCACTCCTCAGGAGGGATTACTTAGTGGAGCCTTAGAGTTCATTTTCAGGCAAATTAAAGAATTTCTAATCACTGGAAAACAATGAAGCTGGTAGACTTAGAAAAAATTATGTGATCTGTTAGGCAGTTAAATATCAGAAGGCTGTTTTTGCCGAAATATCATCTTAGGACAAATTCATAATGATTCTACAGTGATTTTATTCCAGGACTGATGAAAGAGGAATGATTTGTCAAATTATCTCTGCTTCAAAATCACCCGTGTGACTCTGAGATTCCAAGTTGTTTTGTTTGTTTGTTTCCCACCTGTGAAATGAAGTTTCTTTTTTTCTTTTTCTCCTTTCTGCTCTTTTTCTCAGACAGATACTGTCTCATTTATTAGTAAATTCTTTTCACCCTTCACTAAAGAGTGCCATTATCTTGAGTTCAGGTCCCATTTTGTGTTATTACAAAAGGTTAAATTCTGGATCTTTCCAGACAAGATTTGTTGTGACAAAGATTTTTTTTTTAAAGCAGTTCAGCAGAAGCAAGCATGTCAAGTAGTCCCTAAAGTATTCCCTATACCAATAATCTGCTATCTATAAGGAAGGGAGAGAGATTTATTTTCTTATCTCTACTCTGGGGCCAGACTAGATTTGTCATGATCAATTCCACTGCCTTTAGTTTTTCTTTTGTTGTGTTACATTTGTTCTTTTCATTTATACTGTTGTAGTCTATTGAATATCTTGTTTTCCTGGTTCTTCTTACTTGGTAACTTCACTATCAGTTCATATAAAGTCTTCCTATGCTCCTCTGAATTCTTAATATTCATTTTTGGTTTGAACATAATGATATCTCATTACATTCCTGTACCACAGTTTGTTGAACCCTCAATGGTCTTGCATATAATTCATGGAGATTATTGCAAAAACCTCTGAGTGTAAAATCTAGATTGCTTACATTTCTTATTATATAAATTTCCTCATGTATTTTCCCTGTTCTAAACTTTCACTGGCTGTCTCTTAGCTGCTAATGAAGTTTAAGCTCATGTAGCTATTTGTGGTTTTCTGTGGTACAACTTAACTCTTCCCTTCCAGTGTCTTATGATTTGCTCTTGAGTAAGTCTTTTTCCATTTCCCCTAATTTGTTTGTGTGTGTGTGTGTGTGTGTGTGTGTGTGTGTGGTTGTTCCAGGGAAGCAGGCTTCTTGTCCTCTGGCCTTGGATGTTAAGTAGCAGGGTTCCTATTCAACAGTAGAGAACTTATCAGATGACAGATGGAATAATTCATAGTTAATGGATACTTGTTTGTATCTTCTTAATGACGAAACCCAAAGCATCAAATGTGGCATAACATCAAATGCCTGTGTAATAGGGGTAGTATCTTTGCATTCGCTCTAAACATTTTTCATTATGGAGTCATTAATTAACCATTGGCCTTGATTTTTCTAAGCCCTACAATACATTCCATCCCAGCTCTACCATTTATTGCTCAGATTGTGGGCAAATCATTTAAGCTTCTGAAGCTGTTTTTCTCCTCTGTATTGCCTTCCTCACTAACTTTTCATGAGAAAAGTTCTTGGCAACTTGACTATAAATAGTTATTAACAGGGGATGGTTAGTATCCCTGAAGACAAGGATGGAGAATACTTTATACGATTGCTTATTTTATCTCCTGCCTTCTGCCATCCTTTCCCCCCAAAAGAAATTTAAAACCTTTTTTTTTTTTATTTTACTTTGACCATATCACGTCTCAAGATGATTTTTAATCATCAGGCAATGATTACCAGCTTCTTTTCATTATATTTTCTGGAAAAGACAAGTCACGTTAGCTCCCTTGGTAAGTGGAGGGCTAGGAGTGGTTTCCAAATAAGACTTGATTTTCTAAAAGAAAATGTGTGTCCACACTGGTGGTCCAGAACCGAACGGGTAGTACTTGTTTTTAATGGATCAAAGATGGGGAGAAGCACAACAGAGAATGTCATTTGTCAAGGAAGTCCCTTGGGAGAGTTATCTAGAGAAAAGTCTGCCACAAATTTCTAAACTCATTCACTTAGGCTTAGATAATGTGACAGTTGTAGACTAGAGTATATTTTTACATATCAGATGTACCTTAATGCGGGAGAATGCTTGGTTGCATTTGCTTTCAATTTCATGCCCAGTGGTATTTCATAGGTAACTTTTCTTTGGGGTTTTTTATGCACCGCTTGAAGAAAATTAATATGGAATTGGATTCTATTAAATTCACATGGGTGAACAGCACATCTTACAATAGTACTATTCTAAGACATAAACGCCTTCCTAGGTAGACTAAGTGACTTGATTGTTGTCCTTTTTACCAAGTAACGTACCTTGTGCACGCAGCCTCTGTTGCATTCCCAGGGAACTCTGAGCAGAGAGGAAGTGCCCAGCTGGACCTGAGAATGTAGATATTTGAATCATCATCATTTTAGTTCCATGTGGCAGAAACTAGGGGGGGAAAAAAACCTGGAAATAGATTGCTCTGTTCTTGTGGGTTTGCATGCTTTAGGAGCCTTTTCACATGTGATCATGAGAAAAAAAGTGAACCTATAAAAAACCTTAATCAGAAGCCTCCCATTTGAGGCATGATTTTATATTTTAACCATTTTGGTCCTTTGTCTCAGGCTTCTCAGGAAAGCAGATTACCTTGGTCTTCAATGGAAAGATGAGGTTATTTTTTAGCTCTTTATACTAATAATAATGATAGTAGTGGTGGCAATGGTAGTCATTATAATGACAATAATTATAAATATATTTATACATCACTTTAAGGTTTGAAAAGTACTTTATAAATATTATCTCGAGTGATCCTTACAGTCCTGGGAGGTATGCACTATTATTAACTCCATTTTGCAGATGAGGAAACTGAGGCAGACAGTGAGCTAAAAGCTTTATTCAAGGTCATAAAGCTAGGAAATATCTGAAGCAGTATTTTTGATTCCAGATCCCACCCTCTATGCACTGTACCAGTTTTAGCAAATATTGCTAATTGTGATTCCTTCACAAGGGGATGTTCTGTCTCTGAATCAGTATCTGAGAAATACGGTTCTAGGGCATTTAATTAAAGGGAAAAACTTGGATTTATCATTGGGTTTAGACAATATTTAACGCCTTTGTCTCTCCTTTTGAAACAGTACCCAAACAGATATTCAATTTGTATACAATATATCCATTTTTACATAATTTTGGACTTTTTATTCAGGAGGGACTTTTGCATGAGAATCCCATCTGTCTTCTTAGTATGTCTGTTAACTTGGGCAGATCTGAGTCCTACCATTACACACATAAAATGGGGATAATAATACTTGCCCACTTTAATGAGTTGTGAGGCAACTGGCAAACACTGCATAAATTCTTAGTCATTTTTTAGTTTTCCAATTGCTTGTTATTTTTTACCTCATACTTCTCACAACCAAGAATATTAAGCACCCTATCAATCAACCCATATTAAATAAGTACCTACTATGTGCCAGAGAGTGTTCTAAGCTCTGGGTATAAGTATGAATAATGAGACAGACTTTATATAATATTATGAAAGTTGTAGCAATCAATTACACTGTCAACTTAAAAATAACATTAACTGAATTTTTATGATAAACTGTCTGGGTTTTTAGTGAATATTAATAAATTTTGATCTTCATGAGATTTCAGTTCAATCAGTATAAAGCATCATTCTAGGAAGGTCTTAGATAAAAGTAGAATCTTCATTTCTTCATCTCCTTTAAGTTAATTCATTTTTCAGTCTTCATGATCCCATTTTGGGTTTTTCTTGGCAAAGATACTGGAATAGTCTGCCATTTTCTTTTTGAGCTCATTTTACAGATGAGGAAACTGAGTCAAACAGAGTTAAGTGATTTGCCCATGATCCTGCAGCTAGTAAGTGGACTTGAACTTAGGAAAGATGAATCTTCCTGATTCAAGACTTGGTGCTCTTTAAGCACTGTGATCCCACCTAGTTGCCCTCCTCATCTCTATTGCCATAATACAAGTAGTCCCTTCAAGGTTAAAGTGATTTCCTAACTGCTAAAAGTGACATTTCTCAGTCTTCATTATCTGTGGCTTATGGGCAAGTTTTGATGCTGTTAACCATCCCCTTTCTTTTTGGTGATATGTTCCTTCTCCCTTTTGACTTTTTTTTTTTTATCTATCTGCATATTACTCAGTATCTTTTGCAAGATTCATCTCCCACCCATTAAATATAGGTGGCTTTTGAAGCCTCTGAATTCTGACAGGTTTTATTTTTTTTTCTTTTCTTGATCTCATTTCTCCCTTGAATTTAATTGTTGTTATACAGATGACTCCAAGTTTACCTAAGTAGCCCTTATCTCCACTGAATATCATGCTCATACCATTAACTTAGAAATTTCTCATATGTTCTTTTAGCACCTCAAATTCAACATGTCTAAAACAGAACTAATTTTTCTCTCAAATTCTGCCTTCCCTCAAGTTTCCTTAATTTTTAAACCACTGCTAACCTGAGAGTTAAGGAGGTGTACAACTTCAAAAATCAACTAGTGGCTCTTTGCTCTCCCTTTAGTCCTATATCACAAAAACTTTAAAATTCTACCTTCATAGTATCTATTATATATATATATATATATATATATATATTTTTTTTTTTCCCTGTTTAGGTTTTTAATCACCTTTCATTTTCGCTGCTACAATAACTTTTTAATTGATCTTCCTCTTCTCCCTCCTGTAATCCATTCTCTTTCCAGCTTCCAGATTAATAGTGCTCTAAGCAATCCTGCCCATGTGACTTTTGCACTAGTTTTTTTTTCCTGGATTCTCACTGTCTGTAGGATCTCTGTGTATACATATAACATTCTCCTTTACTCCCTTCCCCTCACCTCTCTTTTAGGGACTTTCTAAAGTCCCTTCACAATCTGACTTAGATTCCAGATTGATTAATTCCCTTTCATATACTCCACGTTCCAGAGAAACCAGTCTATTGGCCGGTCTTAAGATTGGACATTGACTCTTCGATCTCTGCTTTTTCTCTTGAGCTATCTCAACACCTTCATCTCCCTCCCCCCATCCTTAATTCCTCTATTTCTTCCTTACCTTCACCTTTTGCAATCCCTAGCTCCTAGCTTCCTTTAGGTCTGAACTCAACTACCATTAATACATTAGGAAATCTTTTCCCTAATTAGCATTCTCTTTCCCTAGAAGCCCTTTCTGCTGACTTCCTTGTGCACCAGTCTTGTTCTCCTTTCCTTTCCCCCCTCACCAGTGGAATGCAAACATCTTGGGGTTAGAGATGGTGAATCTCCCAAGCATTTGATAAGTGTTTGAATTGTTGGCTTAGCTGGGGAGCATAAAGACAAAGGAGAATGGGGGACTGACTCAGCCCTGCCTCTTAAATCCAATTCTCTTGCTAGCTGGGATACCTCAGGGGATATCTATGGTTCTCTTAGAAAAGAGATTATTGTTAGGAAAAGTAAGAAGTCCTGTGTTCTGCAAGTTTGTAGTCCTCTCTTTAAAAGCTTGATTCCTTTTTGTCCATAGCACTTTGATGGAAATCATCTGTTTAAAGAAATAAAGGACTTTAGGTGGGCAGTGAATCTAACTAAATGCACAGAACCTGATGAAGCTTTCCTCATATTTTCCTATAACTCCATATGGAGAAAGGTTTTTATAATATAAAATAACATGAAAGATGTTCCTAAAGGGCTAACTTTTCTTAGGAAGGTGATAAGAAAGGTATAGGTAATATTCACTTTTTAAACAATATATGGAGAGATCCTGTGTAAATGCTAGAGAAAGTATGACATTATTTAGCTGCAAAATTGGAGTTTGTAAGAAATTCAGTTAACATCTTGTATTCTTTAGTAGAATTAAAAACTGGGACAGTCTCATAGAAAACAGCTAGGGAAGCATAAAACTTTGTATATTTTTTCCTTCTATTATAGAGATGTAGTGATAGAGGGATTGTACTGCAGTGCAGAATAGCAAAGAAGAAGAGTATCTATATATTTTCACACTTAGAAGATAGTTGGGGCAAGAGTGAAAATAAAATAGAAATGCAGTGATATTCTATTTATCCATTATTAGGAATGAGCTATTCAACAGAAATTAATTTTACAGACAACTAAACTTTAGCATTGGTATTTTGATCCATCTGTTTCATCTGGTTATTCATTTTAATAATAAAGATTATAAACAATCTATTTCCTCTTCTTATGTCTATTGACTATACAATATAGTTGGAATTATTTTTCTAAATTTTATTTTATTTTCATTTTTAGGGGAATTCTTTATATTGCATGGATAATAGTGGAATAAGTAGATAGTGTTGACAGGTTTATTATCCCCTGTTAGGATCTTCCATGGTTTCTCTTTTCCCCAGGCTTTTCCCCATCTGAATTTCTTTTTATTAATAATTAGATGTTGTTTTGTTTTGTTTTTCATATGAAGACAATACTGTATGCTTATTTTTTTTTATCTATTGGTGAATGGCTCTTGGTTTTATGTATTTGTGCTAATTCCCTAGATATTTCATAAATAAGACTTTCATCAGAGCAACTGGATACCAAGATTTCTCCATTCTCTCCATAGTTGTCTCATTTTAGTTTCATTGATTTTGATTATCCAAATTTTTAAAATTCTATGTAATTAAAATTGTTTTGTTGCATGATTGACTCTGTTCCTTATCTAAAAATTCACCCGTTTGCCATACTTGGGAAAGATAGTGCCTTCAGACCTACTGATTTTGTTTTAATGTGATCTTTCTTGTTTAGGTGCCTTATCCATTTGGATTTTATTAATGGCATATAAGTTAACATTTCTATTTTGCTTTATGGTAATTTACCCACTATATCTCATATTTGATCCTCACTGAAGCCTTGTGAAATAGATGCTGTTATCCCCATTTAAAGATGAAGAAACTAAATCTGAGACAGAATTTGAACTCATTTTTTTTTTTAAGATTCTGTATTCTGTGCCAGCTAGCCGTCCATATGATTTAAAATGCTGGTGTAAACTTTGTGCCATTTATTTTACATAATTTGGGTCCTAGATCTTTTCTAAAGAGTTGATGCTGCTCAGTAAAGTAGTTTTTGAAATAAATGCATTATTAATTGGACCATCAGCCCACAGGTGCCCCTAGGTGTCCTGATCAATTTTCCCCTTCCTCCAGGAGTAGGACAGAGGCCAGTCCTACTGAGTCTCACTACAGTTTCTACATTCCCTTATGGCCTCTTCCTGATAAGGACAAATTAAAGCCATTTTTGGACCGTATCCCACCCTTTGGGTAGTGATGGCATTGGCTAAACCTGTGTAGGAAGTACGAAGTCATAGGGAGAGCCACAATCTTAGACTGTCTGTGCTAAGGGAACCTTCTAATAATGAAGGCGGTCTAGAAGTTGTGATAATATAAATTGCTTCGGGGCATTGGGAAATAAGGAATGAGAAGCAGATGCTTCCTCTTAATTTTTAGGAAAGTATATAAAAGCTTGTGTTACCATTACATAATAAATTACTGTACTGTAATTTCGTGCATACCTGTATATTCGGGGCCCTTATAGACGTCTTCAAAACTGACTTTCGGAATCTTTTTTTTAACTATGGATAACTTCTTAAACCTCACCCATTCAAACCATAAGCAATCTAATTCTAATTCAGCTTCAGATCCTTCAGATAGAAAATGGGAATAGAAAGGGAATGCCCATTTATATTGTGCATGTGTGCCAAGGACTGTGCTGATAATAGGTTAGTGCTTTTACATTTATTTGATCCTCACAACCACTTGTGATGTAGATACTATTATTATCCTCATGTTACATTCAAGGGAACCGAGGCAAGCAGGGTTAAATGACTTGCCCAGGATCCCATAGCTAGCAAGTATCTGAGGTTGGATTTAAATTCAGCTTTTCTGCTTCTAGGCCCAATGTTCTCACCACCGAGCCACCAGCTGCCTAAAAATAAATATTTAATCAAGCTCTAGGTACACATGAAATTAAAGTATACCCATTGATCTGCTTTAACAAGTCAATTGCCTGTTGGACTTTATATCTAAGAAAATCTGCTTTAAATGCTTGGCTTGGATTAGCTTTGTCACCATGGACAAGTCACTTAAACTTAGGGCACCAATTTTCTCTTCTGTAAAATAACCATAATATTATCTTGTCTCACAGGGTTCTCAGAAGGATTAACTAAGATAATATATACAAAGTGCTTTGTAAATTTTAAATCTCCACATAAATGTCAGCTATTACAGGTCTTTTTTATTCTTCCTGGGGAATATTACTAGGAGAAATATGCTAGAACCTTACAACAACACAATTAGATACAGAAAGAGTTTGATGTAAAATAAACACTTTCTTGGGCCCTGGTCCAAATGGATTTAGGTAATGAAGTGTTCAAAGCACCAGAGTTATACGAGACTACAATGTAATTTCATAGTTCAAATTCTAATGACAAAAATCTCCAGTGTATTTTCTTCTTACATATGATTTTTAAAAAATCTTGTTTTTGTTGATATCTTGTTTTTATATCACCTTTATATTCTAATATATCCCTTCTATTCAGCAAGTCACACCTTCTAACAAAGCTTATTAAAGAAAGAGGGGAGAAAAGCAGCTTAATGAATCGATACTTAACTGTCTGACAGTATTAGCAATATTCCAAACCTTTTGCAGCCTTACCTGCTTGTCATTTCTTGAAGCACAATACTGTTCCATCACAGTCATGTGCCACAACTTAATCAGCCGTTGATGAGCATCCCCTCCATCTTTGCCATCACAAAAAGAGCTGATGTAATTTTTTTTTAAACATGTGCCCTTTTTCTTTTTTATAATCTATTTGGGATATAGACCTAGTAGCAGTGGCTCAAAAAGTATGCACAGGCTGATTGCTATACCTTTTGGGTATAGTTGTACTTCCCTCATGTTTTAAAAGTTACTTTCTTTGACCAAGCTTGGCCAATATAATCATACCACTATTGTTGCTTATTTTTTTCTGGTTCTCCATTGTATTGCATTAATGTATCTAACTGTGATAAACTCTCAGACATGTTATATATGTTAACTTTACTCAAGATATGGTTCAAGATTTTTATTCAAGAAAGGTATTCCCACTAGAACTAAATGTAATCATGTACTAAGTGGTCACTTAGTACATTATTTAAATGTACATTAAAAACCATAAAATGACTTTTAGGTTTATTTAATTCTCTGTTCTTAGTGTATTCTTTAAAATATGGATACTAAATTCTTTAAAAGATATAAATAATCTTAGTGATAAAAGATAATGATTAGACCCCAGGCCTACTTCTATTTTTCCTTCCCTTGTTACTTCTAAAGTTAATTTGCATTGAGTTTTACAAGAAGCAAATCAACACTCTTGATGATTCATCATATACTCTGGAATAATCCTTAATCATTTTTTAAAACAATTTTTTTTCAATTATATTAAAAATATTTGTTTTTTTAAATTTTGAATTCCAAATTATCTTCCCTTCCACAATCCCCTACCCCCTCATTAAGAAAACAAGCAATTTGGTATAAATTATACAAATGCAGTAACACAAAACATTTCTATATTAGGCATATTGCAAAGAAATATAGTTTAGAAAGAATAAAAAAAAGATAGTAAAGAAAAAAGTGTTGTGATCTACATTCAGATTCCCATCATTACTTTCTTTGGATAGCATTTTTCTTCTTAAATCATTTGGAATTTTCTTGGATAATTGTCTTGCTTAGAGTAACTAAATCATTGACAGATAACCTTTGTACAATATTGTTACTATGTACACCATTCTCTTGACTCTGCTTATTTTACTTCGCATCAGTTCATATATGTCTTTCCAGGTTTTCTGACAACATCCTGCATGTTATTTCTTAAAGTACAGTAGTATTCAATCATAGTCATATGACACAATTTGTTAAGCTATTCCCCAATTGATGAGCATCCCTTCCATCTTGGTCATCACAAAAAGAGTTGAGATAGATAAATTTATATAAATATATTTGTGTGCATGTGTATGTATCTGTATGTGTGTGTATTTGAACATGTAGGCCCTTTCCCATTTTTTATTATCTGTTTGGGATACACATATGTTAGTTCAAAAGGTTTGCACAATTTGATTGCCCTCTGGATACAATTCCAAATTGATCTCCAGAATGGTTTGATCAGTTCACAGCTCTACTAGCAGTACATTAGTATTCCAATTTTCCCACATCCTTTCCAGCGTTTATCATTTTCCTTTTTTGCCAATCTGATAAGTGTGAGCTAGTACCTCAGGGGTTGTTTTAATTTGCATTTCTCTGATAGAAAGTGATTTAGAGCACTTTTTTATATGACTATTGATAACTTTGATTTCTTCTTCTGAAAACTCCCTGCTCGTATATTTTGACCATTTATCAGTTGGGGACTGACTGACTTGACTCAGTTGACTCAATTCTCTATATATTTGAGAAATGAGGACTTTATCAGAGAAATTTGCTATAATCCCTCCATGCACAAGTTTCCTACTTTTCTTAGAATTTTGACTGCATTAGTTTTGTTTGTGCAAACTCTTTAATTTAATAAAATCAAAATTTTCTGTTTTAGCTTCTAATTTGCTTATTATATCACCTTTTATGTCTAAACCACATTCTTATTTTAGATTACTAATTACATTAGAGACTGCTCCTTTTCTACTAAGTATTACATACCTAATATTTTCCACTTATCTGCCACCAGCTTATTTTGAAGGGCAGCTGAATGATATAGTGGATAGAGCACGGGACATAGAATCAGGAAGACTCATCTTTATGAGTACAAATCTGGACTCAAACATTTATTAACTGTGTGATCCTGGACAAGTCACTTAATCTTGTTGGCCTCAGTTCCTCATCTGTATAATGAACTGAAAAAGAAAATAACAAAAAATAGTCCCACATCTCTGCAAAAAAACAAACAATCCCCTTCCCAATCACACATGACTGAAATCAACTATAACAATACTAAAAAAAAAAAAAACCCTAGATTATTTTGATGATTACCAGTTTGAGATCTAGTATTGTGAAGCCATCTTCTTTCACGTTTTTTCCCCACTGGTTCTTTTAATTGTTTTTGAACTTTTTTTCTTCCATATGAATTTTGTCATTATTTTTTCTAACTTGATAAAATGATTTTTGGTAGTTTGGCATGGTATTAGATAAGTAAATTAATTTGAGTAGAATTGTATCTTTGTTTTATATTGGCACAATCTGAATTCATATGTATATATATATATATGTGTGTGTGTGTGTGTGTGTGTGTGTGTGTGTGTACATATGTTTGCACACACACAGAAGTTTTTTATTGATTATAAATTCATTTTACATATAATTGACTAAATTCATTATGAGTGGAGGTGATGGTCCCATTGAATTTTACTGTAGTCAAACCATATTTTTGCATAACAATTTTTAGAGGGACACATATTAACAAATTACAATATATTTAGAGGAAGTAGACCAGGGTGGAGAGGTTTGGGGAATTACAGAAAATGAGAACCAGTAGAAAAATACTTAAGGATACTAAAACCAAACAAAGGATGTCTTGGGGAGAAGATGATTCTTCTCTTTGAATTTTTCAGCAGCTCTGGTGTTGAAGGTAGACAAGACCATGTGGCTGCTTCCTGTCATTGTTGTCATTTGTCCTTGGTTCTCGAGGAGGACCATAACATCAGGGAGGTGGTAACATGATGTGCAGGTGAAGTGGACCTGTGTGAGGTCACCTGCCTCCCTTGCCCCTTCAGAGCCATCTGGGTCCAGTGGCCAGATGTAGATCAGTTTGACTGGAAATGATCCTGGATGGCTTCCTGTAGCACTAACGCGTTAAAGGAACAGAAAAGCAGCCTCCAGGGTCTCTCACTTACCTGGGTATATTGTACCAACTGGTGCTTTTCTCTCTTTCCTCAGCCCATCTTTATAATGCTGCATGTTTGCTGTACTGATCAGGCAATTCTTCCATCTGAAAATCTTCAGTGGCTCTCCCTGTTTATAACATATATAGGACCAGCTTCTTATTCTGCCATTTGTGCTTTTGCAGAATTTGATTCCACACTACTTTCATGGTTTTTTTTTTCTCCAAACGATTTTCTCTTATTTGTTCTGCACTTTAGCAAAACTAGATTATTCACTCTTCTCTACTGACCTGCCCTTTACTTGCATTCTCTCTATATAATATGGTGAGTGCAGTCTTCTCTACCTGTTTCCTATCATATTCTCATTTTTGACTTCCCTTCTTTTTAAGGTCCAACTCATGTGACATTTTTTATATAACCTTTCCTAATTCCCCTCACCCCAAAGGGAATTTCCCAATTCACTCCAAAGTGATTTCTCATTCCTCATGTTAATTAAAACCCTTTATACATCTTCTTTTTATAGTTAACTGCATCTGCCCTGTATCTTAATTGTTTGGGCCAACTATCTCATCCCATTAGATTGAACACTCCTTTAGGTGAAGGATTAATTCATTTTACTTTTTGTATCCTGAATGCCTGATAATGGTGCCTTGTACCAAATGGCTCTTAAATGAGTTTTTTAACTAAATGGGTGAATTGTTGTGTAGGAGAAAACTTTCTAATTTATTGAAGCTCTGTAGAAATGGAAGAGGCTACCTGGAGGTACTTTTCCCAGGTAATGTTCAAAGTGAGAGAGATTAGATAACCATTTGCTAGGAAGGCAATAGAGGTGGTTCCTATCCCAGTGGGAGGTTGGAGATGCTGATTCTTAAAGTTCCTTTCCAGAATAAGATTTTTGTGACTGAGAGACTTAATGGTTTAGCAATTTCTGCAAAGAGAGGACTGCTTCATAATGAAACCCATTTAATTCATTTTGCTCTATTGTAGGTAATTCCACCATTCTATATTTTTTAGCTTGTGAAGACACTTTTTTATTCATTATATTTCTCTTTTCTTGAAACTTTAAAATATGATTTGCTTGATAGTGGTGAAAGATGTACTGAGTTTCAGTTTAAAAAGCCAATAAAAAAAAGAAGTGCTTTGTTGAGGAACTCGTGCTGATTCCCTGTTAAGGAAGAAAGTTACAGGTAGTTTGTGTTTGCCTGACTTTGCTATAAGCCTAGAAACTTAATCTTCTGCACATGGGCCTGCTGTTGTGTACCCAGGGCTACCAAGAAGCTGCTGGCTGCAGAGATCAGGTGAACGATGCTCAACGGTCTTCCTTTTCATTCTTTTTGTTTTCTTTTTAACACCTGTTTTCTTCTGTTACAGAACACCAAAACTACTTTGGAATAGATGAAAATTTGGGCCCTGTCGCAGTAAGCATCCGGAGAGAGAAGCTTGAAGAAACTAAGGAAAAAGAAGGGTCTCAATTCAACTATCGGGTAGCTTTCAGGACCAGTGAGGTATTTCTGCTCTCCATTATTATCCTTTATTTGTTTTGTTTTTTAAAACAAAATTAAAAACCAAAAAAACCCCTATTAGGCCATTATCACAAAGGGAATTTCAAGTATTCTCTAATTTTAGTCTCTTCTCTCTTTTTAAATTATTCAAAGATTTTGTACTTATAAATATCTGTTACACTACTTACCTATTTTACACAATGGTTGAAAGGAATAATTTTAACAGCTATTACATGTATATAACTCCAAGGGTCTTAAGGAATAATGATTTTGATTGCTGCCTTATGTGGTTGGACAGAACAAAAGACAGAAAGGATCTGGGACATGCTGAAGAGACAGGATATATGCATAAACCAGATTAAGATGATTTTAAACCACAACAGATGAAAATAAGAAGCTCACAATAGTGAAAAGCATATTCTCAGAGGGTTTTTACCAGAGCAGTAATTTTAGCTATATATTTTTATTGTATGAAGCCAAATGAGCTTCATACTTTTGGTTATTATTACTACAGAAAAAGCACCAATAGTCTTATAGTGGATTTTGTTTGTTATTAGTTAAGAATTAGACCCAGTTCTTGCATTGGGCCTGTTCTCATTATAAGAATCTGAAATCTAGTTAAGTTAATTTTAATGGTATGATTTTGGAACAGACTGAGCTAAATTTCAAAACCTAAATGTGAAATAGTTTTGCAGCATTATTATAGTGCCATTTAATATATATATATATATAAATAATCCCCATTATTCTAAGTGTTCATAGGACTTCCTTTTTTTTGGAAAGGTCTCATCTTATAAGAGTCACATATATTATTGAGAGACAGCATAGTAGAAAAAAAAGCTGATCTTGAAACCAAGGTTTAAGATGTGGCCTTTGACTCCTATTGGCTTTTGAATCCTGGACAAGATCCTTAATGTCTCTGTTTCCTAGGCAACTTTCTAAGATGATGCTTCAATGACAGAGGTGATCCACATTGGTAGATGAGGGCTGCCCTGTATCAGTGAGATTGTAACTGAACCCTTTCCTCTACCTTATTAGATTCACAGAGCTGTCTAGGGATTTTAAGAGTCATCTTCATTTTACAAATGAAATTTAAGTGGACAAAGTTTAAGTAACTTGTCTAAGCTTATGCCAGAGACCAGAAATTGCAATAAAGTTCTCCCGACTCCCAGTCCAGTACTCTTTCCATCACATTGTTTCATAACAACAGGATATATTCAGATGAGAGATTAGATTGAAATAAGGCTATTTTTGTGTGTTTGGGATCAGATTTTGTAAGATGGGTTTCACTGGAAATACATGGTTGGGAGTTGCTTTCCCCACTCTTGCCCCTTCCAGATAACAGCAGCCATTCTCCACCAATATTCCCAGGGTGTCTGTCAGACTAAAATCATGCTTAAAAAGTGATGGCTGGCCAAGTGTTACTGCTACAAATATACAGTATACTCTCGTGTGTCCCTCCTCAGCTTACAACGCTTAGAGGAGCCATTTTAGAAGATGCCATCCCTTCCACGGCGAGACACGGCACGGCGCGCGGACTGCCTCTCAAAGAGGTTCTGGAGTATGTCATTCCTGAGCTGAGCATCCAGTGCCTAAGGCAGGCTCTGAACTCGCCCAAAGTCTCTGAACAGCTGCTCAAACTCGATGAGCAAGGGGTAAGTCACTCCCATTCGAAGGGATTTCCCTCCCTTTCTCTTAGTTTTCCAGATTCCTTTCTCTCCCTCTCTCCATTCTGCTGCCTTCTGAATATTTTGTTATATTATGTATATATAATATCATATTAAGTTATATTGCATTATATCATATCATATCATATTATGTTATATTAAATTATAAAAATGTCATAATATATTAACGCATGAACACACCGGCCTCAGTCTAGGACATCTTCTGTTGCTGCATGGGGACTCACGTCTCTTTATATGAGATATTGGGAGATCAGCCAAGTATATCCACTGATGAGGATGGGGCTGGAACCTTGAAATATTGAGCTTACTGAGATTTACTCTATAATCTCAGCTTCTGCCCATTATGTGCCAGATCGGACTAGGAAAGTTAGTGAGAATGACCAAAGCTTATAGTCCCATATGACAGTTAAAGCCAGTGCACACGTTAATTGGTGACCAGGTATAGACCCTTGTTTGCCGTGTGCAGTGCTACTAGTAGTGCCGTGCTAGCTGCCAAGACCATAAAGACAGAAATGAAGTTTTTTTTTCCCCCTCCATGAAGTCAGGCTATGCATTGTATAGGGTACAGAACCTGAACCGAGACCTAAGTTTGAATCCTGCCTGACACACATGAGCTGTGTGACCTTGTTCAAGTCATTGAATCGCCCCCGGCTACAGCTTCCGAATCTGTAAAAAATGTGGGAAATCACAGCACGTTCCTCCTTGGGAGTTGGGAGGGTCAAAGGAAGCACCCGAATAACTCAGTGCCGGGTGCATAGAGTAGATGCGATGATGTAAATGCTCATTCCTCTCTCCCTTCCCTTATTGGCAAAGGGGTCTGTCAGGAAAGGCTGTTTCACAGGAGATATTTGATACTGGGAAAGCACTGCATAAAGGTTCTCATCATTATTGATATTCACATCATTATTGACCTAGTCCAAAGTAGAGCGAGCCAAGACTCCAGCCTCTCTCTCCCAGGACATATTTGAGAAGTCCTCAGCACTAATATCACAGAAATGATATGGGAGAGAAGCTTCAAGGTCTGGGCAAAGTATCGCCAGGAAAAGACGGGGCAAGGAAGGGGAGAGATTTGAGGGGCCGCATTAGCAGACTTAGGGACATAGAATAGCATAGAGAGATTTTTTAAAAGCAAATACCCGAGTTTAGCAAGAATGTTGGGGACACTAAAACTAGAGGGAAAGGTAGGATTAAAATTCATCATTTAGTTATAGTCAGAAGGACTGAGGAGACTAGAGGCCAGTTAGTGAATGTTTGTCATAGTTCTGGGAAAGACGGGGAGGATCATGGGAAAGGAGAGGTGGCTGGTTTTAATGGCCAGACCTGAAGTATTAGCCTAAATTCAATGTAGTTTTAAGTAACTGTCTTCTTTTGGTAGAATTTATGCAACATAAAAGATTACAGCGATAAGTACTTTCAGCATTTTGATGAGAGGTTAAACAAGTCATGTTTGCAGTTTGCAGTTAGAATAAGTGGTATTCATTAATTGACACTCCTTTATTCATGTGTGTGCAGCGGAGCTAATTTTGGGACCTCAAAATGTTTGGTGCTTTAAATGGGCTGAATTTCTAAAGCTGCTTATTCTAATTAGACTAACAAGTTAGCAAGTTACGGTGAGAAAACTAGATGCAGCCACCTTGAGATTCAGAGTGAAGCAACCCGATGATCTGTTAAGGTCAAACTTTCAGAGACAAACACCGAAGGACTAGTTTAAATGAACATCTGTTCATTCTGCTATTAGAGAGCTTTATTGTTATTTGTTTTTCTTGTTTCTGTCTTATTGCTAATCATCTAAACTCTATGAAACGTCTGTGAAACAACTGAGTAAAATATTTAACAAAGTAGGAATGATGAAATAGGTTTGCCTGTGGTCTTCCGTGACAGGAGTTTAGAGCTGTAGGACTATATTGTTGGATATAATTTGATGTCTTAGGAGGTAATATGTAGAGTGCTTAAGCTTTGTGTTTCAGATTCTGGATCCCATTTTTCTGTCTGGCAAATTTATGCTCTGCTTTCTAAAGGCATTTAAAGCACCAAGGAACAGAAGCCGCACTGATTTTTATGCCTCAGAGTGTGTGCTTGTGTATTTATTGGCTACAGTAGCAGAGCCCCGAGAAAGTTCCATTTTTCCCGACCGTGAGTCATGGGGCCCCCTCTGACTCTGCTTGATGGCACATGGCCTGCCCTTGAAGGTATTAAAAAGGACAACATTTGGCCAGTGTCTGGTTAATTTTCTTTCTTGGAAATGAGCTGCTTTGGGACTGGCTACTGCAGGAAAGAACTTAGGATGAAATCAAAAGCAGTGGGCTCTTTTGTATAGCAGCTTAGGATAAAGGTGCCCGACTATTTTGTGCTAGGTTAAGCGTAGAAACTTTGAACTTGGTCATCAAAGCATTTCTGAGGATTACTCCACTGTAACTCTAAATTCAAGGAATTATTGTTGAACATGAAGCTCATTTGTGAAGCAGAGAAATACTACTGATTGGGTTAGATGAGTTTAATGTGCTTTTCCTTTTGAAATATTTGTAAGATATCCAAATATGAGATACTTAAAAGCATTAATAATTAGTTGTTTTATAAAGAAGTTTGCAAAGTTTTGTTTTCCTGAAGGTTTATTAATTTTTGTGTTCTTTGGGTAACATAATCTTAACTTGGTATATCTCTTGCTGGTGTAACATATTTTGTTTTATTTATGAAAGAAGTTTGCATGCTCTGTCCTCCTAACCCACATTAAATTGCAGATGAATAAACATCTACTTTCTTTGCCTCATTCTGCTTATATGTATATACACATACATGTGTATGTCTATATATATGTGTGTGTATTTATATATAATTATTCACTATACATATAAAATGTATTTACATATGGGTTCCTTAATTATTTTCATAACTATTTTTACATTACTTTAAAAATTACTTTTAAAGATAACTATTTAAATGTTCTATCAGAATGCTAATGCATTGTTGATGGAGTTATAAACTGATTGGATCATTCTGAAGAGCAATTTGGGACTGTGCCCAAAGGGCTGCAAAATTGTGCATGCCCTTTAATCTAGCAGTAACACTAATCCCAAAGACATCCAAATCAAAAGGGAAAAGGACCTATTTGTATAAAAAAATATTTACAGCAGCTCTTTTTGTGGTGGCTAAGTGAAATCTAAAGGATTCCCATCAGTTGGGGAATGGCAAAACAAGCTGTGATATATGATTGCCAATAGAATATTATTGTGCTGTAGGAAATGACAAGCAAGGTGATTTCAGGAAAGACTTGGAAAGATTTACATGAACTGATGCATAGTAAAGTGAATAGAACCAGAAGAATATTGTATACAGTAAGAGTAATACTATTCAGTAAAGAACTGTGAATGACATAGCTATTTCAACAGTACAATGATCTAAAACAGTCCTAAAGGACTAATGATGAATCAAACTCTCTATTGACATTGATTGAATATAGACTGATGCATGCTATTTTTTACTTTCTTTCATTTTAAAAATTTTATTCCATTTAAAATTTTTAAATGATCAATATGAAAATGTTTTACATGATACGTATATTATATTTAAAATATACTTTAACATATTTTACATGTATTGGTCAACCTGCCATCTGGGGGAGGGGGTGGAGGGAAGGAGAGGAAAAATTGGAACAAAATGTTTTGCAATTAATTTTTATCAATGCTGAAAAATTACCCCTGCATATATATTGTAAATAAAAAGCTATAATAAAAAATAAAATGTTTTACATGATTGTACATATATAATTCATATCTGATTGCTTACTTTTTGGGGGGAAAAGGAAGGGAAAAGAAGAAGTGGTAGAATTTGGAACTCAAAACTTTAATTAAAATAAATATATTAATTAAAAAAAAAATGTTCTATCAAAAAAGCACCTACGTGGAATAGTGGACATAGTGGCCGGCCTTAAGTCAAATGTGGCCTTGATACTTACTTAACAAGGTGACCCTGGAAAAGCCATTTAAATCTGTTTGCCTCAGGTTCTTCAGCTGTAAAATGATGTGGAGAAGGAAATGGCAAACCCCTCCAATATCTTTGTAAAGAAAACCACAAATATGGTCATAAGAGTCAGACGCAACTAAAATGACTGAACAATGACACTGACAAAACAGTCATGGTCTCATGTTTTATTATGGCTTAGAGATACCATGGCTTCTTGAAGGATGTACTGATGGTCCTTACAATCTTGGTAGGTTCTATCAAGCTGGATAACCTTTTTAAGCATGGTTTTTAGAACATATCACATGCTATATCTAAAAATCAGTCTAAGTTTGGAGATGTTTATTACCAGAACATTAATCATTAATTGATGAGTTCTTTACTACTCACAGTTTATAAATTACACATATTGTGACATTGAGGGTTTTTTTTTTTTAATTTGTTGTTCTTGTAGGAGATCTGTGATCCTTAGGTTAACTTTGTGCATCTTGTCTTCAAGGTCAGTTGCTTTGACTCAGAATTTGTGTTCTTTTAACATTATTGCCTTTTGCTTTTCTTCCATGAAATCTTCCTGTACTTCAGGATTTCTGCAGTTTAAGTCTTTTGTTCTCTTCCTTCTGAAAAGATATTTAATCTTGGATTCCATTTTTTCCCTTCCACTCAACCATGTGTGAGGCAGGGGAACATTCCAGGAATTTCACAGAGGACAGCCTATGAAAAAGCACATTGTTGAGAGACAGAGTATTGTGTATAAAAACAGCAAGATGTCTGCCACACTAGGCCATACAGTATGTTAAGGGAATGAAATATAACAAAATTGGAAAGGTAGAAAAGGGCTAGATTATGAAGGGCTTTAAAAGCCAAACAGAGAATTTTGTTTTAATCCTGTAGATAAACTACTACAGAGTTACTGGAGTTTATTGAGTGGAGTGATATGGATGGAATTGTACTTTAGGAAGATCACTTAGTCAGTTGTGCAGGGAGAAAGACTTGAGGCAGGGAGACCAACAGCAGGTTCAGACACATGGTGACCGGTCCTGTGACAGGGAGGCAGCTATGGGAATGGAAAAAGGGAGGTGGAATCAAGAGATGTGAAGATAGAATGATGGAACCCTGGTAAGGGTGCATATGGGGTCTGAGTGAGCAGTCAAGGATGAAACTAGGATTATAATCCCGGGCAACTGGGACTATTGGGGTGCCCTCACAGTAAAAAGAAGTTGGGAAAAGGAGAGGTTTTAGGGGGGAAAGATACTGAATTCTCCTTTGGTGAGTTTTAGTTCTCTGGGGGATATTCACTTTGGTTGGTCAGTAAGGCATTGGGTGATTTCAGGAAATTTTTGAATTTGAGTGAGGGAAATTACATTTATTTGATATATATTTACTTCTTTTGTAATCTTGTGTATTTTACTTTATGCATTTAAAATATTCTGAGAAGAGGATCATTAGATTTTACTAAACTTCTAAAGGAGTCCAAGAAACAAACCAGGTTAATACCCTGCTATTATAACTGGACCCCAATCTTCCCAGTTGCTCGGGATTATAATCCTAGTTTCATTCTATATATGTGTGTGCTTGTATGTATGTGTGTATATGTCTATGTGCAATATTTGTGACAGCACACAATCAGTTGGTCACTCAGCTTTTACCAGCTAGTTTCCAAGCACTCTGCTAACTGCTAAGGATATAAATGTCAAACTCCTGACCCACTCGGAGAGTCGACACAAACAACTCTGTATGAACAAACTATCATCAGAACAAGTAGAAAAATGGACTAAAGGTCAAGAAGACCAGGATTCACGTCCTGCCTCCCACCTCGAGAATCAGCAGCATTTAAATCTCAGGGATGCAGACGCATCTCGACTATGCTGCAGAGCAGACACCGGCCTACGTTTTTCTCTTGTTTCCTTCCCAGATGGACCTATGTGTATATATGTTTATATGTTCTATTCATGCGTGTGGGTGACTTATCAAATTATGGCATGTGGATATGATAAAATATTACTGTAATTGAGAGAAACAGTGAATAAGAAGAAATCAGAGGAATTTGGGAAGATTTGTATTAATTGGCCTAGAGCAGAGTAAGATTGAAACAGAGAAACAATTTACAAAGTTACTCAAAAGATATAAAGGGAAATAACACTAAGAGCCTTCAGAATTTAAATCACTTTAACAACCTGCCTGAAGATAGAAGACTGATAACATAATATATCTCTCTTTTCTCAGTAGAGATGTAGCCCTTCTGGGTGTGAAATTAGGCACATGTGCTGTGTGTATAAGTACAATTATACAGAACAGTCTCCTGAGGAGATGGTAGGAGGGAAATGACAGCATTGTTGTTTTCAAAGACATCAATAACCATTTTTCTAAAATGTTAATTATAGATCATGCATCTGCATGTATTGTAGAAGACAAAAGTAAAGGAGAAATTATGTGGAGAACTTGGGGTGATTCCTCAGCATAACCATATATCTTGATATATAGGAACTTGAAAGTTATATAGGGTCCAGGGAAAGATGGTGGAAAATATGGTTTGGAATCAAATTAACAAAACTTGTAAACTAGTTAGAAATGTTTCACATGTTTTCCTAAAAAAAAGAAAAAGCAATGAAAACATTTAAATATCAAAAACTAAGAGATATGTACTACTTTTCCCAAGGATATGGTCAGAAGGGACTACCTGTATATGTGTGTCTGTATGTATATTATATATGATCTCCCAGCATAATCACAAAATATGAAGCTGACTTGACTGGAAACAACTAGTAGCCCTAAACTAGTCAGCTATGTAGGGGACCAATTAAACTTGTTAGAACAAAGCATTTGGATGAAGACTTAATTAGGAAAAAAAAAATTAAAAGGCCAGGCCTTACAATATCTATGATCTCATCTGTTTCAGTGGACCATCAATATTTAAAAGGAAGTGGATGGAAGTAAAAATAGAATTTCTGCAAAACAGTTCACACAGTGAAGAGGCAAGAGAACACAACTTGGTAAAGCCAATAGCATTTAACAGTACAAGATTCTTTAAAAAGAACAATATAAAAGTATGACAAAATGAGCAACGATTTCATTTTACAAAACTACAGAAAGTAGGAATGGTAGGAGGAAAAACTCATGAGCTCACATGAAATCCAGCTGAGAGTATCCTAAGAGCATTTGTTGATGAAAATAAATAAACTGGGACAAAACTTCTGGCTTTGGAGGATTTTGTATTTTCCTCTGTGATAGGAGAGCCACTTACTTTGGATTGCACTATCTCCATATCTCCCTGAAAGAAGTGGCAATGATTGTTCCAAAACTAAACATAGAGAAAAGGTGCCCTTGCTAGAGGTAACACAATTTGAAAAGAACTCAGGGATAGATTTTTGAAGTTATGAAAGAGATGGAAAGATTATAAAATAATCGAAGAAATAATGAATATTGATTTACCCTACCCCAGAAGGCATCTTTAGAATTGTAGGTACATGCTGACCTACAAGCCTACTCCCTCAATGCCATGAAATCTTTATTAGAATGGCAGCTTCTACACTGAGAGAATTCTTGAAGAAAAACAATATCAGGTTTTCCCAAATTATTTTCTTCAGTAGACTATATCCTGATAGTATAATTTAGTGAAAAATATGGAGAATAGAAGATTATATTATATTTTACTCATTTGAAGTCTATTGGGTGGCTTTGTGGTTAAAGTGTACTGTATTTTTAGCCAAAAACACCTGAGTTTTAATATTATCTCAGCTGTGTATTCTTGAGGAAGTCATTTAATCTCTCCTTGCCTCAGTTTCCTCATGTATAAAGTGGGGATAATACTATCATTTATGCCCAGTGAGTTGCAAGGAACAAATGAAATTATATATGAAAAATGATTTGCAAAATTTAGTGCTAGATAATGCTAGCTGCTGTTGCTCCTACAAGGTGAAAGCCACATTAGTAAGAATTCAGAATCCCATGGATAATTGTATTTGATTTACAGTTAAAATTGTATAAAATATAGCTGTTGGGCCCAGCCCATGAAGTGCAAATTAGGAAAAAAAGAGCAATAATTACTAAAATAAAAATAAAATTATATAAATATAAAATATTTATATTTAAAAAATAAAATTAATGATGTTAACATCAAAATGTTGCCTTTAAGTTCTCCTTCAAGAAGTTGTCTCTCACATGTATATTAAACTAGCAAAAGTCATCTTCAGTATTTTAAAACAATCTGTATCAAGAAATCTCATTTTAGTCATTCACACTGAATCAAGAGAATAAAGAATGTGTTGTGTTCAGATTATGACATGTATTGAGACTGACAAAATATCAAATGAGTGCATCAGTATACGTGCGTTGGATGAGCACTACAGATGGAGAGCAAGCTGGACACAGATACAAAAGCAAGGAATTGGGCTTTCAATTGTAGTTGACGCTGAGAACAGTGGAAAGACAGATAGAGAATATAAGTAGATTGAAGCATTATTTCCAACAAGGACTTTAAAGCAGTATAGAAGAATGAAAGAATATAGAAGAATAAATAAATTAAATATAGAAGAATAAATCAGCAGAAAAGGATGGTGTGTTCTACACAATAGAAATAACAGGTACGGTATTATATTAGCATCCATGGAATTTTTTTTATGAGTAGTGCTTTATTTGGGATACAACTTTTAAAAACAAAAATTTTTTTTCTCCTGTCTTTTGTTCTCTTACACTAGCAAAAGCTAGATGGAAAAACTCATTTGATTCTTTGTTTTGAGTGAGATTTGCTTATCAGTGAATCGCTTGTATAAAATTCTTGACATCTCAACATTTCTATAATATATAATTTAGATGTGATATTTAAAAAAAACAAACAAACCAAAAACCATCCTTGGACTGAACTTGACAGGCCTCTGGGACTTGGTTGACAAACTATTCCTGGGAATCCCTGGATTTCATTGGACAGGAAACTTTGTGTGAGGTTTTTCCTTAATTGCTGATTTCATTCATTGTACTGTCAGTATGCCTTGCAAAAGACTGAAAAGCTGATTTTTTTTTTAAAAACTATAAGTTTTTAAGTGTTTGGTTGTGATTAAATATTTTTTAGCACGTTTACCCTATATTAAACAGACACAGAATTGGAAGAAGTCTGTCTTTTAGGAGCTTTTATTCTGACTTGACTATATACACGGATAACTTGCAAACCTGTATTCATTTACCTTACTTATCTTTCATGCTGCTCAACATTATTTGCTATATATTTCCATGAATTTAATTTTTTTGATTTCTTGTAGTTAAAATATTTTTTATGTTTAGAGAGCCAATTATGTTCTTGTAGTTAGTCATTAAGCATTTAGTGCTTTCTGTATACCAGATACTGTGCTAAGCTTTCGGGGTATAAGGAAAAGGAAAAATAAAAGGCAATCCTGTCCTCAAGGAGTTCACAATCTAATGGAGCAGATGACATGAAAATAATTATATGCAAACAAGATGTACAGGGTGAATGGGAAATGATCAGTAGAGGGAAGGCACTAAAATTATTAAAGGGGATTGGAAAAGACTTTATTAAGTAGAAGGTAGGATTTTAGTTAGGCTTAAAGGAAACTGCGTGGTAGAAATAAGGGATAATTGAATCCATGGGAACTAATGAGAGCAATCAAGTGAAATAATATAGAGGGGAAAGAAATGAGAACAAGGCCCAGGATGGATCTCTGTGGGGTTTTAGGAAGCATCAGTTGGATGGAGATCCTGCAAAGGACACTGGGAAGGGGGGTGGTCAAATAAGCAGGGGTGGAGGAGGCATTCATGTAAAATTAGCAAGTTGAGGATCTGGGAGTATATTGAAGTCTTCCTTCTATAAAGGCAGGAATTGTGAAGGGTGAAGGAGGGACATGCGTTTATTTTTTTTTTAACTTTTTATTAAAGCTTTTTATTTTCAAAACATGTGCATAGATAATTGTCATCATTCACCCTTGCAAAACCTTATGCTCCAATTTTTTCCCTCCTTTCCTCCTTGCCTCTTCCCTACACTACAAGTAATCCAATATATATTAAATATGTGCAATTTTTCTATATATATATTTCCACCGTTATCATGTTGCACAAGAAAAACCAGATCAAAAAGGGGAAAAAATGAGAAAGAAAATAAAATGCAAACAAATAATAAAAAAGTGAAAATGTTGTGTTGGTTCACATATTTATATATCTCATGCACTGGAGCTGAGTGTTTTTTGTTGTTGCTTTTACAAGTAACTCATGGGAGCCCCGTTTTATATTGAGGAACCTGAAACAAATAGGGGTCACAGAAGAGGCTTCCTGACTTGGTTCTGTATGCCCCCGGCTGCCTCTCGGAGAAGAGAGGCTGAGCCGGCCCTGGACTTGTCCACCGAAGCAGGACAGCATCCTGGCTGCGAGCATGCTGACCAGGAGCTGGAGCTATGAAGAATGGATGGAAAGGCCGGCAGTGATAGGGGGAGGCACCTCCCTGCTCCCCCACCTTGCCTGGACAATCAGTGCTGCAGAAAGTCAGCAGAGAGAAGGGATGGTCCAAGAAGGATTCCTAGATGAAAGGAGGCGGTTGTTCCCCACAGAGCATGTTAGAAAGAGTGGGTACTTTTAGAGTGATGGGACCATGGAGGAAGGGTGTGGAGCATCCTTGTGCTCCCCAAGGAGCAGGCAGTGGAGCATAGAGAAGGGGGATGATAGCTAGAGGTTCAGGAAGGCATGAAAGGGAGGGAGTTAGTCAGTCCTTGGTGAATGAAACTCCACAGGAGGTGGAGTTTTCAAAGGGACTTCAGAAAGGAAAAGTAGATTTTGGGGAGGTGGAAGACTGTACACATACTTTGTAAGTTAACACTTGAAAAATACTGATTTTTATAAATTAGTTTTTTCAAATGTATTTAAATAAATATAGGGGCACTTTCCATTTATCAGTTGAAGATATATTTTTTAAGGCAGCATGGCAATCCATGACCTTTCTGGATTTATATCACTCACAGTTTAGCAATTCCTTATGTGTTTTGTTTATTTTTATCTATTTAAAGTGAAGTATGTACATAGTAGGCCTTGTGACATTTAGGAGATTGAAATAAGACTGAAAACAGTTTTATATTTATATATGAAGCCTTTCCTAATCTTCTCTTCTTGTTCATATGACCTGTTGAAACGGTTTCTCCTTCTAGGAGTAGAGTTTAATGAAAATGTCAGCTTGGTTCCCCCTGCTGTCCTCCCCTCCCCAACTCATAGCCAAAGAGGGACCGGGATGGTCATTCTGTCCATCCATCTCATTGTGTGCATATAATACTTAATGCTGAAGGATTTTGGCATTTTGACAAGCGGGCTGCTCCATTATGAAACAGTACAATAAGCCTTAGGCTACTCCCACACCAGGACTATGGGAATCACTATGATTCATTTAAAACTCGTTAAAAGGTCAGTGCAAAAGGGTGAGCCGGGCTTTTCTTCCATACATTCAGATGTTCAGGCTCAGCCTGAGGTTTATGAGCCCTCGGAAGTCGCGGCCTTAAATTGAGCCTCTTACTCAATGAATAGCCAGTAGAACCAGAATCTCTGGGTGGTAGCCTCCACTCATGAATGGGAACAGGAAAGGCAGGGTACTGCCCTCTGATGTGCCAGAGAGGCAGCTGAGTCATTGATTATATTGGATTGGATCACTTTCAAAAGATTGAGAAAAGCATTGGGGGAGAGCCTCTATAGTCCGTTTCATTGACTGGATTCATATTTGTAGTTAAGAGTTTAAGCATCCATGTCTGTCAAATTATAACTACAAATGGAATGCCAACATGTGATGTCTTAACTTTGTATTTCTCTCTCTTTGCCTAGCATTATGTCTTGCAGAATTGATGCTAATGTTATTTGCAATGAATTGCTTTTGCATTACTGATGTGGGAAACCCAATTCTGTCCAAAGAAATGTGATTTTAACTCTTATCTTAAGTTTCCATGTTACATATGCAAATTGTGACATCTCATTTAATTCTTGGTAGACATCTCCAATTATATTCATCAGTATATATAAATCCCCCCCCCATAATTTTGATAACTATACAATGTATACAGGTAGTGTATTTTTTCCCCATAAGCTGGATTCCCACACTTAACAAAACACAGGAATATTAGGAAATTTTTTACTCTAGAGGGTCTCTTCATACATTCTACATTAACATTAGTTAGTTAAATCTCATCTCTTGAGGCATTTGCAAAATCATAAAATAAGTTAAGGATATTAGAGCTGGACCTTAGAAATTATTTAGGTCAACTCCTTTATTTTATAGAGGAAGAAACTGAAGTTAAGGCAGGGAATGACACATCCAGTGTTATGGGAGAGATCACACCAGCCTAGTAATCCTTTCCACTACATGCCCCATAATTGGTTATCCAGCCTTTGAAGACTTAAGGTGAGGTCATCCACTGCTTCTCCCAAGGCAGCCTATTCCACTAGTGGCCAGCTTCAATTGTTCATTTTTTATTTTCTATTAAGCCTTAATTTATTGAGCTCTATACATTTTCCACCCATCATGTTACAATATCCTTCTGCACCTTAAACATCAATTCCATCACCTTTTTTTTTTTAATACTATGATCATATTCATGCTGCTGCTTAGTGACTATCCCCCATGCCTGGAATATCCTTTCTCATCGCCTCTTTCTTTCCTTAAGCATTTCAGTCTGCTAGAAACTAGGATTAAACCAACAAATCATAGCTCATACTAAGATAAGCTCTAAAGGATACACAATTTAAACCTAAAGGGTAGTAGTGGAAACAAATCAGAGGAGTCAAGAATCAGTTACATTTCAGATCTTTGGAGAGTGGAACAATTCATGGACACCCAAGGGATAGAGAGGATCCCAGATGATGGAACTGACATTTTGGTCACATTAAAAAAGAAGGTGAAACTCTGGCACCATTTTCTGCATAAAGCTTTTCCTGATCCTCCCAAATGCTAGGGCCCTCCCTTCTAAACTACCTTGTATATATTTGTATTTATTTACTTAATAGACTTAATAGCCTATTAGTAAGTCTTAGTAGACTTAGATTGTATGTTTTTCTTATATGCTCGTTGTTTCCCTATTAGAACATAATTGCAAGTAGGGATTCTTTCATTCTTTGTAATTGTGTCAGTGTCTAATATGGCCTAGCAACTAATTGGTGCTTAAAAGTTCTTGAAACTTGATTGAAACTCAGAACTAGGACCTCAGATTCGTCACTTCCATTGTGGTGGTGTCTTTTAAGTCATCAGAGAGAGTTTAAATATTGACATTGTCAGATATTTATTTGAATCTCATTGACACCATTTACTACCTTTATGATCATGGGGAAATGACCAACCTTTCAGGGCCCTGTTAGCTTTCTATAGCATGAGAGGATTAAGTTTTTATTGTGATTGTTGAGTCCTTTTCAGTCATGACCAACTCCTCAGGATCCCATTTGGGATTTTCTTGACAAAGGTACTAGAGTGGTTGGCCATTTCCTTCTCCAGCTTGTTTTACAGATGAGGAAATCGAGGTTAAAAAAAAAAAAGGGTTAAATGATTTGCCCAGTCACCCAGCTAGGAAGTCTCTGAAGCTGCATTTGAACTCAGATCTTCTGCCTCCAGGCTCAGATCTTAATCCATTTCACCATCTAGCTGGGGATTAGATGAGATGACCTCTAAAATTGTGGTGCTATAATTTTTTTCGCAAGTATGTGTCATCAAATTCTAATTCTGTGAAAGTTTGTAATTAATATGTATTGTATATAATATAATAAAGAGGTACTTTGATAACAATAATAATGGCTAGCATTTATCTTAAACTCTTTGAGGTTTGCAACCTTACAAATATTATTTCACTTATCCTCAAAACAATCCCTGGGAGATATGTGCTATTTTTATCTCGATTTTTTACTAAAGGAAACTGGGCCTGACTTTTTGTGTAGTTAGTGTCTGAGACTGAATGTGAACTTGTTTTCCTGAGTCCCCTGAGCCCTACACTACCTGCTGCACCACCCAGCTCAGCTCTGTATGCTACTTATGGTTACTTTGAATTCTTCAAAATAGTGATCACTCAACTGTGGTAGTAAATGGGAACTTAAACTATGTTAAACTGATCATTCTTAAGCTTTCTAAAGAATCACTTTAAATCTAATTTGATTGTACTTTCCTTTGAAGCTTCTTTAAAGCTCCCTGAGGAAGAGGTGGCCAAGGGGGAGACGTGCTGTCTTCCCACAAGACCTAAGGGAGCGTCCCACATGATAAAGGTTCTTCTCTGCTACCTTCCCTAATTATTCAGAGCCCTGTACCTACTGTTTGCATGCATTGCCACTGTTGAGTAATGTAGTAAGTAATAAGGCTTTTTGCCCTAAGGTTATGAGTAACATTCTCAGACTGCTTTTGTTTTTGTTGATATTATTCACTGTGAATTTTAAATCAGGCTATATTGTACAGACTGAAAATAAATGTGAGTTTTTGTGGATAGATATCTAATGGGAATTGGTAATAACTGATAATCTCTTTTTAATGTACAGGTAGCAAAATAAATAGTGGTAATTCTTGATAGAAGTAATTTGGTTTGACTCTTCCTATAAAGACTAATAAGAGAGAGACAGAAAGAAAGAGAAGGAAAGATAGAAAGAAAAGAAAAGATAGATAGAGAGAATGCTTAGAGAAATATGAGCTAGTTATTTATCTTAAGGAAAATAATTGCTACCTATAATATTGGCTGAAAATCTACAACAAGAACTCATGAGAGTTGAATTTCTTTATGGCATAGTGTATGTTTTAATAGGTGTTTTCAAGATATTGAAAAACATAAGGAATGGCTTGTGTAACTAAGAGTACTTTTATATAGAAAAAAAAAATTCATATTCCTTCTCTTTGTACCACATACACATACAGATGCACACACCACACATTCCTCCCTCTCTCCCTCACATACACCTATCTGTATTGTGTCCTAATGAAAGCTGTTACAGCCTTATACTTGTTTAGAAACACCCAAACACAGACCAGTAGAAATCTGGTGAAATGAAAAGAACATAGGATTTGAACTCAGATCTTGTTCCAAACTTGGTTATCCCTTTTCTTTGATGATGAAAGACATTCTCACACCCACCTTCTGTAGTTTCTCATAGGTTAAAGATTAGATGTTTGCATGAGGTAATTCCGGCCAATTCCAATAGACTTGTGATGGAGAGAGCCCTCTGCATCTAGAAAGAGGGCTGGCGGGATTGAATGTGGCTCACAATACAGTATTTTCACTTTTTGGGATATTGTATGCTTGTTTTTTTTTTCCTTTATCATTTTTTAAAAATTTTTGATCTAATTTTTCTTGTGCAGCGTGATAAATGTAGAAATAGGTTTAGAAGAATCGCACATGTTTAACCTATATTGGATTACCTGCTTCTTAGGGGAGGGAAAGGAAGGGGGGGAGGGAAAGGAAGGGGGGGAGGGAAGGGAAGAGGAGAAAAATTTGGAACATAAGGTTGTGTAAGGGTAAATGTTGAAAACTATCCTTGTGTGTATTTTGAAAATAAAAAGTTATTGTTAAAAATTATGTTTGGTACAATTTATTTCTGCCTAATATTTTGTGACACTGGCCTAAATTTACATATACATAATACATACATACATATATATATATATATTTATATCAATACAAACACTCCCATGTGTTTGTATGTGTGTGTGTGTATATATATATATATATATATATATATATATATATATATATATGTGTTTGTGTTATATGTGTGTATGTATACATATATCTGACACAGAAAAGCATTAAGAACTAGGTACAAGAATCTTTTAAAAACTAACAATCCATGAAAATACTTTCTAGCCTGTGTTTTGACCTGAGAGAAGAGACAATTAGATAGTGCTAATTATAGCACAGAGTAGACATGACTATTTCTACGGCTGTGAATGCTGAATGGTTGGTTGGGTACCTTGAAAGGAGCTGCCTCTCCCTTTTGGGAAAATGGCTAATCATAGGCGGCCATCAGTTCTATTCTCACAGGTAGCCATCATTTATATTCTTTATCTCTTTTTTTAAAAAAAATATTTCTCCAGTCTTTGTCTCATGAATTTTTTTCTTGTCCTGGAAAGATTTGTTGTGTTTTTCTGAAGCATCATGTCCATTAACAGCCGATTATCATCTTTCCTCTTGAGGATTGTTCTGGCTAGCTTTTTTGAAAATGTAATTCTAAGCTTCTGTGACTTTAATTTTACTCTGAGATGCTGCTGATACTCTTTGCCAAGTAATTGCTTCTTTTTTTTTTTTTAAATTCTTTTTATTTCAGCTGAGCTTTCAACACAAGATTGGTATCCTTTATTGCAAAGCGGGCCAGGGCACTGAAGAAGAGATGTATAACAATGAGACAGCAGGACCTGCTTTTGAAGAATTCCTGGATCTTCTGGGCCAAAGAGTACGGCTGAAAGGCTTTAGCAAATACCGAGCTCAGCTAGATACTAAAAGTAAGTTGTTTTGAATGTCTGAAAGTTTAAGTCTCCAGGACTAGGTGCATTTATAAATCATCACTCAGAAGCACACGGCCTCATGTTCTTGACTCCAGAAGCAGACAAGGAAGCTTAAAAGGATAGATTTCCTTAGATGAGCAAAAAATCAAGTCCATTCCTCAGGGGCTTGAGCTTCATTTCATCATCACAAACAGACCAAATCTCAGTGCACAGTGAAAACTGTTTTAGTATTTTCTTTCTTTGTTACTAAAACTCTTCTCTTGTACTTACATTAAGTCTATAACAAGGAAAAGTAGAACATTCATTTCCTGATCATAAACCATGTAAATTTTTCTTTTCATGAAATTGAACTTACACTGGGGAGGGAGTGAAGTAATGTAATGTAGGTTTGTTTGTTTTTTGTTTGTTTTGTTTTGTTTTTTGTTGTTTAGAGCAAATGTTGAAGAGGTAGCCTATTGAAAATAAAGGAATTGTCAAATCTTTGCATGGATTCTTTTGATATTATCATTAGGACAGAATTATTTGCTGTAGTCACTCTCTCATGTTTTTATATTTTTTTGCCTGTTTTGACAGAAATTATTTCACTTAGAATAATCAGATTAAAACGCTGTGCAGATGCTCATTATGGGCAGTAGGCCGTGCAGTAGGCTTAGAATCAGGACAGTTCAACTGCCTGAGTTCAAACCTGGACTCAGACACTTTGTAGCTCTGTGACCCTGGACAAAATTTCTTATCCTGGTTTGTCCCAGTTCCTCGTCTGTAAAATTACCCAGAGCCTGCAGGACATGGCGGACCATGAACAACCCAAAGGGAGAGTTGGATTTCCATACCAACAACGAAAGAGATGCTAGTTATAAAGTTCGTTGGCTGGGTCCCCTGTGACCTCGCCAGTAAAAAGATAAAACTAGATGACATCTAGAGTTCCTTCCTTTCCAAGATTCTAGGTTGTTTATATGTCCCACAGATAGGAATTCTGATTTAAAGCGTTTGACAAAGTCAAAGTAATAAGTATTTGCTAGTGGTGTCCAGCAGCAACAATAAGAGAAAATCAGAATCCAAGTCCCTCTTCTCCAGGATCTCATATTTTAATGAGAGAAATGACATGAAAGCATTGATGTGTACAAACAGGTCCTAGGTTTTTAGGACCAGATGATGTCTTAGAGAACAATTTATTGGTTTAATAAATCAGAGGTGTCAAATACATGCACTGGGGCTCGGATACTCTTGAGGTGGACTGGAACCAGATTAAAATGTAAACTGGGAAATACTTAACAAAATAAATAAATAATTCAATGGAATGTAGATTTTTGAAGACAATGTGGTGCCTATATGAATCCTTACTTGTGTTTTAGTGGCCCCTTTTCTAGCAGGATTTGACCCCACTGCTTTACAGAATAGGAAATGGACACCTGGATACATAAAGTAACTTCTAAGGAGGTGCTTGAACCTTATTCCTAATGCTCTGGGTTTTTTGAGGGCAACATAACACAATGTGGATGGAGTGCTGAATATGGTATCAGGAGAACCTGGATTCAAATCCCACGTTAGAAATTTCCTACTTTCTTTGACCCTGAGCAAGTCAGTCTCTTTCATCCTTATTTTTCGCATCTTTAAATTGGGGATAATAATGTTACCTGCTTCTCAGGGTTTCGGGGAGGCTTAAATGAGATAATTATATATGTATTGAACACTGCAAACCTTAAATCTTGATAGAATTATTAACTGTTATTATATTTTCTTCTGCCCTATTTTTCCTATCTAAATGCTATTTATTCTAGAAGTTCAGCTAATGATGAAGAATTATTGTTGTTTTCTCTCTAGATTAAGCAACAAATACACTCCTCTCTATTGCTGAATATAGCAAGATGTGTGACTATCATTAGAGTCTCCCTTTTAATCATTTTAGGTACTTAATTTTTTTTTCAAATAGTGTTGGTATCTTTTCACTCTACCATGCATCTTTACCTAATAGTATGAGTATTAATGTACCATTAAATTTACTTTTAATTAATATTAATACCAGTAAAATACCATTTTAATACTCTGGGCTTTGAGGTTAATTTAACATACTTCCCAAATACACTTTTACCCTAGAGCAGGGCTTATTAAATTTTTTTCACTTGTGACACATTTTCACTCAAGAAATTTTATGTGACCCCAGATACATAGATATATAAAAGAGATATACAAATCAAACATTTAATAATAATAAATCATAATTTCATGAGCCCCACATTCATTTATGCAATCAAGTATAAGAAGTTTTGCCTTTGAAGTCCAGAAATGTTCAGATACTTATAGATGCATCTGAAATTCTAACATTTTCATAATAATATTAAATTAGCTATTTCAAAAACATTTTTGAGCTTCCAATATGTACCACACCAGATGTTATCAGTGATGCAGAAAAGTATGAGACATAATCCTACCTTTGAGAAACTATATCGCAGAAAAAAAGGTGACAATATAATTCCAGGAATAATGACTGCTAATATATGTCCAAAGACTAACAGAAATCTGACTCCTGACAGTAAATAGACTTGGATTCTAATCCTTCCTTAAATTAGGCATTTAAATTGTCTGAGTCTCAGTTTACTCTGTAAAATGAGAACAGACTTGACAAAGCTGTAAGGTAATGGAAATATGTGGTAGGCCCTGTGCAGTGTCTGATGTGGAGTGCTAACACAGCTCATCCTCATTCCCAGTCTAGCACTCTAGTCATAATGCCAAAATTCACATGTGCTTTGCAACCTAAGGAAAGGTCTACTAGACAGACCATTAAGGAGATTATCTATCTTCTAAAAACAGCAAAAGAGGGCAAGTTGTCAAAATTGAATCACAGAGTGTGATTTTTTTTCTCCCGTAGAAACCTCATGAATGTTTGGCTTTGGGAAATTCTTTTGCAGTAATGCTTTAGGTAGACCAGTTGGAACCACGTTCTAAAAATTGATTTTCTAAAAATGGACATTTCTCTATTTTTTGCCATTAAATAGTCGTCGGTGCTTCTCCTACTAAATTTTAGCCGTTGGGATAAGTGGCTGTTGTGTGGGAGTAATTGAATATACCTAGGCCATGTTAGTCATTGACCTTCAACATATTTATAAGTGAGCCAAGTAATTCAATTCCTCATTGAAGGGGCTTTTATCTTTACCGCATAAATGTGCTTGCTCACTACCAAACCAATGTTCAATTTCAAGGCTCTTAGCCAAGGGAATCCAAATGGAATATTACTTTCTAAGGACTCCAGTGAAAGATAAGAAATATGCTATTCTAATTTAATGAGTAGTTAAGGATGAAAATAATCCTTTGGTTTCAAAAAATTAGATATCACGGATTATTAGGTTAATAGCATGTATGTCAATCTAGAAGTTGATTTATCAATATCTCTCTTTAGCCAATGAATCATTTCCTTTCAATAACTTTCATAGTCTCTAAAGGTTATACAAAATATATTTTCTATACAAAATTTGCAATTGAACATAGAAATGGCTTTTTTGCAGTAGAATAATAGAGAACACAATTGAAAAAAATGTTAAGGTTAGATGAATGTTTAAGTAATTTGTAGCTCTAATGATTGGTGTCTTGAGTGCCTGTACAAAGAACGTCTTTGTTTCAGGTGGTGCTGAATAACCATTGTTAAAGCAGCTTCTTTCTTGTCAAAGAAGTAACAAACTGGAGGTTGTGGGTAAAATGGGAATGAGAGGAAGATTTCTTAGATTCAGTTTTTGTTTTCTGCCCTGCACAGTCTTGGAAAAAGTGGCTATGCCTTCATTTATGTATCTCTTAAATGATCCTAGTTAGGTCATAGCCTACCTCATATTTTCAGTTTTTATTCAATCCTAGAATTAATCATGTATCTCTTAAATGATCCTAGTTAGGTCATAGCCTACCTCATATTTTCAGTTTTTATTCAATCCTAGAATTAATCATGTATCTCTTAAATGATCTTAGTTAGGTCATAGCCTACCTCATATTTTCAGCTTTTATTCAATCCTAGAATTAATCCAGTGGAAGAGGGAATAGCAAATCAGTTTAATAATATCTTTGTAAGGAAACTCCATGAACAGTGAGGTCCATGGGATCATGAAGAGCTGGGGACATAAACACGTTTCTTGTGCAAAATGTTGAATTCATTTTCTATATCTCGATTTACTGATTTATTATTACTACTCCAGTTGTTTTGTTCTGAGGGTAAAACAGTCCTATGACAAGATTTACTACATAATGAAATAACTTAGAATAACTCAGAGTCCTCTTTCATCTTCTTGAATTTTGGATAAACCACCCTTCAGTCATGAATTCATCACAAATATATTAATGTAGCAAAGAGCCAGCCTTCATAGATATTGAGCAAATTAGAGATTGATAGCCATATATTAGTCCCTAATGTTTTTGCACATATGAAGAACAGTACCCATAGTTACACAACCATCAAAGTCCTCTACTAATTCCCATCTAATTCTCAGCCAAAAGTTGAAGAAAAATACAAGATAGATAGGTAGAGATTGGATGAGAAAAAGAGCCTATAGAGAGACTGGGTGTTCATGGATAGTCAGCAACTTAATCGCATTATGCTCTTTTCTAAGTTTTAGAACTGAGGAGTGCCAGCCAGTGATGATCTTTGACATTGCAATAACGTATGATACAGATTTTGTACTTTCCTAACTTTATTTTGTAATTGACTTTTATTTTCAGCTGATTCCACAGGAACCCATTCTCTCTATACCACCTATAAAGATTATGAAGTCATGTTTCATGTGTCAACTATGCTACCCTATATGCCCAATAATAGGCAACAGGTATGTTTTCTTTTTCTGATACTTTCCTTTGTAGCCAACCTAGATGGTGCAAATATTGAGATGAATCGTTGTGCATTTGCTATTTACATAACATATGCATTGTCGCTTGAGAATGTTTTACTTAGAGAAACCTTATATAGGGGACTGCATTTGGTCTGGAGGTCTTAGTTTGCCAACCCCCAGTCTAAGTGAACTGTATCATGCTTCTCTGATACATCCTTCTTGTACTGTGCACCTATGATTTCGTCACTACTATTATTGACATGTTTTCTCAGAAATCCTAAAAAGGATCTATTTAGTGGACAGGATGGGGGAAAGCATCTTCCTCTTTTTTAAAATTTCTTAGCAAGATCATGTTTTGAAATGTTTTGAAAATATTGAAATGCCATAGAAAAGTAATTTATTATTATTGTCATCATCATCATCATCATCATTTTTATTTAGATTGTCCATCTGCCTTCCCACATTGTGCTTTTTTCCATAATTCATAATATCTTCAGTAAGTGATTTTCCCCTATATCTTGGATGCAGGTTACGCTGATGGTCACCATAGAAATGTTCATTCTCTTTGGAGTTACATTTCTAATTTTTCTGAGAGATTATAGTAGATACAGGCTTTTGTAACAACAAGCATTTAGAGATCATTGAAAGCTGTGTCCGCTTCTCCAAACCGATCCAGGGCTGCTGTTTCTGCCTACTATTTGGCCCAGTTCATCTCCCATCTGAAATACCTGATTTATGATTTGAATAGTTACATGTTGCATATCTAGGCAATATGCTGTTTTTTCTATCTCATTTTTCTTATGTGCATGATTAGTTTTATTTTCTTCTCATTGCTGAAAGCTCTGCATTATTTTAGGGTTCAGCTCATTTAATGCAGTGCCTTCTTTGAGTAGTATCAGGAGGAGCCATCACTTTTCTGGAATGCAGACCTAATCTAAAAAGCCACAAGAGCTGATCAAATGAACTGTGCTCTTGACTAATAATGATTCCAATGGAGAACCCTACAGCAGTGATGCTTTGTATTAGCAAGTCAGTAATAGTAACTAGTTGTTCATTTATATGAAAAAGTATTTCCATGTATAATATAAAATTTATAAACACACATATATATGTATGAATATTCAAGAATTCCGCTGTGAGATTAATCTTAAAATAGAGAAGGTAAGGATAGAATCATTAAATGACTTTATGAAGACAATCCTTGAGTTTATGTATACATAGCCCTTGGATTTATCTATAATGGTACATATTATTTTGGCCAAATAAAATGCATATCCTTTATCATATAACTGATCACATTCTGAGACCCTGTGTACGAAGAGATATACATTTGAATCAGCTATAATATAACAAAAGAGCTGTTTATAGCAGGTCTTGATGATTGTCCTTTTACTTCAGGCAGCGTTCATAACTTTGCTTGTAACTTGAATTTCCCATTAATCATTGATATTATTTAAGTAAATCATATATTCAAGTCACAACTTTTCAGTCTCTGTTTCTAGATAGGCAAGATGGCAAAAATAACAATTTGAGTGCTTAAGTCACAGAGTTATAGGGAGCAAATGAGATGATGTCTATAAAGTGCATTGATTAAAAACCTTAAATGAACCGCCACCCCCCCCAACCCCCACCCTGTCTTCAAATCTCTCCTTCCTAATATGTACTTAAGTTTTTCTGACTTCCTTTAAGTCCCAACTGAAATCCCATCTTCTACAGAAACCCTTTTCCAACCTCTCTTAATTCTAGTTGTCTTCCCTCTATTAATTATTTTCTTTTTATCTTGTATATAGTTTGTTTATACATGTTCATTTGCTGCTTCTCTTTCCCATAAGATTATGAGCTCTTGGAGGGACTATCTTTTGCACCTTTATGTCCCCAGCATTTAGCTCAGTGCTGGACACATGGCAGATATTTAATAAATGTTTATTGACTGTTGTGCTCATCATACCAGTTACTTGATTTCATTAAAGGCAGCTGGGTGCTAATCTTGGATAGAAACTAGATGTAATTTTTTTTTTGTTCTTGGCAAAAAAAAAAGAAAAAGAAGGAAAGAACTGAGAAAATGCTCTTTTTTTTTCATTGTGAATATCATTATTTCAGGTATCTCAATCAAAACTTCTATCTTTTCTTTAATCTTTTTTTCTCTTCTTAGTTGTCCTTAGTTTCCTTTATCAGCCTCAGCTCCTTCAACATTTCTGATGCTGTTTTTTTTAAAACTAGGACTTTTGGACCCTACCACATGCTTATTCATTCTCCTTGTTGCCTAACACTGTTATGCCACAGTTCTCTTTTATTGTCCTGACTCAGTCTCCCTAATTATCCTGACCCAGTCCTGACTCAGTTTCTCTGCTTCTCAAAGCTCAGTCCTGCAAAACCTCCTCTCCCTCTTTATCACAATATTTAATGAGGATAAAAGATCTTATGTTTTAGAATATCAGAATGCTTCTCCCTGTCTCAAGCTATTGGAATGTCAGATACTGTCTTATCAAGATGACTCTCTCCATGTCCGGGTTCCTCCCCCAATTAGGTCATCCCATCCCCCATGCCCTGTCAGAACCAGATTATCAGAGTCCTGTTCCTCCTCTCAACATCCTGACTTCGCCCCACCTCAGTCTACCCCCTGAGTCTGAGTCATGTGTTTATATGTCATTGAGAACTCTCATTGTTGGCTGGATTCATGGAGACAATAGTCTCATTCAGCCCTAGGACCAAATCATGGATCCATTTGGTCCCAGTAAATCTTTCCCTTTTAAATAAATTATTAAATACTTTCTAATCTCTATCTTGCCTCAGTTTCTCTGGCATTACAACACTACTTCTTTGTTTTTCTTTTTCAAATCAGAGTTCCCAGTGTTTCTACTATAGTCTCTTTATATGAATTCCACTTTGCTCCTTTGAAATAGCTTCTCTTTGTTTCTTCAGAATTTCTTTTGTGAGCATCTTTTTTATCCATCCTAGATTTATCATCTCCTTTTAGTCCATGTGGTACCACCAGTCTTTGAAGTTTCTTAATTATGATACAAATAAATTGGATATCATTTTATCTAATGTCATAGAAACAGGAAGATAAGTTGGCTTTACATTTGTATTGATGGTGGTTTGGGACTCTCTTTATATTTAAAACAGCTCTCTTCATATAAGCCTAGGGAATTTTTTCAGCCTTTATTCACCAATTTTCATCTGATTGTTACATTTCTCCTACTCCAATTTGTTCAAATTCTGTTTTTCTTTTAATGCCCTCCCTTTTTTTTGCAGTGGTGGTATTATTTCTAAATGCAAGTTTCAGGAGTGTGCTAAGTGGGTATATTATCACCTCTTGAAATGATTTCATCTTTATTTTTGCATGTGTATACTTCCTTAAGAATAGGAACTACTTGGTTTTTGTCTTGTATGCCCATGTGCTGATGTCTTTTACACAGCAGATACTTAATAAATGTGTTTAAGCTGGATTGAATCAAGACCACATCTTCTTTTGCCTTAACTATGATTCATTGTTCTTGTACAATTGATAAGCCTAAGTAAAAACTGAGAATAACAGTAGGAAATCCAAGTAAAAGTAAACAGCAAAGATAATTATAATGTTATAGATGGGTACAAAAATTATCAATACTGCTTGTAAGTATTGGTGGAGTCATGTTCTTTCTTCACATTCTAGCAATGCTCTAATTCTCATTTTTCTGTAAGCCTTAACCCCTTATTCAATCCATTACAATGATCTTCTCAAAATATTGGGCGAGGTGTAAATTTAACAAGATCAAATTTTATAGAAATAAATGTAAAATACTAGACTTAGATTGGAAACTTAACTGCATATATATACATATATATGAAACTAATATTTTAAGTTAGGCTATATCATAAATGATCAGGATATATATGTATATATATGTAATTACAAATATAATTACAAATATGTGTAACATATTTATGTGTGTTTGTGTGTATACATATCTAGATAGGTATGGATAGAAATAGCACTTTATGAAAAAGGACCCTGCTCTCTTCTCCCTTATACTTCTAATGTCTCTCCTTCAAGATTAACTATCATTTATACTATTTATTTATCTATCCAAATATCCATCCATCTATATATATCTATCTATCCATCCATCCATCCATCCATCCATCGACCCACCCATTCATCCATACATCGATGCATGCATCTATGCATCTATCTATCTATCTATCAATAGTTGTGTACATGTTATTCCTGCTATTAGAATGGGAACCTTGGTGGGCTAGAACTGATTTTTTTTTTTCTTTTACTTTCTTGGTATCCAGGGGCTTAGAATTGTACTCTGCATATCTAGTAAGCACTTAATAAGTGCTTATTGATTCTCTGACTAGGAGTTTTAATAAACTGAGTTCAGGATTAATTAATTTGTTAGTTAATGAAATAAAAGCATTTATTAAAGCACAGTGCTAAGTATTGGGGATATAAATAGAAAAGCAAGACCAGCCCTATTCTCAATGAACTCATATCCGACTAGAAAGACAACAAATATAGGAATTTATACCTGCAGGGAAGATGGAAAAATCCAGAATTCCTCACTTATCATGTGTTGACAAAGCAGATGGCAATGCATCCTTTTAATGTCTTTTTTATTGAATCACGTGATTTGGTTTGGTTTTGTTTCTACATCTGACATACTGTGCTACATTAATAAAAGAATATCAACTAGAAAGAGAGGTTTAAAAGTCTCTCTGGAGAACACTGGCCAAACCCCTTGTGGAATATTTTTTCATCTAATTATTAGTGTTGGGTTTGTTTGTTTGTTTGATGGCATTACATTATATAAAGTGCTAGTATATATCTGGAGGAGAAAAATCAGTATTTGAGTTGGCTTGAAACCATTCTGGGCCTCCTTTGACAGTAACAAGATCAGAACATAATTGAGGAAGCATTGAACCAGAATCCACAAATTGGTTATACTTGAACCATTCTATCTTCTCTTCCAGAAGGAAATAATATAGTATTTTTGATTAATACTAAAGACATTCCTTTAAATCTCAGTACCTCCTGTAGATCCAGTACATGAATTAATTTTAATTTAGACAAAAATCAGGATAGATGTTCTCTGCCTGGTGATCATTGCTCATTGGAAGAACAGTTATCAATTTTGCTCACCTTCTTAAAATGTCTTCCTAATCTTAAAATAAGTCAATTTTTTTTTAGGCTTGCAGCTTATAATCGCATTACTAATTACAGTTCTACTCTTTATATCTTATCCTAGAATAAGGTATATTAAAACACACACATACATCCTCACAAGTGATTTTTCAAAAAAAAAAAAAAAGAATTACATAAATTTGTTGTTCTTATTAGTTTTAAACTAATTTTTTTGAACTGGCCATAGTTTTCTAGTTTCCCATGAAGCTTTTCTATGTTAGGAGCCAAGTTCCTAAAATTAGTCTGGATGTCACCATCTCTATAGTATCTGAACATTTTCAGTGTGGATTTGGATAACGAACAAAATTTTCACTTTGCTCCTAATCACGGGGCCTTGTTCTTGCTTCGTCACTTTACAAAGTTTGAAACGTTACTGGACTGATTCTGTACAATCAGAACATTAGAGCTAGAAGGAGTTGAGGAAACTGCGTCTCAGAGTGATTGCTGCTATGCCCTAGATCCTGAAGTCATTGTAGCAGCACCTAAACCTATCCCCTCTGAACTCCAAGCGGAGTTCTCCACTCTCTCAGCTTCCTCTCTGTCAAATAAGGCTTATTGAGATTGCCCTTTCAGTGAGCCTGGGTTTGAATGGAAGTTAATGAAACTCCTTATTATGCTGAAGTTTTATGGATGATCCCTAGGCCGTGAAGGAAAACAAGGCAATACTTCTCATCTATTATCTCAAGGACCTTACTACAGAAGGTTGTTTAATAACTGTCAAAAAGCCTGTGAAGGATTAATCCTTCAGTTTTCCTGAGCAAATATACATATAGATAGCACATCTGTCCCTCTCTCTGCTCTTTAACTGGACAGAATATTGTGACTATTCTTCCATGAACAGACTTGTTGGAACTATTTGCTTGCATTTGAAAAGCCCAAGAACCAGTTCAGGTCCTCATGCTTGATACAGTTTTTAAAACATAAAGTTGCATTCTTTATATAATCATCCTTCCGGAGGACTAGTTGCCCTTTGTAGGGTATGTGGGCAACATATAAAGTCTTTGTTTTCCTGGCTATTCCCCATGAGAGCTTTAGATTTTCCTTTCTTTATAAACTAGTTCTTTCTCCTTCAGAAGTACTCTGTTCCTATAGTTCGTTAAGGTAGAGCCTCTTCAAGACCTCCTTTGTCCCATTTTATAAAGGAAAATAATGTACTTGGAGAGAGTAATATGGATTCAGGATGTTGTCAAGGTAACCAGTCTTACTGTTTCTTCTACCTTGCAATTTAAATACCCCCGTGGAGCAGTACAGAGTTGGACACAAGTGCTACCTTAACGAGGAAGAGTAATTGGATAGGAATAGCAATAATGCATAGCCTAATGAGTTGGTTTCCTTACTATCTTTGTTTAATTGAAAGAGTTGCCACATTGGAACAGCAACACAACTGTCAGCCTGCAAAGTGGAACGTCACAACTTACTTCTTGGCCTTGACAGTTAGGATCTCATTCTTTCCCCTCTGGGTTGATAATTCATTTGTGTTAAATTTCCTGAGTAGAGGACAAGACAAATGGCTGAAGGGATTGGTTTTGCTTTAAAAAGTACCTTTAAGGGTCTGGTTTTTGTTGTTGTGAAGCTATTTATTTATATTATCTGGAACTTAGTTTCTCTTGTCCACCAATGAGATATCTGAATATTTGGCTGATTTGGCAAGGGCAGGACAGGAATCTCAGAATAGTTTTGTTTATTTAAATGTATGTATGTATGTATGTTAATGACACAATTATTTTTCTTCTTCATGTTGATTATCTGACAGTACTCTAGATTAATTGGTCCTATAAGGTGCAAGACCTGATTTACTACTAAATTTAATATGAATTTTAAAGACTATATTTTTGCTAAATTTCTAGGTAGAGTTTCAGAACTGTGTTCCTTATGAGTTCTATTTATTGTTTGGATCTGTATTTATCACCTGTGCTTTAAAAATCTCAAACTCTGCTCCCAGATAGTGAAGTCATTTTCCTGTGTTCATTGTCTTAACCCTGGTGAATCTGTGGCAATTTTGTTTTCATAAATATTTGGACTGAGCTTCCTAGAAGTCTGTGATGATAAAATAGCATTATTTTTTAAATTGCAAGAACAAACAGTTAAAGCTAATCACTGTAAAATATTTGGTGAATAGAGAGGCATTCAACAAATACTTATCTATGAGTTAGGTTGACACTTTGCTTGATACTGGTAATAAAAAGGCAAAATTACTAAAGCCCCTGTCCTCAAGGAGCATGCATTTTATTAGAGAGAAACAGCAATATAAAAGTAAATATAAACAAAGGAATTTCTAGGGGGATCAATATTAGCCTCATATGTGAAGTAGCCCTTGAGCTAACATTGAAAAAAATCTAAAGATTCTATGAGATGTTTGTAGGGAAGAAGGACTTTCTAGGTGTGGGGGGAAATTCACGCAAAGGTATAGAGGCTATGGGAACGAGCGTTCTGTATGAGGGACAATTGGGCCATTTTGGCACGAATGCACTTCATGAAGGAGAATAAAATGCAATGATCTTGAGTAAGTCAGACTGTGAAGGGCTTTAAATGTCAAAAAGGAGTTTCCATAGTTTATCCTAGAAAAAATTCACAACAATTAATGTTTTTATGAGCAAAATAATGATGGTTATGCTGTAAAAAAAAAATCAGTTTCACAGCTGTGTGGAGAATAGATTGGAGAAGGTAAAGCTTGGAAACAAGGACACCAATCATTCAGGAAGCTATTGTGGTAGCCTGGGGAGAGGCGTTAAGAACCTAAACTAAGAAAGTGGATTGTTAAGTAGAAGAAAGACTGCAAATGTGAAAAATATTGATTTCTTTTTGTTGAAGTCTCAGTGAGATGATGGGATGTGAGAGGTGAGAAAGCAAAGAGAAGGGAGTAAATTCTACATGATTAGTAGAATACTGATGCCCTCAACACAAATAGGGATGAAAGACTAGTTTCTTTGCCAATTAGTTCTAATGAGTTTATATTAAATAATGGAACAGAGGATGAGAGGAAGTTGAAATTTGCAAGGGGGAAAGTAAATTAAATGTAAATATTAGATATGCATGTAAATATTAGATGTAAAACTGAAAGTTTGCTTCACTTTTTAGCTTCTAGTAAAAACTGGAAGAACTTCTGTTAAAAAACATTTTTTTGAATCCAAGTCTATAAGCATTTATTATGGACTTGTATGGGCAAAATCCTGCGCCAAAAGGTGTAAGATACAAAGGCAAAACAAAAAAGCTGTGCCCTTGTTCAAGGAACTTATGTTATATATAAGAGACAGAAAACATGAGAAGAAACTGAAGGATAGATTGCTTAGGCTGAACACAAAAGTTAGAGCTATAAAGTTGAAAACTTCTGTAGCTTCTTTTCATAGATCCTCTGATTTCAACCCAGTTTCCTGTTGTAATGCTAAGTTTCTGGCAATTAGCTTCTAAAGAATAGTTCTATTTTTTGAGCAGTGTTTTTGAAATGAACTTCAGTGAATTGTGCAATTAAAAAAAATGTATGAAGAACTTTTTCCATTCATAATTTGCTTTTCTTTGTGTGTCCATTTCTTATGTATAGCTCCTAAGGAAAAGGCATATAGGAAATGACATCGTTACCATTGTCTTCCAAGAGCCTGGAGCACTTCCTTTTACTCCAAAAAATATCCGATCTCAGTTTCAACACGTCTTTGTTATTGTCAAGGTGCACAATCCTTGCACTGAAAATGTGTGTTATAGGTGAGTCTGTATGTCCTAATTTATTTGGCTAGTTTGGTTTCAGTATTGCATCTTTCACCATCTGTACTTTATTCCTCCAAATTCCACTTGGTTCCTAATTGTAGATTCCTTTCTGTATTTTTTTTTTTTTTTTTTTTTTTGCTATGTAAGAAAGTAAAATATCTTAGAAGGAACACATAGCACTCTGAATTAAGCAATTTCCTTAGATATACACATGCATCTTCATTTTATCCTTTCATAATTGTACCTCTTGCTATTTCTTTTGTTCCTAGTTTCAGCCCCTTTAAAATATGCAATAGGACAATTAGTTAAAATACGGAATTGTACTGCAAGAATCATTCATTATTCTGACATAAGTCTGAGGATGTGGGCAACAACTATTCTTGAAAACTCCTATATGATAGTTTGAAACTCACTTGGAAGAGTCATCAAATTAAATAGAAACACCAGGAGCTTGTTCAGAGCCAGAAACAAGATTTTATTAGTTTAGCCCTGAGCAAAATTCAGTCTTACTCATCTTTTCATCAAAAATGAATGATAAAATACCAGAGTAGGCATTTTATAGCCTCAAAAAGTACCTATGCTCCTAATACCCAGAACTGATCCCCAAATTACATGTTAAAAAATACAGACACTACCTAATAAGCATTCATGTTGATTACTTATTTTTTTTTTTTTTTTAATTTTTTTTTTATTTAATAGCCTTTAATTTACAGGATATATATACATGGGTAACTTTACAGCATTAACAATTGCCAAACCTCTTGTTCCAATTTTTCACCTCTTACCTCACCCCCCCACCCCCTCCCCTAAATGGCAGGATGACCAGTAGATGTTAAATATATTAAAATAAAACTTAGATACACAATAAGTATACATGACCACAACATTATTTTGCTGTACAAAAAGAATCAGACTCTGAATTATTGTACAATTAGCTTGTGAAGGAAATCAAAGATGCAGGTGTGCATAAATATAGGGACTGGGAATTCAATCTAGTGGTTTTTAGTCATCTCCCAGAGTTCTTTTTCTGGGTATAGCTAGTTCAGTTCATTACTGCTCCATTAGAAATGATTTGGTTGATCTCGTTGCTGAGGATGGCCTGATCCATCAGGACTGGTCATCATCTAGTATTGTTGTTGAAGTATATAATGATCTCCTGGTCCTGCTCATTTCACTTAGCATCAGTTCGTGTAAGTCTCTCCAGGCCTTTCTGAAATCATCCTGTTGGTCATTTCTTACAGAACAGTAATATTCCATAATTTTCATATACCACAATTTATTCAGCCATTCTCCAACTGATACATCCATTCAGTTTCCAGTTTCTAGCCACTACAAAAAGGGCTGCCACAAACATTCGTGCACATACAGGTCCCTTTCCCTTCTTTATAATCTCTTTGGGATATAATCCCAGTAGTACATGTTGATTACTTATGAAACAAAAACAACTTTACTCATATTATTCAAAGAATCAATAGTTTTCTTTGAAATTCAGTAGTTGTAACGCTCCCCAAACTTGTTATTAGGCCATATTTTCAAAGTTATTGAAGCAGAGAGTGGAATAGAGCATAATTTTGACCAAGAAATCATTCATAAAGATCATCCTATGTATCATGTTAAAAGTAACTTATATGTTTTCATTCCATTGTTACCCATCTCCCTCCATCAAAATTGAACACCTCTTTCAGCATTTCCATGATGAAAATGGAGGAAGAAATAATTTGGGGTTTGTTTTTTTCTCAGAGAAATGAATTAGTAAAATGGGAGAGACAAGATGGAAAGAATCAGTCAGCAGCAAGCATTTATTAGTTAGATACCACCTATGGTCTGCGTCAGTGCTATAGAAACACAGGAAGGCAAGACAGTTCCAGCTCTCAAATGGGGGAGACAATAGGAAGCTATCCATATATAAACGAGATATATAGAGAAGTGGAAGATAATAAACAGAGAGAAGGGACTAGCATTAAGAGAGATTTGGAAAGTCTTCTTGAGGGTGAGATTTTGGCTAGGATCTGAAGAAAGCTATGAAGCAGAGAAGGAGAGAATTACCGGAATGGCTGTTATAAAAAATGCCTACAATGGAGAAATCTTTTTTGAGGAAGAACAAGAAAGCCAGCATCACTGGTTCTCAGAGTGTTTGGGCGAGATTCAAATATAAGAAAACTGGAAAGGTAGCAGGGAGGTTAAAACCTTTGAACGCTAGAGGATTTTAAATTTGCTCCTGAGAATGATAGACACTGAAACTTATTGAATTGAGTGACAGGGTCAGATCTGCACTTTAGAAAGATAGCTTTAAAACTGAATGGAGAAAGGACTTGAGTTGGAAGAGATTTGACCAACCAAAAGGCTAGAATTTATTAGCATACAGTGTTTGTAAATACTATTTTAAACAAAATAATTTTAATTATAATATAATAGCTATTTTTTGCTATTCCAAAACTTCAGAAACTTCTCACTAGCTACATAATAAAGGCAAAGTGCTTCACTGTGGTCTTCAAGGGCTTCCTTGTGTGGCCATAAAGCATCCTTTTTGTCTCATGTCATTTCGTTATATGAACCTCTACCCTCACATGTTCCATGGTTTCCTACTTGTCTCCATTCCCTCTTCTGCATTTAAACCTTTATAATCCCACCATGTTTTTCAAAGTCATAATTCAAATAATGTCTCTTCTATGACCCTGTCTTATGCCTTTCAAATAGATTTGATCTCTCTACCTTAACACTTATTTGAATTGTTCTTAGAAAACAGTAGTTCTTCCATATATTGTAGTTATTTATTTCCATGTATACTTTCTGTCCCTCAACCTTACTAGATTTTAATTTTTTTTTGGAGACAGGAGACCATTTTCCTCAACTTTGTAACTCATGCAGTTTATAGTACCAGTAAACATTTGTTGTATGGACAGCCATCATTGGGTAATGTGGATAGGTTTTAATAATACAGCATTTTACAAATAAAATATATTATAGGCAAAATACAGATATTTTGTATTATAGGTAAAACATTACAATAGCTTTTAAGTTATCACAGTGCCACCTACCACCTAATAGTTGTGTTACTAAAATTTCAGTCTGAACACTTCCTTCAATTTTCTTACAAATTTGAAGAGGACAGTACTATGCTTACTATTGAAGTTTCTTGTTTTGTTGTTAATATTTTCCCTAGCAAGTTTAAAATACAGAGGCTGGCAGTAGTCTTTCTAATTGGCTTCTCTACTACTGTGAAATGAGATGTTTCCTTAGAATAGGTTTGATGGATGGTATAGATCTTTGATGGTAGAATTTATGCTTGCACAACTCAGGTTTTGGGATATCTGTTTCAGCTTATTATCATACTACTTGAAATGGAACATACTTTTTCATGTTCCCCTTGGGCACCTCCAAGTTATAAAACTGATGTGTCCCCTAAAATCCATGCTTGAATTTTTAATTCTCATAGCCTTTTTCCTTGTCTCTCATGCCATGGATGAAAGTGTTGGAATGGAGTGAACACTGAGAAAAATAGACTTCCTATTTTGATTCACAAGTAATTCATAAGTAACCTTGTTTTCTTACTTAACTAAGTAACCTTATTAACTTACTTGAGTTTTGATAAATAACTTATGGTATGTCCAAAAATTAGTAGCTTGAGAGTCAGGTAATCTAACTTGAAAATAAGTCTGTGGAAATCTTTGGTTGCTAAATTTCCTCTCTTTTCTATTTTTTTCCTGCCCTATAGTGTTGGAGTTTCAAGATCAAAAGATGTACCACCATTTGGTCCACCAATTCCCAAAGGCGTGACTTTTCCAAAATCAGCAGTTTTTAGGGACTTCCTATTAGCCAAAGTGATCAATGCTGAAAATTCAGCTCACAAGTCAGAAAAGTTTCGAGCAATGGCTACCCGAACAAGACAGGAATACTTGAAAGATCTAGCAGAAAACTTTGTGACGACAGCTACAGTGGATACCTCCGTCAAGTTCAGTTTCATTACATTAGGGGCAAAGAAAAAGGAGAAAGTAAAACCAAGGAAGGATGCTCACTTATACAGCGTTGGGGCTATCATGTGGAATGTCATAGCACGAGACTTTGGCCGGTCTGCAGACATTGAATGTCTCCTAGGAATCTCCAATGAATTTATCATGTTAATTGAAAAGGAGTCTAAGAACGTTGTATTTAACTGTTCCTGCAGAGATGTTATTGGATGGACCTCTGGATTAATGAGCATCAAAGTGTTTTATGAAAGAGGAGAATGTATTCTTCTGTCTACAGTGGATAATTGCACTGATGATATAAGGGAAATTGTTCAGAGATTAGGAGTAAGTACATGTCATGCTGTAAGGCTTTATTCATCTTTGTTCCTCCAATACCAGAATCAGTTTTGACCAATCAGGGAATTCTCCCTTGAACACAATTTTTAGAAAGAAATAGTTACTATTTCTCATAGAAACAAAGCTGTCAGACTTTGTACCATTTTGAACAGTTGCTGAGTAAATGGAGGCAGGGAGGACTATAACTTCCAAACTGATCAGAGAAGACAGTTTTCTTGGTTCAAAATGAGTCAGCATGATCAGTTGCCTTCAGTAATTTCTCGTGGAAATTGTTATTTTTCTGTCTGTCAGGCAGGGTGTCTGAAAACAACACATATACATATTCAAATCTATCAGCCTCAAACCCCAGTCAGGGCAGCCTTGAGTCAGAACAACTTTGAACTGGCTGTGTGTGCTCTCACCGTAAAAGAGTTTTGATCCCATGGGGTACCTGCAGGAGGGGAGAAGGGTACTATAGCAGAGTAATTAGTCACCTCTTCATGCTCCTCTAAGTCAGCCCCAGGGCTGTAAATGAAATTCAGTTATTGGTGCCGGCTCATTTTGTGCTTAACCTGATCCACATTAGCATATCAATTAGCACCTTCCCTGGCAGTTTTTATGGAACCCAAAAAGTTACAAAGTCCCTGGGTCCACACTAATGTGGAAAAGAAAGAAATGTTCATATCGGTCTTCCTACTTCAGCCACTGAGGGATCAATATTGTTTAGCCACTGTTCAATCATTCACAGTAAATTGACTGGAATTCTAGCTTCCTCATAGCCCTATTTTGTTTCTAGTGAGGCCTAAAAAATATAAACCAAAAAAACTTCCTATTCTGTTGCCCCAAACTAGTATTTTATGACTAATAAAATCTTGTCTGCATGCTTTCAGGATTAACTTTGGGCCTAACTTGCCATTTATCACTTGTGTCTCCAGAAATACTCCCCCTGTTCTTATCTCAGAGTGCAAAGAGCAACTCTTAAACCAAAAATACTCAAGATACTACTATTATCAGGATGTATTCCCCATGAGAATAAGGGACCATAGTCAAATGAGACAAAAATAATTTGAAATAGTCAAGGTGTTTATCTTGAAATAGTGGTAATAATTGATGGTTTGTTGAGCAAGTTTTTCCGCCAAAGTGCTCGGAAGAAAAGCACGGTATGAAATTGATATGATTTTTACTTTGTAATAGTAGTTAGTCATATTTATTGAACAACTTTTCTTACAAAATTGAACAACTTTTCTTACCTAAAGCTCAATTTTTTTCCCCACATTTATTCTCACTTCATGTCTTTATGTATATCAACCATAATTTATATTCTAGGAAGTTCATGGTATCCTAGTGCTCTGACACCAGGACTTAATTTAAATATTTCAGATTTTTAGGCATCTAGAGAATGGCATAATGTGGCATTTTATGAGAGGATAAAGACTAGTTCCTGTAATGAATGACCCTGAAGCATCTCATCTTTGAGAATTGCTGATTGGTGTTTCGGGGCTCATCTTATCTATATATTCTATACAGAAACTCTCTACGGGCTGAGCTGAAGTCTACTAAAAAAAAAAAAAAAACTTTTGTGAACCCGCAGGCAACCCATTTGTCAGCAGTGAGATCCTCAAAGATGCATTTTGATCTAAAATACTCTTTTTGAAGATTAGAATCCTTGGGCGGCCTACAAGGAGCTATCTTCTTCTTTTGTTCTTTATTCCATGGATCTCTGGTAGGACTTCAGGCTAACCCTAATATAAACCTACATCCACATGAATAGTTCTAGGGATTTCAAATTGATGCATCTTGTGTTCTTAAGTTTAAGATTTCCTTCTTAATCACACTCACTTAGTTGTTCTTTTCCCCTAGATGACCTTTCCTTGTCCCAGTCATTGTACCTATTTCTTACAGTTGTCTCTACAGAGTAGCAAGGAAGAGAGAATTTTATTCTCATTTAATGCAGATCCATTTGATGTACAGTTAGATAAATACTGAATAGGAAATTAAGCAATCTTGATCCTGGTTTGAACTCTGCCACTTACTGAGGGTCTAAACATCTAACATTTTAGAGACTCCTTCCTCACTCATAAAAATGAAAGGATTGGACAAAATGATTCCTTAGATTGTAGCAGGCCTAAATTTGTTTTGCTTTGTTTTTGATGAAAAAAGTGAGATTTGGAAAAAACTTCACAGATTGTGTCTTTGCTGGTCATTTTGCAGTTGAGAAAACTGAAGCATAGAGAGGTGAAATGATTTCTGAAAGAGGGACATAAAGTCATAAACAATAAACCTAAGAGTGATCAAACTACAATCCAAAACGCCCTAGTAAAATAAGGAATCCCAAATACAAGATTCTTAACAGTGCAAATCCCATAGTTTGAAAATATTATACATCATTGCCAGAGAAATATGAAACTACAATATACTTTTAATGTGATCTTCCTTCCTAATGATGATAAGACATTTGTTCACATTGACCCAAATGACTAAAATGATGGATAAATCCGCCTTTACCTTCAGAATAATCAAGGAAATCTGTTTGCTTAGTGAATTCCAGAGATTAGGTGGAGCCAAATTAGAAAAGCAGTCACTGAGAAAACTTAAGAACAAGGGAATTGTCTAGATATTGTATAAATAAATTCCAGAGCTCTCCCCACAAAAAGTAATTAATAAGCTAAGAGACTACTTTGACTACATCAATACGTATGACTTACTCACAAATTCAATGACCTTTGTATGTTTATCCAGCAGATCTATTTTTCCCATCTAATAAATTTAATGTCATACTAATCATTTGACAGTACTTAAGAAGGTCTTAGAAAAGCTGAAGTAGATGTCCAAAATACTCATTATTTCATGTATTAGTAGTAAGAAAAAGTTGCCTACCTGTGTTAAAATTTTCTCTAGATGTACTCCATTTTTATTTAATTAAAGTGTTCTGGTTTGGGTCTTGAGTAGACATAGATTAATGACAGCAGAGAGTAAAGTGATTGTTACTCTTTGCCCTCTTTTTCAGTTTGAGAAATTAGAAAAAAAAATTGTATAAGTATACTATTTCTCATGTCTAATTCTTATCCCCAAAGATATATAAGTTTTCATTATCTAGACCAAAATCTAAGCAGTATGGGGGAGATGGAGTATATGTGACTACTTTTCTTCCTTATTTTTTCTTTTCTCTTTTCCCTTTTTTCTCTTTCTCTTTTTTTCTTTTTATTTTTCTTGAAAATGTTGATATTTTCTTGAAATTAAATTTTTGAAACATCCATTCCAGCCCCCTTACACAGAAATCCTTGTGTTTAAAAGTATAAAATATTAAGGAAATGTGTGCTGTCCTGGACACAATCTATTTTATGTATACACCTAAGCTGCACTATCTTGCAGATGATACACATCTCACTAACACTTGCCATCAGAGAGTTGAAGTATAAACATGTCCCCTGGACCCCATTTCATTGTTTTCTAGACTTCCTTCTTTTCTTGTATACAAATCATTCCATCTGGGAGCATAAATAGATCAAAGCTTATGTTATTACTTGTTTGAATTATCTGTTGCATAGGGACGACTTGAAAATTAAAACGAAGAAATTTAAGTTATTATGGGTCTAAGTAATGAAAACTGAGGGTAATATAGTAATTTCTTACCCTCCATTTTGCACTAAGATCTTCCTAACAATCCTATGAAGTAGGAATGCAGAGTAATATTTCTGCTTTATAGATAAGAAACAGAAGGTCTTGCCCATGGCCTTGTAATTAATAAGATCTTTTGACTCCAAATCAAGCAATCTCACCACTATCTATGGCAGCTATGGATAAGGAAAATATGATGTTAATCTTAAAAGACATTGTGGAGAACTAAAATAGCAGAACTTGACCACCAATATGAGGTCAAGAGAAGGACTGAGATTTGAGCTTGTAGTTCTAGTCAGAGTGATAAAACTTTAAACAATTGAAAAGGGATGTTTCATTGGCACAAGAAAGCCAAAGCCCCTAATTTTTTATTGGAGACTATTGAGTAGAAAATTACTAAAGGCAGATAGGAATATGAGAACCAGAAAGTAGTGGGGCTAATGAGATCTTTTTTGAACATCATCTATATATCTGTAATGGTTAAGATCCCGAGGGACTAAAAGGCACCTAGGCGATGCAATGGATAGAGTCCTGGGCCTGAAATCAAGAAAGAAGTCTCATTTTCTTGTGTTCAAATCTGACCTCAGGAACTTAATAGTTATGGGATTTTGTGCCTTAATTTCCTCTTTTGTAAATTTCTTCATTCTGTAAATGGCAAAACATCCCGGAATCTTTGCCAAGAAATCCCCAAGTGGAGTCCCAAAGAGTTAAGACACTGCTAAAAATGACTAAACAGCAACAAGAAGAGATTCAACAACAAATGGCAGATGTGCATAGGGACTAAGATGAGCTTTTGCTAACGACAAGAATTAAAGGCAAAGGAAAGAGTTTATAGAGACTAGAAAAAATTAGAAGAATATAGTGTATTTAAAAATAAAAAGGAGCTTCTTTACTATGAGAATGGTATTTAGGAAAATTAACCGATCAAGAAATTACTCAGTTAAATTTAACTTTTCTCCTCTGTGCATCGGTATTTTGATCTGTAAAATGAAGACATTACTTTTCTCTGTGAATCTAATTAATATAACACTTGTGTCAAGAAATTTCAACATAGATATAATGTCAAGTCTTGGGACTTCTATAATCTCAAACTTATCATTCACACAAGGGCTTCAGCAACTTGTAATTCTGGGTGTGTTCCCACAGATGCACTTGGTCTCCAAGCAGATTTTTCATTTTGTGGTCCTCTAAAAGACTTTATGATTGGCCTCCTGCAGGGGTCCCATGAGAAAATTTCTTTTCAACTTAAAATGGCATCATTACATATTCTTAAAGGAGTCTGTTACCGTTAGAATTGCAATTGGTGGTGGGAGGGAAGGAATAAAATGAAAGTGCGTGGTTGAAGTGCAGAATTTGTCCTGGGCTTTTTTCATGAGAATGTCACGGATATCATTTATGTTAGTTCAGTTTAAAGATAGGAATTCTCGGCCTTTTCAAATTCAGTCACTAACTAGGGGTATCCATTTCTCTCCAGAGTTCTTTAATGCTCAAACCATCCCTTGTAGGTGTGAGAAGGTGACTCATAATATATAGAACAGTAACTATAGAAACAGCCAACACAATGGTGATAGATGGCGGTCCTTTTCCACAGCTGTTCATACAGATGTAGCTTTTATTAAAATAACTCTATAGGCATTCAGAGCATGCCTCATGGAGATGCACTGCTTATTAAACTGAAACTTTATTCAGTGGTTTAGACCTGGGAATATGTGCATGATGTTTTCTAGCTTTGAGCTTCTTACAGATACCTTAATATCATCCTCCTCATCAAATGTTACTTAATGAGAAACATTTTCCCAATACTTCTACCCTTATAAGGTGAATGAACGATAGAAGAAATCAATATGTGCTTGTCATAGAAGGCATTGTATAGCTCTGAAGGGAACTGGGTAGTGACAGCAGTCTTTCCAAGACGAAAATCAAATGAGTAGAATTTGGCAGAATTTACACTAATTGGAGTGAGTCATAAATTTTTTAGCCTTCTTAATGAGACTCAACAATGGACTTTTAGATCTTACTGTCTGTTTTGTAATATTGACAACTTTGGAATTTTTGAACTTAGAAAAAAAAAGAAAAGGGAAGAGAACAAAGACCACTTTCCTTTTCATTAGTTCTGGATCTTGTTAGTGATTTATTGGAATTTAGGAGGGAGGCATAGTCCAAAGAGATTCCCCCTCAAAAATAAATTCTGCCAGACTTGCAAAATTCTCACCAGCCTCTTCCACTCTAACCACCATCATGATGGACAACTATACTATGTCTGGCAGCAGTTGTAGATTTTAGATCTACAACAAGGTAGATGAAATGAACATTTAAAAAAAATTTCTAAGCACCTGGTATGGGTATGAGTTTATCTTTAGATTGATTATGCTAAATGATGAGTAAAGAGCTATGAGAAAATGTTATATGTTTTCTGTCAACATTTTCTGAATTATATTATTATTATAATAATATTATAAAATGCTATATTGGATTTTTTTTTAAAAAAAGTCTCAATTTTTGCATTTTGTTAGTAAGTTTAAATAAACTTAGTTGCATTTAGTTAGTTTTTATTTTGGAAAGCAAAGTTAAGTCACAAAGAAGTTAGAGTTGAAAACAGTGAGAAAAGTGATCTATTCTTTCCCTTACCTGAATGAAGAAACACATATGCAACATGTTCAGCAAGTAATCTTCTAGTCTTTGCTTAAAAACATTCTTGGGGTTGAAGGAAGATTTACTGTCTCTCCAGACAGCTTGTCCTACTTTTGAATAGTTTCTGCTAAGAAATTCCTTCCCTCCTTTATCACACCTAAATTTCCTTTTTTAAAAATATTTTTTATAAAAACTTGCATATCTATAAAACTGACATTAAAAAAAGGAAAGGTGACAATTGTCTTCCTAGCCCATCATAAGTATTCTCAAGTTCTGGGTTAATGAATTATAAGAAAGCACAACTTCTCTGTGAGGAGATATTTATCTGCTTGTAAAGAAGAAAATTATTGATATGCTTTGACTTCATTTTTTTGTGTGTATGATACTCTAATTATGGGAATTGATACAATTGTTTCTGTCTTTAAATATCATAGAAAGTAGACAGCTGGTTATCCCTACCTGGAAAAGCAGAAGAATCATCAGATTTTATGTATCTGAAAAATCCCTACAATATTAATTTTACAGAAGAAAACCTTTGTCATCCACAAATGCCTAAGCAATGATCATCCTATATTAGTTGATGATGGGTGTCATATTCCATCAAAATTATAAAAAAAAAAAAACCTAGCTCTAAAAATGAGTTTCTCCACATGATCAAGGGAGTTTTTGAGGGTGGGGGATAGTAGTTTTTGATGGTTTATTTTTAACTATCTCATACTCCTTTAGATAGTGACCCGAGGATGTGAAACTGTGGAAATGACATTGCGGAGGAACGGGCTGGGCCAACTTGGCTTCCACGTCAACTTTGAAGGAATCGTTGCGGACGTGGAGCCCTTTGGCTTTGCCTGGAAGGCTGGCCTGCGCCAAGGCAGCCGCCTCGTCGAGATCTGCAAAGTGGCCGTAGCCACCCTGACTCATGAGCAGATGATTGACCTGTTACGGACTTCTGTGACAGTCAAGGTAGTCATCATCCAGCCTCACGAGGATGGATCCCCCCGAAGGTAAGGGACCAAGGGTCCAGCTCTGACACCCCTGGGCGGTAACGGTTGTCATGGAACTGTAACAGAGCAACCCTTGACCATATTGATCAAGGCCTAAAAGAGGGGCTGGGTTGAGTCTTTCATTTTTAATATTAGTTGGATTGTGGCCATTAGAGCAAGTCAGGTTTAATTTAATTGTGGTGGATAGGACATAACCTATTAAATAATTTAATGGGAAAGGGGACAAATCTTTATTAAGTAAGTGTCTTCTGTATCTCCACTGCTGGGCTAAACTCTACAGATATTTTCTCATTTGATCCTCAAAACCCCCTGGTGAGGTAGATGCTATTATCATCTCCATTTTACAACTAAAATTGATGAAAACACAGGGTAAATGACTTGCCCAAAGTCACACAGATAGTACATATCTGTTGCCAGGTTTGAACTCAGATTTCCTTGACTCTCCTTTATCCTCTGTGCCTTACCTAATTCTTAATGTATGTATACATGTGTGTGTGTATTATATGAAGTATACCACATACAATATCTTTACTAAGAAATGTATCATATGAAAGCTGAGAGGAAAAATAAACCGATGGTCAGAAAGAATTAATTTTCTTTATAAAAATACTAATGTGATAAAATACATAAAGCACTTTGCAAACCTTAAAAGACATATATAAATCCTAACCATGATTTTTTAAAAAATGAGTACTTTTTAGTTTTCTTTTTTTAGTAGCAGATTTTTTTTGTCATAGCTTAGCCTTTTATCTGATGAGACCTGTTCCTGAAAAACTGGGATTCTTATTTTTTTTTGTTTGTTTGTTTAACAAGGTTATTATAAACATGAGATAGAAGAAATTGCTATCTATTTTTCATAGAAGAAACATTTAAGCATTGCTTGGAACTCAGAGGTGACTTTCTCTAGGAAACTAAAGTAAAATGATTGGAGTTGCATTAAATAGTTCCAAATTTTGGAAAACAAGTTGCATGATTGCTGAGCTCAGATTTTTTTTTTCTTCTAAGAAGTAAATATTGTAAGAAACAATTAGAAAAAAATGATTTTAGAGTAAGGACCATAAGAAAGTAGAAACTGCCTCTGGTTTATCATTAAAACTAATTTTTAACCTTTCTAGTTCAAAAGCATACTGAAACATGAAGGAAGTGTAGAGGCATTTTAAATTTTAGAAAACTAGTCTAGAAGAGCCATCCTTTTCTGAGTAGGACATAGTACCGGAGGAAGGTGCAATTTTTTTTTATTTCTGTTTATATAACTATGCTTCCTTTCTCATTTATTCCTCCCAAAGTTCAAGCCTTCCAAGAATGATGTGGTTTTGTAATTATCACACAATTACTATTCTTTTTGGCCTGTTCTTTGAGAAAGATGGTATTACTCAATAAATGTTACACAGTTTAATATCAGACTGCTACATGCTTTTGGCAAAAGAAAACTTCTAGTCAAGCCACTGATTTATATTTTGTTCATGAAGTATGGGTATCTAATAACACTTGCTTGTGAATAACTGGTTTCTGCTCTGGTAATTTTTGGCATGTTAAAATATGCAGTAGATTACCTTTAGCATAATGTTAACTTAAATGAAAAACAGACCTTTTATGCTTGATTAGGAAATATCTCCTGCTTATGACAAGAAGACAGAAATATTTACTATTTCTGAATTCTAGAGTAACAATTTTTATTTTTGTGGCGTCTTTCAGTTGAAATGCCCTAGTAAGTTGGGGGTAGAGGAGAGGCAAGGAAAGAATCCCTTTTCCCCAACTTCCAATACTCATGATATGTATAAGAACTTTGAAAATTAGAAAAGGTGAAAAAAACTTTTTAAAGTAAAGCATGGTAAGGATTGTATTATAGGATATTGTATTATAAGAATAAAGTATTATAGGATCGAGATGCTAAAATTGTCTAATAATCAAAAAATGTCATTCCAGTAACTGTTAAGCCATTTATTTATTAGCAAAGTTATTTTATTGTTATGATCTTATGTGTGATATATATTAGTGACTCTTAAAATACTGGGATAAGAATTAAATCTATCTGTGATAAAAATTTATAGAGGAAAAAAAGTTGTTACTTCAGTGATGGAATATATAAGATATAAACTGGTAATTTTTACTCCTTTTCTTCTTGGGGTAAAAAATAATAACATTTCAATTTTCAGTCTTCATTTTGGCAAAGAATCTGTGATAATTTTCAAGCATTTGAGATGTTACATTTCTTTATGGTCTTGTTATATTTTCCATCTAACAAAAGCACTCACCGAATGATACAAGGACACTGTCAAGGTCTCTCTTAAGAACTTTAGAATTGATTGGATGCTGTGGGAGACAGTGGCACAGGACCACTCAGCATGGTCTGCTCTCAAGGCGAGATGCTAGCCCAGATGTTCATAGGGACGGTTGGTGTCCAACCTGTGGCAGAGCACTCTGAGCTCCTACTGGTCTGATCAGCCACAGTCGGACACGCTGTAACTTGGCTCTAACAGACTGAAGACATTTAGGTGCTCGAGAGCGAAGGACAACAGCGACCAGTTATTAGGGAGTAGTTTTTGGTTTTGGGTGTCAGCGTCAGCTCTTTGTGTGTCTTGCATCTCAGACTTCTGTACCAGGGGTACAAATTCCTCTTTCTCTCCTTGATGATTTCTCTTTGAGCGACATTGATTTTATTCATATAGAAGCATACACGTTTTTATGTAATTACAGTGCTCTTCCTTGGTTTGGGCAACAGTTTTCTCTAGCTGTATTTGTGATAAACATTTCTTTCCATTTTCCTTACCTATTTATTTACTTTTAATCTTTAGGTCACGTTTCCATTTGGAACTTGTGGCATAGGGTGTAAGTTAATAGTCTGAGGAAAACCCAGAAAACAGCGTAGCAAGAAATACAGAGAGGAAGGAGTGTGGTCACCAGGGTCAGATGCCTTAGAGATGTGAAAGGCCAAGGGCTGAGAAAAGACAGCTCCATTTGGCAGAGTTCCCGCATGGCAAATGAAAAGTCCTTGGTTACTTTGGAGACAGTAGAGGAAGCCAGAGAGAGAAAAGAAAGCACACAGAGGCAGCATGTGTAGATTTTCCCCCCTAAAAATTTGGGTAAAAAAAAAAGGAGAAGCAGCAACTTGAGAAGATGGTAGAATATAGTGAATATTTTTAAGGATGGGATAGACTTAAGAATATTTCAAGGCAATAGAGAAGGAAAGATTGACAATTAGAGCAATGGAATGGATGCTTGAAAAGAGGTGGATATAGAGTCAAGGATATAAGTAGAAGTGTTAGCCTTGACAAGAATAAAAGCTGCTTTTAATGATCAGAAACTGGAGGAGAGGAGAGAGTGAGAATTGATGTCAAGGGATTTTAAGATGAACATAATGGAAAAAAGGAAGCTCACACTAAATGACCTCAATTTTTTTTTCAGTAAATTAAGAGTTGAAGTCTTTATCTGAGAATATTCAGAGAGAGGGAAATGAGAGATGGTTTAAGTGAAGAAGGACATTTTGGAATAATTTTGGTGGCGAGTGAAATAAGAAATCAATTAGAGGGGTAGGTATTTCCTAATATCTAGAGATTGAATTGTTGTTTCCTCTATTCTACAAAATGAAAATATTGTATGGTTGATTTCTAGTTATCTAGTTGAATCAATACCCACACCCTTGGCAGCTTGGATTATTACTCAGACACTAAATCTTCCATAAAGTACTTGTGAGTGGGTAGAAGTTGTATGTTTGTATTCCACACCTTTGTTTTTGCTAGCTATAAAACAAGGCCTCTTGCTACACAAATAGCTAAAATATATTAAACTGCTACTATGGGCCAGGTTCTACCCATTTTATTATACTACATGAGTGTTACTAAACAGTGAGGGGCATTTATTGCCAAGAAAGTTCCTTTTTTCTGCTTGTCCCTACAGAACAGAGCTAGGAACATTGGATGGAAGTTGTGGAGAGGAAGACTTAAGCTTGGTACAACAAAAACTTTTTTTTCTTTTTAATTAAATTTTAATATCTTTTATTTTCACATTCCCTGGATTTCCCCTGAATCCTTCCCACTGTATTCCCCTGGAAAGACACCTGTATAGCAAAGATATTTTTTTAAGCAAAAAGAATGAAAAATCAATAAATCAACAAAACTGACCATTTAAAAAATACTTTTAAAAATCTGTTATTACACACCATTTTCTACCTTCATGGACCCCAACTTCTGTCATGGAAGGGAGATTGTTCTTTAATTTCACAATATTCGGTTTAGATTGTTTTGGCCTGGTTCTTTACATTTACTTTGTTGTCATCAATGTGTATGTTTTTTTTTCCTGGTTCTGCTTCCTTGACTTTGCATTTTCACCTAAAACCTTTTTTATGTTTCTCTGGACTCATAACTTTTGTCATTATTTATAGCACAATAATAACTTAAGAATTAGAACTGTCCAAAAGTAGAGTGCACTGGCTCAGAAAAGAATAGTCATTTTCAGTGAAGGCTATTTAGAAGGGTATCTTCTTCAAGGACAGATTGACCCTAGATGTCTTCAAGGATGAAAAAATAAATGAATGGACTTTTCCATTCTCTGGCATCAGCTGCCTACCTGGCTTCCCACAATAGACTATGTTGGATTTAAAATTTTATCATCTACTGTGTAAATGTGATCAACTCATAGGGGAGCCTATCTTGAAACCATAGCAAAACCTATGGATCCAGAAAACCTAGAAGGTTGATGGAGGATAAAATCAAATTCATCCTTGTCTCTAATCAAGAATAAAACATTCCCACAAGACCATGGATATATTTAAAAGGATCCCGTACTCTAAGGAGAGTTGTATTTAGCATAGTATTATCAAAGCATAGAAGAGTTCCTGGTAATGCTTCTATTTGTCAGCAGTTTTGTTTTGGATTTTGACATAATTACCTAATAGACTTTTATGACCTAGGCTTGTCTTTGCAAAATGCATTGCCTTCCAGGCTGTAGTAGTGAAAGATTAGATGGAAAAGTTTTCTGAGCTGAACTACAGATTTAGCAATTAGATTTCTTTTTAACCCTAAAGCTGAATCTGTCTCAGTTTGTGTTATTTTCCTTCTAGTATGGTAATTAAGATACTCAAGTATAAGCAGATGATATGTACATTTATTGTTAAGCAAAGAGGAAATCAAAATGCTTGCATGTAATTGATCTTGCAGCCTTATCTAAAATTTCTGAGTATTTCCTTTTGGCAAGCCAACTGCAGAAATTGTGCCAGATGCTATAAATGCAACTCAAGTCCCTTGACTTGTATCTAGTATCTCAGAGGAAGCCAGAGACATTTATCAATGAAGTTTGTGTTTCTATTAATGGAGATGGGGAGGAACAAATTTTTAAAGCTTGTCTCTCTCTTACCCACTTCTTATCATCCTTACAGGAGACAGGATCTTCCATTCTTTGTCAGCTTAAGTACTGTGATGCATCAGCTTAGCAGACTTGCAATAGAATTAGAAGATGGTATTTTTCCCTTTTGGAGGGTATAATTTTTTGCTGGACACATTTTGATTGGGCAGAGTGTCTTTGTTCTGGCAACTACACAAACTAATCTTAAATTCATTCACTGACAACAATTAAGTAGAGGGATTGTAACAGATAAAACATTGTTTCCTCTTTATTGTAGTTTGCTATTTAACACAAGGGGAATATGGGTGCTTTCACATTGATGGTTGCCAGCTTTGTTCTTTGGATTTATTTAACCTGAGTTGTTTTGCTGCTGGTTGGTGGTGTTAATGTTGTAGTCACCTTGTCCATCCTCCTTCTGTTCCACTTCCTTGATCTTGTATTACTTCAAACATGTCTTCCCATGGGTCTCTGAATAGTCATCATATTTTACAACAAAGGCCATAGGATTAGTGGATAGAGTCAGAAGATTCATCTTGCTAAGTTCAAATCTGGCCTTAAATACTTACTATCTGTGTGATCCTGGGCAAATCACTTCATCCTGTCTGATGGAAAAAGTAATGAATGGCAAACCCCTCCGGTATCTCTGCCAAGAAAATCCCAAACGGGGACACAAAAAGTGGGAAACGATTGAATAACAACAACTTTATTTTTTATTTTATTTTTTTATTTAATAGCCTTTTATTTACAGGATATATGCATGGGTAACTTTACAGCATTAACAATTGCCAAACCTCTTGTTCCAATTTTTCACCTCTTACCCCCCCACCCCCTCCCCCAGATGGCAGGATGACCAGTAGATGTTAAGTACATTAAAATATAAATTAGATACACAATAAGTATACATGACCAAACCGTTATTTTGCTGTACAAAAAGAATCAGACTCTGAAATATTGTACAATTAGCTTGTGAAGGAAATAAAAAATGCAGGTGGACATAAATATAGGGATTGGGAATTCAATGTAATGGTTTTTAGTCATCTCCCAGAGTTCTTTTTCTGGGCGTAGCTGGTTCAGTTCATTACTGCTCCATTGGAAATGATTTGGTTGATCTCATTGCTGAGGATGGCCTGGTCCATCAGAACTGGTCATCATATAGTATTGTTGTTGAAGTATATAATGATCTCCTGGTCCTGCTCGTTTCACTCAGCATCAGTTCGTATAAGTCTCTCCAGGCCTTTCTGAGATCATCCTGTTGGTCATTTCTTACAGAACAATAATATTCCATAATATTCATATACCACAATTTATTCAGCCATTCTCCAACTGATGGACATCCATTCAGTTTCCAGTTTCTAGCCACTACAAAGAGGGCTGCCACAAACATTCGTGCACATACAGGTCCCTTTCCCTTCTTTATAATCTCTTTGGGATATAATCCCAGTAGTAACACTGCTGGATCAAAGGATAACAACAACTTTATATACATATATAAAATATATGCATGTGGGTATATAAATTATATATATACACACACACATATGTATGAGTGTGTGTGTATCTATATATAAAGTGGGGGATTAGAATAAATAATATATATATAATAAATAATATATGTATATAATTTATTCCTAAGAATATATATATGATTTATTCCTAATTATATGTATAAAATTTATTCCTATCCCCCACTTTACAGATGGAAAAAGCAAGTTAAAAGACACTTGATGACGTGTCCAGAGTCACACAGATATCAGGTATCCAGTGCCAGAGACCGAGTTTGAACTCATATCCTTTAACTCTGAATCCAGGGCTCTTTCCATAAAGTCACATTGCCTCTGGATGGTGTTTCTGGAATAGGACATAGGACAAGTACATATGGAGAAAGCATAAGAATATATGTAAAATGAGATGCTGAGCAGCGCTAGCAGCATGCAGTGACATGTACTCCCGCAGAGACGAGTCTTTCATGCTTGCTTTAAATCTCTCTCCTCATTTCACCAAGAGGATGCCCCTTTGGAAGAACACTGAAATTTCTGGTACTTGGGGCAGAGCCTGCTATGGGCAAATCTAAGTCTGTGCAGTCTGAGAAGAAGATTGTACTTATGGAAAATAGAGTCAGGGAACCTGGTCAAGCGTTGAAAACGACTTGTTAGGATTTTTGTTCAGTCATTTTCTTTCGTGTCCAGGCCCATTTGGGGTTTCCATGGCAAATACAATGTTGTGGTTTGCCACTTCCTTCTCCAGCTCATTTCACACATGAAGAAACTGAGGCAAAAAGCTCACAGCTAGTAAGTGTCTGCAGCCAGCTTTGAACTCCAGAAGATGAGTCGTCCTGATTTGAGTTAATTCTAGAATTCTAACTAATCCTAGCTATAAGTCACATTAAATTGAGCATAAGAATACATGCTTAGAGCAGGAATACAGTATAATAAGATTAGCTTTTTTTTAAATGAAATTTTTTTGAGATGAGTTCTTTGGAGGCCAGCAGGGGACCAATTAGAGAAATGGAAAAGATAATTTACGTGTATGTTTGGCATAGCTGAGATGTTGGAAATTGCTTGATTCTGTCTAAATTCTATTTTCAGTATAATACAGTGCTCAGTCTCAGCAGAAGGCTCAAGTCATGACTGCATTTTTATAAGATTTTTCTTTTAAATATCAAACTTGGACGTTGCCTTATTAAAGACTACTATCTTTGTGATAGCTCTGAGAGAAATGTTTTACCAACAAAAGCTCAGACAGCCCATTCTTATTTTCTAACATTCTTCCACCAAAAAACCAAACCGAAACAAAAGAAAAAACAAAAATCACAAGAAACAGCACAATACATCTCAGACCTAGGTCAGTATTGGGAGTGGGAAGGGTGTAATGAGATGACAAACCTCTCAGTATGCATTTATGGGGTTGGAAAGGAACTGAATATACCATACTTTCTCATTTTATGCAGAAAATAGAAGCTTCATCTTGCTCTGTCTTTTGAATTAAAAAACTGGAATTGATATAAAATTTAAATGTTTTTACTTAGTATAATGCAGACAACAACAAAACACAAATACAGATATGCTGAATTATATCTATTCACTATTCTCAAGGATTTACATTATATATATATTTAATAAACATTATTTAATAACAATAAATAAAATCTAAATTTAAACATCCTGTTTCAGCAGGTTTCAAACAGGTTTAATCTTAGTGTGTATTGAAAAGATGCAAGATAATTATATTGTTTCTTAAGACAAACAAACTTAATTATATTCACCACCTGATATGTACAGACATTTTTCTGAACTTTAGAGAAATAATTGTGACCCTCAAAGAGTTTATATTCAATTCTGTAGCAAGGGAACAGACTATCAGTATACACATAAGTATGGTACAGGGGAGAAACCAAACTTAAGAATTTTAGAAAAATTTGAGGAGGAAAACATAGTAACTTCTAAGGAGATCAAGAAAAGTTGCAAAAGAGAGGCAACACATTTCCTGTCTCCATAAAAGGAGATTAAGAGTTCTGACACCCAAGGGAAGATAGAGGATGCATTGTAAGAAAAAAGTGGGGAGGTAACTTGTACCAATACAGAGGTGAAGCACGTTTTATGTGGAGATCATAGACTATCGAATGATTGAGTTTTGCTGGAATATGGAGAGTAATTTAAAGTAAGACTGGGATATAAAGGTTCAAGCCAAATTGTAAAGGGATTTAACACCAGAGTAAGTAATTTATATTGTATTCTATGGACAATAGGGAGATCCTGATTTTTAGCCTGATTTAGTGAATACTGGCCACTAAAAATAATTTTGGAAACTATGGAAGGGATAGATTCCAGAAAAGAGAGAGTGGAGTCAGGGAGATCAGGTAAGTGATTATTGTAGTAGTCCATGTTAAGCTAACGTCTATGAGTGGAGAGAAAGGGTCAGTCAGATGCGAAAGATTTTCTTGGAGTTAAAATTGACCACACTTAAATATATGGTTGAGGAGGAGGAGGCAGTGAGGAAGAGAGAAGAGTCAAATATAACTGTAGGTTTTTAAGCCTGAGAAGTTTTATTTTGTTTTGGAGGGATTGATCCTCAACAGAAATGGGAAAGTTTTCAGTGGAGACATGATGTATAAAGTACCCCCGGAATTTCTAGGTAGAGATGTCTTACAGGCATTTGGAGACCATCAGATCACAAGACTAGAGTTTGAAAAACACTAGTAAATGAATAAAGAAATTAATTTAACCCCAGAGTTCTTATTTTACAGACAAGGAAACTGAGGCCTAAGGTTAATGATTTGTCCACAGTCATTTTTATGCTAAGGTTCCAGAGAGAATGGATTAAATTTAATACATATATATACATGTGGAAGTCAATTGTATAGAGTGAATTGATTTTCTCCTGAGTGAAGAGAGTTGAGAAAGAAAATTAATGGATAAGTTGGCAAAAATTATAAGGAGAGGACAATGAAAGAAACATATAATACATCTTATCTCCCAAACCCAAATAGATGTTATTTTAAAGTATTTGCTATTTGCGAAATCAAGCCATTGATCCTTTTATATTGTATCACATAGTTGAGAAATTACTTTTGAGGAAATATTTCAATAATTCAGAAGGGTGTGTAACTTAGTTGGTGTTAGCATTCCTTCCACTCAATTAGATTTTACTCCCCCCATGCTTTAATAGATGGTTCTTCATAAGTCACCATAGTAAAAAATAGTTCTTCACCTGATGGCCAACCTTCTGGTGATAAACTTCCTCAAACAGCTGGTGGCTTTCAAAAATAAAGAGTCACAAGATTAGAAGGGAAGCAATAAATTGGGAAAACATTTTTACAGTCAAAGGTTCTGATAAAGGCCTCATTTCCAAAATATATAGAGAATTGACTCTAATTTATAAGAAATCAAACCATTTTCCAATTGATAAGTGGTCAAAGGATATGAACAGACAATTCTCAGATGAAAAAATTGAAACTATTTCTAGTCATATGAAAAGATGCTCCAAGTCATTATTAATCAGAGAAATGCAAATTAAGACAACTCTGAGATACCACTACACACATCTCAGATTGGCTAGAATGACAGGGAAAGATAATGCAGAATGTTGGAGGGGATGTGGGAAAACAGGGACACTGATACATTGTTGATGGAACTGTGAACACATCCAACCATTCTGGAGAGCAATCTGGAACTATGCTCAAAAAGTTATCCCAACTGAGCATACCCTTTGACCCAGAAATGTTTCTACTTAAAGATCTTAAAGAAGGGAAAGGGACCTGTATGCGCACAGATGTTTGTGGCAGCCCTCTTTGTAGTGGCTAGAAGCTGGAAACTGAGTGGATGCCCATCAATTGGAGAATGGCTGAATAAATTGTGGTATATGAATATTATGGAGTATTATTTTTCTGTAAGAAATGATCAACAGAATGAATACAGAGAGGCTTGGAGAGATGTAAATGAACTGATGCTGAGTGAAATGAGCAGGACCAGGAGATCATTATTTACTTCAACAACAATACTATAGGATGACCAATTCTGATGGATGGGGTCCTCTTCAACAATGAGATGAACCAAATCAGTTCCAATAGAGCAGTAATGAACTGAACCAGTTACACCCAGCGAAAAAACTCTGGGAGATGACTATGAACCATTATATAGAATTCCCAATCCCTCTATTTTTGTCTGCCTGCATTTTTTGATTTCCTTCACAGGCTAATTGTACACTATTTCAAAGTCCAATTCTTTTTGTACAGCAAAATAACTGTTTGGAATGTATACATGTATTTTATTTAATTTATACTTTAACATATTTAACATGTATTGGTCAACCTGCCATCTGGGGGAAGGGGTGGGGGGAAGGAGGAGAAAAAAATTTTAAAAAGGGTCACTTTTACACCATTATGAGAAAATATGCTTGGATGCTGATGTAGACTTATAGGTTAATGGGAAGGAAAGGGGGTTAATTTCAAGATTAGATTCTTTACATTTATATGCATTATATGCATATAAACTTGAGTATCATTTACTCTTTATTTCTTGTTGCTTGTTTCTGTAATTAGGCTTTTGCAAATTCTGTGAGTTTTCTATAAAAAGGGTTTGTTTTTTTAAGAACAGAGGAGAAAACAGTCATGCTATGGTTAAGCCATAATGTCATTTCCCATTACAGTGGATATATGTGCTTGTTGTAAATGAAAATTCAACAGATAGGCTGAGAGAGATGGCATTATATTGCATTTAAAGGCAGGGGTTTTATGTGGCTATTGAGGCAGCTGGTTCATAATCAGTATGAACAAAAGCGTCTCAGCTTTCCTCTGGAGTATTATACTCAAACTTTTTAAAAGCATCATGTAGTTCATTAAAGGTAGAACATCTTAGAAAGTCTTTTGTTAACTCTCGAATGAGTACAGAAAAGTCCCAGGGCTTTTAATGCTGACTCTTTCATATATAAGCATATTAAACCTGAAAAGGCTTGCCTTGAATACTCTAATATCAAAACTTCCCAGACTTCATCTTGGAACGACAAAACTCGAATAATTGGATTTGTGAGGTCATTCTGAACTTGTTAATGGTGCTATTTGTGGTATGTAACTTGTTAGTGGAGACCCAAGGGTGACTGTAAATGACATAAAATATATTTTTCCCAGACTAAAAGAACTTATGTACCTTACTGATCTATTGAATATAAGAAAGAGAGCATCGAGAGATTGCTTCTCTGGGAGCCATCAAGCTGGGTAAGAAATGCATCTCTGATGGCTTAGAAGTGCATGAGACTTGGAAATGAGTTAGCCCTAAAGTTTTTATTGATTGTGACTTATTTATTTTTTCAGCTTCCACTTGAGTGAATGAACCTTACCATTCTCAGCTTAGGGCAAGTCAGTAGTGTTAGATGCTGGGGATTAAAATAATAAAAAGTAAGTAAATGCCTTGCTTTCAAGGATCTTGCATTTGAACAGGGGAAATGACAGATCATTTGTTAGCAAAGACTAAGTACATTCAGGGTACATACAAAACCATTTCAGGGAAACACTAGTTACTGGAGGCATTGGGTAAGGGATTATATAGTAGATGGCTCTTGAACTCAGCTCTAAATGGAGTTAGAAACGTTATTAGAGTAAGATGCAATAATAGGTTGGACAAAGGCATGGAAACAGAATGGAATGCTGTGATTGAGGACAGCAAATAGGTCCATTTATCTCGATAATAAAATGTTTAAAGGGATGTAGAATGTAACAAACCCAGAAACAAGCAGATTGGAGACAAATGATGGAGGACTCTCAAACATAAAGGTAAAAAAGATATTTTGTCTTGGGAGCAGCACCAGAAAGCCAGGCTTACAAAACATAGTTAAAGGTACTTCAAAAGGTACATTGGAAGATTTATTTCATGGCTACGTTGATGTCAGGATGGTTACTGTTTGTGGAGAAGAAGATGCTAAAGCTGTGAAAGACCTTCAACTCCCCATGGAAGATAGGGGAGATTGATGGAAATATGTAAGTCTGGAGTGGGCCAAGCCCAGCGGCTTTGGAGGCCCTTCTGGCAGTCATGGCAGTGGTAGATGGGGAGACTTTAGTGGTTCAGGAAGGAGGAGAGGAGTCCCAGGGGGCTCTGGTGGCAGTGGCCCCTGAAACTTTGGTGGTCAGGGCAGTTTCCAAGACCACCAAAGAAAGGAGGAGAAACAACAAATTACAAAGAAAGAAGATAAAATCATCTCTATTTTCTTTTCCTCTGCTATTTGAACAAACTCTGGGTATATTATCTTGTCATCTAATCACTGACAGAGCTTTCTAAGGACATTCCAAGTGCAGGGGGGAAAAGTGGATGGCATTTTAAGGGGAAAAGTGTTTGATTAGATCAATGTTCTGTGTAAACTTTTTGTAAAGAGAGGTGATTAAAAAACCCCTGAAATTATTACACATCATCCTAAGTACAATGTCAAGCATCATTCATAAAGTACCTACTGTGTGTCAGACCTGCATTAAATGATGGGGAAGCAGAAAAAAAAAAAAACAAAAAGGAGCACACAGAAACTGTTAGTAAGCTAAAAACGAGATAAATATGAAATAAAGTGAAGGTCATCTCAGGGAAGACACAGATTTAGAACTGGAATTTTTTTTCAGCTGAGAATTAAAAGAAGTCAGGGAAGCTAGTGTGAGGTATTCTAAGAAATAAAAAAGGAGAGGGATGAAAAACTTGGAAATCGCTCCAGTTGTTTTCTCAGTTTTCCAAATTTTGTTGGCAGATGCTTCATTTTATTTAATGTAATTTTTTGTGAAGTCAAAGAATGACTAAGTCACCTATTTTTCAACAGCTAAAAAAATTAAGTGCCTGTTATACACAGAGAAGGGATGGTGGTGTGGTGGTGATAACTAGTTTACATAACACAGTCCTTAGTCTCACGGAGCTCCACAGAGTCTTGTCCAACTGGGCTTTTTTGGCTGCACATGGCGAGGTGGGGTGGTGAAGTTAGAATGATCTCTCCCGGTGCCCTTCCTGCTGGCCTCAGGGAGCAATTCCATCAATCGCTCATCCTTTGCCCACCGCTTCCAGTAATTCAGGACCTCATCAATAGAAAGTGGGCTTGAGCTTGGATCTTGTGATTTCCTTTAGATTATCAATAATGGATAACCGGGTAACACAGTGAGTAGAGCACCAAGATCTCCATCAGGAACACCTGAGTTCAAATCCAGACTCGGACACCTGATGACTGGATGGGCCTGGACAAGTTACCTTCTTGCTGCCTCAGTTTCTTCATCTGTAAAATGGCACTACTCCCTACTTCCCAGGGTTATTGTGAGGGATTAAATGAGAAAATACTCAGCACACAGAAGGTGCTATAGAAATGTTTATTATTATTGTTGCTGTTGTTGTTTTTATTATCATTCTAGCAAGTGGTTAGTAAAAGAGCAGGGGGTGAGGATGCGTATGTCTCTCTGCACTAAACCAAGTGGTAATGATTTTGTATTATCAATGGTTGGATGATTTTTACTTGGTTGAGGAATCATCTTTGCCACATCCCTAAGTAGAGATAATAGAAACTGGAACACAGCTAGGGAATTTGAGGCTCCTTGTTGCACTTGGGCAAGGTTTGGGAGGACCCCCTGCAATGTGGCGTCATGGGGTGTTTCCCCTCCGGCAGAGCATGCGCACGTTTCAGGACGGGGGCTGTGGCCAGGCTGTGTGACTCAGTGTCCCTTCTGGGTCCTGCAGGGGCTGTTCGGAGCTCTGCCGGATCCCGATGGTGGAATATAAGCTCGACAGCGAGGGCACCCCCTGCGAGTACAAAACCCCTTTCAGGAGGAACACGACTTGGCACCGGGTCCCTACTCCTGCTGGGCAGCCTCTGTCCAGGGCCTCCCCGATCCTGGGCACGGCCGACCGGCTGCCCTGCCAGCAGCTTCTCCAGCAGGCGCAGACGGCCATTCCCCGAAGCACGTCCTTTGACCGAAAATTACCGGATGGCACAAGGTAAAATCCTTCATCCTTAAATTTCTCCCCTTCCCTTTTTCCTGTGCACGCTCCTTACAGGCTTTATTATTGGCCATCCTAGGACGGGACTTTCCTTGTCTCTGTCCAGCCCTGTCCAGCCTGTTGGGCTAAGGTCGCAGGTAGCTTGAGCAGAAGGCCGGGAGCCGCCAACTAGGGAGTGGGTCATCCCTCTCTGTTTGTAGTGGTTCTGTGGGAGAGACCGGGACACTGCCCACAGAGCAGGCCATCCCCCCCAGAGCCAACGGCGTCTCCCCTTCCCCCATTATGAAACAGAAGCTGCGAAATAGTCTCTGCTCTAAGCGTCCTGGGTGAGGTACCCTGGAAACTCGGTGTCACAAGTCATGAGCGTAAATAAGACAAGTCTATCCTCTGCACAATTCATGCTTAAATGCCATTATCATAACATAGGGCGCCATTGCAAGAAGTTCTGTGATCCTTAGGAATCCTTCTCCTTCTCCTTTCCTTTCCTCCCTTAAAGATCAAGCATAGTAAAGTCTTTTTAAAAATTCTTATTTGAAATGGATTCCTGTCAATGAGAGGGGAAAGCATGTAAAACTTGTAACTTTTTAAAAAATGCTTTTTAGAGTGCTTAGAATTTTTAACTTGTATAACTTTTTAATTTTTATTATCTATATAGATGTAGATAAAAATATGTATACACATATGCGCATGGATACACATAAAACATGCATATATTTATTTCTCTATGTCTCTGTGTGTGTGTCACACCATGGTAGAAAAATAAATATGTATCTACTGTGTTAATTCATTTGGATAAAAACATATGCAGGAACTTCTAGATGGCAAAATAAGAGTTAATTTATTTCTAAAGAAGCTGATCAACACCCATTCCTTTTCCCTCCACATATTTAGTTTTTCCAATTAAATGTAAAAACAAATTTTTAACATTTTGCTTATTAAAATTTTGAGTTCTAAATTTTTCTTCCTCCCTCCCTTCTCACCCCCCTCAGTGAGAAGGCAAGCAATTTGATATAGGTTACACACGTGCAATCATGCAAAACATTTCCATGTTAGTCATATTGTGAAAGAAAACACAGGGACCCCCCCCCAAAAAAAAAAAAAAACAAGAAAAATAAAGTTTAAAAGTATGCTTCAATCTGCCTTCAGACTCAGTTCTTTCTGACTCTTTTTCTTTCTTAATGTTTATTATGCTTGAAGCTTGGAAGTGTTTCTTCCCTGTGCCTCTTCTCATTAAAGTATACTGTTTCTCCAAACAATGTTGACAGGCTGTATATGAAATGTGGTAATTGATAAGAGAACCTTATACATCTTGATTTGCCAAATGTTCTCTTACTTTTCTTTTTCCTTTCTTTATTCATTAAATTTCAAGAGACTCACATTCCACTCTCTACCCAAGAAAGAGCATTTAATCTGGTTCAATTAAAGACACACTGAATTTAGTGACTTCCACACCAGTAAAGATACAAGTAGACAATATAGGATAATAGGGATCCATCATAACAAATTGATGCACATATACAAAGTAAAATCCTTTATTGAAGCTTAAATGAAGAAAAAATTCCTCAAAGATTTTTGTGTTAAGATGGTATACTAATAAAAATATCAAATAAAATAATATCTAAACTAGATCTCATAGCAAAAGAATTTGAGAGCTATTTTTTGTGCTTGCCCCCAAACACTAATTCTGTATTTCATGGGCAAATTGTACTCTCAAAGAAACACGATTACAATGAACAGTGATGATCATTTGAAAATGAATAGAGCTCACCAAAATGGCATAAAGTGTAATGAAAAACCTCTTGGGACTGTTCTTATTCTAATTCTACAATCTTTTCTTTTCCTCTGTTCTTATTTTCCTACATTCTACTTTCTACATGAATCTTTATACTGAGTTCTGTTGGTGATTAAGTGTGGTTTTGTTTCTACACATATTTCTTTTCACTGTAACATTCCCAACCATAAAGCAACTGACATATCTTATTATAATCAACTCTTAATTGCTTATGGCTTAATTATCCTGTTCTGAATGGTTTGGGGTAGTGTTTTGTTTTTTTTTAATCTCAACATGTTTCTTTCTTTTCTTTGTAATTATAAAAAAAGAATTTATTTGTAAAACAAAATAAGCCAGGTCAAGATGTTGAAACTCTACAAATACCTCAGTGCACTTTTAATGATTCTAGTCAACATTACAGAAGTTCACCAAGCAACCAATCATCTTCCAGTGACCCAGGACCCAGCGGGAGTAGCCACTGGAGACAGCAAGTGGGATATGACGGGTATTGATGATTTTCTGTTGCATTATAGTCTTCTATTTTCTATAGAGGCTTTTTTTTTTTAAATCACATTATTTCACTGCTGTAGGTACATTCAGAGTCTTCTTAGTTTGTTTTTGTTGTTGTTGTTGTTATTGTCAACTTTTTATTTCAGTAAAAGAAAACATAAAATTGAAAATTAAGCCTTTAGGGAAACTAGAAACTACCTTTTGGTAAATGTATCTTTAAATACTGAAGAAGCCTAAACAACCCAACCTTCATTAAAGCAGATTTTTTTCCTCTTTAAGTTATTGCCCAAAGTTTAAGTACTTATAAATAGCAAATAATAATTGCATAAATAGGTGAACATTTTAAAGTAATATTTTATTAATTATAGTAGCAAGCATTTAAATAGCTCTTAGAAGATTGTAAAATATTTTGCAGAGAGCCATTTGAGAAAATTTAACAAAAAAATTTTTTTAATTCATAACCTTGGTTTGTGATAGCCCCTTAGCATTTGACATATTATCCAAGCAGCAGAATATTGTTGCCTTGACACGGTTCACTATAAAATATCCCTGGTTGTGTATGCATTGTGTCTAGGAGCAGACTGGAGCAAAGTCATATGGTTCATTGTGAGCATAGTGACAGCTGAATTGATTGATGCTAATAACAGAGAAAACATTAATAAATTTCACAGGAAGAAAATGGAAAAAATGCTCATCTAGTCAGATTTTTCTGCAGAGTAGTAATTGCTTCTAGTAACTGCGGCTTGTTGCTTTGCAATAGAATGCCATTTTAAAGGAATGATTTAGAGAATAACCAAGGCAAATATTAGCACAAGAGGAAAGATTTTATGTTACTATATTAATATGTACAAAAGAAAACCTACACCCATTCTTTTGCTTCTTTCTTCTGCATGTATAATTGTTTTAAGGATGTGTTTATTTTACTTTGTGTGGGTATTCAAATTATTTGTATAAATAGATGTACATTTTAAAGTAATAATTTATAAACAGCTCATTTGACAAAATTTGACAAAAAACTTTTTATAGCCTTTTGCAATTCTGAATTTAAAAAAAAATTAAAAATTGGCATAGGGTTTTCTTAGTTGGACCCACCTCTCTACTGCCCCAAAACCAATCAGATACATAGACCTGCCTTTGAAAATGTTTAATTTTTAAAGGCAGCTACAAAGAGCCAAACAGAGAATGCACAGTGGATGGCTCCGTTCTTATGACTCTAGTTATTTAACCTTTTATGACTTCCATGTGGTCTTACTGACTGACCATTTGGTGCATGCACTAAAGTTCTGCAGACTTCAAGGCACTCGGCTTCAGTGCTAGACTTGAGTTGAAAGGTATCTTTTTTTTTTTTTTTTTTTAATGAGGAAATGGCTTCTAAGTAGGGTTCCCTTTTTATTTCTGTTTTGGAAATTTGAGACATGAAGAATGATCGTGATTATGGGTTGGTTTGGTTTGCAAACAAGAACCTTAATTTCCCTATTTCTATTTAGGTGCCAGTCTCCTCTGCTTCATGAACACCAGAGTTCCGGTCCACTGGAGTGTGAAGGAGCCAGGGAGCGAGAAGAAATTATGGAAGGAACGAGACTTTCTGGTAATTATATACACCGCAGGGTTCATTAAGGACTCCCAATGCTTGCTCGTCCATTCATCCCATAGATGTTAACCAAGCATTTTCCAACAGCCACTAGCCTTCCCGGTTCTGAGCTCTTTACTGTAGGTATACCAAGCCTTTCCTTGCCAACAACCTAGGGAGGAAGGCACCCAGAGGTGTGTAGAGCGGAAGGAGACTCTGCCCTCCAGCTCTCTCAAGTCAGGGAGCGAGGGCAGTAGTAATGGCTGAGAGGGGGGGATGACTTCAATAACAATAAATCTTATCTGAGAGTGCATTTTGGTAAGACCAGGAAGTCCTGGAGCCCCATTCCTCTGTATTCCCGCCTGATCATTTGTTCTGCAGGTATCTTTCTTTCCCTTGAGAATTTTCCTAACCTTAGAGATTGGGAACTGAAATCTTTTCTCCATTTGTGGCAGAAACCAAGTGGCACGGACCACCTTCCAAAGTCTTGAGTTCCTATAAAGAGAGAGCCCTGCAGAAAGAAGGAAGTTGCAAAGACTCCCCGAATAAGCTTTCTCATGTAAGTTTTTTTTTATTTGAAGATTAGTTACTAATCCATGTCAGAGAAAAAGATGTATTTTTTACAGAGAGACTTCAAACCACATTCTTTAAGAATCACTTTTCATCTTCATGGGTTGCCTTGGAGATGAGGAAAACCAGAGACAGGCTGTTTGATTCTGTTTTACAGAGGAAAAAGCTACAGATGACATGCCCAAGGTCACAAAAAATCAGGGACAGAACTAAAAATAGAAGAACTCCAGGCTTCTGGTTCCTTTTACTGGATCATATTATTCTTTCCAACCTTTCCCCCCTTTAATCCAAACACTTCTTAACTAGGAAAATAAAAGTCCAAAATACATAATTGAAAGTTCATTAATGCAACTTGGGATCAAATATATTTAAAATAAGTTCATGACGAGAACATTTTTGATATGAAGGTTAAATACACATATGCATTCTACCTTATTGGAACTGTGCTTCCAATTAAAAATAAATTAGAATCCCTATATTCTTGGTTATTACCATGTATTTCCAGAAACAAATTTTTAAATAAAAATATTGCATGAATGACTGTACAATACATTTATGATTACATCAGGACTAATAAACTTATTCTCCACAGACAGATTTAAATTTAGTAGGTAAGTGCCAGGGAGTTGCCTGAGACACATGGCACTAAGTGACTTTACCAGATACTAACCTATCTCAGGAAGGTTTTGAACCCAGCTCTTCACAACTTTTAAGTCTCTCACACTATTCATTATGCCAGAAATTACATTAATGAAAAATGTGGAAGTTTACTCTTCACCATCTTGATTCATCTTTATAATGGTTAAGAATAATGTAGATGTTCACAAGCCAACCATATTCCACATGTCTTCACGTGACTATTGGAATGGAAGAGAAAACCTTACTCTATTTAGTTTAGTTTTTTACAGACCCTAAATCTATAAAATCTACCTGTAATTTAAGCATTGGGAAAGTGCTAGGAATATGTAGACATCTGCTAAAAAGATCAGTGAGACTTACTTAAGGATCTCACAGGAACATGTACAGTCTATAACAAATTGCTTGTGTCCTCAGGGGGAAAACCTAGGGAGGGGAGAAAGGGAAGGAGAGAATTTGGAACTTCAAAAAATTTTTAAAAACAAATGTTAAAACTTGCTTTTACATGTAATTGGGGGGAACTTTTTTTTTTTTAATCTAGCAGAAATTAAAAACAAGCCACTTTAAAATAGATTAGGGACAGGGCCTTTGTCCAGTTTGGGTGGTCATTTGCTAATTGGCTCCTGATCCTAATATGTTAACTTGGCCTTGGAGACGTAAGCCATAGATGTATGAATATTGCCAGAATGGAGATGACAGAATGTTTTCCTTTACCCCATCGGTAAAACGATAGTGCTTAATGCTCCTACTGCCATCTTCACCATATAAATCATTGGAGTACTTTCCCATGAAAACATCCCTGTCCCTTCTGTAAATCATCTACCTACTTCCCTTGCCTGTGTATTGTCCCTAACTTTTATATTTTGCTGATTTTATGGCTATTTGGAGAGTAATATGTCTGCTTCATGCTCGGATGATTGTGTTCTGCCAATAGAAGTCAGCCAAACTAAGGGAAAGAAAAGGGGGGAACAGGTTTTGAAAGGGTTTGTTCTTCCCCCAAAATAACCTCTAAAATAAACTTGTTTTACTGCTTTCTGCTTTCTGTTTTCGCTGCCTGTGTTTCCTGTATTATAACACTCAGCATTTATTTAGCATCGTTCTGGACACAGCCTCATTTTATGGACAGGGAAACAAGTTTAGAGAAAATAAGTGACTCAGTACTTGATGTCACTCAGTACTTGAGTGAGGAGAGATTCAAAGCTGGATCTTCCCAAGTTTCTGAGACCACATTGTCTCCCAAGGAACTGTGGCAAATAGTGCCGTGGGAATATTCAGTCTTCTCCATTCTGGTGAAGCTTAATAAAATGCTTCTCAGCTGACTGGCTGCTTGATACCTGATGCACTTTGCCCAGGATTGTTGCTGTTATTATCGGTGCTTTTAAATTGTGCATCTCTCTCCTGTTGGGGGAAATAAGTGGGGTTTGGTTATTAGGAGAGAGAGGTGTGAGACTGATAGACTTTATAGATTAATGAGGTAAAAATCTGTTTAAAAAACACAAAACAAAACTCTCTATTTTTCCTCTTCAAGATTGGAGACAAAAACTGCTCCAGTCACTCCAGCAGTAACACCCTCTCCAGTAATACCTCCAGCAACAGCGACGACAAGCACTTTGGCTCCGGAGACCTCATGGACCCTGAATTGCTGGGCCTGACCTACATTAAAGGGGCCTCCACAGACAGTGGCATCGATACCACCCCCTGCATGTCCACCTCGATGATGGGCCCCCTGCACCTGACGGGCAGCAGGTCCATGATGCACAGTCGGGCGGAGCAGTGGGCCGATGCGGCGGAGGGGCCCGGCCCAGAGGAGGAGCAGCCCAAGCTCTATGCGGTTCACAGCTACCCCTCGGCCATCTCTGTCAGTAACACCGCCGAAGGCAGCCTAGGGGACCTGAGCGAGATCTCCTCCCATTCCAGGTACAGCGCTGGCTGCTCACGGCACCAGGGGAGAGGGAGGGGGGACCCGCCATGTGACCCACGCCCCAGTTGGGCTGATGGGCCCGGGATCGGGCTCGGAACCGCAGACACATGCTGCTGGCTCTGGGAGTCCTGGCAGTCGGGACCCCCTTTCTTGGCAGAGATCTCGCCCTTTCCTTCCCCAGTGCATTATGCTGATGGGGAAACTGAGAGGATGGGGTTCGGTGGCTGGCCCAGGGTCGCCCGGCCAGTGTCCAAGGCCTGAGCTCAGGAAGGCGCGGCCCCGCTGACCGCCCAGAAGCCTGGGCAGAAAGGCCGGTGGAATTGGGGGACGCCGGGTAGGAGATTAGGGTGGGCTTTCTGCTTCCATTCTGTGCATTGGCTCATTTGTGGAACACGTGGACGTGGAGCTCACGGTTATGGGAACAAGTAGACGTGGAGCTCACGGTTATGGGCTGTGGCGAGCAGTTTGGTAGGGTGGAGGGCCACCACTCCTTCTGTGAGGGCTGCCATGGGTTCCCCCACAGCTTCACAAGCGGCCTCCATAGAGTTCCCCAAACACAGCACCGCAGGACCCTGCAGGAGGAGCTCCCTCTCCAGAAGGGCTTTCCTGCTTCTCCGAGCAACTTCCTGTTACCTTCATGTATTCTGTTACATAATCTTTGTACTTGGAGGTTTGCGCATTGCCCCTCCATTAGACCTTGAAAGCAAGGATGCATTTTGCCTTGCTTTGAACCCTTATGCTTAGTGTACAACTTGGCACACAGCAGATAGCCAGTACGAACTTGATGACAGACTATTATATAAATACTATATTATCTAGATTATTACATAAATATTATATATGATAAAATGCATATGAATTCATCTCTGGATGAGAGAAGGGGACTGTGGAAATAAAGTGAATAGGGATGTTTTGGCCCTTTTGCAGAGAGATACATTTTGCTTCCACTTGAATGTTGATAGGTAAATTAAATTCAAAAATCTATGTAAATTAAGTTATCTGTGTGATTTTCTTTTACTTGACATAAATGCATGTATGTATTTGTAGGTATGTATATTTAAATACTGATGTATGTGTGCATGTATGTATACGTGCTCATTTTATGTACATGCAGACATACACACATATATTTAGATATATTGATTGATTGATAGAGCAAAATCAATTGGTAAGCATTTATTAAGTGCCAACTGTGTGCCAAGTACTGTGCTAAATGCTAGGGATATAAAAAGAGACAAAAGACAGTTTCTGCCCTAAATGAGAGAAAACACTAGAATTAAAAAGGGTGAAGAAAGGCCTCCTTAGAAGAGGGGATAGATTTACACTTCTCTTATTTCAGCTCGGTGTCCATAAGTTGCTAAGAAGGGAGTTGTTAAGATAAAGTATGTTCCTTCATGAACTTCCTTTTCTTCTCCTTTAAATTGGGAGTTAAGATGGAATGTTAGAAATGAGTTAGTGGGGGCATAGAGATGTATATGCACAAGACATGAGGCTGTGTTTCTCTAATTGTATTCTGTAACACACATTTAATGGGAAGAGTTAGACTAAGGCTCTTTGTTTTTTAATAGAAAGGAGATTTGAATTAATAGTTCGTTATTTGACATTGTTAGTCAAGGTTGAAACTAAATTTAAAAGATGTGTTCTCAATAGAAATATGTAACATATGATCATTAGTGGTTTTGAGGCAGACTTCATGCATGTTACAAACAACAAAAATCAGAGAATTTTGATAATAACTTAAAAATTGGGATTTTAATCCCTTTTCCCAGTTTAATTTAAAGACTAGATCAAGAAAATTCATGTGAAAGGCTAGCCCTAGGGGGGAAATCTTGAAGTAAACAAAGTTAGCCTTGGTAACTCTCTCTACTTGTCATTCTTCTGGTCAGTAGCCCATATTTCTCCCTATCAGTTCCATGCATCCTTGATTTTCTTTTCTTAACTCAAATTTAAAGTGTATCTGGTATCTTTCCTCAAACCTTTCTGATTTTAAGGACAGTTGGTTGATCTAAAAAAAGGAAAAATAGGAATTAAGGAGAGTTAAGAGAGAAAGTTGAATTCTTCTGGGGAAGTGTTGCTCTTGAGATGCCTATTGAACTGTGGGATTGAGACACCCAAGAGACACTTGGTGATACGTAACACAGGCCATGAAACTGGTGATAGTTATATAGATTTGCAAATCATAGGCACCAAAGATTATAATTATATCTGTGAGACCTAATGATAATATCAAGTGAAATATGAAAGAGGGAGAAGAGAAGAGGATCCAGGACACATCCTCAAAGGACTCCTAGATTTAGTGAACAAGACACAGATAAAGATTAGCAAAACAGACATTTGGAGAATCAGCAAAGGAAAACAGTAAGAAAGTGTAACAGTGTCATGAAAATCCAAAGAGAAAAGAATATCCAGGAAAAGGTGACCATCAGCATCAGAAGCCACATTGAACAGACCAATAGATGTGGCAAGAAGGCATCACTGGTAATTTTGGAGGTGATTTCAGATGAATGATGAGGTCATAAGCCAGACTGTAGAGGGTTTAGAAGAGTGATAGGAAAGAAAATGTGTAAGTTATTAGTCTCCTTTTACTACTTGAACAAACAAAATTTCCCCTATTTCTGCTATATATGATTTAATCATTTTCTTAATTATCTCTTCCAGTCGAGGAATTAGGGGAGTTGTAGAGGCACTCAGTTTAGATAGTTCTGCATCTTGTTATTAGCACTAGAATGTTTTATGTTGTTTTTATTGTTAAGTCATTTCTTGGTTGTGTCCGACTCTTCATGACCCTTTTGGGGCTTTTCTGTCAAAAGTACAGAAGTGGTTTGTCTTTTCCTTTTTCAGCTCATTTTTACAGATGAGGAAACTGAGGCAAATAGAATCACATGACTTGCCCACTTACTGTTCATTTTTTGATTTAGAGGAATGCTAATAAGGAGTGGTTAAAATGAGATGTTAAGGTTATCCTGGTGTCATTTATCTAAATTCTCCCTACCTGATTTCGTGGACACTTGAATACCTAATACCTAAAGTACCTTGGCATTCTGTTCCCATATTAATGTTTTATGCAGAGCACAGCAGTAGGGAAAACACTTTCTTTTATAATACCTTATTAGGCTAATCTAGTTGGCATGATAAATAGGATTTTTTATCGCCATCAAATATCATTTGGGTGGTCATCTTTGCTTTCAAGGTGCACATGCTTCTATATAAAGGCATCTTTTAGTGAGAGACTGTAGATATTTATGCACAAGTAAAGCAGAATTTTTGCATACCTTAACTCTTATTTAAATTAGCATGGGTCATACTGCTGGCAAGCAAATACATGTGCTAGATTGAATTTCTGATTGGTTTTGTTTTCCTCCCCTCTCTTTAAAATTGCATATGTGCACATCTGTTGTAGAAAGTGAACTGCGTTGTAAGAGTTGAATCTTTTTGCAATTTGGCTGCCTTTTTACTCGTAATTCACAGTTGATGATGACTTTGAACTCCATTTCCAGCTTGATACTGGAGGCTTTTGCTTTCACCATCACCTAGATGCAGAGCTTCAAGGAAGCTCACTCCAGCTAGTATGAGAACTAGAAACATCTCTGCATCTTAATATGGGATTCAGTCATGAAATTCTAGAATACAATTTTCTGTACCTTTTCTTCCTTCCTGGACAGACACATGAAAAAAGACTATAGCATAAGATAGCTTGTTTTGATTTAACCCAGTAGAAAAGGGGAAAAAATATGCTTAAATTATTCAAACACATGGGATCTATCTTAAGCTATTTTGATTCTGTAAACTTTGAGAAAATTCTGTAGAGTCCAGATGAGGAGAAAATAGATATGCATTCTGCGTGCCAGATTTGTGTTCTCGTGCTTTGTATTCAATTCACACAGACATATAAACATAAAGAAGGCATGTATATTATGTACTGGGTGGGGGAGAAGGTGACTTTGAGTGCCTCTGATTTTTTTCAATTTGTTTATTCCCTATTGCTGACAGAGATTTCAATCCTTCCTCAACTTTGTTCTTAGTCTCAGTTATCATTAGTTGGTATGGCCCCTAAAATTCATCACTTCGTAGACATTCTTCTGCCAATGATCTTTTAAAGTCAAGATTGCTCATAGTTTAGCCTCTTCCCTTTTTTTTTCTTTCAAAGTTCACCTCTTGTTCCATCTCCTTTTCTCTTCAGCTGCCGGTACTCCCAACTCCCCACAAATCCCCATGTATTTACATTGAATATATTTTATATATATACTTATATCTATAAGTTGTTTTCCTTAATAGAATGTATTCTCCCTGAGGGCAAGAACTCTATAATTTTTATTTTTGTAGCCCACAGTGTCTACCACATAACTGTATAAATGTTTGTGGATAGAATAGAGAATCCAAGCTCACTTCCATGGAACATAGAAACAGGAATTTAGTAGAAAATGAATTTTTTGTGATAGAATGAAAAATAAAAAATCCCTGGAGAAAACAAAATTGACAAAACTCAGAACTTCTTGTTTTGTGTTTTTTTTTATTTTTATAACATTATAATTGGTTATATCTAATATTGGGATTCTTACTTCCTGAAAGGAAGTAACTAATTGCTCTCCTAAAATGTGCAATGAAAAAATAAACAAATTATTAAGATAGTAATAAATCTTTCTTTTTTAAAAAAAAGACAAACTAGCTTTAGAATCTAAGAAGCTGCCTATTTTTCATATATAAATAGCAGTTCTTAGACTGGGCAGTTACGGCATGCTGAAGGAAAGGGGATTTGACCTTATTCTATGTCCCTTCCTAGAGACTTCTTTATACAGGCTGTTTCATTTCAAGCAAAAGGACCGGAGACTGGAATCTGCCTATGGATGTTACTGAAAATTTAAGGTCAAATAAGTTTATCTTCTGATATCAGTTATCTTAGTACTGTGGAACAATTCATTCCTCCCTTCTACTATGTAACCAATTTCTCTCTACTGCCTGCATCTCCCTTACATACACACTATCCCCTTCCCAACTTTCTTGAGTGTTTTGGAAACAACAGAACATCTCGTCCTAAGAGAGAATAATTCTGATGAACAAAAATGATAGTGCTCCAAATTTAGGGGTGTTCCAGGAGAAAGGGGTGCAAAAAGGAAGCCTGAATATCATTCATAGGCCTAAAATTGATCCTGCAAAGGAGAATGAAATGAGAAGTTTCATATTTTTCTCTCCAGCTTCTTTTCAATATCTTGTTTTGCCCCAGGTGTCTAGATTTCTTGAAAGCAGCTAGGTGTTTATACAGTGATTCTTATCACTGTTAAACGCTTCCATTCTCTCTTTCCTATTGTATGAAGATTATTCTCCTCTGCAGCATTAACAGATGGAAAAATAGAAATTAAATCATTTCACTTTTTTCTATTACTATATTATCATTCTGAATCAGGCATTTCTTTCACCCTTCTTGTGTCTCTGTCCCCCATCAACAGCCAAGAAAAGGTCTTTCTTTGGCATTTAACTGTGATTACAAACCTTGGCTTATTCTAACTTTTTGTCTTGCTGATAATTTTCTTATAGAACTTGTTCTTTTTTGTGTTTGTCTTTAGTTACTAGATCTTATTGCATTTGAAAGTATCTGCCGTTTTCAAATCTTGATTCCCTGTTCATCCCCTTTACTTTCTTTTTATGCCCTCCCCTGTTAATCGTAGTTGATTCTAAGGATTTCATTGCCAGAATCTTGTTCTTGAGAGCCTCCCATCCCACTGGAGGCAATTCCTTGTGTACTGCCTCGGGCCAGGAGATTGTACCCCACTTCTCTCCAAATTGCTCAACCTTAACAGACACCCCTCAGAGCAAGGTTGGGCACCTTCTCCTCATCTCACTACAGCTGAGGATGGCATGTTTCTCGCTGAATGTTTGGTGCAGTAGATACGCTTCTGAAAAGTGTGCAAATCAATTTAGTAAGCCAAAGAATGCCATCTAAATATGGGCTACTAATAGTATAAGTCTAATCCTTAAAAGCTCTGATTTCCTAAACCAAATCATGTTTTCAATGCACGAGGGAACCTTGCTGTTTAGGAGGACCCCATTATAAATCCTTTTGTAAAGCAATAGTACTGTACTGTGAATAATCACTCTCTCATTTATCTGCATCGTAAGCTTAGCTTTCCGTAGTTCATGTTTTATAAATGTGAAATACACCAGAACGAAGGACCTCTTGTATTGGAAGCTATAATATTTAAGCACGTGCAGTGTTTTTGTGTTTGCAAAATGGCATAAAGTTGTTTGGGGGATTCTATTCATTAATTTCTGTGCAGTAATTCTTGTGGGTTAGGTCCATGTCATGGCTTCCACTTTGTAGATTAAATGAGATTATACATGAAAGAATTTGAGAATCTTAAATCCCTATGTAATTTGAGCGGTTACATGAGAAAAATGAGAGTAAATTTGAGCACTCTATAAGAGGGCTCCTGAGGTAGTGGAGGACACAGACTGTCAGGAGCTCTTAACCTTGAATTTCTGGTAGGTGATATGGCCCTATTGTCTTACTGATGAGTGCAGTGGGATCCCAGGTTGGACCACTCTGACTTGTAAGTTTCCCCAAGGCCCACTTTTTAAAATCTTTTTGATCTGCACGTGTGTCCACGAATTGGGTATAAAATGTGAGGACGTTAAAAGTTTCCCCATGTAAGCAATCACACCGTATTCTTGTCCCTTTCCCTCATCTTGCTCTGGGAGAGGGGAAGGCACAACAATTGTGGCTGTGATTGGCAGTGTCCCAGAGCTTCTAGGGATAGCATTGTAAGGCTGCTTTTGTTTCTTTTTTCCCCTTTTACAGTGGTTCCCACCACTCAGGAAGCCCTTCAGCGCACTGTTCTAAAAATAGTGGATCTTTGGACACCTCCAAAGTCTACATAGTATCACACAATAGTGGCCAACAGGTTACTGGGTCAGTGTCCAAATCCTACCACAGGCAAGGCGCAGTCAGCAAATATGTAATTGGTTGGAAGAAATCAGAAGGCAGCCCCACGCCCGAAGAGTCTGAAGTAAACGAATGTCAGGGGTAAGTAAAGCAACTTCTTTTTCTTTTTCTCTGGGCAAAATTATGAGGAAAGAGAAAATAGGAAAATTAGGGGTTTTTTTTCTAAAGGAGTAGGTCTTTCTTTAAAGTTAACTAATTTTTTGCAAAAATTTTTTAACTTACATATTTTTCTTAAAACTCTTATGTCCTTTTCCCAATTTCAACATTGAATTGAAAGAAATTTTTTCTTCCTTAAAGACCAAAACTAATTTTTTCCAATAGAAATACTTTCAGCAAAATACTGTGTAAGTTTAAATCTTTGAGAAATCATCAAATTCAGGGGAAGAGAGTGCACACATTGAATTTGTGGTGGAGCTAAGCGATCTTTAAACAACAAAAAAGTGTTTTTATTTATTTAATCTTTTAAACATACTTTGGTTTCCTTTTTATTTCCTATGCTTTGAAAGATGGGGTTGTTTTATAATTATTTATAAAAGAAAAAATGTTCATTGACTCTTTCATGATATTTGTGATTGTTGTATTTCTATACCTCTGAAGTGGTAGGTTCTTGCATATTTCAGCATATGCAGAAGAAGACTAACCAAACCGTTTTAATTGGTTTTTGAAGATTCAGACCTAAAAAAGATATTGTGTACTCATTTCAATCTCTGGGTTAACATTTTCTACTGGATTAGCCCACCATAATGGCATCAAATGCTAATACTTTCAAGTGCATATGTGTTCTTTGATGAATATTAAGGATGCCCTTGGAGAGTTTTTAGATCTTTATTTAAAAAAAAGGTATCTTTTTAAAATTAGTTTTCCATTTTATAAAACTATCTCCTAAGTGCATGACTAAAAGATAATTTTAACTTCATATCATTGTAGGCAATGTGATATAGTGGTTAGAGAAGCCAGAAAGAAAGTCTCATCTCTGACACGAGCTGGACAAGTCATTTAATTTCTTAATGCCCTTGATAACTCTCTAAGATTGAGAGGATTATAGGTCTTGGGAAGCTAAAGGATACATTAGCATCATTTAGCTACCGCTATTCCTCGTGTGCACTTTAAAGGGAAACTGGCACAACAAATGTATTGAAAAAAGTGTTGGGCCCACAAACCGACTCAAATTACTGCACATCTTCCACATATCAGTGACAACAACCACAGAAATAATGGAATCAACCATTTATGTAGCACTTTAAGGTTTGCAAAGCATTTCACAGGTGTTATTTTGTTTAACCTAAAATGAGGATAATAATCCTAGGATTGTTGTGTGGATCAAGTTGTAAAGAGCTTAACACAGTGCTTGACACCTAGTAGTGCCATATAAATGTTGTTGTTATTCTCACACTAATGGGGAGGTAAGTGCTATTATTATTCTTATTTTTACAGGCCAGGAAACTGAGGCAAGTAGTGCTTAAATGAATTGCCCAGGATCACACAGCTGTGTCTGAGGGCCCATAAGCTGAGGGCCTCCTGACTCCGGGACTATAGAACTATCTATCTGCCAAGCCAGTGGAGATCAGGCTCACTCTTGTAGATCAACCCCCTCCCATGGAGGTTGTTTTGAAAAAGCTAGAGGCAAGGTCCAGCTTGTAGCTCTGGACCAGATCACAGAGACTGGACTTGCCAAACAGTCTTCCTTGTAAAAAGACTAGAATGTCCTTCATGGATTTCTTAAGAAGGTTTCTGAGGAGGCCTTTTTACATGCTTACAAACTCACCAACAAGTGATTCTACACTGATTTTCATCATTTTCAAAGCTCTCCCTCCTTCCCTCATCGCCTGTCTGTTTTTCATGTGTTAGTCCTTGAAATACTTGAAAGTGCATGAAAATGTATACCATTTTAGGAACAGGGATGGAATTTTTTTCCCAGAGAAATGGTTATTAGTTTTATGTTTTTAAGTCAAAGTTTCCCATTTAAGCATTTTTTTTCTGGAAGTTTTTGCTTAGCTTGTGCTAACAGCGTCCTCTCTGAACCAAAATGCCTTCGAGTGCCAGTGATGAAAGCCCTAAACAGCTCATTTGCTGGAGACTTAGCTGCCTTGGTTCATCTTAATTCCTAGAGTTCAATAGCGAAGGCCATTGCCTCTGCCGAGGCTACTCCAGTCACTGATTGTTCTGCATTTGGCAGGAAGTAATTGGACTCCTGTTTGTCTTTGGAGATCCACAGTTGTTCAAAGTACGTTTTCAGAGTAAACCCTTTAAAGATCACTCTTTTACTACCCTCTAGAAGAGAGCTGAAAAACAATAATTCAATCTGACAATCTTTTGTTGACCATAAATACATTTTTATATACTGATAATTAAGGGAAACAGATGTTTTATTTATCCAGACAGCTTTATGAAATTGCTGATAATTAAACATGTTTGGCATATGCCAGGAATGATTACTCTTGAACCTCGGGCATCTCCTCTGGACACGATAGGATTGGGACCTGGGGTTCACGTGTCTGACTACCCTTAATCTCCAAGTTTTTAAGAAACACACACACTGATTTAAAAACACTGGCTCATCTCTACGTTTTAAAATCAATCTAATGAATTATTGAAACTCTGTTTCCAAATCCAAACTAGGAAAAAAGGAAACAGGCTTCATTGGAGGAAGCGGCAGCTTGTTTCCATATATTGTGCTCTGGGAATCTGATTTGTTTCTGAATTATTCAAAAATCTTATCTGGCAATTGAACTTAGTTCATAAATGTAAAATGACTTGGGGATTTGGAGTGAAGGGGGAGCAAAACCAAACTGACTTAATAATAAAGAAATGCACATGTGTATTTGTGTATGTGTTTTTGAACACTAGTTATTGCATTTTAATTTATAATTTCACAGGCAGTTTGATGGTTGGCTCCCTGATCCTCTCTCTTTTATTTTGATCTGTTCAAACAGAATGTATAGTGATATGGAAGCCATGTCCACATCTAGTCAACATCAGGCCGTGGTGGAGGATGCAGTTTCTGAAACGCAACATGTCCTGTCCAAAGAAGACTTTTTGAAGTTAATGCTTCCCGGCAGCCCTTTGGTGGAGGAGGGCCGAAGAAAGGTTAGCCAATTTAAAAGGATTTTCAGTCCCTACAAAGGACAGTTACTCAGATGTAGCTCACTGTCGTCCCAAAAAAGGATCCCGACAGAACCCATTATTTCTTACAAATTGAATGCATTTCTTTAATATTGGGATTTTGTTTGTTTATATGTTTTGCAAAGTGATAGATTTAGCTGCATAGCTACTAAGTGGGATTTGAACTCAGGTCCTCCCAGTTCCAGAGCCCAGTATCCACTGTACCATCTAGCTGCCCCTAAATTAAGTACATTTAACAGGAGGAGGTAACAGATGGGCAGACAGGGATACTGAAGCATAAACATGGAAGGAAAACATGAGTGGAGTCAGAGACAGTTCGTACATATTTTTTCATTTATAGGTTTAATCTCTTTGCTGAGAGCAGAAACTTTAAATGGAAATTGAATGGCACAAGGATAAAATTAATATGGCCTCAAGCCTGTTTGAAGAACTCCAGTAATTGTGATAATTATAATGAAGGCTTCACCTCCCCCGTCCAAATCATACTAAAAGCCTGCCTATATTTTATTGAATCCTGTGCTTAGAAATCCTGGAAGAAAAATGGATAGTAATGCAGAAGAGGAATATGGGCTTGTGTGTTAGTTCAGACTTTTTTTTTTTATTTAATAGCCTTTTATTTACAGGATATATACATGGGTAACTTTACAGCATTAACAATTGCCAAACCTCTTGTTCCAATTTTTCACCTCTTACCCCCCCACCCCCTCCCCTAGATGGCAGGATGACCAGTAGATGTTAAATATATTAAAATATAAATTAGATACACAATAAGTATACATGACCAAACCATTATTTTGCTGTAGAAAAAGAATCAGACTCTGAAATATTGTACAATTAGCTTGTGAAGGAAATCAGAAATGCAGGTGTGCATAAATATAGGGATTGGGAATTCAATGTAATGGTTTTTAGTCATCACCCAGAGTTCTTTCTCTGGGCATAGCTAGTTCAGTTCATTACTGCTCCATTGGAAATGATTTGGTTGATCTCGTTGCTGAGGATGGCCTGATCCATCAGAACTGGTCATCATATAGTATTGTTGTTGAAGTATATAATGATCTCCTGGTCCTGCTCATTTCACTCAGCATCAGTTCGTGTAAGTCTCTCCAGGCCTTTCTGAAATTATCCTGTTGGTCATTTCTTACAGAACAGTAATATTCCATAATTTTCATATACCACAATTTATTCAGCCATTCTCCAACTGATGGACATCCATTCAGTTTCCAGTTTCTAGCCACTACAAAAAGGGCTGCCACAAACATTCGTGCACATACAGGTCCCTTTCCCTTCTTTATAATCTCTTTGGGATATAAGCCCAGTAGTAACACTGCTGGATCAAAGGGTATGCACAGTTTGATTACTTTTTGAGCATAGTTCCAAACTACTCTCCAAAATGGTTGGATTCGTTCACAACTCCACCAACAATGCATCAATGTCCCAGTTTTCCCGCATCCCCTCCAACAATCATCATTATTTTTTCCTGTCATCTTAGCCGATCTGACAGGTGTGTAGTGGTATCTTAGAGTTGTCTTATAGTTCAGACTTTTTAAAAAAGTGAGTTGCCATTATGGTTTTTAAAATACCGACCCTATAAAAGATGAGCAAAAGTGATTGTTCTGATCGGGAATGGGCTTGAGGAATTCAGGTAGGCACTACATTATTTATTATTAGCATCTCTCTGGGTTCAAGGCCGAGGTTCCTTATAGTTATGTAACCAAAGCTGCATCTGTAAGAAAGCATGGGTCAGGGACATGGCTCACTGTCCAAAGTGTCAGGCCCCAGCCAGGAATATCCGAGTTCAAGTGGGCCCTCAGGCACTGGCTAGCTATGTCACCCTAGGCTCAATCAACTTCCTCCTCTGTAAAATGAGCATAATAATAGCACTTGCCTCCCAGAGTTGTTGTGAAGACTTTTGAGACATTTATATCACAGTCCCTAGAATGTCTTAGGTGCAATATAAATGTTAGTGATGATGATGATGGGGGGGGGGGGGGGGAGCGACTGGTCATGGTCAGCATGGTGATAAGACCTTAAAAGATAAGGATTTTGAAGCAATTGGCCACCAATGTCTACATTTAGCATTTCCTTTTCATATTTCAGCTGTGTAGCTTACGCCAATTTTTGTCTCAGAGCTGGAAGGAAGTAGGAAGGGGCTGTAGCCTCAATTCACCTCTCTCCTTTCAGCTAAATTGGACATGCTGGGGAACTAACATCCTTCTGTCTCTCAGCTTAGAGAAAGTAGGAGGGAGGCAGAAAAGAGAGAAAAGTAGCAAATGCTGGTGATGAGTTTTTCTTCCCTTCTCCCCTCCCACCCAGCAAGTGGTCAGCTTCCTTTCTCCCTCCTTTTTGCTCTGACAGAGAGAGAACATGTTCCATTTAGAAGCCTCTGCTGGCAGCAATGATTATTTTATGAAAGCAGAAAGATCAGGAGGGGGGAGGGTTTTGCTGTTAAAAAAAAAAAACAAAAAAAAACAGTATATCTGTTTCTAAATGGAGATTGGTATAGAGAGGGTGGGGGAAGAAAGGTACAAGTAAATATAATATTTATAAAAAACAGACTAATGTCAGTAGATTGACTGCTACCCTGACAGGTCTGTTAGATTAAATCTGAAAGAGGTGAGGAAAATGGAAGTCTGTTACTTTCTAGCTGAGGGGGAGATTGGACAAATCACTTGAGCTTTTTTGGCCTCAATTGTCTTTTTTTTCTTTTCCTTTTTTCTTTCTCTTTTTCTTTTTGTTAAACATCAAATCTTGCCTTCCCAAAAGCAGAAGGCTGAGCAGAAGAGTAACCTAAAATTCTTCCCAGCTTTAACTACATGACAGTTGAATTAGAAAGTATCTTAGAGCTAGAGGGGAACCTTAGAAATCAGGGGAGTCAGCACATTCAGTGGCATTGGAGGGAGAAAACTAGGGTTCAGTACCTGCCTGTAATACTGTCTGAGTAATTCTGGCCACTTACTTATCTTTTCTGGTCTTTGGTTTTCTTATCTGTAAATCTGAGTTTAGATAGCCCCTGAAGTCTCTTCTTATTCTTGATCTGGGATCCTATTTTAAACCTTAATTTAATAGATGAGGAAGCTGAGACCCAGAGTTTAAATGTCTTCTCTCAGAACATATGTAGCTAAATAGGGAAACCAAGGCCAGAGCATTGCTTTCAGGCCATAATAACTTTTACTGAAATAGAAAATATTCATACAGTTCCCTTTATTATTGACAGTGAGTCAGGAAAAAAAAAGAACAAGTAGGCAAAAACTCTGGCCTTTCAAAAATGGAATTGTACTCCATCCAATTAACTGAATTATAGCCTTGGAATAACACAAATTAGATCCTACCTCAAAAACCCTTTATTCTCTTCTGCCTATAATAACGTGCTGAAGAATGGACTAGTTGTCTGTGTGAAGGGAATCCCCTAAGAATTTGATCCTAATGAATCTCTTGTTCTTAACATATATGTATTAACTGATGTATTGCTAATATAAGCTCATTAAAGGTTTAAACTGCACAAAGACAGCTGGGGACGCTATTTGTGAATGTATGTATATGTACGTGTGTGTACATATATATGTATAGATAATGTATATTGTACAAATACTACAAATCAGAAAATAGCAGTATGAGTTCAGATATGAAGACAGGCTGTTACAAAAATAAATTCAGATAGCATATCCTTTTTGTCAAGAGATTCCTCCTTTAAAACCACATTTTCCTCTCCTAGTATATGTTTAACTTTGTAGGCCACGTACATGATTTATGTAAGCATTCATCAGTTAGGAAGAGTCTACAGAATGGAAGGAACACAAAGAATAGGGATATTTTTAGCCCTTCTGCTGCATTCACCAACTTAAATGGCCATTTCTGTACTTATTTGATGTAAACAACGTTTAAGGACAGCCAGCCGATCATACTTGTTTATCCAACGGGATATGCCTCAGGATGTAACGGAACATGTTGAAAATGTGGGGTTTTGTTTGATTTTGTTTTAAGATGGTGTGTGTGTGTGTGTGTGTGTGTGTGTGTGTGTGTGTGCATTATGTGCATGTGTGTGTGTGTCATCAGAATCGAGTATTTTAGTAAACACTATTGTAAGGGTTTTTTCTCTCAAAGTTATCTCTAAATACAGTTACAACAATTTCATGGAATTCTTTTTTCAACTAGACTTTTCTGTTTTTGTTAGATTTATTTGGGCATCCTACAAGTTTCTGATATTTTAAATTGGTTTTCTTGTCATGTGGATTAGATTGAACCTCACATGCAATTGATCAGTGCCGAAATCACTGCGTATTGAAAACCTAGTTGTTTCAGATTAAAATCCGGCAGCTTTATGTGTGCACGTGGGTAAATGTTGTCTGAAATGGTAATCTCTGTGTCCGAAGCCATCATCGCCCTAAGATTGTGGAGGTTCCTTTTAGCATTTAGAATCCATAAAGCAGCGAATCATGGAAGCACTGGGCTGGAATAATGGCTCTGAAACACCGGGGAGTTTGGCCAGGGGAGTCGGAGGGTTTCCTCCAGCAGCCTTCCAGAGCTCTTGGCGAGTTTTCAGGGGCTGCATCAGCCCGTGGCACCTGACGGCGTTCCCTGCACACCTTCCTTGTTTACTAATGTCCTTTCCTTTTCCCCTCTCTCCTGGCCCTCTAGTTCTCGTTCTATGGGAACCTGTCTCCCAGAAGGTCCCTGTACCGGACGTTGTCGGACGAGAGCATCTGCAGCAATCGCCGGGGATCGTCCTTCGGCAGCTCGCGGAGCTCCATCCTGGACCAAGCCTTGCCCAACGACATCTTGTTCAGCACCACCCCTCCCTACCACAGCACGCTCCCACCTCGGACCAACCCGGCCCCGGGCCTGGGAAGCCTGAGAAGTAAGTGGCGTCCGGGGGTGACTGTGTGACCAGGCGCTAGGGCTTCTGGGCTGCACCCAGGAGCCTAATCTTCACCTAATCACCTTCACTTAATCCCACCTGGCTCCTGAGCCTGCTCGGCTGCCTGCCGGCTGAGGGACCTTTCCAAAAACCACTTTCCTCCTCTCTGCAACATGGATTCCTCATCCGTAACATGAGAGGGGTGGACCTAGAGCTTGTAGCAATCTAGACCCCCCTCTTCACTTGACAGGTGGGGAAACTGAGGCCTGAGGAGGGTAAAAGCGTTGGCCACGGTCACACAGGTAGCGTCAGGCTCCTATGATTTCCATGCTTTTCATTTCTAACAGGTTTTCTCCTGCCTGCTTGTTCAAAATCCTGTCTGTTTTTAAATTTTTTTAATTTCTTTTTTTTTTCTTTTTTAAATTTTCATTTATGAATTCTCTCCCTTCCTCTATGGTCTTGTAATAGACAATTTTGTTGTTGAAGTTGTTCAATCGTGCTCCCATTTGGAGTTTTCTTGGCAAAGATACTAAAGTGATTTGCCGCTTTCTTTTCCAAATCATTTTATAAATGGCGAAACTGAGACAGAGTTAAGTGACTTAGCCAGAGTCACACAGCTAATAAGTATCTGAAGCCAGATTTTAAGTCAGACCTTCCTTACTCCAGACCCAGAACTCTATCCACTTCACCATCACATAGTTAGGTGCCCCTAGAAAGACAATATAGTGGGGCAAAAAAAGCACTGGATGGAAGTCCAGAGACCTGGAACCAAATGCCCACTTATTAGCTATTGATTCATGAACAAGCTCTTTCATCTTTCCAAGCCAGTTCTTTCTTCATCTCTAAAACATCAATGATAGATTTTGTGCATCTATCAGATAAGATTGTTGCCAATCTCAAAACACTATGGAAATATGAGTTAATATCATGACTTAATTTGAAAACAGGAAAAAATGATTAAAAGAGAGATTTTTGACAAAGTGGTAATGTGTACACTGTTCCTGACTGTGAATTAACCAAAAAAACCTACTACTAAGAGTGATAAAAGTCAAGCTCATCCCAATAAAATCTTTGTACTTCTGTATCAGACCTCAACTTTTATAATTGTAAAAAATCTAAAACTATATTATGAAATTTTTTAGGAAAAGAGGGAAAATGGTTTCATAATCATCCCTTTGTTTACTCTCTAAAGTAAATACATACTGTAGCAAGAAAATGAATACATGACAAAGATGGGCATCCTAGTTTGGGTCTACCCTCTGTGACCCTGAGCTAGACTTTCCACCTGTCTTGCCTTTCATTTCTTCATTTCCAAAATGATGGAATTGGACTAAATTATCTCAAAGGTTCTGTGCTGCTCCAAGGTTATTTTGGTTCAAAGGTTCAGAGCTCAAAGCTCTGAAGAGCTGAACCAGTTGTCAAAAATTAAACTTCTCATTTTTTCCCCAAAATAATTTTCTTGGCTAATCAGTTTTACTAACTTTTTCCTAAGTAAAGCTATTTCTGTATTACAGAGTTGTGGGAATTTTAAAGAAAGAATTCATCTTCAGGCTCTGAGTATGTTTTAACAAAGCATCCAAAACTCTTAGACTCAATGAAATTATAAACCTATGTCTAGCGAGGTCTAAAGACCTATGTGAGGCAGAGAGGTGTTATAGCTGATGGAGCACCGAGGCAGGAATCACGACGAGCCAAGTTCAGATGTAGCCTCAGATACTTACTAGCTGTGTCATCCCCCTGAACTTTGTTTACCTCAGTTCCCGCTTTTGTAAAATGCAGAGCACCTACTTCCCAGGTTGTTGTACTGATCCAGTGAGATAAAATTTAAAGCACTTTGCAAAAGTTTAAAGCAACCAGATAAATGCTGGTTATTTTTGTAATTCCAAGCTTGAACTGAAAACAATACCCATCTCCCTTTGAATTCTCCTAATCTATTATATTTAGTGACAGTATTCTAAATATTGTAAGATTCATGTATGTAAATGAAAATAACACTTAAACACAATAAAGCAAGGTTACATAATGAGGGTCAAATATACTATTATTTTCCAAAGCAGTTTGCCTTTAAGTGGATGTTACTGTCATCTTGTATTTAGTTCATCTCAGTACTTCAGCATTTCAGAAAGATTTTTTTTTATTTCATCAGGAGGGTATTCTCTCTCTATGATCACCTGTATTACCTGTAGGCCTTTTTAATATCCAAATTTTATGAGTTACCATGGCCAAAAGGAATTTATCTCCTGTTGACCAGTTTCTAATATAAAGAATAAAATGTTACATATACTTGGATCCGGTTTCTGCTTCTTTTATTTCATAATTTGCCTGAAGCTTTGGGGTGATAGTTCAAAAAAATTTTTTTTAATAATAACTGTTTCATGCTAGAGAAGCAATCTAGTCAGGCAGTCGATGAGCATTTATTAAGTGCCTCCTATTTGCTGGGCACTCTGCTAAAAGTGATGGGGCTTTTACCCCCCTCAAGGTACCTCCCCCTCGAGGAGCTCCCAGTGCAACGGGAGGAGGTAACTTTCAGTGAACTCCACAGCAGGAGCAGACTAGAGGACAATAAGGTGACATCTAAGTAGTGTGTGGATTGTTGTGGAGAGAGACTTGAGGCAAGGATACCGGCCGGTAGGCTACAGGTATGGAGGAAGGGGCATTATGGTCAGAAGGACAAAGACCTGAGTTCAGATCCTGGCTCAGACATTTTCTTGTTGTCTTGAGCATGGCAAAGTTATGGCAAGCCTTCTATTTCTCATCCTCATCTCCCTGAGTAGAGGCTACTTCAGAGGCTTCTTATAAGTTCCTTCCCAATCTTAAACGTGTGTGTGTGTGTGTTGGTTAAAATCATTATCCAAATGTTTTTGCATCTCTCCTCTCACGCTGCCTTATTGTTTTCAAACGAGAGGCAGAGAAATAGTTTTTCACTAAAATACTAGTGTCCTTAGCCACTGTCCCATAGTACCCATTTTATTCCTTTTTCATAGCAAACAACAAAAAAAACAAAGAATTTACCAAAATTTACTGAGCTCCGCCTTTCTACCTGTCATTGGTGGGCAGCCTCCTGCGGCAAAATTATTCAGCCTCATCCCTCCAAAAAACTGGTGACCTAGAGTGCCAAAATCCATCCTGGAAAAAAACATAGGACATGTTTTAAGAGAGATGGCAATTTCCACGCCCTCAGCCCCTGTGTGTTCCTCACTTGTTGTGCTAAAGATATACAGCTTTGTCTCATGCCCGCAGCCATCTCCCTGGTTCCTAAAGTCTGTCCCTCCCCACTGGGGCCAGTTTCATGGCCCTGGGCCTGCCTCGGGTTGTGGAGAGTCCGGACTCTGGGAACAAAGATGCAGTCTGCAAGGAAGCCTTCCCAGTAGGGACTGCAAGGGCGCCCGGTGTTCCAGAGCTAGGTCACACTTCCCCAAAGGGCAGGCAGCTAGAGCCCTGCGGAGGGTGGGTTCCGTCAGCCTTCCCGGCACAGACTGGGGGATTCCAATCTCCCGCGCCCTAGAGACTCTGCTTGCAAGGAAGAGTAGGCCATGGAAAGATCTGCAGTAGAGCCAGCGGGCGCTGATTCAGTCCCTGCACGTGCCAGGCCGTGCTAAGTGTCTGCCCTCCTAGAGCTCCCAGTCCACTCAGGACGACCACATGCACGGAGGAAATCCTGCAGGCAGAGAACCCGGGTGCTTTGCCATCACTCTCCACATGACCCAGCACAGGTCCTGTCTGTAAGGTAGAAGGACTGGGTGAGGTGATCAGGAGAGTCTTTTCCAGCTTTCAGTCTCTGATCCTGCACAGAATATTAAGGTGCCTGAACTGAAACAACCCCAGCAATCACTTTCACAATATGAGGGGAATGGCTTACAGCAATGGTTCTCAAACTTTTGTTCTCAGTATCTTCATGTTGTTAAAAAACTATCGAGGATCTGTTCAAAGAGTTTTTGTTCACATGGGTTCTATTTATAGCTATTTACTATATTAGAAATAAAAAATAATTTTGAATTTGTAGACCCTCTGAAAGGGTTTCAGAGACCCCAACAATTCTTTGCACTACACTTTGAGGACCACTGCCTTACAGTAAAGCAACGGAAGCCTCCTTAGAAGCATGTAGTCCAGTTGTTAGAAACCAAGCCACTTACATATGGCTTTTCCGACCTGGGGGAAAATCCAGCAGTAACTACTGGAAGGACTGTCCTGCACCCATTTCTACTCATTTTCCGTACAAACAGAAATAATAACACCTTTAAAAAGTCTCAAATTTTAATTTGCTTTGGTCTGTTCCCATCTCTTGGATCCTGGGTATTAATCGTATATTTAAAGACATTTTAAGTTCATATTTTTAAAATTCATGCATCTTTTCTGAAGTCGCTGAAATGTACCAGGCCCATTTATGAGTGACTTTTTTTAGATGGAAAGACTCTTGACACAAGCCATCCACAGAAATGTTCTGTTACTGGGTCTTGTCAGTGGCACTTAGGTCAGTATTTGTCTTTTCCTCATAAGATCTGTATTTCCATGATGGGACACTCCCAACAAATCAGGAAAATGAAAATTAACAATTGCCGTGTTTCAGAAACTAAGTCAGTCCAGGTTGTAAAAAGGCATTATGTGTGGGAATGAGATTTGGCAAGACTAGTCACCCCTGATCGTTCTATAAAATTCTGAACACTAGGAAAATGGCAGCAATACTCTCAAACCTAAGTAATTGAATGGGCTTTTGTATAATTTTTTGTATGAAAAGTAAGACTACTCTTCCTTCAATTTATAAAGACCAGAATTAAGGAGACAGGATTAAAGGAATAAATAAATAGACTTGTTCAAAAAATCCTGTAGTACTAGCCACTTCATAGGACACCTCTGAAAGAGGAAATTTTTCTTTTTTAAGTGTACTTTATTCAGAACTTTGAAGACCTAAAGGGATTTGTTACATATGAGAAATGCCATTGGCTACAAACATAAATAGATTTGATAAATTTATAGTTAAATTCTCTGATGAGAGATATGCTGGCCATTAAAAAAAAACAGGATTGTTTTGGAATAGATCCTTCCCCCCCTTTAAGGTTGGTATCAAGGGGGCCAACCATGCTTTTCTAAAAATGTCCCCCCCAAAAAATAAAAATAAATAAATAAAAATGTCCCGAATGCTTCTGCCAGAGAGTGCTCTGAGCTGGATGGATCATTTCTCTGTGGCTCACACTCCTCTGCCTGTTCTTAATTTTCTCTGTGATAAGTGTCTTGTGGTTTCTGGCCAATGATTGAAAACTTGAGACTTCTGACTACCACAGGAAATGCTATCAAGAAAGCCACTCAGTATTTGTTATCAGAATAATATAATAGTAATAATAAAATCAGAATTAATAAAGATGGATTATATGAGTTTAAGGACTTTTGTAAATAGGCAGGAAGCCACAGAAGATGTCATTATTCAAAGAAGCAGGGAAGGAGAAGGGGGGAGGAGATCTTGCAGACCTGTACAAACACTAACATTTCCTTTAAAAAAAATTTAGAAAAAGAAGAAAAAAAAAACCTCAGTGAACTGTTGAGTAGAACTTCAAGCTGGGCCACAGCAGACGTGAATAGAAACAATAGGGAGGGATAGAAGAGGAAATGACCTTTACAAAGTAGGGAATTACATTCTCTTCTGCCAGTTGGTTTAATAGTTAACTATTCCATTTTCTGAAGGGGTAACTCGGTGATTCAAGAGCTCCCAGAAAGTTCAGAATTGTAAATCATTAGAGTCAGCATTTTTCTCCACTCCCTAAGGTTCGGGTCATGATTGGCCTAGGCAGGTGGCTGGCTGTACATCTGGAGCTCCTTTGGCATTCGAGTCTCAGAAGTGCCAGTGCTTTTAGGTCAGTCACTATATTTTGGTTGATTTTCTGTGAAAATTTCAAATCTCAGCCTTAGTTCTTATACTGTTCTAGGTTGTTCTGTCAAATATCTCCTATCTCACAGCAAGCAATAGTTTTCCTAAGCCAAAAATCAGAACACAGGATAATCCTTTTCTATAAGGATTCATTTAAAAAATATATTTTATTTTACTTTTTGAAACCGTAACTGCCCTGGAAAAATCTGTGTTTTTTGTTTACCTTACATCACTAAGTTTTAAGGGTGACTCAGAGTTCCCATTCGCCATGGTCAGAAGAGTGGCCATCTGTCTATAAGCAAAGGGGATTTACCGCTAGTTTTGTTGAACTATTATCAAATGAGTTAATATTTTTATGATATATAATACTTCGTTTCAGAACATAGTAAACACTTAATAAATGCTTGTTCTTTCCCCTCCCCTTGAGCAGAAGAAATAAGACTGAGAATCAGGAGACCTACATTCATTCTATTCCTGGATTTTTCAATGGCAAGTCTTAGAACTTGAAGAAAAGGACTTTATTAACCTCTCTAGATCTCATTTTTCTTCTGTTAAGTGAGGATTTTTTTTACCTACCGTACCACTAGAGTGTCAGGTTGCCTAGCAGTGGAGAGCTGGCAAGAGATCTGGGAACACCTGGGTTAGAACCCTCTCTGTGATCCCTACTGGCTGTGTGATCCTGGGCAGATCACTCTGTGCCAGAAGTGTTGGGAAATCCTTGGCTATAGTTCCAACAATGACCCAGAGAAAGGAGGCTGAAGAAAAAGGCAGATCCTGCAGCATTGACCCATTGACCAATACCTCAGCAGCCAGGAGGAAGCAGACAAATCTATGAAGTGAGGATCATGGACCCCATAAACTTGATATGGGCCCCTCAGAGACAGAAAGCAGTTTGAAGGAGAGCCTACAATTAGGTATTCAGGAAAGGCTGTCCTCCTATGTGCAATTGAGTTTGTCTTGCAGGACTCTGGTGTCTTACAGACAACTTATATAATTGCTAGCCAACAATGTCATTTTTGTAGAGCTTTGATGACATAACTAATGACAAAACACTGATGACCTCATTAGGTATTGCCCTTCATTTCTTAATGTTAGCTTATTATGGTGCAAGTTTTAAGTCCTTTATGAAAATCTTTTCATCATGAGTGACTAAAGAAGCTCCACTTAGTAAAAAAAAAATCAAGTTTAAGAGAACCCTGTAATTTCTTAGTGAACATTTTAAAATAAAATGAACTATTTGTGGGGACATTCACTAAGAGACAATTTAATGAACATTTGGACTGTACCTTGTCAGTAAATTATAATGACTGACTGATTCTTTTTGTACAGCAAAATAACGTTTTGGTCATGTATACTTATTGTGTATCTAATTTATATTTTAATACATTTAACATCTACTGGTCATCCTGCCATCTAGGGGAGGGGGTGGGGGGGTTAGAGGTGAAAAATTGGAACAAGAGGTTTGGCAATTGTTAATGCTGTAAAGTTACCCATGCATATATCCTGTAAATAAAAGGCTATTAAAAAATTATAATGACTGATACAGATTTACACAGCAGTGAGTGGCGAAAAAAATGACAATTTTAAAATCTCCTTTTCCTCTATCATTTTCTCTATTATTAGTTGTGTATGTGTGTCTGTGTTCATGCAGATGTAATGTGTAAACTTGTGATGTATAGTAGAGAGGCACTTGTTTGGGTCAGAACAGAAAGAACCAGGAAGCCTCAAATCTAATGATCCCTTCTTTCACAAGAATTAAGCATTTATGAGTGGGATCTAACACTCCTATACCTATGTCAGGGGTCCTCAAACTTAAAATAGGGGGCCAGTTCACTGTCCCTCAGACTGTTGGAGGGCTGGATTATAGGAAAAACAAAAACTGTGTTTTGTGGGTCTTTAAATAAAGAAACTTCATAGCCCTGGGTGAGGGGGATAATCGTCCTCAGCTGCTGCATCTGGCCCACGGGCTGTAGTTTGAGGACCCTAAGGGAAGTAGGTTGGTGTCAGAGCAAAGGAACAAATTCTGTGAATATTTCTCCTTTTCCCTGATTTCTCCCCTTCCCCCAATTCCTAGCAAATAGGAATCAACTGCTGATTTAACTGAGTTCTTCTTTACCCGGGCCAAGGACAAAGAACATCCCATTTTAGAAGCTTCTGCTTGGAGCAAAGCAGAAAAAAAATGAGGAGGGAGAGTCACACTAGAAAAATGTTATCTTTGTTATTCCTGTCAAAATGGGGGCCAGTGGAGCAAGGGCAGAGAAATAAGTAAGTTAATAAGCTGAGTAGCAAAAGTAGCATAATGTGAATAGTTTAACAGCTACCTTTGACAGTTCTTTTAGATAGAAATGTGCTAGAGGTTAGGAAAGCCTAACTTCTGTGACTTTTGAATGAGGATAAAAATTAATTTTAGCCCCAAACAGCCTATCCTTACACAAATGACATCAAAGCTCATTTCCAAAGGTTCACTGCTCTTTTAATAAAGCTCTAAGAAGGGCAATTTTCCAAATGCTCTAGCTAGGTTCAGATGCCAGAATTTCTCATCTACCCAAAAATTGTAGGTACAGAAATTACAGGTGTAGTTTGTTAATTATGCCCCGAGTTTCCTTAATTGCAAGCTCAGTCAGCCAGGTGGTCATTATTTTGAGTGGTCTAATTAGTCAAATGTATTCACAAGTATCTGCACGTAACCCTTTTGGGTGGGCTTGGAAATTATGAAGCAAAAAAGAAGGTCCAGTTGAAGGCTTTCCAAAATTTGCTGGAAAATACCCAAAGAATGCTGTAAAAAATAGAACTCAGCATTGTCAGGATTTAAAAAAAAAAAAAACAAAGCAGTGGAATCATTTTTAAAGAAAGTGCAACTCCTACAAAGGAAAAGTAATAAATCATTAAGTTTCATCTGTAGGAGGTGTTTCTGGTGTGACTGGTTATTATCAAGGCACTTGATTTAGGACAAATGGAGGAGAGTATAGTAAACCACAGGTTTTGCATGTAGTAAATAACTTTGCCTCTCTCTTTTGTATATAATTCAGCAATAAAATTGTCCTTTACCATCTATACTTATTTGAACGAATGAATGAACAAATGAACATTTATATCTTTAAATGAAATTAAGTTCCATTCATAAAAACTTTATTCAAATCTTCATCTTACATTAATGGAGTCTATTCATAAGGCCTTTTCAAGTCATCAGTGTTGGAAGGTGTTTCCTTCAAGACTTTTTATGTGTTAAAAACATCAGTTAGAAAAAAAAAAAAAAAAACATGGAACCAGAATCTTATAGACCGTTGTTGGATTGGGTTGAATTCAGAAGGAAATAGTGCCAAGGGAAAATCATCATTGCTAAGTGTTGATGTTGTACACAGTCTAAATGCTAACCCCCTTTCTGCTGTAATTTCTTCTGTGATTTTACTCGAATTAGTTAACTCTCAATTTTCTGCCTTTTCCCAACCTTTTTGAGTCTATTTTTAGCTGTATGTGTCTCAGGGTAATCAGCAGCTTAAATTTTGGTACTTTTCTTTTTTAAATGAAGGCAGGGAGAGATGCCTTTTAAGAGGGAAGGAAAAGAAGATGTTGTAGATGAATCTTCCAAGGGGATGAAGTTGTGGAGAGTGCTGTGTGATATCACTGACGCTGTGGTTTTGTTTTTTGTTTAGATGAGTTCTGGCTCTCCGATGGGTCCTTATCGGATAAGTCCAAATTCACTGATCCAGGTCTGATGCCCCTCCCAGACACTGCCACAGGGTTAGATTGGTCCAACCTTGTGGATGCTGCACGGGCATTTGAAGGTAAAGACTAAACCGGCCCAGAGATCGCTGCCTTTTTATATTTTTTAAATTTATTTTTTTTAAGCCATGGAGTGTTTCTGTACATTTCCTAGATTCAGGCTCTTGTGTTATCTAGATGAGCTCTAGGGTATTTTAATACCCTGAGGGGAAAGTTTGTATTTAGTGTTCTTTCCTTAGGAAGCATATGCAGTATCGAGTGAAAGGGTATTAGAATGAGACTCTCCATCTGGGCCTTGGCTCCAAATGACCAAGTCACATCTTCTTCTGTTCCTGACTTCCCCCAAGTTCTCTTGTAAAATCCCTCCTGTGATTATTGTTTGTGTAAGGCAGAGGGAACTCCTTTTCTTGTCAAGGAGGATGATAAGCATTGAGGGAAAAATTCTGGCATTTATCGTTTATCATCAAGATGGGATTGAGCCATAAGATGCTTCTTTTGGCTTCTAATTCCATGTCAGTTGGTGAAAGGTCCATGCTGATTCTCTTAAAGAATGTTATCAAAGCCTTTTTCTGTAGGAAAAAGTGGCAAGGAAGAACAGAACCACTGGAGAGGACGTGCGCATTCCTTCCTCTTAAAATAACAAGTTTTCCAAGGCTCCTTGAAGATAGAGATTTTTGTTTTCATATCCTCAGAGTTTTATAGAAGTGTTGATTGACTTCAGGGAGTTTTTTTTTTACAGTCGTGTTAGACATATTTTCATATTAGTTATATTGTAAAGAAAGAATCAGAACAAAAGAGAAAAAACATAAGAAAAAAAATTTAAGTGAAAATAGTATGTTCAAACTCTATAGTTCTCTCCCTAGACATGGATGGCATTTTCCATCACGTCTTTTGGAATTGTCTTGGATCACTGTATTTCTGAAAAGAACTGAGTCTATCCTAGTTACTATGTACCATGTTCTCCTGGTTCTACTCAGCTAACTCGCCTGCTCACCATTTCTTATAGTACCCCAGTATTCCGTCACATTCACATACCACAACTTGTTCAGCCATTCCCCAGGTGATGAGCATCCCCTCACTTTCCAGTTCTTTGCCCAATCAAAAAGAGCTGCTATAAACACTTTTGTGGATGTGGGTCCTTTCCCTTTTCATTTTCTCTTTGGGATACAGACCAAGAAGTAATAGGTACCAGGCAGATTTTCTTGAAGGGTTTACTTGGTAAGATTCCTAAGTCTGTTGAGATGACCATGTTTTTAAGAATCTCCATCGGGAAGGGGAGCCCAGCCAGCCTCCAAGGGCCCCTGCCACTCACTGAGCTCAGCTCCTCCTCACACTTGTATGTAGCCCCTTCCTCCTCTTCCTATCTCTGCTCCCCTCAATAGGATAGCAGAGCTTCCAGGCTAAGAAGAACAGAGCCCCTGCTCTAAAGGAGGGGCCCAGGAGTTAAAGGTATGTCAGAGCAGCAGCACAGTGCCCTTAGAATCAGGGGAAAAAACAATTCTTATCTTAGCAGTTACCAGGAACTGTCTAGACAAATCGGTTCACATTTCTGAGCTTCAGTTTCCTTATTTGTAGAATGAGAGGATTACATGAGATAGATAATCCCTGAGGTATCTTCCAGGCTTCAGATTCTATGATTGTAAATAATGATGTTTATTTTAACTGCAGTTCAACTTGTCCACCAAGTTTAAAATTGTATAAAATTATTTCCCAGGCCCCAAGGGTGAATTTGGAATATTGGTATAGTGTGCAGAATGTATGGAACAGACAATGCACCTCCAAACCATCTCGGGGAAGACCAAAGGGGCTTATCTCCAAAGGCTTTCCACAGCATTCTGGATCGCAGCCTTTCTGACCCTCACCATCTGCTATGGATGATTTGAAAGGTGCTCTCTTTTAACTCAAGACAGACAAGGCCGAGTGATGTACGGCGGGCAGTTGGATGTGGGCTGTAACTGCTCCCTCGATAGAAGGAGTAAGTCTGCCCTGCTTCGATGGCTTTACAAAGTCCTTGCCCTGCCTTGTAATGCGGCCTAATTCTGGCATTATCAAAAGCAAGGCATTGGGGATTTTTTTTAGCCAAACAAATAAAAACTTTGGGACTTGTCAGTAATCTTTCTCTTGTTCTATCCTAGAAATCGAAGATGAGTAAAAAGCAGAAGTTTTTGGTTAGCCTCAGTTTAAAATGGATCTAGGAAACAGATTCAACAAGTTTCATTCATTGAAGGTGTCTGCTCTGTGCAAGGCTTTGTAGCTGGGGGGGGGGTGCAGTGTACAACGGTGGGCACATGTGCTCAGGAAAATAAAATGGGGTGATCTCTTCAGGAGAGACTGATTGATAATAGTATCGCTGATTGCTCTTGTTCTTTCTCATGGGTCATCAGTACAGCTGGGGAGTTCTGTACGATATAAACTCTTGGGTCTTGTATCTTATCATCCTACTCAATGCTTTTTGGACGATGCACCTATATAGGGAAGGCTAGTAAAGTGGACTTTCCGGTCAGAAGCCCCAGGTTCAAATTCTGACTTAGCCATTTATCCCTGAGTGACCTTGAATGCTTCACTTAATCAACCACCTCTGGGTCTCACTTTTGTTATTCACCAGGTGAAGGAGTTGGACTAGTTCATGTATTGAGTTCCCTTTCATCTCTAAGCCTATGAGCCCAAGATCCCAATTCCTGGCCCTCAATCCCCCATAAAAAGATCTTGTGACCAAACATACCTACTGGATGTGCTTTGAGGGCCCCTCCTCATGTTCCCTCCACCTCCAGCATACCATAGGAAGGCCAGTACCATTACTTTTTTTTTTTTTTTGAGAGATTTAATTTTTTTTTAAATGTGGATAACCTTGGGAACTGATTTGATAACTAGATAGAGTAATATTTTTTTTAAAAAAATGAGCTACATTCTAATCTTAGTAGTATGATTTTTGAGAACTGTCATAGCTGAAAAGGTGAGATACACCTGTTAATGAAGACTTTCTCAGTTTAATCAGACTGGTCATTGAATAACAGACATGGCGTCCATCACCAAGCATGTTCTTTTAGTCATTCTGCCCAAACTTAAGCTCTTCTGACATAGCCTCCAAGAAACAAGGGTAACATGAGGCAGCTCGAGTGCTTTAGTAGTAGTGATGATGGCGGCATTATTGATATTATTATACTTTTTATTTTTGAGATTTTTATCGTGAGTCAATTTCCCTAGGTCTGAAGTTACTCATTTATAAAAATGGAGGCTTTGGACTAGATCTTCAATATTCCTTCCATCTTCATAAAATGGAGACTTTATGGAAATATTTAACTTGTTTAAAAGTCTTGCACACATTTAACATCTGTGATATCACTTGCTGTCTTGGGGAGACTGGAGGGAAGGGAAGGAAGGATGCAAAAATGGATGTTGAAAACTATCTTCACATGTATTTGGAATAATAAAATACTATTAAAATGGACACCAAAGTTCAAGCTAGAGCTAAAGTATAGTTTGTGGGTTGACCTTAGGCTAAATGAAAGAACAGAGTATTTATTAAATTTCTAAAAGTCATAGGAAGAGTGTTTTCTGAATGGGAAGAATGTTTGTGATTATTTTTGCTATGAGGAAAGGAATTGGTCCATCTACAACACTTTTCATGCTCCAGATCATCTTAATGGGAATTGATTAAAATATTTTTTGTTGTTTAATCCTTTCAGTTGTGTCCAACTCTTTGTTACCCCATTTGAAGTTTTCTTGGCAAGGTTGCTGAGTGTGATTTGCCATTTTCTTTACCAGTTCATTTTACAAGTGAAAAACACGAGACAAGGTGACTTGTGACGTTATGACAAAGGACCTATCCAGGGTCACACATCTAATAATGTATAGAGCCAGATTTGAACTCAAGAAGATGAGTCTTCCTGACTCCAAGTCTAGACCTCTATTTACTGGGTCACCTAGTTGCTCCTGATAAAAGATACTAAAAAATAGTTATTTAAAAGAAAAATCAAATGTTCCTAAAAAAAAACAGATCTTCTTGGAGGAAGAGATAGATAGATAGATAGATAGATAGATAGATAGATAGATAGATAAACATTGACTTATTGATTCAGAAATTCCAATTTATTATTTCCTTAATAGTTGTGAAAGTCAGTTATGGCCTTTTTATTAAAATCAGAGAATTGTACTCATTACTAATATGTTAAATTTCCCAAATATGGCTAGAAAGATTCACCTTATATTTGATTTGTATATCTCAGAACATACATCCATAAAAATAATCTTTTTATGGGAATAGAAGAAAACATAAACTATTTTTCAGTACTTTTTTGGACTAGTCTGTTTTTTACTTTTACCCAAACCTAATCTGGGTTGACAGAAGATTACTTTCTATACAAAACAAAACACAACAAAAACAAAAATAAATCTTACCTTTCTGTATTAAAAAGTCCTTCATTTTTAATTCAGTTTAATAAGCATTTATTAAAAGTACTTCCTGTCTGCAGAGTACTTTGTGGTAATAAATGAATTATCATGATATGACTTAAAAGGTTTTCAAGAAGGGGGAAAAAAAGCTTTTAATGTATCTGTTGCAGCACTGAACTTAATATCTATCATTGGCTTGGATGCTTTTTGATAGTCTTTGCATGCAAGATGTAAAGTCGGCTGCAAACCAGAGTATTGTGTATACTTTCAATGAGTGGCTGTATCTCTAATGACAGCGACCTTGTGGATTGAGATCATACCTCACACCTGTAGGCTCATCCCATGCATTAGACAGTCCTGAAGGTGAGTGAGTGTCAGAGGCTAATAAACAGTGGTCATCACAGGTAATTCCAGTGAGGTATCCAGTAGCCACTAAGATCTGACATGTAAAGTAGGCTCATTAGTTTTTTCAAAAGTAATTTAGAACTTATTGTCTGTGTTTCAATATTTCTTTCATCAGGAGCAGACTGGGGTGAGATTTCTCCCTCTGACCCATCCTACCTGAATTTCTTTCAGTGCACTGGGTGCTTTCTAAATATTTAAAGTGCAGAGAAAGTACCAACTTGCATTGGTGGTAGAAAGAGTTTCTTCACCCAGGAATTGCCTTTATCAATGAAAAACTTGCTTTGTCCCTCCCTTAAGGAAGATATCTTTTTGCCATTTTAACTTACTAAATTTAACACTTCTGAAATCAAATTCTCTTCCAAAATCTTATTTGGGGATTCTCCACAGTGCAAATGGAAAGTAATCAAGGATCCATTTTTCCTCAAGGAATTATCACTTTGAATTTTAGTTTGTCACCAGGAAACATCTTTTTTGACTAAGTTGCAAATATACAAACGCAAAAGAGATAATAACTATTTTGTTTATTTTTGATTAAATACTTTGACTCGTGGGAGGCAGTAGGATAAATATTGAGAAATTGGAGGATTGGAGGCAAAGATCTGGGATTCAAATCTGGCACTTAGTACACCCTGCATGACCTTGGAAGAGCTACTTGATCTCCTGAAATGTAGCTGCTTCGTTTATGCAATGCGGAGGTTACACTAGATGACTCTTATGGCCTCTTTAAGCTCTACCTTTTAACTCTTGGATTCTACTGTGATCCCTTGAGAACTAAATACACATACTAATAGGCAAAGTAATTATTGATGTGATGAAAATACAAGTCTGTCAAAGAGAATAAATATAAATTAAATAGGTATTTTAAATGTATATAGTAATATTTTAAATTATGCTGGTCTTTTCCCTTGTTAACAGTCTCTTGTTTGTTTTTTGTTTGTTTGTTTTTTGTATATCTTCATTTCAACCACAAGGCTCTCCCTGTTAGGACATCTCTTAAACATCCCCAAATAAAAGAGCCTCTTGTCATTTTTGAGATGCAGAAAACATGAGTAATTCAGTCAAATACTCAATTTTTTTAAAATTGCTTATATTGTAATGAGGTACCTTGGTCTAAAATCATCTTTATTCACATATTCAGCTAGATACCATTTTCTTTTCTCCTCATTTATATTCATTCTGAAATGTAAAATATATTTGGTGATGATAGAATAATCTCACCTTTATTATCATTGTATTATAAAAGAATCAGATTTTATTGTGGTTATTACAAACATTGTACATTTATTATTCTCCTACAAATATCATTCTCTGATCTGTAGAAGCCGAATGGTTTCCAGTATCAAGTTAGAAACCATAGAATATCTTTATTTTTCCCAAAGAAATTGAAGTATGAAAATAGCCATGCTTAAATTAAGACTTAGTTTGAAGCTTTCATAATATAGAAATTGACTTGAAATGATTGAAACTCATAGATATCCAAGGTAGACATGAGGTTCCGATTATAGAAAATCATTTTTAAGAAGGAGAAAATCACACATTGTTCAAAAATCTCTTGTTGTATGGATGCTTCTGCCTGCCCCCTTTCACAACTTCTTGGTGGTCAGCAGCATGTCCGGCTGCCTGCTGTGTTCATAGCCCTGTGTTAGCAGCTTTGGAGTCTGTGGTTGGCCATACAGACTACAAGCACCCTTTGACATTGCCATCCATTTTAATTAACTAAAAGTGGGTGACCCTCCATAAACCCAACAAGTCAGAGGTCTCATTAGGAGTGCTCATTCTGCAGCCAGGGAGGAAAGTGAATTGGGAATAAATTAAGAGCCCAGAACCACTGACGTGCAACCAAATATCTTTTCTTGGCCATTAATCAAATCACATGAGAAAGTTTGCAGCAGCAGAAATACACCTGCTTTCTCCTCCCTGAATTCTGGATAAAAGTGTGTGTGTGTGTGTACACACAAGCCAGCACAATTGCACACTTGGTTTGGTGACTTGAAGAAAAAGCATTATCAGTGAGAAAGGAAGTGGCTAATTAGCTCCTGGTCTCTCGGCCTCTTTTTTTCTTATCTCTTCATTTAAGGGAACCCTTTTCTGTGTCCCTTCCTACTATCCCGGAGCTAGTCTCCTTCCATGAATGTCTTCCCTGGGTGAGATGCACCAGTCTCTGTTATTATGCTTATTCTGGGTACCTGAGCTTCTTAAATGTTGAATTGGTGTCTTACCACTTGTCAGGGCTAAATGGACTTTGTCATCAAATTAGATTATAAAAGCAGCTACAGTTAAATATTGGAAAACCCATTCTCGTGGGTATTCCTTTAAAATGTTAATTTTTGAATCACACAGCTTATGTCTTGTTTACCCTGATTTCCATGGGAGATGTCCAAGTGGGTCATTAAAGTGTGATATATGTTCATACTTTATTTTATGTATATATTATTATATGTATACAAAGATCATGCATCTTTGCAAGAACTCTATAGCAGAGCAGCCAGGGATAAAATGGGGATTATAACCACTATTATGTAAAAAAAATATGGCTTTACAAGCACTGAGCGCCTCTTGGAATTTTTTTTTTTAAATGAACATGATTTGCATTTGATGTGACAATTTTATTTGAGCCTCATGTGGGCTCCAGAGATTCTCGAGTCTAGAGAGATCTTGTTCATAGGAAAATTCTAAATCTTATTACAGGTCTTGACTCAGATGAAGAGCTTGGTCTGGTCTGTCACCACACGGCCTATCTAGGTGATGGTTTGGGGTTGATCGTTGGCTCATGATGTTTCGTAAACTTTCCTTTATATTGCTTATGTCTGCACGTCTGCATGGTTATCCGAGCTCTGAGGGTTGGGGAAGTAAAAGGGAAGGTGGACCCTGTCCTTTGTGGCTCAAATAGTCTTTCTAGTTGGTTTAGTTTTTGTTTTTTTTTTTTTTTTTTAATTAGAGAAGGGGAGGGAATAGAAAAGATCAGGATTTTTAAAGGAAGACCCATCTTCTCGTTTTTAAATTAGCATGAACAAATTAGCAAACAAATTGATTCCATGAAAAATTGAACACTTTGGGCGCTTGGGATTTAAGAAAGCAGCTTCTTGACTACAATAATCCTGTCCTCCTAGCTCTGATATGGACAACGACTATAATGTCTTCAAGATGTGTGATGGCTTGCCCAGTTAAAACCAAAATGGAGTTTTACCAGAATTATTTTGTGGGCTTTATTTTATTTTTTAAGGCCAAATGTTTGAACATTAGTTTATGGATTCATTTTCAGTAAAAAAAAAAAATCTAATTTTAGCTAATAGTAGCTAATCAAAAGCCTTTTGTCTGTGCTTTCCTTCTTAGATCAGAGAGTAGCATCCTTCTGTACCCTGACAGATATGCAGCATATGCAGGGCTTGGAGGGAACCCAAGAGTTATCGTTATGTGTCGACCCAGCCAATGGGAAAGATTTCATGGATACAGATGGGTAAGTAACCTTTTGTAGGAAATAGGGACTGGGTGAAAGAAGGGAGAAAAAAGGGAGACGAAGCCATGTCCTTTTATTATGTTGTTGATCCTTTTTTGCTTTGTTTTAGAAGTCATGATAACAAAAGATTTTTTTTTTAATTAAAGTAAACCCAAATGGTTTTCTGGTCCAATTTTTAAAGAAAATCTTGAACATTCTTCACAGAGTATAATCTAAACAGATCACTAGGTGTAAATTTATTTTCTTTTTTTTTTTCCACAAATCTCTTTGAGCAGGGAAGGTTTCCATTCAAATTAAGAGTCCTCAAGTCTTTCTGTAAAGAACTAATTTTCATTTACAAAATAATCCATAAAATTCTTAGAAAGGAAAAAAAAGCCAAGCTGTCAGTAGGGTCCCTGAGTAAAGCAGGGAAATAGATACCAAATACTGGATATTTGGCCATCCAGGGATATGCTGGAATTAGCTGGAATCAGTTGATGAGAGCTAGTTTTAAAAATTTCCTGGTGAGTCTTACATCTCAGAAATCAATAAATGTTACAAATCAGAGCTTCATGTTATTATTTTTAATTATTATATTTATTTTGGTTTGTATATTATTATATTTATATTATTTGTTATATAAAGTACATATTTATATTATATATATTATTATTATATTGATTTATTTTTTTGATTTTTTAAAATTTGTTGTCTAAATTTAAGAAAGTGAAGGATAAAATATAAATAATGCAGATTAACCTTAAAAGTGTGTCACCCTGCCCACCATTTATTAAATGTTTAGGAGCACATTTATACTCTCATTCTGTTTAAACTAATGGCAGACTTCAGGGACAGAACATCTCAGCAACAATAGCCTCAAAAACATCCTGTAAAGACTTCAGAATCTACCACTAGATTCTAGTTTAACCAGCTGAGAGAACATGATCTAGCCATTATTTTTCCTTGTGAACTAAATAGCTATTGATGGAGCCAGTGTTTGGGACAGATATAAAGCTTCTCAATCCAGCCAGAAGGGTAATTTTCACACAGATGCCATTTCTCTGATTTTAAGAGACTGAATCAGACATTGTGATTTTAGTTTGCATTTGATCCTGCGCAAGTCACTTAACCCTAGTTTTCTTCTGTTTCACCCATTAAACTGGGAATGATAATAACAGCAGCCTCTCCCTCACAGGGGTGTTGAGATAACAGTTGTAAAAAGTCTCTGGTACGCAGTGGGTACCGTAAGGATGCTCTCCCTGCCCTCCTTGGCAGTCGGGCCCACCGCCTGCCGAGACCCATAAACTGGTTTGGAGAACTGGAAGAGCTGCCTCTGGTGTCCTGCCCTTGCAGGGAAGAGCTTCGGTGGCAAAGTCTGACGCCTAAGTCACCCTGTCAGCGCCGGGCGGAAACACCTTGCTGGGCTCAGGCTTTCCCTTGCCAGCTCTCCATCTGCCTCCGCGGCTGAGCCGGTGAACCCAGCCAGCGCTCACGTCCCCCCCATTCCCTTGGCCTGTAGCTCCATAATGTGGAAGGAGGACCAGCCTCTCAGGACTTCCTTATGGCCCAGTCAGGGCAAAGTCATCTTCTCAGACCCTCAGCCATCCGGGAATCCTTGACACCATCCCTGGTTGGGTTAAATAAACACACAAACACATTCTAGGGAGAGAGAGCAAGTCCATTTCTCTCGGACAGTTCTAATTTGCATCTCCTAGCCATGGGTACTGGTTCTGCCCTGAGGGGCCCAAAAAGAATCGGCCTAGCTCCTCTTGCACTTGACAGTCTTTCAAATACCAGAAGACAGCTATCCACACTCTCTCCTAATACTGTCTCCTGGGAACTTGAGCCACTGGCAAGTTCAATAAGTATTTTTTTTTTTAAACTCACCAAGTCGTCAGATATTCCAGTGAAAGAGGAGACGAGCCAGAAGCCCATTGCCCGGTTCCCTGGACAGCCTCTTTACCAATTGGCTAACAGGGTGTTGCTTAAAATCCTTTGGAAGAAAGAGTCATCCATGAAGAGGGAACCGGACTCAAAAGGGCCGGGTTCAAATCTCCTCTCAGACTTTTAATGGCTTTGTAATACCGGGCAAGTCACATCACCTCTCTGGGCCTTCATTTTTCCCTTTGTAAAAAGAGAGGGCAGCTTCAGCAACAATCCCTCCAGCTTTCAGCTTCCTTCCCACACACGTGCTACCTGGAATAGACAGCAATATCTGTTTAGTAGAGAGAAACTTGGGGCAGAGTTTTAGAGGAAAAAATAGCAGTGTGTTTCCCCTTTAGCAGTCTGATTGGCTCAGAATCACTTTTTCCCCTTTCTTTCTGACTTGGGCTATAATCACATAAAACATTTTTAATTAAACTTTAAGGAAAAGAAAAAAATAGTGACTGAATATTAACATCTGACTTTAGCCTTCCTTACTCTATTGTATCGTTTGATAGGGAGCGTTCTCCATCAACTTTGACTGGAAAAGTAAATCAGCTAGAATTGATTCTTCGACAACTTCAGACTGACCTCCGGAAGGTAAAGAACCTCTTGTCAGCTCACCTATTATCCCCGATGATGCTGATTATAATACAGATATAGCATAGTGTGGATGCCATGTACTCAATAATTAAGTTTCATAGATTTGATAAATATTTAGATTTTCCCACAGTCCTTTTCATCCTTAGAATTGATCAGCATACAAGTTGTCCCAAAAGTCTTAGTGCAGTTTTAAGCTTTAATAGTTTAGAATTGTCCTAAAAATTTTCTCCCCTTAAGGGTAGGTGAATTGATAGGGGTGTTGAGGAGAAGGCTTCCAGTATTTATCTTTGGGGAGATAAAGGTTGAATCTCAGAGGCTTTGGCTCCAAATAGGGATAAGCCGTGGTCCCTCCATAAGAGAATAAATAAAGCAGCCCATGAGCCAACCTTTTTAACCCATCCAACATTTTTCATTCAACAAGTATTTATTTAGATTGATTTTTGTCAGCTGGCAGGAGATAGACTAGTGACTGCCAAGGGGCCTGGGAATACTTAAGCTTCCATCATTCAGCTCAACTGGCATTTTTGAGATCCTCAAAACTTCCACCTTGAGAGTCACTCCTGTATATAAATAAATGAAATGTTAACATTAGAGTTAGAGCTCGTTTTTTTTGGTAATGGTTAGGACCAGCTGGTGTCCCCCGTTCTGTCCTACCCCCTCCACAGATCTCTCACCCCAGGTCAAGACTTAATCCTTTTCCTTTAAAAAAAAAATGGAATGTTGCCAGTTGGCACTTTGTATCAGTTGACAGAACAACTTTTAAAGGGTTAGAGGTGAAGCTTCTGAGGTCCTGAATATTTTAGCTGTGTGTGTGTGTCTGCTTTTAGTAAAGATCATTAGGAAAACAAGGTATTGCTAATTGACCAAGTGGAAATGAAAAGTCCAGCTATTTATTCTGTCTTCCTAACTATACAGCCACCGATTTTGTAAGTTTAAATAGATAGTTCCCACTATAAAAAGTCTTGTGCAGTTTTAAAATCTTTTAATCTTATAATGATCTCATTGTATCCCTCGAGGTATTTAACAAAGGCGATTTTATTTTTTTTTTTAAATGGGAATTGAAATATATCCATATGCCCTTCCTCCTTTAGACATAGGAGAAAATAGGAAATAAAATGGGTTCCCCCCTTTGCGCTTCTAGATTCTTTGTGCCTTCAGGAACACTCGGGCTGCCTCTTGGCAGAAGTTTCAAAGATGACTCCTTAGTCCGTAATCCATCACAAATGCAACTCCAGAGTAGGATGCTGCACTTATTGGCTGCTTCAGTGACTCGATTGCTTTTCTACCACCCACAGGAAAAACAAGACAAGGCCGTCCTCCAAGCCGAAGTTCAGCACTTAAGACAGGACAACATGAGACTTCAGGAAGAGTCCCAAACCGCAGCAGCTCAACTGAGAAAATTCACAGAATGGTTCTTCAATACCATCGATAAAAAAACTTAACTTCCAGCTGTCTAGCCAGGAACCGCTATGGGCGCTCCTATCCATTCGAAGTAGCAAAAACCTAATTTTTAACTGTGCTTACAATCAGTTTTTAGATGTTTCCACTATTTCCGCTCTGTCCAACACCATTCATCCAGACAAGGTTTGGGGGGTGGGTAGGGGTGGGAGGGGGGGACAGGGATGGACCTTGTTCATGGTAGCTGTCTTAGGACAACAAAAAGCATCAGACACGAGTATGGAGATGAATGTAATTCCTGGCTTGAAGATGAATGTAATTCCCAGTGTCAGTTTAGACCTCTCATTTACTAACACGGTGCTTGGGCTTACCTCAAGAGGGAAGACTGTGTAGGTTTGATTTCCAGTATTTCAGATGACCTGGTAGAGAAGTTAAAGCAATCTACAGTAACTTGGGTTTCAGTATTGTAAGATAAAGATAAAATCAAATAACCAGACATATACTTTAAAGTTAAAAGGTGCTCTATTTTTTTGGCTGTACAGTAGTTCAATTTCCACAATCACATTGTCATAGCAATAAGAATGGAGGTATAGTGAATAGTCACAAAAGCTGTGTTGAGAAAATCAAAAGTTAGCACTGATGTGTTTAACACTAGGTTGGATGCAGTTACATTAGAGATTTATTTATTTGCAGGAACAAATGGTGCCTGAATATTAACAGTGTTTTGATTTTTTTAAAGCTACACATGCCTTGTAAATGGCTCACTGGGTAGTCTGCTTAAACTCTTAGCTCACTTTTGTATAGTTGCTTCACTGGGGGGGAAAGACAAGTACAATACCACTTAATTATGAAAAACTCACCTACGGAGTGAGCCAATGAGATTCCCTTGTCCAATGCCAAAATTTGTTTATCTTTGTACAGAAGCTTTGATCAAGTGTCTTGTATTTAACATCCTTATTTAAGCTTATTTAACCTTAAAATGTTAATTTTATAAAGTTTGGTTTTATCTGCACTATGATGATGAGGGCAGTTAGCAGCAAGCTCGAAAATCACTGAACTTGCTAAGATGACTTGAGGAGTTGAGAGAAAATTCTAACAATTGGATGCTGCTAGTATACAATTTGTTTGTTACTGCTTTACCATTTTTAATTGTTTTATTTGAGAGGAACATACCTTTTGCTTTTTTAATAAATGTTTTAAAAAATCAACAAATGAATATACCCTCGTGGGTGTGGACTCAATTTTTTTTTTCATTTGGGGCCAAAAATCATCCATTCCTTAGAAATCTGGCTGTGAGGGAATTTATTTGCTGCTAATGTCATTTTGTGTCATTTCAGTCATGACCCCATTTAGAGTTTTCTTGGCAAAGATACTGGAGTGATTCAGCATTTCCTTCTCCAGCTTATTTTAAAGATGAGAAAATTAAGGCAACACAGTGAAGTGATGTAAGGGAATCTATCACAGGACTCATAAGATCACTAGTTTCTTCATGTGCTGAAAGATCTCATGTTGTTGGTCCTGAGCCGACATATAGAGCCCTATTGCCTAATTCTGTTTCCTCAGTCCTGAGAAAATAAAAAGGTTTTGAAAGAATGAATGAGTGAATAAATGAACCCAGGAATGAAAAGGCATTTCTGTGGGAATATCAAAGCAGAAATGATGACAGCCCCTGTCTTCAAGAAGCTTAGTTTCTAACAGGGAAGACAGCATGTTTTTGGGTAAATATTGACCTATAGACAAAGCAAATATAAGGTAATTTCAGCAGACAGACATTTGGTGGAAATCAGAAAAGGCTTCCTGTAAGGGTATGAGTAGAGCTAAGCTTTGAAGGAATCTAGACAGTTTAAAACTTCACATTTAATTGCTCTCCCTTTCTTAATGAGTATTGCTTTTTTTGAGATCCTCTGAAATAAAGACAGAAAATTGGAGTCCATGTTTATTCATTCCCCTTGAATTCTCTGATGAAAAAAATGAAGTTTAAACAACTTGGCAGTTTTCAACACAGAGAAGGTGGTACAATGCTTGCCCCGGAGTCAGGACCTGAGATGATCCTTCCTAGCTGTATAATCCTGGGCAAGTCACTCACATGATGGTTTTGTCCTTTGTAAAATGGGGGCGATGCTATCACCTACCAAATCCAGGGATTTTGTGAGGGGTCTGAAACCACTTTGCAAACATGAAAGAACTGCCCATATCCTAGCTCTCGTTATTATCTCTGGTATGGTCAGAGCTGACAGAAAATCATAGTGTGGGGGAGCAAAAGCACTTAATTGGCCTAATTAGGGATAGCTGTGGGACTCTCAACTCTCCTCAAGGTCTGTGTAGAGATAAGGCAAGGGCTAAACATTCATCTGTGGTCCTCGGGGAGGGGAATGGTAAGGGATTTGCCAAACTCCACGGCCTAAACGCCGCTCTAGTTCCTGACCATTGACATCCTAGCAACTCCGCAGCGCAGGCTCCCAGCCCTATTATCCTAGGACCTGAGAAACAAAAGAGAATTGTGTCCTATTGAGTTCTAAATTGATTGGGCACAGCTGCCCCAGAAGGTCACATTCCTGCGTTTGGGTTCCAAACCCTGCACAGCCCCTGCCAGTCATTATAAAAAGGGCTTCAGAGCCTTACCACCTTTTTTTTCAGAATTTATTTTAAAGAAAGAAACTTTACTACTCTCTGAGATCTGAGCAATCAAAGCATTGATACAGCTGTTAGCATCTGTGCTCTCTGAATACTAGCTGATGTCTGGTTTTCATTCACCGCCTGGAATCTGCAAAGAGCCATTTGGGGGAGGGAGGGGCTTTTGTTTTATTTTTCATGAAACAAATGGAAATGGGGCTAATGAGCCCCCTTGGCATGCAAATGCCATGTGGCAGCAAGGCAGAGTGAGAGCTGTTAATGAAACAGATTCAAAGGTTAGACAGCCATGGACCCATCCATCATCCCCATCCAGCTTTTTGGCACTGGGATTGGGTATCACATCGAAGAAGGAAGGGGTGTATGGAAGAGCAAGGGTTAAATCAGTCCTAATGTCTTCATAAATATCCGCTGATCCCAAATTATCACTGGCTCTGAAGGAGCAATTGTATCAGTAAGCATCCACAGATGGAGATTTAAGTCCTTGGAAAAGGTTTCTTTTATCGTTATTTATGAAAATAAATTGGGTGTTGATGTTCTGTATCCTTGCCCTGCTTAGCCATGACCACAGTCATGGCATACCAAGCAGTGTCTAACTAAATGCTCCATTAATTTGGAATAATTAAACATGGCAGTCATGTGTTCCACTAGGAGCTGATTAAACACCTTGTAGAAATCATTATTGAACCCCATCTGGGCTGAGGGCTTGCCAGGTGGCAGGCTGAACCCCAGCCCCCCACCCCGGTTTTGTGAATGGTGAAATCCTGTAGAAGAGTCATTTTATTTGCCTTTAAAGGAGGTGCTCACTGCCCATGAGAGGGAATGGCACTTTGGAATAATGAGGGACAAAAATCCATCATTTTCACCTCGAATCCTGTGGCATCTATTTCCACTGTTGCTCTACTGAAGTGACCAAAGGCTATTAATATGTGGATGACTTCATTTTGAAAACAGTTCTCTTTGGAGCGTGTGCTTTATTTGGGGGTTTGGGGGATGTTGTATCATAGAGACCGAATGGGACTGTGACATAAAAGTGGAAGTACATTGCACTGCTCCGATACTGCCTGTGGAAAGATTAAGCTGAACTCTGCCAGATGGCAAAGGGGAAAACAGTCCACAAAAAAGGCAAGTTCCCCGGCTTAAGAAAATGTCCTTGGAGCCGGTAAAATAGGACTGGGGGCTTCTAAAGGCATTACGTTCCTGGTCTGATGGCGGGAGGTTCACCTGCTGGGGGTAGTTTTCAAAGGAATTCATAGAACAATATAATCTCTTAAATTATAAGAGGTTCTAGAGGTCAGTCATATAACCCAACTATCTGAAACATGAATCCCCCCCAACAAAAAAGTAGAATTTTCTATCACCTGGATGTTTCCCAAAACAATACTGTGAAAAATGTAAAGATGATTCCCATTTACAAATGAGATTGAACCTGGGAGTGCTTAGGAGACTCCATCATGATCACACAGCACAGTTAAATGTTTGGTCCCATTTTTCAGTTATTTCATCAATCTTCAAATATATGTGAAAAGTTCTTTCAACCATATAGAATGCAATCCACCCATGATGCTTCGTTCTGTATGATGGCTATGCCCTACCCACGCATCTATTACCTTTTGGATCACCTGACATTTTGTTTCTCTTGAGATCACAGCCAATTCCTACTATGTGATAGGGATTATGCTCTATGACAGGGGTCCTCAAACTTTTTAAATAGGGGGCCAGTTCACTGTCCCTCAGACTGTTGGAGGACCGGACTACAGTAAAAACAAAAACTTTGTTTTGTGGGCTTTTAAATAAAGAAACTCCATAGCCCTGGGTGAGGGGGATAAACTTCCTCAGCTGCTGCATCTGGCCCACGGGCTGTAGTTTGAGGAACCCTGCAGTGACATAATGTGAAGAATATCAGTATTAGAGTTTTGCAGGAAGAGCAATTTGGGATATACAAAAGAAGGCTGTTAAGATGGGGGAAGAAAAAGTTAAACGTTCCAGTGGTATCTGGTTTTAATGTTACATAGCAAGCAAATCATTATTTATAAAAATAAATTGGGTGTAGATGTTCTATATCCTTGCTCTGCTTAGCCACAACCACATGATAACATAGCAAGAGATAACATTTAAAAACATGTTTGATTTGGAGATAGAGTTGAATAATCCTAAAGAGAATAGGATCATAGAACCAGAAGGGGCCCTGGAAAGCATCTCATCCAACTGTTCATTTTATAGAGTAAAAATAAGAGCCAGAGGAATAAGAGGAAAATAAAAGAAAATCACTTGCTGAAGGGCAGGCACATAGCTAATTAGTAGCAAAATGATAAAGCTGATGATCCAAGATAAGACAGTGGGCCTGGAGAAAACGGGAGGTCTCTGAGAGACCCAGCTTGGTGCAGTGGGTGACCCGGGGGTCTTGGAATCAAGAAGTCAGAGACACATGTTTAATACAACTTAGTATTATTGTGTTCTGAACTCTATAGTAAGTTCTTTGAATACAAAGAAGGAAAGAAGACAGTTCCAGCTCTCAAAGAAGCTCAGTGTAATAGAGACAAGATATAGACAGGACACATGGGAGAATACCAACAAAGGGGATTCTAGCACTAAGGGAATCAGGAAAGGCTTCTGGTAGAAGGTGAGATTTTAGTTAAGATGTAAAGGAAGGCCCAAAAAGTTATCAAACTGTGCATACCCTTTGATCCAGCAGTGTTTCTACTGGGCTTATTCCCCAAGGAGATACTAAAGAAGGGAAAGGGACCAGTATGTGCCAAAATGTTTGTGGCAGCCCTGTTTGTAGTGGCTAGAAGCTGGAAACTGAGTGGATGCCCATCAATTGGAGAATGGTTGGGTAAATTGTGGTATATGAATGTTATGGAATATTATTGTTCTGTAAGAAATGACCAGCAAGATGAATACAGAGAAGCTTGGAGAGAATTACATGAACTGATGCTAAGTGAAATGAGCAGAACCAAGAGATCATTATATACTTCAACAACAATATTGTATGAAGATGTATTCTGATGGAAGTGGATTTCTTTGACAAAGAGACCTAATTCAGTTTCAATTGATCAATGATGGACAGAAGCAGCTACACCCAAAGAAAAAAAACACTGGGAAATGAATGTAAACTGTTTGCATTTTGTTTTTTCTTCCGGTTATTTCTACCTTCTGAATCCAATTCTCCCTGTGCAACAAGAAAACTGTTTGGATCTGCACACAAACATTGTATCTAGGATATACTAGGACATATTCAACATATATAGGACTGCTTGCCATCTAGGAGAGGGGGGTGGGAGGGTGAGAAGGAAAAATCGGAACAGAAGTGAGTGCAAGGGATAATGTAAAAAAAAAATTACCCTGGCATGGATTCTGTCAATAAAAAGTTACTATAATAAAAAAAAAAAGATGTAAAGGAAGTCAGTTAGTGGAAATGAAGATGGAGAACATTACAAGCATGGAGGCAACCAGTGAAAATGTAGAGTTAAGGGATGTTTTGTGCAAGCTGCAGTGAAGAACAAAAAAGGGGGAAAAGGGGAAAAATCCTCTTTTTTTTATATGAACAAGCCAATTATCCCTGGAACAATGGCATTAAAGGACCTGTGTTCAAATCTTGGCTGCTATTTATATGGGTTAAATTAGATCTCATCTAATTTGGCCCAAATTTCCCCCAAAATTAAAAAAATTTTTCCTTTTTCCCTTCCTTCCTTCCTTCCTTCCTTTCCTTTTCCCTTTCCTTTTTCCCCTTTTCCCCCTTTCCCCTTTCCTTTCCCCCCCCTTTTCCTTCTTCCTCCCTTCCTTCCTTCATTCCTTTTCCTCCTTCCTTCCAACTTTCTTTTTCTTTCTTTTCCCCTTTTTTCTTCCCCCTTTTTTTCCTTTTCCTTTTTCCTTTTTTCTTCCCCCCCTTTTTCTTTTCTTTCCCCCTCCCTCCCCCTTTTCCTCCTCCCTCCCTTCCCTTCCCTTCCCCCTCCCTCCCTTCCTTCCTTCTCCCTCCCTTTCCCTTTTTTCTTCCTTCCCCCTTTCTTCTTCCCTCCTTCCATTTCCTTTCTTTCCCCCCCTTTTTTCTTTTCTTTTCCTCCTCCTCCCTTCCTCCTTTTCCTTCTTCTTCCTTCCTTTTTTTCCTTTTCCCTTTTCCTTTTCTTTTCCCCCCAAACCCAGGGTCCCCCACTAGGGTAATGCTAATTGAACCTTCCTCCCTTCAGGGCTAGTGCTCTATCCACTTCCCCTTCCCCCTTTTTTTTTGGGGTTTTTTTTTTTTTAAAGGGAATCAGGATCCTTTATACCTTTTACAGGCAGTTTGAACTTTGGATCCCTGAGTTTTGATATATGACTAATAACCCTAAGTGATTTGCAAACTTTTCAAGCACTCTGTTCATTGTCTCTTATTCGAGGCAGAGTACTCTCATAAGGTGAGGGAGGACATTTATCTTTCTGGCACGAACCTATACAGTTAAGAACCAAGCCTAAATCATATACTTGAGAAGTAGTCCTTCCCAGTTTAGGAATAACAACTCAGGAGTCCTTTTCCAAGGTCAGCTCTTTGTAGAAGAAACCACTGAGACAACTTAATTGTTGAATACAGCCAGTGCTACGTTCCCAGCCCCATGTGACTGAAGACAACCCTGTGCCTAAAGTAATTACTACCTTGTAAATTAAACAGGATCCAGCACCTGGGTATAATTGCTAGAGCAGGTGTAGCGCCCGTCAGCTGCAGGGCACTTGGTCTCTGGAGCCATGCTACCCTGGGCTGCCTAGGACCGCAATGTGAAGATGTGCCATCTTTCTGCTTGTCTCTGCAGTAATCAGACGGGAAAAGGAACCAGCATCCACCCGGCCCATCCCGGCGTTTGCTCTGAAGGCTCCCTCTCCACCCTCAGGGAAGGGGGAGGGAGTGATGGAGGGAGTTTGCACTGATGGAGGACATTAGGACGGACCCATCCATCTTCATTCTGAATCTCTTGGGACTCCAGGCTGACATGTGTGCCCTCTTACCTGAAAAGATCTTGGTGAAACCATTATGGCGAGCAGTTTTCTAAAGGAAATCGAATGAACTCTTTGTATTTCAATAACCCCTCTGTGGGACTTAAATAGACCCAAACCCACCAGCTATTTAGGGAATTGGTTAAATGTCCTCTGCTGCCCTTGAGAGCTCTAAGAATCAAGAGGAGAGTTTTTAATGTGCTCTCTCAGCAAGGGCTTTGTTTCTGCTCACAAGGCAATGGTGGAGGTGGGGGAGGAGAGGGAAGGAAGTGGAGAACAGACAGATCTGCTTGTGCGCCAAACCCCAAATCATTCAAAAACTTGGGAAGTGAGTCAAGAAAGTTCATTTTTTTAATTGGATAAATTAAAGGGATACAGACTGGACTTATGATTTAATTGGGATAGGGAACTTCCAGGTGAGATATGTCTCTTTATCAGTTCAGGCTGGCATCTGCCCTACAATTTAGAGTGTCTGAAAGCACTGAGAGACCAAGGGATTTGCCTATAGCCACATACCCAATTTGCATCAGAAACAAGATTTTAACACAGATTTCCCTGACTTATTTTATATACCATATTGTCTCTCTGAGAGAATTAAAAAAAAAAAACCCCAGCAACTATAATTATTGTACCTGGTTCCTTCAGGGATATATAATTAAGTCATGGCTTCTTAAAAAAAAAACAACTCAGTTGTCTCTTAAAGACTACTTTTAGTTAATGCAAGAAAGTGCTTTATTCCTGTTTATCACCTTTGGGGTCAGTCTGAGTGATGAAACATCCCTCACCTTGTAACTAATATCAGCTCTGTTAGCTGATTGTGCTTTAGGCAATAACTAATAAGGAAATATAAGTGGAATGGCTGCAAAGATCTGTCAGTGAGCATTTATTAAGTGCTTAGTATGTACCTTGGAAAACCTGGGTTCAAATCCTGACTTGCACCTACTAGCTGTGAGATGCTGAGCTTTTTGGTTCTCTAGGACTGATATAACACTCTTTATAGGGATCAACTAGATGATTCGCTAAGTTACAAAGAATGGGCCCACTTATGTTGATACAGAGATTTTTCTTCATCCCTAAAATTCCCTGTACCAGGATCACGAGTCCAGTTCCTTCCTCTCTGAGTCAGTCAGCTAAGAGATGGAGCCAATGGCAATAACTACAAAGTCTCTAAATTTAGAGTTTCTTTTTAAAGTGAACAGCAAAAGTTACTGTCCTAGACATTAGTTGAAATAGTGTTGGAATCAACAATTAAAAGGCATGTATATAAGCCGCTGTGCTAAGTTCAGGTAAACACCATCCCCTCCCTAAAAGAGCTCACATTCTAATAGGAGAAACAACATAAATAATCAGGATATACAGGTTAAATGCATAACAAATGGTAGGTAATTTTGGAGGAGACAGCAGTAGTAGCCAGAAGAACCAAGAAAGGCCTCCTAGAGGTGACACTTTAGCTGATTTTGAAAGAAAATCAGAGATTCTAAAAACTGGAGACTGAGAAGTAGCACATTCTAATGCAAAAGCATGGAGATGGGAGACAGAGCCCATACACAAAGTGGGTCAGGATGACTGGATTGTAGCCCACATGGTGCAGAGGAGACTATGAGAAAATTGTAAATATAAGATGGGACCAGATTATAAGGAGTTTTCAATGACAAAAAGGACTTTATATTTGGTCCTGGAGGTAATGAGAAGCCACTGGAGTTTATTGAAGGGAAGAGGTGCATGATATAGAAATCCCTACAATTTTCAGAATATCCCTTTGTGGAAAATGAATAAAGAGGGGAGAGACAAAGTAGGGATACCACTCGGAAGTTAATACAATAGTTTAGACCTGAGGGAATGAGGACATATATGAGAGCAGCATCCAGAAAAATGTATGAGAGAGACCACATAGAGAAAGAAATTATAAGACTTGGTAATATCCAAATTAGAGATTAGATATCAATCAATCAATAAATATTAATTAAGTATCTACTGTGTTCCAGATACTGTGTTAAGTGATGGAATGAGTAAGACCCAGAGGAGGTAAGATGACAACAAGATCAGAAAACTGGATAACTGAAAGGATGTTGGCTCCCTCAACTAGGGAAGTTCAAAAAGGAGAAGAGTTTTGGAGGAAAGATAATAAGCTCTGTTTTATACGAGTTTGAGTTTGAGATACCTAGAGGTAATTGATGATGCACAATGAGGTTCAGGAGAAAAACTAAGGCTAGAAAACATATTTGGGAATCAGTCAATAAACACACATAAAACGTCTACTATGTGCTAAGCAACGGGGAAACAAATAAAGCAAAAATAATCTCTGAATTCAAGGAACTCAGTCTAATGGGGAGACAACATACAAATAATTATGTTCTAACATGACACATACAGAATAAATTGGAAATGTTTAACAGAGGGAAGGCACTAGAATTAGTGGAGATAGGGAAAGACTTCTAGCCTGGGCAAGGACATGAAGATAAGATTGGAGAGTCTACCAAGTATGTGGACAGCCATTGAAGGTGCACATAGTCCAGAAATGGAGCATTTTACAAGGGGAAAAATGGTTCTGTCACAGGATCACAAAGTACATTGGGAGTTAGGGTTGTGTAAGTTAGGAATGTGTAAGAAGATTGGAAAAGAAGGGTCGTGCTCTATCCACTGTAAAGAACTTCAAAAGACTTTAGAACTTTGATCAACACAATGATCAACCATGTTACCCATTTCCTGAAAGAGAGGTAATGGACTCAGAGTGCAGATTAAGAATTTTTTGGATATAACCAATGGGTATATTAGTTTTACTTGATTAAACAAGTTCGTAACAGGTTTTTTTTTCCTTTTTTTGTGAAATAGGAGATAAGAGTTGGATGAGATAGGAGAGAGTTTTCATAATAAACATCTAATTAAAAATAAAGAAAAACCATAGCTATAGAAGAAAAATTGGAATGAGAATTAATAGCTTACCACAAGAAATAATCAGAGATAAAAAGTCTTATTCAAACAGGGTCATTGAAAATTAGAAGGGACCTAATAGAAATGAATACTTCCATGAGGCCAAAAAAAAAATTAGAGATGACTTCTGGGAACCAGGATGGCAGAGGAAACAATAAATCACTGTAATTCTCTTACATTTGCCTTCAAATAATTATAAAATAGCTCCCTCAAACAAATTCTAGAACAGCAGAACCAGCAAAAAGAATGAGTAAAACAATCTTTTAGCCCAAGAAATTTAGCAGATCAGCAGGAGAGGTCTCTATCACTCAGGTAAAAGGAGAATGCAATTCAGGACCTGAAGCATCCCAGAAAGACCCACTTCAGCAAGCCATGAGTAGATCCTGAGCTCCAATGTGTTGGAGGAAGCAAAAGCCAACAGTCGGACCCCCCACATGCCTCAATTTAGCCAAGGGAATAGGCAGACTCTAGCTCTGAGAACTATAATATAATCCAAAGGAGGATCTGAACAGCATTTTTAAAGAAATTATCAAGAAAAACTGTCCTGATATTGTGGAACCACGTTGCAAAATAGGCTTTGAAAGAATCTAATGATCACCATAGGAAAAAGATTTGCCCCCCCCCCCAAAAAAAAAAAACAACTATAAGGCATTACAGAACTCAAATTACAGTAAAAAAAAAAATATTGCAAATGTCCAGAAAGAAGCAATTCAAATATCAGGGAGTCACAATCAGGATTACAGAGGATTTAGTAGCTACAATATCAAAGGATCCTAAGTCATAAAACATGATATTCCAGAAAGCAAAAGAATAGGATTAAAACCAAGAATCATCTACCAGGTGAAATTAAACAAAATACAGCCAGGGGAAAAATCTCATTCAATGAAATAGAAGGATTTCAAGCTTTAATAAGAAGATAAACATTGTACAAATTTTTTTAATTATTAAATTTATCTGTTTTTATTACACATTGCTTTATGAATCATATTGGGAGAGAAAATTCAGAGCAAAAGGGAAAAAACATGGGAAAGATAAAAAAAAGAGAAAAAAGAAGTGAACATAGCATGTGTTGATTGAGTCTCCATAGTTCTTTTTTCTGCAAGGAGATGACATTTCCTGCCCAAAATGTATTGGGATTGCTTTGGATCACTGAGTCATTGAGAAGAACCAATTCTTTCATAGTTGATCATTGTACAATCTTTCTGTTATTTTATACAATATATTTCTGATTCTGCTTGTTTCACTCAGCATCAGTTCATATAAATCTTTTCAGATCTTTCAAAAATCAGCTTGTTCATCTTTTTATAGAGCAATATTCCATTATCTTCTTATACCACAACTTGTTCAGCCATTCCTGAATTGATGAGCATCTACTCATTTTCCAATTCTTTGCTATCACAAAAAGAGCTGCTACAAACATTTTTGCACATATGGGTCCTTTTGCCCCCTGTATGATTTCCTTGGAATACAAACTCAGTAATGGCACTGCTGGTACAAAGGGTATGCCCACTTTTATAGCCCTTTGATCATAGTTCCTAATTGTTCTCCAGAACAGTTGGATCATTTCATAACTCCACCAACAATGCATTAGTGTTAGACAAAAATTTTGATATTCAATATCAAGATCCAAGAATATCCTAAAAAGGGAAAAGATAACATCAGGGATTCAATGGAACTGAATTCTTTACATCCATACATAAGAAGAAATACACAGATAGTAATCATAACTGTAAATGTGAATGGAATAAACTCACCCATAAAACAGAAGCAGATAGCAGAGTGGATCAAAAATCCTACAATATGTTGTTCACACAAAGCATATTTGCAAAGAGAGACACATATGGAGTAAAGGTTAAGGATTGAAGCATAATCTATTATGCTTCTGCTGAAGTAAAAAAAGCTAAAGCAAAAAGAGGACCAATTAAAAGAGTTAAAGAAAGAAACTACTTCTTGCTAAAAGGTACAGTAGACATTGAAGTAATATATATATATATATATATATATATATATATATATATATATACACCAAATCATATAGGCATCCAAATTCTTAAAGAAGTTATGTGAGTTGTAGGTTTATGACCAAACAAGAGATAGAAAGCATGATGGAATGTAAAATAGATAATTTTGACTATATTAAATAATTTTTTGCACAAACAAAAGCATTGTAACCAAGATTAGAAGTAAAGCAGAAAACTAAGAAACAATCTTTACAACAAGTATCTCTGATAAAGACCTAATTTCTCAAATATATAAAAAAACAGAGTCAAATTTATACAAATGCAAGCCATTCCACAACTGATAAACGATCAAGGGATATGAAAGGATATAATATAAATAACTCAAAACTATATAAGTATATGAGGAAGTGCTCTAAATCACTTTTTAATTAGAGAAATGTAAATTAAAACAAATATGAGGTACTATCTCATACCAATCAGATTAGCTAAAAGGACAAAAATGGAAAATGAAAAATATTGGAGAGGATGAAGGAAAATTAGGATAGTAACGCATTATAGTTGGAGTTGTGAACTGATCCAACCACTCTGTAGAGCAATTTGGAACTATATCCAAAGGATAACTAAACTATTCATAGCCTTTGATCCAGCAATACCACTACTAGGTCTGTATCCCTAAGAAATCATTTAAAAAGGGGAAAATACTTATGTGCAAAAAATATGTTAAGCAGCCCTTTTCATGATGGCAAAATGTTGGAAATTGAGGGGATGGATGAATAAGCTGTGATACATGAATGTAAAGGAATATATTTTGCAATAAAAAATGATGAACAGGCAGATTTCAGGAAAAACCTGGAATGACTTATATGAACTGATGCAGAGTGAAATGAACAAAAATAGCAAATCATTGTACATAGTATCAGTAACATTCTGTGTGATCATTAACTATGAATGACTCAGTTCTTCTCAACAACACAAAGGACTCACAAAGAAAAATGTTATTTACATTCAAAAAAACTGATGCTCTCTGAATGTAGATAAAAGCATAATTTTTTCATTTTTTATGTGTTTTCTTCTTTTTATCTGTTTCTTTTTTCAGTACTGTTACTAATAAGCACATGTGTAATCTTTTTCAAATTGCCTACCATTTTGGAAGAGGGGAGAGGAGAGAAGGAGAAAAATGTGGAACTCAAAATCTTATACATATAAATGCTAAAAATTGTCTTGAAATGTAATTAGGGAAAATACTAATAAAATATTAAAAGAAAGTCAAAAGACTTTTTAAAAATGTAATTAAATTCTTATAAAAAAACAACTGAAAAACAAATCATAGAGAATTTAAGAATCATTGGACAAACTAAAATAAATACAAAATAAAGTGATACATACTAATGACTAAGGGAATAAGAAAAAGTCTCTTGAAGAAAGTAGCACCTGAACTGGACCTTGAAGACCTTGAAGTCTCTTCAAGATCTTAGCAATCTTAAGAGGTAGAAACGAGGAAGAAGAGCATGTAAAAATATAAGGAACATTAGACACAAAAATATAGAGATATACTATTTGATAAAAACTGCTGAGTAAACTGGAAAACAATCTGGCAATAATTAGGTTTAGATAACACCTTATACACAAAAATAACCTTTAAATAGAAACCTGACCTAGATATAGAAAGTCACATCATAAACAGATTTAGATAATCAAGGAGGAAATTACCTTTTGGATCCATGGAGAAAGAATTCATGACTTAAGGAACAATAAAGAATCACACAAGATGAATTTTGATTATATTAAATTTAAAAGTTTTTCTGCAAATAAATCTAATGTGGTAAAAATTAGAAAGGAAGATAACTTGAAGGGAATATTTTCAGCAAGTGTCTTTGATGGGTGTCCAAGATTTGTAGGGAATTGATTCCTTCCACTGAGAATCTCTGAGAGTCATTCCCTAATGAATTGATGGGCAGACGATGCATGAGGTGAGTTTTCAGCAAAGGAGATTTAGACCATGATTTAGGCTAAATGGAGAAATGCTAAATCTCTAGTAACTGGAGAAATGCAAATTGGGGCAATTTAAGATTCTGCCCCAATGGGCAGCTAGGTGACACGGTGATTATGGAACAGGCTGTGGAGTCAGAAGGACTTAAATTCAACACTGGCCCCATATCCAGCAGCTTAGCTGGGTTGACAAAAAGGAAAATGATAAATTTGGAAATTTGGGAGGAGGAGCAGTAAAATGGAAGATTACAGTGGAGCTGTAAATTGGTCCAACCATTTAGGAAAGTAATTTGGAACTAGGTCCCCAAATTGCTACATTATTGTTTCATACTTTTCCAATCTTCATACATCTTACTCTTTCCCCCATACACTGTGATTATTTTATTATTATTATTATAGCTTTTTATTTATAAGATATATGCATGGATAATTTTTCAGCATTGACATTTGCAAGACCTTTTGTTCCAACTTTCCCCCCGCCCTTGCCCCCATCATCTCCCCCAGATGGCAGGTTGACCAATACATGTTAAATATCAATACATATTAAATATGTTGAAGTATAAGTTAAATACAATATATGTATACATGTCCAAACAGTTATTTTGCTATACAAAAAGAATCAGACTTTGAAATAGTGTACAATTAACCTGTGAAGGAAATCAAAAATGCAGGTGAACAAAAATAGAGGGATTGGGAATTCTATGTAATGGTTCATAGTCATCTCCCAGAATTCTTTCACTGGGTGTGGCTGGTTCAGTTCACTACTGTTCTATTGGAACTGACTTGATTCATCTCATTGTTGAAGAGGACCACGTCCATCAGAATTGATCATCATATAGTATTGTTGTTGAAGTATATAATAATCTTCTGATCCTGCTCATTTCACTCAGCATCAGTTCATGTAAGTCTCTCTCTAGGCCTTTCTGAAATCATCCTGCTGGTCATTTCTTACAGAACAATAATATTCCATAATATTCATATTCATTCAGCCATTCTCCAATTGATAGGCATCCACTCAGTTTCCAGTTTCTGGCCACTACAAAGAGGGCTGCCACAAACGTTCTCGCACATATGCCCAGTAGTAACACTGCTGGATCAAAAGGTATGCACAGTTTAATAACTTTTTGAGCATAGTTCCAAATTGCTCTCCAGAATGGCTGGATGTATTCACAATTCCACCAATAATGTATCAGTGTCCCAGTTATCCCACATCCCCTCCAACATTCCGCATTATCTTTCCCTGTCATTAAGCCAATCTGACAGGTATGTAGTGGTATCTCAGAGTTGTCTTAATTTGCATTTCTCTGATTAATAATGACTTGGAACATCTTTTCATATGGCTAGAAATAGTTTCAATTTCTTCATCTGAGAATTGCCTGTTCATATCCTTTGACCATTTATCAATTGGAGATTGGCTTGATTTCTTATAAATTAGAGTCAATTCTCTATATATTTTAGAAATGAGGCTTTTATCAGAACTTTTGACTGTAAAAATGTCTTCCCAGTTTATTGTTTCCCTTCTAATCTTGTCTGCATTAGTTTAGTTTGTACAAAAACTTTTCAATTTGATATAATCAAATTTTGTGATCAATAATGATCTCTATTTCTTCTTTGGTCATAAATTCCTTCCTCTTCCACAGGTCTGAGAGGTAAACTATCCTATGTTCTAATTTATTTATAATCTCATTCTTTATGCCTAGGTCATGAACCCATTTTGACTTTATCTTGGTGTACGGTATTAAGTGTACACTGTGATTCTTGATGCCCTTCTTGATGTTTCTCCATTGACTATCTCACTGTTCTCACCTTTCCTGCCCTCATCTCTGCTTCCTGGCTCCTCAAGTGTCCTTCAAGTCTCATCTAAAGTCCTACCTTTTGCATGGTCCTCTTTAATGTTAGTGCCTTTCCCCATTATTATTTTCAGTTTTTCCTGTATTTAGGATGTAACAGAGTTATTTGCATATTTTCTCCCTCTTGAGCTCCTTTAGAATAGAAATTTTTTTTACCCTTGTATCACTTGAGCTTAGCAGAGTACCTGGCACAAGTAGGTGCTTACTTAATGCTTACTGACTTGACTTCTACATATTCTTTTTTTTTTTTGATGTTGGAAAAAATGTTTATTAGCTGTATAATATTTACATGCAAAATGGACCATCTAGGCTTCCAAGATTAAAATTAGAAAACACCAAGAATGAATGCCATAATCTAGATTAAGATCTCCTTCTACATATTCTTTAACTTAGATGTACCACTGCTGAGTCTGTACCTAAATGGGATCAGGGAGAGAATAGGAGGGCCTATATTGAAGGGATAATTATAGCATCACTTCTTATGATAATCAGGAATTGGAAACTAGGGGGTGTCTGTTGAGGAATGTCTAAACAGATTACAATGTGTGTATGTGATGGAATATTGTGTTGTGAAAAATGATGAGATTAGTAGTTTCAGAGGAAACTGCATAGAGCTTTATGAAATACTATGAAAATTTGGACTTCCAGGGGCAAAACCAAGATGGTGGGGATGACACAAATTTCTTTTTGACTTTCTCCTACAACCCTCACACTAATTACAAAATTTAGCCTCTAAATTAGCTCTGGACCGGCAGAACCCACACATATTGGGAGGACAACAAATTACCAGCAGAAGATGGAGGGAGGTAGCCAGGTGCAAACAATTGAGCATAGACACCAGCACAGGCAGCGCAGAGTCCTGGGATGGTGCAGGCTCTGCAGGGTGGAGAATCTACAGGGACGAATCTACAGGAAAGAATCTATAGCAGTGTGGACCACTCTGCCCTGGTTTCAAGCCAGTAGATCAGCAGAGAAGTTATAAAATATCCAACACAAACACAAAAGATCAATAATGAACCCCAAAATGCCAAAATCGCATGGGATCTTGCCACTCAGCACTGGGAGTGAGTCAGCACTAACCCAGCACAACTGCAGCCCTGGTCCCCATCACACCAGGCTCTCCTAGAAGAAATTTAAAAGAATCTTAAAGGAGAGCTAGAAGAAAAATAAGGAAAGGAAATGAAAGCTTTGCAAGAGGGTTTGGAAAAGGCATATAATTCATTAAAAGATAGATTTGATAAAATGGAAAAAGAAAACAACTCCCAGAAAAATAGAATTTGTGAAACAGAAAAAGAAAATAACTCCTTAAAATTTAAACAGAATTTGTGAAGTGGAAAAAAAATTCCATAGAACAAAACAAGTCATTTAAAAATTCAATTAGACAAATATAAAAAGAAGTAAAAAATGTAAATGAAGAAAATAATTCACTAAAATTCAGAACTGAATAAATGGAAATGAATGATTCAATGAGACAACAAGCATCAGTCAAGCAAAACAAAAAAAAAATAGAAAAAAATACCTAATTGGGAAAACCAACCTGGAAAATAGATCTAGGAGAGACAATCTAAGGCTTATTGGACTTCCTGAAATCCATGATGAAAATAAAAACAGCCTAGATACTATCTTTCAGGAAATCATCAAAGAGAATTTCCCAGATATCAAGGAAACAGAAGGTAAAATGACCATTGAAAGAATTTACCAAATACCTCCTGAAAGAGACTCCAAAATTAAAACCCCAAGGAATATCATGGCTAAATTTGAGAATTATTGGACCAAGGAAAAAAATATTACAAGCAGCCAGAAAGAAACAATTCAAATACCAAGGAGGCACAATAAGATTACTCAGGACCTAGCAGCTTCCACTTTAAAGGATCAAAGGGTATGGAATCTGATATTCTGAAAGGCAAAGGAACTTGGAATACAGCCAAGAATAAACTATCCAGCTAAACTACGTATTTTCTTTCAGGGAAGAAGATGGACATTCAATGAAACTGGTGAATTCCATTTATTTTTGATGAAAAGACTAGAGCCAAACAAAAAAATTTGACCTCCAAATATAGAATTCAAGAGAAGCATAACGAGGTAAAAAGAAAAAGAAAATCTTGAGAATTATTTCTGTTATGGGTTATAACAATAAAATCAGATTATACATGTATAATCTGATTTTATTGTTATAATGTAAAAAAGAAACTAAAGGTGGAAAGGGGATTGTAACAGAAAAAAAGAGAAAAGTAGAGGTAAAATGAGGGAAATTACATGTCAGGAAAAGACAAAGAAAACCTATTATAATTAAGGGAAAGAAGAGAGGGTGATGAATATTGTGTGAATATTATTCTCATCAGATTTGACCCAGAGAAAGAATATTAAATATATTTAGTTTTACCGAGAAACATTTCTTTCTCATCTTATAGAAAGGTGGGAGGGGAAAGAGGAAAAGAGAAGGGATAGGCTAAATAGAAGGGAAAACAGAAATAGTAGGGAAAAGGTATAAGAAAGACAGAGAGTCTCTAAAGGGAGAGGACTGCTGGAGACAAATAATGCCCATAAGTTAAAATATTGGGGAGGAGGGAAAGGGGAAAAGGAAAGAGGAAAGTATAATTTGGGGTTAATAAGATTGCAGGAAATACAGAATTAGTAGTTTTAATTGTAAATGTGAATGGGGTGAACTCTCCCATAAAACATAAGCAGATAGCAGACTGGATTAAAAGCTAGAATCCTACAATATGTTATTTACAAGAAACATGTTGCAAGCAGAGCAAAACATACAGACTAAAGGTAAAAAGCTGGAGTAGAATCTATTATGCTTCAGGTGAAGTAAAAAAAACAAAACAAAACAAAAGACCAAAAAGGGATAGCCATCCTAATCTCAGAACAAGCAAAAGCTAAAATTGATCTAATTAAAAGAGATAAGGAAGGAAACTATATCTTGCTAATGGGTACCACAGATAATGAAGCAATATCAATATTAAACAAATATGCACCAAGTAGTGTGGCATCTAAATTCCTAAAGAAGTTAAGAGAGTTGCAAGAAGAAATAGACAGCAAAACTATAATTGTGGGAGATCTCAACCTTTCACTCTCAGAATTAGATAAATCAAATCACAAAATAAAAAAGAAAGAAGTTAAAGAAGTAAAAAGAATACTAGAAAAGTTAAGTATGATAGATCTTTGGAGAAAACTAAATGGAGACAGAAAGGAGTACACTTTCTTCTCAGCAGTTCATGTAACCTATACAAAAATTGACCATATATTAGGACATAAAAACCTCAAAATCAAATGCAGAAAGGGAGAAATAGTAAATGCATTTTTTTTCATATCATGATGCAATAAAAATTGCATTCAATAAAAGGCCAGGGGAAAATATTCCAGAAAGTAATTGGAAACTAAATAATCCTACCCTAAAGAATGAATGGGTGAAACAGCAAATCATAGACAAAATAAATTATTTCATACAAGAGAATGACAATAATGAGATAATATACCAAAATTTGTGGGATGCAGCCAAAGCAGTAATAAGAGGAAATTTTATATCTCTAAATGCTTACTTGCATAAAATAGATACAAGAGAAAGAGAAGATCAATGAATTGGGCTTACAACTAAAAAAGCTAGAAGAAGAACAAATTAACCCCCCCAATCAAATACCAAACTTGAAATTATGATTAGAAAAAGGAAAGAAGAAAATCAAATTGTTAATCTCAAAAATGAAAAAGGGAGAACTATCCACCAATGAAGAGGAAATTAGAGCAATTGTTAGGAGTTAATTTTCCCAACTTTATGCCAATAAATTTGACAACCTAAGTGAAATAGTGGAATACCTACAAAAATATAGATTGCCCAGATTAACAGAAGAGGAAATAAATTACTTAAATAGTCCCATTTTAGAAAAAGAAAGAGAACCAGCTATTAATCAACTCTCTAAGAAAAAATCCCCAGAGCCAGATGGATTTACGTGTGAATTCTACCAAACATTTAAAGAACAATTAACTCCAATACTATATAAACTATTTGATGAAGAAATTGAAATTATTTGTGATAAAATGAAAAGTTGCTCCAAGTAACTATTGTTCAGAGAAATGCAAATTAAGACAACTCTGAGATACCACTACACACCTTTCAGATTGGCTAAGATGACAGAAAAAGATAATGATGAATGTTGGAGGAAATGTGGGAAAACTGGGACACTGATGCATTTTTGGTGGAACTGTGAATGGATCCAACCATTTTGGAGAGCCATGTGGAACTATGCTCAAAAAGTTATCCCAACTATGCACACCCTTTGATCCAGCAGTGCTACTACTGGGATTCTATCCCAAAGAGATCTTACAGGAGGGAAAGGAACCCATATGTGCAAAAATGTTTGTGGCAGCCCTTCTGGTAATGGCCAGAAACTGGAAACTGAGTGGATGCCCATCAACTGGAGAATGGATGAATAAATTATGGGATATGAATGTTACAGAATATTATTGTTGTGTACCTAGCGACCAGCAGGATGATTCCAGAGAGGCCTGGAGAGACTTACATGAACTGATGCTAAATGAAATGAGCAGCACCAGGACATCAGTATACAAGTAAACAACAAGACTATAGGACAGTTCATTCTGATCCGACGTGGCTCTCTTCCACATCAAAGCAGTTCCAGTTGTTCAGTGATGAAGAAAGCCAACTCCACCCTGAGAGAGGACCGTGGCAAGTGAGTGTGAACCACAACATAGCACACTCTCTCTGTTGTTGTTTGCTTGCATTTTCTTTTCTTTCTCAGTTTTTTTCTTCCTTCTTGATCTGATTTTTCTTGTGCAGCAAGATAACTATAAATATATATACACATATTGGATTAACATGTATTTTAACATATTTAAAATTCTGCCAGCAAGGGGAGGGGGTAGGGGGAAGGAAGGGAAAATTTGGAACAAAAGGCTTTGCAAGGGTCAATGTTGGAAAAATTACCCATGTATATGTTTTGTAAATAAAACGCTTTAATTAAAAAAATGAAATACTGTGAAGCAAAATGAGCCAAATCAGAACAATTTATGCAACAATGTTAAAAATATTAATTTTGAAAGAATTTAGAACTCTAATCAATAGAGTGATAAACTACAAATCTAAAAGAATTAAGATAAACATTGCATGCACACTATTTTGGACTTGGCCAGAGTGAGAATTTGTTTTTAGCAGACTAAAGTTTTTCTTTTTCTTTTTCTTTTTCTTTTTCTTTTTTTTTTTTTTTTTTTGACATTTGCCCAAAGGGGAGAAGTCAAGTGTGAGAAAAATTAAGGAAAAAAACCACACAACTATATTTGTACTACATTTATTTCAATATAACACTGTGGTACAGTGGTGTTGATGTGAATTAAACTTCGGTACTGAATCATTCTGACAAAGACAGTATACATAATGCTGATAAAAAAGAAATATTTTGATGCACTTCCTTAATGAAGTGAGATTAATATTAATATTAGTGTTATTTGAAATAAATGAGGATTATTAAAAATAATTTAAATCCACAAGATTTAAAGTGGACACCATTTGCATTTTTAAATTTCTGGCATTTCTAAGACACACAGGCTGTATAATAAAATAAAATTTTAAAAAAGAGAGAATGACAGACGAAATAAAAATAATGACATGGTAATAGTATGTTATGCAAAAACTAGCAAATAGGGCAGTATGGCCTGAATAAAGAACACTTGTGGTGAAGTAATGTAAAATCAGCCTTGAAAGAAAGATTGGAGCCAGATAGAAAAAAAGCTTCAAATGACAAACAACAAAGTTTTTATTTGTTCCCAGTGACAATAAGCAATTAGTGACGCTTCATGATCTGGGAGGGATCTGATATGTGCTTTAAGAAGACTATTTTGGCAGCTATGTGAAAAATAAATTGGAGGAGGGAGAGGTTTGTTACAGGGACATGAATTTGGAGGCTATTTGAATAGTACGTGTGAGAATACAGGTAATACTTTAGTGGTACTTTCTTCCCCTGAATTTACCCTAGGAGCTATAATTCTAGATAAAGCTCTGAATGTAATTACTTTTTTTTCCTTAGGTATCCACCATTTCTATTGCATACTCAAAGCCCTTAAGTTTATTTAACTAGAAGGGATAACTAGGAGAACAAGATGTGTATTTTGGATGTAAAAGAAGCCCAAAATTCTGAGAATCATTTTGAATTCTCACATTAATCAAAGGAAAACACAGGAAAACAGACTCTGGGAGAAGCTGGTCTTCAGAGGGAAGAAATACATGCCACTTAAATGCCCCCTTTCTTCAAGATTACTGATTTAAATTCACATTAACTTTTTTTGATGGTGGAATGACATTAGACCTCTTATATCAATGTCTTTTCCTTAGAGAGAGTTCACCTTTGCATTGATTGCTGGAGTACAATAGAAACCACTTGTTTATTCTCTTTCCCCTTAATTTTTCTCATTCCTAAAAGAAATAATTTTTTTCTTATTCCTGCTTGAGGATCATTAACACAATTTCCATATTTAGATGCTAGTAATGGAGGATATAGAAGAAATTTAAAACACAAGTGAAAAAAGGATATGAGTGTTTATCTTTGGGTTCAGTAAGGTCCAAGAGCTATTGACAACCTCAGGGGAAAACTGAGTAACTCCTAAACTGGAGAAACTTCTTAATTCAGCTAAAAAAACATCAGGGATTTCTTATTGAGAAGGCTAACTAAGAATCATTACAACTTCTTGAGTAGTGCTAGCTATAAGGAGCTTTGAGTTTGAGCAATAATAAACACGAATTGAATAGCCCAGGGACATGCTGGCCAGCGTGATCTCATTCCAAAGAGAAATAACACTTCTCGAAAAAGTTGTAATGACACATTGGTGAATAATACACAGTAACTTTGATAGCAGAATGAAGCAGAAGGCAGAGAGCTTCAGTAGATGGTAACTACTGAAGTAGTAGTGATAAGGGAATTTCATAATCATTCTAAGGCATGAGAGTAAGTAGAGGCAACAATAACAATGAAATACATCTGGGTGTCATAAGACAGAGTTAGTAGAGAGAAGAGGGCTTTTTAAAAATTAGTGGGATTTTTTTTTTTCCTCCTACCTATGCTCAAGGCGGATAGAATTCAAGTCCTTTCTTCGCTCAGAGCATAAATTTTCTAGGTACTTTAAAAAATCTTTGCAATATCAATGGAATATTATATTCATTTGTGAATAGGAGCTGAAAATGGTGCTACTTTATGATTTTTTTCCAAGAGATTTCTTTTTCTATTCCATTCTAATTAAATACTCTATATTTGACATATGGTTTTTGACTGATATATTAGGAAAGCAGACACAGAATGAAGACTTGAACTATATGGCTTTTCCATATGGAACCCACAAAATTCTAGCAATGAATAAGTTAGCTGTCACATTTCTACACCTATACTCCATGTAGACGGTGCATTAGACCTATACGTGGAATAAAATATTCTACAATATTTTATTATTTTATTTAATTGTATTTTATTTTTCCAAATACATGCAAAGATATTCAATATTCATCTTTGTAAAACCTTGTGGTCCAAAATTTTCTATCTCTTCCTCTCCCTGTCCCCTTCCCAAGATAGCAAACAATCTGATATAGGTTAAATATGTGCAATTCTTCTAAATGTATTTCCATATTCATCATGCTACACCAAAAAAAAAAAAAAAAATCAGATCAAAAAAAAAAATTGAGAAAGAAAAAAGAAGTAAACAAACAACAAAAAGGTAAAAATACTATGCTTTGATTCATATTCAGTCTCCATAGTTCCCTCTCTGGATGCAGGTGACTCTTTTCAACACACCTATTATTCCAGAATACTTTAAAGCTATATTTGTTGAGGCACATTACTGAACGTGTCCATACATTTCTTCCACTGGGGGCAATAGAGCATTTGAAGTCCTAAAGGATTGATCATCATCTCAAAATTATCTTTCATTCAACAAATATTTATGTAATTCTACACTTGGGTAAATCATTTTATCACTCTGGGCTTTAATTTGTTCATTTGCAAAACGAGAGGTTTAAACCAGGTGGATGATCTCTAAATTCCTTTCTACCTTTACAATTTTATAAAGACATTGATGGCTCCACACTACTTTAGGTAGAATAATTCTCAGTGATTCAGTTTGTATATTCAGTCCTTTGATGCTGTATTAAACCTTACTGGGAAGAATTTCTATGCTAGCAATTCCTTATGTCATCTCCATCAGCTACCAGTGATTATTTAATTAAGTATAATCTTGGTTTTTAGACCATAATGATAAAACATACTTTCACATTCTCCTATGAAAGTCATGATGATCAGCTTGTTTTTCTTCAGAACCTTATTACTTTGCTTTGGCAACTCGTGGAGGAAACAGACTACTGTACTACTCATCAGCCTTGTCAGTATTGGGAATTAAGGCTTTTGGATCTGACTGTAGTCTTGGCCCCTTTCACTCTCATGACAGCTCCAGTACAAAAAATAAGTGAGTGTCTATTGATGGAAAATTGTCATCAATTGTCCTATCAAAGGGACTGGGGGCTTATTTTCTCTGATAGCCCCAGTCTGGCTGGGTTCTCTGCAGCTGTGTTGGCTCTCACCTCTTGGCACACAAGGAGATTGCTGGTATTTTCTACCCCTTCTCCTTCACCACAGAATCCCTATTGATATGGCAGAGTCCTGGGAGTTGATTAATCAACAGTTTTAGTACAGAGACCTCAAAAAATAAATTAAATTTCATCACACCAAAAACATTGTTTTTGTAGGAGAATCCCTTTTTAAAAGTTCTGCCATAATATAAAGATTCTCCTTTGATGGATATTTGTGTCATTTAGCTTACTTTATGGTTTGGGGGATTTCATAAGCATATAGGAAATTCTAAATGATTTTTAGCCCACTTCTCATTTATTCATCAGATTTTTAAATCTAAATTTTATTATAACTTCCATTAACAAATATAGGTATTTAAATATGAGTGAGAACAAAGGAAAATTATCAAAGTAAGCAAGTAAGCTAAAAAAAATCACAATAAAAGATCATGTGATTATGAATGTGTCTGACTTCTGTATTTTCTGATAACTAATTTCCCCCATTCCTAGGAGAGGCAGTGGGATTGTGGATAAATTGGTTTATGTAAGCTGGAAAAGCCTAAATTCAAGAACTCCACATGCTTCCAATGTGGGCAAGACACTTACTCTCTCAATGCTACAAGCAATTCTCTAAGACTATAAGTTATAAATGAGTTGTACATATGTGTAAATGTATATGTGTATATATATATATATAATATGTGTGTGTGTGTATACTTCCATATATATGTCTATCTATATCTATATTTATCTATATCAAAGGAAAAGGGATTTCCCCACTGGAAGTCCATATACCACTGAAATTATAATCTGAACCAAGATAATACTACATATCTTCCAAAAGATGTCTGTATTTTGGCTTTAACACAATATTATCTACACTTTTCTTGTTTTCTTGTTCTTTTTGACTTTTTAAATACTCTCTCTGTATGTTTGTATATATATATATATATATATACATGTGTACTATACATAAATGTGAATTTTTTGCTTTAATTTATCAACATACTGTATATATTATTCATTTGGTTCTTCTTTCATTGCTACCCCAAATCATAGGCCTCTTCCCATGTTTCTTTAAATTCTTTATATTTATTGTTTCTTAAAGACATTTATATACCATTATTTGTTCAGTCATTTCTTATTTAATTGAAATCTTATTTGTTTCTAGTTTTATTTTATTAATAGTTCTACTACAAATATTTTTGCAAGGATAGGCTTTTATTCCTTTTAACAGTCTCTATGGTGATAATAGCTCCAGATTGGGATATAGTTGCAATAGTGGGACCACTAATTTATTTTTTGCTTCTACGATTTGTTTCACTTATTACTTTTTAAAAAACTGAGTCTTCCTATCTCATTCAGGTGCCCATTCATGGCCCCAGTCACAATATTGGGTCAGAATAGAAACTTTAATTTGCTCATTTTTCTAACCTGGCTTACTTATCCTTCCTTAAGCAGCCTACTGGATTTCTTCTCCTAAGGCCTCATAATATAATTCTGGACTTAGTGCAGACAGCAAATTTGTTTTACCCTGTTGCAGCTCAGAATTCTCATACCCAAGTCATCTACCAGACTCAGTCTTCCCATTAGCAGGGACTACCTGCTACTCACTTAGTTCGTGAAATCTTTAGAATTATTTAGTTTATAATTTTAAATTATTTCCTTAAGGCTTTTTATTGTTGATAATTTTTATTTCATGGTGGCCAGAAATAATATGTTCAATATCTCTTATTTTGTGACGGCATTCATGAAATTATTATAATGTTGTATGTTGTCAGTTTTTGTAATGGATCTTTGTACAATTGAGAATTATATATGCTTCTTTATATTTCCATTCAGCAATCTGTTATACCTAACTTTTCTAAAATTTTGTTCTTGTTTTTAATCTTTTTTTTTCTTCTTAACCTTTTTATTAGATTAGACATAGACCTAAAAGGGGAATATTGAGATTCTTGACTAAAATTCTGCCATCTATTTCTTTCTGTATGTTCCTTGTGAATAGAGACAGTTTCATTCTTTGTATTTGTATCCCAAATGCTTACCACAGTGCCTGGATCATAGTAGAAGATTAATACATATCTATAGATTGATTGATTAACTTTTTCTTTGGGGATGTAAATGCTCTGCTATTTATTACATGCATATGCATATATGTGTGTGAGAGAAAAACAGACAAACTTAGATATATCTCTGAGAATCTATAAAAGGCTCCAGATGTTTAGTTTTATTAATGTTTTTGTTGCTCCTCTTTGATTTTCTCTGTAGTATTTTCTGCAAATATTTAAACTTTTTATCAATGTGTATTCCTTTAATGTCTTGCTGTCAAGGCTAGTGTTTCTATGACAGATAATAGTGAGTGTGGACAGCCTTATTAATTTCAACTGTAAATGGACAAGGCTTTAAAGTTTCATTGCATACTCTAGATGTTTTACTACATTTCATACAGACATTCTATTAAATACAATGCTTCCTTTTTGGTTAAATTAAATAATTTATATTATGCAAATATCTATTAAACACCTATTTTAAATGTCTGTTATATCTTATTTCTGTCCCTGGGCGGGTTCTAACCATTAAACTTTCAGTTAATAGCCTAATGCTGGCTATGCCTATAATTATAATAATAATAGCTTAGAGTTGTATAGGGCTTTTAATTCATTTTCAAACACTTTCATAGCTATTATGTCATTTGATCTTTGGAATATCCCTGCAAGGTATGCAGATAGGACACACACATACATATTTACACAATACATATATACTAAAGAATTTCATGGTTAGAACAAAATTAAACAAATGGGGATTATATATATTTATATGTGTGTGTGTTTATATACATTATCTATGTATACACATATATTTGACAGATAAGAAGACTGAGGCATAAAATTTGATTTGCTTAAGGTCACACTTACCCTATGCTTTTCTCTGACCAGATAAACTGTAGGGTAACAGAAAAAATCAATTGTTTCAGAGATAATTACAAAATTAGGTTATTTTAGTTTCCACTGAAATAATCCATCATTCTTTGTTCAGGAGTATTTAGAGGAAGTTATTGCATTATCCATTAAGTCATAGCTCTATGATAATCTTTCATAGGATTTTCCCATGAGATTCACTAAATTCCTTCCTTTACTTACTGTACTGCTGCCTCAGGGGCACTGGTTGTGTGGGTGGGTGAGCCATGCTAGGCTTTCCCTCACCCCTTCCACCACCTTAAATTACAATCATCCCTGCTAATTACAACCCTAATCACTGCCTCCTTCTGCAGCTTTTATAATTGAACTTGTTTGACAAAAGGAAGAATCAATACTTTTTTCCACACTTGTCTGAGTGAACACAATGAGCAGGAATGCATTAGCCTAAACTTAGAATTTCTTTGAGTGTCTTGATTAGATCTCAGCCATCTTGGTTGGGTAAGTCTTTGAAAGAGATCTCCCACATTTGTGGATTTCTGGATGAGAACTATTGAGCCCTTTCTATGGTGGAAGAATTCTGTGGGAATATAAAGAAAGGCAGAAATAATCATTGTCAAAGAGATGAATTTTAGAATAGAATGAGAAGAAAAATTATCTAAAGTTTGGCAATTCAAGAGCACCAATTGCCATTCTGAAAGATGAACTGGGCAGCCACTTACCTTCCCCTTCTGCTTCCTCAACTCATTCTTGGAAATATGTCAGGGGCAATAGGATCCCAACATTTTCAAAGCTCAGAAGCTCTGGCACAACAACTCTGGTTCATGCTATTAGCATCTCAATTTTACAGTTGAGGAAACCAAGGCAAACTAAGGTTAATGATCACATAGCAAGTGCTGGGGCTGGATTTGAACTTAGATTTTCCTAACTTTAGATCCAGTTCTCTATCTCCTATATTTCCTAGAGACCAGTTTATAACTGCTCTACAGTTTATTAGAATTGTCTATAGCACTGAAGGATTATGTGACTTTTTTAGGATTGCAAATGCTTGTATCAGAAATGATCTTGAACCCAGGTCTTTCTGAAGAAGGCTAACTCTTATCCTTCAAGACATGATCTCTTTCTTAGGAATTAGTTGTTGTTGGCTATGAGAGCTAATTATCAGTGCCTCAGACATTTCTTATTATAACTAAGTAATAATGTGAGTTCCCATCTACATAGGAGTGGAGATAATTTTCTCACCATAAATTTCCAATGCTATTGAAATCAAAGGTATGATTTTCTTCTAGATCCCCTCAAAAAAAGTTGTAGAGAGCTTGCATTTTTTGTTTTGATTTTAGCCCAAAAATTCTGCCTGAAAATATTTTTGCATCACAGGAAAAACTGGTCTCTTATAAAGGCTCATTAATCAAATCCAGTCCAGACCAACTCATCATACAATTAATTGCACATTGGGGAAAATAGGTGTGATTTCACAAAATTGGGAGGTTAACAATATAATGCTAATTGTTTTTTTAAAAAGGTCCATAGAATCATTTTAAATTATACGAATGAGGACATAAAGAAGTTTAGAAAGAAGTACAAACAGGATATTTTTGAAAAGTGATGGGTAGAATTGAATGCATTCTTTAAAAAAAAAATAGCAAGCAGTATGAAAAAAAAGATTCAGGATTTAATAAAGAATCATTTTTGTGAGTGTTCTGCTATGTAATTTTAAATGTTCTCTTTTTTGATGTTTAAATTCAAAATATGAAAAAACAAACTGATTTTTAAGTCAAAATAAAAAATATAATCGTAGTGTTCTGATATTTGTATTCCCAGTACTGTGAGTCAGCAGAATAACCATACAGGGAAGCTTCTTTACTGGCACATTTTAAAATATATCACTGAAGATAGAAAGAAGCAAGACAGTTTTGCAAAGTAATGTATATAACTGAATGTATTCTTTTTTAAAAATAGAAAGCATGGATTTAATTTAATTTAATAAATTAATAAAATTTAATTTAAAATAGATGCAAGATTTAAAAGAATTATTTTTGTGTGTGTTCTGTTATGTAAATTTAAAATGTTCTTTTTTGTGTTTAAGTTCAAAATATGAAAACAAACTGATTTTTAATATGTTATATATATATATATATATATAAACAATCTCAGTGCCCTGATATCTGTACTCCCAGTACTTTCATGACTCAGCAGAACAACCCAGAGCATTTAAGTACAAGAAGAACTTCTCCCTGGCTTTTCAGGAAAGAGAATTAGAGAAATCTGGAAGATCAGTGTGTATAGAGCAGTGGATCTGGAGTCAAGAATACTCGAGTTCAAATCTTACAGACACCAGCTGTTGATTCATGGGTGAGTATTTATCCTCTGTTTGCCTTATTTCATAGGGAAAAGAAACGATACTTGATTCTTTTCTAAGAAAATCCCACGGATAGTATGGACCACACAGGGTCATGGAGTCACAGAGAGGAGGAAGAGGGAAGGAGTAAGTAATATCTCCCTTGTGTTGAGCGCAAGGCTCAGAAGGAGGAATGTTCTCTTCACAAATTCTCCATCACCAGCATTCTCCCTGCGTGCCTCATTTCCAAAGCTCAGGAAGAAGCAGTTTGATCAGAAATACCTTGACACAGGTATCAGTACTGGAGGAAGGTCCATCACGAGGATCCACCAGAAAGCTCAGAGAGGGGAGGGGAAGGACATCACGCCTGATGGAACTAAGCTGCTTAGCAACATTAGTGTCGGCTCCAAAAGACAGCTTTACAGCAGCCTGACAGTTTCTCCCAGATTAATTTTTTGAAACTAAAGTCTTGGCTTCCAGTTCCCATCTGACCTAGCTACAGCCCCCTTTGGGAATGAGGTCAGCTTGCAAGTTTGCTCTGCCAAACAACTTCCTGGGTAAAGAATTCAATAATAATAAATCCTCCTTCCCTTCCCACCACATCAGGGCAGGGCTGGCTGGTATTTATACAGGTTTAAGTACTTGACAAGCCTTATCTCATTTGAGGCTTGCAATAACACAGGGGGCTAGGTACTAATGGGAAATCAGGGACCAAGACAGGCTTAGTGAGTTCAATGGCTTAGAGACAACCTGATCCAAGCATGTCATTTATAAAAGACCTGAGGGATAAGGTGATTTCTCCCTACTTACACAGGGAGTAGCCATCAGAGGAAAGATTTAAACTTGGGTTTTCTGACTCTTGATTTCCTTTACAACATAGGATTGAGTTGTTCAAAAAACCTCAAAACTGGGGAATTTAATTCTTCCTCACCCAGAAACTCCTTTGTAGGGAAAAAAAATCTCTGCATTTTTCAGGTCGGAATGGAGAACCTTTGCAGGTAGCTAGACCTCCTTTTCTGAGCCTAGAAGGCAGTTGACTTATGTCAGGGACATAGCGTAGGCAGAAACAGCTCCCACTTCCCCCCTGTAGAATTCAGCACATGGGAGGATTCCATCCATACTTGAACTGCATTGGGTGATGGGCGTGGGAGTGGGGAGCAAGCTTTGGGCTCAAGGTTTCTCTACTAGCACACTCAGCTTTCCAGCTGCTTTTGAAGGATAAGAAGGAGATAATCACCAAAAAAAAGTTTGAAAGAAGGGCAAAAAAGCTTTTGTCACATCCCCACTCACCCTGCCAAAGTTTAGTTGTTTCAGCTTCCAAGGCTGCAGGGGCAAACATACTGAGCCAGTCACAGGGAGCCATGACCTATAAAAGAAAGCCATCAATAAAAGCTTTGTAAGAAGCCAGCAAATTCACTGAGAGAGAAGGAAGGTGGGAGGTTCTGGGTTTTTAACTGTGAGTTTGTAACTGTTAGGAAGAATTTACCCCTCCCTGTGCCATTTACATCTGGTAGCAGTTCTATCTAGTGTTTGCAAAGTGACATAATATCAATTCAGTGTTTTTTTTTTTTACTTGAATCCCATAAACTCTTGTAATTCCTTTGTACTATAGTAATCTTACATTTATATGATGATGGTCTATTATTCTCATATTATATTTTTATTAAAGCATTTTTATACAATGCTTTAAGATTTGCAAATATTCTCTCATTTGACCCTCATGACAATCCTGAAAGGTAGCTGTTATGATTAGCCCCATCTTACAGATGAGGAAATTGAGGCAGAAATTAATTGAGGTCCACATTCACAGTTAGTAAACGGGTTGATTTTTTCTTGGCTCTCAGTGAGTCTACTCAAGATGTTTAGTGAGAGAAAAACATCTCCATGAAAGGGCCTAAATCTATATAGCCCCTTCATTGCTCTTTGCTGTTTTAGGTGAATAGAGAAGGAACTTTGTGAATTTTAAGGGGTCCAGAGGGTAATTCTGTATCCTGGCATTCTGGAGAGTGTAAATAGCACAGTGTTGATGCCATGAGAAGCAGGGAATAACCATGGAGTAACATTTAAGACCCTGACTACCAGCAGGAACTATGGACTGATCCAGTTATGTGTTTATGGACGCAGACTTGTGGGACCAGTATTATGTAAGAACTGAACTAAGTTGAGCTTTTTCTCCCAGAAACTGAGATGATATAGAGGAGAAGCCCCCATAATGGTGGAGTAAAAATATCTGAACTTTGTGATTGCCATACCTTTGAAGACAATATTAATTTATTTTTAAAAGTTTAATAGATGTTATTTTTCCCTAATTACATATCAAAACAATTTTTAACACTTTTAAATAAATTTTTGAGTTCTAAATTCTATCCCTACCTCTTTCCCTTCCCAGTAAGAGACAGTAAGCAATCAGATTTAGGTTATATATATATGTGCAATCATATAAAACATTTCCATATAAGTCAGAAAATATTTATTTATGAAAGTGACCTACTATTATATAATTAAATAAAAAATGGGGTGCTGTGCTGTTCATTGAGCCCCTGACAATGGGAGAAACCCAGCAAATATGGACTATGAGTGTACTGCTCATATACAAAAATATCTACAATACAAGTCACTAATTTGTCTCTGGGTGGGTCTCAATTTCCGCAACTTTGAAAAAGAGATTGAGCCAGATGGCCTCTTAGATTTCTTCCATCTCTAACAATTAATTATCCTATAATGATAGATACCATATGGTTAGTGCAACAAAGTACTATAGGAGTTCAGGGGAGGGAGCAAAGGATCACTTTTGGCCTTTGGTGGTCAGGAAAGAATTATAGAGGGAGAGAGCATTTTGGTCACTGGACCCTGCTATACGACTACATATAAATTAGAGTCACTGAAGCAGTTGAAAAGAAGACTCCTTTGCCTGTCTGGGAAGGTTTTGCTTTTGCTTTTTGTTTGTTTGTTTAGTGTAGAAAGGATCACTTTCTCTCACTCCTTTCAATTCCTACATTTGGTGGCAAATGCCTCTCCAAATAAACAATTGTAGTAACTCATCATCTGACCTCTTGCAAAGAAAAAGAAGAAAAGTGTTTGCAAGACTTATATGTTCCAAAAGACATTTATTAGAGAATATTCTTTAAAATTATTTGGAGATGATGGTAGGAAGTAAGTCATACAAATCTGCCTCCAAATTAGGGTACTGCAATGGTGCTATGGATCTTGATGGTGAGAAAAATTGGAGGAAAGTCTCCAGGAGGTTGGATAGATACACTGTACAAATTTTTAAAAATAATTTTTATTTATTTAAACTAAATACAAAATAAGAAAAAAAAAACAAAATAGAAAAAGACAGAAAAGAAAAATAAAAACAAAAAACCCTAAAAATATTGTCATGTGCCCAACTAGAACATCAGGGAGGGTTCAAAATATATAATAATAAATTTTCATTTCAATAAATCATCTATAATAATAGAAGAGATTTCATTCATGACTATCCATATTTTCTTGGCTTCTTTGTAGGTTATTCTTTTGTTCTCTGCTGTGTGCTTTTTACTTTGTTCTTTTTTTCTCCTTTCATCCCCTTTACCTCCCCTAAGCAAGGAACAGTAATTTATTCACACATAAACACACACACACTCACCCCCCCCACACACACACATAGCTAAATGCATCTATTTATATACACACATATATCAACATGCATACATAGACCCATACATATATAATATGCATTTATATCTATGCAGACATGCATCTAAACAATATTAATATGGCTGACATGTAATGTAGATTTCTTTTTTGATTGAATCTTTAAGTTTGACTTTGTCTGGGATCAATGATTACTAAGGCAACTTTTTTTTTTTTCCCTAATAAATTCTACACCTGATCCTTCTTAAGTTTCTATATGTATCTATTCCAGTTAAATTTTCTCTTTTAATTCTACTCCTTTATTTACTTTATTATTACTCAATCTCCCTCCCACTCATGGATCCCTCCCTTATCTTCTTATCTTCTCCTGCCATTTTTTCCTTCCCTCTTTACCCCGTTAATATAAACTATACACCTTGTCCCATTGCCATAAATCTACACAGCCTGCTATACCCCACCCTTCCTTATTTATTTCCTCCCTCTTTAAGGGTGTTGTACCTTTATAGTATATGTGCATATTGTTCCCTATTAAACCTATTTCCAATGTGGTTTTCAGAACTTCCTGAAGTTTTCAGGACCACGAGCCCTTTGCCCACATATAATAGCTCCATGTCAGTTCTTCTATAGTTCATTTTTGTAGCATAATTGCTATTTTTACCTTTCCCTAGACAGTTTTGCTTCTTAGAGTCAGATTATATTAATTTCTGCCCTAATCCTTCTTTTAAACTAACTACTGATGCCATGTACCAAATATTTAGAAGAAATGGACAATATAGGTACCAAGAATAGCTTGTCAACAGAGGGTCCTTTGACAGGGGTTTCATGACTGTGTTTTCTGAGGAACCAGATCCATATCTTCCAGACCTACGTTTTGAGATCTTTGAGAACAGTAATTAGTTGAGGGGTATAAGTGTATTGGGCCGAAATTCTTCCTTATTGGCTGAAGCTTGAGTAACGGATGGGATATGGTTGATCCTAAGATCCCAAGTGTTTGGGGGATATTTGGAACCTCATGAGCTTTTAATTTTGTAGGAAACAGGAGGTGACCTTTTAATCTTTTTTAGATGTGAAAGCAAAACAATAAGCAAGCAAAACTGTGTGGGTATAAAGAATAGCCAATTAATATGGATAAGAGTAGTGATATTACTCCAAGAGTAGTATCCTGTTGCACACAAAAAATTAGATCTAAAAGGCAAAAAATGAGAAAGAAAACAAAATGCAAGCAAACAATAACAACAAAAAAAGTGGAAATATTAAGTTGTGATCTATATTCAGTTCCCCCAAACCTCTCTCTGGATGCAGATGGCTCTCTTCATCACAAGATCATTGGAACTGGCTTGAATCACCTCATTATTGCAGAAAGTCACATCCATCAGAATTGATCATCATGTAATCTTGTTGTTGCTGTGTACAATGTTCTCCTGGTTCTACTCACCTCACTCAGCATGTTCATCTAAGTTTCTGCAGGCTTTTATTAAAATCATTCTGTTGATCATTTCTTATAGAATAATATTCTATAATATTTATATACTATAACTTATTCAGCTATTCTCCAACTTCATTTTCTATGTCATTGCTATTCCTTTGCCAGTACTATAATGCAGGGATGTTACTGGTTAAATAAGCTTTTGTGGACTAGCCTGGAAACACTACCATATTTTATGACATTGTTTATATGAGAAAAATCATTCTGAGTTCCAGACAGATTTAAAATAAAAGTTTTGGAATCCAATCTCTTTGTAATTTATGGGCTACTGATATACTTCATATGTTCTTTTATCTTTCTTATGAAAACTTTTTCTTATGTAGTCCAGGGTTGGACTACCCTAGAGAATAATCAGAATTTATCATTCCTATGATACTCCACCTAATGCTTTCTACTTTCCTAATGAAAAGAGTTCATCCCTTCTTTCTAGTTCTGATTGATAAAAAGAATATTCCAGGGCAATCGAAGACTGTCAAGATGCCCCCTCCTTCAAACATAGGTATCCAATCCAGTCCTATCCAGTCCAGTCAATCTAATCCAATCCAATCCAATCCAAGAGGCAATCAATACTATAAGTGATGGAGATACAAAGATCAACTAAAAAGACATATCTAACTTTATTTTTTGCTTTGTTTGCTTATGTTTAACTTTGTTGAAAAGTCCCTCTATTGTACTTTAATGCACAGATAGATACAGGAGCCTACAAATTCTAATCTTCATTCTGGTACTGGCCAGCTGAGTAATCTTGACAATTATAGATTCCTTGTTTTAAAAATTAGAAGTTTAGACTATAAGATCTAAGTCAACATTCAGTGTATATATACCATATAAATATAGCCAGATGAATAAACCCCAGTCTTTTGCTCTAACTCCATCACTGATGGATGGTTCATCTTCCTGGGCATAAAAACATATGTGATTCATTTACCATGGAGATATTAGGTCAGAGGCTAGTCAGTGATTCAGATATTGTATGTATAACATATTGTAAATGGCATTTTCAGTTGAAAGGAATCGACTAACTGAACAAACACCGGATACTATGGAGCTGTCATGTAGAGAAGGGTTCTTTCCTAAGCAAAATGTCAGGACAGTGTCACAGATGCTGATCCATTTTTCCTTCATCTGAAGATTCAATAGCTTTCTGATTTCAGAAGAAAGTATCTCATCTCTGGGAAGTGACATCCAGGCCAATCAGAGTCAGGCTCACTCTGATTGACTCTTTAACTCCATGCTTAGGGTGGTTTAGGACTTTTTGCCAAACAGAAATTTCAGAAACAAGCACATTTTGTCCATGCCTTGAAATGATGATATCACCAGTGCTCAACAGTGGAGCTATTCTGCATGGTTATATAATTGCAAATACAGGGAAGCCATTAAATGAAAAAATGAAAAGTCAGCCATCTACATTGTGGGAGAAATAGATCACAGTGTAAACTGGCAAAGAACTATTTCTTAGTTTCACCACTATTAATTCTCATTTCCTAATCCATATTTCACTCTTGCTCTGTTGCAAGAACTACCAATCACCACACCCCATCAGGAGTCTACTACCAAGTTGTAGTACAAAACAGACTCCTTTGTAAGTCTTTTTTAATCTTATTTTTGGTAGTTTTCGATATTATATCATATTCATTTCTGAACCTATTTCTACTCTTTTTCCTGACTAGTGAATTATCTTTATAACAAAGATTTTAAAAGGCAAAAGGGAAGAAAACAATTGAGTAAAAGCAACCAACACAATAATTGTGGCTGACAAGATAAGGCAACATTCAACATCTTCACACAAAGGGAGGAGAAGTGTGCTTTTTCAATTATTTTCTGCTTTAAACTTTATTACTGGTTTTTTTATTTTGTTCTTCTAGTTTACATTGTTATTCATTCATTGTATTCATTGTTTTCCTGATTTTTCTTATTTTGCTTTGTATCAGTTCATAAAATTTCCCTTGAATCCAAATTTTCATGTTTTTCATTTCTTACAGTTCAATAATATTCTTTTACATTTCCTTTAGACATTTCCCAATCAATGGTCATCCATTTCATTTTCAATTCTTTACTACTGCATCAATTGTTATCATAAATCTTTCTATATAGGGGAGACCTTTCCTTTTAATCTTTAATCCCCTTGGGTGTATTCTTAGCAGGAAAGTTCTGGATCCAAAAGTATGAATATTTTGCTCCTTTCTTCTTCTTGGTCCAAAAGATATTTTGCTCCTTTCCTCTTCTTCCCCATCGCATTTATGCCTTTTTTTTTTAAAGCATAATTCCAAATTGCTTCCCAGAAAGCATAGAGTCATATCTCCACCAACATGGTAACAATGATGTTGAACATATTCATGCGTATATAACTATATACCAGTTTGTCCCCACAGCCAGTGCTTAGAGCAAATATCCAAGATGTCAAGGTCATCCACTGCATCCTAGGTCATTGCCAGTCCATCTTTCCATTGGACTTTAATGACTCAGAGAGTGAGGCTGACAACTTTGTGCAATTTTTTCTCTCTTAAGCCCAAATCATTCCCAAGTCAATACATCACCCTCATGGTGTTATTGATCCTCTTTGAAAATGAAGGACAAACAACAGCAGGACAAAAGTTTAAGACCTTTTAGTAGCATCCTGATTATCGGGGAAGAGAGAGTTGTTCATCAGGGAAGCGGTTAACACCAAAAAGAAGCAAGTCAAGGATGGCATAAAAATGTTCATTTGGGATAGCTATAAATTGGTAAGAGGAAAGGGAGAAAAAAGTCTGGTAATTGATGACCTACTAAATTTAGCACCACAAGGTTGGGAAAGCAATGCTTTGGATCTTTTCATTCTTCATTTGGGACTGATAAAGTGGGAGATAGCATGACTTAGAAGAGAGAGTCCATTCTCTAAGATCAACTAATTGTGTAACTTTAGGCTAATCACTCAATCTCTTTGAGTTTCAGAGGATAAGAATATTGTCTTCCTTTAATTTCCAGCTAAAATTCCACCTTTCTCATGAAACCTTTCCCAACCTCTCTTAATTCTAGTACCTTCCCTCTCTTAATTGTTTTCTGTTTATCCTTTATATAGCTTGTTTTATGTATTTATTTACTTATGTCCCCCTTTAGATTCTGTCTTTTGTCTTTCTTTGGATTACTAGGGCTTAGCACATAGTAGGTACATAATAAATGTTTATTAACTGCCCTACTGATAGTCTCTCTTACCTTACCTCTCTTACCTTACCTTCTATAATTGGATTTGCCTGCCACAGGATACATGGGAAATGTCTATGCTTAACAATACTTTTGATTATGGTGATACTTTAAGGTTTTCAAGGGTCTTTGCATGCTTTATGTCATTTGGATTTCACAACAAAACTGGGATATAGATACAACAAGTTTCTTTATCCTGATTTTACAAATAAGGAAACTAAGGCTTTAAGAGAAAAAATGACCTACAGATAGTCATTAATGTTGAAGATGGAATTTAGAACTAGGTCTTCTCTCTGACTTAAAAATTAATATCATACTGCTTATTAGGGAAGTAAAGGGAAGAAAAAAGGAGAAAATTCTGTCTCAGTATTTCCTTCCACAATAGGACTTGCCTAAGAGGAGAGTTAACACTGGTGATATCTCACTCTAGGGGAAATATTTGTTCCTTCTAATATCCACATTGCTCAGCATTTGTACCATCTTTCTTACTGTCAAGATAGGAATTCTTGCACAAATGTCCTTTGGGCCTATTTACTCTTTATGTATTCCACGTCATCCCTAGTGCAGGTTTGCCACGGTTCAGAGCAGATGATCGGGGAACAAATGCATACATACTTATATATATATTTATGATATCATTTACATTAATTAATGGGATAATGCATGCAGATCTGATAATTTTCCTAGACCGTGTTCTAATTACAGACTCATCTGATGGTAACTTTGGCAGATCAGCCATGCACATACTATGTCAGACAGACCTGTTGATCCACCATAAACCATTAATCCTGGTTTATTTATTATGTGCAGGGAGATTACAGCAACCTAGGAGGACATAATGATGTTATAGTTGTATGATAAAATTATGGCTAAATTGTGAAACTGTAGCCCTTACAAAAGACAGCAAAGATAAAATTACAGTGCACCAAAATACCTATCTCTTAAAATGTCCAGCATTTTGTATTTTGATTGTCAGTCCTCCATGGTTGCAAAAGTATACCAATTTATACTTTTGATAAAAGGATTAATAGGACACTGTTAGTTAGGGGCATCTAGATAACAGCCACTTTTTGTCATTCCAATTAGTAGCACTAAAAAGTTAAAGGATAAAAACTCTGTATCTCAAATCTTTTTCTTTCTTTCTATGGCCTATAGTGAGTAGCTGGTTACTTCTTATATATCTAGTAACCTTAAAGCTTTTCCAACAAGGGCTCAAATTCATACTGTCAATTAAGGGCAACTAAATTTTGGCTCTGTCTATTTAATATTTGCATAAATGACTTGGATAAAGTTATAAATTAATCATTTAATATTATATGACTAGAAGTTATATAGATTATATAATTACAAATAATAATAAATCAAGAATGCCTTTTCCTCAATGAGCTTACACTTAGTACAGGAAGATATATTCACAAACTACACACAAGAGGTGGAATTTGAAAAGTTCTTACTACACTAGACTATTGGACTGCAAAAATAAAATAAAATTTAATAGGGACTTTCATTTTGACTTTTAAAAATTTGCTTGAAAAATATGATAGGTAATTAGATAACTGTTTGGAAAAATATCTGGGGTTTTAGTGTTTATATTATTGAGCTGATAAATCAATTAGTGACAAATGTCACTAACACATTTATAGTGACAGATTTTTTAGCCTTTTTAAAAGCTCTTCAGACCTATTTGCTGTGCAAGTGTTCCTCACCCTAACCCTTACTTGTAACTCCAAGAAGCTGAAGTATATAGAGTGACCATATACCAAGTAAAACCATGTCAGCAGAGAGGGATCTAGTTGAGGGAAACCAACAGACCTCCAATCCATTAGTAAGTTAGTCTAGCCCAAGCATGTGAAGACTTTCCCTGGAGGAATGGATAAATGAGAAAAAAGTGTGTGCCAGTGGACATGCAGATGATTGAAGCAGGAATCTTTAGACCTTGGTCAGATACCAAAGAACCAAGGTATCCACTGTATACCAGACCATCATGAATGTCCTGACTTTGTCTTGCCACCTGACTTCTATGACTGTCACAAGGAGAGTGAGGCTGACAACTTTGTGCAACTCTGCCTCCTTTAAATCCAATTGTTCTTAAATCAAGATGTCATTGGTTGTTTGAAGGACAAACAACATTAAGCACCTACTATGTTTCAAGTATCCTTTTAGGCATTGTAGATACAAAAACAAAATTGAAATGGTCTCTGCCCTCAAGAAATTTCTTTTCTACTGAGAGGATTTTCTTAAATAAATAAAGGCAGAATAGGCACAAAACAAATATCAAATGATTTCAGGGGAGTGGCATTAGGAACTGGAACAAATGAGATATATGATCCTGATGGAATAAGAAATGAGTGGGCAGATTTCAGAAAAACCTAGAAAACTTGAACTGATGCAAAGTGAAGTAAACAGAACAATAGAACTAGTAACAGCATATTACATGATAAAGAACTGTGAACAACTTACCTATTCTCAACAATGCAACAATATAAAACAATCCCAAAAATCTCATAATGGAAAATGCTATCTGCTTCCAGACAAAGAATTGGTAAAATCTGAATGTAGATTGATACATACTATTTTCATATTCTTTATTTTTCATCTTTTTTCTTCCTTTTGTTTTATTTCTTCTTTCACAACATGACTAATATGGAGATATGTTTCACATGATTGCCCATTATAATCTATGTTATATTGCCTACCTCTAAGGGAAGGGCAGAAGGGAGGAAGAGAAAAAATTTGGAACTCAACATTTTATTTTAAAATAAATATTAGAGATTGTCTTTACATGTAATTGGAAAAAATAAAATATTATTTAAAAGGAATGGAATGAAATGGAAAACCAATAAAATTTCTTGGTAAGGATGGTGCTTTAAGAATATCAATTTGGGGAGGGGAAGGAGCCTGGCAAAGTTCTCTTGAATAATGTGAGATTTAATCTGAATATGGAAGGAAGCCAAGGAACCTAGGATGCAGAGGTAAGAAAGGAGAAAATTCCAGGTATGGGGACAGTGAGTGAAAAGGCATAAATTGGTGAGATGAAGGAATAAAGCAAAGCCCAGTGTAGTTGGAGTAAGATATGACCCTGGAGAAGATTGGAAAAGAAGGAAGGTCGTGAAGGGCTTTTAATGACCAAGAAAAGATTTTGTATCAGATCTTGGAGGTCATAGAAAGCCATTAGAGTTTATTGAGGAGAGTGACATGGTCATACCTGCCATTAGGAAAATCACTTTGATGGTTGAATGGAAGATTAATTAGGGTGGGGAGAAACTTGAGGGTGGAAGACCAATTAGAAGACTGTAGTAGTAGTTCAGGCAAGAGGATAATGGCTGTGTGAATGGAAAGAAGGGTAGAAATGTAAGAGATGAGGAGGATGGAAAATTGATAATACTTAGGAATTGATTTGATGCAGAGAATAAGTGCCAGTGAAGAGTCAAAAATAACCCCTATGATGTAGATTTGGCTAACTAGAAGAATGGGGGGGAACCTAAACTGAAATAGGAGCAGTTGAAAGAGGGATATATATAGGTAGGACAAAGATGAGGAAGACAGGATATGCAGATTTGAAAATAGTGTAAATACAAAAGATAATTAAAGCCCTGGTGCTGATAAGAACTCTAGCAGAGGGTATAAAGTAGATATTCTTCAACTAGGATCCGTGGACTTTCTAAGAGTCTGTGGATAAATTTCAGGGAGAATGTAAACTCAGCTGGAGAAGAAAGAAACCATATATCTTTATTTTCACTAACCTCTAACTGAAATTTAGCATTTTTTATTATGAATGGAACTATAGGGCATTGAAGGCATTGTTCCCAATACTAGTAATGACATTGGCTTGATTATTATACTATGGATGAAAGGTGAAAAATGGGGATGAGGGGGGAGGTCTGTGAGTAGAGCAAATGGGAATATGTTAAGATTATAGGATTTTGTCTTTTGATGTAACTTTCAAGTTTTGGTGATAGGACAATGACTTTATATATGAGAATTTTAATTAGAATTTTAATTCATAGGGGATTCCATCTGCTCTTATTAGTAGTAGAAGGCTACATTTTCTTTAGGATCCAATTTGACCACTTTCTAATTGGGGTGATTTAGGACTTTCCAATAACTATATTTCCTCTAAATATCAATATCTTCATCTAAACAATGGACATAATAAATCTTGTAGTATGGACCATATGGTATTGTTCTCACTAAGGCTCAAATTAGATAATATACAGGGTGTACCAAAAGTCTTAATGTAGATTTAAGCCAAATAAATATACGTAAATCACTTTGTAAACTTTTAAGCAGCATACACATCTATTATCATCGTAATATTGTACAATTAAAAAACATTGTCTCTAAAGTCAAAGGAACTGAGTTCAAATTCTGCTTCTCCTACCTATTAGTTAGTTATTTGACTTTGGATGAGTGGTCCTGTAAAATGAAGGTATTAGATACTCTTTTAGGTTACTTTTTGATGACAGAGTTATGGTCCCATGTTCATTATGATCATTTCTATAAAAATCATAGCCAATTAGAGGTCCTCGATTTATGTGCTCAATCTACCACTTTCTGACTATATCAATTTAGAAAAGTCACTTTTCCCTTCTAGATCTTTTTGTTTCATTATTTGTGGAATAAGGATGGTAATGCTTGTGTTGTCTGATTTGTGATATTGTGAGAAAAAGAACTTGGTAGATTATAATATACTTTATAAATGTGAAGTATTAAGAATAATAATACTGATAAGGACATGATAAACGAATAATGAAAAAAATGAGCAGAGTAAATAATCCATTTTGGATATTTTACTATCTCCTGTCACCCAAGCTCCTATCTTTGGGGAAAATTGGAAGCATGTGTAAGGAAAAGATAAAAAGAAACAATATTAAGAAAAATTGAAAGATTAATTTAGGGCAGGGGTGGGAAACCGTTTTCCTGCCAAGGGACATTTGAATATTTATAACATCATTCCTGGGCCATATAAAATTATCAGTTTAAAAATTAGCCTGTTACATTTGGTCAAACATTTAATTAACTCATCTTAATGTGACGACTGTAACTGCTTCTCTTTGGGGAGGCATGTGATGTTAACTAGTATTGATGTTATTGCTACTCACAACTGCTTTTTCAGGTTTGCATTGGTCAGTCTGCAGCACAATCGACTTTTGAAGTGTTAAGTTTTGAAAAGAACTGCTCTCAGTAATAAATCATTCCAAACACAGATGAGTATTTCAATGCATTTCTCCCAAAGTGGGAAATTCATTATTACTTATGTAACATTTATAAAACTCAAGCAATGGGAGGTTGTTGTACTTAGCTTTCAGCTCATCATCGCTTTGCAGCTGAATGATTTCATTTTGTAGGTTATCAGGCATATCAGCTACTTCCACATTGAACAGTGTAGCAAAGATGTTCAATTCCATTTGTTTACTTTCCACGTCCTTGATTTTTTCATTAAATGCTTCAATTAGGTTTTGCACATTCATCAGAAAATTCAAATGTTGTAGAAGGGTTTTGTCTTTTCCAAGTGGGGAAATGCACTATTTTATTCCTTTTGAGCTGCACTTTCCACAACTTTAATTTAGCTTCAAATGATTTTACGTTTGAAATCAGGGAGCCGAGAAAGTGCAGTTACTGTCCAGCTCTGAGAGGTAATGTCCACCAGGCATGCTAGATCATACAGCCACTTGCTATCACTGAGTTCCCTGATGGGTTTTCCCTTCACCTCCATGAATTTTTTGACTTCATCCTGCAGTTCATAGAACATCATGAGCATGTTCCCACTACTCAGTTGTTGAACTTCCCAGTGATAAACAAGATCATTATACTCAGAGTCAATATCATTCTGTAACTCCTTAAACTGGTGACTGTCAAATCCCTTGCTTTTGACAAAATTTATGCAAGAACTACTACTGACATAACATTGTTGAGCTGCAATGATTGTCCACAAAGGCTTTTTTTAGTGTATGATGCAGTGACATATAATTAAATTACTTGGATCAAAACTGAGACAATTCAACTCTTTCTCATCTCACCATCATTGGATTGCTGTAGTTTTGCCACAGTGTGTGAACACTTTTGCAACATGTACACTGGCAATATCTTCTGAGTAACCATAATACAAGCATCTGGCATGAAACATCCACATCTTTCCTGTCATGTACTCATGTTGTCCTGTTTATCCTGTAATGGACATTCCTTGTCTGTCCCTCAAAACTTATATTATTGTTATGATTATCTTAATATAAATTTATATTGCTATGAAAATGCTCAGATTTATTGAATGCTGAGTCCTGCTTATGTTTCATTGACATAGCCAGACCAAATAATTCTGTGATAAGACTCACAGATCGGACATTCCCCACTCCAATTTAGGAGATGAGGGAAGTTCCAAAGTACCTTAACACGATTTAATTCTCTTTCCCTTATCTTCAAGTCCCTTTTTAGAGTTTCACATGTGTGTTCTGCTTTGCATAGCCAATCTAACTAGGGGAAAAACACAATCAACACTCTATTCAACCTTCCATCAAGCACTCTATTGTTGGCCATCTCCTTATGTATACCATCAAACACACAGTTTGATTTTTAGATACTAGGGTAAGCTTGCTGTGCTAAAAGTCAGAATATAACCTGTAAATTAGATACATTTAGCATGGAAGTCACTGGTAGATGTGATGGAGAGACAAAGACAGAACAACAGACAGAGAGCAAGAAAGAGGGAGATGGAGAGACAAAGAGAGAGACAGAGAAAGACTGAAAGAGGCAGAGACAGACTTAGAGAGATAGAGACAGACAGATATGACTGTGAACAGGTTCCCTCCAATTACTAGATTGACATTTAATCTATATTTGGGAGGGTCTTACCATAGATGAAAGCAGGTGAAGGTAGCCAGACATGCCATAATATCAGACCATTGGCATATATATATATATATATATATATATATATATATACACACACACACACACATACATACACACACATATATACATACATATATATGTATATATCTACCAAAATAGATATCATAAATAGAATTAGTTAAAAAATGGGAAGAATAACAATAGAGAGGTCTATTACTTCACAAAATGATATCAAAAAAAGAATCTGACAAAAAGACAACTTTAGATGTCTCTACACAAGTGGATGTTGTACAGGAGATGTATATAGTAAGCTAGAGAACATAATGCAAGGAGGCAAATTAGATCTTATGGGGATGACTCCTACATGCATTATGACTTTGTAAGGGTGCACTTTACTAAAATGGGATAAAATAGTAAATAAAAAGCATATGTATATTAGAATATGATTGTATATACTTCATTGAGAAAATGTTATTTAAGGAAATCTAGGAACTAACAGGCAAAGCATTTGGATGAAGTTCAACATAGAAAAGCAGATAACATTTATCATTGTGAGAGTATTACTATAGACTTTCAGTTCTAAAGAGAGAACTAGATGGGGAGACTGGAAAATACACGTATCATAGAGGCACAATACCATAACTATGTGCTACTTCAATTAGCTGAAGTTTTTTCTCTGCCAAAAAATAAAAAAGTTAATAATTTCTTCATCTAATATGAGTTTCAAAGTCATATTATGTTTGTTTTGAGATTATAGCACTCATATATTTGCATTGTTACTATCTTTGTTTCTTTTCTTAGATTTATTGATTCAATTATAAATTTGTTAGCACAAAGAAAGAAGCAATGACACACTGTGTTGCAATGGAAAAATATATTAACTTGTATTCAGAAAAGACCTATGTTTAAACATCTTACCCTTCACAACTCTTAATAGCCAATTGCCTATAGAGAGGTCATTGGATCTATTGAGCCTTAATGTTTTCTTCTATAAAATGTGCATAATAATACCTGTAGTGTTTAATTTATCCTGCTGGTGGTAAGAACAAATGAGATGTATGTAAAAGTTCTCTGTAAACCTTAAAGCATTATATAAATGTCTAAGATGATAATGATAATCATAATACTTTGAGATAGAAATGCAAATGGCTTCAGTTTGGAATCTTTGTAATAAAATAATAATAATCCAAATAATAATTCATATTTATAGAGCCATAAAGATTTTCAAAATGGCTTCCCATTCTAGTCCTCTAGGTTTTTCATCTATGCTTTTTAACTATATGCTCATATATTGTTATAACAGATTATAAGTTTCTTGAGTGACGGGGCTATTACTTTGTCATTTCTATATCTTCAATCACTACAACTACATACAGGGTTGGTGATTGGATCTGGAATCTCATTACTTTTGGGAATTAATAGGTGAAAAAATTATCAGTGCTGGTCAGTAATTTCTCAGTAACATAAACTTAAAGGGTTGTAAAGACTCTGAGAGATAAAATGTTTTGCTCAGGGTTATACAGGCAGTATGAGTCAGAAATGAGCCTTAAACTGGAGTCATCATAGTTTTGAGAGCAGTTGTGTTTTCACTATACCAGAAATGCCTCTAGCTTGTATATATGTATATGCATGTGTGTGTGTGTGTGTATATATATATATGCATACACAATATATATGTGTGTATATTATCCATATCTATATATGTACGCATACATATATGGACATTCAGTGCATATTTGTTGAACTGCTGTTTTGTGTGAAGTGGGTTGTGCCTCTGTATTTTCCCCCCATTTAATGGCAAAATCCTTGAATCCAGGGACCAAACTTTATCTTTCTTTTTCCTATTCACACAATACAGTGCTTCACACATGGATGGAGATGACTCAATAAATGTTGTTCATTGATTTTTATCTTTTTGAGGGTGATCAGATGGTGGATGGTTGGCCAGACCCATAAACATTTCTAGGAACTTCAGTGAAAGCTGGGGTTTTACCTGTTAGAGGTGTTGCTTATGCCAGCTGGTGGACCTCATGGACACTGATAAATCTCCGCTGCCTGAAGTTGCTGAGTTTAGCACATTTTTCTAATAGAGAAAAAGCTGCTAAGTATTTGACCCTCTTATGGCCTGTGCTTGCTCCTAGAACAGCTCAAAGGGGACATTATTTATCTCCTAGAAAAAGGCTATTAAACTATTCCATAAGATAATAAATTATAGAATCAAGTGGCTTCATTGAAATAGAAACATGTGATCAAATTGTTATCTCCCAATTACCCTTGATTCCACAAACCCAAATTCAGCTCTGATGTCTTAATTGAAATTTGGCTTCAGGTAGAAGTGATTTCATATTAATTGCTGTTATTGAAAATAAGGGATTCTGGACTTTGTTAACATTTGAATGCTGTTGATAAAGCGGTACCAAGGGATGTGGTTCACACAGCCAGAAAATAAGGTTTCCATTGTAATATATAAGAATATCCCCTACCTCTGAAAGTAGTAAATCTGAGACTTGGAGAACTCTCAAAAGCTGATGGAGTTCTCTGTATTTCCATAGTTTTTTTTTTTTTTTTTTAATTTGTTTCTTCTTTATGTTTTACTATCAAGAATTGCTTGTGTGTTACATAAAATGCATTATGTGAATTTGGACAAAATGCAAAATGAGATGATAAAATTTTGGAAGCCTTAAGCAGTGCTTTTCTTTGCCACAATTGGAGGCAATGTTCTAAAACAAAGAAAAACTTGAGTGCTAAGGAGTCTATGGCACCTTTGTTCTATGTCCCTGAGCCAAGTCAGTGTAGGTTCATATAAACCGGTCACAAAGTTTAGAGTAAGACTGCAATTCTTTCAGTTCTCCTTGTGGTGCTTGCTCCTCATCACCCAGGGGCAGACTAGGGTGCTAGTGGAACTGAGGAGGCATTCTTTTAACATTCCTTGGGCAATTGAATAAAAATGGCATTGGGCAGACCTGGGGTAATTTTCATTAGTTTTCCCCTAGGTGAATTGATCTGGAACCTAACTGTCTCCTTTAGTCAAAAGACTATAAAAGTGGTTTTTTAAAACTTTAGCAAGATGCTCTTGAGATCTCAGGGAACCTTTGCCAAGTGCATTTAATCTTCTTTCTGGTGACCCTCATCTATTTTTATGTTCCTGAACTATTATATTAACTGACTTGGGAATTATTTCTATCTAGGAGTATTGGATCTGAACACAAGGCAATGAGGCATCCTGTTAAAATGAAAAGAACTCGGTTTGAATTCTGACATTGTGATTTAACACTTGTATTACTTTGGCCAAATGACTTTTAATCTCAACTTTAGTTTCCTCATTTGTAAGATGAGAAATTGAGCTAGATGGCCTCTTATACTATAAATCTATGATCCTGTGATTTGTCACAAGAGAAAGAACAATCTATCCAAATCATACAGGGTCTGCTTGATCTTCCTCAAGTTGAGAGAAAGTTGTCCAAAACTGGGGATACTGACCTATGTGTACCAAAGGATTTCTGTTTGACTTGTTAAATAAAACAAGGGGTTAATTGGGGGAGGAATGAGAGACAAAGTATTTTAGTTGAATCCAAAGTCAATCTGAGTCAATGAGGACCTAAAATGACCAAATGGGACTTGGTGTCAGACCTACTGATGGCCCATTAGAATCAGATTAGTTTTGGTTTAAGACCTGGTCCTTAAAAAAGAAATCTAGCCAGTAAACCCCAAAATATCTTGGAAGGGTTTGGCAAAAGACTTTTAAGAGCATTTCTAGGTAATAGTTCTGAGGCCAGATTTTAATTCAGGAAGATGAATCTTCCTGATTCAAGATCTGCTACACTGTGCATTGTAGCACCACTTAGCTGACCACAAGCCCATTATTCTGGAATATAATACTCACTTAATATTTGTTGATTTGGCTTGACAGGCCTGCTATCCAAAGCACAAGTGAAAAGGAAGTTCTGTAACTGAACGTTAACTTCTTGAAGGTAGGGGAATGTTATTTTTTGTCTTTGTATTTCCTGTGCTTAACACAAGATCTCAGCCCATAAGACGTATCTCTTCCACATCACAACTTTTGCTATCATTATTTTGATTTATCATGGGTTAGCATAAGAAAATATATTTTATGGTGGAGAATATATTTCCCTTCCCCAAATGATGATTCCATAATTAAATAAATATTATGTACACAATATGGGAAGAGAGGGCACAAGCTTAGATTACAATAGACATGAGACATATGTAAAGAAAACATATGGCCATGGCAATTCTTGTCTCCAGGGGATGTCAGGAGGGGATTAATGTCCTTTATATTGTATCATATTTTATGTAGCTACCACCTCAAGACAGAATCTCTAATAGGTAAGATGCTGAAATGGTTCCCTTGTTTTGCTTCTTCCCAGAATATTTTTCTTAACCACAAGCCTATTTGTTTTTTGAATTTTAAGTTGGCTTTCCTCTTTTGATAAAAAAAATTTTATTCTTGAATCTATTTCTTGCCTCCATCCTTTTTTTTATTTATTTAGGTATTAAAAAATTAAATGGGAATTTTGTGGAAGCCACAGAAGATACAAGAAGGCCAGTAGATGACAAGAAAAAGTTTAGAAACTACGAAATGCATAAGATATATATATATATATATATATATATACAGTATTATATAATATCAATATATTTTGTCTTTTATACTATAATAATTCACATTTCTTCTCTGGTACCAAGGTATGGATTTTTCACATTGCAAAGGGTGCTATGGTCCTAACCCCCAAGATGTGCAGGGATAACTGTAGGCACTTTATAAAAATTTGTTGAATGAGTGACTGTCCCAGTGATTTCTTCTTAGCAACCAACTACCTGCCAGCACATTGCCATCTTGCTCTGATGTGGTATAATCCTAAAAGGGAAACACTTTTGAGGGGCAGTAAAGCAGAAAGGAAATGGTATAACAAATAGTGCCCTTTTCTCCTCTCTCAGAGTATGTGTACAAAGCCTCCCCTATCCATACATCTTGTACAAAAACATAATTCTATCCAGAATCACCCAAAGATCACCTGGAATTTCTTCAGCCACAAACAGCTTGTTGCTGAAGAAAAGACAGAAAATGATGAGAGACAGTAGATAACAAAACTTGCTGAAGTGGAAATAAAAGCTTCCATATCATTTCCATCTGATAAATCCCTGCATTGAGGTACATGGGCATGGAGCAGAAAAAAAAAGGAACCCCCCCCTCCCATATATCTAATATTCTTACCAGTGTGCAGCAATTCCAAAGCTAATACTTTACATAAAGCTTGGGCCAAATGACTTTATTTATTTTTTTCTTTTTATTCCTTTCTTGAAACCTGGGAAAGACACTATTCTTCGGGCATTTGGTGGGTATTTCCCACCCCACAAGGGTTCTTGTTTAACATGCAGGAAAGATGCCAGATTCCAAGGTGGACAGATCTGGAGTGTGTGACAAATGGAGTAATCTAACGCTATTATTAACAGCAGGCATGTTGCTTCTAGGCCATTTTGTGGCTTGTTTTCAATTCGCCATCACCACCCAAAGTAGGGAAATTGTATTTCTCATGTCTAGAGCAATTACATTGGTCTACAATGAACAGGCTTCTTCTGACAAAGCAATCAACTTTTCGTGGTTGGCAGATGAGTAAATTGGGTTTTACTGGAAGTTATTAAAAAATGGTTTTTGACTGATTTACTACCTGCTGGGTTTCCATGGAAGTTGAGTGTATAAATACAGCAAGCCAAAGGGATTAATCTTTCACTCTTAATTCATTATGGTTTCCAACAGCCCAGGCATGAAACTGCATGGTCTATCAGATAAGGAAACTAAGTGTCTATATCTACTTTGTTAAGGTTGACAAGAATAAGTGGCTATTAGCAGATTTATTCATTCATTCCTTTATTCAACAAGAATTCATTAACTACCTACCTACTATGTGTCTGGGAATACAAAGATAGAAATCCTCATGGGGAAGTCATTGGATTGGGAACTAAGAACAACTCCACACACAGTTCAATATCCTCATCTGTAAAACAAAAGTTAGGACTAAATCCAAGTATTATAGATTTGGAACTTGAAGAGATATTTTCATTTGCAAAAATAAAAGTGTTGGAATAAAACAAAGATTTAAATCCATCTTAATTTATAGATGAAGAGACTGAGGGTCCACTGTGGAAATGTGACTTATTCAAGACCATACAGTTAATAAGTGGTAACAGAGATGGGTTCCAACCTCAGCTCCTGTGACTCTGAACCCAGAGCTATATATCATTCTCATCTCTAAGATCCCTTCAGTCCTAATGTTCTACAATTCTACAATTCCCAGGGTCGTCATTGAGGCTCATCTAGCTTCAGGTTTAGCATCTGCAAGCAATTGCTGTTGAAGGTGATGGCTCATTAATACGAATAGTCTGTTCCCAAGAGGCAAGACTCTTTCTGGGTCTATAGTATGGGTGAAATGATCTTACATCGCTTTCACAGAGAGGATTATTTCTTTCTTCAGTGTTTCAAATTACCAAAAAAAAAAAAAAAAAAAAAAATGTTGACTTGATGATTGTGAGTTTCTGAATGCCAGATTTCTGGTTCTTGGTCATTGGTATGTGAATAGCTTTGGTAGCAAGAGGAAAGGTCATCTGGAGTGAAATGAGCCTGAAAAAAAATTAAAGGGAATCTTGACAAGCAAGAGATTTATGGAAGGGAGGTGAGTTCTAATTGGGAGAAAGGATTGAAGAGAAAAGTCTAGAACTATTCTCTAAATTACCACACAGTTTTTGTTTTTATTTTGACTTACAATGTCCCCCTTTAATCCCATTCCTGGCTTTGGAGACTTAATTCTTCATCCCACTGCTCCATACTTAGTGCACAAAATTAGCCTTTGGCCCCAAATATGAATGGAGTAGCAAGGTTTTGAAATGATTCATTTCATGTCATTCATACCTGGTTAACTTCCTGAGGCTTTGGTATCCCTGTCTTGACTAAAAGAAAAAATGTTTTGGGCTAGTAGGGAATAATAAATCTCTAAGCCTTTTCTTAGGTTGGACAGTCTTTTCTCTTAAATTCTTCCAGCAACTGGTATGTCTGCTTGAGACTTTCCATAGAAAGACTGTCAAAGGCTTTGACTTCATATCTCAGGCTATGCTGTCCCCTCTCAAGCTATCATGTCTACTTCTTCCCTGCTGGAAAATTCTTCTGTGTCCTGAAATACCAGGCTTTGATAGCCCACTTTTGGGGTCTTCCTTGGTTACAGAACTCCTTAACACTTTCCGGACATCTCCAGTCATAACCACAGGACATAGCTCCCCCACCCCTTTCAACTTCCTTCATTGGCTATCTTTTCCTAATAAAATGTGAGCTTTTTCAAGGAGAGAGACTATCTTGCTTGCTTTTATTTGTATTCCCAGTGATTATAGATCCTGGCACATATTAAGTGCTTTTTAAAAGCCCTAGCTAGATACCTGACTAGCATTTGCAAGTTGTTAAGGAGTTCAAGGTTGACAAGATCCCTAGAAATCAATGACTCTCAACTAGAAATAGTGATGTGGTAACCTTACTAATGAATAACCAGGTAGCATGGGCCTGGAGTTAGGAAGGCCTGAATCTCAGACCCTTGATAGCTGTGTGATCCTACGCAAGTCACTTAACTCGGTTTGCCTCAGTTTCCTTATCTGTAAAATGAACTAGAGATGGAAATGGCAAACACTTCGGTATCTTTGCCAAGAAAACTCCAAATGGGATCATGAAGAATCAGACAATACTGAAACTGCTCAACAATAACAACCTCACTAAATTAGACCAATAAGGGAAAGAAGCAAAAAGCATGAATTCCACATTTCTTTTTCTCTTCTTCCCTTTCTTTCTTCTTTCCTTTCCTTCCTTTCCTTCTCTTTTTTTGTGAGGCAAGTGGGGTTAAGTGACTTGCTCAGGATCATTTTACAGCTAGTAAAAGTCTGTGATCAGATTTGAAGTCAGGTCCACGTGACTAGCCCTGGCTAGTGCTCCCTGTTCCATAGAGCTGCCCCAAGATCATTTATTCTTGTTGGTGGTGGTCAGTTATTTCAGTTGGACCTGACTGAAATGACAAAACAACAACAAAGATCTTTAGGAGAAGTACTTTAAGGAACAAGTAAGGACAATTGGTCATCAGACTGTCAGTTTTTTATACTTGGATACAAGCATTTCTCTCAAGCATTTTAACCTTCTGTCCTTCCTTCCCACTCTTTTATCTTATTAACCCTACTGATCTGCATTCTCTATGAAGGCAGAACTTTCTAAGAAAAAGTAAATTTACATCTATGTCTAGTAACTAACTGCACTTGCATTTTGCAATGAAATAAATTCTGCACTTGAAGGCAGAAGAGCTGGATTCCACCAGTCGGTAACCACAAGTACTTCTCTGGTCCAAAGTCCATTCAAACTCCCAAATTCTTTAACTATGTAATAGAAAAATCTGAATTTGCATTCCAGTTGTCCTGAGAAAATCAGACTATTTCCCTATGTCTCGAATAATCAGAACATGGCCCAATCTAACTAACTGGACACTATTCCTGGCTGATCCTCTGGGTTTGGTGAGCCCAGCTTTTGACAGTCACTTTAAGCATCACACCTGTTAGGCCAATTTAAGCAGTTTGTAAAATGATAAAAAATCATTCTGGGAAAGAATGAAAGGCTTTATTCCCCAGGTAGGGAAACAAGTTATTGTCTTCAGGAATGAAAACACAGTAATCACTCTTCCTGAGCCCATGCTATCCAGACCCTCATCAAACTCATTTTGTTGAAGGAGAACCGACAGTGATTACTCAGGAGGCGATGCTGCAGCTTACAATTAGACAGCCTCCCTACCTTCAAGCTACACACAAGTAGAGAGAAAATAATACCTCTGATAGGAAGTTACTCTTATCATTTCCCTCCCCAAGTGTCCTGCACAAAATAAAAGGTCTAGCCAGACAGAAGACTGGCCATGAGAGACCTTGTGATATAGTGAGGGGGAAAAAACCAGAAGATTTAGAGCTAGGAAATCCGTAGTATTTATGTGACTCTGAGTCTCCATTAAGTCTTCTGTGAAATGGGTATAATGGTGACCCAGCCTTACCTCACAGAGATGCTTAGATTAAGTATGCATTTGTTTACGCAAGGAAGCCCCTTGGAATTTGAAGGATATTCTCATGGGCTCTGCACTAGCTACTTTTAAAACCTCAAAGTTATGCATAATAGATAAATTAAACATTTATGAAGTGCTTCCTATGATAGATCATGTGGAAGGAATCTTAGAAGTAAGTCATCTAGTCTAATCATTTTATACATGAGGAAACTGAGAGATTAAATAATTTGTTTCAGGTCACACATGTAGTAAATAGCAGAGGGAAGATTTGAATTCAGGTCCTTTGATTCTAGAACCAGTGCTTTTCTTATTGTACTGTGCTAGCTCCCTAACATGAGTTATTAATCATCATGATAGTTCCAAATGTATCAGAAGTATTGATGCTGGCCATCTGTCTTCTGACTCCCAACATTCTCCAGAAGATTACACAGAGCTATTTCAGAAAACTAGAACAAGGTGATTAGGATTTTGGTCTGCAGCATTAAAATTTAGGTGGGTCAGTGGATAGAGTACCGGGCCAGGGGTCAGGAAGACCTGCATTCAATCTGGCCTCAGACACTTACTAACTAGGTGATTCTGGGCAAGTCATTTAACTTCTGTTTGCCTCAGTCCTTTGGACAAAGAAATGACAAACTATTCCACAACCATTTAAAGTAAAATTCCAATTACATGTAAAAGCAATTTCTAACATTTATTTTTTCAAAAGAATTTGAATTTCTAAATTGTTCCTCCCTCCTTTCCTCCCCATCCCCCTCATTGAGAAGACAAGTAATTTGATTTAGATTATACACGTGCAATCATACAAAACATGCTTCCATATTAGTCATATTGTAAAAGAAAATACAACCCTGTAATGGGCTGAGGTTTGAGTTGATGCACTGAGGTCCCAAGTACATGAGGCTAAATAGTAATTGGGCTATACTCTATTAATATACATGATTGGATAAAGAATGCCCCCCCCCCCATTCTCCATGCAAGTCCTGATGTGTTGTATAGGAAATGACGATTTTGGTGGGTGGAGGCAGAGAGAGACAGGAAGAGAAGCTGGGAGAGATTGGGCCTGGGTTCGATACTCCTAGCTGCTGGTCCTGTGGCTGCTAGTCTAGCTAGCTTCTTGACTCAGCTGCACACATTGCTATCGCCGATTCCCTTCCACCTCTGATCTTTCTTCACTGAGAATAAAGACTGGCGATTTTCCCCTAACCTGAATTCCTGACTCCGGCTGATTTTAAAATACGTGATCTTCACACAACCCCTTCCCAAAAAGTGTCTCTACTGGGTCTGTGTCCCAAAAAGATAATAAAAAAGGAAAAAAGGACCCACGTGAGCAAAAATGTTTATAGCAGCACTTTTTGTGGCAAGGAGCTGGAAACTGAGTGCATATTCATCAGTTAGAGAATAATTGAATGTGTTATGACATATGAATGTTATAGAGTATTATTGTTATATCAGAAACGATCAGCAGGATGATTTCAGAGAGGCTTAGAGAAAGTTACAGGAACTGATGCTAAGTGAAGTGAGTAGAACCAGGATAACATTGTACACAGCAACAGCAATGTCTTGTAACAATAAACTGAGGGACTTGACTCTTTCCAACAGTGAGGTGATTCAGGCCAATTTCTATAGACTTAATGATGGAGAGAGCCATGTGCTATGGGAATTGAATGTGGATCACAACATAGTATTTTCACCTTTTGTTGTTTGCTTGCCTTTTCTTTCTCATTTTCTCCTTTTTGATCTGATTTTTCTTATACAGCATGATAAATGTGAGAATATGTTTAGAAGAATTGCACATGTTTAAGCTATATTGGATTACTTATTGTCTAGGGAAGGTGAGGAGAGACAGAGGGAAGCAAAAATATGGAACGCAAGATCTTGCAAGGATGAATGTTCAAAACTACCTTTGCATGTATTTTGAAAAACAAAACGTTATTATTATAAAAAAGTTTTAAAATATGACCATTAGTTCTTTTACTGGAAGTAAATAGCATTTTTCATCATAAATCCTTCAGAATTGTCTTGGATCACTGAATTGCTGAGAACAACTTAGTCACTCACAGCTGATCATGCTAAATTTTCCTGTTACTATGTACAGTGTTCCCCTGCTCATTTCATCCACCATCAGTTTTTGTAAGTACAGGTTTTTCTGAAAACATCCTTTCTTTTTATCATTTCTTATAGCACAATAGTAATTCCTCACAGTCATATACTAAAACTTTTTCCAATCATTCCCCAATTGATGTGCACTCCCTCAATTTCCATTCTTTGCCATAACAAAGAGTTGCTGTAAATATTTTTGTGCATATAGATTCTTTTTCTTTTCTTTTTCCTTTTATAAAAATTCTCTGGGATATAGACTTAGGAGTGATATTGCTGGGTCAAAGGATAGTCATGGTTTTATAGCCCTTAGGCATAGTTCTAAATTGCTCTTCAGAATGGCTGGATTAGTTCACAACTCCAATAGATTTTTAGTGTTCCAATTTTCCCATATCCCCTTCAACATATGTCATTTTTCCCTTTTATCATATTAGTTAATCTGATAGGTGTGATGTGGTGTCTCAGAGTTGCTTTAATTTGCATTTCTCCAATCAATAGTAATTTAAAACATTTTAAAATGATTATAGATAGCTTTGATTTCTTTGTGTGAATATTGCTTATTTATATCCTTTGACCATTTGTCAATTGAGGAATGACTTGAATTCTTATAAAGTTGATTTTCTATATGTTTTCAAAATGAGATCTTTATCAAAGTAACCTCCTCTTCATGCTTCTCTTTGACAGTCTAATTTTCTATTTAGCTCTGGAGTCTTTTCATCAAAAATGCTTGAAAGTCCTCTATTTCATTAAATATCCATCCTCCCACAACTACTCCTCTGAAGGATTATACCCAGTTTTGCTGAGTAGCTGATTCTTGGTTATAATCTTAAATCTTTTGCCCTATGGCTGCTTGCAAAATTTTCTCCTTGGCCTGGGACCTCTGGAATTTGATTATAATATTTCTGGGAATTTCCATTTGGGATCTCTTTCTCACTGAATTCTTTTCATTTCTATTTTACCCTCTGGCTTTAGGATATCTGAGGAGTCTTTCGTAATAATTTCATGAAATAAAAAAAAATGCTTTTTTTGGCTGGTTTTCAAGTAATTTAATAATTCTTATCTTTTCTTGAACTGTTTTCCAGGTGATTTGTTTTTCCAATGAGATATTTTGAATTTTCTTCTTTTTTTCCTTCTTGATTTTGTTTTATTTATTTATTTATTTATTTTTGATGTTGCATGGAGTCATTAGCTTCCACTTGCTCAATTCTAATTTTAAAGGAATGGTTTTCTTCAGTGAGCTTTTGTATATGCTTTTCATTTGGTACATCCTTTTCATTTTTATTTCAACCTTTTAACGAGTCCTTCTCTTCAGGAAGTGTTGTGCCTTTTTTTACTATTTGGCCTAATTTAAAATTTCTTTTGTGCTTCTTTTACCAAACTGTTGACTCTTTTTCCCACCATGATTTTCTTGTATCATTTTTTTATTTTCCCAGTATTCTTTCACATCTTCTTTGATTTAAAAATTCTTTTTTGAGCTCTTTGAGGAATTCTTTTTTGGGGTCTGAGACCAATTCCTATTTTTAATTTGAAGCTGTTTTTTCATGTATCTCTCTGAACATTGTTGTCTTCTTATGATTTTGTGTTTTGATCTTCTTTGTCACCACAGTAACTTTCTATTCTCAGGCTTTTTCTCTCTCACTTCCTTAACCTATTTCTTGACTTTTAAGTTTATGTTAAAGTTGGACCTGCTTTCATGGTGGAACAGGCACTATCTGAAGCTTCATGTTTTTTGTGCTGCTATTTTTGGAGCAAGTTCTGGGAATGTGTTAGTTTTAAATTGTTCTGAGGTGATATGATCTAAGAAGAAGTGTGGTAATTGCTCTTCTAGCAAGTGCTCTAGTCGTTAAGTGACCACAAACACTCTTTTCCATCTTGGGATTATGACCAGGATGCCAGCTCCTATTCATTCTGGGGCTGTAACCTTATTCAGTGTATAGGTAATGTAACTTAGTTCTGTACCTAGTGCCAGTGAAGGATTCCCTGTAATCTTCTGACCATTTGTCTGACCCCTTTATCATCTATGGGCTAAAAGCTCCAAAAGTTATGACTGCCAATTCACTCTCCCCCATGGCCTGATGTAATCTTGCTGGAACTTGACTTATGCTGGATTACCCTCTACTTTTATCCCTGTAAGACAAACCCTTCCCTTCAACATTCTAAGTTATCTTAGGCTAGAAAATTGTTTCACCCCAACATTTTGTTTGTTCTGCCACCTCAAAATTCATCTTGGGATATTATCTTAAAGCTGTTTAGAGGGGAATTTCTAGTTGAATACCCTCTTTCCTATATCACTTAGAATTTTTGAGGATGGAGGAAAACATTCATATGCTCTTTCACTTGCCTTTCTGTTTACCAGCATCATCCCTGTTAGATTCCCAGGGCCTTTTTGTACAAATTGCCTTGAGTCTTAGAGAAACTTTAAGAAAGTCCTGGAAGTACCCAAATGTAAGAGGTAGAACAGGACTCTGTTTTGCTAAAATACCCAAGTTTCATTTCCATAGATCAAGAATGAGGTCCAGAGCAAGAATGGTCCAGAAGGAACTGAGAGAAGAAGATGGATGTTACATTTGTGTTGTACATCTTTGATCATAACCTCTTATATGATAAAAACTAGTTAGCTCTATAGAGTTTTGGCATAAAAGTATATGCAAATGCAGGCTTAATCCTGGGGTAGACTACATGCTGAGATATATGGATGCCAAATTTTGTGGCCCAACTCTTTGGCTATGTTGACTTAGCTAAAATGGCTACATATCCCTGAGTCTTAGCTTCTGAAGCTGCTTATAAGATGATTTTTAATATCTCTTTTACCTTTAGTACAAAACCCCCCAAGACAAGCACAGTAACTGGCATATCATTATAATTTAATGAATAACTGTTGATTGACTAGTAGATATCTATATTTCTAAGAGGAACAGAAGTTAAGATTTGTACTTACAGGAAATACTTCTAGGAAAAACCAAAAGAGCCATGTGATCACAAGAACTGAATGACAATTACATCCCAGAGTTGGCAAGCATAGACTTGAATCCTTTTCTTAGAAATGGCCACACAAGGGAGAAAATGTGTTTACAAATTGAATTACATTCCAAAGACAATTATCAATCTGTACTTTTGAAAGATATGCATTGTCCATAGATCAAAGGTACGCCTGAAAAACTTGTTTAATGGTATTCAATGTCAAGTACTGGACAATTTCAGTGCAAATGAGTTCTAATTGCTATGGAGAAGCTCCTTTCAGGAATGTCACAAACCTTGACAGAAGCCTCTATTAATGCCTTGATACCTTTTCCCAGCATCTCTTCCACTCTCCTTCCCACAGGAATATTCTTTTCAAGATAACCCACTAGTGTCAGATTTGACCTTACATTAGACTGTCTCATTTATTTTATTTTATTAAGGTCTTGACAGAGCCGTGGTGTCAGAGTCAAATAGAATGTGGCCATCTAACCCTACATAAGGATCTCTGTAACTCATATTGACTGGGGAAAACATAATAACATTATCCATGCTTTATTATTTTATTTTATTAAATATTTTCTAATTACATTCTAATCTAGTTTCAGCAGCACTCAGGAGTGTTGCTGGATGCCTTCTCTCCAAGTCTGAGACCTCTAATATAAAGAACTCCCAGTGAGGAAACTGCTTTCCCTTTTCCTGAGTTACCCTTTTCCATATTTCTAGCTTCTTTTTATGTGTAGCATTCCTCCCCACACCTTAGGATGTAATCTACTTTAGAGCAGAGGGCTGTCTTACTTTTGTTTTTATAGGTACCTGTGTCTATATATACAAAAATATGTATATAGCTATATAGATTGATAGGAGAGGTAGATATTGAAATCAATATAGATGGCATCTAGGTGGCACAGTGGATGGGTCTGAAGTCAGGACAACTCATCTTCCTGAGTTCAGATCTGGCCTCAGACTTTTACTAGATGTTTGACCCTGGGCAAGTCATGTCACTCTATTTTCCTTAGTTTCCTTATCTATTAAATGAACGGAAGAAGGAAATGGCAAACCACTCTAGTATCTTTGCTAAGAAAACCCCAAATAGGATCCTAAAGAGTGAACATGACTGGGGTGACTGAGCAACAATAAGGAACACAGAACATCGATTATATCATTTATATTATTTTTTACTCATTTGTGTGTCTCTGTGTGTGCGTTTTCTTTTTAAAACCATCTTCTCATAAACTGTGATGAACTTGATTTTTTTCAACAATGTGGTGATTCAAGGAAATTCCAATAGACTTATGATGAAAGTGCTATCCACATCCAGAAAGAGAACTGGGAAGACTGAATATGGATCAAAACATAGTATTTTCACTTTAACAACAAATAAACAAATAAATGAAAGAATAAATAAATAAATCATAGCATATATATATATATATATATAGTTCTCATTTCATCACAATTATTCTGTGAGTTATGATGATTTTATAGATAAATAAGTGAAGGCGGAAGAAAATTAAATGAAGACCCAATTATATATTTAGCATCTTGAGGAAAATTATTTTTTTATTCCATTTTACTTTTTTTTTCAGCTCCAAATTCTCTTCCTCACCCTTTCATTGTGGAGGCAAGAAATACCACACCTATTGTATATATGAAGTCATGTAAAAACATTAGTCCTGTTCAGAGGTGGAAAGGAGAGAAGAAAAGAAAGAAATAAAAAAAGAGAAAAAAAATCTTCAATCCATACTGTGAGTCCAACAATTCTATATCTGGAGGGGATAATATGTTTTATCATGAGTCCTTTGGAAATGTGGTGAGTCACTGTGTTCATCAGAGTTATGAAGTTGTTCACAATTGATTATATTTACATTTTCACTATTTCTATGTAAATTGCTCTAATTCTGCTCACTTATTTTGTATCAGTTTGATACTTTCCTAAGATTTTCTAAAACCATCCCCTTCATTATTTCTTACCAAACAACAATGTACCGATATATTCCTATACCCTAATTTGTGCAGCCAAATGATAGTCATCCCCTCAATTTCCATTTTTTTGCTACTACAAAAAGAGCTGCTATAAATACTTTTGTAGATATGTGTCCTTTGATGTTTAATATCTTAGGTATATAGACTTGTATACCATTAAAAGGTATGCACAACTTTATAGCTTTTTAGTAAAGTTTCAAGTTGCCTTCCATAGTGATCAGAGAGGTCCATAGCTCTAACAGTGAATTAATGCCTCTAGCATTTGTCATTTCCTTTTCTGTCATATTTAACCAATCTGATGGGTATGAATTTAAATTAGCATTTTTCTAATTATTAGTGATTTAGAACATTTTTTCATATTATTATAGTTAGCTTTCATTTTTCATCTGAAAATTGCCTGTTCATATCCCTTGAATATTTATATGTGTTTTTTGATATTCTATCATTGTTCTAGACTATGAATGCCTTTAGATGAGGTGTCACATCCCATTTATCATGGTATTCCCTTTAGTGCCTAGCACAGTGTTTTGAGCACAGTAGGCAGGTAAGACACCTCTGAAATGAATTAAATTGAACAACTGACCTTCCTGAGCTTCTGTCCTATATCTGGCATAAGTCTCAAAGAGAGGACGGACTAAGACTTTCTCTTTCATTTCTCACTTTGCTTCAGACAGAATCATATTCTGGGAGCAATAGCTTATATTATGATCTGCAATTTTGTAGATGGTCCAAAACAATGGAACAGATCTCTGACAGAAGTAGGGTGAGTAGAGAAAGTCTGTCAGCTCTTGCTTCTCCTGATGAGGAGGAGACCTCTCTGTATGCCCCTTGTTGGGGGCTTTCCTACTTCTTGGCAATGTTAGCACAATCTCGTACCCCATGTCCATCAATATCTCTCCCTGACACCATTTTTACTTTAGCCATTTCATGATCATTTCCTCCCTCAGTCATTGCTGCCTCCTATTCTCTGGGAAACTACTTTCTTAACATCCATGTCTTTCACATTTCTTAATGATCAATAAGCACTAGGTAAATCAGTGGGCCTTCTCCAGCCAGCTTCCCTTTTTTTGGCCGGGAGGGAGGGATTAAGCCATGTGGCAGCTGTCTAAGTTTTTCAGGCAGCTGCTTCAGTCCAATTCCTAGGAAGCAGGTTTCAATGTCATTGCCACCTCCTCTCTGGCTGGCACAAGCTAGATCCCCTGTTGCCTCCTTTGGCAGAAAATACAAGAATGAAATGGGCAAAATGATATGGATAACTGCAAGGCAATTTGGGGGAGAAAACATAATGTAAAATATCATGAAAGAAAAACAAATATCCTTAAATTCCCTCATAGGTAGAGCCATCTTGATTTTGATATTAAACCTATTAATCATTTATACTCAGCCAGAGTTTCCTTAATATTTTCCTGTCCTATGCCTTATTTATGAATGACCTTTTTATAGGCATAAGAAATGACCAACACAATACTGTAAAGTCTGTAACTTTGCTGTTTCTGGCTTTTGAAATCAAATACTCAGTACTTTTATCTTTTTTTAGATTTTCAATAATGTAAGGTTAAGCACTGGGGAATTTCAAGGGCAAAGAAGTGGGGAGTGATGGCAGGAGAATAAAAGATTTGGAGTTGACAAGTATATCCTGGACTTTTCTTTCAGAGCCATAGTAACTCAGAGAACCATTTTCAGGTTTGATCTCAGAAAAGGACACATCCAGGGTGATCAAAGGATATTATTTTCCACCCATTGAAAAAGAAACACAAAAATTGTCTTGTAAGAAATTAAGGTTAGTTCATGGAACACACTTTGGAAGTCAGAAGATATTTTGTTAACCTATTCCTTTGCAGAAGTGAGGAACTTATATCATCCTGATTTCCCCACTTTTAAACAATTTATTTAGCACTTGGGAGATATGAAACAACAGAGAAATAGAAACCATCATTTCAGGAATGTCTATGTTAAATGAACACACCTTAGAACTTCCATTTGGGTCCAAAGTTGCTAGGTTGTGTGTGTGTGTGTGTGTGTGTGTGTGTGTGTGTGTTTCACTGAGGTAATTTTCTCATCAAATACTCCATATTATAACCAAATTTGGCTCTTTCTGTTTTTCATTTCCTTCCCTTCTTTATCAGTGCCTTTTTGAGTCAATACCGTACATGGGAAAGTTATTTCTCATGCTCACTTAGACCATCCTTGCTTGTAGAACAACTCAGCCAAAAGTCTCATCAATGTACCTTAAATGTCTCCTTAATGCTTCTCACACTTCAGATTCCTCTTTTATAAGATAGAGACAACAATATTATTTACCCACCTCATAAGGAAGCAACTGAAACAATGAGTTGATAGCATTTTATCTAGTATTAATAGTATTGATGGGCAGTTAGGTGGCACCATAGGGCACAGAGTGCTGGGGCAGGAGTCTGGAAAACTCATCCCCCTGAGTTCTAATCCACCCTTAGACACTTAACAATTGGTTGTTCCTGGGGAAAGCCTTTAATTTTAATTAAACTGTTTGATGAGTTTCCTTATCTCTAAAATGGGCTGGAGAAGGAAATGGTAAACCGCTCCAGTATCTTTGCCAAGAAAACTCCAAATGGAGTCATGGAGAGTCAGACACGACTCAAATGACTGAATATCAACAATCTCACAGGATTGTTGTGAAGATCAAGTGCAATAATATCTTAAGTGCTTCATCAGTGTTTGCTATTTTATTATAGTTACTTGTGTCCTAGTCTTTATATATTCCCCCTATTAATCTGAACGTTCCCTGAATGAAAGGACTGAATTATTCCATTTTTGTCTCCCCAGTGTTTCTCAAGGCATCTGGACATAGGATTATAGATCTATAGCTGGAAGAAAGGATGTGAGCAATCATTCATCTAGTTCAAACTCCCCATATTTTGTAGATGACAGAATGAAAGAATAGAGAGGTTAAGTGACTTCTCTCACATGGGTATTAAACAAAAAATATAGGACTTAAATCTATGTCATCTGACTCCAGAGGCAGTCTTTTCCCACTATACCATGCTACCATGCCAAATAGGTACTTAATAAATGTTTATTTAATTTAATCAATTTCTCTCTAAAATTTGTTTAGTTGTTAAGGGCAACAGGATGATAGATTTAGATTTAGAGCTGGAAAGGGAACTCAGAGGATTTTTAGTCCAACCATTGCATTTTACAGATGGGGAAACAAAGGCCTAAAGAAAGTATAGTCCTAAAGATGCTAGTAGAAATACCAGAAAAAGGATGGCAGTTTTCTCTCTAGTTCTGCTCAAGAGAGAGAACATTAAAATGTGGTCAAACTACAATTTAAAAAATGAAAAAACATCTTCAGTTCCAGCATATAGGGTAGATAGACTCTGAAATCTGCAGAAAGAATTGGATGCCAATTTGTATCAGTCGACTTGCTCAGGAGAGAACAATAATGCAAGGGTCCTCAGATCTGAGACTCTCTGTCCCATGTCACAGCTGGCCCAGATTCAGAAGAATCCACCCCTTTTGGATCTGTAGCTGATCTTTCTTTCCCTTGGTTCTTTTTTTCTGCACAGAAATGCAGAGAAAAGGACAAGTAAGGCTGGAACTCATCCAATGTGGAGACAGTGGGGAGAAGAGAAATTATAAAAAGCAGACCTATTCCCTTAGCATGACTTCCATATCAGCCTCATTTGCACCATGTTTTGCCACTGGTGCTTGGTTTCCAGTTCATCAGCACTACCGCAGATGGTGTTATCCACTGGGATTTCAGTTGGTTTAATAACCAGTGCCACTGTTCTCATTGGGGGAAACATTTGAGCTAATTTGGACTTTCAATGAGACGTCCACCATTCACTAAATATATCCTCTATGGCACTTCTCCCTTCCTAGTTCTGAAGGATATAGACATCTCCCCCAACTCAAAATATCCCAAGCTAATGTTTCCTCTTCTGATAGAAGTTCTAGACCTTGGAAAAGTAAACTGTGCTATTTCAAAAGCTCAGCAGGGGCTTGTCTATGGAGTGGAGAAGGAGGCAGCTGGCTCTGCTTCTCTGATGCTTTCTCCTTCCTGACTCCTCCCACCTGTTCCCTTCTCACTCCCCATACTCAATGAGGAGCAGCTATGTGTCAGTGGTGGTGTTACAGCTCAGCTCTACTGTCATACACAATATAACATTAATTAAACTCAACTGCCTTGGGATTGGCAGCTGTGAGTGAGGAGGTAAGCAGTCTAAGCCTGCAGACAAGTGGCCCATCACAAAGAACCCTACCTGTCCTTGGTATTCTTCTCTCTCCCTCCCTCCTTTCTTATAGAGACTGACAAAAATACAGAGAGCATGTCGCCTCCTTGATTCCTGGCACTCAAGGTCATATGAATTAGGACCTTTGTAACTGAGCATAGGAAACATAATTGTAAAGCTCTAATAAAAGTTTTCTTTCCTTAAAATATATTTAGGTGAAACAAACATTGTCTTCTCCCCTTCTCCAAAAAAAACAAAAACAAAAACAAAAACAAAAACAAACAAACAAAAAAAAAAACAAAGTGGATATCACAAAGATAGATTTCAGGCAAAATAATAAAAAGTGATATTTATACAGTACTTAAAGTTAGCAAACTTCTTTTTATACATCATCACAAGTCTCATAACAACTTAGGGAGATAGGTATTATAAATATCCCCATTTTACAGAGAATGAGAAAACTGAATTCACAGAGGTGGTGACTTTCCCATGCATGGATCATGGGATCACACATTTAGAAGGACCTAGGAAGGACCTTAGTGATCAGTTTTCAAAGTTACATATATATACTCACATCTATGTGTATACACACACATAGATTTTATTCACTTGTATTTAAATTATATACAACTCTTTGTGATGCCATTTGGGATTTTCTTGGCAAAGATACTGGAGTGGTTTGCTATTTCCTTCTCCAATTCATTTTACACATAAGGACCTAAGGCTTACAGGATTAAGTGACTTGCCTAGGGTCATACAGCTGTTAAGGGTCTGAAGTCAAATTAGAATTCAGGAAGATGAATTTTCCTGTTTCTAGTCTTGGTACTTTAACCACTACACACATGCTAGTATGTATGCATGTGTGTGTGTTTGCCTCTGTGTAGATGGATATGCACACATGTATGTATGTATATATACACACATGTGTCTATATATACGTGCCTTTATGTATATATTCATATAGCTATATAGATATAAATATATATGTAGATAGGTAAATAGATAAATTATCATTCACAGTAGCCATATGAGAGGGATTGTAATGTATTATTATCCCAGTTTACAGGTGAAGAAACTGAAGTCCAGAGTCACATAGATAATAAGTATCAGAGGCCAGATTCAAACTAGCACCTTCTGGATGTCAGCATTTTATCTACCATACAACCTTGCCTCTCAAGGTTCACATTCAATTGTTGCTTACATGACTTAAATTCTACCTTTAACTGTACCACTTGTTAATTGAGTGACCTTCTCTGAGACTTGCTTTCGTGCTCTGTAACAGCAAGGTGGTTTTTAATAAAGCCCAAAGTTGCTTCCATCTTAATTCTATGATCCTATGACTGGAGGATCTCTATGATCTACTAAGTTCTGTCTTTTCAAAAAATCCTTCCCAAACAATTGTGAGTGTAGTGATGTCACCATATACTCTATCTATACATGTCACCAATGACTCTATCATTAACTATTTGTAACACTTGTTTTGACATCTTGGATCATAAGATCACAGATTCAAGTCTTGGAAGAACCTTAGAGCTCATTGTGTGGGTAGGGGAAATTAAAGCCAGAGAAGAAAGGGAAAATGTATTTATTAAGTACCTACCAAGGCATTGCATAAGCATTTTATAAATATTACCTCATTTGAGCCTCACAATAATCCTTGGAGGAAGGTGCTATTATTTATCCTCATTTTACAAATGACGAAACTGGAACAAACCAAGATTTATTGACTTTTTTTGTCACAAAGATATATAGAGATGTGAGGCTGTATTTGAATCTAGGTCTTCCTGACTCAGTGTTCTATCCTCAGTGCCACCTAGCTACCTCAGTGAGAAGTATAATAACTAACCTAAGGTCATACAGATAATGCATGGCAGAACATAAATTTGAACCAAAGATATCACCCCCAAATATAAAGCAATATGATGTATTATCTAGAGCTGGGGTCTAAGTGATGGATAGGAGGCAGAAGAAAACATTGAGAATGAGGACGAATAGAATTTTTTTCTTTTTTTCTCTTTTTTGGACTGGACCCATGATTTCACTAGCATGAGAAATTCCTATGAAGAAACTCGAAACCATGCAGGATGGTATTTTTTTTCTTCAACTTAAAGAGTTGCTTGGGTTACTAAGAGGTTAATTGACATGCCCAGTGTCATACAATCAGTATATATCAGGATAGGACTGGAACATAGGGATTCCTGACTCTGAAAAAGACACCATGTCTACCACACTAGACTGCCACTGGACAAAGTAAAAGATGCCTGTCTCTTTCTGCCTGCCAATTGATCTGTCTCTACCCACACTACTTGACTGCTGCAAGAAGCATTTATTCTAGCAGCACATGGAATAAGGGACAGAGTCAGAACCCATAACGAAACATTCTCATTTGACTTTATAGCTTTCTTCAAATCCCCTTTTTTGGGACTTTGTCTTTTGCAGATGCAAGATGGTCCTTTATAGGAAGAAGAATAGGTTAATACCATAAAGACATTTGAATTTGGCTGGAAAACACTACTGAAGGACAGAGCAAGTACCCTAATCCAAAATATTTTGCAAAAAGAGGAGGGAAGGTTTATCCTGGCAGAGTGAAGAAAATAATTTAAAAATTAAATTGCTATAGAATACAACTGTCATAGCCCTAAGGCATTTTGGATGTTAAAAAATTGTTTTTTAAGTATTCCAATGATTATTCCTCCTCCTTCTCACAACATCTGTCCCATTGACTGCTTAGCATCTGGCACATAGCTCTTGATGCCAAGTTGGCCTTGATCTCTCATTCAGGCAGTTAGGGTAGCTTGGGGACTAGCCATATTCATGAAGGAGACTTTTGCCAAGGGAGCTCTTTTAATTGAACAGGTCATTTCTTTGACTCTTTGTAGATAATCCTACTATTACCAAGTACTAATGAAAGCCACTGAGTACTCAAGATGCTTTCTAGTTAAAAGCCGTCTTCACTTACCATATGGTACACTTCCATAAGCTCAGACCTGTTATATGTAATCTGTACACAGCTGAATCTCTGTCTATAGAGCAGGAGAAAAAGAAGATAATCATATATGTTTTATAACTGGAAAAATAAGAGAGTTAGCAGCCTCATCCAGAGGTTGAAGACTATTGGGAAATAAAGGGAAGAAGAAGAAATTATATCATTTCAGGGCCTGATGTTTCCCAAACTCAAACACTAAAATAAAGTAACTTTGAAAATACATGATGGATTTGTAAATAGCTTCTATCTATTGAATTTATTACTACGTGAAAAATCCTTTGCTTTAATAGCATATTCTTGACATGAAGAAAAAAAATCAGTAAGGCCCTAGCAAATAGTGCTTCTCAGCTTTGGTAAATGTAAACTAATAGTATTTTTAGTTATTCTTTTCACACTGAGTTTCCCCATTATGGTTTTGACATACTAGGAGTCAGCATAAGAAATCAAATGAGGCATTTTGGGGGGAAGTTTTGTAATTGCCACAAATGATACAGAAAAACCTTAGAAACTCAGTATCGTATAATATTAACCCAAATTTTATAATAAGGTATTGTAAACACCCCATAAAAGAAAAACAAAAAAAAATTTACACTTCTTCCCTGGTATGAAGGGAGAGCCAATTTTTTTTTTTTAGATTTTTCAGATCATGGGGGAATTGCACTCCTAACATCCCACAAAAGTGTGGATGTTTACCAAAGAGTTAGTTCTCTAATCCCTACCCACTCCAGAAGTCCTGGGCAAGGAAGAAACAATGTGGCAAGCATGGATGAGTTATAATATGAATTGTTGCAGTGAATACCCACAGCAAAGATATCATGGATACATTGGGTATTGTGATTATTATAAATGCAGGGTGTACCAAAGGTCTTGATGCGGGTTTTAAACTATTAAAACTTAACCCAATTAAGCTATGTAGGCTTAAAATTTGGGACATATTGCATAAATAGGTTGTGATAAATAATGATTATCATGCATAGTTTACCTTTGTAAAGCACTTTACAGTTGTCAACCTGTATTCTTATGCATTACCCTGTTGAACAGCCCCATGAAACTGGTAGGGAGGGCAGTAGTATAATTAGCAATTAACAGTTTTAAAAATGAAGATGAGAAATGGAGTGACGCATGTGTCCAAAGTCAAACAGCTAGTAGTGGAAGAACCCTAAGACTTGAATCCAGATCTTAGCATTTTGATCATTGCTTTGTATCTTCTGGAAGGCTGAATTTATCCTCAGTTCTTTGGCTAATTTGGTTTTTTTGTAGTTGTTGTTTGCTGTTGTTGAGTTTTCTTTTTTTTGTGGAAGGAAACATTTGTTAAGTGCCTACTCTGTGCCAGGCACTGTAAGTTTCTCATTTGATCTTCATGATAACCTAATATAGTCCTATTATTATCCCCATTTTATATTTGAGGAAACTGAGGCAGAGATGTAAAATGACTTGCCTATGGCAACAAAGTCAATAAATGTTTGAGGTCAGATTTGAATGCAGGTTTTTCTGACTCCAGGCTCAGTGATGTATCTGCTTGTGCTGTTTTAGCCACATTAGGCTTTTTGTGACTCTATTTGGAGTTTTCTGGGCAAAGATACTGGAGAGGTTTTCCATTTCCTTCTCCAGCTCATTTTACAGATAAGGAAGCTGAGGCAAACAGGGTTAAATGACTTACCATGCATGTCTAAGTTAGGATTTTTAAGTCAGATCTTCCTGACTCAAGGCAAGTCACTCTATCCTGTGACAATCTACCTGCCATATCACCTAAGTTCATCTCTCTGGGTTTAAAACATTTCTGATCACAAACTCTGCACATTTTTCTTAGTAACTCATAGAAACTCACATTTCTCCTAGGATGTTCCTGAAAAGTAGGTAGTAAGCAGTTATGTTAAAGTAAACTTTATAGTTGAAGATACTTTATTTAGAAGGCTTAAGTGACTGGTGAATTTTAATTCACAGAAAAAAATTAATGGCAAGAAGAAAATCTAAGTCTCTTCTCCCTTTATTTTATATAATCCTCTTGACCAAGGTTTGAGTAGTTTCCTCCCAATTCATAGAGTTCTATCATATGTATTTTGGGATTTCCTTGAAAAAAGATAAATTTTGTTGAGTTTAAAAATAAGTGCCTGAAGTCTGCCTCAAAGTCACTTTTTTTTTTTTGCTAAGAATGTTGGGAGACGCTTATGTGTGTATGGGAGCCATTCAATAAAATAGTGAGTAAAGGCTTATGCTAGATGTGGATCTTGCTTCCACAATTGATATATTCTAAAAGGTTCAATTCTCTCTTCCCCCCTTCCCCATTCAGGCAATCAGGGTTAAGTGATCCATGTGCCCGTAAAACTAGTAAATTATTTGAGGTAATATTTGAACTCAGGTCTTCCTAATTCCAAGACTGGTATTTTATCTATTGTGTCACCTCGCTACCCCTAAAAGATTCAATTCTACAAATATCTATTAAATATATGTATGTATGCATGTATGTGTGTATGTGTATCTGTCTGTCTATCTAATTTAAATATCTATCTTTCTACCTATCTACCTATCTATCTTTCCATCCATCTAACTATCTAACATCTATCTCTCTGTTTTGCTGATCTATTTATCCTTAAATCTTCAAGAGTCCCCAACACCCTTTAAAAAATTTAAACAATTCCTTTGGTTTCTAGTTTTTTTGTATTTGTCTTATGGAGGGGAAAAGCAATGAATAGAGAGACGGCATCAGACTCAAAGGGACATGAGTTCAAGTCTTACTTTTGACACATTTTGGTAGAGTGACCATGGGCAAGTCACTTAACCCCTTTTGTGCCAACCCAGGAAACTTTCTAAGATTGTAAATGTCTGATCAGTTGAGTTGTATCAGAAGAAGACATTGATCAATACAAAATCCCTTGAAATCAAAGGTTCAGGAAAAAAATTAAAGCAAGATGAACAACACAGGCCTTGCTCTCAAGAAAATTACTGTTTTTGTTTTGTTTTTTGGTGGAGTGTGTATGGAGAAAGAAATGGACAAAATCATGTACTTATCCTTAAAAATGTAGAATATCTAGTATAGACAAAGACAGAAAAAGGATCTGAGGAGAAAAGGGGTACTTAGGAAGAGAAGATCACTCTCTGCTGGACAAATTAGAGAAGACTTCCTTTAAGAGGTGGTCCCTGAATTTCTCAAAAGGAGAAGAATTCCCATAAGGAGAAATGTGAAAGGACTTGCAAGGAAGTCTTAATGAGACCAATCAATCAGCATGAGCTCTTATGAATGTCTACTATGTGCTGGCATTGGGAAACAAAGATAAACGTAAGACTTGGGTACAGTTTAGATGGAATGGATACCCATTATCTAACTGAAGCTAGTTTAAGAGGCAATTGTTAAATTTTCAGTGTACTGCCCAAATTAGCAAAAAGAACAAAGTTGGCTTGATTTGTTTTGTTAATTGTGTATACTTAAGAAGATAATAAAGAAAATATTAATAATGTTAATGAAATAAAAAATGTGTCATATATACTTTTTTGAATGGGGAGAAAGTCTGTTAAACATTAAAAACCTTGAAAAAGATTATGTAAAAGGAAATGGAATAAAATAAAGTTGGAAAGATAGGTTGGAACTGTATTATGAAGGGTCTTAAATGCTAGACTGAGGAATTTTTGTCCTTTAACCAGAACGAGTGAGTGAATGAAGGTCTTTTCCCTCTATCCTCTAGATAATTAGGAATATTATTTTGGCAATGTGTGGAAAAGGATAGTTTGGAAAGCAGAGAGATTAGAGAAGTAGGGAGAACAGTTAGGAGACTAGGTGATCAGAATCTAAACTACGGTGTGAATATAAGGAGAAAATGGAAGCCTGAGATAATTTTGGAGGAGCAATTGATGGAATTAAGCAGAAGACTGGGTGTTTATGGGGGAAGGAAGGGGAAAATCCAAGAGAACTGGGACTAGGGTGATTAGGAGAATGGTATTTCATCAAGATGAATTTTCTTAAAATTAAAGAAAAAACTACAAAGCCCTCTATAATGTAGTTCTTTATGGAATATCAGAATCATACTTTCCTATCCCTGTCTCTGATGGTCATTTTTTTGTCCCTTATACTGTCTATAGTCAGTAAAGTATAATGGAAGAAATGGTATCATCCACTAAAAGTTCAGGACACAGTAATTCTTACTGTGTGCTTCTCAATGGGATATCAGCTAGCTAGCTGTAGGCTTGGGTTCAGTTTTATTATTTCCCCCCTTCTTCCTAATATCAACATGGCTGACATAGAGAGGATGCCTTTTAAGTTATAACAGTAGGAGGCAGAGTGATAGAAGGAACCTTTTATCTTTAGCCTACTTGGATATATGCCTAATAGTAGCATCACTGGATCTAAAGAAACATATATTTAAGTGGCCTTTTGCCACTTTGTTTGAAGAATGGTTAGACTACTTGCTTGATCTTTTAAAGAAATTTAATGTTTGTGTTCATTGGTGACTATTAATTTGATAATAAAAAAGAACATTAAAAAAAGAAATAGCCAAAAATCCTAGTTTTAAATTCTAATTCTCTATTTTCTACTGTGTGATATTAGGTAAATCACTTAATATCTTAAAACCTCAGTTTACTCATATTTGTGTGTGTGTGTATATATACACACATATGCGTATATATATACACACATGGGTGTATATATCTGCACATCCATATATACATACATATACATATAGTTTTACTTCTGACCTACCAGAGTAAAGCAAGTACAATGTAAACTGTTAAGCACTATATAAACATGGTTTTATTATTATTAGATGTTTATGTTCATGTTCATGACCATGTCAGATGTGATTCATTAAGCAGCTCAGGAAGTTGGACTCCCCTGGTGATGTCTGTCTTGCCCGACTTAAATGAGAAATGTCCCCTTCTTTCACCCCCATCAAGAGATAAGCATTCAGACAGCTGTAAACACAAGGCCCTCCAAATGTCAACTTGCCAGTTTTTTTTCTTTGAAATAGAAATTGTAATACCCCCAATTATTTAATCTGAACTCTATGTGATCATTTTGTGAAATGAGAGATACACGTACCATGAGATTCATCATCCATTCTTTCTTATGTTTTCTATAATTTTTCCTACCAGAGTTATGGGTGAGGTTGCTTGGGCCTGCTGAATATTCCTGAATCCAGAGACACTGATATAATGGGAGCCAGGCCAATGAGTCTTGGGAGCATGGGAAGTTTGGTAAAGTTTCTTTATAGAAGTGACTGATGAAGTGGATTGAAGGGCCTGGATCTCTCCACTTCAGAACATGAGTAGGAGTACTATGATTGTTTCCAGATCCATTTCTGCCTGCCTTTCTGATGTGTGGCTGAGCCAAAACTTGTTGTGTGTACAGAAGACTCCCTGGACTACTGAGTTTTTTAATTGGCTGGGTGCACACAACCCCACTGTTTTCAGTTAACTAACATTTATCAAGAGCCTACTATGTGCCAAGCACTATATTAAGTTCTGGGAATTTAAAGAAAAGCAAAGGACAATTAATTCTTTCTTTCAAGGATTTCAAGGAATCTGCCCTTTCTTTCTTGCCTTAAGAAAAGGATTATTAGAAATAAAATAGACTAGGAGACCTAAGGAGATCTCAAAGATCCAGAGACTGGAGTCTGAATCTGTTTGCCTCCAGAAGAGCCCTGAAGAATCAGACCTATGGAATCCAGCCCAGCAGTAAATTTGACTTAACAGTCTAGTGTTCCCCCAAGTAGGGGTTGGACATCTGGAACAGAACCAGAATTCAGTTCCATTCAATTCAGGCCAAGTCAATTCATCAAGTATTTATCAAGCACTTACCCTTAGCCAGGCACTGCATCAGACCCTGAGAATACAAAGACAAAACAAGTCCTTGTTCTCAAGGGACTTAATGTTCTACTGAGGGAAACGAGTCCTATGACAAAGCATTGGTTTGTTATGATTATTAATTTTCACACTGGATCTGTTATTTCTTTCTTTCTTTTCCTTCCTTCCTTCCTTCCTTCCTTCCTTCCTTCCTTCCTTCCTTCCTTCCTTCCTCTTTCTCTCTCCTTCCTTCTTTTATTTCTTTCTCTCTAGGAAAGTTCTGATGAAGAAGTTCCCTCTACCACTAGAGACTTAAACTTATTATGTAACAAAAGTCTTAAAGAATGGTGTAGGAGGGACACTGAAAGGGAGAGGGATTTGTCCTGGCTCACAAAGTCAGTATGTGTAAGGGACCAAACCTGAGCTCCAACCTTACTGACTCCTCCTGAATTTGCATGCCATCTCATACTCATTTTCATATTTTTTTACAGATTAAAAAAATGATTCAATTGCAGCCAACCCCATGTAAAAACCAAGGCCATGTACACCTGAAAAAAATGTATTAAAATTATAGCATGTCTGACAGTAAGACTAGCAATGCTAAGTCATAGGCATATGCTTTAAATTCAGGGAATATAGGCTTCTAAAAATCAAATAATATTAACTTCTGGGAAAAAGTTTTAGGAATGAGACAAAACAACATTACCACAATTATAAACATACACACACACACACATACACACACACTCATACATACGTTTAATTTACTATACTAGCAAACTTTTATATAATATTTATTATGAACCAGGAACTGTTTAGTACTTTTGTAATTATTATCTTATTTGATTTTCACAACAACCTCGAGAGGTAGATATTATTAATATCTCCATTTTACAGATGAGTAAACTGAGATGAACATGTTAAATGACTTGCCCAGAGTCCCACAGTTAGAAAGTATCTGAAGTTGGAGTTGAATGCAAGTTTTCCTGACTATACACCTAGCATTCTATGCCTTTAGCTTTCACCACATCTCACATTAGTGTGCATGGCTCAAATTGTTTTGTTTTATTTTTACATATACGGTTTTTTTTTATGTGGTTCCGTGTCTTATTTCAGATTTAGATAATTAACTAGCATCCTGAATCCAGGGGAACAAGCCTCCCTCAGAGCTACAAGTCCCAAGAAACAAGCCAATTCTCAAATTCTTTAGGGATTTCAAATATAATTTCTGTGTTATATCCCAATAAATGCTTTTGATAGAGATGAGCTGATTTTGTAGGCAAGACCACTTCTGACAAAGGATTGGCAACACCCAAATGTGCCCGCAGAAAGTGTACTAAAAAAACAAAAAGACCCAAACCTTAGATGAGAATAACTTGGTTTGTTACAAATCTGTGTACATTATATATATTAAAAAAGAGATATTTGGGGACATCTTGATGGACAAAGAGGATAGAGTAAAGTGAATGGAGTCAGAAAGACTCATCTTCTTGAGTTTAAATCTAGCCTCAGATCCTTATTAACTATAAGATCCCAGCCAAAAATTTAACTCTGTTTGCCTCAGTTTCTTCATCTATAAAATGAGCTGGAGAAGCAAACGGCCAAACACTCCCAGAATCTTTGCCAAGAAAACCCCAAGGGGAGTCACAAAAAGCCTGACATGACTGAAATGACTGAACAACAACAAAGAGATATTTTGGCTCTGGCTTATCTTCTGCCATCTTGGGATAAAAACTCCACTATTTAGAAAATATTAGAAAATAAGGTAGCTAAATAGCACAGTAGATAGAATTCTGGGACCTGGTGTTAGTAAGAATTGAGTTCAAACCAACTTTAGACCCTTACTAGCTTTGTGACCTTGGACAAGTCATTGTGTCTCATTTCCTCATCTTTAAAATCATCTGGAGAAGGAAATGGCAAACCAATTTAGTATCTTTGTCAAGAAAATCCCAAATTTGGTTATGAAGGATGGGACACAACACAAATGTCTAAATAACAACTCCCCATTTATAGTGAATCAAAATTGTCTCCTAGAGCCCCAATTCTACCTTTCCCCAACTTCTTTTTAATTCTGTTTTCCCCTTCTATTTTGCCTGTAGAATTCTAGTTTGATCATAAACAAACTTTCATATTTAATTTCTTTTCCCCCATTTCCCCCATATTCTTTCTATCTGAGCTCAGAGAAAGCTGCCTTTTCCTAGTGACACTGCAGCCTTAGCCACCCACTCCAGTTCCAGTCCCAGGTTGCTTATTCTCTTCTGGTCATGGACATGGCATGCCAGAGGAAATTTCATACTTTTTGTTTCCTACTGCCACTTCCTACCCTTCATTCTGATAACATCAGTCAAGAGACTCTCTTCCTCTAGGGTTCTCTTATTTGTTTACATTAACCAGTCCAGATACTGGTGGTTATGAACCAGCTTTTGAATCACCTTCTTTCCTTAAGGTGTACTTAATCTCCAGTTTTTCTTTTCAATTTATCCCTAGCACAATTTGAGACAACAGTAAACATGTTGATGTTTCCTTAAACATGTAAATGCACCATTCAAGCACCCCAGTCTCTGTTTACTCACTTCCTTAGTTCCCCCTACCACAGTCACCCATAGTGATTGGTAATGGTGAGATTTAAAGTCCCCATAACTCTGTTGCCTCTATAAGATATAAAGATAGAAGGGACCTTGGAGATCATATATTCTAGCCCCTTCATTTTTGACAAACAAGCATGAAGTAAATTATGCAATGTCATAGAGGTAAATGGAAGAGGAAATAGTTGAATCCAGCTCTTTTAACTCAAATTCAGCATTCTTTATACACAATGTTACTCAATATTTCTTATTTGTGTACATGTTGCATATATAGTAGAATGTAACTGCCTTGAAGGCAGGGATTTTTTTCTTTGTATCTTTGTCTCCAATACCCAACACAATGTCTTGTACATAGTATGTGCCTAATGTTTATTGAGTTGAATTGGAATAATCCTTATTTTCAAAAGGTTCACAAGTCCTTCTAATGGCAAATATTGTTTTAGGATCTCAAGTTCAAGATCTGAGCTTTTGACTTTCTCCAAGGTCACAAATACATCAGGAGAATAGTTTTAGAGCAGAAGTATAGACTAGAATAACAAGCACTGAACTATTAGGCAAGAGCCTTGGATTTTAATCTTGGCTTTGCCACCATATAATCTTGAAAAAGTGACTTCAGCTATTGGAACCTTTCCTGCATCATCTGTAAAGCAAATATGTTGGTCTAATAGATCACTGAGGTTCTTCAAACTCTAATAGTCTATGATTTATCCTTTCATTCCTATCAAAAAATAATTTAATTAACAGATGCCTACTTGGTCAAGACAAGGTACTAAATGTTTTATAAAATAAATAGAAAATGATCCTTGAGAGCAGGGATCATTTAATTTTGGTCTTTGTATCCCACCACTTAGTACAATTCATGATGTATAGAAGATGTTTAATAAAGGCTTGTTGAACCACATTTGGTTTTCCTAGCTGAACTGAAAACTCCCAGAAAGTAGAAGAATAATTCTCTTTCTAGCTATGTCAAGCTATGTGACCAAGGGCAAGTGAATACATGTCTATTAAATGACTTATTTCTCCTCACCTAAATCTCTCTGAAAGAAACAGTTACAGACTACCTCTCTGGCCTTCTATAAGTTTATATTTGAGCAATCTGCCAAAAGAAAATGCTGACTCCTTCTTTAATTGACCAAATGTTCTCCCATTCCTGATAGTCTCTTCAGAGAGAGGTATCAGAATTGTATCATATACAAATAAGATAGAACAAAGCCTTTTAGGCAACAAATCAACTCCAAGATATTTTTTTTCTTAGCTCTACCAAATTCCTACAACAATTAAGAGCTATTGAAAACTCACTGACAACTTATACCCTATGACCAAATAGGAACAAGACTGAACTCCTTTTCTGATTCAGATCACTTGTAGGATCTGGAATATTAGGTTTTAAAACTGAAAAGGGCCTTGGTGATCACTTAGTAAACTTTTTTTTTGATAACTGCATTTCAATAAACTTGGTTTCCTTTGTAATCTTATATATTTTATTTTTTTGTACACTTAAATAATGTAATTCTGAAAAGAAGTCCATAGGCTTTACCAAACTACCAATGAAGTCCATGACACAAGAAAACTGAAGAACCTTGATCTAGTTTAATCACATTGTTGTACAGGTAAGGAAACTGAGATACAGAGGGCATGATGGGAGGAGTGACTTGATAAATATCAGTAAATAATGATAATTAGGATTTGACCCCAAACTGCTGAGAAATATCCTATATGTCAATTTACTGGAAGAAAATTTCTTTTTTATTTATAGTTTGGGTTTCCACTAACATAAAAATAGGAATATCCTCTTTCCTAGGGAAGATGTGAGGAATGATTAAGGCTAACTAGACCAGATGTCTCAAGATCTGAAGCTTATGACATTTCTTCACTTGAGAAATCAGATGATGGTCCCAGCTTCCGGAATGATTAAATGAATTTGGCACCAAATCAAGAGGCACCATATAAACAAAAATGAACTGCACTCAGATTATTCATCTAAGAACCTCAGGTGTTGCCAGCCCTGTGTTTATGTTTCCATTGAGAAAGCCACATGTGTTTCAGAAACAAAGTGTCCTTCATTGACCAGTTCAAGGACAGAATCAGAGTTATAATGCCATCTTTACTTTGAGATGTGAAATTCCAAATATAGCTCTTGCTGACCAGACACATAGGGACAAATCTGAAGAGTTCTGTGATTGTGCACTAGCCCAATGCCATCTCCTCCATGAAGCTGACTCAGATCCCTTCCTCTCACCTCCAGTTAGAAAACTTTTCCCTCTTTTTTTTAAGGGCTCTGGCTCTTTGCAGCTAAGTGCTAGAATGAATAAACCAATGGGCTCAGTCAGGAAGATCTGAATTAAAATGCAACCTCAGGCACCTGATAATTATTTGACTTTGGGCAAATCTCTGCTGCCTCAACTGCAAAATAGGATAATAATAGTACCTTATGTCCTAGGATTATTGGGAGGAACAAATGAGATACAATTTTAAATGCTTACTTAGGACAGTGCCTGGAATACAGAAGATCCTGCATAAAGGCTAGTTCCCTTCTTATTAGTCATTTTTTTCAGTCATGTTTGGTGACCCTTTTGGAGTGTTCTGGGCAAAGACACTGGAGTGGTTTGCCATTTCCTTAACCTTTAGAATCAACCTGGATCCATCCCTAGGATGATAGGATCTTGAAAGGGACGTCCTTGTTGTTAAGTTGTTTTCAGTTTTTTTTTTTTTTCTGACTATGTGATCCCATTTGGAGTTTTCTTGGCAAAGATACAGGAATTGTTTGCCATTTCCTTCTCCAGTTCATTTTTTAGATGAAGAAATTAAGAGAAATGGGGTTAAGTGACTTGTCCAGTGTCACATAGCTAGTAAGTGCCTGAGACTGGATTTAAACTCAGGAAGAGGAGTTTTTCTGACTTTAGGTCTTTCCCTTACTGCATTTTTATTTTCTGACTTGGAAGCTTCACAAGGACAGGACCTATGTCTTATTCTTCTTTAAATCTTCCTGTAATTCTGAGGATGGTGCTCTGAACATAGAAGGCACTCAACAAATAAGAAATTGAAATAAGATGAAGGCAGCTTGGTGAAGGAAAAAAGATGCTTATTGTCTATTTGACTTTGGTCAAGTCCCTTAATGGGACTAGGTGGTACAATGGTTAGAGCACTAGGCTTGGAATCAGGCAGACTAATTTTTCTGAGGTTAAATGTGGCCTTAAGCACTCCAGTATCTTTGCTAAGAAAACCCTCAAATAGAGTTAGGAAGAGTTCAATACAAGTGAAAATGCCTAAAGAATAAGGAGTCCCTTAATCTCATTAATGGGTCTCTATTTCCTAATTAGAAAATGAAGGGTTTGTGCTTCCATTGGCAAAATACATGTTCTTTATTTCCAAAACACATGTGGCTTTGGAACTGGATGATCCTGAGGTTTCTTACAACTCTCCATTTTGTGATTCTGTGACTGGATGGAAAGGACAAAGTGAATGAGGTTCTCCTGGAGGAATGCTGAGGCTGGGAACAGAGAGAATAGAGCATCCTTCCTGGGAATATATTTCTGCAACTTCCACTATAAAAAATTAGCTCCAGAACTGCAGGCAAGTAGAAAAGAAAAGGAGAGAGAGTAAGAGTAGTAGTAAATGAATGGAAAAAGAAGAAGAATGAGATAGAAAGGATTGGAACAGGGCTCAGCAAGAAAGAAAACATCTCATTTCTGAAGACACACTAGATCAAAAAAAAAATCAACATTTTAAAAGCTCCTACCTACTTAAGATTATCTAATTCCTCTATCTGCTTACTTTCTCACTATCTTTTTGTTCTTTCCTTTTTTTTCTATGCAGGATATGGATTCAGTTCAATTCCCCTCAGAGAAAGGAAAAAGTTCTTGAATCAAATCTCACTTTCCTGTCTTGGTGGAATACAGGCAATCTTTGTTCTATAGTCCCTTTCTGTTGTCAGAATGCTCATATAAAAGACCTGTTTTTCACCATGATCAACAAATTGTGAATCAAAATCACATTCTTAATTTTTTTTTTTTTACCCTGCCCTTTTCTGGTCATAACTGCCTGATGGATGATTGTGGTTCAATTCTAGATGAGTTTTAATACCAAACTGTCACTGTACATTAAATATGTAACACCTCCTCTGTAATTTGCATTTTAATGTTCCAAGCTAACAATCATGTACCCTTGTGTGAAAATGCAAAATAAAGCAGGATTTGGAGAAATTTGGGCTAATTCTAAAGCTTTCTGAATGATACCTAACTATAGCAGCTTAGTGATGAGGATGAGAGCCTCTTCAGTGATTTTACTACTTGTAAAAGGTACCAGATGGATCCCACATTAGAGATGGAAGGTTTCTTGAAATGTAGCCATTGAGCAAAATAATATGAGTAGTTCAATTTGATTCAAGTCAATTCAACAAACATTTATTAAACACATGCCATGCACAAAGCACAATGACAAGGTACTGGGACATGAAGACAAAAAAACAACAAAAACAAAACAGCTTTTGCCCTCAAAGATATTCCATTTGGGGGAAGAAGGAGGAAGATTGGATAGAGGATGCCACATGTATATAAGTAAGTATATTGTATGTGTTGTTGGTTAGTTTTACTGAATTGCTTTTATTTCTCTTTTTTATCATTTATCTACAGGGGATGGGAGGAGGAAAAGGGCAAACAAATATTGATTAGGCTCTTCCTATGTGCCAGGCATTGTGCTCAGTGCTTTACAAATATTATCTCATTTGACTGCCCAATAATTCTGGGGAACAAGGACTGTTATTATCTTCATTACATTGAGTTAACTGAGGCAGGCAGTAGTTGTGATTTATCCAAGGTAACATAGTAAATATCTGAAGCCAGATTTGAAATCAAGTCTTTTTATTTCAGGTTCAGGGTTTTATCTTCTGAATTACCAAGTTTCCTACTTGGGCATCCATCCCCAAGTAAAGAAGAGAAGAGGGATGTCATGATGATAATGATGATGATGATGATGGCATTGATGATCTATAAAGTGTTTTAAGGCTTGCAGAGTGCTTTATAAATATTAGCTCATTTGACAGTGAATATATATATATATAAATTGAAAGATATTAATAACAATTAAAAATAAAGTAAAGCATTATTTTCAAAAGAGAGAGAGAATATTCAGATCATTGGGATAAGAAAAGGCCTGAACTGTACTTTTAAGGAACATAAGGATTCTAAGGAAGGAGGGAACCACAAATTGTATGTGTAAATGTAGTTGCAAGATAGTTTTTCATGTTTTTTTTTTTTTTTGGTTTCAAGATTAGTAACAGCCCTGAATTGGAGGTCATTTGAGATCTGTTTATATACAGATATGTTGTTGATATGGGTGACAACCCATATGTATGTAATCTTACTTTCTCAAGTACAATGTCAGTCCTGCCTGATCATCCAAGCTAGACACTAAGTATTCCAAAGTGAGAGCTAGCACAATGGCTTGAGACAAGGTATCTGGTGTTGTATTAATAGTGGTAGCTTCTGGGATGCAGACTTGGTTTCCCCCATTCTAGGAAGCCTTATAGGTACTGCTGGCTATAGGTTACTCTGGCTACCCAGATTACTTCTGGTGAAGGTGTGTGTACTAGTAGGCTGTTAGTTGTTACAGATGCCACTGCCATTTGTAACAACTGTTGGGGAGCTTGTACCAGAGCAGATGAACTTGGATACAGGCAGAGACCCTTGAATGGAGAACCTTGTGGAGGGAGACGCTTCTCTGAGGAGCATATAATGGGGCTGTTCCTTCACCAGCTCAAGAGGCCCCTGGACTTGCCAAATGGATCATATGGATTGCTTTTCCCAAGGGATATTGATCTTACCTTTTCAATTAAAGGTGCAGGGAGCAATACTCAAAGTGTATTTTTGTGTCTTAGTAAAATTAACTATCTAATTCAAAACCTGTGGCCTTGAGTCTTGCATGTAAACTAAATCAGAATGAACTAATCGCACACTATCAAAAAGAACATGAGATGCCCCCAACTGAAGGTAAACTCCTTGCAGGTAGGAGTTGTTTCTTTGTCTTTTTTTATACATTGCATCTAACACAATGCCTTGAATCTGGTAGGCACTTAATATATGTTCTTTTTTTATTTTAAAGGCCAATTTTATGTGGTCTCACATATATTAATTATTATAAGCATTATGTTTACAATCAATCTTAAACTACTTCTTTTTTCATGATTATAACTTTTTATTGACAGAACCTATGCCTGGGTAATTTACTTAATATATGTTTATTAAATTGAATTAAATGTCCACTTCATAGAATGTTGTGAAGAGATATTACTAATTATGTTATCTCTCCTAAGGACAAATATAAAGCCATGCCATGAATTTGCCCTCCCTACACAAGCCATGCTTTATGCCCATTGTGGGAACTAGAAAAATTTAGGGAAATAACAATGGTTTTTTTCAACTTGGGATTAGAAAATCCACTTTCATTGTAATTTTCCCTGTGACATTTTATCCTTCCTACAAAATAAACTGCATTAGTCTTTGGTGATTCTTCCTCCAAAAGCAATATTTTTTGAGATTGGCTATAGATAGACTTGATTTGTTCTCCCTCAGGATCATCATCATGACATTGTCCACAGTGACTCTCATGAGGAAAAGAGATGAGACATTAACTTTACTGAATTTTAATCTGCAAGTCTGAGCTATTGCAGCTAAGTGTGAGCTATATCCAAGTCTGCTGGATGATCAGCCAGTTTGGGTACATCAGGTTAGGACTTTCTCCTGCCTGTAAACTTTTGGCTCAGGAAGAGAGAGCTGTTACATCTCCAGGCTAAACTTCCTCCAGAGTCAGGTTGTGATTAGGCTTCCATCATCAACTGGTATGAAGTCTTCCAAAGGGAACAACTCAGTGGGGGAAGGGATTGAATCTGGAGCTCCCCTTACAAAGAGAGACACCTGGCTTGGAATACAACTCACCAGTACACACCCTCCAACACGAAACTGCCCACACAAATCTGCAATGTACACAGATGGATTCATTTGGCAGAAACTTACCACTTGCAAATGGAAGTTGATTATTTATCCAGGAGCACATCAACAAGGAAAATTCAACTTAAGATAATTTTTTTAACTACATACTTTCATGGCATGCATTTTAAGAAAAGGAAAAAAAGGAAAAAAGGGTGTTGGTGGTGTTAAATTTCCGATTTAACTTGACTAATGCTTTTCCAAAGTCCTCTTTTAATATCTCTTTGGAATTTGGAGGCAACCCTCAGTCTTGCAGATGATACCAATGGAATACAGTTTCTGGCAGGTCCTACAAAGATGCAGCTGATCAAAGATTCCTTTGAGTAAACAACCAGACTGGCAGAGGAGATTGGAAGCCATGTCATATTGATAACATTGAAGTAACAGGCTATATGGAGAAACTTGGTGGTGCTCTGTGACTGTAATTTAATGATTAACCTGGTTAAGTTTGAAGAGACTATCGCCAACAGATGACCAACAGATAATGAATTTATTTGGCCAGGGCAATTTCAGAATAAATCATGGAAAAGTGGTGATCTGTGTTGTCACCCATATCAACAAATCTTGCATCTATAAAATAAATCTAACCTATTATTGGATTCCCCAGACCCTGGCACTTGGAGTTCCTCTAGTCCCTTTCTCCCCAGAGAAATAGATCGTTTGCATATGTTTTTGGCAACCATAAGTGTCCATATTGCAAGCATGAATGATTCAATTTCAAGCATTGATTACACATTAAAGGATCATAAAAACATAGATTTAGAGCTGGAAAGGACCTTAGAAGTTATATAATCTAATTCCTTCACTTTATAGCTGACAAAACCGAGACACAGAAAAGCCAAACAGCTTATGCAAAGTCATAAATGACATTTATAACATGACATAAATGTGTCAAAATTTGAATCTAGGTTTTTTAATTTCAGCTCTGGTACTCTTTCTATAGCATCATACTTTCTTATATTACAAAAGATTGTGAAAAATGGCCTTAGGATGTCTGGTTATGTAGTGTATTCTGATTTTTCCCTTAACATCTTCAATTATTTGGAATAAGCTCAGCCTTGGTATTTGGGAATCAGCCACTCCTTCCAAAATAGCTCCGAGGATTTTCAGGTCAGTCTGTGTATTGGCTTCCTGAAGACAGAAGGATCTACTTAAGGGACCCTTTTGTAATAAAGCAGAGAGCTATTGAGCTTGTTAGTTTTGTGGCAAATGAGATATACTCTCAGATCTAAGAAGCAGTTACTAGCCACATGTCTATTTGAAACCAAAGAGAAGGTCATCTCCCCTGGGAATAGGGAGGAGAGACCATCTTCTCAGTCCTTCAACATAGAGTCTGGGAAAGGTCTACTAATCCAGGAATGGGGCTTTGATTCACACAGACTAGAAACATTCCCTTCATTTGATTGACTGTGCTGACATTTAAAAGCCCCAGAGTGAGCCTTAACAACCTTATCACATTCAGGGCCTAATGATTTATATTAAAAAAAAAAAATCACCTTGTGAGCTCTGACTGTGTATTTGCAGACAGAGGATAATTAACTGAGAAAAGGGGGGGAAGAAAAGCTACTTGAATGGCTTCTCCATTTATCATGTGGTCACTCCTCAGGCTGTTTACTGGAGAAGTTTGGGTCTGCTTTTTACTGAGGATTTCTAGGGAGGGTGGGCTTGAAAATCATTAACTGATATCATCTGCTGAATGGGGCCAAAGGGACATAGCTTACCAGATACACTTACATGCAGCAGAAAGTTCAGGACTTGCTTAATGAAGCAGTCAGACCTCTTAGCCCTGGGCTCGCTTGATAAAGCCACGTACAAAAAAAAGTCAGCTCCCTTCCATTTAATGCTCAGGAGGAACATCTCTCTGATAAGTCCTTTAATGCATATTTACAATATGACTCCAAGATGAAAAGAGCCCATAGACATGGGTCACCAAGAGCCCATTAGCCTCTTGCTGACCACAAAGTAACTATTGGTCTCTTAAGTCATGTCAATACAACTGAAGCTACCTTTTGCAGAGCATCTAATTTCCATTTAGTGACAAAGATGATTTTTTTTATTGTCTTGTCTAAAAGGCTTAGGAATTAACAAGACGGTCAGTAATGAATAGTGAATAGAAGATTGGTCTTATTTCAGAGAGGCCTGGAGAGACTTACATGAACTGATGCCAAATGAAATGAGAAGAACTAGGAGATGATTATACACAGCAAAAGCAATATTATATAATAACCGATTCCTATGGACATGGATCTCATCAAAATGAGGTGATTCAGGCCAGTTCCAATGGAGTTGTGATGAAGAAAGCACTGCACCCAGTGAGAGGACAGTGGGACTTGAATGTGGACCACAAGATAGTATTTTCACTCTTTTTGTTGTTTGCTTGCATTTTGTTTTCTTTCTCATTTTTTCTTTTTAATCTTTTTTTTTTTTGTGCAGCATGATATTTGTGGAAATATGTATATAGGAATTGCATATGTTTAACATATATTGGATCACTTCTCACCTAGGGGAGGGAGTGGGGAGAAGCCAGGGAAAAAATTAGAATGCAGGGTTTTGTAGGAATGAGTGTTGAAACTTATCCATGTATATATTTCAAAAAATAAAAAAGCTTTACTTAAAAAATAAAAATGACAAAAAAAAGAAAGAAAGAAAGAAAAGAAAACTGGCCTTAAAGTTAGGAAGTTTAGTTCAAGCTTTGCCTCTGACTTACACTTTCTGTGTAAACCTGGGTAAGTCACAACTTTTCATTATCCCCAGAAAATTCTCCAAAACTTTGTTATAGATCAACACATAACACAATGCTTAGCATGCAGTAGATGCTTGTCAAATATTGATTGATCAATTTTGAACTGTCTGTAGAGAGGTGTTCTATAGGGAGTTCCTTAAAGGATGAAAACATAGGTCTAAACAAAAAAAAAAAAAATCCATAGATAAAAAGTGTGTCACTGTAATGAGAAAGATAAAAGTTCCCCTGCAAGATCATTTTTTATTCAGCTGGACTACATATTAGGAAATACTATGTATGGCAGTCTAGACCATATCCATCAGTGGGCAACCAGAATTGGAATGGAAACCCTGTCAATGGGGTAACATTGAAGCAATAAGAGATATTAAGTATGAAAAATAAGACTTAGTAGAATAATACTTTTTTATATATTTGAAATTTCAATAAGTTGAAATTTATCCAACTGGTTCTGGTTATATGGAAGAGGGAGCTTAGTTGCTCTGCCTAGATCCAGAAATCAGAACCAAGACCTCTGAGTGAAAGTGATAGGGAGACAGGTTTGAGGACAATTTAAGGGAAAGCACCAAGTAGAAGTATCCAAAAATGAAATGAGTTGCTTCATGAAGGAGGGAGCTCCATTCCTAGAGCTACTCAATCAGATGAGGGATGATGATTTTTCAGCAGTGTAGTAGAGGAATTCAGAGGAATTGGAACAGTTAGTATCTGAAGTTGCTTCCATAGGACAGTTGGGTGGTACTACAAAGCACCAGGTTTGGAGTTAGAATGACTCCTCTTCTTGAGTCAAATTTGGCTCCAGATAGTTATTATCTGTGTGATCCTGGGCAAGTCAGTCAATCCTAACTGCCTCAGTTTCCTAATTTGTAAAATATGCTGGAGAAAATTGGCAAACCATTATGGCATTTTTGCCAAGAAAATCACAAATGAAATCACATAGAGTTGGACACAATTAAAAACAATAAAATCCCTTCCAAGATTCTGTGTTTCTAGGTATCAAGTCAAGTTTATTCTAAAGGGTAAGCATGTTAAACTATAGCTGTCATTATTTTTTTTAGTAAAGTATATTTATTATCAAGAAAAGGAATATGGGAGTAGTTGAGCTGATCTGGAAACCCAAAGCTACTCCCAACAGGTCTGATAAGGGCATTAGCCTCTCTCATTTTTAGGAGGTGAATATTATCAGCTCATAATACGCTGAAAACACAAGGTTCCTCAAATGGTATTTTAGCCCCAAAAGATGGCCATGACTAGTATCTATGAGCATCAAGAGCTTATAATGCTTGGAATATCTATTCCAACAAACAGAACCTAGTTGTCTTATTGATTTTTTTTGTGTCTATTATTTCTCTTTTCTTGTAGCACAAATTAAAAGGAGAATTTCTCTTTTCTAAAAGATGAAACTCAGTTGTTTTCTTTTAGTGGGAGTTCTCCTCTGGCTATTATGTCTTAATGGGCTCTTCCTCCAACCAAATGTGTGATTTTTGGTGAGTTACTTCAGTCATCTGGATCCTCTTTTCCTCATCTGTAAAAGAATTAGGTGGATTCTTTATGGTCCTTTCCATAAAACTATAATTTTGCTCACAGATTAGGATGTGAGGTTTACAGCCTTATAGTAACATAAAAGACTAACTCCCTTTGTCTATGTCTGTGTCAAAGAGAAGGCATTAATACCAACTTTACCATCATCATTCTCTTGTTAATATAGACCTTCTTGCTTTCTAAGTATACGAGACCACAAAAATAAAACTTGATTGAGACATTTCTGGGACAGGATTTATCCAACTGGTCCAGGTAGCTTCCAACTAGTTACTGAAAGGAAATTAATGTATACTTATAATTTAAGTACATTCTTAGCAGCTATAGAATTTAGAGGCTACCTGTCACCTCCTAATGATTCTATGATCTGGCCTCCATTTGCTCATACTTTCTTTTGGAGTACCACTGCCAAAAGACCTTCGGCATAAGAGATTGCAAGTTTCAACAGGGTTTTTCCAAGCTTGTTCTTAGATGAGCTCAGATCTCCACCTTAGCTCAGTTGTTCTTGAAAGATTTTGCCAAGTGATGCTGTCATAATACGGATGTCTACTTATCCATAAAATGCCTACCCCGGAATGGAAAAAAAAAACAAAAACAAAAACTAATTTGCTGGAAGTTGGACTTCCCTAGCTTTTTCTCCTTTTGGCCTCTAGATTTAGCTTGTAGCTCATTCATTTTCCCCATGTCCAGTGGCTTACATTCCTAACTTCCAACTTTAAAGTGCAAAAAACTCATTAAAAAATCACACTGGTAATTAACTCATCAAATCATTCCAGTCTGACCTGAAGTACAAGTTTTCTCATACTCACAAATTATACGAGTGGTGGCCCATGCCCCCAGAAGTCTGAAGGGCAAGGAGGACAGTCTGAATGGAAAAGAAACTGAGAGCTTCCTTTTGTCAGTGCTTATGGTTAAATGGCTATGTGAGCAGAATTGCTGTTATCTTCTGGAATAATCTACTCCTATTGTCTCTGGGGGCCAGACTAAGTTCTTAAAGTAGTGCCAGTTTCAGTTATACCTGGTCTCTTATACCTGGTTTCAATTATACCTAGGACAAGTATGCAACCATTCGTATAAGAAACATCCAAGGGGATAGAGGTCAGGAGTAGACACACAATAAACTCCCTAAGATCTTGAGATTGGTTTGTTGCAAATCCTGGTTAGGGGAGGGACCTTACATCCCAGTGCAATGGTGGTTGAAGTTAATACTGTTGACTCCGGAACACTAAAAGACTCATAAGACCTTTGCAATTATCAAAGATTAAATTAGAATCAGGATTCCTTTAGTGGTAAATCTATTTTAATATATTCTAATTCTTTGAAAATCAGTCATTCCTATTTGGTAACTGCCGAAATATTTGATTAACTGCAACACCCTGGATCTGAATAAAAGAGCCATTTTTGGTATCATGAAAGTGAAAGCTTAGCCAAATGGAACAATAGCCAAAGCTTTAGGCAGAAGTCCAGCTTTCCTGTTTCTGATTCTGGAAAAAGAATTTGATGCATGGGATCTCAGTTACCTGTACTGCCAATAAGAATCAGCCTTTCTCTCATATACCATGCTCTAAACTGTGTCTATTCACTGCTAATCCTTAGAATGTCTAGCTTCCTTCAAAGATCATCTCAAATATTACCTTCTACATGATATCTTTCTTATCTCTTCAACTCCACCCATTCCCACAACTGGATATGTTTTTAATTACTTACGTGTATATGTTGATTTCCCATAAAATTGTAAGCTCCTTAAGGGCAGGGACTACTCCCTTCCTTCCTTCCTTTCTTCTTTCCTTCCTTCCTGTCTTCCTTCCCGCCTTCCTTCCTCCCTACCTCTTTCTCTTTTTCCATCTTCCTTTTCCCTTCTTTTATCTTTCTTTTTCTACCTCTTCTTTCCTTTCTTTGTTTTCCTTTCTTCCTTTGTTTCTTCTTTCTCCTCCCTCCCTCATTCCTTCTTTCCTTTCTTTTTTTTTTATTTTAGCACAGTCATTTGTCACATAACAGTTGCTTAATAAATGCCTGTAGGCTGGTTGATTCAGCAGATAATCGATAGATATAGATGTGGAAGAGTAGGGCAGATAAGAACAAACTTGGAGAATTATCCATCTCTTTTCCTGATCAGTCATTTTAGGATTAGAAGGATAGTCCCAGAAAAATTGGTATAACAAGACATAATGAAGATATCTCCCTTCTTTATTTGCCTCTCTATCTTGACCTCAGTTTGTAGACCAGATCTCAGTCTGCCTTGCCCTAATCCAACCTAGATATTTGTGACTGTTTTGAAAAATATTGACATCAGTCCTACAAGACCAAACCTCTTAGCTTCAGCCCTGCAAGTCGTTTTGCCCAGTCCCTGTCCTTGCCATAATATTTTCTGCATTCACTTAGTGATCCTGGTCATTCTCTCACTTAAACAGGGTCAACTCTCCCCCTCAGCTCCTGTTCTTTGATCTGAATCTGCTGCAGAATCAGTAGCCACAAAAGGTAAAACATGTCATAGTTTAAAAATTGGTCATCTGATTAACAAATTAAAATAGTCCTCTAAAGTTTAGGATTCATTAACCCTTCTTAGGGAAAGATTTCCTTCAAAATCACCCTCTGATTGAGAATAAGCTCATGAGAATCGCTTCTATATAATCTCTCAAAGGGAGGGTCTCAAAGTCTGGACTCAAGCCAACTTCACAGAACCATAAAAATTGAGATGCATATAATGGGTCCTGATCTCTGAGATTAATATAGGCCAGTAGGTCCCCAAAGAAGCTACAGAGAAAGATTTCTAATCTAGGAGCTATTCCTATTCCTCAAAAAAACATGGTAAACAGTCATCTGAGGGAATGTGTATTTCAGAAGACACCTTTGGAAAAGAGATAATTATAATGCATGATGTCATTCTATAGACAGCTGTCAATAGTTCCAGTGTTCTGTTTCAGTCTCTAGGACCAGTTCAGGCTCACACTATTAGCTAGGGTATTTGGACAGAAACTTGAGCTTGCATAGCACAGGGTCCATTTCCCTTAGATGTCCTTCTTAGGGTCTAGTGTATAATTCAGTGCCTCCTTAATGAGACCATTCAGTCACTATAGGATCATAAGTTTATCTAAGGCCAAAAAGTGAGCATTTTATTACTTTGCAATTTGGAAAGGACACCACTTGCCAAAGCCCTAGGCATTTGTAAGTAATACAACAACCCATTAAATTTATAATGGAACTGGTTGTGACAAAATTGCCCTTAGGCCCAAAGTCTGACCAAAAAAAAAAAAAAAAAAAAACAAGTGTGGGGAGTGGGTTTCTTTTATTATGTTTTGAAATTTAGTTTAGTCAGGCTGCTGATACCATTAGAAATAGGGAATATGAAGACAAAGAAAATACTCTGCTTTGGACTGTTACGAGGCTGTCCCTTTTGGAATCGACTTTTCTTTCCCATATTGCTCAGGACCAAATTTCAATGTAGAGCTTTACATTGGGCAGGACCATTCAGATCCTTTTGATCCCATACCCTTTGTCCTTTGTAGCATCTTATCCCCTTTAGCTCTAATCTTATTCCCCAAGAGATGGCAGAGGAGGAGGAATAGAGATCCAATGACCCATCCTTTTTGTAAATGTCATCTTTAAAAGCAATCTCCATTTTTGAATCCCCAGATGGCCTTTGTGGCCAGCCCACCAATGTATTTCTGCCTTGGTGTTTTTAATAAAGTCATTTTCAATTTTTTTCTGTTTTTCCTCTTTAATCAGATAAAAGACCTGAATATAGAATTTCCCTTTTAATACTACCATTCAATTGTCTTCCCTTCTCCATATTATAGGAGACATCAAAATTCTGGTAGTAAAACAGATATAACACTTCATAATAAGTAGAAGGTGTTGGGAATAATCAGTTGGTGCCAGTAATTTTCTGTCATCATTTTGATGTTCTGCTGAGGGCAATTCTCCCTAGGTCTGCTAGCCCCTTCAACTAATTCCAAACATTAGTGTTTGTCTATCATTTGTCACTAATAAAGCTGGTAGAATTTAATTTATTTAATCTTCAAATATGTAGCACACAAGCCCTTCAACAAGCCTAAAGTGTTGCACCAAAAGTTTTCTTATATCTGCCATGTGCTGTATAATGAGACAAAGACAGAGAGTGGATAGTGGGGTGTGTGTGTGTGTGTGTGTGTGTGTGTGTGTGTGTGTGAAATCTGTAGAATCACAGCAGTCATTGTTGAACATATTTATTCACTAATAATTCTGAGCACATGGAGGGAGCAATTGAGCTGGAAGAACAGATTAGGCTTTAATAAGTAAATTTGAGGATGAAGGGAAAGAAGGTTCCATCTCCTTTTTTACATAAGAGTTCAACATTCATTTCCTTAATTTTTTTCTTTCCATTAACCTGGGAAAGGTCCAGCCCAAAAGGTAGAGGTGTTGTTAGATTCAACTGAGGGTGGGTTTTCCACCAGGAATATGCCTTTTCTTGATGGATTTGCAAAAGGCAACATCTTTATTTTCTAGCAAATTGCCATTATGAATAATTTACCAATGCAAATGAGCAGGCTGTGTGACCTGATTCATTCGAAAATCATAGTCCAAAGTATGATAGGCCAAAAGAGACCAATATTCTATTCCAATAAAAATGCTGGCATAATGCATTGTCTACTAAGATGCCAAAGCATTTTGATTGAAAAGATTTTACTCTTGTCTTTTGTAGTCACAGTAATCATAAGATCCTAGTATAAGATATGTGCTGCCCATGTTAGTTGTATAGATCCACATGGATTGTTTAAATGTGTTTAATGGAGGCAGTGGTAGGTAAGGTCCAACCTGACCAACTGAGGAAATGAGAATCAGCACAATAGCTGGGTTTGGGAGAGGGGGTAAAGAGGGGGAGCAATGGTTTACAAGTCCTGGGGGAGGAATACTATTAGTCTGGTTGTTCTGCTTTCCTATCCCCAAGAGGTTATTGAACTGGAATGATATTTATATGCTCCTTTAAATATAGCTAGTATAGAAGAACAAATTTTAGGCTCAAAGCAAAGCCACTAGTTTCCTTAGCCACCATCCCTTAAAAGGAAGAAAATAAATCTTAGCTTACTTATATTTACCAGTTTGACTCCTTTTTACAAAATGCTCCTTTTTAGAAGACCATCACTCATAGGAAATAGTGAGTAAACTCCTTTCTTCCAATTAGATAACATAAAGAAATTGGGATAGTTATACAGATTAGTATATACCAGAAAATACAAAAGAGTGGATGAATTCTTAAGATGGGAGAGAGATGAGATCTTCTTCAACTAAGAGAGAGGTTCTTATCTCACTCAAGGGGACATTCCCTAAAATATTTAAGGAAACAAATTGTAAATCACCAACATGTTTACTGCTTCTAAAGTCTATGTGTCTCTCTCTCCACCTGTTTATAGTCAGTTCAGCAGAGTTTGAAATCACACCAGTCCTTTCACAAAGAAGATAAAAAGAATGTCTCTCTTCTCCAAAACTCTCACACTAATTCCTCTTCTTTCATTCTGCATAATTTCATCTTTCTTATCTAGGCTGTGTCAGTGAAAGCTTTTTATTACTGGCTTGAAAGCTCCTTTTTATCACACTCTCCCCTCTCCCTCTCCCCACCATGATATTTCCTTTCTAGTATTATAGATCCATTCTTTTGACTCACTGCCTTTTTTTTCTTTGTTTTTTTTTTTTTTTTTTTTTCTCCTAGCTTCTCTCTCCAAATACTTGGTAGAGCCAACAACCACTCTGATAGTTGTAGATTTTACTACTCTGTTGTAGCCTACCTCCCACTCTGCATTTCAGGCATTCAGGCATTATTTCTTAGAGCAACTGCAACTGCTACTGAAGTCCTAAGCTTTACAGACTTTCTAGATAAGTTCTTCACTTAACACTACTAAGTATGACCAGAATATTCTTTCTCTCTTCTTTGTCATGTGGCAAAACCCTGAGAAATTTATTATGATCGATTTATTAATTAGACTATTCAATAATCAATAAATTGATAATCAGTGATTTCCCTCAGTAACCAAAGATAAAAACATGGAGATGCTGAGAGTGCTAAATTTTTTTGAAAGGGAATTTCTCTGATGAGTGAACATCAATCCTGGTTGGTCAACATTTAATGAGGAAATGGGCTAGATAAGATTCAGGTGCCTTCAGCAATCTGGACAGGGTAATCTATCTCCATCCAGACTGCTCTGTTTGGTTTTCTCCTTTATGAGCTGTATCACCCTAAACTTTAATGGAGTGGTACAAGGACAAGAGCTTTTCCCCCTTGGGTAAGAACTCACCTAGATGGTATTCTGTTTACATATGAAACAAAAACAAGGTTTTCTATTCTGATTGGGTCCTGCCCAAGAGTGAAGAGATGTATCTTGAGGGCTAGAACAATTTCATCAATCAGTTATGTCCTTCAGAAACTGACTTATAGGAATTGGACCTTAAATTCACATTTGGTTATTAATATAACAGTAAAATAATTTTTCTTAGTCTGTTGATGTCCAATGCACCATCATAAAGTACAAATGAAATGGCATCTCTTCCTGTTTTTTAATCATCATTCCTTAGGGTTCACAAAGTATTTTTTCTATAACTTATTAATGCACTTATAATGTTGGGATTTAACCTCCCACCAGATTGACAGAATATTGAAGGCAGGGACCATATCTTATGTAAATTTTGTTTCTCCCTAATGTCTAGCACAATGTTCTGTATGTGGTAGACATTTAAAAGTTATTTATTTCTGTTGTTGGTTCCAGTAATGTTACTTTTATGATGAAGAGAAGCTGATCAAATATATACTAACTTAAGATGACCACTAGCTTATACATTACAAAACCATAAATATATAAATGTAATGGTTTTTGTCACTCCCCAGCAGTCCTTTATATGGATTGCTTATTAATTCCCTTGAATATTCTTAAAGGTTGCTTTAAATCTGATTTCTTCAAATTCTAACTCAATGGTTTTCATTATATTGTGTTTTGTTAATCCCTTTCAAAAACAAAATCATTTTGTTGTGAATACCCAAGATAATTTAATAGAGTACTAATAATTGTCTTTAAAATGTATTCATCAAACACTTATAGTAACTACAATGATAACTTTTGCCCCCAAAACTATCCATTAAAATTTATAGTGTAAAATTTAATCTATCTATAATTATTAAAATACATAATTATAAATTTCTAGTTATGACATAATAATGAATATTCTGTATAGAACATTCTATGAGAATTAAAAATAATTCATTAAGATATCCTATATTTACTATTATCTATTCATAACGTAATTATTTACTTTTCAAGGCATAATTAAAGCATTTTTCTCACAAACCACTTAGATCATGATGGTGAACCCACAAAGAGTTCTCCAAATGCTAAATAGAAACCACTGTTGTAATCCAACCATATTTATCACTTGATTCTCTGTAGTGACTTCACATCCTATTTACTGGAAGTACAGAGATTATCCCAAATTAGTTACCACTCCACATTCCCACCCAGGAGTTATTCAGGAGTCCTGGAGTTAAATGGTAGTGGTTGGAGCTGCTCCTCATTCAGCAGATTAGGAAAGTGGATTTACTCTCCTACAGTATTCTCAAAAGGATGAAAGTATATTAAATTGAGAAGTTTTTGCTGAAGCTCAGATCTTTTCTTTGCCTGTTTATAGTTTTGCTGCCCCTAGCTTTGGCCTTAGAATATTGATTCTCCATGTTCATTGGGATTCCAATGAATCACAAAATTACAAAATTGCAAAGTTGGAAGGGATATTAGAGGCCATTTAGTTCAATCTATACCTGAACAAGAATCTTCTTCACAACATGCCTGTTAAGTAATCATATAGCTGTTTTTTAAAGATCTTAATTAAAGGGGAAATCTCTATCTCTTGAGATGACCAATTCCTTTTCTCATGAGCCCTCATGGCTTCACATATTTATAACCAGAAGGGATCTCAGTAGTCATATAGTCTAATGCATATCTGAGGAAGAAACCTTACATTACTCTGTAAAATACTAGATAACTAGTCAACCAGCCTTTGAAGACCTCCAGTGGTGGGGAAGTGGAGGGTACACTAATTCACAAGGAAATTTGTTCCCTTTTGTTGTTGTCCCATCATTTCAGTAAGGTTCAGCAAAGATATTGGAGTAGTATGTCATTTCCTTCTTCCTCATTTTACAAATGAGGAAACTAAGTCAAACACTTAAGGAATTTTCATAAGGACACAGCTGGTAAATGTCTGAGACGAGATTTTTTGAACTTGGGTCTTCTTGAATCCAGTCCCGGCACTATATCCACTGTGCTACCTAGCGATATCCCATTATTCCCTTTAGATCACTAATTATAAGTAAGTTTTCCTTGTATCAATCCAAAACCAGCCTCTTTGCAACTTCTACCAATTGCTCCTGATTTTGTCCTCTGGGGTTAAATAGAGCAAGTGGAATCTCTCTTCCCCAGGCCAACCCTTCCCACAATGGTAGACTCTGTATTGCTATAGTCACTATAACAGTTGGATATGCCTTTTTGCTTCTGGCTCTTCCCAGACTCCTACAATCTCATTTTAAATCTCATCTAGTTAGTGTAAAGTGTTGATCAAGGGAGTTCCCTGATCCATATGATGAGCTTACCAGATGTCATCTTTGGGTGGGACTTTTGATGGTGTTTATGAATGTAGGATATAAATCATGCATGTATTTACATATATAGGACTCACAGAGGTTCTGAATAGATATCTTAATGACTCTTGAAAGATGAATGTCATTAATAGTGTGGGGACTAGGCAGGTCAGAAGTACTATTGAGTTTGATTGGTTGGCTTCTGCCTCTATGCTTTTGCATAAGCTGTCTACCTTGTCTAGAATTCACTCTCTCCTTATTGTTAAGTATTGGAATCTCAAATTTCCTTCAGAGTCAGGTCAGATATTCCCTCTTACATAATGCCTTTCCTTATTCTGCCATCCATTAATATCTCTCCCACACCAAATTACTTTGGGTTTATTTTGTATAGAAGGAAGAAGGGAAGAGGGAGGAAGAGAGGGAGGGAGAGGGAGGAAGGTAGAGGGGTAAAGGATGGGGAGAAAGGGAGATGGAGGGAAGTGGAAGGGGAGGGAGGGGAAGGGAGAGAAAGGAGAAAGAAGAAGAGGGAGAGAAAGAGAGGGAAAGGGAGAAGAAGGGAGAAATTGGTCCAAACCAATGCTTTTAGTTAGTAACTCCCATTATGGAAATTTTCTCAATGAAGATACATCTCTTTGTCATATATAGTTTTAGAAAGTTGCCCAAGACATTGAAAAATTAAGCAACTTCCCATAATCAGTTAAGACAGTATGTGTCAGAGATATGACTTGAACCCAGGTATTCCTAACTTCAAGGTTTTTCCTTATCCATTATTTCTTGATTTCTGTATAAATCATTTTGGTATGATAGGAACTAGAGACCATTGAATAATAACAGATTTATAGCTAGAAGATCCTCTACCCAAACCTACTCATAATTATAGATCGAGGAAACTGAGTACCAGAGGAAACTGAGTACCAGAGAGGTTAGATGGATATTCCCATGGTCATGGAGACAGTCAATGGTAGAACAAGGATTTGAACTGAATTCTTTTGATTCCAAATATTGCATCCTTTCAATTGCCTCTCAATTGTCTTGTTCACCTAGACTATCTAGCCAAGCCCCTGCTTTTTGTAGCAGGGAAACCAAGACCCAAAGGTGAAATAACTTGCCCAAAGTCACTCAGTTGACAAGTTTTCAGAGCCAGTAGAAGGAAGATTTTAAAGAGTGTTTTCCTTATCCATCATTTTGTTTTGCTTTGAATACTTTGTGTCGTCATTTTATTTCAGGAGCCAGTGTAGAAAGAACGTTGGATCCCAAGTTATAGTTATATATAATATATGAAATGTATTGCCTCAAAAATCTTGCCTCAGTGAAGTTTAAAACTTTTATAACTTCTGATGTATAGATGCTATAAACTTACAGAAAGTCAAATGGTTAATTAATTGAAATTTTGAAATATTGACATGCTTCTTATTAAAATGCCACCTAGTCACCATACCACCTAGTCAACTTTCAGACTTGGTAAAAACTTCCATCAATGGCTACTTGTAACCAAAGAGATTACATGGGTTATTCTAAGAACAAGGTTTTAGTGTGTACACGATAGTTTTGATATCACAAGAAAAAGTCTAATGGAAATAGTTCAGGTGACTGAACTGTTCATGCCAAAGGACTTTTTCTATTAGGCCATGTGAAAGTGTTATCCAGAAATTGTCACACATGCAATGTGTAATAACAGGATGTTCTGTTTTGTTGGTAAAATGAAATTTCATTCTTTTTTGTCTTTGTATTCAAGTTCAAAATAAATAAAAATTAAGAAATTCAATTTTTATCATTAAATATTCATAAAGCTAAAATATAAAAGAAATTAAATAAACTTTCAAATGATGTTACTTATAAGTTTCTAATATTTACAGGTTTGGTGTTACTAAAACTTAAAATTACCCTTAAGACTTTTGGAATACCTTAAACACATTTGTAATTATGCAGATATATGTGTATATTATATATGTAACATGTATCTATCTATCTATATTTTATACTTAGTGCTTTGTAAACTCTAAAGCACTATGTAGATGTCAGCCATTTTTATTGTCATATTTTTCCAGTGTTAAGATCAGTTCATGTGTTTATTTTTATTCTTTGCCCTATCTTAAATTTTTTTCAATAGTATTTTATTTTTCCAAATACATATAAATTTAGTTTTCAACATTCATTTTCTAAGACTTTGTATTCCAAAGTTTTCTACTTCCTTTCCTTACCTTCCCCCAAGATAGCAAGCAATTTGATATAGTGTAAAAATGTGCAATTCTTTCAAACATATTTCCATATTTGTCACGTAGTACAAGAAACATCAGCTGAAAAAAAAAAAACACAAGAAAGAAACAAACAAATAAAAAATGGTGAAAATGCTATGCTTCTCTCTCATTCATTCTCCATAGTTCTCTCTCTGGATGTGAATCCTTGCCCTACCTTTCATTACTATGTGTTGGAACATGTTATTTATTATAGGTGCTTAATAAATATTTGCCAAATCATTAGTAAGCCAAAGACATTTATAAAAACAAGGGTGATGCTGACTCACATTTATATGTACATTAAGATTTGCAAAGTGCTTTTCACATACCTTGACCTTAACAACCATCCTATAAAACAAATTTGTTGTATTTGTTTTTTATACGTGAGATTGGGTGACTGGTAGCAAAACTAAAGTCATGTAGTCATTTTGTATCTAAAGTGGGATACAAATGCAGATCTTCCTGACTTCACACCCATAAATCTATTTGCTCTGCTGTAGTTTGTGTTTATTTTGATTTTCCCTAAAATCTCTCATAGCTGTTAGACAAAGTCTTTATTAACTGTCTTCAAATTTTTCTTTCTTAAAGGAATAAATAATTTCAAGATCCATAAGATTCATAGAGCTAGAGCTCAAAGAGGTCACAAATTCTATAAAGGCCCTTATTTTTCAGATGAACAAAGAGCAAAGAGATTGACTGGTCCAAGGTCACAAGGCAGTACCAGAAGGAAAATTTGAACTCAAGTCCCCTGACTTCAGAGCCAGTATTTTTTCCATTTGGTAGCTCATTTTCTTTACATTAAGACTTTGGGAGAGCAGTTCTCAAATTTTTCAAATTGAAGACTCCATCAGCTCAAACGATTCTACACGATAGAGACTTTACCCCTGCAAATTGATGTTTTCCAGTTGAGCGCAAAGAGTATGATTTTGCTGTTGATTAAATGTCAGTGATGTAATGTCTGATTTTTTACTAAATGCTACAGGCAAATTTTGTATCCCTTCATAGAAACAAAAGTAAGACACTGTCATGAAAACAAAGATAACTGCTAATAGATGATGAGTGATCTCTAGACATATTTTGAGAACTTCTGCTTAGAAGACCACCATAATCCTGTAAAAAGACCTGAAATTATGTAGGCTGGGGGAAAGAAGTCCTTGAATAAGTCTCATAGAAATATCAATCCAGATAAGTTTAGATCTATTCCTTCAAAGATGGTACACCTGCCCACTAATTGATGCTACACTTGAGGCAACAATATGAAAAATATTTCGGGTAACAGTGATATTAGCAGCAACAAAATAATAAAAAATATATCTCAATTTGCTTAACACCTTTGATTATTTTTAAATTTTCTAAAGGTTTCCCATGTGTAATTTCATTTTTATTATCACCACAATCTTTTGACAAGAATTAAGCAGGGGTTAGTATCCACATTTCACAGATGAAACTAAAAGAAAGAATAACTGAATCCCAGCTCAAATAAAGCTTTTCTAACTGGAAATAAGTAGTTCTTTCTTGATTATTGGAGGATTTTGTTTATACATCTATGCATCCATAACATTCTTTGTTGGTCTTTCTGATTTATCTTCCTGACTATACTGCAAAATCTCTGAGGGTAGGGATTCTTAATTATTTTTGTACTTTCTTCATTGCTTATTTGCCTTACATTTGATAAGAGTTTATTGAAGATGTTGAATGGTGGAGCAGTATAGAATGTAGAAATTAAAGTTTCTGAGAGAGGCCTTGGATTCTCCTTTACTAATAGCTTTTTACATTAGAACAGATGCCCATCCATGTGGGATAGCTTAGTTGCAATCCTGCCAAGAGGTAGGATGTTGGCTCACAACCTCTACATGATCCTTGGGTTACCCTTCTATTCCTATAATTTCTGAACCAGAACTTAAAATCCCCCGATTTTCTGGAAGCTAATTCAGAATATTATGTCTGTTCTCTTCCACTGGGCTATTTGTTTGAAACACTGGGACAAGTGTATTAGCAGGAAGTTTCTGGAATGATGGACAATGAATGGGTTTAGTCACTTGATGCTTAATGATTGTGAAGATGGCCTCAAATACCCTGATGGCTGACTTGGTCACTGTTTGCAGAAACAGCCAGGATTCCTAACAAGGAGCCCTTGTTCCTGAACAAAGAGCTATTGTATTTGAAAAAATTGGGAGAGACAGCTAATTCTGAATCCATATTTTCTAGGTGCTTATTTTGTTTATCATTAATCGACTCTTGTAAATCATTTCTCAGCTCTGCTCTCTATTTTATTTCTTTATGGTTTGTAAATAACTGCTTCCAAATAGTATTTGAAATGACAAGCTTTTCTCTGGATCATACTATGAAGTTGGGTCTAAATGTCTTATATAAAGTGATAAAAATTTAGGGAAAATCAAAAGAATCTCAGCTGAGGCACAGTCATGAATTTAAGAGCTATGAACAGAGCCAAAATGGGAATAAAGCATAGCTAGCCTGAACCTTTCCTCTAAATGAAAGACTCAAGAGGAATAGATCAACAGGAGAAGGGAGCCACAGGGCTAAGGAAAGGTTTCAGAGTAAAAAGGCCACAAGTATTGATTACAGCTTTAAAAGGCAGCTGTGTCTTATAATTCAAATATATCATCAAATGCAATGGTAGAATTTGATGACCTAAAGTTGGAATTATCTGCCATAGATTAGTCTCTTATGACTTCTATATCACCTTCATGAGCTTCCCAAATCTTAACATTTTTCTCTCCTAATAAGTAGATGTGCCCCTCTGTAGTTTTCTAGATTTAGTTGTTTGTAAATATAAATCAATTAGGTAATTCTCTTGCAACTGTGATGGTTGGTTAACAAAAATCATTCTCTGTCCCAAGCAGAAAAACTAATTTAGCCCTGCCTTGTGATGTATATGAGATTCTGGGATCTAGCAGCAATGGATGGTTTGGAATGGAGACTTCAAAGACAAAGATACTGGAAAAATAAGGAGTAAAGAGACAGAGCTCATATGTTCAACTTCTGAATTGTATTTTGGCACCATGTCAGGAGGTTCCTATGCTCAGGCTTGTCTACCTCCTCTCTTCCCCACCCCCAGCTCTTTTCTTCAAAGAGTTTAGGAACTGAGAGATAGGAAACTCTTCAAAGAGTTTCTGTAGCAACTTGTTGAATTGCTGTTGTGATTGGGTCAAGATTGGGATTGAGATCAGTGTGGTCATTTAGGGTTGTTATGGTATTCTAGGATAATGGTACATGGCTGTGATAAATATGAAAAGGTCAGTGAGATTTCCCTTCAGAGACATTCTCTTTCTTCTACATTTTATTAATTTTCCTCTCTCTGAAGCCTAATCAACAAAAGTCATTTCTCACCTGCATAGTCAGTGATAATGACTGTTTTTTGATACATAAACTACTTTTCCCCTCCACTTAAAACTGTTTATTACCATTGTAACATGTGTTCATATGTTCATGTATGTGTTCATATATATCTATTTTATATCTATACATATTTATTTATGTTTTTATATTTATATATTCAAATTTATATAAATTTATCTATATCTACATATTTATTTATATTCATATATACATATTCAAATACATACATACACACACACATACGCACACACACACATATATATATATATATATACATCAATATAGATACACATACATATACATGAATATGGCAGTTAGGTTGTACAGTGAATAGAGGACTAACCCTGAAATCAGAAGGACAAATCTGGTTGCAAATCTGGTCTCGGATATTTGTTAGCTGTGGGTCCCTGGATAAGTCAATCTTGCTTGCCTCAGTTTCTACATCTGTAAAATGAGCTGGAGAAGGTATGGCAAACCACTCCAGTATCTTTGCCAAGAAAACCCCAAATGGGGTCTCAAGGAGTCAGACATTACTAAAACGATTCAACAACCAAACAGTTATAAGGTATATATATATATATATATATATATATATATATATATATATACATATTTATGTGTATACACACCAAAGTTCATGATCAATTAATATTATATCTATATCTAACTATATGGATATTAGTGGCCACTAACTTTGGTTTTGTGTTTGATGTTACTTGTATCAAAAGTCAGGAAAAATTATAATTTGAGAAATTGGTAGATGCTTCTATTTCCTTTACTACCCTCCTCTTCTCCAAGAATGGAGAAACAGCTGAATAATTGTTCCTTTCCATGGGAAATCACTAACACAATGGCGCTGCCTGTAATAGTTTTCCTTAGCTAGCTTAAAGTGATAAGCAGGAGAATTTTTTCTTAAATAGCAAGAGATTGAGAAATTGATAAGAATGACATAAATTTCTTTTAAACTAGTAAAAGAGATATTTTGAGAGAGATATGCCTTGGGGCATCCCTTAGTGGCACATTCCTGGATTCCTTCACTCAAGATTGCTTCTTCTATATTATTTTATGTAACATTTTTAAAAATTAAATTTAGTGACTATTGATTACATGTGGATGAATTATTACACTAGGAATATCTCAATTTGCCTTAATGATATTTTCATTCTTATAAGAGGGGAGCAACTGATTTGCTGAAGATTTGGAGTATTTGGGGTCTGATTTTTTATAATAAGGATGAATTATTTGTGGAAGTGGAAATGATGGAAACCTTGGCAAAAAATTACTATTCCATCTTAGAATTTGTGATAGAGAGAAGAGAGAAACTGAGCACAATCTGACATGCACTCTAGAACTTAGGCTTAAAAAAATTTCAGAAAGAGAACAGGTAGCATCTCATAAAATTTTGGAGGGGAAGTTAACCCAGAAGAAATTAATAGCTTTTAAAAATGAATAGAAAACAGAGTGGAAGAATTTTAACGATGAGGAAATGGAGCTATTTAAAGATACCATTTCCTGTGCACAAAGACCTCAGTCAATTCAGACTTTAGAAGATATGGATGGAAGAGAAAAGTAAGAGCAGGGAATGAAGGACTAATACAAAAGAATGATCTTTGCCAAATAGTAGTTAGTATTCATATAGAACTTTAAATATTCAATATTAAAAATTTAAATATTCATATAGAACTTGCAAATCATTTTGCAAATATTATCTAATTTTATTCTCACAACAATCATGGGAAGTAGATATTATTATTATAGCCCCTTTACAGATGAGAAAACTAAAGCAGAAAGAAGTCAAGTGACTTTCCTGGATGTCACACCCACTGGTAGTAAGTGTCTGAAGTAGGATTTGAACTCATGTCCTCCTCACTGTCCAGTGTTTTATCCACTTCAACAATTTAGACAATACAAAGGCTATGTGTGTATGATTTTGTGTGTGTGTGTGTGTGTGAAACATAAGCTATTTTGTGGAAAAGGAGAATATCAAATAACTTCTGCTTGTGTCACATGGGACAAAGAGAATAATAGAAAGAAACAGAGATACTTAAATTTAAATTTGTTTCCATTTCTTCTGCCTAAGGGAATATTCTTTAGGCTGGATAGGATAGAGGTAGCTAATGTGGAGTAGAAACCCAACATAAATAAGGAGATAGTAAGAAATCACTTGGAAATCTAACCCATTACAAATCTCCAAAGTGAAATGAACTAAGAACTAGTAAGCTAAGGCATCTAGGTGGCACAATGGATAGAGAGCTAGGCTTGGAGTCAGGAAGACCTGAATTCCAATGTGACCTAACCTACTTACTAGCTGTGTGACCCTGGATAAGTCACTTAACTCGGCCTCAGTTTCCTTATCTGTAAGATTAGCTAAAAAGGGAAATGGGACACCATTCCAGTATCTTTGCCAGGAAAGCCCCAATGGAGTCATGAAGAGTCAGACATGTTTGGAAAAACTGAACAACAGTAAGAGTAAGCTGACAAATGTTATGATTAGTGTACCAGTTACCTCTGAAAAAGTAGAGAATGGGATGGTTACTGCAATGTGGGAGAAAGTCAGTTTTTATATCAGGATGAGAAGAGAGCCAACTCTCAGCCAATGAGCTTGACTTTGATTCCTGGCAAAATTCTGGAATTTACAATGAAAGTAAATAGTGAACATTTAGAAAAAAACAGAAGTTGTGATCACAAAATGTCAGAATCATTTCATTAAAAAAATCTGATCATGTCAGACTAATCTCATTTTTTAAAAATAGTTTCTATGCTAGGGAGTTTCTGAATCAGGGGAACGACATAGATAACTGAGAAATTAGCAATTTGACAAATGTTCTCACTCTTCCACTATGTAGAAAATGAAGAGAAGTAGAATAAACAACATTACCATTAGATAAATTCAAAAATGTTTGAATGACCACACCAAAAAAGTGGTCATTAATACTTGGCCTTGTACTGTTAAAATTTTTCTCAATGACTTGGATAAAGCACAGGGTGGAATGCTATTCAAATTTTCAATTGACAAGATGCTGAGAGGTACAGCTAACCTCCTGGATGACAGAATCAGGATTCAAAAACCTTGACAGGCTAGAACAATGATCTGAATATGATTAACTATAATAGAGATATATGTTACGTAGGGTTTTTGCCATAAATCCAATGTTGAATTCCCAAATATAGGACAGAGATAGCTAAATGGTAGTGTATTTGAAAAATATTTGGCAGATTTAATACTAATAGCTAGCATGTACATATTTTTAAGATTCATATAAAGTACTTTATATATGTTGTGTGACAATAAAGGTGTAGAAAGGTATAGTTTAGGAAAAGTGGTAGAAACCTTCATCACCCACTCCACCCTGTGCTTTGTATGCCTGCTACTACTGTTACTGTTACTGTTCATCTTTCATTCTCAAAAAGCACCATGAAATTAGGGAGGTGATATGATGACATGCAAGTGAATAGGATTTAATAGGGCTGTGCACCTGCCTCACTTTCCCTTCCAGAGCCATCTGGCTTCAGTGGCCAGTAATAGATCAGGATGACTGGAGATGGTCCTGAATGCAGAGGGAGACCCTTGCTTTTTTTTTAAACTAAAGTCTTCAACAGGTCTCAATATGTCTGAGGTCTTTCCCATTTAAGTGATTAAGACTGGGTAACAAAAAAGCAACTAAGTGATCTGTCTTTCCATAAGATCTTCACAGGAATCCTGTAAGAAAGAATGCTATTATTATCTTCATTTTATAAATGAGGAAATTGAAGTTAAGTGATTTGCTTAGAGTCATATAGCTGAGGGAATATCTGAGGTCCTCCTTCTTCCAATGTGACATTCTACCTACTACATTATCTAGTTCCCTAAAGCTTTAGTATACATCAAGTTCAATTTGAGTCAATAATGATAAATGACAACCAAGAAAGCAATGACACTTTAGGCAATGTTGATAGAAGCCTAGTATTCCCCAAACCCATTGTTTGTATGTATCCATTCAAATTTCTCCTACTTCATTTTATGAATTCTATATTCCTATCAAACTCAATGATCAGTTTCCTAAACTTTACATCTGATCTCCCTTTTCTTTTTTTAAATACATCTTTTTTTTTACCTAGTTAGTATTTTATCCAATTACATGTAAAAACAATTTTAATATTCATTTTAAAACTTTGAGTACTGAATTCTCTGCCTTCATCCCATCCCCATTGAGAATGCAAGAAATTTGATATAGGTTACACATGTGTAGTCATGCAAAGCATTTCCATAATAATCATTTTATGAAAGAAAATAGACCCCAAAAAACCCATCAAGAAAAATAAAGAAAAGTATCCTTCAATCTACATTCAGACACCATCAGTTCTTTCTCTGGATATGGATAGCATTTTCATTAGACCGCCTTCAGAACTGTCTTGAATCATTGTACTTTTGAAAATAGTTATGTCATTCACAGGTAATCATCTCATAGTATTGCTGTAGCTTAGTACACAATACATTTAACTTTGGTCAACTCATGGAAGTTTATCTAGGTTTTTCTGAGAGCACCATGGTGTTCATCATCATTTTTATAGCAGAACAGTAATCCATCATAATCACATATCATAGTTTATTTAGCCACTCCACAATTAACGGGCATCCCCTCACTTTCTAATTATTTGTCCCCAGCAAAGAGATGTTATGAATATTTTTGTACTTAGAGATCCTTTATCTTTTTTTAAAAATACTCTTTTGGGATATAAACCCAGTACTGGTATTGCTAAGTCACAAGATTGCATAGCTTTATATTTTTTTGTGATTTCTCAATTCTATGTGAATTTTTAGAATCTTTTCTAAGTGCTCCCTCCTCATGTCTGCACCTAGATTCGAGTGCTTTCTTCAACCTTATTTTTTTTTTTTGTATTATGATTAATTGTGTGCATGTTCTGTCTCTCCAGGAACTATAAATTCCTAGAAAATTGTTTAGTTTTTTTCTTTGTACCCCCAGAAGCTATCACCATATTTTACCCAAAGTAGAAGCTCAATAAATGTTGATTGAATTTTAATTTGTACTCTGCTGTAATTAGAGCACTATTATAATAACAATAATAATAGTAATATTGGATGGGAGGGAAACTCTACTATGCCAGACTTTTTTTTTAGGAATTAAAAACAACAACAATAAATAATGAATACAGCACTTGAAGGTGTGCAAAATACTAATATCTCATTTATTTTTTTTTATTTTTAAAAATAATTTCATGATTCTTAGATCCTGCAACAATGCTGCTCTGATCCTGAACCAGAGTTGGAAGTCAACAGGGCTCAGGATGAGAGGGTACTGATTGGGATTATTCTAGATCACATAGTCCTATATAACTTGCAGTATATTGATATAAACTGCTCCTGGGGTCTTTGAAGAACACAATGCTATTACTCAGATCAGGACCAAAGAGGGTCTCTTTACAAAGTCTCAACATAGGAAGCAAAGCTGGAAAAATGTGAAAGATTCTGCTTTGAAAGAATCAAATGTTAGAAGAAATATTATGAAACTAGGGGACACTCAAGACACAGACTCAGAGAAAGGGAATAACTCCACATCCCCCTCCAAGCAAAGCTTTAAAGAAAATCATAAATTTGACACAAAGGTCTACTGGAATTCTAGAAAGAAATGTGATTTTAGTTTAAAACTTAAAAATGAAATGAGAGTTCTAACGGGAAAAATAGAAAAAGAATAGAGAAAGAAGTAGAGATGGTATAAAACCTCACTGAAATAAAGACTTAAAAATTTACTGACATCATTGACTTCTTCAGATAACAATAAATATAAGAAAAAAGTTGAAAGAAGTATCATAAAATGTAGAGCATTATTTTCCAAGAAGCTGGTCTTCAGTGAGTGTAAGTCACCCGGCCTAGATTTAACTGTAATATAGACTCATAGATATGGTTATGTAGCCATTTGTTGGAAATCTTTAAAAAATCATTAACAGGTGAGGTAACACAATATTTTTAAAGAAAGAAGGTAGATTCTGCAGAGTATACACTGATTAACTTGACTTTGATATTTGACATTAACCTAGAAATGTATATATATATATATATATATATATATATTTAACATTTTTGGATGCTTAGAAATAGAGTCTGGAATCACTAAGAACCAACCTTATTTCACTTTGAAGACATTCTACCCTGATAAACACAATGACCAATCATGACTCCAGAGGACTTAGGATGAAACAGGCTACCCACTCTCAGATAGACAAGTGATGGACTAAAAGTGCAGATTGATTCTTTTATTTTTTTTCCAAAATGACCAACGTTAGCTGTTTTGTTTGTTTGTTTGTTTGCTTAACTATACATGCTTGTAGCAGAACTTTGCTTTTTCTTGCTTTCTCAATGATAGGGGGAGAAGAGACGGTAGATCTTTTTTTTTAAAGGGAGCAAATCATTACTTTTGATTATTGTAATTGTTCATGCTTACTCATAAACAAGAGGGAGTTTTGTAGTCAAACTACTATACTAAACAGTTTTTTATTATAGAAGGTAATTGATGGTATATTATACACACACACACACACACACACAAAGTATACACACATGTACATATGCACACATTATAAACACACACATTAGGCTAGAATCTTGTACTCTATAGGTTATACACACATGTGTGTATGCATATATGTATATGTATGTGTGTGTGTATACACACACACATAATTAAAAATGGGTCATCTCAGAAGATAATAGGCTCTCTAGCATTGGAGGTCTTATCAGGCTAAATATCCACTAATTAGGGATGTTGTCATGTTAGTCTTCCTTTTCATGAAAGGAGGTTCTTGAATGATCTCTGAGGTCCTTTTCAATTCTGAATTCCTGTGACTCTGAGTTGTTTTGCCTAGACAAGAGGAGACGTGATGGCTATCTAAATGTCTATGAAAAGCAGTTGTGCAGAAGAAAAACTCTGTGATTTATTTCACTTTATTATACAGGGAGGACTCAAAACAATGGTAGTAGTCATAAAGAGCCTAATTTTGGCTTAACATAAAAATAATATTCCTATATAAATCTACCCTAAAGTAGAACAGGCTGCTTCAGTGCTTAATAGGTTCCCCATCTTTGAAGGTCTTCTAGTAGACTCTGGATGAATATGTGTTGGGGGATTAAACAGATTTGGTTTCTGCCCCACTGAGGGATGACTAGAAGACCCCTGTGGTCTTCTGTAACAGAGGTTCTGTGGTTCTTTGATTCAATGAACTAAGGAGATGGGGAGTTGTCAGGTTCCTCCATCAAATTTCATTGAAATAAGCTCCCAGTATGAAATTACTAAGGAGGAACATATGTGACAGACAGAAAGAATGATTTCACAATCCTTTGTTCACAGGTTTAAAATACTTTCAATAGTGTCAAAAGCTTCTAAAAGTAGAAAGATTAAAGACACAGCTTACAAAGATTTAGAGCCAAACAAATGGTGAATGTGGTTAATAACAGATATATAGGCCCTGAATGATATTAACATAAATAAAAATTCATCATGGAAAATAATTAAATTCACCATTGTGACCCAAACTCCAATTCTCTTGGGTATTGAAAAATAATGGGAAGGTTAACACATTTCTCACATTTCTAAGCATGTAATTAATTCTTGCTTATACAAAAATTACATAAAAGCAATCATTTGGAATCTGGGTATAGATGGCACATTGGATGCCAGCCTCACTGAAATAGAAAAGCAATCTGGCATTGCTGACAATGTTGTCACAAAAATATTGCATTTTTTAGGAAGGGAAATTTCTCAGAATTCAATAACCACATGTTTAACAACTAAATCATTTGTTTGCATATTGTGGGAAATCAAAAATACAATCACTTCATTTTTGCTGGCTAACAGGATCTCTTAGGACTGACTGCATGGAAACATGCTTCCTGTACTTTTTCCCATTTCCCTCTCTTTTCCCATCTTCTTCCTTCCTCTGTCTCTTTCTTCTTTTCTGCTCTATCACAGATATTTTTCTGCATTTGGCTTTTTCCTTGTTTATTCTTCTTCCCCCAACTCTTTTTCTTTCTGTGTTTTACTTGCTAAAAGCTACTTTAGATTCTAAAACCCTGTTCCAAGTTTTGGCAGAAAAATCAGGTTATCACTTAGTATTACATTAAAGAATTATTGTTTGTCTTTAATGGTGTTTTCACAGGCTGTGTCTTCACAGTCAAAAGAGAACTACAGCATTTATAATATGGGTATTCAATAATTCAGGAGAAAAGTGTAAGTTTGGTATTTGTGATTTGAATATAGATGTTAGAGGTAATAGGAAAAAATATATATACAGTGAAGAATAACCTTATGACGTGCATAATGGATTCCAGACAATGGAATTCCATGGTCATTCATGATAATTGTTCCATTGCTCAATGATTCCCATGTAATTGGAGTTCTATCATATACTACATTCAGTTCTTGGTTTAGATGAGAAAAAAAATCACACAACAAAGTTGTATGGCTGCAAATCATAGAATACTACAATTAAAAAAATGCAAATAAGCCACAGAGAATGGTGGGTATTGATAGGTTTCAGCCTATTACCAACAGTGACTTAGGATCATAGGAGCATAGACTGAAAATTGGAAGAGACTTTAATGTCAAGCTAAAAGCATTTATTAAGTGTCTGCTATATGTTGGGCACTCTCCTAAATACTGAACTACAAATAAAGGCAAAAATATAGCCCCCAAAGCCTTTAAGGAAAGTTCCACAATCCAGTGGAAAAACTAACATACAAACTATGAATATTTACAAACAAATTATACATAATTTTGAAGCAATCAAAGATTGAAGGCACCAACATTAAGGAGGATTGAGAAACACCTCTTTTAGAAGTAGTAGGGATTTTACCTGAGATTTGATGGAAGCCAAGAATGTAAAGTCTTACAACTATCATCTTACCTGAGCTGTACTACAACCATGTGAACTAAGTGTTATTATTATTCCCATTTTACAATTGAAAAAACACTCAGTAAGTATCTGAGGCAAGATTTAGAGATGACCAGAGGGAGGCATGTGAGGTAGATGGAATATTCTTTGCAGTATTTATGGAAAGATGTGGATAATATTTACACAGAAAGAGAAAACAGAGAGTATATGCTGTTGTCCTGAAAGATGGCATCTTTGCTCCTTTAGGAGTTATCTAAATGTCTAAGTAAGTTTTGTATCTATATCATGTTGCATTTAGGTAACAAGAACCTACTCTTGAATTTAAATGAAAGTAAACATAGTTTTAAATCAATAAACATTGTATTTTAAAAAGTATCCATATAGTATCATGCCCTGGAGGAAGGAATATCTGAATTTATAGGATCCATCCAAATCTCCAAATAAGTCTTATATCTGTAGATTATATTACAATCAGATAAGAAATGTCTCCTCATATTTCAATGAAAATAGACATATTTTTAAATCAATAAATGTTATTTTAAAATTATCCTCAGATACTGACAAAGACAAGCCTGGATGGAAACTATACAGACCTCATCTACTCTCAGAGTAATTCTCACCTGTCTACATGTGACTTCCATGCTATACCTCTAAACCTACCTGACATTTTTTATGAGCCTCAGTGTTGCATTTCTGACAATTGTTGGACCTGGATTATAATTTTTTTCAGTAACTTCAATCGTGTCTAACTCTTTTTGTCCCATTTGGGTTGTATGTATACATGACTTTATTTTTGGACTAAGTATAAGAGAGGATCCTTTGCCTCAATTGCTACCTAGCCTTTATCCTTGAATGGCACAGCCTCAGTCAAATTGAGTCCTGTTGAAGACCTTAGCTTGAAAAGGGCAAGATCTCCAAGATCACCTCCTGTTGTCCTGATCTATTTCTGACCATTGGACCCAGATGGTTCTCAAGGTGACCTTGCACAGCTCTCCCTCACTTAAATCCAATTCACTTGCATGTCATGGCATCCCCTCCCTGATGTCATGGTCCTCTTTGAGAATGAAGCACAAACGACAATTTCTGTGACTCTATAAAATTTCCTCATCTGTAAAATGATCTACAAAAGGGAATGACTAACCATTTCAGTATTTTTCCTAAGAAAACTCCAGATGGGGTCATGAAGAGTTGGACATAATTGAAAAACAACTGAATAAAATGTAACTTGCTTTACCAGACAATTTGCATTGTCTCCCAACTCACACAATACTATCAGATCTCTTCAACTCCAGTGTCTAAATATACCTGAAAATAACGAAGATATATAGTATCATTTGTTTTTATTGACATTTGAATTATTTAAAATATTTAGGTTATAAAGTTCGGGCTTTACTAAATAAGTCACTTAATGGATAGTTTGAAATACAATCACTAGCATAATGGTGATGGAAAGCTTGATAAGGTATTTTACTGAATATTTCAGTAAATATGATGTACCAGTCATCTAAAACGAAAAGCCAGTTTTACAACATCTTATATTTTATATATAGTTCCATTATATCAGTGAAAATAAATTGGAAACCATAGCCTAAATGTGTAGTATATTCTCTCTCTTTTTTCTCTTTGTGTTTGATCCCCTTGAAAATGTATTTCTGTGGAAGAGAGTATATTTATTGTGGGCAGATGCTTACATTCTCCTTGTTTAGCAACATAGAAATATCAATGAAAGAACTGGAAGATAGCTAGCTGAGGGAAGAAGTGGCCTCTCTAATTGGTTTAAGTGTGTTTTTTCTCTTCTTCACAAAGCTGTAACCTCTTTACACCATCCTTGTATTTCCTACCACATATACATCTTTCTGGGGAATCTACTTTGTAAGCTCACAGGAAACGAGAGCCGTGCCTTTTACTTTTTTGAAGGCATTGATTTTTTTTAGAATGATTCTCAATTTTTTTGAGTGATAGAATCAGTCCTTAGAATCAAAACTTAGATGTTCAAAAATCAAGTCAACAAGCATTTGTTAAGCACTTACTGTATGCCAGGCACTGTTTATTGATGGCTTTTGTCTTTACACAAATTATTTCCCATCCAGCTCCCAGTTAACATGTTTCTTATGGCAAAGAAGAACAAACAAAAATCTTGTGACAAAATAGAACAAACAAAAACACTTTATTTAATATATATATATATATATATATATATATATATATATGTAATATTCTGTTTTGATATTCCCCCCTCTTCTCTGTTATGAGGGGAAAAACAAAGAATGAGGCTATAGACTGACAATTGATATTTTACATGCCTTCTGCTAAAAAAAACTGACATCAATTTATTTTTCATTCATTACTTCTAAATTTATGAGACTAATTTGGGTCCTGGGATAAAGGTATTTTAGGGCACCAGAGTATGGGACTTAGAGTCAAGAAGACAAACCTTCCCAAGTTTGAAGTTTGTCTCAGACACTGGACCCTGGAAAGTAACCTGGAAAAGTCACTTAACCCTCTTTGCCTCAGTTTCCTCATTTGTAAAATGAGTTGCAGAACGAAATGTGGCAAACCACTCTAAAACTTTGCCGAGAAAACCCCCATATAAGGCCATAATAATTTGGACATGTTTGGATGGAACAGAATACCAGATTGAGCCAGTTACTTTATCTATAAAATGAAAGTTTTGAGCTAAATGATCTTTGAGATCCCTTCCAACTGTCAATTCTGTGATCTGATAATACTATGGTTTCGATCATTCTCTGACAGTTTTCTGAGTTAGCTGTGTACCGAGAGTGCTTGTTACCAATATGAACAATGCAAACAGGTTTTCTGTGTGTGCTTGTATATAATGACAATATTACTTTTTGTTTTTGTTTTTCACATTACTACATTAATATTTTTTGAAGGGGCAGAGCCAAGATGGTGGAGAAGGCACATGCGACTTTCTAAGCTCTTCTCTTACCCTCTTTATCAATATTATATCAAGCCTCAAAAATAGTCTTGACGCACAATTATAAAGATGTAAACAACTCACCAGCTGAAGAAAATCTGTAGTCTGCCAAAAGGTTTGTTCTGGGGTTAGGGGGAGACAGCGAGACTGGGAGAGAAATTAGGTTCCAAGGAGAGCCAAACCGAAAGTGAAAGCACAGACCAGCACAAAGGGCTCAGAGCCCCAACCCACAGAGGGGCTTTTCCTTGGGAGGGGAACCTGCACAGCAGGAGGGCACAGCCCAGGTTAGCCTTTAATCTGCACAGTGGGGGCCTGGCTTCAGAGTTAAGGGCCATTTGTCAGGCAGAGACGTTGGGAAGACATTGGAGCAGAGATGCCGGGCTGGGAATTCGGAGAATTGGGGTGGGTCAGTAAACCCACAGCCCCACAAGAGGCTCTGGCCTGGGGCAGTGACACTTTACCCCTTAGTTTGCCAGGGCAACGCTAACCCACAAGACCAACCGGGCAATTTCCATAGCTTTTAGTGCTGAATCCATCCTGTTGGGGAAGGGAAAACTCACCAGAGACTCCTACCTCGGAGCTGGAAACCGTTTACATCTCCCCTGTTCTAGAGGAAGCTGGCCCCTTGCCTAGAAGGCATACCCTAAAGGCTTTAAAACATGAATAAAAAGAGAAAAGAAAATGGACAGTTTCGAAAAAGAGCAGGTCAAAAACCTGAAGAGAAGAAAATAGAAACATGAAGACCCTTTTTTAATGTTCCTAAGAAGAGACCATTAAAAAGTCTAAAAGAGAATTAGAAGAAAAGGGGAAAAGGAAAGAGAAGCCTTTTAAAGAGCAACAATTCCTGAAATACGAATTGGAAAAAGTAAAACAACTGGAAAGTAAGAAGGGAATTGGAAAAATAAAGAATTCACTAGAAAGGCATTTGTGAATTGGAAAAGACAAAGAACTAAAGAAAGTAGGATCTGTGAATTGAAAGAAAAAAATTCACTAAAAAAAAATTAGTGAAATGGAAAAAAATTCCACAGACCAAAACAATACATTTAAAAAACGCAATTGGACATATACAGAAAGAAGTAAAAAAAAGCTAATAAGAAAATAATTTTTAAAAATTAGAACGAAAAAAGAAACTAATGATTATTGAGACAGCAAGAATCAGCAACAAAACAAAAAAAATGACAAACTGAAAAACCATGAATTATCTACATGCAAAACAACAGATTGGAAAATAGATCTAGGAGAGATAATCTGAGGATTATTGACTTTCCAAAACTAAGAGAAAAAAGATCCAGATACTATTTTACAAGAAATCATCAAAGAGAACTGCCCAGATGTAAAGAACAGAAGGTAAAATAGGCATTGAAAGAATTCATTGAACACCTTCTGAAAGAAACCCAAAAAAAACCCAAGGAATATTGTGGCCAAATTTCAGAACTTGATTAAAAAAAATTTTCAAGCAGCCAAAAAAAAAAAAAATTTAAATACCAAGGTGCCAAATAGGATCACCCAAGATCTTGCTGCTCCACATTAAAGGATTGAAGGCCTAATCATATTCCAAAAGGCAAAAGAACTTGGGATGCACAAGAATAAACTACCCAGCTAAGTGAGCATTTTCTTCCAAGGAAGAAGATGGAATTTAATGAAACAAATGAATTATTTGTTTCTAAGGAAAAACCAGAATAAAACAAAAATTTGATCTCCAACCATAGAACTCAAGAGATACATAAAAGATAAAAAAATAACCTTAAGAATTGGTTTTGTTATGGATATACAAAGAGAATACATTTAAATTTGATTTTACTGATAAAATAAAAAAAAGAAAATGGAAAAATGATGGCAGAATAAGGTGGGAAGGAGGGATGAAAAAGGGAAACCACATCCCACAAAAAAGGAAACTTACATTCTGAGGGGAATTTAGAGAGGGGAGGAAATTTGGTGAATCTTATTTCTATCACAGTTGGCTCAAAGAAAAAAATAATTACATTTGTTTTGAGAAAATTTCCCCTCATTAAAAAAGGGGAGGGAAAAGGGAGAAGAAAAGAGTAATAAGGGGAAGGGAAAAGATTCAAAGAGGGGGAGGGAGGACAAAGAAAGATTGATAAAGTGGGTAATAAGTTAAAAAGGGAAAGAGGGTTGGGGAGGCAAAAAGAGTAATCTGGGGTTATTAGGATGGCAGGAAAACAGATTTAGTAATTTAACCAAATGTGAATGGAGAACTCCCCAAAAGAGGGGCAGAAGCAGACTGATAAAAAGCAGAACCCTACAATATGTTGTTTACAAGAAACACATTTAAAGCAGGGAGATACAATAGAGTAAAGGTAAAAGACAGAAAAATCTATTATGTTGGTGAAGTAAAAGAGGGGTAGCCATTTTATTCAGATCAAGCAAAAGCAAAATTGATCTAATTAAAAGAAATAAAAAAATAAATCCTAAACTGTGATAAACAACGAAGCAATATCAATTTAAACATATATGACCAAGTGAAGGATTCAACTTCCAAAGGGAAGTTAAGAGAGTTAAGAAAAATAGAAAAAAAACTGTAATAGTGGGAGATCCAACCTTCAACCCAGAATTAGACAAATTAAACCAAAAAACAAAAAGAAAGAAATTAAAGAAGTAAATAGAATATTAGAAAATTAGGTATGTTAGATCTTAGAAAATTCAAAGGAATAGAAAGGAATATACTTTCCTCAGCAGTTCATGGACCTATTCAAAACTGACCATATTTAGGCAAAAGACCCTTTAAATTAAATGCAAGAAAGCAGAAATAGTAAATGCTTTTTTCGATATGATGCAAAAAACTACATTAAAAAAAGTTAGGGTAAATAGACCAAAAAGTAATTAGAAACTAAACAACTATCTTAAAGAATGATTTGAAGAAAATTATAATAAATTAATAATTTCAATTAAGATAATGAAATGATGAGAATCATACCAAATTTGGGATGGCCAAAGGTAATAAGAGGGAATTTTATATCCTTAGAGGCTTACTTGAATAAAAAAGAAAGAAAGATTAATGAATTGGATTGAACTAAAAAACTAAAAAGACCAAATTAAAAACCCCAATCAAATACTAAATTGAAATTTAAAAAAAAGGAGAAATTAAAAAATTGAAAGTAAAACCATTGAACAATTAATAAAACTAAAAGTTTTCTATGAAAAGCCAAAAATAGATGTTTTGGAAATCTGATTAGAAAAGGAGGGAGGAAATGAAATTATAGTCTTAAAAATAAAAGGAGAACTTTCCATCAATGAAGAGGAAATTAAAATAATAAGGAGTTATTTTGCCAACTTTATACCAATAAATTTAAACCAAGGAAATGGGAAACCCAAAAATAAGACTTCCTAAAGGGGGAATTGTTAATAGTCCCATTTCAGAAAAAAAAAAAGAAAAAAAAAAACCCCAAAAAAACCCCAGGACCAGATGGATTTAATGTGAATTTTAAAACATTTAAAAAAACCCCAATCTAAAAAATTATTTGATAAAAGGAATGAAGGATCCACCAAATTTATGAAAGACTTAAAGTATAAACCAGGAGGGAAAACAAAAAGAAAATTATGCCAATTCCCAAGATATTAGCAAAACTAAAAAATATTGAAAAACTCAAAAAATCCCCAGGATAAACTTTCAATAGGATTTATCCAAAATGGGGTTTTTAAATTAGGAAAAATAATATAATTCCATGAAAACAAATTAAAAACATTAAACCTAAAATAGAAAAGCTTTAAAAACCAAACCATTTTTTAAAAAATTAATATGAATAAAGGTTTCCTAAAAAATAGAAATTTAAAACCACATAAGATTAATTTGGAAAACTGAACCTTCCAAAAGTTAGGAAAAATTCCACATTAGCATTTTAAAAAAAAAACCTTTTAAATAAATAAAAGAGATTAAAAATAAGAATCAATAAAAAAATTAACCCTTTTTAAAAGAGGAACTTAGAGAAAAGACTTAAAAATTATTGAAATAACCACAATTTAAAAGTTTTTAAAAAAAAACATAATAAGCATTTTTAATAACCCAAAAAAACCACATCAGATTCAAAAAAATTCATTTAAAAATAAATTAAAATATTTGGAACAGCAAGGGAAAATCAGAAATTTATGAAAAAAATTAAAGAACCCTTTTCCACAAATTAATTTATTAAAACGAAAAAAAATTTCCTTTAATAAGAAATAAATAAAGATATAATATTCCAAAAACATTTATTTAACCTATACCAACAGCTCCCAAAAACATTTTAATACCTGAAAAAAAATTTAAAAAATTGGAAAAAAAGGCAGAATTTCAAAATTAAAAAAAAACAAAAAGGTCAGGTCCAGACTAAAATTAAAAATGAAAAAAAAATTTGGAGGAAGGAATTTTTGATTGTGGAAAGGAGGTTAAGGACAAAAAAGTCACAATATACAATAGTTTTGACAACCCAAAAAGTTTTTAAAAACTATGGAAAAATTGGGGAAAATTGGAAATTTGGCAGCAGGCTTGATCCCCCTAAACCCCAAATAAAAGAAAAATCAAATTTAAAACCCCATAAAAATGAAAAATAAAAGAAAACCAGGAATTTATCAACCTGTAAAAGGAAATGCCAAAGAAAACAGAGAATTATAACAAAAAAAATTTCTACTAACAAACTGAAAAGTTTTCAAAAAAATAATGAGAAAGTTGAAGGGAAAAACTGGGGAAAATTTTTGACATAAAGGTTTATAAACCCTTTAAAAATTTGAAATTCCAATTTTAAAAAATAACCTTTCCAAGAAAATGGCTTTATAAAGAACAAGAAGAAAGAAACTTTTTTCTAAAATTTTAAGTCTTATTTCAAGAAATGAAATTAAACAACTTAAGGGTTGAAAAATTGTAGATTGGTAAATTTTGGGAAAAAAATAAAAGGGGAAAAAATGGGAGGATCATTGTTGGTGGATTGGAAAACCAAATTTGGGAATTTGGCATCTAAAAATTATCAAACTGTGACCTTTGATCCAGCATGACATTTATTCCCAAAGAAAAAGAAAAGGGGAATGTTTGTGTTACCTTTTGATCTAAAACTAAATTAATGGGCCCCCCATTGGGAATCTAATAAATTTGGGTTAAATATTTGGAAAATTTTTCGTAAGAAATACCCGATGATTTCAAAAGGTCAAAATTTTAATAATTATGTACTGTGAGGGAAGGGAATTAAATTGCAATACTTTTGAAGTTCATGGATCCTTAAAAAGGTCAAAAAAATTTTAATAATAATAACCCGGGCTCCAGGAAAAGCCTGGGGATGCTAAAATTAATTGAATTCCCAATTTAACCCCTTTTTTTTTTTAAAAAATTGTAAATAAGATTATTTTTTGTACACAAAAAAGGGCATTTCTTTTTGTTATCAATTTTTTTTTTAATTTAAATCAATGTCTCCTGCCTCTGGGGGGGTTAAATAAAAGGGAACAAAGGGTTTGGAATTTTAATCTGTAAAGTTAAATTTTAAATTGAAATAAAAGGTTTAAAAAAAATTTAAAAAATTTTTTTTTTTACCCAAACTGGGCCCATGGAACAGCCTGAAAAAATTTTCAATTTTGAGATCAAGAATAATTGGGGCAGGAAATTTCCCTTCCCTTTTGGGACAAACAAAAAAAGTAGTGTGAAAGGATAGAGAATAGCACCTACATTTCATATTGCACATTTTTGTAGCACCTGAGAGGTGGATGAGAACTTAGAGATCATCTCTTCCTATCCCTGCTTGATACATGTTTTTTCCTTTCTGTCTTTTATGCTCCATCAATGTCTTCTGGTCCTCTTTGGGATTATTCCATTTTTCTCACCAGAACTAAAGCTAGGAAATATCAAGTACCTGTCAAAGTTTAAGAAGAGGGACCTTTAAGATATGAAATGGCAGATGGGAATGGAAGAAAGAAGACATTTGGCATCCGTTGGTCTTTGAGGTTGAGAACAAGATTCTCTGGAAACCATTGTATTCAGGCTGAAATTTGCATAAATATAAAGTCATGGCAAAGTTTCAGGGCAGATTCATGTGAATTATTTCCATGCAGGAAAGGTGTTTGGCCTCATTTGTTATTCATTTCTCAAGGAAAAAAAATATAAATTAGGCTCAACAATGAGGAATGTCTCCACTTCTCTGAAATGGTGCAAAAATGTGTGGGCTGACAGCCAACTCTTGATTTTTCCAAGGAGCATTATCTTCTTTGTGGATTGGTGGCAAATCTAGCTTTCAGGTTCTATTGACATAATTAAGCAGACAAAAAGTTATAAAGTTATTTGTTGACACAATTAACTATTTCTTATTTACTTGTACTTTCACCTTCACCCTGGCATCCATCAGGAAGTTTTTTATGTCAAAACACACAATTAATTCCCCAGCCTAGGAAGGGTGTGAAGAACATGAACAACAAAACAATAAGTCAGATTACCAACAGCTCATTTTAGTCTGGTGCTTAGTGTGGATGAAGCTTCAGTGTGTTTTTGAAAGGTGGAGAGGGGGGAGTACTGAGCAGGATCTTTTTTTTTTTTTTTTTTTTTTTAGTAACTTCTACCTTCACAGAATGGATCATTTTATGTGCTATAAAATCATAGGTCTTTGAAGACATATTTAAACTTAAGTAGAGGGGGGGAAAATCCCACAACCACTGTAATTGTTATGTGTACGTATATACATTGCAATCAGTAATTTGATATTTTGTTGTAGCCATGATTTCACTGGTGTAGGCACTTTCTCCACCAATACAATAATCTCTCTATGCCTCTCTATTCTGTATAGGTCTTTTTATAGTTAATAAAATAATAATAGTTAGCATTTATGTAGTACCTTTCTATTCTGTATAGTTCTTTTTTATATTCAATAAAATAATAATAGCTAGAATTTATATAGTACTTTTAAGGTTTGCAAAGGGCATTACACATATTATCTCATTTGATTCTTACAACAACGCTGGGAGGTGGACATTTTTATTATTCCCATTTTACAGATATGGAAACTGAGGTAGATAATGATTAATGACTTGGTCAGAGTCACACAGCCAGATTCTTTAAAAGCCTAAAATTTAACTCAATTTTTTTTTTCTGGCTAGGGATCTAGCTCTCTATCCACTGTTTTCACCAAAACTGCCCATTTTCCCATAAGTGCCTCAGAAAGACTCACTCAACACTGAAAGATTATATAGCTTTAGAATGATTAGGGACTTTGAAGGCAATTTTTCTTCTTTATTTCATGGATGAAGTAACTGAAACCTAAAAGAAGTTACACAGGCAATAAAGCAACAAATCATGCTTTCTGACTAGTATTCTTTCTGCTTTATCATGTTGTCATCTAAGAATTATAGATTTAGAGTTGGAAGGAACATCTAGTCCAATTCCTCTCATTCTACCAATGAGAAAATTGGGATCAAGAGATGTTAGACCCAAGATTCCACAGGTTGCAAGTGACAGAGAAAGAATCCAAACCCATCTCTTCAGTCTTCAATGCCATCACCTCACTCCATTTAATTTTCCCAATAAACTTCTGACACAGGGTTGCTATTATTATCCCCATGTTACAGATCAGGACACTGAGTCTCATATAATCTTGTCTAGGATCACATAGCTTTAAATGCCTGAAGTGGAAAATGAAGCCACATCTTTCTGACCAAAAATTCAGTGTTCTATCCAACCTGCCACACTATTTTTTGGTATTTACAAATTTCAGCTCTTGAAGACCTTCCCTTCCTTCAGGGAGTGACTCAGATCTCTTGCATAATCTCTTCTCTTTTCCCCAAGCTAGCTCTTTACCCTTTCTCTGTCTCCTGATTGCAAGTGTTCCCCAAGCAATTGTCCCGGGACCTCAACTTTTTGTCTCTACCATCTCTTTATAAGCGTTCTATTCCCATGAGTTTAATAATCACTTCTGTGCAAATAACTCATACACACACATATGTTTACATCTATCACACACAAACTAATATGTGAATGCATATCTCTCTGTGTGTATCTCTCACCCTAATCTTTCCTTAGAAGTCATTTCCATTTAGATTTCCCACCAGCACCTCTGATATGTGCCTTGAATTGAACTTATTATTATCCCTTCCATCTTCTCTCAGTTTCCTAATTTCACTAGCAACATTTGCATCTTTCAGATTAAAAATCCTTTATTCATCTTCAAATCTTTATTCTCCCACATTACTTACTTCTAAGCAATTATCAAGTCCTATTGCTTTTATCATCTAGAACTTTTCCCCCATCTATTTCCCTTTCTCCATTCACATTACCACCATTATTTTTGATGTGGATTGTTGAAATGGCTTCCTAACTAGTCTCTCTGCCTCAGTTTTCTCTACTGTCTGCTTTATTCTTCACACAGCTGCCAAAGCAATCTTTTATTTTTCCTTGTACAAGTTTGAGCATGGAAAACCCCTATTCTAAAATCTCCCTATTCCCTTGAAGATAAAATACATTCTCCGTAGTCTTTCTCTTCACAATGTCTCAACCCTACCCTTCGATCCTGATTTCATTTTATTCTTTTTTATATACTCTAAAGTTGAATCAAACTGAACTCTCTTCCTTGAACTTGCATCTTCTATTTCTTGGTTGTCCTCCACACCTAGTATCTACTCTTTACTTTGACATTTCAAAATTTTCTCTGCCCAGTTCAAATACTATCTCCTCTTTGAAGTCTCCAAATTAACTCTCAACTGAGACCAACCTTTATCTTTCTTTACTCAAATTTTCCTGGGAGAGAATGGCATAATAGATAGAAAGGTACCTTTAAAGAAGGAATTTTGGCTGTGTTCAGTCTAACCGCTGACGGATACTGTCTGTGACTCACAGCAAATCACTTTAACTTCTAAATATTCTGGACAATATTCCACAACTAAATTCCAATTCAGTGGCTTGAGCTGGGTGAGGAATATCTTATGACAGTAAAATCACAAAACTTGGATCTCTACATTCTCCTCATGATTCCTCATCATGTTGTGTATTCCTTTATGTTCTTACCACATATTCCCTAGTAAGATATATGTCTCATGAGGGATATTTTTCAAAAAGAATTTGAACGTTATACATTCAAATACACTGTATTTAAAATTATAGATGTTGAAAAAAAGTCTGTTGGCTAAAATAATGAATATGTTATTTATTTTATGACCCATAAAACTTTGGCTGGACCTATCTTTTGTATTTAGATTTTCCTGCTTTATATTATCCTTACTTGAGCACAAATTTTACAAAAATATTAGAACTAGAAGGGACCTCAGCACTTAGTTTGTCCATCTCACACCTAGAAAACAATCCTTTCTAACCTGGAGAGTGGTCATCCAGACTTTGCTTCAAGGACTCCAATGTGGGCAGTCTGTTCACTACTTTTGGATAGTTGTAACGATTAGCAAGTTTTTTTTTTTTTTTCCTCACACCAGTCCTAAATTGGTCTTTTAAGCTTTTTTTCCATATTGCTCCCAGTTATTCCCTCTGCAAGCAATCAAAATAAGACTAATTCTTCTTCCTCATGACAGCCTTTCAAGTACTTGAAGACAACTACCATATCCTTTTTTGAATCTTCTCGGCTAAGCATCCCTACTTCTTTCTACTTTTCATCATCTGGCATGGATTTGAGGTCCTTCATTCATCTTTTTTCTCTATTTGGAACACTTTCCAGTTTATCAGTGTCATTTCTAAAACAAGGTGCACAGAACAGAACACAGTATTTTGCATAGCCTGTTTAAGGCAGAATTCATTTGCTTTATAATCTTTGAAGTTACAGAAGCAATGCCTCTTAATTTAAGGCATCTAGGTGACATCGTGGATAAATTGCGAGGCCTAGAGTCAGGAGCATTCATTTTGTGGAGTTCAAATGCTGTCTCAGACACTTGATAGTTATGCTTGCCTCAAATTTTTTATCTACAAAATAAACTAGAGAAGGAAATTGCAAACCACTCCAGTATCTTTGCAAAGAAAAGCCCAAATGGGGTCATGAAGTGAGATGAAGGAATAACAACAAGAAAAATGCTCTCAACTCGGCATAAGATTTCATTAGCTTTTGGGGTTATAATTTCACACTATTGACTCAATATATGTGAAATGGCTATGTGACTCTGGGTAAGTCACTTAACCTTATTTGCTTCCGTTTCCTTATTTGTAAAATGAGCTAGAGAAGGAAATAACAAATCACTCCAGTATCTTTTCCAATAAAACCCTAAAAGGGGTCATGAAGTGATGTAGCAAAATTTTAAGAAAGGTCTCAATACAACATAGGATATATTAGTTTTTTAGGATTATCATATCACACTATTGACTCACATTGGCCTGAAAGTACTCTGAAATTTCAGATATTTTTTAGTTATGCATGTGAGTTTTTTGAGGGCAGGGACTATCTTTGTTTCCTCTTTTTGCATTCCCAGCACTTAGCACAATGCCTAGAACATAGTAGGCATTTTAAAATGTTTATTGAACATTTATATGTTTTTTATATACAATTATGTATATATGCATATATATATAATTATATAACAATTATATAATCTTTCTAACCATGTGTCATCCATCTGCTATTTGTGAAGGAAGTATCTTAAAACAAAATGTAAGGCTTTGTATTTTCCTAAATTAAATTTTACCTTATTTGATTTAGCCCAATTTTCTACATGGTCAATATATTTGGATCTTGACTATCATCCAATGTATCATCTGGCCTTCTTAGCTTTGTGTCATCTCCAAATTTGATATGTATGCCATTTCTACTTTTATCTAAATTATTGATTTAAAAAAGCTAACTAAATAACACAGGACCCATCACAGATCCCTGTAGTACTTGTCTGAATCATCTTTCCAAATTTATTTGAAGCAACTAATCATTACTCTTTGAGTTTTACCATTCAACCAGTCTTAATCAATCTAAATTGTGCTGTTACCTATCCCCCGTTTCTCCATTTTTTCTCTCAACAACAGGATGAAATTGTCTATCAAATGCTTTTCTAATGTCTATTATATTGTGCTATCTTAACCAGCAAGAGCAAAAACAGAGAAAGAAAAACTATAGACCAATTTCCTTAATGAATATTGATGTAAAAAATTTCAAATAAAATGCTAGCAAGGAGATTACAGCAATATATCACAAAGATCATATACACTACCATCAGTTGGGATTTATAGTAGGAATGCAAGACTGGTTCAAAATTAGAAAACTATCAGCATAATTGACTATATCAATAATAAAACCACAGAAATAATATGATTATCACAATAGATGCAGAAAAAGCATTGACTCTTAGTAAATGCTTGTGGAATGAATGAATAACTGGGTAGCCAAATCTGATGTAAAAAAGAAATTCCAAGAATTCTATGGGTTCTCAAATATACAAAATACAAGACCAATTCCTAAAAAAAGTTAGAGGATAGATGCATAAATGAAGCTTTGTAAAAAATGATAAATAGGATCCATGTAAAACCATCAGCAAGTATTATCAGTAATGAGAATAAGCTAGCTTATCTTCCCAGTTAGATCAGGCAGAAACAGGGATACTCATTATCATTATTATTATTCAATATTCTACCAAAAACATTAGCTATAGCAATAAAAAGAAAAGAATTGAAGGAATTGAAGGAGCTGTCCCCTTCCCTTCTCACTATACATTTATGGGGTACTGTCAGTGAAAACTAAAGCAATAAGACTGAAATATCAGAATCAGCATAAATGCCCCCAAAGGTATACTTTGGACAGTGGTTGAAGAGGTATTTGTGTTACAAGCCAATGAGGAACTGGAAGCATATGGGTCAACAGCAATGTTGGGAGCTAAAATGGCAGCTAAAAGTGTCGGTTAAAGAAATGTGAGGAGAGGTTATAGATTCTTCCCTATGAGTTGAGGACTTGAAACTCCCTTCCTATATCCTGTATATAATTTAAAGAATGGAAATGAAATTTCTGATACTAAAAGGTGTCATGGAATCACATGGTTTTGATGAATTGAGGAATACCTATATTGTTGAATGCAACCCTGTTTTATAAAATCTTATATCACCTTGATTAGCTCTCTGGCAATTGACCAGGGGAGGGGAAAAGATAAAGACAAATTACTACTATTACATTTTTTAAATTTAGAAATATACAACATGTACCAATTTTTACAGATCAGAATTATTAAAAGTCCCTTTAGGGTGTGCATCTTTGCTCAAGTCTGCTTAGAAAATGGGAACCAGTTTAGACTTTCAGGTATTTGAAAGGAGTCGATCAGGAGGTAGAAAATGCTAAGATTTCAGAGAAAACAAGCTTTCTTTTTGAAAATGATCCAGATTGAGAATCAGAGCCAACTGAGAAGGGAATGATGATGATGATAACAATTTTATGTAGTGTTTCTATGTGCCAGGTACTGTAGTAAGTGCTTTACAATTATCATCTTCTATGATCCTTATGACAACCCTAGAAAGTAAATCCTATTATTATTTCCTTTCTACAGTTAAAGTAACTGAGGCAAACAAAGCCAGTAAATGTCTGGGGCTGAATATGAACTTTTGTCTTTCTGACCCCAGACCTGGTGTTCCACCTTCTGTGGCATCGAGTTATGCATGACATCATTGACACTTTGTAAATGGAATGAATGAATAACTGGATAGACAAAATCTGATGTAAAAAAGAAATTCCAAGAATCCTATGGGTTCTCAAGAACAAAGAGCTTTTAGCTCACAGAAAAAAACCCAACCAAAGTCCATTAAAAGCTAAAATAGGAGCATCACTGATCTCCTAGTCAAAACATCTCATTAGATTTTTGTGACCACCCACCAAGATCTACCATATCTCCCCTGATAGTGAAAGTTACATCATCTTTAAGGTATGGGGAAACTAATTTACTAAAGATAATATTATTGGAAAACCTATCAAAGGGAAACTAATGTCTAATTTATTTGTTCTTCCCCCCTGAATATCTTCACCCATGAATGCAGCAGCCAAGCTTGACAACAAACCTCTCCATTCAAGAAGTTGTAGATTATGCACACTCTTAGAGGGAGCTGGTGAAGGCTCAAAAGGATAAATCATGTCAAGATAAGGAAATCATTTGATTCTTTAAAGCTGAAAGGAAAATGTGATTAAATATGTCATCTTGTGGATAAATGAGCAGGTTTCCTATAATCAGTGGCCCAAAATAAACCATATTATTCAGTGGGGGTTTGCAGGGAGAAAAGCTAACAGATGTTTAAGACAATGAAGGAAGGCTGAAAATATCTCCAAAGATCTAAATGGCTTTTTTAATGTCTATTGATCTGGAGAAGAGGGGAGTGAGAGGCTCATGTTTATTTTGCAAAATAATGTCCTGATCAAATCCCAATGCTCCTATGGGACAAATGAGTCCTATGACATGAATATATTAGTACTGGGAATCTTTATGTAGCCTGGCCTGGAAGAGAAAATATGAGCTATAAACATAAAATGTTCGGGACTTTGATCTAAAAAGATACTGCTTAGAGTAGAAGGGAATTTCATTATGTAGTTTTGCAATAAGAGAATGGAAATCCCAGATAAACCAAAGACAGGAAGATTGGAGAGATTGAGCACATTTGGATTCCAAGTATATTCTCTAAGCATTTCACTTTGGGATATTAGATGGAAGGTTCTTTTAGGGATGGAAGCAGTTAACTTTGCCATCTTCCCTGATGGAAAAACTTTTCTTTCATATTTTCTGAAGGACTTTTAGTTTCTGACTGCCTCTTCTGTACTCTGCTTGGAGCCTGGAAAGAGTTCACACTCTTGTGTGAGCACATGCTCTCAATCCATCTCCTCTCCTCCACCCTAGAGTAAATCCAAATACAAAGCCTATAGGTGAGAAATTCAAGGATCTCCCTTTTAGTAGAAGTTGGGAAGGAGAGTGACTAAAGGGCTGGAGGGGCTGAACAAATGGTAACACAAGTGGTCATGGTAAAATAATATGACAGGGTCTAGGACCCAGCAGACAGGAATTCAGAATTACTCTCTCATACATCTATCATTCTGAAGATTAGAGATGGAAACGGACATTTGAATCATGATTTGGAAATCACAGCTGAGCCCTCTGATGTCTATGCCCTCTGCTGGATCCTATTCACTGCCATAAGCTCTATAAACTCTGACTGCTTTTTGGGCAGATTTTATAAGGATGATTTGCCTCCATTTCTTTCTGTTCCTTTCTTGTGAACCAAGAGAGGTTGATGGAGAGAAGTTTTTTCAGAAACACAGAAGAGGGGCTTCTTTTTCCTATTCTACATGGGCTTTCTCCAAACAATTTCCAACACTGAAGAAGAAGACAAGGCTTTGAAGGACATTGCAATTTCTCCAAGTCAGAGGGCAAAATTTGCAGCTTCCCTGTGAGGTATCTGCATGATGTTTTCAATGTCAAGCCTGGAGATCTTTCTTTGTAAGAAGGGAAATCACTGTATGGGAGCTAAAGAGAAGCAAAGATTTAATTCTTTCATTAACTTTCATTCTGTTCCCCTATTTCTTTTCAAATTTACATACATTGATTTTGAGGGTCTTAGTTACATTATCCTTTTCGTTTAGACAGCTGAGTGAATGGTGAGTGGAGTAGTAAAAATGTTGACTTAGAATCCTAACCTAGTCACTTACTAGCTGTATGACCCTAGGCAGGTCACGTATCTCTATTTTACTCAGTTCCTCATCTGTAAAATAAGCTGGAGCAGGAAATGGAAAACCATTCCAGCATCCTGCCAAGAAAATTCCACATAGAATCACAAAGAATAGGATATGACTTAAACTGGACAACAACAAAACAACAGTGTGCCTGGCATTGTGCTAAATACTGAGGATACAAAAGGAGATTTAAAAAAATAACCCATCCCTCCCCTCAAGGAGCTCCCAATCTACTGAAAAAGACAAGATACAAACAAACAAATGTAGATAAACAAGCTGTATGTAGAAGAAATAGAAAATAATAATGGAAATGAAGACACTAGGGTTGAGAGTTTGGCAAGGATTCCTTATAAAAAATGGAATTTTAGTCAATACTTAAGGGAAGCCTGGTAAGTCAGTAGGCAGGGTTGATGGGGGAGAACATAAAAGACATAGGAGATGACCAGATAAATTGCCCAGAGCCAAAGATGGAGTGTCTTGTTTGTGAAACAGTCAGAAGAATAGTTTTCCTGAATCTAAGAGCATGTGCTAGAGAACAAGGTACAAAAAGCCTGGAAATGTAGGTGGAAACCAGATTATGAAAAAAATTTGAGTGTCAAATAGTAGATTGTTTTATAGGGAGCCACTGAACTTTGTCAAGTATGGGGATGAATGATTAGGATTATTTAAAATGTGTTGGGCATGGAGGAGCAGAAGTAGGAAAGTTTTAAAAGATTTAGAACGTACATTTACCAAAAAGATATTTTTATGGAGAACTCACATGTGGCAAGCACTCATATGGAAGTCAGACCCAAAGAAAGACCCTCTCATGATCTCTCTGAAGAATTTTGGGATTTACTGTGAGAAATGAAAGACACTGGCACAGAACTGCTCAGCATGGTATACCCTCATCAAAAAAGGCTCTGTATTCTTTGAACAAAGAATAATTATAATAGCTCAAAAATAATTAGCAAATTTAGAGACTTATCTACTCCAAATATTCGTGTACACTATTTGTGCTTGACTTGTGGTAGAACCTTCCAAACTTGTATTGATTTGAACAGACACATTCAGACACACTGTACCTTGACCCCAAAATAGTGATGTCATTCTGATTCTCTTCAAGCACAAAAGATAACAATCAACCATTATCCAGATGATTGAATGACCCCATCATATTCTATTTGAAAAGGATTCTATGTTCAATTATCTTTTTTCTAAGATGTTTGATGAACAATTATTGGGCCACAAGTTGATCAGTTAAGAACACTCAAGATGAGGGATATTAGGGACTAAGAAAATTAATGGGGGTCATTTAATGAGTCATCAAGCATTATTAAGCACTTACCAGCTCCAATCTCAGAGGGAAGACAAATCAAGAAGGTCAAGAAAGAATGGGAAAGGATTCCTACAGAAGATGAGACTTTAACTGAGACTTGAAATAATGTAGTGGAGCCAGGAGGCTGAAATGAGAAGAGATATAACTCTATTTGGTGATGATGTCATTAATTATATAGATGAAACCATGGGGGTCCAAGAGTGAAGACTAATTATTGTGCCTTAAACTCTTCATATCCTTTGCAGTGGGGTTTGAATACATGGCCATTCAGCCTGAGAACTATCCTCAGTTTCTAGTACCTTATCTTGCCAGGTAATATTCAAAATATTCCTGAAATAATTGAAATGGAAGTGATTCAGTTTCCTGGCAGGTCACTGGCATACTGTCCAGATTTCACAGACATACAACCATGAGGTCAGCACAATGTGTCCATAGACCTTCTTTTTGGGAGGTAGACTAATATTTCTTTTCTCCCACACTCTCTTTCATAGTCTCTCAAACACAGAATTAGTTCTGGTAATGCAAGCCCCAATTTTATCATTTATGTGTACATCCCTGAAGAGTATACTGTCAAGGTAATTGAATTTATTTACAACATTCAAAAATTTTCCATTTGCTCTAATCAGTGGATAGTATGGTGCTTACTAATGAAGAACATCTTTTTTGGGGACGTTGTCAGGCCAAAATTAGCACAAGTGGTAGAGAATCTACCTATACTCTGTTGCATCTCAGCCTCAGAAGCTGCACTGAGTGCATAATTATCTGCAAAGTAAAAGTTATGAACCAACTTTCCCTCCACTTTCATCTTGACTTGTAGACTTTCAAGTAAAATAATTAACCATTAGTATAGTAGCTGACCTTGGTTTTTATCCCCTTGAGTATGTCCAACAATATTGCTAAAAATATCATGCTAAAAATCAAAGGAGCAAGCTTCCAACCCTATATTGATGACTGAGAAAGTATAAAAGAATCATCTATTATTCAGAACCCATACAAGCATACCATCAAAAAATTAATGTACAATACTGATGAACTTCTGCAGGCAACAAAATTTTGCAATTTTCTTTCATGAGATCTCATGACTGGCAGTATCAAAGGCCTTGTTCAAATCAATGAGCATTGTGTACAGACCTGTGTTCTGCTCCTGGCATTTCTCCTGGAGTTGTTGAGTAGCCAATGGTACCTCAAACAATCCCCAGCCCTTCCTGAAGCCCCATTGGCTTTTGTAAAGATGACCATCTTCCAGGTGAAGAATCAGCCTATTAAGGAAGACTTTGGCAAGACTTTTGCTGACTAATGATGAAACTAATGACTAAGTGAGATACCCCTCCACACACATACAAACACACATTGCCCTTGTAATTGTTACATGACAACTTATGCCCCCTTAATTTATAAAAATGGTTAATGGAGGCAACCTTGGATTCCTGGGAAATGACCAGCCCTTGCTATATTACCCTGAACTATTTCAGGCAGCTTTTGTATGACAAAGGACCCTTCACCTTATAAATACAAATATAAATATAAAAATATAAGAATCAGCATCAGGTGCACATGAGAAGATCCTGATGATATTCAAAACGTCCCCTTCAGTTGGAAGTTTAGCTAGGAAGAGACTGACTTCAACCTAAACTTCAGCCCTTCTGTGACTTAAAAGTCTTCTTTCTTCCCTCCAATTTATCTTGAATATACTTTTTTTCTACATATTGTTTGTATATTTTCTCTCCCATTGGACTGTGAGCTACTAGAGAGCAAGGACAGTTCCTCCATTATATTTCTAATGCTACATTGGGTGTTTAATAAATGTTAACCAGCCACCATTATTGCTTATACCCTAAAGAGATGAATTAAATTGTCCAGAAAGACCAACTTATAGCCAAAGAATGAATCCTTCTAAAAGCTATTAGCATTAGAAGTATACTGTTTAAAAATGGCAGATAGAGCTCAGAACATCTTGGGCTAGGGAAGTGGTCATTTGAGTATATTCGTTCCACAAGAACGAACTCCTGCCTCTAATCAATGGATTTATCTGCCTGTGTCTATACTGAAGTCTACCAAATATACCTATGGGTGAAGGCAGTCCCAAGGATGCATTTAATAGTATGGTCTTCATGATGATTGAAGGCTAGAAAGGGCTCTTTAAATAAATTCAAGAATCTGTACAATGTTGACAAAGTTTCAAAAAGTATAGACAAAAGAGAAGTATGTTCTGAACTGAAGGATTAAGATTGTTTAAAATGTTCTGGGAAAAAAAGGGGGTAACCTAAACTTCTTGAAAAATAATTTAAGAAGCTCCTTGTGCCTGGAATGAAGGCTCAGTCTTAAAAAAGGTAGAAAGAGAAGCATCTGAATTCTTAAATATCTCAGCAATAGTTTGTTCTGGTGTGGGCTAAGGAGTCTCCTTTTCATTCTCATATTCATAAACAGTTAAACAATTGTATTACATACCAGTGGCAGAGGCAAAACCCATGCATTTCAGGGAAGGACAAAACATTTGGTAGTTTGGTAGTACAGACATCTGGTTTCTGATCCTCTCCCCATTCCCCCTTTATTTTCCAGATGCTTGGACACCCTGTAGGGCTTTGTCTCCAACATCCTTTCCAAAGAAAATGCTTTATGAAAAAAATTACTGGAGCCACAAATTGACCAGTTATGAATCTTTTAGGTGTTGAATACAAAGGACTGAGGAAATGAATAGAGATTATTCAGTGAGCCAGCAAGCATTTTTAAAAAGCACTTACTATGTGTCAGGTACTCTGCTAAGCTCTGGCGAGAAAAAGAAAGCTAAAAAACACGGTCTCCATGTACATTTTTATGGAGAAGACTCTATGTAATTAAATATGTATAAATAAGATATATATATATATATATATATATATATATATGCAATAGATGGAAGGTAATCTAAATTTGAACTAACTTGTCTTAGAGGGTAATTTAAAGGTAGAAAGCATTAGCAACTGGGAGTACCTGGGGGATTGAGCAGAAGGTAGGCTTTAAGCTGAGACATGAAGGTAAAAAAAATGTTTTGAGTAGTGAAGAAAGTCAGCAAGAATAATTACAAGGTATAGTTGTGGTATACATTGGGTGAAGACAAAATGGAGACATAATAAATTTCTAGGAACACTTATACTGTATAGGAAATAAAGTATTTGTCTTGATATCAGGAAGAAGTTAGTTTGAAAACTATCTCTGACACTCACTAGTCATGAGACATTGTGGAAGCCATTTAACTTCTATCTCAAGTATTATCCTACAAGGTATTTTTAGCTGAGATCTGCCTCACTGAAGGGAAATGAGACACTTGGGAGGGAATTTCCTAACCCTGAGGAAATCAAAGATCCCCAAGCTATATTTTCAGAATTCTTATACATTACTCTCTTTCACCCTCCAATTACAGCCTTAATATCCTATATGTTATTCATTATATAAGGCAGCAAGGTGGAGCAGTGACTAGAGAGCTAGACTCAGAGTCAGGAAACACTTAAGCTATGTGATGAAAAGTTACTTAACCTCTGCCTCAGTTTCCCCATCTATAAAATGGATATAACAATGGCAGCTACCTACTTGGATTATTGTGATAACAAAATGAGATATTAATAAAGTACTTGGCAAACTTTCAAGTGAAATATAAATATTAGTTATCATTATTTCCCATTTCTATCATGTTTGAATTGGTTATCCTGCATGCTTGGGATGCTCTCTTTCCTCACTTATACCTCTTAAAATCTCTGGTCTCCAATTCTCAACTCAAGAATCATCTAGTACTTAAAGCTTTTTCTGGTGACTCTAGGCTTTTTCTCACCAGGGTTACCTTGAATTTGCTTTGTATGTGTTATAAATGATGCATATGATTACATTGAAGCAGCCTGGCAAAGCAAAGAGCAAGCTGACTTTAAAGTCAGGAGAATCTGGTGGCAAGTTTTATTGCATGTATATGTCAGCATATTCATAAATTCTTGTGCATATATGTAGATTTATGTATGGGTGCATGTACATGTATATGTGTATATTTATACATGTTGTCTCTTCCATTTAAATCTATGTTTTTGAGGACTCTTTCACTTTTGTCTTCATTCCCCCAAGGCACCTAGCACAGTGCCTGTGTTCAATAAATGCTTGGTTGCCCAGTGGATTGGTTGACCTTTGTGCATTACATTTCTGTTTTGAATTCCTTCATAATTGAATTGAAGCTATGCAATAATGCATTTCTTTACGCCTTTTCCATTGACCAATTAAATGCACTTGATGTGAAGTCTAATAAAAACCAGCTTGAAGATCCCACACAATTAAAACCATGTTTCCACTCATTGTCTTGTCCTTTTCTGGTTGGCAGCAATAGGAGTTCTGCTTTACTGGGGGCAGAACTGCAGTCAGAATGAAGTCAGCAATATAAAATAGTCTGTTGTGTCTTAATCTGTATTCCAGTGAAGGCTGTGGTTGTGCTGGGGAAAACAGAAATAAAACAAAAGTAATCTAAATATAGGATTTATAACTTGAATGCTCATCTCTTTATAGCTCCCTCATTTTACAGATAAGGAAACTGAGACTCAGAGAAATTAAATGGCTGTCCTATGGTCAGGACACCAACATCACCACAACTCAATTGTATTTTGTACTTTACAATTTATAAAATACTCTCCTTGTGACAAGCCTACAAGCATTCCTCTCATTTTACAAATGAAAGCACTGAAGCTCTGAGGGAGTCTAAGGTCTCACAATCCATGACTGCCCAGAACCAGGCAGGAGTTATAAGGTCAGAGATAAAAGGGACCTGTCTTCAGGTTAGGGGGACACTGGGACCACTTTCTAGGATTTTCTTCTATCTTTGTCTTCAAGTAGGACATTGGAGACCATTAAACTCAAACTTTCCTTTTTATAGAGTTTGAAAGCTACACTTAAAATAATGTAGGGTCAAGGCAAAGCTGATCCCCTCGACATAATCATTAGCCTGGAGGTTCCAGCTCCCTGAATTTACTTCTGCACATCTTCACCAGAAGTGCCTTTTCCTAAAAAGATGAAAATTACAAATGGGCTTGAAGGAAATAATGAAATACTTAAAAAATATCTTCATTATAGAAAGGAAAATATTTTAAAAATAGGGAAAAATAAGAGGACATATGTGGTTACTTGACATGAGTCAACATAGAAAAACAAAGGTGTTATCACTATTAAGGTTATTATTATTAATTTGTCATATCAATGGGACTAAGAAAGGAAATGATGGACTAAAGCAAGGAAAATATTTTCTCTTAAAAATATGGAAAATAAGAGGACAGATATGACTACTTGATATGAGTCAAGATGAAAAGATCAATATGCAAAAACAATAGTGTTATTAATTTTATTATTATTATTATTATCAATTCATTATATCAATTGGACCACAAAGGTTTTTCTCCAAAAAATTCTCCATCTTTTGGAGAAAAATGGACTAAGCCTTTTGCATTTTTACACTAGACCTTTCCGTATGTCATTCTCAGACACAGACAATTCATGTTCTAACTTTTGTCCTGAAGAGCAAGAATGACCTTTGAAATGCTATTGAAATGTTGCTGTTGTGTCTTCATCAAAAGAATTGTAATCCAGCAGTCCAGCAGCTTCAATCTCATGAACATTTTCTCCATGAAGAAAATCTCAAGAGGACAATGATGAAGCCAATGAATAAAAAAGAAACCTAGTGATCTCTGGAATATTTATTGACTTGGATGGATTTAGAATTAAGAAACCTCCGCCTTCCATTGTAAAGGAAACTAGATGCAAATCCTTCCATAATGTTGTCTATGTACTATATATGACAAGAAATCCACTAGTCTTGGGTATTCATGTTCATCAGTCATCAATCTAATATTAGGAGGTTCCATGATGATATCATAAATTGTGCCTCCAGTGATGAGAAAGTAAGACTCCTCCACCAATGAGTGCACATCCCAGCCAATGGCAAGTAAGCCCCAGGTGACTTCATCAGTTTTAGTTTGGGATACTAGAGAAACACAAAAAGCATCTAGTACAACTTTTCCATGTTGGTGGTGATCTCTGATGGCTCAAAGTCCCTAATTCCATAGCACTGGACTTAGTGCTGTCCCAGGTTAATGGTTTTTTGTTTTTGTTTTTGTTTTATTTGATTTTGTTGTTTTTTTTACATTGGGTCAAACTTATTATGATACAAGTAGCCATAGTGCCCATGAGGTGCCTTACCAAGGTTGATTCTCCCAGCCAACACCTGCTCTGGAACAAGCAAACTTCCCTCCTATGTAACCTATTTCCTTTTTTCTGCTCGGCTACTGTTTTCTAAACTAATCTGATAAAGATATTTAGTGCTGATCTTTAGTGGGCACTAATGACTTTATGGCTCATCTCTCTCAGATAATGTATTTGGAAATTTAATGAGGGTCTCTGGAGAAATTGCTTTTACTTCAAAGAATAACACAAATGCTGGGAATTTCAGACACTGAACTGGCTGTTAAGGGAGATATTTTAGGGCAGGCAGGCCTTTGGGTATCTTTCAAATTAATCAATCAACCAATGAGGGTGTATTAGTTAAAATCCCACTCCATAGGTGGTCAACCATTCACTTTACTAATAGGGCCAAATCTGATCAGTGGGGATTGAGGGAAATTTTTAGCTAAAGCAGATGACAGTCATTGCAAAAACATTTATTAAGAAATTGCTATGTGTTAGATGCTTGGGGTGAGAAGTTTATAAAGATGTGAAAGAGGGAGGAACAGCCAAAAAACATTAGATGATACAGTTAGGAAACAAAAAATATCCTAAAAACTGTGATGACAAATCCAGTCTAGCAAGGTAAAATTTATTAGGATGAATGTAAAGTTTTATATGTATACTCAGAACAATCTGAGGATGGGGAAAGACCTTAAGATGCTACTCTGTGTGAAATAAGGTAGAAATCTTGGTGCATTTCCCCCAGGATGCCATAAGGCCATTTTAAAAGAAGCTACCATGAAGTGGGAGGAGCAATACCAGTAAATTATAAAAATCCCACTTTAGAGTGCAGCCTTAGCAAGAGAGGATGTAAATCACCTGGTAACTCCTAATATGATTTAAATAGTCTTGCTGGCTTGATGCTAAGCTTAATCCTTTCTATACTGCAGGAAGAATACAAGGCTTTCAATACCCTTTAAATTTTGGTACCCTGCTGCAAAGCCCTCGTCATCCTGCCCAACGTTCAATTCTAAATTTAGTTCACTATAAGTTCAATATGACATTGACAGTATGAGTGACGTGTTGACCAAAAAAAAAGAAAAGAGAGAGAATTCCATTTTAGACTTCATTATAATAAATTTGCTAGCCAGAATAAGACAAGTTAAAAAAAATTGACATGAATAATAATAGATAACATTTATATAGCTCTTCAAAGTTTACTAAACATTTTACTTCTATTATTTGATCTTCACAATAATTCTGTGAGGTAGATGCTGTTATTTTCTACCTTTTACTGATGATGAAACTAAGCCTGAGAGAGGTTTCAGTCACACTGCAAGTAAATGTCTGCATTAGGATTTGAAATCTTGACTCCAAGTAAATAACACTCTATCAGTTTTATAAATATTGGAATTATTGATTCATATTACTTTCCAGGTATTTAGAGGTGGTTATGCAAGTTAGTATAAAAATGTAAAAGAAAAGTCTCCTTTTGTAAGCAATGATTCGATTTGAATCATCCATTTGTATTAATCACAGAATAGATGCCCATTCCTCACACAAGACTCTAATCGTTTTTACTGATTGTTTCCCATTCCTGGACTTCTCTCCTTCATCATGTTCAGTTCTTGGCTTCTTTGACCTTCAAATCCCAGGTAAAATATACACATTAATGCTAGTCCTTTCTCTGTTGAAATTTTTTTTTTCTATTTATCCTATATGTACTGGTCCTTAGTTATTTCCATGTTGTTTGCACCTTTAGATTGTGAATTCTTTGAGAGAAAAAAATCATATTTCTTGCTTTTTTGTATCCTCAATGCTTAGCACACCAGCCACTTAATGTTATTGACTTACTGATAGGTCACATGTCCTTTTTCCAGGGATGTCTGACTCTTTATGACCCCATTTGGGGCTTTCTTGGCAAAGACAATGGAGTGGTTTGTCATTTCCTTTTCCAGCTCATTTTACAAATGAGGAAACTGAGGCAAATAGGATTAAGTGACTTGTCCAGGGTCATACAATGTCTGAGGCCTGATTTGAACTTGACGAGTTTTCCTGACTTCAGCTTGACACTATCTTGTGTACAACCCAGTTACCCCTAACAGATTATAACTCCTCTTTGTCCAATTTTTCTGTCTTCTTTTTGCTTTTAATTTTTAGGATCTAAGCATGACTATACTGTGGATACTCTTGTCAATCTGATCCAATGAGATTCAGAAAAGGTTTCAACATAAAAATCCATCTATAAATTTATTTTTGTAAATAAATACATGGATTAATTTTTAGGTTTTAGTATTAAAAAGTAAAATCTTCTCAAATAGCAAAGCTATTTGGCTAGAATTGCAGAAGTTTTGGCCAGTCCTACCTAGGGTAGTTTAATGATTCAAGGCTGAGATTGGAACAAAGTAAAATACTCATGGATCATGAAACTCAGTAAAAATAAATGTCCATACAATAAGAGAATAAAACATATATAATTAATAATTAAAATAGACACTGCTACCCTCCACCACTAGATTTATTAAGGCATCAGCTGAAGGACAGGGAGAAGTCCTACAGGCTAGTAGGAATTTCATCAAACTTCAAGAGCAGTAGCTCCCCATTAGGCTAAACTTTTTATGCCTCAGTTAATAAGGAAGAATTATCTTGGTTCCCTAGACCAACCAAATCTCAAGAACAGACTCTTTACTGCATTATAGGGAAACCAACCAAGGCTATTTAAAACAGATGCCTCTCTGACCACAGCATATCTGTGTTGTATTTCAGTTTCATCTGTACATTAGCTACATACCTTCAGAAGAAGACTTATTTATCTGCATAAAATACACCAATATGAAGTGGTTTGCAGTGATTTGCATTTCTTTTAAAGCAATGTATTGTTCACATCACCACCATTTCTAAATATATCCTTCTTTATTCCCCTTCAAAGAACCTTTCCTTGTAACAAAGAAAAAAGACTTAGAAAAAGGCAGTTCAGTAAAACTAACAGATCAGTTGAATCTCAAGGTATACCAATTTTTCATGTCCTTAATCTCCCATCTTTATAAAAAAAAAGGGAGGGAAAATATTCACAATGAATATAACAATGTAAATGGAAAGAATAGTAGCTTCCAAAATAATGAAGTAAATTGCAAAATTAAAAAGAACAAGCATGGGCTTCAAAAAAAGAGATATGAGTAGAGAGGTTTGTGGATAGGACATACTTTATACAGAGACATACATACACGTGTGTGTATGTATATAGTTGTATATGCATATTATATATATATATATATATATATATATATATATATATATATCAAAACTTCAAAATGATTTGATTTGTTTTGCTGATTTTTCTTTCTCTTTTCTCTCTTCTTTAAAAATGTAATTTGTTATATGAGATAGTTCTCTGGGAGGAGGAAAGGGAAGATACTGGGATACAGAGAGAAAATAGTTGATGTTAAAACAAAAGACAGCAATAAAATTTTATTTTAAAAAAGAAATGGACATGTTCTCCTTTCTTCTCAATGTCTCCCATTTTTCTTTTTAAATAAAGAATCAAAAGGTAAATAGAGATTTACTTTTTAAAATTCTAGTTTTATTGATGTCCAACTGGGATTGAAAATACAAATATGAAGATGTTAAAAATAGAATCACTAAGTTGTTTTCCTAGCTATAAGCTATTCTCCATAGCCAGCTGTAGTCATGAATTGACTTAAAAATGAAGTCATATTTTGCCAACTCTAGGCTTCTTGGTGAGCTTCTGTGACTACAAAGTAGAAAGAAATCACAGTTGTACTCTTAAGGATTTTATAGTTTAGCTTGAAGAAGGCAGGATGACATGCTGGAAGAAACTGTTTAATATTAAAGTACTTCAGTAATTAATTCATAGTTTCTTGAATTCCTTCATAGCAACCTCATCTGTAAAAAGTGGTTGAACCAAAATGACCTTCTAGTTTTTAATCTGTAATTCTATGAACCTTTGACCTTTCATTCTGTGTACAATCTTGATTCTTTTGCAACGTTTTTCTTCTTAGACTCTTTGGAGGCTCTCTTTTCCAATGGGAAAGGAGCCATTTTCTTCCTCACATTTCCTGAAGGGCAATGAGCTCCTCCCAGAAACTAATCATGGATATAATAGGCTCCAGCAAAATATAGGGTGACTATCATGATAGACTTTTCTGTAAGGTAAGGAGATAAGGACAGCCTAATCCTGGCCCTTTCCCAGGGTAGCAACTTGGATTTCAGATAAAACCTCATATTTACTATAAAATGGTAGGTTAACTACCTAATGAGAAAGAACTTTTGAAATCCCCTTATTTTTTTAACGAAAATGTCTTATTCTCAACCACAACACACAAATAGTAGCATTTGCATACCTATAATATAAAACAAAGGTAGGATTCTATAAGAAACTGTAAATCTCCAGTTCATATTATTTTATTTACATATATATTTATACAAAATTACACATATTATTTGAATTTATTTTATTATTTTCTTTTATTTTCTTCTATGTACCTTAAAACATGTTAGAATAGTGTCCCCCGCTTTTTACCATCAATATAACAACTCCCTCATCAACACCATCATTTCCCTAAACTCATTAACCAAGAAAAAGTCCTTTAAACAAATAAACATAGTCAGCAATCAAACAAAATGTATCTTCACAGTGACCATATCCAAAAATGTGTGTTCCTGTGCCTTGTATTCATTACCTCTCTGTTAGGAAGTAGGTAACATGGTTTATTTTAGATCGTCAAAGGATATGTTTGATTTATCAGAGTTCTTCAGTCTTTAAAAAGTGTTTTTCTTTATTATTGTAACCCTAATTCACTGTGTCATGTTTATTGATAAGGCAATTTAAAAATAATCCAATTTCATAATTATTCTGCCCTTAGAAATTTAGTTATAAAATTGTTCTTGTTTAGTCATATCTAACTTTTTATAACCAATTCAGGGTTTTTTTTTGGCAAAGATACTGAAGTAGTTTGACATTTCATTTTCTGGCTCATTTTGCAAATGAAGAAACTGAGGAAAACAGATTTAAGTCAATTGTTTAGGGCCACATATCTGGTAAGTTTCTGAGGCCATATTTGAACAAAGAAAGGTGTCTTCCTGACTGTAGTCCTGGCACTTTATTTGCTGTACTACCTAATTGTCCAGTTATGAAATAGCTTATGACTATACCCAGAGTTATAGAATAAAGACTTTTCTAAAATGATCTAGAGAGTTGAGATTCCAATCCTACTCTAGGAAAGTCACTCTCACTATGTCTTTCAGAGCTCTCTCACATCCTCAAGTTAAGAACAAAAAATGTACATCTTGGAAAAGTAAAGGCAATGTATTTATGACAAATTAGACCTGAATAAAAAAAGGGCACAATCAGAAATGGGTTCCAATTGTACCTAGATAAAATAAGGCAAGAGATGAGGTAAAGACCATTAATTCTTTTTGCTCTTAGCACTTCAACTGAGTACCCGAGTAGCAGGAATATATATGTTAAACCCACACACTTCCACACCCCACCCCCATACTAATTATGTACCCCAGTATTATTTGCTTAGAGGGTACCTCTCATGGTATTTTTTGGAGGTTTGGATTGGAAGAAGGTGACTCTAAGTATCGTTTCCATTAGTCACCAAGGTCACTCTGCTGTTCCATGTTTCTTATTGGGAGGAGGAAGATGGGGAAAGTCCTCCATTAGTTCCCTCTTTTCTCTTATTCTCTCTCCTCTCCTTCTCTTGAGACACTTAAAATTAACACTGCACAGGAACATAAACTCTACCATCCTCTCCTTATATTGGCTTAGCTTTCTTCACAATCTGGGCAGAAATACAATTCACAGGGTCCTTGAAGGTTAGTCTACATCTTGCAGAAGTACTGTTATCTAGTGTCATTGTCCTGATGTCAATTATGCCCAATGTCTCTGTGGCTTCTTACTGCTCACTCCATATCAGCTCGTATTACCTAGGATTCTCTGAAATTGTCTGATGCGTCATGGCTTATGACTTGAAAATATTCCATCACATTCATATATCACAGTTTGTTCAATCATTCTTTAATAGTCTAAGAAGCAATCTAAGATACCCTTTTGTTCTAATCCTCCTACTCCTATCATCTTTTCAAAATTAGGAAATTTTTTTTGGCTTGTGTGTATTCCTTCTCCAATAGCATGTTTTATCACTTCCCTCCAATCACCATCTATTTGCTTGTTGAGTTTGATCTATTTCTACACCAAAATATGCATATATTTGTGTGTGTGTGTTTAGTACTCCTTTGTTAATTTTAGATAGGAGCAAGGTTCATCTGATGCATACTTGACCCACCCCTTCCTTCATATATCTTCTCATGTATCCTAATTATGAGAGTTTCCTCTCCATCTTTCTTCTTTCTATACTAGTATATTTATTCTTTTATCTACCCTTTTATTTCCCCCTCTTAAAATTTCAGAACATAACAAAGCCATCCCCAATTGTTCCTCTGCAATTAGCATTTACCCTGATATTATCATATATCTCCTTCAAGTTCCTCAAATAAATGTCTAGCTTTCTCTGAACTCTTTGTTTCTGTTTTAAAATTCCTACTCTATTATGTTTTGTTAGACAGAATTTCTTAATCCTTAAAGGCCTTTGTTCCATCAAAGATTAATTTTTTCCCTATGATAAATTATTTTTTATTGTAAGACTATAAGTTTTACCTTTTAGAAAATTGTATTCCAAGTTCTCCAGTTTTTAGTAGAAGTTTCCAGGTTTTGTGTGTTCCTAACTAAACCTAACTTTATAATATGTGAACTGTTTTTTTTTCCTGGATACTTCTAGTATTTCTTTTTTTTTTTTGATGTGTTAACTTTGGCTCTTGGCTATATCCTTCCAGGGACTTTTCCTTTTGGAATTGCTTTTAAAAGATGTTAACTTTGCTTTATAAGAGATCTGGGTAGTTATCACATATTATTTTTTGAACTCTATTGTCCAAGCTATTTTATCTGTATTTATATATCTATAGAGTTTTTAGGAAACCCAATTATTATATTCTTATTCTTATTATTTTTTTTTTGCTGAGGCAATTGGGGTTGTGTCTTGTCCAGGGTCACACAACTAAGAAATGTTAAGTGTCTAAGACTACTTTTGAACTCTGGTCCTCCTGATTTCAGATCTGGTGCTCTATCCATTGCACCACCGAGCTGCCCCCATTTATTTTATTCTTAACTTATCTCTCTTTTAGCTATTTTCCAGGCTTCCCATTTTTGATTTCTGATATCTTACAGTGATTTAAGATTCAGAAAGGAGTACAACAAGACTCTATATTATTACCTTATTTATATAATTTATATGAAGGACATATAATGTCTAGATGACTCAAGTACTGGAATTAAAGTTGTCAGGAGAAACATCAACAATCTCAGATATGCAGATGATACTACCCTGATAACAGATAATGAAGAAGCTTCTTGATGAGGATGAAATAGGAGAATATAAAAGCTGTCTTGAAGCTAAACACAACAATAGCATAGCAATTGGTTCCATATTTCTTGGCAAATAAATAGAGAAGAAATGGAAGCACTGTCAGATTGTATATTGTTGGTCTCAAAGATCACTGGAGCTGGTGACTGCTGACATGAAATTAAAAGTCTTTTACTCCTTGGAAAGAAAACTATATCAAATCTGGAAGTGTACTAAAAAGCAGACACACCCTGCTTGTCAATAAAGGTCCGGATAGTCAAAATCCTGTTGTTTTTTTTTTTCCTCCAGTAGCAATCTATAGCCATGAGCTTGGGACTGACTATATGGAAAACTGAGTGCCACATAATCGATGCTTTTGAATCGTGGCATTGAACAAGACTTTGGAAGGCCCTTAATCAGCAAGGAGATCAAATCAATCAATAATTAATTCAAAATATTTATTTGAAAGACAAAAACTGAAACTGACACTTAAATACTTTGGTCACATAATGAGAAAACAAGATTCATTGGGAAAATCCTTGATATTGGGAAAGATTGAAGGCAAAATCGGAAGAGAGCTGCAGAGAATGAGGTGAATAAATAATATCATGGAAGCAATGAACATGAGGTTGAACAGACTGATAGAGAAGGATAGAAAACTGGGGTCCAAATAATCAGATATGACTGAAGGATTAATCTGACATTTTGTATTTTTCTTTTATTTTAATTTACCTTTTGGTCTCATACTGTTATTGATTTGCTTGGTTTATTTTAATTTTCAGGTATTCTATTACAAGCATAAGGTTTACTTCTTTCTTTTCTAAACTACCATACTAATTTCAATCCTCTCCTCAAAAAAATACTCCCTTTTTATTTCTTCTTTCATATCTTCTACGTATTCATGAACTTTCCCAGAAAATATTTTTCCTTCAAGTCTTTGCTGCTTTTTTATGGATTTAAACTTGTTTTTTTATATTTGGATTTTTTTATATATATATATATATTCATCTCTGTGGCTTTAGTTTCAGTGCCATGGTTAGGCTCTGCTTCTCGGCTTCTGTTTGATGTTCTCATGAGTCTCTTGTATGCTTGAGCTGACCTCTACCTTCTGGGGTTAGCCCCATTTCAATGGATTTTTGAATTTCAGGATTCTGGATTTTATAGGATCCTAGGATGCACTTTAAAAAAAAACTATTTCAGGACAGAATATGAAGATCTCAGAGTTTCTGGGTCTGGGCTGTCATAGGGTGAGAAGCACCTTACTTCCTGATATTTCATCTTGCCCCTTAAGCCTTAAATCTCCACTCTGGGGATTTCTGACTATTCTTGAGGTTTCTCTGGGGAACCCTTCTCTCTTACTTCCACTAGATAGAACCTTGTATCACCTCTGTTATCCAATGGATAGAAAATTAAATCTAGGGTCAGGAAGACCCGAGATGGAGTGCTGGGGCTGGAGTCAGAAAGACACAATTTTCTGAGTTCCAATACAGCTTCGCACATTTTATAACTATATGGTACAGGAGGGCCAGTCACTTAACTTCTACCTACCATAATTTCCCAGGCTTTAGAATTGGGATAATAATAGCATAATAAGATCAAATGAGATACTATTTGTAAAGTGCTTAGCATAGTACCTGGCAAATAATAGGTACTTCATAATTGCTTATTCCCTTTTCCCTCTTCCCCACAGATATTCCGATGAACCTGGCATTTTCTGGTGTACTTAGAAGGCTGCTCTGCCTGGAACTAGCTTTCTTTGAGGTCAGGGAAGGAGAGAGGCAGTTAACTTTTTGTGTTCTTGATTATTATTTGGTAAACTTCAGGGTCTTGCTTGAGTGGACATGTGGAATTGGGAAATCTGTCCTGGTTCAGGTGATCATTTGATATTGATTACAGAGTTGGGTGTTGGGTGTGATATTTATGAAACATCATGGATGAGAATCACTCAGGATGAGAAACTATAAAGGGAATATGATTTTCAATCATGAGAAGAGTAAGCCCATTGAGTAAATCACAAATTCATCACAGTATCTAATTTTGTACCTTGCGTCATATCCAGTATATAGTGGATACATGATAAATGCTGGTTGGTTGATTGATCTTCAATTAGATGTAATATTTATTATGCAATATTTTCATATATTGACATATCTACATGAAAGTATTAGGTGTATATGTACATATTAAATATATGTATATACATATAAATATATATATATACACACACACATACATTTATATTTAATGTATTAAGGAACAAAAAAAAGAAGGAAGAAAAAACCTATTAAAGAATTCTATGTTGTTACCCTAGATGCCAGAGTCTTGTAAAACTGGCTCCAAAATAAAAGTTGATTGATAACTTAATAACCTGAGGATATAATGAGTTTCCTAATACCTATTTTATTGTTTTTTTTCCCCATAAAACCAACTTTTGGTTTTATTTATTCAACTTTTTTTCTTTTAAATTCATTGATCTCTCTTTTGATTTTTAGAATTTCTAATTTTATTACAATTTTAGACGTGTGTAACTATTCTGTAATTCTATTCATATTCTTAAATTATTTTCTGTTTAGTTTATGGTTAGCTTGATGTAGGACTTAAATGGGTAAATCATGTTCCTAATTTAATAGTTTTATTGTCTGATAAAATATTGTCCATTTCCTCCTGTAATTCATTTAACTTTTTGATTTTTCTTTCAATAATTTGGATTTCATGACAATTGGTGCTATGTTCCATATTCATATTGCTTCATTGGCTATATTGCCTTTCAGTAAAATCTGTTTTTCCTGAATATCTCTTTTAATTAGATACTTTTTGCCTTTGCTTTGTCTCAGATCATGACTGTTACTCCTGATGTTTTTACTTCATCTGGAGCATAATAGATTTACCTCCTGTTTCTTATTTTAACTCTGTGTGTTTGTTTCAAGAATATCAACATGTTGTTGGATTCTGGGTTCTAATCCACTTTGCTATCTACTTCCATTTTGTGAATGACCTAATCCCATTTATATTCAAAGATATAATTGTGAACTGTGTATTTCACTCCATTCTCTTTCCTCAAAAATCTATTTAGCTTTTAATTACTGCCTTGCTTAATTTATCCTTCCACTTCACTCTTACCATCTCTCTCTTTTTGTTAGCCCCTTCCCCTCCCACTTCTCCATTGGGTAAGATGAATTTCTCTATCCAACTGTATGTGTGTTTATGAATATAGATATTCATATATATGTTTATATGTGTAAGACTGTTCATTTTATCCTCTTTGAACCTGTTCGAATGAAAGTAAGATTCAAACATTGCCCACTCTTCCTTTCCCCCAAAATTGTAAAAACTCTTTCTTGTGTAACTATTTTATGTAAGATAATTAATTTCCTTCTTTCTTCTTCCTTTCCCCAAAACTCTCTTCTTTCTCAATCTTCCATTCTTTTGAGATCATCTCAACATAACAGACTTATAGCCATGTCTTCTAACTATACAGACTCCTTCTAACTGCTATAAAATTGAAAAAAAAAAAAGTTTTTAGGAGTTACATATATCATCTTCTCATATAGGAATATACAAGTTAACCTTATTAAATCCCTTATCATTTCTTTTTTTTAATGTTTACTTTTCTATGATTCTCTCGAGTCTGGTGTTTGAATGTCAAATTTTTTTCAGCTCCGGGCTTTTCATCAGAAATAATTGAAAGTTTTCTCTTTCATTAAATATGTATTTTTTCCTCTTATATAGGATTATATGGTTATACTAAGTAGGAAATAATCCTTTGCTTTCTGGAATACTATATTCTAAGTTCTCTGTTCCTTTTCCATGATAATGGCTAAATCTTGTATGGTTTTGATAAATCACACAAGCATCAGGGTCAAATTTGAACTCGGGTCTTCCTGACCCCGACCCAGAACTCTTAAATCTCTATTGAGACTCTTATCTTCCTCTAGGCATGAGACTAAGGTTCTTCAATCAGTCAGTAAATGGCCATGAACACAGCATAGCAGAAGTGGCACTGATTGTGGACCTGGAGGCAGCGGCAGTGATACCAGGAACTTTTGGTACCCAAGGACAATAAAGGGACTGAATGTCTGATCAGAAATATATTACTTGGGACTCCTGTACTAGTAGAAGGCACAGGCTCCAGTACTATTTGGCAGCACCTTTGCTCTTTATGCAGTCCTAGATTTTGATTCCAAGGTGGAGAGAAGCAGTTATAGTAGATGATTATGATATAGCACAGTCCTTACCTGAGTAGGACCCAGAATGAATACCTGGAAATAGTGACCAGAACCTACTAGATCACAACAACTTAGAAGCACCAAAAACCTGCAGGTCCCTGGATCTAGCCACAGAAACCCAGGTCAGTCATCCCCCATCCCCCATAAGTGAGCAAAATCCAATTCTAACATAAAATCCAAAATCAAGTAATAAGCTGAAAAATGATCAAACAAGAAAAAAACACAGAATCACTGAAATACTTGGTCCAACTTCCTTAGCAGACAGGACAAGAGAGATGATATGTGTCTTACCCTCCTCTCACTTGCTTTTAGTTCCTTATCCAGTTGTTTATATTTTGGAAGTCTTTCATTTCATATAGCTTGAAAATTATGAGTATTTGGAAATTTATTTAAATGTTGGTTTTATGAAACAATGACTCAACAATTTATTGACTGATTTCTCCAGAATATTTTGAACTCTCTATTTGTAGTATGGGGATTTGTTATTTATAAGTCCATGAAAGATAGCAAACTTTTGATAGATAATTCTAATTGTGAGGTTAGGCTTTTAATAGGTGTTAATTTTTTTCAGTAAACTGTTGAACAGTTTTCATAATTTCCTTGTGAAGACTCCTTTTGAATCACCAGAAAGCTTAATGTAGATTTGTGTTGGCTTTTTGCTTGTCTTTTGATTAAAGCCTAGGACAATATGCTTCCTGGATTCACATCTGCCTTTCCCCTCTACTAATTCAGGGAGATAGTTATGGAGAATAATCATGGAATTTGATAAACCTTGAGCCCCCAGACTAGGGAAGAAGTCTTTTTATTTTCTTAACCACGAAGCAAAGATTGACCTTTCTGTCCTACAATACACAATGAAAAATATCTACACCGGTCATTGTTTCTCTCTTTTACCCATTGCTCTATAGCAAACACTTCCTCAGAATCCTGTAAAAGTCAGCATATTTTATCTGAAGACAAAACCTATTGTGAAAGTGCAGACAGCAAATAAACAAGACTTAAGAGAACAGGAAACTCCAAAAAATCATGCTAGTTCACAAGGCAATGATAAGGTAGAAGGAAGTAGGGAAGGAAAGTGAATATTTTCATGATGTCCTAGTAGTAATTGCAGGTAGTTGGTGAAGTCAGTCAATCTGTGATTTCTTTCCTAAGTGGTCATTCCCTATGCACTTCAGCAAGCCAGACAGGAATCTAGGTGCTCACAATTCTAGTCTGTTGGTTAGTATTTACCCATTTTCTTGTGATTAAAAGCTACTGCTAATGCCTATAAGTCTAGTTCCAGCTATAGTGAGACCAGCTGTTCTACCCTACTCTGAATTGTGAATGTTGTTGCTGTTGCTGTGTGGTGAAATAGTTAAATAAGTAAGCAAACAAATAGATGATAGGGAGGCAGATAGACAGATAGACAGATAGATAGATAGATAGTAAATAAAGATATAGACAGAGACAGACAGACAGAGACAAAGAGAGAGATACACAGAGGGAGAGACACACAAAGAGAGACAGAGCAGAAAGAGAGAGAGAGAAAAAAAAACAAAGAGAGAGAGAGACAGAGAGACAGACAGACAGACAGACAGACACAGAGAGAGAGACAGAGAGAGAGAGCGAGCATCTGGAAAACAAATTATATATATATATATATATATATATATATATATATATATATATATAGGTCCATAGACACACACACACACACACACACACACACACGTGTGTGTGTGTGTGTGTGTGTGTATTCTACTGCTACTGATTCTACTTAAGAAGGCAGATCTTCCCCTTAGGATACCATGCTGTCCACGGCCTCACTTCAGGAGATTTTGAGAGTCCAAACTTTTTGAAGTCAGCAATGCCCCATAGAGTGGGGGGTACCATGTCTATAATCTATGTTGACTGCTAAATCTGGGTTATCCAAGGATAACCCTTCTGTAGTTTTTTATCTACTCCTGAATTTCCATCATAAGTCCTTTCAATTCTTCACTTGTCTGTTGTTTGAAACCTCTCTGTTGGCTTTTTGCTATCTGAATTTGGGAGGGCCTTTTTATTCTACTTCTTTTATTGTTATTGTTCAGTTGTTTTAGACAGTGTCTGACTCTTCATGACCCCATTTGGGGTCTTCTTGGCAGTTACTGGTTTGCCCTTTCCTCTTCCAGCTCATTTTACAGATGAAGAAACTGAGTCAAACAGGGTAAAGTGAGTTGCCTAAGGTCAGATAGTCAGCAAGTGTCCCAGATGGGATTTGAACTCTGGAAGATCCATCTTCTGACTTCAGCACCACCTAACCTCCCAGAAGTCCTGTGTAGGAAAGAAAAATAATGGAAAAGGATTTCCTCAATTTCCTCACTTGAAAATGAGGACAGGTCCCTTGTATTTTATCTACCTCAAAGGGATACTGAAAAGATTTAATATAATATCTGTGGGATGGATGTAGCTTCCTAGCATAAAATCTTTATAAACTGAACTTATTACAAGGAATTAAAAGAAGGTATAATCACTCAGAAAGAAATCATACTTATCTAATGGTTAGCTGAGCAGGATGAATTAAAGAAAGAAGGTGGTATTAGGAAGATTTAAAATTGTATCCTTTATTTTCTTTCAAAATATATGTTTTGATGTACATTTCCTGTTTTGTTTACCACTGAAATGGGGGGGGGATGAAAAAATTTAAGTCTTTGGCAAAGATTATGTGAGATATACTCAGAAATTATTAAAATCATATTTATTTTCTTAGTGCTTGGTGATGTCTTTGATACCAGAGGTATTACCCGCTGTGTCCAGAAAATCCAGGGATAAGTGAGCATTGCAGATAGACTGGGCAGCTGGAATTTTATGAGTTTGTTTTTACAGTACCAGAGGCACTTGCCCACATTACTGACTAATAGCTTGCATAACATCTCAGTTTTTCCAGTCCTAATTCTCTCACAACCTTAGTGGGGGAAAGGCCATTACCCTCTCCATTGGAGGGGAAAGGGACCTGCAGGTGCATCCATTGGATGCTTGCTGCTTTCTACCTGATTTAGTTCTTCTTTTATTATAGAAGAAAGACTGGAGAAACTGTGGAACATCGCCAAAGCTGTCATTTAGGAATGTGACTATCATTGTACTGACAGGAGATGACAGCGGGTTAGTTGGTGCTAGTGGTATTCGCTACTCAAGTGGAATGATCAGGCTATCCATTAAAAGAAATGACCCACCCAGAGTACTGCCTGATGATGAACATGGTTCTTATAAAAAAAGGAATAAATATTAAATAAGGGAAGAAAAGATGCCAGAATTTTACTGTATCCTTGCACTTGATTAAGTAGCAAGGAAAGCTCTCTCTACAGTCAGAAGCATATGAAGATATTTGATAATAATACAAAGAAGGAAGGAAGGAAGGATAGAGGAAGGAAGGAAAGAAGGAAGGAAAAAAGGAAGGAAGGAAGGAAATAAGGAAAGAAGGGAGGAAGGAAGGAAGGAGAGGGAGGGAGGAAAGAAGAATTTATTAAGCACTTACTATATGCTAGGTACTTTATGTTAGGTGCTAAATCCTTTATGACATTTCCTTGTTTGATCCTCTCAACAACCCTGAGAAGCAAGTACCATTAACCCCTTCTTAGAACTAAGAAAACTAAGGTTGAGTCACTTGCCCAGGACCACTTACCTACTAATTGTCAAATTTGAACTCATCTCCCTGACTTAAGGCCCAGCATCTTATCTACTGTATCCAATCCCCTGTGCTGTCATCTAGTTTCTTCTGATTTTTCTTGCACAGCAGAAAGAATATGGCAATATGTTTGGGAGAACTGAACTTATTTAACCTATTATTGGATTGATTTCTGTCTTCAGGAGAGAAGAGGGGAGGAATTTGGAATGCAAGGTTTTGCAAAGATGAATGTTGAAAACAATCTTTGCATATATTTGGAAAAATAAAATATTATTAAGAAAGAAACAAAATAGAAATAACCTTAGTGATTAAAGGGACAAAGAAATGTTCAGCTGGAGCCATTGCTGAGGACAACCAACTTGCCTTGTTCTGATGGAGTTAAGATTTTGCTGTTAAAACAAAATTCTTTGGCATTTATGATCCCTATTCATTCTTGATGTCCTATGTTCTTTCAAGAACTCTTCTCATGTGTTTATAGCAGGAAGCTAATCTGACTCTTTTGGAGCTACTTTTCTGTGATTCTGTGGTGAGGTGGCTATCTCACTCTCTTGATTTAGCTTAACTTTAGAGCTTCTAGTCCCTGTTTTCATTTATTTTTTTTTAATCTAGGATTAAGCTTTTATCTTGGAGTAACTTCCATTTAATAATTAGCCTCCAAGACCCCTCAGTGGCATTTAGTGCTTGAAATGTTGGCCACCTAAATAAAAAGAAAATTATTTGTCCTTGATTTCTTTCTTATATAAAATCCCTACTTAGTTTCTTGGTCCATAGACTGACAATGTAGAACTCAGAAAACAGTTCCAAAAATAATTTGGATTTACTGCCACAAATGTAAAGTTTAGGACCTATCAACTTCCACTGAAATCCCTAGTTTGATCTTGATCTGGGTGGGTGAAAAATTGATTATGGTTACACATGCAAGACACAAGTAACAATAACAACAAAAATAACTGTTTCAGCATGTAGAAAATATTGGTAAACTTCATAAGATTATCGAGATGGAAAAGGTCTTAAAAATTGTACAGTTTGTATCTAGTAACAGCAATATTGTACTATGATCAACTGTGAATGACTTAATTATATTCAGCACTATAAAGACCCAAGACCGTTTCTAAGAATTTATGAAGAAAAATGCTGTCTACTTTCAGAGAAAGAACTGTTGGAGTCTAAATGCAGATCTAAGCATATTATTTTTACTTCATTTTTTTCATGTTTTTTTGTCGGAATTTTTTTCATAGCACCATTAATTTAGAAATATGTTTTGCATGATTGCACATATATAACCTAGATCAAACTGCTTGCCTTCTCAGTGAGGGGGGATCAGAAAGGAGGGAGAAAGAAAGTTATTGAAATTAAAAAAAAATAAATGTTTAAAATTGTTTTATATGTAATTGGAAAAATAGAACATTTAATGACCTAAAAAATTGTATATTCCCCCATTTTCATCTTACATTTAAGGAGAGTAAGGCTTGCAAAAATGATTTGTGTACAAGGTTACACTGCTATTAAGTGGCAGAGCAAAGACCAAAATTCAGGTATTTGGATACATTCAATCAATAAGCATTAATTAAGCTCCTACTGTTCCATTATGATTCAAAGACCAAAGAACCATGAAGAACATTGGTTCTTCATGAATAGCTACTTTATTTTGCTTACAACTAACTCATAATAAAAAGATGAAAAGAAGATTTTGGAACATACTCATTTAATTCTGTTATTGATAAAATCTGATCAGACTAGACCCTTGCCATAGAGGGAAGAAGAAGGAATAGAGAGGTCTCATTGACTGAGAGAGAATAGTTCCTAAATTATTCAGTAACCTGAATATCAAAGGAAAACTATTAATATATCTGGATTTCCTTTTCCAATTTGCTCTTGTGCTAGGTTCCCAGAGGGCAGTCAGCTTCTACTCAACCACTGCCATCCTCAGGTATCTCTCTACATCCATCTTCAGGTAATTCTCTCTCTCTCTCTCTCTCTCTCTCTCTCTCTCTCTCTCTCTCTCTCTCTTTCTCTCTCTCTCTCTTTGTCTCCCTCCCTCCCTCCCTCTTTCCCTCTCTTCTCCCTCCCTTTCTTCCTCTCTCCTTTTCTCTGTCTCTGTTTCTGCCTGTCTCTGATTCTCTGTCTCTTTGTCTCTCTTTCTCTATCTCTCTGTCTCTCTCTATTTCTCTGTGTCTCTCTGTTTCTCTGTCTCTCTTTGTCTGTCTCTGTCTGTCTGTGTCTCTGTCACTGTCTGTCTCTGTCTCTGTCTCTGTGTCTCTGTCTCTCTCTCTCTCTTTCTCTGTTTGTCTCTCTTCATCTATCTCTATGAGCTACTAGTGGGAACCTCTGATGACACTTTTGACTATTCAGAGTTCATAAGATCTAAGTTAGGTCAATTCCATTTTTGTTTACCTAGTTGGGTAAGATTAGGGAAAAACGAACACAGGAGTAATAGAGGTACTATGTACTACGTATAGTCATATGGTGCCTGAATAAAAGAATGCAACTTCCTGTCACTCTCCCCTCCAGCAACTCATAGTAGCCCTTGTTTCCCTTGCTTCAGGAAGGCAAAGACCAAAAGCATGACACAGGTAATAGATCACTTTTTTACATCACATTCTGTTCCAGCTCAGCAATTCATGCATATATACATATATAAAAATATTTACAAAGAGACTACAAGGTAATTTTGGTTTTGAAAAAGGAACGAGGCACTAGCAGCCAGAAATATCAGGGAAAGTCACATGTAGGTGATATCTGAATTCAGCTTTGAAGGAAGCGAGGGATTCTAAAAGGCAGATGTGACACTATTCCTGCTCTCACTGAGCCTTAAATATCTAATAGGAGTAAGTGATACACATTTATACCAGAGCAAGATTGAGATCCAGGGAGAAGGTGAAGTGAATGAGTTTTTTTATCCTTTTTTTTTGTTCATGAATTTATCATTAAAGGCTTCTCATTCATTAAACCTAATAATTATCAGAGAAGTGTGGAATGCTATTTTTTTCTTGAGAGTCTAACCTGGATAGCCCCAGTCTTCTGGTTCTAAGCTTTTCTGAGCCCTGTGTTTGTGTGACTTTCATCAAATTACTTCTTGATTCTTTGAGTCTGTATTCTCCTGGGTAGAAGTAGAGAACTGGTGATATTAAAGATGCTAACACTGAGTTGAGAATTAAGTGATTTCAAAGTCACACAAAGCACTTTGCCAATATAAAGTGCTGTTGAAACAGGTAATATCGGTCAATTAAAACAAAATCAGCTAAGCAAAGAACCTGTTCCCCATATTTCAAAGAGTCACTGCAATTAGGTTTTAAAAAAGCATTTCATTATCTCCTCCCTGTCAATTTACCTACCTTAACCTAACATAATTTCATTGACTCGAAGGAGAAATTCTCACTATTTTTCTCTGGAGGTCATTTCACAGCCTAATAGGTCTTACTCTTTAAATATTTTTTCTCCACTAACTAGCCTATATTTTTCTACTGACCAGAGTAATAATAGTCTAATAATAGAGGTGAGCTAGTCTGTAAAACCTTACTATGATGGCTTATAATGGGAGACCCTATCTTCTGTAGCATCAGCAACAAAACCCATATTTTATCTGGAGCTTAGGGATTAGTTCTCTGCTCATTTTCTGGTGAAGTCAGCTTGTGATGACAATATCTTACATTTATATAGGACTTGATGTCTATCATGTGCTTATCAGCTATTTAGAACTAGAAAAGATCTTAAAGGCTACATAATCCATCCCATCTTTTTACAGGTGGGGGAACTAGGTCCAGCTAAGTTATTTAACTCTAACCTATGGCTCCAAGAAGCTGTAGCATGTACAGTGGTCACACCTGGTAAAACCTGTTAAAAACAGATTAAACCAGGTTGAGAGTACCTGGCAAGCCTTTAAACCATTGGAAAGCACATGAAGACTTTCTCAGGTGCAATGGGTAGATGAGAACAATTTCTTCCAAAGGTCATGAAGGGAACATGAAGCAAGCTTGGTCACTCATGAAAGGCTGACCTGAATCCTGGGCCATCGCCTGTCATTCTGACTTCGGTCCTGTCACTGGACTCACTCAATTCTGACTCACCTAAATCCAGTTCTTGGGCTAGTCAGCTCATCAACCTATAATGTTGTTGAACCTCTTTGAAAATGAAGGAGAAACAACAATGATACAAGGAGTAAATTGTAAATCCAGGATTGAGATTATGTCTTCCTTCTACTTCTAAATCCAGCATCCTTTTCATTATATCCCACTGTGCCTCAATACAGAAGAGAATATAAGGATAATTATCTCCATTTTAGAAACAAAGCAACTTAAGTTTGGAGATCAAATGGCTTGCCCAATAGATATTACACATCTAGTAAGTAAACTTTGGTATTCTGATTACAAATGTAGTGGGTTTTTTTCCCTTATTCACCATTCAGAATTTTGTTGTCTTGAGATACCAAGCAAATGGAATGATTATATGCTATAAACTAAGAAGAACCCCGAGAGATCATTTGGTCTAAATCTTTTAGCTTAAAGATGAGGAAACTGTGTCCCAAGTCATGGAGAGACTTGATCATTAAGGTATGTATAATTGCAGGGAATTACCAGCTTTTTGTTTGAAATAATATGATACAAAGAAACAAACATTGGCTTGGGAATTAGAGGACCTGAATTCATTAAGTTTACAGAATGATTTTACTTATGTGTATATACACATACACACATAATCTCAATCCTGTCTGGGTCAAAGGGTATGATCAGTTTGATAACTTTTTGAGCATAGTTCCACATGGCTTTCCAGAATGGTTGAATTCCTTCCCAGTTCCACCAACAATGTATCAATGTCCCAGTTTTCCCGCATCCCCACATCTTAGCCAATCTGAGAGGTGTGAGGTGGTATCTCAGAGTTGTCTTAATTTGCATTTCTCTGATCAATAGCAATTTGCTAAAACTGTATTCTTATGGTATTATTTTCATTACTTTATTTATAAGAATAAAATAATATTGATTATCAAAAATATGCTTTATATGCTTTTACTTCAAAAGTATATATATATATATATATATATATATATATAGACATATCTGTCTATATATATATATATATATATATAGAGAGAGAGAGAGAGAGAGAGAGAGAGACAGATGGAAAAAGAGATGGAAACAGAGACAGTGACAGAGAGACAGTAACACAGAGAGAATTTTAAATATATATATATATATTTATATGTATAAATATATATATATATATATATATATATATACTTAATGGCATATATATACACATATGGCCATATATATAATGGCCATTCTCAACTTTGTAAAAAGAGAGCCAGAAAACAATAAACAAACACAGAGAACAAAAGAAATGTTTTGGAGGCAGTATTAATTGAGGAAGAATTTACTTAGGAGGATTATGTAAGGGTTATATCATAGGGGAGAAGGAGGTCTAGAGACACTGTTAAAGAAAACACCCTTGTGTGGCTAACTGTAGCATCAATTGATGAACTGTGTGTTTATTTCCTTCTAAAAGTGTCTCTGGAGATGAGGTCCCTAAGGGAGAAAAATATGATTTGGGGGACATGCAGTGAAAAGCAGCACAGGATCCAATGCAAATTTAAGATGAGTCCCTGAAGGAGCTGAGAGGAGGGAATCTGTGCATCCTGGAGCCTCAGTTTCAAGAGACAAATTGAGCTAGGAGGAAGTGTATTTACAGTCAGAGATGAAGAATGTTCCCTAGATAGGACCACGTGTAAAGCAAAGAGCTTGTTTGCCTCTTTTCAAGACTCAGCTATGAATTCTGGAGGAATATGATGTGGGGGCAATCTTGTAAGGTCTGGGTATCTCATCTTGAATGATACATACATATGCATAAATATACAGACACACACACACACACACACACACACACATATATATATATATATATATATATATATATATATACAGAGTTCTACATATAGACATATCTGTACATAGAGACAGAGAGAGACAGATGGAAAAAGAGATGGAAACAGAGACAGGGTGACAGAGAGACAGTAACAGAGAGAGAATTTTAAAAAATAATTATACTGCCATTCTTTCAGAGAAAATGATCTCCAGCTTCATAGAATTGCCTCCTTCCCCATTACATTTTCTTAGATTGTTGCTGAGTGCTAGACAGAGATGAAAAACTTCCTTGCCCCATCCAAACAACATTTTGCATTTTAAAAAATTATAAATTCACTTCTTCGCAGTTGCCAGTTTGATTTGTCTCATTGAAATTAGAGGTAAAAATTTGGGATAGGATTTTTTGTCAATCCTCCCCCCATAAAGAATTAATATGAAAAATGAGGGAAGAAGGGAAAGGGAAGAGTGTCACCTGTTCTTTTCCCCTTTTACCTAGAGACTTCCTTTCAACAGAGCCACAGCTAAGAATTCTAGTTCCTGGGACACATTCATTTAAAGAGGATGAAAGTGGCTAAAGTAAGACATGAATCTGAGCTTATCACTTCCCTGTTCCTTGTTTATCCTCTGGGCTAAAAATACAAACTCAGCTTAACATTTAAAGCCTTCCACAATCCTCCCTTTTTAATTTTATTTTCTATGACTATCCTTTGTGCACTGTAAGTTTCAGCTAAACTGTACTCAATTTGCTAGCTCCTTGGAATCCTGTGATCATCTCTTGCTGTTGTGCTTTTCTCTATTCTTGGAATGCACATGATCTTATCTTTTTCTTTCAGAACTCTTCTCTTCTATTACGGCTTGGTTTAGGTCCCATCTCTTCCTTGAAGCCTTTCCTTGAGTTTTCTTTCAAGTATCTATAACTCTTCCCTTTTTAAAATTACTTTATGTTGTTTTATCTGTGTACTAGTTGTGTGCCCCTAGAAGAATCACCATTCTGTCAGCTTCCAGAACTTTTTCCCTTATCTGAACTGCTTAAACCCCTGAGAGGACTCTACTCTGAAACCAAAACTTTATTGAAAATAAAAAACCTACTTGAATTCATTCATCAATGAGTTCATCAAACTCCCCCCCTCCCCCCCCCACCCCGGTCATACTCTCCCTATCTTAGTGATTCTGAACCTGCAACTTAAACTTATTCTCTGTTTCCCTTCTTTTATTCCCTTTTCCCCAACATTAAATCTATTCATCTTTTCCATTGTGCCATCTGGAATGCTGACTGCATAGATAATTTTCTTTCTTTTTAAGTCTTTTCCTTTCCCACTACTTTGATCTGCTTCTTCTCACTAATATCTGACTTTTTTGGAATGATAGCTTTTCTACTTACCTTTTCTAGCATTGGTTTCATTTCCCCTGATTCATCTCCTGCTCCCAACATATTGGTTCAGGTGGAGGAGTTATAATATTTCTTACTCCACGTTGCCACATCCAGGTTCTCTTTCCATCATTATCACTCAGTAACTTTGCCTCTTTTGAGAGTCATTCAATCCAGGTTAACTACCCAGTCAAAATTCTCGTAATTATTGTTTACTAATCTCCAGGATATTTTTTTAATGAATTTAGTGCCTGCTTAATTTTCTCTTCTCTTATGCTCTTGCCTTCATACAAGGAGATCTCAAAGACCCTAATTTCACATTACTTTAACTTACTCATTTCATATGACCTTACCTTATTCACAGAAAAATGGTCATACTCTTTATCTTACCATCACTCACAAATGTACTATTTTCATGTTCATTGACTCTAAATTCCTTATCTGTCCCTAATCTATTGTCATTGCATCTCTCCCTCTGCCTTACTACTCCAAATCCGGTTCCTTGATATCACCTTAGCCTCCAATCCCTTTACCTCTCAGTTCTTTTCCAGGTTATTACTCTTGCAGTAGTTACATTTCTCCTTTTCCTCATCTTGATCCCCTTGGTGAAATGGTTCAATTCCATATTGCTTCCTTTTCTTGGGTCCCTTGTCACTTGTCATATTGCCAGTATTGCCCTGCAAAGCTTTATCCTTTGAATGCTTCTATCACCTATCACTTCACTCTAACTGCACCAAGACAATTCTTTTATATCTCCCTAATTAACTCTCCAATTTATCCCAGTAGCTCCTCTCAATCTTTTTGTCTCAATTCAAACCTTCCATGTCTTACTTTCTTCTTTACTTTTAAACTGAAAATCTTGCTTCAGAGTTTACTTTAAAAATGAGGTAATTCACTGAAAACTCCCTCTTTTCTTTCTCATCTCACATCTCACACATGTTTTCCTACCATTATCTTCTCATTACTTTTGTCTTATAAAAAGACATGGTCCTTCTCCTTGCCAAGGCAAATCCTTCTAAATATATTCGTGATCCAGTCTATATTCTCCATCTGATTGAATCCTCCACCATTCTCTTTTAAAAAATTAATAATAGTTTTTTTTCAGAATATATGTAAACATAGTTTTCAACATTTACTCTTGCAAAATCTTGTGTTCCAAATTTTTCTCTCTCCCTGCACCCACCTCCCTACCCCAGACAGCACATAATCCAATTTTGTTTAACATGTGCAATTCTTTTAAACATATTTCCACATTTATCATGCTGTACAAGAAAAATTAAAAGGAAAAAAATCAAAAAGAAAAAAAAGAGAAAGAAAAAAAAAGCAAGCAGACAATAATAACAATAAAAGGTAAAAATACTATGTTAGGATCCACATTCAGTCTCCATAGTCCTCTTTCTATTTATCCCAACCCTTTACCTTATCTTTATTTTCTTCTTGTCTGCTGGTTGTTTCTATACTGCTGTCAAACATGCAATCCTCAAAAAACCCTTATGTGAATTCATCCAGTTTCATTAACCATTGTGATATATCTCTTCTTCCTCTTATGGCTAAACTTTTTAAGAAGACAACATATAATGGACATAGCCATTTTCTTTCCTCTCATTCTCTAAACTCTCTACAATCTTATTTCTGATTTTTTCATTCAATTGATGCTGCTTTCTCTAATTTGCCCTGACTCTTAATTGACTCTTAATTGCTTTTAAAAATACTCATCCTTATGGGGTCATCGCCAAGATAGCAGAGAAAAGGAAGTGACCCATCTGAGTTTTTCCTAAACCCACTCTGAACACTTTTAAATAATGCTGTAAAACAATTCCTGGAGCAACAGAATCCACAAAAGAACAGGATGAAATAATTTTCTAGCTAAAGAGAACTTAGGAGTCAGTAATAACAGGTGAGTATGCTAATTGTACAATATTTCAGAGTCCAATTCTTTTTATACAGCAAAATAATGGTTTGGTCATGTATACTTATTTTGTATTTAATTTATATTTTAATATATTTAACATCTATTGGTCATCCTGCCATCTGGAGGAGAGGGTGGGGGGAAAGAGGGGAAAAATTGGAACAAGAAGTTTGGCAATTGTCAATGCTGTAAAGTTACCCATACATATAACCTGTAAATAAAAGACTATTAAATAAAAAAGAAAAAAAGAAAAAAATAACGGGTGAGTAAACCAGGATGAGAGTGGAGCACATTCCAGTGCAGGCTGTGCTACACAGACCCAGCTCCAGAAAAACAGAATTAGGCATTGGAAGCTACTTAATCAGTCCTGGCAGCATCTACTTCTGGAGTTCTCAGCCCACAGACAGCAAGGGGTTTGAACAACTGGTCAGAAGGAGATTAGAGTCCATACTCAGATCCAAGTTGCAGTCCTGAATGGTAGTCCCAGGGAGAGGAGAAATACTAGAACTTTAGAGTTTGTGGCTGTAGTGGAGAGGGGACCCTCATACAGTTACAGAGAATAAAGGAGTGTTTCTGGTCATCAACAGAACAGAGTACAGAATAGGAGAGAAGTAAACACACCTCTCATTACATCATATACCTTGGAAAAATAAAAACTTAAAGGTCCTTAGATGTATCTCTATAAACAGCAGCACAAACCCTCTGATGCTTTAGACAGTTCACTCTCCAATCTGGGAACAAGAGTCCCACTTTAGCAAAGGGTTAAAAGTCAAGAAATAGACTGGGAAAAATGAACAAAAAACCGGACAATATTCTGATTATAGAAAGTTACTATAATGACAAGGAAGATCAAGGCACACTCAGAAGACACCAAAGCCTCCAAGAAAAAATATGAATTGGTCTCAGTCATGAAAGATCTCAAAAAAGCTTTGGAAAATTAGTTTTAAAAAATAGAGGAAAAATTGTAAGGCAAAATGAGAGTGATGCAGGAAAACCATGAAAAAAGAATTAACAGCTTGGTAAAGGAAACATGCAAAAAAATCACTGAAAAAATACCTTAAAAAACAGGCTAGGTCAATTAGTAAGAATACAAAAAGTAATGACGAGAAGAATATCATATAAATTAGAAGTGACTAAATGGGGAAAGAGGCACAAAAATTCACTGAAGAAAGAAACTCCTTTAAAAATACAATTGAGCAAATTAAAGCTAATGACTTTTTGAGAATTCAAGAAACAATAAAACAAAACAAGATTGAAAAAGTAGAAGACATTGTGAACTATCTCATTGGAAAAATAACTGACCTGGAAAGCATATCCAGGAGAGAAAATTTAAACATTATTGGACTACTTGAAAGCCAAATCAAAAAAGGTTCTAAATATCATCTTTCAAAAATTGTCAAGGGAAACTTCCCTGATATTCTAAAAGCAGATGGTAAAATAGAAATTGAAAGACTCCACCAACCACCTCCTGAAAGAAATCCCAAAATGAGAACTTTCAGCAATATGATAGCCAAATTTGAGAGCTCCCAGATCAAAGAGAAAATATTGCAAGCATTCTGAAACAGTTCAAATATCCTTCATTAGTTTTGTTTATATTGCAAGCATTCTGAAACAGTCCAAATATTCTGCATTAGTTTTGTTTGTACAAAAGCTTTTTAACTTGATATAATCAAATTTTCTATTTTGTAATCAATAATGATCTCTAATTCTTCTTTGATCACAAATTCCTCCTCCACAGGTTGGAGAGGTAAACTATCCTATGTACTTCTAATTTATTTATAATCTCATTCTTTTTGCCTAGATCATGCTTTTGATCTTATCTTGGTGTATGGTGTTAAGTGTGGGTCAATGCCTAGTTTCTGCCATACTAGTTTCCGATTTTTCCAGCAGTTTTTGGTCAAATAGTGGCATTCTTATTCAAAAAATTGGGATCTTTGGGTTTGTCAAACACTAGATTGCTAGAGTCATTGACTATTTTGTCCTGTGAACCTAACTTATTCCACTGATCAACTAGACTATTTCTTAGCCAATACCAAATGGTTTTGGTAACCGCTGCTTTATAATATAGTTTTAGATCAGGTACAGCTAGGCTACCTTCATTTGATTTTTTTTTTTCATTAGTTCCCTTGAAATTTTTGATCTTTTGAAACAGTTCAAATATTGTGGAGTCATGGTCAGGTAACACATGATTTATCAGCTTTTACATTAATAGATCAGAAGGTTTGAAACATGATATTCCTGAGGGCAAAGGAACTAGGAATACAAACAAGAATCATATACCCAGCAAAACTGAATATAATCCTTTGGGAGGAAAATGAACATTCAATAAAATAAAAGACTTTCAAACATTCTTGATGAAAAGATCAGAAATGAATAAAAAAATTTGACTTTCAAATGCAAGACTCAAGAGAGGCATACAAAAAGTAAACAAGAAAGGGAAATCATAAAGGACTTAATGAGGTTAAATTGTTTATATTCCTACATAGGAAAATAATATTTGTAATTCATATCAAGATATTTGGAGACATCCTGTTTTCTAGAGGTAAGAACCAACAAGTAGGCTGTGCCCTGAGCATGGCATTGCACTCTGGATAATCTCAATCTCTGGCAAAGTGTATTATTTCGGCAAGCACCAGGCATTTATGGTTTATCATATTGATTCATTGTAGATTTGTTGGAGCTTCCCCTATTTCCTGAGAGCCATTCATCTCATCTCTTTACATGCTCACAATCCCTTTCCTGCCAGCTAAACTCAACCAGGTACTTCACTTTTGTACCCACTATGCTGACTATGGTTCTCAAATTGGAGACTGTTCCTACAGGACCTAGAAATGCCTACATTGTCCATTCGCGAGCCTGCTGTAGGATCTGCTACTCAAGACCTAAGAGTGTTTGCAATGTGGTCCAGCCCACTTGCAGTATTTCTATGCATATAGTCCCAGAATGTTAAGTTTTCCTTCACAGCAGAAATAGGGGTTTCTGCTTGCAAGCATTTTTCTCACTCTGAAATTAAACTTCTGTTTGATCCCTGACTCTCCTGCTCAGTTTGACTCTGGTTATTTAAAGATTAGAAGCTGGTTCTGGTCTGTGGATACTCATGTGAATTTTTTCTTTATTAGAACAGTTAGAATGAGCATATATAGATAGAAGGCAGAAGTATCAGATGAATGTTATGGGATGATATCTTTTAAAATAAAATTAAGGATTGTGAGAGTAATGTATTGGGAGAGATGGAAAGGAAGAAATAGAATGGGGTAAATAATCTAACATAAAATAGTTAAGAAAAAGCTTTTATGATGAATGGAAAGAAGGAAGGAAGTAAGGGTAGAATGAATCAATCTTACAATCTTACTCTCATCAAAATTGGTTCAGAGGGAAGAGCATAGCAACTCTTTTCTATTGGCAAAGAATTGGAAATTGAGATTATGCCCATCCTTTGACCAAGGGCTGAACAAATGTATAATTATAATGGAATACAATTGTGCTATAAGAAATAATGGCTAGGATGCTCTCAGAAAAACCTGAAAAGATTTATATTTGTGAACTAATTTAGCAAGGTGAAATATATTGTGTACAAAGTAACAACAATATTGTTAGATGATCAGCTATAAGTGAAAATTATTCTCAGCAACACAATGATCCAAGATATTTTTGAAGAACTTGTGATGAAAAATACTATCCATCCCTAGAAAAAGAACTGATGGTTTCTGAATACGGATTGAAGCATATTTTTTTTACTTTCTTTGTTCTTCTTGAGTGTTTTATTTTTGTTCTATGTTTTCTGCACAACATGACTAATATGGAAATATATTGCATGGTTACACATGTATATGTCATATTGAATTGCTTGCTTTCTCATTGTGGGGGATAGAAGAAAGGAAGAGAATTAGGAATTCAAGTTTTAAAAAAAAATTAAAATTGTTTTTTACATGTAACTGGAAAATAAAATACCAAATAAAAATTTAAAAATAAAGCCATTAAAAGGCAAAAAAGAAAAAATCAAAAGAAAATATTTTTCAAAAGAAAAATAATACATTTTCTCATTCATGACCTATCTGTAGCTTTTACCACTGTCAATCACATCATCTTTTTAAAATTATCCTCTTTAAGTTTCCATGATATTATTTTATTTTGGTTAATCTTCCTTCTGGTCTGACTACTCTGTTTTCATTAATGGATTTTTAATCTAGTCTTGCCTGCTAATCACAGATGTACCACAGAGTCCTATTCTGGGCCCTTTCCTCTTCTCCTTCGACATTATTTCATTGGTGACTTCATCAGCTCCTATAGTTCAACTGTCATCTCTAAGATGGTAATTCTCAGATATATTTATCCAGCCTATATCTTTCTTTTAACCTCCAGATGCACATGTCCTCCACTTTTTATCCTTCTCAAACTGGATGCTCAATTGACATCTTAAACTCAACATATTTATCCCAAATTGAGCTCATTAACTTTCTCCTCAAACCCTCCTCAATCTTGATTTCCCTATTTCCTAAATTATTATATTAATTTCTTTCCTTTTATCCATTCTCAGCTCACAACAGAAGCATCATCTTTGATCCTTCACTTTCATTCTCATCTACCTTTCCCAAAACTACATCCAATATATTGCCAATGCTTGTTAATGTTAAAATTGCTCACGTGGTAATTCCATTCCCTTTCCCTTCTGCCACCAAAGCAGGCTCTTATCACTTGCCTGGATTATTGCAATAGCTTTCTGCTTGGTCTCTCTGCCTCAGTTCTCTCTCCACTAACATCATCCATCCTCCAATTCAGTTGTTAAATTAATCTTTCTGAAGTTTCAAGTGACTATGTCCTACTATTATCACCCCCATATCCCTAACTAAATAAACTGCTGTGATTATATCCAACAATAAATACAAAATTCTCTGCCATTCAAAGCCCTTCACAACCTGACACCCTCCTAAATTTTTAATCCTTTCCCTAACAAAATTTGTGACACTAGTCTCCTTCCTCTTTCTGTCACAAATATTTTCTTTCTCAACTCTGTGTATCTTCACTGACTGTCCATGCTAAGAATATTCTCCATATTCATCTCTTTCTCTTGATTTCTTTTATATCCCAGATGATGTTCTACCTTCTATAATATGTTTTTCTTTATTTTCTTTGATGCTAATGTATCCATCTAGCGATTATTTCTGATTTATATGTATTTTCTTTGGGCATACTTCTTTTCATGTGGTATCCCCTATTAAACTGTGAGCTCCTCCAGAGCAGGGGCTTTTTTCTTTCTTTGTATCCCTAATTTTACATATAGTTTGACACATAGTTTGACACATGTATGCTTATTATAAGGGAGGACATTGTTTCATTTTTGTTTTTGTAGTTTAGCGGCCTGCATATTATGTACTGGATAATAATCAAGCATTTAATTTATAATTAGGTAAAAGATTTATTAAATATTAATTTATTGTTTATCAGGCTCTGTGCCAAGTCCTATGATAAGCAACCAAGACAATTTCTCTTAATGAAGCTTATATTCTAAAGGCAGAAGATAAACATAAAAGTTTGAGGTAGGGCAGGGCTAGGTTGATAGTGAGGAGACAGAGTAATATGGAGAATAAGTTGTGCTGAGAGTGATCGCCCATAACCCCACCTTCTAAATAATTGGGAAGTGAGTGTGGGAATCAATGAATGAACCATGAATTAGCCATGCTTAGTTTAAAGAGACAGGAAAAAGCAGATTACCCTACAGATGGGCCAAGTGAGAGATAGCAGATGGCTGCCACCTGAAGATAAAAGTATGTATTTGATAGGGTAGTGTATCCTTTCATTTTGTGTTTAGTAATGATTTTGATTTAAATATCCAAGAGGGAAGGGAATTTGGTATCTGCTAGTTCATCAAAATTTTTCTCATGACCATCTCAAATTTGTTTTAACTGTACAGTTACAGTAAATGAATTTAATTCCATATTCTGAAATTTTATGGATAGAATTGTTTTGAAATTATTGTTGATGGGAGTGAAGTGAGGAGGCATTGTTGGGGAAATAAACTGGAGGCCTAGATTTAGTTCAACATAAAAATATTATTTCAATTTCAATATTGCTATTAATAGCTTTATCTTGGTATCACTGACACATAATATTTATCTTTACTTGAATATGAATATATAGAATTGAAAACTAACCCCCAAGAAGAAAAGTCTGGTTTTGTAGTCCAAAATAGATAGGTAGGTAGATAGAAAGATTAGATGGATGGATAGGTAAATAGATAAATAGATAGATAGATGGATGGATGGATGAATGGATGCTAGAGTAATTATCAGACGCTTACTGTCTGTGTCAGGCACTAGGTTAATCCATAAGGACAGAAATATAAAGAAATAAGGCAGTTCTGGTCTCAAGGATCTTACCTTTTAATGAGGGAAACTTCGGGGCATCTAGATGCTTCAATAATAGTATTGGGCCTGGAGTCAAGAAGACTCATCTTTCTGAGTTCAAATCTGTCCCCAGACACTTAATGGCTGTGTGACCCTGTGCAAGTCACTTCATTATCATTTGTAAAATGAACTGGAGAAAGAAATGACAAACCACTTCAGTATCTTTGTCATGAAAACCTTAAATAAGCTTACTTAGACTCAGGCACAACTGAGATGATTGAACCACCCTCAAAACATTTCTGACCCAGAGCCAGTGTTTTCCCCCCTGTAGCATACTGTCTCAAAAGCAGTGGCACCCTTTTTAATCTTGACATTTACAATAACTAGGGGTAATGGATATATAGCACAAATGTCAAAGAATGAACTTAGTCTGAAGAGCCTGAGGGACTGCCATCTCTCTCTCCCTACTTCTTTTCAAACATCCAGACTCAACATCCTGATCTGGTCTCTTTTCCACTTTGAAGACTTAGGAGTCAAAACACTAACAAACCTTTCTTCCTTGTTCCTCATCCCCCCACCTTGCTCATTAAGTATAGCTAGACAGGCATTGACATATGTACTGCCTGCATGGGGAACACACACACACACATACCCTTCATCCTAGAAGGAAGAAAAATACAGAATATTGACATCATTTTTGAAGGAGTATGAATTCCTAACCCAGATATGTCATCAGATATTCAAAGCTGTCTCCAACTGGTAGGCAAGTGAATTGAGTCAAGAAAATATTACAAAAATATTGCAAAGACACCAGCTTAGCCATTGTTTTCAAAAGTGCTATTCTGTTGCTGAAACATTGATCTAATCTGTTCATTTCCTCCATGGCAACAGTGAAATTTGAACACAGACACACAAACTGGTTGGACTGTCTTAACAGGTTGAATTATGTCATTTCTATTGACTTGGCAATTCATCCTGCATTGTCTTATGGCACTTTTTAAAAACCTAGTCTTAAATTGTTATTTAAATCTTATACTTTTGGATATTTCTGTCTCTCTCCCTGTAGAGATTGTAAGTTCTTATAAAGTGGGGACTGAATTTGATGCTTACTTGTATCCCACACAAGGTTTAATACAATAACTTGTATATGATAGATGTTGAGTAAATGCCCAATCATCAATTGATTATTTATCCAAACACTGAGAAATTCTAAATAGATTCCCCCCCCCACAAAAAAAAAAACCCAAACAAACAAACAAATAAAAACAATTCACACAGATGTGGAGGAGAAATCCTGACCTCTATTTACTTTTCTTTTTCTTCTAGGTTAAACATGCAATTCTTCTAAATATGTTTCCATATTTATCATGCTGCACAAGTAAATCAGATCAAAAGGGGAAAAAACATCAAAAAGAAAAAAAAAAAAAAGAAAGAAGCAAACAAACAGTGAAAATACTATACTTCAATTCACATTCATTCCTCATAGTTCTCTCCCTGCATGCAGATGTCACTTTCCATCACAACTCTATTAGAATTGCCTTGAATTATCTCATTATTGAAAAGAGTCAAGTCTATCACAGTTGATCATCACATAATCTTCTTGTTACTGTGTACAATATTCTCTTGGTTCTACTCATTTCACTTAGCATCAGTTCATGTAAGTCTTTCCAGGCTTTTCTGAAATCATCCTGCTGGTTATTTCTTATAATACAATAAATAACATTCCATAATATTCACATACTACAACTTATTCAGCCATTTCCCAACTGATGGTCATCCAGTCAATTATAGTTCCTTATCACTACTAAAAAGGCTGCTACAAACATTTTTGCATATATTGGTCCTTTTCCCTACAGACCAGTAGAGACACTGCTGGATCAAAGGAAATACATCGTTTTATAACCCTTTGGTCATAGCTCCAAATTGCTCTCCATAATAGTTGGATCATTTCACAACTCAACCAACAATGTATTAGTGTCCCAGTTTTCCCACATCCCCTTCAATATTTATCAGTTACTTTTCCTCTCATCTTAGCCAATCTGAGAGGTGTAAAGTGCTGACCTCTATTTCTCACAATGATTAAGATCTAAAGACACTCTTTCAGTAAAGAATTTTCTCTAGACTACATTTCTCAGAAGACTATATATGAATCCAGTACTGTATATGATAGTATTTCCTAGTGTGTTCTCTAAGGGGAGAAAGAGAATCTGTGGCATGGGTGATTGAAAGACAGCATTTAGAGTATAGTGAATTAAATAATTATTGAGATGGAAGTGTTAGGAAAGTACACACACAGAGACATGAAGACATTGCTGTCACATTTTGAAAGCCTGATTTTCTATCTGGCTCCTGAGGACTGATTCCAGTGCTAAGTAAGATAATTTAGTAAACTGTTGCCCTGAGATTAAGAGAGAGTAATTAAGTGATTAAGCAGAGGAGCTTTGAACTCTAACCTTCAAGCAGTGCCATGAACAATCTGTGTGACCTATTTCTGCCATGTTGAGAGTAATGGGGAGCCAGTAGTTTCAGTTGGGTGATTAACTAGTGTTCCCCTGGAAACATAGGAGTTGGTAGCTCTTTGGTATGATTCCAAGAACATTTTCTGCCTGATCCAATTCTTTGTTATTATTTCTCTTGCTATCCCATTTCACTAAATGACTTTTGTGCTGAATTCATGTGGCACCTTGCATGGTCTAGAATAAATTAGGATTGGTAAGAGCTTGAAAGTGTGGATTCGAATAGTTTATGACAAAAACAATATTTTGTACTTGGGTGTAGCTGAAAGGGATACTGTACATATAAGCAGGATATTTGATTTTCTAACCTTTTTGCCCATTTGTTCTCTTTTTCTTCAGTTACCAGCATCTGTTGCCCCTCTGATATCTGTTAACTTCTTTAGTATTTCCCTAGGGCCAGACTGGTTCCTCCTCCCCACTATTCCCTCTTCCCATCCTCACTCATTAACTTTTAAAATATCTGGGGGAGGTGCCCTGTTTTCATATTCTTCAGTAGTAGCAACTCCTGAATAACTTTCCAATCTCTTTAGACTTTGCTGTGCTTGGAGACCACATGTCCATGTTAGAGTCAAGTTGCTGTGTGTTTCACTGTGGTTGACAGAACAATATTAGCTCAGATTGTCTTGCCACAGGTCCCACACAAATAGTCTTTATGAACATTTGTGCTAACTTCTCTAATTTTGCACATATTGTGTTTCTTCTGAACAAATTCAATTCTGCTTTGTTCATAGAGCAGCTTCTCTGATGAAGATGTGCCATGTTGGATGGTCCTGTACCAGCATCTCCCATATCATATAGTAAATTCTAAAGTTCTTAAGAGAGACCTTGAGGGTGTCCTTGTATTGTTTTTTCTAACCACCTTCTGAACTTTTGCACTGGCTGTGTTCTTCATAAAATAGTCTTTTTGGCAAGTATACATTTGGCATTCAGTGTGACCAGCCCAATGGAGTTGTGCTGTCTGCAGCAGTTTGACTTTTTACAGATGAGGAAACTGAGAAAAGTTAAATGATTTGCTCAAGATCACATTGCTAGAAAGTATCTGAGACCAGATTTAAACTCAGGTCTTCTTAACTCAAATTCTGCTACACCACTTATTTGCATTATTGTGTGGCAAGACCTAAAGAGTCTCAGAAATTGCCTGAAGAATCAAGGAAATGAACTGAACTGGAAACTGATTTATTATGTTAAAAGAGCAGGATAGGCAACACATTTGGTGTGCAAGAGGTAGGAGGAAAATAGTTGGAAGTATTGAGGTTAATGAGTCTTCTTCCAAATAGACTCTATCTAGGCAAGTCTGACAGTTATTTCTAGGCTCACTTCAACTGGGAGTTAGATGGTTCAATCAAGGGCAGTTGGTTGTGCCCTAGAAGTTTTTTTAAAAAGATGATATAAATGAGGTTTCTCTGAATCACAAATATTTGTCTGTCTGATATCTCATTATCCTAGTAGAAACCATAAAATTAGGACAGAAGACAAGCACCTACATCAGCAATATTAAAAGGGTGACTAGATATAATTTTATTCTAATACCTGTCAGATAAGAACAGAGTGGCCAGACTTTTTTTTTTTACTATCTTGAAGCATGAATCACAATTTCTCTTGGAGAGGGATAGACAAGATTCCAGAAGTATTTATCAATGTCTTTCTTTACTGCCTGTCTATGTATTTAGACATCACATGTGAACAGATATAAATTACATTGACATCTTACAAACATTCCATAGAGCACAAAGCTGTCTAAAATTTGGGGATTGATGTTACATTATGGTTAGAGCAAGAGAAGTCAGAAGACTTCTGTTCAAATACTGGCTCTATTTTTTTTATCACTTGTAATATCTTAAACAAGTCATTTAACTTTTGGGTGCCCTATAAAGTGAAGAGATAGAGCAAATGCTTTATAAGGCTCTTTCCAATTCTCTGACCCTTTGAATCCTTACCTTTATCACTCACTAGCTATGTAACATTAGACATATGACTAAGGTAGAAAGTAGGTTTCTACAACTATAAAATGGGGATAATCTTGTGCAACAACTCTTACTTCACAGAGCTGTTGAGAAGAACTAATGTAATGGGATTTGTGAAGTTTTCGAGATGAAGATGTGCTTTTAAATGTAAACTAAATGAAATAATATATATTAATTTCTTTCCAAGCCTTATACTGCTATATAAGTGCCAGCTGTTATTATTAATGAGAGTAGTATCATTAGACTTCATTAAGAGTGAAGTGAATATGCTGTCCTGAACAAGGAAGGAATGAAATATTTGTGCAATACTCTGCTTTGGTCAGGTCACATCTGGAATATTTTGTCCATTTCTGGCCAGATATTTTAAAAGGGAAATTGATAAGCTGAAACATGCCTAGAACAGGGCAACTAGGATGGTGAAAGGAATAGAAACATGCCATATGTGCAAAATTTGCAGGAAGTAGAAATGTTTAGCTTATAGACTGCTTGAATCAATTAACTCTGTAAGAGATCAATTACACAGTAATGGGAATGGATTTAGGGGGTCATAAGTCTGTCTGGGAAGCCTGCTGCCATCGCCTAGGAGGGGAACAACACCTAAATACTGGATATTTTAAGGCAACTTTCATATCTTTGGGGTAACATTGCAAGGTGATTGCTCTTATTCTCATAATTTTCCTTCTATGTGATACATATTCTGGGAAAAATACATATTCATTCCTCTATATTTTGCAGCCTGCCTCACACTGATGGATTGAAAAACCAGTAACTGTTAGCTCACCCATGTCATAAAGCACTCCACTTCCCACTTCCTCGATGCTCCCTTGGATCTAAAGGAGATCCAAGAAAATTTTAAGATGGGGAGGCATCTTTGGGGCCAGAGACACATGATTTAGTATTCCAGGGAAGTTTTTTTGTCAACTACTCATGTCTAATTTTTCATGACCCTATTTTTTTTTTTTTGCAAAGGTACTAGAATAATTTGTCATTTACTTCTCCAATTCATTTTATAGATGAGGAAGCTGAGGCAAACAGGGTTAAGTGACTTGCCCAGGATCACACAGCCACTAAATGTCTGAGACTAGATTTGAAATCAGTTTTTGACTCCAGGGCTGGTTCTCTATCTCTATTGAGTCATTGGGGTATTTCAACACTCAAAGAATATACATACACACACACACACACACACACACACGTCTGATCTTTTCTGATGACACTCACTAATCCCTTCTAAGTCCTTCACAAACACTATTTAAGGCCATTTCTCATCATTCTTTGATAAGCTACCTATTAGTCAATTCTACTTAGAAGTTAGAAGAACCACAGTAGTCTATGATATTTATACTATGTTCTCTGGACAGTTCAAGGATAAAAGAGAAATATCCAGGTTCCATTGAGATATGTTCTAATGATAATTTTCAGTATCAGGAAATTTTGAATAACGTGCAAAACAAGGGTGCTGTTACTACCTAAAATGACTGGAAGGAGTTCCAAAATATCAAATAAACAGGTAGAAGATATGCATGTCCTTTTAATTGTTAAACATTTCTCACAGAAAGACCCTAAGCATCCTTCAATTTTCCAAATACCATCACCATACCTTCTTCTCCCACAAGGAGTAGAAAAATAGAAGAATATTATCAGGAAACACTTCTTAGCAAAGCATGCTGGGAGGGGGAGGAGAGTTGCAAGCAGAATTATATTGTAAAGTGATGGACTTGCATTTCTGTCCGTTCTAAGTTCCACTGATCCAGAATATTTAAGAACAGAAAATAATCATGATATTGCTGGAAGACTTGGACTATCATTCTGTGAGTTCAGGCAATTTCACTGAGAAGTGAAGACTAGAAAGTATTTAATATTATAATTATCATAGTTAAACTATCTATAGTATTCATGCTCCTCTAGTATATATCCCATTTTGTATGCTTTGTATATATGTGTGTGTGTGTGTGTGTGTGTGTGTATGCATATGTGCACATCCTACTGATATATTGAACATCACAGTAAGGCAAATGGGAGGGCAGATAGTATAAATTTCCCCCAAGGTGTCATTTGTACTATGGCTACACATTGTCCCATATCCTGCGACATATTAATTTAGGATAACCCTGTTTGGTAAGAAGTGGAACATCTCATAAATCCTAGCACAGAGTCAACTGAAGTTATGCACAATAGGAGCTAAGGGTATGATAAAGTCTTAATTATAGGGCTAAATTCTTGGGCATATGGTAACAAACTCATAATCACAGACTATTAATTTTTCCTACATAGCTGTATAATATATGGTTTAAAATTGTACTAAATCTTTGGGCTATTTTATTTTTTTTAGATTTGTTTTTAATCTTTATTCTCTATTTCTCTTCCATCTTTCTCTCTAAAACGTGTTCTTCTATGTTGGCTCTAACCTGAAATAAGCAAAATAAATTTAAAACCACTTCATAAAAAGGTATTTTGCATGGTATACAGGCTTTGACATATAAATTTTGAGAAATTACTGAGAGTTTCAAAGGTAAGAGGAAAGCATCTAAAAATAATTGCTGTTTATAGAAGAATGTGTTTATTCAACTTTGCCTTTCTTTAAATTAGAGATAAAAGTATTTGTAACACAAGTCCCCTTTTCAAAGTGTGTGGTTTTGAATGATTCCAAGTTCATCTCTTTCTCTATCACATTCTTTCCTCATCAAAACTTTTAATCTAAGTAAAATAGGACTTCTTGGTCTCTCAGTGGGTTATCTGAGTGATTATGAATTTGTTAACTAATGCCTCCCTGAAGCTTTTCCTTTTCCTTTCCCCTCCTACTTCTTCTGCCCTATAAAATAATAGACTAAAAAAAAAGGTATCATAGCAAAGATTTTTTTCTTTTCTTTTCTTTTTCATCAGACAACTTGGTTAATTTTCATATTTATTTAATCATTAAATTAAGATGATTATTTGAAAAACAAATTTATTGGAAGGGTAGAGCCAAGATGACAAAAAAAAAAGTCAGTAACTTGCTTGAGCTCTTCCCAGTTTTTTTCAGAAATAACATTAAATTTATGGATTTTGGATTTTGGAGCAATGGAACCTACAAAAAGAAAGAATGAAACAACTTTCCAGCTTAAGACAACTTAGAAGGACTTCAGAAAAGTCTTGTTTTTCTTGGGTAAAAAGTGAGCATAACACTGTGCAGACACTGGCCAGGCATGCCAGCAGAAGGCTCTTAGCCACAATACAGATCAGCAATAGAGACCCTTTGATCCTTAATCAATAGGTCAATGGCAACAGCAGACCATCTATGAGGCCTGTAGTCTCAGCACACAAGGCAAATTGCCAGCTTCAGAAACCAGGGTCGTACAGGCTCAATTAAGCTGAGCCACTTCTTTGCAATAAGTAAACCACCAGTACCTGAGATACTGCCAAAAGTCAATGACTGCATCAGGTCCTTGGCCCCTTGCACAAGAAGCTTGGGATAGTGCCCCCTCTGCCTCAGGAGCAGAGCTCAACTTTAAAAATTACAAAATAGGCTAAAAGGAAACACTAGAAAAGATCTATGACTAAAGAAAGCTACTATGGTGACAGGGAAAATCAAAATATAAACTAAGAAGGGAACAACAATTTTTAAATGCCTATATGCAAAGCCTTAAAGAATAACATGAATTAGTCTCAAGCCCCCAAAGCTTTTTTTTTTTGTGTGTGTGGAAGAACTCAAAAAGGATTTTAAAAATCAAATAAGAGAAGGAGAAGAAAAGCTGTGGAAAGAAATGAGACATTTAAGAGTGAGTTAACAGTTTGGGAAAACAAGGAATTGACTAAAGAAAACAATTCCTTAAAATATACAAATGGCCCAATGGAAAACAAAAACAAAAACAATTCCTTAAAAATAGAATTGGCCAAGTAGAAAAAGAGGTGCAAAAGTTAACTGAAAAAAAATAATTCCTTAAAAGTTAGAATTAAACAAGTGGAAGCTAATGACTCTATGAGACATAAAAAAAAAAAAAAAAAAAAATCAAAAAATGAAAAAAATAGAAGAAAATATAAAATTCCTTTTTGGAAAAAGAAGTGACCTGGAAAATAAATAACAGGAAAATAATTTAAGAAATTGTTCATCTACCTCAAAGTCATGATCAACAGCAAAAGATCCTAGACAGCATCTTTTAAGAAATTATTAAGGAAAGCTGTCCTGATATCCTAGAACTGAGGGTGAAATAGTCATTGAAACAATCCACCAATTGATTTCACAAGATATCACAAAATGAAAACTCCAAGGAATATTGTACCCAATTCCAGTATTATAAGGTCATGGAGAATATACTGCAAACAGCTAGAATGAAACAATTGAAATATTGAGGAGCTACAGTTGGCATTACATAAGACTTAGTAGTTTCTGAATTAAAGGATGGAAAGTTTGAAATATGATATTTCAGAAAGCAAAGGAGTTTGGATTGCAATAAAGAATCAAATAGCCAGCAAAACTGAGCATAATCTTTCAAGGGAAAACATGATTATTCAATGAAATAGGGAACTTTCAAACTTTCCTGATGAAAATGCCATAACTAAATAGAAAATTTGATCTTCAAATACAAGACTCAAAAGAAGCGTAAAAAAGGTAAACAATAAAGAAAAGAAATGCTATTCAATAAGGTTAAACTGTTTATAACTCTACATTTCAGTTGAAAAACTGCATTTTTATTGTGGCAATTAGAAGGAATATACATGAACAGATTTTGAGTACAAAATGATTTTGAAGTGATGATATAAAAATTAATATGTTAAAAAAATATTGTTTTGGGAGAAGAAGAAAAGGGGAGGCAAAATAGAATAAATTACAACACAGGAAAAGGCACAAAAGACTCTGAGCAATATCTGAACCTTGCTCTCATTTGATTTGACTCAAAGAGGGAATAACATACATGATAAATTGGATAGAGAATGTATCTCACCCTTTAAGGAATTAAGAGGGTAAAGGGAAAGAAAAGGGAGAAGGGTAAAGCTGATAAACGGGAGGGAAGAGGAGAAGTAGGAGAGGAAAGAAGAAAGTGGAAAGAAAAAGCAGGGGCTATTATTAAAAGGGAGAGGAGGTAGAGGGAGGGGGTAGAGGGGTAGAGGGGGTAGAGGGATAGAGGGGTTTTCAGAAGCAAAACATTGATGAGAAACTAAAGGGTGAATAGAGAGAGAAAAGCAAAATGGGAAAAATAGGATAGAGGGAAATACATAGTAAGTAATCATAATTGTATTGTAAATGGAATAAACTCATCCATAAAATGGAAGTTGGTAGCAGAATGGATTAAAAAACAAAATATTTTTTTTAATTATTTATTTTTTAATAGCCTTTTATGTATGGGTAACTTTACAGCATTGACAATTGCCAAACTTCTTGTTCCAATTTTTCCCCTCCTTCCCCCCACCCCCTCCCCCAAATGTCAGGATGACCAGTAGATGTTAAATATATTAAAATATAAATTAGATACACAATAAATATACATGACCAAACCGTTATTTTGCTGTACAAAAAGAATCAGACTCTGAAATATTGTACAATTAGCCTGTGAAGGAAATCCAAAATGCAGGTGGGCAAAAATATAGGGATTGGGAATTCAATGTAATGGTTTTTAGTCCTCCCCCAGAATTCTTTCTCTGGGAGTAGCTGGTTCAGTTCATTACTGCTCCATTGGAACTGATTTGGTTCATCTCATTGCTGAGGATGGCCAGGTCCATCAGAATTGGTCATCATATAGTATTGTTGTTGAAGTATATAATGATCTCTTGGCCCTGCTTGTAAAAAACAAAATCTTATAACCAAGAAACCCATTTGAAGCAATGAGATATATAGTAAAGCTAAAAGGCTAAAACAAAATATATTATGCTTCAGTTGAAGCAAAAAAAAAAAGCAGAGGCATCAATCCTGATCTCAGACAACGCTTTGAGTTACAAAGAGATAAAGAAGAAAACTTTATATTGCCATAAGGTAAAATAGACAATGAAGTAATATCAGTAATATCAATACTAAATAATATATTCACCAAATGGTACATCCAGATTCTTAGAGGTGAAGTTGTGAGTTTCAGGAAGAAGTAAATAACAAACCTACACTAGTGAGAGATCTCAACTTCTCTCTCTCAAAATTAGATAAATCTAAACAGATACTAAACAAGAAAGAATTTAATGAGGTGAATAAAATATTAGAAAAGTTAGATGTGATAAACCTCTGGAGAAAACTGAATAGGGATAGAGTGGAATATATTTTCTTTTCTCAGTGATACATGGAATGTATAGAAAATTGTTTATTAGGCCATAAAAATCTTACAATTAAAAACCAAAAGGCAGAAATATTAAATGTATCCTTTTCAGATCACGGTGCAATAAAAATTATATGGAATAAAGGACTATTGAAAGAGAGATGGAAGTTAAATAATCTAATCCTAAAGAGTGAGTGGGTCAAAGAATAAATTATATAAGTAGTCCATTTCATCAAAGATAATGACAATAATGAGATAATATATTAAAATTTATGGGATGCAGAAATTTTCTATCACTAACTATCACTAATTTTCTATCTCTAAATATATACATTAGTAAAATAGAAAAAGAGGAAACCAATGAATTGGACATGGAACTAAAAAAAATCTAGAAAAAAAAAGAAATTAAAAATCACCAATTAAATCCCAAATTAGAAGTTCTGAAAATCAAAGGAAAAATTAATAAATTGAAAATAAGAAAATTATTGAATTAATAAAATTAATAGCCGGTTTTGTGTAAAAAAACATACAATAGATAAACCTTTGGTTGATTTGATTTAAAATGATATAGAAGAAAATCAAATTACCAATATCAAAAAGGGAAAGGGTGAATTTTCCACCAATGAAGAGGAAATTTACACAATAATTAGAAGCTATCTGGCCCAACTGTATGCCCATAAATCTGACAATTTAAGTGAAATGGATGAATGTTTAAAATATGATTTGCTTAGATTAAGAGAAGAGGAAATAAAAAGCTTAAATGATTCTATTTTAGAAAAAGAAATTGAAAATCCATCAATGAACTCCTCAAGAAAAAAATCTCCCTGGCCACATGGATTTACAGAGGAATTCTACCGAACATTTAAAGAACAAATAATTCCAATATTATTCGAAATATATGGAAAATAGGAGAAAAAGGAGTCCTATCAAATTCCTTTTATGATACATAGTGCTAATACTTAAACCAAAACAGAAAAAAGACCAATTTCCCTGATAAATATTGATGCAATATTTTAAAATTGAATATTAGCAAAGAGATTACAACAATTTATCTTGAGAATAATATCCTATGACCAAATAGGATTTATATCCAGAATACAGAGCTGTTTCAATATTAGGAAAACTATTATCAACTTCTATAGTTTCCAATCTATTATGGCATGTATACTTTTGTCATAATTCTTATTATCTGCATTAATATAGTCACTATTTCCTGAAATATTGAAATTTCTAGGACAGTTTTATTAATTTAACAAAATGATAATCCAGGATATTTGACATTAGGAACATCCCAGATAATCTAGGCTATATAGTTTCCATAGTTATTAAAATGTTTACATAAAGAAATAATGCAATATATCTATATAATAATAATATAATCCAAGAGAACTCACAATTCTTTTATCTATAATACTTCAAGATTTACAAAATGTTTTCTTCACAATAATGATGACCTTTTTTTGGGATTGGATTAAAGTTTAGTAGCACAAGTAGGAAGCACTGACAGTTGATATTCCTAGAATCACAAAGGCCTGAGTTTTAATCCCATCACACATAAGGGCTGTGACTCTACCCAAGTCCCTTAGTTTCTTTGCTTTCATTTCTTCAGTTTAAAATGTGGATAACAACAGCACCTACTTCTCACATTTTTAGAGTTTCATGTCCCATTTAGCACTTAACAGGAACTATGTAATTGCTTCTTACTTTTTCTTCCCCATCTCCATTATCCAGATGGGAAAATGGAAGCTGAGAGAGTTTAAAGGACTTGCCCATTGTACCATGGTTAGAATATCATAGTATATTGTAAGACTCAAATCCAGATTTCCTTTAATCAAACCAAGAGTCATTTGTACTGCATCACTTTGTGAAACGGTGATGTGATTATGACAAGAGTAAATGACATAGAAAAAAGCATGTGATATTGGAGTTTTCCTAGTCCAAACTTTCTATTTTTTTTAGAGAAGGATATTGACTCCCAGGAAGTACCCTTGGACCTTGGGAGTATTTTCATAGATAGTTAAGACTAGAAGTTCATTCTCTTTATCCTTTGACCCACTGTTCTACTATTATGCCTGGAAATCTACAATAATTCTGGCTAAAATTAAGTTGTATGGCCTTCTGTATGTTGAGCCTAGAATATTGATTTGTGGGGATGAGTTATTACAGCACAATGTTTGCATCTTGATACAGTTCAGAGATAAGAAGAATTCACAGGGATCTGTGTGATTATAGCAGAAGCAAGCAAAGAAGATTGAAATGGAAATGAGGAAGGCTTGAATCTCAGAAAGCTGGTATGGAAAGGAAAAAAAGTTTTTTTTTTTTCTTAATCAGTCTTAAAAGAAACACTAATAATAACAACAAAAAAGAATAATCTTGGGAACTTGTACAATTAAATATTTCCTGAAAAAAAACTTAAGACTGCATCAGCAGGCTGATTCAAAATCCTCTTAAAGGATGATGAGAGAAACCCCCCCAGAAACAAAAGCAATGGCTCCCTAAAGGGAATGACAAATGGCAACAACAGAAGATGACACAGGGAAAGCCAAAGTCTTACAGGAACACAAACAAAATGAATATCAAAGGATCCATAGTACCTAGAAAGCCAAAGAAAGAAAGGGTAGCTTCCCAGCTCCCACAGATACCCATCTATGACAAAGAGCATACTAATGAGCCCTCTCCAAATGCCATCTTGGTTTTCCTATCCATTATTCACTGTTTCAGTTAAAAGACCATGATTTGGAAAGAGATGATATCTGGAGTCTGGATGCTGGGGGATTTTTTTTTTTCTTAATGGATTCATTCAATACTTTTCCATTCAAATAGCAAATATTCACTAAGTGCCTACTATCTATATCTATAGAGATATAGATATCTATATCTCTATAGATATAGATAAATGGGAGACAGTTACCTAGTGAGATCTTAGACCCTTAGAAGTTAGCAAGGTACATATTCCAGAAAAATAAAGAGCAGATAGGAAACTTCTGGAGAGTTTCTAGCAGAGATAAATTTAAAATGGCAAAAAAAGTAGTAACAGAGGTGATGGTGTTGATGAAACTAATTTAAATTTCTATGTTCATAAAACTATTAGAAGAGCATTGTCTCAGGAGTCAAAGGAACAGAATTTAAATTTCCCCTTTGAAGCTTAATATTCTTGTGGCCTTGAACAAATTCCCTGGCCTCCATTTCATAATATACAATGAAAATGCTTGCTGGTTGGCTTCTGAGGTCCCATCAAATAGTAGAATATAATTCTATGATCTTTGAACCCTAAAGTTCTAAAACTGAAAGAATTCATAGGACTCATCTAATTAATTTCTGTATGATGAGCAAATCTCCTCAGAAGATTACTAGTTATTGGCTATATTAATTGCAATGCTATGAGATTATTTATCCTTATTTTTAAATAAAATAAGTTTAGGTTTGACCTCAAAATTTTCCATGCTGAGACCTGACAAATGAGTCAAAAAGATACAGGGGAAAACATATATGATAGGAAACATGGTATGAATGCTTTATGTAGGAAAAGGAAACTATATCGGTCTTATTAATAAACATTTATTAAGTGTCTTCTAGGTTCCAGGAACTTTGTGGAACACTGGGGATACATAGAAAGGCAAAAGACAGTCCCTGCTCTCAAATAGTGCACAACCTAATGGGAGAGGCAACATGCAGATACTATGGACAAGCAACCTATACATATGGGATAGATTGGAATTACTCAATAGAGGGAGGCAACATAAGTAAGAGATCAAGAAAGGTTTACTGTAGAATATGAGATTTTAGCAGGCATGTGATGGAAGCAAGGGAAAACAAGCCATAAGATGAGGAAGGAGAGAATTTTTAAGTAGGGGAAAATTCCTGGAGTTAGTAGATAGAAGGTTTTGATTAAGGTACAGCTAGGAAGTGAGTGTCATAGGATCTCAGAATACATAGTTTGGAGGAGGTATAAGGTATAATACTTGAAAAGTATGTATATAAGTAAGTTATAAAGGACTTAGGACACCAAGAAGAAAATTTTATATTTTATCCCAGAGATGATGGAGAGTCACTAGATTTAATTAACAAAATGATGTTGATAGGGTCAAACATATGCTTTAATATCACTTGGATAGCTGAGTGGAGAATGGGTAGGAGTGAGGAGAGACTTGTGGCAGGAAGACTAATAAGAAGGCTATTGTAATAATTAAGCTATAAAATGCTAAGGGCCTGCACCAAGATTGTGGCAGAGGAGACAAGTGGACATATGTGAAAGATGTTCCAAAAGGTAAAACTGCTTTGGCAACAAATTACATATGTGGGATAGTTCAGTAAAAATTAGGAGTTGACTATGATACCTGTTTTGAGCTTGAATTACTGGGAGGATATGGGTATCCTCAAAAATAATAGGAAAGTTTGGAAAGGGGGAGGGTTTGGGAGAAGGATTATGAATTTAGTTTTCCACATATTTAATTTAGTATGTCTATCAGAAATCTATATCCAATATGCAGTTGGAGATATGAGACTGTAGGTTAAGGCTGAATAAATAAATCTAAGACTCATCAACATAGAGATTATAATTGAGTATATGGAACCTGATGAGATCACCAATGAAAAAAATATCCTATGTAATGTTTGGAACTTGATTGACCCTTACTTAAAAGTAACATCAGAGAATATCTTATCCAAGCTACTAATTTTATAAATGAATGTTAGGGTTGGAATCATGGAGTCAACCAATTACTCCATTGCACTTAATGAAACTAACCAAATACTGAAGTTCTGATACATATTTTAGAAGAGAACATCCCAATTAAACCAATTAAACTGAGGCATGAAGTTGATATAAACAGGACCTAGATTTCTCCACTATACCAATCAACCAAGGACATTAGAACAGTTGTGAAAAGTACTTCATCATTGTAGAAAGAGAGAAAGCCTGGGGGGAAAAAAACCTATATTTGGATTGGCTGAAGAAATACCATTACTTCCTATGGTTTTCATACAAAATAGAATAGTTTGGATCCTAAGGTTCTGGTTGTGTAGAGGAGAAAGGAGTTTTAGCCAAATTTATGACAATGAATCACATGAAGAGAGGGAGGATACTTCTCCTTCTTGACCATACCTTGACCAGAGGATAGATTTGTAAACTTTAAGGGGTTGTTGGATTCAGGCATCTTTTCAGCATCCTAATCTGCTATCTGGAACAGCAGTGGCTGACAACAGTGTCTGCATCAGGAGATGAAGATAAACTATTTACTGTGAGGGAAGTGTGTCTCTTCAAAACACTTTTTTTAAAATAGCTTTTTATTTACAAGATATATGTATAGGTAACTTTTCAGCATTGGCAGATGCAAATCCTTTTGTTACAACTTTTCCCTCCTTTCCCCTACCCCTTCCCCCAGATGGCAGGTTGACCAATACATGTTAAATATGTTAAGGTACAAGTTAAAAACAATATAAGTATACATGTCCAAACAGTTAATTTGCTGTATAAAAAGAATCAGACTTTGAAATAGTGTACAATTAGCCTGCGAAGGAAACCAAAAATGCAGGCAGACAAAAATAGAGGTGTGTGGTACAGCATTTAATAAAAAAAGCTGGAGAGATATCTAGAAGCAAAGGGAAGTTTATTTTACGTTCTCAAGAATCAGGCGTCCCACCCATTGAACAGACAATCGAAGGGAGGAAGCACTGTAGGGGGCAGAGTCAACACTTTTTATCCCTAACGCAAATACCCCCTCCCACCACTGACCCTCATCCTTATTGGCTGAGGATCTTACATTCTAAACACGGGAACTACCCAAGAAATTGAACTTGACCAATAAGTACATAGTTGCCCATATTTGACCTAACAGAAAGACACTGATGTCATAGGAGGATAACAAGGGGATTTAAGTATGCCCTTAGGGGATAGCAGGGAGGGAACTTAAGTATGTCCTTGACTTGATGCTTAAAGTCCTTCAGGCCTACTCAAACTTTGAAATAGATGGAAGCCTTACTCGATTTTCACAACTGTCTTGAAAGATCTCACCTCATCTCGTTCAGAGGGATTGGGAATCCTAGATAGTGGATCATAGTCATCTCTCAGAGATCTTTCGCTGAGTGTAACTGGTTCAGTTCATTACTGCTCTATTGGAACTGATTTGGTTCATCTCATTGTTGAAGAGGGCCATGTCCATCAGAATTGATTATCATATAGTATTGTTGTTGAAGTATAAAGTGATCTCCTGGTCCTGTTCACTTCGCTCAGCATCAGTTCATGTAAGTCTCCCCAGGCCTTTCTGAAATCATCCTGCTGGTCATTTCTTACCGAACAATTATATTCCATAACATTCATATACCATAACTTATTCAGCCATTCTCCAATTGATGGACATCCGCTCAGTTTCCAGTTTCTGGCCACTACAAAGAGGGTTGCCACAAACATTCTTCAAGAATGTTAAATTTAAAAAAAAAATTTTTTTCATTTTCATGCCAACAAAATTCTTTAACATTTGTTTTTTTTTTAAATTTTGAGTTTCAAATTTTTTTCATTTTTTCTCCCCATTTCTTGAGAAAGCCAGCAACCTAATATAGATTATTCATGTGCAGTTATGAAAAACATTTCCATATTACCTATGTTGTGAAAGAAAACACAGACTTAAAACTCAAAAGTAATTAAATAAAAGAAAAAAGTATGCTTCAATCTGCATTCATATGCCATCAGTTCTTTCTTTAGTAGTATAGAGCATTTTTCCTCTTAAGTGCTTTGGAATTGTTGTTCATCATATGATGTTGCTATTACTGTGTACAATGTTTTCCTTATTTTGCTCATTTCACTTTGTATTAGTTCAGGTAAGTCTTTCAAGATTTTTCTGAGAGCACCCTATATGTCATTTCTTATAACAATAATATTCCACCACAATTACATATCATAACTTGTTCCACCATTCCCTCTTTGATAGACATTTCCTCAATTTCTAATTTTTTGCCACCACCGAAGAGCTGCTTAGATATGAACGAGATGAGGTGAGATCTTTCAAGACAGTTGTGAAAATTGAGTAAGGCTTCATCTATTTCAGAGTTGGAGTAGGCCTGAAGGACTTTAAGCATCAAGTCAAGGGCATACTTAAGTCTCCTCCCTGCTATCCCCTAAGGGCATACTTAAGTCCCCTTGTTATGGGCAACTATGTACTTATTGGTCAAGTTCAATTTCTTGGGTAGTTCCCGTGTTTAGAATGTAAGATCCTCAGCCAATAAGGATGAGGGTCAGTGGTGGGAGGGGGTATTTGCGTTAGGGATAAAAAGTGTTGACTCTGCCCCCTACAGTGCTTCCTCCCTTCGATTGTCTGTTCAATGGGTGGGACGCCTGATTCTCCAGAACTGTATAATAAACTTCCGCTTTGCTTCTAGATATTTCTCCAGCTTTTTTTTTTTTATTAAATGCTGTCTGAACCACACAGATAGATAGTATATAGATAGATATAGATATATAAAGAGAGATAGACAGACAGACAGATAGATAGATAGATAAGATAGTACATATGGGTCTTTCCCCCCTTTTCTTTGATTTCTTTAGGATATAGCAATTTGGCATTACTGGGTAAAAGGTATATTCTATAAATACTAGGATGGATGTTATAAATACTTTAGTATTTCAAGACATATCTTGGCTTTTCAAAAAATTCAGCAAAAAGTTATACCTTGCCTGAGGAGAATTTCATGAGAACCCCATAAATTGGGGGAAAAAAAAACCTTCCAGCAACTAGAAGATATAGTAACCCCTTTTACCACATGCACTTCCTAAGCTTTATTCTACTTTCCTCTGGATTTTATATGTTCTTGCAGGATATGTAGTATTATCAATTTAGAAGGAATAAAATTTTTATACCAAGTGTTCTTACTATTGTTGCTGCTGTTCAGTTGTTTCCAACTCTTTGTGATCCCATTTAGGATTTTATTAGCAAAAATACTAGAATAATTAGTTATTTCCTGCTTCACTCATTTTTACAGAGGAGGAACTAAGGCAAACAGGGTTAAATGACTTGCTTGGGGTCACACAGCTACTAATGTCTGAGATCAGATTTGAAGATGTCTTCTTGGTTCTAATCATTGCACCACTTAATTGCTGCTTCTTGCTATACCACCTGTATATGCCAAGTCATTTTAGTAAATACTGCTTGCTATAATCCAATCAAGTCTGGATGACTACTTGATGTGAACTGACAAAACTGGGAATGGGGAAGTACAATGGTGGGGGGCTCATGCCCTTTAGCATTGGAAAACCACTTAGAACTCCTCAGGCTAGCTGTAATACTCTGACAAGTAGCAGCTGCCCACTGGGGACCCAATATGCCAGCATGAGCCTGGGTGAGGGTTGAGGTAGGATGGTTTAGAAAATAACCACAGAGCATATATCATATTAGGAAACTGGGACCCAGATATGTTGGTTAATTTATCTTAGTGTCCCCTCCTCTTAAAAAATTCTTTGTTAAAAGGCTTTTTGAAATATAGGCAGTATGTTGGGCAAAATGGGTGATATAAAAACAAAAAAATAATTTTTTAAAAGGAAATGGAAAAGCATTAGCTAATTTCTTTCTCTGACTTCTTAATTGTCTAGGGTGCTAATAAGATAATTCTGATCATAAAAAACTGACAGAGACAAAAAGGGAAAAAATGCAAAGGAAATGACAAATTAGCAAAGGACTCTTGAGAAATCTAAAAGAATTTATTTATTTTACAATTTACAATGAGAAAACTTACTCTACAATATGCTTGGTTATGCTATCAGAATTCTCATGTAACTCAAGATCTTTAAATAGCCTAGTAAATTTAATTCATCTCAACCAATTTTTAATTGGAATTGTAAATAGGTAATAACCCACTTATTTTCCTTTCCCAGGTCAAAAAACAAAAACCTATCAGAATCTTCAACTTTTCCTGATGCATCTAATTTTCCAACCTTTCCATTATTTTCACTGCCTTCTCTCTTGCATTTTTTCCATAATTATTTGGCATGTGGCACTGTTCTGTATTCCTAGTACTTTGGGAAGAGTTGGGGCAGTGACTGGCTGCTCCTAATTTTGTCTTAGCTGGCTAGAATGTAAACAGCTGGAACCTGCTCCAGTGCATAGACCAATCCTGTAGCATGTGAAAGGGAGCAGCCTCTATCCCTGGGGGTTACCACACTGACCACAAAATTGTGGGCTCTGCTTTCCACTCTCCAAATGAACACAGATGTTTCTTGTAATCCTTTTGCCTGTTTTACATAGAAATGGCATTGAAATTATAGTCTCCCAGATCAACTCCTTCTACCAGTCATGTCTCCTAAAATGATTAGCATTTGAGCACTAACAATTGTATGTGATGAAATATAGAGTCAGTAAGATGGAGTAGAATCCATTTGCTTATCTGTATTCAAAATAAACCAATACTAGTAATCTCCTAACAAAGATGCCCACACAGAATATATGCACTCAGTTCTGTAGCTGGGCAGATAAGCATATATTTGTCATATAGCTGCAATATTATATAGAATAATTTTGAAGTTTGCTGGTATTTAACTCTAACTTCCTTCAAAGCCAGCTAAAATGTCATCTCCTACATGAGGTGACATTTCACCATCAATCAGAGAGCATTTATCAGGTTACTACTATATGCCAGACATTGTTCTTTCCCAAATGCTCAAAAAACACCTCACCCAAATTATCTCGGATATACTTTGCTAATTTTTTTTGTTGTTGTTGTTGTTTTCACATTGTCTCCTCTGATTGAATTTAAGATTCTTAAAAGCAAGGTGTTTTATTTTGTCTTTCTATCCCCCAAACTTTGTTTAGTTCCTGATGTATAGAAGTCACTTGAATGATATTGATTGATTGGTGTTATAGGATAAGGATAACATCTATATTGTAAATGGTGTCATAGTTACACTCTATTTCAGAGGACATGAGGCAATGTGAGGACAGTGAAAAAATTCTGGCTTGGATTTGGAGGGTCTGGAATTAAACTCTGCCATTTATCGCCATTGTGACCTTGTCAATGAATATTTATTAAGCTCAGTTTCCACATCTATAAAATGAAGGAACTGAAATAGATGACTCATAACATATATTTTTGCTCTAAATCTATGATCCTGTGATGTGCCCAGGATGCTTCCAAGTTTATATAATTGTGGAAAAATTTGTAAATAAGTTTTTGTTACTGTAATTTTTTAGTCATGTCTGATTCTTTGCAACCCCATTTGGGTTTTTTTGGTGGTTTAAAAATACTGGAGTGGTTTACCATTTTTTTTGTCCAATTTATTTTCAGATGGGGAAACTGAGGTTTAAGTAATCTCCTTAGGGCTGCACAGATAGTAAGTTCCTGAGGCCAGATTTAAACTCAGGTCCTTCTGACTCCAGGCCCAAAATCCTATTCACTGGATCACTAAGTTGCTCACATAAGTTCCAGTAAATCAAAAATGATGCTAAAAATTGAAATATTTTAGCAATGATATTTTAATTTTATCATTGATCACATTAAACCCTCTCTCCTCTTCTGTCTTTTCTTGTTCTCTCTTTTCTTTTTCTTTTTCTCCCTTTCCTTCACTAAATCAAAGGAGAAAGAAAAGAGAAAAATCTTGGTTCAGTGGCATCAACTCACTAAGATTCAATTTCATCATCTATAAAATAATGAAGTTGGACCAAGATTCTTTCTAGCACAAAATTCTAAAATCCTGTGATATGAGTAACAAGTAAATATATATTAGAAAGATGGTAAAAGAAGTCTTTAAACTTCTGTTTTACAGAAGTTTTACTTTTTGATCAAAGAAATCTGTTTAAAAAAAAGTCTGGGTCTACCTCAAGTATTTATTCAAAATATATGGAATAAAATAATAGTAATAGCAAATATTTTAATAAATCTTTAAGGTTTGCAAAATACTTGACATATTTTCTCATTTGAAACTTATAGTTCTGTGAATTTGTTATTTCGCAAATAAGGAACCTGAAGTTGAGATCAGTCCTGTGACATATCCAGAATCACATAGCTAGTAAATATCTGAAATAAGTTTTGAACTCAGGTCCTTCTTACTCCAGATCCTCCACCCTCATACCACTTATCTGCCAACATACCAATGGATTTGCTCAATGGGCTGTCCATTCAATTGTATATCATATTAGTCTAAAAGATAGATACTTTTCTTCTTCTTGATTTTTCCTCTGTATATTGTTAGCTTAGTTTCTGAAATTATCACAGATTTTGTTGTGAAGACCTTGTAATTAAAGTGATACAATTTAATGGAATCAGATCTGTGCCACCTGGAAACAGGAATACCTGTTTTAATTCACAAACAAGGAATCCCTCTTCCTTCTGAATTGTGACAGTATTCAACTCAATTCTTCCTTCAGATCCTGGTTGCTTTTCTTCCAAGATGTAACCTGTTTCATTTCTGTTTAAATTAGGAACACATAGAATTCTGTAGATGCTGTTCTTTAACTGGCTTATGGCTGCTCTCTTAACAAATCCTTACAAGTTTGAGCATCATGGCAGAAACACAAGCACAGGTGTCTATTGTGGCTCGCATTGATTCTTTACAGTTATAAAGAGTTTCCTAATCCAGTTGCTTATTTTTTAGAATACTCATTATTTCATCTCCCTTCCATAGTATGGAAAATGATAATTCCTAGTTATCCAAGTCAAGATTCACATCAAGTTTCCTGTTTATTCTATATATTCAGGCTTAAAAACAACAAAGCATATGGCTCTTCACATACCAAAGCAGATTTCTCTCACTCCCCAAGGTGTATAGTTGTCCAGATAAGTTTACCAGTAAAGGAAGACAATTTCATAATGGCATGCTTGCCTGGGATCTGGACAATGAATGATGCTCTTGAGTTTTCCCAGACATCAGTGGAGTGAAACAAAGCATGATGTTTTCATCCATGTCCTCCAATGCCTTCTGTGGTTACAAAAATGGCACCAAAGTCAGCTACTGCACTGATGGTAAATTCCTCAACTTGAAAAAGCTATAAGTCCAAACTAAAGTGGAGGGAATATCAGTGTATTATTTTTTTTTTTTCTGTTTGCAGATGATTGTGTATTCATTGCAGCCTCTGAAGCTGAGGTACAACAAAATATGAATCAATTCTCTGCTGCTTAAGATAATTTTGGCCTAACAATTGGACCAAGAAAACACAAATACTTCATCAACTAGCAAAGCACCATTTATATGTGGAACCATCAATTATAACAAATGGAGAAATTTTGAAAGCTGTGGATAAATTCATTTACCTTGGCAGTGTACTTTCCAGTGATGTGCATATTGATAATGAAATTGGTACATGCATTGCCAGAACTAGTTCAATGTTTGGGAAGCTGTAGAAAAAAGTGTGGGAAAGGAGAGGTATTGGACTGACTACCAAACTGAAAGTCTACAGAACTGTTGTGCAAACTTCATTGTTGCATGCCTGAGAAATCTGATAGTATACCAGTACCATGGCAGGAAACTGAATTGCTTTCATTTAAATGTCTTAAGAAGATTCTGAAGATCACCTGAAAGGATAAGATACCAGACACTGAAGTCCTATCTTGAGCTAAACTCCCAAGCATTCAAACTGTATTGCAGGGGATATAACACTATTGTACCGGCCACATTGTTTGAATGCCAAATGTATACTTAACAAAAAAGGATTATTTTAAGGAAAACTCACACAAGGAAAGCAGTCACAAGGTGATCAGAAAAACAGACACTCTCAAGAGCAAGGAGATTCTCAAAGTCTCTCTTAAGAACTTTAGAATTGATTGTATGACACGGGAGACACTGACATAGGACTACCAACATGGCATGCCCTCATCAGAGAAGATTCTGTGCTCTCTGAGCTCAATTGAGCTCAATGAATTAGCTCAAAAGAAATGACATATGAAGAGTTAGAAATTCAGCCCAAATATTCATAAGGACTATTTTTTTTCTGACCTGTGGCAGAGTGTTCTAAGCTCATTTTGGTCTGATCAGCCACAATCAGACATACCAACTTGACTCTTAACATAGTGATGCCATTTTGGTCCTCTGAGAACAAAGGACAACAATCTATGTCCGGCAGAAACTGATGCATTCATTTCCATATGTGTATTCTTTGCTTCAGGAGAAACATCCACATAAACAACATCCTATCTCTGTCCTTGATGTACTTACCTAAAGACTCACAACCACACATTACCCAAACTTGAAGAGACCCTTTGAAAAATCATTGGAATTTATGGTTATTTAAGGACAGATACCTGGTTTAAATATAGCTTTAAATCTAATTCGTTTCATATGTTTCCAAGTTTTTCTAAAATTTATATTCAAAATACACATTATAATCAACTCTCAATTACCCATGCATTAATTTACCAGTTTAGGGATTATCTGTAGCTAATCATTTTTTATTCTAAATCAGCTTCCCAGCCACCCAGGTCATTCCCAGTTGTTTCCATCCCCTACTAAAGCTACTTTGTGTTCTAGAATGTAAAGTAATTTCAATATTATCAGAAGCACACTATCATTAGAAAGTTAAGTGTTCTACTTATTTATCACTCCATAATCTTCTACATAAAAAATACAGCTACCTTTCATCTTTCTACAGAGAAAGTATGAGACATATAGACATAGAGGAGGAGGAGAAAGACAGGTAAGCAGAGAAAGAAAAATAGATGAAACAAAACAAAGTGACAGAGAGAGAATAAGGGATATATACATATGCATATGTATTTTTTCATATCTATATCTATATTCTCTTAATAAAAATCTGTCCTCTGACACATATTGGCTGTGTGACTCTAAGCAAATCACTTATCTGTCAGTGCCTATATTGGTGAAATCATGGAGTCACACACTGTCTCTGTCTCTCTATCAGCAGAGAGGCTGAGAAGATAGGACAGAGAACCAAAAATATCTTTCTCAATCTAATCAATTCCATTCCAGAATTTTTCTTAACCTACAATGTTCCCCCCCACCCCAATTTGCTCCTTTTTGACAGTTGACCTTTTGAAGTGCCCTTCCTAAGCCTAATAAGCTCATCTAAGATGGTAACTTAAAATTACATTTGTCCTTTGAGAAAGTCCCATAACCAACCTTTAATGACGTAATATAACAGGTTCAGGGGAATCACATTTATATGTGATTATATGTATAGACCTGAGCTGCAATATAGATGTTTTATGCTAAAATGGATCTATAATATTACATATTTCAAGGTTCCATGATGTTCTCCCATTTGGAATAAAATCTATCTTATTAAATCTCTCCATTCCCTGGATGAGTTAAGAGTAGAGCAAGAATCACATTTTTATTTTCAGCACACATTTGGACAGGTGGAGAGGTAATATTAGAAACTTTTTTGCCAATAGTAAGTGTTTTGTAAACAGGAGGTTTTCATTCCCAAGATTTAGGCATAACTAATAATAGCAGGAGTAATACTAATATGTTTGTATTGTACTTCTTTCTTTGAAAAATGTCATCTTTGGTTGTTACATTACCTTATTTTTCAAATCTACTCCTCCTTCTTCACAAGCCATTTATTATGCTAAAAATAAAAAGAGAAAAAGGGGGTAGTTTTTTTTTTCTTTTTGCAAAAATAACCAATAAATTGAGTTTGACAGAATATGCAATATTCCACATGCATACGTCCTCATCTCTGCAAAGAAGGGAGAGGTTTATCTTCTCATTTCTTTGAGACTCAGTATGGATCATTATAACTTCAGAGCAGCTGACATTGTTGTAACCATCATATGTCATCTCCTCATGTTTCACTGTGTCCTTCTTATTCATAATTTTTTTAAAAAGCTCAACAAAAGTGTTTTCCATTTATATTTATATACCACAGTTGGTTTCATGTTAGGAATTTGTTTGTTTTCAGTTCTTTGCTATTATAAAAAACATATTTTCCAGAGTGCTTTCATATAACATTACTAATTTGAACCTCATAAAACCTTTGGAAGTAAAGAAGGCCCTTCCTCCTGCTGTTGAGTTCTTTCCCACAGCATCCATTTACAGAAGTATCCAGAATCAGCATATTCAATTCTAACCTCATTCTGTACCAGATTCTATGAACTTGTAATATCTTGCCTCTTCATGTGCATCTTCCCTACTCATCTTCTGCAATGAGTTGCCTTCCTCTATTATAATACAAACTCCTTAAAGTTAGGAATTGCCATTTTAGTTTGTACTTGTATTCCAAAGATTTAGCACAGTACCTGACATAGAACAAGGAAAGACTTAATAAAAGATTAATTTAATATAATTTAAGGTCTGTTTTTAAATGCAGAAACAGAACCCTGAAGGGGTTAGGTTAATTGTAAATATCACACAAGCAAGATTAGAAGAGAATAGAAGAGAAGGTAGAGTCTAGGTCTTGTGACTATTCATTCTAGCATTATTGTCTCTTAAACTCCCAAGGTTTTCTCCCAAGACATAGGAGGGAGCATGGCAGAAGGAATGTTTTCTTTTCTCTGAGGCTGAGAAGACTAACACCTTTTGGTGCAAAAGGTAAAACCAGTGCCTAAACATTATTTTATATTTCCCAAAAAGAGTTTAGGGTGACTTCTGGTAATATTTACAATACCTCGAGCTTTTTAGAAGAAATATTAATAATTGGTTGAAATTATGCATACATGTCTTAGAACTTCAGAGGACTTTGTTATTAGTTTATATACCCAAATTCCACAATATCTCCATGAGGAAAGTATATAAAAAAAGAATTGGTTCTCCATTTTATAGAGGAAACTGAGGTTTAGAAGCATAAGCCCAATTACTTGAAACAGCAGAGCAAGACAATAGCAGAACCAGAAAAAAAATGTAGATAGCCTACTAGCCTAATGTTCCCTCCCAGGATCTATGCTTGTTTTCGCATAGTATATATTGCAAACTGTTTTCTGTTATTGTCCAATGAATGTTGGAGAAAATGAACCCAGCAGAGAGAGCATGTATTAAATTCTATACAAGTAGGGAGGAAAACATAAAATAATTCATCAACATAGTAAACCATTTTGGGCAACTGTTCTTAGGTTGACGTGTGTTTACAGGAATTGCAGAGAGGCATTAGAGATGGTGCGATGATGAAAGAGAGAGCAGTGTGTGCTTGATGAAAGAGTCCTAGGAAACCTTAAAGCTAATTTTGAAAAATGACTTGGAAAAGCTTATATAATTATGTTAGTCAGTAACTCCATGGTGTGTGAGAGTGAGAGAATTATTTATGTGTTATAGCCTTTCCAAATAAAGCCATGGTGTATGAGGCACAGAGGATGGGCACTTTAAAGACTGATTTCTCTGTCCAGTTGATCTTAGGGAATTTCTGAATAAAAATGGCTCTTTTTACAGAATCTCAGGATCTGAGAGATGGAGTAGATCTCAAGCACTTAATGTTAGCCATCTAGTTTATCTTTACTTAAAAGAAAGCTTGACTAGAATATAATCAAAACAATTCCAAATAACTTCTACTTGAAGGAATCTAAGGTGGGGGAACCCATCACCTCCCATTTCACATTCAGACAGCTCTCATTATAGGAAGTTTGTTTTTTCCTCTTCTGATTTTAATGCTAAAATTGTCCCTTTGGAGCTTCTACTCATTACTCCTATGTTTGGGGCAATTGCACCTACGCAAACTGACTACTCAGGAGTCACTCCAATTGATGTACAGAAAGAATTTATTAGAATCTCCGAGAAGCAGACCGTCCTGGCCTGTGGGCCCGAAAGGACAACAAAGATACCCACAGGAGGAGAGTCATTCACTTGAAGATGCTTACAACTTTTATACATTTCAGACAAAGAACCCCCAAAATCCCATCCTCTATAGGTTGTGATTGGTTACATAAATCTTTATCTCCCTATTTGGTCGGTGGAATGCAGTGAAAAAGGTGATATACAGCTTTGGCCATTTAATTCCTTCTTTGGACAATGGAATGCAGTCAAAGTCTCATCTAAAATCACATGACTGGGGCCTATAGGCCTGCTCTATTTTAGTTAACAGTCTCTGATCAATATGTGCTTAATCTGTAAGTTCTTCACCTTTCCACACACCTGGTTCTGACCTTTGGGTCAAACTGAAGAAGAATAATCCATTTTATATATAATAAATCTTCAAATAATTATAAAGTTATCTGCTGCCCACAAGTTTTCTTCAGAATCTTCAAGTGAACTCATATAACAAGGCGTCAAGGCCCTTCACTATTCTGAGTTCCTGCCTCTGGACATCCTCAAACATATTAATGTTCTTAAATTGTGGTACCCAGAGCTGTGCACAACATTCCACATAAGGGCCTATGACCTAGAAACAAGACCTCTCTTAATATATCTCAAAGTCACATTAGCTTTTTTCCCCTCTTTCTTCTTATCTTTTTCCTTTTATTTCCAAATATGGATTATGAAAAAAATGACCTCAAGTTGGAAAAGCAACCAATTATTTTTGAACATGGGAACCAAGGCTCACCTTCATTTTCATGCCATTAGCTCTATGTAAAATTAGTCATTAGAGCCTAAAAGGAAAGTTTAAATCTTGATAGGTGATTATATCCTAACACATTTGTTCTGTGTTATCAGTTTAGTCACTTTAGTAGTGTATGGAGTTTTCTTAGCAAAGATTGGAGTGGTTTGTCATTTCCTTCTCCAGCTTATCTTCAGAATGAGAAATTGAGGAAGAGTTAAGTAACTAGCCCGGGGTCACCCGACTAGCAAGTTTCTGAAGCCCGATTTGAACTCAGGAAAATGAGTCTTCATCATTCCAAGTCCTTCTTTCTATTTACTGTACCATTTAGTTACCTCTAATATATTTTGTCTGAAAGAAAAATTATATAGCCTTTATCTTATTTGCTTTTAGCAAAAAACCTGTGAAGTAAAAGCAGCTTGATTTTGCAAAAGAAGAGACTCTGAGAATGGAAACTATTTACATAAAGTACATAGATATTCAGTTCAGGGATTCAAATCCAATTTCATGTTATTTTTTTGTAGCACTATCAGTGCCACATAATTTTATACTCAAGTTACATTGTTTTCTATTATTCCATGTAGCAAAAAAGTATAGTGGTTAGGTCTGGCCCCAAAATCAAAAAAGACCCGGGTTCAAATTCTGTCTCTGGAATATATTCACTTAGTTTTTTAACTATCTGTAATTCACTTTAAACTTCTTAATACTCTAGGCAATTCTGTAAAACTAAAAATTGAAGAGAAGGTGGCAGGGTTGAACTTCATTGATAGGAAGAGTTTCTTCTTTAATTGCCTATAGCAATTAAAACACAAGTCCAGGTTAAAATTCATTTTATGCATATTATTTTTATCTCTTCAACTAGAATGGAAGCTCCCTGAGGCAAGAACACTTAAGTGTCTTGTACTTGTATAAGTCTAGTTTATCACCTAAAGCAGCTAGTAAAATGTTGACCCCAGGGGCAGCTAGGTGGGGCAGTCAGCCCTGAAGTCAGGAGGACCTGAGTGAGACACTTCCTAGCTGTGTGCCCCTGGGCAAGTCACTTAACCTCAAATTGCCTCATCAAATAAATAAACAAAATGTTGAGTCCATTCAATATTCTAGATGAATCCTAATAGATTAAGTGATAACCATCTAGAAAGGTTAAGATGTGCCAAACTGTGAATCCTTCTTCCTACTGGCACAACCAATCAATCAACAAACATTTAACTGACTGTTATGTAGCAGAGCGATGAAATAACTTGTCAAAATTATTTTGTTATCCTTGGTAACTCAGCACCTATTTATGAAAATGGGAAGCAAAACCCCCAGGCAACCAAAAGTGAAGCAAAGACTAGGAAACGTCATTTGCCAATGAAGTTTAAAAAAAACATTCAGTGCTAATCTCAATTATATCCTTTGTGTTTCTAGCTATTGATTCACAAACTCTTCTGCAAAAATAAAATGAGGGAGAGCAATATCTTTATTGAGTAACTTTCCCGGGAGAAGGTTGTATAAACTTAAATTCCTAAACAAAGATGCTGAGAACTGGAAGATTTCTTCAGCAAAGACCATTGTCATTGTAAATCTTTTTTCATTTTTAAGATTTATCCCTTTGATAGTTGAATTGATTTAAAAATCACTGCCACAAGGTACTTTGGACTTAAAAGGCATTACAAATTTGTACTTATCATAAGGTGAGCAAATATGACCTCCATTTGATTGATCAGAAAATAAAAACAATTAGAGACTAAGGAGTTTTTTTCAAGTTGTGTTCTCTCCAGAAGTGTAATGAGAGTTCATGTCTTTGGACTTTCAATTAGTTATTCTTTCCACTAAGTTATGCTTTTGAATTGAAGTTTCCAATGTACTGTAGAATATACAACTAATATATCTAGTTGATTTCCTTTCCTTTAAAAATATTTATTTAATTATCTTAAGCATTCTTTTCTTTTTAAATATAAAACTTTAAAATTCTTTTAAAAATTTAATTTCAAAAAATCATCTCTTCCTATTCACTGAGAAGGCTAGCAATGTGATATCAGTTATACATGTAAAATTATGCAAAATATATTTCCAGATTAGTCATATTTTTAAAAACAAGAAAAATAAAAAATAAGAAATTATATCTTACTTTTCACTCAGCATTCATCAGTTTTTTTCTCTGGAAGTGGATAGCATTTTTTCATCATGAATTCACTGAAACTGTCTTAGATTAATATATTGTTCAAAGAAGCCACAAGTTTCAAAGTTGATCATTGTTACAACATCGCTCTTGATATTATTTCAATATCTATGGTTCCTTTTAGTATAATGTAGTTTTGTCTGAGATCATGTGCATTTATTTATTTTTTTTTGCTTCAGCTAAAGCATATTAAATTCTGCTCCAGCCCTTTTATTTTAATTCTGTGTGTCTTTTTTTTCCAAGTTTGTTTTTTTAAACAATATATTGTTAGATTTTTATTTCGAATATGTTCTACTGTTTTCTTCTGTTTTGTAGGCAAACTCATTCTATTCATGTTCATAGTTATGATTACTGTGTATTTCCATCCATCCCATTTTCTTGTTTCTTCTCCTCTTTCTCTTTATCCTGTCTCTCCTTAAGTCTGTGTTGTTTCCAGCTACTGCCTCTCTTAATTTATACTCCCTTTATCATCTTCTTCCTTTCTTTTATCTTTTTTTTCTTTCTATTTTCCTTTTGAGTAAGTTGAATTTCTATATGCAGCTGACTGTGTGTGTATTTTTTTTCTTCTTTGAACTTTGAATGAAATTCAAGCATTGCTCACTATTCTCTTTTCCCAGTTTTCTTTCCATTGTAATAATTCTACTTTGTGTGCCTCTTTTATGGGAAGCTCTGGAATTTGTTGTTAATATTTCTTGAAATTTTCATTTTGGGATCTCTCTCAGGAGGAGATTGGTAAATTGTTTTAAAGTCTATTTTATCCTCTGGATCTAAGATGTCCAGGCAGTTTTCCTTGATGATTTCTTGAAATATGTTCATCAGGCTCTTTCTTTGGTCATGACTTTCAAAGTGGTATAAAAATTATGAAATTATTTTAACTCAATCTATTTTAGATCAATTGTTTTTCCAATTATATATTTCACATTTTCTTTTCTTTTTTTATTCATTTAAATTTAAGTTATTGTTTCTTGATGTCTTAAAGAATCATTAGCTTCTATTTGCCCAATTCTAATTTTTAAGGAATTATTTTCTTCAGTGAGTTTTTGTACCTCTTTCCATTTAGTCAGTTCTGCTTTTTAAGGATTTCTTCTTGTGAATGATTTCTGCGGCTTTATTTTTTTCTATTTGGCCAGTTTTATTTTATAAGGTCTTATTTTCTTCAGTACTTTTTTGTTCCTTTAAAAAACAATTAGTTCTCTCTTCAATTTTTTTTCATCACTGTCATTTCTTTCCCCAATTTTTCTCTACTACATTTATCACTTCCTTTAACTTTTCTTTTTTTCCTCAATAATGTTTTATTTTCCCAATACATGTAAAGATAGTTTTCGACATTTATTTTTGTAAGACTTTGTGTTCCAAAATTTTCTCCTTCCTTTCCTTACCTCCTCCCCCCAAAAAACAGCAAACAATTAGATATAGTTAAATATGTGCAATCCTTTTAAACACATTCCATATTTGTCATCAAATCATTTGTGTAAGGTTTTGAGTTCCAAATTTTTCTCCTTCTCTCCCTTCTTTCTTCCCCCCCAAGACACCAAACAATCTGATATAGCCTATACATGTACAATCATGTTAAAACATATTTCCATATTGACCATGTTGTGAAAGAAGAATAAAAGCAATAGGAAAAAACTATGAGAAAGAAAATTCTAAAAAAGTGAAAATAGTATGCTTCAATCTGTATTCAGACTTTATAGTTCTTTCTCTTGATGTCAATGGCATTTCTTTCACAAATCTTTTGGAATTGTTTTGGATCACTATATTACTGAGAAGAAGTAAGTCTATCATAGTTGATTGCAATGCTGCTATTACTACATGTTATGGTCTGGCTCTGCTCACTTCATTCAACATCAGTTCATATGAGTCTTTCCAGGTTTTTCTGAAATCCACCTGTGCATCATTTCTTATAGAACAATAATAGTCATATTCACATACCACCACTTGTTCACCTATTCCCAAATTATTGGGTATCCCCTCAATTTCCAATTTTTTATTGCTTGTGTCTATGTTTTGAGGATGGACGATAATCTAGAAATTCAGTAGCATATTTTCTTGCCGGATTGCTCAACTAGGTTTTCAGTGCTGACCTACTTAGAACATAGAGTTGCCATCTTTACTTTCAGGATGAGACATTTTATTCAAAGTATACACTTCAGAGTCTATCTACAAAAGTTTTATTCTGTTCATTCACTGTAGCAGAAGTTCTCAAAAACTATGATCATCAAGTCAAGTCAAGAAGCATTTAAGAGGTTACTATGTGCTAGGCACTTTGCTAAATGCTGGGAATACAAAGAAGGATAAAAGATAGTTCTTTCTCTCAAGGTGCTCACAGACTAATGAAGGAAACATTATGCAAAGAGATATATACAAATGAGATGTATGGGTGTGTATAACATAGGTAAAATAAATTGGAAATATTTTCTGAGCTTAAGGAGGAACAGAAAAAGCTTCTTTCAGAAGGTGGGAAAATTTAGGAAGATACTGCCAATTTGGAAAGACTTCTAATATTGGCAACTCTGATCTGCTTTCAGAGGACTAGCCTAGAGGTTCATTCCTACTGAGCTGTTTATTTGGTGCTTTCTTTAACTTTTCCAGAAATTCTTGTTGGGTTTGAATTCAGGTGGCATTTTTACTTGATGCTTTTTTGGTAGCTATTTTCACATTGCTATTTTCTTCTGAGTTTATGATTTGGTCTTCCCTTCCCTGAAGCCAGAGCACCATTTTTGGTCAATTCTTCTTTGTTGTTTTGTTGTTGTTTGCTCATTTTTCTAGCCTATTTCTTGATTTAGAATTCTATGTTAAAGTTGGTCTCTGTTCACCTAGATTTGGTGAGGCATAGTTTCTAGCTTCAGACTTTTTTATGCTATTGCTTTCAGAGGTAGTTCTGAATAGTCTACAAGTTTTCAGTGTCCTCAAGGTGGTGTTATCCTAGAAGAGATGTAGCCACTGTTTTGATCTCTATTTTGGTCTTTACCAGGGAAGGACCTCTGGACATCTGCAGCTGCATGTGCTAGTGTTCTTCTCTGCTTTAGTACTCTGACTAGGGCCCTTGTTCCCTTGAGACTGACCACTAAGGCTCCTCTCTATTCTAGAACTGTTTCCCAGAAGCGTGTATGGACAATAGAATTCCAATCAGCATCAGCTACATGCTCTGTCAGTAAAGGATGCTTTGTATATGTCTAAACAATGCTTTTAAAGTATTTAAATTCTATTCTTTGAACAAAGCTCACACTAAAGTCATCTCCTCCATGAAATGATTCCTGTCCAACTCCCCATCTCACTTTCTCTTGAATTACTATAGAACTTATTATCTATATTCTTTATTTGGTACTTATATGCTATTTTTTTAAATATTATCATTTTATATATGCATCATTTTCCTCTGGATAGAGTTCAACTTTTTGAGAGCAGAGGCTGTTGTTTTCTCCCTATTAAACTGTCCTATTGAGGAAACACTCAATAATGTTATTTCCTTTCCCTTCAATATAACTCTCTTCCTAAGTCATAGTCAATTAGATCAAGGTATAGTTTTGTCTTGGAAAATCCATTTCCCTTCACACTATGTTCTGATTAAATTAGCCTACTTGCTATTTACTACTTATGAGATTCTATTTTCCATTTCTGTGTATTTCTCCATGTCAACAATGTTCTCACTCATCATTACTCTCTTGGAATACTTAGGTCCCTTCAAGGACTAATGCAGGTGTCACCTCTTACACAAGGTCTTTTCTGATCCAGAAAGTTATTAGAGCTCTCTCCACCCTGAAATTGTTTTTATTTACCTTAGATATATTAGCTCTTTCTTTATCTGTTTACAAGCTGTATTGACTCAGTCTGTTGTGTTTTGTCTGTGTCTACAATGCCTAGAATATTGGCTGGCATGGAATAGGTATTTAATAAATGCTTATTGAATTGCATATTGAGTTGACTGGATTTTTTTTAAAGTTTCTGTTATTACAATCCTGAGAACAAAGAGTTTCTTTCTTTCTTTTTCTTCTAAATTAGAACAATTGCCTTATATTCCAATGGATTTATGATAGAAAGTTCCATTTATATCCAGAGAGAGAACTATGGAGATTGAATGTGGATCAAAGCACAGTATTTTAACTTTTTTGGTGTGATTATTATTTGGTTGCTTGGTTTTTTCCCTCATGTTTTTCCTCCTTTTGATCTGATTTTTCTTGTGCAACATGATAAATATGAATTAGAAGAACTGCATATGTTTAACCTAGTTGGATTGCTTGCTATATTGGGGGGAAGAGAAGAGGCAGGGAGAAAAAAAAATGGATCACAGGGTTTTGCAAAGGTGAATATAGAAAATGATCTTTACCTGTATTTGGAAAAGTAAAATACTATTAAAAAGAAGAACTGACTTGAAAAGTCTGCCAAACAGAACAACAGCTTATAGACCTATATGTATTTCACAGAGCTTGGTTTTTGCTGATTCCTTAGGGAAAGAAAATAAAAGGACAGTGTCAAGCATGAAAGAGAAAACATCTCTCCTGCTTCCCTTTCCATTTTCTCAGCCTTAAGAGCTCCTCAAGGGAGTCAAACATGCAGTATATGCTCCCATGAGAGACTGACCAACTAGCATGAAAAAAGCTAAAAAGTCATGTGCTCATCAGGGGTTAATGGGTGAGCAAGTAATAAGTCAACCCAGATTGCTCTACATTCTCATAATTAAAGCCTGTATTAGAAGGCATCTGTTGCATATCCTTCAATTGGCAGGTGATAAGGAGAGTTCAGGATTTTCTTTGGGGGCTCTAGGGATAGGTGGTAAATGGGAACAATTGTCCCTTTGGCTATGTTTTAAACTTTTCATGCTTCAACTCTTGTTTGCCAAAAAAAAAAAAAAAAAAAAAAAAAAAAAAAGGGGGGGGGTAGTTTTGTGAGGCTGCATTTCAAATCTTTTTTTTTTTTTTTTTTTTTTTTTTTTAAGAGAAACTGATTTGGTAATGAGAGGGTTTGGATTCAAATTCCAGTTTTGTGCTAATTGTATCAGAAGATTTTGCCAAATCACTTGATCTCCACGGACCTCAATTTCTCCATTTATAAAGTGAAGGAGTTAGAGTAGATATCTTTGGAGATCCATTCTAGTTCTTGATCCATAAGCCTATGATTGTATTTTTATGGTCAAGAACCCATTCTTCAAAGCATGCACAATATTCCCTTCCTGTTTCCAACAAGCATAGAGAATGTGGAAACTGATTCTGTGCATGAACAACAGAGAAGCTTCCCAGTTTACATAATGGAACATGAAAGGACCCTCTTGGCTTGTTCCTGAGGCTTATAGCATGGGGATGAAAAGTCTTTTAATTGGCTGCTATTTGTACCTGAGTGTGCATACATAAGATTTAAGTGGATAATCTTTCCTTTCTCTTCTTGTTAGATTTTTGAGGAAGAAAACAAGATGACTGTGAGCTTCTGGAGAGCAATTTTAGGGGTTGGGAGAGGCATTAGCTTCATTGCATTTGTTTTTTATCTGCTTTCCATGTGCCAGTGGATACATTGTGCTTCTGTTTTTACTGTATTTCTAATGTCTGGATCTTAGGTATATGATTATTCTCAGATTGAAATAACCCAGGTGACTAGTGAGCCTGGGAGATCAATCAGAGCCATTCAAGAACCTTTTGATAACAAATTCCTAGAGTTTGTGGCAGCAGCAAAAGGAATCCAGTGATGAAACATTAGTATTCCTGAGGAGCAACCTACTTGATCCAATCCAGCAAGAACTAAGCCTAGCTAAGCAAAGGGATGCACATTCCTATGCATCCATATGCATTATAACAACCACTTTAAGTATGAGAACATTAGTGGGCAAGGAATTTATTCTGTTAGTTACATCAAGACATAAACACATAACCTCTATATAGTCCCTCACTTCCTAAGAAGGGAAGAGTGATGTAGAAGGGGTGAATGTTCTTCCAGTTTTTTGGGGGGAAATGTTATTGTCCTTCACTGTTATTCTTTCTAAGTAAATATACCTTTGTAAAATTAGGGGCAGTTATGTGGCACAGTGGATAGAACTCCAGCCCTGAAATCAGGAGTACCTGAGTTCAAATCTGACCTCAGATACTTATAACACTTCCTCCTCAAATCATTTAACCCAATTGCCTTAATTAATTAATTAAAAATTAATAAAAATTTAAAAATAATTATTATTAATTTGGTAATTTATTAGGGAGATATTACCTGACTGAATAATATTGTAGAGAGAGCACATCAGATGGGAGTCCTTCAGCTTGTGTTAGAGGCTATAATCAATCCATTAGGGTTACCACATAACTCTGGGGGAAACAGAAGCCAATCAGCTCCTGAAAACTGGACCTATTAGTACTTGTAAGGATTGGGATAAGGAGGTCAGAGCCAAAGCTAGCTATCAATCTGTAATTTCACTGGTTTCTAGCATCCACCACAGCAGATTGGTATTTGCTCTACAACTTGTAATCTTAGATAGGTGTTTGTTATACTAAGAACTTCATCAGAGTTATGACATAGATTTTCTATCTATGATGCTATATTGCCTACGATTTTCTGTCCAATGCAAATTGACAATTTATGTGTTAGGTGGAAGAGAATACATCCTTTCCTCTCCTATTTAGCAAAACAGTAGAAGATTATTAACAGCAAAATATACCACAAGACTTATTAAGTTATTAATTATCTGGGTTTCCAATAGGACTATGGTTCCATTTCTGCCAAGTTCTACAAGTAAGACATGTTTTGTCAAGTCACTCCTTGAGGAAGCTTATGGGAAAGTTTGAAGGGAGCCCAGGCAGGTCCCAAAGGAAACGACCATACAACATACAAGTTTCTGTGAGTGCCTATACTGAATTCCCCGAGTCCTCAACCTTGAGTATTTCCTGTAAAAGTTGCCTGAGGGATTTGTCCCAAGATGAAATGGCACATTGATTACCTTTATAGGAGGACTTACTAACAGGCATAATGCAAATTTTTACCTGTTCTTGAATGCCCATGGGCAAACGAGCATTTAGCAACCATGTGTACATATGTTTAGTACCAGGCCTTCTAGTTGTGGGCGTCCCAGGAAGCAGAAGACAGTGCCAATTATCAAGCCTGGGACATGTTCTGAGCATTGTCAGTTCCCATTTGATGAGAGTTTGTGATGGGCTTGGCACAAATATGAAGCAGATATGCTCCCAGGCTATCAGGAGCATCCTCCTTAGAATAGCAAGGTAGATACATGAAAGGAAAAGAGTGGGAGAGAGAGAAGCCAGAAATATGAAAGAGCAAAGAGATAGCCAAATGTCAGTTAGAATAAATTATCTTCATATTATTGAATTTTGATGGTGGGCTAAATGTACATTAGGCACTGCTCTAAATGTACACACATTCATCACACACATCAATATGTGTATATATACATATGTTATGTATATATTACATAATATATAGTATAACAATAATAGTTAATAGTATAATTTATAATATATTATTAGTATAATATATCAATAGTATAATATTATATATTATACAAATATATAGTATAACAATACATACTTTTATAACATTTTTATAATATATTGCATAGCATAATAATAGTAAACTGTATTTATCTTTTGTGGGAAATTGGCTTGAAACTTGGTGTGTGTTCTAAAATGCAGTCTTCTTTTCATAAATGTTTCATGTCTTTAAGGTGGCTGTCTAAATAGCAAGATTTGATTACTACAACACATGATTATCTAAAGTAGTCAGGTCCTCTCTGCTGGAACTCCTCCACCCCAAGCTCCCAGGCTCATGGACTGAAAAAAAAAAAAAGCTCTTGGGAGAAGTAGGAGTCTCTTGGAACCACAGTTTATGGCTACAGAGGACCTTAGAGGTCATCTAACTGAAAAACCTGAGAGTTAGAAAGAGGAAATTACTTGACCAAGATCACAGAAATAATAAGCCTCCAAGATAGAGAATTTGAACTCAATCCTTTGACTTTTCCCTTGCACCACACAATGGAGTTTTTTCATGTTTTCACTCCAAACTTTAGTACATCTGTTTTGAGTGCTTTCTAGTCTGATCCTTATATTCTTGGTTGTTGCCCCATCTGAAGATAAATGTTGGTTGTTAACAACTTTGTTTTTCATGTAAATGGCTTATATTATTGGGATGTGAAAACCAATTTTTCCTAAAGTATGTTCTAGTCCTTAATGAAATTGGGAAATATGCTGATTGCTTTTCCCTTTCATTCCAGAAGTTCTTTCCCTCCCTTCTCGTGTATCTCTTAGTTTCATGTGACTCTTCTTATTAAATTCTGATATCAAGAAAGGATCTGATTTTCATTCTTAAGATGGAGATGACCGACACCAGTTGGAAGTTTTATATCATAGAGCAGAGGACAGTTCTATGTGTTCATGTGAATACTTCTCTCTGCCACTGAGTCTGTGATTCCGGTGCTCTTTGCAGCCTTGCCTTCTGGATTGGACAAAAGCTTTTTATCAAGTCAAGTCACTTTCTTCTTTGTTCTTTCTAGGGCCATCTGTTCCAACTACTTTTGTTTCCCAGCATCTCATATTTGTTGCTGATTAGAGAATGGACAATGGGTCCATCAGGAGAGAGAAGTTGAGGTTGTTTAGCTTCAAGAAAAGAAATTTAAGGGCTGACTTCATAGTAACTGCTTTTAAGTATTTGAAAGGTTCCTTCTAATAGGGAGGATGTATGATTGTTCCCCTACTTCTGTGGAGTCCCACAAATGAAAAGATATGGGAATGAGTTTCAGGAAGAGAGATTTTAATAATATTACATGGAAAATACCTCAACTGTAAGGATGATTTCACAGGGAAACTGAGTCTCCCAGGGAAGATCAGACAATCTCTTTCCCTGGGGTCTTTTAGTCATGGAAAAGACAATGATTTCTCTTTGAATGCTTTGTTTTTGATCCACTTCGAAATAGAAATTAAGCCAGATAACTTCCTGTGATTACTCCAGTTTCTCCAGTTTATGAAAGGGACAACATGATACAGTGGAACATATCTTGGCATTAGACTAAGAGAACATGGTTTAAATTCTGCCTCTTCCATTTACTTCTTCTTTGACCTTGGTCAAACTACTTTTTAATCTCTTCAAGTCTCAGTTATTTTTAAAAATTTAGATGACTTTTGAGATCTTTACCAAAACCAGATCTTTGATAATAAATGGACAATATGCCAAAACAATTCTGAATAACAACATATTCTAAAGGACTAAAAGACATATACACAGAAATAAAGCATAAAGATGGAGGCCCTAATTAAAATTTCTTTTAGTCTGCATAGCTTGTTTTTATACCCATGGTATGTTGTAAACTTGAATTAGTCAACCAATCAATATTTCTTAAGCACTTACTACAAGTTAGACACTGGGCTTAGTTCTGGGGATACAAAAGAAAAAAATGACAAAAGACAGTCCCTGGATAACTATGGGTAAGTTATTTCATTTCTCAGTGTTCTATGCAACTTTCTAAGTTTCAAGGTATGTTGGTTGTGAAAGTTTGCTCACCTTAGAATTTCCTATACTTGGTTTAGTCCCTTTTGTTACCTTTGCTACATTCTTTTTTCTTGTTTCTCATAGGCAACAAGTTACAAAATACTGTTATTTCTACTTTTGCAATATCTCTTAATTATGCCTCCTATTTTCTAATATAATGGCTACCTTCCTAGCACAGTCTTTTATTACTACCTGCCTGAATTATAATAATAGTCATAGGATTATTAGGATCAGGTTTAGAGTAACAATGGATCTTAGACATCATCTCCTAAACATTTTTTAAAAAAATATTTGCTCTCAGCCAGAAAGAAACAATTCAAATACTGAGGAGTCACAATAAGGATTACTCAGGATTTAGCAGCTTCCACTTTAAAGGATCAAAGGGCCTGGAATCCGATATTCTGAAAGGTGAAGGAACTTGGAATGCAGCCAAGAATAAATTACCCTTTCTTTTTTCAGGGAAGAAGATGAACATTCAATGAAACTGATGAATTCCATTTATTTTTGATGAAAAGACCAGAGCTAAAGAAAACATTTCACCTCCAAATATAGAACTCAAGAGAAGCATAAAAAGGTAAAAAGAAAAAAAAAACTCTTGATAACTGTATTTCTGTTATGGGTATACATGGGTACATGTATAATCTGATTTTACTGTTATAATATAAAGAAGAAAGTAGAGATGGAAATGGGATTATAACAGAAAAAAAGGGGAAAGTAGAGGTAAAATGAGGGAAATTACATCTCAGGAATAGGCAAAGAAAACATATTATAATTGAGGGAAAGAAGGGAGGGTAATGAGTATTGTGTGAATCTTAGTCTCATCAGATTTGGCCCAAAGAAAGAATATTATATATATTTGATTTCACCAAGAAACACTTTCAACTTATAGAAAAGTGGGAGGGGAAAGAGGAAAAGGGAAGGGGTAGACTAAATAGAAGGGGAAAAGAAATAGTAGAAAGGTATAAGAAAGGGGGAGGGTTTCTAAAAGGGGAGGACTGCTTCAGACAAGTAGTGCTCATAAGTAAAATACTGGGGAGAAGGAAAAAGGGAAAAGGAAAGAAAAAAGTATGATTTGGGGTTAATAAGGTGGCAGGAAACACAGAATTAGTAGTTTTAACTGCAAATGTGAATGGGGTGAACTGTCCCACAAAATGTAAGCAAATAGCAGACTGGATTAAAAGTCAGAATTCTACAATATGTTGTTTACAAGAAACACATTTAAAGCAAAGTGATTCATACAGAGTAAAGGTAAAAGGCTGGAGCAGAATCTATTATGCTTCAAGTGAAGTAAAAAAAGCAGGGGTAGCCATTCTGTTTTCAGATCAAACAAAAGCAAAAATTAATCTAATTAAAAGAGATAAGGAAGGAAACTATATCTTGCTAAAGGGTACTATAGATAATGAAGCAATATCAATATTGAACATATATGCACGAAATGGTGTAGCATCCACATTTCTAAAGAAGTTAAGAGAGTTGCAAGAAGAAATAGGCAGCAAAACTATAATAGTGGGAGATCTCAACCTTGCTCTTTCAGATCTCGATAAATCAAACCACAAAATAAATAAGAGAGAAGTTAAAGAGGTAAATAGAATACTAGAAAAGTTAAATATGATAGATCTTTGGAGAAAACTGAATGGAGACAGAAAGGAATATACTTTCTTCTTGGCAGTTCATGGAACCCATACAAAAATTGACCTTATATTAGGACATAAAGTCAGACATAAAGTCATAAAGGCAGAAATAGTAATTGCATTTTTTTCAGATCATAATGCAATAAAAATTACATTTAATAAAGGGCCAGGGAAAAAATAGACCAAAAAAGAAATTGGAAACTAAATAATCACATCTTAATGAATGAATGGGTGAAACAGTAAATCATAGACACAATCAATAATTTCATCCAAAAGAATGACAATAATGAGACAATATACCAAAAGTGAGATTCAGCCAAAGTGATAATAAGGGGAAATTTTATATCTCTAGATACTTACTTGCATAAAATAGAGAAAGCGAAGATCAATAAATTGGGCTTGCAGCTAAAAAAGCTAGAAAAAGGACAAATTAAACCCCCCTAATCAAATACAAAATTTGAAATTCTAAAAATAAAAGGAGTGATCAATAAAATTGAAACTAAAAAACTATTGAACTAATAAATAAAATTAAGAGTTGGTTTTATGGAAAAAAAAACAACAAAATAGATAAACTTTTAGATAATTTGATTAGAAAGAAGAAAATCAAATTAGTCTCAAAAATGAAAAGGAAGAATTATCCACACATGAAAAGGAAATTAGAGCAATTATCAGAAGTTACTTTATCCAACTTTATGCCAATAAATTTGACAACCTAAGTGAAATGGAGAAATACCTAAAAAAATACAGATTGCCCAGATTAACAGAAGAGGAAATAAATTACTTAAATAGTCCTGTTTCAGAAAAAGAAATAGAAGAAGCTATTAACCAACTCCTTAAGAAAAAATCCCCAGGACCAGATGGATTTTCATGTGAATTCCACCAAACATATAAAGAACAATTAACTCCAGTACTATGTAAACTACTTGAAAAATAGGGAATGAAGGAATCCTACCAAATTCCTTTTAAGACATAGACATGGTACTGATACCTAAACCAGGTAGGATGAAAACAGAAAAAGAAAATTATAGACTCATCTCCCTAATAAATATTGATGCAAAATCTTAAATGAAATATTAGCAAAAAGATTGCAGATAATCATCCCCAGGATAATACACCATGACCAGGAATGCAGGGCTGGTCCAATATTAGGAAAACTATTAGCATAATTGACTATATCCATAACCAAATTTAAAAAACCATATGATTATCTCCATAGATGCAGAAAAAGTATTTGAGAAAATCCAACACCTATTCCTATTAAAACACTAGAGTAAAGGAATAAATGGACTTTTCCTTAAAATAGGCAGTAGCATCTATTTAAAACCATCAGCAAGCATCATATGTAATGGAGACAAACTGCAACCATTCCCAATAAGATCTGGAGTGAAACAAGGTTGCCCACTATCATCATTGCTATTCAATATTGTACTAGAAATGCTAGCGTTAGCAATAAGAGAAGAAAAAGAGATTAAAGGAATTAGAGTACATAATAAGGAAACAAATTATCACTCTTTGCAGATGATATAATGGTATACTTAGAGAATCCCAGAGAATCAAGTAAAAAGCTATTAGCTATTAACTTTAGCAAAATTGTAGAATACAAAATAAATCCACACAAATCATCAGCATTCTTATACATCACTAACAAAATCCAAAATCAAGAGATACAAAAAGAAATTCCATTTAAAATAACTATTGATAATATAAAACATTTGAGAATTTATCTGCCAAAGGAAAGTCAGGAAATATATAAGCAAAACTACAAAACACTTTCCACACAAATAAAGTCAAATCTAAGCAATTGGAAAAATATCAAGTGCTTTTAGATAGGTTGAGTGAATATAATAAAGATGATAATATTCCCTAAACTAATCTATTTATTTAGTGCTATACCAATCAAATTCCCAAGAAACTATTTTATTGAACTAGAAAAAATAACAAAAAAAAATCCATCTGGAAGAACAAAAGGTCAGGAATTTCAAAGGAATTAATGAAGAGAAAAGCAAATGAAGGTGCCCTAGCTGTACCAGATCTAATACTATAACTATACTATAAAGCAGTGGTCATCACAACCATTTGGTACTGGCTAAGAAGTAGAGAAATTGATCAGTGAAATAATTTAGATTCACATAACAAATGAGTCAATGACTATAGAAATCTAGTATTTGACAAACCCAAAGGCCCCAGCTTTTGGGATAAGAATTTGCTATTTGATAAAAACTGCTGAGAAAATTGGAAACTAGCATGGCAAAAGGTAAGCATAGACACCCACACCTAACACTGTATACAAAGACAAGGTCGAAATAGGTTCACAATCTATACATTAAGAATGATATCATAAACAAATTAGAAGAACATAGGATAATTTATATCTCAGATTTGTGGAGAAGGAAGGAATTTGTGACCAAAGAAGAACTAGAGATCATTATTGATCATAAAATAGACAATTTTGATTATATCAAGTTAAAAAGTTTTTGTACAAACAAAACAAATATAGACAAGATTAGAAGGGAAGCAATAAACTGGAAAAAATATTTTTTATCCAAAGGATCTGATAAAGGTTTCATTTCTAAATATATATAGAATTGACTCAAATTTATAATAATTCAAGCCATTCTCCAACTGATAAATGGTCAAAGGATATGAACAGACAATTTTCAGATGAAGAAATTCAAACTATTTATAGCCACATGAAAAGGTGCTCTAAATCACTATTGATGAGAGAAATGCAAATTAAGACCACTCTGAGATACCACTACACACCTCTGAGATTGGCTAAGATGACAGGAAAAGATAATGCAGAATGTTGGAGGGGATGTGGGACAACTGGGAGACTGATACATTGTTGGTGAAACTGTGAAAAAATCCAATCATTCTAGAGAATAATTTGGAACTATGCTCAAAAAGTTACCAAACTGTGTATACCTTTTGATCCAGCAGTGTTACTACTGGGATTATATCCCAAAGAGATCCTAAAGGAGGGAAAGGGACCCACATGTACAAAAGTGTTTGTGGTGTCCCTGTTTATAGTGGCAAGAAAATGGAAACTGAGTGGATGCCCATCCATTGGAGAATGGTTGAATAAATTATGGGATATGAATGTTATGGAATATTATTGTTGTGAACCAAGCAACCAGCAGGATGATTTCAGAGAGGCCTGAAGAGACTTACATGAACTGATGCTAAATGAAATGAGCAGGACCAGGAGATCATTGTACAAGGCAACAACAAGACTATACGATGGTAAATTCTGATGGACATGGCTTTCTTCAACATTCAGATGATTTAAACCAGTTCTACTTGAAAAGTGATTAAGAAATCCATTTATACTCAGAGAGAGGACTGTGGGAACTGAGTGTGGAACACAACATATTCTCCCTCTCTCTGTTATTATTTGCTTGCATTTTGTTTTCTTTCTCAGTTTTTCTTTTTCTTCCTTCTTGATCTGATTTTTCTTGTGCAAGGTAACTGTATAAATATGTATACACATATTAGATCTAACATGTATTTTAACATATTTAACATGTATTAGACTACCTGCTAGCAAGGGGAGGAGTGGGGAAGGGAAGGAGAGGAAAATTTGGAACAAAAGGTTATGCAAGGGTGAATGCTGGAAAAATTACCCATGCATATACTTTGTAAATAAAAACTTTAATAAAAAAAATCTTTATTATCTTTTCTCTAAGTCACTCTTCCTCTGCTGTCTGAACACTTTTCCTAATGCAGAGATTTGATCAGGTCAATCAATACTTTTCTGTTGCCTACTGAGTACATTTCAGTCTCTTCAACCCAATATTCAAGGTCTGGAATTACCTTATTTTTCAGCCTCTTCTTAAAGAATTCAAGTTTCAAAAAAAAAAAAAAAAAAAAAAAAAAGAAAAGAATTCAAGTTCCTAAATTTTAGAATTTAGCTATATTTACCACCCTGACTCCTGTGTCTTGCTTACACTCTTCCCTCTGCCTACAATATTTCCCTTTCATTTTCCATGTGACTTGTCGAATTCTTGTCTATTATTAAAAACCCAACTCAAAACAACCTTTTCTCTAAAGTTTTCCCTTGTCCTTATGGTTATGGTTAATATTGTTTTTTCCCTCTGGGACCTTATACATTTTGTTTAAAATCTTTCTAACACTTTATCATGTACAGCTTTGTATTATAGTCTTATTCCAATAGATATCTGATCATGGTGTAAAAGTGATTATAAAATCTTGACCACAAATTTTAGCAACCCCTACCAAAGTGGAAAGGCTTCAATTTGAGTCTTCCTGATTCCAGGGTTAGTGCTCTAGCCATTGTGTTGCCTAGCTGTCCTACCCAACACATAATAAGTGTTTATAAGAAATATTTGAAAGACTAAACCTAGAATCATATACTAGCTATGAAAACCTGGACAAGTTATTTAATTTCTGTCTCCCTCAGTATCCTCTTCTGTAAAATTAGAATAATACTAATACCTACTTCCCAGGGCAGTTTTCAGAATCGAATGAAATCAAATCAAATGAAATAATAATTGTAAAGTGCTTAACACAGCAAATTTAAAAAAAAAATTAAGCACATAGTAAATGCTATATAAATTTTACCTATATTTTTATTAATTGACTAAACTACTAAGGGAGTATTTTACTCAGGTCCTGGGACTCCAGTGCTAGTGTTCTTTCATACTGTCATGCTTCCAGATGACTCTGGCGTGATATTCAGGAAACAGAAGAACAGTACTGTTTATAAATCTCTGAGTCTACTAATTTTGGAGTCCTTGGCCTCTCTCTACAGATGCACTACTGAAAGCATGTGAAGTAGGAAACATTGGATATTCCATAAGGAAAACCTCAGAAATACAGAAATCAAGGCCTTTTATGACTTTCCCTTCTGTTCTTTGATGTTAAATCCTCCTGTTCTTAACCATCTGTGCTAGAGTTCATCTGAAATGCCTTCCCCAGCAAGACTTAGAAGATTTTAATTTCTATTCAAGTTGCATGTGAATTAAAACAACACAACAAAACAACAATATCTATAGGTATTTATTTTGATACTCTCAGAAAGGTTAGCTTGACCCTTGAGATATGTTGGTATTGCTGAACTTATACCAAGACCTCTGGCCTGAAAGAAGAAAAAGCCGCAATAAGGTAAGGTCTGATGAAGCTCCCAGGGAAAGATTGCCTCTTTCAAGCATACCAGTGGGATCCTAAGGTCTTGAAACAATTCATTCACTTCAGCTGGGTTTATACTTGTTCTATGGAAGAAAATTATACTGGGTCACAACAATTGGATGTGCTGTTTTGAGAAGCAAAATAGTACCTTGTATTTGTGATTGCCACTATTTTTCTGTGTGACAGAGTTCCAAGAAGGTTTTATGACAGTTTATCTTTAAAAAAAAAATAGTGCAGGTATATCTATTGGCAAATAGATAGAGAGAGTATCTTAAATTTTGCTTTGAAAATCTAGATATCTAAAGAACCAATTGTTCTGGAAGTCTTGCCTTCTTTTCCAAAAAGGGATATTTGGGAAGTATTTAGGAATTCCCAACATTCTAGCAAAGGATTCTTGTTATTGTGACAATTAACATTACATAAATAAATGTTCCTTAACTCGCACAATTATCTAGGTAGAAATTTCTGGCAGTTGTTTGTAGGTACTTTCTGTTAGTGCTAACTTGACAACATATTTTTTCAAATTTTTAGGCTGTACATGGTTGATTTAGAGGAAACAAAAGGGGCAAGGAAGGGAAGTCCTTGAAAGATTTGGGGCATATGTATAATTTTGAAATTTCTGTCTCTGTTATGTTTACAGTCAATAATTCAATTACCTACTTGTTTCTTGGTTTTTAAGTAAACTGAATTTGGAATGAAGACCTGTGGTCAGATCCTATATTTTCTATTTATTAGCTGTTTTCACTTTGAGCAAATTAGCTAATTTTTCTAGGATTTATTTTCCTTATACGCAAAAGAAAAGGATTAGACTAGATGATCTCTAAAATCCCTTTTATATATAAATCTATTATAATGCGATCATTTTATGCTGTGGACATGTGTCATCTGTAGGCTACAAATGGTAGGAAAAAATAGAAAACAATTTCTCCTTCCCTCATAAGAACGAAAGGCATGTAACCCGTCTTTTCTGGTACTTATTATAAAAGGTCACATGTCTAACATTCTCAAGAGACCCCCATCTATGTCAAAGGATTACAGTTGGAAGGAAAAACTAGTGTACTTCTTGAGTAATGACAGTGTCCTGCCAAGTATATTCAGGTTGATTTGACAGCATATATGTTTTCTTCTAGCTGCTTTCCTTCAGGCCCTATTTCCCCCTATTCATATTTCACCCTTCCCTTCTGTCTTACAATTCCTTCCCCTGTATTGTCTTTTTAGCCCAGGGCCTCTTGAGCCCATAAGGATGTAAGTGCCATCTGGTTATTGGAGCAGTAAGTGACCACTGGTTCATTAGTACCTTTAACCTCCCACTCATCCCTTCCAAGAGCAAAAATAATTTGCTCTGTTTTGTAAAATGCACAAGGGTCAAAATAATAAGCACTCTATCAATAATAAATGGAATGGAAAATAGGAGCAAACAAGTCAAAAGAAAATGAGGTGAAAAGCAAGGAAGTCAATTTTCATTTAATTGCTCTCATATCTGTAAATGTCAAAAGAGCAGTAAGTCTGGAAGTTTCATATTTAAAGAGTAGGAAAGAAAGACCATATTGGTAGAATCTCTAATAAAACTAAGCCTGCTTATGCCATTCAAAGAATGAAAGACCTCTTGTTACTGACATAAGTTCACATCACTAGGGTCATGTTCACATAAAAATCAGTTTGAAAACATTCGGCGATTCACCTGAATTCAATCAAATCATAGAATGAAAACTCCTTGAGATCAGGGACTGTATCACCCTCCCTCCAAAAAAAAAAGTACAATGCTTGACATAGATTAAATGATGAACAAATGTTTGTTTAATTAATCTAGTAAAAACAACTTTTGGATTTACATGAGCTGATGCTAAGTGAAGTGAACAGATCTAGGAGAATATTGTATACAGTAACAGCAAAATTAGGTGAATAGGTGAATTGTATCACGTTCCTCTTGGTCCGTTGACAGAATAATAATTTCAGGAGTGCAGCATTGTTAAATGGGGCAAACACTAAACTGATGGCTGTGGATGACCTCCAGATTTATCTCTGCCATTGATTCACTTTATGGCCGAAGACACATTAGAATAGAATCTATTCTATTCTATTCTATCCACATATTCAATTCACATGTGGATCATGTGATGTTGTGGATCATCTCATGTGGATCAACTCATATGTGGATCATATATATATATATATATTTTTTTTTCTAATTGCCCTAATGAGAAAGTTATTATGAGATACAAGCATCATATTCTCACATAGGAGAATATTACATATTATGTAATAGTCAATTATGATAGACTTAACTTTTTTCAGCAATACCATGAGCCAATAGATGTGGGATGGACAATGTCATTCACATCCAGAGAGAGAACTACAGAAACTGAATGTGGATTGAAGCACACTATTTTCACCTTTTTTTGGTTTGCTTTTTCTTTTTTGCATTTTTTCACTTTTGTTCTGATTTTTCTTTTATGTCAATGGATTAATATGGAACTATGTCAAAAATATGCATGTACAGCTAAAGGAGGGAAGGAGAAAAAATTTGAAATTCAAAATCTGACAAAAATGACTGTAGAAAACTATCTTTACATGTAATTGGGAAAGTAAAATACCATTGAGAAAAAAAAAAGAAACCAACTTTTGGACAAAACTTGAATTTAGGCAAACTGGTTTGAACCAGTTAACTATTCATCAAAACTAGTTTTTAAATTAATCTATCATTTGAATAACCATGGCCTTTTCGTTTCCTTCCTTCCTTCCTTTCTTCTGTCTTCTTCCTTCCTTCTCTTTTCTCTGCCTCTTTACTTCCTCTGTCTCTCTCTGTCTCTGTCTCTGTCTCTCTGTCTCTCTGTCTCTATCTCTCTTTCTCTGTCTCTCTTTCTCTCTCTCTTTCTCTGTGTGTCTGTGTCTGTATCTCTGTCTTTCTCCTTTCTCTCTGTTCTTCTCTATTTTGTCTCTATGTCTCCCCTTAGGGAATATAAGGGAGGAAAAAAAAGTCTGATAAATTCACCTATTTGTATCACGTTCCTCTTGGTCCGTTGACAGAATAATAATTTCAGGAGTGCAGCATTGTTAAATGGGGCAAACACTAAACTGATGGCTGTGGATGACCTCCAGATTTATCTCTGCCATTGATTCACTTTATGGCCGAAGACACATTGTCTCACTGTAAAATGAATAGTTGAATAAAATTATCTCTTAAGTTCCTTCTGTTAATCTATATTTCTAAGCAGTGTTGATCTGACATAAGTCTATTTCTTTAATTTGAATACAATATTTATAAAGCTTAAATATAAGGATTTATTTTTAGTTTAAATGTCTATTTTTTCCTTTTAAATCAGACAAAGTAGCTTCTATTACCAAAACTGATTTATTGCTATTCTGTTTTCTTTTGATCTCCATTATATTGAGGATGAAGTTGTCAAGAAATCTAGTATGATTTTATTATAGTTCATAATGATTTTAAACTTCTTATTTGTAATATATGAAAATTAATATTTCTTTTATTTAAAACATTTGCCAGTGTCCTTGGATCTGATGCTTCTTTATTCTTATGATCTAAGGAATTTATGCTTTTCTTAATGTTGTTATTTTCTTTAAAATGCATGCAAAACTCTGATGTGTTGAAATTAATTAAAAAAAATTTTTTTTAGGTTATTTGGCCCACCCACTTCTAAACCACTACTTATTTAATTGTTTTAATATTGTACAGAAACAATGAGAATATCTAATCAATTTGGTAAAAAAAAAAAAATCAGTTATCTTAATTTAGTTTTGAATAGCATATTTTCTAAGCAATCAGTTAATTGGATAATTTAAAAAAAACTTTTAAATCAGTTTCATTTGCACTCTATAGCTAGGTAGGATGAATTATTTTCAACATTTTGTTCTCCTCATTTAGCTATACATAAATCAATCAATCAGTCATCAGTAAGCATTTACTAAGAGATTAATAAGTACCAGTTACCTACTCTTTGTAAGCATGAATTTTCTTACTTTATTTCTTGTTTTTTCTTTAATAATTATAGATCAAACCATAAAATCTGTTTTTCTTATTTCTTTTAAAAACAACAACAAATTCTTCTGTTAATTTAGTTTGTTTGATGTTATCTTTCTCCTCTCCAGAATGTTAGCATTTGAAGTTTAAGTGCCTTTAGAGATATTTTAATTCTGTTTTTTTGTTCTTCAAACCTGTTTTCACTTTTTTTCTCATCAATCTATATGAAGTTCTTTTTTATCTGTAACTACCTGAATTGTTTCCATAAATGTTTCTTGATATGTCTTGTCTATCATTGCTGTGGAAATAAGCCTCAATTTCAAATTTAATGAATTTTTGAAAGTTTTTCTGGACAATTAAGGGATTACCTACTGACCAAATTCTCATGTTGTTGGGTTTTTTTAATTTAATATTTTGTTTTTCTCCAATGACATGAAAAACAATTTTCAACATTCATTTAAAAAATCCACTTAATAGCTCTTGCCTCTTTTATGTGAAATATTTTCCCTATTTTACCTCTTTCTTTCCTTTTCTCCCAGTGAATTTCTCTTTCTCACCCTTAATTTTATTGTTTAAAGACAACATCCCATCATATTCAATTCACATGTGGATCATGTGATGTTGTGGATCATCTCATGTGGATCAACTCATATGTGGATCATATATATATATATTTTTTTTTTCTAATTGCCCTAATAAGAAAGTTATTATGAGATACAAGCATCATATTCTCACATAGGAATGTCAACAGTTTAATCTTATTAAGTTTACCTTTTGATGTTTCTCTTGAGTCTTACATTTGGAAGTCAAATGTTTATTCAGTTCTGGTCTTTTCATCATTCTTAGGTATAATCATAGATCCTTTCAACTCTAAAATATCATTCCAAAATTTCCAAATCTTTAATATAAAAACTACTAAATCTTGTATTATCAGAAGTGTGGCTCCACAATTCTTTCTGGCTACTTGAGGTATCTTCTCCTTAACCTAAGAGCTCTGGAATTTGGCTATAACATTTTTGGGAGTTTTTATTTTGAGATCTCCTTTAAGAGATGATCAGCAGATTCTTCTAATTTCTATTCTATCCTGTGGTTCTGGTATTTTCTGGTTCTGGTGGTTGAGGTATTTTCTCCTTAACCTAAGAGCTCTGGAATTTGGCTATAATATTTCTGGGAGTTTTTATTTTGGGATCTCTTTTAACAGATAATCAGTGGATTCTTCTACTTTCTATTCTATCCTGTGGTTCTGGAATATCAGGGTAGCCTCCCTTGATAATTTCTTGAAATATGTGTAGGCTCTTTTTCTGGTCATGGCTTTCAGGAAGCCCAATAATTTTAAAATGATCTCTCCTGGATTTATTTTCCAGGTCAATTGTTTTTCCCCTAAGATATTTCACATTGTTTTCTGTTTTTTCATTCATTTGATTTTGTCTTATTGTTTCTTGATATCTCATAGAATCCTTAGCTTCCCTTTGTCCATTTCTAATTTAAAAGATTATTTTCCTCAGTGAAATTTTGTATCTTCTTTTTTCATTTGACCAATTCTATTTTTTAATGAGTTCCTTTTTTCAGTGAATTTTTGTACCTTTTTTTCTGCTTGAGCAATTCTGCTTTTTAAGGAGTTCTCTTCAGTAGATTTTTGATTATCCTTTTCCGTTTGGCCAATTCTACTTTTCAAAGCATCTTTCTCCTTATTAGATTTTGGTACTTTTTTTTTTTAAAACCATTTGGCCTATCCTTCTTTTTAAAGTGTTAATATCATTATTATCTTCATTGTTTATTATGCCTGCTTTTGATTTTTTTTTTATGCTTTTCTTGCTCTCTCATTTTTTGCAGCCATTTTTCTCCCCAATTTTTCATCTACTTCTTTTACTTGATTTTTAAAAGGGTTTTAGAGCTCTTGCAGAACCTGAGACCAATATATATTTTTCTTGGAGGTTTTAGATGTAGGAATTTTGACTTTGCTGTCTTCTTCTGCTACCTCCTGTAGCAGGTTTTGATTTTCCTTGTCACCACAGTAACTTTCTATGACCAGAATATTTTCCTGTTGTTTGCTTATTTCCCCAGCCTATTTCTTGACTTTTAATTCTTCGTTAAAGTAGAGATCTACTTCCAGGTTAGGGGGCACACTGTTCCAAGCTTCAAGGGTAAGTAAAGTTTTTAGAGATATTTCTAGGGACCTGTAAGTTTTCAGTTCTTCCAAAGTGGTATGTTCTAAAGAGACATATGTTTACTACTCTCCTGACCTGTGCTCTGAATCCTGAGCAACAGTAGAATTCTTTGCCACCCTGGAAGGGTGGGTCCTGTCACTATACTGCAGCCACAAGTTCTGATATGCTAGAATTCCTCCTTGTTCTTGGATTGCCACCAAAGACTTCAACCTAGATAGGATTATGGGCAAAGTGACAGTTCTGTCCCCAGTGCCAGCAAAGAGACCCCTGTAATCTCCTTTTGACAAGTTGTTCAATCACCTTACCTTTTTTGTATTGAGAGCTCCAGAACAGCTATTGCAGTTGCTGATTCATTCACTCTCAAGGACTGCTCCTGGTCTGGGTATCCTGATCTACACTGTCTGCACTGGACTATATTCCACTTTTACCCCAGCATAATTTATCTTTCCTGCCAAACTTTTAAGTTGCCTTGGACAGAAAAATTATTTTATTCTGTACTTTTGTGGGTTCTGCTACTTCAGAATTTATTCTAAGGTAGTATTTAAAGGTTTTTTTTGTGGGATTTTGAGGAGAGCTCAGGTAAATCCCTGCTTTCTTTCAGCTATTATGGCTCTTTTCTCTCCCCTACCCCCACCTGTTAGTTTATTTTTGAACTTCAAATTGAATTGAACTGGATTATAACCTAAATAAATCTACTGTTAGAATAATGCATTTTTTCCTATCCCATGTCTCTATCCCTTGGGCTATAAAAATAATCAATTCTGACATTTGTATTATGGGTTACTGAGAAATATGTAATATCATTTTCATTTTTTCCAATTTCTTTGCATCAATTGGTCACAGTTCTGAAAGCACTGTATATCTTTTAATTCTTTATTATAATTTGATCTACTGCTCACTATCAGTCATGTTTCTTTATAACATAATCAGTATGTGGTTGAAAATCTCTACCCTAAATCAAAGGCAAAATTCTAGTGCTATTGTTTTTAAGAGTTTCACTGATATGCACATGTAAACATGTAGAATATTAAAAATTATTTATCTTAGCAATATTTCAGATGAATGTGCAGGATTATAATTGCCAGGTTATTGGCAATTTGTTGACAGAATGCTGGATCTAGAATCAGGAAGATGAGTTCAAATCTCGTTTTAGGCATTTACTACCTGTAGAACAAGTCACTTAATCTTTATCTGCCTCAGTCTCTCTATCGGTAAAAATGGGATAATTATGACATTCACTCCTCCCCAAGGCTGTTGTCAGGATCAAATGAGTTAATAATTGTAAAGTGCTTAAAAATCTTAAAGCGTTATATCAATTTTGGTGGCAATGATGATAATGATTGTAGTTATGATAGTGTCAGTTATGATGATGATGATGATGAAACATGACTGATGATGATGAAGGTTAAAGTGTAAGTTTCAAATTCATATTCTGATAGCAGGTGTAGTAGAAAGAATAAAAGACTGGGATCCAAATGTCCAGGTTCATCTTGGCTCTGTCATTAGTTAACTATTTCAGTTTTTTAATTTTTTTCTTTCTTTTTTCATTTTCTTTCTTTCTTTCTTCTTCTTCTTCTTCCTTTTTTTTCTGAATCATTTGGGATTAAGTAACTTGTCCAGGGTCATACAACTAGGACATGTTAAGTGGTCTGAGACCAGATTTGAATTCAGGTTCTCCTGACTTCAGGGCTGGTGCTCTATTCACTGTACCATTTAGCTGCCCTGAACTTTATTTTCTTATCTGTAAAATGCTGAGATTGAACTGGTGGATCATAAACATATTACCCGGATCCAAGATTCAATATTACTTTAAGGTGTGCTATGATAACATTTTGCAATTTTTAGTTCATTGTGAGTTTTTGTTCCTGTTTTGCTTTTTGGATCAGTTTCTATATTATGAATTCTAGAATCTATGAATTATGCTTTCCCAGGCTTCTGCACTAATAAAGAATTGTCAATGTTACAGGTCTGTTTCACTGAACCATCATAGCATCTTTTCAACTTATAAAGGTAGAATTCTTTTTTCCTATCTTCTACTCCTAGACCTGTGTTTCAGTGGGGCAAATTAGTGGGAAGAGAAAAACAGAAGCATGGTAGAAAAAGAACAGAAAAGAAAAAAAAAACAATAGGGATTAATCTCCACTGTTATGGATCTCAGGCAGCTTGGTGACATAATAGGTAGAGTGCTGGGCCTGGAGTCAAGAAGACTCATCTTCCTGAGTTCAGAACTATTTGGTACATATCTGAGATAATGATTTAACCTTATTTGTCTCAGTTTCCTCATCTATAAAATGAGCTGGAGAAAGTAATGGCAAACCACTCCAGTATCTTTGCCAACAAAACCCTAAATGGGGTCAGTATAACACAACTGAAAACAATAATTATAGGTATTTAAAAAACAAAAATTAAATTGTATTTTAGAAGCTTTTTACCTTCTCTCCCTCTGGCCCCCCCATTAATTCCCATTAGACAGTTATTATTCACATACTTTTATCTCTAATCCATTATATTTCCAACTATTACTTTGTTTTTGGAATATTTGTAGAAGAAACAGCAGGAATCCTTTGTTGAATGGAATGAAATCCAGCACTATTGATGTGGTCATAACAAAAAGGGACATTAGAAATTTTCTGTATTCTCATTTATTTACCTAATAGTTAAAAATTTTATAGGACTTCCTAATTTTTTAGTTTAATCCTTAGCTGATCCCATAATCAAGAAATGGTAAAAATATTATACCAGTTGACAAGAATATATTAAAATAAGGCGATGCTCACATTAAAAGTTTTTCTCTAATTTATACAACATGGTGATAAACTTACTGGCAAGAACTTTGGAGTCATTATAAAAATCAAATATGAATGAAGTGGCAACATCACATAATTATTTATATATGTTTAACTATCTATAGGTGGATCCTATAGCTTCTGAAAATGACAGTTGTCTTCAAGTTCCTATTTCTCATCTATCTATTGATACTTTGAAACCCATCTTGATGCTTAGATTGATAGATTCGTAGTCTCATGGGTTTAAAGTCTAAGGGGAAATACAGCATGCAAATGGTTGTTAAGGTAAGTTCATCCTGAACCTCAAGTATATACATTAAGAGCCTTGAAGAACATGACCTATGACATTGGTCCTATTAACTACTACTGGCATTAAAAAGGAATTCTATTTGAGAAAGAACTGATACTATCTGAGAACAGACTCAAGTCTGCTATTTTTCACTTTTTTTCTTTCATTCTTTTTTAAAAATTTAAATCTTCTTGTACAGCATGATTAATCTGGAAATGTATTACATGATTACATGTGTATAAACTATATCAGATTGTTTATATCTCACAGAAAGGGGAGCGGCTTAAAGAAGGTATAGAATATGGAACTCAAAATTTCAAAAAACATTAAAAATTGGTTTAACATATAATTGAGGAGAAAATAAAATATTTTCAAAATCCAAAAATATTGGAGATACAAAGAATAACAAATTTTATTAGTAGTAGTGGGAATTCTACTGTACTGAATAACATTTGCTGATTAAATTTTTACTTTTTGAATGCAGTTTGAAGTATCACTTACACATTTCACTTGAGGAAGTTCTTAAAGGTCAGATCAGATATTTCCTTTTCCCTCTTTCTCTCTGAAAGAAAAAGTAGGATTAGAGATATTTTAGTCATCTATTCCAACTTCAGGATAAGTCATCATACACATCCCAGTGTGTGTTAACATATAAGAATAACTGAAAAAAAACTAACCTATTGCTTTGCTTTGAGAGTTACATTATTAAGTAGTACCCCCAACAATGTGTTTTTGCTAAAAAGTAATAATTCAGCATCAGGGGGCTGCCCAGGGGTATTAAGCTGCCATGGAAACCATCTTGTAATAAAAGGAAATCTTTCATTTTTCCCTCTAAGGTGACTTTCCTGCGGCTATTTTCCACCATTTGGATGGAAAAAAGAAAAAAAATAGAACAAGCCATATATTTAATATATTATCCATACTCGATAAATTGCCAGTTACTCAAGTGCAAGTGCAGCTCTTAAGGCAGCTTCTGGCTTCCATCTCTCCATGATGACAGACTCATCATCAGGCACACCACCACAGGCTCGATTAGAATGATAAGACTGGCTCCACACCCAGGAGACTGACAGATGCGGGTTTTCCCGGACTTAAAAAGGAAGAGGAATTCCAAAGCTGTGGGCTCCACCCTGACCTCCAGCTCTCTGGAATTCTTCTCCAAGAACCTGGGATTTCAGAGTAGAGCTCAGCTGTTGAGGGGCCTGAGGTCAGAAGAGGTGACTTAGGAAATAAATAGGCTCCACTCAGACCTGAAGCATGTGCATTTGTATAGAATTAAGGAGAGAGTGAAACATAGAAGGTGTTAAAAGTGTTTCCTAAAAGGGATCAAAACTCAGCTAACAAAGGAGCACATGGACCAAGGGATTGAGACCTGAAATAGGGGTTTCTATTTCTAAACAACTAACATGAAAATAGAATGATAGGCTTGAATCAAAATGTCTGCATTTTTATTTATCAATTCCCAAGACCAAATTTCATCCTAGAAACACAGACTTTCTAGTATTTCAGAAAAAGATTGCATAATAAACTTTTAGAACTGATGTGTAAAGAATTAGTAGAAAGAGCACAGATTTGAGAACTAAGAGACCAGACTCAAGTTAACAAGCATTTATTAAGCACCTGGCACTGTGATAAATATTGGAGAGTCAAAGAATAGTAAATCGTATTAATAGTGCTACTTACTAATTGGTAATACCAGTAGTACTAGTCAGTACTTTTAAGGAGCTCACAGTCTAACAAATCATAGGACAGGAATGTCTGATTATGTTGTTAGTTTCTTACCTACCAAATAAGCATGTTGATACCTGTTCTACAGACCAGAGGGTTTCTGTGAATATTAAATGAAAGTTCTTTGGAAAGTAAACAACATGACAGAATGTTGTACCTTTTATATGAATGAATGTGAAATGAATACAAATGAAAAAATGTGCCATTATTTCTCTATTTTGAATTGTGAGATTGTGAATATAAGATAGTTGTTCAGCTTTAAAGCTGACTACCTCAATGCCAGCTATTATTGTTATTTTTTAGTAAATATGGCATTACATAGACAGGATTTAACCTCCCAGGTCTCAGTTTTCTCTTCTAGGAAATGAAGATGTTAAAAGGGCATGGTATTTTGGTGAATAGACACTGGACTAAGGGTCAGGAAGACCTGGGACCAAATCCCACCTTGGGCACTTATTATTTGTGAAATATAAGAGAAGTAATTAACCTCTTTGTGACTCAGTTTCCTCATCTATTCTATTAAGACTCTAGAGTTTCTAACTTTCCTTCAATCATGAAATCTGTTATCTTAGCATTCTATGACTAATGGGTTCTGAGGTGCCTTTCAGTTTTGGATTTATGACCCTATGAACAACTCAAGTGTGTAAAAGTCATATGAGGTGCTGACCTGCATTCATAAAGAATTTTCACATTTTCCTTATCAACAATTTTCATACCAATAAAATCCCAAGTCTAGTTCTATTGCCTAAACCAAAAATTATTATTGTTTTTTCATAGTTGTTTTGAAAGTTTCATAATTTTGCCATAATTATCATCATTGCCATGTTAAGGCTGTCATTCCTTCTCCACAAATTAGATCCAAAAGAAGATATGCTAGCCTCTTAAAAAAATAAGACATCTTTCTTGCAAAAGTCAACTGACAGAAATTTTTGGAAGTGTTAATGATAAGAAGTAGGCTGATACAACTTACAAAGTTCTAATATATTCCTTAATTGACTAACACTGGAAGAAGCCATTCTTACTCTGCACTGATTCTCTCCCACATCTGGAAAGATTTCTTATCTCACCTATGTTTCATGGGATTTCTGGTTCCCATCAAGGTTCCCATCAGGTGATACTTTATATTAGAGCCATATCTGAATCTCTCAAATCCTTCTTCAAATAATCCTATCACAGAATAACAAAATTTGAGAGTTGAAAGAGAAATTGGTGACATAGCCAATCAGTACATGAAAGGAATCCTCACTATAAGATTTGTCCAGACTTTGTTCAATCTACTCCACATTTCCTGGCAGAGACTGCTCTGTTTTTGCCCTTGGATTGATCTTCCACACCTAACATATGCACTTCAGTAATGCTCTTTGGATTACTCTGTATTCTTCAATCATACCTGAAATGACTGAACACAAAGCATAGAAGTTTACATTAAAAGCAACATTAAAAAAAATCCCTGTGGAATAAAGGAATGACTTTGTTAATTAAGATGCCAATCGTTGATATCATAATAACTGACTTTTTTAGTTCTTAAGGCTACACATATCTCATCTGAGTCTCACAACAATCTTGCAACATAGAACCAATAGGTATTATTATCCCTATTTTGCAGATGAGAAAACTGAGCCTCAATGAGATTAAGCAACTTGCCTATAAACTATTAAATTTCAAAAGCAGGCTGTGAATCCAGATCTTCTTGACCAAAGTTCAGCATTCTAATTTGGAAACCATAATGACCCTGTGTCATACTGTACTGATAATATACTCATGGATTATATGTTGAAGAAAATAAAATGCAGAAAAGGACTCCACTCCCTTCTTTCTCCTACCTTCCTCTCATTAAACCTTTCCTTCAAATACAATATAATTTGTTTAGAATTTGGCTCAGAGCTAAATGTTAGTTATTAAACACTTTACATTGAGTAACAATCAACCAACTGCACATGTTGAACAACTATTTGCATAAAAATTAATTAATTCCATCACATTAATTATTGTTAACAGTTTTTCAGTCACTTTCTCTAAGTCCTCATGAGTATTCTTGATTCTTTTGTTCACATTCACATTTCTTTGTATATATATATATATATATATATTTGGTCATGTTAGTAGTATGTTTGCCACTCTTCAGAATCAACTTTTTTTCCCTTTACAATTCATATTTTAAAGTCATTTCCAGATTTCACTGTATCTCTCACATTTGTCAAACTGAATTATTTTATAGTGGTCCATCATGTTATGGGTTTTAGTGTTTTCATCTATAAAATGAGATGATTTCTATTCTTTTCAGTTTCAGTATCTTCAGCTAATAAAATAGGCATCCTTTCCAGCGCTAGCATTCTCAATTCAGACATGGCAAAGTTAGTGGGCATTGTTAAATTACTGCATGAGATCCCCAACAAAATCCACTAATGAGTTAATCGCTCTTTGGGGTGGGGGGAGTGCTAGGCTCTCACATGGAAAATCTGATCTCATTGAGCCTAGCACTAAGAGCTGCCCACAGAAGCTACCCTGAAACTCCCTCATTACCATAGCACCCAATTGGGGCCACTCTCTTGGTCACTCTAATTGCTATGCCATCCTTCAATCTCTCTGGATGTCATGTCATCTATAAAATATTCAATGTCAACACCTTTATCTGTAAATGGCCCTTAAAAGAATGGGACTGGAATAATGAAGGGAACAACACTGAACACCTTCATTGTGTAGATTATAAAAGCATCACACCTTGGCCTTTTTAGCATTTTTAAAAAACACTACACCCAGCAATTACACACTTTTGTGATCCATATGCACTTCTTAATTAAGCAAGTATATCAAACCTAAAAAGGCACTAGGTCAAAAGTAGACAAACCATATGAGCCTTCTTGGGATAGAAACGGTTTTAATTGTTGCAATTTGCAGCCATTTAAATGTTTCATATTTGGTTATTAACACTGCAGGAAGAGATCCTGTGTTTCAAGCTGACATGCTGGCTTGAAAGCAACTGCTGGGTTGGAGTTTTTTGTTTGTTTTTTGTTTTGGGGTTTTTTTTTTCATGCTTAGGTTAAATTTGGCCTGCTGTTTACAAAAATTTATTTGGGTCCAGCGTCATCACCAAAAACAAAGCTCTTAATCACTTATATTTTATTTTCAAATGTATTCTTTAAAAGAGCAGTAATTAGAAAGTACTAATTTCTATTACTAATAGAAAGTACTAATTTCTAATCTAACAGTAGATTGGGGGGAAAGACATTGAGAGGTACAGTTTCAGACACAAGAAAAAATCAGAGTTCTGTTAGCAAAATGACTCCTTTTTAATATTATTTAAAAATGTTTTCTGACAGGGTATTATATATAGTATGGGGCTTGCATTTCATAATTAGAAAATATGTACTAAATCAATTCTTCAATTAGAATGTTCTGGCCAGCAGAGAAATGGGGACTAGCTTAGGCAAAGCATTTCCTAATTCTATTTTCTAGTCTCAAGCCACTATTGTGTTTCTTGGAGTCTTTTTTTCTTTTCTTTCTTTTTTTTTTTTTTTTTTAAATATACATCAGTCTAGATTTTGCCCTGGGGGTTTGAGAAGGAAATGCAAGATGTTGTGGAGCAAGGCACAGGACATACCGAATTGATTATTCAACTGTTCAGATCCCCTAAGGACAGAAAGAGAGAGAATCAGTCAGAATTACAACTGGGGAGATTCAGGTTGGATATGAGAATGAACTTCCAGACAGCAAAAGTGATTAGTCACTGGCTATCATTCTCAGAAGAAAGTTTGAGACTTTATGATACTGATCTGCATGGATTAATGCTGCCCAAAATGGGAGGGTAGATTAAATAACTATGAAACACTTCCTTCTTCAGTCTTGAAATTTGTTTTTGAAAATTATTAGACAGCAATTATTTATATAATTAGAAAATGCTGGCATTGGAAGCTCATAGGGTGATAGGTTCAGAGGTAACCAACCTCCTTATTTTACAGATAGGGAAACTGAGGCACAGAGAGGTTAAATGATTTGCTGAGGGTCATAGGAAGGAAGGATTCAAACTCAGTTTTTCCTGACTCAAAATCTCACACTTTACTCACATGGCTACTTTACTATATCATGGGATCTTAGAGGTCTAATCTCATAATTACAAGAAGTCTCTGTTATGGGGAGCCTCTCTTTAACATACCTGATCAGTGACTATTTAGCTCCTGCTCAGATACTTCCAGAGAGAGGGAGTTCACTTCATAAGGAAGAGTCCTTTCTTCTAATTCAATATATACATAATTCAATATAGACATTTATTAAGCATCTAGTATAGGTAAGAGGAATATCCCACTCACCTACAGAATCACACTACTGCTAAAGTTCACTGTAAGGACCAATATTCATCTTAAGCCCCCATTTGATGAATTTGATCTAACAGCCTTAAAACATTGGAATATTTCTCTGCTTGTTCTTATTTCTTCTAATTGGTCATTTCCTTCCAAAATCTCCATTTTAAGGAAAATGCCAAGCCAGCTACTCTCTCTTCATTATTATCCTTCAGGTTCTGATTCTGACATTCTTGACTTATTTTTCCACCAAAATCTGGCAGCCTGCTTATTCCAGAAGTTCATCATCTTCTTGGAGCTCATTCTTCTGATTGGTTGGTTCCTTTTGGAACTTCCATTTTAAGGAAAATGTTACCCCTGACATTTCTGGACATTCCCTCCTACCCTTCACCACTCCACCGCATACCATTTGCTTTTCTCTTCCTTTTATATGTTTTTTTTTTTTTTTTTTTTTTCCCTCATAAGAATGTAATCTCCTTGAGGATTGGGACTACCATTTTTTTGTTTGTATTTATATTGCTAGTACCTAGCACAATGCCTGTCATGTGGGTTAAATTAGTTACTAATGCATCATAATTCATGTTAACTTGGACTAGTTGGCTTTAAACTAATAGTCCAAATATCAAAAAAAGGAAACATTGGATTAATTCATAGTAACAAAGTGAAAAAACAGAAATTCAAGCAATAGAATCACTGTCAGTCCTTCTCATACCCTGTCCCTCCTTCACAAATGAACACAATCTCCTCCATATTCCTACTCCAAAGGGGAAAGAAACAGATTTCCAGGAAACTCATACTGTTAGGTGAGAAAATATTACATATTGTCTGGAACACCCCTCTGGCCAGTATTCTCATAACTCTGTCTCTTTCCATAAGTCATTTCTCTATTTTATAGATTGGCTATTTAATTCTTCTCTGAGATAGAGTTAGATAATTGAACTAGAATTGTGTGTGTATTTTGTATCTACACACACACACACACATATATACATATACATATATTTATGTATATATAGATACACACACACACACATCTTCCCTACTCTAAACATTTCTTGCCTATGGCATGATTTTCATGTTCAAAAGCTTTAGATTTCCTGGTCACTATCCCTTAAAGGAAAATGGTTTAATAATAATAATAATAATGATAATAGCTAGTATATATCAATATAGTACTTTAAACTTTGCGAAGTGCTTTACAAGTAGTTTCTCAATCCTTATAATAACTGCAAGGTAGATGATATTATTTACATTTTACAAATGTAGAAACAGGCTGAGAAGAGTAATTGAATTACTCAATGCCACAGGGCTAGCACATATCTGAAGAAAGATTTGAATTCAGGTTTTCCTAATTCCATGTCAGACACTAGCCACTAAGGTACCAAATTATCGGTGGTTATAGGAATTCCCAAGTTTATAGCAATAGATTTAACTTCTTTCCAGCAAATGGTAGTTAAACCAGAGACTATCACAAGTAGTAAATATTGAATAAAAGCAGTTATATAAACCAATGACAACTAGAAATGTGAAAACTTTTATAGTTTGGAGTATACCAGAAATTTCATAAGAATAAATGGGTTCTTTAGTTTGGAACAATTTCAGTCAAAAGAAAATTTTCTGAAGCTCTAGAAAGGCCAATTAGAAATCAGGGACACATTGAAGAGCGGCCTCTCCCTTATATGCTTGCAAAAAAACTTTCTCTCTTTCTTCTCCTTGGAGTGCTGAAAAGAGTTTGAAATCACTTGTATAATTTCTTAAAGCAGGAATGAAGAAAGGGTTTCCTTTCTAAAAGTCTGACACAGCCTATTCCTCATGCTCACATGCAGTATTGAATTACCACTCTCTCCACCGATAAAGAATATCTTATGGAAACTACTCCAACCTTATCTGGAAACTCAGGTTATGCACTTGGGGAAAGTAATCTTGTCCCTTTTCAGTATTCCATGCTTTAGTCTAAATATCCCCAATGTCTTCAACTCTTCCTCAAAAGGTAGTTTTGAGTTCTTTTGCCATCTTGTCTACTTCCTCTGTATGTTCTCTGGTATGGTTTTGTAGCACATGAACTAAAAATATGGCCTGGTCAGGTTGTGGGACTGGATGATCAGACAGGTTGATTCATGATGGGGCATTTTTATAAAAATGTTGATAAAGTCTATCTTGCCATGAGAGAAATCCCTTTATTCTTCCACTTAATTATATTTTTATTTAGGATGCATTTCATAATAAAGCTATGGATGATTAGCATATATTAGGTGCTTAAAAATGGTTCTTGACTGACTGATTTGATCCAAGTTTTTGTTGAAAGTCATATAAACCATGTCAGTGCCATTCTCCTGATCTATCATTCAAAAAAGGAAATTAAATTAATTTGGAATGACTTGATTTTAGTGAACCATTCTAGCTCTTGGTCTCTTGGATCTCTCAATTTTTTTTTTTTACCCCGCCACCTCTAATATTTACCTTTCTCTGTGATCTATTATCCAAATTAAAGAAAAAAGGAACTATTTCCCCACAAACATATTTTCATAAAAATTATTCACACAGAAAGTAAAGAAAAGAAGCAGAGGATATTACATTTTTCATTAGGCCCTGGGCATGTAGATCAGAGATTTAGTTTCTGGTTTCTTTAAGAGTTAGATGCAGAATGCTTAACATCTAATAACTGTTAACAGTGGGTCATCTAGAACAAAAGACAATTCCCTGTTCCATAAGGCTTTTGTTTCTATTCCATCTTTGGGAGTCTCAGTGGATTCCCCAATTTCCTCCATTTAATGGGTATTAATTGGCTGCTTGGACTCTCATAGAAAACTCTATTCTCAGCTGGTAGTCTTTTGTAGAATTCAAGAGTTAAAGACTTCAGGGGACAAATCAAAAAGGACACTTGGGTTTTACTGCTTCCCAGCTAAGAAGGAAAGTTATTTCTTGAGTGTATAAGAAAATAGTGCTCTGGGGCATAGGAAGATAGCTTCTTTCCTCACACTGCCCTTTGAATCCATGGAGAAAGCAGACCAACTCTTCTGTGAGTTCTTCATGCCCAGCTTTTTCAAATAGTTTATAACCTGGGGTCACTCTTGCATTAACTTCTAGTCTCTCTACAAGATTTAGCTCCAATTTCCCCAGTATAAATGTTATGCTATGCGTCAGACTCAGGGCAGACCCTTTGGGAAGCAAACTACATGCACGGAATACCTAGAATCTTTCCCTTTACAGCTGTGACATGGTCCAGCACCTCAATCTGGTAACTAGAGGCTTGGCTTCTGCGACTTGTGCTAAATCATTTGCTCAATTTTTATTTCTTTTGATGATCTTAATAAACACTTGAAGGCAGGTGTTGGCTTTGTTGTTTTTGCTTTTTTGTCTTTTTTAATTAAGGCACTGAGAAATAGATTGTGAGTTTGTTTGTTTTAAAACTGCCTAATTTCCACCTTGTCATAGATAAGATTTTTTTTCATTTTTTTTTCTTTCCATTGAGGGAGCATAAAAGAAACTCAAATGTTTGGGGAAGTGGGATTTGTTTGGACTATTTTTGGCTATAGTTTGGACTATAATGGTTTGAACTATTTTTTTAGCACTTGCTGAATAGAATCCTCAGCATACTGTTGGATGCTCTGTTAAAAGTTTGGTCCAAATATACAAAGTGTGATAATCAGAGAACACCTGGAGCTGAGTAGTCATAATTCTTTCCAGCAAAGGCTGTAGATATTTAGAGGCATTTTTCACTGGGTTACTTAGAATGTGAGTAGAGAATTCTATGCTTTTCAGGTTCTGAAGTGATAAGAACTAATTCTTCAGAAAAAAGGAAAGGAGATGATTGAAAAAGGGGAATGAATTCCTTATAAAAGCAAAGATTATATGTGTCTGTTATTGAGAATGTACTTCAAAGGTTGCACCCTCTCTGGACACACATTAAAAGCTTGTTGTTTGTCAGCCAAAGAAATGTATTGCTCATAGCGTATGGATCTGCTGAGAGATCTAGCTTTTCCTGTTTGCTTTAAGCAATAATTGCTCTAAATGACCACCAACTGAACTCTAGAAAGCCAGGAGAAAGGATGGTCAAGGACAGAGGTGTCAAAGATATGCTGGCAGCAGACCCATCACCCTCCCAAGTGCAGCTTGAACCAGAACAAAATAAAATTACACTATATTTAACAAGTAAAAATACAGTAAAACATAGATAACACTAATATATGTTTTTGTGAGACAATATGCATCCATAGGGATCTTTATATATGGTTTAGTGGACCCCATTTCGATTTGAGTTTGACACTACTGATCTAGGGCAATGTTTCTATAACTAGGCACTAAAAGCTTTTTCTAGTTCGCTGCTGACTTAGAGTTTACCCTCCTCATTGAATTTAACTCAATTCAATTCAGTGAGTATTATTTGAGTAACTGCTTTGGACTAGGCACTGGGCAGGGATTTAAGGAAAGAAAAAGCTGAATTTTTGACTTCCCTGATATCTGATGGGTTCATGGCACATGAGGAAATATTTAAAGGTCATTGTTATAGGTACATTAATTTAGGCTTTTAGTATTAGGGGTCATCTAATCTAATTCCTTCATTTTGCAATTTGAAAAAAAAAAATCAAGGTCCAAAGAAATGACTGACTCTTAAATTCAGTTCTCTTTCCAGTGTATCATGGGACTATTTTTGATCAAAATATTATGGAGTCTCTATTAGGCAATAACTTAAACTGGACAAATGGTACTTTATTGTAAATGCAAATATAGGAAGATCTTCTATGAGGGACAGCTTTCCCCTCCTGGGGTGTACCCCATACCCAGGGTCCCTTAAATGAAATGAAGTTTTAATTATCTCCAGACTTAACTTTGACCATGACCATGGACAGGGTGGATTCTATGTCATTGCTCCTTCATCCTAATTTCTACCAACAGCAATTTTGTCCCTAGGAGAAAATATCCCTAGTTATACCTCTGCTAGAACTCTATTCTGAAAGATTTGAAACTTTTGTGACTTGGACTTCCTTCTTGTTCAGCATAAAATAGCAAATTAGGAAGATTTAATGGATGAGAAAACAATTAGTTGGTCTGCAACTAATATTTGGGGATGGGGGGAAGCACTATGATTCAGGTCTAGACAATGCCAGAAGAGTCAAATAGAAAACCAGCCACGTGCACACAATGTTACTGAAGCAACCAGTGAATGAAAGCAGAGAAACTAAAGCCTGAATTATTAATTTTTTAAACTTTCTTTTGGCCATTATTGACCAATTTCTTTTAAATTTCCATATCTGGGAAGTAGGAATAACATTTTGCTATTTTCTCTTCTCTAAATTTAGTATTAGAAATTTAGAATTGTAAGTAATTTTAGAAACTCTGAGAGGCCAGGATTTTCCTGATTAGGTGAAGCTAATTCTTCCCCAGCTGAGCATCCAGGTGGTGCAGTAGATAAGAGTGTTGGGCCTGGAGTCAGGAAGACTCATTTTCCTGAGTTAAAAATCTGACTTCAAACACTTTCTAGTTCTGTGACCTTGAGCAAGTCACTTAACACTGTTTACCTCAGTTTTCCATTTTCTAGTTATAAAATGAACTAGAGATAGAAAAGGCAAACCAAATGGGGCCACAAATAGTTGGACCTGACTGAACATTTTCCCCAAACTCCAAGAAATTTCTCCCCAGGATGTCAGTGACCCAGACTCAAGCCACCAAGCTGTTGACAGTAGCTAATTGCCTCAGATAGTGTTTAAATGGTTTCCTGACCTAAAGGCATAAAAGGGCTACCCACAGGAAATCAGGGATCCTCAGACTTGGAGGTAATACTGAGACCTCACGCACCACAATAGGCCCTTTGACCCATCCTTGTTTCCATATAGAGACAAGGAGGGCTGGGTCCATTTAAGCTGAGAATTAAATATCCTTTTTATATTATAGCTAAGAAAATGTTTTGTTAACTGTTGAATGCTATCCATTTCATCCCAATTCTGACTTAAACTACCAGGGGATCAGCAAGAGTCAGGCCCAGCCCACCACCAATGGCACAGCTGGTACTTGGAACATGATTGCATTGTAGTCTTTGAAACAAGAGAAGGTCATGAAAAGAGAGCAGATAGGATGGTCAGATGGCTGGCTATGACTGTGTGCATGTTGTGAGAAGGGCCTTTCTGTTAATATATGGAGCCTTCTCAATGAAAGAGGGAGTAGGTCCTCGCTGAGGTGAAGTGATTAGGTTAGGGTGGGACTAATGGATGGTGACGGAGGAAAGCAAAGCAAAGACCAGCCCCAGAATTTCCTGGCTGTTTGCCGTTCTCTCCAGGCTGCATGCCTGGCTCTCCTCAGGACATTTTCTAATGTGTCATTGGAACCTCTTCTCTATGGAAGCCCACTCCATTTCTGGTCTACTTTTATCATTGGAGGTACTCCCTACTCTTACATCCTCTCCCTTTAATTAAGTGGATCCTTCTAGAATCTCCATTTTAAGGAGGAGATCCAGACTCATCGCCACACTATACTTCTGACTCCCCCACGACTTTCTCTATTACATTCTAATGTTGAGTAACTCCTCCCCCCCTTCCTCCTTTTCAGTGCCTTTGTGTACTGTCTTCCTTACATTACCAGAGGTTTTAATATATCTCTGTGATATCAAAGCCATAAAACTTGGGCATAAGACTTGGAATCCTCCCTGTTGGTAAAATAGTTTTAACTTTGCCTTATTTAATATAAATCGACTCATTTCACAGTTTAAACCAGAATGCAGGAATTCTGGGTGCTTTCAAATGCAAGGATTATTTAGATTGATAATATGTGATCTGGCAATCTAAAGGAAACTGATTTTCACCTTAGAATGTAAGAATTGTCATGACCAGGCTGCAATGTCTAGAGTGTCAGACCTATAGTCAGGAAGTCGTCTTATCTTTATAAGTTTGACTTTGCTCTCAGATACTTACTAATTGTGTGACCTTGGGAAGTTAATTACCCTGTTTGCCACAGTCTTCTCATCTGTAAAATGGGCTGGAGAAGGAAATGCCAACCACTCTAATATCTTTGCCAAGAAAACCCCAAATGGGATCATGAAGTGTTGGAAATGATAGAAATGACAGCAAATTTGGGGGTTCAGCATCAAATCTATTTTCCTTGGGTGCTATATTTAGGAAGCATCCCTTACCAGACCAAACTCTTTATAAAGACTAGCTTCTTTCCTCCAAATACATGTTACACAAAAGTCAATTACAGTTAGCTAGCAAACAGTTTTTTAATTCTCCTAAATGAACAGGAATACATGTCAATATATAACCTAAGGCTTCCAGGAAGCTATATCAATCATTCCAGTTTGACCCTTAGCGCACTAGACCAACCAAGTCTTGGAACAACTTGTCCAGTTCTTAGGAAAAGAATTAGCTTAGCCTTCATAATGATGGGGCAGTAGAGAACTGGGATAAGGGGATAACATTCATTCCTTTACTTTAAGGTTATTACTGGACACTAATTGCTTCCTTTCAGTGTTTCCCCAGACCCCCAGCCAGGATGTGCTCTACCAAGAGAACTCTATCAAGGAAAGAATACAAAAAAATCTGACTTTTTAAGGACTTTGCAAAGAAGCCTTAGCATTCTTTCTCAGCAGTTGGATAAGGACTCACCAATACTTTCATTCAGGAATTAAGCATTTACTACCAAAACAATTAGACAATCACCTTTCTTCCATGCGATTATCACCATCAATCAATCAACTAATCAAAATGTCTCTTAGTTTGCAGCACCTGTTCCTCTAAAGATTTCTTACTTTTCCAATGAGATCAATTTTTTTTTGGTTGAGCTGAAATTGTATTTCAAACCTGAGTCAAAGTTCCATTTCCTGTTATGTATACTATTGTCTATACCACAATTTTAATTTTACTATTTGCATGGTTAAATATGTTTGCTATTGTTGTTATTGCTGGACTATTTTCAGTCATGTCTGATTTTTTGTGACCCCATTTAGGATTTTCTTGGCAAAGATGCTGAAGTGGTTTTGCATTTCTCTCTCCAAGTTATTTTTACAGATAAGAAAATTGAGGCAAACATGGTTAAGTGACTGGCCTAAGGTCACATTAACTAGTAAGTATCTGAAGCTAGATTTAAATCCAGGTCCAGTGCTATAGGACCAGTGCTCAATGTTTTCCTCATCTAGCTGTATTTTCAGCTCAAATATCTGCAAACATCACAAATCTGTGCATGGTATGTCGCTTTGTGGATTGTCTAAGTTCAAAGTGATAGAGAAAATGTTATTAACACAGATTAAACCTAAAAGTATTCTGTTTACTTTTCTTTTTTGAGATCTGGTTGTTAAGCACTTAACAATACCAGACTGTAAACTAGACTGTTAAATTGACTGGACTCAAGGTCAAGACTAACACAACTTCTTGAAAAAGGAGATATATGACTTTGGGCAGACCCTGAAAAATAGTTATGATTTAGATCAAAGCTTCTCAAACTGTGGGTCACAACCCCGTATGGGGTCTTGTAACTGAATGTGGGGGGTTGCAAAATTATGATTTATTTCCTCATCTAGCTGTATTTTCAGCTTTATGTTTGGTTTATATGCCTATTTTATATATCTATATGCCTAGGGTCATGTAAATTTTTTTTCAGATGGAAAGGTGATTGTGAGTGGAAAAAAATTTAAGAAGCCCTAATTTAGACAGGGAGAGAAAGGAGAGAATACCCAGAGGCCCTGGATAGCTGGAGAAGCTACAACTATAGGGTGAATACAAGTCATTGCAAGAGCATTTCAGTCAAGAACACTCTGGTGAATAGAAGTTAATTTTAACTAAGAATAAGCCTGAAGTTATATTATATGCACTTGGAATAATTTATTCATTCTATGAACTGTTAGGGAGGAAACCAATCCTTTGGAGACCCATGAGAGCATAGACTCACCAAGTCCTTGCATGTGGAATTCTGTAGCAAAGAGATTATAAGTGCTATTGTATCCATTTAAGAGGCAGAGATGCAGGGATGTGGCCTGAAGACATGGTGAAAAACTGATCAGAATAATGTGATACTTCCATTTTAATTATAATTTTACAGTAACTAACTTCTAAGTGGTTCCTTGATCCCTCTCTATGTAATGGAGGGGTTGAACGAAAGAGAATGCTTTAATTAAGATAAAGATTCTATACAGCAGGCTTCTAGAAGGTAGTTAGTGCACATGAGACCTAACTTAGTTGCCAGCATTTATACACATCTTGAAGTACCAGAGGTCCCAATAGGAAGGGGTCCGATTAGTCTATCCCAGAAAATCTAAATTAAAAAAAAATCCATTGCTTAGAAACTAGAAGAATGAAGAATTGAAAAGCACAGCAGTGAGAGAAAGGTATTTGTGACCTAAAAAGCAAGATAATCCATTGGGAACAAGTTCAAGATTTGAAAATCATGGCTTTGATTTAGGTTTACATTTCTAAGTAGATCTGGACAATAACTTACTCTGCACTGAGTAGATTTCTTAACTTATTTAATATAAATCGACTCATTTCACACAGTTTAAACCAGAATGCAGGAATTCTGGGTCAGATCTCATCTTTTGTACTTATTAGTCATGCTACTCTGGGTCAGTTACTTAAGCCTCCCTGAGCCTTAGTTCTCTCATCTTTAAAATGAAGATAATAATACTACAGCACCTACTTCCCAGGGCTATTTTGTAATTCAAATGAGAACATGCACATAAAACATTTTTGTAAACTTTAGATAATTATATTAATGCCTATGATTATTGTCTATCTAGTATAAGGCAGCATTAGGGTTCATTGGGGACATGGTAGAGTGTTATCAATATACTTTTCAGTAGAGTCTTTTTATAAATGAATAAAATCATGGAAAAATTTTATCTTCTTTCCACTCCTCTTATTCAGTACTTTGAGCATTGTTTATGGTAATATAATTCAATTCAATATGTTATTCAGTACCTACTCTATAGAAAGCACTATGCTAAGTTCTGGAAGACAAAGCCCAAAATGGTCCCAACTTGAAGAAGTTTGCATCTTGGGGGACTGAGTGGGGTACAATGGATCAAATACAGACAAAATTGTGAAGTGATTTAAAATTAGACTGAGGATTTTATATTTATTCTAGAACCAACAAGAAGTTATCGAACATTTTTGATTAGGATGTGACAGGGTCATATATACATTTTAGAATGTCAATTTGGCAGCTATACAGAGCAGAATGTCAAACTCAAATAGAAACAGATTTCTGCAGAGTGAGTTAGAAAAATACAAATTAATATTTAACACAAATTAACAATATAATATCATCCACGTTGTATTACATTTTTATTTATTTTGTTAAACATTTCCCCAATTATATTTTAATCTTGTTCAAGTCCACTTTGGAGAGTTTGATACCTCTGTTATGGAGGACAGAAAAAAAGAGATGAGAGAGACTAGAGTTAAAGAGAATAATTAGGAAATTATTAGGAAGAGCAAATAAGATAATTCATTATGGAAGTACTCTTCCAAAGTTAAAAGAGAACTATGCAAAATAAACCAACTATTGGAGGATGGTTGAATGAAAGAGAGTTTGATTCAGTAGCTTATAAACCCCTTGGATGCTCACAATGTTGATCAGAGAGTTTGTCCTAAAAAATTTAATGGCACTGTACTTAAACAGTAAATAATTGGCCAAATATGTTGTAAATATATTTTGCCCTATGACAACAGATGTGCATGTTTGAAGCATTGTATATATGAAACTGTTATAATCATATGCAAAACAACTTTGACATTCATTCAATTATTACATCAAAAATCTAAGGGCAAAAATCCAGACTACTGGAATCCAAGCATCAAATTGTTTCCAAACTGCCAAAAAGATTCAACATCGAGTGCAAATTGATTTCCAGGAAATAGCCTGATTACTATGCATGCCCTCATTGGGATTTTATACATAGCACTATAGTAATGCCCCAGTTCTCTAATTACCTATAGTTGTACCTCATCAGCTTTGCATAATGTGATCAAGATATAAATATTTGTAAACATTTGTATTCTTTTTTAAATAAAACTTTTATTTTCAAAACATATAAATATTTTTCAACATTTACCCTTGCAAAAGCTTGGGTTCCAATTTTTTCTCCCTCCCTTTTCCCCACCTTTCCCCTAGAACTCAATATAATATATGTTAAACATAAGCAATTCTATACACATTTCCACACTTATCATGCTGCACAGGAAAAAATCAGTTCAACAAGGGAAAAATGAGAAAGAAAACAAAATGCAAGCAAACAACAATAAAAATGTGAAAATACTATGTTGTGATCCATATTCAGTTCCCACAGGCTTCTCTCTGCGTGTAAATGGCTCTCTCCAACACAAGATCAATGGAATTGGCCTGAATCACCTCACTGTTTAAAAGAGCCACATCCATCAGAATCGATCATCATATAAACTTGTTGCTATGTACTAGGTTGCTATATACATGAACTATATGTTTTCTTGATTTGATTCATTTCATTTAGTATCAGTTCATGTGAGTTTCTCCAGGTCTTTCTGAAAGCATCCTGCTGATCATTTCTTATAGATCATGTTCTTATAGAACAATAATATTCCATAACATTTATATACCATCACTTATTTAACCATTCCTCACCTGATGAGTATCCTCTCAGTTTCCAGTTCCTGGTCACAAACATTTTTGCGCAGAACATTTGTATTTTTTTGAAGCCTATTAATTTTCACTTTATTAATTTTTATGTGTAAACATGTTTATGCAATTCTCTTGTGGCAAAAAAAAAAAAATCAGATGAAAAAGGAAAGAAAATGAGTAAGAAAACAAAATGCAAGTGAACAACAACAAAAAGAGGGAGAATGTTATGTTGTGATCCACACTCAGTTCCCAGTGTTCTCTCTCTGGGTGTAGGTGGCTCTTTTCATCACAAGACCATTAAAACTGGCATCAATCATCTCATTGTTGGAAAGAGTCACGTTCATCAGAATTGATCTTCATATAATATTGATGATGCTGTGTACAATGATCTCTTGGTTCTACTCATTTCACTTAGCATCAATTCATGTAAGTATCTCCAGGCCTCTCTAAAATCATCCTGCTGGTCATTTCTTACAGAACAATAATATTCCATAACATTCATATACCATAACTTATTCAGCCATTCTCCAACTGAGTTTCCAGTTTCTTGACACTACGAAAAGTGCTACCACAAACATTTTTGCACATGGGTCCTTTCCCTCTTTTAAGATTTCTTTGGGGCCTCGAGAGACGTACATGAACAGATGATGAGTGAAATGAGCAGGACCAGGAGATCATTATATATCTCAACAACAATACTATATGAGGATCAATTCTGATGGACGTGGTGGTCCTCTTCAACAATGAGATGAACCAAATCAGTTCCAATAGAGCAGTAATGATTGAACCAGTTACACCCAGCAAAAAAACTCAGGGAGATGACTATAACCACTATATAGACTTCCCAATCCTTCTATTTTTGTCTACCTGCATTTTTTATTTCCTTCAGAGGCTAATTATACACTATTTCAAAGTCCAATTCTTTTTGTACAGCAAAAGAACTCTTTGGACATGTATACATATATTGTATTTAACTTATATTTTAACATATTTAACATATATTGGTCAACTTGCCCTCTGGGGGAAGGAGTGGGAAGGAGGGGAAAAGTTGGAATGAAAGGTTTTGCAATTGTCAATGCTGAAAAATTACCCATGCATATATCTTGTAAATAAAAAGCTATAATAAAAAAAGAAAAGGAAGAAAAAAATCAAGTTATGAAAGAAAACGTAGATCTCCCAACCTAATGAAAATAAAAATAATTAATTAAAAATAGAGATGTAAAGCAATAAAATACTTCAATCTAAAAAAAAAAAAATCTCTTTGGGAAACAAGTCCAGTAGAAAATTACTGGATCCAAGGATATGCACAGTTTGATAGATTTTTGAGCATAGTTCCAAATTGCTCTCCAGAATGGTTGGATTTGTTAACAGTTCCACTAACAATGTATTAGTTCCAAGTTTTCCCACATTCCTTCCAACATTCATCATTATCTTTTCCTGTCATCTTAGCCAATCTGAGAGGTGTGTAGTGGTATCTCAGAGTTGTCTTAATTTGCATTTCATTGATCAATAATGATCTAGTGATTTAGAGTACCTTTTCATATGATTAGAAATAGTTTTAATTTCTTCATCTGAAAATTTTCTGTTCATATTCTTTGACCATTTATCATTTGGAGAATGTTTTAATTTTATAAACTTAAATTAATTCTCTATATATTTTAGAAATGAGGCCTTTATCAGAACCCTTAAAATGTAAAAAATGTTTTCCCAATTTATTGCTTCCCTTCTAATCTTGTCTGCATTAATTTTGTTTGTACAAAAGCTTTTTAACTTAATATAACAAAAATTATCTATTTGGTGTTCATTTATGAGTTCCAGTTCTTCTTTGGACACATATCCCTTCCTTCTCCACAGATCAAAAAGGTAAACTATCTTATATTCTTCTAATTTGCTTATAATATCATTCTTTATGTCTAAATCATGAACCCATTTTGATCTTATCTTGGTATGTAATATTAGGTGTGTATCAATACCTAGTTTCTTCCATACTAGTTTCCAATTTTCCCTGCAGTTTCTGTCAATTAGTAAGTTCTTATCCAAAAGTTAGGGTCCTTGGGTTTGTCAAACAATGACAGCAATCATTGACTATTTTATCCTGTGAACCTGACCTCCCATTGATTGACTACTCTATTTTTTAGCTGGTACCAAATGGTTTTGTTGACTGCTGCTTTAATATTATAGTTTTAGGTCTGCACAGCTAGGCCACTTTCATTGACATTTTTTTTTTCATTAATTCCTTTGAAATGCTTGACCTTTTGTTCTTCCTGATGAACTTTGTTATTATTTTTTCTAGGTCTGTAAAATATTTTGGGGGAGTTTGGTATGGCACTAAATAAGTGGTTTAATTTAGGAGTATTGTCATTTTTATTATATTCGCCCAAGAGCACTTAATATTTTTCCAACTGATTAGATCTTACTTTATTTTTTTTGTAGTGTTTTATAGTGGTGTTCATATACTTCCTGACTTTCCCCGGGCAGAGAGATTCCCAAATATTTTATACTATTGATATTTATTTTAATGTAATTTCTTTTTGTAACTCTTGCTACTGGATTTTGTTGGTAATATGTAAAAATGCTGATGATTTATGTGGATTTATTTTGTGTCCTGTAACTCTGCTAAAGTTGTGAATTGTTTCTAGTAGTTTTTTTAATTGATTCTCTAGGATTCTCTAAAAATATTCTTATCTCACCTACAAAGAGTAATAATTTGGTTTCCTCATTACCTACTCTATCCTTTAATCTCCTTTTCTTCTCTTATTGTCAAAGGTAACATTTCTAATATAATATTGAATAGTAATGGTGGTTATGGGCAATCTTGTTTCGCTACTGATCTTATTGGAAATGGTTCTATTTTGTTCTCATTACATATTATGCTTGCTGTGGTTTTAAATAGATGCTACTAATCATTTTAAGGGAGAGTCCATTTATTCCTATACTCTAGTGTATTTAATAGGAGTGGGTGTTGGATTCTATCAAATGATTTTTCTGCATCTATTGAGATAATCATATGATTTTTGTCAGTTGATTATTGATATAGTCAATTATGCTAATAGTTTTCCTAATATTGAACCAGCCCTGCATTTCTGGTATAAAGTCTACTTTGTGTGAGTGTATTATCTTAAGTATGACTTTCTGTAATCTTTTTGTTAATATTTTATTTAAGATTTTTGCATCAATATTCATTAGGGAAATTGGTTTATAATTTTCTTTCTCTCTTTTCACCCTGCCTGTTTTAGTTATCATCATGGTATTTATATCATAAAAGAAATATGGTAGGACTCCTTTCCCTATTTTTTCAAATAGTTTATATAGTATTGGAATTAATTGTTCTTTAAATGGTAGAATTGACATGTAAATCCATCTGGCCCTGGAGATTTTTTCTTGGAGAGTTGATTAATAACTTTTGTTCTATTTCTTTTTTCTAAAATGGGACTATTTAAGTAATTTATTTCCTCTTCTGTTAACCTATTTTTTAAATCTATATTTTATATAACCTACATATAGGTTATATAATAACCTATTTGTTAATCTATATTTTTGTAGATATTCCCCCTTTCCACTTAAGATTATCAAATTTATTGGCACATATTGGCACAGTTGGGCAAAATAACTCCTAATTTTTGCTCTAATTTCCTCTTCATTTGTGGAAAGTTCTCCCTTTTCATTTTTGAGACTAACAATTTGATTTTCTTCTTTCCTTTTTTTAATCAAATTAACTAAAGGTTTTTCTATTTTTTTTATGAAACCAACTGTTAGTTTTATTCATTAATTTAATATTTTTCTTATATTCAATTTTATTAATCTCCCCTTTTATTTTCAGAATTTCAAATTTGGTATTTAATTGAGGGTTTTTAGTTTATTTTTTTCCTAGCTTTTTTAGATGTGAGCCCAATTCATTGATATTCTCTTTCTCTATTTTATGCAAGTAAGCATCTTAAAATTTCCCCTTATAATCACTTTGGCTGCATCCCACAAATTTTGGTATATTTTCTCATTATTGGTATTCTCTTGAATAAAGTTGTTGATTGTGTATGTAACTTGTTGTTTCATTAATTCATTCTTTAGGATTAGATTATTTAATTTTCAATTAATTTTTGGTCTATTTTCTCCTAACCTTATATTGCATGTGATTTTTATTGCATCATGATCTGAAAAAAATGCATTTACTATTTCTGCCTTTCTGCATTTGATTTTGAAGTTTCTGTGCCCTAATACATGGTCCAATTTTTGTATAGTTTCTATGAACCACCAAGAATAAAGTGAACTCCTTTCTGTCTCCATTCAATTTTTCAAAAGTATCCAAGGCCTCCAGGAGCCCTGCTTCTGTGACTCAGCTTTGTTCCACCTCAATTATGTTTCATTTTTTTTTTCTGAGTCTTCTTCACATCAAATTTTTTCTGTCCTATGTCCCATCCCCTTAATACTTTGCGGTCTACAATGTCATAGAAACTAAAATATATTTCTATGCTTCTGTGGACATCCCAAACTAGAGAAAGTCACATTATTGTGCCAACTGAATCAATTACCACTTCCTATTTTTAAATTCTAACCATGTTCTCCTGGCTACTTGTCTGGCCTTTTAGTCATCCTTAGTTGACTGCCTATGCCCTCAACTCCACAGTAACTGTCCCAAACCCTTTACATTCTTTCTGAGTGTGTAGCTCATCCTATTCAAGCTTCATCAGATGCCTCTTCTTCACATTTTGCTGAAAAGTAACCTTTAAAAAAATTTCCCTCCTTTTTAATGATAAAAAAATCTGCAATTATCTTAAAATGTCTTTGTATATTCAATACCGTATCACCTGCATATCATATGCATTTAATTTTTCACTCAAATTAGGCATCATTGAGGAAATTACTTTTCATATTCCTTTATTTTCTATAACCATACTTAAAACAATTTGTCACTCTCTCTTTGAAACATTATTCTTTGTCTTCTGTGATATTATCTTGCCCTCTTTTCCCTTCTCTCTTTTGAAACATTCCTTCTATCTTTTAGCTTTCTATCTTCTTCTCTGGTTCTATTTCCTTCTCCCCAAAAATAGAGGAATAATTCAAGGCTCACTTCTGAAAGCTTCCCTTCTCCAATTCCTTCAGAGATCTCACAAACTCTAATTTCAGCTATTATTTTTCCTCATCTACATTGATGCTATTAACACTGACCTCTCTTCTGAGTTTCAGTCCCAAATACTTGTTTCTGACAATTTGGGGACCTTTCTAATATTATCACAAAAGGCAGATGTCTATGCTTACAGTACTTAGGATTGGTCTTGATATTGGGAGTGAGGGAATAGATAGGAAAGGAAAAGGAACTGTGATTTAATCAAAATAGGGGAAATTCAGACAAGGGAATTCCTTCTCCCACAGAAGGTCAGTATCTTTTCTGCAACGAGTTTCTTAGAGCATTTATTTAGAGTCACAGAACCAGTATGTTTTAGAGGCTGGATCTGAACCCAGGCTTTGCTTCCTCTGAGGTTAGTTCTTGATCCACTACTGGATTTTGGGTCTGAAATCTGGGGAAGATGAGAGTCCCTCAGATTACTTTTGCCCTCCTCTCCCTTAAGGCATAGAACAGTAATATTTGCTAACTTGCTGAGAGGATTAAAGTAACAACAATTACTGAATGTTTTGACCTCAAAAAAAAAAAAAAAAAAAAAAAAAGAGAGAAAAGAAATGAAAAGAAAAAAAGAAGGTATTATTGAAATAGAAACAGTGTCCAATTAATCCCTCTATCCAGTGGCTGTATACATTCCACAGCACAATATGGAACTCAGCTTTTATAAACACTCATATAGTGAGTTTATTGTGACACCTGGAGTATCATAAAGGCAGGTCTTATTAGACTTTGAATGCTGGGAATTAAGCTCATGTCTTGCATGGATGGAACCATGCCGCCCTAGTGAATGCAGGCTTATAAATTTTACAACATTCATGAAATCATGCTTTTGCAACAGAAACATTACTAAAATAATTAAACCAGATCCCCTCCCCCTAAATCCCTTGTGGGAGATTCTGATGCCCATTTCTCTTAGAATCAGGCACTATTTACAGCTATAGTAGCTATCTATATGCAGGTGTATTCCTACATAAATGCAAGCAGCATGAAACACACAGCTTATTTAGAAACAATTAAGCAGACTTTACCTATGGTTAGATGTTCCTAGGAGAGAGGAGCCAGTTTACTCATTTAGGAAAACATCACTTTCCTCAAAAAATGGTCTCTCCAGAATAATTGTTATTTTCCTAAATTTGCAAAGAATATTTTTAAAAGCAATTGCAAATTCCTTAGGGCTGAAAATAACTGATTCTATAATATGCCAGGAAGTCAACACATCGTGATGGCTAAGACAAATGCCTTCACTTCCTTTTATGTGCCTGAAGATATAGTCCAATAGAACTCATCTCTGCAGGACCTAAGGGAGTTTATATATGGCAGTTCAATGTAAAATAAAATGTTACAGTGTATATTCTACCTCATTTATATTTTCTTTTCCTTATAAAAGTTTATTGACCCCTTCAGGGTCTGATAAATGTTGCAAACTCTCACCACTCCCTTTCCTGTAATGGAAACATGTTTCTACAATTTAAAGTTTCTATTCTTTTAGATTGTTATGTCTCAGTCTTCTCTCTTTAGTTGGGAGCCTTTTCTATGTTTTCATAAAACTTAAATTCCAGCAGGATTTTAAAATTTGTTTTGAGAATCAGATGTGGTATTGTATATAGGAGATACTCAATAATTATTTCTCAAAAGATGAATAGTATTTTATATTTTTTCTTCTATTCCTCAAATCAAAGTAGTAGAAAGAGAAAAGAACTGAGATTAAGAGATTGAACTGAGATCCCAACCCTCATATTTACTGACTTTGTGACTATGTCATTTAATTTCTCCAAGCCTCAATTTATTCATTTATGAAATGATAATAATATATATAGCAACTACTTCATATGACTGTTGAGAGAAAAGTATTTTGTTAACTTTCAGTCAGTCAATAAAAGTTTTTAAAGCACCTATATGTGTCAGACACTGTGCTAAGCCAGGGCTTTTTAAATTTCTTCCACTCATGACCCCTTTTTTGTCTGACAAATTTTTACATGACCTGGGTATACAGATATATAAAATAGCTACATATACAAATCAAACATTTACTGATAATAAGTCATAATTTTGCTAATCTCCTCCCCCCATATGGAGTTGCAAACCACAGTTTAAGAAGCTGGGTGCTAAGCACTGGGGATACAAATTTAAAAAAAAAAAGAAAAATGGAACCTATCCTCAAGGAGATTACTCTAATAAAGAAAGATAATCCAGAAAAGGCCAAAGAAGATTAAAAAGGGATACTAGATCTTGGGAAGGAACTCAAAGCAGAAACATCATAGAAAAGTCAAAGAAGTCCCAGGATAATGCAGTCAGGTAAGAAATTATATGTTCTGAGATAAACTCCTTTCTTAAATTTATTCATTGAATAATAAATAGATGAAAAATTTGTGTTCAGAGGCATAATTCTAGGAGGGTTAGTTTTGATTCTTAGTTTTACCAGTTAAGAGTTGGTAGTGTGCTACAATGGTGAAGTTCAGGAGAGACAGAAGACCAACATTCAATTCCTTCTGCCACTCATTACCTGTGTGGTACATATGTGTAAATCACTGAACCCCTCCAGACCTCAGATTCTTTATCATTAAAATGAAAGGGTTAGGCTGCTAGATGATCTCTATGGACCCTCCAGCTTGAAATCCATGATTCTATTATTGCTTGTTTCTCTCTCGTCCAATGTTAATTAGAATGAAATTATGATGCAAACATTCCTCAGCTTCTGTTCCAGATGTGAATATTAAAATGTTTATACAGCAGCAACAACAACTACTTAAAATAACATTAGGTTTAAGGTTTGGAAAATGCTTTATGTATATTATCTCATTTGATAAAGAAACCCTTTGAAGTAGGTGCTATTGTGCACAATGAGACTCAGAACTTAAGTGACTTGATCAGAGTCACACATTAAGTGACAGAAACACTGTTGAAACCCAAGACTTCTTGATTTCATGTTCAATGATTTAAGGGAGACCAAATTAAGGCAGAAGGAAAAGTTCCAACTTGCTTCAGTAAGTCTATTGTACATATTTTAGATCTGTTAGTGAGTGAAATGATTTCCTCCTCTCAGAAGACCATGGAAAGTTTTTCTTTGCCCCATTTTAAGAACACTGACAATTCCTCAATTTCACCACTAGTGAAGACATGCAGAATCTATGCAGAATCCTTCGATATGGACCCCTGCCAACCCAACCATTATCCAGTGACCTGGCTTGCTGTTGACTAGAATATTATCACTCAAATGGCTACTTTTTTGGAACTCTGGTCTACAGAAACCAAGAGATATGAATGGCAAAACACTCTCTCTCTCTCTCTCTCTCTCTCTCTCTCTCTCTCTCTCTCTCTCTCTCTCTTTCTCTCTTTTTCTCTCTCTCCTGAAGTAATTCGGGTTAAATGACTTACCTAGGGTCACATAGCTAGGAATTATTAAGTGTCTGAGTTCACATTGGAACTCAGATCCTCCTGACTTCAGGACTGGTACTCTGTCCACTGCATCATCTAGCTACCTCAGAACTTTCTCTTTTGATCCATTTTGTGGTTAGGCATAGGCAACTTTTTTTGACATTACCTACATAAACCATTATCCCTACCTCTCCTTATATGAACAGCCCACTTTTTAAGTTTTTGAGTCTTTCAAAATTGTTTATTTTTGTAATATTGTTATAGTAAATAGTATTCCTGGGCTGTTCATTTTGTTCTATTTTAATTCAGAGTGGTATTCAAGTGAAGCTCACTTTCCCCACCCCCTTCTAGTTTGTACAGACTTCTTCTTGTGCCAGGATTGTGTAAGATAAGTCCTTACCCTCCCATTTCCTTCCTTTTGTTTTCCCTTACTTTCCTTTCTCTTTTTAAGATAATCAAGGCATAATAAAAATCATTCCCAGATCCATTATTATGAATCTTGATTTGGACATCATAGTTCTTAGGGGACACTTGTATCATCTTCCTTCATCTGCATTAGAATGAAAGCACCTTTTCCTTATAAAAAATGATTACTCATTCATATTACCTTTAATTTAATTTAATTTTTCTGGTGAGGCAATTGAGGTTAAGTGACTTGCTTAAGGTCATACATCTAAGAAATGTTAAATATTTGAGACTGGAATTGAATTCAAGTCTTCCTAACTCTAGGGCCAGAGTTATCCACATATTATCTTTACTCTCTCTTTACTCCTATGTTTGCCTTCCAAAGTTTTTACTAAAGTCCAGTCTTTCCTTTTGGAATATTTGTCTTTTCTCTGTTTCATTGAAGGTTTACTTTCTCCTTGTAGAATAATGCTGATTTTTGCTGGCTAAGTTTTTCTTGATTTTAAAACTGTATCTTTTGCCTTTTGAAATAACATTCCCCTCCTTTCCAACCTTTCAAAGTGGCAGCTCCAAAATCTTGTGTAATCATGACCATCTTTCCTAGAGTTAACTTCCTCATTTAACTTCTGTCTTTTTGGCAATGTGCAGTATTTTTTATTTTGACTAGGAAGTACAGGATTTTGACTATGATGTTCTTAGGATTTTTCATTTGGGAATTTGATTCAGGAAATGACACACTGGATTCTTTTGATTTTTTTTTTTTTTCATTTTGCTATCTGGTTCAAAGAAATATGGAAAGTTTTCTATTATGATTTCTTGAAATATTACTTATATCCAGGCTCTTTGGAATGGGGGTGGAAGGTGGAAGAATAGGTCATGGCTTTCAATTAATTTTATGAGTCTTAAGCTATCTCTCCTTTATCTATTTTCCAGATCAGTTCTTTATGATGTGAAATTTGTTTTTAATATGTCTTGTTTTTTCAGGGAGTCATTAGTTTCTATTCGGTCCATCCTAATTTTCAGGAAGTCTGTTACTTTAGTAAGGTTTTATACTTCGTATGCCAAACTGTTAATTCTCTTTCCAAGTTTCTCCCCATATCTGTCGTTTGTTTCCTAATTCTTTCCTCTATCATTCTCATTTCATTTGTGCTATTGTTAATTTTTGCATAATTTAATGAAAATAAGAATAGATAATACTAGCTAGCATTTACTTTTTGCTAGGAAGTATATTAAGTGCTTTATAATAATTATCTCATTTGATCCTCACAATAATTTTAAAGGTAGATGCTATTATTATTCTCATTCTACAGACAAGGAAACCAAGGAAAAAAAGAGATTAAATGACTTTCCCAGAGTCATACAGTTAGTAAGTAAATGACAGCCTGAATTTAAAACTAGTCTTCTTGACTCTAGGCTTAGCTCTCTATCCATTGCGCCACCTAGCTGCTTCAAAGAAAGAAATGATTTATTCTAAGAATATGGATTTATTCTTCTCTTCTGGGTTTATGTTTTGGGCATCTCTGGTCTCTCTTTATTCTCTGTCTCTCTGTTTCTGTTTCTGTCTCTGTCTCTCTCTTTATCTCTGCTTCTGTCTCTGTTTGTCTCTGTCTGTCTGTTTGGCTGTCTGTCTCTTATGTTCAGTCATTTTTCTAGCAATTTGAGCAACCTGGCAGTCCCGAATTCCTTGAGGGCTGAGTCTGTGAACCTGTCCCTTGTGGGATATTCACTTGAACTTCCTTCCTGGTCATGGGACAGAGTTTAAGATCTGCCCTACAAGTTTTGAGAGCTTCCTAGTCCCCTTAAATTATTTTCCCTTTTAGCATCTCAGGCAATGAGATCATACCCATATTTCCTTTTAACAAAAATCAAATAAAAACCAAATGCAGCCTTTGTTTTCAAAGGGAGTTTGAGACACAAGCACTACATTTCAAACTGTGTCCCGAAGTCTGCTTGAGTAGTGACATATGAGCATTTAAGATGATAGATGGTATACTTGGCAAATTTGCAAATGACACACAGCTGAGGGAATAGGTTGTGGGAGTAGGGACAGCTAATACACTGAAATATGACAAGTAAAGCTGCAAAACAAAATCTTGACAGGGTCAAAAAGTGGGCTGAATTTAAAAAGAGAAGCAAATCTTTAATTGTATGGTTGGATTTAAAAAAAAAACATCTTCATAAATATAAAATATACAACATACGACTAGACAACAGTTTGTGTTAAAGAGATTTGGGAGTTTAGTAATTACAAACTTAATATGTTATCAACACTAGAAAACAGAATCCAAAAATAGTTAACTTTTTTCAGGATGAATTAAGAGAAGCATAATATCAAGTGTAGGAGAAGTGACAATTGTGCTGTATTTTGTCCTGGGAAAGACAGCTAGGTGGTGTAATGTATAGAGCACTGCTCTTGGAATCAGGAACTCTCATCTTCATGAATTTAACCTTAGGCACTTACTAGCTGTGTGATTCTGAATAAGTCACTTCACCCTGTTTGACTTAGTTTCCTCATATGTAAAATGAGCTGGAGAAAAAACCACTCCAGTATCTTTGCCCTCAAACGCCCTCATAGGTTGTACAAAACTGAACAACTATCTTGGTCAGATCATATCTAGAATGTGCTCTCTTCTTGATACTACATTTTAGGAGGGAACATTGATCTCTCCCCCCAAAAAAGTGTATATTCAGAAGAGGAGATTTAGAACATATCATACAAGAAGCAGATGAAAGAACTGAAGATGTTTAGTCTGGAAAAGAAAAACTAGTGGTGTAAGACAGTAGGACATGATGGCTGCCCAGATATCTGGCAGAAGAGGTATTAAACTTGGTTTTCATGGACTTTCCTCTAAGTCCTACTGGTGGGAGTTACAAAATAAGGGATTTTCAGCTTGATGTAATTAAAAAAATCTCAAGAATTAAAGATGTTTCAAAATAATGTCAACTGCCTTGAAGATGGTGAGGTTCCTCTTATTAGAGTTCCTCAAGTAGAAGGAGGGCATTCATCAAGGTTATAGAGAAGATTCTCTTTTATGTATGGTTTAGCCTGGTTGGTTTCTTTCATCCATTCCAGCGCTGAAACTCTGAGGAATTTGTGATTCTGTAATTCACAATGAACAAAATCTCTCAGCTTTGTAAATAAAATCCATAATTTCACAAGTAAACCTAGATTCATAAGTAAGCTATTTATTTTAAGAAATAGATTCTCACAATATTTTGAAAGTATTTTTTAGTCTATCTCTATGTATTGGTACTATTGTTGTTGTTGTTGTTGTAATACTTTCTTCTCAAAAGGGACCAAAATGACACGCATGTTAGAATCAAGTTACAGTGTATCTAACTATAATATTACACACTGCAAAAATCTCTTTTAAATGATACTTCAAAAATAGAAAATATAAGTCAACTGGTGCCCAAATTTGCATCACAGGAATTTTTAAATAGTATCATTTTTAGATTTTTGTTTTTATAAAAAGTTTGTTTTATTCAAGCGAATTTGTATTGTTTCTTTTTGTAACTCAGGCTTGCCCAATTCAACCTGACGTGGAGACACCTTGAGGCATCCTTGGAGCATGTCTGCCCGGACTTCCTAACATGGAGATCTCTGTGTCTCCCACCACCTGAATGTATATAGGCTCCTTTAATTGGCTACCTTTTAAAACTGGCAAGATTAAGCCATTCACTTTTTTGCTGTCCTCTTTTCTTCCACTTTCTTTTTGGCCCCCTTTATGGACTCTGTCCACAGGGTGGTGATGATTGAACCAACGAGAAGGGAAGGACTTCCTTCTTCTTCTCTACTCTTGGAAAAAGTAGTTGCTGGAAAGTCTATTTTTGTTCTGTATTGTTTGTCCTTTTCAGTTTCAGGTGCCAGACATGGTCCCCATAGGACTGAGGAGTTTGATCTATGATGATTTGGGATTCAGGATTCTCCATAGGATAATGTAATGAACCTGTCTGGCATGAAAGCCTCCTAGAACTTGAGCCTAATGAGAATTTTTGACTTGGAACTGGAATTTTATAAGAACCAAGCTAAGGTAAACTATGACGTTAACCCCCTTTCTGAGAGACTGAGGTAGTGCAAAGGTGGGAGGGGAGAGGATTTATACTTGTTATGTATTGGGTAAGTTTGTATATTTGTGGTAATAGCTCTTGAAGTAAATATTTCTTTGTGAAAGTTAAATCAAATTGTTAGTAAATAAATAGAACTAAGCTATAGGGGACTACACCCTGTGTGTGTGTGTGTGTGTGTGTGTGTGTGTGTGTGTGTGAGAGAGAGAGAGAGAGAGAGAGAGAGAGAGAGAGAGAGATATTGAGATTAATTGAGGCTGGAACCATTTGCAGACAGCCTAGATAGTAGCACATTCCCTACTCCAGTGTCCTTAAGAATGCCAGAGAATCCTGGGGGAATGCTGAAATGAAACATATATGGCCTTTAGACATTTGGGGCCATGGGCAGCAGTTGCAATTGTCTGTTTAAATATCAGGTTCAGCAATTCTCTTCTCCATCATATCTTTTATATTTTGATCTGAATGTAAGAACACTTGTAAATTGAAATTATTTGGATCACAGTTACATGTTGGCTTTCTTTGTTCCTCTCCTCTCATAAGCTGACAAGAGGCTTTTCAGAAAAGGAATTAGGAGAAAGGAAACTAAGCTCTGAATTTTAGTATATAGGAAAACAGCTTATTAAAAACACAGTATTATGGATCTGGGACCAAAGCCTGCTCCCCTCACAGCTAAGAGATTAATCTCTCCCTTTGAGGGTTCTTAAGAATCATTTGCAGAAGAGGCATTTGAAATGCTTCAGAAATCAGGAGAAATTTCATCCAACAATGCATTGGCCCAGGAGCTCCAATTAGGCATATATTTCATCTGTACCCACTGATGTAAATTCCAATCTGACAGGGTGGTATCAGGTCACTGACTTGTAAGCACTCTTAATCTAATGAATTGTTTTGTTCCAAGATACTAGAATTCCATCATTCATATTAAGCTCATTCTTAGACTGGAAACTCCTTGAGGACAATTTCTAGGATTGCTATTATATACCCTATGAATTGTAGAAGCCAAGTAGTCAAGTAACTTAATAGTTGCATTAACAATGGGTCTGTCTAATCTAGTTGAAGATTTTTAATTTGGTTTGAAATTATCCTGATTTTATCTAATTATTATCCCAGGATACCCACCAATGGCAGAGAAAATATTGTAGCCTAAATCTCTTAGCAAAGCAGTAAAAGTTGAGTATAGAAACCATATTGAGGGAATTCAGATGAAAATGTTTGATCCTGCTTGCCTATATTTTGGATTATACTGATAATCACCTCAATTCCTTTCTTCTGTTTACTGACTTAGATCTTCCCTCATATTCAGGATCTTGAAGATTTCATCCTTAAAAGGCATATGCAGGCCTGATTATTTTTTAAAATCATGTTGAAGAGAAAGAAGTGTGCATTTATATGTATGCAGTGGTGGAGATGGTGTGAATTAGGTAACCACTCACTGGACATCATCCATCAGGAAATCAAAGTGATATTTGGGTTCACTGATTTAGATGGGAGCCAAAGCTCTCAAACTTGGCTCTCTCATAAAGAGGAGCTAAAGGAAAGGTGAAGAGGGGAACCTGCCCACTTCTGAGGTAAAGCCAGCTAACCCTGACCAGCACTGCCATAGTGGTTCCCAGGCTGCTGCTTAAAAAACATGCCTTAGTGCACAGATGTGTGATAGCTTTTGAAATTGGTGCAGTCTCTTCCCACCTGCTGTGCTTCATTTCGGAATCTGTGCTTTCATTTAAAAGACAAAGCCTGATTAGCTTTTCATCTGTGAACCTTATTGCATCAATTGCCACCCAGAATTGCAAGTGTTTTGGATTAGATGGGGAGTGGGAGGCGTAGAGAGAGAAGGGGGAAAAAAGCTTCCTGCTTTTCCTAGAAGGCCTTCTCTTTTAGCTGTGTTCAGTGATGATGGCCAGTGGGGAAGCACTGGGTAGCCAAGCCTACCCTCCAGCTTTGTTAAACTCTCTCAACCCAAACAACTCCAGCAAACAAGTCTCTGATGGAAAGCCCAGAGGATTCAACAACAAAGGCTGTGTTATGGCCATGAGACAAATGACTGGGGAGGAAATTCAAGGCTATCAAGAATTCAGCAGGGTTTAAATGGATATTCAATGAGGTGGTTGGAAGGAATATGCACACATGCAGAAGAGAATACTGAATAGTTTTTAAAATGAAAAAGTCAAGCAGATCAGGAGGCAAAAATGCTAACAGGATCATGTCACTACATTAGAAGTAGCCAGATGCTGTAAAGCCTGAGGAGTTAGGACTGCAGAGGAAGGCAACCTCTTCCAGACTAAAAAAATCCAAGCACCATCCAAAAATGAGGGATCAACAAATCAAATACTGTCCTACTGCTTCTGTCTGCTATTGCTCAAAGCTATATTGGAGGGGGAATGAGACAGGGAATATTAGATTGGGGCTATCAGCGAAAGGATGCATGTATCAAGTAACTAGGTCAAGCAAAAAATGGTCCCTAAAAATTCAAAGCAGAATTAGGGAGACTAGGAACCAAGATCCAAAAGTCCAGGGAAAGATGTGGAGGGTATATTAAAGATTAGGATAAAAATTTAGTGCTGGAAAGTATTTTAGAGATTTTCTGTTCCAACTTCTTTTTACAGGTGAGGAAATTGAGACCAATAAGGGCTACTATGTTAATTCCCCAAAATTCCACCGATAGCAAGTAGAAGAACTAGTATTCAAACTCCAATCCTCTAATCTAAAAATCCATTTCATTTACAACTAGACAATAGTTAGCTCCCCTTTTGGTTACTTGTAAATAGATAGCTATGGCTAGAATGGGTCTTGAATTTTTCATTACTAGGCTTAGAATTATGTTAGTTTCTATTAGGTGGAGGGTCTTACAATTAAATTAAGGATACATGATATAGAGTCATGACATCATCAAATACTCATACAACATAGGATTAAGTAAAAATGGGTGTTGATAATATTTCAGTGTTGTATGCATCCTCTATTTTGCTTTGTTCTATTCTGAATGGTGAAGACTCCTCATTTTAGTTTGCCTCAGACAAGAGCCTGTGGGCTCATTACAGTCCACCAGCACCTGAGTGGTATGGTGATGTAGTTTGTAGATCATGGCACAAAGACCAACCAAGCCTGATAATATAGAGTGGTGGTTCAACATAAAAGGACTCCCTTTTCTAGGAAACATGAATAAGACAAATGTATTCTGATTTAGCTGAAGCTCCTGGCCATAGGGGGAACACAGAAACCAACAAGGGATGAAGAATAAAGACAGGTTATCAACCACTGCAAGGATGCTGTCAGGTAAGTTATTTTAGCTTTTGAGGCCTTAGGTTTTTCATCTGTAAAATGAGTTTGTTGGATTAGATGGATTCTAAGGTCCCTTTCAGATTTTAATCTACGACTCTATTATCCTCTGGTATCCAGTCTTGGTTCTTATGCAACAGAAACTCTCAGTGAATTGCAGTCCAGAAATGCAAGGATGAGAGTCAACAGAGGAAGAAACCTATCTGTTGGTTATCACAATGCTTGCTGTCATGAGTGGGTAGCCTCCACTCTCCCTCTCCCTGTTGATATTAAAGATACCCTACCAAGACAAGAAACATATTCTGCTTCTTTGTGTAGCTGCTAGAACCATCTATTCATTTATAAATTCATTCAATTACTCATATTCTTGCTACATGGGTGGTCTGCTTGTTCCTAGATTAGCATACAGGATTGTAAAAATCTCTCTCTCTCTCTCTCCCCTCTTCCTCCCCCCACCATGGTTTGTACCAAAATGAATCTGCCAAATTTGCTTGACCTACAACAACTAGTAACAATACGAGAGAAAGAAAAGCTCCAAAAATATTATAAGTACTAAGCAAAGAAAAGGACAAGAAAGGGAAAGGAAAACAAATTAAAATCCTAAGGAATTTGAAAGCTTAAAATTTTGATTATGTTCTTTCTCCATTCTTGATTTAATAAAAAGAAAGATTATTTTTCCCATTTTAGATTCCTAGAAAGTGACACTGACAGCTATAGTATACTTATATTTTAAGTATTCTTAAAGATTTTAAACAGAAGAATCATAGAATCTGATAATTAAAAGGTACCTTAAATCTTTGTATTCAAAGCCCTCTTTTACAAAAGATGAAACAAATGCTAAGAGAAGCTGATTTATGAAGCAGCCAGATGGCACAGGGGATAGAGCACAGACCCTGGAGTTAGGAGGACCTGACTTCAAATCCATCTCAGACACCTAATACTTACCAGCTTTGTGACCCTGAGCAAGTCACTTTACCCCAATTTCCTCACCAAAAATAAAAATAAAAAAGGAGAGGCTGATGTGTGCAAGGTCACACAATTTAAGTTAAAGAAACTAAAGGACAGATCCAGTAAGAGGCTCTAAAGTACTGGTATTCTGCTGGCTTCATTCATTCATTTCTCAAATATCTATCAAGTACCTATTCTGAACAAAGCATTTATTTTTTTGCCTGTGTGGCTCCTTTACTCCAGGATAATGTTTGGCAGGTGGCTGGTGCCTGCTGCTCATTCCTATGTCCTTTCCAGTGATTGGCATCTTCCTTTCCCTGATTGGCAGCTTTGTTTCTGCTTGGCTGACTCTGCCTGCTGTCTGCCTTGTGTGGCAAGGGTAGTACTAGTTGAGGTCATGACTGAAAAGCTTTGGGTAGTAGCTTCTGGGATGGTTATGTTGGCTGACTCCTCCATGAAATCTGACAGTCTCAACCTCATAACTATCTTCACACAGGAACATGGTCACCTCATAAGTCACAATCATCAGTAAAACATGCTCTGGCTTAACCAGAAACAAATTCTAGAATCATCATTCATTTTTACTGTAATGTTTTTATTCTAAAGATTTCTCATTGGTCTTAGCATGGTATAATAGAAAGAACAGTGTGCTGAAGAAAAAAAGGGAAGGAAAGGAAAAGAAAAGGAAGAGAAGGAGTAAAAGGAGAAAGGGAAGGAATAAAAGGGGAAAGGACAAAAGAAAGGGGAAAGGAGAAAAAAGAAAGAAGAAAGGAGAAAGGAAAGGAGAAAGGAGAAAGGAGAGGAGAAAGGAGAAAGGAGAAAGGAAAGGACAAGAAATGGAAGGGAAGGGAAGTGACTGGCACGTCTGCACATAGCAGTTTCTTAGTAAATCATTGTGTATTAATTTTTTTTGGGGGGAAACTAGAGCTATTTTTCTCTGGTATGGGAAATTCTTTTTGATGAAAAAGACTCCCTCAATGAATACATGTGAGAAATACTGTGCAACCTATCTTAGAATATTACCTGATGGCACTGAGATGTCCCTAACACAGCCAGTATGTGTTAGAGATAAGATTTAGACCCAAGACTTCCTGTCTTAAAGTCTTGCTCTCTATTCACTTCTACAGACTGTCTCCCAGTTCAGTGGTAGTTGGGATATTATGTATTCTTCCAAGTTGATTTTTACTCTGTGGAAGATTAGATGGTACTCTTTTGAGTAATCACAGAATTCATTTAGAAAGCTTTGAAATACTCTAGACATAGTTAAAACTTCTGGATCTAATCTATCAGTACATATGTCCTTAGTGAGAAACTTTAAATATAAATTTAAAAAGATAAAATAAAGATTCATAGGGAGTCAGCTTGGTTAGAAGAGACTTTGTGAAGGAATATTTTGAGCTGAGTATTGAAGAATAAAGAATCAGTTTTCTATGTTTTGAGGCAGGCTTTGTTGTGTCATGGACTCCTTTGGGCAGTTTGGTCTAAATAATTATTTTAGGGACAAAATTTCAGACATGTCTCCTACTTATACCTGGTTGTTCATCTGTTATTATTCAGACATTTCAGTCTTTTTACCTTTATCTTCTCCAGCTCAATAAACAGATAAAGAAACAAACAGGGTGAAGTGACTTGCCCAGGATCACATAACTAAGGAAGTGTCTGAGGCCACATTTGAACTCAGATATTCCTGACTTCAGGTCTGGCACTCTATCCACTGTGCCATCTAGCAGCACCTTCTCCATCTATAAGGAGATACTAAGTCTTGATCCCTGATTCCTTCATCAGGGTATGATGAAATAAGCATGAAACACAAAACTTTTTCTAAAATGGGTTTCATGGTTAGGATGATGCGTCCATAAGCAGGCAGGGTAAAATCCCATGCAAGTGAGTGCTGTTATCCTCAGCACACTTAGTGTTTACAAAATTGTTCCTATTGTTTTGTTATAATGGAAAGAATACTGACTTTAGAGTCAAAGGATTGTGTTAAAATTCTGGCTCTTACTCTTACTATCCATGTGATGTTAGGCAAGCCATTATCTTCTTGGATCTCAGTTTCATCAATGGCACAAAGAGAATGGCTTAGATAGTTTCTGCTGTCCTTTCCAGTTATATATTTATGATCCTAAGCAACTGAATAAATTTCCAATTGGGGTATAGCACAGTTCTGCCTAGGGAGGTGTTAAACCCAGGATGTTCACACATTTCTGATTTCTTTCTTTCTTCTTATTAGGACCAATTAGAGACTCTAGTAGAAGAAATGATTCTTTCTTTTGAATATTTACATAAAATCTGCTCCTTGGTAGCAAATCACATATAAGAGAATGACATAATAGAAGGATAAATGAAAGTAACTACACTATAGGGTGAAAGTAACATTCTATAAGTGAAAGTTTAAAAATAAAACCTTTTGTTCCAAACTGAATACTAATCTCAAAAAATAATAAAATAAGAATTAAAAATAAAAATAATCTTACCTAAAATAATAAATAACAAATATTTTACAATTTGATAAAAAATAGGTATATATGTATATGTGTATATATATATATATATGTGTGTGTATGTATGTATATATGTATATATACTACATTACTATATATATATACTACTATATATTACTAAGCCATATATGTATATATACATACATACACATACAAATTTAAATAACATTTTATTTTTTTGGTGTACCATTATGAACTCTTTTCTACCTGTATATGTTTTTTGAAAATTATTTTCAATATCTATACTGTTTTTGCAAACCTGAAAGTGATACATAAATGTGAGTTATTGTTGCTCTGTTTTATATTCTTGACTCTTTATTAATAGAACATATTGTGGTAATCTGAGTGTCCTACAGTTAGAGAGCATCCTGAGGGGTCATTTGGTCCAGTCCAAATGTCTAAAATAACTGGAACAGATGACTGCCTATCAATAAAACAACTGGAGGTTTTCAAGTTCTTTTGGATGAAAATTATATTTAGCATAAAGCATAACAATCCCACATATAAGGAAAAGGATGTGGATATCATCATGCAATCACCAATTCCTATCTTCCTATAGACAAGAATTCCAACATGGAAAACCATTGGTTAGAACTTTTGAAATTCAAGATGGCAACAAAATCCAAAATACATAAGGAATTGACACGAATTTGTAAGACTAGTAACCAATGGCCAAAGGATATTAATAGGAAAAAATCCAAACTATCAAATAGTATATTTTTTAAAATTCTGTAAATCACTAATAATTAGAGAGATGAAAATTTGAGCTTTTATCCTACACCCATCAAAGAAACAAAATAAGCAAAGAAGGCTGAAGTGCAAAATGAGATATATTAGTATGCTGTAGATGGAGTTCTGAATTAGTGTAGTCATATTGATAAGCAATTTGAATCTATGCCCCCAAATTCATTAAGCTATGGTCTTGTTGTGTCACTATTAGGTCTAATTCCCCAAAGAGATCAAAGAAAAATTAAAAGGGGATATTATATATATATATATATATATACATATATGTATATGTGTACATGTATGATCAGTACAGGTACTGATGAATATATAGTGCTATAATAAGATTTGAAATGAATAGTTTCAGTGGCAACAAAACATCTATGAACTGATGACAAGAGAATTAAGTGAACAAAAAAATGAGATTAATTTATACAATGACAACAATATTATGTTAAAGGAAAGATTTACAATAGCCATATAATGAACTGTAATTAAATATTTGGAGTTGTTGACATCAGGATTTCTTAAGATCTACCCCTGAACATAAGTGTATCACAAAAGACACAAGTGCACCTCTATCTAGTTGTAACCAAGATAGTGCTTAATTTTAGTTTTACATTTGCAAAGGAAGAATTGAATAAACAGATCCATTTAGAAGGACAGTCTCCCCACACAAGTGAAAAGACAATGTTGTTCAAGTCTCCCCCATCTGAGGTATTGCCAGATAAATCTTGAGGTCCTGACAAGTACATGCTCCTTCTGAATGAGCTCTAGTGAATGACTACCTCCCAACAATGTTAGACCTTGCATGTCAAGCAGCATGGTGGAGTGAAACTGCCGATGGAAGCAGATTTGCTCAAATTTTCAGCAGCAGAATTTCTTAAGGTTTGCCGGCTCAGAATATAAGGGATGCATGCAAAATATTTCACTTGTGTCAGCAACCCTAGCCATGTCTCATTGCAGAAGCAATTAATGGACTGTGCCTTTAACCCTTACCTTTCCCATGGCTGAGTAAGCTGTCTTTTGTCCACTTATACACATACATTATATGTACATACATATGTACATATATGTATTTAAACCTTATTTTATGTATATGGAATATTTATCCTAGGAATATACGAACATAGTCTTATAGTCTTATCTCCTCCTCACTTTCAGTAATTTGCTTAGTAATCCTTTCAAAAAACATTGCAAGTAGGTTTTGCTGTTACTAAATACACCTTGGGATATTTGTAATCACCATGACCCAGAATTTTTGTTTATGTTTATATGTTTAAAAAAACAATAGTGAAAATTAGCCTGGACTTATCCTCTAACCCAGAACCTTTTCATATTCATCTCCAAGCCTAGGATTATTCCTCATCAGGCTTGCCTGTATAGAAAAATACATAAAAATACACTTCCATTAATAGATTATCATAACAGATTGCTGTTACATATTTGCTCTGAAGGAGAATGATGCAATATTCTGCTCTTTATCAATTCAGACAAATCTAAGTTTTTAAAAATTTTTCATTTTTTTGTTTCTTATACCTTAATAATATTCCATTAAATTTGTATGTTCTAAATAGTCTAGTTATTGCCCTATCCATTGAGCACTAACTTTATTTCCATTTTTAAAATCTAATAGTAGACTATTTTGGTGTATGTGAAATACTTTCTTCTGTCTTTGAAATAGGTATTACAAAGCAGTGGAATTTCTGGGTCAAAGGGTATCAGTGCTTTATTTTTTTTTTTCCACACGACTTCCATATTACTATCCAAAATGGTTGAACAAATTCACAGCTTCACCAAAGTATGTTGTTATACTAGACTTCTGTCTAGCATAGACCATTTTCCTATTTTGTTATCCTTCACAATTTGCTGGGTTCAGAGGTGTATCAAAACTCAACTGATTGTTATATTTTCAATGTAAACAATGATTCATTAGAAATTAGTAAATGCTACAAACAACTGGTAGTGTTTTTATTGATTATCTAGAAAAGAAAATCTTTAATACAAGTTAAAAGTTTGGTATGTGACTTTTCCTTCAAAGAGCCAGTTAAGCATTAACCAGCACAATTGTAGATGAGGTCATTAGTTGAATCCTCAAAGTTTTAAAATACTTTATGTAATAATGTGTGATTTGGAGCAATATTTCATATAATTGCAATTTTTCTTTTGAAAACTTAGAGAATGGTTATGTTTTTTCCCCTCAGTAAATTTTGTTATTCTATCTAGCTGTATGAATTTTTGGTAGTTTAGCAGAGCACTAAATTTGTAAATTAATTTAAATACTACCATCCTTTTTATCACATTACTGTGGTTTAAATATGAACAATGATCATTTCTCCAATTGTTTGTTCTACTTTATTTTTGTGAAGACTATTTCAGAATGGTATTTCTTTATTTTATATTTATGTTAGTAGATAGTATCAGATTTTTTTTTTTTTTTTGCATCAAATGAGATAGAGCAACAACCTGAAATCATGAAGACCTGTGTTTAAATCTGGTCTTAGATACTTATCAGTTATGTGACCGTGGGCAAGTCATTTTAATCTATTTGCCTCAGTTTCCTCATCTGTAAAATAGGGAAAATAATAGTGCCTACCTCTCAGGGTTGTCATGAGCTATTTATCTTTTCATCATTTCTTCTTTTGTTGTTATTGTTATCATATATAACATGCTATTGATTTCTGCATTTATTTTGTATCCTGTTCTTTACCAAAATCTATTTATTTTCTCAATTATTTTCTTTGCTTAACTTTTGGTCTTTTATAAGTGAGCCTACATATGAGCTCCATTTTTCTGGCAATGTGAGTCCAACATAGTGTTATGTTATAGAAAGAAACTGTCTATTGAGTCAGAGGATACATATATGCCTTTTTCAAATGTCTTATTAGGAATCATGGACTGGAAGGGTTTTAGAAATCACTTAAGCCAATCATTTCATTTTTAAAATGAAGACACTTATCCCTGTAGAGGTCAACTGACTTGAAAGGATTTAGACTATACATTCAGTTTAAATACTCAGCCACCACTTTCTTTTAAAAGCCCTCACTTTTCCTAATCTATTTGCTAATTTTGGCTATTAGTAAGACTCCATTTTGGGGACAACTGCCTACATCTTTCATATTATTTTAGAAGCTAATCAGAGAACCTGTTCCCTTTTCTCAACATCCTCAAAGTTCATTTCACAAATCTTAAAATCTACTTAAGTTGATTTATGATACCTATTGACTCCAAATAGCACCATAGTGATGGAGATAAGAAATCTGGTTGTATGATACTGGACCACTTTTCTCAGCAGCATTTTCCTCATCTATAAAATAGGAATAATAATAACATTTTCTCACAAGGTTGTGACAATAAAATGATATGTAAATCATTTTGCAAATATTAAACTCTTAAATAAATTCCTATTTAAATGTTAGCAATTATAATTAGCTAATATAATGATAGGTTAATGGATAATGATTGGTGTTCTTTTTGTTTGTGGTTGGTTTTCTTTGAATTAATATTGGTAGTTTAAAAAAATTAAAACATGTAAAGTATTGTTCCTATGTTCATTTAACTACTCATTAATCACCTTGAACTGCCTTTTTGTGAAGAGGCCTTGGGATTACAGCCATTTCCTTGGTCTGAAACATCTTATGGATCTTGTTCAGCTTGGCAATATTGAATAATATATCTCAGTGAGCTCCTATCCAAAAAATGACCCACATAGAAATTCTCTCACTTATCAACATGGTAGTTGGAAATGTGACCATTCAGTGCCATGACTGGGAGACTTAATTTTTCCTCAGATACCTCTTTCTCAAAAGGGAAATGCCTTGGAACTTTCAGAGCTGTTTATTGTTTGGCATGGATTGTATTGATTGGTATTATCATAAACTTCCCCAGCCTCAGTTTCCTCATCTGTAAATTGGAATTGTTTGTCTTTCAGTTCAGGCTGCTCCATATTAATAAAGAAGGTATTATTGCTAATTAGGCCAAATCTAATCTTTTTGTACCCATAAAAGTCACAAATGTATATATCCTAAACTGGCTTCTAAAAGCTTGCCGTAAAGAATTTTGTTGTTCTTTATAGCTGGAAAGTGTTACTTCAAGGCATTAATTATTGATGAAATTAATAGTTGTCCTAGGCTGGAGATTAGTATTGATCATCCCTACCACATATCTCTTCAGATCCAAATTTTAATGATAATATTCTTTCAGAGTAATTAGTCTCTAAGAAATATTTCCCATTGCCCAAGTTCACAATTCAATTTGACAACAGATGTTAAAGGAGATACATAGGCCCCCTCATTGAAACTGTCTAACTGTTTAGGGCAGCTCCTTCATGGTGGATATCCTAAAGGCAGAACAAAATTATGTATTGTTTGCGAGATATGATGAACATATCTTGATGAACAAAGAATGGCCCTCCTCCAAAAAAAAAAAAAAAAAAAAAAAGGGAAATTGGATCTTGTTCAAAGGATATGTATATTATACTAATCAAGTTTTATTAATAATCTCCTTTATCATCTTTAATCATTTAGCTTCCTTGCACCTTACTTTTCTGATATGTGAAATGAAGAATTTGGAAGGGATAATCTCTAATGCCTTTCCCCACTCTAACATTCTATGATCTAATATTGTCTTAGTCTTTTCCAGTCATCATATAGTGATAATATTATTATGGAACTATTATAAGAGAGTCCTGTCAGATTCTGTATTTATATTCCAAGTTTTCTGAAATGTGGACAATGGAAGAAATGTGCAAGAGCAAAAATTGAAAGTATGGCAGAACTTTAACAGAGAAGGAAGAGCTCTCATTGGGCTTTGTAAGTATTCTTGAGCAAAGGACTAAAATTGAAGCTACCTTTTGAACTTTTCAAAGACCCAGAGAAATTGCAATAAAAGTGGGTTTTTTCCAACTTCCCTTCCCTGCAACTCCCCAGTAGACACTAATATATTTCTTTTGCTTCTTTTACTAGAATGTACCGATATCTAGTGTTAAACATAGATAAGTTGGGGTTTAGCTAGATATACAAAAAGTTAAACTAGAGTACCAAACTAAACCCCTATTTTACTGTTAGAAACATTTTTAACTAGGGGATTTAGGCTATCGTCATTGTGTCAAAGATAAAAACTCCACAAAACACTAAAGGAAGGAATTGCAATTTGAGGGTCATCATGTTGACTTTAGACTAAAATATCTATTAGCTGCTGTAATAGTATGTGGTTCATTAAATTTCTCCCTTCCTACTATGAGAAGATGGGATAGATACAGACCAAGCATGGGTAAAAGGATCTGGGGGTAATTCAATTCTTCCTTTTCCAGAAAAAGGATAGAACAGCAGGATCAAGTGCCTTCCACAACACTACCCATTAGTAGTACATACCCAAGCAAAACTCTAGACTAGTGGCCTCAAATTATAGTTAACATATTTGTTTTGTCTATAGTTCCCACCCATTTGCTAAACTACTATATAAATCTTTCCTCCTTTTTAATGAAAACTATATATAACTACTTGCTTAACTGAAGAAAAACAGAAAATAGTTTATAGTTAAGCACAGAATAATTTTTATAGAAGTTCCAAAAAAGGAATTACTATGAACTAAAAGGTCTCCAGGTAAACTCATTGGTCTATAGTTTAAATACTCCATTCTCCTTCCTTTAAAAAAAATTGGGGCCTTTATCCTCCTCCAAACCTTTGGTATATTTCTTACTCTCTAGTCTTTCAAAAGTCAATCAAAAATATTTGTTAGAAACCTACTCTGTTCCTGGCACTGTGCTAAGTGTCACAAGATATGAAAAAAGGCAAGATGGTCCTCACTTTCAAGAAGTTCACACTCTAATGTGGGGCAGGAGGACAACATATAAAAATATATCCAAACAACCAATATTCACGATAAATTGATGATAATCGATAGAAGAAGATGCCAGCATTAAGAGTAAAGTTTTCCTGTAGAAGATAGGATTTTAATTAGAATTTGAAGGAACTCAAAAAAGATAGAGGGCAGATATGATGAAGGATAACATTGAACATATTGGGAATAGTCAGTAAAAATGCCTGGAGTGTTTTGTTTGAGAAATATTATGGTAACTAGTGTCACTTGCATAGGAAAGGTAGCTTATAAAGTTCTGTAAATGCCAGAGGGTTATATATTTGGACCTGGTGCTTTGGAAAATAACTTTGACAATTAAGTAGAGGATGGCCTGTGGTAGGGAGAGACTTGAGGTGGGGTGACTAACTACCAGGCTATTGCAACAGTCCATGAATGAAGTGATGAGGTTTGAATTTAACAATGGTTTAGCAATCACAGCTGGCCAGTTTTTAAATGAGCCTTGTTCAAAGCTTGCGATATGATTCATTTCACAATGAAGGTACTATTGTAATTTTATTATTTATTTAAGGCTATGTTTCCAGGAAAAACCTGAAGTTCATAATCATAGAAGAGTTATCAAGCATGGTGGACTGGTAAGTTCACTACAAATCTCATCTAATCAGAAGTTCTCAGTGAGGAGTGGCAAAGGGAAAGAAGAGTGGGAAGGGAGATGTAATTAAGTTGCTTCTTTTTCTGGTCTTCTGTGTTTTCCTGGGAGATTTCAAAACTTTTTTCTCTTCTGGTTATGACAGGGTGTGGTAATCAATATCCTAATAAAATCAAAGGGAAGAAAAAGAAAATCCAGGATAGTGGAGATCAACAATCAATCTAAAGTAAAGTTTGGAGAAATAAAAATAAATGATCATAGTATATATATCATCAAATCACAGAATCTGAGAGTTGAAAGGGGACCACAAGGACCATTTGTCCAATCCATATATAGAATGAATCCCCACTATAATGAACCTGACAAATGGTCATCCAGTTTCTGCTTATAGACGTCCAAGGTAAGGGCATTTTATCATTTTTTAAAGCAGCACTTTTGAACATCTTTGTATATACATTGCTACATCTTCTACAGAAACTTCATAAGCAAGCACTTGTCTCTTTGTATTGTGTCTGCCTGAGACCATCCTAAGTAGCAGTTAAAGTGGCTTTGGGCCAATTGTAATTTATTGAACACTTTTGGCCCCCCTGAATTATCTGACTCACCCTAGTGTCCTCTCTCTTAGCATATATTTTTTTTTTTCTGGGAAGAAACCCAACCCTAACTCCTTAATTTCCCAAGAGACAGAAAGAAAAGAGGAAGCTAGTCTTTGCTTTTTGTCTTCCATTTCTAATAGATTTTGGGCAGCAACATGAAAAGACATGTACTTTCACATGCTTTTCAGTGCTTCTTCTTTGCCCTTCTGTGTCTTACTTCAACCTGTTTTGTATCTTGTCCAGAGTTCTCTATGTATAAAGTTCTCAATATCTTCCCTTCATTCACTCCAAACCAGTGATTGGGAGTACAGTGGCAGATGCCCATCCTAGATTGATAGTAAAGAAGTAGTGGGTAGAGAATAATGATTCCTGAGCATGAGTGTGCTTGTGTGTGTGGGCATGTTTATTTCACAGTGAGTTACAACTTTTCTTTTGAAACAGGAATGAGGTGTGTAAATTAGGTACTCCAGGGAACTTTGCCTGGGATGGTAGTCCTCATAAAGTGCCATAAATTATGGAAGCTGATCCATGAGGCATATGTAACTAAGTAACTAAGTACTTATTATAAGATTAGTAACTAAGTACTTATAACAACTCACTTCACAATGCTTTCGTTGTAATCCCATTGGCTCTACAGTATGTTTTATTATTATTTGGAATGAAACAAGTTAAAAAGATTCCCCCTCCCCAGAGATAATTGTTAAACATTTACCAGAAAACCTATCTTTCTTCATAATCACTGACTTAGGTCAAATGGTTTGCTATTTTTCATTAACTTATCACTGAACCAAAGAAATTCAGCATTCCCACAGGACTCACTCAAAAGAATTTGGGATGTGGAAAGATCCACTTAGCCAACCAGTGAATCACTCCAACTAGTTAGGATTAGGATGGAAAGAAAAAAAAATGAACAGATGCTTCAGAGGAAGAATTTGTGTATAAGATTTCTGCCAAACTGGGAAAGGATTTCTGCCAAACAAACGTAGTTTTTACCTTCTAAGACTAAAGTGTTTTAATAAAGACTTCATGGGAGAAATTTAAAAAACTTGATATTCTTTAATAAATCAATCAACAAGTACCTATTATATGCCAGACACTCTGCTAAGTACTTTGCTAGGGACTTTGATAAATATAAGAAACAAAACAATTCTTTACTTACAGGGAGTCTACATTCTTTTTTTTTTTTTTTTGCTGAGGCAATTTGGGTTAAGTGACTTGGGCCAGGGTCACACAGCTAGGACGTGTTCAATGAGATCAGATTTGAACTCAGGTACTTCTGACTTCAGGGCTGGTGCTCTCTATACTGTACCACCTAGCTGCTTCCAGGGAGGGAACATAGAAGTTAGGAAAGGTTTTCTCTTTCTCTGTCATCAATTAGTGTATCAGATCATAAAGCCTTTTGTTCTCTTATACCAGGTAATCTCTAATTATACTAGCAAAAAGGGAATAAAAAGTGATATTTTCATTACTGCTCTGCTAAACTTCTTTCTCAACCCTTCATATCTCTTCTCTCTTTCGCATGCATCAGAACTCTTAATGGATTGAAGGAATTTGCTTTTGTCCTTTTCTACTTATTCCCTTTCCCCCTCCTCTATTTGCTTCTTCCTAGTTTTTGGTCTTTCTTCACTGCTCTCAGAACTAGGCCATCAGTATTTATGAGTAGCTAGGGCATGAGATACAAGTGCTATTTGCCTGCCTTCCCATAGATGTACCTCTGAAAGGATTTTTAACATGTTTTTTTAATATAATTTCCCATGATTATACAGATTTAGGTATAAACTGACATCCCCTGAAAATGAACAACTACTTAATGACTGCTATAGTATGCAAATCCTGTATTCCAATACCTGCCTCATAAAAGGCTTCCTTTGCCTTTCCATTGAGTCATCATAACATGACCAAAACACAGGTCCATTTTAGTTCTATTTAAATTTTAGATCTTATCATTTCTTCCTTAGTTCTAAACTTGACAAAATAGGGGGAAAGGAAGATTGACTACTGTCTTTTAGAGTGTAATACAAGTGTCAACTATCTCCCCACCCAAAATCTGTGCCTGGCATTTGATAGTCTCTTATATTGAATTTCTTGAACTCATGATGAGTTCATTCATAATGAATCTAATTGGCTTGTCCAAGGACACAGAAGTACAGTGGGAATAAAATACCCCTCTCAGGACCTAAACTTTGCATTTAAGGTCATAATCCCACTATTAGGATTTACAGCAATATTTCTAAAGCAGGCAGATGATTGGGTCATAGAAGGGAGTTTGGTGGTCTGTCTTGTTTCAAAACAAGGCAGCCTTAAGGAACACCATGGCAGGGATTATACTGAGGCAGAGGTGTTTCCATCTTCCTAATTGGAATAAAGCTGCTGCTATTAGCAGATTTTCTCCTCCACAGTTAAGAGATTATTTACTTATGAGGGAGAGACAGAGCTGCAGGTCCTTCTTAATAACACCATTAACTTGCCCAGGCCCAGTAAGGAACAAGAAAGAGAGATGAAAGCTAAAGACCTTTGTGACCTCTTCAAGCTGTATGACAATCTCAAGAATGATTACACAGCCTTAAGGACTGGAGGGAGATAGAGAAGTCATCTAGTCTCTTCTCTTACATAGCAGGTGAAAATGGGTTCTTCCTTGACAGCTCTGCAGACAAGGAAATTCATCCACTCACTCCAAGATGGAGATCAAAAGTAAGATGCTATATTGGTTTCAAAGGAATGGATGATGGGAATACTCACTAGAATAAGAATTGATCTTCGGAGAAGTCAATTGGTCTGGAACTCTTAAGAGAAAAAGTAAATGAGGATGGAAGAATATAGCCAGAAAAGTTTTTCCTTATCCTGAGAAGAACATTGTTTATTCCCATTAAAAAGGGCCATATGGTATAGTGGAAAATATTCTAAATCTGCAATTAGGGGACTTTTGTTCAAATCTGGCTTCTAGCGTTTATTGGCTCTGTGACTTTGGAGAATTCACTTACCCTTTTTAGGCTTTAATTACCTCATCTATAAAATGGGGATGAGGTGGGATGGTGAATTTGACATAATGTAATATCCTTGGAAATCTAAATTTATGAATCAATGAATAAAGGAAATCCTTTCTGTGAAAAACATCCAACAGGGAAAATAAAGACTCTCAGTAAATTTCTCACAAAAATCTTATGATAAATGTTTTCTTGTTCTGGGGATTAATCTAATTAGAAGGCTCACCTAACCATTGATTTCACATCTGTATATTATAGTGTTCATAAGTAGTGCCTTAGAAAAACATGAAAAAAAATCAAAAAACAAACTCAGATTCTTAAGAAGGATATTTGATTATCCACTGAAGGCAAAAAGATAAGAAACATTCACATGAAACCAATTGTCCTGTCCTCTAGTTTCCTTTCATCCTTCTGTATTCTTTGTTCTCCATTGTTTTTTTTCCTTTTTCTTGAAATAGCTAGTAAATCTATGCATTGACTTATGATAATAGAGTCACATTTGATAAAGTTCTCAAGAAGTCATCTAGTCCAAATTCCCCATTATATAGATGAGGAAAATGGATTCCAGAAACATTAAGTGACTTATCCAAAGTTACAATTGATCAATCAACAAGCAATTATTAAACACCTACTATGTACCCAACATTGTGCTCAGTCATGGTGTACAAAGACAAAAATTAAATAACCCTTTTTTGATCTTAAAGAATTTGCCAAGATAACAAGGGGCAGAGGAGAAACATGAACTCAACTCCTATACCTCCAAATCTAGTACACCTTCTATACTGTTTTATATAGAGAGATATTTATAGGATTGCAATTCAAAGTTCTAAGATAAATTTGGGACCTTAGGGTCCAACTATCTAATATCATAGATTAAAAACATGAAACACAGGTTCAATAATTTATCCAGGGTGATATAACTAATAAGATTGCAAAGCAGATTTTGAATCCAGATTATCCTAATGATAAATCCATTATTCTTTCCACTCTACCATGCTGACATTCATTTGTTCCCACTGAAGTAGGAAGCAGGTAGTTAGGGATCCTATTTCTAAGATATGGTTTAAATTAAGAAGATAAAGTTAAATCAAGTCTTAAATTTCACATAAAGGATATGACCACATCTGAATAGTTTTGTAACTCCATGTAACATGGACCCTTTTCTAAAGAAATTTACCACATTCTTTCAAAAAACAAAACAAAATAAAAACAACTTTATAGGATGTAACCCACAAGGACAATTCATAACTATATAAACTTATCAGAAATTCAAATATAAACCTTTCACCTTCTACCCTTCATCATATTATAGCAATGAGCCATTTCCATAGTTTAACTACATTATTTGTTAATATATATATATATATATATATATATATATACCATTCAATTTAATTCAATTCATTGCATTAGACTTAGATTGAATCAGTTTTAGATCTAGAAGAATTTGAGACTATCTAGTAGAATCCCGTATTTTACAGAGGCACTTTAATTTTCCAGAGAGAAAATATGTTTTGTCAAAAAGTTATTTCAAAAGAAATGTGTCAGGGTCAGGATTTGAACCTTTACCCAACTCCAAAACTAGCACCTTTTCAATTTAATTCCAAGAAGAAAATTGTTAAGCACCCACTATCAGCAAAGCAGCATAGGGTGGTGGTTAGAGATCTGACCTCAGAGAGTTAGACCAACCTAGGTTCATGTCTCACTTCTGACACATAGAGGCTATATAACCTGTCAGTGTCCCTAAAACTGTAAGGTATAGAACTGTCACTGATCTATATTAGGAGAGGAAGTTTCCTTTTCCATAGTTTTCTATATCAGAAACTAGTTAGAGGACAACTAGATGGTGCATTGGATAGAACACCAGCCCTGAAATCAGGTGTATTTATGTGCCTTCAAATCTGACCTCAGATATTTAACACTTACTAGCTGTGTGACTCTCCCCCAAAAAATACACCAGCAAGTCATTTAACTCCAATTGCTTCACAAAAAAATAATATTAAAATTTAGGAATGCTCAAATGTACAAGGCAATGTGCTGGCTACTAGGGAATCAAATACAAACAATACAATTCCCTAGAACCTAAATGGGGGTAATATAGTGAGTGTTAAAAGATGGATATAGCATGATTACAAATAGATAATACAAGTTAGAATTATCCAGTTGAAATCAACCTTCCCTCTTTCTCACAGTTACCATTTCATCTCCCTGTACAGATTCTTCCTCCATGTCTAAAATACACTCTCTTCTCACCTCTGCCTCATTTCTTACTTGAAGATACAGTTCAAATACCACTTTCTACATAAAATCTTCCAGATTTACTTTCGTTCCCCAAGTGCTAGTGACCTCCAACTCAAACTATTTATTTGGATTTTATTCATTCTCTCTATATTTATATATGTACATATTGTCTTTCAATAGAATGGGAGCTCCAAGAGGGCAGGGACATTTTCATTTTTGTCTTTGCATTTTTAACATCTAACATAGTGCCTGGTATGTAGGAGGGATTTAATGGGTGTTTTTGATCTACTAATAAGTGAACAAGATCTGTTAGAAGGGTATTATTTATTTGGGGCATATCAGACATATCAGGAGAGAGTCCCAAATCCACAATGCAAGATAAGCTCATTGGAAGAGGTGGCACCTGGAAGATTTAGTGGCTAAAGCACTTAATTTGGTTTTACTGCTGAGACACTTAGCAGTGATATGGTTTTAGACTAGTCACTTGATGTTTCTTGGTTTCCTGGACTATGAAATAAGGATAATAATAATATCATTAGTTTAACAAGTTATTATGAAGACCAAATGAAATAATATTTGGAAAAGGTTCTGAAAACTGTATTTGTGGTCTGAAAATTGTCAGTTCTCCTTTAAAACATCATTTGCCTTCCTAAAAAAAATCATTGCAGTTTGCAAAATCTTGAAGTAAAAATGATTGGCCTTACGTGGAAAATGGAGTTTGGGATAAAAATCTTAAAAACTTCATTGGTGACATGTAAGAAAAGATAGGAACTTAATAAAAACAGTAGCAGTCCCATACATGTTACATGATTAAGAAATACAAAAATACTACAATTAATAAAGATGTTTGTTCACTGCAAGGAAGGGCAGTGGCCATGGAAGAAGGCAAAGTATGGGTAGATTGCTTTTAGAATACTAAACAGCTCTTCTCAAACTTCCTACTACTATACCAGAAGAAGTACAACAAATATGGTACTTTGCCTTGAAAAAAAGACCTGAAGTTTGACTATGAAAGTCAGGGTTAAAAGTGTTGCAGCTTGTGAGTTATTGTGAAATGGTATGCTTTTTTTTTTTCTTTCTTGTGATTTTGCTAGGAAAAATCTTCAATAACCAAAGTCTAAACTTGATTTATGTTCAAATTATTCTCTAAGATAATAAACATTTTGGAACAAAGTCTCATTTTCAAAACTAGTGTTAGAGCAGAACAGACTGCATAAATGTTAACTATTTGTATTATATTATTACTTAAAAAGATAATTTGAAATTCAAACAAGTATGCTCAGTTAAATTCAAATCAAATCAAAAGCCAATAATTAAGTCCCTATAATGTGCCAAGCATTGTGCTAAGTGCTGGGGATAGAAAGAAAACAAATAAGTAACTCAAAATATAATGGGAAAGAGGGGATACAACATGCAAAAACTATATACAAGCAAGATTTATACAGAATAAATTGGCAATAATCAAAAGAAGTAAAGCATTAGAATTAAAAGGGATTATTAAAGATATCCTGAAATGTTCACTGTTGAGATTTTCTTGGGGTCTCTGGGAGCAGCCTTCCTATCAGTTCAGTAATTATCACAAGAACAGCCAGGTGTTAAAGTTCAAATCCTTCATTGTCTCTTTCAAAGTCTTGTCTCCTTCACTTGGGGCTTGGCTAGTTTTCTGGGGGCCTTTCGGAGTCTTGATTTCAGTGAAGAAGTGAAGGAGGAGAGCCTACCACTAAAGTGGTGTGAGATGGGATGAATCTGTCCGAGTCCAGCCGTCTGTCCCCTTGTCTCTGAATCTCTGAATCTCACTGGCTGAGGCTTCTAGCTTATATGCTCCACACTGAGAACAAACCAATCATTATATCACTAGGAAACCATTATTTGTGGTAGGAGTGAATCTTTGCTGTGCATAATACATCATCTATGGCACTAGAAATTACCTTTCTGGGTATGTCTCCCTGTTTTGTGCCTCATCTAATATTGTTAATTGGTGTATTACTGATTAAAGATATACCTGTGGTTGCAAAAAGGAAAGAAAGAATGAGAGGCAGAGAGAGAAAGAAAGAAAGAGAGAGAGAAAGAGGAAAGGGAGAGAGGAGGGAAAGAAGGAAGGAAGGAAGAGAAAAAGGGAGGGACCAAAAAAGAGAGGGAGGGAGTGAGTGAGGAAAGAAGGCAGGGAAAGCGGGAAGAAGGAAAGGAGGAAGAAATGGAGGAAGGGAGGGAGGGAAGAAGGAAGGAAGGAATGAACAAAGGAAGGAAAGAAGGAGGGAGGGAAGGATGAAAGAAAGGAAGGAGGGAAGCAAGGGAAGAAGGGAGGGAGGAAGGAAGGAAAGGGGGAATGAAGGAAGGAGGGAAGGGAGGAAGAGGGAAAAAAGAGAGGGATGGAGGGGGAAAGGGAGGGAGGGAGGGAAGAAAGGAGGAAGGAAGAAAAGAAGAGAGAGGAAGAAAACAAGAAAGAAAGAAAGAGAAGGAAAGAAGAAAATCAAATTGCTAGTATCAAAAATGAAAAGGTAAACTTTTCACCAAATGAAGAGGAAATTAGAGCAATAATTAGGACCCATTTTGCCCAACTGTAAACCGATAAATCTGATAATCTAATACATACAACACTTAGAAAAGTATAGATTGCCCAGATTAACAGATGAGGAAGTAAATTACTCAGTCCCATTTTAGAAAAAGAAATTGAACAAACTATTAATCAACTTCCTAAGCAAAAATCTCTAGAGCCAGATGGATTTACAAGTGAATTCTAAAGAACATTACTTCCAATACTATGCAAACTATTTGGAAAAATAAGGAAAGAAGGAGTCCTACCAAATTCCTTTTAAGACACACATATGATGCTTATACCTAAAGCAGGTAGGGTCAAAACAGAGAAAGAAAATTATAGGCCAATTTCCCTAATGAATATTGATGCAAAAATCTTAAATAAAATATTAGCAAAGATGCTATGGCAAGTTATCACCAGGATAATACATCATGACCAAGTAGGATTTAAACCAGGAATGCAGGACTGATTCAATATTAGGAATACTATTAGTATACTTGACTATATCAATAACCAAACTAATAGAAATGATATGATCATCTTAATAGATGCAGGAAAAGCATTTCACAAAATCCAACACTCATTCTTATTAAAAACAATAGAGAACACAGGAATAAATGGAGTTTTCCTTTAAATGATCAGAAGCACCTATCTAAAACCATCAGAAAGCATCATCTGTAATGGGGATAAAACAGAAGCATTACCAATAAGATCAGGGGTGAAACAAGATTGCCTACTATCTACCATTACTATTCGATATTGTATTTGAAATGTTAACTTTAGCAATAAGAGAAGAAAAAGAAATTAAAGGAATTAGAGCAGGTAATGAAGAAACAAAATTATCACTCTTTGAAGATGATATGATAGTATATTTAGAGAATCCTAGGGAATCAATTAAAGAACTACTAGAAACAACTATAGCTGCTGAATACAAAATAAATCCACAGAAATCATCAACATTTCTATATGTTCCCAACAAAGTCCAGCAGCAAGAGATACAAAGAGAAATTTCGTTTAAAATGACTGTAGATAATATAAAGAATTTGGAAGTCTACCTGCGAAGGCAAAGTGAGGAATTATATGAACACTATTACAAAACGTTTTCCCCACAAATAGTCAGATCTAATGAACTGGAAAAGTATCATGTGCCATGGGTAGTCCAGGCTAATATAATAAAAATTAATTAATCTACTTATTCAGTATCCTACTAATCAAACTTCCAAGAAATTTTACAGAGTTAAAAAAATAATAACAAAGTTCATCTGGAAGAATAAGTGATCTAGAATTTCAAGGGAATTAGTGAAAAAATTCAATTGAAGGTGGCCTAGCTGTACCAGATCCAAAATTATATTATAAAGTATCAGTCATCAAACCATTTGGTACTGGATAAGAAATATAGTTGATCAGTGGAATAGCTTAGGTTCACAAGACAGAATAGTCAATGACTATAGTAATCTAATGTTTGATAAATCCAAAGATCCCAGATTCTAGGAAAAGAACACACTATTTGACAAAAATTGGTTGTAAAATTGGAAAATCAAAAATTAGGTATTGACTAACACTAACACCCTATATCAAGATAAGGTCAATATGAGTTCATGATTTAAATATAAAGAGTGATACTATAAGAAAGTTAATAGAACAAAGGATAGTTTACCCCTCAGATCTGTGAAGAAGAAAGAAATTTATGGTCAAAGAAGAACCAGATTAAATTATGAAATACAAAATGGATAATTCTGATTATGTTAAATTCAAAAGTTTTTGTGCAAAAACAATGCAGCCAAGATTAGAAGGGAAACAGAAAAGTGGCAAAAATTTTTACATCCAAGAGTTCTGATAAAGGTCTCCTTTCTTTTTTTTTTATTTTTTTTTATTAAATAACTTTTTGTTGACAGAACCTATGCTAGGGTAATTTTTTACAACATTATCCCTTGCACTCACTTCTGGTCCGGTTTTTCCCCTCCCTCCCTCCGCCCTCTCCTCAAAGATGGCAAGCAGTCCTATACATGTTAAATAGATTTCAATAGATCTTGGATACAATATATGTGTGCAGAACTGAACAGTTTTCTTGTTGCTCAGGGAGAATTGGATTTAGCAGGTATAAATAACCTGGGAAGAAGAACAAAAATGCAAGCAGTTTACATTCATTTCCTAGTATTCTTTCTTTGGGTGTAACTGCTTCTGTCCATCCTTGTTCAATTGAAACTAAGATCTTGTCTTTGTTGAAGAAATCCACTTCCATCAGAATACATCCTCATACAGTATCGCTGTTGAGGTATATAATGATTTCCTGGTTCTGCTCATTTCGCTCAAAGGTCTCCTTTCTAAATATATAGAGAATCAACTCAAATTTATAAAAATACAAGCCATTCTCCAATTGAAAAATGAAAAAGGATATGAACATACAATTTTCAGACAAAGAAATTAAAATCATCTAGCCATATGAAAAAATGCTCTAAATCACTATTGATTAGAGAAATTAAAATTAAAATAACTCTGAAGTACCACTACACATCTCTCAGATTGGCTAAGATGAGAGGAAAAGTAATTGATAAATATTGAAGGGGATGTGGAAAAATTGGAAAACTAACACATTGTTGGTGGAGTTGTGAACTGAACTAACCATCCTAGAGAGCAATTTGGAACTATGCCCAAAGAGCTATCAAACTGTGACTACCATTTGTTACAGTAGTGTCTCTACTAGGTCTGTATCTCAGAAAGATACAGAAAAGGGAAAAGGACCCACATGTGCAAAAATCTTTGTAGCAGCCCTTTTTCAAGTGGCAAGGAACTGAAAACTGAATGGATGTTCATCAATTGGGTAATAGCCGAGTAAGTTATGGTATATGAATGTTATGGAATATTATTTCTTGTTCTACAAGAAAGGATCAACAGGATGATTTCAGAAAGGCCTGGAGAGACTTTCTCTCTCCAATAGAGAACTGATGCTAAGTGAAGTGAGTAGAACCAACAGAACATTGTACACAGCAACAAGAAGATGATTCAATGATCATTTAAGTGGACTTGGCTCTTTTCGACAATGAGATGATTCAGCTCAATTTTAATAGACTTGTGATGGAGAGAGCCATCTGCATCCAGAAAGAGGACTGTGGAAATTGAATGTGGATTACAATATTAGTATTGTTTTGTTTGCTTGCTTTTTTTTTCTCATTTTTTCCTTTTTAATCTGATTTTTCTTGTGCAGCATGATAAATATGGAAATATGTGTAGAAGAATTGCACTCATCTAACATGTATTAAATTACTTGCTATGTAGTGGGGGGGTGTATGGGGAAGGGAGAAAGAAAAATAAGGAATGCAGGGTTTTGCAAGGGTGAATTGTGAAAGCTGTATATATATTTTTTAATATATTTTGAAAATAAAAGGCTATTAGGAAGGAAGAAAGGAAGGAAGGAAGGAAAGAAGAAAGAAAGAGAGAAAGAAAAAAGACAGGTTTTTTAGACAATACTTGAAGGTCAAGTGACAAAGAGAGCCTTCTTGGCATGAGGGAATGGAAGTTTATGACTTCTGTGGAAGTGTTTCTAACTTTAAAATCTTCTACTTTGTTTGGGGAAAAGAGAAATAATATCAAAGATTTAGAGCATTATCTGGTCCACCCTTTTCTTTATACAGATGAGTAAATAAGACCCACAAAGGTAAAAAAAAAAAAAAACTCTGCCCAAGGTCAGGCAGAGTTATGTGTTATAAATGGCATTTTCATTTCTCACTGAAGCATGAGCTCTGCTATTCATCCATTAAAAGAAAGTCACACTGTTAGCATTCTTTCAGGATCAAACCCAGGCTGACTCCAGGTTCAGGACTTTTTCCACAACACTGCTTAAATACAAGATGTGCTTGCCATAGGCATGGCCATAGCTTACATTTCAGTTATATAATTATATATATATATATATATATATATTTATAGTTATATAATTTCAGTGAAATTAGTTTTACCTATAGATTACAGAACTGGTATAAGACTGCTCATGCCCTGGGAAATGGACACAGAGGCCTCGGAACAGCATCATCAACAAGGTGCTGGCTCCTATCTGGGGTTGATATTTTGCATTTCAGTTTCTGATGTAGCTGATGGGTTTCATCTTCTAGAGCAACCAGAGCTTTCCCTACAAATTCTGCATCTGCGGAAGTTCAAGACAGCAAATTCTTCTAGCTAAGGTTGTCATTAAATGGAGTTTAAAATATTTCCTCTACATCCACCTGTTTCAGAGAGAAACATAAATGAATGCTATTGTTGTTACTTTCACCCACTTCCCAGTTCACATTCCCTTTCGGTGATTTGCCATCACAGATGTGGAAGACATGCACATTATCACTGGAGCACGAACAATGTTGTTCACCCATTAAAGGAAAGCCACGAGGCTTGTTTGCATTCTAAGTGGATAAATGTGAGAAAGGATATGTGCACACATGTGAGGTGAGCAAAGTGGAGGAGAGTGTGAGTGAACAGAAGAAGAATGAGGAAAGGGTAGGTCCTAAGCAAAAGTAACATAGGTTGTTATCTTTATAATATAAGCAGTTCCAGAGGAAATAACAAGGAAAAGGTGAGAGAGAGAAAGAAATCTGGGAGAGCAGGAACAGTTATGAAGAATGCTTAGTGAAGGCTGATTTATTCTAGTAATAATAATAATTATTAAAATACTAATAACTAGCATTTATGCAGCATTTTAAACTGTGAAATTATTTACATACTTGACAATTAAAGGGGTCAAAAAGCTATTGGCCTTGATTGGCTAGCTAGAATTCTTCTGATTCTAAAGTCAAATTATTTAATAGTTTGCCAGTTAATCTTAATGACCTCCAAGATTTTAGAAGCACACCATTTACAAAATATCACTTTCTTAGCATAATTGAGCTCATTGGTATTAAAAAATGTTGAACTTTGAAAACTGATGGAGGGTTTTTGAATCCTTTTGATATTTTGAGATAGTTATTGTTTGCCATTTGTAATATGCTATTTGTAAGGTACTCTATCTATTGATTTTTCTGAGTTAGACAAATTTAACTTATGCTCTCTAAGAAAAGAATGAGTAAATTGGTTTCTTCTTGAATCTCCATACCAAACTTCTCCAACATGGTAGAACTTGGTAGAGATAGCCTTTGAGAACTTAGGGTCATTTTCATATCATGATGATGCATCATTGTAAACCCTTCATGTAGGGAAGATTTAATACATATGAACTTTTTAATAATGCACAATATATTTTCTGTAAAATAGGTGTGAGGGGAAAATAGCAAAGCCTTGGTAAAAGTTTTTTTTAGCAGTGATTGGGCAGAAAGAGGAACCAAAGCTTCCTGAAATAAACTTCACCTCCTTCAGCATTGTGTCTAAAACTGACCCTGAATTCTCAAGGTGGGAGATGTATTCATTAGTACACAAGTTTATGTATAGCTACATAAAGGAATAAAATGCTTTCTTTCTGAAATTTATCCCAGCAAGAGAAAAACAATTTTGTTTAGAGTTTTAAAAATATTCTGTTCATGAATTTGATAATCACAACAGACAGAATTTACATATAAATGTATAAAATATGAAATACAATAATATTTAAAACTTCACCTTTAATGGTTTAGTATCAAGTAAAGGGCAAGCTTTATTAGAGCAGAAACTATTTCTGGGTCTTTTGCATCCTTGGTACTCTATACATGCTTAAGTGGTTAATGAATATTTGTGGAATTTCATTGAAACAAACATATAAACAGAAAACAAGCAAGATATTGCATTGATCATAATTCTTAGAGCTTTCAAATTTATTTTTCTTTACAGTGTAATAATATAAATTCTTTTCCTCCTGATCATTTCATTAGCTAGAAATTATGCTAAGCACTGAGAATACAAGGTCTGACTTTAAAAATAATATATTCTAATGCAGAGACAACATACAAATAATTAAGTATATTTAAAAAATATATGGAGAAGATGGGAGGTAATCTGAAAGGAGAAGGCCTTATTTGTTGGAGAAATTAGGAATAGTTTCCTGCAGAAGGTAGGCTTTGAACTGAGGCTTCTACAAGGGTAGAAAGGAGATAGAGAGTCCTTCACCAAACGTGAAGCATGAGAGACAGTGAGTGTAAGGGGCCTTGGAATGGGAAAGGGAGTGTTCAGTCTCAGGAACCACAAGTAGCTTAGGAATAAAGGATTAAAAGTAAGGAAAGAGTAAGAAGACTGGGAAGATTGGAAGCACCAAGTTAGGAAGAACTTTAAAAGCCAAGCAGAGGATTTTTGTATTTGGTCATTTGAGTCAATCTAAACTACTTGTAGATTTGACTTTCATCTCTTTTTCTTTAGGATATAGCTGCTCATGGAGATATGGATCTGATTCTGCTGTTATTCCTTTGCAGGACATTGTGGTGAATCATATTGATCATTTCATATTTCACGTATTAACATTTATTTTTTAAAACCCATATATTATTCTGCCATGATAATATATAAATTCTAGTATATGCACATACAAATTTATATCTTATTTAGGTTTGGAAAGTGTGATTTCATTCATTTGTATGACAAATTCCTATTATAGAAAATTCCTTCAACAATGCCAAATGCTACCTATGGTCTGAGAGATTGGCCTGGTGCATTGGAAGGTTAAGTGAGTTTTTAAAGTTGTATTGAAATGTTTTATTTTTACATTTTAAGCTTATCCATATCAGCATCCCAAATCTATGCCTTGCTAGGAAGTGGACAGTATGTTTCATCATGGATTTTCTAAAATGATAGATTGCATTGACCAGCCTTCACATCTTTCTAAAGCTGTTTTTCTTTACAATGTTGTTGCATAAATCCTTTTCCTACTGCTCATTTCATTCATTAGTATACTTAAGCATTTAAAGATTTTTTATAATGTTGAAGTTTACTTAAACTGTTTATTTCATTCTGTATCAGTTCTTGAAGATTTTTTTCTATGTTTCTTTGAAATCATCATTTATTTCCTCATTTCTTATATCACAATAGCATTCTATCACATATTTACCAATTGATGGGTCACCCTTTGCTTTCCAGTTTTTGTTCATAGGTACCAAGCTAATATGTGTCAGGGGCAGGACTTGAGCCTCTTTATTTCTGATTCCTCAAGACACTATGTGAGACTGCCTCTGAAAATGCATACATTAAACACATTAGTGTAATGTAATACATTAATATAATATGTCCAGCCATTTTCCAGTTGTTCTGCCTACCACTTTATTTTTGGTATGCAATCAAGTATAGTTTTCCTCATTTAAGGGTGATAAAATAACACATAACCATGTCCAGTGGTTTCTCTAATTTGTTTCAATTATGAATTAAAACACACCATGTGAGCATTACAGTATGAAAATTGAACATATGAGAAGGGAGAATAATCATAATCCAATGAAATTGCCACAAAACTAATCTAACAAAAACTTAATGAAATGCAAAACTGTTATTACGTTGCTTGGTAATTGGGCATAACTGGTAAACAGTTCATGTAAATGCTATAACTTATTTTACTTTTACATAGCCAAATCAGACATTTGATTGGGTCAGGATTAAGTGGAGGGGAGGAGGAATGTAGTAGAGCAGGAAGCTATTTTAAGACTCCTCTGGAGATGGCTGATTACCAAACCATAGATGCCCATAATCCAGATGCTACCATAAGGGGTATGCCTTTTGCGAGGGGTTCCAAAAGTCTTAATGCAGTTTAAGCTTTCATAGTTTAAAACTGTAAACAAAATTTAAAACATCCTATATATGGAAACTGGACAAGAAGTAAACCAAGATCCTTAATGATACTTAGATTAAAACAAGACATGCTGATTTAAGGAATCTGGGATGCAGCTTTTTCTTTTCTTCCCTTGCTGCCTTCCAGCCTCTCACATTTGAGACTGGGCTTACAAAGATGGAGTGATTTAAGTAAGAGAAGGCTCTTTCTCCCTTGTCATCTCCATCTTTCCTCTCCTTCCCCTGTTTTCTCACCCCAACCAAATGCCTATAAAGGGAACTTTTCACCCACTAACAAGCAAAAGCCATTGCTAGAATTATGGCATGTAAGGTCTGAAAGTATTGGAAAGGTATTAATCACTGTTTAGTTGGGTCAGTCCTTCAGGGGATTAAAGACTACAATAAACTCATATCCTTCCTCTAGCTCTTTCTGAGTCCTATGCAGGCAAATTCAGGTTAGAATGAATATTTTGAAGGAGGAAAAGACACCTTACAAGAGTAGGTTAAAAAGGATATGGAAGAGATTCAAAATCTAGTCTTCATAATAGGTTGAAAGAGTAACTAGGCAACAGATAGAGTACCAGGCCTGGAGTCAGTAAGATCTGAATTCAAATACTACCTCAGACACTCACTAACTGTGTGACCCCAGGCAAATCATTCCACCCTGTTTGCCTCAGTTTCCTCATATGTAAAATGAGCTGAAAAAGGAAATGGCAAACCACTCCAGTATCTGTCAAGAAAATCTCAAATGGAGTTCCAAAGAATCAGACATGATTGAAATGATTGAACAATAAAAATGATAAGTGCTGGGATAAAAAGATAAAAATGATTCTCCTTGCTCTCCTTGCCATAGAGGAGCTTCTATTCAATGAAGTGACATGCTAGAGATAGTGTGTTGCTTTAACCCATACATGAAGTCAGAAGAATTGGTTTTCAGTCTTGCTGTTTCTACTTACTAATTGTGTTCTCTTGGTTATGTAGGTCTTTTCCCTCTTTGATCATTAGCTTCCTCATTCAGAAAGTGGGCAATAATATTGACAACACGAGACTGCCATAGGGATATGATATTCAGTATGTAATATTCTTTGCAAACCTTAAAAAGCTATATAAAAATATAACAAGAAGTCCCTCTCTAACATCCATAGAACAGGATATTCTGTTGTTACTGAAGGGCTTCTAATGAGCGGTATCCACTGATATTTTCAGTGCAATTTATTTCACTTTGTAATATCTCTTACTCTTAAGAAGCTTTCCTTTTGTTGTTGCTGTTGTTCAGTCATTTCACCCTAGACCTTATGGGCCTTGACCTGTCCCAACCCTACTCTTGGCTTGACCCCAGTATCAGCAAGATGAGTGCTCTGAATCAGCAGAAGCAATAGAGTCTCTGGACCTCTCAGCCTGGGAAATCCAGGGAGGACTCAGAAGGTCAGTGCAGAGGTCTATGGCATCAGGGTGGGAGTCTGGTTTGCAGTCCCAGTGCACGGCCCCCAGTCCCAGGGCCCAAGCTCAACAAATCAGAACTCTGACGATTCAGCACACTAGATCTTGCAGCTACAATGGGGCAAAGACATTCCTAACAGTTCCATGGCAGAAAAGAGTGCTTGTGATCAAGTTCCTCTAAAATAACTGTACAAAACTCCTAAAGCTTGAGACAGTGCATCCTCCACTGGATGCACTAGAAACTGACCCTTACTTTAACAAAGCATTAAAAGCCATGTAATTAGCTAGGAAAATGAGTAGACAACAAAAAAAAAGGTCTCTGACAATTGAAAGTTATTATGGTGAAAAGGAAGATCAAAACACACATTCAGAATATAACAAAATTAAAGCTCCGACATCCAAAGCTTTCAAGAAAAATAAAAACTGGACTTAGGCCATGAATGAGTTCAAAAGGGATTTTGAAAATCAAGAGAGATAGAGGAAAAAATAAGGGAAAGAATTGAGAGAGGAGCACAAGGAAATGCAAAAAGCTAATGAGGAGAAGAATGCCTTAAAAAACAAAATTGGCTGATTGGGAAAGGAGGTACAAAAGCTCACTGAGGAAAATAATTCCTTAAAAAATAGAATCGAGAAAATGGAAGCCAATGACTTTATGAAAAATCAAGATACAACAAAGAGAAACTAAAAAAAGCAAGTGAAATATCTCATTGGATAAAGAACTCACCTGGCAAATAGTTCCAGGAGAAAGAATTTAAAATTATTGGTCTGCCTGAAAATTATGATAAAAAAAAGAGCATGATGCCCAAAGGCTATCAAACTGTGCATATCCTTTGGTCCAGCAGTGTTTCTACTGGGCTTATATTCTAAAGTGATCATAAAGAAGGGAATGGGACCCATATGTGCAAAAATGTTTGTGGCAGCCCTTTTTTGTAGGGGCAAGAAACTGGAAACTGAGTGGATGCCCATTAGTTGGAGAATGGCTGAATAAGTTATGGTATGTGAATGCTATGGAATATTATTTTTCTGTAAGAAATGATCAGGATGATTCCAGAGAGGCCTGAAGACCAAGAACTGATAAGTATAATAAGCAGAACCAGGAGGTCATGATATTGGAGTTAACATATATTTTTACCATGTTTAACATATTGGATTACTTGTCACCTCGGGGAAAGTGGGGGGAAAGGAGGGAAAAATTTGGAATACAAGGTTTTGCAAGGGTCAATGTTTTTTTAATTACAGATTTTATTTTCAAAATATATACATAGATAATTTTCAACATCCACCCCTACAAAACGCTGCATTCTAATTTTTCATCTCTTTTTCCCACTCCCTCCTCTAATCAGCAAGTAATCCAATATATGTTAAACATGCGCAATTCCTCTATACATATTTCCAAAATATAATGTTATAGAAGAAAAATCTGATAAAAAAGAAATAAAACAAAATGCAAGCAAACAACAAAAAGAATGAAAATCCTATGTTGTGTCCCACATTCAGTTTCCCCATCCTCTTTCTGGGCGCAGAAGGCTTTCATCATCACAAAACCATTGGTAGTAGTTTGAATCATCTCATTGTTGACAAAAGCCACGTCCATCAGAATTGATCATGGCATAATACTAGATGTTGCTGTCTATAATGATCTCCTGATTCTGCTCGTTTCACTCAGCATCAGTTCATGTAAGTCTCTCCAGGTCTCTCTGGAATCATCCTGCTGATCATTTCTTATAGAACAATAATATTCCATGATGTTCATATACCATAACTTGTTCATCCATTGTCCAATTGATGGGCATCCAGTTTCTTGCCATTACAAAAAGGGCTGAGATAAACATTTTTTGCACATGTGGGTCCCTTTCCTTCCTTTAAGATCTCTTTAGGATTCAAGCCCAGTAGAAACACTGCTGGCTCAAGGGTATGCTCCAGAATGGTTGGATCGGTTCACAGTTCCACCAACAATGTATCAGTGTCCCAGTTTTTCCACATCCCCTCCAACATTTGTCATTATCTTTTCCTGTCATTTTAGCTGTTCTGAGAAGTATATAGTGATATCTCAGAATTGTCTTAATTTGCATTTCTCTGATCAATATTGTAAGGGTCAATGTTGAAAAATTATCCATGCATATGTTTTGAAAATAAAAAAGCTTTAATAAAACAAATTTGTAAAAGAATCTAGACATCATCTTTCAAGAAATTATCCTGATAGTCTAAAACCAGAGGGTAAAATGAAATTGAAAGAATCTACCAATTACCTCCTGAAAGAGATACCAATATGAATATTATAGCCAGATTCTGGAACTCCTAGGTCAAGGAGAAAATATTGCAAGCATCCAGAAAGAAAAAATTCAAGCATAGTGGAGCCACAGTCAGGATAACACAAGATTTAGTTCCTTCTACATTAAAGGACCAGAGGGCTTGGAATATGATATTCCAGAGAACAATGGAGCTATTATTGCAACTATGAATGACCTATGCAGCAAAACTGAATATAATCCTTCAGAGGAAAATATGATCATTCAATCAAATTGAAGAATTTCAAATACTTGTGATGAAAAGACCACAGCTGATTGGAAAATCTTATTTTCAAATAAAGGACTATGAAGAAACATAAAGAGGTAATCTGGAAAGTGATATCATAAGGAACTTAATAAAGTTTATCTGTTTATATCCCTACTTGGGAGGATGATACTTGTATTGTAACTCATTAGAACTTTCTCATTATTTTGGCACTTGGAAGGAGTATATATAGACAAAGGGCACAGGTGTAAGTTGAATATGAACATATAATATCTTTTTGTAAGAGAGGAATGTACTGGGAGAAAGGGAAAAGAAGAAGTGGAATGATGCAAATTATCTGGCATAAAAAAGGCAAAAAAGTTTTTACATTGGAGGGGTAGAGGGGGAAGAAATGGTGGGAAATTGAACCTTACTCTCATAAGAATTGGTTCAAAGAGGAAATAACATACATACTCAATAGGGTATAGAAAGATTTCTATATCTTACCCTGCAGGAAAATAGGAAGGGAATGGAATATAGGAAGGGGGTAGGATGATAAAAGAGATGGCATATTTGGGGAGGGAGTGATCAGTATCAAAACACTTTTAAGGAGGGATAGAGTGAAAGGCTAAAATAAATGGGGAGAAATATAGTTAGCAAAAGTAATTGTAAAAAGAATTTAGAAGCAAGTTTCTCTGGGATCAGGCCTCATTTTTCAACATAGATGGAGTCATATTTATAAAAAAAAAAATAAGAGCCATGCCCCAAATGATAAATGATCAAAAGATATGATCTGTGCCCAAAGGGCTATAAATTCATGCATATCTTTTGACCTAACAATACAACTACTTGACATGAATACCAAAAGAGATTTGGACAAAAAAGGAAAATGGCTTATATGTACAAAAAATATTCACAGTGGCTGTCTTCTCAGGGCAAAAACAATTGGAGATTGAAGGGGTTCTCATCGATTGGGGATAGCTCAATAAACTGGTGTGTGTTTATGATGGGATATTATTATTCTATGGGAAATGATAAGCATGATTTTCTCAGGAGGAAAAAAAACACATGGAAAGTCCTCCATGAACTCAAGCAAAGTGAATTGTACTGCATATAAAGTAACAGCAATGTTCTCTGATGACTAGTCTCAGATGACTACTTTGCTATTCTCAGTAGTACAATCACCCACAAGTACTCTGAAGGACTTATAATGAAAAATCCTCCCTATAACCAGAGAAAGAATTGATTGTGTCTGAATACAAACTGAAACATTCTTTCTTTCTCTTTTTTTTTTTTTTGTAACTTAATTTTTGTTGAGGGTTTTTATTTTTTTTAGGGTGGGAGATATGTGGGTTTTTTTTCCACAATACTTTTATAGTTTTTCCACAATACTTTTATATATTTGACTTTTATAGAAATATTTGGCATAACTTCACAAATGGTTTTTTTAATTGTGGGTGGAGATAAAGAAGAGAACTTAGAATTCAAAAAATTTAGAAGCAAATATAAACTTTTTTGTTTTTAATGTAACTGGGGAAGATATAAAATAAATAAAACAAAACCATAAAAATAAGATAATAGCTTTTTATTTTCAAAATATATGTAAAGATAGTTTTCAGCGTTTACTCTTGCAAAACCTTGTGTTCCAATTTTTTTCTCCTCTCCTTTCCCCCATCCCTCCCCTAGATAGCAAAATGTTTAATGTGTGTTAAATATGTGCAAATATTCAATAGTTATTTCCACAATTATCATGCTGCTCAAGAAAAATCAGATCAAAAAAAGAAAAAATGAGAAAGAAAATAAAAAAGTAAGCAAGCAAACAACAACAAAAAAGGTAAAAATACTGTGTTGGGGTCTACATTCAGTCCTCACAGGCCTTTCTCTGAGTCCAGATGGCTGTCTCCATCACAAGACCATTGGAACTGGCCTGAATCATCTCATTGTTGAAAAGAGCCATGTTCATCAGAATTGATCATCATATAATCTTCTTGTTGTTCTGTACAACGTTCTCCTGGTTCTGCTCATTTCATTCAGCATCAGTTCATGTAAGTCTCTCCAGGTCTCTCTGAAATCATCCTGCTGGTCATTTCTTACAGAACAATAACATTCCATAACATTCACATACCATCATTTATTCATCCATTCTTCAATTGATGAGAATAAGCATATCTCTCTACAACTTCTACCTGTGCCTCCTAATTTTGTTCTGTGTAATTATACTTATATAGAAAAGGAGGAAATTTTGTAGGAATAGAGGTAAAATTCTAAATGTGAATTTAAGAAAAAAGGTAAAGTTGCAGATTGAAAGTGTAAGTAGATATAGTTAAGGATCAGTTTTTAAAAGTCTTGCATGTATAGACCATAATTCAATAATATTCCAATTAGAAAAGAAAATACACCTAGAAAAGATGCTGTCCTATTTTTAAATGGCTTGTTCAACAATGCCCAAATAAAAGAACAAATTCTAGAAACAATAACAAATTAAATTACAATCATGCCATCTTTGTCTTGCTTTTGTTCTCTCTCCCCAGCAGTCACCACCAACTCTACTTACCTGCCTCAGACTCACTTTCTGGCCAAGATGAAAGAGTTGGGATAGTAGATCAATCACTACCATCTCCTCCCACCACTCTTACTTACCCCTACCCAAACCCTGCCAAGAAGTTTCATTGAAGGTGAAACTGTCTTCCTTTGGATCTTACCACTTTCAATTCACCAACCAGAGAAGACCTAGAAACAATAGAAAGGAATTAACAATAGGAAGCATTGTAGGGATTCTGGAGAGAGTATTCCTGTATAATGCATTGAACAGATACAGTGTATCACAGAGAGCCTCAACACCAGTAAGACAGATTCAAATATGACTTCTGATACATATTGGCTGTTGAAAATTGGACAACTTAAGTTTAATCACTCTATGCTGTAGCCTACAGACTGCAGAATGCCAAGAAGATGTTAATCTGCTTTAGTAGTGGGGATGTCTTCATCTGGGAGTTCCCCATAGTCAAATAAATTCAACAAGCATTCAGGAATAAATTCAACAAAATACTGTGTGTCAGATATTGTGCTAAGTCGTATGCCAAATTCCTATTAATAAATCACTGGTCCTGTACTCTCCTCAGATTATTTAAGACTTTGGATGTGAAAATCCCTGAGCTCCTTTCCAGTCCTGAGATTTTCTGATATCTAGTCAGTCTTAGCTGCTTATTTCAGATCTTTGCTTTAGGAAGTCACATTCTCTAGGGTAAATTCCCTTAATGGGTCTTCTTAGGGAATGATTTCAAGTTCCTTCCCTATCTTGGTTTTTCTTCACTGCACACTGTCTGGCTTATTAATATCCTCAGACACTCTGTATGTTTAGAACTGGGCACAACATTTCCAGATTGGTCCAACTTTGGAAGAATAGAGGACTTTCACTTCTTTAGTTTTATTTCTCTTAATGAAATTCAAGATAACATTTGCTTTCATAGCTATTATATCACATTGTTGATTCATATCGAATTTTCTGTCCTACAAAATCTCCATATCATTTTCAGCTAGACTTCTATCTAGACACATCTTCTTCATTTTGTATTTGTATAACTAAATTTAAGTTTTCACACTTTTTTCTATTAAGTTTAATGAAAATTTCTTCTCCTTAGAAGGTTTTTTTTTTTTTTTTAACTCTTGAGAGTTTCACATCCCTCTTGGGTTTACCTACCCTATCAAATAGGAATCTTAATATACACTATAAAACTAGGAATCTTTTACCATATCTCTGTGTGTATGTGTCTTTGTGTCTTTGTGTGTGTGTGTGTGTGTGTGTGTGTGTGTATAAGAGAGACAGACAGAGACAGAGAGAAACAGAGAAAAAGTGAGAGACAGACAGAGAGACAGATACAGAGAAATACAGAGAGTGCCAACGATACCTTTGGCAATTTGATAGAGCATAAGGAGTCCTTTCTCAGAATAATGCTTTTAAATGCATATAATATATAGGATTCCAAAGGATACTAATTATTTGAAATAAAGATGTATTATTTTTCCTGTTCATGAATCAAAGTCCTAGGCACTTCAGAGCACTTAACACTAAGGAAACTAGGCAAATAAATTAAGCAAAAATATGCTTGGTCCTTAGAGGTATTCTTGAAATCTAAACCTTTCAGAACCCCTTCTTTAGAATTTGGGGGATGGAATACTGCCTATCCTTTTTTTGAATTCTCAGAAATTTGCCATTCAAAAAACTAAGGATATTTGTCAGATGATGTCTGGCTTTCTTAACTTCTTTCATAATATTTAAAATGGTGTAGAAATTCCCCACTATATTTTTCCTTATTTCTACCCTAACAACAACTCCTTTTTGGTGGGGGTCAAATTCAAATCCACACCTCTTGATTATGACACCATTTAAAAGATGAAAAATTACTTTCCAGGCAAAGTTAAAAAATGATTGTTAGTTGTTTTGTTTTTGTTCAAGAACATCTCTAATAGATGTCAAGAAAATTGATTACTTTAGGGACATAGATTATCTTTGGGGGCAGCCTATGTTCAAATCCAAACAATATTTAAATTCTGGGCTGTTCAAAAGGAATGGCTATCCCCAGGGATAATTATTTTTCAAAGGAGATTATAATTCTGCTAAAACTTAGACAAGCTGGAAACATTCAATCTCATCATATGAAAGATTTCATGAAGATTTGCTAATAAAGAAATAGATGTAGAAATGAGAGGAAGGAAAAGGCTATAAAACAGAAATGGACTAAATTAGTTAAAGCTCATAGTAAAGGAGCTAGGAAGCAATGAGCACAAAGAGATAAAGCCAGCAAAAGGGGTTAAGGAGAATAAGCAGGGCTTTTTACTAATGTATCAGGGGAAAGGAGATATTGGAGAGAAAATAAGCCCACTAATAAATCAGGACGGGCATGAAATTAATGGTGACTCTGGAATGGCCAAGATATTGAACTCGTTCTTCAAACCCGTCTTTCACAATAGAGATATAAAAAAAAAAAAATACAGACAATGAGGAAGTAACGAAGGCCTTGTAAAAAGTAGCTTTTGACAAAAAAAAAAAAAAAAAAAAAAAAAAAAGAGCAAAGAAGCTCTGGCACCTCTGAGTATGCAACTAAGAGTGAGTAGGGTCAGTGGACATCCGAGTGACTGCTGGGTGAAGATAAAATAGTTGATGGAAAGATTGAAACACTCAAGGTTGTCTTTTAAATAGGAAGAAGCTGGAAGAATGACAGAGAGGTCAACAAAAATACAAGACATCTAGCTGGGTGGATAAAAGAAGAAAAAAGGAAAGGTGAAGAGGCAGAAAGAAAGGAAAATAAGAGGGAAATGTTCCTGATTAAGTTCCATGTTAAATACTAGTCAAAATGATGAAATATATAATGGGAGAAATCCAAGCAACAAAAAGACAAAGTAAGCAATATGTTTATGAAAATCAAATTATACCAGAAATGAGCTTTTATTCCCCAGTAAAACTGTCAAAGTGTTGTTGCAAGGCATTGATCATGTCTCTTTGGATTTATAATATGTATTTATGGCAAAACACTGAAAGGACATATTAGTTCATTAGTTTTCAAAAGTTTATAATTTCTCACATCTGTCTTTTGAGGTATGGAATATTTTGTATTAGCTCTACTTTAAAAAAGGACATAAAAATTTATTTACTCAGATCTTGAAGTAGCCAAGGTCATATTTTGAGGTAGGCCCTCCCTAGCTTTTATTCAGTTCAATTCAGCAATTTTATTAGGTGCCTCATGTTTACAAGGCCCTAAACACAGGCTATTCAAGGCTATCACTTGAAGCAAACTGCACTTATAAGTGGGTCTCTTGGGAAAACTACTAGAGATTCAGGGTGTTCTGAATTTCCATATCCATTCAAAACTGCAAGTTAGGAGCCCCCATTGGTATATTTACCCTTATCAGATAGCCAGAGCACAAAACTGATTCAAATGGAAAACCTTTAATGAAATAATATTATAAGAAAAATAATAAAGCAATACCCTCCCTAGCAAATCTGGAGCACACATCAATATATAAAAGAAACTTGCAAAGAGAACTTGTAAGGAGACATACATCCAGTCAGTTAATATGCATTTATTAAGTGCTTACAGTGGACCAGGGACATGTATGAAGGGGCACGTTCTTTACATATTTTACTTTTCCAACCCTCATATAAACAAGACTTGCAAGATCTCCCCAGAAACTTTCACTTTTCTGTAGTATTTACAAAAAGGATATTGTGAATAATAAGGGAGCAACATCTCGGTAGGATGTAATCTCAAGTATGTTTATTGGTTCAGTTTTCAAACTCATTGCTTTTAAAGAGTACACAAATAATACTTTCACATATTTTGTCTCAGCAAAATTATAGTAGCTGAGCTACAAATCGCCAGTGCTAATGGGTTGTTAGTGATGCTTTATAGGCTTTATGAGTATTTATCCTGCAGGTATAATGACTGGTGAAAAACATCTCCTCATGTCTACATCCTCTTCCCTTCATTGAAAAGTCCCCATATAAATTCAGGGGTGTGTGTCTGGTCCTGTCTCCAGAGGTAATTAAAGGATAAATTTTAGGGCATGTAAGCTTTTCCATTTTCCATAAGTCACACTGTAGAGGCAGCTGTCTTTGAGAAGAGTCATCCTTATCGAGGTTGCAAAGAGTTATTACCTAAAACAGTATTAATAGTAAGGAGCGACTATATTATATTTGTGTTATAACCTTGTTTAAGTAAATTAGGTTTTATATCCTAACTGTTGAAGAAAATTCTGGTGATAGAAGAATTTCACCTGGTTTTTTAATTGAAAGATTAGAAGTTGAAAGAGATAATAAATGTAGTACTTTTTTGACTATAAGCTTTATTAGATTTGTTGCAGCACATAAATGAAATTGGGCATATATTCATTATTTATCTCAACAACCATTTATTAAACACTATGTCTTAGTCACTGGGAATACAAAGACAAAAAAGAACCCTGCCTTCAAGGAAATTACATTTTTTCCAGTAAGGATAGCATATATGTATATATATTTCATAAATATATATATAATTCAATACAAAATATTTTTAATTTTTTCCAGCAATAAATATATCTTCTGTTTTTTTCTTAATCTAACTAATCCTAAATTTTAAAAGTTCCTCAGAATCATAACTATGAATTCTTACATGTGAGACAAATTTATGAGTGTCAAGACAGCATAGCCACACAGAGTAATTCTGATTATGAAATTTGAAAAAGTAGGAAGTAAAGTAGGGCCTAAGAGAAAAGCCCAGCCCAGGGCTCACAGAAGACTTTATGGCAAAGCTTGAGGACAATGGTTGCTGTGAAAAAGAAGTCTACCTTCTTCTGCCCACCCTTCACCTCAATGTCATTTCATATTAATTATGCTCCAACCCAAGGGCAATGTAGATTACTCATTAACCCTGGGTGTAAAGCTTTATGTGGGATTTGTGCCAATATGTGCTCTTATTAAAAGATGTTATCTCTTGCAACTTGCATAGATTATCACTATGAGGTATTAATATTTTCTGGGTATAAAACCTGTTTGCCAAATCCCTTCTCCTGTCTGAAAATTGTTTGCTTCATTTTGCTTGTATATATGTCTAAAATCAGGAGACACACTAACCTACCAACCTTTGAGATCTATATTTATTTCACTTAAACTGGGCAAGGTGAGGACTATAATCTCACAGATTTAGCTATTTCCTGCCCTGCATCCTACCAGGAGCCTTTAAAGTCTTCCTTTGACCCAATTGGTCTATAATTCAATAACAATGGAGAATTATGACATTTCATCATATTTGCCATTTTTAAATCTACTTATTGATTCTTCTGTAATGCACACTCCTCATATGTTGTGGGCAGCTCTAATTAAATACAGACATTTGCACATAAACACAGGTACGAGGGCATAAATAATGCATCTTGTTTTTCAATAGGTACTCTCCCAAAGAGACACTAGGGAACATATATTAAAGTGGAAGACAATAGCAGGTGAATCATAAAGATAGAGACTCCCAAAAAGGGAGAGGAAGAGATGGAGAATGGTATTATTAAAAGGAATAATCATATTTCATAGTAAACTACCACATTATCCTTCTGTGAAATTAAAATTCATAATACAACTGGACTTTATTAATCCAAGGATATATGATTTTGGTCAAGATGGTTTTAGTCTTTCTCTTACAAACTTATCAGTATCTCTTCTCTACTGCAGATTATAACATCTTTAGGAACTGGATCATCTTTGAGAGTTGTGACCAAAAATGTCATCCCATTGAAGATAGCTTAGTTGACACAGTTCTGGATCTATAGTCAGAAAGACCTGAGTTTAAATATGCCCACAGAAAATTATCTCTGTCTGCCTCAGTTTCCTCAATTGTAAAATAAAAATAATAATAGCACCTACCTCCCACAGTTGTTGTGAGGATTAAATGAGATAATATTTGTAAAGTGCTTATCACAGTCCCTGAAACATAGTAAGTGCTGTTTCTTTTTCTCTTTTCCTCTCGACTAATAAAGCTTCTTCAAATTAAGTGAGACTAATCTCTGGGTGACAGACATTTAGTTTATTCCCCATTTCAGACTTAGAGAGTCTGTCTAGCTTTTCAGAGTTGCCAGAGCTTATGTTCCTTTAACATAGACTTTAGTCACCTAGGGTCATCTTCACAGTATCCTGCCACATTGTAAACAATAAATGCTCATTGATTGACTGGTGCTACTATATCATCAGTAATGTATGTACTGTGAGCTGTTTTGATGAGTGGTAATAGCTTTGCATAAATCTGCTTATCCAGCCCGTTTACCAAGGCTTCACATTTTCAAGATGGAATACTTGAGTTAGAAATGTTTTCATTGTTCAAACAATACAGAAAAAGGAACTAACCCTTATAAGAGAAGGATCCCCAGACTCTGCTTTCATCAATCTCATGCTTTAATTAGCTGATCTAAAGTTTTTTCAAAATATTTGGCCATTTAAGAATGTGTGTTTCAGTTAGAAATGTTAATTCTTCCCTACCTTGGTGTGAGATGCCCCTTTCTGCTCTAAAAAATCGGTTCTAAACTATTTGCTGTTTGAGCTTTTTTAGTCAAAAAATTCTCTTCTTTCTCAACTAGTTTTTTCTTTTCAGTATGGTGGTATGCGAACCAATTCCTAGATGCATCTTCCTACTTTTGCTAGATTTGAATAATTCTATAGCTCAAATGAGTGGTCTCCCTAGCTCTGATTTTGCTATGACATGTTTTGCAATCTCATAATTATTTTACTCGTTTTTTTATTATCCTTATGGGGTCCTTATTTTTATTCTCTAGGTCTTCTCCTAAAATTAGGAGACCTTCCCCCCTTGTGTTTTCAATCGAAAAACATCACAATGTTTTTCAAGCAATTTATACTCTTATCTGGTCAATAGATTGATACATAATGGCTATATTCCACAAACCTATAATAGAAAAGTAAAGTGGACATGCAATATTATAACACAATTAATATAAGAAGCAGATGCTCTAAGTAAGTGGCACTTAGCAAATAAGAGTAAAGCAATTATGCAAATTAGCAGTGATGACAGCATTCCATTTGCACACCAACAGGCAACTAAATAATGTTTAATGTTGTAATTGGCATCATGAAACTTAGGCTTTCATATGTAAATTCAGCATAGAAAAGTAGCAGAATAGATGCAATGGACTTAGCCACAAAGAGGAGACTGAAAAATTAAATACAAAATGAAAATAAAAACTAAACTAAAACTAAAAAGAGAAATAGGAGTCACAACAAAAGTTAAACAACACTTCAGTGAAAAAGAAAACAAAATAACATAAAAGAAAACAAAATTATACTTTCAAAGAAATTTAATTTTGCATCCAAATTTTAAAATCAAAAAAGAAACGAAGCAAAATTAAAAGATTCAACAAATGAGAAAAATCTTCCCTATTAGCAAAAGTGATGGGGTGTTTAGGTGGAAAAAAATGTTGAAAGAAATTATTCCTAAAGGACAAGCTTCTATTTTTAACAGTGGCAATGGATAAAATAAATGCTGAGCTAGTTAGGAAGATGAATTCCAATATGGCCTCAGACTATCTGTGTGATTCCAGACAAGTCACTTTACTTCTGGTTGCCTCAGTTTTCTTATGTGTAAAATAATATCTACCTCCCAAGTTTGTTGTGAAATTCAAGTGAGATAATTATTGTAAAGAACTTGCCACAGTGTCTGGTATAATATAATAGGTATTATATAAATGTTAGCTATTATTATTGAATGAGATAATTTATGTAAATAATTTCTAAACTTAAAAGAAGCTATTTAAAAGTTAGCTAATATTATTTTTAAATCTTTCCAATATTATTCAAGTTAGATTTAGTTCTAAAACCAAACCATTAAAGGGGAAAATGAAATAGCATAAAGAGCATGTAAAATGAAAATTCTAAAGAAAAAAATCTAATAAATATATGTATGCAAACATATATATATATATATATATACATATATATATATGTAGTAAATTTTCAATGTCTATATCAATAATTATGGGAAAGTCTCCTTGAAAGAAAGAATTGAAGTAGTATATAAACTCTCAAGCAGAGAAAAAAAACATTTGGGAAAAAATGTTGAAAGAGATTATTCCTAAAGGACAAGCTTCTATTTTTAACAGTGGCTGGGATAGGAGTTGTTTGGCTATAAAATAGTAACTACTTCTTTTGTCTGGCCTTGACCCTCACTCAGTATAGATACAACTATTCTTTCCCAGAAACTCCCTTTGGGAATTCCCTTGAGTGTGACATTCTCTTTCTTATCTTCTTTTTTTCCTTATTTCTGGAAAAATGGGTGGATGGGCTCTTTAACCAGATAGAATATGGGGAGGAGGGAATGGGGTTATAATATCAGGAGACCACTGTAGGAGGTTGCTTCCCCCAGTTTCTAATTTATCAAGGCTCCCCCGCACCCCAGAATAAAGCTGACTTTTATTGAGTCCAGGGGAATCCAATGTAGTCCGAATTCTCTTAATTTAGTCTCTGCTTTTGTGGAACTATTATATAATAACATGTAGCAATTAAATTTCTGCTTCATCTGGAATCCATTGTGTGTTTTGTTGGGACCAGTTTTACCCAAACAGGCAAACAATGAGCAATACCTTTGTCCAACTTCTTAAAATGTAGTTTAAGAACACTTATGGGATCTTATAACAGAATGTGGGGGTTGCAAAATTATGATTTGTTACCAGTAGTTTATAACTATTTTATATACCAATATACCTTGAGGTCACATAAAAACTTCTCAATAAAAAGGGGTCATGAGGGGAAAAAGATTAAGAAGTCCTGCCTTAGAGAAAATGATTTTTTTCAAGTACATATTGTAGTATAGAAAACGAAGGAATTTTTTGGATGGTAAATAAAACAAAATAAAACAGAAATTTTCTCTCTTGAATATATTAATTAGTAAGCTGAAAGGAAATAGAGAAGTAGAATAAGGATTAGCTGTTCTATTTTCAGTTGCCAAATGAGTACGGTTCTATGCATCAACTCTGTCTGCTTCCTTTCTCCTTAAGTTAACATTGCATGGTATTTTAAATAATATTTATTCAATTGTTAATATTTTATCAGGATGATATTTGTTATATCATTGTATCTCAGCATTCTAATTATGTCACTCCATGTCTTCAAAACCTATAATAAGTTCCTAAGGCCTACAGAAAAAAGGTCAAACTGCTTAGGACAGTACCTAAACTTCTCCATACTCTAGCCCTGATCTATATATTTTTTTCATTAGTTCCTTTTATTTCTTTTTGAACATACTATATTTTAACCAATCAGGATAACATTTCATCTCCCAAATATATTCTGTGATTTTCTACTGCTAATCTTTTGGTCACACTCTTACATTCACCTGGAATGCCTTTCCCTTCATCTCTGCCAAAAGCTTAACCAACATTTAGTCCCACTTCAAACAGAATCTACTCTATGAAGACTACCCTGATTCTTTTTTCTTTTCAATCTCCCCACCCTTAAACAATGGGAAATTTTTTTCCCTTCCTCTAAGTCCCTCTATTGGCTTCATGATATCTATTCTAAACCATCCTGTTTAATTTTTTTCTTCATTGTTTTCTCTCTTCTGCTATAGTATAATCCTTTCAGGATGCAGTAGAATACCCAGATCTCTGAATTTCACACAACGCTTCACACATACTAAGAACTGAATTAATAATCAGTGTATTAAATTGAGTCAATCAAGAGGGTTCAAACTAAAAAGATCTAGGATCCAGAAGAAATCATTTCAGTGTTATGCTTACCGGTTGCCCTTCCTTTTCCTCTTTGATTTTCTCTCACCATAGCCAATTTTGATTATTGTCAATCTTTCTTAACTTTACATTCACCACAGTGCTGCTGTTTACCCAAGATTGGATAAAAATAAGCAACATTTTTTTGGCCTCAAGAACTAAATAATAAATTATAGGTAAGAGACCTTTGTGTTTTTTCCCCTTATCATCATAAAAGCATTGGACAGATTTAGCTATCTAGTACATTGTTCCAAGCAATGGTATAGTTAATACACTCAAAATTAGTAGTCAGGAAAACCTGACTTTTAATTTTAATCTATTCTGTCACTGATCTTGTGTGACCTTGGGGAATCTATGAGCCCCTATAAGACTGGATTTCTTTCTATGTAAAATGGGGCTAATAATGCCTATCTTTTCTAAATTTCAGGTTGGTTGTAAGGATCAAATATCATTCTTGAAATAAAAGCGCTTCAAATATGTATGCACACACATAGATATATGTCTGTAATATAGTATAGATTTGACAATAACATTTTGATATTATTAAAATACCTCTTTAAATCAGATTAGTATTGGAACAATCCAACAAATACTATCAGTTTGTCCTATGGGAAAAGGGGAGGATTAGCATAATAAAGGCACAGTCTAGGACTAAGTTCATTCCTTTACTATAGACTAATGGTATTCTTGTGATGTGTTTATCTTTTTCTATATGGCAATTGCATCACTCTGTGGGTAATAGGGAATGACCTAGACCTAAATTTAGACATCCCAAAATAGAGTAAAATTATAACAATTTATATTTATGTGACATTTTCCATATATATTATCGCATTTGAACCTTGTCACAAATCTGTGAAATAATCAGAACCAAATTATCTCTATTTTACAGATAAACACATTTAGATTAATGACTTGCCCACAGTCACACAGATAATAAGTATCACTGAAATATCACTGAAAAATATTAGACAATCATATGATAGTAGAAAGAGCCTCAGACTTCAATTTTAGAGACCTGGATTATGAGCACTCGATTTGGAGTCTAAAGATTAGTTTTAACTCTCATCTCTGTTTTTGTTACTTACTGTTTGACCTTGGATTAAATTACTTCATCCCAGTGGATCCCCATTTCCTCTTCTATAAAATAAGACAATTGGACTAAATAAAATATAAATTTTTTTCTATTTCTAAATGCTCTGATTAATTTTTGTCTTGTATGGATATGTGCCATGGTTGTACTATCTTGGACATTTAAGTAGTATGAACTCGAGTTTGAGGTTTGAGGTTATTGCTACAGATTTCTATATATTTCTTCCCTGTGGTACATAGGTGGATTGCACTATGTGTATTCTTTGAACCATGTATAGCTATATGATATGCTTGGTTATATATATACAATCTCAAAGAGACAGGATAATTTGAGCTATTCCATTAAAAATTAGGACTGTGAACTGGTGATCTGCCTGTATTTTAGGTGACCATAACAGAAATGTCCAGAAAATCCACAATTTCCATTAGGGTTGGATTTGAAATACAGTAATTTCAATAGTCACTGGAGGAAGAAGTCAATATCAATATAACTAAGATAGATTCAGAAAGACAGTGACAGTAATTTTAGGAATTGTGATGCAAGTTGTCATGCAAATTGTGATACAAGAAATTCCAACTATGGATTCAAGAGAGGCAGAGATCTTTGGAGCATGTGCCAAGCACTGGTCCCTGTGGGTTAACCCATTTATATTATACCTCATTTTCTGATGACAGGAAGGCATCTTGAGAAACAGGGTTTTGCATTTATATTTTTCCTTCTTCAGTATTTCTTGCATTCTGTGGCAATGCTCTGTCTAGTTATCTGTGGCTAAAGAGTTAAGTTTACAGCAGAGGCTGAGCCTGTGATGATAAGAACAATCTGAGAAAAGCTGGACTACATCTATGATAAGGCTATTATTGTCTGAAACTTTGTCTCAACATGCCAAGGGCATGTTAGAAAAGTCTCATATATAATGACAGATGGGGGATGAGAGGTCCAATCTTCTGATTCCTGATTCTGTGTTCATGCCCCTATAAATATTGCTTCTCTTCAAAGAATAATTATCAGAAGTCATATCTGGAAAAAAGAAAATAATAAAAGGATTTGAAAACATGATTATAAATCCCTTTTTTCTTTGCTCTCATCAGGCAAGGTGAGATTATGCTGGAAACTATGTACCACGTTGTCTTTTCACTCACTATTTAGTTTCAGTTAGACCCAGTTCAACCTCTCAGTCACAAGTTATCTTGCAGCCACTTTGTGTTGCTGGTGGATTGGCTGGTTTGCCTTGTGGGGAAAGCCCCCAAATAATTTCCTTCAGAAGGACTCTGAAGATTGTTAACAGACTGCACTCCTAGGCTGGTTTTGAATGAATCTGTGAAGACTGGTGACATCCCCCCACAGCTGCTTCCATTTCAGAATGATCAAAATTGACTTGTGGGTTATTTGGTTGCCTAAAATCCACCCACCATTAACACAGGATAAAAACGAGATCGGCTGCCCCATCCACTACTGACACATGCTATTTAAGTGAAAGATATTGTCAATTCATACTACTGAATTTCTGCTATTGCTTCTCTAGCTCAAGGGTTCCTCCACCCAGCCCCCTTTCCCCTCCATGAAGTAGAAGGTAACTAGTGGCTGATAACAATAAGAAACAAGGTCCATGCAAGGTTTTTTTTCCATATCATGCCTTGTTCATTGCATTCATGATAGACTCTAGAGTTCTGTACTTTGAGTTCAAAGTCCTCCTTTCAGACTTATGGTCTAATATTCTCTAATAATAAATCTTTCACCTCAGTTCAAGGTGATTTATTCATGGCTTCACGTAAAAACCTACTTTTTGCCCATCTCTTTAACTGTACTCATACTGGTTTTTTCCTGCCTTAGATACTATCTTCCCTCTTCTTTACCTATCCAAATCTTTCCCAGACTTCAAGCCTCAGCTCACCTCTGGACTCTTCCTGGAGACCTTCAGATCCAAGTGCTCTGAAACAGCATAGTCCTTATCGTCTTGTACATTATATATTACTCTTGTCTAATGGGTGGTTGTTAAATCAAAAACAAATAACTTTAACCTTAATATATACTGCGTTATATTATTTATTAGTTATCTTTTCATGTTTTCCTGTCTTCTTTTTTCATTTAAGCAATATGTTCTTAAGTGGCAGGGACCACATCAGTATTCTTACATCCCCACAGTATAGCACAGGGACTCACAAATGATTAGTACTCAAAAAAAATCTTATTGATTGGTTACCCATTCTTGAGGGCCTGAAGTGTCTTTTGCCTTTTTTTGTATCCACAGTGCTTAGCACAGTGCCTGACACATAAGATGAGTTTAATACATGTTTATTATTTGATTGATTGATTGATTGATGTATACACATAATTGAATTGTTAGGTAAATATATGTATCTCAACCATTGTTATATATGCATATATATGGTATATACATGCATACTCACATAACAGTAGTTGGGATACATGTATGTTCAGGAGCTATCTTTTGCCTCTTTTAAGTCTCCTGTCTTTAGCTAGTGCCTGACACTTTAAAAAGTGCTTAATAAATGTTGATTGATTGGGTCCCCAGTAACATAAAGGAAAGAGCCTTAAAACAGTCAAGGCAGTGACAATTACATTTGTCCCAAAATTCAAAGATTAGACAGATTAAGCAAAGTAACATTTTACAAAGATCCCTAAAGATTATTGCTTGTTTGGTATTTACTAAGTATTTATTTTGATGCTCAAAATGATCTACTATCCAAAGGCAATAAAGAGGAAAGCATCTATCTTGAGAATTTTGTTGCTTTGAATCTTTCCAGATAATGTGGAAATCTTCCCACAGGATCAGAGATTTGAAATTTACTGGAAATTATTCTTCAATCTCAGATGAGAAACCAAGCTATCTTGAGTGAAAATACTCTCATGCTAATCTCAGTCCATATGACCACTGGCTGAGGTCTGGACAAAAACTTTAGATGTCCCCTTCTATACTGGGCACACCAAAATGTTTACCTAAACCTAAACCACAAGTCAGACATAGCTCTTGAAGTCCAGTCAAATTTCCTCTGGATCCTTATACCAAACTGCATCTGAAATTTACCCCCAATTCATTCTGGTTTTGCAAGAGGGTACTATTATTAGAATAGACAACCAGATCAAATGAGTCCCAAACAAAAATGAGTCTCCTAAGAAAAGAGATTCAGGTTGATACTTGGAGTTTCTGAGCTAATAAGAAAATCTTATTCTACATGTTAGCATAAGACTTCAAAATAAAGAAAAGCAATCCAAGTCTTTATAAATGTAAAAAAAGAAGAACATTACTCAACTAGGCACAAGTATTTTAGTGATATGCAGTTCATATTTCTCTTATTAGCTTCAAATCAATACTTTTTTTTATAAGATTAATACAGCACATGTTATTTCTCAAAAAACTGATGAATCAAAAAAAAAAGTAAAGCCAATCTCAAAAGGAGCTGATTTCTTGGAGAATCATGCAAGGAAAAAATATGATTGCACAATTAAAACCTAAAACAAAGAGAATTTAAAAATATATATATATATATATATATATTTTTCTACCAAAATCAGAATATTTGATAACCACAGTATCAGTAGGAAATATTTCTCCAGAATTTCCTCAAGAATTCAAAGGGCCCAATTATATCCCAGATGACATTCTGTGTGTAGCAATAAACTGGACTCATTCTCTCAGAGCAATGCTGGACAAATCAACTAGTTCAATGATCCTGGTAAAATTGCTTACTATCCTTAAGAATCAATTTTCTCCTCTTTAAAATGAAGGTTGAATTAGAAAAGTTTTGAACTCCCTTCTATTTATATGCTAGTCATACTATAAAGTCATACTATCCCCTCCCCCCATGTGATGTAAGATCCTTAAGGAAATGCACTGTTTTAATTTTACGTTTGCATCACCATTGCTTGAAACATAGTAGGTGCTTCATAAATATTTCTTGATTGCTTGATTTAATGACATTCTTTTAAAAACATTTTATTTTTAATTTATGGAATAAAACAAAAATTTCCAAAATATATTATGACAAAAAGGAGATTGTACATGAAAATGAAAATCTATTATTTACAACTTGCTATTCCATTTACACATTTCTGTTTTATTCTTTTTTTTCTTCCCCACCTTGAATTTGGAAATGGTTATTGAATTTTAATCTGAGGAATGAAAAACAATGATTTTATTGCCAACATGACCAAGAAAGAAGAAAAAAAGAGAAATTTCATTTAAATTAACCATAAACAATATATAGTCTACTTGTTAAACCAAATTAAGGAATTATATGACCACAATTACAAAATATTTTTTCATACAAATAAAGATAGAACCAAACAATTGTAGAAATATTGATTTCTCATGGGAAGGCCAAGGCAAAATAGTAAAAACATGAAAATGATATCTAAGCTAATTTACTTATTTAGTTTTATACCAGTTAAATACAAAAATTATTTTTAAAACTAGAAAAAAATAGTAACAAAATCCATCTGTAAGAACATGGCAATATTAAGAGAATCAATGCAAAAAAAAAAACTTGGTAATATTAAGAGAATCAATGCAAAAAAAGTAACATGGACTTGAACTTCCAGATTTCAAACTACATTATATAGTATGAAATAATAGACAGAGTAGTGGATCAGTGGAATAGATTAAGTTCACAACATAAAGTAGTACAAGAGCACTATAATCTAGTATTGCTAAATCCAATTATACAAGCTTTTAAGATAAGAATTCAGCCTGTGACAAAAATTTCTGGGAAAACTTGAAAACAGTTTGACAGAAACTGAGCATAGACCAATGGAGACCCAACATATGCCAAGATAAGCATAAAATGGGTAAGTTATTTAGATATAAAAGGTGATATCATAAGTAAATTATGGGACTACTAAAAAGCATATGTCAGATTTATGGATAAGATAATAAAATAGAAGGAATTACAGAGGGTAAAATAGATTATTTCGATTACATAAAATCAAAAGAGTTTTGTACAAACAAAAGTAATGCAGCAAAAATTAGGAGGAAAACAGGAAATGAGGAAAAAATTAGCATCAAGTTTCTCAAATAAAGGCCATATTTCTCAATTATAATGGGAAGTGAGACAAATTTATAAAAATAAGTCATTCCCCAGTTGAAAAATCAATAAAAGATATGAACAGCTGTTTTCAAAAGAAGAAAAAAAGGCAAATCTCTCAATGGTCACATTTTTTAAAAAGCTCTAAGTCACTACTAATGCAAATTAGAACAATTCTGGGATGCCACCTCATTGCTGTCAGATTGACAAACATGATAGAAAGAGAAAATAACAAATATTGGAGGGGGTGTGGAAAATAGAGACACTGTTATACCACTGGGGAAATTGAGAACTAGTCTAACCATTCTGAAGAGCAATTTGCAACTATGTACTGAAGGTTATAACATTGTGTTTTTCCTTTGATCCAGCAATGCCACTATTTGATCTATAGTCCAAAGAGAACAAATAAAAGGAGAAAAGATCTATATATTGAAAAATATTTATCGTACCTTTTTTGTGGTGGCAAAGAATTGGAAATTGAAGGGCTGTCTATTAATTGGGAAATGGCTGAAGAAGTTGTGGTATATGATTGTAATGGATGCTATTGTGCTATAAGAAATGATGAAAAATGGTTTCAGAAAAACCTGGAAAGACTTTATGAACTCACAAAAAGTGAAGTGAACAGAACCAGGAGAACATTGTATAAAATAATAGCAAAAGTTTAAGGAATGTCAATGTGTAATGTACTTTCATCAAGAAAACAATCCAAGAAAATTTCATAGGATTTATAATGAAAAATGTTTTTCAACTTCAAAGAGAGAACTGATATATTCTGAATGCAGATTGAAGCATATTTTAAAAAAAATATTGATCTTCAGTGGAATAGGTTAGGTTCAAAGGACAAAACAGTCAATAATTATAGCAATCTAGTGTTTGACAAACCCAGAGACCCCATCTTTTGGGATAATAACTTACTGTTTGACAAAAATTGCTGGGAAAATTGGAAACTAGTATGGCAGAAACTAGGCATCGACCCACACTTAACACCGTACACCAAGATAAGGTCAAAATGGGTTCATGACCTAGTCATAAAGAATGAGATCATAAATAAATTAGAGGAACACAGGATAGTTTACCTCTCAGACCTGTGGAAGAGGAAGGAATTTATGACCAAAGAAGGATTAGAGATCATTACTGATCACAAAGGTTCTGATAAAGGACTCATTTCCAAACTTTAATTTATAAGAAATCAAGCCATTCTCCAAATGATAAATGGTCAAAGGATATGAACAGACAATTCTCAGACAAAGAAATTGAAACTATTTCTAACCATATGAAAAGATACTCCAAGTCATTATTAATCAGAGAAATGCAAATTAAAACACCTCTGAGATACCACTACATACCTGTCAGACTGGCTATAATGACAGGGAAAGATAATGCAGAATATTGGAGGGGATGTGGGAAAACAGGGGCACTAATACATTGTTGGTGGAATTGTGAATACATCCAACCATAATGGAGAGCAATTTGGAACTATGCTCAAAAAGTTATCAAACTCTGCATATCCTTTGATCCAGCAGTGTTACTACTGGGCTTATATCCCAAAGAGATCATAAAGAAGGGAAAGGGACCTGTATGCACACGAATGTTTGTGGCAGCCCTCTTTGTAGTGGCCAGAAACTGGAAACTGAGTAGATGCCCATCAGTTGGAGAATGGCTGAATAAATTGTGGTATATGAATATTATGGAATATTATTGTTCAGTAAGAAATGACCAACAGGATGATTTCAGAAAGGCCTGGAGAGACTTACATGAACTGATGCTGAGTGAAACGAGCAGGGCCAGGAGATCAATATATATATACTTCAACAACAATACTATATGATGATCAATTCTGATGGACTTGATCATCTTCAGCAACGAGATGAACCAAATCAGTTCCTATGGAGCAGTAATGAACTGAACCAGCTACACCCAGTGAAAGAACTCTGGGAGATGACTAAGAACCATTACACTGAATTCCCAATCCCTATATTTTTACCTGTTGGCGTTTTGGATTTCTTACACAGGCTAACTGTACAATATTTCAGAGTCCAATTCTTTTTGTACAGCAAAATAATGGTTTGGTCATGTATACTTATTTTGTATTTAATTTATACTTTAAGATATTTAACATGTATTGGTCATCCTGTCATCTAGGGGAGGGAGTGGGGGGGGAGGAGGGGAAAAATTGGAACAAAAGGTTTGGCAATTGTCAATGCTGTAAAAATACCCATGTATATAACTTGTAAATAAAAAGCTATTAAAAAATATTGATCTTCATTGTTTATTTTGCCTCTTTTCTTTTACAACATGACTGACATGGAAATATGTTTTTCATAATTTCTCACATATAATCAAAATAAAATTCCATGCCTTCTCAAGGAAGAGGGAAGGATGGGAAAGAATTTGGAATTTTATAATTTAAAATGATTGGTAAAAAGTTTTACATGTAATTTATAAATATTTGACAACATAAAACTAAAAACATTGTATATCTCTATTTCTATTTCTTACATGCTTTATAATAAACCTTCTCCATACTTTAGTTTTCAACCAGAATGGGGGAATTGTATATTTTCTAAAACCTACTGCAGTATATTCATATATACGTTATTCATAAATATTTGCTGAATGAATGAATTCCATGAATTTTCTTATAGCACAATTGCATGGAAATATATTGTCCTTGGGGAAAATGCCTTAAAATAGAATGAATCCTGATTTACCCCACCAGTGGACTGGAATGGAATGAATTACACCTCTGTTTTGCCTGGACTGGTAGTATTTTCATAGACCAGATAACAGGAAGACATACTCCTGCCATTGCTTTTTTCCCAGAAGCTCATAATTATTTGCCAGATTTATTAAACTCAGCTCAAAGCAATTCAGCAAGCAAAAACTACCTGCTTGCAGGTGGCCATGCAGCATCTTTGCAGAAAAATCAGGTTGGCATAGTTAATTTTCATTCCTTTCTGTGTCTGAGAAAATAAACATTAATGTCCTTGCTATTTATGTTTGTATAAATGTGGGTGCCACATTATATCACATGAACTATAAAACAAATGCATTTACTTGTAATAAAGCATTTGTTTAATTTAGGTGCTAAATACAAAGTAAATTATAGTACAAATATGGAACAGAATTATGAAAATGAACCCTTAATTTCTTGCAATTGCTCAAGAAGGGAAACATAGGAAAATATTAATGCCTTTTATAATAGTCACTTCTCTTGAGGTAATTTTTTTAAAAATGTATTTCCTCTCATGAAAACATTTCCTCCCCAAATCTACTTAAGGAATTCATTTAAAGACAATTGTGATCATCCTCTTACAACATCACCACTCAGATTTATGGCATATAGACAATGTTTCTGAACTCTCACAAAAATTGAGTCACTGACTTTTAGAGTTGGGTGGGTTTATTTCATATTTAAACCCTTCATCCTCCTGAAGGACCAGGAACAAAGAGTTGAAAGTAAGTAAATGAACATTTTTCAAAAGGTAAAAAGTACTGAAACACACACACATATCAGACACAATAAAATTTAATTAAAGAACTAGGGGAAAAGTTGATAATCAAAAGACAAGATGTAAAACCAAAAAGAAATATCAGTAGCCAGATATCTAAATGACCATAAAGGTCTATAAATAAATATTCTAGAAAAAGAGAAATTTAAACAACCCCTGAAGAAGACATAGAAGATCCAAGGATTCAAGAGAGCATGGAACTGCAGGGAAGATGCTCCTAACCCGTACAAAAGAGAAATCAGAATCTTGAAAGAAACTAAAAGGAAATAAAAGGTAGAAACCATGGCTTATGCAAAATAAATATTTAGAATAGGAAAACCTGAATACAAAGCAACAAGTTTGTCCAAATAATTAAAGGAGAAAAAGATTGGGAATTCAAATATTCTAACATGAAGGATAATCTGAAGGAAGAAAAACAAAATTCAATAATATTTTCAAAACATATGATCTTTGTAAATGGAAAACATATTGATCTCCAAGACAGGATATCTTGGACAACGCAGAATTATAGGCCTCCCAAGAGAACATGACAAGTAAAAAATCCTGAACATTATATTGAAAAACTGAACAAGAAAATAAAACAAAAGAATGTTTTTTAAAAGGGCAAGTAATCAGCATAATTAAGTGAATAAAATTCTATATATGCATATATTTATAAAAGAAAAAAAATTTATACAATTTCTGAATAGCAAAAATAAAGCATACTTTACAAGAATTTACAGGTTGCTTCCAGAAGCACAAAAGCAAAAACAACAAAAATCCCTGTCATAGACTCCAAAACACGTAGTTAATGACTAAAATTACAGTTCCAATAACAAACAATACATTGTGAGTGATGAGAAAAAAGATCTCCAAATCTAAAGGAAAGCAAATTCAAGCAATACTTATCTAATAGTGACAGCTAGATGATGCTGTGGATAGCATGCTGAAGCTAAAGCTAGCAAGATATTTTCCTGAGTTCAAAACTAGCTTCAGAAATTTACTAGCTGTGTTGCTTATGTTTCCTTTAGTTTCCTCCTCTCTAAAATGTGTTGATTAAAGAAATGGTGGGTCATTTTGCCAAGAAAACACCCCTTTCCTCATGAGTTAGACAAGACTGAAATGATTAAACAATAAATCCTGCACTATTAGAAATCACAGAGGAGAATGCAATAAAATATTTCAGAGCAAAGAAGCTCAAGATGAAATCCAAAATAGCATACTTTGGCAATCTGAGCCTAATCATGAATGAAAAAAGGTCATTTAATAAAACAATGGCATTTGAAAAATTGTTAAATGAGTGCCAAGTTGTGAGCATATTATTCAAATTGTAAATACATCAAATAGAAGAATTATGACAATTAAATAAATACAGCTACCAAATAACAAAATAAATTTCCTTATCTGTTGAAATTGTTTAAAAAAAGAGAGAGAGAGAAAGAAATCAAAGAAAGAACAACACATATATTCGGTTAAAAATAAACAGAAGGCTTATTAACCAATTTCTTTCTTAAAGTACACAAGGGAACAAAGATAATAGCCTAAATTAAAGAAGGAAAAGAAATGTTTATGAAGGAGCTGCTCAGATGCACTCTGGATTAAACCTCATGATTCTTCTATTCCCATCTCCCTGAAAAGGGGATGAATTTGTGGAACTAAACTACAGAAAGAGAAGAAGCATCAAAAAAGAGGAAGGTAAAAATACAGAGGAAAATATAGGATATGACTTAGTCAAAAAATGGCAAAAAATGAAGAGAAACATTCTCTAAGGTAGCAGTGAGGGTACTGTAGTTTGCATTTATGTAGAAGTTTACAAATATTATCCCATTTGATCCTCACAACAATCACTCTTTATAGATGAGGAAATTGAGGTAGAGGTTAAGTGTCTTGCCCAGATTCACATATCTAGTAACTGTGTGAAACAGAATTTTAACTCAGGTTTTACTAACTGCTGGTCAAGCACTCTATTCACTGAGCCATGTAATTTTCTAAATGTAAGATGGAAAAGGGAGGGATTGAAAGAGAGGAAAATAAAAGGGAAATTTCAATTCAATGATAGGAAAAGGTCCCAAAGAAGAACACTTCCATGGAGCAAGACATATATATACTCTGTTATGGGAAATGGAAATTTAACAATGGATTTAATCTGCAGGGATGTGATGATTAAAGACCACTACCTCTGAAATAAAGGTGTGCCTCATTGGACAAAGTCCCTGGGAGCACAACCATCCAGAAGACTGGGAGAGTATGAATCCAAAAAGATTTCAAAGCAAATGGAAAAGGATATAATCATTTCCTGTATATTTGACCAGGAAATAATAAAATATACAGAATTGATTATTGTATAATCTCATTGTTGCTGCAAACAGTGTTCTTGTGGACAACCTGATTTTTAAAAAAAGGATAGAAAAATCATCAACAAAATAGCAAATGAACATGATGAAATCAAAATAAAACTAATAGTAATAAAAAGAATCATCACAACCTTCTATGTATAGTTATGTGCTAACAAAATTGAAAGCACAAAAGAAATATATTATCTTAAAAAATCCAAACTAACAAAAATTAGAGATCACAGCTAACCCAATTTCCAGTCTTAAAAAAGGATTTAATTTTTTCTATCAAGAAATTACCATAAAAGTGGGCAGAGGGAAAACTATTTTGCTCCTGTTAAATGCACAGGAAAATTCTTTCAATTTTTTTGACAAACAATTAATACCAATAATGTAGAAATTATTCTCAAAAACTAAGAGAAAAACACTCTACTAATAATATTTGCATTTGAAAAACGTAATTCTAAGGCCTATATCCAGAAAGGATAAATTGAAGAACCATGAGCCAATACTATCAATAAAATTAATGTTAAATATTAATCATAATTTATTTTAGATTAAAAAGTAAAGACATTTATTAAAGAAATCATTTGCTATAACAAAGTTAGATGTGATTTTCCAGGGATATAATAGTGTTTCAACAGATGATTATCCCAATAGATGAAGAAAAAGCCTTTTAATAAACCACACACTTTTGTGCCAAAAGCTTTACAATGTATAAGCAAAGAAGAATCATTATTTTAAAAATCACAAATATCTCCCTATAATCAAAGCAAGTATCCTATGCATTAGGAATGCATTAGAAGCTTTGCTGATCAAAATGAAGTAAAACAAGAACACCCCTTTCTTTGCAATTATAGAAATGTTAGCAATATAAATAAAATTTCTATCCTAAAAATTCTAGTAATATAGAAGGAGAAAAATTAATGGATGGAAATAGATAAATAAGATGAAAATTATCTCCACACACTAATGAAATCTTGCTTTACTTAAAAAAAAACTTAATGAACCCATAAATTACTAATTGAAAGACTGAGTAATTTCAGCAGAGTCACAGACTACAAAATAAATTCAAAACTCAAAATACAATCATACAAAAAAAATCCCAGGAGCAGTTATAAAAAAGAAAATACCCTTTTAAGGAACTATAAAAATGCATAAAATATTTGAAAATCAGTTCTTGAGTAAATTTGATTATAAAGTCTTCCTTAGAACAATGAAGGACACCCTTAATAGGTGAAAGAATATTCAATACTCTTAGCTTGAGCACTGCACAATAAAATTAGCAAAGGGATATTTTATTGAATTTAATAAAATAATAATTCCTTTGAAGGAATACAAGACCTAGAATACCTAAAGAAATAACACAAGAAGTATAAATAAAAAGATGGTTGGATTTCTAAACCTCAAATGATATAATAAGGCAGAAGCCTTCAAAACCATTTGGTATTGGCTAAAAAAAGTAGAAAATTAGAGCAGTGGAAGAGAATAAATGGAGTCAAGAAATATAATATATGCAACTACTAAATGCAAATTGCAATTACTAAATGCAAATGAAAAGAACAACAACCATAACATTATTAAAGGTGTTATGAAATAATGAAGAATGATCATGGAATGAAAAGTGAGGTATCAGAAGACATTTCTACTTTGACTTTGAAATATTCCATATACTTTGAGATATTTGAAAAGTATCATTTGTATTTGCTGATTATTTTTCTTTTCACTATGTTGACTTTGAAACAGTGCATATATTTTTAGATACTTTAAATTGTACATTAAAAAATAGTTTTGAAGACAAACAGATTTAAGTGACTTGCCCAGAGTTACACAGCTAATAAATGTTTGAGGCTAGATTTGAATTTCAATGTTCCTGATTCCAGGGCTGGTACTCTGTCCACTATGTTACCTAGTTGCCCCAATTCATTAGTTTTTGCTGATTATTTTTACATTCTTCATTTTTTAAAGTGTTTTTATTTTTGTGAATGAGAATGGCAATGGAAAGAGCACATTTGAAATACAAAAGCAAATTTGGTGATATATAAACAAAAATATCAATAAAAATATATTTAAGCAAAAAACATATCAAAGTTATGTTCTATAATGGTGAGAAGAAAACTCATCCTTGCTTAACCATAAACACACACACACACACACACAAACTATCACATATATTGATGTCTTCAGTTGAATCAAGGAGATAAGAATCCTCCTATAGCCACATTTATTTTTATTTTTTTTATTTATTTAATAGCCTCTTATTTACAGGTTATATGCATGGGTAACTTTCCAGCATTAACAATTGCCAAACCTCTTGTTCCAATTTTTCACCTCTTACCCCCCACTCCCTCCCCCAGATGGCAGGATGACCAGTAGATGTTAAATATATTAAAATATAAATTAGATACATAATAAGTATACATGACCAAACCGTTATTTTGCTGTACAAAAAGAATCAGACTCTGATATATTGTACAATTAGCTTGTGAAGGAAATCAAAAATGCAGGTGGGCATAAATATAGGGATTGGGAGTTCAATGTAATGGTTTTTAGTCATCACCCAGAGTTCTTTCTCTGGATGTAGCTGGTTCAGTTCATTACTGCTCCATTGGAAATGATTTGGTTGATCTCATTGCTGAGGATGGCCTGATCCATCAGAACTGGTCATCATCTAGTATTGTTGTTGAAGTATATAATGATCTCCTGGTCCTGCTCATTTCACTCAGCATCAGTTCATGTAAGTCTCTCCAGGCCTTTCTGAAATCATCCTGTTGGTCATTTCTTACAGAACAATAATATTCCATAATATTCATATACCACAAAATATTCATATACCACATATACCTCCAACTGATGGGCATCCATTCAGTTTCCAGTTTCTAGCCACTACAAAAAGGTGCCACAAACATTCGTGCACATACAGGTCCCTTTCCCTTCTTTATAATCTCTTTGGGATATAAGCCCAGTAGTAACACTGCTCAATCAAAGGGTATGCACAGTTTGATAACTTTTTGAGTATAGTTCCAAACTACTCTCCAGAATGGTTGGATTCATTCACAACTCCACCAACAATGCATCAATGTCCCAGTTTTCCCGCATCCCCTCCAACAATCATCATTATTTTTTCCTGTCATCTTAGCCAATCTGACAGGTGTGTAGTGGTATCTTAGAGTTGTCTTAATTTGCATTTCTCTGATTAATAAATAATGACTTGGAGCATCTTTTCATATGACTAGAAATAGTTTCAATTTCTTCATCTGAGAATTGTCTGTTCATATCCTTTGACCATTTTTCAATTGGAGAATGTATAGCCACATTTTTCAATAGTATTTTGTTTTTCCAAGTATATGTGAAAACAGTTTTTGACATTCACTTTTGCAAAATCTTTGATTCAATTTTTTTCTCTCTTCCCCAAGACAGCAAGTAATTCAATATAGGTTAAATATGTGCAGTTTTATAAATATATTTGCATGTTAGTCCTGTACAAAAAAAATCAGATCAAAATGGAAAATAAAACATGAGAAAAAATTAGTGAACAAGCCACAAAAAAGTGAAAATACTCAACTCTGATCTACATTCAATTTCCATAGTCCTCTCTCTGGATGCAGATGGAATTTTCCATTGTAAGTCTATTAGAATTGTATGCCTATATTTTAAGCGTTTTTCAAATATATGAGTGCTGTATTTTGTCAAAGGTCTTTTCTGAATCTATTCCTATAATTATATAGGCTTTTGTATTTTTATTTTGCTAATAATTTTCCTGATATTGGACTATCTTCACATTTCTGTATAAATCCATAGTGAGGGGTGTGTGTATGCATTGTTAGAATTCTTTGTTAAGATACATTACAGATTGTTCCATGAATAATAATTAGCTTTTTCTGAGTTGCTTCCCTTTTAATTTTAGTTTTATTAGATTTACTTATGCAAAATCTTTTAAATTGTATTTAATAAAAATTATTCATTTTATCTTCTGTAATTGTTTTATTCCTTTTTTGGAATTTTCTCCTACCCATAAATATGACAGGTAATTTTTTCATGTTTGTATAATTTATTTATAATGTGATCTTTTAGATCAAAATCACATAACTACATTGAGCTTATCTTTTACAAGCTGTGAGGTGTTCATCTAAATCTAATTTCTTTCATGCTGCTTTTCAATTTTCCCAGCAGTTTTTCTTAAATAGTGAGTTCTTATCCCAGTAGTTGGAATTTGTATTTATAAAAAGCCAGGGTATTAAATACAATTTATTCTTCATGTTTCATACCCTAATCAGTTCCACTGATTGATTTCTAATATTTTTAATTGGCACCAGGTTATTTTAATTTAACAAATAAAAGCAGTATTGTCATTTTTATTATATTGTCTCATTCTATCCATAAGCAAATATATATCCATAAGCAATAATATTTTTTTCCTATTTAGGTCTGTATTTACATAAATAGGAGTTCATACTTGTATTGTACATACAAGGTAGCATAGTTAATAGAGCACCAGGCCTGGAGTCTGGAAGACGTGAGTTCAAATATGACCTCAACTAGCTAGCTCTGTGACCTTGGACAAGTCAGCTAAGCCTGTTTGCCTCATTTCCTTATCTGAAAAGTGAACTGAAAAAAGAAATAGCAAACCACTATAGTATATTTGCCAAGAAAACCCCAATTCAGATTACAAAGAGTCAGACAGGACTAAACAACAACATTTTGTATTCATATGATTTTTCTATGTACTTAAAATGTACATTCCCAAATTTTATATATTTTTTGTAGAAATTTTAAATGTTATTGCTAATTTTTTTTGCTATTATATTGAAACACTGATGGTTTTTCTTGCTTTAATTTATATCCTGAAAGTTTCTTATTTGAATTTATTTAAAATATTTTGTGTGATTCTATAGAGTTCTATACTATATTAACGTTGCATTAGATTTCTCTGATAAAGTTCTTATTTCCACACTATATAAAAAGTAATTGAAATGTATTCAAAAAAGGGTATCCTTCAATAAATAATTGGTCTAGAGATATGAAGTCAGTTTTCAAGGACAGAGCCCAAAGCAATTTTATAGTCATATGGATAATAGTTCCAAATTATTACTAATTAGAGAAATACAAATTAAAGCAATTCTGAGATTTCATCTCATACCCATCAGAGTAGCAATGTTGACAAAAATAAAGGAGAATGATAAATGTTGGAGGGGCTATGGGGGAAAAGGCATATTGATGTACTATTAGTCAACCTGAAGGATTTAGGGTTCAAAATGAAACATACATGTATTTTTATATAATTAATGAGGGTATTTGTTTTATTTGATTACATATTATTTGTTTTTTCTTTGTTCTTTTTAAAATTTTTCCAATGGATTGCTGCAGCAGGGTGTGTGCGGGGGGGATTAGGACAGAGAAAAAAGACATTTTTAAAACTTTTTTTTAATGGGTGAGAGAGTGCTATAGGTTTGAAATGTACCTTCAGAGGGAGGTGTTGTTTTACTAATTTAACCTCAGTGCTTTACTTTTTAGAAGAGAACCTTCATGAAATGGATAATCTGAAAATGTTTATAATATAAAAACAAAACATAACAATTAAACTTACACAACAATATTAATTAGAGAAATTAACCTATAGTTCTTTTTCTCCCCCATAACTCTTTATGGCTTGGATATAAAGACCAATTTTTGTCTCATAAAAACTATTTAATAGAATGCCTTCTTTTTCAATTATTGAGAATAATTTTCTTGAAAAGATATTAATTGCTCATTAAATATTTAATAGAATTCCCTTGAAAATCTATCAGGGTTATCTTTTCTTTAGTAGTTCATTAATGACTTTCTTAATTTTTCTTTCTGAGCTGGGATTGCTTACTTTTTTTCTTTTTTAAATTAATTTGTATATTTTGTATTTTGTAGATAATCTATTTTTAATCTGTTTTTATATAGTTTTATTTATTAGTTTCTGATTACTCTTTTAAATGCCTCTCTCTTCACTGTGAATTCACCTTATAAAGTTTTGATGTGGATAATTTTATTTTTTGCCCATTTTTAATGAAATTAGCTAATGGTCTATTATTGATTTTGATAGCCTTTTAAAAATTGTTACTTATACTCTTTTGTTCTTATATTAACTCCCCATCAAAATGTATTGTTTACCCAACAAAGTATCTCTTGTAACAAAGAATTAAAAAGAGAAAAAAAAATGTAGTTAAGTAAAATCAATCAGCATATTGAGTCTGATAATATGACATTCCACTTGCATGGATTCCTCAACTCTACAAAGATAAGAAGGTTATGCATTGTCTCAGCTCTTTTCCAGGACAATGGAAATTGTCTTTGGTCATTATAATTATTTGACATTCAATTGAATTTTTGGCAAGGAGTGTGATGTTTTATTCCATTTACAATGCTATAATTATGTATATCTTATATTGTTTGTTGCTTACTTCATTCTCTATGAATTCTTCTAATTCTTCCTCAGCTTCTTTAAATTCTTTACATTCATTCATATAAAATAATATTTTTTTTGATATATTTTAATCTTTTTCCTCTCCTTGTAATAAAGAACAAGAAAATGGGAAATGGGGCAGATAAAGCAGTTCAGCAAAGTAACTAGTGTATTAACCTAATCTAAGGTTCCTCTGTTTCACATCCATAGTTCTCTAACTCTGCAAAGAATGGAGAAAGGTCTATTTTGTCAAATTTTCTCTAAAGTTAGCTTGGATATAGTCATTACACAGAGGTGATGGTGATGATGATGATGACGATGATGATGATAACACTGATGATGAAATGATGATGATTGTAGTTAATTACACAGAGCTTAATTAACTATTTCATCCTCTCTATTTATATTGTAGTAGTCATGTACAATGTTTTCCCGGTTCTTGTAACTTCATTCTACAGAAAACTCATCTATTCCTTGGATTGCTTTAAATTAATCATTTCTTATGGCATGATAAAGTACCATTCCACTTATAGACTGTAATATTTTCTTTTTTCCTTTTTATATATTTATTTATTTTTATTAAAGCTTTTTATTTTCAAAACATATGCACAGATAATTTTTCAACATTGATCCTTGCATAGCCTTGTGTTCCAAATTTTCCCCTTCTCACCCCCAAGCCATCCCCTAAATGGCAAGTAATCCAATATATATTATCCATGTTAAAATATATATTAAATTCAAATATGTTTATGTAAACATATTTGTACAATTATCTTGCTGCACAAGAAAGATCAGAACAAAAAAAGGAAAGAAAATGAATAAGAAAACAAAATGCAAACGAACAACAAAAAGAGTGAGAATGCTATGTTGTGAGCCACACTCGGTTGCTGTAGTCCTCTCTCTGTATGTAGTTGGCTCTTTTCATCATGAGCTCATTGAAACTGGCTTAAGTTATTTCATTTTTAGGAGTGACATCCATCAGAATTGATTGTTGCATAGTATTGTTGTTGCCATGCATAAGGATTTCTTGGTTCTGCTCTATTCACGTAACATCAGTTCATGCAAGTTTCTCCAGACCTCTCTAAAATCATCCTGCTGGTCACTCTTACAGAACAATAATATTCCTTAATATTCATATACCAGAATTTATTCAGCCATTCTCCAATTGATGGGCATCCACTCAGTTTCCAGTTTTTGGCCACTACAAAAAGGGCTGCCACAAACAATTTTGCACATGTGGGTCCCTTTCCCTTCTTTAAGATCTCTTCGGGATATAAGCCTAGTAGAAACACTGCTGGATCAAAGGGTATGCACAGTTGGATAATCTTTTGAGCATAGTTCCAAATTACTCTCCAGAATGGTGGGATCTATTCAGTTTCACCAACAATGTATCAGTGTTTCAGTTTTCCCACGTCTCTTCCAACATTTGTCATTATCTTGTCCTATCATTTCAGCAAATCTGAGAGGTGTGTAGTGGTATCTCAGAGTTGTCTTAATTTGTATTTCTCTGATCAATAGTGATTTAGAGCACCTTTTCATATGACTAGAAATGGTTTTAATTTCTTCATCTGAGAATTGACTATTCATATCCTTTTATCATTTATTAATTGGAGAATGGCTTAAATTCTCATAAATTTGAGTTAATTCTCTATGTAGTTTAGAAATGAGCCCTTTATCAGAATCTTTAAAAGGTAAAAATGTTTTTCCCAATTTATTGTTTCCCTTCTAATCTTGTCTGCATCAGTTTGTTTGTATAAAAACTTTTTAGCTTAATATAATCAAAATTATCTATTTGGTGTTTAATTATGAATTCCTATACTTCTTTAGTCACAAATTTCTTCCTTCTCCAGAGATCTGAGAGTTAAACTATCCTATGTTCTTCTAATTTGCTCATAACATCAGTCTTTATATCTAAATCATGAACCCATTTTGTCCTTATGTTTGTATATGGTTTTAGGTTTGGGTCAATGCCTAGTTTCTGCCAAACTAGTATAAGAAGTCAAGTCACTCTCCAATTGATAAATGGTCAAAGAATATGAACAGACAATTTTTAGAGGAAGAAATTGAAACCATTTCTAGTTTTATATAAAAAGATGTTCTAAATCACTATTGATCAGAGAAATGCAAATTAAGACAACTCTGAGGTACCACTACACATCTCTCCAATTGGCTAAGATGATAGTAAAAGATAGTGATGAATGTTGGAGGAGTGGTGGGAAAACTGAAACATTAATACATTGTTGGTGGAGTTGTGAAATGATCCAGCCATTCTGGAAAGCAATTTGGAACTATGCCCAAAGGGCTATCAAAATGTGCATATCCTGTGATCCAGCAGTGTTTCTGTATCCCAAAGAGATCATAAAGGAGAAAAAAAGGGTCCCACCTGTGCAAAAATGTTTCTGGCTGCCTTTTGTGTAGTGGCAAGCACTGGAAACTAAGTGGATGCCCATTAATTGGAGAGTGGCTAAATAAGTTATAGTATGAATGTTTTGGAATATTATTGTTGTATAAGAAATGATCAGCAGGATAATTTCAGAGGCCTGGAGAGATTTACATGAAAGTGAAATGAGCAGAACCAGGAAATTCTTATGCAAGGTAACAACAATACTATACAATGATCAATTCTTTTTTTTTTTTTTTATTTAATAGCCTTTTATTTACAGGTTATATGCATGGATAACTTTATAGCGTTAACAATTGCCAAACCTCTTGTTCCAATTTTTCACCTCTTACCCCCCACCCCCTCCCCCAGATGGCAGGATGACCAGTAGATGTTAAATACATTTAAATATAAATTAGATACACAATAAGTATACATGACCAAAACGTTATTTTGCTGTACAAAAAGAATCAGACTCTGAAATATTGTACAATTAGCTTGTGAAGGAAATCAAAAATGCAGGTGTGCATAAATATAGGGATTGGGAATTCAATGTAATGGTTTTTAGTCATCTCCCAGAGTTCTTTTTCTGGGCATAGCTAGTTCAGTTCATTACTGCTCCATTAGAAATGATTTGGTTGATCTCGTTGCTGAGGATGGCCTGATCCATCAGAACTGGTCATCATCTAGTATTGTTGTTGAAGTATATAATGATCTCCTGGTCCTGCTCATTTCACTCAGCATCAGTTCATGTAAGTCTCTCCAGGCCTTTCTGAAATCATCCTGTTGGTCATTTCTTACAGAACAATAATATTCCATAATATTCATATACCACAAAATATTCATATACCACATATACCTCCAACTGATGGGCATCCATTCAGTTTCCAGTTTCTAGCCACTGCAAAGAGAGCTGCCACAAACATTCGTGCACATACAGGTCCCTTTCCCTTCTTTATAATCTCTTTGGGATATAAGCCCAGTAGTAACACTGCTCAATCAAAGGGTATGCACAGTTTGATAACTTTTTGAGTATAGTTCCAAACTACTCTCCAGAATGGTTGGATTCATTCACAACTCCACCAACAATGCATCAATGTCCCAGTTTTCCCGCATCCCCTCCAACAATCATCATTATTTTTTCCTGTCATCTTAGCCAATCTGACAGGTGTGTAGTGGTATCTTAGAGTTGTCTTAATTTGCATTTCTCTGATTAATAATGACTTGTAGCATCTTTTCATATGACTAGAAATAGTTTCATAAATTAAATTTTTAAAAAGATATGAAAACAATAAAATTATTTGTACTTCTTTAAATTATTGATACTTCTTTTTTCTTCTTTGTTTCCTTTTTTCATTCTGTGGTATGAGTGATCATGGACAGAGCAATTTGGGAGAGGTTTAATGAGGCACCTAATTAATCCATGTGGGCCTGCATATCATAGGATCATAGATTTTTATTTGAAATTATATTTCTCAGCTATTGTAGACAAACCTCCTTATTTTACAGATGATGGAACTCAGTCCTAGAAGAGTTAAGATATTTATCCAAGATCATATAGGTGGTGACAGAACCTTGGCTGGAAACCTTCCTTCTAAATCTCAATCTTGAATTTTTTCCCCAAAGTATCATGATGCCTCTAGATATTATTGTTTGAAGCAAGCAAGATCAAAAACAGTGGGTTAGTTCATAATATATGGATATCTTGGAATGCTTATGAAAGTAGGATGTAACAGGAAGTTGCCATGAATCAAAATAAACTAAAACAGCTTATCTTCTGGAGGCTGTGACATTAGGAAGGAATAGGTGGGTACTGTGCAGCCTAATAGATAAACAAAATCTATGAGCCAAGAAGGTTAATAAATGCATGACAAAGCAAATAGATTAAGAAAAGCAAGGAATAAGATTGTGATATCTGATATAAAGGCAGGTGCTATTTCTTCTCAGTCTTGTTAGATTGTGCCTGTTGTGTGTGTATGTATACGTATAGGTAATGGAACAAAGGAATATATTTGCAGATGCAAAGAGACAGGATCCCTCAAATGCTGGAAAATCTTGATTGGAGCAAAGTGAGAAGATTAGGAATCCTAGGAATTCATTTGCCATATAAGGCACAATTCTACATGAAAAAAAAAATCAGCACATTATCAGTAAATACAAAATGTTTATTGAATAAGTTTGTATTGAATAGAAGAACTCGATTTTAAGACCATTGTAATAGCCCAGAATGGTATTAACAATGGCAGAAGTAGGAATAGAGAAAAGACAAATAATTGCAATCAATGAGACACAACAATTAGTATCTTATTTTACATTTCATAAAGGATAGAAAAGAACCCTGAGGTTTAAAATATGGTAGAATAGGGTGAATAGTTTTGGACTATGGATTATGATGTAAGAAAGCTTAGACAGCAACATGATGAATTTGAGCTGACAGAATATCTAGACTTCTGTCTGTATAACTTCAATACTTGAAGACTCAGATCTGTGGCTTAGTAGAGAGAAGATGACAAGAGAAATTTGATAATCATTTCTACAGAGGCAGATGAAACTCTAAGACTGAACAAGATTGCCAAGGGATTGAGTATCAAAAAGAAGGAAATTGGCCAAAGGGGAAGCCGTAAGGAATACCCAATTTAACATGTCAAGACGATGAAGAGGAAGCAGCACAGAAGCCAGAGAGGTGAGAAGAGAACCAGGACAGCATGATTTCTATGATACCAAGGGAAGAGAGAATATCCAATGGAATAAAATGATAAATCCTACAGCGAAGTTCTCTAGGAAACCTTCTCTGAAACTCTGATTGATGAGGATCTCTCCTTGAAGTCAAGGACTTTATTTCCACAAAGTGGGCACAGTGCCAAGCATATGACAAATATTTAATAAATGCTAGGTGATTGACTGATCAACTATCTTTGGGGATCTTATTGACCATAATGTTCTATATTACTCTTTTCCCTCAGGATTATATTGTTTCCTACTTTTCTTAATTTTATTTAGGAAGCTTGTCTCTCCAACTAGAGTCTCCACATAGCATTTAGAACAGAACCGAGTACAAAGTATTTCCTCAGAAGGACTTATTGAATTTAATTTTGAAATATTTCGCAAATACTAGCTCCTTCTTAGATTTTTAATCATAGGATCTTACTGATGGAAGAAAAGAAGAAATCTTATATGTCTATCCAGTCCAACCTCTATCCAATAAATGAGGTGCTCTATAAGATCTTTAATAGGTGGTCACCTCGCTTTGACAGCCTATCCTACTGTTGGGATCTTAAAGAAGGGAAAGGGACCCATATGTGCAAAAATGTTTGTGGCAGCCCTTTTGTAGTGGCAAGAAACTGGAAATTGAGTGGATTTCCATTAATTGGAGAATAGCTGAATATCCCCCCTTTTACTGAAACAAAAAAGGATTTTTAGTTATTTCTATCCACTGCAACATGAAATAAATAAAGGACAACAAATACATATAACACATCTTCTAGATTGTAGTCCCTCATTAATTTGAAGATAGCTACCATTCCCAAATCATGGCAGTGGTGTTAGTGGTTTTTATGTTGCAAAACAAATTGTAGTAAATGATTATAATAGAATACTACTGTACTATAAGAAGTGATGAGCTCATTGATTTTAGAGAGAGGAAAAAAAACAGAGAAAGACTTTCATGAAATAACGAAGAGTGAAATGAATGGAACCAAGAGAACATTGTACATATTAACAGCAATATTGCTTTAAGAATGACTTTGAACAAGTAAGTTATTTTGACTATTATAAATACCCAAATTAACTGTAAAGGACATATGGAGAAAGATGCCAGCTGCGTCCAGAGGAAGGACTGATAAATAGAAGTATGTATATAATTATATATATATATATATATATATATATATATATACACACACACATATATTTATGGCATGATATTAAGTTCTTCACTATTCTCACCATCTTCTTCAAAATATACTTCAGCTTGTCAGTGTCTTAAAGCGTGATATTCAGATCAGCTCTACAATTCTGGGCATTGTACTTCTGTTAATGCAGCTTAAATTTTAATTTTTTAATTATTACTTTTAAGGAAGCCACTCCACTCTAGTGGTGCATATTGAGTTTACAATAATCTAAGATCCAGAGGCCTTTTTTGTATTAACTGAAGCTAAATCAAATCCTCCATATTCTATATTTTTACAGGCAAATTTTTTTTTTACCTAATTTTGTTCCTTGAAAGGAAGAGCAATAAATAGAATGGTCTTAGATTTATCCCAGTGAGATAGCATAGTAGATAGAGTGTCAGGCCTGAAAATTGAATTCAAATCTGGCCTCAGCTACTTATTAGCTATGTGACCCTGAGCCAAGTCACTTACATTTGCTTACCTCAAATCCTCATTTGTAAAATAAGCTGGAGATGAAAATGGCAAATTATTTCAGTATCTTTGCCAAGAAACCTAAATAAGTCAGAAAGAGTTGGGCACAACTGAAACAAATGAACAACAACCAAGATTTATCCCATCATTCCAAACCATCCATTTCTGTTTAGATCCTAATTCTATCATACTAAATATTATCACTTATTTTTATTGTTATTCAAAGGTATAGTAATCATGTTATTTGTGTCTACTGAATCAATGTTGCCCAGATCAGATACTAGATAGAGCCTTGGGGCAATCTCTATTTTGATAGTAATTTTTCAAAGAATTAACATCTGAGTGTTGACAAATATCATTCAATTACACATTTGAAAATTCTAATCTTTCACCTGACTCTCTACTAAAGAACTCTGTGATTGAATGACACTGGATTCCTTATAATTCCTCACACAAGATGTTACAGTTCCCTTCTTTTGATACATTGACTGCCTATCCCCCCTGCCTGGAATTTCATTCTTTCTCATCTCTTCCTCCTGGCTTCCCTGGATTTCATCAAGTCCCAGCTAAAATTCTTTTTTAAAAAGTTTTTTCTCAATTCTCCTTAGTGTTTAGTGCTTTTCTTCTGAAATTATTTCTAATTTATCCTGTAAGTATCTTATTTGTACATAATTTTTCCTCTTCTCTGCCTCATGTGAGCTCCTAGAAGGGGATCATGATTTTACTTTTCCTTATATCCTATGAATTTAGATCAATACTTTACATACACAAAGTGCTGAATTAATGCTGAGCAACTGACTTGTTGATTCTTGTTCCATGTGAGATAAATATCCTATTTTGTTATCCAGGATGTCACTCTGGGACCTGATCTTGCCTTCCAATTTGGAAATTTATTTTTTTCTGTCTCCTGAAGACTCTCATTTGCTTCAACTTTGACAGGCAGTCTCTCAAAAAAGTTTCCTCCACTTCAATGACCTCTCCCTGAACTTTGCTAGTGCAAGTAAAGGTTTTAGACTTGGTATTTCCCCAGAATATCCAAACAGACAGAAGCCATCATTTGTCACCATGTGTTAAGGGGAGAGTGGTGGAAAAAGGACCCTTCCGCTAAATAGAAGTATGCCAAATAGAGGTTGATAGTCAAGTACTAATCCATATAGTATACACAGGATGTACAAAATAACTTTTGTATATGCATACACCATGTAGGTTTATTCAAATGATACATGTAAATTATGCATGCACTAAGTATGTTTATATATATATTTAACTATGAATAAAGATTCTGCACGGTTGCATAAACAGATGAGGCATTTTAATTGATTATACAGAGCATTAACTGAATAACAAGAGCTATAAAAAAAAAAAAAAAACCTAAGAAAACCCAAGTACATTTGTTCTAACCAATGTGTACAAGGCCTGAAGTGACAAATATGGTTGATATATTTTAGGGTCTTTGCAATTTTAATGCCACTTCCCTTTTCAATTTTGTTACATGTTACTTGTCTTTCCAGTAAAAAGCAAAACAAAACAATAATAACAACAAACCCACTGGATGTCATATCCTTTGCTTTTACACTTTGTGTGTGGGGTTGTCCCCCATGGATTCAATTCCTTTCCTTCACAACTCTATTCTATTCTAGTCTAGTCTATTATTCTCATATTTTTTTTTTAGAAATTTCACCTAGCTTACCTCAAAGCATAGCTCTAAATTTCTGTATTTCTCTCCTTTGACATTACTTTATACTTAGATTATAGCTACTTATCTATCTATTTATATATGTTGTGTCTGCCTCCCATTCTCGAGTAAAATGGATAAAGGAATGTTCCTTGAGGGAGAGAACAAAGTTTTACAAAACACTTCACTGAACATAATTTGTGGAGGAAGAGATTAGAAATCCAAATAAACAGTAAGCATTTATTAAGAATTTACTGTAATCCATTATTAGCAAAATGCTCTTCTTACTGTTCCTCATGCAGGGCACATCTGTGTCTTTGCAATGGCTTCTTTCCATTCTTGTAATGCACTCCCTCCTCATTTTTGCTTCCTTTGTTGCTGTTGTCCATCCTTCATTCTCCAAGAGGACCAAAGATATTGCACGGTTGCTGCCTTCAATTGTGCATGTATGGATTTAATGAATCAAAGCTGTGATAAGTGTCAGCATATAGAGTCATTAAAGCCCAAGACAAAGATCAGGATGACATGTTATGGACCAAGATGCAGTAGTTGATCTTGGCCTTAGAGGCAGCTTATGTATCACCTTCCATGTGAAGCCTTTCCTATTCTCCCCCTAGCCATGTTAATGTCCTCTCTGAAACTTCCTTAAATTTAACTACTTTAAAGTTGTATTTACTTTTATTCTAAATATATTTCTACATGTACGTTTTGTCTTGCCCATTACAATGTAAATCCCTTGCTTCATTATTGTATTTGTATCTGTACTACCTAGTACAGTTTCTGTCATATAGAAGGTGAACTGCATCTGGAAAAAAAGTAGAAAAATGCTATTGAATCTAAGAACTTAGGAGAAATACCACTCTTTCTCACCATGCAGCCGTTCCCTTCATAGGGGTAATAGAAAATTTATTCAAGAATATAAACAATGGAGAAAATGGCTGAGACACTTTCCATTTAGGGGCTTCCCTTGTAGTTAGGGAGAAGCAATGAGAGATGATTGTCCATTTTATCACAGTTAAATATGCAAGAAGTTCTTGATTAGGGTAGGAAGAGAGGATGATTGAGGCACCACTGAAACATTACTTGAACCACTCCTGTCATAAATCTCTAAAAAAATCAAAACTTAACAGCCTCCAGAGATTAAGAGAGCATCTTTGCTGAAAGATCAACATTCTTTTAATGTTAGGATGTAAGCAAACAAAAAAGGCATCCTGGGAACTACAGAGCAAAATTGTAGTTTATAGGTCAAATATTCAGCCTGAACCAGTCTGGATTTTACACATTACACACATAAAGCAAACAGTCTGGATAAATGATATCAAGGTACTCACAGATAATTCTGTAAAGATGGCCTCTAGGGCAATTGTTTGCAATTAATAAATTGGTGAATTATGGACACAAAGTTTGTGAGTGCAGAGATCATCTTTCCATAGTAATGGCCTAAGTATTTATAGGATTCTGCTACAACATATGGTGCATTGTCACATTGAGTAGGAAGAGATTAGTGATACTGAAATTCTAACTTCACCTATCTATTATTATTCTTTACATAATTTTTGCTAAATAATTAATATAAGGCAGTCTGTGGTGGGATCTTAGACATCCACAGAAAAATAATGGATCTATAATAGACTAGGAAGTTCTAAAAGTCTGTTATTCTCATAAATCAAAGAATCTTAATGTTAGAGGAGATTTAGAGGTCACAAGTTCCCTATTTTCCTGGAGTAGCATTATGTTTCATAACATACTTATTCCCCATCCTCTATTTGAACTTCCACCACAAGCCACATCTTGACCCAGAGTCTTACAATGTGAATTACATTACTATGCTGGATAGGGCTTCAGCAGAATGTGGTCAGAGTTTGATCCTTCTATGCATCTCTTCTGTCTGCACAACAATGCCTTTATCTCAGCAGATTTCATCTCCCATTAGTCATCCCAATCATTACTCCCTTAAGCTTTCATTGCTCTCCAGAACTTTTCTTTCTTTTTTTCTCATCTGACTATCATTTTATGACTAGCCCTTTCACCATCTGCCTCATCTCTGCCTTTCTTAGCATTCAAAACATGGCAGCTATTCCATTTATCAGGGAAGCAGCCAGAACACTTACCCTGGTTATATCTCAAACATAAAGTTTCATTACTCTCAATCTTCTTTTATACAAGTCTCAGATTTGAGAAGTCTCCTACAGGAGCATCCAAAATAAGTCTGGATACTTACTCTTTGGAGAGTTTTTCTGATACTATTTTCTCTTGTTACTCCTTCTACTTGTTTGACTACTCCTTCTTTGCCTCCAGTGCTGGATTTTCATCTGTAGTATGTGTCCTAACTGTGAATATATCCAATGACTTTTTCCTGGTCCCTCTTTTCTTTTCTTTTCTTTTCTTTTCTTTTCTTTTCTTTTCTTTTCTTTATATTCTCTCTCTTTTTTCTCTACATTATCTTACGTGACGTTATTATAAGTTTTCATGAGTTTAATGATCATTTCCTATGTGATCTGTATATCCAGTTCTAGTCTCCTGATAGCTATTACCATCTCACCAACTGTTTATTGGACATTTCAACTTGTATGCTTTCTAAGTAATTCAAACTCATCATGCCCAAAACATAACCCATTATCTTCTCCAAATACCCTCTATCAGCAAGCTTTCCTATTTCTTCAAATTTTTTTAAATATATGGAATAAAACAAACATTTCCATAACATAATTCAATTAAAAAATTGTACATGAAATTTCAGATCTACCATGTACAACTTGTATTCCTTCCAAATATACAATAAAATTATCATGTAAATTTCTTTCCCCCTTCCCCTCTCAGAAATTGTTACCATTAGACACAAATAGGTGTGTGTGTGTGTGTGTAAACATACACATGTATTTCACATACATATGTATATGTATGTGTAAAATTATTCTATATATAATTTTACCTATCAGTTCTTTCTCTGATTAGAGAAACTGTCTTTCTTCCTATGTCCTTTATTTAATTAATTTAAATAGTTTAGATATTTATAATGGAGAAAAAGGTATTTATAATGAAGAAAATAATATCCATTTAAAGTCATTCTTAAAATAATATTGCTGTTAGTATATACAATGTTCTACACCTCATTTTGCTCATCATTATTTTCATGCAAGTCTTCCCATGTTTTTTCCCTAAAATCATTGAGCTCATCATTTCTTATAGCACTACCACAACTTGTTCAATTGTTCCCCAATTGATAGTCATCCTTGCAATTTCCAGTTCTTTCCCACCACAGAGATGAGATAAACATTCTAGAGGACATAATATACTTTTTTAAATATTTCTGCTTTTAACTATAAAATTTTAGCTATAAGACTACAAAATTAACTACCAAAACTACAAAATGTACAACACATGGCCAATATTTGTAAAGGTACTATGAACCACTAAGAAAAAGGTGTATTCCTGTCTATTTCTATTCAATTTTCTCCATATATTATTTCTCTAAAATTGTATTTATTTCCTTAACTTCTTTTGTATTGTTTTTTGCTTAGATTTATCTAATTCTGAGAGGGGAAGATTAAAGTCTCCTATTATTATAGTATTCCACCTGTAATTCATTTAATTTTTCTTTTCAAAATTTAAATGTTATAGTATATACACATACTACATATAGGTTAAGTATTTATATTGTTTCAGTATCTATGGTATCTTTTATCAAAATGTAGTTATCCTGTTTAATCTCTTTTAATATATCTATTTTAGCCATTACTTTGTCTGAGATTATAATCACTACGCCTACCTTTTTTGTGTTTCAGAAGAAGCATAATAAATTTTACTCAAACCCACAATTTTAACTGTCTATCTTTAATTTTTAAATGTGTTTCTTGTAAACAGCACATTTTTGGATTATGATTTTTAATCCATTCTTTTTCCATTTCATGAATGAGTTCATTCCATTCACATTTAAAGGTATAATTACTGTTTCTGAATTTCCCTCCAGCTTGTCTTTACTCATTTATTTATTTATTTGCCTCTTTTTTTTATCTTATTGCTGTTACTTTATCTTCTCCTCTTACCATCTTGTTGCTTAGTTTGCCTTCCCTTCCAAAAGTCCCTGTCTTATCTATTCATTCCACCCTTCTACTCTTAATCAATATACCCTTCTAAAAGTCCCTTCCTCACCATACCCCCTCCATTATCTCCCTGCCTAAAAGTTCATAAGATTTTTTAAAAGTCTTCAGATAAATATGATATTTTCTCTTTATCCAAAATGAGAGTAAGATTCCAATAGTGTCAGCCCTTCACCTTCACCTGCTTCCTCTTATTAGTTGTTCCTTTCATGTACTGTTTAGAGATAATTTCTCCTTTTAATTTTTTCCTATCCAAATTAGTTTTTTTAGAATCATCTCATCATACACAAATCAGCTTCAATCTTTCTTTCAAACTATCTTAATAATGACAATTCAAGAATACTATTACTACTAATAACTAACATTAATAACATTCATACATCATAGGTAAATAGTTTGACTTTAATGTATTATTTGTAATGTTATTTGTAATCTTTAATGATTTCCTTATATTTTTTCTGGATTTTTTCATATTGAATTTTTCATTGGGTTCTGTTGGGTTTTTTTTTTTTTTTTTTTTTGGTTACAAATGCCTGACAGTCTTTAAATTCATCAAATATATTTTTGTTTTTTCCATTCAAAATTATACTCAACTCTGCTGGATAAGTTAGGCTTCAATGCAATTCTGCTCTTTTTTGATTCAAAATATAATGTTCAAAGAAACTTGTTGTCTCTCCTTATTTTGTTGTCCAAATCGTTTGTTCTTGTAATGAGATGTGTCATATTCTCTTCTATTTTTTCTAGTCATTACTATATATTGTTGCCTTATATCATCATTTGATTCCACTAATCCAATCTTAGTTTTCAAGCACTGATTTCCTTAATATTTTGTTTCTCTTTGGTTTGGTCTCTTTTTACAACTTTCTTAGATTTTAAAATGTTTTCCTTGTTTTCTGATTTTTTAAAAGTTCCTTTTAAGTTCTTCAAAGACTTTATTTTTTTTGGTTTGTGACCATCTGACATTACTTTTAAGGGCACTATCTTCCTCTGAATATGAACCTAAATCTTCTTTTACATCAAAGTAATTATCAATTGTCTCTACTAATCAAGTTCTTTTTCCTTAGTAATTTTTGTTTTTAATTTGTCTTATTTTATTTTAGCTGCTTAATATTATTATAATGAAGTTTTAATCCTGAGTTGTGGGTAATGTTGCCCTAGTTCTCAAGTCCTTCTTACTGTTGTTTGATGGGTTTTATCTGGAAGCTCAACCTCAAGGGTTCCTCTTTTTCTCTCCTAAGTCCCAATCACACTGTTCCAAAAATGTTTTTCTTCTCTGTGAGTACCAAATTCACAAGGGCTGTGTTCATTCCTCCTGACCCACAGCATAGCTAGGGATCATGTCTGGTCAACACCACTAGGGCTGACTTCCAGAAGCAGTAAGGGCACTTCAACCTTCCCTCACTCAATATTTGCTGTTCTTTAGGTCAAAGATTGTGAGATAAAAATTTGTGATGTGAAATTTCTTGAGCTGATGAGTGATATGAAAGTTGAAATGAAATTTCTTGAGGCACTGTATGCTTCTCTCAGAGTCTATTGTGTGTTGATTTTGTGGAGTCAACCTAGAGATGTTTATACTTCAGATCAAACCTCAGCCCCTGGAGTCCTCTCTGAGGTCTTTTCAAATTGTCCTCCTGAAACACCTACTTTACCGCTTTTATTTTTGCTGCTCTACATTCATTTCATGGCAAATTGCTGTCTGTTTGTGGAGGAAATCTGAAGAGTCTAGAACCTCCTTCCAACCTACTCTACCATCTTCCCAGATTGCATCTCTTCTCAATTTCTTTTAAGGACACTAATAGTATTTCAGTTTCCTAGATTCACATCATCTCTGCAACCAAGACCCAAACTCTAATCACCTTTTGTCTGGAGGATATCAATAGCCTTTCAATTGCTTTATTTTTCTCAAGACTCTCCTTATCTTAATTATATACAACTATTGAAATAATTTCTGTCAAGCAGTGATCTGATTATGCCACTCTTCTATTCAATAAATTTCAAGGATTCCTTGTTATTTCTAGTGTCAAATATTAAGTCCTTGTTTTTCATTAAAAATTGTTAACAATTTGGTTCTACCTAGGCCTGGTTAATCTATCTTACTGTGTCCTGTATATGCAGTCCCTATGCCTATGTCTAGAATGCACTCTCTCCTCACTTGTGTTTTATATTGACTTGGACAAAGACACTACTTTATATCATGTAACTTTGTGTAACTGGCATTTGGTTGGAAAGGATTTAAGTTTTGAAAGTAAAGCTTGGGGAAGATCTTACCCATGAAAAGGTTGTCATAAGGAGTATATCCTGAACTTAACGGTGATTTCAGTTGGATTAACAATATTTAGAGAAATAGATAGATATACTTTTTTCTGAGGAGCAGAATAGTGAGCCTCTAGGACCAATCTCTTGCTTTACCTATTGGCAAGTATCAAAGTTTCTTTTGAAGAAGAGGAAACTCTAGAAATACATCTTCTTGTTTTGTTGAAAGCAACATTTAGATAGACCCATGGGGACACATATAACACACATAATTAATGCACACACTCACATACAGCCCCATACATGAATATTCTCTACAGCAGTTACTCACTTCTTGACTTGCCTTAATGACAATTTTATATTTTAAAGGTAGAGGAACCACCAAGGAGAAATTATGTTCCTTATATAATTTTCCCTAGGCAGGGAAAATTGTTTGCTTGAGTAGAAAGATGAAAACTTTTGAGGAAATGTTCATTCTTCCTTAAGTTTGTGATAAAACAGAAGAAAACTAGGACTATTTTGACCTGCACATTATATTTTAACAAAGCTTATTTTAAATGGTTCAGAAAAATAATGAGTAACCTTATTGACTAAAATGCTATAAGGGAAATTATTTTGGGAGATATTCAAGAATGAAATTCTGAAGGCACAAAAAGAAATAATTATAATAAGAAAGGAAATGGTATTTGTCTAAAGAAATTGGTGTTCATTACAGAAATTCACCAAACAATTACATTTTACAAAGAAGTGTTTGGATGATAGAAGCATGGCCAAAAAACAGAGAATGAATATAGGAATAGGACATGAACCTATAAAAATGACATCAGAAGTAGAAAGGCTTATAATAAGCTGAGATTGGTAAGTGAAACTTGTGACAATGACAAAATAAAGCATTTGGTTCTGTTTTTTTTGGTGTGTGTTTTTTTTTGCTAGTTTTTTTAAATAATTATATTGAAAAAAAAAGGAGAATGAAGAAGGGATGGGATGCTTTTTGGAGTGGATGAGACAAAAATAATTCACAATAGAAAGAAGTAGAGTCACTCACCACTGGAATATATATGAAACTAGTAAAGTTTTTACACATCTATTTGTCACAATTTTTTGTTTCTTGTTTTTCTGCTTCTGAATTTCTTTAATCATATAATCATGATATCGTTCAATATTTAGCAATAGTGGCAGATTTTTTAAAAATATTTTTTCAATAGTAATTGCTCAAATTGAAAAAAATCCCCAAATTTCAAAGGTTCTTTGTGGCCAAATCAGGAGAGCTTTTATCTTCTCTGAATCTCTGTTCAAACTTTATTGTGATACATTGAGACCTACATACTAGATAGTGGTTCTACAAAGCTGATACTTGAAAATTTGTTTTCCTCTAGCTGAGGCAACACTTTCATCATCAGTCTCTCTTCATGTTCCTCTAGAAGCTTTCCCAAAACAATATTAACAAGATATACTAGTATTTGAAGATACTCTTTGTCTCCCAACTATCTTTTCCATCAATCTTTGAAAAGTGGTAAATGCTCCTGAGATGCCTTGAGGACATGTGTTTAAATTGGTAAATTCATTTAGATGGACGAAAACACTCCTCTCTTTACTTCCTCCTATCTTTATCTTCATATGGCTCTAGTAATAGCCACTACACATATTCAACATAGAAAAGCATTAGTTACCTAGTGGGAAGTTCTAGGTACAAGTCATGTCTCTGATATACACTGACTACGTGATTCTAGGTAACTAACTTGAATCTCTCATGGTCATAGACAATCTCTTGAATTAGTAGAAGGAGCTTTCAAATTTATGAGTTCTCTTTACTAGTGAAATCACAGAACAATCTTTATCCCAATCCATCTTTCATTTGTTGGTTTATGTGAATCTTTCTTAGGATTTCATAAATGCTCAGTCATTCATTTCTTCACAAATATTTTTGAGCACACATTATGTTAATGGCATTGATCGATGAGACTCATGAAATTTATATTATGTGTTGCTGCTGTTCTCAAAGGTACAGATTCATATTCCATTGTCATAGACTAATAATATTTTACAGAGCTTTTGGTGAGGAGTTTCTTTTCCTTTTCCTTTTCCTCTATGTCATGTTCTTCCATTTGCCAGTCTCTTGAAGTTGGCTTTGATTTCTCCCTATCCATTTAGAGTCATTTCCTTTCCAGCTTCCAAGTTTCATTTGTTCTTCTATGCTGTCCTGAAACCCTTTATATTATCTAATATGCTAGAGGTTAGAGAGACTTTATGATACTCTTTCATTTTCTAACAATGGAGATAACCTTACATTTATAGTACATGTGATTAATGACCATCTTACATTAAAAAAAATTCAAAGAATATACAAATAATAATAATAATAGTGGTAGTAGTTAGTATAGTACGTTAAAGTTCACAAAACATAACGAAATACTAAACAAATGATATACCAAGTGCTATACAACTATTACATCATTTCATTCTCACAACTTTTGAAATTTCATTCTCACAGTAACCTTTGAAGTTGGTACAGTTATTTTACTAAGTTTTAGATGAGGAAACTAATGCAGACAGAGGATGACTTGCCCATGTTAGTACATGTCTGAGGCTGGATGTGAACTCAGATCTTCCTTACTCCAGGTCCTGTATATTGGCTTCTGGCTAAGCTGTGCTATTTAAATCTGTTGTCTCATTTGTTCTTTACAACAACTTTTGTAATAGGTACTACTATTTTCCCACTTTTACAGATGAGAAGAAATTGAAGTTAAAGGTGATTAAGTGAGGTATCCAGGGTCATATAGGTAGTAAGTGACTAAAGTAGGATTAGCACTCTGGCCTTCCAAACTCTAAGTTCAGAGCTCTATACATTATGCCACCTAGCTACCTATATAAGAAAATTAATATGAAATGTGAATTTCATGATACTAATTATATTTGTAAATCAAACCACAAAATTTAGATCTGGAAAGGATCTTAAGATGATTTAGAATTAAAGGCTCTTAACCTGATTTCTGAACTTAGTTTTAAAAATGAATTTGCATATAATAAAAATGACAATTTTGCCTAAATTGATCTACTTGTTCAGTGCCACACCAGTCAAACTGCCAAAAGGTTATTTTATAAAAGTAGAAAAAATAATAACAAAATTCATCTGGAAGAACAAAGGTCAAAAATATCAAGGGAATTAATGAAAAAAAATACTATGTTATAAAGGAGCAGCAATCAAAACCATTTACTGATTAAGAAATAGAATGGTGGATCAGTGGAAAAGATTAGATACACATGACACAATAATCAAGGCCTATAACCCTCTAGTATTTGATAAATCCCCAAACTCCAGCTTCTTGAATAAGAACTCACTATTTGACAAAAATTGTTGGGAAAACTGGAAAATAATGTGTCAAAAAACCATCTCATACCCCCTATCAAAATAAAGTCAAAATGGATACATGATTTGGGCATAAATGAAGATACCATAAACAAATTGAGAGAATGAGAGATCAATTTATCTATCAGATCTTTGGAGAAGGGAGAAATTTATGACCAAAGAATAATTAGAGGACATTATGAAATGTGAAATGTATAACTTTTGTTACATTAAGTTAAAATATTTTTGCACAAAAAACCCAACAGAAACAAGATTAAAGGGGAAATACAAAGCTGGAAAAAATCTTTATAGACAGTATTTCTGATATTTCTAAAATATATAAATTACTGTGTCAAATTTATAAGAATACAAGTCATCAAAGGATATGAACAGACAATTTTCAGATGATGAAATTAAAGCCATTTATAGTTATATGAAAAAATGCTCTGAATCACTGTTGATTAGAGAAATGCATATTAAAATAACTCTGAGGTACTACCTTATACGCAAAGATGACAGGAAAAGATAATGATAAATGTTAGAGGGGACATGGGAAAACTGGGATACTAATACATTTTTGGTGGAATTGTGAAAAGATCCAACCATTCCAGAGAGCAATTTGGAACTATGCCCAAAGAACTATAAAATTGTGCATACCCTTTGACTCAGCAGTGCCATTACTGGGTCTGTGTCCCAAGGAAATCATGAAGGAGGGAAAAGGACCCACATGTGCAAAAATGTTTGTAGCAATTCTTTTTGTGGTAGCAAAGAATTGGAAAAGGAGTGGAAGCTCATCAGTTGGGGAATGGCTAAACAAATTGTGGTATATAAAGGTAATGAAATATTATTGTTCTATAAAATGATAAACAAGCTAATTATAGAAAGCCCTGGAAAGATTTACATGAATTGATGCTGAGCAAAACAAGAAGAACCAGGAATACATTGTGCACAGTAATAGCAAGAGCATATGATGATCAACTATGAAAGACTTGGTTCTTCTCAGTAGTTCAGTGATCCAAGGCAATCCCAATAGTCTTTGTTTTTGTTTTGTTTTTTATTCTTTTGTTTTTGCTGAGGCAATTGGGGTTAAGTGACTTGCTCAGGGTCACACAGCTAGGAAGTGTTAAGTGTCTGAGAACAGATTTGAAACCAGGTCTTCCTGACTTCAGGACTGGTGCTCTATCCACTGCATCACCTAGCTGTACCCTCTCCCCGCCAAAAAAAATCTTTGGACAGAAAATGTCACCTGTATCCAGAAAAAAGAACTAAGGAGACTAAATGTAAATCAATATATGCTATGCTCACTTTTTTTCTTCTCTTTTTTTTTTATCTTTCCAATGGTTTTTCCGTTTTGCTCTAATTTTTCTCTCCCACCATGATTCATAAAACAATCTGTATTAAAAATAAATAAAATTATAATAGAAAAAATATGAATTTATATGACTGCATTTCTCTATAATTGGTTTCCACCTTAATCTTTGTATTTTATTTTAGGTATTTATAAACATTATTCAGAGAAGGAGTCCATAACATAAAAGATTAAGCATCTCTAATCTAGTTCAATCCTCTCATTTTAAAAAGAAGGAAACAATCTCAGAGGGACTTAGTAATTTGCCGAAGTTTCCACAAGTAGCAAATAGCAGAATTAAGGTTTAGTTCAGGGTCTTCTGACTCTAAATATCTCTACTATATTGCACTGCTCACAAAGTATCTCTATTTTTGTCTTCAAAAAAAAAAAAAAACAGACCTAGAAAGAGGACAAAAGGAGTGTTCCTGTAGTATGCACTGAAATTTCAGGTTATTAGTAGGTCTCCAAATGTAAACTATTTTTGTGGGGGGAAAATAGAAATTTTTTAAAAAGTTCTCAAAATCTAATCCTGAAGTTGTTTTTGAGTTGTTTTAATTAGATTCCATGTGACCCCATTCAGGGTTTTCTTGGCAAAGGAACTGGAGTCATCTGTCATTTCCTTCTCCAGTTCATTTAGCAGATGAGAAACTGAGACAAACAGGGTTAAGTGACTTACACCACTAGTTACTACCTAGCTGCCCCAATTGAAGTTGGCAATGATCTAATGTTCCAATTGCAGCCACAAAAGAAAATTAAGCATGCCCATTTTCAAGATCTCTTAAAAATGTGTAATTAGTATATAAATGCCATGATGGGAAGTATAACTTTATTCTGCAAGAAAAGCAGCATACTTAATCATACTTTTGGTTATAAGAACCCTAGAAGTACCCTAGTCCCAACTCCCTCCTAATACAGAAATCTTTGAAGACAACTATAAGATATCTACTAGAATACTTATTCATATAAAAGAGAAAGAAAATAATTTTTCAAAAGATCAAGAGACTTCACAGAATAGAAGATAGGTTATTGGACAGGAAGCCAATTTTTACTTGATTCCATCTCATATATTTAGTAGTTCTGCAACCTGGACCAAGTTGTTTAACTTTTCAATTTCCCAGTTTCCTCATCTTGTAAAGTGAGAGAGTTAGATTTAATAGTTTCTATGGTCCCTTCAAGGTCTAAATCTATGATCCAAATTTGGAGTTGGAAAGAAACTTTGAAATCTTCAAATCCAGTTCCATCTATTTTCTTTGCATTACAAAGAGTTAATAGTTTCAATATCATTTGCCAATCAATCTTAGCAATTAAATCACTTAGGAAAAGCCTACATGAAGGCCAGTAATTTAAAAGTGTAGGGAAGTGGGAAGTGAAAGACTGGAGGGGGTGAATGGAAGGGAGACAATGTTAATAATGATCGTTAACACAATACTCATAAGCAGTTGATATTTATAATCAAATCAAGTATAATTTTTATGTCATAGAAGTGGTGTTGGTACTGCTTAGAATTTGTACTCTTTAAACATCTGGAATGACTTGAATATTTTAGTGTAAGTAGTTTGTACAATAAGATACTAACATTCCAGGAAACCTCTCTGGTGGATCTGGAATCATTACAAGTCTTACTCCAACCAAAAATTCTTTTGATGAGGTATATCCCTGAAAATGTGACTTCAGCATATAGTGCATAAGGATTCATGGACAGTCTGGCTTTAAATCTTCCAGCACCAAAGTTTCCTTTGCTGTATCATAGGATTTTAGATTTGTAACTGGTCCTTATGGTCCCCCTAATCCAATTTCTTTTTTTTTACAGATAAGGAAACTGAGGTCCAAGGATGCTGGGGGGAGGGGTCATCAAAGGTCACAAATCTTGTAAATGCCAGAGGCAAAATTTTAATCCAGACTCCATGTCCAAAACATTATCTGCCATGCAATACTGCATCATGCTTGTTAGGTAATATCTGATTAGCATTAATATAATGCTTTTAGGTTTAAAGGATATTTTATAAATATTATCTCATTTGAGTCTCACAATAATGATGTAGCTGCTATTATCTACATTTTAGAGCTGAGGAAACTGAAGTAGCCAGAGCTTAAGTCATTTGCCCAGATACATGCAGCTATTATGTTTCTGAGTTTGAATTTGAACACAAGATGTCTTGACTCAGGGCATCTTCAGACAGTGTGGTTGACATTTACTCTAAATATTACATCACCCCCTCTTTCAGGAAGTTCTCTGAACCTATAACAATCCCATGTTTTCTGGACCATAAATTTTCTTCCCCATGTTAAAGGAGAAAGACAGTGTGCTTTAAAATGTTTTTGTTCAAAAATGCCTTAGAAATGAATGACCCTTCGGATGTTCTGCTCAGTCTAGAGAAGTCGGCATCTGAGGGGGAGAAATCTTATATTTCTCATTTGTCATTCTTCAGAATGAAGATTTCTAGTGTTTTACATTTCTCAATCCCTCATAGTCTGCCACTCCACCCAAGATAGATAGGTTATCTAGTGAAACAATTTCCATCCTTCCTCAACATCATAAAATTAAATCTCCTCTTTTTAATGTCTGATAAAGTGAATCCTCATGGGGGCTGGGATATGGAATGATTAAAGAGAAAAAATAGGTCTGACTAGAATTAAAGCTGACTTCCAAGCAAAAGTCTGTTGTTATTGTTCAGTTATGTCCCACTCTTCATGACCCCAAGTGAGGTTTTCTTGGAATGGTTTCCCATTTTCTTCTTCAGCTAATTTTACAAATGAGGAAACTGAGGCAAACAAGGTTAAGTGACTTGCACAGGATTGCACAATTTATAAATGCCTGAGGCTAGATTTAAACTCAGGTATTCTCCTTCCCGCTCTCTGTCCCTTCCTCGCCTTCCCTTCCTTCCTCTCCTCTCTGTCTGCCTCTCTCTCTGTCTCCCTCTCCCCCTCTCTCTCCATTTTCCTCTCCCTTCCTCCCCCTTTCCCCTTCCTCCTTCTCTCTCTCTCTCTCTCTCTCTCTCTCTCTCTCTCTCTTTCTCTCTCTCATACACACACACATACACACACACACACACACACACACACAATCCATATTAACATTCCTATAGTCCTACTGATTAATAACTAGGAGACAAGACAGGAATTTACAAAACTTCCTCAAACCCTATAGATCTAACTCCATTTAAATTTTGTGAGCCATTAGTCATTTCTATTTCTCTTATGCAGGCTGTTTTCTTTTATCATACTCTCATATTCTTATCAAATGCCTATCCGAATAGATATCTCATAGCTGTCTCAAACTCAAAAAGTCTGAAAGATAACATATTAAATATTCTCCAAACTCACTCTTGTGCAAAACTTACCTATTTCTATCAAAAGCCCCATCATATTTCTAATCTCTCACATTCATAATTTCATTGTTATCCTCAACTCTTCATGTTTCTTTACTTCACATGATCAGTTAGTTACTAAATCTTGTTGGTTCTTCCTCCATGACACTTCTAATATATAACCCCTTCTTAATACATATCTCATATAGCCATCACCTTCATTCAGAGCTTCACCATTTATCTCCTGGACTACTGAAATAGCCCCTTAATTAAACAACCTGACTGGGTCTCACTCCAATCTGCCATCCATAAAGCTATCAAAATGATTTTCTTTAAATGCACATCTGATCATGTCACTCCCTTACTCACTAAACTGCCATGCTTGACTATTACTTTAGTATCAAATATAAACTCTACTTGGCATTTAAAGTCCTTTACAAAGTGATTTACATTCCAGTCTTAAATATTTTCTCTCTCTGTTTTATTCTTTTTCTTGTTTTTTTTTGTAATTGAAAGCCTTCCATCCACAGTGAAAGTCTTCACTGTCCATTTCCCATGGCCTATAAGTAATACACTTCCTCCTTACTTTGTTTCCTTTAAAACTCAAGTACTATTCTCTTCTACTGCTGACCTGTAAAATGTTATCATATCTATAAAGTACTTTGCAAAATTTAAAGTGTTACATAAACATCAGCCACAATTATGTATGCATTTTGTATACCCAATATACAAGATATTATATTTTATAGAATATAAACTGAATAAGAATAGGGAGTATTTCAATTTGTCTTTGGAGTCCCAGCTCCTAGCATGAGGTCTGGCCTATAATAAGTATTTAATAAATGCTTTTTGCATATTGTACTTTAGTTTCAGATTTCAAAATAAAACTTTGGTCTTTATTTAAATCCCAACCAAGAAAAATGTCCAACTTGGCATGTTTCTTTTGTGAAACACCTTCTAATGAACACACACATTAACAGAAATATTGATTAATGTTTTTGTAGACCTCATTCATTAATCATTTGGTTCAGTTATCTAGAATAGTTATTTTCAGCTTGCACCTTAGAGATCATATTAAAGAAAATGAAGGAAAAAATGTCAATGTGTTAATGACTTCAAGGAAACTAGAAACTAGACCACCCTTGATGTAATCATCCAATGTATATCCTAGGACAATGCTTTACAAGAAACTCAACCAAAATCTCAAAGAGGCAATTAATGCAATCAAATTAGCTTCACATGTGTCTTGTCTGGAAAATTATTGAGTCATTAATCTTAGCAATGTCAAGACATTGTCATCATTGAATCTTCAACTAAATTAGTGCCAGAAGGTAATATTTAAGAACAGGAATTACACAAAAGGAGAATAAACTGTTGGTAAGGAACACTGCAGCAATGCACATACATTGTTGGGAAATTAACAATGTAGCAAACTAGCTTAGCAAGCTAGTCCAATTTCGAATTCTTTACAGTAAATTCTTTACAGTAATTATTTATAACCAATTATTTACAATAAATCTGGAATATTTTATCTTTTAAAATGTTTTGACTATACTTTTGTTGAAAGAGGGGCTAGAAAGGCAGCATGATCAAAAGAAAGAGTACTGAAATTTCAGTTAATTAGACTAGAGAATTTAAGGTTAAGTTCCATCATGGTATGAACTGGAGAGAGCAGGACCAATATTTTTCAATGCTTGAACTTATATTGGGTCTACTCATCACATCAATTACTTAAATCCTCAGCAGTAATAATTATTTTTTTCTTTTAGTTTCTCTGCCCTCTTTCCTCCCTCTCTCCTTCCTTCCCCCCTCCATCTCTCCAGGATTGCCTGCCTTCCTTCCTTCCTTCCTTCCTTCCTTCCTTCCTTCCTTCCTTCCTTCCTTCCTTCCTTCCTTCTTTCTTTTCCCCAGCATGTGTTAGGCAATAGGTACTATGTACTAAATTCAACAAGTAGCAATTAACCATCCATTATCCAATGTATTAGGATTCTATAGAAGTCAATGAGAGAGAGGAAAGTCAAATAAATTCTGAAGACCTAAAGATAAAGCATTCAAATGAAAAGAAAAATGAAACATTTCCCTAAAAAAAGCTAAATGGTCATTAAGTAATTTAAATCTTAAAATGACACCTTCTAAAAATGGAAGTAAAAGCAGATAATGGGATAAACACAAAAGCTTGGAAGAAACGTTGAAGGAAATAGGGAAATCATAGAAAGATTCTCAGCTGCTCAGAGTAAATAGGATGGTAATAACTGATAAAAGAAAAAATCCTGGACTGCTCTTACATTTTGCTTCTCCTATCCCTGTCAAAACTTTTGGATTGCAAGGAATAGAACAAAATAGTTACATCACAACAAGAAAGAAGATAAAAGGGAGTACTCGATTGCCTTTTATAAATTCTAGTACTGGGCACAGGGACTATGTCCTCAATACTAAAATAACCATGTGATCAATGAGCCATAGAAGTGATATTTGAAAGAAAAGAAGAGGTACAGTGGGACTTAAGAAAGGTAAAAACTTTGATGTTCAAGAAGGAAAGAGAGAACAATCTAAAAACTAAAGACCAATAGACTTTAATCTGATTCCTGGAAAACTCTAGAATGTATTATCATTGATTTTCTTACTAATTCTATTATTTATTATATTTTATTTTCCAGACCTATATGAAAATCAGTATGTATGTGTGTGCATAGTATGTGCTACAAATATTACATGATACCTGTGTTTTCTTAATATCTCCCCATAAAATATTCTTTTTAAAAAATTAGTGACTTTTGTTTTTGCAGTACATTCATTTCTCATTTCTCTTCATCATTGACCCAATCTATTTTTTTCAACAAAGATTATAAAAGAAAGAGAAGCCCAGATTTTATGACACCAATTCCAACATTCTTTATATTACACCACACTACTTTCCTATCCATTCTGAGCTAAAGGGAAAGAAAGGAAGAAGGAGAAATGTATTTCTTCTTCCTTTCAAACTAAAGCCATTACTAGGAGCTAGTAGAGGATATATTTAGTTTTCTTTGCTCATGGACCCAGAATCTAAATGCATATACAAATTGTATACCTAATATAATATAGATTCCACAAGGAATGCTTCATACTTCACCTAAGTTATCTCCAGTTCAAAGTACGATAGGACTCTCTCCTGGACATAATACCTAATTGCACAGATGGTGCTCCCATCTGACAAGGAGGGTTTTCTTGGATCTCTTGGCATTGTGCCCAATGAGATGGAAAACATGAGCAGAACAGATTCAGGGCACTTTTGTCTTCCTAAAAAAAGCAGTTCATTTTTAAGGAAGGAAAGCTCATTTTACTAGCACCAGTTACTTGGCAGCTGTTTTCAACATGGCTGCCACAATTCTGAGAATCTATGATTCATCCTTTTGACCTTGGTAGGGTCCCTTGGTCCATGGAATTTCCAATGGGAGTTATAAATGTCACTTTTCATACTCAAAGCTTCCCAAAGTTCTATGCAAATCCACAAGTCAAAGCCTGAAAATTCCATGACAATGGAACACAAGAGTTACTATTCATTTAGAAGCTGGTCAAACACTCCTGTCTAATCTAGACAGGGCACTGCAGAAATAAAATTAGAGAAACAAATTAGGTCTCTCAGGCTCTTCTCTGTGACCTAAATGGAACTTTTTCCTCATAGATTTTCCCCTTTTTCATTTATTTTTAAATACTTTCAAGTTGTAATTTTTCTAATACTTGCCTGACTGGTAGAGAAAGGAGAATCTTTTGGAAAGTACATACAAACATATGGGTAACCATTTTATAAAGAATTGCTGCCTACTACACATGCCTGACATTACACCTTTGTAGTTGACCCATAGAGATAACAAAAGATCTATTATTTGACTTTAAATAACAAAGATGAGTGCTTTTCAGAACTTTAAGATCTGATCTCTATATTACATGATGGTATTACAGTATGTAAGAATTAAGTAACAATAGTAAGGGGAGATGAAGTCAAAGCATGTCTAAAGATATCATTGTAAAGGATCCAGATCAACAAGTACATATGGAGTATCTATTACATGCATAGCAGTGTGCCATGTTGTTGCTTTGGGGAATACAATGAAATCAAGAAGTGAAATGCATTTAAGTACATCATAAACATAGCCAATTTCACAAGGAATAGGGTAGCATAATAGAGAAAAGGTTGGTCATAGAACCAAGAAGAAAAAGTCATGCCCCTGAAACATGCTAGCTATGAGACAAAGAATAAGTCATTGTTTAGAGATATCTAGGAGGTATAATAAATTCAATGCTAAAGCTGAAGTCAAGAAGTACTGAGTTCAAATTCCTGCCTCATATGTTTATTAGTTGTATGACTCGGCATCATCAACAAATGTTTATATGGCACTTTATATATGTAATCTCATTTGATTCTCTTTCATAAACACTGCCATTTTAAGAATAAGACTTGCAAGTAGACTTCACTTATTCCACAAAGCTCAATTTTTAAAGTTAACTCAATCCTTTAAAGTCATCTGTTTTTGTTGTCCTGTCATTTCAGTAATATTTGACTCTTTGTGATCCCATTTGGAGTTTTCTTGGCAGAGATACTGGAGTAGTTTGCTATTTCCTTCTCCACTCATTTTTTAGATGAAGAAGCTGAGGCAAGTAGAATTAAATGGCTTGCTAGGGTCACACAACTAGTAAGTGTCTGAGGCTGGATTTGAATTCAGGTCTTCGTGACTCCAGGCTTGGTGTTCCATCTACTGCACCACCTAACTACCCTGTCATTCATAATTAGTATCAATCATGTATATTGGGAATGAATTATATGGTCCTATGAATACATAAGACTGGTGGTTTTTAGGGTGGTTACTTTTTATAGACTCATATTTTGGTGCAGAAACTAGAGAAATTTATTGAAAAGATCTGTAATAAAAATCTAAGCCATATCTTTTTGCTCAGTTGGAATTTGTGGTCATGTGGTATTTGGAGATTTTGTCATGGTTGCTTTTGGAAACTGGTGATCTGAGTCAAAATTCTTGTGGGATTTTGGTCTGAATAACTTGGTTTAATTTTTTTAAAGAATGTTTTTCCCTGCCATAAGCATAAGTATTCTATCCTTTTTTACCTGGAGAGGTTTTACAATTTTATCTTTAGCTTAGACATTTGAGATCCTATAGTCAGATTAATAAACATCTAAAGCAAGGTTCTTAACTGAAGAAGTCTGTGGGTAGATTTCAGGGGCTTTTGGATTAGGAAAAAATTCCTACTTAATTTTCACTACCTTCTAACTGAAATGTAGCATTTTATTTAATGATTAAAATAGATAATAACCATTAGTCTGAGAAGGGGTGCATAGGCTTCACCAGATTTCCAAAGGGATCTATGACACACAAATGGTTAAAAGTGATTGGTCTAAAAGTGAAGGGGAGATTCCACACATCAGATCTACTACACTAATAAAATGCATGTTGAAAACTGATGAATCTCATAGAGAAAAAGCACAAATACATTAAATTGATTTCAGAACATAATGAAACAGCAACAAAGTTAATTTTTCCCTTGAAACTTAAAATTTCCTTCCCAAATCACCTTTTGTTTACATAACATCTCTTGGATATAGCTACCTAAGATATAAAAATATTAAAAAACTAAGCATTGTCAGCTTTATTATAAGTGAAACTGAGGCACAACAATGAAATGAAACAAATACATTTTATAAAGTCATTGTGCTATCTGTTAGTCAGTCAATCAACAAATATTCATTAAGGGCATATTATGTACCAAACCTAGTGCAGAATTCTGGACATGTGAATAAAAGGGAAAAACACTTTTTCTGTTACAAAGAGCCCACATTCAAATAAGGGAGACAACGTGCAAATATGGACATAATAGAAATGTGCACAGTTAGGAGGACTTGAAAATAGTGAGAGAACGATCTTCAAAAGATGGGATTTGATCTGAGTATTGAAGGAAACTTGGGAAGTTTGGAGGGGCAATATTCTAGGCATTTAGGACAGTCAATACAAATGTCCAGATTCAGGAAGTGGCACATCATGTGTAAGGAACAGCAAATAGACCAGTCTAGCAGAGACAATGAGTTTAAATAAAACATAATGCCTGTGCTCAAGGAGCTTATGGTCTGAGGAAAGTCTCTAATGCAACTTTTCATGTAATAGTATGTCTTATAGATATATAAGACATACTATTACATGAAAAGTTGCATTAGAGACTAAAAACAAAGTGCTACATAAAACTTGATAGAGAAGGTCATTACTAACCCAGGGGATTGGAGAAGACATCAAAAAGAAAATAGCACGTGAGCTAAACTTTAAAAAATGGCAGGAACTTAATAGGTCACTAGGGATGGAATGAAAGGATATGCTAAAATTGAGAAATAATATTGCAAAAGGAAGAGAGTTGGGAGAATAGAGCAATAATTCTTTCTGTCTCTGTCTCTCTCTGTCTCTCTGAATCTCTCTCCCTCCCTGTGTGTTTGTGAGTGTGTGTGTGTGTGTGTGTCCATGATATCCTTTTGGTAAACTGGTAAAACCTATGGAGCTCTCTCCTCTCTGCCTCAGAATGTTTTAGGTATATCAGGATAAAAAGGAATCAATAATATTGAAATATTTATATGTACTACATATACATACAGACATATGCATATATGTATGTGTATATATGTATGTATACATGCATATACACACAAATGTGTACAAAGTTCAAGGAATCAACAAGTTTAAAAACACTGATTTAGAGTTTGGTCAGAAGCAACTTAGAGATGTGTATTACCAAATCAATCTAAAAATACAGAGCTTGGAATGGCAAATTGAGGCAGACCTGTAATGCCAGGACAGAAGAATTCGAACTTTACTAGGCAAGGATTGGGAATCACCTAAAGATTCTAAATAATCAATGAGTCAACACTATGTGCCAGGGACCCAGCTAAGCACTGAAGATCAAAAGAAAGGCAAAAACATGGTCTCTGTCTTCACATTCAAATGGATGAGAAAACATGCAAATAACGGTTCCAGATCTATGCATCAAAGAAATAATTGAGTCAATGATATGAAGAAACCCTTTGAGTGGGAAGAGAGTAGAAGTGGAGAGACCTATTCAGAGACTACTGCAATGATTCAAAGGAGTGATAATGGGACCTGCTAGAGTAGTGGCAATAGGAACAGAGAAAAGGGACATTTGTGAGAAATGTTAGAGAGGTTAAATTTCCATATCTTGGTGCCCAATTGGACAGAAGAGGTAAGGAAGAAAAAAACCTATTCTTATATTCTGGCAAGAACTCAGTGACACAATCTTCCTTCCTGGATGATTCATAAAAGGTTTTCACTGCTAATCTCCATAGTTATAGCCCTAGGTGTTAGGAAGCTTGTGCTAGCTTAAAGCAAATACATTATGAAGTAGTGTGAATTATTAAAAACAAAAAAGCTCTATTAGGAGAATCTTTTTAAAAAAAAAACACTAGTTTTTCTAGCTCACTTAAAACATGATTCAATTTACAAATTGATTTCTTTTCATGCAGTCATTAAGTCATGTATGAGTCTTTACATCCCCATTTGGAGTTTTCTTGGCAAAGATACTGGAGTCATTTGCCATTTCCTTCTCCAGCTCATTTTATAAATGAGAACACTGAAGCAAACAGATTAGATGACTTATCCAGGGTCACATAGCTAGTAAGTGTCTAAGGTCACATTTGAATTGTAGAAGAGGTGTCTCTCCCTGACTCTAGCCCTTGCATTCTATCTACAATGCCACCTGACTGCCTAGAAATACATTGTAACTAACATTGAAACCCCAAGGAAATATGCAAATTAATCTTGCTTAGTAATAAATCTACCTAGTGCTATAAATTATACAAAGTGTCTTATTCTATCTATGTAACTACATCCCATTTTTATAGATAACAAAACCAAAATAGACAAATTAAATGATTTTGGTCAAGGTCACAAGAAACAACAAAGGTTGTGTCTAAGGAAGGATGTGGCTGACTGAAGACAAATACATTACTTTATTTACTATGCTGCTTAGTTTAAAAGAAACAGAAATGTAAAAATAAAAATAGTATCCAAATTCCCAAAGTGGAGAAAAATTATTTTTAAAAAATATTTAAATCCCCCCTTAAATAAATGTAAGTTCTTTGTGGGCATTTCATTTTCATCTTGGTATCACTAAGTTTTACACATAACTATCAAAAACATATATATATATATATATATATATGTTTGTGTGTGTATGTATATACATACATATATATATGTATGTATATACATACACACACATATATGAAGTACTGAAAGTAAATACACAGCTGAAAGGCTTGGGAAGAGAATGTTAATTGTCTTCAATTCCAAGTCTCTTCTTTTAATACTGGACATAGAATGACATTCTCATTTTGAGAAATGGACACGTACAACACACTATTTTCTCCATTAGAGTCAAGTAATTAAAGTAAGAATGAACTTAAACTTAAAAGTCCATATAGATGAAAACTTTTCTTGAATGAAAGAGTTCATGACCCAGTTAGTGGTCATATGGATTTCCCTTGAAAATCTTTATTCAAATAGGAACACAATAATACTTTCTGAGTTAGCCCATTCTACTTTTAGATAATTCTAATTATTAGGAACTTTCCTTCTATAAGTGTAAATTTGTCTCTTCAATTTATATCTGCTGTTACTAGTTCTGAACTCAAAGGTCAAGTTTAGCAGATTTAATCTCTCTTCTATGAGACAACCCTTCAAACACTTGTAGTTACTCTTAATCTCCTTAAATCTTTTTTTCCCCAGGCTTAAGATCCCCATTTTCTTCATTTGATTTGAATAGACATAGATGCAAGACCCTTCACCAGCCTAGGGGGTTTCCTTATATATTTTCCAGTTTATCAGTGTCCTTCCTTAAATTTGGCATCCTCAACTCAATACTATATTCCAGAGGTTATCTTTTTGTTTTGTTTTGTTTTCTTTTTTTATTGAAGCTTTTTATTTTACAAAACATATGCATAGATAATTCTTCAACATTAACCCTTGGAAAACCTTGTACTCCAATTTCCCCCCTTTTCCCACACTCATTCCCCTAAATGGCAAGTAGTCCAATATATGCTAAACATGGTAGAAATATATGTTAAATCCATTATATGCATACATATTTATACAATTGTCTTGCTGCACCAGAAAAAATTAACAGATGTTATCTTAAAAAGGCCAAGAACAGCAGGACCATCTTCTTCTTTCTGGTTGCTACTTCTCTCTTTCTTCCATCCTAAGGTTTTAATTGCTTCTTTGAATACCAGCAGCCTTCATATCCTGGGGATACCTGTCTCCTAAGAACTGCTCTCAGGAATGGTAAGTAGTGGCAGCTTGCACTATTATTTTATGGAGCAGCTAAGTCAGTCATTTCACTTGACTCAAATGGATGGACTTCACTTTCTCATCAGGAAATCACCACCTGCCCCCTCCTTCCCCTATCTAGTGCTATCCACATTTTTTTTCCTGTGTCATCTTCCTCCAGTAAGGGGTAGGTTCTCTTGTGTTTTGTTTGTTTGTTTTTGTATCCCAAGCATTTAAGACAGTTCCAAGTATGTAGGAACTACTTAATAAATGATTTCTCAACTTATCTCATACTATTGGCTCATGTCTGCTATATTTTTTCGAACTGCCATCTACCTTTATATAAACCTTTTGCTTAATAAAATATATTGAATTGAATCTAGTCTATCAAGGCCTCTTTTTCTTGTTATTAAACAGGCATGAAATAAAATTAACAGAACAATTAAAATATATGAATAGTAAACAGCCATGGGGAAAAAGGAAGAAGAAAGAAGAGAAGTATTGGAACATGAGCATGCATTTGCACACACACATACACACACACAAAGATGGAGACAGACAAAGAGAGATATACACAGAGACAGATCAACAGAGAGACATGTCTACTTGAAACTTCCAGTATAAGTATGCCTAATTAAAAACTAATACTATAAAACAGGGAAATGAAGACTAGCTAATTCAATATACTCTCTGACACCTGGCTTTCTAAAATTGAAGATTGTTGGGAAGAAGACTGTACAGAAAAAAAATATGGTTAGTTCAGAATCAGTGGGTTTAGGCTCAAATTTTAGATCTGCTATTTGTGTATTTGAACAAATTACTTCAATTCTCTGGGTCTCAGTTTCCTCCTTTATAAAAGAGAGGATTAGATTAGATCAACTCTAAATTCTCTTCCATCTTCAATTGTATGATCATGTGATCATGTGGCAAAATATCACAGTCATTTTCCTCTCACAATTCCTGATCAGATGTATGGGAGCCAAATAAGACAGAGTCTCTCAAATGGCTGATGTTACAAATTCCAAACAGAAACCAAAAATAAAAGTGGGGGGGAGTTTGAGGGAAGCTAATTTTATAAGAGACTATTCACCCTCAGGCAGTTTGTGTGGCAGTGGAGTGAAGGACCAGCCAGCTGATCTTTGGTGGCAACTCTTACCATCACCATAGCAACAGAAGAAAAGGGAACTAGAAAAGATAAAGCCAATTCCTACACCAATTTCATTGTGTTTCCATTTCCAGACAATAAATATTTTCCTCAGAAGAAAGAGGGCCATTAAAAGACAGTTTTGATTAATTGCCTCCATAGACTTAGTTTGGTTTGTGTTATATCATGGATAAATCATCGTATCATTGAAAAGAGACACCTAAGGGGAAGACTCTTAGCTTCCTTTATCTTGATAGTAGAATAGAATGAGAGAGAGAGAGAGAGAGACAGAGAGACAGAGAGACAGAGAGACAGAGAGACAGAGACAGACATTTGGTGTACTAGTGATGTGGGTTTTTTGTTTTGTTTTGAAGTCTCCTCCACCATGTTATTTTTTTAACCCTCTTTTCATCATTAGTCCCAAGTTCAGAGTATGTGCACAGCAGGAGACAGGGAAACAACAGGGCTCAACAAAGCATCATAAAAGGCCTTCCAGGCCTTCCAACCCAAAGTAAAATAAATATTGCAACACTTTGAAACTAATGATCAAAACATAGTGATTAGATACTGGTTATAATGGCCACCACTGAAAATAATAGGTTCAAAAGACAAAAATCTAGACAATAGCAAAATAGATAATATGGAATGTGTATAGGGTACATAACCATAGCTAGAACAATTAAAGCTATGTTTCTAGAAATGTGACTAATCTAGATTGCCTATATAACATGTGGACTTCCCACCCCCCACCTACAATACAGAAACACAGAAGGAAATCATTCTAGAGGCTCTGGGCAATTCTACTGAGTACATAAGAGACTTCATTTTTAGTTGCCTTTTGTTAGTCAAATAGGAGTATGTGAGGGGATACATACAGGGGGTACAAGCAGGGATATATTAGGAATTTCAATGTGTACCAAATATTTGAATTGTGTGATTTGTTAAATTGAATACATTAGGATCCTTTCCTTTAGGAATCTTACAATCTTAACATCTCTATCTCCCTTTCACAGAAGCAGTAAATACATGTATCAATACTTGACACCTCACAAAGATAGGATTGGTGTGTGTGTGTGTGTGTGTGTGTGTGTGTGTGTGTGTGTGTTTTCATTTAAATTTCATTTTTGAATCCTGGAAAAAAGATTTGCTCTAGAATTTCCCTTAAAAATTCCAAGTAAAGTTAAAAGGAGCAGTCAGAACCATTAGATCTTTTTTATTTATTTTATTTTGAATGTAAATTTAGTTTATTTTTAATTTATACAATAAAACAACATAATATAGTACAGTCAAAAATATCATTGCTTATGAAATTGCAAATCTATTATGTACAATGTGCTATTCTTTTTAAATATATAATAAATCTATCATGTCAATGTCTTTCCCCCCCTTTTTTCTTCCCTTTCCCTCCTCTCTGTAAAGACACCTACCATTAGACACAAATAGGTATATACATGTAAAATTATCCCATACATACTCCTATTTATCAGTTCTTTTTTCTGGATAGAGATAGTATCTTTTTTTCTATGCTGTTTATTTTTAATTTGTATATTTGTAATAGTTAAAATGACTTAGTTGCTCAAAGTCATTCTTAAAACAATATTCCTATTACTGTATACAAAGTTTTCTTAAGAACCTAAGCTTAAATTGAGGGTCTCATACAACAAATTTTTTAAAGAAAATTTTAAAGAGATTTCTGAAATTCTAATAATTACAAAATTATTCCATGAAATTTCCTCTTCTCTGAGAAGTTAAGTAGGACCATATGCTTCCATGATGTCTGCCATCAGTGTGTAAGCTGACATTTGCAAGACCCTATAGGAGCTTATTATTTCTCCCAGGAATTATGCTGGTCAAGATCAGGTAACTACTACCAGGTGAATGGTACTGATTTGGCTATTGAGGCCATGTTTTTAGATTTACTGCATCTAGGCTGGGATAACTGAAGAAGATAGAAACTAGGATATATTCACTTCAATTGTAATACATGCATATTTACATACATACATACATATGTGTTTATATATCTATATTTTCACTATCACAAACATATTTGCGTATAACACTTTGTCAAAATAGAAAAGAATTATTAGCAAATTTCTAATTATCAGTTGTTTTCAGTTAATTCATTTGTTTTATATACAAAAATGAGGATTTAAGAAATAAAACATATGGGGTCAGTTAGGTGGCACAGGGGACAGAGCATCTGCCCTGAGTCACGAGGACCTGAGTTCAAATGTGATCTCAGACACATAATACTTACTAGCTGTGTGACCTCTGGCAAGCCACTTAACCCCAATTGCCTTGCCAAAATGGAAAAAAAAAAAAAAGAAAGAAAACACCTAAAGAGATAGCTCAAGTAGTATTAATCATTTCTTAAATCAATCCAGGCTTTCCTTTCTTTCTACTCTGGGAAGTGTATGAAATAAGTTAGGGATTGTTTGGATGGTTGGGTTTTGTTGTTGTTGTTGTTTTGCTTTTGCTGCCAAAATACTGGGTTCATATGTTTGTATACAAATGTTGGAGTCACACCACTTCTGTCTGCTCCTTGATTCTGTGTTCACTGTGGGTTTTTCTTTGACTTCTTTCACTATTTTGAAACTTCAGAGTGATGGCCAATCTTTTTTGTGTTAATGGTTTATGAAAGGAAAAAAATCTAATGTGTTACCTATTGCCACTTCTAAAGTAACATATAGTGTTTCCAAGACGAAAATCAACTTTTAACTATATAGCTTTTTCTAGTCTATGACTGAGTTCTTCAATTCATCCCCTATCCTTTCTAGTTTACTATTGCCTTCAAGGTCAAAATGAAAAAGAAAGAAAATGCTGACTACAAAGTGACATTGTGCCAAATACTTGATTCCTTTCAGAAAAAGATTGTTTTGTATGCAGTGGCAATATATGATAAATTGCCACATTTACATGCTCTTATAAAGTGTCTTTTAATTTTTTAGGATGCTATCATGTTCTACCTTAATTTTTTTTTTACTGTAAGCCTGAGAGGCAGTTGGTGTAGTGGATAGAGAGCTGACTTTAGTTACAAGTCTCCTCTATAACATTTAATCATTGTATGACAAACTTTCAGAGTCCCAGAAAGCATTACATTCCCCTCTAACATGTAGTTGATCATATTCTAATAGAGAACAAAGAAGGGGAGACAGTCACACACCCACAAAAAAAGAGACAGAGAGGCAGAGACAAAGAGAGACAAATAGAGAAATAGAGACAGAGATATGCAGAAAGGACAGACAGGAAGGCAGATAGAAAGAGATAGACAAGTAAGCAGGTAGATGGATAGATAGACAGACAGACAGATTGACAATTTATTAAGCCTTTATTAAGTGTCAGGCACCATACTAAATCCTGGACACAGATATATAAAGCATTACTTTATTTCAAGGATTGACATCGAGTAAGTCACTTAATTTCAATTGCCTTACCAAAAAGAAATAAAATAGAAAAAAAAAACCACTTAAAAACATAGCTTAAGTCATATTGATTACTACTTAATGAGAAGGGGAAGTGGTAAAGAATTGAAGTTATGCTTGTGATAGAATGATAAGTAAACAATGAAGTTCTGACTCTGGGCAATTAAATGTGAAAATAACCTATCAGAATCCCATATCCCTGATGTAGAGTCCAAGATTCTAATGAAAATGAAAAAAGAATGATGTTAGGAGTGTAAGTAATATGGTTTAGAAATGATGAGTGACATTGTTGGTGGATTTGTTGCAAATTAATCTAGCCAGTAATTTGGAATTATGCTCAAAGGACTATAAAACCGTGAACAGCTTTTGATTCATCAATGCCACTACTGGGTAATATGTTCCAAAGAGATCATAAAATAGGGGAAAGGACCCACATGTGCAAAAAATTTGGTAGCAGCTCTTCTTGTTATGGCAAGAAATTGAAAAATGGGGGAATGGGGCAGAGCCAGGATGGCGGAGAGTAGACAGGTCTTTGTCTGAGCTCTTCCTGGCTTCTTCAGATCCCCACCAGATCAAGCCCCTGAATGAGTTTTGGAGTAATAGAACCCACAAATATTTGGAATATAACAAACTTCTAGCAGAAGATATTTTGGAAGAATTTAAGAAAAGATCTGTCTCAATTGGATAGTGGGAGGAGGGGTTGCAGGCTCAGCACAGGTGTAGTGCAGTGCAATACTTCCTCAAACTGGGAGAATCTAGTGGGAGGTTTGTAGTCAAAAGATAGCAGTGTTTGCTATCCTGCTTCAGAAGCCAGTAGATCACCAGACTAGCTGAGATACACCCAATGCAACTACAGAAGACAAATAGTGAGGCCCTGAACCCCCAGCAAAATGCTGGGACTTGGCCAAGTCCACCTAGTGCAAAAAAGAAGTCAGTAGCACCAACCCCAGGGAGCATGAAGATATTGTTGTCTGTAGAGGAATCTTGGGACAATCTCCCTTTTGCCCTAAGAGCAGACCTCAACCTTTAGAGCAAAAATCAAAAAGAGTACTGACTATAGATAGCTTTGATGGAGACAGAGAAAAACAGACTTCAAATCCTGAAGAAAGTAAAGGCAAAACATCTCCAGATGAAACCTCAAAGAGTGATATAAATTGGTCTCCATATCACAAGACTCTCTTGAAAATATTCAAAAAGAATCTTAAAAGAGAGGAAAGGAAATAAGAGCTCTGGGAATGGAAACAGAAATTATCTGAAGAAAATAATTCCTTAAAGAATAATTTTGGTGAAATGAAAAAAGAAAATAATTCCTTGGGGGAAAATTAATTTCTGAAATTGAAAAAAATCCAATGAACAAAACAACTCATTTTAAAGTTCAATTGGTCAAATGCAAAATGAGATTAAAAAGTTAACTGAAGAAAGTAATTCATTAAAAAGTGTAATTGAACAAATGGAAGCAAATGATTCAATGAAACATCAAGAATCAGTCAGACAAAAGCAAAATAAGAAAATAAGAAAATGTAAAATACCTCACCAGAAAAACAACTGACCTGGAAAATAGATCCAGGAGAGACAATCTAAGAATTACTGGACTACTTGAAAACCACAATGCACAAAGGAGCCCAGACAGCATCTTACAAGAAATCATCAAGGAAAACTTCCCTGATGTCCTAGAACCAGAGGGTATATTATCATTGAAAGAATCCACAAATCAACACCTAAAAAGATCCCAAAATGAAAACTCCAAGTAATATTGTTGCTAAATTCTAAAATTATCAGATCAAGGAGAAAATATTGCAAGCAGCCAGAAAGAAACAATTCAAATAGTGCAGCAACACAATCAGAAATAACCAGGACTTAGCAGCTTCCACCTTAAAGGATAGATGGGTTTGGCATATGATATTCTGGAGGGCAAAAGAACTTGAACTACAACCAAGAATCAATTATCCAGCACAATTAAGCATTATCTTTCAGGGAAAAAGATGGGCATTCAATGAAATAGGGGGTTTTCATTTATTTTTGATGAAAATATCAGAGCTGCAAAGAAAATCTGATCTTCAAATACAGAACTCATGAGAAGCATAAAAAGGTAAAAAGGAAAGAAAAAACTATTTCTTTTAAAGGTTAAAATGTTTACATGCCTGTAGGAAGATGACATGTTTAACTCTTGAGAATTGCATCTTTGTCAGGAGTATACTTAAAGGGTATAGGTATAATTTGATTTTACTGTGATGACATAAAAAAGGAAACTATGGATGGAAAAGGGGTTGTAACGCAAGAAGAGGGAAGGGGAGGTAAAGGGGTAAATTACATCACATGAAGATGCAAAAAAGACCTATTACAGTTAAGGGAAGAAGGGAGGGGGATGAGCATTGAGTGAATCTTAATCTAATCAGATTTAGCTCAAAGAGAGAATATCAGACATATTTAAATATAGAAACTTGTCTCAATGGGTGGAGAAAGGGGAAAGGAAAGGGGAAAGTAATAGAAGAAATTGGAGAATGAGTGGATGTCCAATCATTGAATAGCTGAATAAATTGTGGTATATAAATATAATGAAATACTATTGTTCCATAAGAAATAATGATTAGGCTGATTTCAGAAAAGCCGGAGAAAAATTGCATGAACTGATGCTGAATGAAGTGAGCAGAATCAAGAGAACACTGTACACAATAATAACAAGATTGTTTGTTGATCAGCTATGATAGACTTGGCTTTTCTCAATAATGCAGTCATCCAAGACAACTCCAATAGACTTGTGTGGAAAAAGTCATCCACATCCAGAGAAAGAACTATGAAGACTGAATGTGGATCAAAGAATACTTTTTTTTCCTATTTTTTCTTTTTCTTTTTGTTTTTTTCTTTTTTGTTTTCTGCTTTTGTGATCTCATTAATGTTGCTTGGTACTCAATAAAATGATCTAGATAGTTACTCACTCATCACTGTCCATCCTGTGAAACTCTTATTTATGCCCTGCTATAGATGTATTGGGAAGAAGGAGACATGTAACATGCTTTGAACCTTCCCCTAAATCTCTTCACATTGCATGGATATCAATAGAATCTGCAAGCCATCCATTCATTATCTTTTTCTTTCTGTATGTGACTCTCCCATCTTTTTCTCTGGTCACATATTTCTCTGATGATATTATCTGTTATTTCTCTTGGACAAGTCCCTATTTGTAATAACCAAGATATTCCTGAAAAATTAGAAATAATGCTTTTTATGATATAAAAAGTTCTTTCATTTTTCATGTTTAATTCTTATAATGAAGTAATTATTCCCCAGTTACTAAGAATGCCCACAAGAGAATTAATTATCTTTTCTCCCAAAGCCCATTCCTCTATCTAACTTGCCTGTTTCTGTTGAGGCTGCTATAATTTTTCCAGCCATGCAGGTTCATAATGTGAGAATCAACTTTAACTATTCCCTCTCCTTTAGTTCCTCATTCTCTTATATCCAATTAATTGCAAAGTCCTATTGAATCTATCCAGACAGTTCTTTTCACTTATTTGACCACCATTCTAATTCAGGACAGATGACTTCTCCCTTGGACTATTGCAATAATAGCCTTTTCATTTGACTCCCTGCCTACAATCTCTCCATGCTTTACATATTAGTCAAAACGATCATCATAAAGCACAGAACAGACCATATCACCAATCTGCTCACTGTTGCCCGTTGGAAATAAAATATAAATCCTTCTGTTGGTTATTTGAAAACCTTGAAAATCTGGCTCCCACTTACCCTTCCTAACTCATTACTTTCTATTCCCCATTACACATTCTACATTACAGACAAACAAGTCTGCTTGATGTTCTCTAAAGATGACTTCCCACCTACCACCTCTTTGTCTTTGTATACACTATTTTATTTTATCCTCCATGTATGTACACCCTTTTTACCTTTACCTATTAAAATCCATTTTGTTGTTGCTCAACCATGTTTGACTCTTTATCACCCCATGTGAGATTTTCTTGGCTAAGATACTGGTGTTGATTACCATTTCTTTCTCCAGTTCTTTTTACATATGAGGAAACTGAGACAAATGGAGAGTTAAGTGACTTGCCCAGAGTTACAAAGCTAATAAGTGCCTGAGAATAGATTTGAACTTAGGTCTTTCTAATTCCAGGACCAGTGCTCTATCCACTGTGCCACCTAGCTGCCTGAATGGGATAGAAGTAGATTTTGTATTGGTGAGTTGCTTTATTTATGTCTGACTTTCTGTGACCCCATTTGGGGTTTTCTTGTCTATTTCTTCTTGCAACTCTCTTAACTTCTCCTTTAGGAAGTTGGATGCCATACCACTTGGTGCATATATGTTTAATACTGATATTGCTTCGTTGTTTATGCTCCCTTGAGGATGTAGTTTCCTTCCTTATCTCTTTTAATTAGATCAATTTTTGCTTTTGCTTGATCTGAGATAAGGATGGCTACCTCTGTTTTTTTAACTTCACCTGAAGCATAATAGATTTTGCTCCAGCCTTTTACCTTTACTCTATATGTATCTCCCTGCTTTAAATGTGTTTCTTGTAAACAACATATTGTAGGGTTCTGACTTTGATCCAGTCTGCTATCTGCCTCCTCTTTATGGGGGAGTTCATCCCATTCACGTTTACAGTTAGAATTACTAAATCTGTATTTCCTGCCATCCTAATAACCCCAGTTTGTGCTTTACTTTTTCTTGCCTCCCCCAACCCTCTTTCCCCTTTTTGAACTTGTCTACCCCACTTGTATCACGATGCTTACCCTCTTTAGAATCCCTCCCTCTCCCCCCTTTGAATCTTTTCCCCTTCCTTCCTTATGCTCTTTTCTTTTCCTTTTCCTCTCCCCTTTTTTGGGGTGAGGAGAGAATTTTTCTAAAACAAATGTCAATTATTTTTTTTTGAGCCAACTCTGATGAGGGTAAGATTCACACAATGTTCTCCCCCTCTCTAAATTCCCTCAGATATGATAAGTTTCCTTTGCCTCTTTGTGGGATGTGGTTTCCCTCTTTTTGTCCCTCCTTCCACCTTATTCTGCCATCATCCTTTTCCATTTTACTTCCCTTTTTATGTTATATCAATAAAATCAAATTATACATGTATTCTTTTTGTATATCCATAACAAATACAATTCTCAAGGTTATTTTTACCTTTTCTGCATCTCTTGAGTTCTATGGTTGGAGATCAAATTTTTGAATTCTGGTTTTCCTTACAAAGGAATTCATTTGTTTCATTAAATGTCCATCTTCTTCCCTGGAAGAAAATGCTCCCAAACTGGGTAGTTTATTCTTGGCTGCATCAAGTTCTTTTGCCTTTTTGAATATCAGATTCCAGGCCCTTGATCCTTTAATGTGGGCAGCCAGATCTTGGGTGATCCTTATTGTGGCACCTTGGTATTTAAATTGGTTTTTTTTTTTGGCTGCTTTAAAATTTTTTCCTTAATTTGATAGTTCGAAATTTGGTACAATATTCCTTGGGTTTTATTTTAGGGTTTCTTTCAGTTCAATGAATTCTTTCAATGCCTATTTTACCTTCTGATTCTATTACATCTGGGCAGTTCTCTTTGATGATTTCTTGTAAAATAGTATCTAGGCTCTTTTTTTCATCATAGTTTTTGGAAAGTCCAATAATCCTCAGATTATCTCTCCTAGATCTATTTTCCAAGTCTGTTGTTTTTGCAAGTAGATAATTCATGGTTTTTTCCAGTTTGTCATTTTTTTTTGTTTTTGCTTAACTGATTCTTGCTGTCTCAATGAATCATTAGTTTTCTATTTGTTCAGTTCTAATTTTTAAAGAATTATTTTTCTTCATTAGCTTTTTTACTTCTTTCTGTATATGTCAATTGAGTTTTTAAATGTATTGTTTTGGTCTGTGGAATTTTTTTCCATTTCACTAATTTTTTTTAGTGAATTATTTTCTTTTTCCAATTCACAGATCCTACTTTCTTTCGAGTTCTTTGTCTTTTCCAATTCACAAATCCTACTTTCTAATGAATTTTTTATTTTTTCCAATTCACAATTCTTACTTTCCTGAGATTTGTTTATTTTTTCCAATTCGTATTTCAGGAAGTTGTTGCTCTCTTGTAAGGCTTCTCTTTCCTTTCCCCATTTATCTTCTAACTCTCTTTTGAGACTTTTAATGGTCTCTTCTATGAGAGCATCATGTAAAAGAGGACAGTCTGATGGCTGTTTGCTATTTGCTGTCTCTTCAGGTTTGCTGACCTGCTCTTTTTCTGCATAGAAGTTGTCTATCGTTCTTTTCATCTTTTTATTCATGTTTTAAAGCCTTTAGGGTATGCCTCCTAGGCAAGGGGGTTACTAGCTTCCTCTGCAGAACAGGAGAGATGTAAGCCGGTTTCTGGCTCCGAGATATGGGAGTGCTCTGAGTGAGAGTTTTCCCTTCCCCCAACAGGAGGTGGATTCAGCACTGGCCGAACTATCGAAGTGCCCAGTTGGGCTGTGTGGGTTAGTGATTGCCCTAGGCTAGAGACTAAGGGGTGAAAGTGTCACTGCCCCAAGCCAGAGCCTCTTGTGGGGCTGTGGCTATTAGCAGCTGACCATGGAATTCTGCTCGGCAGTCTCTGCTCCAGCGTCTCTGCCCCAACGTCTCTGCCTGACAAATTGGCCCTGCACAAGCTCTATGGCCCCAAGCCGAGCCCCCCACTGTGCAGATTAGAGGCTAACCCAGGCTGTGCCCTCCTGCTGTGCAGGTTCGCAACTGCCCCAAGGAAAAGCCCCGTATTGCAGGTTGGGGCTGCGAGCTTGTGCTGAGATCTGTGCCTTCACTTTTGGTTTGAGACTCTCCTTGGAACCTAATTTCTCTCCCAGTCTATGCTGATCTCCCCCCTAGCCGTGGAACAAAACTTTTTTGGCAAGACTGCAGATTTTCTTCGGCTGGTGAGTTGTTATACTTCTTATCTTTACGAATTGTAGCAGTCAAGACTATTTTTGAGGCTCGATATAATATTGATAAAGAGGGTAAGAAAAGAGCTTAGAAAGTCCCATGTGCCTTCTCTGCCATCTTGGCTCCGCCCTATTTGGGGTTTTCTTGGCAGAAATATGAGAATGGTTTTCTATTTCCTTCTCCTGCTTTTTTTACAAATAGAGAAACTGAGGCAAACAGGTTTAAGTGACTTGTCCATGACAGACCAGATTTGAACTCAGGAAAATAAATCTTCCTGACTCCGGACCTGTCATTCTTTCCATATATCCATCACATTAAAATTCCTATCTTCCTTCAAAGCTCAGTTCAAGTGCTAACTCATTTTTTATTGTTCAATCATTCACTCTTGTTTTATTCTTCTATCTGACTCTTTTTCTGATCTCCTAAGCAATACACACATAGGTATGTGTTATTTCAGTCAATGGGTTACACTCTCTTTAAGAATAAGAATGATTTTTTTAAATGTTTGTATCTTCAGAGCTAAATACAGTGCCTGGAACATAGTGGGAATTTAATAAATACTTGTTTATTAATTACTTGATCCTCCATCATAAAGTCTTATTATAATGTGGAGGTTACCCTGTATTTTGACAATTAGTGTAACATCAAATCTCATAGATTCTGATGATTGTGAGTTTCTCATCTAAAGACACAACTGGCTAAGTTCAAGTGGTTGGCTACCACATGCTGTATTTTGTTTTGATTTGTTTGATCAAACAACAGACAGCTGTAATAATGAAGAGGACAGTAATATTAAGGACCGAAGATTTGGGTCTAGATCTCAATGGAATGAGTCAATCCATCAGTCAACAAACATCTATTAATCATTTGCTATGTACCAGGCACTATGCTTAGCCAGAAGATTTTAGGGAGCTCACCATCTAATGGGGAAGAAATAAAAGACAAACAAAAAAAAAACTATTTACAAGTTACATGGGAAATAATTGAGAGTAAAAATATTAGAATCAAGAGGAATAGAGAGAGGTTTCCTGAAAAAGATCAAATTTTAGCTGGGACTTAAAAGAAGCCAAGGAAGTCAAAAATGAGGAAGGGCTGCAGTCCAAGTGTGGGAGATGGCCCAAGAGAATACCTGTGAACAGATAGAGTTTCTTATTTGTGGGACAGGAAAGAGGCCAGTGTGACTGAAGAGTTTTGACTAGATGATCTTTAAAGTATATTACTCTATGAACTCATTAAACCATCTAGGATGATGGATGCAGGTCAGACTTTGCATTAGTAGAGGGTACATCAACAAGAATAAAAATAGCATAAACTTAAAGTATTAAACTGTCATAAAATAATAAGATCTAGATAAAGATTTAAAGAAATTTAAGTAATTGGGTACAATTCCCCATTAATTCATATCTGTTAAGAATTATTGCTTAACCTAAAAGTTTTCCCTAAAATGTAATAGAACATTTTTTGGGGGAAAGTTACCCTGAATATTTTCCTGCCTCCCCTCAAAAGAAGAGTTCATATTTCTTTTTAGAGGAAGCTATGAGGAATGGTGGATAGAGTGTTGGGTCCAGAACCAAGAATACCTGAGTTATAATCTTGCCTCAGAAATTTACTATCTGTAGGACGCTGGACAAGAACCTTAACTTTTCTCAGGTTCAGTTTCTTCATTTGTAAAATGGGGGTGATAATAGTACTTATCTTACAGGATAATTGTGAGGATCAAATGGCATAAAACATATAAAACATTTTGAACATCTTTAAACTAACAAATTTTAACTATCTTTATTATTAATTTTTGTTTGTGAAATAGCCTTCTGTCTAAAAGCTGATATTAACTGACCATCCATAATATTTTCAGGAAAAGGTCCCCCATTTGTTCTTCATTGTTTAATCCTTGTTTCTTCTCTTATCTTTGGGTCAAATGATGCGGGAAAAAGATTATACAGCAAGGTGATAGCACAAATATAGATGATATCCATTTCTTCTGATTCCCAACCTAGCACAACTGCTGTTTTCATGAACCTATATTCTCTCCAAATGAGCTAGGGTTAGACTCATGTTCTAAAATGTAGAGATTGCTATTGAGTTCCTGTTATAGCACACCTTTGCAAATTTGACTTTTGCATTTTCCCCTTTGTATACATAAGCTGGTCTTTTGAGCATGGATGTATGTTTTTACTATTTCTTGTCATTGGATCTCAAGCAATAAAAAGCTCTAGGGGCCCATTTGAAGGAGGACCCCTCTCTGTGAAAAGGAGACTGGAGACTTTGGCTTTATATGACCTCTCTCTGAACTCGTCATAAACTCAACTATTCCTGTTGAGAGATAAACTTAACTCTCTCACCAAGCAAAGCATAAATTAGATCCTGCTTAATGCTTACTCTTTAATCTTTTTATGAAACAGCTGTTCCCAGCTAATTGTTTCCTTAATCGATGTAATAATCAAATTCAGGACAATAGAGGGAAAACTGACCATGCTGCAGTGTTTGAATCCAACCCTAGTATGTCAGATTTCTGCTGTTTGGCCAAGGATTCTGTCTACAATGACAAATTTTCCAAGGAGAACATGGAAACTAAAATACCACTATGAAAGAATGAACCCCATCTGGAGGACATACCATCACCTACAGATAAGTGGCAGCGTGGGGTCCTAGGTAAAACAGGACTCAAGCTCTTACATTGGAAAATTAATGTAGTTTTAACTGGCTTCAACACTTTAGAACCAAGCAGAGACCTTCAGTGATTCCAAATTAAATTACAAACAAGTAAATCAAGGTAGAACAACATGCTTTCTTCAAGACTATCAGTCTTACTAACCTGCATTGAACACGTTTTAGAGCTCTTTCTCATACAATAGAAACATCTTGTACTACTCTTATAGAGAAAATGAAGGGATATGGACTTGACTAGAGATGTCAACATTTGGGCAATAAGACTACAAGTGCTGCTGAAACAGATTAAACTGTAATTGGGAAATATTTAACAAAATCAACTTTTGGAAGGAATTTGTTTTGCTTGATTATGTATATTTGTTACAATAAATATCCTTCTCCCTTTCCCTTTTTCATTGTGGCAGAGTATGGATGAGAGAGAGAAATATTTCTATTAATCTTATTCTTTAGTACAGGAAGATGCTGAAGATATGAAATTTGCATATACTTTCAGTGGAAATCACTATATTATTTACTTTCTTTAACGGTTTTACTTTTGTTACAAAAGACCTCTCCTAAGCTAGGATTAATGTATAAATGTTTGTAATTTTAAAATGAATTGTAAATAAATCTGGTATAAACCAAATTTTTAAAAATGTAATGAGATTAATGCTATAGGAATAAATGGAAATTCTTGTAGTTGGTATAAGCAATCGACTTCACAAAAACAACACTGGATAAGAAATATATGGATACATATAGATACATATGAATTATCTTTTGAAAAAAATTGTGGGGGGGAAGGCATTAGGGAGTTCAATATGACTGAGGAATGTGCTGTAGAAATAAAAAACAATGTGATCTTGGGCTGCCTTAAACAAGGCAGAATTATCAGGTGATAATCCCATTCTATTCTACCTTTTTCAAAATTTATCTGGGATATTGTGTTTAGCTTACAGTTTAAAGATAATATTGATAAACTGGAAAGTGTGCAGAAGAGAATAATCAGGATGATGAAGGACCGTGCAAATCTATTAAAGGACCTGGAATGTTGAGTCTAGAGAAAAGAAAATTCATTAAGAGAAGTTGTTTTTCAAGTATTTTAAGGGCTTTTTGGTAGAGATGGGACTAAACTTGGCCCATAGCACAGGATCAGTGAGTAATGAATAGAGTTGCAAAAGGGAAAATTTATAGTTTGAATGTTAGGAAAAATTTCCGAACAGACCAATCTAAAAGTAGCATGACCTATCTGGAGAGGTGGTAGGTTTCCCCTCCATGGAGGTTTTCGAACAAAAACCTAGGCATTTTATTAACAAGTATATTATATTGGTATTCTTTTTTGTGCATATGGTTATCCCTTTCACATCTTGACTTTACTCATCCGGATTTCAATATATCATAGGTGGTTATAAGAAATTAAATGGGAATTTTTAGGGAGTTTTGCAAAAGCTGCAGATGACACAGAGTATTATTACTTAATATTGTCCTATAAATAACTTATGATCAAATACTTAACCAAATTTTTGGAATAAAGTACTGTAAATACCCCATAAAGAAGAAGAAAAAATTCAGATTTTTCTGATACAAAGGGAAGACCAAAAACATTTACAAAGATTTTCCAGATGATATGAGTACCATACCACAGTTCCCATGATGTTGAAGAGATAATTGTATGTATATGGGTTGGATTCAGTGACTACTAGGTCCTTTCCACTTCTAAAATTCTGTGATTCTCTGATCCCTCAACAGAGTTTTCATTTTGTCTTGATGACTAATGCCTATGCTACTCCATGAGCTTATATTTTAGCACCAATTTCACCACACAGATCAAATCACACATGAAATTGTGGCTGGCAGAGGTCCCAATTTTATCATCAATCTACTTGTCACACTTTTAACCTTGACCAAGGACATATTAACCATAAGAGTTATATCAAGCTTTAACAAGTAATAATAACTGAAATTAGTGTAATGTTTTTGCATTTTATATAAATTTATGATAATTTAATCTAATCTGATTATGATCATAATCTCATCTCAACAACCTTCGGAAAGAGGCACTACATAGATCATCATTTCAGGTTAAATGGGATTAAAAATCTTACCCATGATTATGCAGTTAAATATCAGAGATGAGATATGAATCTAATACAAGTTCATCACAAACTTCTCTTAGATGGAATTAAACAATCTGGATTGAATAACATATCAACCATACCCCCAGGCAGATGAGACCATCAAAGGGCACCATAGGCAACATTCTCTTCTAACTGGATTGGCATATATGAGAAGAAAGAGAAAACTAATCACTGACAAGCCTAGGCAGGGTTTTGTTGTTAAATGTTTAAAAACTTATTCTTGGTATGGGGGGGAGGGAAAAAAGGGATATACATAAGACACACATTTAAGATCTGGAAAACAATAAATCAAGCCATGATTTTCATCATTTGTTAATTTCCAGATGTAAATGCTAACAGTGAATATTTGACAATTGATTCTTATTAGATGGTGATAGCTATGTCCAGCCGTCCCCTAAACCAGGACAACCAATTTCTCTGTGTTATTTTTAAATTAAGTCACATCTGATTTTCTTCTCTCTCCATTCTGTATTGCTCTTCATCAATATAATTGTATAATTCACACAATAAAATTGTAAAATTGTTAGTGATTGCATTAATTTTCCTACTCAAAGCCACCCGTAGAAAGCCACTTAGTCAGAGGTTCAAATGTTGAAGCATTCTTCTTACCCAAATGGCCATATAACTCTGGAAGGATCTAATATTGATCTCAGAAACTAAGCAAGGTCAGACTCAATAGTGTGTGGACAGGAAGCCATCTATGAAAACCAGATATTGGGAGACTTTACTTAATTGGATTTTTGTGGATGTTAGCTTAATGCTAGACAAAGTTTATATTAATTTAGGAAAAAAAACTTGATGAAGTCTCAAATCCTATCTTGGGAGTAAAAAAATGATATGTGGGATAAATTATGGTACAATTAGATGGATATGCAGTTGGTTAATTGAACAGAGATATCATCAATGAGTCAATGTCAACTTGGTGGGTGGTCTATAATAGAGTATCCCAAGTCCTTGTCCTTGTCCTTGTCCAGTTCCTACATTTTTATCTGTGATCTAGACAGAGGCAGAATCAGCATGCTTATTAAATTTATAAACAATATGAAACTAAGGGAGAGATAATCTATTGCATGAATCAAGATCCTAAAAGATCTTGACAAATTCTAATAATAAGAATCATATTAGATTAGATTAAATTTAATAAGGCTAAGTGTCTAGTTTCACACTTGGGATAAAAAATAATCAACTACAGAAGTACAGAATGGAGGAACAACTGATAAATTTCAGTGTATGGCACTGAAAGTTCAAAATCATTCAATGTTGTAACATGAGAAATTCAAAGCAAAGATTATCCCAGCTACACTGGAGGCTATTGTGTTCAGGAAAAGGAAAGTGATAACTTTGCCATATTCTGTCCTTGTCAGATCGTGTTCGGAATGCTAAATTCTGTTTTGGGTACCATATTTAAGGAAGAATATGAAAAGATGAAATGCCTAGAAGAGGAAGACCAGGATAGTGAAAAGACCAGAGATTACATTATAACTCATTTGAAGAAATTGATGATGTTATCTTAATCTGATGATTAAAGGGAAAGTGATAGTTGTCTTCAACCATTTGAAAGGTTATTTGTGGAAAAAATTTTTAAGTGATTTCCTTTAGCATCATTTTACAGGACCAGAAATAGTGCTCACTCTGGAGACAGTGGAGCTCAGTTTACAACTTACTTCTAAAATTTACTAAATTTATGATCTAGGAAATGTCACTTATTCTTTCTGGGCTTCAGTTTCCTAATTTGTGAAATAAGAGAGTTGGATTAGATGACTTCTGAGTGCCCTTCCAACTCTTTCTCTGTGATTTTAAAAGTCAGACTGTAAATTATTTCCTATTTATCTTGTATATATATATATATATATATATATATATATATATATATATAATTTGTCACATGTTGTCTCCCCCATTAGATTTTAAGCTCCTTGAGGGCAATGACTATTTATTACTTCTTTATGTATCCCTAGAGCTTAGTACAATGCCTAGTACATAGTAGGAATTTAATAAATATTTATTGATTGCTTGATTAATCAATCACCTATTGTATTTCAGGCACTGTGTTAAGTGTTAGGGATACAAACCTTTAAATTGGAGAGACAGATTAGGTTTGACTTAAGGGGAAAAATCAGTAGCAAATAGAAATATTTAAAAGCAAAAAGAAGTACTTTGGGAAATAGTTCTCTTTCATTGTAAGGTCTTAAAGCAGATGCTAGATGAATGTTTGTAAGCAAAGCTATACTGGGGTAATGTAGTCAATGAGAATGGGCTCCTCTTTCCCATTCATGAAAGAAACAAAAATTAACAAGTGAGACAGAAAGAACAAGAATGACTAAGAAGACCACAAATGCTGCTCTTGATACAAAAGGGTCCTTTACTCATCTCTATCTAGTTTACTCATGATTGGTGTATTCAAAGATGTTTGGAAGCTACTGGTCCAAGATTCCTATGTTTATAAAAGGTTGCAATTCCCTTTGTCTATCTCAGCTGTTCTCAAAACAGTCTACTTAAAGCCATATAGTTGTTCTGCCATGCTATTACATCTTTTTTTTTTTACATTTTTTATTATAGCTTTTTATATACAAAATATATGCATGAGTAATTTTTCAACATTGACCCTTGCAAAAACTTCTGTTTCAAATTTTCCCCTCCTTCTCTTCATCTCCTCCCCTAGATGGCAGGTAGTCCCATACATGTTAAATATGTTAAAAATATGTGTTAAATACAATATATGCATACATATTTATACAGTTATCTTGCTGCACAAGAAAGATCAGATTTAAAAAGAAGATAAAAATTACCTGAGAAGAAAAGCAAAAATGCAAGCAAACAATAACAGAAAGAGTGGAAATGCTATGTTGTGGTCCATACTCATTTCCCAATGTTCTTTCGCTGGGTGTAGCTGGTTTTGTTCATTACAGATCAATTGGAACTGATTTGGGTACTCTCATTGCTGAAGAGAGCCGCATCTGTCAAAATTGATCATCATAAAGGATTGTTATTGAAGTATATAATGATCTCCTGGTTCTGCTCATTTCACTTAGCATCAGTTCATGTAAGTCTCTCCAAGCCTCTCTGTATTCATCCTGCTGGTCATTTCTTATAGAATGATAATATGCCATAACATTCATATACCACAATTTATTCAGCCATTCTCCAATTGGTAGGCATCCATTCAATTTCCAGTTTCTAGCCACTACAAAAAGGGCTGCCACAAACATTTTTGCACATACGAGTCCCTTTCCCTTCTTCTTTCTCTTTGGGATATAAGCCCAGTAGCAACACTGCTGGATCAAAGGGTATGCATAGTTTGGTCATTTTTTGAGTATAGTTCCAAATTGCTCTCCAGAATGGTAGGATCCATTCACAACTCCACCAACAATGTATCAGTGTCCCAGTTTTCCCACATTCCTCCAACATTCGTCATTATCTTTTCCTGTCATTTTAGTCAAAATGAGAGATGTGTAGTGGTATCTCAGAGTTATCTTATTTTGCATTTCTCTGATCAATAATGATTTGGAACACCTTTTCAAATGGCTAGAAATAGTTTCAATTTCTTCATCCAAAAATTGTCTGTTCATATCCTTTGACCATTTATCAATTGGAAAATGGCTTGATTTCTTATAGAGTCAATTCTCTATATATTTTGGAGATAAGGCCTTTATCAGAACCTTTAGCTGTAATAAGGGTTTCCCAGTTTATTGCTTCCCTTCTAATCCTGCCCCCATTAGTTTTGTTTGTACAAAAGCTTTTTAACTTAATATAATTGAAATTTTATATTTTGTGATCAATCATGACCTCTAGTTCTTTTTTGGTCATGAATTCTTTCCTCCTCCACAAATCTGAGAGGTAAACTATCCTATGTTCTTCTAATTTATTTATTATCTCATTCTTTATGCCTAGATCATTAACCCATTCTGATCTTATTTTGGTGTACAGTGTTAAGTGTGGGTAAATGCCTAGTTTCTGCCATACTAATTTCCAATTTCCCCAGCAATTTTTGTCAAATAATGAATTCTTATCCCAAAAGCTGGGGTCTTTGGGTTTGTCAAACATTAGATTATTAAAGTTATTGGCTGTTTTGTCCTTTGAATCTAACCTATTCCACTGATCAGCTAGTCTATTTCTTAGCCAATACCAAATGGTTTTGGTGATTGCTGCTTTGTAATATAGTTTTAGATCAAGAACAGCTAGACCACCTTCATTTGATTTTTTTTTTCATTAGTTCTCTTGCAATTCTTGACCTTTTGTTCTTACAGATGAATTTTGTTGTTATTTTTTCTAAGTCATTAAAATAATTTCTTGGGAGTCTGATATATAGCATTAAATAGATTAGTTTAGGTAGTATTGTCATTTTATTATATTTGCTAGACCTATCCAGGAGCACTCTAAGAGACTCTAGCTTTGGGGGTTATAGTTTTTACCCCCTGTGTTTATAGCTTCTCTGCTGATCTACTGGTTTGCTGCCAGGGCAGAATAGCCAACACTGTGGCAAAGTTCTCCCCACAGATTTTCCACCAGCAGAAACTACACCCCGCCTCTCTCTGGTTTGCTCAGTATGAGCTGTTCCCCATGTTCTCAGCCGCCTGCCTGAGTCTGTGCCTGGCCTATCCCTGTTCCATCCTACGTGCGAGTAAAACAGACCTTTTTTTTTGAGATTATTTTTGATTGGTAATGTGTTATACTCCCAGTACATGGGTTCTGACAGTTTAAGCAATAACTCCAAGGCTGAATTTCATTAAAATATCTTGAGGGTACAGGAGAGCTCAGAAAAACATGTGTGTCCTCTCCACCACCTTGGATCCACCCCCACCCTCACCCCCCTGCTATTACATCTTGGAAGACTACAACCAACTTGGGTAGTGATGAAGCTGATCAGTCCACATTTTCTTGTTTTCTTTTTATATGTGTTTGCATTCTCAGTGATGTGTAAAATATCATAAATTCCTTGAAATTCCAGATTAGACCTATAGAGAGAATATTGGCATGGTTAAATATGGGTTGGATTAGATCAGGGGTTCTTACCCTACAATCTTTGAAATTATTATGTAAATATTTTGGAAATTTTCAATAAAATTAATTTCCTGTGTATTCTTCTGCATTTTATTTCATGAAGTTAAAAACATGATTGTGAGAGGGGGATCCATATTTCCCCAGATCTTCCGATAAATCCATGACATACAAAAAGATGGAGAATCCTGGACTAAACAACAGTATTTGGCATCCCTTCCTCTACTAAGATTCTGTAATATCTCTGTCATTCTGCTACTTTGCCCTTCCTTTCTACTGTTCTAAGACTGTTAAAGGAACAAATCAATCTTTGGATAATATCATATGTACTCAAATCCTATTGATATGAGAACTTCCTAGCTGCATTAAATTGAGTCTGAGTAATCAAAATGAAGGAGAACACCAATCCACCAGCTCTGAAAAGATCATCTAATGTTGCTATTCCTGTTTCAATGTTAAGGAATTTCCTCCATTGGTAGAAGAAACTATTGATGGGTACCTCTCTGTTTCTGACCTCATGATTTACAAGATGCACATACTATTTAAGAGTATTAACTAATAAGTGGCAATTTCCTTGAATATGACTTGATCTCCAACATTTTTTTTATGACTTGAGCAATCCTGTTGCTAAGCCAAAGCAGTTCTTTGACAATTTGCTATTCTTAGGCTTAGAAGTCAACTAGCCAATCAATTCCAAAAATTGTCATCAGTATTGATAGCTTCCCTGTTTCCAATTAGTTAGTATGATGCATACATAGTCAAGTCTTTTTTTCCCCATATTCTTCTATAAAGATTACATAGGCAATCTAATAATAACTATCTACATTCTAATAGGGCAGTTTTACCAGTAATCATAAAAGTATAACTATGAGAAAGTTATGAAAAAGAACCTTTAATAAGTGTTCATTCTTTTGATGACTAGAATTTAATTTTCTTCCAAAAGAGGAAAAGAAAGACATATCTTATAACAACTTCCTGTCATGAAATGCACTAGTCTGTCCCCTCCCTAATACATTATTTGCACAGTTGTCTAAATAATTTTCCTAGGTGAAAGTCTGACTCTATAATTCCCTTTATAAACTACAGTGACTCACTATTGTCTTGGGATCAAATGTTGTTTAATCTGTTTTGCTTGGAAATCCCTTCACAATCTGGACCTGTTTACTTCCCAACCTTATTATACATTACCCCTTCCTGAACTTTTTGGTCCAGTCAGACTGGTCTTGCTATTCCTCAAACAAGACTCTATTATCCCTATTGAGAAGTTAGGCAGTGCTAACTACAAAGATTGGGAAAAAGCCTGATTGAGTTTGCTAGCTCCAGGGCATCAGTTGAACAGATATCTAGCTAGTTCCTGGGCTAGACCAGAACGGATCTTCTTACCTCTACCTCTTTTCCTTCAAAATTCTGCTCCATCTTCCATAGACACTTTCCTTGATCCTTCCACCTACCATCTCTTTCCCTCCATCTCTACAAACAAATTGCCTTGTATTTATATTGAATATATTTTGCATATACCTAATTATGTACATGCTTATGGAATGAAGCTCCCTGAGGACAGATATTTTTCATTTTTTTCTTTGTATTGTAATTTGTAATTAATTTTTTATTCATTTTGCCTGAGAAACAAAGTTCCTAGGTAATTAATAATCACTTCATTGATGAGGCTAGCAAGTAATCAATAAATTGATGGTCAGTGGTCTCTCCCAGTATCCAAAGAAAGAAGCATGGAGATCCATGAAGGCTTAAATACTTTTGGAAAAAGAAGTGTCACTGAAAAGTGAAAATCAATCCTAATTGGTGAAAATTAATGAGGAGATACACATATTAATAAGGAGGTGGACTAAGCAGCTCCTCCTGCTGAAGATGTGACTGGATCATGAGACTCAGCTACCTCCAGGAATCTGGACAAAGCAATCCATCTCTATCTAGACCACTCTGGTTGTTTTTTTCTTTTATAAAGTAAGTCACCCTATATTCTAATGGAGGGTTCCAAGGATAAGGACTCATTCTCTTGGGGCAAAAATTCACTTAGACTGGTTTCGGTTTACATTTTATATAAAAGTTGTGTGTTAGGACTGCCTAAGATCATGTACCAAGAGAATTTGGACAATCTCATCTATAGGCAAAGTCTTTCAAAGACTTACTGAATGAAGGTGCTGCTCTTTGAATTAAGAAATAGAAAGGAAAAACCTCAAACCTGATTTGATAATTCGCCATTATTATAATGAAAAAACAATCATTTCTCTCAATTTAATAAATGTTTGCTGTTTTATTATTTTGATGGATAGTTCTCCTGGATCACTTGTGGAAAGCTAAAATATGTACCAAAATGAAATTCCAGAGTTGGTGAGGAGTTGAATAACCAAGATAGGCACAAGGAGGCTGATACTTGGAAGACTGCCTTTGGGACATGTTATGGTCACAAGAAGTATATAATAATTCCATGTGGCCCATAAAATGTGTAGGCTATGTCCTAACACCTCATAAATGTCCTCTTTGTGTAAATGAGGCATAGTTTATAATACTTAAGAAGAATTAGTACTAAGAGCTTCTTCCCTGGACAAACTACATCTGAAGTATTATTTTAAGCTCTGGGCACCATGTTTTAAGGACAATAATGAACTTGATAATGTCCAGCAGGATATAGCCAGGTTGGTAAAAGGCCTTAAATTCAAGTAATAAGAGCATTGATTAAAGAAACTAGAACTAGTTAGCCTGAACAAGAGAAGATTTACAGAGAACATAATAACTCCTTTCAATTCTATGAAAGATTTTCATGTAGAAGAGAAATTAAAATTTTTGTGTTCATATAACTTAGATTCTTCCTACCTTTCCAGTCTTCTTCAACTTTACTCCCCTCCATGTATTTTGCTATGCAGTGACATTGACTTCCTTTCTGTTCCTCACATGCTTTACTTCAGACTCTAAATCTGGGTATTTTTGCTGGCTGTCTCCCATGCCTGGAATACTCTTATTGTACATCACTGCCTCCTGGATTTCCTGGCTGCCCTGTCTTCCTTCAAGTCTCAGTTAAAATTCTGTCTTATGTAAGAAATATTTCCCAATATTATGCCTTCTGTCTGAGATTATTTCTAATTTATCTTGTATATAACATGTTGGTACACAATTATTTATATAATCCCTCTGCCCTTGAAAGACTTCCTTTGTATTTTCGGTGTTTAGGCCATTTGCCTGGCTTATAATAGGCATTTAATACATTTTTGTTGATTTAACTTAACTTATATGTACTCAGAAAGCAGTAAGAAGAATTTTTGCAAAGACACATATTTTTACCTTCATGTAAACAAAAAATATCTTAATAGTAAGAGCCATGACAAAATAGAGCAGACTGCCTTGGGAGTAGTATATTTCCTCCACCTCAGTGAAGGTCTTTAAGCTTAGGATTGTTAAGTAAGTTATAGAAGTTGTTGTTGTTAAAAAAATATTGATTTAATTAGCTGACCACTGAGTTGCCTTTCAACTCTGTTACTCAATGATTATTCCAGGAGAGTCCTGAAAGATTAATTAAATGGATAGGCATACCAGGACCACAGTACATGGTGATCATTATCTGCTCCCAAAGTGAAAAATGGAAATGGCTTTGGCATATTCCAAAGGCATGGAGTAGCAGATGGGCAGCCCACTAGAATTCACTAAAAAGTAAAAATATTTAAAGGAAGTTCTCTATATTAGGTAGATTCTTTGGAGATAAGGAAAAGAATTCTCTATCCATCTTTACTCACTTTTCATCTTCTCATCGTTTCTCTACTAAGTTGACTTCAGTTGGTTTGGATCTTACCTGTCCATAGATCAAGAAGGGATCAATAGAATTCCTAGCAACTAGAAGGATATCAACATGGAAGAGAAGGGATAAATCCTTTACATTCTATTTCCTCCAAAAGAATGGAGATAAAAGTTTTTCCCAACAAGGAACTACTATTATTCTTGGATAGTCCTCTGTTTTTATAATTCTACTTGGGCCATGCCTATTTATTGCTTTGGAATCCCTCAAGTTTGGAATGTGCTTTCCACTGAGATCATCTTCTTCCCAGCCCACTTTCTTTAAAAATTCCCATCTGTATTGAATTTGAACTTGAGCAGGATCTGTTTCTGAGATCAGCTCGTCACGGTCTACAATGCTCTTACCCTCATTTTCTCTCTCTTCTCGCTTTCTTTGAGTTGCTGGTTGCTTTGGTGGGCTGAGGGGAAGCTTTTTTACATCTTGAATTCTATCCTTTTCATCTGGGCATGTTCTGGTCATGGAAACTAGGGCGGGGGATTAAAAAAAGAAAACAACAGGCCATTCATCTCAATATGCTTAGCCCAATGTAATGCGATAAATATATTTTTTTAGGAAAAAAAGTAGTTGCACTATAAACAGAAACATTTCAGCCATCTGTTCCAAACCACTTCCAACATAATTACATAACACTGAGACTGATGGCTTGCTGTTTTATCCAAATATTTGGTGGGGAGGGTGACACTCTCCAGGGATGTCATAGCCTAACCACTGCTTCCTGCCTCATTAATTCATTTATCAGTTTCCTACAGCCAATTAGGAGCAGTAAAATATCAGGGCTCTATCACCTCAGCACAAATCTTTCACTGAGACAAGTTTCATTTGATTTTGTGAGATAAATCACTAATTCAATAAATCTCTTCATTTAGCATCTTCCATATCTAATTTTTATACTGCAGGCTAGGTGACAAGGACACACTAGAGTTCATCCTGACTGAATGCCCACAAAAAGATTAAGAGAAGAATTCTCCCAGCCAGCTTACAAAGTCATTCATCAGACTCAAGTGCTTACATACCTCACTTCTCACTCTGCCACTCTGGTTTGTAAACATTTGAAAGGTTTTGTTTCCAGGCTGCCAGCCAGCAAGAAGAAGAGATGTACAATTTAACCTGTATGTTTACATCAGTGGGTAAAGCTGCCAGAGGAGCACACCCATTCATTTCTGCCCTGGATGAGGGAGGGACATCTGCCCATTGCAACCTCTTACCACTTTTCTCTGAGAGACCACTGGATAAAACATGTATTCAATTTAGATTTCATCCTAGGCTAGGTTCCTGGCGGCAAAGACAATGGCATCAGGTTCTGAACATCCCCCACTTCTCTGACCTTAGAATAATTATTAGCTCAGAACCAGTCTCCTGCCAATACAGACAAGCTTAATTATCTGGTTGATTTTACCTGGTTATCTGATATTTTTAAAAATATATTCTTACAAGTGAAGTGTTTTGCTTATTGCAGGGGACAGAGTAGAAAAGGTGATCAAAATCCAGTTCTTCCTGACGTCCTTAAGATTGAAAACCAAGTCTCACAAAATACCACAGACCATTCACCCTCTCTCTCCAACACAGAAAAACAGGGTATGGAATTATTTTCTTTATCCCCCTTCCCCCTCCTCCCAAAACGTGTCCATTGCTTTTCAGCCAATGCTGCTGTGAGGGAGACAAGCCCGAGTCAAAATAGCTAGCTTGAGGATGCAAATTGTTCTGACAGTAAAGAGGGGGAAAGGTCACTCTAACATCTGTGCAATATTCACAGACATTACTCTATTACTTCCCATCCCATCCCTCCTGCCCTCCTCCCAGCCCTGTCATCCCCATAAGCTCCTGGGAATTAAAGCGAATCACAACAATCATGCAAGGCTAGGCCACTGCACTGCCATGGAGAGACAGTCTGAATTCAGAGCTGACCTCTAGGACACAACTGCATTTTTGGAAACCAAGGCCAGGAGAGACAGCTGAATGGAATTCAGGGTGAAGGCTATTGGCATTCCCACGTCAGTGAGGCAAGGTTATGGCTCACACATCTGAGGAAAAATGTTTGAAGCTGCCGGGCCTTGCATCCCACGCCCAAACTAATAGCTGCAGTAGTGATGGGAAAAGGGAAAGTTGCTTTGAACACAATCCAGACCCAAACCAGAAGTTATTTCTGTTGTTGCAATTCATGCTGCTGAAACTTCTCTTCAACCATCACCCTTTCTGCCCATGTGGGGTCCAGATGGATCTTCTGTTCCAGACCCTACTGAAAGACAGAAAAATTATGTGAATTCTCATCACAGTAGTAGCGACAGCTGACATTGATAGAGGATTGACACATATTCTATTATTTGATTCTCTCTGAGACCATATGAAGTAGGTCATGTCAGTATTATTAGTCCCATTTTGAGGATGAGAAAACAGAAGCTTGGAGAGAAGTGGTTTTCTGATGCCCCACAGCTAGTAAATAATAGGGGCAGAGCTTGAATATAGATCTTCAAGATTGAAGAGAGAGAGAAGGAAAGAAAGGAAAGTAAAAGAAAGGACAGAAGGAAGGAAAGAAGGGAGGGAGGAAGAGAATGAAAGATGAAGTAAGGAAGAAGGAAAGAGAAAAGAAAGGAAACAGAAAAAAGGAAGGAAAGATAATGGAAGGGAAGGGAAGAGAAGAAAGAAGGGAAGGGAAGAGAAGAGAGAAGAGAAATAAAGGGAAGGCAAAGGGGAAGGGAAGGAAGGGAAGGAAGGGAAGGAAGGAAGGGAAGGAAGGAAGGGAAGGGAAGGGAGGGAAGGAAGGGAAGGGAGGGAAGAGAAGGAAGGGAAGGAAGGGAAGGGAAGGGAAGGGAAGGGAAGAGAAAGGAAGAAAAGGGAAGAGAAGGGATGGGAATGGAAGAGGGAAGGGAAGGGAAAGGAAAAGAGAAGGGAGGAGAAGGAAAGGGAAAGGGAGGGAAAATGGAAAGGAGGGAATGTGGTTTTCAAACTCCATCTCTGATAATAAATACTTTTGTGACCCTGGGGGAGCCTCAGCTTCCTTGTGTGCAAAATTAGGAGGTTGGATTAAATGACCTCAAAGGATATTTTCTTGTCCAGATCCACAGGGCTATGATGCTATGATCCTATAAACAGTACCTTTCACAAGCTAGCTTTAGCTCTGTACTAATGTGGTCATTGTATTAAGATTTGGGAAGCTGAGATGATGTCATTTGGAGAATGGAGAAGAAGGAATGGAGTAGGAAACAGCTGAGAAAAATAAGACTGGGACAAGTGGGAAGACACTGAGAAATGAGTTTGGCAAGACACCATTAGTCTGTAACCACAAAGTGGAGATTTATTTAAAGGCAGAACAGAGATAATTAACTGACTGAAAATTACAAAGAAGGAAGGAAACAAGCATTTATTAAGCACTTATCATGTCCCAGGCACTGTACTAGTTTTACAAATATTATCTGATTTGAGTCTCAGAACAACTCTGGAAGTAAGGTACTGTTATTATCCCTATTTTACATATAAGAAAACTGAAAAAAAGGCAGAGGTGAAATAACTTAAGAGTCAGCTAACAAACGTCTGAGGTCAGATTTGAATTTGGACTTTCCTAATTCCAGGCCCAGTGTTCTATCTATATATTGTGCTACCTAGCTGTCTCACAAGGCTAATATCCTCCCTCATGTTCTGCATAATAATAAACTAGAATTCTAATAACAATTCCACTTTCCCTATATTTCTTTATGTTTCCCTACATTTCTCTTTTAATGAATTACATTTGTACATACTTAACATTTGCATATATTTTTCAAAGTAATTTCATCTCATTTTCTCCTTGTCAACTTCATGCTATCTCCATAAAGGTCAGCTATTTTTATTATCATTTTACAGATGGGTGAGCTAACACTTAACTGATGTTAACAAGACTCCTTCTCCAAGCATTCATTTCCACATTGCATCCTGAGATCTATTGTCTCCATACCTATTATTAGAAGCACAAAGTGATCAGAATTAATCCTATTTCACACAAATAGAATGCTGCTTTGAAATGAAATCTGATCACTTTACAGGAAGGGAAAAGCAGTCAATAATAATCAACATTTATTGCGCATCTATTAGCCATAAGACTCTGGCTGCTGAGTTCTGTGAAGATAAACATACATGCAAGAGGAAATCTCTGCCTTTAAGGAATTTAGATTCTAGCAGAGGAAATAATATATTATGCCCAGAAAATGATAATCATTCAGGGAAATAAATGGCAAGTGTCAAATGAGTGAAACGAAAGTGTTATAGAATTTCAGAAGAGGGAGAGCTCACTTTGGTCTTGGGAGGTCTCTCTTCAATTATTTTCTGCCAAGAAGAATAGTTTTTAGACTAAAAAGGCCAAAAAACAAATATGGGGAATAGAAAAATGACACCCAGATAATTAAGGAAATAGTAATACTACATACTGAGTTACTGAAAGAATTCACAGATGTTATTGCTTATAGTCATTGATCATTGATCTTTGCAATATTGTGAAGAATAGGGAAGATATCATACGGTTGGAAAAGGCCAACTGTAATGATTTTTTAAAAGAAAATAATAGATCTTGCCAAGTATGGGCCAGTGAAGTTGAATTCAATTCCTGGAAATATTATAAAATTTATTACTAAAAGGATAGTTAGTGAACACCTTGAAAAGAAAGAGTTTAACATGTATTGATCAACCTGCCATCTGGGGGAGGGAGTGGGAGGAAGGAGGGGAAAAGTGGAACAAAAGGTTTTGCAATTGTCAATGTTGAAAAATTACCCATGTATATATCTTGTAATTAAAAAGCTATAAAAAAAGAAAGAAAAGAAAGAGTTGATGAAAGACACTGAGGTTTCATCAAGGAAAAGTTATGCTAGATAAATTTCATTTCTTTTTCTGACAGAATTGCTCAAAAGATGTTTGAATAGATTTAAGGAAAAATTTGATAAAATAGGTAATGCTATTCCTGTGAAAAAGAGAGATGTGTTAGATGTAGAACATTTAGGTAGATTTAGAGGTATTTGATTGAATCCAAGGAGTAGTCATGAATGGATTGAAAGAAGGTCTCCAACAGAGTACTATTCAACATTTTCATGTTTCAACATATTTGAAAAAATATACAGATACTATGGTTATTAAATTTCTAGATAACCTAAAGGTCAAATGGATAGCCAAATGATAGTACTCTGGAATGAAGATTCCAAAACTTACTAATAGGTTAAAAGATTAGGCTTAACCAAATAAAATGAAATCATGCTAAAATAAAAATAACCAAGTATTAAGTGATATGATTTAAAAGTTTAATGAAAATTTTTAGATGTTTTATACTTTGTTATATGCCATTTATGGTATGTTGCTGAATTAAATCTCCTCAGATGTCTAATAAAAAATAATAACTCTGAGAGACAATTAGTGGAGATCAAGTTTAACTTAGAATTGTGAGAGAAGCAATGGCTGATTTTTAACGTAATAAACTGTTATATACTTTAAAAATTAGGACACCAGAACTTACTATAAAATAAAGAACAAAAAAATTATATTTTCATAGAGAAAAGATGGAAATTTGATTCTAATTCATAACTTAAACTAGGGTCATTCACAAATAATGTTCCAGAGTTTTCATCCAGAAAATTAAAATAAGAGAGAAATGAAGAATGCAGACTTAATATCTGTATCAGACAAGTTTGAAGCAGCAAGTGATGGGTTACTACAATTACTGTTAAGTAGTAAATCTAGCTGAGATAGAAACCGCTTGGAAACAGAATCAGAAAAGTCATCCTTTGTGTTGACAAGCTTAAGTGTGATGTGCCTGGTACAATATCATATATCTATTCATTTATGTTTATTCATTTCTTCATTTTTAAATTATTTTTAATATACATTATTTTATGAATTATATTGGGAGATAAAAATCAGCAAAAGAAAAAAAAAACTATGGCAGAAAAAAAAAAGAAAAAAGAAATGAACATAACATGTATTGATTTACATTCAGTCTCCTTAGTTCTTTTTCCTGGTTGCAGATGGCATTTTCTGTCCAAAGTTTTTTGGGATTGCTTTGGATCTCTGAACTACTGAGAAGAACCAAGCCTTTCATAGTTGATCATCGTACATTCTTGCTATTATTGTGTACAATGTATTCCTGGTTCTGCTTGTTTCACTCAGCATCAATTCATGCTAATCTTTCCAGGCATTTCTATAATCAGCTTGTTCCTCATTTTTATACAATGATAATATTCCATTACCTTTATGTACCACAACTATTGTAATGGCACTATTGGGTCAGTGAATATGCAGTGTTGGATAGACCTTTGGGCATAGTTCCAGATTGCTCTCCCAAATGGTTGCATTATTTCACAACTCTCATTTTCTTTTCCTGTCATCTTAGCAAATCTGAGAGGTGTGAGGTGGTACTTCAGAGTTGTTTTAATTTTTATTTCTCTTACCAATAGTAATTTAAAGTATTTTTTCATATAACTATAAATTGCTTTAATTTCACCACCTGAAAATTGTCTGTTCATATCCTTTGACTATTTATCAATTGGGGAATGACATGTATTCTTTGTAAATTTGACACAGTTCTTTATATGTTTTAGAAATGAGATCTTTATAAGAAATACTGGCTATAGAGATTTTCCCCCAGTTTTGTATTTTCTTTTTAATCTTGTTTCTGTTGCTTTTGTTTGTGCAAAAACTTTTTAATTTAATGTAACCAAAGTTGTCTATTTTGCCTTTCAAAATGTTCGCTAGTACTTTTTTGGTCATAAATTCCTCACTTCTCCAAAGATTTGATAGGTAAATTATCCCTTGTTCTCCTAATTTGTGAAATATTATTTAAGTGAAGTTTATATCTATTCAGCTTATCAGGAGAAGCATTTAATCAACATAGAAGCCGCATTTCTCCAGGAATTTTTATGAATAATTTCTGAGACAGAAAAAAAACAAAGAAGTTTTAGAATTTTAGAATTCTAAGTTACCTTAAGCACATGCATTTTTCTCATTGATGTACTTCTTTGGAAGATTTCTTTCAGTGTATACCCACTCTTCCTCACAAATACCAAATTTAATGCTGAGTTTATGTGTAGATTATGTTGCATTTCATTTTTGATTAAATTACTTTAGTATAAAAGTGTCCATATTATTATTTGTTTTATTTCTAAGTAAACTGTTAGGTTTAAGATTTAAAAGGGTTGCAACTGTAAGAAGCTTTTTGTATAAATAGAAATAGATTGGTGAATCTCAAGAAGTATATTCCCTCAAGAGACTTTTTCCTAAAACTCAGAGCATTTGAGAGTATCTGTAGGGCAATGATTCTCCTTCTGAAGTCACTGGGAGCCAGTGTGAGAGCAAGTTGGAGGCAGTGAAACAACCTAAAGAATAAATAGTTATTTAAATGTCCATTTGAAAGGTATAAGACACTACTTATAAGATGTGAGGACCTAATAAAGGAGCCTGGAAAAGGAAAGTGTCAGAAGATAACTTTCTTCCTGAACTGAAAGGATTATCACATGAAAAAAGAATTACATACTTTTTGGCTTGGTCCTAGAAGACTGAGTAAGTATTACTAGGTGGATGTTGCAAAGAGGTAAATTTATGATTAATTTAAGGAAACACTTCATGACAATTAGAGCTATCTAAAAGTGGAATTAGCTGGTTTGGGAAGCAATGAGTTTTTTATCCTCAGATGTCTTCAAGCCAAGTTTAGATGATTGCTCGTTAGATACATTGTAGAAGAGAATCTTTTTCAGATATAGATTGGACTAGTGACCACTGAAGGTTCCTTTAATTTTAGGATTTTTTTTATTCTGTTACCTTTAGAACTATAAAAACATTTCTCAAAGTTGAAGCTGCAACCTTGATCTCCTGACTCCTGGTCAAATGCTCTCTTCATCTCATAGATCCATTTCAAATGGCAAAAAGCACAAAATTGGGAGAGCAGGAGGCACTTTGTGAGGATAAAAGATTATTAGTATGTTAGCATGATTAAAAGAAGGGAAGACAATGAGAGAATAGGCTTTAAGGACAGATTGGTGCTATGCCATGGAGATTCTTGATTGCTAAATTAAGAAGTCTAGACTATATTCTGCAAGCCATGGAAAGAACATCAAAACCTTTTGAACAGGGGAGAAATTCCAGTGGCCTGGAAATTTGCCCAAGTCCCAGGTGGCTCTTAATTCCTCCTAATTTATTCCATATTACTATCATAATTTTCAGAAGGTGTACACATTTTATAAAAAGACTAAAAAATAAGCTGGCCTCACTTTTTTTAATGCCAGAAAATATTTCAATCTTTGTATTTCAGTCTCCATTGTACCTCAGTCTTCTCATCTGTAAAAAATATAGTTTATACCCAAAAGTCTTGCCCAGTCTTAAAATTCTACATGTTGGAAAATTCTTTCAAACAGAAGGAAATCCAAATTGATTTTAAAGACCCTATTCCCTTTCCCTACATAACATATCTCACAGTTATTTTAGTAAATTCATTCCAGTGATCCATTATACACAATAACAGCAAGAAAGTGTGATGATCAACTAGGAAAGGCTTGGCTCTTCTCAATAGGTCAGTGATCCAAAGCAAGATCAATAGAATTTGGACAGAAAATGCCATCTGCAACCAGAAAAAGATCTAAGAAGACTGTATGAAAATCAACACATGCTATGTTCACCTCTTTTTTCTGGTTTTTTATCTCTCCTATGTTTTTTCCCCTTTTGCTCTGATTTTTCTCTCCCAATATGATTCATAAAGCAATGTATATTAAAAATAAACTTACTACAATAAAAATTCATTCTAATGGATAGCAATCCACATTGCCAAGAACATCTTCCATCTTTTTTACATTTTACTCTTGCTGTTTCCTGAATAGAGTTCCTTCGTAAAATTCCAAGTGAATGTAACATTCTGGACCTTAAATAATGTATTCATTCCATCCCACCAAACCAAATGGAAAATGTTTATTACAGGCTGCAAAAGCTTTCCTCAGTTGATATATTCCCCAGTTTCTCATGCTTTAAATTTGTATACAGCAAAGAGCAGTCATAATCAGAGAACAGAAATTGTATTGTCTATTCAATTTAATCAACAAATATTCACAAAGCAACAAATCTTCAATTCAATCAACAAATATGACATGGCAGTGGAGTGGATTATAGGAAATGCAGATAAGAATATGGAATTTACAATCTAGTAAGGCAGGTGAGACAAGAACAAAAATATAACATAAAAAGGAAATACTTAACACATGTGCCGCCTATTGTCTTCTAGCCTTATTCTAATTCATTTTCAGGGTTTAGGTTCAGTAACATGGTTTTATTTGTATGACTAATGGGACCTTGTAGACTTTATATCCTATGAGGGACTGTTGCTTTCAAAAGTTTCACAAAAAGGAAAATATTGTATATTTAAAATGATAGGATTAGAGCTGCAGGAACCTTAGAAATTATCTAGTATAATCCCTTCATTTTACACATGTAAATGAGGCAGCAGAATCCAGCCAATTCACCTTAATTAAATGCAGGCCAACTTTTTCAATCAATCAATAAAACCAGATCTGAACAAGTCTTTAATCAATTTCCAAGTAATAAAATACATGGATAGCTGATACAGGAAATATTTTATTATTGGCCAAAAGAATCAGGCATTCCCCTAGGCCAATATATAATACTTCAAGCCAATAAAAAAGCTGGAATTCTCAAAATTGTGTGGGGAACTTTTAGGCTTGTGAATGTCTTAAAGAGTAACCTGCACACCAGGGCAAGAAGGGAAAAGAAGGATGAGCCTTTCACACATATTTATACTACAATTAATCAACTGACCTTGTAAACTTGAAAAGATTGGAAATTAGAGCCCCATAATTATTATCAATAATTTTAGGAAACTGTTAACTCACTGACTCAAAGTCTAGTAGATAATCTATGCATAAAAGGAAGTTCATGAAGATTCCACAAGAGAAGATTTCCTATAATCAGGAGCTATGAATTCACCCTTTAGCTAAATGACTGCTTATAAGCTTGAACTCACTTTCTCTAAAGAATTTCATGTAGACTTGAGGAGAATGTGTCTCCCAAAGGGAAACATGTAGTAACTGTTCTTACTATTCCCTATTAATAAATATTCTTTCTTTAAAAGCTAATTAAGTCTTATGTCTGATAATGAATGGAGGTCACACTGGATATATGCTCACTACTGTAATAAAATCAACAACCCCTCAAAGATTACCTTTAAAACCCAGAGAGAAGAAATAATCACTGTCTGGGGACCAGACCTACTAATGTGAATGGGAGTTGGAGAAGTAGCTCCAAAGAAGATTCTACCTATATGAGGAAATTAAAATCTACAATGACCTTACCAAAGTCAATCAGTGATTTCCTGATTCCAAATCTAGTGTCCTTGCCAAAGCACTGATTTGTTGCCTAATATATAATATGATGTCCATCTGGGCACCAGGTCACAATAATTTGAGTTTTGGAGAAAATTAGGGATGAATTGCACCTCTTATATTTATATCTCTCAGCTTCAGTGTAATGGGATAATGATATCACTATATAAAGCACTTTGTAGACCTTAAAATTCTCTGTGATATTATAATTGTACTTTAAAATAAATTGATATACTGAGATTTATCTGCCTGATTGGCTTATTGAGAGTCATTGCTCTTAAAGGAACAGCCAGTGGAAAACATCAAAATGGGAATTTTATGGGTGAAAGAGAAAAGAAGGGGAAAAACTGGTACCTTCTTAATGGAACCTCTCTTCTTAGCTACTTCAGCAGGACTGCTATACTCAAGCAGAACATCCCACTCCTTTACAATTACCCAGAAAGGAATCAAGGTATAATTAAGGAGAATGCCTAAGAAAGTGGACCAGAGTTACTACCTCAAGGAATGGAGCTGTGATTGGATATATTATAGCAAAGATACAGTTTATAACTGAGCCATGGAGAGATTACTGGGGTTCTACCATACTTGGGGTAATGAGTTAGAGATCTAACTTTAGGTGTCAAAATCATGTGAGTGAAAGTAATTTTTTTATTTAGCTTTCTTGCCTGCCTGCCACAGGAGGGTTGGAATGGGGAGAGAATTGCTCCTGAAGGATGAGTTGATACTTCTAATACTTTGATTAAAGGAGATGCTTACAACTTATGCCTATATTCATACTTTGAAGAAAGCATAGTAGATGAAAAAGGAATCAAGGCAAGAAAAGTGACTTGTTGATCTGATTGGATGATCCACAAAAAGGTGGAGGCGAGGATATGTCCCCTCATACTGCCATCTTTCAGAGGGTCCGGGAGGCAAGAGAAGCTGGGCTAACATTTCTGGTGTTGGATAGAGTACAGAAAAAGTGAAATGGCTGCTTGATATACAGTCTATGTTTTGATCTTTATCATTAAGGAGTATCAGGAACTGGTCAAAGTCTTCCTGTTGTCCTATATTACTAGGTAAAAAATGAAGGGGGAAGAAATCTGCCAATCTTCATCTACTCAAGGCCAAGTAACTGGTTTGATTGATTTTCTTTCTATGGAATTGACCAAATCAATAAGTTCTTTTGGCATCATGTGATATAGACTGTTGATTCAATCAGTTCTCTTTGGGGACGAAGGGAGAAGGGGAAGCAAGAGTCAAATGGATCGTTCTACTGAATGAAAAATCACTTTAATCAAAATGGTTTCCCAAGTATACAGATGCTCTTTGTGCCATCACATTTGTGTACCCCCAGATTCTTTTAGCTCACAAAGGTACACAAAGAATCACACTACTTAGCTTGCTCAATGTTACTTAGGTAAAATTTTATCCCAAAGCCTTTGGTCCTGACCCTGTTGTTCTTCCTGGATGTGGGTGGGGTGAGTGGTGATTGGGAAACACCCACTCCATTGCTCATGGCCTACAACTTTGGGGATCCCATTATTAGCTAGATTGAATTTGTTTTCCTGTCCTAGGGTTTGCCTTTGAGGAATGAGCGACAGAAGAAAATCCAATGGGAGACACAAACAAAGAAAGCACTGCGTTTTCTTTATGTTTGAGCCCTTTGAAGGGGGTTGGGGGGATGGGCTTGAAGCTTAAAGCCTTGGAAAAAGTTGCTCTGCTGGATTTCTCCTCACCCACATCAATCTTGGGCTGATTTGTGTGTTTGGAGATATTTATTTTCTTGCCTGTGTCAGATTCATTTCAGCCCCTTGTGCTTTGTACTTGAAAGACCCTTCAAAGGTTGACATCCTTTCAGAAGTTTGAGCTTAAAGCTTTTTTCTCTCGCTGCCTCTCCCTGGTTGCTTAACATCATGGTGGGTTTAGGTGGATTATCTGTTTTCCCACTGTGGACTAACATTTCTTGCAGCCCTAGATGATCTTAGGGTTTCAAGCAAGATTTAGCTTAATTCATCGCCATCTTGGAGTTGCCTTGCTGCAAGGTTGGGGAGGGGGAACCAATGACATTGCTATGTTTTTAAATCTGAGCTATTTCTTTAAAGTCTTTCATTCATATGTCATTGTTATTTTCTAAGCAGGTAGAGAAACCATATAGAGAATAAGTTCTTTCTCAGTCTAATTTTTCCCCTTGCCATTCCTTTAGTTCCCCACCCCATTAAGCATATTAGACGTGAGAAAGGAAGAGAAAACAATTACAGAAGTGAAAAGAAAACAGAACTTTTACCCCCAAAGTGGGGAAATCAAGGTATTTAATTACCTTCCATATGTGCCTTTTTAATGGCTGAGGACAGTTATTATAATAATGATATAGTGTTTTACAATTTTCAGAAAGAGTTCTCCTAACCAGCATTTTATCCACCCTGACACTTACTTAGTAGCTGCTAGTATTAATCTACTAATAGGTACTAGAATACAGTGAGGACATAGAACCAAGAAGATAAGTTCAAATCCTGCCTCAGATATTTCTAAGCTTGTGACCTTGGACCAGGTCTTTTACCTCTCTGTCTTAGTTTATTATCTGCAAAAGAGGGATAAAAAATAATAAATCTGCCTCCCAGGGTTATTGTGAAGATGAAATGAGTATATATATATATATATATATATATATACACACATGCACATATATACGCACATAAACAAACATGTATATATACACATATATACACACCTATATGTACACACCTATACATACATACATACACATCCACACATATATACATGTATACATATACATACACATATATATAAAACACTTTATAAAACACTATATAAATGTTAGATATTAATATTAATAGATATTATAATTTTTTCTTTTTTTCTTTTAATGAGGTTTTTTATCATACCTTATTGTAAAATTTGACTTGATATTATACAATACTATACATATATCTTATGCATTTCTGAGTTTCTAAATGTGGGGGGGGACGAAAGAGAGAGACAGAGACAGAGAGAGAGAGAGACAGAAAGAGACAGAGAGAGAGAGAGAGAGACAGAGAGACAGAGAGAGACAGAGAGAGAGAGAGAGAGAAAGAGAAACAGACAGAGACAGAGAGACAGAGAGAGGGACAGAGAGAGACAGAGACAGAGAGAGAGAGAGACACAGACAGAGACAGAGAGAAAGAAAGAGACAGAGAGAGAGATCTGCTGGCCTTTGCTTGTTATCTGCGACTTCCACAACCCCCACCCCCACCTCCAACTGCCATTTAATTTCTTCTGCTGACCTGTGATATATTGAAACCATGATGGGGAAATTTGCAATGTAAAAGGGATAAATATATCTCCAACAATCAGTAAGGATTTTTTCCTTGCACTCACCAGAAATCTGCTTCTTGATACCTTCCACCTCTTGTTCTGAGTTCTGAGTGGCTACTGGGAACTAGTGGAACAAATACAGCCTTATAGAACTCCCTCTGAATATCACAGAGATAAATGACTTGGTTCATGTTATAGAGCATGTTAATGCCAGTGAGAAAAAGCACAACTCAGGCCCCTTCTCTTCCAATCTCTTATATAGTGTTAAATAAACAATTTCAGGGCAAATAAAGAGGGTAAATATTGATAGTGCAAATAAAATAATTATAGTATATGGTATCAAATCTAGTCAGCACTTAATTACATCTTAATATCTATAATTGGTTTATATGTATTACGTCATCTCCCCAGATGAATCATAGTGCTTATATTAGTGTAGTAACTGCTGTCCTAAACACTATACACAGCTCACATTTCTTTATAATTTAAAAGGTTCTGTATTCACACAAAGGCCATGTGAAGTATGTGGTAGAAGTATTATCATTGCCATTTTGGAGATGAGAAGACTTAGGCGCTGAGAAGAAAAAGTAATTGTCTAAATATTCTACAATAGAGACTATAGGATCATAGCCCTAGCACTTTATAAATAGGTGATACAATGGCTAGAGTACTGGCCTTGGAGTCAGGAAGACCTGAGTTCAATTTCTGCTTCAGACGCTAGTAGCTGTGTAACCCTGGGTAAGGAGTCATTTAACACAACTTGCCTCAGTTTCCCTATCTATAAAATGAGGACAATAATAGCACTTACCTCCCAGAATTGTTATAAAAATAAAATGAGACAATTGTAAAACATTTAGCACAATGCCAGTCGCATAATAAACACTACATAAATGTTATTTATTAAATATTTTTAATTATTTTCATTAATTGACCTGATATAATTAATAAAAAGCATTTTAATTTTAATAAAATATTTAAACATTAATTATAATAATATCTATCCTTCATAGTTATTTGAAGAATTACTTTAAAGTCCATATAAATGCTAGTTATTTAATATTATAATTTTCATCATCACTCTAGGGGCCCTTTGAGTTCATCTAATTCAATGTTCTTATATTAAACATGAAGTTCCTGAGGCTCAAAAGGTGTAATAATTGGGCCAACAAAGTCACAAAGGAAGCAAATGGCACTTGAACCCAAGAACTCTGAATCCCCACCAGCTACACCTTCTACTGAATCAGACATTTAGTTGTTTAAATTCTTTAAGCTGAGGTTACTGTCAGAGACCAAGATTTCAGTCTATGATTTCAAATCCAGCTCTTCCTTTTTCTTTCTCTCTATTACACTAAGCTTCTACTTAGAGTTCTTGCCTGGCCTAGAGACACACACACATACAGAAAGAGAAAGGGAGGGAGAAAAGAAGGGAGGGAGGGAGGGAGGAAAACCGAGAGAGACAGAGATAGAGATAGAGAAGAAACAGAGAGACAGAAAGAGACAGACACAGAGACAGACAGAGGAGAGGCAAAGACACAGGGAGAGACACAGGGAGGTAAAGACAGAGACAGATATAGAGAGACAAAGACAGAGACAGAGAGACACACACAGAGACAGACACACAGAAGGTTACATAGAGACAGAGACATAAAGAGACAGAGGGGGAGGAACCTGAACAATAAATGTATAAGAGTTGCCCGATTAAGAAATTCATTTTTTCCAGTACCCCACATATGCCCTGAGAATGAGAGGAATATTCTTTAATAACTATAAAAGGGACATTTTTCAGTTACCAGCATGCTGGAAGCTCTGGGGCCTATGTTATAGTCAGGCTACTGGGCCTACTGAAAAGCCATTTCTGTTCTTCTGCTTGGTATCAGAACTACTATATTCCCTTCTCCTCTGGGCTCTCATGGTGTCACAGCCCTAATTTCAATCATTGTGGATGTGTCATGACAAAATGGCAAGTGATAGAATTGTTCAAAGGAGTGAAATCAGAAGTCAGAGACTCCTGGAAGGGTATATTTAACAAACATCTTCACACGCAGAGCATCAGCATTGTAATGGGCATTAATTGGCTTTCTGGAGGACGGTCTGAGCTGATTGGCCAAAGGATAAAACCCCCTTCCAAAGTGAAACCCTGATAAAAATCACACACACACACACACACACACACACACCCTAAATCAAAAAAAAAAAATCCATTCATAGGATGGAAATCTCTGTGCAGTAGAAAGATCCTTGCCTGTGGAGTCAGAGAACATGCACTAAAATCCCAACTCTGAAGCTCTCTGTGGCCCTGGCCAAGTCATTTAACTCTTTTTTTATCACATCTTTAAAATAAACAAGACTAAATGATCTTTAAAATAGCCTTCAACTATGTCCTTTGGCTCCTCTATCCCTTCTCCCCCAAGGATGCTAGCAACATTTCTTCCACCCAGATAAAAGATACGGATCAATTCCAGTCTTATGTCCTCTCATCTTCCAGACTGAACACAATTATCTATGAAAGTTTTGTTCCTTGAACCAGATACATTGCAAATTCTCCTAAACCTCTAGCAAGTGGAAATTCTCCCTAGTGATCAGGCATGATGAGAATTTTCCTATCCAGTTTCCCGGATGTCATCCATTGTGTTCTTTTGTCTCTTAACATATTAAATGATGTTAGCTCTATGTAGAGTGTTGACACAAAGGGGAAAGATAAAGGGACCTTTAGCCCCTCTGGGTAGCGGTAAAACATCTGCTGATGTTCATAGTCGTTGGAAAGTGATTGATAAATATACACATGCTACTTTTAAACCATTACTTTTTTCCATTGTTCCATTTTACATAGAAGACTGAAGGAAATTAGTTCTTTATCGCCTAGCAGACATCAAAAGTCCAACCTGAAGGATTTGGGACATAGAACTAATAGCCATAGTAGATTTCTTCCCTGTAACTACCAGGACTGTCCTCTGTGTCTCCATTCTACCTCTCTTTCCTCTAAGTCAACAAAATTTTCCTCAGATTCAATTGTTTCAGCTAATTTTGGCTCTGAACATAAAGTTAACAAAGGTTTGTTCAATTGCATTGAATCAGATGATTAGAACCTCTCTTAGAGATGTTACTTCCTTCTTCTTTTTTCTCCTTCACCTCTTACTCCTGTTCCAAAAAGGAAGCAAGCAAGCAAGCATTTCTTAAGTACTTATATGCCAAACAAAAAATCCAGGGGGTATAAATGAATGCAAAAAAAGATAAAATTTCTGCTCTTCAGGGGCTTACATTCTAGTGGGGAATAATAAATACACAAGAGGGCAAAATAGCATTTTATAATTATGCTATTGTAAAAAGATCATAGCCAGAAATCTATATCTAATACTTGGTTTCTATCTCCAGCTAATTATTAGAGTACTATTTAACTGGGACTACCTGGATCTCCCAAGTTTGGCCATCCCAAATTCCAGGTTGTTGTTCAGTCGTTTCTCAGTCATGTTCATGTCTGACCTCATTTTGTGACCTCATTTGAAGTTTTCTTGGCAAAGATACTGGAGAGATTTGTCATTTCTTTTTCCAGTTCATTTTGCAGATTAGGAAACTGAGGTAAACAGAGTTAAGTGACTAACTCACAACTAGTCTAAAGCCATATTTGAATTCATGAAGATGAATCTTTCTGATTCCAAGGTCTGTACCCTATCTACTGCACCATCTCGCTAACCAACAAAGGCCATACTGAGGCTTTATAGTACTTCAGTCATCAATAACTTGAGTCATGGAAATGTTTTACTCATATGGTACCACCCGCATACAATAGAAATTTAACCTAAAATATATACAAAGAAGAGGTGCAGAATTTAAGTACAAGGTTAATATCCCTTAGCGACAATCTGAAAACCTTATGTAGTCTTACATTCCCTTTCTTTTTTTCCCCATTTTTTCCCTTTTTTCCCATTTCCCTTTCTTTGCCCTTTTCAGTGACAGATCTCCAGAGCTACATCTTATTCTCCAGACTGATAATTTGGGGGACTGACAATTCTATTCTTTGCAGAATCTATATCATAATAGGTTAATTTTTAATCTCCCAGTGTTCCCATATTTAAGGAACTTTTCTCCTACTCATTCGAAGTAGAAAAGAAATATAAATGTGATATCAGCATTAGATACCATGAGAAAAAAAATCTTTGGAATCTATATCCTTTAAGTTTTTCATAGCAGAATTTCAAGAACTCAAGTAAACCGTGGGAAGCTACTAGGGCTGTTGGAGAGATAGAGACTTTCCTTAAGCTGCATCTACGTGCTTTGGGTAATTATTTGGTGGCCTTTGAGATTCACTGAAACACTCTACACATTTTCCAAGGGAAGAATGTTGGTCTAAGGAACCTCTCCACTCTTGTAAATGCTAAAATCTGAAATCCTCAAGCCTGAAATCTTGGAGTGGAACAACAAAAGGGTAATGGGGAAATTGCATCAAGAAGTTATGAAAATTCCTGAAGCATGAAAAAACATTTAAACCCAGCTTACTAGCAATTGCACTTTTTACAATAGCCCACTCTGGCTGGCCTGCTTCTAATTCAAATCAAACCAATGTATATTCAACACCTATTATATGTTGTCCCAGCTCTCCTCCTATCTCTCCAGACTCTTTTGCTTTACCTGGAGATGCTTCTGTCTTGCTTCCTATTGGTGATATTCTGCCTGGAAGCACCATTAGAAACCCCATTTGAGAAGGACCAGCCATTGGTTCCACTACTGACTATCCACAGTTTTCTACCTCACCCTCTCCACTCTCTTTTCAGCTCTCATTTATATGATGTCTTCCATTCTATTTGTATTTGTATATCCATCACCTAGCACAGTGCCTAGAACATAGTAAGGGATTAATAAAAGCTCTATCTATCTATCTATCTATAAGACACTCTGGATAATGGAAACATCCAGGAAATTATCCAGGACTGTGTCAAGAGCAGGATCATTGGGTTGTTTTCCAAGGACACTAAAATGTAATGGGTGTGAAATGTTAAAACATAGTTCTTCAACATGGAAGTTATCGAAGCAGTTAATTCCCCCTCCTCTCAACAATTTTGTCTTAATTCTTATACTCATGAAAGTCAGCCTTGCATAATAGGGTCAGGAAGACCAGGGTCCAAGTCCCAACCCTATACATACTGTCTATGTGACCTTGTGGGCAACTCAACTAACCTTTCAGTTTTCTGGGTGCCTTTCTTTTTTCTTTTTCTTTTTCTTTCTTTTTTTTTTTTTGCTGAGGCAATTAGGGTTAAGTGACTTGCCCAGGGTCACACAGCTAGAAATTATTAAGTGTCTGAGGGTAGATTTGAACTCAGGTCCTCCGGACTTCAGGGCTGGTGCTCTATCCATTGTGCCACCTAGCTGCCCCTGGGTGCCTTTCTAAGACTACAAGGCAGACGTTGATAAGTATTGGTAGATGGAAATTTTTTTTTCTGGAAGATCCCTATGCCCATGAAATTACAGGTTCAACAAACACACATACACACATGTTTGTTTATTCATATGTATGTTTCTTTATGTATTTTATATTCACAAGAGATGCAAGAATGGCCTACTGCATTGATAGCAGATCTGCTACCTGCTTACCAAGAAAAAATGGGTTCGCAATATGCATAAAATTTATAGCAATTCTGCTTATGGGGGGAAAGAGAGAGAGACAGAGAGACACTGACAAAGACAGAGACACAGAGAAAGACAGACAGACAGCAAGACACACACAAAGGGAAACTCACACATAGACATAAAGAAGCAGACAAAGAAACACACAGAGAGAAACATAGAAGGAGACAGAGAAAGAGACAGAAATAGAGACAGAAAGAAAGAGAAATAGGGAGAGACTTGGAGAGAGACAGAGACAAAGAAAGAGACAGAGACAGAGAAACAGAGACAGAAAGAAAGAGAAATAGGGAGAGAGTTGGAGAGAGACAGAGACAGAGAAAGAAAGAGAAAGATAGAGAAAGAGACAGAAAGAAAGAGAAGCAGGGAGTTTCAGAGAGAGAGATGGAGAGACAAAAACAGACAGATAAAGACAGAGAGAGACAGAGACAGAAAGACAGAGAGAGATAGACAGACAGAAAGAGCATGCCAGAGAGAGCATAAGAGAGAGAATGAGAGAGAGAGAGAATCATCAGCAGTTGCCAGTAACCAAGTCCTTTTTCAAAATATATCTCATGTTAAAAGTGAAACATGACAGCATTTCCTGTTGCTATGTATTTCTTAGTGCCTTTAAATGGAATTGTGATGGTCCATCAGATAAATCCCTTTGAGTTAGAAGTATATTGAGTTAAAGGACTGCAGTATCTCACATCCACAGAGGTCTTTCAGGAAACAGTCACCCTAGGCATTAGAAACAATCTGATATTTTCACATTTAGAGAGTCTTTCAATTAGTAACAGGAATTACACTGCAGCTATTGAGAACCATGACCAGAGTATGGAGATGACAATTTAGTGGATGTCCCTTAAAGCCATCTGATATGCTTTTTTTTCAGATGTCAGCTTCAGGGAAAATGACAACACTTTCCAATAGATAACAGAGGATTCTAGTTAATGACAAAACTGTGTTGAAAAATCCTGAGGAAAACTTTCTCTGGAGTACAGGAAAGAGGTAGGAGGAGAAACCACATGTGCAGAAGAGCTGATATAAAAAAAAAATCTTAATATTGATTGCTTCCAGCTCAAATTTAATTTTTTTACCCTTGTTAAAGTACAGAGAGATTAGACTATGCTGTGAAGCCATCCTTCAGCAAACTTGAATTTTTAATGTGGTGTTTGCTTTGAATGAGGCAGGACAAGAGTTGAGAACCACTGCATTTCTTCTCAATGATTCTTTTTTTTTTAAAATACTGTAGTTCATAAGCTTATCAAAATGACCTTTTAAAATGTGCCTAAGTATGCTCATCTTCTCCCCCAAAACAGCTGACTATAAAACTTCTTCTGGCTTTATGGAAAAATGAAATTTATAATTATAAAATCATTTCTGGAAAGAAAGAATATTTAGTCCCATTTTACATAAAATAAAAGAGGCTTCATTGGACAAATGGAATCGTTTTTATTTATATATGGTCAAAAACAATTCCCCTGTGAGTCCATGTAGTTGGTAGATACTGTCATGGCTATGGTGTCTGGAGTCCTGAATTTATCAATGGAAATTCTTGTAATGGAAGAAGGAAGAAGGGGTTAACGTATGCTACATCTGCTAATCTCTGTGTCAAATGATGACTAAAGCATCTGCCTTGTCCAATAGTGCATAATTACCACAAAGAAAAAAAAAGATAATTTTTAATTACATATATTTTTGCAGAAAAAGGCTTTGTTAGTAAAAATGATCAACCAGGATTTGAATTTGTCTTTTTCTAAAATCAGCATTTTTTTTTATTGCACCATGTTGCCCCTTGAATAATGAGGTTGACTTGTGTGATAAGTCATGGCCAATGAAGAAAAAAGTGTAAGTCACAACCAACATCCATTTCACAAGATTTTTATCAAGATTAGAGATTAGTTAAGAAAATTGGAGCCTAAGGTCACACAAAGCAAGGATTTCAACTAAGATTCTCTGACTGCAGTCAGTGCTTCTGCTACAACACCTATCTTCTCTCGGTAACTCATAAAGTAGACTTTGTTCAGTACCTGGAATCCCCAGGAGAAAGTTAACAAGATGGCAGGAGAAAAGGTGACCTGATGGAAAGAGGAAATTCCTAGGTTGCTCTTCATGGAGACAATCCTTCTTTGCAAATGCCCTTTTGATATGTGACAATCACCTATTGGAAATTTTAATTGGTTATTTCAATGATTCATGCCAACTTGACCAATAAATCTATAAGTCAAAAAGATCTTGGAAAAAGTCATATTTGAGGTGCTGTTTAGTAGCATAGACTCTCTCCTTCCTCCTTCATATTTTCTCAGTGCACCTTCTAGTTCTTAGAATAAATAAATGTAAGCCCTAAGAAAAAAAGTAACAAAAGTAGATAGCTATAATTCGATACTAGAATTTGCATCAGATGAAATAAATGTAAGGGAAGCCACCAAAATCACTGAATTATTTCCTACAGCAGATTTTCAGAAAGATAAGAACAAGAATTGTACATGATGAGGAGGTGGATGAACTAAATTCTGTTGCAGTGTGGGGAATACCTTCTTTGATGAGATTAGAAATCCATTTTTAAACTACCTTCAGTTATATCGAGAAATATATAAGCAGTGAACTGGGGTTGTGGCAGCCGCCTAGTCTTTATTTTTCCCTCAGACCTAAAGTCCTTAAGCCCTAAATCTGAACCTTGGAAGGAAAATAAATCTGAACCGTAAATGTCACCTTTCAAATACTGGGCAGATAATTTCCATTTTCCTTTCTCTCTTTTCTATCTGCCTGTCTCTCAAATACACAGCTGTCCTATAGCTTCATTTAAAAACAATTTTTTGCTTTATGCGACACTGAAAGAGGAATATTAGCAGACCTGGAAGCTAATTAGTGTTGTCACCAATTGTTGTACAACCCTAACTAAATGGGGTGAGTGTCTCAAAAGGTTAATGGATATGAACAAGGGTGACAGTGGATCAGAACCCTTATGCTTGTCTAATTCTCTACCCCACTTTTACTTAACATAAAGACAGGGCAAAAATGAAGGAATTTTTTTTTTTATATAAATAGATGATCTTTCCATTGATTAAGGCAAGGTTAAATAAATTATGGCTCATGGATAAAATGGGATATTGTTGCATTTATAAGAAAAAAGTGAATATGAAAATTTTCAGGGAAGCTTGGCAAGACTTCTGTGAAGTGATATGATAGAACCAGAAAAATAATCCACATAATGATTACAGCAATAATGAACTAAGAAAAACTATTCTATGTGATTCTAAGGACCAAATTTGACTCCAAGGTAGATTTGAGAAAACACACTCTCTTTTTTCTTTACTGAGATGGAGAATATTGGGTGTGAAATATTGTATTGCCAGTGCTTAGCATGGAATTTGTCATTTAGAAGGTGCTTAATAAATACTTGTTGATTGATTCATTGATTGGTAATATCAGACTCTATCAATGTGTTGCTATATCTTACAGAACTCATTTTTTTCCCCTCTTATTCATTTTTTGATCCAAGGGATAGTGCCTGACCCCAGAGAATTGAAGCAAGCTATATTAAAAAATAAAGGTGATATAACAACAAAGGACATAAAGGATGTTTAATAAAGCAATATGTTATACATAACATGTGTATATATTGTTTTATTATATAATGTATATAAACACATCGTGTGGTATACACATACATATAGACACACATGTAATATATGTATGAAAATACATATGTATACAATGTGGAAATTATATAAACATATATATATATATACACATTTATACACACATTGTGATGACTTCTGGAGCTGAATTAAAACTGTAACTAAAAGAGATTCTATTGTTTTTAGAATTTATCACACAACTAAAATTCAAATTGCTTCAAATAAGAGGAGAGAGGGTGACTAATAAGTAAAGGATGTTATGTTTTCTGGGTAATATCCATTAAAAAAATCATTCTAATGTATAAACCTGAGAGACATTAACAAGATTTATACCATGGAAAGCAGACAAAGGTCCTCATCTTTCCATTCTTTTCCAACATTCCTGCCTTCATAAATTGCATAGAACAAAAAAGCATGATGAAATGAGGTTCCTCACATATTTTCACCTAATTCTTTTTCTTTTTTTAATATTTGTCTTTTGATGTATTAAAAGGCAAATCATTCCTTACCTCTGAATAGAAACTTCTACTGTTACAAAGATATAAAGAGTAAAATGAAGAAGTAAAAAATAATAAAGCCAACATGGTGGCCTGAGTCTTAGCCAAGGATTTGTTATCAGCTAGCTATGGCCACTCTGGATTTGTCTGATTATTTGTCAAATGAGGTTAAATGGTCTTTAAAAAACCTCTCAGTTTCCACTTGTGTGCAGAATATACAGGTCCTAGGTGAAACCAAAACTGAAACAACAAATATTTATGCTTATATTTCTTTTATTGAAGTTTTTTAAAAGCCTCATGCAAAACCCATGGATGGAGAAAAGGTCTCTCTTCTTCAGGAAGGAACACTTAAACTGGATTCAAAGGGTAGGCCTGAGAGACACTAATCCCTTTCATTGTGCTATTTCATTCATTATAGGCCCAGGTAAAATGTTTCAAAGAGAGCTTAGGTTTAGCTGAAATTTAGGGTCTCCTCCAAAAATATAGACAAGCTCTACCCTAGACAAGTTACTCGCTTGCAAGTCGAGACGTCACTTCTGATGTCATTGCTCATCATCCAGAAGGAAAGACCTCAATAACTCAATGTACAAAGTAGTCAATATCATGTGTTATAGGGACTAAACCTATGATTTCATTGACACAGAAAACTCTTGGGGGAAATTTCAAGGTGCCAATAGTATCAATATGTACCAATGTATGTCAATGTACCAGTGTACCTCAGCAACGTTTCTCCTAGTTAGAGTCAGAGAGAATAGCCTAGATTAATGAGCATTTAAGTTCCTTGTCCAGGGTCACACAGAAAATTATTTGACAAGGGCAAAACTCCTGACTACTGAGGTCAGCTTTCTTTCCATCATTTCACATTGCTTTTTTGCATTTTCTCCATCACAAAGAAATATTTAAAACAAACCAACAAAAAACTCACATCTTTCTGAGTAACCAGCATCTAACCCAAGGAAGTCCCATAATCTGCAGCTCATGATATTGCTTCCAAGGCTACAAATAGCTCTTTTGAGAACTCTGTTTAATCATTTACTCCTATTGAAAGAAATATAAAGCAAACTAATCATCCAATGTCTTGAGAATCAGTCTCAGGTTCAGAAGAAATGATGTCCTTTGGCAAAACTATTAGGGAGTAGAGTCTGTGGTGAGCTGGAAATGAGAAGATTGTTCCTACTTATTGATAGCTGCCTAGTCCTAGATGGTACACTCCAGGTACAATGTACAAAGAAAAAACTAAAACAATTGTTATCTATCATCTATCTATTTATTTTATCTATCTATTAATATTTATTTAGTGTTCATATAAAATAGTAAATTTAAGAAAAGTTATGAGTGGGGAAGTGGGGTAAGAATAATTAGTTCTCTTTCAGACAAGCTGAATTTACGATATCTATAAGAAATTAAAATGATATTCAGCACAGTTGATAACATGTTACTGAAGCTCATGAGAAATTTGGGAGTTATTTGGGAGTTCATACAGAAAAGCCAAACAGTTTTTTTTTCATTTGTACTCGATGTATTCTGAGGTCCCTTTTAGCTTTTATATTTCTGTCCTGTCAACCCGTGGATGCTGAGACCAACAAGAGAAAATGTAGAGAAAAAAGAGGCCCAAGGATAGAGCTTTGGGGTAAACTCAGGAAAGATCATGGCTGAAAATCCAGCAAAGGAGATTAAGAATAAGAATAATTCTGATAAGAATGAGAATTAAAATTAATATCTAGCAATCAAACTAGTATTTATTAAGCACTTGTTATATATTAGTCACTTTGTTAGGCATTGGGGATACAATAAAATTGAAACATTCCATTTTCAAGAAACTTGTATTGGGTCAAACAAAATGTATAACATTTCCCTGATCACACTTTCCCCCTAAAAGAAGAAACAAGGAGAGATAGAGTTAAGAAAATTCAGAAAGGAGATGTGATCTTCTCTTTGGAAGAGGATGATCCCCATTGTCAAGTGTCAGAAGTGAGAGATAAGGCCAGAAAAAGGCCATTAGATTTAAAAATAAATAGGTCACCAATGACTTTGTACAAAATTGTTTTAATTTGAGTGTTAATGTTGAAAGCCAGGCTGTGCAGGATTAAGGAATAAATAGGTGGTGAGGAAGTAGAGGCAATAAGTATAAAATACTTTTTTTCCTAAAAATTTGACAGTGAAAGAGTGGAGAAATGTAGGATAATATCATGAAGAAATAAAAGAGTAAAGAAAAGGGATGTGTGTGTGTGTGTGTGTGTGTGTGTGTGTGTGTGTGTCGGAGGGGGAAAGGACAGAGAGAGGGAAGGAGACAGAGAGAGGGAAGGAGACAGAGAGATATACAGAGAGATATGAGGAGGAACAGAAGTGGACAGAGAAAAGAGGACAGAGATAGATAAGCAGAGAGAGACAGAGAGAGAGAGAGAGAAACAGACAGAGACACAAAGAGAGAGACAAAGAGACAGAGAGAGAAACAGAGACACAGAGAGAGACAGAGAGAGACAAAGAAGAAGAAGGAAGAAGAAGAAAAAGAAGAAGAAGAAGAAGAAGAAGAAGAAGAAGAAGAAGAAGAAGAAGAAGAAGAAGAAGAAGAAGAAGAAGAAGAAGAAGAAGAAGAAGATAGGATATGGGAATGTGGGAAACCTAAGAGATTTAACAAAATTTGTATTCCAAGGGGAAGTGGAAGAAGAGGAGAAATATGGGACAATATGAGGGAGTGGATGAGTAAAGGGAAGGGGTGTGTGGGGTGTGTGTGTGTGTGTGTGTTTTGGAAGAGAGGGACAGAATAAAGGAAAGAGAGGCAGAGAGACAGAGAAAGATAGAGGGAGAGAGAAATAGAGGGAAAGAGCTATACAAAGACAGAAAGAGAGAGAGGGAGATAAAAATGGAGATATTAAGAAAGAAGAAGAGACATAGAGGTATACAGAGGAAGGGAGATAGAGAGGAGGGGGAGAGGCAGAGAGATAGAAAAGGAGAGATAGGGTGGGGATGGGAAACCTAAAAGATCTAATATCATTTGCAGTCTAAGTTGAAGTGGAAGGAGAAGGGGAGGCAAGTGGAGGAGCTGCTAGGATAGAAGGGAAATGGGAGGGGAAGAAAGGGAGGAGAGGAGAATGATTGATTAAAAAAAAAGAGTGTAGTTGCTAAGGAGATAAAAGAAATTGATATATATGCAGAGAACTTAATTTTCACAAAGTTTTCTTTTAAAATTGGGGAAAAGAAAACAATGATGGTAAAGAGCAGTGAAAGATTAAAAAGAGTACACTTAGAAGATTCATACTGGCCAGAATGAACCTTCTCAGCAAAGAAGAAAACATGGTTTTCTACTGAGAGAAAGGAAGGGGTCATGGATTTGGTGACTTGAAAAGAGAAAGCAAAGCTTTGGAACAGCAATTACAGAGGATATGATTGAGTGCTCACAAGAAGCAAATTAAAAGATTGTGCTGCAATCAGGATCCATTTGAGTTAAATAGCATAAATTTGTAGTGGACTTAATCAGCACATGATTTTTCTAGCATTATTCAACAGCATGAGGTGGTTGGACAGATGGTAGGAATTATGAGATTTAAGGGTTAGTAATACAGGGATGGTAAGATGCTATAGTTAAGTCAATGTTTTATTCTTAATGATTGTACTCCTACTGCCTAGCATAGTGCTTAACACATAATAGATGTTAATAAATATTTATGGATTAAATGACAGATTGGGGTGTGGAATTCAAGGGTAGAAGACAGACATTATTGAAATAGATGCCCACCATCAAAACTTCTTGGGAAGAACAGTGAAGTGAGAATGATAAATAGAGGGAATCAAAATATGAGAAGTCAAGATGAGCTTAGAAGGAAGAGAGATGAAAGGATAATAAATCGTGGACAAAGAAGAAAGTGACAGAGTTCAGAATCTTGGTGATGGAGTACTTTTGAGTGGGCACTCATGCTGGAGTCTAAAGTAAAATGGAAATCCAGGTCATAAAGGAAATATGCAAACAAAGCATAGAAAGGTTATGGAAGTAATTTTAAAGGGTCTCTAGAAGGGTCTGACAAGACATATGTCCTGTGGGCCACATGCTGCTTACAACCCAAATGAACATAACCCAAACCCAATGAAACTATAATTAGAAAAAATTAAATACAGGTAATAGTCTGTTTCAAAATTAAGTTACTATGCCAGCAACAGTGGTATTTATATATGAATCAGTGGCCCCAGTTTCTATTTAATGTGACACCATTGTTCTAGTCCACTCTTTGCATTTTATAAATTGAAAAATTAAGACTCCAAAAGGTTAAGTATCTTATCCATGTTTGCCCTGGTAATAGGAGGCCAAGTAGGGATTTTAATACAAACTTCATCTCTAGAACTAACATTCTTGCTACTATATTATCCAACACATAGTCATAAGCAGTTGGAGCTAAATAGCACCTTGATGAACATGTAGGAATACAGTATCAACCAGAGGGCATTGTTAGTCACTTGTCTGATTCTGTTCACTAAAGTACTAGACATATAATGCTCCCCTTGATGGTTATGTGATCCACATTATTCTAAAAGAAGCCTGAGGAAGGTGAAAAATCTTCTGTCAACCTACTTTTTTCTTCTTCCTGAGGAAATGTCTTCTTTTGGTTTAGCAGCTAATGTTGAAGTTAGCTTCAGTACAAAAATGGCAAATGCTACAAATGATTTAATGGTATTTTTTAATTGTTTAGACTTAGAAAGTGATGGAGATGGTGTTAATACTTTCAGAAAGGCAGTTGTTACCAATATAACTCTGTCTAATAGTGTATCTAATATGAAGTCAACTGAACAAAATTAGCTCTTGTTCTCCAACCTAATAAAAAACTTACATATATATATATATATATATATATATATATATATATATATATATAAAGAGAGAGAGAGACATAGAGACAGACAGAGAGAGAGAGAGAGAGAGAGAGAGAGAGAGAGAGAGAGAGAGAGTTAGTTCCCTGGGCCTTAGTCATATGATCTTAGCATAATTGAGTCAACATCTCACATAGGCATGTTTGGTTACTATGTTCACAATTTTGCTCTTTTTACATAGAATTATTTAGGGGAAGAAATAATGCATAATAGGACATCTATTGCACACTTATGTGCTCACACTTCTCATGGACCCAAGTTATCTCCAATCAACATAGGTACATTCTAATCCAAGGAATTTTAAAGGCATAATTCAATTTTTTTTCATGTTCAACACAGTTATTCTGAAAGCAGATAAAGAAGTATAGAAAATATGGTTGTTGTCTTTCAATCTCGAAGATGACCAATATGACCAGTATAAGCTAGGAGTACTTTGCCACAGATAAGACACACATAGTCCATATGAATATTTGGGGTAGTTTCTCTAATTTTGCACATCTTGAATTTCTTCTGGTTTTGCTCATGGAATACAGCACCTTCTCTGAATGAGGGCATACCATGCTGCGTGGTCCTAGGCTAGTATTTTCTATGTCATATTATCAATTGTAAAATTCTTAAGCAATACCTTGAGAGTGTCCTTGTGGGGCTTTTTCTGATCACCTTAGCACTTGCCCTGGGTGACTTTTCCACAAAATATTTTTTTTGGTGAGCACACATTTGGCATTTGAACAATGTGGCCAGCCCAATCAAGTTGTGCTCTCTACAGTAGAGTTGGAATGCTTGACATTTTAATACAAGAAAAAAGATTTAATATCTGATACCTCATCCTGCCAGATGATTTTCAGAATATTTCTAAGACAATTCAAATGGAAGTGATTCTGTTTCCTGGCATAGCATTGGTATAGTGTCCAGGTTTCCCATACATGCAACAATGAAGTCAGTACAATGGTCTGAGGACCTTCAGTTGGGTCATCAGTCTAATACCTCTCTCCCCCACACTTTCCTTTGGAGCCTCCCAAACACTGAGCCAGCTCTGGCAATGCACGTGTCAACATTATTAATGTGTACATCCTTGGAAAGTATGCTGCCAAGGCAAGAGAACTTATCCACAGTATTCAAAACATCATCATTTACTGTAACTGATGATGTGGTGCTGGCTGATGGAAGACCTGTGTGACACAGGAAAATGAGATCAAGAGAAGTTCTAGATCAGATGGAAACTTCTAAGGTGGGGATTTCCCCTTGTCTTGTTTGATCATTGTAGGGGCTTCAACTTCAATTAAGCCAGATGCTTTTGGAGCAGGGAGACTGGATTCAAAGGTAATCCTTGAGGAGAGTCTGCCCTTCTTGCTTCTTTTGTCTGACCTCCAAATCCTTTCACATCTCCACATTGACTACCTTGACTCACAATTTCCATAGGAATGCTCACTTTTGCTTCCAACATAGCTGCTGACATTCAGTTCACTCCTCAGAGAAGGAGATGGGCCCAAGACCAAAAGTGGGGCTATAGAAGAAGATGGGAATTAGGGTGTTACAGGTGGAAGAGACTTTATATAAGTCTTACTATGTCATTTCCCTGCTCATGATTTCCAGTGAGTTTGAGAGGTTTCTTTATAACTTCCAAGACCAAATAAAAAGCCCTTTCTTTTGGTGAGGAGGGGAGTATTTAAAGTCTTCCTACCTTTCAATTTCTTACAAACTTTCTTCCTTCTATACACTCTATCATTTAGCTAAGTTGGTGCATTTTTAGTTCATTGGACAGTACTTTCCATCTCTTCTCTTTGGGTATTTGCTCTGGCTGTATTCCAAGAATGAAATTAGCAGCCCCTTTATTTCCTTTTCCTAGTTTCCTCAATTTCCTTTGATCCCACCTTCTTTTCTTGTGCTATCAGCTGCTGATACCTCCTCTATTTCGGATTATCTTCTCTATTATGCATATAGACAGAGAGATGTGTGTAAATACATACATATATATATATATATATATATATATATATATATATATGATATTAGAATATCCTTTCCTTGAGAGCAAGGCTTAGTTTTTATTGTCTTTTATTTTTCTGTTTATTTTTTCTCTTTATTTATATCCCTGATTGACTTGTATAGCCAGCATAGATTAAATACCAAATGCTTGTTAACTCATTGATTTAGAGATCATGTCTAACTTTCTATTTTTACAAGTAGAAAAACTAGGTCCTAGAAGAGTGAAATGATGGATCCAGGGTCACAAAACATCCTGTGGCAGACCTGGAAGTAAAACCCTGTGCTTTTATTTTTTTTCCATTCAACATTTTATGATAGAATTTGGAAATACAATGATAGGAAAACAGATTTGGAGTTGATGAAATGCTATATGCCATCTAGTCTATCTTCCTCATTTAATAGATGAAAGCAAAGAGAGAAAAGGAATTGTTCAAAGTCATACAGCTGATAACTGTTTGGGCAATTGCCTCCTTTCTCTTTGTATAGGGCTGGTCCTAGTTCTAACACAAGCTCCACTTCCACTGAAGCAGTGATGTCATCCTTCCACGGAGCTCAGTTTGATATTTCTGTGAGATGAGAAAAACTCCTCATTCTGGATGTGCCTGCAGGTTTGCCCCTTCTTTCCAACTGTTGAAATATGTCCCCTGAAGCAACATTGCCTGGTTTTCTCAAATGCTGCTGACTTCAGGAAAGAGAAGGACAGCCCTAGGGACCACTCTAGAGTCTTATAAGTAATCAATCTGCCTGCTCAGAAACCCTTAGGAAAACTTCCTTCTGAGAAGAGGAAAGGTTGGGGGATAAGGGGAGCCATATGTGCAGAGGAGAGGGTAAAATAGTACTGGGACAGCTGGACTGAGCAAACACAGATGGAGTTTGGTCCTGCCCAGCGGGGGTTAAGTAGGAAGAAAGTTCAGATTCAAGAGAGGTTTGATTTTTCTCTCTAAGAACAATTAACCACCCAGAGCAAAGCCCTCCAGGGGGCTCACAAGATTCTGTCCTCAGCTCTCTACCACCTGCTCTACCCCTGAGTGCTGAGGTCAGACTCCTGACCTTTCTCCTCTTTATTCATGCTTCTTCTAGGGACTACTCTAGTAAAAGGCGCTGAAGGTGACATTCCCAGGGGCCTAAAAATGATCCAAGCATCATGCTTCCATGAACCTGACTGCCATCAGGCTAACAGCAGTGGACTTGTCCATTGCTTCTGTGACAGACAGGTCTGGGGAAAGGGAAGCTCATTTTTAAAGCAAATTAACCTGTCCTGTGAAGAAAAAGTCTTGGTTTGACCTCTCTCCTCTCTTTCCTTGGACCTCTCTCCTTTTCTGTCTCTTTATTTTCCATCTTTCACATCTCTTCTTTTTAAAACAGAGGAGCCTAATTTAATTTGCAAACACATATAGAAAGGGCTAAATTCATCAGTAAGTTATTATAGGAAGCTACATTTTTTATTATAGAGGTAGCTTTACCCCCTACCATTCATTTTGCTTAGTGAGCTTCTGATAGTACTTAACTATGTGTTATTTAACCTCTACTTTCTTTCATAAATGATGGGCATACAGATACTAAATGATTAAATAATTAAAACTAGACAATTAAAATTCAAAATAGAATTAAAACCCAGGCAAAAAAACAACATAGAAATGATCTTACTTGGAACACTGGATGTTCATTATCATACTTAAGCATTGACTTTAATGATTTCAGATGAGAAGGTAATGTTATATTATACATTTATTATTTCTTGATTTTTAAAAGAAGCATATAAGTCTGTCTGGAAAGACCAAGTTTTTCCTGGCACTGAATTCTAAGATGAATTATCAGTAAATACTCAGATTTACATAGCACTTTAAAGTTTGCAGAGCATTTTGCATCAATTATCTCGTGTGAACCTCATAATAACAATATGAAAAGTGATTATTGATACTATTATTCCCATTTTACAATCACTTTACCTATGGTCACTCAGGTAGTAAGTATAAGAGTGGGATATGAATACTAGTAGTCCTGACCCCAAATCCATTGTTTAGCTATCATATAATGTCCTGTTTAAGTCATTTTTAAGGAACCTTAGGGGTTTATTGGATTATGTCTTCCCCTAGGATTTTTATGAACTACAGAAACCTTTTTCAAAAGGATGGAATGATAATGTTGCATATGTAAATATTAAGTACAAACTTTTAGAAATGTACTAGAATGCATTTAAAGCAACAACACAAGAATCCTTTTCATGAAGAATAAAGCTAAATAGCTCTTTGATGTTTAATTCTGATTTTTCAATTTACCATGAGGTTAGGCAGAAAGCAATTCTCTGGAGATATCCTATTAGGGATGTCAATTTTATTTTATTTTATTTTTCAACAGTTAACCCACTTCGAAGTTTTCCAGATGCCTCGAGGAGATTACAAAGTTTTGTCTACTGAGGGAATAAAAGTTGATTCATAACCAGCCAATTCTAATAATATTACAAAAAACTATATAATATATTTATTCATTGTTCATATTGGATATTTGTTGGTTTTTCTTTTTTAGTAAAGACTTTTATTTTCAAAATATATACATGTGTAATTTTCAACACCCACCCTTATAAAACCTTTTGTTCTAATTATTTCCCTCTCTTCCCCCATCTCCTCCCCTAAATGGCAAGTGACCCAATATATGTTAAACATGTGCAATTCTTCCATACATATTTCCATAAATATTATGCGGCACAAGAAAAATTAGATCAAAAAGGAAAAAATGCTAAAGAAAACAAAATGCAAGCAAACAACAATAAAAAGAGTGAAAATACCATGTTGTGGTCCACATTTAGTTCCCCCTGTCCTCTCTCTGGGAATAGATGGCTTTCTTCATCACAAGATCATTGGAACTGGCCTGTGTCATCTTATTGTTGACAAAAGCCATGTCCATTAGAATTGATCGTCATATAATCTTGTTGTTACTGAATAGAATGTTATCCTGGTTTTGCTCATTTCGCTTAGCATCAGTTCATGTAAGTCTCTCCAGGCTTCTCTGAAATCATCCTGCTGATCATTTCTTATAGAACAATAATATTCCATAACATCCATATACCATAACTTATTCAGCCATTCTCCAATTGATGGCTATCCACTCAGTTTCTAGTTTCTTACCACTACAAAAAGGGCTGCCACAAAAAATTTTTGTATATGTGGGTCCCTTTCCCTCTTTAGGATCACTTTAGGATACAAGCACAGTAGAAACATTAATGGATCACAGGGTATGCACAGTTTGGAAATAGTTCCAAATTGATTTCCATAATGGTTGAATCAGTTCACAACTCTACTAACAATATATTAGTGTCCCAGTTTTTCCACATGTGTTCCAACATTCATCATTTTCTTTTTCTATCATCTTAGCCAATCTGAGAGGTGTATAGTAGAACCTCAGAGTGTTTTAATTTGCATTTCTCTGATCAATAATGATTTAGAGCACCTTTTCATATGACTAGAAATGGTTTTGATTTCATCATCTGAAAATTGCCTGTTCACAATTGGAGAATGGCTTGAATTCTTATAAATTTAAGTCAATTTTCTATATATTTTAGAAATGAGGACTTTATCAAAATGTAATTGAATGTAAATTTTCCCCAGTTTATTGCTTCCCTTGTAATCTTGTCTGCATTTGTTTTGTTTGCATAATTTTTTTTAATTTACTACAATCAAAATTATCTATTTTGTGTTCAATAATGAACTCTGGTTCTTTGGCCACAAATTCCTTCCTTATCCACAAATCTGAGCGGTAAACTATTCTTTGTTCTTCTAATTTGCTTATAATATCTTTATGTCTAAATCACAAACCAATTTTGACCTTATCTTGTATAAGATGTTAGGTATGGGTCAATGCCTAGTTTCTGCAATATTAATTTCAAATTTTCCCAGCAGTTTTTGTCAAATAGTGAATTTTTATCCCAAAAGCTGGGGTCTTTGGGTTTGTCAAATACTAGATTACTATAGCCATTGATTATTTATCCTGTGAACCTATTCTACTAATCAATACTTTATTTCTTAGCCAGTATCAAGTTGTTTTGATGACTACAGTTTTATAATACAGTTTTAGCTCTGGTACAACTGGGCTACCTTCATTTGCATTTTGTTTTGTTAATTCCCTTGAAATTCTTGACCTTTTGTTCTTCTAAATGAATATTTTTTTTCTAGCTCTGTAATTTCTTGGGAGTTTGATTAGTACGCCAATGAATAAATAGATTAATTTAGATAGTATTGTCATTTTTATTATATTAGCTTGGCCCACCCCTGAGCACTTGATATTTTTCCAAGATATTAGATCTGACTTTATTTGTGTGGAAAGTACTTTATAATTGTGTCCATGTGGTCCCTGACTTTGCCTTGGCAGGTAAACTTTCAAATATTTTATATTATCTACAATTATTTTAAATGGAATTTCTCTTTTTATCTCTTGCTGCTGGACTTCGTTGGTAATATATAAAAATGCTGATGATTTATGTGGATTTATTTTGTATCCTGCAACTCTGCTAAATTTGTGAATTATTTCTAGTATTTTATTTGATTCTCTAGGATTCTCTAAGAATACCATCATGTCATCACAAAGAGTGATAATTTGATTTCCTCATTACCTACTGTAATTCCTTTAACCTCTTTTTCTTCTCTTATTGACAAAACTAACATTTCTAATACAATGTTATATAGTAGAGGGCAACCTTGTTTCATTCCTGATCTTATTGGGAATAGTTCTAGTTTATCCCTGTTATATCTGATGCTTGATTAGCTGACTTTTCTAAGTAGATCTGGCATAGCCTAGACTTTTCACATATCCTTCCTTGTCCCATTTAATTAGTTCTCAGTAATGGAAGATGCATTTCCATAAGCAGTTGTTGAGTGATTTGGAAGAACTCAATGTACATTGTTCCCTTTTCCCTCATGGCCCAATTGTTCCACAGACATCCCTATAGCTTTACTTTCCCTAATTACCATGGCCTTTAAAAGCAAAGGGAAGAGGCATCTAGGTGATGGAACAAATAGAACAATGGCCCTGGAATCAAGAGACAAAATAACCTGAGTTCAGATCTAACCTTAGAGAATCACCAGGTGTGAGATCCTGGGCAAGGAGCTCCTAAAAATGCTCCCCTCAAAACTGAAGGAGAGAAGTGAAGCAGAGGCCAGCATAGATGTGGAACACTATTTCCCCAGTTCTGGCTTTCCCTCTGTACCTGTAAATACTAAAAAAGATTTTAGGTAGTAAACAAGTTTTAAAGTCAAACAAGCATTTATTATTAATATTAAAGGCTCACTATTTTGCTAGGTACTGGGCTAAAAAGTGGGGATACAAGGAAAGGCAAAAATAGTCCCTGTTCTCAAGGAAATCTCCATCTAATAGGGGTAACAACATGCAAATAACTACATATGAAGTACATATAAGATAAATTGCAGATTATCTACATATCCAAATAGAAATGTCTATATCTATACAAATAGATATGAATATATCTATGTGTGTCTGTCTCTCTCTGTTTTTCTGCATCTGTCTGTCTCTATCTAAATCTCTCTGTGTGTCTAAATCTCTGTTTGTCTTTCTTTCTATCTCTATCTCTCTAAATCTATCTCTTTGTGTCTTTATCTGTCTCTCTAAATCTCTGTCTCTCATTTTCTATATTATATATATGTGTGTGTATAGTGTATATACATATATGCAAATGTATTTATCAATAGATAGACAGACAGACAGGATAATTGAAGATAATCTCAAGAATGAAAGACTTCTTAAAGAAGATATTTTGTCTGGGATTTTAAACCAACAAATGCAGGACATGTATCTCCAAATGTGCTTACATTGTTAATTGTTGTTCAGTTGCATCCAACTTTGTGACTTCAATTGAGCTTTTCTTGGCAAAGAATGTGATTTGCCATTTCCTTCTCCAGTTTTTTATGGATGAAGAAACTGAGACAAACCTTGCCCAGGGTGACAAATTAGTAAGTATCTGAGGCTAGATTTGAAGTCAGGTCTTCTTGACTCCAGGACTTGCACTGTATTCACTGTACCACTTAGCTGTCTGTGCCTCAAATATTGCCCTACACACACCAGATGAAGGCAAGGAAGGAGAATAGGCTTCTCAAGATGATAGCATCAGGCTGAAAAATAAGTCTAAAGCAGTGTTCTCTGATTCAATTTTCACCTTGATTTAGTTTTAGTTTAGTTTTATTTTGTTATTCCTTTTTCTAGGACCATGAAATCTTCTGAGAGCCCTACTCCTCCCTAGCCACATAAATAAGCACAAGTCATTCAAACTTTCCTACTTCTGCCACATGAAGAGCACACTGGAATTGAAGTCATCATCAAATTCTGGCTCTGCTACTTGCCACTTGTCTCTGACCTTGGACAAGTCACTTGATCTTTCATCTATAAAAATGAGGGGATTGGAGTAAATCACTTCTAAAATCCCTTCCAGTTCAAAATATATGATCCTATCAAAGTATGAATTAAGTGGGAATCCTTAGAGTATAAACTAATCTTTCTAGTTCTTGACTCTTTCTTTTTAATGTCACCACTTATTAATATTGATGTCACACTACTCCTTTTCCCTCCTCACAAAATGAAAGATCTTTGAGGAGATACATTGTTTCATTTTTTCTTTGTATTTGTATCCCCAAATGTTCCTAGAACAGTGCCTTACATATAGCAGATGCTTAATAAATGTTTGTTGAATTAAATTGCATTTTCTCTCACTTTTCTTTTCAAAGGTAAAAAGGTAGTATCCTATGGACTAAAATCTTTCAGGGGCTATCAGGATGGAAGAGATAAAAATCTGAAGAGGTAATGTGAAGCAATTCTGATATGGAGACAATGAAGAAGGAAATGGGAATTTATACAGTACCTACTATGTGACATTACAGTAAACATTTTACAACTATTATCTTATTTGATCCTCATGGAAACCCTACAAGATAAATGCTGTTATTATCCCCATTTTATAATGAGGAAATTGAGGATTTGAATTCAGATCTTCCTAATTCCAGGCCCAGATCTTCATTATATCACTTAGTTGATTTTATAAGAGAAAAAGGGAAATGTATGAAGATGCAAATGTGGATGCACAGGAAACTGATTATCCAAATTAGATATGAAAAAAAAAATGTAGAGAAGATGAAAGCAAGAGTAAGTAATAAAGGATGAATACAAAAGGGTTCCATGGAACTATGACAATTATATTAAGAATGTTTGTGCTCAGATTGTGTTGAAGTTGACAAGGAAAACTAAGAACAAACAAAAGTAGGAAAGAGAAGAAAAAATGAAAAAATAGTACCACTCATTGGGGGTGAATAGTAAAATGAGGATGATAACTGATAATACATAGAAAATATTGTTGCTTAATATTGTGATGCTTTTGTTTGCCAAAGAGAATGATCTTTGCATTGGAAATTTTAGGTGGGAAAATTTTTAGTAAGGAGTTGACAAGCAAGGTAAGTAAGAAGATAATAAAAGAATTCTTCAGTGCCCACTTAAGTTAAAGTCATCTGGCAAAGATATCCCCTATATACGGAAATTAGAGATACTTGCTGAGCTACCATTAAAAATGCTTTTTAAATGATCGAGAACCAGTTTGGGGAATAAGAGCTTACTATTTCACAAAACTGGGTAAAAACTAGAAAATAGTATGGAGGAAACTAGGTATAGACTAATATCTCATACTATATAACAAGACAGGTTCAAAATGGGTACATGACTTAGACATAAAAGGTAATATCATAAGCAAATTAGAAGAGCAAGAATAGTTTACATGTCAGATCTATAAAGAAGAGAAAAATGTTTGACCATAAGGGATAGATAGTATTATGAGATATAAAATAGATAATTTTGATTATAGTAAATTAAAAAGGTTTTGCACAAATAAAACCAATGCAACCAAGAGTAGAAGGCAAAAAGCTAGATAATGATTTTTACAGCAAATGTCTCTAATAAAGGTTCCATTTCTCAAATATATATTGAAGTAAAACAAATTTATGAGAATTCATGACCAGGCAGTTATCAGACACAAATTAAAAATACCTATAGTCATATGGAAAAAATGCTTAAGTCACTATTGATGAGAGAAATACAAGTTAAAACAACTCTGAGATACCACCTTCCACAAATCAGATTATCTAATATGAAGAAAAGAAAAATTGTAATGGGCTGAGGTTTGAGTTGATGCACTGAGGTCCCAAGTACGTGAAGCTAAATAGTAATTGGGCTATACTCTATTAATATACATGATTGGATAAAGAATGGTCCCTGCCCACTCTCTGTGCAAGTCCTGATGTGTTGTATAGGAAATGACGATTTGGGTGGGTGGAGGCAGAGAGAGAGAGGAAGAGAAGCTGAGAGAGATTGGGCCTGGGTTCGATACTCCTAGCTGCTGGTCTTGTGGCTGCTGGTCTAGCTAGCTTCTTGACTCAGCTGCACACATTGCTATTGCCCATTCTCTTCCTCTTCTGATCCTTCTTCACTGAGAATAAAGACTGACGATTTTCCCCTAACCTGAATTCCTGACTCTTGCTGATTTTAAAATACGCGATCTTCACAAAAAATGATATATGCTAGAAACCATGTAGGGAAATGGGGATACTAAATGCACTATTGATGAAGTTGTGAATTGATCCAATCATTCTGGAAAGAAATTTGGAACTATGCTCAAAAGATTATCAAACTGTGCCTACTCTTTGATACACAAATATCAGTTACTAAGTCTGTATCTGAAAGACATTAATAAAAGGAAAAGGAGCTTTATGGACAAAATGTTTATAGCAGCTCTTTTTGTGGTAGCAAAGAACTGGAAATTTGGGGGATGCCAATCAATTAGGGAATGGCTAAACAATGTTATATGAATGTAATGAAATACTATTATGCTATAAGAAATATCAAAGAGGATGATTTCAGAAAAACCTAGAAAGATTTACATGAGCTGATGTAAAGTGAAGTAAACAGAATTAAGGGAACATTGGCAACATTGCAATGAAAAATTATGAAAGACAATTCTTCTCAGCAATAAGATGATTCAAAACAATCTGAAAGACTCCTGATGAAGAATGCAATCCACAGAGAAAAAAACTGATATAGTCCAAATGAAGATCAAAGAATACCATTTTCAATTTCTTTCTCTTTGTGTTTGTATGCATGTGTGTATTTTATTATGGTCTATTTCTTCTTTCAAATATGATCAATATGGAAATATGTATAACATGAATTCATATATATGTATGAATATATATATATATATATATATATATATATATATATATATAAACACCTTTATCAAATTGCTTTCTGCTTAGGGAAAAGGGAGAGAGAACAATATTTAAATTTACAATTATTTTTAAAATAAATATTAAAAATTGTCTTTATAAGTAATTGGGAAAAATACTATTTTAAAATGGGAAAATATTTTGGAGAAAAGTATCACAAGATTGGAGAAAAGCAACTGCTGTCCTAATTTTCAAGAAAAGAAAAAGAAGAGTTTCTTCAATGAGCTTAACTTTGATTATTGGTAAAGTTCTAGACTACTTTATTAAAGGTATGGTTAGTGACCTTCTAGAAAAGGAAGAGATCACAGTTTCATGATACATTATTTGTTTTGATTTTTAGTTTTAGGTAAGCCTGCAAGCCTTCTGCCTTCGCCTCTGAGGTAATTTATTACTCAAAGTACCAGGATTTTGCTGTTTTTCTTTTTCCTACATAAAATGGAACAGATCTCTGAAATAGCTTCATTGTACTTGTAAAAGCTTTTTTTAGCCCTTCCACGGCAAAAAGTCTGTTCTTATCACTTCTTTCACTTAAGTCTTTGTCCTTTGATCTTGATTCACCTACCTCTTGAATGGTCCATTTTGAATTGTCTTTAAATACGGTTTAAAATACATTTATTAAGTGTCCATAATGTGCCAGGCACCATGCTAGGTGCAGGAAGAAAAATTTAAAATAAACAAAGAAAATGAATGTGTCTGTGCTTGGCCAATAACGCTTCCTACCACCCTCCAGTCCCTCCCCCAGCCTCTGGCATTCATTGTTTTCAGAACTCTCCATCATTGTCCCTATCCTGTGAAGTTTTTCATTTCCTTCCTGTATACTCTACACACTAGATTCTTGATGCTGCCAAAACTTTTGGTTTTGCTACTTATTAAAAACCATCTTCTTCGAAGTTGAATTCATAGATATGCTAATTTTATTCTTGTGTATTCTCTGAGAAGTTTTAAATATGGTCCCTGAGTGACACATTTAAGCATCAACATAATTAAGTATGGAAAAACTCATCACAAAAAATTTAGTGACTAGGCGATAAATTGTCTGACCATAGTAAATAATGAAACAAAGAAAAGTTTGGAAAATTTAGCTCAGTCCTACATCGTACCCTTCTGTTCCCATAGTAATGGTGGTGGAATGATGGAAAGGGGAGTAGAAGGTAATACAAGTCACAGAGCTTTTGGAACACCTATAAATATTAATCTAAATGTAAGTATTCTAAATGTTACATTTTCCTACAATGACCAATAAAATTACAGCATTGGGAAGACTCAATCATATTAAATATCAAATTTTCCTGATAAAAGGGAAGGCAGAAGTAATTACAGCTTAGTGAAAAAAATGGCTCACAAATTCTTAGAGAAAGAAACAAAGGAGGTAATTGATCTCTTAAAGATGAGGATCTTAACTTATTCTTAAAACATTTTTATATTCTCTCTCTCTCTTTCTTCCTCTTCCCCCTCTCCCTGTCATGTCTGTCTGTCTCTGCCTTTGTCTCTCTGTTTCTGTCTATACACGTGTGTGTGTGTGTGTGTGTGTGTGTGTGTGTGTGTATTCTCCCTGATTCTTCAATGCTTTAAACTTCGTGCTGTCTCCAATATAGGTCTCCATGCTCACTTGATTTGGTCTAGCTACCCTTTTTTTACTTCATCATTAAAAGTATTATTTCTACTTCTTGTATTGTCAGTCTATTTTCCCTTCTGACATTTAACCATAGGGGAGAAGAATGTCATTTTCTTATGCAACATTCTCGATTTTCATCCTCACTCCCTCTTTCCAGGTCTAGACATGTAATCAAGTTAATATTTATTTTGCTATTCAAAAGGGTATGTCAGTCTTGTTCCCTGAGGCTCCACTTACCTTCTTATTAACTTTTCAAGTCCAAATGCTCTGTCCTGACCACCTCTTCTCTACATGCTGTTATCTCCCCTTTCTGTATATAAACTTCTGGCCTGCCTTTTGCATTTCTATTCATAGAAATTGGCACTTGGAACTTAGTAAGCACTTAATAAATGCTTTTTTTATTTGTTTATTTGGATATTTTACATGGAGGAATGAGACATTAGAATTGAAAAGTATTGGTTGCACTGACAATGAAAAATATTGCCAATTTGCCAGTTTGATCTGTGAATTCTTCTTGGCATAATTTAGTTTGGTTTGTTTCCAAGCTTTTTGAAGATTTTTACCTATCTTAATTTTTGCTGTTTTATGGCATTATTCTACAAGTTAGATTGTATTCTAAACTTTTGCTTTTGGGTGCCATGTCTATCTTTTTAGAAAAGAGATCAAATGTTTTTTTGGATTATTGGCATCTGGTATTTAGGGACTTTTTTCCATGAGTGCTGCTTTATAATAATTAACATCTATATAAAATTTAGATAATCAGGTCAATATTTCTGACTTTTTATGCTTCCCACTTCTCATCAATTAATTTGACTATTTCAGGTTGAAGCTGGCACAACATTTAGCCATCTCTTTTAATCTTTACTCTTTTTTTTTCTAATATGATGTTAATTTTAACCTTTGCTCTATCAAGCTGATAGTTTAACTACAAACAGCTGATTCTGATATGATTCTCATGTTATTAACTAGTTGTTTCCTCTTAAATATCAATCATTTTTGTTTTAATGATATTGTGCTCTTAAATTTTCTCTTCTCTTCCCTTCCCTTTCCTTTTTTTTTCCCATTCAAGTTCCAGACTCCCTAAAATCTATTCAAGGAGGTCTTAGATATCTTTGCTCTCAAGAGAAGAGACCTTACACTGGAATCTTCTACTTTTTGTCTGGATACAAATCTTAAGTCCCACGTAAATAGTATTTTCTGCATATCTCTAAGCTGAGTATATCACTGTACTTTCTTTAAACTGCATTAAATAAAATTCATCTCAAAAATTCAGTGAATAAAAATTTTATTGAAGAATAAGGTATATACATGAGATACAGTAATCATCAGGGAAGAACATGTTGAGGAGCATAAAAAAAGTAAAGACTGAACTGGTACATCTGAAAATTGGCAGGGTGAATCTGAGATAGTTTTTAAAAGATGACAGCTTTTATAAAAATCCTGCTTTATACTCTATTGAGGAAAGAAAAGTTAGTCATCATGAAGTTCCTTTTTTTCCCTTTCTCTGCTTCCCATAGCACTTTGACATCATTCCCCATTCTCTTCTTTACACCAGTCTGATAAAGAAGAGATAGCCCTTCTCATCAAGGCTAACTCCATTAACTTTATCCTACACACTCCTGTCTCCTTTAATAGAAGCTTCTCTCAATCATTCCCTCTCTTTCTCTGCTTTCCCTATCTTTGGACTCCTTCCTTGCTGACTGGAAATACATCAGATTTTCTTCATCCTAATAAGACCTTCACAAATGGGATGTAGTCCATAATCCATAATTCCCTTTTTATTTCAGTAGAATGAGTGGGAAAGCCCTCATAACATTTCTGATGGCTCAGTGGGAAGTGGAACATACAAGAAAACACCATCTACCAAAAATAAGAAAAGAAAAATGGCAAAGGGAAAGGTAAATCAAGCCACTGGCAAAACCAAACCAGCCAACAGGAAGCCAACCTTGCTTACCTGATTAACTGATGTTAGGATTTGAAGCACTTTTGGAAATCTGCCCATCACTCAAGAGAATATTTAGTCATAAATCTGGTTAAAATGGTGTCACTTTTTACTCTTTCTCCTGCCCACATACCTCTAGGGTAACTCTGAGTGTCACCTTGATTTGGACAGCTGGCTGCCTCTCTTGCAAAAGAGCCAGAAGAGAGTACAGCAGATGCTATCCACAGGAAAAAATACAGCAGAAAGGAAAGACATTTTTGATAGTGATATCACAGTCATCCAGTAATAACTGAGTCATATGTGTGCAGTAGCTTCATCCAAAGATCTAAGATGAATTATTATACAAATTTGCAGCTTCAGCTTATCTGTGGGAAAATGTCGGTGGGAAAAGCTGAAGTGACAAAGACAATCAATGTCACAGTCAAGAGGAGAGACTAAGGCTCCTGCCCTCCTATGCATTAGACTTGTTAAAAACAAGTAAGATCAAAGGCGTATTGAACCATTCTGATACCTCAAGCTAACACCTTTATTTACTCTACTCTTCTACAATCTGCTCTTTTCTTTGATTGAAGACTTGATGTCCAGAGAAGGAAGTCTTTAGTGAAATTCTTCAGTGCTCTCTCTCATTCTCTCTCTCTCTCTCTCTCTCTCTCTCTCTCTCTCTCTCTCCTCTCTCTCTCTCTCTCTCTCTCTCTTCTCTCTCTCTCTCTCTCTCTCTCTCTCTCTCTCTCTCTGTCTCTCTCTCTCTCTGTCTCTCTCTCTCTCTGTGTCTCTCTCTATTTATCTATCTCTCTGTTTCTCTGTCTCTCTCTCTCTCTGTTCAGTTCAAGACATTTATCTATTAGCAACTTAGATAAGACATTATCCAGGGCTATTTCCAGTCATCCTGATCTGTATCTCACCACTGCATCTATATGACTCTTGAGGGAAAACTGAGGCAGATGACCTTGCCCTTCCTCCCTGATGTCATGGTACTTTTAGAGAATGAAAGACACACAACAACAATAACAAATAAGACATAGGTGTCATATTTCTCCAGTTTGTGAATGACAAAAAGGAGTGATAGCTACTATCTTAGATAACAAAATCAAGATTCCAAAAGATCTTAACTGATAGGAAGGAAAAGTGGAACTAACAGGATGAAATTCAGACTATCAGTAAAGCTCAAAACATTAATTACATTAAACTCAAGGTAAACTCATTTCCTATATAAAAGCCCTGGGGATTTTGAGTTGACCACAATTCAGTATAAGATAAAATTCAATCAGTTGTCTGCATTTTAAAAGCATCTACTATATGCTAAATGCTGTGATACTAGTAATATAAAATTAATGATCCCTGCCCTCCCTCACAGAGTTTATATTTGATCAGGAAAGATACCATGTACATAAGTGAATACATATGTATGTATGTGTAGATGTTTGTATATATATATATATGTATATATATATGATACAAATAAAATAAATAAAAGATAGTTGGGGGTAGGGAGAAATGAGGCAATAGAAGTGGGAAGGATTGGAAAAAGCTTTATGTATAACAATACTTTGAGCTAAGCTTTGAAAGAAACAAGGAATTCTAAGAGGGACAGATCAAGAACTGTACATTCTATGAAAGGTAGCAGGGCGGTAGTATATGCAAAGACATGAGAATAAGAGATAAAATGTCATATGGGAGGAATAACAAAAAGGACAGTTTGGACAGACAGTAAAACATGAAAGGGAAAAATGGTATGATAAAGTAGAAAGAAAAATTGAGGCCAGATTGTAAAGGACTTAAAGCCAAATAAAGGTGTTTATATCTAATTCTAGAGGTAAAATTGAGTCATTGGAGATTTTTTGAACAAGGAAATGCCATGGTCAGACCTTTATTTTAGGAATATCACTTTGACATGTTAATATAACTACAAAAAAAGAAAGAGAACACACAAACAGCAAGATGGGGACATTGTTCTAGTCAGACTGCACATATCTGCAGTTCTGTGTCTATGTGTAAAATAAGGGGACCATGTTTTAAAAGAGACAATGATAGATTGGAATATATATAGAAAAAAAATGACTAGGGACATGAAGGGTCTGTCAACAATGTCACATAAGGAAAATTTGAAGGAAACAATGATGCTCAGCTTGGAAAAGGGCAAATATAAATAGATTGTGATTATTGTCTTCATACATATGAGGAGCTACCAAGTTTTTCTCCAGTCCCTATAGTTCTAGAGAACAAAATCAAAAACTTTCGACTCAGAATAAGGAGCAACTTTGGATCAATTAGATCTATCCCCAAATAGATTAGGCTGTCGTGTGAGGTAACTGAATGTCTGAATGACTGATCATCTGTCAGAGATATGATAAAGCAAATTTCTACGTTAAATTTAACTTGGTGACCAAAGTGCCTACCAACTCTCAAGTTCCTTGATTCCAACTCTTCCCCTTCCTCCATACAAACTGTTCTCCTCAGTATGTTCTCCATTTTTGCTCAACCTCAGAGAAATCTTTGATTGTTCTGAATCACCGGTGACCTTTCTATCTTCTTCCCTTACAAGGCATAGCTCTCACAAATGCTGATCACAAGAAGCTAATTCTGTACCATCTGCAGAGCACACATTTCCCTCCCCAGTATGTGGTTTCAAGGATGCATACGCAGGCAGCCCCAAGGCTAGTGGTGCTGTGTCCCAATAAGTTTTGCACATGGTGGAGCCCAGAAGCTATTGGGAAATTTCAGAGGAGCATATGGCAAAGGGAAACCACCCGTGGAGATCACAGAAAGGAACAGAAAGCACAAGGGGACTTCAATTTTCTACTAACTTGGACTGCAAACACAAGGTTCCTGTCAGATAGGGAGAGTTGGTAAAAGAAAAAGTAAGTGGCACAATTCCATCTTCTGCTCATGAAGAGTAAGACCATTATTGATGAGGAAAATGGGTGGCCCAATTGTAAATCTGAGTGAGGGTGGAGGGCAAGGAAGAAGCAAATAAACAATTATTAAGCATCTATTATATAACAGCTAGGGAGCATCATGGATAAAATGCTCACTCTGAAATCAAGAAGACTCATTCTCTTGAGTTCAAATCTGACCTCACACTTCTGAGCTATGTGACCCTGGGCAAGTCACTTAACACAGTTTACCTCAGTTTCCACATCTGCAAAATGAGCCATAGAAGGAAATGGCAAACCACTCCTGTATTTCTGCCAAGAAAACCCCAAATGGGATCACAAAGAGTTAGACATGACTGGAAACAACTGTATAGTAACAAAAACATTACAGAACACTGGGGTGTAGTGTTATTTTTATCTCAATTTTGTAGTTGAATAACTTGAAGTGGACAGAGATTAAATAATTTGCCCAGAGCCATACAGCTGGGACCCATCTATGTCTAGATTGAACTGAGGTCTTTCTGGCTCCAGGTACAGTACTCTATCTATTATGTCACCTAGATACCTAGTAAAATTTTGTGGTCCATATACCATGCTCCCATACCAACAACTGTCAATGTTATCCTTCATCCTTGCCCAGCCACCCTCTTCTCCACCACGACTACCACCATCATCATCAACATAATCCCTAGCATTTATATAATGTTTAAAGATTTACAAAGCACTTTGCATATATTATTTCATTTCATTCTTTCAGCAGCCCTGTGAAGTTATTGTTGCTTAATCATTTTTCAGTTGTGTCTAATTCTTTATAATTTCATTTGGAGTTTTCTTGATGAAGATGGTTTGCTAATGCTTTTTTTTTTTACTCCAGCTTTTTTTACGAGTAAACTGAGGCAAACAGGATTAAGGGATTTGCCCAGGGTCACAGCTAGCAAGTGTCTGAGGCCAGATTTAAGTTTAAGAAGATGAGTCCTGACTTTATCCACTGTACCATGCATCTTCTTACTCCTATTTTATTGTTAAGGAAATCAAAAGATTGAATGAATTATTCAAGATCAAACATAGTTTGTAGCTGAGACAGAATTTAGGTCTTTCTGATTACAAGTCCCATGCTTTTTCCTAGGTACTAACACAGACATTTTGTTCTATTGCTAAAATAACATTCTCAATTGACATTCTGCTAAGGGATTAACTGAATAACTCAGTATTAGCTGATAAAGTAGATGGCTTTGAGGCATATTTGTATTTCCTAAATTTCCCCCAAGACAAGAGAGCTCAAAGTCCAAGGGGATGAAGCTGTAATGGTGAAATAATAGTTAGTGGGGCAAAGTGCTTATGGATCATCCCCTCAAGTCACATCACCAAGCCAGTATGCTACTCCTAAGCAATAAGCTACTCCTGAGAAGGATTTTCATTTCAGTGAGCTGCTGTTGGTAACATAAGTGAGGTCTGCATTTTTGTTGGGCAAATGACTGTTTTAGATTATTAAAAAAAATCCTCCTCTGACAGCCCAGCAACCAAAAAAAAAAGGTCCTTAAATAAAAAAACTGAAGTTCATCACTCTTTTTTGATGACTGATAAATGAAATTTTTGGCCAGCAAATATGGAGAGCTAATGTTGAACTCATTGGATAATCAGGGATTTTGACCTACAACTGCATTAAGTGGAATTCCCTTCTGAAGAAGATGTTCATTAAGAATATGCCCTGATTAATCCTCTTTCTAGTAGTCAATGTTAGACCAATGTTTCCCCCCCCCCCCCTTGGGCCAGAATTGTGCCTGGAAATTAATGGGATTATTGAGCCTTCTATTATAGACTTCTATTATAGGACTTAATATTAAACTTCAATTTGTGATAAAGGTCACATGAAAAGTTCTGAGATACGTTGTGTAAAGAAACATGCTTTGGGTATTCCCTCAGAGCTGACAGGACATTGGGGCATACTCTAGTAGATTGGTTACTTTGAAAGAAAAGATGGCAATAACTGTGATCAACTTTGGGCAAAAGTGTGAAGTAGAAAACATTGATGTTCCCTCAGGCTCATCCATCAGAACCTTGTGGTTTCTCCTGTTGTCCCAATAATACTAACAGTTCTGCTAAGATTTTAGCAGAATAATTTAGTAGGTAATTTAGTTATTAGGTGACATTAGTGCTTTTCATTATTAAATGTTTCCCTTTAACATTGAAACTAAGAGATAAATATATATATGTATATGTATATATGCATATACATATATATTGAGGGAATATAGATATTCTGGATTGGAAGTAGGGGTGACAGTATAGGAGGGGAGTCTATTATGTAGTGGAAAAATTGATGGACTTGGACTCAGATGATCTGGACTCATATTCTGGCTTTAACATTAGCTGAATAACCATAACTACCTCATTTAATTTATATCAGCATAAGTCTTCTCATCTGTAAAATGGGTATGGTATTTGTACTATCTAATAGTTTAAAATGGGTATGGTTTTTTCATGAAGCTTTAAGTGTTCTATACACATGGCCATTTGTTAATAATATTATTTTTATCGTTGTTGAAAGAGTTCTGAGGGACTGAGTTCTAGTCCTAACTCAAGGCATAACTTTAGGTAAGTAATTTTTTTCTTGTGAACTCAGACAAGACGAGAAGTGGGGTTTGACTTCTTGGGTTCTTCTACTTTGAAAATTTTGTGCTCCTTTACTTATGTAATTGATCTGTTCCCTTCACTTTTGTGTCTGGGTAAAAGTACATATATGGATGGATGCCTGGATTTGGGTTGTGCCTGATAGAAAAATAGAGACAAATTGGTTTCTACATGGTGGGTCTTAAAAAGTTCTCAAGAGGAAAAGAAACCATGGGAGACAGAAAAAAGAGATGGAGAGACAGAGACAGATAGAGGGGGAAGAAGAAACGGGGGGAAAGCACATGGAGGAGAAGAAAAAGAAAATGACACAGAGAGCGAGAGACTAAAACAAAGACAAAGAAACAGTCAGAGAAAGAGAGAGGGAAGAAAAAGAAAAAAAAACAAGGAAAGAGAGGAGAGAGGGGTGAAGGGAAAGAAAAAGAAAGACAGAGAGACACAAAGAGAGACTCAGAAAGACAGAGAGCAAGAGCGAGAATCAGAGAAACAATCAGGGAGAGTGGAGAGAGGGAGAAAGAAGCATGGGAATACTTTCCCCAGCTGAATGGGTAGATAAGAACAATTTTTTCTAATAGCCATAAAAACATCTGAAGCAGGGCTATGGTGGGCTTAGAGACTGATCAGATAGCAAAGACACCAAGATCATCCACAGCCTCCAAGGGCCATCTTGACTTTTGTCTTGCAATTGAACTTCAATGACTTTAGAAAAGAGCTTTACATTGTGTAGCTCTGTCTCACTTAAATCAAATTCATGAACAAGTCAAGATATCACTTGTGATGTCATTATCTTCCAAATGAAGGATGAACAACAATATGGGTTGATGTCTTATTTCTCTAGTAGTTTGGGATGTGCTGGAAGCAGCTCCTGAAAACCTATTGTTAAACTTAAGAATGAGTTTTATGCCTCAGAAATCAGAAAAAGCTATAAATCAGACCTTCATTTATTGTTTTATTGACAGTTTAGACTTAAGAAAGTGATAGGAAAATATTAATAGTGCAGATTAATTAATTAATAGTGCAGATTGTGGTGATATATTTTCAGAGCGATTGTTAAACAGCTCTTTAGCATACCACTGCCAGAAGACCATACATTCTGGGGGGAGAAGAACTTATCTTCTCTATATTTGTGTTGACCAAAAATTAAACAAAGGCCACTGAAATATACATGATAGGAAATGTTTCTTTTCATTATTCTTGCTATCATTAGTAAGCTTCATTAAATATGTTTTGCTTTAAACAGTGCCCTCTTATTGCCTATTAAATACTCTAGTAAAAGCTCATGAGCTGTGTTTTTGAGGAGATTCTTACCCACTGATTACCTTGAACCTAGGGGAACATCATCAGGGGGTCCATATGTGATGGGAGCAATATTTGAACTTTGAATTTCCCTTCAATACTTATCACAGTGCTCTATAGATGACAGTTGTTTAATAACCATTTGTTTTATTATATGATGATCATAGAATTTCTTGAAGCAAACTTCAGAGTTAGTAAGGAATTGGATTGTGACTTAGCTGAGTGAGCCTTAGGTGACATAGTTGAGCGTCAAACAAGGGAATTAGAAGTAGCAATCTATAGTGAAGGTTCAAATCTGCCAGAACATTCTCTACCCCCCCTTAAACTCAATGGCACTAATTATAGGCCATCAGAATCAGTAGACACTGATAAGAGTATTATTATTCCTTCAAATGACTTGGGAACTATTTTTAGCCAAGTGGGGGTAGGAGAGAAGGAAGACACTTTTCAGGATGGCTGTATCACTCTGGTTTGGTTCATGTCAAAATGGTCCTTCTCAAAGCAATCAAAGCAATGTCTTTTCTCTGCAACTGATGAAGGCAACATAGTTTTTTAATCCATATTAAAAGCTGCTCGGTAAGAAAAAAATATCAAGAAGATGTTATTTTGTTTTTAAAGAACATCAATATTTATTTAACATGATGGAAAAGAAATGAGATATGAACATTTACATTTTAACAATAGTCACTGTATATATTTGTGTTGCATGTGCTCATTTCAAAGCATATACACAACAAACATAATTACATTTGTACTCAAACTAAATACTGGAATTAGAAATCTTATTGTTTTATATACCTGTTCCAAAGAAATAAAAGCTTAGTACCTCAAAATGCTTCCCAACTGTCTTTATTTGGCTTTAGCTACCAGCAGGTTATTATCATCATACCGAAATGCCCAACTAGATCAGGGATTTCATTAATGTCAGTGATCCATTCAATAACATGGATTATAAATCAACATTTATGCATTGTATGTGACTCTCACACATGTTCTCCCACAAATTTACCATAGGGAATATACAGAACATACTGGAGGACTTTCTTTTTCTTAACATTGTGAGACTATCAATGGAAGAGGCATCATCCAACCTTTATCTTTTGCTTTCTCAAGAGAATTTATCCACGTTCTTTTTGGATCATGCATTTCTTTGCTGATATCCTTTATTCTGGTTCTTCATCATAATTCCTCATTTCATGTGTATTATAGTCTCCTCATATATTCCATGTGTCCTGCTATTATGAATTTATATTAATTTTTAATTTTTCATGGATTGTTAGGAGCCAGAACTCACAAACATACAACCACTAGCATAAAAGTTATATTTTATAAATGGATCTTTGTTCCTGGGGAAACTCAAGGGATATTAAAAGGATTCTGAAATTTCTGATAGTCCTGACCTATGTCTTACACTGAGCGCCAGTGTCTCTGGAGGAATGAGTGAGACCAATGACTGAACAGCTCTGCCTCGTTCAATTCCAATTCACCTTTAAGTCAATGCATCACCTTCCTGATGTCATTGATCTTTTTGGAGAACTGAAGACAAACAACAATAGGCAACTACACCTGCCACACTGTTTATATTGCCAAAAGTGGCTGTTCGGTTGTTTGATTTAGCTGAACTGTTTTTCTTTGTTACAAGATAGAGTTTGATAGGAAAGGGATAGTAGTGAAATGACCACAAGATAAAGGCAAAAAGGTAGTAAGAGAACTTAGTAGGGGAAAAACCCCATTATCCATGAGCCCATGAATGTTAAGAAGACTTACCTGGGAAGATTAATAGAAAAACTTGGAAAATAATCACACAGAATAAATAGGTGTAAAAGGATTGTAATCTATGGAGGGAACATTTACAGCTTTGAAATTATAGATCCATCAAAGTATCAAAATAAGAGTGTCTAGGAAGAAAAAAGGGGAGAGGGGAGCCAAATGAGGAGGCATTTGTTTTAAGCATGAATTTGGTAGTACATTTTTACTACCATATGTGTTTGAATAGCTAATAATTAGTTTGGGGATGGGGAGGAAGAGTAGATTAGATTCCCCAATATTTGACCTAATAACAGAATTAATTTCAGAATATTGGAGACCTTTCATTCTCTTCCTTTCTTATGACATTTCATGATTAAAAAGAAAAAAAAAAAGCTAAGTCACCTACCTATAAAAAATGGGTATTAAAGTGAAGTTCTCTGCTAACTTACCTAAGGAGATCACATGTTTGTATCTCCTAATTAGATTTAATATACTTAAGGTATTATATTGCTTTCTAAATTGCATATTGGGTAATTTGTGAAAAATTGTATGAGTTATGCTTTAAAATTTTGCAAACTGTTGGACATATGGTATAAAGTTGGTGAAATTTGGTCCAAAGTTATTTAAATATTACCTTTTGAAGATGTTATGTTATATCCTACTTTTATTAAATATCACAAAATATTAATCAGACATATTTTATGCAATGTTCCCTAATCCTTAATTGTAGAAGAAAATATACTAGACTACTCTTTTTACTTTGAATATCCCTTGGGCTAGTTGAATTTTTAAAACTGCTCTGTGTACTCTGAGGGTCTTCCTCCACCAGATTCATTCATTTATTTAGATTTTTTGGACTGGATGAAAGAGGAGATTCTTTGCCTCAATAGCTACTTAACCTTAATCACTGAATGGGTGTGACCTCAGCCAAACTGAGACCTGTTGAAGATCTTAGCTTAAAAAGGCCAAGGGCTCCAATTATATCCAGGGGCATCTCCACCAGTTGTCTTGGTGTATATCTTGCCACTGGTTCCACATGACTTGGGAGGGGAAAGTGAAGCAGGTGACCTGGCACAGCCTTACCTCACTTAAATCCAACTAACTTTTATTTCATGGCATTACCTCCCTGATGTCATGAACCTCTTGAAGAACAAAGGACAAACAGCGATTGGTTTTCTTTGATATAAAACACAAAATCTGTGTCAAAGTTCCTGTTTGGCCATTTAATTAAATATGTTTAATTTTTTTAACCCAAAGGGAGTCAATACATGTTCCTATGTTAATTTAATTTGTAACCCATAAAATGGTAAGTCACCATTAGCACTGGTCCTCTGGAAAATGATTAAGAAAGTAACTTGTTTTCTGTGTTTTTCACCCCTTTATACTCAAGTCTTTGTTCTACCATATCTCTCACTTCTCATGTCTTTACATATTATAATCCCCTTTTCTTTCAAATCACTCCCAATTACAATTTGGTGGATCAAAGAGAGCTGGTTATTAAAAACATGTTCTTAATAGGTAATTGGTTAGGATTTCTTTTAGGACTGACATTCTATAAATCTAACAACAGAAAGGTATCAGAAAATGTTTTAATATGTGTAAAAATGTTTGTAGCAACCCTTTTTGTACTGGCAAAGAACTGGAAACTGAGTGGATGCTCCTCAGGTGGAGAATGGCTGAATGTTATGGTATATGGATGTTCATGGAATATTATTGTTCTATAAGAAATGATTAGCAGGGCAATTTCATAAAATCCTAGAACTTACATGAACTGATGCTAAGTGAAATGAATATAACTAAAAGAACATTGCATTAGTAACAAGATTGTATGATGATCAACTGTAATGGATTTAGCTCTTTTCAATAATGAGGTGATTCAAGGCAGTTCTAATAGACTTGTGACAGAAAGAGCCATTGGCGGCATCCAGAGAGACAACTATGAAGACTGTTGTAGTTTGGTTTTTTGCTTGGGTTTTTTTTTTTTCTAACACATTTTTTTCACTTTTTGATCTGATTTTTTTTTTTTTTGCTGAAGGATGATGAATACAGAAATAAGTTTAAAAGAACTGCACATATTTCAACTATATTGGATTACTTGCTGTTTATGAGAGGGAGGAGGAAGTAGGAAGGGGTGAAATTTGGAAAACAAAGTTTTGCATAGGTGAATGTTGAAAGCTATCTTTGCATGTGTTTGGAAAAATAAAAAGCTATATTAAAAAAGAAAAGTGCTTTGAGCAGTCACTTTGTCAATCTGTACATATCTTATTCAGTGCCTACTATGTGCCAAGTACAGAGGATACAAAAAGAGACAAAAGGTAGTCCCTGCTCTCAAGGAGTTTACATTTTAATGAGGGAGATAAGAAAATAAATGTGTACAAAGAAGAGTAAATAGGAAATAATTAAGAGAAGAGAAGAAACATTGTTGGAATAAGTTTTTAACTTTCCAAGGAAATAACGTAGAATGGAACAAAACTTATTGGAGTGTGTGAACTTTATAATTATTAAAAATCAATCATATCACTTTACAATCATATTTTGTATATGCTCAAGACATAATGACCCTTCACAAAGGAAAATTAGTTATTACTAACAGAGAGTTGCATAGAGAACTGAAATATGAGTAAGAGAAAAAGTCAAAAGTAGGCCAGCTTATCCAACAGAATGAAAGTGGGGAGCTAATAATTTTAGTACTAAGATCATCAAAGCAAAAAAAAGCAAGGAATTAAGTGCAACTTTCAAGACATAAAAGGAAAAAGAAATACATCTTCCAATACATTAGGCTCAAGAAGAGGATAAAGGGGGAAGATTTAACTTAATCAAAAGAGAAATGAAAGCACTTAAGAAACAATGGTACTGAAAAGGCTGAGGCTTTTCAAAAAATTTCCACCAATATTCCTCATCCCTCACATAAAGAGCTTCAGATCTTGCTCAGTAGAGTAGGTAGCATCTAGTATGGCAAACAATAATTCTTATTGAACTTGTAAAGGATTTAAGGATAGATTTTTTCCCATACCTGTGTGATATGTTCAAAAACACAGACCTAATAACTTTCATCTGAGGATACTTAAGAAGTTGGGATGTAATAATAGAATCTGATTCGCTATGACTTCATTGGAGTTTTCTTGCCAAAGTCACTGGAGTGATTTACCATTACCTTCTCCAGTTCATTTTACAGATGAGGAAATTAAGGCAAACATGATTTGTCTGGGATCATATAGACATTAAGTGTCTAAGCTAGATTTGAATTTGGCTTTTCCTGACTTCAGGACTGGTACTTTATCCACTGTGCTACTTAGCTGTTCTTATTCCATATATTATAGACCCATCTTAACTTCTAAACCTGATGTCCCTCACTGATACTAAACTTTTTCTCAAATTATACAGGCTATACTTATATTTCTACTTTCCCCAATAGAATGTACATTTCGCAAAGCATAATTTCATGTTTGTTTTTATAGTTCTACATACTAGAGTGCCTTGCACAAAATAGGCATTTAATAAATGCTTTCTTAAGGGCAGCTAGGTAGTGCAGTGGATAGAGCACCAAGCCTGGTACTAAAAAGTTCTAAGTTCAAATCCAACCTCAGGTTCTTACAAGTTATGTGATTGCAGGCAAGTCACTTAAGCCTGTTTACCTCAGTTTCCTCATCTGTAAAACAAGCTGCAGAAGGAAATTGCAGGCCAATCTAGGATCTCTTCTAAGAAAACTTTAAATGGGGTTGTGAGTGACTAAAAAAGAGCAATAATAATATGGTTTGCTTTATGCTTTGGTCTGGTTTTATGGTTTGCTATATCTCACTATGTGTGTGTGTGTGTGTGTGTGTGTGTGTGTGTGTGTGTATCTTACCTTTATCCTCACAACAACATTAAGAGACAGGGGACATAATCATCCATATTCTATAGATGAGGAAACTGAGGAATACAGAAATCAAGTTTTTGAACAAGTACTTGATTTCTGTATGTCTCAGTTTCCTCATCTAACCTTGTTCAAGATTACAGAACTAGGGAATGTCTGAAGCAGAATATGAACTCAGATCTTTCTGACAAGCTCCAGGGTTCTATCTACTGCTTTACTAGCCCATAGTCAGCTAAGAGGGGGACTCTCTCTACTGATAGAAATCATAACCTGACTGTAACTTAACTAGAAGGTCTTTGAGAACTGCCATGGCCAAAAAATGTTATCATCTGGCATCTAGCCTCTGAACTTAACTAGTCTGGTCTTTGGTGGATAGATGTGTGATCAAATACTGAGCTTTTATGCAAAGTCCTTCAAGTTTGTTACAGTCTTAGTATTTGTATTCCACTGATTCAGCTCCCAAGAAATCTTGGGCTACTCCCATGCCATGAGAAGGTATCAGCTGCTGTGCAACAGAATATAGCATTTCAAAGTGTCTAGAGGAAGAAACGACACTGAGGGAAAAGTGGCACAACTTTGGGAAAAATCAACCTGGTCAGAATAATCTGTTTTCTTCTACATACCTGAAATAAGTCATAAAGATCAGGGGAAAAGGGAGAAAGTCTCATCTTTTGTGGAACTATAGAAATTGAATTAGAACTAGAGTTTAAAGATTTGGTTCCAAGTCCAAATCCTATCACTAGGCAACCTAGCTGTGAGATGTTGGACAAGTCACTTGACTTTTTTAAGTCTCAGTTTTCTCATCTATAAATGGGAACAAGAATAATATGTTCTTATATATCACATTTATTTATATTATATTTTATTGTTTTTATTTAGTCATTTCAGACTTTGTGATCCTTTGTGTGGTTTTCTTGGTAAAAATATTGGAAGGGGTTTTCCATTTCCTTCTTCAGCTCATTTTATAGATAAGGAAACTGAAGTAAACAGGATTAAGTGATTTACTCAGAGTCATACAGCTAGTAAGGATACAAGCCAGATTTAAACTCAGATCCTCCTGACTCCAAGCCTAGACTGTAGCTCACCTGACATTTCTATTTATTTCTAAGGTATTCTTATATTTACAGTGCTCTAATGAAATAATAGGTTGCACCTTTCATTCCTGTCCCCCATCCTCCATTCTGCTTTACAAACACACACACAAACTTTAAAGCAGACATACATAATTCTCAACCTTGGTTCGAGGACGCAAGGGGTTTGTAGATGGATTTCAGGGGGATCTGTGAATTTGGATAAGAAAAAAAATACCGCTTTATTTTCATTAATCTCTAATTGAAATTAAGGATTTTCTTTAATTACTTTAAAACATTATTCTGCAAAGGTTCCTATAGATTTCACTAGAATGCCCAAATGATCTATAATGCAGGAAGTTCAAGAGCCCTCCATAATTAGTCAGTCATTTGGTTAATATTATTAAATATCTATTATGAACTAAGTTCTATGTTAAGTTCTGGAAAGTCTTAGGAAGTTATAAATCAGAAAAATCTGAGTGGACAGCTGTTACTATCCTGAAATTTCCTGAAAGAGGCTCTTGAATTAGATTTCAAAGGATGGATGGGAAAAAAAAGAAAGAGAAAGAAATGCAGAGAGACAGACAAAGAGAGAGAGAATATTCTAAGCATAAAAAAAAATCACCATTTTACCTAGTCCTGAGAGGTTGGGCTTAGCTTTGTACTCTTTATTATGCTAGAGAATAAAAGGATATTTGCACAAAAACCTTGTCTAAGATCATCTGTACTAGGACCTAATGGAATACCCATCCCATATCCTCCTTACTTTCTATTTCCAAAAATCCAATATTAGGAAACACAGTTTTCTTCAGAACACACACACACACACACACACACACACACACACACACACACATTTTATTCTTTTCTAAATCTCAAGATGTCTCTCTAATAAGCCATAGCTTTTCAGTCTAAGAGAAAACTATATAAGTTTGTCCTCAAAAAGTAAAAAATTTCTGCTTAGCAAGACAATCACTTGAAACTTTTCTTTTTTCCTTTTATAAGTCTTGTTGTGAAAGCAACAATAAATCTGAAATTGCACTGTTTTCATTGTGTAGTAGATGGCCATTGTACAAAGGTCTTTCTAATTGTCCATGCCTCCCACAATATACAGCAAATCATTTATCTCCCTGCTATATTCCTGATCATTTTATTATTATCTTTGTAATATTGTGTTTTATTTTATTACTGCCTTTTTAAAAATCTCATCCCATAAGGGAATTTACCCAAATTCCCAAATATATTATGAACCATTCATAGTTTTTCCTCTTTCTTTAAGGTGTTCCAATCTATGACCTCATAAAGAACACAGAACTCTCAAGGTCTATACAAAGCTCCCCATATTTCCATCTAGCTTCCATTGGTGGTTTAGAAAGAAAGCCTTTTAGCATGGTGTTTTTATTTATCTAGTTTTCAGAAGGGAGTTTTAGAGTTGTTACAGATGTTACTGTTCTGAAAAAAAAAGGTAAAGTTTCTTCTCTTAATATTACAGTCCTAGTCTTACGTTTAATAAGAGAGTGAATATCTATCTATCTATCTATAAAAGAAAAGTACTACATATGTGAAAATATTTATAGCCATTCTTTTTATAACGGCAAAAGAATTGGAAATTGAGGGGCTACTCATCAATTGGGGAATGGCTGAACAAGTTGTAGTATATAAATATAAAGGAATGTTATTGTGCTATAAGAAATAATCAACAGACAGATTTCAGAAAAAAACTGGAAAGACTTATATGAACAGAAGCTGAGTGAAGTGAGCAGAACCAGAATACAATGATGATCAACTATGATAGACTTAGTTCTCAGCAATGCAGTGTTTCAAGACAACTCCAAGACTTGTGATAGAAAATACTATCTACATCCAGACAAAGAACTATGGAGACTGAATGCAGATGAAAACATACTTTAATTTTTTTTTGTTTCTTCTTTCTTGTAATTTTCTCTTTTGTTCTGATTTTTCTTTTAAAATATGACTAATAGAGAAATATATTTAACATGATTGTACATATATAGTCTATAATATCAGCTTTCTTGCTATCTTGGGGTGAGTGGAAAGAAGGGAAGAAGGGAGCAAGAAAAAATTGCAACTCAAAATTTTACAAAATGAATGTTGAAAGCTATCTTTATATGTAACTGGGAAAAAATACTAGCAAGTGGGTGAGTGTTGAAGACTGGCTGAATTTGAATACACTCTTTCCTATAGTGATCCTGCTATAGTGAAATTCCAGAAATGAATGAATTTGAGAATTGTTTACACCCATCTTCTATACTGTATCTTTTTCCTATAAAGGTTTTCTAATTAAATAAATAATAACATAAAATTAAAAATAAAACGAGAGTAAATGAGGAAAATACTCCAGAATTATGAAATTCCAAATGGCCAAAACACACACTTTTAAAGCAAAAGACATAAAAATATCAATAGCCATATAGAATCATAACTTTTGACCTGGAGGGCATATTCTTAGAGATTGTTCAGTCTACTTTGTTGATTCCACAGATGAGAAAAATGATATTATGAAAGAAGAATTGATATAGCAAAGTTTATATGGGGAAAGAGCTGAGAATTGAAACAGACCTACTGAGTGTTAATTCAGTGTTTTTCCCAGTACACCCCAAGACTCCTAAAAATCTTTGACACAGCTAGGAATTCTGAAACCTAAGAGAAAACCCATTAGTGACTACCAAATAAGAAGGTAGACCCCAAAGTAGGACCAATTTTGCGCATGATTCAAGTAAAATAGAAAATGAAGTTGTGGGAATTGAGGAAGTTGAGAAGTCAAGCGATTAGAAGAAAAGAGGCAAGAGTTATCAAGGAAAAGCAGACTGTGTGGGCCAAGTTGTAAATTTTTAAGAGAGAAGAATTACTTAGAAATTCACAGATGACAGAACAAGGATGGGTTCTTGTCAGATTGGGTGAACTTTAAATGAGAAGTAGAAGTTGCTGAGAGTGGCTAGGTGACATAGTAGATAGAGCATTGGGCTTAGAATCAGAATGACTCATGTATGAGTTCAAATTTGGTCACCAACACTAGCTATGCGATCACAGGCAAGTCACTTAACTGTATGCCTCAGTTTCCTCATCTGTAAAATGAACTTGAAAAATAAATGGCAAATTCCTCCATCATCTTTGAAAAAAAAACACCAAATGGGGTCACAAAGAGCCCAATATGACTGAAATGACTCAATAACAAAGAAATTGCTGAGTGATTATAACAAAGGAAGTACCAGTAAAGAACAATGGTTTTAATTCCTCTTCCTGTGTTGCTTATGGTGGGGAATTTTGCTTTCTTCTTATCAAGTAGGAAGGTATATGGGGCACAGGGCTCAAGCTTCAAGGGGAGTAGCATTCCAGAAACAAATGAAAGAACCACTGATGTTAATACTTTGTGGTAGGATGAGTATTAGAAGCACTTCTCAGAATTTAATAATTGGCATATGCAAGACAGCCCCAGTTGTGCTAAGCTAATTTCAGTCCTATCAAGGATTCTCATGAGCTATCTGAATTTGAATGAATTCAAGAATCTTATCTGGGACACATACCTTTAAAATGAAAATTTCAACCTGCAACATCACATGACATCCTCATCTTCACCCTCTCTTTGATGATAGGTCTTTTTTGATTAACTCACACTCCTTTTGAGTCTAACCCTATCTTTAGTAAGAAAAAAAAAAAACCTCTTCTTTATCTGATTTAGAACATGACTATTATGGACAAAAGGGCAAAACTGTAGGCAGAATCATAGGATCACAGTTATATAGCTGGGATTAGACCTTAGTTATTTAGTACAACCCCAGTGTTTTACATATGAAGAGACTGAAATCCAGAGTGTTGAATGTTTTGTTGTAGTATTACAATAAGTGAGAGAGTAAGGATTCCAACTAAGATCCCCTGACTCCATGTTGGAGTGGTTCTTTCCATTGTTGAGTGGCTGACAGGCTTCAAACTTATTGATGAATTAAAGGATGTCTAATCATGTATATGAAGATTTACCCTGGCAGAATGAGCAGATGAGAATAATTTGTTCCAATGGCCATGGAGGTAGCTGAAACTGGCAGTATGGCAGGTGTAGATCTTGGTCAGACATTGAAGATGCATAGGTCATCCACTACATTGCAGGTTGTCCATTGGTGGTCCTGATTTTTGTTCTGCCATTGGACTTTGATCACTCCGGAAGAGAGAGCAAGACTGATACTTTGTGCAACTGTACCTCACTTAGATCCAATTTATGTGCAAGCAGGATATCATCTGTGATATCACTGGTCCTCTTCAAAAACAAAAAAATAAAAGAAGACTGTGGAAAAAGCCATGGAAAAAGATGGGAAAAAGAAATGCAGTCATTGATCAAAGGATGTGACCAGGCAATTTTCAGAGGAAAAACAATGCAATTATCATTAGCCATTTCAAAAAAAATGCTCTAAATCAGAAGAATCAAACACATGACCCTTGAATTATATGTAGCCTAAAACACTTTCAAGTGTGACTCAAAATAGATTAAAATGGAAATGGAAAGGGGAACGAATCTGGGATGCCAGAGTACTTCAAAAAATTTCAAGCTCTCCACATTTCTCTTACAAACAAAATAAATTTGCACCTCAGGGTGGACATAGACCAGTGAAAAACAAAGGAGATTTTGGGCAGAACAGAAGTCCTCCTGGTACAATTCAAGAAGACCCAAAAAAAAGACTCCAGGCCCAGGATTTATCAGGTAAACTGCAAACACTTCCAGGTTAGCTCCTCAGAAACACCAAGTAGTGAGCTTTGAAAATGGCTGTGTTTGTCTGAAGCCTTTCAGACATGAGGAGTTGGGATCTGAGTCAGGGAAGACTGAGGGAACCCTGGCTGATCAGAAATGCCAGGTGCAGCTGTGCTGCAGAGATCAACCCTGGGCTACAAGGAACCAGCAAATCTGGTGGCTGCAGAAGCAGTGGAGCAGGGACACTGCTGACTGAGGGCACTTGCAGGAGGGTGGAGCTCTTGAATTCCAGGTCAGAGGGGAGATGAAGTGAAGCTAGAGGCACCATCACCCCATCCCAGAATTAAAGGTGCTAACACTAACAACTCTCATTTATTTTTTTTAAAATGAACCAACAAGAAAGAAAACCTCATCACAGAAACTTACTATGGGAATAGAAAAGACCAGATTTCACCTTCAGAGGAGGAGGACACTGAAGTAAAAAATAGTTTTTTTTACTGCAGCAACTAATGTTAAATGGCTCCCTTCCCAGAAAGAATTTATAGAAGAATTAAAAAGAAAAAACTTTCAAAAACCAAATAAGAGACATTGAGAAAAACTAAAAAAAGAAAAATCATCCAACAAAAACAAGAAAATTGGGACAGGGGGAGAGTTAACCAACTGGAAAAGGAGATGTAGAGTTTTAAAGAAGAAAATAATTCTTTGAAAATTAGAATTGGACAAGAAAAATCCAGTGAAGCTATGAGATCAAGAAATAACAAAACAAAATGTAAAGAATGAAAAAATAGAACAGAATGTGAAATATTCTATAAGAAAAACAACAGACCTGGAGAACATATCAAGAAGAGGAAATGTACCATGAAAGGTATAGCACTCTTCAAAATCTATAAATAAGTAGGGAAGGAATAGGATAAAGTGGGGTATAAAGGATGGTAGATTTATGGCAGTGGGACAAGGTTTGTAGATTGATGGTCAAGAGAAAAAGGATAAGATAGGGAATATCTTGCATTGTAGAATTACAGTAGTAGAAAGAAACATGTAGATTAATGGTGTGGGGAATAGATAAGGTGAAGAACTTACAGGAATGTATGAATTTTTTTCTGTATTTTATTTTCATTATTTCTGTGTTTCCCCTATGACTTGTATAATATGTACAGGCTCATATCTACTTGAGCCGTGGCCAGCTAGAAACATATTTATTTAACCTGAGATGATGACGTTTATTGGTATTTGACATTTATCGATATTTAGTCTATTAGCTGGACCACTATCTGCTTGATTAAGCCTGAAATCAGGAGATTTCAGGGAAACAGAAACCTTCCATTCCAATCTCCCCAAATAGCAACAACCAATTAGATGCCTCCCTCCCCCCACTTCTCAAAGCTCTATTACTTGTAATGTAATTTCTTGCATAAAAGCTATGTATCTTTACTACTTCTTTAGCCTTCCTACCACAAGCTTTCTCTTTCTTATCTTGCGATGGGACGGCTCATCCTTCGGAGGTTTTCAATAAACAACTTTTCTGCCTTCTACTGAGTGATCTCTGAGTAGTCATTTTGGGTAAGGGTCTTCTATGTCCCTCACAATGGGAAAGAAATAAAGAGGGGAAAGAAACAGTGGCATAGGATAAGATGAGATACAGGTGTTTATAACTTAGTAGGAATGGAATAAACTGTGTAAATTAAAGAGAATGGCATAAAAATGAAAGGAAGGAGTTGGGGGAAAATATAAGAGAGGGATCCATGGGTAGGAGGATGTTAATTAATAGCAAGACAAGTTAAGGGGTAGAATAAAGTAGAAGACTTAGCAGGAATACAAAATAAGAGATATACACAAACACTACAACAAGGATCTGGAGTAGAATTTATTAGAAAAATATGTAGGTCAGCAATCATTGATCTTAAAGTCAAACTTAAAGATCAAACAAAAGAGAAATCTACATTATATGTATATATAAATATATCTGTGATTAACTGTAGCCTGCTTGGCAGAGGTGAGGGGGATAAAAGGGGGGTTAGGGGGAGAAGGGGAGAATAACATTAAAAGTGCACAGCAGAGAACAAAAGAATAACCTACAAGGAAGCAAAGAAAAAACAGGCAGTCTCTTCTGTTTGGATATCTCTTCTATTATTATATATGTTTTCTTGAAATGAAAATTTATTTTTATATATTTTGAATCCTCCCTGATGTTCTTTTACATACATGACAATATTTAATTTTATTTTGCTTTTTAGTTTTCCTTTATTTATTTTTCTATTCTGTTTTTTTCTTATTTTGTATTCTCAATAAAAAAAGAAAAAAATATGAATGGAATATATTTGACAAAATATGTATAGAGGTTCTTTTGTCATCATGGCAAGAACCAGGAAATGCCTATCAATTGGAGAATGACTGAATAAGATATGGTATGGGAAAATAATAGGAGGAAGGTTCCAAAAAACTTGGAAAGGCTTGTGTGATCTGATACAAAATTAAATGAGTAGAACAGGGAGAATAATCTATACAACAAGAAAAATATCACAAACAACTTTAAAAGACTTAGAAACTATGATCATTACAAGACCAACCACATATCCAAAAGACACTCCATGAAACATATTATTCATTCCATTGTTGTTAGTTCTTCCTACTCAGAGAGGACCAATAACATCATGGTGTTAGGGTTAAGCAGAGTGTGTCCAACTGTGGCTAATCATCCAATATAAACTCAGAAAGCTCTACCACTGGCTGGACACAAATAGTCTGATCATTAGGGATGTAGATAACAGTACATTTGCACATCTCATGTTTCTTGGTGTGACTTTGATTCTTCTTTGCTTATAAAACATAGCGCCTTCTTTGAAAGGGCACTCCATGCAGGGCAATCCTATGCCAACATCTCCCATATCTACTACCTGTCATACTATTTCTCCAGATAAAGAGATAAGGGATTCGGCATACAAATTAAAGTTCGTTTTATCTTCCTTCCTTCCTTCTTTCTTCCATCCTTTCTTTCTCTTCCTTCCTTTTTTGGACATGGTCACTGAAGGAATTTGTTTTGCTTGTGTGTGTGTGCGTGTGCGTGTGTGTGTGTATACACATAAATTATATGTAGGTTTGTAACGGGTTTTGTTTTTCTTGCAAAGTGCTTTGAAAACCTAAAATGGTCTCTAATCCCTTTAAAAAGGGGAGATAAATTAGAAAATAAAAATAATGTTGTTTAAATATTGGGCATATGTTAAGGGCAGAAATTATTCATTCTTGACACAACTGGTTTCATCTGTCTTGACTACTTTGGTTGCTAATATGCAACATCACAATATCTTTCAGCTAATTCTTGCACAATCAATGGCATTCCCACTAAAGAATGGGCAGACCTATGTTTTCTCTGAAGCAGACAATTGCCTTTTATCTCTATAAATATTCCCTCAAAATTATTAACTTTTGAGAATGAGTTATTTAGAATATACCATGTATTCTACAACAAGTAAAAGGGTATTTGAAAGAATCTAGAACTTAAAAGTTTCACAAACAAATGTTTAAAAATTGTTTGAAATGTAATTAAGGAAAATATTAAGTGAAATTTTTTAAAAAGAAAGGGATTCTCATTTTTCCCCTTTTTGATCTCATTTTTCTTGTGCAGTATAATAATTGTATAAATATGTGTACATATGTTGGATTTAACATATTTTAACATGTTTAACATATATTGGATTACTTGCCATGTAGGAGAGGCAGTTGGAAGAAGGAGAAGAAAATTTGGAACACAAGGTTTTGCAAGGGTCAATGTTGAAAGATCCGTTAATATGTTTTGAAAATTAAAAGCTTTAATGAAAAAAATAAAAAAGAAAGGGAATTTGAAAGTATTGTATGAAGAGTATATTATCTTGCATAAGAATTTCTGAGCTAAAAATTTTAAGGGAATTATATACTTTAATAGACCTATCATTTCATTGTAATGGATACTCTCTATATAGATGCAATTATGCCTTTCCATCCTAAATGATTCTTACACATGTGCTCACATTATGTCTCCACAGACAATCTATCCTATGCAGTGGAGACCTTTGGTTCCATCTCTTGATATTTTGTAGCTACTGGTGAAGCACATGGGTGGTCCATCTGTCATTTTGGTTTTACTCAACTAGTCAAAAAGCATTTAAGTGTTCACTATGTTCTAGGCACTATGGTAAGCCCTAGGAATATAAAGAAAGGCAAAAGCAAGAATCCTGCCCTCACAGAGCTCACATCCTAATGGAGGAAACAATATGCCAATAACTGTGTGTATGCACAAGACAGATATAAATGGAAGGCAATTTCAGAGGGATGGCAGGGGATAAGTGGGAGACCAGCAACAGCCTTCTGTAGAAGATGATGTTTTTAATAATAATTTCCTGAATTCCATCTCTCATTTTATTATACATCTTAAGCTAATTAATTAGAGCACTGCCAGATAAAAGCAAAAATAGATTTTTTAAAAATATTGTTTTTTAAAACATTTTCATGATACAGTATTATTATTTCAATCCGTTAGATGACAGTTACATGAAAACCATAGAGCACCTGCAATCCAGAAAATGAAAAAAATTACAGGAATATATCAAGCTCTCACATCAGTTTTTATTTCATTTGATTAAAAAGTGAATTTAATAGAGTAATAAATTATAAAATAAAATTCTCAGAACAAATCAAATGTGAATAATTAAAAAATAAAATTATTAAAAATACATGGGCATAAAATTATTAACAGATGAGCATATTGAATTTCTTCTTCACTTTAGAGCTAAGATCACAATGTTCATACACATCCTTTTACTGGAAAATGTCATCAAGATTGTGAATACTGAAGTTGTCTACTACAAGATAAAGTTTATTTTTCTGTGGAAGGACTTGGTTTCATCATTCTAAGTAACAAGGTTCCATATCCTAGAGTATGTGACTGATAACTCTCCCAGAAGGGAACCTGTATTTTTAGTTCTGTCTCTTCTTGATATGGAGACTTACTTGTGGTAATTTAGGATTCAGTATGTACTTCCTTTTTGTGAAAATTATACAATCCAAAGGCTTGAGAATGTAGAATTATGGTCAATAAATCAATAAGGGGACTTTAGAAATCATACAGCCCAAATGCCTTATTTTATTCATAAGTAAACTGAGGTCAAAGAAGTAAAGAGATTTGAAAATCATACTAATAGAAAATAACAGATCCAGAGTACAAAGAATCATGATGACACTAATCATCATTTATATAGCACTTTTAGGTTTCCAAAGCAACGTACAAATATTATTTCATTTATCCTTATAACAATTATTTCATTTATCCTTATAACACCCTCAGAGGTAAGTGCTGATATTATCCTCATTTTTCAGATAAGGAATATGAGACAGAGATTAAATGGCTTGCCCAGGGTTACACAGGTAGTTTTAAGAATTTAAGTCTTCCTAATTCTACTTGTAGTGTTCTATCCCTGGTACTACCTAGAATTTTCGAGTTTGGAAAGGATTGAAGTTGTCATCCCAGTCCAACCCCAATCGGAAAAAAAAAACCCTACTAGTATGCATATATTCAAGTAGAGATTAAACCTCTATTTGAAGATTTCTAACAGAGAGAGAATAATTTTACTTATTGGCAACTCAGAAATTTTTCTTAATGTCAAGATTAAATTTACTTTTTGCAACTTCTAACCATCGATTGTGGTAATGCCCTTCTTGGCCAAATAGAATACACATCAAACTGTATTTCTATGAAACAGTCTTTTGGATACCTCAAAATCTGGTCCTCTAATTAAAAGTAACAATGGTATCTCTCTCATATCCCAGAATCAAAGAACCTGAGTTACAATCCTTCCAACTGTGTGACTTTTGGCAAATTATTTAAGTTCCTTATGCCTCAGTACCCTCATCTATAAAACAAAAGGATAGATTTAGACCTCTGTAATTCCATCTGCTTAAGATCTTGACTTGTGGTTCTGAAGCTAGGGTCATCATTGTGTCATTCTCTGTACCTTATTTGGATGGGAGAAACATCCATATTCCCTGAGGTTGCTAATATCATTTTATAAATCCTGAGAAGTAACAGCCAGATCCTTTGATTGAAGTGTAGTCTCTAATACAACATAGTAGGGGTATTTCAGAAATGATTAATATATTAATGACATTTGGAGAGAAGGCAGTAGGAACTTGTCTAAAAACTAGGAATCTATTACTTCTTTATAATACTGACCCCCATATAGCTGTGGGTGGACCCGGTGTGCTTCGCAAAACCCCAACTTTTCAGTATGTCCTCTACTTATGAGAGACAAAGTAGTTTGTTCACTCCTTGTATCACTGCACATAATCATTTACAGCATTGACTTTGGCTTGTGACTGAAGCCATAACAAATTCTTCTAACCTGAAAATTGAGTTCTACCTGTTTCCTGGCCATTTTTCAGTTGCTCTGTCTATAGCCTGGAGACATATGATCCTGAGCCCATCGGGATCAAAGAGGAAAGGGAGGTATTTTTAAGCCCACCAGATTCTTGAACACATCAGCTATAGAGCAGTTAGGGAGATGTGACCTGAGGGATGTTGTCTGTTTAAAAGGGAAATAGGTTTAAATAGAGGCTCTTGAACAAGTCAAATATCAAACCCAGATGAGATGTAATATAAAATATATGATCAAATCAGCTCTGGAGTACCTCTAGACTAAAATATTCTTAAAAGCTGGTCCATGATTTTGAGGAAGATGGCAGTAGGCATTAAGGAAAAAGAGAAATAGTTAAATGGAACTGTTGACCCATAGAAAGTTCCATGTGACTTGGACAATTTAATAGCTATTTTCAACTACATCCTAATTGTTTTATTGTGCTTAATCAGGTGGATTGATTTTTTTTCTCAATGACTTATAGATCCAGTGCTCACAGAAAACTAGCTTTGTCAGTACCCATAAACAAAAGTCTAATTTCATTTTGTAAAATCAGGTATCAGATACGTGTGCTTTAGTTATCCAAATGAAGAATTCATACTTGGAAATTAGAAAATATAAGGTTTCCTTTTTAAGGTTTCCTTTATTTTGAATAAAAATAAGACCAAAAGTCATAATATTTTATAAAGATATTAGTGAATAATTGTAGTACTGACCCTTTCACTATAAACAACTCAAATGCTCAATAAAAGAAACAATTTAGTTATTAAAATGACTTTACATAAAAAGGTATATACATATGACTAAATAGAAAATGCTTGTTATTTTCTGCTGGGGGATAAGAGAGGAGCTTTTGTTGCTCAGTCATATCTGACAACTTTATGACCCCATTTGGAATTTTCTTGGCAAAGATAATGGGGTGGTTTGCCATTTCCTTGTCCAGCTCATTTTACAGATGAGAGAACTGAGCATTAAATAAATAATTTACCCAGCTAGTAAGTAAGTAAACTAGTAACTCATACAACTAGTAAGTGTGCAAGGCCACATTTGAATTCAGGTCTTCCTAACTCCAGACCTGGTGCTCTATCTATCCACTGTGCCACCTAGCTTCCCAAGAGGAGGAAGAAAAGCAGAAATAATCAAATTCAGCTCTTTGCCTACTCTCAGATGCTAATTGTTAATTTAAGTAAAGTCATTTTTCTAGATTAAAATAGAAGTTTTTTCATGTTGTTAATGCTTCCAAATCAAGACAGGACCATTGCTTAAAAACAAAACAGAATAAAATGAATTTGCAGATTATCCTTGCTTCAGAATGTCATCAGGCCCACTATGAACTCAGGACAATGTCTAGCTTCAAAGTTATGGGGGAGCTCATGGTCTTTAACCATACTCAATAGATAAAATTTCTTCTTAACATATGTCCTACAGTCAGTGTTTAGGGTCTCAGTTTGTTTCAGTTAGAGGATTGGGGATGAAAAATAACCAAAGTGGGTCAGTGTGATAGAAATCCCTTCTACATAACTATTTTATCAAGAGTTTAACACTATCTTGATTTTGCCAAAAGGAAGAGCACTGGGCTTATAATGCAAAAAGCTGTTATTGAACACTGTATCATCTATGGATAGGTTTTCATTTCCATTTCCTGTCTGACAAATCAGTGAAAAAGATCAGGGAAGAAAATAAGACTTTTGTAAAAGCCAACTCACATTATCAACTAATCCCTCCAATGCATATATAGACTTTAGAGTTGAGTTTCAGAATATAGCAAAAGCAGTCAAAAGCATGAAAAAACAAAGGGCTTAGCAAGAAATCATCTCTTTAAAAGATAATTAGTCATTTACACAATAGAGGCTGCTGTCGTTTAAAAAATATGTTTTAGGTTTCTGGTATTAAGTTCTTGTGAGTCATTGGTAAGTCACAGATGAAATAAGATGAAAAGCTACTCAACATTCTGAGGTTAATTATCTCTGTTATATAATGTGCCTCCAGGAAAATGCAGTCCAAGCACAGGTGAGGAAAAATTGACTGTTGTTTAGATTTCTCTTTTATGAGAAAATATTTTTAGTTTGGTACAAAGCAAGAAAATTCAGTCAGTGGGAGGGGGAAAAACCATTTGTCTATCAGGATTCCCGTCTCCAATGAGGGCTGGAAGGAAAACACTTGAACATCATTGTTATGAAAGAAAGAAAAAAACTTTCAAAATTGTGAGCAGGGAAACCATGGTTAATAACATATTTGAAGCATCCCTCAAAATGAATGGTGCAGCCATTCAAAATCAGCATCTCTTTTTCACTCTCTGCCATATTAATTTACAATCTCCCCAATTCCAATCAGCACACATGCTTCATGGAAACCTGTTTTCGTGGTCTGTGCCAGTCTTTAAGAAACAGAATAATCTTCTCTCAATGGTGAATGACCTTTAGGCTCCAGTTTCCATAAATTCTCCTTGAGAATTTATGAAGTAGAATGCAAAGAGGTGTGTCCAGTTTAGTGTGTAAGAGGGTTCAGTTACCCAAAGCAGCTCTCTGGGAATTGGGATTTATGAAACTGTAAAACCGTCTTCTCTCCCACCTCCCCCATCACTTGTCCACCCCGGATTTTCTGGACACCAGCTGTCACACAGGAAGTCCCCGGCCTCTGCTGGCTGGAGCTGCACAATCATGGCCTGCAGAGTTTCCTTCACCATCTGGATCTCCCTCTTGAGAGCCTGTGCACACTTTGTTAAGGAATAATCTAAAGGTGATTGGCAGTCCTCTTCACCCTCCAAGTTATTTAATAGACTGTTGTTCAACTGCTTGGAGCAGATGGGCTCTGCCATCTAATTGCAGTTTTAAGTTCTTCCAAATCATAGGGATTAAATATTAATACATACTTTATGCTTTTTTTTTTTTAAAAGAAAGATATTACAATTTCCATAAGGCCTGGGGTCATTAACCATCTTAACTGAGTTTTTTTTTAGCTATGAAAAAATTAACATTTGAAAAGAGAGACATAGATTCAGAGTTGAAAGGAACCTTAGAAAGTCTTTTTTTTTTTAAACAGATAAAGACACTGAGCCACAGAGATGTTAAGGTAAATATCTGAGGCAAGATTTGATCCTGTTTCTTTCTGACTCCAAGCCCTGTGCCTGATTCCCTATACCATGCTGAGTCTATCTAAAATATATATATATATATATATATATATATATATATGTTTCTAAAAATGACAACCCAAGGTACTCCTCAGGGAAAAGAGTCTATCATGATAGCCTTTCTGAAAAAACCTTTAGTTTGATGAGCCAAATAGCTTGCTAAGGAACCCAGAGTCATTTTTAACTCACTTTTAACTACTCCTTTGGGTTCCTTCAAATTCACCTCCCAATTAGTGAGGAAAAACTCGTGAAAAAAATCACAAAGCACCCAGCAATTATGGAATGAGCAAAGGAAGCTGAGTGGTCCTCCAAGCAAAGGCCCTCCTCTTGGTATCTGAAGCAGGTCAGTATGATGTATTTCATTTTCAGAATGTATTCTATCTGCTGCCTAGTAATCACCACCTTCCCTTTGTTTCCTTAGTTCTTTACAGGAAGGAACATAAGACTAGAATGCCAATAGGACATGTGTTGAATGAAACCTGACTCAATGCTTTCTGAACCTAACTCACAAGGGACTAAAGGAAAATCAGAATAAGGAGTTTACACAAGTGAGGCATTTAGCAAGACTAAGGGCAAGTTAAGGAAGCAGCTTGATACCATGGAAAAAGCAGCGGGCTTGAAACAGAAAATACAGGTTCTGTTTTTTGTTCCAGATACAAGCTTTATGAATATACTCATATCATTAATCTCTCTGAGCCCACAGTTCCCAACCTGCAAAATGAGAAAATGACAAGTGGTACAGAGAATGGAGTGCCAGGTTTAGAGTCAGAAAGACTCATCTTCCAGAGTTCAAATCTAGCCTCAGACAGTTATCTTCTGCACAAGTCATTTAACCCTAGTTAAATCAGTTTCCTCATCTGTAAAAGGAACTGGAGAAGGAAATGGGAAACCACTGCAAGGATCTTTGCTAAGAAAACTTCAACTGGCTCATGAATAGCTGGACCCGACTGAAAAATGACAAACAAGAACAAATTCAATAAGGTTGTTTTGAGGACAGGTTTCTGCAGACCAAAAGGACTATGACAAAAGGATATTATTGTTATGATTTCAAGAAGATCTAAAAAGATCCTTTGTGTCTGTTCCTTATATACTGTTGTTTAACTTAGCTACAATGTCAGACCAACTTCTGTCTGACTGTCCAACTTCTGGACAAAGCCACCTTTAGGTTATAACTATAGAAGCTTTCAGTTTCTCTTTGTAAAACTCATCTCCAAAGGATCATGGGAAATTATGCAAATGATTCCCTTTCAGTTAGTCACCCCTTACCATCCTGAAAAGCCTTTTGGCAGCCCTAGATGTCATTTCTGTAATTTACATACATTTCTTTCCTTGCCTAAGAAGTTAAGAGGAATGGGGTGAGGGAGAGGGGGAATAAAAAGATAGAGTCGGGAGGAAAAAAATTACCTTTGAGAATGTTGATAATTCTATTTCCCTAGACCGCTACTCTTCAATAGATGCACTCAAGACTTTTTGCAAAGGAAAGACTAAGTAGCTTCAGCTTGGATACCAAGTTGCAATTTCATCGCAAAGTTTTGCTACATTTATAACTGGTAGGTCCTGAGCTTAGGCAGTTTATGAATCCTGAGAAATCTCTGAGATTTAATTACCTTTGATAAGCAACCTGGGACTACATGCTGTTGTTTGTAATATGTGCAATGACCACAGAGGGTTTAGGGAGAGAAAAACTGATGCAAAATGGAAGTCTTTTTTTTTTTTCTTTTTAAAGCTTAATATCTACAACTGGTAAACTGAAACTAAAATGTAAGAAATATGAAAGAGAGCCCAATTTACATCTGGGACACAACTAAAGTAAATATACCAAGCCAATGTGTACCTAGACCATGGTGATATACACAGTAATAATAGGGACTAGTTGAGAAAATATTGATGTGGAAATTATTGTTCCCTCTGAAAAATTCAATTTGAAGTTCTAGGATTGAGAAATATGAAGGGATCTTAGAAATCATGTTGAACTCCATTATTTTTTTCAGATGGGGAAACTGAGATTTCAACAGTTAAATTACTTGCCCAAGGTCACAGAGGTGGTACTTCATAGAAGAACAGAATATCATTCTTGAAAAGGACTAAGAAATCAAGTCATATCTGAATACTTCTTTTTTCAGTCATATCTGGCTCTTCATGACCCCATTTGGGGTTTTCTTGGTAAAGATATTGGAATGGTTAGCCATTTCCTCCTCTAGCTCATTTTACAGATAAGGAAACTGAGGCAAATAGGGTTAAATGATTTAGAATCACACAGCTAGTAAGAATCTGAAGATAAATTTGAACTCATGAAGAATTTTCCTAATTCCAAGCCCAATGCTCTATTATTCTCTTTGCCACCTCAGATTGGACAGTGGAAAGATGGACAGTGGAAAGTTGATACCTTATCAACTTTCCACTGTCCATTTTTGTTTTAAATCCCCAAAGTAAATTGTTTATTCTTTTCTTATGGTGTCATCTGCCCAGTATTTCAGTCATTTGATTACTTTTCTCTTCTCCCCTTAGGATGAAAAACTTGAAGATCTGTCTCTCACTTCACACCTACTTATCTATCCACCCATTCATTTTAGCAATATATGTAGGTATTTTGTGTGCCATATTTTGGTGGCCTCTGAGCTAGTTTCTGGTAACATATCAAGAAAAAGCCACTTCCCAAGAAGGAAAAACTCAGTGGTTGAATTGCACATTAGAGGTAAATAATAATAATAATAATTCCCTTTTGTATCTTAGCTTTTAATGACATGAATGCATTGAGTTGGTTAAGTCTAAAAATACAACAACAAAAAAATACCACTCATTCATCTAATGAAGATAAAGCTTCTTGCAATGCATTTCCATTACAATGTCCTTAAAATGCATCTATTTAACACAGAATGCTGCATTTATTTTTGAAGCTGCATAAATATTAAATATTATACATACTAGGTATATGTCATAACCTGCCACTCCAACCCATACACTGGTATAATGCAAATTCTTTAATTTACGGCCAGGGACTGTCACTTTTTCAACTTTAATTCTACAATGTCTAACACACTAATATTTAATGAATAATTCAACTTAATTGAACTGGTTGAAACAATGAAATGGGGTAGCTAGCCAGAAATCATTCACTCATTCAAAAGGTGATTAGAAGGAGTAATCAAAGGTGAGTTTTCCATTCATCCAGCCTAATTAAGTTCTTATGGGCCAATGGGAAACCCCTTTATTTACAGAACCACTTCTTAAATCAACAAATGGTTTCTTAGGAACTATTGTTGCCTTGAGGAATGAGACACAAGGTCAGGTCCACAAAGGTTTGCAAATTCACACACACAATGGAAAGTCAAATTCCCTCAAAAGCTAGCTGAGACGCCTTTCTCCAAGCACCAGAATCACTTTTTTAAAACTCACTGGTTATGTAATAAACACTGTTTGAACTTCAGTTGCTCAGTAGGGATTAAAATTCCACACATGTCCCTGAGCAAAGGCAGGACTGGCCCTGCCTGGCCAAGTCAATCTCACACCCTAGTTATCTGCTCTTTCCTATCCCTGAGAGGACAGGCCTCCTCTTCTCTCAGCTCAGATCCTGGCTTTCTGGGTCCTGGATATGTTTACCACACCCTGAGGCAGGGCTTTGCTCTCAGTTCTTATAAATATGTTCCAGTTCAAAAAAAAAAAAACACTGGAGATCCTTTCAACATTTTGTAAGTATACACAGGGCTTTTTGTTTATGTTTTGTTTACTGTACAAATACAACTTTGCCCCTAGCCTTCTACATCAGTATTATTTTATATTTTCAAGACACAACTTTCATTTTTTATTTTACTACATTGTCATTGTTTTGGTTTTTTTTTTTTTAGTTTTTATTTTGTTTGAAGAGTAAAGTGAATAAGGTGTCAAGACTGAAAAATAAATGTCATCTACTAATAGGAAAACAAATGAAGCAGATGACTTGAAGGTGATGCTAAAGGAAAAGTGGTCTGTGAGTGTGTGTGAGTGTGTGTGTGTGTGTCTTCAATCCCCACCCAGATTAAATAACTAGGTGTTACAAAGCTAAATAAAGTATTCTGCCTCTTTGAATTTCTAGCTTCCTTTAAAGGTCAACTATAATGGCACCTTTTTCAAAGGTCAGCATAAATGAGGTCTCTCCTGATTTACCTCACTACTTCCCACCTCTGCTAACTCAATCTATCTCTCACTTTGTATTTTTTTAAGATATATCTTGGATACTTTTTATGAGTTCCATGTTGCCTCCTTTGATACGATATAATCTTACTGAAGGCAAGAACCATTTCACTTTTGTTTTTGTGTTTCCAGTAGTCATCTCAGTTCTGGATAAGAGACATTTATACTAAATGCTTATTGAGTGATTAGAGAGTGGGAATTTTACCAAGGTTCCAATTCTTGATAATAATAAGAAAATAATGGAAGCTATTTGTCCTGACTTGCTCTCATTCTATAGAGTCAGAGTAATCTGACTCTGGGGGGAGGGAGGAGTGGTTAGGAGAGAAGCCCAAATCTGTGACTAGCAAGAACTCCTAGCATAGGAATTTCTTCCATCACCAAAGATGAGCAATTCATTTATAATTAAAAATCTGCTACCACTAAGTGGTACAGTGGAGCAAGTACTGGCCCTGGAATCTAAAGGACCTGAGTTCAAATTCAGCCTCAGATACTTACTAGCTATATGACCAGCGGCAAGTCACTTATACTCGACTGTCTCAAAAAAAAAAAAAAAAAAAAAAAAAAAAATCCTAAACAGTCTCTTGAAGCACTAAGAGATTAAGTGATTTATTTATGTTGCTATTAATAATATGTGAAGCAGAATTTGAAGTCTGAAGTTAGCCCTCCAATCTTTATATCCTGCTGCCTTTCCAGAACAACATTAATTAAATCAAAATCAAACGAGATAAATTATTACAAAGAAAAAAGCAGGTTGACTCAGAAGTTTGAGGACCCAGGTTTAAATCATACATCAAAGGTTTACTTCAGGTAACTTTAAACAATTCACTTTCCTTCAGTGCTTTATCAGTAAAATGAGGTAGTAGGACTATTTAGCTTCTTTAGGGTTATGATTCAAGGATCCCATACTTCAATTATATTTATTTATTTATGTTATCATATAAAAACAGAGGGACAGCTGACCAAAAATCTCTCCCTCTCCTCCATGAAAATCCTTCTAACCTAGATTTTTTTCCATTGACGCATTTTCATTTTGAAAGCCAAAGGTTTGGGGAAAGGGAAGGAAATGACTTAATAACAATATACTCAAAATGTCAATCAAAAAATAACTGTTAATTGGGAAGCCAAATGGTTGTGAAATTGCAAATTTCAGTCAGTCTATTGTTACTGAGAATGATGAGCTTTGTCTGTCAGAACAATAACACCTCTTATGATAGCAGATTTTTCCCAATGAGTAAAGTGGGCTGTTTTCATACATTTGCTGCTGGTTTTCTGTTGCTGGCTATGTGGTGATGTTATACTATCCATTACTTAACCATACACTCCACAGAGGAGGGCTCTTTCCCCTTCTGTGGATGTAGTTGGATGTTTATCTTTAGAAAATTAAGTCATTACACTGGCTGTAAATAACTTCAATTAAGTGCATTAAGCATCTACTGACACTATATGGAGTGCTCTGTGCTTAGCACTGAGGGAAACAGGAAGATAAGGAAAAGATACAGCAAGTATGGATCTCAATGGTACCATGAAAAACAGAGATTATGTGGTATATGGAGGAAACACAGATCTAAATACTGGATTAGAGTCAAGTGCCAGGAGTGGAGTAAGGAAGACTGAAATTATTATTAATAACCCATTATGGAGAAGATCTACGTCCTTTTCCTGTCCTATTTCCTCATTCAAAGTCCAGGCTTTGAAGGGCACTACTTACCTATGCCAAAAATGTATGCTACTTAGATCATCTTATCTAGGTGAATTCCTGCCCACTCTGTTCTATGCAGGATTGGGTAAAGATACATTCTTTGATTAAATTTTTCATGGCAGGAAGATGATTTGAAAGTAAGTGACATGATCAAAGTCCTCCAGCCTCTCATTAGAATAGATCTACTTTCATTTTATATATATATATATATATATATATATATATATATATATATGTAGTCTCTCTCATTACTTGTTAACCAGAGTAGATTGCTATCTTTAGGAACACTTATTCTCCCAAGGGCATATAAGTGTTGAGTGGATTCAATGAGGGGATTTTGACATTTGAGAGTGTCACTGGCCCACTTTTAAAATAAAATGTTGGCTAGATTAACAAAATGATTAATTTGTCTCTTGACAAAGAAATTATGTCTCTTGAACTTTTTTTATGTTATATTATTCATCTTCCTGAATTCAAATCTAGCCTCAGACATTTACTAGCTATGTAATCATGGACAAGTCAATTAATCCTGTTTACCTCAGTTTCCTTATGTATAAAATGAGCTGGAGAAGGAAATGGCAAATTACTCCAACCAAAATGAAGTCACAAAGAGTCAGACATACCAACTATATGAGAAAGGCAACATTCTTAACCTTTCTAAGTTCAGTCTCCTCGTGTGCAAAATGGGAACACCTGCACCTCTTCATATTGTCAATAGCTAGAATTTATATAAGTCTTTAAGGATTACAAAGTGCTTTACTTATGTTATATCATTTTGTCCATACAATAATTCTGAGAGGTAAGTGCTATTATCCCCATTTTACAGATTAGAAAACAGAGACACAAAAAGGTTAAAGTGACACAACTAGTAATTATAGGAGGCAGGATTTTAACTCAGGTCCTCCTGATGGAGTCTCAGACTCTACTCCTTCACCTAACTGTTTTCTAGACTTGTAATTTCACTGGGATAGAGAATTCCTAGGTAGTAGAAACTCCTTTTACTCATGCAACCTTTAGTCTTGGGGAAATTGTTAATAGTAATGGGAGGTTAAGTTATCTAAAAAGCTTGCCCAAGCATACAGTCAGTGTGACAGGGCAGGGACAGGAGCAGAACTCCCTATCTAAGAGGCTGCCTCTCTATCCATTGCCTTTCACTTCCCATAGTTGCTCTGAAAAAGAAAAATGCACTTTGTAAAACATAAAGTGTTCTATGAATGTGTTGTTATTTGTCAGAGTTATAATCAAAGTCTGGAGAAAAGAGAGATCACTTCCAGTTAAAAGAAGGGGGAAGGGGAAGTTGTGGTAGACAATGTTGAAGGCCAGAACTCTAAACATTACAGAGAAAGCACCATTTAAGCTGGTCCTTAGAGAAAACTTCAAATTTTAGCAAGTAGAGATAAAGGAAGAGGACAATGCAGGGGTAAGAAAAAATAGAGCATGTTCTGGAATAGTGAGTGGTTTAGTTTGGCTAAACTATAGAGTATGGTAACGATTACAGTGTAAAATTAGACCAGGAGGTTATTGTAATAGACTTTTAAAGTGCAAGGATGAGGAATTTTGAATTTGTATTGTAGGAACTGGAAATGGAGTGACAAACAGGGATATTCATCAGAAAAGCAGAGAAAGGCCTGAGGCAGAGACACAAGTTAGGAGGCTCCTGAAAAAACATTGGATAAGAGATGGAGATAGCAGTCAAACAAGTGAAAAAGAACAATGTATGCAGGAGATGCTTGGAAAGTAGAATCAATAGAACATGGTAGCTAATAGACAAAGAAAGAAGGATCAAAGATTCGAGGTTTTGACCAGGGATGTTTAGGAATCTCATCATTAAATGAAAAAGCCCCATGGTCCTGTGTAGATAAATGTCTAATCTCTACAACAATCACTTGCCCATACTATTATTGAAATCACAGGCAGTTTTTATCAAGCACTGGTGATAAAAAATGATGAAATATAATAGATATAATGCTGGGTTTGGTATAAAGAAGATAAAAAAATGCTTCCCATCCTGACACCTACTACTGGCATTATACTGGACAAGATATTTAACATCAATATGCCTCCAGCAGATCATTGATATCCTGGGAAAGTGTACTAGCTCTAGAGTCAGAGATTCTGGATTTAAATCCCATTCCTGATTTACTTCATGTGTGTGAGCTTGTGCTTCACTTTCTTATCTGTAAAGTAATTCCTTTATTGCCCTATGTCTGTGAACCTATAACTGACCAAATCATAGACCAGTTATAATTTGTGTCAGTATGGGGAACTCCTGCACTAGGACTTCCCTAGACAGAGGAAATCAAAGATCCTGCTAATTAGAGAACTTTTCAGGTACTCTCACCATAGAAAATGAAAAACAATGACATTCAGTACTTAAATCTCCTAGTAGGCATTTTTAATGAATCAAAACCACAATGCACTGTGGTTTAGATAAAATTGCTTAATGAAATCAAAGGAAAAGTAATAATCCCCAAGCAATCCTTCAGTCTTTTTTTATAAGACCAGTCAGTTTTTTCCCAAGCAAACTCACAATTCTAAACTCTTGATCTAAAAGAAAAAAGGAGACAAATCCAGAATTTGACTTGAAGGGCTTGGCAGCTTTTTGGAATTTCCAGCTAAGTTTTAATTTGAAATAAGAGCTTTTGTTTTCTCTAAGAAACCTCTATAAAGTCATGGAAATATGCCTTTCCATCTTAGGGGCACCATACCCCCTTGAATACAAATGCCCCATTGGAAGAATTCAAAGATGCCTCCTGTGTGTATTACTCCATCTCAGTGACACAGAACAAAAGCCTGAACTTCAGAGAATGGTCTGGGTTAAAATGAATTTTTGCTGACTTCTCAGCACTCAGGCCCAGATTCCCAACCCTGGTTTTGCAGTATCCCTGGGGCATTTCCAGGAATCTCAACAGGTGTTAACAAAATTCCCTGGGAAGAGAGGAATTTACCATAAACAGGTTTTCACTGAAATTTTAAAGATAAATATTCTTTCATCTGGCAAACTAGCCCATCTGCAAATAGATGCATGTGTCTGCTAAGCTAATGAGCCCTACCCAAACCAAGAAAAGCATTTAAGGACCATTGCAGAGCAATTGAATCCACAAACTTTGAAAAAACAGATCAGCTGCAACTGTGAAATTTCAGGATCTTGTGATAAATATGGTAAACAACACAGTGCAACACATTAGAAAGTACTTGTGAGACATTATTAAGACTGATAATTTGTCTTTGAGAAAGGCCAGAGAACTAATTCCTATTTAGGTAATGATAAGAGACAGAGATATGTTTATATTGCTTATATGTAATAATGGTCAACAATCCTGATTATTTTGAATAAGCTTAAAAGTTTCTAGCAGCTCCATGGGCAAGATACAAATATCAATTTGTAGATATTTATGTATTTACATCTAAATGGAGATATGATCCTGGACATATCATGACTTCTCAATGCCTCTACAAAGTTTATTAAGATTATAAATTTCAGAGAAAGTGCCAACCCATGTTGGTAGAGAATTTCTTTAAGGCAAAGTTCCTTATTTCAAGGAAATCACAAATTTAGTCCTTATCACTTATCCCTATGTGCTAACATGTGATTTTCCAGAATAGGACTGAAGCCCAAATTCATTATTTTAAGAGGGTGAATTTGGATGTTAAAAGTCAATGTTAAAAAAAATACTGTACATTAAGACATTTCACAAAACTGGGAATCTTAGACTTAGGACTTACTAAAATGCAAGCTTATAAAGAGCATGGACAAATACACCTTGCTTGTTCATCGTCACTGTGTTGGAAAAGGTCATATATTAATTTCACTTGGAAAAGGAATTTTTTTTAAAAAGATCTCATAAATATGAGTCTAAAAATGGTTTTCTGTATCCCTAGAGGCAGCTGGAATCCAAGGTGGTACATGGAACACTATAAAAGAGTGCATGATCTGAGGTAAGAATGACCTGAGTTCAAATCTAGTTTAGATAGTTACCAACAAGTCATTTAATTTCTGTCTGCTTCAGTATAATAATCTATAAAATGGGTATAATGACAATACCCTCTCAGGTTAGTTGTAAAGATGAAATAATTATAACTATAATTGCAAACTATAAAGGGCTATATAAATGAGCATTGTTATTATGATTTAGATCAAGATGAAAGAGGGTCATCTAACATAACTCTCACATTTTACAAATAAAAAAATCAAGCCCCAAAGATATAAAATAACTTGGCTAAGATTATACAGCAATTAAATGACACATAAGCATTTGAACTCAGGGTCATCTGACTTCAAATCCGGCTCTTCCTGGCCAGTCCTCATTCTCTCTGAAGCCCATGATATGGAAAATCACCCTCTTTTTTTGGAGGCAATTTGGATTAAGCGGCTTGTTCAGAGTCATATAGCTAGTCAAGTGTTTGATGTGACATTTGAACTCTGGTTCTCCTGACTCCTGACTCCTAACTAGGGCTGGTGCTCTAGTCATTGAGCCCCCTATTTGCTCCTAAAAAATCACCCTCTTCTTGATAAATGATCTTCTCTCAAGGTTTTTGGGATACCATTCTCTTCTGAGTCATCTCCTATCCTCTTCTCCCTATCCCACTCCCTTTCCTTCTTCCTTCTCCTCCTTCCTCATTTTTCTCCTTCTCTTTTTCCTCCTCCTACTTCTTATCCTCTTTCTCTTCCTTCTTTTTTTCTTTTCCTTCTCCTCTTCTTCTTCCTCCTCCTGATTCTCTTTCTCCTCTTTGTTCTTCTCTTCCTCCTCCCTCTCTTCCTCCTTCTGCTTCTCCTCTTTATCCTCCTCCTTTTCCTCATTCTCTTACTCCTGCTCTAATTGTTCCCACTACTGGCAAAGTCACCTGCCCATAAATTAGGGTTTACATTACTTTTATAATCCCTTATTTGCAGAGAGCTAAAGAATCATAGGATTAGGACTGCATGGTGGAAAGAGCACTCAATTTAAAATCTGACAATCTGACTTCAAATCTTGACTTTGCCAGTTGACAAATGTGTGACCCTGGATAAGTCATCAACATATCTGCCTCTCAATTTCCTCATATATAAAGTGAAAGATTAAACCAAAGGACCAATCAGGTCATCTAGAAATAAAATAGATCAGGCCACAGAAGGCTTCCAGCTCAATCTCCTTATTTTACATAGGAGGAAACTGAGACTCAGAGAAAGTAGCAAAATAAAATCATATTTTAAGCAAGTTGGCAGGGACAGGATTTGAACCTGAGTACTTGATTTCAAATGCAACATTCTCTTCCTTCTAATACCTTTTACTCTCATTCCTTTCTTTCCCTTTGGCTTAGGCACCTTGCTGCTCAGTGCTTCATTCAAAGCTCCATAACTAACTGTACAAGAAATAGTCAAGTGCAGAAGGTCTGGCCTCATAATTACCTTGGGCAGAGGGGAAACCATCTCTGATTAAAATGATGAAAATATACTGTTCTGCTTAAGATACATGGTCAATGGATTGTGGTTAACATGGAAGAAGGAAATGTGATACTCTCTTATCAAGCTTGTCTCCAATATTGAGTTGTGGCTTTGAAGACAGATGACTTTGATTAATCTAAGACCTTTTTTTTTACCATTGTCGGCTTAAAATTTTTTTAACCCTTAAAAGGCAAAGTCTTGAGTGAAATGTATTTTTTAAAATATTGAAGAGATGGATGAAATAGCTTCCTAGAAAAATATTACCCCCACACTACCCAGTTTAAGAAAATTAACAGGCAATATTACAATCAAATACAAAATTTTAAAAATTTCAGCAAAAATACCTCAAACAATGTGGGTGATTAAGGTAAGGTCACTTGGAAAGATAAGAATCAATACTAAAGCAATTACCCATCTATGCAATGATCCTTCTATCCTCAAAATTGCTGATCCTTGAGAAGCTGGAAGTTTTCAAAGTGTCTCAGATAATAATAGCACAAACCACACACACACACACACACACACACACACACTCTTCTTTAAGGTATGTAAAGTATTTTATACATATTATTTTACTTGCTACTCAACAACCCTAGGAGGTGGGTGCTATGATTATCCCCATTTTACAGATGTGGAAAAAGATGCAAATATAGGTTAAGTGATTCTCACAAGGGTGATATGTTCATAACTATCTGAGTAAAGCAGGATCCCAAATCAGATTTTCCTAACTCCAAATTCTTCCATATAGTTGCTAATACTCACTTCTAGCACTATATTATATTTGTGGGCTCGTAAAGGCTTGACACTTTCTTCTTATTGCAATCAACAACTCTATGAGTTTAAGTAATACTATTCTTATATTAGAGATGAAAAACCTGAAGCCTAAAAAGAAAAGAAAAACCAACAGCCACACAGAGGCTCTGAATAGGGCTCTGAAATAGAGGTTCCTGGAGCCTTTTACACCCAATTGCTAAGTTGAATGAGCTAGTATGATTAGGTGACTCAGGAAAATCCTGCCTGAGGCATTCATTCTAATGGTCAATACATTTTCTTGCCTTTCCTGAAGACTTTACACACTAAGAAAAATGATAATCAAGAGAACATTGTACACAGTAACAACGAGATTATGTGATGATTAACTGTGATTGATTTGCCTCTTCTCAACAGTGTGCTGATTTAAAGCAGTTCTAGTAGACTAGGGATGGAAAATGCCATCTGCATCCAGAGAGAGAACTATGAAGACTTAATAGAGATTGAAGGATATAGTATTTTCACTTTTTTGTTTGTTTGTTTGGCTTTTTCTTTCTCATGTTTTTCTATTTCCATGTCCATGTACAACATGACAAATATGTTTAAAAGAATTGCACATGGGGCAACTAGGTAGCACAGTGGATAGAGCACCTTCCTGAAGACAGGAGAACCTGAGTTCAAATCTGACCTCAGACAACACTTGCTGTCTTGAGCAGTGCAGAGGTAAGGGAAGGAGGGAGAAAAAATTGAAATAGAAAGTCTTACAAAAGCAAGTGTTGAAAACTATCTAAATGTACTTGGAAAATAAAATACTATTGAAAAATAAAATAAAAACACAGCTGAAAATTATTTTTGAATGACCTAGGAATTTGGCTTAGGTTTAAATATCCATTGGGGTTGGGGGTAGGGAGTGGGAAAGAGAAGAATATGTGAATAGAAGACTGTTTTTCCTATTGACATAGACCAATGTCAATAATCCAATAATTAAGAGGCCAACATGGTTTTTCTTTCCAATTTGGACCAATCATACTTTATTTCTTTGCTATCAATCTACCTCCAATTTATATGTAATATGCAAGAAAGTTAGCAAAAAATTCTTAGATAAAGTTTGAAAAGAAAAATTTAATTCTAAGCTTGAACTGATTCCTGGAAAACAGTAGCATTTGAATTATACTGACTATGCTTAATAGTATGGTAATTTATCATTTATGAGACATGTTTGGCTGGCCCAATCATATAGTAAACTATATTGTAGTCTTCAACCTTCTACCAGCAATTGCTAATGGGTCATAGAGTTACCAGTGGAAAGGTAAATCTTGTCACTAATACATCATGTGCAGGAGGCCTCTAATTCTGTGTTACATTAAAAAAATCCTTTCTATATTTTCAACATCACAAAGCTCTTACACATTACATTGGATCATAATTTCAGCTCATAGGAATAATTTCTGGAGATAAAATGATAAGGTGCGAAAAATCCATTCTTTCTCAGAGCAGTCAGGGATTGTATTCTGGAAAGAGAAACACCTGCTCATAAGCTTTTTTTCTGTTGTTAAAAACAGGTGTGGGAGTCAGAACTCTACTGGGTCTGCGTACCACAGATGAACTCCAAAGGCTCTGCTTACCTCTGGGTTTGACAGGTGAGAGTATTAGGTGGGATCAAGACTGAAGAACAGCACTGATATAATGACATCCCAACAGCTGAACTGTGATCATAGTCACTGCACACAATTGGTGGGAGAATGGATAGAGTAAAGAGCCAGATAAGGGCCTGTGGAGCACTGTAATGGTCTATCTGCAGCAGTCGGATGATCTTTTGTGTTCCCAGAAATTCTCTATTTGTTCTCTATGACCCTGATTTCTTACCCTTTGAAAGAGGGAGTTAGGAGCTTACATGGCCAGGCTGCATTCCTGTAGTATCAATGTAAAAGTCTTGCTTTATTGCTTATTTTTCAGCATGGCCTGAATTACTCCATAGCCCAAGCACAGACTGTACCTAAAAAGGCATATCAGCGATGGAGATGAGAATGATAATATCTGTCACAGATTCAGACTAGGAATATATCATTTTCTTGATGACTGCATTCAATCCTCTATCTCTAAGAAAGGAGCTGTTCTAGTAGGAACCAATGGGATAAAAACAAATATTATAGGTTTTCATTTTTGCCTCCCACCTATCAAGATAGAACTCTACTGATTGGCAGCAAAGTCCTACTACTATCCATCCCTGAGTGACATATAACAACATAAGATGGACCAAAAAAAACCCCACAACAATTTAGAGCACACATTATGATACTGTCAGGACTCATTGTAGATGCATGCTCACTTAAGAATGGATAGGAATGATTTTCAGTCTTTTAATATTATCATTGTGATTTTAATATTTTTAATTGCCTTAATTACTATTATTAAAGTTGGAGGCAAGGACGATTTAACAATTCAACTGCAAAGGTGACATCAAAATGAGCTCAATATAGTTTTCAATTTGGTATGCAAAAAAAGCATTAACAATAATAAAAGGTATCCTCACTTCTTTTGGCTCTGTGATGTTCATTATTTGGTAATAACTAATTTATTTTCAACCATCCTTCATCTCATAGCTTCACATTTTTTTAAGTTAAAGGATGAAGCAAGAGTAAAACATTAATCCTAAGAAATGATTCAACCTCCAATATCTGTCAGTGGGAGACACAAAGGCAGTGTCAAGGTGATACAGTCAGTCAAGGGTTGGACTTGGAAACATGAAGATGTGAGTTTGAATCCTCTCTCATATACTTATTAGTGATGTGAACAAGTCACTTAATATCTTTAAGCCTTCATTTTCCCATTTGAACTCTTCCATATGATAGCCCTTCAAATAGTTAGTGAGAGTTCCCATGTTCTCTCTTCTCACCTACTCTACTGAACCTTCTGTTCTTCAGGCTAAACATCTCTAATTCTTTCAACTGATCCTTGTGCAGCATAAGTTTAAATTCCCCTCATTATCTTGGTTGCCTTTCTCTAGGCCCTTCAGCTTGTAATTCCCTGCCTAGAATATGGTACCCCCAACTAAACATATTATTCTAGCTGCAGTCTGAACAAAACAAAGTTTAGGGAACCACAAATTCTTTCAATTTGGACATTTTCTATCTATTATGTAGCCTAAAAAAATCATAACAAATTTTTTGGGGGGAGGGTGAGGAACAGTGAGCTGTCCTGTTATACTGTTAATTCATATTTCTTAGAATCCATTATGATCCCCAAGTATTTTTCATAGAAAAGAAGTAGTTGTACTCTCCCCATCTATTCATGTGCATTTAGAGTTTTAGCCTACATGGAGTACTTTCCCATTTGTTCCCATTGACTTTCAATTGTTGAGAAATAGATTTTGACTCAAACTAAGGAAAAATGTCCTAACAAATAGAATTTTGCCAAAATGGCATATTGTTTTGTTGGTGAGAAAAGGAGAGGAAATAAATTAGCAAGCAGTGGATGTACAAGTAATAGATGGAAACATATCAGTGATGACAAACAAATGAGATTCTAGCTCAGATATGGGTTGGATAGAATGACTTCTGAGTTCCTAAAGAATCTACAAATCCAAATTCCTATTATTTCCTTACCTGGAACAAGAGAGAACTTATTTTGTCTGCTGTGATGGATTTGTGATTGATTTCCAAGATTTTAGAGGTACCTCCCATAGAAAATAATAGAAAAATCTATTTGTTTCCAACTCTTGTATTACTCATTGATCATGATTGATTTTTTGTTATTTTCTTTTTTTAAAAATCTGGAGTTAGAACCTGGCAGGTGTTAAATCTATACATGATTAAAAGGATATGAACAAGACCTTCATCATGGCTATAGATTGCAGCATGAAGTTGATCTTCCAAATACAATAACTTTTCACTTATCGCTTCACATTTTTCTTTCAGTTCTAGAGACATAATGTAAGATTCCTGTCAAAAGAAAAAAAAGAAAGGTCACATTCATTATTTATTGCACTGGGGGAAGCACCTACTGAAAATGTTTCACTGTCTATCATATTATGGGACACTTTCCAATAGAATCAATTTTTATACTTCATCTTGATGTGATACTCACTTAGTCTATCAATAAACATTTACTGAGGGCCTACTATGTGCCAGGCACCACACTATGTGCTAAGATGTATTGAAAATTTAATATCACATAAAAGAAAATCCTTGCTTTCAAAAAATGTACATTCTTTTCCCCCTACATGTAAACAATTATATATAAATAACCTATACACAGGAGAAATTGAAGATCATCAACAGAGGAAAGATACTAGAGTAACAAATTTAAAGAATATCAGGGCTAAATAGGAATTTAGAGATCATCTAGTCTTAAATTCTAATTCTTTTTCATAGATATAATATTCGTTTCCAGGTATTTTTTCCATATTAATTTCAAGATTTTTATCTAATTCATTGAAGAAACCAATTAGTATTTTGATTAGTATTATATTAAGTCTTTAAGTTTGTGAAGGTTTGATATTTTAAAATAAATATTCTTGACCTAACCCCAAACAGGGTATATTTATTCATTTGCTCAGTTCTTTGATTTCTGTCAAATTTTGAAGTTGGCTTTGTATAGGTCTCTTATATGTCTCAATAAGTTAATGTCCAAATAATTGACATAATTTATCATTTCCAGAAGAGGCATTTCTCCTCATAACTTTTTATGTGGATTGATGGTTATGGCTTATAGAAATACAGGTGCTTTGTGTTTTTATCTCCTTTTTCATTTAATGACATGGTCAGACCTATGTTTTAAGAAACTCCTTGGAGAATGCACTGAAAGGGAAAATGAGGAAGAGACTTGAGGCAGGAAGACTAATTAGAAAGCTATTATAGATGTGGCTCCAGCTGAGAGGTGAGGAGAGCCTGATCCAGAATAGTAGTTGTGTGAGAGAAGAATAGGAATTAACTTGAGGCAGATATTGTAGAAGTAGTATAGTGGAAGTTGATAAGACTTGTCATCTCATTAGATATGTGGGACAAGAATAAGAGTGAGAAGTTGTAGATGATTCCAAGATCATAGAAATAAATGCATGACTAGAATGACATAGCAACCATTTGAGAAATAGGAAAATTTGGAAGAGGGATGGGTTTTAGAGGAAAGACAGTTTTGCATATAATGAGTTAGAGATATTTTAAGGTCTTCCAATTCAAAAGGTCCAGTTGATGTGGTAGGGCTGGAATTCAGGAAAGAATTTAGAACTGGGTCTATAAATGTAAGAGTCACCTGCAGAGAGATGATAATTTAATCCATGGGAGCAGATGAAGTCACCAAGAAGGAATATATAGAGAAAAGAACCTTAAGGTAATTAGGAAGAGTAAGAGTGGACAAGAGTCAGCAAATGAGATCGAGAAGCAATCTGACAGGAAGTAGGAGGAGTAAGAGGAGTCAATAAATAATGAGAGGTAGACATTTAGGAAAGGGGTAGAGGATAAGGTGAAGGATATAGGATAGGTGTTGGATGGTTGACTTTTTGTGAGGAGGACCACTTCCTCATCAAAGGCAGAAGTAAAGAAGGAAAGAGTTGGGGATGACACCAAGGAATTGATAGACTAGTGGAGAAGACAGATTTTTCGATGAATAACCTGTATCTTCTCAATAACATATGAGGCAAAGTCTTCTGCTGATAGGTAGCAGGAAAGAGGAATATACAAAGGTTTGAAGGGAGAAGAAAGTTTGGAAAAATTTGATTGATGAAGTAGAAATATTTCTAAGGGCCAAGCCATGTGCTTTGTTTCTATTGGCCAAGGCATATGATTTCAAAACATTTTTAAATCACAAATTTAGCCTCAACTTGTCAAATTATCCTTCCAATGCATCTGGTAACTTTTTAGGTACCTCTAAGATCAAGAATAATCTTTTGATGAGAAGCTAGGAGGGGAAAACTGAACACAGATTCTTAAAATTTGCATACCTAATCCCCAAACTTATTTTTTTAAATAATAATGTTACTTAGTCCTTATGTAGCTAGATATTATCCTTGAAAGAATTTTGGTCACTTAGCAATAGCATCAATAGAAAATATTTAAGTGATTACTGTAGTCCTGTGCAATAGAAAAAGGAAACATGTATTAAATTATTTGAAAATAATGAGGGAGAAAGAAATATATCATCTTAATAATTATAAAAGCATTTTCTCCAAACTCTGTGAAAGATGATTGTGTACAAATTGATAATCAAATCACCAAGATAGTTTTTCAATGCGTATATAATATATTTAAATTTTTAGAAAAGGAAGGCTCAGGGAATAACATTTAAACAGAGCTAATTATGTGCTAGGCACTTTACAAATATTCTCTCTTTTGATCCTGATAACAGCTCTGTGAGGTAGGTTTCCCCATTTTTAAAAATGAAGAAACTAAAACTGCGGTTCAGTGATGCGCCCAGGTTCACACAGTTAATAAGTGTGTGACTGGATTTAAGTCAGATTTTTCTGACTTTAAGCCAAATGCTCTATCCATTAAGCAACTCAGCTAAAGCTATGACTCTAATGAACTCCCAAGAGAATGACAATATTTCAAGTGAACAAATTATAGAAACATACCGCAACAAATAAACAAGAAATGCTAAACCATCCATATTTGCCATTCAAAGGAAACTCTTTAAAATTAGAATTACTTTGCGAAAGCTCCAAATCAGTTCCAAATGCCAATTTTCCAAGACATGAACTACTAATTTGTGAGGGGGAAAAATTATTTGCATTGAACCATAAGCTTAAGTTTATATTTACTTCTCCTTCCTAGTTCACATACCAAAAGAAACAAATACATTGGCTCTTGAAGGTAGTTGCTTTGATGGGTAAAAGCTACATACACACACACACATACACAATTATTTCTTTTTAATTTTCCCACTAAGCTTCATAAAAGTAATCTGTATTTTCTAGTTAAGAAGATGGAAGAATGAAATATTCAAAGGGAGCTAGGTTCTTCATATAGCCCTTAAGAAGAAAGAATTATACCAAGAACAGAAAAATGACTAAAATCCCCACAAGAAAATAAAAATCAAGTCATTAAAATTAATGAAATGACAATACAATTTTTAAACACAGTACAGAGAATTAACTATAGTTCCAGAAGTGACACAGAGAGAAAAAGAAATAACACAAAATTATACTAAGAGAGATTCTTAAATGGACAAAAGAGAACAAATTTCTCTTTTTAACTTTTAAAGTCCTTCACCTCCTGACTCCAGACTATCTTTCTAGTATCAGCGTAATCACTCCTCTGACATTTTGTAATCCAGCCAAACTAAACTATTCTCTTCCACAAACATGGCGCCCTAGCTCCCATCTCTGCCTTTTTACTAACTGTCCCTCATTCTTGGCTTTTGATTCATTTCCACCTCACTTTTCCCTCATGGAATCCCCTTCTTTTTTTTCAAGACACAAAATAACTAAAGCACCACCTTGTATATGAAGCCATGAAGTCTTTGCTGATCCTTGCCATTGCTAGGGCCTTCCCTCCCATTAATTTCTATCAAAATTTGTATTTATGTATATTTTTCTCTCTAAATATTATATATATATATATATATAGGTATATAGGTGATTGTTGTCTCCTCCATTAGACTATAAATTCCTTGAAAGTAAAAACTGTATAATTCTTTGTACTTATATTCATAGTTCCAGTATTTAACAAATACCTAAGCAATGCTTATTGCTTGATAAAATATATTAAATGCTTAAATAAATTAATAATTAGTAGCAATAAGAAAATCACAAGACCTAGAAAAAAGAGAATTTCAAGAGAGGAAAAATAATCTATAAAAAAGTAAATTTAAAATACTATGACAAAAAAAAATGGAGGGAAACCAGTAACAAATACATCCATGTGGGGAATATAATAGAAAACTTGAAAAAAATACTATAGGAATAATCAATAATCAATTTATTATGCCATTATAAGCAACAAAGAACAACAAGGAAATGGAGACATGAAAAAAAAAATTATTGAATTATCCAATTAGATAATATATAGCATCAAGCAATAAACAAAAAGACAAGTTAAGATAAATCTTAGGCTAAATGACATCCCAGAAATTTTAGAAAAACAAAAGAAGCTGGATGTGATATTAGAGACAGGCAATCATCAGAGAACGTCCCAGAATTAGCAAGGCAAATCTTTGATATACAAATGGAATTCAAATGATCCCCAATAAAGATTGTATTGTAATGAAAAGGGGGAAATGATTCAAATTTCCAAGATAAATTATTTAGAAAGAAAGATATATTAATATAAATAAAATTATAGCAGACAATTCAATCAAGATTAGAAAGAAAGCAGAAAGATGTGAAACAATTTTTACATCAAGTGCTTCTAACAGAGGCCTCATTTCTCAAATACATAGAGACGTGAGTGAAATTTATAAAAACACAAAACCTTCCCAATTGATAAATGGTCAAAAAATATGAACATGCAGTTTCAGATAAAAAAAAAATTAAAGCTATCCATAGTCATATAAAAATGCTCTAAATTAGTATTGATCAGAGAATTCAAAGTAAAACAACTCTAAGTTACTATCTCACATCTATCAGAATGACTATGGTGACAAAAAATGGAAAATGATAAATGTTGGAGAAGATGTAGGAACTGTGGACTGAGCAAACCATTCTGGAGAGCAATATAGAACCATGTATAAAGAGCAATCAAACTGGGCATACCCTTTGATCCAACAATACCCTTATTGGACATTGAGGACATAGCTGAAAAGTACATGATTAATCAATTGTAATAGAATACTATTGTGCTATAAGAAATAATTAGCAGGTAAGATTTCAGAAAAACCTTGAAAATCTTACATAAAGTGATGCTAAGGGAAATGAACAGAACCTGGAGAACAGTGTACACAGTAACAGCAACATATGATTGACTTAGCTCTTCTCAGAAATAACAATGTCTAAGACAATTCCAAAATACTCATGATGGAAAATGCTATCCACACCCAGAGAAAGAACCATGGAGTCTGAATGCTGATCAAAGCATCATATTTTTTACTTTTTTGTTTGTTTGTTTGTTTTTGTAGGGGTTTTCCCTTTTGTTCTGTTCTTCTTTCACAACATGACTGATGTGGAAATTTATTTATATTATTGTGCATATATAGCCCCTATCATGTTGCTTGCTGCCTTGGGGAATTGGGTGGGAGAGGAAAAATTTTGAAACTCAAAATCTTATTAAAATCAATGTTGAAAACTATCTTTACATGTAATTGGAAAAAGTAAAATACTATTTATAAAAAAATTATAGTAGACTGTTTGATCAAGACAAGGTCTGATTGGAGAAATTTAAGTATTAGTTATACAAAATTAAGAGGCATATCCTTGAATCAATAATTATCTACCCAATAAAACTCAGTATGACATTTTAATGGAGATAATCATAGGATAAAAGTTTTGGAGACTATCTTAGAGATAATTAAGTTTTTAACATCTACTGGTCATCCTGCCATCTAGGGGAGGGGGTGTGGGGAAGGAGGGGAAAAATTGAACAAAAGGTTTGGCAATTGTCAATGCTGTAAAATTACCCATGCATAACTTGTAAATAAAAAGCTATTAAAAAAAAGAGAGAGATAATTAAGTTTATCATGCTGTCATATTACAGATGAGGAAACTGAGTCCCAGGGAGTTTGACTTGTTCTAGGTAACATAGGTCAGAAATATCAGAGGCAGGATTAGAACTCATGTCTTCTGACTACAAAGCCAGCACTCTTTCTATTCAACTATGAATTCTGAAAAACAATTAGACTGAAAATTTTGTAGAATGCCATATGGATTTAAGTTTTCATATATGGACAGAAATAAAAAATAATATTAATAATACTAAATATAGCTAACAATGATCTAGTACTTACTATATGCTGAATACCCATGCTAAGCACTTTACAATTATTATCTCATTGGATCCCCTCAATAATTCTGGGAAGAAGGTATTATTAAATAACTCACTTTGCTCAGATTGAAAGTTACAAGGGACTTCAAAGACCATTTGATTTGACCCAAAACTGGACAAAAAAACTTTTCTACAGTATACCTGCCAAGTGGTCACCCAGCCTTTGATTGATGATCACCAAATGGAAGGAATCATGTTCCCCTTTGAACTACCTCCAATTATTAGGGAGCTTTTCCTTTCATTAAGACTGATTTTACCTCTTTGCAACTTTCACTCTTTGTTCCTACAAATTAATAAAAATATGAGAACTCATTGAAAAAAAGTCAGCAGAGGAAGGAAATGGGAAGAGGATCTGCAAAATTGCTTTGATAAAGACAAAGTCCAAATTAAAGAAACCTAATGATCAAAATACCAGAAGTGCATCATATGAATATTTTTCTTATGTTTGGGTTAATAACAGAAATAATCATACTAAGGAAATATGTTTTCCCCTCCAAGAAAATGATTGAATAAAAGACAAATATAGCAATTGTAAATTAAATTTAAATATACTAAACTTGTTAATAATAACTAAAATAATAATAATAATATTTGTTCTTTCTAGAGAGAAGGGGATTTTAATAAAAGAAATGTGAGGAAATTCTTAGATGAAATTATGTAAGATCATATAATAATATGATTAAAAAAAGAAAAAAGTTTTGGGCAACAAAAAAAGTAATATCAATATAACTAAAAGGAAAATAATAGATTAAGAGAAAATACATGTAGTAAATGTACCAACTAAATTCAATTTTATCAGGTTCTCATCTCCAGGATTAAATAAAAAAAAATCTCTGGTATTCAAAGCCATGTTTAACTCCTGCTCCCCAAAATCTTTTTAGATTTTGTACATTTTATGACCCTTACTGTACTTGAAGTTCCTCCAGCAAGCATATCTCCCATGTGGAGAAGTTTTCCTCCTCAGCTTTGCCCTGTCTTCCTTAAGTTGTTGTTTAGTCATTTTTCAGTTGTGTCTGACTCCTTTAGATCACATTTTATGTTTTTGTTTTGTTTTGATTTACTATTTCCTTCTTCAACTCATTTTACAGATGAGAAACTTGGGGCAAATGGGGTTAAGTGTCTTGCCCAGGGTCACACAGATAGTAAGTATTTGAGGTCATATTTGAATTTGGGTCTTCCTGACTCCAGGCCCAGCACATTATCCACTGAGGCATCTAGATGTCCTTGCTTCCTTAAATTCCTAGCTAGCACCCCTTTTACGGGAAGGCCTTTCTGAGATTCGAACATTTCCCTCCCATCTCTAAATAGCCTCAAAGTGGTTCTGATCCTAAAACAACCTGGATCTAGTGATCCTCCCAGGAAACTGAGGTAATTAAGGTACCAATCTAGGATGTGAGCATTTATTTAAGACCAAGGTCACGATATTCTTTGGTATTCCAGGATACAGCCCCAAATCTACTCTGGAAAAGGTCTTAACTCTCAAGCAAGTCTCAGAACTTCACTTTATCTTTTGGCAGTTTCTTGGTACAACAAGCAAGCAGGAGTGGACACGTCTGTACACTTGAATTGAGAACACAATAACCATCATGAAATACAAACACATATAGATAATAATGCTCTTTTCTTGTAGCCAAAAGAAAAGAAGATTAGCAAATGTGTCCAAGAAGCATAGCCATAGGTACGATAGGTAGAAAAACGGAGGTAGTTATGTATTTAGTCCAGTAATTCTTTTTGTTGTCTTTTCTAGGGCAAGGCAAGCTCTATATAACCAAATTCTTCCATCTAGTGTATGTCTCATAAAGGAAATAAGGATTTTGGGTCTAATTTATAGTTTCATGACTTATCTATAATTAACATGTAGCACAGTACTTGACCTTGTTCCATAGACCTCTATGTGACTCAATTTCCTCATCTATAAAATGAAGGGTTGGAACTGATGGCCTATAGGGTCCAATCCCACTCCAAATCTGTGACCCAGTTATCTTTCTCTCAGCTCACCAGGGAATTATCTGACTTCCCTCTTCACTCTTTGTCCTCCATAGATTTTGTTGTGGTAGTTGTAGTCTCTGTATTTCACTGTTTTACCCAATTTGTGAATGTGTTAAGTGCTCAATAAATACTTTTTATATTAATTTACTCAGTTAGACTTCTTCCAAAGGCTGGAAGATTGAAGTGGCCAGGTATTGTGTTAGGTCCTAAGATTGCAGTTTCTGCCCTGAAAGTGTTTCCATTCTACTGGAATAATTGGAACAACCAAAAGCTTAACACACTTAAATGGGTTTTTTATGTAGGAGATATCATCTTGCTAGAAGGTATTACTCTAGCAATGCTTAAAAAGGTTTTTAATGGGGAGTGGGGAATGCATGAAGAGAATGGGGAATGGGGAAGAGAAAAAAATTATATTTGCAATTAAGATGGCATTAAATAACTATGCCCTTTATGAATTCAAACTTTCTAAATTCAAACGTTGTTTTTTTTCCTTATACTTCTTTCTTTCTAGTTTGGGGCGATAAGAGGAAAAGTAACTGAGAAAGTCTTTTTAGATAACTCAGTAAGGAACAAGTTCTAATACATTTATTTTAAGCACTGAAATTTCATCTTCTTTGACAAAATCATTAGACTAATATGTCAGTAGAATATCATAGACATAGTATGCTTGAAAAAGTCTCTCATGCTACTGTTCTAGATCAGGTGGAAAACTGTACAGTATTCCTTCTACCCTGATCTAAGTTTCAAAGAAAATTTTGATTTACTAGTCTAGTAATACTGTCAAAAAAGGAAACAAATTATCTGACATGACCTCTTCTTGAAAAAGACATGTTGGCTCTTAATGATCACTAAAACCCTGCATGCCACATTTTAACAAATCATAAAAGATGATTTCTAAGGAATATGGGAACCCAAAGTCAAAATTTAGATGGACTAAATCCATAGTCATTGCCATAAGAGAATTTCAGTGAGAAACAGACAGAATACATGATTCTCAAACTGCTAAATTCTTAAATAAAAGGAAAATGCATTTATTGCAAGAAGCTAGAGCTACATTGAATGTCAAAGAACCCAGTTAGCATTGCTACAGGCTGTAATCAAGTATAAGAAATGAAATAAAAGAAAAATTGGAATATGATATATGGAAGGATAAAGGAAAATTGCTAGCACCAATATTTATTCGGAAGACTTGAACATGATTGTTCAGGAGAGAAAAATAGTTTTTACTAGCATTGATTATTTTTAAGCAGTCCTGTTCAGAAAACTAGGACAGAATTATCTTTAAAAAGTCTATTTTATGGCAAAAAAAAAAAAAAACTTACAAAAGGTAAACAAAAATGAATAACTTAAAAAACCCAAGTACTCTGAGAACAAGGGAGAAAAGAGATGATTGTCCCTTTATAGTCCTAATAACTCTAAAGGTGTCAAAGAAACAGAGAATTTGGGTGATGAAGAAGCAAATAAAATAAACACTGAGGGATATCATTGAAAAGATGAAAGGAGAAACTAACCCTTTCTGCGAATTAAAGGACAACATAAGATTATTAAAGCATATAGGTGGAAATGGTGGTAGAAGGAACAGGGATCTAATAAATCTCACTTTTTTCCCATGTAAAACATGGGAGGGTTTAAAATAACCACTTTAGAATATTTCCACAAATAAAAGTCAGGTTCACTGGTCTCAAATTAAGCCCCTAATCTTTTAAAGTAAAAAATAATAATGCCCCCTGACATTTACATAGCACCTGGAAATTTGCAAAGAGCTTTACATACTTTGTACATGTAAAGTGCTTTACATATTTTTACATATATTATATTTGAATCTCACAATCGCTCTTATGATACAGGTCCTACAAGTATTATTATTCCCATTTCATAGATAAGGTAACTGAGAATAAGCAATTGAAAGTTTCTAAACTAATGTAACATATTTGGAATTTGATACCATTTTCTAAGACTCTCATAGGAGTTTACAACCTAAAGTGTAATGACAAACTTTTTGGATGACTTGAAGCCTTAATACCTGAAATTGGGCACTGCTTTTTAAAAGCAGCTCATCCTAAGCTAAAGCTTAGGCAGCAGCTCTTAAAATAAAGTCTTCATTCTACTAACAGCTATCCAAAAGCTAAATCAGTTCTCCTAAACCCCTGTTTTTCCAGGCTCTTTGCTTCTATGCATTTAAACTTTCTGAGACCTGAACGTTCCTTATCTACTTAAGAGATGCAATATAGCATAAAGGAGAGACTGAGGGATTTAAGTCAAGGTAACTTGGGTTCAAATGCTGAATCTGAATCTGCCTTATTGTATTTTTTTTTATTTATTGATTGATTAAATATTTCCCAATTATATTTCTGATATAAGCCATAGTTGCAGGACATTTGACAACTCTGATCTTCACCCAATGATATAGGAGCCAATTCCCGAAAAAGAACAGAAGGGCTTCCAAATCTTAGTCATCTGATACTTTCACACCCTATGGGGTGAAGTCTTTTAAAATATGTTGATGATTTTCCTATAGTCACCCAATCTTCATTTTCTGGGGTTCCTGAATGTGAATAAAAAATTGCTGGTTTCATTCATTTATGAAAATGAATGACATTTAACAGGGCAATCTTAATAGGAACTGGATGTCAAAGGAAAAAAAATTGCATTCTTTTCAAGATTAAGTTTATAGCAAATTAAAACAACTCTAAGATACCACCTCATGCCTATCAGATTGGCTAATATGACAGAAAAGTAAAATGATGAATGTTGAAGAAGAGATGTTAAAATTAGGATACTAATGGCACTATTGGTAGAGTTGTGAACTAATCCGACAATTCTGGAGAGCAATTTGGAGTTATGCTATTCATCTTTGACCCAGTAATGCCCCTACTTGGTCTGTATCCCAAAGAGATAAAAAACAAAAGACAAAGAACCCAGTTATACAAGAGTATTTATAGCAGCTCTTTTCATGGTAGCTAAGAATTGAAAATTAAGGGAATAGCCATTAATTGGGGAATGTCTAAACAAGTTGTAAAATGGATTATTTCAGAAAAACCTGAAAAGACTTACATGAATTGATACTGAATAAATGGAGTAGAATCAGGAGAAAATTATACACAGTAACAGCAATCTTGTACAATAAAAAGCTATTCTCAGCAATAAAATTATCTAAGACAATCCCAAAGAACTAATGATGGAAAATGCTATACATCTCCAGAGAAAGAAATGAAAGAGTCTACATGTAAACTGAAGTATATTAGTTTTCTGTCTCTTTCCCTGTTTCTCTGTCTTTGTCTTTCTGTCTGTCTCTGTCTCTTAGTCTCTGTTTGTCTGTCTCTGTGTGTCTCTCTCTGTTTCTGTCTCTCTCTATTTCTCTCCCTGTGTGTATCTCTCTGTCCCTGGCTTTCTCTCTCTCTCTTCAAGTATTCTTCCACAAAATGACTTAATATGGAAATATGTTCTCCATGCTACATGTGTATAACCTATATCAGATTGCTTACTATCTCAGGGAGGGAAGAATAAAGAGAAAGAGAAAAAGAAATTAGAACTCAATTTTAAAAAAATGTTAAGAATTATTTTTACATGTAATTGAGTAAAAAATAAAATATTATTCTTTTAAAAAGACTAACAATACAGAGAAACTAGTGAGGTTTATGGTTGACAAGAAAGATAAACAAATCCTAGCAATTTCCTTGCTGTCAAGTAAGCATAATAAAGTCAAAAAATTAGAACAAAAGATCTATGATAATGGCTAATGACTCCACCACTTCCCCTTTCCCTTTTGTTTTTGGGTGTGTTGATTTGTAGGGTTAATGATAGTTTTATAGCCTGGATTCAAGGTATGTAACTTTAATCCTATCTAATTCCTTTGTTGTTGTTTTGGGTAGAGTCCCCAAAATGATTTTGGGATCTCAGAATGACAATCAGATATTTGATGGGAGTTTAAAATAAGTTTCATACCCAGAAAAAACTAATAATTAGGGCTACAGATTTCAAGTGGTAGTGGTAGAAAAGCAGAAAAAGAAATCTAGTTTTTTTTTTTTTTTTTAATAACTTTCCTGAGGACTTCTACTGAAATTGTTAGGTACCTGACTGTCAATGACGAGCATAATCCCTACTCAGAGAGTAGGAGAAATATAAGAGTGTAAAACTTCCCCTTTTAAAAGACATCTTGACCAGTAGTTATATCACCTCCCTCCCCAACAGTAGATCACAGAGAATCATAGATAATTATTTTGTGTAAGAAAACTGAACGTCAACATGTTGCAGCAGAGAAAAGTTGAGTGAACACCTTAGTTAGAAACCAACAAAGATGATGAACAGCCATTATGTGACATGCTACAGCCAGCAATTCACATCAGAAGTAAGAGCTTTCTGGGTCACAAATTTTCCTTGGCCACACATGATCTTCTATACTCACTTTTTCAAAAATGCTCCCTATGTTCAGGTGCCTTTTGAATGTATTCCCTGACCATATGTGTTACCATATGGGTACCACTCTAAATATGATACATGGTAAAAATTGTTCTCTGTCTATGATAATTGCTCCACTACTAATTTGTGGTAATTTGTGAGATAGTACAGAAACACTGTCTGATCTTATATTCTTGGGCTCAAAAATAACTGTAAACAGTTAATAATTGCAGCCATAAAGTTAAAAGACACTTGGTCCCTGGAAGGAAAGCTATGGCAAATCTGGAGAGCATAAAAAGCAGGGACATCATCTTTCCTGTTGGAATCTTTACAAAGTGTTAAGTCATTGGAGTTGATTTGATCTTAGAAAGAGATATTTTGGGCCAGAACTTGAAACAAGATACTAAGTGGAACTGATAGAACAATGCTTGTGTTCACACCTTTAGAGAGCTCATAAGTATCTAAATACTCAATGGAGTTCACAGTTTGGGAGAATTCAAGGCTGGCTTCCTCTGAATTCACACCTCCCTTAAAGTTCTTAGGACCAGAGGGCACTCTGGGAGATAACCCATAATCCCTGCCTCGAGAAGGAGGAGTTAACCTTTGGGAGATGATATATACGGAGGAAGCTCTTAGAGCTAAGGGGGAATTTCTCTGGAATATTGATGGGGGTCGGAGGCAGAGCACTCTGGAAGAAAGCCTACAAGCTCTATCTTCTAGGCAACAGAGATTCATTGCATCTTCTACCTTGGTGCTGGCTGGCGGCTGAAGAAAGCAGAGGCAGAAGCCAAGGACAAAGCTGCAAGAGCTCAAGCAGAGAGTTATGTCTCTGGGCTAACCGGGCTAATTTGGAAGGAAAAATAAACGTTTACATTTTTACCAGCTGGCTGCGATTTTGGAGTAATTATTTATTTCAACTGAGACTAAGGCTGCCTCCAGAAAACCTTCACACTTTCCAATAAACATCCATGTACTGAAGGCTGTGGTTTTTCCAGTAGCAATGTATGACTATGAGAGTTGGACACTGCAGAATAAACAATTTTAAATTATGAGGCTAGAGATTTTTGAGAGTTCCTTGGATGGCAAAATCATCAAATTAGTAAATATTTAAAGAAATTAATCCAGACTATTTACTGAAAGGAGAGACAGGCTAAAATACTTTGGCCATATAATGAATAGACAAAACACATTAGAAAAGACTTTGATTCTGGGAAAGATTGAAAACAAAAAGAAAAGGAGATAGCAGAAGATGAGATATAGTGCCATGGAAGCAACAAATATAAGTAATTTCAGGAGATAGTAGAGATCAAAGGGCCTGACATGCTGTGGCCCTCAGAGTCACAGATATGACTGAATGACTGAACAAGAACAAATGGATATGGGGATGTTACTTCATTTGATAATGTTGTTGGATTCAATGTCTTTTGCTTTGGACTACTGTGTCATTTACAATTGCCTTAGTAAAAAAAAATGACATTATTGAGAGTTTATAAACTATGGATTTGAGTAGTTATTCACCCAAAAAGAGACTTGGAGCTAGGGTAGCTTTCTAGAGATCAACATGTGGATATATAAGAGGTGGGGAGAAATAAATGCTCCTAAACTATCTTGATTATGGTTTATCTTCCCTCACAGGGTTATCACATTTTAAAGTATTTTTATACAACTTTTATCTTTAAGCATGCCTTATTCAGAATTTACACATTTAACCTCGATTTTATATTGCTTTCTTTTCTTTTTTTCTATGTTCTTTCAATAAAGTCTTTCCCATTTCATGATGTCTTTCAAGTATAAGAACAAGAATCCCTTCAAGAATAAAACAGAAAAGAAAACTATGACCCTATGCTTATTTTTATACAGAAAGGAGTATTTAGTATGCAACACTACTTCTGGGGCCTACACATAAATAAATATACACATACATATATACCTACAGGCTTTCCTTAACATTACTTCCAGTACTATATATTTCTTCTCTTGATGATTTGCAAAATAGTTAGATTTGCAAAGTTTTCTTGATAAATGTTCCTAAAGTTTAGAATTGAAGGGGTCCTGAGACAAAACAAACATTAATTAAGCTATGCTAAGTATTTCATAAATGTCTTGTAATCTCATTAGATCCTTACAAAAACTCTGGAAAGTAGATGCTACTATTATATCATTTTACAATTGAGGAAATTGAGGCAGTAGAAGGATTATTTTTGTTGTTTTTGTGTTTGTTGAACTACCCAGGATCACACAACCAGTCAGGATGTAAGGAAGAATTTGAACTCAGTTTTTTCTGCCTATAGGTCCAAAATTCTCTGTACTGTGCTCTCTAACTGCTTCATTTTATGAATGAGCAAACTGAGAGCCAGACAAATGAACTGACTTCTTCAAAGCCATAAAGACAGTTAAATAGGAAAAAGAATTAGAACTCAGTTCCCCTGACTTCAAGTCCAGTGTTTTCTCCATGGTGATATTTCCATATTGGCCCTCCATACCAGTGCAATTCAGTAGCGCCAAATCAGCTAGGCAATCTTTCAAATATAATTTGCCTAACTCAGTTCATGATCAAAACCTGTGGACTTGGACATTTAGTCAGAGATTTTTCAGCTGTGCTGAATTAAAGCTGATGTCAAATTTCTCTATTGCCTGCCAAAAGTCAGACAGAGTGATTTAAATAGAAAATGGGATTTCCTTTCTTGGACAGCCTTTTTTCATTAGAATTCTTTTTTGAAAAACATTTATCTGTAAAAGTTTATCCTCAGACCAACATGTACACACATACGGTCTATTGCTGGCCTGAACAAGTGCCTAAACCATAAAGACTGTGGTGAATCAACATGGTTCCTCATCATATTATCAGAGTAACAAGAGATTTATCATCCCGTCAGAGTTCTCATAATAAGGGGTATATTCTTGCTTAGTTTCTGCTAAGGAAGGCTTTGTTCTAACTAGTTTGGTAAATATCAGTTTTTAAAATTTAAAAATTACGACATATTCAAATGTTACATATCTGTTAATAATGGGATAAGAATGTAATTTATTATGCTAAAAACAATTGTTTTGAAAAGTAGGTGGTAAATGTTAGTATTTCCTATGTGCATGTCTATGATAAGAATATTATAGATTTATGATTCTTCTTCTAAATAGAAAATGAATTTGGATTTTGTGTTAAATAACCATTTTGATGAAAATGTAATAGAATAGAATAGATAGAAATGTAATAGAATGGAATACCCTTTGAGGGCAGGACTCAGAGCAGACACTTAATAAAATCTGTATACTGACTGGCTGCTATTACTGATAGTTTCATTTGTGACAAGTTTACATGCCCAAAGCATCACATAAACCTTCAAGAAACTTCCTGAGACCTCAAATACATGGTGTATCACAGAGATTAATAGAAATTTCAGGGAGTCTACAAATTCAGTTGAAGAAAAAATACTCCTTTATTTTCACTAAAATTTAAATAATATTTGGCATTTTCTTCAATTATTTAATAATATTATTTTGGAAAGAGGTCCATAGGCTTCACTGGTCTGCCAAAGCAGTCTATGATACTGAAAAATGATTAAGAACCTTTGAGTAGAAGTAATTAAATAATTTAGGTGTTGTACCTAGTTGAAAATAGTTCCAGAAGATTCAAATAACTTCAAGACAGAATAAGAAAATATCTCTAGAACACCAGCTCCAAAGAGACAAACTAAATAGATTGAGATAAGGTCACCCAGTCTCACAACAAAATATAACTTGGCTTATTTAAATCCAAATTACACAAAATCAATAAATATTTATTCCTGGTTCTATTATAAGTCAATCTTCTCTAATATTTCAAAGATTTGTGATTTTACCACTGTGGATGCTCATTCCACCCAGACTTTTCCATGCCTTAGAATATGCGAGGATGAAGAAATGGTCATGTTCTGTAGTATCAAAGTGACCTGATATTCATCCTTATAACAACTCATATTCCAATTTTTATTTTCTTAAGTCACAAAGCAGCTGTTAAGTTGGGTAAAAAGCTTTACACAATAGGAAATGGTTGGTCAGTTACCCATAAGGGCTTTCAACTACACATGAATGGAAATTAACACTATGAATACTCTTTTTAGTATGATAAATACACATACACACACGCGTGCGCGTGCAAGTACAAAGACTTCACTTGAAGCTTGGGATTTTCTGTTCACTTTTTAAGTCTCCTGGAGTTTATTGTAGTTGAGATAAACCAGATGTAATTACTTATAACCATATGCTTCTCTTGTGCATAAAAGTAATTTTTTTAGATATCAGTGTGGGGCAAATAGATCTAACTTTGCATTTGGCTTTTTAAAATAATTGCTATGTGGTATAATTTTTAGAAACATACTATTAAAAAATAAGATGATCCATCTAGCATATTAAGTACATTCTACAGATGCTCATGTGTTTTTCTCACTCTTTCATATTGTCCAGAACCTAGTTTCTTAAACTGTCATTTGCAACTACATATGACTAAATGTGAGGGTCACAAAATTATGATTTATTATCAGTAAATGTTTGATTTGTATACTTATTTGATATACCTATGTAACTAGGGTCACAAGAAAAATTCTTGGGCAGAAAGGGGTCAGAAGTAGAAAAAGTTTAAGAAGCCCTCGTCTAGAAAACATTTTATTCAGATAAATGATCATCTGCACTAAGTAATACATCTTTAACAATCTGTTTAGAATGTATTTAAGAATAAATGTTAGACATCTCAAAATAGACCCTATCATAAATCCATTATGCCTATAAATGCACAAACAGACTTGTAAGGAATTCATCTTCACTTTCTCTTTAATCTAGATAAAGATTTGAGGCTCCCCTCAGGGGAAGGCAGACTCACAGTGAAGCTATATTTGTTCCAGACTGCTACTGTTGAGATTGTGGATCTACTAAAGTTTTAGAGTATCTGTATTTGTAACATGTAAATTAACTACTTGCATATTTCATTTGTACATAATTTCTTAAGTAAATAAGTAAGAAAATTCCGAATCATTTTCACTTCCTTTGGCTATTATGAACATTGAATTGTCTTTCAGTCCTTGCATGGTGCTAAAAAGTCATTTTCTCTCACAGAAGACAAAACTAAAGATACTAGCCCAAAATTGAAGAAAGATGAATTTTAAATGGACATAAATAACTTCCTGCTGAGGTGTGAATGCTATTTGGTCTGGGGATTCTAATTTCTTTGAACAACCACCATTTTAAGGGAAATTGCTGTCTAGTGGGGAAACATCTGGAGAGCCAAACTGTAGAAGTAGGAATACAATGGGCTTCAGATTCATTTGACAACCCTACTTGTGTGGATGCTGTCAGTCACAGACATAGATGCCTTTCTCTTTGGTATATTTTGCTTTTATTGCCAAGGGTGAACTAGCCAAAGGGGTTTCTTAGCCTTCTGTTGTCAGTTGAGGAGGAAAAAACTGTAAAGTAGACACCTTAAAGTAGACACCTCAAGTCCACAATGTGGCCAACAGTCAAATTTTCTGGTGATTTAATATAAGAAGAAATCAGATCTTTGAAGGGACAGAGTAATCATAATGTTGGAGCCTTTAATACCTGGGTGGGGATAGAAGGAGTGGATATTTCAATTGTGAGAAGTATTTTGTTTCTGAGAATATGCCATCCAAATGACCCATTGCTAAGAAATAGCTGCCACGCTGATGAAAGGGAAATTGTGAAAATAGAATCAAACAACGACCTTCAATGACGGTCATTTCTGGCATTTAAGACAGAAATAAAATTTGTGTCTGCAAATGGTTTTGGAAAGAGTACATGTGAGATTTAAGGGAAATAGTGCACTTTGTTCTTTTGAAAAGACATGTCCTACTTTACTCACAGTCCAGTAAACCCTGTTGTTGAATATCAATATTTACTACTTGGGTCACACATCTTTTGAACAAAGATGACATGTTTTTGAGGGACTATATTTTACCTTACTACAGGAAAAGAGACAGTGAGTTTTCCTACAATTATGGAATTTACTTCTTCAATTAATGACTGGCAGTCACAAACATGATCAATTTTGAGAACCGTATTAGGCAGGTTAAGGAGGCAGGATTATCTAATGACCAGTAAGATAAGAAGTGTCTATTTCTGGTTTTCTGAGACCTGGACTGAGACCCTTCCAAATTCTCTAACCTTAGATTAATTAACAGAGTAGATATGATATGGAGTATTAGTATGATATAGAGAGTTTATTCCCTGAGGAATACCCAGACCAAAATGAATATGTCTCAGTTCATCCTGGGAAGAAGACCATGATACTTGGGAAGGTCCTCATAACTTTCACAGTAATTATCTTGGAGAACTGGATCTAGACTCAGGAAGATGAGTTCAAATTAATCCTCAAACACTTACTGGCTTTGTGACTTTGTGACATTTAAGTGTTCTGCCTCAGTTTCTTCATCTGTAAAATGAGGATAATAATAGCATTTATACTCCAGGATTATTGCCAAGATAAAATGAGACAATATTTATAAAGTGCTTTGCAAACCTTAAAGCATGGTATAAATCCCATATATTATTGTCACCACTGAATTAATTGGTTTCTAAACATTTTCTTTTTCTCCCAGATGAAAATTATCTTTCCCTTTCTCAAAATTTGTGTTTTGTTTAGACTTTTCCTGTGCCCCCATTATATTCTAACCAATACTATATTTTCAAATATCTAGTCTCCCCTTTTCTTTCCTTGCTCAATTCATTGTAAACTTCTGGCAGAAGACTTTGAATTCTCCCTAAGCAAATGAATATATTCTGGTGGTGTGGGATGCAGCACTGTAGCAATAATGAGATCAACTGATTTGGGGTCAGAGGAACTAGGATGATATTTGGACTCTCCCATTTAAAAATCCCTATATACAGGGGCAGCTAGATGGTGCAGTGGATAGAGCACTGGCCCTGGAGTCAGGAGGACTTGAGTTCAAACCTGGTCTTGAATACTGAACACATCTTTAACTACAATTGCCTCCCCCAAGAAAATAAATAAAAATGCCTGTATCACCTTGAGTAGTGTCTCTGAACCCTACTTTTCAAGGGTCCAGAGACACTTGAAACAAGGAATGTTTCTGTAAAACTGTAAAACATTTTTTTTGGTAAAAAGAAAAACTGTAAAGCAAGGAATGCTCTAAATTTATGGTCTTATGACTACATAATATCTATCTTTGCATCCAACACAGTGCCAAACTTGGAAAAGATCTTTAATAATAAAAATTTGTTAAATTGAATTGGATTAGTATATGATTACTGATGCATATATTGTCTCCACCAATAAAATCTAAGCTCGTGGAAAGCTTTCCCTATGCTGTCCTTCTTACCTAATCCATGGCTACCCTGTCATGGATTACTGAAGTTGATCCATAGAATCTGGCCAGCCAAAATTTCTTTCAGTGGTAAAAGTAGTCACTAAGAATTCCCTCCTCCTCCTGCCCTGTCCACTTTCATCAGAAATGTTAAACTATTTTTAAACTACAGAAATGCCAGTTATTCACGGTGCTACATGGTTTAAGGACCATAAAAGTGGTTCCAGGCTCCTGGAGGAGGCATGCCAGCAGATCAGAGGAGTTCACTTCCTTCCCTTATTCCAGGCAAAGGAAACAGCAGCAAATTATTACCATGACTTTAGTATGGGAACCGAGAGGCTAGCCAAACATTCTCCATCTAGAGTCTGCCCATTGGGGTTGCCTTTTGACTTCTCTTTCTTCCCCAAGATAGGAGACAGAAAAAATTGAATCAATCCATAGGTAAGTTGGAATTTACCCTGTGGTTAAACTCCAAAATGTAAATATGTGACTTAGGAGAAATGACAAAAAAATCATCTGGCCCAGCCTCCTGTCTTTAGATTTGCAACAATCCTATTTTCTAAATGAGGTATCCAATGCCCTGAAAAAACTTTGCCAAAGCCACATACCTGGAATTGCCCCAGTAAATATAGAATTTACTCCTACTTTACCTCTATATCTTCACATCCCTGTTTCCTAATTCTGCTAAGGCTGTTGCTTCTACATGAAACCATTTTTTTAATCTTTCTAGCTACGTGTGTAATTATCTTATATTTATTCTTAAATCATCCTGTATATTTTTTGTACATGCTTATTTTATACACATGATGTCTCCTCCAATAGAATATAAGCTCCTTTAGGTCAGGGACTGTTTAATGTTTATTTTATTTTCATATTCCAGTGCCTGGCACAAAGTTAATGTTTATTAAATGCTTAATGATTGATTGATTGATAGCTAGTAAGTGAACTAGAGACTAGACCCCGGGTCTGCATTTGTCAGGAAGAAATATTTTGTGGTTTGGAAGCCTTGTCTCTGAGATGAGAGACATTCTTCTTTTGATGACTTCAGCCATTCATACTGAGGAAAAGAAGCAAACTGTGTTTACCGCCATTATCTCCTCTATCTCCCCCCACCCCAAATCCAAAATAAAACGAGCTTGAGTAGTCCAGAATCTGTAAGTAAAACCTGGTTGTTTATGGATGGCTTGTTTTTAATTTATTTAAAAATCCAGTCACATAGAGGATATCCTTCACAATGCAGGCTCCTCGAGTATCAGGCTCCAATGACTACTCCTGTCTCTTCCCAGGATGTCTTTGGTCTAGGTAAGAAGGTCTCTTTGCTAGGAATTCCTGGCTATGAGTGGTGTGGGAATGGGGCCTGGCTAGGAAGGACAGAAGGAATAAATGAGTGTCACTGTCCCTGAAGCATAATGTGAATTGAGTTCATTCTGTACCCAAAGGAAAGGCAAGGCAGGTAGGAGACAGAAAAGGCAGAATTAAGTAGATATTATGACCAGAAGGACTACAAATACAAAGGGGAGGTTTTATAGCAGAGAAACTTGGTTTTCTAATTCCCTCAGCTCCATCCTGGCCCCCATGCAATTTCTGTAAGGGCTATAAACTTGACCTAACAGTATCTGATTGTTTCCACAGTTCTTTGAGATATTTTGAAGAAAGGTGCAAGGAAATTACAAGACATCTATCCCCTGGGAGGGGATGGGGAACGCAGCATCTGTCCAAGCATAGAGGCAATAAGGCTCACTCCACAACCCAAATCAAGATCTTGTACCATAATATATAACAGCTAGCTCACTTGGCCTTGGTATACCAAACTGTAAAATGAGGGGAAAATACTAAACAAGCAAAGATATTAAGAGAAAAACATTTTTAAAAGAAGTCAAAATAAAAACAAATAACAACAATAGGAAATCATTTTTAAAAATGCTTATTGGTCATTAAAAAGTAAAATCATAGATACATGGAAGATGCCCTGGTAGAGGAAGTGTTTAATAACAGCACAAAAAAAGGAAGGAAAGAGAGAATGGATGAGGGAATGGATTATTCCAGTCACTTTCATGTTGAACAATCTATGATTCTACTTCTTATGGCCAGTAAGGATTTTTAAAATGATTTTGTTTTATTGCTTTGTCTTCTTTTAATTGTATACATTTATATAAATATATATATGTGTATATATATATATATATATATATATATATATATATATAATATTACATACCAAATAGAAAACCTTAGTGTGTTTTAAGTTATTTTGGGACATGTATAATTATAGGTAGAGAGTGTGTGAGCATGTATGGATATACATGTGTTTGAACACACATACATACATGTATACACATCTTTTTTGTTTGTTTTGTAATTTCATTAATACCAGGAGTTCCTGGCAAGGACTTCTATCATTGCAAATGTGTACCTGCTTAGCAACTTTGGGTCTTAAAAACTTAAAAAGCCATTACAAAACTAACCCTGATTCACAGATCCTATGAGAGAGAACTGAAAAACCTGAATCTGAATCTTCTTGCAACCACAACCCCTTTTCACCACTGCTGAAGCTTATCCTCTTTACTTTAAACTCTCTGGGAAAATTATAGATATAGCACTAAGGTGAGGCCCAAAAAGGTTTAGTGGATGTCCCGGGCCACACAGAAAGGAAATGGCCAAGCCAGCTGGGATTCAGACCAAATGCTCTGCCAGATTCCAACTACATCAAGCTGCCTCCCAAAGTAGTCAGCCCAGGGAACTTTAGTTCCCTTAGGAAAACCCATAAAAAGAAACAACTTATTTCCTGGAAGGGTTGAGACAAGCTGTGGCTGATTGCTTTCCAGATACAGCCTTTTGAAAAGAAAATTGGGGTATCTTACCCACCACGGAGCTGCCAAGGTTGAGCTTTACTTAAGTAGAAAACTCCACAGACAATTTTTTTTAGCCATAAGGCAACTTAAGTACCCAGCCTTCAATGACCAAATGCTTACTTTGAAATATTTAAATGAAGAGCAAGAACAGCTTTAGAAAGAGACCCCTGGCTGTCATTTCCCTTCCTTTGCTTGAGTCTTTTCAAAATCCATGAGCCAAATACAAATTGAATTTTCCATTATTCAATGTTTCTCTTATTTGGCACTTCCCTTTCTCCAGTATTTAGTTCTGCTGGTCTTAGAAGGAAACAAGCTGTAGAGAATAGGAAAGCTTCTGAGAAGCTTCTAACCACTAAAATCTTCCTGAGCCAATGATTTCTGTTCCAATGTTTCTTGGGTCTTGATTATCATGGTTTGTGAGAAGGAAAAAATATTTCCGATCTCCTCCATTACAAAAACCTTTCCCCTTCTCCTCTTCATGCAAACTTTATGCCTCATCAGGGAAGGGAGCTTTTCTGTTACCTTCACCAGAACTGTAGGTAACAGTTATAATGGTACATCACTTCACACCTAAATGCCCTCCAGAGGACTTCTCCCATCAGACGCCCAGGAACCTCATCACCCTGAGAGGTTCAGCCTTGATACTCACATCTTATCAGTGTCCTCTGGCCTTCTGATTGGAAGGCAGAGCAAAGAGCTCTTCCCCAAATTTAGGTTGCTTAAGCCCTTCATTCCCACCAGGCTTTGAACTTCTCTTTATACAACTGAGCTGGGTGCCTCCTTCACTATCTACTTTTGAGTTTCTTTCTTATCCACTGTCTTTCCTTATTAGATCGTAAGCTCCTTGAAGGCAAGGCCATTCCTTTGCTTATTTGTATTCCCAAGCTCTTAGCACACATGGTAAAGAGATGCTAGATAAATGTTTATAGACTGCAAGTTTCTTGAGGGCAAGAACTATCCTTTCTTTCTTTCCATCCCAGCACCAAGCACAATGTCTGAAATATAAAATTACTCAATAAGAGCCTAAGCCAATTCCAATGTTTTTTTGATTATATTATTCTATTCTGTTCTTTATAGAATAAAATGAAACTCAAGAGACTTAACTTCCTACTTTTAATTGAACAACACTGTGGCTTCCTATGGTCACAGACTCAACAGATTTTGTTCCCCATCAATCTTTGGTGCTTTTGATGGGTTCCTAATAAATGCCCCTTTCAAAGTTAAACCTTCCATTAAACATTTCTTTCTTTAGGGTGCTTCTTTTCCCTATCTAAGGACTTTCTTTCCATTAAAAAGGCTCACTTTAATCTATCACAATAGCCATAGAAGCCATCTGCCAAGAAAATGAGGCAAACACTGAAAAGGTGACTGGGGCCTTAAATGCCTGCTTGTAGAAGTGGACATCTCTGTAATACAACTCAAGAAACAAACAAAAATGAAACCATCTATAAATCAGTTTAGAATGTAATTTTATTAAGTCATCAGGGATTGCAGAATGTGATAATGGTTGACTTTCTTACAAAATCAGTCACTTCAAATGCACATTCAAGTATCCATTCCATCAGAAGAAGTGAGGGACTAGAGGTGCTGAATGGGACATATATTTTCAGATAAGATTGATATGTGAATTTGTTCTATTTACACAAATTTGTTATGACAGAAGACTTCAATAATGTTGTAAAGGGAAGAAATGGGGAATAATGGGGAAAAGTTGCAAAAGGAAGAAATAGGGAATGATAGTGATTCAAAGAGACAGTAAAGATCAGTGAAACATTAAGGAAAATATACAAAAGAGAGCCAAAACAATTCAGGAGAGGTCATAGACAAAGCAGAAAATGTTAAATTTAAAATATACTTTAAAAGCAATCTGTACATTATAGAGATTCATAGTTTCATATATACATTATTTTTTCTTTTTCTGTTCTTTAAGTAGAGGCTTAAGATTGTTGAGATGGATAGTATTTTTTAAAAAAAAGATATGACTAGCCTACTTCCCATACTCAATTAATTTCAACGACAACCTGTTTCCTCTAGGATAAAATACCAACTCATCCAATTTGCTTTTATAACCCTTCAGAAATTAGTCCAAATTTTAGTCCAAACCTATCTTTTCAGCCTCAGTAGATATCAATCTTTACTCTTCTTCAAAAAAGAGGTCAAGTCTTTTTTTCTGTGTTTCTTTTTTGGGGGATAGGTGGGTAAAGGCAATGTGGGTTAAATGACTTGCCCAGAGTCACATAGCAAATAAGTAAGTATCTAAAGCTGTATTTGAACTCAGGTCCTCCTGACTTCAGGGCTGTTGCTCTTTCAACTGTATTTTTTAATATATGTTACAGAGAAAGAGGGAGCTCAGAGATGCTAAATACTGGGCTTTGGTTCTAGATGCTATACGTGGACAAAGGACTTTCCATTTTCACCTCTGTTCTTTCAAAAAATAGCTGAAGTAAAACCTCCCAGATGGAGCCTTTTCTGATCTTCTCAAATGCTAGTGTCCTCCTTCTTAACTAACTTATATTTAATTATCTTGGATTGATATATATATATATATATATATATATATATATATATGTGTGTGTGTGTATACATATATATATTCATATAAGCATATATATGTATATGCACATATATGTATACACATTTATGCACATGGATATACATACTTGAGTGTGTGTTTTGATTATACACATGTGTGTGTTTTGATACATATATATTTATTATGTATGTCCTTGTTGTCTCCCTGATTATAATATGGGCATCTTGAGAAATTTCATTTCTATTTATTTAAATACCTAGCACCTTGCACAATCTGCCATACAGTTGGTATTTAGTAAATGCTTGGTGAATAATTGATCTTTGTTATATATTAAATAAATTTTAATTCTAGAAAAAGATGCTCCTGAACCAGATTTTTAGGGCCCAGTGTAGAATCTATCTTACACTTGGTGCATTGATTTATTTGCTCCTGGGGAAACCACATCCTGGAAGAACTAGTTGGGGAAAACCCTTAGAAAAATCTGGGTACCTCCTTCTGTTCCCAGCCAAAGCACTGAATGGTTGGATACAGGACCGCTTGCCACTCCTCCTCTGGCTGACAAAAGGGCTTCTGTTCATTCTTTGAAGTGGGCCTTGGGGCAGATGCAGCAAGGGCAGGAGCAGGGTTGGCCATCTCTAAGTTGTCTCTCCGAATCTCCTCTCCTAAAACACAGCTGCTGACCTCTGGAAGCTGGAAGCCCTGGATCAAAAGCTGACAAGCTTCCAAATCAGCTTCCCATACTCTCTCTAGAAGCTGACTTCTGGAGCTGAAACAATGACAACATAAAACACACACACACACACACACACACACACACACACACACACACACAAAGATTAGCATGGTGGAGTGGGTATCAAATGACATCCATCCCCTGTGCTCCTCCATCCCACAAAAAAGAGCTTTGGCTATCTAATCATCCCCAAGAGTAGGATTTTATATCCCACTTCTGGCACATCATACTTATGTATTAAAAATCACTTTATCACCCTATAATTCAGTTATCTTATCTAAAATTAGGGGGATGGATGAAATGGCCTACCAGGTTCCTTCCAGATATTTCTAATGACTTAGCAGTATGCATGTATGTGTGTATACTTACACATGTGTGCATGCATAAGTGTGCACATTGCAAACATGTATGTTTGTATATCTGCCTTGTTTATGCATGTGTACCTGACATGCCTATGGTATATGTGTATATGTGTGCAGACATATGTATTACTTGCCATCAAGTAGTCAAGAATGACCCTGAAAGATTAAAGGTATCTTATTATTATAAACAGAAAAAGTGACAGGTCAAGTCTTAGGATGTAATTTTAAATATTGGTTCTCCTTTTTGCTAGCTATAAAAATTGAACAAATCACTTATCCCATCAAGGACTTAAGTCCCTGACCTATTGAATAAACGGATAGGTTAAATGATCTCCAAAGACCCTTCCCCCTCTGATCCTAAGACAGGAGATTTGGGCCCAAACTCTTATTGTAATTGCCATCTGTCACACATGGGACACCACTTGATTATGTGACATTTTTATTGCTCTCTATACATTCAGGTTTTCACCCAACAATAGATTATATGATAAGGATGGTGACTTTCATTCTCTTACAAACCTTCACAACCCACAGTGACACATGGCAGGAATTCTGTTGGTACTAATTGGATTGGATTGATATTATTCCTGAAAAGATGGATATAACTATGTTTTTCAACAACTTTTTTCCAAAGATAAAAATATGTTCCTTCTGTAAATAATTTGCTATTAATCACTTAATTACACTAACTTTATGCCTTGAAAACAGAGATTATTTTGAGAGCAGGGAAGTCAGAAGAAATCTTAGAGGAGACCTAGGCTGTTATTAGCAGAATTTTGGGATAGTTATCTGAACAAAAGCTAAGGTTAAGCCTCCAAAATTGTCTTGTGCTGCACCAAGCCAAGGTTTTGCAAATTAATTGGGAGGTGGGGAGGATACAATGTGTTTTATGGTGAGAGAAACACAGAGGCAGAAAATTACAAAATTACAGTCCTGTATGATGGCCTACTCAATACTTTCTTCAGACTGTGGTTTTTTAAAAATTTCAACTTGTTGCATCTGTTTCTGTTCAACTAAATAGTGGTTGATTTTACATTCTTTAGAAACTTTGCTCTTCATGCATAGGACAGTAATTGTGTTGTTAGTAATAAATCCCTCAAATGAGTGATTCACTGCTACTTGGGGCTAAGAGAGCGGTGGAGGGAATTTTCAATGCCCTATATTCTGCTGGCAAGGACTGAAGCTTCAAGCTGCAATGTTTGGGGTGGGGGTAGGTAATTGAGATTTAACCACTTGGCCAGCTCACTGGATTATGAGTGCCTGCCCAAGGTGAAATATGCCATGATATCTCCTGACTGTGGCTTGAATCCCAGTGGGGAATTATGTTAACAAGAGGCAAAAGAGCCAAAGCAGATGCTTTTGGAAAAGACTATATTCCATCCAGTAAACAACCCCCCCCCCCAAAAAAAAAAACAAATAAAAATTCTCTCCCTAAAAGACGATTCTTGCTAGATATTGCTCAGGACACAAACCAATGAGCAAAATTTTTATATAGCAAACAGGCTTAGTAAGGAATATGGTATCATAGAAAAGGGACTGAGTTTGAAGTCAGAGGTCCTGGAATCAAATTGAAACTCTGCTTCATGCCACCTATGAAACTTTGGGTAAGTTACTCATACTGTTGGGATGTTAGATTCGTTATCCATAAAATGAGGCTTTTGGAACAGATGTCATCCAAATCTTTCTAGTCAATAGGGGTGAAAATAAGTTTCTTAAAAAATACAGACCTACATGTATACTTATTCTATATTTAATTTATATTCTAATATATTTAACATGTATTGGTCATCCTGCCATCTAGGGGAGGGGGTGGAGGGAAGGAGGGGAAAAATTGGAACAAAAAGTTTGGCAGTTGTCAATGCTGTAAAATTACCCATGCATATAACTTGTAAATAAAAAGTTATTAAAATTAAAAAATAAAATAAAATTAAAAAATAAGAACTAAAAAAAAAAACAAAAATACAGACCTAAAATTGTATTATGAAGCAGTGGTCACCAAAACCATTTGGTACTGGCTAAGAAATAAGAGTAGTGAATCAGTGGAGTAGGTGAGGTTCACAAGGCAAAACAGTCAATGACTATAATAATCTGGTGTTTGATAAAACCAAAGTGATTTCTGGCATAAGAGTCCACTATTTTTCAAAAATCATTGGGAAAAATTTGAAAATGGTGTGGGAGAAACTAGGCATTGACCAATATCTAACACTCTCTACCAAGATAAGATTGAAATGATTTCATGATTTAGGGTGATACTATAAGCAAAGTAGAAGAAGGGGTAATCTACAGTATCTCAGATCTGTGGAGAAGGAAGAAATTTGTAACCAAAGAAGAACTAGAAAACATTATGAAATGCAAAATGGATAATTTTGATTATATTAAATTAAAAAGGTTTTGTACAAAGCTAATACAGCCAAGATTGAAGGAAAGCAGTTTTTCCAGTTTTGGAAAAAAATTTACATCCAAAGGTTCTGATGAAGGGCTCATTTCAAAAATATATAAAAAATTGACTCAAATTTATAAAAATACATGCCATTTTTCAATTGATAAATGGTCAAAAAATATGAACAATTTTCAGGTGAAGAAATTAAAGCTATTTTTAGTCATATAAAAAAGGCTCTAAATCAAGACAACTCTGAGAAATCTTTTTGTAGTATCAAGAAATGGAAACTGAGTAGATACTCATCAGTTGGAGAATGGCTAAATAAATTATGATATGTGAATATAACAGAATATTATTGTTCTATAAGAAACAATCAGGAGGTTGATTTCAGAAAGGCCTGGAGAGACTTGCATGAACTGATGCAAAGTGAACTGAGCAGAACCAAAAGAACATTGAGAAAAATTTGGAAAACAAGGTTTTGCAAAGGTGATGTTGAAAATTACCTGTGCATGTATTTTGAAAAATAAAAAAATAAAAATAAAAAGCTGTTATTAAAAAAAAAAAACTTGAAAAATTTTTAAAAAGAAAATAAGTTTCTTATTTTAGTTAGGAACTTACACAGCCCATAGTTTTTCCTATGAGTTATTTCTCCCAACAAACCTGGGGAAATTGGCCTTGGGACAACAGATACATAGACCTTCACTGGCCCTATATTGATGTTTTTGTAGCTGGGCAGGGCACATTACTAGATAAGTAACCAGTACAAGTGACCAGAACTTTTCCTATACTGGCATAGCCCTGATTAATGTAGTCACCTCCATGCCAGGGAAGAATTTTGGTGGAGGATAAGATGTTTCTCATTAATATATAAAAATTATTTAATATTTATAAGACTAAAAAAAATATTTTATCCAACCATTCACTATAAACTAGCATTAAACAAGGAAGTACATGGTAGATAAATGTTTCCCAACATTGTAGAAAGATATCTTTCAAATATATGAAAGAAGTTTTCTAGTGTGTTGTAGTGGAAAGAACACTAAATTTGGAATCCATGGACCTGGATCTATTACCAAGTTACTAAACACTGTTGGACCTTGGTTTTATAAAATGATGATCTTTAAGGGTCCTTCCAATTACTGATGATGAAGTTCTCCATATACAGTGTCATGAGGAACTAGGTTTGAGTCCCTCCTCTGAAATTTACTTGCTATGCTACATTGGCTACATCGCTTAAATTCTCCAGGTCTTAGCTTCCATATCTGAAAAATCTGAATTATACCTGTAGCAACTTCTCTGTTATGAAAATTTGTTAGAAAATATTTAACAAATGTGAACCACCTATTACTATGATAAAGGAGCATGTTGTAATTTAGGCTACTGGGTGGTGCCATAGTGCACAGAGCACTGAGTCTGGAGCCAGAATGACTCACCTTTCTGAGTTCAAATCTGGTCTCAGACACTCCTAGCTATGTGATCCTGAAAAAATACCTTAAACTTACATGCCTCAGTTTCCTCATCTATAAGATGGGAGGAAGAAGGAAAATGGCAAAACCATCCTAAATCTCTTTTGCCAAGAAAACACCCAATGGGGTTATGAAGAATTGGACAAAATTGAAAATGACTGAACAACAACAAAAGCATGGTTTAATGTTCTAGATTCGAGTTCTAGCTCAACTACATACTGGCTGTTTGACAGCAAGCAAGTGATTTAATTTCTCAATATTACAGGAAACTCTCTAAAACTATATATTGCAGAAGAGTTACTGATACATGTTGGTAGATAATGATGTAACCTTCCCCCAGATTTTCCCTACATCAATGAGACCATAGGACTCATTCTACAGCATCCCCCCCAAAGTTACTGTGATGGTCTTGAGACTTACATTAAATCTTAGAACATGACAGACCCAAATGGATGCCCATCAATTGGAGAATGGCTGAATAAATTGTGGTATATGAATATTATGGAATATTATTGTTCGGTAAGAAATGACCAACAAGATGATTCCAGAAAGGCCTAGAGGGACTTACATGAACTGATGCTGAGTGAAACGAGCAGCACCAGGAGATCATTATTTTGTTTTTATTTAATAGCCTTTTATTTACAGGTTATATGCATGGGTAACTTTACAGCATTAACAATTGCCAAACCTCTTGTTCCAATTTTTCACCCCATACCCCCACCCCCTCCTCCAGATGGCAGGATGACCAGTAGATGTTAAATATATTAAAATATAAATTAGATACACAATAAGTATACATGACCAAACTGTTATTTTGCTGTACAAAAAGAATCAGACTCTGAAATATTGTACAATTAGCTTGTGAAGGAAATCAAAAATGCAGGTGGGCATAAATATAGGGATTGGGAATTCAATGTAATGGTTTTTAGTCATCACCCAGAGTTCTTTCTCTGGGCGTAGCTGGTTCAGTTCATTACTGCTCCATTGGAAATGATTTGGTTGATCTCGTTGCTGAGGATGGCCAGGTCCATCAGAACTGGTCATCATATAGTATTGTTGTTGAAATATATAATGATCTCCTGGTCCTGCTCATTTCACTCAGCATCAGTTTGTTTAAGTCTCTCCAGGCCTTTCTGAAATCATCCTGTTGGTCATTTCTTACAGAACAATAATATTCCATAATATTCATATACCATAATTTATTCAGCCATTCTCCAACTGATGGCATCCATTCAGTTTCAGTTTCTACCACTACAAAAGGGCTGCCACAAACATTTGTGCACATACAGGTCCCTTTCCCTTCTTTATAATCTCTTTGGGATATAATCCCAGTAGTAACACTGCTGGATCAAAGGGTATGCACAGTTTGATAACTTTTTGAGCATAGTTCCAAACTACTCTCTAGAATGGTTGGATTCGTTCACAACTCCACCAACAATGCATCAATGTCCCAGTTTTCCTGCATCCCCTCCAACAATCATCATTATTTTTTCCTGCATCTTAGCCAAACTGGCCAGGGTGTTGTGGGTATCTTAGAGTTGTCTTAATTTGCATTTCTCTGATTAATAATGACTTGGAGCATCTTTTCATATGACTAGAAATAGTTTCAATTTCTTCATCTGAGAATTGTCTGTTCATATCCTTTGACCATTTTTTCAATTGGAGAATGGCTTGATTTCTTATAAATTAGAGTTAATTCTCTATATATTTTGAAATGAGGTCTTTATCAGAACCTTTGACTGTAAAAATATTTTTCCCAGTTTATTGCTTCCCTTCTAATCTTGTCTGCATTAGTTTTGTTTGTACAAAACTTTTCAGTTTGGTATAATCGAAATTTTCTATTTTGTGATCAGTAATGATCTCTAGTTCTTCTTTGGTCATAAAGTCTTTCCCCTTCCACAGGTCTGAGAGGTAAACTATCCTGTGTTCCTCTAATTTATTAATAATTTCATTCTTTATGCCTAGGTCATGAACCCATTTTGACCTTATCTTGGTGTGTGGTGTTAAGTGTGGATCAATGCCTTGTTTCTGCCATATTAGTTTCCAATTTTCCCAACAATTTTTATCAAACAGTAAGTTCTTATCCCAAAAGCTGGGGTCTTTGGGTTTGTCAAAGACTAGGTTGCTATATTTGTTGACTGTTTTATCCCTTGAACCTAACCTATTCCACTGATCAACTAATCTATTCCTTAGCCAAAACCAAATGGTTTTGGTAACTGCTGCTCTATAATATAATTTTAGATCTGGTACAGCTAAGCCACCTTCATTTGATTTTTTTTTCCATTAATTCCCTTGAAATTCTTGACCTTTTGTTTTTACCAGGAGATCATTATATACTTCAACAACAACACTATATGATGATCAATTCTGATGGACTTGGCCCTCTTCAGCAATGAGATCAACCAAATCAGTTCCAATAGAGCAGTAATGAACTGAACTAGCTACACCCAGGGAAAGAACTCTGGGAGATGACTAAGAACCACTACATAGAATTTCCAATCCCTCTATTTTTGTCCACCTGCATTTTTTGTTTCCTTCACTGGCTAATTGTACACTATTTCAGAGTCCGATACAGCAAAATAATGGTTTGGACATGTATACTTATTTTGTATTTAATTTATACTTTAACATATTTAACATGTATTGGTCATCTTGCCATCTGGGGGAGGGAGTGAGGGGAAGGAGGGGAAAAATTGGAACAAAAGATTTGGCAATTGTCAATACTATAAAATTATCCATGCATATAACTTGTAAATAAAAAGCTATTAAAAAAAGGAAAAAGAACATGACAGAGCCTCTAAATATACAATAACACAAAAGTAACTGGTCTGGGGCACTAACAGGTCAAATGATTTTAGATGAAAGAAAGAAAGAAAGACCCAGGGTCACACAAATAAATATGATACAAGCCACAAGTAATGTCTGAAACTTCAAACCAAGCATTCTAGAGGAAAAACCCATATTGCCAAGACTTTGACATGTAATTGCCTGATGGGCCCATTAAAAAGTAATTCCAGTACATCTTAGACAATTTCTGAAGATAGAAAATAAGTTAGATGAGATAAGGTTTGCATCTGGGCAAGCACCAAAGCATTTCCATCGATACTGACCTGTTCTTGCAAAAGCCAATTTCTTTCAACTCTTATATACCACCCCATCCCTCTCAGATTGGCTAAGATGACAAGAAAAGATAATGATAAATGTTGGAGGGGGTGTGGGAAAACAGGGACACTGATGCATTGTTGGTGGAGTTGTGAACTGATCCGACCATTGTGGAGAACAATTTGGAACTCTTCTCAAAGGAGTATAAAACTGATCCAGCAGTGTCTTTACTGGGTCTATATCCCAAAGAGATCACAAAAAAAGGCAAAAGGACCCACATGTGCAAAAATGTTTCTGGCAGCCCTTCTGGTAGTGGCAAGAAACTGGAAACTGAGTGGTTGCCCATAAGTTGGAGAATGGCTGAATAAGTTATGGTATATGAATGTTATGGAACATTATTTTTCTGTAAGAAATGACCAGCAGGATGATTTCAGAGAGGCCTGGAAAGACTTACATGAAGTGTAAGTGAAGTGAGTAGAGCAGAACGTTGTACACAGTAACAGCAAGATTACGTAATAATCAATTGTTATTGACTTGGCTCTTCTCAGCAATAGAATGATCCAAGATAATCCCAAAAGACCTGGAATGGAAAATGCCATTCGTATCCACAAAGAGAACTCTGAAGACTCAATGAGGATTGAAGCACAGTGTTTTCACCTGTCTATTTGTATGCTTTTTCTTTCTCGTGTTTTTTTTTCCCTTTTGGTCTGGTTTTTCTTGCACAACACAACTTATGGAAATATGTCTGAAATGACTGCACATGTTTATATCAGATTTCTTGCTATCTTGGGAAAGGGGAGATAAGAGAAGAAGGGAGAATAAAATCGGAACACAAAGTTTTACAATAATGAATGTGAAATTCAGGCTAATTCCAATGGACTTGTGAGGGAGAGAGTCAACTCCATCCAAAAAGAAGACTGTGGGGAATAAATGTGGATCAGAACATAGTATTTGTATCTATTTGCTTACTTTTTTTTCTTTACCTTTTTTTCCTTTTTGATCTGATTTTGGGGGGATGGAGGAAATAGAGGGGAAAAAAAAACTTAGAATACAAGATTTTGCAAAGCTAAATGTTGAAAACTATCCTAGCATGTATATTGCAAATAAAAAGCTAATTTTTTAAAGAAAATGAATGTTGAAAACTATCTTTACATGGAGGGGAAATGCTATGAGAAAAAGCTAATGTCTTCAAAATCAATATTCCCTAAATGACAGAGATTTTTTTTGAACTATGATTTTACTGGGACAGCTAGGTAGCACAGTGGATAGAGTACCCAGAATGAAGTAAAAAAGACATCTTCTCAAGTTCAAATTAGTCCTCAGACACTTAATAGCTGTGTGATCTTGGGCAAGACACTTAACTCTGTTTGCCTTAGTTCCCTCACCTGTAAAATGAGCTGGAGAAGGAAATAAACTATTCCAATATATCTGCTAAGAAAACCCCAGATGGGCTCATGAAGACTCAGACATGACTGAAACAATTGAATAATACTAATAATTTTATTGGTACAGGGAACTCTACTTGAGGAAACTCCTCTGCACCAATATGGATCTGTAATTGTTTTGCAATTTATAATCTAGGGCACTGAGAGGGTAAGTGGACTGCCAAGGGTCACTGTACTAATATTGATCAGACACAAGTTATGAAACCAATACTTACTGACTAAAAGCTAGTTTTCTCTGCACTATACCATTTTGCTGAATGATGTTATATGATTGCAAATAGTATACTAACACATTTTCTAAAGCTACAAAGCATTCATTGGATAATGGAAAATGTAATGTAACAATGTGGAAAAAAAAAACTACAAATACTTAATCAACAATCTAGCCCATTTATGCACTATTGTTGGCTAATACTAACAGTGTGTTATGAAATTACTTTAAGAGAGTCATAATAAACAATATTGAAGAAGTAGTAAACCCATTATACTCTATTCTGGCCAGACTAGTCAGGGCACAGTGTTATTTTGCTTTGTTCAATCATTTCAATTGCATTTGATTTTTTTGAACCCAGTTGGATGGTTTTCTTGGCAGACACTGGAGTGGTTGGTTATTTCCTTATCTAGCTCATTTTTACAGATGAGGAAACTAAGACAAACAGGGATAAGTGATTCCCATGAGTGATCCTGGCTTTGAACTTGAATCTTTCGACTGCAGGCTCTGTATTCTAAGTACTACACTAGTATTCATGGCACCATATTTTAGCAAACACCAACAGCATGGAAGTACATGCATAAGACCACTGTGAGAATGGTGAGATGACTAAATACTAAGTCACATGAGAATCAGTTGAAGAAATTAATGGTATTTAGCCTGGAGAAAAGGAGATTTGGGAGGAAGGGGGCATAAGAGATGTCTTCAAGTATTTGAAAACTTGCCATTTGGAACAAGGATTAGACTTATAATGCCCTCTGGAGTCAAGCAGAAATTTCAACTTCCAACTGTGTAATTCAAAATCTTCCACAATAAGACTCTATCTTTCCCCCAGCTTTCCTCCCTTTCGGATACAAATATGAACTATTTAAAATTTTTCTACTCTTACCCAGCCCTCTCACCTTCAGGACCTTGCTTATATACTTTATCATGCTCAGGATAATATTTTATCTCTTCCCACTTGTCATGACTGAGCATCTCATCGCTCTCCCAAGACTACAGTTTCCTCATCTGTAAAAAGAGAAAGCTGAACTATGTGACCTTTAATGTCTCTATCAGTTCTATGATGTCTTTGTCTTCCCTCAAGAACCCAATCAGATACTTCCTCCTCAGTCAAGATTTCCCTAGCTCTATCTCCAAGTGGACATGACCTCACCTTTTTTTCAAATCTCTCAAAGCACCATCTGATTTTTTCCTTGTTCAGTTGTTTCGATGTCTGTTTGTGACTATTTTGGTTTTGCTTAGCAGAGATAGGGGAACAGTTTGCCAATTCCTTCTCCAGCTCATTTTACAGATGAAGAAACTGAGACAAACAAGATTAAGGGACTTGCCGAGGGTCAGACAGCTTTCAAGTGTCTAAGGCTAGATTTAAACTCAGGAAGATGAGTCTTCCTGACTCTGCGGCTGGCACTTTACACATTTCACAATCTAGCTGCCCTGATTCTTTCACCCTTGTGTTATAATAATGATATTGATAACTATAACCATCACAAAATAATAATTATTAAGAAATTAAAAGCGAATATCTAGAAAAATATGATCTAGAGGCAAAAAAATATATGTATAGCAGAAGCTCATTAATAGATAATAAATCCCTGCAATATAAATAGTAACCCCCAAGTACCTTAAAATTAAAAAAAAAAACTTTATTGGAATTAGAGCATCAATACAGATAAAACTGCTCCCCATAATCACCCAGATATAAAGTTGCCCCCAAATTTTAAAACTGGTAGATGTTACCGTAGCTAATACTCTGAACTTGAACCCTAAATCCATGGATTTAAAAGCTCTCAAAATACAGAGACCAAAGAGTCTGTTGTCCAATCAACTATTGGACTTGTCCTGCAGATGTTCAGTGAGCTGATAGAAGAAAATGGCCTCATAACTCAATCATCTTTCATTCAATCACAAAAATTTATTTCCCGATATTGAAGATTAAAGAATAATAGTTGTAGAGAGACTTGGCCTGGGATTATTTCTAGCTCTACTCTACCGAATATAAGGATGATGATGACAATAGAACTCAACCAACAAATTCTTCTGAAACCACATAATCACCACATACTAAACTGTTGTTCATAAAAACCTGGACACAACACCAATCCATAAAAATACCAGGACAGCATTTTTAATGGATAATGCCATCCAAAATACTCAACTTTTTCAAGCTAAATAGGATTAAAATTTTTTCAAAGAAAAGGAATAAATATCATGGGGGAGCATACATGAAAAGTTTGGGACAACAATTATAATAATATCTGAACTCCATGGTAAAGATGAGAAGAATTAGAATATAAAATGTTATTTAGAGAGGGTTTTAAAGATTTACAAGATATTACATATGCATTTCCATTTGTTCCTCACCACAATTCTGTGAGAAAAAAAACCATTATTATTACTATTATTACATTTTGCACATGAGAAAATTTGAGCCCAGGTGGCAAGTATTTGGCATAAGATTCAAACGTAATCTTTATAACCCAAAGCCCCTTATTATCTACTATATCATACTTTCTCTGCTTATTTGTGTGTCTACTACCCACATTGCATTCAAATTCTCTGAAAATAGGAGTTGTAATTTTTCATCTTTATGCCTCACGCAATATCTTGTATACTAAAAGTATTAAATACATGTTTATTGGATTTAATGGCTCTAATCTAGAAAAAATATGTGGAAGTTTCAGAAATGCAGTTTGCCGTTTGATAAAATGAGAAAATGTCCAAAAATCTAGCCCTTTCCCAAAGTAGAATAAGAACCTACTCAAATGGTTGACCAGTTAGAAATTCTGGAGAAAGCATTCCTGTTCCAGCACAGATGGGCTTTGATGGTTTCTGAGGTTCTTTCCAAGTAGTTACTGCTAGGGCTGTTACAGAGGTCCCAAGTAAATTAATTCTAAAGCAAAGTCCTAGAGAAGAAAAGGTAGAAGAACCTTAACAAAATGAAATACCTATTGAATTAATTGGAAATCTCTTCAAAGGATTATAGAAGGTGGTACTGATATGGATCTTGTTGATAATAGATAATTCTGATTATATTAAGTTAAAAAGTTTTTGCACAAAACTAATTCAGACAAAGATTAGAAGGGAAGCAATAAATTGGGAAAATATTTTTACATTTAAGGGCTCTGATAAAGGTCTCATTTCTAAAATATAGAAAGAATTGACAAAAAACTTAGTTCAAATTCAAGCCATTCTCCAATTGATAAATGGTCAAAGCATATGAACAATTTTCATATGAAGAAAATGAAACTATATCTAGTCATATGAAAAGGTGTTCTAAATTACTATTGATCAGAAAAATGCAAATTAAGATAACTCAGAGATACCACTGTGTAGACACACCCCGGAGATTGGCTAAGGTGACAGGAAAAGATAATGACGAATGTGGAAGGGGATGTGGGACAACTGGGACCCTGAGCCATTGTAGGTGGAACTGTGAACAGATCCAACCATTCTGGAGAGCCCTGTGGAACTATGCTCCAAAAGTTATCCCAACTGAGCATACCCTTTGACCCAGCAATGTTTCTACTGGGATTATATCCCAAAGAGATAGATCTTAAGGGTGGGAAAGGGACCCACATGTGCAAAAATGTTTCTGGCAGCCCTTCGGGGAGTGGCAAAATACTGGAAGCCAAGTGGTTGCCCATCAATTGGAGAATAGCTGAATAAACTATGGGATATGAATGTTACAGAATACTATTGTTGTGTACCCAGAGACCAGCAGGATGATTCCAGAGAGGCCTGGAGAGACTTACATGAACTGAAGCCAAATAAAATGAGCAGCACCAGGAGATCAGTATACAAGGGAACAACAAGACTACAGGAAGATTCGTTCTGACCCAACGTGGCTCTCTTCCACAATGACATGACTCAAAGCGGTTCCAGCTATTCAGTGATGAAGAGAGCCATCTCCACCCTGAGAGAGGACTGTGGCAAGTGAGTGTGAACCATAACATGGCACACTCTCTCTTTCTGGTGTTGTGTGCTTGCATTTTGTTTTCTTACTCATTTTCTCGCCTTTTTGATTAATTTTTCTTATGCGTCAAGAGAATTGTGTAAATGTGTTTATATATATTGGGTTTAACATATATTTTAACATGTATAACATATATTGGATCGCTTGTCATCTAGGACAGGAGGTGGAGGAAAGAGGAGAAAATGAGTTTTTGTTTTTGTTTTTATTTATTTATTTGCTGAGGCAGTTGAGGTTAAGTGACTTGCCCAGGGTCACACAGCTAGGACGTGTTAAGTGTCTGAGACCAGATTTGAACTCAGGAGTCCAGGGCTGGTGCTTTATCCACTGCACCACCTAACTGCCCCCAGGAGGGGAAAATTTGGAACACAAGGCTATGCAAGGGTCAGTATTGAAAAATTATCTCTGCATATGTTTTGAAAATAAAAAGCTTTCAAAAAAGAATATATTATTATCTTAAGAGAATTTTCTCATCTACTACAGAATTAACATGAACTTTTTCCATACTTGTATTTAAGTCATGCCAAACAAATGTTGCAATCAACTATACGTATGATAGTAAGTTGGGGAAAAAACTTTTTCTGATAAATAACTCATATAGGTCTGTCTACATCAATTAAATTCCTTAGATATGAAATTAATAGAGGCTTCTCTTGGCTAATGTGGTTATTCTGCCTTACAAGGGTCAGTTGGCAATCTTTGTGGGAAAGATAGTCTGCCTATGGAAGCATCTTTCTAGGTTTAACCACTTTGCTCAGATTTAGTCAGTCTTTGACCAATGGACCGAATTTCCCTGGTTCAAATAAAGTCCCTAATGTAGTCAAATGTGGCTCACTATCTTGTCCCAGTGTAAGCTGGAAGTCAGAGAAACAGATTTCCTATTAGGAGTATTGCAGACATACAAAAGTTACATTTAGCTTTTGATAAATGAAAACATATGCTTATGTAAGAGCGGCCAAAGAATTTTAAAGGGAAACAGCAGCAAGACAAGAAGACAAGCATTTCTCATAAATCGCATCACAGCCTTCTCATGGATAACTTCCAGTATTTCCAATGGGAAAAAAAAGAAACTGGTCACTCATTGTGGATGAAATAGATAGTTCTTTTTTCTCTGCCCTTAGAAGTGTGGCTTCCCAGGCAAAGCTTCGCTGAAATGAAAGCCAAGAAAGTAAGATGGAAAATGAACCTGTACGTAATAAAAGCTTGTCTCTTACTGACATGCTGTCCAAATAGTTATAAGGGAAGGAATTACTGCTAAATGGAAACACACGTCTACATATAGAACTGACTAGGGGAGGATGATGAGAGAAGAATGTTAAAAATTACTTATAAATTCTAGGTTTTCCTCCAAGTAAGAGATGTTGAAATGAACCCTCCCTTCTCTTCTTTGAAGATGTAGGGAACTATGGACATAAGACACTATATATGGCAGACTTGGTTGCTATGTTAATTTTGCTGAATTTTTTTTTCTTTTTTGAAATCTTTTATTATAATTGAAGTTTATTATAAAAAGGAGGAAGATTGAATAATCGATATTTTGGGAAATATAGATGATATAAAAACAAGTTGAAATTTAAAAATACAAAAACCTGCTTTACACGTTGACTTTTTTTTTTAAAGGATGAGCTTGAAAGCTAGAAAGAAACCTCATTTTATCTTCAAGACCACCTCATTCAGTCATCTCAATTTACAAGTAAGGAAAACAAGACCAGGTTCACAAGGGACTTGATCAAGCACCAGAGTCATGATTTTGAACTCAGACCTCAGCTTTAAGAGTTAAGACTCTTTCTGCTCTATTATCTTCCTTCTTAATGTGTTATTATTACTCTTTAATCTTTCTTCCTTCCTTATACAAAGGAAAGTCACCCAACCAGATCTATAAACCCAGAAGACACCTCTGTGAAAAAGGGAAAAAAACATGAGGTCCTGATGGCTGGAGGCAGGAGCAATGAACATACAGTTTTTGGTGGTATCCTAGTATGAATTCAGAGTATGGAACAAAGCAAAGAAATTCCTGGTCTTCAACAATAAAAGATCCCCAAAATGTCCAGCTCCTGATAAAGGAAAACCTGAACTAAATTGAGAAAAGAAAAGGGGAAAACAGGAAGAGTAAACTCTGCATCTGACAGGCTGTCAGCCTGCACCTCAGTGAACAGAGGCGATAAAGCAGATAGACAGCAGCTGCAGAAGAATATGACAATATTACAAGCCACATATGGTTTCCTCCCAAAAAGTCTTGTCATTAATTTATTTTCCTGTATTCCTCCCAAATCAATGCTGTATGGGATGGGGATGGGTAGGTTGGTGTGCTGGAGCAAGGGGCATGTTCCATCCCTGAGTGGAAGAAGACAAGGTTGTAACATTACCACGTGTATGTTCTTATCTGCCGTCATTCATGGCACTGAGATGAATGACCATGGTCCCTCTCCTCCAGGATGGAATGTGGCCATCCTTCTCAAATATGTATTAGACATTCTATGTTTGTGACACTATGTGTTTTTCTGAGAAAAGCAAGTTAAACCACCACAGTTCTACATATTCTGAATTTTTTAAGGAAATGATACATATTAGTTGGTTTCTGGGGAAAGCCATTTAGCACTATCACATGCACAGTTTTTTTTTAATTATTATTTAGGAAGATTTGGAAGAAACAAGGGATAGATGAAGCTATAGAGGATATAGATAAATAGAATGTATACTCCTTGAAGGCAGGACTCATTCCAGTTTTGACTTTGTATGTACAGTACCTAGCACAGTATCTGGTACATAGTAGGCAATTTTTTTTAGCTTCATTAGTAGGATCTACAATTTGGAAATCAGAGAACCTACAAGTAGTTCAACTTTCTAAGCCACAAAAAGGAAATGCTTGTGAGGAGCATCTGGGCTGTTGTAATGTGCTAAATATTTTCTCTTAGTTATTCCTGACCAGTTTTCTTACCTTTGGCTACCTGCATTCTTTTACCTTATTTCCATGACTTGTATAATGTACATAATGTGAGTTAACTACTTACTATAGCACTTTGTCACCATCGGGCTGGATCTCATAAAGCAAGACAAATATATTGCGTAGGTCCTCAGAATCTGTCTTAGGTCTTTTCTTTTAGAAGCTGAAGTCAAGAAGTGAATAAAGATCAGCTTTAAGAAGAAATTTTACCCTAATCAACAGTCAATACATGGACGTGAAATCATGAAAAGATCTGACTAAATATCAGGATATTAGAGAACACTACTAGTTAGATGATTGTGGGATGAATCCACATGGCTACGATGTATTTCTGGATCCTTCCTCCAGAAAACACTCTTCTCTAGATCTTCAGTCTAGAAAAGATTACCTTATAGAGTCTTTTCTATATTTCTAATCTAGAAAGAAGTCTTTTCTAGATTCTTTTCTGGCTTCCTCCTCTAGAAAAACCCTGTTTTCTAGCTTCTTTTTCAGATTATCAATCTAGAAAACATTATCTTATAGAGTTTTTTCCTAGGTTTTTCTAACTCTTTTTTAGATTCTTTTCTGAATTTTCAATCTAGAGAACCCTCTTTTCTAGATTCTTTTCTGGATCCTCTTCTAGAAAACCCTCTTTTCAATATTCTTTTCTGGATTCTCCCTCTAGAAAACCTTCTCTACAGATGAGAAAACTGAGGACAACAGTAACTTGCCCTGAGTCATTTAGCTAGTTTCTGGCATAAATTCAGGTTTTCCTAATTCCAGGTCCAGCATCCTGTACTCTATGCCAGTATTGTGGTAGAAGATAAATTCCTGATTACTGAATGACTTCATTCTTAAATTGCTATTTAAGTAAAATTAATACACAATATATAATCCCCTTAAGAGGGCCATACTATTCTGGTGTTGGTTAGGAAAATTCAAGATGAAGGCAAGCTAGAGAAATTCTATTAAGACATTGGTGAATCAGAGATTTGAGAATTAAAGCTCTAAATTAGAGGAATTAATTGAAACTATCAAAAGTTATACTCTTGAAGCAAGCAGTAAGAGCTTTCTACGTGCCAGACATTGTGCAATGTATTCAGGATACAAAAGCAAAAGAGAAATAGACCCTAATCTCAGGGATTTTATCCTCTAATGGGGGAAGACAACATGTAGAACTATAGCTATAAAATATGTATATATTCCAATGAATATTATGTTTATGCAATATATGCAAAACAAATACCAAATATCTTTGGAAAGGAAGGACCTAGCAATTAAGAGACCCTAGCAACGCTTTGTGCAGAAAGGTACACTTGAGCTGAATCTTGAAGGAAGCCATGGATTTAAAGAACTAAAGATAAGGAGGAAGAGGATCTAAGTATGGGGGATAGCCAAAGAAATGGAAATACACCAAAAGCATTGGTGTAAGGAATGATGAGACAGCCAGTCTAGCTGGTTCAAAAAGTATGTGAAGAGGAATAATATGTAAAAATGCTGGAAAAGTAGGTTAGAACTAGATTGGAGTTTGTCAAAAAAGAATAATTGAAATTGAGTGATTGAGAAGGACATCCAAGGAGGAAGCCATGAATTAACACCACTTGAATTAGCTAGGCTTTCAATTCGTCTCCAGCCATCACCTCCACCACCTATCTTTTTATTATTATTATTATAGCTTTTTTATTGACAAAACATATGCATGGGTAATTTTTCAACATTAACCCTTGCAAACACTTCTGTCCCAAGTTTTCCCCTCCATCCCTCCATCCCCTCCCCTAGATGACAGGCAGTCCCATACATGTTAAAACACGTTAAAGTATATGTTAAATACAATATAAGTATGCATATTTGTACAGTTCTCTTATTGCAGAAGAAAAATCGGATTTAGAAAGAAGATAAAAATAACCTGGGAAGGAAAACAAAAATGCAAGCAAACAATAACAGAAAGGGTGTAAATGCTATGTTGTGATTCACATTCATTTCCCAGTGTTCTTTCACTGGGTGTAGCTGGTTCTGTTCATCACTGATCAATTGGAACTGAATTGGATCCTCTCATTGTTGAAGAGAGTCACGTGTATGAAAATTGATCATCAAGTAGTACTGTTGTTGAAGTATATAATGATCTCTGGTCCTGCTCATTTCACTCAGCATCAGTCTCTCCAGGCCTTTCTGAAATCATCCTGCTGGTCATTTCTTATACAATAATAATATTCCATAACATGTACCATATACCATATTTTATTCATATACCATATTTTATTCAGCCATTCTCCAATTGATGGGCATCCACTCAGTTTCCAGTTTCTGGCCATTACAAAGAGGGCTGCCACAAACATTCTTGCACATACAGGTCCCTTTCCCTTCTTTAAGATCTCTTTGGGATATAAGCCCAGTAGAAACACTGCTGAATCAAAGGGTAGGTACAGTTTGATGATTTTTTGAGCACAGTTCCAAATTGCTCTCCAGAATGATTGGATCTGTTCACAGTTCCATCAACAATGGCTCAGGGTCCCAGTTTTCCCACATCCCCTCCCACATTTGTCATTATCTTTTCCTGTCACTTAGCCAATCTGACAAGTGTGTAGTACCACCTATCATCTTAATACCCAAAACAACAACAAAAACATGCCTAAGATCAGGTTTTGTTTTTTTCTGTTTTGTTTTATCATGAATCTAGTTAAGAATCTGGCAAAACCTGCTTTCTGGAAATAATGGTTTTAAATGTGTAAGATAAAATAATAGGATTACAGAAGAAATTTATCTTCAAAATAAAATTATCAAGACACAAAAAGGGGAGTTCACAAATCTCAAGTTAAGAATCCTTGAAGGAATATGTGCCTCTGGGGTCCCCCTCTCCTACCTGGTCTCTCCATGACTACACATCTAAGAAAGCCCCAGACATGCTTCACTTTACACTCTCTTCTCATAAGATCTCTTTATGTTCCCCTATTCCTTCCTACTCCTTTAATTCTAGTACCAAAAACCAAAATCAAATTAATTGGCTCTATTTCTGGATGGTGCATGTAAATCTACTTCCTTACAATCCTACTTAACATCCCTGTGATTTTCAAAACAAAAATACGACTTTCAGGTTACCACTTGTGTGTTGTCTCCCCTTTTAGATTTTAAACTCCCTGAAGAGAGGGACTATCTTGCTAGCTTGTATTTATTTTCCTAGCACTTAGCACAATCCTTAGCATAAAATGCTTATTGCTTATCAATTCACTCAGTGAGATTAGGCAAGCAAGTCACATCTAAAAGTTTATGCTAAATACACATATACACATGAACCCAACACAAAACTAACTAGTCTTCCCTTTTCTTATTTACACTCATGTAGGTATATCACAGATAACACTATTAAGCAGGTATATCTAGACATTTATAAGATACCCTTTGAGTATCTAAATTATTATCAATATCTAAAAACTTTGAAAATAACAATAAAGATCCTATTTAATTAAGAAATATCCTAATGTCTATTTTTATGACATAATCTTGGAGAAGTTCTCTTAAAGACAACAATGAAACAAAGAAGTTACCTTGGTATCTATATTTGTTTTGTTTCTGTCTTTTCACCCTACAAATAACAACGTTAAATAAGCATTTGAATATAATGCATATCTGTTTGTAATGATACTCCAATATCCAAGTTCCAATAAGTGACTGGAGAATGGATACAGCGAGACTCCTCTTACTTCTCAAATGTTCACTCATTTTCCCCACTTGCATTCCCAACACTAATAGGGGAATCTCAGGAACATTGGTAAACACAGAAGTCCTGTCTCTTACAGGCTTGTTTCTCTGATAGTCCTATGGACTCACATGCTTGGGCATCCACACCTGTGTGGTATATACTTATTATTCATAGCTCCCAATCCTTGCATCCATGGCCACTATACAGCATTAGTAGATTGCAGTAACTTCTCAGGTTTCCTCATTTAGAAACTTTTTCCAACAGCTCTCTCCTTTCCTTATTACTATCATAACTTGGTCATGCCTGATATTATTCAATCTGACTTGCCCTTTTTTCTCTCAGAAATCCATTTTCTTCTTCCAAAAATTGTCTGGACTTCCAGACATTATGGGAAAGTCAAGTCCTTTCCTATTATGTCTGATATATCTAACTTGGACTTCTACTACCATAAAAAACAAGAAACCTACATGCTTGAATTCTCATTCTTTTCCAAGAAATGTTCCCATACTCCATGTTCCAAAGACTGCATCATTTTTCAGCCCTAGAATTCATACTTCAGTAGTACCCAAACCCACGCCCCTCCCTCTTATTGGATGGCTTCTTCCAAAACCTCCAAGTTAAGAGGGTGCCCAAGCCATACAGACTGCAATTTTGAGAGCTGAGTACTATTATCCTCCTCTGCCCCTTTCTAGCTTCTTTTTAGGCAGAATGCAAGCTCCTTGAGGTCAGGGACTCTTTTTTTGCTTGTATTTTTATTTCCAGGGTTTTTAGCCCAAATAACTGTGGACAGGATGAGTAGCAGGCACCTGTTAAATGCTTGTTGACTGTTGTGGAATGATTGACAAAGAGGTGACTGAATGATGTTCTTGTGTAAGAAATGAACAAAAGAAGAATTTCTTCTCTCTTGTCACACATCATCTTGGAGAAATTAGATTTGGCAATGGAAAGTATGACAAAAAAGTATAAATGCTTAAATGGAGTAACTTTTCATAAAGAATGTGAGAGATAAAGGATTTATTCATATGCAGAAATAACCAGCTTAAAGTTTCAGACAGTTTGAAAATTTTACAACTTATTTCAACAAATTTCATTGGCAAAAAAATTAAATAAAATATAATTCTTAAACCCTTGTTTTCAGTAGCAAGGAAAGTATGAATGGATAGCTAGTTATGCATCTTTTGTGGATCTGATGCTAAAAAGTTGAAACATCATTAGAAATTGGAATTCTTACAGCAGAGATATGCATCAACAACTCTATCCTCAGTACACAAAATATTATAAGGGCAGAGATCTAAATTGAAGTCTAAAAATAGCCTGATAAAATTATTTTCTTCTTTCCCTTCATGAGAAAAGGGAGCAAGCTGACATCAATATCTTGAGGGCACAACTGACTTCTGGGAGATTATGTGAAAGTGCCGATTATGTAACTGCTCTTTCTGTGCTCAAAGTGACTGCCCCAGAAAAGAAGGAAGGAAGAGCAATTACACTGTTGCCTGAAAACCAATAATGGCTATTTGATTATGATTATTCATAGAAAAAAGATGATAGACTGCTGTGTTAGAAACAACCACTAAGTGAATTTGGATAAGACTCTGAGAAGGGAATTATATATTTTTTGTTACTTTCTTTTCATCTTCCAACCAGTCATTTGAACATGACACCAAACTTTAAGCATAGACTGTCACATTCCTATCAATATTCAATGTCACTGCACTAGTTAAATTATCTCCACTGGATACACTAAATGACAGGCTTCTTGCTGTGGGGGATTATCTGCACTTTGATTCTAAATGTGAGCTAGATGAAGAGGGGGAGCTGGCATGTCGAATGCAGGAAATTAACTAATTTTCAAGAAAATCAGAAAGACATTTTGCAGCAAATATTTACTTCCCTGTTTATTTTTTACAGCTACAGGACACACATTACCTAATCTGCAGCTTGTTGCATTTATTGACTCCATGAACAAAAGGAGAGCAGTTTTCATTCTAAAGAAAACAATGGGGCATGCTTTTTTGATATACTGATGAAATATACTACTGTGTCTCTTAAGTCGATCTGCCTTGAAGGGATATATTTAACCTTGATGGATGAGAAAAAAGATGGCATAAAAAAATTCTCTTATCATAGAATTCACATCTAAAGCCAGTTTCCCAAGATCCTTTGCATTTCTGATTTCACAGAATGCCTTCAAGTTTAACACAGAGACAATAACAATCTATAAGCTAATGGTTATCTTCTTTAGGAAAAGTTTCACATATAATAAGCCAAAAGGAGGATTTTGAGAAGCCTAAATTGTAAAAATGTACCCACATCTCATGATGGGGGCTTACTAATTACCTTATAGGATAATTGATCATGGTTCCAATTCAGTTTATGAGAAGTATTTCAGAACCTTTATCTTTCCCAAATCTGACAGGGGAGGATTTCAGGGTTTCTGGACAAAGAAGAAGTGATTGCTATTTATATTCAATCTGTGTCATTTATTTGTTTGTTTATCTATCTAGATCTTTTTTGAACTAGATGAAATTTACCTCAATTGCTACCCAGCCTTAATCACCAAATGAGTGTAGTTCAGTCAGACTGAGACTTGTGGAAGACCTTTACTCAAAAAGACTAAAGTCTCCCACTGCATCCAGTGGGACCTTGATCTGGCCATTTGGCCCAGATGACTCTGGAAGGGAAAATGAGACAGGTGACCTTGTATAGTCACTTAAATCCAATTCACTTGCATGTCATGGCATTCCCTTTCCAATGTCCTAGTCCTCTTCAAGAATGGACAAACAACAACAGTATGAATCGGGGTCCAAACAATGAACAAATGGGACTTGACCTGGGAGCTATTTGGTAGCTAATCAATGAGAATGAGAGTGCCTTCACTTGCCATAGCTCTCAGTTTGGAGAGGATATCTAGTTCCTGCTGCCTGAGATGGTTTCTAGGATTTATCACCATCTGGCATTTAGTAGATATTTGGTAAATGCTTGTTGCTTTTGATTGAATGTGGTGGTAATCAGGATCAAGGGTATTCATGTCAGTCGAGGTTCATGGTTGTTCTGGTGTCCCTTCCAGAGTTTATACCAGTGTGAGATCAAACAATAACGAGAGTTGTGAGGTCATTTTGGTTTATTACTACTCACAGGAGTAGCAAGGGTATCCCCAAAGACCCATTCACATGTGTCATCATAGTGTGGCATTGGTCCTGAGTCCCCAAAGGTAAGAATTTAGAAATAAATTCTAGAGGAGCAGAACACAAAAAACGCACACACTCTAGTAGATTGACCATCATAGAATCTAAAGCTTAGAGCTGAAAGGAACCTTAGAGACTAAGGGGAGAACTGAATCATATTAATATTGACTGTCTCTATAAAAATGAAACAAGTAACGAAGTTCCAGCTAACTCTAAAAATAGTTCATAGATTTTCCTCATAGATACAATAAGTTCTTTAAGGGCAGGAACTGTTTTTTCCCTTTTGTGTTTTGTTTTGTTGTCAGGTTTTTTTTGTTTGTTTATTTTGTATCTCCAGCACAGTAATCAACACATAGGTATTTAACAAATTTTTAGTGACTGACTGAAATAAAGATGGTTACTTTATTATGCATCAAAATACAGTAAGAAATTTATTTTGTAGAATATTTATGATCATCTTGCAAGCCAGCACTCCTGGTGCAGAAAGCCCACTTTGATAGGGCAGACATATATTTATTGCAGAGAATGATGAGACAACTTGGCATAAGCCTTCATACTTAATGGCTTCAAAACAAATGTGGGCACAGGGGAGGATGCAATTCACGACCTCTTTAGCCTGTGTCTGCATCTATAAAATGAAGGGGCTGGACTTGAAGGTCTTTATGGCCCCTTGCAGCTCTAAATTTATGATTCTAAGAGCCTGTAAGTAGGAAAGAAATTATAGTTCAGTATCAAAAAATGAAAAAGACCAAACACTGAACAAGAGATCAAATGCCTCTAAATCTTGAGTACTTTCTCCAAGAAGAAAGGTATAAGGCACTGGACATAATGAGCAACAAATAATGCCACAAAAATGAAATAGTCTATATCTTAAAAGAAAATTAGTTGTTATCAATACGGGAGTCATTCCTGAATCATTAGTCTTGGTGCAATAAGAACATTGACTTCTTGTTCAGTCATTTCAGGTATGTTCAACTCTTCCTAACCCTATTTGTTTTTTGTTTTTGTTTTTTTCCAAAGGTACTAAAGTGATCTACCATTCCTTCTCTATTTCATTTTACAGAGGAAAAAAATGAGAGAGATGGGATTAAGTGACTCACTCAGGTCACTGAGTCAGTAAATATCTGAGAACAGATTTGAATTAAAATCTTCCTGACTCCAGGCCAGGCACTCAATCCACTGGGCCATCTAGCTGCTCATTCACTACATAGAGAAAATATTAAAATTGGTATCAAATTAGAAAAATAAAAATGAGAAGATATGGTGTGAAATGAAAATAGTTCTAAGACAACATAAATTTTAAAAATCTAGAATGAGCAAAAGCCGAGTATTTTTGCCAAGCAGAGAGACATGGCAACCAAAGGCAACACTAGTTTAGGACATAACTTGTAAAACCTTAGGGATCAAGGTGACAAAATGTCACCGTATTGGCCCTCTATCAGCAAGATACCTTTCATATATACACAAAAATATTGATAGTATTTTTTTCATAAAATGTTGAAGATAAATAGAAAGAAAAAGAAATTTACAGAAAATCTGGCATGAAATACAATTAAAACAGATGAACTCAAAAAATTTAAGAATGAAATTGGATAGAAGAAAAGAAGATGAAAATTGGAAATGATTTTTTTAAAAGAACTCTTTCTCTCATTATAGTAGAGCTAACATGCTTGTATTCTATTATCACAGCTCCTAATGCACTGTTCCACAAAACTAAAATGGCCCTCAAAATGGAAAAATTAGCTGGGCCAGACAAAATATAAACAAAAGAAGCTTGTAATTTCGAGCATATTGAGATGTCCATTCTTAAGACATCTAGAAAAGGAAGAGAAAAGGAGAAAAAATAATTATTATTACTATAGAAAAAACACAATTGAGAAGGTATATATATATATATTAGAGAGAGAGAAGAAAATAGGCATGAGTCAATAGTTATATGTTATATATATATAATAATCTTTGAGAATAATTTATACATGAGTTGAAGACATATTTAATGAAAATATAAGAATGGGAATAGACAAGATTTTTCAAATAATATTGTTCTAGCATAACATATTTTACAATATAGCCTCACAATGACTAAAAGAAAAAAGAGAACTTTTGTATTTGTGGGCAGGAAAAGGACAACTGATTGGATTTAAAAGATAGTATAGTTTTAAATGCTTTTCTCTAACAAGATATTGCTGCATTATAAAAGTATAATAGATTCATTGAAAATTGGAGCAATAGAGTTAATTTGTTACATAATTCTGTGGGTGCCAATATTAAGACATAGAACATATCTGCTTCTGGATGAAATGCCACAAATAATTTCTTTCCTCAGAGATCTTTCATTCAGGGGTATATAATGTATGTGCAGATACAAAAAAAATGCAAAATAATTTCTAGAGGGAGACAGAGAACTGAAGGGTAAGAGTAGTCTTTATTTAGTGATAGTAATGATAGAACTTTGAAAGATACTGGGCATTCTATAAAGTATAGATGATGCGGGAGAACCTCTGAGGGTTAGGAGATAGCCTGTGCAAAGAACTACAGATAGAAATGAAATCATTCATCTGGACAGTAGCAAGCAAACCAGATGGACCAGAAAGCTTAATGCATGAAGGAGAGTGATTTTCAAATCTCTAGGAAGGTAGGCTGGAACCTTGCTGTGAAGGGTTTTAAAAACCAAACAGTAAAAATTGCATTGTATCCTCAGAGCAGGAGGTAACTATTTTGAGAATACCAATTGGCAAGGCAGAGCCAAGACAGAGGAGTCAAGGCAGAAATTCACCTGTGCTTTCCCCCAGCCACCTCCAAATATTTTAATATAATAAATCTAAATAAATTCTAGAGGAGCAGAACACAAAAAGGTGGAGTAAAATTATGCTCCAGCTTAGAAGTTTGAAATGAAAGGTCTGTTGCACCAGGGTGAGAAAGTAATATAGTTCAGTGTAGGTACCAGCATCCCAATCAGTTACAGATTTCTGAGGAATTAAATCAGTGGCAGCAGTAGTTGGTTTCCAGACCTGTAAGCCTGCAGACAGTAAAGGGATAGGACAATGGGTCAGAATGAGATTTACAGGAGTCCCTGTACTGACACCAGAGGCAGGATTCAGTTGCATTGCCTATACTTGGATATGGGTCACAGTCCTGGGTATTAGTCCCAGTAGGAGGAGGAGTACTAGCATTGTAGAGCTTGTAGCTAAAGGAGAGCAGGGACCCTGGTCACAGTCTGAGGACAGAAAAAAAGTGCTTATGGTAGCTCCCAGTATAGGAGATCAGTAAACACACCTCTCCCTAGACCATACCACCTTGGAAGAATCAAAAACTTGTAGGTCTCCAGAATTTCCTCTGAAAGCAGCTATTAAAAAAAAAACAAACCTGAAGCTTGGGACAGTGCCCTTTCTATTTGGGAATTGGGGTCCCATTCTAATATAGATTTAAAAGTCAAGAAATAGATTGAAAAATGAGCCAACAACAGAAAAATTCTGACCACAGAAAATTACTTTAGTGAGAAGGAAGATCAAAACACACACTTAGAAAAAGATAACAAAGTCAAATTTCCTGTATCCAAAACCTCAGGGGGAAAATATTAATTGATTTCAGGTAATGGAAGAACTCAAAAATAGTTTAAATCATATAAGAGAGGTAGAGGAAAAATTGGGGAGAGAAAAGAGAGTAATACAAGAAAGTCATGAAAAAACAACAGTTTCATGAAGTATATACAAAAATACTATAGAAAATAATACTTTAAAAACAGAATAGGTCAAATGGTAGAAGAGGCACAAAAATCCAACAAAGAGAAGAATGTCTTGAAGAGGAGAATTGGCCAAATGGAAAAAGGGGTATAAAAGGTCATTGAAGGAAATAATCCCTTAAAAAGTTAGGATTGGGCAAGGGGAAGCTAATGACTTCATGAGACAGCAAGACACAATTAAGCAAAATCAAAATAATGAAAAATAGCAAAAAAAAGTAAATACCTCATTGGAAAAACAACTGATCTAGAAAATATATCCCAGAGAGATAATTTAAGAATTATTATACTATCTTAAGTCCATGATTAAAAAAGAGCTTAGATATATCTTTGAAGAAATTATTAAGAAAACTACCCTGATATTATAGAATCAAAGGATGAAATAGAAATTAAAAGAATCTATCAATCACCTCCTGAAAGAGATATCAAAATGAAAACTCCCAGAAAAATTATAATCAAATTCCCAGAGCTCCCAGGTCAAGAAAATAAATGCATGAAGCCAAGAAGAAATGATTGAAATATCAAGAAACCAAAGTCAAGGAAAGACGAGATTTAGAAACTTCTACATTGGAAGGCTTGGAATATTATAATCCAGAGAGCAAAAACCTAGATTTACAAACAAGAATCATCTGCACAGTTGAGTATAATTCTTCAGGAAAAAAAATGAATATTCAATGAAATAGAGGACCCGCAAGCATTCCTGATAAAAAGACCAGAGCTGAAGAGAAAATCTGAGTTTCAAGTTCAAAATTCTAAAGAAGCATAAAAAGGTAAACAGAAAAGAGAAGCCATAAGGGATTCAATAAGGTTAAACTATTTATATTCCCACATAGGAAAATGATATTTGTAACTCCTAAAATTTTTCTCTTTTATTAGGACAGATAGGAGGAGTACACATAGACAGAAAGCAAATGTGAGTTGAATGTGATAGAATGATTATCTAAAAAAAAAAATCAAGGGATGAGAAAGAAGAATGCACTGGGAAAAAAAGAAAAGGGAGAAGTAGAATATGATAAATTATCTGATATAAAAGAAGCCCAAAGGAGATTTTACATTAGAAGGAAAAATGGGGAAAGCAGGGAAGAGAACACATGAGCTTTACTGTCACTGAAATTGGCACAAAAAAGGAATAATATACACCCTCAGTTGGGTATAGAAATCTATCTAACCATGTAGGAAGAGAAGGGAAAAGAGAAAAGGAGGGGGAAGCTGATAGAAAGGAGGGCATTTTGGGGTGGTAAAAATCAAAAGCAAAATACTTTTGAAAACTGATAAGGTAAAAGGAAAGGGGAGAAGGAGGGAGGGAGAGAAAGAGAAGGGAAAGGGAATAAAGGAAGGAGGGAGAGATGAAGGGAGAATGATAAATAGTGGGAAAATAGGATGGATAGAAATACATAGTTGGTAATCATTACTGTGAAAAAAAATTTTACTGTGAGTTTCCCTGATAAAAACTTTGTATCTCAAACCTATAGAAAATGGGGTCAATTTTAAAAAAATAAAAGTCATCCCTCACCTGATAGTCAAAAGATATTAACAACCACTTTTCAGACAAAATAATTCAAAGCTATCTATATAGTGATATAAAATGCTCTAAATCATTATTGATGAGAAAAATGCAAATTAAAACAACTCTGAACTACTACCTCACACCTGTCAGATTGGCTAATATGATGAAAACAGAAAAATGACAAATGCTGGAGGGAATGTTGAAAATTTAAATACTAATGTACTATTGGTAAAGTTGTGTAACGATTCTGGAAAGCAATTTGGAACTATGTCCAAAGACTATAAAACCATGCAAGCCCTTTGACTAAGCAATATCACTGCTAGGTCTGTATCCCAAAAAGATTTAAATTTTTTTAAAAAGGAAAGGGATCTATGTGGACAAAATATTTATAGCAGCTCTTTTAGTGGTAGCAAAGGAAGGAAGATACACTTAGATAAGTAAGTACAAAATTTTGAAAAGATAAGTAAAGAAAGGGATGATGGAATTTTTGAGCCTAGAGTAAATGGTATCATCAAAAGAAACAGCAAGGATTGATGGCAGAATGGACTCTGGGAAAAAAATTAACTCTCCAATATCAGGCAAGTTATGAGCCTCAACTTCTATATCTTGCAATGCAGAGATTAAAATAAATGCCCTATCAAACTTTCAGGGCAGTCGTAAGGATCAAATGAGAGAATATCATGTGTAATATATAAAGTTCTATGCAAATGTAAGATAATTAATAATATTACCATATACCCACTAAAATCTCCAAGGAGATCCAGAGGTAGAGAAAGATTACTGGTCCCATTCAGTTAAAAGGAGGCAATCATTTTTAATGTAAAGGTTTAATATAGAGAAGTGATGAGAAGAGAAAGACAGAAATGACAATGAATCATGGTAGATTGACCCCCCACAATTAATGGGACTACAACAGCAAGTCAAGGATCACATCCCAGCCTTTCTTCCCCACTTCCCCCAAACTCCTAAAAATTATCAGTTTTATTAATGGTATGGTAAATTTCCACAGTTGAAATCCCTTCTTTCTACATCTTTTTATTTGTTTTGATTTTTTTTATTTAATAGCCTTTTATATACATTTATATGTATGGTCTACATCTTTTTAACACAATCCCTTAAGATTTCCATAAGCTCTCCCATTGGACGACTGTTCTGGAGTGGTGGGAATCAGTTAAGGACCATTCTTGAACATCAACACTGATGAAGCTCCTTCAGATATGACAACTTCATCACTATCTTGGCTGAAGGTACTTCCAGAGGAAAATAGAAGAGTTCAGAGTGGAAGTGAATAGGGACAGGGTTCCAAGAGAAGAAGGGAGATTCATTTTAATTGAGATCCAAGTTAAATGACTTACCCCAAATCTTAAATACAGGACTTCTAACCCTAAAGCCAATGTCCTTTCCACTGTACGATTCTGCCTCTTTATTACTCCTATATCTGCCCTCTGAGATCTCTCTTCTTTTTTATTTTATTTTATTTTAATATTATTTTTATTAAAGCTTTTCATTTTCAAAACATATGCATGGATAATTTTCATCATTCACCCTTGAAAAAAAATTTTCCCTTTCTTCCCCTCTTCCCCTCTTCTAGACAGCAAGTAATTCAATATATGTCAAACGTGCAATTCTTGTATATATATTTCCACAAATAAGCATGCTGCACAAGAAAAATCAAATCAAAAAGGAAAAAAATGAGAAAGAAAACAAAATGCAAGCAAACAACAACAAAAAGTGGAAATATTATGTTGTGATCCAAGATAAAATTTTGAGATATCTCATTAATAGTCAATTACTCTTTGGGTCTGGATATTCAATCAAATTGAATCATAATGGTACTATTAGTAAACTTGCAACTTACCATCTTCTTGGAAGGAAAGCATGAGATTTCAAACACTTAAATTATTATTTTCAAATTATTAAAATCTAAATAAATCACATCAATAATTTTCCTCTGATCTAGTCTAATAACCTTGTCAAAAAAGAAAATAAGACTATGACATTTTTGATGAAAACCTGTGATCATTGCTTCTTTTTCTACATATTCACTAACAATCTTTTTGATAAGAATTTGCAGAATTTTGCTAAAAATTAAAGAGAAAATGATTCAATATAGTTTGTAGATAATGTCTCTTTCTTCCCTCCCTTACCACTTATTTTTTCCTTAAATAAGGACATAGAACCTTTTCCAGTTCTGATTTATTTCTCCTATCCTACATAATCTTTCAAAATCATTGACAATAACTCTGTAATCTCATTTTGCTGCATGTGGTGGGGGGGGGGGATTCATGTGTATATTGTGTATGTATGTGTGTATGTGTTTGACCAGTCCCCTGTGAAGTAGTTCATTTACTCCCAGAGATTTGAATTCATTAAATGAAATTAAGTGCTTTCTCACTATCTCTCAATCTTAAGTATGAACTTTCCTTTATGATTTTTTGTTTTGTCCTGTTCAAACCCAAATATCATTCTCTTTGGCATAGACAGTGAGTAAAGTAAGTTATAGAGTTATAATTGTATTCCCTTAAGTTATCATCTCATCCCATCCTAACCCTTCTCTGTTATGCTTCTCCCAAATATATCTAAAATAATCCCTTTTGTCATCTTTAGCTTTTTTTTTTAACCAACCTCAGTCAACTCTCTGCTCTTACAGGACAATCCCATATTATTGCATTCATCTTATGCCATCCATCCTTTCAATCTTCTATACATGTATTTTTTGATATTTAAGTTGGTCAATGAGTTACTGGTGTATCCATCTCAGAGTTGGGGATATTTTTTTCCTTCTATTTTCTCCTTGGAATAGTTTCTATTTGGGACTTCAGAATTTCATTCTTGAGAATTCCCCTTCCTCATGCATTGACTGTCCTAGTAAAATTTTAATCTGTAAATTTTATCATTTCTCTGAACTTTTTGTCATCTCTCCTCTAAACTTCTAGATGATATATTATTTCTTAATTTCCTTTCTTTCCCTTTCACAAATTTTAAGAGAGAATAGTTCCTTCCCACAAAGGTTTCCATCATTTATTATCACCTTAGAAATATGTTCTTCCTTGTTGATGATAGTCAATACAGAATAGAAGTTTCCTTTCCTTTTTGAAGGATACAATTATCATTAAGGCAAATTGAGAAAGTTGTTAGTTACTTATCACATATTGTATAATTAACAAATAATAAAACTGGGACACAAATCCAGGTCTTCTAATTCTCAATTAGAGTCCTTTGTACTACACCAGGTTACATTCAAAGGTCAGTTTCTTTCTTTCTTTCTTTTTTCTTTCTTTCTTTCTTTCTTTCTTTCTTTCTTTCTTTCTTTCTTTCTTTCTTTCTTTCTTTCTTTCTTTCTTTCTTTCTTTCTTTCTTTCTTTCTTTCTTTCTTTCTTTTTTTGTTTTTTCATGTTTTTCCACATGCTACTTGATGTCCAAAAATTTCAGTATGTTCATATTAAATTATTTATGGTATATTATCACTGATTCTGGTCCCTGGCTTTTTAGCAAACAGTTGTGTCAGCTGACCAAGTTCTACTTTAAAGGTGAAAATGAAGTTTATTTAATTTCATCACTATTATTAATAACTGTCACCATGTAAAAAGCTAATTGAAATGCTAACACAACAAATATTCAGTTCAAGTCTAAATTTTACAAACTATTTCTTTTGTAGACTTGAATGCCTTATGACAGACAGTAAGCCCCCCAATCACCAGAGAGGCATTTAAACCACAGTTAAAAGACTATCTGTTGAGCTGCTATAGAAAGAGTTTCTGCAGTTTACATTGATAAGAGATTGTACTAGGGCAAGAAAGAACAATGAATAGAGCACTGGTCTTAGAGTTGAGACAATCTAAGGTTGAAATTCTACCTAAGAGTTTAGTAGCAATGAGATCCTGGGCAAGTCATTTTATCTCTGTGACTCAGTTTCTTCATCTTCAAAATGAAGAATTCAGATTTGATGACTACTAGCAGCCATTTGAGATCAAAATATTGATTCTGTGGTCCCATGGAGTCTGTGATCCTCTGCTCATTTTACTATCAAGATATCATTTCTTCATTACAGACTATTTGTTTGTTGTTTTTGTTCAACTGTTTTAGTCATATATTACTCTTACTGATCCTATTTAGGGTTTTCTTAGCAGAGATATTGGAGATATCTACCATTTTCTTCTCATTTGCAAATGAGGAAACTGAGGCAAAGAGGGTGAGGTTACTTGTACAGAGGGTCTGAGGCTGAATTTGAACTCAGTTTTCCTGACTCCAGGCCTGATGCTTTATCCATATACCCCTACTTCGGTTTATCCTAACTCAATTGCATAATATAAATATTATATTTACATTTCTCATTTATGTCTTTTTCCCTGTGGTAAAAACTGTAGAGTGAAGGAACCTGATTCTTGTATTTAAACTTTTGCACTAACTTTCACTATTCTCAGAGCCCCAAGCACAAATGTCATACTAATGGAGATCTAGAAATAGTTATGAGCCACATAAAATGTTGATAACTCAGAGCAAGAGGGAAGAGAAGGGGCTTTCAGCAAGGGCCTGGCCATGACTTCTAAGAGCTCAGTAGTATCTTCTTTTCAAGAGACATATGCTATAATAAGGTTTACTTCTCAGAACTCACCAATCTCCACAGAGTATCAAGAGCAGATGCCTTAAGGCACTGAGCATTTGGGTCAAGGTGGTAACCCAGAGCTATGTATAATAAGCATTTGGGAAAAAAAACAGTCTCTATAAGTAAAGCTATAATGCCTCAAGCTAATTTAAAGCCCTGTGGTCATAAACATCTTATTTATGGATAACACCATTATTAATAAATAGTTAATAATAATAATAGTAACCATCCTAAAGGTTCACTATAAGAATCAAATTAAATGACATAGGTAAAAGAGCACTATTTAAATACTACCTATTATCATTATTATTATTATCATTACTATTAAGTGTATAATCTGAAAAATCCAGGTCCCATTAGAAGTGGAGAGAAAACCAATTTTATAACTAATTTATGTAGTGATTGCAATAGAATTATTTCAGAAACAATAGGGTTGAGAAACAATTTGAAAAGAGCAAAAGTGATGCTCATTTCATCATTTCATGGCACACTCTAGAGCTAGAAAAAACATCTCATTCTTAAAAGAACATTATAATTTCGGTCTTGAAATCAGTCAGCTCTGAAAAGTGAGACAAGATGCACTGGTCTCTTTCCTTCCTTCACTGTTGCTTATTAGACTATCTGCTTTGAGCCCTTCTAATTTTGGTAACATTTAAGAACAAAATAATTTTTTCTTGAAAATATGTGATTCTTCCTATGATGTCCCAAATAAGATCATCATCAAAATACTTATAATATGTTCAATTTTCTTTGCAAAGGATCTGTATTATTTTTGTCATTATAACCACAGTGCCTGGCATATAATAAGCACTTAGTAAATGTTTACTGATTATGGGATCATATAATTTAAAACTGGAAAGATAATCTATTTTTTTACATGACCAAACTGTTATTTTGCTGTACAAAAAGAATCGGACTCTGAAATATTATACAATTAGCCTGTAAAGGAATTCAAAAATGCAGGTGGGCAAAAAAATATAGGGATTGGGAATTTACTGTAATGGTTTTTAGTCATCTCCCAGAATTCTTTCACTGGGCATAGCTGGTTCAGTTCATTACTGCCTGGAAAGATAATCTAGTCCAACTCACTCACTTTACAGATTAGAAAACTGAGGCTTACAATGAAGTGGTTTGCCCAAAGTTACATAGTTACTAGACAGTAGAGCTTTGGTTAACTAGAATTGGTTAAAAATCCTCTGACTCTTGATCCACTATTACTTCTGGGACACACACACACACACACACACACACACACACACACACACACACTTGCTGGCTTATTTGCTCATCCTCTTCATCTACATCCTTGTCACTTAAAAATCCAGCTTCCCAGATCATTATATTATCACACACTATACATTATTAACACCATTTGCACAACATGAATGATGCTATTATGGATTTGTATACTGATGAGCAGGACAACAATATTATAAAGAAGCTTTTATTATATTTTGCACTCTTCAGAGTAAAGTATTGCATACATTTACAATATTATTGGTTGACAAGTTTGACCTTGGACAGAATAGAGAAAATATGTCTCCCTTTTTGCAAAAGTGAGAAACTAGGGTGATGCAATACTGTATAGATTGTTAGACATGATTCATGCACTGATTAATTTTGCTGAACTGCTTTTAATCCCTTCTATCTTTGTAATCTTTATTAGAAAGAATTGCTCTTTGGATTCCGGAGTAGAAGAAATATTTAGAAATTAAGGTGATGCAAAGACAAAATGTATCAATGAAAATAAAATATAAAAGATATCATTGATCTAGTTTATGATAACAATAGCCCAGCCTTGAAACCCACTGAAAGAAATCAGTAGGCTGTTCAAATTGAAATGGAACTTATAAAAGACATATTTGGTTCCATAATAACTACTAATACCAACTTCTTCTATTTCTACATCTATAGCCTTCCCAAATCACTAAACTAAAAAGGATAGAAGCATCTGCAATATTAGACCAAGTCCCCCTCCCCCTTTAATCCTATAAAAATCAAATGGAAATAGAAGAGGGGGGGAAAAAGGAAATATGTAAATTTTTTTCTAGGTTCATTGCCCGATTTTCATTAGATCCACCCTGATTTCTTTTAGGCTGAAGACACATGAGCCAGCATTCATTTCCATTCAAATTCAACAAAATTACTAACAGCCTCAATTATCATGGCTCAAGGTCCATCTTGCATGTGCTGTCATCATCTGAGTAACTATTTCTTTCTTTCAATCTAGCACAAATTCCAAAGTGATTTGGAGGTTAAACATCCAGAAAGCATCCTGCATTTCACCCACTAAGCTCCTAGACAAGGGCTGCCCTGCCCACAGAAACCCATCCAGCCCTTCCAATGGACTCCCCGCATCCGTGCCAGACACGTTGCAGATCATAGTTTCCCATTGCTCTCCTGGCTCAGCTTGACCCCTGCTTCATTTATGAGATGTGAGTAAATCACAGCTTGAAGTGCTAAGATTGTGGGTAGTGTAATTTGATAGCCATATACACTTAAGCCAGGAAAAATATCCTCCCACCACAAATGGCTGCAGTTTTAGAAAGCTCCCTGTGGTTCTAGTGCCAGGCACACAGAGTCAAAATTCAGGCAAGAGCAGTTGGTGGGCTCATTTGCCTGTTTATAATTGGCAGCCTGCTTTTCCAGCTTGCGCCTGTTACTGGTGACCTGTTGAGTCCTAGCAACGACCTCGGGACTTATTTTTTCTTACGAGAATTACCTAATGCCTATCTTCTAGATTCCTTCCAAAAATGAGTGCGTTGTACTCCCTACTGGCCAGAAAATTCACCTTCACCGTGGATGTGGAGGTCCCTAACAATGGGTGACTAGCCCATCGATTCTCAGTGAGAGGAACCAGACTTGAACATTGTACTTCAGTTGTTTAAAGAAATAAAAAGAAATCCGTTGTCCTAACTTAAAGAAAGCCTCTTGGGTGTGTGTATTTTAACTAGACCTGAATTTCTTTAATACTGGAGGTCTCAGTGGGAAGCTTCTTCTACCAATAGACCAACATCTTCTCTGAAACTTAAGAAAATTGTCGATGAAACAGAGAGGTAAAGTCATTTGTCCAGAGTCACATAGTCCGTGTGTAAAGGGCAGATTTGAACACAGATCTTTCCAAGTCTGAGAGCAGCTTTCTATCTACAGTTCCCAGCATCTTTTATAAAAATATTATTGGTAGCATTTTAGTGTTTACTGCTATTTGGCGAGGGAAAGGAGGCAGCTGCCAATGTGCTGAAATCTGAAGAGCACCTGGAGAATTTCCCGACCAAAAAAAGTCCCTAGCACTAGTCAAGCCAGACGTGGCTCCGAGAATTGCTACCATTATACATTTGGATAAAAAATTTATCTCCTAAAATTTTTAATGCAAATAAATATTTTAATGAAATCACAAATAATATGATCATAGATTTAAAGCAAAGACAGAAAGAACCAAAAGAGACTTCATAGACAATTTAGTCTAGAGATTTGCTTAACATTTTTATATGTCCAGGATCCCTTGCAGACTAATGAAGCCTATGGACCTTTAGAGTCTTTCTCAGAATTATGTTTTTAAATGCATATAATTTAAAATACATAAGAAGATGAAGGAAACCAATTACATTGACATAAAGATATGATTTTCCCATCCAAGTTAAGAGAATTCCTGAAATGTATCCATAGATAAAGGGGTCTGGGGACCCTAAGTTATAAACTCTAATCCAACCTAACCAAAAATCCGTTTTCCGACAACTCCAACAATAATTGGTGTCTACCCTCAGACTGAAGACCCTCAGAGAAGGATTTACTATATGACCTGAAGCAGTCTATCTACTTAGGGAAAATTCTAATTACTACAAAATGTTTCCTTACATCAAACTTCTGCTTTTTGAAATGTCTATTTATTGTTCCTGATTCTATCCTCTAAAGGCAAAGAAAATACATCTAATTCCTTGAGAGCTTACAAATTCTTGAAAATGCTTATCATTATCTGTATCTAGAGAAAGAACTGATAAACAGAAGTGTATACACATACACATACACATATACGTTGACTCTATATACACTTATTATATAAATACATATATATGTAAAATTATTTTCTCTGTGTGTGTATATGTGTGTCTAGGGGTAGCCATCTCTAGAATGGAAGAGGGAAGAAATGAAAAAAAGAAAATAATTATCATTAGAGGTAGCTAGGTAGTATAGTGGATATTTCAGGAAGATCTGAGTTCAAATTCTCACAGCACCCTTCAGAGGATCAAATGAGATAATTTATGTAAAAAGCTGGAAGGTACTTTATAAAAGTAAATGCTTATTCAGGGGCAACTAGATGGAACAAAAAAATAGAGCATAGAACTGGAGTCAGGAAGATCTGAATTCAAATCAGTCTCAGGCTTACTAGCTATATGACTCTGGGTGAGTCACTTAATCTCTATTTCTCTCCATTTCCTCACGTATAAAATGGGTGTGATAACAGCACTTGCAGGATTGTTGTCAGTATTGAATGATAAAATAATTGTAAAGTGCTTAGCACAGTGAGTGGTACAGACTGTTGTTCAGTCACTTGTCCTATACAACTCTTCATGACCCTATTTGGGATTTTCTTGGCAAAGATACTGGAGTGAGGCAAACAGGGTTAAGGAATCCTAGCTTCACACAACTAGTAATATCTGAGGCTGGATTGGAACTCAGACTTTCCTGACCAGGTCTAGAGCTTTAGACACCATTTAGCTACCCCAAACTGAAATTTAGTCAAGTAAATATAAGACAGAATAACTCAGGCAATACTCTAACTCCAAAATCTATACTCTGTGTTTTATCTACCTGCCTCTTGGGAAAGGCAACAAATTGACCTGTTAACTCCACAAATTGTGAAAAGGAGTAAGTGTATATTAGTCCATTAGATTAGTTATCAGAGAACAGAGCCACCAGGGGAATGGGCCAGATGCCAGATAAGTATTGATGGAGTTATGGGGAGGCTCAGGAAAGCATGAGGTAAACTGCAACTGGGAACCAGGGCAATAAAGACACCGCATAAAGACACCTAAGGAAGAGGATGCTGAAAGGGAAAGACAAATGGATTTACATTTATCTTATGAATATTTTGTATGTACAAATGGATCTCCAGGCTCTAGGCATTTTCTCTGATTATCTCCCATACCTACAACTCTCTCCCTCCTCCACTACAACTACTGATCTCTCCTACTTCCTTTAAGTCTCTACTAAAATCTCACCTTTTACTAAAAGCCTTCTCTAACTCCTCTTAACTCCAATGGCTTCTCTCTGTTAATTTCCCATTTATTCTGTATATACTTTGCATTGTATATATTTGCTTGCATGTTGTCTCTCCCATTAGACTATAAGCTCCTTGAAGGCAGAGACTGCTGTTTGCCTTTTTATATCCATAGTATTTATCATAGTGCCTGACATATAGTAGGCATTTAATAAAAGTTTACTGATTGACTGACTAACCTACTTGTTTATATTTGTATCATCTCTGTTGAAGCTTCTTGAGAACAGGAACTATATCTCTTTTTCTTTATATCTTGAGCAACTAGCACAGGGCTTGACACACAGATGATGGTTAACTAGTATTTCATTGATTAAGATAGGGCAGTGCCAGAATCAAGGAATCAGATGCTTTACAACTTTGCCCGGGGCTAGTCTTATGCACTAACACTATCCCCTACTAAGAACATGTGGAGACCAGCCTGAAGATTATTTTCTTTTCATATTAAAATTTCTACACATATTTGTCCCTCGTGCGGTGGATATGGCTCAGGGGATGTTCTTTTATGCAGAGAAATTGTTTCTCTTTCATATACTTCTATACCTTACTACAAAGGCAAGGCATCTGAGTTTTTAAGAGCAACAGCAAGATGAGGAATACATTTGAAAATACTAAGATCATTAATTTTGCTAATAATGACAGCTTGAGACCTTATTTATTGTTGGTTTTTTTGTTTTGTTTTGTTTTGTTTTTTAGGGTGAAGGGTCTGGGTCTATGATTTCATTTGTTTAGAGAATTCTAGCTATGAAAGCTGAATCTATGGAAAGGGGCAACTCATTTGCAACTTAGAAACTTAGACAATTGTCTGAGTGAAAGATGCCTGGATTAGGAACCAAACTTGGAGTCAGGAAGACTTGAGTTCAAATCATGTGTCCCTTGGCAAGTCATTTAATAACTCTCAGTCTCAGTTCTCTCATCTGTAAAATAGGAATAATAATAGTCTGTACCTAATAGAATTGTGAGGATTCATTTAAATAGCCTATGAAAAATGATTTGTAAACCTTAAAGAGCAATTTGACTATTTGTTATTATTATTAATTATTATCAATCAACATAACTAGTACAAATCAGAGGCAAAAATTGACTCCAAAAGAAATGTTTCTCATTATGGCGCACTGCTTCTTGTGATAATGGAAAGAAGACTGGAGATAAAGCCAGAAGACCAAGATTTAAATCCCAGCTCTAGAATTTACTATCTTTGTGATTTTTATCAAGTTGCTTAACTTCCCTGTGTCTCAATTTTTCCATCTTTAGAATGCAGCAACTGGACTTGAAAACCTTTGAAGTTCCTTTCCCTACTAGACTTATGGTTCTACAGACATTATTAAGAGACCTTCCATTTCCATTTTCATTCCAGGAAGTCTCTGTTATTTGGGAGCCAAATTCTCATTTCTAGTAACCATGGCTGTTGCCCAGGAGAACCTATTCTGAGGACAATTCTCCATTAGAATGTAATCTAAGACACCAGAAGCTAGACATCATTATCAGCCCTATTACATAAGGAAATGAACACTGACAGCCTTGGAGGTGGGGAGGAGAGGAGGGATAGGGAGGGAAGAAGCAGCTAAAGCCAAATTGTCCAGGAAGTTGGTTTCAGATGAATAAGCATCCATGAAGGATGCCATTTATAGATATGTGAAATCAGGTGATACATGCTCCAGGTTAGAGGTACAGAGCTTTTGGAAAACAGGGCGGTAAAAGATCTCCAACAAAAGTCTCTCCCCTTCATGGTCTAGTAAGCAGGCAACTGCCCAAATCAGCACACCTCATGTCAAAGCCAGGCTGTTCACTTCTGAACATTCTCTTTTCAGTAGCTACAAAAAATTGACAAATGCCATCCTCAGAGCAAAAACAAACATTGCTAAGTAGTAATAAATCAAGGGAAATGTGGAGGCTGAGAGTCAATTAAGAAGAACTGGTCGGTGTTCATTTGCAAAGTGAAATGGCCCTGTCTCATTACTAGTCTGCACAAGGAGAATCTATCCAACCCAGTACCACAGCTTGTGAGAACCAGGGGGTGTTCATTTATTTTCTCATTTCCAGAATAATAAAGGAAATAACTCAATCAAATAGCTTTGTGTAATTGTCACAAGTCATCATCTTTGTTATATCCTTCTCCTCCCTAGTCCCCTAAATAATTTTATGATTTCTATCAAGGAGAATTAAGGAGAAAGGGGGAAAAAAAGCACAACTCAAAGGCCCCATTTTTGTGATGAATGGAAGTGACAGAATTATCTTCTGAGGCTTAGAGTACAGTACAATTACATTAAATTCCCTCAGCTCAAAAAATGTCATCTTTACATCGGCTGTTACAGGGGGAGAAAAAAAATGTTTTCCGCCTGAGGCAGTTATGATAAGGGATTTAAAGCCCAGTGCTATGTGGGCCAAGAGATATAATGGGAAGCTTCCCAGCATCTAAAGTGTCTGTAGCTCCCTACTTTGTAACTAATGTTCTCACACTTGTTGTGTGACTCCAAGCAACTGGGGAGGGGGACTATACAAGAAAGCAGGAGAGGGCAGCTGGAGAAGAAAGTCACTAAATGAGTCATTGGAAATTTTACTGCAATATTTTGTCTACATTTACCATGCTGCTAGAGAACTGTCATCAGTAAAGTGTGCATGTGGGGGTGGGGGTGGGGAGTGGGGGGAGGATGTGCATTAACAAGATGTTTTTTTAAAATGGCCCCACATAAGAAATGGGTCCACAAAATGTTCCATGAGGATTTTTACTTTTATTAATCATGTGGCTGGAGTTAACAGGTTCATCACCCATCGGCAAATTAAACTATCATGCAATCTTGACAAGTCTTCCTTGAATCATTAAAAAGCCTTGTCATTTAATTAATGATAAATTGGTTCTCTACCTACTGGGGTTCCCACTGACACCACGATTAATTTTTCCTTTAGATTTTCTCAACTTTTCAGCTTGACTGCAAGAACAAAAAACAAATAACGCAATGAAGATCTTAAGTTTTCTGGTCCCCCTCCCCCTTGAAATCTTCTGATTTAGTCCATTTTTCAATTGAATGAGATTTGAATTTGCTGCAACAAACTAATCTTGTTTGCTCCCATATTTTCTGTTAACATCCCTCTAAAATTGATTAGTATACTATGAAAATATTTTATATCTATTCCTCTGTATACCTACTGAGTGCCTTTAAGCCCCAAGAAAATGAGCTCCTTCAGGGCAGGGTCTATTGTGTTTCTGTCCTCATAGCCTTACAAAGCACTGTTCCTGGCATATATGATGGATGTAGTAAAATGTGTCCATTATGGAATGTTTGAACATTTCTAAGGGTATAGAGACATAAATAATATGGAATCATGGAAAAAGAAAATATAAACACAATCTTGACCAAACTTCTTTCTTAGTACAATTGAGTGGAACAGTGTCTATAAGAACTGATACATCTCAGAAACAGAGTTTCTTATCTTTCTTCCCTAGTGATCACTCACTTTTAGCATTGGAAGTCAATAAATCTATTAACTGATTTCAGTGGGCAGTATCACCATGACAATCATCTTCCAGGCCAGGAAGTTTCAATTCCCAATCCCCTTTCCCCTCCTCCTCTACCATCCAATCTTTAAAAAAAAAAACTTTCCACTTTCAGTTTTAATCTTCCCTCCTCAGAGAGTCCATCTTTCCTTCTTAAGTCTTTAGCTTTATTGATGAGGATTTCTTCTTTTTATAACAACATATTCAATTCCTCTCCCACCTAATATTCTCAATAGCATCGTTTACCTCATCATATCCCATTGTATATTATATTTATTAAATAATTATTGCATATGTTCATGTCTTCCCCTACCCCCAAAGATTATAAACTCCATGAAGCCAAGGATCCACTCCTGATTTACATAGTTAGTGTTCAATAAAAAGTGTTGAATAGGGGAATAAATACATAAATGATTAAGGGATAAAATTTTGATAATAACAATGGCTAAGACCAGTAAAAAAATCATTAGCTCTAGTATAGATCATGTAGTAAATTTAAATGAAAATGAAAGGTAGCTTTTCAACTTGTCATTTTAGCCCCTATTCTTAGAATCCCAGAGCTACTTTGCACTTGACATTTTCTAACCCAATCCTGGATTACTACTACCATCTACCTTAGTCACTCACTATTAAATGAAGCTGAAAATAATCATGTAACTATGCCATCTAGAAGCAATACAAATCTATTTTATCTGCTATCAAGTAGGATTTCAGTATAGCAAAGACAATCTTTTACTCATCTGTAATTGATTTTCTATAACATGCCACCTCTAAAGACAATTCCAAGCCTCTCCTTGAGACTCCCTTACCATTCCCTGTCTCACAACTTCTCCCTTTTCTTGGTACCTTACCTCATATTTATTTGAGAAAAGAGACTATTATGGAGTTCCTCTCTTCTCCTTGGGAAGTCAAGAGACTTTGAGAAGTCTCTTGAAATCATCTCTCATTTATTCTCTACTTTATTGTGGTTCCCAACTAAAAAGTGATCCTTCTTCTCACTTCAGCCAAACCATTAAATGAACCTTTCATTTCTTTTCGAGCAGGTTACTCCCTATATCATGCCCTTATTTTCTCTAATCTTCAATCTCTTCATATCCATAGGCTCCTTCTCTATAAACATTCTCAACTCTCTCCTACCCTAAAAACTCCTTATTAGCTCTCACCATTCCCTCAGACTATTTTCCTATGTGTCTCCTCACTTCATAGCCAAAATCTTTTGAGTAAAGGGATGTTTGTATCCTTTATCTTTACTTTATCCCTTCTCACTCACTTTGAGAATCTTTGCAATTTGGTGTGCTCCTTTCTCACTTTGCTGGAATGATTCACTATTTTCATCAAAGTTACCAATGATCTCTGAATTGCCAAGTCCAATGCCTTTTCTTCAGTATACATTCTTTTTAGTCTCTTTGTAGAAAGGGATAGTAGATAGAGTGAATAGAATATTGGAAATTCCTTTAGGAGGAGTTTTTACTTAACACCTATGTGACCCTGAACAGGTCACTTAATTTATGCCTAAGTTTTCTCAATTGTAAAAAGGGGATAATAATAGCACCTACCTCGTAGAGTTGTTGTGATGATCAAATGAGAAGTTTAAATAAATATTTGTTCCCTTTCCCTTCTCTCTCTTCCATCCCTCTTGGATTCTTTCTCCTTTCTTTGATTTTTTTTCTCCATACTGTTTTCCATTTCTCTTATATATGACCTCTGTTTCCTTTTTTGGTTCATCATCTATATCATACTCCCTAACTATAAATGTTCTTCAAGGTTACCCAGGCCTCTCTTCTATTCTTTCTATATCTTCTCATTTATTGACAGCATGAGCTCCATATGATTTGTCTTTATTCAGATTATTCTAAATTCTACATATCCAGTTCTTTTAGACTGAATCTCCCTTAAGATCCTTCTAGCCTTAGATCAGATCTTATGATCTCATAAAAACTGTTTCAGAGGGTAATAAGTAGCATGGAATGTAAATCAATGTAAATCAAAACTAAAGGTTAATAGGAATACAACTTGCACTGTTTGAAGATCTCCAGGTATTTTATATTATCTGATTCCTATATCAAATCTTTGAAGTAGGTAGCGTAGCCGCATGCTATAATGCCATCAATACATAAGAAAGGTAAAATTCAGAGGTGAAATGACCTCTTCAATATGAAATCTTTTTTTTCTTCACCTAATACTATAGTAGGGGTTGTCCTTCCTTTTCCCATTCTGTGGCCATGTCTGCTTGGGCTACCAAATTCTCAAGTATGAATTAGTTAAGACCAGAAGCCCAAATACATGATAGATTAGATATGAATAACACAGAGAATCAAAAGTACTATCCTCAAATGCCACTATAGTTAAAAGCTGGAATCTGGGGTGGATACAAGTTTACAAAGTCCCAAGTCATGTTATACAACCCTTTGTCTCTTTATTTAGATTTAATATTAAAGAATTCATGAGAAGAAAACAAAATTTTAGATGGTAGTGGTAGGAATAGAATATCCAGTCATATGTACCTAAAACAAATCATCATTTGGACTTAAGACATTTTTATGAAAAGAAAAGGGAATCAAGTATGAGAATCAATTCTTTTGAATAACCTAGACTGATTTTTAGTTTGAAGTAATAAAAGGGAAGGGGTGTGTGTGTGTGTGTGTGTGTGTGTGTGTGTGTGTCTGTGTCTGTGTCTGTGTCTGTGTGCCTGTCTGTCTGTCTTTTGGATTATGCTTGAGGAAGGTTCTAAGTGATTTAAATTGCATTGGTAATAACAAAAGGAATACTCTTAGAAGGAAGTTTCTTCTTTCTCTTTTCTTTTTTCCTGCTTCTCTTCTTTTCTTACTCTCTTCCTTCTCTCCTTCCATCCATCCTTCCTTCCTTCCCCTTCTTTATCTCTCTCTTTCCAATATATTAAGAACAAAGTATGTGAAATAGAAATTTTCTTGTCTCTTTTTATTCTAAAGGAAAAGCTTTCAGAAAGGGAATTTTTTGGGAAATTCAGGGCTAAAAATAAAAATAACGTTGTTTTCTTTTTTTTCCTCTAAGCAACTGCATTTAATTTTTGAATGATACATAATTTGAACATTTTAGGGAAAAAAGCTTCTGAGTAAAAGAGTATTTAATCACTCAGAGATCTGAAAATAAATTAGAAAAATATAGCACTACAAGATTATTACTAATTATGTCATTTCTTATTTAATTTTCTCTTAATAATATTATTTAAATATTAAAAGATAACATCTTAATATTATCTCAATGCCTATGTAAGTTATTTTAACCATCCTTCCCTTCTCAACCTCCTGAGCTCTTTTATGACTTTTTTTTTTAAAGACTTCCCTTCTTGAACTATATAATCTCTTTGAGAGCAGGAACTATATTTTTTGCTGATAGTTTTATCTTCAGCATTTAGAACAATGTTTGTATAAAGATAGACTGCCCATTGTGTCGTTTCCAAAATGTTTTGTTGTTTATGAAGTAGAGGAAGAGAACTAAGTAAGAAACAGAGGAAGGGATGAGGACCACAAAAATCAATCCAAAGTCTAGATTCTGTTCATGACATGTATTAGCATCTCCTCACAAGGATATCAGTTTATCTGTCAACAATCTTTGAGGGCATCTTGGATTGGGTGTGAGGAGAAGGGAAGGTGGTTTATTTACTATCTACCATATTCCAGGAGCTATGTTAAGCAAATTACAAATCTCTCTCCTATGATCCTCATAACAATCCTATAAGATAGGTGCTATTATTATTCCATTTTACAGTTATGGAAACTGAGGCTGAAAAAAGTTAATTGATTTGTTCTGGTTCCCACAGAGTAAGTGCCTGAAGATGCTGGATTGAACTCAGGTTTTCCCCAAGTCCTTAGCTTCCCAAATTATCTCATTTTCATAGTATTTATTTTAACTTATTTTTTCAATTTTAAATTCTCTCCCTACCTCCAATGTCCATCCCACTCATTGAGAAGGCAAACAATATGATTCCTATTATATGAGTGAAGTCATGCAAAATATTTTTAAAGTGGAAAAAAGGATGCTTCATTCTGCACTCATGTCAGCTCTCTCTCTCTCAAGGTAGATAGCATTTTTCATCATGTCATGTGATTTTTCACAATAACCCTGGGAAGCGGCTAATATTATCTACATTTTATGACTGAGGAACCTGGGACTGACAGAGAATAAGTGACTGATCCTAGGTTCACATAGCTAGTAAGTATCTAAGTCAATTCTAGATATCTCATTTGTTTTTTGGTTTTTTTTTTTCTTCTAACTACCAAAGCTAACTAGTAGTTTCAAATCAGGGATGAATTTGTTACTGTATAGAAATTCTGAGGAAGGAGAGGCCACTCTCAGCTGAATGACAGAAATCCTGGATGATTAAAGAATTTGTTGATGGTCATACAATTAGTATGCAACAGAGGTGGGATTTGAATCCAGATCAGAGAATTCAAAGACATAGAGATTTAAACTGAGCTTTGAATGATGGGAACAATTTTTACAGTAGAGACAGGCAGGAGGACAGCATGTAGCACAGAAAACACAATACTTGTATTTAAGTGATTTAGGTGTGCAAATTAATGTAGTTTTTTCATAAGACACTGTATTTGGAGTAAGGAAGACCTGCGTTCAAATTTAATCTCAGACACTTACTGAGTGACTCTGTACAAGTCATTTCCTCGGTTCCTTCTTCTATAAAATGAGTATAATATTAGAACCTTCCTTATAATGTTGTTACAAATAGCAAGAATATATATATATATATATATATATATATATATAGAGAGAGAGAGAGAGAGAGAGAGAGAGAGAACCTTGCAAAGCTTAAAGCTATAGAAATGTAAGTTTTTATTAATATTATCTACCTTTTGTCATTCTGAACTTCCATTTTAACACATTAAATAGGAATGATAACAATAATAACACACTTACTTTAAGGTTAAAACTATTTTCCTTCCAATAACTTTATAAAGTAGATAGCATATATGTTGAATCTCCAATTTTGTACATCAGAAAATAGATTGGAAGAATTAAAGGATTTGTACATCATTATTATTTAAATACCTGCCTGGCTAGGTTATTTTGAGAAAAGTACTTAGTTATGTAACCTATTACCACATGGGGGAAGATTCACAAGCCAAGATGAAAGTGGATGGCCTCCTTGGAAGAGCATGAGAAAATGTACAGATAAAGAAAGGCCAGTAAACTCTATCAAAATAAAATAGACTTTTGTAGTTTCATAAATAAATCAATTGATAATCATTTTTATTTCTTCATTTTCTAAATGCAAGTGGTAGGGAAGCATTAGAGATGCAAATGTAATGGGGGAGCAGACTGGCCAATAAGAGCAAGGTCCTTTGAGAATACTTGAATTTGCCCTTCATGGTGGGTTAGACCGAAAATGTGCCAGGTATTCCTTGGTTGGTTCCAATCCAACACATGAAACTTGGGGTAGGCAGTTTCCAATTATGTGTGATTGAAAGTTTGGAGTCCTGAAGCCAAAAATCTTTCTAATTTGATCTGGAGCCAGAGGGAATGATGACTCAGGAGAGGCTGAACCAGAACTATGTGTGCATGCAAAAAGTTTGAGCAAATGATCTCTCTCTTGCTTCCCTGGAGACCTTCAAGTGAGGAGGGTTGCTTTGAGCTGCTGTGTATGGTTTTCTATTGGGAAAAGAAAGAGTGAAGAGAGGGAGAGTTAGTTGCTTCCTCACCCACCCACCTCCTAGTCTGTTACCTCTCTTTCTTTTGTGGGTTCTCAGAGTTCAGGTGGCCCATACAATGATCAGGAGAAGTCCCACTAATAAGCTGATTAGTAAAAGTCACTCAAGAAGTGCCCTTTGAGGGAGGGAGATGATGGATATTTCCCTAAGGATGAAGAAGAATCTCTTGTGAGCGAGAGTACTGCTGGCTAAGGATTCTAGAAAAGCACCAATTCTCCAAGTCCAGTATACAGCCATCCCTACAGGATAATACTCTATAGTGAGAAAAGAATTTCTAGAGACAGGAGAAAGTAGGTATCCCTGAGCCCTATGAATGCCATCATATTGTAAGTTTGAGATCACTTTTCCTGGAGTTCTAGTATTCCTGTGCAAAGAAAGAGTTTGCCTCCAAGATGGGAGAAATGTTGTATAATTATTATTTATGCTCTACTTTCTCAGTAATATTCTTTTCGAGAAGCTGATTGATAACAACATCTACACTGAAACTGGAGGGGATCAGGAGCATATCATAAGCCATAAACCCTCCGGATTATACTTAGCATATACTATCAATAGAATTTAAGTGTCTTAAAGACAAGGACTATTATTTTGTATAGTACTTTCTAATGCAATATGACTTGGGAGGTATCACTATACAAAAAAGAAGTAGTTCCTAATTTCAAGAAACATTCTATGGTAGGAAAATATGTATATATCAAATATATATATGAAATACATCTATTTAATGTAAAGGTGACAAGTCAAAGAAACCCCAATAAAAACTGCCAAATACAAAAAAATCCATCCACCTCAGGTCCTCAGGAGCAGAGATTACATGGGTAAACCATAAGGCCTGGGAGGAACCACCTTAGGGGAGGCTCAAGTAAAACAAATATACAAATTAGTTGAACCTCAGGTCACTAGGCCCACTCCCTTTTTACCCCATAAGAATCTCTTTGTTTGATCTTTTGGGGAGTGACCCAACTCAAACACCCTGAGATTTCTCCTGCCTCTTGAACCTGGGACACCTTACTCTAATCTCAGGAACTCCCTGACTTATTCTAATGTATGAAGCCACTGAAAATGTCTGAACTAAGAATATAAGAAATTTTGTAATCTCTCCATCCTTTTTCTTTTAATCATGTCTAGGATCTTTGAAGATCTCATTCTTTTCTAAGCCTTGCCTGTGAATTGAGTCAAAAGTTCAAAATCCATTGCAAGCACTATTTAGTGAAGATTAGTAGCAATATATCTAGAATAAGAATTTTCTGATGCCTTCAACTGTCATGTTTAAAAAGGAAAAAAAAACCCAAAACCTCAAAAATGATTATATGGTATTTATTTCTGTTTGAAGATCTTAACACATATCCCAGGACACTAATCTCATTTTTTTCTTCACTCCTTCCTTTACTCTCATCTGTCTTCTCTAATCATAGCCACTTTTTTTTTTCCTTTCACAGTTCACTTTTATTATAAACTACCCGAGTTTAAGCTCTTATCTCTTTTCCTCTCTTAAAATAGCCTCCAAATCCTCTAGTCTGTTCTCTCCACTTTTTATAAACCACTGCCTGAATTGTTGTCCTAAAATTTTACTCTGATCATATCACTCAGAAACTTTCAGTGGATCCACAATATTTACTGAAAAAAACCTAAACTCCTGATCCTGGCATTCAAGGCTGTCAGTGATCTAGTCCCAATCTTACTTTTAGTCTTATTTCATATTATTCCCCTTCTTGTCAAACTGAATTACTCACCATCTGTATTATTGTCCTGCCCTCTTCTATCTCTGTGTTCATGCCATCTGCTCTTTTTGGAATGATCTCCATCTGTTTTAGTCCCATTTTTCCTTTTAGGTCCTAATCACGTGATACATCCTATGGTCTACTTTCCCTGATTCTTCCTCCTGCCTTCCAGCTAAAATTTCCCCATTCTCTTTGAGTTTCTCATAATACTTTTGGGGGTTCCTTCTTTAAAATTTAAGATGAAGACAGAATGTCATAAGAGGAAGAGGGATATATGTGACACCATATACTATCCTCTCCCTGTTTGGGAAATATCATTTGTATATGTATAATTATGCCCACTGCAACATCCAGTTCAAGTAACTTAAAAGGAGCTAGAAGTATTTGAGTTAGCCATAGTTGACATTAAATAAAAAAGCCTGGTCAGAAACCCCACTGACCCCTCTACTTATTTTACATCTAATTAACAACATAAAAATTAATTTCTAAGATTTCAAGTAAATTTCTAATAAGATTTTTTAAAATCTTCATTATTTTTATGACATTAAAAGTACCTTTGACTTGGTATTTACTAGCTTCATGATAATATAGATTAAATTCAAATGTGAATTTTGTAGGTGGGGTATGATCTCAGAAAGCAAATGATAATACTATTGAGAAATGGAAAGAAAGAGGGAGAGAAAAGGAAGTGTATCATATGTACATGTGTATGTATATATGTTTGTATATATGAAAACATCTGCCACAGCAGAAGAGACTTGGCCTGAAGACATGAGATCTATTTGATAGTAATTAATTTTCTCCCAGATATTTTTGATAGGTTGGAAGTAAAATCTATCAGAAAACAAAACCCATCTATGAACCTAAGAAATGCCTCTATGAATTATAGACTTAATGAAGATAAAACCAGGTTTGATTATGAGGGCCAAGAAGCTTAAATTTAAAGTTTTGATGACTCTAAGCCTCAAAGAAAAGGAAGGGCGAGAGCCTCCATTGTCAAAGCAGAAAGTTTTAACTTTCTTGGCTCAGTTGCATACTAGTAAGATTAGAGAACAAGGAAAACAGACTACAGGATACCCCATCATTTCATGCAGGCTCAGCTTCTGCCTCCTTGGCAGGCCACTCTCTATGTTTCACAGGGCAAGATTTAGCCACTGACTCTGGAAGGCTGCACAGAAAAAGACCTTCCAGCTGCTCTCCTCACCTAACTTTTTTTTTTTTTCTGATGGTTTGATAAAGAACAGGCAGCCTGGAGCATATGGAAATGATAACAAACACAAAAGAGACCTCTCTGTAGGTAAAAAATTAGATATTAAATTAGGGAAAAGGAGAAGCACATTTAGGGAACCTTCCCATGACTCCTGATACCCCAAAGCAAATCCCATTGTAAATAAATTCTAAGGGTCAATCTTTGGCCCTGAAATATGCATATTGACTGTTTATATAATTCATATCCATGAAATAAATGTCAACTGTGCCCTTTATTTAACATTAAGCAAATTCCACCTCATGAGATATGGGATTTTGTATATAAGGACATGAGGAACCTCCATTTGAACATATCTCCACTTTAGTATGTTATGACTCAGCAGCCTATTCTCCCATCTTGACTCTCTTCCCCTCACCTCCATTCCCTGATTATTTCAATTCCCTTTTATATATGGTTTTCCTTCTTTAAAACCTAGCCTTATATCTTCCCCTCCCAGATTGAATTTTTTTTGAAGTGAGCAGAACAAAAACTTTATACACAGAGTAACACTGTACAGATAATCAAATTTGATAGATTTTGCATTTCTCAGAAATACAATGATCTAACTAAGACAGCTTCAAAAGACAAATGATGGAAAGTACTATCCCCATCCAGAGAAATAACTATGGAATCTAAGTGCATATTAAAACATACAATTGTCACTTTGTTATTGTTGTGAGGTTTTTTTTGAATTTTTAAAATTTTTATTTTAATAGTGTTTTTATTTTTGTAAAATTTTGAGTTCCAACTTTTTTCTCTCTCCCTTTCTTTTTTTAAATTTTTTTTCACATGTGTTATCTCTCTCTTTTTTAATTAAAGCTTTTTATTTTCAAAACATCTGCATGGATAATTTTTCAACACTGACCCTTTCAAGACCTTGTGTTCCAAATTTTCCCTTCAAAGAATATGCACAATTTGATAACCTGTTGAGCATAGTTCCAAATTGCTCTCCACAATGGCTGGATCTGTTCACAATTCCATCAACAATGTATGTGTCCCAGTTTTCCCACATCCCCTCCAACATTTGTCATTATCTTTCCCTATAATCTTAGCCAATCTGAGAAGTGTGCAGTGGTACCAGATTGAATTTTTTTAAGAGGCTATTCTCTGCCTCATTTCCTATGTAGCTTTAATCACTGAATGCTGTTGCTTCAGCCAAACTAAGACCTGTGAAAGATCTTAGCTTAAAAATTCAGGAGCTCCCACTACCTCTAGAGCCATCTGTACTCATCCTGATCTACATCTGGCCACTGGATCCAGATGGCTCTAGAGGAGAAAGTAAGGCTGGTGACATTGCACAAGGCTCTCTTACTTAAATTCAATTTGTCTTTTTTTTTCCTCACATTTCTTTTCCAATGCTTAGAACAATGTCTTGAATACACTAAGTACTTAATAAATGTTCTATCAACCAATCTATATATTGATCAATAAGTTTTTCTATCCAGAAAATTCTTTTCCTATAAAAGCAATAAGTAAGGACTTTAAGTAGACCTCCATTTTTGTCCTGCCATCCCAGCCATCTATCTTTGCATAGCTTTAAGCACTTCAAAATAGGAACAAAAATTTTAAAGCTACCTCATATGAGTTGGTTTGTTTTCAAAATAGCAAAAGATTTTAAATCTAGCTCTGGCTCCTAGACACAAGTTTATGAGAGGTTCTTCTGTTAAACCCTAAGGGAGAAACAGTCCATTCAGTTCACAAGTATTCTCAGCTTGTGATTTCCAAACCTAATTTCCCTCAAAGAGAGGTAGCTTTTATTCTATTTCCTCATGGATTTTTGACTATCTAATTTTTAAATTGAAAAAAATACATCTTTATTTCCCCTGGCTTATCTGTCTTTTATCAGGGGATGTGCAAAACCTACTGAGACAGGCTATTCAATTTTTGGATGGCTCAAATTGTTGGGAAAAAAAATTCTGACATTAAACTCAAATACATTTCTTTTTCTGCTTGTACCATTGGACAAAGTTGAGAAAACCTTCCACATTCCAATATTTAAAACATTTACACAAAGCTATCATATTCTTCACTCTTCTAGGCTAAATATCTTCTCAGGCTAATTTTCCTAATTCTTTCAATGGATCTCTGTTCTGGTCACTTTCACTTAGGAAATTTCCATTTCATCTTTGTTAAAAATGAGACACCTCTATCAAATTAGCCAGGGGTCACCAGATCAGAATAGAATATCTTAGAACTACTCTTTGTCATCCTGGATATTATAATTCTTGCTGTAACTTTTGAGTGCATGAGCTTTTTGACTGCCACATTAAATAGTTGACTCATAATGAATTTGCAATCCACTAGATTCATCAAAATTTTTCAGGCCACTGTTAATCCATCACTTGCTTATAAAATTTGTTTTAACTGAAATATAAGACTTCATCTTTTTTTCCTATTAAAAATCATCTTGTTGGACTTAGCCTCACATTCTAGTTTGTAAAGATAATAATAATTAACATTTATATAGCACTCAATATGTTCCAGGCACAATGCTAAATAGCTCACAATTATTATCTCATTTGATTCGCAGAACAACCCACTGTGATATACTTAATTATTATTCCCATTCAACAGATGAAAAAGACTGAGACAAACAGAGGTTAAATTATTAACCCAGGATCATAGAGCTAGCAAATATCTGAGACTGACTTTGAACTGAAATCTACCTGATTCTGGGCCCAGACAGAGAGCTACCAATTTAGCTGCCCTTACGTTCCTATGGTAGTGATATGTCCCAAATTTGATAAATACGCTACTTCTGTCCTTGGTTGATGAATGAAAATGATGAAATTGGTGAAAATTGTGAAAAAAGATACTGAAAAAATTGAACATTGTCAATCAACTACATTGATTCCAAAGGATGACAAGATGAAACAATATATTTCCATTTTTTCAGTAAAACATGGATGGATGGCTATGAATTTGAAATACAGTATGCAATTAAATGTAACTGCTATATTGGAGTCTGTGTTGATTTTACTTAATTTTTTTGTTACAAGGGAAGGCTCAGTGGGAAAAGGGATTATGTATGGATAATGTAATGAAAGCCTAAAAACAAAAGGAAATAATGAAGTATTTTAAAGTGAAATTGAATCATAAATGATTAATCTTTGTTTCTGGGCTTCAACTAGTTTCCCAGTCCAGCTATCACTTGGTCTACAACTCTTCTCTTCCACGCTAATAGCTTGTAACTATTGATATAAAAGCTAGATTGTAAGACAAAAATGTTGAATGTCTAAAATCCAATTTCCCGAGATTTAAGGGGATAGGCTTTTTGTTAACCATTGTTGACTGGATTTGAACTGAAACCTACCTGACTCTGGGACCAGAGATCTATCTACTTAGCTGCCCTTAAGATTCTATGCAACATTTATTTACTTATATGTCCCAAATTTGATAAATATGCTACTTCTGCCCTTGATTGATAAATAAAAATGGTGAAATTGCTGAAAATTGTGAAAAAAAAGATACTGAAAAGATTACACATGAGCAATCAACTACAGATATTCCAAAATCTCTAACTTAACTTAAATAACTTAAGAGAAAATTAGTTCTAGAAAATTGTTTCTAATACCTAGTAATTATCATTAAGTCACTAGCAATTACTAAAAAGATATCAAAAGAAAAGACTCCTGTTTAAATAGCATAATTTTGTTGATATACATATCTCTTTTCATGCACATAAACATGTATGTATTTGAATGTCAGGTAAGTCACATATTGCTTAATTTTGGAAATAAGGAAGAAAGACTGATACACTACTAAATCTAACAGGAAAATTAATCATGTCATGTGTATGACACTTTCTCCTCATTTTGAAAAGGTTGCAGAAGGGTACAGAGAGAGGCTTTCAGGAAAATGACCAAAAGAAGACAACCAGGAAAATATTTTGTCTCCGTATCTCCAAACTGGGGAAGGAGACAAGTCAATATTATTCTAGGGCAACTTACATTAGCATAAGTCCTAGAAATAAAAGACACTTCTCACATACTCTTTGCTGTCTCAATGCCACACTGATTCCAGCTTCTACCATCTTTCTGGTACCCAAAATTTCTCATATGGAAACAAATGATAAGTCAATGATTTTTAAAAAGTTGCTTGCACACTGTTAGACACAAATATGACCTTATTAAGATTTCAGAGTTCACCTCAGGAATCTGACTTCTCCTCTTACAAACTCTTAAGGGAAAGATGTCCCTACTGCCATAGTATCTATTTTAGTAGGCAATGCTTTGAGAAATAGCCTATCCAGAGGTTATTTAAAATTTCCAAAATAGTAGCAAACTGTCTTGGTAAAATAAATAACTATCTAGGAAGAAGGTCTTTATTATGTTTCAGAACTTGTTTTCTTAATTAGGAGCAGATCTTAGTAGCTGTGATTTATTTGGTTGCTTTTTTTAAAGGGCATGTCTTCAGGAAGTGAAAATTTCTTGATATGCTATAACATCATGTACACTTTTCAAATATGCATTACTACTGAAGGCAAAAAAAATGAAGCAGGAATTTTCATGCTGGTTTTGGTTTAGCATTCAAAACAGAACCTATAATGTGCATTTTTTCATTGTTCCAAAACATGCATGAACTGATTTAAAATCCACAGGACACCCTCATCCATGACAGGGAAAGAAAAGCAGATTGAGATACAAATTCAAGTTTTAGCAATATCAACAAGATTTTCTTTCTTACACTGAAACATGAAATTCATGGAATTTCTTCCTAGCCTCAAAATTTAGGTTCCTCCAAAATGTTGAATTCTCCCAAAAAAGTAAAGTAGTAAAAATAGGGATGGGGAATAAGTATACATGCTACTTACAAAGCCCATCTGATAGCTTGTTTACTTATTATAGAAAGAGACTTTACTTAATTACATTTTCAAGATTCCTAAAACTTGGATTGACATCATGAGGGTATCATTAATTTTAAGTAAATTCTACTATAAGAAAACTATTTGGAAAGCCCTTCATAATCTAACCCTTTCCTATCTTTTCAATATTTTTATATCTATGAAATAAACAAAATACTCCATCTCTCAGCTGTAGACATTCTAGCTATCTCCCATGCCGAGAATACTCTTCCTCTTCTACTCCACCAACTGACCACTCTGCTTTCATTATGTACCAACTAATTTCCCAGGAAAACTTCCCCAACTCTTCATATTCCAGTGCCTTCTCTTCATTAATTATTTTCTGTTTATGCTAAATATAGCTTACTCTTAATATATGTGTTTGCATGTTGTAGACTGGGAGTTCCTTGAGGTCAGGAACTTTCTTGTGCCTCCATTACTTAGTTCAGTGCCTGGCACATTGTAAGCATTTTAAAACGTTTGATTGAAATCATTAATGGAATTTTATCTGTGCATTATCCTTACCTGTGCAATTTATCTTCCAGTATTTCCATGTACTTCACAATATTTTCCTTCACATTGTTCTCTGTTGGGAGGAGGAAAAAAGTAAAGTTAATGTAAGAAGATTTATAAATTGACTTAGAGCACTCAAAAATAAACAAAAAAGTAAAGATGTCTTATTCTATGAAGAGTCCAACCCCTTCAACTTACAGATGTGAACTGAAATTCAGAATGATTAACTGACTTCCTTAGCATCTTCACATATCTTCCAACATATAGGATCTCATATCTGTGCCTCGTCTGGGAGCCAAAAAATAAGGTTGTTCATTATCAGAAGACAGAAACCAATGGAAGAATCAGTAGCCATTTTACTGAAAAAAGTACTTATGAGATTAAAAAGAATCACTAGCCATTTTGCTGAGAAAGTACATGTGAGATTATCAGCAAAGAATTCAATTCAATAAAACAGTGTTGGTATTACTCTACTGCTCAGAGTTTAAAGGTGCATGAGTTCTTTTTACCATTCAATTCACCAAAGATAAATTTGTGATTGGTAGGTCATAATTGCTGGTCTCTTGTTTCTGCATAAGATACCACAATTCTACTTTCTACTAAATATACCTTGTCTCTGCTCAGCTTGTTGATCTCGTGATTGCCAAACTTTTCTTTACTACCATATTCTGGGCTTTTGCTTTTCAGGATCATTTTGGGGGAACTATCAGTTCTCTGAAATAGGGCAATGACTAAAAAGCTTCACCCTAAAAAGCCTCTATACTAACAAGGGTACATTAACAATTCTTTTATTTTATATCTGAGGCTAGGAGCTGGTACAATTAGCCACGAACAATAAAGCACAGCTGGGATGCCATGCCATTGAGATTTATTTTATTCTTTTGACTATTTTTTGTACTAATTTGCTGTGTATGCTGCCTTCCCCTCCCCACAAACTGTATGAAATAAAGTTAGGAAATTCCCTTTAATTCCTGTTAGATCCCTAATAAAGGTCCTATGTTCCCAATACACATTTTGGGGACTTTGCACAAAAGATTTCCACAGGAGCTGTGTAGAGGTTACCAAGTCTATGCGCTTATCAATACCCTCCTTGATTGTCATGAAAAAAAAGTTGAACAAGAACAAAAAATAAGTGAAGTAGGCCAAACAATTGCCTCCCCCACCATCTTATTCACACTCCTTTTTATTACATATATCTGTCAACCACAACACATTTCTGAATTTTCCTCTATATTCTGGTTAGTACAAAACCTCAGAGTCTCCCAAGAAGTAATTACTAAATGAAATAGCAATTAACCCGAGTGGCTGGTTTTGTTTATTTTTGCTGTTGCTTTTTTTTGGGGGGTGGAATAGGGAATGAAGGGTGGTTGTTGTTATTAGTTTTTTTTTTTTTAATTTAAGACGGCATCCTCAAGGTCACTTTGAAAATACATTTCTGAAGACAAATCTATTCCTCATTCAACTCAAGTCCACAGGAAGATATTGAGCTCCAAAGAACTGAATCTTTGTTATCACTTTCACTAGACTAATATAAAAGTACCATAACTTTGTGTGCCAAGAGCCTGCCTTCCTATAAGTTAAAATCACATTGAAAATGTGTTCTATTTCATTAAGGCAGCACAATAGCGGTGCTTCATTTTAGCTATAGAGAGTTAGACATTTTGTTCCTAAATCAATGTTTTTTGATTGATTAACTGACCATGAATAATGACTTAGAACTCCTGAAAGCCTGATCCTTTTCTTCTTTGTTTTCCGCCTTCCTCTTTATCTCTCAAATCCTTTCATCCTTAAACCTGATCAGACACCTATAAGACAGTAGATCCAGGATTATATGTCATGGACATAAATTTTAGGGCTCAATAGAATGAGTAGCAGTCATTTTGGTCAAATTCTATGACTCAACAATAGAGATGAGGGTGAAGAGAACATACTAATCGATGGGGTTCTCTTCCCTCATTTAAAACATTCATCCATTCAATCAATAAATATGTAAAGGCATATTAAGAGTCTGCAGAGTGTAGAGTACTCACTGTACAAGGTGCTAGAGCATGGGTGGTTTGTACATTTTAGGGAAGATACCATTTCTAGCATCATGAAGTGTCATTTAAGCAAGGGAATAGCCACGCAGATAACCATGATATACATGACTGCATAAGTGCATTAGTGTTGCAAAACAAAGTGTTATGTGATGCGTGAGGGAAATGTGAAAAGGAAGGGAAACATTAATATTGAGTAAGACTGAAGTCATAACAACATGGGTGCTGAAGCAGGTAAAACACTTTGCAGACCATAGAGATATGGTAACTACAATATTAATCTGGTGCAAATGCATCTTTGAGGAGAACAAAAATTTTACTTCAAGTCAAATCAAGACCACAAGCATTTATTACAAAGAAAGGTAAAAGACAGATCCTGGTATGAAGAAGTTCACATTCTAATGTCAAACAATTATATACAAAAGTATGTAAGATTATAAGATATATGCAAGATTAAATGAGAGTAGTCTCAAAAGGAAGATACTGAGATTAAGGAACATGAGAAAGGTTTAGGCATGGGACACAGCCAGTAAAAAATCCCCAAAAATAAGATATGGAGGGTTAATGTGTAAAGAACAGCAAGAAGTAGAATTTTCTTTAATTACTCATCCTAACCAGTACTATAGGAGCGTGTGACATAGGAGAGAGTTTGCTTTAAAATCAGAAAGTTTCATTGTTGAAGAGAACCAGGTCCATCAGAATGGATCATCATATAGTATTATTGTTGAAGCATATAATGATCTTCTGATCCTGCTCATTTCACTCAGCATCAGTTCGTGTAAGTCTCTCCAGTTCTTTCTGAAATCCTCCTGCTGGTCATTTCTTATAGAACAATAATATTCCAAAACATTTATGTACCACAATTTATTCAGACATTCTCCAATTGATGGTCATCCACTCAGTTTCCAGTTTCTGACCGCTACAAAAATGGTTGCCACAAACATTCTTGCACATACAGATCCCTTTCCCTTCTTTAGTATCTCTTTGGGATATAAGCCCAGTAGTAACACTGCTGGATCAAAGGGTATGCACAGTTTGATAACTTTTTGAGCATAGTTCCAAATTGCCCTCCAGAATGGCTGGATGCATTCACAATTCTACCAACAATGTATTAGTGTCCCTGTTTTCCCACATCCCCTCCAATATTCCACATTATCTTTCCCTGTCATTCCCCAACAACAATGCATTCCCTGTCAGAACCCTGTCTGATAGATGTGTAGTGGTACCTCAGAGTTGTCTTAAATTGCATTTCTCTGATTAATAATGACTTGGAGCATCTTTTCATGTAGCTAGAAATAGTTTCAATTTTTTCATCTAAATATTGTCTGTTCATATCCTTTGACCATTTATCAATTAGAGAGTGGCTTGTCAATTCCTTATTTTACAGATGAGGACACCGAGGTTCAGAGAGATTTAAATTATCCATAATTGGTGTCCTTGCCTGAAGTATCTCATTAAACTTTCAAAATAATATTCTTAAATTACAAGTCTCACTATACTCTGCTCTTCCTCAGTAAACTCTAGCAACTCTCTCTAGAATTAAAATAAAAAAAATTATCATCATGAACTGAGAAGTGTCACTCATATTAAGAACCTGGAATTCTCCTATTTTATCCCCATTGGGGCTTGCATAAGCCTAGCTCCTGGGGAGAAGGAGGAATGAAGCCATGGTACAATCATGATTGCCTAGCTAAAGGGTAATGAATTTTCATGGTGATTCAATTAATACCTGAACTCTCTCACAAGTGTTCCCTTCTTGGTTAGACTTAAATTTATAATCCCTTTCAATTCTGTCAAGTCTTAACTCCTCATTTCCTGATGCACAAACTGAGGTTCAAACAAGTAAAATTGACTAAGGTCAATGTTGTGCAGTACTGGCTCAAGAATCCTGGTTTCATTATCGGTAAAAGTCAGGTTTCTGTTTTTGTCTGGGTACATGTTAGCAGTCACCACTCCATGTATTCTATTGGTCACATTTCTTTTATGTAGCATCTAGTTCCTTGAAGGTAGGATTATGTCTCTTCTTTCTTTACTTTTCAGTGCTTACAATATAATTATAACTCAATCAATCCTTCTTTTAAAAATATTTCTTGCAAATTAAGACAACTCTAAGATATCACTACATACCTGTCAGATTGGCTAAGATGACAGGAAAAAATAATGATGATTGTTGGAGGGGATGCAGGAAAACTGGGACATTGATGCATTGTTGGTGGAGTTGTGAACGAATCCAACCATTCTGGAGAGTAATTTGGAACTATGCTCAAAAAGTTATCAAACAGTGCATACCCTTTGATCCAGCAGTGTTACTACTGGGCTTATATCGCAAAGAGATCATACAAAAGGGAAAGGGACCTGCATGTGCATGAATGTTTGTGGCAGCCCTCTTTGTAGTGGCTAGAAACTGGAAACTGAGTGGATGCCCATCAGTTGGAGAATGGCTGAATAAATTGTGGTATATGAATATTATATTGTTCTGTAAGAAATGACCAACAGGATGATTTCAGAAAGGCCTGGAGAGACTTACACAAACTGATGCTGAGTGAAATGAGCAGGACCAGGAGATCATTATATACTTCAACAATAATACTATATGATGACCAGTTCTGATGGATCAGGCCATCCTCAGCAACGAGATCAACCAAATCATTTCTAATGGAGCAGTAATGAACTGAACTAGCTATGCCCAGAAAAAGAACTCTGGGAGATGACTAAAAACCATTACATTGAATTCCCAATCTCTATATTTATGCCCACCTGCATTTTTGATTTCCTTCACAAGCTAATTGTACAATATTTCAGAGTCTTATTCTTTTTGTACAGCAAAAAAAATACAGCATGTATACTTACTGTGTATCTAATTTATATTTTAATATATTTAACATCTACTGGTCATCCTGCCATCTGGGGGAGGGGGTGGAGGGGTAAGAGGTGAAAAATTGGAACAAGAGGTTTGGCAATTGTTAATGCTGTAAAGTTACCCATACATATAACCTGTAAATAAAAGGCTATTAAATAAAAAAAATATTTCTTTTATTTGGAACTTAAGAAATAAAACTAACATTTCCCCAACAGTAGGAACATTAGGAATTAGGAACAATAGGAAATTAGAAATTATATACAACTTGCTATTCCTTTTAAAAAGGTAATAAAATTATCATATAACTTTCTCCCCCCTTTCTTCCCACTCTTCAAGAAATAGCATTTTCTTTTCTTTTTTTTATTCACAATTCCAACAACAATGCATTAGTGTTCCAGTTTTCCCACATCCCCTCCATCATTTATTATTATCTTTTTCCTGTCATCTTAGCCAATTGGATAGGGTTGAGGAAAGAATATTATTTTAGCATAAAAATTAAAAATTGCACTGGGCTAAATAGAGATAAGAACAAAAAAAAATTCCTTTACTTATGCAATAAAAAGGCTCAAGTATATGTCATGATAAAATGAAGGAAATGAGGAACAGTCAGGCTCATATTATCAGATTAACAAAGTGGCCATCACCAATTAATAACAGAATGACCATAGTCATCTTGGTACTAGACTTGATCTAAAGAGGATAAAAAGAAAACCTCATTTTATCATTGATCACTGAATACTGACTGAGCATAAGACATTTTCCAGGGGGAAAATGTTTGCCAAATGATGCACTTTGAAAATGGGACACAACACCATTTTCTCTGAGGAAAATAATTCTCAGATTTCAAGGGGCGTCATGGATCAATTTGGATAAAAATAGCTTTATTTTAATAGAAACCCCTAGCTAAACAAAGAAGATAAAGGGAAAAGGGGCCACCCAATGAAATTCTCAGAAATTATTTAAAATATCAGCAAAGCTAGATTTTTCTGTATTCAAATGGAGATTGATTTGATATCAAGATTTTTAATTCATTTAGTGAGTGGAACCAAACATAGATATTAGATGTTGAACATAAATGTGAAATCTAGATATAATCTATGAAGTATAAAATTTGTGATTTAATCAGATATACCAAAAAATCCTTGAAATGGGCTAAATGGCTAAAGATAGCTGCTCACTCTACTTAATTTTGTGAGACTAGCTTATGTACTAATCCAGAAAGTGTCTTATTGACATTTATATAGAATTCAGAAGATACACTAATTCTGACCTTCATTGAATCTCATCTATATTATCTGCCTCTCCCTTCTTCCATCTATCCTTTACATAGTTTCCAAAATGAATTTCCTAATGCATAGATATGATCACATCAATGTATTGTAAACATTTGACAAGTGTGTGTTAAATAGTATATTCTACATGTTAGCATACAAAGAAAGACAGAAACAATCACTACTCTTAAGAATCTCACATTCTTACAGGAACCATATATATATATATATATATATATGTATATATATATATATATATATACATATATACACACACACACACACACACACACATATATATATATATATATATATACTATTCAAAACAAGATAAAGATTAGTTGGACGATAACCCTTAGGGTCTAGCAGCTAGGTGCGCCAAAAAAAAAAAAAAAAAAAAAGACCTCTTACAGAAGGTGTTAGATTTGAGTTGTCTTAAAATAAGCATGGGATTTTAAGAGGCAAAAATGAGAAGGAAAAACACTACAGGTATGTAAGGAAATAGTGAAAAGGCAGAGATAAGGTCTAAGCCAGTAGAAATTGATCACAGAATGTGTGAAGGGGAATAAAGAGGATGTAAGAACTTTGCAATAGTAGGAAGGGCCCAGATTGTGAAGAAATTTCAGAGGTTCTCTTTTGTCTATCGGTCAAAAAACATTTAGGGTACTACAATTTAGCTCTAACCTTAGGCACTCAACTTACATTCTAGTCAATCCAAATGACTAGGAAAAAAGATGATTTGAAAGGTAGGGAATAAGGCGTGGGGAGATTCAGAATTGTAAAAATACAAAACAACAAAAATAGAGCTTAAAAGCAAACACTTTAACACAATTATGATCATAACCTACTGTAGCTAGTATGGACTCTTCAGAAACAAGACAAGCCTGATGAATAGTTTCTAGAGAAAGAAGGGAGAGGATATGAAGTTTTTTTTATTGAGGATAGAGTTGAAAAGATCAACAAACTTGTCCAGGAAAAACTATAGGGAAGCAGGGGTAAGAAAATAGAGTGAATAGAAGCATTAAAGATAGCTTCTTCTTCCTTTGCCATACCCACACCCCCCGCCACTTACCCCCCCACCACCACACCACTTTAACAAAGATTAAGAGAATGCACCAGACTGAATTCCCATTAATTGAAAAAATCAGGAAGAAATCACATTGGATCATTTTTTTTCAGTCCAAGGTGGTACAGCCCAAGGTGGTTCTGGTACAGGAACATGTGTCATCTGGAAGTGCTGTTGCCCACTATCTATTTTTGAGTTATGGATTTAAGGTATAGAGAAGTAGTTGTGAGCTTTGTCCCTAACTATAAACTGAGCATAAGACAAGTTCTGGGAAGTAAAGGGTAGTTGTATGACTCTGATCTCAAGAACATAATTCAATGTCCCAGTCCAAAGGAGAATCATGAGTTCTGTTTCTTTGAACCTGAAAAACCTTCCAGTAGACCTATAGTAGCTGAGTCTAGTTGCAGCTCTCTGAAACTCCTAACTAGATACAAGCCAGTAGACCCACACATGGGTCAGGAACTTACAGAATTCAGATTGAAAGGGCAGTGAAAAGACTAAGATCAGGGATGGAGAATCTTATTTTCTGCCAAGAATCATTTGAATATTTATAACATCATTGATGGGCTATACAAAATTGTAAACTTAAAGAACTCAATCATGTTGTAGTTTGCTAGCTTGGTCTTTTTTTTTTCCTTTCTTGGTTTTTTTTTTCCTTTGTGATCTGATTTTATTTGTGCAGCATGACAAATATATAAATAGGTTTAAAAGAACTTCACATGTTTAAGCTATATTGGATTTGCTTGCTGTCTTGGGAAGGGGGAGGAGGGAAAAGAGAAGAAAAATGCAAAACATAAGGTTTTATAAAGGTGAATATTGAAAACTATCTTTGTATGTATTCAGAAAAATAAAATATTACTAAAATCTTTTAAAATGAATGTCAAAGAACTTAAACAATAGGTGACAACACATGTGGTTGCCTTGGCAGGGCCAGACCAAATAATTTCACAAGTCTTATATGGTCCACAGGTCAAATGTTCACCACCCTTGCACTCGATTATACCACATGGGGGATCCTGAAAGTTTGAAGGCTTCTAGTCAGAGCTGTAAAAGGAACAGAAGAATATAAAAAGAATCAGATCAGATATGCCCACTGAATCCCAGAAGTATTTAGAATGCAATCCTAATATGGAGTCCAAAGTTAAAAAGTAAGGTGAAAGAACAAGACAACAAAAAAAGAAAGAATGTGACCACAAAAAGCTAGTGTGGTGACAGGTGGGCTCAAGATATAAACACAAAAGAAGAGAATTTATCCAAAAAAAAAAAAAAAAAAAAAAACAACCACAATCAAAGCCTCAAAGAAAAATGTGGTTGGACATAATCCAACAAGAATTCTTAGGAAAGTGAAAGAAGAAGCTAAAAACTTTTAAAAACTAAAGAAAACAGGAGAGGAACTGCTAGGGAAAGAGATAAGAGCAAAGAAAGAAAGGTAAAAGTTTGAAAAGAGGTGTAAAACTGCTGAGGACAATAACTCTTTGAAAATTAGAATTGGTTAAATGGAAGCTAATGACTCCATGAGACATAAAGAAAAAATTTTTTAAAGTTTAAAAAAAACTTCAGGAGGTAGGGTAGAAGAAAATCTGAAATATCTCATAGGAAAAAAATGACCTAAAATAGATTAAGGGGAGGTTGTTTAAGGATTACTGGATTATCTGAAAACCATGAATAGATAAAAAGCCTATATAGCATATTTCAAGAAATCATAAGAGAAAACTGTTCAGATATCTTTCAGGTACTACATATTACTATTCACATATCAGTAACCAAAGGACAAAGTAAAATTGGAAAATAATCAGAATTACTAATTATATTCCAAGAGAAACCTCAAAATAAAAACTCCCAGGAATCTTATAGTCAAAATTCATAACTCTCAGATCAAGGGGAAAAAAATATGACAAGCATCCAGAAAGAAAGATTGCAAGTACTCAGGAGCCACAATCAAGATCATGCAAGATTTAGTACTTGCCACTAGGAAGGAATGAAGGGTTTAAAATATAATAATATAAAAGACAAAGAATCTAGATTTATATCCAAGAATAACCCATGTAGGAAAAAACTGAATATAATACAACATGGGGAAATAGGCATTTAGTGCAATAAAGGACTTCCAAGCATTCTTGATGAGAAGACCAGAGCTGAATAGAAGATTTGACATAAAAACATAAGAATCAAGAGAAAGCATAAATAGATAAACACAAGTGAGAAATCAAAATGGAGTAAAAAAGGAAAAACTATTTACATTCTTATATAAGGGAATGTAGCATCTCAAAATGTTATCATCACCTAGGGTATTAGAGAGCATCTAAATGCAAACATTGTCTATGTTTGTTTTGTTATGTCTAGATGATATCAAAAATAAAAATGTAATGGGTGAGGAAGAGAAGTACCCCTAGAAGAAAAGGGAAAAAAAGGAATGGGAAAACTTATTTCAAAAAATGAGGTGCACAAAGTTTATACAAGGACAAGGTAGTAGGAACAGTGAACAACACAAATCTCACTGTCAGCTGAACTGATCAAAGGAGGGGGGGAAATATATGTTTTTACACACACACACAACACACACACACACACACACACACACCCCTAGTTAGATATAAACATGTATCTTATCCAATGGAGAACAAACAAAGAAAGAGGTTAAGAGATAATGTGGGAAATTGGGGGAAGGTAAAGTCAGAAGCAAAACAGAATCTTAAAAGGAGGTTTGGGGGGCGGGGAGAGTACAAGAAAATTGGTTGTTTGGTTGCTGTTCTTTGTTCTCAAAGAGGACCAAAATGACATAACTATATTAGAGTCAAGTTATACTGTGTTTGACTGTCAGACTAATGTAAGCTCAGAATGCTTAGACACAAATAGTCCCTATGAACATTCTCTAATGTTGTACATCTCACATTTTTTCTGACTAATTCAATTCCACTTTCCTCAAAGAGCACAGCATCTTCTCTGATGATGGCACACCATTCTGGGTCGTCTTGTGCCAGTGTCTTTCATGTCATACAATCAGTTTTAAAGAAGTACAAGAGAATTGGATTAGGGAAACACACAGTAATAATAACTATGAATGAGAATGAAATGAACTCATCCATAAAATGTAAGAGGATACCAGAATAGATTGATTAGAAACCAGATCCCAACAATATGATATTTAAAAGAAATCTACTTGAAACATTAAGAACATGGCAAATTAAAATAAGGAGACCAAACATAATCTATTATGCTCCAGCTGAAGCAAGAAAATGGATAGAAATCATGATCTAAAACAAAGCAAAAGGAAAAATTGACTCAATTAAATGAGAAAATATGCAAGGAAATGACATTTTGCTAAAAGATACCATACATAATGAATCAATATGAATATTACATATATATGCACCAAAATGGTATGGCATTTAAATTCGTAAAGGAAAAGTTAAATGAGTTATAGTAAGAAATAGATATTAAAGCTGCAACAGTAGGGGGCCTCAGTATATCCCACCTAGAACTTGATAAAGTGAAAAAAAAAAAAAAAAAAGAAGCAGTTAAGGACCCAATAGGAAGAATATATCTACTTCTCAGCTATGCATGCCATATTCATGTAAAAGGCAATAAAAACTTTACAAACATGCAGAAAGTAAAAACATTAAAAATATCTTTCATTGACCATAATATCATAAAAATTGCATTCAAGTAAAGCAACTTTGAAACAAAGATTAAAATTTTAATTAGAAACTAAATAACTTAATCCTATAGAATGGGTGGGTCAAAGAAAAAATTATAGAAATAATCAATATTTGAACAAAATAGAGAACAATGAGACCACATACCAATATTTATATGATAAAATTAAAATAGTACTTGAGGAAAAATTTTGTCTCTAAACTCTTTCATTAATAATAGAGAGAATACCATTAAAAAATTTAAAAAATTATTTTAATATCCTCAACTAAACACTAGAGTAGAAATTTTAAAAATCAAAGGAGACATAAAAAAATTGAAAGTTTTAAAAATAAAATAACAAATAAAACTTTTTTTTAAAAGCAACAAAGTAGAAAGTCATTAACTAATTTGATTTTTTTTAAAGTAGTAGTTAGCATTTATTTAGCACATAAGGCAGGCAAAGAATTGTACTTTTGATTTTCACAACAGTTCTGCAAAGTAAGTATTATAATTACTCCCCTTTTACTGGTGAGCTGAAGCTGAAAATTATTGACTTTCCCAGAATTACTCAGCTAGTAAGTGTGTGGGACAAGATGAAAATTCAAATCTTCCTGCCTTTAAGTACAAAACTTTATCTACTGGAAGCCTGGTAATCATGCAACCATTAAAAAGGAGCCAATGAGCAGGAAATAAAACACAGACAAAAATAATATAAATTGAACATCCTAATGCCTCTGTAAGTCAGATATCAATGATATTGAGAATTCCTAAGAAGGAAAGATAATCTCTGACTTGTGGGACTTAGAAAGGTTGCAAGAAGGAAGAGGTAACTTTGAAACAGGGTATAGAAGAATGAGTAGGATTTCCACAAGAAGAAATGGTGGTAAGGATACTGGTGGTGCTGGGGGTCTGGAAAGGATAATACATGCAGAGAAAAAAGTAGAAGCAAAGATATAGAAGCAGGAAACTACGTGATATGTTTCAAAAATTAATTTGATTTTTAAAAAAGAAACACAAAGTGTCAATATCAAAAAATTGAAAAAAAAAAAAAGGTAAATTCACAACCGATGAAGAAAAAATGAAAGGAACTATTAGAAGTTTTTTCACTTAATTGTATGCCAATAAAAGTGACAATCTAAATGAGGTGTATGAATATTTACAAAAATATAAACTGGCCAGATGAGCAAAATAGGAAATAAAATAATTAAATAATTGTCTTAGAAAAAGAAACTGAATAAGTCATAAATGAATTCCCATGGGAAGAAAACAAAAGATAAGATGGATTTACAAGTGATTACCAAATATTCAAAGAACAATTTATTTCAATAGTGCATAAGTTGTTTGAAAAAATAAACAAAGAAGGGATTCAATAAATTCCTTTTATGACATAAATATTGTCTGGATACTAAACCAGAGAAAGTCAAAGAAAGAATAAAAAAACTAGACCCAAATTTCACTAAAGAATATTGATACAAAATTTTAAAATAAAATGTTAGATTACTGAAATCTATCACAAAGATCATATTTAATGATGATACTGTTTTTTTAAGGAATATAGAATTGATTCACCATTAGAAAAAAAACTACCTATAAGTATTATTGACTGTATCAATAATAAAAGCAAGAAAACTCTTGTGATTACTTTAATAGATGCCAAAAAAGCTTTTAATACAATTATAACACATTCCTGTTTAAAAAAAAATAGCAACCATAGGAATAAATTGATTTTTTATTAATATTATAAATGGTGTTTATCTAATACCAAAAGCAAGCATTATCCATAAGTAGTGCATCATAGAATTTTCTTTTCTTATCCAATATCTCTCTTTTTCATTTTCTTGGATTGTTTTTATTTAAAGTTACAAAAATTAGGTCTACATTTTCCTTTATCTGCCTCGAAAATTGGGCTTTTGTTTCAAATTATGATTTTCCCCTTCTTTAAATACAAATTTTCTATTTAATTATTTTACTTAATCCTTTTTTTAAGGTGACCCTGCTTTTACTGGTTCTCTTATCCTCATTCCAATGCCCTCTTTTTGTTTGTAATTCCCTTCTCCTTAGTGTTTTGTTTATTAATTCTTTTTTTCTGCTTACATATTTCTTCCCTTCTATTTTTTTCTTTTCAGTCAAATAAATCCCTCTTTCCTCTCTTCCCCTTCAGCTAGCCCTATTCATTAGACTTTTTAAATTCATTTTCCACCCATTTCTAAAAATAATTTTTTTCCTCTGGTTTCAGCATCCATCTTCTTCTGTTGAATGTAGACTCTCATTCTCTGAATCATGACCCCCTAGTTAACTAGCCTCTCTTTTTTGTATGTATTCTTCATCATTCAATTATATCTTACTAGGTAGCTATTACAGGTTCTCCCCTCTTTCTGCCACTATCTTAGAGAGTTGAACATTTGGATTCTCCTTTTCCATTGTGCCTCCCTCCCACAAAAATGCCAATCATTGCAATTATTGCCAGAATACTGCCACATGATAGGACCCTTCTCTTACCACTGATCCTAACAGTACAGATTTAGAGAGCCAAGCAGTTCATATATTCCTATGGACTATATAGCTATTCCAATATTTCTTTTCTTCAAATAAGGCTGTACTATTTACTAAGTACTTCTAGGCATATTAACTCATTTGTTTACAGATAAGGAAATGAAGCCTTGATAAAAAATAAAGTAATTTCAGCAAGCCCACATAATGCAAGCCACAGAGATAGGATTTGAATATAATTCTCTTTACTCCTAGTTAAGAATTCTGTGTAAGACACCAGCAGCGATCTAACTCGTTTCTTTGGCTGTCCACTATCCACTTTATTGATTTATTTATTGTTGGGTAATTGTGGTTAAGCCCAGGATCACACAGCTAGGAAGTGTTAAGTGTCTGAGGCCAAATTTGAACTCAGGTCCTCCTGACTTCAGGGCTGGTCCTCTATCCACTGCACCACCAAGTTGCCCCAAAGTCCAGTTCTTTATCCACTACACCATCCAGCTGCCTCCTCACTTCCATATCCACATGACTGAAAAGGAATAAAAGCATAAATCATTTAAAAGATTCAAAAATCACCATATTTTTGGTGGTGGTTGTTGTTTCTGATTCTTTGTTTGCAATAACAGACATCTTCCCAATTGCATTTCCCTTTGGCTTATCTTTAAATATGTTTTTGTCACACCAGCACACCTATGACTTGCTGGAACACTACAGTAACTCTGGAGTCAGAGGATTGACAATGCTATTCACAACCAGTATGACCTCAGCTAGAGTCATACTGGGGATCCATGATCTTATTTGTAAAGCAAGGCATAAAAGATATCTAAGGTTATTTCTACTTCCAAATCTTATAATAGCATGCCAAGGAAAGGCAACCCCAAAGTATGTTAGGTGTGTAAGAGGAAAATTGCCTGGGGTTAAATAATGACTATGGATAATCCACAAAGCAGATACTTGAGGATTTACTGTAGAGGGTGGATAGCTTTCCTTGTCCAGTTTTTCCTGTGAGTACTGTGAGTACATCTATCAATTTACAACTCTCTCTTTCTTGGCAGGGCCTTTCACATAGTCTCCAAACAAGAGAAAAATGCCACATCTCAACATAAAATACTTAATCCCCTTATTGCATATTTCTATAAAAAAATTTAGCATCTAAAACAAATAATCCCATAAACTTTGAAGCCCATATTTATCCATTAGCAGCAAAAAGTTTTCATCTATTTGATAAAATGTGACTGAATAGCACATCATTTGATAGAATCTGAATGAAAATTGAAGCATACTCTTTTCATTTTCTTTAGAGTGTGTGTGTGTGTGTGTGTGTGTGTGTGTATTTCTCTTTTTGTCTTTCATAACATGACTAAAATGGGAGTATGCTTTATATGATTGCAAACATATAACCTATGTCAAATTGCTTACTGGTTTAGGAAAAGGAGAAAGGGAGAAAATTTTGGAACTCAATTTTTTTAAATGAATGTTAAAAATTGTTTTACATGTTCGTTGGAAAAAATAAAATACTATTTTAAATGAAAAAATGAAATATTAAAATATTTCTTTAAATGTTTTTTAAATTATATTACAATTAAAAATTGATTACAAACAGTGTTCTTCAACTCAACACCATTGCTACAAGAGTCTTGATATTACCTATCAAGCATTTATTATTTATGATAAAAATTTCAAATTAAAAAAAAAAGATTTTTTTTTTTTGTGTGTGGTAGGGAATGACATGAAAAAGGAGGCAGAGGGAGGGGATGCTCTGAAAGACCAAACCTGCTTTAAACTTCCTTGCCAGCTGATAGATAGTGAGTACTTATGTTACATAAAAGATAAACCCCAAGTTCCAATTTCACCTGCTGTGCCTGTCACAATTTAATTGGATATGATCTGATACAGTAATTCTCACTTTCCCAGCTCAGTCCTGCCCCTACATGTAATCTCACAATGCCCTTGAAACACACGGCTTAATAAATCAGCACTATTCAATGACAAAAAAAAATAAAATACAAGCATACCAGTTAGAGAAAACAGGTCAGTGGAAAGCTAACACAATCCGTTCAAAGCAGCTTCTTACCAGCAGGCTCCCCACACATAGGCCCTCACCAAATGTTTTAGCTAAATGCAAAGACACAATAACTTTCAGCAGCCCTCCCTGCTGATAGCAGTAAGCTGTGACTATGTTCTTGCTTTCTAATGCATGTAACTGATAGAGTTGTTGCTCGGAGTTTTACCTAATTTTTTTCTTGTTTAATTGTTTTAATTTTCTATTTATTTCACTAGACCAAGAGTAAACATTGAAAGTTTCCATAATATTTCCTAAGCCAGGTACCTATATAAATACATATATCCACATGTATAGGAAAACACATGTGTGTGTGCTTACATACTATATTGAACGGAGTTATAGAAGGAAGATTGGATTTGGAATCAAAAGACTGGAATTCAAATAATGATTTTGACAATACTGAGACTGGACAAGTTACTGGGCCTCACTCTGGCCATCTGTAAAATAACGGGATTGATTGGACTAGATTTCTAAAACTCTCTTTTTCAGCCTTAAATCCTATACCCTCTAATTAGTTTATTGTAAGTTGCCATTTATTCTGCTTGACTATAGAGTAAGGACCAAGTTTTAGATTTTGTTTTAAGAACAGAATAGCCATTTTCTAACTGGTATATGGAAATCGCATCAAGTTCCATTACTAATCCTTTTAATGTGGTGGAGTTGAAAGAGTACTACGTTCAAAGACTAGATTATGATCCTGAGCTCTATTATGTATTAGTTGTATATCCTTGTGAAATATTAATTCCTCTGAGTCTCAGTTTCTCCTGTAATTTTTGTTTTGTGGACTGTTAAAGAGGAAAGAGATTTTTCAAAGTTATCATTATTCCCTACTTCATAAGATTATCCTAAGGGAAGTTCTTTATAAACTGAAAATGGACTAGGCAATGTAAATTGGGGTAAATTTTATCAATATTGCAACCATTATTGTTTTTTATAAATATATTATTTATGCATTTATGTACCATTATTATTATTTTACAGTAAGAAAACCTTGTCTGACATTAGGAAAAAAATAAGTGGCTATATTAACATTATCTAAGGCTATGTTTTATTGAAAAACCAAGGGCTTCTTTTCCATCTGCTATAATGGATTACCCTGGGTTGTTGTTAAAGGTATCAAACCAGCATGGTCCCATCAACTCCCAGAGCATACTGGGTCTAAAGTGTTAGTCTGAGCTATTGCCCTTGAAAGATAAATATTGGCACACTCAGCAGGAAGGCCCTGATGGTGCTCTACTGCAGAGGCAAGGGGGGCTCTTTCTGGGCTCGGGAGGGTCCTCACCATATGGAGCTTCAGGAGCTGAAGTCGACACTTTGGCCTGCCTTTGCAAGGAAGCAAGCAGTCAGCACATGTGGCAGAATGGGAATCACAGATGCAACCTGGTCCATGAGACCAACAGATTTCAACAGAGGAGAGCTGGGAAAGCTTCTAATAACAACCTGAGAAATTACATGACCTCCAGGTGTGGCCTTTGATACTGTGTTACTTCAGTCTGAGATTAAAAAAAAAATACAGAAAGGAGGGAAGAGTCAAAATCAAAAGAAGAGAAAGAAGTTTAAAATTGTTTTAAAATTGTTTAAAATTTTTTTTAATCCACAAACACCATGGGCTTCAAATCAATGAATCATATTAGTTTACAATAGAGATTCTTAACCTGAGACCTATATTTAAAAATATGTATATTTCAATAAATGTTTCAATATAATTGGTTTACTTTGTAATACTAAATATTTTATCTTAAGCACTTAAAAACTGTATTTGAGAAGGGGTCCACAGGTTTCACCAAAGTGCCAAAGGGGTGTGTGCCTTACACACAGACATGCACAGATTTAGAACCTCTAGACTATTCACTTCCTTTTTATAAGCCCTTTGTTAGATCAGTGATTCCTATAGTAAATATTCTCCCCCTTCCAATACAAGCTGTAATCCCTCTCTAATTTATTAACCCAAGAATGTCTCATATAAATATAACCAAAATTCTCTTAAAAGGATCTATCCATATCTAGAAATAATCTTTCTCTTTTGGTATTTCAGAGATAATTACATAATACTTGCATTACACATTTGTTGGTCTCTGTATTTATTATATGGTACTAGATAATGCAGTGCAGTCAGGAAAACTTGAGTTCAAATCTGACTTCAGACACTTGCCAGCTGTGTGACCCTGGACAAGTCACTTACCCTAAGTTCCTCATCTGTAAAATGGGCTAGAGAAGGAACTGGCCAACCACTTTATTATCTTTACCAAGAAAGCCCCAAATGGAATCAAAAAGAGTCTGATATACAGAAAAATGACAGAACAACAATGACAACAACATTCATTTTGTCACTGGCTTACCTCCTTTTCTAACTTTGGCAATCACAACTTTGGCAATGTATTTTTATGCTTGTCATTGTTAGTAGTAATAGGGTCTTATGGTCACCATGAATCTTTCCATTAGCTTTGGGCTGTCTATAATTTTAATTTAATTATAATTTTTCTTTTTAATTCTAAGCATTTGGTGGCTCCTAATGACTTATGGTCATATAGTATCACCAAGAGACAAAACCGTTCAAGATAAGGACTTTGAGAGCATTAAGGACTGTCCTTTTCATCAATTATTATTGTTTCTATATTATAAGTATGTATCCCTTGATAACAAGATGGTGAAATGTGCTTTTTAAAATATTTTCTTTTAAAAAATGATTTCATACTGTGGAAAATACAGATCAAAAATGGGCTGTTCTATTTTTAAAGGTCAAAACTAACACACCATTGGTACAAACTGTTTCCTGATCAGTTATTAGCTTGCAAGTCATTGTGAAGTACAAGTACATATTGCCAAAACTTCTATTTATTTACATTATCAAAAAGTTAATACCTATATTCATTACTTATAGTCCTCAGAGACTATATGGTGTAGTGGAGAGAACTCTGGGCAAAGTCAAATGATCTCTACCTACCATTCATATTTGTATAACTATGGCAAGTCACTTACTTTCATTACTCCTGTTTGTTCACTTTGAAAGATGGGAAATACAGTACATGCAGTCTTCATGAAAGTGTTCTGAGACTCTAATAGATCACCTTTCATAGAATGTCTGGAATGGTAAAGCACTATAAAAATACCAGCTCCATGAGGGGACAGATTGTTTCATTTTTGGTTGTCTTTGTATCTTAGTGTTTATCACATAGTAGATACTAAACTGAATTGTGCTTAATTTTGCATGTAAAGGCACAGATGTTATGCTTATCAAGTTTGCATAAAACACAAATTCAGGAGAGATTTCAAACATATTGGATAAAGAATATGCAAGGCTCAAAGGGATCCCAATGGGCTAAAACAATGAGCTAAATCTAATAAGATGAAATTCAATAGGGATAAATATCAAGTCTTACACTTGTGTACAAAAAAATCACAAGAAAATACAAGATGGGAAAGGCATTAGATAGAAAATAGCTGCTCCAAAATAAAATATCTGAGAAGGGATTAAACTGCATAAAAGTATAGAGGGAATAATCATTGTGATGGCATAGCTAAAATAATTAATGTGATTTGGGGTTGCATTAAGAGAGGAAGAGTTTCTGGAAATAAGATGTTCATAATATTACCCTCCTTGGGAGTATAGTGTTCAGTTTAGGATAGCATAGTATAAGAAGGGAATTGAAAAACTTAAGATTATCCAGAAGAAGACCTTGAATCTATGACACATCAGGATTAGTTGAAGAAACTGAGCATGTTTTTTTCCAGAAGAGAAGATTTAATTTAAGTTCAATCATTTAAAGAGTTGTCCTTTGGAGGAGGAATTAAACTTGTTCTTTTATGCCACAGAAGGCAGAAACAGCAGTGATAAGTGGACCTCAATTTTGCTTTGATATCAGGAAAATCTTTCTGATAGTTTGAGTTGTAAAGAAAAGGAAAAGGTTGCCTAGAAAAATGCTGGATTTCTCTCAGTTGGAGATCTTCAAGCAGAGACTGGATGACAACTTGTCAGTGGTCCCTATATTTACAGGGGCAACTAACTGGTAAAGTGGGTAGAGTTCAAGTCAGGAAGATTTGAACTAAAATCTGAACTCATATACTTATTAGCTGGGTGGCCTTGGACAAATCACTTAACCCTGTTTGCTTCATTTTTCTCATCTGTAAAATGAGCTAGAGAAGAAAATGACAAACCATTCTAATAATATCTTTGCCAAGAAAATCCAAAATGGGGTCACTAAGAGTTGGACATGACTGAAATGATTGAACAACAACCGACAGGTTATATACTGATAAATCCCTTTCATGTATGGGTTGAATTGGATGGCTGTTGAGATACTTCATAATTCTCAAATCCTATGCTGATTCTGTCACTATCATCTGGAGTTTGTCATAGTAATTGGTGAGTCAGGAAAAATTCAAAAGTTTTCCCCTTCATCTACAACAATGACAGAAACGGGGAGAGAGATCATGATAAACATGTTCTTAGATGGACTAAGCATTGATTTAATTGCTAGTTCTCTCAAAGTAGAATATTTATCCAATGATTGTTTGAAACTGAGCCACATTATCATAGATATTCTTGTTATATGTGAAGCCAAAAATAATCAGGATATTGCAGCTAAATGGAAATATGGCCCATAAGATCTTCTCAAAGAATCAAAGGAATTGGAGTTGAGTTTATTAGATATCCAACCCATGTCTGCTGACAAGGATAAAGAACTACAGATGTTCTATAATAAACTCAATGGGATCCCAAACTGTTGGAATCTTTACAAAGTGTTAACAACATTGGAGTTGATAGAGACAATAATTATCTAATTTGGCATGGTTCAATATGATTGATTTGTCTATAGTAGAAGGAAAAGATAATATGATTGATGATTTGATCTTAGAAAGAGATATTTTGGGCCAGAACTTGAAACAAGGTACTAAGTACAATTGATGGAAACAATGCTTGTGTTCACACCTTTAGAGAGCTCATAAGTATCTAAGTACTCAATGAAGTTCACAGGTTTGGGAGAGTTTCAGGGTTTAGAAAGAGATATCCGAATTCACACCTCCCTAAGGGCCAGAGAGCATGCTGGGAGATATCCCACAATCCCACTCTCAGAGAAGTAGCATAAATACAGCTCCAGTAGGCCACTTGAGGGAGTTTTACTTGGGAGCATTCCCAGGAGTCAGAGAGGAGCACTCTGCAAGAAAGCCTACAAGCCCTATCTTCGAGGCAAGAGAGATTCGTGGTATCTTTTACCTTGGTGCTGGCTGGAGTCAGAAGGACAAACCTTTGGATTTGGAGACATTCGGGCAGAGCTCTTAGAACTAAGCGGAGAGATAGGCCTCTGAGCTAATTGGGCTATATTGAAGGACACAATAAAAGATCTGAACTCTTTTATCACCAGGCAGTGTTTTGGAAAAAGAAACACCAGCACCAAACTAAGTCAGCATTTGCCCTGATACATACTTAGGGACATAAACACAAAGGTGGCCAAAGAGAAGGAGAAAGAAAACTCCATTAGGACATTTTGTTTAAGAATCAAACACAAAATATAAAAGAGGCCAAAACTTTGTGGATAACTCAATATTTTAATTTCTGCAAGCTGAGAATACTTTCTTTATTTTAAAGTTGTAGTAAGTACAATTTAATTTATATATTTCTGGGGGTAGTATCTTATTTTTGCAAAATTTTATTCTTTTATCTGTATACTTGATTTATTTTGAATATCCTAGATTTGAAATTCAGGTTTAGGTAATTCAAATTTTTTATGAGTATTTCACACTGTTTATACAAACACAGTCTGAAGCATTATGGGAAAGACTATTTTTCTAAAGACAGATGGAGAGACTGTGCTTCAGTGGATCCAAATGTTTCCTTTCTATAGTAGTGGAGCCTAGTTGTCCCTAGCCACAAGAATACCATTTATTGGTATAGTGGACCTCTGATTATCAAATTAACCATTTCAACTCTTATAACAGTACAGGCTTCACAACTTAGATCACCTAAACTCAAAGGTAAACTTACTACAGTTTTATAAGTTAAATAGATTGACAAAAATGGGAGAACAGCCATAAGTAAAATTGGTATTATATGAGCATGTGTCACAATTTAAGGCATGTCAGGGGAAAAAAAAACAACTATTTGCTGTCAGACCACAAAAAGCTACATTTATTCCAACATATGTTGATCAATTCATAAGTAGATTCTGATCCAATTCTGGGAGTTGTTTCATTTTTCTGATTATGATTCCATTTATTTTTATTATTTGATCTCTGTTTTCTTGATTATTTCATATTGAGGCTAAAATTTTGTGGATGCATCTAAAGGAGGAGGAAAAGGAGGAGGAGGAAAAGGAAGAGGAGGAGAAGGAGGAGGAGGAAGAATAGAAGAGAGACAGATACAGAGACAAGCACAGAGAGACATACACTGAGAGAGTATGCAAAAGAAGGGGAGAGAGAAAGAAAGGCAGAGGAGGAGACAGACAGAGACAAAAATAGAAACATTCACAGGGAAGGAAGAAAAAGAGGAGAGGAAGGAGGGGAGATGGAGAGGTCCAAAGAGGAAGAGAGGCAGGGAGAAAAAGAAGGGAAGTGGGGAGGAAGAAGTCCATTCCTATATCAGCTATTGACAAATAATTAACTAGTTAAAAGAGAGGCCAATAAATCTTAATCAACCCTCATTATTTCAATACCTATTATGTGCCAGAAACTGTACTACATAGTAAATAGAACACTAGAATTGTAGTAATGAAGACTTGAGTGATAATACTGCTTCAAAGACTTACTAATTTACTAGCTGTACTACCTTGGAGAAGAAACTTTACTTGTTTCTTTATTTGTAAAATAGGGGTAAAAATATCAACTGTCTCAAGGTTGTATGGTGAGGATGAAATGATACAATATATCTAGAGAGTGCTTTGCATGCCTTAAATTATTACATAAACATTAGTTCTTATTACTAGAAATAGAAATAATAAGGTAAGAATCCCTACCAAAAGATAAAGATGAAAAGATTTCATGAAATTACTAGAGATCCAACCTGACTTGTTGAAATAATGGTTAAAGGTAAAAGCATTCACTCTAACCATTACAACATTTCTTAGAGAAACTTAAGAAATCTGAAGAAATTGGCAAAGAGGAAGATTGAAAAAGCAGGAGAGAGGGAGAAGGGATAGACAAGAAATTGCCTCAGCTGACAAGTACTTGATCTCTTTGCCAGTTAGAGATAGAAAAACTATGTAAAATCATCTGCAAAATAATACAGAGTAAGATTATGGAAGATTACAATAAATATTGCTCCATATAACAAATAGGAAGGGATGGAGAGAAAAAGGATAATGGGAATGGAAAAAAGGTTTGGTTGGTGAAGAAAGAGAGAGATGGGGAGAAAGAAGAGAAGGAAGAAGAGAGATTGAGAAGAGGGGTGAGGGAGAAGGGAAGGAGAAAGAAAGGAGGGAAGAAGGATAGAGAAAGAAGGAAGGTGAGGGAGAGGGAAAAAGAAAAATAATCCTGGGAAAGTCTGAGTAATTATTATCAAAACACAAAGTATCAGGTTTATTCTTACCTAAATACCAAAGTCACAAAGTCTTATAGGAAAATGTCGCTTGAAATTAAAAAAAAAAATCCTTTCATTTCTCCATTACAACATGAATTCCCAAACACTTTTCTACCAGCAATTTGCAGGTTATTTTTAAATGTGCAAAGAAGAAGGAAAAAGTAACTCTTATCACCTGTGAACATGACATTACAAACAGCTGAATTTAGCTTTATCAAAACATTGGCCAGGGAACATAACATTTGGTTTTCCGCAGAACTAGGAAATGATGTGTAGAATGTGACACACCAACAGCTTGCTGCTGGGAGAAACAGCAATAACTCGCCAACAGTCACTCATGGAAGAAGCAAGGGTCCCACAACTAGCCATACTTTTGACCTAGAAATTTTGTGAAAAGATGTGATGGATTCAAAGAAATGTTTTCATTATGTCCCTATAGTATGGAAAGTAAAGTAATCTATTCATTAAATCCCTATTGTATGCAAAATAAAGTATATTCACTAAATTCCTACTGTGTGCAAAACATATTCATTAAGTTCCAACAGTGCTGGGGAATACGAAGTTTAGATAAGACAATTACTATGGACTTACCGAACTTAAATAGTATAATTTAAAATAAAACAGGATTAAGGAGAAACTATTGTAAAGAGTACTAAGTGTGGAGGTTCTAAAATAAAATTGTGATTTAATTATGTATTATTTATATGATCTTAGCCAAGCAATTCATATTTCTGAGGCATAGTTTCAAAATTTGTAAAACATAAGATTTAGATTGGAGTATCTCTAAAGTCTTATCTAGTTCAAAAATTATGAATTATAGCTACAGTGTTATTTCTTCTTTATTAGTTCAACAAAATGTTGGAAAATCATAACTATAATAAAAATACTTTCTATATTCCAAGCACTGTGCTAAGCTGTTGGCAATTATTACCTAATTTTATCTTCACCACAACTTGGGAAATAGGCATATAATATTTTTCCCATTTTACAGATGGGGAAACTGAGAGAAGTAGCTATTAAGAGACTTGCCCAGGATCACTTGGCAAATGAAAATCTGAGGTTACTTTTGAACTCAAATCTCCTTAACTCTAGACCCAATTCTCTATCCATTTTTCCACCTGCCTATCCCCTAAAAAGGAAACAGGAAATGGGAGAGCAGGTTTTAATATAGTAACTTCATCTTCTTTTTTGGTATAAGGTTACTAGGACAGTAGATCAGGAGACTGGCATGAACAAGGACAGAGTATGTAAGGCTTTAGATTAAGTTATATCCTTGTGGACAAGACTTTGGGATGTGGGCTAAACTAATGATTAGGAGGCTTTGAAACTGATTATTAGTAAATGGAATGATAGCATTCTGAAGGAAGTTTCCAGCAAAACATCCTAGAGATTTGTTCTGTATTTAACAATTTTATCAGTGATTTGAATGAAAGTAGATATAGAAGGTATGTTCCTTAAACGCAGGTGACACAAAGCTGAAAGATACAATTAAAGTACTGGATAAAAGAGTTAAGATGCCAAAAAACAAACAACAACAACAACAAAAAAAAAAAGACAAAAACATTTCACTGAGTTGGGACAATGAATTAAATATTAACATAGAATTTGCTTTAATCTCACTGTATCTTATTGGTATGGGTTTGCCTCTGACTTTGCAGATCTCTAGTCATCTGTACTTTCTTATCCTATGTGCCTTTTGCCCAAAAAAGATATCCATACAATAACTTGTGGATTTTCTCCTAGGTCTCTCTTGATATTGCATAAATATCAATGAAGCACATAGACTATCTATCATATTCAATCTTACTATATGACTAATCTCTCTATTCCTTTTCTTTCTATATATCATTAGATATACATTTCTTTCCTTACATAATTCTTCCTTTATACATTGTATATTGTAAATATTGTAGCCTATGCATACTTACTATATGTACTTCTCTCCTTGTTTCTTATTTGAACCACACCATAAATCCTTCAAAAACTGTGGAATTTTAAAATTCACAGAATTTTAGCATTATCAGAAGAATAATAATGTTAGGTCTTTGATTTCATTTAAAAACTCAGATCATTAAAAGATTGTTTTCCTCTTTCTTTTCAGTTTTGGGCCCAACATCAACTATCCTTGGGGCTTGGCGAGGCTGGACACTACAAAGCAGATATAATCTAGTTGAAGGTCAATGTGAAGCTCTTTTAATGTGGCAAAATATCCCATAGATTGTTCTCCATGAGCACAAACCCAAATGCACTGGAAAAGAACATTGATTTAGAGTTGGAGGATCGGGGTTCAAATCCCAGCTTAGAGACATAATGTTTGGTGATCTTGAGAAAATTCATCAACATCTCTGGTACTCTGCTTCCTATGTAGATAAGGAAGTTAGATTAGATGACCTCTAAGATTCCTTCCAGTTTTAAATCTATGATCTCATGACTTGAGTTCAAATTCCAGTTCTGCTATTTTCTGTCTTTGTCTAGGGGGAGAATTAATGAGGTCACACAATAAAACACCTCTCATGGAACACAAAATGCTCCATAAGCGACCTAAAGAATACCCAAGGTAGTGTTCCTTAGGAGACATGGCACCTGAATTTGAAGAAAAAGTAATGCCTCATCTCTGCTTGCTATTTTTGTCATGGAGTCACAGTAAATTTAACTTAGAATGTGCCCTGGATATAATCTAACTCCATCATTTTATAGATAAGAAATTGCTTTCACTTCCCTTTGCCTCAGTTCCCTTATTTGTAAAATCATTGGTGAATGAATGACTGAATAGTGACTCCAAAAAGGACCTACCCTCTGATAAACTATCCTAACTGATACATCCTTCCCACAAGGTTAAATAGAAGGGAAAACAAAAATAGGTGATATTTAAAAAGGGGGAGGGACTCTAAAGTGGGAGGGCTGCTTGAGGCAATTGGTACTCATAAGTAAAATACTAGAGAGGAGGGAAAGGGGAGAAAGAAAAAGAAAAGTATAATTTGGGGTTAATAAGACAGCAGGAAATACAGAATTAGTAGTTTTAACTGTAAATGTGAATGGGATGAACTCTCCCATAAAGTGGAAGTAGATAGCAGACTAGATTAAAAGCCCAAATCCTACAATATGTTTTTACAAGAAACACATTTAAAGCAGGGTGATACATACAGAGTAAAAGTAAAAGGTTGGAGCAAAATCTATTATGCTTCAGATGAAGTAAAAAAAAAAAAAAAAAACAGGAGTAGCCATCCTGACCTCAGATCAAGCAAAAGAAAAAATTGGCCTAATTAAAAGAGATAAGGAAGTAAACTATATCTTGCTAATAATGGAAGCAATATCACTACTAAACATATATGCACCAAGTGGTATAGCATGGAAATTCCTAAAGGAGAAGTTAAGAGAGCCGCAAGAAGAAATAGACAGCAAAATTATAATAGTGGGAGATCTCAACTTTGCTCTCTCAGAACTAGATAAATCAAACCACAAAATAAATAAGAAAGAAGTTGAAGAGGTAAATAAATTACTAGAAAACTTAGGTATAATAAATCTTTGGAAACAATTGAATGGAGACAGAAAGGAGTACACTTTCTTCTCAGCAGTTCATGGAACCTATACAAAAATTCACCATATATTAGGAGATAAAGACCTCAAAATCAAATGCAGAAAAGCAGAAGTAGTAAATGCATTTTTTTTCAGATCATGATGCAATAAAAATTACATTCACTAAAAGGCCAGGGGAAAATAAATAAAAAAGTTATTGGAAACTAAATAATCTCATCTTAAAGAGTGAATGGGTAAAACAGCAAAAGACACAATAAATCATTTCATCCAACTGAATGACAATAATGAGACAACATACCAAAATGTGTGGAATCCAGCCAAAATGGTAATACAGGGAAATTTTATATCTCTAGATGCTTATTTGCATAAAATAGAAAAAGAGAAGATCAATGAAATGGGCTTGGAACTAAAAAACCTAGAAAAAGAACAAATTAAAAACCCCCAATCAAATTTCAAACTTTAAATTCTAAAAATGAAAGAAGAGATCAATAAAATTGAAACTAAAAAAACTATTGAATTGATAAATAAAACTAAGAGTTGGTTTTATGGAAAAAAATAGATAAACCTTTACTTAATTTGATTAGAAAAAGGAAAGAGGAAAATCAAATTGTTGGTCTCAAAAATGAAAAGGGAGAACTTTCCACCAATGAAGAGGAAATTAGAGCAATAATTAGGAGTTACTTTGCCCAACTTTATGTCAATAAATTTGGTAACTTAAGGGAAATGGAGGAATACTGACAAAAACATAGTTTGCCTAGATTAACAGAAGAGGAAATAAATTACTAAAATTGTCCCATTTTAGAAAAAGAAATAGAACAAGCTATTAATCAACTCCATAAGAAAACAATCCCCAGGACCAGATGGATTTACATGTGAATTCTACTAACCATTTAAAAAACAATCAATTCCAATACTATATAAACTATTTGAAAAAATAAGGAATGAAGGACTCCTACCAAATTCCTTTTATGACACAGACATGGTACTTATATCTAAACTAGGTGGGATGAAAACGGAAAAAGAAAATTACAGACCTATCTCCCTAATGAATATTGATGCAAAAATCTTAAATAAAATATTGGCAAAGAAATCATAGAAAATCATCCCCAGGATAATACACCATGACCAAGTAGGATTTATAACAGGAATGCAGGGCTGGTTCAATATTAGGAAAACTATTAGCATAATTGACTATATCAATAACCAAATTAACAAAAAAACATGTGATTATCTCAATAGGTGCAGAAAAAGCATTTGATAAAATTCAATATCCATTCCTATTAAAAACACTTGAGAGAATAGGAATAAATGGACTTTTCCTTAAAATAATCAGCAGCATCTATTTAAAACCATCAGCAAGAATCATATCTAATGGGGATAAACTAGAACCATTCCCAATAAGATCAGGAATGAAATAAGGCTGCCCACTATCACCATTACTATTCAATATTGTATTAGAAATGCTAGCTTTGGCAATAAGAGTTGATAAAGAGATTAAAGGAATTAGAGTAGGTAATGAGAAACCAAATTATCTCTCTTTTCAGATGGTATGATGGTATACTTAGAGAACCCCACAGTCTACTAAAAAGTTATTAGAAATAATTCACAACGTTAGCAGAGTTGAAGGATAAAAAATAAATCCACATAAATCATCAGCATTTTTACACATTACTAACAAAATCCAACAGCAAGAGATACAAAGAGAAATTCCATTTAAAATAACTGTCGATAGTATAAAATATTTGGGAATCTATCTGCCAAGGGAAAGTCAGGAACTATATAAGCAAAACTACCAAATACGTTCCACACAAATAAAGTCAGATCTAAACAATTAGAAAAAATATCAAGTGTTCTTATATAGGTCAAGTGAATATAATAAAAATGACAATACTACCTAAACTAATCTATTTATTTAATGCTGTACCAATCAGACTCCCAAGAAACTATTTTACTGACTTAGAAAAAATAGCAACAAAATTCATCTGGAAGAACAAAAAGTCAAGAATTTCAAGGGAATTAATGAAAATAAAAGCAAATGAAGGTGTCCTAGCTATACCAGATCTAAAATTATATTATATAAAGCAACACTCATTAAAAACCATTTGGCTAAGAAATAGAGTAGTTGATCAGTGGAATAGGTTAGGTTCACAGGACAAAATAGTCAATGACTATAATAATCTAGTATTTGACAAACCCAAAGACGTCAGCTTTTGGGATAAGAATTCAGTATTTGATAAAAACTACTGGGAAAATTGGAAACTACAATGGTAGAAACTAGGCATTGACCCACATCTAACACTATATACCAAGATAAAGTATGAATGGATTCATGATCTAGACATAAAGAATTATATTATAAAAAATTCAGAAGATAGGATAGTTTACTGCTCAGATCTGTGGAGAAGGAAGGAATTTGTGATGAAAGAACTAGAGATTATTATTGATCACGAAAATAGATAATTTTGATTACATTAAGTTAAATTTTTTGTACAAACAAAACTAATGCAGACAAGATTAGAAGGTAATCAATAAACTGGGAAAACATTTTTACAGTTAAAGAATTTGATAAAAGCCTCATTTCCAAAATATATAGCGAATCAACCCAAATTTATAAGAATTTGAAGCCATTTTCCAATTGATAAATGGTCAAAGAATATGAACAATTTTCTGATGAAAAAATTGAAACTATTTCTAGTCATATGAAAAGGTGCTCCAAATCACTATTGATCAGAGAAATGCAAATTAAGATAACTCTGACATTCCACTACACATCTCTCAGATTGGTTAAAATGACATGAAAAGATAATGTTGAATGTTGGAGGTAATATGGGAAAACTGGAACACTGAGACGTTGGTGGAACTGTGAATGGATCCAACCATTCTGGAGAACAATTTGGAACTATGCTCAAAAAGTTATCAAACTGTGCATACCCTTTGATCCAGCAATGTTTCTACTGGGATTGTATTCCAAAGAGACCTTAAAGGAGGGAAAGGAACCCACATGTGCAAAAACGTTTGTGGCAGCCCTTTTCGTAGTGGCAAGAAACTATAAACTGAATGGATGCCCATCATTTGGACAATGGCTGAATAAATTGTGGTATATGAATGTTATGGAATATTATTGTTGTGTAAGAAATGACCAACAGGATGGTTTCAGAGAGGCCTGGAGAGATTTACATGAACTGATGTAAGTGAACCGAGCAGAACCAAGAGATTGTTATTCATGGCAACAACAGGAAAATACGATGATCAATTCTGATGAACATGGCTCTCTTCAACAATGACATGATTTAAAGAGTTCAAATTGTTCAGTGATGAAGACAGCCATATATACCCAGGGAGAGGACTGTGGGCACTGAATGTGGACCACAACATAGCATTTTCACTTTTTCTGTTGTTGTTTGCTTGCATTTTGTATTTTTTCTCAGTTTTTTTTTCCTTCTTGATCTGATTTTTCTTGTGCAGCAAGATAATTATAACTATATTTACATATATTGGATTTAACATATTTTTTAAACATATTTAACATGTATTAGACTACCTTCTATCTAGGGAAAGGGGTGGGAGGAGGAGAGGAAAATTTTCAACAGAAACGGTTTCACAAGAATCAATGATGAAAAATTACCCATGCATATGTTTTGTAAATAAAAAGCTTTAAAAAGGGAGGGGGGCAGCTAGGTGGTAGTGGATAGAGCACCAGCCCTGAATTCAGGAGGACCTGAATTCAAATCTGGTCTCAGACATTTAAAACTTCCTACTGTGTGACCTTGGGCAAGTCACTCAACCCCAATTGAAAGAAAGAAATAAAGAAAGAAAAGAAAAGAAAAAAATAAGATATATCCTTCTCACCCCCTCAAAGGTACTGAACATTTCATAAGAAAGAACACTGGAGATAGAAATGGCATCATCTTGTCACTAATGTAACTAGTAAGTCTTATTCTCTGCACAAAAAAGAAAGTAAAAGCAATAATGCCACAGAGAAAGCTGTTTAATGCTAGGAAAATCAAATATTTTTGAGACAAAAATTTTGGATCAGGAAATAATCATTACTAAGTAGACTATTCCAATACTCACCAAGAAAAAAGCAGTCAAAATTATTTTAAATGGTGTATATTTCCTGCCATCATTATTTCATAAATATATTCTTAACAAGTGGAATCAATCTGCATTGATCAATTCTTTTGTATATTTCAAACTGTGGATATGTTATAATTGAATTATGGGTATTGCCAACTTACAAATGGCTATACTCCAAAAGTTCATTGCTTGGAATTTGGGTTACATTTTCCCACAGTAATAATATTATCCATGGTAGTTAGATTCCGAGGCTAGACCACAAAAGCCTATTTAACCTGTTATATACCAACAATGTAGTGCTAATAATTTTTCCAACCATATCTCACCATTATTTATAACATTATTTCTATTGGAAAATGCATTCTTATCTCCAACCAGCTTACTTAGCAATGCCAATTTTGCTAACTGCAAATTAGCTAATAAAGTATTCATATTGGTGTCAGAAAAATTTTGAGTTCAAATCTGGCCTCAGACACACACTAGATCTGTGAATCTAGATGAGTCACTTAACCCTTTTTGCCTTCATTTCCTCAACTATAAAATGAGATAACACATTCTTCTTTAGGTTGCTATGAGACTCAAATGAGGCAATATTTTTAAAGTGCTTAAAACAATGTCTGGAATATACAAGGTGCTTAATAATTGCTCCTTTCCTTCCTTTTTTACCATGTATCAGAAAGCTTAGGTGGTAAAATATTGACAAATATTAAAGAACCATTGAAAGATTCAGGCTATAAGGGGAAAAAATGCAATAATTGCTTACCATAACGATGGTGATTATGGAATTGGCTGAGATAATTGTAAGTAAGATAGTGGAAAAGGAATTTCTTGCCTATTGGGATGCCAATAAGGAAGAAAATGAAGGGGGGTGGTGGTTTTTGTAGTCTTAGGACCAGAAACGCTTATGTCTTACCTCATGACCAAAAGTAAAACCCTACTCCTAGGATCTGCTAGTAGAGAGACCCTGTTTCTCTACCAACATCAAGAACTTACCCTGGGGGATCAGGCAACTAGCTAAATCCCGCAGTGGAGGAGGCCAGCAGGTAGGCCCCATCCTACAAAACAAGCCATAAGGGAAGCCTACCTTTCATAGAACTCAAGTAGCTAAGACCTGAAGCCCAAAAAAAGCCAACAGTAAGACCCAGAGCCCTAGCACAGAAATCTTGGGACAATGCAGGACCAGAGTCCAAATTTCACATGAAAATATCAAGTCACCAAAAAAGGCAAAAAAATGAGCAAAAAGAAAAAATATCTGACTATAGAAAGTTACTATGGTGACAGAAGGATCAAGGTATAAACTTATAAGAGGACAATAGTGTTAAAGCATCTATATGTGAAATTTCAAAGAAAAAATATAATTTGGTCTCAGGCACAAAATAATTCCTGGGGAGAGGGGTGAGAACCAAATTTAAAAAGTAAAAGAAAAATGGCAGGTTTGGGGGAGTGGAATGAAAGTAATGCAACAGGATCATGGGGCTGGGAGAGAAAAAATAAAATGAAAAAAGAAATACAAAAAATAGATTTGACCAAATGGAAAAGGAAGTAAAAATGTTCACTAAAGAAGATAATTCCTTAAAAATTAAATGAAAGCTAAGTGGAAACTAATGACTCTAAGAGACATCAAGATATGATAAAACAAAATCAAAAAAGTAAAAAAATAAGAAAAGAAAATGTGAAATTTCTTATTGGAAAAACAGCTACCTAGAAAATAGATCCAGGACATATAACATAAAAAATTGTTGGAGTACCTAAAAGCCATGATTAAGAAAAAAATCCCAGACAACATATCTCAAAAAATTATCAAATTGACATATTAGAACCAGGGGGGGAATAGAAATAAAAGAAATCCCCAAAAGACCACCTGGACAAAAATTTCCAGGAACCTCATAGTCAAATTCCAGACCTTATAAATTAAGGGAAAAAAAGGATTGCAAACAGTCAAAAAAAAAAAAAAAAAAAAGAAACAATTCAAATATCATGGATCTATAGTAAAGATTACCCAGGATTTGGAAACTTCCACATTAAAGAACAAGATGGTGTAGAATATGATGTACCAAAAGCCAAAGGAGTTAGGATTACAACCAAGAATCATCCACATAGAAAATTTGAATATAATCTTTCAGAAGAAAAATAACCAATATTTAATAAAATAGAGAACTTTTAAGCACTTCTAAATTAAAAGAACAAAGATGAATGGAAAATTTGATTTCTCAATATAAGACTCAAGAGAAAGATAAAGAGGTACAAAAGAAACAATAAAGATAAAACATAAGAAATTCAATTAAGTTAAATTGTTTTATATTTTTATATAACAACATAATACTTGTAACTCTTAAAAACTTTATTGCTATTGGAAAAATTAGGAGTATATGTAGACAGAGACTGTGGATATAAGGTAACTTTGATGGGATGATCCCTGCCTTCTCCTCCCTAAAAAAAAGAACAACAAAATGAATACAAAGAAAGTTTCACTGCAAGAAGATGGAAGGGAAAGATTGAATGGGATAAAACTGTTCTACATAAAAGAGACATGTAAAAGCCACAGAGAGAGAGAGAGAGGAAGAAAGAAGAGCATGGGTGACAGGCAAGGCTTAAACCTTACTCTTATCAAAATTGGCTCAGAGAGGGAAAAACTGTCCATAAACACTCAGTTGGATATAGAAATCTATATTAATCTATAATCAAGTAAAAGGGGACAGAGATAATGGAGGGGAGGAGGACTGATAAAATAAGGGGTACATTGGGGAAGGTGTTGATAAGGCAGGGGGTAAGAGAAAGGTAGGGATAAGCAAGAGAAAAATAGGATGGAGGGTAATAGAAAGTTAGTTATCCTAAGTATAAATGTGAATGGGTTGAAATCACCATAAAAGAGAAGCAGATTGCAGAATGGATTAAAAACCAGAATCCTACAAGATATTATTTACAAAAATATATATATGTGAAACAGATATATTTGAAGGAGATAAAAGTAAGGAGCTGGAACAAAATCTATTATGCTTCAATTGAAGCAAAGAAGGCATGGGTAGCAATCATAATCTCAGATAAAACAAAAGCAAAAATAGATCGAATTAAAAGAGACAAAGAAGAAATTATATCTTGATGAAAGTTACCACAGACAATGAAGTCACATCAGTACTAAACATATATGCACCAAATGATAAAGCACCTAAATTCTGAAAAACAAGTTGAATGAATTGCATAAACAAGTAGATAATAAAACTATACTAGTGAGTGACTTCAACTTTCCCCTCTCAGAACTAGATAGATCTAAGCAAAAAAATAAAAATAAACAAGAAAGAAACTTAGTAAGTGAATACAATTCTAGAAAATTTATATATAATAGAACTCTGGAGGAAATTGAATGGGAATAGAAAGGAATGTGCCTTTTTTCTCTGCATACATGGTCCCTACACACAAAAAAAAATTTACCTATGTATTAGGATAAAAAACCTCACAACCAAATGCACACAAGCAGAAATAGTAAATGCATCCTTTTCATATTATACTACAATAAAAGTTATATGCAATAATGGACAGTGTAAAGAGAGATTAAGATTTAATTGGAAATCAAATATTTTTATTATAACTTGTTATTTACAAGATATATGCATGGGTAATTTTTCAGCACTGACAATTGCAAAATCTTTTGTTCCAATTTTTCCCCTCCTTTCTCCCACCCCTCCCCCAGATGGCAGATTAGACCAATATGTGTTAAATGTTAAAGTATATGATAAATACAATATATGTATACATATCCATACAGTTATTTTGCTGCACAAAAAGAATCAGACTTTGAAATAATGTACAATTAACCTGTGAAGGAAATCAAAAATGCAGGCAGACAAAAATAGAGGGATTGGGAATTCTATGTAGTGGTTCACACTCATTTCCCAGAGTTCTTTTGCTGGGTGTAGCTGATTCTATTCATTATTTAATAAATGGAGCTGATTTGGTTCATCTCATTGTTGAAGAGAGCCACGTCCATCAGAATTGATCATCATATAGTATTGTTATTGAAGTATATAATGATCTCCTGGTCCTGCTCATTTCACTCAGCATTTTTCACGTAAGTCACTCCAGGCCTTTCTGAAATCATCCTTCTGGTCATTTCTTACAGAACAATAATATTCCATAACATTCATATACCACAATTTATTCAGCCATTCTCCAATTGATGGACATCTACTCAGTTTCTAGGGAAATCAAATAATCTAATCCTAAAAAACAAATGAGTCAAAGAGAAAATCACAGGAACATTGATAATTTCATTAAGAAAATGACAACAATGACACAAAACAGCAAAATTCATGATGTGACAAAGCGGTACTTAGGGAGAAATTGATTATATCCATAAAACAGAGGAGAAACAGATAAATAAAGAATGCAACTTTAAAAACTCAAAAAAGAACAAATTCAGAATTAAATACCAAATCAAAAATCCTGAAAAATCAAAAGATAGATTAAAAAAATGAAAGTAAGAAAACCATTAATAAATTAATAAATAAAAGTAGAAGCTGGATTTGTGAAAAAAGAAAAATGGACAAAACATTGGTTATTTTGATTTTAAAAGAAGAGAACCCAAATACTAGTATCAAAAATGAAAAGGGTAAACTTACCACCAAGGAAGAGGAAATTAAAGCAATAAGCAGGAGTTATTTTGCCTAATTACATGCCAATAACTTTGATAATCTCATTGAAGTGAATGAATATTTACAAAATTATAAATTACCCAAAATTACAAAACTATAAATAATAGGAGAAGTAATAAAATATTTAAATAAACCAATCTTAGAAAAAGAAATTGAACTGGCTGTCAATGAAATGCTTAAGAAAAATGTTCCACTGATGCTGAGTGAAATGAGCAGGACCAGGAGATCATTATATACTTCAACAACAATACTATATGATGACCAGTTCTGATGGATCAGGCCATCCTCAGCAACAAGATCAACCAAATCATTTCCAATGGAGCAGTAATGAAATGAACCAGCTACGCCCAGAGAAAGAACTGTGGGAGATGACTAAAAACCATTACATTGAATTCCCAATCCCTATATTTATGCCCACCTGCATTTTTGATTTCCTTCACAAGCTAATTGTACAATATTTCAGAGTCTGATTCTTTTTGTACAGCAAAATAACATTTTGGTCATGTATACTTATTGTGTATCTAATTTATATTTTAATGTATTTAACATCTACTGGTCATCCTGCCATCTAGGGGAGGGGGTGGGGGGTAAGAGGTGAAAAATTGGAACAAGAGGTTTGGCAATTGTTAATGCTGTAAAGTTACCCATGCATATAACCTGTAAATAAAAGGCTATTAAATAAAAAAGAAAAAAGAAAAAAAAAAGAAAAAAGAAAAATGTTCCAGAACCACATGGATTCTAACAAACATTTAAAGAACAATTAATTTCAATACTATATACAGTATTTGGGAAAATATGGAAATAAGGAGCCCTAATGAATTTCTTTTACAATATAATTATGATGCTGATATCCAAACAAGGAAGAGCCAAAACAGAGAAGTACAAAAAGTCACTGAAGAAAATGATTCCTTAAAAATTAAAATTGAGAAAAGAGAAACTAATGACTCCAGAAGATATCAAAATATGATTTAAAAAATCAAAAAAAAATTTTTAAAGAAGGAAAATGTGAAATTTCTCATTGGAAAAAACTGACCTAGAAAACAGACCCAGGACAGATAACATAAGAATTACTGTAGTACCTGAAAGCCATGATTAAGGGGCAAAAACGTACAGACAATGTATTTCAAAAAATTATCAAAGCAAATTGCACTGTTATAATAGAACCAGAAGACAAAAATATAAATTTGGGGAAAAAAAACCCCAATCACCACTTGAAAGATATCCCAAAATGAAAATTTCCAAGAACTTCATAATCAAATTTCAGAGTTCATAGATTAAGAAAAAAAGTATTGTAAGCAAGTCAAAAAGAAACAATTCGAATACCACAGAGCTATAGTCAAGATTATACAGGGTTTGGCATATTAAAAGAGCATGGACTAATTTGTCTATCAGATTAATGGATAAGAGAATAATTTAAGACCAAAGAAGACATCGAGCAAGACAAAGTGTAAAACATATAATTTTGATCATATAAAATTTAAAACATTTTGCACAACACAAAACCAATGCAACAAAAATTATAAGGAAAGCAAAATACTGGGAAATTTTTCAGGAAGTATCTCTTATAAAAGTCTAATTTTCAGATATATAGAGAACTGAGTCAAAATTCAAGCAAAACATTCAAAACTTCTGAGGAAATGCATCCAAGATAGCAAAGTGAAGGCAGGAAACTTCTCAAGCTCTCCCAGTTGCCATGGAAAACTACATGAAACTAATCCTCTGAACAGAGTCTCACAGAAAGAAACCACTCCTGAGCTTGATAGATTGGAAAAAACTTCAGAAATGGTCAGTCTCACTAGGGTGAAAAGGGTGGTTGGCCTAGCTGAAAAGACTCTGGGAAAGCTGGTAAGAAAGTCTTAATCACAGAAAATCAGCAACTGAGACTCTCAGTCCTGGCTCAGTAGAAGAGTTTATCAGTGGGGCAGCCTACAATCTAGCTCAGAAGGAAAACTCTGGGAAACTAGGGTATTTCTAAAAAGAGCAGGCAAAGCTAACCATTGTAAACACAAGGAACCCCTGTGCTAAAAGCCAAGACTGAGAGCTACATAGGAAGCTTGGAATAGTGTTTCCTTTACTCCAGGAATAGAGCTCAACCTTAAAAAGAGAGAGAGAGAGAGAGAGAGAGAGAGAGAGAGAGAGAGAGAGAGAGAGGAAGGAAATACCAAAACAAAAATAAAGAATATGAGCAAGAAACAGAAAAGAACCTTGATTATAGAATGGTGATGGGGAAAATCAAAATACCAACTCAGATGAGGACAAAATGTCCACAGAGGAAATGTCACAGAGTGTTATGAATTGGTCTGAAACTCAAAGAGGCTTCTTGGAAGTTCTCATAAAAGACTTTAAAAGGCTGAGAGAAATAGAAGAAAAAAAGAGAAGTGAGAGGTGTGTAAGAGAGATTCAACAGCTTACAAGACAATTCTTTAAAAAATACAATTGGCCAAATGCAAAAAAAAAAAAAAAATCCACTGAAGAAAGCAACACCTTCAAAAGTAGAATTAAGCCAAATGGGAAAAAGAGATACAAAAAAAACCTCAGGAGAAAAATGAATGGAGACAAAAATAAATATACCATTTCCTCAGCTTTACATGGCACAAAAATTGACCATGTGTTATGGCATAAAAACCTCATAATCAAATGCAAAAAGGCAGAAATAGTAAATACTTCCTATTAAGACAACAATGTAATAAAAATTATATTCAATAAAGGATCAGGGAAAGATAGACTAAAAAACCAATTGAAAATGAAATAATCTAATTCTAAAAACTAAGTGGATCAAACAATAAATCACAGAAATAATCCATAATTTCATCTAAAAGAATGACAATAATGAGACAATATACCATAACCTATAGGACACAACCAAAGCAGTTATTAGAGGAAATTTTATATCTCTAAATACCTACATGAATAAAATAGATTAAGAAAAGATCAATGAATCAGGCATGCAACTAAAAGAGCTAGAAAAAGAACATATTTAAACTCCCCGATTAAATACCAAATTAGAAATTCTGAAACTCAAAGGAAAGATTATTAAAATTGAAACTAAAAAAAAACTATTGAACTAATTAATAAAGTAAGAGGTGGTTTTATGGAAAAAAAAACAAAATAGATAAATCTTTGGTAAACCATCAAAATTGAAAAGATTGAATATATAACCAATAAAAAAGAAATTTAAACAATAATTAGGTGCTATGTGGCCCAACTGAATGGCAGCAAATTTGTCAATTTAACTGAAATGGATAAATATTTGTACAGATATAAATTACCTAGATTAACAGAAGAGGAAATAAATTACTTAAATACTCCCATTTTAGAAAAAGAAACTGAACAAGCCATTAATGAACTCCCTAAGAAAAAATCTCCAGGACCAGAAAGATTTACAAGTGAATTCTACCTAACATTTAAAGAACAATTCATCCCAATGTTATGCATAGTATTTGGAAAAATAAGTAAATAAGGACTCTTACCAAAATCCTTCCATGACATAAATATATTACTGATATCTAAACCAGAAAGAGACAAAACAGAGAAAGAAAATTATAGAACAATCTCCCTAATGAATATTGATGCAAAAAATCTTAAACAAAATGTTAGCAAGGAGATTACAGCAATTTATCATCAGGATAATACAGTATGACCAGATGGGATTTATACCAGGAATGCAGAACTGGGTCAATATCAGGAAAATTATTGCCATAATCGACCATATCAATAACAAAACCAACAGTAAACATATAATAATCTCAATAGATGCAGAAGAAACTTTTGACAAAATACAGCACCCACTCCTATTAAAAACACTAAAGAACATAGGAAAAAGGGGAGTTTTCCTTAAAATAATAAGCAGTATCTATCTAAAACCAACAGCAAGCATTATTTGTAATGGAGAGAAGCTGGATGCATTCCCAAAAAGATCAGGTGTGAAACAAAGAGCCTATTATCACCACTATTCAACATTGTACTAGAAATGGTGATTTTAGCAATAAGAAAAGAAAAAGAAATTAAAGGAATTAGAATATGCAGTAAGGAAATAAAACTTTCACTCTTTGCAGATGGCATGATGATATACTTAGAGAATCCTAGAAAATCATCCAAAAACCTACTAGAAAGAAGCAGTTTTAATAAAGTTGCAAGATATAAAATAAATACACACAAATCATCAATGTTTCTATATATTACTGACAAAGTGCATAAGCATGATATAGAAAGAGAAATTCCATTTAAAATAACTATAGACAAAATAAAATATTTGGTTGTCTACCTGATAAAACAAACCCAAGATCTATTTGAACACAATTGTAAAACATTTATCACACAAATAATGTCATATCTAAACATTTGGAAAAATATCAATTGCTCATGGGTAGGCTGAGCTTATACAGTAAAAATGACAATTCTGCCCAAATTGATCCACTTGTTCAGTGCCATGCCAATCAAACTGCCATAAAATTATTTTATAGAACTAGAAAATATAATAACAAAATGCATCTGGAAGAAAAAAATGTCAAGAATATCAAGGAAATTAATGGAAAAAATTACAAAGAGTGGTGGCTTAGCAGTACCAAACCTAAAACTATATTATAAAGCAACAGTCATCAAAACCGTTTGGTACTGGCTAAGAAATAGAATGGTGGATCAGTAGATCAGATTAGATACACATAACAAATAATCAAAGCCTATAGTAATCTAGTATTTGGTAAACCTCCAAACACCACTTCTAGAATAGGAACCCATTTTTGACAAAAATTGCTGGGAAAATTGGAAAATAATATGTCAGAAACTTGACATAGACCTACATCTCACACCACATACCCAAATAAGGTGAAAATGAATACATGTTTGAGCATAAAGGATGAGACCATAAATAAACAAATTAGGAGAGCAAGGGATAATTTTTTCAGATCTTTGGAGAAGGGAAAAATTTATGACTTAAGAAGAACTAGAGAACATTATAAAAGGCAAAATGGATAACTTTGATTAAATTAAAAATGTTTTGCACAAATGAAACTAACAGAAACAAGATTAAAAGGGAAGTACAAAGCCAGGGAAAAAATCTTTTCAATCTGTGTTTTATAAAGGTATTATTTATAAAATATAAAAAGAACTGTGTCAAATTTATAAGAGTACAAGTTATCCCCCAAGTGACAAATGGGCAAAGAATATGAACGGACAATTTTCAGAAGAAGAAATTGAAACTATTTCTAATCATATGAAAAAAATGCTCTAAGTCACTATTGATGAGAGAACTGCAAATTAAAACAATACCTCTGAGGTATTATCTCACATCTCTTAGATTGGCTAAAATGACAGGAAAAGATAATGATAAATTTTGGAGGGGATGTGGAAAAACTGGGACACTAAGGCATTATTTGTGGAGTTGTGAAATGATCTAACCATTCTGGAGAGCAATCTGAAACTATTCCCAAAGAACTATAAAACTGTGCACACCCTTTGCCCAGCAGTGCCATTAATGGGTCTGTATCCCAAGGAAAACATAAAGGAGGGGAAAAGACTCACATGTGCAAAAATGTTTATAGCCGTTCTTTTTACGGTAACAAAGAGGTGCCCATCAATTGGAGAATGGCTGAATAAACTGAATGGAATATTATTGTTGTATAAACATGATAAACAAACTGATTTTAGAAAGGCCTGGAAAGATTTACACAAACTAATACTGAGGGAAACAAACACACTAGGAATAAGTTGTACATGGTAACAGCAAGAATATGTGATGATCAACTATGGAAGATTTGGTTCTTCTCAGTGGTTCAGTGATCTAAAGCAATCCCAATAGACTTTGGATAGAAAATGACATCTGCATCCAGAAAAAAAAAAAAAAAAAAAAAAAAAAAAAAACTGTGGAGTTTGAATGTAAATTAACACATGCTATTTTCACTTCTTTTTTCTGGTTTCTTTCTCTCCCATGGTTTTTCCCCCTTTTCCCAATTTTTCTTTCCCAACATAATTCATAAAGCAATATATATTAAAAACAAATTAATTAATTAAAAAAAGAAAAATCATTGAAAGATATGAAGAGGTAATTTTCAGACAAAGATATAAAAATTATAGTCAAATGAAAAAATGCTTTAAATAACTACTAATCAGAAAAATGTAAATTAAAACAATTCTGAGCTATCACCTCATACTTATCAGAATAACTAATATGAAAAAAAATGTATTTGGTGTTGGAAGGGATATGGAGAAGCTGGGACACTAATGCATTGCTGGTGCACACAACTGATCCAATAATTCTGGAGAGCAATTTGGAACTATGCATAATGGACTATGAAACTGTGCATGACCTTTGATTTTATAATACCACTGTCTGTATCCCAAAGATATTAAAAAAGGGAGGAAAGATCTATTTGTTTAAAAATATTTCTAACCGCTCTTTTATGGTAAGAATTAGAAATCAAAAGAATATTCATCAACATCAATGTTGGGAAAATTACCCATGTGTATGTTTTGTAAATACATAAATAAAAAAGAAGAATGTTCATCAACTGGGAAGTGGCTAAATAAAAATGTAGCATATTATTCTAATGCAATATTATTGTGCTGTAAGAATGACAAGCAGGATGTTTTCAGAAAAATCTGGAAAGATTTACATGAACTGGCACTGAATGAAGTAACAGAACCAGGAGAAGTTGTATACAGTAACAGAATACTGTTCAATGAAAAACTGAGAATGACTTAGCTTTTCCCAGCAATGTAAAGATCCAAGACAGTCCCAAAGGACTGATGACAAAGAATCCTATCCACTTCGAGAGAAGCAACTGATATTGATTGAATACAGTCTGAAGTACAATATTTTTCACTTTCTCTGTTTTCTTCTTTATTCAAATCTTCTCATACAAAATGATTAATGTGGAAATGATTTATATAAATTCATAGTTATAATCTATATCTGATTGCTTACCACTTTAAAGAGGTGAAAAAAGATGGAGGGATAGAATTTAGAAATCAAAACTTTAAATAAAAATGTTTTCAAAAATTTAATTTAAAAAGAAAGTGAGAAAATACTGTATCATCTTTAATAACCTCTAAAAGTCTCTTTTCCCCTCTCAACATATACTAAAGAGCACAATGTAACTTCCATATACAGGATACTAAGTGAGAATAAATTTCTTTACCTCATACAAATTATACACTAAATGTCTGGATCCCTAAGCCATAAATGAGAGGAAGAAGACATTTAAAATCTAATTTTCAGAATGTAGGTCCTAAGGCATAGAAGTTAGAAATGCATTTACACATATAATTGTACCTACAAATACTTAGTGGCAGAATCTAGTGCCTGTTGGCTAATCCAATCCTTTTATTTGTCACAGAGCTTGCCTCATGAAACTAGGTCTCCTTTCCTTGAACTTCTTCCTTTTTCTCTTCATTCTTCTACCCTTCCCCCCCTTTTTTGATTCTTGGACTTCAATTCCACCTTTCCTTTTTTAAATTCTTCCTTAATTTATTCCATGGGCAATTGTTTAAAAGTGCATGTAGAACTATAAGAATGGATTAGAAACTATCATAGCAACTAAATGGATAGAGTATTGGGGTTGAAGTCATGAAGAGCTGAGTTCAAATCCTACCACCGATACTTCCTACCTAGCTTATGATCCTAAGCAAATAATTTTGTTCAAATTCAATTTTATTTTATTTTAGGTTCTGAATTTTCTACTTCCTACCCCATTTGTTTCAATCATTCAGAAGTCAGAAAAACAAAACCCATTATAATTAGGGGCAAGTCATTTAGTTTCTCATAACTTCATGTTTTAATTTCATTTCAGTTGTGTCTGATTTTTCCATAACCCCATTTGAAGTTTTCTTGGCAAATCTGCTGAAATGGTTTGACATTTCCTTCCCCTCTCATTTTATAGATGAAGAACTGAGGCAACTAAGGTTAACTGACTTGCTCAGAATCACAGTTAGTATCTGAGGACATATTTAAACTCAAGTCTTCCTGACTTAAGGTCCAATGCCCTATTCACTGTACCACCTAACTACCCCAGTTGCCTCAGTTCTCATCTGTAAAATGGTGATAGTAATAGCATTACAGCATTGCTGAGTATATCAAATAATATAATGTATATAAAATTATTTTCAATCCTTAATTCATGTGAATGTCAGTTATTATTAGCCTAATCATTCCATTCTTCAGTTAAGGATAATAGGTTAAATAACTTGTTCAAGATAACAGTAAGAGACCTAGATTTGAAATATAGCATTATGGTACTAAATTCAGTATTCCCCTCCACCATATTTGTCTTTTTGTTTCATTTTCTGCAATGAGGCAAAATCATCTTATAAACTGCAAGTCTTTGGAGTTAAGGGAAGAAACTTTTTTAAAAGTAAAGGGAGATAAATGGTATCTAGGTGTCTGGAACAAACTTTTGAGAAGGGATATTGAAGTCAGATTCTAATTAAGTGTTCTTAATCTTTTTTTCAGGTCATGTTGACACCTTTGACTCTCTGGTAAAGCCCATGGATCTCTTCTCAAAATAGTGTTTTTAATACATAAAATAAAATGCAGATATTACAAAGGAAATAAATTATATTGAAATGTAATTATCAAATGTTTTAAAAATAAGTTTATAGATCACAAGTTTAGAACCCCTATACATATTTCACTACTAAACATATATCTCAAAGAAGTTATTGATAAGAAGAGAGTCCCTCACTATGCCAAAATATTTATAGCAGTACATTTTGTGGTAGCAATGAACTGGAAACAAAATAGATGCCCAGTGGGAATGACTAAACCAATTGTAACACATGAATGTAATGAAATATTATTGTTCTGAAAACAAAAATGAATATGATGAATACAGAGAAGATGGTAATACTTAACATGAAATGATATAGAGGAAAGTAAACAGGGAAAAGAAAACAACATACGAAGTGACTACAATATAAATGGAAAGCATAAGTATAAAACAATTTTTAAATGGATGTTACAGAATTGCAATGACAAATCATGGTATATATATGAGAAAATATTTCCCTCACTTCTTTCCAGAGAGTGGAGGTCAATGTGTTTAGAAAATGTTGCATATATTTTCAGATATTTTTACTGCATTGATCAGTTTTGCTTATTTTTTTCTTCTTCCAATTTTTCATTAAGCAATAGTTTTTGTTATATGGCATGGATGCTTGGGAAGGAAGAGGGAGAAAGATACTGTGAGAAATTAGGATAATATAAAAACAAATTTTTATATTTTAAAATTTTTTTTAAATTTTAAAATTTAAATTTTAAAAAGTTGTTATTGTTGTTGTTTTAAAGAGCCCTTATGCTAATAGAAAAGGAAAAGCTTCTATACTGGGCAACACTGAGGATTAATAGTAGCTTTCTCTGCTTCAGAATATTTTTGGCATGTATGGACAAGGTTAAAGCCTCCTGTACTAGAGAGTGAGGACTTTGATATTTTAAAAACTTATATCTGTAAAGTGACCTATTCATTATGCTTATATATTCATAATATTAAAGTTAGAAGGTGTCTTGGTAATCACCTACTTCAACTCTCTCAAGTTACACAGGTAGAAATATCTTGTCTAGTGTAACTCACATTTAGCAAGTGTCTGAGACAGGACTAAAGCCCATGTCCCCCAGTCTTGTGCTCTTTTCCCTGAGCTCCTATTCCCATCAGTGGGTCCTTCCAAAATTACTATTTGATCTTAATGTTAATAATATAAGATATAGAAAACCCATTATGAAAAATAAATAGTTCTTCTAATTCTTATCTTCTGAATCACACACTGCAAAAGTCTTTGCAGTGTTTGTTATTCACTCTAGAGACAGTCACAAAATCAAATTGATTTCATTCACTACAATTTGTAGTATACAATCTCAGTTAGGCCCTCCACAATGTTTGATAATACTATTCTATCTTTAAGGATTCCTTGTCTCATTCTTCCCAATCAATGCTTCAAATACTTTCATCCTCCTCACCTTCAAATGCATTCTCCCTGTCCTTATGCCAAATAATCTCACTTCCTAGTTTGTTGGGGAGACTTGATGATATCAACATGTGTGTTCTCTAAGATTCTCTCTTTCCAGTATTGAAAAATTTTTGATATTTTCTATTTTCCTATAGTCAATAATTTAAGTGACAAGAACTTACTAAATATCCACTATAGCCCAAGTATTTAAGTCCTAAGGATACCAAGACAAATGTGAAACTGCTTACCCTCAAGAAGCTTCTATTCTAATGAGGTAAGATAACAGATAAATATATAATGTATTATAAATATAATAAATATATAATATTATAAATATAAATATAATATCGTAGGGATACATTTATTATAAATAAATGTAATATAAATATAAATTATAAATTAAATAAATATATCATCTTTATATATGATATAAATATGTATTTTTATAATTCTGTCATATATATTATGAATAGGTATGTTTATAATTCTATCATAATTATATATAATGTATTATAAATTGGTATATTTATAACTATCATATATATTATATTGTTTATAATTCTACCATATTTATATACTATATACTGTCATGTTTATATACTATTACATTATAAATTTGTTTTAAAATTATATGTATATTATAAATATGTATACTTATAATTATGTTTATATTACAAATATATGTTTATAATTATGTTTTGAATATATTATAAATGCATATATCTGAATATAATTATATATTTACATGAAACATATATACATATAGATATTTATATAAATATTCATAATGTATTGTGCATTTTACATATATACACACACACAAAGTATGTACCAAACATATACACAAACTGGAACACTGAGTGAGAAAGGAAAATATTACAGAGGAAGGATAAAGTGTGTGTTGGGGGATGAAGACCACAAAAGATATTAGTCATACACAAAGGTAGGACATCCAAGAAGAGATATCTTTCCTGTTCACTACAGTGAATTGTGCTGCCCTGGCTGCTTCTCTCCTCTATCTCCCCCAGCGATGATTTCAGTAAGACTTCAGGAGGTATGACCTTATTTATAGCATAAAAAAGAATATTATTAGAAAAGAAATAGGGGACAGACAAAGAGCTTTTGGACAGACAGAGCTCTAAATCTGATGCTTAGGGCAGGTAGCTTACTCTCTCCTTTGGCCTTGGTTTTTCTCATCTATAAAATAAGAGGGTTAGACTAGAGAGCTTCTGGTAGCCCTTTTAGATCCTTAAATCTCATTACCTTGCATACAGGTGGATATTAGATACCTTTACTCCTTGGAATTGCTAGTACCTTCTAAGAAGTCTGGGTCAGAATTTTCTGAAGTTATTCAAAGGTCCAAACAGAGCCTTCATAACATTAATCTGACAGAACCAAACTTCATCAAGTCAATCATGCCCCACTGTTACAGAGGATTCTTCATTTAAAAACAGCGTTTTCCTTCCATTTTTCCTGTCCTTCCTGCTTAGTTACCTAACTTCAGTTACCTGAGGATACCTCAGCTTCTTGACTATCTTAGTGTTTGTCTCCATTACCTACGCGTGCTATGTCACAGGGGCAATATTTCAATGCTGTCGGACTGGCTATCTTCCAGGACCTCGTCAGTTAAATACACATGAGTTTGATTTTGAAATAATCAGCTTGACTTTCATCTCCACATGCATATTTTCCCTCCTGTTGAGTCCAACAAAAGACAGAAGATAAAACCCTTTCATAACTGAACCACTGAGAGATTAGTCCTCCTGACATCTGTATGCAGGAAAAATCTGTTGAACACAGGATACTTAATTTCTTGTTATTTGTTTTAGGTATTTGTAACATGTTAGGTTTCTATTATGTTTCATAAGAAAATGTCCTACATATTCAGGAAGAGCTCTGTTTGAAAGTATTGGCTTAAGATGATCCTAGAGAAACTATCTTTTCTAACAACATCAGAAAATGCATTTTTTTCTGCAACAAGTTATATATAACCTGTTCAGCTGTATGATAAAAGGGGGATATAATGTTAATGGAAGACAGAACCTGTTAGACTGCAGATTAAAGTGTAATTTTCATCTCACATTACTGTGCATGAGGGATTGTAGTATCTTTCTTTCCAATACCCTTTTCTGTCATCAGGCTCAGAGATAAGTATGCTGTTTTTTCTTATCGTAGGGATACATTAGAAAGAATGTGAGCTTACTGGCGACCTTTTTGACCAAAAAAAGAGATGAAATTTAATATCTGTTTTGGATTATACAGATAGTAAAGAAAAAAATCACTGTTACTATTTCAGAATCTCATTTTGCTTTTTAAAAGAAGTTAGTCTTGAATGGTTTTGAAAGCTAAATATTTTGGAGTTATATCCATAGCAACATCTCATATTAGACTTATTTCCTCACCTTTCATTAATATATGATACAACGCATTCTGGATTCCAGTTAGCCATAGGCCCTAGAAATTTATTTTGGTGGCAAATTTTCAGTGTAACCTTACCTTCAAACTTCATTCTAGTTCATATGCATTCATGTTTTACTACTATGATTCTCAAAGGATGAGCCGCAGCTGTGGGTTTTGTTAGGCGTACTATAGAATTTTGGATTTTCTGTTATTGGAGATAAAAGAAAATTTGTAGTAACTTTGTTCTAACTTTTACTTCCCTGGCATATGCAGCATGATAAGCATAGCTTGTACAGAATAAATAAAGTTTGCCTCTTATACATGCAACACTAACCTCCAAATACACCAGACCTTGAATTCACAAAGAAGACAACAAAAATAGCTATACTTCCTGAAGGCATGCTGAACATGTGCAAGTCTCTTTACTTTCTTATATGTTTCCTGATTAAATGTTATTGAAATAGAAGGAATACAAAGAATATGAGGAAAGAAAAGGGAGAATCACGGGCTTACTATAACTTGAAAAGAAAAGGAAATATAAAGCCCTCCTCAGCACTGCTTGGCTCAGGCAATGGGAGGGATTCACCTGGCTTCTCAAGAATTACCAGGTGGTCAATTCAACAAACATTTATTAAGTGACTACTGTGAACTGAGTTAGGACTGAAAACACAAAGAGAAAAACAAAACTAACTAATTCCCACCTTCAAGGAATTTACATTCTACTAAAGCTCCACCAAGGGCTTATAATTTAATTGCCAATGAACCAGTTCAGTCATTTCAGTCTTGTCCAACTCTTCATGATCCCATTTGAGGTTCTTTTGGCAAAGATACTAGCATGGTTTGCCATTTTCTTTTCCAGCTCATTTTACAGATGAAAAACTGAGGCAACTAGTCAAACAGCTGGTAAATGTGAGAGGCTGGATTTAAACTCAAGACCTTTCAACTCTAGGTCCAGTACTCTATCCACTGCTCCATCACGCTTCCCCATGACCTCTAGAGAGGTAAGAAGTTGAACAAATCTCAAGAAAGTCTGGCTACCAAGATTTCTTCCTCTCCTAGGTCAAGTTTGCTCAATTTCTTTGAGTATACTCTGGGTATTCAATAAGGGTTCTGAAATGTGTTGCCTTTTTTTTTATTCTTTCCTTAAAAACAAGATTCTTCTGATTCCTAAATTGGGTAAACTTAAGATCCAAAGCAAATTTGTTGAATTTCTCTAGTGTAGCACAGTGTGTAGCTAGCTGGCTTTGGATCCAGAAAAACAGGAATTCAAATCCTGCCTCTGACAGATACTAAACTTGTGACCAGAGCAACTTATGTCACTTGTTATGGCCCTAGACAGTCTGTAAGATTATCATTTGCAGAGAGGGTGCTGACATGCAGTTCTAGGGCCAATTTCTTTATTAGGCTGTACAATGAAATCACACAGCTAGTCACTACCTCCACTCTGATCCAAGTTTTAAAAATGCAGATAATAACTAGTATACTAAGCATGACTTAAACAGGGCTGAATGAGACCAAATAGACTCACGTATATGCATAAAAGTTCTCCCTTTTTATTTAGATTTAGATTTAGAAACTGATATATATATATATATATATATATATTTTCTACTATTTATGTGAAGCAGAGATGTCAAACATTCTCCAGTGCTGCTGGATCCGATTAAAGTGTAATTTAAGAATGTTTCATTAAAAAATATGAAAATACATCAGAGATAATGTTATTTATGAGGTGAGGGGGGAGTTTGAGTCAATACACAGTGAGCAGCGATTGCTTCTTTTTAAGTTTGATAACACTAATATAGAGAAGGGAATTATACTTGATATCTACTGATTGGGCACTAAGATGATAATTAATTGACTCAAGCAATTGCAAAGCTATCCAAAATGGAGTGATGTATAGTTAATTCACTATTAATTTTTCTTATGGAAAAAGTCAAAATGTAAAAACAAGGTCACAACTACAGTAGGGGGCAAAGCAACTTTGTCTCAGGGTGCTGACAATTACAGGATGCTCACATTGGAACTTATTACTAAATGAGAAAGCTATTTAGATGGCCTGACTTCTCACTCACACTTCTGAACTCAAGTGAGCTTTTATCCCTCACCCTTTCAATCTTTACTTATGCTATTTTTTTTCATTTACCTCCCCCTCTCCAAAGTATTTGTTTTTAAAGGAAGTTTTTTTAGTTGTTTTTAAGGAAGATTACATATTATTTATCCTGTCACATGTCTTATGACGCTTGTCCTTTGAGGCAAAAAAATTATCCTGGAAATCATGGTAACTGGGTTTTACAATGAAGTCAGAGATAATTACATACACACACATACAGAGAGAAAGAGAAAGAAGAAAGGGAAGGAAGAAGGGAAGGAGAAAGGGAGGGAAGGAAGGAGAGAGGGAAGGAAGGAAGGAGGGAGGGAGGGAAGAAGGGAGAGAGGGAAGAAGTCATCCTTCCTGCACCTTTTTCCTGTATGTTCTAATCTTAAATTTTAATGAATTGTTAGCAATTTGTAAATAGAACAGAGGTTGAGTATAGTAAATACAAGTAATCTCCAAAGCACAAAAAGGACTCAACCAATGGTTTGCTTTATTAAAGTTACACATTCATTGCCATGCTTAAAGAAGAATGGAAGCCAGAGGTTGTGTCAGCCCATGGCAATGTCCAAGTTGTTTTCCTGGAACAGGAAATCACCTTTAATAGAAACATTATTCAAAAAGAAAGAAAACTTACATAGAAGAGTTTGCTTCTGTATCTATTCTGCTAGATAATTCATTGTTATGGATCCCTGTGGTACAGTGCTGTGTATTTGTGAAACATTTCCAGCCTTAACCCTCTTAAGTTTCCTGCTTTTGTTGACTGGTAAGGCTCTTAATAGCCATCTTACCTACCTACTACCCACCTATTGGAGGGTCATAGAGTTCTCCTCTTGAGGATTAACTTCGTTATTACAAGGTTGTTGGAAAAAAACAATATTCTCTTTTTCAAAAAAAAAAAAAAAAAAAAAAAAAAGAACCCATCCAATACTGCTCCCCAGTGGCTCCATTTCTCTATTAGATCTCACTTATACATTGAGTATTCAGAACGTTTGATGCATCTCTGTGGGCTAAACTCCATTTCATGGGCCTGCCAATAGACTAGACTCTGTAGTATGAAGATGTTATTAACTCACTTTGACATGATCCTACTTTGCTCCATGTTGGCAGGATGGCTCTAATGAATGTAAACACAATGGACTGTGTCATTTATCTCTTTGGCTCGTACCCAATCACAAGTTAATCCCTGCAGGCTGTTCAAACAACAGCAGGGAGAAGAAACAATCCCTGCATATCCTTTTAACCAAGTCTTCTGGCTAGTATCTTGAATAGAAACCCTCAGTACCAAAATGTAACCCTCCCCTGACAGGGAAAGACTCTGTGGACCAATAAGGTACATTCATCACAATTGGAGCATATTCATACTTCATCAGTCATTATTTTGAAAATATAGGCTCTGTACAGAGAAGTGAATTATTTTTCACTCAGTCAGAAAAAATGTTTAAAGTTTTCCCTAATTTGTCCAACAAATTGAGCATTGAGATAAAATAAAAGCTAACAAATTATTCATAGAATTGTCATTTTTCCATCTACAATTAGGTTTCAACACTTATACCTTCTCACAGCTGTATAGAAACTTACACTTAACACAAATTAGAACTACAAAGATTCCATCTTAGTAGAGATAATGTTTCTACTGGGGTTTGTGTCACCATTTTGTTTAATTATTTCCCTTTTCTCCCACTTAACTACACCATTAAATGACAAAAAGAATGAGCTAAACTGATCCCAGAAATCTCAACAGTACTTATTCACAGTTAGCTAATAGGGCATTATATTTGCACTAGTATATTCCATGTACACTAGATAAATTAGCTTGGCGGTTGGTGGAGAAGAAAAGGAAGCATCATTACTATAAAACTTAATGCTGAATTTTTGGTAAATTGGATTATAGCTCAGCTTTGGTGACAAAAACAGAATTTTCAATAACTACTAGTAAATAACTACTAGCCAATCAGCATTGAAGAGCATGTATGTGGAGATGAAACAGAAAAAGAAAAACAGGAAGATGGAAATCAGAGTACTTCCTCTAAGCCAAAGACAGACTATTGAGTTATAGGTATGACAATTGTTTTTGGAATTTAAGAAGTTATTTTACCTGTTTTTCTCTTTTTTTATTCCTCTTTACTTCCTTCCATTTATGTTTTTCTTTCTCTTTTCTTTCTTTTTCTAAATGTTAAATAACATAACCTTTCTGAATTTCAATTGTATTTATTAAATGGGTGTAAGATTACCTGCACTATTTATATCACAAAGTTGTCATAAGTAAAATACTTTATAAATCTTATAACCTGATTTTTAAAGGCCTTTTATCCCACTTCACACACATTATGGTCTAGACAAATTGGCCTTCTTACCATTCTTCATACATGGCACTCCATCTCTTATATTATATTTCAGCTAAGATTGATAAGAAATATGTCCTCATTGAGTAAGAGTCTTAGTGATGTTCTTTGGAATCTGTATTAAAACACAGAGCTTATTTACAATAGACAATGTTGAGAAACCCAACAGGAATGAATGAGTGTACCGGCTAAACCTGTGAGAAGGAATCAACTAAGAGATAGGGAGAAGTGAAGCTTCAGATTATGGCCTCAGTCACAGTCCACCATGACAGGAGGAGAAACTTGTGACTTGCAGAGATCTGAAGGAATTTTGGACTATTCATATTTCTCAATGTCCCCACAGAATCCCTGGAATAGATAATGAAAATCTGTAATAGGAGCCAAAGATACAAACTGTTATGCATAGAGTTCACCTGAAAAAGTTATACTGGATGGTAATTTATAAGGAAAACAACTTGAGACTTCAAAAAAAGACTTCCAGGATGTACGAATTATCTCTTTTGAAACATCTGCACTAAGCATGAACCCACTTTCCCTTTGAATCTATATGTATTGATGGGAGAATATGCATAGACTTTGGGGAAACATTTGTACCATTCTCTATCAATTATAAACTGTAGTAAAAAAAATCCTGTCTAAAAATTAATTAAATATGGTTGACTGTTATCAACTAATTGTTGCTGTTCATCCTTCAGTTTAAACAGAGGACAAATAACATTATAAGTGATGTCATGACTTTAGCCAATTTTGCCTCACTTAAATTCAATTCCTCAAGCAATGATAATAGTAGGAAGCACTCAAGTAGGAGAAGAGATGGTAGTGCACTGTGAGTTATAGGGAGTGAACAACTCCTAACCCCTCAAGACTATCCCTAGTTTCTAAAGGGAAAAGTTTTCATTTATGTCCTAAGGGCAACATTTGACAATGTCAGTAAAAACCTGAAGAGTAGCTTCAAAGTACTTGCTATAAATATTATATATGAAGATAAGTGGTTTCTCTGGAGAAAATAAAAAAGTATCTTGGGATCAGGAATTGCTCCCTTTTAGCTTTCTTTCCTTTCTATTCTATCTAGTTCAGTATCTGGTACATAGTAGACAATGATTGATTGATTTATTGAAGATACTATATAAAAGTGAATGATTATTATTTCTTCTCTATTTTCTATTTCTCTCCTCACTTTAATCTTACCCCACTGGTATAAGTCAGAGTTAAAAATGTTTCTGATTTCTGGTGTGGGCTCATAAAGGGAACAAGTGGGAGAGTAACTAAATCCTGTGGAGATTCTTAATGGTCCCTGCAAATTTTGTGGAAGAATGGAACTTCATTTAATTCATTTTCAGTGGCTTTTCCTGCCAATGACAAAACTGCAAAGGTGGGCTTCCAAGGTATCACCTCCCTAATCTTTTAATTTTAAAGCTCAATGAATTTTAGAATCTAATATTTTTCAGTGTTTTACTTCTATTTCCTTCTTCTATAGCTCCCTCAAGAAATAGTTTTACAAATATAAATTTAGAATTACATTTTATATGCTATTAAATTAGTTTTTTTTAAAGAATTAAATATCTTAAATTTAATTTTATGCCCACCAATGCTTTGGAAAGATGGAGTTAATCTGGGAATGATAAGGAAAATGGAGATTCTGGTAAACCACTATCTTCAATGATAACTATAATAATTTCTAATACTTTGGAATATTTACCATGAGTGATTTTTTTTCATATAATTATTTAAAGTAGTTATTTTTGTAGGAAGAAAAATTGGAAGCTAAAGGCATAATCATCAATTAGGGAATAACTGGATAGTATATAAATATAATAGGATATTATTATATTATAAAAATTATGAATGGGGTAGTTTCAAAAAAAAAAAACCTTGGAAGACTTGAATTAACAAATACAGAGTAAAATGAACAGAAACAGGAGAATAAATTATACAATCATGACATTGTCATGATATAAAACTTAAAGATGTAAGGTATTTTGCCAATGCAACTAGGCTGTGTGACACAGAGGTAAGCTATAGATCACAATGGCTTGTGAGAGCTGATTGTTAAATTTTCAGTGTGAGCATTCATACCATGGAAGTAAGCAAATGCTACAAATAATGGCTTAATTTATTATTTTGCTGATTGTCTATATTTTAAAAAGTAGAGAAGATATTCATTAAAAAATTTAAACTTACAAGAATATCAAGCATGCATTCTTTCCAGAGAGCCTTTATTTTTAGGCATCCAGTAATCTGTTTAACAAACTTTATGGTTTTGTTGATTAGCCAATCAGTCATATCCGATTTTTTTATGGCCCCATTTCTGGTTTTCTTGAGAAGGATACTGGAGTAGTTTGCAATTTCTTTCTCAAACTCATTTTATAAATTAAGTGATTTGACCAGGGTGAGAGTATCTGACACTGGATTTGAACTCACATCCTCCTGACTTTAGGCAAGGCATTTTATCCACTTATGGAGCCTAGTTACCCTATACTACAAGGCACATCCTTCAAAATAAAATGAGACCTGGTTTATTATCTCAGGCACTGAATAATTTCCAAATTGTCAGTGTGCAAATGGCCTCCATGTTTTTTCCCTTGGCCAGATTTCTTCCACTGGCATCAGATACAGAAAGAAGCTAATTGCTACTTCAAATACTTCTTATTTGGGAGGTTAACAACTCATCTGTTTCATTTTTTGCTTTGGGCTGACACACTTGGCAAAAACACTCCTTTCCCAGAAGAATTTCATTCAAAATTGCTACAGAGTGAATACTCTTTTCCCTATTTTCATCACATCCTACAATATCTCTGCAATGCTTGGCCTCTGAAAATACAGAATCCCATTTTTAAATACCTCACTTATGAACACTTATCTATGGGAAGGAATAGCGAGATACTATCCTAGGGCAGCAAAGGGCGAAGTATTGCTCACCATGGTAATGGGGGAAGATATGTTCCCAGGAAATTCAAATTCACTTCTCACAGTAAGCCTCAGAATTCATTTTCTTCAAAGAAACAATATTATGAATGATAGGTAGTATCTTTCTAATATGATAGAGTAGCTTTCTAAACATAGTCCATTTTTAAGGTACAGCACTAAGAAACAGAAAGAAATTAAATGGCAGTGTCTACTCTCAAAGAGCTTCCAATTTAATTGGGATGAAGGGAATATTAAAGAAAAAACCCTGTAATACACAACTGGCATTTAATCCAGGCTTTAAGGCCAGAGAAGAATTTCAAGAGGTGAAGTAAGGAAATTGAAAAATAGCAAATAATCTGGTTTGGAGGAATATAAAATAAATAAAGCCAAATTGTATGAAACAGGCATGGAAAGGTAAACTGGAGCAAGACTCTGGAGGATGCTAGAATAAGGAGTTCACATTGAATTCAACATTCTATGGGAAGCCAATGAACTATTTTGATCAAGAAAGTGAGCAAACCTGTGCATTAGCAAGATTATCTTGGTAACCTGGTCTAAAAGGAAAAAGAGTGTACAAATAGGGTCCTCTTTCTACTATCTTATTGGTGATCACATCAATTTTCATCTTTAGGTAGATGATCAAATATTTATAGTGTATATTCATCCCTAATGTCTCTTCTGACCCCCAATCTTACATCAGCAAATTCCTCTTGGACATCTACAACTGGATAACTCATAGACATTTCAAATTCAACATGTTCAAAAATATTTTATCATCAAAATGCCATCTGCATTCAGAAAAAGAACTATGGAGACTGAATGCAAATCAACACATGCTACGTTCACTTCTTTTTTTTCCTGTTTTTTCCCTTTTGTTATATTTTTCTCTCTCAATATGATTCATAAGGCAATGTGTATTAAAAATAAATGGAAAATTCATTGTCATTATCCTTAAGCCTTCCCCTTCTTCCAAATTTTCCTTTGATTGTCAAGAACACCACCTTCCTTCTAGTTATCTAGTCTTGTAATATTAGTATCATCTGCAATTCCTCTTCCCCACTCACCATACACATCCAATCTTTGCTAAGTCTTATCATTTCTAACTTCAATAACACTTCTGATTTATGTTCCTTTCTCTTCATTCACATAGCTACTATTTTGCTGTGGACTCTCAAGAACATCATAAATGGACTTTTGGTTTTCAAAAGAGGATTTTATATTTAATCTTAGAAGATAGTGGAGTTTATTAGCATGGGAAAGGTGAGAAGATCATACCTGTGCTTTAGGAAAGTGACTTTGGCAAGTGGGTGGAGGATAGAGTAGAGTGGGAAGGAACTTAAGTCAAGAAAAACCACCAGATTGCCAAGATCCATCATGAATTAATGAGATCCTGTACCAATATGGTGGCCATGTAAGTGAAGAAAAGAAAACAAAAATCAGAAGTGTTTTTGAAGTTAGAAATAAAACTCATCAACATAACATAATGCCAATATTTTTAACCCAGATAAGTGGAGAAGGGTAGTATGTATCCCTGAAAGTCATAAGAAAATTTGGAAGAATTTTAAAGCTTAATTACTAAATTAAATAAAATATTTTTAAAAACTTCATTATATTCTATTCTTTGGATTCTAAACCATGAAGTAAACCTGATGACATACCTGCATTTATGCTGAGTAGTATAACTAGTATAGTATCTACGAACACAAAGGAAATGAGATCATGAGTAACTAAATGTACATAATCCTTGGTTACTCAGACTTTCCTTAATGATGGTTCCTCTACCCATATACAAAATACATTGAAGTATTTTCTCAACCACAAAGAAGTCAGAAATGAGAATATTACAATTATCTATAGCATTGTCTTAAAGGAGGATAATGGAAAGCATTTTCCCATCCAATATCCCAGAGACATATCTTTCTGTGCCTTGTTGAACCACAAAATCTAAAAATTTCATGGTTCCCTATTGCTTCTAAGAGAAAATATGAAGTCTTCCACCTGACATTTAAGTTCCTCCATAATTTGTCTCCCACATATCTTTCTAGTTTTATTTCATATCAGTCTCCATATAATCTCTATTTCAACCAACCTGATCCATTAACATTTCTCTGTAAATAGAATTCCATCTCTAGTGTCCATCTTTCTATCAAATGTCAGGAATGAATTCCTCCTTATTTATGCTTCATAAAATCCTTAACTTCCTTCAGAGTGTTACATGAAATCTTTCCTGATATCTCAAATGGTTAGCATAATCTTCCTTGTGACAATTCTTTGTATTATTTTGTACATCCTCCTTATTTGCTTGTATTTGCAAGTAGAATACAAATTCTTTAAGGATAGACGTTATTCCATTTTTTTTGTCTTTGTATCTCTGGTGCCTTGAATGTAGCAAATGCTTAATACGTGTTTATTGATTGAATAAATTCAAGCACATTCACTGCTCTCTTTCTAACCTTATTGTTGAGGAGAAGGAAAAAAGAATAAGCATTCATATATACCTATTAAAGCCCTTTAAACATACCTCATTTGATCTCACCAGCAGCCCTATAATATTAGTACTTATTATTTCCATTTTGTAGTTGGAAAACTGAGACAATAGAGATTAAGTGATTTGCTTAGCAGGCTGATGTCAGAAAAATCTGGAAATGACTGATACTGGTGAAACGAGTAGAACCAAAAGAATATTGAGCACAGCAACAACAAGACTTTGTGATGATCAATTGTTTTAGACCACCATTGTTTAAATCACCATGAGATGATTTAAAGCATTTCCAATTGACTTATTATAGAAAGAGCCATTCACATCCAGAGAGAGAATTATGGAGACTGAATGTGGATCAAAGTGTAGTATTTCACCTTTTTTGGTAGTGGTTGTTATTGTTTGTTTATATTCTTTCTCATGTTTTTTTCTCCTTTTGATCTGATTTTTCTTGCCCAGCATGATGAATATGGAAATATGTTTAAAAGAATTGCACATATTTAACCTATATTGCATTGCTCCTGTGGGAGGGGGTAGAGAAGAGGAAGGAAGAAAAATATGGAACACAAGATTTTGCAAAGATGAATAATAAAAACATTATTTACATGTATTTGGAATAATAAAAAGCTATTAAAATAAAAAAAAAATGTTGAGGAAGTATTTTTTTAAAAAAATAACTTGCTCAGAACCAAATAGCTAATAAGTATCTGAGCCAAATTTGAATTCAGGTCTGCCTGACTTCAGGTCCAACATTCTGTCCACTGTGTCATCAATTCTTTTAATCAAAGAAAGAATGAAACAAATTCTTCCTTCTCAGTTATAAACTGTAGTCAAGGCAACAAATATTTATTAAGTGCTTACTATGTGCCAAGCACAATGCTAAGCACTATAAATACAAATACAAGCCAGTTCTTTGCTTTAATGGAGTTAATATTATAACAGAAAAAGACAACACAAAAAGTTGCTGAAAAGTGAAGGGTAGGACAGAGGATTTTTGGATGGGTTTGATAGAAAAACCCTTGAGTGTTAGGAGTAAAACCTGTAGAAGATGAAAATATGACTCTTTCAAGCACTTCTTTTAAAATAAAATTCTGGAAGGAACAGATGAAAAAAGAAAGGAAATCCATTGGCAGAGAATATTCCAGGGGAAGAATTTCAGGGGTGCAGTGAATTTCTAGGGTGAGAAGACTTCTGCAGCATGGAGAGAAAGCATAAAAAAGTCAGGGATGGTGCCTGGAGAGGAATGAAGACATGCTTGATGTGGATCTTTTCCTAAAAATGGAAGTTCTGAGAAATCTAGTGCAACCTTAATCCCACTCCATCTTGCCTTAAAATGATTTTTAAAAACTTTTCTCCTGTCAATTACATTGACAATATAAGTCTTCCTCAATTCAAATGAGCTGAAAAACAGTTGGTATATTTCTTTAATTTATCTATGGTAAATGTCTTCTCTGTAGCAATTTTGGTTTAAAAAAAAAAGACACTCTTGTACATTTTAATAATGGACATGTCTTTTCCTTGAATCTAATCTCCTGCTTCATAGAATCTTTTAAATTTTTTATTAAACAGGAGATATAAAAAATAACAATATTCAGGCAGACTAAGAAATGACAGAATGGGTAATTCAATTTATTTGTGATGTCTTATAGTTAAAAATATATTCATTTGGCTGAGAGATACAGTGTTGTGACTGAGGCTACTTGGGGACAGGATTTCCATTTTTTTTGTCAGAAATGTGGAAAGGAAAGGAAGGACAAAGAACACAAAAAACATTAACTAATATTGGCTCATTTACAATCTGATCCATTTCAAACAAAAGAGCCTCTATTCTCCCACATTAAGGGTGCACATGGGAAGGAAAAAACTTCCCACTGAATGGTATTGTCCTTTGCTAAATACCATTATCTGCCTCCCAATGGTGAGAGCTATATCTTAAAGAAAGTGCAAAAAGACAGAAACAGGTCATATAAATTAGCATAGTTGAGCAGTATTGTGCTACCAGGAGATTGTAAACAAGGGACTAGAATTCTGGATCATAGCAACAATGTACTGTGCTTCTCATACAAATATGATGCATATGGGATAGTCGGAAGAGCTTGAGCTGACTTATCAATGAAGCCACGAGAATTTATAAGGCCTCTTCCTTATGTCAAGTACAGTGGTTAAGGACAGAGACAAAAAAAAAATCAAATTGCTCCTGACTCCAAAGAGTTTTCATTCATGGGGCAGGGATACATTATACGCACATGTATATATATATATATATATATATATATATATATATATATATATACACATATATATATATATTATTACGAATATTATAAGTGTATACACACATATGTACACAATTTGGTGGGTGAAGGCTCTAGTAGAGAAAGAAAGGGAAGGAGCAGGACAGGTTTCAGAAATACAGATAGAACAAGATGATGCTAGCTTGGGAATACATAATCATTCATATGGACTGACCCTTACCATGTACCTCACATCAATCTACCACAGCTTTCATATAGAAACTAGTTTTTGATCTGAATCTAGAAGTAAATATAATATTTTAATAAGCAGAAGAAAGGAAGCACTATATTCCAGGAAAGGGGGCAATCAATGCAAAGGAAGCAGGAAAGGCTTTAGTTACAATCTCTTCTCCAGTCATAACTGATTATGTCCAGTGAGACATGGGTAGGTAGGTGGAATGGTGGTAGCATGTGTATTTATACACATATACATTATATGCTTCATTACATTGTATAATATGCATTATATTATATAAAAGCATATGTAATATATGCTCAGATGGACATTGTAAATATATGCATATATTTGTATATATTTTACATAATAAAACCCATAGTCTATATAAACACATAGAGATAGTCTTTGAGATATGATCTTGTCTAATTCCCAATTCCATCTTTGTAAGGGAGCCCCAGACAGTACAGTAGTCAGTCACAGGCTGACCATTGCTAAGCATAATAGAAGAATGATCTTGTCCCTGCATACTATGCTACTGTTTTTATTTGTGTGTATTTTAGCACAATGAGATACACCTATTGAAACCACTGTAATAAGTTTGACTTCTGGAGAGGGCAAGTAACATAGCTTCTTCCTGTTCTTTGATTATAAAAGCAATGTTAATCTAGCTATCTTAAGAAATATGTGTGTATGTGCATATGTGTTTGGTATTTATTTGCATCTAGCATCAATATTTAAAAATATATATATGTAAGCATGTCTATATAAATATAATATAAATATATTATACAAGGACAAACATATACATATGTAATATATGTGAAATTTAGTATATAAATGTTATATCATAATGTACCTATATGATATATATATGTATATATTATAAGATTGGATATCTATGATATCTATATATTATTAAACATATACACATATGTATGTTATGTTTAAATACACACATATATCCAAATATACATACACATATTTTGTTCTTTATCAGTGTGATGGTAATTATTATGCACTGTTTGTCCTATGCTCTTTCTTCTATTGTTTCTTTTCTATTTCTATATCTCCACTTCTTGGAAAATCTGATTTCCTTCAAGAATTAACTCAAACATAGGTACTCATCAGTTGGGAAGTGGCTAAATAAATTGTTGTCCATGAACAAATTGAAATATTACTATGAAACAAGAAACTATTAATATGATAAATACAGAGAAATATAGAAACTTAAATGAACTGGTGCAAAGTAGAGCAAACAAAGCCAAGATCATAATGTTCATAATAATTATAAACAATGTGATAGACCAAATAACCACAAAAGATATTCTTTTTAAAAAATCAAATGTTAGAAAATTACAAAGAGCAAGCAAGATTCTAAGAAAAAAAAATATAAAAAGACATCTCCCCTCATTTATTTGCAGTGATAAAGAATCCCTAGGTTCAAAGTATTATGTGTTATCAGATTTGTCAAAATCAACTATTTTCTTTTCTTCCTCCTTTTTTTCTTTTTTCTTTATAATTATTCTTCATTTTATGGAGTAAATCTCTGAGAAGGAGGCAGTCCAGATTTCTATGGAAGTAGAAATTTGGAGCATATGAAAAGTATTAATAAAAATTATTTTAATGAAAAATTTATCTGAAATGACATCTTCAACAGGACTCTTTTCTATCTTCCCAAGCCCTAACTATTAAGAATTTCCTATTCCTGATTATATTATATCTATTCTATGTGTCTTCTATATAACTGTGTACAGATATTACCTTTCCCATTAGAATGTAAGATCTTTGTAATCACAGACTCTTTTGCTATTATCTTTATATCCCCTTCCTACTATAAACACACATATACATACATACATACACTCACAAACATACATAGTGTTTAGAACAGTGTCTGGCACATGCTCAATAAAAGAGTGTCAATTGATTCTTAAATTTTTGTTTCTATCATTTATTATTATACAGCTTTTCCTGTGATTCTGTTTTGTCTCTTCACCTGGAAAGTCCTTTAAAAGACAAGCATTTTCTAATGCTTATAACCTCTTTCCATAATACCTAATAGGTAAGAATAGGTATTCAATAATTTTTACTAATTTGATTTTTAAAAAAATCAATAAGGCAATGTCAAGGACATATGAAATATCTCTTCCTGAAAAACTTATGGGATGGCTCACCTCTCTTCCTGGATAATTTGGGATCATGATTTGACTGAAAGAGACCAAACTTGTAAGTCTCTGATTTCTATAATCCAAGCAGAAATTGCTGTGCTTGTTGCCCTGCCCCAGATAATAAAAGATCTTCTTTCTTCCTGTTCATTCTTGGGCTAATAATCCAAACACTATTAGCCATCCCCTGAGGCTATCTGGAAATTAGGTTATGAAAATTCACACATGCAACATGACTTGGTATTAACACTGTTAACAAAAATTGCAGTGCATGAAAATTATTGCTGGGATATCTGAAATTCTTAAAGGAAATTCCAGAAAGTCATGAGACTTCTAAGCAGCACCAATGGACAATGAAATATTCCATCTTCTACAAAAGTCTCTATTTCCTTAAGCTGATTTTTTAAAAATGAGATCCCAAAGGGGAAGAGGAGTCATATTAAAATCCTGCTTAAATGATAGCATTTCAGTCTGCCTATGTTCTCTGGAGCCATAACAATGCAAAATTCTATAACTTAGGAATTTACAAAGCTCTTTTCCTATAACACTGCTAAGATATACCTTCCTTATTTTATAGATGTAGACACTATCTCACAGAGGTACAGTGCCATGCCCCCAGGGTTATGTCAATCAGTAAGGGTCAAAGAAAAACTCAAGCCCACATCTAACAAGTAGAGAATGCCATCCACTGTTATCCTGGTTGGAAATCTTCTGTCCCCTTCCACAGAACTCTTAAGCACCTTCTGTGTTTTGATTGTTTTTCCCTAGTTGTATTGTCAATAGATATATATATACTCCTCTTTCTGTCTTCATTTGATGTCTAATCTCTTAACATGAGAATATTTGATCATTCACAGCTAACTGATTCTCTCCCTCTATCTCAAGTCAGTTAAGGTGCCTTACAGTCAAGCTATCAGCCACCACAATTTAAATTTTTTAAAATTTTCCAGTACTACAATTGTAAACTGATTTCAATATTTATAATTGGTTAAGTTCTTTAAAATTCTTGTTTTTAAAGTTTTAGATAATTGATTTATAGTATGAACTTTTTCGTGTTTTTAGGTTTTTGATTTTAGGTTGTTAGGTTGTTAAGGATATTTTTAAATATTTTGAATTCTAATGCATTTTTATAATTAAACTGCAAGCACTTCTTATTGATTCATATTTGAGGTTGACTTGACAATAGTTGTCAAACAAACAGGAGAATTTATTTGACTGTTACAGAATGTATTCTCTCTTTTCCTCATTTTTTCTTACTCTTTCCCAATTTCATCTGGAAATAGAAAAGTTAGATGGCTTTTGTTATTGCAACAAGTTAATTTGCAACACTACTCTTTACTTGAAGGCAAGGCAAGCTTAGACTGCAAATCCCTAATCCTACTAGCCTTTGATTTTCCATTGACAACTGGAAAGGGAAATTTTGAACACCTATTGACATTTCCTATCTCCATGGTTACAAAGTACAAATTATATTTGTTCTATGGAGGAAAACAAACTGCTGGAAAGACTTTTAGAAAGGTGATTTTAGAGTCTCACAGCAATGCTTGGTTTATCAAAAGAAAGAAACCAGAAGAATCACATGAACTAGGTCATTACTCTAATTTCCTTGGGTCCAAGGACAAATGTTGAAATGACTGGAAGTTGTCTGAGAATCTGAGCCAAAAAAATCCCCATAAAAGCATTAATGTTCATGTTTGCAAATGGCCCTGCATTTGTCACCACAAGCAACAGCTTCACAACTCAACTGGGAGGACCAATTCTGATGGTGTGCTTTTATTTGATTTATGAGATTAACCAGGCTTACCAATTCCATTGCCTTCTTTCTTCCCCTGGGAGCCTTGAAGTGACCATATTATCCTCATTTCACATACTCAGACATACATTCTCTTCCACCCAAGGATACGTATTCTGCTCAACATGACACAGAAATACTTGGGTAAATTTTTCAACTGAAATATTTTTGTTTTGTAACTATGGTATTGGCTGTGTCCTTAATTCAACAATAATGCTCCTTTAGATTCTAACATGCTGAGTAAATACAAAGTCAATCTTTGTATGCACAGCTGTATGTGTTTGCTCGACAGCTAATGTATCAGGAATAACGGCATGGGCTATTCTCCCAAGAACAGATGGGATCCAGAAGAAGGACAAGCTGTCACAGGTCAATCCTTTCTTCCTTCTTCTTCCTTTATTTTTAATATTTCTCTTCAGTTTACTTATTCTTGTCTTTATTCTCTAGAGAAAATTCTTCATTTTCCCTGTATTTCTCCTTTAAAAATATATATGCATATATATTAATGTGACAAGCTTTTCAATATCCAAGATTAAATTATTTCACTTACAGGAGAAATAAAGAGACACTGGAATAGGTGGCACTTGAGCATATGACATAGAAGAGAAAGACAGATAAAAGAAACACATCATGGCCTGTCAAAGGAATATAAACACATATTTAGTTGTTCAAGTTCAGAAGCCTACACTATGTATTTTCAAAATTCTCTATACTGCTTGCTCTCATTTAAATAATGCTTCTTTCTGATGTTAACTGTTTATACAGACAGATCTTGGATTTCCATCTTCCAGTTTATTCCCAATTCCCAGTCAATACCAAATTTAATTTACAAGTCTAGGGGCATCACAAGATGGCAACTATATACAAATATTTCTGCACCTTTTTCTTAGAATAAGAATGCTAATTTATTAATATAGTACTTATCCTTAAGGGTAAATATTAAATTATATAATTATGGGACTGAAAGAGATTTTCAAGTCATCCAATACTTATTCAAAATTGATATCTCATCTATAATGTCGCTAACAAATGGTCAATAATTCAATGGCTGATCACCTCTAATGGAAAAGAATTCCCCCTACCTCATGTAGCTCATGTTATAGGATAAATAAGTAGTAGCATAATGGATAGAATCCCAGACCTGGAGTCATGAAGACTCATCTTCCTGAGTTCAAATCTAGCCTCAGGTACTTACTAGCTGTGTGATCCTGGGCAAATCATTTAACCCAGCCTCAGTTACCGCACCTGTAAAATTGAGCTGGAGAAAGAAATGGCAAACCACTCTAGTATATTTACCAAGAAAATCCCAAAAGGGGTCTTGAAGAGTCAGACATGACCGAAATGACAGAATAACAATAGCACATACTATGTCTGGTTAGTTAAGGTTGGAACTTTTTTCCTGCCTTAAGCCAAACTCTTTTTTCCTGCAACTTCTACATTTTAGTCTTACTTTTGACCTCCAGTATCAAATGCCATCTTCACATGGTAACTCTTCAAATATTTGGAGACAACTTTCATATCATCCTAAATTTTCTTTTCTCTCAAAAAGTATTAAGCATTCCTTGTTTTTTCAAGTAATTCTTATGTTTTTGACTCTCCTAAACATTCTTCTGACAATCAAACAGAGAATATTATAAGAATGAGGTTTTGTCAGACAACTTAGTTGAGTCAGAAACTGTGAAATATTATACAAGCATATACAAACATATGACATAACCCCTGTACTTTAAGACCAGTAAAAGGAAGGCACATGTTACAAGGTATTCCTAGGGTAAAGAAGGGAAGGGGCAGTAGGCTGGAACAGGAAGTTATGAAAAGTTTTATATTGATATTTGGAACTTATATTTAGGCTTTTAACTGCAATAGAAAGATATTACTGGTAGTTAAATGAATTATAGAATTCTAAAATTATTTTAGCAGGTTTGAATACTATTTCTGCTTCTTTGTGAGGGAGACTGCAAAGAGGTATAACATATAGCCAAAAATGGTTGCCCCAACTAGAGTTCCTGTTCAGTTCAACCACATCTTTAAAACCTATCAAAAATGTTCTTCCCTTTCAGTTTCATCATTAATATTCTCAGTGTTGAACATCTGCTACAATAAAATTAAGAGATTAGCTAAGGATGACTTTAAACTAAATCCCCATGGCAAAGTTATTTGCACTAACCAAAAATCAGACATTTATTTTGCTGTTATTTAACTGCCAGTCTGTAAAAATGGTTATTCTTGAAGAGACACTAATTTATTCCCATTTTACCTTAAAATTCATGGCTGGAGTGCTGTAAAAATGTAAATAGAAAAATAAAATTTTCAGCTATCTGAGAATGTGTAAGTCTATTTTCTATATGTTAGCATATTCTTACAGTTTTATTGAATAAGTGATAATACTGATAGTGTGCTAACATTAAGTATCAAACAAAAGTAAAAGGCGACTGACAAAATAGTCTTTAAGAAAAGAAAGTTGGGATAGGGACAGAGAGTAGAAAGGACTTTGCCTGAGCTCTTTCTGGTTTCCATCAGAGTCAATACTAGATCAAGCCTTTGAACAGATTTTGGAGGGACAGAACCCATAAATATTTGGAGTGTAACAAATTTCCAGCAGAAAACATCTTGGAAGGACTTCAGGAAAAGTCTGTCTCAATTAGGTAGATAAAGATTGAGTGAAGAGTCTCTGAATCCCAGCCATAACAAACAGGATATAGCCAGGTCTACCCAGAGCAAGGAAGAAACCTGCAGCACCATTGGCCCTCGCACAGTGTGAAGCCCTTGTCGCCGTGTAGAAGAAACTCAGGATAATCTCTCCTGTGTCTAAATGACAGACCTCAACTTTTAAAAATAAACAACAACAAAAAAAGGCAAAAAGAGTTCTGACCATAGATTACTATTATGAAGATAGGGAAGAACAGAACTTAAACCCTAAACACTAAAGACAAAACACTTCCAGATTAAGCCTTAAAAGGGAATATGAACTGGTCTCCAACTCAGAAGGCCCTCTTGGAAGAATTCAAAAAGAATCTTAAAAGAGAGTTAGAAGAAAAGTATGGAATGGAAATGAGAGTTTTGTAGGAAATTTTGGAAAAGGAAACACAGAAATTGACTGAAGAAAATAACTCCTTAAAAAATATATATTTGGTCAAATAGGGGAGGGGGGAATCCAATTAACCAAACAACTCTTTTAAAAGTAAAACTGGCCAAATGCAAAAGGAAGTAAAAAAAACTAACTGAAGAAAATAATTCACTAAAAATTAGAATTTGACAAATGGAAGTAAATGACTTAATAAGACATTAAGAATCAATTAAAACCAAAAAATGAAAAAATAGAAGAAAATATAAAATATCTTATTGGAAAAATAACTGATCTGGAAAATAAATCCAGGAGAGACAATCTAATAATTATTAGACTGCCAAGAAAAGTACTTGGAAAAAAAAAAGTCTGGACAACATCTTTCAGAAATCATCAAGGAAAATTGCCATGGTATCCTAGAACCAGAGGTAAAATAACCATTGAAAGAATCCACTGAACACTCTCTGAAAGAGATCCCAAAATGAAAATTCCAAGGAATATTGTAGCTAAATTCCAGAATTATCAGATCAAGGAGAAAATAGTGCAAGCAGACAGAAAGAAACAATTCAAATATCAAAAAGTCACAGCCTACTGCCTGAATAGATATTAAAACACTTTGAAAAACATAGGACATTACAAGAATTTAAGATGTATTATATTAAATGATGTAATGATAATCTTTAGTCCTAAAGAAAAGATTAAATTATATTCAGGATATTCGTAGAAAGGCAAGAAAGCATATAATACAGTTTAGAAGGATTTCTACCAAAAATGGTTACAACAAAAAAAAAATATTTGGGGCTTAAAAATATTAGTCCCTGGAGGCAAATGGCTATTAGGGAATATTCCTTTCCCAAGGTTTTAGATTTTCAAGATTTTTTATTATATATGAAAATTTTCAATATATTGCATACTAAATTAAGAACTGAACATGGAGTCACACATACTTGAATTCAAATTCTGTCTCTAACATTATTTATACATCTGGACAAATTGTTTAATCTCTTTGAGCCTCAAGTTGGAGATAAAATAGATATAAAAATAGTAACTTAACAAGACTGCTGTGAAAGTCAAATGTGAAGATGAAAGGAAAGCATTTAGTGAGCCTCAAATAATTATATAGATGTTAGTTTTCTGTATGCACATTCAGTATTCAGCTAACAAATTGATTATGTTACACGAGTTTGGAAATCATTTGCTTGTAATTTGGAACCTAATTTACCCTGGAAACAACATTATAAATGATACTTAAATTCCTATGCTGGCTCCTCAAAACTAATTTAATCTATAATATGGCAAAAAATTATATAACAGTAGCAAAAATATTAGAAACCACACTGATACAAAAGTATAACATTATTTTAGTCCCATACTTGAAGCTGTGTACTCTTTTAGAGACTGTCTTTTTACCCTTCTTTGTATCTACAATGCTTAGCAAAATGCCTTGCACATAGTAAGTGTTTAATAAGTGATCATTGACTGACTGACCCAAATCCAACTAGCCCTAGTGGAACTAACCCTAGAAGCTCTTAGAAATAAGGGTAATAGGCTTCAAAAAGTCCCAGATGAGTCAGCTTCTGTTATTAGTCATTCACACTAAAGGAAAAATGGCTGATCATCAGATTTGTCTTGGATATGAGATAAAAGGAGGAAGGGAAAGATGGAGGGAAAGAGAGGAAAAGAGAGGAGAAGAAAGGAGAAGAGAAGAGAAAAGAGGAAAAGAGAAGAGAGGAGAGGAGAGGAGAGGAGAGGAGAGGAGAGGAGAGGAGAGGAGAGGAGAGGAGAGGAGAGGAGAGGAGGAAGGAAGAGGAGGAGGAGGAAGGAAGAGGAGGAGAAGGAAAGGAAGATGGGATTCCATTTCATATGTGATCATGTAAAAAGCTTTATTGAACAATCCAGCAGCTACACAGGTCAGCAAAAGTCACTAGTATCATGAAAGTCATCCAGTGCAAAATTCATAGAGAAAAGGGATTCCAAAACTGATTATAATCCCAATCTGGGTGTGCCTGTCTACATATGAAGGTGTGTTGATTTCACTATATGGCTTCCTGAATGAGATTTATAGTCCACAAGAGATTAATATAAATATCCACAGCAGAAAAATAAAGTGGATGAAAATGCATATTATTCAGTTTATGGCATGAAAATTTGATGGATAGGCCACTGAGTTAGTCAATCATTATATTGCATGAAGTTGGACAATAAACTTGATTTGAGCAATAGGAAAAGATCGAGTTTTTATAACATTTGGGAAATTATGTGGCATTTCCCAAGATCTCAAGTTGTCCCACTTACTCCAAAGCCTGTTTTTCTAACATCAGTCCTTAGCCACTGAAATTCTGTGACTATGAATCATTAAATATACCATGATCTCAGATGAATAACAATTTCAACTTATCCCAGTGGCAATGAAAAGACATGTAGCTGTTACAAACAATACATCACCAATCATGAGAAAAATCATATGAAGACACCATATATATTTGATTAGAAATGGAAAAGGGTTATAATAATGAAAAGGTAAAAACAAAGAAGTAAAAAAGATAAAAAGGTAAAAAAAGATGAAAAGGTTAAAAAAGTGATAATACAGGTACAGTGCAAATGCTATCCTATTATTCATTAAACATTAAAAGAATGAGATTAGACTCTTCTAATTATATCCTACAATGCTAGAAGTATTACCTTAAATAATCTTCTATAGAGGATTTACATGAAGATATAAACAAGAATGAGATATAAGAAACAAGATACAAACAGGAAGAGAAAGCATGGTTGTTCATAGTTAATAAATATTAATTAAGGGCCTATTATATTCCAGGCAATGTATTAAACCCAGGAATTAACAAATAAAAAGACAATCCCTGCCCTCAAGGAGCTTACAATCTTTTTGTATTTTTTTATAATAGCTTTTTATTTTCTCAAACGTAAAGATAATTTTCAACATTCACCTTTGCAAAATTTGTTCCAAATTTTTCTCCATTTTTCTCTCCTTCCCTTCTTCCTCCCTTAGACAGCAACTTCATATAGACTAAATATGTGCAGTTCTTCTAAACATATTTTATATTCATCATGCTTACAAAAAAAATCAAATCAAAAGAGGAAAATGAGAAAAAAACAAGCAAACAAACAACAAAAAGTGAAAAAATATGCTTTGATCCACATTCAGAGTCCATAGTCTTCTCTCTAGATTCAGATGGCTCTCTCCATCAAAAGTCTATTGGAATTGCCTTGAATCACTTCCTTGTTGAAATGAGCCAATTCTATCATAATTGATCATCACCTAATCTTGTTGCTACTGTGTACAGTATTCTCTTAGTTATACTTACTTCACTTAGCATCAGTTCATGTAAGTCTTTCCAGGCTTTTTTGAAATCAGCCTGTTTGTTATTTCTTATACAACAATAATATTCCATTACATTTATATGCCAAAACCTATTCAGTCATTCCCCCACTGATGGGGAATTCACTTAGTTTCCAATGTCTTGCCACTACAAAAAGAGCTGCTGAAAATATTTTTGTACATATGGGTCCTTTTCCCTTTTTTAATGCCAGGGATTTGGGGATACAGACCCAGTAGAAATACTGCTGGATTAAAAGTACACCTTGGTTATTAATCATTTCTCTCAATGGAAAACAGTTAAGAACTCTTCAGCCTTGAAGTCAAGTTGCTTTTTTGTTTTTCTGGTGGAAAAGTTTCACTAAAGTGGTAAATCCTATTTGCCTGCATATTGTCTTTCTAACATTTTTGTAGTAAAATTTTCTGATGTCTGAAAAACATTCAGAACAATTCTAGACACATCTACGATATAACCTGTGTTATAGGAACTCCTATAGGAATTATCACAATGATTAAATAAAATCAGATTATGTTGTTGAATGTTATAAATGAAGATCAGCATCTTCAGATGTGATCATTTTTTGCATATTTCATTTCCTGTTGTAGTCTTTACCTTTAGTTACTTAAGAATAGTTTGGGTTCTCTGCAGAAGATTGATAATAAGCTGTCATTTTTGAAGAAGGTAGTTTAGTGAGAGAGGGAACAAATGATGAAATAAAGTAGATATGCAAGGAAGGAAGACTTTTAAAGGTAAGGAAGCCATATGTTTCTTATAGTTTAAGACTTAAAATGGAAAATCTTGAGGGGGTGGGTGGGAAGAAACTGCCCTTTAGGCTAAGAAATGGAAGAAGGCAAAGAAAATATTTTAATACTTCCAGGAGTCTGCTATTATGAGGGTCTTTGGCACTCAAGAGTATCACTTACCTTTGTTTAATCAAAATGCTTTATTAATTAACTAATAACCTAGAAATTATGTCTTTTAAACTTGTTAAACATCATGCCATTTTACCATTACATTGATGATTCCATGAAACAAAAGGAGTGATGGACAACAGCCTCTATGAACTTTTTTGCTTTTATTTTTAATATTTGGATAACTATATTTCAATATCATTGGTTTACTCTGTAATTCTGGATGTTTTGCTTTATGCATTCACAAATATTGTGATGAGAAATGCTCCATAGACTTCACTAGACTACCAAAGAGGACCATGATATATGATCCAAGTTTAGGAAATAATTTTCCAGCTGGACGAATCTATGGCTATATGGTAACCTATTTATCCAGAGCAGCTGGATATACTTTTCTAGGTGTTCTTGCCCCTAGTTTCTTCCAAGCTCAGTTCCAATGCTGCCTCCTATATGAATTTCCCCTAGGAATTAGTGCTTCATCACTAAAATCATCTTGTATTTTGGGTTTCAAAGGTATAGGTGGCTTCCGTATCACAACATTTTATGAAACAAAAGAAGAGATTGAAGGACCTAGTCAATCCATCAATCAATAAATATATATATTTTGAACATCTAATATAAAAATACATCTATAAAAAACAAAACAGACTTTTAAAAAGCTCATTGCAATTCCAATGGAGGTACTTAACTCTGGCAAGAACACCTAGAAAGGGAAGTGGCGATTTCAAAGAACCAGCAAGGCTTCATCAAGAACTGGTCATGTCATCCTGACCTCATTTCTTCTATTGACAGGATTACTAAAGTACTAGATGACAGGAATTCTGTGAATATAGTTTATCTAAATATAGATTTCTTAAATAGTTTCTTAGCTTGTCAAGAAGATAAAAATTTATGGATTAGATCAAAATAGAGTCAGATGGATTCTGAGCTGGTTGGATAGCTGGTCAGAGCAAATGAAAGTGGCTGAATGTCAACATGGCAAAATCTCTCCAGTAAAGTGCATCAGAGATTTCTGCTTGATCTTTTGCTATTTAGCATTTTCACAAATTATCTTATGAAAGACACAGTGGTCTTCAGTGGTGCAGATGACACAAAGCTGCATGAGAGAGTTAACATAGAGAACATGGGAATAAATCTGCTAAGATGAAATACAATAGTGATAAATGTTTATGAGTCTTTCACTTGGGTAGATGATGGAGGAAGCATGTAGATAGAGTTAGTGTTCTGAAAAAAGATTTGGATGTTTAGTGAACTACAAGATCAGTGTGAGTTAGCAATATAATATGACATCCAAAAAAGCTAATGAGATGTTAGGCATAACACCAAGGAATAGGAAAGCAAAAACATTCATAGCCCCTTACTACCTCTCAAGTCTTCTTACACCTTATTCCCCAATGTACACTCTCAATGGCTGTTCCAATAATAAGACACCTCATCTCTTGGTTTCCATCAGTCTCTCTGATTATCCCCCAGGCTTGGAGTGCTCTCCCTCCTCTGCTCTGACTATAGCTCTTCCTGGCTTCCTTCAAGACCCAACTAAAATCCCCCATTCTACAACAAACCTTCCCTAACCTCTCTTAATTCCAATGCTTTTCCTCACTTAATTAATTCCTATTTAATGCTGTCATTGGAAGAAAAGCACTGGAATTAAAAGAGTGTTAGGGAAGACTCCCTGTAGAATATAGGATTTTACTTGGGACTTAAAGGAAGTCAGGGGAAAGTCTTCACATGCTTGGGAAAGACATACCCCCAAGTCAATGATGGGTTTGAGACCTTTCAGTTACCCTCAATCTGGTTTAGTCTGTCTGCCCAGATGGTTTACTGGGGTGTGGGTGTTGAGCATGCTATATCTTCTTAGAGGCACAGGTGAGAATGGTGTGAGAGATGAACAACAAAGGTAACAGAGAAACCCTGAAAAGTATTCGGCAAGTCCTCATACCAGAGGTGAAGGTACATCCCCTGCATCACCAGTAATCCTAACATTTGTCTTGCTCCTGGACTTCAATGACTCTGGAAGATAGAGTTCATGCAAGTCTGTCTCACTGAAATCCAATGCATATGTAAGTCAAAGCATCACACTGTGATATCATTAGTCCCCTTCAAAAATGAAGGATGGAATTTTGGAGGGCAATTTGGAGCCATGCCAACAGACTACAAAACTTGCATGCAGTTTCACTACTGGGTCTATTTCCCAAAGAAATCATAAAAGAGGAGAAAAAACCAACATATGCAAAAAATGTTTATAGCAGCTCTTTTGTGGTGGCAAGGAACTGGAAAATGAGTAAATGTCCATCAATTGGGGAGTGGTTGAATATGTCATGGTATATGAAAGTAATCGATATTTCTGCTCTATAAAAACGATGAACAAGCTGATTTTTGAAAGGCCTGGAAAGATTTACATGAACTGATGCTGAGTGAAGCAAGCAGAAACAGGAAAACACTGTATACAGCAGCAGATGCTCAACTATGACAGACTTGGTTCCTCTCAGTGCCTCAGTGGTCCAAGCAATCCCTACAAACTTTGGATATAAAACGCCATCTGCATCCAGAGAGAGAACAATGGAGACACTGGATATAGATCAACATATACTATTTCCATCTTTTTTTTCATGGTTTCCCCCTTTTGTTCTGATTGTTCTCTTCCAAGATGAAGCATATAAAAATATTTTAAAAAAAGGAATGTACATGTATAACAAAAATAAGTTTTTACATTTAACTGGGGAAAATAAAAATAACAAACATACCCACAAAAAATAAAAAAATAGTGAATAAAAAATGAAGGATGGAGAAGATTTTGGGAAGGTGGCAGAGTAGGTCAGAAAACTTTCAGCTCTCCAAATCTCCTCTACACATATGCAAAAGGGCAGAACATTATCTCAAAGCAGCAGAAATAAAAATGGAGTAAAGCAGTGGTCTTCCTAAGACAAACTGAGAAAACCTCAGATAAGATCCAATCTCTAGAGCCTGAGATCTAACCTGAATCAAGTGAAAATACCTCCAGCCAACTCTACAGATTCAACAAACAACAGGGGAGTGGGGGGAGGCAGCTGGATTGAGATGCAGCCTCAGCCTTAGAAACTTTGATCTCACCTTCACTAGTCTGACTGGTGAGTAGGAGAGTAGGAGTTGATTGAAGAATTTTCCACTGTCAAGGGATGTCAAGCATATCTGTGCTGACCGAACATATCCCTGGCTGTGGTTATGGGGAGAAGAAGACAGCACTTACCAGGTAGGTGCAGTTATCTAGGAGCAGGAACCCTGTTGACTATGGGCACTGGCAGGAGGACAGAATCCCTAGTTTCAGTTCCATGGCAGAGAGGATAATTATAGTTCGCAGGTACCAGAGGAGATCAGAGGGAGAAAAATCATTTGTTTATATAGATAGATATAAATATCTATCTATACATATAAATACATAAATATATTTATAGATAAATATAGATATTATATATGTATTAATATTTATTTGCATATTTTTATAAATATATGTGTGTATTATAATTTTTTCTAAATAAATCAAGCAATAAGAGTACAAGGGAATAGGGTGGCAGAAGAGTATAAGGGAAGGATTCTTAGAGGGGTGAATAAGTTAAGAAATAGGAACGCAAGGTAAAAAATAGGTAGAAGCAAAGCAGAGGAGTGAGGAGTGATAAGGTAAATAGGTAAATAGACAATAATGAGGAAAAATAGAAAGGAGAAAGATACACAAATAACTCTTGCTAAGAATGTAAATGGAATGAATTTACCCATAAAAATTAATGTGAATCTAGATTAAATATTTTAATTCAACAATATGTTGCTTTCAGGAAACCTTATAAAAATGAGAGATACACATAAAATAAAAACAAAGGTCATGAAAAGAATTTAGTATGAAAAAAGCAGGAAGAGTAATCATAATCTCAAAGTTAAAAGAGATTTAATCAAAAGTGAAAAATAGAGAAACTACACTGTACCAGAATTTCTATTCAATATTGTTTTAGATTATTGGAAATACCTAGACAATATAAAATACCTGAGTGTATACTTGCAAAAACAGACACAGGAACTATGTGAATATAAACATAAAACACTATTTATACAAATAAACTCAGATCTAAATAGCTGAAGTAATATTTATAGTTAATGAGTACATAAAGCCAATATAATTTTTAAATGACAGTTCTGTCTGACTAATCTATTTATTCAATGTCATCCCAATTAAATTACTAAAATTATTTTAATGAGTTAGAAAAAAAATAATCACAAAGTGCCTTGGGAAGAATAAAAGGTCATGAACTTCAAAGACACCACGGGAAAAAGATGTAAAGGAAGTAGATTCTGAGAGGATTCTGGAAAGATAGCAGAGTAGGTTAGTAAATTTCAAGCTCTCCTTATTTCCCCCACAAATAGAACATAAGGGAAAAAATCAAGAAGACTTGGGATAGAACAGGAATCCTCTTGATAAAGCCCAAGAAGATTTGAAGAACGATTCTATCTATAGTTGAGGATTAATTTATCTGAAGCACAAACACCTCCAGCTAGCTCCACATAAACATCAAGACCCCTTGAACTAATTAGGTGTGAGTACAGCCTCAGCAGAAACCACAGAGACTTTCATGGTCTGTACTGTTTGTAGATTTGGGGTGGGATTCCAGGAGGACAAAAACTAAATGCTTTCTGCCTTCAAGTAGCTTAGAATTTATCAGGTAAGACAACATGTATGGAATAATATAAAAATACATCTATGAAAAACAAAACAGACTTTTAAAAAGCCCTTGACTGATTAGAAATACCAGTCCCAGCTGTGCTATGGAGCCAGCCTGAGGGGAGAAGGAGCCAACACCTGGTAAGTGCAGAAATAGCAGGAATCATTATCTACCGAAAATCAAAAGAGCTAGACCTGCAGCCAAAAATATAATATCCAGAAAAATTATCTATAATCCTGAATGAGAAAAATGGGCATTCATCTATGCATATGTTTTAAAAATAAAAAACTTTAATAAAAAAAATTAATGGACATTCAATGAACTTGCAGATTTTCAGGATTTTTTATCAACCAAACCTGAATTTAACAGAAAATTTAACATATAAGAGCCAATATGAAAGGTCAATTTTAAAAGAGTTGACATGGACAAATTATTTTTTTATATATGTATATATGCATGTTATATGTTTAAGATTCACATCAACAATAAGATAGTTCAAAAGAAAGATTGGCAGAGTTGAGATAAAAATACTAATCATGTCATACAAATGAGGTGCAGATGAAGAATAGACACAGAAACATTAGAGGGGGAAGAGAGCTTTTAGTTCTGAAAATCCACTCACATTGGGAATGGATTCAATAGGCAACATTACATCTATACCATGAAGGATATAGCATCCTCCAAAGTCTATAAAGAAAGAAGGTGGAATGAATGGATGAGCACGTGGGGAAGCAAAGGGTGAGGCAAGAAGACAAGGGTGGGATCCTGAGGTAGGGGAGGTTCAATAACAGCAGGGGAAGTTATGGAGCAGAATTTAATTAAAGAGTCATCAGTGGTAGGAAAAATATGTGTATGTGTGTGTTTATCAATATATGTAAACATAAAGATAGCTTTTCTTAATTGTAGCTCGCTTGGGATTGGTAGAGGGATTGACAAGGGTGGGGAAAGAATGAAGTAAATAAGATGCACAGCAGAGAACCAAAGAACAATTTACAAAGAAGAAAAAAGTTCTTCTACTAATATATACACTTTCTTTATTTGGAAACTTATTGTTATATGTTTTAAATCCTCCCTGATGTGTCTGCTGGGCACATGACAATATTCTATTTAGTTTTGCTTTATTTTGTTTTGTATTGCTTTTGTGTTTTTCTTTTTCTTACTCTTTTTCAAATAAAATACAATTAACAAAGGAAAAAAAGGAAATAGATTCAGTAGTATCAGGCCTTAAATTACCTTATAAAGTGAAAATTTTATTGAAGTATAAAATGAATAATTTTGATTATGTTAAATTAAAATTTTCTTGCATAAATAAAATCTATATAGCCAAGAAGAGAAGAGATAAAGAAACCTGGGAGGGAAGAACTTTCATATACAATCTCTCAATTGGATTAAAATAATTTTGTGCTGTAGGAAATGATGAGCTGGTTGATTTAGAAAAACAAAGAAAGACTTGGACTTATAGAATTGGATTTATCCACCTTCAGAGAAACAGATAATAGGAGGAATTATGCATAATATGATCTTATATATATGAGTATTTTTATAGATAAAGTGTATATGTATATATATGTGTGTGTGTGTGTGTGTGTGTGTGTGTGAATGTGTATGTGTGTGTATGTTTTACTAGCCTTTTTCTTCTTTTTTGCTGAAGCAATTGGGGTTAAATGACTTGCCGAGAGTCACACAGCTAGGAAGTGTTAAGTATCTAAGACCAGATTTGAATTCAGGTCCTCCTGACTTCAGGGCTGATGTTCTATCCACTGTGCCACCTAACTGCCCCTATGCTATTAGTCTTAAGTGTAGCCTTCTTCAGAGTTCAAGGGCAAAAATGAAGTAAAATGTGCACAACAGAAAGCAAAAGAAAATCAACAAGGAAGCAAAAAGTTGGGCAACTTTAAAAATAACATGCACTATTTACTATATAGGTTTTCTTGAAATGGAAACATTGCTTTATATTGAATTCTCTTTTATTGTCTTCTGTGGACATAGTAATTTTTGTCTCATTTTGTACTTCTTTTAAAATTAAAAAAAATGAAAGATGAACATTTATCTGATAAACAGTATGCTTTGCATATATTTGCTTGCTTAATGTCTTCCCCATTAAATTATAAGCTTCTTGAAAACAGGACCTGTCTTTTGCCTCTTTTTGTAACCCTAGCACTTAACACAATGCCTATTAGACACTGAATAAATGTTTATTGATTGATTAAAGATTATATTCAAAATTTAATTCTTGCACATCTCTCATCTCTCCAGGGCTAACTTCCTCAGTATCATTTTAGGTTATGGGATCCTATTTATTCTTTCTCTGAACAATTTGAAATCTGTTTTTGAGTGCAACTCAGACTATATATTGATTTCCTCTCCTCTATCATAAATTCTAAGTGGCAGGGATCACTTTTGATCAGGATTTCCATCACTTTCACCCTAGCAACCAGTTCTTCCTTGTTATTGAGAATCAGAATCAGAATAGAATTTCCAGTTGTTGGCTCATCCAGCTTTTGAGGGAAAAAATTATTTGGGCAATCCTTTGAGATTCTGGGGAAAAGGGAATAACCATATAAAGTTGCAACAGATACTTTAATGCAAACTCAGAAAGTCTTGCTTCTTTTCCCAGGAACAATGTGATGGTTAAAAGGGACATAGCTCTTGAAGCAAAATAAGAGATCTCCATACCAGAGCTCCTACCTTGACCCCTTCAGTATGTCTCCTTGGAAAAGTCATTCATTCAGTCCTTCCATGCTTCCTATGTGCTCTAAGTGTTTCTGTTTCTGAGAAACATGGTAGAAAGGATTTTTATTTGTGAAATGGTTAAGCCAATTAAAAAGATTGTTTGTAATGTACTCTCAGTTCTTTATCTAACTGAACCCACTGGTGCTTGGGATCTAATGTTTTTTCCAGGAGACCAGATGTGACTCCAATCTCTGACAATGGCATTTTCCCAGAGCAGAGAATGTAATCCAGCCTGGCTCTGGACACAAATGGCCTGAGCTCAGATTTTGCCTCACTTCAGTCAGTTGATAACAGCCCTCTTTTCCTGAGGGGCAATGAGGAAGAGGAAGATTAAATCACAAGGCCTGAAGGACATAGAAGGACATAGAAATTAAAGGCAGGGGAGGGAGGAAGGGAAGAGGAGAAGCTAGGAACAGATGAGATTTAAAGGCAAAATGCAGGGCAGCCCAATTTAGAAGAATAGACTCTACAGTAGTGTCCTAATACTTTTTAAAAAAATTTTCCCTCTCAATCACACAGTTTTAGAAGCTATTTCTCAAAGAACAAAACTGCAATCTAAACACACTAAGATAGTTTATACCTTTCTCTTTGTATCAGAGAAATTAAATAAATATTATTATGTGCATCTGGAGAGCATTGCGAGAATTATAAAAGTAATATGCTAAAGAGAACAAAGAGAGCAGAATATTAATATCAAAAGTTTCGTCACTCCCAATAAAACCATTTGGCACCACATTTTCACAAGTACATTTACTTTTTATTGGCAATGACAAGAATGACAGACATGCCCCAAAACAATAATCAAGAGCTCATACTTAGATGCTAAAAATATACTTTGGTATAATTTTTTTAATCTCTAATTTTGTTACTAATGATAATGATCATTTAAAAAGATGTATAAGGAAATCAAATCTCATGGTTCAATAGGGGAGAGAATAAAACTCCAAATATATACTTATTGCTATGAGGCCATTTCCATCCTTAAAATTAGTCAGTGATCCTTGGCCATATGAAACCAGAGGCAGCACTTTAATTAGTTAAATACTCACTACTGAGGCTCAAGGGGACAAGACAGGATACACTGCTAGAAAAAGGATGTAGATTCTGCTAAGCCATTCCTATGGGGGCTGGCTCTGCACCCATCGGGCAAAGGATACATTAGCAAGTAAGCGGAAGTGTGTGGGTGAGTGAGCAGGACCACACTGGGGACAGAGGAAAAGAGGGAGGGAGTGATGAAGGGAGCAAGGAAGAGAGCGAGGGAGAAAGCAAGGGATAGAGCGAGGAAGAGAGCAAGGGAAGAAGCAAAAGAGGGAGGGAGGGGGACAGGGAGAGAGTGAGGGAGGCAGCAAGGAAGTGAGGGAGGGAGGGAACGAAGAAGTGAGAGAGAAAGTGAGGGAGAGAACAAGGGTAAGAGCAAGGGAGCAAGGGAGGGAGAGGGAGGGAGAAAGGGAGGAAGAGAGAGAGAGTGAGGGAGGGAGGGAGCAAAAAAGGGAGCGAGGGAGAGAGGGAGGGGGAAAGGGAAAGAATGAGGGAGGGAGAGGGAGAGGAAGGGAGCAAGAGAGTGAGGAAGAGAGCAAGGGAAAGAGCGAGGGAGGGATTGAGGGAGGGAGCAAAGGAGGGAGCAAAAGGGGGAGGGAGGGGGACAGGGACAGAGAGAGAGATGAAAGGAAGGGGAGAGAGGGGGAAAGCGAGGGAGAGAGCAAGGGAGGGAACAGGGAAGGGAGCGTGCAGGGTAGCGAGCTGGAATGTGTGGGGAAACAAGAGGAAGCGTGCAGGGGAGTGTGTGGGAGCACGCTGGGGGTAGAGGAAAAGAGGGAGGGAGCGAGGAAGAAAGTGAGGGAGAAAGCAAGGGATAGAGCAAAGGAGAGAGCAAGGGAGGGAGAGAAAGAGGGAGGGAGGGAGGGGGAGAAGAAGGGGGGGAGTGAGGGAGCGAAAATCTAGGATCTTTTTGTTTTTACCAGATCAAGAAAGTGTGTGTATATATATTTATATACATATACATATATGTATATATGTATGTATATGTATATGTAGAAATAATTATATTCATGAATGTTCTTTTTTTTCTTTTAATTCCTTGTAAACTGTTCTTCGGTTCTCTACTACTCACCTATTTATTTTATTCCCCCCCCATTTCATACCCCCCATTACTCCCAAAGAAGCTACATTTAAGAAAAGATATATTTATGTATACATATATAGGTATATATTCACACTCACATCGACATCCACTCTACATACAGATGAATATCCTTTTTATCTGCCTCTTTAATTAAATTCTGCTCCATAATTTGCCTTGCTATTACTTAACCTCCCCCCACCCAAGGATCCCTCCCTTGTCTTCCCTCACCCTTTGCTTCCCCATATGCCCATCCATTCCACCTTATTTATTTATAGATTTTGGAGGGTGTTATACCTTTCGTGGTATATATGTAGTATTTACAATTGAACCCATTCCTGATGTGAGTAGATTTTCAAAATTATGAGCCCTCCTCCTCCCCAATGCCTCTGTGTCTATTCTTCTTCTGCACCTAATTTGTATGATTACGATTTTTACCTTAACTCTGTCAATCTTTCTTTTTATCTATCCTATTGTTGATGTGAATCTTAAACATATAACATAGATATATACATATATAAAAAAAAGTTGTCCATGTTTAAACAGTTTGTTCATGTTAAATCCCTTAAAATTGAAATTGATCTTTCATATTGGCTTTTATATGTTAAATTTTCTGTTAAGTTTGGATTTGGTTGATAGAAAGTCCTGCAAATCTGCAAGTTTGTTGAATGACCATTTTTCCTCATTCAGGATTAGAGATAATTTTGCTGGATACGATATTTTTGTCCCCAGACCTAGTTCTTTGAATTGTTGGTAGATATAGTAATATAATCTTCTAAGATTTAAACACTGCCATTATTCTACAATTTGTCATTGCAGAGTTGTCACCATCATCATTGTTGTCATCATCATTGTGTATGTCAAACAAAATATATACCTGAATACAAAAATTTCCACTAAAATTATATATCCTGAGAGATAGCACAATGAAATGGATACATGTTGGGGTTAAAGTCAGTATGACTTGGGTTCCAAACCTACTTCAGGTACTTACTAGTTCTTTGGGCCTCCATTTCCTCATTTTCATCTATGACTTTTGAAGCAACTACAATTATTCCTGGCTAAGAAGAATATGTCATCTTACTAGTTAAGAGAACTTTTGTTCAAGATAACCATCAGTTAAAATAATTCATAAACAAATATCAATGAAGAAAAAGAATAGAGGAAAGGAAGAAGAGGATAAGGGAGTCTTGTGATATGGGAGCCACTTGCCAGTGGCTGCTGGAGGTCTAACTTAGACCTGTAGAATGGATTTCTTCATATAAGAAGAGGATGATGATACAAGGAGACTGAGAGGCAGGTGCTGTTCTCTGACCTCTCTCCTTTTCTCTTTTGCTTCCAATTTATTTCATTCCCAATCCACAAGCAATATCTGCGAAGGCTGCTTTACAATTCCTTCAAGTGTTATGATCCACAGTTGTGGAGGCTCTTGGAGAATTGATCTGTTCCTTCACGTAGGCAAGGTCCTTAAAAGGAGAGTAAGAGAGAGAAAAAAGACAGAGAGAGAGAGAGAGAAAGAGAGAGAGAGAGAGAGAGAGAGAGAGAGAGAGAGAGAAAGAGAGGGGGGGCAGACAGGAGAAGGAGGGAAAAGGGAGAAGAGAGAGGGAAAAGGAGAAATAAATTATTGTAAAAAGATATAAAGAAACTTCTGGAATCTGGAATTATGATGAGATATACTACAGAGAGATGATGGATTTAGGATTCAGATTGAGACATACATATGTAAATGAATGTATTTGTATATATGTATGTATATATGTGTATTTATATCCATTTAGAAAATTAGTTTCACTTCACAATATTAATTATAAGAAATTTGATTTTCATTTAACATTTTCTCAATGGGTAAGGAATGGAAGGAAAATAGTGCTAAGCCAACATCCTAACATTCTTTAACTACCCTCCTCCTATCCCCCAAGGAAACTTTCCCTGTATCTGCTCATGATCCAATATTAATTGAACCTATTATCACAAGATGTCAAGGGATAATGGGTATTACAGTGGGAAATTGTCAAAAACTAAAATTAAGCCAAGTGCTTTAGCATTCTAAAAGCAGTCAAAAGTTAGAGATTACACAATGAATGGGGCTATAAAATGTTATTTGCAAGGAAGTTTCTCAGATGGTACAAGGACTTTTATACACACACACACACACACACACACACACACACAGAGAGGAAAGAAGATAATTGACTCAGCACAATATGAGTGAAAGAAATGGCCTGGCTTTATTACATATGATAACTGAAACACTATCTGAACCAGACAGTTCATCCAGAAAAAAAATAAATAAAACCACCCCTGAAACCCAGAGAATAGTGGAATTAAGGATAAAAGATGAAAAGGTACTATTTGCTCAAAGAAAAAGAATGATGAGGGAACCGCAATGCTCTGATCCAGGTTCTCATATTCTGATGGAAGGAACTCACACACTATTCAGTCTTTTTAAGTCTGGCTGTAGCATGCCCTGGAGTCAGCAATTTGATTCCCATCCCTGAAAATTGTATTTGTAACATCTTACAGTATATCAGGTAGGAATAACTTGATCCCAAATGAAACTATACCCAGAGTGACACAAGATTTTTCATGAGTTGATTTTTTCTCTCTACCCAACTGCTCAGTCAGTCCATCAGGAAATTATATAACTGCTGTAGTCCCAGTCCCCTTCTGTGATGCTGGAATGATAGAATTCTATCATTTTATCATCATTATTATTCCATAGGACTATACATTTCAAGCTAAAAGGTATATGAAAGATTGTTGTTTAATCCTTCATTTCACAGATGAGGAAACAGAAGTCCAATGAGGTAAGGTGACTTGCCCAACATCACACAGGTAGCATGGGCAGAAACAATATTTTAACACCTCTCTAGAGAAATAGCAAAATTATTTGTGGGGAGGGATGATGTGTTTTTTTAAATGTCAAGGTATTTTGGAGCAAAAATATTTCTTCTAAAAAGATTTGTTACAGCCTAATTTGCTATGTTTCTTTAGCAGGTTTGCAAAATGTTAGCAAACCACCTAGTAAGAAAGAGGTCACTGAATGCATTTCTAGAAAGATAAGGGTGGATGTTAAGCATCCCCATATTTGGCACCCTGAAAATTCATGAGGAGAATTAACAGACTGTAGGAGAATCACAGAAGATTAAAGAGACAAGCAAAATCAGAAAATCTTGAATTGGAAGGGATCTCACATACACCACAAAGTAATCTCCTCTATAACAACCCCACCAATTAGTCACCCAGTATGCATCTGGAGAATTCCAGTAGTGAGAACACATTAATTCCCAGGGAAACCTTTTTTTTTTTACTTTAAACAACTCTTAACTGTTAAAAGTTTTGTTTTATTTTTTTATTTGTTTGTTTTCCTTCATAGAAGTAAAATCTTACTCTCTACACCTTCTGTCCACTGCTTCTGCTTCTCATCTCTGGAACCAAAAAGAATAAGTCTAAAGCCCTTTTCCCATAATGGCTCTTTAAACATGTGAAAACAGTTATCGGTTTCTCTTCCCCATCCCATCATCCTCAAATCTTCTCTAGGTTAAATATTTTCTGTTCCTTCAATCAATCCACAAGTGGAATGGTGTTAAGATCCTCTGGATACTCTCCAATTTGTAACTGTATTTCCTAAAATACAGTACTAAAAACAAAATGTAATATTTCAGATGTGATTTGTCTTGTATGAAATATTACTCTATACACAATACTTATCTTAATCTAACCTAAGATCATGCAAAGTTTTTTGGCTAATATGTCAGCATTAGCTGACTCTTGTCTTGATTCACATGAATCTAAGAAGGCTTTTATGATCTCTATGTACAAATATTAACCCATAACATGGAAATCAAAGAAAACTAAAGGAGATCCAATATGATTCTTTACTTTCCTCCTTGGAAGCCATGTGGTCAGAAGTAGAAATTTATTGAGATTTCCTTTCAACTAAAGAAACAAATTCTGCCTGTCAATTTAGATGAATTTACTCCATAAATAATTTGGGGGTGGGGAGGAATTAGGGTCACATAAACAAGGCTTTTCTTTAAATATAATGTGCTTCCATTATTAAATTATTATAATTAATCAGTGTTAAAAGTTACAAATTATCCAGTCCAATTTCCACCCATTCTCTCAATGCCACTATGGCATTCCTGAGATAAGGTTGTCCAACAAAAATGTCATCCCATTTCATTTTGCTTCACTGGGTAGTTCTATTTAGAAAAATCCTCTTTTCCTTCATTTAAAATTTATCCCCCTGTAATATCTAATCATTTGTCCTTTTTCTGTCCTCTCATGGCACATAATATTTAATCCTTCCTTCATATAATAGCTCTTAAGTTATTCGGGGACAAGTATCAAACTCTCTTTTCTTCGGTCCAATTTCTCTTTGAAACTATATATTCCAAATACTTTTACCTGTCCTTTTTTAAAAAAAAATTATATCTTTTTATTTACAAGACATATGCATGGATAACTTGTCAGCATCGATCCTTGCAAAACCTTCTTTTCCAATTTTTCCCCTCCTCCCCACCCCTCCCCTATATGGCAGATAGTCCAATACATGTTAAATATGTTTAACTGTCCTCCTTAAGCCATTATCTTACCCTCATGATCAACTTCCACAGAACCTTTCAATATATGGTATCTTAGATTAAACAGAGGATTTCAGATGTGGTCAGACTAGGGTAAAGGAATTCTATCCCTTGATCTGTGCACTAGATGTCCATCAATTCAAAATTTCAGTTAAGAATTTAGCAGTCATATCAGTTTATTGGCTTCAAATGAATTTATAGTCAATTAAAATGGCAGAGCATTTTCCCCACATAGTTCTATTAAGCCACTTCTTCCTGACATTGCACTTGTGCAATTGATTTTCTGAGCCTAATGTAGGACTCTATACTGATCCATATAAAATTTCTGTAGACCTCTAATCTTACATCTCCAAATGCTTATAGGATTTCTATAACTGGATGTGTCCTAGACATCTTTATGTCAACAAATCCAAAACTGAACTCAATAGTCCCTCCCCCACCTCCCCTTCTTTCTAGCTTCCATTCCTAGTGTCAAGGGTATGATCAACATGACCTTGCATCATATCATATATCATTAAAAGTTAAGAAATGGAAGATAAATGGAAATAAATATGCTTTAGTAGCCTGGGAGCTTGCCTGACTTAAATGCCATTGAAAAATCTATGGGCTATAATCAAAACTAGACTCAGAAAAATGAACTTACTAAAAGCTATGATTGATAGCTAACATGATAAAAGTGTTATTTCATAAAGACTTAAAGAACATGTGTCAAAATCTTGTGAACTCAATGTTAAATCATGTAAAACAAATGACTGCCAAAGAGGACATATTGCATATTAAAAGGATTTTTTTTCTGAAGATGCAAAAAGATTTATTGTAGGTCAATACATTTTTCCTTTGTTCCAGTTAATTTACACCATGGTAGATGAGGTCAGCACAGCTTTACAGTCAACAACTGAATCTCCAGATGATTTTTGTGACAGCAGGTGGTAATCATTTTGTACTTAGAATGACTGGTGAAAATAGATTGCACAGTCACTGGTCAAGAAGTAGACTACACAGTCACTAGGCTAGAAAATTATAACTGATAAGAAAATTCACTGTAGGAACATCCCTACCCAATAATTTCCACAAAGATTCAGTGAAGCTTTCAAAACAGATGGTCAGAATCTACAGACAGCACTTTGTCCCACTCATTGAATGCATCAGTTGTCATGAGATAAGAATTGCAAATGGAGCTTGACTGGGGAAAGAAAATGCTGAGCATAGCACATGCAAATAGGGGAAAATATATTTGGTACGAAGATATCATGTGTAGCATAACCTGATCATTAGGATATAAGAATATGTATACAGAACAAAAATCATTGGCCTTATTAAATTATTCTACATGAAGGGCACTTAAAATATTTATTGACTAATTGACAAAATTTTAATAAATCATGGGAAAGAAAACACTGCATGTAAAGACTAAGTCCAGTAGGATGAGTACTAAAATGGAAGCTAGTCAGAGCAATAAATTGTATACTGGATGTGAAGTCAGGATGATCCAAGTTTAAATATATTTTCAGATAATGATTAGCTGTCTGGCCTTGAACAATTAACTTAATTTCAAACTATCTCATTTTCCTCATCTGTAAAATGGAAGGGAAGGGAAAGGAGGATAATAAAAGCACCCAGGGTCATTGTGAGTATTAATGTTTGTAAAATGTTTTGTAATTCTTAAAGCACCATGTACATCCTATTATTATGAAAGTGGAAGGTAATTCCAAGCCATATATGTAAATAGATTTCTATCATTTAAAATTAATGACCAGAAGCTGGAAACTGAGTGGATGCCCATCAATTGGAGAATGGCTGAATAAATTGTGGTATATGAATATTATGAAACATTATTGTTCTGTAAGAAATGACCAGCAGGATGATTTCAAAAAGGCCTGGTGAGACTTACATGAACTGATGCTGAGTAAAATGAGCAGGACCAGAAGATCATTACTTACTTCAACAACAATACTATATGATGATCAATTCTGATGGACATGGCCCACTTCAATAATGAGATGAACCAAATCAGTTCCAATAGAGCAGTAATGAACTGAACCAGCTACAGCCAGGGAAAGAACTCTGGGAGATGACTATGAACCACTACATAGAATTCCCAAACCCTCTATTTTTATCTGCCTTCATTGTTGATTTCCTTCACAGGCTAATTGTACACTATTTCAAAGTCCAACTCTTTTTATACAGCAAAATAACTGTTTGGACATGTATACATATATTGTATTTAACTTATACTTCACCTGCCATCTGGGGGAAGGGATGGGGGGAAGAAGGGGGAAAGTTGGAACAAAAGGATTTGCAACTGTCAATGCTGAAAAATTACCTATGCATATATTTGTAAATAAAAAGCTATAATAAAAAAATTAAATTAAATTAATGGCCAAAAGTTACTTCCTGGGGGGGTCTAAGTTAGAACAGAATAGTGAAAAGAAACTTATCTTATGATAGACAACAAATGAGAAGACAACAAATCTTAAAACTGAAAGAGCAGATCAGTGTGGTGACTAAATCCCAATCCAAATCAACTTCCACAATTCAAAGCAATATCTGGAATGAATTTTCTAGCAAATTTCTTGATAGTTGTTGAAAAGCAATGAGCTTTTTTGTTTGCTTTCATAGGGAATTATAACCTAAAGGCAAAGTATTTTCTCTTCCTAATTTAATTACTAATATGGGCTTTTCTCCCTTTATTCAATATAAGTTATTTTAAGTTTTATTTATTTTTTCAATCATTTCTGACTCTTCATAACTTCATTTGGGGTGTTCTTGGCAATGTTACTAAAGTAGTTTCACATTTCCTTCTCCAGCCCATTTTACAGATGACAAATTAACAAATTGACACTTATTTAACTTGCCCATGGTCACATATCTAGTAAGTGTATGAGGTTGGATTTGAACTCAGGAAGATGAATCCTCCTGACTCTAGGCATAGAATTCTACAGCATCACTGCCCCAAAGTTTACTGAACTGAAAGAATTCCTCAATAAGTGCAGAATGAAACAAATCCTTCAAATCGTAAAGATCGTGAAACCAGAATAGACCAGAGAGCAATATATAATATTGGTTACATATTCTAGGGCCACAAAAATATCTTGGTCTTGATGGATGGTTGTTATGGCTTTAGAAAAGGAACTATCTGCCAATGATCTACTAAGACTTTTCATTTTATAAACATTTCCACAATGTCCACAAAAATTTACATAACAATCAAAGAAAAAGGAAGTGAATTATGTTTAGCTGTGGTCAAAGGAAGATTGAAGCTTTTCACTAGAAATTGCAGGGAGGTATTTTCCATGTTGAAAGAAGGAGTAAGGGAGGACAGATCCTTTGATATTTCATTGATCCTACAATGACAACAGAAGACTGAAAAGGAAGAGAGAAAAGTGATCTTCTCATAACATTTTCTTTTTCTTCCACAAGTGGTCTTCAGACTGTCACATTCAGTTCCAAACTTTCAGAAATGAGACTCATGAAGACTGGAGAATTTTCAGGATTTCCCAAAATCCTAAATGATTGGTTCAAGCTGGAAGATCTTTATTTAGTTCATATATGCAGCTTGAACTAATCTGGTTGCCTTAAAAACCTATTAGTCATTTTCAATCATCAGTGGTTCTGCCCTTTATAATGAGCTACTTCCATCTGTGGGGATGGAATGGGGAGGGAAGAAGAGCAGAGAACAGTAGACCATTACTCTCTTATCCTAAAGAAGGAAACCCTTTCCATAAATAGAGCAAAACCATCTGCCACCAAATAAAAGATTCACATACTTCCCTCAGTTGAACGATGAGGAGGAAAGAAGTCAGGCTTAGATCATAGAACAGTCCCCAAAACTTGCCTGGTGCCAGGAAGAACTGAGATTGGAGAGAGTGAGGAGCATGGAAAAGTAGGCAGGGCAGAAAAAGAAAGCTGACAACTACAGAAGGAGCCACTACTTTGATGCTACCCACTGGTTGTGTGTCTGTGCCTCCTTGAGCAGGAAGAACCAGCTGGAAATGACTTAATAGGAATTTATATCATAAAGCAAGAATTAAATGACAAAACTTCAATTTTATTTAATTTAGGTTTTTTTTTTCATTTTCCTCACATTATATCTAACATCTTCATCCTATTTTATCACCTATAAAATCCTAACATTTTAAATCATTTTTTTTTAAATTTAGGTCAGAAGTGACAAAAATTACAAGTGAATTTAAGTACTCCAAAACTCGAGTTTGTGTTTAGTAATAGGCATTGCAATTTGGAAAATTTGAAAAGAATGTTTGCCGCCTGGCAAGGAGGGGAGCAAAGGCTATTTCAATTGCCTTCCCATATTTCTTTTTACTGAAAATGCAGAAACATATTTTCCTTATGGATAATTCTTCCTTAATCACTCACTTCATCTATTATATGAAAGTGTACAGAAAGTAACCAAAACCTTTAAAGGATTGAAGCAAACCACAGAGAGAGGAAGCCTTGCCAGCAATATTTAATCAGTAATTCATTCAGGGGTTATCACTCACTGTTTTCAAAAGAACTCTCATAATCTTCTGCAAGGATGGTTAGACTTTGAACTTAAGCTTCCTCATTTTTATAAACAAACCCTTCAAACACTGAATCTTTTTCTTTCTCATCATTCATTCCCTTTTTCCTTACCACCCAAAGCTAAAGTCATTTTTTAAAAGAATCAATAAACATTTATTAAGTGTTTATGATGTACCAGACACTAAGCCAAGATCTGGGGATACCAAAAAAAAAAAAAAAAAAAAAAGGTGATAACAGTCCTTGTCCTCAATGAGCTTACATTTAACATGTACATACACATATGCATATGTACTTGCATATATATATATATAACTGTGTTACCTGGGCAAGTCACAGTAGCCTCTGTCTACTACAGTTTCCACAACTGCAAAATAAAGATCATAAAAGCACCTATCCCACAAGGTGATTATGAGGTTCAGATGAGAATATTGTAAATCACTTAGTAGGGTACCAGGTGCACAACAGGCCTTTAATAGATGATTCTGTTTGTGCTTGAATCAAAACCCCTTTGTTTGTGCTTGAATCAAACTCCCCCAATCAGGTGAACAAGTTTATATGCATATTGTGTATATATGCACAAATATAAAACAGAGTTGATACAGAGTAATTTTAGAGCAGGAATTCTTTACCTTTTTTCTGACCCCTTTAGTAATCATCTTATAAAACTTGTGGACTGCTTCTCAAAATATTTTAAAATTGCAAATGAAAATTAATTATAGTAAGATAGATTATACAAAATATATAATTATTTAAAAAGATAAAAGTATATATATTTATAAAATCTGTTTATATGCATATATACATAAATACATACATGTATGTATATATTATGTAAATATATATGTGTATATATAATATATATATATATATATATATATATATATATATATATATATATATATATATATATATGTTTTTTAAGTTCCCAAACATGGGTTAAGAATCTCTGACTTAAAGCAGAAATCATGAGAAACTGAAAGAGCTAGTAATACAAAGGTGGAACTTGAACTAAACAACTCCTAGATATTATTGTTCACAAAATAGGAATCATTTCTTCACTTGCCCAGGAGAGTCTAGCATAGAGGAAGAAGTGAATTATAATCAATACTAAAGGATCCAGGTATGTATTCTAGAATACAGATTCCAAAAATTTCATTTGCTTCCCTTTTTTGTGGAGGTGGAAGATTTTGGGTTTACAGTATTGCCTATATTGCCAAACTTGGTTAGTGTTTTGGTGGATTTTGTAAAACTATTTTACTTTCTCTCTTTTTTATTCTTTGAGACAAGGACTAACTCAATGGATGGGGGAAGGGATATATTCCGAAATAAATGTAAATGTAAAATAAATGGATTCTTTAAGAAGAAAAGATATCAACAAATATTTTAAAAGCAAAGAATTGGATTTTATAAAAATCCTTATGCAGAGGTGTTAAGGAGACCAATATCTCTGAGCAGTGATAAGTAACAAATACCAGATATAGATTCTGGTCCTAAGACTGAACTTCTGTCTCATCCTGATCTAGTCAATCAGTCAACAATCATTATTAAGAGTTTACTATGTATAAGACACTGCTAAATGTTAGGAATTCAAAAAGAAGCATAAAGAAAGACAAGGCATTTCCTCAAGGAGCTTATTACATTTTAATAGAGAAAGGCAATACATTAAAAAAGAGCTGAAAAGGAAGATGGGGTAAGAGGGGAGAGAGGAATTCTAATAGAATAAGTCTTATGGAGATGAATCAGCAATACAACCTAGAAAAGGATAAAGATATCTTTGGCCTGGGCCTTCTTAAACTGAAGGTTCTGGGAAAAACCAGTCAATCAAAAAGTGAAGTGTCAAAGTATTTCTAGTATGTGTATTCCAAGGGTAAAATGAGCTTCTAGAGAGAAAATATTTCTACAACTTGGCAGAGAAAGTACTATAAGACTGCATCAGTAACTCAATCTGGAGAGGAATCAAGACAGTAAAGGCAGGGGAAAACAGAACCTCTGGACTTGGACTAAATTTAGACTGACCCATTTACATTCTGCTTGCAGAACTCTTCATACAGGAAATCAAGAGAGAGACCTAAATAAGCCTATTTTATAACAGAGTTCTGTGGTGTCTGCTATTCCAAGTGAATTATTCGTCTGTCTCTGCTCCTCTAGGTTATACAGTCTTAGGATAGTCCTTTCTATAAGGTACCTGAGTTCTTGGGTACATTAAAGACAGAAGGGTTTGGACAGTGACAACCAGAGTCAGTGGAAGGGGATTCATTAATAAAGGCTCTTAGACCTTTCCTTATGATGTTGACTGTAATTTTTTGAATCAATCAAACATCCTCACGCAAGTTTAACAATCAGCTTGGTGGAAACAAGGAGGTAGAATAATGTCTAAGAGACATACTCCTGAGTTTAATCTCCATCACTAACATTTTCTCCATTACTTTATCAAGTCTAGAAATCAACAAAACAATAAATCAAGTCCTGATTTCCAGCATTTGCCCATTTCTGAAATATATATGGTCACAATGAAAATTTAACAATTGGCTTTGCTATGCTGCTATAAGCCAGCTCTATCATACCACTGCCACCACCTTACTTAAAACAATTAACAAGGCACAGCACTTGGATATCATTAACAAATGAAATCACAGCTACAGAATCAATCAAACAGTCAAATAAATAGATGCAAACAATCAATTTGAAACAATTAAAAATTTCTCAGTCATGGAATGAAATGAAATAAAGCTGCACAAGAAGTACACTAAGATTGGTTAAAACATCAGTAATGATTTTTTGAATGAAAAAAGTTTGAATAAAATTTTGAATAAAAATTAATAATAAAGAAATTAAAATAAATTGAATAATAGTTTGATTTTTTTAAAAAGAAAGGTTAAAATTGAGCACTCTAGACAAAACAGTCTAGTCATGGAAGCAATTCCAGCCAAGCCCTTGCAAAGAAACTACTTGGAGATTAGGAGAACAGGAAGGAAAAAGCCTCTTTTTCTCCTATCTTCCTTGACAATGAAGATCATCTTGTGACCCTGAAAAGGTCAGAAAATTTAGAATATCCCACGGGCATCCAATGCATGTCCCTAGAATAGTAGTGACTGACAGTAACATCTGCATTGTGAGCTTAGGACAAACTAGAAACACTATGAAGAAATAATGCCTCAAGAATTTTTAAGGATCCCAGCAGAAGACTACAACATGCAAAAGGAGAAGTGCTTGAGGAGCTCACAAAGAAGAAAGAAAACTTGTATTTTAGCAGTCCTTCTTATAGTGGCAAGAAACTGGAAACTGAATGAATGTCCATCAACTGGAGAACAGCTGAATAAGTTACGGTATAGGAATGTTATGGAATATTATTGTTGTATAAGAAATGATCAGCAGGATGATTTCAGAGAGGCCTGGAGAGACCTACATGAATTGATGCTAACAGTGAATATAACAAGGAGAATATTATACATAGCAATAGCAAGATCATATGATAATCGAGTCTGACAAACATGGCTCTTTTTAATATTGAGGTGATTCAGGCCAGTTCCAATGATCTTGTGATGAGAGAGCTATCTGAATCAAGAGAGAGGACTGAGTGTGGATCACAACACAGTATTTTCACTTTTTTATTGTTTGCTTGCATTTTGTTTTCTTTCTCATTTTTTTCCTTTTTGATCTGATTTTTCTTGTGCAGCATAATAATAGTGGAACTATATAGAGAGGAGAATCACACATTTAACATATATTGGATTACTTGCCATTTAGGTGAAGGAAAGGGAGGGGGAAAATTTGGAACACAAGATTTTGCAAGGGTGACTGTGCACATTGTCTATGCATATATTTTGAAAATAAAAAGTTTAAAAAAAAAAGACTTGTGACAATGGGGAGCTCTGAATTTACCCTGTTTCCATCTGAGCTCTCTAAACTTGAGCCCACTTTCTCCTGGAATTTTATGGAAAACTGCTATAAACTCTTGTGAAAACTATTTGTATCAATTCATACTATCTTAATAAATGTACATTTCTAAATGCCAATTGATTCTGTCTGGCGAATTTATACAAACTGATAATTCACAGGGTATTTACAAGTGGGAACTCATCAGTTGGAATACGCAGGAAGTCTCCCCATCCCCAAGCTCTCAGGATTACTCTTGTAACTCTGAGGGGAGAAGTAGTAGCCACACAGCAGATCCAAACCCAAGTGCAAGTGGAAATTAGAAAAGTGAGTTCCAGAGTAAATGCTAGATTTGCACCACAAGTCTGGCTACCCTAACAGCTTAAAAAGAAAGGTTATTGGAATTAAGCTTTCCTTTCTATGACATACCTAATAATTATAATCTGGAATTCCTTCCCAACTTGCTCCTTGGACATATAAATCAGATCTAAATCTGGATGCATAATTTCTAATCTAACACTAATAATTGCAAGAGCTTTGTGGCTATTTGTTTCTCTCTTTTCATCCTCAGTCTCAAAAACACAGTACACAAATACATACACTTAAAAATATAAACTATGATTCAGCTTTTAAAACTTCTGTGATTGTGTCATAATAACAGAGGGTGAGCAACTTGGGGGCAAGATAGAAAATCCAATTAATTCCTTGCCGGTGGGCAAACAACCTTATCAGATATTTTCTTTCAGCCCCAGCAGAAGTTTTGCAAGATAGATCCCACCTGTCAGTTATTCATATGTGTTTCTATACAAAATCTCTGAGGCAGCATTTTTTCTTTTTACTCCAAGCTAAGTTTTATTAAAATGCTGGTTACTGCCAGCTGGTGTCAAACCATAACTTTGCTAACTAGGCATCAATTGAAAGGGACTATAATTCCCTCTGTTTCATAAAGACGAGCATTGCTGGCTATTAATAACAATTTCTAAAACTTGCTGAGTTAAGAGGCAACTGACCAGGTGGAATACAGAAGGGCAGGAAATCCTAGGAGTAGAAGTATAGGGGCGGGGAGACAAGGAACCTCCCTGTTATATTCAGTCACAGCTCAATTATTCTTTACTTAGATACATCCTTTCCCCACCTCCAGAAGGTTTCCTCCTGCAATACTGGGAAATTTATAAATTCTTAGTGCCAGAAGGAACCTCAGTACAATCCTGTCATTTTACAAAGAAAGGAACTAAGGCTTGGAGAATGAATGAATAGAAAAGTATTTATGAAAATTGTATACCCATAATTCCCCAAGGTCACATGGTGATAGAACCCAATTCCTCTTAATTCTTTCTATTATACAATCCTTATCTCTAGGTGTCAAAAATCTGTTAAACCATAATAGTTAAGATTAACTAAATATCAACAATGTTTAATAAAAGCCAGACAAATCACAACAGGAGACTTACATCGTGCTATTTTGAGTCCCATATCTGCTAATGCCTTCCCCCAAATTATTGTATCTTTTGCATATATTTGATATATTAATATATGTATGAATATCTACACTGATGGAATGTAAGCTTCTTGTAGAACAAAGACTAATTCATTTTGGTCTATCACCAGCACCTAATACTATGTCAAGAATATGAGACATTTAAGTTATCAAACTGCATACCCTTTGATCCAGCAGTGTTACTATACTGGGCTTATACCCAAAAGAGATACTAAAGAAGGGAAAGGGACCTGCATGTGCCAAAATATTTGTGGTAGCCCTGTTTGTAGTGGCTAGAAGCTGGAAAATGAATGGATGCCCTTCAATTGGAGAATGGCTGAATAAGTTGTGGTATATGAATATCATGGAATATTATTGTTCTGTAAGAAATGACCAACAGGATGATTTCAGAAAGGCCTGGAGAGACTTACACGAACTGATGCTGAGTGAAATGAGCAGAACCAGGAGATCATTATTTACTTCAACAACAATACTATATGATAATCAATTCTGATGGACGTGGCCCTCTTCAACAATGAGATGAACCAAATTAGTTCCAATGGAGCAGTAATAAACTGAACCAGCTACACCCAGTGAAAGAATTCTGGGAGCTGACTATGAACCACTACATAGAATTCCCAATCCCTCTATTCTTTTCCACCTGCATTTCTGATTTCCTTCACAGGCTAATTGTACACTATTTCAAAGTCTGATTCTTTTTGTACAGCAAAATAACTGTTTGGACATGTATACATATATTTATATTTTATTTAACATATACTTTAACATGTATTGGTCAACCTGCCATCTGGGGAAGAGGGTGGGAGAAAGGAGGGGAAAAGTTGGAACAAAAGGTTTTGCAATTGTCAATGCTGAAAAATTACCCATGCATATGTCTTGCAAATTAAAAGCTATATAATAAAAAGGGGGAAAAAAGAATATGAGACATTTGATAAATGTTTGTTAATTAATAAGAAATAATTAGAAATATTCAATATTGGAAGGAGCCTAATAATTGTCCTGATTGAACAAGAATATATACTATTTGATACATGATAATAAAAGATCCTTCACATTTGTTTGTCTATTACTAGGTCCAAGCAAAATGTCCCCAGAATATTTGGAATGAAGGAAATAAGCAGATATTGAGAGGTGTGATCATTGGCTTTTGAGTATTTGAAAGACTGTCATGAGGGATAATTAGACTTTTTAATACTTGGACCATAGGCCAAGAGACTATAGATAGACATTTCGTAACAGCATATTTCAACTCAATGGGAGAAGGAGAAGAAAAAGAACTATATATTTAGCACTTTATGGGTTATGAAATACCTACATTAAATGAAATAATATATGTAAAGAAAAACCTATCTAATTAGAAATATCTAAATTTGGAATAAATTGCTTCAGAAATAAAGAGATCTAGAATTATAAGCAGTCACTGAATGCCTTTAAAACTTTTACTGAACACAGGATTTCTTTATTTGTATTCGTATCATGATTGGATTATTGGATTAATTGGCTTCTAAGATCCCTTTCATCCCTGACATATTATGTTTCTGGAATATCCCTCAGCAGATGGGTCAGCCACAATTACAAATTCATCTTTCCTTTCTTGGAATAGTATTAAATTTCCACTCTTTAGAAGAACATTCAAACCAACACTACGAAGTGAAACATGGGAAATTATTTTTCCTCTATAGAAAGAGCCTGAATTCTATAAAAGAGTCCTAATAGTCTAGTCATCTATTTCCCTTCTTATTCTGTATCTATCACATTCTTCCACTCTCCAGACACAGGTTTGGATTTCCCTCTGTACCTTCAGTTTCTTTTTCTTCTTTGTTTCCCAATTGTAACACTTATTCAGTATTTTTCAAGGAACACTTTCATTGCCTAGAATAATACACTAAGTAAAGAGAAAGTTTTTGTGCCTTCATCCTTTCCTGTATCAGAGAAGTAAACCTGAATTTTACACATACATAGTTAATCATTAGCTCTGGATGAAATATAATTATAACATAAACTCCTTAGATTACCAATATTGTGTTTATTCATTATTCAGTAATCATATTGCAGAAATAGATCCTTGTTTCTTTGTTCCTTGCCATTAACTCTAGACTATACATAATTGGTATGGCAAATTCCACCTGTTCAGGCATAAGAAGTACCCAAATAAGCCTTTTTAAAACAAATTTTCCTTATTTTTCCTTGCCCTTTTTCTTAGTATCTAGTACTTGTCTAGGTGCAGATTCTCATCAATATTATAGAAGCAATTGTAGCTGCCCTCAACTCTTTTTGTCTATTCCTTTCTCTTCTTTCATCACAGAACTGGTACTGTCTCTATATCTTACCCCTTTACTATGCCATTGTCTGCAGAAATGCATTGGAGTAATTCTTCAGAACTCTTTAACTACTGCCCATGTTTTCTTTCAACCAGAGTGGAAGACATTCTGCTTTTTATAATCAAAAATAAGGATAGAGGAGGGGACCTACAAAACTAACAATACATACATAGTATTACAGTCTTAAGTGTAAAAAAGCAGCTCTGGAACCTGCCAAACACATACTATGGCCCAAAATTAAAGTCCCATCAATATCTATTGATAAGTTCATATCTCCCTGCTATATCCTCATGGAGCTAAGGTTAAGTTTTGAGACTCAATTGTTCACAACATTTTCTGCACATTTGACTCCAGTGTACCCCAGTTCCAAAGATACTATCTACTAGCCTGGCTATTTATGAGATTGCCTTGGGACTAAGATCAAGGGCTCGTTAACATAAGACATCATTCATAGGAAAAAGTTGCTATGGGATGATAAGCCCTTTCTCACCTAGAAAACAAAAATTCAATTATAATATATGGATACTATATATAGATATTACATTACATAACAAACATTATCTATTCAAACCTTGCCTGAAGGTTATTTATAAACAGAAAGCAAATAGACTGACTAGTTAAATAAGAAATGAACTGCTTTCAAAGGAGCTAAAAAAAAATCAAACATATCAAATTTTGCCTTAAATAACATGTAAGTCTAATTCCAAGGAAGCCAGTTTTTTTTTTCTTTTCTTTCTTTCTGTTTCTTCCTTACTTCTTTCCCTTTTTCCTCCCTCCCTCCTTTCTTTTTTTCTTTCACTCTTCCTTTTCCCCCTCTTCCTACCTTCCCTCCTACTTTCCTTCCTTCCTTCTTTTTTTCTTTCCTTCAAAATAAGACAGACATGACTGTACTAGAGGGAGAGAAAGGGCACAGGACAAAGAATCTCAGAAATTACTTCCCATATGATAGCTGGAAACCACAGAGTATGCAAGGCCAAAAGAATGATTCTTTTTCCCCCAAAAAGTTTCTCATGACTTTAGCTATTCTTAATGATTATGTCTTTTCCCAGACAGAGATATTGGATCCATGCCCTGGAAAAGTCTAGTTTGACATGGGATAAACAACACACTCAAAGGAAATGTGAGCTTTAAAAAAATTTTTTTTCCTGACACTTGCTCTCAACAATTCAATTACAATTTTCAAAAATGTTAACACACACAAAAAAAAGAATGTTAGAGAATAAAGACCTGCTTATAGTCATTATTCCTTGCAACTGGGGCTCAATTGGTCCTAGTTAGACCTCATAAATTTTGGTTTCCAGCTTCTCTGAGATAAATAGAAATTTGTGGCTGAATAGGCCTGCCAACATTTTACCAGATTATTCAGTTCTCAGAACATAATGGTCGAGCAGTCTCCATGTTGATCTCTGACTATGTGATAAGAGAACAGAAAACTACTTTATCTATAAGGGAATATTGTGGTATAGTGTTAACACACCTTTAAAGTCATAGATTTAGAGCAGCTAGATACCTCAGTATACAAAGTATTGGATTTGGAGCCAGGAAAATTTGAGTTAAAATCTTAGAGTTTCCATTTCCTCAATTGTAAAGTGGGGGAAATAATAGCACCTACTTTGTTGTTAGAACCAAAAGAGAATACTTATAAAGTACTAGACAAACCTTAAAAGTTTTATATAAATGCTAGCTGTTATTAGAAATCATGGAATTTTTTTACAAATAAGGAAAATGAGCTAGAAAGAAGTTATATGTTGTCTTTCCAAATACACAAAACTAGTAAATATCAGAAATGGGCTTTGAACTCAAACTTTCTTGACTTCAAGTAAACTGTGCTGTACACTGTACTATACTACCTTTCACACCTTTTTTCTTCCTATAAGTGTATTATTCTTTTAGAGTTCCCATAATTGTTGAAGTAATTTCAAGGGCAAGGTAAACCTAAAATTGTTCTTTTCACCAATGAAGTACTTGAATGGTTGAATATCTGCTTGTTCCTTCCATGTTTTTCTATCCCAACATAATATAATTTTGTATCAATAAAATAGTAGAGGAATTAGTCACTTTACTACGTTCACAGACAATTTTTTTCATTCTTAGAAATTATCATTTGTTTTTTGACTACAATCTATGTAGATCTTGAATTTCCTCATATAAATTATCAAATTATAAAGTGCCAGGCCATAAGCTTATAGAGATTCACCAAATAATTGTCTTAATGTCAGGTAACTTTATGTTAAGTGGAAAGTTGAGATACATGGAAGTGGCTATAAAAATGGAAAATGACTGCTCAAATGAGAGTATCCAAAATCTAGAACAATAGTTATTAACTTAGTATGTATAGACCCTTGAGATTTGTGAATTATTTCACAAATCTAATTGGTTATATTAGAAATTTATATGCTGATAACTGTGGAAATATGTATAAAAGAATTGCATGTTTAACATATATTGGATTACTTGCTATCTAAGGGGGCAGGAAGGAAGGGAGAAAAAATTTGGAAGATAAGGTTTTGCAAGGGTGAATGTTGAAAACCATCCATATATTTTGAAAATAAAAAGCTAAAAAAAAGAAATTTATATATTAAAAATGGGAACATTTCTATCTATATATCTGAAATTTGGCATTTTTTTCAATTTTGAATCTGGACAACAGACATTCTGAGAAGAAGATAATGGGCTTCACAAGGTCTATAAAAAGTTAAGATCCTCTGGTCTAGAGAGAGCTTATAGAAGACACCTGGTATACATTCCAGCTTCCATGAAAAAGGACCTAAATCCTCCCTAAAAGCTCTCCTATTCTTTATAATCAAAAAGCACTCATTAAGCACCTCCTGATACCACACATCATAGTAGATACTGGTCTTACATATACAATGAATGTAATACTCTCTATTAACATTCTAATGGGAAATATAATAAGTACAAGTATATACAAAATAAATACAAAAAGAATAAACATAAATATTTGGAAAGTAGCAAAATGCATAGTGACTAAGGAGGAAAAGCATTAGCAGATGGTAAAAATCAGTCTTTATCTGGAACATGGTACTTGAGGAAGGATTACATTCCAGAAATGGAAAAAGATCAGTGCAAAAGTATAAAGTTGGGAGATGTACAGAGAACTAATTTAGAACTAGATTACCAAGTATGGAAGAGAAAGTAAAGTATAATAATGATAGAAAAAAAAATAAGCTGGAGTCAGGTTGAAAAGGGCTCTTAAAGATAAACAAAGGAGTTTATATTTGACTCTAGAGAAAATAGGGAGCCAGTGGAAATTTTGAGTAAGGGAGTGACATGGTCAATTCTGTACTTAAGAAAAATCACTTTGGCAGCAATATAAGGAATGGACTCAAGGGAGGAGAGAACAATTAGGAGGTCATGGCAATAAATAATAAATGAGGTGAGGAATCACTAGGACCTGAACTGTGGCTGAGTGAGTTGAAAGAAGAATTGATTTCTGAGAAATATTATATAAGTAGAAATGGCAAGATATGACAATTGATTGGATTATGGGGCAGGAGAAATTTAAGAATGAAGTGCGATAGCAATGTTACAAAACTAAGAAACTGGAAAGATGGTGATGCTTTTGACAGAATTTAGGGAGTTTAGGAAAGGAATGGTTTGGGAGATGAAAACAATAAGCTCTGTTTTATTCATGCTAAATTTGAATTGTTTCTAAGAAAACAATTTGAAATGTTTAAAAGGTAACTCGAAATGGGAGACTAATGTTTAGGGAAGAGACAGGAGAATGAATATGTTATCTTCCTAAAGATATTAAATTCATGATAGCTGATGAGAGGAAGAGAAAAGAAGGGAAGGAAGAGGGTGAGGAAAAGAAAGAGAGAGAAAAGAGGAGTAACGAGGAGTAACAGGGAGGAAGAGAAGAAGGAGGAGGAGGACAAGAAGAACAAGAAGAGGGTGATGATGATGATGACCATTGTTTTATTTTAATCATAGATGGTCATTTTATTGATTATAATTCTTACATCTTTCAGAGTTGTTCATCTTTCTATGTAGATATTGTATAACTTGTTCTCCTAATTCTATTCATCTCATTCTTCATAATTTTATTATAATCCTCAAAATTGTTGCAATGTGTTGTAGAAAACAGAAAAGGAAAGGAGTAAGAGGGATCACATAAAAGGGTGGACCTTGACATGGAAGTCTAGGGAAATGGAGGCGAGAAGAGGGATAGCTTCAAGAGGTTTTGAAATAAAGAGAAAACAGAATTCATAGGAAATGCCTTCATTTTCTTAATAAAGAAGAGGTGAAGTCCTGGATTAAGAGGAGAATCAATTGCTACTGTGAGGGGTCAGCTATATAAAATGAACTTACAGAATATTTATCAACACTATTGTGTGAATTCCTCCAACTTTATTCAGAAGCACATAAGGAGCCAAAAGAAGTAGTCAGTTGGAGGAAGTGAACCACACTGTAGGCACAGAATTGCCTAGAATTGCTATCATTCTCTAGTAATAAGAGTCTTATGGTGAGGATTAATAAATGATAAGACAATAGGACAATGAGACAAGGAATTCAAGAGTGGAATTGAAATGGTTCATGATAATAGTGTGCATATTATCCAGAACAACATAATTATTCTATTTCTTAACTCCCACAATAAAATTAAAATTTTTACATTGGTAAAGTGTGTGTTTCCCATGTAGCATGTATGTGTCCACATGGGTCTAAGATTAGCTCACAGGGAGGTATAACTACATTTAGAGTGGCTTCAAAGTCTTCAAAGCAGACTGATTCCTTCCAGATGGGAAGTAAGAGAATGGTTAAACAAGACTGGCTGCTCTGATCTCCTCAGAAAGGGGTTATCAGGCTAGAATATGTGTGTATATACACATGTATAGAAATATATATTATATTATATATATAAACATATATTATATATAAATGTGTATTACATGTATATGTACATACATTATTACCCACTAAATACCATTAATCTAGAAGGAATAACATTTAGATTCAAGTTATACTCTTGGCCACTATCCCTTTAATGGGAGAGTACCATAAGTTAAGGTTCAAGTCTCTTCCTATCAGTGACACAAAAACTAGTACACAGCGAAAAGCAAACAAACCCATTTATCCTAACAGAGCAAAAAGATATAAGAGAGATTATGTATATTAAAATTTATCAAGTAATACAGACTGAATGATTTCTCCCCCACTGGGAAAAAATATCTCAGTTGAACATAGAGTCCCTCTCTCATTCAAAGGGAAATTCTTTGAAGTTTTTGGTGTAATAAACTGGAAACTGAGACATGATTGGGGTTCTGTTTCTTCAATATGTTGATTTCTTTCCAGAGTCTTTCTCTCCCTTCACTTACCCTTTACTAAAGAGCCTAAGATCTCTTTTCTCCCAAGCTCTCACTAACTCTGTCCCTCATGTAGGGACTGGGCATCAAATTATCATTCTCTACTAATGAGAAGAGTCTTATACAAATGATCTTAAGCTCTGGGTTATATATGATCTTTACAAAAAAGGTTTAGGAGACAGTGTGTTCTTTTGCTGGGATGATTTGTTTTACATGATTTGGGATTGAGTTCACAAGATTTTGATCTAATTTTGACACTTTTTTATTTCAGTGATTCAGTCTCAGAATCCTTTTATGCCATTAGAAAGTATTGTGCATTCTCCAAAGAAGGCACCAGTGTATTCTTGTTGATAAGAGATTTGCATAACAAAATCCTATACATCACACCTTTTCCCAGTGGGAGAACTTAGACTCTTTGGCTTGATGCTTCATTCTTTACTAAAAAGTGAGATACTTGTATGTCAGATGAAAATATTTGCCTTGCCTACTTTTTCTTAAAGTGATAAAGGAGCAGACACCTCCACACAGTGTACTAGAAAAAAAAAAAGGCTAGGAATCAGGAGACCTACGCTAAGGACACAACTCTACTCTAATTAGGTTCATGACCTTGTTTCACATCACTCAACCCATTCAGTCCTAATTTTACTCACTAGAAAAATGGAGAGGAGGAACTAGTTGATTTATTACTGTTGTCATTGTTATCAATATTTACTGTATTAGAAAACAAAATGTTTTAGTATTTAAAAAATGATTTTGGCTTCATGAACTCCCTAAAAGAGTCTCAGAGCATCCCAAGACCATACTTTTAGAACCACAGCTATAATTCATCATGAAACCATACTTTTATCACATTAAATATTAATCATGCTTTTGATTAGCAGCCCATTTCCCCAAGCTTAACCTTCATTATAACCCATAGTTTTTCACTGGTCTTAAATTGAACAAGTGACCAGACCATTAAGCATGTTTATGTCCATGTCTGGGATGCATTTCTTGACCTTTCATAATTATATATGCCATGATACAAGGATATATACTATTTCCATTTGATAATTTTTGTAATTCTATATCTTTATGTAAATATGTTCTTCTTTAGGAATAAGATGCCCAAATCTACTGGAAATGAAAAACCACCACAATGTTTTGGGTGAATGTTTTATATTAGATACAAGATTATCTGGAGTTATTATGACAATGGTTTTGATATAACCTTAAGCAAAGTTAATTTCATCCATAAAAATTATCTTTTTCTAATCTTCAAAACTACAGTTTGTATTGTTTTATCTATGACAATATTTTTTTCTCCCTAACAATGGTTAGCAGGTGGTTTTTGTCGTTATTTGTTTTAGCTGAAATTCTTTCTGCACTTCCAACTTCAAGATGCTAATGCTATACTCTACAGGAAACCATCCAGCATAGAGGTCTCTGTGAAGGTTTTCATTTATTTTCTGCAAGATGGCTGTTAAGGCATTTTACAGCAACTGTTAGTTCATTGTGGGATTTTTAGTTTGTTTTCCACTGTACTTTGCATTGTGCTTCACTGTCATTGATCCTGTTTCATTGCAAGCTACAATATCATTAAAATTCTTGATTTCTCCACATCTACAGTCACTGCAATATCTCTTATAGTCAATGTGATATGCTTTTTAAGAGCCACAATGATGGTGAATAAAAGGTTAAGAGGGGCAGAGCAAAAAAGAGAAATAAAATGATAATACAAAGAAAAAGATATTATCTACTAAATTCCTAAAAAAGTGGAGTTATGAAATGATTGGTCATTTCTGATTCAAATCCTTTCCACTAGAAATACTTATAACTATGAACACTTTCTTCAAACTAAATGAGTTATCAAATTATCCTGAACATAATATTTTCAAGGGAAATACCCCAAAATGATGAAGAATTATTGTCCGATTCTATAATAATATATAAAAACAATGTGAGCTTAACCATGCAGAAGCATATGGGTTAAAAGTGTTGTGAACATACATAAATTACCACAGCATTCTAGTTGACAAGAGATTTGCATAACAAAATCCTATACAGCAGACCTTATGTGCCCTTTTCCCAATGGAAGAACTAGGACCCTTTGGCATTATGCTTCATTCTCCACTAACAAGTGAGATGTGCAACTTGAATGTCAGAGGAAAATATTTACATTGCCTAATTTTTCTTAAAGTGATAAATATTAATATTACCATCAGTAGTTAGTATTTACATAGGGTGCTAAAATTTATAAAGTGCTTTAGAATGATCTTTAAGCTCTGTTCCCTGTTCTGATAATCTATAGATCTCTGGGTTAAGCTGTAACCATGAATCAGTCTTGATTCAGATGTTAAATTCACTCTAATTCATTAGTGGAACCTGATGCCCAGAGCTACCACATAGCTTGTCAATAGCCTAGAAACAAGGAAATTAGAAATGAAAATGCCATCTCAGGTCATCTAATTCATCCTCCTGGGGTCAAGATAAGCTTCTGTACCACAAAATACTCAGCAGCTGTGGAACCAGCCTCATTTTACAAATCCCATGTGATGGGAGAAGAGTTCTCTATGTTTAATAGATCTTGTCATCAGGAAGAGCCCCTTGACATTTAAACTAAATGTTCACTTTTTTTTCATTTCATCTCATTACTCTTAAGGGAAATTTACTAAAGGCCACTGATTTGACCCTATGTTCAGATAACTTCTACCAGTTAATTCACTAGTGGTCCTGTCTCTCTTGAGTATGAAATTAGACCAGTCTCTGAATTGGGGATAGTCCTATTAACTATTGTTTAGCACTTAGAGGTGCCCACCAGGGCAAGAGGTCCCAGTAACTAGTTTGCCACATTCTCAAACTTGGTATACTAGAAAAATCAAGCTTCAGATCCTTCTTCAGACACAATCCTGGAAACCTCACTTTCCTCCGCTATAAAATGGGGATACAAACAGCACCAATCCTACACAGCTGTTTGGAGGGTGATGTTTATAAAATGTTTTGACTAACTTTAAAATGATGCTTAACTATTCATTATCATCCACATCACACCCCTTTTTAGGTTTCTCTGAAGTTACCAATATTCCCTTAGTTGCCAAATCGAAAGGCTTTTTCTCAAATCATCCTTGCTGACTTTTGGGCAGCTTTTGAGACTTTCTATAACTGTCTTGTCCTTGATATTTTCTTCTTTTATAGCATCCTTACTCTATCTTGCTGGGGTATATGGGATATTCAAGGAAGACGAGCACTTTTAGTCTGCGGACATGACAAGCTCTTTTCAGGGCTGCTCATCCATCTTTAGTGTCCATCTCTCACCTGCTGCATATGCAGCACCCACACCCCTATAAAATGTCTCTGCAAATGGGATAAACCAGGTTGAGGGTAACCAAGAGACCTCAAAGCTACAAGTGAGCTAAGGGGATTCTACCACAAACATAAGAAGACTCCCTGTTAGAATGGGTGGATGAGAAAAATGTCTTCTTACAACCATGAAGGTGGTTGAAACAAGAATTGTGCAGCATTTAGAGCTAGATTGTGCCATAAAGATGCAAGATCATCCACTGTGTCCTGGTCCATTGTCAGTCACCTGGACTTTTGTCCTAGCACTGCACTTCAATGACTCTGGAAAAGATAGCAAGGTTGACAACTTTGTGCAACTTAGTCTCACTTTAATGCAATTCACAGGCAAGTCAAGACATCACCCATATTATCACTATTCCTTTTTTAAAATGAAGAAACAAACATAACTCTCTCCTGCTTTTCTTATTATCTACCAAATTGTTCCTTTCAGTCTCTCCCAATGCATTTTCCTCTCATAGTAAATGTCCCCCAGGTCTCTATCCTGGTCCTTTTTGCTTCTCTGCTCCAGTGTCTTTTCCATAGTCAGACATGACTGGAAAAATGCTAATAACTGAACTCCTTGACTCAGATCTCTCCACATTCCAGGTCATTCACCACTCAGCTGTCAAACTGCCTTTCTAAAATTCAGGTCTGACCCTCTATTCAGTAAATTTTTGCAGTTTTCTGTCATCTCCAGGATTAAATATAAAACCCTCTTTTTGTTATTCAAAACCGTTGTAAAATAATCTCTGCAGCCTGGTCCCTTCCTATGTTCTCAGTCTTCTTACAACTTACACCTACCACATACTCTGCTCTAGGGATCCCCTTGCAGTTCCTTGAACAAGACATTCTATCTTCCAGTTCTGAGCATCTTCACTGGATGTCCCCCAATTCTAAAATATTTTCCTTCCTCATCTCCATCTCCTGACTTCCTTGGCTTTCTTCAAATCCTACGTTAAACCCTTCTTTCTACAGGAAGCCTTTCCTAATCCCCTTTAGTGTCAGTATGTTCATTTTGTTGATTAATTCCAATTTTTCATATATATATATATATGTATATATATATACAAGCACACACACATACATATATACATATTCACATCTTGTTTGTACATAACTGTTTGCATGCTGTTTCCTCCATTATATTGTGAGAAGCTTAAGAACAAATAATTTTTTTTTGCTTTTCTTTTTATCTCCAGCACTTATTATAGTGTCTGGTAAATAATAGCCTTAATAAATGCTTATTGACTGATTGCCTGACTTGCCAATAAGAATAGAAATAGTCACAATGCTATATAATGAGGGATTCAAACAAAGTCAAGCCATCAGTTACTGAAGCAGAAGCAGAGGAAACAGAACCACGGAGAGCGGACCCAAGGAAGCCAATTTTGGGACCAGTAGTAAGCACCAACCCTATAACCACAGCAGCATTATGATCTCATTGTAGCCTAGCCTTTTGGAATTCGTACATTCTGGAGCTAAGAAACCAAAGTGACAATGGAGCCATGATCACAAGCTTTGGAAATGAGTTTACAACTTCTATTGGTGGTTCAGGTCTACCTCCTGACACCCCTGATGTTCCAGCAGCTAGTAGACTTGTTCCTTTTGGTCTCCTATAACATAACACTGCTGCTATGGCTTATTGCTTGCCTATCAAATCCTAAAAGAAAGGGAAGAAAAGAGGTCCCAAATAATAGCTATAACGGCCCCTGGTGGCCACTTCACTGATTGGGGACCACATTACTCCATCAATTCTAGTCAGCAACTCAACAGGGAAAGCCTAGCTAATGAGAATTTTTTTCCAGCGGTCAAATTAGAATTTTAGAGCTAGAAGGGAGCTTAGAATAAAGGATGATAAAGGTAATAATAATAACAACAACAAACGTCACCACCACCACATTTGTATAGTGCTCTAAAGTTTACAAAGCACTTCCCAAATATTAGCTTATTTAAGTCTCAAAAGAAGCATGTGAAGAAGATGCTATTATTATACGCATTTTACAGTTGATATGGCACAGGGTCACAGCCAGGAAGTTTCTGAATCAGGATTCACACTCACATCTTTCTGACTCGGAGCTGATTACTATATACTATACCACCTGTGAGATCATTTAGTCCAACCTTTCCATCTTGAAGGTGAGCAAGCTGGTACCCCCAGAGGTTAAGTAGTTTGCCAAAGACACCTAAGTGATTATCAACAAAGCCAGACTAGAACCCAAACATCTTGAATATCAATCAAGATCGATTGTTGTTGTTCAATTGTTCAACCCTTCATTGACCCCCATTTGGAGTTTTCTTGGCAAAGATACAGGAGTAGTTTGCTATTGCTTTCTCTAGCTCATTTGACAGATAGGGAAACAGAGTTTCTGACGCTGGATTTCAACTTAGGAAAATGAATCTTTTCTATATACCTGGCAGCACCTTTCTAGTCCCTTCATTCATTATACCATGCAGTACTTCTTGTCTGAGGAACTAGACTTGCTTCAAGAAAGTACAGAAACCAACGGTCAAGGATTTCAACTTAGGGCATGAAAGTTGTGTGACTTGCCTTAGTTTACCAAAAAGCATAATGGGTCAGGTCAAGATATATATCTGGCTCCACAGATTTTCTCTCTGGTTGGAAGTCAGGGTGAATTCTAGTGGGGTCAACCTCAGTTATCAATCAATCAACAATTATTAAGCACATATATAAAATATATATGTATATATTTACACATATACACGAGCATACAAATATCAAATACCTAAAAAAATCATGAATCCCCAACTGTTCTAATACTTTGCAAAGCATTTTTCACACAATAATTACGTGAAGCAGGTAATTCAAATACTCAAAAGGAATTTTCATCTCATTGATTCAAAAAGAGTTCCCTCTTGTAGATTGCAAGTTATTCATACCTGCCCATCTTGTATGACTTTTATCTATGTCTACTCAAATGTTTGCTATAAAGAGTCAATCCAACCTGAAGGAGGCCATCTTTGTTCATCAGAATGTGCTCTGGCCATCAACCTGACACACCTTCCTTTCACCAGCCCATATTCTCTTTCTGTCAAGTCAAGACGAATCAACAAGTCCCAATGTATTTTGTACCAGATACTATGTCATACAATTTCATGATGACATTTTTTATTCCTGTTTTACTTTATTCCATATATTCCACCCTTCTCACACATACCCTGGTCCGTCTCAATAGTTTTCGGTGTGATGATGCTCATCTTTATTTTTTTAATGGAAGTATTGTTCCAGGTTGATAGATTGAGAATATCATATTCTAAGTACATTAATTAAATTCTGCTCTAAGTAAATTAGGGAAGTTTTATTAGCCCTGTTTTAAAGATAAAGAAACTGAAGTTGGGAAAGAAGCAGAGACAGAGACTGAAGAAAGGCAGAGACAGAAAGGAAGAGAGGGAAGAGAAAGGGAAAGAGGAAAGGAGAAAGGCAAAGAGGGAGGAAGGAGGACAGAAGGACAGGGAGGGAGCAAGACAGAACAACAGAAAGAATTTGCCCAAGATCAGCTAGTAAGGGAAAAAGTGAATTCTTGAACACAGGTTTTGTGCTCAGAATCTTTCACTCCTCTCATTATGTTACACTGCACCAGATCATCCATGGGACACCTGAAAGTGATTTCATAGACAACTCTCTCAAAATTTATTACGTAATAATGTCTTTAATTTTGTTCCTAATAGAAATAATAGTTTATTTCTGGTTCCCCTTGTTAATGTCTCACCAAAAATAATCCCCATTTTTATTAACTAGGGTAATTTGATATTTATTAGTTAGTTTGTTTTACAAGAGAAAATAGGTTAGGCAATCTTTTGTTCTGCCAAAAACTGTATATATCTGAATGCCATTCTTTTGAGATTATGCAAATACTGAAGCTGTATGCAAAATGTTATAAAAGAAACACTCATATATAACAAGACCCTTTGGGAAAGACACACACACACACACACACACACACATATATGTATATATATATACATATATATATATTTATATGTATATATATATATCTTATACATGTATAAAATAGATAGATAGATAGATATGCTGAAGGTCCCTTTCTTTCACAAACCTTTCCCTCATCTCACCCCCACTTCTCAAGGCTTGCCAGAGCTTTCTGGTTATGAATCAGTCCCATATTCTTTGATAGCTAACTCTCTATTAAACCTTGCAATTTCCAAGTTGAATCTCATTTTGTTGCTCCTTCTTAATATTCCTAACCTCCCTAGGTGCTTTTCCCATAATCTTTTCATTCTTATCATCATTTTCAATTCCTCTCAATATAATACACTATAAAAATTTCATTAGAGGACTGTTTACTCCCTATTTCAAATCATTAATCGAGCTGTGATACAAAACCAGACCTATGACATCTCTCCCATCCTCTTCTCCTAGATAGAAGCATCATCGTATATTATTGTTATTGTCCTCCTCAAGTTATTGCCCTTTGAGGTTCTTTTTGATACACAGAACAGGTACCACAAGCTTATAGGTGCTTGATATATTGTCCTAAACTGTGTATATAAAAAGAGAATGAAAGATCAAAGGTGAGATGTTTTCTACAAATGAGCATATGTCCAGGAAGCTTTTTCATATGCCATGAATACAACCTCTCAGCAGTACGAAAAGTACAGATGAAAAAACATAAAAGTATGAGTTTGACCCTGGCCCTCATTCAGTGAATGGCAGACATTCTACAGCATGGGTGTTTTTCCTTTTTCTCATTCCTAAAATGCTCTCCCTGCTCACATTCATCCTTGGAACTCCTAACTTTCTTCATGGATCATCTCAATTCCCCTTGATCATCCCAGTTGATAATACCAAACCCCTACCAGATATAATTTGATGATTATTTTGTTCATATTTGTATTTACTCTGTGCATGTTCTCTCTCCCAATACAATGAAAGTTCTGTGAGGGATTATTTATTTTTGTCTTTGTATCTCCTCTGCCCAGCACAGAGTTAAACATAAAATAGTACTTAATACTCATTTAATTGAATTGCTTCTCTCTGGAACTAAGAATCATAACTAACATTTATGACCACATGAATTATATCTTGGAAGAGGGATGAGATCAAGTGTCAAGACTGGGCACCCACTGACCCACAAGTATACATGAATGAATGAAAAAAATGTAAATACTTAGTAAGCAGTTAAGTGCAGAGTATGGCAAGTACTGTGAGGTATAAATTGAATACACTGGGATATAAATGGAAAGTTAAGGCAGCTCTCCTCTTAAGAGTTCACATTTCAATAGAGGGAAACAACATAAAAAGGAAGTATAGGTACATGGCAACCCAATGAACCAAGAAAAGGAATTTCAAACATTGGAAGTGATGACAAAGGAGTGAGTAGAGAAAGTTGTATGGAAAGTAAATTATGAAATTAGGACTTTCTCCCATCTCATGCCATAGATTCTTCAAAGCTTGAATAGATTTCCTTGAAATTGGATTTGAGAAGAGGAAAGAAGATTTAAATTCTGATTGTGGTATATATTTATTATTTATATATTATATAATAAATATATATTTGTATATTTATTACCTTGAACAAGTCATTTTATTTTTAGACTACAGATCTGTCATCTAATAACACATATACATTGATATGTATACAAATATGCATATGCATATATTTATATATAAATTAACAAATATTCATAATAATGCGTGAATATTGTGTTATGTTTATATACATATACATGTTTGTGTATACATGTATACACACAGTATGTTAAGATTCACTCAGTGTTTTCCTGATAGTAACCCTATGAAGAAAAAAAAATCTACATATAATCACCACCATCTAACAGAAAAGGAAAATGGCTCCAATAGGTGAAATAACTTGCTTATGAGCCCATAGTGAGGTAGTATGAGGTAAAATCTAATGATTCAGTGTCCCATGTAATAAATATGTGTTTCTACAAACTCAAAAATAATGGGAGCAGACTTCACTCAGCTTCATAGGACTTAAAGCTAGGAGATATTTTAAGAATCACTAAACCCAATCCTCTCTTTATACAGATGAGACAATTGAGGCCCATAAACAGTAAATAAATTCCCAGGACTGGGTTCCAGGGAATCCTGGAGGTGTATCATAAGGCTGAATTCAACTGTAAAATGCATTGAAAGTTTCCATAGTAATTTGAAATTTGTATTATGTCTCAATATCTAAAAGTCTGTTAAGAACTGTTATATGGTATTAACCCTCATCAAAAACTAGGAGAAAAGCAACCATCAAATTTCTGGATGATTCCCTATGAACCTAAAACTGTATGGATCCTTATCTGGCCTTATATGTGACTGATATAAGGAATTCTCATGTGTTTCCTTTCCCAACTATCCTTATATAGGAAATAAACTGAAATTCATAAGAGAGAATCTGGAATGAATCTTTATATGCAGTAATGGGGAATAATATGGAGTGGGAGATTACTTTTGATAGGTAAAAGAAAATATTAAAATAGAAAGCACATGTCAAAAACAATTTTCTAAATAATTGCTTATCTAAGGTACAAGAAACCTGTCTCTGAAACATTCACTTATCTTGAAAATATACACTAACTCCAAACAATAAACTCCGTACTGAAAATGAGTTTAGTGGATGAGTAATTTAATGAGAATTTTCTTCTACTAGATTCGAAAGTATTGTCAGGATGCTGTTACTGTCATTCGGGACTAGTTGAAAATAAAATGAATTTTAACAAAAGAACAGACAGAAAGAAGTACACAAAGATAAAGAGTATGCAAACAACAACAAGATTTTTAGTGGTGGCAGGCAAAAAAAAAAAATAGAAAAGAGCAAATTGCAGAAAATGGTTGACATTGTGATTCAGAAAGTCTGACTGCCCAACTCAATATGTAGGTATTCTGAAGGTTAAAAAAAATGTGTGAACAAAGCTTCCCTCAATATCTTATTAGACTCTTGGGCAAGCTGCAACAACAACAACAACAAAAAATGATTCTAAGTGACCTTGGAACACTGGCCTAGTCTGTATCACAGGATCAATGGCTGACATTCACAGCCTTTGGCACAGTTAAATCAATAAAGGGATCTGGGAGAAACAAAAAAAGGAGTTTGCAAACAAATTGGAAGAAATAAGATTACAATAAGAATGAATGTGACACGCACATTTTTTTTCATTACAGAGTGAAGAGAAGAAAGTCAATGTTAACAGAGAAGTTAGCTGTAGACTGTGTAATGTAAAAGAACCAATAAAGTCTAAAACTCTCCTCTAAGACAGTAGATCACCCAAAACCATAATATTTTCATCTACAACATCTGTCATTTTGCCTTTATGATGCTCATCAGAAGTGTTTTGTGAACTTGTCTCTTGAATATCAATGACACTCAGTCACTGTATGAACAACCAAAAAGAGATTTTCCCAGTCATTAAGAGATGGTAGAGTGCAAGTCACATCTCAAACACATACATAAAAACCTGGAGAGGTTATATGACTTCTCTGCCCAGAGCTTACTCTAAGACAATATGTTGCATCACATTAAAAGTTTTGGTAGAAGTTTTGTCATTGGGAGTTCCCCATACAAATTTATATTTTAGTATTGGTCTATAAAAGAAAGAAAAAAAGAAAATATGATGACCCCAAACTCTGACAAACTATTAAAATTAATTTATTCCAGATAACTTTTCTGATTGAGATAGGTAGCACTGACAAAAAGGACCAAAAGGAAAAAAAAAAGACCTCAAAGTAATGAAAAGCATACTCACCTCTGGCCCCGAATTATATATGGGGCCTTGCTTAGTTACTCTACCCCACCAAGCATCCATTTCCTCAATTGTAGAGAGCAGGGATTAAGCTACATTAAAGCTTCTTAAACTGTGGGTAACTGAATAAGGACATTGCCAAAAAGCTAAAATTTGGCAACTAAAATGGTATCAAATATCCCATCAAGATTTAATTCTTTACACAAATAAACAAGCATATCCATCTCATTAGTATAAAATTTGCTTCATCTTTAATAAATGGCAAAATTATATGCATTAACAAAGACTTGTTTTAAAATAAATTTCTTTATGATTTATTCTTAGTAAATATTTTATTTGTATACCTTTATTGTAAAGGTATTGTATACCTTTATACCTAGGGTCAAATAAAAATTTCTTAGGCCAAAATGCGATCACAAGCGGAAAAAAATGCCCCAAGCTAGATGATTTCTAAGATCATTTCAACCTTTAATAATTAAATTTGATTCTTAAATGTCCTGAACAATTTATCATATGAACACCAGAGAAAGGCGCTGAAGAAAATCATTGGGGACACCTATCACATAAGGCATTACTTCTCTCTTTTCCCTTCTTCTTTGTCTCTCTGTCTTTTTATTCCTTAAATTCATATGTTTTTCCCACCTTTCCTGATTATGCTTTAAGACTTGCCAATAGCATGACCAGGTATACTTATGCTTTATAAAGGTGACTAACACCTAGTCCAGAAACTCACAGGGATATGGTGGAAGGACTAAGTTTGGGACTAAGAGGAAATAAAATCTATGGGCCGTATGGTGGGCCAACCATTTACAACAAATGCTCAGCTATTTACATGCTGATTATCCAACTGGGCTGTCTGAGAATCTTCTTTCTGAAGAAAGGAAGAAAATTCCAGATGGTCAATTTTGCCACATTAGCAGTTCTGATTTAAGAGGTTGGTGGAAGATGGTATTTGAACTAAAGCTTAAATCGAAATATTAGAATAATCTATAAATTCTGGTATAGACATTCTAGAAAGCAATTTGGAACATGCCCCCAAAGCCACTAAATTATGTATACTCTTTGACTCAGCCATACCACTACTAGGTATGAGTATCCTCCCACTGAAATCAAAGAAAGAGAAAAAAATATATGTGTACAAAAATATATAGAGAAACTTTTTATGTTACAGCAAAGAACTAGAAACCAAAGGGAATTCCCATTAGTTGAGGGGGGAATTGATGAACAGATGACTATATTAGAAAATAATTTAATTTTACTGTACCTTAAGGAAGGGCTAAAAATATAGTTCCAAATAAACCTCAGAAGATTTGTATGAATTCAGTCAGAATGAAGCAAACAGAACCAAAAGAATAATCTATAAAATAATAACATTGAATGAATCTTACAGATTTAAGATATTTTTAGGGGATTAAGTCCATTCTAAAACAGACTGATATAAAAAAATCAATGACTTGGAAATAAAAGACTTGGGTTCAAATCTTGCCAATGATACTTCCTACCTGTGTCATCTTGGACAAGTTACTTGACCATCTTGGATCTTGCTTTCTTCATTCACTATTGATGAATGAGTTGAGCTATCTGGCCTTTGGTGTCCTCCCTAGATCTATGCTTTGAAAGACTTAGGAAACCTAATCAATGCAATAATCATCACTAATTATGAAGTAGGTTACCCACCTCCCAGCAGAAAGGACATGAATTCAGGAAACAAAATATTTGAACATGGCCATTGTAGGAATTTGTTTTGTTTGACTATTCATAAATGTTTCAAAATTTAGTAATTCTTTTCTTCCTTCTTTCCCCCAATTTGCAAGATGGAACAGGGATAAGGTAATGAAATAAAAGGTTAAGAAAAGGAAAGAAAAAGATAGTCATTGAAGACTTTTTTTAATGCACATAAAGGGGCAGGAAGAAAAAAATCATAGATAAACACAATAGCTTTAAAAGTTGCATGCAGAACTTATTACTTAAAAAGAAAAGCAAGATTTGTATAATAGAGATTCAGAGTTTCATAATTAAACAATTATCTTTTTCTACTCTGATGTGTATATGGAAGGATTCACTTTATTTGATGTTTGTTGAATTCCAAGAGTTCTTTTAAAAGACTTTTTTAAAGCAATCTATAGATTCCAATTATAAATTTCTTCCTGTCCCCAATTAGCAAAGATAATCAAGAGTTGGCCATGAGGGGACTGCTGTCTTGAGAAAAGAAGGACAAAGATTCCAAGGCATATTTTACAAGAGTTGGCCATGAGGGGACTGCTGTCCTGAGAAAAGAAGGACAAAGATTCCAAAGAATATTTTACAATGGCCCTCTATCTGGAATTATATGAGGAGCTTGCCTAAGTTGATGATCAAATACATTTTGAATCATCTGGGAAATTCTTTCATCTAAATAAGATGCAAATGACAACAAAAAGTCCTTGATGTAGCATAAAGATCATTTCTCTTAAAGCACATGCAGAGATAACATGAATTATTTTGCCAATTCAACAAATCTAATAAGTCCATACAAACCTATCATGTGCAATCTTAGACAAATATCATATTATCTCTAAGAGCCTCAGTTTCTTCAATTGTAAAATGGGGATAATATCTATACTACACACTTCATAGAGCTATTTTGGGAATCAAATATTAAATATATACGTGTGTGTGTGTGTGTGTGTGTGTGTGTGTGTGTGTGTGGCACATTGGGGCCATAATGAATGAATCTTACAGATTTGAGATGTTATTATTTTTAGAGGATTAAGTCCATTCTAAAACAGACTGGTACAATTAAAAAAAAAAAACTGACTTTGAAGACAAAAGACCTGCATTCAAATCTTGCCAATGATACTTCCTACCTGTATCATTTTGGACAAATTACTTGACAATCTTGGGTCTTGGTTTCTTCATTCATTCTTTGTTAATGAGTTGAGCTAGCTGCATTTGGTGTCCTTTCTAGATCTATGTATCATTCTGTGTGTTATCATATTTGCTTTCTCTATACAGGACTGAAATTTTTCATGGAATTCTGCTACCTAGTAAAATAATCTATACATTGATGCTCTGATAGGCATGGAACTCAGAAACAAAATTCATAAGGCTGAAGAGAATCTACTTCTATAAATAAAGTCAGAGAGCAGTATGAATAATATGAATGATAATTATATATATATATACATTTTATATGTGTATAAAATATATATGTACATACACACATATATCCAGAATATATTCTATTCAGTTGTTTTCATTCATGTCTGACTCTTCATGACTCCATTTGGGATTTTCTTAACAAAGATACTAGAATGGTATTTCCTTCCCCAATTCATTTGACAAATTAGAAAACTGATGCAAGTAGGGTTAAGTTACTTGCCCAGGGTCACACAGCTACTAAGTATCTGAAGTCAGATTTTAACTCTGGTCTTCCTAACTCCAGTCCAAGAACTCTATCTACTACATTATCAATCTATCGATGATATCGATGTATAGCTCTATACATATACTTATGCATATTTATTTTTAGAACGTTCCAAATAAGAATAATGTGGCATCTTAATAATAAGAAGTGAGTTACTTGACAATCCAGAGAAAATGACTGAATCCACCTAAAAAATGCCCTGATGCCATATTTGAGTATGAAAGTATGCTATAAACTGAATAGTGCTTTATAAATGTCAACTTTCATTACCATTTATCTTTTTGTAAATCTCAGAACTTGAATTTAAGGAATTGGGTTAACAGCTCAAAATAAAGGTCCTCATTTTGGTTGTTTGAGTTATTTTTAAGTAAAGTCAGAGTTTGGTAGTCAAGGTAATCAAAAAATCAATTTAAAAGTTTTTTTAAAAATACACCCTAATTCTTTTTTTTTTTGGGGGGGGGTATACAAAATAAATCAATTCACTGCTTAGAAGGCCACAGCAACAGAGTGGTTTGTGAAGAATCTAAAATGACATCATATGAAGGAAAATATGCATTTAATTACTAACATCTGAAAAACAAGCATTCATGACAAACATTCCCGTAAAGTAAAGCTATTTGCCACTTCTGAAGCATCTTTCCTGAGAACACTCCACTGGTCTTTTTTAGAATGTGTAAACCACATTAGGCTTCTCTCTGGTTTCTCTCAGTTATCCTTTCTAATCCTCTGCAGTAGTGCTGACTCTGCCATATGTGAAACTAGTGTATAACCTCTAGGGGGGAAAAAAGGCTCTTCTTAAGATGGACTCTGGAAGAGTCCCTTCTTCCAATATTGTTCCTGCCATAGATGTTGAAGAAAAAAAAAAAAAAAGAGGTCATTTCTCCATCACACCTTCCTACAGAAAAGAATATTAGCCCTGGGGATCATAGTGTCTGGGTTCAAATCTTAGCTCCACTGCTTCCAACCTCATTGAATTATATAATCAATCCAACAATAAGCACTTAAGAAACTATTATTAAATATTACAATAAACGTTACAGTCTGGAGGATCTTCCAATTCTGTAGGGGAAGCAACATGTACTTATAAATACATATAATTTTATATAAAATAGAAGGTAACAGAGGGAGATACCGGGTCTGTAATCAAGAAGACCTAAGTTCAAATCCAGGTCTGTGACCCTATGCAAGTCATTTAACCCCTAGATGACAGTTTCCTCATTTGTAAAATGGGAGAGATAATAGTAGCACCTATCTCACAGGATTGTTATGAAGATTAAATGAGATAATAATTAAGTACTTAACACAGTAAGTGTCATATAAGAGGTAATTATTGTTGTTATTGTGGCAGCTACGTGATATAGTAGATAGGATGTTAGCCCTGAAGGCAGAGGGATCTGAGTTCAAATACAGCCTTAGGGATATTTATTAGCTGCATGACCCTGGATAAGTCACTTAACTCTCTTTGCCTCAGAGTAAAATGATCTGGAGAAGGAAATGGCAAATCACTCCAGTATCTTTGCCCAGAAAACCCCAAATAGGGTCTTGAAGAATAGGATATAACTGAAAATGACTAAACAGAAACAAAATCATGATTATTACAAACAATGTATGTTTATGTGTTTGTATGTTTGTAAATAATTAGTATGGTGTATTGGATAAAAATCTTTTAGAGATAGAAAGGGAGGATGATATGGATTGTTTCTACTCCGACACATAAAAATCACACACTCAGAGATCTAGAGATGATAGAAATGTTAGAGGTGATCAAGTCCAGCTCTCTTTTCATTTTACAGAGAAGGAAACTGAATCTTAGAGAGATTAAATGATTTGCTCAAAGTCACCATTGGAGAAAATATCAAAGGGGCTCCTAATAAGTTACTTAGCTTTTCAATGTCCCAGACAACTGAATTCATGGATCCGGATACACAGCAACAACTACAAACAGACAAACAAAAAGCAAGGTAGATTTGAAGAGGATACAAATACCACAGTAAAGGCATGGAGAAGGCAGCATTTGAGTAAAGCTTTGAAAGAAGCTAGGAATTCTATGTCCTGGGCCAGAAGGAGGATGTTCCTAAGAAAGCCTGTGCAAGTCAACTCAACTAGCATTTATTAAGAATAAGAGCCTACTATGTACTGGGTACTCTGCTAAGCACAAGCAGACAGAATATGGAATATCATGTGTCAGGAAAAGAAAGAAGAATTATATAACATATAAAAGGGAATAATCTGAAAATGTGGGCTAGAACCTGTTAAGGACTTTAAATACCAAACTCTGGAGTTAGTGTTCAGTCCTATAGGTCACTGCAGCTTACTGAGCAGATCTCTACTTTAGAAATAATATTTGATTTATCCTTCTCTGAGAGAGTCATTTTAACTTCTTTTGTCTTCAGTTCCTCCCTAGTAAAATGAAGTAATTATTTTAGTTGATCTTAAAATTCCCTTTCAATTTCAAATTTCAATACCTGACTACTTAACAGCTCAAACCTTACTACCATTGACTCAGAGTAGGATGTTAAATACTAATTAAATCTGTCCTGCCACATTTTTATTTATCTTCCCCCTCAAAAGAAGAAGAAGAAAGAGAGAGAGAAATAACTATCCATATTATATTGACTCACAATCCCAAAAAGAGTCATGGTAATAAAGAATATATACAGGTTAGGAAATTACCTAGCACCTGTGCTAAAAACAGACACCACATGGTTCTAACACATTGAAAATTGCGAAGGTTCTATTTAAGCAGATGTTTTGTTGAGTGGGGGAATGGGAGGAGGAGATTAGATAGAATTAAACCTTTTTATCGAGTATAAAAATGACTCAAAAATTACACCTACTTATAGATGTTCTGTTCTGATGACTAAATCAGATACCTTCTAACCAGCAAGTAGGCAGTGCCTCTTGTCACCTGACAGACTATAACCTCTTAAGAAAAAGTCACAAATGACACTCTTGTCCTTGTAGGGCAGAACTGACTACTCTAAAAAAATAGTTGTCATGTTTTCACCATCCTGGCCCCTTTTCCTAGATGTCACCTCCTAATCTCAAGAACATCACAAAAGATCAGGTACAGAATATAGGTGGTTAGAGCTTAGAAAAGTGAAATGGCTTATTTGCTCAAGGTCGTCTAGTTAACAAATGTCAGAGTTGGAAATATTAAACAGGGTCAGCATTTTCCCCTCAAAAAACAAAAATATTTAAGAAAATTGAGATGGGAATGGGGAGAAGCTGAAAGGTGGACCCCCCTGGGAAAGAGGATACTGCAATGGTAGGGAAATCTAGGAGACCTAGCTGTGCAAAGGACTGGGCAAGGTGAATAATCTAGTGCAGAGGTAGGGAAGATTTTGAGATACAAGGCCCAGTAAGTATAAGAAAATTGGAAAAGTTGGGGGGAGGGGGGAAAACAGATTAAAAATGTCTTCAAATACCAAAAATCATCATTTTGTATTTGATCCCAGAGGTGATCACTGTGATTTATAGAGTAGAAAGGAGTGATGTGGTCAGACTTGCTGTTTAGGAAAATCACTTTGACAGCTGAGTGGAGAATGAACTGAAAATTGGAGAAACTTGTGGCAAAGAGACTAACTAGCAAGTCACACCTACCAATGGAAAAATGTGCCCCTTTGTCATTGACCCTAAACCCTGATCACGCCACCCTAGTCGTGGTCCTAAGAAATAGATGATTATTTAAGATTCCCTGAATTTTAAGACTGTTTTCTTATTCCTAAACACAAATTCAACTCTGACATTCCAATCAAGATCTCCTGAATAAGTTAAACAGTTGGTTATTAGAATAGTTCTATAAATACACATTAAATATTATTGTTAATATGTATAAAATGTTATATATTTATTTTAAAGCAACTATAACTCTCTAGAAAGATCTGTTTCATGCATTAACCCAATCTAAGAGGCAAAGTGCTGACTGATGGATAGCACAATGATAACATATGGGAGAAATGGAGATCTGCTGTGAACCATTTCTTGTTCAAGGCTTGTAAAATTAATACCTCCTGCCTGCAAACTTTAAAGGAGTTCTGCTACCAATCTAATTAATAAAAAGTGTCTGTACTGTCTTTCTGGCACTCATTGATGGACTTAAATGAGAAACTTGGTGAATAGGCTGAAGCTGATCCTACTGGGTCTCTTGCTGTGCTTTTTTTTTTTTTTATTTCTACTCATTCTCAAATCCAACATTTCCAGACCTCCACTGTTGCACCATGGGGAAACTTACATCTTTATGCAATCTTAACTCTTTTGTGCTACCTGAATGAATGCATTTTTATAGCCTTTCCCATCTGAAAAAAGTACTAGCTGAATATTAATTTTTAAAATTTCTTTCATTGAAAAAGCATGGGATGATAGTATGATAATCAATCACACATGAGCATTAGTAATGAAAAGTTTTTTTTTTTTAAACAGATTTAAATAAAATATCCCTCATTGTGATGCTTAATTCTTATCTTTTGCTAAGAATGCAGCCATCTGGAGTCTTATGAGAAGGTAGGTATTTAAAAAGCACCTACATAATATGCAGATAATATAACGCAAAATTTATGGAACACATCCTCAAACCAGTTCTGAAGAAGAAAGGTCTTATTATTGAAGAAGAATTTAATTGCTTTGATTTATCTGTTATTTTTTATTCTGCATTTTACTGCAATCAAGACTGGTTACCTGAAGTTGATAAATGAAGCCTTGGAAGTAACAGATTTCTTTTGAAGTTCCACTGCATAAATCGTACCCCTGTAACGCACCAAAGTAGCTCAAACACATGTTGTTACATCGCCCTCTTGTGCCCAAAGAAAGGCAAAAAAATTGTGGCCTAACCCTCTTGCTGGGCAGGAAAACCTATTATTACTTTAATTACTGATTAATTAGACAATTTCATCAAGGTCAGAAGAAACCAATCAGAGCATAAAGGCTACAAAATAGAAAAGGTACCTTTCTTTTTTCTTTTCAATGTGATATGAATGTGACTTAAAAAAAAAATCTATTCAACTAATTCAGACTAATCCTGAACTTGGAGCTCTCCCTACAGAGGTTTTAGGATCAGAACAAAACTGAGAACTCAGTTGTTCCACACAGTTCACTATTCTCTTTCATTTCAGAGATAAGGAAATGGGCCCAAAGATGTTATGTGGTTCAAAGATCACTTCTGCTTTAATAGTGAAGGCTATTTAAGGCATTTTAAGTTTCTCTGAGTCTCAGGTTTCTCATCCTAAAATATCTGTGTGATAAAAGCCGAGCTAGTCAAATAAAGGCAGATTTTTGTCCAAATTCACCTCCAAACATTAATGCCTCAAAATGAACTTTGGAGTGGCAGATTTACTGCCAGTCAGAATTAAGATCCATGTCTCCTGATCTCTTATTTCTCTATTCTTCCCATATATCATTCTTCCTTAACAAAAAGTTTCAAAGGGAATATATAGAGGCAGGTAGGTGGCTCAGTGGTTATAGCACCAGCCCTGAAATCAGGAGGACCTGAGTTCAAATCTGGTCTCTGACACTTAACACTTCCTAGGTCTGTGACCCTGGGCGAGTCACTTAACCCCAATTGCCTCATCAAAAAGCCAAAACAAAGCGGGGGGCAGTATATAAAGTTTTAGGATCATAGTCAGGAATAGTGAGTTGAAATTCTGCCTCAACCTCTAGGGCAAGCTATTCAATCTTTCTAAGGCTCAATTTTTTCCTCTATAAAATAGGATTAATAACAACATCTGCCTCACAGGAATGTTGTGAAGATCAATTAACATGAGTAAAAGCACTTCAGAAACCTTGAGCTATTATATAAATATTAGCTAATATTACTGGAAAAGCTCATCTTATATATTTCATGAGAATGTTAGGTAGACATGTTTAGTTAGTGATAGATGGCATACTGAATGATATATTACACAAGTAATATATCATGAATTACATATATGATACAATGCATATCTCTATATCATATAGAAACTTTATGGTTATAAAGTCCAGTATCAGGCCCTTGAGGAACAGCCTTCAAGATCCAGGCTTCCTGTAGATGAGTCTCAAAATCACTCCAGTGGCTATGATCACACACCTGCACATACATGCACAGATACATGCACACATATGTATGTACATTGACTATATACATCTATGCATTTGCAAACATGTATGTTGAATATCTGTGTGTCTATGTTTTTTATTACATACATATATATATATATGTAAGTTCCTAGACAACATATTTTATTTATTGTAAATAAACTTATTAAAGGGATGCCATGGAATTGTAGATAGAGTACTAGACCTGGAATTGGGAAGACCTGGGTTAAAAGTGCATGTCTGACTTAATAGTGATGTGATCATGAAAATCTGTTAAGATTTTCTAAGCCTCAAGTTTCTGATCTTGAAATATCTGTTTGATAGGCAAAGTCAAGATGGCAGAAGAAGGGCAGAGATTTGCGTGAGCTCTCCAAAATTCATCTCCTAACAACATCAATGCCTAAAAATGAACTTTGGCATGGTAGAAACAACAAAAGGATGGAGAGAAATAGCTTTCCAGGACAAGACAATTTGGAAAATTGGCAGGAAAAATCTATATTACTGGAATAAGGATAGAGCACAATCCAACCATTCCAGAAAAGGTCCTATCCTGCAAGCAAGCAGCAGTTGTTGGTGGTAACTGAGCTGGCTGCAGTGGTTTCCAGAGTTCAACTTATAAACCATAAGAGGTTTGGACAACTTACCACAAGGAGATTACAGGGGACCCTTTGCTGGCACTGGGAGGAGAGCTCTGTTGCATTGTTCATACCCAGTTCTAGGACACAATCTCAGGATGAGGAGAAGCACTAGGAGGAACCAGGACACCCATTCCAGGGCATTAAAGAGTGATTATAATCATTCAGATTAGAGCACAGGTGAGGAAAAAAATGACTACATCTCTTCTTACAGCATATCACCTTGGAAGAACTGAAAATTTATAGACTCTCAGAACCAGCTCCGAAAACAGCAGCATGAAAAGCCTAAAACTTGGAAGAGTGGCCCCTCCACTTTAGAATAGAGCTCAACTTTAACATAAAGTTAAAAGTAAAGAAATAAACTGGTAAAATGCGCAAACAACAACAACAAAAGAATCTGACCATAGAAAATCATTGTAGAAACAGGGAAGATCAAAACAAACGCAGAAGAAAAAAAATAAAATCAAAGCTACTATATGCAAAGCCTCAAAGAAAGGAGTGAATTAGTCTTAAGTCCCTGAAGAGCTCCAAAGGATTTAAAAGTCAAAAAAAAGAAGAAGAGGAAAAATTACAAAAAGAAATGAGAATGCTCCCCTAAAATGAAAAAGTCAGCAGGGTGATAAAGAAGGCACAAAAACAAACTGAAGAAAATAACACTTTAAAAATAGAATAGGTCAAAAAGGTAAAAAATACACAAAAGATTCATTGAAGGGAAGAGCTCTTTAAAAAATAAAGTTGGTCAAGTGGAAAAGGAGGTAAAAAAGCCTACTGAAGAAGAATAATTTCTTAAAAATTAGAATTGGACTACATGAAAGCCAAGATCAAAAAATGAAGATCCTAGAGAACATCATTTAAGAAATTACCAAAGAAAACTGCCCTGATATCCAAAACTTAAAGGGTAAAATAGAAATTTTAAAAATCTACCAATCAGACTCTAAAAGAGATACTAAAATAAAAACTATCATGAATATTAAGCCAAATTCCAGGGCTCCTAGGAGAAGGAGAAAATATTGTAAGTAGCCAGGAAAAAATTGAAATATTATGGAGCCATAGACAGAATAACACAAGATTAAGCAGTTTCTACATAAAAATATAATAAGGCTTAGAATATGATATTCTAGAAGGCAAAGAAAATAGAATAACAATCAAGAATCATTTACCCAGTTGAAACAATTAACAACTTCAACTAAGTTGTAGGATATAAAATAAACCCACATCAAACATCAATATTTCTATATATTACCAACAAAGTCAGCAGCAAAAAATAAAAAAGAGAAATTGGGACACTATTTATCTGTTGATAAAGTTGCAAAATGATCCAACCATTATGGAGAGCAATTGGGTTCTATGCCCCAAAGGCTATAAAATTAGGTATAACCCTTTAATTCAGCAATAGCACTACTAAATTTATATCCCAAAAAGATTGGGAGGGGGGAAGGAAAAGAAATTACATGTACGAAAAAGATTAATAGCAGCTCTTTTTGTTGTGACAAATAATTTGTCCCATCAATTGGGGAATGGTTGAACAAGTTATGGTATATGACTGTGACACTACAGTGCCATATAAAAACAGATGAGAAGAACTAGGAAAACATTCCATTCAACAACAGCAATACTGTATGATGATCAACCGTAAATGTCAGGAAAACATTCCATTCAACAACAGCATACTGTATGATGATCAACCGTAAATATCTTATAGCTATTTTCAGCAATACAATGATATAAGGTAATTATAAAGGACTCATGATGAAAAATGCTATCTACCTCTAGAAAAAGAACTAGTGAAGTCTCAATACATACTGAAGCATGGTTTTTTATATTTTATTTTTCTTGGTTTTGTTTGGGTATTTTTGTGGGGTCTGTGTTCTCTTTTATAATATGACTACTATGGAAAAAATATTTTACATGACTGCACATGTATAACCTACATCTAATTGCTTGCTTTCTCAAGAAAGGAAGACACAAGGGAGAAAAGGAAAAAATTTGAAATTTAAAACTTAAAAATGAATGATAAATACATATAATTGGGAAAATATTTGAAAATAATTATCTCTGTATACATAATACAAATATATTAATATATACAAATATATTTATAATATATACAATTTTATTGTGTTGGATATATAAGATGCACCAAAAGTCTTAGTAAAATTTTTAAGCTGCTTAAGATCTAAGGCCTGCCTTGAGTACTTCTGAAAAGTTTTAGTTTCGTGATATTTAATAGTTTTGATAAAGCTATTTTTAATAATTGTTTTTAAAAAGCACTAATACTTCTGGAATAAATTTGGAATGAATTATATATATAAAATGTGCCCTGTATAGCCAGAGGCTATCAGGCACTAAGGATATAAAAGAAAGCAATTCCTGACTTCAAAAAGCTTATATAGAGGCATATATATAATATTTCTTCTTTTCCTTTGCCTCTCTCTCTCTCTCTCTCTCTCTCTCTCTTTCTCTCTCTCTCTCTCTCTCTCTCTCTCTCTCTATATATATATATATATATATATATATATATATACATATATATATATATACACATACACACATATGTATGTAATATATTATGTATGTATGTAAACACAAAACACATAGTAATTGTTAGCTAGAATTTATATAGAAATTTGTTTTACAAAGTACTTTACAAATATCTCATTTTATTCCTACAATAACCATGTGAGATAGGTGTCATTTTTATCCCAATTTTACATGTGAGCTGAGACAGACAAGTTAAGTGAGTTGTCCTTGATATCTAAGGTTATATATGACCTTCGTGACTCCAGGTATTTGAGCTCTGTTTTAATGAAACATAATATTCTGTAGGGCAGAGATGAGAAGGCATATTCAAGGCATGGAGGATAAGGCAACGATTTTGAAGACAGAGCATAAAATTATCATGTGGGAGGAACCAGAGAGAAGACCAATTTGTTTAAAGAGATTGAAAAAACAGTTTAGGGCCAGGTTGTAAAGGGCTTTAAAAAGAAACATAAGAGTTTATATTTGATACTAAAAGCAACAGGATATCACTAAAATTTATTGAGTATTTACTAAGTTATTGAGGAAAGACATTGTCAGACTTTCACTTAAACAAAATTGCTTTGGTAGCAACATGGAAAATAGACAATATTGGAAAGAAATTTAAGGCAGAGAAACCAAATAAGAGACTTGCAATAATCTAAGCAAGAGATAAGGGTTTAAACTAATGCAGTCATTGTATTAGTATAGAGAAGGAACCATACTGGAGACATATTGAGGTAGAAATGGCAAGATTTGGCAACCGACAGGATATATGGGGTAAGAGAGAATGAGGAGTCAAGAAAAATGCTGAGATTAAAATCTGGGAGACTGAAGACTGGTGATACCTTTAATAGAAATTGGGGAGTTTAGAAGAGAACTAGATTGGGGAGAATGGGGCTGTAATGAATTTTGTATTGGGTATGATAAGTTTAAGATATCTCTAAGACATCTAGTTTGAAATATGCAACTGATAATATGAGATTCACAGAAGGGAGCTGGATATATAGATCTGTGAGTCATCAGCAAAAGTAAAATAATTAAATCCATGAAATGTAATGAGGTTAACAAAAGATAGATTTTTGAGAGAAAGGAATAGGAGACATAGTATAGAGCCTTAGGGGAATACCCATACTTCATGGTTATGATATGAATGATGGATTAATGAAAGGAACTGAGAAGGAACAGTCAAACAAATAAGAGAAGAACTGTGAGAGTAATGAGAATCATAATTATTAAATAAACAAAGACAAAAATGAGCTGAATTATTTTATTCCAGAAATACTGACCCTGAAATTTTTAAGGAAGGATACCTTAAAACCAATAAATTAGCTAATGTTTTCATAGTTCTTTTCATTGTACTGGGACCTGAATGCTTCCTGTGCTATGTGAAGCAAGATCCAAGGCTCACTCACTGTAACTGGTCCAAAGGTCCCTGTCAGCCTTGTAGGCTAATAAAGATCCTTTTGAAAACTGCCTTACATAAGCCTTTCACCTAAATTGACCAAAATAGTTCTGTCTCCTTTGATTTCAAAAAGAGCAAATAATGGTAGTAGAAACTGAAAATTTTCACTGGAATTTTCAGCAGTGTTTTCTAGAAATGTTTTATTTACCCAGGAAGAAATAGCAGTGACCCCCACAATAGTAATAACAACAACACCACCACAAAGATTCTGCAGAGGATTAACAAACATTGTGTCTAACTGGGACAAAACTCCCCTACATTCACTTCCCTTTACAGAGTTATTCTTAGATGGCCAGATGTCTATTCAAGTTTTGTTAGTATCAACTTCATAATGGAAGAAGCTCATAGAGCTGCCCCACAGAACTTATCCCTGCTGTGGGTATTTTAGTAATTCGGTAAGAGTTATAACCAGAGCCACTTTTTGCCATGACCTCTTTCTAGAAACTCCCTAGCTCCTAGTTTTGTTCACTTCTTAAAGTGATATCTAACATTTCCTGAAGTATGTCAAAGGTAGAAAGCTTTATCATGAGATCAAAATAAAAAAGATAAGAAATTGAAAAAAAAGAGAATAAATTGACACTTTGCATCAGTTGGTTATAAAAAAACTGATAAACAGCAAATAACTAAATTTTTATACTGTTCTATTACTCACAACCCATTTTCTCCCCACCTCCTGAAAGAAATGGAATATATAGAACCACAGATATGGAAAAAGGTTTTATGGTTGGTTTTTTTCAATCCTTTTTTTTTTCTTGGATAAATGATGGTTAATGTCTATCAACCAGCTAATGCATGTGTTAATTAATAAATCAATCCTGTCTTCACACTTTTAAATTAAATTAAATTAAATGCAACAAGCATTTCTTTAGCATCTACTATGCAAGATTCCATACTAAGTACTAGAGATGCAAAAATGGGGGGAAATAACAACTACCTCCAACCTCAAGAACTGGGGGAAAGATGATATAATATGATAAAATGTAGGGAACAATTGGATCAATAAAAAGCATTATACACAGTGTTCTAGAAGTATTTTAGGTGGAAAAGAATACATTTATCTGAAGACTTCTCCCAAAAGAAATTACTCCACAGTTGATCTGTAAAGAAAGATACAAATTATGAGAAGTAGAAAAATAATAAGAAAATATAATCCAGCCACAGGAAACAAGTCTATGGAACCAACCTAAAAGTAATTTTGTCTGAGGCATTATGTCTTTACTGAGGGCTTTGTATAATAAAAATTATATTAATTGAACTTATCACAAGAATACATTTTTTTATTTGTGCTCACTCTCATTTCCACAACTAGCTGCCCAAATCATATTTTAATCTTCTTGTTATTGCTATTGTTTGCAAATATCCTTTTGTTATATACCCTACTATACTATCCACTTTGGAAAATTCATTCCACTATGACGACTTTCTTGCCATCCACCCTGCTCCTGAATCTTCTGGACCTTCAGAGACTTAACCTAGGATCTTTTGGAACTATAACCCTAGGGCCCATGAAATGCTTACTAGTGAGTATGTTCATGCAAACTCAATGATCCACCATAATTAGGTGGCTCCAACTATGTTTCATATTCCACACTAACCATTTCCTTGAATTCCCCATTTTATTCTAATATAGACTGACTCCACCACCACCATTACTATAACCTCTTCTTAGCTAATGTTACTGGTAGAAAGAGAGTGTCAATCAATTCCCTTATGGCTTCAGCTACTATCCCTATGACTTCCCAAATCCCTATCCAGCTATCATGCCTCTTTATATGTTGTCTCTCTCCATTCCTTGAGAGTAAGCATTATTGTCCTTTTCTTATCTATGTTTCCAGCACTCAATACAATGTTTGGCACATAGTAAGTATTTAATGAACACTTTTTTTTTTTTCAGTAATTAGGTTGACAACAGTAATATCCATGCACATTTAAATGCTAATTTGTTGATCATAGATATATATTAGTCAATTCTTGGACTCTAGTTATAGTGTAACAGATACATGATGTAGGCTTGCATAAGCACAACCTTGACAATTTACAAAGCAAAATATAATGTTTAACATAAGATAAAGAAGGACTGCCAAAAACTCTAGATAATTTCAGAGGAATAGCAAAGCACAGTATAAATAATACTGAACAAATTCTTATTCTACCACTTACTAGAAGCACAACTATGGGCAAAGCATTTAATCTCTACAGTCTTCAGTTTCTTGGTTTAAAAAATGCTAAAATTACATTACATAATTTTCTTGAATCTCTTTTAGTTCTAAAATTCTATGATATAGGTAAGAAATCCATATGAATTTTCTAAAAGTAACTGTGACCACATGGTTTATGTAAAAATTATTTAATTTACTCATGAAAAAGTCTAGACCATGAGTGACACTAAACTTTAATTGAATTGAACAGTATAGAAAATATTAGAAAATCAATTATCCAAATTTGACATTCTATCTCCCATCTCCATGACTTTGCACAAATTGTCATATAAATCTTCTATGCACTCACCTCTTCTTTTAAAATTCACAATTTCCTTTAAGCCAAGTCAACAACCATGTAATAAGCATTTACTATGTACCAGGCACTGTCCTAAGTGCTAGAATACAAATCCAACAAGCAAATAGAAAAATAATCTTGTCTTTCAAGGAGCTTATATTCTAATGGAGGAAGACAACACAGAAGATATCCCCATTAGAGCATAGTGGAAAAGTCCAAAGAGTCAAAAGCAGAGCTAGGAAAAAGTAATAGAGTAATCATAGATGGCTTGGGCACATAAAATGGAGTTTCTGGAAGGAACTTACTAATGGAAGGAGGGGGTCTGCAGAGTGAAGAGATCAGAAAACAAATGAGGTATGGTAGAGAAGCCCCAAAGAGCTTGGAGGCATCATTTTCTATCAGAAGCCTTTTTAGATACCCTTAGCTACATGGAAAGGCTCTCCTTCTTCTTACATTATCTTATATCTACTTATCTGTTTAAGTGTAACAATTTTCTTACCCCACCACTCTCTATCATTTCACTTTAAATAAAGTGAATTAAAGTCCCTTTAAATAAAGGGACTATTTTTCTTTGTCTGGCTTTGTGTCCATACTGTCTTGCATGTAAGTTTAGAATAAATATTTGATGAAGGAAGGAAGAAAAGAAAGAAGGAAGGAAAAGGGAAAAGAAAGAAGGAAGGAAGGAAGGGAGGGAGGGAGGTCTTTCTATGGAAAGACCCAATAATAAAAATGGAAAAAATAAGGAGAGATATTTTCCCCAAAGATGTCTTCAACTTGCTCCTCTCTCACTCCACTGCAAAATGAGATTTAAAAAATTGAAAAATGGAGAATATTTTTTAAATTTGGAATAACAAACTGATAATCATCTTTATAGTTCCAACCCAATAGTAAGTACATGCTTAATAAATGCATTTTAACTTGAATTACTAAATATTTACACATACATATGTATACATAAATATATATATATATATATATTCCTATTGATAGTATTTATATAGTTCTATTCCTCCAAAAATTATTCTAAAAGCTATATGTTAGGAAAATTTTCTAGTAAAAAACTATGTATACTATCAGCTCATTAAAAGTCTTCTCTTTTCAAGATTGTAGTATAATGCAGATTTCCATTGAAAGAGATGCATTATCAGGTAGCACTGAATGCTTCACCAAGAAGACATGGATTTCTTTTTTACTGATTGGCTTCTTTTTGCTGACTTTTGATCTCTGGATTAGTGGATGTACTCCCATACTCCAGAATAGGCCTCCAATGATTTCCATGGACATTGGCAGATGTCATCCCTTCTTCCTGATAAGAATCTGAAATAAATAGCTAACTTCCCTACTTTTTCAAAAAGCTCAGGAACAAGAGGAATAAGAATAAGTCTAAAGATGCTGTCAATTGGACCAAACTGGCCTCTAACCTATAAATGGCCAGAGCCAAACATATCAAAATAGAAATGAGAGTCAGGAATCAAACAGTAGTTTAGATTTAAAGTAAGGGAAATGGTTGGAAAGCAAAGAGTTAGATTAGACACATAGACCTTTCCCTAGTGAGGGGACCCAAGGCAATGTAGGGAGATCCCAATACTTATACCAATGATTGCACAGTGATTTATTTGTAGCCTAACAATGAGAGGTAACAGCAATAACGAATAAAAGGCTTCATGACCTCAACATAGGTACTTATTGGAGTTTGTCCAGTATTGTCCAGAAGCTTGTCTAGTACTTATCTGATATCAGAGAATATCTGGTGCTAGTCAAAGCAATATAATAATTATGGGATTTTGCCAGAGACTGAGATCATCCAGAAGGTTAATGCAAACGATTGTGGTTATAGCAAGCTCAGGGTACAGTTTTCCTTAGATCCAAAAAACAGGGTGCCTCCCAATATCTTAATAGTGTTAAAATTAGAAAAACTTGAAAACTCTATTCCTTCTTCCTGATCCTGGAACTTTGACCTCCATAGAATAATAATAAGAAAAACAAAATCTCATTTATTGAAAGGTAAGAATTTAAATGAAGTCAGCCTGTCCAATTATATTTGAGTTGCATTGGCATATTTTCACATATAATTATGTAAATCATAATTGAATTCTTACTAATCCCGTGTTTTGTAGCAAATGCATCTAGTAAACCATAGCAGAGATAGGAGAGACATGGGACTGGAGAGTTGTTTGCATTTATCTCCATTTTGTATTTAAATTTGGCTCACATATGATATTTTACTCACTCCTCTCCACTTCACTTAAGCATACTAAGAAGATCAACTCCTAGAATATGGAAACTGTTTTGCTGCAGATTATTCAGAGGCAAGAAATGTGAATTATAAATACTAGTAAATCAAATATATATTTCCAAAGGCCAAATATGTATATATGTATGGTCAAATACATGTAAAAAAAAAAAGTGTTGTAGATAGTGAAAATTCTTTCCGTGTATAAATTAGGTAAACTTTATATATAAATTAAGTAAAAAAAGGGCCACAAGGAAGACTTCTGCTTATGTGACAATAGCATTATCCCCAGTGGCTTATTGTAGTCAGCATCCTCAAGGAACCAAACACTGAAAGCAGCTATGTGTATGTATGCACACACACACACACACACACACACACACACACATATACATATATGTAAATGACTTCATAGACTCTGAGAGTAGGAAGAGACCTCAAAAGCTAATATGTATATATTCACACCTATATTTACTTGTTTTTTCAATATATGTCTTTCTTGTTCCCTGTAAACTCCTTGAAAGTAGAGATTGTTTTGTATTGTATTTGTATTCTTCAGCCCCTAGCACAGTTTCTGATACATAATCAGAATTTAATATATTTATTATATATGTTTATTGTTGGGTTGATTGCTATGATCTACTCTTTATAAAATTATGTTGGCTTTGATCACCAGATTCTTCTCTAAATGGTTCACTTAATGTCCCTTTAAAAATGCATTCTAGAATTTCACCAGGAATTAGCACTCCTCAAAGGATCAAACATGGAATCTTCTGTTTGGTTTCTAGAGGTCCTTCCTACCTTCCCAGTCTTCTTACGTCTTACTTATTTTCCATTCAGTTCCTAATTCCATTCCATACTCTTCCATTCAGTTACTAATTATCATCTGCAATTTATTCGGTGTGTGTGTGTAAATATCTTTTTTGCACATATTTCCATCCTATCTCCCCTTTTAGATTGTGAGTTCCTTGAGATCAGGGACTGAATTTTGTGTGTCTTATTTTGTATCCCCAACATCTAAGTCCTGGCACATTTTTGTTACTGTTTAGTCATTTTCAGTCATGTCTGACTATTTGTGACCCCTTTGGGGTTCAATGTAATGAAGTGATTTGTCCTTTCTTCTCCAGCTCAACTTATATATGAAGAAATTAAATAAAGCAAAAGGATTAAGTGACTTGCCCAGGGTCAAACAGCTAGTATCTTTGGTCAGACCTGAATTCAGCTCATTCTGACTTCAGGCCTGGGACGCTATTCACTGTTCCACCAAGCCACTCCTCCTCATACACAATAAGCATTTACTAAATTCTTGTTGTCTGATTAACTACAGAACAGTGAAAAACATTACAAATTATGTAAAAGATAACAAAAGTGCAGTTGCTCTCTTCAATAAAAAGTATAAAAAATAATAATAAAATTTTAAAAACACAAACTCTAAAATAAAACTACTGCATAATGTGTAGATGTAATGCTCGTTAAACATTTTCCCACAGTTTAAAAACGTTTCAGATATTTCAGTGATTCAGAGGAAATTGCCAAATATTACTCTTTAAGTGAATTTTTATAGCTTCTTCTCCCACTCCTACCTACCCAACCCAATCTTTTCCCAGGAATATAATTCAATGGAAAAATGCAAGTACAAAGGCTTGAATTCTGATTCTGCTGATGACAATCTTGATCTTGGACCACATTCTTCACCTTTCTTTCCCCATCTATAAAGTGAGGAAGTTGGATTGGATTATCTATATCTCCTCCAGATGTCAATTCTATGATCCTAAAAGATTGAAGAAATCCATGCTCTCATATAGCCACTCTGGACTCTCTGACTAAAGTCCTGACATACATTCTAAAGGCCAAAAGGTGGACAGAAGGAGGGAGGAGCTGGGACTTGGGCCTTAGCTAATCCGCCATCTGGGTATTTTTCTGAACAATTCTAAGTTGGAGGAAGATCCCAGGTTTTCTGAGTGAACCTTCCCTACTATCCCATGGTGTCTCATTTCCTTTTGAGGAAAAGCTTTGTAAAGGTGTAATGGGGTGAGGAAAAGTACATGCTAAAACTTATAAAAAAAATATATCCAGAGAAAGCCCTAAGAAAGATTGAAATGCAATAAAAATGTTTTAAACCCAAGATAGAGAAATTAAGGTCAGAAATCACACAATATAATGAAATGGCTTAGACATTTTTGATGACAAAAACAAAGGAAAATATGGGGGATGTGGGTTTAGAATAGAGAGAGGATAATGAAAGCAGATATAGAGAGAAATGTTTCAAAGGAAATGGAGATTTTTGAATAGGTTGAACTCACCTTGTGACTGGGCTAATTCCCAAAAGAGTTAAGGGAAGCAGGGAGGAAAAATTCAGGTTTTAGTTTTTATATCCTTTACTGAGGTATAATGGATACATCAGTATCATCTCCTAGATGATTCTACAGAGATAGAATGAACTCAAGAAGCCTCCCCTAGGAGTTTCCAATGAGAGTGAGCACTGTGTGTTATTATGTGTGTATTATAATATAGAAATGCCTTCTGGGATTTTGGATACTCTTTCTGGAATAAAATAAACTTGTTTCCATTCAATATCATTTTCAAGGTCATATTGGTGGCTCACAAAATGCTGTACACATCCAAGTGCTAGTTTTTCTAACATTCTTATTTTCCCCAGGCAATCAATTCAAGTACTGCAAAAGTAGCATAGCAAGGGTTATTAAGAGCACCAAATGCCAGAAGCATGAGAATAAGGTAACACCTACAGACTACTCCTCAGAGGATTTGAACATGTGGAGAAGATTTGGGATTTGCAACATCTTTTGTGAAAGTGAAGAGAAAAACAGAAAAGTTAGAAGGAATTCCAAAGCTGTCACCTTCAGCTATACAAGGAAAAAAGTATCCTGTAAAAATGAATTCCTAGTTTCCTTGAAAGATCATCTCAAGTCCCACTTCCTACAAAAGATCTTTCCTGAATCCCCTTGTTAATGCTCTCCTTACCCCCACACATAATACTTTGCACATACATCATATATACTTATAGGCACACATGTTATTTCATTACAAGAGAAAGAAAGCTCCCCAAGAGCAAGGATTGTTTTGTTTGCATTTATGTGTTCCCAGACCCTAGTATTGGGTCCTCCATATAGTAGGCACTTAATGAAAGTTTGCTAATTTAAATTGAAAACAGGACAGTGGACAGAGAGCTGGACCTGATGTCAGGAAAATTCATCTTCCTGCTCTCAGACATTTACTAGCTATGTAACTCTGCATGAGTCACTTAACCTTGTTTGACTCAGTTTCCTCATCTCTAAAATGAGCTGCAAATATCAAGTCACTCCAATATCTCTGCAAAGAAAATTCCCAAGAATTGGACATGATTAAAACAACTGAACAACAACATAATAAATGTGAGAAAAAAAGTGAAAAAGCAGAAAAATGACTGAAAAGAGCCATGAGACTAAAATGGAAGATACCTAATTGCCATCATCAGAAAGTATGGCTTTTCTAGGAAAAGCAAAGAGAAACATTTACATCCTATTCATTCTGTGGTAGTTATAATGAGAGGGAGGGAGATATACTGGAAAGAGGCCTGGCCTTGGAGTCAGGAGCACTGGGATTCAAATACTGCCTCTTACTCATGTTAGCTCAATATGAGACCATGAGTAATTTAAATTCTTAGAACCCAAGTCAAGCCTCTAAGATTCTAGATTACAAAGCTGATAGTGTCTATTGCTACCACATAATTTCTCTATCCATGAAATCACAGGTGCTGAATAAAAGTAAAAAGAAGACCCTAAGAAAACTTGTAAGATCTATAAATTCAGAAAAGATATTAATAATCAATTCTGAAATAAATAAATTGGAGCATTAAAACACACAGTAAAATAGTCTACCTAAGAGAAAGATGATCAGACATTTAAATTGTTTGATTGGATTTGAATAATTATTACTATTATTATTGTTTCTGTTGTTAATATTATTATTGGATTTTTAAGGTCAGATGAATTGATCAAAGTGTTATATTCCATTCCAGATTACCTAGAACGGTGGATTAGTAGAATGGATTCTTTTTGTTCTTCCAATTACTAAGTTGGGTAGTGGATAGAGCACTGGGCCTAGAATCCCAAATACCTCAGTTCAAATCCAGAAAAAGACACATATTAATTCTGTAATTCTGGGGAAATCACTTAACCTCCTCAACTTGTCAAACAGGGATAACAATTTGACCTCTAAGGATCACTATAAAATTCCAATGAGGTTGGATCTATAAACGTTTTATCATAGTACCTAGCACACAGAAGATGCTTAATTGCTTGTTCCCTTCCCCTTAGTAGTTCCTTCTCTCCCAAAAGTACATGGTACTTATTTTGTATATATTTGCATATACTTACATCTGCGTATGTTGTCTCCATTCAATAGAATTTAAGTTCCTTGAGGGTAAGAGCTGTTTCATTTTTGCCCTTGTACAGCAAATGCCTGAAATACCCTAGGTAATTAATAAATGCTTATTGATGCAGTGATCTCTATTGCCAGGGATTTGATGTGGACATTCAATTAACATTTTTCCCTGTTCAAGTTCCATAAAAAGAATTTGACTCAAGCAATATTTATTTCTCCCATCATATTTTGATCTAGTATTTCATAGATTCCTAACCTAGAATCTGTGAACTTCAAAAAAATTTATTGATAACTGCATTTCAATATTATTGGTTTCCTTTGTTATCCTATTTTATTTAAAAACATAATTTAGAAAAATCTATAGCCTTCACCAGATTGCAAAAAAGTGCCATCTCACATATATATACAAACACATACATTAAAGAATCCTGTTAGATAATCTCAGAGTATAAAAATTAGGTTAAGTTTCAAAAATCTATTATCCATTCTTTCATTATTAAAAGCAAAAACAAAACAAAACAAACAAAAAAATAAAGAGCTCCTTTTCACCTTAAACACACATTCCTAAGGTTCTTAATATGTCATATATATGGTGAAATAAGAATTGAATCTAAAGTTCAAATTCTGACTCTGGAAGATATATGATCCTAGGAAGACCTCTTAACTTCTCTGGGGCCCAGTTTCCCTTTCTTGAAAATGAAGGTGATGGGCTGAACTAGTTCTAGATCTAACCCTAACCCTAAAATTAAGTACAAGTCACTCCTAAATTTTAGAAAATTTATTTTCGGACATAGCAAAAATCAATGCCAGATATCACCAAGGTTCTATTAGACAATCCCAGGGCACTGATTCCCTGGGTTATATAAAAATCAGTGCACCTTGCCTTAGTCATAAAAATGTTTTCTATTGAAATAGCTTAGCTAATAAAAGACAAATGTTATAAATAAATCTCCATATTCAAATAATTCTGTGATCTTAATGATTAGTTATTACCCAGAGCTGTGACTCCTGAGTACTGATCATGAAATTTTCAGTAGGAACATTAACACCTTGAAAATCAACAAACACTGCAAAATCAGAGCTTGAATTATCATTTTTCTGATTGTCTAGACTTTTTTAAAAATCGTAGAGAAAAAGTTAACAATGCAGATTATTATTAAAAGAGCATCTGATCTTTTGGGGGGGAGAAGAGAGGGAAAATTTGGCTATTAAATGTTTATCAACACACTTATGGTCTTATCCAAAATATTGCAAATAATAATCAATCCATGTCTATCCATCATAGACTCCTATCTGTGTCCTTGCCTGAGTTTACTGAAGTTGACCCTAAAATGCTAAGGACTTTTCTTGATTCTTCTTTTTACATGAACAAATAAGTAAGTGAGATAGATTGAAGACACTAAACTTAGAATCTTTAAAACTCAATGGCATTTTAAATATTTGCTTGAGAAAACAGGGGGAAGAGAATCTGCTTGTAAATCTGAGGCTGAATTCTAGATCAATAATGAGATGCCACGAAAAGAATGTAGGAAGAAAATACCCATACTGATCAATTCTTTGCCATTGAAAATCTGTGTATTCTTTACTACAAGGTAAGCAAGTTCCTCTGGCTGTCTCCAGATAATTAAAATAAACTATCATCTTAGTATGACAGGTTTCCAACCTGAAGTTTAAGCCTTAGACTTATGAAACTAAACTTCCAAGGAATCATGGGAGCAAATCAACAGATGTGAACTAATTGTGCTCACTATTAGTTAACTGAAGGTTATAACTGAACATGTGCTTCATTGAAATAACAAAAGAAAACATCACAAATTCACAGGTTTTATTTCCAAAAGGCTTTTATACAAATTATCTTATTATTTTTACTTTAACTTATCACATTTTCATTTCCTCTTCACCCTCTTGATTAATAACTAGATGATCCATTTGTTTTACCAAAACAATCCTTTCCACCTCTAAATAGATAATTATTATTATTATTATTATTGTTATTTTATTACTATTTTGTAGATGTAAGAGTGGAGCTTCATGCATGAGGAAGACTGAATTAAATTACCTCTAATATGCCTTCCAATTCTAGAATTTTGTGACTGTGCTATATTCCTATGAAGGAAAAAGGAGTAGATATTTCTAAACCAATTTTACAAGTGGGGACTTAGATGTACAATGGTGGCAAATAATGAAGTTCAGGAGAAGAATTTTCTTTTCCCACTTAAAGGAGAATTCATAAGTCCATGATATGACTTGGAATTTCTTGAGGAACAAAGCTCCCAAAGCATTATAGGAAGTTGTTTTTTGAAAAGGATACACTTCATGGCTAGAAACTGGAAACTGAATGGATGCCCATCAGTTGGAAAATGGCTGAATAAATTGTGGTATATGAATATTATGGAATATTATTGTTCTGTTAGAAATGACTAACAGGATGATTTCAGAAAGGCCTGGAGAGACTTACACGAACTGATGCTGAGTGAAACGAGCAAGGCCAAGAGATCATTATATACTTCAACAACAATACTAGATGATGACCAGTTCTGATGAACCTGGCCATCCTCAGCAATGAGATCAACCAAATCATTTCCAGTGGAGTGGTAACGAACTGAACTAGCTATGCCCAGCGAAAGAACTCTGGGAGATGACTAAAAACCATTACATTGAATTCCCAATCCCTATATTTTTGCCCACCTGCATTTTTGATTTCCTTCATAAGTTAATTGTACAATATTTCAGAGTCCGATTCTATTTGTACAGCAAAATAACGGTTTGGTCATGAACACTTATTGTGTATCTAATTTATATTTTAATATATTTAACATCTACTGGTCATCCTGCCATCTGAGGGAGGGGGTGGAGGGTAAGAGGGGGAAAATTGGAACAAGAGGTTTGGCAATTGTCAATGCTGTAAAGTTACCCATATATATAACCTGTAAATAAAAGGCTATTAAATAAAAAAAAAAAGAAAAAGAAAAGAAAAGGATACACTTCAAAGTAGTATTTCATCAATACTATTTGAAATCTTAAGTTGATACTTCAGATATTAGGTCATCATATTCAATTTAGAGAGAAGTATTAGGAGCTTAGCTGTTTAACTTATCTTTGGCAATATGGTAATTAATTACTGATATCAAGAGACCATCTGACCATTGGAATATTGAGTTGGTGACTTGTCTTTCCCCTCTCAGCTCCAAACAGAATAGACTCCAGAAATCGTATGCCAATGAGCTTCGATCAAGAAGGAAGTTTTCTGTTCTTGACTGAAGAACAAGTTTGATTCAAATCTAATAACAAATCGTAGCCACAAAAGTAAGAAAGAAACTGTAGCATAAAAATAGCAAAATAAAAATTTCTTAAAAACATTTTCAAATCTTTCACTCTTTAAAGAAAAGTGTCCTTTCATCAGTTGTCAAATAATTACAGCTAAATATACAAAAAAATCAAGCAGATACATAAAATTCTTTATAAATTAATACTGAAGAATTCTAAAATACCCAGAAGGGACTCATCCAACATACATTCCCCCCCGCCCCCATAAGCCACCATGTACATTCAACAAAAGCTCAAGGGCACTCACAATTATGTGTCTGGAGTCCCAGCTTAGGGCTCCTAGATGCAGTAACTTTGCCAGAATATTTTTACCCTACCTCATACTGCAAGAAGCCACAGTGACTGATCATAATCAACCATGTGAAGGATAAGAGGAGAACAGAGGGAGAAATTGTAGGAATACCAGTATTGGTGGCTGCACCAGACCTGAAAGAAAAAGGACTGAAATCCAGCTAGGAAGGAATTAGGCGAGAAGCTTAATTCTCAAAAGTCCTAGTCCTCAGAGAGGAGGGACCCAGATTGGAAAACCATATATGTTCCAAGCCAAGGATACCGAGGCATTGCAGCACAAGCTTAGCGTCTGCTTATTGGGAAAAGGGGAAAGAACAGAAGGTGAATAATAAGAGAACTCCACCTTCCCTCAAAAAAAAATTCCTGAAAAATTAAAGAGAGAAAAAGAATGGTCTTAATAAAAGCCCACTACACTGACAAATGAATCAACAAAGTACACAAAAATCAGAATGAAGAATGAGTGGAGACTCAAAGGAAATGTAAAGTTATCTTAACAAACAATATAATATGAAGCAAAATAAAGTAATACCACCTAATGAAAGACTATGGACTCTCCAAAGAACATGTAACAATAAGAAACTCCAAGGAATGGTTCAAAAAAAGAAAAAAGAATGATCTGAGGAATTAGGAATAAATATATCAAAATTTATAAATTAGAGCTCTCAAAAGAGAAGTAAAAAATAGTATATTAGAAAAAAAATTGAACCCAAAATGGAGAATCTCTCAAAAGAAGTAAGAAATTAACAGATCAAGAAGATTGAAGAGGAGTAAAATTTAACAAGAAAGAATCAAAGACAACAACGTTTTTAAAAAATACCATGGATTCTATACACATAAAAGCAACTAACCTTAAAGACAAGATGTGAACAGAAAATAGGTTTCCCAGGAAAGCATCCCAGGGGGAAAAAATTAAAAACTAATATCTCTTGAAAATGTGGGAAACATCCCCAATAGCCCTCAGTTTAGCACAGAGCTTGGAATACAGAAAATATGATGTGATGATTTCCACCCCTTAGGGCCACTGAGGGCTAGGCTTAAATTCTAGCAAGATAAAATCTGATTAGGAACCTATAACCTAATTAGACTAGAAATAATAGTCATGGCTTAGTGACACAGACCTCTTTTAAGAAACATCTTTCTTCCTCCTCTTTTGGAGAACAAAGAGTCAGGGACCACCAAAGATCGGGCAGTCCAGACAGGGGCAATAATGTTACTATTCATTATTCTTCATAGCTGGACAGAAAAATAAATAATAGTCTCTGTCTCTCAGCTTCATCTTCTCCTGTCTCTCCATTTCTCTGTCTCTCCCCCCTTTTTCTATCACTTTCTGTTTCTTTGTCTCTGTCTGTCTGTCTTTCCCTCTCTCTCCTTCTCCTCCCCACTGACCCCAGAAATTGGGAAGTCTATGAAGTCTTGTGTCAAAATGCCCCTAACTAAGTCCTAGGAGAGGTGAAATCCAATTCTATCCTACTTAACATAATGTCAGTATCTGATATCTTTAAATATATTTATTTAAATAATTTTAAATAAATATTAGGAATTATATTTACAGAAATCATTTAGATGAATTTGCATATTTATACTAAACTAATCAAGTTCACTCTCTTCTCTTTTGCCCTCTCTTAAAATTCTCTCTTTATTCAGTGGCTCTGAATTATGTATTAATAAGAACAATCACATTATCTATTACCAATAAAAAGAACATTTGACAAATGTATTTGATAGAGAGTAGGGCATAGTATTTTTAAAAATCTACAAGGAGGAAAAACATGGGCAGTGTTTCCCTCCCTATGTATTCAAGGGCATTTGTTGTTAACTGCCCTTGTTATATGTTAAATGAATAGTTCATACATACTTTGAGTAGTTCAGAGAATAGAGAAAAATTGACATATTATAATCTGCTATATCCACATTGTACTATACTTTTTTGATACATATCAAGCAGCATGATTTGATCTAAAGCACATCAAAAGTTATACAATTAGAGTTGGTACTATAGCTGGGCCCTCTTGAACTTGGAAATATAAGGTGGCCATTCAGAAAAACATAGTAGGAAAAGGAATAGTAACCATATCCCTGGATGCACTCTCTTTTCCTTCTTTGTGTCTTGTTCTATGTTCTCATTTATTATCCCACATTTCACTTGATTCACTGCATTTCATGTACTCCACCACATAGTACAATCCAGCCAAGAGAGCAGAGAGGTTACAGTCAAAATGGGGCAACCTATCTCCTGCTCAATAATTCTAGGAGTTAATGGACTGTTTAATCTCATGCAGCTTGGCAAACATCTGTCTGTGTTTATCTTCACCCAAGTCTTTAGCTTATGCACTAGGCCAAATCTCCTGGCTAGAAGTACATAATTCAGTTATTTATTCATGAAGTCTCAATATGATTGACATGATTTTTATGGACTAAAACAAAACAAAACAAAATTCATTTCATGCCCTTCCTACCTCCCTCTACCTGCTCTGAAATAAACAAACACACAAGCAAACAAAAAATGATAACCAGTATTTGGACACTGGAAAGAATTCATAAAAGAATTCCCTTTCCATTTGGATATTGTCACTAAAAATGGGGGATTTTTGTAACATGGCCCAGTTAGCAAAGGTAAGTTTGAAAAGTTTCATTTTTGAATCAATTAGCAGTATAGAGAAGGAAGATAATGAATAAATTGAAGGGGATCAGGATAGAAAAAGAAATAGGCATTTGGGCAGAATGAGCCAAGAAACCAATCTCAAGACTAACCAAAGAAACTGTCCTTGAGAAAAAATGTATTTTTAATGAATATCTATATAAAACTATTTATTAAACTAGATGCTCAAGGGAGAGAGTTCCTTTCCATGAATGAATAAAAAAATATTTATTACTTATTGATCATGTCCTATGTCAAGTTCTGGGGATGCCAATACAAAAAGAGGTAATTCTTGTCCTTATGGAGTATATTTTTCAATAAGAGAAGACAACACACATACAGAAACAGTGATTAGGGAGTGTGTTGGTGAAGATGTCCAAAGGGTGGCAGATTGATTCTGAGCATTATTAATTACTATGCCCTTACAGAAGCAATGATACCATAATAATAATAATAGCATTAATGTAATACTTTTATATATTTTATTTCATTATCTTTTTTTATTGCTGTGCCAACAAGTTAGAAAATGGTAAGGAGGGTGGGGCAAGAGGAGAAGAAAACAGATATAGATAAGAAGGCAGGAGTTTGCACATTACAGAAGACAAATGGCAAGTTAGCTAGGATATGAAGATAAAGCATTGCTCTGGGCTCAACTACTACACATAATTAGTTAAATACTTAGTACTTTATATAGTTAGATATAATATAGTTTAGCACCATGCTAAGCACTAGGGATATAAACATGAAAAAAGAAAGAAAGGTTTTTTTTCCATATTTTTCTAAAATCATTGAGCTCATTATTTCTTATAGCACAGTAGTATTCCATCTCAATCACATACTACAACTAGTTCAATCATTTCCTAGTTGATGAGCATTCCTATAATTTCCAAAGATTTGAACAAAATAATGGAAAGCCAAATGAGTAGAACAAAGAGAATATTGTATACAGTAATAGCAATATTGCTTTGAGAACAACTTTGAGCAAGTAAGTTATTTTGTCTGTAATAAATGCCCAGATTAACTATAAAAGACATATGCACTAAAATGCTATCTATATCCAGAGAAAGAACTGATAAATAGAATAATCTGTCATATATGTATCTATTTGAGTGTAATGTAGCCATCTCTGAGAGAGGGAGGAGGGAAAGGAAGAAAAAAGAAAAAAGAAATTTACCTGATAATTTTGTTGTCTATTTGAAAAGAATAGCAAGTCATGCATAGTGGATTTGGAGTTTCATGTACAATTGGTTTTTTTCATTGAACTATGTTATGGAAATGTTTCTTAGTCTACAAAGTTAAAAAAAAAAAAAGCAATTTAATAAGGGAAAACAACACACAAAAGACAGCTAAATTGGGATAGAGGGGAGATACCTGGCATGGAGGTGTGGTGGAGAAATGAAAAAAATCCAAAAATGAGTGCAGTCAGGAAATCTAAAGAATTCTAAAATGAGTGCAGCCAGTTGAGAAATTAGATGTCTGAGAAGATATGAGAGACCAGTGGGAGTGGCAATTCATTTTTATTTTTTATTTTAATTGACTTATCTATTTCTGTTTGAAAAGAGTGCATGATTTTATTAAGGAAATCCAAATATTTCCAATAATCATACTTTTTATTGAATCCTAACAGTGATACCTAGAGTTTTTGATGTATTATAGAATTCTTCAAAGCTGAAGGTGATAGAACTGGATTTTGTTTGTTTCTTTGTTCTTAAAACATCACATCAAAAAATTATGTTCCAACAAATCACACTATAAGCTTTTAAAGTGGCTGGAAAGTAAAAAATTGAACCCATCACTATACCTGTCAGGCAGAAATCTTACCCTTTTAACTAGGGATTTATACATACAGAGAAACTTAAATCTAATTATAAGCCTATTTCCCTTTCACTAAAAAAATGTTTTCTACTCATTATCATTTATATTCTGACAAAGGCACTCTCCTCTATAATCCTCTCTCCTGACCCTATCTCCTAGAGGAAACTGAATTGGTGGTTATCTTAATTATTTCCCAGCCTGATGGACTAAATTCAGGGCTATAATTCAGTGCAAGACTAAACAAAGATATGCAATTGAAAACAGCAAACGTTTCAACTTAAACAAAACTTAAACGTGACTGGTTAAAAGCTGCCATCTAGGACCTAAGTCCTATTTCCAGCTCTACCAGTAACTACTGAAAATGATCAAATACTACCTTTTTATATGGCCTCAGTTTTTCCATTTTTCAAACCAAGTATCAAATAACACATGTTGACACCTTAGAATATGTTAGGGAAATAAATTAAATCATGAAACTAGTTCTCCAATATAGGGCAAAGAGCCATGGAGGAGAATCATGGGCAGACAGGAAAAAAGAGTCACCTTAGTTTTCATACATTTCCTATGCCTGTCTATATTATTCTTTTGGCAGTTACCCTCCTGCAATATTAGAAAGGTTGAAATGAGCCTACGTCTTCAGATCCTTCATAATGAAAAATCAGGGTGTTACCAAACAGACTTAGACTCAGGGAGAAAAGGGATAAGTTGAGAAAAATGAAATAAATACTGGTTACAAATACTCCCTGGACTAATTCTATGCATTTCCCCTGTCCCCATGCCTGGAATGCTTTCCCTCTTCATTTCTATTTCTTGGTTTCCATGGCTTCCTTCAAGTTCCAACTAAAATCCTGTCTTCTCCAAGAATCATTCTCTGATTCTCCTTAATTCTTTGGCTTTTCCCCCATTGATTATTTCCATTTTACCTTGCATTCATTTTCTTTGTACATAGTTGTTTGCATTTTGTCTTCGCTATTAGCCTTATGTTAATGTTTCTGGATTTGCAAACTATTTTTTCATTCATTTTCTAATTTAAGCCTCAGATCCTGGAGAGAAGAATCAGTTATTAAACTTGTTTTACAGGTGTGGAAACTGATGGATAGAGAAAGTGTGGCTTGCTTAGGATCATATGGATAATAAATATCAGAGATAAAATTAGTCATCTACATGTTATATTCTCCCCAGCAGGCAAGTTATCTTCCTAAGAATAGAAACCACTTTTCTTTTTGCCTTTCTTTCCCAAAAATTTAGCATAATAAATGGTTTTGAGGTTGAATTTGATCAATGATATCTTCAGCTTGTCTTCCAGAATCATTAAAGTCCAGGTCAGTAAAGTCAGGACAATTGGAGATGGTACAGGAATGGTCCAAGCTGCTGACAGTACCTACTATGTGTACATTTGTTATTTAACATTTTTGGGGAGAGGAGAGGGAATGAGAGGAACAGAATAACAGATCCATGATGCTTTTGATATAAAGAACTCCATGGAATGTCTTCAATGTCTGACCAAGCTCTAAGATCTCCACAGAGCCAGCTTTCATTGCCTTTGTGGCTATCAGATGAGAACAGATTTGTTCTCATCTCATCTGCCAGGGGAAAAGTCTTCTTCATATGTTTGCTTACGATAGTCCCCAAATGATTTAATAAATGTTGTCAACTGATTGATTGATTGATTTGTGTTTGGAGAAGCTTTATTCAACCTGCTAATAATAAGCTGAACAGAGCAAAAAGCTAGAGCTTCTGGTTTTCCCCATAAAGTATAGCAGCACTGCCTCCCAGGGTAGTTGTGAGCATAAAATGAAAATATTTGTAAAACACATTACAAACCTTAAAACACTACATAAATGCTAGTTGTGGTTATTATTGTTTTTTATTATTATTTCAAAGTCCAACATATGAAAATCAAAATTATCAAATGTGATATTGCATTCACAGTTAAGGGAGTGCTTATCCCCTTAAAAGAAAATTTCCTCTATTATGCATATTTTTATATTAATTCAGACATTATGCTTTTAGATCTTAAAATCTATTGAACACAGCACGTTCTTCTATGTGATATACAGTTTATGGCATGGAGAAATAAAAATGCATTTTGTAACAGACTGACAACTTGCATTATATTCCCCCAGAGCTAGTGTCCCTCAGGTTTCTTTTTCTCAGTTTTCATACTCAAAACAGCTATTTTTGAATATTCCTTGTTGATGTCAAAGCGAAGATGATATTTGCTGTTTTCAGACAATTATGTGGGAAGAATTTTTGTTCATTTAAGTGAAAGGTTTATGCAATACAGGGAAACTGAATTTTGCTTTCAATAATTTCCTCTCTAAAAAGTCTGTTGGGATAGAGGAGTACTGTTTTGGTCATGCATTTCACTGACAGAAGAGTCTTTGGAAATGCAACATATTTAAATGAAGCAGAAGCTTGTAGGTCACTAATAGCCCCTTATGGGATGGATAAAAAATGATTACAGCCTCTCCTCTCTTTTTGCCTGATTTCTGATCCTTACCGCACCATGAAATCACTGGCGTTATTAGATGTGATGACGTTAGAGACAGAAGTAACTACAGGAGTTTTCATTGCTATAGAACAGTTAAAATTTGTTTTTGTGACTTTCCATCTTCTTTTCTATGGCTATCTTCCAAAATATCTTGATCTCAGCTTATTAACAAAATTCATCCTAAGGAATAAATCCTTAATAACAAAATATTAATGAAACTTCATTGAAAAAAAATTTAGAAATAATGCAAAGAAATTTTATATATCATATAGGTGAAGAAGCAGACCTGCTCTGATATAGCTGTGATGCTATTATCACAATGCCTCAAATATCTTCATTGGAGATAAAATTGTTCAGAGCCTTAGTTTCCTTTTCTGTAAAATAACAATAATAATGATTCTACAACCTATCTTTTTGGTTATTGTAAGAAAAATACTTTGCAAACCTAAAAGCACCATACAAATGTGAAGAATTATCCCTAAAAACTGGGGCACAAGCCTTGGGTCACAATATAGTGATCAGGATGATTACACATAGTTCTGTGTTATGAGGTAGAAATTGTGAACATGTTTAAATGAGAAAAGAAATTTCAAATATTTTCCAGTCAAAACTTTGTCCTAAAAATCTGTTGTCAACAAGATGATTCAGGCTAATTCCAATGGATTGTAATGGAGAGAACCATCTGCACCCAGAGAGAGGACTGTGGGGATCAAGTGTGAATCACAACATAGTATTTTCACTTTTTTATTGTTGTTTGCTTGTATCTTGTTTGTTTTTTCTCATTTTTTTTCTTTTTGATCTGATTTTTCTTGTGCAGCATGATAATTGTAGAATTATATATAGAATAATTGCACATGTTTAACATATATTGGATTACTTACCATCTAAGGGAGAGAATAAGGAAAATAAGGGAGAAAAAATTTGGAACATAAAATTTTGCAAGGGCGAAATGTTGAAAACTATCTGCATATATTTAGGAAATAAAAAACTTTTTTAAAAAATTCTATTGTCTAGAATAATCAAGTATGTTAGAAAGGATGCAGGACTCTATCAGACTGGAAAGCAAAGTTCCAGAGATAGCTCTGAAATAGTTATCTGTATACATCCAAAAGTGACCCAGGCAAGTGACCCAGGCTTCACAGGGTTAACTGTAATAATCAAGTCCCTAGTAGCAGCAGCAGGGGAGAAGGGGGTCAGTCTTGTTAAAGATGCAAGGTCTTTCATAGCACAGCATTCTGTAGTGAGGTGGGAAATTAATTTCTAGCTTCAACTATAGATCATCTTATCATTACTCTTTTTCACCCCACCCACCTAACTCTACTCAATTCAGTCAGTGGGGTTTCTGAGAGGGAGAAAAACAAAACCATAACAGTTTAAGGGTGAAGAAAATAGCATCTTGCTCCTAGAAGAATAGCCAAAGGAAGATGTTGTTAAAATCCTGTGAGCTCAGAGAAAACCATATCCCTAATATAAGATACATAATGAAACCCAGGACTAAAGGAGACTGAAGGGATTAGGGGCAGGGTTGCTGTTCCAGAGAAAGCTATCTTGCTGAAATAGGTGATTCATCTCCCAGTGTTTTCTCTCCTTAAGATAATACTGAGCCCACAAAGCCTAGAGACATTACCCACCCAACCATATTTCTTTAGTCTTCATCAGGCCCCAGCCTAGTACTTTACATTTCTACCCCACTATCTCCCTCAACTCCCTTTTTAATGTTGTCTTCTTGGATTAGATGGTAAATTCCTTGGGGTCAGTAACTTGCTTTTTCTTATTTGTATCCTAAACACAGATCTGAGTTCCTGGCTCAGAGCAGGTACTTAATGAATGCTTAACTGTCTATTGATTGATACTGTTGATCCAGCATAATCAACCAATATAAACATTTATTAATGCCTACTACAGGAGGGGAATACTGCTAAATAGTATACCAAAAGCAGTGGAAGACAATTCCCTGATCTCAGGAAGCTCACAATCTAATGAGAAAGACAACATGTAAATAGAGAGAGAGAGAGAGAGAGAGAGAGAGAGAAAGAAAGAGGGGGGGGGGGATGTGTATATATATATATATATATATATATATATATATATATATATATATATAAAATAAGTTATATACAAAATAAACGAGAAATAATTGACAGAGGGAAGGCACTAGAATTAAAAGGGGTTAGGTTCTATAGAAAGAGGATTTTAGGTGAGACTTGAACCAAGCCGGGAAAATCAGGAAGCAGAGATGAAAAAGGAAAGCATTTCAGCCATGGGGAACAACCAAAGAAAATACTCAGAGCCATGTCTGATTACTAAAAGAAGGTCAGAGTGTAACTGGATCAAAATTACATCCTGGAGGATATGGTATAAGAAGATTGGAAGGTAGGAGAGGGCTTTGAATGCCAACCAGAGTTATTTTGTATTTGATCCTAAAAGTAACAGAAAGCCACTTCAGTTCCTAGAGTAGAAGAATGACATGATCAGACTTAAGCTTTAGGATAATCACTATGGTGGCTAAATGATGAAGTAAAGAGGGATGACAATGTTTCTGCTTCCCCAAAGCAAGTTATTATATGAAAAATTATGTCTACCATAGGTGAAGTATTGAAAAAGTCTATAGCAATCAGGAAGTTTATCATTTATTCTACATATCACCTCTACTCCTGTCCCTTTGTGTTAGTCAGTAAGCCTCTCTTATGGCCTCCCAATTCAAGTCTGTATGGAGGAGCAGAATCAGATCTGAATGTTTTGGGAAAATAACAACTTATCAAGAAGCGTTCAAGTCTATCAATGAGCAATGGGAGGGACCTAGTCATTTGAGACAGTAATTTGGATCCACAGAATTAATTTAGCACAATCATAGTGAGGGGAAGATATCACTAATGAAACTTGGCCTTAGATGAAGTTAACTTGATCTTTATATTAAGAACACAAATAAGCAATCTATATTATTGTTACCTCTTTTATGGGACAATTGTTAAAAAGAAACTTATACCATAAGGTTTAAATATGGACATATTTGGGGAAATTCATGAAATTAAAAACCAATTTGGGGGAATGGGAAATCAAGCCATTAAGAAGAGAGTTGTCAGAGTCATTGAAAGTGAGAGACAAGTCCAAAGAAGTGAGAAAGGATAAGCAGATTAGAAGTTTGTACAATAAAAAATGGAACCAGTCAGAGACAATGGGCATTGACCGTATCTTTGCTGTCATGGCCTTATGTTTCAGGTCCTTACCCACTCCTGTAATCTGCTTAACACAGAGAAATGATTGTTTCATTCTTATATTAATAACTAATTATTTAATCTTTTATACTTCCTCATTTAGAAATCAACCACTGTAGAAAATCTTTCTCAAAGACTTACCCACCCAAGATGGCTAAGATCTAATCAAGGACAGTAAAAAAAAAATTCTAAGTTTAGGCTAATGAATATTACTATTCATTGGGTCCTACTTAAACAGGTAGATTCTCTCTTTTTGATAGACAGGTGATATGGAAATTGATAAGTCTCTTTAACCAGACTTGGGTGATCCAAGTCACATACTTCAAACCTTTCATTGGAATATAACCTACCTCTCATTATAATATTCATTCTCTCATTAATTGCTAACCAGAGTTGATTGCCATCCTCAGGAATACCCACTCTTTCAAGAGCCTATAAATTGTGAGCCCACTGTCATGAGGGATCTTTGGCATTAGAAAGTGCCACTGACCTCTTTTATTAATAACATGCTAGTCTTATTAATAAAGAGATTAAATTACCCAGAAACATTGTCTCTCAAACTTTTTAAATGTCACACTATCAGCACTAAATCATAAAGGAGCACAAATGTCAGAGATGAAAGGTAGAGAACAATCTTGAGCAAGTCACTCACCTCTCTATATTTTCCTCATCTAAAAATATGAAGGAGATGGGCAAAATTACTTTTAAGACTCTCTCCAGCATTAATATTTTAGAATTTTAAAACTAAGGGATGGGGAGGTAGCCTTCAGAGCAAACATAATGTTAACAGAAATAACTCACTGATTAGAAAAAATATTTTGAGAATCTAAATTCTGAAAATATTTTTTTCTAATCAGTGAATTATTGCATGAGACTCTATCTTAATTTCTTATTATGATTTAATTTATTATTATAAAAATATCTCTACCTCTGTATTCCTTCTTTCTTCTATTTCTGAGTCTTCAATGTGGAGCTAGTCAGCAAGTTTTCTAAATTTCCCTCAAAGCCAAAGGTTCTTAACTTAATTTGTGTCATGGACTTTTTTTATATGAAGAAAATAAGGTACACAACAAACCAATTACATTGAAATACCATCATTTATTAAAATAGTCAAGGGAAAAAAGTTCACAGATTCTAGGTTAAGAAATATTGCAAATTCTAGATGCCACTATCAGGTCCTTAATCTCTTTCCATCTCTCAACTTCCCCTATCCAATCTTTTGGCAAGTCCTGTAGATTCTACTTTCATAAGATCTCTCTTATCTCCATCCTCTTTTCTCTGAGATTGCTATCACCCTGCTGGTCAGTCTCCCTCTGGCTAGTCAAATCTTTTTCACTCCAGTTCATTTCCCACTCAACTATCAAACTCTCATGACTTCCTATCACCTGGAAGATCAAATAAAAAAATTCTTGTGACTTTTAAAGCTTTTCATTACCTAGCCCTTCTGCTTTCCACCCTTCTTACACCTTATTCCCTCCACATTCTCTGTTATCTAATAACATTGATATATTCACACAAAACACTCCATCTCCCAATTCTAGGTATCTTCACTATCCCTAGTTCCTGACATCATCTACCTCATCACTTCCACCTCTTGGATGCCCCAATTTCCTTCAAGTCTCAACTAAAATCGCCTCTTCTATAAGAGGCTTTTCCTAGTCCCCGTTAATGCTGGAGTCTTAGCTGACTTCTGAGTTTGCTTTCAATATACCATTTGTGTACATAGTATGTTGTTCCCACAACCAGCAGCAGCAACAGCCATAGCAGCTTGGACTGTTGTTGGCTTTCTTTGTTTTCCCAGTGAATAGTCAAATCAAGAAGCATTTATAGCAAAGAAAAAAAGAAAAGACAAAAAAAAAAAGTCCCTGATCTCAAATTGCTCACAATTTAACAGGGAAACAACATGCAAACAATTATAAACATACAAGGTATATGCAAAATAAATTAGAGAGTATCACAGAGATTATTATAAATGCACAGAGAGCATTAAGAAAGATGAGGAGAGGTTCCTCACCAGTGCCTGGCCCAAGTAGGCACTTTAAAAAGCCTGTTAACAACTTGCCTACTATAAGAAATTCCTGGCCTGTCTCTCTATCCCTTTTGTTTTTGTTTAGTCATTTTTCAGTCATGTCTGACTTTTCATGATCCCTTTAGGGGTTTCTTTGGCAAAGATACTGAAGTGGTGTGCCATTTCCTTCTCCAGCTCATTTTACAAGTGAGGAAATTAAAGCAAACAGTATTATATGATTTGCCCAGGGTCACACAGCTAGGAAGTATTTGAGGCCACATTTGAACTCAGAACTTTAGGACTCCAGGCCTTGGTACTCCGTCCACTTCACCACCTAGCTGCCCTCTCTATCCACTCTCAGCTAAAACTCTGTCTTTGAAGTGGCTCATCTGAAGCTAATACTTTAATTCTTATCCTTCACTAACAATGGGGAAAAAACCTGCTTATGAAAGGAAGATTCAGCTAGAACTTCTAGAGTTTCTCAAGATTCAGATTTATATAAATTTCCTCCAGTGCTACGATTTTTCCTTTCACTTATTATACTTTTTTTTCCCTTCTCTCAGAGGGGTTACCCAGGACCCTTCCATCTAGTGTTTAACTTAATCTGTTTACAATGACTTCCCAGAAAACTGACAGTTCTGCTTAGCTTCAGAAAAGGCTTAGGTTACAACCAGAAGGATTTTTAAAGAAACAAAACTAAAACGTAGAACAGAAGTCAAACAATGTTTTAATTGGTTTCATGACAGGGTCCCTCTAGAGCCCAGAGTGGTTACCCAAAACTCCTTAAGTAGATATGAGGCAGCTCTCTTAGCCAAAATAAACACATGAATCTGTACCTCAGTGTTGACTCATCTCATTAACACTCATGCATTACACAGGGCAGCCTTACCCCTAGAGGTAATTTATTCCCTGGAGTACTTTATTCCCAACTCTCCCCTAACCCAGTCTCCTCCCCCACATATATCCCTATACTAGAGAACTCCAACTGGACTTCCTGTCCTTAATCATTGCCTGTTCAATAACTACCCTCCTACCATTTTCCTTCAAGGTCTCTGCTGCCAGGCCTCCTTCCTCCAATCTCACTTTCTTCTTAGCATTTCAGGCAAGTTGTCTCTAAATCCAAAATAAAGTTTGATCCATTCTACTAATGGGACCTCCTTCCAATATCAAGACATATACATATCTGGTCATTCAGGAGAAAATTATCATTCATTGGTCATAAGATCATAGATTAAGAGTAACAAGACATCTGAAAGTCAACCAGGACAGAGTGTTTTTTATTCACAAGAAAATCTGAATCTTCTAGAGGTTAAATGATTGCCCAAAATCACATATATGAAGGAGGCAGAGTATGAATCAAGATCTTCCAGTTTCTAAGTCTATGACTCTATTCACCAACTGATAGAGAAGATGAATATAAAGTCTCTCTGGTATGAATCAAATACATATGTATGAGTAGTCCTGCTTAGATGCTTCATCTAGGAATGAAGGACACTCTGACTTACAGAAAGATCTATACATGTAGGTTAATCTCTAGCATACTTTAAATAAATAATAAATAAATAAAGCATACTTTAAATAAATTTAATTTTAATAAATTTAAAGCATACTTTAAATAAAAAAGAAAGAAAGAAAGAAAGAAAGAAAGAAAGAAAGAAAGAAAGAAAGAAAGAAAGAAAGAAAGAAAGAGTCAAGACGGTAGACAGATGATAGAATATTGCCTGAGCTCTCACCAGTTTCCCTCAGAATCAATACTAGATCAACAGTATTTTGGAGTGACAGAACCCACAAACATTCAGAGTGTAATCATTTTCCTGTTTAAGATATCTTGGAAGGACTGCAGGAAAGGTCTGTCTCAATTGGGCAGGAGGGGAATGTGGCTCAACACAAGCAATGGAGTCAGGGAAGCTCAACACAGGGAATCCTGGGCAAGATCTTAACCCAAATGCATCAGTGTTGGCTATCCTGTCCTGGTTCAGAAGGCCAGTGGACAGCAGACCAGCTGTGAGAACTCCAACAAATTATAGAAGGCAAGTTGTGAGCCCCTCTAACCACAGCATAACAGACAGGACTTGGACAGAACCATCCAGCACAGAGAGGAAACCTGCAGCATTAACAACCACAGCCCATTCAGCAAAAAGCCCCTGAACCCCTGCAGAAGAAGCTCAGGACAATCTCCTTTGTGCCCTAGGATCAGAGCTCAACCTTTAAAAAAGAGCAAAAAAGTAAAATGAGATATGACCATAGAGAGCTACCATGGAGAGAGGGAATATCAGAGCATAAATCCAGAAGAGGAGAGCAAAGGCAAAATGCCTTCAGCTAAGGCTCAAAGAGGATTATGAAGTGGTCTTCAACTCAAACTGCTCTCTTAAAAGAAAGATAGAATAAAAGTGAAGAAAAGAAATGAGAGGAGCAGCTAGTGGCACAGTGGATAGAGCATCAGCTCTCAGTCAGGAAGACCTGAGTTCAAATCTGGCCTCAGACACCTAATGCTTCCAAGCTGTGTGACCCTGGGCAAGTCACTTAACCCCAATTGCCTTAGCAAAAAAGAGAGAGAGAGAAAACAAAAGAAATGAGAGTTATGCATGAAAGTTTTGAAAGTATGAAGCAGCTTGGAAAAAGTAGCACAGAAATTGACTGAAGAAAACAACTTTAAAAATAAATTTGACAAAATGGAAAAAATATATACTGATGAAAACAAATTTTTAAAGTCAATTTGGCAAAATGGGGGAAAATAACTGAAGAAAACAAATTCTTAAAAAATAAATTGGGTTTGCCCAACTTTATACCAATAAATTATAATCTAAGTGAAATGGATGAATATTTACAAAAACATAGATTGCCCAGATTAGCAGAGGAGAAAATAAATTATTTAAATAGTCCCATTTTAGAAAAAGAAATTAAACAGGCTCTTAATGAGCTCCCTAAGAAAAAATCTCCAGGACCAGATGGATTTACATGTGAATTCTACCAAACCTTTAAAGAACAATGAAATTCAATATTATGCAAACTCTTTGGGAAATAGGGAAAGAAGGAATCCCACCAAATTCTTTTTATGACACAGACATGGTACTGATACCTAAACCAGGTAGGGTTAAAACATAGAAAGAAAATTATAGACCAATTTCCCTAATGGATATTAATACAAAAGTCTTAAAATATTATCAAAGAGATTATAGCAAGCTATCCCCAAGATAATACACCATGAACAACTAGCATTTATACCAAAAATGCAGGCTGGTTCAATATTAATATCAATAACCAAACTAACAAAAATCATATGATTGTCTCAATAGATGCAGAAAAAGCATTTGACAAAATCCAACACCTATTCCTATTAAAAACTACTAGAGAGCATCAGAATAAAAGCAGTTTTCCTTAAAATGATCGATAGCATCTATTTAAAATCATTAGCAAGTATCAAATGTAATGGAGATAAACTAGAACCATTCCCAATAAGATCAGGGGTGCAAAAAAATTGCCCATTATCACTACCATGCAATATTGTATTAGAATGTTAGCTTTGGCAATGAGAAGAAAAAGATATTAAAGGAATTAGAATAGGTAAGGAGGAAACCAAATTATCATTCTTTGCAGATGGTATATCATGGTATATTTAGAGAATGCCCATCAATTGGAGAATGGCTGAATAAACTGGTATATGGATATTATGGAATATTATTGTTCTGTAAGAAATGACCAGCAGGAAGTTTTCAGAAAGGCCTGGAGAGACTTACATGAATTGATGCTGAGTGAAATGAGCAAGACCAGAAGACCATTATATACTTCAACAACAATACTATATGATGATCAATTCTGATGGACATAGCCTCTTCAACAATGAAATGAACCAAATCAGTTCCAAGAGAGCAATAATGAACTGAACCAGCTACACCCAGGGAAAGAACTCTGGGAGATAACTATGAACCACTACATAGAATTCCCAATCCCTCTATTTTTGTCTGCCTGCATTTTTGATTTCCTTCACAGGCTAACTGAATACTATTTCAAAGTCCAACCCTTTTTATACAGCAAAATAACTGTTTGGACATGTATACATATATTGTATTTAACTTATACTTTAATATATTTAACATGTATTGGTCAACCTTCCATCTGGGGGAAGGGGTGGGGGGAAGGAGAGAAAAAGTTGGAACAAAAGGATTTGTAACTGTCAATGCTGAAAAATTACCTATGCATATATCTTATAAACAAAAAGCTATAATAATAAAAAATAGAATTGGAATAACGGGGGGATTCACTAAACAAAACAACTTTCAAAAGTGCAGTTGACCAAATGCAAAAGGAAGTTAAAAAAAATAGATAACTGAAGAAAATTATTCACTAAAAATTAGAATTGGACAAATGGTAGTGAATGACTCAATGAGACATCAAAAATCAGTCAAACAAAAAAATTTTTAAATGAAAAAACTGAAGAAAATGTAAAATATCTCATTGGAAGAACAACTGACCTGGAAAATAAATTCAGGAAAGACAAACTAAAAATTATTACACTACCTGAAACCACAATGGAAAAAAAAAAGAGCCTGGACAATATCTTTCAAGAAATCATCAAGGAAAACTGCCCTGATATCCTAGAACCAGACAATAAAATAGTCATTAAAAGAATCTATCAATCACCTCCTAAAAATCCCAAAATAAAAATTCCAAGGAATACAGTAGCTAAATTCCAGACCATCAGATAAAGGGGGAAATAATGCAAATAACTAGAAAGAAACAATTCAAATGTCTAAAGCAATTATGTCCATGAAGGAAAGTAAAAATGGGGGAAAAAATATCTCATATGGCACAAAAAAAAAGAGCTTTTACAGCAAAAGATATAATTGATAGAGTGAGATAGGAGTGAGACAATGCTTTAATTTTATTCCTATCTAATTGGTTAAAAGAGAGAAAATTTGCACACATACTCAATTGGTAATAAATATTTATCTTTCCCAATAGCAAGTGGGAAGGGAAGGAAATAAGGGAAAAGCAGGGGGAAAAAAGGAGGATACATAAAAGAACTCACTGGTAAGAAGAAAAACAGACTAGAAGTGGGACAAAATTTTAAAAAGAGAGAATAAACAAAGGAAAATAGAATGAAGGGAAATGAACAGTTAATAATAATAACTATGAACAACATTGAACTCATCCATAAAATAGAAGCAAATAGCATGATGGATAAGAAACTAGCATCCAACAATGTTATTTACAAGAAACATAATTGAAACACACAGTTAAAATAAGGAGCTGGAGGAGAACGTATTATGCTTCAGTTAAAGTAAAAAAAAAAAAATTAGGGGTGGCAATCATAATCTCAGACAAAGCAAAAGCAAAAATAGACCTAAGTAAAAGGGATAATCATAGAAATTACAATATCTTGCTAAAAAGTATCAAAGAAAATGAGGTAATAGCAATACTATACATGCATGTACCAGATAGCATAGCATCCTAATTCTTAAAGAAAAAATTAAATCAATTGTAGGAAGAAATAGCAAAACTGCTTAATCATAAAATAAATAGGAAAGAAATCAAGGAAATGAATAGCATTTTAGAAAAGTTAGATGTGATAGACTTCTGGAAAAAATGAATAAGAATAAAAAGGAGTATACCTTTTTTTTCAGATGTATGTGGCGTATTCACAAAAAAAAATTGGCAAAAGGCATTAAAACCTCACTATGCAGAGGAGTAAAAATATTAAATTCCTCCTTTTTAGACCCAACAATGCAATAAAATTGCATTTAAAAAAAAGGTTATGGAGGTATAGATTAAAAATTATTGGAAACTAAATAATTTAATCCTAAAGAATGAGATGGATCAAAGACAAAATCATAGAAATGATAAATAATTATATTAGAGAATTATAACAATAAGTCCATATTCTAAAATTTGTGAATGCAGTCAAAGCAGTAATTAAAAGAAAATTTACATCGCTAAATATATGTATTAAGAAAAAGAGCATATTGGTAAAGAAGCTAGGGTTCTTGAATTAGGATATCCTTCACACTGGATGCATGAATAGCACATTGTTGCCATTTATGATTCTACTTTGATGCAGTAGATGATGTCAGAGAGTGGAGAGAGAGTGCATGTTGCCACTCCTGAATACCAATTACAGACATGGCAAACGTCATGGCAGTCAGTCTGGGAAACAGTCAGGGAGAGTACAAAAGATATCCTTACCAAAACAAAATTCAATCATTAAAAATTTGTGAGTGTATATTTTTAAACATTAAGTAAACATATACAAATTTAAAAATAGATTCATCTATTGAAATTCATATCAAACTGAAACTTGGATTTAATATGACATGATTGCAAGAGACAGTCGTTAAAGATTAACATCTCTAAGACAAGAAGGAAGAAGTTATTTTCTTCAAGAAAATATGCCATGCAAATTCTAACCAACTAGATTCAATAGGCATTTATTAAGTATGTACTATATGCAAGAAGTATACAATGCATTGGAGCTTAGGGACAGAGAATTGTCAAAGATAAATAAGGCATGATTCCCCCACCTCAAGGAATTTACAATCAATATGTCTTTCTTTTGTTTCTAGGTCTTTTGTGTCATTCTGTACTTTAAAAATGTCAGTTTATAGATAGATAGATAGATAGATAGATATGCATATATGTATATATCTTCCTCATAATAGAGGAAAAATAATAAGATCATTAGACTGGAATGTATTTTATAAGATTATCTAGTCATCCCTTCCAGCAGATATTCATGTTAACTATTCCAGACAGATTATTATCACTGAATGAGGAAATGAAATAATTATGAACAAAAATTATGACAACATGCTGTCTTATACACTATAAATGCTCTATCAATATTTGTTAAATGAATAGAAAACATTTTTCCTCTTTTAAAGAATGTAGTAGAATATAAAAAGCCCATTTCTTATAAAACAAATAACTCTTCTAAATGAGATTTCAGAACTACTAGAACCCATAATTGCTGTAGACTCTGGTCCTATATAAATTGAATCCACTTCAAACAAAATTTTACCCAAGAGTTAAGTCATTCAAATTTTAAAGAGTAGGAAATAAAAGTTTTCCCCAAGTAAAAAAAGTTTTCTCCCAAACTGGTAGGCAACAAGGTAAGATAGGTAACAAAAGCCTAAAATGCTGGAAAATTCAGAGAGAATTGTAATACTTTAGGCTTTTTATTCATAAAAGTAAATAGCTGCTCATTCTTATTGTGTTCTTTCCAAAGCCATTATATTCCTTAGAATTCCATTTCTTGCTAAGCCTGATATGAAATGAATGGTCACACATACCACATGCACACATACATCACCATGATCTTGTCCCAGATTTTTAGAAATCCTACTTTTTGTAGAATTTGGTTCTGAAGTATTTGTCCACCTACTATTCAGTTTAAAGAAAATTCTAAAAGAAATTATTGTAAAGAGACAGATTATGTTTGATGCAATAAAGCAAGATCAAATTCCTGATCCATCTCGCTGACTACAATCCATAATGATGACGGCAAGTTCCCTTCCCCAACTCCCAACCCCCATAATCCCCCAAAGGTATATATTTTACTGGGGATAGTCAATTTCATCAATCAAACATTTTAAGAAAATAGAGGATCACTGTTGTTGTTTGTCCCTTGTTCTTCAACAGGATTATGACATCAGGGAGATGATACCATAACATGAAAGTGAACTAGATTAAAGTGAGGGTAGACTTTCTCCTGCAGAGCCATTTGGGTTCAGTGGCAAGATAAAAATCAGGATGACTGGAGATGACCCTGGATGCAATGGAGACCTTAAACTAAGGTCTTTAGCAACTCTCAGTTTGACTGAGGCAAAGCCCACTCAGTGATTAAGGTTAGGTAAGAATTGAGGCAAAGAATGGCTTCTTTCACCTAATCTAAAAAAAAAAATTAATTTGTGAGGAAAAACCTCAAGGTATCTGGCTAAAACAGAAATGATTGCTATTTACATTTACTCTGAGTCAATTACTTAACTTTGGGCAAAGCATTCACAGGTAAGGATATGATATCCTATGTGGACAGGAGGAAGATGGAGAAAGGGAAAGAAAGAGAAAAAAGAAAAGGCAGGGAAAGGGAAAGAAAGAGAGAAGAGAGGAGAGAAGAGGAGAGGAGAGGAGAGAAGGAGGGAGGGAGGGAGGGAAGGAGGGAAGGAGGGAAGGAAGGAAGGAAGGAAGGAAGGAAGGAAGGAAGGAAGGAAGGAAGGAAAGAAGAAAGGAAGGAAGGAAGGAAAACAGAAAGAATAAAAAAGAATTATGTAGCCAACTGACCAATTCCAATTTAATGGGAGGATAGAAGACTGAATGAGATACTAAAGTACTATTTCACACAATAATGTTCAGCAGAAGTAATCTCGTTCTTTCTTAGACCAATTTGATGCTGTGGGGACCCCCCTAGCACATCATTCTTCAAACAAGTCCATATCTATAAATGTGTAACTATGGATGAACTAACAGAATGAATATTGGTAATTAGGTGTAAACATCTATGCTTTGGGATTTGAAATATTAAAATGACTCCTTTTATTTGCATATAAGTATCCTAATATATTTTAGAAAGACAGTCATGAACTAGTTTATATATCTAATGGAGCCTAGTAAGACAAGATGACCTTTTTAATTGTCATTATGAGAAACACAATTGCTAGTGACTTTGAAACATATGGTAAACTTCATTATGTTCATATATAATAGCTTCTACTTGGGGGCTCATAATGAATATTAATGTCAGGACTCTGGAGAAAAAAATCCCCACTAAATTTTATATTATGTGAAACTTCCTATAAATATCAAAGATCAGGGTTATTTATAGTCCTCAGACTTTTTTCATGGGTGCTAATAAATATTCCATTAAAATGACAAACTTATGAATAATCATTGAATTTTAAGTCTCAAATAATAATTACCTCCAGTATATAACTCTAGGTCAAGTGCCAGAGAACAAAAAGACCTTGCCTGTAAATTTAGCATAAAGAGAACACAGATAATATACCAAAAGCAAAATCAGTGGGGCCTGTTGTGATAGAGTTTCATGGAGTAAAGTGTACTTTGGAACTTCTGGCTAGATATGTGGGAGGTAGCTTTTAATGATATTTATTAAGAAACATTCTGAGGTTTGGGAAGTTGGGAAAAGGCCAGAAAGATGAAAGATGCTGTCAGGATTGAGGGTAGGATAGAATGTAGGGAGTTGGGGAATATCTGAATGGTAACAAAAGGGGCACAGGATATTGCAAAGGTAGAAAGGCACAGGGGAAGCTCTGTCTATGGCAGGCAAGGGAACAGTGGGAGGAGGAGATTAGAATGGTGGGAAAGATAGCTGCCTCGGTCAAGAATGTGCTTTCCTAATGCCAAAATCCTAGTAATTTAATATGATTATATGTCCTCAATGAAAGGAAAATCTTTGACTTAATACCAAATGCCATTCATTATCCATGGGGAAAAGAGGAAAAAACTATTATAAACTGCACTCAACAATTCTCAATTAAAAAAAAAAAAAAACTAGATAATGGTTTAAAAGGTCATCTTGTCTGGCATTGTTCCAAGATTTCCTTTTATGGATAATTTCCATTAACCTCTTTCTGTTTAATTTCCAGTTTTGGTGACAAAATGCATGTAAGAAATGCCCAACTTTCACTAAAATGTAAACCATCACTTCCTTTCTAAAAATGTGAACCTGTTGTATGAGTTGAAGCTTGTTTCTAGCTTATCCAGTTAAGAAAACTACAAGTTACTTACTGGAGAAGAATCAGAGGGGAAATTCCTGAAAATTTTTGCTGTATCACATGGGAAAGAAAAGGTAATGGTCTGATGGCCTATGATGCTTTCACACAGGTATGTTGCTTGTGAAAACGTGGAGTATCCCCAAGATAACAGAGTGGGAGTGTTAGAAGAGACCTTGAGGCATATGTAATCCAAGCCATATTTGAAAGGAATCCACAAAATAACATGCCCGATAAGTGATTATTTAGCTTCTACTTATACAGTATCCAAATCCAATCCATTCATGCTTATATTTACTTTGATGTATAAATGATCTCAGTAATATGAGTTCTCCCTCCCTTTGGCTTCTCAACCTGTGAGACTGATTCTTGATGCTACCATTTTATAAATAGGGGTGCGGGAAGGGGGAGAGGATAATGGGGGAATAAAGGAATAAATATTTCTTTGTACTATATATAGGCAGTGCATTAAACACTTTTTACAAATACTAACTCATTTGAGTTATTTTAAAATAACCCTGAAAGGTAGATATTATTTTCCTCATTTTATATTTGAGGAGCAAAACTGAGCAAACAGAGAGGTTAAGTGACTTGTCTAGATTTACAGAGCCAGTAAGTACCTGAGGCTAGATTTGAACTTGGGGCTTCCTGACTCTAAGCCCAGTGCTTTATTCATTGCACCATCATCTGCCTCAGTGGATGAAGGTCAGCTGCCCCAGTATCCAATGTCATAGAGACTTTCTTCTAGATTTCTTGACGATATCAGTGGAGGACATTATTGAGGGAGCTGTATGGTCTTGCCCAATTCTAGCCTTGTATTATTCCCGCCATTCACTGATATTGATGTGTTCCTGAACTGAGCAGAAGGAAATCATGAAATCATGCTGATTAAATTCACCAATAATTTACAATACATAATCTCATCTGTGTCCTCACTGCAATAAGACATACAGTTCCTTTCTAATCAATTCATTTTTCTAATCTCAACAGCGTTTGTTCTAAACTTTCACATCTCTCCTCAAGGTTCCCACAACACACTTTTCCTCTGTCCTCTCAAAAAAAGTAAGGTCATTTGTTAAGAACTTTCTCTTTTCCTCTCCCCTTCATCTAACACCATTCTGATATCTTCTCCACCATCATCTTCCCCCCTACAGCCTCAGATGAAGAAGTGGCCTTTCTCCTTGACTTGTGCACCTATGATCTCCTGTTCTCACAACTTCCCCAGCAAATTATCCCCTATTTTTATCCTTTCAATCTCTCCTTAACTACTGGCTCTTTTCTCATTGCCTACAAAACTTGCTTATATTTCCCCCATTCAAAAAATCTTAACTTTATCTTAACATCTTTCCTAGCTCTCATTCTCTCTCTTTCCTTCTCCTTCATGGCTAAATTTAAGAAAACCATCTCTATTCAATGCTTCCACTTCCTCTCCTCTTCCTTCTAAATCCTTTAGCATAAGCTTATGACTGAAAGTACACTCAGCAAAGTTATCAGTGATCTCTTAATTATCCAAATTGAATCTTTCTTCTCCTGGAAACTCTCCTCTAACCTCCCAGATTGCTTCTCCTTGTATTTTTTGAGGATTCCTTACCCATTTCATCTCTGCTAATCTTGGTTATTACCTGGGATTTCTTTTTTCTATCTCTACTCTTTTACTTGGTGACCTCATCAATTCCTATAGATTCAATTTCATTCTCTCTGCAGATGATTCCTTGATCTATATATCTAACCTTTGCCTTCTTTCTGAGTCATAATCTCACAATAATTAATGGTTCAACTCCAACTGAATATCCCATAGATATCTCAAACTCAAAATATTTGAACCAGAGCTCATTCTCTTTTCTTTTTTTTTTTTTTAGGAAGATCAGAGTTTTTTTTTAATTATAGCTTTTTATTTTCAAAATATATAGATGGATAATTTTGACATTCACCCCTGCAAAACCCTGTGTTCTATTTTTTCCCTCCTTTCCTCTCCCCTCCCCCAGTTGGCAAGTGAACCAATATATGTTAAACATGTACAATTCCTCTTTATATATTTCTACAAATATGCTACACAAGAAAAATCATATCTAAATAAAAAAATGAGAAAGAAAACAAATTGCAAGCAAACAACCACAAAAAAAAGTGAAAATACTATGTTTTGGTCCACATTCAATTCCTACTGTTCTCTTTCTAGATGCAGATGGCTTTCTTCATCACAAGACCATTGTTGACTAGAGCCATGTCCATCAGAATTAACTGTCCTATAGTTTTGTTGTTTCCTTGGATAATGATCTCTTGGTGCTGATCATTTCATTTAGCATCAGTTCATGTAAGTCTCTCCAGGTCTCTCTGGAATCATTCTGCTGGATGTTTCCTACACAACAGTAATATTCCATAACATTCATATACCACAATTTATTCAGACATTCTCCAATTGATGGGCATCCTCTCAGTTTCCAATTTCCTGCCACTACAAAAAAAAAGGCTGCCACAAACATTTTTGCACATAGGGTCCCTTCTCTTCCTTTAAAATCTCTTTAGGATATAAGCCCAGTGGAAACACTGCTGGGTCAAAGGCTATGTACAGTATGATAGTCCTTTGGGCATACATAGTTCCAAATTGCTTTCTAGAATGGTTGAATCAGTTCACAACTCAACCAACAATATATTAGTGTCCAAGTTTTCCCACATCCCCTCCAACATTCATCATTATCTTTTCCTGTCATTTTAGCTAATCTGAGGTATACCTCAGAATGGTCTTAATTTGCATTTCTCTGATCAAGAATGATTTAGAGCACCTCTTCTTCATATGACTAGAAATGGTTTTAATTTCTTCATCTAAAAATTGCCTGTTTATATTTTTGACCATTTATCAATTGGAGAATAGCTTGTATTCTTATAAATTTGAGTCAATTCTCTATATATTTTAGAAATGAGGCCTTTATCAAAACCTTTGAATGTAAAAATGTTTTCCCAGTTTAATGCTTCCCTTCTAATCTTGTCTGCATTGGTTTTGTTGGTACAAAAACTTTTTAACATAATATAATCAAAATTATCCATTTTGCATTCAATAATGTACACAAGTTCTTCTTTGGCGACAAAGTCCTTCCTTCTCCACAGACCTGAGAGTAAACAATCTTTTGTTCTTCTAATTTGCTTACAATATTACTCTTTATATCTAAATCAAGAATTCATTCATTCTTCCCCTAAATTCTAATACTTTAGGGCACCTCCTTAGTCACCCAAGTTTATCATTTCAATGTACTCCTTGAGTCTTCAATCTCATTCACTTAACATATCCAATCTATTGCCAAATGTTGTGGTTTACACTATTTCTCATAACATATCTCCTTCTCTTTACTCAAACAAACTCCAGATGAGGTCTTCATCACATCTTGCCTAAATTTTTGTGATAGTCTTCTTTCTAACTGATTTCCCTGACTCACATCTCTCCTATTCCAACAAATCTACTAAGCTACAGAGGTGACTTTTTTAATGCATGAATCTGACTATTTCCTATCTCCCACTTCACCACCAATTCAAAGAACTACAATGGCTCCTTATTCCTTGCAGAAAAAAAAAAAATCACATATGTATTATGTATGTGTGTGTATGTATGTGTGTATACACATATCCCTGTCTGGTGTTTTAAATCTAAATAAGCCTGTACCCTTCCTTTTCAGTCTTTTCATACTTCATTTTATTTTATAATCCAAGAATATTGGCCTCCACAAATTACTTCTTATTGACCATAAATATTATTTATATGTACCTAGTTATTTACATATTGTTTTCCCATTCAAATGTAAGTTCTTTGAGGGCAGTGACTATTTTGCATTTTTTGGTATCCAGAGTGCTTACTTAGTACAATGTCTGACATAAAGCAAATATTTGATCAACATTTGTTGACTAACAGACCAATTAGCTACATAACTGGCCCACCTTTTTTTCCAGTCATATATTTCTCTGTCCTTTTATACTCTGGTATAATGGAAATTCTCTGTTGCAGCAGCCACTAAGGGTTTCTTCATTGCCTTTGGTGTTGCCTTCAAATTTAATTACCTTTGAAAGACTGAAAGTCATTCTAATAAATATCTGTTAAGTTAAATCAAATGGTCCAACTTTCAAAGTCCTTTTATATACTAAATTTATCATTCAAAGGCTCCAGACTAATGAATATAAATGTAACCACTCAATAGCTATGAAAAGTGAGGGAATGAGAATTTAACTACAATACAGACTGGTTACTCAAAGTAAATAAAGTATCTGCCTACTGATAGACTAAAAGTCCCAGAACTCATTGAATTCAATAAACATTTATTAAGCACCTACTGAATTTGCAAGATTATATTTTCATTTCTGAGAATACAAAGATGGAATTTTACAACAGTGATATTAGGAACATGGTGATTAAATAAAATTATGTTCTATAAATATGTTGGCATTTAAAATATGAGAGGATTCTTTGTCACAAATATTTGATTATATAAAATGATTATTTAGGTAACCATTGATGGTTCCATCTTTCTCCAAAAATATTAAATTGGAGTGCCTCTCTGAAATCATATGCTGATCATTTCTTACACAACAATAATATTCCATAAAATTCATATACCATAACTTATTCAGCCATTCTCCAATTGATGAGCATCCACTCAGTTTCCAGTTTCTGGACACTACAAACAGGGCTGCCACAAACCTTTTGAGCATAGTTCCAAATTGTTCTCCAGAATGGTTGGATACGTTCACATTTCCATCTACAATGTCTCAGTGTCCCAGTTGTCCCACATTCCCTCTTTTGCTTATCTCTAATTAATAATATGACTAGAAATAGCTCTAATTTCTTAGTCAAAAATTGTCTATTCATATTCTTTGACCATTTATCAATTGGAAAATGGCTTGTATTTTTATAAATTTGAGTGAATTCTCTATATATTTTAGAAATGAGTCCTTTATCAGAGCCCTTGGAGGTAAAAATTGCCTCTATGTTCTGAAAGGGCCTCTCTTGTAAAGGGATACAGGCCTTTGGTAGAATAGATAGAGGAAGAGGAAGTCTAAAGACAGGCAGGAGGGGAAAAAAAAAGAAAAAACTACTGGCAGACAGACAGAAATACAACTGCCATCACCCCACCCCTTTCTCCTTTTACTCTGTAAAAAGTTATTTGTTTATTTTACATTCAATGGCAAATAGGAATTCTGCTTACTTTAGCACTATTCTTTCATTTCTAAGCATAAGACAGCTTCATGGAAGAGAAACTATGAGGCTAAAAGGAATGAGTTATGACTGAAAGCTAAAATTTAAGACTTAGTAAAAGAGAATAAAGAGGAATGAAGGGGGAAATCTTTTCACACAAGCATTGAAAAAATATGACAGCCAGGGCAAAAATTCCAGTGACAAATAGTAGAATTTATTGGGATTAATTCAACTCGACAAAAAATTTAGCAAACTGCCTACCTTGCCTAGAACACTGTGCTAAGTAATGAGAGAGTTATTGGTAGGGGGAAGGAAGAAAAAAGAGGGGTTAGCTAACACTTGATCCCTTCCTTCATAAACCTTATAGTATAGGAGATGCAAAAGACAAAAATAGAAAAATTTAATATACAACATAACATAAATCCCCATCTTGTTTAGTCATTTTCAATCATGTCTAACTCTCTATGACCCCATTTGGGGTTTTCTTGAAAAAAGACACTGAAGTGATTTTCCATTTCCTTCTCCAGCTAATTTGACAGATAAGGAAATTGAGGCAAACTGGGTTAAGTAACCTGCTCAGGGTCACACAACTAGGAAGTATCTGAGGCTAGATTTGAAATCAGGAAGATAAGACTTTTTGATTTTAGATCCATCACTCCATTCACTGAGCCACCTATCTGTTTTGCATCTCATTCAAAACCAAGAACTACCAGAAAGCAGAAGGATATCATTAATGTTGGGAGATGAAGGCAACAATGGCATTTGAAGTGCTCTTTGAAGAATGTGTGAGAATTCAACAGGCAAAAGTGGAAAAAATATTTTTTAGACTGGGGAAATAGTGTGTAGAAAATACTGAGTCAAGACATGTTTGGCTAATAAGTGTTCAAGGCAAGACTCAAGAAATATACTCATCCCTGCTTTTCTTAGGACTCATGTCTCTTCTTGTCCAACTTTTGGAAAGAAATGATTTGCTTTTTCTTTTTTTTTATGCTGAGGCAATTGGGGTTAAGTGACTTGCCCAGGGTCACACAGCTAGGAAGTGTTAAGTGCCAGAGATCAGATTTGAACTCAGGTTCTCCTGATATCAGGCCTGGTGCTCTATCCACTGCACCACCTAGCTGCCTCCAAGGATTCATGTTTTAATAGAAAATGTACAATCCAGCATGAGGGTGGTACATAGTATCCTTAACTGAGAATACAAATATTACAAATAACACAAATCCTTTTTAAAATGCTATCTGTTTTGCAATATATTAAAAACATAGGTTTCAGGCAATTTATTTTGGGCATGAAAAATTGGAGGCATATATACATAATATATATATATATACACACATACACACACATACATATACATATGAATAAACAAGCACATATATACATACAAAATCCACTGTCTTCTTTCAGTGTGTTTAATGCACTAAAAATGAACACTTTCCAAAATGACTGCAATAAGTTTTTGTTTCTTAACCAAGAAGTTATAAGGACATTGCAAGGGGAAAGAAAACCAGGCTTAGGATGAATGTCTTAAGCAATTAAAGCACTGTCACTGATAAAGAAAAGATATGATATCAAGGAGCAAACTTTTCACAATGAAAGATTACACAATGAGGTTTCCACATTCTACCTTTTGGAGAATGAGTAAGAATACCTTGAATCTGTAATATCTATAACAAATCTCTATGTGCCTAGTGGAAGCTCCAACAAAATACTTTTTAAGTGGGTGAAATAAAGAATCATGAAGAAAATTATAAATAATGCCTTCCTATTACAGCGGTCAGAGTAATTAATAAGCTATTAGTGAAATTGTCTATGCAAAATTTGTTTTAAGTATAAATAGTTATAAATGTAAATCCAATTAATTCTGTTGTTTAAATTTAAATTTAAAGCAGAGAAGTTTTTCCCTAGGAGAATTTCTGGCCATTAAAACTCAAGTACATGGATAGCGCTACCTGCCACTGTGGGGAAAACACACCCCAATAAAATGTCAGCATAATATACCAAAGTAGAGGTAGATGGTGCTTTAATTTTATAAAGCAGTTTATTGGTGATGACAATGTAGTCTACTCCATTTCCAGCTAGGCTGGCATTTTTTTCAAGTTATAAACATATATCACAAATTTGTTCATTTACTGGCGGTTGCCCAGAGAATACAACAATTGAGCACAGGAACTTTAAGGTTCAGCTGACAAGTGTGAAGGGACAAGATGATAGATTTCTATGAAAAATCTACAAAAAGGAATGTTATTTTATAGATAATCAAGTATGGTAAGATGAATTATGGGTACTATCCATCACTTTTTATGATATAGGAGTTGCCATATCAAGGCACCATTTGTTGCAATACATCCTACAAAAAATAGTTCAAACTATCAGAGGATATTTCACAGGGGACCTCTAAAGGATATTTTAAATGAAGAAAGGGAACAGAATTTGGATAGTTGTATCAATAAATGTGAGAAATTAAGAACAAAAGGAAATATAGAAAGCAGTTTGCTGAGCTAGAAAAAGCATTAGAGGTCATTTCATCAAAACCCCTCCTTTTACAGATGAGAAAACCAGATGCAGAGTTTTTAATTTCACAAAGATAGTTAAGGACAAACTCATGGCTAAGAACCTGTTTCATATCACAGTTTCTCTGGTTTAAATATAATACCTAAGATCATTCAATTTGGTTCAATGTATATTTATTAAATCTACTCCATTCAAAGCACCTATAATAGCTCCTGAGTAGAAAAAGAAAAACAAATATCATGTCCCTATTCTCCTGGTTTTTATCAACCTCATAAAACAAAAAGCCCTTAACTCAATGTAGTGAGTGATTATCAGATTTTTGACTCCAACTGTGGTGGCTTTGCAGGGTTGATATATCCATGGTTTCTTATTTCAATACTCCAAAGCTCAGAAGTTATATCATATGTGCATATAACTACATATGATGCAATCAATTCAGATTTGGGCAGAAATTTTTCTTTATTTCTCATTTTCAGGTAACAATAAATTATATAGCACATAGGGAAAGATGAATGACTTGATTTTCAAAATGCCTATTTCTCATATTTTTTTAGTTTCAAATTAATATTAGGGCTTCTTTTCTGAAGTTTCATTTTTTTTTAATTTTAAAACAGACATATAATTTCACTGGTATAGGGAATGTTCAATAAGGACACTCAATCTACCAAACCAAATCAGCAAACTATTCTGTAATTGAGACTCAGGGAACTTGGAAGTTAAGTGACTTATCCAGGATCTTGTGATCACAAGATCAGTATGTATCAGAAGCAGGATTTGAATCCAGGTCTTTCTGGTTCTGAGACTAGCTCTCTCTATCCACTATCCCAGATTGCCTCTCATGAATTATAAATAGTAAAACTAAAATCAAATATTGTTCTTCTCATCCCCTACATTTCAGTCAAACTCAATTATTCCCCTCAGTCCATTGAGGGCATCAGTTCATTGAGGGCATCAGTTCATTTCCCATTTTGGTGCTTTTTCGTAGGCTGTCCTCCATACCTACAATGCACTCCTTCTCATCTCTGACTCTTAGAAGCTCTTCCCTGACTTCTAGTCAGAACTTAAGTGTAATTTCTCATGGGATGTCTTTTTTGAGAGTACCATACCTAGGTATAAATGCCACCTCCACCTGTTCATCCTACACTTTATTATGCACTTACTTATAAGCACACCTGAGCTGTTTCATTTGTAGTTTTTGCACTCTGACCATCTAATTCAATAAATATTTATTAAGCACCTACTATGTGCTAAGCATTGTACTAAATGCTGGAGATACAAAAAGAGGCAAAAGACAGTTCTTGCCTCAAAGAGCTTACAACCTAATAGGAAAGACAAATAACTAACAAATATATAAACTATATATGGAGACATATATATATATATATATATATATATATATATATATATATATATATCCTATAGAGAAAGACAGAGAGAAGGAGGGAGGGACAGAGAGAGATACTCTCTCTATATATATGTACACAAGCAAGGATAAATGGGAGGTAATTGAAAAAGGAAAGCACTAGAATTAAGAGAGATTAGGGAAAGCTTCATAAAGAAGTTAAAATTTATGCACATATTTAACCTACATCAGATTGCTTGCTGTCTTGGAGAGGGGGAGGGAGAAGAGAGAGGAAACACAAAGTTTTATAAAAATCAATGTTGAAAACTATCTTTACCTGTATTTGGAAAAATAAAATATTATTGGATGAAAAGGGGGGGGTGTAGAATTTAAATTAGAATTCAAAGGAAGCTAGAAAGGTGGGTGTATAGTTGGAGCAGAGGAAGGAAAGCATTTCAAACATGGAGAACAGATGGAGAAAATGTCCAGAGTTGAGAGATAAAATGTCTTGGACAAGTGAGGAGACAAGTGTCTTGGGATCAAAAATTAGGTTTGGGGAGTATGGTGTAAGAAGACAAGTAAGGAAAAAAAGAAGACTGGAAAGGCAGGAGGAGGTAGGTTTTGAAATTCTTTGAATGTTAAACAGAGTATTTTGAACTTGTTCTGAGAGGCAATGGAAGACACTGCAGTTTATTAAATGGGGGTGACATCCTCAGACCTTAGGAAAATCACTTTAATGGTTGAAGAATGTATTGGAGCAGGAAAACCCTTGAGGAAGGCAGCCCCACCTGCAGATAATATATCCCTGGGTATGGATTTAGGTTTAATAAGCATAATGTTGAATATCAGAAACCTAGTGTCCACAAGGGCTCTCCCATTATTATGACCCTAAGGGCTAGGGGTAACATCAGTGATAATCCAACTCCTTATTTTACAAATGGTGCAAGAGGTGTGGAGATACTGGCAAAGTACTTACATAAAGAGCTGGTAACACATTAGAACAATTTAAGCAATAAAGATCATGGAAATAGATTGTGAGCCTCTCAAGAACAAGGACTGTCTTGTGCTTTTCTATGTATACTCTGCACTTAGCACAGTTCTTGACACATGCAAGGCAGTTAACAAATATTAACTGACTGATACTACAAAGTGAAATTTTCTAAGGAAGAGAAAAGATGGTTTTACAGGAATGGAGAAAGTGGGGAAAGAGATGAAGGAACACTTATCAGCCTGAACTAAAAGCTCAGTGCCAGAAAAGCATAAAGAAGATCTGCTAATAAAGAACAAAGTTTCCAAAGAGGGAAGAAATGAGGGAAAAATGACTCAAAGATAATGTTTTTCTAAAAAGTTGATGTACTACCACCCTCAACCTCCACAAAAAAGGGGGTGAATAATTCATGGGAGAGCAAACGTTCATGCTGAGAACAGGGTTTTTTTAAGTGAGAAAATAAACTTTTCTCCAAATCTTTTGTTTTTGTTCTTCACATTTCCAAATATACCAAAATATGATACTTGTATGATTTATACATAATACATTTTTTGTTCCTAAACTAACAGATTGTAAAGGAAACTAAGAAATGATTAAATATTCTTCAAGCTCCCCTCAAATTCCTATTCTTTCTCCTCCCTTAAAATGAGGATAGTTCTACACCACTCCCTCCTATGATTTTAAACTTTCTGGAAGTCATACTTCTCCAATCACATACAATAACATCATTTTATGGTCATTTTCTCTAGTATTTCAGTTTCATAAAGGGTGAGAAGAATATTGTTCATTTTGTGTAGGCAGAGCATCCTGTAATATATATTCTTATACATATATAACCATATCTATAATTTCTTTCTCTGTGCACATGCAGAGCAACAGCTATAGAGAAAAAACATATAGCTATAGATGTATATGTGTGTGTCTATATATATATATATAATATATATATATATACATAATTTCTATAAATGAAGAAGCAGGCAAAGAAATATTAAATGATTTACCCAGGCTCACACAGCAAGTGCTTGAGGATGCATTTGAACTTTAGTCTTCCTAATTCCAGATTCAGCATTTCTATCCACTTTCGCCACCTTAGAGATCCTGTGTCTAGTGAAGGGGATTTACCCTTCCCTTTATGATCTTTTTTTTTTTTTTTCATTGAAAATGAGGTCATTAGAAAAAGGAAGCTTTTTAACCTAAAGGCAAGATTTCCAAGTCCAAACACTTAATCCAAAGTAGGCCTCCTTGTCAAGTTCTGCACCTCCCCAGATCCTTTTCCACACTCCCCAAAGCAAACAAATGGAAGTTACTAAATGAGATTTCATTCATGCACAGCAAAGCAAAATATTGCCATTGGATATTCTCTTTTAGAATCCTTTGATATTGGGAAGTTTCCGCTGTATCCAGCTCTGCTGGTTCACCAAGCCAGATTTTTGCACTACATCTGCAGTATCTTTTATACTTGGGCAGCTGGCACAAAGTGAGAAAATTCATTAACATGCTAATGATGTCCTATTTAAAATTCCAGCTCTGATTATTCTGTGATTAAATCTCTCCCCTTAACGTCTGCTTCCTTATATCTGCCTTACAGTGCGAAATCAACAATATTAATAAAGTACAATACAGATTACCAATTTATACACAAGGGATGGAAAAACACTTATGTAAATCTTAATGTTTAGTTTTTTTCCTGAAAAGCATATGCACCAGACAGCAAAAAGTATAATAATTTTGTATGACCCCCCCATACAATAATTAAAGGCATACAGTTAATTTCCATAAGTATTTAGGGGCTAAAAGATAAATTAATCTTTTCATTTAATTTCCCTGCCCTTAAAACTTGAGTGAAATTCAAATATTCTCTCTTGAAGTCTTAAGAAGAGAGTTATTTCTCTCCCTAGAATTCCTCTTTGTGATAGATACTTTTAAATCAGCAAAACAATTACATTGACTCTCCATTCTTGCTTTTAAAGTGTATCTAAACACTATTTCACCTTCTTATCCCAAAACTCAATTCTTCTGTTTCATTCCTCTGGGCTGCCCCAATTTGCATATTTTATTCAGACAACTAAGGCAAATGTCTTATAGCACCTTCATTTTAAGTTAATGCCATCAAATTCTCATAATTTCATCAAGATGAGAAACCTACTTGGAGTAAGTAGGTTAACATCAAAAACAAAAACAAAACTTAGAAGTTGGCAACTAGTCCCATCACTTCCTTGCAAATAAAGGGAGAAGAAATGCAAGCTGTCATATTTTATATTCTTGGGCTTAAACATCAATGTAGACATTGACTACAGCCATGAAATTAAAAGGCGCTTATTACTAGAAAGAAAAGCTATGTCAAATCTGGACAAAATACTCAAGATCACCTTGCTGACAAAGGTCCATATAGTCAAAAATATGATTTTTCTGTAGCAACGGATAAGTAGGAGGGTTATATTCTAAGGAAAGTTGAGCCCTGTGGAATTGACACTTTCAAATTATGTGGCTAGTAAAGACTTTTGAGGTTTCCTTGGATAGCAAGGAGATCTAACTAGTCAATATTTAAAGAAATTAATGCAAGCTATTCATAGGAAGGTCAACTACTGAAAGTGAAAAATACCGTGGCCACATAAAGAGAAGATGGGATTCACTGGAAAAAAAAACAAAACAAACAAAAAAAAAAAACTCTGATGTGGAAAAGATTGAAGGCAAAAGGAAAGGGGGACGACCAAAAATTAGATGAGTAGAGAGTGTCATGGAATCAACAACCATAAGCAGGAACAGACTTGAGGAGATAATGGAGGATAGAAGAGCTTTGAATGTTAAGGTCCAAAGGATAATGAAAAGGCATAATTGAATGACTGAAAAAACAACATTTCTTTAATCAAGAGTATCCAAATTGTGCTTTTAATTTGAAAATGTAAACAAAAAAATTAAGTTTCACAACAATTTACCGAACTTCTATTAGACACAGGGCACAATGCTAATCACTCTGGGTAATACAAAGAAGGATAATGCAGTCTCCAAACTCAAGACATTGGGGGCCTCTGGTTGGGGCCGTTCCATTTGCTCAGTTACAAGGTACAACAAGAATGGGTAAGGTCATCAATACTCTTCATCAAGTTATGATAAAAATAATAGTAGTAAATGTTGTACTTTAAGGGTTGCAAAATATTTTGCAGTTATTATTTAACTGGATTATTAAACTAGCATGGGAGAAAGTTACTATAGATATTATTCATTATTCCTTTTTTAAGGATGAGGCTCAGAGAATATTTGCTATGATCACATAGCTATTAAGCATCAGAGAAATTTTTTGAATATGGAACTTCTAGAGTCTGAATCCATGGTCTTCCAATATGACAAACTAATAATCATCATCATCATCATAATAGCATGTATATGATACTTACTATGTACAGGGAATATTGCTTTGCAATTATTATCTCATTTGATCCTCATAACAATCCTGCAAGGTGGATGCCCCATTTTTATAGATGAGGAAACTGAGGCAAACCGATTAAGTGATGCCCAAAGTTGCACAGCTAATAAATGTCTTGTGCCAGATTTGACTCCTACTCTAGTTTATTTTTTTCTTTATTATGAATAGAATGCTTTATATTATAGTAGCTTCCTGATTATTTCCTGCTTGATTACTATTGCTATAATAATTTGTTGGCTTTTTTTGGTCGATATATGTGATTTCAGCGATGTGGGAAACTAACAATAGGGATATTCCCTCCATTTTTGGACACCAACATCTCCTCTCTAACTTGTAATAGTATTATAATATGGGCTGAGATAATGAAAGGCCTACAACTTGTCACTTGCCCACAACTACTCTATGTGAGAGGAAGGCCTTGAGCCCTGGTCTTTCTGGCTCGAAGTCCATCCCACTCTATCCATTCTGCCAAGACTCTCCTCATTAATAATAGAGATTAATAAAATATAGTTAATAAAACATTTATGTCACACCTTAAAATTCACAAAGCACTCTCATCAGAACAATCCTGTAAGATAGGTAGTGCATATATTATTTATAATTCCCATTGTCAGAGGAAGAAACTGAAGTTCAGAGAAAATAATGTAATAGACCCATGATCATGAATCTAGTGTTACATCTCCTGACTCCAGATCTAACACATTTTCTAATGTGCTTTCTAATTTCATTTTCTGTATTCTATTCACTTTGAAATGCTTCTACTAATATCCAGTCTGACCTAGCAAGTGCCTGGTTTCTGCTTCAGTCTGCTCTCCCAATTTCTAGAGTCCCTCTCCCTTCTATGGATCAATAAGGAGTACTCCTGCCTCAGTCTGATCTCCAGGATGTTATCACTGGTGATTAATTCCTTTTCTTGTGCTACTCAGTGTTGGGGGTCTCAACAAGGAATGCCAGATAAAACTTCAAGTACTGAAGAGGATATGAAATATATACCTATAAAGATAAACAAGGATACAAATTGTATGTCTTTAACTTAAGTTTGTAATATTGTTGCATATTATTTCTCTTTATACAATTTCTATTTCAGTCAAATTGTTGCCAAATGTTATATGTATAAAATATTCTATCCTCCATGTCTATGTCTTTGTGATTAAAGGTGCTTCCCTATGTCTGGAATGCAAGCAGACAATCAACAAGCATTTCTTAAGTACCTACTATGTACTGAGGATGCAAAGAAAGGCAAAAGACAATTCCTGCTGTCAAAGTGCAGCACAGAGTCTAATGAGGGAGACAAAATGCAAATAGCTGTGTACAAATAAACTACGAACCTGATTAAAAGAATATAATATAAGATGCTAAAATTAGGGCGGATTGAGAAAGACTTCCTTACAAAATGGGTTTTAGCTGGAACTGATGGAAGTCAGTAGGCAAGAGTGAAAAAGGGGAGACTTCTAAGCATGTAAGCACCCAGTAGAAATTGCTAGGGTCTAAAGATGGAGTGTCTTGTTTAAGGAGTAGTAAGGGGGTCAGTGGATTCACAGAGTATGTGAGAGGGAAAGCTTAATAAAATAAAATTTAAAAAAATAAAATAAAAAAACAAAGTTTAATAAAATGGTAATATTTAATAGAAAGAGGGAAAAAAGTTGGCAGTTTATGAAGGACTTTGATACTTAATCCCAGGAGTGATGGAAAGTTATTGGAATTTAATGAGGGGGAAAGGAGGGGTATGACATGGACAGCTCTAGACTTTAGGAAGTTCCCTTGGATCCTGAGTGGAGGATGGACTGGAGAGGGGAGACATTCATGGCAGGCTGACCATCCATCAGTCTAATGCGATGCCCATGTGTGAGATGCTGAGGGCTTGGTCAGGATGGTGACAGAAGGGTCAGAAGAGAGAAGACCCCTACCTCATTGAATCTCTATGTCTCTTCCAAGCACAAGAGTGGTTTGATTTCCAAAAGAGGACTTTTCACATGCCCCATGTTATTAGGTCCTACATTGCTTCTGACCCAGTAGAAAATAAAGCCCTGTGAGGCTCATTATATGCAAGGGCTGTTTTGTTTTTATCTTTATATGTTCAACATTTAGCACACTACCTTGTACACAGTAGGGGTTTCATAAATTTTCTTGAATTGTATCAAGGCAAATTGAGGGTATAAATTTGGGATCAAATACAATCTACTTTGAATTTTTTTTTAAGTTCATCACATATGTACCCAAGGAAACAACAAAAAAGACATACAAAAAGTTGGCAATTCCATATTTCATAAATATATACACATTAAAATTTTATCCAAAATTAAATTCATATTGTAATACAGCCCTCAATTAAGTGACTCCAAATGTAAATTTCTAAAAGGAATAAGCTATAAGCTTCTGATGAAAAGGAACTGGAATACACCCACCTAGGGAATGGAGAGGAAGGAAAAAAAAAGAAATTTACATGTTAACTTTATTATATATTTAAAAGGAATAACAAGTTTTATAGAAGAGATTTACAGTCCCATGCGCAATCATCTTTTTTATTATACTATGTAATAGAAATGTTTTATTTCCATAAATTAGAAATTCCAATAAATTAGAAATAAAATAAATTTTAAAAAATTAAAAAAACTGTTTCATATTTGTTCACATTTTCAAAGCCCAGTATAGCACTTGACATATAATAGGTACCTAATAAATCTTTGGTCATCAATTGATTGATCAATCGATATATTATATTCAATGTTCTTAGAAGAATGAGATACTATGGGATATGGAGGAAGAAAAGAAAGAGCTTTGCAAATGATATGAGAGATTCCCCTATAATGTGTCTCCAGTGCTAGGATTTTGGGAAACAATCAAATGAAGAGATTGTCTTCCTTCAAGTTCTACCTACCTTTTTCAAAAAGATTTTCTTTTAATGCTAGTGCCTTCCCTCTGTTGATTATTTTCATTTAATCATGAATATATCTCATTTTACACAGTTATCTTTCCTAGATTATGAACTCTTCGAGGACAAAGACTATCTTAATCTTTCTTTGACTTCACAGCACTTATCACAGTCCCTGGAACTTATATAGTAGTTACTTAATAAATGTTTATTTACCACAAGACTAAAATGTCTATCATGTCAGTCCTGGGAATGTATGCTAATGAGCAGAGCATGTGGTGAGAATAAATAGTGTGAGTATAGAGAAAGAGATGAATAGAATCTGGGAGGAGCAGAAAAGCTAGAGATTACTATCTTGATGCCCAAGTCATCCTCCCCTTGTGTTTTCATTGTGGTACATGAGAGTATTAATAATGATTTATGTTGAAAACAGAGGGCATAGCAAATAAAATGTTGACCTTGCTGTCAGAACAACCTGAATTCAAATCCTTCATCTAACAAATACTAATTGTGTGATCTTGGACAAGTAACTTTAGCTCTCATTTCTCCAAGCCATTCTCTGAGACTATAAATTTCAGAGAAGATTCCAACCTACTTTGGTAGAAAGAAGAGAGTTTTCTCTTAATGGGATTACTTATACCAATAAAATCATATTCTGTCCCTATCCTTGGGTGGATCCAGGGTGGAGATTTATTCTGTACTGGAGGTCACACTCAAAATTCTTGGGAAATGGAGGAATAAATCATCTATGTTTTTGTTATAACCTGGAAAAAGCTGTCAGCTACTTACTCAACTCCAATCCTTAGAGAAAGGGTGCCCAAGTACAGACTTCCGAACATAATTCATGTCTGTATACAGCATTTCTCTTTCTCCTGTTACAGATATATAAATACACATAACATAGCCTTTGTAAAATATATTTTCTGGAATTACAAATCCAACAATTGGTAGAATGTGGAATGTGGCTTATTTCATCTCGGTTGGGAATTCCTCTTTTTTTCCCTCCAAGATTATTCATTTTATTTGCCAATATCCAACAAATAGATCCAGAAAAAACCCCAAAGACTATATAGTTCAGATCTGACCATCTTTACATCATCTTTCTTAGACTATTATCTGAAGGAAATCCAATGAGAGTGAACTCATTGCTTCTGAAGTCCTTTATTCTTTTGGTCATCTTGAATTACCCAGAATTTTTTTTTTTTTACATTAAGCCTAAATCTGACTCTGCAAGTCTTACTCAGCACTATTTTTTCTATCTAAGTCAGAGCAGAAAAAGCCTAATCCTTCTTTCAAATATCAGTCCTTCAAATTCTTGAAAGCTACAATCATTTTTCTCTAAATCTCTTTTCCAGATTAAGAAACTATAATTCTTTTCAGCAATTCTTATGGCTTCCCTAATTCTTTTACCTTCATGGTCACCTTCTTCTGGAAAAATTCTAATTTGTCTGTCTTTCCAAAAAGATGATATCTTGAGGGTGAAAACATTATTCCAGATGTAGCCTGGCAAGAGCAGGGCAGGACAGAACCAGCTCCCTCCTTGTGGAAAGTTGATTTGCAAACTAAAAGGTCACCTATTGCTTCCTTGAAGTTCCATTCAGCCCAAAGTACTTCAAATCCATTTATTACTCGATAGGTTCTAGGAGTGGATTTAGGAGAATGAGGAAGAGATACAGTAAAAAGCTAGTGCAAGTCACAGAGAAGGCCTTCGTGATGGTAATGAGCCATCTGCAATTTGGAATCCTCCATGGTAACAAATTCTCATTCCATTTGTTTATGTTTTATTCATCACATATAAAGTACTTTGTGAAATGACAATGATGAGCTCCTCAAAATACTGTATGCTTTTTTCTTTGAAAAAAAAATATGGGGGCTATTAATGGATTTCAATAGCACAACAGTTCCACTGAAAATATCTCTATACTAAATTTGTCCATCTCTGTCACAACTCCCACATTCTTAAATGTAACAGGATTCCCATTTTGTGCCAAAAATAAGGTGCTTGAAGAAGATCATAGATTTTTATTTTTTATTCAGTTAAAACAACTTGTAAGCCAAAGTATATTAAAAAGTATTCATGATGATAATTTACACTACTTATAAAAATCAAGTCAAAAGAAATCACACTTCATTTTGTAGTGTGTGTGTGTGGGCTGGGGAATGATATGAATTCTTAGCAACCTAATTATTAATTATAGACTGATGTTATGCTGCATAATGGATTACGATGTGGGAAAAAACTTGTAACTAAATTCAGAAAACTTGGGTTAGAGTTCTGACTCTTTCACTTATACTGGTCATATGACCCTAAATAAATTCTTCAACTTTCCATAAATTTAGCTTTCTACATTTGTAAAATGTATATAATATTTGCACTTAGTATGCAACATTTATATAATTAGTGTAAAGAAAAATACTTTCCAAAATATACAATGGTATATAAATGGGACCTATTATTATTATTCAATGATATGCACATACCCCCATGTCACCCTCCCAAAGCATATTATCAGTGGAAATGAAAAGCAAATATAGCATAAAGGGGATCTAGATTGGTGAATCAACTGGGAAATATACATTAATGGGAGGGCATAATGACAATACATATTACTCTCATTGACTTATAGGACCCCATGAAAAAGAAGGAATAACTCAAACACTTCCAAAGGTTTTCATATTGTAGCATATGCTCTGGTGCTACTTTTCCAATTCCCACCCAACTTGATGGGTGTAATTCCCACAGCTTGGCTGACATGTGTTCTTTCAATGTCCTAAGAGTAGCACTGAAAGTTGGGGAGAATAAATGACTTTCTAATTCTTTAACTCATTAGGTCCCATTGATTTATTTCTTTTCATTATCAATTATATCAATTAGACAAATTACTTTTAGTTCAGGATAGTAAGTAAGATGATATAGAAGGAATAGCTGGTATAAAACCATATCCCAAAAGTCTGTGACACATTCTCCCACCAATATATATACAGGATCTAAGGGAAAGTGAACTCAAACTTAAAGTACAAATATAGCATAGGGTCACAGTTTCTGGTTACTAAAAGTCTCTTTCTTCCTTCATTGATATGCTCCTAAAGTTCTTTAAGAATGGGGAAAGTCTCTGCTCAGCTTCTTATAGCATCTTAAAGCTGTCTTTCTTCAATATGATTAGTTTGTCCTTGTCTTCCAAAGCAAATACTTTTTCTTCTATGATGGAGATGCTGCTAAGATTAGGACATTGATGGAAAATCCAAAATCCTCTAAACCTTTGAAGTTCATAAAGTCTTTCTCTAACCAAGGGGTGGAAGAAGACAAGGAAAACACTTTTTTCCCCCAAATTGATTCCTTCTCGGAGGCTTGACTGGGAGGTTTCCACACCTAAACTGCTAGATAATTAAATCTACAGGTTCCAAACTTGGCCTGCTATTTTTATCTAAAACTCAAAGAGTATTACCAGTTTCCAATAAATCCAAAAATACTTACCGTGAAGCATCATTTCACTTCATGGAATGGATTTTAAGGATTTCTGAATATCAAGAATTTTTCACACTTAGTCTAAAGTGATTGATTGATACAAGAGAATTATCTGGACTTAGTTCACATTTCAGGGATGTCATCTAATCACTTATTCTAAGTGGCAGAAGTGGTAACTGGGTGATTAACTCAACTGATTCCAAATCCTCCTATAGAACCCAGCTTCTTAAACTTTGGATCACAACCCCATATGGGATCTTGTAACTGAATGTGAGGGTCATGAAATTGTAATTGGTTATCAATAAATATTTGATTTGTATACCTATTTTATATACTTAAAAATGTAGGGTTATGTAAAAATTTCTCAGGTGAAAAGGGGTTGTAAGTGGAAAAAGTTTAAGAAGCCCTGCTATAAAGTAATAGAATATTAGCAACATATAATCATAGATTTAGAGTTTGAACAATCTTAGAGATTATATAGTTTAACGTACTTCTTTTACAGATAAGAAAATGAAGTCTCAGAGAATTTAAATGATTTGCCCAGAAATCAACTAAAGCCCTCATTTCTCATACTTTCTACCAAGCCACAGACTTTAAAGGTCATTAACTTTAGAAGTGTAAATTTGATCTCCTCTACCTAAAAAAAATAAACTACTGGATGAATCATGCATTTTTTATTTGTTTTCAAATTTTAGTATTCATTCAAAATAGTCTATTATATATTCTTCAAAAGTTTCACCACTATTTGAAGCAAATAACTTCCCAATTATTTTTGTAATTTTTCTGTTTTTCTCATTAAACTAATTATTTCTTTAGGGACAAAAATGAGACTGATTCTTTGCCTTGCAGAGCTGTCCCATGAAAAAATGTTGGATTTTAAACCAACTTTTTAAAGAGCAAAACTGGCTCTTTGTGGTCAACTTAAGACTATAACTCAAGATCCCTTTAATTTTGCCTGACATGAGAAGAACTTCAAAGAGAAGCATGTATGTATCTCACTTGTGATGTTTTATAAAGAAAGAAGCTTTAGCAGGACCTAGTAAACTGAACTTGCTACCTTGGGTCTATCTCTTTCTGCAACATACAAATTTAAGGTAGAACTGGCTATTTCATAATTTAATTTCTAACTTGTAGCTTGTAGCTTTCCCACTTTTCTCCATATCAACCTAGCATTAACCTAGCATATCTTAGGATCTTTATCATGTAGAATTTTGGAAGGGACAAGAGAAACTATCTAATCCAATTTCCTCATTATGAAGATCAGGAACTAACCACAGAGACATTAAGTAACCTAAGATCACACAAGTAATAAAAAGAAAAGTCAGAATTTGAATCTAGGTACTGTCACCAGATTCATTCTCTTTTCATCATATCATCTGTCTTTCAAGTGACTCTTCTTTTAAACAGTTGTTCTTAAATAATTTTGTATATATTGATTGCCTCCCTCCAAATTATAAGATGTTGATTCTCTAAAAATAAGGCTACATCTATTCATCAGATATTAATTCATTCTCTCAAATATTTAATTTGTTTTCTTCTTTATATCCCTAGCTTCTAGCATTATATTTGGTGTGTAACATTCAATAAATAAATATATAATTCATTATGCTAGGTAGGCCGTGCCCTCAATAGTGCAATAGCTTATTAAACTAGTCTTTGTAAAAGGGATATTTCGAAGTTGCTTTATAATTTCATCACTCAGATTGTTTCAGCTTGTAACTGACCAAAACAGACAGCAGAAAAATGGATGTAAATTAATTTTCTCAAAGATCTTATATTCTTCATTTCCCAGATAAAGAAATAGTGTCCAAACTGTATCCTTAAATCATTCAAATATACCTTAAAATTAAACTTACACAAAAATCCATGGATAAATGGGAAGAAAAATAGAGGAGATCTTCCATAAGAAAGAAAATTTTTATTTGGCCAAAGATAGACCTTATAAATACCAACTCAAGATTTAAGGAGAACTTCGGGGATCTTGGACTTATATTGTGTGTCTATAAACCCCTGGAATAAGTAATGCTGGAGTGAGGGGCATTAACACTGGAGAAAGAGATGTCCAGGGTAGCAAAAGTGAGATGAGAAAGGGAAATCAAAGAAAAAAATAATCCCAAGATGTCAGCAGGATAAAAGTATGATAGCTGTCACTGAATAAGAAGAGAGAAGGAGAAAGGAAAGAATGAACTAAGAAGAAAAGAAAAAAATGCTTATCAGGGAGGCACAAAATGAATCGATAAGGGCTATTTTGCAGAATATGTATGGTGGGGTAGGAAATCTTGAAGGTCTCTATAGAGAAGCAGAGAGGCAGAGGGTGAAGGTGGGATGCAAGGCTCTTTAAAGTGACTGATAAGCATTGGAAAGAAATGTCTCAAAAAGAACACTTAAGACTGGAAGGTAGCTCCCAGATGTGGGGACCAGAGAGTGAAAACTGACAGAACATACAATAGGACAGACTAGGAAAGTCTGAGGCAAAAGAAAAACAAGCAAGAGAACAAAAATATCTGAAGCTAGAAGATGAAATAACTGCAGTAGTCTGGGAAGGATATATTGAGTTCTATAGGCCAAAATTTAAATGATATGAACTGAAGCATATCTAGAGAAGGAGACCAGTATCGTGAGGTGCTAGAGACTATGTCATGAAGAATGTTTGAAATAGCTGAGACAGCTTACCTTAAGGAAAAGAAACCTGGGGAAAACAGAAAAGTTGTTTTCAAATATTTGAGAGGCTGTCATAGAAGAGAGTGAGAATAGCAGAGTAAGCACAAATCACAAAAAAAAATGGATTCTGAAAGAAATGATTATTAATAACCAATGGTTTGGGGAGACTCAAAAATTCAATCTCTTGAAGGACATTATTGATAACAATATTGAACTCCACTCAGGTGAGGAAACCATTGTGTTCTACTCAGGTTTAAATAGGGATAAATTCTTGAATAGATTGCCCAAGACTGAGTAACATAAAAAAATAATATGATCAAAATTCATAGGTTCAATCCCTCATTGTAATATTTATTCTTTCATTGTAAATCTGATTGTTAACAATCAGATTATTAGCCCTTGGGAATACTACTCTTCCAAAGTCATGAGCCTGCCACCATGATTCTCTTTGGTATAAAAGAAGGATAGTCAAATGACCATCCTTTCATTAATAAACATTCTAGAATTATTGATATAATGATTAAATTACTCCAAAATTATTTCTCTCAAACATTTTAAATATTACATTTTACATAAGGACAAATTTCCAACAAATACAATTATAGACAAATGGATAAATGTCCCCATAACTGGTGATCTGTAGAGGTTGGCTGGGTATATTGTTGGGTCAGCTAGGTAGTAAAGTGAACAGAGTACTGGACTGTAATAAGGAAGACTCATCTTCTTGAGTTCAAATCTAGCCTCAGACACTAACAGTGTAACCTGGGCAAGTCACTTAATCCTGTTTGCCTCAGTTCTTCATCTGAAAATGAGCTGGAGAAAGAAATGGCAACCTATTCCAGTATTAATTCCAAGAAAACACCAAATGGGCTTCACAATCAGACACTATTGAACCCTAAGATGAGTTGAAGATATTATAGAGATTTCTGTTCAAATTGAAAGTGGAATAGAAGATTTTTTTAAGTCATAGAGTCCTCAAATTATAGACTCAGAAGCCACTAGGCTCAACTACCTCATTTTACATATGTAGAAACTGAGACCCCAAAGAAGTCAGGTGACTTGCCTATAACACAGGCAAGTAAGCATGAAAGGTGAGGTCTCTTCAACTCCGAAATTCAGGGATTCTCAAAGCTATGAACAACTATGAAATTTAGACCTCAGTCTCCTTTTATTTCCAAAATAATTCCCTACCTACCTTCCCCATACATACATAGCACTTTTTTTTGGTTTTGATATACACTTTTGAAACTTCCTGTGGCTCAAATCCAATATGGTAGATGCTATTTTTATAAGCTTTTTTCATTTTATTTAAATACATTTTTTTTATTTCACTATTATTTCTGAATATATCCCCCATCTATCCTTACCCAAGCCCCAGAATAGAATCTTGTGACAAAAAAATCAAATAAACAAAAACAAAATATTGAATGCCTCTGACAATGTATGCAATATTTTGCCTCTTAGTTCCCCACCTCTCTGTTGAGAGCAGGGAGGTATATTTCATGATCTATTATCTGTTGTCTAGAACCATTATTAGATTTTCAGTGACTCAGAGTTTGACTTCTTTTAGTGATTTTTCATTGACAGTGTTGTAATAAGTGTGTATACTATTCTGATGTTGTTTCTTTCACTCCATATCTTTCGTAAAGGTTTTTTCCATTGTACTTCAACAATATCTCATCATTCTCAAGCTGCCAATACAGCTTTACCAACCTTTACACACAGATGCAATTTGTTAAGTTTTAAAATACCAAAATAAGTATCAACCAAAGAAATAGCTCAGACATCCGTGCCAACAGAAAGACTGTGCTAAATGATCAAAAGACCATTAGCAAACTCAGAGGGGAAGGAGAAAAAAAATGTCACTCATAAATAACAAGACAAAAACTGACAACAGATCCAGCCTCCTCCTGTTAGTCAGATGCCTGCCAAAACTCCTAGCCCACCCCCAGCTCCCAACTGAGAAAGTGTTCTCTCTGTCACCCTTCACAGTAGTATTCCCATGAAGCAGTGTTGTTCTACCCCTGACACAATCATAGCAAGCTCTCTTGTCAGCCAACAATTGGTGAACTACTTACCATAGGCAGTCTCCCCCTGCTCTATTTCTTGTCTCAGTCTGCTGTAATCTTCTTTAATTCTCTCCAATTTCCTGGCGTTCCTGGCAACAGGCACTAGCAGCTTGTTGATCAGGCCCTCCAGCCCTTCTTTCTCAGATGTTAACGACCTAATCTCCTCCATGAGATCCTTGGCTGTAGAGAAATTATTCCCTGCAGCACAATGAAAGAAAAAGCACAGGAAAGCAAGATTGGTGACACTGGGAGGTTAGGCAGAAAACCTGACAAGCTGGCACATGGGTACCACAATAACAGTGGCAGAATGGGAAGCATCATTTGGAACCGAACACTGAAAAATCAGTGACTCCTTAACCATCCACCACTATAGAAAAGGAGAAAACACTAGAGGGTGTTTTATAAATGGAAAGGACTTCTTCTTGCTTTGTGATCAGTTCTATTTCATATTACTCCCCTTCCTATACCCCTTAATTGTCTTCCTCGATGTTCTCCAACTCAACGTTCCATCCTCCATCTCTGTAGATGGTGTGCATCATCCACCAAGTCAAAAACTCTTTTCTCTACCTCTTAAAAATATTGGCTTCCTTCAAAGCTCAGTTGAGATGCTTTCTTCTATAGAAAGTTCCTTCTGATTTCTCTAGTTGTTAGTTCTCTCCCTACTCAAATTATCCCGTATTTTTAAAACATATGGTCTCCCCCTCGCTCCCAAATAGAATATAAGTTTCTTAAGAGAAGGAGATTTGTTTGTTCTTACCTCCAGCCCCTAGCCTTTGACATTACAAGAAGGACTAGACTTCTGATTTCATTTTTATATGTCCAGTAAAAGTTTGTTAAGTGCATACTATGTTCCAGGAACTGTGCTAAGCCTTTACAATTAATTAAATACACTTAGTTACAATTAATACAATTAAATGTATATAATTATTATAATTAATTGTATACAATTATTACAATTAATAAAAAGATTATTACATACAATTAATAAAAAAAAGACAGCCTCTGGCCTCAAGGATCTTATAATCTAAAGGGGGGAAATGACATTCAAAAGGAGACAAGAAAGGAGGGGGAGATTATGGAGTATTGAGTAGAGGGGCATTTTGTTCTATGGTTCTGAAACCAGGCAGAGAAGCAAAGAGTAGAGGGAGCCAAAAAGTCTAGTTTCTGCCCTCTCCAGAGAAAAGCATTAGGAAGAAGTTGGTATTCCATTCTCCAATCTCAAAAAAAAAAAGAGGGAAAAAGGAGGCTGAGGGAAATGGTGTCAATGATCAAAGGAGGCGAAAATTTGAAAATTGGCAGGACAGTAACAGGTGGCCCAATAGATAGAAACTGCTGATCCAAGACTATGGAGAACCTGAATTCAAATCTAGCCCCAGACACTTATTGCCTACATGACTTTGAACAAGTCACTTAACTCTGTTCATCTCAATTTCTTCATCTATAAAATGAAATGGAGAAGGAAATGACAAATCACTCCAGTATCTTTGCCAGAAAATCCCAAATGAGATCATAAAAAGTCAAGAAGAGCAGAGTGTAATGTTGAGGAAACTCCCTTTACAAATACAAATGGGCTCTGCAACTTCCTTAGAGTTGTCTAGGAAATTAAGAGCTTAAGTGGCTTGTCTAGAGTCATACAGCCAGAGTGTTTCAGAAGCAGAATTTTAGCAAAAGTTGCCCTGATTCATGGCTGGCTTGCACAGAGTAATTGCTTAATAAATGATTGTTGAGTCACATTCAGTATACTATGGTCCATTAGTACTCAGATTAAGATATAACAACTCCCAAATCATATTTAGTAATTTCACAAATTTATAAGGTATGTAAGTATGCATTAGTTCATTTCTCCCCAACATCAGACTTATAAAGATAATTTTCCTGCATTTTCAAATGATATTTCTTTTTTGTTTTATTCAGTGGACAGATTCCCTGCTAATATCAAAGCTGGAAATGTTTCTCCAAGATAAATATCACAGAATTCATTGCATTGTGCTATTTAAAGATTATACTATAATAAAAAGTGCGTGATCTGACAATATAAAGCATCAATCCATGATGTATTGCTGTGTTCCTATCATGATTATCACAATAGCAATAAGTAAGAAATCACACGTCCTTCCAAGTTAATTCAACCACCATATATAGCACAATTTGCAAGGCATTATCCAAGGCAATGAGAAAGACAGAAACAGAGATGATGGATTCTGTTTTTAAAGTGCTCATAATCTAACAAGTAAAAAAAGTCACATTTTTATCTGAGAGAGTGAGATTGGCACAAAAGACAAGTCTAGACAAAATGGTATATGAAGTGTGAGGAAGAGGAGATCAAAGGAAATCAAGGTTGGTGACATTGGAATCTGATTTCCTTTGGGAAAATGGATTTGAGCAGATGGCACTCAAGTTGGGTGAATGAAAGAACTTGATGGAATGAAATTGAAGGAATGGAGACTTTAACAGATGGAAGTTGGGGAGGGAGTCTTTCTTCCCTCTTTTGCCAAGACTGTACTTGGACAAAATCTGGGAAATATTAACTGATATGAGACCTGAACAAAAGTAATTTAGGAAGTCCCCAAACAATATCTCCTTCATTTAATTACTAAAGTTTGTATCAACAAAGAAAAATATCAAATTTCTAGGAGCGTTACCAGAAAGTCAAATGCAATGCCTAACACCTTAAAATTTTAGGAAAAAAAATTTAACTGAAATTTTCTATGGTTAATACACACAGTTGCACACGCCCATCTCTCTGAATACTCACTGTTTAAAAGAATTAGAAAGATCAAAGAAAATATAGTCCTGAAACACAGGTCAGAGTTTCTTTTTTAATGCTTTTTTTTTAATATCACACTCATTTGAAAACATTCCCCTCTTAATCTTCTTTACCTAATAAGCTTTCGCTTGAAAAAAATATTAAGCAAAACAAACCATTATATCCACCAAATCTGACAGTACATGCATAGTTTCAGTCACTTCCCTACCCTATCTACCACCCACCTTAGTCTCACACTATCATTTCCTGGTCCAACCACACGTGGAATATTATATTCACTTTTGGGACCCATACTTTAGTAAAGCCATTGATTAGCTAGAGATCTAGAGAAGACTGACAAGAATGATAAGGAGTCCTCTGATAATATACCATGTGATGATAAACTGAAGAAACTACAAATGTTCCTTCCACAGAGCAACTTTCCCCATTGTAGTTTCAACATATCACAAGTCACCATAAGAAATTAGTGGGGATTTGGAGGGAGTTTGACAATAGTTGCAGGTAACACACAAAGGCCTGCAGACAACACAGAAAAAGTTTAGAAATTTAGAAATCATAAAATATATATATAGTGTTGTATAATGTCAACTTTTTAAATCTTTTAATAACATAATAATGAAAACTTTTTTGATACAAAGATGGGGGGGGGGTCAAAACATTTACATAGATTTTCCAGGTTGCTGATCCTCTAACCCCTCAGCCATATGGAAGGAATAACTATAGGCTGTCTTAGTCTTGAAAATAGAAGAGTTAAAAAGATATGAAGCATCAATCCATGATGTATTGCTGTGTTCCTATCATGATTATCACAATAGCAATAAGTAAAAAATCACATGGTCCTTCCAAGGTAATTCAACCAACATATATAACACAATTTGCAAGGCAAATTCAACTATTCAAAGAAACAGGTTTCTTTTGATTTTGTTGAGTGGTTTGCTTAAATCTTTCTAGCTTTCCCCTCTTACATGTCCTAAAACATATAATTATCTGATTTATTGTCTATATTCATCATTTTTAAAATGAGACTACCACATACTGATCAGTTCCTGAGATGGTAGTAAAGTGACTGATTAAAATAATTGCAAAACACTTAGAAGACAGGATGTGACAGAAATATGAAGATAGACCAGGAATAATGGGTGAAATTTGGATAATGATAGACAAACTTAATGTAAGGAAAAATGAATTACTTTGAAAGAGAGGATGGAACCTGGGAGGGAGGGAGATAGGGAGGGAAGGAGGAAGGGAGAAAGGGAAGAAGGGAGGAAGGAAGGGAAGAAGGAAGGAAGGAAGAAAAAAAGGAAGGAAGGAAGGGAGGGAGGGAGGGAGGGAGGAAGGAAGGAAGGAAGGAAGGAAGGAAGGAAAAAAAGAAACAAGTGAGAGAGGTGAAAATAAGAAAGGGGAAGATGAGTAAAGGGGAAAAGGAAGAAAACAGAAAGAAGAAAGGCATTTCCAGGAGTAAATGTATTTGAAGTAAGGAAGCTGGCAACAAAGCCATAGAACTCTGGGCTCCCCAGCAAATGGAACTCATTACCAGCACTGGAGCCCAGAGTCCTTAATAAACCATGAGGAAGGAGAGATGATTAATTACAATCTGGTGCCACTTTTTTTATCCTGTGGAAGATGGCTTGGGAAAAAGTATAGCACTATATATGAAAGTTTCATCTCTGCAAAATGATTCCAAATTCCCAAAAGGAAAGTTTATATCAAAACCCGAGCTGTAGTGAAGTGGCACTCCATCCCCCACCATGGAATTAATATTTCATAAGCATTTTGGCCTCAGATCTATGCCCATAAGGCAAACCTTGTCTGATGTAGGTCTTCACAGCAGCTAGAAGATGCCTATAGCTCTGTGATAAAAATTCAGATAAGTAGATACAGATCTGTTCACCAACTACAGAAAATGCTATCAGTGAACTCCTGCCCTCAATCACAGTAACTAAAATGGGCATTTTTTCTAAATGACACATGAGTATTGACTCCAGGAAAAAAAAATACTGCCCTGACTAGCAAAGCTACAAACACATCTGTTTGCTTTTTAGCATACAAAAGGTACTTGGGGACTTGCATGCATTTTAAAAGCGTCTGTCAAAATATTTTATTTTGCAAATAACATAATTAAAATTCTCCAGGTTGACACCCAGGCTGCTGTTCATCTTATCTGCATTCTCTGTACATTCATATTTCTGTCACACCCTATTTTCTGGATGCTTTGTAATTATTTTGATCAGTCATCTTTTGCTACAATCCCAGGAACTGATCAGTACCTGGTAGTCTCATTTTAAAGATGATGACTATAGACAACATACTGAGTAACTGACTGGCTTAGGACACAGGAGAACAAAAAGCTAAAAAGTTTCAGCAAATCATCCAACAAAACCATTTTTATCCATCTAACTTAGACCTGAAATTCTTTTATCATCATCATTATTGGAACTTACATGTAATATGTTTGGAAAATTGTTGAGGGTTTTCAGTGATCATAAAAGTTAACAGTACAAAACGCATATTTTTAATATTCTCCAGTGATGTTACATGACTAAAAAATAATGGAAATGTAAGATATCAGAAGAATTGAAGTTACAAGTGACAGAAAGCAACCATAATATGTAACAATATGGTTATATCCTAAGGATCTATCCTGGACCTGTTTGTCTCTCCCTCACCTTCTCCCTCTCCTTGTCCCTCTTCTTCTCCCTCTCCCTCTCTCTCTTAAATATTCTCTCTATGCAGATGACTCCCAGATCTATATAACCAGTCCCAGTTTTCCAGACTACCTTCACTGACCACTTAGAATTCTATTGTCTATAAATATCTCAAACTCAAGATGTATAACACAGAACTCATTATTTCCTCAAAACCCACTCCCTTCTAAACGTCTTTATTTCTTGGGAAAATATAATTTTTTTATTCACCCGGGTTCTCTATCTCACAGTCCTCCTCAACATATTCTCTCAAACCTCATATCTAATTGATTGGCAAGTCTTGTCAATTCTACCTCCCTAGTATCTTTCTCATTCATCCTTTCTTTCTGATCACAAAACCACCACACTAGTGGCCTTTCTGCCTCCAGTCTCTTTTCTCTCCACTCTATCTTCCACACAGCTGCCAAAGTGATTTTTCTGTGGGTTATAACAATGTCACTTCTCTAGGTCAATCAATTCCAATAGTTCTCTCTTCTAGAATAAAATTCAGGCAACTGCTTGACATCTGAAGTCCTTCAAAATCTGGCTCCAATATGCTTTCCAGTCTTATTTTACATTACTTTCCTTCACACACCATGTGGTCTAGCCAACTGGCCTTTTTGCTGTTCCTTACCTAAAATGTTCTATCTCTTGTTTCAGTAATGTTGCTTAGACTATCAGTTTGAAATGTATTTCCACCTCATTGCCACTTCTTACAATCCCTAATGTCCTTCAAAACTAAGCTCAACAGAACCAGGAGATCATTACATACTTCAACAACAATACTATATGAGGATCAATTCTGATGGAAGTGCCCTCTTCAACAATGAGAGGATCCAAATCAGTTTCAATTGATCAATAATGAACAGAACCAGCTACACCCAGCAAAAGAACACTGGGAAACGACTGCTTGCATTTTTGTTTTTCTTTCCAGGTTATTTTTACCTTTCTAAATCCAATTTTTCTTGTGCAACAAGAGAACTGTATAAATATGTACACATATATTGTATTTAAGATATACTTTAACATGTTTGCATGTATGAGACTGCCTACCATCTAGGAGAGGGGTAGAGGGAAGGAAGGGAAAAGTTGGAACAGAAGTGTTCGCAAGGGTCAATGTTCAAAAATTATCCCTGCATATGTTCTGTCAATAAAAAGCTATAATTTAAAAAAAAAAGAATTCAAAACTAAGCTAAAAAAAATCACCTTTTATTTCATGTAAAAGAAATGAGAATTCTTGAAAGACTCGACTGTTATAAAAAAAAATCACCTTTTACATGAAGCCTTTTTTTTTTTTTTCTGAGGCAATTGGGGTTAAGTAACTAGTGTCTAGATCTAATTTGAACTCAGGTCCTCCTGACTTCAGGGCTGGTGCTCTATCCACTGTGCCACCTAGCCACCCCAAAGCCTTTTTTATCTTGAGTCGTTAATGTCTCCTCCCTTTAAAAAAATTATTTTATCCAGCAAGTGTTTTAAAGACATTCATACTATACTCAGCTTACAAGAGATGAACTTCCTTCAACCTACTAAGTGAATCATTACCATGGTCATTTTCATCAAACTTTAAAGTAATCCATGATTGTCACTGGATATTTCTTAATTTAAAAAATTAGAAATGCTTTCTCGTTAATTTATCAGCTAGCACTGAGCCATTAAGCTCCATTTTTGTTTATTAAATATTAAAGAATTAAAAAAAATTTTCCCCATAAACAATTGCTGCTTCCTCTCAGTCTTCTCTATTTCTCTGTCTCTCTCTCTCTTTCTGTTTTTCTCCCCTTTTTTCCTCTCCCCTTTATCTCTCTAATTAGGGATATCTCAAAACTACTAATCAACTTATAGAAATATCAAAGTTAATGATTATAAAATTTATTAATAAGCTAAGAAATAATGAGACAAAGTGATAAATTATTATAATATTTAAACTGTGAAAAAGATCAAAGATGTAGTTACCTTTAACCCTCTTTTCTATTTTTAATTTCTCACTTCTGCAACACAGTCCTACCATTCAGTTTCTCCATATTACAATCAACAAATAATGACAATATGTTTTAAGGTAATTTCTCTTAAGGGACAAATTCTTTCTCTCAAACATCTCAGGATCTCTGTCTCTGTCTCTCTCTATGTCTCTCTATCTCTCTGTCGCTCTCTCTCTCTTTTTCCTCTCTGTCTCTCTCTGTCCCTCTCTTCAGATTTTATTCCTCAGGCAATTTCCTTTTTTTAGGTTTCTTTATAAGAAATGGTTAAACAGTTCTATTAGGAGAGAAATTTTCATGCTATTTTTTCATTGCATCACTTGGTCCTCTTTTCAGTCATTAACTCAAATAACTTCTTTAGGATGACTTTAAATTGCCAATCTTCCACCTACTTATCATAAATACTAATTAAACTATAACTTTTTAAGGTTCTAAAGACTCTTTAAAGTAGTAATAGTTTTTCTAGTCTCTGAGAAGAGGCCAGTGAAATAGTGATAGCATTTCTATTTGTTTTGTAAATACTTTTATATGTAAATATTTTCCCCCTGTATTAGAACTGCAGAAACTTTTTTTCCCCATGAGCAGTTGCTCCTTCATTTCTCTGTCTTTGTCTCTGTCTCTATCACTCTCTTTTTTCTTTTTCCACACCCCTTTCCCTTCCTCCCTTGACACAGATAGATATCACAAAACTGTTAATGTCCTAGGTTTATATAGTTGGTTGGATGGTTGATTGTTTTTCTTCATTCTCAAAGAGAACCAAAAATGACATCACTATGTTAAAACTGAGTAACAGTGTGTTGGACTGTGGCTGAGCAGACCAATAGAAGCTTAGAATGCTCCACTACAAGACAGACAAACATTTGGGATGGCTTCTCTAATTTTGCACATCTTGTGTTTCTTCTGAGCTAATTCAATTCTGCTTTGCTCATAGAGTATAGGACCTTCTCTGATGAGGGCATACAATAGTAGGTGGTCCTATGCCAGTATTGTATATAAACATCAAAATCAATAGTTATACAATTTATTTAAAAGTTAAAAAATAATAAGTTAATTATATAATAAATAGTACATTAAAATAATAATAGTAATTTCCTTGAGAGTAGATGGTTTCATTTCTTTGTATTCTCCATGTCTAACATAGTGCCCAACACATTTAAGTGCTTGATTAAATGTTTATCAGTTTTGATTGGGGGATGTAAATTGGTTGTAACATATTAGAATAAAAAAATGCATGAAAGACATGCATGACCAAAAAGAGGGAGGAGAAATGGGATGGTCAAACAACAAGACTAGCCCAACCACTGCTCTATTATCCACTCAGTATGCAGATTAAAGCTTCATCTCCATTAAATTGTATAAATCCTATACAGAATCTATAAATATCCTTCCAAATAATGGAAGACGACTATCAGCTTTCTTAAGAAATCTTTTCTTCTTCATAATAAATATCCCTAGTTCTTTCAATTAATCTTTGTAATTAATAATTAATGTTTTTAAGGCCCTTCACCAGCCTCAGTACTCTTCTCTGAATTACTCCTCAGCTTATCAAAGTCCTCAGTTTCCTCATTTATAAAATGTGAATAACAGAATCTACTTTACTGGATTATTGTGACAAATCAAATAAAATAACATGAAAAGTACTTTGCAAAATTTAAAATGCTATTAAAATATTAGCTTAACTAAGTGAGGGAGGTTAACTAATTTAAACATCTATACATCTAGGTCTGAAGACTTATAATTATGAAAGGCATTTAAGTCCATTGTTACCTTTCTTCCAACCAATATTTCATATTTCTTCATATTTGTCATTAGTGTCTATTTTTTCAAGATCAGAGATCATTTTCTATGTTTAGGGGAAGGATGGGAAAAGGAAGCAAAATAAATCTTAGGTAATTATATCTTCTTCTGTTATGTTATCATATAATAAAACTACTCCTCTATTCATTGCTGACTAGTAATCTGGTCAGTAATAACTGGTCTATGAGAACCAAACTCCTTGCTACCTATGAGCCACAGAATTAGCATATCTATGATTAAAAGCTGTATTAAAGTCTCTCCATGCTTCTGTTTCTCTGCAGAATTCCCTTAGAATTCTAGCCTGCTTTTGTAATGGCGTTACAATTACTATTGCGATAAAACTTTGCCCTTTGACTAGGAGATGGATCCAAGACTGCAAATTCTTTTCAGACACTTCGCAACACTGGTCTATGATCCCAAAACTTTTGGGATCCCCCTTTCCCAACCTCAACATCTGGTGGTCCATACAGGGAGAGTTAGGTCTCCCCTCGCTTGATTCCTTGTCAAGGTAAGCCCCCCATTTTCTCCCACAATCCTATAGATGAGATACCCCAAACCACTGGGCTTGTCTAGGCCATCATGAGCTCCACACTCAGCAAATTTTCCTAGACTGGGGACACCCAGACTGGGAAATTCTTGCAATTTTTGGCAAAGTTGCTAGGGAACCTTTGCCACCCTTTCACCTTCTCTGGGACACCAGAGAAGGCAGAAATATTATAGGACAGCTTTTTGCAAAATTTTACAGCTTTTTGACAAATATAGAACAGTCCTCTTTCATGTCATTCTATGTGTGTCTGCATCTCTGTGTAGAATGTCTGTGTCATGTTTGTTCTGTGAGCTAGATTAAAATTGCGAAAAAAATTCTGGAAACATCTCAGTTGTGAGGATTGTTAGCAAGATAAATATAGCCCAAATCTCTCTGTTTGCTAACTCTTCTCATCTCAGAACTGTAGGGAAATTCAAATTCTGCCTCACCTGCAGAAATAAGGGAAGCAAAACAGTGGGGACCTCACATAATCTTGCCCAAATAACCCCCAACCTTGCTTGGATGGGGAATGGGGATGGAGTGGGGATCATTCTTCGTGGCCAGTATTCCATGAACTCTGCACCTGAAATCAAAGGGATATCCTGGCACCCCAGCTTTCATCAGGTTCTGTCCAGGAACTTCTTGGGAAGAATTTGGGTACCCCAGGCAGCACCCAGAAAGCCAGTCAGCCTCTGCATTTGGTAAGACTACCATTCTCTGTCTCAATTATGGATATATATTAGCTGTGAAATTTATGGCAAATTATTTTATGTCTGCCCAATTTGTTAATTTGTCAAGAGAAATAATAGATATTGTTGTGAAGTGCTTAGCATAAAACATGCTATATGAATGTTAACTGCTTTATTTGATATAATTGTTTCATACTTGATAACTTTATGAGTTTTTTTAATGTGACCAACAAATAAATGATTTCTATATGTGTGTAAAATAATTTGGAATTTTTTGAGATATTATAGGAAAAGTAGTTTTAAAGGAAAGCCCACTAAAGGGATCTATTTGCACTGGTAGTATTAATCGAAGAGTTTTGCAACTTTAGGAAAAGAGAAAAGCAGTTTGTCTGTCACTACTTTAGGAACTCTAGTTATCCAGAGTAAGACTTCTGAGGGCCCTGTCAGTAAAAACTGACACCTTTTCCTGGCTCATAAAAGAGAAATGAAAACTAAATTTCAGTTCAGTTTGTCTAGGCTCATTAACTAAAGTTAAGTATTTTAAAATCTGTTCTATCTCAATTTTAAGAATTGTCTTGTTTTCTTCCTAAAACAAAAGGGAAACTTATTTAAGGAAATAGAAATTACAGCTAAAACTATTTGGCTATTAGGAAAATTCTAAAAAATTGTTAACTAATCAATTGGAGTTATTTCATCATGTTAAGCCTTATCAGTTTACCTCTGAGTATGAAGTGTGAACTCCTTTTACTCTTCATAGAGTGGAAGAGGTACCAAACAGCACAGTCAAGGAAAGCACTAAGAATAGTTGGGGTGGGAAATTTAGTAAGCTCAACCCCTTCTCTAGGGTCTCTATTGGCTTCTCTTAATTTGTAAGCTTCTGAGACTTTTTTGAAACCATCAGGGTAAGTATCAACAGCCCTGAGAAATGAGCCTGTTTAGGATTTATAGCTTCTATCAAGGAATGCATTTACTAAGAATTTATAAGTCTGTATCATGATTGATCCTTTGCACCAGGATAAGTTTAAATATATAAAACAAGATAAACAAAAATCTCTTATAAGTTTAAGTCCTGGCAAATTTTTAAAATAATGTATCTAGGCCTGAGCTGCAAATGGTAGAAAATTTGCTATTAGAGAAGACATCTCTTGGGACCGTAACCGATATTCTTTTGAGTTCTGAATTAGATTGCCTGATCATTAAGTCAGTAGTCCACACTGAGAGAGAGGAGAGGAGGAGGAGAAGGAGGAGGAGGAAGAAGACGAGAAGGAGGAAAAGAAGGGAGGGGAGGAGAGGAGAAGAGAGGAGAGGAGAGGGGAGAGGAGGAGAGAGGAGAGGAAGAAATGGGAGGAGAGGGGAGATGGGGGGAAGAGAGGGGAGGGAGAACAAAAGGAGGGGAAGGGAGGAGAGGGGAGGAGAGGAGAGAAAGCTGCAGGAGTTAGCCTTGGGCTTTCAAACTTCCCAAACTCAGCTGTTAGAAACAGCCTTTGGAGTCTTTATTAATAAGGACCAAAACAACTACAGAGTAGAAGACTGCAGGGCCAGAGCAAGAAACAAGGAACAGGCTCAATTTTTAGCTGCTGCCATAATCAGGAACCATGAGGATTCGTACTTTAGATATCATGGCCAGGGCCCCTGGCTGGAAACCATCCTTCCTTGCCGGAGACTCCCAGGCCCTTGCTCCAAGTGCAATCAGGAGGGACACTGGAAAAGACAGCTCAAAGGGACAAGCCTCCCCCCACCCCAATACCCTGCCCTCTGGAAGGGGTTTGGGGCTTGGTCAGGCTCCCACTTACTCCATTATGGTGATCAGTTTCCTTTAATTGTCTTGCCTCAGTTTCCCTGAATTGTTCAGCCTCAATGCCAGCCCCACTTCCCGACCATTAAAACTGATATAAATTAGGACAGAGATAACTAGCCCTGACTACTAGCATTCCATAGGGCAGGACCCTCTGAGCCAAACATCCTGGCTCCTAGACTTCCAATTTATCAGGATTTATGATCCTTACCCCAACCTGTCAGAACCAAATTATGGTTCGTTCCTAGAAGTTCCCACTCACCAGTGCTCTATCCGCCCCCACCCTGCTTTATTCCGCTGATTGCTAGAGCCCTATAAGAATCCCTGGAATTCTTCACTCGTGGTTGGATATTTTGAGACTTAGATCCTGTTTTAGCCCCAGCACAATCTCTCCCTCTCAAATAAAATATTAAAAATTCTCTAATCTCTATCTTGCCTCAGTTTCTCCAGTATTAAGAATGCAGGGTAGCTTTGGATGTGACTGGTAAGACCATTGAATTCGCTTTTGATACGGATGCCCCATTTCTGTCTTGCTCCAGCACTCTGATCTCACCCATCCCACCCCCCAGAAGGTAAAGGGAATTGAAGGGAATCTTAAGAACTGTTTTGAGACCTTCCCTCTGCCCAGACAGTTTGGTGAGCTGTTATTTAAACACTCCTTTCCTATTAGTCCCTCCTGACCTGCTCCCTTGTTGGGCCGTGATTAAATGGTGACGTTGAGGACCTAGTTTCCCTTCTCAAACCTCCAGGTGAACTTTTTGTGCTTCTCTCAAAGCCCTCCCATATTCCCTCTGCAATCTGGGAGGGAAGAGATCCCTCTGTCTGGGGCTCAGAATCCCTGGGAGAACCATCATGCCCCAGCTTTAGTGGCCTAATCCCTATACTGTCCCCACTCAGATCCCAGGGGACACAATGATTCTCTACTCTAGATCTTAAAGATGTTTTCCTTTGCATTTCATTGCATAAAGACTCACAATTTCTTTTTACTCTCTAAGGGGCAAATCCAAGAGGACATAACCCCCTACCAATGCACAGGGCCAGTAGGGATTAGATGAGATCTTGATCTGCAGCCCCACCTAAAAGATTTCTCTGGCTACAGCCATACAAATTCTTAACTTCCAGCTCCCTCACCTCACCACAGGGCTATGAAGTTTTTTGTTTTTTTTTGTTCTTATCAGTTTAAGATCCTGAAAGCTAAACTAATCTCTTGTCCAGCCTTGGCCCTACCAAATGAAAGGTCCAGCTCAGACTTGCTTACTTCTCAAAGAAACTTGCTATCTTTGGGGTGACCCTCCTGCCTCAGTTAACCCCCGGGGATAACTTTAAGCTGACTATCCCATTTTCTTGCCAGAGAGGATCTCTTACCCACATAATAATGGTAGGCTATCCATTCCAAAATGATTCTGGCTTTAAATGCCCCTAATGCTTCCCCACCACCTTCCTTGAAGCTTCTTCACAAACTCCTGAGAACTAACATTCCGAATCCCGAAGCCAGCCAGTGAGAATTTCTCTATGGTCAATACCAAGCTACTCACTTGAAATAAAGTGGTCTCTAATTCCTTGTGAAACATATTTCCACTGGTCACAAGCTGGGAGAAACAAACAGATCTGTCAGGCCTGCCCAGTTTGTGAAAGGACTGCTAAACTCCCCATCCTGCAGCTGCTCTGGAGGAAGGGTACACACCTAGGGAAGGACTGTCAGATGGACTTTACATATATGCCTCCTCTCAGGGGCTTCAAACTGCTTTTTAGTTTTTGTTGTCACCTTCACAAACTGGGTAAAAACCCTCCTTGAAGGTTCAGGTTTTTGCTAAAGGAGATCAAACCCATTTAAGATTCATTATCATCTCCACTCTGTATCCTCTCTATCCAATGCTTAACACCCCTTAAACATGGTTCTTGCACCCCAGGTCATCTGAGTGCTCCTTTCACTGTGTATAAGGCCCCTGCTTCAGATACTGCCCCCACCCCTTCAAGGAGACAAAAGTGGGGATTTGGGGGAAAACATTCCTTGGTATTTATCCTAGAAAAAGCTGTCTGGAAGATGAACATTCATGATAGCCTCATCCTCCACCCCCAGCCTTCCTCTGGGTGGAGTTCCTGACTATTGTCCCTACTAACTCCACTTTTGATTATTCTTTTTGATCATATTTGGCCCCTGTATTTTAACCTACTTGTGGTTCCAGGCTCCAAGCTATGAACTCCCAACAACTTGTTCAGCCTGACTACCACTGGCTAACTGATTCTGGCACCCAGCACCCCTTTGAAAGTGGCTGACACCATCTTGCCCCCTTTCCTCAGTCTGGACCCCACTGGGCAGGAACAGCTCTCCACCCCTTATCAGCATGATGCAGCTCCAGAAGATGAGATCTCCATCCCTTTGTCCCAAATGAATTTGGGGATGACTGTATGAGGGGGGAAATGATGTGATATAGGTTCTAGGGAAATATAGCAGTGATTTTGGGGTTCCCTGACTTTGGGGGGCTTCTATTCTAACAATAAATCAGCCTTGGAAAGTCCCTGCCCACGAACCTCTAAGACGAAAAAAAAGCTACCTAACTATATTTATTATTCTTCAACTCTCCCTAATTATAGCCTTCACCTCATCAGAATTTATTACATTTTACATTTTGTTTGAAACTACCCTAATCCCTACTCTGATCATCATCACACCATGAGGAAGCCAAAACAAACGACTCAATGCATTTGATTTTAGTCAGATAGCTTCTGGCCTCAGGAAACTCCCACAGATCAAACTCCTGAGACAATAGTGAATAAGAACACTCCTCATTTCACTGCTGACTGGTAATCTGGTCAGTAATAATCTGGTCAATGAGAACCAAACTCCTTCCTACCTATGAGCCATAGAATTAGCATGTCTATGATTGAAAGCTGGATAAATGTCTCTCCTTGCTTCTGTTTCTTTGCAGAATCTCCTTAGAATTCCAGCCTGCTTTTGTGATTACTATTGCAATAAAATTTTGCCCCTTGACATCTCACAACACCTGCCTGAGACCCCAAACTTTTGGGATCCCTCTTTCCCAACCTCAAAGGTCCTAATTAACCTGGAACCTAAATCTAAGTAACCTGGAAATAGAACTGAATTCTCAGCTATACTCTGCTACTAATTCACTTCATGCCCTTGGACAAATCAATTCATCAAAACAATTTATGCTTCACTTCATGGTTATAAAGTGCTTCTATATATAAATTAGATCGATGAAACTCCTAAGGAAAAACCCCAGCTTCATGTAATGTCTCTACTTCTCTCGCTTACTGGTCCTGTTTCTCTCTGGCTTCTGCCCTTACCACCCAACCAAAATTGCTCTCTCCAAGGTTACTGATAACCTTCTGTTTATTAAAATAGATGTTTGGGTCTTTTTTTCTTTCTCAATCTTCATTCTTCTTGAATTCTCAAATTATTGACAACTTTCCACTCAAAGAATTTTATGATCAATCAGATTTCCATAAGAGTATAAATAAAATATTTACCAGTCTACAGGGTTCCACAACTTCCCAGTAAGGTCACATAAAAAAATCTTTAAAAAAAACATTTTCTATTCCTCACCAGATCAGTTAGATGGTATACTGGGCCTAGAGCCAGGAAGACTCCATTTCAAATGTGGCCTCAGATACTAGGGGTGTGATACTGGGGCAAGTCACTTACCCCTGTTTGCCTCAGTTTCCTCATCTGTCAAATGGGTTAGAAAAGCAAATGGCAAAATACTCTAGTATCTTTACCAAGAAGACCTCAAAAGAAGTCACAAAAATTTAGGGCACAATTAATAACAAGTAAATAATTCCTCACCTAGTGAAAATGTTGACTTAATCATGTGACTGATGATATAAGTGGCCACAGGAAGGGCTAATGTTACTTTTACTTTGTGTCTAACAGTCTGTGGACTGTTTCCTTACATAAGAGAATTCAAACTTTTGGAAGTTTTTGTTATGTAATTTGACTTTGAAATGTTTTATTTTCTGAAATTGTCTTCCTCTCTCTGACAGGTAAAAATTATTCTTAAATTGCAACTCCTTCTGCCTTTATTAGTAATAATAATACCTAGTATTTATATAGCACTTTAAGATACTTTACAACATCTATAAATACTTTACAAATAATATTTCATTCTCTCTTCACAATAATAACCCTGAGATATAATAGCTACTAATATTATTATCACCATTTTACAGATGAAAAAATTTAGGTTGAAAAAGATTAAATGTCATGCCCAAGGTTGTACAACTAAAAATGATGATGATGGTGGTGGTGATAGCAGCTGACACTTATATAGTACTTTAAAGTTTGCAAAGAATTATACATATATTTAACTCACTTGATCCTCACAATAACCATGAGAAGCAACTGCTATTATTAATTTAGGACTAAAAATTGTTAAGAGGCTTGCCTAAGTCACACAGCTAGCAACTGTCAAGGGCAAGATTTGACCTCAGTTCTTCCTGATTTCAATTCCTCTGCTCTATCCTCAATACCACCCAGCAACAATGAATTAAAATTAATTCAGTCAATCACTGGAAAAAGAAAATTTTTCCTGTCCTGAGAGGATAATGGTACTTTACTGAAGGATCCTGATTTTTGTACAATCCATTGAAACCTAAACAATCTAAGGAACTCAAGATGGATGTCCTTCTCTATATTATATTACATTTCACTGGGAATAGAAGCACAGGTCACTTTGGCCGAATTGTTAGAGCATGGAAAAGTCAAGGAAATGAGATAAAATAGGGACTGGTAGGGCCTACACCTGGAGAATTTAATAAAAGTCTAAAGACTCCTCTGTATGAGCTATTTGGTTACCAAAAAATATGTGTCAAGAACAGATTTCAAGTAACTCAGAACAGAATGTGCAGGAAATTACAGTCAGGGCTCAATAACAGAAATCCCTCAGTGTCTACAGGGAAAGTTGGTATTTAAAGGCAGATATACTCCATTCGCCATTTTAGAAAAAAGCCCAAAAAGCTTCTGATTGAACTCAGGCCTGCTCCTAACATCTGGAATAGCATTTTCTCCCATTTATAATTTTTCTTAAAAAGGTCTTTCCTTAGTTTTATAGGCTACTAAAGATTAACCTTCATCTCTAGCCAACAAAGCAACACTGTTCATTTAGCTTTAGATATGCAAAACAATGATAGAAAAAGGTCAAAAAGGGGGAGGGGGATGTCTATCATCATATAGCCGGGTACAGTTTCCCAGACTGACTGCTCCAGATTACCCAGATGGAATCTGCATTCAGAAAAACATGAAGCACCCAGCACCAAAAGAGAGTTGTTGGAAGAGTTTGTTGGCACTCATGTTGAATGAGACTTATTTCCAAGATATCAGTGTCTGCATTTCTTACATTAAGCTTCTATGATAACAGACTATGCAGTCAGCAATAATGATCAAACACATATTTCTATTTAAGAATAAATCTATTTTATGCAGAGTAGAAATGAGGAAGAAAAATTGGGGCTTCAAATTATTTAGAGGCATAAGAGGTATTGGCTGAAGAATGACAAGAAATAATAAAATTATTTATAACTAGTTAATGGAGAATGAAAACTAGGCTACAAAAAAAAAAAACTTGGGAGATTGTTGCTTTTAATGGATTATCACTATCTGGTATTTTTTCTGAATGTGCTCTAAGCAGAACTACCCTTGTGTTATGTCAAATCTCAATAATGTCATATGAAATGAATTCTTTCCCACACCACCACATACAATCATACAATCTTAGACTTGGAAGGGGCCTTCAGAGGTCATTCAACTTCACCCCAAGCAGTCTTATAATTGCCACTCCTTCAGTGAGAGGGAACTCACAACTCCTCAAAATATTTTATTATATTTTTAGATAGATCTAATTACCAGGAAGTAATTGCTTTTGTTAAGCCAAAATCTGCTTCTCTGTGTCTTTTACTCGTTAATCTTGGCTATGGGTTTTTTGCTGGAGGCTGTTTATTTTTTATAGATCTTATTGATATCTTTTTTTTTAATATAACCTACTTTTCTCTGTGAAACCTTTCAAAGAAAGTCATCTCTTTTTTAAAAATGTTTTTAAAAAGGTAGAAGAAAAATTTTAGTAAAGCCAATCAACATGTTGAAAAGTCTTATGTTATATACAATGTTATGAACCCTGATCTCTGCAAAGAAGTGAAAAAATATATCTTCTTATGGCTCTTCTTTGGAACTGTTTCATTATTATAATTTTACAACATCAATTGCAATTGTTTTCACTCTTTCCATTTAAATTGTCATAGTCATTACATATAGTTTTCTTTGTGTTACTGATTATAATTTATATAAAATTTTATATTCTCTGTAATAAGCATATTTGTCATTTCTTATAGTACAGTAAAGAATTAATCTCAATTGATAAATATCTACTCTGTTTCTAGCTTTTTTGCTTCCACAAAGTGTTGTTACAAATATTTTTGCATATATGGGGCTTTTGTTTCTATCATTGACCTTTTTGGAAGTCATATGCTTAACAGTGGAATCTCTGGGCATGGACATACTTCTCTCATGTTTCCAAATTTCTTCTCAGAAGAGCTTTTTTAATCCACAGCTATATCAACAATATATTAGTGTATTTCTCTTTCCACAAATAGAACAGAAATTTGTTTTGGGGAAAGGGAGATTTTTTAAAGTTTAATATCTTTTATTTTTATGTCACCTTTATTTCTAAATGTCTCACCTCACCTACATATCAAGCCATCTCTTCTAACAAATATTTTAAGAAGAAAAAACTCAACTATGAAGATTAACTACCAGATCAATTGAATGATAGAATATACAATGTCCCACATCCATAGTTCCCCTAGTATTGTAAAGAAGGGAGAGAGATTCAATTTTTCATCTTTTCTGGGGTAAAGACTGGTAACTTAAACTTCTTTTTTGCTTTCCATTTACATTGTTATGGTCATTGTTATTTTCCTGGTTCTTACTATTGTCTGTATCAAGTCAGCTATAGTCTCCCTGTGCTTAATCTGATTTCTTTTTCCATCGTTCCTCATTTTGCTCTCCAAAATAAAGCACAACAATATCAGATTTCTCAACATAACTACCCTTCAGGCATTGAAGAATATAATAATTCCCCCCCTCCATGAGTAAGCAAGCTTTTAGCAATTATTATGTGCTAGGCACTGTATTAAGTGCTAGGAATATAAATACAAAAGAGAAATAGTATCTGTTCTCAAGTACCTTATGTTCTACAAGGGGAGGAAAGCACATATGTGAAATAAGGACTAGGAAAGAGAGTCTGAAAACACTTGGGGATGGGAAGGAAAGCTACAGGGCCGTTCAACTGACCTGGCTTTTACAAAACCAATGGTACTATTGATTTGATTATTGTTCTCCGAATAAGAAGAGGGGTAATATACTCCACAGAGGTAATAACCAGAAGACACTGTGAAGCACTATTGACTGGCTTAAGAGTAAACTATACGTATATGGTGAGTTCTCATAAATCAGGACAGCATAGCCTTAAGACAGCATCTAAAGGTCTAATTAACTCTCATTAGTTGTCCAGTGGTTACTCACATGGTGCCCTTCAACACATAGTTGTACTACCCTAGATCCTGTCCAGTTTGCCCATGGGCATTCTAATATATGGTACACAGAACAGGATACAATATTCTTTTAGATGTAGTTTGACCAGAGTCAAGAACACTGGAGAAATACACTTCTAACATGTCTATTAATACAGAAAAAAATCACATTAGCTCTTTTTGTTCACTATACTCCAATACCAATTTACAATTGGTTTGATATCCAATAACCCCCTCAACTTCTTTTATTTGAATTTATTATTTTATATTATTTTATTTTATTATTCTATCCATGTCACCCCTATCTTGTACTTTTTAATTTAAGTGAGGCAACTTACATTTATCCATATCAAATTTTATCTTGGTAGTGTAAGCCAATTATTTCAGCCTGTCCAGATCTTTTTGGATCCCAATTTTATCATTCAATCTGTTAGTCAAACCCTTCCAAAATTCGTCTATCAACTACAAATTTGATAAATATGCCATTATGCCTTCCTTTGAATCATTAATAAGAATGTTAAGCAGAACAAGGCCAAAAACAACTCCCTGAAGTACATCAATAGACATGTCTGTCTCCAACTTTAAAATGATCCAGTAATCTTTGTTTATAATAAATTTATCAGTTCTAAATCTACCTAATTGTGCCACTATCTACCTCACATTTCTCTGTCTTATCCAGAACATATACAATGCTTTGGTGTCCAAGTGTGAGAGTGAGATATTGTACCAAGAGTTATAGATTTGGCAATAAAAATCCTAGGTTTGAATTCCATCTCTTTATTGACTGAATGATCTTGGTCGTTTCAATTCTCTGGCCTCAGTTTTCTAATTACCTGGTTGGACTAAATGATCTGTAAGGTCCTTTACAAATCTGAACCTATAATCTCATGCTCTATTATCCTATAAAATGCCTACAGCATTCTACTGAACTAGTTCAGTATGTATGATCATTCTTAATGAAACCATGTGAGCTTATATCATAAATATTTCCATTCCTAAATATTCATAAAGAATCTCCTTAATGAATTCCAGAATTTTATAAGAATTCAAAATCAAATTAAAAAGATTTTGCACAAATAAAATCAATGCAGCCAAGATTAGAAAGGAAATAGAAAGCTGGGAAACAATTTTTACAGTCAATGTTTCTAATGAGGGCTTGATTTCTAAAATATATAGAGAACTAGCTGAAATTTATAAGAATATAAGTCATTCCCTACTTGATAAAGATCAAAGAATATGAACAGACTAGTCATTTTAAAAATGCTCTAAATCACCACTGATTAAAGAAATGCAAATTAAGACAACTCTGAGGTACCACTTCATACCTCTCAAAGTGCCTAAGTTGATGGGAAAAGATAATGATAAACACTGAAGTAGTGGGAAAACTGGGACACTAATGCATCGTTGGAGTTGTGAAATGATCCAACCATTCTGGAGAACAATTTAGAACTATGCCCAAAGGGCTATCAAACTGTGCATACCCTTTGATCTATCAGTGTCTGTACTGGGTCTGTATCCCAAAATGATCCTAAAAAAGGAGAAAGGACCCATGTTTGTTAAAAAAAAAAAAAAAAAAAAAAGGTTGGAACAGTCTTTTTGTATAGTAGTGAGGAATTGGAAATGGAGGGGATGCCCCTTAAGTGGAGAATGGCTGAATACGTTATGTTATATGAATGTAATGGAATATTATCATTCTATAAGAAATGATAGAAATGATGGATGGGCTGATTTCAGAAAAGACTGGGAACACTTATATGAACTGATGCTGAGTAAAGTGAGTACAGCCAGAGAACAACGTACACAGTGTCAGCAAGATTATATGATGATCAACTGTGATGGATTTGGCTCTTAGCAATGCTGTGATTCAAGACAATTCAAATAGACTTGGGATGAAAAATACCATCTATATCCAGAAAGATAATTATGGAGACTGAATATGGATCAAAACCTATTATTTTCACATTTTTATGTTTGTTTGTTTTTTCTTTCTCATGGTTTTCTCCCTTCCATTACATTCATAATAAAAAATGAAGTTTAAATTAAAAAAAAATACATACCTTATCTCATATTTCTTATGTTAATGAGGTAGAGAGAGATGAAAGGAAGAAATAAAATTAAAAAGAAAAAAATCTACCTTTTTTTCCTTTTTGAACATTCAAATATAGATATGTATATACACATATATATTTATATTTGTAGTTATGTGACCTTGGGCAAGTCACTTTTATAGCCAATATTTTTGATAAAGGCCTCATTTCTAAAACAGGTAGAGAATTGACTCACATCTATAAGAATGTCATTCTCCAATTGACAAATAGTTAAAAGATATGAAGAAACAATCTTTAGATAAAGAAATTAAAGCCTTTTTTAGTCATATGAAAAAATGCTCTAAATCACTATTGATCAGAGAAATTCAAATTACAACAACTCTAAAGTAGCACTTCACATTTCTCAGATTGGCTAAGATTACAGGAAAAGATAATGACAGATGTTGGAGGGAATGTGGGGAAACTGGGACACTAATACATTGTTGGTGGAGATATGAAATAACCCAACCATTCTGGAGAGAAATTTGGAACTATTCTCAAAGGGCTGTCAAATTGTGCATACACTTTGATCCAGCAGTCTCTACTAGGTCTGTATCCCAAAGTGATCATAAAGATAGAAAAGGATCCATATGTGAAAAATATGTTTGTAGTATCCCTTTTTTGTAGCGGCAAGAAACTGGAAATTGAGTGGATGTGTCTCAGTTGGGGAATGGCTGAATAAGTTATGATATATGAATGTAATGGAATGTTATTGTTCTATAAGAAATGATGAGCAGGCTGATTTCAGAAACTCCTGGAAAGACTTACATGAATTAGTATCAACTAATGAAGTGAGAACCAAGAAAGCATTGTACACACATTGTACACAATGAGATTAGGTGATGATCAACTCTGATGGACTTTTTAACAATGAGGTGATTCAAGGCAATTCCAATAGACTGGTGATAGAGAGAGCCATGTACATCCAGAGAGAGAACTATGAAGACTGAAAGTAGATCACTTTTGTTGTTGTTTCTTTGCTTGTTTTTTTTTTTTTTCTTTCTCATTTTTTCCTTTGGATCAGATTTTTTTTTTTGCTCAGCATGACATATATGGAAATATATTTAGAGGGATTGCACACATTTAACCCATGTTATATTGCTTGCTGTTTTGGGGAGAGAGAAGGGGAAAGGAGAGGGAGAAAAATCTGGAATCCACAAAGCTATCTTTGCATGTATTTTGAAAAACAAAATACCATTTAAAAAGTGGGGAGAAAGACAAGTTTTTTCTTTCAAGCACAGTCACAATTCTTTGGTTCTCTCTGTTTAAATGTTCTGGCTAAAGGTTATGCTAGAATAGATAAATGTTCAATACAGTCTTTTAAGCTGTTACTTGAGGCCCCAGAAGATCAATAAGTCATTGAATAAACATGTATTAAATAACTATCATGTGTTAGGCACTATGCTAAATATTAGGGATACAAAAAAGTCCAAGGACAGTCCTTGTCCTCAAGGAGCTCACAATCTAATGAGATAAAGAGACTTTCCCAAAGTCTTACTATTAATAACAAAGAGAGGAATGGTTTAAACCCAAGTATTCTGACATCAATTTCATCAATTCTCCACTGTACCAGACTACTTATCTTTCCTTTAAAAAGTATGAGCATAAATTTCATACTTCTTAGAGACATTGCCATCATCTTCAATCTGTAGAACCTGCCATACCAGCTCCAGAAGTTTCTTCTGGTCTGGTTTTCCAAAATCATAATAAAGTACTTTCATATCTGTGGGTTGGTAGTCCTGGTAGAGTATTCCCTTGCATAGTTTTCATAATTTTTCATATGTGTCTAGATAAGGACTATTGATTAGTGGCTTTTCAAGGTCAATATTCCCATATAGTTAACAGAAGCTCTAGAGAATTAGTCCTTGTCTGAATTGACATTACTAGACAATGTTGTGTTTATTAGTCAATGATATGTCATAGAATTAGAAAAGACTTGGTGAATGGTTTAGCCCAATTCCTCTTATTTTATTGATGAGGAAACAGAGACCTAGAAGATTGAACTGAGATAGAGCTTCAATTAAACCCAGGCTTCTTTCCTCCCTTTCCTTGAAAAAAACTGGGATTTTGTCCACAGCTCCATTATGAAAAAAGCATCTAAAATCAACCCATTGAAAACATAAAGTACAACACTGAATTCATTCATGGTGAGATCAAGAATAAGAATAAAAATAGACCCTTTTGTCCTCTTGGGGACTTCTTACACTATATTCATCCTCAGAGCACTTAGTCTGTAGTATAATTGCAGAAAGAATGGCAGCTGCAGAGCACATGAGACCTAAAGAGAATTCTCCTTCCTTAGGTACTCTATATCCAAGTCAAAGGATTATAGCTCCTTGAATATTACATCTCAATTTTTCCTTCCCCTTCTCAGGCCCAAATACTCCAAGGGAATAAACCCTGAACATGGGTGGCCCTGTGTTCTTCCCTAATACAAATACAAATGTAATCAGACAATGGGGCTCTGGCTTTCTTAGCATAAAATGGTCCTAACTTACAAACGGGTTTATTTAAAAGGAAGTTTTTCTAGTGGGGTTTGCAAGTCTGTTGCCTTAAACACAGAATCATTTCCCAGAGAAGCAATGGTGGAAGAGATCATTATTTTCCAGTCTACAAAAGCCAATTCAACCTATGAATAAACTGAAGCATTGTGTTGATAGGACTCTAGAATTCATTGTCTATAGCACTGTTTCTATTGGCAAGTGTAATCTATATACCACTTGGGGATGCCCAGTTGGATATTTAGCCCATACATGGCTCCAGTGACAGAAGTCTCCCCATCCTTGCACTGGGGATTCCCAAATCGTACAGCCCTCTCTCTGAAGGATCTAGTGAGGAAGGGTAGAAATAGAGAGGGACAGCTCTGATAGGGCAGGACTCAGTAAAGAAGGAAGAAGAAAATAAACTAATTAAAGGGGAGAATAACTCTTTAATCCTGTCCTATGAAAATGCCTTAAGAGAAAAGAAATAATGATGTGATTCTAAGGGATAACAACTGCCTCCAGTAAACAATGGTAGGGAGTCATGTTCCAAAATGCACTGCTCCAACTAACATAGACTGAAAGCAAATGATTTACTAGAGCATTTCAAAGTGTGACTGACAAATAAACCAGTTGTGTGAGCCTGGGAAAGTCACTTAATCTGTGTCTGCCTCAGTTTCCTCATCTATAAAAATGGGGGTAATAATAGCATCTACTTCCCAGGGTTCTTGTGAAGATAAAAGGAGACAATATTCTTAAAGTGCATGGTATATATATATATATATATATATATATATATATATCCATTTCCTGGGCATTTGGGAAAAATACTATTCCCATCCGAACAAGGTACACCTCTACTGCCTCCTTCCGTTAATGGAGAAGCATCCACCTGGGCTGTATTCCTGGAGCAAACTGACTGATTAACAAAGACAAGTAGTCTAACCCAGAATCAAAATTGTGTTCAATCTTGTTCCCCCTCCTTGTAAATGGGGCAGTAATTTCAAGTAAATGACATGGAAAGCTGTTACAAGCCGGCCCCACATTCACATTTCACTGTTTCTCTGGTTGTAAATAACATGCATGACTGCGCCAGGGACCAAATTGCTCTTTAGCTGCCAACATTAGTTGTTTAATGATCTGAAGAGCAGAAGCTGCCAATTACTGTATTCCATTTTCAAATGTCATTTAAAACCCATACATGTAATTATTATACCTTTTTGTTAAATTTTTATGGTTCTTCTGAAGTTAATAGGCTTTTGGGTTCATCCAACCTATAAAACTCAGCAAATATTCAATGCCTTCATTATAGAACTAAACTAGTTTCCCATGATCCCATGTAATCTTTCATGAAGCTGGACATTAGTAAAGATGAGAAGAGGATAAATTTAGGGTTAAAAGGGATGTCAGAAGCCTTTAGGCTTGGAACTCCTCCTGAAAAAAAAACTGAAAGCCAGAAATATGACATGATTTTTCTAGCATCATATAGTAAGTAAATATCTAAGGCAGAATTTGAAATCAGATCTTTCTGACCCTAAGTCCAACTATACCAAAAGTTTTGGTTAGGGTGACTTCCATAATCTTAGTGCACAAGATGTTAATCTTTTTTGTATATCATGGATCCTTTGTCAGAATAATATTATATCATATATATGTTGTAACACAATATTAATATTATATAATATTATAATATATATTCAAGTATATAATATTACAGAGGAAATCAATCATCAAAAATTAAACAAGTTCACAGATCTCAAATTAAGAATCCTGAACCATTAGAGTTAGCAGAGAGCTTAGTTAAAAGACCTAAGTTCAGATATCACTAATTAGCTGGCTCATGTCAGGTAAGTGACTTAACACGTCTGTGACTCAGTTTCCTCATCTGTCAAATATAATAGGGTAGCTAGGTGGAATAATGGATAGAGCACTGGACCTTAAGTCAGTTAGACTCTTCCTGAGTTCAGATCTGGCATCAGACACAAGTGTGTGACCGTGGCCAAGTCACTTAACCTTGTTTGCTTCAGTTTCTCATGTGTAAAACAAGCTGGAAAAAGAAATAGCAAATCATTCAGTATCTCTGCCAAGAAAACTCCAGATGGGGTCACAGAGTTGGAAACAACTGAAAGAATACAATATGTCCCCATGATTGATCCCAATGAATGACAAAGCTCACATGATAGCTACCTACTTCACAGAGCTTTTGTGAGGATCAAATAAATAATGCTTGTGAAAACATATTGCAAAGCTTTATGCAAATGGAAAGTAGCTTATTATTTTCAGAGTGCCTAGTTTATGGATATTTTAAAATATATTGACTAGTAATTACAAAAGAAGAGGGTGTGTAGTCTCTGGATATTTAGAATGGAGGTATACACTTCTAAGAGCTACTCCCACCTCCCTGAATGGCCTTCTTATGTCCAGAATATCTCTTTTAATTTATAATGCCTTCACTTTTCCATCTGTAAAACAGGAATGATATTATCAAATCATATTAATTAAGAAACCACCAGGTGCATAACAGCAAGCTAAGAGTGGCAAGGATAATGCAAAATGCAAAAGAAATACAAGTCTTCTTTCTTTAAGAAGTTTGAGTTATATATAATGAACAAACCAAAGAGTGAATGAATGAATAAGCAAATAAATAAAACTAATATCAACTTTGTGTATGCACACTCACTCACAGTACATAGTTATATTTTAATAAGATGTGCTGTTTTTACATCTCTTGACTATGTAAATGTAAGATTCCCATTAAAAATGCTCTGAGATCTTCAAGTCAATAACAGCATATAAACAAATATCATTCAAAACAGAAAATAAAAACAAGTTGTTGAAAAAGCCTAAAATACAACCTTGAAATCTGTCCAACAAATATTTTTAAATGAGTCCCCTTAAATATTCCCTTTGAATTTCCCTTTAATTTTAATGTCCCAGTCACTTTACCTGAAACAGCAAGCATTTTGGCTTCAAGCAGGGCTGGTAGTTGGGTCTCAATTTCATTCACTTTCCTCCTCAAAGTGCTGCAGAGTTTTTGACTTGTACAAACCTAAAGGAGGCAGACAGCCAGGATCCATAATTCATTCTAGTAAATCAGAGCAATCTACTGAAAACTCTAGAGCGTCTCTGAGATGACAAAAGGAACTCCACATTCTATTACCTAGGGAGCCCAATGGGAGCTACTCAAAAACTTACACTGGGCTAGCCCATAACTTAACTCCATATCCCAATAACCAAGTTATAAAATCAGGCATCAGACCTCTACCAGATCTCCAATTGATGCTATCTCATACCGTCCCCCTTTCCCAAAAAATATGAATTTTATAAACAGATCAAGAAATCTCAGTAAAATTTTATCATTAGAATTTTCGGTACTATTCTACACATTGTCTCTATTGTTTCTTTGATTTTTATTAAAACAATAAAAACTTTACATCCCAGGTATCTTTTTCTGAATTCAGAAAAGTTCTGAACTGAGTTCACACAGTCTTTTTTTTTTTTTTTTAACATAAGGAGAAAGTCTCATTTTCAATCTGCATGTATCCAGGTTGTAAGGAGCCAAATAGGCAAACAAACACTCCTTCAAGTGCACACAATACTGATTGAATAACAATAAATGAGCCAATCGGGGTGTTTTCTCACTGCAAAAAAGACATTGGTGTAATGAGAAGCCTTGAAATTAGCAGCTATACTCTCTCATTAGAAATCTGAGATGTGTTTTAAAAGCTAAAATTAATCCAATTGGGAACAAAAAGCCCAAAACAAATATTCAGTTCTATTGAATAAAAGAACCTAGATTTCTCCAGACACAAATATCTTCCATTGTTTTGATTCTTATGGACAGAAATTGAGATGATTTTTAGAGAGCAAAACCTCAACAATCTTGACTGATATCACCCATCACTTCCCCCTAGAAACTCATGCTCTTCTTTGCTAATTTTTAGGGAGGCCAAGGACCTTATGGTAGCCTTTTCTCCAAACTAAAGTCAGTTCTGGCAGTGTTAAAGTACTCATGTGTCCAAAACAATAGATTTCAGTAACTTTCCTCGGTCCTGAGATTTTTCAGTGTTCCACTCCCTGGAATTACAATGCAGGTGTCCTAGATACATTTGCACCTCCTGCCCTCTCTCCTGGGGATCATGCAGAGCCCAGCTGAATTACATTTTACAGTCACTCAACTAAGAATGTTACTAGGGCAGTTGAGAACATTTCTGCTAATTCTAAAACACTGGTCATAATTCTTATGTCTCATCTAATTTATGTTCACTCTTTCTTATTTTAGTTAACAGCCTCTGTTAATCATAATTGGGTCAGCCACTCCTTTGTTGAACAAATCTATCTTTCAAGCTGTCACTGTTAATATAAAATAAGATTTATAAATCTCCTTATTAAATTGCAGTTCTACATACTTTCAGTTGCTGCTGGATTAATCTAATCTTCGCCAATTTCTAGATAGTCTATTTTCAACTCTTTCCCCCACCTCATTCATTCCATAATTACCTCAGCTTTGAACAGGTCACACAATAGGTAGATAAAGTACTGAAAGGGATGCTTAAACTGTCCAGTAGAAAAGAAATTAGTCATCTTTCACCCAAAATAACTTTCTCTAGGGGAATTTAAAATTACCTAAGATCTTGAAGAATAGAAAATGTAAGATTCAATTGTCCAGGAACATTGTGGTTTTGAGTTGCCAGGTTTTCTCTGAACTGAAGTAGCCATTTTTACAAATGTACTTATCCAAAGAATGGGAAAAGGGTGAAGCCAAAGTATCATAATAATACCACCCAATTTCTTCCCACAAAAATGGAAGACATCCATATTATGGCCTTAGGCCTCTGAGTTGCCAGACCTTTTCTGGCCTAAAGAAAGAAGGGCTGCGTTATTATCTGTTTCATCAGTGTCCAGAGACCCTCGAAAGAAAGTAATGAGTCACATTCAATGCTCATTCCAAGAGGATACAAAATCAGGTCCCAAAACCAAGTTATTGCCAATGCCATAATTAGATCTAATATCCTACTGGCATTTTCAATCCAAAGTGGACTCTAAGATACATTTGTTCATTTACATTCTTACATTTACATTTCTCAGAGTCTGAAGGAGACTAAGAAAAAGTGGTTTTATTTTCCCCATAAATTCACAATAAGTTTTAGTTAAGCTAGAAGCAGGTGTGTGTGTGTGTGTGTGTGTGTGTTAAGCCAAATACAGAGTTAAGCCAAATGTAAGTAAATTCCTTTGTTATATTCCTATATTCCAAAATCATCTTAGTAGGCTAAACCCATCTAAATGAGAAAAGCTAATATTACACTATTATATTAATAACTAATTATTAATTTGAGATCCATTCTTTCCCTCCTATTTTTGTTAAAGATCTTGAAAAGATCAGTCAATTTTTGAAGGGTATAACTGAATAAGGTAACCTCCCAAACCCAAGCCATCTACCTGAGCAAAGACCCTTTCTTTTTCTTTACTCTGTAAACAAAAGTCAACCTCAGCTAAACTCCTCCCCAGTCCATGTCTCCTTGTCCTTGGTCTTTTCCATCATCTTAGTAGGCTTAGTAGGCTAAACAGGGAGACCCAGCTTATAAAAGAGAAAACTAGCCAGAGAGGTCCAAAAAAGTGGCTTCCCCCAGATGCCTCAAGTAAGCTGAGAATTATGATCAAGCTGTGTTCTTTGCAGGAGTTGCTGAAGACTAACTCCTCATATAATGCCCATCTATGTAATGTTCACTTGTCAAGGGAGTTCTCTGTCAGAAAATTCACCTGATTTAAAATGTTTCAGAGTCTCTACTGGCATCTTTAGTAACTGAGAGAAAACCTCTGATCATCAATTTATTGACTAATGACTAGTCTAATTAATAAATTGATTACTAATTACTAGAAACTGTCACTTAGGATTTTCATTTGCTACATATAATTGTGGTTGGTAAAAAAAAAAAAAAAAAAAAAAAGGATAGTCTGGAAGGACTTACCTTTGACGTAATTTCTTTAATGGCCAAGCTGAGTGACTGCTCCTTCTCTTGAAGGCTAGAAGAATGGAAACAAAAATAGAGTGGGAAATTATCTTATTAATTAGTGACAGTTAAACGCTACCAGAGAAATATAATTAAAATAGTAAACAAGAAAACCTTTGGCCCAAGACTTAGTTTAGGATAGGACTTAAGAGTTATGTCAAGAAGATATAGTCTCAATTTCTCCTAATACACATCTGCTGTATAACATGGGCAAATCTCTTAATCTCTTAGAGATACCAGATGATTCTAAAACTTTATTACTGAACAATTGCTGAATGCATAGCAGAAGACTATGAGCTCCCTACATTGATCAAATCATAGGTCTAAAATAATAATCATCATGATAATAATATAATAAAGTCACTACTCAATTATCTTTCTTGCTATGTAGAAACAGTAACACTTATCTATATTCCAAAAATGATTTCTACTTGATTTTATAAGGAATATTATGGTTTCTATTATTCATACAAATTTACATTAATAGTTTAATTAGACTAATGTTTAAATTAATTTTCATTTTCTGAGCATAGATCTATTGAGGAAGAAAGGAAGCAGCACTTGATGACAAGAGATTAAAACTGAGCTGCATTTCATCTTCAGAATAAGAATGAATAATAATAGCTACTGCTTAGATAGCATCAGTTACATGCCAGTTACTTGCTGTGAAGTGTTTTATAAATTTTATTTCATTTGATTCTCAAACAATGCTGGGAAGTAGGTGCTACTATTAATCCCCATTTTTCCATTGAAGGAAGTGAGGCAAGCAGAAGTTCAATAATTTTAGAGAGGCTTAGAGAAACTTACATGAATTGATGCTAAGTGAAATGAGCAGAATCGAGATCATTATACATGGCAACAGAAAGATTATAAGATGATCAATTCTGATGGATGTGGCTCTCATCAATAATGAGATGATTCAGGGCAGTTCCAATGGTCTTGTGATGAAGAGAGCCATCTACACCCTGAGAGAGGACTGTGGAGACTGAGTGTGGACCACAACATAGCATTTTCACATTTGTTGTTCTTTCCTTGCATTTTGTTTTCTTTCTCATTTTTCCTTTGTGATTTGATTTTTCTTGTGCAGCAAGATAATTGTACAAATATGTATGAAAAATCGGATTTAATATATATTTTTGCCATAAATTTAACATATGATTGGATTTGCTACCTAGGGAAGGAAGTGGGGAAAAGGGGGGGAAATTTGAATACAAGCTTTTGCAAGTGTTAGTGTTGAAAAATTATCCATGTATATCTTTTGAAAATTAAAATTTTAATTGAAAATTAAATTTAATTTAAAAAATTAAAAAGAAGTTCAATAATTTGCTCAGAGCCCCAAAATTGGCAAGTATCAGACACCATTCTAAACTCAATTCTTCCTCACTACAGGCAGTGTTGTGCCACCTGGCTTCCCAAAACTGTCCACATAATCACAAATAGTCAATATCAGTGTTGTATAGAACTGACAATTTTCATCCTTTCTTTGAGGAAGCATTTATCCAATGGTTACTATGTACCAATATTTGAGCCAGGTCTTGTAAAAGATACCAATATTATAGAATTGTATTAAATATTAAATAATATATGTAAAAGTACATTATAAACTGTAATAGGCTTTATAATAGATGTTTTGTGATAATACAATTATATGTTACTTGACAGTTTTTAAGAGGAAACTGGTGACTCAGTGAATAGAGTACTGAGCCTGTAGTCAGAGACCTGATACAAATTCAGCCTCAGAAACTTCCTAGCTGTGTGACCCTGAAGAAGGCACTTAACCTCTGATTTCCTACCAAAATGAATCCACTCAAGAAGAAAATGACAAATCACTCCAGTATCTTTGCCAAGAAAACCACAATTGAGGTCTTGAAAGGTTGACTGGAACTACAATTTCAGCTTTCAAAGGGCTCCCTTCCAACTACCCTGGCAAGGTAAATAATGCGACTACTAATATTTGTATTTTATAGATGGAACTGAGGTTCAAACAGATTATGACACATCAAAGTCACTTTGATGATAGCAAGTGACTTGAACCCAGGACTTAACATCAAATTTGATGGCTCTAAATATGTTCTTCTCTTCATCATACCATATATAAATATAAGACTTTTCTCCCCTTATAGGATCATCATCATCACAATACAAGGTCCCTTTCTTTAAGGAGATTACAATCTGGCTGGAAAGGCAGCTGCATGTAAAAGTGAAATCATAATATGGGCTATTGCACAAGTGTGCTGAACACCCTTCCAGAGTTCTCTGACAATAGCTCAGACAAGCTCAGCCACAGTGAACTCTGTCCAACCAGTTTGTGGACTCCCTACACTATTTACTCTGTGACTTTTTATCAAAAGTTTTAGAAAGGAAGAAGGCAACATTTAAATCTAAATCCAAGTACTAGCATAATTTAGAATAGGGAGAAGGTTAAAGCTATTGACTAAAGTCACCTCTGGGGATTATCATTTATCCCTATTTCTCTTGCAATCAATAGTCATCTGTCCTGAAAAGTCTTTTAAAAACAAATTTGCATGCAGTGATTCAGTAGTAGCATTTTACAACAGCAAGTGCAGAATGTTAGTTACAAAGCACCTCAAAAGTCATGTAGCCTACCCTATACTTAGCCAAAATGAGTCTATTCCCCTCCTTCCTCCTGATGGCCCTTTAATTCTTGATGTCACTTATCCTCCTCCCCCCAAAATTGATGTCTTAATGACCTTCACTGCTTTTATTATATTTTGATGCTCTAACACATCTATGTAGTTATCACTGTTGATACTTCATCTATTCATACAGACTGAAACTTTTTATCATATGTGATTCTTGTATATGACTTCTACTTTAATCTTTCCTTTGTGCTTTATTTAATTAATTATATTCTTTCTCCCATATATTTATCATGTACTATTGTACATTTTACTTAGTCATTTTTATGTCTTATTTCCACTTTTTGGCCTTCAATTCCATAATGGCCAAGACTAAGTGTTTTCTACCCAATTATTTTCCTAAAGCACAGATATAATCGTGTTTCCTTGCTATTAATAAAAAAGCAGAGACAACAGCTAGCTAGATAAATTAATAAACAATAAAACCTCTAGTACATAAATGCCTATCCTCAATAAGATAAAATACAACCTCCTTGGCTTAATATTTAAGCTTCTCCACAATCTGGTTCCAGCCTATTTTTCCAGGTTTATTTTACATTATTTCTCTTTATGCATTCTATATTTCAATGAAACTACTCATATAGCTGTTGTCTAAATTGAACCTTCCTTTTTCCAAACTCTGTATTCTTATTGGCTGTCCCTCATGCCTGGAATGTACTCCCTTTCACTTTTACCTCTTAAAACTCCTATCTTTGGTCAAGGCTCCGTGCAGATGCCACTTCAGAATGGCCTTTCCTGATGTCCTATGCTGAAAGAATTCTCTCTCCTTGAGCATTTTGTCTGGATCTCTCATTGGCCCCCATTGCTCCCTATTTTAAATTACCTATTATATCCTTCCAAATACAAATAAGCTCTTCAAATGCAGGGAGACTGTGTGATACTTTGTCTTGGTATCCATGACCTAGCACAGTTCCTAGAGTATAGTAAGCATTTAATAAATGGTTGCTGAATTGAATTGCTTCTGAATAGAACACCTTTTCAAGTAATTTATTTTTAACTGAGGTGACCTAAAATAAGCACTTAACATATAACTGTAAATAGCCTTTCACAGGAAACCACAAAGAATAACTCATGCATTAAGAACAGAAACAGCTAAATAATGGACCTATCTATTTAAAAGCACTTGAGTGAGGGAAGTATTCATTGTACTGAAGATTTCACTGACCAAAATAGTATCTTTAGCATAGCTGCACACTAAAAACAACATCACACCCAACTATTCTTTGCCCTGCACTTTATCCCTAGTAGAGACATATGTTACATATATTTGTAGGCAGAAGGATGGAGTTGAAAGGCGCAGAGTCCAATTCCAAGCCTTGAAAAGCAACTACTGATGAGAACTGGTATCAATCTGCTTAAACCCATTCTCAAGCATTTAACATGACTCTACTGGATAGTGAAAACTGCCAGAGAATGATGGCACCCTTTTAAGTATTTCACCCTTGAGATCTGATGGTCAGAAGATCAAATCTTGACAATTATTGTTGCTGCTGCTGTTGTTGAGTCATTTTAGTCATGTCTAAATTCATAATGTCATGGGTGTTTTCTTGGCAAAGATACTAGAATGGCTTGCCATTTCCTTCTCCAGTTCATTTTACAAATGAGGAAACTGAGGGAAACAGGGTTAAGTTACTTGCCCAGGGTCATATCGTTAGTATATGGGAGATCAGATTTGAACTCAAGAAGATGATGACATTAGATGACAACCAAATTAGCTTTTATTTGTTGGAAGAGTTGAGGAATAGGATAGATCACATAACAACACAAAGAACTAAAAATAAATCCAGAAAATGATGTACTTCATTTTAAATATTTTCTTTTGTAGGATAGTGAAATATTCCACCACACAAATACAAAAGCAATCATCTGATAAGGACAGTAATCACTAATAAGAACAATTATCAAATAAAGCTGCCTAGATTCAAACCTAAAGGGATGATGATAGCCTCTCAGGTGTTCCTTTTGCCTTCTCTGGTCCTATTTCTATTGCAAACTGGTCAAATCTCAAGTCGACATGGTCATGGAGGACATATTGATACAAAAAAGCCAGAAATTTGTTTGATATTAGATTCTAAACTACTGTCCAAACTTTAGAGTCCTACAAAATTAGGAGTTATTTTGGTTATAATTGGTTGGTTGTCAGGATATTTGATTAATGTAATGCTACTTTTAGCAGGTTTCCTTTGCTAAATTTACTTTGCTTGGCCTAACATTTACATTAGGTCACATTTTTTTTTCTTCTATTTTCTTCTGTTTCTTCTGTTCACACTAATTGAAAGCAACAGGAGGTAGTCACAAAGCATGAGGTAATTGTCTACAAACTGGATAATCCCCAAGTGGCTAAACTAGATTTGAATGTTTCAATTATGTCAAAAAATCTTTGGGCACCTTCTAAACCTGGGACAAAAAGTAGAGTGTGCTATCATAATCAGCTTCTCTAACCAGGTATTGTAATAGGTATGTCCATATCAGGTTGGATTATAAAATCTTGAGACTTATTTACTTTTAACCAGGAGCTATACATTTAAATAGGTTTTTCTTTCAAATTTGTCATTTGGGGAAATTATACATTCATTTTAATAATGCCAAAATTATTCACACAATTTTGGAGAAATCTCTTTGACTTTCTGTTAAGACCTGTTTACAAGCCATATTAAATTACTTTTAAGTCACACATCATTTTTAACACAAAGTAATATTCTCCCACTTGATCAAAGACTTTGTTCACAGATTTGTATCCAAGTACCTCTTGTTAGTTATTGAAATTAAGACCATTGCCAAAAGGCAAGGATTTACTATTAACCAGAATAGTCACAGGAATGTGTCTATGTTTTTGCCTCCAAGAGGAGGCAACATTGTTGAAATAGATATATAAAGTGACCCATCTTAAAGAGGACAGCCTTCATTTAGAAATTTAAGTTTTATAATGTCTGATTTATAAAAAATGTATAATTTTAATTTATTGCCAAACTTCTCATATATCAATAAAGAATTGAGTTGTTTATGTACAAGAGACTATGTCACATGTTATCAAATCAGGAGAGGTCACAGGGGCTCACTTCCTTAAAAAATTTTGGAAATTAAACTTCTAAAAAATAAACTAGCATTGAATATCCAATACTTTTTATTGCTCTCTTCTAGGTAAGGGTACTTTGGTGGAGCTATGACTTAATCAGTGTGTGAACTCTTCTCTCTACTGTGGAAATGTCTTTACATTGAATTGTAGTCTCTTTTTTCCTTCATCTCCCTCCCATCTCCCTATTTTTATATTTTTAATTTATGGAAATGTATATTCTCTTTCTCCTGTTCCCTACTATACTTTAAGGGGGAGGGGGGCAACTAGATGACAGTGGATAGAGCACCAGTCCTGAAGTCAGGAGGACCTGAGTTCAAATCTAGACTTAGACACTTAATACTCTTTGGCTGTATGACTCTGGGCAAATCACTTAATCCCAATTGCCTCAGGAAAAAAAAAAAGAAAGAGAGAAGAGCAAAATAAATTCTTGATCACAAATATACAAACAAAATAAATTCCTTCATTGGTTGCATGTAAAATATTTCACTCTGTACTCTAAATCCATCACTTCTCTGTCTGGATGGAGATAATATGTTTTAGCCTCAGTCCTCCAGAATCTTGAATGGTCACTTATAGTTCTTATAGCTTTCAAAACATGTTTTTCTTTATAGTGCTGCTACTGTTAGATAATTCATTCTCCTGGTTCTGCTTGTTTCATTTATCAGTTTATAAAAGTCTTCATTTTTTTCATTTATAAAATATTTATGTTACAGTACAAATTGTTTTTTTCTGGTTCTGTTTCCTTCTCCCCATATTAAATCTTACATATCTTTGAAATCATTTATTTCCTCATTTCTTACAAAACAGTAGTAGGCTGTCACTAACTTATTCAGCTATAGATAATCAAGGGTCTCTCAGCTATATAATGACAATATTGTAAGGAGAAAGGATTCTAGTCAATAGCATTGGGGTTGGTATTTTTGGTGTCTAGCTTTTTAAAATTTTACATTTAATTACAAATATTATTAAGCTTCTGCATATGCATACTTACAAGAGAAAGAAAAACCAGAACTCTACATGATAGGTTCTAGGCAGCAAAAAAACTAAATGGTCCTTTTATTCTTCAGGTCTACAGATGATTAAGTTTTTCTCTCTGCTAAGTCAAAAAACTGCAAGTTACTGCAATAGGAGATGCATGTAGAATATAAACTATTTTATCCAGAGCTAAAAAAAAAAATAAGCAGTATTGACTGTGACCAGCAAAGAAAATTCTGTGTGAAAATGTTTTTGCTAGCAATCTAATTAAAGGCCTCTTGGGTGGTCACAGGAACTCATAGAACAAGTTTTTTTTTCTTTTCCAATTGCTTTAGTTTCACGTTTGGAACAAAAAAAAGAAATTTCAGGTTTTTGTAGCTTATTTGGGGATTTACACAAGAAAAGTACGTTATGGGTGGTGTCAGAAATGCAAGTAACAATAATACAACTTTGGTTTTTGTCTATGAGAATTGGGTTTCAGACCTCCAAATAATTCATTTACTACAAACCAAGACAAAGATCAGTGTTATACATAATGTTTATGCAAGGACATTTTTAGAGACTAGAAAAGCTTCTACAGAGATGAAGTGTTGAATGAGCCATAAACTCATTGGTCTGGTCTAAACCAAGATATAGCATAGTAAAACGGATAGAGAGCTGGTCTCAAAAGATTTGAGTTCCAATTTTGCTTTGAAACTTGTTGTGGCAAATCACTTAATCTCTGAGCGTTCTAAGCAATTCTCTAAAACTCAAAGTTGAAGAGAAGGTATTAACCAATGTTAGAACTGGAATTGTATAAGGGTACCTAGGAGAGCTCCATGATCTCATCAAACAACACTTGTAAAGGAATTCTCCGTACCAATGAAATCACAAATCTACTCACTCTTCCAAGCCAAGTTTTAGTCCAGAAGTGGAAATGTGTTATCTTTAATGATATGTAAGTATGATCTAACTCCACTTGAATTATTCTAATTTGAGGTGATGAAATCTACAATATCCACTTTATTTTTCACTGCTTTTCCCTTGACTTGAGCAGGGGAATAGAGAAGGGACGTGTTTTAGCACTACCCTAGTACATAGTAGATACTTAATAAATGCTAATTTCAGGCCAAAATCCAGAACAGAATTACTCACATTACTCAGAGAGGGAGCAAAGGTCACCATTTACAATCTTTCCCACCCCATTCACCTCCAGTGCTTGGTATGGAACATGAAGGGCATGAAGTACAGCTGAGGGAGCAGTTTGAAAGAAATACCCTATCACAATTTGAACTAGTTATTTTAAACCTTTTCAGTTTGCTAAACAGAATAGGGGAAATAATCTTCAGAGACCATGGATATTCTAGAAATTATAGGGACCCTTCCCACTTGAACACATACACACACACACACACACACACACACACACACACACATGAAATTAAGATTCAAAGGAGAAAATGAGAAGAAATACAAGTTCATATGACAGATATAAAGATACCTAAGGGTTTCTCCTGCTACCTGAAGTTCTTGCCACAAATGAGTTAAATCTGGTACCCAGTGCTAGTAAGCTAAAGAGCTGACAGATCCCTCCTTCTGAGGAAGAGAGGTCATGCAGTCACTGAAGGTCAGCAGAGAGCAGCACAGGAGAGTAGTTTGGATGTTCATCAGAAAAAAAGAGATGCTGAGAATAGAGTTCAGAGGAGCTGTCCAGCAGCAAGAAGTAGGGCAGAGAATAAAGCTGCAAAAGACTCCAGCTCATAAATCATCTCACCCAGTGACATCAGCAGAGGACATATGTGGTTCTGTAACCTCAAATGTAGGAGTTAACCCTGATATGTGTGTTCAGTGACAAGTTTCCCCTATGTATGACCCCTCCCCAACTGGTGCTGTGATACCCGGTATGACTCATAGCATGTACTGCTTTATACATGAAAGAAATCTTTCTTGTCATTTATCTTGCTATACAATTTAAACATCTTTTGGGTTCTCTGGCTGTCTAGTAACACACACACACACACACACACACACACACACACAATTTCCAGAAAGCCAATTAAAAGTAATTAACATGATTTTTATATACAAGAAAAATAAGGTAAATAGCATGTGACTTGCTTTATAGAAACTAGAGATAGAGATATATAGTCAAAGTCTCTGATGGCCATCTAATGAATGTAGGCACATGTAGCCTTAGTACTGAAGGGGGTTCTCTGGGAACCTGTGCCAATTTTGGCACTTAGCTATCCATCTTCCCTCATGCCTGCATGCATACTTTTTCCAAAATTGTGCTTTAGGATGAAATAATCAGGTTGAGAAAAACATCATTCTTTGTTTTAAAATAGATTTCTCTCTCCTCCACATCCCCCTGCCCTGTTTTCTCGCCCCTCTATATAATGAAAACCAACTCAGAGATTGAAAGATTGTTACAAAGGAAGGTTGGCAATATCTGCCTTTATGACAGAAAGAGGAAAATGACAGCTGTCCTAGAACAAGACTCACTTTGGTACTTGTTAAGGGGAAGAAAAAAAGCTAGGAATCACTTGACATTAACAACCTTACCAATTATAGCTAGATCCTTTAACCTTTCCTTCAGCTGGCAGGTGACTAAAGTAGCAACTGAATGTTACTTTAGGAAATGTGAGTTTTCATCTTTTACCTGGCCCTTTTTTTCTTCTTGGGTCCTTCTAACTTGGCTGCTAACACTGTCACACTTCACAAATGGGATGTATTAAACAGCATGATCTAGAAGAAAGGTAATGACTTCCATTTGAAGAATTCTAGACTTTTGAGGATTCTGTTAAGCAAGGCAGAAGACATGTTCAGTCCAGGAGGTGAAAGGAACCCCTTATATTGAGTTCACTGATATAGAGGGAAAGAAACTCATGTACCAATTAGTACCTTCTCTTCAAATTAGAGTCAAAGAGCAATTGTTTTTAATTTAGAGTCCATGAACTTGAATTTTTTAATATTTGAGTAACTATTTCATTATAATTGGTTTCCTTTGTAATTTTGTGTATTTTATTTTATGCATTTAAAAGCATTATTTTGAAAAGCAGTCTATAGGCTTCACCAGAGTGCCAAAAGAGTCCGTGGACAAAAAAATTAATAATAATAATGGCTAATATTCCTCTATCTTAGATAGAGGACAATGGAACATTAAGTAGCTAATCTTTAGATGCTCATGTGTCTTTATGGAAGAATAATTGAGCACAAGCTAAACTAACTCACTATATCTAGTCATCTCCAGACCATGGTTCACATCTCATCTAACTATTGATCTTCCCACATGCCTGCATGCAACTTTTCCTTAAAATTGTACTTTAGAATGAAACAATCAAGTAAGGAAGAACATAATTCTTTGCTTAAAACACATTCCTTCCCAGACCCATATTTCACATCCTGTCCATTCATCCTTGCCATCTTTCTATATGTCCTGCTGCAATAATACCTACCCCCTTATTTTCCATTTTTTCTGGGCAGGGTGATCAAGTCAATGACCACTGTTCCTGGAAAAGGGATTTCAACTGATTGCATTATAGATCAAATCATCATTCCCATGATAACTTCCCTGAAGAACAAAATTCCCCTGCCTATACCAATAAATGTGTTGTCTTTCCCTATTAGATTATAAATTTCTTGAGGGCAAGGATTATGATATTTGTATTTGTATGCCCAGCACTTAGCACAGTGCTAGGCACACAGAAAGTGATTAATAACTACTACTTCATTTAAGCAAGTAAAGATTCTGATGTGAAATATGGTTAGTGTTCCTTGTTCAATTTTAAAAACAAAGTTTTATTAGGAATCCCATGTACTCAAGATCTAAAAAGCAACCAAGAAGGGCTTTTAACAAAGCTTTCTCTCATCAGATCCCATCTGAGAAATAAGTCTTAAAAATTATTGTGTAAAGAGCTTCCAGAATCTCAAAGGGGCATTGATTTAATTAAGCAAACATTTATTACGCATTTATATATAAAGCATTATACTAAGCACTAGGGACCATAAAAATATAAATAACATATGGGCCACATCCTCAAGAAATTTATAGTCTAGTAGGAGAATATAAGATATTGATATCTTTCAGCTATAGATTATAGGACTATATGGAAAACTAATAAAATTGAATATGAAAAAAAGTATAAGCAATGCAACAAGTGTTATGAAAAAGCTGGAGAATAGACCAGGCTTGAATTCTAACTCTGCCATTCACTAGATGTGAGTCCTGTGAGTAATGATTTCCTTATTTATAAGATGAAAGGTTTGGACCAAGTCACCTTGAAGGTTCCTTCCAGATCTCATGGTCTGTGACCTCCATAGAATCTCTGGGTTTTCCCCTTGGCTCTCACTCGTCATCTATTCCTCCTAGATTCCTTCAAGTCTCAACTAAAATTTCACTTTCCTTAGGGCATATTTCCCAATCTTTTGATTCTGGGGCCAACTTTCTATTGACTTTTTTATCCTGTATATAGCTTGCCTGAATATAGTTGTTTGAATATTATTTCCCCCATTGCGTATAATCCCCTCTAGGGCAAGAGACTGTCATTTGTGCTTCTTTGCATTGCAAGTGCAAGCAAATAATAGATGTTTCATAAATGTTTACTTACTGACAGACTGAATAGAATCAAACCCTTGAGGGACAACATTTAAAATGTACCCTTGAATTTTTACGGAGAGTAAAAACCTCTAAGAATTATGCACCCAAAAGATGGCTTGAATTAATGCTTCCCAATCAATAGGTCAAACATGTGAACATGTTCCCATAGACAGTTGCCCCAGCATCAGACAATGGAGATTAGTCTTGACCAGAAGAACAGAAAGGAAAGTAGCCAGCTGTAAAGCATCCTTACAGGTGTACTACAGGATTTAGATAGTTTCCAAACTCTTGTTTAAAGCATATTCTCCTGGCTCACTAAAGAGACTGCATGTCTTGTTGCAGTTTATTCATTTTTCAGTCATATCCAATCCTTTGTGACCCCATTTGGGTTTTTCTTGGTAAAGATACTAAAGTGGTTTGACATTTCCTTCTCCAGCTCATTTTGCAGATGAAGAAACTGAGGCACACAGAGTTAAGGTTGCCTTTAATGCCCAAACTGAGACTGCCCAGAGATGCACAGTTAGCGTCTGAGATCAGATTTGAAGTCAGGAAAATGAACCTTCCTAACTCAAGACTTGGCATTCTGTTCACTAAGCCACCTAGCTGTCCCTATCAAATATTTTAATGAATTCCAAATAGACTTTATCTACTATTTCACTTTCTTATCTCTATATTCTACCACTTTTACAAACCACTTTCACTGGTATGTCACAATTTGTTCCTGAAAAAATCATGGTGAACCTTTCCCAATAACTGTCCCCTATTAACTGGATACAAATCGATTTCAGATATGTTCTAATAAGTTCACAAATATAGATTACCTTAAATCTATTTCAATGAAATAGATAAACAGGAGAAGATAGGGTGGAGTAGAAATAATCACATATTTGGAGTCAGAAGAGCAGATTTCAATGCCATGCTCAACTATTTACTCCCAGTATCAACTTAGGAAAGTTATTTCTGTGGGCTTCTGTTTTCTCATTTCTAATACAGAGATACCTCTAGTCCCTATCTCTAATAGATAAATTTTGTAAAGTATTTTGCATGGTTGAAACCACTAAACAAATGTCAGCTATTATTAAATTTTACTACTTGGGCAACCAGACAAGTAACATGCTTTCTCAGCCTCAGTTTACTCAGTCATATCATAAAGAAGGATCAGTCAGTCAACAAGCATTGATTAAGTGCTAACTATGTGACATGCATTATGAGAAGTGCTGGGAATACACAAACAAAAAAGGCCAAAAATAGACCTTGTCTTTAAAAAGCTCCAATTTTGATAGGGAAGATAATGTGAAAACAATTACATATGTACAATATAAATGGAAGGTTATCCTAAAAGGAAAGTCTAATTCAGTCATTTCTAAACCTTTGTGACTCCATTTGGGGTTTTCTTAGGAAACATAAGAAAATTGTTTGCCATTTTCTTCTCCAATTCCTTTTAAAGATAAGGAAACTGAAATAAACAGGGTTAAATGACTTTCTCAGGATCACTCAGTATCTGAAACCAGAACTGAATTCAAGAAGAGGAGTTTTCTTCTTGACTTAAGCTGCTTTAAACTGCTTCTTAAAGTGAAGGCCCTAACATTAAGGTAGTGCTGAACTATCTTTTGGTAGAAAGGGAGATTTTTTTTGAGACTGAAGGAAACCAGAAAGGTCAGGAAGGAAAGGTAAGGAGGAAGAACATTCCAGGCAAGTAGTACAGCCTGTGAAAATTCATGGGATCAGAAGATGGACTGTCTTGTATTGTATTTTTATAGAGCATGTGAGAAATCGACTAAAAAAGCAGAAGAAAATGAGAAAATAAGAGAACCTGAGTTCAAATTCTCTCTTTCACTATGAACTCACTATGAGGTCAGTCATTCATCTCTTTGGACTTGAGTTTTCTCTTCTACAAAATAAGTATACAATAACAGATTAATTCTAGGGACCTGTCCAGCTTTGAATTATATGATCCTCTCTCCCATTTTACAAGCAGGAAAAACAAGAGATGGTCCATGACTTTTCCATAGTCACAAAATAAGCTAACAATCAAATATCAAAGTTAGATTCCTATTCTCTAAAATTTTTTTCTTTGTGTATTTTCTTAGAGTGCTTCCACTCACTGTTACCAACAATCTATGAAGGAATGGAATCCCAGTACTGCCCACTAAATGTTAAGAGAATAAACTCTTGTTCCTTTTTTTGCCAGAAGACTCAGGAGCCGGGTACATATAGAAGACTGGAACTCCCCTTAAATTTTGAACAGCAACCTGTCACATTAGGCCAAGGAGAAGAATCCTACTATTTAACTCCTCAGATCTGGAACATCACAGACAAAACCCATCCCCATTTCTCTCCCCAAATTGTGACTGACAGAAATAGCTAACACAGGTTTTATTCTAACAGTTTTTGCAATCTCAGTCTAGATGACCAAGATCAAGACTGCTACCCAAGAGGATTTTGTTTTGTCTCTGTTGCAGACTACATCAATGAAAAAAAAAACTCATCCCAAAGCCTGAACTGGAAAATTTTTCCTAGTTTTCAGCAAAAGATAGATATGCCATACAGAGCAATCAAATGATCAATAAATACACTTTTATAGTTCACTTTCTCACTGAAACTCAGATGCTTTCCAAATCACAAAACAAGGTTAGAAAAAAATCACTTTAAAAGATAAGACTAAATCTAAAACATATTCATGAAAGGTGGTTTAAAAGAGGATTTAATAATGGGGGAATACAACAACAACCTTGGAGAAGCAAAATAGTTTTCTAATTGGTCTCCCTGCCTCAAGTCTTTCCATACTTTAAGCCTTCCTTTACTCTGCTGCCAGTAATTTTCCTTAAATGTAGGTCTACCATGTCATTTCCCACTCAACAAACTCTAGTGACTTTGTTATCTCCAACCCTTTACTGGCATTTAAAACTCCTCACAACCTTCTCCCTTCCTTCTTTTCTATTCCTTTTACTCTGGACTTACTTCCAGTTTCTAATCCAGCCATACTGGCCTACTCTCTGTTTCTCACTATCCCCCATCTCTGGAATATTCTCTATTCGGGCTTCTTAAAGTTTTTTCTACAATCTCCTTTTGTCCAAGAAAATTTTACATGTTCCCATATGTAAAATAGTTTTACAAATCAAATACTTACTGACAATAAATCATTTCACAACCTCCACATTGAGTTAGGAGACCTCATAAAGGGTCACAACCCAGAGTTTAAGAATTAGCTGAATTCTATACTATCCTTACCTGTTTATTTTCCCTGGCTTCTTTTAAGCTCAGGTCAAATGTTTCTTTCTACGATAAACTTTTAGGGCAGCTAGCTACTTTTAGGGAAGTAGCTAAAGAAAGACCCATCTTCCTAATTTAAAATCTGGCCATAGACACTTAATAGTCATCAGAGCCTGGGTAAATTACTTCCTCATCCACAAAATGATCTGGCAAAGTAAAATGGCAAAGCACTCCAATATCTTTACCAAGAAAATCTCAAATGGGATGACAGAGTCTGACAAATTTGAAAAATGAGTGAACAAGAACAAAAACAGTTGCCTTTTTAATTTCCCCAGTTGCTAGTACCTTCCCATTCACTCTAAGATTATTTCCCATTTATTTTCCCTCTCCTCCTCCCTCCTTGTTTCTCCCTTTCTCCCACCTCTCTCTCTGTCTTCTCCACCCATCTGTATTTTCTTGGAAGCCATGGGCATAGGCAAAGGCATGATCACCGGCCACAGAGAAAGAAGTGATTGGGTAAGTCTTTAAGGTCTAATACTCAATCCTATTCATAGAAAGTTCTGATTTAGAGTAATTTTTAAAGAAACATAAGTTTTCAATTCCAATCAGAGATCGTTCACTTTCTAAGAACCCTCTACAATTTTTATAATCATTTTTGTTGTTGAATTGTTTCAGTAATGACCAACTCTTCATGATTCCATTTAGGGTTTTCTTGGCAATGACACAGAAGTATTTTGTCATTCCCTTCTGAGAGCAGATATTATTATTATTATTTTCTGTTATATTAAAAGCCAATTACTACATTAGAATTTAAGTTTTTCCTTTCTATTCCTCATTCAGAGAGCTGTCTTTGCAGATCAGTTAGTTTCTAAAGGACACTGCTGAGATATGAGATTGTCCAAATCATCTGGGTGCATGCTCTGTATTCTTGGACAGGATCCTATCCAAATAAAAGACCTTACAAACAGAATCTAATTTAAGTAAACTCTTGTCTTTAGGAAACAAGCCTTTGTCCTTGGAACTGTACATTAAAATTTAGAGTATCCTAGCTTATGAAGGAGAAAATCAACCAGTATGATCTGGGTAAAGATGGATTCCTTTGTTGAGATTGCTGGAGATAGGTAAGTCTCAATATCAAGTCACTTTCTCAGCAGGAAGACCTGAATACTTTTGGCCAACCTCCTCATTAATATGTGTTCTCCCTCATTAATTGTTGGCCAATTAAAGTTTTCATTTATCAGGACCACCTCCTTTTCCAAAGGTATCTAATCATTCAAGGATCTCCATGGTTTTGTCTTTGCTTGAAAGAGACCACTGCTCATCAATTTATTGATTATCAGCTAACCTAATCAATAAATTATTAATTATCCAGAATGTCTGTCTTAAGCTTTTCATTTGACTCACTTTTCCTGCTCATTTTACAAATGAGGAAACTGAGGTAAATGGGGGTAGGTGACTTGGCCTTGGTCATACAGCTAGTAAATATCAAAGGACAGATTTGAACTCAGGAAGATAAGTCTTGACTGCAAGCCTGTTTGTCTATTTACTGTGCTATATACTGCCCTTCTCATGGTTATAGTGCCATATACATTCAAACTACTTCCCTTGGTCAAAAGCCTTGCATAAGTATCTGCCCAATAACCCTCCTTCCACCTGCATCACTGGTATGAACTACATCACAAACTATAACCTCCCTTTCTAATTAACTAATTAAGTACTAAGCTCATCCAAATGAGTATCCCAGATACTTTTTCCCTCTGCTACTACTCAGAATGAGTTTCAAACAACTAACACTCACAAGTCAAGAAGATAATAACTTTGTTCCCTCCTCCTATTCCCATGACATCTCTTCTAGGGAAGCAGATTTGGGACAGCAGCCAAAACTATGGGATGCCTCAAATTAACCTGTGATCTCTGTCCTTCCCTGGATCTCCATTTAAGGATTCCTTTTTCAGTTCTGTGGGAAAGCTAGTCTTGACTGCCATTTGCTATAATGTATGACCTCTATAACCTTGTTTTCCCTATTCATGAAACTAGCAGCTTGGAATAGGTGATTTCCAAGGTCCCTTTCAATTCTAAAATTCTGTGAAAGGACCACGAAATTAGTTTTTAATTATGTCTGCTTCTTGTAAAGCTTCTGAGAAAAAATTTGCTAATGAACAACCAAATTGGCTTTTTAGCAATATGAAACTTGTCACCTTTTTCCTATAACTGGAATCTATTTAAACATCCTTGGAACAATTTATCAGCAATAGAACAACAGAAGCTACCATTTGTATAGTACTTAAAGCTTTATGATATACTTTCTTCACAATGGTGCTATGATGTGGGCAGTTTGAGAATTTACAGCTGAGGAGAGAGGGGTTCAGAGAATTCAAGAAACTTAGTGAAACATGTAATAAATGTCAGAGCTGGGATTCAATCCAAGACCTTCCTAGACTGTGTGTCTACAACTTTTTCTACAATATCATTTTGTATTCTCAGCAATATAGCTTCCTCCACAAATCCATTTACTTGTCATTTTTCAAGAATATCTGACACCTTCTGCTTTCTAATTCTGTACTTTCAAAATATAGAAATTACAATTTTGATATGAATAGAGAAAATAACCTTTCTGTTGATTCTGCTAGGTATGTGATCTAGAGGTAACTCCAGGTTTACATTTCAATCACTGCCTGTCTAAGTCTGATTACATTAAAAAGTAATTTCTAACTGCTACATTTTTTAAAAGAAAATTTCAGTTTTTTGATAATTAAACTGTTTTGTGCAGCATGTCTTTTTTCCCTAGCTTTCTAAACATGTCTGGCTTTATATGAAATTTTATTTTTTAATAGCTTTTTATTTACAAGTTATATGCATGGGTAATTTTACAGCATTGACAATTGCCAAACCTTTTGTTCCAATTTTTCCCCTCTTTCCTCCTACCCCCTTCCCTAAATGGCAGGATGATCAATACATATTGAATATGTTAAAGTATAAATTAAATACAAAATAAGTATACGTGTCTAAACCGTTATTTTGCTGTACAAAGACAATTGGACTCTGAAATGTTGTACAATTAGCCTGTGAAGAAAATCAAAAATGCAGGTGGACAAAAATAGAGGGATTGGGAATTCTATGTAATGGTTTTTAGTCATCTCCCAGAGTTCTTTCACTGGGTGTAGCTGGTTCAGTTCATTACTGCTCCATTGGAACTGATTTGGTTCATCTCATTGCTGAGGATGGCCAGGTCCATCAGAATTGGTCATCATATAGTATTGTTGCTGAAGTATATAATGATCTCCTGGTCCTGCTCATTTCACTCAGCATCAGTTCATGTAAGTCTCTCCAGGCCTTTCTGAAATCATCCTGCTGGTCATTTCTTACAGAACAATAATATGACATAATATTCATATAGCACAATTTATTCAGCCATTCTCCAACTGATGGGCATCCACTCAGTTTCCAGTTTCTGGCCACTACAAAAAGGGCTGCCACAAACATTCTTGAACATACAGGTCCCTTTCCCTTCTTTAAGATCTCTTTGGGATATAAGCCCAGTAGTAACACTGTTGGATCAAAGGGTTTGATAACTTTTTGAGCATAGTTCCAAATTGCTCTCCAGAATGACTGGATGTATTCACAATTCCACCAACAATGTATTAGTGTCCTTGTTTTCCCACATCCTCTCCAACATTCCGCATTATCTTTCCCTGTCATTCTAGCCAGTCTGACAGGTGTGTAGTGGTAGCTCAGAGTTGTCTTAATTTGCATTTCTTTGATTAATAATGACTTGAAGCATCTTTTCATATGGCTAGAAATAGTTTCAATTTCTTCATCTGAGAATTGTTCATATCCTTTGACCATTTGTCAATTGGAGAATGGCTTGATTTCTTATAAATTAGAATCAATTTTCTATATATTTTGGAAATGAGGCCTTTATCAGAACCTTTGACAGTAAAAATGTTTTCCCAGTTTATTGGATGGAGCACTTACTTGGCATTGTGGGCAAGATAACTTGTGTATAAAACAGATGATGAAAAATCCTGTTAGAAATCCAGGTGGCTAAAAGCATCACAAGACAAGGATTTAGAACTTAAGTAATAATGGAATTAATTCAAAGAGGAATTTGGGGGTAGGTTGTCTGACAAGCAGAAGGGCAAATTATAATCCATAGTAGGGGTGGATAGATTAAGATTTAGCTCTGCCATTTAAGGCATAAAATTACACTTCTAGCACTAGATATTATCATCCCACTTGCGATGCTTCCTTACTGAAGGCCAGGATAATGCAATCTGGTAAATTAGTATTATATACTTTGGTCCAATACTCTAACCTCCAAAGTAACTTGAATAAGAGCCCTTTGCTGATTAAATTTACCATTAATAAATATTATATTTTGGAGACTTCAGTGTTTCTATCAGCTATTTGAGAAGAGTCTCATTGGCAGAAAGAATCTGTTCATTTTGCTCTCAAGGGCCTTATTGTTATTCAGTCATTTTCAGTCTTGTCTGACTTTGTGACCCCATCTAAGCTTATCTTGGCAAAGATACTGAAGTGATTTGCCATTTCCTTCACATAGTTCAAGAGCTTAGACAACTGATAAATTTGTAGAAGTTAAGAAGAGCTACAACTCAAGTACTTTTAGTTAATCCAGCCCTGAATTAAGATTAGGAATGAAATTGGAAAATAAAATGCTACCAGCACCTTTCTGCTCCCAACTCTATCCCAAATTATTTTAAAATATCAAGAATAAGCAAACAATGAAACAGCATTGTACACAGTAACAGCAGTACTGTGCAATGATCAACAGTGAATGCCAGCTATTCTGAGCAATACAATGATCCAAAATATTTCTGTAAGACTTATGATGAAAAAGGTTATCTGCCTCCAGAGAAAGAATTAATGGAGTCTGAATGCAAATCCAAGAATACTTTTTTTAAACTTTATTTTTCTTGGGGGTGGGGAGAGCTTGGGGGGAGGTCTGTATTTTCTTTTACAGTATGACTAATACAAAAATATATTTTGCATTACTACACATTTATAACATATAACAGAGTGCTTGCCTACTTAAGGGAGAGGGAAGGGAAGGAAGAAAGTAAAAAATTTGGAATTCATGATTTAAAAAAGCAAATATAAAATTGTTTTATATGTAATTAGGGGAAAATAAAATAGTTAAATTATCAAAAATGAGAATAGGTTTTCTGGCTTGAATGTGTAGAAAGTTGAAAGGGAAAGAAGGCATCAAAATTGGTAGGTAATTAGAAGGGTGACAATGTAAAGGGTGGGAAACAAAACTGGTAGACATATAGTGAAAGATATTTTTAATAGTCTGTGGGTATTCAGATCTGCAGTGATGTTATCCATATCCCAAGTTACTAGGAAAATTGGCCAAAATTACTTTAAGAATACTATCTTTTATAAAATTCACAGAGTCCTGGAACAGATCCTGAAGAATGGAAAAGAAATAATCACATGCAATTATCTAATATAATCTAATCTAATATAAATCTAATCTAATATAATCTAATTTATCTAATATAAAAAAATGAATCGACCAAGAAAGAAATTCCTTTATTAAGAAATACTAAGAATACAAAAGAAAAGCAGGGATAGCCACCTTCCTCAAAAAACATATAATCCAATGAGGGAGACAACATATAAAGAAATAAGCAAATACATGAGAGGTATAAAGGATATGGAGAGTAAACTTGTAGATGATTTATATTTCCAAGATCCAAGATTTCATCAACTCTCTCTATTCCTTTCCATGTTAGAATAGATGTTTTCTTGAGTTGCTACAGACAAAATAGTTTCTCACAAAGTAGCCAAACTTCTGGAACAGAACAAGCCTCTCTGAACTAGGCCGGTCCCTACAGTCTTCACACAGCCTTACTTACTCACTAAGCTTTGAAATCCTCATCAATAAAATAAGGGAATTGTATTTGATCAGTGGATTCAAACTCAAATAGAACTGGTCAATAAATGATACATAAGGATTCCAATAAGCTCCACTTATTATTAAAAGAAATAGTCTTTTAGAATCTAGGGTCATTCCCACGCCTCACAGAGGCATGAGAAGAGTAATCTAGTGAAAAAAAGAACATACATTGCTGGGTTTCTTCAAGCCTCAGATAAAATTTCTCTTTCGGGATATTTCCCTGTTGATTATTTCTGTTCACATCGTCTATAGCTTATTCATATAAAGTCTCACCCCTATTATACCATGAGTTTCCTAAAACTTGGGCTGTCTTTTGTATTATTTAATATCCCCAGCACTAAGTGTGTGCCTGGAATATAATATATTTATGCTTGTTGACTGATAATCACAAAACACTGCAAAGAGTCATTGTAGTGTGTATTTGAGATGTGAAGATATCTTAAGGAGAATAGACCATAGGGAAACAACTAGAATGGAATCATCACCCAAACTCAGAACCATAGAATGTTACAGATAGAAAAGATATCTGAGATTTTCTGGCCAGAAGTATAAAATATGCAATGGGCACATAGACCCCACTATACTCCTGAGTAGACTGGACCACATCAAAATGTAAGTGGGAAATATTTAACCAGGCAACATTAATATGTGATTTTCTAGGTCAATGTGCAGCTTATTGGAATCCTTATGTATCATTTATTGACCAGTTCTATTTGAGTTTGAATCTACTGATCAAATTCAATCCCCTTATTTTATAGATGAGTATTTCAAAGCTTAGAGAGGAAGTAAATTTTCTAAAATCACAAAGCTAGTTAGACACAAAGCCTAATCCGGTCCTCTGTCTCTCACTTAGCCAGTTTGAACACAATCATTTCCTCATTTTCTGTGACAAGCCTGACCTTAAATGCTGAAAGAAAATCACAGCATAGAGATTTATTTTGGGTTTTTTTCCTTCTAAAACATCTATCCACCACTAAAGTTGCCTTCTAGTGCCTCCTTGTGATACAGAGATGGTCCTGGGGTCTAGAGCTAATAGAACATAAACTCTAAGGGATCCCATACCAAGCCATAAAGGCACTGATTATGAATTCAGGGTCAAACTGGCTATCTCTTATTTACCATCCACTACCCAAATGCAAAAAAAAGCCTCTCAACAGTAGATCATTATCATTTTTTCCACTTAGTTATAGGAAACCAAGAAGTACACATGCTTAGATATGGAGGGATATTGATCTGGGTCCATGAAGGGTTCAAAGAGATAAAATTAAGGTTCTTTTGAAGAAAGAGAAATAGATCACAGTTACCTAGGACTTTGAGGTCTTCAAAATATTTTTCTTGTGAGAGTCTTACAGATTAGGTAGTAAAATTATGATTATCTCTATTTTACAAATGAAGAAAAAGTCTCTCTAAAATTAAATGAATTCTCCATGATCACACCATATAGGAAGTGTCAGAGCTGGGGTATTAATTCATTGTCTAATTGCAAGCCCAGAGTGGAGGACACCACACTACATTGCCTCCCCAAAGTCAAAGAGTATAGTTACTCCTCCCATTCAATTCGGTCCAATTCAATTCGATAAACATTTATTAAGAGTCTAGTATGTACTATGTTTCTCCATAAGGAAATAGAGGGAATATAAGCATATTCCAGTAGATATACACATATCTGATAAATATAATCATTCAGCCAGTTCAACTTCTCTAAAAAAAATGCAAACTTTTTAAAACACAAAAGGAAATATTTTAATTCCTATAGATCTTTAAAGTAGATTCTATTTTTCCTAAGTCAATTGTTCTGATGAATAGACAGCATTTCCAGATTTCTAGAGAGGGAGGAAATAAGTATTTGTATAATATCTATCATGGGCCAGGCAGTATGTTAAACATTTTATTCATTTGATTTTCACAACAACTCTATAAGGTAGGTATTGCTATTATCCCCATTTTACATTTGAAGAAACTGAGACAAACAGACATTAAGTGACCTGGCCAGGATCATGCTGCTAGTAATTAAGAAAGTACTTTTGTTTCTGTATCCAGATCCAATACCCGGAATCACTACTCCATTCAAATGCCATTGTTCTGACTAGCTTTCTGACCTCAGACGCTTAAAAGCTAGAAATTACATTGAACTAAAATTTGCCTCCTTACAGGTTATATTTACTTCTCATCACCTTCCCACCACACCCCACTAAAACCATCAGAGAACAAAATAGTGCGTTTTCAGATTATTTTCACTGCTTCAGATATAGTGATTGAGATAGCTAGGTAGCACAGTGACTCAGGGCAAGACAATTCACCTTTCTGTTCCTATTTTTTCCCCTGTAGAATGGGAATAATCACAGCACCTATCACCTAGAGTTGTTGTGAAGGGTAAAAATGAAAGTGAGACTTATGACTTTGTACAATCTACCCTCATTTCAATCCCATTCATTTGCATGTCATGGTACCACTTTGCTGAAATCATGGTCCTCTTGGGGAAGAAAAAGCAACAGTAAATGAGTTACCATGGACAATAAAGTTTGCAAAACTTAAAGTGCTATGTGTTGTTATTATTATGTCTCCACTGGATATTTAGTTTCATTCGATGGTGTTTGGGGATGGGAAGGAAAGGAACATGAGAGTGGTGGGTGATCCCTACATTTACCTGTCTCAGCCTGCTAGTGGAGAAACCTGAGGTGCTTTTGGCAAAGTCTTTTGTCTTTCTGTACAAATGTCAAAAGATAACTTGGCTTAAAAGCAAGTCAACTTCCAGCACATGCTGGCTGTCGTACCAAGGGTAAATCCCTTAAGTTCTCAGGACTCTAGTGCTTTTCCAAGTATTTTGACAATATATCACCTCAGTAAAAATTTCTATTTATTTATAAATTATGTATTACAAACAATAATATGAATCATACTACAATATACTGTTATGAAACAGAGAAGATATTTTAAAATAAACAATATTTTAAAATATTTTATTAGTGCTACAAAAACTTTTTATCAATAAAATATTTTTTATCTTTAAATGTTAACATCATACTGTCTATACTCTGGGAAGTTAATGATCTATATTTTCTTCTTTTAGCCCATTTCTTATCATATATTTACTTAAAAATTCTGGGCACTTAACCTAAATTCTTAATTATCCACAAAATAAGCTACTATTCCTTCAAATCTGTTTTGAAATATGTCATAATCGTATGTTATAATTATAACTATAATCAACTTAAACTTTAAAATTCTCCTATCCAAAGAAAGGGCAGATTGATCGTTGATATTAAAGTATATATTTGCTTCAGTTCATCACATTTTGTAGGACAGTGTCTTCTATTACACAACATTACATTAAAGGCTATTTTAATTTCATGGTTTTTGTGTTAGTATGTGTTTAAGCTTTTGTAAACAATAGTGAAGAAAAATTAAATGTGCAATATAACAATATTTTCATATTGTTATAAGTTTGTATCAAGAATTGAAATTTGTTTTACTTGATTTCATTTTCTTTAAAATTATAATTCTGATGTATTTGGTATATTTGATAAAAATGATTATTATTTTTATTTTAAGAGTTACTATATTTAAGGTTTCAAAAACAAGATGCTATAAAATGTAAAAGCAGCATCAATATACTAATATCTGCTTTATTTGTATTTCTAACACAACAAATAATTTTAAATAACAATTTAAAGCTGACTCAAGTCCCTTCCCAAGTCACTCCAATCCATTTTCTATTTAATTACCAAAGTGATTTTTGTAAAATACAAGTACAACCATGTCATTTCTCACCTTACTCTATAAACTCCAATGGCTTCCTATTGCCCCTAGGAGCAAAAAACAAAATATTCTGTTTACTTGGAGCTGGGAAGGAAAGAGGTGTTCAGAGCAGGAATATGATTCTGATGGATGACCCCTACACTTATCTATCTCAATCTGCTACTGGAGAAATCTGAGGTACTTTTGGCAAAGAAGTTTTTCTTTTTCATGAAAAGATTTTGTGGAAACTCATTGTAAAGTCAGATTTACTGTGTGAATTCATAACATAACCCCCTCTAACCTTTCCAGTCTTCTTACACCTTAGTCTTCAACATGTACTCTTCCATTCAGTGACACTGGCCTCCTGGATATTCCACAAACAAACAAAAAAAATCAATCTTTCAATTCTAAGCAGTTTCTCTGGCTGTCCCTCATTCCTGGAATGTTCTTCCTCCTCTATTCCCACTGCTGATGTCCCTAACTTCCTTGAAGTCCCAACTAAAATTCCACCTTCTACAGGAAATCTTTGTCAAACCCTCTTACTTCCCATGCCTTCTCTACATTAATCATTTAGTATTTATCTTGTATAAAACTTGCTTTGAATATATTTGATGTCTGTTGTCTCCCCCATTTGATTGTAAGCTTCTCAGAGCAAGGACTGTCTTTTGCCTTTTTTTGTATCCCCAGTGCTTAGCACATTGCCTGACATATGATAAGTAATTAATATTTTATGATTGATTGCTTCCATAATAAATATCATTAATCAGTTCCTTCTTTGAGGGGCTTCTTTTAATGCAAAATGCAGTGAAACAGAGTTCTAATCTACAATAAGGTTTTTATTTACTGTCTTATTCTTTGATACACAGTGTTGAAAAAAAAAAGGAACATTTTCACATTTCCTTAAAATGCATATTATTAGGAAAGAGAACACAATGTATTCTAACTTCTAGGTATCAGTTTCTGAAATACTGTTGAACAGTGCTGAAAACACTTTCTAAAAATGAAGCTATAGATACTTGTGTTATGTTAAGGCACTTCAGAAAGTGGACCTCCAAAGTATCAGGTGAGCCATCACAGTATAAACTGATTTCCTGGGATATCTAATTAATAGTGATGGTATGGACTACAATAGTAATCCAAATTTAGATAGTCATTGTGGTTAGGTACATTTCAATATTTTAAATCATAATCCTTCTTATGAAAAAGTAAATGTTGTAAGCTAAGTATTACAAATTTTTATTAATAAATCTGTGTACTCGTGAGCCCTGAATTTTTGTTTATATAGATAGGTTCCCCCATACACACACAAAAAAATAATTGCTTGGGGTTGCCATATACCTTAGGGAAGGGCCTGCTCTCTCAAATCATTGAGTAGTTCTATTGTGTCTTCAAAACAACATTTCCAAAGGACTGAGACATTCTGGCTTTTAAAACTGTTCTAAAATAGTGATATCTGCAACATGTTCAGAAAGATGAATCTGTTTTCCCCAACACTGAAATATATGCATCAATAATGAATAAATTCTGCTCCCAAAAAAAATTATTCTCCTGATGCCTTAATCATCCTCATGCAAACCTGTTGGCTGCTTCAAGAATATTATAACAAAAATAACATAAAATGTTGCATTTACTCATGTTTTTCCCTGCTTTGCTTGTTTCTCCCCATTTTTAGTTGGATAAATGAATGAGAATTTTACATTCATATAACTTTTATACCAATAGGCTGAGCAATCATAATATAAACAAAATAAAAAATAAAAGTAGTCCCTTTTTTAAAAACCTGGTAAGAATAGTGTAAAAAGGTATAAATAATCATATGCGGAAAGGAGCACTTTGCTCTTCACAATACTTCAAATACTTTAGGGAACCTCATTACATTTACATTACACTTACATTTTCAGATATACCAGCAAGTCCCTGTAGGTTGACCTTGTCAGTAGTAGCAAACAGACCCAATTTATCACCTTGTAAAAATGGTACAATATCTGCAAAGAACTGTAATAGCAGCATTAGCTATAAATTTCAGACTTAGATTTGTAATTAGCATTAATTATGATCAAATTATATTATCTGTACAGAAGATATCTCATTTATATCTCTTTTAATGTAATCACGAGGTCCAGAATGTATCATTATTAGGAAGGGAATTCACTTTCTAGCTCAATTGATGTAGTCACAGAATCAATCAATCATTCAGCAAGCTCAGAATGTAAACGCAAAATGGTAGGGGTTAAGAAACTTCCCATAATCTGTGAATAGCTTCTTAATAAATACGGGGGAATTAGAAAGTTTTGGCCATTTGGGCAAAAGGCAGCTGACTCCAGATAAGAAATATCTCATAACTGGCTGAGAGAACCAGACATATTCTTGAATCTATGTATAGAAAGCACAGTTCAGGAATTCACCAGACCAGAAATGAGGGATTCCAGGTTCAAAAGTTAAGAGTCAAAAATGAAAGAAAAATACAGCTCCTAAAAGACAAGAGGAACAAAGAGGCATTTTCTCTTTCCCTATTTCCTTTTACCATGTTGGAGAGATTGGACAAGTAAGACCAGACAAGAGCAGAGAGACATAAAAAGAACAGATGAATATGGAAAGGCAGTCACCCAGGGAAGTAGCTACCTGAGGACTCTATAAAGAGAAAAAAGGCCTTCCAACACCAGAAGATGCAAGTAAGCATATATTCATAGACAGATACATAGATAGATATAGATATATGGATATATCTAAATATCTAGATATGGATATCACATGAGTGCCACACTATGATTGTACTCTAATTTTGAGCCCACTCTTTTCATAAAATTTATATGTTTATGAAAGATTATACTCCTAGAGGGAATGTTCTTACTCTACCATCTCAACAAATACCTTTCATAAAGCTAATTAAGTCAACTGACTAACTGCTAATCTACATTGGTGGAGACTAGTAAGCAATAGTGTTAGAAATGTATCCCCACATAGTTGCTCTTAGAACCTGAAGTAGTAATCATACCTCTGAGCACAAAATCTGTAAGTTCAAGTGTAAGTTTGAGGATTAATACCAGAGGACGTATTAAATATCAATATTATTGTTACAATCTTTTAAAATAGAAAAAGAATCTTATCCAGTCTAGATTTTTTTTTTAAACTTATAAACCTGTCATCAATTTAAGTAACATCCAAATATTTGAAATAAAAATTTTAAACTAGTTTAAGGAACTTTTCCCCTACTTATCTAAAAATGCATTTTTCACTTCTCATAAGCAATAGAAAGAATGTCAAATTGAAAAGCTAGGACACATACTATGAACATCTAAATTTGACAAAAGAGCTACCCCCTCAGTACTATTACAGGAGAGTAAGAAGTTAAAATTTTTTCATAGACCATTTCTACCTCTTCAGTCTTCTTAAAATTTCCTAACACATTCTAAGATCCAGCTATACTGTCCTTCTTGCTGCTCTTATGTACAATATTCCATTCTCCCATCTCCATGCCTTTTCATTGGCTGTATATTCAGACACAAGAGATGATCTGTGTGAAGACCAAGCAATAAAAGATGGAATGACAAGATTGGGGAACAGGTATTGGTCCAATTTGGCTGAAACATTCAGTGCATTAAAGTGAAGAATATCAAATTGGTCTGAAAAATAAGTGGAAGCCAGGTGGTGGAAAGTTTTGAATGCATAAAAAAAGAAGTTTTCATTTAATTCCATAGCAATACTGAAGCACTCAATATTTATAAGAAATAACACAAAAAGGAGCAGAAATTTTAAAATGTTCAAAAGTCCATTAGTTTCTTAGAGCAATTTGGTGAGTTGTTGTTTGCCCTTCATTTTCAAAGAAGAACAATGATATAACAATATTAGATCCATAATAAAGTGTTTGTGGCTAGGATTAATTGGACCAATGTGAGTCCAAAAAGCACAACCATAGACTGGGCTCAAACAGTCTTGTTAGAACATTTAGAGTGAAAGTTGCTCTGGATTTGTGCAGTTCATGGTTCCTTTATATTTCTATAATTCTGCTTTGTTCGTAGAGTATAGGGTCTTTTTGGATGCTGGAATGCCCTAGATAGTCCTGTGCCAGTATTTCCCATTTCTTACATCCATACCAAAGTTCATCAAAAATACCATGAGAGTCTCCTTGTACTTCTTCCAACCATCATGTAAGCACTGAGGACTTGTGGAAGATAATGGCAAAATTGGGCTGCCCAAAGAAGTTAATCAGCATTGTACTCCAGTTTCAAAATAACGTGCTTACAGGGGTTCTAGAGTGTTCTCATATTTTCATTATAACATACTCAGAGGGGGTCTAGATCTCTCATATTTTCATAATAACATTCACAATGGCTCTAGATCTCTCTCATATTTTCATAATAACATTCACAGAGGTTCTAGATCTCACTCATATTCTCATAACATGCTGACTTCTAAATCTCTCACATATTCTCATGATAACATGCTCACAGAGGTTCTAGATCTCTCATATTTTCATAATAACATACAGAAGTTCTAGATCTCTCATATTTTCACAACATACAGTGGTTCTAGATCTCTCTCATATTTTCATAATAACATTCACAGAGGTTCTAGATCTCACTCATATTCTCATAACATGCTGACTTCTAGATTTATCACATATTCTCATAATAACATGCTCACAGAGGTTCTAGATCTCTCACATATTCTCATAATAACATGCTCATGGAGGTTCTGGATCTCTCATATTCTCATAACATGCTCACAGAGGTTCTAGATCTCTCATATATTCTCATAAGAACATAGAGGTTCTAGATTTCTCTCATATTTTCATAATAACATACTCACAGATGTTCTAGATCTCTCATATTTTCATAATAACACACTCAGAGAGGTTCTAGAGTTCTCTCCTATTTTCTCTAGGAAGTAAGGCAGGGTCGTGTGTTTGCTCCCATGCTCTTCAGCATGATGTTTTCCATGATGTTGTCAAATGCTTTCAATGAGGATAAAAATGGCATCAAGATCAGATTCTTCACTGAGGATAAACTATTTAACTTGAAAATTTCAGGCTACCAAGTAAAGATCTAAGTGGACAACTTTTTGTTCACAAGTGACTATGTATTCAATGAATTCTTTGAGGCTGAGATACAACATAGAATGAATTGATTCTCTGTTTCCTATGCTAATTTTAGCCTAACACTCTACAGAAAACAGAGGTCCTGCACCAGCCAGTACCACACCATCCTTTTATAGAGCCTCTGGTCACAATCAAAAGAAAAATTTTGAATGCTATGGATGGGTTCATTTACCTTGATGAACATTCATCAGGGCTGTACCCATGGATGATGAAGCTGATACATAACATTCCTGAGCAAGTCCAGCATTTGGAAGAAAAGAGGTACTAGGCTACATATCAAACTGCAAGTTTACAGAGTCATCTTTCTGACTACACTGTTGTATGCCTATTAAATGTGGATAGTCCATCAGTGCCATGCAGAAAATGGAACTGTTTCCATATGAATTGTCTCAGGAAGATTCTGAAGATTACCTAGCAAGGTAATCCTCTCTCCAGATGAACTGCCAAGTATTCAAACTCTACTGCAGAGAATGCAACTCTGTGTAGTTCAAATGCTAAATTCACACATACACAAAGAAATATCTTATGGAGAACTCACAAATGATAGGTATTCATATGGTGGTCAAAAGAAGCAGTGGAAGGATATTCTCAAGGTATCTCTGAAGGTGAGTTGTTACCTTTTAAGTAAAAGTTGTATCACTGAAAGCCCAAAAGTTCAGTGTATATAGGAGATAAGGGACAGAACCTGGGTCTTGATGTGGTAAAAAGACTGAAAAAACTAACAGAAGAGGAAAGAAACAACTGGGAGCCAAAAGCAATTTGTTGATGTTAGATTACCATCAGCATTCTTGCTGTCAACTCTTAACATGGCATTAACTATTAGTTTCTGATTAGTTTAATGAAGCCATTCTAGCCACTGTCCTTCAGCACCACTTAGTTTTCTGTAGAGTTGAAGTCATTCAGAAATTTCGTTGCTACTTTCTCTTCTGGGTTTGAGAAAGAAAATCAGGTAGAGGAAAGACAGGTCCTGCAGCTGCTATGCTATATTGAAAGGTGACTAGGCTGGTTTGCATTTCCCAGAAAGTGAACCTGATATACTTTCTGTGAGCTTAATTCTAAGTAAATGGTGCCGCATCTGGGTGAATAAATAATTAGATCAAAAATGGATAATTTAATAAACTTTTCAGGTTTCTAACTTAAAGGAAATTGTTATTCAAGTTAATAGGTAACATATCCTAAATATCCTTTCAAATTGAAAGTGCTTATATATCCTGCTAAATGGTATATAAAGGGTAAGAAAGTGCTAAATACCATGTTTGAGTATGGAAGATGAGAGGAATCACCCAGATGAAAAATAGGACAAATAAGTCAGTTGTTAACAAAGGTTTTGTATAGTTCAAATGTTTCTGAATGATTTTTTTTGCCATATTGCTAAGTAAATGGCTATATTTAAAGTCTAAAAGTCATTATTTTTCATTATTATAAGTGATTTGTACAAATAGAAATACATCAGTTGGAACTTGTAGAGGGTTGAAACTATTGAGTCGATACACTGAGGTCAGGACTGCCAAGCACTTGAGGCTAACTACTTATTGGACAATACTTTATGGGCATATGCTTGGAAAATGGTCCTTCCCACTATCCTGTGCTGGCTCCATGATTGGTGTATACAGAGGATTATAGGAGGGACTAGGGGATGGAGTAAGAGGAGCCAGGGTACACTTTGGTGGTAGCCGAGGGAGAAGGTAGTTGCAGAGATTCTGCTTCCATCCCGTTCAATCCTGCATGTAAGACCAAGAATAAAGACTAAGGACTTTTGCTTATCCTGACTCCGGCTGATTCTGAGGTATCTGGGGTACTAGCACGGTCGTCACAGGAACTGAAGAGTTAACATACTGATTAAGGGGAGTATATTCCCCATCAATGAGGTAATCCTTTAAATTCAGAGAGAACTGAATTATGGTCACATTGTAGTAATTTATCCCTGGAACCCAAGACCTGCCAGTGTGCAAGTAGAATGAACTGATCAAACACGTAAAGATAGTAAGTAGGAGTCCATACAACTAGGTGAGACGTATGACCTCTTACAAAGTATAGGCAATCATCTCACATCTCCTCAATTTGTATTTTATACATGGAAATAATGTAAAAGGGGAGAAAAAAAAAGAATAGGGATAAGGAAATAGTCTAGTTCATTTGAAACTTGATTTTTTTTCTCTTTTTCTTTCTACACGCTAAATCTCCAAATATAATGCCTTTAAAGAGCTCATATTCTAATAGGGATATAAAACACATAAAGAAGAGTGATGGCAAACAAGAAAATTTTGATCTAGTTAGGAAGAGGGATTTGTGAGTAAAATTAGAAAACAAGAGAGTGGAATGTTCTTTTCAGTAGCAAAATATTATAAATTTGACTTTTGATGAGGAAGATAGACAAACAGAGATGGAATGAAGATAAAAGGTATACAAAATACTGAAAATGATGGAAAGATTATGGAAGAAAGAATCCTTACCTGATAGGAAAGCTCAGGAATTTTTGCTTTTCACAAAAGGAGGGATGATACGGTATTACACTGGTGGTAATAAAGGTAAAGCCTATTGAATGTAACTGACTCACTTCGAGCGTGATCTTTAAACAAAGTATTTGTTACTTGGGTAGATGTACCAGTTAGTTGTACTATGGGATCTGGTAAAGGTATTCCATCTCCATTCTCTTCCCTGTTCATTACTTGCTGATTAACTGGCATCTTTACCTTTGAGAGTTTCCCACTCTATTTAAATTTTGCTTATTTTGTATACTTTTATAAATAGTTTTGTCTCTATGTAAAGATGTGATTTTTTTTTTTTTTTGCCTTCCAGGCTACTGTTTCCTCTAATGGACTAAATCTACATGAGGAAAAAAAGTCAAAAGAAAACTTGTAGCCAATTGCCTTGGATTTAACCATAAGATTATATCAAATTCCTTCACTGACTACATAAAAAGGGGGTTTCATAAGAATAGGAAATGGTGAAATTAAATAGAAAACTTGTGAAATGGAACATTTAGATGAAAACATTTTGTAGAATAAATCTCTCCAGGCAAAACTGAAATACTTAAAAGTCATTGTACAGCCTCCACTTCATTAAGGAAATAAAAACAAAAACAATGACAGAACTATAGTTGTTATCAAGAAAAATCACATCATATCAGGTGGCAAATGGAAGAGGATTAAACACGTCTCCGGCTGGTTAAAAAAAATCTAATAAAACAAAAAGAAAAGACAAGAAAAAATATATAATGCATGCTGAAGAAAGAACAGATCCTCAATCTGTCATCCAACACATTAGATAGTATATAGACAACAAAGCTTTCCAATGAAAACCTATCAATCTTCCCCCTTTCCTTACTATTACCTACCACACACTGTGTTAATTGTGTGTAAATATTTATCCGACAAAACCAGCAGGTCTGTTTAAAAAAGGTAAAGCTTATTACATACAGAAAAGCTAGAAGTCACATGAGCATCTACAGCAAACTAAAGCTCACCTCTTTTATCAGATTATTTTAAATATATTATCGGCTCTTTTCTCTTACAAAATAATTTTAAAGAATCCATTCAATAGAGAAAAAAATATTAGCTAGTGGGGATTACAAAATTACAAAATACAAGATTTTCTAATATGTTAAAGAGGCAGTCCTTTTGAAGCCTCTGATTTCATCCAGTTTAGTAGCATTTCGTTTACCTCAGGCCACAACCCTGCTCTATTAATGAGACATTAAGCCTAGCACACAGCCTGCACATAGAAATATTCCTTGGGCTTCTCTATGGTGCTTAGGGATTTGCCTCATCTCTCGAAAGCCCTCTTTATTGTTTCCCCGTCTCTTCTGCCTTTAATAAGATATGTATCTGAGGAAAAGAGAAAGGCTATTTTTTCAGTCAATTGTGAGCTGCTGAATTTCATTACTTCAAATCTCATTTGAAGGAAGACCTGATATCGCCCTTTGGATTATTCATTCTGCAGGGAAGTGTGTAGTATGTGGAGACAATGAACAGGGGAAGTGAGAAACAGTCTCCGTACCTTCCTAGTGTACACACAGCAGTTAACCTAATAGACCTACAACAATGGCTACCCGCTTTGCAGCCTACTGCCCTCTATAGTCCAGCTGCCCAGAATAAGGCTCAATTCTCTGTACCATTATTCCCCAAAGCATAGAATGTCTGCCCAGGCAGAGTGTCTGCATCCAGGGGAAATGTTTGATTCATAGCTTGTTTGGATGGTTCATAAGGAAATATAACATGTTTCCTCTAAGTACACAACCAGAAAAAAAATGCTTCCATGAGCTTCAGAATATATTTTATGCTTAACATGAAAAATTCTATGAGCTAAGAAATGAAGAATCCAGGCACAATCTAAATGGCTTGTAAGGGAAAAGGCTCAGACTTCCATATGAGCATCATCATGATGGAAATTATTGTGATCACTTTATTATTTCTAAGTCACAAATTTTTAGACATTGTCACAAATATCTTTCTATATAGTTTTCAAGAAACATACACTCAACAAGCAACTAACAGTGAAAGACAAGAAAACTGCACCAGAGGGCAATGTTGGACACCCCAACAATCCTCTTTGTACTTCAAACTACATCATAAATGAATAGTATTCATATTCAGGGAAGAGATTCTGAAACCGAATGTTATCTTCCTTTTTTCTACCTATAAAGGGAGAATAGGGTGAGACAAGAACAGACACCAACTTGCTTTGACAAGAAAATGAGTAGGATTAACATAACCAGGGATGGGAACCAGGCTCACAGCTACAAAGCAGTCATTAAATTTAAATTTTTCAGTCTCTCTTAATACTTTGTACTCTATAAATTGGTCCAGTAGAAGGAGCATAGGCTCTTGAAATCAGATAACCTAAATTCAAATGCTATCTCTGATACTTATACTTTTGTGATTTGGGGCAAGATGATTTACTTTCCTCAAATGTAAAATGGGGAAGTTGAACAATATGACTTTCCAGGTCTAAGATCTAAGATCTTGTAATGGGCTGAAACTGAGCAGATGCACTATGGTTAGGACAAGCAAACACTTAAGGCTAATTACCAATTGGACAATACTCTATTAGCATTTGCTTAGAAAATGGCCCACCCCACCATTCTGTGCTGGCTCCATCTGTTGGTCTATAGAGAGATTTGGAGGAGGGGAAAAAAGGGTGGAATAAGAAAGTCAGAGTGATTCCTGGACGGATTGGTGTGGCTATTCCTCTCATGTCCACAAAGAATAAAGATCAAGGCCTTTTGCATATCCTGACTCAGGCTGATTCTAAAGTATACAGGGAGCTAGCGTGGTCATCACAAGATCTTATGATCTTTCTCTCCCAAAGCTACCCCATCATGGTGGGGAAGGTGAGAACTGGATGGATTTAAGATGATGGAAATTCAAGTGAAGATATTTTGTAGGCAGACTCAGGATTTTCTTATTTCTCTTGTTCTATCAACCCACCATGCTTATGCATACTGGATTCTACATAACAAAACACTTTGTCCTTTGCATATAAAAAAAAAATCCCTCTCAGCAACCAAGGTCAAATAGCAGCTCTCTTTGTCATAAGCAGGCAACACTCAATTCCCATTCCTTTATCTCCAAGCTACATGTCCAAACAAATCACTAGAATTGCAAAACTTCTGATTTCATTTCTAATACCTAAATGGAAAGCAAATGGAGAAGGGGAGGAGCAAAGTTTCCCAAGCCTATACCTCACACATCCAGAGGATTGATTCTCAGTATACCAAGGTCACCAATGATGCCCTTCATGCAATCAGACACCCTGCCACCAGTAATAGGCTCAGAAATGCCAAATGCAATTAGGAAATTTATTGTCAAGCTCAAGACACAATTTATCCAGGGTAAGAAATATATTATTCCTTTTGAACTTCCACACTGCTATAGGAAGAGTCAATCAGAGTCTACTCCATAGACAGCACAAAATATCTCTGAACAACAAGGTATAACTATTTTTATTGGTTTAAAAAAAAGTAATGATAATGTTAATTGTTTCTACAGATGTTTTATAATCATATGAATCTTGAAAATTTATTTCACAAGAATATATTTTGTGATTTTTTTCCATTTTGTATGTTATTCAGACATTCCAAATCTTGAACAGGTCAAAAACAAGAAAACATTAATAGTCAATAGACCATGGTCAATATTCCCAAATACATAAAGACTAGACAACAGAACCCCCAACTCAGCATTGTTCAGAAGAGAGGAAAATATGAGATAATAATAATAATGATCCTGTGGCAACAACTCCAAACTCTTCCAAGAATCTCCTTCTTGAGCTGGTTGGTTCATTGCCTTTCCTGTACTCATTTTGCCAGGTCAGGGTGGATATTCCCAGACAGGGGACCAAGTTTACAACGATATAGCTACTTGAGAGATCTCAACTCTTTCCAGTTCATAGAGGTAACTTTAGGGTGAGAGAGAAATGTATTCTCTCACTCCTATGACTTGTCAGTATTGATCCTGAGCTCTCATCAGTATGTTTCCCATTTACACAAAATAACTCACAATCATACTACTGGCTCTTAAACATGAATAACTCTCTTTATACATGATGAACATTTAATAAATGTTATTAACTGTTATAGAAAAACTAAGAAGTATCTTCTCCATAATATGAGAAAATAATTTCATTACTTAATCTCTTATTTGTTCTCATTTCTGTTCACCCTCTTACCAGGCCCTAAACCCGTAGGTTACATATTTAGCTAATATCTGTGACTGAAAAAATCCTCACTTTTTTGCCTACTATTATGGTCACCATAGCACAGAGAAGTAAATTTTCAATAAAAGTATATCTGATGGAAAGAGATCATCTTTCCCAAAATGTCTGGGCCTAAAAAACAAACACTCATTGAAATATTCTCCCAGAATCCTATTCACCCATCAGATGACATACTTATAGTACTTGGTGATTGCATCATGGAGACAACAAATGGAAGGTTGGAAAAAAAGGAAAAGTCAGGATGTGTATTTCAATTAGGGAAAAAACACAAAGCATTTGAAACTAAGATGGATCATTCGAGAACCCCTGAATTTTATCATTTCCCCAAAACACAGAAAAAATACCATGAAGTGGAGATATAAAGCAGAATATCATAATTCCTACTTATTTTAAGAAAGGATTCTTTCACTTAAGCCTCTAACTTGCCCATTTTCCAGGAATCATGATTATCAGAAAAATTATTTTTAGGTTGCTTTGTTGGGAATGAGAGATGAAGTTTACACTGTGTGTTGAGATAGGTTTTCTTTTCTCTAATTCTTTACAATTCTGCCCCAATTAAATATTTTACAATTTTAACATATGGCTCCCGACTACTCTAATAATAAAATTCAAATTTAATTTAACATATAAATATTTTCAGGAAACTGGGTTGGGGTTCAAATCTAGTAAAGTAAATTATAATCCTCTAAAATATCCCCACATAAAATCTTAATCCATGAGATTCCAGAATATAATGGAAAATAAATGGTATATCTATTAATCCTAGCCAAGAATATCAATCAGAAAAGAGATTTGAAGTCTTATGTTTGAGATTAAAGTATAACTCTCCAAAATAATGTCCACACAGCACAATTTACTGCTCAATGATTATGTTATCAAGAGTTCTTCTTCAAAGCAAACTTCACTTGATAGGATGCAGGTAGGGGATTTCCCCAAAACAAGATTCGTCTATAGGTGATTTCCACTTCTATTCAACATTTCAAGGGGGGAAATTTTCATAAATTACTTCAATCACATAAATCTCATAGATTTTTTATTGAGCTGAAAGAAAATTAGAGATGATCTAATCCAACTTCCTCACTTTATAAATGAGGAAACAGTGATCTAGGAGTTTGTTACTTAAGGCCACAGGAATGACTAATAGCAAAGTCAGAATGTCCCCTCACTCTGAGTTCAGAGTTCTCCTCATTATCCTCAAGACAATAAAGCTCAAAATTTCTTAATTCTTCTTAACCTGATAAACAGTAGTCAATCAACAAGGGCAACCAGTCTGATTCTGCTGAGGTGTGGGTGATTTAAATTAATCTTGTAAACAGCATTAAGGAGCAGCTAAATGACATTAGCCTTGAAATCAGGAGGAGCTGAGATCAAAATAGGCCTCAGAAATTTAATACTTACTAGCTGTTAAACTGGGCAAGTCACCTAACGCCAACTGCCTCACCAAAACAAACAAACAAACAAATAAATAAGCATTTAGGGAAAAAACACAATACTCAAAATCAACAATATGCATACAAAAAAACCTAGAGTCAAGATTTCTTCCTAATAAAATTAAAGCAGAAATCTATTCTCCCAGCTTAAAGTTCATTGGCCACAGGTCTATGGGAAATGATTATTGATTAATTAGCTGTACAACCCATTCTAACTACTTTTTGTAACTGAGTATGCCACAGAAAAGGCAAAGTAGTCAGTGAAAGCTATAGCCCTAAGCCTTTATTTGGAGTATTTAAAATCACACAAGGGAAAAAAAAGCTTATTACTTAACCTGAGGCATACAAGGTCATGTGGAAGGGGACAAGGGAAAGAAGGAGCAGAATAAATCTGGATTACAGTCCCCAAATAGACAAGGACACAACTAGCTCTCCAAATGGACAGGATACAACTAAGACCCAATCAGAAGAATTGGCTGCATCTTCAGTAAAAATGAGTTTATCCCACAGCAGGAATAGGACATAGATCAATGTCCCAGCAAGAGACAGCCTTTCTCACCTGCTACCCACATTGTGCCAAACTTTCTTCACTTTTCCGAGTTTGGTACAAGTAATCTTGGGCTCCATCCCACACAACAGTGCTGCTCAGTCCAAAGATACAGGTGACATATTTTCTAGGGAGCAGCAAAGTTTCTAATAGTTATATTTGATGGGTTTTCCAAAGAAACCAATCCTATTTAATTTGCCTGAGACTTTGATGTCACAGAGAGGAAGGTATCTATTAGCAAAGTTGCTCCAGGCATAAAAGATCCCAGAAAGGGTTTGAAGATGAGTTGGGATAGCATGGAGGCAAAAGTTTCTCCAACAGAAATAGTATTTTTTTAAAAAGCTAAAGTTCCCAAAAGCTAGAGATTGGGGGGGGTTATATTCACAAATAAACTTTAAGTGTATTAGTAAGCCTAGAGTTCAATTGTTTCTATTATATAATGTCTGAGTAGATTGATTAATTTTACTGTAGCAGATGGTGGCTTTAATTCAAGGCTTCTCTCCAACATAATAATGTACTTTGTTTTTATATACAAAAATGCTGCTGCTAACATAACATCAGTAGGGTATTATGAACTTCTATACCATATGTTCTCTATGGCATTCCCTTTGATACTTTTTCCATAACTGTTCTCCATTTTGTATGTATATCATTTATGGGGATTATAACTTCCGTGAGGGTATTTATCTTTTGTATCTTTCACAGCTCTAAGTATAGAAGGGACATTTTTTCAATGATTCCATTTTTCTTTCAGCATTGTTAACAGATATATCAGGACATCTTATCTAGTCCTTCTTGTGACCAGCCATGTCCATTTGCAAAATGCTTGGTTGAGACCCTTCTTCCATCTTCACATAGCTCCTTTGTACAGTTCATGCTTTTGTCATGTTCTTCTTGTTGTTGTTATTTAACCATGTCAAATTCTTCAAGATCTGATTTGGGGTTTTCTTGGCAAAGATACTGGAGCGGTTTGCCATTTCCTTTTCATTTGATGGACAAGGAAACCGAAGCAAACAAGTGACTTGCCCAGACTCACAGATATTAGTAAATATCTGAAGCTAGATTTGAATTTAAAGATGAGCCTTCTTGACTCCAAGTCTGATACTCTATCCACTTCTCCACTTACTTGACACTATCCCAAAAAATCTACTTTACACGATCACATTTTTAATTGGTTTAACATTCTATTCTTCTTTGTATTTGCTATATTTTTATATTAAGGCATCATGGATAGTAAATAGAACAGTAGATCTAAAATCAGGAAGACCTGAGTTCAATTGCTCCCTCAAAAACTAACTAAATATGTGACCCTAATCAAGGTATTTAACATCTCTTAGATTCTGTAAAATGGGAACAACAGGAATAGCATCTACCCCACAAGATTGTTGTAAGGATCTACTGAGTTCCACATATATAAAGTAACTTGGAAACTTTAAAGCACTAGATAAATGTTAGCCATTATTATTCTTATATAAGTTATTGTATATTTATATATTACTGTATATTTATATGTCATCTTGCCTACTATATCGAAAGCTCCAAGAGTAGGGGGGGAAAATTATATCTTAATTAGCTTTCTTTGAATTTTCCCCAATAACAAATAATGATTTTGGGGTAGTAAGTGCCTAATAAATAATTGTTAAATGACTGAATAGCTATGAAATTGAGCAAATCTTAGTCTTAGCCCTAGCCATCTGAGCTACTTGCCCTGACTTGAAAGAGTTTATGTACTAATGAGCTGATGAAACAATTCAGTAACTGGAGGGTGCCATCACTTAGCACAAGAAAGAACTAGAAAATAATTAAAGAAGAAAAAAATACCTCTTCATAGTTCCAGGGAGTTCCAGATTAAATGGGATCTGATAGGATAAGGCTAGTGTGTCATCCAAGGTCTTCCTGACCTCCTGCAGTTCTCCCAGGGGCACAGAGACCAGCAGGGAAGTCAGCTCACAGTCCTGAAATTGGATGAACCTCTCTTGCTCTTCTATATCCCGTCTTAATTGTTGATCTTTTGCTTCTAGCACAGACATTCTTGCTTGGAGGCCTTCGATTTCCTTCTGTAGGGGACAGGCAGAACAGATTTTACAGATTAACCCTGCTAACAGCAAACTGCTCGGCTGATAATGTGTCATTTAAATGAGAGTTAACTGTATGCACCAGAGCAGTGACTGATGCTTCTCCTTCTGAGACAGGCAGATTTTCCGAGGTTTGCTGAACTGGAAAAATCATGCTGGCTTTACATTTCTGATTAGTTGGCATAAGGAGAAAGAGTCCTCCCCAAGCATGAAATAACTGCTGGGGGCATCCAAAAATTTGACTTGGAAAAATGCCATAAATATATAAATTACTTCCATCATAGTGGATATAATTATGAGATGCCAGGACAAGGAGTATTATCCAATCTAGTCACTTATGAAGTACATAATACCACTCAGCAGGCCCTCCAAACCCGCCCCTTCTGTCCATCTGAATCCAAATGTAGGAATTACGTGTGTGTGTGAATAAAGACCATAGAAGCATGTCTTTACAAGGCTATTGACAAACAGAGGGGACAAATCTTCCTGCGACTTATTTCAGTAGGGCTTGTGAGCTAAGAAAGGTTTTAACATTTTTAAATACAATGGGATTTTATTTTAAAATTTAAAATGTATTTAAAATACATTTAAACTTTTAAAATGTAAAGACTATTTCTGACTCTGAGACGTGGCTAGATTTAGCCATTAATTTGCCTGATCTATTAAGTACAAGCAGAGTATTGCTCTTATCACATAAAATGACATCGATAGAGAGATCTATCTAGCCTGTGTCACGGCCTCAAAAATTTAATTTCTACGGCCTTGGATTTCACTTTCCATAAAAAGAATGCAGAGGATCACCTCTTGAGATGAATCAGTCAGTCAACATTTAACTTGGATTGGTAGGAGAGGCTGGGGCTAATTCCCAAGTGTTACAGTACTATTTCATTTCTAATCCAATAAGAAATTATTATTATTATACTATAATATTATATTATAATTATTAAATTTATATATAATTTCTATAAATATATAAATTTATATATAACATATAATATAAATGGAAATATATAATAATATTATATATTAAATTACAATATTATTATTATGTGAATGGTACTGGAACAGATGCTTGGGGGTACAAAGCCATATCCTGCAACCTCTTCTATGTGTAAACTATCTGTCTTGATGATCTCAACCAGTCCCATGAGTTCAAACTGTAAAATGATGCTTGTAATAGCACCTATCTGCCATGGTTATCATGAGGATCAACTGAGATAAATTAGTAAAACACCCAGAACACCAAAAGCATTTAATAAATGCCTGTTTCTTCCATTCCTTCTACCTTTCCAGAGACCAGTGGAACCATGGTGATGAACTGAAGATACTGCTATAACTTTAAACTGAAAGAAACTCCTGAATTCTTCTCAACAGTCCATCCACCTCCTCTCTTTACCATGGTAAATCCACTGTTTTCCGACAACAGGCCCGTTAAAATGAAATTCCATCTTTAATGTTGTTAGTATATTAACTTTCTCATTATTTACCTTTTCTTGTTCATTCATTTCAGTTATGTCCAACTTTTTGTGACCCCATTTGGGGTCTTTGTCTTGGCAAAAATACCAAAATGATATACTTTTTCCTTCTCTAGCTCATTTAACAGACGAGAAAACTGAGGAAAATAGGATTAAGTGACTTGGGCAAAATCACAGAGTTAGTGTCTGAGGCTAGATTTGAACTCAGGAAGATGAGTCTTCTTTGACTCCAGGGCCAGCTCTCTAGCCACTGTACCACCTAGCTGCCTTCACCTATCGAAGGTAAATAATGACAAGTGAAAAGCTGTATAGTTTTGTGAACCAAAATCCAGTCTTAAAATCAAGAAGATTTGGGTTCAAATTCTGCCCATTCTGAACACATACTGAGCATGTTACTTAATTCCTGGTATGGAAATGACAATTATAATTTACACATAATCCATCAATCCTACACCAGGATTTCTACTGACTTCAGGGCTGGTGCTCTATCTACTTCACCATCTAGCTACCCCCATACCAGAAATTCTTTAGAACTAATCTAAAAAAAGAAAATAGACCCAAACAAAAAGAAAATCACAGAAATTAGAGCTCAAAAGCAACTTCAAGTTTTAAAAATCACTCAAAAAATCATAAGATTCCTACTAAACATCCTTCCTAGCTTGAAAATGGTAATTTATAAAATCAAAGCAAGAAAAGATGAGTAGAAGGGACTAAGTATCTAAGTATCTCATTCTCTACTCAGTTCTTGCCAAGGGAACAATGAAACCAGTCTAGAGGATTTATATTCACTTTAGGAATACTTCCTCATCTCAGTCCAAGGCCAAATACTTTCTATCTGTATGGTCAAACATTTCACACTACTCCCCAAAGCAAGAGTACTCTAGATGTCCATATTGGTCCATGAGTGACCTCCCTACCAGCAGGCAGCTTGCGTCTGGAATCAAGAAGACCTGACTTTAAATCCAAACTCAGGAACTTACTAGCTATGGACCCTGGAAAACTCATATATCTTTTGTTTACCTCCATTTCCTCCAGGGTTATGATGAAAATCAACTGAGATAATGTTTCAAAGCACGTTACATAGTGTCTGGCACCCAGTAGGTGCTTAATAAATATTTATTCCTACCCTCAATTCTTTTGAACTCATAACTCTATGGCTAGAGTTATATTTAAGGTTAAATACACAAATAGATACAAACTATCTATGATAGTTCATGTCTACTTCTACAGTTCTTAAATGCTTTATCTGCCTTTAATCCATTGCTCTATTATGACTTCAAATTTGAGAGATCTCTGGCTCCCAAAGCCGGAAGTCTTGAAGAAAAGACTGACTAGTTAATTACTGACTGGACGTACTAAAGGTGGGTCAACAGTTAGACCACATCATCTTGAAGGTCTATTCTAATAGTTAAGATTCTGCAAGTCTGTATGATTGCTAACTTTGGACTTACTGCCTCATAGTGACCTCTAGCTGCCATCCCTTCCCTGTACTGGGCCATTCCAATGACTGGTTCTTATTCATTATTTCCATTACCTCTCCTAGCACTGGTTATATCTCCCTGGTCTACCATTGCCCACAGTTCAATGCAATAACAAAAGATTTCCATATGGGCTTGTGTTGTGCAAAATTCTTTTTAACTTCTAAAAAAAATCTCTTCAAAGGTTAGAATGATCAAAAATGACAAATGAGCCTGGAAAACACAAAGTGCACATTTAAAAATAATGAGGTATGTCAAAAAATATGCACAAAAGCCACTGTTTTCAGCCCCTCGTTTGTAATGAGATTCATACAGCCCCTGTGACAGTCCCCTACCAATCGCTGCTTAGAGAATCTTATTGGATTCCAGCCAAAGCTCTAATTGCTACATTGAAGTAAAGAAAAGATTTCCAATTTATCCCATTTGCTTCAAATGGCTGCAAAATCACTTTACCAATACTGCATTTTTTTTCTTACAACTTTATCATCCCTTTACCTGCAACTGCTGCTTCTCTTGAAGAAGCCAGTCTCTTCTGGTGATGGAAACCTGGAGTCTTTCCTGAGCTGCAGATCCTGCGAGGTTGGTCTCCATTTTGAGCTGGGTTTGGGTTTCTTCACTGCTGTCCCTTAGGATGTAAAAGAAAAAAAACTTTATATTGTAGAGGTTTTGTAAATAAATTTTAGAAATCTTAACATCAGCAAAATCCCTTTATTTGTTTATAAAATGGTCATGAAGTCTTAAAATTTTAAACCACAGAAAACACAAGAGAGTAGGTAAAGAATGAGAAGGAATCATGATGGTCATCTACTCTAAACTCATTTAACAGAAGAGGAAATTTGGGACCACAAAGGTTAAACACAAACCTTAAGGGAAAGAGGCAGGATTTGAAGCAAGGTGCTCTGGCTCCTATTCAGGGCTCTTTCCATAGTGTCAAAGGGCCTCTAAAAAAAAAAAAAATAAGAAGCCTAACCTGCATTGATAAAGCAAACGCTAATATCTTCCCTCCCCTCAAGATAGTCTCCTAACTACCTTGGATATTAATTGTGTATGTACCTGGTTATTTACATGTAATCTCATCCATTAAAAGGTGTGCTTCTAGAGAGAACAGACTATGTTGAGTTTTTCTTTTTATCCTCAGATTTAACACACAGCAAACAATAAATGTGGATCCCTTGATTGGTTAATTGATCTAAGGGTTTTGCATTTTTTTAAGTGTGACAAATTCACAGATGTTGGATCAGAGATTAGCAGAAAAGCTCTATTAAGGAGTTTTTAATATACTAAGAGATTTATAAGCACGTTCTTTTTTAATCTCTACCACAATCCTTCAATTTTTATTTGAAGATAAGTTCTACTTAGCTAAAACATTGGGACATGTTTTAGCTAAGGATAGGGAAGCCAAGGATACTCTTTAAATTAATTTTATCAATTAGTAAATAGCTCAGCCTGCAATTAAATCTTTAGACTTACTACATCTCTGTGACATGTCAATCTGAGGTGTAAACTCTACATCCTAAAAATGTCAAGTTAAGCTTTCCACCTTTAGTAAATGACTCAGTTTCTCCTATTTCACTAATTTTGAAATTTATCTAATAGAAGAATGAGACTTCCTTTTTGCTGCAAACTACATAAAACATGCTACTCTATGTTTTAGTAAGTAAAATACACAATTCTGATTCTAAATCCAATTACCTCTTCTAACTCCTCAGTAAAAACTCAGTAAAATCTTCTCTCTCTTCTTCCATGCATTTCATTTCTTTAAATCCTGACAAGTCATCTATAAAATAAGTGAAGCAACTATATACTTTATTATAACTTACCTGATTTTTATAGGAAAAATAATAATAATCATGATATTCATGTTGGATCCTTAGACCAATGGACTTTTATAGAATGATGGCGACTCATTCTATTCCCAGATCATTTCATTCATTTTTGAATGAAAATGACCATTTGTTATATAAATAGAGTTTAGATATTTTATACAGGCCCTGTCATCTAATATTTTCATATATTACTGCAAAACCTAATAATAAGAAATGGCAACAATAATAAACATTCTCCCTAACAAGTCTGCAGAATTCTTTTGTTTCCCTCATGGAGTCCAGTGTATATATGGGTCAATAGGCACACATTGATAAATTTAGTCCCCATAACTTTCATTTTTCACAATTTTTGCAAAAATGGAATACTGATCACATGCCAACATACAGTATACTACATTGTTGTTGATTCAGTCAATTCAGTCACGTCCAATTCTTTGTGACTCTCTGGACCACACTATCTATAGGGTTTTCCCAACAAATATATTAGAGTAATATCCTTCTCCAATGCATTAAGGCAAAAAAGAGATTAAATCACTTGCCTGGGAATCATACAACTAATAAATGTCTGAGGTTATATTTGAATTTAGGTATTCCTAACTCCAGGCCCATCTGTACTGATCTACCTAGCTGTATCATATACTACATTGCCATAGCATTATAAGTACACACATTAATATAGCATTCCAAGAATGGGGAAAAGAGGGAGGAGTAGGACGTTAAAGTTAAAAGAAAAGGCTTTCATCCTGCCTTAATTATCTATGGAAATGGAAAGTTACAGTGATACAGATGATGGTTGTGCAATTTTTGCACCAAACTTACTTCTTGTATTGCTTTGATTAATTTAGTATTAAGATTTGTCTGAATTTCCTAAACACATACCATCTGGATAGGATTGAGGAAAGGATGCTTGTCTGAAATTTAAAATTAATCACAGATGATCTATAAGATAGGTATTCCGTGGATAGAAATTGGAAACTGGCCATATTATAATCTGTCATATTTGTTACACAATCCAAATGACAGCTCCCTGTGAAATGCCGGTATTCTAAGATTAGAAATAAAGTCACGGAGAGTTGCTGTGATCTACTCCAGACCACAGTGTGAGCTAGTAATGAAGCAAAGTCTGGCTTTGACCATGTGTCTCTGCCTGGATCCATCTTGCTTCAACCAGTCAATCACTACTACTTTCTGACTGTGTTTGCTCTCTTTATGTGTAATAATTCTCAACAAGTCTCCCTCATCAATGCAAATTAGTACAACTCTGCTATGAACTAATCAGTACATAAAAAAGAACAAATCACCAAGTATGAAAATATAGGTGTCTTGGAATGGCACTCAGGCAAAGAAATGTGTGAACCAGTCGAAGCTCTATGTGTATTTATGGTCTTACACATTCCAGTGAAAATTAGGCAAATTCCAGCTAAGCTCTTTTGCTTTAAAAGAAAAAAATAAAAGCTTTGATTCTTCATTGACATAGCAATAGAATCTGTATTCCATCAATTACACTTACCACATGATCATTATGTGTGAATATACCCGTCACATTAAAAAAAAAAAAAAAAAAGGAAATAGACAGCCATCTGTGTATCAACTATTGGAGTGCCAGACTATTAATGCGTATGTGCCTTATGATGATTACACATCATTGCCTCCTCACCAGCCAAACAACATTTAAACTTTCCCAATGCTTTCAAGGGCTCTTTGCTTTGCTAAGAGAGCCACCTCCCTTAGTCTTCATAAAGAGAGGAAATCCTGATTAGTCTGTGGCTAGCCACCTTCAAGCATATTTTATTACATGAAACATTTATTTAAAAAAATGCATGCACTAGTGTCTAAGAAATTTGTGCATACCACTGGGAGTTCTTTGTCAGGTACATTGGATGTCAATCATTATACTGAGGATATCAGAAGATATTCTGTGTCACAGCTAGGATCGATGAATTTTAGAGTTGAAAAGGGATTTGAAATTATTGATCCAAAGCTAGAAGAGACTTCCAAGATCACTTAGTCCAAGCCTTTCATTTTAGATGAGGAAACTAAGGCCCAGAGAGATTAAGTGACAAATGACTTGATTAAGTTTATGTAAAAAATAAGTATCAGAAGCGGGATAATATGAACACCAAAACCAAGGCTCTTTTCACCGTACCAAACACTTCCTCCTAAGAAATTTTATAGTTCTAATCCCTTAACTTGAAGATGAGAAAAACAAGGTTCATGTAAACAATTATATTATGATTTCCTTTATGACAATGTCACACATTTTTTAATTACCCAAGTATCTCACAGCATATGGCACATAGTAGCCATTTAAAACATATTTTGAAAATGAATGGACAAATTAACATGAAAATTACTCTTAAGAGACTTGCCCAAAATTACAAAAATAGTTGGAGGCAAAATTAAGGTAAAAATTAAATCTACAGAATCCCAGATCTGGGACCTTTTCATTATCTTCCATTCATATCTGATTTTCTTTAATTTTATTTATTTTATTCTGAACTTAAGAAATAAAACAAGCATTTCTACCTACATAAATATGTTGTTGCCTGTATTGGAATGTAAATTACTTGAGGGCAGGGTCTTTTTTGCTTTTGTCTTTGTAGTTATAGATCCTGCAATATAGTAGACATCTAATAAATGCTTGTCCATTGATTGGACATTTGAATCAAAATGAATATAGCATATTATTCTGGTCAATTATGCTTTCAATAAAAATAGAATTATTAGAATGGTAAAAATAGGAGGAGAAATTAATCACTAATTGCTAATATAAAAGGTCACATGTAATTTACAGCAAGTCTAAAAGTTTAGCTCTCCCTTTATTATACCATGAAAGAGCAACAGAGTAGCAAATAAAAGATAGAAGGACTTTTTATCAGGTAAAACCTTTGTATACAAATATAACATTACAAAGAACTGGAGATTAAAAGCAAAAATTTTTCACATAACTCCTTTACTTTATAGTAAGGGTATATATACAATATCCAACTTCATACACAAGATATTATATAAACCTACACTTACAAAATGGCAGTCAGTATCCTAAATTATAAACAATAACTAGAAACTTTCTTAAAATCATAAAATGACAGATTTGGAAGGGCCCTTGTCCCTTGAAGTCCAAGTCCCTGGAAGAAGCTAAGTATACAACAGGTACCATGATATGCTTAAGAACATACAGTTAGTTAGTGGCAAAGTTAGAACTAGAAGAATCCACGTCTTCTTACTCTTGGGGATAGAGAGAGAAAAATGTTTCCATTATATCATCCATGTATTTATAACTCACTGAATTAAAGTCAATAACAGGAAAAAAAAAAAAAGGTTAAATAGGATTTGGTCCCTGTTGAAATTACTGAAGTCCTTAAGTACAATGGAATAGGCACTCATAAATTGGACATAATTTTTACTCTTAGATATAAGTTTGAAGATATTTAGATTCCCATAACAAGTGGCCTTTTATTTTAGATTCCCATATTTAGATTCCCATAACAAGTGGCCCTCCATCTGAACCACAGCAATATCTACAATTCAATGGTCCCCTCTACTTCAGGATCAAATACAAAATCATTTACTTAATTTTAAAGCCCTTCCTACCTTTCCAGTCTTTTTATATCTTATTCCCCTCCACATACTGTCATACATTGCCATGGGTTTTCTACGTGTGCATCACATTAAACAATCCATCTCCTACCTTAAGGCATTTTTCCTGACTAATACCACATCACTAGAACTCTTTCCTACTTCATTTCTGTCTCCTGGCTTCCTTCAAGTCCCAGCTGCAGCTCTGAAACTGCCCCAATTTATCCAGTATTGATCCAATTTGCATAAAAAGAGCTAATATAAAACAAAATGGATCCAAATGTATAAAAAAACTTCCATTAGTCTGTGAGTTCCATGAGAACAAGTACTATTTTTTTCCTTTTTGTTTCTTCAGTACTTAGCAAAATAGGCACTTAATAAATGCTTAGTAACTGACGGAGACATTGACAGCAGTTAACCAGTGAGTTGCCCAACTGTACCTATTTATATTTCTCTCTTTGTTGCTCTATGTTAAATATTATCCATTTAAATCATGTTTATGCCAATAGAAAAACATCACACTTAGCTGTTTAATAAAGCTCTATTTTTCACAGAAAAAAAGATCATAACTGAGTGGAAAAGCATTTCATTCTCCTATCAGTTGATCACACTTATGACACATAAGTGCTATTTACCCATGAATATTTTCAGTTGAAAATTGAGATCATAGCTTCACTAAGAAAGTGGTCCCTCAGCTGGATCTTAGAGCTTCTTCTGAACCACCTGATCTTCCAATCTGCCCAAAATAAGGATTCTAAAAGATAGAATTGAGGAAAGAGGAGACTGCATGAAAGCAAGTATTAGGGAAGGAAATACATAATATGGAAAATGTTTGAAAAAGCAAACCAATAGAGTGGTGCTAAATGAAATGAGTACTTACCCATGTGTAGCCCAATGCAGAGCAGATTGGACTTGGGCTCCAAAATGGTCCAAAAATGAACTAATGGATGGATGTCTTGAAGGAAGCTGAAATTTTAGGTTGCTCTTTTCTTTCTCCAAGCCCTCTATTTTTTGTTTTAATTCTTCAGCTAGATACACAAGAGAGAAAGGGGACAAAAGAAAACCAAGAAATTCAGAATGAATATTTCTTTTCAGTGCTTCTCATTTTTTTGGTTCTAAACCTATGACATCAGCATAAGAAACTCCCAATATAGAAATTCTTTCCATTGATGCAAACCTGCAACTCCTCTCTCTACAATTTATAATCTTAGAGAGTTACCTACAATACTGAAAGGTTTAATAACTTTCTCAAGGTTATACAAGGAGTCTACATCAGAACAGAATTTAAACCCAGGTTTTCCTAATTACAAGGCAGGCTCCCTATCTAGGATACTTCTTCTTTACCTTGCACATAGTAGGAATTTAACAAATGTTACTTGAATTAAATGGAAACTTACATCTAAATAATTTTTATTCTAATATCATGATCCACATGTAATCTAGACTTGAGGTTTTTTTTTTCTCCTTCAACTACCCTTTACAAAGTCTCTACTCATATACATACATATATACACATATAGTGTGTGTCTATGCATATATGTGTATATGTATATGTATGAATATGTATTTATATACATATGCTACTATTTTTATTTGTATACCACTAAATTTGGTAATTCTCAAAAAGCTATTACCATCCAAACTCTATTCAATTCAATAAATATTTATTAAATGCCTCTCATTCTCAAGGCATTGTACTAAATGAGAATGAGACAAAGATAAGCCCTACCTTCAAGATGTTTACATTTTTGGGGGATGGGGGTTGAGCAAGTATAAAACAAGATGGCTCCCAAACAGGTAAACATAATGCACATTAGAGTATGATATGATCAAAGGAGAAAACCAGAAAAACTCTCTAGGAAAATTTAAGGAGGGAGAAAATATTTTCATCTTGGATTTAAGGTTTCATGGAAGAAATAGTATCTGAGATAATTCTTGAAGGTAAAGATTCTGAAAAATAAAACTGAGAAAGGAATTCATTCCAGGCACAAGGATAAATTACATAAATGCAGGGAAATAATAAGAGCTATCATGTTAAGTTAAAGCATGAATTCAATGTCATGACACAAAAAGAGAGTACATGGAATAGAATAAACTATAAGAAGACTGGAAAAGTAGAAAAAGACCAGAAAACAATTCACATGATAAACCTTATTAATAACAAAACAAAAACCACATGATTATAGCAATAGATATAGAAAATATCTTCAATATAACAGAACTCATTTATGCTTTTTAAAAAACGCTAAAAAGCATAAAAATAAAAAAAGTCTTTCCTTAAAGTAATCAAAAACATTTATCTAAAACTAATAATTAGCATTATTTTTAATGGAGAAATATTAGAAGTTTTCCCAATAAGCTCAGGAATGAAGTAACAATATATCTGATATCGCTATTAATATTTTGCAGGCTACTAGAATGCCAATTATAGCAATATGGCTCCCTAAAAAAGAAATTTAAAAAGTAAGCATTGGCAAGAAAGAGACAAACTTAATTCCATATGCTGACAGTATTTCATTCAGAACATTCTAGCTAATTACTCCCAAAATTAATCAAGGCAATAACCTAAGTAATATAGTAGAATACAAAATATCTCCATAAAAATCATCTTACTAACCAAAAAAAAATATATATATACATACAAAAAAAGGAGATGAAAAGAAAAATGTCTTTTAAAACAATTAAAGGCATTAAGTATTTGGCATATAACCTATCAAGAGACAGAGAACTTAATGTAAGAAAATTTTCAGAGAAATAAAAGCAATTCTCAACAATTAGAGGTCATTGATATTCATGGCTAGCTACTTTAATATAATAAAAATGGAAATACTTTCCAAATTAATTTACAAGATATGAACAAAAACTAGTGAAAAGGAGAATTGCAAACTATGAGTAACCATAAGAAAGAATGTACCAAATCACTGATTTAAAAAACATAAATCTAAACTAATCTACCTCTTATTCAGCAAATTAGCAAAGATAACAAAAGATATGAAGTCAGTCATGGAAGGATTGTGCACATCAATGAACTGTTGATAGAATTGTAAATTAGTACAACCATTCTCAAAAGCAATTTGTAATTATGTAAAGATCTGGACCACTATACCTAAATTACTGGTGACCTGTATCTAAGGCAGTAATTATCAAAACTATCTTATACTAGCTAAAAAACAGTTGAGTAGACATAGAATTTATAGCAGCAAATAAACATGATAATATTGTATTCAAAAGTGTAAAGACAAGATTTGGAGATAAGAATTGATTATTTGGTAAAAATAATTAGGAAAAATACAAAATAGTATGGCAGAAACTGGGCAAATATCTCATACCATTTACTAAAACAAGTTCAAAATCACTACAAGACTAGATATAATGAGAAATTTTACAAGAAAATTAGAATGGAACAAATTACTTATCAGACTTATGGAGAAGTGAGCAATTTATGAGTAAACAAGAGAATACAGAATAAGGCATAAAATGGATCAATTTTGATTACATTAAAGTTTTTGTACAAATAAAATGAATATAGTCAAAATTAAAAGGAAAGCAGATAATGGGGGAAAATTTTATAGGTAATTTATCAGATAAAACTCTCATTTAAAATATTTAAAGAACTTTGTCAAATATATAAGAATGAGTCATTCCCTGGTTGATATGTGGTCTAAAGATAGGAAAACATAGCTTTATAATGAAAGAAATCAAAACAATTTATAATCATATAAAATGCTCTAAACCATTACTGATTAGAGAAACACAGATTAAAACAACCTTGAGGAATCATTTTATACCTGTCATAATTTTATCCCCCTTTCCTTTTTAACCCCTTTCCCCTACTATGTATACATGAGCATCTTAAAATAGGAAGGAAAGACGCAAGGAAGAAGGAAGAAAAGAGAGTGAGAGAGAAAGAGAAGAAGGGAAGAAGGGAGGGAGGAAAAGAAGAATATGTATTTTAAGTCTGACCAACAATAATGAGAAATGATAAATATGACACATACAGAGAATTATGGGAAGCTGCATGTTAATTGATACAAAGTGAAATAAGGAGAAATAGAAAAAATAATATACCCAATTATTACAACCACATAAAAGGATGGAATATTCTGCATATTAAATCAATCACCTCCTTTCCTGGAGTAAAATAGCATTCTTCATAAATAGTCTTTTGGAATCATGGTTGGTTGCTTCATGGATCAGAGATCTTTAACTTTCAAAGTTGCTCATTTTTATAATGTTTTTATTTTATAAATTGTGGTCCTGGTCCTGCTCACTTTACTCTGCATCAGTTCATACATCTTTCCCTGCGTTTTTCTGAAACCATTGCATTGATGATTTCTTATAGCACAAGAATATTCCATTACACTCATATATATAATTTGCTTGTTGTTCCACAATCAATAAGCATGTAGGAATTTATTTTGCTTGACATATGCATACAAAAGTTTTCTTTTTCTTTTTTCTCCTTATTTGGAGGGGGTTAGAAGGTAGAAAGAAAATAAGAAGTGCTTATTAATTTTAAAAAATATTTTAAAAAGAAAGAACAATACTCAAAACTGAATGCTATGGAATCATAATGACTAAGATTAGTCTTATAGAAGAAATATAAGAAGGCATTTCCATTTCTTTGAAAATAAAAGATTAAAGTTTCTACCCTCCACTTCCAATTAATGTTGTGAAAGAAGCTCCAGAAATCTCAATTGAAATGATAAGTCAATCAAAAGTAAACTAGGTTTAACTAGTTCTTAATCAATGAGAAAGGATCATAAAGGCTTTTGGGGGGCATTGGATGAAATTAGATGATACTATGAAGGAAATATCTTGTGATTTACTGAAAAAAAATAGATATATTTTGAACCTATGTATAATACAGCAAACCAGTTTGAATTCACACATTTTAATTACAGTTTAGTCAAGTAGTCACCCAATTCAGAGATTAAAAATCCTGAAAGGAAATTGTCCTTGGAAAAAAGAGTTCTTTCTTTCCCTTTTTCCCCATCACTACTGAGCAAGTGATAATTGTAAATTTTGAAAAGCTGAAAGATCTAGAGTTCCTATAAGCATTGTTAACAGTGTTCAGAAGAGCAGCAGTAGCTGCTTCTGCACTGGGAGCTAAGAGACATACAAAAGTTAAATTAGGCATACTAAGGAATGCCAGCTTCAGCACTATTCAAAGGCAATAGTCAGGGGGCTGCAGAGAACTTAAGAGTTATTTCCTGGATATTCCACAAGGGAGAAAAGGACTTCATTAATCAGGAGTTCTGGGGTATCAGTGGTCATCTGTGTGCTTTCTAAGTCTATAACTCCATAAAGTCTTATTATGTCTCATCATCATCTGATATGTTAGGAACAAGTTTTTAGACTAGGAGAACGGACCATAGATTCTCCTTAAAGGGCAAATTGAAGCATTGACAAAATTGGTCTTGCCATGCATCCAAAGGCAAGAAGTAATGTCATTTAATGGAATAGTTAATCATTTCACATTTCAGTGCTCATGATAAGTATTTGCAAATATACCCCTATGAGAAAAATTACAATTTATATATCAAGATTGGTTGAAAAAGACAAAGAGGTAGAGAAATTTACAAATTTTGCTTAAAATTCTCCATATTCAATCAATGTATACTATAATTCTCAATAATTTGAATGTAAATGTAGAAACAAATGTAGAACAAATGGAAAACATCTAGATACTCAATTTCTGATTAAACTCGGTGCGGCTAGAAAACAATATTACTAAGTCAGAATAAAAATGAGAAAAAGATATGCCATGCAATTAAAGCCATTCTAATTTGACCTTTTAAAGCACATTATTGATGAACAAAAATGTGATATGAGAAGAAATGATAGAACCAATTATAATAACTGCATAAATAAATTCAATTAATATGGATCATTTGGCAAAATGAGACCAAAAGAGCATAGAAAAACCTTGATCAGAAAATTCTTATTTTATTTTTTGAGTGTATTTAAAGTCAATTTTTATTGATATATTGTTTTCTCATCATGTATATTCCTGAATATAACCCCCTTCCAACTCTCTCCTGGACGATTATCCCTTTCTAAAAGAAAAACCAAAGAGGAGAAGGACAAGGGGGAGAACAAGAACAAGAACAAAAAGGGAAAAAACAATTCATCAAAACTAATCAAAACCATGAGAAAATCTAGTATTATATGCACTGTTCCACATTTATAGGTTCCACCTCACACTTCAGAGTGATATTCCTTCTGAAGCTACTCCTTCAATCTGTACTCCTATTTGCAGGTTTGGTACCCAGAAGTGTCTGATTCCTCTTCTACTCTAGGTTCTAAGCAGAGAGATATAGAAACCAAGCACAATAACTAGTTCTGAATTTAAATTTGTTTATAAAATTTTATAAAGAAGGAAGATGTAATATGCTAAGTAGTATCACTTCATAAAACAACAATAAAACAATAAAGGGTAAAATCAGTTTAAAGACAGCTTAGAGAAAGGTTTAATTAACCAAAGTCATCCTGAGGGTATCTCAAAATGGTGGCAGAAGGAAGACAACAAATAGAAAAAAAAGATTGAAACGATCTGAAAGGTTGTATTTTTTTAAAATAAATTTTGTTCACCATCAAGGAAACATCATAGTCTACGACGTGCTTATAGAAGAAGTAAAAATGACATGAAAGAGAGCAAAGTTGGGGAAAGCAGCTAAATTAGAGCAAGTATACATAGACAAAATCTGTTCAAAAAGGGGCCCCTGAACATAGAGGAAATAGTAATTATGAGAGCATATTAGGATATACTCAACAGAACTCTAAAGGATGCAAAGATACAAAAGGCATAGAAAAAAATCTAAGACTTTATTAATACCAAAATAATTTACTGAAGATCATCAATACTCTTACTTTCCCATTTATAAAATTTTAAAAAGAATAATGTGTATATTCATTGAGGGCATCCTGGATCATGTTATTAAACTGTAACAGATATTGCTTCTTCAAGTCATATTCTACAGTAAACCAGATATTTATCATTATACAATTAATTAAAATATAAAGAGAATAAAAGAACTCACTGTGATAGTATGTATAACTTGATTCATTAAAACAAAATTCCTTAAGGACATTAATCTAATTTTTACATCAAAATTATGACAGAAACAACCTTTTCCCAACACACTCAGTACATTAATATATATAGACGAAATGAGATATAAAGCAGAAAACATGGAAATAAGCTCACTAAAAATATATCACAACTGCTATGGGGAGAGTTTCTGGGGCCAAATTGAAGAGGGATTATGTATGGATGGCAAACATTCTCTATAGACTTATTATTTGTATGTGATTACAACACACCCCAACACACTGTAGAGTCTTCAGACTCAAAGATATAATAGCTCTAAAATGTTTGACTGAATGTTTTCAAGCTGGAGAAAACAAGCAGATTAAGAATACCTATTATCCAAACTGTACCATATGCTTAGATGGATAGCCTATTGAATTTAACCACCAGTTTAAGTCATTTGAACAGACACTGCAAATGAGTTGGACAACACAATGAATTGGATTATTGATGGGATATTGTGGAGCGACTTTTATGGCCCCAATTTCCTTAAAAATGAATGAGTTCAATCTTTTTTATATGAATATTTTACTGATATTACTATATGGCTATGAGATATAGAACTTTTTATTTTCCAAAGAATTAAAATTGAATATCAATGCAGAGGACAATAGGGAAGTAAAAAGTAAGTTGCATAGGCTAGAACTTATAGTAAAGGACATCATTAAAGAAATATATAATCAAAACAAAATATGTAAAGAGCAAGTAAGAAAGGCTCCCAGAAGAAAGGATGAACTCTCTAACAAACTTACGGGGGGCACATGGAAAAGCTTCACAGAAGATGGGTAGGTGTGGAAGTTTACAATATGCATAACTGGATGGGATATCTATATATGGGAGATGAATTAATTCTATTATTCGGAATTTGGACACCATTGCTTTTTGTTTTTAATACCATTGCAATTTCCAATTACAACTTCCCCAACAAATTCTATATCAAATTTGATAGCATACATAGCAAAATATGGAGCAGTTATATGGCACAGTGAATAGAGTGCTGGGCCTGGAGTCAGGAAGACATCTTCTTGAGTTTGAATGTGATCTCAGACACTATCTGTGAGACCCTGGGCAAGTCACTTAACTGTGTTTGTCTCAATCTCCATCATTTGTAAAAATAAGCTGGAAAAAGGAAATAGCAAACCATTCCATTACATCTGGCCAAGAACCCAAATGGGGTCATGAAGAGTTGGACATGACTGAAACAAATGAAAAACAACAGCCCCTCCACCTCTATACTGAAAAGAGGGAAGATTTTATTTCACTACATTTGAGAACTATAATTAATCTGAGCTCAGAAACCTTTTGCTGACATTTTTCATTTAGGTTAAATGTAGTCACCATAAATACTGTTCTTATTCTATTTCACTCTGCATAAGTTTATGTGACTCTCTCATTCCATTTCTGTCATTTCTTAAGATATAATAATGTCAATATGTTCATATGCTACAATTTGCTCAACTATTGCCCAACTGATGGGCACTTATTTTATTTCTAAGTTTTGGGGGGGTTTTTTGCCACAGTAGATACAACTGCAAATACTGTAACATGTGTGAGATTTTTTTACTTTGTTTTTGATCTCTTTATGGTATATTCCCTGTCAAGGAAGTTAGATCAAAAGATATAAACAATTAGAAAGCTTTATGATTTTATAACATAATTCCAAATTTCTGTGCCCAGATTGCTAGGAATGGGGGGAACAAAGTTCTGGGTTCAGAATGAAAAAAACTGGGTTTGAGGTTTATGTTCTTGGTTTATTAAATGCTTCACTAGAACATTAGGTTGAATCACTGAGTAACTCTAATAATAATAAGTATCTAACAATAATAAGTTTCCACAGCCCTTCAAACATTTATTATCTCCATTTTTATCATCAATTTGAAGGATATGAGGCAAAGTTCTGCAGTTACTTTATTTTTATTCTTTTTTATTTTTTAATTAAACCTTTTTATTTTCAAAATAGATACATAGATAATTTTCAATATTCACCCTTATAAAACCTTGTGTTCTAATTTTTCCCTCCCTTTCCCCCATTCTCTTCCCTAGAAGGCAAATGATCCAATTCTTCTATATGCAATTCTTCTATACATATTTCCACAAATACCATGCTGCACAAGAAATATCATATCAAAAAGAAAAAAAATAGAAAACAAAATGCAAGTGAACAACAACAAAAAGAGTGAAAATATTATTTTGTGGTCCACATTCAGTTCCCAGTGTTCTCTCTCTGGTACAGCTGGCTTTCTTCATCAAAAGATCATTGGAACTGGCCTGAATCTTCTCATTGTTCATAAGAGTCATGTCCATCACAATTGATCATCATATAATCTTGCTATTGCTGTACATAATCATCTTCTGGCTCTGCTCATTTCACTCAGCATCAGTTCGTGTAATTCTCTCCAGGTCTCTTTGTATTCATTCTGCTGGTCATTTCTTACAGAACAATATTATTCCATAGCATTCATATACTATAACTTATTCAGCCATTCTCCAACTGATGGGCATGCACTCAGTTTCCAGTTTCTTGCCACTACAAAAGGCCTGCCAGAAACATTTTTGCACATGTGGATCCCTTTCTCTCCTTTATGATCTTTTTAGAATACAAGCTCAGTAGAAATACTGCTGGATCAAAGGGTATGCACAACTTGACAGTCCTTTGGGCATAGTTCCAAATTGCACCAGAATGTCTGAATCAGTTCACAACTTTACCAACAATGTATTAGTGTCCCAGTTTTTCCACATCCCCTCCAACATTCATCATTATCTTTTCCTGTAATCTTGGCCAATCTGATAGGTGTGTAATGGTACTTTAGAGTTGTCTTAATTTGCAATTCTCTGATCAATAGTGATTTAGACCATTTTTTCATATAACTAGAAAGGGTTTTAATTTCTTCATCTGAAAATTCCCTGTTCATATTCTTTGACTATTTATCCATTGGAGAATAGCTTGAATTCTTATGAATTTGAGTCAATTCTCAATTTTAGAAATGAGGGCTTTATCAGAACTCTTGGATAAAAATTTTTTTCCAGTTTATTGCTTCCTTTCTAATCTTGTCTGCATTGGTTTTGTTTGTACAACAACTTTTTAACTTAATATAATCAAAATTATCTATTTTGCATTCAATAATGTACTCAAATTCTTCTTTGGCCATAAATTCCTTCCTTCTCTCCATATTTGAGAGGTAAACTATACTTTCTTTTTTTAATTTGGTTTTAATATCACTATGTCTAAATCATGAACCCATTTTGATCTTATCTTGGTGTAGGGTATTAGGTGTAAGTCAATGTCTAGTTTCTGCCACACTAATTTTCAATTTTCCTAGTAGTAGTGAATTTTTGTCCCCAAAGATGGGATCTTTGCATTTGTCAAACACTAGATTACTATAATCATCGACTATTTTGTCCCATGAACCTAACCTATTCAACTGATTAACTCCTTTATTTCTTAGCCAGTACCAAATGGTTTTGATGACTGCTGCTTTATAATATAGTTTTAGGTTTGGTACAGCTAGGCTACCTTCATTTATAATTTTTTCACTAATTCCCTTTTAATTCTTGACCTTTTTTTCTTCCAGATGAATTTAGTTATTTTTATTCTAGCTCTGTGAAATAATTTCTTGGGAGTTTTATTGGTATAACACTGAATAAGTAGATTAATTTAGTTAGTACTGTCTTTTTTTATATATTTGTTCAGCCCACCCATGAGTACTCAATTTTTTCCAGAAGATTAGATCTGACTTTATTTGTGTGGAAAGTATATTGTTATTGTGTTCATATAGTTCCTGACTTTGTCTTGGCAGGTAGACTCCCAAATATTTTATATTATCTACAATTATTTTAAATGGAATTTCTCTTTGTATCTATTGCTGCTACACTTTGTTGGTAATATATAAAAATGCTTATAATCTATGTATCCTGCAACTTTGCTAAAGTTGTGAATTGTTTCTAGTAGTTTTTAGCAGATTCTCTAGGGTTCTCCAAGTACACCATCATATCATCTGCAAAGAGTGATAATTTGGTTTGCTCATTACCTATTCTAATTCCTTTCATCTCTTTTTCTTCTCTTATTGCCAAAGCTAACATGTCTAATACAATATTAAATGGTAATGGTGAAAGTGGGCAACCTTGTTTCACCCCTGATCTTACTGGGAATGGTTCTTGTTTATCCCCATTACATTTGATACTAATGGCTTTAAAAACATTTTATTGATCATTTTAAGGAAAACTCCATTTATTCTTATACTCTCTAGTATTTTTAATAGGAATGGGTGTTGGATTTTGTCAAATGCTTTTTCTGTATTTATTGAGATAATCATATGATTTTTGTTAGTTTGGTTATTGATATAGTCAGTTATGGTAACATTTTTCCTAATATTGAACTAGACCTGCATTCTTGGTATAAATCCTACTTAGTCATGGTATGTTATCCTGGGAATAATTTCCTATAATCTCTTTGCTAATATTTTATTTAAGACTTTTGCCATAGTATTCATTAGGGAAATTGGTGTATAATTTTCTTTCTCTCTTTTGACCCTGCTGGTTTAGGTATCAGTACTATGTCTGTGTCATAAAAAGAATTTGGTAGGATTCCTTCTTTCCCTATTTTTCCAAAGAGTTTGCATAATATTGGAATTGTTCCTTAAATGTTTGGTAAAAGTCACATGTAAATCCATGTAGCCCTGGAGATTTTTTTCTTAGGGAATTGATTAATAGCTTGTTTAATTTCTTTTTCTAAAATGGGACTATTTAAATAATTTATTTCCTCCTCTGTTAACCTGGGCAATCTGTGTTTTGTATCTATTCATCCATTTCACTTAGATTATTATTTATTGGCATAAAGTTGGGCAAAATAGTTCCTAATTATTGCTCCAATTTCCTCTTCATTGGTGGAAAATTTACCTTTTTCATTTTTACTATCAATTTGATTTTTTCTTACTTTTTCTGATCAAAATAAATAAAAGTTTATCTATTTTGTTGGGTTTTTTTTTTTTCATAAAACCAGCTCTTAGTTTCTTTTTTTTGTTTTCATTTTCTTTTTTTTTTTTTTTTTTTTTTGCTGAGGTAATTGAAGTTAAGTGGCTTGCCCAGGATCACACATTTAGGAAGTGTTAAGTGTCTGAGGCCAGATTTGAACTCAGGTCCTCCTGATTTCAGGGCTGGTGTTCTATCTACTGTGCCACCTCCAGCTCTTAGTTTTATTTATTAGTTTAATAATTTGTATTTTTATGTTCAATTTTATTAATCTCCCCTTTTATTTCAGAATTTCAAATTTGGTATTTACTTGGGGGTTTTCAATTTGTTCTTTTTCTAGATTTTTTAGTTACATGCCCAGTTCATTAGATCTTCTCTTTCTCTATTTTATGCAAATAAGTATATAGACACATAAAACTTCCCCTAAGAACTGCTTTGTCTATATCCCCTGAACTTTGGTATGTTGTCTCATTATTGTTATTTTCTTGGATGAAATTATTGATTGTGTCTATGATTTGTTGTTTCACCCACTCATTCTTTAGGATTAGATTATTTAGTTTCCAATTAATTTTTGGTCTATTTTTTCCTGGCCCTTTATTGCATGTGATTTTTATTGCTTCATGATCTGAAAAAGGTGCATTTACTATTTCTGCTTTTTTTGTGTAGAATCCATGAACCACCGAGAAAAAAGTATATTCCTTTCTGTCTCCATTCAATTTTATCCAAAGGTCTACCATACCTAACTTTCCTAAAATTCTATTTACCTTCTTAGCTTCTTTCTTATTTATTTTGTGGTTTGTGCTCTCTTCTGAGAGAGCAAGGTTGAGATCTCCTACTAATATAGTTTTGCTGTCTATATCTTCTTATAGCTCTCAACTTTTCTAGAATTTTGGATGCTATGCCACTTGGTGCATATATGTTTAGTATTAATATTACTTTAGTATTAATTATTACTTCATTACCCTACAGCAAGACAGATTTCCTTCCTTATCTCTTTTAATTAGATCTACTTTGTTTTTGCTTGATCTGAGATTAGGATCACTACCCCTGCTTTGTTTTTTACTTCACCTGAACCAAAATAGATTCTGCTTCAGCCTTTGAATCTTTAGTCTGTATGTATCAGTCTGCTTTAAACATATTTCTTGTAAACAACATATTGTAGGATTCTGGCTTTTAAGCCAGTCTGCTGTCCACTTCTGTTTTGTGGGAGAGTTCACCCCTTTCACATTCACAGTTAAAATGACTAATTCTGTAGTTCCTGCCATCTTATTTTCCCTCTTTCTTTTCTTCCTTTCCCTCCCCAGTATTTTGTTTCTGACCACCACCTCCCTCAAACAGCTCTTTCCCTTTATAGCCCCTTCCCCTTTCTTACACCTTTCCCCTACTATTTCCATTTTCCCTTCTTTTAGCCTCTCTTTTTCCTTTCCCCTTTCCCCTCCCACTTCCCAATAGGATGAAACAAGTTTCTCTGAAAAAAAAAAAAAAAAAAAAGAAACAAGTTTCTCTGTAATGTCAAATATATCTGATATTCTCTCTGAGTCAAATCTGATGAGAATAAGATTCACAGAATGTTCATCCCCCTGCCTTTTTTCCCTTAATTATAATGTCTTCCTTGCCTCTTCATGAGATGTAATTTACCTCATTTTATTTCTATTTTCATCTTCTTCCAGAATAATCCTCTTTCCACCTCCAGTTTCTTTTTTATATTATCTCATTAAAATCAAATCATATCTACACCCTTTAAGTATCCTCATATCAGACATATAGTTCTCAGAGTTCTTTCTTTCTACCTTGTCTTTTTATAAGAAATAAATGAAATTCATCTGTATCATTGAGTCAGTATCATTTACCCTGAAAAATAATGCTCAATTTTGCTGAATAGTTGATTATTGGCTGCAATCCAAGTTCCTTTGCCTTTTGGAATATCAGATTCTAGGACATTTGATCCTTTAAGACAAAAGCTGTTAGGTTCTGGGTAATCTTGATTGTGCCTTCTTGATATTTGAATTGTTTCTTTCTAGTTGCTTGCAATATTTTCCCCTTGATCCAATAATTCTAAAATTTAGCTACAATATTCCTTGGAGTTTTCATTTCGGGGTCAGGAGGTGATCAGTGTATTCTTTCAATGGCTATTTTACCTTCTGGTTCTAGGACATCGGGGTAGTTTTCCTTGATGATTTCCTGAAAAATGATGTCTAGGCTCTTTTTTCATCAAGATTTTCAGGAAATCCAATAATCCTTAGATTGTCTCTCCTAGATCTTTTTTCCAATGAGGTATTTTATATTTTCTTCTATTTTTTTTTTCACTTTTTTGGTTTTGTTTGTCTGATTCTTGATGTCTCATTAAGTCATTCATGTCCATTTATTGAATTCTAATTTTTAGTGAATTATTTTCTTCAGTTACCTTTTTAAGCTCCTTTTTCATAGGGCCAGTTAAATTTTAAAATGAGTTGGTTTGTTCAATGGATTTTTTTTCCATTTCACAAATTCTATTTTTCAAGGAGTTGCTTTCTTTTTCCATTTTGTAAAATCTATTTTGTAAGAAGTGATATGCTTTTTCCATTTCACTAAATCTATTTTGAAAGGAGTTTTCTTCAGGTAATATCTGTGTTTCCTTTTTTAAATTCTCCTGCAATGTTCTCATTTCCTTTTCCATTTTTCTTCTATCTCTCTTTTTTAAGGTCCTTTTTGAATTCTTTCAAGAGAGTCTTGTGAGATGGAACTAATTCATATCACCCTTTGGAGTTTCATCTGGAAATGATTTACTTTCAGTGTCCTCAGGGTCTGAGGTCTGTTCTTCCTTTTTCCATTAAAAACTATCTATGATCAGAGTTGTTTTTGCTTTTTTGTTCATTTTTTAATAGGTTGAGGTCTGCTTTTAGGGCAAAGGGAACATTGTCCAAGCTTCCTCTACAGGTGACAGTGTCTGCACTCAGTTGGTGCTGCTGACTTCCAGTGCTGGGTAGGTATGGCCAAGTCGCACATTATTCTGGGTTCAGAGCCTCACTATTTGCCTTTTGTTTTGTGTTGAATATCTCACAGATAATCTGCTAGTTCACTGGCTTGCAACCAGGACAGAGTAGCCAACAATGCTGTATATTCCTTCCAGTAGATTGGACTACATCCACACATGGACCCAACATTGGCCTGGGTCTCTGTACTGCACCTTTAGTCAGCTGTTTCCTCCTCCCTTACTCCCTGCCATTGAAACTGAACTTTTCTGAAGGTTTTCCAACATATATTCTGCTGGAAATTTATGAAACTCCAAATATTTGTGGAATATTTCAGTTCAGAGACTTGATTTGATGTTGATCTGAGCTGTTGAGCTCAGAAAGAACTCAGATTAATAAAACATGTCTCCTCTCTGACATCTTGGTTCCACCCTATTTTTATTTTTATTATTAATTTCAAACTTATATTTGCTGACACATGTCACATATATATATATATTATATATACATAAAACATACAATGTCACTATATAATTGCTGATAGTTTATATTTCTTCTTTTGAAAACTGTGTATTTTGACAATTTACTTATTGGAGATTGTCTCAGCCTTATATTAACTTCTTCTATATCTTGAATATATGTTTTATCATAGCTGTTTGATGCACAAAGGTTTCTGAGCATAAACAACATAGTGCCACATTTAGAATAAGGAAGAATTTGGTTCAAATGCTATTTATGACACTTACTAGGAATGAGATCTTGAGCAAATTATTTAATGCTGTCATTCTTAGACATATATTAAACTGATAGAAGTTTCCTATGCTGATACCTTCAGAAAGTATTCCTATATTTGATAGAAAGATTTTTTCACCTACTCAGTAGTTTGTTTTCTTATTCTAATTGTATTAGTTTTATTCTCAAAAAAAAACTTTAATTTTGTGAAATCAAAGTTGCTATTTTGTCTTTTATAAAAGAGCTTTTATAAGCTCTTTTACTCCATTTTTAGTTATAAATTCTCCTTTTAACTATAGATTTAAAGAAAGTCAATTCCATCCATTCTTTTCTAGTTTTGTCCTGATATAACCTTTTTTACTTAAGTTTCTTATATTTTTGGATTTTATTGTAATTTATAAGTGAGAAGCTGGTCTACACATATATTCTGGTACATTGTTTTCTATTTCCCCAGTCTCATTAAATAGATAACTTTGTCCACAGCCTGTGGTTTATGTTTTTGGATTTACTTAATACTTCATTACAATATTAGGTAATTTCTGGGTTTTGCTTCTCTATCCCATTCTACTGTTTTACTTTTTTATTTTTAAAATACTAGCAAATGGTTTTGGTAATTATATATATTATATGTTTCACTAATTAGTGTAAGATCTGATATTAAATGTCTATTCTTATTTTTCTTCATTATTTCCCTTAACACTTTAAATCTTTTATTTTTCCACATGAAATTTTTAGGTGTATTTTTAAAAATGTAACCTTTTCCATAGCTCTTCCATAATCAACAATGTAAGACTGTGCCATGTTCTGGTTTGGGTTTTATTTTTAATTTATAAAACTTAATAAGTACATTCAAATATTCAAGCAAGAATAACAAAAATAATTATGGATAGAACTTTAAACATTTTTTGCAATTTGATTATTCAACATGTCAATAGTTACAAGATAACAAAGCCATATTGTTTGTTTTAATGTCTTTTGAACTTTTTTCTATATTCTTTGCATATTTTGTTGTAACTAACTATACGCTGATTGTTTTAGACACAAATTGTTTCAAGTATTCAATTAAAGAGATCAGAGAAGTGATCTTTCTTTTCCTCTGCTCATACAAGATAAGGCATGCTAAGAGAGAAAAAAGCTTACTTCCATTTAGGAGAGATCTGGGGTTGAATAGAGCCTTGGATTCTTTCTTATTAACTATATGATCATAGGCAAGTCACTCATTCAGCAAGTCAATTTCTTCATCTGTAACCCAACTGTCTCACAAGAATGTTTGTTGAAAGGAAAATATTTTGCCAACTCATATTGATTTTGTAATACTCAAAAATCCTCACAGCTTTCTTCTTAAGAATTGCTTTCTAGACATGCTTCCCCTATTCTATACTTGTAAAGTTTGTTTTTTTTTCAACCTAAGTATATGCTGTCACAATTAACCCATTTGAATTTAATCTTTGTAGGTTCAGCGTAACATTCTAGCTTGCCAAAAGCTTTTGGGATTCTTATTGTTAGCCAACACATTATCAAAAGGAGCTAGTGAAACACTGGATAGTGTTGGAGTTAAAATCAAAAAGAGAGCATTACTTTCCAAGCATGAGAGACAGCCAATGCAAAAGCACAGAGATGACAGATAGATATTGAGATAATTGCCTCTTTTGTATCCTTAAAACTTAGCATAGTGCCTGGCACACAGGAGGTGCTTAATAAATGTTTATTGCTTGATATTTGAAAAGGTTTATTTAAAGAGAGGCGTAAGGACTATGAACTGTACATAATGATAGTATAACCCTTTCCTCATATCCTTTTGGAGAGTATTCCATCATAATATTAAAATGATTGTGTGGTTAAATTAATCAGAATAATAATAGTAATAATCCTTTCTAAAGGATAAAGCTAAAATAAATAAACAAACTTTTTTGGTTGATCATTTTATCATCCTCACCTCATTCTAAGGCTTTGTCACAAAACGATACCATTTTTACAGGATCTTGCCACACTATAGTATTCAGCCTTCAGTAACTGCCTATTCTACCATATTCTACATATAACTTTTAAAAATGTAATAAGGTCAAAATCTATATCTATCTTGGTCTCTTTAGGCAGCTTCTCTTTCCTTATCAGAATTTTTTCCTCTTTGTGATCTCAGAATATAATTCTTGACAGCTCCCCCTTCTTATTAATTCCCTAAGAGAATTTAAATCCAAGCAATATAGTCTATCCTTTTTCTGATCCCTTTAAACTGCATTCCCTAAAATCTAAGATGCAAAAGAAATTATAACCCATTTTCTTGTACTTCTCTATTACAAAATCAAATAATTTTTATTTTATCAGTTCTAAAAATGCAAAGCTCATTTAGTTTGGTATGACTATAATGACAGAGCTCTTGTGAATAAATTCTATACATCCTATCATTTGGATTTATATCATGATCAACCATACCAAGGTAGGGGTTCACACACAGAGACTTGTATCCTTGAAATTACTGAGCCAGCAATATGAACAAGTAACTGTTATATGACCTGATTACATAAACTCTATAAATTTTCTTAGGTATATTTAATCTGTAAGAAAAAAAAGAACAAACCACCAAAAATAACAGATTGATTGTAAAGTACCCCATACGGTTTAACAAGGGAATGAGAAATTAATACATAGATCTAAAAACAGTTACCCCAACTATTATAAGTGAAATCATCCATTTAACATTAATGTTGCCATATAAAATGATAGTAGCCATTACAAGCAAAGTCCAAATGTATTTTCATTGAGCTTTTGGTACAGGGGTACTTTTAACTTTCTGTGTACACATGAAAGTAATTAGATAATCTAATGGGTTGATTTTAAGTTTTGGATAATGTTAATAGCACTGAAGCTACCTGGGGGAAATAATATAGGTGAATGCATTCTAATGCCAGTTTATTATTTCTCTTACTTAATTTTTAATTGCACTCTATTTTTATAACAAATCATACCTAGTATCCAATTAGTTCTATGAATAGATTTTTTCATCAGCAATTTGCTCTGCATGTATTTTTATAAAAATTTAACTGGTCACATATGCTTGTAAACTGTCAACAAAAAAATCCCAAATGCATATCTTTTATCTTTTCAATGTTAATCCCTGTCATGCTCCATCTTATGAAAATTGACTATTTTGAGAGAAACCTCTCAACATGCAGAAGTGTTGAAACATGGGAGCACATTGAGAGGGTTCAACAACTACCATCCATAATAATAACTCCAATTTATGTAGCACTTTTAAGGTTAACAAACTACTGTCCTAACTATAGACCTGTGAGGTAAGTCAAGCAAGTATGGTTTATCATTCTATAAATTAATTAAATTAAAATTTTAAAAAAGGAAACTCAGCCTACACAGCTGAGTGGTGACAGAGCAAGGATTTGGACTCAAAGCTCCTAACAGAAAGGTCTAATGCACTTTCAATTATTCAGTGTTGCCTTCATATAAACTAATAAGTCAGAAAGTAAGCATTTATTGCCTTATATATACCATGCACTGTGCTAAATGCTGGGGATAAAAAGAAAGGAAAAAAGGTAATCTTTGCTCTCAAGAAACTGATAGTCTAAAGGAGAAGAATATGCAAGCAACACCTATGAAACAATTTGGAAACAATCACCAGAGGTTAGTCTCTAGTGTTAATACGGAGAACAACTTCTTGAAGAAGGTAGAATTTTTGTTGAGAAACAAAGGAAGTCTGGGAAGTTAGGGAATGGAGGTAAGAATGGAAAAAATGCAGGCAAGTGGGGAAAAAAAAACGTGGAATTGCCAACAATTGAGAGATGGAGTGTCTAGTTTGAGGAAAACAAGGAGACTAGTGTCACTATGGCACAGAATATGGGGGAGGTAGATTAAAGTGTAAGAAGACTGGAAAGGTAAGAAGGGATTAGGTTATGAAGAGTTTTAAAAGCCAAAGGATTTTATATTTGATCCTGGAAGTGATAGACAGCTAATGGAGCTAGAATGAGGGAATGGCCGTGGTTCAAATCTTCCCTCAGATACTTACTAGCTGCTTGACCCTAGGTAAGTCACTTAAACCTGCTTGCCTCAGTTTCCTCATTTGTACAATTATTAGTTTTACAAATGAGAAAACTGAGGGCCAGTGAATTTAAATTGACTTGCCCAAAGTCACCAGGTAGAGGTAGAGAAGGCAGGATTTGAATACAAGTTTTCTACCTCCCAATATGGTATTTTTTCGTTTGTACCATGTTGTCTCCCCCATCTGTGTTGGAATTAATACCATGCATCATTCTTAGGAGTAAAGGACAAATAAAAATGCCCAGTATCACCCTCAAGACCAAAGGGTATTGTTCTATAATAGTTCAAACTAATGATCAGTTTAAACTCTCCATGCAACAGGAAAGTTGTTGGATTCAATTGCATGGTCCAGAAAAAAAATAAAGAAAATTAAACAAATTATTTCCGCTAAGCTAAGCTATTCCAGTTAGGATGAAATCCAATCAAAAAAATGATGCAGACTAGGACATTAGTTCCTTGGAACAAAGTTGAATTAAGCTGTTTTCTATTTAGTTGGAGAACTACCATATAAACAAAACTGTGACCTTCAAATCAAGAACAATTCTTATAGAAAGAAGCAAAGCTACAAAATGGCTACTAATAGAAGAAAAGCCTTCTTAACGGAGCTGTCTTTAATATGCTTGGAATCTGCAAATGTACAAATTTCATGGGAAGTGTTTATAAACAGCAAACAGAATCTGAGGACCATATGAAGCTTTTATATGACTTGTTGAAGAAACACCTACCATAGTCAATTCAGATGTCATTCAGGTTTAGAAAACAAAATAGAACTGATGGGAACATTTTTCCAAAGCAACATTCAAGTGATATTTAAAAACAGGTGCTTGAGAATCTTATGGGTCTTTTGTGTACCTTCAAATAAATTCTTTTTATCTGTACCCAAGGTCAAGGGAAGATGACAAATAAACACAAAGAGAATGGCATATTCCCATGGAAATATAGTTGTTACAGTAGTTGGAAATATAGCAGCATTTCTTACTTGTTCTTTTCTGTTCTGCCTCCCCCCAAAAAAAATTCTGAGGGTTTGCTTCTTAAAAGAAATCCTGAAATATTTATGGATGGGAGGGAGACAAAGGAGGTTCAGATCTGCAAACTCCTGGTGTGGAAACTCCCTCCACTTGATAAATATTGTGAAGTTGATCTTTGATATATGGGCTTTTACTTTATACTATCTAAAATCAAGCTGCCACATTACTTTTTAGCCATTTCAATACAATTGCACTCTGCCCACTGATAATACCATCAGCATGAGGTAAAGAAAAGACTTTATGCAGTATAATAAGCATTATTTTTATATAAAATACAATTTTAAATATATCAACATAAATGAGGAAAGTAAAATTATCTTGCCATTAATTACACTTAAACATTTGTTAAATTGAATAATCTCTAGTTCCATATCCAATTCACTAATAATATGGGAAATTTATAGTAAAGTCCTAGGTTTAATGTCATAAAGTCTTGGTTTTTATCCTGTTTTCAACACTGATTAGCTGTGTAATCTTAAGAAAAATATTTAATCACCACAATCTCAGTCTATTCATCTGTTAAATGGGCAAACAAATACAATTGTTATTATTCTTGGTGGTTATGTTCTGTAAAGTCACCTTGAACACCAAATTAGCAAATAATGAACCATTGCTCCTAGGGGAAATATTGGCTTAGGTCCCTAAAAGCATCTAGTCACATTATTTACTTTAGCACTTTCCAGGAAAGCCTCTGAATACAAATCAGCAAATTTCCTCTTTTTTTGGAATGATTCATTAAGTCAATATTACTATATAACTCATGATTAAATAAAGTTTACCTAACATAAATGTTTTCTCCACAATGCATATCACAGTCATCTTGTATTTAGGCATACTACACAGCTCTTCAGTACCATACATAATAAAATCATCAACAAAAAGGATAAAAATGTGGAAATCATGCTACTATATAGAATGCAAAAAAGAAGACTTGTTCACGGTATGAGAGTCTGACAAAAAGGGGACAAAGTGTCACCTTGATCCAACTAAGTGAGAATATGCCCATGACCACCGGGCTGACTCACATTTGTCACCACTCCGCAGGCATGTCAGTGAATGACCATGAAAGTGTCACAAATACTGATTTGAAGGTTATAGATAAACTTTAGTGAATAGATGATTTAGCAAAAAATGGAATAGGTGAATAATGAGAACCAAATATACCTACATTCACTACTCTCTTGTTTAAGAACATAATGAAATAACAGGTTTTAGACCTCTAAAATGTGTACAGAAGAGTCAATTTAACCCAACCAATTTTAATTAAGCACTTATACATATAAGGTCAAACACTAGAAACTCAAAGACAAAAATAAAAGTTTATTCTACAATAAAAACTTTTATTTTCTTGGGGAATTGCAATATGTACACAAATAAATACAAAATAATCTGAGGAGAAAGAAAACAAATTAATAAGTGAGCAGGAGGAAATGAAGAATCAGGAAAGGTTTTAGAAGGGGATATCGCACCTTCTGAAGTCAAGAAGAGAGTGTATTTCAAACCAGGATAGATGAGGGAAGAAGAGGAAAAAAGAGAAATGATCTGATTTGGGAAGGGAAAGTCAAGTGTAGAATTATCCAAGCATGGAGGCTAGGATCTTCTTGCCTTTACAATTTATGGCACAATAATAGATATATTGCTGTTTCTATATTTATTGATTCACATTTTACTCAATTCAAACTATATCCATCTGTATCATGAAGTGGAAAAGATGTTGAATTTAGAGTTAGAAGGTCTTAACTGAAATCGTGGCTCCTCTGCTACTTACCACCTGTTTAAATAGACAAATCTCTTAACTTCTCAAGAACTCAATTTCCTCATCTGCACAATTAGATGACCTCTAAAGCAAAGCTGTCAAACTCAAATAGAAATGGGAGCTATACTAAACCATACATCCCTGGGGTTCATATATTTAATTAGAAGACCCCATATTAACACTATCCATGCTTTATTGTATTTTAACTTATTAATTTTTTTCTGATTACTTTTTTAATCTGGCTAGGGAAGCATTTGGTAGTATAGTGGGCAGCATATGGTCAGAAACTGCTTGTATGAGCTCTAAATATGTGATCTTACAAAACCAAAGAAATAACCAAAAACATGACTCAATCCCCACATGGCTTTCATCTGCCAAATAATGCAAGCTAGTTTTTGATAGTGTTGTTGTTGTTGTTTTAAATAGCCCTTGTTTTTTTTTTTCCCCATGGCATTAGAGATGTGAATACTTTCTACTTCTCACTCACACATCCAATTTCTTCCATGCTGCTTTTCCAAAACCACATAATCATAGGATCATGGATTTAAAAGAAGGAACCTTATTGGTCATCAAGTCCAATTCCCATCTTTAATCAGATTAGAAAATAGAATCTGGGAAAAAATTAAATAACTTACCTAGAGTCACATATCTAGTAAGAAATGTGCAGTTTGAACTTGGGTCTTCCTAACTCTAAGTTCAGCACTTTACCCACTGCACTACCTTGTGGTCTCTACCAGAGTTTCTGCCTTCAAGGACTCATTCCTGCACTTTCTCAGAATTTTCATCTTCTTACTTTGCTAATAATTGCTAATAAATACAGACTCTTGAATTTTTAGCAAAGTCAAGAAAATCTGTCAATAATCCAGGTGCCATGTTTGGCATTTATTGTCACTTCCCAAATTTAAGTTCCCAAGGTTAACATTCCATAAGCTGTTATATGCCTCTGGGCACTCCTGCAATTAGCATATGCTCCAACAAATAGGTAGTGGCCACAATCAGGGACTGATTTGTAAGAACAACTTCACTTTTAAAGGCATAAATAACTGAGTCAGATTTAGAGCATGCTTTGCCACTCAGTTATGCTTTTTCTTATAAAAACAGATCTCTGTATTAAAAGAATTACGCACACACATTTTGACTGATTTGTTTACATGGTGTCATAAGGCTGGATCTGAAAAAGCTATAAGAGAAGTTTAAGGATAGAAGAAGTGTCCATTGTTCTTTCTCAGGTCTAAGACCAGCATCCAAGCAGCTGCCATCCTTCTCCATCAAATTAAAAAAAAAAAAAAAAAAAAAAAAAAAAAACAAGATGCTACCCAACATCAAAAGGGACCAAATCTTTCCAAATACAATTGCTTCTTAAAGAAGATACCCCTGACTCTACCTGCATTTCTTTTAATTTGGAGATATCATGATTAGGATTTGGTCCAGGATGGTGAGTCGTGTCTGGTAATTATTTGTGGCTGTCATTATCAAAACAATTATTTGTGCCAGGAAGGGAATCAAAAGCTTTAAATGAAATGGACTCAAAATAACAATCCTGACTGGGACTAACAGTGTCAAAAGCACCGTGATCATTTGTGCTGGGAAACAAGGCTCATAAAGCCAATCAGAAGCACTTATGTCAATGTGAGAAACTAGAAGAATTAATTTCATATCAGAAAACACTGGGTAATCCTTGTTCCAAAGGCTCATATAAAGAACCATAACCCATTGCACGTTCTAATACTCAGTCTAGAGAACACCTGGCTTTAGAAGGAAACTTACACAATCCTATTTGTACTTCCAAGTAAAGTTTCATTCTCCTCTGTAAAAAAGAAATTGGACTAGATGACAAGCAGAGTTTTTTCTAGCTGAGAATCCTATGGTCCTTTTTTTTTTAAGGTTTACAAAGGCCATTTAGTAATAATAATAATTTGCATTTATATAACATTCTATGATTTTCAAAGCACTTTACAAATATTATCTCTTTATGCTCACAAAAACTCTGGGAGTTAAATGCTATTATTATCCTCATTTTACATATAAGTAACCTGAGGCAGGTTAAATAACTTGCCCAAAATTACATATCAAATACCTGAGGCAGGATTTTAATCCATCTCCCTGACTCCAGTTCCAGCACTCCACCTACTACATCTAATAATACTTGATAGTATTTATACCATAAGACAATCAACATCATAAAATATTTGTACTGCTCCCCTTCACAGAACTATTGTTGTTGTGAAGAATATACTAAGTAAATCTTAAAGCAATAGAAAATGTTCTTCATTTAGACTCAGTCTCACTGCATTAATGTATACTAAGTTAGTCATTTGCAAGTAAATTGATGATTATTTTAAAACTTTTTTTAAAATGTTATATTCTGCAGAAATATATAAAAACATTCATTTTAATGTTTTGCTGTAGGAAAGTAGGTCAAATCCTCAAGCTTGGCAACTATAATAATATATCTTACATTTCTTCAGCACTTTCAACTTTTCAAAGCACTTTTTACAGAAGATGTTTTAGGAGAGGGGCCTTTGAGGTAATATAGTTCAGTTCCCCCTCCTTTTACAGGCAGAGAATCACAAGAACAAAGTATAATTGATGTGGAACTCAGAGGTCTGTTTCTCTTAATTTTACAAATGAGTAAACTGAGGCCTGGAGGTAGTGATTTGCTCACAAGATATCATGGCATTTGATTTTTTAAAATTACTTTATTTCATTAAATATTTTCCAATTATATATAAAAAAATTTAACAATCTTTTTTTAAATTTTGCATTCTAAATTCTTTTCCTCTCTTCCATGTCTACTCCTTGAGCACACACAAAAAAAAATGTTAAATTGATTAAATATTTGAATTTCACAGTAACTCTGAAGTTAAGTAGGTAGTTCAAGAGAGCTATATTAGGTACAGCTAGATAGCACAGAGGAGCAGCTAAGACACAATGGATAGAGCCCCAGACCTAGAATTGGAAAAAAATCTTATTGAGTTCAAATTTGGCCTCAAACACTAATTTATACAATTCTGGGCAAGTCAATCTCATTTGCCTCAATTTCCTCATTTGTGAAATGAACTGAAAAAGAAAATGGCAAACTACCTCAATATCTTTGCCAAAAAACCCTAAATGGCATCACGAAGAGTCAGACACAACTGATCTTGAAATTAAAATAATAATCATTTTGTATCAAATATATCAGATACATCAAAATTATAACAAAAATGAAATCAAGTAAAACTTATGTTTCAATTACCAATTATAATTACAATTTCAATTACCATTACAAACCTATAACAATATTTTCATATTCAAAAATTGCACATTTCATTTTTCTTCACTTGTTTTAAAAAGTTTAAACATACATGAGGAACTGACTTAGTATCTGTCTCTTATATGCCATGTGACTTTGGACAAGCTTTTTGACCCCTCTAGGCCTGCTTTCTCATCTGTAAAATGAAAGAATTGGAAAAGATGACTGGTACAGTTTCTTTTACTAAATATGTGGTTCATAATGTGTTATGTAAATAGGCAGGTTATTATTACGATTTTCCTCATTTAATAGATAAAGCAACTGAGACTAAAAATATTTAAATGTTATTTCTAAGGTTACATACAATAATTTGGTGTCAAAAGTAGAATGAGAACCCAGATATTAGGATTCTCAGGCCATGCTTTTTCCCTTTAAAATTTGTAAAATACCTTACATATTTCATATCAGATGAACTTTGCCACAAAGACCTACTGAGGAAAATGACAAAAGTATGAAAATGTCCATTTTATTATGATGAAAACTGAGAATTAGATAAGTTAAATGATTTGCCCATGGTCATACAACTAGTAAATATTTTGTGTGGGGTTTTTTTATGATCACTTTTTATTTTTCCAAATACATGCAGATACTTTTCAACATTCACCTTGCAAAAAACCTTAATGTTCCAAATTTTTCTCCCTCCCACCCCCTATATACAGCAAACAATCCAATATAAGTTAAACACATGCAATTCTTTTAAACATTTCCATATTCATCATATTGTGCAAAAAAATCAGATCAAAGGGGGAAAAAACACAAGAAAGCAAAAAAAAAAAAGCAAACAATAACAACAAAAAAGTAAAAATACTGTGCTTAGATCCACAATCAGTAGTCATAGTTTTCTCTCTAGATATAGATGTGTCTATCACAAGTCTATTGGAATTGCCTTTGAATCACCATTGTTAAAAAGAGCAAAATCTATCACAGTGGATCATCATATAATTTTGTTGCTGTGTACAGTGTTCTCTTGGTTTTATTTACTTTGCTTCACATCAGTTCCAACAAGTTTTTTTAGGCTTTTCTGAAATCAGCCTGCTCACCATTTCTTATAGAACAATAATATTCCATTGCATTCATATACCGTAACTTTCAGACATTTCTGAGCTGAGGGGCATCCACTCAAATTCCTTGCCATTACAAAAAGGGCTGCTACAAATATTTTTATATATGTGGGTCCTTTTCCCTTTTTATGAACTCTTTGGAATATAAACTCACAGCTAGTAAGTATTAAAGCTAAAATTTGAATCCACATCTTCCTTTTTCCTCTGATTTGGCTACAATCCACCTAAGCATGGATTTGGCATTTCAAACGTTAAAGCCAAAGCTTATTCTACTACAGGTTTATAAAAGCAGGCAAATTGTCATAACTCTGTGTCTCAAAAAAAAAGAAGTAAATAATTGGTAAATTCCACTTTTACCATATATCCCACAATTTCCCCAGACAAGGATTCTAAATCTGGGTTCTGTAAATTTATTTTAAAAAAAAAAACAACTTTCAATTATTCTCAAAATAATTAGCTTCCTCTATAACCATGTGTCTTTTATTCATCTAAAATACTATTCATAACTTCATGTCTTGTATTCAATTAAAAATTTCATCAATAGACTTAACCAGACAGTCTAGGACACACACCAAATCAAAAAAAAAAATCCAAAAGTTAAGGAAAATCACCACATGGCAAAAGATGCCAGGAGTAGACAAAAGTTTAAGGAAAGGAGAGAATTTCAAGTAGCAGTGAATAGCAAAAGAAACTAGAAGACACAGAAAAGAGAGCACCCAATAAAGAAAGCAATCAAAAAAAGAAAAGTACTAAGAAAATCTCATGATCATTTTGGAGCTGAAGATATCTCCAGGCAAGGAGATTTCATGAAAGCGCCAATTTTATTTAAGAGGAAAATGCCAGAGGAGTTAATTATAATAAAGTTTCCTACTGTGACTTAGGTTCTCAAGGTCTGATGGTTACATGGAAAGTCCCCATGTTTTATAGCTACAGGGGGCATATTTCAAGGGCTATCTCCTTCCAAACAAAACACTTCTGTCAAGTTAGCATTCTATCAAGTCAGTCAATTGAGACTCATTTTGTATTAAGAGACAAAGCTGGTATGCTGTAGAAAGGTCAAGTGGAAAACCATCCCCCTCCTATCCCATCATTGTCATCATCTGCTAAAGGTCATTCCACTCAATCCATTTCTGTGACCAAAAAAAAAAAAAAAATCAACTACGTCTTCAGAAATAAAAAAAAAAAAAATCCCTCTCTCTACTCTGAGATTTTTTGGACATCTCTCGACTATGCTTATCAGCAAAGGAGACACAGATTTACTACTTCCTATTTATAATCCTATATTGCACTCTACAAAAGTGTTAGGAATGTAATCTACAGTGTCACAGTTTGTCCTAAAATAATAATATATTTTTAACTTGTTTGCAAAAAGAAAGAAAACTTAAAGGGATGTTTGCCTCATTATATGGCATTAACAGTAAGAGCAAACATTTATATGGAGTTTTAAGATTTACATTTTATGTACTTTCTTTCACTTGATCTGAACAAGTCTATGAGGAGTGATGCTGTTATCCCCATTTTATCTATGAGGAAATTATGAATAAGAGAAATTAAAAGGCTTACCCAGGAGTAATATAGCTTATACATGCCTTAGGCAGGATTTGAACATAAATCTTCTTGATTCCAAGTCCAGCATTCAACCTACTATGCTACTCCACTTAACGAGGAACCAAAAGACCCAGTCTCAGCTGCAAATGTATGAAATGGGACGATTTACTTTACCTCATACGAAAATGAAAGTCACAAAATTAATACTGTGAGGATCAAATGAAAAAGATACATGTAAAGTATACTACAACTATGAAGCAATATATAAATGTGAATTATTATTACAATTTCCTTTAGAAGCAGTGGGTTGTTCCATTCCACCCCAACTCAATGTCGTGTCCAATAAAATAATCCAGTCTCTCAGATTTTTAATTCATTGCTATTATTAAAACCATAACAGCAGTGATCATTCACAAAAATATGTTCATTGGTGTATAAGGTATAAATAACATCGGTGTTTATCCTATGAATGAGGAAGAGACATTTTTATTATGGTTGCAATAAATGTCATGTACTTTTGTATTGGGTATCCTGTCTGGTGTCTCTGGAAAGTAACACAACACCAGAAAATGTACATTATCCATTAATGGAGAGAGGACTTCAATGAAAGAAAAACTCGATAAAGTTAAATAAAGAGCTCCTTATATTTTTGATCATGCTTTCATCCACAAATGTCCATGAACTCTGAAATTCCTATATCTAATCAAACTCTGTTGTCATTCCACCACTTCCTCTCCAAATCATTCTTTGTCATCACCATGACCTCGAATCCCTTAATTACTCAGTCCTTTCCTGGTCTAGCACCCTTGCATTGCCTATATTCCCTTCTCTTCCCCATCTTAATCTCTTGGTAAATCAGATAATTCTACATTTTCCTTTTCTCTTGAGACCCTTGCCCTGTTGGTCTATCAAGGATCTTGCCCTGCTAAATGGAGCTAAAGAAAATTACAAAACCATGCTCACTTGGTCCACTACAAGTTAACATTAATATAAAGGGCAGCTAGTTAGTGCAGTGAATACAGCATTGGGCCTGAAGCCAGGAAGACTCATCTTCTTGAATTCAAATATGTCCTCTAACTCTGACTAACTGTGTAACCCTAGTTTGCTCCAGTTTCCCTATCTGTAAAATGAGCTGGAGAGGGAAATGGCAGACTGCTATAGTATCTTTGCCAAGAAAACCTAAAATGGAGCCATGAAGAATCATAGACTATTGAAATTTGTCTTGTATTGGAGTAAGGGGAACTTTTTATTCTTCACTCATCAGTTCATTATTTCATTCATTATAGTAACTTGAACAAATCTTTTTGCTTTTCCTCAAGCTTTTTACAATTCCCTTTATCAATCCACTTATCTGAAAAATTTGCCTCATATTTTACTGGGGAAAAAATTGTTAAGTTTTTACAGTACAGAAACTGTAACTGTAAAAAAAAAAAAACTATATATTTAAAGAGCTCATGTTTCTTTCCTATAGCTTAGTTTACATCACTCTAACTCAGATGCCTTCTACTGACCATGTCACATTGACGAGGAAACATGAAAAGGTGACCTTAATTCTTACAGAGGGAAGTTCCCTTATATGAATAAGTGATCCCATTTCATTCAGTCTTATGAAGCAGATTATCCCTTTTAGCATTCCTGTTCTCTCACTAATTTTCAATTGTATTTCACTTAGTATCTATTTTCTAGAAATAATGCCTGTGTATCAATCCATCATTAAAAAATTCTCACTTGATCAATCCATTCTCACTAGATATCATCTCTATTTTTCTTCCTTTTTGTGTCTAAATTTCCTGAGAAGAGTGTCTACACTTTATAGTTCCTTTCCTCTCACTCTCTTTAATTCTCTACATTTTGACTTCCAACTTAATCATTAACTTAAAATTGTTCTCTCCAAAGTTACCAATGATTTCCTAATTATCAAACATAATGACCTATTCTCATCCCTTTTTATTTTTTTGTCACCCTCTTTGATATTGAAACAAAGATTTAAATTTCCAAACATATTAATTTATTAGACAATGCATGCACAACATCTTCTCAGCTTTGGCACTAGACACCAAATCCAGGAGAAGACAGATTTTTATGTATTAAAAACAGTTACCAAGTAAGACCAATTAATCAAAAGGAAACAATTAATAGGGTACAAACCAAGTGCAAAATTATATAATTTGATTTCTAATTAGAGGAAAGATTAGGGACTTTCCAAATTGGAATGGGGAGAGCAAACGGGCACAATTCCCTGAAATAAGAAAAAAAAAGTATCATATCTACACCCTCCCAAAGTATCTGTATTCAATCAAAGGAAGATGAAAACAATAACTGATGGACCGTTAGTGGGCTAGTTTTTGATAAAACATTGGTTAATTGAAATATATAATTGTGAGAACACTTCTTGTATCAGTCTTCAAATGTGACTGGATTTCTGGTCAGCAAAACCTAGATCCATAGTTTAGGGTCTCTAAGTGGCAAAGAGAGATAATTCAGTTTCCCACACACCCAGGGGTGGGTGGAAAAATATATTAAAGTTTTGATTTGAATTGAATAAATTTTCCCACAAGTGAGAAACTGGACAAAACCCATAACTGAATAGGAAAAGAAATTAAGCTAGTCACAAGAATATAATCCCAAAATGGAATCAATGTAGTTCACTCAATTTCCATTATCACTTGCTATTTTAATTCCCCCAAGCAGAAGATGGACCCTAAGCTTCATCTTAAAAGAAGAGAGACTTTAAAAGGCAGAAATAAAAAGAGAATCCATTCTAGAAATAGTCCAATACAGTGACATGGAGTCAAAAATCCAATGCCATATATGTGGAACAAAGAGAAAGCCACTTTGATTAGACCTCAGAGTACAGGATAGGAAGTAATATCCAATGAGAGTGGAAAGACATATTGGAGCAAGTTTGTATAGGGTTTTAAAAACTAACCAGTAAAGTTTATATTTAATTCTAGAAGGAATAGGAACCTGATCAGTTATGCACTTAAAGAAAATTGCCTTGATGATAATGTGGTAGATGGAATGGAGAAGGAAATAACTTGAGATAGATGAGAAGTGACAAGAGGCTGAATTAATTTTATAACTAAGTGGGGGAAAAAAGGTTGAATTTGAATATAGAAACTACTAGATTTGGCAACTGGCTACACATGTATATACTTGTTTATTTGCATGTAGTCTCCAACATTTAAATGTAAATTCCTTGAAGGTGAGGCATTGGGGTGTTTTGTTTTGTTTTTTCATTTCTTAGTATACCCAGCACTCAAACCATGTCTGATACATAAACGCTGTTTAATGTACCTAGGCAAACTAGACCTGACTGGATAGTCTTGATAAAATAATTTATTGCATAATAAAATTATCTATTGCATTGGTTTTGCTGGCTTCATAATCTAATTTCACTGTCTTAAGTGTGAGTAGTGTTTATGATTCAGCATACTGTATACTGTTTTACCTGTCACCCAGAACATCCCACTGTACCTTCTATTAATTGCAAATTTCCCTCTATTCTTGAACTTTTCAAGTAACTTTCCTTCCTCTTCTTCCCTTTAATGGGAAAATGACTCTTCTAAGAATGCTATATCCACCTAAAACTATTGGGCTATTAGAAAGTCCGTGAGTATTTGCTTCTCCTACTTCCCTCAACCCACAGAGCCTGAGAAAGGTTGAGCTTATTCTTTGTTCCTCTACTACCACTTCTTGCTTACAGACCATTGCTCTACCTTCCCACATTGACTTCTCCTCTTTTAAAAAGTCCATCTTCTGTACTTATATCACCTTTTCCACATCCTTGTAGCTAAAATCTAATAACTCCAGGGCATTCACCTCATTTTTTTCTTGATTTTAACATCTCATGAAGTTTTTCATTATACCTCCTTCCATTATCCTCAGTACAATAATATTCATGTAGAAAAATGAAACATATGATATCCCAACAATTCTCAAATCCATTGATCTTCTCTACTTCCTTTTTGCCACATAGCAACATGGCCTCACCTTAGACTTCATTAGGTCTCTGAATTAAATCACTCTTCAAAACAAACAAACAAATAAATAAATAAAATTTTAAAAATTCCTCTTCAACAACTGAAACACTGACCTTCTACTCTGATCATACTCCTAGCCTGATTTCTCAATTCACACTTAATTTTCTCTTCATCTACCATCCTAATTTTCTCAGGATATCTCCCCAACTTCAGTTTCATTTTCTTCCATGCTCTTTGCCTCCTAGACTCCAGTTTTCTACTCTAATTTCTCCCTAGTTACTAACTTCAACAGCTGTCCATCTTATGTCATTCCCAAATGCAAATCTTAATTTCAAGATAACATTCCAAAGATTACTCAGCAACTGAAGAGTTGCTGAGTAAGAATAAAGTCACAAAACTGAGCTGATTTCACCCATTGTAAATTTATGATTCACATTATGTGAATGAAAATGAACTAATTAAGTATTTATTACACATCAAGAAGTATACTAGGAATGTAACTTTAAAAAAAAAAAAGGAAAATCATCCATGCTCTCAAGGAACTTGATTTGATTGAGAGAGACAACATATAAAACAAAGTTAAGTTACAGTGGGGATGGAAAGTCCCCAAAGTCCTAATGATGCTGCAGCAATACACATGGAAGGACCCAATGGTCCTTAAGTTGTACCAGCAAGTTACTTATTAAAAGTAGCCCACATTTTAAACTGTTAATCCATCAATATACTTATCTGCTTTTACTCTCCTATTTAAAGCATGGGATGGGGAGGAGGGGAAGTAGTTAATAGAAGGCAAGATTTAATTAAGTGACTGAAAAGTTTATAAAAACAAATTAACTGACCCTACAGGGCCATCACCCACAACTGGTGGCAGGCAAGCAGTCAGAGAAAGAAACCAAAGCACCGTGTCATTACCATTAGACAGAGGGAAATGAATGCCATGTCTTAAAATAACCATTTTAAATGAAGAAATTAAATAATTAGGAGGCAATTTCAGCTTCTCTCTGGCAACATGAAGACAGAAAGCCACTATATAGTAAAAGTTCAGTAGGATTGTGTGTCTCATCCCTTTTTCTTCTCTAGTCTCATCTTGGTTCTCTACTACCTTCAGAGTTTCTCCTTTCCCTTTTTTCTCTTCCTCTGCCCTCAGAGACTGAGTTGACCCTATACTTATAAATCAACAAGCTTCCTAAACAGGGTTCAATTCAATTTCCTCAATGTCGCCCAATGTCATTCAACATAGCATTCCACAAAGCTACACAGGATAAGAGAATCTAGGTCGTGAAATTAAGCCTTCAGAGGCGGAAAATAGGCAGAGATGATGAAGAGTAAATCTTTTGAATGCTAAATTACAATTTGCATGACTTAAAAATAGGTTGCTTGCTGGCTTTCCAACTTTTTTTTTAATTTGGAGGACAGGCTTTACACAAGCAAAATTTCTGACACCAAACAGACAGTGACTTTCAAATCATCAGATGATTATTTTCTGCCAGTTGCCAACCCTCACTACCAACAAATGCAGCAGCAGTAGGTTGGTATAGGTACACTTAGTCAAAATTGGGGGAGCTCTTAAAGAATATTCAGTTTCTGACCTTTCCAGGTTAGATAACATGGTGATTGTCATTTTTTGTGGCAAAGGAAGACATGAAAATATTGACATATGAAAAGTCTAAGTCTCTCCTCCTGAGAGCTCAGTTTCTGGTCCTTCCAAACAGCTGGTTCATATTCAGTGTATCCTAGAGAAAATTCACTCAATTTTCTTCATTTCTGATTTCAGCAAAATAATGAGGAGATGCAACCAGTGCTCAGGAAATCAACTACAATGCAAATGGACATAATTAGTAAGTCATCCAAGGCGAATCCAAACACAAATCTGAAACAAAAATATTGCACAGTCATCATCATTCTTGTTTTTAATATCTTTTGGCAGATGGCATTTGGTTTTCATTGCACTGAAATTATATCGTTGCAAATCCTCCCAAAGACAAGGATATAATGTTTGTAATGCAGACCAAAATGTGGTTTGGTCTCCATTACTAATATTTTTACTAAGAGGTAGAAAAACATTGTGGTCTAGTGGCTCTCCACTTTAAGGGCTAGTCTTAAAGTAAGGAGACATGAATTCAAGTCCTGATTGAAATATACTGTGTGATTTTGAGGAAGGAAGTTTCTTAACTTCTCTGGATTCTCTAAGGCTTTCAGAGAAGTAGTTGGTCTGAGTCAATGGAGGGAATTTCAGTCTAGAGCTTCCCACACCAATTAAATCATAGAGCTTGACCAACAATCAAGAACAAATAAATGAAAACAAAGGAATAAGAAGACCCATTTTGGAATAAGTTATAAATGAAGCAAGAATAACTCGAGATTAAAGAGAAGGAAAACTACTAAAAAGATTATGAGGAGCCAGAGGATAGATAAATCATTCAATTAACTCTATCAGTTCGATCAATTGATTTGGTGAACTCAATTTAGTCATACCAGATTTTTAAAAAATAATATAAATAAAACAACCAACTGATTTACATGGAGGTAAGAACAGATAAAATAGATAAGATCAAATTATCTAGACATTTACTGAAATAACTAAAGAACTTCTTTAATCCAGATGTGGCTCATAGTCTTCTGAATCATACTTTTAAATAAAAGCAGACAAATGTTTATGCAAGAGATAAAGTTCATGCTACAAAAGAACCAGACTTGAGGACCTGATCCTCTTTTTGGCTCTACCCTGGCTTTCTACTTAACCTTGGACAGGTCCAATCCCCATCACTAGCTTTTTTTCCCTTGTTTCTAAGGACCTTGGTCCTTCTATACTTCATGCAGATCTCTGAAAGGAACAAGAAAGAACAATAGTAAAAATCCACATGCCCCTTTCAGAAAAGCACTTTAGAAACCCAAGGTGGGATGGTGATTATTCAGTACTGTAAAGCCTGCCTCCTTTTCCCATTGGCCAGTTCTTTGGGGAACCTTCATTTTGTGAAGTGGTCTAAGACTGCATTCATTGTCCTTCTGGACCTTGTCCTTCCAATTTTTCAATTTTTTTGTGTATTGTCTTCCCTCATTAGAAGATAAACTTCTTGATAGCAAGAACTCTTATTTCTTTCTGCTTGTATTATATCCCCATCATTGATAATAGATACTACCCCCATAGCAAATAATAAATGCTTGTTTCCTTCCTTCTTTCTTTTTTTTCCCTTTTTTCCTTCCTACAGGTAAGCTGACACAGGTAGTATAAATTATTGCCCTATTCTATTAAGCCATCTGCTCCAAAAGAGCTGAATTCCTGAGGAATATAGCCTTATCACTTACCTCAGGTTAGACCTCTCTCCTAAACTGCATATCTACTACTACACACCTGTCAGATTGGCTAAGATGACAGGAAAAAATAATGATGAGTGTTGGAGGGGATGTGAAAAACTGGGACATTGATGCATTGTTGGTGGAGTTGTGAATGAATCCAACCATTCTGGAGAGTAGTTTGGAACTATGCTCAAAAAGTTATCAAACTGTGCATACCCTTTGATCCAGCAGTGTTACTCCTGGGCTTTTATCCCAAAGAGATCATAAAGAAGGGAAAGGGACCTGTATGTGCACGAATGTTTGTGGCAGCCCTCTTTGTAGTGGCTAGAAACTGGAAACTGAGTGGATGCCCATCAGTTGGAGAATGGCTGAATAAATTGTGATATATGAATATTATAGAATATTACTGTTCTGTAAGAAATGACCAACAGGATGATTTCAGAAAGGCCTGGAGAGACTTACATGAACTGATGCTGAGTGAAATGAGCAGGACCAGGAGATCATTATATACTTCAACAACAATACTATATGATGACCAGTTCTGATGGACCTGGCCATCCTCAGCAATGTTCTGTAAGAAATGACCAACAGGATGATTTCAGAAAGGCCTGGAGAGACTTACACGAACTGATGCTGAGTGAAATGAGCAGGACCAGGAGATCATTATATACTTCAACAACAATACTATATGATGACCAGTTCTGATGGACCTGGCCATCCTCAGCAATGAGATCAACCAAATCATTTCCAATGGAGCAGTAATGAACTGAACCAGCTACACCCAGAGAAAGAACTCTGGGAGATGACTAAAAACCATTACATTGAATTCCCAATCCCTATATTTATGCCCACCTGCATTTTTTATTTCCTTCACAAGCTAATTGTACAATATTTCAGAGTCTGATTCTTTTTGTACAGCAAAATAACGGTTTGGTCATGTATACTTATTGTGTATCTAATTTATATTTTAATATATTTAACATCTACTGGTCATCCTGCCATCTGGGGGAGGGGATGGGGGGTAAGAGGTGAAAAATTGGAACAAGAGGTTTAGCAATTGTTAATGCTGTAAAGTTACCCGTACATATAACCTGAAAATAAAAGGCTATTAAATAAAAAATAAAAATAAAAAAATAAATAAACTGCGTATCTAATCCATAAGAAAAGCAGCAAAATAAAAATACTAGTTAGCTGGGTCTTGCCATTCTGTTCTGGATCCCCATGGAAAGCAGAAAAAAAAAATTAGTTTGTTTTTTAGCCTAGAAAGAATGTTCAAGCTTCTCCAAAAAATAGGGCTTGGGGAAATGGAGTTAGAGTTTTTTTGTCATTGTAGTCCCATTTAATAAATGACCCAAGGATATGAAGCTAATAACAAACAAGGAAAAAATGTCCCCAAATCACTAGTCACTAAAGAAATGGCTTTGAAAACAATTCTGAGGTTCTACCTCACTGCCATTAGATTGGCCAAAATGGTATAAAAAGGAAATTGACAATTGTTGGAGGGACTGTAGGATGACAGGCATGCATCATTGTTGAAGTTTTAAATTGGTCCAGTCATTTTATGAAACAAGTTGGAAGTATGTCCTCAAAGTCACTAAACTGAGTATATCCTTTGACCCAATGATACTACTCATAGGCCCTAAAGAAATCAAGAAACACAGAAAAGTCTAAACAATTGGAAAAATATCAAGTGCTCTTAGATAGGCTGAGCAAATATAATAAAGATGACAATACTCCCTAAACTAATCTATTTATTTAGCGCTATACCAATCAGACTTCCAAGAAACTATTTTAATGACCTAGAAAAAATAACAACAAAATTCATCTGGAAGAACAAAAGGTAAAGAATTTCAAGGGAACTAATGAAAAAAAAATCAAATGAAGGTGGCCTGGCTGTACCACATCTAAAACTATATTATAAAGCAGCGGTTACCAAAACCATTTGGTATTGGCTAAGAAATAGACTAGTTGATCAATGGAATAGGTTAGTTTCACAAGACAAAATAGTCAATAACTATAGCAATCTAGTGTTTGACAAACCCGAAGATCCCAACTTTTGGAATAAGAATTCATTATTTGACAAAAATTGCTGAAAAAATTGGAAATTAGTATGGCAGAAACTAGGCATTGACCCATACTTAACACTGTGCACCAAGATAAGATCAAAATGGGTCCATGATCTAGGCATAAAGAATGAGATTATAAATAAATTAGAAGAACAAAGGATCATTTACTTCTCAGACCTATGGAGGAGGAAGGAATTTGTGACCAAAGAAGAACTAAAGGTCATTATTGATCACAAAATAGAAAATTTTGATTATACTAAGTTAAAAAAACTTTTGTGCAAACAAAATCAATGCAGACAAGATTAGAAGGGAAGCAATAAACTGGGAAAACATTTTCATAGTTAAAGGTTCTGATAAAGGCCTCATCTCCAAAATATATAGAGAATTGACTCTATAAGAAATCAAGCCATTCTCCAATTGATAAATGATCAAAGGACATGAACAGACAATTTTCAGATGAAGAAATTAAAACTATTTCCAGTCATATGAAAAGGTGTTCCAAATCATTATTGATCAGAGAAATGCAAATTAAGACAACTCTGAGATATCACTACACATTTGTCAGATAGGCTAAGATGACAGGAAAAGATAATGACAAATGTTGAAGGGGATGTGGGAAAACTGGGACACTGATGCATTGTTGGTGGAGTTGTGAACAAATCCAACCATTCTGGAGAGCAGTTTGGAATTATGCTCGAAAAGTTATTAAACTGTGCATACCTTTTGATTCCAGCAGTGTTACTACTGGGCTTATATCCCAAAGAGATAGTAAAGAAGGGAAAAGGACCCGTATGTGCAAAAATGTTTGTGGCAGCTCTTTTTGTAGTGGTCAGAAAATGGAAATTGAATGGAAGCCCATCAACTGGAGAATAGCAGAATAAATTATGGTATATGAATATTATGAAATACTATTGTTCTATAAGAAATGACCAGCATGATGAATACAGAGAAGTTTGAAGAGACTTACATGAATTAATGCTAAGTGAAATGAGCAGAACCAGGAGATCAGTATACAAGGAAACAACAATATTACATGATGATTAATTCTGATGGACATGGCTATCTTCAACAATGAGAGGATCCAAATCAGTTCCAATTGATCTGTAACAAACCAAACCAGCTATACCCAGAGAAAGAACACTGGGAAATGAATATGACCACAGCATAACATTTTCATTCTTTCTGTTAATAGTTTGCTTACATTTTTGGTTTTTTCTTCTCAGGTTATTTTTACTTTCTTTCTAAATCTGATCTTTCGTGTGCAACAAGATAACTGTATAAATATGTATACATATATTGTATTTAACATATTTAACATGTATGGGACTACCTGCCATCTAAGGGAGGGGGGAAAGGGAAGGAGGGGAAAAGTTGGAATAGAAGGTTTTGCAAAGGTCAGTGTTGAAAAATTACCCATGCATGCATATGTTTTGTATATAAAAAGCTATAATAAAAAATAAAATTTAATATTAAAAAAACACAGAAAAGGACCGATAGGTACAGATTCTTTTTAAGCAGCAGGTAACTGCTCTACAGGTAACTAAACAGGGTGCTCATCCATTGGGAAATAGCTGAACAAACCATGTTATATGCATGTAATGAAATATTACCATTTTAATGGTGGAAGAAAACAAAACTGGAACCGAATCAATGAGCAGAACCAAGAGAACAATTTTTATAGTAAGATCACTGAAAAAAAAAAAACTAAGACTTCAGAACTTTGATCAATGCAGTGACCAATCATGATTCCAAAGGGACCAAAGATGAAATTTGTTACCTCCTGACACAGTGAAACCAAGGATTCAAAATGAAAGGTATATTCTCAGACAAGACCAATGGGTGATTTGTTTTGTTTGATTACCCATGGTCATTATAAGAGTTTTGTTTTTCTTTCCATTGGGAGAAAGGAATAGTTGAGGGAGAGGGGAAGGGCTGTATAGAAGAATATGAAAAATTAAAAGGAAAAGTGTTAGAAAAGAAGCATTTTTTAAATGCATAAAAGAGAATAGATGAAAGGTCAGTTGAAAACAAGCAGACAGCTTTGAAAATAACATTGAATTTATCATATGTTTTAAAAGAAAAACGAGCTGTATATAATACAGATTTGCAACTTCAAGTATAAACCTTTTCTGTCCTATTTCATATATGCAAATGATCATCTTATTGGATGGTTAAGTTCACAATTTAAATTTTGTTTTGTTTTCTTTAACTGCATTCAGCAACACGCTTAACCTTGTTGCTGTCAGGTTTCCGCATGAATAATGAGCTGCCTCAACAATGGTCCAGATGATGCTAAAAACAAAAAAAAACAAAACAAAACAAAAAACAGCAATTTCTACAGGGGAAGGCAGGCAAATGTCACTTTTTTAGTGGATGAAGTACCTACCTAGGATATGGGAACATTAGCAAGGTAGCCACAAAGAAGGGATTGGAAATACACATGCCAAAAAGACACATATAATTGTGTTTCTGCTTTAAAGGTTTAAAACACATAACAAATACTAACTTCAATAGTTGAAAGTCTAAAGAACTAAATGTGTTATCTGAATGCCAGGGGAGAAAAGAACTGTACATAAAACATATTTTGGTCTATGGAAGAAAAATATGCAGCACCTTGTTGAAAAACTTTAGTTCTTGAGGGGGAGGATTCTGGGAAGACTGCAGACTAGGTTGGTAAATTTCAAGCTCTTCCAATTTCCCCCACAAATAGAACAAATTTGCTCCTCAAGGCAAACATACACTGGTAAAAAAAATCAAGAAAGCTTGGGGCAGAATTGGGGTCCTCCAGAAAAAACTTGAGAAGACCTGAAGAAAGACCCCAGGTTGGAGATTAGCCCTGAAGTGCAAACACCTCCAGCTAGCTCCACAGAAACATTAAGTGAGTCAGCTGGGTGTGGCTGGAACCTCAGCAGGAACCATAGAGATTTTTCACTTCCTATACTGTTAGTATGGTTGGGGTTTGAGTTCAGGAAGACAGAAGGAATCTTGGCTGATTAGAAATACTAGATCCACCTGTGCTGCTGAGAAGAGGCCCCAGAAAGAAGGACCCAACCAGTACAGAACAGTGGGGCAGGGGCACTGCTGGCTGTGGGTACTTTCAGGAAGATAGAGCTCTTGGTTTGGGGTTCCTGGCCAGAGTGGAGAGCTGGAGGAAAGCTTGAGGCAACATCCCACCACCCCACAATTAGATGTGCTTACACTAATATCTCTTATTTTAAAAAATGAACCAGTAAAGACAGAACACCACCAATGAAATGTATTATAGGAACAGGGAAGACCAGAGTTCATCTTCAGAGGAGGACACTTCAGCAAAAAAAAAAAAAATTTCTACCCCAAAGAGTAACATGAAATGGCTGCCTGCCCAGAGAGAATTAATAGAACTCAAAAAAGAATTCAAAAATTAAATGAGAGGCATTGAAGAAAAACTAAAGAAAAAAATTAAAACCATCCAAAAAATAAGATTATTAAAAAAAAAGTTAACCAATAAGAAAAGGAGGTATGGAGCCTCAAAAATGAAAATAACTCTTTCAAAATTAGAATTGGACAAGGAAAAGCCAGTGAAGCTATAAGACTGAGAAATAACAAAACAGATTATAAAGAATGAGAAAATAGAACAGATTGTGAAACATCTTATAAGAAAAATGACAGATCTGAAGAACAGATCAAGAAGAGAAAATATAAGAATAATTGGACTGCCAGAAAGTTATGACCAAAAAGAGAACCTTGACACAATAATGCAGAAAATAATCCTAGAAAATTGTCCCAAAGTGATAGAATATGAAGAGAAAGTAGAAACAGAAAAAAATCCACCAATCACCACCTCAAAGAGATCCTTTGTAGAAAATACACAGGAATATTATTGCCAAATTTTGAAACCCCCAGATCAAAGAGAAAATTTTATAAGAAACAAGAAAAAATTTCAAATATACTGGAGCTACAATTAGAATTATACAAGACTTAGCAGCATCTACAATAAAAGACCACAAGTCTGGGAATCATATCTACATACAAGCAAAAGAACTAGGCTAACAGCCAAAAAATCATATCCAGCAAAATTATGTATAATTTTGAATGAGAAAAAAATTACATTCAATGAACTTTCAGATTTAGAGAACTTTCTATCAACCAAACCTGAACTTAACAGAAAATTTAACATAAAAGTCAATATCATAGATCAGTTTTAAGGAACTCAACATGGACAAACTGTTTAAACATGGAAAATTGTTTATTTTTTTAACATTTTTAAAAATATTTATTTATTTTAAATTTATGCTTAAGATTTATATCAACAATAGGGTAAGCTCAAAAGAAAGATTGGCAAAATAAAGGTAAAAATAGTGATGTTATGCAAATGAGGTGCAGAGGAAGAGTAGACACAGAGGTGTTAGAAGGGAAAGGAAGACTCATAGTTCTGAAAATCTACTCACATTGGAAATGGGATCAGAGAGAACAGGAAAGAAATGTGTGTGTATGTGAGATATGTGTGTAAAAGTGTGGGATATGTTTGTATGAGTGTGTGCGTGTATGTGCATGTATATATCTACATATATATATACAAATATATCTTTCCTTAGCTGTAGCCTGCTTGGGGTTGGTGGAGAGGATGAAAAGGGGAAAAAAAGAATAAAGTAAAAGGTGCTTAGCAAAGAACAAAAGAATAATTTATAATGAAGCAAAGAAAAAATGGACACTTGTAAATATAATTTCTTCTACTAATAGATACACTTTCTTAAATTTGTATTTCAAAATTATATATTTTGAATCCTCCCTGATGTTTTGCTGAGACATATGATAATGTTTTTTTTTCATTTTGTTTTGTATTGCTTTTCTGGGTTTTTTTCTTTTTCTCTTACTCTGTTTCTTCAAATAAAATAAATTTGGAAAAAATAAAGAAATAAACTTTTGAACAACCCTTCCCCCTCCAAAAAAAAAAAAAAACTTAATTCTCTTTCCCACAGATAGACTTAACCTATCTCAAGGTGAAAAAATCTGATCCTTAGTCTTCTCTTTACTCTTCATAGACTATTATAGAAGAAAAATATAAGCAAGCTCAATTCTCTCATTTTACAGATAAGATTTTAAAATAGCTTCAGAGCAATAAAAATTAAGATGACATCATTGGTGGCAAAGCCAGTACTGAACTAGAATACAGATCCCTAAATTCAACTGTCTCCTAATTTCTTCAACCCTAATTCTGAGCTGTCTGATGACTTTCCCTAATCTCTAAACCATTACCATCATTTCCAGGTGCCTATCTTTCAACATCTACCATCTCTTTTCTCATCTACCCATAGCATTTCTAATAAAATAATAATAATGATGATGATGATGATGACTAGCATTCATGCTACACCTACTATGTGCCAGTTTTATCTCATTTGATCCTCATTTATTTAACATTATCTCATCATTAGTAAAATGTTTCTCTCATTATTATTTAAATATTAATATTTACTTAATGATTAATATTTAACTTAATTTCATATTATTTCATTGGATTATACACACAGTGCCTAGCATATAATAGGTGTTTAATGAATGCTTGCTTCCCCCTCTTTCCTTTCTCCCTCTGTCAACATACTCTTGATTATATGTTGGGGTTTTTATGGAGAAATTTTATTCACAAGTAGTGGGGAATGCAAAAGTAAATGCAAATATAATAACATTAAAGAGATATAGTTTGGAGCCATGTCTAGAGAGCCAGCTTAGAAGTCAGGAAGACCATGACTGAAGTCTTTCTTTGGACATATACTGGTTTAGTACACCAGACAACAAAGATTAAAAATCATGTCTGAGTTGATGATCTGCAATGGCAGAAAAACTTCAATTTGGAAGTTCCACACACAAATGAAATCACAAACCCAGACCTAATATTATCACTGCAATTACCACTAGCACTGGTAATAGTACTAGTACAAATAAATGTACCAGAAATCAGCATTCAGAAAAAGGAATCTATCCAGAATAACTTTTGTGTTTCCACAATTTACTCATCTATCCTGATCTAGTTTCTTCTCAGTCCCTACTTATGGTAGGGCAGTATTCTATGGTACTATCTTAACTGTTGGGCAGTCACTATCTATGATATCCTTGTGCACAGTAGACTCCCCTGAGATGCCACGAACAGGTAAAGAGAGTAAATAACCAGGATATTTAAGGCTTGCAAATGGGAAAGGAGCTGTAGTCTCTTAGATCAGAATGTCTTGGTTGATATGTAATGGTAATAACAATAATAGTAGAATTTTTATATAGCATTTACTATATGCTAGTTATTATGCTAAGTGCTTTATAAATATCTCATCTGCTCCTCACAACAATCCTGTGAGGTAGGTGCCATTATTATTCCCATTTTACAGATGAGCAGACTGAAGCAAAGATTAAATAACTTGCCCAGGATTACACAGCTAGTAAATGTCCAAATCCATTTAGATTCACATCTTCCTTAATACTACATCCAGTGAGGTGAATGAGCAAGAGCTAAGAGTAGATGGAATGAGCTTAGGAGGAAGATTGAGACTAAAAAGAGTGTATCCATAGCTCCCATGATCTTGGGCTTTTCTCACCATAAAACACTGCCATGCTTAGCACAGTAAAATGGATTTTATATTTAGAGTTAGTAAATTCAAGATCAAAGACCATGTTGGATTCTCACTCACTTTCTGACCACAGACAACCTCAGATTTCCCATCTCTCAATGGAGATGAGAACAACAGTAGTCTGTACCTCACAGGACTGTAACAAGACTCATATGATAAGATATAAATGTACATAAAGGAGTTGTAAACTTAAAGGCATCATATACATCAAAGGTTAATTTAAGTAACTTATGAATAAGGATTTTTTTTTGTTTGTATGCCCAATGTCTAGCATTGCCCAAACGTCCAGTATTTAAATAAATATTTGTTAATTAAATAAATGGTTGTAGATTGTAGTCTGGAGCCTTTGATACTGTTCATCATTCTCTTTTCCTTGATATACTTTTTTCTCTAGGTTTTTGGGACATTACTCTCTCCTTGTTCTCCTCTTTAGTAGACCTTTCCTCATTTTCCTTTACTGGAAATGGTCATGCCATCTAAGTCACCTGTCCTTTGTATAATGGAATGAGCACTCCATAAGAATAGATAGAATATACTTAACTTAAAATGCTTTACTTTCTGGAGAGAATCAATAAAAACAATAAAACCATACACGACTTTAAAAAAAATTTACCATATGGCTGAGTATCAACTTCTGTTAGAACCAAGAAGCTACCAGGCAATTCATGGGCCATTCCAAATCTATGAGTCTAGAGAAGAGACACTTTAGCATGTTAATTTGCTATGGCCTCCTAGAAGCAGGCAAAAAAGGTTCAACAGTACAGCACATTTCTAGCCTGATGTTCATCTCAAGCCATCCAATGATGCTGGTCATTAGATGAGACTTAAAGTCCTAGATCCTGTTCTCATTTGATCCCAGAGACCAAGAGCATATACTCCAGGATGAGTTCAAGATGCAGATCATACTCCCTGGGCTTTTTTTTATCTAGTCTTCTATTGCTGATAGAAATCTACAACTGCTTCTCCCTGCGGTCACTTCATCATTTAGGAAACTAGAAAAATGGACTCAATGACATGACCCAAAAAGGGAAGACTTCCATTGATGTTCTACCCTGGAATTCCCATGACTCTGAGATCAGTTCCAGTCATCTAATAGCCAGGAGGAACATCATATTCTCCCATTCCCTCTGACTTTGGTCCATAGCAATTGTCTCTTGATTGCCGTGTCTCATCACTTCTCTTTTTCTTCTTACCAAGAGAGAAAACCCAAGCACTCTTTGGCGAGAAGAAGGGGCTGAAGAGCTAGAGTGACTCTACAGTGTTATGTCTACTAAGCTCATAGAAATACCACACATTTTGAGATATTTGTTCTACTAGACAAAGAGATGGGTTGGGTAAAAATTTCTTTATACATATACAAGTATAAATGAATTTCAATCTGCATCATTGGGGGGAAAATACATTAATGAAACCACAGCTCCAATGAATAATTAGCATACAGAAAGTAAATATAATTTCTGTGTTGGACACTTTGCCTTATCTGTTGATAATTGAGAAGTCATAATTGTAATAAAGGACTCATAAGTCCTCAGAAGAATAATATTATAGGATATTCAAGTATTTCTAGTTGGAATCAACTCAAAGATCCATCAAGACTCCTCATTTTGGGGAGAATAGAGGACAGAGAAGAAAGAGGAAGTCATGGGAAAGAGAAGAAATAAGAAAGGGGTTGGGGGAAGCATTTACCTTTGTCATAATTATCTTCTTCAACTGCTTTTTCCTGAAGTTTCTGAAGCTTCAACATCAAGGATTTTATCTATATCAGTTTGGAAGAAAAAGAAAATTGAAATTACACTATCATCCAGACATTCATCTCCCCCTTTATAAGCTGGAACAATTTGGAAACTGTGCTCTTCTCCTTTTAAAAATAACCAGACTACATTTTTCATGTGCCAACTGTAAAATGCATGAGCTTTCCCAGAAAAAAAAAATAATGCAAAGAGAAAGTATAACTTGAGTATAAAATCCACAGAAAGAGTTTGAAAGTTATTTTAAACAAAAACATCACATTGAAGCCTTATCTGAAAAGGAAAAATTGCATAATGAAAAAGAATGCTAATTTCCTGACCAAATGTTCTCTGTTCTAAAAATCACATTAAAGTTATGAATGTAAACACACCAAAAACACAAAAGCAGAGCCTCTTATTGGTACTTGAGCTGAGGCACAGAAGGTTGCCTTGAAGACAGGATAGGAGCTCACTAAAAGACCTTGCACAGACCTGTACAATCTATATAATGTTTTTGCAAATCTTACCTCCAAAAAAGTTTAATTATATTCTATTCAATACCCAGAGACAAAATGATAATGATCTAAACATTTATTTCTAATTATCTTTTTTCTCAACATATGACAAAATGGTTTCACTAAGGAGCTAGAAAGGAGGCTTCTAGTTGGTCTTAAATCCACCAATTTGGATTTGGGCTTGGGCTTAATACTTGACCTCTTCGTCTCTCAGATTATCCATCTATTACCTCATATGTGTATGTGTATATGTATATGTGTGTGTATTCTATAAAAATAAATAATACATGGTCTGTGTATGTTCTCTAGCTCTGCTCCATGCTTGCTGTGTGCTGAAAATGATTCCACTTTTCTGGGTCTCAGCTCAGCTCTAAATGGGGAGAACAATAATTCATCATAGAACTGTGAAATATAAAAAGCAAATAAAGTCCCTTCACAACTAATTGCTACAGAAAGCATTATAAATATATATCATGTAATATAATAATATTATATATTATATTTAAATTATATTATAATATATAATACAAAATATAATAATAATTTTATATTTTATATATCATAATATTATATATTATATAATATAAATATCAAATATAAATATATTATAAAATCCCAGTAGCAAATAAGCAAGAGAAGAGGATATCCCAGTAACTTAAAAGGATTGGGGGGGAGGGGGTGTTAATTGGGAGAGAGGGCAGTCTCACCTGTGATTTCCTCAGGAGATGGACTCCCAACATGGAAATTCATTCTATCAATGTAGACTAACAATTTTGTAACTTAGGATCTTTGGGAGAGTTATCTGAGCCACTGAGGTTAAATGACTCATCTATATATTGAACTCAGATATCCTGACTCCAAGACCAGCTCTTTAACTGTGACTCTACATTGTATGTTATTATTATTTCTGTTTACTCTTTGTCCCTTTTGAATGAATTTCCTTCCTCCCACTATAAAAACATAAAGTCAGATCATGTTGGCAGAGTTTGAGCCTTCCTAACTCCAGGCTAATTGACTCTATCTATTCATTCTACTCTGCAAACTTCCAAAAAGTCTAGCGCCTTTCCTGGAGGTTAAATTGTGTTTGGCTTAATAGTATTTGGCCATTTAAATTATAATCTATTCATTTTAAAGTTTACATCTGAAAGCTGAAAGATATTGTAAGGGCAGAGGAGAAGTATGACCATGCACTGTATTAATCTTACATATATTTATAAATAACTAAATTGTCAAAGTGATGTGAGAATAGAAAAGAAGGGGAAATCTGGCTGACGTTGCCAGCCTTTTTCATGCCAGATCTCAGTCTTGAAAAGAGTAGTTGCCAAGGTATGATTTTTTTTTGTTTATTTGGTGTTGGACAGAAGGGATAAGAGAGGAGGGAGGAAAAAGGAAGTGAAGGCTGAGGAAAAGAGCTGTCAGAAACAATGGAAAAATTCTTACTTTTACCTCACTTTGTCAGCACTTAAACTGGCAGCACTTTTTAAAATCAGTCTCTAGTCTTTGAAAACAGTGTTGTTTTTTGATTGACATTATTTTAAGAACGGAAAATCAAGCTAACAATCAATTGAGATTTCATTTATTTGTATAATTGGTTCCCAAATCAAACTCTTAATACCTGTGTATTCAACCCAAATGTCTATCAAGTAAATGCCTGTGACACATTTTGAAAGTTATAAAACCAAAAGTCACAACCAACATTTTCCATCTTGAAGCAATGAGGCTTCAGACTCTCTGACCATGGAGACTAAAGCAATCGGGTATTAGGACAAAGTTGCTGGGGGTTAAGCTAAATGGCAAAAAGCAAAATAGGAAGGACTTTTTAGGAATATTAATAACCATTATCCCCTACCTTTCCCCCATTCAGTAAATATTTATTAAGCATCTACTATATATAAAACACTATTTTGAAACACTTTGACCTAATACATAAATACAGTCAGAGGAACTGAGTTCAAGAGTTGATTATATCACTTCCTACCAGATTGACCATTGGAAAGTCGTTTAGAGTCTCTGGGTCTATGTTTCTTCATCTGTAATGCTAGAGTTGGCTAGGTCAAGGGTTCTCAATCTAGGGTGTGAATTTATTTGTTTAATATCTTGATAATTGTATATAAATATTTTTTTTCTTTGTAATCCTATATATTTTACTGTGTGCTTTTAAAAGCATTATTTTGAGAAGGGACCCATAAGTCTCAACAAAAGGCCAAAGAAATTCATGATACAAAAACTATTCAGTACCCTTAGACTATATGATTCCTAAGATCCCTTCCAGCTTTACAACCTAAGATTCAAATTTGATGCAATGGATCATATCCATATGTACACAGACAAAACACAGACACTTTTCTCATAACTGAAATACATAATTCTCCAAAAGGGACAGGTCCCTCATTTCACTAGCTGATTTCTACAGAAACATTCCAATTAAGAGATATTTATCCCTAGTCTCTGAAAGATATATCATCCAAGCACATTAAATCTTATGCAATCCAAAACTGCCAATATCATAACTATACACCTCCCCAATATTATGAAAATAATGTCATAGTAATATTTTCATATAATTCTGACCGTTACTAATGGATACTCCCTTACTTCATATATTCAAATGGACTTATTTTCTCTAGGACCAAATATAAACACTTTGGCTTTAAAAGCCCTGCAAATCTGCCCACAATTTACTTTCTTGAGGCCTTATACATTAAATATTCTACATCCTAGCAAAGTGACTGCCTTACTGCTCCTCACAATACTCCATCTCCTATTTTGGTTCATTCATCCTTCATTTTTTGAAGAGGACCAACGACATCTCAGGTGATGTCTTGACTCACTTGTGAAATGGATTTAAGTGAGGTAGAATTGCACAAAGTCATGAGTCTCACTCTCTCTTCCAGAGTCATCTAAGTCTAGAGGGAAGACAAAAAGTTAAGAAAAATGGCTTGGGACATAGTAGATGCCCTTGGAATTTTTCAATGTCTAAGTCTAAGTGCCCCATAGTACTTCCTTCATGGTTATTGGAACAAATTGTTCTCATCCCCCCTTTCCACCCAGGGAACTCTCTCTATGCTTGGGGTAAATCATCTTTAATTCATCAATGAGGTTTGAGGACTGTCAATTAATCTGGTTTAATCCATTTGCTGAGACTTTAATCAGGGTGTGGCCAGGCTATATGCTACAACTTGTTAGAGCAGTAAAAGAGAGATGATTGAGAGATGGACACCAAAGAAGCAGTTCTGAAAAGGGCTCAGCAAGCTCCCATCCTGGAGGCACTAGTCCTCCCCAAACATCCCATATTCTCCACCTTCTCTGGGTGCTTTTGCATTAATTGTATTGTGTCCCTTTAATGCACTCTTTTTATATACTTCTTTATTCACATGCGATCTCCCCCAAGACAAGATTTATGACTGAAGAACAGAAATATTTTGGTTTTATATTTGTATCTCTAGTGCCTGTTACATAGAAATAGTTACTAGAACTGTAACTCCCGAGTCTATCACTCTTCAAGCAGATTTAATACAATGCTCTGTTCATTAAATATGTGGGAAAAATAGATGTGAAGACCCCTAGAAAAAATTAAGGAATTACAACTGCATAAGATATCGTCATCATCATCATCATTACATCTTGTTAATTACTACTATCATGATTATCTTATCTTTTTTTCTAATGGGGTTCAGATAAAAACAGTCCTGGGATGTCTCTACCCTGGTATTATTTTTTATATTTAATATTTAATTAAAAAAGAAGGGGAGGAACTGTTTTATAGTTTGATAAAAGTAGTAGAATGTAAACTCATGTCTTATTGGATTAATGAAAATATCTTCACTGTGTCTATAGGATAGTAAGGATGATATGTGCACAATTCTTTTCCTACCCAAGATGATCTCCTCTGCTAATTCTCTATATTTTAAAATATAGTAATTTTTGTAGCTTGGAAATTATGAGTAGTTAGTCTGTTAAGATCTATTTAAAATTCTTTTTAAATTTTTTATAGGTCAATACTATTTCTACAACAATTTGGTCTATGATAATAGTTCAGTTCATAGGTCAAGTTCTGTAGAATATTTTAAGACATTGATGGGATAAAGATTCATTTTCTGTCATTCCAAAAGGACATTGATCTTCGGAGTATAATTCTGGTCATGATAAATTTTTTCATTCTTGCTTGTTTTCTACTATTTCTGAACATAATCTACATCAATCATTAAATTTCTCTCTCTCTCTCTCTCTCTCTCTCTCTATATATATATATATATATATATATTATATATAATACATACATATAGATGCATATATACATACACACATATGTATGTATATAATTTAAATAGAAATATGTTAATAAAGAAATAAAATTACTCTTATTTATATAAGATCTTGAATATATCTTATATGTAATATACCAACATATGTTAAGATATAATATTATATAAAGGATCTTACATATATTATATATAACATTATATTTGTCAGAATAAGATCTTATGTGTCATGTATAATTCCATGTGCTCTTATATAAAGTATAAAATCACTCAGTAAAATTGGTCTGTTAGGCAGTTTCATGTCAAAAAGGGCTTTAAAAATTTCAATATATCTCCTCTTCAAAATCATTTGAGACATTGGTATTGTTTCATTATTAACTAAACTTTCTGGCGTTGGCATTTAGTATACATTTTCTTTGACCTTGATTTTTCAATTTTTCCCTTTTCAGATTTTATAAGCTCTTTAATTTCATCTCTCATTTTATTCAATCAAGGCTTAACTATTCTTTATGATTGCTGTTTACTATGACTTAGAGCAGAAGATATTGATAGAAAAGAGTATGAAGCCCTTCCCTAGAACTGGTAAGATATGATTATGACATATAATATATTTGCATAATAAAAGAATCCATATCTTCAGTCCATTAATGCACATTCATGACTTGTGTATATTAACGATCAAGATAATATGCACTAAGGTATTTCCAGCAAGTGAATATTGACATTTTTGATAAGTTCCATTATAGTCTTTCCTTCCTGTCATACCAAACTATGAAGGAATATTATCTACTTTACCATTCTCCATGTCAAACTGATTATCACAACAGTTGTAAGACCAGACTACAACCCAATGCCAACCTGTCTATTTCTTTGGCACTTGGGAACAGTTTCATCACATTAAATGAGTAGTCCAAATTGCCAGTATTTCCAAGTTCTAGCCAGGGTCTGACTCAGATCAGTCTCTTGACAGTGTAGGTTGGAGATTGGAACAAAACAAGGCACGTGAAGATCATTAAACAGTTAATAATAGGAGATTTACTTAGCCATAGAGGAAAAGAGACATTCAACAAGAATAGTCATTGAGGATACTTTGAGCTGATTTTTCAGTGATACTCCATTTCTTGATTTGCCCATTATTTTTCACTAGTAAATTATCAGAGAAGGTATCCTAGAGCTCTCTGTGAGTGTTTTGAACTCAGTCAATAAGAAAGTGATATCAACATCCTGAACCTTCAGGCCCCTGAGCCAACCAAGTCTCCAAAACGACCTCTTTTTAAGGAAAAACTACCCTAATCTGAATGAGGGGAGGGGTAGGATATTGTTCCTACCACTCTCTAGTCTTTGGTAGCATGGTTTTCTAGGGTTGCATATTGACAGAAAACTATAAATAAACAATTACAATTTTTATTTATTTTACTAAACATTTCCAAATAATATTTTATTGTTTCAGGCAGCAGAAGTCATTGGCAGGGCTCAATCAGGCAGTCGATGTCTAGAGGACCTTACTTAAATGACTTTAGGACCATATTGGTCAATATAGACTCCTAGTATTCAAGAAGCCTGATAAAAAGCATCCCAAAAGGAGAAAAGAGGAAAAAAAAACAATGTAACAGCTCCCTGAAGGAATGACTGAATCTGAGAGAGTTCCAAGAAGGAATGAATCACAGGCTTAAATGATCAGGTCCATTAGTGGGTAATACCAAATTTGCAGTTCATAGTGGGCCCCTCAATATAAAAGATGATGAAGCAGAAGCAGAATTGGGAATATCAGTACTACAACAAAGACGATAATACTTCCTTCAATATCACTGACTCTCATTATGGACCTCTTCCTTCCTGGGAGTCCCTTGGTAAGGGAAAAGATCGTACAAAATCTTCACCTCACAATAGGAAGGCTGCCTTTTTGTGTGTAGGTACTGGTTAGATACGTTCTGTCATAGCTTGTTTCCCAAAAAGAAAACCCCTCCTCAACAATGCTATACAAAATGTTGTTCAGAGAAATATGGAGGAACCAATCAGTTTTACATAATAGTAAGCAAAAGGCTATCATGGACCTACTTTTTGCCACTGTCGCCAAGAGCTGCTCAGCCTCTGGAGCCTGTATCTCCACCCACTGGTCCCCTGGCTAACTTTTCTGAAGCTCCCATCTGTGTTCTTTCTAACAGCGGTAAAGCCCAGTGCCCACTCTGCCAGAATCAACTGCCAACCTCCTCTACCAGGGCACATCAACGGCCTCTACTAGGACCTGAGCCCTTCAGCCCTAGGCTGAGACAGCATTGCGGGAGAAACAGACTTTATCTGTAAACCTTCCATCTTTAAATCTATGACATACTACAGTGTGGAGACTTTGATCCAGACCATTGCAGGGTATACCTATATCAATTTAACCTTAGATCTATCATATTAATAAAGCATTACACAGGATGTCCCAAAAGCCTTTGTATCACTTTAATCTCTTCACTTATTACTGGAGTTTCAGGAGACATCCTATATAATACTGAAGCAATCTGATAAATCTAACATTAAATAGGTATAAGCACTCCCTCCAATTACTATTTAATAGCTTGGACTACTTCTAAGTCATTAAAGCTTAAAACATCACACTAAGGCTTTGGGGACATCCTGTGTTATCAAGTTAGCTCATCTTGCTCCAGTATCAATCAGCCCTGCCTCCCCTCCCCGCTTCCATTTTCCAAGATGAGCTGGGCCCGTATAATATCCTATACCAGAGCAGGAAAGGAAACCAGACAAGAGTTCAATGACAAGTATAAATCTGAGTATCTGAGGATGAAGAAAGCTATTTTATTTTAAAAGGGCACGGAAGAGGACAGAGGGAAGATTAAGAAATAGAAAAGCAGTCATTCCTCTCCCTTGTAATCAGTCACAAAGGGAGCTCCTGAAATCTCTCATTCAGCCACAGCACCCAATCCTTTCCCATCCTTTGACCCTTGTTTCTGCCCCCACCCCACCCCAATGTCTTCCGCAGACACGGGCCAAGGAAACACCAACCTTCAACACAGCCCGGTTACTCAGAAGGCAGTCCGTCAGCACCGGCTCATATTTCTTGACCAGCATGTCCCAACTGTGATCACTTGCCATGATGCTGCTCTGGTAGCCTGAAGTAACTGAAGACACGATGGAGGAGGCGTCCGGGGAACAGGAGGTGGCTGCATTGGTATTTGTGAAAGAAAAAACCTCCTTCTCGGGCTGGATGCTGTGGGCTGGAGGTGTGCCCACAAGGCCCTGGGCAGGCCTGCAGCTGCAGGGCTGAGAAACACGCCTCAGGCCCTCACGGGCTCCAGAACCACCCCACTTGGTGAGAGACTCATTCCTACCAGTGTTGTCTGCTGGTCCCTCAGGGGGACTTTGACAAGGGGGTTCTCCCTCCTTTGTGGGGAGGCAACCCTCAGCCTCTCCTCGCTCCCCAGCAGATTGGAGGGAGAGCCGTATGAAACTAAAGCTTGAGCTAAAAATGTCTTGAGGGCTGGGAGGGGGCAAAGAGGTCTGCTGGTGGCTTACTTGGTCACAGGAACTGTTTGCTTCCTTCTGTACTATGCGGCATGTGGGGCCCTGAGTTCTGAGACCCCCGGCTACCTCCCGGGAGGCCTCCGATCTACCTGAGGGTGAGAAATTGTCCAAACCAATGGAAGCAGAGGGATCAATAACATCAGTTACACTGTCTGTCAATTCGGTATCTGATCCTGGCTGAGGACAGAAATTTCCTGGTTTACTGTGCCCTGTGACCCTATTGCCCTTAAGGACAAGATTCCCATTTGAAGAGTTAAAACCCTTTCTCCTCAAATCAGAGTCTCCCAGTCTGGCCATGGTGGAGGTCTTGAGCTCAGCCCTTCTGTCCTTGCCGTGGCCCAGCTCTTTCAGGTTAAATAATGGATGGGTTGTAGGCGGAAGGCATTCTATCCGGGGCCTGGTGTCGGTCCTCATGTAGCCGGGCCTTCTTGTCAACCTCTTCTTCTGAAAGGATCCAGTAGGTACCAGCTGGTCCTGCTTACCTGAGAAAATGAAAGAAAGTGACCCCATCAATCTACTGCTTTTAGCTAAAATACTCTTGGGAAGGAAGGGATTCCTTAAGCTTTGGGGGAAGATGTCACAGAGGACAATCCCTTGCATTCCCTTAGTTCCTCTGCCATAGATTGGTTACTAGGCTGCACAAATGATGGATGTGACCCAATATGATCTTTTTTTTTTTTTTTTTTTTTTGCTGAAGTAATTGGGATTAAGTGACTTGCGCAGGGTCACACAGCCAGGAAAGTGTTAAGTGTCTGAGGCTGGAGTTGAACTCAGGTCCTCCTGACTTTAGGACTGGTGCTTTATCCACTGTGTCACCTAGCTGCCCCAATATGATCATTCTTACTTTTTTATGCTCCCATAATAAACATTTTCTGAAACTCTATTTCATAATATGCAAAAATATCTATGTTTTTAAAAAGTTCCTATGCCTAGAAGAGCAAATGATCACACTGTTAGTTATGCCCTCAGCTCACACAGCAATTTCAGCTGCCTGTGATCCTTTCCTAGGTTGCAATGAAAATGGCAAGTGATAGAAATCAACTCATCTAAAGCTGAAAAGTTAACACGCTTATGAAACTTAGACCATTCCCATGTTATCTAAGGAAAATGAAAGGATTTCAATTATTCAAACTCCAGATTTTTCCCCTATTTTAGTTCACAAATAACATAGTGGTGGTGATAATGGAGACAGTGGTGGTGGCGGGATGGTGATGTCAAAGCTGATGATTGTGTTTATACTAATCCATGTTATTAGCTCAAGGCTGATCTTTGAGCCCTAGGTTTTCTTTTAGTATAGTTTAAAATGTTAAACCAGTAATTTTCAATCTTGTTAGAATTTTGTTTGGCTTTGTCAAAAATTTAAGAAAAAAATTATGTGATATATTTATTTTTGTCATTAAAGAAAAAACTATATTTTTGTCTGGAAAAAAATTCTTAATTTGCAGAAACATTCTAAGAATTTAGGGGGGTAAATTGTAACAGTCAGGAATCATTTCATCTCAGTAAGCAAAGCAATGAGATTTTCTTGGAAACAAATACTTTTTGCTTTTTTTTATCAAAATATTAATTTCATGTTTAGTTTATGGACAAGCATTTTCTTAACAGTATAATTTAAAAGATAATTGTACATGAAACTGCAAACATGATATACACAATTTGCTAATCCTTTCAATATAAAACAAAATTAACATGTATACTTTTTTCTTCCCTCTTCAACCCTAGAGATGGCTACTATTAGACACAAATAGATATATATGTAAAACTATTCTAAACATACTTTTATTTATCACTTCTTTCTCTGGATGAAGATAGCCTCTTTCTTTGTAGGCCCTTTAAAGTTAATTTGGGTATTTATAATGGATAAAATAACTTATCTGCTCAAAGTTATTCTTAAACCAATACTGAAACATATTTTCTTTTGTCATATTTCATAATGTCATATAGAAAAGTACATTAACCAGTTCTGCATCAAAAGTTTTCCCTGGTCAAGTATCTTCTCTCTGCCCCTAGATTAAACTTGGAAGGAGGGTCTTAACTTTTATGTCAGGAGGGGTGAGGATAAACATTGGTCTCCACAGTGCTCCTGTTCAGTGGCAGGTCACAGGATGCTGACCCTGGCAGGCACATGGGCAGATGGGGTCTATTTGGCAGCATTGCCATTAGCCATTTGTGAGATGCTAATGAAAGAGCCAGAGTAGTGATTAATCTGAGAGGAAAAATGAAATGGAACTCGATCCACTACTTACTTAAAGAACCTCCCTCATCCCTCCCTTCCTCCCTCCTTCTTTCTCTCTCTCTCTCTCTCTCTCTCTCTCTCTCTCTCTCTCTCTCTCTCTCTCTGTGTGTGTGTGTCTCTGTCTCTAGCGCTAGCTCTCTCTCTGTGTGTGTCTCTGTGTCTCTCTCTGTGTGTCTCTCTCTGTCTATCTCTGGCTCTGTCTCTCTATCTTGCTCTGTATGTCTCTGTATCTCTCTGTCTCAGTCTCCCTCTCTGTCTCTGTCTCTCTGTCTCTCTCTCTCTAGCTTTATTCGTCTCTCTGTGTGTCTCTCTCTGTCTCTGTCTATCTCTAGCTCTGTCTCTTTCTTTCTCTCTGTCTCTCTTTGTCTCACTCTGTGTGTCTCTGTATCTCTCTGTCTCTATTTCTATCTCTTACTCTGTCTCTCTGTGTCTCTGTCTCTCTCACTCTCTCGTCTCTAGCTCTAGCTCTAGCTCTCTCTCTCTCTGTGTCTCTCTGTCTCTCACTCTCTGTCTCTCTGTGTGTCTCTGTGTCTGTCTCTCTCTGTGTCTGTCTCTGTGTGTCTCTATCTCTGTGTCTCTCACTGTGTGTGTGTGTGTGTGTCTCTCTCTGTCCCTCTGTCTCTGTCTGTCTTGCTCTGTGTGTCTCTGTCTCTCTCTCTCTCTCTCTCTCTCTCTCTCTCTCTCTCACACACACACACACACACACACACACACACACACAGCCTCTCAGATAACTAACAGTTCCAATGAGTCTTTTCAACTTCTGGATAGAACCTGTTATAAATCTGGAGCTCTACTGTAATATTATCAGAATGACTTTTACAAGTCTCTGTGATAGGAAACATCCATTCAATGGAAACCAAAGCTCTATCAGTCCCCCAAGAAATGATCACAAGAAAATTTCAATTACCTACTTCTAGCTCACAGGTGCAGACTTGGTCCATGCACAAAACTTTAGGTAACTTGTCAATGGCAGACAGTTAAGACCAGGACACTAAGAAATGCTATCAATACTGGGTTACCATGTGATAATGCCCACCCTTCACCTCCTACCATTCAAATCAACATAGAAGCATACAACTTAGAGCTAAAGAGAATGTTGTAGCTCGAGTATATTTTATTATATGAAAAAGTAAACTTGAGACCAAAAGACTTAAAGAATTATCAAAGGGTATCATAATTTAATGAGGATTATAATATAATATAATCATGTAATAAGGAAAAGTAAAGTTGGGGAAAGGAATAAGTTTTTATTAAGTACCTACTATGTGCCAGGCACTACACTGAACTTTACAAAATACTTTCATTTTATTCTGACAACAACCCTGAGAGATAGATGCTATTATTCTCCCCATTTAACAGATGAAGAAACCAAGGGGAAAGAAGCTAAGTGACTTGCCTAAGATCACACAACAAATATCTGAGGCCAAATTTGTATTCAGGTCTTGCTAGTTCAAGACTCAGAATTCTTTTCACTGAGTCACTTAGCTGTCTAAGTGATAAAGTCAGAATTCAACCCAGTTCCTCTAATTCTAGGCTCAAAGCTCTTTCCATTATCCGACTAATCAGCAACTTGTTGAATACTGTGTATACAACTTGCACTTTGATGACCCTAGAGATAAGAGAACATGAATTCAAATCCAGTCTCTGATACTTAATAGTTATGTGACTTTTGGGAGGCAGAACATTAGAAGCTAAGCAGAAAAATAAAAGCTAAATATCAGCAATGAATAATTTTTGAATGTTATGCTTATGCTTAAACATGTTGCTAAGCACTGGGGATTAAAAAGAAATAAAAACATAGTCTCTGCTTTTGAGGTCCTTGAACCTATTTAAAAAGAAATACAGGAAAATAGAAAGAGCGAGGTCTTTAGACCTGAATTTGAATCCTTGGTCTTCTGCTACAAGCTCTGTAAACTGAGCAAGTCACTTAAATTCTTTATGTCTCAGTTTCCTCGAAGGGAAAATCGGATATACTATAATCTCAATAATTCAGGATTGTTGTGAGGAAAGAGCATCATAAATTGCAAAATAAATATGTTATTTTACATGAAAGAATAAAACAAAAAATATCATGACCACTTCTAAGAACCACATTTTAGAAAGACATTGACAAATTAGAGTATATCCAGAAGAAGACTGCCAGATGATAAAGGAATATTTTCAAACAAAGATCAGGTGAAGAAAATCAGAATGAGGGAGAAAAGATGTCAGGAGACATGATAGCTGCATTCCATTATCTCACAGAATCACACCAATAACAGAATCTCGGGGCTGGAAGGTACTTCAGAAGTAATCTAATCTAATTCATACCTGAACAAAACTATAGTTTGCAATATACCTTTTAGCCATAGGTGGTGGAAGACCACCAATGTATGGAAACCCACTGTGCTCTGAGGCAACCCATTCCACCTTTCAATAGGCTTATAGATTCATAGGTTCATTTAGAGCTACAGAAAAATTTAAAGTTGATCTAATCCAGCCTTTTCCTTTTACAAATTATGAATTAAAACTTAAAGAAGAGGCTGAATGACTCACTAGGCAGAACCAGAATTTGAACTCAAATCTTGTGATCCCAAATTTAGCACTCTTCCCACTATTCCCAAACTTTCCATAGTTTTTTTAGGAAGCTTTTTTTTTTTTTTTACAAAAATTCATTTCTTTGCAACTTTGACCTATTGCTTCTATCTCTCTGGAACCAAACAAAATTAATATAATCCCTCTTCCATAAAACTGCTCTTCAAATATTTGAATCATTTGCAATATGTCCAACTAAAAGATCCTCATTATCCCAGCTGTTTTCCTATGGATTTTCTCTTGTTAATGTCTTCTTTGCAATCCTGTGCCAAAATCTCAATACATTTCAGAATTGGTCTGATAAGGGTGTGTATGATAATCTGACCAGAACCCCGTATATTATGGTTTGATTAGAAGAAAGTACTATCTGCTTCTGGACACTATTCTTCTCTTAATTCAGTCTATGAAAAACAAGATGAATAGATAAAGAGCTACCATATAACAGTCAGGAGGACTTGGGTTCAAATTCCATCTCTGATACATATGTGACCTTGGTAAGTCTTTAATCTTCCCATGCCCTCAGGCAACACTGCTAAGACTGAAAAATATAAAGCAAGTATCAATCTACATTGGTAAAGAAATTCTCTCATATCAATGAAAGCATATGTCTAGTACAATTTATTTAATCCACATAATACTTTTTGGCTGTCATAAAAATGGCAAACTATTCCAGTATCTCTGCCAAGAAAATCCCAAATGGGGTCACAAACAGTTGAACATGACTGAAATGACTCAATAACCACAAAAATCACACTCTTGATTCTTATTAACTTACAATCCACTAAAACCCCCATTTTTTTAAACGGGCAACACTCTAGCCATGTCACTTTAATCTTACATTGATAGTGTTACTTTGAAGGGTAATTCCTCAAAAAAAGTAGAATTATTCTGATTTCCTCTAGAAGTCAGAGTTAGGATCCATGAATGTTCAGAAAATATAGGCAAGCAGATTTGAGGTCAATGGAAGAAATATGTTTCCAATAATTTAGAGCTATCCAGCAATGGAATGGGCTCTTTTATATCTTCAGATAGAAGCTAGATGACCATCTACAGGAAATGTTTGTTTGTATGGAGGAAACCTACAAGAGATTTATAAGGCTAGATGACAGGATGTCTCCAGACGATCCAACTCAAAAATTCTAATTCTGTGAAGTAACACCATAAAGGAATATGCTACCTTCCCAAGATAGCAAATACTATAAGATTTCTAAAGAGAAATGAGCATTGAGACTTTATAGAAGAGATGGGATTAAACCTGAGCCTTGTAGGAAGGGTAGAATTTTGATAAATTGAGGAGTTGAAAGGACCTTTTAAGTAATCAATAAACACTTATCAAGTATTTACTATGTACAGGTCTCCCAAAGCAAGGATGATTTCCTGAGCAAAAGCACAAAAATTCATATGATGTATCCACATGGCTCCATTCATAGGGCATATTTAGAGGAAATGGGGAGAGCAGTTTGACTGAAGCAGAGAAAGTGACTTAAAAGTATCATGAAATAAATCTGGAAAGGTAAGTAGAGGCCAAATTGTGGAAAGTCTTAAATACTGGAATATATGTACTTTATCCTCATAAAAAAGGGATATAATGAGGACTTTTTTAAAATAGGGAGAGTGAAATTTGCAAAATAGCATTTTAAGATTATTAACCTTAAGATGATGTGTTAGACAGACTGGGATAAAGGAGGTTTGGGGAAAGATGAGGAGGGAATCAGCCTGTTTGTCCAGAGCACAGCCAGGACTGAATGCAAAGAATCTTACAAAATTGGAACTAGAAAGAAAATTAGAAACTGTCTATTTTAAAACCTTCATATTACATCTGGAGAAACTGAAGATCTAGTAAGTGAAATGATTAACCTAAGAACACACAGCTAGTTAGGAGCAGAGCTGAGATAAGCAGTAGTTACAGTTAGGCAGTGCCCTACAGATTAGATGGACAATTAGTATAGAGGTTAGCCAAGGCAGAGTAGAAATGGACTCTGTAGAAATGAGCTAGAGGGGAAATCCCAAGGAAGGCAGAGACAGCAAGTAAGATGCTGGGGCAGGATTATGGTCTGCTCAGTTCAAGGGAACTTCTGAAAAGTCTCCTAGGAATTAAGAGAACTCTGTAGAAGAGCATTGTTTGGAGAATATCTGAAGTTCTTTTAAAACCTTTTACCTATAGAATCCTCTTATTGTCAAGGTTTGCTAGGTTTACTTCTTAAATTGGGGATTGTATCAACAGCCCAAGAGAGTAGAGGCCTCTCTTTCAACATGATAGAGGTTTCCAGCAGAGATTCTTGACAGGGATGGGGGAGACAGGCCCAAGGCGGGGACTGAAGATCATCTTGCCCTTTATATTGGGAAGTTTTTCTCTCCTAGGATTGCCTGACACTATAGCAATGTCATAGAAACCGGATTAAAAATACTATTTTAACACTCCAAGCTTGAATTAACAAAGGCCTAAACTAAGGTGGTAATTTTAATCTTTTAACCATATCTTACCTCCCCCTCAAAAAAAGAGGGAGGGAGAAGAAGAAGAAAAACTTTGGGACAATATCTTTAAAAATAATGAATCCATGAGAAAAGGAAAATTGTACTCTGGATTTAATTATGAAAGGAATTGCTGAGCTGTTTTGCTTATCCTGTAAAAAAAAAAAAAAAAAAAAAAAAAAAAAAAAAAAGCAATCCAATGAAATCTATATGGTCTTTTGGCTTATCATTTTTTTAAATTTACCAAAGTGTCAGCACATATACAGATTTATTGAGGTTAAAAGAATAATTCCACATAGAAAATAATTCACTGATGTAATTTTGATTCTCCATAAGTCATCAAAGAAGGAGTTCTACAAACTTCTTTAAAATCACTATTAACTATAATTTATTCAAACTAGAGCCTGAAGGGGCATGAAAAGTCCCTCAAAATCTTTTGGATTGCAAATAACTAACCATGTGACTATGTCACAAACTATGAAGACTGAACTTATGTGACCAGGATTTGGTGGTAGAAAGAATAGTTTTGGGTTACAGCCCAATTTCTTCAACATATTCCAGCTTCCAAAAGTCAAACTCCTGAGCAGGCGGGATCACCAGGGTAAGATCTGAAACAACAAAGCCCTGAGGACAAAACTTTCTAGTGAGTGAAAATTCAAACCTGAATTTGCAATAGAGAACAAGAGAGCAGGGGACAAAGAGAGCTGGGATAGAGACTAACAGTTGCATTAAACTGCCTGAATCACAGAGAAGATAAGTGGAATAGAAAGCCATTCATACTCATTTCTCGACTTCCATATACCAGAAACCTGGGGGAATAAAAACATTCAGGCCCCCTATTTCTCTTGAGAAAGCAGCTTCCCAGCACTTGTCTGAAATTATGCTTTCACTCTTAAATTCAGATCCACTTTATATTATATTGGAGAATCAACTCAATCTGCATTTTTGTCTTTCTGTTATAGATTACATAATCTTCAGTTGTGTTTAATTTGTTTTCTTTTTTTGTTTTAAAATATCTTCAATACCTTCTGTTGTTTTTTTAATCATATAATCATTTCCTGATCTGCAATTCCCTTTTTCCCCTAAAGAGAGTCCTTGCAACAAGGTTCAGTTTCCAAGGACATCATTCTAGGATCTAGCCTCTATGGAGATTAAATCTGGCAAATGTTTCTCGGGGTGCTGGAGCCCTGCCTCCTTAGCAGCTGTGGTTTAGTTGTGGCTCCTAGAGACCCAGAACATGATACTGTCAGCACCTTTGTACCATAAAATGGCTCAACATCAGAAACAGATTATCACGAGAAATGACATTAAAAACATATATTACAATCTTCTTTGCCACCGTACTCTAAAGAGAATGGGACTTTCTCATGTGACTTGCAGCTAAAACCTCCATGTGTTGCTCCTTGTATGAGAAGATAAATTCTTCTTGAGAACAAGGTCTGTGGGGTTTCAAGGACAAGTTTCATCCCTTCTCAGTTCATCTTTGTGCCATCCCTCCTAATCAAGAACTAGATGAGATATAGAAAGGTAGGTGGATGGATAAATGGATAAATAATGAATTTATTAAATGCTCCTAGTGCCAGGCACTATGCTGAGAGTTGCTGCTTCTTAGAATATATCCTTCTAGGGAAGGAGTCAATGGTGGATTTCTTGGGTTGACCTCCCTTGGTTGAATGTATTCCACTCAATGAGGAATCCCTGGACTCTCCCCGACAGTCTCCAGACTGACTCCATCTGAAAGAATCTCTCTCTCTCTTCCCTTTTTCCCCTCATCTGCCCTCAGAAACTGCTTCTATGGAAAAGCAGATAAGACCCCAAATAGGCTTCCTGGGATGAGTTTAGGATCAGCCATACATAAATAAGTGGCTAGAGACTCAAAATGGAAACCAGAGAACATGGAAGTATTACTGCTGTCTGGCACTATGGTTCAGAATGGTACATTTGAAAGAACACTAAATTTGTAGTAGAAGGACTTGTGTTCAAATGCTGCGCCAGTTTCTATGTGTGTCACTTTAGGCAACTCAATTCTCTAGGTTTCTGTTTTCTCCCATGTGGGAGCTAGGAGCCCAGTGTAAGTATCAGATCCTATGTGGATGAATTCTTCCCACATGAGGCATCCCTAGTCTCAGCAACCCAAACATTAATCTTACAGAAAATAAAAAATTCACTGTGAAAAACAACTACAACAGCACCTGAAAGTGAGAAGAATAAGAGTTAAATGACCGTTGGGAGCTCACAGCCCCTATTTCCTTTCAGGTCTACCTTTCTGGTTGGTTAACAAGGGAATTGTCACAGATCTTGCCCTTGGCTTCCCATTATCTCTGATTCACAAATATGATACTACCCATCCCTTTAAAAGACAGATTGCTTTACTAGAGCACAAGTATTCACCAGCTGTTCTTGATGAGCAGGGCTATTTTATATAGCTCTAATGTTTCACCCTTCTTCAAAAGCTAAATAGACTGTGAGTAAAGACACAGGCAAGTCTACATATCAGGGGCCCAAAGTTCACTGAGGAACAAAAACTCAGCCTCTCTGGTTTCCAAAAAGCCACTGGGGATAAACTAATGTGATCTTTGTCTCAAAAGGCTTCCAGGATATGGATACCACTTTGCTGTATCAGCACGGCAACTGGAAACGGGAAATTCCACAGTGAAGCATAACTTTACAGGTGTGTTTGTAACCAACTACACAACCAGTCCCCAATTAATGAAACCAGTGGCATTTTTCAGTCTAGAAAAAAAGAAAATAGCACTTGAGAGATTATTTTCTGGTCTTTGAGGTCATATTCAAAAGTTTCATGAATATTTTTAGCCATCATTTTAGGGAATAAAATCAGATTCGACTTGAATCTCATTGTTTGCAGAGTTTCATACCATGAGATTGCTTTATGGGTGAAACAGTATAATAATAAGGTCCTTTGACATATCAGTCACTACTCCTTGCTCCCTGTCAAAAGACAGAAGCAGAGTTTGCTTTATGCTGAATTTCACTTTTTAGAGAAGAATATTATATCACAGTCATAACAAAACAATAGTTCACATACATAAAAAGCACTTTAAAATTTGCAAAATAATTTGCATCTAAAATACATTTACAATATTATATAATCACATTTGATTCTTATAACATTTGGAGATTGCTAATATTATACCTATTTTACATTTCCCAAGTTGGGGCTTAAGGAAATATAATGACTTGCCCAAAGATCACTTAGATTTAAACTCAGGTCCTCCTGACTATTAGGGTTGAATGTAGAAGAATTACAAATTAAAAGATAATTAAAAGGAAAAAAAAGTTTTAACAATATTTCCTATTTTCTATAATGCTTTAATAAGGCAATGGGTACAACTCAGAGGGCACATTATCAAATCAAGGAATTCAAAATTTTAGATTTAGAAAAGACCTAATCTAGTCCCTTTATTTAAACGGTATGAAAGCTATATCTCAGATTGGCTAATAAAGCTAATCCAAGTTTACACTGCTTCTTAAGATTTACACAGTATCTTGCTCTATAACAACTTTGTCATATTTAAGATTCAGCTCAAGGATGATATTCCACATGAAGCCTTTCCTATGCCTCTCAATGGCTAGTATCTTCCTCCCAAAATTATTATTTCCAAGTATGCTGGAGTCAGTTCTGTGACTTACCTAATCTTTCTCAGCCTCAGTTTTCTCATATGTAAAAGGGGGCTAATAATAATAATAATACCAACCTTACAAGATTGCTGTGATGCTCAAATGAGATAATAAGTGCAAAGTATTTTGTAATCTCTCTCCTGGCTCAGTGTTAAGAGAACTGCCAGAACTGACTGGTATCACCAAAAATCTCTCTCCTACTTCAGTATAGGAGAGTGTTCTCTCCCAGACCTTGCTATAATAGAATAGCAATATCTGAGCTAAATCATGATCTGTACCCTCACCATGATCCAAAACTAATGCTTAAGACTAAGAATGGAAGGCTTTTCCAAAGGCACATAATTTTGTTTCCTCAACAATATTTTTATATTCCTGTCTCTTATTCTTGATCCTCACACTTAAAAACCATCGATCTTGTGACAGGCCTTAAAACAGAATGTAAAAGTCATCTGGAACTGAATTTAACCACAAGATATTTTATAACTCATGCCATTCTTTATAGAATCAACTGAGTCTGATGCAGTTTCTTTCCTTTTGTTTCTCAAGATTGAATCTTTTAGTAATAAGATGTCATATACAGCTATTATATGGCTAACATTTTAATCAGGCCTTTAGGTGACCAGTGTTATCCATTCTATTCTAACCATTTCCGTGTCATGCTCTAGCTTGAAGAATGGAAGGCTGAGGATCCCAGGATGGCAGATTTAGAACTGGAAAGACTCTTGGAGGCTATTTAATTATAACCAACTTGCTTTGTACATGAGGAAATTGAGCACCTTTTGAGATTAAACCACCTGCCAAGATCACACAGGTAGTAAGGGACAAAAATGGGATTTGAATTTGCACCATCTGATTACAAAACCAGAGCTCTTTCAGATATATCACACAGATGCATCAAAAATCCTTAACAAGATAACCAGATACAATTTTCTGTCTCAATTTTTTTATCTCTAAGGAAAACTGACTAAATAATGAGTAAGTATTAGAGAGCTGAGATGAGGAAAGGAGTTTAAGCTGATCCTGGCTGTCAAAAATGCATAGATTCCAAAACTGATTTCAGGAGATGATGAATAATAATATTAAGTATATAACATTAATAATAACGGCATATATTATTGTTGTTATATATTATTATTTTGTTGTTCAGTCGTTTCATTTGCATCCAACTCTCATATATATAAACATATATGCATATACATATATATGTACATATGTTATATATTAAGGTGTGCAAAGAGTTTTACATAAATTATCTCACAAAAAAACCTTTGAAATGAGTATTATCCCCATTTTGCGGATAAGGACATTGAAGTAGAAACTGGTTAAGTGACTTACCCAGAGACATACAACTAGTAAGTTTGATGCATGTCTTCCCTGTGATACATGGCTGCTATTGAGGCAGATGTTAAGTCCCAGATGAATTATTCAGGCACTTCTCAATTCATTCATCATTCAAACAATTATGTTTGAGTGCCTAAAACATTACGATAATACCAAGATTAGCAAGACAGTCTCAGACTGTAGAAAATTCAACCCCTACTGTAAAGTGCTGTGTTATTCTAGATTTGATTCCTTCAGGACAAGGTCTGCTTCTATTTGTTAATGTGGATATATAAATGTATGCTACACTCTGCCATGCTCCCTGTTATAATTCTTGCTGCCTGATTGATGTCTGACCCTCTGATGTGTTTGCTCACATTTTTTCTACCTGAATTTGTCCATCCCCTTGACTGTTAAGGGCTTGAGAAATAAACACAGAGCTGTGTAGAAGAGTATGGAACCTAAATCCCCAATCCCTTCATCTTTTTCATCTTTCTCATGCCGTTAATTCTTGTAAATAATTGTCTTTTCCATTTCATGTAAAGTGCCACTCAAAACATCTTATCACCATCTGAAACCCCCTCAAGAGGGCTGTTTGCTACAGATGGGTTTCTCTAATGAATTTTTTAACGGTTGCCCTAATAAAAAATAGATGAACCAGAAGGAGCCCTCTTTATAGTTGTTATTTCAAAACAACTAAACAACTTAAATTCTTGCTCTCGTTTTGTGTAGCAAAGACTGGGAAGCTCTTCTATCCAACTGTAGCTGAGGATGGCATTTTTCATCCTAATGCCATCTGTAAAGTTCACAGTTACCTTTTTAATACCATATTTTATGCACAGTCTTATTTCCATGGCTTTTTAAATGCCTTGCTTAACATGCCAAGTTTGAAAATGTGTTTATTAATATGATAGCAAACTGTCATCACTTTGTACAGAAGAACAATTAATTCTCTTGCATCTTCTTTGATGAATGCTTCCCCTGTATGTAGATTTTTTTATACTATTCAGGATCTAAGCCTATGTCAAAGGTTTTTGCCACTTCAAACATTTCGCTTCAGACTGACACAACACTGTTGCTCTTCAAATTGTCCTCCTTGTGGGGCAGGACTGAAGGGATTTTCCAGTTACCATAGAGCTCTGTTGTAATATAGATATTGAGGGACCAGGATAGTGCCAACTTTTCATTTCATTATCATACTCAATAAACGTTGAGACAGGTAGGTGATATGGTGGATAGAATACTTGAAGACTTGTCTTCAATCTGACCTCAAATACTTCCCAACTGTATGACCCTGAGCAAGTCATTTAACCTTTTTCCCTCAGTTCCTCATCTATAAAATGAGCTAGAGAAGAAAATGGCAAACCAGTCCAGTATCATTGCCAAGAAAAACCCAAATGGAGTCACAAAGAGTTGCACATGACTGAAATGGCTGAATATGAACTATAAATATCCCTCAATATAATCAAGTCTAAGATCATACTTCAGGTATCATAGACTTAAGAGTTGGATGGCACTTTAGAGGTCATCTATCCACGTTCCTCATTTTGCAGATGAAGAGACTGAGGCTCAATGAGTCCCATGGTTACAAAATTAGTAATTATCCAAGGCATGATTTGAACTCAGATCCTCACACTCTGTATCCCATGTTCTTTGCATTAAGAGACATTCTATAATAGGGTTTTATTATCTTCTTCCCACTGTAGAATTAAAAAGGTAGAATGAAAAGTTTCAAAGAGATATTTAAGTTCCATCTTAAAGAAAAATCTTGAATTATGAGAATTATTAAAAAGTAGAATAGACTGCTTCAGGAAGTAATGGATATTTTACAATTCCCATCCTTTAAACGTCTTCAAAAAGAAGTTGAATGATCACTTACTGAATACTTTGTAGATGATATTCCTGCTCATTCAGTTACTCAACAAGCTTTAATTAAGCACCTATTATTTGGCTATATTGTGTTAGACACTGGAAACCCAAAGACAAAAAACGAAACTTTCCTGCCCTCTAGGACTTTGCATGTGTACAATCTTCAGAAAACACAATTTGGACTACAGAGGATCTGAAATTCCTTTACCCTCTTTATTTCTTCTTCAGTCCTTATAAGTTTAAGCACTTAGTCGAAGTTCTATACTAAGGAATTTCTATTTGGTTCTAGATTGGATTAGATGACCTCTGAGTTTACTTTTCCTTCTGAAATTCTATGATTCTTCCTTCATACATATACCCAGAGGCTAAGATAACATTCAGATTTCACTCCAGTAGTACTCTGTCTTTAAGAAGCAAATTACTACATCCAATAATTCAGACTCCACTTAGTTTGGATCTAGGAATGACTAGACTGGGGCTGGTTAACCTTTACTCCATCTATGAAAAAAGGATTTGCTAATGAAATTAATAATGAAAGGAAGAAAGATTACTGTGGGGCCTATTTAGCAAACATAAGAGAAGAAACTCCTTTCAAGTATCCATTTATATTCAAATGGTACAGAGTAATTACAAACCATTCTGACTCTTCTTGCTTTTATAGTGCCTCTTCACTATAAAACTATTTCCAGAAAAGTGCTACTTTGGAGGGCACAGGATAAATCTACTTATTAAATAACCCAAGTATGTGTTTCTATTTAATCAACATGTTTCTGTTTTTTCAAACAATTAAACACTCTAAGCAAACTTGTCTCCCAACAACCCTGTGAAGGATTCTGTATCAAGATCTTGCCTCTCTTCCAGCATAGGGTCTTAAACTAGTGAGAATCATCAACAGAGAGGAAGCCCAAGAAAGTCCCAAAGCCTTCTTTGGAACTGTTGCTGCTGTTATTGTTTGTACTTCATTCTCAAAGGAGCATCAGGGAGGAGATGCCATGACATGCATTGTGAATTGGATTTAAGTGAGGGAGGGCTGTGCAAGGTCACCTGCCTCACTTTCCCCTCCAGAACCATTTGGATCCAGTGGGCAGATACCAATCAGGATGATTAGAAATGGACAATTAGTAGGGGGACCGAAGGTAGTAAAGACATTCTTAAAAGACACAGCTTGCTCAACACAGAGACAGACAATCAACATGTGGGAAACTTTCCTGGTAAAATCACCTCAGTCATTTCAATATCATCCTTCTGAATGAACTGAAAATGGCATAATGTTAACATTAGCAAAAGAGTCTTCCAAATGGGAAAATTCTTCATTTCTAGAAAGATGATGTTAGCTAAAACTGTGATAAGTTTGCAAAATGCTTTACAAAGAATAACAATAATAATAATAATAGCTAATAATTATATAGTGTCTGCTATGTATGAGAAGGGCACTTAGGTGGTATAAAGCAGGAAGTCTAGAGTAAGGAAGATTCATCTCTTTAAATTCAAATCCAGCTTCATACACTCACTAGTTATGTGACTTTGAACAATTCACGTCAACCTTTTTACCTCGGTTTGCTCCTCTGTAAAAATAAGAGGGAAATGGCAAACCACCCCAGTATCTTTGTCAAAAAAAAAAAAAATCCTAAATAAGGACATAAAGCATCAGACACCACAGAAAAATAATCAAACAAAAATAACTATGTGTATGGCACAGTGCTAAGTATCATTTCAGTCTTATAACAACCTTGGGAGTCAGGGGCTATTATTACTTCACTTTACAGGTAAGAAAACTAAAGCAGACAGTAACTTAGCTAAATGCCTGAGGCCACATTTGGACTTGGGCTTTCCTGATTCCAAGTCAAACTTTCCATCCTTTTGGCTCCAAACTTTTAGTGTGGAAGAGTAAAAAGAATGCTGGCTGGTAGTCAGGACAGACCTGGATCTGCTCCTTACTACCTGTGTGACTTCAGGTATGTCACAGACCTTCTCAAACCTCTGTTCTTCGTCTATAACGCAGGAATAAAATATTCCTCTGATTATCTCCCTCTCATGGTTGTTATAAAAATCTAATAAAATCATGTCTGTAAATAGCTTTGCAAACCTCAAAGCATTATGTGTATTTATGCATGCATGTATCAGCCATGATTATTTCTTGTATATTTGTGTTCACATATATTCAAATATGCTAAAACCTCGTCTTTCTCCATAAGAGGCAATGATATAACTAGTCTTTGTTCCCACCTCTCTACATCTGAGTAGCCAAACAAAAACTCTTGATACCTATAGAAAGAGGTTAATTCATAGAATCATGGGATAATAGATTGAAGCTGAAAGGTCATTTTTTTTCTAACTTAATCATTGTATAAATGAGGAAACTGAGTGCCAAGAAAGTTAAATAAGCTGCTGATATCGCACAGGTGGTAAGTAGCAGAATCAGGACTTGAGTGAGGTACTCTAACTTAAGTGGCAATGCTCTTTCTACTACAACTCTGCTGGCTCTACTAACTTTTTAATTTTTTTTAAATTTTGCTCCACTCCCCCAAAAAATCTTTTTATAAAAATAATCTGTGACCCATACATTTATTCTAAAAAACCAAAGCAGATTACAATATCTTCACTTTTTCAATTTATTATTTCATGGCAGCCCTTGAGGTTCCCGAGGACAATTGAATATTTCATAAAAAAAAAAAAATAAGCACTTAGGAAATTACTGGTACAAAAATTTTAATCGGCTCCCGTCTAGCTTTTCCATATGTGGGAACAGAGGAAGCTGATGAAGGTGCAAGCCAGAGCAAATCCAGCTCCTCCTCACCCATCCATCAGCATTTCCCTGACCCAAAGTATGGCACTGAAGAGATAAGAATTAATACTGGATTTCTGGAGTCCTGAAATACTTCTGATAAAGACCTTAGAGTAAATCCAAATTGTAAACAGTAGCAAATAATTCCTGTATGCACAGCCCAAGTCCACTGTGCTAGAATGGGAAAGAGACCATTCCAGTCACCAACTCTCTGATGAGAGAAGAGTCCCGAAGAAGTTAAGTTATTTGTATCAATATCATACAAATGGTAAGTGGTACAGGAGGAAGCTGATCTAGGATTGATCTTTAATCCCAAAGTGAGCCATTTTTTCTGCCGGACCAGACTATATTAAGATCTACCCTAGGAATTAGATAGCAAGGAAATCAAATCAGTCAATACTTAAGGAAATTAATTCCCACTATTCACTGAAAGGCCAAATACTAAAGCCAAAGTTTAAATACTCTGTCTATATAATAAGATGGAATTCATTGGAAAAAATGAAGGCAAAAGGAGAAGGGGACAGCAAAGGATGAGGTGGATCAATAGCATCATGGACATAGCAAACTGAGCTTGGATGGACTTCAGGGGATAATAGAGAATAGAAGGACCTTATATGTTGTGGTCCATGAGTCACAATCAGACATGAGGGAACAGCCAAACAACAACAGCCACAATAAAACAACAAAGTGCTTTGGTTCACCATTACCTTATGAAGGAGGACGAACAAATGTTACTGACTCCATGTTATAGAAAAGGAAAGAGAGACTCACAAGATTAGGAGCCATATCCAGAACCAAACTGGTTCATGTGGTACAGAACCAAACTGACAAGTAAGAACCAGAACTCAAACCTAGATTTCTTGTACTGAGAACCAGACACCAAAAACTATTAAGCGGAGCATTATCATTGATGATGAGTGATGTTGGCCCTGAGAAAGATTCCTTCTGTTTACTAAGTATTCTGCCTTCAGAAAATGGGCAACCAGAATCTAACAAATAGAGACTTGGGAAAGTAACAATTAGTTTGCCAAATGCTTTACACACATCATCTCATCTCATCCTCATTAACAACCTTCTCAGGTACATGCTGTTACTGCTACTTTAAGCCTCACTTTCCAAATGAGGTAATTAGACTCAGGGAACTAAGATTTACTTTTTAAATGAGGTAATGAGGGCAGCTGGTTGGGACTGGAGACAAGAATACCTACTTCAAATATGGCCTCCAACATTTTCCAGCTGTCTACCTCAGTTTCCTCATCTATAAAATGAGCTGGAGAAGGGCTTAGTAAACCACTCTAGCCTCTTTGCCAAGAAAATGCCAAATAGGATCACAAAGAGTCGGACAGGAGTGAAACAAATAAACAACTTAAAACTCAAAGTTCTTAAGAATTTAGGATATAACTTTAACATATTTAAGATGTATTGGTCAACCTGCCATCTGGGGGAGTGGGAGCAGGGAAGGAGGGGAAAAATTGGAACAAAAGGTTTGGCAATTATCAATGCTGAAAAATTATCCATGCATATATCTTGTAAATAAAAAGCTATAATAAAAAAATTTTAATTAAAATAAAAATTTAGGATATATCTAGAAATGAAAGAGAACTTAGATGGCAATGTAGTCTCACTTTCTCATTTATAGATGAGGAAACTGAGGTCCAGAGAGAACCTAATAATTTGCCCAAAATCACAGAAGAATTTTTTTTAAGCCAAGATTTGAACTAAGGTTTTCTATCTCTAAAACACAGTTTCTTTCTGCTGTATCACACAGGTGAGATTCAAAATTAGATCTTCCAGATAGATCTCTCCACTGTGCCGTGCTCCCTTTTACCGTAGCAGCAGTGCCTAAGATAAGGAGAAATTGCTGACCTAAAAGATCACACATTCTCTGTTTTATAGAAACTTGGAAAATTCCAACTTATAAAACTGATGAATTTAGATAATCATTTTAAAAGGACACCATGATCTTTAAAATAACATACTTTCCTGGAGCATCCTAAATTATTTTCTTTATGAAAATTTAATCTATTCTCATAAATATATTTATTGCATAAAATGGAATACAATCATATTTTAGACCACTGATTTAGAGCTGGAAATGCCCTTAGAGGTGTTTAGCTCAAGTCTGTTTTATAAATGTGAAAACTGAGACCCAAAAGGTAAATTTGTCCAAAATTAAGTAAGTAATAAGGAACAAAGCTGGGATTTGAACTTAGCATAGTAAATAGAGTGCTGGGCCTAGAGTCAGGAAGACTTATCTTACTGAGTTCAAATCTGGCCTCAAATACTTACTAGCTATATGACCCTAGGCAAGTCATTTAACCCTGTTTGCCTCAGTTTCCTCATCTTTTAAATGATCTGGAGAAGGAAACAGCAAACCAGCCAAGTATTTTTGCCAAGTAAACCACAAATGAGATCACAAAGAGAAAGACATGACTAAAAAACACTTAAACAACAGCAACCTCTTATTCCAAATCTAACTCAGTTCACTTAACTGTGTTGTTTCTTGATCAAGAATACTTTTTTAGAGATTCCTAGTGGAGTTCTCTCCCATTGTATATCTGTATACCCAGAAAAAGAAGGACTAGCCTTCACCTAAGCTGACAATGCCATTTCCCTAAAGTCATGGTCTCAGCAGAATGGCTGGAGTCCTGGGAAATGAAACTTTTCCATTGAACAGTTTCATCCTAAAAGTGCCACTGTTCATTATATCTGCAGATTGTATTACTGACCCACAGTTAGTCAGACTTGGATTGGAGGATTTGGTTCCCAAGTAGTCAGGATGGATTTATATGTATCCATCCACAACTCCTTATTTTCTTCTTTAAGAAGAAAATGAAGAATGAAATTGAAATTTGAAACAAATAAAACATAAAAATTTGTCCTGCACTCAGAAACCTATTTATTGCAAAAGGAGAAATGACTAAATAAATTTTGAATCACAGATTTAGAAAGGTCCCTTTGAGATATAGCAATGGAAGGCAATGTGCAGAGAGGAAAGAGAGGGTCAGAAAGAGATTCATGGAGAAATTTCAAAATCCTATATGGCTTGTTTACCTTATTGACTAAAAACTCTCAGGAGTTAGATCTATAGTTTAAGACTATAGAACAGAGCAAAACTGACTAATTCACAGCAAGATCAAGCCCATGGATCTGGCTGAGATATCCCACATGTGTGAAAAGGACTTGATAATACCTGAGGTCTCTTCCAACTTTAAGGTACAGTGATTGTAAATCACCCTTCTCTAAGCACTCAAGGGAATTATGTAGAGGGAGAATGAGAGTGGCAAGTAGGGGTCCACAGACAGATTTCCACATCTTCTGTCTCAGTGTATATAATTTACTACACTTCCCCCCAATATACACATATACCTTGCTTTATCTTGTCTCTCCCAAGCCATCACAATACCATTTCAATGGGCAATTATTTCCCAAGAGCTTATTGGAGCTACCACTGCCTGGAGCAGGCAGTGTTCCTCACATTGCATATGGGGTCTTATACTAGCTCTGGGAGGACTTTTCCTTGTTCCTTTCCTTGGAGAGGCAGAGAAGTACAGTGAAAAGTAGCAAGGTTGGAGGATGTGACTTCAAATCCAGCCCTGCTATTTATTTGTTGTGTGACCTGAAGGAAGTTTTTTAACCCTCATCTATAAAATGAAAGGAATGAATGAGACGGCATCTAAAATCCCTTCCAAATCTTAACCCCATCATTCTATTTATTAAAGACTGTCCCAGACATAGTAGAGATATAGATGAAGTATAAAATGTGGCTCCACAAGGATCTAATTGAGTGATAAGAGAACAAACATATTTAATAATAAGTGACCTCTGGATCACTACAGAATAAATTGAGAGAATAAGTACATAAGTAAATTATGTGGTCAGATTCTAATAATGCTATTGTAAGTAGGGTAGGAAACTGAGAAAAGGGCAATCAATATAGGCTGGCTCAGAGTTCAAAGCATTTATCTCAACAACCAGCAGTCAAACAAAGCTATTTAATCAGGGAAGGTTTCACAAACAAAGAATAATAGTCGTAAGATCTTGAAGAATGCGTAGAATTTGACTAAATGAGAGTAGAAAGGCAAAGACTTTTACTTTAATAGCACAGGTCCACATGGAAAGCAAATAAATAATCTTTTAGAATAAGTAGCAAGGAATATTTGTTCAGTCAGTCAGTCAGTCAACAAGTTCCATCTTAAAGATAATCCCCATGTCTTAGGCAAAATTGAAACTATTCCCAAAATTGTGAATCTTGGGTCTTCCTTTGCAAAGTCCATGAAAACCAATCTTCCTCTTGACAATGGTTAATAAATCACTATACCCATTCTCCCAATCTCTAACCCACCCCACCCCATCTTCCCAAGACAGTGATAGTGTTTTCTAGTTAAATCTACTAAAAGAGAAAACTGCACAGAACCCTGAAATCAAAGTCGCCATAATCACACCGAGAAGAAATTTCAACCCCTCCCCCCTGAACATTCTCTACTGGCTTTTTTCCCTATGATTAAGATGTTAATTTGCTTTAGAGATCTGGGCTCTTTCTCACTTCTTTTCTGGGAAAAAAAAATCTTGTTAATTTATTACACTAAAAGTCAATGAGCATTCTGCCCCAGACTCATATCCTTTTCTCTCCCCTTGACTCCCCAGAGCCAGGAATGGGATCAAGGGTTGGGGAGAGGAGGAAGGAGGGGGGAATGGTATGACTAAGTATGGAGGCAAAGGAAAGCAGAAAGACAATGAGGCTTTTAAAAAGGAACAAGAAATCTGATGACCAGCTAGCAATCCCCTAGCAAATACAAAGGCACTCCAGCTGATGCTGGCTATTCACAGACCTATACTTCCACCTAGAGTTCCAAAAATCCCCTACGCATGGATTTTCTGCCTAGCAACTCTGTTTCAGTGCGGTTTTCACAGTATCATATTCCAAAGCCTTCTTAAGAAAGGAGTTAAGATGGGGAAGATGGAGAAGCTCACTGCTTACTCTAAACGCTTAAATCAATCCTTTTTCTTCAAGTTAGTTTTTTTCTTCATTTAGCTATTATTCCCACCCTTCTCTAGTATCCAGTCCCTTTTATAAAAAAGCTATATGGTAGTTTAAATAAAGCAAGCCTGTTCTCTCCAGAATGCACTACGAAACCTCCAAGCCCCAGGAACTAAGAGGTCAGTTCTCATCTTCACATCTTTCTGGTCACACCCACTTTGAAACAAAAATATTAGCTAAAGGGATGTTCCCACAACAATCCTGAGAGGTAAAACCCCACACAACAATATTGTGAGGTAGATCAATCAGCTTCATCACCTAGTAGTCCTCCCCTCTCATTCCTCTCAATCACCCTCCATATGCAAGAAGTTACCAAATCTTCCCGATTTTGTCTTTTCAACATTTTTTCCATCTGTCTCTTGCATAGCCACCACAATCCCTAGTTTAAGGCTCCTATCATCTCTTACTTAAACCATCACAATAGCATCCTAACCAGTCCTTCCCCTTCTCCAATTCATCCTCTACACAGTTGTCAACATGATTTTCCTAATACACAGATATGGCCACATGATTCACTTAATAAAAAAAAAATTACTTCTAGTATTAAGTATACACTCTCCTGTTTAACATTTAAATCCTTTCACAACCTGTCAACACCCTATCTCTGAAACCTTATTACATATTACTCCCTTTTAGGAACAGCATTGTTGAAGCAAATTAGCTTTCTTTCTGCTCCCATCTCTGCCTTTGCACTGGCTTTCACTTCCAACCTAACTTCTAAAATCCCCAATTTCCTTCAAGACTCATCTTCTCTATGAAGCAGTACCTTCCTCCCATTATCTTTTATGTATTTTTTATTTTTTAAATGTATTTACCTATTATCTGTCTCTATAGATACATTTAGATCCTTCTAGATCTGTAGAGATCCATAACTATAGATCTAAATTCATCTATAGAGAGATGATAGATAGATAGATAAATATTGTCTCTTCTTACTAGTTCATAAAATTGGGGCAGCTAGATAGCACAGTAGATACCACACCCCTGTAGTCAGAAAGACCTGAGTTCAAATCCTTCCTCAGGCATTTAATATTTATTAGCTGTGTAATCTTGTGTGATCACCTAACCCCAATTGCCTGTGAGGGACAGGGGGAAAACTAGTTCATTAAATTAGGTATTATTTCACTTGTCTTTGAATCCTCAGCACCTACTACAATAACTAGCATTTAATAGGAGTTAAATACTGATTGATTGGCTAAATCGACAATTTTGTACTTGGTTTCTGCTTCCAGTCTCTCCCCTCTCTTTGGCATCCTTTAAATACTTATCAAAATTGTTCCCAAAGGAATAAATCCCTAAAGGACAAATCCCATATCACTTTACTACTAAAATCCTTCGTGGCTTCCCATTGACAGGAGGATAAAGTCACATCAACAGGTCAAACACCATCTCCTTCAACACCCCAGCATGGATTATTACCTTGAAAGAACTATCTCTGTCCTACCACTAGTGAGTTCTTCCTGAAACCCTCCACATTATGAAAGTGCCCAGGTTGATCTGTCTTTATTCCCCTCCCAATTTTGTTCCTCTGGATTTCAAAATCAGGCTTTCCTAATACCTTCCAATCGCCCTACTCTACTCCCACCCTTCTTTGTCCAGCTTTTTTGTGCTGTCTTCCCTTACTGGATTATAAATTCCTTGAAGACAGGAGCTCTCTATCTTCTTGCTTCCATTTGTATAATTACTTATCACAAAGTTTAAGAGACTTGTGCAAAATCATACAGACAGTAGCAAAACTGGCTTCACATCCAAACACTCTGACTTCTAAGCCAACCTTTTTTCTCACTACATAAAACTTGTCTATATACATATTATATCTCCTTCTACCAAAATAAGATCCTTAAGGGCAGGATCTCTTTCATTTTTTTAATTCGGATCTTTAGCAGGTAAACACAATATAGATTTTCTGAATTTAATTAAGAAATTGATAGTTAAATGTAAAAAAATAAAAGATATCACCTTAGCTTCCTACATTTAGCCAACCACTTACTAGATTTCAGGTCACCCACTTGATTTCTTTAGGTATCAGTTTCCTCATGAAAAAGCTAGATTTAGTGGCCTCTGAGGTCCCTTCCCATTAAACAATCCTATAAATTTTATCCAATACACAATTGATGCAATAAACATGATACAGGTAAAAGAGTGCAAGATCTGAAATGAGATGACCTGGATTAATTTACTCAGGAAACATTTTTATAAAAGACAGTTCCTGCCCTCAAGAAGCTTACAATCTAATGAGGGAAGACAACATATAAACCAATATATAAAAAGTTATATCCAAGATAAATGGGAAATAATTATCAGAAGGAAGACACTGGAATCAAGAGGGATTAGGGAAGGATTCTTGTAAAAGATAGAGTTTTAAGTATTTAAAGGAAGCCATGGAGGTCATCAGTCAGAGCAGAGGAAGGACCTTATTCCAGGTGTGGAGCACCAATAGAAAAGACGTCCAGAACCAAGAAATAGATTTTCTTTTACATGGAACAGTAAGAAGACCAGAATCACTCAATCAGAGAATATATGTTAGGGAGGAGGGTGTAATAAGACTGGAAAAGTAGGAAGGGTCTAAGTATGAAGAGCTTTGAATGCCAAACAAAGCATTCTATATTTTTTGTCTCTTCCTATTATTCCCTGTGAGACACTGGGCAATTTACTTGACTTCTCCAGGCCTCATTTATCTCATTTATAAAATAAAAGGATTGGACTAGATGACCTCTAAGACTTTGGAGGTAATGACAGTCAAAACTGTGATCCGTACAATTCTAGAAGTACCAAAAGAAGGCAAGCAAAAATAAACAGGCATGAAAGAAATACCCACATTGATGAGATCACAGACCCACTGGAATAACGGAATGTAGAGCATTAGTGGAAGTATATAGTATATACTGTTTATATGTATGTATATACAAAATGTGTTTAGATAGACAGATAGATAAAAATAAGTATATACTACAGGCAGCAGAGAATTTCTTGGAGATTGGCCCGCTCACTATTCTCACTAGTGTTTGCAGCTAGGAGACCCTCAGGACTCTTGTAACATTATCACAGTGGTTGCTATCAATTTTATTTAATCTCATCAGCTTCATGCTAAGCCTAGATGACTTGGCTGCTACTCCACAACACATTGGATATATAACTAGTGAGACTTGGCATATATTGGGTAATACTTAGTGCAAGACTTGGTACCTCAAAGAACCACTATAATTTTAACATTTTTCAGATTCTATTGACAGATAATAAACACAATCTTGCAATTTAGATGATCTACATTTCCACAAAATCTTTTTTTTATTATATAATGTTGGTAATAATAAAGTTATATATGGGGAAAATAAATAGGGTGATGACTACAAGTAATGCCCAACTTTAAAACAGGCTGTGTGCTAAAAGTCACTTGTAAATCTTGTTGGAATTTGCATTTTTCCACAGAAACAACATGGCAAATGGTGATTGGGTTCACAAGTCAACCCATAAACACTTAGCTAACTCATAATATGCCTGAAATATAGTATTAACACTATGCTTTCAACTATACCTGACAGCTCTTTATAATTCCTTTTTGGAAAAATGCAATCCAAGTTTCATTTCTGAATGATAAAAATGTATTTCCTCCTCCTCTAAGCAATGGACAGTAAATATTTAAAGAGAAAGAGATGGAGGTAAGGAGAGAAGGAAAAGGTAAATTCTGAAACCAATTAACTTTTTGCATTAAAAAGTAAGTACCTCTTTTGGTTTATAAATGACAAATCACTAAGATAGAATCATTACTTAAACACAACTTCAAAGAAAGTGACAGATATGGAATGTTGAGGAAATAAAGTCACAGAGAATAGAAGAATCAGAAATTAAATGGTCCTTACAGGAAAAGGGGTTCAAGGGTTTAGGCACTAAAAAAAAATCACAACACTGATAAACTTTTTTTGATGGTTCTGGATTTTATCCAGAATAAGTTTTCACAGGGACTAGAGAGAAAGTACACAAAGTCCACTTAGTACAGCAGCAATCCTTTTAACTCTTCTCTGGTCAGTAATAAGCCGGACATCTCATCAACCATGCTAAAAAGACCCACAGATGGAATTGCGCTTGACACCATTAACTCTTCTCTGTGAATCTTCCAACATATGATGATGGATTGCTCACAATGATGGCTAATGATCAAAGAAACGGGACCACCCTGGGTCTCACTGTGTTAAGACACAAAACAATTGATCAATGATGCTGCAAAGAGTCTAGTTGCAATAAATGCCATTAATACTTTTGGTACCAAGTATATGACTGACTGTAGATTTGATGATGAAATTGTACAGTCAGACATAAGACATTAGCCTTTCAAGTGGGGAAGAATGGAGTCAGGGCTAAAGTCCAAATGAAACACAAATAAGAGACCAAAAGCTTCTCTCCAGAAGTCTCTTCTATAATTCTGTTTGAGATAAAAAATATTACAGAAGTTTATGTTGAAAAACAAATCTTATGGTAACAGTTTGAAAGTACTTTAAAGATGCTGGGACTGTCACAAGGTGCTCAGACTTTTCAGGGAACTTCTATTTTGTTGTTGTTGTTCGTTCTTTCAGTTGTACCTGATTCCTAGTGATCCCATGGACCATAGCACCCAGGTATTCTATCCTCCCCATCCCCCAAAATCTGTTCACAATCTTGTTTGTAGTTTCCACAAAATTTTCTCTACTTCTGTCTCCTCTGCTGTCCCATTCTCCTTTGTATATATATAATCTTTCCCAACATCAGGGTCTTTTCCAATGTGTCCTGTCTTCTCATGATGTGGACAAAATATTTAAACTTCAGCTTCAATATTTGTCTTTCTCATGAGTAGACTGAATTAATTTCTTTAAGTATTGACTGATTTCATCTCCTTGTCATCTAAAAGACTCTCAAAAGTCTTTTCCAAGACCATAATTCAAAAGCACTCATTCTGTGGTGCTCAGCTTTTTTATAGTACAACTCTCACAATCATATATTGCTACTGGAAAAACCATAGCTTTGACTAAATAGACCTTTTTCAACAAGATGATGTCTCTGCTTTTTAACATGCTGTCCCAATTTGCCATAGCTTTACTTCCAAGGAACAAGCACCTTTTAAATTTCATGGCTGCAATCACAAGCTGCTGTAATCTTTGAGCCCAACAATAAAAAATCCGACACTACTTCCATTTCTTTTCCCTTATTTTCCAAGAAATTATGGGATCAATCGCCATGATCTTAGTTTGTTCATTTTTAATGTTAACTGTCAAGCTCACTTTTATACTCTCTTCTTTCACTTTCATCAAGAGGCTTCTTAATTCTTCTTTACTTTCTGTATCAGAGAAATATCATCTGCATAACTGCAATTGTTGGTCTTTCTTCCAGCAACCTTAATTCCACTTTGATTTGTGCAGCCTGACATTTCCCATGATGTATTCTGCATATGAGTTAAATAAATAAGATGACAATATATATACTTTGTAGTTCTCCTTTCCCAGTATTAAATTAATTAGTTGTTCCTTATTTGGTTCTAACTTGCTTCCTGATTTGCATAGGGGTTCTTCAGGAAACAAATAAGATGATCTGGTATTCCCATCTCTTTGAGGACTTGCCACATTTTATTGTGATCCACACAGTCAAAGGCTTTAGTGTAATCAATGAAATAAAAGTGGATGTTTTTTGGGGGGAATTCTTTTGCTTATTCTATAATCCAGTAAATGAAGATAATTTGGTCTCTAGCTCCTCTTCAAAAATCAGCCTGCATTTCTGATAATTCTTGAGCTAACACGTTGCTAAAGGCTAGCTTGCAGAAAGAATCTTATGCATAGCCTTTCTGGTGTGTGGAGTTCAACTGTTTGGTAATTTGAACATTCTTTATCCTTGACCTTTTTTCAGGACTGGAGCATAAACTGATCTTTTTCATCCAATAACCACTGTTGAATTTTCCAAATTTTCTGGCATATTGAGGTTATTCTTTAACAGCATTATATTTTAGAGTTTTAAATAACTCAGCTGGAATTTTACCAATTCCACCCACCTTATTGTTATCAATGCATCTATTATTAACTATAAAAGTTGCTGATATTATTTATGGTTTGTACAAGAAGGTTGGGTGCCAAGAGAAATCTACATTTGGATCTTTGACATCCAAAAGTAGCATTTTCAAGAATTCCATTTTCAACATTTAATATGGTACCTTTGAAATCAAATCCATATCTGGAAACATTGAGTGGATAGGATTTTGACAACCACATGGTCAATCATTTCATTGCTGAGTTCAAGCAAATGCATAAGATGACATTAGTAATAAAAAGACTACTTGCTGGCTTCACATCACTTTGTGAACATGTGAAATATATCTTTTCTTAAGTACCCAGGTCAGTACTGAGATTGACTCGCTCAATGACAAATCAACTTTTATACCTTTAACATCCATACCTATTTTGGGGATCTGAATACTGACCTTTCCTGTGGCACATGAAAACTGATAGAAAAGACTATAAGGATTACCAAAATAGGGAAATCACAGATCCATGACAGTGTCCTGGTGAGTGAGCCCAATCCCAATGTAAAACATGCTGATGTCATAAATTTGTTGCAGAGCCCTAAGAACAGGTCAACCTTGAAACCTGATTTCTCTGCATAATTGCTTGGTATCCAAGTCCACAAGATGCACTGACTGGAAGAGAATTCTTCTTTCTTTAGAAGTCATTTATTTCTGTAGATATTCTTAGAGTGACATTCTGAAATTCTTGGATGAAGGTCAGGAAGTAGAAAATAAAGGCAAAAGCCATCGTCCACTCACAGATTGCGCTTACTACATGATATATGGAATCCTTTTCTTCTGGATTCCACTCCAATTTTGTTATGGAAATTAGTGAGGCACAAGAAATCGTGGGAATTACAGCAGCACATGGCAGGACAAAGATGGCCATCCTTATGACAGACTGAAGTAGGATGCACATAACTCCACAGACAAAAGCCAACAAGACACCTCCATCACTTCAGCTCACTCCATCACTCCAGCTTACTCCATCACTTAAGCACCTACATCACTTCAGCTCACTCATCACTCCAGCTCACTCCATCACTTCAGCACCTCCATCACTTCAGCTCACTCCATAGGACTTGCTGCTCTTTCTCAAGGTATTGAGACTGACAGGGCGTTATGACCATTCTGATTAAATACACTACACCACAATCCCCATCCAACAGACACAGACCTTTACCACTAACTCAGACAACTTGCTTGCTAGGTTTATTCATGTTTATGAAGTGAGAGAACAATGACAAAGGAAAGTTGCTGACCTGACAAATTTAAATTCATAGAAATCCCCTCTATCCTCCAAAGCATTCCTCAGATTTGATTCTGACATTGATGCAATGCATTTGCTGTTGATAAGAATATGGGCAAGGATAGTAAAATAATCATAATCAATGACAAAGGGTACCTAAGCAAAGAAGGGCATATGGTTGAAGAAACTTAGAAATACCAAGCTGAACTTTTTCTTGTGGCAAGAAACTGGAAATTGAGTAGATGCCCATCAACTGGGGAATGTCTGTATAAATTATAATATACAAATGTAATAGAATATTATTATTCCATAAGAAATGATAAGCAGGCTGATTTCACAAAAGCCTGGAAAGATTTATAGGAACTGATGCTGAATAAAGCAAGCAGAAGTAGATCATTGTACACAGTAACAAGATTATATGATGATCAACCATGATGGACTTGGCTCGTTACAGTAATGAGGTGATTCAAGGCAATTCTACTAGACTTGTGATGGGAAGTGCCATCCACATTCAGAGAGAGAACTACAGAGCTGAATATGGACCAAAGCATAGTATTTTCACCTTTTGTTGTTACTGTTACTACTACTTGGAAATTTTTTCCCCTCATGTTTTTTTTTCCCTTTTGATCTAATTTTTTTATACAACATGGAAAAATGTATAGAAGAATTGCTTACTGTCTTGGGGAAAGGGGTGGGATGGAAGGGAGAAAAAATTGGAATACATGGTTTTGCAAAGGTGACTGTTGAGAACTATCTTTGCATGTATTTGGAAAAAATAAAATATTGTTTAAAATTTTAAAAAAGAAATACAGGGATGAATATGAGAAGTGGAGAGAAAAAATTCAACTATGAATAGGTCTGACCATGCATTGGCTCCCTATCACTTCTAGGATCAGATACAAAATCCTCCTGTTTAACATTTATAAATTAGGATACACACACACACACACACACACACACACACACACACACATATTTCCAGTTTCCTGATCTCTTTCTCCTCTTCCATATATTCTTTGATCCACTGACATTGGCCTCCTGTTCTATGAACAACACATTCTATCTCTCACTTCAGGCATTTCCACTGTCTGTCCCCTATGACTAGAATGCTCTCCCACCTCATCTCTGTCTCCTGACTTCCCTAGTTTCCATTAAATCCCAACTTTAAAACCCCATCAGGTTTCCAATAGGAAACCTTTCCCAACCACTCTCAATTCTAATACCTTCCCTCATAATTATTTTCTATTTCTTTGATATATAGCTTGTTTGTATATGTGTAAGTTTTTCTCTTCCATTAAACTATAAGTTCATTGAAGGCAGGAAATGCCCAGTATAATACCTTGTACATAGTGAGTGCTTAGTAAATGCTTGTTGACTGACTGAATTCACTTGAATCTTGTGCTGTCAACAGGAAGGCTACTGGAGAATAAGAAACTCAAAAGCAAAATTGGCGATGAAGACAAATAGGAGATTCTTGACAAATGTAATAATCAACTGACTTGAGGAGAACCACACTGCTAAGAAGGAAAAATTGGAGAATTATCGGAAGGAATTGGTAAAGGTACGCAACTAATCCCTCTGAGGAGAGTAGAGAGGGACTAGCAGAAAGCTCCTTCCAGATTTTCCATTTCAGAATGGCATCAAAGATGGATATTTTTAAATTTCCACCTGGCTAATACTTCCATGGATGGCAAGATTTCAATATGCATGTTCAGGTACTCTCTTCCTCTTTCAATTCCTTTTTATGTTTAATCTTCTCTCATTAGACTGTACACTTTATGAGATACAAAGACTGCCTTTTGCCCTTTTTTTGTATCTATGTGCCTGACACATGGTTGATGGTGAATAGATGTTTATTGACTCACTGATTGATTGATCATTATTACTGATTTATATCAGAATTGCAGGGAAGCCAATGAACATGTCTGGTGTGTTCCCAGATGTTAGAGCAGCTCTACTTGAAGGTACTTCTAGACGCACCATTGAAGATATCAACTAAATGCACCCAAAGAGAAAGCATTCCACACAGCTTTTCAAAAGTTGGAGGACACAAATTTGTAGTCAATGAGGTCAAGCCTTGGTAGAATACCAGTTTAAAAATAATATTTGAGTTACTGTTTAAATTCCAGGCATTCTGAATGTTTGGATGTGTTGCAGAGGAAGAAAAATGAACAACTATTCACTTTATCAGCACTGTAAACAAGAATTGCAATTCTAGTCCCAGAGAATAAAAAAATGAAAACAATTCATTTCATAATATCTTCAATTACAAAGGACAAGGAAGAAATGGTTATATACCAAATAGTACTCAGAGAAGGGCAAACAGAATATTGGAGGACCTGAAGTCCATACTATATCAACTGAAAGAATGGGGGATGATTAGCCTGAAAAGGAGAAAACATAGGAGGAATACAATAGCTATCTTCAATTATATTAAGGGCTGTTATGTGGGAAAAGGTTTAAACTTAGTTCTCTTTAATTCCAGAGGGCAGAACTATTGGCAATTTGTAGAAATTGCAAAAGAGCAAATTAAGGCTTGATATCAGGAAAAAACTTTAGGTGCATAGCTCTTAAATATAAAACCTAGATGAACCGGTTAAATATGAAATAGAGAGATTATTATTCAAGTATTGGTTAAACTAGATAAAACCAGATAGTAGTCTTATGTGGTTGCATAATGCGTAAATATGGCTTGAGAAAATTTTCAGTAACCCTGAGAAAGCTGGCTGAAAAGATTTTGAATAAAAGTTATGAGAAAAAAACAGATTTATAAAAATTTGTAAAGAGATGATGCATTTGCTTCTGGGAGTAGGCAGCTGAATGTGAATTTGTGTCTCATGATCCAACTTGCAGGTTCTGTTTCCAGAGAATTATCCTATACATTAAATTTTTGCCTCATAATTGGGTCATACAAAGAAAGGCCATCTCTAAGTTTTAGTGACTGTCCAAGGGGTACTGAGCAACTACTTCAAAAAATTAAATTAAAGGAATTTTCTCTCAGTAATTCTATTTGTTATGGTAAAGAACTAAAAACTAAAGAAGCATCCATCAATTAGGAATGGCTAAATAAATTATGATGTGCAAACATGACAGGATACCATTGTGCCATAAGAAATGATTTTAAAACTGGTTTCAGGAAAACCTATAAAAACTTATATGGCCCATGACTTTTTCCAAGATAAACCAAGAATTTGGTGGATGGATGAATTACCTTGGAGTATAAATTACAGTTCTGCTTCTTATTATATATAATATATATATATATTATACTCTCCAAGTATAACCGTGGAGAGATTATTTACATTTACTTCAGTTGTTCATTTGTTGAATAGTGGAGTTGAATTAAATAACATCTGAGAGTCCATCCAGATTAAAATCTATGCTTCTTTGATCTACTATTGGATCTATGATGTCATCAGTGACACTATTCCCTCCAATAATGCAGAAGCTAACCTCTTCATTTCTGCTTCTCCTATGCAACTTTAGGTTGATATTCTCCCATAGATTTGCCCCCAAGGACCCACCAAACTACTAGGGCCTTCCTTACTTTCTCTTGATACAAAGCAAAAACCAGTAGATCAATGGGTTTTGATCACAATTTTACCAACTGACCTTAAGCCAGTCAATTAACTCCTTTGGATCTCAGTTCCTCATCTGTTGAATGAGGAGCTTGTTCTAGAAGTATCAAACATGCAACACATGTAACCCACAATTCCCAAGTGAGGCCCAAGCCAGATTAAAATGTAAGGAGGGAAATCTAACAAAATCAATAAAAATACCATATAATATAGTGGTTTTCTAAATCAATATACAGCCCATAGGGATCCTTATATATGGCTTAGTGATACCCATTTTTATTTGAATTTAATACTATTGGTCTAAATGGTACCTACAAAGTTTTTCCAAACGCTAAATCTGATACAAATAGTTTTTTCTTATGTTCTCAAAATCTTAGATAATAAAATATCCTAGAATTAGGGCCAAAGGGTAAAATGTATATATATACTATATTAATTAACTATAGAAAACATTGATTTTCTCCTCAAAAAAACTGCCTTGTATAAAAACTTAAGAGCATCTGCAGTCAAGGCACCTGACATTCCAGCAGCCTAAATTTCATTGGTTTTCCCAGAAGCAATAGAATTAGTAGTATTCCCTTCCAGCCTGGATATAAGAAACACATGTTTCCCACCCCTAAAAGGTAAGTAATACAAATATTTGCTATCTGTCTAACTTCTGTAAGTCCTGTAGGCTCTGAAATAAGGATCTCAATGCAAAGTCCCTCAACTCTTCTCCATTCTTTCCTTCCTCCCTCCCTCACTGAATGAGAAGGAAGGAGAAGAGGAAGAGGAGGAGAAAAAGAAAGGAAAGGGAGGAGAAGGAAGAGAAGGAGAATGACAAAAAGAAGGAGGAGAAGAAGAAAAGGAGGAGGAGAAGAAGGAAGAGAAGAAGAATGACAAAAAGGAGAAAAAAAAGGAAAAGGAAGAGGAGGATGAGGATGAGGAGGACGAGGATGAGGAGGACAAGGAGGAGGAGGAGAAAAAAATTATAGTACTTTATAGTTTGCAAAGGATTTTACATATATCATTTGATTCTCACAACAACCTTATAAAACAGATGCTGTTTTAGAGAGGAGGATCCTAAGACTGAAAAAATGTTAAATGGCTTGGCCCAGAGTCATAAGAGACAGTATGGGCCTGAGAAGAGGCTTGGATTCCCTTCTTCTATCCAAAGCCTGACCTCTCTGCACTTTCTCCTATATGTTTACAAAGAACTACATTCAGCATTAGAAGAGAACTCATCTGTAAGACTTCTTAGCCCTTCCAAAAAGTACAACTTCTAGTGTGTTTTGCCATCTTAAATTTTCCCATTTTAAAGGGTTCCTTTATTTTACTATTTATCATCATATTTGTGACAGAAGGTATTTATTTGTTTTTTAGAAAAAATATATTAGGCACATGTTTCTACTTTGAAATTATGTTATTAATTTTCAGTATATGCTCCTATATTTGTTTTCCTTTAAAGAGATTTCATTTAAGGACTGTGACCCATATATGCGTTAAGCCCATATATTTGGAACAGCACAGTCTGCATGAATCTGCATACAGTACACAAACACATATCACTTGCAAAGTATCCAGGTTCTTAGCTTTTCATGATCAGCAGTACCTAAAAGGAAAAGAGATATCATTTCTGCACATTCTCAGCTGGAAAGCCCTAATCAGCTTTATTTTAAATCCATCAGTTCAGTGGTTTTGCTTGTGGGCACATTTTCAATTATCCAACTAATCTCAGGAGAGAGCCAGAGGGAAGCGGATGCCTGCCAGCATGCCCTGCAAACAAGTCAGCACAGGGCTTGGCATTTTCTCTATGGAGAGATATTGGACAAACCTTTGCTTTATTTGAATGAAGCACTAGTTAAAAATGGATTTCCAAATAGATCTTTGAGAGGTTTCTTTCCATTTACTAGAAAAAATTAAGAATTAATTTCAATCCTTAATTTAAAGATCTATTTACATTAGTCATAAAGAGACCCTTACCACTTTCAGTTTTCTTTCATCCTCACTTAAATGAAAAGTAGGGCTGGATGACTGGTGCATTACCCATGAGGCACTAAATTTAGATATAAAGTCCCTATCCTATCCACAAAGCTTTAGAATGAGGCAATGATCAAAAAAGCCTGGAGCATGAGTTATTTAGAAGACAGAGTGAGGTGAATGTGAATAAAAAGAAAGACTGAGGGTATCATCAGTCTACCGGAAGAAGAAGGTACATTCTTTCTCTGTGGTCACTTGGACATAATAAAACACCAAGAGATCAAGCAAGAATGCCCTGTTGAGGGGAAATACACACGCGCGCACACACACACACACACACACACACACACACACATCTGTTGATGTGAAAGGGCAGAAAGGTGCAAACTGAGAACACCTTTTAAAAGTGTTGTTTTGCATGATTGCATATGTATAATCTCTATCAAATTGCTTGCCTTGTCAAGGAAGGGTAGGGTAAAGAAAGATGGACCTGTTCTCAGGGACCAAGTTACAAAAACTAGTTTTAAAAGGAAGTTACAAGATGATTCCTTCTCACTTGACACACCTTCTAGTGATATCTTTGAACCATTGCTCAATAGGTCTCTCTCTTCTAACAGAGAATGTCGAACCACATCCCCTCCTAAAATGAGGGAACTCCAAGCAAGGTTCTTGATATTTGTCCCAGATACAAAAGATTCTAATTAAATCTCTTACCTTCCAGAGGTATAGCAAAATTCTGGGCACATGGTAAACACTCAGTAAATACCTAGTGAATATATTGAGCAGAATGAGAAAAATACAAATTCTTATAAAGAGGACATATCTGAGATCAGAGGTCTTATGTCAGATCCAAACTTAAAATGGGAAGTGAATAATATTCCAGGTTATTCTGTGTTTCAGCTATACTACTTAATTTTTAATGAAGATCATGGAATGGGGTTCAAATACTATTTCAACATTAAATTATTACAACATAAATTAAAAAACAAAATCCCTGTAGAGCAAAAGCATTTCTAAGACAATCAGTCTACTTAATTCATGTGTTTCAAATATTAGGCAGTAAAATAAATTTAAATTAATTAAATAAGAGAATTTGGACAATCCTTGAGAATATACTATAGCAAATATGATCCCTGAGGTGTATCTGTTAATTGAAAATAAACAACTATCTAAGCTGAATGTGATGTATATTTTTTAAATGATGATTTTCTGAGAACATTTTTCACAGTTGCTAATAAAACCACCCTAGACATAACAGAGATACTTGTGGTAGGAATAATATGTTACCCCTTCCCTCAACCACCTTCATTCAAATTAAGTTAGTTTTTCTATAAAGTTACCTTAACCATCCTTGAGAGTAGTTTGGCTCAGGGGACTAGAAGTTTAGTCTGTTGATATCACACTTCCTTGTTGTCTCATCACATAGCAGCTACAAGGAGCTCCAGGTGCTCTATGATACCTTTACCGGATGGTCATGATAGACTACTTAAGTAAAGCTCATCTGAATCAACTCAAAGTGTCTCCAGTGTCTATCTTTGCTGAATATTCTTCTCCTTCTACAGGTAAGTAAATCTCTTTTTAGTAATTGTTGAATGACCTATGAGTACCTTGTCTCATTCCAATTTGAACTTAAACTATGATAGGACTTGCTAACTCATATCCAGCCCAAAACAAGACAAAACTCAAGAAAGCAAAACAGGAATAACAGGAGCTGATGCTTCATACAGGACCAGCTCTACAAAAGAACAGTTCCAGTCACAGCAGAAAGTCACTAAGCAATAGTCATTGAAAGGTCCACAACAGATTACCTGCTGTCTTAGGGAGAGAAAAGAGAAGAAAGGAATGGATAAAAAAATTTGGAACTTAAAATCTTATAAAAAGTGAATGTTGAAATCTATCTTTACACATAATAGAAAAAAACAAAACAAAACACTATTAAATTAGAAAAAAACTGAAAAAAAGAAGATCCACAGCAGAACTGTTCTTTTCAGACATGGAAAACAGAGAACCCAAAAGAATCTAGAATAGCTTCTTAAACTGTGAATTACAACCCCATAGGGGATGGTATGACTGAATGTGGAAGTCATAAAATTATGCTTTATCATCAGTAAACATTTGATTTGTATGCCTATTTTATATACCTATATACCTGGGGTCATGTAAAAATTTTTCAGGGGAAAAGGTGTCACAAGTAAAAATAGTTTAAAAAACCCTGCTCTAGAATATAGGATTCTGTCATAGAGTCCCAATATAAACCTTCAGCTACTTTCCTAAGCAATCGTAGTGGTCTGGCTTTAATCTTCTGTTAGCACCATGTATTGCTTCCTAAAATACATCCACCAAGTACTATTCACTGTCTAAGAAATATTCCAAATTTTTAGAGTAAACACATTAACAAAAATCAGATAAGTCAATATGACACTGCACAGAAATAGTATCTTGGTTGAAATATTTAATACTTATCTTCTAGATGAATTTTCAGATTCAGAAGTAAGCGTTTAAGAGATCAGTCTCCTATTAGCCAGTGAGGAAAGAGCAATTCCAACTATCAACTCAAGGAGTCTATGCAACCCTCACAAGTCCAGTATGAATATAGTCAAATAGGTCAAATAGGTTTCTGTAACTTTTTTTTTGATAACACAAACAACCTTTTCCTGGATACATAGGCCCACATCAAATAAAAAGTGATATAGTAGAAAGAGTATTGAATCTAAAGTCAGGGAACCTGGGTTCAAAACCCAGTTCTATTCTCTTATTCCCATAGACAAATCACCTAATCTCTCTGGGCCTTAATTTTCCCATTTATAATGAGAGGAGGTTAGAATAAATAGCTTCTGAAGACCTTTCCTGATCTAAATTTCTGAATCCTAAAATTTGATTTGGTCTCTTTGCCAAAGATAGTGATTCAATTAATTCATCAATAAATATGTTTCATAACTTCATCCTTACACTAGCAATTTCCTAGAAATATTGCTTTCCAAAAACTAAGTTGAACCTCTTCCTAAGAATATATGGTCCTATATCTTTACTAGTTTTTCTTTTTTTTCTTTTTAAAGAAAATAATTCTAGTTTGCTCTTTCTCTGCATACACTCATCTATAAATAATTATTATCCTCTCACCAACTGAGATTGCCCCTAACAATCAACATATTACAAATTGCCCCCTGACATAAACTGTCATTTTTTTAAGGTTCCAGTTACAGATGCTAGATACTGCCAGACCATTACAGATCATAGATTTTAAAGTGGAAAGGAATGGAACAGTGTTTTTATTTTACATATAAAATAAATGATTGAAGACAGCAACGATCCTAGATCATATAGAGAATAAATAGTAATGTGAGCATTGTTTGGTCCAGGAAATTTTCCACTGCACATTTTAGAAATTGTATTTGTAAAAATTGGAAAAAAATTGTCCAATTTTTGAAAATTGTAAAAAAGTATCCAAAGCTAGTTTTAACAGTTTCATTAAAATACCCCTAAATTCACTGATAAGTAACCCAGTGGATAGAAGATTGGCCCTGGAGTCAGGAAGATGAGTTTTCCTGAGTTCAAATCCAGCCTTACTCACTTACCAGCTATTTGATCATGGACAAGTCACTTAATCCTGTTTGCCTCAGTTTCCTCATTTATAAACATTAGCTAGAGAAGGAAATGATAAATCATTCCAGCATCTCCACCAAGAAACTCCCGAATGGGAGTTGAAAACAAATGAACAACAAAACAACAAAATCTCTAATGGTCATATGTATGACACCAAAGTCAGATACAGGAGAAAAAAATTTTTATCGGGTACTCATCATATTACACAAAGAAGACATCTCAATGCTCAACTTTGTCCTAAGCCCAGATCTGATCCTTTTGCTAGACTCTCTCATCCATATAGGTAATAAACTATATTTGCTATAGAGAGCAAAAATGTAACATACAAATCAGAATCACAGGGAAGGACATTCCCAGTAGTTTTCTTGAAAAAATATCAAGAAAGAAGACATAACTTGAGATATATATAAAATAGTGTCCAAAGTATAAGTAAAAATAGGACCAGGACCAAACATGGAGGGGTCTTGAAGGGCACACCTTATTTGACCATCTCCTTTTACTGATAAGAAAACTGAAATTCAGAAAAGGTTAAATGACTTTTCCAAAGTCACATAGCTAGTGACCAGCAGAGACAATATAGAGTCATGCCTTGCAACTCCCAATTTAGGTTACTTTTCATTACACCACACTAAACCTAAAATTAAAGTAATACATTTTAGATATTCACAATTTTTTTCAGAAGCCAATATTTATAAAATCAACATCCCAAAGACTTGGTCAAATGAGAAGGATGACTTAATAAGACAAAGAAGAAAAAAGGAGAGAAAAAGGGACAAAAGAGAAAAACAGAAAGAAAAAGACAGACACACAGACAGAGAGACAGACAGAGACAGAGAAACATAGACCAGAGGCAGGAAACAAACTCAGGTTTCCTGATTCTGGGTCCAATATGAAGCAACCCTCAATACTTTCAGGGGCTGCCTAAACCAGATTTTTAAAATTCAATAAAACATAGATAATATTACATTTTAAAACTATGTCAATATGTAGCCCACAGGGATCCTTATGTTCAGATTAGAGACTCTTGTTTCTATTTCAGTTTGACAGCACTGTAGTACATGATCTCTACTACATCACAACAAATCCTAGTAATAAAAAAAATTGAAGGAAATCAATGTAGTTACACAAGGCTCAAATTTAAAAAAAAAACAAAAATTAAAGAAGATAAACACATCCAAGGATGAATCTAGATGAGTAACAAAAATCTAAACCCAAGGATGTAACTACAATAGGACATGAGGGATGCCTTTCCTTTCCCCATGGCTAGTTATGTGTCCCATAATTATTTCTGAAATTTCATTAAGAATAGTCCAAGTCTATGTAATATTACAGGGTTAGCCACTTTGTACACAGTACTGTGAGTTTGGCAGTATAAGAATCATTTGATAGTACAAAGAAATTGAGACACAAAGTGACTTCCCCAGTCACACAGTCAGTAAGTGTTGGCTTCAGGCTCAAATCTGCTCATTTAAGAATAAGAACATTTTCAATGATCTGATAAAATATCACATTGCCAATACATCATACCACTCCTATTAGTACAAAATCCCTGCTTATGACACTAAAGAATGTCAAGAATTTAGGGAAAGGCAGTAGCCTGGAGATGTCAGCTAGGTGGCTCAATGAATAGAACACAGGTCTAAAGTCAGAAATTCAAATCTGGCCTCGTTCACTTACTAGCTGCATAACGCTGGCCAAGTCACTTAACCCTGTTTGCCTCAGTTTCCTTATCTGTAAAATGAATTAAAGAAGGAAATAGCTAACCACTATCCTTGCCAAGAAAACATCAAAATGAGTCATAACGAGTTCTGACTGAAAAATAATTTCACATACAATCTTCCCAGTTTTTGTGAGGATCAAATAAGATAATATTTGAAAAACGTTTATCAGAGTTTCTGATATATGGTCAGCCCTTAATAAATGTTTAATTCTTTCTTTCTTTCCTTTACTGGTCAAACTACATCTGAGATAGTGTTCCCTTTCCTGAGCATCACATTTTTTAAAGTGTAAGGCATTTTATTTTATTTAGAATTTTAAATAGTTTTCTGTTTTTCCAAATACATGCAAAGGTAGTTTTCAGCATTAATCTTTACAAAACCTTGTGCTCCAATTTTTCTCTCTCCTTCCTTCCCCCTTTCCATGATAGCAAGCAATTCTTTAAACGTTGTAATTCTTCTAAACATATTTTCATATTATCATACTGCACAAAAAGTCATATCAAAGGGGGAAAAAACATGAGAAAGAAAACAAACAACAACAACAAAAAGTGAAAATGCTTTGATCCACATTCAGTATCCATAGTTCTCTCTCTGGATGCAGATGGCACTTTCCATCACAAATTTATTGTAATTGTTGGGCATTAATGTTTTAAAAGGCACACTGACAAAACAGAATGAACCAAAAAAAGTGTGAACAGAATCATGTGGTTCTGGAAACCATGTTGTGAGAAACAATTAAAGGAAATGGCAGTGTGTGATCTAGAAGAGATTTGGGGGAAATTATAGTAGCAGTCTTCATATATTTCAAAGACAATTACCTAGAAGAGAGTCCACATTTGCCCTGCCTATATCAAAGAGCTGTCATTAGGAATGCCCTTTGCAAGTCTTAAAACAATATAGCAATGTCACTCTTGGTAATCCTTGCTGTGGTTGATCTGTCTCCAGAAGTAGGCAGATTTCAACTCAATATAAAAGGAATTTTCTAATAATTAGAGTTGTCTAACAATGGAAAAAGCAGCCTTGTAAAGTAGTGAGCACCACAGGAGTTCAAGTCTTTGAGCAAAGATTATTTGTCAGAATACTTACTATAAAGTAGATTCCCACCTGGACTAAGTAACCTTGAAATCCCCTTTCTACTCCAAGCATTTATGATTCTATGAAATCTAGACAGTTCCAAAACCTCTGCCACTTAAATTGCTAATTTTTCCAAGGAAAAGGATTTCAAATTAAAAACTTGGCCCAGGGTCAATAAGGATTCTGAATTGGATTTACTGAAGCAAAATGCAATTTGATCTTAACAACTGAACCAAAATCAAGCAAAAGTCCATGTGAAATAAAATAGCAATTGAGCCATGTGAATTAATAAGCTAATATATCACACAGGCAGAATAACTTCTCTGCCACTCATCACAGGTATAAAAAGGGCTCATGAAATATCACCCAAGTTGAGGAGATATTTAAACCATAACTCTTATAATTTAAAAAGAGCCAAATATCAAAGAGGTCAAGGAGAGTACAAAAAGCTTAAGTACAAAATTTTTTCACATATGTCTTAGAGTCCTTCCAATGATCCCAGATCTTACCACACTCAAAAGATCGAGGACCCTAACAACAGATCTGGAGATGGAAGTTCAAAGACAATACCCATAGGGAATGATGATGTGGTCCAAGTAGTTGCCACATAAAATAAATCAGAGGTCAGAGTAGGTAAAACCAAAGTATGTCAAACTACCAAACCTAATGGGTCCTAGAAAGAAAGAAGGAAAAAACAGTGAAATTAGTACAGAATTTGTCAGAACAATTTACCTACAGAGGAAAGAACATTATTTAAAAAATTGGTTTATCTTATAGGACTTTCCTGCCTTGGAGAATTATTTTTATAGTAGCCACAAGGCATCTACTCTTCCTCTTCACTCTAATATTGAAATATTATTAAAGAACCAAACTGAGGTTCTTTCATACCTTAAAGAAAACACATTGGGCTTTTTCTCATTGATATCAGAGAGCAAAACAATATCTATCATCTTAGAAATTATTTCTTAGAAATTGAAAATATAGAAAATATTTTGTGTTTCCATTTTTAAATTTGTCCAAGTGGATAATGGTAAGTGAAAAAGTTATATATATATATATAGTTGTAAAAATCCCACCAGGTGCTATTGTATGTGTGTGAGAAAAGGAGAGGGAGAGGGAGAGGAAGAGGGAGAAAGGGGGGGGAGGAAGAGGGAGAGAGGGGGGGAGGGAAAGGGAGAGGAAGAGGAGGAGAGAGAGAGGGGGGGAGAAAGGGGGAGAGAGGGGGGAGGAGAGAGAGGGGGGAGAGAGAGAGAGAGAGAGAGAGAGAGAGAGAGAGAGAGAGGCGCTATTAATAAGGTTCTAAAATATTGCTGGAATACCTGAAATTCTTAATTTTAAAAGAAGCTTATAAAAAGTATATGTGAAATTTAAAAATAATTAATCCATCTTTGGAAAACCACAGTTGTTTTAACCAAGCCAATTAATAAAGGATCAGAAAACTAGTGAGCTAATCTTAAGAATATCCTCTCTCTCCCAGATCCTCTTTATTTCCTATCTTTCACTGTAATACATGAAGATTTTTACCACAAAAGGTAGAAATACTCTTTCCCTGCCTTTGTTGAATTCTTAGAAGAAATTTACATTTCCATCCTTCATACTAACAAGTTTATGAATGTTCCTAACTGGCAAAGGTTGAGAAAAACCAAGCTATTTTCTGTTTCCTAATAAGAGTTGCATATGTATACATACATACATAATAAATATGCAAGATTTAATAAATTTATAGCATGAATGTTATAGATAATTATATATACACATATAATTATGTGGACAATTATATGTATATATATGCACATTCACTCTCCTGTCCTTCCTCTCTCCTTTTCCTCTCTCTCCCTTTATATCTCTTTCTGCCTTTCTCTCCTCTCTCTCCTTTCTGTTCTCCATCTCTCCCTCTCGTTATTTCAGTTGTATTTTAACAATCGAATTTTGCTATATATATATAATACTCTACTGTTCTAGAATGAGATTGGATTCATATACCTATAACATATTTCTATAGCCCTTTAATTAGATTAGCTATGGAATTTGCCATCTCTTTCTCAGAATTCCATTAGCCTGATCTTTAAATCTTTCCCTAAAGAGATGAATATGGCACAGTTTTTTTCTCTGCTACTTGCTAAGAAGTTAGACATACGGTCCAAAGAGACATGATACAAGGTAACAGACATGAGTAACAGTTAATAATGAATTTATTTAAATTTAAGAAACCACTAGGGAAGCAACACTATCCTTACCTAACCGAAATTCTGTCTCCAAATTTAGCTATCCAGGAAAGTATAGATAAGGAAGAGATATCTCTTTTGTTTCACAATATTATTTTATTTTTCCAAATACACGTAAAGATAGTTTTCAACATTCATTTCTATAAGATTTTATGTTGCAAAATTTTTCTCCCTGCCTTCCCCAATTTCCTCTTCCCTAAGACAGGAAGCAATTTTATATAAGTAAAACATGTACCATCCTTCTAAAAATATTTCCATATTTATCATGTCATGCAAGAAAAATCAAACCAAAAGGAGAAAACTACAAGAAAGAAAAAGCAAAGAACAACAACAAAAAAAGATGAAAATACTATGCTTCAATTCACATTCTGTTTCATAGTTTTCTCTCTGGATGCAAATGGCATTTTCCATCCCATATTTATTGGAATTGTCTTGGATCACATTGCTAATAAGAGCTAAGTCTATCATAGTTGATCATAACACAATCTTGCTGCTGCTATGTACAATGTTTTCCGGATTCTGCTCATTTCACTTAGCATCAGTGCATGTTCATCATTTGTATAGAACAATATTCTATCACATTCATATACCATAATGTATTCAGCCATTCCCCAATAGGGGATAAGCATCCATTCAATTTCTAATTACTTGCAACCACAAAAAGAGTTACTACAAATCTTTTTGCACGTGTGAATCATTTTCTCTCTTTTGCTATCTCTTTGGGATACAGACCCAGCAGTGACACTACTGGATCGAAGGGTTTTCACAGTTGTATAGCCCTTTGAGCATAGTTCAAAAGTGCTCTCTAGAATGGTTGGATCAGTTCACAACTCCACCTACAATACATTAGTGTCCCAGTTTTCCCACATCCCTTAACATTTATCATTACTTTTTCTTGTCATCTTAGCCAATATAAGAGGTGTTAAGTAGTACCTCAAAGTTGTCTTAATTTGTATTTCTCTAATCAATAGTGATTTAGAGCATTTTATCATATGATTATGAATGGCTTCAATTTCTTCATCTGAAATTGTCTGCTCGTGTCCTTTGAACAATTATCAATTGGGGAATGACTTGAATTCTTATACATTTGATTCAATTCTCTATGTATTTTAGAAATGAGGCCCTTTATCAAAAACACTGGCTGGAAAAAACTACAAAACACTTTCCACACAAATAAAGTCAGATCTAAGCAATTGGAAAAATGTCAAGTGCTCATGGATAGGTCAAGCAAATATAATAAAGATGACAATACTCCCTAAACTAATCTACTTATTTAGTGCTATACCAATCAAACTCCCAAGAAACTATTTTACTGAACTAGAAAAAATTAACAACAAAATTCATCTGGAAGAAAAAAAAGGTTAAGAATTTCAAAGGAATTAATGAAGAGAAAAGCAAATGAAGGTGGCCTAGCTGTACCAGATCTAAAATTATATTATAAAGCAGAGGTCATCAAAAACATCTGGTACTGGCTAAGAAATAGACTAGTTGATCAGTGGAATAGGTTAGGTTCACAGAACAAAATAGCCAATGACATAACAATCTAATATTAGACAAACCAAAAAGCTCCATCTTTTGGAAAAAGAATTCACTATTTGACAAAAACTGCTGGGAAAATTGGAAACTAATATGGCAGAAAGTAGGCATAGAGCCACACCTAACACTGTATAACAAGATAAGGTCGAAATGAATTCATGATCTGGACATAAATATTGATACTATAAACAAATTAGAAGAACATAGGATAGTTTACCTCTCAGATTTGTGGAGGAGGAAAGAATTTGTGACCAAAGAAGAATCAGAGATCATTATTGATCATAAAATAGATAATTTTGATTATTAAGTTTAAAAGTTTTTTGTACAAACAAAACTAATGCAGACAAGATTAGAAGGGAAGCAATAAACTAGGAAAACATTTTTACATCCAAAATATCTGATAAAGTCCTCATTTCTAAAATATATAGAGAATTTACTCAAATTTATAATAATTCAAGCCATTTTCCAATTGATAAATGGTCAAAGAATAAGAACAGACAATTTTCAGATGAAGAAATTGAAATTATTTGTAACCACATGAAAAGGTGTTCCAAATCACTATTGATCAGAGAAATGCAAATCAAGACAATTCTGAGATATCAATACACATCTGTCAGATTGGCTAAGATAACAGGAAAAGATAATGATGAATGTTGGAGGGGATGTGGGAAAACTGGGACACTGATACATTGTTGGTGGAACTGCGAATGGATCCAACCATTCTGGAGAACAGTTTGGAACTGTGCTCAAAAGTTATCAAACTGTGCATACCCTTTGATCCAGCAATGTTTCTATTGGGCTTATATCCCAAAGAGATCTTAAAGGAGGGAAAGGGACCCACATGTGCAAAACTGTTTGTGGCAGCCCTTTTTGTAGTAGCTAGAAACTGGAAACTGAATGGATGCCCATTAATTGAAGAATGGCTGAAAAAGTTGTGGTATATGAATGTTATTGTTCTGTAAGAAACGACCAGCAGGATGAGTCTTGGAGAGTCCTACAGGAACTGATGCAAAGTGAAATGAGCAGAATCAGGAGATCATTATACATAGCAATAACAAGACTATATGATAACCAATTCTGACAATTCTCTCTTCAACACTGAGATGATTTGGACCAGCTCCAATTGTGCAGTGATGAAGAGAACCATCTACACCCAGAGAGAGAACCATGGGAACAGAGGGTGGAACACAGCACAGCATTCTCACTCTCTCTGTTATTATTTGTTTGCATTTTGTTTCTTTTTTCTCAGTTTTTCTTTTTCTTCCTTCTCAATATGATTTTTCTTGCACAACCGGATGTCTGTGTGAATATGTATACATATATTGGATCTAGCATGTATTTCGGCATTGTTGGCATGTATTGGACTACCTGTCAGGTGGGAGAGGAGATGGGGGTAAGAAGGGGAAAATTTGTGGCAGGGAGTTATGCAGGGGTCAATGTTGGTAAAATTACCCATGCATATGCTTTGTGAATAAAAAGCTTTAATAAAAAAAATTTTTTTTAAAAACCACTGGCTGGAAAAATTGTTTTCCAGCTTTCTATTTTCCTAAGGAAGAGATTTCTTTAGGTATTTCTACTCATTAAAAATTCTGTATATCTTTATATTCATTATTGACATGAAAATATATTTCCATAATTTTCCCTAATCAACATTTATATAAATGCTAATAAGATCACCTGTGAAAATGGTCAGTCACCACCACCCCCCTTCTCACTGTGTGTGTGTGTGTGTGTGTGTGTGTGTGTGTGTGTGTGTGTGTGCCAGGCACTACACTAAGTCAAGAGTCACTAGAAGTGGTTATAGTCCAGCTTCTCCATTTTGCACATAAGAAAATTGATTCCCAGAGAAGGAAAAGTAAAACCCCCGAAGGTCACTCATCAAAAAAAGTGACAGACCTAGGATCTGAGTACAGAACTTCTGCTTCTAAGGCCAGTACTCCTTAAATTGTGCCATTCTAGTCCCTGGAAATCAACAGTATAGCTCTAATGAATGTCTTGCCAAACACATATAGTATTACATATGCTATCATGTTCATATATCATAAGTTATTCAGCCATTCCCCAACAGAGGGGCATTCATTTTCAACTGAATCAAGTGAAGCCTTGATGTGCCACTTACTGGCTCTTAGCTCAGGTAGGTCAGTTCAAATTTAAGTCAGCTCCACTCTCATATTACTCTCCCATTACTTCCTTTCTTCTCTATCTATCATTTAGACTTGATCTCTGCCCCTGACTAGCCTCTGCCAGTGGTAAATGTTCTATAGAGGAATCTGGCAAGTCAATGGAGAGACATCCTAAAAGTTACGGTTTTTTTTTACCTTAAAGTCTAAAATGCAACATAACTTTGTAAACTTAGGTTTCATGTTTCACTAGTTTCTTTTCATGTTTAATAAAATTTATATGTGATCAAGTTCATAACAGATTTAAGTATTTTTGTAAAAAAATTAATTTGCATTTAGTTACATAGCATGAATCATGTAGGTATTGTATACAGGCTTTTCTATGAAGATTTCGTGAGGTTTGGGCATTTTTTTGGAACAGTTGAATCAAAATCTTTTTTATAATAATAGGTTTTTTATTTTTCAAAATACATGCAAAGATAGTTTTCAACATCCAGGTTTGTAAAACTTTATGTTTCTAGTTCTGGTCACACTCAGGAGTGCGACCATTTCTTTAAGACTATAAACTGCCAAGTAAGTCCAGACTTAGGCTGAAAGAGGAGGTTTTCTCCTATACCAATTAAATTACAGGTCATGTCAGCCATGAATTCCAAGTGTCTAAATGTGGCAGTTTAATGGTACTAGCCTTAGCATAGAAATAATAGTCAAAAAAAAAAAAAAAAAAAAAAAACACAATGATTTGACTCTCCGAAAGTGATTCTTGTAGTTTTTGGTGGTAAATCACCTAACCTTGCAATCACACCACTGTTGGGATTTTCCCTCATCCAGAAGTGTTCTCATAGAGAACAAATGTCTTCCCCAGCCTCCATAATCACACCCCTTCTTGACTGAGCTGAAATAAATCAATGTTAGGTAAGATTTCTAATGTCCCTCTAGCTCCAATCATCAAGGATTCATCTTCGGTATGCAGGAAATGCCATCTGCAAAACTGGTTTGATTTGGAGCAGATCAGTAGTCAGGAAGACCCGAATTCAAATTTAGCCACAGACACAAGCAGTGTGCTAGCAGTGTGATCCTGAATAAATTACTTAATCTCAGTTTGCCTTTATCTCTAAAATTGAAGATAACAAATAGCACCTACCTTCTAGAGTTGTTTTAAAGTCAAATGAGATAATGATTGTAAAGTGCTTAGAACAGTTCTTAATACATAGTAAGCATTAAGTAAATGTTAGCTATTGGGATTATGATTTTATTGGGATTTGTGCAAGTAATTAGGTACTAGTTTATCTTTTCTTTGTCATTCCTGGATATATAAATCACAGCAAAGATGGAAAATTAAATGGCTGTCCAAGATCAACCCAGGTTTCAACCTTCACTAGGATATGAATTGAAGGTCACAAAGCCCAATTTCCTCCACTCACAGAGAAGTATCCCAGGAAATATTTCCTCAGGAGAGAAAGGAAAGGGAGAAGGCAGGGACCTGTTTAAGTGAACCAAGGGAGGGAAAAAAAAACAGAAGATATCAATAAAACCTTATTTTCAAAAACAAAATAAAATAGGGCTGACATCAAAAGGCTCCTAAAATAGAGCAACTTAAGAACTAATAAAAACTTGTTGATGATAAGAGTTGTAACAATAATAGCAGCTTCAAAAGAACCTCTTTTCTGAAGCTACTGCCCAAGGGAATTGTGGGATACATAGTTTTCCCCAAAATCTGCATATGTGCTGCCAAAGTGAGCATTTTCTCCCAAATCTGTATGAAACATCCTATATTACTAGATCAGCATCTCCTGCATACCTAAGATGAACCCTTAATAATTAGAGCTAGAAGGACTTTAGAAATCTAGATGCAATGAAATTATGAGAAGGAATAAAACCTATAGATAAATTGAGATAAGGAAAAAGAAGGAAAGAAGTGCCTATGGGTAGGAGTGACCCAATCTATAACTGATGTTTGGTATATAGAGAATATTTGCAGTTGACTTCCTCAAGATAGTATGAGATGGCAGAAAAGAGTAATAGATTTGGAATCAAGACTTAAGGTACAAATTCTAGCTTTTCTGCCAACTAACGAATTGTATGACTATATAAAAGTCACTTCATTTCTCTGGGCCTCCCTTTCTTTCTATAAAATGAGGGGTTTTGACTAAGGTCCTTTTGAGTATTCAGTCCTCTTATCCATGATAAGATTGCTGTAACCATTCTCCAGTACCCCACTTCCACCACATCTTCTGCAATATAATCCATCCATTGTCACCAGTTAGAGCACAAAGTCATTTCTATGCTGTGTGTGTAAATTTCAGGGTAATAAATCATGTATGGGTAATAAATAAAAGGTATAGCCTTAATATATACTTTAGCTCAGTGCAGGTTAACAAAACAATCAAGTTTTTCATGATCTTTTCTAGTTCACTTTCTGTTATCATCTCCAGGCTGGCTAGGTCTTCCTTTGGGGCCCTCAAGAGTCTGCCTTACTCTGTTCCTTCTTTGATCATTGTCCTTTCTCTAATTCCAGTTTCAGACCTACTTCTCTTGGTTCCTGAGAAATTAAAATCTTTCTATCTGTATTCAAGTTCCCTCAAAAACTGCCTAAATCCCAATTCAGCAAATTCCACTATCCATCTGTCATAAAAGGAACTGTATCAGCCATCGGCAAGGTTAACACATGCTCTAAGAATAGATAGGTCACCTAACCTAGACATACATTTCCTAGCCATGACCATTATTTTCAATATAAATATATGAATATTAAAAGGACAATCATTTCATCCCTACTGAGTTTTTCCATGAATCCCCTTGGTTCATATTCTCTACCAAAATCAAGTATCCCTTAAGCTCTGCTGGGACATATAATAATAGAATCTGAAATTGGATCTGAAATTGGAAAACCTGGGTATTTCATAGATCTAAAGTTGCAAGAGATCTCAGAAGTCATCTTGTGCAAACTCTTTAACTGAGGTCTGGAAAAGTTGGGACTGTTTATTCCCCTTCCACTAAAGAATATGAGTTAGTATTAATCACAGTGTAAAATCACAGGGGAAAAGCTCATAGCAACACAAGTAAGTAAGCATTAAAAGCAAGATTGGAAACCAGATCCTCTTACTCCAGAATCTTTGTCTCACTATTTGGAAGCCATATAAATATGAGTAAGTCACTTAACTCTTCTGAGCTTATTTCCTCATTAGAGTCACTGACCATAGCTGGGAGACCAAAAGCTCCATGTGAATCTGAGGAAGTATTCAAATATGAAGGACTTAGGGTACTAAAGAGCTGTAAGCTGAAAAAGGTGCTAGATAATTGGAGAATGACTAAACAAATTATGGCACATGAATGTGATGGAGTACTGTTGTGCTCTAAGAAATGAAAAAAGCAATAGTTCATAAGCACCTGGGAAAACTTATATAAACTGATACAAAGTAAAGTGAGCAGAACTTGGTAAACAATTTATATAATACCAACAATATCATAAATACAAACAACTTTGAGAGGTTTAACACAACCTCTCAACACAATGGTCCAACACAATGACCAAACCTGATTCAGAAGATTCATAATGAAATATGTTACCTTTCTCTTGAGAGAAACAATGAACTCAGGATAGGCATGAGACATTTTTTGGTGGACATACATAACCAATGCAAGAATTTGTTTTGTTTGACTATGCATATATGTTCCAATTATTTTGTTTTCTTTCTTTTTCAAGTGTGGCAGTAGGAAGGTGAGTGGGAGAGAAGGTGGATTTTCATTAATTGAACAAATTAAATAAAAAACACTTCAATGAAAATTTGTCAGCTCCTTGTACCAAATTCAATTACTAATTTGATAGCAAATACTCCCTCCAAATACATGATTATGTAAAAATTCAGCATCTAAACCAGGACAGACATATAAATGTTTAAATGAAATCTGTTAAGAGTACATTCCTTATAGTCAGCTAGACATAGAGGTAAGAAAATTAAGGTATTCTGTGATATGTGATGAAATAGCAGTTCTTTCCCAAACAGCTTCCAGCTTTCCCTGGAAAAGTCTCATCTCTGAATATGTTATTGGTCTTTCCCCCCTCTTTGAAGGGGGATGCATTCTAAAATAGAAATTATGGAGAATAAAGTGTTATCTGAAATCTTCACTTCTAAATATGCCTTGGTTTCTTTGAGCACAACAATGGATTGAGGGGAACAACAATATAGGACTGTATAGGACTGGAATGTTTCCCAATTCACTGAAGGTTAACAAACAAAGGGAATGTGGAAGATATTATCTATAATCCCATGTGTTATGTGTCTGTTTGGGCCTAGCCATGTGATCTGGACAAGTAATTTATCCTGTTTGCCCTGGTTTCCTTATCCTTAAAATGAGTGGGAGAATGAAATGGGGATCTATTTTAGTATCTTTGACATGAAATCCCATGTGATTTTTTCATTGAGGAAGGAAGACCTTCTCAACTGCTTTCCAAGATGAAAGAAAAAAAGTCATAAGCAACTAACAAGAGGTGAATAAAGAGGTATATAGAATAGTCAATTAATACAGACATGGTACCTCCCAGCGAAGTCTGCTTGGCCAATTCTGGGGAAAATGACTCTAGGTTTTACTCTCAAATGATGACTTCTTTTCAGAAATTCTACCCAGCAATACTAACTCATAGTCTATTGTGGAGGAGGAATAAACAGAGGGAAATAGGTTTAATTATTAATATAGCTTTTTTATAAATGTGGATGTGCATATAGTTATTCTGTAGTATGCAGCATTCATTTATTTAGAAAGCTAGGTGTGATTAGATCCACAGAAAGAACACTGAACCTAAAATCAGGAAGACCTGAGTTCAATTGCTACCTCCACAACTTCCTAAATGTGTGATTTTGGAAAAGTTGTTTAACAACTTTCTACCTCAGTTTTATCAACTATAAAATGGGATTAATGATAGGATCCACCTCCCAGAATTGTAAAGATAAAATGAGACATCTGTAAAGTATTTTACAAATGGCTGGTAGTTCCTCAGTTGTTTTTCAATTATGTGTAATTCTCTGTGACCCCATTTGGGGTTTTCATGGCAAAGATACTCAAGTAGATCACCATTTCATTCTCCAACTCATTTTAAAGATAAGGAAACCAGGGCAAACATAAATGACTTGTCCAGGTCACATGGCTAGTAAATATTCAGTTCAGTCTTCCTGACTTCAGATGCAGCCATCTGTCCACTAGATCAACTAGCTGTCCTTTTTGTAAACTTCAAAGAGCTTATGAATGCTATGTATTGTTATATATTGTATATATATATATATATATCCATATATATGTATGCTATATATTATCATTTACAGTAATAGAGAGGAACTTACAAGGTACTAGGAAGAAAATTTATCCTCATTGACATCATAGAAAGGGTCACAGAAATCACAAATTAGGTCCCATCGAATGAATAGTAGCTATCATGGCTCTCTAACAACTTTGCCCTATATAACTCAAAGAATTGTTATAAAAAATATGCTTTGTTAACTATGAAGATCATATAAGATCATAAAAATGATGCTCTGATATTTGAATATGTTTCTAATTTCTGGCTAATGTAAGTATTCCTTCTCTCCCCCACCACCAACAACAACCCATCTATATCATTTCATTATGTGTAACCTTTTTCCCGGCCCTCCCATATGTCCTCCACAGAGGAGGACAATATGTGTAGGGCATCCATCTAATCTCTTGATATTTTACAGATACTTCAGGAGCACAGGGGCTGCCCATCAGTTATATCTCACTTTTGTGACATAAGCAGCCCACCTCTATTTCTAGTCACATAACTAATTGATGACATCCTTTACATCAAAGCTTTTTAAACTGTGATGAATACAGGATTCATAAAAAATTTGGTCACAGGAAAAGCTTTCTGAATGCTCTACATCCTGAAGTATTAAATATTCCACCAAGATTTAATTTTTATGTAAAAATATCCATCATATTAGTATGCAAGTTTGCTTTCATTTTTAATAAATGGTAAAATTATTATTATTATAAATGGTAAATAAAAAAGAATTGTTTTAAATTAAATTTCTTTATGATTTATTATCAGTAAATGTTTGATCTGTGTACCTATTTTACATACTTATATATTTAGGGTTGCATAAACATTTCTTGAGTGAAAATGGGTCACAAATGGAAAAAGTTTAAGAAGCCCTGCTCTATACCACTTCTAAAATAAAATTCTTCTTTGGTACCATGTTATATCCTGTGCTTTATATACTTCTCATCATATTAATTACTCTCTCCTCTCTTATCTCCCAAGTAGAAGCTGCCAAGTACCATAACCAACATGCATCCAATTCACTTGTATTTGTCCTAACCCAATATAAAACAATTCTCAACTTGGTGGAAAATGTAGACCATGAATCCCTTTTTCTTTGTCCCTCTCTTCATTGTCCCCCATTCTCACTAGCACTCCTACTCCTGCCTCCTGTAGAATGCTGACTTGGAAATTTCCATTTTTCTAAGACTTCCCTTTTTTTCACTAGGCTTGCTTTTTCTATGCTATTACAACACCCTAGCCTGTGTAGCTCAAGACCTCTATATAGCATGCAGGCTAGGAAAAGTCTTAAAGCCCCTAGCAATAGCATCCCTCTTTCCCCTGCAGATATAGATTTTGCTTCCATCATGTCCACCAGATGCTCAAGATACTGTACAGATTCAGTTAGAATCTGATTAGACAATGAGACTAAATGAGGATATTTGAATCTGGGATTTCCTGTGTGTGTGGTTTTTTTTTTTTCCTACTGAAACAAAAAGCTCTATTGACTCTGGCTTCTTTAATTCCAAATGAAACAACATGAGCATTATCTTTAGACTGAAAGTTCTTTGACGCCTACATTTTTCTGTGAACAATGCTGAAAAGAGAACACCCAAAGGAATAATGAAGTCTTCCGCCAAGGCCCTACTGCTTACCAAATTCCTTGCTCAGTGAGAATGGCTTGCTGGGAACATCTTGAAAATGTTTTAAAGGGGATCTATAAGTTTCCTAATTTCACTGGGAAAACAGCAGCAAAATCCTACCTTGGATCTGGGCTATTTTTATTGGTTAAATCCTCATTCATAATGGTTTTATTAAACATATTTTAACCGTGATAGTTTCCTGAATTAAAACACCTGAGAAGTCGAGAGAGATGAAAAGCTATCGGTTCCAAAGGGAAAAGGGTTAGCAATAACTCTGTCCAGCTAGAGATATTTTAAGGTTAGAATGCCCTCTTTGGGTATGAAATTATACTAGCAATGATTTCTCTAAGAAGCCAGAGACAAATTGCCATGAAAATAAGGAGAAGGAAAAAAATCCAAACTGGGCACAATGGAGAATTTTAGATCATACTTATTTGACAAAGATAAAGTCTACAATCCAGGGAAATATTGAAATGACAAAAAAAAATTAAAGATTCAGCTTATTCTATTATTACTGACTAGGAAAGTTATGGGAACTCTCATTTCCCCTCCTAAGCTTAATAATTCTTCCACAGTATTTCATTTGTTCATATTCTCCATTAAAAACACTAGATACTGAAGTAATAAGTCTTTGGAGGAGTCTCCTTACTTTGACTACCAGTCATTATAACAATAATAATAACTCTTCATATTTTAAAGAATTGTAGAATTTGAGAGTTAGAAGGGACTTTTCTGTTCATTGAATCTAACTTATACATGAAAGTTATCTCCACTAAGACATACTCAACAAGTGATTAACCAGCCTCTACTTGAAAAACTTCCTCCATGGAAAGGGAACTCACTACCACTCAAAGTAATCTATTTTACTTTTGGACAGCTCTGATTGTTAGGAAGTTATTCCTAATATTGAGCCTTAAATTAGCCCATTTACAATTTCCAATGATTATTTATGGTTCTAATCTCTGGGATCAAACAAAAAAAGTCCTCCACATGACAGTCATTCAAATACTTGGAAATAACTATCATGTCTCTCATTCCCCTAAATCTTCTCTTCTTTACGTTAAATATGTCCATTTCCTCCAACTCATTGTCACCTGTCATAGACTCAAGACCCTCCTTGGGACTCTGATTGATCTTCTCTCCACACTATAGTTTATCACTGTTCGTAAGTTATTTTGCTCATAAATCAATATAATAGTCTAGATGAGATCTGAATAGGGCAGAGTACCTATTTCTATCATATTCCTATGTCTAGATGCATCTTATTAGAGAAAGCATCTTATTCTATACCTTCTTATGTATAGGCCAAGATCATCTTAGATTTTGGGGGGTTTTTTGCTTCCTCGTTACATGGTTGACTCATTATGAGCTTAAAATTTACTAAAAAAAAAACCTATTTTTAAACAATTTCTATCAAGAACTCTTCCATTATATGCCTGTAAAGTTAATTTTCTTGTACCCACATACAAGACTTTATATTTTCAACCTGTATCCCATAGAGCAAGGGTAATTAAACTGGAATCTATGAGTTTGTTTGTTTTTAAATATTAAGATAACTATTTCAATATAATTTTTCTTTATATTTTATTTTTTAAAATATTATTCTGAGAAGTCCCATAGGCTTAACCAGACCACCAAAGGGACTCCTGTACTAGAGCTACTCATTGATGCTCCAGATGGGAACTACTATGTATCTTTTAATGTTATCTTTGTGTTCTTCTCTTTTCAATATTTCCTAATCCGAGAGTAGATTGCTAAACAATGTAGCATGGAAATGTCAACTCCTCCATGATGACATCAACTGAAAATGTTTCTTTCTCTTCTGCAATCTCCAAGTTTTCTACCATTATTATGAAGTCTTTGCATTATATCTTTTACTATAATATCATGATTATTTGTGCACCTATCCTATCCTTTCTATTAGACTATAAATTTCCTGAAGGCAGTTATAGTACCTTACTCAGAAATATTTCTCAAGTAATTAGCACAACAGTGACTTAGCCCAGTTTGCTTGCTTGCTTGCTGAATGAATGAATATACCAAAGCAAGCCATATCAATAACATAAAAAAATCAAGAAAATTAAGAACTCTTAAGCATCAGAAATAAACAAAAGAATTATGAACATAAATTTAGAAGCCATACCACCACTGTTTTTTAACAGATGAGGAAATGGAGGTCCAGAGAAACTATATGAGACTTGCCAAGGATCACACTGCTGCTTGGTTATCAGATAAAACAAAGGCCATTTGAGGAAGTAAAAGTCAAAAGATATGAGTGAAGAGTCCTGTGGTATGACCTAGGATAAATCACTTAACCCCTGTTGGTCTCAGTTTTCTCATCCATAAAACTATAGGCTATACTAGATTACTAATAAAATGAGGTTATAAAAGAAGAGGGCTAGACTAAAGATCTCTTCTATAATCTTACTAAGTCACAAGAAAGATGTCACTGGCAATCTTCAATATCAATTTAATTGTATTCAGGATTAATTTCGATATGTATTACAAACAATATGTTTTTTTTAATTTTTAAAATTATCTTCCACAATCTACTATCCACATTAATACAGAGTAAACTACAATTTACTCATATGGCTAACAGCCAAAAATTTTTGCTTTGCAATATATCCCTATGCTTACTATTAAGTTTACCTAATATTCTAGGAATTCCCAATATATTAGCTAAGTAGGGAGACCATTCTATGCATATCTGATTTAGGAAATGGTAGAAACTACTTGGCTTCCCCATCCAGCTTCCTCCCTCAATTCTGCCTCCTTGATCATGAATATAAACAATGTCAAGAAAGGTTTTGATAAATTACAGCATTCATTTATGCTAAAAAAACATACAAAATATAAACATAGAGGAACATTTTTATAAGATTATAAAATTATTTATCTAAAATCAAACAGAAACAATCATATGCAATTAGGAAAGACTAAAAATCGTTCTAATAAATACCTAATAATACCTAATAAATAAACCAAGAATGTTCACTCATTTTTTATATAAATCTGGAAATTCTAAAAGAAACAGTAAGATGGGAAACAAAGATAGGAAAATAAAAGAAAAACATCCCTATTTGCTAATTACATGATGGTTTACTTTAAAAATTCCAAGGAATCAACAAACATTCTAAAGGAGATACTAATAGCTCCCAAATTTCATTCAACAAAATAAATCTTCAAAATTAACAGCATTTCTACATAATAGCAACAAAATCTACAATACTATAAATGGAAATCTAATTAAAATAATCGCAAAATATATACATTAAGATTAATCTACCAACGTACACAAGAATAGATTTCATTATAAAATGCTTCTTTAAGAATTTTAAAATTAAAAACAATTTAAACAGCTGAGAAAATATTCAGTACTCAAAACAAGTAGGTGATACAGTAGGTAGCATTCTAGGCCTGAAGTCAAAAAGACCTGAATACATATCCAGCATCAGACACTTATTACCTGAGCAAGGCACTTAACCTTGTTTGCCTCAGTTACCTCATCTGTAAAATGAACTAGAGAAGGAAATGATACACCACTCCTGTATCTTTGTTAAGAAAACCCCAAATGAGGTTACAAAGAGTCAGTCATGACTGAAATAAATGAACAACAAAAAAGGCCTTGTCAATATTACAAAAATGACAATATTACCCAAAGTTAAATGGTACTACTCAAAAGACAAAAAGATGAAGGATGAAAACAAATATTTCTTAAAAAGAATTACAAGCTATTTACAATCACAAAAATATACCAAATCAATAACAATAAATAGAAAATGTAATCAAGACACCTGAGGTTTCACCTCCATCTTGTAAATTGATAAAGTTCACAAAAAGATAGGAATAGTCCATGCTTGGAGTGATTGTAGGAAGATAGGTACACTGGTACATGTTGGTAGAACTATGGATCAATAAAACCATTTGAGAAAGCAATGTGGAATTATGCAAATAAAGTGACTACACTGTTCCTACTTTTTGACTTGAACTTTCCATTACTAAGGTTATACCCTAAGGAGGCTGTTGATGTAAAAAAAAAAAAGGGGGGGAAGAGGGGGTTATATGTATATAAATATTTATAGCAGCACTTTTTGTGATAGCAAAGAATTAGAAACAAACTAGAAGCACATTGACTGGGGAAATGGCAAAGAAATTGTGGTACATGAATGTAATGGAATATTACCATGCTATAATAAGTGACAAATATGATGAATACAGAGAAGCATGGAAAGATCTATATGTGAAGTGATGCAGAATAAAGTAAGAAGAATTCCAAACTAAATGACTCCAAAAGTGAAAGAATTACCAAAAAAATCAAAAGTGACTGGTGCAAAAATTAGTAAGAGCAAACATAGATTAAGAGAAAAGATATGAGAAGATAGTATCATTCCATCCCTTTGCAAAGGTGGGAGGTTCACAATTTTTTTTTTTAGATTTTTCTGATGAATTGATCAGTTATACTGGTTTTTTCCCCCTTTTCTAATTATTTGTTATATAGGATGCCTCTTTAGGAGGGATAGTAAGGGAAAGGACCAAGAGGAAATCATGATGATGTTTTTTTTAAAAAAAGACAATAAACAGTTTAAAAAAATAAAATAGCACCACATTTCCACCTAATACAAAGATCTTTTCCAAATAGTTGGATTTTTCTCTACCACAAAAACAAACACAAAACAAACAACAACAAAAACTAGTATCTACTCTCAAGAAGTTCACAATTTTATAAGGGAGGCAACATACAAACACAGACAAACAAAATACATTGAGGTATATTAAAGCTACATAAATTGTACTTAATCTCAAAGGGTAGTCACTTAGTTTAAAGGAAGACTGGGAAATGCTTCTTGTAAAAGAGAAGTTTTAAGTAAGACTTGAAGGAAGTCAATGGAAAAAAATAAGGAGAGAAAGCATTCAGCAAATAGAAGCAACCAGTGAAAATGCTCCAGTCAGGATATGGAGTTTCAAGGAGGAATAATGGCAAGGAGTTCAGTGTTACTGGATCATGAAGAACAGAGAGGGCAATAATATATAAGATAATTAGAAAGGTACGTAGAAAGGGGTCAGGTTGTAAAGGGCTTTAAAAGCTAAAGAGAGGATTTTATAGTTGATCCTGAAAGTAATAGGGTTTACCAGTCAGAATGTAGAGGGAGGAGAGATGAAATATCCAGTATGAAGGACAGCCATTGAAAATCCCACCTTAAAAAAATCAATGCAGCACATATCTAGAAGATATCAAAAAAAAACTAATATGAATTCAGAGGAATAAAAATACTAACATTTTATCACATGCCTCTCTACCAGACCTATAGAATAGCCCTTCCTCTTTGGCTCATGCAGTCTTTTTCCTAATCCCTACAGAATAAACAACTGCTCTTCTATATATAAACAAGTTAATTAAGTAGAACAGGTGACAATATCAATAAGCATTTGAAAACAAGATCTCCTGGAGATTACCCTCCTCAGTTAATTAACCACCTTCATCCACTTTACTTTATATGAAACAATATTCTGCCTGAAAGAAAAAGGAGAATGTAGAATACTCATGACTTCCAACATTTGTTAACACTTAATACTTTTCAAAGCTCTGTCAAGTGTTACCTCTTGAAAAAAAAATGGACTTTGGTAATCCTAAAGAATTGAGTATTTTTTTAAACTATCATCCTGAAATAAAGTAATAGAATCTGTCAAGTTTCTTCATGTAAATTCTATCAATCAACATGTTAAGTATTCTTCCCTTTCCTTCCCCTTCATGTTATGAGCAAATGGCTCAGGTCAAGAGACATTTGAAAAGCATGCCATCTATATCCTAATTAAATGCAATTCAAGAATTCAATTCAACTTTGCTAAGTACCCATTATGAAATAAAAATATTAATCATAATAATGACAATTATAATATTTATATAAGTGCTTTAAAGTTTGCAGAGCACTTTACAAACATTCTCTCATCTTATTCTTACAATAACCCTAGGAGGTATTATTATTATCCCCATTTTGCAGATAAAGAAATAGAGGTTAAATCACTTGCTGAGAAATATTATTATTTCTCTTGTATTAATAACCAATTATTGAATTAGAACTAAAACTTTCCCCTCTTCTGTTTTCTCATTTCTTTTAAGCTATTCAGTCTGCCTTTGCTGGGCAGGACTTTTAAAGAGATGAAATCTTGGGCAGATACACCCCTCTGGGAAAATTTAGATCTGATCAAAAGGTAAAGAAATCTGGTGAAATATAGCCCACTGTGTTTTAGTCAGCTATGCCTAAGAAGAGATGCCCCCCTCTTTTGTTTAGATTACCCTAGACTGGGAAGACTCGATAAAAGATAAGTATCTGTGTTAAGAATGAGTGATCAGTCACTCCTTCCTCCCATTAGAATAAGCCCATCTCTCATTGTAATATTCATTCTCTTATTAATTGTAAACTGATCAAAGACGATTTTTACCCTCAGGAACATCTACTTTTCCAAAGACATAAAAGCCACTGAGTGGGTTCCATGAGGGGCATTCCAGAGTGCCCCTGACCCCTTTTTATTAATTATCCACTAGTATAATTAATAAAATGATTAATATCGGGAACTAAGTCTCAATTTTTTTATATATCACATTGCCCAGAGTCATATAACTAGTGTTAGATGCAGAATTAAAATTCAGGTCTTCCTTTTTCCAAATTCAGCACTCTTTTCATTGTACCATGTAACTGCTTCACATACCAGACATAAGTGCTGGGTACACTAAGACACGGAAAGAACCTTACTTATACTTCATTTTCATCCACATCACTGGCAAAAATGTTTACCAGATCAGATTCAAAGAAAAATTTCTGAAATTATTCATCAAAGGCTTGTTACTATTTGATTCAAGTGATTATGAACCTATACAACTGTATTATCAAATAATCCATAACAAAAGAATACTATTTGAATAATGTTGTTGTTCAGTTTTTTTTGCTCACATATTGATTCTTCATAACCCCATTTGGGCTTTTCTTGGCAAAGATACTAGAATAGTTTGCTATTTCCTTCTCCAGATCATTTTACAGAGGAGGTAACTGAGGCAAACAGGATTAAATGACTTGCCTATGATCACACAGTTATTAAGTACTGACGAGATTTGAACTAAACAAGAAGAGTCTTCCTGACTTGAAGCCCAGCATCCTATACACTGTGCCACCTAGCTGCCTCATAGGAGATAGGATAGCTGCCATCAAATTCCTCAGGAAATTCCAAAATGGCACAGGATCTGCTCAGGTTGAAGAATGGAAGGAATATTTAATTCCTTTCTAGCGTCATTGAAAAAGGAATTATGGTACATGCAGTTTTCCAGCTTTAATAAGTTATTCTCATTAACGCAAAAGGTATTGCATCAACCATCAGGCAAGATACAATTAGATTTTCATTTACTAGTCTCTTTATTAATTATATATATATATATATATATATATATATATATATATAGGCTTCTTTTGTAATCCTATGTAGTTTATTTTATGCATTTAAAATCATGATGAGAAGGCATCCATAGACTCGGTACCTTAATGTTTTATAAAGCTTCCTGTGTAGTGAGAGGTTAGGTTATGATGATGGTGGTGGTGTAGAGGTGTATTTTTCATCTATTAAATATCAGGCACTTCAAGGTTTGCAAACTCAGAAGGTGAACACAGGTATTTCTACTAACCTTTTATCTACTACACCATGTTGCCTTTCATAAATAATAAAATACAAAAGAAATAGAACACCAACCCCAAATGAGTAAAAAGAAATCCACAAGCATTTTCCTCCAATATACTTACATAATACTACTAAAGAGCTGAAGCTTTGTTATATACCTTTGTGTTCTTCAAAACACGTGGCATAGTATTTCAAACTTGTTTGACAGTCAATAACTATTACTTCAATGAACAAATATATACTAAGTTTATGAAATATAACATGACAGGGAAAGTTGGATAATTAACTGATTAACTTGGCTTTTTTAGACATATGATCTAAATCTGTTAGGTCTATATTATCTACTTTTTAAAATGTAAGATCCTAATTCTCTCTCTACGCTGTCTAATACAGGGATTCTAAAATACCAAAAAAAATAAAATAAAACACTAACTCCAACTCAAAGGAGCAAAAAAATCCACTAGTATTTTCCTCCAACATACTTACACAATACTACTAGAGATCTGAAGCTTTATGTTATATACCTTTGTATTCTTCAAAACACATTCTCATTCGACACTGTCTAATACAGGGATTCTAAATTTTTTATGTGGGTCATGGATTCTTGGCAGTTCAGGGAAACCAATAGATCTCTTCTCAGAGAAATGTTTTTAAATGCATAAAAAGCATTTAACAAAGGAAATAATTATATTTAAATAATTATCAAAATATTTTTGTTAAATAAGCTCAGGAACTCCAGGATAAGAACCCCTGGTCTGACAGAACAATTATTCAAAACCTCACTTTCACTTTCAGTTTGCTGGCCTATAAGTATAATGAGAGACAGTAACATTTCAAATTATGCTGAAATGTAAATATACTTTTTCTTCATAGAATTTGGAATTCTGTGGTCATTATGGAACTTTCACAAGGAATGTTTATTGTAGGTTTCTAATTTATTAGAACCAAGTAGCTTCTTTTTAATCTACTTATTATTTTTCTCCAATTTGACCACTATAAAAAAAGTTCCCTCCTTTTTTCAACTGACAACTTAAGATTTGAATTATAAGGGAAATGTTTATAATATATGTAAATCAAATACATTCCTCTGTGTTAAAAATAAAGTACAATAATTATATCAAATCATCTTATCCATCAACTCACATATCAATAAGTGACAAATAATGAAAGGGGAAAAGCCAAATTGTTGATGGATGTCATAAGACTTTAGATTTAAACACACACACACACACACACACACACACCATTCAAGACACAATGTGCTCATTATTTTCCTAGACAACTTTGGATATTCCACCTTCCAACCTGTGAAAGCAATTAGTTTTCATGCAGTGCCACCTGTCAAATGTGCATTCTTCTATTTCTGTTATAATTCTATGAATGGGTGAACATGATCATTTTCATGATTAAAATCAATCTGAAATACATGTAGCCACAGGGAATCAAAGTACCTCCTAGATTCCATCAACTAACTGAGAAAGAAATCCAGACACACCTAAACACCAGCCACCTGCTCAGGGAAAATGTGACAGCTCTATTAACAGGTCAAGGGAATTTTATACAACAGCTTGAAACCGCTGTAGAATAATCCAGCAGAGGGGAAAAAAAGTTCCTAAAAAGACTGTAATGAATATCTGATAGTTACAATATATTTTTAAAAATACTTTCAAAGCCTATTTCCCAACAGATAAATGGTCAAAAGATAGGAATGGTTTCAGAAGAAAAGTAAATTATCAATAATATGATTGATATCAATAATGTGATATGAAAGATTGTTCCAAATTGTTTATAATAAGAACATGCATGTTTGCATGTTCATAGAGTTGTAAACTGATCCAGCCATTTTGGAGAGCAATTTGGAAGTATGTCCAAAGGGCTATGAGGCTGTGCATACCCTTTGATCCAGCAATATCTCTTCTGGATCTGTATCCCAAAGAGATCATAAAAGAGGGAAAAGGACCTAAATATGCAAAAATGTAGCAGCTCATTATCTGGGGAATGGCTGAGCAAGTTGAGGTAACTGGATGTAATAACATTATTGTACTATAAAAAAATGATGATCAGGCTGATTTCAGAAAACCTTAACTTACATGAACTGATGCTGAATGAAATAAGCAGAACCAAAAACACTGTACATGGTAACAGCAAAATAATGTGAGGATTTACTATGATAGACTTAGCAGAAATACAGTGATCCAAGACAATTCCAACAAACTTGGGATGGAAAATGCCATCTGCATTCAGAAAAAGAATAATGGAGACTGAATGCAGATTGATGCATACTATTTTCACCTCTTTTGTGAAAATTTCTTTCATTTGTTTTTATTTTCTTTCACAACATGACTATTATGGAAATATTTTTAAATCATTATACATACATAAACTTTATCAAGTGATGTCTTGGGGAAGGAGAAGGAAAGGAAGGGAGAAAAAATGGAACTCAAAAGCTTACAAAAGTGAATTTTGAAAATTATCTTTACATGTAATTGGAAAAAATAAAATCATACTAAGTGAGGGGTGAAGATAAATGTATATTCTAACAATTCTGAGATCTTACTTCATATGCATCAAATTGACAAAGTTGATAAAAAGTAGAAATAGTCTACTGGCATCTAGGTGGTGCAGTAGATAGAGTACTGGGCTGTAATAAGAAAGACTCATCTTCCTGAGTTTAAATCTTGTTTCAGATACCTACCAGCTGTGTGATCCTGATCAAGTCTTAACCCTGTTTGCCTCAGTTTCTTCATTTGTAAAATGAGCTGAAGAAGGAAATGGCAAACCACTCTAGTTTCTCTGCAAATTAAAAAACCTCAGATGGGAACATAAAGATTCAAACACAACTGAAGCTGAACAACAATAACAAGAGATGAGAGGTCATTGGAGCTGGAAATTAATTCATCCACTGTGGAAAACAATTTGGAATTATTTCAGAAAAGTCATTCAACTGTTTCATATTCTTTGACCTAGTGATTCCACTACCAGGACACATATCTCCACAAGATCAAATATAGGAAGAAATAAAGAATATAGAATAGAAAGAAAGTGCTGGTATGTATCCAAAATGTTATAGTGGTGCTTTATGTAGTCACAAAAAAACAATAACAAAGTGAATGTCTAGAACATTGAAGAATATTTTTTAAAGTGACATATGAATATGATAAAATATCATTGTGCAATAAGAAATAACAAATTCAAAAACTAAGAAAATTTATATAAATTTATACAGGGCAAAGTAAGCAGAATCAAGAGAAAAATATATATGATATCTAGAATAATATAAATGAAAAAATTCTAAAAGGCAACTGAACTCAGATTCTTTTTTAGTAAAGCAACTGGGGCAAAGTGACTTGCCTAAGGTTACATAGCTAGTAAGTGTTAAGTATCTGAGGCTGGATTTGAACTCAGCTCCTACTGACTTCAGGGTCACTACTATATCTACTATATCACCTAGCTTCCCCCTAAATTCAGATTAATAGTAAAAAAAAAACTAATACTTATAGAATAAATTACAAAACAACCATATTTCATTAATCTTCATAAAGAAGTTAAAGACTATAAGAGTAGAATGTACATGCTGACAGAGGAAAAAAATTTCATCTATCATTTTTTATCAATCTTGTTTTCCTTGGTTAAAAGGGAAGATTCAATGGGAAAAATCAGGAAATGAGAATAATATTTTTAAAGTATCCATTTTTAAAAAACTATTGTTCATATGGTACCTATAGATTCAATGCTGCTCTAATTGTTAAAATAAAATAAAAACTACATTGAATCTGATAAGTACAACTTCAGGTAAAAAACCTTTGGTCTGATAGGATAATTGTTCAATCTCTCATGTTTAGCTCTATCATTCTATGATTCTAATATCACATGGTTCTTATATTTAAAATGCTAGAGTCATAGATTTAAAGCTGGAACAGAAGACCATTTAGTCTAACATCCAGGCTTTACAGATGAAGAAACTAAGACTGAAGTGATTTACCAGTGTTTATGCAAGTAGTAAGCATCAAAGGCAAAAAGAACCCTGATTTTATTCTAGAACCAATGCTCTTATCTATGACCTGATAAAATGTAGGACTTCCTCTCAAATTTATATTACTCTGGAGAACTTAAACATGTCAGAAGGGTTTAAATAAAGCATGTCTCATAGTACATTCCAGGTAGGAAACTGGAGCAGAGAAAGAACACATGAATTAACAATCCAAAAATCACATTAGTCCACTAGAGACAGAACTGTATTTTTTTACAAATGTCTCCTTTTCCTTTCTGTTCCTAATTTGTCTCAATTCTCTTCATTCCATTTCACATCTCCCCTGAGAACAGAGTATGTATGAAACTGAGGGCTTCCTTGAAAACATGTAAAAGATCACATCTTATAGTCACATGGCTGCAAGTATCATAGAGAATATAAGATCTCACTTTCTTTATGACTATAAGAATTATAAGTAACATAAGATCTTATTTTACTGATTTTAATAATATATTTGACACAGCACAGCAAAATATACCCTTGTAGTTTCTCTGAAGACAAATTTTGACCCATGCAAATACCAAAAATTGCCTAAAAATCTGTGATAGATATCTTTATAAATTCCTTAGTTCAACCTGTGAGTCATTTTTATATCAGATGAGGTATTAAAAAGGGAGATATGTGTTTGTCAAATGTAAGCACTAGTAATATAGAACATATACTCCATAATGTCCAAATGAAAGGATTTTCTTTTAAAGATTCTCTAAATGCTCCCCTGACTTCTACAACACTATACAGTCTCCTAAGTAAATTATATATTAGTGTGAAGGTATGGGAAAACAAAGCAAATGAAAGAGAAGTGTCCAAAGTATAACATGCAAATAAACACTTGGACTCACATTAGCAACAATGACATGTTCAAGAAGATGGAAAAAATCACCATAGAAGACATGTATAACACAACAGCTGGAGGGAGTGGGAAACAAGCATTGGGAGGAAAGGATCTTGTAGCAATAAAAGACAAACAAATAGAAAACCAAAGTGGCACAAAAGGGGATAAAAAAAGAATAAGGAGATGGTCTCCAAGGTGCTCAATGGATCCTCTATGGAGGGTTCAATGTACAAGCAAAAGTCTTGGAAAATGGAAAGGCACAGAGAAGGTACGATCTATATCACTGAAGGATCTGTATTCACTCACATTAGTGAAATCCCAAATCATTCACAAAGTCATGTGTATATAAATTTCAAGCTGAAAGGGACCTAAAAAAATCATGCAGATCAATTCCATTCATTTTATAAGTGAGATCTAGTTGGAAAATCAAATCAGAGAATCTGTTAAGTGATGAGGAATAAGAATAGAATTTTTCATGACTGAAGTGCATCAATAACGTTGGCTTAAGATTGGCACAATCTGTTTAGATTCTGTTCCATTAACCTGTTCTTGGCAAGAACTAAGGAATTATAGAAGCCCACTCCCTAAAACTGTGCTGTTACCACTTAATTTTCACTTACTCTTATAATAACTGATTAATATCAAAATTGGAAGAGATCTCAAAATTCATCTAGTTCAACTCATCCTCGGACAAAAAATGCTCCTAAAACATTCCTCACAAGTAGTCATCAGGCCTCTATTTGAGGATCCCCAATTAATAGGAAATTCACTAGTCCTTTAAGAGAGTCTTCCCTACTTTCAGACACTTCTAATTGTTAAGGAGACTATCCTTCTAGTTGACAAAAATGTTCTATGACAGGAACAATGTCTACTAAAGTCTCTGTCACATAGTCTGGGCTGGTTTTTCTTAAAACTCTATCTCATGTAAATTAGATTAGTTTTTTTCTTAAAAGATAGCAAAATGACCTTTGAGACTTAGTTTTTCCAGTGTTTGAATTATTGATAAAGTTTCCTAGTGGACTATGTTAAAAAAAGCCAGTATACAAGATGTCAAGAATTCAAGTTTGATGAACTCTTCTGATTTATGTGGCACCATAGCAAAAATTCAGAAGCCAAAAAAAAAAAAAAAAAAAAAAAACCTATACCCACCTGAAACAATACTATATTTACTATAGTAGGCATTTAATGAGTGTTGATTGTTTATTGTTCCACCCATACCTCTGAATAGTTTCCAATATTTCAATATCCTTTCTAAAATATGGTGACCTAAACTGAATATAAAAACCAAGATTTGGATTGACCTGAAAAGATCTGGTACTGTAGCCCTATCACTACTATTTTTGTGGACACCTGGTTTCTATTAATGTATCAGACTAAGGTAATGTTAGCTACAAATCCTTAATTATACCAGCCCCTATTCTAAGGGTATCAAACTAAAGCAATTACAACAAAACTCTGGACCAAGTAAAGTAAGAAAGAACCAGATTACAATATAGTTGGGAATTTAAAAAAACAACAACAACAATAGAATTTATGTAATTTTAAAATATGGTTTTCTAAATCAATTTAAACTTGACACTACTGCTGTAACCTACATTCTGCTATCCTATCCACAAGGATGAATGAAGGGGAAAGTGTTTATTAAATGATTACTATGTGATTACTACAGGCACTGTATTAACCACTTATATATTTTAACAAATGATGAAATGCCTTGCTGAAATTCAGGTATACTGAGAAGTATTAAAAATACTTAACCTAGAGTAAGAAAAAGAAGGGAAGAAGAGGGAAAGAGGAATGAGGGGGACAGAGGAGAGAGACAGAGAGGAGAGAGAGGAGAAAGAATGAAAAAGGAAGGGAAGGGAAGAGAAGTGGAAAAGGAAGGGAAGGAGAAAAGAAAGGGAAGGAAGAAAAGAAAAGAAGGGAAGGGAAGGAAAGGGAAAGGGGAAGGGAAAGGAAAAAGGAAGGGGAATAGAAGGGAAAAAAGGGGAAAGAGAAGGAGGAAGGGAATTGGAAAGGGAAGGAGAAAGGGAAGGGAAAGGAAAGAAAGGAAAGGGAAAGGAAGAAAAGGGAAGGGAAAGGAAAGAAATGGGAAGGGAAGGGAAGCAAAAGGGAAAGGAAAGGGAATAGGGAAAGGAAGGGAAAGGGAATGGGGAAGGGAATGGGGAAGGAAATGGAGAAGGGAAAGGGAAGGGAAAAATGAAGGAAAAGGAAAAGGAAAGAGAAGGAAAGGGAGGGAACAGGAAAGAGAAAAAGAAAGGGATAGGGAAAAGGAAGGGAAGGGGGGAGAAGGGAAAGGGAAGGGAAGGGAAGAGAAAGGAAGGGAAGGAAAAGGGAAAAGAAAGGGGAAGGGAAGGGAAATGGAAAAGGAGGAAAGAGGGGGGGCGGAGCCAAGATGGCGGAGAAGACACACGCGACTTTCTAAGCTCTTCTCTTACCCTCTTTATCAATATTATATCGAGCCTCAAAAATAGTCTTGACTGCTACAAATTCAGTAAGATAAGAAATAGAACAACTCACCGGGCCGAAGAAAATCTGCAGTCTCGCCAAAAGGTTGGTTCCGGGGCCAGGGGGGAGATCGGCGCAGACGGGGAGAGAAATTAGGTTCCGAGGAGAGTCTCAAACCGAGGGAGAAAGCACAGATCTCAGCACAAGCACGCAGCCCCAACCCGCAGTAAGGGCTTTTCCTTGGGGCAGTTGTGATCCTGCACCGCAGGAGGACGGCTGCCGGGTTAGCCTCCAATCTGCACAGTGGGGGAGCCTGACTTGGGGCCATAAGAGCTTTCCAGGGCCGATTTGCATTGGGCAGAGACACTGGGGCAGAGTTCCGGCGGTCTGCAGTCTGCCCTCAGCTGCTAATACTCACAGTCCCACAAGAGGCTCCGGCCTGGGGCAGTGACACTTTCACCACTTAGTCTCTAGCCTAGGGCAACTGATAATCCACTCAGCCCTACTAAGCAGTTTGATAGCTCCTGCCAGTGCTGAATCCACTTCCTGTTGGGGGAAGGGAAAACTCTCACTCGGAGCACTCCCATACCTTGGAGCCGGAAATCGGTTTACATCTCTCCCTGCTCTGCAGAGGAAGCTGGTAACCCCCTTGCCTAGGGAGACATACCCTAAAGGCTTTAAAAACATGAATAAAAAGATGAAAAGAACATCGACAGCTTCTATGCAGAAAAAGAGCAGGTCAGCAAACCTGAAGAGACCTCAAACAGCAAAATGCATCAGACTGGCCTCTTTTTACATAATGCTCTCATAGAAGAGACCATTAAAAGTCTCAAAAGAGAGTTAGAAGATAAATGGGGAAAGGAAAGAGAAGCCTTACAAGAGAGCAACAACTTCCTGAAATACTAATTGAAAAGTTAAAAAAATTCCCAGGAAGTGCAGAAACAAAAATTGGTGAATTGGAAAAATAAAAAATCTCAGGAAAGTAAGAATTGTGAATTGGAAAAATGAAAGAATCTCACTAGAAAGTAGGATTTGTGAATTGAAAAAGACAAAGAACTCGCAAGAAGGTAGGATCCAGTGAATTGGAAAAGACAAAGAACAAGAAAAGTAGGATCTGTGAATTGGAAAAAGAAAATAATTCACTAAAAAAAAAATTAGTGAAATGGAAAAAAATTCACAGACCAAAACAATACATTCAAAAACTCAATTGGACATATACAGAAAGAAGTAAAAAAGCTAATGAAGAAAATAATTCTTAAAAATTAGAACTGAAAAATTGAAACTAATGATGCATTGAGACAGCAAGAATCAGTCAAGCAAAACCAAAAAATGACAAACTGGAAAAAACCATGAATTATCTACTTAAGTAAAATGACAGACTTGGAAAATAGATCTAGGAGAGATAATCTGAGGATTATTGGACTTTCCAAAACTATGATGAAAAAAGAGCCTAGGATACTATTTTACAAGAAATCATCAAAGAGAACTGCCCAGATGTAATAGGAATCAGAAGGTAAATAGGCATTGAAAGAATTCATCAACACCTTCTGAAAGAAACCCTAAAATAAAACCCCAAGGAATATTGTGGCAAAATTTCAGAACTATCAGATTAAGGAAAAAATTTTACAAGCAGCCAAAAAACCATTTAAATACCGAGGTGCCACAATAAGGATCACCCAAGATCTGGCTGCCTCTACATTAAAGGAAAGAAGGGCCTGAATATGATATCTCGGAAAGCACAAGAACTTGGGATGCAGCCAAGAATAAACTACCCAGCTAAGTTGAGCATTTTCTTCCAGGGAAGAAGATGGACATTTAATGAAACAAATGAATTCCATTTGTTTCTGAAGAAAAAACCAGAACTAAACAAAAAATTTGATCTCCAAGAATAGAACTCAAGAGATGCAGAAAAGGTAAAAAATAACTCTTGAGAACTGTATTTCGTTGTGGATATAACAAAAAAATACATGTAAAATTTGATAGTACTGATATAACATAAAAAGGGAAGTAGATATGGAAAAGGGATGATGGCAGAATAAGGAAGGAGGGATAAAAGAGGGAAACCACATCCCACAAAGAGGCTAAGGAAACTATCATATCTGAGGGAATTTAGAGAGGGGAGGAAACATTGTGTGAATCTTACTCCTCATCAGAGTTAGCTCAAAGGAAAAATAATTGACATTTGTTTTAGAGAAATCTCCTCCGCCTCATTAAAACGGGGAGAGGAAAAGGGAAAAGAAAGTAATAAGGGAAGGAAGGGAAAGACTCAAAGGGGAGGGGATTATAAAGAGGATAAAGTCATCGGATACAAGAGGGTACATAAGTTTAAAGGGGAAAGAGGGTTGGGGAGGCAAGAATAAGTAAGCACAATCTGGGTTATTAGGGATGGCTGGAAATACAGATTTAGTAATTCTAACGTAGAATGAATGGGATGAACTCCCCATCAAAGAGGAGGCAGATAGCAGACTGGATCAAAAGTCAGAACCCTACAATATGTTGTTTACAAGAAACACACTTTAAAGCAGGGGATACATATAGAGTAAAGGTAAAAGGCTGGAGCAAAATCTATATGCTCAGGTGAAGTCAAAAAAGTAGGTAGCCATCCTTATCTCAGATCAAGCAAAAGTAAAATTGATCTAATTAAAAGAGATAAGGAAGGAAACTACATCCTGCTAAAGGTCATACAACAACGAAGCAATATCAATATTAAACATATATGCACTAAGTGGTATGGCACTCAGCTTCCTAAGGAGAAGTTAAGAGAGTTGCAAGAAGAAATAGACAACAAAACTGTAATAGTAGGAGATCTCAACCTTGCACTCTCAGAATTAGATCAAATCAAACCACAAAACAAATAAGAAAGAAATTAAAGAAGTAAACAGAATATTAGAAAAATTAGGTATGTTGGATCTTTGGAGAAAATTGAATGGAGATAGAAGGGAATATACTTTCTTCTCAGCAGTTCATGGAACCTATTCAAAAATTGACCATATATTAGGACATAAAGACCTCAAAATTAAATGCAAGAAAGCAGAAATAGTAAATGCTTTCTTTTCAGATCATGATGCAATAAAAACTACATTCAACAAAAAATTAGGGGGAAATAGACCAAAAAGTAATTGGAAACTAAACTATCTCATCTTAAAGAATGATTGGGTGAAGCAGCAAATTATAGATACAATTAATAATTTCACTCAAGATAATGACAATGATGAGACATCATACCAAATTTGTGGGATGCAGCCAAAGCGGTAATAAGAGGGAATTTTATATCCTTAGAGGCTTACTTGAATAAACAGAGAAAGAAAAAGATTAATGAATTGGGCTTGCAACTAAAAAAACTAAAAAGACCAAATTAAAACCCCTAATCAAATACTAAATTGGAAATTTAAAATTAAAAGGAGAAATTAAAAATAATGAAAGTAAAAAATCTATTGAACTAATTAATAAAACTAAGAGTTGGTTCTATGAAAAAGCCAATAAAATAGATAAGCCTTTGGTAAATCTGATTAGAAAAAGGAGGGAGGAAAATGAAATTAGTAGTCTTAAAAATAAAAAGGGAGAACTTTCCACCAAGGAAGAGGAAATTAGAGAAATAATAAGGAGTTATTTTGCTCAACTTATGCACAATAAATTTGATAACCTAAGTGAAATGGATGACTACCTCCAAAAATATAGACTTCCCAGATTAACAGAGGAGGAAGTAAATTGCTTGAATAGTCCCATTTCAGAAAAAGAAATAGAACAGGCAATTAAACAACTCCCTAAGAAAAAATCCCCAGGACCAGATGGATTTAGCATGTGAATTTTACCAAACATTTAAAGAACAATTGGCCCCAATGCTATATAAATTATTTGATAAAATAGGGAATGAAGGAGTCCTACCAAATTCCTTCTATGACACAGACATGGTACTTGATACCTAAACCAGGTAGGCTGAAAACAGAGAAAGAAAATTATAGACCAATCTCCCTAATGAATATTGATGCTAAAATCTTAAATAAGATATTAGCAAAAAGACTACAGAAAATCATCTCCAAGATAATACACTATGATCAAGTAGGATTTATACCAGGAATGCAGGGCTGGTTCAATATTAGAAAACTATCAATATAATTGGCCATGTTAATAACCAAATTAACAAAACCATATGATCATCTCAATAGATGCAGAAAAAGCATTTGATAAAATCCAACATCCATTCCTATTAAAAACACTTGAGAGTATAGGAATAAATGGACTTTTCCTTAAAATAATCAGCAGCATCTATTTAAAACCATCAGTAAGCATCATATGTAATGGAGACAAACTGCAACCATTCCCAATAAGATCTGGAGTGAAACAAGGCTGCCCACTATCACCTAAGCTATTTAATATTGTATTAGAAACGCTAGCTATAGCAATAAGAGCTGAGAAAGAGATTAAAGGAATAAGAATAGGCAATGAGGAAGCCAAATTATCACTCTTTGCGATGACATGATGGTATACTTAGAGAACCCAGAGATTCTGCTAAAAAGTTATTAGAAATAATCCACAACTTTAGCAAAGTTGCTGGTTATAAAATAAACCCACATAAGTCATCAGCATTCTTATATATCACTAACAAAATCCAACAGTCAGAGTTACAAAGAGAAATTCCATTTAAAGTAACTACTGATAATATAAAATATTTAGGAATCTATCTGCCAAGGGAAAATCAGAAACTTTATGAGCAAAATTACAGACCACTTTTAACAACACAAATTAAGTCTGATCTAACCAATTGAAAAATATTAAATGCTCCTGGATAGGGCAGCAAATATAATAAAGATGACAATATTACCTAAACTAATCTATTTATTTAGTGCTATATCAATCAGACTCCCAAAAAACTATTTTAATGACCTGGGAAAAATAACTACAAAGTTCATATGGAAAAACAAAAGGTCAAGAATTTCAAGTGAATTAATGAAAAAAAATCAAATGATGGTGGCTTAGCTGCCAGATCTAAAACTATACTATAGAGCAGCAGTTACCAAAACTATTTGGTATTGGCTAAAGGAATAGATTAGTTGATCAGTGGAATAGATTAGGTTCAAGGGATAAACAGTCAACAAATATAGCAACCTAGTCTTTGACAAACCCAAAGATCCCAGCTTTTGGGATAAGAACTTACTGTTTGATAAAATTGCTGGGAAAATTGGAAACTAATATGGCAGAAACTAGGCATTGATCCATACTTAACGCCAGACACCAAGATAAGGTCAAAATGGGTTCATGACCTAGGCATAAAGAATGAAATTATTAATAAATTAGAGGAACATAGGATAGTTTACCTCCTCAGACCTGTGGAAGGGGAAGGTTTTTATGACCAAGCAGAACTAGAGATCATTACTGATCACAAAATAGAAAATTTCTTGATTATACCAAACTGAAAGTTTTGCACAAACAAAACTAATGCAGACAAGATTAGAAGGGAAGCAATAAACTGGGAAAATATTTTTACAGTCAAAGGTTCTGATAAAGGCCTCATTTCCAAAATATATAGAGAATTAACTCTAATTTATAAAAATCAAGCCATTCTCCAATTGAAAAATGGTCAAAGGATATGAACAGACAATTCTCAGATGAAGAAATTGAAACTATTTCTAGTCATATGAAAAGATGCTCCAAGTCATTATTAATCAGAGAAATGCAAATTAAGACAACTCTAAGATACCACTACACACCTGTCAGATTGGCTAAGATGACAGGAAAAATAATGATGATTGTTGGAGGATGTGGGAAAACTGGGACATTGATTCATTGTTGAGTGGAGTTGTGAACTAATCCAACCATTTTGGAGAAGTAGTTTGGAACTATGCTCAAAAGTTATCAAACTGTGCATACCCTTTGATCCACAGTGTTACTACTGGGATTATATCCTCAAAGAGATTATAAAGAAGGGAAAGGGACCTGTATGTGCACTGAATGTTTGTGGCAGCCCTTTTGTAGTGGCTAGAAACTGAAACTGAATGGATGTCCATCAGTTGGAGAATGGCTGAATAAATTGTGGTATATGAAAATTATGGAATATTACTGTTCTGTAAGAAATGACCAACAGGATGATTTCAGAAAGGCCTGGAGAGACTCTACACGAACTGATGCTAAGTGAAATGAGCAGGACCAGGAGATCATTATATACTTCAACACAATACTAGATGATGACCAGTCCTGATGGATCAGGCCATCCCTCAGCAACAGATCAACCAAATCATTTCTAATGGAGCAGTAATGAACTGAACTAGCTATACCCAGAAAAAGAACTCTGGGAGATGACTAAAACCACTACATTGAATTCCCAGTCCCTATATTTATGCACACCTGCATCTTTGATTTCCTTCACAAGCTAATTGCTACAATCAATTCAGAGTCTGATTCTTTTGTACAGCAAAATAATGTTTTGGTCATGTATACTTATTGTGTATCTAAGCTATATTTAATATATTTAACATCTACTGGTCATCCTGCCATTTAGGGAGGGGTGGGGGTGGGGTAAGAGGTGAAAAATTGGAACAAGAGGTTTGGCAATTGTTAATGCTGTAAAGTTACCCATGTATATATATCCTGTAAATTAAAGGCTATTAAATTTAAAAAAAAAAAAATAATAATAATAAAAAAAGGAAAAGGAGGAAAGAGAAAGAGAATGGAAAGGGAAGGGAAGGGAAAGGGAAGGGAAAAGAAAAGGGAAGGGAAGGGAAAGAAAGGAGAAAAGAAGAGGAAGGGAAGGGGAAGGAAAAGGAAGGGAAGGGAAGGGGAAGGGAAATGAAAGGAAAAGGGGAAGGGAAAGGGAAAAGAAAGGGGACAGGAAGGGAAGGGGAAGTAGAAAGAAAGGAGAAGGGAAAGGAAAGCAGAGAAAAGAGAAAGGGAAGGGAAAGGAAGAAGAAAGGAAGAGGAAAGGAAGGGAAGGGAAGGGAAGGGGAAAGAAAAGAGAAGGGAAGGGAAGAAGAAAAGGAAGGGAAAGGGAGAAGGGAAGGGAAAAGGAAAAGGGGAGGGAAGGAGAAGGGAAAGAAAGGGGAAGGGGACAGGAAGGAAAGGGGAATGGGAAAGTAAAAAAAGGGGAAAAGAAGAGAAAGGGGAAGGGGAAAGAAAAGAGAAGTGAAAGAGACAGGAAGGGGAAGGGAAAGGAAGGGGGAGGAAAAAGAAGAGGAAAGAAAAGGGGAAGGGAAGGAAGAACGAATAGAGGAAGGAAGGAAGGAAGGAAGGAAGGAAGGAAGGAAGGAAGGAAGGAAGGAAGGAAGGAAGGAAGGAAGGAAGGAAGGAAGAAAGAAGGAAGGAAGGAAGGGAAGGAAGGAAGGAAGGAAGGAAGGAAGGAAGGAAGGAAGGAAGGAAGGAAGGAAGGAAGGAAGGAAGGAAGGAAGGAAGGAAATAAAGGAAGAAAAGAAAAGAAAACCATTACCAAAAGATTCTGACCTAGTATGACTAATAATAATAATATCTCCCATATCTATAGTGCTTTGAGGCTCACAAGATGCTTTTCCCACAAAATCCTGTAAGGCTGAAGTAAAAGTATATTATAGCTAGGAATTCTTTTACCTGAGCATGGTGGTGGAAGTGGGCTAGATGAGAAGTATCAAACTCAAGGGACAGCAGGCAGCCTGCAAAACTCTAGTGTGACCCAAATCAGAAAAATTTATATATAATTGAGAAATATTTAACAAAGTAATAAGAAATGCCCACATAAATAATGTTAATTTGCAGTTTTCTAAATCAATGTGCAGCCTACAAGGATCTGTTTCTATTTGAGTTTGACACTACAGGCCTAAAGGGAAGTCTGACTGCAAATGTATTCTCTAAAAGAGATGAAGCAACCATTTCACCAGGTCTAATCAAAGGAGTCATTTCCCAAGAGAGGGACACCACAGCAAGGAAGTCCTAAATATGAGACTAGAAGAGAGATCCTGGTTGTACATGGAGTACAATCAGGAGAATGCCAAGCCTTTTACACAAATACAGCAGACAAAGAAAAGAAAGGAAACAAGCAAACAAAAAAAAAAAAAAAAAACAGAAACAAAAACAAAACTTTCAAATCAATACCCTGAGCCAAAACTCAGGGTCTCAATCCCAGTTATAGCTCAATGCACTTAGTTTGTATTGTCAATTAATAAAGAAATTGAAGCAAAGAAAAGAGAAATAATACACCTCCAAAATCAAACTAAACTTGTTATTCAAAAAGGTCTCAACTCAGATTTTCACTAAACCTATTTGCCATTCTTTATTATTCAAATTACTGAGGGTTTGCTTTAGTGAAGGATAATTGTATACATAAAATATATATGGCATGTTATACATAGCATTTATGACAGTATAATATTTTTGATATCATGTGAAAGTTTCATATTTTGTTGTTGTTCAGTCATTTGAGTGGTATACTACTCTTTATGACCCCATTTGGGGTTTCTTTCCTTTTTTTTTTTTTTTTTTTTTGCTGAGGCAATTAAGTTAAGTTAAGTGATTTGCCCAAAGTCACATAGCTAGGAGGTGTTAAGTATCTGAGGCTGGATTTCAACTCAGGTCCTCTTGACTTCAGGGCTAGTGCTCAAAGATGATTAAATGACCTGGCCAGGGTCACACAGCTAGTAAATGTCTGAATATTGTATTTTTTTTATTGTATGTGGTAGAGAAGGTAAGAGAAGAAGGAATAGAGCATGAAACATAGATTTAGAGATAGAAGAGAACTTAAAGATCAAGTTTAATCCTATCATGTTACAATGATGAACCTGAGGCTCAAAATTTAGGAGACTTGTTCAAATCACACAAGTAGTAAGTGATTTAATTCCTCTGACTCTTAAATCTAGCATAACTCTAAATCTAGTGAAACTGTATCACACTAACTATTGATCAGCTGAGGTCACTTATGAGATCAGGGCAGGTCCTCACCAAAGTTTTGCTCAGGAACCCAGAATGCAAATTGATTGCTTATAATCACAACAAAAATAATGGTCTGCTGCATCCTTTCATGAAAGCAACTCTGAAATAATAGCTATTTTAGCACTCAGAAATTCAAACTTTATTCTGTTTGATTTTTGTAATATTTTAAAGATCATATTATATGTAGCTTCTCCCTTGTAAGCTTTTGACCTAAAAGTCATAAAATAAAATTCTGGAATGGAGCAAATTTCATCTCTTTGTCAAACAAAACAAACCTCTACTAAATCATCTCAAGCATAATGGAGGAAAACAACCTAAAAGATTACAGTTAAGTTCTTTCTTTTCTAAATTTGTGTTTTGAGAATTGCTTCTCTAAACCAAACCAGGAACTGTCATTTCCTCTCTGTCATAAGCCCAGTCATAATTGTAGTATCTTACTGTCCTATCAATTTCTAATTATTCACTAAGCCATAGATTTTTACAACCTGTAATACACTGCACAACTTTAGCCATTAACTTGTTTAATCTATATTAATCATTAAGATCAGATTCCTAATTATCTTCTGTGACTAAGATTTAGATATCTCTTAGTTTAGAGGCATAATTGGACAAGTAAACTATTCTGAATTCAAATACTATCAAGTCACTTTTCTGAATCTCAAGATCGAAATTTATTTAAATAATATGGCACTATCTTCAGAGGATTTTTGTGAAGAGTCAAATGAGAAAATATAGGTGAAATGTGTAGCAAATTTTAAAATGATTGTTATTTCCAATATTTTATCATCTAGGTTTTTCAACAAACTGAACTAGCCTCGCATGGTTTATCATGTCAATCAACTAGCAATTATTACGTTCCTATTATGTGCCAGGCACTAAGTTAAACTCTGAGGATAAAAAGGAAAGCAAAAATCAGTCCCTGCTCTCAAGGAGCTCACACTCTAATGACAGAGACAATATGCATACAGCAGTGTGGGAAAAAAGATAGCTAGACGGAAGAGATACACACGTGTGTGTATGATAAATTGGGAATAGTCAATCACTAAGATTAAGGAAATCACTGGAAAGGGCTTCTTGCAAAAGGGGAAACCAGAGAAGCCGGAGGTGATCAGTGGGAGCATTCCAGGTATGTGGAACAGCCAGAGAAAACATTCAGAGTCGAAAATGAAGGGTTTGTTGTAATGTAATATAACCAGAACCATTTTGGTATCCTTTTGCAGGCACTTTCAGAAGGACCTAAAGTGAGTTAATAGAATTCTTCAGAACTAATGGGGCTACTTTAATGCATTTTATCACCAATTGTGTTAACAATTGTCAACTGTCAACAGTATCATTCTTACCACCTATGGGGGATTCCTGCCGAGAATCCTGCCAGCAATAAGTAGTGCTTTTAAATCCGATGTGGCCCCAAGGTTAATCGTTTACATTGCTCGGGACGGGGGTCGGTGTCAGGACTACATTCTCTCCCTCTTCTCATCACTCTCCATCCTAGCCTTCCCTCTCCCATTCTCCTCATTTCCTTGGCTTGACTTTATGATCAGTCAGTAGAGATGGCCCCCAGAAATCCAAGAATGATTAAGAACTGTTCTTGCTGATGGGGCAGAACTTGGGAACCTCCTACCTCCTTCCTAGTACTTAAGTCCAGAGTGCCCTGCTCTCACCACAGCTGCTGCTGACATTGGGAAGTTGGGGAGGGAGGGAAAGAGGGGAAGTTGAGGAGGGGGGGAAAGGGGGGAAGTTCACTGCACAGAGAAGGGCTCTTGTCCCGACAGTTTCCTGCAATTGAACTAAACCAAAACAAACCCAGAAGCGGTTCCCGGGTTAAAAAGAAAAGCCACACACACCCACTCGATGACTTCGAGCGTAGTGGGCAGGGACTTCTTCCAGTCCGGATCCCAAACCATGCTGATTTACAAAATAGCCTACCAGAGCGCAGGCTGAGAGTTCCCTCCTTCTCTTGTTCCTAAACCAAATAAATAAATAAACACGTACCAGTCAGGGAAAGGAGCTTTGGTCCAGGGGACAGGCAGATGAAGCACTCTCGGTTTTGACCCTACTTGTCTTTAGGCACAACCCTCACCCGCTCTATGCCTCAGTTTCTTCCCACTGTAATGGGGCAATTTGAGTTGCGGTTGTTAATTTTTGCTACTTCCTGGACATCAACGATTTCTCCACACCCACCTCAGCCCCAACACCTATTAGCCAGTTTCAGTTCCCTGCTCCGCTCGAATCCCTCTCAGAAGAGGGGTAGTGAAAGTCTCAACCCCGACACCCCTCGCCTCCGCCCGTAGGAGGAGGGGAGGGGGGCGAAAGCAGCTGGAGGGACCCTGTTGGAAGCTCCGTCCTGAGTGACTGTGGAATCTCTTACCAGGGCTATGACCCCCGCTGTTGCTTCTGCCGCTGACCCTCAGTTGCTCGGGGAGCTCACCCCAGGAGTCCGGGGCACCCCGCTGCCCCTTGCCCAGCATCGATCCTCCCTTCCAGCTCTGCTACCCGTGCTGTTTCCTCTCCACCCCCGCCCGAGCTCCTGCACTGAGAAGAGAGGGGGGCGGGGGTCCTGCCGCGCCGGGCTCCTCCTCCTCCTCCTCTTCTCTCTCTCTCTCTCTCTGTTGCTCCGGCGCTCTATCTACACAGTTTACTCCCGTAGGGAGACCCAGGCCTGGCCCTTCTGCCTGGGAAGCATGAAACCAGAGCTAGGAGGAAGTGGTGAAAAGAAGGGGATGCGGGATAGATAGTAAGGAGACTTTTTCCTTCTCCTTCTCCCAGGACCACGATTTCCGTGCCCCTCTGGAGTCTTCCCCAACTGGAGAGTGGGGGTGGGGCACAGTCCTTCCTTCTGGACTTTGAAAGTTTGGTTTCTGCTTTCACTCAGTCTCTGCGCTTTGAACCTAGGAAGAGAAGAGGTTGGATAACAGAACTAAGATGTAGAATTCAAGGATGAAGGATTATGAAGAGTCTATGGCATGAAGAATAAAAGGAAATCCTTCAGTTTCCAAATTTGGGGAAGGGTGAAAACATTGGTGTGTAAGTTGAAGTAGAAAGGGAAGAAATTTCAGGGAAAAAAATAACTGATTGAATGGGGTGAAATAAAACTTTAGATTAAGCACCCTCAATGTGCCAGTGATGGTGTAGAAAGGTATTGTCGAATAGTGGAAGGTATCAAAGTGATAAACCGCTAGGTCTAAAGTCGACTCATCTTCCTGAGTTCAAATCCAGCCTCCAACACTTACTAGTTGTGTGACGCAGGGCAAATCAAATAACCCTATTTGCCTCAGTTTCCTCATCTGTAAATTCAACTGGGGAAGGAAATGGCAAACCACTCCAGTATCTTAACAAAAAAAAAAAAAAAACCCTCCAAATGGGGTGCAAAGAGCCAACAGGACTGAACAGTGTTAAATTCCTGGACCAGAAGACAGGAAAACTAATTCAGGGGTGGGGATTAGGAGACTTGGGCAAGTCACAATCTTTCAGTATTTTAGGCACCTGCCTAAGACAGCAAGTGGGAGGAAAGGTGTTGACTTGCATTGGTAGAAGAACTTTTCCTCACTTTTTCACTTGTTCACTAGAGGTCTCATCCCCATCTTTAGGTGCTAGATACTGGCGATTCCTATACAAAAGTAGCAATCTCTCTACCTCCAAAAAGCATACTTTATAATGTTGTTATAATACCCTGTAACAGTAGAAGTTTAATAGTGAGTGGTGGTTTGTGGGTCTTAGTTAGGCCTAGTTGCTGCTTACATGTGTTTTAGTACCTATTTCTCCGCGGTATTTAATTACCATACTAAAGGCCTATCATCCAGTTTTGGGGTTTGACGGAAGCGATAAAATTTAGTAAGGGGGGTAAGAAGGTTTAGTGGTAAGAAACTATTATAGATATTGTTTGTCTTTATTTTCGTTTAAAACACACACACGCACACACATACGCACACACATACACACATACACATATACCTACACTCACTCACACAAATGCACTTTTAGTCCCATTATCTAGTCGAAGATGATATATTGTGGGGGGGGGATATATATACATGTCTAGTAAGGTTTATTAATATAATAATATGTTTATCGATCATTGATTATATGTATAAGTTAATTGATAATTTAATATATAACTTAATACCTAAACATTGTATGTCGTTATTATCTTTAGTTAATAAAATATCTAATCATCATTCATTGAACTGCACCATTGTGGAAATAAGCGCATGTCCAATGTTCATTCTCAGTTGATGTCCGGTTGAAATGTTGTTGGTCTTGTTATGTAAGTCTGCACTTTTAATGGCGTCCCCCAGGCTCCCGCCCTGGTGATAAACCACCCCCAAATTAAAAATTACCTAATGCCGTAGCAATCACTGGAGATGCCGCGATATGAGGCCAAACAGCGTTGTTACCATCACAAATGCCTCTACGAAAAGCATGGTTGAGCTGAAATAGGAACGAATGGGCCTGAAGTAGCAACCAGTAGCCAGTCAGAGGGAATAAGATTTGTCCGCAGATTATGGGCTTGCTCTGAAGGATTTAGTGTCTTCAGATGGCGGGTTGCTGATCTCTTGTGAGTGGAGGATGAAGGTATTCCTAATGGTGATGATCTGCTAGAGGAATAAAGCTTGACTGATCCCGACCATGGATTTAATGTCTATGTACGCCAACATAACATGTCTTATGTAATACATACATATTATGTATTATGTACTATTGTGAGCTATATTAGTTTAAGATATGCATGTACTTATTAATGTTTAACAATATATTATATTAATGTATTTAGTAATATATACTTAATATGTATATAACTATATGATAGAGGACTATAAATGTATGCTCTATATACATAAATATATGTTAATACATTGATATATATGTATATACATGAGTATATACATATGGTGTATATGGAGCACCATAGCTCCATGGTGGAGAGCAATACATAGGGGAGTCATAGCCATAGACAAGATTTTTTTGTCTGAGAAGTCACAAAAATAATGAAAGGACTCATAATAAAGAATGCTATCCACTTCCAGAGAAAGAATTGATCAATCCTGGGTGCAGATTGAAGCATTTTTATTTTTCTTTGTATGTTTTCTTTTGCAACATAAATACCATGGAAATGTGTTTTGCATAATTTCACATGTATAATCAATATATTATTTGCCTTTTCAGAGGGTGAGGAAGAGACCAGAGGGAAGGAGAAAATTTAGAACTCAAAAAAAAAAGTAATGTCAAACTTCTCAGATTGGCTGAGATGAAAGGAAAAGGTAATGATAAATATTGGAGGGGATGTGAGAAAACTGAGATACTAATACATTGTTGGTGGAGCTGTGAACTGATCCAACCATTCTAGAGAGAGCAATTTGGAACTATAATCAAAGGCTATCAAAATGTGCATGCCCTTTGATCCAGCAAAGTCACTACTGAATCTGTATCTCAAAAAGATCATATAAAAGGGAAAAGGACCCACATGTGCAAAAATGTTTGTGGCAGCCCTGTTAGTAGTGGCAAGAAACTGAAAATTGAGTGGATGCCCATCAATTGAAGAATGGCTAAATAAATTATGGTATATGCATGTTATGGAATATTATTGTTATATAAGAAACAATGAGCAGGATGATTTCAGAAAGACCTGGAGAGACTTACATGAACTGATGCTAAGTGAGTAGAACCAAGAGAACATTGTATATAACAAGAAGAAGATTATGTGATGATCAACTGTGATGGACTTGGCTTTCAATAAGCTAATTCAGGCCAGTTCCAAAAGACTTATGATGGAAAGAGCCATCTACATCCAGAGAGAGAATTATGGTGACTGAATGTAGATCACAACATTCTATTTTCACTTTTGTTGTTGCTTGCTTGCTTGTTTGCTTATTTTTTCCTTTCTCATTTTTCCCTTTGGATCTGATTTTTCTTGTGCAGCATGATAAATGTGGAAATATGTTTAGAAGAATTGTACATGTTTACCCTACATGGGATTACTTGCTGTCTAGGGGAGGGGGGAGATGGGGAGGGAAGGAAAATAATTTGGAATACAAGGTTTTACAAGGGGTGAATGTTGAAAACTATCTTTGTATGTATGTTGAAAAATAAAAAGTTATTATTTTTTTAAAAAACCAATGAAGTAATTCAACAATCCCAAAAGAACTATTTTCACTTTTTATTATTATTGTTTGTTTGCTTGCTTGCTTGAGTTTGTTCTCTTTCTCAAGAAGAAGGGAGAAAAATTGAATGGGACAAAAACACAAAATCTCATAAAAATTAATTTTGAAAACTATCTTTACATGTATTTGGAAAAAATAAAATATTATTTTAAAAAAAAGAGAAAAAACAAATAGTCACAAAGCTAATAAATATCTAAGAATGTATTTGGACTCAGTCTTCCTAACTCCAGTCCAATGCTCTATCTAGTTGCCTCTTAAGAGCATCTACCCAGCCAGTAGGTCTATGGTCTTTCTAGCTATTTCTTGACATCACAATGGAATATAATCAATTAATCAATAAACATTTATTAATGAATTTCCAAGTGTACCTGCCATGTAGTAGTTCAATTTTTTTGGTTAAACATCTCTAATGATATTTTATATATTTATTATTAATAATTCCTTATTTGTAGTCTGTTCTAACCTACTCACACTCACAATGTATCTTGCCTGTGTATCACCCTCAATTTCTTTGGACACTGCATTGCTCTGTCACTTGCATTATACAACAATACTAGAAGGATGTTAGTATTTTAAAAGGCAGGTCTTTGTTTCAAGGAGAAGCCTTGGGTCATTAAAAGAACTTTCCAGTTTCCTGAAGATAATCCATCCTGCTCTCCTTCTCCTGTCCATTTCTGTCCTGATTTCATTATCTGTTTCCTGAGTCTGTCTGAGATTCATCTATTGATAAGACAAACTCTATAGGTTATCCATCCTGCTCCGTATCACTGCCTGGACAATAAGCATTCTTCATTTATTTGTTTTTTCCTGTGTCAAAAGTGAGGTTATTTATAGTAGTTCTTTTTGTGGTGGCAAAAAAGTAGAAATTGAGGGGATGCCCATGAACTGGAGAATGGCTATATTATGATATATACATATGTGTGTGTGTATATATATATATATGTTTGTATATGTTATGATATATGATTATAATGGAATTGTTATGATATATGTTTGTATGTGTTATGACATATGATTGTAATGGAATACTATTGTGCTATAAAAAATGAGCAGGATGTTTTCAGAAAAACCTAGCAAGACTTCCATGAACTGATACAAAGTGAAGTGAACAAAACCAGCAGAACATTACACACAGCAATAGTAATATTATATAATGATTGTGAATGACTTAACTATTTTCATCAATACAATGATCCAATACAATCCGAAAGGACTCATTATGAAAAATTCTATCCACCTCTAGAGAAAGAACAGGTGGAATCTGAATGCAGACTAAAGTATATTATTTTTCACTTAATTTTTTTCATATTTTTTTTCTTGGTCTGTGTTTCTTTCACATTATTGATATGGAAATATGTTTTGCATGATTGTCTATGCATAACCTATATCAAATTGCTTACTGTCTCAGGGAGTATAGGGAAGGGAGGAAAGGAGAAAGAATTTGAAATTCAAAATTTTAAAAGATAAATGTTAAAATTGATTTTATACATAATTGGGGATTAAAAATAAAATATTATAAAATTTAAGGAACGTAAAGGGGAGAGAGTAAAGCTGAACTTTTTTAATCCTTTAGATCTTTTTTAATAGGCTCTACAATTGGTTTGATCAACCAAACAGCATGTATTAAGCACTTACTCTGTGCTATGCACTATTGTGATAGGAACTGAAGAAAGAGAAAGACATTCTGTCAGAGGAAACAACATTACATATATATATATATATGTATATATATATATATATACATATATATATGTATACAGAGAATAAATACAAGGTAGTTTAGGGAAGTAAAATTCTATTGGTTTGGGAGAATCAAGAGAAGCATACATCATATAGAAAATGGTGTTTGTTAAATTACTTTTTGAAGAAAAGAGGAATCTTCTGAAGGCTAAATGAGTACAAAGTGAATTCTTTGGCATAGAATCTAATCTGTGTATTTCCTTAGCCTCTGTCCTCAGCCTCAGTCCTGATTTATCAAGTGACTATATTGGTATATGCCTTATAATCATCAAAAATTCAACATGTACAGAACATAGCTCATTCTCTTCCCACCCCTCCCTCAAATGATGCCCTCTTCCAAACTTCACTGTTTCTGCTAAGAGTACCACCAACATCTCAATAACCCAATCTTGTATAATAACTATCTCCTTCCCCTATCTCACCAAATCTCATCATTTCTACATCCTTAGCATCTTTCATATTTGGCTCATTCTCACAACTCTCACAGCCACCATTCTATTTCAAGGCCTTATGACCTGAACTATAATAATGGCCTCCTAATTGGTCTCCCTATTGAAGTCTTTCCACCTTCTACTCTATTATCTGAACATTTGCCAAAAGATTTTTCCTAAATACAATTATCTGATCATTTGATTTCTTTATTTTAGAAACTGCAGTGGCTCCCTTTGTTATAATAGTTGCTCAGTCACTGCCAATCCTGTCTGACTCTTCATGGACCCATTTGGGGTTTTCTTGGCAAAAATACCATAATGATTTGCCATTTCCTTCTCCAGTTCATTTTATAGATGAGAAAACTAAGGCAAACACAGTGAAATTAGCCCAGGATAATGTGCCTGAAGACAGAGATGAACTCAGGAAGACTCATCTTCCTGATTCCAGGTCAAGCACTCTATCTACTATACCGTCTAGCTGCCCAATGATTCCTTATTTCCACTAAAATTAAATGCAAATCTTCTATTTGGCATTTTAAACTCTTCACTGGTTATCATTTATCTTTCCAGCTTTATTATACACTATTACCCATTCACACATATTAAAGTCAAGTCTAGTTGACCTTTTTTACTGTTTCATACATATAGCTCTTATCTAGCAATGACCATCCTCCATACTTGGGATATATTACAACCTCCTTTTTGACATTAGAGCCTATAGTTTATAATGCAGAGAAGATTAGAAGGGAAGCAATAAACTGGGAAAATATTTTTACAGTCAAAGGTTCCGATAAAGGCCTAATTTCCAAAATATATAGAGAATTGACTCTAATTTATAAGAAATAAAGCCTTTCTCCAATTGATAAATGGTCAAAGGATATGAACAGATAATTCTCAGATGAAGAAATTGAAACTATTTCTATCCATATGAAAAGATGCTCCAAGTCATTATCAATCAGAAAAATGCAGATTAAGACAACTCTGAGATACCACTACACACCTGTATGAATGACAGGGAAGATAATGCGGAATGTTGGAGGGAATGTGGGAAAACGGGGACACTGATACATTGTTGGTGGAATTGTGAATACATACAACCATACTGGAGAGCAATTTGGAACTATGCTCAAAAAGTTATCAAACTGTGCATACCCTTTGATCCAGCAGTGTTACTACTGGGCTTATATCCCAGAGAAATCTTAAAGAAGGGAAAGGATCTGTATGTGCATGAATGTTTGTGGCAGCCCTCTTTGTAATGGCCAGAAACTGGAAACTGGAAACTGAATGGATGCCCATCATTTGGAGAATGGCTAATGTTATGGAATATTATTGTTCAGTAAGAAATGATCAGCAGGATGATTTCAGAAAGGCCTGGAGAGACTTACATGAACTGATGCTGAGTGAAATGATCAGGACCAGGAAATCATTATATACTTCAACAACAATACTATAGGATGATCAATTCTGATGGACGTAGCCCTCTTCAACAATGAGATGAACCAAATCAGTTCCAATAGAGCAGTAATGAATTGAACCAGCTACACCCAGTGAAAGAACTCTGGGAGACGACTATGAACCATTACATAAAGTTCCCAATCCCTCTATTTTTGTCCACCTGCATTTTTTATTTCCTTCACAGACTAACTGTACACTATTTCAAACTCCAATTCTTTTTGTACAGCAAAATAACTGTTTGGATATATATACTTATATTGCATTTAATTTATACTTTAACATATTTAACATGTATTGGTCAACCTGCCATCTCGGGGAGGGGTGATGGGAAGGAGGGGAAAACTTGGAACAAAAGGTTTGGCAATTGTCAATGCTGTAAAATTACATATGCCTATAATTTGTAAATAAAAAGCTATAATAAAAAAAGAACCTCTAGTTTACTTCAAGGTTAATCCCAAACATTATTTTTGACATGATCCTGATTCCCTCAGATGCTAACATCTCTGTCTCTCCACATGCCCTCCACACACACACACAAATCTTATCCACTTTGTAACCATTTTCATATACTCTAAATATGTACAATTTGTCAGCCTCAGATAGATTTAAAACTTCATTAGAGTATTTGTAATGTAAAAACAAAGCATCAATAAAACTATTTCTTTAAAATTATCTTCATAAAAATTATTTACAATTGAAAAAGTGGACATAGGGATCAGAAGTTATTGATCTTCCCTGAGTCCTTTTTTAATGGTTATAATAAAGTCAGTGTTTTTTAGATGGGTTCTCCACAGTACAATGTAAAGAGCCTGGGTTTTTGCTATCAGAGGACCTTGTTTTAAACCCTGTCCATGACTGTCATTTACTGTTTGAACTTAGACAAGCCATCTAACCTCCGTGAGCATCAATTTCCTTATTCTAAAATAAGAGAATTAGACTAGATGGCCTGATAGTTCAAAAATCAATTCCTCAATAACCTCAGTATTGTGCCATCTGCAGCTGTGAAATATACCTTCCATAATTATTATGAGGCTCAAATAAGGTACTATCATACATAAATAAAGGGATTTTCAAACTTTAAAATCTTATATAACTAGAAATCATTGTTACTGTCATCACAAAATTCTTTTGTGCTTGACCTACCTGAAAAAGCCTGAGGTTAAGCCTCAAATGCAGTTCTTACTGGCTGGACAATGAAAACTAGGATGTATTCTTAATACCTTGAAAGATGAGCAGTGATACCAGAGGCTCAGATGAGAGTCAGGCTGCTAAAATTAGCTGCACCAAGGGAAGAGCCTATGATGAATAGGACACTCCAAAGAGATATGCTCAGGTGGTCACAATCTGAAAATCTTGAAACTGCTCCTTCCCCAAGGCTGTGACCAACTTGTACCAAGCCCCCTCCAGAACAGTCAGGGAAGACCCTGTATAGGAATAAAGGCAATAGAATTAGAGATTGCCTAATTCCTCTGTCTCATTTTATGGATGAGGAACCTGAGGCACACAAAGAATAGAGAAGATTTGCCTGAAATTGTTTAAGAACCCAGGGAGCAGAGAGGGTCTAGAACATAATTCTTGTTCTTTGACTTCCTAATACATGCAGTACACACAGCTAAAGAGAAGAAATAGAAATTAGGGGAAAGATCCCTGATTCTGGTGAGATCAGAGAGTGATACAGAACAGAGAATCCATTGTGCTGGGTTTTTTACTTGCTAGCAGAGTCTCTCTCAAATGGTGAGGCTATTGAAGATAGTGTTTGTTTTTGCTAGAGTTACACTTAACTGACAGGACCTGGAAGGAACACACATGCCTATTCTAGATTCTGTGTTGATTAGAACTTCAGGGTATATTTTTGCTAGCAAGTATAAGAATATGTTTGAGGTGGGGGGGTCAAAGGGTAATCAGTTTATGGTCAGTCCCCTTCTTTCTGTAAGAAAGTATTAGGATAGCCTCTTTTCTCCCTAAATGTTCTCATTCCCAAAACTTCAAACTTAAGGTAAGGCACAAGGTTCTATTCAAAGAATAGAACTTTCCTCCCCCAGGGAGTGAATACATCCATGTCTGCTTCTATAGGAAATTTCTCACTACTTCAGATGTCAACATTCTTTGAGATGTTTAAACTTGATATAAACTGAGATCTTTTGGGGGACAAGAGCTCAGTTTACATCAGACTCATTCAGGATTTTTTCCCTCAAACCAAAGGCAAGTCTATTGATCTCCTGTGGACTCTTATCCCAAGACAGGCATTTCCTTTTCCTAAAGGAAAGTGACAATGCAATCTAGGGGTCATTAATCTATCTTTTGAAAAGAGGGAAAAAAAGAAGGAAGAAGAAGGAAGAAAGGAGGGAGGGAGGGAGGAAGGAAGGAAGGAAAGAAGGAAGGAAGGAAAGAAGGAAGGAAGGAAGGAAGGAAGAGAGAGGGAATAAAGAGGGAGGGAGTGAAGAGGAAGGGAAGCAGCAAAGAGGGAGGGAAGGAGGAAGGAAGGAAGGAAGGAAGGAAGGAAGGAAGGAAGGAAGGAAGGAAGGAAGGAAGGAAGGAAGGAAGGAAGGAAGAGAGAGGGAATAAAGAGAGAGGGAAGCAGCAAAGAGGGAGGAAGGAAGGAATGAAGGAAGGGAGGGAGGGAGGGAGGGATGCAAAAAGAAAATAAGCAAGTGCTTATGACAAGCCAGACACTGTGTAAAGCACTGAGAATACAATTACAACAAAAAGATAGTCCCTGCCTTCAAGGAGTTTACATTTTAAAGAGGGAAGACAACAAAGAAAAGAGAACTGGAAAGAAGGGGTAAGGGGAGGAGAGAAGGAAAGGAAAGTATCTAGTTTAGGAATATGATTTTGAAGTCCAGAAAAAAAAAGGCTGGGACAGGAATGAAGGGATTCAGAATGGTCTATACCCCTTCACGAAATAGAAGCTTCTGGAAGAACCTACCAATGAATGAAAACTGGAGGTGGGGTAAGGGGGTAAGGAAAGTAAGGGAGCAGGGAGAGTGTAGGGAGATAATTCATAGTGAGCATCCTACTGTTCATGAATGGTAGAATATTACAAGGTGAGGACTAAGGCACTGAGGGAAGCTTCAGGATTAAATAGAAAGAGAGGTATGATTTTGAGGTTCAGAAGATCATCTACTTCTTATTTTACTTGAAAGTATTAATTAAAAGAATGTTTACTATAAAGGCTTAATGAAGCACCTGAACTCCACATTTCACAACTATTAGGACATCTAGCAAGTAGAGAAAGAAATGGCTATGACCTGATAATACTTGCTGCTCACCCAAGACCTTTATTTTCCTGCTAGAGCATTTGTTTGTACACACATGAATCCACTTTTCTCCCATCAAAACCTCAAGGTATTTTCTGCATTATAGACTCAAACAATAGTGCTTTTTAAGAGCCCCTAGGAGCAGAGATAATTATCAGCTAAGCAATAGCAACCTGCCCCCTAATTCCTTCAGGAAAAATTATTCACACTACATAAAGGAATAAAAAGGCTTATTCATGTCTTTCCACACTTTATATAGCACACTAACACTTCATCTCTTTGTTCCCCCTCCTAAGATTTCATCAAGTGAACAGAGGTTAAAAAAAAAATTAACTAGTCGGGACCAATTCCCATGCACCTATATATAGATGAAATAACTCATCTACCAAAAATATAATAAATGCACACACCAAGACAATTTTCTTTAAAAGTAAAGCCTTCATCCTAAACTAATCTATTTATTTAGTGCTATACCAATCAGACTTCCAAGAAAATATTTTAATGATCTAGAAAAAATAACAACAAAATTCATATGGAAAAATAAAAGGTCAAGAATCTCAAAAGAATTAATGAAAAAAAAATCAAATGAAGGTGGCCTAGCTGTACCTGATCTAAAACTATATTATAAAGCAACAGTCACCAAAACCATTTGGTATTGGCTAAGAAATAGATTAGTTGATCAGTGGAACAGGTTAGGTTCACAAGACAGAATAATCAACTATAGCAATTTAGTGTTTGACAAACCCAAAGATCCTCACTTTTGGGATAAGAATTCATTATTTGACAAAAACTGTTGGGATAACTGGAAATTAGTACGGCAGAAATTAGGCATGGACCCACACTTAACACCATATACCAAGATAAGATCAAAATGGGTCCATGATTTAGACATAAAGAACGAGTTTATAAACAAATTGGAGGAACATAGGATAGTTTATCTCTCAGACTTGAGGAAGAGGAAGAAATTTGTGACTAAAGACAAACTAGAGACCATTATTGATCACAAAATAGAAAATTTTGATTACATCAAATTAAAAAGCTTCTGTACAAACAAAACTAATGTAAACAAGATTAGAAGGGAAGCAACAAACTGGGAAAACATCTTCACAGTTAAAGGTTCTGATAAAGGCCTCATTTCCAAAATATATAGAGAGCTGACTCTAATTTATAAGAAACCAAGCCATTCTCCAATTGATAAATGGTCAAAGGATATAAACAGACAATTTTCAGATGATGAAATTGAAATCATTACCATTCATATGAAAGAGTGTTCCAAATCATTATTAATCAGAGAAATGCAAATTAAGACAACTCTGAGATACCACTACATACCTGTCAGATTGGCTAAGATGACGAAAAAATAATGATGAGTGTTGGAGGGGATGTGGGAAAACTGGGACACTGATACATTGTTGGTGGAGCTGTGAACGAATCCAACCATTCTGGAGAGCAATCTGGAGTTATGCCCAAAAAGTTATCAAACTGTGCATACCCTTTGATCCAGCAGTGTTTCTACTGGGCTCATACCCCAAGGAGATACTAAAGAAGGGAAAGGGACCTGTATGTGCCAAAATGTTTGTGGCAGCCCTGTTTGTAGTGGCTAGAAGCTGGAAACTGAGCGGATACCCATCAATGGAGAATGGAAAGAAGGTAAAATCCCTTAAAGTTGAAGATAAAGTGTGGTGTATTTTTAGGGATTAGTAAGAGCAAAGATAATGTAACAATAGGTGTAACAAATAGGTAATAAGGTGTAGGAGGGCTTTAAAAGCCAAACAGAGGATTTTATGTTTGATCCTACAAACAATAAAGAGCTATCTGATTTGATTAAATGGGGTGTGGGATGAGGGAGGAGTGACATGGTCAGACTTGTTAATAAGAAAGAAGAATTTGACCACTGAATAAAGATCAGACTGCAACTGGGAGAGACTTGGAGCAGGCAGACCAACCAGCAGGATATGGCTATAGTCTGAGAATTTTAAAAGTGAGATTAAAGCAATTAGGGGTAATGGCTTAAGAGAATCTTGAAGGATGGAGAGATCAGAGATACTGGAAATAGGTTTACAAGGAGTAAAGCATGCATAGAGGAAGATGGAATGATCTGATAAAAGATTTAGAGAACTTTGGATTCTTAAAGTAGAACCCTTGTGAATGATCAAGACTATGACCTTTCCAACATATGACTGAGGTAAAGTGAAGGACTAAGTCATGAGACTGAAAGGGATTGAGGAATTTGAAAGTTGGGGTGTTTGAGAGGACATCAACATTTATGTTAAAGCCCCTTAGGATAAACAGGAGTTGGAGTGAAGATAAAGACCATGAACCAGGTACTTGATACTTCCTGAGAAAAGAGGAAGAATATCTTGGGTTAGTTAACTACAATTAGATCTTGATAAGATGATAAATTTGAGTGTGGTGAACTTCAAAGGAAGAGAGGTTGCTAAGTGCTCACCAGAGGAGAATCTGAACATGGCAGCAGAGAACAAGAATTCTTATTGACTCCTCATCCTTAACTAGGACATGGTGTGGAGAGAGGGCTATGAGAAAAAGTACAGCTGGTGTTGGACAGCTGGCTGGGGATTCAGTGTCATCTAGCAGGGTCTCTGTGTAGAGTAGAAGGAAAGACATCTAAAAGGCCAGGATTCTCCAACTTCCACCAATTAAAAAGCAGAAGTAAATGCATTTGTTGGAACCTAGGAGCTATATTTTTTTGTTTGCTTTAATGGGTAAGACTTCATGTTGTGCTTTTATACTGAGGGAACCTGTATAGGGGCCCCACATTCTAAGGAAGGAAGTTGGAGATGAAGATGAAAACAATGATAGAAAGATAAAACTACAGATAAAAAGAGAGTGGGAGAGGGAAAGGGAGAGAAATAATTCCTGATCTTTCTCCTGGGCTCCAATTTTCCTTTTCAAAATACCTTTTGGATATCTTCACCTCAATATCCTGCTAATACTCTAAATTTAGTATGTCCTTCTCTCTATCTTCTACATTTAATCAGTTGCCAAGTAAGGTCAATTCAATCTCAGTCATATCTCTGCATCTGTTTCCTCTTTTGCATTCTCATTGCTAGTATTTTACTTTAAGGCTCATTAACTCTTACACAGACCACTAGCCTTCTAAAAAAATTTCCCTACATTTAGCATCTTCTCAGTCTAATCCACTCTTCATACAGTTGCCCAATTAATCTTTCTAATACAATAGTCTAACTTTGTGATTTCCCTGCTCAAACAGATTCAAGTTCTCTTTGTTGTTTATATTAGAACAAATATAACCTTCTTAGCCTAATATTTCATGCCTTTCACCAGGGCTCTAACCAACTTTTTCCAACCTTATTTCATATTACTCTTCATCATATACTATCTTCTAATCAAATCAATTTTTCCTGATCTCCTTTTACATTTTCTTTCTTCTACACATTAACTTAGAGTTCTCCCAGACCTAGAGTATACTTCTGTATTTTTCCTCCTGGAATCCTTCTTATTCTTTGAAGGCCTGCTCAACTGCTGCTTCCTCCATGAAGCCTTTCTTGGTCTACCTCTAATAAAAGTGCTATCTCCCTCCTCAAATGTTCTCATGACACTTTTCCTGGATTTCTTTGCACTTATCACACTCTATGTTATACTATGCTTGATTTTATTTATGTCTTATTTATATTATAAGCATGGTGCAGGCAAATATAATATCAAATTAAATCTTTCTCTCCCTAGGGCCCAATCCAGCGCCTCACAAAATAAATGTATGTTAAATTGAATTACATCAAATTGAATTGAATTGAATTGTTTATTGACTCTTTGATCTTCCCTCTTTGGAAATCCTTTAAATATTGCACTAATGGGAATTTGAGAAATCCTCTTCCAGTTATATCATAAATTGGGCCCTTACATAGTTAGTGTTAAATAGGAAATATTCTTGTTAGTGGAAATAACAAAGCTTAAACAATTCTGGGAAATTTAATTGTCTAAAGGAGACATTTTCTTCAAAATAATAAACTGAATGAACTGGAAGAAAAAAATCTAGTCTTAAACTCAGGAAATAACAACAGACAACATGAAGATTGTTATTTGTTAATGCCTGGAAATAGGAAGCGGGATCAGTTTCAAACATCATCAGATAATGCCAAAGCCAAAGGATGTTATTACACTTTTAAGCTAAACATATAATATAAATAACCTTCCTTCTTCAGTACAAATTGTCTATAAGCAAGTATTGTGAGGTCATACATGGACATTTGCCAATTAGGCCATAGATTCCCAGTTTAATCACAGGATTAACTTTAACATGTGGTATATTTTTATCTTTCTCCCAATTATCCACACTTTCCATACTTAATTTGCAAAATGCAAGGTGCCATATGAATAGCACAGTTTATACGACCAATTGACTATAATATTATATAGGGATTTTATTCCTAAATGAGGATTCATCCCTGTATTTTTTTTAGTGTGGGGTAACAGAAATATAGGGAGTAAGGCCTGGATTTTATTCCTAAATGAGGATTCATCTCTGTGTCTTTTTAGTGTGGTGCAAGAGACACGGGTCCTAATCATAACATTTCTGAAACTTTAACAGCATTTAAGTAGATAAGTCGCTTAAATTCACTAAACCTCAGTTCCCTTCTCTATAAAATGAGGAAATAATCTTTACACTATTCACTTCACAGAGTTGTCATAAGAAAAATTATTTTAATTCTTAAAGTCATAGAACCCTTAATCATAACCCTTAATCAATAGTTACTTTCTGACTATACTTATGAAAGAGAAATAATAAAAAAGTTTTGTATACCTAACACTCCAGTATTCAGAGACTCGAAACTGTATAGTAATACAAAAAGGACTGAGAGTTCACATTATGTATTAACTCCTCTCTTGTCCTTATGTTCTTATATTTTCACAGAAGTTTAAAGATGTTGTAGACAGAACTCATCATAGTGGTCTCATGTAAATAGTCAGCCTTGGTTTCTAATAGATTAACAGTGTGAAGCATATCATAGTTCATTTTATTTCTTTTTTTGTTGTTTTCTTGCACAAAATGACTGATGTGGAAATATCCTATATGACTACACATGTATAAGCTACATCAGATTACTTACCATCTCAGGGATGGGAGAGAAGAAGGAGGGAAAGAAGGATGGAATTTGGAATTCAAAACTTTTTTTAAAATGTTAAAAATCATTTTACGTGTTATTGGGTGAAAATAAAATAATGTTTAAACTAAAAAAAAGAAGAATAGTGTAAAGTCTTAGACTTTAATTGAAAAGATCAACTTCACATGTATAAAATGGTGAAGACATGATTAAACAATTAATTGGCATTCTAGTAGATTTTAAGCAAAACATGAATCAACACTTTGATGTGTCAATCACAAAAGTTAGTGAGATTTTTGGTTACCTTAAAAGAGGTATAGTTTGTGGGATAAGAGCAATATCATAATCTCTAACCACATTCAAGTTAGGCTAATTTTTCACTTTCTAGTTGTCTGAATATAAAGTATCCACAAGGTTCTCCTATGCTTGGCTAGTGAGAGACAATGGTCAACTCAGGCAAGGAAACTTGACTCATCAGAATCAATTGAAGCTGTCTTCAGTGCCTATCTTTGTACACTCCTCCTTGGCTACATAAATCTTTTTGTTAACTGTTGAATGATCAATATTGAGCTACCAGATGACTAGTCTATGTATATATAAAATACTAACTTAGACCTGTACATTCACACACATACACTCTCAGAAACATACATACATACACATATAAAAATTATATATAGCATATAATTATAGATTTATTTCCTGCTTTACTGTACAGATAACATGCATCTCATATCCCATTAAGTGAATAACAATAAAACACAATAATCTTAAAGTTACTGGGAGCAATGAAGTCTCAAAATATCTATTTTGACTTTTAATTTCTCCTAGCTCATTAGTGATAAAGAAATGACATCATTTTACTTCCCAGACTCTGAATCAGGATAGTGTTTTTTTTTTTTCCCCCTGTTTGATCTATTGTAGTGAAAAGAAGACTTGGGTCAGAAGACCTGGGTTTGCTTCCGGTTCCCATACTTATTAGTTGCATATGATGTTGAGCAAATACTTCTTAAGACTTTCTTCCTTCAGACTATTACTGACAACTATATTCCTGAATTTTCTTGATCTTGAAAGATATAATGAACCCTGTTTCCAAATTTAAAAACTTCATTAATGTTAATGATCTTGAAAATGGGAATATATATAGTATAATCTAGAGGTTGGAGAGAAGAGAGGTATATGCTTACTTCCAAATATAAATGAAGACAAATGGTGATTTCCTTTGAGGTCTTCAAACTGAAAGTCTGTTGTTGCCTGCTGCCCTCTAACTTTTTAAAGGCCAATTCCCATTTGCAAAGTTCAGAATTATTCATATCAATTTTATTGTGTAAGATTTAATTTATTTTCCTGTGTAGTTATTTGGGAATTTAGCCAGAGATTTTCAGGTTCTGCTCCATCAAAATTCTCAATCTTCATCTTCAATCATGTATAAGGTGTGATTCATTTCCTCTGTCATTCTTACAAATGGTCCTTGAAATATTTATGGCTTTACCACATAGCAATGAGATAGCAAATTCTCCCCCAAACCATTTCCTATTCATGACTTCTTTATTTCTTTTAATAGTATCATAATTCTCCTAGACTCCAAGCTTAAAACCTCAGTCAGCCTCAACTCCTCCATCTCTTTTAGCAGAGTAATTTTAAATATCTAATCCATTACTAAATACAGAATGATGAGTTCAAGTCCTATCTATGACTCTAGAATGACTATAGTAAAGTCACTAAATCTCTCTCCACCTCAATCTCCTCATCTGTAAAATAGGAATAATAATAGTACTTTCTTCACTGTGTTGTTGGAAAAATCAAGTGGAACTTATATAAAACACATTGCTAACTTTAAAACATTACATAAACCTTAGCAATTAGGAAGCCCTGTTTATCATGTCACATAATGACTCGATGTTCCTTAGGGATCAATTAGCCGTCTTTTCATTATTCTTTTTTTTTTTTTTTTTTTTTTTGCTGAGGCAATTGGGGTTAAGTGACTTGCCCAGGGTCACCCAGCCAGGAAGTATTAAGTGTCTGAGATCACATTTGAACTCAGGTCCTCCTGGCTTCAGGGCTGGTTCTCTATCCACTGCACCACCTAGCTGCCCCCCTTTTCATTATTATTCACTGTATATTGATATCAGCAACTAGGTCCCAGTGCTCTCATTTTCCTTGTTTCACACCAACCTCTCTCCAAACAGAATAACTGTTATTATTCAAATTCTCAGCTGCACTTAATCCATTCATTCCCTCTGAAATTCTCTTAGTTTCTACCCTTATCTAGATTTACCTACAAAACCCATTCACAACAATCTTTGCCTTTTATTTTCCCTCACTAATATATTCAAAGTTCTTAGGCTAGAAAGATCAACAAACACACCCTCCAAAGACACACTCATATTCCTCCCCATCATTAGTTTTAAATCTATTCAGTTCATTTAATCAACAATTTATTTATTAAATATTTACTATATGCCAGGAGCTTTATTAGGATCTAGGGATACGAATTTAAAAACAAAACACTCCCTGACATCAAAAAGCTTACAATTTTTGGATAGAAACAATATGTACAGCAAAAAGTAAATGCAAAATATGTGCATGTGTGTGTTGGATTATAATGTTGTTGTTTTGGGGGTTTTGTTTTTGTTTATATGAATCACTTTTAAAGTGGAAAGCCAGAAGTATAAAGTCTGTTTGCTGACTCTCATTTGTGTCTGGTTCTTTTGGCTAAGCACTGATTGTACTGCCCAGGGCTGATTGAAATACTCCAAAATGTAATGAAGAAGACTCTATCTAACCCAAGAAGAAGATCCTTATGCCTTAGTCATTTAAAATACTTGTAGGCTAAAATTTCTACCCAACAACATAATAAACCCAGTTCCAAAGACAATTCAGAGGAGTTCTAGAACAGAAATGCTTTCTTATAAGCAACATGACTATAGCATACTGGACTTGACTTTCAGAAAACATGTTTGGAAATGCAGATACCATCAATTGGGGGAATGGTTATACAGTGATATGCAAATGTAATAGGATATTATTATGCCCTAAGAAATGGTGAGCATACTATGGTTTTTCTTCAGATCGAATAAATCTTTTGCCTTTTACTTAAAAAAAAAAGAAAATGTAAGAAATGGTGAGCATGATGAATCCATAAAGTATGTTGTTAAATAGGAAAAAAAGACCTCAAAATTTAGCTGCTTATTTAATCTAGTATTTTATATTTCTCATGGTGATCTGTATAAGAGTGTAAATAATTGTTTAAAATTTTTCACAATGCATACATAGGATAAAAGTAATAAAAAGTTTAAATAATTGTTTCCTTAAAATAATTGTATATATTCAGTATTAAGACAGACTCTCTAGAATGTTTGGATTTTTTTTTTTAATTATACTTATCATCATTGGATTTGTGAGTTTATTGGTATAGGTTCTTTCTCTCACAGGAAAAATCTATTCTTATTGTGTTTTGTTATTGTGTTACTCTTGTTGGCGTCCTCTCATAAATTCTCCACAGAGGCGATATTCCAATACATCAGTAGTCTTCTTCTAAATCAGGAAATTTTAATCATTTTTTGTGCCATGGATCCCTCTTGAAGTGTTGTTAACTCTTTCTCAGATTTGTGGTGGTTTTTTTTTTTTTTAACTTGTAGGACATATTAAATTTCAGTTTAAAATTTAGTGAAAATAATACAGTAATTTTTTTTTTGCATTCAAGTTCATAAATCCTTTGAAATCTATCTATGGACCCCAGATTAAGAACTTCTGCTCCAAGTCTTTGAATGTGTCATTTATATCAGCACATGTTGTACCTCATTATTGAAAATCTCTTCTTCTTATGTCTATATATCCTTGATTATATCTTTTAAGGCATGTCAATAATTTGTAGCAACCTGCCATTGAGCTTTGGATCATCTATAACTTTGATGTTTGAAGATGGCAAATGTCCCATGATTTGCCTCCATAAAGCATCATTGGAGAATTTTATTTTCTTCCCCCCCTCCCCCAGGCAACTGGGGTTAAGTGACTTGCCCAGGGTCACACAGCTAGGAAGTATTAAGTGTTAAGTGTCTGAGGCCATATTTGAACTCAGGTCCTCCTGACTTCAGGGCTGGTGCTCTTATCTACTACATCACCTAGCTGTCCTCATCGGGAACAATTTTCAAAGTGGAGGAGAAAAAAAGGGGTTTCAATAGTGGAGAGATCTTTTGTAAGGAATTTTCTCTACCAGTGCAAATCACCACATTCTCTGAAACTTAAGAGAGTCATCTGGGACACACCACACTAAGGCTCAGTGACTATATAGGGTCATTTAGTCAGCATGTGTGAGGGGCAGTACTCAGATCTTTCTTTCCCACTCCAAGGTTAACTCTCCCTCTCTCAGATACCATGCTGCCTTTCTGGGAGATTATTGGTGATTAAAAAAGGTGACTTTCATCAACTGGAAAAATAAATTATGGAATATTATTATGCTATAAGAAATAATGAAACAAGGGAAAATCAGAAACTTTATGAGCAAAATTACAGACCACTTTTCACACAAATTAAGTCTGATCTAACCAATTGGAAAAATATTAAATGCTCTTGGATAGGGCGAGAAAATATAATAAAGATGACAATATTACCTAAACTAATCTATTTATTTAGCGCTATACCAATCAGACTCCCAAAAAACTATTTTAATGACCTAGAAAAAATAACAACAAAGTTCATATGGAAAAACAAAAGGTCAAGAATTTCAAGGGAATTAATGAAAAAAAAAAATCAAATGATGGTGGCTTAGCTGTACCAGATCTAAAATTATATTATAGAGCAGCAGTTACCAAAACTATTTGGTATTGGCTAAGGAATAGATTAGTTGATCAGTGGAATAGAGTAGGTTCAAGGGATAAAACAGTCAACAAATATAGCAACCTAGTCTTTGACAAACCCAAAGATCCCAGCTTTTGGGATAAGAACTTAGTTTGATAAAAATTGCTGGGAAAATTGGAAACTAATATGGCAGAAACTAGGCATTGATCCATACTTAACGCCGTACACCAAGATAAGGTCAAAATGGGTTCATGACCTAGGCATAAAGAATGAAATTATTAATAAATTAGAGGAACATAGGATAGTTTACCTCTCAGACCTGTGGAAGGGGAAGGTCTTTATGACCAAAGCAGAACTAGAGATCATTACTGATCACAAAATAGAAAATTTCGATTATACCAAACTGAAAAGTTTTTGTACAAACAAAACTAATGCAGACAAGATTAGAAGGGAAGCAATAAACTGGGAAAATATTTTTACAGTCAAAGGTTCTGATAAAGGCCTCATTTCCAAAATATATAGAGAATTAACTCTAATTTATAAAAAATCAAGCCATTCTCCAATTGAAAAATGGTCAAAGGATATGAACAGACAATTCTCAGATGAAGAAATTGAAACTATTTCTAGTCATATGAAAAGATGCTCCAAGTCATTATTAATCAGAGAAATGCAAATTAAGACAACTCTAAGATACCACTACACACCTGTCAGATTGGCTAAGATGACAGGAAAAAATAATGATGATTGTTGGAGGGGATGCGGGAAAACTGGGACATTGATGCATTGTTGGTGGAGTTGTGAACGAATCCAACCATTTTGGAGAGTAGTTTGGAACTATGCTCAAAAAGTTATCAAACTGTGCATACCCTTTGATCCAGCAGTGTTACTACTGGGATTATATCCCAAAGAGATTATAAAGAAGGGAAAGGGACCTGTATGTGCACGAATGTTTGTGGCAGCCCTTTTTGTAGTGGCTAGAAACTGGAAACTGAATGGATGTCCATCAGTTGGAGAATGGCTGAATAAATTGTGGTATATGAAAATTATGGAATATTACTGTTCTGTAAGAAATGACCAACAGGATGATTTCAGAAAGGCCTGGAGAGACTTACACGAACTGATGCTGAGTGAAATGAGCAGGACCAGGAGATCATTATATACTTCAACAACAATACTAGATGATGACCAGTTCTGATGGATCAGGCCATCCTCAGCAACGAGATCAACCAAATCATTTCTAATGGAGCAGTAATGAACTGAACTAGCTATACCCAGAAAAAGAACTCTGGGAGATGACTAAAAACCATTACATTGAATTCCCAGTCCCTATATTTATGCACACCTGCATCTTTGATTTCCTTCACAAGCTAATTGTACAATAATTCAGAGTCTGATTCTTTTTGTACAGCAAAATAATGTTTTGGTCATGTATACTTATTGTGTATCTAAGTTATATTTTAATATATTTAACATCTACTGGTCATCCTGCCATTTAGGGGAGGGGGTGGGGGGGGGTAAGAGGTGAAAAATTGGAACAAGAGGTTTGGCAATTGTTAATGCTGTAAAGTTACCCATGTATATATCCTGTAAATAAAAGGCTATTAAATTAAAAAAAAAAAGAGAGAGAATAAAAAAAAAAAAAAAGAAATAATGAAACAGTAAAAAGAACAGTTTCAGAGAAAGCTGGGAAGACATGTTTGAACTGATGCAGAGTGAAGTGAATAGAATTGTTTGGGGAGATGGGGGGGAGAAACTTTCAAAAAAACTTTAAAAATCCAATCAATTAAATGACCAACCATTGTTTCTAGAGGATAATGAAAAAGCAAGCTACCCTCTCATCCTGACAAAGATAAGATATTCAAGGTGCAAAAGGATATATAAATTTTTTTCAATATGCAAGCAATGAAATAGTTTTATTTAATAACCCCAAGTGATATTATAATAGGCAAAAATCACACAGAGAAATGCCTACCAATCAAAGGTGTTTGCCATTATTGTGGAGGATGGGCACTGTGGTTAAAATTGGAGAAGGATTCTCAGAAGTTAGTTATTTTTGTTCTCTTTTTTTTTTATTAAAGCTTTTAATTTTCAAAACATGTGCATGGATGATTTTTCAACATTAACCATTGCAAAGTCTTGTGTTCTAATTTTCTCCCCCCTTACCCCACCCCCTCCCCAAATGGCAAGTAATCCAATATATGTTAAACATGGTAGAAATATGTTAAATCCAATATATGCAGACATTTATACAATTATCTTGCTGCACAAAAAAAATCAGATCAAAATGGGGAAAAATAGAAAGAAAATAAAATGCAAGCAAATAACAACAAAAAGAATAAAAATGCTATATTGTAAACCACACTCAGTCCCCATAGTCCTCTCTCTGGGTGTAGATGGCTCTCTTCATAAGATCACTGGAGTTGGTCTGAATCATGTCATAGCAGTTATACATTTTTAGACATGGCCAATGTAGGAATTTGTTTTGCTTGACTTTGTATATTTCTTAAAAGGATCCTAGTGTTGTTGTTTTTAATTTTGAGGTACAGGTGGAAGGAAAAGGGAACCCAGGAAGAAAATTTCCCTCCCCACCCCATAAAAAAAGGAAAAAGAAAAGATAAAGTTTAGTCATTGAAACATTTTTTTTCAAAGAAAAGAAGAAAGGCCAAAAGGAAACACAAACTGGATAGCTTTGAAAATAACATGTTGAATTCATTACATGCTTAAAAGAAAAGCAAACTTTGACATTTATTGCCAGTTTCAAGTAAATCCTCTCTATTGTGCTTTGTATATAGAAATCTTCACTACAATTGATGATTCTTTAGTCCTGGATAAAAAAAAAATTTAAATTAATATTATGCTCATTTTAAAAATAAGAAAATTGAGGTTCAGGAGATGATTTGTGAAGATTAGAAAATGGTTACATATAGGAGGGCTAGGATTCACATTCAGGTCTCCTGGTTGCAAGTCTAGATATCATCCTGCTCTGCCTCTCCTGACTTCTTTAAGGCATATTTACTAACTTCGCAATTTTCTTTGGAGGGGACCTACTTCTGAATGATGACCTCCCTCTACTATTAGTTGGTGCATACTCAGGAAAAGATGATGATATACTAGCATCCTAGATATGCCTTAATTAGAAGCATAAATTTGTTACATTCCCTTAAAAAGCAGCAATCAAATTAATTTCGATGTCAAAAAGAAATGATTGGGGTTTGTGTTTTGTTTGTTTGTTTTTTATCTTTGCAAATGACTCTTCCACTCATGCAGATAACAAAGACGTTATTTCCCTGCCAGGACCTTAACCTTACCTCAATTAAAAGGCAAGATGGTGGAAAATTAATGCTGCTTGATGCTCAGCTAGCAATTTTCCCACAAGAGCAGTGAGAAAACCCCATCTGTTCACTCTTTAGAGGATTCTTTTTTTTTTCCTTCCAAAATCAAACTTGTATCCTCTTTTCTTTCCTTTCTCCCATCTTGCCAACTAGTGAAGTGATTCCATAAAACCTTTTGTTAATTGGAGGCAGCTCCCAGATTTCTGCTTTTTCCTCCTATCAGAGGGCTCCCTATCTCTCTGGCAGCCCATGTCTGAAGCTGCCTCCTGGGGTTCCATCTGCACTTGCTAAAGTGCTTGCTGGAAGTGCAGGCTCAGTGACAGCTCCAGCTGCCCCATCTTAGGATTCCTTGCCAGGGACACATCTGGCTCATTTTCTGAGGGCTACTTATTTGTCCCTTGGAAAAGCAAAAAGCACACCAAGTTTATATTACAGGGCTCAAAGATGCTGGCCAAAGCATACTATCTACTTAAGTGACTTCAGTCTAATTCTCACATACTATTATTTGTAAAAGGCTTGTTCTTTAATTAAAAAAAAAATTTACTACATTGGCAGAAAATCATGGTTTCATATGTTATTCACTGTTTCTATTTTTCCATAGGTCCCTCTCACACTCCCTCCCTAACTTAGAACAGTATATCAACATAAAGGGCAAAAGGGGCAGTTTCAGATGAAGTTTTCTGTCACTGTAATCAATCCCTTAATCATTATGTATTAAGTATCTAGAAGGTGACAACCTAATCATTAGTGAATTCCACTTCTATCTTCGACTCCTTAGGATACTCGCCCCTGCCCCAACCCTTTCTCTCCAGGAAGCCCACCCACTAAATCTCTCTCCTTTTCTCTCTCTTCCTTCTCCCAAGGTCTTCTATAAAAGGATTCACCTTTGCTTTGGCAGTCCAGGCTTTATATTTTACAGGGAAAAAAATTTGAGGTCATTTAACATGAGCTCTCTTTTCCCCTCTTCTTCTACTCATATTACTCAGATACCTTCTGCCATCCTTGCTTTGCCTTATCTCACATGCAGAAATAGCCTTATTCCTTTCAGACAAACCCCTCCATTTGCACACACAATCTCATTCCATCTCATCTCCTTCAGCAGATTACTCCACCTGTCATCCCCTCTCTATCACTTACTTCCATCTCTCCCCATCTACTCGCTCCTTTCTTACTAACTACAAAAATGCTTATATTTTCCTCATCCTTAAAAATCCTTACTTGGTCCTTCCATTCTTGACTACTATCATTCTCTATCTTCCCCTTGTGACTAAAATCCTTAAAAAAGCAATCTATACTAGGTGCCTCCACTTTCTTTCGTCCCATTCTCTTTTTAACCCCTTACCATCTGCCCTCTGACCTCAACATTTCACTGAAATAGCTATCTCCAAAATTACCACTCATATCTTACCTGCTAAATCCAATGGCCTTTTCTCAATCCTCATGGTCCTGGACCTCTCTGCAACCTCTGACATGTTAATCAACCTCTTCTCTCTAATACTCTCTTTTCTCTAGGTTTCTAGGACAACACTCTTCCCTGGGTCTACTTGTGAGACCTTTCCTTCTTAAGCTTCCTTGTCAGATCCCCATTCAGGTTACATACTCTAACAATAGGTGCCCAACAGGGTTCTATCATGGGTATTTTATCTGCTCATTTGTACTGCTTCGCTTGGTGAACTCACCAGCTTCCATGGATTTAATTGATGCTGATGATTCTCAAATCTACCCATCTTGCCTCTCTACTCACCTCCAATGTCACATCTCCTACTGCCTTTGAGACATCTAAAACTGGATATCCAGCAGACATCTTAAACTTCACATATCCAAAACCCAACTCATCTTTTTTCTTTTAGCCCCACTCCATTCCTCTAAAGTTCCCTATTACATCATCATCCTCCTAGTCCCCCAGGTTCACAAACTATGTCATCTGTGTTACCTCACTATCTCTCATCAGCACCCCATATGCAATATGTTGATAAAGCCTGTGGATTTCACCTTAGCAAACATCTCTCAAATTAAGGAATTCATCCCCTTCTCTCCTCTCATATTGTGACCACCCTAGTTCAAGCCCTTATTACCTCATAGTAGACAAATGAATAGTCTACCGGTGGGTATCCCTGACTCCAATCTCTCCCCAGTCCGATCCATCTCCCATCCAGCTACCAAATTGATTTCCCTAAAGAACACATCTTACCCTATCACATACCCCCACTCAACACACTCCAATGGGGAGACTTACACAAACTGATGCTGAGTGAAATGAGCAGGACCAGGAGATCATTATATACTTCAACAACAATACTTTATGATGACCAGTTCTGATGGACCTGGCCATCCTCAGCAACGATATCAACCAAATCATTTCCAATGGAGCAGTAATGAACTGAACCAGCTACGCCCAGAGAAAGAACTTTGGGTGATGACTAAAAACCATTACATTGAATTCCCAATCCCTATATTTATGCCCACCTGCATTTTTGATTTCCTTCACAAGCTAATTGTACAATATTTCAGAGTCTGATTCTTTTTGTACAGCAAAATAACGTTTTGGTCATGTATACTTATTGTGTATCTAATTTATATTTTAATGTATTTAACATCTACTGGTCATCCTGCCATCTGGGGGAGGGGGTGGAGGGTAAGAGGTGAAAAATTGGAACAAGAGGTTTGGCAATTGTTAATGCTGTAAAGTTACCCATGCATATATCCTGTAAATAAAAGGCTATTAAATTTTAAAAAAAAAGGAAAAAATAAAATAAAATAAACTCCAATGGGTCCTTCAAGCTTGCAGGATTAAATTGAAAATCCTCTCTGGTGTTCAAAACCCTGCATAACCTCGCCCCATCTCCCACCTTTCCAGTCTTACTCTCCTCCCTGTACTCTTCAATCCAGTAATACCAGCCTTGTTTCTGTTTCACAAACAAGCAAGATACTTCATCTCTCAGCTCTAGGCCTTTTCCCTGGCTCTCTTTTATGTCGGGAATGTTCTCCTATCTTATCTCTGCCTCCTAACTTCCCTGGTTTGCTTCAAGTCCCAAATAAAGTCCCATCTTCTACAAAGAGACTTTCCCAAGTCCTCTTAATGTTAGTGCCTATTCTCTGCTCATGTCCTATTTATCCTATACAATGCCTGTTTGTATTTGTACCCTCAGCTCTTAGCACAGAGTGAATCTCTAAAGGAGAGAAAGGGGAAAGGCTAAGTATGCTAGAAAAGACCCTGTTCCCTATAAAAGTGCCCTTCATTCACTTTTCTTATGGATAGTTTGTGTATTTGAGGGAAACAATGACCCAGGTTTATGGTTTTATTACTCCTTAGAGATTCTCCCTTCTTGGAAATCTTCCAGCAGAAGATGAATAGATGGGTTATAAAATAATATATCCGTATAATGTTTTTCTATGTGGATTAGACTAGATGGTTACTGAAGTCTCTTCTAGATATGAGACTCTATGACCCCGCAAGTCCCCTGAAAGTTTTTGATTAAGAGATTGACATATTTAGACATGTACTTTAGAAAGATTATTTATCAGCTATGAAAAATAAAAAAGTAGTCTAGAGGGAGGAAATTGCTTTCTAATAGCAATACTTAATATCTGTTTTATTTACCTATCTACATATCGACTCAGATTTGAACTGGACTCAGACATTTACTAGCCTTGTGATCATGGGCAACTCACTCAATCCTATATGCCTCAGCTTCCTCATCTATAAAATAAGCTGGAGAAAAAAATGGTAAACCACTCCAGTACTTTGCCAAGAAAACCCAGATAGGGTTACAAAGAATTGAACAACTACTTATCTGTTATCATATTTTAAAACATTTTGCTCCACTACCTCTGTCAATACAATGTAAACATCTTGAGTGAAGCTCTATTTTGTCTTTGTATTCCTATTCCCTAGTATAAAGACTTGCACATAGTACATTTAATAATCATTTGAGAGAATGAGTTGGGCATTGTAGTGGCTAGACTATTCAATTTAGGAATAAAGAAAACCTGAGTTCAAATTCTGCTTCTTACTCTCAATTGTGTGACCATAAGCAAGTCATTTAATTTCTCCAAGCCTCTCAATTTTTCTCCCAGCTTTCTTCTTTGGAAAGTGAGGTGGTTGAACAAGATGACCTCAGTGGAAACTATCTGGGGGGCAGAGTACAAATGTTTGGATATGAGATAAGAGCCACACTGAAAGCCTTGAGGGACATTCCAGTTTAGAAAGGACAAGTAGGTAAAACACAAGACATAAGAATATAAAGCAGCATATGCTAAGTGCTAAAAATTTCACTGTTATTAAGTCCCTGCTAGGTGTTCAGAGCTGCAATGAATATTGGAGATGTAAAGATTTTTTAAAAAGAAAAAATAGTCCTCAAGGAGCTTACATTCAAATGGGGAAGGGAGAATGGAAAGTACAGAGAGAAGTAAACTTCTAAGAAAAATCCAAAGTTAAAAAAAAAAAAAGATTTTGAGGAGAATATATACAAGAAAAAAAAGGAAATTGGTTGGTTATCCTGGAAGAGCATAACCACATTGCCCCTGGGTTCTGTATTTTTTTTTTCTCTTCCCCATCTCTTTCCCCTCCTTACAAGTGAAAATTGTAGAATCAAATACTTATGGAGCTAGGACTGCAAAGGGAACTTAGAGGTCATCTACTCTAGTTCATTCCCCTCTCCTCTTAATTTTATTTATAAGGAAATTAAGTCCCAGAGAGATTAAGAGATTTTGTCCAAAATAACACACGTAGTAGGTAGAGACCCAGACTCTATATTTCTTATACTGTACCAACCATTGGAGATATTCCCAGTCCTTAGTAGTTTGTCGGAAAGGCAGCATTTATACTGGATGCTAAGTAAGAAATTAAACTACTGGAAGATAAGCAAAGAAATAAAAGGAAGTCCTAGTACAGAGTGAGATATCTAAAGGACAGGCAAGCAAATCCAATGACCAGGAAATCATGTTGGAAAAAACAGAAATTATACCTAGAATCAGTTCAGCCAAGTGGTCCAGAGTTTGATGCCCACAACAAGGACTCCAAGAAGGACAAAAAAGATCTTCCTAGCTAAGGCTGTAAAAAACTTACCACTCCTTAGAGGAGTCTCCTTCCTTCCCCTCTATTTAGTCCAATGGCTGAATCTCTAAATGAGAGAAAGGAGAAAGGCTAAATACCCTAGAGAGGACCCTGTTCCCTACAAAAATGTCTTCATTCACTTTTCTTATGGATGGTTTGTGTATTTGAGAGAAACAATGACCCAGGTTTATGGTTTTATTACTCCTTAGAGATTCTCCCTTCTTGGAAATCTTCCAGCAGAAGATGAATAGATGTGTTAAAAAATAACATATCTATATAATGTTTTTCTATGTGGATTAGACTAGATGGTTACTGAAGTCTCTTCTAGATATGAGACTCTATGACCCCGCAAGTCCCCTGAAAGTTTTTGATTAAGAGATTGACATATTTAGACATATGCTTTAGGAAGACTATTTATCAGCTATGAAAAAGAAAAAGTAATCTAGAGGGAGGAAATTGCTTTCCAATAGCAATTACAATAGCAAATTGGTTTTTTCTAAAATAGATTATTTTTTCAATTATAGAGTGCTAAAAGCAAAACTACAAACGTTTGTGAGAAAGAGGGAAGTTACCCCCCCCCAAAAAAAAAGAATTAAATTTCTGGTGACTTAGTATTAAAGTCCAGCTTTTGAATATCAAAACGTAAAAATTTTTTTTAACAATTTGCATTTTAAAGTTTTATTGTTGTCTTTTGTTCTTATGTTATTTTCTCTTAACCTCCACTATCAATTAACTACCAATTAATTCTTTTTTATAACAAAGAAAAAGTCACTGTAACTCAAGGCATATGTACCACATTCCACATAGAGAGACCACATAGCTATTAAGTGTTTCATTAACAGTTCTTTAGGACCAAAGCAATTCATTATATTCATTAATGTTTGAGTACATTTTAGTGTTATCATTATACTATTGTACTTGTACATATTATTCTTTTGAGTCCTTTGCCTGCCTCAGTATTTTTAGTTGCCTCTTAGGGTTGTTGTGAGGATCAAATTTGACATAATATGTGTCAGGTGCTTGACACATAGTAGGTACTTAATAAATGTTTATTGACTGACTGTCTCTTGCTCTCTCCCTTCTTTCTTTAGTCCATTACTTCATACATATTTTCTCACATTTCTATGAATTTCTCATATTTACTCCCTTTTTTTTACAATGCTAACTTTATTCTGTCAATATTTCATAGTCTACAAGTTGTATAGTTATTCCCTATTCTAGTTTTTTTTGCTGTCACAGTGATTAATACTCTGAATATTTTATTTTCCATGTCAGACTTTCTGACATTGATTTCTCTAAAGTAAACCTATAGTGGTAAGAATGACAAATCAAAGGATATGAATAACTTAGCAACATTTCTTTCATAATTCCAAATGAACCAAATAACAGCTTCACTAATAATGTATTAGTATATCTCTCTTCCCATAGCATCTCTATCATTAACTTTCCATTTTTATCACCTTTGCCAATTTTCATTGTTGCGAGGCAAATCTCGTTATTTTTTTTAAATTTATATATCAAAAACCGTTTTTAATTTATTTCTAGTTCCCAAACTTACAAATGCATAGGCAAGTAAATCAATAGGATAGAAAGAGAAAATAGACTCCTTGAGATCAGGAGTCAATGTCATCATTATGGCCAATAGAACCTTCTATTCCATAAGAAATTTCTAGGGAACATAAATTAATAAAAGGTGACATTTCTAATGGATGTTACCTGTTGTATACATACATCTATAGTTACAAATTTACATATATAAAAATCAAAAAAATATTCTTCCATTGTTCATAACTACCATGACTCTGTAAGATATTGACTTGGGAAATACAATGACATTAAACCATTCCCAAGTGAAACAACTCCTTTCTCATTTCTCTTTGTGGTCTATAGTAAGAGCATGGGTAGTGATTTCTCCACAAAATTTCTCCACAGAATTAAAAAGTTAAAAAGTAAACAAATTGTACTAAAAGTCCACAAAAACCCCTGGTAAAGTGGGTGGCTAGATAGGATGTGAAAGTGACACATGGAACGAAAAAAGGAAGTATCTACTACCATCAATTAGCACCCATCTAAGTGGCTGCAACACGCTTGTTTTCACAGATGAATTTCACACTTCGTGCCATCCGATAAACTATGCAAGGGTGTCTATGATATGTCACAGACTCGTATAGAATCTGATAGGAGCCTTGGAGGCCATCTGATCCAATCAATACCTGTTCAAGGATCCCCTCTAAAACACACCTTTTGGATAATCATCCAACCTGTATAAAGGTTTCCATTGAAGGGGAATCCATTATTTCCCAAAGCAATCCATTACACTTTTGGATAGCTCTAATTATAAGAACGTTTCCTTTAAATTTAAATTTATTTCTTTATAATATCTAATTATTATTCCTTTGGAGCCAAACACAAATCTAATGTTTGATGATGGTGGTGGTGGTAGTGATGGCAGTAGCATTTATATAGTACTTTGGAATTTACAAAGCTTTTTACAAATATCTCATTTGAGCTTCACAATAACTGTGGCAGACTTTCAAATACTTGGAATCAGTGTTCATGTCCCTCTTGACTTTCAGTTTCCAAATCTTCTCTTTTCCTGGCTAAACATCCAAATTCCTTTAAGTAAGCCTCAGATAACATGCAGATAGCCTTTCACCATCCTGATCTCTCTCCTCTTGATATAGCTTACTGAACTCAAAAGTGCACACAATAATTCAGATATGAGCTGGCCAGAGCAAAGTGCAGCAAATCTGTCATGTCTCTGAATTTTCATAATTCAGACTAAGATACCATTAGCTTTTTTGGCTGGCACATCACATTGTTGATTCATATTGAGCCTGCTATCCACAAAACTGCCCAAAGTCTTTTTTTTTTTTTTTTAAAACTATTGCCTAATTTAACCTACATCATTTTGTGCTTGTGAAATTGATTTTTAAGTCAAGTATAAAATTTTACTTTTTATAATTCTTTTCACCTTATTAGAAAAGCTTCCCACAGAAGATGAGATTTTTACTGAAGACATATGGTATAGTTAATAATGCAAAGTCAGAGAGACTAGAAATGGAGTATCATGTTTGAGGCATGTAAGTTAAGTACAGCTGTATCACGGAATATGGAGGGGAGACTGAAAAGGTAGGAAGAAAGCAGATTATGAAGAGGCTTAAATGCCGAAGGTAGTTTAGAATCAGTGGAGTTCTTTGAACATGATGGTGACATGATGGTCAAACATAAACATTAGAAAAATAAGGATGTCAATTTAGTGAAGGTTGAATTTGAAAAGTGAGAGATGATGCAGATAGATGAGTTAGAAGGAATTGTTTCTTATTTCCTCCTACAAAAAGTAATAAGGGCTAGAATTTGAGTTGTGGCTATATAAGTGAAGAAAAGGGGACATAGAAAAGATATATTGTGCAGGCAGAAATACCGAGACTTAATAATGCACTGAATATCTAAAGTTATTATGAATAAGGTAAGGACCATGACTGAAGCTATCACCTTAGATTACAAGGAAAAGAAGGGTACTTTCAATAGTCTAAAGACTTAAGATTTTAGAATAATAAATAATTCATTATTTGATTAAAAAAAAAGTTGTTGGGAACACTGGAAAGCAGTATGGCAGAAATTGGGCACAGACCAATATCTTACACCATTTACCAAAATAAATTCAAAATGTATACTTAATCTAGATAAAAAAATAGATTACAAGAAAACTTGAAGAATATAGAACATATTATTTATTATACTTAGGGTTAGGTAAATAATTTCTGAACAAATAAGAGATAAAGAAGAGAGGTGTAAAATGGATAACTTTGGTTATACTAAATTTAAAAATATTTTGTACAAATATATAGACAAGATCAGAAGGAAAGCAGAAATTTGGGGGGGATTGATAGTTTCTCAAAGGTCTTATATCTCAAATATATAAAGAACTTTGTAAAATCTCTAAAAATAAAAATCATTCCCCAATTGATAAATGGTTAAAAGATATAAATAGGGAGTTTTTAAATAAAGAAATTAAAACAATTTATTGTCTTATAAAAATGTTCTAAATCATTATTGATTAGAGAAATGCAAATTTAAATAAACTTGAAAAAAATATTTTAGACCTATCATATAGGCTAAAATGATGGAAAGGGAGAGTGAAAAATGTTAGAATGGATGTGGAAAAATTGGGACACCAATACATTGTTAGAGTTGTGAACTGATTTAACTATTTTAGAGAACAATCTGAAATTATGTCCAAGGAATTATTAAACTACCTATGCCCTTTGACCCAGCAATACTACTCATAGGTCTATTTCCAAAGATGATTAGATTAAAAGAAAAAGAACCTATATGTTCTAAAATGTTTATAACAAGTCTCTTTGTTGGGACAAAAAAACCCTGAAAATTGAGGAGATGCCCATCAATTGGGGAATGGCTGAATAAATTGTGTTATATGATTGTGATGGAATACTACTGTGTTATAAGGAATTATGAGCTAAATGATTTTAGAAAAACATGGATAGAATTACATGAAAAAATGAAGAATGAAATGACAATATTGTATATAGTTAAAAGAATATTACAACTTTTGGCAAATAAATCATTTGACCCTTATTAATATCCAAATTAGCAACAAAAACATATGAAGGAAGACACTATCTAGGAAAAAATTAGTAAACAGGCATATGTATAGAATGGTATATATATATATTTACATTTATATACATATTTGTGTCTAATGGTAGCCATTTCTAGGCCAGAAGAGAAAAAAGGGGAAAATAAATTTATATGATAACTTTGTTGTGTAAAAGGAATAGCCAATTGTACATAATAGAAACTGCATTAATATTATTCTTGTCCCCACACAACAAAGAATTTTAAAATTATATTATTAGTTGGAGAGTAGACTATAGGGATTGACAAAGAAAACAATCTCAACCATTTAAAGACTAAACAATAAAGGGACTGTGAGCCTACTCAAAAGTGGCCACTAGGTGGCAGACTCTGACAACATCTCAAATAGGAACATTGATAAAGTTAGGTTATAATGTTTTTTCCCTCTAATTCAGAAATACATCATGGGAAAATATGGGTTCTCTGGTGTATTCTACTAATATATCCAATATGCAGATATTGTTTCAGCTGCTCTAACTCCAAGTTCCTATTCTTCACGTGCTTTCTAGTTGTACCAAACTACACAATCTGATGAACTAACTTGCACTTAGACTAGGATACAATTTCCCATCCTGGGGAATGAATGGACAAATGAAAGGCTAATTCCTTTTTTAAGCTCTTAGGATAATTTGGTCTTCCCTATAGATAACCTGGATAAGATACAGCAGCCTCACTCAGTCTTAATGAATTATTGGGACAATATCCCTTTCAACTGATGATGCAATCCAGGCCTATCAATGGTCTAAGGAAAGGAAGAAAAAAAAACCTAAACAATGGTTCTACTTGTGTTGATAAGTAGAGAACAAATTGTTTGCCCTTTAGGACAATTCCTTAACCCTCCCTGGCTCCAGTCCAAATCTGGGAGAATATCTTTTTCAGGCTGGTATTTGATACAAGACCTTGAAGCCCTCAATGAATATTTGCTAATTTGATTTAGTTTCGAAATTATATGGCCCAAATTTTAGACGAGTAACTTTTTTTCCCACTAGAGCAGTAATTCTCAAGTTTTTTTTTTTTGCTGAATGAATAAGTTAGTGAAAATATTTATCAAGTTAACTATGTACTAAATATTGTGCTTGGAAAAAGGGAAACAAATATAAAAGCAAGACAATTTCTTCTCTCAAAAAGCTTATATTCTAATGGGGAAGACAAGATACTTAAGAGAAGTTGCTTTGAAAAGCTATAGGGATGATGGGGCAGCTAGTTGGTACAGTGGATAAAGCACCAGCCCTGAAGTCGAGAACCTGAGTTCAAATATGACCTCAGACACTTAACAAAAAGTGTCCCTGGCAAGTCACTGAACTCCAATTGCCTCAGCAAAAATAATAATAATAATAATTTAAAAAAAGAAAAGCTATAGAGATGGAAGCTGCTTTGACATATCCAGAAGCCATGACAGAATTGATTTATATTTCCAAAACTTAGAAAGGTGAGAATATAGAAATGACCAACAATGGCGTATTCATTATGCTGTTTGCTGGTGAGATGACCAGGGAATAAACATAACTAGATGTGGTAGATGACTTAGGTGAGCATCAGTGAGCACAGTATTGGTCCTCTGTGGAGTGTGGTCCATTTACTCCATCTACTCCCATTAAATTCAACATAATTCACTGACCGAGTGCCTTTCTCAATTAAAAAAACCAAAATACTTATTAATAAATAAGAATAGTGTTGTTTTTGATAATACTCTAGAGAGAGATATCATAAATAATATGTGTGTGGGGTAGGGTATAGAACCAAGCCACAAACCACTGGGATATCCAAGTGTTATTAGTGGTCATCAAACCATTTCTAGAGAACAACCATTATATTAAAGTGCCTGTTATTTACTGATAGCATCATTATAAAAATGATAATTCTAGAAACTTTAAATTTTAATTATTTGTTTTTATTAGAATGAATAAAAACATTTATTAAGAATTTACCTAGGCACTATGGTAGGTGCTAAAGTATATGAGAAAAACAGAGATAATCTCTTCTTCAAGGAGCTTACATTCTTTTTGTTTTTCATTTTTTGATTTTAATTTTTATTCTGAACTTAAAAACCAAGCAGAATGGGCATTTGTTCATGAATAGCAGAAAAGAAAAAGAAGTTTGTCCATAAGATAACTTGCTTTTCTTTTTTAAGCTTATAAAAAGAAACTATAGTTTTTAAAGCTATTCTTCTTATATGGCCTTAGTTCTAGTTTCCCTTTTATTCTTTTCCCTGAATTTCTGTTAAGTGCCTCAATGACCCTTCTTTCTTTCCTTCCTTCCTTCCTTCCTTCCCTTCCTTTTTCTTTCCTTTCTTTCCATCTTTTTTTCTTCTTTTTATCTTGATATCCTTTATCCCCTCCCCCTCTAGATTCCTCCCCAGTGGAAAAAAAGAATAAAAGAACAAAAGTCCTTGTACCATGGATAATCAAAACAAAACCAATTTATACATTGGCTGTGTCCAAAAATATTACGTCTCATTCTGTATCTTGAGTCTATCACTTCTCTGTCTGGGGATGAGAAATCTTAATGATTTTCTTTAAAAATTAACAGTCATCTAAAACATTTTTTTCCAGTCAGTATGAGATTTAATAAAACACAAGCAAGGACTTAATCACAAGATTTAAATTTAATCCTAGCCCTGTTGTTTTCTGATTGTGTGGTATTGAGCAAGTCACAAACATTCTGTGCCTCAGCTTTCTCATCTGTAAATGAGGAGGGGGGGCTGGCTGGTTTGCAGTCCTTTCAACTTTAAATCTAGGATTTAGTAAAAAGCAGATGTGGAAAATGTAAAAACATAGAGCTAGATAAGCTATCTATGCAAATGAAAGCATGGGAACATTAATGTCTTAGCCCTAATTCTGATACATTTTGCTAAAAGAATGAAGTAACCCCCTCCCTATTTTCATTCACAGATTTTTGGCAGGAAAACTGAGCTTCCTTGGTATGAATCCAAAAAGTGAAATCCCAGGACCTCCACACAAACCAAGAGGCAGCAGAGGTTGATTAAGGATAGCAAGTACAGCTCTGCTTCCTGACATTGCATGTGCCTGTCCTCAGTAACCAAATTCCTCCTCCTCAGTCACACAAGGGCATCTATATGTGAGAGACAGTCTTCACCAGCTGGGGGAGGAAAGGGCAAGGCCTTGTTTGGATTTGGTTCATTTGAACGAAGAGGCAGGAGAAGGAAGAGATGTTCCCTTTTCCTCTTCCCTAGAAGCTCAGAGACTGAATTGAAATACACTCTGCTAGGATGAGCTCCTGGATTGTAAATCTCCCCTTCTCCCCTTCTCCACCACCCCCCCAGCATCCTTTCTCCCTGACAATATAAAGGAGGCTGTCTCCTGGGATAGGAATTGTATCTTTTGAGGTTCCCTAATTTTAGAAGAGTATTACTGATTGAATGGGGGAAAAAAGTGTCCATCAATCAGAAGCAAAACAACAATGGCAGAATCAAGAAGAGGACCATGATATTAGGGACGTGATGTTATGTATGACATGCAGGTGAGTTAGATTTGAGTGAGGAAGGGCTGTGCAAGGTCACCTGCCTCACTTTCCCTCCAGAGCCATATGGGTCCAGAGGCCAGGTGTAGATCAGGCCCTGGATGCAGAAAGAGACGTTGGCCCTTTTTAAAAAAAAATCACACCCATTCAGGGATTAAAGGTAGGTAGCAAAGAATCACCTCTTAGTCTGAAATCTCCAATCTAAATAAATAAATTTGGGAGGGGAAGACCTTCAGGGTTTCTGGTGAAAGCAGAAGTAACTTTTTTCCATTCAATCTGAATCAATCAGGACCCAAACCATGGCCAAATGGGGCTTGCCCTTAGAACTACTAGTGGCCAATTAGAATCAGATTGGTTTGGGTTTAAAGTCTGATCCTTAAGAAAGAAATCTAGCCACTAAACCCCAAGATATCTTGGGTAGGGTTAGAGGTGCAAAAGAGAGGGGAAAGTGCTTTTAAGAGCATATGTAGGTAAGGATGTAATACTCTATCTGGACAGAGGGTGATAAGAGGGGACTGAAGAAGGGAGGGAGGGTGGGAAGGTGGGAAAGCAGAAGGGAGGGAGCGAGGGAGGGAGGAAGAAAGAAACAAGAAGGAAGGAAGGAAGGAAGGAAGGAAGGAAGGAAGGAAGGAAGGAAGGAAGGAAGGAAGTTTGTCCTTTATTCATAGAGGTGATGCCCTAAGGGAGGGCTGTGCAAGGTCAGTTGCCTAACTTTCTGATATAGATCAGGACAATGGAGATAGCCCTGGATGCAACTAAGCCCTTTGGAGAAGAACTGATGTTTGGATCTGATGCCAGATTCCAGCACCATATGTAAGCAGATTTTGCTGACCTGGATTTGTTGAAAGAGTGAAAGTTCTGGTAGTCTTAACCTTCTTACCTTCAATCTCCATTATATATGCCTATATTCTTTCCCTTAGCCTCCATACCTGTGGGGCCAATTTGGCTGCCTATAAATTGAGCATAACCTGAAATAAAGTTCCACTTACTCCACATTATTAGTGTGGAGTGCTCTGCCCACCCCCAGACTCTTTTTGCAGGCTGGGTCCATTTGTCTATTATATTTTCCTTATTTACTTATGACTTTTAGAACTAATTCCCTTCAAGGCTTACCTTAAATGTCCAGCTCTTTCTGGATCTAAGGTTAGCCCTCTATCCATTCAACTACACTTTATCTCTTTCCAGTAAAAGGTTCATGAAATAAATCAGAATCAATCAAGCCTTAGACACTTAGTAGACATGGACAAGTAACCACTTAACCATTGACCCACTGTCTGTCTCAGTTTCCTCATCTGTACAATTGGGAGAATAATGGCACCTATTTCCCAAGGTTGTTGTGAGTTTAAAATGAGATAATATTTATAAAGCACTTTTTGAACCTTGAAGAGCTATGTAAATGCTACCTGTTGTTATCAACATCTTCATCATCATCATTGCTCTGATATATAAAAAGTATCAATCCATAAAAAGGCCATATATAGATGATTTAATATCATGTACCCCATAAAGAATTATTGAATTGGAGCAATTAAAAATTATTAAATAATAATTCATTGGTCTTTTATAAGGATGAAGGTCTAGAACCTAATTCTTTCTTTATATGACATTTTCTTTGAAAAGATAATTACAAGTCAGGTATTTGTCCTGAAATTGAGTTTTCTGTATTGAAAAGACAAAGAACCTATATGTAAATAAATAATTCCTCCATACTAAATATTATGGTCAAAAGCTGAGTTGGCAGTGAAAACAAAACAAAACAAAAATCATCAAGATTTTTTGGCCCTTCTTTCTTAAAGTAAATTTGGAGCTAATTAGTTTTCAAGCCTTTTCCTGAATTTTTTTTTCCGTAGTGACAAGACAAAGGGATATACTTGAGATAAAAAACAGATGTTGGAGCTTACTGGATGTATGGGTGTGGATATTATATATTTATATATCCCTATTAAAGATGGGTTAGCTTGGCAGAAGTTCTAATAAATCAGGTGAAAGGATTTTGTCAATGGGAGGAAGGGGTAATTTAAAAAAAATTTGGAAAGCATAATTTTTAACATGAAATCTCCAGTAGTATTGTAGGTTAAATTTTACTTTTTTGTGCATCTTCTAAGTATGACTGGAATTCCTACTGGTGTGAAATTTAAGTTGGTACCATCTTAGCAGAAGTTCACCAATGTAAATACCTTTGTTCAATGTATATTTGCAAAAGATATCCCAAAATGTCATGGTCTGTAAAAATCCTTTGAGGATATGGACTAGGTTTTTAAAATAACATTAAGCTCACTCAGGTTTAACAATATTATCATTTTCCCTCTTGCTTTCATCTCACTATACCATGCTGCTACAGAATTAGGGAAAAAAAGGGACTTGGAGATCACTGATAGTCCATAGACTAGCTTTGTGACTCACATGCATCAGGTCTCTTTCCTAGGTCCTAATATCTTCATCTCTGAAATAAGGAAATTGGGCTAGATCAGAACCCAGCAAACTACCACTTGAAGGCCAAATCTAGTCCACTATTTTGTTTTTATACAGCCTAGAAGCTAAGAATTTTTTTGTATATTTTTGAATACAATAAAACTTTATTTTAAAATACAAAATTAGCTTCGACTAGATATTTCTAGGTCCTATGTTAACAGAACACTGGAGAATTATAGAATCTTGGGAATCAAGAGATATCAGAGGTAGTAGAATAACAATCTGATCTTACAACATTCCCAAGAAGTGGTCACTCAGGTTATGATTAAACACTTTCAGTTATGAGGAATCCCTACCTTCTGGGAAGGCCATTTAATTTTTTTCTTACACTGACTGAGCTGAAATATATCTCTGTGAAATTTTCAAGTTGTTCCTATTTCTTTTGGAACCAAGCAGAAAGTCTTATCTTCTCTCCTCTGCTCTAACCACCTTTTCCATCTGAATTTACCTTCTATTTATACTGTATATGCCTTATATGTATATATACTTCTTTGCATATTGTATATGCAGGGAATATAGGTGCATAGTGCCTAGCATACAGTAAATGCTTAATAAATGCCCTTCAAATTCTTGAAGACAGTTAATGTGTTCCATCTCCTATTCTAATCTTTTTCTTTAGACTAAACTAATTTCCTTCTCATTGAATCTTCAATGTCATAATTTCCATTCTCCTCATTATGCATCTCCCTTCTCTGGAGTGTTCCCATTTGTCATTGTCCTTTTTAAAATGCAACACCCAGAACTTAGGTCAATATTTTTCTAAAGTTGGATACAATAAGATTACCACCTCACACATTCTGGATTTTTCAGCTGCCCCATAATATTGTTGACTTATTTTGAGGTTGTAGCTCACTAAATCCCAACCTACTTCAAGAACTTTTTCACATGGACTACCATTTAGACATTTCCCTGATCCCATATTTGTGTATTAATCTCACTCAGTGTTTCCCTATAAACTTTCAGTTTGGGTTTTTTTTTTTTTTTGGTTATTGTTCGTGTGTTTTAAACTGAGACAATTAAGTATTTTATCTTGTGTGGTTTTCATTTATGATTTCTTGAAATATAGCTCTGAAAATCTAGGCTTTGGTTTCAAATGGAGCTACGAAACTAGATCCTCCAAAGTCCAAGTCTAACATACTACCCATGCTTCTCCAATATCCATTCAGTCAATAAGCATTGATTAATTATCAGGCCCTATACTACTGGAAAGATGAACTAGGTGGTGCAGTGGATATCAGAGTGCCAGGCTTGAAGTCAGGAAGAAATGAGTTCAAATCCAGTCTCAGACACTTACTAAATGTATGACTGGATATGTCACTTTAACCCTGTTTGTTTCAGTTTCCTCAGTATAAAATGACCTGGAGAAGGAAATAACAAATCACTTAGTTTCTTTCCCAAGAAAATCCCAAATGGGGTCAGGAAGAGTCAGAAATTATTGAAATGACTGAACAACCACAAACAAAAGTAATAGAAGATTAAAAGAAAAGTTTTTTGATTGGAAAACAAAAATTAAATAGTTTTCTTGGTTAAGAGCTTACATTCTAAGATAGGAAAGAATAAGAAACCAAAATAATGAAAGGAAAAAATTCTAGAAACTCTCCTCTCAGAGATTTAGAGTTGTGAGCTCTGTAAAGGAAGCTTGGAAGCTAAAGATGGAATACAGGAGACCTCTTGCTTTGAAATTCTATCCTTTCCCTTCTGTGGGTTCTTCGCATTTATGTACAAATGCTTCCAACTCAAGTAACTAATTAGGATTCAAAGTGGTTGGCAACAAGGATATGATACTAGTCATGGTATTCTTTAAGGAGAATCATGAAATTACAAGGGATGCTGAGAGAAAATCTATTTTGACTCTACCTCAATAGGAAGGCAATCTGCTCTTATGAAAGTTACCATCCTATTCAAGGAAAAGAATCAAGAGCTTGCTACCTCTGAGTGGTTTCAGTAACATGAGCCTGTGGAGGTCAGGACTCCCTGGAGTTCATTGAAAGAAGAGATAACAATGATGAGCATAATTATGATAGCTATGTGTTCATCATAGTGACGAACTTGAAGATCCTAGTACAGTTGAAAGATTTTTGATTTTGGAATCAGAGGATCTGAATTCAAATCCCTTGAACAGCATTCCCTCACTCAAATCAATTCACTTGCATGCCATGGCATCATCTCCTTGATGTAATGATCATCTTCTAGAATGAAGGACAACATCTGTGAGCAGGAGCTGTCTCACTGAGGACCACACAACACAGCTGTGGTTTTTCTTTCCTTCCTTTCTTCCTTTCTTTCTTTTCTTCTTTCCCTCCTCCCTCCCTCCCTTCCTTCCTGCTTCCTTATCTTCCTTCCTTCTTTTATATCTTGGGGTTCAAAGACTAGATTTTTTTCTTAAGGATCTTTCCTTTAAACCCAAATTCCTCTAGCTCTCATTGACTGGTCAACAAAAAGTCCCAGATTAATCCCATTGGTCTTTACTTTAGCCCTGATTGCCTCAGAGTGAATGTAAATAGCAATTGTTGATGTTTTGACCAGAAATCCTGAGGGTCTTCTCCTCCCAGACTTTTTCTTTTTTTTTTTTTTTTCTTGCTAGGTAAAAAAAAAAAAAAAAAAAGCCATTCTTTGGCCCATTTCTTTCTTACCTAGTCTTAATCACTGAATGAGCAACATAAAACTGATAAAGATAATCAATACAAAATTGCACCTCAAAATAAATGTAGAGTTGTTAAAAACAAATGAGAGTTGGCAGAACTATGGTTCTAGGGGGACAATCTGAGAAGATATGAGGACAAAGATAAGTTTGGCCTGTGTGAAGTATAAACCCCTCCAAGCAATGAAACAGCAAGAATTGAGTCCTGAAGCTTCCTGGATTGGGAGGTAACCTCCACACCAGGCCCAGGAATTTTTACTTCCAGACGGGGAGTGGAGTATCTGAGTTGGAGAAGATTGAGGAAACCTCCATTAATAAGGAAAGCTGGGCCCAGTTGTGCTGTTAAAATGTGGCTCTGGGTGAGAAAGATCGACACATACCTGGTGAGTGCAGAGGCAGTGGAGCAGAAATGCTGGCTGCATACACTTGCAGGAAGATGGACTTCTTGGTTTGGGGTTCCAGCCCAAAGGAGAAAATTGAAGGAGGACCCTGAAATTCATAGAAAAACTTTAATAAGACTTTAAAAAATCAAATCAGAGATTGAAGAAAAACTTTTAAAAAATTAATTAAAAAAAAGAACAATCCAAGAAAAACAAAAAAGATTATATAAAGAAAATCACAACTAGAAAAGATCTTCTTAAGGAAGAAAATAACTCCTTGAAAACTAAAATTGGGTAAGGGGAAGGCAGTGAAATTATGAGACTAAGAAATAATAAAAACAAAGTATAAAAAATGAAAAAATAGAACTACATGTGAGACATCTCATAAGAAAAACAATACATCTGGAGAACAGATCATGAAGAGAAAAATAATAGATTTACTTGACAGGTACCACCAAAAGAAAAAAGAATCTTGATATAAGAAATAACTAAAGTTGTTTCAAAGTTAGAACAAAAATTGAAGATAGATATAGAAAAAAAAATCCACCATTACCAAAGAGTAATCCTGAAAAAGATCCTGCAAGGAAATTTTATAAGGATATATTAGTTAATTTCTAAAACTTCCAGATCAAAAAGAAAATATTACAAACAACAAGAAAAAAAAACAATTTAAACATGACAGAATCATAATTAAAATCGCACAAGATCTAGCAGCAGTTGCATAAAAAGACCATAGATCTTAGAACAATATATATTGAAGAGCCAAAGGACTGGGCTTGTGGCCAAAAATATATCTAGAAAAGTTAAGTCTAATCCTGAATGAAAAAAAATGGATATTCAATAAATTATCAGACTTTCAGGATTTTGTTGCAAAAAGACCTGAACTTAAGTCAACAGAAAATCTGACATATAAGATCCAAGAGAAATGCTAGATAAACATCAAAGATTAACTTCAAAGGATTCAAAAAGGACAAACTGTTTATGTTTTATACATGGAAATGTAAACCATATGTCTGATTATCATTAATAAGTGTGTAGTTTGAAAGAAAGATTGCAGTAGAGCTAAGGATGATGTGATTTTAAAAAGCAAAACTATATAGGAAAAGTGAAAAAGAGTAATTAGGTTATGTGAATAAAGTGTAAGAATAAGAACTGACACAGAAAAATTAAATGGAGAAGAAGGGTTGGTAGTTTTGGAATTCTACTTATATCAGGAATGTGTTAAAGAGAGAACAACACATATATATCAAGAAGGGTATAAAAGTCTTCTCAATGTATTAATAAATAAGAGTGAGAAATGGTATAAGTAGGAGACATAAAGGTATATAGATTAATAGGAATGGGATATGATATGAAGATTAATGAAAACAGGATAAAATGAAAGAGAAAAGGTATGGGGAAGGGTGGGAGAAAAAGTGGTAGGAGAAAGGATAAGGGATGGAATCCTTGGAGGGAGGGAATGTAAATAATATCAAGGTAAGATATCATGTAGAAGTAAAGTAGAGGAGTCAACAGGGATAGGAAACAAGAGATAATGACAAACAATAATAATGATCAGGAGTAGCATTTATTGAGGGAAAAAAGCAGTGGTAGTAATCATTGATCTCAAAGTTAAAGTTAAAATACATTCCATCAAAAGAGAAAAACAGGGAAACTAGACAATATGTCAGTCATATTAATCAATGTTTTATACTATTTAAAAGAACTAGATAGCATAAGATGGAATATTGCTGTGGTATAGGAAATGATGAGTTGATGGATTTAGAAAAATATGGAAAAACTGGACTTAAGAGGGATGATGTTATTCACCTCCAGAGAAATAGAACAAACCATGTGTAGTATATTACATATATATGTATATAAATGTAAATGTCTATATGTGTCTGATCATCGATATATGTAAGTGTATATATATATATATATATATATATATATATATGTATATATAAATATATCTGTACTTATCGTAGCCTGCTGGGTGAAAAAGAGGGTTGGGGAGGAAAGAAAGCCTGGGGTGGGAAGGGGGAGAATAAAGTAAAAAAATCTACAGCAGAAAACAAAGGAAAACTTACATTCTGCTGTGCACATAACAATGTTCTTTTTTTTCTTTTTCTTGTTAAACATGCCTTCTATTATGGGCCAGACTTGACTAAGTCTAGCCTGGTGATCCAACTAAGGAATGGAACAAAATGATACACTTGTAGACCATATTACATTGAGAGAAAAGAAAGAGATTTACTTAACAATAGCAAGGGAAGGCTATTCAACAAGGATAGAATTGATTCAGTTAGATATAGCTCCATTATCTCCAAATATATCACAGATGGCCAACCAGGACAGAAGAGGATGTTAAACCTGAGGAATGCTGGTGCTGGGCTTCTTTTATTCTAAACAGGAAGCTCCAAAGGGCTTGAACTTTAGTCCCTGGAATAATCAAGTCTCAATCTCAAGAATTGTTTCATTGCCTTTTAAAGAAAAAAAAAGCAACCTGACCTATATTGATAGATATTGCTCTACCCTATAACTAACAAAACTTGGGGCCTATTTACTTTTGCTCTGCCTTAGTCAGTCAATCAGTAAACATGTGTTAAGACTCTACTCTTTGTCAAGCACTGTGCTAAGCACTGGGGATAAAAATAAGAAAAATAGTCCTTGCCTTTCAGTAGTCTATAATTGAATGGAGGAAAACAATCACAAAAGGAAGATGAAAAAGGAGAAAGGGGTATAATGTTCCTAAATTTGAAACCAAGCAGAGTATCTGACAGAAAGTGAAGATGAAAAAAATATAATTATTATCACTAAATAATTATCTTCCGTATTTATTAATGACTAATCTTCCCTATTCAATTCAGAAAAGCAAAATGCTATAAAATCTAAAAAGGTAGCTTTGAAATCAATTCCACCTCTGAACCCTACAAGCCCAGGATCTCCCCTGAAGCCAGTGCTCTATGTTCAACCAAATGTTGTATACTGAACCATTACCCCTGCTTCTCTTTCTTACTTATTCAGAAATATATAATAATTTTGAATGCTTTAAGCTACATGCCAGTGCCCCAGCTTCCATGTGACATTGTTCTCAGGTTATTTGTTATGATAAAATGTGTCTGGTCCTTACAGGAATACCAGATGAAGTGTGAGCAGTCTAGCAGATGAAACTGGGCTGTTGGGTACTGCACGTAGCAGTTTAACCTGACTGAGCAGCTGTTATTCTAGACAAGCATCTATCATCACAGCATCTGGCAGCAGTCACAGTCCCACAGCAGTCACCCAACCCAGAGATGTCCGGTCATCCCAGTCCAGTCCTTACGTTTAAATCCCCAAGCAGCCTACAGTAAGATTAAAGCTGAGTTAACTGGCAGGGTGTGTGTAGTGTCATTAGAGAAATGTTCTAGAGGAAGGAAGGAAGGACCAAAAGGTTAAACAAAGGAGAAGCATTTAAAGTAGCTTTCTGGAAGAGAGGGCAGTGTGTGAGTGTGATCTTTAAATAGACCTAGACTTTTTTTTTAATGATCATTTAATTTTCGCCTCCTAATATCTTCTTCAATCACCTTAGAGATTCTTCCATCCCAATAGTTCTCACCTACTTCCCCAATTTATCAATAGCAATAGTCTTAATTCTGAGTTAAAAGGGATCTCAAAGACCATACAGTCCAACTTCTACTTCTTAAGATATTAAATAGTTGTTGTGTGTCTAGCAGCTTTAAGTTACAATTGTTAGAGCTAAAGTATATATTATACATTATAGGACACTGAATAAACATTATTCAAATTGAATTGAATTGTAGAATTTCACCAAGATCATAGAGAGGGAAAAAGCCAGATGTTTTAGTATCTGAATGATTGGTACAGAAAAAATACTTAATAAGTGGTTTAGAGTAAAACATATGCTGAGTGATATGTGAGATGATTCAGGAACCAGAGGAGAGAGGCAAAGGGGAAAGTGTTTAGAGGAAGATCAAGAGAGGGAAAAACAAAAGCAATTTTGTCGTCAGAGTATGCTATAGATCATCTGGAAAGAAAAAGGAAATAGTTAAGTTGTTTCAAAAACAGATCACAAACCTGGTAAAGAGACATGACATAACATAACAGTGATGGAGAACTTAAATGTTCCAGGCATCTGTTGAGTATATGGATGGGGGCTGGGGGAGAGGATGAAGGATGAATGTTGTTAGAGGGGGTAAGTGTGACTGGAGAGGAGGTGTTTCAAAATACAGTAACCAAAAACATCAAGACCTCCCTTAATTATAAGGGTGATGGAAACAACAAAATGGGATTCTATGCTGGATATGATTCTCACTGACAGACAGGGATTGGTTTCTAGGACAAAAATGATGAGAACCCTGGGGAGAGAGATAACAGCTATCTCTTAAAGATTGAAATAGAAGGATCAAAAAGTCATTATTTGTAAGTATGTGAGACATTTGAGACTGGAGCAGGAGGCAGCAATTGACTCACAGAGAAATTTGGGATACTAAACTTGAGATTCATATTTATATGAAGATGAAGTTATATGAACTTAAGCACACTGGAGAAGGTAACAGAAGGTTAACATAGAATCTGAAAGAGATGAGAGGTAGAAAGGACAAGAAAGGGTCAGAGAATAACTAGCACAGCAACGCATTACAGAAGCCAAGGAAGAGAGTAGTCTAAATGTCAGATGTTATAGGGATCAAGAAAAGGACTGAGGAAACCTACTGCAAATGGCAATTCTGTTCTTTGCAAACCTCTTTTTAAAAATGTGTTATTAATATTTTTTGGTTTTTCCAATACCTTCATTTCCTGATAAACCCTGAGCCCCAGCTCCCCCCAGCCAGCCATCCTTTACATAAATAAAGAAGAAAAAAGGGAGAGAAACGTTCAATAAAACTAACCAACGACCAATCAAGCCTAGCAGCAGTCTCCCATCACCACTACCCTATCACCACCATCCCTGCAAAGAAAAGAGGCAAGCCCCTCTTCATAACTCTTTTCTGATGCTAAAATTGGTCATTATAATCATGTAGTATTTACTTGTTATGTGTTGTTCTTTGGTGAGCTTCTCGTTGTTGTTGTTATTGTTTAGTCATTTTTCAGTCAAGACTCACTCTTTGTGACATTTTGGGGGGGAAGAGGAGGAGGGTTAGCAAAAATACTGGAGTGGTTTTCCATTTCCTTCTCTAACTCTTTTTGCTTATAAGGAAACTGAGAGAAACAGGGTTAAATGATAGACCCATGGGGCACATAAGTAGTAAATGGCCAGATTTAATCTTGGGTTTCTTTATTTTAAGCCTGACACTCTATTCATTGTGGCATCTACCTCTTCTGTTTTATTTCTACCTAACAGTTTAAATGATGGGGGGAGAGGTGGATTATAGAATGAGTGGGAGTGATAAAATGGGGCAGTGACTATATACTATATCTAGCAATACTAGGTTCAAGGCAATACTAGGTTCAATAAGGCAGCCTGGTATTGAACTAAGGGACACCTTTTAGGAAGTGCATCAATCAACTGAAGAAGGTATAAAGGAAAATGATGAGCACAACAAGAAAACTGGAGATGTGATATGAGAATCCAATGTAGAAATTTAGGATAGTCTAAGGAAGCAAACATTTACCAGGGCACAATCATTCCAATATCTGAATAGTTATATAATGGAAGAGGGGGTTATTAGACTGTTACTACTTAGCACTAGAGGGTAGAAGTCATAGGTGGAAGTTGTAGAAAGGCAGAATTTTTTCCTTGATATGAGGGGAAAAAATCTGAAAATTGGAGTTATCCAAAAGTAGAATGCATTGTTTTGAGAATTACTGGATTCCTTCTCCTTATAGGTATTCATTATCCAAAAGACTAGATTACTATTTATTAAGAGTGACTTAGAGTGAATTGTTGGTCATGTAGGTTGAACTAGACAGTGTTTAAGAGCAAGCACTGGGAAGGGGAGTTCCTTTCCTTCCAACTTTGAAATTTTATGTACACCAAGCATAGTTGAATAAGCATCTTAGAGTTTTGAGAAGCAGACTTCAAAAACTTCAAAGGAAAGGTAAATGTACAGTAGAAATGGAAAACTCTCAAAACTGAGTTCTAAAGACAAAGAGAAACAACTGAAGTGAGCAGGAAAATTTATGGCTGTCCAAAGTAGAGCTGTGCAGAGCATTTACCAACCAATGCTGATTTTATTTTTTGTCTTTTATACTTTTTTTTAAAATCTTTCCTTTTATTTTTCTAAATACATGCAAAGATAGTTTTCAATGTCCACCTTCGCAAAACCTTGTGTTCCAGATTTTTCTCCCACTTCTCCCCTCACTCCCCTTCAAGACAGCAAGCAATCTGATAAAGATTAGATGTGGGAGAGAGGAAGGAGAAACAAGAGAAAAATAATAGTTGCCCTATGTGATTGTTGTTGAACTGTTTTTAGTCACTCTTTATGACCCTTTTTGGGAGTATTCTTGACAATGATACTGGAGTGATTTATCATTTCCTTGCCCATTTCATGTACAGGTGAAGAAACTGAGATAAACAGATTATGTGACTTGCCCATGGTCACACAGTTTTCAAGTGTCTGAAGCTGGATTTAAACTCAGGTCTTTCTGACTCCAGACCCAACATTCTAAACACTGCACCACCTAGCTGCCCTGTATAATAAGGGTTAACATTTATTATATTTTCTCACAGATTCTTCCATCAATATTTATAGATAAATCTGATATTTATCTACTGTATTTATTTCCAATTAATTTCCAACTTACTGCCTAGATACAGAGAGATATACACATACATATACACACATATATATATGCCTATAGATAAATATATATGATATATTTATGTAAATTTGAGCATTAACAATTACATTTATAGATAGGACTAATATGGACAAGTATTCTCTAGAGATCTTAGTTCCCTCATCTATAAAATAACAGGGTTGGAATAAATGATTGCTAAGATGGCTTCTACTTCTAAATCTTTGATTCTGTTTGTTTGAAGGAGAAAGGGATGAAAGGAGAGGAATGCAGTTATCACATCTCTAGTGCTTGACACTAGATGGCAGAAACACCTAGGAAATCCTTTCTCCTTCAGCAGATCATTCTCAATATTACCCAAGGATGGGTTACAAACACAACTGCTAAATCTAATGGCGTACAGAATTAGCAGGCTGTCCTTCTGCCAATGTATTGTCTCACAGTCATAAAAAGCATTTTTTAAACTACTTATCCAATTCAATTTTTAAACATATTAAGCACCTACTGTATTCAAGGAAGGCAATCAGTTGTGAATCATAGAAAGCCACAATTTCTGAAGAATACAAATATCAGGTGATCCAAAAGATAATGGAAAAACTTATGGTGGGTGAAATAGACTACAGAATATTATCAATAAATATTTATGTATAATTGACAAAAAAAGTTTTCAATGACATGAAACAATAACAATAATGGCAATAAACATTTATATTGCATTTGACACTATGTGCCAGGCTCTCTTTTAAGTGCTTTACAAATATTATCTTATTTGATTCTTGCAATAACCCTGGGCAGTAGGTGCAATTATTAAGACCATTTTACAGATGAGAAAATTAGCAAATAGGAGTAAATATATTGCTCAAGGTCACACAGCCAGTAAATATCTGAGGCAGGATTTGAATACAGGTTTTCCAGACTCCCAACCCAGCATCACCCACTGGGACCCCTAGTTGCCTCATATATTAATATGAATCTCATTAATGCTAAGGGGTTTAAATACCATTAAGAGTTCCAATCTTCTTAGAACAGTTTTAAGAACCTGTTACAATGTTTTACATGTGGTAAGTGCTCAAAAAATGCTTATTGAATTGAACACCCCATATACCCAAATACAGCTGCATTGGATATTCAGCAAAGATAAGTACCTCCGGTGTGAGAGCTTGCTGTAGCAATCCTTTCCCAGTCAATCCTCAATTACTATCTGTAGTCCCATGGGGAAGTTCAAGTCTGATGAGAATCTGGTGCTTGGTCACAATGACAGCTATCCAACATTTAGGTAAAGTACCAAATCTGACCACCACAGCAATGATACTTCCTGTCAATGATACTATTGGGTATTTGTAGGCTATATTCATATTTATTTCTTATCTTAGCACTTAGTACAGTGCCTGGCACAGTATATAATTAATAAATGATGATTGACTGACTTAAGAATGATAACTAGCCTTATTTATACAGTGCCTTATGGATTACAAAGGACTGTACAAATAATACATTTAATCCTCACAACTTTAGAAGCTGAGTGTTATTATAATACCCATGGATGAGGAAACTAAGAGAGATAAATTAAATGATTTACTAGGGTCTGAGATCAAATTGGACTAGAGGTCTTCCTGCATTCTAGGTTCAACATTTTATGAGCCAGGTTTACATTGGACTTCTTTAGGTTTCAAGGTTCTGTTTTATAGAGTTTTGTCTGTTTCCTTTCTTCTATCCCTTGGTTTTGTCTTGGTTCTTTGTTTTTCTGCAAGTTAAGGTTTCCATAATGTATAATTGGAAAGTATTGAATGAGGGTCGAGGATATAACCAAAATATGGAGAACTAAGGTATAAAGAAAAGAAACTTGTTCCTGATCTTCTCCTTGATCCTTATTCCTGAATCCCTGAAATACAGTGGCAGTTGTTTGCTCATATATTTTAAGGGAAGTCTACTATCTTCATATAATTGCTTTCAGATTGATTTTATGGCTTTTTCCATTTCCTTTATATATATTCTTCTGTCCTCTTTTCACATTTGGTCAATGTTTACCAAGATGATTTGATGCTAATTAGGCTCCTCTCCAAAAGGTAATGAAGAGTTCCTACAAGCACTGGACCAATGCAATGTCTATCAATATTTCAAAAGTCATCTTCCAAAATGAATGTCTAGAAAATCAGTGTAGTTTTTGTCAGATTAATATCATTCTACAAAGTAACACCTTAAGTTATGTTACCAAGTAAATATAATAATAATTCCATAAAAATTTGCTTTTTCTTCAAATCTTGTAGACTTTTTTAGATCTTGATCCTTTGCAAAATAATAAAAAGCTGTTAGAACACCTGATAATATTAAAAAAAAAACAACAACAACAATGTAAATGAGGTCCATTTCCTCAACCCTAAAGGGATGGAGTTGAACAAAATTATTTCTAAAGCCCTTTTCAACTACAAAGGTCTACAATGCTATTATATTAAATGGAGAAATGAATTTGAGGAATATTTCTCATCAAAATGATGTATATTATATTCCTCTATTCAAGTTGGCACAGGGCAGTTAGTTACTTCCAGCCTAACCACCTATGGTAACTAGAACAACATGTTTGACTTGAGCACTAGTATTTGTCAATAGAATTTAAATAAAATCTAATAATTAATTTTAAATATTTAATGATATCTTTTATTTTTCTATCACCTTGATTCCTAAATGTATTCTTCTCCCTTCTTCAGTCAGTCATTCTTGTAACAAAGGATGAAAAAGGAGAATAAAGCATTCAACAAAAATAATCAACATATTAGCTGATAATATATGGAATAATCCAATGTTCCACATACCTTCAAAAGAGAGAAGTTTTCTTACCTTCTCTTGGGGGTCAAATTTAGTCTTGAAAATTATATAGAATTTGGCATCATTTTTCATTTCCATTTATATTGTTGGAGTTATTATATATATATATATATTGTTTTTGTGGTTCTGCTTACTGCACTCTCAATCAGTTTATATGTCTTTACAGATTTTTCTGAATTCTTCATATTCATCAGTTCTCATGGCACAGTAATATTTGACTATATTCACATACTATTTGTTCAGTCACTCTCTGGTCAATGAGTATTTACTTTGTTTCCAGTTCTCTGCAATCACAAAAAGAGCTATTGTGAATATTTTGGGGTATATAGCACATTTCATTCTGTCTTTGATCTTCAATCAAACAATATTTATTAAACACCTAATATGTCCCAAGCACTGTTAAATGATAGAAATACAAATATTAAGAATCAAATAGTGCCTACTCCCAAAGAGCTTGTATTCTAATGTTGGAAACAAGTATAAGATAAATGTACCCAGAATACATGAATGATTTTCAAAAAAGAATTACAAACTATTGATACCTTTATGAAAAAAAAATGTTTCAAGTTATAAACTGATCCAACCAGTCTGGAAAGCAATTTAAAACTATATAAAACTATGCATATTCTTTGACTCAGTAATACCAATACTTGATTTATACCTTAAAGTTATCAAAGGAAAAGGAAAAAGACCTACATATACAAAAATATTTATTGAAGCTTTTTTTGTTGTGGCAAAGAATTGGAAATTGAAAAGATACACTTCAATTGGGGAATGGCTGAACAAGTTGTATATAATTAGAATAAAATACTATTGTGCTATAAGAAATGATGAATAGGATGCTTTCAGAATAACTTTTGAAAACTTATAACTGTTGCAAAATGAAATGAGCAGAACCAGAATATTGTACACAGTAACATGACTAGGATACAATGATTAATTGTAAATGACTTAGCTATTCTCAGCAAGACAATGATCCAAGACAAATTTAAAGGAACTATAATGAAAATTGCTATCCACCTGCAGACAAAGAACTGAAGAAGCCTGAATGCAGATCGAAGCATATTTTTTATAAGTGGCAATAGCCAGGAGGTGACAATTTATTCATTAGGGAATGGCTCTTAGTCTTTTATGTTTGTGTTAGTTTCTTATACAACTTGAATAGCAAACCCTTAAGAAAAAATATCTGTTGCAAAGTTATTGATACTTTCCCTTGGCAATGGATGGTTTCTCTTATCCTAATTGCAATAATTTCGTCAAAGCTAAAACTGTTTTATTTTATATAATCAAAATTATGTTATCTTTTCTAATTGCCTCTGTCTCTTGATTGGTTAGTATTACTATGAAAGTTAATTGATCAGGGGCAGCTAGTTGGTGTAGTGATAGAGCAGCAGCCCTGAAGTCAGGAGAAACTGTGTGGGACAGGTCAGGTGCAAGACTGCCTTCCCAATTAACTAATCAGTGTCATCATCAGGTACAAAGAGAAAGCATTTATTTAATCCCTGCAGGGAGAGGCCCAAGACACACCTGGGAGCCATCCCAACTCCTGTGACTCAATACTGAGAAATATTTCGTCCAATCAGTCCCATTCAGACCTGAGTTCAAATTTGACCTCAGACACTTAACACTGTGTGTGACCCTGGATAAGTCACTTAATCCCAATTGCAGAAAAAGAAAGGAGAGAGAGAGAGAAAGAGAGAGAGAGATTAACTGATCAAATCCTCCTTTAATTTTTTTTTTTTTTTTTACAATATAACCTTTAATATTCAGGTTGAGAAACCCATTTGTGCTTATTGTAGTATGCATGATAAAATATTGTCTAAATTTAATTTCTACTAAACTCTTTTCCAGTCTTCCCAGCAGCTATTGTCAGATTGGGAGTTCTTCCCTTAAGAAATCATGTTTTGGAATTTATAGAATAGTGTTATTGAGCTACAATGTTTCTTATTTTTTATTCTTTACTCTGTTCCACTTAATTACTTTTTTTATCAGTATCAAATATTTTTAATGATTGTTAACTAAAATTTAAAAGAATATGTATGAATATGTATATTAAGATTTAACACTAGATAAAATAACAATAAAAATAACTGAATCAGTTAATTATGTTGTGACAGGACTGTTTTGTCTCAACAAGCTTATAGAGAATCTTACATAAATCCTATTAAGATAAGACTCTATATTGAGCACTCTTCCTTCTCTCTACCCTCTATTTTGATTATCTTAGCAGCTCTCATTGGTTCAATTATATTATTATTTATTTAAAATTAATAAATAAAAATCACTGATAAAAGTTCATATGTAGAAAGAATAACTTGCCAGGATTTAAAATACTAGACCTATACAGATCTATCACTTTACCAACAAATTAAGACAAAACTAGTTTTCGCTAGTGTGCTTTACTTCTCTAATAGTCAAGAATGGTAACTTTCCAGAAAGAGAGATTTTTTTCACAGCTAAGGACTTTACTGAGATGAGTAAATAGAGATGCCAATTTGTTAATGTGATATGTTACATTCAGCTCAAAAAACATCAACCACTTACTAAACTGTCAAATGACCCTCGTTCCAATTCTAAGGTTCTGAATTCATTCAAAACTGGGCCCATTTTTGCATGAAGTAAATAAGAGTTTATACCACTAGATGTCATCCAGGAGCCAACACATCTAAAGATATAATTATTTGTAGCTTTTCCAGTTTATATTAGTTTCTTTTTAAGATCTATTTCTCCTAGAAGATTCAACAAATCAATTGTATCTGGTTTGGAGCTTGAGGGGATTTCACAAGAGACAGATCATAATGCTATGAGTAATAAGATTTCATTATATCCCAAATAATAAAAGGCAAAATGCTGGGAGTTGACCAGAGGAAAAGAGAAACACTTAAGGTTTGGTGGGAAAAGGGAAGCAGAGGCAATCAAGGATAAGAGGGAAGAGATCATCTTACCAGAACCTCCTGCCAGAGAGCTCTCAGGTCCTAGCAGGAAGAAGGGAGTCTATAGTGGTCTGCAAGAGACTATAAAATTCAAATATCACATCAATACTGATTCTTCTGGATTCATCTTCACTTCACACACCAGAGTAGCTCATCTATATGGAGAGGGATATAGCTTTTATTTGTTATTGTTATTGTTGTTTAATTATTCATGTCTAATGTCTGAGGCTAGATTTGAATTCCGGTGCCTCCAGGTTTGACACTCTATCCATTGTACCATCTGTAAATAGAGATAGAGATAAATATTTTATATATATATATATATATATATATATACACATATATATGTGTATACATATATATGTGTATATATATATATACATATATATGTATATATTCTATATGTAGACTGAGAGAGAGAGATAGGTGATGGATAGATAGATGATAAATGAATGGATGGATAGACAGATAGTCAATCATGGCCAATTGAGGATTCTGTTTTGTTTGACTATATATGTTTGTAACAGGTATTTTATGAGAGAAGACGGATTTTTGCTAATTCAAAAAAATTAATAAAAAAAGTGGGAAAATGTCCACATTTCAAGATGAAGTGTTGAAAATAAATGTATACATGAGAGAAATGTGAAATAGATACTTATTCTGTGGATTCTCAATGTGAATGTGCTTTCAGTGTGGAATAGTGTGGAAAGGAGCTAAGGAAAACAAAACTCAAGAAGTCTATTGTGCTAATGGTTATGAAGGTCCTCAGTTTTTAGCCTCTTGGTAAGTCAATGTTGTACTCTCTCAACCGGGACTGTTTGCACACTATTTATCAAAGACTTCCTTTGGTCTTGCTATGCTATGCCTCCTGCCTGGCACATATTAGGGGCTTTAAAAAATGATTGTGGATTGGGTTCACTTAAAGTTCACAAAACACTCCATTTAAAGATATACTTCAGATAAACTCATAAAAACTTGAAAAATTAAAAATTTTTCAGAGGAGTAATTGCTCATATGGATTATTTGATTCACAAGGCTTTATTTTTCATGGAAAAGATCTAAGATTCCTAATTATTTTTTCTTCAAATGGCAAACATCTCACCCAATTTCTGGAAAGTTATTTATTTCAAAGTAAACAGAGACCAAAGGTTACCCTTCACCCCTGTGACTTCTCCCTCTAATTGACTGGTTCCTCCCACTGCTTCCATTTTTAGGAGAATGTCTAAGCCAGCCTTATCTTCATTCCTCTTTAGTCTAGACTCTGCATTCTCAGGATTTTCTATAATTCCCCAAATTTATTTTTCAACTTCTTTTTACAAGCTGTCTTCCCTTATTAGCATGTAATCTCATTGAAGGCAGGCACTATCTTGCTTTTTGTTTTTATGCTAATATTTGCATTTCTAGCATCCAGCACAGTTTCTGCCACATATTAAGTACTTAATAAATTCTTATTGACTTAAAAATATGTTTTTGCTTATGCAACCTCCTCAGTAGACAGATATTTAATACTCTTAGGAAATTCAAAGAACACTTACGAAGAAAGTAGTTTTTTGGAATTATTTTGCAGTGGTTTTGTCTGTTGCCACTAACATGTTTTGCATTTGAAATCAGATTAAAATTTCCCATATTTGTTCACAGTTCCTTTGTACAATGACTGACTTTCCTCAAAATGTGAATTGTAGGGGAGTGAGAAAGCTTAAAAACAGAGCATACATTGGATAGACTCTGTGGTTGAAGAATTTCTAGACAAAAGTATGTTAAATAGTTGGGATTTTATCTAATAAAATACAGAAAAACAAATGTATAATAATAATTCCTTACTGTTATGTAATTCTATATGGTTTATAAAATATTTTACAAATAATATTTCATTTGGTCTTCACAACAATTCTTTGAGATATAGGCTACTATTTGCTATCCTCATTTAACACATTTGCTATACTCATATAATAGTCTTATTAGGAAAGTCAGGATGAGTGACTTACCAGAAACTACAAAAATATCTAAGGCAAGATTTGAATCCTAGGTTTTTCTGATTCCAAGTTTAATGCTCCAACCACTACCCCTTACTGTCTCTCTAAGTGACAATGTTGTTGCCCTTGCCTCTTCTAATGTAGATTTGATATTTGTAATAGTTCTTTTTGTAGTGGCAAGGAACTAGAAACTGAGTGGATTCCCATTATAGGGAATAAGTTATGGTATGTGAACAGTATGAAATACTATTGTTCTATAAGAAATGATCAGAAGGATGATTTCAGAGAGGCTTGGAGAGACTTACATAAACTGATGCTGAGTAAAATAAGTAGAACCAAAAGTTGATATTTGTGGAAATATGTATAGAAGAATTGCACATGTTTAAACATATAATGGATTACTTTCTGTCTAGGGAATGGAGTGAGGGGAAGGAAGAAAAAATTTAGAACACAAGATTTTGTAAGGATGAATGTTGAAAATTATTCATGTATATATTTTGAAAATAAAAAATTTTAATTAAAAAAAATGAGATAATTCAGCCCTATTGTGATGAAGAGAGCCATCTGCATCCAGAGAGAGGACTGTGGGGACTGAATGTGGATCACAAAATATTGTTTGTTTGCTTGCTTTTTGTTCTCATTTTTTTCCCTTTTTGATCTTATTTTTCTTGTGTAGCATAACTGTGCAAATACGTATAGAAGAATTGAACATGTTTAACATATATTGGATTGCTTGCTGTCTAGGGCAGGGGAGGGGCAAAAATGCGATATATGTTTTTGCAGGGTTGCATGTTGAAGACTGTCTTCATGGACATTTTGAAAATAAAAAGTTATTATTTAAAAATAGATAAAGGGCATTTGAATTGAAGTTTGAGGAAAGGTTTAGAGAAGCCAGAAGCTTTATGCTTTGAAACAACAGGATGATAACATGAGGTACTGATGAAGTCCTGGGTAGCTGGGTAGGCATTGGCAGAGAGCATGAAATATTGTAAACAGTCTGGAAACCTATGTACCACTTGAGGCAAACAAGGAAGAACATTGATAGGACTTTATTATAGCCCCACCCCAGGTATATTCTTAGCTGAATTCTTTGCATTGACAAAACTATCATAGCTTCCCAATTATCACACTCAGTCAGAAAGCCAAGATATGATGGCAACCCTCTGAGGTGATATTTCCCCTATGAAAGATCTGCTTGTAATGTAAAACCCTTGCTACCTCTTTTTGAGTGCTAAATCCCTTCTAGGACTAGCCCACCAATCACCACTCCCCCATATACTCCTTTTGAAGTTTAGTCTGCTTGCAAGCATCACAATAGCTGACACTTATTAGGAAACTTTTGGGGGTTAGCCCCCCAGGCAGTGGTGTAATCCTGAACTTGCTACACCTTAATGGCATATTTCTCTTAGTCCCCTTGTTAATACTTAAAAAAAAAAAAAAAAAAAAAAAAAAACAAACCACCATTTTTTTGGCTAAAAATCCTCATGGAGTTAGCCTGTTAGAAGTACAATAAAATCTTTGCCTCTTGATTTAGAGAAAGTCTAAACTTACAAATTCTTCTGAGACATCTCAAAATATTAACCCATAACCCCAATATACTTTTGGGGAAATACCCCAAATCCCATCATTTGATGATTAACCCCATCATATTAGTGACCCAGTATGGGAAGTGTCTTATTACGCCCTGTAAACTCAACTGTATCACAGCCTGAGCATTTCAGTTGATCCACAAGCATTTATTTGTGTGTTTATTATATGGTAGGCATTGTGCTGGGTGCTGTCTGACAAAACATGCTGGAAACTGGACCACTCAGTCCATCACAGCTGATAGCATCTTTGGTAAACCCAAAGTGCTTCTGTAAACCACTTTTTTCTGTTCCTTTTTTTTCTGTTCTCATTCCACAAAGACCCCAAATTTCTTATTTATAAATTGAGAAGTGGGGCTTCCTTATAGTTGCAAGCATCAGACTGATTTAGTACTGAAGCTGTCATTCTTGACCTTCTCCACTCTTTCCAGCCACTATTAATCTGAACTGCATCTGTTGGCACTTACTCTGAAGTTACCAGTACGTGCACAAGAGGAGAGAAGGTCCACTATAATGACTTTTCAGCATGAGAGGCAGTGGATCATTCTTCACCTTTATGTATACTCTCCCTGACTCTAGCTCCCAAGAGGGTAATAAGATTCACAGATGTTATACTAATAATCTTCATGTGTGCTATCAGTTAATAAATATAACTAATATTTTTGTACCACTTTCAGCTTTAAAGAGTATTTTCTTCATAACCTTGTCTCTCGATACAGAATTAGTAACTGTCAGGTCCAGGATACCAGTAGTTGAGGTCAAGGAAACAGAAAATACAATAAGATAGTAAATCAAGCCAGCTTTACTGAGGGAACATATTTACAAGAAAGAAAGGCAGTCAAGGTGAATGGAAAACAGGTAAGATCTTCTAGGAGCTGGGTAGAATTGGGTACCCAAAACTAGTATAGCCTAGTGGGTTTTATAGGATTTTTACTTATACCAAGCACAGTAAGACATTGAGGAGAGAGCAAGGAGTTTGGACCTGGGGACTGATGATGCAAGCTTGAGGCATCCAAGGGAGGGCTAAGTGGATTAAGCATTGGACCTGGAATAAGGAAATATTTGTTTAAATTCAGATTCAATCTAGCTGTGTGATCCTATGTTACCTAATCACTGTTTGCCTCAGTTTCCTCATCTCTTAAATTAATATAATAATAGCATCCATTTCCCGGGGTTGTTGTGAGGATTAAATGAGATAATATTTGTAAAATACTTTACAACATTAAAGTGCTAAATAAATTCCAGCAATGGTGATGATGATGATGGTGATAGTGATGATGGGAGTGAGAATGATCATCTAGATGATGTTAACTCACCCATTAATAGAAAGGGGCTTTTAACCCCTTCTGATAGTTTTATTTTGACCTCCCTCAGATTTCTATTCTTTATCAACTCAAAAAGAGCTACAAATATTTTTGTACATTTTTAGTTAGAACTTATTTTGTTTAGGACTAATCCCTCCTTTAATCTATCCTTTCTCCCTAAAATTACCACTTCTTCCTTCTCCCCCACCTTTCTCCTGTTTTCTAGTTGTGTGAAATGCATTTGTGAACTAAGGTATATCTATAATTTCCCTTCTTTAATAAGTTGAGATGAGTGAGATTTCAGCATCAACTGCTTCCTCCATACCTTCCTTCTTTATTATACAGGCTTTTTCTTTCACAACTTTAATTTCCTCAAACTTTCCTCCCTCACCACTGCCCATGTGTTTCTCTTTCCTTCTTATCATTCTTCTTAAAATATTATTCATCAAGACATAAAAAACATTTTAAAGCTATTCCCAGGCCTCTTAGGGAATGAACTTTGACTCCTCCTATGAACCCTGAGTCAATAGGGTTCAGAAGGGAACATATATCCTCTCCTCTCTCCTTAGGGTTGCCACTTTTTCCTTCTTTTTTTCCTCCTATTTTCTGGTTGTGTGAAATGTATTTCTGAACTCAGGAATATCTATAATTTCCCTTCTTTAATTGGTTAAGGTGAGTGAGTGAGATTCTAGTATCAAGTGCTTCCCCCATACCTTCCTTCTTTATTATATAGGCCTCTTCTTTCACAACTCTTATTATATGAAACTTTCCTTTCCCTCACCACCTCCCATGTGCTTCTCTTTCTTCCTCTTACCATTCTTCTTAAAATATCACTCATCAAGACACTAGAAAAAATTTTAAAGCTATTCCCAGACCTCCCAGGGAATGAACTTTGACTCCCTCTATGAACCCTGAGTCAACAGACATACATCCTCTCCCAATATTAGAATATAAGCAATTTATCATTATTTAGTTCCTTGGAAATGTTCATTCATGTTTACCTTATTAAGTTTCTCTTGACTCCTGTATTTGAATTTTAAAGTTTCTACGCAGCTTTTTTTTTTCATTAGGAATGTTTGGAAGTCCTCTATTTCTTTAAAATGTATTCTTCCTTTTCCTCCCCCATTCCCCATAGTATTTTACTTGAGTCTGATTCAGATTATTCGTAGCTATAAATTGAAATCATTTACCTTTTAAAATATTCTATTCCAAGCTCTTCACTTCTTTAAAATGGTGGCTTATATATCTAGTATGATACTATGGTTCCTCAGTACTTGACTTCTTCCTTTGCAATTGCTTGCAGTATTTTTTCTTTGACCTGGATGCTCTTGATTTTGGTTATAATGTTCTGGGAAATTTTATTTTGAGATTTCAGGAAGTAACTATTTCCATTTTGCCCATTAATTATAAAAGATCTACACAGTTTAATTTGATGGCTCCTTGGCTTTTAGCTAATTCAATGATTCTTGATTTTTTCTCTTCAATCTGTTTGTCAGGCCAGTTATTTCTGTTAGTAGATTCCTTATATTTTCTTCCTACTTTTCTGATCTTTTTGCTTTATTTTAATAATTATTTGTCTCTTGGAATCATTGACTTCTATTCTCATTTTCAAGGAATTTTTCCTTGGTCAAAATTTTGTATGTCTTGTGCCAATCTGTTAATTCCATTTCAAATTCTTTCTTCCATAATTCTCATTTCTTTTTCAATTTTTCTTCCAGTACCCTTTCTCCATATTATATATATATTATGTGTATATATATATATATACACACATAAAAATATACATGTACTGTGTGTATATATTTTTCTTTTTTTTATTCTTTCCTTATTTCTTTGAATTTGTGCTTAAACTGAGTTTTTCTTTAAGGCCTTGCTTATAAATGTTATGGAGTCATTCTCTTCCTCTGAGTTTGAGCTTGATTGTCCCCATTATTATAATAGCTTTTTTTTAATGTGATTCTTCTTTTGTTTGCTCATTCTTCTTGAATACTTTGCCATCTTGTCTCCACTCTCAATATTTTCTCATTGCCAAAGAAAAGCCTAGTTATGCCCCTTCAAGCTTTTTTCATCACACTACATGATCATTTCAGCCTTCAGCATCATTTAGAAAATATGTAACATCAGGACTTTGCATAGTATGCTTTATATCCTATCCTTCCCCTACCTTGTCTCCCCAAACCTATCCCCAATTGATAAAATTTCCAGAGCAAACTTTATTAACAGGATTTAAATATGATTATGTTCACCACCTATTTGGGGCTATTAGCAGAAGTAGGATGCATCAAGATACCATCCTGGTAATAAACGTTCCTGTGATGACAGCCTGAGATCTTTAGAAGAATCTCAGCACTTTTCTCACTTGAAACTCTAGCACCTATGTAATGTCTGGGCTAGCTTTCTGGAGGTCCTTCAGACGGACCTTGGTCTCAGCAGGATAGTTACCATGAGGATAGTCAGGAATAGAGTCTAAAGTCTTTCTTGTCTCCTTCACGGTCTGTTCACTCTGACTGACTGACTCTGTCCCCAGTTCTCTCAGCCCTTAAATACCGTATTACAATTACATCATTACAACATACTGAGTATGTGTGAACTAGAGAACCATCATCTCATCAATCACACTGAGTTAACATTTTGTTGTAAATATCCTTATTTCAAGTATACTTTTCCAGAGTTCCGGCCCTCTCCACACCTAGGAACAGAAAATAGATATATTTAAGGATAGCTAGAATAAACTCTGCCTCAAAGATACCTTCATTTTATATAAACCCTTTCTTATCTCAACTGCATGTCCTTCTTACCTTTTTTGTCATTTTTGTTGTTGTTTAGTAGTTTTCAGTTGTGTCTGAGTCTTTGTGATTTCATTTGGGATTGTCTTGGCAAAGATACAGGAGTGGTTTGCCATTTCCTTCTGCATCTTATTTTACAGATGAGAAAGTGAGATAAATATAGTTAAGTGACTCACACAAAGTTTCACAGCTAATAAATGTCTTAAGTTGGATTTGAATTCATATCTTCTGGACTCCAGACATGAACTTTATCCACTGTGCCACCTAGCTGTCCATTTCCCTACCTATATTATTGGGTTTTTTTCTTTATTTATTTTGTATATATTTATATGTGTATTTTGTTTTCTCTATCAGAATGTAAGTTCTTTGTGATTAGAACTTGTTCTATCTTTGTATTTGTATTCCTATTGCCTAGTACAATGCCTGACACAGGGTAGTGATTAATAATTGCTTGTTAGTTAATTAGTTAGTTAGGTGTAGTAATTCCTTTTATTTCATATAATATTCTTGAAACTATGACCTCTCTTGAATATAATAGGAAAAATTGCCTCCCTCTCCCAAAAGCATTTGTATCAAAAGTAATCTCCTCCTTTTAATATTTCCAATAAGGCTGACTCCCTTCTAAATTTTTTCTCCTAGAAAATCATACCAAAAAAGCAGTACTGGATATTAGATCCTATAAGATCTTATTTCTTCATTTAAAACCAAAACAGTATCATCTTCTTTGAACCTTCACTAGGTTTGCCTTTGAAAGTATTGAATTGTAATCAACTAGTAGACATTTGACAAAATAAGAACATGAAGAACTGGGGGTGGGGACTTAAAAGGTAAGGAAAATGTAAGTGAGGACAATTAAGTAAAATGAAGCTAAATTGGCTCAGAGTGGAGAGAACAAAGATAAGTGGACAAGGGGAGGGAGGAGGTACACCACAGGAGTTTGGGTGACACTGGGACAGAGAGGAAGGGTGGAAACACTGACCCGACCCTGTTTAGGACACAGCATATCAGCTTCATTTCCTTTCCAGCAAACTGACAGGTATGTGTTGGGAAGCAGTGCCCAGCAAAATTCCCGCCTTATCAGCTGCTTTTTCCTGGGCCTCGGAAACCAGGCAGAGGCATCACTTGGTGGAAGGGAGGATCTCTGACGCACACACTGGCAATTATTTTCCATTGCACAACTAAGAGCCAAACCCAGCCTGATCAGGTTGCTGCCCCTATCCTGCATAGAAATGATGCTGACTGAAAAAGCCTACGTGATGTGCTGACGCTGCTCAGGGCCCAGGTCAACCCACTGTTTCTAGTGCCTGGCTCTAACCCTGGCTTCATCTAAGGTAATGTGAGGTGAGCGGCTCTGCCTTCAATTACTTAATTTTCCCTATCATCTAAAAAAATGTGGAAAGAATTGTGTTGGATATGAAACCTTGAACCACACACACACACACACACACACACACAAACCAAGAGTATAGAATATGCTTTTGCACTTAAAAACTAACTTTCAAACATCTCTAATATAGAAAGTATGTAAATCTAATCAATTAAAATTCAGATTATCCTCAATCTAATTTTAGTTATTAATTTCAATCTCTTCCTCTTCCAAACGTTTAAAAGAGCTGCCAGTAGTTAGCAAAATAGAACACACCTAAATTTCATTACCCCCAACTTCTCCCGGATCACCTCAGATTGACATATTAAACATATTTTAACGACTCAGATAATCTATCAACAATACCTGATCCTGAGTAATCAAAATTTATTTAGTACCTCCCTCCTAAAGTAATCAGATACCCAACATTAGTATTGAATAGAAATATCTTGTAATAATAATAATTTGCCTTAATCTCTAAGACTTAATTAGGTTCATAGAACTAAGAACCTCAGATAGGGATTTCACATAAACCCAGAATATTGGTAGATGTTCCAGATTATTGAAAGAGACCCTCCCCCAAACTTCAACCAACTAAGTGCATGAAAACCCTAAAGGGGACACTAAGGAATTACCAAGGTGGCAATTTTACAGTAGGAAGACCTCAGGAATAATACTCTAACCCAGATTCCCAAAGAATCCAATCTATAACATTACTGATCAGCAATAATCCAACTTCTGCTTGAAAAACCTTCAGTGAGGGAGAACTGACAATCAAGCAAGCATTTATTAAGTGACTGTTATATATCAGACATTTTTAGGCACTGAGCATACAAGAACAAAAATGAAATAGTCCTAGCCTTGAGTAGCTTCCATTCTATTGGGAGAAAATAATATGTATATATAGAAGTATTTAGAACGTAAGTACAAAATAATTAGGGAGGAAGAGGGGGGTTTGACGTTGAGGAAATCAACAAAAATCTTCCCAAGTCTTTAAAACTTTAAAAAAATATTTTGTAAAAAATATTGTAAAATTTTGTAAAATAATAATGATGTGAGAAATGAATAGCAGTTACTTTCAAAATTGTTTAACTTTGAAATAAACAATTTAGTTTTATTTTGGAGTTTTGCTTAGAAGGCAATAGAGCAGAGTTTCGGAGGAAACAAGGAGTTTTAAGAAGGATAGTTGAGGAGGAAATGCATTCTAGACATCTAGGACACCTAATGCAAAGCCAGGGAGAGAAGAAAGAGTATATCATGTATGAGGAGTAACCAAGAATACTGTCTGACTGGACTCCAGAGTTCAGGAAATGAGACTGGAAAAATATGTTGGGGCTGTGGTGAATGTCTTTAAAAGCCAAATAGAAGTAATAGGGAGTTACTGGAGTTAACTGAGTAGAAGAATAACTCAGTCAGATCTATGCTAGAGCAGTTGTATGGAAGACAGTTTGAGGTAAGAAAACACTTGAAGAAGAGAGACCCCTCTCTGTTTTCAATATTCTAGACTTAATAGTCTCTTTTTCCAACTATTACTCATTGTTCCTGGTAACACCCTCTAGGGCTGAGCAGAATAGTCTAATTTGTCTTCCACATGATAGTAATGCAAATACTGTTTGTGGGGGGAGATTATTGGGGTTAAGTGGCTTTCCCAGGCTCACATAGCTATTAAGGGTCTGAGCCACATATGACTTTGGTCCTCCTGATCCCACGCTGTTGCCTAGTTGCCCCAGTCCTACAAATACTTGAAAACTTTCATGGGTCCCCAAATCTTCTTCTCTAGTTATTCTCTAGCTCAAGGTTTCTTAAATTTTTTCTACTTGCAACTCCTTTTTGTCTGAGAAATCTTTACATGATATAAGTATAAAAGTCAAGCATTTATTGATAAGAAATCACAATTTCACAACCCCCACATTCAGTCATGAGACCCCAATATGGGGTCGCAAACCAAAGTTTGAGAAGCAGACAGCTTATTGTTATCCTCTTTAAAACATTCTGGCTAGCACTGAACATAATAATCTAACTATGATTTGACTAGGACAGTGTAAAATGGGATTACCATATCTTTAATGCTGGAAATTATGCTAAAACAGCCAAAAAACTATTGATTCATATTGAGTCTACAATTCACTAAAACCTCTATACTTCTTTTAGACAAATTACTAACTATGCCTCTGCCATATTGGTTCAGTAGTATAAGTATTCTTTTAAAATTTCTATCCATACTAAACTTAATTAGGGCCCTTTTTTCTGCCAAGGGCCATTTGGTTATTTATACCTCATTCATAGGCCATACAAAATTATCAGCTTATAGAACGTAAGCAGTGGGAGTTGTATCCAGCCTTCAGCACGTTATTTCCTGCAGTTGCCTTAGCAAATGATTTCACAGGCCTTATATGGCCTGCCTCGGACTTTCCTTACCCCTGTCTAGGCTATCAGGTCTTTTTCTGGATCCTGATTCTATCAGTCAGTCAACATTTAAGTGCCAAGCATTATCCTAAGTGCTTAAGGATATAAATACCCCAAAAGGAAGACATGCTTTGCCTTCAAGGAGCTTACAATCTACTAGGGGAAGAAAAACATAAAAGGAAGGAGGAAAAGAGAAATTACCCAGCATGAGGCACGATGAAGTCCAATTCAAAGTCATACAGCTGATAGGAACTGAAGAAATGGTTGGCTTGGAAGACTTCTTTAAATGGAGACTTTAGAAGTTCTTTGCTCTGCCATCCAACCTTCCAGTTAGAGGGGCAGAGAATACCAGGGAACTGATAGAGTCTTGAATATCAATGCTGATACAATTTGGCAGGATGAAGAGTTTGTAAATGACAAAATCCAGTTAAGTTATTGCTGTTCTTCCTTCCCAGATTTGTGCTATCTAGAAGGAGGCTTAAAAAAAATTCCATATATATGCTTTTATTCAATTTACTGATAAAAATATTAAATACTACAGCATCAAACACAAGCCCTTGCGGCATACCATTGGAGAGCTTCTTTTAAGTTAACATTAAATTATTATGACTCCTTTTTAGTATAGCCATTCAACCAATTCTAAATCCCTATAACTATGAAATGATTTTGCCTACATCTTTCCATATTTTTCCATGAGACTAGCAGGAACTATTTTATCAAATTCTTTGCTGAACTCTAGGTAAACTATTTTCCTAATATATTAATTTAGTTACTAGTATGATCTATTTTTAATGAAGCAATGCTGGCTCTTTGTAATCACAATTTCCTTTTCTCATTGTTCATTAATCATCACTTTATTAATACTTTCTGGAATTTTGCCAGGAATCAAAGGTGAGCTTACTGGCCTATAGTTCACAGGCTCTACTTTCTTCTGTTTTTGAAAAAAACTGGAACATTTTCTCTACTCAAGCCCTGTAACATTTCTCCTGTTCTTCACATTCTTTCCAATATTATTGAAGTTGGCTTGGCAATTATTACATCTGACAATTATTTCAATTAAATCAATCATTCAATAAGTCTATAAATACCTGTTGTAGGCCCTGGGGATACATAGATAAAAACAAATCAATTCCTTCACTCGAGGAACTTATATTCTACTGAAGAAAGAACTCATACACACGTAAGTAAATATAAAATATATAAAACATGCATGCAACATGGTTTAGGTTTTTTGTAAGGGAGGGAGAAGTAGCCTCACGCCCAGAAAGAACTCACAAAAGAGCTCAATAAGTAGTTTGAAAATAATATACAAAAGGTAAAAGAAGATTTGGGAAAAGAAATGAGAGTAGTATAAGAGAATTATGAAAAAAAATCAACAGCTTGGAAAACTGTTTAAAAAGTAGAATTAATCAAATGAAAAAAGAAATTAAAAAATTCACTGAAGAAAACAACCAAATAGAAAAGAAAGTACAAAAGCTAATTGAGGAAAACAACACCTTAAAAGTTAAAAATGAGCAAGTGGAAGCCAATGATTCATGAGACATTAAGAATCAAAAAAACAAACTCAAAAAAAAATTTTTTAAATGGAAGAAAGTATAAAATATCTCGTGGGAAAAACAATTGGCCTGAAAAAATAGATACAGGAGAGACAATATCAGAATCATTGGACTACCTAAAAGCCATAATCAAAAGGAGGACCTGGACAGCATCTTCCAAGAAATTATCAAAGAAAACTGCCCAGATATAGTGAAACTAGAAGGCAAAATAGGCATTGAAAAAAAAATCCACCAAACAAAATAAAAAGGATTCAATAGAGCTAAACTGTGTACATCCCTGTATGGGAAGATAAAACTTGTAATTGTATCACTAATAGAAAATCTAGAAGAAATATATATAGACAGAGGTCATGGGTATATGGTGAATTTGAGAGGATGACATAAAAAAATTAGGGAGTGAGAAAGAGGAGTACACTTGGGTGCAGAAGGAAGGGGGTACAGGTAGAATAGGGTAAATTATTTCACACAAAGAGGCATGAAAAATCTATTAGCGTAGATGGGAAGATGGGAGGGGTAACAAGGAGCATTTTTACTTTACTCTCATCAGCATTAGTTCAAAGAGGAAATATTGTATACAATCAATTGAATATAGAAATCTTTCTTTCCTGACAGGGAAATAGGAGGGGAAGAGATCAAGTAAAAAATGGAAATGGAAGAGCAGATCAGGGGAGGTGATAAACAGAAGCAAAACACTGATGAGGAGGAAAAGGGTGAAAGGAGAGAGAACAGTCAGGAGGAAGAATAGGATATAGGAGAATACACATGTAGTAATCATAACAGTGAATGTACAGATTAGAAAAGCAAGAAATAGTCTACCTCAGATCTATGAGGAGGGGAAGAATTCATGATCAAACAAGAGAGAGTGTTACAAAATGCAAAACAGATAATTTTGATTATATTAAATTTAAATGTTTTTGCACAAACAAAACTAATGCAGCCAAGATTAGAAGGAAAGAAAAGATTTGGGAAACAGTCTTTACAGCAAATGTCTTTAAAGGCTTCATTTCTCAAATATTTAGAAAACTGAGACAAGTTTGTAAGAATATAAACTATTGTATTGACGACTGGCCAAATTGACAAATGGTCAAAGGATATGAATAGGCAGTTTTCAGATAAAGAAATCAAAGTTATCTATAGGTATATGAAGAAATGCTGTAAATCACTTTTGATCAGAGAAATGCAAATTGAACCACTCTGAGGTACCACCTCACACATATTTGGCTAATATGACAAAAAAAGCAAAATAAACAATGTTAGAGAAGAGGTGGGAAAGTTGGGACACTAATATCCTGTTGTTATTTTTCAATAGTATTTTATTTTTCCAATAGTATGGAAAGATAGCTTTCAACACTGCTGTTGATGGAGTTATTAACTGATCCAACCATTCTGGAGAGCAATTTGGAACTAGGTCTAAATCTCAAAAAAATCATAAAAAGGGGAAGGAGGAAGGAAAGGTATCTATATGTGCAAAAATATTTGTAGCAGTTCTTTTCATGGTAGCAAAATACTTAAAGGCCCTCAAAGTAAGTTTAGTTTATTATTCCTTAGATAAATGACTGTTTGCTCCCCAGCATCCTATTCTTCAGGGGAAAACTTTTTCATTTGATTTTTAGCTTAGAATGTTCAGTGGTCTATTCAAACTCTTGTTTGAAAGTAATTATGAACCAATAAAATAAACTCTTGATTAATTTGATATTTTAGAAAAAAAGAAATAAACTAAATTATTAGTATCAAAAATGAAAAGAGTGAATTCACCAACAATGAAAAAGAAATTTAAGCAATTATTAGGACCTACTTTGCTCAACTGCATATCAACAAATCTAATACTCTAAGTGAAATCTAATGCTCTAAGAGGAATATTACAAAAATATAAATGTTCCAGATTAACAGAAAAGAAAATATTCAAATAACTATATCTTAGAAAAAGAAACTGAACAAGATATGAGTTCCCTAAGAAAAAATCCCCAGAACCAGATTGATTCATAAGTGAATTCCACCAAACATGTTTAAAAAACCAATTTATTTCAAAACTATACAAAGTATTCAGAAAAATTTGAAAAGAGTCTTACCAAAATTTTTATGACCTAAATATTGTGCTGATATCTAAACCAAGAGGAACAAAAACAGAGAAAGAAAATAGTATCAATTTCCCTAATGAATATTGACATAAAAATTCTTAATAAAATGGTAGCAAGAAAACTACAGCAAAGATTATACATTATAACCATGTGGGATTTATATCAGGAATACCTTGGGCTGATTGATTCAGTAGGAAAAGTATCAGCATAAATGACCATATAATAATAAAACCAAATCATGATTACCTCAATAGATGAAGAAAAGGTTTGTTTTTTTTTTTAACAAAATACAACACTTATCTTTATTTTTAAAAGATAGAAAGCACAGAAATTAATGGAGCTTTTCTTAAAATGATAAGTAGTATCTATGTAAAACCATCAGCAAGCATTATGTGTAACAGGGATAAGCTAGAAGCTTTCCAGTAAGATCAAGGATGAAGCAATGGTGTCCATTATCACCACTATTATTCAACATTGTCCTAGAAATGCTAGCTTTAGCAATAAGAGAAGAAAAATAAAAATTAAGGAATTAGAATTGGCAGTGAGGAAACAAACCATCACTCTTTATATATGAAATGATGCTATACTTGGAGAATCCAAGAAAAGCAACTTCAAACTATTTGACAAAAATTGCTGGGAAAATTGGAAAATAGTATGGCATAAACTAGGCATAGACCAACATCTCCTATCCCATACCAAAATAAGATTAAAATGAGTACACAATTGAGGCATAAAGGATGATACTATAAGCTAGTTAGGAGAACAAGAGATAGTCTACCTCTCTTTAGAGATCTTTGGAGAAGGGGGGAATTTATGACCAAACAAGAAATAGAGAACATTATAAAATGCAAAATGGATAATTCTGAGTACATTAAATTTAAAAGGTTTTACACAAACAAAATCAATGCAGCCAAAATTAGAAGGCAAGTAGAAAGCTGGAAAATAATTTCTATAGTCATTATTTCTTATAGAAGCCTCATTTCTAAAATACATAGAGAACTGAGTCAAATTTATAAGAATGCAAGTCATTCATCAGTTGATAAATGGTCAAAGGATAAGAACACACAGTTTTCAGATTAAGAAATTAAAGCTATTTATGGTCATTTGAAAAATGTTCTCAATCACTATTAATTGGAGAAATTAAAATTAAGACAACTCTGAGATATCACTTCACATCCATCAGATTGGCTAGGATGCCAGGAAAAGGCAATGATGGATGTTGGAAGGGATGTGGGAAAACTGGAAAACTAATGCAGTTAGTAGACTTGTGAACTTATCTAACCATTCTCAAAAACAATTTGGAACTATGATCAAATGACTAAAAACTGTGAATACCCTTTGATACAGCAGTGTCAGGAAGGAACCCACATGTGCAAAAATATTTGAACAGCTTTTTTTGTGGTGACAAAGAATTGAGGAATGGTTGAATAAGTCATGGTATATGAATATAATGGGAATACTATTTTTCTATAAGAAATGATGAGCAGACTGATTTGAGAAAAACCTAGAAAGACTTACATGAACTAATACTGAGTGAAGTGAATAGAATCAGAAGAACATTGTACATAGTAACTGTTCTCAACAATATTGATTCAAGGCAATTCCAATAGACTTTGTATATAAAGTTCTATCTGCATTCAGAGAGAAAAGTATAGAGACTGAAGGTGGATAGAAACAGTCTTTCTGCCCCTCTCCCCTCCTTTTTTCCATTTTCTTGTTTTTTTCCCCTTTTGGTATTATTTTTCTTGCACAACATGACAAATACAGAAATATTCTTTAAAGGATTGTACATCTATAACCTATATTAGATTGCTTGTCTTGGGGAGAGGGAAAAAAATCTGGAACAAAAAAAGTCAAAAACTATCTTTACATGTATTTGGGAAAATCAAATAGTATTGAGAAAAATAAAATAAAATAAAAATAATTGTAGACAATATAAAATACTTTCAAGTCTACTTGCCAAGACAAACCCAGTAACTATATGAATACAATTACAAAACAATTTTTTACAAATAAAGTCAGATTTAAACAACTAGAAAAATATTAGAAGATTAAGCCAATTAAATAAAAATGGCAATTCTACTAAAATTAATTTGTTTATTTAGTATAATACCAATAAAACTACCCAAAAAAGTCATTTCTAGAACTAGAAAAAAATCATAACAAAATTTATCCCAAAGAACAAAAGCTCAAGAATATCAAAACAATCAATTAAAAATGTGAAGGAAGACAACTTAGTTGTATCAGATCTCAGAATATATTACAAAATAATAATTATTATACTATATTACTGGCTAAGAAATAGACTGGACCATCAGTGAAATAGATTAAATCCCCAAAATAAAGTGGTAAATGACCATAATAATCTAATTTTTGATAAAACCAAATATCCAATCTTTGGGGGTAAAACTCAGCATATGACAAAAATTACTAAGAAAACTAGAAAGCAGTTTGGCAGATACTAGATTTAAGACCACGTTTCACATCATATACCAAGATGAGGTCAAAATGGGTACATAATTTAGACATAAAATTTCATGTTATTGGAAATCCAACATAAAATATTAAAAGCGTAAAAAAACAAAACAACCACAAAAAAGTGATTATGATTCTCTCCATTAATACAGTGTTCTTTATCAAATCAACAGATATTTATCAGGTGCCTACTAATGCATCAGGCACTATTCTAAGCACTGGGAATACAAAGACAAAAAATAAAACAATATAAGAATATAAATATTCTTAACAATTACGTCTTCAGCCATACCTAATATCCTTTCTCTTCTATCACTATTCTCTGACTTTGTCTTGCCTAATTTTTTTTTACTTTGTCTTAGCAACTACCTTTTCCTCTTTGAGTTCTCTTCCTCAAGGTCTTTCTTCCTAAGTTTTTCTCTTCTTTAACATCATTTTCATTCAACTTTTTTTTTCACATTCTTCCTAATTTCTACTCCCCATTCAATTTCTGTCCCTTTTTGTTTGTTTATTTATTTATTTATTTTTGCACTTTTAATGTTCTCCAAATTTCTTCCCGACTATTTTCTCCTTTTAATTGCTCAGCTCAGGCCCTTCTTTCACCATTTTCCTTCTGCTACCAACAGGCTATACACATTGATTTCCACAAACTCTACAAAGGCTTCTTCAGAAGCTAGTCAATCTACAGCTCCTTTTCATGGTAAATAAATCTGAGCCAGATAAATAATACAAAGAGCCAGGAACATTCTGGCAAAATCAAGATATTTTAAAAAGTCACATCATAAAGGGTTGTAGAAAAATGCTCATTTAACTTGTTTGCTTTATCCCTTTAAGCTTATAATGAGGGAAGACAACACATAATGAAGTTGGGGTAGGGGAGTCAGGAACTGAGCTGTAAAGAAGGTTGAGTAAGTACTTCCTTAAATGGTGGTTTCTGTGACAAATTCACCAATTAGAGGAGAAGATTGTTGTCAGTATAAGAATGTCTCTGGAACTGAGCTAGGGGAGAAATCTGGAGTATCAAAGCCTGAGGCAGGTTGGAAAAAAACAAGAAACTAATGTATGGTTTACATACTCAGAACCCCTTAAAGTGATAAAGAAGAAGCAGGGATATATAACATCAGAAACAACAAACATTTATTAAATGTTTACTATGTGCAAAGCACTACCCCATTTAAAGTAAGAAAGCTGTCCCTGCCCTCAAGAAGCATTCTAAAGGGAAAAGACAAAATTTAAAGGAAGTTGAAAAGAGGGAGAGGGAGGAAGGTATCTTCAAAGACAGGGTGTTTGAGGGAAACCATTCTGGGACAAATGAAGAGATGGATAGCCTGAGTGGTGTTTGGGGAAGTCATCCAATTAGAGGCCATAGTAAAAGTGATTTCAAATTTAGACTCCAGCATTTTTGTGACCATGGCCAAGTTCTTTGGGTTTGTTTCCCCATCTATAAAATGGGAATAGTATAAATATTATTACCATTTTAATATTTATTTTATATTTATATAATATTTATACTATCTACCTAATAGAGCTAATGTGAGGAAAGAATTTTGTAATCTCAGAATGTTAACTTTTTCACTACCAATGAAAATTATAGACACTGAAAATTGTCTCTGTATGTTTTTTGAAAACTTGTTCCATATCACTAATAAGAGAATACAAATTAAAACAATTTAAGTATTACCTCATGCCATGCAATCTGGCAATCTGGTAAAGGTGACAAAAACAACAAACTGGAAGGAGTGTGGGAATACACTAACACATTACTGATAGATCTGAATTACTTTATGACTTCCAACAACTTGGAATTATACAAGCAAAGTTACAAAAGGTCTCATACACTTTGATTCAGTGACATCACTATTGGGGATATTTACCAAAGAGATCAATGACAAAAATAAAAGGCCAAAAAATACCAAGATATTTCTAGCCATATGTTTTGTAAGCAAAGATTGAGAGACAAAGAGGGTACCCATCTATTGGGAAATGGCTAAACAGATTGTGGTATTAATGTTATTGCATAATAAAAAGTATTAAATAAGAACAAAATATCTCAGTCCAACCATCATTTTATAGAAGAGGAAATTGATCTTTTCAAGTTTGCACAACTAGTTAGTAGCAATAACAAAACTAAAACTTAAAATCTTCTGAATGTCTAGTTCTTCTGTCTAGTTTTGTAAACTCCTACAATTTGAAACAAATAGATTCTTTGACCAAGAATTACATTTTTCCTCTATCACAGATTGGATTAGAAATGAAGCCAAAAAAAATAATTTTTATGAACAAATAAATATAGATTTGAAATGCAAGAAGCAGATGGTTTTAGCATCCATAGAACACATCTGTGATGACATCATCTATTCTGGAACAGTCCCAGGCACATTAGCAGTTCCACAGAAAAATGGGAAAATTGATATTGCTTAAGGAGCAGAGCCAAGATAGCAAAATAGCAGGAAGAAGTACAGCAAGCTCCATCTCACATCCCAAAACTCCTCCAAAGCAATCTAGAGCAGAATGAATCCTAATGAGGAAATACAAGGAAAAAAAAAATCACAGTGAATAATTTTTCCAGTTTAATGAAATAGAGGTCTGAAAACACTGGGCACAGGGTCTAGCCAAGAATAGGTGGCTTGGAACAGTTTAATGAAGAGGAGGGCTGTGTACCGGGACCAAAAGAAGTTCCAACTCCAGTATAGAAGGTGCTGGTCTTGTGTTAAGTATGGGAACAGGTGTCAGTGTCCTGCTTACTCCCCAATTCCATGTCACAAACTGTGGATGGACCAAAAGCAAATAAGCAGCTCTTTTTTGTAGTGACAAACCATGAAATCCTAAGGGGTGCCCATCAGATTTTGTAATGGCTGAGAACAAGTTATGGTATCTAAGTGTGATCGAATACTACTATTTGTGCTGCAAAAATTGATGAATGGGATGATTTCAGAGAAATCTGAAAAAACTATGAGAAGTATACAGTGAAAAAGCAGACCCAAGAGAACAATTTATGGGTCAATACAACATTGTTGTTTTATACAATATTGTAAATAGTACCTACCTTTTATTACATAACTAATCACAATTCCAGAGGATTGATAATGTAATGTATTACCCATTTCCTGATAGATGTAATATAGCCAAAGTGCAGCCTGAGACTTTTTTTTTAACATGACCAGCAAAAGTTTTGTTTTTCTTTCTCAAGCTGAAGGAAAAAAAGATGGATTTTTGCTAAGTGAGAAAAAATTTTGTTTTTCCTGACATTTATCAATTGAGAAACCAAGTGTGATACAATTGTTTGGAAAAAAAAATACTTTGAAAAAAACTTTTTTCAGATTACCTACTTATGTATTGTCATGCTTTATTTAACATATTCTTCAGAAGCTGTTCAGTTTGTGCCTTCTTTCAATTAAATGTCTTTTATTATTTTTAATCATTGACTGATCTCTTTTGCTAGAGGACCATATAATTGATTCTATCAGCTTTCAGAGGGGATTTCTTGTCACCTTTATTTGGAGAATTAACGGCAACAGTATCTTTAGGAGTTCCAGATGATGAATTACTAGTAGGTTTTAGAAAAGCAAAAGACCCTTCAAATGATTCCATATTTTCTAGGTTTCTCCTCTTCCTTCTCACCTAAAGTATATTAACATAATGCCTTAGACATGGACTAATGATACATCTTGTTGCTGAGTGCAGCAGTCATATCTGTTACCTTGAAGTTTTAGATAGCAGACTCTCCACAGGATTTTGGAATTCAATTATTATAAATATAGACAACCTACTTGGATCTCCAAATCATTATAGCTTGAACATTACCAATGGAAGATAATATTAACAACAGAGGTGTATGAAGCAGTGATTCTAGTAGTAATAGTAGTCATCCTTTGAATCAGGATGCCCCAGGTTCAAACTGTTTCTGACACATAATTAGTATATGACTCCAAAACAAATCTCAAAGCCTCAGATTGTTCTCTAAAGTTAAAGGAGTTACTCATCTAAGGGTAATGGTAGAAAAAGTCTCCTCATTTAGGAGTTCCTTAAAATAATGAAATCACAGGTCTAAGCAACCATTCCAAAATAAAATAAACACACAAAAAATCCTCAAAAAACATGCAAGCAACCATTTAGGTTCTGACAACCCTTCAGTCTCCTTTACTGACTCATCTACATCTGTCCTAGGCCCAGGTCTTTTCTTTCTTTAAACTCATTATCACCTTCCTTGTGTTTTATCATCATCATGCAGATGACTTCCAGACACATATCTATCTCCAGTCTCCCTCTTAAAGTTTCATTTCCATTTATCAACTTCCTACTGGATAAGTCAAACAATGTTCTAGAGATGTCTCAAAATCAATATATCCAAAACACCTTGTTATTTAAAACCCTCAAACCCAACCCTCTTCTTATATCTAATTCAAAATTTGAAAAAGAAAAAGCATCTCTATACACAGAACACACAAAGAGGACTGTATAGGAAACTATCACATGCTCTATCACTTGCTTATTGCTTTTTAAAAAGTAAATCACATAATTTTAAAACTTCCTAACTAGTCATGCTTCTTTCTGATCTTCCCTCTGTATTCCTCTTCCCGAACACTTAAAAATATTTTAATAGCACTTTTTAAAGGGGAGAGAGGGAAATCACCACTATTATTCCACTAATCCCAGCACTCCACTAATTAAAAATGGAAGAAAAAACCTTTTCGACAAATAAGTATAGTCATGCAAAACAAATTCCCACATTGGCAATGAACAAAAAAGTATTCCCTCCTTTCACATCTTGAGTCAGCTTCAGGATCACAAAATAGATTCAAAATAGGTCCTCAATTGACTGTTTCTTTCATGAGATCTGAGCAGAGCAGAGCCTTTCAGAGGTTTTTTTTTTCCTTTACAATATTGTGTCTTTAGATAAATTGTTCTCTTAGTTCTGCCAACTTAACTTTATCAGCTTTTACTTCCTGGACTTCTCTGAAATAGTCTTTTACCATTCCTTACTGAACAATATTCTAATGCATCCATATACAATTTGTTCTGCCCTTTTCCAAATGATGGTCAATCTTAATTTCCATTTTTTTTTTTTTTTTACAATTTCCTCCCCTGAAATCAGAATGTTTATTTACACTTAAAATCTTTTCTACCTCTTCCCTCCCTACACACATTTCACTGTTGATTCTTAAGTATTTCTTACACCAAACTCAGTTGGGGGCAGGTATGAAGTCTTCAAATATCTTTTTGTCAAACTTAGATGAGAATGAAATTCATTTGAGGCCTGCTCTTCTCACCCATTCTCTCCATATTGTAAACTCTTCTTCTTCCATACCAGTATTATTAGAAATAGCAAATTATATCTCTTCTTCCTCTTTTCATACACTAACATATTCCCTTTCCTTTCCCTTTCTTCACCTCTTAAAAATCACCAGAGCAGAAATCAATCCATTCCCCTGCGTTTTTCTCTCAATACATTTGAAGATATGAAGTCTAAAGAGACATATTTCTTCTTCTCATGTGAAAATATTAGCATCATCATATAGCCTCTTTCAGTTGATCAAATTATGTTTATCTTTTTATAAGTTTTTCTCAAGTCTTGAGTTTCTATTTCAAAGTGTCTATGCAGCTCTGTTCTTTTCATCAGGAATCATGGAGAAATACTTTAATTATGATAAATGACCTTTTTTTTCTGGTAGGATTATGCTTTTGTTTTTTAGAATACTGTATTCCAAGATCTCCTTTTAGGTCTTATAAAATACGAACTGTTGGTCCTTGGTGCCTGAACTCGTTCTGGGTGTTTGGAGTGCTTTTCTTTCATATAAATGTTCTGAATTTTGTCTAAAATATTACTGGGACTTTGGCATTTTAGATTTTTTTAGGAAGTGATCTATTGAATATTTACATTTTCACTTTGCCTCCTAGTTCTAATAAATGCTGGCAATTTTCATTAATTAATTAATTAATTTTTAAATCACAATGGATCCTTTTTTTTTTTAAATCTTTTTGGAGAATCAGCATCAAGTGGTATTAACTGGTTCTATCATTTTAAGACTCAGTTCAATCACCCCATTCTAGCAGAAGTCTGTCCTGATCCCAACTATTAGTGCCTTCCCTTTCAAACTACTTTATATTTATCATCTTTATGTTTATTTTTGTACTTACTTATATGTGAGTTGTCTTCCCGGTTAAAAGGTAAGGCATTTGCTAAGAGTAGGTTTCATAGGTCTATATTTGGAATTATTCAGCAGTTCACTCCAACTTTATTTATAATTATCCATTTAATATGACTTTTTGACTAATATGTTTATGGAAAATATACCAGTAGGGCAGTACTGGCCCTATGCAGCTGTATGAAATGCAAGCAGAAACAGGGCCACCAAACCATACACTAAATCTCTATGGATTACATGAGTTAGAAAACCACATATTAACATTATCTGTGTCCTACTGCATTTTTATTTATTTTGTTGAGTATTTTCCAAATGCCTTTTAGTCTGGTTCAGGCACAATGGAATGCTGCAGGCTGGCAATGCTGTAACCCACTGTTACCTATCATCTGGGGATACAAAAAATAAATTATGGAACTAGATGATCTAGTTTCTATTCTACCAATCAGCCATAAGACCCTAAAAAAGTCTAAAATCTCTTCTACATCTTAGATTTGGTTCCCTTATGTAAAACAAGAGCAGTTACACCATCTTTCTCCCCATCAATTTTCCATGGATGTAGTGCCAGGGAAAATTAATTTTTAAATGAAGTAAGATTACAGAGTTCTTTGAGATATTTAGAATACTCCAATGAAGTAAATGTTAATTTCTATTACAAGCAACAAAATACAGCCTGACTCGGTTTCCTCCAATTGCTACACTGGTCCAGCACCCAACATAAATTCTGCAAAAAGAGGTTAGAATTTTTATTACTGAAAGAAGCAGTTTTTCTATATTTTAAAATGGTTTTATTCAAAATATTTCATTTTAAACATTCACAAAACAATCCTTTATCAATTCAATATTTTTTACATGGAAATGATCAAAGTAAAAGGGTAAACAATATTATAAATGTAATGCAAGGTGGTTTAAAGGAAAAGAACAAAACATAGTAATAGGGGAATAACCTTATAAGCATAGTAACAAGTTTATTTGAAAAAACAAACATAAAAAAATGACCTGACATTAGGCACATATTTCCACATTCCCTTCAAAGGTTGATATAGAGAAAGCAGCCCCTGTAATCAGGGGCAGTCTCCCCAAAATTCATTTCTTTACCAAAGTTCTCAAAACTTAAATCCAAATGGAAATTTCTGTATCAACTGTATAATGCCTATGTCAAGATCACAGGGAATTAGCCATTCCTAATTTTAGTTTGTAAGTTCCAATTCTAAATAGTACTGGCATAAAAGGGACCACCATTCTAGTTCCTAAGGGATTAGTTACAGGATTTGGCTCTGTGACTAATACTATTGCTAAAAGCACTTGGAACTGCAATTTCTTATTGCTAAATTATACATGATAATTTTTCTTTGGTAATCTCCTATATCTCAATTAGCATAAGTTGGACAACTATGAAGTTATGAATGAATTAAATCTTTTAACCTACAATAATATTTCATTGCTATTTTAAAAAATGATTCCTAAGAGAAGCCAAAACAGGCAGGCATCAAGACAAATCAAAATAAATGCATGATGGTCAAAATAACAGCCTTTCTGTAATAAAATTTAACAAACAATAATTAGCCAGCTCTCCTACTTTTTTTAAACTGTTGGCAAACATATTTCATTTCCATGTGAAAATATTTAATGCTGACCAACTTCATAATACACTTTACTTTTAGCATCAATTCAGTTTCAGCTCCTCTGTAATGAAGAGCAGAAGATTTCAATTTAAAATAGGATAGCTGGCACAAGAGTATTGTTCTGAAAGATGTGTTACTGAAACACACGAATCCATGTGCACTTATTAATCAGAACACAAGGCCAATTCTCACTGCTACCATTTCACATGAATTCGGCGAATTCTCCTTTCTATTTAATTGTTCTTTATGTAGGTCATGGCTTTTCCAAGCCTTTGGTACCATGCTTAGGCACCAAATCCATTCTAGTGGCTTTGGTGCAAGATATTTAAATAAGACGCTCAAGACAAAATGTAAGGCTTAAAAAGCCCTTTTTAGATGTAACAGAATCACCAATCAAATTATTAATGGCTTAACAAAAAATTATACAATCCATAATTCAACAGTTAACTATAATGAGAATGGCAGTGACTGCTCTATGAAATAAGTACCTCACAGGGATATGTGACAGACAGTAGTTGGTCACTGGGAAGCTCAGATAGTCCAATATGCCAAACATTTTAAAACAGGAGATACATGGAGTAAATAATTTCATCAATTTTATGTACAGCAATGTACAGAGTTTAAAACAGTGCAAATAATTTTGTCAGGTAAAACTGAAAACATTACTAAATAAAAGCCACAAAAAGTAAAATGAAATACTAAATAACAGTCTTTCAAACTGATCTCCCTTATGGACATTGGCAGGAGTTAAATATTGCTCTTTTATGAAATACCCTCCTCACGATCAATCATTTCTGCTTTGGCTGAAAACACATCGGCTAACATGTGCTTTGGAATTTCTGAACCTCTAACTTTTAAGGCATAGCATGCATTCTCTACCTTGGCTAGGCTCTGTTTCAGTGTGTATAATTTCTTAGATACTTCATAAGGTCCTGTATTACCAATAAACGAAAACCCATCATAAATCTGACGCAAAAACTGGCTCACTTCAAAAGGGGTGTCAATGTCCCCATTTCCCACACTGTTGATGCACATCCTCATCAATTCTCCAGTTAAATCTGCCACACCCAGAAGATAATCAACAGGTGTCACCTTCAGGCTCCAAGTGCAGAGGGGTTTGGGTTTGTCATCTAAATCTGAGGAGACCTAATTTTTTAAAAAGTACACACAGAAAAGAATTTGTGAAAACAGTGAAAAATAATAAATTAGTAAATAGCAATTTTACATTATTTCCAAACATTTTACATCTGTTATCTCACTTTATCCTCATAATAACCTTGGGAAACAGTTCCTCTTATGAGTCTCATTTTATAGACTGAACTTTAAGTAGCTTCCCCCTAAGCTAGTAAGCATATGAAATGGGACATGAACTTAGATCTCTCTAATTCCAAGTCTATATGCTACTTAGTTCTCTCCAAAACAGCAAGTACAATATATACTAAAATGTATATTCCAACACTGAAAGGCAAATTAATCATGCCACTCACCCTCAAAATATTTAATCTACTTTAATTATTCTAGACCAGACCTATGATTTCATGGGTATTGCGAACCCCCAATAAAAAAACTGTTCCCCTATCAATGACAATCAATACCTGTTCTGTAACTTAAAATCTTAAAGATAATTTGCTTGACTTGTGCTGGAAAGTACCATCCACATCCAGAGACAGAACTATGGAGATTGAATGTGGTTCAGAGAATAGTATTTTCACCTTTTGTTGTTGTTTGTTTGCTTTTTTTTCTTTCTCTTTTGATCTGATTTTTCTTGTGCAGCATGATGAACATGGAACTATAAAAAGTTCTATAACTATATAACTATAAAAAACTATAAAAGACCTTAGACCCCCTTTTGATCTGATTTTTCTTGTGCAGCATGATGAATATGGAACTATAAAAAGTTCTATAACTATATAACTATAAAAAACTATAAAAGACCTTAGATATTCATCTAGTCCAAACCCGTCATTTAATAGATTAGAAGACAAAATCTAACAAAGAAGTTAATAATGAAAATCCAAGGCTTCAGATGTTTATATTCAAATATATAGAACAGAGTTAACAAGCAGGACAAAGAAGAAGAGTGAACAGAGATACAAATTTGAATTCACAGGCATAACTAAGATTTGGTTTGAGGAGACCCATGACTAGAATATAGCTCAAGAAGAGTGCATCTCATTCAAAACAAGTAGGAAAAGTAAATAAGTACTAAGGCAGTATATGTCAAGGGGTGGGAAGATATGTTAGTTGGGGTTAGGAATCTATCTGACTCAATAAGGAAAAAGAAGGAATAATGATGAGATATTCAGGGTAAGGATGATAAAAGGGAAGTGGATTAAGGAAGGAAATGGTAAGAAGCAGAACATGAGGACAGGCAGGATAAAAAGAGAGAGAGAAGATAAACATAAGAGAATGGCATGGATGGAAATACATAGTACTCAAAACTGTTAACGTAAATGTGATGAGTTCACCCATAAACCTCAAGTGGATCATAGAATGAATTAAAAAATAGAATCCAACAACAGGTTATTTACAAGAACACACTTGAAACAGAAAGATAGAATTAAAAAATAAAGGGTTACAAAAAGATCATAAAGGAGAGAAAAGGTACCACATGTATGAAAATCTTTGTGGCAACCATTTTTGTAATGACAAGAAACTGGAAACTGAAATTGCCCATCCGTTGGAGAATGGCTGAATAAGTTATGGTATATGAATATTATGGAATATTATTGTTCTATTAGAAACGATCAGCAGGATGATTTCAGAGAAGCCTGGAGAGACTTGTATGAACTGATGCTAAGTGAAATGAGCAGAACTAGGAGATCATTGTACATGCAACAACACGATTATATGAAGATCAATTTCTGATGGTCATGGCTCTTTTAAACTAAAATGAGATAATTGAGACCAGTTCCAATGTTCAGTAATGAAGAGAGCCATCTACACCCAGAGAGAAGACTGTGGGAATTAAGTGTGGATCACAAGATAGCATTTTCACTCTTTTTGTTGTTTGCTTCATTTTGTTTTCATTCTCATTTTTTCCTTTTTGATTTGACTTTTCTTGTGCAGCATGATATATAAATGTTTACATATATTGGATTTAATATATATTTTAACATATTTAATATATCTTGAATTATGTCATCTAGGGGAGGTGGGGGAAAAGGGAGGGAAAAAAAATTTAAACACAAGGTTTTGCAAGGATCAATGTTTTGAAAATAAGCTGTAAAAAAAAAAGGAAAAGAAAATAATCAGCAAATTTTTATGACAGGGTTAGGACAGAATCTCTTATTAAATAAAGAAGGTAGCAAAAATGATCTAACAAAAACAAAAGCAAAATTAGACCTAATTATGAGAGATAATCAAGGAAATTACATTTTGCTAAAAGTTAGCATGGACAATGAAATAATAGCAACTTTTTTTAATATCAAAAAATTTTACAGCAAGTGTCCTTGTAAAAGCCTCATGTCTCACATATATATGAAAATGAGTCAAACTCACAAAAATAAGAGCCATGATAAATGGTCAAAGGACATTAACAGACAGCTTTCAGAAGAAGAAATCAAAGCTACCTATATGTGCATATTAAAAAATGCTCTAAATTACTACTGATAAGAGAAATGCAAATTAAAACAACTCCAAGGAAGTATTTTTACACCAATCAGAAATGACAATTGTTGAAAGGCTTGAGGAGAAAAATAAGTACACTAACAAACTGTTGGTAGAGTTATAAACTAGTTCAATCATTTTAGAGAACAATTTGAAACTATGCTCAAAAGGCTAAAAAACTGTGCAAACTCTTTCCACATTAATACTACTAGGTCTGTACCCCAAAAAGATAAATATTTTTATATATAGAAATATGCATTTCTTTTTTTGTGGTGGTAAAAAACAAAACAAAACAAAACTGGAAACTAAGGAGATAATTATCTTTGGGGAATGTTGAACAAATTGTGATATATAGTTTTGATAAGAGTACTATTATGCTATAAGAAATGATGAGGAGAGTAGTTTTAGAAAAAAAAAAAAAAACACAGGAAGATCTATATTAATTGATGCAAAGAAGTGAGAGAACCAGTAGATCATTGTGCAGAATAACTACTATGTTATAATGACAATCAACTGAGAAAAACTTGGCTACTCTGATAATACAGTGATCCAGGACAATTCCTAAGAACTCATGATGAAAAAATGCTATCTACCTAAGAGAACTGATAAACTCTGAGTGCAAACTGAGGCATAACTTTCTTACTTTGTTTTTTATTGTTGCTTTTTTGTGTAGTATGTTTAATATGGAACCATGTTTTATATTACTTCACATATAAAATTGATATCATTTTGCTTGTCTTCTTAATGTGTGGGGAGAGCTGTGGAATTCAAAATTTAAAAAGAAAATATGTTAAAAATAAAAACTTTTTTTTTTTTTAGGAAGACATGCTCAAAGGCAGAAGGACAGTACAGAAAATAACACAATGGATTTGCAGGCAGGAAGATCTAAATTTGAATTGAACCTCAGATATTGTCCTTGTGATCTTAGCAAAGTTATTTAACCCGTTTTCTTCAGTTTCCTCTCAACTGTAAAATGGAGATAATTACAGAATTTCCCTCCCATGATTTTTGTGAACATCAAATGAGTTAATATTTGTAAAGCATTTAGCACAATGTCTGGAACCCAATAGGTATAATATGTAGGCTTAATATTAGTATTATTATAACTATAATGAGTAAACCCAAGGACAAAAGGTGGGAAGCATGAAGGAGATATTACAAAAGATAGAAACAAAATCAATATTATAACTGAAGTATATTATAAACTTCATGAAGAGAAGGAAAACAATAGATGAATTTAGAAAACATATCATAAGCCTGAATACAGGGACAGGTCACTTCAATTACTTGGATAATTGCTGGAGATTTTGCTAAGGAAAAAATTTTCTCCATTCGCTCTTCTTACTTCAAAGTGAGGAATCTTGTGAAAGTTTATTATTTATATCTAAATTCAATAATGCTGTAGCAGGCACTAGGGGCATAAACAGTCTCTGCCCTGAAGGAGCTTATATTCTGTTAGGGGAGACAATATGTGTGTTTAACAAATAAGTTTAAACAGACTTCACTAACTTTGCTCCTTGCCAGGCCCCTTTAGATAAGGAGGCCAAATATAATTGCAAAGCATCAGTAAAAGGGATCACTTGGATATTGTCCATTTAACGTAATTATTTTCCTATTTAAAAAATCTACAGTTAAAAAATTTTGCAGAGGGAAAAAACCAGCTAGAAATTGAGTTACATCTACCATTACAAAACCATAGCTTGTCTTCTTAAAGTATAAATTTCTAACTGATTACTATAAATAAATTTAACTTTCCTTTATCCACTAATTTTACATTTTATATGGTATTATGGAAAAAACCCTTAATTTTATCACTAAGTGTTCAAACAAATATTTCTAGACAGCTCTAATTGTAATAAAAATTTTTCTTTTGAGGAGTCTATTTTAGTCAAAAGAAATTTTTTCACATGTTACACAATCCTTCATAAAACACAGAATCAGTTTCCCCCCCACAAATTCTATAGCAATCCTACATCCAGTATAACTATAACTAGTTATTTTGCCTCTCTAAGTCTTGTATTTCTTCATCTGTAAAACAGATAATACTTTCAGTAGCTAACTCACAAGGTTATGAGAATCATTTGAGATATTGTAGGAAAAGTACTTTGAAAATTGTAAAACAATAGAAATCAGTAATTATTATTACCATTATAGATAACACTGGATCTTTATCTCCCTTGCTACCACAAATTTTTTTCAGTAAGTACCACGTACCACAATCAAAAAAGGTAAACAAAAATAGGATAAATTAAAATTTTAAAAATCTTACAGTGTTATTTTCTTCTTTGGTATCTTCTGATATAAATACCAATTGTTTGTTGATCTCATCCACACTGATTAGTGAACGTGTTTTAATGAAGTGTTGAAAAGACACAGCTTCCACATATTCTTGAAGCCCTGAAAAGGAAAAAATAAAAATCAATAAATGAAACAAATTTCCTAAAAAAGGATTTCTATTGGCAATGTTCTACAGAAAAAACTCTAGCATTAGCAAAAGATAGTCTAATCAGCAGCTACTATTGAAATGTATCTATTTTCTTCCTATCATATTAGTAAAGGACTGTTCTTGAAAACTTGACATCCTCACTAGATTCACAGAAATATACATTGGAGAAAGCCATGAGGAATAGCTGATCCATAAGCTTGCAGTGATACAATTCTGAAATGCAAAGGAGCTACTTCTTAAGTTTTTATTCTATGAATATAAAGCATGTTGATTGGTAAGTCATTGAAACAATTCAAAAGCAATCAAAACATAATGTTATGAGTGTGTGCACACACACAATTCTCAAAATTTCATTAACAGAATTTTTGCAAAATAGATTTCTTTACAATAATCCTTTTCTGCATTATTGGTTGCTACTATAAGTTACAATGGTAGTCTTTTAATCAATAATAGCATATTAACAACTATTCTAATTTATGGGAAGGGAATTAAATGAAATAAAATTACATTTGGGAAAAGAACATCCAAATTCACCAAAATCATGATGATGACTTATACCTACTAAACTACAAAGACTTTTACAAAAATTCTTACAATCATAAATTTTCATAATTTTTAGCTTAAATTATATAATTAGAATTCCCATTTTAATTTTATTTCTTAATACATTTTTGAATTGTTTGTCTCATGATGTGAAGGATCATAATGTCAGATTAAAAAAATGTCTCAACATTTTTTCTGGATATCATTGTAAAACTAGGAAGACAAAAGAATCTTTTTGTTAGGTAAATTGCTAGACTAATAACCTAAAGTTATCATCATTCATGTTGAATGTCTCAAACATTTTTATTACCAAATCTGACTTTTCATTGCTGTCCCTAAAAAGCAATACTGACAGTAACAATGTTGGAGAAGTTGGCAGCTGTAATGGTGAATTTACAGACATGATCCAAGAATCAGAGTACAAAAAATAATAATAATAATAATAATAATGGAGGACACAGTTGCGATAGTGACAGGAGGCTACTTATTAAAGCTAAAATATCCTGATTCATTTTGATCTCTAAATGACATTAATAGATAATGAAAGAATGGAAAATGGGCACATCTGGTTGATAAAGAAGGGATGGTTGCTAGAACAGGACATTTTGTTCAGTAAACTACAGTAACCTACTGAGAATTGAAACATTTGCAAGATAATTTGCTGACAAAATACATTAAGATCATTCTATGTACATGAAAAAAATAATTTCTTTATAACTACAAATAAATCTTGATTTAGTCACATAATTATAAAAGGTAAAATTATATAAAAAAAAGTTTCTTACAGTCTATAATCCACTTTATAGTGGTAACTCAATTAATAAAAGAATGTTCCAATGATTCCTTCACACACTTCATTAATAGAGGAAGAAATTATGTGGTGGGCATAAGAGTATTCAAGAAATAGATTCATTCCATATTATGTACATAAAGAAATGCTGAATTTGGAGTCAGGCTTGAGTTTGAGTCTTAGCTCAAAATGAATTTGGGCAAATGAAAATTACTTAACACTTCAGAGTCTGTTTCCTTCTGTAAAACAGGGGTGATACTTTTTGTACAGAGGACCACATGGAGTGCTCTGTGGATGATCAAATGAGACTACAAATGTAAAAGCAATTTATAAAATTCTAAAGCACTACATATCTGGGGGCAATGGTATACCCTTACCATTCTTTCTACTAAAAAGGTCAGATCAGGTGGGTCATTTGAGCTCAGATGTTATGAGCTACAGTATACCAAAAGGGACGAAGGCCACATGAAGGTGAGCCCCCAGGGAGCAAGGAGCCACCAGGTTACCCTAGGAGGAGAGAGCTTGACAGGTCAGAAACAAAACAGGCCAAAACTCCTGTAATGATAGTGTTAGAGTTAGGCAAGATAGGAAGATCTAGTCTTCTCTAATTAGAAAATAAGCTCCTTGAAGACTGTTTCATTTTTGTATCTGTATTTCCAGAACTGAGGACAGTGCTTGGCATAGAGTAGCATTATTAAATATTTCTTCATTAATTCATTTGTTTTTCCACTAGAAGTTTCAGAGGACTTACTAGTCTTTTCTATAAGAAATTATACAGCAAAAATAAAATTTTTGAACTGTTTTATATTTCATTTTCAAGTCCTCTTCTACTTTTCCTGTCCTACCCAGTTTCTCTTCTTTTCTTATTTCTCATGCCCGCCACAGGCTGTACTATATTTTTTTTCCTTAGAATTGTTATTTTTTATTTTCTGGTGGTTCTTTCCCATTTTTCTTGCCTTGTTTCAACTATTTCTTTTTTTTACCAACTTTTATCAAATTGTCAGTCCTCTGCATAAAAGAACAACACTGATAGGAAAATGCTTAGAATGCTGTTGCAAAATAGCAAACTATTTAATAATCAACCCACATACTGTCTTCTAATTTAAGTCATCTGTTTAAATAATTATCTGGAGGACATATGATGTCACTGCTTAGGACATTCCCAATGAGGAGAAGAAAGTCCCTCAATCAATAAATTTCTTCAACTATTCTACAACTTATAATAATTAAAATAATTGATCCAGGGTAGTAATTGACCTACGAAACAATTCTATTTTCTCCAGATATAAAATGACACTTAAGTAAATTAAAACTTTCAATATGCATCTATGATAGAGCACAATCTTTAAATTAAATATTACTGGTGTACATCATCATCTTCCTCCAGAAAAAAACTGAACCTACATTTTTCCTCGTAGCTCTTTTATAAACATAAGGTCAGGCCCGGCAACTGACTATTTGGCCTAGTTTTGTTAAGCTTTTGTTTTTTGAATTGCCATTTCATTTCTGACACAGAGCAATCCTTTATAATATAGAAAGTTCAAGGACAGCATGTGACTAAAAACCCTAAAAAGCATGTTATGTTACAACTTGATGAAAAGGACATCCGTTATTTTCAGTGAATAATTCCCAAGGTGAAAAATTCCAATCTACTGCCATATTCCATCAAACAATACCTTTCCCCTTATGCTTTTACTTTGGATTTAATCCAAATAGGATTATTTGCAATTTAAGCTGCCAGTAAGAGAGTAGTTTACATAAAATTTATGTAATTTGTTGTTTTCCCCATCACTCTCCTATGTTATATAAGTGTATAGGAAGAACCTATTAAAAATTTTTTTTCCTTATTTTTCTTTATGAAACTTGGGTAGTCTAACTATAGACTAAGAAGCTAGCAAAGATCCTGATGTAAAATGAATGGCTAATAGTTTTAAAGTTTAAATAATTTAAATTTAAGTAATAGATCAGGACAAAAATATAAAAATCTTAGCTCTCTAAATTTCTCTCCACATTTCGACATTTTTTTTATTTTGCTTTTATCTACTTAAATATCTCAATTACATTATGTTTTCTCCTGTAATGCTCAAATGTTAAAAAACAAAATAACTATCAACCAAATGAATGTTAAAATGTCATTCTCAGGATACATGAGCAAGATTTTATTAAATCTCTATATTCACAAATTTTTGCATTTCAATCTTCTGCTTATAATAATAGTCCTATCCAGATCCCACTGGCATCTCCTCTTTTTCTCAGTTTTCTTTCTTCTGACATCCAAGCCCAGCATCCTCCATTATCATTTTTGAAGGAGAAAACCTAAAGCAACTGTTCTAATCTAAAAACTAGACCCACTCCGCTCCCTACTTTCCCAGGAGTCATGAACCTGTTCCCTCCAAATCTCTAGTTGTAAGGTACACATGACAGCTCACATTGCTTCAATACCAACTACAATCTCCCTAGTAAGATTGGAAGATTATCAAGCTTTGTCATCTGCACTAGAACTGCCCTCCTGGACATTACCATCTATCTGCCCTGCAGCTGAACACTCCTACTTGAGCTGTTTCCCCCAATTACAGTGTGAGCAGGGATTATCTCATTTTTCTATTTGTACTCCTTAGCACACAGCATTTAATAAGAGTTTTTTCCATCATTCATCTGGATATCACTAATTCACATTTTGTCAACCTGAGCTGGACTAAAATAACATTTTCTTTTGTAGTTGTGAGAATCATTTCCATCAGCAAAAGGTGGTATAAAAAAAATTACTCATTAGAACCAAGTACACCGTACATTGTATTGGAACATTGTACACAGTAACAATAAGATTATCCAATGATCATTCTGATGGAAGTGGCTCTTTTCAATAATGAGATGATTCAAGGCCAATTCCAATAGACTTGTGATGGAAAGAACTATCTGCATCCAGAGAGAGACTTGGAGACTGAATATGGATCGCGACATAGTATTTTCCTTTTTGTTGTTTGCTTGCTTTTTGTTTTCTTTCTCATTTTTTTCCCCTTTTTTATCTGATTTTTCTTACACAGCATGATAATTATAGAAATATGTATAAAAGAATCACAAATATTTAACATGTACTGGATTACTTGCTGTCTAAGAGAGGGGCTTGAGGGAAAGGAGAGAGAAAAAATTTGGAACACAAGATTTTGTAAGGGTGAATGTTGAAAACTATGCATATATTTTGAAAATAAAAAGCTAAAAAATTTTATTCATAAATTAAGGCCATTAAAACCCTGTTTCACTTGATCTAGATTTGTAATTTCATAAGTACTAGTAACTCAAATGCTAACAATTACAGTAAGTCACACACAAAAAGCAGGCTCTTATAGAATCAAAAGACTGTAATTGTAAGTGCTAGAAAGTAATGAAACTGGAATTTTACCCCCCAAAAATGACTGATTCAGGCTATTCACTAAACAAAATTATATATATTGCAATTATAAGTAGAATAGTTCTACTTTTCACAGTTATCTTTCTATACTTCAAAATATGCTTTATTGATGCTTTTCATCATGACATAATCAATGGAGAGAAAAACAGCAAAGGCCGAATTTCAATTCAGTTCTGACATATAGAGCCAATTGCTTTACCTCACTTCTCTATTCAGATACAAATAGATATTGCTAAGAAAGTATCAACTTTAAATGGTAGAAGGATATATATTTTTTTAATCTGAGAGTTCACTAGATCAGTAAAATCACAGATCCAGTCCCTAATCCCTCTCCCAATTTTTTTTTTTACATCAAAATCATTTTTGGAAATATAGAATTTCTCCCTTCTATAAGTGAACACTTCCTTATAATTTTTTAAAGAAAAACTAAGTAGACAAATCCATTAGATTGTTTCTGAAAATGTAAACAACAATCTGTCCTACTAGACTTCCACCTTTCTAATATTAAGAAAGAGTATGTTTCCTTCCCATACTTTATTTTAAAAATTTTAACAGTATTTTATTTTTCCAAATAGATGCAAAAAATGTTTTCAACATTCACCTTTGCAAAATCTTGTGTTCCAAATTTTTCTCCCTTTTCCCTTCACAGCAAGCAATCCAAAATAGGTTAAATATGTGCAATTCTTCTAACCATATTTCCATATTCATCATGCTGCACAAGAAAAATCAGTTCAAAAGGGAAAAAACATGAAAAAGAAACAACAACAACAACAACAACAAAAGGTGAAAATACTATGTTTTGCTTTGATCCACGTTCGGTATCACTTTCTGCCACAAATCTATTCTTCCCATACTTTTAAAAGTAAAACTGTTTGATGTCAAATACTAAAATTAAAACCTAACCACATAAGTCAGCATAAATCCATATACTTGGGCCTAAAAGAGATGAGGGGAATTTGGCCTACCAAAACAGGAAATTACGAAAAAATAGGAATAAAGCAGACAATCAGCTCAAAAATAATTTTTTGTCAAACTATATTTATATTGCAACTAATTATCCTATTTATTAACTCACCAGTTTCTTAAAGGGCCAAATCATTCTACAACACAACTGAAATCTTCCAATAATTGGAAAAAGCTCAAACATATATATAACACTTTGCAAGCAGGCAAATACAATCTTTTAATCTAAAGCTAGAAACAGGTATGTAGCTCGGGGAGAGAAAACTGGGCTTGCAATCAGAAAGATTCATCTTCAAGAGTTCAAATAAAGTCTTAAAAACTTAATAGCTGTGTGACCCTGAACAAGTCATTTAACTGTTGGCCTCAGTTTCCTCATCTGTAAAAGAAAAAAAAAAATGAGCTAGAAGAGAAAATAGCAAACCATTCCAGTAACTTTGCCAAGAAAACCCCAAATGGTGTCACAGAAAGTCAGAAAGAACTGAAAAATAACTGAGCAATAACAACAACAAAGGGAAGGAATGACCACTAAACACAGGCATGGCTTCATAAAAAATAGATCATGTAAGATTAACCTCATTTGCATTTTTGACAGATTAGATAAGATTGTTAGATTAGGAAAACTATGCAGACATGCAACATACCTAAAAGCAAGCAAAGCATCTGACAAAAATCTTTTGAAAAAGATGAAGTGATATGGAGATTAATGACCAGAGTAAGCATAAAGGTACTGATATCAATATGAGAAGGAGAGGTCTAAGTACAATTACTCAAGGAAGTTTATCCTTGGCCCATTTTATCAGTAAATTTGATGAAATCTCCTTTTCAAATTTAAAGGTAAAAACAAAATTCAGGGATTGCTAATATGTTAGATGACAAATAAGGAATTCAAAAAAACTGATAGGCTGTAATGACAAACTCAATCTGGAAAGATGAAGTTTAAATAAGATGTTAAACTCAAAATGGGTTTTTAAAAAAATAACTTTTCATATGTAAAATAAGGAAGCCAGAACTAGACAGTTTGTGTCAAAATAATTCTAGAGGTCTTTGGATTACAAACTCAGTTAATCAACAACATAATTAAGAAACCTTATAGTCCCACTGCCTTCAGAAACAATACATAAAAATCCCGGATAGTTCTGATTGTTAGGAAGTGTTTCCTTCTATTGAGCCTAAAGCTCCCACTCTACAACTTTACACAATGATTTTGGTTCCTTCCTTGGGAGTTGAAAAAAACAATTCTCTTCTATATCACAACCTTTCCAGTGCTTAAAGACAATTATCTTATCTCTTCTGAGTACTCTTTCACAAACTAAATATTCAAATTTATTCAACAAACATAAGCACCTATGTGCAAAGCTTTGTATTAGGCAAAGAAAAAAAAAATTAAAGTATTAACCCTTGAGAGGCTGACATTCTGAACCTTGGGGAAATACAACATGAAAATGGATAAATTAATAAAAGATTATTTGAAGGAGGAAAAATTAAAAACTAAAGGTTTTTTTAAACTTAAAAACTAGAAATATTGATAACTGTTTCATGGTTGATCTTATTAAAGGGGTGCATTCCTAACATAGGAGGTGGCCTGTGTATTTACGATGTGATGAAGCAGTGAAATGGGATGTTCTGTGTGCTTTAAGAAGATTATGGCAACTGTTTGGAAAATAAACAGGATATTGTTTCTACTCAATTCTCTCATCCTATATTTCCTCTCTCTTCACAGCTAAATTCCTTGAGAAAGTAGTCTATAAGCAATGTCTTCACTTCTCATTCTTTTATTTACCCGTTATAATTCTAAACCCATCATTTCACCAAAAACTGCTTTTTCCAAAATTTCCAATAAACCCTTTAATTGCCAAATCCTTTAAATGGTCTCCTTTAAATCTTGATCCTCCCTGATGCTGTCAAAGGCTGCAGAGATGTCATTTAATAAACATTTATTAAAGATCTACTATATGCCAGTCCCTGTGCTAAACTCTGGGGATGTGAAAGAAAAAGAAATAGTCCTTGCTCAAGGAATTTAATCTAATGGAGGAGATAATAAGTAAATAACTATGTACAAAAAACTATATATAGGATAACTAAGATTTAATTAACAGGGAAGGCACCACAGTTAGGAGGGTGAAGGAAAGTCTTCCTATAAAAGATGGGATTTTTAGCTAAGACTTGGAAGGAAGCTAGGGAAGCCAATAGGTGGAGAAGAGAGTAAAGAGTATTAGACACGAAGGGCAGAATGAAAATGCTGTTAGAATCAGGAGATGGAGTTTTTTGTTCAAGAAACTGCAAGGAAGTCAGTATCATTGGATTAAAAGGGTAAGATGTAAAAAGACTGGAAAGGGAAGTGGAGGCTAAGTGGGGAAGGGCTTTGTATGCCAAGTGGAGGACTTTATATTTGATCCTTGAGCTAACATGGAGGGAGACTCAGACCTGCATTTCAGGAAGATTTCTTTATTCATTTTTCCCTTAGGGATTAGTTCTTGGCCTTCTTTATATATTCTCTTGACCATTGTATCATCTTTCAAAGATTCAATCTATATTTACATATCTACATATTCAGCTCTAATTTCTGGGGAAAATCACAATTAACAAATACAAAATGAATGATGCTTCAGCAAAAAGGAACCAGTCAGATGAACCAATAACATTAATCTTTATATGGCATGGTCTGCAGTTCTCTTTTGGATGTCATCCAGCTTGTCAAATATCTTCCTAAATGTGAAACCTAAAGCTGAATACAATCCTATATACACATATATGTGCGGTATTTGTGTGTGTATAGGGATGTTATATATGTACACATACACATGCCTCATATAAAACTGTCCAACACCCTCACTAAATGGTTTATATTCTACTTCCATGACACTATTAGCCTCTATTTCTGCTCCTTTTATATTCTAAGGCCTTCCATCATGCTTCACTGACCTGGAGTCCTTCAATATTTCTTTGTTATGCAAAAGTAGAAGCTCATAAATTGAAAAACTGATTAAACCATGGTACAAGAAGACAATATTATTGTCATGAAATATGAAGAAATTTGGAAAAATATAGGAAGACTAGTATGAACTGTCAAAGAGAGAAATAAATGGAATCAAAGAATAACATAAGCAATTACTAAAACAAACAATGTAAAACAAATTAAAATACTACTAAAAGAAAACCAAATATTAAGTAACTGAAAAAAAAATTAACAGTCCTAGATAATGTTACATTATTTTCTTTTCTCAACAGAAAGGCAAGAGACTAAAAAGACAAAATATGGTAAATATTATCACACATATATATAGCAAGTATTTTTGCTTAATTCTTTTTCTTTTTTATAAATAAGGCTCCATTTTGAGAAAGGAGGGTTTTTTCCCCCAATTACTACATGTAAAAACAACAACCAAAAAAATCATTAAAATTTTTCTTTTTGAATAAGGAAAATAAGAATAATCTTGCTGACCCATACTTTTGTTAGGGATCCATTTTACCATCCCAGAGTGATAAGTATGAAGTCAAATTAATAATAAGTATGAAGTCAAACAATATATATTTATTTAGGATGTGCTATTAGGATTACTACTTCATCTTGTTTATTACCTAAACACTGGGCATTGTAAACTTAACCAAAGCCTTGGTTTTATGGTTGGTTCTTTTCTTGGATTTTGACTTTAGAGAACAGCTGAGTGTTTCTACAACTTTTTCTAAAATAATGCTGATCTTCTCTATATTATCTACAATAACAGATATTTAGCTAAGTAGTTTTTTTCTTTCTCCTTGTTTTCTCTTATGTACTCTTCTTGTTCTTTTACATTAAAAGATAGATAGAAAAATAGCAGTTAATTGGATTTGGAACTGTGTAGCTGAAAGGTCGAAAGACTATTGGCTAATGGATTGAAGACCAAGATTTAAGCACCAGGTCCAACACCCACCACTCTTGTAACTTCAGAGACAATATTAGTACCTATTTCATAAAACTGTTGTGAAGAAAACAAAGTAATACATACATAAACGGTGTCAATTATGTCAACCTGAAGGGAGATTTCTCATGGAGAAGGTTAAGGGGTCTCCGTCCTTGGCCCTTTTTTGTCTTTACTAATCTGCTTATATACACTAATGATACCATGAGTTATATAACTTATTTATCTATTAATCTTATTCTTCTCCTTTGTTTTATTATTTCTGAATAATGCCCATTTCCTGAAATTGGAACATGGTTTTTTTTTAAGAAAAATATGTGAAAGGGGATGTAGATGTGACCTTCAGGATAAGCAAACTACTCTGCTAAAGGATATGATTATGTAAAAGGTAAGAAAAAGACACCACAAAAATATTTTTGTCCTCACGCTCATTAAGTACATTACAATGCTTTAAAATGTTTAGAAGTATTCAATTTCTTTGAGGTACAAAATGCAACACGCGATCTCCTGGCCCTCACAGTCTTCATAGAAGCAATTGTGCTACAAACCTCCAGCATTCTCTCTTTTTATCCCCACTACAAACCTTCCTGAGCCACATAATAGTAAGAACTTTAATACTTATTTAGAATTTGAGCTTGAATTTATGGGCTAACATGTCTGACTACTGATTGCATAACACTTTTGGTATGATTATTATTGTATATCTTAAAAGTACTACATAAATGTGGACTATTATCATTATGAAGACGGAAAAGAAAACACATTTTCTCTTCCTGAGGTGGGTAGATGTTAAGAGAGTGCTAAGACAAACGTTACTTCCTTCGAATTCTTGGCCTTTAGAGAGAGGAAGAACCATGACAAAGCACAAAAAAGTGTTGGAAAAAAAGACTTATTTCAAGTATCTAATTATTGGTTTGTTTATTTAACAATCCCCTGGGACAATCTGTAATCTGCACAGATAAGAAATGTGTATTGTAGAAAACAGGCCTAACTTTTTGTTGTTGTTCAATTATTAGTGCTATACTCAATGTTTGAGCTCAAACAAGCATCCCTTGGGGAAATGTTCTGCGTGCCATTAGCACTATTCTTAATGAGGAAAAGCACAGAAGTCCTTTAGTTCAATGCCAGAAGAATTGTTTTATCTTCAAGTAAAAAGAACAACTATTTGGAGTAACACCAAAACAAGCACTCAACAATTACAAGCAGCAAACTATTCATAAGCATCATACTGTCAGTATTGTTCTAATTATAGACTTAATATTATAGCATGTAAAAACCTGTCAGCAAAAATATTAACAAAAAATTTTAATTGGTGTATCATAATTCATATTAGGAGTAAATGTAAAATACCAAAAACTCTCTTAAAGTCAACTTGTAGGGAAGAACTGGAGACTCTCAAGTCCTTTCATCTGAGAAGAGGATGAAAATTAAGAAAAATGCTAAAAGCATATTTTAATTCTAAGTAAAATTGAGAAGTACGTAACATTTTTAAAAAGAAAAAGAAAAATATGGCATCTCAGTTTTGCTAACATCTTATTTTTAAACATTCCAATGGGACAACACTTCCTTCCTGGTTCAAAGCAACATCCCTTCATATCATAAAATGTCCTTTCATCTCTTTTCCTCTCTTTACATTTGGTGTATTAGCTCACACACTTGTTTCTATTTTCTTATGATTTTATCATATAGCTGTTTTTATTCCTATACATGAAGAATCTGTAGTTAGTTGATGGATTAGTGCCTATTTGACTTACCTGGAGTAATAGCTCTGTGATACTGATACATATCTTCTCCCCATAACTCTTGGGCTACCTGCTTAATCTTCTGCCTGACAGCTTCCAGTTTACTTTCTGATTCATTCATTATTTCTTCCACATCAGGAGCACTGCAATCAAGAAAATGGAGTTTTTAGATTATTAAAGGACTAAACCAGTTTTTATCATGTGTCCCTTATCCTAGTGTATGTTAGTTTGTCTAATAATAATGATGATAATAGCAATTCACATTTATATAGTTGTTTACAAAGGCATAAATATTAAATTTACAGTTAAAAAGCATTTTCTTCAAAACCCAGTAAGATAGTTAATTCAGATATGATAACTGCTATTTTATGAATGGTAAATTGTGCTCCAGGTAAGAAAACGAAAGTGACTAAATCACAGTCAAATAACTTGCAAGTGTCAGAGCCAAAGCCTATCCCTAGGTCTCATAATCCCAGGTACAAAGTTCAATATTCTAAAATTATTTGTATAAAGGAGAAATATTTGAAACAATACAGTTATTACAGAATGCAAGAGAGTTGGATCTGAATGAAAACCTGACTGTCCTGATCCTGTCCTTTTATCACTGTTTGATGTTGCAAGGCCTGCTGTTGGAAGCAATGCTTTTAGAAATGCAAGTTATTCCATGAGACACAATGAATGAGGGTACCACACAGGGCATTTTGGGGATAACATTTTCAATTGGCAACTGAGAACAAAATAACTAAATCAAGCCAACCTATTCATAAAAAAACAAACTATTCATCAATTTCTATCTCCCAAGTTAAGTCAAGAATAAGAAAAAGGAACATGAAAAACGCTGAAATCTTTATGGGAGGGGTAGCTAGGTAGCCCAGTGGCTAGAGCACCAGCCCTGAATTCAGGAGGACCCCAGTTCAAATCTCATCTCAGCAGGTTAACACTTCCTAGCTAAGTGACCCTGGGCAAGTCACTTAACTCAATTCTCTCAGGGAAAAAAAAAGGGAATAGTTGCACAAATCCTTGAAAAAGGATGACCTCAACAACAATACTATATGATGACCAGTTCTGATGGACCTGGCCATCCTCAGCAACGAGATCAACCAAATCATTTCCAATGGAGCAGTAATGAACTGAACCAACTATGCCCAGAGAAAGAACTTTGGGAGATAACTAAAAACCATTACATTGAATTCCCAATCCCTATATTTATGCACACATGCATTTTTGATTTCCTTCACAAGCTAATTGTACAATATTTCAGAGTCTGATTCTTTTTATACAGCAAAATAATGTTTTGGTCATGTATACTTATTGTGTATCTAATTTATATTTTAATGTATTTAACATCTACTGGTCATCCTGCCATCTAGGGGAGGGGGTGGGGGGTAAGAGGTGAAAAATTGGAACAAGAGGTTTGGCAATTGTTAACGCTGTAAAGTTATCCATGCATATAACCTGTAAATAAAAGGCTATTAAATAAAAAAAAATAAAATAAAAATTTTAAAAAATTAAAAAAAAATAAATTAATTAAAAAAAAAAAAAAAAAAAGGATGACCTACACATTAAGTTTTCCATTTTTAAAGCATGTCCTTAATATATGAGATAAACAGGCAGAAATTTCTATTTTTTTTTCATAGATTAAGAAATTCAGGGACAGGAAAATGAACTTAATCACTCAGCAAATATATATATATATATATATATAAAATCAATATCAAACCCTAAATGAAGATTATATAGAATCATAACAATCCTAGCTATACAAAACCAAAGAACAAATTTTCCAGAGGCTAACATCCCTCAATATAAGCAATAATATATTTCAGAGTGAAGGAGAAATCATAAAATACCATTTAAATGCATCTGAAGGATAAAAGTTTTAAATGTTTAAATGTCTATAAGGTAACTAAGTTAATAACAAAATCTTTGTGAAAGAATCCTAAGTTTAAGATTTCAAAAATATTCAGTGTGATTCAAAAATACTCAGTGATTCAGTGTAGAATCTAGTCCTGGTTTTTAACCCCAGTCCCATCCAATCCAAAGATGTTAGGAAAGTCCCTTGTAAACCTCAAAGTGTTTATTATTATTATTATTTGGTCTTTAAAAGATAAACACTTAATCAACTCAGTGAATCTATACAGTAGGCTCTAAACACTTCATTATAACTACATTATGAATTTTGATCATATCAAATTGAAAAGTTTTTGTACAAACAAAATTAAAGCAGGCAAGATTAGAAGGGAAACAATAAACTGGGAAAAGATTTTTACAGTCAAAGGTTCTGATAAAGGCCTCATTTCCAAAATATATAGAATTGACTCTAATTTATAAGAAATCAAGCCATTCTCCAATTGATAAATGGTCAAAAGATATAAACAGACAATTCTCCGACAAAGAAATTAAAACTATTTCTAGACATATGAAAATATGCTCCAAATCATTATCAATCAGAGAAATGCAAATTAAGACAACTCTGAGATGCCACTACACACCTGTCAGATTGGCTAGAATGACATGGAAAAATAATGTGGAATGTTGGAGGGGATGTGGGAAAACAGGGACACTAATACATTGTTGGTGGAATTGTGAACACATTCAGCCATTCTGAAGAGCAATTTGGAACTATGCTCAAAAAAGTTATCAAACTGTACATACCCTTTGATCCAGCAGTGTTTCTACTGGGCTTATACCCCAAAGAGATACTAAAGAAGGGAAAGGAACCTGTATGTGCCAAAATGTTTGTGGCAGCCCTCTTTGTAGTGGCTAGAAGCTGGAAAATGAATGGATGCCCATCAATTGGAGAATGGTTGAGTAAATTATGGTATATGAATGTTATGGAATATTATTGTTCTGTAAGAAATGACCAGCAGGATGAATACAGAGAGGATTGGTGAGACTTACATGAACTGATACTAAGTGAAATGAGCAGAACCAGGAGATCATTATATACCTCAACAACAATACTGTATGAGGATGTATTCTGATGGAAGTGGATTTCTTCAATATAGAGAAGATCTAACTCAGTTTCAATTGATCAAGGATAGACAGAAGCAGCTATACCCAAAGAAAGAACACTGGGAATTGAATGTAAACTGCTTGCATTTTTGTTTTTCTTCCCGGGTTATTTATACCTTCTGAATTCAATTCTCCTTATGCAACAAGAGAACTGTTCGGTTCTGCACACATATATTGTATCTAAGATATACCATAACCTATTTAACATGTATAAAACTGCTTGCCATCTGGGGGAGGGGAAAAATTGGAACAGAAGTAAGTGCAGGGATAATGTTGTAAAAAATTACCCTGGCATGGGTTCTGTCAATAAAAAATTATTAAAATTAATTAATTAATTAATTTTTTAAAAACTACATTATGCTTCTTGCAAAGGTCATTTTCTAATAAAAGAGCTCATTTAGAGCACACAAAAAATCTTAGTCCCTCTTTAAAATAATAAATTTTTTGTGAAATGTAGCAAGATTCCTTATAAAAAATTTTTTTCATTAAGATTTCTTAAAGTCTTCATCATGTATCATAACCTAGTTCTAATCCATTAATATATAAAATACTCAAGAAAATTTTTAAAATTCACATCAGCAGAGAAATCAAAGATTGACTCACCTAGTAATCCTATGGAGGAGAAAAATCGTCCTTTTACTTTCAACAGTTATATCACGACTGAGTTTCACAAGTCTTTCATACTTGTCATGTCTAGTATCAAGTTCCTGTTGAAACACTGATAATATATATTATTATGGGCCACAAGGAGGCATATTCTGAATATCACCTACTAAATCATAAAAATGTTTTAGAAATACAAATTAATAAACAGTGCTTTTAAGAACTGCAATTACAGGGTAGCTAGGTGACACTTCCTAGCTATTGTGACCCTGGGCAAGTCACTTACCCCAACTGCCTCAGCAAAAAAACAAAAAACAAAAAAAACACCCTGCAATTACCAGTCTTATTAATAAGACCACCAGAAAATAGTATTTTAACTAAGTATAAAATGTCTAAACCATAAATATTGTAAGAATTTGATACCACTAAGTATACATGATATAGTAAGTACAAAATCTTTGGGCAATAGTAGCAAGAGACAAAATAATGGGAAATTTTGTTTTTATATACTTTGTATATGATTCTCTAACAATCCTATAAGAAAAATAATTATAAGTATTATCTTCATGAGAGGATGATAGTGAATTTCAGCGTGTCTTTGGAAAGCTATGCCTTCTGAGGATAAATCTAGCACTGTTTCTATTTAGTTTGGGACAAAAATAGCAATTACTGACAAGGGGTAGCACTACCTAGTATACCTTCATTCAAAATCAATTACCATATACTGAATACCTATTATATACAGAATATCTGGCTGCAAGAACATTTAAAGATAGTGACACTAAAACCTTGATCTGAGACTAAAGGGACCTAGTGGGTCACAATAAAAGTGTATAAGAATGATTCAATTTCCTAGACTTTTACATTGAAAAGCAAAGTTTAATGTTTTATGAACCTATTAACTTGCTGCAAAAACTTGTATAAATGAGTAGATCTATCTTTTTTCCCCCACATGAAAAGATTACAGTAATGTTCATTAAACAGCATTTTACTTTTTAACAAAGTATTTTATATATAATACCACATTTAATCCTCAAAATGAAATAAGCAGGGCAGGCAAAATATCATTTTGCAGATGAGCAAACTGAGGATTGGAGAATTTACTTCATTCATTGACTACCATCTCTATAAAGATAATTTTCAAATTTAACTACCTTAGCCCAACTTCTTTGCTGCTCTCCAATCTCACATCTTCAACTGCCTTTCAAATATCTAAATGTTCAGTAAGCACCTTAAATTCAACATATCCAAAACAGAACTCATTATCTTTTTCCTAAACAACCTCTCTTCACAAACTTTTCTATTATTAAGAGAAAATAACATTTCTCATTTCCTGAGGCTCAAAATCTAGGTACCATCCTCAGTCCTTAATGTCTCGTATGTCACTATATCCAATCTGTTGCCAAGGTCTGTTGATTTCATCTTTGCAACATCTCTTGCATAAGCCCTTCTCTCCTATGATATTGCCCCAACTCTAGTAAAGGTTTTTTCACCTTAACTACTGCAATAGTCTTGAAGTAGAGCCTCAAGTCTCTCTCCCTACACCATTTAGCTACCAAAATCACTTTCCTAAAGCACAATCCTGACTACATCAATCCTCTACTTAATAAACTCCACTGGTTCCCTATTACCTCCAATCCTTTGTTTTACATTCAAAGGCTTGTGAAATGTAGCCCTCCTTAATTTCCAGGCTTCCTACACCTTACTCCCTTACCACATACTCTTCAAGAAATCAATGTCACTGGCCTCCTTGCTGTTTCATGAACAAGACATCTATCTCTTGACTCCAGGAATTTTTTTCCTGGCTGTCCCCCATATCTAAAATGCAATCACTCCTCATCTCCCCTACTAGCTTTCCTTGACTTCCTTTAAACTAAAATTCTACCTTCTATAAGAAGCCTTTCCCAACCTCTCCAATCTAATGCTATCCCTCCCTCTCTTAATGATTTCTAATTTATCCTGAATATACCTTGTTTTTATAAATTTGTTCACTGACTCCATATTAGGTTGTGAGCTCCTTAAGGGCAGGAACTGTTTTTGGTTCTTTTTCAATCCACAGTGCTTAGCATAGGATTTGGCACATAATAAACTTTAAAAATGTATATTAACTTACTTGATAAAGATCACATAGCTTATAAGTACAGAGCAGGGATTTGAACCCAGGCCTTATAATTCAAGAACAAGTACTCTTTCCACAACATGGGTTTCTTTAAAGGAATATTCAATTTGACAAACATTTTAAAAGTATTTTTATGTTAACTAGATTACTTGCTATCCTTGGAACTCCACAGTCCACCCCGGCTTCCATGTCATTGTAGAGACCTGGAATGCACTTAGGGTTAAACTTAAAACTCAGATCTTATGCTACCTCCTATGGTAAGTCTTTTCTTGTGCCCAAACTGTTATATTCTCTCTTGCTGCTATTATTCTTACACATTATGTACCTTCCTTTTATCCTCTCATAGGATCTAAGTTTTTTCAAGACATGGACTACTGTTTTTTCAATACCTATCACATAGCAGCCACCTAAACAATTGTTGAATTGGATTAGAAAGAAAAAAGAATGTCCAAAACTATCAATTATGCTTTTTTTTTTAAGTGAGGAAATGCTTCAACACTTTGGGTTTCATCCCCCAAAGTTTCAGTAATGCCTACAGGACAAATTTGCCTCCTTGTGTTAAGACCTCTAATTGCTCTCATCTGTTACCTAAATTTGGAGAGGCCATTTACATATAGATAGTTGAGGCATAAATTTTCCTACTGCTTCTTTATTACATTTTGTCTCGTTTGAACTTCCAAAGTGAAGAACATATAAGAAACACTTATTTTCAATATTACATATTCCTACAATAGCTGTTCTAAGTAGCCTCTCCATACTTTCAAGTCTATCCCTTATATAAAATCCTGTTTTGCCCTTTAAAGCTCTTTCTAAAGCTTCTTCTTACCTTCCCAGTCTTCTTACACTTCTCTCCATTCCACATGTATTACCTTTCCCAATTAACAATACTTTGACTCTTCCACCTTCTCAAGCCGTTAAATATTTTCTTCCCATTTAAAGCTAACCTAGCAAGACTTGTCTATACTCATTTTTTCCAATTTCTTACCACCTACTGAATCCTAGGAAATTGCTCTAAGGTCACCAATGACCCCTAAATTGTCTGATCTAGTTATCATGTTTCACTCTTCATTTTCCTATCCTTCTCTAATACTTTAACAGTTGAGCAATCGCTATTTCTTATTGCTCATTTACATGTAAAAAATAATTCCATGATTCTCTTCTTATCTACATAAATACTCCTATCTTTCTCTTTCTCTTCCTAGCCCTTAAAGATACCCCCTCCATCCATAGTCCTCTTCCCTCTTTAAATTCCCTCCTCCTTGTTGATCTCATCTACTCCCACAGCTTTGATGATCACTTCAATACAAATAATTCCTAAATTTCTATCTCTATCCCTGTCTTATCCCAAAGCTATCCTGTATTTTCAAATGCCTGGAAGACTTTTCCAATGTAATACCCCAAAGTCAACATATCAGAAACCCAAGTCATCTTTCCTTAATTTATCGTTATTCTCTACTATTTCCATTACTGATTCTAGCTTCCCACAGACTGAAACTTTAAAAACTCAAAGTCATCATCTACTCTCCATTTTTTCCCCCTTCACATCCACATCTAATCCCAATCAGTTAACAATTATTATCACAACTCTTCACATCTCTTTCATCTGTCTGCTCTTCTTGATTCCTTAATATTTGGACAAATTTAACTGGCATTCTTGTCTCCCAGCCATAGTTTCTTCAATGCTGCTTATACTTTTTATAAAAACTGCCAGTCATTTTTCTAAAATACATCATCTGACACTATCACCTTTGTTTAATTGCCTTCAGTGACCCTTACTGCCTAAATAAAATGCTTTCTGACTCTGGCTTTCAAGGCTCTTTATAATTTGGCAACAATCAAACTTCTCAGTCTACTATCCTTTGTACAGATTTGTTTCAACCAAACTGAATTACTTGCTTTCCTGTTATCTTCCTGACTTCTCCTATCTCCTTGACTTTGCCCGCTCCTCACTACTCTCAAATAGACTATCTTACATCTCATGTATAATCCCTATAAATATATAAGTAATTTACAGCTTCTATGCACTCATTGATCTCATTCTCCCAAGATGATGACCTTGAGGGACTATGTTTGAATATATGAAGTACTTAAGATATGGAGGAGGAATTCGATTTGTTTTTTTGGAGTGCATAGGCAGAAACAGGAGCATTGGGTAAAAGTTGAAACTTAGGTAAGGAAAAACTTACTAACAATTACAACTGTCCAAAAATAGACTAGGCTACTTCAAGAAGTGATGGAGTTCCCCTCCTTGGGGAGCTATTCAGCAGAATCACCATTTATCCAGTAGGATGTAAATAAAGTAAGTATTTATTGAGTAAATGAATGAAGAAGTATTTATTAGCCATCTATTATGTGGAGAATTCTTTTGTCTGGATTGAACTAAATGGTCACTACAATCTAGCCCAAGTCTGAAATTCTTGTGATTCCCTCTATCCATATTTCTCACAGCACTTTGGCTAGACCAATTTGTATTTGTATTTGTATCATGACTTCTTTTGCTTCCTGCTCACCAGAATTTAACCTCCCTGAGGGCAAGGTCTAAATTTTACTTCATGTTTATATCCCTGGCACCTAGTACAGCAACATGTATATAGTAAAATCTTAGTAAATAGAGTAGTCTAAAACTGGATCTGAGATAAAAAGCAAGAAGAGACTTTAGAGATTGGTTTCCTTTCATTTCACCAGAAAACTGAGACCAACAGAGGTTAATGGCTTGCCCAAGGACAGTATAGCTTAGAATGAATAGTTAAATACACACTTTTAACTGCGGGATTTCATCTTCAAGTCACAACAAAAAGGACTAAAAATCTATTTTATTTGAAAAGTGAAACTCGACATCAATCACACAATAACAACCATCTGAGTTCAATGTCATGCCACAGAATCATAGCTCTTCAGAACTTAAAAAGAAGTGTGCTGACAAGGTGATCTAGATCATGCTCCTTCAGCAGAGAGCTTTAGGAGATACTCTATTACTCTCCAACAGCTTTAACTATATTCCAATAATGACCTTGGGTTATCTATTTTGTGGAACTATCCAATACCCAGGAATTTCCTTGGCACCTGACTTTTTTCTCTTTGCTTTATGAGAAGGTTTGGGAGGAAAAGGGGAGGGAATGGACAAAGATTAAATACATCTACAATTGAGAAACTGGGACTGCTGCCAATAAATGTTTAGAAATTGGCAGGATGAGTGATTAATGCTATACTGAAACATTCTCTAAGGATTATGAAAACTACGGCTCAGCCCCAAGAAACTCAGTGGACCTGTGCCCTGAGGAAGAAGCAAAATCACCTGGGAATGGGAATGATACTATGCAATATTTGGGTGTGTTTACTAATACTACTTTAAGCAAGTTCCTTTAAAAACTGTTTCTTGAAGTAGCTGTGTCACCTCATCACTTCATCCATGATAATGCTATGTGTTAGGTTATAGAGTAGTGGTATCAAACTCAAATAGAAATGGGCCCCACTAATCTATACACAAGAGACAGCTGGGTGACTCAGTGTTCTATCTACTCTGCTGAATGTCAGAAAGACTGGTGTTCAAAATCAGCCTCAGTCACTTACTAGCTGTGTGTACCTGGACAAGTCACTTAATGTCTGTTTGCTTTGATTCATTAGAGAAGAAAATAGCAAAACACTCAAGTATCTTTGCCTAGAAAAGCCCATGGATTCATAGTATTAGCATGCTATGGCCCACGAGATTATGATTGAATGACAACAAATGTGTATATAAAGATGCCATTAACCCATATACTAACTTAATTTTAAAATGTAATATTTACTAGGTTTTATTATATCTTTGTTAAATATTTGCCAATTACATTTTAATCTGCTATAGAGGCAGAATTGACAGAACACTTATGAGTGTAGTCCTTGAGGGACTCAGCATTAAGGAAATATCTATTAAAGAGAGACCAGGGACTGTCAAAGAGCAGCCATTATATAGCCATAAAAATTTAAGTGTAGAGACATTTTTTCTGAGCTGCTTTTTAATTTCTTGCTATCTATATGTGATCTAGTTCTTGATATGAAGGTCTGATGAGGAAAAGGCAGAAACTGTCAGGCTTTGTTACACAATATTCTCTTAATTTAGCAAAAAGTATTGATCTAAATACAGATTATATTCTCTTTCAAGATCTGATTTCTCTAATACTTGACTGTGACCTATAATAGTACTCTTCCAGATGCATGGCTAAGCCTTGAAATTCTTTGTAACAGTAGCAGAAACAGCAGCAAATTTTCCCACCAGACTATAAGCACTGCTGAGGAATCTGTACTGGATGTTCTGCAGCTAGTGCTGTAGGAGGCAGATTTTTCTACTTGAACAATCAGAATTCCTACCTCCATCTCTGCCCAGAGTTCCTTAGAGAGTTCTTACTCAAAGGTCAACTGATCATCCCTTTCATGAATTCCTAATGATAAACCTTGACTATAGAAAGCTCTGAATAAGATTAGATGCATAAAAAAGTATCACAAATGTAAACACCTATTATTTATTTTAATGGCACATTTTAATGAAGTTAAAGTCTACAATCATTAGAATTAGAGGAGTTATAGTGGAATTTTCATATTAAAGGAAATTTAAAAATTTGACTGATCCAGTTCAAACTCCTTCACACTGGTTCATTAGTGGCAGCATAGTACAAAAACTTAGAACTTAGGGATAGAAGGTATGTAGTCTCTTACTATCTACCTACTGAATTATCTTGATTGAGTCATGCATTCTGAGTTTATGTCATCTTCTTTAAGTGACATGGAAGTCAATATCTTTCTTTTGAATTTTTTTTTTAGCTATATAACCAAAAGAAAGTCAATTAAGCTTCAATCGCCTCATTTGTAAAATGGGGTTGCTAACTGTAGTGTTTGCTTCCCAGAGAGGTTGTAAGGCTCAAGTGAGAATGTATATAGATCATTCTATAAACTTTAAAGCATTATATAACCAAATTATCATCTGAAAAAGAGAAATGTGTGATACTTGCAAAATGTCAGCTATCATTTTTACCAATATTAAAATTCATAGTAAAGCAGAGCTCCCATTATATTCATATAACCACTGACCTATAAAAAAATTAGGATCAACTAAATGAGAGAATTACTTTCTTTTCTGACTAAGCTTTTGACACTTAGTCATTATTGCAACTGCTACAAATCTCAATGAAGAAACTGAGCGATTTAAACCAAGTTAATGACATTCCAACTTTCTAGTACCTATTTCTGAAAGTCACAAACATCTAACCCTGATAATGGATACTTCATTTCAACATTATTTTCAAGACGAAAGGTATAGCAGTTTGATTAAATTCTCAATAGAATTAATGATAAGGAAAGAAGATCAAATTATCTTTATTGAGAAAAATTCCACTGATTTGATACTCATATGGCAATTCACATACATTTTATTGACTGTAAGACAGACACAATACTAGTTGAAAGTACTGTAATTCCCAAAAGGCAATACAATTTTAGCAAGAGTCAGTCAATAATTATTAAGCCGTTCATATGCTTTAAGGTATGTCCTGGCTATTTATCTTTCCCCAATTCAAGAAGCATGGCTACAAAGACAAAGTTGAGACAGTTCAGGGGCTCAAGAAGCATGGGTTAAAATGGGGAAGAAAAAAATGCAAACAACTAAAAAGATAATAAAGCAATATAAACAATTCATCTACTACACAGAAATCCAATTTAGTTATTTTGGGTTTAAGTACCAAATAAACAGCAATTTGTCTCAAAGATTAGGACACAACTAGAAATTCAATGCAGCACAAAGTTAACCTCATTTTTCCTGCTCACGTGACGACTTAGCATTTATTGTGGTTTCACGGGTGGCCACCTGGGTAGTTTTTTTTTTTTCCCCCGTTTATTTCTTTGACCAATTTGTCCTGAAGGATACTTACATTTGAAGGCCACCATCACAGCGGAAGACGAGTTAATATCTTTCCCTTCTCTTCTCTGACCATGCGGGAAATTGTCATGCTTTCTTTTCCTGAATCCTCCTGACCCTATGCAGAGAAGGTACAAATTAGGAGACAGTGACGCCATCCCATCCCCAAGAGCGGACAGAAGAGCCTCGGAAAGAGACGTTTCTCACCATCCCCGTGTGTCACTCAAACCCCAGGGCAGGCGCCTCGGCCTCCAGCAGGGGACCCTCGGACCCTGCCTCCGCCCCCAAAGGGCGCCTTCTGCCCGCCCCCGGGAAAAGCCCTCGCAGTGGGCGAACATGCAGGGACGTGGGGAGGGCTGAGTCCAGCCTTGACCTCCCTCCCGGCCCCCGCGCCAAGGCCCCTGGGCCGGAAGAGCCGGGGATGAAGGGACAGAGCGTCTAAGGGATCAGGGGGATGGAGCGATCGTCACGCGCTAGCGTGGGCAGAGGGGGGAAAAAACCAAGCCGGGGGTTGGTCAAGGCCTCCGCCCCCCCTCAGACCCAAATACAAACAACACGCCTCGGCCGTGGCCTCCACCTTCTTTGTTGTTCATGTCGCCTCCCGCCGCGGGCCTGGAGGGAGGGGGGAGGGGACCTGCTTCCGCGTGGAGGGCGCGGAAGAAGCACGTGCACACTCCTGGCTCGCGCCACACGGTAGGTCGCGAGTTCAGCGCGTTCCCGGGTGGAGTGGGACGTGAGCCGGAGAGGCGTGGTGGAGGAGGGGCCCGAAGTCAGGCCTCCTTCCCCGAACGATCCACAGAGCGCAGGCGCAGGGAGAGCGCAGGCGCCAGGAGAGGCCATTCCGGTTTCCTCCGTCCCGTTTCCGGTTTCCCAGAATTGCCCTTTGCTTCCGCACGAACCCGACCCTTGATTTGCCGAGTGCATGCGCAGTCGCTCTCTGTTCTGAGTTCTGTCTGCAAAGCTAGGGCTACCTTCTGTCCTTTCCGGTTTTTCATCCGTTAAAAGGGAGAAGAAAAGGAAGAACTACTACGAGAAAGGGGAGGAGCAAATTAAGTCAGTTTTCCCCCGCAGGCATTCTTGAAGGCATACTTCTCCGCTGGGACCAACCCCTGCTTGCGTTGCATTTTGGGGCTTGTAGTTCGACCTTAGGAACGCTCTGCTCTTTCTGATGATGTTCGTACAACTGCAAGTCGCTGCAGTGAACGAAGCCCAGAGGGGCAAACTGGTTCAGAGTGGCCCTTCTAATCCTACCATCCTCCTCCCCGTCGAATGCTTGGTCCTGTGTCCCAACCCGTAGTCCTGGGACTTTGTAATCACTCATTTAAAGAGTATCTTTTAAATATTCTCAGCATGGTGCGCAACGGTAAGATTGCGAAAGAAAGCATTTATTTTTTAAAAACCCGTACTCAAAGAACTCCTTCTAATAAGATAGACAGCGTGTAAATAACTAGATACTTATAAGCTGAATGGTGTAAAATTGAAAATGGATTTTAGGGGCAGCTAGATCGCGCAGTGGATAGAGCACCAGCCCTGGATTCAGGAGGACCTGAGTTCAAATGTGACCTCAGACACTTAATACTTCCTAGGTGTGTGAGCCTGGGCAAGTCACTTAACTCCAATTGTCTCAGCAAAAAAAAAAAAAAAAAAAAAAAAAAAGGATTTTAATTCTTTAAGATTTAGTAAAGTTGATTTAAATTTTTAAAAAAAGGATTTTAATTCTTTAAGATTTAGTAAAGTTGATTTAAATTTTTAAAAAATAAAGGATTTTAATTCTTTAAGATTTAGTAAAGTTGATTTAAATTTTTAAAAAATAAAGGATTTTAATTCTTTAAGATTTAGTAAAGTTGATTTAAATTTTAAAACTCCTCCACCCAGTACAAAACTCCTGACTTTTGTAACGTCACCCCCTCTCTGTACATTCTGTAAAAGTTTGCTTAAAGGTCAGATTTTGGTAAATATTTCCATTCTTTCTTAGAGGGAGGCAAGAAAGTCCCTCAGTGGATAATGGATCTGAAGTCAACAAGACCCAAATTCAAATATGACTAAGACCCTTCATATTTGAACTCGGGTCTTGTTGACTTCAGACAGACCCTTACTAGCAGTGTGATTCTGGGTGACACTTACAAAGGAAATGGCAAACCACTCCAGTATCTTTGCCAAGAAAAACACAAGAGATCATAAAGAGTTCTATCTATGACTGAAGGACAATTTATTCATTCAAAGACTTGTTCTTCCTTGCTTTTGATTTTTGGTTTTGTGTGTTTTTTTGCGGGGAGGGAGAAGGAGGGGGTAGGAGGTTCCACTAGGACCAGTGACCACGCAGGGTGATATTCTGACTTACCTGAGAATTGGATTGAAGTGAGAGAGCTGCACAAAGTCACCAGCTTCTCTCTTCCTAAGTCAAGATGACTAGAGATGGCCTGATCATCTTTGCTGTCTGAACAACTTTAATTGCTCTGTGCTCACCTTCATGACCACGGGAATAATTGTTCTCTTCCAACATTCTTGGGTAGACATCCTCAGGAAATCACCAGTGTATTTGAGGTATGTCAGTTACCCTCCACTTGGTTTAGTCAGTTGGCTTAGGCTTTACAGAATATGTCCGCTACATATATCAGAGCTTGTTGGAGCCATCAGTGAGAGCTGGGAGACACAAAAGTGATGAGGAGTCCTGAAATGGACTTCATCACACCCGAAGTGCTAGTACCCCATACACTTCTGTTGCAGACTATACCCAAATCTGCAGGCTATCTTAAGGATTATTCCCAGTAATAGGGATAAGCTAAGGTAATTCTTAACCCATCTCCTCTTTAAAATATCTATCAGTCAGGGTTGTCTTACCTTCACAAAGAAGGTAGGACAGTCAGAAGGAAACTTTATACCAACTCTTTGGTTTGGTTTGTTTTTATTTTATTTGTACAAGGTAACAAAATATAGTTCAGAGTCAGTGACCTGGATTCAAGCCCAATCTCATACATAAACACATGTCACCATGGGCAAATTACTTAACCTTTCAGTGCCTCGTGAAACTTTCTGTGCCATTAAGTTCCTATATAGTGCATATCTTTATTGATAGTTTCCATTTGGGGAATTTCCTATATCAATGAATTTACAGGAATAAACTTTCTCAACTCCTCCCCCCAAAAAACTCTTAACATAAAATAGTTGTTGTTTCCTGGCCAGGATACCCACTAAAATACAATAATGCCTTATCCTAGTAAAGAAGTGATTCTGACAAACTTTCACATTAACTTGAGCTTCCACTGTCTTCACTTAAATCTTAAGATAACAAATGAAAAGATCAAGATTTAAAGCTTTTTTTCTGAGACCATATCACCTCATAATGCTGTTTCTCCTACCTAAGAGTCTTTCATCAGAAATCATGAGCAAAGAACCACCAAAAGGAGCTTAAAAAGGTAGCCAATCAGGCATTTTTGAGCATACAACCATTTTTTACTACATAGTCAACTGGAAAGGGGCTCTTCTCAATAATTTTGCTAGAAGTGTATATTGTCCCCTTGTGTTTCACAATCATGATCCTCTTAGAAACAAGTTCATCCTTCACCTAGAGAGATTACATCAGCCAAACAAACTTTGGGAGTCTCTGCTTCACATCATTACTAATGACTGGGGAAATGGATCCTCAGAGTTTCATGTATTAGATAAGAGTAAGCAGATAATATTGCATTTTCTCCATATAGCTCTTATTGGCCAATCCTCCATTACACTAGAGTTTGGGGTTTTGTTTCACAGTTTCCATTTAAGTAGATAATTAAATTTTGTCCTGGAAAACTTAGTTGAGTGGTGGCATTAATTATTGGTTCCATCCAATTTCTTCCATGGCATTTTTAATATTTAGACATTCTAAAAATTAGAGAATTTTCAAGCTGAAAGAGCTTACCTACTTACCTCCTAAAAGCAATTTTACAGGATGTAAATTTCCCCAAAAGAACAGATTTAAAAAAAGAAAGACTCTATCATCTAACTTTGATGGATCACTGCCAGCCAGGGGCAATGTGTTGCAACATGCCCTATTCTATACAGAGATTTGTTCATTAGATGAAGTTCCATCCCAGGGAGCTTGACATCTAATGACAGAAGACGAAGCTCCCTAGTCACACACCCTTGGGCTCTTACCATCTAGTCCCCTACTTACTCACCCATTCTGGAGATGATTTTACTTATTGGCTGACAACCAGGTTTTCTTCCAAAAGAAGAGAATAAAAAGAGGCACTCATTTTACAGTTATCATATAGGATAAAATACAGGTAACTTATTCCTACACAGTGCAAAAGGAATAATGACGCAGGTAAGGTGGTACAATGGATACAGCCCTGGACCTAGAGTCAGAATTCAAACCCACCTTAGATATTCCCAATTGTGCAACCCTGTATTAGTCATTTAACATGTCTGCCTTAATTTCCTCATCTGTAAAATGAGGATAATAATAGCACCTTTCTCACAGGGGTATTATAAGGATCAAATGACTTAATATTTATAAAGTACTTTGCAAACCTCAAAATACCATGTAAATGCTAGCTGTTATTATTATCAGTAAATGCAAGTTCAAAAAAAAAAAAACCCAACATGTAATTCAATAACTTAGAACTGCTATTCTAATCTACTGTTAGTCTAATATCTAGACTTCATGTTAACTTAAAGCAGTTTGCTGAACTTTCTAACTAGACATTTTACTTCACTTTTAACCTGTCCAACCAGTTCCCTATAAGTATCTGGTAAAATGGCTAGTCTTAGCCTGGTACTCTTATTGATGGTCATCTTCAAGGTTCAGGAAAAACTACCAGGGACACTTTCCCTGGCTGCTAGTCCACTCCATCTCAGTTTATGCTTCTCAAATTTAAAAGGTTGCCTCCAAACCTGAGTTGGCCACTTGGATAATCATGTTCAGAGACCTACTCAGTAAAGCAAACAAGGCAGAAATGGGAATGGGGGACCAGACACAATCTCACCAGTGTTGGTTCCATACTCTTCATGGGAGTAGCAACAGAGATTGTAGAAAAGAGCATGGCTCTTCTCCTCCCTCTCCACAAATGTTTAGAATATCTAGAGAGAAGACATACTGATTGCCATATGGGAAAATGGAAGAAAGGAAGCCCAAGTTGGCAGCTGTCTCTTCTTTTAACCGAAAAAGCATTCTACAACCATCCCAGAATGAGGGAAATCCAAGGGACCTCTCAAGGTTTACCATGTTATATACCCTTCAGCACTAGATGGAAGTGCTGATGGATGAAAGGAAGTGGAAAAGATTCCAGGAAGTTGATTACATTAGAATTCATTAATAAGAAAAGAAAAATTAAGTGACTTTCCTTAAGTTACCCAGATAATTTCAGAGGTACAATTTAAGCCTAGATTCCCTCTTTCCAGAGCCTGAGTTCTTATCACCAAGTTGCCCCCTAATCACATTATTACTATGTGACAATGAGCAAATCCCAACCCCTCTTTCAATTTCCTCATCTGTAAAGTGGTAATCATACAGTTAACCCTTCCATATATTAACTTCTCCTACTGAAATTTCCATATATCAAAAGTTAGCATAAGAAATTAAATGAGAATTTTAGGGCATGTTTTATAGAAACCACTCACAACACAGAGGCCAGCAAACAGCACATAAAAAATTTAGAAACTCAGAAATACATTTTATATGTATAGATAGATAGATACATACATACATACATACACAGAAATATAATATTAAACAATATTAATATGTTTTATCTTTTAATGCCATTATAATTCAGATTTCTTCTCTGGTATGAAGGGAGGGCCAAAAAATTTTATGCAGTTTTTCCAGATCATGGAGGCACAGTACTCTTGAACCCCCCAGTGTGGAAGGGATAAATAACTATACCAGTAGCACCAGCAAGGTAGTGGTTTGTTGCTATTGTTGTTCTAAATTTAAAGTTCAAATAAGATGATGTTTATAAAGTGCTTTAAAAGTTAAAAGTGTTAAATCTCAGACTTTTTTTTTTTTTTTTTTTTTTTTTTTTTTAAAGCAGACCTATGATTTCATTTGTGTAGGGTAGTGCCTCTCCAAATCACCAGTAACTCACCAGCACCCTACCCCACCCTATCATCCTCAGGCTATTCTTCCAGTTTGTATTCATACTTGAAGGCTGGGTCCCCATGGGAGTAGAGTCTACACTCAGTTCTATATCTGGTTACTGGACCCAGATGGCTGCAGAGGAGAGACTAAGACTAGTGCTTTTGCACAGTCCAGTCTCACTTAAATCCAGTTCACTTGCAAGTTAGGACATCACCTTCCTGATGTCATTGGTCAATGAAGAACAGACAACAAAAACAACAATGCTTATCTACACTCCCATTTATGTGTTTTCCACTAACAGTCAGTAGACACAAACCAAAGCAAAGTATAGTAAAAATTGTAGCAACAGTGTTATGCATTCAGTGAGAAACTATGAATAACTTACTCTTCTCAACTATACAGTGATCCAAGATAATTCCAAAAGACCCATGATGGAAAATGCTATCCACATTCAGAGAAATGAATACAGAGCAAAGCATTCTATTTTCACTTTCTTTATCTTTTTTGTGGATTTTTTCCCCTTTTGCTCAGTTTTTTCTTTCACAACATGATTTATATAGAAATAGGTTCTACATGATTATACTTATGTAACTTATTTAAAATTCCTACCTTTTTTTTAGGAAGGAAAGGAGCAAGGGAGAAATTTAGAACTCATTTTTTTATACTGAATGTTAAAAATTGTCTTTATATTTAATTGGAAAAAATACTATTTAAGAAAAAAAACTAGCTATAAAACATTCTACCTACATTGATGGGGAGTGAACTTTCTGCCCAATACTGCACACACAGAATCCTTGGGAAGAGTGGATACAAACTTGGGAGATGATAGGAGTATAGCACATACCTAAGGAATATATAGCTACTTATTATTCTAGTATTCCTGGGCCTGGAGGATCTTTCTCTCTTTGTAGATTCTTCATCCAACTCCTTCCTAGGAGCAGCAGTTCTGACAGATTCTCCATTGCTGGATGAAGTATCTTCTCCACAATAATTCTGCTGCAAGGCACTATGGCTGATAGAAAAGAGGAAGGAGTAATCCTTTCCTTCTCCCTTCTTATTCTACCAACTGCTCCCAAGCTTTGATTTTTTTTTTCCTTGCTCTCCAGGGTTTACTTATTTATAGCCCACAGGATTGTGACTAATTTGTTTGCTCTAGTCAAGAGTGTTATTCCCTTTCACTTAAAAAAAGAATTCACACTTCAGAAAGGATCTATTCAATTCATTATTTTAACACTACCTTGTGACCACATTCTGGGCTTTCTCGTGCTTCTGAGAGCTCTGCTATAGTCTTAGTGAGCTGTCTGGGGCCTTGAGTAGTTATGACTTGATGAAGGTCATATATCTCCCAAAATCCTTTCCTAATCTGAATTTCCCTTTGTCTCTTTAGTCCACTTCATCTTCCTACTTGGTCTACAGCTCTACAGCTTTGGAGTCATCCTTTACTCCTCATTATTCTCTCTCACTTCCACATAACCAATCAGTTGTAAATATATCTCAAAAATCAGTCTACTCCCAGCCATCATCCTGATAATGCAGGCCCTCATCACTTCTTCTCTTGTCTGCAGTAATAGCCTCCTAACTGGTCAGTCCTCTCCAATTCATCTTCCATTTCTCTGCCAAAGTGATTTTTCCAAAGCACAGGTCTATGTTACCCCAATACACAATAAGCCTAGGGGCCCCCTATTTTCTCTGAGATAATATTTGGCATTTCAAGAACTTTATAACCTGTTTTCAGCCTACCTTTCAAACATCATTATACAACTCTCTTTTTCATGTACTCTATGTCCCAGCCAAATTGGCTTTCTTGTTATTTAAATGTGACATTTCATTTTCTATCCCCATACCTTTGCTTGGAATTCACTCTCTTTTTACCTCCATCTCTTAGAATCCCAGGTTTTCTTAGAAGCTAAGTTAAGGTGCTAGTTTCTCCATAAAGCCCTTCTCAAAAAAAATACCCAAAATAGTATATTATATTTATTTTATAAATCTTTCTGCCTATGTCTCACCCAAAAGAATGTTGGCTTCCTGAGGTCACAGAATATTGGATTTTTCTTTCTATATGTTCAGTGACTATCACAGTTCCTGGAACATAGAAAACTCTTAAATATGTTGGCTGATTAATTGCCTATAGCCATATATTACAGTATATAACAAAAGCAGAAGCTAAACACATTTTCTGGACCCCAAAAGTCGCTCTCTCTACTATCCCACATTTTCTTTCTATTTGTCAGTCAACCAATAAACAAATATTAATCACCTACTGTGCTGGGGATACAAAAAATTGGTAAAAGTCCCTGCCAGTGAGGAGTTCCCAGTCTCATGAGGAAATAATGAATGCGCTATGAACTGAATACATGGAAGATACTAAAGAGGGGGAAGTTACTAAAGTTAAGAGGGATTTAGACAAACTTCCTGCAAAAAGTGAAATTTTAGGTGAGATAGGGAGGAAGCCAAGGAAGTCAATAGGCAGATGAGGGAGGAAAATATTCTATACATGAGGAACAGCTGGATAAGATACCCAGACAGGAGATAGAGTGCTGTAATAGAGGAACAGCAAGGAAGCCAGTGTTACAGAATCAAAAAGTGGGTAATAGAGTATAATGTATTAGAAGTTTGGAAAGGTGGATGGGTGGGAAAATGGGGGAAAAGGCAAATTATGAAGGGCTTTGAACACCAGAGGATTTTGTATTTAGTCTTGAAGGTAATAAGGAACCACCAGACTTGACTGAATTGGGGTGGGGGGAGGAGGCAGTGGCCTGGTCAGACCCATATCATACCACGTGATAAAAGATTGAATAAGAGGTGAAGAGAATGAGAGAGAGGAATCAAGAATAAAATTGAAATAAATACTGAAATACTGAAATGAGACCACGAAAGATACATAAGTCAGATAAATAGGACAACTAAGAAAGGCATATTTTTATGCCATAAAAATGTAGAGAAAGAGAGAATCAAGGAAAAGGTGATTAATGTAGCAAAGACAGCTAAGAATTCAAGGATGATGATTTAAGAAAATGTCATTAAGAAATCCTTGGCATATTTGGAAAGAGAAGTTTTAGTTGCAAGACGAGGTTGAAAGCTAAACTATAAAGAATTAAGAGAGTGAGAAGAAAGAAATGGACATACTTTTCATGGACTTTTCAAAAAGTTTAGCCATGAAAGGGAAGAGAGTTATAGGGTTATAGCTAGCAAGAAGGATGGAGTGAGAGGTTTTGGGTTTTTTGTTTTGTTTTTTAATTCTTTTTTTTTATTTCATTAAATATTTCCTAGTTACATATAAAAAAATTAACATTCATTTTTTTAAAATTTGAGCTCCAAACTTTCTCCCTCTTTCCCATTTCTCCCCCTGCCTTGGAAAGGCAATTTGACATTGATTATACATGTGAAGTCATGTTAAATATATCCATATTAGCTATATTTTAAAAGAAAATAGAGAAAAAATTAAAAATAAAGTAAAAAAGTGTACTTCAACCTGCATTCGGAGCTTATCAGTTTTCTTCTTGGAGGTGGATAGTATTTTTTTATCATGAGTTCTTTGGAATTTTCTTGGATCAGTCTTGATTAGAATAACTAAATTTTTAATCATTGATTGTCCTTACAATATGGCTATTAATTATGTATGATATTCTTCTGGTTCTGCTCCTTTTATTTTAATGAATTAATTTTATTCTTCCCAAGTTTTTCTGAAACTATCCTGCTTGTTTCTTGTAGCAAATTAGTATTCCATGATAATCATATACAACAACTTGTTTAGCCATTCTTCAATTAATGAGCATCTCCTCAATTTTTGATTTTGCTGTTAAGTTGCTATAATTATTTTTATACAAATAGGTCCTTTTCCCTTTTCTTTGACTTCTTTGGTATATAAATTGGTATATAGATTTGGTATATAGTATATATACTGAATGAAAAGATATATACAATTTTATAGTCCTTTGGTCACAGTTCCAAATTGTTCTTCACAAAGATCCAAGATCAATTCACAACTCTACCAGCAGTACATTAATGTTCCAATTTTCCCATATCCCTTCTAGCATGTCATTTTTTTACCTGTCATGTTACCAATCTGATAGATATGAGGTGGTTATCTCAGAGTTGTTTTAATGTGCATTTCTCTAATCAATAGTGATTTAGAGCATTTTTTCACATGACTATTGATAGTTTTGATTTTTTTTCCTCAAAACTATCTATTCATATCTTTTGATCACTTATCAATTGGGGAATGACTCTTATTTTTATAAATTTAGCCTAGTTCCCTATATATTTGGGAAATGAGGCCTTAATCAGAGAAACTTGCTATCATTTTCCTCTCAGAGATTTGTCTTCCTTCTAATATAAACTGGATTAGTTTTGTTTGTACAAAAGATTTTAATTCCATGTAATCATTATTATCCATTTAAGTTTCCATATTCTCTCTCTTGTTTAATTAGAATTCTTCTCTTATTCATAGATTTGAGTGGTATATTTTTCCATGCTCCCCTATTTTATTTATATCATCTTTTGCATCTAAATCATTTATCTATTTTGAGTTTATTCATTAACTAAATTAGTCTATAGTTTTCTTTCTCTGTATTTACTCTCCCTGTTTTAGGTATCAGAACAATTCATATTCATGTCATAAAGGGAATTTGATAGAACTCCTTTGCATATTTTTCAAACAGTTTATTTAATATTAGGATTAATTGTTCCTTAAATGTTTTGTAAAATTGCCTTGTAAATCCATAATCCTGTGAAAATTTTTCTTTGGGAGCTCATTGATGACTTATTCGATTTCTTTTTTTTTTTAATAGGGTTTAAGGATTCTATTTCTTCTTATATTGATCTGGACAGTTTATATTTTTGTAAATTTTCATTCATTTCACTTAGATTTTAGATTAGACTTTGATGTCAGTTTTATTTTCATATAATTGAGCAAAATAACTCCTAATAATTGTTTGATTTTATCTTCATTAGTGGTATATTTATTCTTTTCATTCTTGGTACTGATAAATGATTATTTTTTTGTTTAAAAATAAAATTAATCAATGGTTTATCTGTTTTATTATTTTTTCATAAACTAGCTGTTTTTATTTATTAGTAAAATTTTTTAAACTTTAAATTATTAATCTTTCCTATGCTTTTTTTTTTTAGGATTTCCATTTGGGTGTTTAATTGGGGATTTTTAATATGTTCTTTTTCTAGTTGCATACCCAGGTCATCAATCTGGTCTTTATATATATATATATACATAAATTTTAGCCTAAGTAATGTTTTGGCTGCATCCCACAAATTTGGGTGTGTTATTTCATATTTGTCAGTCTCTTCAATGAAATGATTTATTGTTTCTATAGTTTGTTCTTTCATGTTTACCTTTTTATATTTCTCTTAAGCCTTTTCAGGTGGTGATTGGTAGATTCATTCAATTCTTTTTTACTCTCTGGTTCTAAGATATTGAAGCACTTTTTAAAAATATATGTTATCTAGCTTACAGTAAAACGAAATGTGGAACTACCAAGTCACATTCCCATATGCTCATCAGGATTTGGCACTATCTTCATCTACATTCCTTCAGAAGTAAAAGGGGACTGTTTTAAGCTGAGCCATGAACAATCACTGAGAAATGCTTGCATTCCTCTGCAAGAAACCTTAGACTTGGACTTTTGTTAACATCCTGTAAATCAAAAAATGTCCTTCTCTGTATAGTAAAGTACACTTTTTTTTAATTAAAACTTTTTATTTTCAAAACATATGCATGGATAATTTTTTAACATTTACCCATGCAAAACTTTTTGATCCAAATCTCCCCCAATTTCTGTCTACCTCCTCTTCTAGTTGGCAAGTAATACAATATATGTTAAACATGTGCAACTCTTTCATACATGTTTCAATAATTATCATGCTGCACAAGAAAAATCATATCAAAAAGGAAAAAATGAGAAAGAAGATAAGATGCAAGGAAACAATAGCAAAAAGAATGAAACTGCTATGTTGGGATCCACCCTCAGTCCCCTCTACTCCACCAACAATGTATTCAGTGTCGCAGTTTTCCCACATCCCCGCCAACATTTATCATTATCTTTTCCTGTCGTCTTAACCAATCTGAGAGGTGTTTAGTGAAGTGCAATACTATTTAACAATACAAAACTGTGTAACAATGAATAACTTTTTCTTTAAAAAACATTGTCTAGTTCTTGGGTCATGGCTTTCAGTAGTTCAATATTTCTTAGATTATCTTTCCTCAATCTATTTTCAAAGTGAGTTGTTTTTCTAAAAATATTTAATAGGTTCCTCAATTTTTTTTTCATTCTTTTGATTTTGCTTTATTGTTTCTTAATGTCTCATGGAGTCATTAGCTTCCACTTGCCAAATTCTAATTTTTAAGGAATTATTGTTGATGGAACTCTGAACAGATCCAGTCATTCTGGAGAGCAATTGGAACTATGTTAAAAAATTATCAAACTGTGCATACTCTTTAATCTAGCAGTGTTTCTATTGGGCCTATATGCCAAAGAGATCTTACAGGAGAGAAAGGGACCCAAATGTGGAAAAATGTTTGTGGCAGCCCTCTTTGTAGTGGCCAGAAACTGGAAACTGAGTGGATGCCCATCAGTAGGAGAATGGCTGAATAAATTATGGTATATGAATGTTATGGAATATTATTGTTGCATAAGAAATGATCAGCAGGATAATTTCAGAGAGGTCTGGAGAGACTTATATGAACTAATGCTAAGTGAAATGAGCAGAACTAGGAGATCATTGTACACAGCAACATCAGTATTATACAATGATCAGTTCTGATGGATGTGGCTCTTTCCAAAATGAGATGATTCAGGCCAGTTCCAATGATTTTGTGATGAAGAGAGCCATCTAAACCCAGAAAGAGGACTGTGGGACCAGAGGGTGGATCACAACATAGCATTTTCACTCTTTTTGTAATTGTTCACTTGCATTTTGTTTTCTTACTCATTTACTTTCCTTTTTGATCTGATTTTTCTTGTGCAGCAAAAGAATTATATAAATATGTTTACACATATTGGATTAAACATATATTTTAACATGTATAACATATATTGAATTGCTTGCCATCTAGGAGAGGAGGTGGGGGGAAGGAAGGGAAAATCTGAAACACAAGGCTATGAAAGGGTCAATGTTGAAAATTATCCATGCATATGTTTTGAAAATAAAAAGCTTTTTTAAAAGGAATTATTTTTTTCAATGAATTTTTAACCTCTTTTTTTATGTGGCCAATTCTATTTTTTAAGTTGATATTTTCTTCAATATATTTTTTCTTTGAGGTTCTGCCTGTAGTTGTTTTGACTTACTTGTCTTCCTCTGAGTTTATATCTTGCTCTTCCTTGTCACCTTGGTAGGTTTTTATGGTCAGCTTCTTTTTTTATTGTTTGCTCATTTTCCACACTTTTTCTTGATTTTGAATTTTATGTTAAAGTTGGTCTCCATTCTCATCCCAGGTTGGAGGAAGGCACTATCCCAGGCTTTTTTTACACTGCTCTTTTTAGAGCTAGTTCCGGGGGGGTTGGAAGTTTTTTGTTATCTCCAGAGTGGTGTGATCTGTGGTGAGGTATGACCACTGCTTTCCTGGTCTACACTCTGATTCTTACCCAGGGATCTGATTCTGATCCCTTGAGATTATAATAAACATTATTCAGAGTCCCTGCTTTCTCTTGACTGAAAGCACTCCTCTCTGCCCTAGAACTGTTACCCAGAAATGAGCCTAGGAAATGGACCTGCCAAGCAGCATTTGGGACTGCATCTAGTGCTAACCCAGGAAGTCCTCTGTATTCTCTTTCTGACCAGTTGTCAGGTCCCTTTATAATCTCTGCTAGAGCCTTCCCAAAGCTCCTGCTGATTCTGTTGTCACTACTTAGTCCCATCACTAGTGTTTCATTCCTGTAGGTTCCAAGCCAGTCTCCACCCTGAGATCAAGATTTCTCTTTCTAACCTCCTAATTCATGTTGGACTAGAAGAATATTTCATTCTGACTTTTTGTTGGTTCTGCCACTCCCGAATTTGATTTGAGGCATTATTTTAAAGTTGTTTGGAGAGTAATGTTGGAAAAGCTTAGCTAAATGTTTCCTCTAATCTGTCATTTTGGCTCCATCCCAAGAAGTTAGAGGGATTTTTAATTATTACTGACTTTAAAACCATACTACTATCCCTTTTAACAACTAGAAACTTCTACAATATAAAGTTGAATAGTAGTCATTTAGATTGTTTTGATTAGCTCTTTTTAGAAATCACAGGAGATTCAATTGGTAGACCTGAGTAGTTATATATTTTGAAACATAATTTATCCTCCTTTTCAAATTTAACCATCAGAAACTGTAACAGTCTCTCTAATATAAATATTAGCAATTCTATAAATCTATTTAAACAGAATAAATTCCTAGATATAGCACCTGATTTAATTAGCAAAACAATTGACAAGATAAAATTTATTTTACCAACTCCTGAGGGGGGAAAAAAAAAGCTTTTTTTTTTTTTTTTTTGATCTGTTGGTATGGAAGCTCTCAAAGTTTCATCTCCCTATTAACTGAAGCAATTGCTTAATTACATATATTTTTCTTCTTCTGTCACCACACCTCTAGCATATTTGTCAGTGCTGTTACCCAAAGTGTTTTCACTACTTCCCAGATATGTAACATTGAGAATGCTGTTTTGTAATATGTAATAACTTCTAATAGTGTTCTCAGAAAACTACAAAGTGAATTCCAAGAATCCTTTCCCAACAATAATTTACATATAGTGTCATGCAATCAGTCTTTTCTCAGCTATACCAGCTTCTGTCCTGGGAAATTAATTATAGTCTCTGCAGTAAGTCACTGTACATATACCTATATTTAGTTTGTCCACTCCTTTTATTGCTACATCTCCTTAAACATGGTTTGTATTGATCAGAGCAATTTAAAAAAAAAACCAACCTATTATATGAGGAAAACAGAAGCCAGACATTTAGTAATAAGCTATTACATAAATCTGAGTTCTGTCCCTCTCCTGTAACTAAATATATTGTGATGAGAGTTGCCTCTACAAGTAACTGAAAACTATTGCCTTAATTCTAAGAATAAAGCTTTATCTACAAAATGACTAAATAAAATAAAATAGCTATGTAGATAGCATACTAAGGAGAGAATGCCATCTCAGATACTAGCTATGTGATTGTGGTCAAATCATTTAACATCAGTCTCCTCACTGGTAAAATAGGGATAATATTAGCACCTATCTCCCAGGGTCATTGTGAGGACTAAATAAGATATTATTTGTAAAGCACTTATCATAATAACTGGCATCTAGTGAACATGTAATAAAAATGTATTTCCTTCTCTCTTATATTTTACTGGATACTAGGGAATATAGCTTTTTACAAGGAATTTGTGGAAATTGTATTGCAAGAAAACTTTTAAAATTTGCTGTATTCCAAACTCTGTATAATTCCTAAATGAAAAGTTTCTATTTATTTAATAAAAATAGCTATGTGTACTACTAACCTGCATGGTTTTTTAAAATTATAAAATAGCAATAACAATTTGCACATTTAAATGGTAATAATATAGGCTAACTTATGGAGGGATCAAACCTTAAACACCAATATAATCACTACCACATAAAACATGCTCTTGTGATACATGCTCTTAGCCCAGCTGTAAAAACCACTTAGAAAATAATATCTTGAGAAATAAAGCCTTCCTAAGGTGTTTCAAAATAAGTATTATGTGTGTGTGTGTGTGTGTGTGTGTGTGTGTGTATATATATATATATATATATATATGTAGTCAGTGGGACGGAATTGCCAAATTACTTTGTACAGGAAAATAATTGATGAGTTATGTTTCTCACTGATGACTTTTGACTAGTGAAATGCTCTTTGATAGCAAAATGGAAAAATGGTGGGGGGCTTTGAATCACAAAAGGGAATAATAGCCTGTTTCTCTGTTCTGCTTTCAGGAAACTAGCAAAAGAGACAGTCTTTGTTTCAAAAACATTTGCTTTATTATAAAAGCAGTCAAATCCTAAATGTTCTTACATAGCAACTTTTTTCAGGATATTATCTAGCTAGGAGAGCACAGAACTCTAATTCCAAGGGGGTTTGCTTTGGCAAGAGACACTTCCCTCTTCTAAATCAGACTACTCCCTTAATTTGAGAAGTTTCTTCTTTTTCTTCCTATTAGCAGCTGCTCTGAAACCCCTAACCTTCCAATAAATAACTTTAAAAAATCCTACCCATTCTAATAGAGGAAGAGATACATTTAATATGCTAAAAGTGATGGTGTTTTGCAACTTGCTTCTGTCTGAAAAGTTCAAACATTTGTCTGGTCCCTTTCCTTCCTTTGGGCTGAAGTCTTACTTTTTCTGTTTGGGTGATTGTTAGTGGAATGTAGAGAAAGGGATAACTGCTATGGCCATTTTTTCTTTATAAAAATAATTTTATATTATTTTATTTTTTCCAATTATACATTAAAACAATTTTAACATTTTTAAAAAAAAGTTTTGAGTTCTAAATTACATCCCTCTTCTCTCTCCTCCCCCCTTTCTGAGTCAGTAAGCAAGCAGATATAGGTTATACATGTGCAGTCATGTAAAACATTTCTGTATTAGTCATTTTGTATAATAAGACTCAAACAAAAGTTAATGAAAGAAGGAAAGTGAATAATATCATGCTTCAGTCTTTATTCACTCATTATCAGGTGTTTTTTTTTCTGCAGGCAGATATTATATTTCATCATTAGTCCTTTGGAATTGTCTTAAATTCGTGTATTCCTGAGATTAGCTAGGTCTCTTCATTAAACAACATTGCTGTTACTGTGTACAATGTTCTCCTGGTTCTGCTCACTTCATTTTGCATCAGTTCAGGTAAATCTTCCCAAGATTTTCTAAAAATCAGCCTGCTTGTCATTTTGGACAACATAATATTCCATCACAATCATATGCCTTGTTTAGCAGCTCCCCAATTGAAGAGCATCCCTTCAATTGCCAATTCTTAGCCACCACAAAAAAAGCTGCTATAAATACTTTTATACAAATAGATCCTTTTCCCTTTCTTATGTATTTGGGTTATAGACCTAGAAATGGTATTGCTGAATCGAAGGGGTATGCACAATTTTAAAGCCCTTTGGGCATAATTTCAAATTGTTCTCCAGAATGTTTGGAGCAAGTTTATGTGATTATAATCTTCACTTTAATATTTCTTTGTTTATTCCCATTTTATATTACAGGTTCCAGCTTGAATATTGTGATTTAATTCATAAAATTTGGGAGCTTGTGTTGGGGACTGACGTGATAAAGGAAAGAAATTCCTCACTAAAAAAAAAAAAAGATATAATGGTGAATGGCCACATTTATACAATTAGATCTAAAAGCAGAAAGCCAAACTCTGCAAAAGCCAGAATGCCCTTCCTCGTTTGAATTTCAGGATAGGCCTTCTTGGTGAAAACAGCTGGAATAGAATGCAAAAAGTCCTTGGTCCGGCAGCATTCAGTCCTTCTACACTCTAGAAGAGAGAATTTGTTATTCTAGATTATGAGCAAGTCCTAGCAAACCTGCTTCTGCCTAGAATAGCTACAAATTGTTTCTGTAGATCCCAATTCAATCCTAGATGTCCTGCTGGTAACTGCAGGTAACCCTGTTGTTTCCTCTCATTCGAAGAGAGATCAGAGTACTGGTTCTAGAACAAGAGGATTCAAATCCCACCCCTGATGCTTTACTATCTATATGAACTTGGATAATTCACAACCTCCCTGGGTCTCAATTTCCCCAGTTTTAAAGTGATGACATTTGACTAAATGGTTTCTGAGGTTCCTTCTTGCTATCTAGCATCCTATCAACATAAATTCATAGAGGGGGAAAAAAGGAATAGGAGATATTTGAAAAGATTGCAATTTTAATAGAATTATAGATAAGTAGTAGAGTAGAATCTACCACAAGTAATGTTTCTACCTTATAAAAACTTCTGTTTCACTTTCTTTTTCTACAAATTCTATATCATGCTAATTCTTTTTTTTTTTTTTTTTTTTTTTTTTTTTTTTTTTTGGGCTGAGGCAATTGGGGTTAAGTGACTTGCCCAGGGCCACACAACTAGGAAGTATTAAGTGTCTGAGGCCAGATTTGACTCAGGTCCTCCTGACTTCAGGGCTGATGCCCTATCCACTACACCACCTTGCTGCCCCTATCATGCTAATTCTTGCATAAGATTTTGAAGGTCTCCAGTTAAAATAATATATAAAAGCAAGATCTTACTATTATTAAAAAGAAATGAACAAGGTAATCTAGTTATTTTTAATAATATTTTATTTTCCCTCAATAATATGTTAAAATATTTTTAACTGTTTTTTTTTTTAACATTTTGAGTTCTAACAGCTGACTACTTTAGCAGCAATACATGGTAAATGGACCATTATCTGAGGAGTTTCCAGTCTTTGCAAATTTAGTAACCTTTTTCTTTTAATTTATCAAATTATCAGCCTTTGGTGGAAAGAAAAAAAAGAAAGTAGTCAATTTCTGCCAATTAAAATTGGTATAACTTCATTTATAAACTAGAAAACTGATGTGTATATTTATTATGGAAGATAAAACTGGCTCAGGAATTAATCTGCCTGTCTACAAAGGACACACCCTATGTTGATAGATGATAAATATACTTCAGAAATAAAGTTACAATTTAAAAGGCTACTTGAGCATTTGTCATTATTGTATAATCTTTCTTAATGTTAACATATTTTTTAATAATATGAAATTTGCAGGTTATTTTTTATTGATTGCTTTTTAGATTGCTTGCTTCTTCATGAATTCTAAAAGGATTAGTAGTTTAAACTAATTACTAAAATGGGTATTAGGCACAGATTATTTCTGGGATTTATTTTTAATAGGCCACTAATCCTATATATGATAAAAGTAGGTTCTTAATAGGTTCCATCTCAGAGTAACACTTATATCTTTCCCAAGATTTGGAGGGTCATCTTGATATTTATTGACAAGTTATTAGATTTCTCAAAAAGAAAAGAAAAAATCATCTATCCCCCTCAATTCTTTATCCTTTTGTCCTTTTTCTTCTTAGAGATTTTTTTTATACCTCAAACTGATGATTTTTTTTTTGAAGTTTCCAATAGTTTTACATTAATGCAATGACATGGGATTACTTTATTTTCTGTTAATGGTCTTCCTCAAAAACACAGGAAATGATTACGTTTTAAGTATGGATCAAGTCCTGGGTATCAACGTTTGTTTAATTTTCTGAAAATAGGAGTGATTTTAACATCTTAGGAATCAAAATTTAAACAAAAATACTGCATATAATAGGATTCAAGTTGCTATAAAAACAAAATTATTTTCAATGTTTTTCTTTCCAACTACTTATTAATCTTATGTCAAACATTATTTTGTGTAACAATAAAATTAATGAAGTATATTTGATCTAACACAAAGCCTTCCTTGCATATAATAGATACTCATTAACTATTTAAAGATCTATTTAATTTGGATTAGATCTATATTAACCCTTGTTTGATGTCTACAAAAAACAGCTTGGACCATTAGATATTGGAGAAATTTTGTTGTAATATAATAGAATCAAAAGTACAGGAGACGCAAATAAAGTAATTGTAGTACAGCCTTTTAAAATTATATGTGTGTGTATGTATATATATATATATATATATATATATTTAAATTATGTAACTGATGTTCCCAATTTTTATAATCCATTGTTCTTTGTTCTTTGCATTGTTTAAATTTTTGTATTTGCTGATAATTAAATTCACAAAATTTTTTAAGAGTTAGTTTTTAACTGCAAAGGATGGCTAAATAAGGGAATTCCTGCTGCAATTAGCTTTCTGACTTGAAATTTACAGTTTTGTACCTATTACTGGGAGAATGCAAAAGCTACTTCTGTTTGCCTGCTACCAAATTTAATTTGTTTAACTGGGATCAAGGAAGAGATCTGTAAGTAAATCAATTTAGGCAAGCGAAACAAATCAATCATATTTGGCATGAGCCAAAGAGAAGCTGCCTCTGAAACTTGCCTGGGAAAATGATACATGCCCAGCTATTTGTGAGCTCCACCCAGCCTTTTGCAGGGAGCAGTGTTGTACGTGCAGCCATCCACGATGAAGTTTATACACGTTTGGGAATGAGGTTCAGTTTGCTGCTTCGATTTGGCATTCAGTGGCAGCCAGAATGACATTACCTAGATTGCATAAAGGTTTGAACCAGAGGGACTTAAGTCCCATAGGATATTAGTCCTGCTCCATTAGTTCATAGGACTGGGGAGAATTATAGAACAATTTTAGACTTGGAGGGTATTATAAAGCTAGTCCCTGTCTAGAATATCAGAAATGTCCCTTGTATTGGAATAGGAGATGAGGACTTTCAATTTTGACACTAAATTCCTGATTAAAGACTCCAGGGAAACTTGTAAAAGCAAGAAAAATCTGTTCTGCATAGATGACCAGTTCAGACCAAATGATTGACAAGTGTAAAAAAGAATAATTTTGCTCTTTTTTAAAATGCTTTGATCCCTAGCAAGCATTAAGAACATAAAATATTTCAATTACAGTATGTCCTCAGGTGTCTTTTTGCTACAGAAACTAAATTGAAATGATTATTCTGACTGAGTCCATCTATCTTTCCTAGTAGGAGTTGAATTCAAATACTATGTAAAGTTGTTCATTCAACAGCTGAATTTATTACCAAAGTAGGCAACATTGTACTAGGTGCCTTTACTTGGAAATATCTAGTGAGGAAAAACCTACTAGCTCTCAGGGCTGCCCATTCTATTTTTCAATTACTGTAAATTGTTAACTTTTTCTTTTTATCAAGTCTAAATTTGCCTAATCACTCTTCCATCCATTGCTGCTAGTTCTGACTCCTGTTGCTAAAGGAACAAATCTAACTTTTTCCCCATTTCTTTCAAATGGGAAGATAGCTGTCACATCCCTTCCTAAATTCTCTCTTTTCTGGATTAAACATTATCAACTACTTTAACTAATCCTCCTATAGACCCTTTACTCTTTAGCTTAATAATGTCTTTTTTAAAATGTGACTTAAACACAATAATCCAAATATGACCTAAGCAGGATAAAGGACAGTAGAAGTATCATCAGCCTTGTCCTGGATGTCATGCTTCTCATAATGTGAACTAAGGTCATATTAATTTTCTTGGCAGCTAAATCACATTACTGATTCATATTAAGTTTGCAGTCAATTAGTATTCCCAAAGTTTTCATTGTCTAGTTATACCTCTTACATCTTATATTTAAAGCTGATTTTTTAAACTCTTTTTTCCATTTATTCCTATTCAATTTCATCTGATTGGATCTGGACCAAAGTTCATAAAAACTGTATTCCTTCTACCCATACTCAGAGATGTAACCTCTGAGGCACAAGAGGATCAAAAAGATTATAAAGGGACAAGTCTCCCCAAAAGCTGCAAGTAGTCTATGATTATATTGGCTTTGAGAGAAACTTTCACAGAGAAACTGAAGTGACTACATGGGGAGACAAAGAAAGGCCGAAGTGACTATACAAGAGAGAGAAGAACCAGAGCATTGTTCCAGATGTCATGTTGAACAACGAGCAGAGAAATGACCAGTAATCGCTGCTCATCTGCCAGCCAGGCACAGGGGACAATGGAGAAGAATAAAATGGCACCTGAATCCAGATACTAATCAGACATGACAGATTCATAGGTGACTAGGACTGATGATTAAAACTGAGTGCAGAACAAGCCAAAGCAGCACAGATGGTTGCAGATACACCCTGAACTAGTCCTCAGTCCATTTGCTTTTTTCATCTTCCATACCTGGAACACTGCCCAGGAAAGCCAGTAACATTGATACTGTTTTTCCTGCTCAATCCCCTCACTTCCCATTTCCCCTCCAACTGCTGTAGAAAGGAAAGATAATCATTCTTCCCTTAGCTGCCAGCTGCTGACAGCCTAGGGAAGCCTTATTATTTGCTATTCATTAACATTACAATGTATTTGAGGCTGTTATTAAACTATTGGCTGTTTACCACAGTTTTGTTGGTCAGTGAGTGCACGCAGATTGAGAGAAAAGAAATTAACCCCAAAAAGGATAACAAATTTTTCTCAGTTCTGTCTAAATTGGAAGCAGAGCACTAAGAGAGAAAGATTTTTTTGTTAGTTTAGCAATATGCCAAAATACATAATAACAATAATAATAATAATATCTCATAAATGCATATTATAACAATTCTAAGGTACCACTTCACACCTGTCAGATTAGGTAAGATGACAAGAAAAGATTATGATGAATGTTCTTAAAAGGGATAGGGAAAACTGGGACACTAATGCATTGTTGATTGAGTTATGAACTGATCCAATCATTCTGAAGAGCAATTTGGAACTATGTTCAAAGGGCTATAAAACTATGCATACTTATTAATCCAGCAGTGTCACTGTTGGGTCGGTATCCCAAAAAGATCATATGTACAAAAATATCTGGAGCAGCCCTTTTGTAGTGGCAAGGAACTGGAAATTGAGGAAATGCTCATCAATTGGGGAATGGCTGAATAAGTTATGGTACATGAATGGAATGGAATATTATTGTTCTATAAGATATGAACAGGCTAATTTCAGAAAAGCCTGGAAAGACTACATGAACTGATGCTGAGGGAAATGAGCAGAACCAGGAGAATATTGTACACAAAAAAACAAGAAGATTGTATGATAATCAACTGGGATAGACTTGGTTCTTCTCACCAATACATTGATCTAAGACAATTCCAGTAGATGGAATGGAAAATTCCATTTGCTTTCAGAGAAAGAACTATGAAGAGTAAATGTGTATCAAAGCATACTATTTTCACCTTTTGTTTGTATGCTTTTTCTTTCTAGTAGAATTTCCCTTTTGATTTTTCTTTTACAACATGATTAATATGGAAATGTTTAAAATGATTATACACGTATAACCTATTATCAGATTGCTTCCTGTCTTGGAAAGGAGGGAGAAAAAAAATTGGAACTAAAAATCTTACAAAAATGAATGTTGAAAACTATTTTTACATGTATTAGGAAAAAGTAAAATACTATTGAAATTTTAAAAGAAAAACAAGTATTATTTCATTTGTATCCTTCCAACAACCTTAAGAAGTAAGTACTATCATTATCCCCATTTTAGAAATGAAACTTGAGATAAACAGAAAATAAGAGACTTTCTCTGAGTTGCATAGCTAGTGTCTGAGGCAGAATTTGAATTTGTCTTCCTGATTTCATGTCCAGTCCTCCATCTACTGTGCCTCCTGGTTGCCTCATTTCATATATGCACATATATTGTATATTCATAACTACCAGATAGCTTTTGAAACTCAAAGAAAAGCTGACATAGAAATGAGGCATAAGAATAGAGATGTGGGTTAAAGGAGTAAGTATATGTATATATTTTGATTGTCCTGCAATTGGATAACATCAAGAGTTGGCCAACTCTTAGCACTAAGACATTTACCCAGTTGACTATTTTTATAAATTTAAAGCTAGAAAGAACTTTTAAAAGGCTCTAATCTGTTCCCTTCTTTTTTAAGATAGGGAAACTGAGGTTCAGAAAAGGTAAGGAACTTGCCCCAGGTCATATAAACAGTAAATGGTAAATCTGACATTCAATCCCTAGCCTTATGACTACAAATACTAATGTCTTTCAACTGTGCAGGGATGTCTAGATCTTTGTGGATCTTCATTACATCCTCCAGTGTGTTAGCTATATTTCCTAGTTTTGTGCCAACTACAATTTTACTAAATATACTAATTATACTTTTATCTAAGGCACTGATAAAAATATTAAACAGCACAAGGTCAATATACAACCCCAGTGGATGCTACTGGAAACCTTCCAAACTGACATAGAACCATTAATGGTGCTGATCATTCCACCAGTTCTGAATCTACTAAACTATTCCATCATCTGATCCATATAACTTTTCCTCAAGAAATGTATGAGACTTTGTCAATACTTTGATAAAACATAGATAAATTATATATGTGTAATGTACACATAATTTATCTATGTTATATATATATATATATATATATATATAATTTCCTTGATCTACCAGTCTAGTAACACTTCTGAAGAAAGGGAATAAAATTACACCAGTTTGACCTGTTCTTGATGAAGCCATGCTGGCTAGCTATGATTATTACTTCCTTTTCCATAATCTACTAACCATTCCTTTAATCATGACACAGTGGAAATAAAACGATCTGGAGTCAGAGGTCTATTTCCTGAGCTTGTATAAGATTCTATCCCTGCCACCTCCTCCCTACTGTTTTTTTTTTAATCATAACATTTGCCCTTCTTCAATCTTGAAATTTTTCCTTTTTCAAATTCTTTCAGAGTTCACTAATAATGAATCAACAATCATATTTGCCAGTTCTTTCAGTACCTAAGACTGTAGTTCACCTTTAGCAAGAGACTTTAATCCATCTAGGGCAGTTGGGGCTAGGATGGAGGGAAGGTAGAATGGTCTCTCAACAGATCTTCTTACTCATTTGGGATATTAATCTCCTTTTATCTATTTTTTACTTTGTCCTTTTCCAGTCCAAAGCTCATTCCCAATGGTGTAGAAAACAAAGTGAGCTCCTCTACAGTTTCTTCATTGGTAATGTCTAAAACAGAATTCTTCTCTCTGCTAAATCACACCTCTTTCAAATTCTCTAGGAGAAATTTGTCTGAACCTCCACTCTTGCCTTCAAGAACCTCTGGTCTCCAAAAAAAAAAAGAACCTCTGGTCTCTTATGACAAGAAGAGCTATAATAATTACAATGGGGACAGATACCAATTATGTAGAGATTTAAGGTTCACAAAGAGCACATTATCTCACTTTAAACTTTACCACTGTTATGTGAAATAAGTTCTACACGGTTTTCTAGACTCCTATTTTACACTTGAAAAAACTGATACTGGGACAGAATTCTTCTCTCTGCTAAATCACACCTCTTTCAAATTCTCTAGGAGAAATTTGTCTGAACCTCCACTCTTGCCTTCAAGAACCTCTGGTCTCCAAAAAAAAAAAGAACCTCTGGTCTCTTATGACAAGAAGAGCTATAATAATTACAATGGGGACAGATACCAATTATGTAGAGATTTAAGGTTCACAAAGAGCACATTATCTCACTTTAAACTTTACCACTGTTATGTGAAATAAGTTCTACACGGTTTTCTAGACTCCTATTTTACACTTGAAAAAACTGATACTGGGGCATTGAGTGACTTTTCCTTGATCATAAAATTATCAGAAGAGAAATCAAACCAAACTCTCTCCCGGACAGATCCTTGACATCAACTTTTGTATCCATTTTTTGTTTCTTACCCTCACTTCCTTCTCTTTTATGTACTTATCCTTTTGAAATCCTTGTTTTTAACATGCTTCTTATATAGCCACATTGTTCTCTTTGATAATTCCCTCTTTCCTTCCTTAGCAGAATAAATTGTTTCTTGAAAGCTCAATGTCTTTCTTGAGTCAATTTTAGGTTTGGGGTTTCAGGGCATGGGATCCTACCTAGCCTTTCTTAACTTTTTGAAATCTACTTCCTTAAAGTCTATAGGTATACACCAGACTGCCTATGGTTATGTATTACAAACTTTAATACAGATTGATCATTGCTTCCCTTCAACTCCAATTCCCTAAGTCAATTTTTCCGTATTGGTCAGAATTAAAGTTAGAATAGTTATTAACTTTTTAGTGTCTTCGTTCCGAAAATAGAGGCACCAAATAGCCAAACAAACCAAGAATTCATGAGCAACTCTGCTTTTATTAGAGACAGACTTTTAGTATCCATCTTCAGTTGTCTAATTGAAGTTCTTTATGACAACCAGAGCCTATCACTAAGCCAGTTTTGTATTTCGCTTGAGAAACATGTCACTCAATTTTTCCTTTTGATCTCACACAACTGTTCTCCACTATACTATTCCTTCTCAATTTCCTTTATTTCCAACAAATGAATATCTTCTTGTCATATAATGTTACCCTACCACCTTTCTATCTCCTTTGATCTTTTGGAAGATTGTATTCCATTCCATTGGTCTTGACAATCAGAATACTTGCTCCCCATTGGTGCTACCAGTTCAATTGTTTTCAATTATGTATGACTTTTTGTGGCCACATTTTGGGTTTTCTTGAAGAGATATTGGAGTGATTTGCCATGTCCCTCTCCACTTCCAGACTTTTTCCCGTAAACTTTGCTAAGCAAACTCTTCTCCTTTCAGGAGATTATTCAAATTTATCATCTAATTTTGCTTTTAGTAGCTGTTTTCTATAGATCTCTAGGACATTCTTCTTTCTTCCTCTATAAATTCAGTGTTTGACTTATAGTTTTTCTCTACTCTGCATTTTTTGCTTTCATATATAGATAGTCCTCAATATGTTCAATTCTTATAAATCCATTCTTCCACTATAGCTAAACTGCACATAGAGATGGTCACATCCTTCATCTTGTCTTTACTCATAAGTATTCCACATTCCTGTTGATGAACTCCTAAATTACTTTATGTGATAATTCCCTCTTTTCTACTTCCTTACAACTCCTAACCATTATCCTCATCATGATAGTTTTTGATCTCTCTGTTCTTTTCCCAGGCCATCACATTGGCTACATACTCTTCTCCTTTCCTTATCTTAAACCTTTATGAATCAACTGCTCCTCACCCTCCATTCCTTGCCCACTTGTTCTAACACTGATCATATTTATCCACATCATAAGTCTGTATTCTTCCATCTTGTCACCTTCCTTCCTATTTATAGGCTATTGAACAAATCTAGAGTTAATCATGAAACCTTGCTGACTGAATCCATTAAAAATGAATGTTTTACTAGACCTATTGCACAAGCAAAAATTCTCTTCTTCTATAACTGATCCAACCCTACATAACAGCTGATCTATACCACACATCTTTCACTAACCCTACCAATCAAGTACCTCATATTTTATAGAAAAATTGGAAACATTTTCAGGGACTACCCTTTTCTTCCCTCCTCCTCATCTCATATTACTTAGATAACTTTTTCAGTTATCTCCTTCTTTCATTTCAGAAAAAGAGGTAACCATTCTCCTTGTCAAGATAAGACCCTTTCCATGTCCTCAAAATATTTCCTATTAACTTCTACAGCAAATTTCTCTCATTATTATTACCATTCTCTCTCTTATCTTCAATCTTACCCTATCTACTGGCTCTTTCCCTGCCACCGACAAACATGCTCCTGTCTCCTCAATCTTTAAAAATTCTTATTTTGTTATTTCATTAAATCATCCTTTCTAATTTTTATCTTATATCATTTCCTTTTTGGACTAAACTCTATAAGAAAGGGTTTTGGTTTTTTGTTTGTTTGTTTTAGCATTTTGATGCCTCTACTTCCTCTTTTCTCACTTTTTCCTAAATCCTGTATAATCTGGATTCCAACCTCATCATTCAACTGAAACTGCTCCCTCCAAATTACCAATGATTTTGTAACTACCAAATCAAATCTTTCTTGTAATCTCTTGGATATTTGATGTTATTCATCACCTTGACCTTTTAGAAGCTCTGTTGTCTCTGAGTTTTCATGACATTGCTCTCTCCTGGTTTTCTTTCTACCTGTGCAACTATTTCATTTTAGACTCCTTCATTTATGTCATGCTCATTAACTGTAAATAATCTTGAACGTTCTGTCCTGGGACCCTTCTCATTTTGCTCTTTACTCTCTCACTTTATGATTTCATCAACTCCCATAGATTCAATTTTGACTCCCAGATTTTGTGGCCTATTCTAGTCTCTCTGTTGAGTTATATTCATATATTTCCAACTGCCTCTTAGACATTCAGAATTCGGTGTCCCTTAGACATGTCAAACTTCATATGTCCAAAAAAACCTCATTAGTTTTCCTCAAACCTTCCCTTCTTCCCAACTTCTTTATTATTTATCATCAAGGGCACCAACCACCATCCTCCCAATGTCCCAGGTTCAAAACCTCAGTATTATCCTGTAGTACTTACTCTCCCTCACCTGGCATATGAAATCCATTGCCAAATCTTATCATTTCTACCTTAACATCTCTCAAATATGTTTCCTTTTCTTCACTCATATAAGTACCTTGATAAAGGTGCTATAATAACAGCACAGTTGTTGTAATTGTTGTCTCATTTTCAAAGAGAACCAATAACATAAGGTGATATCTTTAAATGAGACAGAGTTGTACAGAGTCACATGGTAAAGGCATAATAAATGCCTATTTAAACTCCTTTTCAAGTTAGCCAATTTGCAGAGTAGACATAATTTGGATACCAAGTCTTACTCCTATGATTACTTACTTACTCTATAATTACCTTCATATATTAATATCTTCTGTGAGTAATGATAAATTGATACCTAAGAACATGTGAACACACATCTGTTGCTCTTGTCTGATATCAACTCTGTAAATTAATGAACACTAATGTTGGAATTATTCTTTTTATTCCTGCTGTTTTTTATAGTATCCAGATTAATAACTATATCTGAATACTTTTCTCCTTCCTTTTCTTTTCCTTTAAAATGCAAAGGCTTCTTAATCATGTTGGCTAATCTCCAAGCAAATCCGTTCTTCTCAGCCCTCATTAGATATATTCCATCCCTGGCAAGAGCCCATCATTACTGGAGGTTATGCCAAGATAGCGAATTCTAAATCCTATTCTCTGACTTCATTGCTTTAGACAGCCTTAGACAGCTGTTCACTTTACTGTCCTTTTCTTCAGTTGGCAACAATATTGAAGACATATCTCTGTGTGCCCCTACATTACTTAGTTTCCTTCCCACTGGCTCATAATCTCTAGCAATTGTTTCTAGGTTGTTTCTGGAAATATCATTTATGCACACAAGAAACACTAGAAGGAGATATTGGTGCTCAACTCTGACATCAGTAGAAGACTTCTATTACCTTCTGAATGGGCAAGTTGAGGACAGACAATGTGCAGGCTTATTATTCCCATCAGGTCAGCACATAGCTATCTCCAGATGTCCCAGGAGAGTTCCCCACCTCTAGAACACATTTAGTCTTGCTAATTCCTTCTCCTTAATTCTTGGTGAAATCCTGTGTCCAGCTTATTCTTCATGGAACATGAAAAACTTCTTCAGGAGATCTAAACCTATATCTTCTACGAGAGAAGCCTGTCATATTTTTAAAACTAGGAAGGGTCTTCAGTTTAATTTAATGCCATGAGTATTAACCTAGAGTCTGTGGACTTAGTTTTCAAAATTATTTTTATAATTATATATAGTTTATATAATTAGTTTATAATGTTATGTACTTTATCTTATGCATTTAAAAACAATTCTATCAAGCTTCACCAATTGCCAAAAGGGTTCAGGACATACAAAAAATTAGTCCAGTCCTCCCATTTTATCTCTCTAGGAGGGAAAGGGGTTTGCCTATGGCAAAAAAAACCCCAGAAATAAGAGTGATGTCCTTTATAGCATACTAAACAGTTTACCTTTTCTTTTTTTAATAGTGTTTTTTCAAATATTTATAAAAAAATAGTTTTTAACATTCACTTTTGTAAAATTTTGTGTTCTAAATTTTCTTCCCCTCTCACTTAACTCCTTCCTCCCTAAGACAGCAAGCATTCTGATAAAGGTTAAATATGTGCAATCCTTTTAAATATATTTCCATATTTACCATGTTGTTCAAGGAAGATCAGACCAAAATGAAGAAAAAAAATCAAACAGACAAAAAAGTGAAAATACTATGCTTCGATCCACATTCAATCTTCATAGTTCTCCCTTTTCTAACAAATTCTTTTATTACTTGTGAAAAGACTAAGACAAGAGTGCTAAAGTTCTTTTCTTTTTTACTTCTGTCAGCAAGGAAAGTGGAGAAAGGAAGGAGGCGTTAGGGGAAATAAACAGTTATATAGTGCTTACTATGTGCCAGCTCTATGCACAGGCTTTTACAAATACCTCATTTGATCCTCACAATAACCTTAAGCATAAGTACTATTATTGTTTCCATTTTACAGTTGAGGAAACTGAAGCAGAGGTTAAGTGAATTGCTCAATGTCATTGCTGTGTTTTTTGTTGTTTGTCCTTTGCTCTCAAAGAGGACCATGGTATCAGGAAGGTGATACCATGATGTACAAATGAATTGGATTTAAGTAAGGGAAGGCTGTGCAAAGTCACAAGCCTCACACATTATTACTTGAGGCCACAGTCTTCCTGATTTCAGGCCTACTGCTCTATCCACTTCACCACCAACTGCCATAATCAGTAATTAGCAGACCCTAGCCAGCTCCCCAAATGCTCCTAGCCAGTTTTCATTGGAAGGAATCAGAAGAAATAACTGTACTTAGAATATGTAGCCTTCTTTCCAGAGGGATGAAATCTTAAAAGTTCTTTCTCACTTTGTAACTTATTGATTCAGTAGATTCTAGATACATTTGCTTTTAGTTCTGCTCTATTATATTGACAAGTCCTTTGGAGCAGGGATTATGTTTTAGGGTTTGTTTGTTTTTTTCATCTGTATTCCCTCAGGGTCTAGAACAAAACCTTCCGTGCAGTACATCCTTAAACATGTTTATTGAATTAAATTGCTTACCTTTCCTGTCTTTTTCCACAATGGTGAAATAAGAGTAAGAGCTACCTGACAGGTATTTCACAATCATTAGTTAACTGATTAAATAAGTTAAGTGATTTGTAAAAAGTGTAATAAAGTGTAATAAAACCTTTAAAAGCCAATTCAAATATCAAATATCTGCCTGCAGTTAATCTAATTAGAAAAAGAAAAGGTGAGGTTTGATAGGATACTATATTAAAAAAAACAAGACCAGGATCACAGATGGTTCTAAATCCTAATACTCTGAAAGCTTTTTTCACACTCATTCACAACTCCCTAATTAGGTAACATTTAGTGCAAAAGGGTAATTGTATGAAAAATCACAAAGCAATATAATTAGGAGAGGCTGAGAATCTTGGCTCTGAATTTATGATACTACTTTCAATCTTCTTTAAAAAATATTTACTAGGGGTTAAGTTAAAAAAAAAATGAAGCAAATTATATACAGTGATTTAGTAATTCTACTCCTGTAATATCTCCAATATCCACAAAATTAGTTATTTTAGATCAACACATAACTAGGATGTGGTCACTAACATCTTGCCCCAGAACACTGAAATTTAGAAGGAGACAATAGAACTTCTATAGTTTTGATGGGGAAGAAAATTATGATAGCATCAAGTTAGCAAGAGAAATTAGAAGCCACCAAATAGTCCTTCTTCCTTCCCCTATAGCTCAATAAAAATGACTCAATTCTTTTCTGCCAAGAATGAGCCTCAGAATGTTCCTGGGTTTCTTTCTTGAGCACTAGTCCCTTAGCTTCCCTCACCTTCCATTAAATTTTATGTCTAGAAGTCCACAAACCCTCTTTGACTACATCATTTTAATTTTATTTTCACAAATTGATTTGTGGGTTCCTTTTATGCTTCATGTACCAGAGAACATTCTGTAATGCTTATCTCTAGAATTAGCATTGTTAGCTACATATGTGTTATAGCTATGTGTTTATTTATCTATTACTATTATTATTATTATTGTGCTATAAGGGGACTTAGCAACTTATTTTGAGTTGAGAGTCATGGGTTACTATGTATTTTTTACTTATTATGTGATGATCACAGAACATTGCATCCTTTCTGACTATTAGCAAGAATATTTCTTCAGATAACTTTTATTTCATGATGATTATCAACTTTTATAAAAGACAGTTTTGTGGAAAGAACAGTTAATCCCAAAGAATTTTACAATTGGCATGTGTTGGAATCCGCAAATAATATCATAGTAGCAGCATCTGTTTATAGCTGTCACATGGATGACATTATATTCAGGACTTTGTCAGATTATCTAGAGAGAAATTAGCTCTAGTTCTATTAGAGTTCAGCAGATTGTAGGTCAAATCCAGTTATAACAGATTCTCTAGTGGTACTAGAATTTGATTATTTAAGTAGTGCTTGCAATAAGTCAATGTTGGTATACCAGATGCTTTTCTTATCTGAGATCAAGGGGCTGGAGAATGAAATGTTGAGTTTGTACTTCAAGGGCCACCAAGAAGAGCATCTATAGCTCATATGTTGTTACTTTCTAGCTGCTTAGAAAGTATATTTAGAGGATGTTCAGAATGGGAAAGTATGTAGAGTGCACTTTGTACTTGTGTGGAAATTTAATCCTTCTTTCCTCTTCCTCTTTTCCACTATCCAACCCATACTGTAGTCCAAGAAAATGTTTTTCTTCTCCAACTTCATTGTGTCCCTTTTAAAGTTACACAGAGGTGTTTACTTGCATATACGTATATACGTATATATATATATATATATATATATATATAAATATATATAAAAAACTTTGATTACATCATATCATTGCAAAAGAAAAGTTCAGCATAATATTATTTCCATAGTTTGGTGGATGGTGCTGGTAACTATATTGTCAATACAGGAAAATATATAGGATTTTGAAGACAAATAGGCATGGGAAGCAGAATAACCAATTCTCTTAGAGTTTAAGGCCCACTTATTTCCACTGGCTTATTCACCATCAACAAAGTGGGTCTCAATTTAAGTAGTTCTAAATTAAGAATGTGATGGAATCAATTCAAGAAACATTTATTTAGTGTCTGTACTAGGGGATGGAAATACAAAGATGAGACCAATAACTTGTCCTCAAGGAACTTTCTGTTCAAGAAGTAGGATAAGATGTGTTAATAACAGTCTTCATAAAGATAGTACTTAAACGAGGAAGATAGTACAAATATTGCTTTCCCCATTATACAGGTAAGGATATTAAGGCTCGGAGAGTCAAATTGACTTTTAAGTATCGTCAAAGTAATTCAGTCATTAATATATCATCATCAGTATAATGTTCTGTGGACATTATTTTAGTGGGATTTGAGTCAAATCATTTGCTTTCTTTCCCTCACAAATTCAAATTTTCTTTTTCTCTCTGAAAACTAGTCCCCTTAAAAGTAGATAGATTTGCTAACCCTTCAAAATTGTTACCATCTTGCCTCTACAATCAATTAAGGGAAAGTAGATTTTATTCTTTAAATATATTATCCTGGTATTCAGTATTTAAATAGTGCACACATTCTTATTGTAGGGTGTCTGTCTTATACAAAGTTATTGCCAAACAGTTCTGAGTGAGAGTCAAACACTCCCTAGATACCCTTGGCCTTTGCCTGAATCCCTTAACTGAACTGCTTGGACCCAAGCATCTATTCCACACAGCAAACTGGGAGGATAACAAGAGCTTTGTATAACCTGCCAAGTTCTAAGGAAGACCTCGCCCACGACAGTCATAGGATTATTATCTCTGGTTATATCCCTTCCCTGTTTTTCCCCATCCTATTTTGGAGGTATTGGGTGCCCTAGTTTGGGAATTAGATGCTTCACTAGGTTCTTTCTCTGTTTTTCCTGACTACTTCTCTGTGCCCCACCTCTAAGCCTCAAACCTTCCCTTAGTGAATTAAAATGTATCTTGCTATTAAATTGGTGACCCAAATAAGTCTTAGATAAATAATCTCAGCTACAACAAAGTTTAAGACATATTAAAATAAAAAATGTTTTAAAAGTTTGTCTTAGAAAATTGTCTTATCTTAGAAGATATATTACTCTTCGAGAAAATCTTGCTCAAATCAACTTAGTCAGGGTCCTATGACCTTTAACATAGGCATACCAAGAATAGAGATGGATTTGGAAGGTGTTGAGGATGCAGCTGTCATTGATCTTGTGACACAAAATTTTCATCATCCTAATCCTTTAGTGTTCTCTGTGTCCAAGACCTTGGTCAGCTTACAGCATAGATAATCATGTGAAATAGAGCTCTTTGTGCTTTTACCTGATGGTTATAGGCAACCTCCCAGTGGAAAAGAGTACAACCATTGTTAAGTTATTGGCAGCAGGTGCCACTTTTCTGCCTCAATATCTTACCTTTCATGTTCTGTACCATTTTGAAAAATGGGAATAATATTTGCTTGTACATTACCCATCTTCATTAGCAAGCTATAACACTAGATAGATGGAATCATTTTTACTATTAATAACAGCTGTCTGACAGCATTTGAAAGGAGTTACTATCCTTGAGAGCTTTAGCAGAGTTTCCCTGTTTATAAAATAGCCTTGTCTAACACTAAAAGCATGCTGAAACAGATACATGATCAAGAAGAGGTAGAAATAAATTTGATCTGCCACAATAATGAATCAACAGTTCCACTAAAGACAGAATTCCAAGTTTCCCATATGCCCTGTAGCACTCAATAATACTGCAAAGACCAACCCCTAGTAGAGGAAACAAATAAAGTGGCCTGTGATTTATGTTGGTAGAAATTGTTTTCAAGTACACAGAACCAAGAGTTTTCAAGGTTGTCATAGGGATCAAAAAACAAAAAGCCCTGAATCATTATAAATAGTGTAGCATGAGAGTCAAGTTGCTAACTCAGAAAAGACAAAATGATAATTGGGAAAGGTTCAAATAAGGATAAATAAAAGAATCTAGGAATCAAAGTAGATTCCCTGTGAGGATAGGCTTTAAAAAGAAGATTCTTTAGTCTAGAAAAAAATAAATCAATCTTATTAACAAACATTTTTATTAAGCACCTGTTATATGTGGACACTCAGGGACTCAAACAGAAAAATGAAAGTTCTTGCACTAAACGAGCTTATTTTCCATTGGCTAAGGATCAAAGATAAAGATAGTAGCCATGTTCAACTTAAGTCAACAATCATCTATTAAGTACCTAACACTATACATAGTCCTATTGCATCAGAGGGGGATAGAAAGCAGAGGAAGTTACAAAGATAAATAAGACTGTGAACTTGTTTTAGAAGAACTAGAACTAGAATTAAGAAGGGGAATATAAAAATCCTAAAAATGATAATACAAATTTAAATATAATTGCATTAAGATCCTTATGAAGCTTAAGAAATTCAGATGAAGGAAATAATTATTTGAGGAAGAAAAGGAACATGGGAGGGAACACTTCATGAAAGCAATGGTATTTGAAATGAACCTTGAAGAACACTCAGTGTTCTTTTCACCAATGCTATGTTGACATCTTCTGTTACCTCCCCTCCTCCATCCCTGTGTATGACATTCAGGAAAAATCAAGGAGTCCAGTTTGTGTGGAGTACAGTGGACATTAGCATGAGTAGTGTGAGATGGGGACAGAAAGGTAGTTATGAGCCAAACAGTGGAGGAGGCAGGCTGATGTAATGGAAAGAATCCTGGATTGGAGCCCTAGCTTTTCTTTTAACTGGCTATGTGACCTTGAGTGTTCCTCTTATTGTGAGACGGTAACTCTGGGGCTCAGGTGAAAGAAGGTATAGGTAGTACCTCATACAACCCATGAAAGTTGTCAAAATATCTCACACTCTGATTGTTCAAGGCAATTTCATAAATACAATGGAATGGATCCCCTTCCCTAAAGGTCTGAAAATTTCCCATAGGACATTTGTGCAGTTCTAGGAAACATTCCAATATAATAATAGACTCTTCAAACTAATACTTCCATGAGGGTAAAGGTTTATAACCTATTTTGTTACCTGGACCCCTTTAGAAGGCTGGTGAAACAATGGAGGATCCCTTCTCAGAATAATTTTTTAAGTATAAAATCCCTAGAATTATAAAGGAAATTAATTATATTAAAATACAGTTAACGAATATTAAAAAAAAAAAAACAGTTTTATAGGGTAAGCTAAGTTGTACTGTGGATAGAGCACCAGCCCTGAAGTCAGAAGGACCTGAGTTCAAATTTGGTCTCAGACACTTAACACTTTCCTGGCTGTGTGACCCTGGACCTGGCTGGGAACCACAATTGCCTCAGCAAAAAACAAAACAAAACAGTTTTATAGACCCCATATTAAAAACTCTTACAGACATTTAGGAGAGCCTGATAGTGAGAATGGGTAGGTTATTGAGATTATTGTCGTTTAGTCACATCTTATTCTTCATGCATTTTCTTGACAAAGATACTAAAGTGGTTTGCCATTTCCTTCTCCACTGTGTCCCCCTTTTGCAGATAAAGAATTGAGGCAAATAGGGATTAAGTGACTTGCCCAGGGTCACACAGTAAGTAAGTGTCTGACAGTGTATTTGAACTCAAATCTTCCTTATTCTGGGCCCTGTACTCTCACGCCGTACCACTTAGCTGCCCCATGTCACTGTGGTAACCAGCCTATAGTGGTGGTGAGTAAAGCTTGTGGTGAGTGTGAATGGCATAAGTGTATGTTCAGTATCTAGTGCAAGCTGGAAGGAACTTTTAGGCTCCCTCAGAGTTGGGGTCTGAGTCTTCCTCATTCAGTGGACTCATTGAGATGACTGGTTGTGTTTACAAGACTCTCTTAGCCCAGGATAATAATTCATGCTGCTCCATAGCATGTGCACAGTGTTAGCCAGAACTAGAGGAACGAATTAGTAATAATGAAACTGTGCTAGCTCTGTCCATCTGAACTGTATTGGCTGAACTTATTCTGAATCCCCATTCCTAGAGAATGATATTGAGACAACCTGTATAACATTGAGCAAATGTTTTAGCCATTCTGGGTCCCAGCTTTCTCATCTGTTAAGTGAATCACAGAGATGTAAGACCCCTGAGAGGAATTAAAGTTCTGTGATGAACATCAGGCTAAGAAATTTGGTCTTTATTTCTAAAATATATAAAGAACTTTGTCGAATTCATAAGAATACAAGTCATTCCCCAGTTGGTAAATGTCAAAGGATATGAACAATTTTCAGATGATGAAATTAAAACCATCTATAGTCATATGAAAAAAAAATGCTCTAAATAACTATTGATCAGAGAAATGAAAATTAAAACAATTCTAAGGTACCACCTCACCCCTTTCAGACTGCTAAGATGACAGGAAAAAATAATGACAAATGTTGGAGGAGATATGGGAAAACTGGAATATTAATGCATTGTTGGTTGAAAGTCATCTGGTGCTATGCCCAATGGGTTATAAAGCTGTGCAAACTCTTTGACCCAGCAGTGCCACTATTGGGTCTGTATCCCAAGGAAATCATAGAACAGGGGAAAGGGCCCATATGTACAAAAATGTTTGTAGCAGCTCTTTTTGTGGTAATAAAGAATTGGAAAATGAGTAAGATGCCCATCAATTGGGGAATGGCTGAATAAGCTATGGTATATAAAGGTAATAGAATATTATTGTTCTATTAAAAATGATGGATAAGCTGATTTTAGGAAGGTGGGTAAAGATTTACATGAACTGATGCTGAGCAAAACAAGCAAAACCAGGAATACATAGTACATTATAACAGCAAGAATATGCAATGATCAGTTACGAAAGATTTGATTCTTCTCAGTGGCTTAGTGATCCAAAGCAATCCCAATAGATTTTGGACAGAAAATGCTATTTGCATTCAGAAAAAGAACTATGGAGAATGAATGTAAATCAACACATGCTGTGATCACTTCTTTTTCCTGTTTTTTTCTTTCCTAATCGCTTTTCCCTTTTGTTATGATTTTTCTCTCCTAACATTATTCATAAAGCAATGTGTATTAAAAATAAATAAATTTTAAAAATCTTGGAAGTTTTCTTTTAAGTGAATTTCTTCTCTAATAAATCAAGTCAAGCCAACAAGCATTTATTAAATGCATAGTTATGTGCCAGTCATTGCAGTAAACACAAAGGAGACAAAGAAAGGTCAAAAACAAATAGTCACAGTTTTCAAGGGTCTCACAGTCTAATGGGAGAGATATGCATAAAATATTCACTTTAATATATAGTCATGGATACATGGGAAGGAGGTGGGAAAGAAATAAAAAAATAAGACTATGTGGTTGTCATTCAGTTGTGTTGAATCTTAATGACCCCATTTGGGATACTGGAATGGTTGGCCATTTCCTTCTTCAACTTATCTTTAAGTTGAGGAAGTTAAAGTAAACAGGGTCAAATGATTTGCCTACAGTCACATAACTAGTAAGTATCTTAAAATGACAGATTTGAACTCAGGAATGTAATGTCCAGGCTAGCTCTCTGGAGGACCTTGGGATCAGCCCAAGTCCTTAGTCTTACCAAGGAGTGAAAGAGGTTAGAGGGCCACGTGGCTGGTCAAAAATGGAGTCTGGAATCTGGCATCTTCTCTTGTGTCTGTGGTTGAGAGCTGTGGCTGAGAGAGAGCCCAGTTGTTCTAGCCTTTAAATACTTCTGTATGATTACATCACTACAACACACTGAGTGTACACAACCATTACATCACTATACTAAGTACAAAGTATATACTTAACTATAAGTACCTTGCTGACCTAGATTTAATACACCTTTTCAGAGTTCTGACCCTCTACATCTCCTCCTTTCTTTTGTTTAGAACACAGGTGGTCACCCCTTCCCGGATTTCTCAGGAAGAGAGGTAAAAACACCAAAAAGGAAATGATCATGCCCTCCCTGATTTTGCTATATCAGTCTAATTTTTAACAGGCATAAATTTCATATTTCTAAAAAGTAAATTTATAATAAAAGAAAAAAATACATATAATATACTTTACAAGAAAGAAAAAAGAAAATGCTCAGAGGAGATGAAGTATAAGTGGGGCGTAAGGTATAAGAAGACTAAAAAGGTAAGAAGGTTCCAGGTTTGGAGGCTTTGAAAATCAAATAGAGAATTTTATATTTGATCCTGGGTAATGAGGAACGAGAAAAGAGGTTTTATGGGGGAGGGGGGGAGGAAGATTTTGCTGTATCAGTCTAATTTTTAACAGGCATAAATTTCATATTATAATTTAAATGACTTTTACAATTGGGGAAATTCAATCCAAACATTTATTAAGAACTAACTATAATGTAAACAGTAAGAGCAAGATTCTGGTGATCAACTATGATAGCTTAGCTCTTTTCAGCAATATAGCAATCTAAGGCAATTCCAAGAGACTTGGGGAAAAAATAAAGACTAATATCCTAAGACACTAACCAAAAAAAAAAAAAAAAAAGACTAACTATAAGTAAGGTACTCCATATAAAGACTAAAAATAATAAATCCTTGCTCTGAAGGAATGTTTATTTGGACATACCTGTGTTTTTTTGTGTCTCCAGCATATAACATGATTCCTGGCACATAGTATATTGTTTAGTCAAGTCTGATTCTTCATTACCCCATTTGAGATTTTGTTGGCAAAGTCCAATGTTCACCTAGTCATCTGTCATATAGTAAGTGATGAATAAATTCCTGTTGATGGATTACAGATAATTTTAAATTTAAATTTAAAAAAACTTAGAATATTAGAAAAATTCAAGGCTTGCAAATGCCAATTTTTGTAATTCAGCATTACTACAAACAAAACACATTTTAAATAATTTTTACATAAACAAGGTGAAAAGAAAACATTAATATTCACCTTGATATATCAAATAATGTTACCTTGTATAGTTTATCCTTTCAAAGATTCTATCAGTTTAAAACTCTTCTCAGATCTCAGAAAGTCCATTTTCTGCTAACTGAATTTTATGTAGTTTAACCTTTACTTTGAAACTAATTCCATTTGTTTTAAATAAAATGCAAGAATGGATTTTTAAAAACACAACACATACTTTCATGTGCTCTTTTCCCTTGGGACTCTTGTTGCTTTAAAAGGCAGCATCTTTTAAAGCTTCCCTAAGCTGCAATTCAAGGCATAAAGGCATAACCACTCTACAGGCCTCTTCTTCCCTCAACTCCATTATATGTACCTGCATTCCCACGAGTGTCAGATGTAGAAATTAGATTTTTCTTTTGGAATGTGGTAAAATAAGACTCTATGTTACTTGCTCTTGTCTAGAGAACTTGATTGTTGTTGGAATTCCTTCTGATTGGTTGGCATCCTTGTTTATTCAATTTAAAGTAAGCACCTTAAGGCAAAGCTAATCATAAGGAAAGAAACTTGTAGAATATTACTAGGCTATGTGTGCCAGTCACAATCCCTGTGGAATTTGAAAAAGTAAAACCTGTGCTTTAATAAAATCACTTTGGTGACTGAACAGAGGATTGATTGAGGTGGGAGGAAAATTGAGAAAGGCGGATGTACCAGCAACTATTGCAGATAGTCCATGTGTGAGGTGATGAAGGCTTGCATCAGGATGGTGGCAGTATGCAAGGATAAAATCAACAGATCTGAATAATAGACTAGTTATGGAGGAGAGGGGAGAAGAGATAGTGAAGAGTTGAGGATGTCCCCTAGATTGTGAGTCTGAGAGACTGAAAGGATGGTATTGTCTTTGATAATAATTGGGAATTTGGGAAGGGAGGAACATTTAGAGGGAAAAATAATGATTCAGTTTGGACATATTAAGTTTAAGATGTCTACTGTATTTCCAGTTTGGGATGTCAGAAAAGCTGTTAGAGATGTGATATTAGAGGCCAGCAGAAATAGATTGATTTGGAAATCATCAGCATAAAGTTGGTAACTGAATCATGGGAACTGATAGATCAAGTGAAATAGTATTGAGAGGGAAAAGAAGAAGTCTAAGGACAGAGCCCAATGAAACATGTACAATTAGAAAATGTGAGCTAGAGGAGGGTTCAGCAGAGAAAACTGAAAGAGCAATCAGATAGGTAGGAGAAGAACCAAAAGAGAATGGTGCCCCGAAAACCTGAAAAGAAATTAGCTTCTAAAACCTAAAAAGAATCATCAGTAGTGTCAAAGGCTGTCAAGTAGGCAAGGAGAATGGTATGGAGAAAAAGCCATTGGATTTGACAGCTAAGAGATCTGGTAACTTTTGAAAGAGCAGTTTCAGTGGAATAAGGTCAGAAACCAGTTTACAAGGAGTTAAGAAGTGAATGATTCATTTGGGGAGGAGGAAGGAGAGGAGAGAGGAAGAAGAATTTTGAACATAAGATTTTACAAAGATGAATGTTGAAAATGATCTTTGCATGTATTTGGAAAAATAAAATATTATAAAAATAAAGAAATAAAAGATATGGTTTCTTTGAAGAAGAAGAAAAGTGAGACTTTTTTTCAAAGGATCTTAGTCACAAAGGGCAGAGAAAATTTGTCTTCCTAAAATACTATTTTTGCATCATATTTCTTCTTTCTTCCACATTCCCAAAGCCTTCCATTCTTTTCCATTTTCTGCAGCATAAAATCTGAACTACATAAAGTTGGCATTCAGATTACTTCATAAATTGTCCTCAACTTACCTTTCCATCCTTATCTCACTACTCCATGAAGCTAGATCTCCAGATAAACTTGGTTTATTCACTTCTCAGAAATTTCAAGTCTTGTTTTTTCTTGCCTCTACACTTTTGCTTGAGGTATTCTCTCTGACCCAAATATAGCTAGCTTTACCTTGTTCCTTCATTGTTTATCATAATTCCCACTCTCTTCTTCTTCGACCAGTCCAGAAAACTTCTGAATGCCTATTACATTTATTATCTGAATCATTGATTCACCAACAGTCCTTATGCCATCCTTTGTATTCTTGTCTTAAACTGCTTCAGAGATTTGTATTGATATTTTCATATTTTAGTTTTCGATCATTAATTTTCATATTTTTCCTTTCTCCAACTAGATTGTAAGCTTTTTATTCTATATAATTTTCTTTGCACCCCTCCCACTGCATTCTATTTAGTAAAGACTCAGGAAATATTACCTTCCTTGTGAAATTTAAATTTATCCCATTTAAATTTAGTGGATATCTATCAGTTGGAAATGGCTGAATAAGTTTATAAGTATATAAAAGTTATGGAATATTATTGTTCTATAAGAAACAATCAGCAGGATGATTATAGAAAGGCCTAGAGAGATTTACATGAAATGATGCTAAGTGAAGTGAGTAGATCCAAGAAAACATTATACACAGGAACAACAAGATTATCAGATATTCAACTGTGATAGACTTGAATTTTTAAGGCAATTCCAATAGATTTGTGATAGAAAGCATGATCCACATCCAGAGAGAGAACTGTGGAAACTGACTGTAGATCACAGCATACTATTTTCACCTTTGTTATTGTTTGTTTGTTTGCTCTTTTTTTCCTTTCTTACTTTTTTTTCCCTTTTGATCTGATTTTTCTTGAGCAGCATGACAGATATGGAAATATGTTTAGAAGAATTGTACGTGTCTAACCTATATCAGATTGTTTGCTATCTAGAGGAGAGAAGTGGAGTGGAGGAAAAAAATTTGAAACACAAGGTTTTGCAAAGGTGAATGTTAAAAAATTATCTTTGCATGTATTTGGAAAAATAAAATACTATAGAAAAAAAGAAATATGTCCTATTTATATTGTATATTTCTTAAATATACATAGTTGTCTATATGTTGTCTCTTCCATTAAAATGTGAGATCCTTAAGGTCAGGGATAGTGTTTTTGCCTTTCTTTGTATTCCCAGCATTTAGCACAATGTCCAGACCATAGAAAAAAATTAATAAATGCTTGTTGACTGACTGAATGACTGACAGGATCATAGAGATGAGCTGGAAGAGACCTCTGAGACCATCTTATCCATTCTTCTCATTTTACAAATGAGGAAACTGAGGCCCAAATAAATTAAACGACTTATGCAAGGTCACTCAGGTAGTAAATAACTTAGTATTTGAATCTAAATCCTCTAAAACTCCATATCCAATATTCAGTACAGTTTTCAATAATTAAATAAGACTAGCTTTCAAGACAAGTTTGTTCTCTAATGAATTCCATGCACCAAAAGACAAGTGATGGATCTGTAACAAAACTGTACACCTCACTTCATGAAATAAATACCCCTGCTTTGCTGGATCAGGCCAATAAAGATTATCTGATGTTTGTTCTTTCCTAAAGTGCTCTACCAGGGGTCAAAAATTCCTTCCTTGTCTCTGTAATGATCAGTGTGTTGTCCTTGAAGCATGACATTGTAGCAATACTATCTTAGCTATTCTTCCGGATATTGGTGTAGCAAATAATTGTATTTAGCCTTTGAATATGCGAGTGGGCCTTCTGCAATCCCATAAACCATGTTAAAAAAAAACAATTAAAAAAACCCTCTTGGCAAAGAAAAAAAATCCCAACAACCAAGTCTCTTATTTATTAATCCTTAGGGTTTATTTATATACCAGAAACTAAAAAAAAAAATGGTAAAATTGGGGAGCATAGCAAGGTCAAGTTCTAAAACTAAAGAAAAGATATTTATCTTCTATAAACCTTAGAGTGATTTAGTTTGTACAATATTCTATATAGTAACCAGTTACAAAATATATCTGTTACCATGGCAGATACAATGTAAAATCCCAAGTTTGTTTCTACCTCTCATTCACAGGTTGATCTTTGGGTAGAGAGTTAATGTAGGATAGAGAGCATTTGGCTCTATTACTTATTAACTACATTATTTTGGGCAAGTCATTTTGCTTCTCTCAGACTTGGACTTCCAAAATGGCGATAACAATGATTCTCCCAAAATTTCTGTATGATGACAGGACAAATGTCTAGCCACACTCGTTGAATACTAAAGGTTCTAACTTCACTGAATTTATCAGAAGTATAAACTAGAAGGGAGGGAGGGCAAATAAAAGATTCCTCTGCCTCTTCCCTTCTATGATCTTCTCTGTAGACTTTCTTGGATTTCCTATTAGCTTCAGAAATAGTATCCCCCAAACAGCAGTGGGTGGCATTTGCATCAGAAACTTGGAAACATAATGAAAATAAATCAGATACCCTGAGGAAAGGCAGCTTCAGAAGTCTATAAGGAGCCTAGAAGAAAACTATAATATTTAAGAGTAATATCCTGAATAGCCCACAAACAGAAGAAAAGGATACATTAGATAAAAAGCTCTCTGAGGGCAGGGACTATTTTACTTTTCATTAATTGTATCCCCACTGCTTAGCATAATACCTAGCATGTAGTAGGCGAGTAAATAAATATTAAATTAGACTGAATTTCTAGGAAATAGGAGCAATGGGTTACTCTTTACTTAATATTTTTATTTTCCCCAGTTACATATAAAACCAATTTTTCACATTTGTTGTTTTTAAAATTTTTAGTTCCAGATTCTTCCTCTGCCTCTCCATAACTCCTCCCCATTGAGAAGATCCATGTGAAATTGTGCAAAACATTTCTATATAAGTCATGTTGCAAAAGAAAACATAGATCTCTCCCCAAAAAAAGGTCAAGAAAAAAAGAAAGTAAAAACAAAAAAGTATGCTTCAGTCTGTATTAAGACATAATTAGTTCTTTCTCTGGGTTTGGATAGCATTTTTCATCATAATTCCTTCAAGAGTACTTTTAGATCATTGTGTTACTGAGAATAGCAGTCATTCACAGCTAATCATCCCACAACTTTACTATTACTATGTACACAGTACATTTCACTTTGGCTTGAGCTTATGGAGGACTTTCCAGGTTTTTCTAGTAGCATCCTACTGGTCACTTCTTATAGAACAATAATTTTCCTTCATACCCGTATGCCACAATTTATTCAGCCATTCCCCAGTTGATGGGCATCCCCTCAATTTCCAATTCTTTGCCCTGAGAAAATTGCTGTTTTTTTTTAATATACAGGTTCTTTTTTTAAAAAAATCTCTTTTAAAAAATGGATTAATGACTGGTAGTAGTATTGTTAGATTAAAAGATATGCTTTTTATAATCCTTAGGGCATAGATCATATCTTTTGATCATTTATCAATTGGGGAATAGCTCTTATTTATTTTTATAAATTTGATTCAGTCTGTATTATGTCTCTGTTTTTGCCTATTCTGAAATCAAATGTAAACTATTTTTTGTTTGCTCTTCTTCTTTCCATTAAGCCTGAGAAGTAATTGCATAAGCTGGTAAAGTCATTGGTTGAAATAATGGTTCTAAATCTTTTTGCAATGCTGTAAGAAAACTTTAAAAACAATCTCAAGCCAGTAAATACTGTTTGTTGATTCTGGAAATATGTGGTGTTTAGTCTTTTCTGAACTGAATAGGGTAATCCCAAGTATTAAAAAAAAATTCCTGCCTTGTCTCTTTAACAATCAGTAATTTTAAAATTATTTTAAGAATATGTACTACAAATATGTAAAATAACATAAACTTTATTTTTTAAACTCCTATTTTCAAGTAAATGTTTTGGATTAGCAAAGTTATAAATAAATTACTTATTAGTAAGAAGGAATAAGGATATCATTTCTATAAATAAATGTTTTATATTTTGGAATGATACAGAAAATGGCTGTTGGTTGCTCTTGATCTACTGCTGTTGATGCTGTCTCCCTAAATGGGGGATAAAGGGATGGGGGGAGGGGTGGTCCTTAATCAACACAAACTCAAATTATAGGGGATATTTTTAGTGCATCATGTTTTCACTAAGCAATTCAAGGTTTTAGAATTTTTACTGTGATCTTTTTGCAAATGCTTTTTGATTGTGCTGAAAGGATGAAGTTTTTTTAAAAATAAGATAACATCAAATATTCAATACAGCAGATCCCTGAAGGTATTTGATTTGAACTTGCAATTGGAGATTGCTATCACCACATTTACAATTCATAATGCATTTGAAACTCAGACTGTACTGATATTTTTTCTCATCAGATAGAACTTTCTCTCTTCCAGCTTCCCACTTTCCCCCAGTTATATACAATGGACATTATTACTTCTTTAACAGATCTTTTTTTTTGGTCATTAATGTAGGTCCTTCCTTAAATGGTATGGATGATAACCATTCACAACTTTTTATTTCCTAGTATCATAGGATAATTCACAATGGACATAAACTGAAAGGGATTGTAGAGACTACTAAATCCAACCCCCTTATTTGATAGTTCAGGAAACTAAGGTTGAAAGAGATTAAGTGACTTGTCCATATGGGGACCCCATGGAGTAACATGGCTAGTGAGTGTCTGAGGTGAGATTTGAACTAAGGTCTTTTTAAGTTCAGAGTTCTGTCCAATGTGCCACCTAACTGTTTGAACTATCATCTAAGTCCTTCTATTAGTCACTTGTAGTGGGGTTCAACTAATTAATGTGCTAGAAGATTTTCATTATTATTGGGTTACCAATGTGGAACTTAGGCTATAAATCTGTTATCCTTTGCTTTGAACACATGACTAGATGATCTCCTTTCTTGGACAGTTATTAATGAATATCCTGTAAGCTCCAATTTTTGCCTCACAATATCATGAAAATAAGAGGAAGATTCCCAGCATAGTAACTAAACTTGTGAAAAGATATGAACAGGAGTCTCATGGCAGGAGCAGCCATGGATAGATTGAGATCTGCAATGAAGGAAGAATATCCAAGTTGATTAAATCACAAATTTTGGCATATTAAAGTTCATAAAATCCTATTCATTACTGGAAGACTTAAAAATAGTTTTTTGTTAAAGGGAACAGAAAGGGCTCATTGAAAGCCCTGTTCAATTGAACATTTATCTACATGATAAATGACATTCACATAGTATGTTAATTTTGCAAAACATTTTAAATATGTTATCTCATTTGATCCCTGTGTAGTAGGTTCTAAGACTTAGCTCTCTAAGTTACCAACTTTCTGGCTCAAGATATGAAAACATGTTTTCTTTACTCAAACTTTAACACTTTATCTACTATACTTTGCTGCCTTTCTGACAAGCCAGTCTTCTAATTAATTTTCCTCCTACTCAGTTTTGGTCCTAGTCCATTGCCCATCTATAATACCTATTCAAAGAGTAGCTGTTCATTTGTCTTTGTTTTCTTTAGTGCCATTTCCATTTCCTCATTGTTTAAGGGCCTGTTAAATTATAACTGTTGTGATTCATTTCACAGCATTAGGTATGTAGTTTCTCTGATCTTTTTTATTTATACTATGAATAAGAATATGTTTACTTTTAAGAATTTTGTAATTGTGCCATCCTTCTTTGGAAATATATATAAATTGATATTTCTTATTATTAAATATATACAAGGATACAGATATTTTCATATAAGTATGCTCATTTTCAAGATACCTTTTCTCCCCATTTTTGTATACTGGAAGTTTATTTCTCTGCTTTCTTCCCTACTTCCCCCTTCCCCATCTGAATTAGCATTCATATAAAGAGTCCCAAGAGACAAAACTTTTGTTCTTTATTCCAAGGAAACAATATAATGCCATTTTTCTGGTCTTCCTTCTCTGGGAAGATTCATGCCCATATCTAGTAACTAGTATCCTATAAATATTTTTTCCTCTCACTCTTAAAAGCAGCTGAGAAAAGTCTCTCTTGCTCTTATCAATTGTAACTTCATAAATCATAATATCTGGCATGAAAGACAGAACCTTCTATATTCCTCTTATTAGATAGCCTTGAGGGAAAGAGGAACTATTCCAAACTCATGCCCCTAATCTCTTCAACCAAATGCTTTAGTCAAATATCCTAAAACATCAATTTGAAACATCTTATTCCTCATCAGTCAACATCTGGGAATTTTTTAAAAGAGGGAGCACCTCTAATATATGTAAGAAATGAGACTTTTCATAAACAAAAAGAGAAAGCTGGGAAAGCCATCTTCATAGTTTTCATATTACTACCTCAGTCTGGGGAGTTGCTACACTTTCAACCAAACCTAAATGCAGATATGGAGGCCAACAGCATCTGCTATCTATATCATACAACAACAAAAAAGGCAAAAATAGCCCCTGCCCTCAGAGAGCTCACATTCCAATGAAAAGAGGCAATATGTCAAACTGAGGATTTGGTCATTTATGCTGAAAAAAATAGAAAGTTACTAAAGTTTGTTAGGTAGAGATGACATATCAGACCTACACTTTAGAAAAATCTCTTTGGCAGTTAGTGGAGGACATGGAGAGACACTGGAGGTAAGGAAACCTATTAGAAGTTTATTGTAATAGTGTAGACAGGACATGATGAGGGGTTGAACTAGAACTGTGACTGGATAAATGGAAAGAAATGGAATAAGGAATGTTGTGAAGATCAAAATGACAAGATTTGATAGTAGATTAAACATATGGGGTGAATGAGAATGAAAAAGTCAAGGAAGACAATGAAGTTTTGGGCCTATATGACTGAGAAAATGATGGCACCCTTGACAGTAAAAGGGTTTTGAAAAGAATGGGAGGATTTGGGGTAAAGAGAATGAGTTCCGTTTTGGACTCATTTTTATTTTTTCATAATAGTTATAATAATTATTACCATAATATATTTATATTATACTATATAATCTTTTTATTTTTCAAAATTCATGCAAAGATAGTTTTCAACATTCACCCTTGTAAAACTTTGTGTTCCAAATTTTTCTCCCTCTTTTCCTATCTCCTCCTTCCCTAACATAAATTAAATACATACAATTCTTCTAAACATATTTCTACATTTATCATGCTATGCAAGAAAAATCAGATCAAAAGGGAAAAAATGAGAAAGAAAAAAACCAAACAAACAAACAACCATCACCACAAAAAAAGTCAAATATTATGCTGTGATCCTTATTCAATCTCTATATTCCTCTTTCTGGATGCATTTGGCTCTTTCCATCAGAAGTCTGTTGGAATTGCCCTGAATCACCTCATTGTTGAAAAGAGCCAAATCTATCACAATTGATCATCATATAATCTTCTTTTTGCTGTGCAGTGTTTTCTTGGTTCTATTCATTTCTCTTAATGTCATTTCATGTAAGTCTTTCCAGACTTTTATGAAACTATTAGATTTGGCAACTAAGATTTCATTGGCAACTTTGAAGAGGGAAATTGTCATTTAATTATGAGACTGGAAGCCAGATTCCAGAAGATTTATTTTTAAAAAATTAATAGTAGCTTTTTTATTTTCAAACTACATGAAAAGATAATTTTCAACATTCACCCTTGCAAAACTTTGTGTTCCAAAATTTTCTCCCTTCCTTCCCCCACACCCTCCTTCCCTAGACAGCAAGTAATCGAAAATATGTTAAACATGTGCAATTCTTCTATACATATTTTCACATTTATCATGCTGCACAAGAAAAATCAGATCAAAAATGAAAAATTAGAAAGGGGAAAAAAGCAAGCAAACAACCATAAAAAGATGAAAATACCATGTTGTGATCCACATTCAGTCCTCATAGTCTCTCTCTGAAATAAGTAGCTTTCTCCTTTATAAGTCTATTGGAATTGGCCTGAATCACCTCATTGTTGAAAAGACCCAAATCCATTAGAATTGATCATCATAGAATCTTGTTCTTGCTGTGTACAATGTTCTCTTAGTTCTATTCACTTTATATAGAAGGTTTAAAAGAAAATTAGAGGAGAAGAAATGGACTAGTATGGACTAATTGCTACTTGCAGCTAGGTTGTGTAGAGCACCTAGTTGATAATAGTAGACAGAGCTCAGGACCTGGACTCAGGAAGACCTGAGTTCAAACTCAGCCTTGGCTACTTACTAGCTTTGTGACCCTGGGCAAGTCACTTAATTCTGTTTGCCTCGGTTCTCATTTGTAAAATGAGCCGGAAAAGGAAATGGCAAACCACTCCAGTATCTCTGCCAAGAAAACCCCCAAAAGGGTCACAAAGCACTGGACATGACTGAAAAAAGTATGGACTACTTTCCCAAGGAGATTAGCTGAGAATAGAAGGAAAATTTTAGGATAACAATTGGTGGGAATGGTTAAATCAAGTGACAAATCTTTAAAAAGAAGAAGAAGTGGGCATATTTATATACAGCCAGGAAGGAAGCCAATAGATAAGAAAAGACTCAAGGGAAGACAAATAATAGGGAGGATAATGGGGGAAGTTTGCAGGAAGTTACAAGTAGATAGGATCAAAGGTGGTTGTCTGAAAACTGAGATGAGGAGAGTAGAAAGGGAAACTCTGGGAATGGTATCAGTATTTATGATGAAATGAGGGGCTCAAACTGAGAGAGAAGATGTATTTTAAATTGAATAATATTAGAAATGTGTATAGTCTTAGGAAGTTTTGGGTTAATTGATTTAAAAAATGTTTCTCTTTACTGGCAGACTTACTAGATAATTCTAATACTTTGCCTTATTACTCAATTCAAGAATGGCCTATTAAATGGATTTAAAATTTTCCATCCTTTTGATGTTGAAATGCTTTTCATTGTCATGGTCATCCTTTTTAAATTATAGTGCAGGGCCATAAAAGTGCATCACTCATTAGCTTTGGGAACAGCACCATGGATGCTGTGTTTGTTTCTGTCTGAATTCAATCTCTTAATCCCCTTGGGAACATGATGGTCATCTGTAAAATGCTAACTTTGTGCTTAATTAGTGAAGAGAATAGCAATTTATGTTATTTAGAGATACAGATAGTTTGCAGGCATAGCACATTAAACCATATTTCCTGTCCTTAACCCCTGTCCTTTTTAGGATAAAAAGAAGAATGAATGATCAGTTATTAAGAACATAAAAATTGCTATGCAGAAAAAAAACCAATGGTTGCTCAAGTCTAGTATTTTGTCTCTAACAATACCACCAAGAGATGTTTTTGTGGGAGATCTCATATAGTTTAAGAGTTCTTAGACTTGTTTGTGTCATAGACCTCCCTTTGGCAATCTGAAGTCTCTGAACTCCTTCTCAGAATGTCTTTAAATGCATAAAATAAAAGACATAGGATTACAAAGGAAATAAACAATACTAAAAGACATCAAAATTTTAAAAAATTGATTGCTGAACCCCAGGTTGAGAACCATTGTCTTAGTAATTTTTCTATATTCAGAATGTGCACCCTCAAACATGAACTTCTCTATTTTCTTGCCTATTTATTCAACAAACATTAAGAAACATTTGTTAAACACCTATTCTGTACACTGTGTTCCATAAAGGTGGAAAACTGCATACATTCTGCCATTATAATTTAAGAACTTATAATTAGTAGAAGGTTGGGGCAAACTGATAAAGCATATACACAAATTTGATACAAATTTAGAAAGTAAAATGTTCTTAAAAGTTGGAGAGATGACTGACCTTGAGAAGAGACCAAGGGAAAGCTCATAAAAGACATAATATCTGGTGTGCCTTGAAGGAAGGAAAATGAAATCAAATAGAAATGTGAAGGGAGTCCTTTCATGATAAAAAGGCTAAATGCAACATATATGCAGAAGAAAGGATGAAATCTGGGGGGAAAACTAGTTGTTCAGTTTGAATGGAACATGGAGAATATAAAATAGAGTATCACGAAATAAGATTGGAAAGGTAGGTTGGAACTGATTCACAGAAGGCCTTAAATTAAAAAAAAATTTTTTTTACTCTATATAAACTATCAAAAGTTTTTGAGGAGAGAAGTGATAATGACCAGATTTGAGGAATATTACTTTGATAATGTTGGGGGCCTTCTCTAAAAACCGCAAGAAGATAGTAATTTATCATAATACTCCAGGAACAAGTAATGAAAGTCTGAGCTAGAGTATTAGTGGTATGGTATAACGGAGGTTGGTACTGTTTGTCTTTCATTCTCAAAGAGAACCATGATATAAGGGATGTGGTGTGCCATGACATGCAAGTGAATTGGATTTGAGTGAGGGAGTGCTGTGCAAGATTGCCTGCCTTATTTTTCCCTCCAGTAGCAAGATATAGATCAAGATGACTGGAGATGCTCCTGGATGAAATGGGAAACATAAAAGAGAGATATTGAAGACAGAATTAAATTCCCAGGTTACTCACTGAATTATGAATATGAAAGAAAGTGAAGAGTCAAATATGTTATTGAGGTTTCTGGTGAGGGAAAATTAGGAAGAGGGACAGTTTAGAGAAAATGATAATTGTAGTTTTGGGCATGTTGGGAGTATTGGCAGGACATTTAAATGAAGATGTTTTACTAAGCAGTCACAAATTTGAACTTGGAGTAGGATTTCAGGGATGGGTTAGTGATAGATATGTAGAGTTGAGAGTCATTTGTACAAAAATTATTCATAAACCCATAAGATTGGATAAATTATCATGGTAGAAAATCTATAAAGAGAAGGACCAAGTAGAGAGACTGGGAGGATAGAAGGGTATCCCGATAATAGGTGGCAGGAGGAAAGTGAACTAGTGAAGGAGATGTAAAAGGAAAAATATGAGAGACAGAAATAGGGTCAAGAAGAGAAAGGTTATAGAAGACAAGATAGTATCAGGGAGCAGAGACAAGATAACAGTATTAAAATGCTCCATAAAGGTAAAAGAAGAAGAGAACTGAGGGAAAACCTGTTGGTTTTGGCAATTTAGAAATCATTGATAATCTTGGAGAAAGTGATTTCAGGGGTTGTCAGGTTACAGAAAGTTGGGAAATTTGGAGTAATAAGAATATAAAAGCAATGAATACAAGTTACTACTTTTAGGATCATAGAATTGAGGCTGGAAGGGACCTTGGAAGTCTTCAAATCCAATTGCTTCATTTTACAAATAAGGAAACAGAGGCACCAAAAGCTTAAGTTATTTGCCCAAGGACAAACAGCTAATAAGTATTTTTAATTAAACTAAATTAACTTTGGTTGCATTTTAAGTTCCAAACTGTCTCCCTCTTTTCCCCCCTACACAGGGCTTAAACTTTTTCCACTTGTGAACCTTTTTCACCCAAGTAATTTTTAAGTGACCCCAAGTATAAAAGTATATAAAATAGCTATACAAACCAAACATTTACTGATAATAAAATGTAATTTCATGACCTCTACATTCAGTCACAAAACTTCATAGGGAATAACAAATCACAGTTTAAGAAATTGGGCATTAGAAAAGGTCACCATTTGACATAGATTCATAAGTAAATATATATATGTAAAACCACACTATGCATACTTCTATTCATCATTTCTTTTTTTTTTTTTTGAAGGTGAATAGCATCTTCCTTTATAGTTGTTTTAAGTATTTATATTGTAGTTGGATTTAAGTATTTATAATACTTAGAATAATTTGGCTGTTCACAATTATTCTTCAAACAATACTGCTGTTACTTTGTGTAATATTCTCTTGGTTCTGCTCATTTTACTTTTTATTGTTTCTTACAAATCTTTCCATGTTTTTCTGAAACCAACCAACTTATCATTTCTTATGGCCTAGTAATATTCCATGATAATTATATTCCACAACTAATAATATGTGAGGTGAAATTTAAATCCAAAATTTTCCTGTTTCTAGGCCTTGTCCTCTAGCTATTGTACTACACTGCCCTATTGGTAGGGAAGAGAGAGATAATAGTATGTAAAGATGGCAGGATAAAAAGATGTGCTTCTTTTGGCCTATAGAAGATGCAAATCTATTTATTGAGGCAGAGGACAAGAAATTAGGAGGAAGGAAAAAAATGACCAAATTTGTTCATAAAAATATAAAAGGTCAAATAGGAATAAAAGAATTATAAATCTAGAACCAGCTTCTCTTTTTTTCTCCCAATTTTCATAGTTCATAGTTTCTCCTAAGTTTCATGACTAAATGTTTCTTCTTAACTATTTAATCATCACATAGATTATCCTCCTAAAGTATGATTGAGATAGGAAACAAGCATTTGAATTAGTAGATATTGATATTTTCTCCTTTGCTTTTTGTGGGAATAAATATAAAGTTCCTAATTTTTTCTAAGCATTTACCACACTCCTCTCTTTCAGATATTTTGAAAATTAATTCCTTAATAACCTCAAACTTGTATTGCCTCCAGCAGAGACTTCTGCCCATTCTTAATCTAGTTCAGCTGCTTTTCCCATATTTATTGGCTGTAGTGATATTTCTGCATCCTCATACACCCTATGAGAGACCATGATGTTAGTGTCCCAATGAGATAGCTCTATGGTCAATGATGGAAAAAGAAGTTTGGCATAGGAATCTTTAGAGAGTTTTCATCTGTTTCTTGTTCTTCTTGTTTTATCTTTAAATGTCCTAGGGATGATTTTGATTATTGGAGGTCTTGCTAAGCTTTTTGTAATCTTTTTTCCTATTACTGCCTGTTATGATTTTATGAGGTAACACTACTCATAATTTTTCACTGTCCTTCCAAAAGAATTTACATTTTATGAGTAGGGCACAATTGACAACTAGGTATAAATAATACAAAAAATTTTTTTTGCTTGTCTATAAAGAAATATTTGATTTAATATTGTAAAATGCTGCTTTAGAGGGGCTCTCTACCAATGAGGTAGATATCTAACATGCACATATATCTAAATTCAATTCAATTACCATTTATTAAGTATCTACTATGTGTCAGGCACTGTGCTAGGCCCTGAAGATACAAGAATGTCCTTGCTCTCAAGCAGTTTATATTCTATTGGGAATGGAGGGTTTTTGGTTTTTAATAGCAAACAAAGCACAAAGCTAGAAGATCACTAAATGTGTTTATACTTTTTGTGAAGGATATCCAGCAAAAATCCAAATAGTGACTTTTATCAGATGCTCCTGGTTGTAGATATCATTGTGCTTTTTGCACTGAGTCTTAAGATATTAGAAAGTGTCCTTGCTTTATTTGGTCTTATGACTCAGAGTTAAAATGGTGATCAGAAAGCTAATATAAGCACAAGTTTTATTACTATATAGTGCTGCAAACAGGCAAAAAAGAAAGCATAGAAATATATATATGGCAACATAGAAAGAGATTCAGCCCCACAGAGGACCAGGGTCACTCAGGAAATGGAGAGACATATGTACAATGTGACAAAGATCTTACATGCTCAGAGTGGAATCTGAACAGGAAGTTTATACCTTAAAGATGGCCTTAGTTGAGAATAGATAATCAATGCTAGAATGCCTCTAGGTGGGGATGTTATAAGCAAATTCACGTGTAGAGAGGAAATTTCCTGGGTCACTTATTGAAAGCACATTCAGGTGGAGAAGTTTCCTAATTGGGACTAAAAATTGAGTAGGGATTTAAGTTGGTAATCAGGGATCCTAAGATTAAGTAGATTTATCCAGTTAGGAGTCTTAATCACTCACATGTTTGATATTGGATTTGATGTAAGTCATAACAGTGCAAAAGTATAAGCTGTATGTATGTCTTTGCTTACATATTTATTAGCCTAAGTGACTACTCATGGAATTATATCACTTATGCTACATCAAATAATATGTTTTTTAAAATGACAATTATTACACTTCTCAACAAGATCCATGATCAGTAAAGAATTAGGCCCCATATCTACTCAGGAAAAGCTATGTGGGAAAAGACTATATATTATTTAGACTATTATATTCATTTGTAGGGACAATCCATAAAGCTGAGTTGGTCCATCAAAACATATAAGGTGGACATACTCTTTGGATGGTAAAGTGGAATGAGAATTGAATAAGAGGAAGGGAGTGTTCTGGATTGCCTTTGACAAGAATTAGATTTTGAAACTGTGCAGTGCTTATAATACCCCCAAGTATTTCTCTGAAACAAAGACCTGTGTTTTATTTATTTCTCATTATGATTAGTGATGACCTGATAACTGTGAGCCATGCATGATATTTAGCTTCTAAGTCAAATTGGTCAAAGGTCTCATGAAATTTCTTGCAGTTCATTTCTTATAATTTGAGGGTATATATATGATGAAACTAACTTTACTATCTTCTGTAATTTCCTCTCTGAAGAGAACTTGTAAGCCATCCTTCCATGTAGTTGTAACTTCCATGTCTTCTGGTTTATATTTAGAATGTATATTTATTTATATTTAGAATTATCATTATTTATATTTATAATTATATTTAGAATGTCAATATTGATATATGTTATTTCCTCCAGTCATATATCAATGCTCTCTCCATTGTACCACCTAGCTACTAGTCCTTATCCTATCTTAAAGTTTGCAAAGTACTTTCAACACAGCTGCCACAATGATAACCCTAAAGCACAAACCTAATCCTGTTAATTTCCTTCTGAAGAAACTCCAGGGGCCCTTTCTTGCCTCCTAGGACCAAATGTAGTTTATTTTATTTATTTATTTGCATATATAGCTATCAATAATCTGGCTCTACCAAACTATAAAATACTCATTCTAGAATTAGAAATCTGAATTCAAATTTCACTTCTGAACACAAGCTGCCTCCCCACTCCCCACCCCCCACAAATGCACAAATATATACACACATAACATGTAGAGTTTCCTAATCTTGATCTCCTAAACCACCTCCTGAAGACTTTTCCTAATTTCTTCCCCACCCCTAAATTACCTTTTACTTCCTTTGTATATATTTTATACATATTTATGCTTGTAAATGCTGTTTTCCCTTAGAATGTAAGTTCATCCAAGACAAGGATTGTTTTTTGTATACCCTGCCTGTCCTGTGCAGAATTCAAATCTAATTCAAATCTAACTTTACCTGATTCTAGACACTTGATACCATTAAGATTTTTAGGCAGGATAGGGTATTTCTTTTTTAAGCTACCTTTTTATATTTTAACTATTTTGATACATTGCTATTCAGTCATTTTCAATCCTATCTCACTCTTCATGACCCCTTTTTGAAGACAGAAGGGTTTCTTGGCAAAGATACTGGAGTCATTTGCCATTTCCTTTTCCAACTCATTTTATAGATAAGGAACTAAGGCAAACGGGGTTAAGTGACATATATAAATAGGTACATACATATATACACATATATACATTGAGAGAAATTATCATTTCTCCTTTGTATTAATAACTAATTGACTTGGAATTAAGGTTTCATTCAGAAACTATCTCCTATAAGCTATTTAAGTGGCCTTTGATGTGCAGGACTGACACTAAGAGGAAAAAGTCACATTTATTCAAAAGGTAAAGAAATTTTAGTTTAGGCATATTGATGAATTCCAGCCCATTGTGCTTTATTCAGACAGGTCTCATAAAATGTGGATTCTTCCTTTGGTCAGATAAATATATGAATATATAGGCAAGTCTCTTTGACCAAGACTGAGTGATCAGAATCATGTACAGACTTTTATTAGAATAAGTCTACCTGTCATTATAATATTTATTCTCTCATTCATTGTTAACCAATCAGAATTGATTTCTACACTTAAGGACAGCCACTTTTCCAAGGCTATATAAGCACTGTGTGGGTTCTGTGATTTGTCTTTGGTCTAAAAGAGATGACCAAATAGTCATCATCCTTTTATTAATAATATTCTAGTATTATCAATAAAATGATTAATTACTCAGAAATTGTCAAAATTTTTATATATCACACAAATATGTATATGTGTATATATGTATATATATCTATACTAACCCTCCTCCTCCCCCTCCTCCTCCTCCTCCTCCTCCAATAGAGTCTTAGGGTCAGGGAGGTTTAGTGTATTGTCTAAGATAACACAATAGTAAGTTTCCCAGGTAGGTTTCTATGCTGGTCCACTGCCTTTTAGAACTAACAGAATTTCCACAGCATTATGCCATCTCCCCTTCTGTGGGTATAGTTCTAAACTAGACAAAAAAAAGACTTCTGATTTTCTGTGGTATCCACTTTCATTTCAACGTCTTGTATTGTATATTGCTGCTTGACAATCTCCTATCTTGTATCTGTCAAACAAATCAGATGTTAATTGATTGTAAATGATTACAAATCCTACTTATTGCTAAGCAGTGCTCATCTCAGGATCCTAGCACCTTATGCAACCAATTAATGGAGTTTTCTTTTCCCTTTGAAATAGGTAGGCTTCTGCTGTATTGGAAAATTAAGGACAAACTATTATAACTGCTTTAACAACTCTCCAGAAAATACATTCTCCTGTTTGGAAAGGTTTGATCCTTTTCCTGTCCAAGTGATTAACAGATATTGAAATAACCTGGGTGGGGTTCTCTGAAGGACCAAAAATTGAGGCTTTTGTTTATAGAAACAGTGTCCCTTTTTTTATTCAGTAAACAATATTAATACATTTATTTCAAAAGAAAATTTTATATTTTGCAAAACTTTACATGTGCCTTTTTAATACTGGGAGGAAGGGAAGAAGGGAGAGAATCTGGAGCTCAAAGTTATAAAAACAAATGTAAAAAATTGTCTTACATATAAATGGGGGAAAATAAAATATTGAATTTTTTAAAATTAGCGACCCACTTCCAAAGATACACAAAAAAGAAAGAAAATATTGGAACATTTCAAATTGTCATTTTAACTTGAACAATTATATCTATAAGCTAAAGGAAACTGATATTTTTTATGATTTAAGAATGATCTTTGAATTATTTTCAGAGATAATGTACATAATATTAGAAACATTAGTGTGGAAAATTTGTAAGCATTATTAGCTTGTAAGCACTGTAAGCATTATTAAGTGAATTATGGTGGTACCTAAGAGACTATCTTTCTATTAACTTGTAAAAATATAGTTATTAATAAAAGCAGTGTCAGATAATGGAATATGTACTTTTCTGGTAATTGGGGGTATCTGTGATCTGGTCTCACTGGACCATATAGATAGCTGTATGAATTGGGGAAGTCACTTAATCCAGAGGAATCACACAATTACAGGTATAGTTCTCAATATTCCCAAGTGTGTCTCAAACCAGATTAAAATGTAATTGGGGAAATAATAACCAAAAAGTCCCCCCAAAATACAATTATATACTGGTAATGTTAATATGTGTTTTTCAAAGTCAATAAATAGCCTGCAGGGATCCTTATGCCTTGAGCTACATAAAATGATAACATTTTTGTGACTGATTCATGTGATTGTGAGAAGATACTCACTGTCTTAAAGTCTCAAAGTGCCCTTAAGAAAAGATAAAAATGTTGACAGTGAAGGTAGAAAGGCAATCATTTACAGTACCAGCAGAAATTATATTTTTTTTCCTATGGTATAGAGGGTGTCCAAGATAAATGAAATTTAAAATTTGAATTTAAGAAATAAAACAAGCATTTCCATTACAAAATAGAATAGGGAAAAAGAGGAAGAGAGGATTGCATAGGACAGCACAAATCTATTATGTATAACTTGCTTTTTCTCTTAAATATATATTAAGGTTATTATGTAATTTTTTTCTCTTCCCCCAACTCCTCCCCCCCAAGATGACTACCTTTAGACACTAATATGTGTATATATGTATGTGTGTGTAAAACATATATATGTCTATTTATTAATTCTTTCTTTGTATGCAGACAACATCTTCCTTCAAAAGTCCTTTGGGTATTTATAAAAGTCAAAATGACTTGCTCATTCAAAGTTGTTCTTAAAACAATATTGCTGTTATTACATACAATGCTTTCTTGGTTCTTCTCATTTTATTCTTCACTATTTTATATGAGTCTTTCCATGTGTGTTTGTTTGGATTTCTTTTGTTTGTTTGTTTTGAAGCAATTGGAGTTAAGCCATTTGTCTGCAATTACACAGCTAGTAAAGAATAAGTAGCTGAGATCAAATTTGGACTCAGGTGCTCCTGACTCCAGGATTGGTTCTCTATGTACTGTGCCACCTAGCTGCCCTTCTATGTTTTTCTACAATCATGGAGCTCATCATTTCTTATAGCATTGTTGTATTCCATCATAATCATGTACCACAACTTGTTTAGCCATTCCCCAATTGACAGGCACCCCTCCAATTTCCAGTTTTTTGTCATTTGAGAAAGTTGATACAAATATTTTAGCAGGTTCTTTTCCTTTTTCCATAATTATCTTAGGAAACAGACCTAATAGTGGTCTATTTTAGTTTGACATCACTGATTTAACCCTAAGAGGCTTCAGATTCCACATCTATAAAATGAAGATGGTGGATGAGATGATCTCTAAAAAGTATAATTATAAAATAAATAATTCAAAAAATATAGTACCTGCAGAAAATAGTTCATTTGGGAAAATTTGAATCCGAGGCTACAATTTGTTTTCTTCCTTACTGCAAAGATCCCTAACTTCTAAGGTATGAGGCACTTACAAAGCCTTTTCATCTTCTTGTATTTGACAGAATTTGTGTTTTACAAATAAAGAACCCATAGTCATCTTCTTGCCATGATGAGAATGGATCTTTTGGTGGAGAAATATGCATTATATTCCCTTCTGTCATTTATAGCTCCTCCCTTGTTTTTTAAAATTTATTTTTATTTTATATTTATTAAAACCTTTTATTGACAAAACATATGCATGGATAATTTTTCAACATTGACCCTTGCAAAGCCTTCTGTTCCAAATTATCCCCTCCTCCTCACCCCCTCACCTAGATAGCAGGTAGTCCAATTTATGTTAAATCTGTTAAAATGTATGGTAAATCCAATATATGTATACATATTTATACAATTATCTTGCTGCACAAGAAAAATTGGATCAAGAAGGGAAAAAATGGGAAAGAAAACAAAATGCAAGTAAACAACAGAAAAAGTGAAAATGCTATGTTGTGGTCCACTCTCAGTTTCCACAGTCCTCTCTCTGGGATGGCTTTCTTCATCACTGAACAATTGGAACTGGTTTGAATCATCTCATTATTGAAGAGAGCTGTGTCCATCAGAATTAATCATCATATTAGATCCTCCCTTGTGACTCTGCTTTATTTGTGAAAAGACTGACCTTTGAAAGTCAATTGCCATAGGCAAACTGACCAATCAGTAGGTTTGATGTTATCTTTCAGTCAGGTTTTGCTCTTTCAGCAGCCAGACCACACTGTGGTATGCCTTGAGCCACATAAAATGATAACATTTTTGTGATTGATTCATGTGATTGTGAGATGTTCACTGCCTTAAAGTGTGCCCTTAAGAAAAGATAAAAATGTTAACAGTGAAGGAAGTAAGATAATCACAGAGGGTAATTCTATTTGATTTTTTTGTATGCAGTATCCAAAATAACTCATTTCACTGGTACAAGATTTAAGTGGAGGAACGGGTAGGAAAGAGGGGGTAGAAAACAATTGCTTTGCTACCTAGTTATTTGAAATTAAAGAGCATATTTCATATCAAGGGAAGTAATATATGCATATTGTAAAGGTTAAGTATGAAAGGGAAGTTCTGATAATAACTATAAGCAGCATTTTAAGGCTTGAAAAGTACCTTCTAGATATTGTCTGATTTGAGTCTCTTAATTTTGTGAGGAAAATACTCTAGATATAATATGATATATATTTATATAATATATACATAATTATCCTCATTTTTCAAATAACAAAACTCAGGCTCAGAGAAGTCATATAACTAGCCACAACAAGTTAAGTATCAAGGGTATGAAATAAGGTCTTTCCTTGATTCCATATCTATACTCTTTGTTATTTTCTAATTCCATTTAAGAAAGGAAAATAAATTAGTATGGAATTGGGTGACATAGTAGTAGAATAAAGCTGGAAGTCAAGACACTGGAGTTCTTAGTTTGAGTTTTGCTCTTGGGAAAGCTGGGAAAACTATAACTCCCCTGGGTCTCAGTATACTCACTTTTATAATAAAGAAGTTGAACTAAATCAGGGGTTCTTAACCTGGAGTTCATGAATGTATCTGATTCTTGAAAATAAATATTTTGTTAGCTGCCTTTTAATATAATTAGTTCCTTTTGTGAACCTACATATTTTATGCATTTAAAAACATTATTCTGAAAAGAGGTCCACAGGTGTCACCTGTCAGAAAATCCATGATACAAAAAGGGTTAATATAAAACGATTTTGATATAAATGTGGAAAGAAAGAGTATACAGATAGACTTTCAGAATTCTATGGGTGCTGGTCCTAAAGCACTTAACCTCTTATTTTCAATGAATTTATTTGAAAAAAGAAGGCATTATTATTATTTATCTCACAGTGGTTTTGTGAGGAATTCTTTAAGGAGATCTTAATGTAATTTTTAATTGTGGGGTAAATAAAATCGAATGACCTTAATTGTATAAAAATGCTCTAAATTACTATTGATTAGAGTAATGTAAATTAAAACAAGTCTGAGGTACTACCTCTTACCTATCAGGTTGACTAATGACAAAAAAGAAAAATGATGGATGTTGGAAAGGATGGGACACTATTGTATTGTTGGTAGAATTGTGAACTGATCCAATCATTTTGGACAGCAATTTGGAATTCTGCCCAAGGGCTATAAAACTGTACAGATTCTTTGATCCAGCAATACTATTGCTAGCTCTACATTCCGAAGACATAAAAAAAAGGAACAATTAAATTTGTAAAAATACATACATATATGTACACACACACACACATATATATGTATATGTGTTTCAGGAAACCTAGAAAGACTTACATAAGTAAAGCATAGTGAAGTGCCCAGAACCAGGAGGACATTGTACACAGTAACAGCAAAACTGTTTGATGAATAATTGTAAATGACTTAGCTATTTTCTATGATACAATAATCCAAGACTATCCCAAAAGATTAATGATAAAGCCTTCTATTTACTTCTAGAAAAAGAATTGATTTTGTTTGAATACATACCGAAGCATGCTATTTTCACTTTCTTTCATTCTTTTTCTTTTATTTGAGTTTTCTTGTACAAAATTTCTAATGTGGAAATAATTTGCATAATTGCATATGTATAACCTATATCTGATTACCTACTATTTCAAGGAAGTGGCAGGGGAGGGAAGGAGAAAAGGGTATAATTTAGAATTTAAAACTTTTAAAAAATACAAAAATTAAAAAAATTGTTTCAACATGTAATAGGGAGGATCAATATGCATTTTTTAAAAGAAAGAAAGTTGGAAGAGAAAAAAATTATTTTTGCTTAAATCTAATAAAAAAAAAACCTCAGCAATTTTTCCAGGATTAGGTCAGAAATAATCACAAACATAAAAATGTTGAAATATTTATGAAATGTGAGTATTTATTTTTAGGCTTGTCAGTGTATGCACATTCTGAAATGTGTCTATGTGGAATTTGTTCAACATCAACTTTGATCAATTTGAATATCTGATGTTGGTTAGATGAAAAAAAAAGGGCCATCAATATTTAGTTAGGGAACAAAGATTTTGATAGATGTGGTAGACTACCAATTGTTTTTTACTTTTCTAAAAACCTTTTAATTCTCCCTAGAATTCAATTTTAAGTGAAAACAAAACACAAAGAAACCTTAGTTTTAATATCTAAAAATAAAGTTTTATATTTATGTTTATAATTTATTTTATATTTCAATTACTATTATTTGTTTATTAGTGATGATTTATATGTCTTTTATAAATAGAGATTTATATTTTGGTATCTGTAAATTTCTTTGGACTTCAAAAAAACATAAATGGTATTATTAGGTTCAGCAAACAATATATTTTAGAAGTCAACTCAAGAACTAAATTAATTTTTCTGGGAATTTTTTTTAATGAAACACTTGTTCATAAAATGACATATCTAACAATTAATATTAATACATATTTTGCATATCTATTACTGTATTATACAGGATTCCGGAAGTATGTTATTTTGCTATTCATCAGGCAAATTCAATGAAATACCGAGCATTTTTTAAATTATAACTTATTTATAAGTTATATGCATGGGTAATTTTTCAGCACTGACAACTGCAAAACCTTTTGTTCCAATTTTTCCCCTCCTTCCCCCCATTTCTCCCCCAGTTGGCAGTAGACCAATACATGTTAAATATGTTAAAGTATATGTTAAATACAATATATGTATACATATCCATACAGTTATTTTGCTGCACAAGAAGAATCGGACTTTGAAATAGTGTACAATTAACCTGTGAAGGAAATCAAAAATGTAGGCAAACAAAAAATAGAAGGATTGGGAATTCTATGTAGTGGTTCACACTCATTTCCCAGAGTTCTTTCCCTGGGTGTAGCTGGTTCTATTCATTATTGAACAAATGTAGCTGATTTGGTTCATCTCACTGTTGAAGAGAACCATATCCATCAGAATTGATCCTCATATAGTATTGTTGTTGTAGCATATAATGATCTCCTGGTTCTGCTCATTTCACTCAGCATCAGTTCATGAAAGTCTCTCCAGGCCTTTCTGAAATCATGCTGCTGGTCATTTCTTACAGAACAATAATATTCCATAACATTCATATACCACAATTTATTCAGCCATTCTCCAATTGAAGGGCATCCACTTAGTTTCCAGTTTCTGGCCACTAGAAAGAGGGCTGCCACATTCTTGCACATACAGGCCCCTTTCCCTTCTTTAAAAATTTCTTTGAGATATAAGTCGAGTAATATCATTGCTGGATCAAAGGGTATGCACAGTTAATAACTTTTTGAGCACAGTTCCAAATTGCTCTCCAGAATGACTGGATGTATTTACAATTCCACCAACAATGGAAATACTGAGCATTTTATAATAAGAATCTCTGAATTTTATTCCTGGTTCTATCTCTGTTTCTATTCTGAGGCTTAGACTAAGGAACGATGTTACTTGAACTATATTAGAAACTCTACCTAGACAAAGTCCCTCCTCCATTTCCCATCCCCAGACTTGTATTTTAGGAAATTCTTGAGCTAATCAGCTTTTAAAATGGGAGGGGGGGGCGGGGACGGGATGCAACTCTTTAGAAAATACAGAAAAAATCAGAATATAAAGTTTGAAAATTATAACATTCTTTGTTTAATTTATTCCATCTGACCCTTTCTCTATTCTATTAAGTTTGCCTTAAGTGAAAAAATAATAAAGAGCTTAGCATTTAAAAGATGCTTTAAAATGTTTGTAGCAGCCCTTTTTGTAGTGGCAAGGAACTGGAAACTGAGTGGATACCCATCATTTGGAGAATAACTGAATAAGTTACAGAATGTAAATGTAATGGAATACTATTGTTCTATAAGAAATGATGAGCAGGCTGATTTCAGAAAAGCCTGGAAAGACTTATATGACCTGATGCTGAGTGAAGTGAGTAGAACCAAGAGAACATTGTACATATCAACAAGATTATGTGATAATCAACTGTAATGGACTTGGCTCTTTTCAACAAAGATGATTTAAGGCAATTCTAATAATTTCTGATGGAAAGAGTCACCCGTATACAGAGAGAGAACTATGGAGACTGAATGGCATCATAGTATAGTATTTTCACTTTTGTTGTTTATTTGTTTGCTTGTTTTAGCCCTTTTGATCTGATTTTATGGAAATATGTTTAGAAGAATTGCATGTTTAATCTAAAAAAATGCTTAATTGAATTGAATCTGAATTCCTTTTTCATCACTATACTTTTGCCAGCATTTCTTAGATGCAGTTGTCTATTACTGTCTTTGGAATTTATTTCCATAAATTGCTGATCAAAATAAGATCCTGTTACCTGATCACTGAGAAATGTTGGAAACTGTTTGAGCCTTTGTGCCTCAGCTTCAACCATGGGGCCCTTACTTTATATTTCTGCTATGGATACAAGGCCAATGTTACAATAAATAGTTCTGGTTCTCCAGTTCTCACAGACTGGGAGACCTTGACAATGTAATGAATTTCAAATTTAAATGCAAATTTCTTGAAAGATATGTGTGTTTCCATGTGCAAAATGTTTGTGGCAGCCCTTCTTGTAGTGGCCAGAAACTGGAAACTGAGGGGTTGCCCATCAATTGGAGAATGGCTGAATAAATTATGGTATATGAATGTTACGGAATCTTATTGTTGTGTAAGAAATGATCAGCAGAATTTTTCCAGAGAGGCCTGGAGAGACTTACATGAACTGATGCTAAATAAAATGAGCAGAACCAGATCATTATACATGGCAACAACAAGATAATACGATGATCAACTCTGATGGACGTGGCTCTCATCAACAATGAGGTGATTCAAACAAGTTCCAATGATCTTGTGATGAAGAGAGCCATCTACACCCAGAGAGAGGACTGTGGGAACTGAGTGTGGACCACAACATAGCACTCTCTCTCTTTCTGTTGTTTACTTGCATTTTTGTTTTCCTTCTCAGATTTTTTTTTTCTTTCTAGATCCTATTTTTCTTGTGCAGCAAGATAACTGTATAAATATGTATACATATATTGGATTCAACATATATTTTAACATATTTAACATGCATTGGACTACCTGCCAATTAGGGGAGGGAATAGAGGGAGGGAAGAGGGGATAATTTGGAATAGAAGGCTTTGCAAGGGTTAATGGTAAAAAAAAAATTACCTATGCATATGTTTTGTAAATAAAAAGCTTTAATAAAAAAAAAGAAAGATATGTGGTTTCATACATCTTGCTCAATTTGAGATGTAATATCTTAGGAGGTGATCTCCTCCTGTCTCAGATTAATTAGACAATCAAGTCTCCATCTTTTTCAGGGATAAGCTAGAGAAACAGTAGCACTGCCTCACATCCATGGGTGTGTACCAAAGTGGTGGCTTACTTGCCAAGTGCACATCAGGTGAACATAAAAGTGAGTCATTGGAAAGCAACTCCCTCTATGATCAAAGTGAAGAGACGCTTGAGAAGGGTGTCTCCATGATCTCTTTACTGTGGCTTTCAGCAAAAAAAAAAAAATTACTACGTGCTTAAATCTAGATATAAGGTACAAGCAAATTAATCATACTTTTAACCAAAGTTAAAAAAAATTCTTAATGTTAGTGAGACAAGATTTCTTTGATTTCATTTTAGTGGGGTCTTTTCTAAGGATAGCTAAGAACTAAAATATTATTATTATTATTAATTTTATTGTCAAATCATCAGTGTTTATGTTTACACAGGAGGGTAGGGCAAAACTCTAAGTAAGCTTATGTTTCTCTGTCTTTCTAAACTAGATTCTAGCACCTGTAGCAACATTCATTTGAATTTTTGGGTCTTTGTACTCTGTTACAAGAACTGATACTCATATCTGACTTTGAAAAAGGAATAGCTTCTGTGGGAATCAGATTTATATTTTGGTATTCCATTCTATGTAGTCACAATTCAGTTTAGGATAGTGGAGAGAGGATAGGATAGGAGTTAGAGATAGAGAGTCATGCTACTTTTGAACAAAAAATAATTTCACTTAGTGATCTGATTTCTGAAAGCCAATTCAGAACAAATGAATCAACCAACAGGAGAAAATGAAATTATTTTAATCCTTTCTCTTTGTAGCTCAAAAAGTCTCTCAGGTTGATTCTCCTATCCTCTTAGCTCCTTATTTCCCTGGATGCAAAGGAGCTTGGACCTTACATGCACCCAACTTACTACTATGTTAAGCATTAAGGATACAAAAAAAGATTGAAAGGATTGACCTTGCCTCCAAAGAGTTTACATTCTAACATCTAACAATTGCCAATCAATTCAAGATCTTTCATATCTGTCTCCTCTAAACTTACACTACAACCGCAGAAATTCAGATCCTTATCCCCTCTTGCCTGGACACTTGAAATGAAATTGTGCTTCAGTCTGACCTTGAAAGCACCCCTCCCCATTTCTGCTTTCATTCTTTGTAGTTGTCCCATTTTAATAGTGTATACTACAGATATTTACATATTTTGCTATAATCCAGTCTTTAAATATAAACTGTACAGCAGAAATATGTTAATACAAATGCTAGTATAATGCTGGTGGAATGGCTGCCTTCACTGCTGGACTTTTTTTCTCTTTGAGTAGATCAGGTATGAGAGGTGAAGGAACAGAATGGGGAGGAGGGAAGCTGGGCAGCAGTAGCCTTTGAGTATAAGGAAATAAATAGATGGCTGAATAGGACCAATGATTAAAAAGAAAAGACTCAAATAAAACATTCTAAAGGATTCGAAGGCTCTAATCCTGGGATTTAGACTTCCCTCATTTTTGCAAGATCCTCTTGGAAACTGTCTAGCTGATTTAACCTTTCACTAACATCCCTCCTCCTCCCCCAAACCTCCCAAATTGTTGTTCAGTTCTTTTTAGTCATGTCTGATTCTCTGTGATCCCTTCTTTTGGGGGGAGGGCATTTCTTGGCAAAGATACTGGAATGTTTTGCCATTTCCTTCTTGAGCTTATGTTATGCTCTTCATTGATGCTCTTTTTTCTTTTTAAATTTTGTTGCTCAGTCATGTCTAATTCTTTGTGATCCCATTTAGGGTTTTCTTGGCAGAAATACTGGAGTGGTTTGCCATTTCTTTCTCCAGTTCATTTTTTACATATGAGGAACTAAGGCACACAGGGTTAAATAACTTGTCCAGGATCATATGATTAGTAAATGTCTAAAACTAGATTTGAATTTAGGAAGATGAGTCTTCTTGAGCACCAGCCCTAAAGTCAGGAGGACATGAGTTCAAATTTGACCTCAGAAACTTAACATTTCCTGGCTGTGTGACCCTGGGCAAGTCACTTAACCCCAATTGCTTCAGAAAAAAAAAAAAAAAGATGAGTCTTTTTGATTCCAAGAAACACTACCAAATAAAATTTTCTAGTATGCAGTGTATGAAGCCAGAGAGGTAATGGAAAAAAAAAAAAAAACTGGGGCAAAGAGGGTTAAGTGACTTGCCTGGGGCCTTATAGCTAGTAAGTGTCACAGGCTTGATTTGAACTCAGGTCTTCCAGGCCTGGCATTCTGTCCACTGTGCAACCTCTTTGTCCCTTTGCAAAACAATCACTCCAACTCTAATTTGATGCATTGAGCTTACTTGGCTCCCTAAATTAAGATCAACTGCATCTGCTTGTCTTTGTCAGTGTCATCATCCCTCTGATACCCTTTCCTTTTATCGTTTCCTTTTTTTTTTTCATTACTTCTCTGTCTCCATACATTGTATACTATAAGAATTTATTTGGTAGAAATTATTTTCAAAAAGGGGATAAGGAAGCCATGAGGCAAAGTAGATAAAGCACTCGCCTTGGAATCAAGAAGGCTCATCTTCCTAAGACCAAATATAGCCTTAAATGCTTATTAGCTGTATGGACATATCATTTAACCCTGTGTGCCTCAGTTCCTCATATGTAAAAAATGAGCTGGAAAAAGAAATGACAAACTATTCTATTAGTTGTGCCAAGAAACCCTAACTGGATCATGAAGAATTAGATTTGGCTGAGCAACAAAATTTTAAAAGAAAAAAGAATATCAAATTTACTGAGAATATCAGAAAGTAATTAGAAGTGTGTATAAAGAAATCTATCTCGTTCTGGAGTTGGTAGCCACAAACATTCTTGAATATCCTATAGTGAAGCTTTTCTAAGTCTTAGCCAGACATCCTGATTCTTCCTTAAATATTTGGGAGTATGTGACTTGTGATCACAGATAAGAAAAGCATCTTTCCTTCAGAATGTGTGCTAGCCAAATTGGCTGGGTATTCTCCCTCGAGCTATAAAAAAAAAAAAGAATAGGTTTTGTCCTGCTGTACCTTGCTATTGTAATTATGGTATTGAGTTTAATAAATACTTTAAAAAAACAACAAATTATGTAACAGAAGTTTATGTCTTATATAATCCTATATTTTGTATATTGGAAGGTTCACATTAGTTAAGTTCATAATAAATTAGAAAACATATCATTATAGAAAGTTTGAGAAATGTATTCCATTGTACCTCCACTTTGTATCTTCCTGCCAGCTTTTTCCAAAGGATCTTGGAGTGATCTGGATCATTTTGGCCTTTGCCAAGTCTTTTATACACTTGGTTGTAATTTTCCTGATTGTTTTTTCTTTTCGTTCTTTCTCTTTCTTTTTTTTTAACTGTTTTATATATGACGATGCTTCTATTTTCTGCATTCAGCAATGCTAATATCTTTTTGTTTCTTTAATACATTTTATTCTGTTTTTATATCATCTTTTATTTTTATGTCACTGACATTTCTCCCTGAATCTTTTCTTCCTAGAGAGGCATCCTTTATTTAAAAAAAAAAAAAAAAAGGAATAAGAAAAAAAGTTCAGCAAAACCAGCCAGCACATAAAAAGAAAAAAAAAACCCAACTGATGTTTTAAGCAATGTTTCACATCTATGGATCTCTTCTTCCTTGCAGGTGTGATGACTCTTGTTATCCTTTAATTTTATGTGTATCCATCTGCACACCCTTAAACTGGTATTTTTCCTTACAATATCCTTTAGAGAATAATAACAAAACTGGGAAACATTGAAAATTTTATTTTAAATTTAAAAATTGACAATGATTTTTGTGACCTTTGCCAGAATGCTATATTGCCTAGTCTAACTCAACAGTATATTATGATGCTGCAAAATTCTGTAATCTTGTCAGTGTAAGAAATTTATCACTCCTGTGTAACTGAGTTTATCACTTTAAAAAATTTTAATATTTTCCTTAATTATATCTAAAAATAATTTTAACATTCTTTTTTTTTCAAATTTTCTCCCATCTTACTCTCCTTCATTAAGAAGGCAAACAATTTGACAAAGATTTTACATGTGTGGTCATATAAAACACATTTCCATGTGTGTCATGCTATGAAAGAAAACAGACAAAAAAATCACAAGGAAAATAAAGAAAAAGTAGTTTCTATCTGCATTCAGACTCTGGAGATGGACAACATCTTTCATCATAAATCCTTCAGAATTGTCTTGGATCATTGTATTGCTGAGAAGAATTAAGTATTCCATCACAATTTTGTGCAACAACTTGTCCAGCTATTCTACAATTGATAGATATTCCCTGAATTTCTAATTCTTTGCCACTATCAAATGAGCTACTTCAAATATTTTTGTACATATAAGTACTTTGCTTTTTTCTTTTTTATTTCTTTGGGATACAGGAGGAACTTACACACCAGAACTTAAAAGGGAACAGGACTCTGGTCACATTTCCAGAGGAGAAAAGAGTGTGGTTACTCACAAACCAGTGCGCAGCTTAAAAGAGTAGTAAACACATCTGTCCACAGATCATAATACCTTGGAAGAATGGAAAACTTACAGGTCCTCAGAATTATCTCTGAAAACAGCTGCACTAAAAATCTAAAGCTTGGAATAGTAATCCCTTTACTCTACATTAGTTTTGTTTGTACAAAAACTTTTCAGTTTGGTATAATCGAAATTTTCTATTTTGTGATCAGTAATGATCTCTAGTTCTTCTTTGGTCATAAAGTCCTTCCCCTTCCACAGGTCTGAGAGGTAAACTATCCTGTGTTCCTCTAATTTATTAATAATTTCATTCTTTATGCCTAGGTCATGAACCCATTTTGACCTTATCTTAATCTCTTTACTCTAAAAGCAGAGTCCCACTTTATCATAGATTTAACAGTTAAGAAATAAAATGAGCAAACAGCAGAAAAAGATCCTGACTATAGAAAGTTACCATAGCGACAGAGAAGATCAAAACACAAACTCAGTGGGGAAAAAGGCAACAAAATCAAAACTCCTACATCTAAAACCTTAAAGAAAAAATGAAGTAGTCCCAGGCCATAGAAGAGCTCAAAAAGGATTGAAAAAAAAACAAGAGAAGTAGCAGAAAGTTGGGAAAAGAAATGAGTGACAGCTTGATAAAGAAGGCATCCACAAAAAAAAAATCATCAAGAAAATAACACTTTAAAAAACAGAATAGCCCAAATTACAATTTTTAAGCTAAATATTCAGTAAATTGTGTCCTAACCTATTAAGTCATTTGAAAATTATATTTCAGTAAAGAGTAAATTAAAAAAATTTCATATTTCTTAGTCAAAGTAAAATTCTTTTCTTTTGGAACAATGTATTAAAATCAGAAACCTTGAAAGTTAGGACTGAGATTTAAAAAAAAAATTAGAAATCCTTCCAATTTCAGATTATTAACTTTTATTTATGTTTTCACAAGAATCAATGTAATAAATAATTTTACAATGAATTTAATGCAATTTCATGTACATATAGAAATATCCATGTCATGGATTACAGACAGAATCACAAGGACATGGAAAATCAGGTGCAATTTTCAGTGACATGTGTGTGAGTGTCTGTGTATGTGTATCCCAATATTGTAGCTGTAATGTAGTTCAGAATTTTAGTTGCTTTTCCCCCCAGAACTCAAAGAACATATATTAGTGATTTTTCTGTTCTCTGAAATGTATTAAAACAAAATTGTCACAGATGGAGAAACACAAGGTCATTATTTAACAATCATATGTTTGGTTTACTGAATGAAAAAGATAATTTATCTATTGTAGGTTTAAAAAAATAATGTTTTCAAAAGAATAGAGCAAACATGTAGAAGAGAGGGTCCAGTTTAAGTTAGAACTTCCAATTCAGGCTGTATGAGCTTTTAAAATGTTTATTTCATTTCTACAAGTGACTCTTGCAATAAATCTCTCAAGCTTTAGCTTCCAACAAAAATTAACAAGTTAATTTTATTAGTTAATATTTTATAAATTGTGTCTTGCAGAGATAATTTAATAAAAACTGTCACTGGGGCAAAATGAGAACAATAATAGGAAATATGTATCTGTCAAAGATGATTAATTATGGGATAATTATCCAAACCCTATCCTTCAAAAGTTTCAGTCAACTTAGATGATGTTGGGATCAAGAAAAGGTTGGATGAGCATTGTAAAGTGCATGAGATTCCTTATTTTATGAGACCCTCTCATACTACTTGCCATAATGAACAAATACTACTCTACCAATCACCTGCCATCTTGGCCCTATTACCTCATCCAAAATAATGATAATGATGATGATAGCTCACATTAAATGGTGCTTCTAGGTTTGGAAAGTACTTTATATATGCTTACTCATCAAAACCAAGATAGGTGGTGCAGTGGGTAGAGTGCTGGGCCTGGAGATAGGATCTGATCACACTGTGTAACATTTTGAAAGACAATTAACCTCTGTCTGCCTCAGTTTCCTTAAGTGCAAAATGGAGATAATAATAATAGAACTTATCTTGCAGAGTTGTTGGGGGGAATCAAATGAAATATTTGTAAAGTGATTAACATAGTACTTAGCACATAGCAAGTGCTTCTTCTCCCTTCTTTCAGTCTTTCATTCTCCCAACAATCCTAGAAGGTGTAAGTGCTGTTATTATTTTCATCTTACTGACAGGAAACTGAGAGGCAGAGAGGTTGTGATTTGCCTAAAATCACATTTGGTTTTGAACACAGGTCTCTGTAATAATTATAATAAGAGCTAACATTTATTTTTTTTTATTTTATTATTTTTTTTTTATTTAATAGCCTTTTATTTACAGGTTATATGCATGGGTAACTTTACAGCATTAACAATTGCCAAACCTCTTGTTCCAATTTTTCACCTCTTACCCTCCCCACCCCCTCCCCTAGATGGCAGGATGACCAGTAGATGTTAAATACATTAAAATATAAATTAGATACACAATAAGTATACATGACCAAAACGTTATTTTGCTGTACAAAAAGAATCAGACTCTGAAATATTGTACAATTAGCTTGTGAAGGAAATCAAAAATGCAGGTGTGCATAAATATAGGGATTGGGAATTCAATGTAATGGTTTTTAGTCATCTCCCAGAGTTCTTTCTCTGGGCATAGCTGGTTCAGTTCATTACTGCTCCATTGGAAATGATTTGGTTGATCTCATTGCTGAGGATGGCCAGGTCCATCAGAACTGGTCCTCATATAGTATTGTTGTTGAAGTATATAATGATCTCCTGGTCCTGCTCATTTCACTCAGCATCAGTTCATGTAGGTCTCTCCAGGCCTTTCTGAAATCATCCTGTTGGTCATTTCTTACAGAACAGTAATATTCCATAATATTCATATACCACAATTTATTCAGCCATTCTCCAACTGATGGACATCCATTCGGTTTCCAGTTTCTAGCCACTACAAAAAGGGCTGCCACAAACATTCGTGCACATACAGGTCCCTTTCCCTTCTTTATAATCTCTTTGGGATATAAGCCCAGTAGTAACACTGCTGGATCGAAGGGTATGCACAGTTTGATAACTTTTTGAGCATAGTTCCAAACTAAAGAGCTAACATTTATATAAAACTTACTATTATTATCTGAGTAGATCATCACAACATCCCTGGGAAATAGGTGCTATTATTATCCCCATTTTTACAGATGAGAAAACTGAGGCAAACAGAGGTTAAGTTGCCCAGAGTCACTCAGCTAGTAAAGTGTCTGAGGCTTGATTTGAATTCTTTATTTTCTTGACTCCTGATGCTCTATCCACTTTACCACTTAGCTGCCTCACCTAGACATTTATCTTTTCCTCTAGCTCCTAAAAGAGTTAGAGAACTGTTAATGCTTACTTATGTTTGTACAATCTTTTTCATTCTATCAGGTCCTGGTTTTTCTTAGAAGAATAAATGCCATTAATTTTGGCACTTGACTTCAGTTCTTAATAGGCATTTCATTAGTTTAACCCTAACACAGTTATCGTCTAAGGTAAACAAGTTTAGTTAAAATGTGATGTGTGAATGAGGACACATGTTTCCAACAAATTCCAATCCCAGTTAACAAATATGCATTGATTGTATACAAGACATAGACTTTGTCCCATTTCAAAGAGAAGAAAAAAAAAAAACTTGTTACTTTTAAGATCTGACTACTAGCAATTAATATTTACAAGCATCTAGAGAATGCCTAGTAGGTATAAGGGGGATTTATTATGTATAGTTAAAAAGAGATCATATCCTTGAGAAGTATTCAAAATAACATAACAGAGGATCTTATACCTAATATTCATTTGTTCAATGAATTTAATTCAACATTTATTAAATACCTTATACTGGGCAACAATGTTACACTAAGTAATGAGGCTACTAGGGCAAAAAAGAATTATCCTTGTCTCCAGAAGTTTACATTTTACTAAGAAAATTCTCTACCCAGATAATTCAATGAAAAATAGTTTAAGAGGGCTTAGCACTAACAAACAGACACATTCGTGAAAGAACTGATACCTGAACAGGATCCTGAAAGGTACTATGATCTAATCACAAAGTGTGCTAAGTGGGAAGATGGATAGATTTGCAGTGAGAAAATTTGACATTAAACTTAATAGTCACTTACTTTACTTGATCTTGGGCAAATAATTTAGTGTCAGTTTCCCATCTGTAAAATGAGGGGGGTTAGATGAGAGAGCCCTTCCATTTCTATGACTGGGTATATTTTAGGAATATTTATTTGGTAACTATGTGGAAGATGTTTTGAAGAGGAGAATAACTGGAGACAGGGAAATTTGATTAGAAAGCTAATACAGTAAGCCAAGCAAGAAGGGATGTAAACCTGAACAAAGGTAGTGGCTATATGATCAAAGGAAAGTTGCAAATGAGAGGAGATATTGTCAAAGTAGAAGTAAGAAGATTTGGTAATTGATAGGCCCAAAATATGAAAGGGAAGAGGAGGCAGAGTTCACCCTCAAGTTGTCTGGTCAAGAGGATTTGATGGTGGAATCATCAGAACAAATAGGGAAGTTTTGAAGAAGAGTGGGTTTATGAGAAGAGATTAGTTAGAACATGTTGAATTTAAGATGCTGGTGAGACATCCAGGTGGAGATATCTCCTAGATAGTAGGCAATACAGGATTGCATAGAATGCTGAAAAGAGATTAGGGATGGATGCATATAGATCCAGAAGTCATTTGTATAAATGGGAGTAAATGAAATTACTCAAGAGAGTATAAAGAGAGAGGAAGGAGGGAGCATCTGGGATTGAGCCTTGAAAAACACCCACATTTAATGGGCAGTGGATGGATGATGATTCAGCAAAGGACATTAGAAAAGGGCAATCAGATAACTAGGAGAACTAGGAGATTGCAGTCATGGAAGTCAAAATATCTAAGAGGAGGGCAATGTTCTGCAGGTTAAAAACTATGGAAATGTTAATTAAGATACTGTTAGAGCAAGGCCATTGAGTTTAGGGTTGTTTGGGGACATCTAATGTCTGCTTGAACACTCCTAGTCACAAAAAGATCTCTATCTACTAATTTCATTTCACTATAATTAGCTGTCAATGAAACTTACCAAACTTTTCATTTAAAATTTCCAGTCATGTTCATAGAGCCACTACAGACTAGACCCAAAATAATTAATGAAAATGACTGTCAATTGGATGTTGTGTTGCTAGTTGATGTAGGAGATGAAAAAAAAATGTTAATTTGAATAGATTGGGTCAGCCAATGTGATTTATTTAAATTTCGAGATTACTGATCATAAGAAGTAATATCATTTGCAAATCGATAACTGAACATTTCATATTTGTTTTGTTTGAAACATGATTACTTTTGAGGAAATTAGCTGATAATAATATTATAACTAGTATTTAGTACTTTAAGGTTTGCAATGTGACATTTTATTTTGATTCTCACAACCCACTGAGGTAGGCATGATTATTACCCCCATTTATAGATGAAGAAATTGACAGTGAGATAGCCTAAATGATTTAGGATCATACAGCTTCTCTCATGAAAGATTGAACCCAGGTATTCCAGACTTAAATTCCAGCTCTATATTTATTATACTAGCATTAATTATTAATTGAGTGTATCAAGACACACTTCATTTGACTTTCTTAGAACAAAAGTTTTTAAATAGACATCTTACATAATAGATTTCAATGAAATTCAATTGATGGGTATCACCCCTCATTATAAGTGGTTACATAGTTAAGAACTACAGTCCATGAATGAATTGAGGCTCAGCGAGGTGATAGGAATTTCCCTGAGTCATACAATTTGTAAATAGTAGGGCTAGAACTTGACTCCAGATCCCTCAATTCTAAGTCTATTATCATTCCCATCATACTATGTAACTACTTGAGGTAAATAAATAAACAAATCCATCATTTGACTGTCATATGAATATTTCTTCTCTGAATTCTTTTGATTAGTCTGTGACCACAAGAACACAGAGACAAGAGTGAATAAAGCACTCATAGTGAGATACACACCATTAGCCAAGTTGCTAGGAATGTGTGTTACAAAATTGAGGAATTGAGACTCGACAGGTATAGATCTATAAAGATTTTGATGTATAGAACTGCCTACAGGCACAACCTTCCTTCCACATGGTAGGTGACAGTGATCTGGTACTTGGTCAGACTATGATCAGAGATCAAGGAATCAAATTTTCAGTGTCTCACCCTCAAAGACTCTCTTGGGGATCCAATAAACCTGATCTTGGCCATTTTTATGTACAGCATTAAACATGTCATGTGGATGATGATGTTGGAAAAATGGATATGTTTACTCTGTGAATCTTGGGCTGAAACCTGACAATTTGTTTAGGATCTCAAGACCTATCCTGTTGTTTGGCTTCTTCAGATTTCAAATTAAAGCAATTGAAACCATCAAAAACTTTGAATAAATTTTAGTCAGGCTGCAAAGTTTCTTTAACTATGGATTGAGTAACTGAATGTGAGGGTTGTGAAATTATGACTCATCAACAGTAAATGTTTGATTTGTATACCTTTTTTTAGATACCTATATATCCAGGGTTGCATAAAATTTCTCTGGTGAAAAGAGATCATGACTGAGAAAAGTTTACGAAGCAATGATATACAGGATATATGAGAAATAATTAAAAGAATGCTTGGGAAAAGCTTTCTGTAGTAGATGAGATTTTAGTTGGAACTTAAAAGGAAGCCAAGAAGCCAATAGATGGAGATGAGGAGGGAGAACATTGTTGGTGGTGGTGAGAATGGGAAGAGACAGCAGGAGAAAATGCCTGGAGTCGAGAGAGAAGTGTCTGATTCCTTGAACAGAAAGAAGGACAGGGTCATTGGATCCAAGAATTGTAATTTATAATAAAATTAATTTTTAAAATGGAAGGGCTATATCAATTCTTAACAAAGTAAAATAATAATTTATTTAATGTTTTTTTTCTCTTGGTTTGTAGAGTCCTTTTGATGAGATTGGGTTCTGGAAATTATAATGTTGAGGTTTGGAACTAAATGATGAGATTTAGGTAGGCATCAAATGTTGGAGTTTGCTCTTGGCCTTTCTCTTTGCCAAAAAGTAAGTTTATTTACAAGAAGAGCTTACAGACAAAAATGAAGAGGTAAAATAGACACCAGGAGTGGAAAACATGAAATTGATTTGGGAGAGCATATAGTTAGCAAGGAAAGAGGTTTTAACAATTAATAATGAATGGAAAAGACATTCCCCAGAGGAACTCACAATTAACCAAAAGGAAGGAAATATACCTTGAGATGAGAATACATCAGTCAATATCTGGCAGGCTAAATCCACAGGGAAGTTTATCACCTTCAGAAAGTTAGTTAGCTACAAGAAGGAGAAAAACACCATGAGACATAGGGGAGGAGATGAAGAAAAACATCAGGATACAGGTCTCTGTGGTATATAATCCAAAAGGGATTCAGCAAAGATGGCCTAGGCCATGAACAGATTTATAGGGGAAATTTAACCTGGTGCATTTGACATAACTTGACTTTCTGGGATTGGGTACAGTAAGGTGGGGTCACCTAAGACCTGCACAGGAGATGGGACTATAAAGTTGAGCTGATCCTCCTTCCATGTTTCCTCTCAGTATTCTTACCAGTATTTCAAACTTTCTCTGCCAACCCCACCTAGTTGACCAGGACCTCATCACTTTAAAGCAACTATCAGTTTATTTTAAACCATCTATAATTATTTCTAGAAAGTACAAGGATATTTGCTATTCATTGGGGTTTATCTAAGCCTAGTAAAATGTCTTGCACATATTTTAATATATCATGGACACTCTCTCCACCCTTCTGCAACTTAGTAGACAAATCTTTTGAGTTACAGTGATCAAAAAATGAATGTATTCATCTGTCAGACTGGCTAGAATGACAGGGAAAGGTAATGCAGAATGTTGGAGGGGATGTGGGAAAATAGGGACACTAATACATTGTTGGTGGAATTGTGAATACATCCAACCATTCTGCAGAGCAATTTGGAACTATGCTCAAAAAGTTATCAAACTGTGCATACTCTTTGATCCAGCAGTATAACTACTGGGCTTATATCCCAAAGAGATACTAAAGAAGGGAAACTGATCCGTATGTGCACGAATGTTTATGGCAGCCCTCTTTGTAGTGGCCAGAAACTGGAAACTGAGTAGATGCCCATCAATTGGAGAATGGCTGAATAAATTGTGGTATATGAATATTATGAAATATTATTGTTTGATAAGAAATAACCAACAGGATCATTTCAGAAAGTCCTGGAGAGACTTACACGAACTGATGCTGAGTGAAATGAGCAGGGCCAGGAGATCATTATATACTTCAACAATGATACTATATGATGATCAATTCTGATGGACCTGGCCATCTTCAGCAATGAGATGAACCAAATCAGTTCCAATGGAGCAGTAATGAACTGAACCAGCTACGCCCAGAGAAAGAACTCTGGGAGATGACTAAGAACCATTACATTGAATTCCCAATCCCTATGTTTTTGCCTGCCTGCATTTTGGATTTCCTTCACAGGCTAATTGTACAATATTTCAGAGTCCGGACATGTATACTTATTGTGTATCTAATTTATACTTTAATATATTTAACATCTACTGGTCATCCTGCCATCTAGGGGAGAGGGTGGGGAGGAGGGGAAAAATTGGAAGGTTTGGCAATTGTCAATGCTGTAAAATAACCCATACATATAACTTGTAAATAAAAAGCTATTAAAAAACAACAACAACAACAAAAAAAAAATGAATGTGTCACCGTGTGACCAACCTTTTGGTGATAAGCTTCTCCAAATTTAGCTATATTGGACCTTGGGTGGCACACAATACAGTTTGTCCCTGGCTAGTACTGGAAGTTTTTCCAGCTTAGTAGGATCTGCCAGAGCTTGTACTCAGCTGGCATATGGTCTTTCAGCATCGAGGGTCACCTCTACCCTACAATGATGACTAAGATTTCAGTGGAGTTTCTAGTAAGTGCTTAATATTTGTTGATAGATTGATCCATGTGAGAGAGTCCTTTTTTTTTCTAAAGTAAATGAAGGCTCTTTCTTTTCTCCTCCCCTCCCCAAAGTATATTTGACTTCCAAAAACAATTCACATTTGTAAAGCACTTACGTTTGATGAGGTATTTATGACTTGTTGAGGATGAATTGTATTACTAAAGGAGATTTTTTCTTTCTTTTTTTAATGCTACTTTTCCCTCTTGTATTAGATGCCCGGATTTCAAAAGTAACTGCCTAGATAGTTTTGGATGATGTGCTTTTGAGATTGTCTTAAACTTCAACAGCTGGCTATGAAAACTGGCATGAGTTTCAATTCTGAGCGTTCTCAATCCATGCCAATTTTTTCCACAGGGTCTCATTTAACTCACCTTTTTAAAATTTCCTCTAATAAAAATAGCACAATAAAAATATAATGAGTACGTCCCGAATAGTGATGCTTTATTCGAGAAGGATTTATAAATGAGAAATTAGGATTTAAGAGTAGCCTGTTTGCAGGATCACTTATTTCTTTATTTGTTTTTAACCGTTTTCCTTCTTTTTAATGTTCCCATCTCTGGGCCACAGCCAGCCCTGGTGAGCACCATTGCCTCCTCTTTGGCAGGTGTTGTCAGGGAGATGCCGCGTGCGGGGTAGCGCAAAAGCCGGGGCAGCGGAGGCGGAGTGGGGAGGGGAGGGGGATATTGCGAGGTGTGTCCCAGCTTCTCGGTTTTCGCCTAGGTTAATCTTCCCCCCAGGGGTGAGCCGGCTCCAGCTCCAGGATATCTGGAGGCTCCGCCCCAGGCAGAGCGGAGTACGGGGGGTGGGGGAAGCACTTGGAGGACCGCCGCCCCCAGCCCGCCCTCCAGCCCCCGCCTGCCCGCCCGGCGAAGGGGGAGGAGGCTGCAGCGACTGCCGCCGCGGCGGCCGCAGCAGCAGTAGCCAGAGCAGCGGGAGCCGCCGCCTCGCTGCGCTCGTGTGTGAGTGATCTCCTCCCTCCCTCCCTCCTTCCCTCTTTTCCCCTCCCCTCCCTTTCGCCCGCCCGCCCGGGTCGCGGCGGGGCCGTGGTGTACGTGCAGAGCGCGCAGAGCGAGTGGCGCCCGCCCGCCCTCTTCTCCCCTCCGCCAGTCGGGCCGGGCCGGGCCGGGTTGGCAGGGCCGCAGAGACTAGGGCGGCCACCGCCGCGGAGGTCGCGCGACCCCCGCCTGGGTCCCCGCCCGCCCCCTCCCTACCCTACTCCACCCCGCTCCACTTCCCCCCACCCCCCACCGCGAGGAGGAGAGAGCGAGAGAGTGAGCGAAGGTAACCCTCCGTAGCCCGCAGTGTCGGGGATCAGGCCGTGAGACGGCTGCCGGGAGCCGGGCGCCGGGCACTGCGCAGGGGCCGGGCCGCCGCGGAGGCGAGGGCCCGGCAGGCGGCCGCGGGCGTGCATGGCGCAGTAACCACCGTGTCGCCGGCCGCTCACCCCCACCCCCCGCCCCGGTCCCCCGGCTTGTGTCCGCCCTCCCGTTCCTCCCTCGAGCTCGGCTTGGGCCGCCGCCGCCATGGCCAATGACAGCGGCGGGGCCGGCGGGCTGAGCCAGAGCGAGCGGGACCGGCAGTACTGCGAGCTGTGCGGGAAGATGGAGAACCTGCTGCGCTGCAGCCGCTGCCGCAGCTCCTTCTACTGCAGCAAGGAGCACCAGCGCCAGGACTGGAAGAAGCACAAGCTCGTCTGCCACGGCGGTGGGGGAGCTGCCGAGCACGGGCCCGGCGGCGGAGGCCGCCCCCAGCCCCAGTCCCCGGGGCCCTCCGCGCACCCCGCGACGCCGCCCAAGGCCGCGCTCAAAGAAGCCAAGAAGGCTCAGCCGCCGCCGGCGCGCCGGGACACGACCTCCCCGGAGGCCGCCGCAGCCGCGGGCACGGGGGCGGCGCCGCCTCCGCCTCCGGGATCCGCAGCCGCCTCGGAGGGAGCAGCCTCCTCCACCAAGACTGCCGTGGTTTCCGCGGCGGCAGCGGCGCCGCCTCCTCCCGCAGCCGTCAACAACCAGGGGACGGTGGCGGGCCCTGTGGAGGCGGAGCCCGCGAGGGACGAGTCTCTGGGCCGGTCGCCGCTGTGCCCGGGCGGGTCCGCGTGCCCCCAGCTAAGCCCCCCGGGCCTGGGGCTGATGCTGAGGCCCAACGGGCAGACGAAGCCGCTGCCGGCGCTAAAGCTGGCGCTGGAGTACATCGTGCCGTGCATGAACAAACACGGCATCTGCGTAGTGGACGACTTCCTGGGCAAGGAGACCGGGCAGCAGATCGGCGACGAGGTGCGGGCCCTGCACGACACGGGCAAGTTCACCGATGGCCAGCTGGTCAGCCAGAAGAGCGACTCCTCCAAGGACATCCGGGGCGACAAGATCACCTGGATCGAAGGCAAGGAGCCGGGCTGCGAGACCATTGGACGCCTCATGAGCAGCATGGACGACCTGATCCGCCACTGTAATGGCAAGCTGGGCAACTACAAAATCAACGGCCGGACGAAAGTAAGTAGGTGGTCGGGATCCCCGCTGAGCTCCCCCGGCCTCCCCCCCCCCCACCCCAGTATAGCTGTCTTTAATTTGGGCCGCCGGACGCCGTGCCGTAAGGGTTTATTAGACACTGCTCCCCCGGGGGTTCATCTCCTCCTTTTCCACCTGCTGTCATTCCCCGGGACATCTCAGGCTGCAGCATCCTCTTGCAGCTGCCTCCCGTCTGAACCGGATAGCAGTTTGACGGGTGTGCCCCTTCCCAAGTTTGCCTGCCACAAACTCCCCGCTAGCTAGTTAGGGTACCCCCTCCGGTAGCCATCGCTGTACTATCCGGAGAAAGTGCTGGTTCTGCGTCTGCCCCGGACGTGTTTGCTTAAGCTCTTAAATTCGAGCGATGACTCATCAGATTATGGTTTACAAAGCTAATTGTCTTATACTTTTGGCAAAATGTGTCAATAAAAATGAAGATAAATTCACCCGAGGAGCTAGTTAACCAAAATAAATTGGCTTCTTGTGACCCTAAAGACTCTTCCCTTCTCCTCTTCCCCCATATCTTGCTTTAAAATCTCAATAAAACAGGTATGTTTTGATCCACTCGTTTTATTTGGGATTCCTTTACCATTTGATTACATCGAATGGGTTCTTTTGTTTTTTCTTTCCTATTGTATCTTTTGTCCCAATGGTATTCCAATATCTAATTTTTTGCTTCTTAATAAGTATAGTAAACCTTAATCCCTGTAGCTTATCTTCTATAATGTACCCTTGCAGTCTTTTTTTTTACCCTATAATTTGACTCACAAGCATTCCTTGACTGCTTCTTTGAGCCTGACTACTACTTTGAGTAGTATAGTCAAGAAATTGAAAGATGAGAGAGGTGTTTACCAATGTCTTTTTCTTGGGCTCTTCTTAGAAAAGCACGTGCAATATGAGTTTATTAATGTGTATACTCCTATCTAATTAGTTATAGCTAACTTTTCCTATAAGTTTTAAAAATGCAGATTTTCCAGTGTATTTTACCATTCACATATATATGTAATATATATGTATGTCAAGAGAGGATTTTATTACATCAGATTATATCTTCTCCCCATTTTCCTCCCCTACAAAATCTATACGTTTACCTGGTTAGGAAAAATCTTAAGGGATAGATTGGAATTCAAAAAAACTCTAGCAACTTCATTAATTGAATTAAAACACCTGAAATTCAGATGGTATTGCCTAACAAATTTTATAGTAAACTAATATAAAAAGATCAAACATTGTCAGTTTAACAATCTTGTAAGTTTTTTTGGATAAAATTTATTGTAGAAAATTGTGCAATGGTAGGGACATAACTGGGTCATTCAAGTAGTTTGCTGAGTGGTAATGGGTTGATTAAAGGGTACTTGGATATAGATTTGTGGGTCAAACCTAAGGTATAACCTTGATTTTGTGAATGAGATAAAATTCAAAATCTGTCTTGGTCTCTGCTCAGTAGTTGAGCTTTATATCTTTCTGTTCTACTGACTTGCCAAGGGAAGGGGCTACACCCTGGACAGCTTTTTTAGAGCTTTTGATTCCCTAGGGGAGGTTGTTGTGAGGAAATGGCCACCTGCTTCCTTTGGAATCCCCTTAGCCAAAGGAACAGAGGTTAAAGTAGTTTTAAAATCATTCAACCATAGCTATCTTCACATAATAGTGGACAGATTTTAACTTGTTTGCCATTGAACTACTAGGAATATTTAATTCCAGAATTCAGCCATCATCAGGATTTCTATTGATATTCTTCTTGATGGGATTTTAAAAAAAAATTAAGTGATGGAAAAATCTAACATTTGTTTTGTGTTAATAAGATGAGAATTGGAGGTATGATTTCCTGATAAGCTAATAGTGTCTCTCACACTTTCTCTTGAAGAGAAAAAAATATCAGCAAACAAAAAGCTAATTTATCCTGGGTATTCCATTGTTGAATGATCCCATAGTTGTAGAAACTTACTTTATGGTCTTAGAGTATATAGTGTTTTTTTTTTTTTCTTTTTTTTAAATGATTACTTTTGGCAGCCCTTCAATAAGATGCTTGCTTCATTTTTGTAATAACTATGAATTGAGCTAGTTTTACTGTCATCATAAGATGGACAAGAAAGCTTGGCTATATAGTGAATGATTTTTAAAAGGAATAATCCTTTTGCTAGTGGCAATATACTTTTTCACAATATAATAGACTTGATTAGTTTGAATTTGATTATTGCAGACTTAAGAATCTGTGATATTCTAGAATTGGGGCATAGCTAAAATCACCACTCTGAATCAAAAAATTAGGATACATTGTCTGACAATGTATCCTTTTGTACTTCGATAAAAAATTTTTTTTTCTAGAAATTTGGACTATCCTGGAAAATCTGGCATGTAATAGTTACTTGTAGGAATTGTGGGTTGAGTAGTTATTTCAAAAATTGAGGTATATGACTACTTTTTTAATATAATGAAAGGGACATTTATTTCAAAATTACTATTCTAGAATGTTTACTTGTTTCATTTATATAATGAATTTTAAAGAGGCAAAGGATTTAATAGAATAAGAGAAAAGAGAAACTACTATGGTCTGTCATCAGGTTCAATCCCTTCCCATGATGCTCTTCCTGTTTCATTTCCTTTGAGCTCTTCTCATGATGTTTTCCTCCCTTTTCTATTCTTTGACAACCTCCCTGCTTTAATCCTCTGTCTTTTCCCTTTTCCTAATCTTTTAAGACCTCCACTAATTCCAAGAAAACAACTTCTTGCTTTTTGGGAAGAGGAGAGTGGGGAGAGGTTGTTCAAATTATAGAAAAATGTGGAAATGTGATATTGAGAATAGAGGGAGAAGAAAGAAGGAAGGCAGAAGAAAGGGTGCCATAAATATTTTGAGGATTGCTTATTTCTCTGTGAGAAATTGAAATTGGTCATTCTTGACAACTGCTCTATATGAATTTATTTATTCAGTAATATTTATAAGATACGTATCATTTTTTATTTGTTAGAATTTTCCATAAATCTAATTCTGGGGCAAATGAAAAAAGTTGAAATACATTTGAAGAAAAAGAAGCAAAATGTGGTAAGATAAAGCAACCAGAACAGATTGGTCACCTATTTTCCAGTTAGTTAGGCAACACTGTTTTAATCAAGAAGAAGTATATATATTCACGAACCTTAGTGGAAGGAATTCTGATTGTATGTAGCAAGCAGCTGTGATTTTTGTGTGCGTGAAATATTTAAAAATATCTTTTTCCTCCTAACCTTTACAACTTCTGCCAGTGTTTCTGTATTGTTGGTTCCTCATATGTACAAATTGAAGGAGATTGTTTAATCACTGTATCAGAGTTTACAATCAAACTTCCCTATGGCAAAAGAAGCTAAGAACATTGTCTGTCAAAAATTATACTTAATATCAACTGCCCAAAGAATAATTTTAAGAAATGGACTATTTCTAGTATTGAGTTCTTTCAGATGTCATGTAGTTGTAAGGTATTTTTCTTTTCTTTTCTTTTTTCATTTTTTTTTTTTTTTGTATTCAATATAACATTTATTTATTTATTTATTCCCCCCCCTCTTTTTTTTTTTTCATAGCTTTTTATTTAAAAGTTATATGTATGGGTAATTTTACAACATTGACAATTGCCAAACTGTAAGGTATTTTTCTGCAAAATGTTCTCACATATATTCTCAATTGCTGTTTACAGGTTTTTATTTGAAAGCTATTACATTTTATATATTAGTTTTTCTTTAATCTACAGCCAAAACAGGAAAAATATCCAGAGATTTTAGTCTGTTTCTATAAACATACTAAATTTGCATTCTTTCTCTTGCTTTCCCCCATTTTCTTCTCTCAGAATTCTTTACACCGACTATATTTCTCACTATTTAACTTGTTACATTGTCAATAATATATGTCCTCATTTTCCTTTATTTTTCATAGTTTGTGAGATAAAAACAAAATTTGTTTATGGCTTCCTTTGAATTTCCTCTATTCCTTCACGTTTTTGATCCATTCTTTTGTCCTTTTCTACTTGTGTCAGATTCTAGGATTATTCTCCCTTTTATCTATTTATTTTAGACCTTTAAAAGAAAAAAAAAAAATTAAATGATGCATTGGCCTCCTTTGATATTTTCTCCTCTTAATTTCCCAAGATGTTCTCACTTCTCTGAACTTCTGATGGGGCCATTACCTCTGAAACAAGTCCACTCTTATTATTATTAGAATGCTGGTTTCCCTGAGGTTATTATTCTTTCCCTTATCAAATTATTTTATTAACTCTATACATTTTGCTTTTGTAGAATGTAAACTCCTTGGAGGGTAGGAATTATTGGTTATCATTTTGTCCTGCCTCCCCTAGCAAAGTTGGCTTTAGCTGTTGAATTGTGTTCTTGCTGCTTGGCTTACTGACATTTTTGACTGTTTTCTTTTTGCAGTATTCTCTTGTCTATATTTTGAGTCTATCTTTATTTTTCCTAATTTCCTTCTAAGAGCTTCCTTTTACTGCTTTCCCCCTTAAAGCTGCAGATGGCTTTTTTTGGAGAGATGTTACCACATAAATTTCATTTTTCCTTTTATTTTAGGTCTTGGAACAGCTATACCCAGAAATCTTGGCATGTTCTTGAACAATATATAAAGATTACATGTACCCCACTCTGCTATCCTCCCCATCTTTTTTGAGATTACATCTCAAAAAGGCTGAAAGTTATGGCAGCTGCACATGGAATGGTCCTTTGCTTAGTGGCCTAGAAGCTTGGATCGATCTGTTTCCCAGCTGTGTCAATTTGTTCTTCCTTAGGCAGCATCATAGTCCCTCCTCCCCAAAAGCTTCACTGTATTAATAGGAGACTTAATGTTGACACCTGATAGGCTGGGTCCTGCTGCAGCCAGACTGAGTCCAAGCAGTCCACCCAAGCACAGCTTCTCCCTGTAGTGGGCTTAGGTATGTTTGCCAGCACTCTTGGCACATCCCATTTTCTTTTGAGAAAAGCTTACATTGTCCTTTCTTTCCTTCATAATCCTTACAGAGGACAAAATAGACATACCTACAGTATCTTTTCTTTCTTTCTTTTCTCCTTGTTAGGCTTCTACCTCCCCCTTTTTCCTAATTTTCTTTCCTTTTCACTTTATTAGTTGATATCTGACATTTAATCATGATCCTAGCCAAAACTAGGTTAGTTCATCTATTGTTGATTTAGTTACTTTTTCATTTTAGAACTCTGGTATTGGTATCCAGTATAGTCACTAATCCTCCATTTCTTTCACTTTCTGAATTGTGCATGAATTTTTTATACTTCTTTATCAGTGGTAGCCATACTTTCTCTTTTCTAGCATATATCACTCTTCTAACTAAATCTCTTTATTTATTTAATCAGAGCTTTTTATTTACAAAACATGTGCATGGGTAATTTTTGAATATTGACCCTGCAAAACCTTCTATTCCAAATTTCCCCCTCCTTTCCCCCATCCCCTCCCCTAGATGGCAGATAATCCAATACATGATGTTAAAATATATATAACTAAATCTCTTAATCATTTGATCAGTTCTGTGTGGTAGGTACAGGTGATAATTGCATTTTTCAAATGAGAAAATTAGATTCAGAGGTTGGGACTTGCTCAGAATCATAGAGCTAGAAAACAAATGATAAAGGATTTGAACCCAGGTCACTTGACTCCTAATCCATTTATTTTTCCACCAACAATAAGGTTTTCTCTGATACTATTTTTATTTTGGTGACTTCATGGGAATAGATTCTCTAGGAAGTTAAACTGGTATAAAATATCCCCAAATGGGAACTTTAAAAGTATGGGACTGAAGAGAAATGAGTCTTAAGATTAAAAGATTCCATGTAATCCATGAGATTGAACACAAACATAGAATTTAAATTGCTTAAATTTAGAGGCAAAAGATGTCAGGAATAAAGTATCATTTATCCAAGTGTTTTATTAGAGAACAAGAATTAGTAGAGGAAATAGAAAGGAGATATTGGTGTTACAATAATTACAGTAATTTGATGATTCTCACCATTTCAGAAAGCTTTATCATGTTTTTTAAAAAAAGACAATAAGTGCAATGTTATTTATAAAGATTTCTGTCCAGTTTTTTAAAATGAAATACATGGGAATTGAAGAGGGGGGAGGATCCTCTGTTGACTTTAAAAAAATATTCTTTCTAGAACTATTCACTAAAGATTATAGAAGTAAGTTTTTACTCTAGTTACTGCTTTGAAGAGTAGAAGCCTGACATATCTTCGAGTAATTTGGCTCAAATGATTAGTGAAGGAGTTGAGACTTTAAAGACAGTCTGATTTTGATATAGTTATTAATGCTGGAAATAATTATTTACTGGAATACTATTTGGCAAAGCTATTGATCTAAATATTATTTATGGGCAAATTTTCCCTTTATCAAAATGACGCTCATATTTAAGAGTTTCTTGGGCATTCCTTTTTGATAATCTTTTGACAGATCAAAGTATGAGTTACTATTAATATTACTGTTTATTTGAAACATGTTGTTATAGGATATTGAGAACATTTATGCTATATGTTTTTTGGATGAATGAAAGTCTTAAACATTCTGTCCTTTAAGATGAATATGATTCACTGATATGTATTTAAGCCTAAAGATTTTAACTATTTTCCTTCCCCTCAAATCTTTCTTATTCTTACAACTAACCCAAATGTCAACAGCTTAGTGATATTTTTGGCTTTATTTCCAAAAGAGCTTATGAATTGGTCAAAGCCACTATTTATTTAAACCTTGTGTTCTTATAGCCAGTATGTCAAAAACACTTGACTCATTAAATAACTTTGGAAAGATCTCAGTTCTATTATTTTAAGTTACACACAATTTTGATAATATCATATAATATTTTCTCATTTAATCAAAGAGTTTAATTGTGAGGCTCAGTAAAGAATTTTACATATACATAGTATAGTTTATGGCTCTGAATTTATTTTAGTTATATAGAAATCAATTCATAACTTGAATTTTTTTCCTTATTTCTTTAATCTCGTGTTTAGCTTCACTCCCTTTTGTGCTTTTCTGTTATTCAATTTTGTCTTTTAATTTGCTCTTTATCCCTAAAGCCCAAGTAGAAAGTTTTTCTTCTTTCCTTTCCCTACCCCTCCCTTAGACAGCAAGCAATTCAATATACATTCAACATGTGTAATTCTCTATATATTTCTACAGTTATCATGCTGCATAAGAAAAATCAGACCAAAAATGAAAAAAATGAGAAAGAAAACAAAAAATAAGCAGATAACAAAAAAAGTGAAAATACTATATTGTGATCCACATGCAGTCCCGACAGTCCTCTCTCTGAATGCGGATGGCTCTTTTCATTACAAATCTGTTAGAATTGGCCTGAATCATCTTATTTTTGAAAAGAGGCAAGTCCATCAGAATTGATCATCATATAGTCTTGTTGTTGCCATGTACAATGTTCTCTTGGTTCTACTCACTTCACTTAGCTTCAGTTAATGTAAGTCTCTCCAGGCTTTTCTGAAATCGTCCTGCTGATCATTTCTTATAGAACAGCCATTCTCCAACTGTTGGGCATCCACTCAGGTTCCAGTTCCTTGCCTCTATAAAAAGAGCTGCCACAAACATTTTTGTACATGTGGGTCCTTTTCCTTTTCTTATGATCTCTTGGGGGTATAAGATCAGTAGAAACACTGCTGGATCGAAGGGTATGCACAGTTTAAAGTCTTTTAGACATAATTCCATATTACTTTCCAGAATGGTTGGATCAGTTCACAAGTCCACTAACAATGTATTAGTGTCCCACATCACCTGCAATGTTTATTATCTTTTCCTGTCATCTTAGCCAATCTGAGAGGTGTGTACTGATAAATCAAAGTTATCTTAATTTGCATTTATCTCTGATCAGTAATGACTTAGAGCAGTCTTTCATATGACTAGAAATGGTTTTAATTTCTTCGTCTGAAATTTGTGTATTCATATCCTTTGACCATTTATCAATTGGCAAATGGCTTGTATTCTCTATATATTTTGGAAATGAGGCCTTTATCAGAAACCTTGGTTAAAAAAAAAATTCCCCAGTTTTCTCTTTCCCTTAAATTTTGTTTGCATTGGTTTTGTTTGTACAAAACCTTTTTAATTTAATATCTATTTTGCAAGAAAGTTCATTTTACTAGTCAGAAAGCAAATTCATCGGCTATGAAGCTTGTATGTCAGGTTGGAAATAGTTACCTGTGGAATACTGTTTAGCTGAGGTGGCGATTTAATATTATTTATGTGCAAATTTTCTCTTTGTCAAAATTACATTTTTGTAAGGCATCAATTGGATACATCTTGGTGATCTTTTGACAGACCAAAATGTGAGTGGTCACTTTGTCAGCTTCCATTCACTAATAATACTAAAAATTTCTTCCTCAGTCCCTTACCTTTGAAGAAATTTTTCTAATGTACTCTGATATTTTGGCTATGGAACTACAAAGTTTAAATAGATATATTTCTTTAATGATGTCTTTTACATTTCCTGACCCTTTGGTTAATGTGAACTTTTGATTATTTAGTTGTAATTCATTCTTGATATTTACTAATCTTCTTTGTTTTTTTTTTTTTTTTTTTTTTTTGAGGGGGCGGGGGAGTTGTAAAGGTTTAAAGAGTGGTATATAAAAATAAGAATAGCATGACAGGTGATCAGAAAGTCATATAAAATTATCCACCACAGGCCTAGTAATTTTTGCTAAGTAATTCTTGAGCTGAACTTCTCCAAACCTGATAATTTCCTTTCTTTCTTTCTTTTTTTTCTTTTTTCCCCTGAGACAATTGGGGTTAAGTGACTTGCCCAGGGTCACACAGCTAGGAAGTGTTAAGTGTCTGAGACCAAATTTGAACTCAGGTCCTCCTGACTTCCGGGGCTGATGCTCTATCCACTGTGCCACTTAGTTGCCCCTAGATCTGATAATTTTCTAGTCTTGGAACTGAAATTCCATTGTGTTGTCCTTTGTTTTAGTTTACCTGAGTTTTTTTTTTTTTTTTTTTTTAATGATGAGTCAATTGAGATTAAGTAATTTACCCTGGATTCACAAAGCTAATTAAGTGTCAAGTGTCTGAATTTGGATTTGAACTTGGGTTTTTCTGATTACAGGATGGGTGCTATATCCATTGTACCACTAGCTGCCCTGAGAATGTATTCTTAACAGAACTCCCTTTTCTCCTTTAGTTTGGAAATTAGCCAAGCTGAACACTTTTGACTGACAATGACTTTCTTATAATCACAAACAAAACTTTTAGTCAATAAAAAACTTTCTGATGGCTAACAGAATTTGCATATTCCTGTTCTTTCTCAACCACTGGTTAACTAGGTTATCTTCCTTTCCATTTGCTTAAAGGGGAAGAGGAAACAAATTCATAAAAATATCAGTTATACAGAAATTATGCAGAAAAAAGAATAATTTAATCTGGTATCCACTATCTGTGTTTATGATAGATATTGCTTTTCTTACATTTCCTTGATGTCAGTACATTTAATGGATATTTATTACTTACTATGTGCATAGCATTTAGTTGGGGGGTGATTTTGAATAAGAACAAATTTCTGTCTTTGGCCAATTAGTCAAACATGAGTATAGAGGAATAGGTTTGACATCATCCCCTATTAATATAATTAGCATAAGAGCACAATAAAATTTAAAATATATAAATAAGATGATCAATATCCTTTGATCTCTTTATGAGGTGAAATCATCTGGGTCAAAAAACATAACAGCTGATTGGTTAACCATGTGTCTATTGAATTTAAAATGGCTATAGCCATTTTAATTTCAGTAGTCATTTCAGTAGTCATTCTAGTGGTGAACAGTCAATCCATGAACCAACATTTATTAAACAATTATGTGCCAAGTCCTGGGGATCCAAATAAAAGAAAAGAAACAATTCCCATTCACAAGGAGCTTATCTAAGTCTGGAGTTCAACATTACAGTTCCACTTTTGGACCCAAGCCTTTGAGAAGAAATTACTCCTGGGTGGAGAAGAGAATTTCTCTCTTTTTGTATCTTTCTTTCTTTCTCTTTCCTTCATCCCTCCTCCCCCTACCCTATTGACCATGTTATCAGAGAGACTGGACCAGTTTCAGACATTGGATCCAGCTGGGATCAGAGATGGAACCAGTAGGAGACAACCTGTCCAACTTGGAGGAGCAGAGTGACAAACAGATGTGTGGAAAGGCAGTTCCCCAAGAAGGGAGTCAGCTTCAAGGATCATGACTCTTTGCAGCAGGAAAGAATTTCGACTTTGAACTCCAGAAAGGACTTCCAGCCCATAAAGTACAAGTATTTGTGAGTTATACCCTTTTGCTACAGGTATATCTTACATATGTGCTTTACTTCCTTTGTATTCTAATTTTGAACTCTTTACATGGGTGTATTTGTGAGAGGTATACCTTAGAGTTTGGGAAGATATATTTTGTTTCAACTCTTTTTTTACTATACCATATTAATAATTATCATTGCTAAAAAGCTAAATTAATTCTATTTGATAATGATTAATAGGAAGCACATTGGAGAGGCTTGTGAGAAACTGAATGAAAAACCCAGGCCTTCCTTATTTCTGAGGGGCAGCTAGATGGCACAATGGATAGACCACTAGCCCTGTAGTCAGGAGGACCTGAGGTCAAACCCAGCCTCAGACACTTAACATTTCCTAGCTGTGTAACCCTGGGCAAGTCGCTTCACCCCAATTGCCTCAGCAAAGAAAAAAAAGTTACCTCTAAGAGTATTAGGAATGTTAAAATTTTGAATGCAAATTGGAAGTGATTTTAGAAGTGGTGCTAAATGGGGATATGAGATATGCATAAGATAATAATTATTATTATTATTATGTGTGTATGACAAGTGTTTAAGAGAAATTAAAGCCAAGTGCTCTGTGAAGTTTAAGGGGAAGAAGTATGATTTCTAGCAATAGGAAAAAAAACGTTTTTGTGTTTAGAAGATCTAGATTCAGGTTTGAGTCTGAATGCAAATGACTCTGTCCATCACAAGTCTATTGGTATTTGTCTGCACCACTTCATTGTTGAAAAGATTCAAGTTCATCACAGTTGATCATCACATAATCTTATTGCTGTGTACAGTGTTCTCTTGGTTTTATTCACTTCACTCAGTATCAGTTCATATAAGTCTCCAGGCTTTTCTGAAATCATCCTGCTGATCATTTCTTATAGAATAATAATTTCATTCAGTCATTCTAGGGCTACTATAAACGTTTTCCCACATGTGGATCCTTTTCCTTTTTTTTTTTTTTTTTTAATGATCTCTTTGGGATAAAGTCTCAGTAGAGACACACTGCTGGATTAAAGGGTATGTACAGTTTGATAGTCCATTGGGCATAATTCCAAATTGCTCTCCAGAATGGTTGGATCAGTTCACAAGTCTACCAACAGTTTATTAGTGTCCCAATTTTCCCACATCTCCTCCAACTGTTAGGATTCTTACAAGGTGCTAAGTTGGTTGTTGAATTTTAGCATGGTGCTTAGCAGTTCTCTGGTTCACTAATGTGCTTAGTACTTGTTAGAGTTCTGCAAGAGTTCACAACTTTCATATCTTTAAGAGTTCACACCTCTAAAAGAGCATATAAAAGGACAAGCCCACTGGAAGCTCCGGGAGATTCAGAGCCAGGATTCAGTGTGAGATTCACATGTCCAGGAGATTCACAAGTCAGAAGGACAAGCCCATGAGAAGAGGAGCCCATTCTCAGAGGCAAGACAGATTCATTCCATTTTCCACCTTTGTGCTGGCTGGAGGTTTTGGATTCAGAGAGAGCCAGAAGTTGAAGCCGGAAGAGACATAGGACTAGCGGCAAGAGCTCTTGGAACCAAGGAGAGAGATAGGCCTCTAAGAAAACTAACTGGGCTATTTTGGAAGAGACAATAAAGGACTGGACTTTAACTCCTGGCTGCATTTGAGGCGATTATTACTTTGAACTGAAACTAAGGCTACTCCCAGAAGCCCTCCAAGAAACCTGTTCTCAGAGAACATTATACTTTAGAGAAGAAGAACATTACATCTTTTCCTGTTATCTTAGCCAATCTCTCTGTCTTTATGTCTGTCTGCTCAGTGGGGAAAAAAATTGACAGTTCAGCAAAGATGACACATTGAAAATCTTTTGACATTTGCAATTTCATATCCATGTCCCCTATCTTTGTTATTTAGTATTAACTATACTCTAAAATAAGACAGTCTTTTTATGCCACCCTAATTGATTTCTTATTTCTCCACAGAAAGTATTTTAAATATTTGGTTCCTTTCTTAAGCTTTCTACAGCTCTCTCCACCCCGCCCCCCCGCCCCCCTTCACTTTTTCAGCTGTGAATCTGCTGATTTACCAAGAAATTACCAAGAAAATTGAAGTCATGTAGCCTAAGCCACTTCTTCTGTTCTCTTCATTTCAAACCATTTCCTATTCTTTTCTTCATGTTCCATATATATTTATGACAGTGGTGGCCTTTTGCCTGCCAAGGACAACCTTTCTATATGTATATTTCATCCCATCCTTTTCCTGTCTTCTCCAGCAGATTGCTTCCTCAATCATTTCTTCTTCAATCTTCATTCAATCTTTTTTTTTTAATCTATTCTATTTATTCTGTTTATTAATTTATTAAATTTTATTTATTCTATTTCTTTCTTTTTCAGTCATACTTATTTATAGTTGTTTCTCCTTGCCTTTCTCTCCTTTTATTCATTATCCCTTTGCAGGATGATTTCCAATCTCATTGCTCACCTGAAAGTGTTTTTTTCCAGTGTTAATGATCCTTGATTTCTGAATAAAGATCTTTTCTCAGTCTTCATCTATTTTATCTTTATCTGTTGCATTTTATACTGGTGACCATCGTCTTCTGGATATTCTGTGTTTTCTTGATAGTATCTCTTCTGTTTCACCTGCATGTCTAACCAGATATCCTTTGCTGGATAAACCATATCAGGTGGAGTTTGAGGTGTTCCTTAAGATTTTTACCTCGCCCTTTTCTGTTCTCCCTTTATATTCGTTATTATCCAACCTCCCATGGTTTTAATTATCATCTTTATTCAAATAATTCTCAGATCTGGCTTTCCATTCCCAGTCTCTCTCCTGAGGTTCAATCCTTCTACAGTTGGCAAACTGGATGTCCTAGATATTCAAATTCACCATGTCCAATACTGAACTCATTTACCCTCAAACCCTTCCTTTTCCTGAACTTCCTTTTTATGTCAAACTACTATTTTTTTATTCTCCCAGTTTTGTGTTATTGTCTGCTCTTCATTCTTTCTCACCCTTCACATTCAATCAGTCCCAGAGCTTGCTATTTTTGCTTTTCTATCTCATTTCATCATCTAACTGCTTTGCTCTACTCACATGACCACCATCATAGTTCAGTCCTCATCATTTCTCCTGAATTACTGTAGCAGCCTCCTAAATTGTTTCTTTGCATCTAATATCTTCTCACTCTAGTCCATCTGATACAATATTGTCAAAAGTAATTTTCCTTGAGCAAGTTCTGACCATATGACTATTCATTCAACTTCAGCAGCTTCCTATTGCCTATATCCTAGAATACATACTATTCTGTTTTTAAAGTCCTATAAAATCTGGCCTCAATCTATCCTTCTAGCTTCACTAGACAGTACTCTGTCTCTGTGTAATCCAGACAAATTGACTTTCTCTTTTCCTCATACTTAATACTCTCATCTTCTGTCCCTTTACCTTTGTAGTGGCTGTCTCCATGCTTGTATACTTCTTTTTTTTCAGCCTCAAAGTCCCTTTCTTCTTTGGAATATAGCTCTAATTGTAGGAAGTTTTCTTGAGTATCACACCTCCTAGACTGCTTTGTATTTAACAACTTAGTATATGTTTTTATTCATTCTATGTTTATGCAGAACATATTTATATATGTACTTGATTTGTGGTCTCTGAGAGACTAAGTGATTTTCATTCTTTATAATTAAATTCCCATTGTATAGCATATGTTTAATAAATGTTTTTGATTGATTTGCAAAGAAAAATATAATTTCATATTTTTTTTTTCTTTGGTTCCAAGCTTGGGTGCACCTGGAATTTTAAGATTTAGAGTAGATATTTTAAGAACATTGAAAAATTGGATCATACTCAGCAATTAGAAACATGTTATTATCATTATAACAATGGCTGACATTTATACAACTCTTTAAAGTTTACATGTACTGCCCCCTAAGATGCCATATGAAGAATGGTTAAAAGAACTTGGAAAGAGAAAATTTAGGAAAGACAAAAAATAACTACATTTCAACATTTTCAGGTCTGTCATCTAGAAGAAATTTAGGCTCATGTGGTGGGGTTCAAGAAAGCAGAAGAGGTAAAAGCTACTGGAAATTAGGGTTTAATCCAATCTAAAGAAGATCTTCCTAATGATTATAAATTTGCAAAAATGGAAGGTTCTGTGGGGTGGCAATGGCAATCATTTAAGGGTTTGCTGATGTCTTTACTGGGTTTTTGTAGACTATATTCATTCATTGGATGAATTGTTAAAGTAAATTGTTAAAACTCCCAGATTCTTTGATTGCAAGTTTTGCAAGAGTTAGTCTAAGGTTTTCTATCTAAATGCCATCAAGTTTTAATGGATAGAGTGCTGCACTTGAAAGTAGGAAATATGAGTTAGAATCTTGCTTTAGAAAGTAGTTCTGAAATCATGGGCAATTAATTCATTTAACCTCTTAATGCCTTATTTACCCTCTTTTGTAAAATATAATAATACCTGCCTGACTTATTTTGACTAGTCATGTTCTTTTGGGAGGCTGTGATCTTTGTCTCTATGCGTTCATCCTGTCTTTAAGTTATTGTTTTGCTTATGTAAGAAATCCAGTGTCCTTTTATGATATTCTTTCCCCCCCACCCCATTTTACTCCACTTCAGAATATTTCCAGTTTGTTTGGACAGACTCACCACTGGATATTCGTTTATTCTGCTGATTATTTTTGCCATGCAAGCCATAAATTCTGCCACTTGTCCTTATCTTCATTTTCTTAGGGCCTTTGATTTGACTCTTTAATCATTCAGGAACATTATTCTTCAAGTTCATTATACTTTGGGGAGTCTGAAATGTTGATGAGGTTTTGGTTGAGTTTCTTTGCCTTGCAATGTTCATTTAGAGATAGTTGTCTTTTAGAAGCTATTTTTCTTTCTGATTTTAATTTCATCCTTGTTGATTTATCTACTTGTACTCTAGATTTTTTAACTGTGTTTTCTTTTTCCTGAGATCTTTGGTGGTTTTAGGCTTTTTTTTTCTTTATAAGGTCAGTTCTGCTGTCATTTGACATATACATTCCCCAAAACGAAGCTCTATACAAAAATTACTCCATAAAACCACAGCTTGTGGGTAAAAAATAGAGTTTTGGGGCACAAGGCCCAAAAGCTTCAATAGTAATACATAAAAAGAAAGATAGGAATCTAATGGAAATGGTAGCATAACTTCATATTAAATAATTAAGAAATATATAAATACTTCAGTAAATAATAATACTATCCATGGCCTTGGGCTCCTACTTGGCCTATTCTCAGGCTGTATGAGCAAGTTGGACAAGTGCAGGCCCTTACTCCTGGCCTTGGACTAGAGGCCATGGTTGAAGGAAAAGAGGGTGCTTCACTTAGTCCTCTTTCTATTTTTCCTTCTGTATCAGAAGATATATAAGAAATATGTCATCTTGAATTTGCTTGTGGAAGGGGGTGTCAGTGTTGCCAGTTTTACCTTTGGGCTGAGACTTCAGCTATCCTGGCTGCTCCATACTTTGAGGAATGCACTTTTCACTGACTTCAATACCTGCCCCAACTAGCTTTTGGATAGATTATACTTGTCTGAACTTTCTTTTAAAGTCCAGTAGCATTCTTCACTGTTAATTCACCATGTTAATCTTCTCATCCTATAGAGACAGCAGTAGTTTCTTTACCTCTGGTATATAATTCCTCTTTTGAGGTTGCTTTGATAGTGGACACTGGAGGAAATGTCTAGTTCTTTATGTTGTTGAATATGTGAATTTTGACAAATAGACAAATAGATTTGTCAGTTTATTTCACAGGATTTTTGTGACAAAAGAACTTTTTCACATTTCAAAGTACTATGTAAATGTGAGTTATCAACATACTATTATTCATTTGTAAAAATAAAATGTAGGTAACTTATTTTGAAGCTGAAGTATTGAGTTTGGCTTTATATGTGTTGGATATGTGGTGATGGGGCACATAGTATATATTTAGTAGTGAAGAGGACAAAGGTAGAAATGCAAATTTTCTTGTCATGCATATTGAGAGGATTACAAATTGTAGTTGGTATTCTGTATTAAGAAAAAGCCTTTTATATTGTACATTCATTGAAGTTGCAGAGCTAGCAAAAAAGATGACAATTCATTGAGATTTTCCAGGAAATATGACATTTTATAAAAAGGATTCAGATCCACTTTCCTTGAAGAAGTCTCAGTTGAATATTCTTTTTTCCCCTCTCATATTCCCCTGTGGTGGTTATGTTGAGCCTTGAGCTTTTACAACTTTTTAAGAAGATAATTCCTGTCTTCTACTTTACTGAAAAGATTGAGGCCAGCCCAGGATTTTTCTTGTCTTTTAGCTTTAACACCACAACCTTCCCCTCTTTGTTAGACTCTTGTGCCAATCTCAGAATGAGGGGATCTACAGTTAGACCAGTGATAGAACTTATTAAATACATATACACAGAGAAGGTTTTGTTGTTGGGTTTTTTTTGTTGTTGTTTTTTTGTTTTTTTTACATAGCATGATCCTTTCCCCTTAAAAATCCCCTCTCTCCACTGAATTATTCTTCATCATAAAGAAAAATTTAAGCAAAATTGGCAAACAGTGACCTTGAACAATATATAACACATTCCGCATCTATTTTCCCCCAATCTTTTGGTCATTACAATTAATCAAGTATTTATTAAATCTGCTGGGTTTATCAAAACAAAAATGAAACAGTCCTTGCCCTTAAGGGGAATATATTGTTTTGGAGATGAGGAAATCCCTTACAATTCTTTGTAATTCAGGCTTTGCTCCCTGCCATGAATTTTTTAATCCTGTGGCTGGCCTCTTGGCTGTTCTCCTCCATCTCACTGCTCTGGACATTTTCTCAGATTGTCCTGCATGCCTGGAATGCTCTCTTTCAACTTTGCTTACTGACCTCTCTGGCTTCTTTTAAGTTAATCCAATTAAAATACCATCTTCTATAGAAAACTTTACCCAATTTCTCTTAATTCAAGTGCCTTCCCTCCATTAATTTTTTTTTTTCCTGCATAGAACACACACATTTGTATGTTGTCTCCACTGTTAGATTGTGAGCTCTTTGAGGGTAAGGACTATCTTTTGCAAACTCTTTTTATATCTTCAGCATTTAGCATAGTGCCTGGCATATAGGAGATGCTTATTAAATGTTTATTGATTGATACAAATAAGTAGAAAATACAGGCAGAGCAAAATAAAAAGTAGTCTGAGAGAGAACTAATAGCTGGGAATCAGAAAAAAGCCTCATTTAAGGAGATGGCTTTTAAGGGATTTTAAAGAGGCAGATGTGAAGAGGGAGTACACTGTTTAGGGGACAATCTGTTCAGGGAAATGGGATAGAATGTCACGTACAGGGATCAGCAAATAGGCCTGTTTGGCTGGAACATGAAGTACACGAAAGGGAGTAATAGGCAATGATCTTAGAAAGGTAGGCTAGACCCAGGCTATAAAAGACTTTAAACTAAAAAGATTATTTTATCTTTGAAGTGATAGAGACACTGGAACTCTTTGGAGCAGGTGTGTCCTGGTCAGACCTATATGTGCTTTACAATGATTAATTTGGAAGTTGTGTGGTGATAATGAGTGCTGAACCTGAGTGCTTAATGTGTGAATGAAGAGAAAGGGATGAATACAGTAGAATCTACAAGACAAAACAAACAACTAATGACAACTGTGAAGTCAGGGAGAGTGAAGAGTCAAGGATTTTTAGGTTGCAAATCTGGGTACTAGAAGAATATATGTACCCTTAACAGAAATAATGAAAAGAGGTGTTAGGGAGGATTTGAGGGAGAATGTACGGTTCTTCTGTTTTGGTGCTTTTTTTAAAAAATTTTTTATTTTTTAAATCAAGAGTCATAGAAACTTAGAAAAAAAGAATATTTGGGAGGAGAGTAGGGGAGTCAATAGTGTTAAGGTCAGGAAGACTAAAGATGAAGAAGAGTCCATTGAATTTGACAAGTAATTGGTAGCTTTGGAGAAAATGGTTTCAGTTGAGTGAAATCAGAAGCAACTTATAAAAATCTTGAGAAGTAAGAGGAAAAGAACATCAGTACTGTCTGTAGAAAGGTTTTTGGTTTTATTTTTGTTTTATGAGGCAATCGGGGTTAAGTGACTTGCCCAGAATCACATAATTATTCATTGTTAAATGTCTGGGGGTCTAATTTGAAGTAAGGTCCTCTTGACTCCAGGGCTGGTGTTCGATAGAATAAAAAGCTTTAATTAAAAAAAAAAGAAAGGAAAGAAACTCACTTCTTCATCATAGACTAAATAAGAAAATGGGGATTGAGTTCAAGAGGTTTGAGATATTGAGTAGGGGAAGAGAGGGAATTGAAGCTCCTCTCAGAAACAGGGGGAAGTGGATGATGTGGAATTTTTAGGGAAAGAAAAAAGAGGCTTGAAACAGATGCTCTAAAGTGTAGTCAAAAATTGGTTAGGAATGGGTAAAAGTATTAACTTGCTGTAACAAGGGCTCAGTTGAGATTTGAGGTTGGATAATGAATCCGTGGAACAATCAATACTATTGTGCTAGTTCCTCCAACACTTTCAGCAACAATGAGTAGGATCCAAGTATATCTATTGGTGGACATAATCCAGGATTGGGATTTGGCAAAACCAAAAGGAGAAAAGGATTTGAAAAGACAGATTGAAGAGTGTTTTACTAATTAATTGTAGGGTCATAGTTGGAAAGGGAGAAAAGTGAAGTCGGAGAAAGGGTAATAGTCTGGAATGGTACTACAGGATGGAGGAATGAGAGTTAATGATATGAAGACAAAGAACAGAGAGAAATGGGATGATTGAATGATATATAAATGGCTCAAATAATTTTCAGAGTTAATTATTCAAGTGCAGTGTTTGTGGGAGATGATGGCATAAAGGTGTAACTTACTTTCTCTCTGTGTGCCAGAGCCCAACTGCCTTTGAATGTTGGTTTTCTTCATCCAAAAGTACAAATTCTTTGGAAAAGGGCTTTTCAGAAAGAACACTTGGGAAGACAAGAAAGTAGTATGGTAGAAAGTAAATTTATATTCTTACAACATAAACCATAATAAACTCCAAATGCATATGTGTGACTCATAAAGAAGTTGCACCACCACACACACAAAGTTTAAGGAGGGAAGGATGCTGATCTAAAATCAGTTTTTATTATACCATGTCACCAAGAATTTCTAGGCACTATATATGTGGTAAGATACAAAGGAGAAAAATAGTACCTATTCTCAAAGAACTTATTTCCTATTTCTCAGCAGTTTTTGTCGAATAGAGGACTTCCTCCAAAAGTTTATCTTTGGATTTATGGAATACCAAATGACTTTATTTGATTTTCATCATTGTGTACTACTAATTTTCTTTTCATCAATTCTTAAATATTTTCTCACTTTTCTTTGAATTTCTTACGTTTATTTCTTAAGATGCATTAATTTTTTCATTATATTAGTATGCCAGGAGTTATTCAGCTATTACTCAATTGATGTCATCCATTTTGTTTCCAAATTGTTGTTGTTCTATCACAAAAAGTACTGTTATATTTTATTACACATAAGACCCTTCTCCATCTTGTTAATTTTGTTGTGTAATATATTCTCAGTGAGCAGTCGTTTAGATTTTAGTCATATCCAGTTGTTTTTACCTCACTCAGGATTTCTTGGCAAAGATACTGGAGTAATTTGTCATTTCCTCCTCCCATTAATTTTGAAAATGAGAAACTGAGGCAAATAGGATCAAATGACTTAACCAGGGTGACACAGCTAGTAAGTGTTTGAGGCCATATTGAGCTCAAGATGAGTCTTCCTGACTCCAAGCTCATTGTTTTATCCACTGTACCACGTACTTGCCCCTAATAGTGTGGTGCTAGTATTCCTGAATTAAAAGGAATGAACTTTGTGGTAGTTATTTCTCTTGGATTGTTATAAATTTTTTTCTAAAATGGTTGGATTACTTCATAGTTTCACCAACTTATGTTAAGGTTCCTTACTTTGGACAGCTCCTTTAACATTGACGTTTCATCTTTTATTATCTTTGTCAATTTGAGTGGTATGTGAAACCTCAAAGAGTTTTTATTTTGAATTTACTAATTAATAACCTATAGAAGTTTTTCATGTCATTAATAGTTGCAATTTTATTTTTTGAAAACAGTTCATGAATGTTTGAAAAGACTACTTATTTTTTGGGTAATGGATTTTAATTTTATATAGTTAAGTCAATTACCCATGTATCTTAAATAGCAGGTTCTTATCAGATATTTGATAAAAACATTTTTCTCATTGGACAGCTTCTGTCCTTAAAATAGTTTCATTGATTTTCTACCTATAAAAATTCATATTATATAATTATTTAAAATTTTTTGTTTTCTCTTTCTCATATTTAATTATGAATTCCTTTTCTTATCTCTCTCCAGCCATTTATAAGTAAACATTTATTGAACACTAAGTGCTGGACAGGAAGGAATTTATATTCTTTTGTTTTTAATTGTAAAAGATAACTTTTCTGTTCTATAACTTTTTTTATGGTGTGCCTTTTTGTATTTGGGTCACATATCCATTTGGAGCTTAATGTGATATATATGATAATATACTGGTTTAAATTTAATTTCTACCATGTCAATTTTTTATTTTCTTAGTAGTTCTTGTTGAATAGTAAGTTCTTCCCCCCCCCCCAAAAAAAAAGTTTTGTGTTCTTGTGTTTATAAAAAAGTCATTGGTTTTATTTGATTATTTGTGTGTCTTGCTTATATTAGAAAAGCTTTTTTCCAATGATCCATTCTTCTGCTTTTTAAACTAGTAACAAATACATTTTATTATTATTATTATAAGATAGCTTGAAGTCTGGTAATAATATTCCCCTTTATTCCTGCTCTTTTCTAGACTTTTCTTTGTGAATTTTTGGTTATTTTGTCTAGTTGTATAACTTGGCAGGTTTGATTGAAATAGCACTAAATGTGTTAATTTAGGAATTTGGCCATTCTTACTATGTTGGCATGGTATTCTATTCATAAACAATTACTATCAGTCCAATTATTTGTCTTTATTTATGTAAAAAAATGTTTTTTTGAGTTTTCATTAAATAAATTCTTACATTTGGCTTAGTGGATTAATGCCAATATATTTTATGTATTTTGTAGTTATTTTGAATAGAATACTGTAGTACAGTGGGATCCCCACACACCCCATCACAGTATCTTCTGGGATCCCCACCACAGTAGTAGACTATAACCTACTGGAATGAATTCAGTCTGTGGAAAAAATAGTCAGGATTAGTGTTCAAAAATAAGTTTGTTTTTTCTGTCTGTACCATAGGAGATGCTTCTTCAAATGGGACAGTAGTAATGTTGACTTCTTATCAAGGGTTATGACGTGGTAAGGCATTTGTATTTGGTACAGAGTAAATTTCATTTTGCTGAAAGGGAGACACAACTCAGTCTTCCTCCAGTGTCTCTTTGAATTGTACTTGATTTTTATAGGAATGGGATCAATTTGCTTCTGCTTCTTTGAAAGTTGCCTCTTGATTCTGTAAGTTTTATGAGAAAAAGATGAAGAAGCAACTGTCATACATGCACCACATCGGTGGGCCAAGTGGAAAAAGGGCCTGAATACTTGTTTATATCGTCTGTGATATATCTAGCATGGTGCTTCATGCCTGATAGGTACTTCTTGAAACAATTTCATTTCCTTTCTCTACCTCACCTGTCAGAATGTCTTTTCAGTAATTGTCTTATGTGGAGGCTACAATCCTATAATCATTTTTAAGTTTTGATGGAGGGCAGGCTTTTTTGTTTAGTTTGTTCTCTGCCTTTTAGTCCTGTTTCTGTTTCAGGATAAAAATAGCCTTGACTGGTGGTATACTTAGTTATTTTTAACATTAAAAGCTTGGGAGAAAGATTTGCTCTGGAGGTCAGATGAAGCATGTGTTGTTAACTAGGCCATACTTCTAGTCTTAAGACTATAAATTATGGTGAAATCTTATGTGTTATAAGAAAAGCTTTTTTTTCCATCACAATTATGCATGTTTATAGTTCAGTATGTTCAAATTTAGTTACTTTGGCCTAAGTAGTATAAATCTCCAGTACCAAATTTTAGTAATATGTTAAATGTATTAGAACAATATTTCTCTCTAATAGTACAAAATTGGCTAGTTTTGAGATCACTTATATGTTCTAATGGAACACAGTAAAAGAAAAACCATCTGCTGCCTTGTTTTGTTTATGATTAAAAATTTTCTATTTAAATATTTTGGAGTCATTATTTCAATGATATACCTTGGAATTTAAAATTGGCCATAGTTAATCCAGATATATGGAGAGACAGCAGTGGATTATCTATCTCATTGACCTCAAAGCCAAAAAGACCTGGATACAGATTTGCCACTGACACATGTGTGATCTAGGGCAAATCACTGAACCCAATTTAGTCCTTTAGGTAATTCACTTGAGACTAGAATTAACTTGTATTTTCACATTTGGGGAAAATTTGTCATCAGGAAAACCATTATTTTGTTTTATTTTTTTGAAAGGGAGGAAAAAGATATTGATAAGAACTAATGGGAAAACTGGAAAGCATTTGAAAGTTTTGTTCATCATCTTACATCCTATACCAAAATAAGCTCAAAATAGATATATGACCTGAATATTAAAAATTGAACCATAAAACATTTTGGAGAAAGTATAGAAAAGAATGCAATTAGATATTTTTTACACTTTTGACCTTGAGGAACGTTCTTGACCAGAGAAGGGATAGAAATGAACATTAGATAAAATGGATAATTCTTACTACATAAAATTGAAAGGCTTTTACATAAACAAAATCAACATAACTTGGGAAGAAAAAGAAAAAAGGGCATTTTTAAAGTGACATCCATGTGCCAGGAACTATACTAAGTGCTTTATAGATGTTATTATCTCTTTTGCTTCTCAAAACAGCCGCCATTTTACAAATGAGAAAACTGAGGCAAACTCAGTAAGTCACTTGTTCAAGGTCAGTAAGTCACTTGTTCAAAGTTGCACAGCTAGTATATGACTGTCAGAGGTTGAATTTGTTGTCAGAGGTTAAATTTGTCACAAAAAGTAATCTTAAGTGGTGTGTTCAGAAGTGAAAGTGATATAACTACCAAAAGATAGCAAATATTGAAAAAAGAGGGGAGAGTGAAAACTGCTCATAGAGGCTTTCTGCCTTTTCTGCTAATATATGTATTCTCTATCTTGCTCTAGATCCCATGTCTTGGAAAAAAAAAAAAATATATATATATATACACACACACACACACATATAGAATTAAAAGAGGAGAAATTTAATTCACATTAAGGTTCACATAGATTAGTGAGCAGGGTCACAATTAATTCCAGTAATAGAACTATACCTAAATTCAAATAAAACTGATAAAATGTTTTTTAAAAAATATTTTTTGTTATAACTGCCAGATTTTCTCTGCATCCCTCATCTTCCCTACTTCCATAGAGTCATCCCTTATTACAAATATTTTTTTCCTAAAAGAAAGAAATGATGAAAAAAAAGGGGTGGGGAAGAGCATGTTTCAGCACCTGTGGACCTCTACAGAGGATCTGGGTGAGATGTCTTCTGAAGTCTCTTTTCTTGTGGACAAGCTTATTCTTAAGAATTTTGCAACATTTTTTCCCCCTATTTCCAATTTGTTTTCCTGGTTTTGCTTACTTCACTGTGTATTAATGCATATGTGTTTTTCAGTGCTTCTCTGTATTCATCATGCGCATTGTTTCCTACAGGACAGCAGTATGTTCCATTATATCTGGGTAACACAAGTTATTTAATTGCTCCCCACTCGATAGACATCTACTTGGTTTCTAATTTTTTGCAATCACAAAGTCCTGCTATGACTATTTGGGCAGACAGAGGACTTTTATTTCTATCATTTATTTTCTTAGAGTATGTACTTCACTGTGAGATCTCTTGATCATTTTAGTCATTTCATGTGTAGTTCTACTTGATTTCCAGGATAATTGTACCAATTTACACCTTTACCAACAATGCATTCATGTGCCTATCTCCATGATCCTTCCAATATTGACTGTTCCCGATATATGTCTCTTTAGTATTCCTGTGCTTGGATTCCTTTGTTTGGATATAGAGTTTGACAGTAGTGTATGACGCTTTTGTCTTCTAAGCATGTGTTTATCTCTCTATAAAATTGAATTTGCCTCTTTTCCTGGAATAGAGGTTGATCAGTGTATGAGATGATGGGATTGACTTTATTCATAAGTTGTATTTATTAGTTCAGTTTTTTAACAGGCATAAACTCACCATTAAACCTTAACTGTGTTACAAAATTTTCCTCTGGATCATAAGATAGAAAAGATCAATGGAATTCACTTCTAAATTTATTTCCTAATAATTATAGTGGCCTAAGGTCTCAGTTTACTTAATATATTTCCCTTTCTACTCCTTGTCTTTCCTAAACCTTTGGTGTTAGGTTGTATCCTCTGAGATCATGGAAGAAGAGCTTAATTCAAAAACATGAACTAATCCACAGTTATGTTTTTGAAGTCTTATCTTAATCTATTGTCCTTTTTAGCATATAATAAAAGAAACAATGTTTCATCCCTCACTGATCAAAAAGGTGGCAGAAACAAGGTCACTCATCACCAAGGCTAAGTTCTTTCAGACTTTATCCCTGAGAATAGATCCAGACACCATCAGGCCTGACCAGGAAACAAGTGAATGCTCTATATACAAGCTGAAAGTAACATCATCTCTTACCATCTTAAAATAAGGGAAAAGGAATTGGCCCCTGAAAGAGAGTTCAGTGGAGTGTTGGGGTATGTGATCGCCAAGTATTTACTGGTCCTGATTGCCATCTTTTGCTGAAGTTGTTAGATAATATTCTAGTTCTTGAGCAGAGTTTGGACAGTATGACCACCCTCATTTCTAGTGATAGACAAGCCAGGCCCTTAACGAGTTAGGTTAGAATCCTTGGTACTTAGTAGAGTATACCATCTGTTTGCATTCTTGGTAATAGTGAAGAGCAGAAGCATTAAAGAGGTCTTCAGAACACAGCAATAGACTTTCAGGCAGAGATGGATCTCTAAAACCAGTTCTTGGTTGTGAAAACAAAATATTATTTTTCCTTTAATGAGAACACAAATTAGAGGAGTTTGTAAGTATTTTTGATGTGACAGATCTGTTTTGAGTCTTAAGAGTGATTCTTACTGCTAATTTTTTGGGAACTGAATGTTCTTTGAAGTTATACAGTAACTTAAAGTTTTTATTTTAATGCATCCATATACCAAAAAAATAAATAATTCTGGTATGTAAGGCAAGGATAGGTATACCAGTTTTGACTCCCTTTGGCTTACAATCTTTCACTGGATTTGATTGACTGATAATAGAGGTGAGAACACTTGTGAAGTAGCCCTCCAGGTTCCTTTTCCAGTCTATTTATGTGTGAAATGGGAATAATATTGATCTCAGATAAATTGTAAAATAATTATTTTGGGAGCTTTAAAAGAATCAAAACATTTTATATTCTTAGTTTGTAAAAACTTGATGTGACAGTTGAATCTGGAAGATCTGAGTTCAAATCAGCCTCAGATATTAACTAGCTTTATGACCCTGGTGGGTCATTTATCCTGTCTAACTCAGTTTCTTCATTGGTTAAAATATGGGTAATAATAGCCTATTTCTGTTTGTGAGGTTAAAATGCGATGATATTTTTAAAATGGGTGTGCAAACATTAACCTACTTTATAAATGCTAGTTATTAATGTTTGTGACTTTTCTCACTTTAAATATATTTAGAAATTTGTCATGATCCTAATGTTAATTTGCATTCACATTAAGAATCAGCACATAGTTTATTTCAATAGAATGACATGCTTTAATTAGAGCATGAGGCCCCCAGTTTCAATTAAAGCTGTTCCATTGTTGTTTAGGCATCTGGCACATAGCCTTGCCACTGTGAGAAAGGAAACTGCAAATAGTTGATAAGGGCATCTTAAGTTGAATTGTGCTTATATATACTTAATGAAATAATTATCACATTGAGAGACATCTTGGTATTTTTCATAAGCAAAATAGAATAGATATAAATGAATATTTGACTGGAATATTGATATTAATGGTGAATGGACTGTATGTCATTTAAAGTTGAGTCTAAGTTTGGTGAGATTCATAATTAAATTGACTATGTTTTTTTTAAAATTGAGTTCTAAATTTTCATCTTCCTCCTTTTCCTTAAATTAGTAAGCTGTTTGACATAGATTATATATATGCAGTTATATAAAACATAATTCCATGTTCATCATGTTGTATAAGAAGAAATGAACCAAAAGAAAAACACTTAAAAAAAAAAAAAAAAAAAAAAAAAGCATGCTTCAACCCTTATTCGGACTCCATCAGTTTTTTCTCTGTAGATAGAATTTTTTATAATGAGTCCTTTGTAACTGTCTTTGATCATTACATTGCTGGGGAATAGCGAAGTCATTCACAGTTGATCACTGATCACTATTGCGATTACTGTATACAATATTCTCCTGGTTCTGTTTACCTTATTTTGCATCAAGTCATATACATTTTCCCGGGTTTTTCTGAAAGCATCCTGCTCATCAGTTTTTATCAGTGATATTCCATTATTATAGTCATATACAACAACTTGTTTAGCCATTCCATAATTGAACATCCTCTTGGTTTCCAGTTCTTTGTCACTATCAAAAGAGCTCTTTTAAATATTTTTGTACAAATAGCTTCCCCTTCTCCTTCCCCTTCCCCTTCCCCCCTTCCTTTTTAAATCTCTTTGGGATACAGATCTAGTAGTGCTAGATCACAGTTTGTTTGCCCTTTGACAAATAAACCTTTGCTGTCCAAAATGGTTGAATCAGTCAACTTCTCCAACAGTGCCAAATTGACTATGTTTATGAATTTTTTTAGCCACAGCAACTCTCAGAGATGATCTTCTGAATCAGATAGACCTTGCACTTTACTTTGCTGTAGGGGTTACTTATATCATGAAATCATATCCTTTATGTTAACATCAGTTGCACAGACAGTACTTTTTGTTTTAATTCATTCTTTTTATTCAAGTTAACTTTTTCAAATCAAAATATTTCCTTAAATAAAAATTTAAAAGGCTCTGATCTCACTTATTTAGGTATTCCCTTTAGCAAGCCAGACTATCACCCATTTATGCTTACCCATCCTTGCCTATCTCCTCCATAAGTTTTTATTTTGGTTTTACTAGAGGCTGTAAGTACAATATTGAAGACCTTCCTTACTTTCTCTTGTTACCAAGAGGAGCATTCATGTAGTATACCTATCATTTCTTGCCTTTGCCATACAACTGCTTCTTTTTATTTTTCCTGTCACACATTTCTCTAATGACTTCTTGTATAACTGTTGTGGTCTGCTCATCCTACCCATCTCCCTCCTCTCCTTTGCCCTTTGTGTGGTTTTGGTTTTTAGTTCTTCAAAGACTGTTGTACTAAATACCTTGTTGGCTTTGCAGCAGCACTGGTAGGTTAGTGATGTTGAAAAGATAAATGTGCCTTTGTTTCTGAAAAAAGCTTGGGAAGTCAGTCTTTGTTCATTTGTACTACTTGTCCCAGATCGATTGATTGATCACTTTTGTCAATCAAGATATAAAATAATCTTGTGTGTATATGTGTGGGAGTGTATGTATTTATGTAGCACAGTGAGTAGGTACACATTGGATTTGAAGTTAGGAGAACAAGGTTCAGATTCTAGCCCTGCTATTCTGGGGTTCTTGGTCCCTGAAGCAAGTCATTCCACTTGTTTGGGCCACAGCTTCATCTGTGAAATGAAGAATGGAAGAGTAGATAACTTTTAAAGCCCTTGCCATCATGATCCTATGTTCCCAAGTTTATAACAGACACATTTAAGCCTATCGTCAAAATGTTTAAAAGAGAAAAGAAAAGAAAAATGTTGGCAACTTTGTTGCAGAAACTACTGGATGTGGTTAATGAGAATTTATGATAATTTAGTGGACAATGGATATAAAACAAAATTTCATCCTAGTCATTGACTCTTCTTTGTACAAATGATTATTTTTTTCTTTGTAGTTTAATTTTATTTTTTTCAGGATTTAAAGTATCTCTAATATAGTATTTTATTTTTCCAAATACGTGCAAAGGTAGCCCTCAACATTCAACCTTGCAAGATTTTGTGATCCAAACTTTTCTCCCTTTCCTTTCTTCAAGACAGCAAGCAGTTTGACAAAGGCCAAACATGCACAATTCTTCTAAACATATTTCGACATATGTCATGCTGTACAAGAAAAATCAGACCAAAGGAGGAAAAAAAACCATGAGAAAGAAAAAAGCCAAACAAACAAAAATACAATGCCCTGATATCCACATTCAGTCTCCATAGCTCTGTCTCTGGATGTGGATGGCATTCTCCCTCACAAATCTATTAGATTTGCCTTGAATCACTGCAGTGTTCGCAAGTGCCAAGTCCATCACAATTGATCACATAATCTTGTTATGGTGTACAAAGTTTTTTTGATTCTGCTCATTTCATACAGTTTAATTTTAAGTTTCTAAATGACATGCTATCTTAGGTAACAATGTTCAGTGGTATATTGACTCTGAAGATCCTGTTCTCATTTCTTAATTTCTCTCTTTTCAAATCTAATTGTCTTTCTTCTATACCTTTTGCCACCACCCTAATAGAAGCTGTTGTTAATTATTCTTATCTATTGCAGTAGCCTTTTTTCGAGGTGCTATTCTTTTTTTTTTAAATACATTTTTATTGATGTCATGTTTTTTATATCAATATATTATCCCAAGTATTCATTACCTTTGCTTCCCCTTCCTAAGAGCCATTGTTGTTGTTGAGTTGCTTTTGTTTTTCATTCATGTCCAACTCTTTGTGACTTCATTTGAGGTTTTCTTGGCAGATAGTGGAGTGGGTTTGCCATTTCCTTCTCTATTTTGTAGATGAGGAATCTAGGCAAACACTTAAGTAACTTGACCAAGATTACACATCTTGCAAGTGTTTGAGCCCAGATTTGAAATGAGGATGATGAATTCAAATGACTCCTGTCCTGGCTGTTGTATTACCTAGCTGCCTGCTTCCCTCTCCTCTTTCCCACCCCCAAGAGACATTTTATTTGACAAATATTTCTTAGGGAGGAAAAAAAAATCAGCACAACTAATTGATACATTTAAAAAGCCCAAAGATATGTATATTATTAACCCTTGGGCACCTTCCACCTTCTTGAAGGGGTAGGATGGGGATATTTTCTTACACTTCATTTGAGGCCTGCTGGGTAGCTCAGTGGATCCAGTCAGGAAAACTTGAGTTCAAATTCATACTCAGAGTAACCGTGTGACTCTGGGAAAGTCACAACTTGTGTTTGCCTTGAATCTATTGAAGGAAATGGTAAAATGCTCCAGAATCTTTGCCTAGAAAATTCCATGGCCATAGAACCACAAGATCAAGAATCTCACTTGATCAAACCCCTGAACAACAACAAATGATCTTTATAATTTTGTTACATTTATTTTTATTTATTTTTTTTTTTTTGGTGTGTGGTTGTTGAATTTTTTTACGTTGTTGCAGTTAATGAGTATATTGTTTTCTTGGGTTGGTTTATTTAACTGTCAATTCATGTAAATCCATGCCTTCACTGTGTTCATCACACACATCATTTCTTCTTTTTAAATAAAACTTTTTATTTTCAAAATACGTGTTAGTTCTCAATATCCACCCCTGCAAAATTCTGTGTTCCAAAATTTTTTTCTCCCTCTCTTCTTCCTACCCTTTCTACCAGATGGCAAGCAATCCAATATATGTTAAACATTTGCAATTCTTCTCTATATATTTTCACAACCATCATGCTGCACGAGAAAAATCAGATCAAAAAGGAAAAAAAAATGAGAAAGAAAAAATGCAAGCAAATAACAACAACAAAAAGTGAAAATATTATGTTGTGATCTACATTCAGTCTCCACAGTCCTCTCTCTGGGTCCAGAGGGCTCTCTCCATCACAAGATCATTGGAACTGGCCTGAATCATCTTGCTGCTGAAAATAGCCACATCCATCAGAATTGATCATTGTATATAATCTTGTTGCCATGTATAATGATCTCCTGCTTCTGCTTATTTCACTTTCCATCAGTTCATGTAAGTCTCTCCAGGCCTCTCTGAAATCATCCTGCTGGTCTTTTCTCATAGGACAATAATATCCCATAACATTCATATGCCATAACTTACTTAGCCATTCTCCAATTGATGGGTATCCACTCAGTTTCCAGTTTCTTGCTGCTACAAAAAGGGCTGCCACAAACATTTTTGCAGAACACATATCATTTCTTATACCACAGTAAAAATCCATTATCATGTGCCACCGTTTGTTTAATTAACCATTTTCCAATCAATGGGCATTTTTACTTTTTCTTATGTACTTTTAATTATTATATACATTATCTGATATCTCTTAGTATCTTAACCCTCTAATAGAATGTAAATTCTGAGGCTAGGAATCATGGCTAATATACATTATATTTAACCTTTTACTTTAATGTTCACCAGAATGCTCTGTAAATAGTAGGTACTTATTCGAATGGATGAAGAGATGGGATCCTGTCTTTTCTAGTCTTTGAATAGCAACTCCTAGTCCAGCATTCTTTGCCCCCCAAGCTGGGAGTATAGAAATGTAGAATGCTGTTGGCTATGTTATTTACTTATGCAATCTCTTGCACAGCAGGAGGCCTTTTAAAAGTCAAATACTTTGCTTACCTCCCTCTCATTCTCACAGCAGCACTCTACAAACATACAGGGAATGAATGGCCTTGGTGCCTCTACTGTTTTCTCTACCTAAACTTTTTCTGGGTGCCCTGAATCTCCTTGTCTTTGCTAATATACTTAAGTCCTTTGGTATCTGTTTTCTGTCACATATGCACTGCTTCATGATGTCTGTGTAGATGGATTGATTTTTGAATTATCTTCTAGATACAAAAGGCATCCTCTTAGTCTTCATTTCTCATTATTTTAAAAATTGCTCACATATTTCCATGTTTGTTAACAGTAGTCACTATCTTAACATTATTAGCAATAGTAATATGAAGCCATTAAGATGTAAAATGCTGAGGGAATTTGGAAAAAATTATTTTGCCTCTTTGAAAATATAGCATTGTTAGATGTTATTGAGTCAGATTCTTTTTAAGACACTTAAAAAGAATTTGCTTATAAATCTGAATAACTGAAAATGAATTACATGGGTATATATTATTCTGTAGTCATTGTTAATGTTATATTAGAATATCATAGAGGAAGAAGAAATGCTTTGAATTATTTGCGATTCTGGATATAAACTATTATCACCATCCCGAGATTGTAATAGTAAAAGTCAAGATGGAGTGATTGTATAAAACTAATATGATCTTGCATGTATTAGCAAGATTTTTACTTCTGACATTTTCCCTAGATTAATCTTACTTCACTGACATTAATCTAGAGTTAGGTCTTATAATATCAACTTTTCAAAAATAGAAATTATTTGCTAGGTAGTCAATTCAAAATCAATTCCTATTGAAATTGGAATATCCTTTTTTTTCTGAAATTTTCAGAATGATTAGTCTCTAGATAATAAGAACTTTTAAACTTCTGTAATTCTGTAATTGTAAATAGAAATTATTTTAATAAGTGTACATTTGAAATGTGCTTTATGAGTTCAAGACATGCTACAAAGCACTGAGTTTGACATACAACTTGAACATAACTGAAGAAAAAATGTATACACAAATAATTGATATATAGGAGAAGGAAAAAAAAAAGAGATAACTTGTATTGGAATTAGTAAAGAGACGATAATCTCAGAGTTGGGCCTAGAAGGAAGGGAAGATTTCCATAGAATTTGGGTGGGGCTTGACTAAAGATATGTTTTAGCTGTGGAGGATGGGATGAACCAAGGCAGAGAAGTGAGATAATATAGACTAAGAAGAGAAAAAGTAATGAATGTGTGTATATGTTGTATTTCCCATTTGGATGGTTATTCCTTGAAGGCAGGGGCTGTTTCATTTTTATTTTTGTATTTCCAGTAGTTAGGACAGTGCTTGGTATGTAGTAAGACATTGAATAAATGCTTTCTTGATGAAGAAGAATACTTAGCTAGCTAGTTAGACTGAACAAGAACAGTAGAGCTAGAATTGCCAAGGTAGGAAGTTACACATTATTTGAGAAGCAATGGGAAATAAAGAAAGTTGTATTTTTGTTTTATAGATAAATGACAAAATCTGTTCTTAGGAAGGATACATTTGAGACAGGAGAAACTAGAGATGGGAGGATAATTCATTCATTTGGAGGGCAATTAAAAATGATCTATGTGTAATGAGAGCCTGAAGGTCAGAAGTAAGGGCTGTTTTGCTGAGGCAGAATCTGAGGTTTTGTTAAGAAACACAGTGCCCCAAATGAAGGAGATAGTCCCATTGAATTTTGCCTTGGATAGAATATATTGTGTTAAATTGTGAATGCCATGTTTGGGGAAGAGATGGATAATATGGAAATTTCCAAGGAGGAAAATCAATATGATAGAGGATTTTGAGATTATACCTTATGAGGAACTGTGGAAGGAACCAAGGCCATTTAGCTTGGAGAAGATAAGACTTTAAGGGATGTGATAGCTTTCTCAAAGTAGTTGAAGAACTGATGCATGGAAGGAGGATTTTTTTTTTCCTGTTTGAAAGGCAGAACTAGATATAATGGGTGGTAATTTGTAGGTAAGTAAATTGTCTTGCTATGGGAAAACGTCCTAACAGTTAGCTATCTCAAAACTGAATGAACTTCCTAGATAGAGGAGAGATAATAATAGATTCTCTACCTCATTGGAAAAATCCCAGCTGAGTTTGGAGGATACAATTTTTTTTTTCTCTCTCTTTTCTCGTTTTTTTTTACATTATCCCTTGCACTCAATTCTGTTCCAATTTTTCCCCCTCTCTTCCTCCACCCCATCCCCTAGGTGGCAAGCAGTCCTATATATGTTAAATATGTCGCAGTACATCCTAGAAACAATATATATATATATATATATATATATATATATATATGTGCAGAACCAAACAGTTCTCTTGTTGCTCAGGGAAAATTGGATTTAAAAGGTAGAAATAACCCAGGAAGAAAAACAAAAATGCAAACAGTTTACATTCATTTCCCAGTGTTCTTTCTTTGGGTGTAGCTGCTTCTGTCCATCATTGATCAATTGAAACTGAATTAGATATTCTCTTTGTCAAAGAAATCCACTTCCATCAGAATACATCTTCATACAGTATCGTTGTTGAAGTATATAATGATCTCCTGGTTCTCCTCATTTCACTTAGCATCAGTTCATGTAAGTCTCTCCAAGCCTCTCTGTACTCATCCTGCTGGTCATTTCTTACAGAACAATAATATTCCATAACATTCATATATCACAATTTACCCAACCATTCTCCAATTGATGGGCATCCATTCATTTTCCAGTTTCTAGCCACTACAAACAGGGCCGCCACAAACATTTTGGCACATACAGGTCCCTTTTCCTTCCCTCTGTAACCCTTTCCCATCTTTAGTATCTCCTTAGGGTATAAGCCCAGTAGTAACACTGCTGGGTCAAAGGGTATGCACAGTTTGATAACTTTTTGGGCATAATTCCAGATTGCTCTCCAGAATGGTTGGATTTGTTCACAACTCCACCAACAATGTATCAGTCTCCCAGTTTTCCCACAGGAGGATACAATTTTTAAGTGAGCATATTGTTGCTAAGTTGGAAAATCTTCAAACTCAAAAGGAATCCCAAACCTTCATTCATTCTACAAATTTTTATTGAGTATTATAGGGTAAAACATTTAATGGTTGGTAGTTTTGCCTCATTATTAATACTCACATTCTTCTCTAAAACTCCTTTAATAATTAGAACATACTATGTCTAAAATATCCTAAATATTGTAAAATAAACAAATATCTGTTTATAATATTTGGGATGTTTTTTTCACAATATTTGGGATTTTTGAACTTAAATGTGACAATGTTATAACATAACATGTCAACATAAATTATTATAGCATAACACAAATCTAGAAGTAGCAGAATTTCTATTATTCAACATTTCTTTAACAATATAATTTTATTAGAATTAAAATACTTGAAAAGTTTCCAATCTGGGTACACATAGATTGGAATAAAATAATTTAAGAATTTTACAGAAATGTCATTGTAAATAGCCTACTAAAGAGGAAAGGTTCTAAAAACTATATGCTAAAAGCCATTTTGAAAGATGAAAATATGAGAATTCTTCATTTTGCTTTTTTAAAAATCAATATTTCATGATTAAGTCCACCCATAGAAAAATCAACTCAAAAGTATTTATTGAATATTTTGTGTATAATGACTTTTTGGAAATATCAGTGACACTTTTTTAGTTTTTCTGTTTATGACTTCACATAACTTGCATAGACTGACACCTTCAGAAGTCTCAAGTTGAAATGACATTATGAAAGAAGTCTTGGCAGCCTTACTAGAAATATTTTTTTCCAAAATGAGTTAAGTGAGAACATTTCAAACAATAGTCTAACTTATCTAGCTTGTGTTTTCATTCAATAAACATTTACTTATTTCATGCTCTCTAAGTATTAGTTAGCTTTATAATCAAACTTTTAGGTACTGAGAGAAACAATTTCTGAGTTAACTCATTTTGTGGAGCATTAAGTACAAAGCCTCAATTTTTCTCATTAGTTTTAAAGTAAGAAATAAAAAAGGTTTCCCAAATAATGCTCCCCTGAAAAGGGGATACTAAGAATATTTATATAACTTTTGTGTTGTGATTTTACTTGTAAATTTATGCTTTTTATTTATATTTATTTATAGTTTAATATTAAATATTATATTTTAATTTTGTGAAATAGTATAATCTAATTTAAGTTAAGTAAATATGTGATTAAGTTAATTTAATATTTAATTAAAATTTAGTTTTATTAAATAATATTAATATAATTAAATTTAAATTTATGCTAAATTATATAATCTCACCTGAGCCCTTAAAGCTGCATTTTAATCGCTGTTGAGTTGGCTATTAAACAATTTTGTTCCTAAGTTTCTAATTTTTTCTTGTGATTATCTCCCTCCCCTTTTGGGGCAGGAGACAAGGCAATTGATCTGCAGGGTCACACAGCTAGTAAGTTTGAGTTAGTCTGTGAAGTGTTTAAGATCAAATATGAATTCAAGTCCTATTCACTCCTGTGCTGGTATCTGGTATTTTATCTATCACACTACAGAGCTTCTCCTCCTCTTCCCCTGCCTTTTTCCTTTGCAAAAAATTTACAGACCATCTATTTTTTTCTGTTGTGTTTCTTCCCAGTTTCAAGTAATCAACAAGCATTTGTTAAGCTTTAGACTGTGGTCTAGACACTTGGCTTAGGCTCTGGATATATTGATTTTCTGTTATTTACTTTTTAAAAGATGATTAAAAATCTTCCCTCTTTGCCAACTATAATCTTTTCTCCTGATCCCATACTTTTTTTTTTCTCTCCTATCCTACCTTTTTCATTTTCTTGCTGCCTTCAGTTTTTTCTCACTGTCCATTTTCTTTTTTTATTTCACATTACAAATTACATTTTTCTTTTTTAACCAACAACTTCTCTGGCCAAGTTTTCAGAAGTGAGCAAAGAAGGGATTTCCCAGGTACAGCTTCCCAAGTTGAGTGGGTGGGAGACTGGTAGCCATGTCCTTGTGCCCAGACAGCAGGCAATGCAGAAATCCTGTGCACAAAGCTGGGCAGGCTTCATCCATTTTCAGTCACTTCCTTATCCACCATCTCCTTTTTCTCTGGCTATATAGTCACATTTTCTTTATACTTTAAAAAAGTTTTCTTTGAACAAACTATCTTTTTAAGCTGTGAAGGCATCTCTTTCCTCTTCTTCATTGCTGAACTACTATATCCTTTCTAGTAATTCATTGAATTGGTGAGCATTTACTAATTGCTTATTATGCCAGTTATGTGCAAAGTATGTTAGACCCAAAAAAGCAAAAAAATGAAATAATCCCTGCCCTTAAGGAGCTTTACTTTAAACAATAAACAAGTTTGAATTTGACAAACATAAATGTGAACATTTACTTAATCAAAGAATTACAGAAGAAGAGGATTATATATGATACTATGAACACTGAATATGCACTTTTAAAAAATATATTAATATTATACTGGACATAGTAGTTCAAATACTATCTCCTCCTCCCATCTCTGTGTCTGTCATGTTTCAATGTTACTTTTCTTTTTGGTATTGCTCTTGCCACCCTCCCTCACTCCCCTATAAGTATACCATTCAAATAAAAACTCTTGTAGTAAATAACAAGTCTATACATTGATTATGTCTGAAAATGGTCTTATTATGCATTTTTATTTAGTTTTAAAAATCATATCTGCCTTTTTAGGTAGGAAGCATGATTTATTATCAGTCTTTTGGAATTATGATTGGTCATTGCTTTGATGATAGTTCTAAAGTCAGTGCTCCTTTACAAAGTGTTCATTGTATAAATTGTTTTCTTGGTTTTTACTTCACTCTACATGGGCTCTAGTTGTGATCTACAAAATTTAGAAATCAAATTTGTTGAAATAATTTAGAAAGCAAATTTGTATAAAAAGGCAACTAAACAGTCCATACGTTCATATAATTTGGCCCAACATTCATTAAATACTGGATCTATATCTCAGAGAACTAAAAAGAAAGAGGAGGAGGACTTACACACACACACACACACACACAATATACATAAGTGTCAGCTTGGATTGGATTTTATTGTAGCAAAGAATTGATGAGAGACAAAGTGGGGTGATACCAGTTGGAAAGTGACAGAACAAATTGTGGTAAATGAATATCATATAACACTTTGCCATAAGACGTATGAAAGGCATAGTTATAGAGAAATTTAGGAAGACATAATGAATAATTGATTGTTGTCTAGAACTATGAGAAAAATTTATATAAGAAAACTAAGGAAAAACAATTTTGAAAGACTTAAGAACGGTGATCAGTATACCGATACTTGATGTAGTATAATGTTACATTAAAAGAAGAAAGAGAAGAGTCTTGGAAGCATGTTAATACAGGGACTTTTAATTATTTTTGTTTTTTGGATTCTTAGCAATCTAGTGAAGCCTGTGGATTCCATCTCAGAATCATATTTTTTAATGTATAAATTATGTAATATTGTAAAGAAAATATAGTTATCAAAAAACTTTTTTTTTAAGTTCACAGATCCCACGTTTAGAATTTCTGAAAATACTCAGAAGAGAACAGAAGGAATCACAGAGAAACAGGATAGCTTTGAAAGTAACATGCTGAATTTATTATACCATAAAAGTCATACATAGAAATGTGCGGTTTCAGTTTGGTGTATATAGAAATGTGATTTTTTTCCCTTGGTGTTTGTTTAGAATATAATTTTTTAAACTGCCTGTTCATTCATATCCTTGAACTATTTTTCTGTTGGGGAATGGTTCTGTTGGAGTTCTATCCCATGCATCCTTGCCTTTGCAGGAATTTTGTTTCCCTCCAAAAGGGAAGAGGATGAATGATGAGCATCCAGACAGGGATGGTGAAAGGGCTTTAACTATCTGCCTTGTCTATTCATGGTCTCGTTGTCTCTCTTTTCTTCCCTATCCCTTCACTCTCCCTCCCTCACTCTCTTCCTTTTCTCCCCCTCTATATATGTGTATATTTGGTTGGCTGGTTGTTTTCCTTCCTTCTTGAAGAGACCAAAATGACATCACTATGTTAATTTCAAGTTAACATTGTGTCCACCTGTGGCTACTCAGACCAGTGTGAGCTTGGATTGGAACGCTCTGCCTCAGCTTGGACACAAATAGTCCATATAACATTTAGCAAATAGCATATAACATACAGCAAATGTTTGCTGTAATTAGTGGTTCCATCTATATAATGAAGTAGTGCTGGCTGGTGGAGGACATGCGTTTTCTTGTTAATTGTTAGGCCAAAATTAGCACAAGCAGCAGAGAATGGATCCATACATCTCAGTTTTGAAGGCTGCATTGAATGCAGTCACTTGCCGACAAAAAAATCACATACCAACACTCCTCACACTTATTTGTGGCTTGTAGCTTTTTCAAGGTTATCAGTGTGATAGCTGATCTTGATGCCATGTTTGTCTTCACTGAAGGAAGGCATTTGACAACATTGTTGAAAGCATCATGCTAAAAAAAAAAAAAAAAAAAAAAAAGCATGGAAGCAACCACACAGACACACACGTATGCACACATGTAATTTTATGTACATAATTATTTGCATGTTGTTGTATTAAAATGTGAGTTCCTCCAGGCAAGAATCTTTTTTTTTTTTTTTTACCTTTACTGTATAATTCCAGAAACATAGTTTTACATTTAATAAGTGATTGTGGTTAACTGATATATCCTCCAAATCCTCAGGAATTGCACACTTAAGTGCTCCTGGGTTTTGCCTTGCTGCCTATGGATACATCCTTAGGACCACTGGGCACTTTTATCCACCTTGCAGCCAAACCTTTCTGTATGTGTTGGCACCCCAACTTAGATTTGAGCTTAAAGAGAGAAGTATGGTTTCTTTCCTATTTGTCTTCTCATAAGATTCTCACATAGTAAAACACTTATTAAATGCTTTTTAAAAATTCAGTTGTCAATTAGAGAATTTTCCTCTGAGGATTTCCCCTCTTTGATGATTTCCCTTCTAACTATAACTATATTGATTTTGTTTGTGCAAAAACTTTTACAAATCTTATGGATTTAAAATGACTTATTTCATATAGTCCTCTCTGCCCTCTGTGGTTAAAAATACTTCTTTAATCCCTGTTTGTAAAAGTTATCTCCTTCCTTTGTTCTTCTGATTTGTTTGATGTGATCTTTTATGTAAGAATTATAAATCCTTTGGAACTTACTGTGCTATATGGTGTGAGATATTGATCTAATCCAACATTCTGCCAGATGGCTTTCCAGTCCACTCCCCTCAACCCCTCCCCAGTTTTTGTTGAATAGTAAGTGTTTATTGAATATTGCTTCAATATATTCCCTTGCTTTTGGGTCTTTTTGTACCTAATCTGCTTCAATGATTAATTTTCTCTCTCTCTTTTTTTTAATAGTATTTTATTTTTCCAAATACATATAAAGATAGTTTTCAACATTCACCTTTGCAAAACCCTGTGTTCCAAAATTTTTTCCTTCTCCTCTCCTCTCCTCAAGGCATCTAGCAATCCAAATATAGGTTAAACATGTACAGTTCTTCTAAAAATATTTCCATATTTGTCATGCTGTGAAAAGTCAGATCAAAAGGGGGAAAAATGAGAAGGGAAAAAAAAAGGGGGAAATACTATGCTTTGCTCTATATTCAGTCTCCATAATTTTCACTCTGGATTCAGATGGCTCTTTCCATCATAAGTCTATTAGAATTGCCTTGAATCTCCTCCTCCTTTTTTGAAAAGAGCCAAGTCTATCACACGTGATCATCACATAATTTTGTTAAGGTATACAATGTTCTCTTGGTTCAGCTTACTTCACTTAGAAAATGATTAATTTTCTTAATTCACATTCTATTGGGACGGAACACGTCCACAGAAAAAGATGCCAAATAATTTCCTAAAGGTGGGGAGAGAGCATTAACAACTGGATGGTGAAAATCAAGATAGACTTCTTATAGGAGGGAGCACTTAAACTGATCCTTTAAGGAAGGGGTTTCTTAGAGGTAGAGCTGAGGAAAAGTACATTTGGGCTGAATAAACAGCTTGTGCAAAAGCATTGAGATAAGAAATGGAATGATTTGTACCAGGAACAGCAAATGGGCCAGTTTGGAAAAGAAAGTAATGGTAAGCCCAAAAATATAGACAGGAGGTAAATTGTGAAGGATTTTAAACACCAAACACAAGAAGGGAGCTCCTGGAGCCCTTGTGAATAGAAGAGTTCTATGGTCAGTGCTTTAGGAATATTAATTTGGCAACTCTAAGGAAAATAAATTGGACATAGAACAATGTAGGGAGACTAACAAATTGGCTATTGTGATAGTTTCCTTAAAAAATGATGAGGATCTGAAATAGTTAATGGTGTTGTGAATAGAGAGAAGGGAATTAATTTCAGAGATGTTAAGATAGAATCATTACCCATTCATATTTCTATAGCTCCGAACACCTGGCTTCTTTCTAAGTCACTCAACTGAATTTATGACCAATGACCTCCATATTGTTAAATCTACTCATGTTTACTTAGTCTAAATTTTCGTATTCTTTCTGCAGTATTTAAAACTTACTTTCCTTCCTTTTTCCTCCCTTTATTCCCTTTGTTTTATTGTTTTATTTATTTATTTGTGGCACTGTTCTTTCTTGTTTATCCTGTAAATTTTCTCAAAGGCATGGATCAAGTATTTCCAAATTATGTATTTTCTCCTGAATCTCCTGCTGATGTGCATATTTCTTCTAGATGTTAACTTCTTTCATATACTTTCTCTTATGACAGTGCATACACTCCCATGCTTAAATATTTTTAGGCTTAATCTCCTCCTTGAAATTCATTCTTTAATTTCCATCTCCCCTTGATGATCTCCACCTGGATGTTCCACTGATACTAAGTTCAGCCTATCTAAAATGGACCTTATCTTCCAAATCTGCACTTTTCTTTTTCTTTTTTTTTCTGGCACTATAATTTCCAGTTGTTCAGGCTTTGAAACCTCTGCAACCATCTGCAGCTTCCCTCTCTTTTCCTTTACTTCCCACATAAAATCACTAGCCAAATCCTTGAGATTGTGACTTTCAGAATTCCTCAGAAAAGTTTGCCTCTATGCTAAGGTTATGTTGAATATCTTTAACACCTTTAGTAATAGAAATTTGACCTAAATTTTTCTTTGTAATTTTATGGTGAAGACTCGTTAATATTTCACTCAAACAAGAATTATAACCTTGCCTAGAATTAGTATGAATGAAAAAGCATTTATATTAAAACACTTTTATGCTAAGCACTTGGGGCACTTGGAGCACTAGCCTTCTAGGAGCTTATATGCAAATAAGGTCTGACTAAACACCTAGGGAAGCAAAGTGAGGGAGGGGCACTTGGATACTAAAAATCTTTTTCCTCTCCCTGAAGTGTCTGTTCTCCAAGAAGTGAGTTTAAAACCAGTGCCATATGCAAATATGCAGAAGTGCAGCTTCTTATTCAGTCATTAATCTGATTTCCTCATGTATAAGCATCAGCATACACAGTGCTCTAGGTTAGAGTAGAAATTTAAGTTATATTACAGATATTGTCTTAGCCTTTTATGTTGTAGTAGGAAATGTGATAGGTTTACTCCCAGAAATCAAGAATATTGCCACGCAAGAATTTTACTGTCTTCTATTCTCTCAAGTAAATGCATGTCTCTAATAATCTTGGTTTCTATTTTTAGCCTATTTCCTGAGCCAAACATATACTTTTGATAAGAGAAATTTATTTTATTTGTATTAAAATTTGATTGAAGACCAAAAATTTAGCAATTTTAATGTGAAGAATGTGTATTTTCCCAATTACTATAGTATGAGAAGACCATAACTCCCTAGAATTAAAAAGAATGAAGATATATAACTTTTCTTTCAAAAACTTTGTTAAATTTTAAGAAATTCAAATTGCAGGTCATTGTATTTATGTTAGCTTTCTAATTTGACTAGTGTAGGGTGTTCACCCTATCCCACTTCAGCCCTTCTGATGAGATCCTATATGGTGTGTTGGAGAGAGAAACTAAAAGGTTAGAGTTAGGGTTAAAAATTAGCTGTAAGGAGATGTGAGCCTGAAAAGCATAGTGGAGTTGGGGAGAAACTACAGGGCCTAGGGCAGAGGGAAGGAGAAGACCTATCACCTGTACAAATTGATCCAAATGTAGATTTTACAGAGAAAATTCAATTTCAGAGATATGACTGGGATTCCTGATGGGACATGGCAAGATTAAGACTTGTAAAGGTCAAGACATCTACAGAGGGTGGGTCTCAAGGTTTGACATAATTTGAATTTCTGACTAGAGGGTAGGACCTTACAGTTAACTTTTTAGGGTGCTAAGTCTGTTTCAGGATTTAGCCTGCCACCTGAGGGCACACCAGCCTACCCTCATGGGGTGCTCCCTTTCTCCTGGGTAATTGTGTGTTCCACCAAGGAACTTGTCTTTATACACTCTCCCGCTCTATTTCACATTTACCTTTCTAGTGTCTATTATATCTCTTCATTTTGTCTGGAACCTATTCCCCTAAATAAATCTACCTTTTCTCAAAGAGAATGGCCTTTTGTGAACTCTTCACAATGCCAACTTTTGGTGCTTACTATCATCTAGTATCTACATTACCCACATGACTTCCTTGCTTTTAATCATCCTGTGTAATTTTTGTCTGTTTCCCCAAAGATCATTTACTCAACATGAAAAAAAAACACCTTTTTCTAGTTCTGAAAACTGACTTAGAGGTAGCCTTGTGCTATTTGGACAGTCTCAAAACAGAATCAGTTCATATCTTTACTTTTTAATACATCTTTGATATAATTTTTTTGAGGGGGGCCACTTTTCCTTTGAGTCCTTCAGTTGTTTTTTCTTCCATTAGTTGTTATTTTAATTGTTCTGAGATTGTGATACCCTGTGATTCCTAGCCAAATAACATCAACACAAGAGTATATTGGTGTTAAAATGATAGACCTTTCAGCCATTTTTGTTGTGGCAAAGCATTGAAAACTGAGATAGATGTCCATCAGTTGTGGAATGACTGAACAAGTTATATGAATGTGGTAGAATACTATTGTGCTATAAGAAATGATGAAGGGGGAGAGGTTTTCCAAAAATCTGGGAAGACTTGTATGAATCGATGCAAAGTGAAGTAAGCAAATTTATCAAAGATAAAATCAACTTTGACGGGCAGCTAGGTGGTGCAGTGGATAGAGCACCAGCCCTGCAGTCAAGAGGACCTGAGTTCAAATTTGGCCTCAGACGCTTAACACTACCTAATTGTGTGACCCTGGGCAAGTCACTTAACGCTAATTGCTTCAGCAAAAATAAATAAATAAATAAGATAAGAAAAAGAAAAAAAAAATCAACTCTGAAAGAGTTGGTAACTGATCAAACACTGACTAACCACAACTCCAAAGAACTCATAGTGAAAGAGTTGGTGGACTCATAGTTCAGACTGAAGCATATTTTCCTTCTTTCCTCTCTTCCTTCCCTTCTTTTGCTTTCTTGTTTCCCTATGTCTTTTTGGATGTGACTAATGTGAGGTGTTTTTTTTTTTGCATGACTACACATTTGTAATGTTTTTTTTTTTCCTTGCTTTCTTAATGGGTAGAGAAGTGGGGGTGCAGAGAGACAGAATCTGGTGCTGAAAATAAAACGAATGGGGAAAAAAATTAAGAAAAGCAGAAAAAAAAAAAGACAACTTTGTGGGAAAGGGACACTAATAACTGTGGAGAATTCAGGAATGAGTAAGATCTGAAAGGGTATTCTTAAATATTAAAATTGAGAAATCTGATTGCTGGGTCAAAAGAAAAAGAACATAATTTCTAAGGCAAAAACAGGCACTTGGGGTCACCTAAGTTAGATACTGGATGGAGTTAGTTTGAGGAAGCTAATTGTTAATTTTTCATTATGTCATTTGCACCTTGGAAAATGGCAAACACAAGACTTGATTTATTGTTTTGATTATTGTCTAAACTTAAAGTGTTAGAAAAAATGATAAAATGTAAATTTCATTTAAAGTGTATACTCTTTGGTAAGTTGCTGGGTGCTTTTGGAAAGGAGGGAACAAATTAGATGACAGAAATCTATTGAAAATGTCTAGTCAAGAAGAGGAGTTTAAAGCCTAGGCTAGAGTAGTTGTGATATGATGGATAGAGAGATGAGGAGGAAGGACAATCAAAAAGAGACTGTGTAGAGGTAGATGCTCAAGTTCCTACTCCTAGGGACTTCTAGTGGGAGCCCTCCCTCCTACTGCCTCTACACTCATCTCTGGACAGCTTCTGGTCTTCTGGCCAGAATACTGAATGCTAACTTGATGACAGTCTTCCTTGTTTTCCTATGTCTAGTTGACCTCTTGTAGTTGTGAGATGGAACAAGTCGTTTATTGTAATTTTTTATTGGATTTTTTTATTTTTTTGGTTTAATATGATCTTCAGGGTCTTGATCAGTATAGGTTTATGGGAGCTAGGTAATCTGCTTACTATCCTAGCAGATATTTTGGCTGAAAAATACATTAAATCCTCTTGCCTCTTATACATTTTAAAGCATTATGTGCTCAAGTTATGATGATTCTTCTCTTCCACCTTTTCTCTCATTTCCCATACATTAATTTGCTTATTATTAATCCAGGTTTCTTAAGAGATAGGCATAAGGCTGTCCAGTATTTTTTCCCAAGAAATGGAATAGTTTAAAAATCAACTTGTATTATAGATCTTTTGTTTTCTATTCTCTTTCTTGCAAAACAAATAATCTCTTTGTCTGATTTTCTTTGTAGCAATCCTGCAGGATACCTGTATGTTATTGAAGAGATAAGTTTTCTCATTGATATTTAAGATCTTAATAGGGTATGTCACTTTGAATTGTATTTTGAACTCCTTTACTCCCCAGAAGCCTACCATTCCCTTCTGCAATTTTTGGTAGATACAGAATAGTCTTATATTATTCATATATATATATATATAGATGTATTTTTTTTATTTAACTTTTTTTTTCCTGGTGGTTTGCAGAATTTGTCATTGGAATTTTAAATTTTAACTACTATGTGTCTCAGAGTTTGACACTTAGGGTTGCTATTATTACTTTTTTAGAGGCAATTTATTGAATGTGGATTGTAAATTCTTTTTTTTTTTTAATTTTTAAAAATTTGATGATAACTTTTATTTTCAAAAGATATGCAAAGATAGTTTTCAACATTCACACTTGCAAAACCTTGTGTTCCAAATTTTTCTTCCTCCCTTCTTCCCACCCCTTCCCCTAGACAGCAAGCAATCCAATATGTTAAACATGTGTAATTCTTATATACATATTTCCACATTTATCATGGTGCACATGAAAATCAGATCAATAAGGGAAAAAATGAGAAGGAAAAAAAGCAAACAAACAACAGCAAAAAAAGGTGACGGTAATATGTTGTGTAAACCACATTTACAACCTTTCAGGATGCGGATGTTGCCCCATTACAAGTCTATTGGAATTGGTCTGGATCATCTCATTATTGAAAAGAGTCAAGTCCATCAGAATTGATCATCATATAAACTTATTGTTACTATGTATAATTTTTTTTTATTCTACTTACTTCAGTTAACATCAGTTCATGTAGGTCTCTCCAGGCCTCTCTGGAATCATGCTGCTTGTTTCTTACAGAGAACAATAATATTCCATAACATTCATATACCATAACTTATTTAGCCATTCCCCAACTAAAGGCATTCATTCAGTTTTCAGTTTCTTGCCACTACAAACAGGGCTGCCACAAACATTTTTGCACACATGGGTCCCTTTCCCTCCTTTAAATTCTCTTTGGGATATAAGTCCAGTAGAAACACTTCTGGGTCAAAGGGTATGCACAGTTTGAACACCACTTTTGGCATATTTCCAATTATTCTCCAGAATGGTTGGATCAGTTCAGTTGTGGGTTCTTTTGATAGACACTTTTTTTTCTTTCTTCAGAAATTCAGAAGTTCTCGTTTTTGTTCTGTTTTGTGTTTTTTACATTATGATATTCAAAATTTTGAATTTCTCTTGTTCTTTTGGGTGCCTTTTAATCTAAGTTACTTCTGTGCATCCTGTCTTTAGGACTGATATGTTTTGTTTATGAGGGAGGAGATCCTGTTTTCTTTTCATAATGATTTTCTTTTTCCAAATTGCCCTTGAGTCTTGTGTATTTGTATTACCAATCAGTTAATCTCTTTCAAGTTTTTTTTGGTGAGATTGCTCTCATGGATTCAGGTTTTTTTATTCTGCCAATTATTTCTTTTGTGCAGGCCATACATTCTGTTTTCACAAATTTTATTTCTCTTTTAAATCATTTGGTTTCTTGCCCTGGTTCTGTGCACTCATTGGATTCTGTAGGGTCCCCTGCCTCATCAGATTTCATTCATTTTCCTTTGTATTACATTATTTATTCACAGATGTTTAGATTCAGGTAGATGATCTAGAAGTCATATTCCCTTAGTAGTAGTAGTAGTAGTAGTAGTAGTAGTAGTAGTAGTAGTAGTAGTAGTAGTAGTAGTAGTAGTAGTAGTAGTAGTAGTAGTAGTAGTAGTAGTAGTATGTGTGTGTGTTTTGTACTTTAAACTTTTGGGTATTCTTTCTTTTGAAATCCTTGGTAATTTCAGTCTTTTTTCCTCTATTGCTTACTTTCTCAGTTCTTCTTTGATGTGGATTCTTTGGGAGGTGACCTAAAAGTTATCTAAGCTTCTTTCCCATTGTTATCAAAAGATTTTGTGGAACTCTACAGGATTGGGAGTAAGCTCTGGAGGAACTGAACAGTTCCCCAGTTTAGTCCAGGAGTTGTCACAACCAAAGTTCTTTTAGAGAAGAATCTTTTATTCACTGATTCTCATGAGAAACCTCTGTATGTATGGGGAAGACATATACACAGAATACAGAAGCCTTGGAGCAAGTGTTCGTTTGGTTGCCCCTCCCTTCAAGTTTCAGATTGGTCAGATTTACAATTCGAATTAGTTAAAACTGTTTAGTCAGTTGCACCCTTAGTCAGCTGCAGTTTGTCAGATTTACAATCCTCTTTATTTGCTCATTCCATATATCAAAAGATTTGTGCTTGTGTATCATTGACCTTAGCTGATTTGGGCTGGATTAGGCCTAGACCTTCAGGAACTTTGCTGTTTAGCCAGTTCCTTGATTTATGCTGTGATTGGTTGGAGATATCTTTACAAGATATTTCACCTCTCCTTTCATCCTGTTTTGACAATATCTGTGAAAACCTAACTCTCCTATTTCTCACACCATACTAGGGAATTCTTTTTTTTTTAAACCATTCTCTGTTTCTGCTGCAAGTGATTTCTTGGTGGACAAAATTGGCTCCAGTCAGATGTCATTTCTGTCTCTATCAGCTCTGGTGGAGTCCTACATACAATCTGTCACAAGCATTCACTTAACTATGTATGTCTCCTGGTGATGGAGCCAGTTACATTCTTTTGTTCGTTAACTCAAAAAGGGGAGGGAGAGAAGAGGAACAGATTTGCAGAGATGATGGGGGCAGCAGTGAGTGATTTACTGAGTGTGAGGCTCTCAAAGTCTGTGCTTTGGTTATTCAGCCCTGTGTGAATTTAAGAATTAGCTTTCTCTTCTTTTAGTTTATCTGATTGTTACTTCATTAGGTTTGTTGGTGTCTGAAACTATCAAGACAGCTGTGATTGCTTTACAATAATATTTTATTTTTTGCCCTCCTATTTAAAAGATTTTGTAAAAGTCATCATTTCATTTTTATTTGGTATTGTTTCACTTATTTGAAGGTGATACTGGGAAATTCACATATTTAGAATAACACCGACTAAAAGTTTTTAGGTTTTTTTTTTTTTTAAAAAAACCTTCTGAGCAATGAATAGTAACAAAATACCTAAAGATTGTATATTTTATGATATGACTGGTTCATTTCCTAACTGGAAGGAAGGGGATGTTCATATTTACAAGCAGTGATTATAAAAGGTATGCCCTGCTAGATAAGGAGGTGAGAGGTATGTGGTAGAAATAGCAAGCAAAAGAAGGAGGGAAATAAGCATTTATTAAGGGCCAGACACTGCTTTACAATTATTCTCATTTTATCCTCGCTATAATCCCGGGTACAGATGTTCGTATTACCCCCATTTTAGAGCTGTATGTCTTTCCAGGGTCATACCTAAGTATCTGAAGCTGGATTTGACTTTGGGTCTTGACCTCAGCCTCAGGCTCCATCTATCCCCTTTACCACCTACTTATTTCACAGTGTGGAAGTATTAAGTTTCCGAAGTGGTGAGGTTCTTCAAGGTTCTAAACAATGATAAAAATAGAAACAACAGTGGCCACAAGAAAATAGAAAACTGTAATACCTGTTCTGTAGAGAGAGAAATAACCTGTTTAAGTTATCAGAGTGCAATAGCAATCATAACAAATATACTAGCACACCAGTTCAGAGGTTTTGATGCATCTACAGAACGATGAAGTGCTAAACTGTATGACTAAGTCAAATGAAAATGTAATTGGGAAATGTTTAATACAATAAATAAAAATGCAATATAGCTAACATTAATTTTCTAACTGCAGCCCACAGGGATTGTTTCTATTTGATTTTGATACCACCACGTTATGGAACTTTTAGTCAGAGTATAAATTGAATTCTGCTCACTTCAGTAACTTTGAGGGCATTACCATTTTAAGAAATAATACAACTTATGCTTATTACATTTAGTTATGGATTTAGAACTAAAAGAAATTTTAGAAGATTTTAATCCAACATTGTTGTTTTACATAAAAGGAAACTAGTCCTTCGAGAAGAAGAGATTTGCCTATGTTTGCACAATTAGTTATATGGCACAGCTGGGATTTGAACCTAGATATTCCATATTATTTTTATAATATATTATAAATATTTAAGATTTATGTCAATTTGTACCAATGCAAAAAATAAAGTAGGCATCATCAAAATTTGATTGGTGTTCTTGAAAATACCATTATTGAAATTGAAATGAAATCGTTAATATTGTTTTTCCTCCCCCAAAAATCAGTGAATTATTATAAAAGAAGTTTTACTTATTGTATAAAAGGTTGATCCTTTTGAATTCTGATGTAAAAAGATGTTTTTGTAAGCATTTGTCAAAAGTATCACAGAATTTTAGAATTAGAAGAACCCTTTGGGTTATTTAGTCCAATTTATGCTTTAAAAAAAAAAAAAGAATAAAGGAATTATTCCCCTATTCCCCAAACACCCTGACACAATATTGATCATTTACCTTTTCCTTTGAATATTTCCAAATAAAGGGGGCTTGACTACTTTTTGAAAAAACTCATTTCTTTTTGGATAGCTTTAGAAAATTTTTCTTACATCAAACCATATTTTCCCTCTTTGCAACTTTTCACTTTATGCACCTACTTTTCTGCCTTATAGGGCCCAACAGAAAAATTAATTTCTTATCCTAATGGTAGCTCTTCAGATATTTAAAACAATTATCATATTCCCCTGAATCTTTTCTAATCCAAACATCTCTAATTCTTTCATTTACTCTAATTATGACTTATACTTAAGATCATTCTCCATTCTTCTCCGGGGTCTTTCTAGATTATTGACGAAATTTTAGGCTTAATGTTAAGAACAGAACATAGTGGTCTAGATGGTATTCCAGCCAAGCTAGTGTGCAGAAGGATTATCATCTCATAAATTCTGGAAGCTGCTTCTCAGTAGATATTTAACTTTTTTTGGTCTGCTAAGTCATTGAGCTTTTTTTTTTTAAAACTAAAAACGTGTTTCATTAATTGTTTAATTTGTTGACTTTCTCCTCAATTTTTATAGGTTTCCTATGGCTATATAGAGCTAGAAGAGACCACAGGGATTTAGTCCAGCCTGCTCATGTAACAGATAAGGAAACTGAGATCCTGAGACAAGGAAAATAACTTGCTTGGGATTATATGTCATATAAATCTTATTATCAAAGGAAACCTGTTTCTAATCCACTTAAAACATGCATGAACAACTGCTCCTTTTATCTGTTTCACTAGTATAGGAATTTGAATCTAGATCTTCTGGTCTCAACTATAAATGTCAATTTATAGATCAGTTCCATTTTTAGATTTTCTTACTTTAGTTTGTTAATTATTTCTTTCGGTACTTCATAGGTAGATTTTCAAATGAGATCTCCTGGAAGTAAATAGTAGGTTTTTATGTGATATAGTGTTAGAGTTAGAAAGATTATTTGAGTTCAAATCCTATCTCAGATATAATATGACCTGATACAGGTAATTTCATCTCTCAGCTTGACTTTATTCATCTAAAAAATGGGGATACTTTAAAATAGTATATATATATATATATATATATATATGTACATATATATGTGTATATATATGTGTATATATATATGTATATATATATATATATCTCACATGATTGTTTTGAAGCTTATATGAAATAATATATATTAAGTTGCTTGTAGACTTTGAAGCACCCATGTAGGTAAGTACCAGTCATTGTAATTATTATTAGTAATAATATTTGGATCATAGATTTAAAGATCAGTGAATCTAGCCTCCCACTGTATATGACTTGCCCCAGACCATAGTAGTATGTAGTAATTAACATAGATATAATTCACACCAAGGTTGTTTCATTACAAATAAAAATCCAGTGTAATGTAAGGCCTCTTTCTGAACTTCAGGTTCTTCATTTGTAAAGCTGAAATAAAAATAAACCATATAAAAATGAGTTTCACTACTGCTTAGAATAGCACTGAATTAAAATGTTTAGATTTTACAAGGACATTTTTGAACTAAATTGTAATGAATAAATATCTTCACACTTACTGTGGAATATACACTCAAAGGACTTTTTTTGTTTTCATGGAAGTGATAGGATATCATGCCATTTGCTTTTTATTCAAAAGAGGGACCACTTCCCTGGCCTAGCTTAAAAATAATGCAATAATATAGTAAATTCAAGTGAAAAGTAACGACTTTGCTTTTGGCATGTGATTATTCTGTGGGCAAAGAGTACAGGAATTCATGTTATACCCCAAGTTCAACCTTTTCCCCATTGTTTTTAAGATTTTACCCAAAGATAAAGTAATTTGTAACTTTAGGCTTTTATTGTGACAGTAGTTCTGTATATAGACTTCAGGTTGCGGTAATTTAAAGGGAGTTGTATGAAAAATATGGCATGCATAACTTTTTTTGGGGGGAAGGCATTTCATTTCTACAAATACACATTTTTCTAAATATTTAAATTGCATTAAAATCAAGTTTATTACTATGAGAAAGGAAGTATAATTAAAATAGGTAGCTTCTAAAATAGAATGTTGTTTTGATAGCCTGTAAGATGGCATTTTTATGAATTTGGGTAATGGGTTTATGCAAGAGTCCCTTGGAGTAATCCTCTAAAATGTTGGGGTACATGTAATTTAGTAGGTATGGGAGAATCTCTATCCTACTTCCAAATATAAATTCAAAAAAGCCAGCATTTTCAAAGGACATGTTGTCGCATGCTTACAAGGGTAAGGAGAAAAACTAGGTAGTAAATAATAATGAAGAAAAAGAGAAGACGAAAATCCACTACATTAATATACTAATGTAATAAACTGTTGACAAAAAAAAAAAAAAAGTTGTCCTTACCTTTGACTATCTGGTATTTAAAAATAAGAGTGGGGGAAAAGGAGAACGTTTCCTGGTTTAACTTCTTATTGAACAAATGCTTTTCAAAGCCAGAAATCTCTTCATAGTACAAATTCCCATAGTAAAACATAAATTAAAATTGTTATCTGTTTTTAAGAAAATCTTTTAAATTATATATATTTTAACGTCAAAAAAGAGAAGATATTAGCATTTGATTTGTTTTCCTTACATAAAAATGTGTTGTATTCTTAGCCACTTGAATATTTAAGATTATAGTCCTTTGCAATAGTGTGAAAATATATTCAAGAATCTTATAAATGTGGTAAGCAAAATTGCCCAAGATCAATTTCTTGCTTCTAAGAATACTTCTTAATGCAGAGATTCACAAGCCTATTCACCAAAATTAAAATGTTTTTTAAAAAGTGTAATTCTAAGACAGATAACACTTTCCATAAAGATTATCTAATCATTTTCCCAATCCCCAGGAAGGATAATTAAGACATAATTTAATGTCTACTATCACCCCTTTCCTTGGTCCTAAATATCCTCAGAGATGATGTTATTGTAACCTTTCTTAGTATTTAATCATTCTCAATATATAATTATGTTATGTCTAACTTGAATTTCATATGGCAAGTTAAGCTCATTTCTTAGTCCCATTTTTAGTGAATGGAATTTAATTCCATTTTTATGACTCATAGACTCTTATTGGTGAATTTGGAAAGCTTCTAAGTTCAGCCTTCGTGCAGTGCAGGAATCATCTCTATATTATCTCTGCCAGGTTGATATCCAATAGCATTGATAATCTATCCGCAATTAAGACACAATGGGAAATATGTTGGGTTTGAAGTGTGATGACCTGGTTTTGAATCCCGATTCTGTTCTTTACTGCCCATCCTGGGCAAGATGCTATAGTTTATCCATAAGAATTGTAAGACTCTATAATCCTATATCTTCACTGTCTCATGAAATGTTCCGTTTAATTTTTTGTAAACTCTCATTTTGAGGAAATTCTTCTTGCTAAGTAAGTTCAGTCCTCCCCAAATCTTTTGCCTTTAATTTACACCCACTGATCATAGTTCTATCTTCTGAGCAATATTGCGTTCTCCTCCATGATTATCCTCTCCATATATTTGAGTAGACTGGTAATTTTTTCCTCTCCTCTCTTCCAAAATAAACATATTGTTTTTTTGTTTTGTTTTGTTTTACTATTCCTCATATGGTTTCTAAACCCTTCATGCCTCAGACTAGCCTTCTCTATAATTATCATTTGAAATTTGGTCTGTATTGGACCAAGTGCAGTGATACTATCCAGCTTCTTTGTTTTAGATAGCAGAGTTGTGTTTGTCAGCTTTAAAGGACCACAGAGATATGAGCTAATTTTATGATTGTATTAATTTTTATGCCCAATAGGCATAAAAGCAGACCCAGCAGATATATTTGACAAGTAGAGTGCTATTGTCAACACTGAATCGCTTGTTATCATCTATAACTTACCTTGGGGGCTTTCAATGATTTATGAGTAATCTTTTATAGGCTGCTTATGAATCTGGCTGGCTTTCTTTCATGACATGAAACCAACACTAGCTAATTGTGCACTTGGAAAGCCTTTACTGTTTAATCATAAATGCAGATTTCCTAAGAGTATTTCTTGCATGTGAAGTAGCGTAAAATATCAGTTATGAAAAACATTTTAATTTTGGTGAATAGACTTGTGGAATTTTCTGCATTAAGAAATATTCTTAGGGGCAAGAATTTGATTTTGGATGATTTTGATTGCCTTTTTAGAGGCTCTTTTCAGATTAATATGATAATGAACAGAATTCCTGATATTCAAAACAAATGCTTTATAAAGCATTTGCAGTATACTGATGATTATGGATACAAAATAAATCAGACTGTGTTTTCAGAACTCATATTTTTTTAATCATTCAATATGTCCTCAGGTACACATAAAACTAGGTAGAAACAGAAGAGAGACAGAAAAGCTCAAAATACTTTGTGAGTATTTGAGGGGAAAAAAGTGTTTTTAAGCTTAGGAGGTCAAAGAAGACTACACATAAAAAGGGGTACCCCTGCTAATCCTTGAATGTGAAAAATTGACATGGAGAACATTTGAAGCATAAGTGATAAATAACCTGATGAATGCACATAGCATGACGTTGAGTTTCAAGTTAGGTAACATTAATAACTTTTAGGGTTTACAGAGTTGGTTTTATTGTTAATGAAGAAGAGTAAGGTGAGCTCCTGTGGCACTGTCCACATGAGGCCTTTGCTGATTTCCTCTTTCCTTCAGCTGCTGCCTTCTCGTCACAAAATTATCTTGCACTTAATTTGTATTTATGTCTGTATTTGGTCATGTCCTCTCCTCCCATAAAATGAAGATTCCCTAAGAAGAGAAACTATTTAAAGTTTCTCTTTGTATTACTACTGCTTTAGCTCAAGGTCTGACATAGGATAGGTTCTATATAAATGTCTGTTGATTATATGAAATTATTAGAAATGTAGTTGAAGCTGGATTATGCAGTAGCTTAAATGCCAGAATGAACTGGAAGCCACCAGAAGATTTGGGGAGATAACTTTTGCAGCACAGTGAAGGAACAATTGTAGAGGGTCTCTAAATGACAAGTTTGTGAACTTAAAAAAAATTATATTTTAACTGTATTTCAATATAATTTATTTTCTTTGTAATCCTTTGTCGTTTATTTTTTATATTTAAAAACATTATCCTGAAGAGTCCATAGGTTTCACTAGATTGCTGAAGAGGGATCCATAATACAAAAGGGGTTAGGAACTTTTGCTCTCACAAGAAAGCTAATGCAGAAGTCCAACAAAATGATAAGAGAGGGTGGTGGTAATTTTAGTGGGAAGAAGGGGGGGTATGGATGTAAGAAGTTTTGCAGAGACAGAGCCAGCTGTGCTTCTCAACTGATTGTATATAAAGAGTTAGGGAGAGAAGTAAGTCAAAGATAGGACCAAATGTGGGGTAAAGGGAGAATGAAGGTAACTTCAGGCATCTTTTTTTTTTTCTTTAGAGAATAGTGATTTATATCCTAGGAATAGATTTACAATTTGTTTTAATGGATTTGATCTACACAGTGTGGGTTAGTAGTGAGTGGATAACTAGATTTGAGGCATGTCAGATTCTGTATCTAATATTGGCTATGTAAGTTTAGGCAAGTTATTTACTCCCTAATGCTCTAAAAAATCCAAAATTATGCTGAGAAAGTAGTGAGCTACATTGTAAAGGAAGTTCTTCACCAAGACTGCTTACACCAATGAAATTATAGTTCCATCCCTGTCTAATCTTTAACTTGCTCACCAGCCCCTCCAGCTCAAATGTTTCAAAAGAAACAGCATTCCCCATCAGTCTTGCCTTCAGAATCTTCCATGTCTTTTCCTTTCCATTCTTACTTACAGTCACCACTCTAGTTCAGCCCTTCAAACCCTTTCTGCTTTTAGTCTCATCTGCTTCCCATCTGTAAACTATCAGATTTAGTTCACCAAAACATTGTTCTTAACTACATTCCATTCCTTGTTTTAACAAACCAAAAAACAAACATGCCTTCACCAGCCCTTCATTTTTCAGAAATCCTAAAATTTTGACTCCTTAGCTTGACATCTGGGCCTTTTGTTATTTAACCTATCTTTACAGCTTTTATTTCCTACTTTTCCCTTTAACATATGTGGTAGCTGAACTAGACTATTTACTGTTCCCTTGAAACATACTTGTGCCTTTTCATGTTATTCCTTCTTTGTCCCCTCCCAGTTGCCCTCCCTACTCCATAAAATCTTTTCATTTCATTCTTCTTTCAGGCTGCAAGGAAGCAATTTTCTTTCTTCTCTGATGTTCTCAAGACTACTTATAATACTCTTATGGTACCTGTCAGACTGTTTAATAGAAGCAGGGAAAATAGAGTAGATGAAACCAGGTGGAAAACAAAACATATAACATTAAAGCATTATGTCTAAATTAGTTTTTCATTCCCCTTAGCATTCCACATAATAGTATGAATTAGAATGAATTAATGTATTTTGTGCATATTTCCACATATAATTTATAATACATAGTTCCCTATTAAAACCAATTACATAATGTCATATCCTTACATTGTGTTTTGCATGATGTTGATTAATGCTGATTATGGTAATATTAAATATAAAGTTGTATATGCCAAATATATTACAAGTGACAATTTGGGGTGTGAAAATATCTTTAATTTCTTCTATTTTGCCTCCCATAAAGTCCCTTCTTCCCTCTTCAAGAAATATTTCAAAATATACGTTCTGTGAATAAATTAGTTTTCAAAAAATGCTTTTGTAAAATTTCATCATATTGCTCTTATTACACTTGCCAAATTCGTTTCCTATTTTGAGGGCATTTATTAGCTTGCTTCCAGTTTTTTACTGTTATAAATAGCACTCTGAATGTTTTCTACAAATTGCTTTTTTCCCCTTGACTCCTCTAAATGAAATTATTGATTTGAGGATAGAAATTATTTTATAATTCATTACATATCACTAGATTGTTCTCTAGAAAAAGTGAACAGATTTATCATGCTACCAATAGTGCATAGGTACACCATGAAATTATTTTATATTTGTATTTCCCATTTTATTGCTTTGTTCTTTGTGATTTTTAAATTTATATTATAGTATAAATTTTTTAAAAAATTTAAATACAAATGAGACTTCTTAAAATATCATTTGAGTTGAATGAGTTAGCAGCCTTTCTTAATGTCAAACACTATATCCTCTTACAAATTATCCCTTGGTTGTACTTAGAATACTGAATTTAAATAGAGTAGTGCTCTAATTTATTGTGGCATTTGTGTTTTTCCAAATATTGGACTAATATTACTTCGAATTATAGGAGTTTTGTATATTTCTGAAATATGCTGGTAATTACAGAGAAAAATTTAGAAATGGTTTACAATAGCCACATTTGAGAAATTCCGTTTTAAAGATTAATTGATCTCTCTCCCTTTAATCATTTAATTTTTTTTCTTTCCCTACAGGCTATGGTTGCTTGTTATCCAGGCAATGGAACAGGTTATGTGCGACATGTTGATAATCCAAATGGAGATGGAAGATGTGTCACATGTATATATTATCTTAATAAAGATTGGGATGCCAAGGTATGCAACCTGGTTTTGTGTAAATACATTTTTTCTCAGAACCATAGATAATTAATCTAGATCTTAATAAAAATTCTGAGAGAGAGAGAGAGTGTGAGTGTGTGTGTGTGTGTGTGTGTGTGTAACGTATATAACTTTAAAAAGCTTATTTTGACCTTAGAAATTGGCACATTACCTACAATGGCTTTCTTTATTACCAAGAGATAATAAAGAAACTCAATGTCTAGCCTTCATCCAAAACTAAAGAATTATTTGCCATATTTACCTCTGTTTGACAGACTAGAACTTTTTTGGAAGGAGTGGAGGCAGGTGCCTTTTCATAACTTAACTTGTTTTATAATTTGACAGTGTATAATAGATTTCATAAAAACAGTATGTTTACCATCTCTTTTAATGATTTTAAAAACCCTATTGTTTAAATATTGATTTTGTTTTTCACTTAAATTTAATTGAGGTTTAAACAAATCTTTTTGTGACCTTGCTTGAAGTTGGAGGAAGTGATTCTTTCTTAATCAGAGAAGGCAAATAGCTCAGTAGATTAAAACAAAACAAAACAAAACACCATTCCATAAAATTTCATATGCTGACTTTAAAATGTTCTTATTTTAAATTTTATTTTATTTAATATTTTCCAATCATATATAAAACCTTTTTTAAAAAGTTAAGTTCTCTTCTTCCTTCTCACCTCTCATGCTCCCTTAAGAAGACAAGCAATTTTATATTGATTATACATGTGAAGTCAGACAAAACATGTTTTCCTATTATCCATGTTACAAAAGAAAACAAACAAAAAACTGGTTTTTTTTTAAAGGATATCTTAGTCTGCATTTAGATTTCATCTGTTCCTTCTTTGAAAATATGTAGCATTTTTCATCATAGGTCCTTTAGAAATGTCGGATCATTTTCTTGATTAGAATAGTTAAATCTTTCAGGATTGATCATCCTTACATTATTGCTTACTCTGTATAAATTCTCCTGATTTTGCTCATTTAACTTTGCATGAGTTCATATAAGACTTCCCAGATTTTTCTGAAATCATATTGCTGTCATTTCTTATGGCATTGTAATATTCCATCACAATCAGATAACACAACTATTCAGTTCTTTCCCACTTAATAGACAATCTCTCAATTTCCAATTCTTTTGTCACCATAAAATAGCTGCCATAAATATTTTTGTACAAAAATGTCCTTTTCCTTTTTCTTTGATCTTTTTGGGATAAGTTGTATTGCTAGGTCAAAGGGAATGTTCAGTTTTATAATCCTTTGGACAAAGTTCCTAATTGTTCTTCTGAACAGTTGGATTAGTTCATAATTCCACCAACAGTGTGTCAGGATTTCAATTTTCTTACATCCCTAATAGCATGTATCATTTTCCTTTTCTGTCATGTTAATACAATAAATTTGAAATAGTATTTCACAGTGGTTTTAATTTGCATTTTTATAATCAGTGATTTAGCATTTTTTCATGTTGACTATTGATAGCTTTGATTACTTCTTTTGACAACTTTCTAATCATACCCTTTGACTATCAATTGATTGATGACTTATTTTTATAAATTTGACTCATTTCTCTTAGACATTTGAGAAATAAGACCTTTACCTTTACCTTTACTTGGTGTAAACTTTTTTTCCCCCAAGTTTCCTGTTTTCCTTCTTATTTTGACTGGATTAGTTTTGTTTGTACAAAAGCTCTTTAAAGCCATTTAATCAAAATTATCTGTTTTACTTCCTGCAATCCTCTTTTGTCTCTTGTTTAATTGTAAACTCTTTTTTTATCCATAGATCTGGCAGTACATTTTTCCCAGGATACCCTAGTTGACTTAGGACATTACCCTTTATTTCTAAATCATTTGCCCATTTTGACCATATTTTAGCATGTGATATGAGGTATTGGTCTATGCCTTCTTTCTGCCAAACTTCTTTCCGGTTTTCTAAGCAATTTTTGTACTTTAAAAAAAAAAGAAAGAAAGAAAACTTATCTGCCATTATAGGAAGGAAGGAAACAATCTTTTATTAAGCATCTGTTATGTGCTAACAATCTTTTATTAAGCATCTGTTATGTGCTAAGCACAGTGTTAAGTATTCTCCAACAGTTGTTAGGTAGGTGGTGTTATCCTTATTTTATAGTTGAGGCACAGATTAAGTGACATGTCCAGGATCACAACAAGTTAGTATCTGATGCTGCATTTGAATTCAGATCTACCTGACTCTAGGTCCAGCAATTTATCTACATGAATACTGTGCCAAATATGTGTGTGTATACATATATATGCTTATCTCTTTCTCTTTTTTTATATATAGAGTATAGACCATCTTTTTTTTTTGATATGCAGAAAATTAATACTATTCTTACAGGTATTTTAAACCTATGGTGTGATATAATCATAGCAGTGTAGAAATCTTGGTATAGAAACATAGTTGAAGGAGTTTTTTTATAAATGTTGGCCCATATATAGTTTTTTTAAAATTAGGTGATTTCATTGCTGAACGAATTTTGATGTTTTGTGTCACCTTTTAGTATGCCTTTAATAATGATTGTTCAGAATGATCTTCTGGGCTTAGAAAATAAGTTGATTCCCTTGAGTCTAAAGTATAAAACAAAATTGCCAGGAATTTATCTAAAATATGGAGATTCTGACTTACTGGCTTGCTTGATTTGATCTAAATTATCAAATTGCATTATGTCATAATTAATAGACGAGAACTTAGGACTGTTCTTATTTGACTATTAAGAGGAGATTTTAGGGGCATGGCAATAGAGGAGATCTCTGAGACTATCTAGTCTTAATTAATTTTACAGTTGAGGAAACTGAGTTCCAAAGTTGTTGTCACATAACTAATAAGCTTCAGAGGTAGGATTCCACACTTGGTTCTTTGAGTTACCATATATATATATATATATATATATATATATATATATATATATATATATATATATATATATATATATACATCTTATATGTTACATAATTGTTTGCATGTTTTCTTGCCCTGTACACTGTGAATTCCTTGAGGGCAGGAACTATTTTTGTCCTTTTTTGTAACCCCAGTACTTCCTTAGCATAGTACCTGCTCGAGTTAGTGCTTAATAAATGTTTATTGATTTGACTGACTCCACAGCCATGCCTTTTCTAATTAGAAGGGACTCAGTGAGTGTCATGAAATGACTAATTTGTCAGAGGATGAAAATTATGATGATAGCAAAGTGAGTGCAGAGCAGGAAGTGATAGAGAGTAGAAGAAAATGGAGAGGGACTGCAGGATTTAAGCTAGAGGGGGAGATGGAAGAGGATGTGATGATTTGAGACATTTCAGAATTCAGCATTGTGGAGGTGGCACACACAGACAGGTGATCTGCAAATAGTAATGACTCAAATGCTTACTGAATTGAAAGTAAGTTTTAGTGGAATGCGTAAAAGATAAAAGTAGTTTTCCAGAAGAAGATACCTACAGCTCAACAGGAAGAAATAACATCCTTGAATGAGTCTTATTAAAATAAAATTCTTCTTGCTTCTTCTTTGGATCAGTATCAGTCAATCTTGTAATCAGCTTGGGCCACTTTTGTGCCGTGTAGAGGACATGTAACCTGTAAGATTTTTCTTTTTAAACAATCACCAGTGATAATGACTTTTTAAATTATGTTGAATAATTTTTTTCTAGGTAAGTGGAGGTATTCTTCGAATTTTTCCAGAAGGCAAAGCCCAGTTTGCTGACATTGAACCTAAATTTGATAGACTGCTCTTTTTCTGGTCTGATCGACGCAACCCTCATGAAGTGCAACCAGCATTTGCTACAAGGTAGTATTCCTTTTAAGAAATACATGGTATAAAGAAATACATTTCTTTTAAGAAATACAAGCTTCCTTTGAGGGAAAATAAAGGACCACTTTGAAGACCTTAAGCTCTGTTAAATGTCACCTATAAATTGCTCAAGTAATTTTTCCTTAGCAGGCTGTGTAGTTGTGGGCTTTCGTAAGTAATCAGTTTTATGTACATTTTATTATTTTCACACAAATTTTACAGTTGCATTTGTCTTCAGAATCCTGTTTGCTACATATATATCTCTGTACATCTACTCATTGGTTCATATGATTAGGTACAGAAGAAATGGGGTTGCAGGCTTTTTTGTCCTTGAGTTTGTGGCAGGTTCCCAAGTTTCCTTATACTTCACTCTTCAGTTAGTAGATCCTTTCCACTTGAGTAGAAGAATGGAATAAGGAAGAAGAAGCAGAGTTAAAAGAGGAAAATAAAGAAGGAATGGTAGAAAATAGGTAAAGATGAGGCTTAAAATAAAAGAGAAAAGCAAAGATAAGGATGGAGAGAGTAATGATGGGTATAAGTGAAGATGGGATCATGAAAATTGTGGGAACGATTTTTAAAATAAGATTCAAAGTTTTGGGTATCTGCTACATTCTGTTCCTCTTTTCCAGCAAACTTTTCTCTTCCACTTTTCCTGTGATAGCCAACATTTATTAAGCTTCTACATGCAGTGTGCTTTGTGACCATGCGAGATGTCAGCCATATAAATACAAAAATTAAAGTCCCAACCTTCAAGACACTTAGAAATAACATGTACACATTTAAGGATATATAATAAATACAGAAAATATACAATATATGCAGAAAATGTAATTTCAGGAGGAGGAGCAGCTGGTGATTGATAAGTAAGAGCTGCTATAGGAAGTGGTATTAAGTGGCACATGCATGTCAAGCTTGGAGAGTAGACTGTGTACAGTCATGTCAACTAGCTTTTGTTAAACTTCTACACAGAGAATTAATTTGTTAACAAGTGGTATCATTGTGGGAAAATTACTTCAACAGGAATAACTATACTAAGAAAATATTGGTTTAGCCAACTTAGAATTAAAGGTAGCCTTAGAAGGTTATCAATCTTCTAACATTCTAGACTTTAATTTTTTGGCTTCTTCATGCAGCGTAGAAGATACAATAACATATCAAGTTACTAGCTGCAGTAGAAATAATTAACAAAAGTGACAATAGTACAGCACAAGGCTTCATCCTCAGGCCTTAGCACTTGCCACTGATGAAGACTTAAGAGATTTAGTGAGACCTTTCTTCTACCCATACATATCATCTTTGCTCTGTACCAAACACTTGATCTCTTTAACACTAAACTTGGCAACAAGTAGAGGGCTAAACACTATGTGACATAAGAGGTCAGAGAAAGACTTGGGAAAACATTATAGTTTTGAGAAATATCAGTCTGTTGCAGCCCCTTTGGAAAGATAATGTATTCACACTTTACAAGGTAACTAGAAATATAAGGCAATAGATGATCATTAAATGAGTCATAAGGATAAATTTTGTAATAACATGGAGCTAAAAGAGGCCATCTAGTCTCACTCCTAAGAGATGTCACTTCTAGCTGGGCTGGTCAGAAAAGCTTCCATGAAAGAGATTGGATTCGAGTTGGCAGCTTTAGAGAGAGAAGAGATCAGTGGCTTTGGTGGAAGAGGCTTCCTTGGTTTATGCAGTCTAATCTCCATATTTCACAGAGGAGGTCATTGAGGGATAGAGAGGTTAAAGCAGACAAGTACCCAAGGTCACACAGGTATTAAGTAGCAGAGCCACATTTTGCACACAAATCTTCTGATTCCAGATTCAAAGTTCTCTCTCCACTGTGCTAGGAGACCATTTTGATGTTTGGCTAGTCAAGAATTTTATTTTATAAGGAAATAGATCAGCAAGAGCAGCAAAAGGAGATTTAACAGTTTTGAGTAGAGGGTTCAAGAGTGCTGTGATATGATGAAAAGAGCCCTGACTCTGCTCTTTTTTGACCCGGGTTCAAAATCCTTTTCTGACATTTGCCAAAAACTTGTAAAATTATAGTAACTTGTAACTTCTCCATGTTACCAGAATCAGTTGTAGAAGAGAAAAATGAGCATTAGGAGTCACAGTGATACAGTAGAAGGAAGGTCACAACTTTTAAGGTTTCAGAATCCTAGGTCCTGGTCCAAGCCATGCTATTAGCTCACTATTCATTGTTGGACAAGTAATCCAGCCTCTTAGAATTCTGCCTTAGTTAAGTAAAATCAGATGATTCTTAATTCTTTTCCATCTTAGTCATTTTTATTGTATCATAGATTAGACTCTTCCAAAGTTGGAGGTCTACAAAGTCAATTTACCTTTTCAGTATTATTTCACGCTCTTCACTCTGCACTTGTAAGACAAGATTGCTTGTCTCTTTCATATAGCCCATGCTTTCCTACCTCTACCAGCTTCCTCATAGAGATCATTTAATTGTATCAATGTCAATTCTCTTAACACCAACCCTCCCCATCTCCCTTAACTCTAATAATGTTTTGCTTTTAATCAATTGATATCAATTAATTAACCAATTAATATTTTCCAGATAACCTAAGTTTATTAAAATTATACATCCAATATGTGAGACCTGAGGGGTTTTCTGTAAAGATGTGAGCCTTAATAACATGGATTTAATGACATTTATGTTCGCTGTTCTGAGGGCTTTTTTGCTTGTATCTTAGTTCTCAGCTATGTACTTGAATGAATCAAATTGCTGTACAAGTGAGTGTTTATTGTACTAAAAATTTATTCTTAGATAAAATAATGAAATAGTTAAAGTAGAATTTTACATTGCTAAGGTGTATCTCCACTGCCTGTCCCCAGCCTTAACATTTTGTGTATCACTGCATAGTTTCATTCATTTTCTATTATCTCATTTGACGACACATTTTTGACTTTGTTTTAAATTTTCTTCTAGGTACGCAATTACAGTGTGGTATTTTGATGCAGATGAGAGGGCACGAGCTAAAGTAAAATATCTAACAGGTAATAATCACTTTGGGTGTCTATGAAAAACTAAAACTTTTTTTCTTAGTGATTTCCAAAAACAGGCCCAGGCCAAAGAAAAATATTACTTATTTTCCTGAAGTTTTACATTCTCTTATTTAAAAGGGGAATATTCATGTCTATAGCGAAGAGGTCTTTGGATAATTGGAACAGTCTAGTTCTTGCTTTCAGAATTTCAATTTAACCGTTAGATTTTGTATTTATTAGATGTATGTAAAAATTAATTATGACTGAAAACAATTATGCTTTTTTTATGAAGATATATTCTTTTGGTTCAGTTCAGTTTTGGGTTGTTTCTTTTATAGCAGTAGTAATAACACCTATGGCTTCTTTACCTTTTTCTGTATGGTTTAGTGGATCACTTCATTCTAATTTCAAAGAATACTCAGAAAAGCCTGATCTCTTTTAGTTATGAGAAACTACATCTATTATGCATTTCATGGTGATTTTCATACTGATCAATATTTAGCAATTCTGATCTTCCTGCTCTTTTTGTGTTTTATTCAAGTCATTTGCAGAAGTTAATTTTATTAGGATGAAGGACTTTTTGCTAGCATGCATTCATTCAAAAAAGGTAGAATTTAAACCAGTAAATAGGCCAATAAGGACATAAATTTAGTCCATCTCCTCTAATTATATGAAGAAGCTGAGTCTACAAGAGTCTACAGAGTTACAAAAGCATGCTTTGAACCTAGGGCACCTGATTCTAAATCCAGGGCTTTTGATATTTTGATATTACTGCTATCTTAAAGGTTCATTAATTAATGAAGCCTAGAAACCCCTAGACTTGATTGTGCTGGAGGTAATATTCTGAAGAACAAATAATGTTTTTTTCAGTTAATGATTGCAAAGTTAGGATTTTGCCATCATGTGACTGAGGAATAAAATGTAGAGAAGTAACTCTTGAGCCAGGTGTAAAATGTGGTTGCTTTTTTTTTTTTTTTTTTTTAAACTGATACTTTCTTTTTCTCTCTGCAGGTGAAAAAGGTGTGAGGGTTGAACTTAATAAACCTTCTGATTCAATTGGGAAAGACGTTTTATAGAGTCTTTGATCCAGCAACACACCTACATCAATGCTGTTTATTAACTTGTGAACTTGAATAAATGGGATAAAGGAAAATTGACAACAAATCAGCATTTTAATATGGAAACCAAAACAACATTTTTGTGTTGCATCAAAAAGAAGATTTTGACTGCTGTGGCATTGTACTGTGTGACTGACTCCAAACTTGTGACTGCTTATTTGAAGAATATAAGCAATTAAAAATGACATATACATCTGGACATAAAATAAGTGCCCTACATAGAATTTTTTCATTATTATATTTTGCCAGACCTGTCATCCAGCTGAATCCAATTCATCTCTCTCTTTTTTATATAGTCAAATTTGAATTTGGGGTAATTTTTATATGACCAGGTACAGTTTATCAAAATGAATTGAGTACAAATTACAGTATTATTCTCCAAAAATAGCATCAATCTATTTTTGTAAACTTCTTCATATTGTTATCCTTTGCCCTTAAAAGACCTAATTTAATGATAGTTGCCAGTAATTGAAGATCACTTTAATTTACTTTACATTTAAAGTCAGAAAAGGAGCACTTTAATTACCAGCTAAAAATCAGATTCTTTTGTAGTCATATCTTAAACTAATTTGAACTCTTAAAGATTGCTACTGTATTTTTTTACTTTGTCCTTAATTAAATTTAACAGGAAAAAAAAAATCACTCTTCTACTATCAGTTATTTTATTTTAGTTCATGTTTTACAAGTTAAATCCAGAGTGGGAAGGGCTTTATCTTTTTAAGTTAAAATTTTAAAACAATAATAATAATAAAATAACTGGCACAGAACTTGAGGCTATATCCAGGTTATCCTTGGCTTTGGGAACACAGCATCAAGTTCCTCAAGATTTAAAAAAAAAAGGGGGGGGGGGCTTTCTTAGACTTTCAGATATATCCTGAAATTTCTTCAATGTCTTTATTCCTAAAACTTTTAGATTTATCCATGTTTTCTTCCTATTAAATGTCCCATCTGATCTGCAGATCAGTAGCACCTTGATTCTGTTATATAGTATCAAGAACAAATGATGTGGACAGTAAGACTGAAATGCATCATAACAGGCTTAATGTTGCATGAATCTTCAGATTCTTGTTCTGTTGAGGAATTCCTAAAACAGAACATTGGCCTTTTTGATCAGTTACAAAAAAGATGTACATTTAGTAAGAAAGTCGAAATGCTTTGGTTTTTGTTTTGGTGTTCTTTTTTTACTTTTCAGAAAGAGAGGGAATGTTACTAAATCACACAAGACCTCCCCAAACTTCTATTATTTAAAGAATGAATTGGGATAGGTATCTTGGACTTAAATGTTTTCCTATGCTCATTAACAAAATCCACAGGGCCGTATCCACTCTCAAATTATGGGTACACTTACCTGCCCACTTAAGTTTTCTATCTCTGTCCTTGATTTCCTTTGCCAAAACAATGTGAGTGTACAGAAATATTTCTGTATATATTTCAACTTATGACAATTTTAGCATCTGTATAGTTTGTATTCAATTAGAAACCTTTTCTATGGAAAGCTCAGTAATTTTTATTAAAAGATTGCTATTGTTCATGTAAAACATGAAAAAAAATTTAATTGTTTAGTGAAACTGACAGTGGGAAGTTGGGGTGGTGGTAAACATTCAGTATTGTGGTCTTACTTGGGGGAACTGCAGAAAGAATTCTAGCTTGTACTCAGAATTATTGTTGTTTTTACCAAATGTATTCCATTTTGTCCTCTTCCCTCCCTCCCTTTCCATAAATTTGACCCAACACCTCCTCTGTAAGTGCCTCTGCCAGCCTGACCCAGGAGTGCAAGTTGTTTTTGCCATCTGGTCTGGTGTGCAGTGCAGTGCATTGCATTAAACCACAATTACAAAGCACTACTTTTTTTTTTAGGTTTATCAGAAGTCATATTATATTGATGGGAGGTATGTTTGAATTTTATTTTTTAGATATGTGTACAGAAAAGGCCTTTAATTTGTGAACCCCTTTGTAATTCTAATGTATACTTATGCAGATATGCAAAGTACCAAAATCTGATCTCTTGTGTAGTGCTTGCCAGACAGATTTAACACAGATGTGTATTTTTTTTAAAGTATGCGCCATCATTTTTATAAATCATTAGGAAAACATCAACAATTCAGGGCAGCCATATTTTCACTATCTTCTTAAAATTTCATGGTAGTGGGACAGTTAACTTGTCACTAAGTAGGACTTTTAAAAATATTTTCATGACTTGTTTGTGTTTAATCCTGGTTAAAGATAAAACTTCAAAATACTATTTTTATTCATGATATTAACCAGCTGTAAAACACAGACCTTTATAATAGGCAAGGAATTTCAGGACTCATTTACAAATTGCCTATAGAGTCATGTAATTTGAAAAGCAGTGTTTCATTATGAACGAGCTCTCAAATTGCTTGTAAAGCTAATCTAATTAAACGGATGTATAAAGGTTCTTGGAAAACTATATGGTGGTTTATTCTCAAAAGTCATTTTGTTATTTTTAAAAGACTGTATCATCCTAATGACTTTCTTGCCAGTACACTTATTTCATGATGTAGTTTATAGGTGTTTATATTGCTGTATTGCCCATTTGGACTTAGTCCAATTACTTGTATTATTATTTGTAAATTTAGTCTCTAGTGTTTTTTGTTTTGTTTTTCATTTTTGAAGGCTGGATAACAGGAAATACTTTAAAGAGTAGTATATTAGTAAAAACCCACCCCATGGGGTAATATTTCTAAAGCTTTATGTTTGAAGGAAAAGGAGCCTACAGGCACAATGTTTGGATACTTAAGTGTTTGTTTTTCTTTGAAAGCAAAATTATCTTTGGCTTTTTCACAAGATTTTTATAATTACTAGATAGTATTTTTTTAAAACATTTGTTTCTTGGTGCTCCATAGTACACTTTAAAATATAAAACTACTTCATATTTACTTACCTATTAACCAAGTAAGAGTTAGGTTGCATGGACAAGCCATATTTTCAAATTTTATTTTGTGGTAAGAATTTGTATGGTGGACTTCTGAAAGACTAACGAGTCCTTGACAAATTTTAATACTGTATAAAACCCTTATAACAAAGACTTTCTCCTGATAGAAAGGATACTTTGAAAAACTTCTTATTTATTGCTCTCATTAGATAATTACTAATCTGGGAACTTGATTATTGGACACCCTCCTCCCCACAGCTTCCTTTAGTAATATTGACAAGGCCCCCAAACATTAATAAATTTATAAGTTAAGGGAAACAAATAGAATCCACATCACAAAAGACCTTAGAAAATGTATATAACCCTGAGCCACTCTAACACTTATTGAGGTACTGCCCTTCATAAGATTCTAGTCAGGGGTTTCTGGCAGTTGTTCATCTTCCTTGGGTTTCTTGCTCTTCTGAAATTTTATGCAGTGTTTCTTTTCTATAGCCTATACTTCCTGAAATTCTTCTTTCCTCGCAACAAATGTCACAGATCCTTGACCCATTGTAGGTCCTTGTCCTACCTTGTACTGTTCAGCCTCCAGCCCAGACTGCTTGTAGTTTTTCTGCTCCTGGAAGGTATCTTCTGTTCTCTTTCCCAAAGGAATAGTACATCTTCAACAATTCCTAGCAGCCTGTGTCACAGCTCAAAAACTGCACATCTCTATTTCTGAAGCCTTTTATTGTATTGGTTCTGCTCCTGACTTTATCCAATAGAGAGCTTCCAATGATCCAGGGGAGCCAAGCTTCCCTTGTACCTCTCTTTTCAGTTTTATGGTAGTTCACAATGACTTGTCACACTGCTTGGTGTTTACTTTCCTGCATCCTTATTTCACAAAAGGGGCTAGAGGCTTGGAAGAGCATCCTAATCTGTTTCTCAATTGTCTCTTTTTTTTTTTTTTTTTTTTTTAATTTAATAGCCTTTTATTTACAGGATATATACATGGGTAACTTTACAGCATTAACAACTGCCAAACCTCTTGTTCCAATTTTTCAACTCTTACCCCCACCCCCACCCCCTCCCCTAGATGGCAGGATGACCAGTAGATGTTAAATATATTAAAATATAAATTAGATACACAATAAGTATACCTGACCAAAACGTTATTTTGCTGTAGAAAAAGAATCAGACTCTGAAATATTGTACAATTAGCTTGTGAAGGAAATCAAAAATGCAGGTGTGCATAAATATAGGGATTGGGAATTCAATGTAATGGTTTTTAGTCATCTCCCAGAGTCCTTTTTCTGGGCATAGCTAGTTCAGTTCATTACTGCTCCATTAGAAATGATTTGGTTGATCTCGTTGCTGAGGATGGCCTGATCCATCAGAACTGGTCATCATAATAGTAGTATTGTTGTTGAAGTATATAATGATCTCCTGGTCCTGCTCATTTCACTCAGCATCAGTTCATGTAAGTCTCTCCAGGCCTTTCTGAAATTATCCTGTTGGTCATTTCTTACAGAACAGTAATATTCCATAATATTCATATACCACAATTTATTCAGCCATTCTCCAACTGATGGACATCCATTCAGTTTCCAGTTTTTAGCCACTACAAAAAGGGCTGCCACAAACATTCGTGCACATACAGGTCCCTTTCCCTTCTTTATAATCTCTTTGGGATATAATCCCAGTAGTAACACTGCTGGATCAAAGGGTATGCACAGCTTGATAACTTTCTCAATTGTCTCTTAAGTCTCATCATGACCACCCCTGGGATCAGCTAAATTAGGTTATTTAGATTAATGGCACCATGCCTAAGTGAAGGGACAGGTCAGTTCTCCAAGAGCCTCCACAGCTGTGAATCATGACACTTGAAGGAGCTGCAAAGCAGCCTTCACAAATATTCCTTGTGGATTGGGAATGAAATAAATTGGAGGCAAGAGGGAAGAGGAGAAGGGTCAAAGAACGCCATTGCCTCTGTCTCCTTGCATTGTCATCATCCTCTCACATGAAAAAAACCATTCTACAGGTCTGAGTTAGATCTCCAGCAGCCACTAGCAGGTGGTTCCTGTATCACAACAGGGGGCTGCTTCACAAAATAGTTAGAGGGGAAAAGAGACACACTTGTTCCTCTGATACCAGTGTGCACTGGAGAGAGAAAACTTGGTGTTCCAGCTACATGGATGGTCCTAGTGAGCCTTCATTCTCAATTGATTTTTTAAAACACTCCTTTATAGTTTTTCCTATTTAAAATAACAAACCAAATTAACTTTTGAGGTTTTTAATTGTTCTTCATTAAAAATGGGCAAGACTTTTTTTTCATCCATTTCCTTACCAATAAATATATAACCAATAACATTTTTTTCAATATATTGAAATGAAACTTATTAGACTGAACATGCAGAATAAGGAGTAAAGGAAAGGGGAAAAACACTATCAGACTACTCTTGAATTTCTTGGACAGCATTGCTGGCAGTCTTTTAAATTGGAAGATTGGTTTCATTACAATGTGTTTTCTGAACATTAACATTTATTTCAGTAGAATCCCTAGGATTAGCCTATACCTAAATTGAAACCAATAATGACCATAAGTAGTGGTTAAGAGCTTTATATCCTGTTAATTTAAATGTAACAACTTTCCATTACTCATCACAGTGATATAAACAGATATTAAAAACTAGAGCTTCAAGCAATGACTATAGTTTATAATAGTTTCCTGTGTACAAGAAAACAAATGTGAAGTCCTTGCAGCTTGATGTACTGTTATTGACATTTCAGACCATTTCTTTCTCCTAAAGGTGGCTGGCTCCCTTTTAGCTTTAAGGGTCTCATATCAGCAACAGATTAAGGCATAGAAAAAAATGTCTGTGTTTACTCTTGGAAGATAAAGTCCTAAGGTCAGTCATATATCTTTGGATTCTGTTACAAAATACCCATATCATTTGGGGTCTCATTTATGTGTTCTATAAATTTAGTGGACTAGAGGTCCCTTTAAGCACTAAATTTCATAAAAACCTCATTTTCCCTAAACTATACATCACTGTCAAAAAAAAAAAAAAAAAACGTAAAAAATATCAAGGCAGTTTTTCTGGGTTGTATCTCTCAATTATAAAAAAAGCATCTTTTTTTCACAGTTCTCAGAACTGAGCAGTTTTCTCACCTGGGAGTTTAATCTTGGAGAGTTGTACATAATATAATCATTAAAGAAATCATAGTCTGTCACAGGAACTTTTGCTGCTGTAACAGGAGACTGAAATAGATGTTCAAGAATTCCTGATCAAATTACATAACCTTTAGTTTCCTCAACTAAAATGGACCTTCATGGACATCTTAAACTAATCATGTCCAATATTGAACACACTTTATTTTTTCCCCAAACCGTCCTCTCTTCCAAATTTCTGTTACGAAACAGAGTACTATCATTTCCCCCAGGCACCCGGCTTATACACTTGCTACCCCACTACAGTCTGTTGTCAAATCACTTGATAGATGCCTCCTTTTTTTTTTTTTTGACACTGCTCCTACCCTGTTACAAATCTTCATCCGGCTCAAATCTCCCCCTGGCCCCTCCCCTACTATCCATTGAGCTATTAAAGTGATCTTTCTAAAGTGCAAGTCTAACCATCCCTCTTCCATAAATTCCAGTGGCTTCTTATTTACTACAGGATCAAATGCAAAATCCTCTGGCTTTGAAAGCCCTTTATCTGTCCTCTTCCAACCTCGATTCTTATTACACATTATGCCCCTTCACTTAAGATTCCTTTTTTCCCCCTCAAATAAGACATTTTATTTTGTCACTCTGCCTTTTCATTGACATCTTCCCTGGCATTCTCCTTGTCTCTCCCTCCTTCATTCCTGTTAGCCTTAGCTACATTATCATCATCTGCAAGAAGCACTTCTGCTTTCTTTTATTGGTAGTACCATCACTAACATTACCATTGATTTTTTTTCCTACATAGAACTTGCTGTACATAGTTATTTGCACGTTGCTTGATCAGGAACTGTTTTTTGGCCTCTCTTTATATCTCCAGTAATTAATACATATGTGTTAATGCAGTAGGCATTTAATAAATGTTTGTTAACTTGTTAAGATAGAGTGGAAACAGTCCTTATGGCTGTGACCCAGATAACTTTATATTTGGTATTCCTGAAGAGGCAGAGAGATGAGAACATGATGTTTATTGCTGCTCTTATCAGTAATAGAATTTTTATTATAGCAAACCTAGAGGTGGAGTCAGGTTGGTAGTTTTTCACTACATGGAAATGATCTTAAGGGAAATCACTTAGATGATTCATAAGTCTCTAATATGTGTATTCTTTATGCAGTTAAGCCTTTTTTGAGATTTTTAGACCTTCATAAACATCACAGGGTTGTTGAGTAATAATTCCCTTGGATCAGTGCTTTTGAAATTCAGTTTAACACTTTGGAGTCTAAACGAAAAGTCTAATAAAGACATGGACAGAAACTTTCACAGTTTCTGGCCTTATTGTAGAATGTCCATGTGATCGGCTGGTCATTTATCTTCCCTATTAAGATATTTTAGTGTGAAAAATGGGAGATGATTTATTTTATCATAGTTGTGAAGCTCATGTAATCCATTGAGTCATTGTTTGGAAGCAACTTTTCAAATGCAAATTCTTACTGTACATCAGCTATGTAAGTACAAAAAATTAATTGAAATTAAAAAAAAAAAAACAAAAAAAAACTTCACAAAACCAGCCAACCTTTCCAGCCCCAAGTAGCTGTCTCTGTTGTCAGGTATGTGTGTATGTATATACATTCAGTAGATAACAAGTGGCTGGTGTGGTTTCATTTAAACTCCAGGAAGGGAAAACTTCCTCTACTAATGAAAATGGGCTGCTCTTCTGGAATGGAACACTTAAGAGTTGCCTGAAGCACTTAAATATTAAATGATATGTCTAAGTTTTTTTGTAGTTCAGTTATATGTGTGACTGCATTTAGGATTTTCTTGGCAAACATACTACTATACTGTTTTGTCATTTCCTTCTGTAGCTCATTTGACAGATGAGGAAACTGAGGCAAATAGGATTAAGGGACGTGTCCAGGGTCACACAGCTGGTAAATGATTAATACTAGATTTGAACTCAGGAAGATGAGTCTTCCTGACACCAGGCCTGGCACTGTAGGCACTAGGCCACTTAGCTTGCCCCTATTTGTTACACACTGAATCAGCAGGATATGAAACCAAGTCTCCCTAACTTTAAGATAGGCTTCTAAACCTGTTATGGTATGGTAGGAAAACCAAGTGAAATTCAGTGTAGTGGATTACATCAAAATTTTACAAGCTAAATCATGTTTCTCATATTATTGCTTCTTAAAGGCACATCTCCATTACATACAATATCATAGATTTAAGAGATCAAAGGAAGCATAGAGGTTTTAATGCAATTCAGTTTTCTCATTTTGCAAATGAGAAAAACAGACCCAGTTGTGATTTTTTTTCAGGATTAGTCACATAGTAAACAGAATTTTTAGGACTCTGAAAATGTTTTTGCCACTATCTCACACTAAATTCAGAAAGGCTGTTGTAATTCACAAAATATATAGAGCCCAATATAACATGCCTAACATTAATGGCAATACTGGGAAGAATGAGTGCAGTCTCTTTACTGGGGAAGGAAGAGTATATCAAGGGGCATGGCTGGAAACTTAAGGCAGCAGTATGGCTTTCTTAGAGAAAAGGGCTACAGAAGATGGAATTCTTATACTTCAGACCACTTTGTAGGCAATAACAGTTGAGCAACACTGAACAAAACCATCTGTGTATCTATATCAACGTGTGATAACATCTCTTAGGTAGAATTATCATATTTCAGAGCTGAAAAGCACTTTAAGACATCAGCTCCTATTTCCTTATTTTACAGGTGAGGAAACAAGTACAGGGAGGTTAAGTGACTTTCCCCATGGTTAAACAGATGAGCTATCTGTGGTACGAGATGAGTCAAAGTGCCTGACTCCAATGTCACTGCTCTACCCAACTATATCAAGCTGTTTTTGCAAATACTGCTTACCTCTTTGTAGTAGATGAAACACATCTCCAGTGCAGAACAGTAGTTACTTCCAAAAAGATATGAAGAGAATCCAGTATTTTGGAATTATTTTGAAGGCCTGAGATGTATGGGAACTTTTTTTCTTGTTTTAAAATTCATATGGTACCTTGCACTCCGTGCAAATGGTGTAGAAATGGAGAAGGAAGATTCCTGTCCTATGGGGCTTTTAGTTTGACCTAAAAAAGATTAGGAAGCAAATAGGGGAAAAAAGTTTGAAATAAAGTACTAAAAATATGAAAATAGGAGGAAATAACAATTCTTGTTTAATATGGAAAATTTCCTACTGGGCTTTATCATCGCTTTGCATCATTACAAGATGGAGTGCCTTTATTTTAACAGAAAGGTGAAAAGATCAAGATCTGTATAGTAAGGGTCAGAAGCTTCTTTCCCTTGTCTGTTTCGACAAGCACATGACTCTCAGCTTGCTTTTCCCCTTCTTAAGACTTGAGACTGACCTGTGCTTTCTTTTCTAAGGGTCATAACCGATCATTCTTTTTCTGATTCTTGGCCAATTCTCCCCTCTCCCCCATGCATTTAGTGACATTTTGCATTTCCTCTTAAGATAAAAATAACTTCTTAAGAGCACCACCTAGTGTTAAACTGAAGTTTTACACATTTCAGTAGGTCTAATTCAAGGATGCTTACAGAGGTATTAACTCCAACACCTCCAGGACGCCAATAGCTATATTAAAATAGAGGGTTAGACTGGGCAAAAGAAAAATCTGTGGCTCTTAAGTTAATGATATTGGCACATTTAACTGAAATCCTATGGGTGTGAGTACCATTAATATTTCCAATCCTTTTATTTTTCAAATATTTATGGATTACATCTCCCCCCCCCCCCGCCCCCCAAAAAAAGTATTAATGTTTGAATGGACAGCAGCTAAAGCTCTAATCAAGAATTACATATTATTTACGTAGGCTGTTCAACAGTTTTGTCATGTGTACTTTGAAGTATTAACCAGTTTTCCAATTTATATGTTACTTTTCTTGGAAATTTACTAGGGAGGGTTTCAGACCTGCTGGCAAATCTTATTTCTTAAGATCAAGATTTGGCTTACTTAATTGGAGACTCCTTTCTTTAAAGAAGAGTTTAGTCAGTTTCTTAAACATTTTTAGGAAGAAAGAACTTTTACTAAGGTTTTTTCATACTTAATTTTAATAATAATTGACATTTATATAGTGACTAGTAAGTGTTGGGCATTGTGTTAAGTGCTTTCTAAATATTATTTAATTCTTGGAAAGTAGTCACTCTTATCAGCCATATTTTGCAGATTAGGAAATAGGTGAAGGTTGTGTGGTTTCCCTAAAGTCACATAGCTAATAAAACTGGGTTTGAACTCTGGTCTTCTTGGCTCCAGGCCTGGTATAGCTCCTGTTTTGTCCCTCCAAAATACAGCACTTTAGGGGTGAAGGTAAAGAGAAATGGTAAAAGTCCCTCCACCTAGACCACATCTACATAACATAGACAGACAGTAATATATTAATATCAATTCGATGCATCCTGAACAAACTCTTACTGAGTTTTACTGATGAGTATCACCATCTATGATTCAGTACAATAAATATTTAACTGTGCAAAATACTGCTAAGCTGGGAATACCAAGGGGAAAAAAAAAAACCTACCTCCACCACAATCTCTAGGAATTTTTTTATTCTATCACAAAAAATACAATTTCACATAAATATAGTTTAAGGTAGACTGGGGACAAAGGAAAGATCCAAAATGATCTAGGAAAATTTGAAGGGAGAGAGAAAACTTCCCACTGGGGGATGGAAAAAGATTTCATGGAAGAAGTATATAGCACTCAAGGATCTTTGAGAAAAGAAGCAGCATGGCTTAACTAGAAAGGAGGGCATTCCAGGCCAAAGGACAGCTTGTGAATGTCTGGTAGAACACCTTGTAAGTATGCAAGAAGGAATTCAAACAAGGGACTAGCCAGGATACAATTCAGGACAAATTCAGGACTTAAGATTTCATTGATAGAGGGAATTGAAAGCTCATACATGAATCTTTCATTCCCAGAAGCACTAGGCTTCTGATGGGGATAAAAGTAGGGGGACAGAGAAAGGGCAATGGGTAAATCACTTCTATTTATGCCAAGTCTAAATAGATACATAGATATTATAGGTATCTTTTGTATTGCATTATACGTATCTATAATGTCTATGTAAAAAGACATTACTTGTTGCCTTTTTTCTCTGGCTTCATTCTACTTAATATTCAATTAACTCAGAGACCTCTAGACTACTATCAGTGTATAATATAAAAGCAGGCACTAGTCAGCATATGTGAGAATTAAACCATTCCTTTAGAGGCCTCCTTACATTTCTCAACCAAGTGTAGTAAATAAATAAGATACCGGCCTTTTAATTTTTGCCTGAACTAGTCATTTTAATAGTATCAAGAAATTCTAAAATGGAAATTTCACCTGATACAGATAAGCAATATTTCTATTATTTTAAATCTTAGCTGCCTAAGTGACTTAACTTGCCCCTGGCCATATAGTTAATGTTAAGAGGCAAGGCTATAATTAATCCCTCTCCTCTCAATTTCCAGGGAAGGAATCCTTCCTTGGCTTCCTCTAAATCTCACTCTGCAAGGAGCCTTTTCTGATCCCCTTGAAGCTAATGCCTTCTCTTTAGGATTCTCTCCAGTTTCTCCTACATAGGCCTTATTTATTCATAGCTATTTGTATATTGTCTCATACTGAGCAGGGACCGTGTTGCCTTTCATTGTATCCCCCATGCTTCGCACAGTGCTTAGTACACTTAAAAAAGTGTAGCTGGGGTCCTCAAACTTTTTAAATAGGGGGCCACTTCACTGTCCTTCAGACTGTTGGAGGGCCAGAGTATAGTAAAAACAAAAACTTTGTTTTGTGGGCCTTTAAATAAAGAAACTTCATAGCTCTGGGTGAGGGGGACAATCGTCTTCAGCTGCCGCATCTGGCCTGTGGGCCGTAGTTTGAGGACAGCTGAATTTAGATACTTAATAAATGCCTGTTGGTTGACTGAAAAATAAAAGGATCCTTGCTCTTGAGGAGATTACATTCTAGCCAGGGAAGACAACATGTGCATATTTGTCATATATCTATGTAATAGATACAAGGTGACTTGTTGGAAAAGGTAGATGCTACTACTGTATGTAACAAGTAGGTGGATAAAGAAAATGTAGACTGCATTTGAGGTGAATCTTGAAGATGAATATTTGAAGAGAGAGGTGAGTAGGGAGTAAATTCCAGATCTAGTGGGGAGAGAAAAGGAAACCAGTAGGATATGGGAGTTTTGTAAATGAATAGTAGGAAAACTAATTTAGCTGGATGATCATATAAGGGAGAGGGGAAGCCCACAGGCAATAATGTGTAATAAAACAGGAAAGGTAGATTAGGACTAGGTTTTGAAGTTCTTTAATTCCCAAACAGAATATTTATTTGATATATAGAACATAATATTTGATTCTGAAAGTAGTAAGGAGCCACTAGAGTTATTAAATTGGGAAAGGAGCTGATATATTCAGACTTGTGTTAAATGAAAGGCACCCCAGGCAACTGAGTGGAGGATAGATTGGAAAGGGAGAAAAGGAGGTTTTGAGACTGGAAGTATGGTGGTGCCTTTGACACAGAATATTTCAGAAAAAGAAGGGGTAGTTATCTCTGGGTTCAATCAGCTCTTCTGATTCACCAATCATCTATCTCATATAATTTAAAATAACTTGAGCAGAGTAGTCTAATGGGGAAAGGCAGAAAAACCTTCCAAAGATGTTTTTAGGTGTCAGCCCTCTGAAATATACTTATTTTTACATCTCCATGATATGCCAGTAGAAGTCATCTTCCCTCCCTCTCCCAGCTCTGAGAACAGGAATAAAATTCACACTATCATTCCCAGTAAAGGAATTGAAGTAGTAGGGAAATCACCATTTATCTCTGACTTCCCAGTCCAAAACACCTTTTCTTTCTGGGTCTTCCCTTATTGGAATATAAACTCCTTGAGGATAGGGACTTTTGTGTGCATGTAATTGGTATTCACTGTTTAGCTTTTATTAAGCACTTATCACTGGTCAAGCACTGCTAAACATTGGGGACCCGAATTCAGGCTAGTTCATCTACCAAGATTATTAAAGTATAAAAATAAAAGCATTGTTCTTGTTCTCCTGATTTTTCCTCCAATATAATTAACTTGTTATATAGGATCCATTTTCTTATTCCTAAAATATGGAATTTAGCAGCAAAGGGATTGAAAAAATTACTGTACATATATGCTAAATTGATTTATTAATCTTAGTACACTTTAAATAGCCTGAATATAGGTGGCACCTCTAAATGACATTTCTTTGAAAATATTTTGGTGTAAGTAGAAAAAATTATATAAAATTAGTACATGAAATATTTACTATGGATGGCTTAATTCAAAAAATATTTCAAACTATTTTTCATTTCCACTCTTCACTGTCATGAATATTTGAAACATGTTTTTTTAAATTACTGTTTCAAAACCTGAATTATTGCAGTTCAGTTCTAAATAGTTTGAAAAAAGTCAATCATAATTTTATCACAATTACTTGAAACTTCTAAATCCTTTTCACAATAAATAGCTCACCAGGCAACCAGCACCACTGGTCAGGATAGCTTTTGTTAATGAAAGCTAGCAAACATACCTAATTTCTTTATGGTTGCTGAGGTCTCCTTTTCAACACACACATAAAAAGCACCTACTGTGCACAAAAATTGAAACTTGCTGCCTTCTGGCACTGGAGGGATACACTACATATAAAGTAGCAAACAAGGACATCGGAGAATCAGGAAGGCAGAGGCAGGGTTACCTGACACTTAGGGGAAAAAAAACCTTGGACTGGTATTACAGGTTGACTGGAACACAGAGTACCAGAAGCTGCATAATGGGAGAGATGGTGAAAAGATAGGCTATGGAAAGATTTCAGTGAACCTTGAATGCTAAGAGTTTGTATTATATATCTTAAAAAGAAAAAAGGGTAACTCCTAAAGGTACTAAAGGATGGGTGACATGGTCAGACTTGCCCTTAATAGAGCAGAGGGGAAGAGGGCAGCCTCTGGGGTCAGGAAGACCCCTGTTCCTGAGTTCTAATCTGGCCTCAGACACTCACTGGTTGTATGATCTGGACAAGCCACTTACCCCTGCCTGCCTCAGTTTCCTCATCTGTAAAATGAGTTGGAGGAAGAAATGGCTGTCAAGAAAAAATGGGGCAACAAAAAATGACTGAAAACCAGCAGAACAAGGGAGGGGAAGAGATGAGAAGGAGACCAAGAAAGATGTTTTCCCAAAAGCCCAGCGGAGGGATGATGAAGTTTAGACCATGGAAGGGCTCGGGGAGATGAGAATACATGTCCACAGGACCTCCAAGTGGAGCCATCTAATAGCAAGTTAGGAACATAGGGCTGGAATACCAGAGATTTTTGAGGTTGTTTAGTTGTGACTTCTTGGAGTTCCCTTGTTAAAGATACCGTTCCCCTTCACCTTTCCTTCTGCGGCTCACTTTAAGCTGAGGAAGCGGAGACAAACAGGGTGGGGTGACTTGTCCAGGGTCACACTGCCCTTGTCCTGAGATTTAAACTCCTGTCTTCTCAACTCCTAGCCCAGCGCTGCCCAGTGTACCCCTTAACAGCCAAAAATAAATGACAGGAGACAGCCAAGATCAGATCCAAACATGGGGAGGGATGCTCCCCTTGGAGGGGCAGGAGATGATGACCCCGCAAAAGACTGCAGAAGGGGCGGAAGGGCAAGTTTTTACCGCCACAGAGAACAGCAGGAAGGGGACCTTCTCTAACCGCAGCTCAGCAACTTCTTGGCAGTTCGAGAGTCCTGTGGCACTCAAACCCAGGCCTTCCTGGATCTCCATTTGCCGGGCTCCAGCCGCCTCTCCTGCCAGGGACGGGGGCAGACGGAGTGTATCTTGTGAAATACCAGAGTCTGATAGGCTCACGGAGCACGTGAAGAGGAAGAATGTCTGCAAAGGGAGCTGGGGACCAGGCTTTCAAGAACCAACTGTTTATATATTTGATACTAGATGATAACAAGAGGGAAGATTGAAGACTTGAGAAATTAAAAACAAAAAGTCTGAAGAGACTGAGATGAGGAAAATGAGATGGAAGAGATCCGTAGATGTGATGGAAGACAACTGAGATAAGCATTTTAAGATTACATTGTACTTTGCAATATTTTATCCTCATCATCCTAGGAGATGGGAGCTATTATTATTCTCAGCTTACAAGTGACAAAACTGAGATTCAGGAGTAAAGTGGATTGCCCAGAATCACAGAGATAGTATCTGAGGCCACATTTGAATTCGGGTCTTCCTGACTCCCAATGCAGCACCCTATCCTGGTGTACCACCTAGATGCCTCTTCTTAATGTTGGAGAACCTGTTAAGGTTCTGTCCTGTGCTTGCATAGCCTTCAAGAACCTCAAGATCATCCTACAACACAATAAGGCTTTAAAGTAGTGCTTTTGTGGATTCCAACATTTATTTATTTATAGTTTTATTTTTATTTTTTTTTTGTATTTAACATATAATAAAAAAAATAAAATTATCCTGGCATGGGTTCTGTCAATAAAAAGTTATAATAAAAAAATAAAATAAAAATAAAGTATAACTTTTTATTGACAGAACCCATGCCAGGATAATTTTTTTACTACGTTATCCCTTGCACTCACTTCTGTTACGATTTTTCCCCTCTCTCCCTCCACCCCCTCCCCTAGATGGCAAGCAGGCCTATGTTGAAATCCTAGTGTCAACTCAACTTGAAACAAGGTGAAAACTCAAGGGTGATGTCAGAATCCTGGTGTTAACTCAATAGAATTGATACAGTGCTTATTGGTTCACACTTTAGAGCAAATCCTTACAAGGTGATAAGTTGCTAATACTGATGGAAACGATGCTTGTGTTCACACCTTTAGAGAGCTCATAAGTATCTAAGTACTCAATGGAGTTCACACGTTTGGGAGAGTTCAGGGCTTAGTATGAGATCCAAATTCACACCTCCCTTAGGGCCAGAGAGCACTTTAGGAGATAACCCAGAATCCCTCTCCCTCCAGAAGGCGGAGTTAACCTTTGGGAGATCACATATATAGAGGGAGCTCTTGGACTTTGGGGAGTTACTTGAGGAGTCAGTGGAGGAGATTGAGAAGCCACAAGTCGGAGTTGAGCTGGAGGCTGAAGAAAGCAGAGGCAGAAGCCAAAGACAAAGCTGCAAGATCTCTTGGAGCCAGGCAGAGAGATAGGCCTCTCAACTAACCGGGCTAATTTGGAAGGAGAAATTTTTGCATTTTTACCAGCTGGCTGCATTTTGGAGTAATTATTGATTGTAACTGAAACTAAGGCTGCCTCCAGAAAACCACCACAGTCCTATATATGTTGAATATTTCGCAGTATATCCTAGATACAATATATGTGTGCAGAACCAAACAGTTCTCTTGTTGCACAGGGAGAATTGGATTCAGAAGGTAAAAATAACCCGGGAAGAAAAACAAAAATGCAAACAGTTTACATTCATTTCCCAGTGTTTTTTTTTTTTTTTTCTTTGGGTGTAGCTGCTTCTGTCCATCATCGATCAATTGAAACTGAATTAGGTCTCTTTGTCAAAGAAATCCACTTCCATCAGAATACATCTTCATACAGTATCGTTCTTGAAGTATATAATGATCTCCTGGTTCTGCTCATTTCACTCAGCATCAGTTCATGTAAGTCTCTCCAAGCCTCTCTGTATTCATCCTGCTGGTCATTTCTTACAGAGCAATAATATTCCATAACATTCATATACCACAATTTACCCAACTATTCTCCAATTGATGGGCATCTATTGTTTCCAGCTTCTAGCCACTACAAACAGGGCTGCCACAAACATTTTGGCACATACAGGTCCCTTTCCCTTCTTTAGTATCTCCTTGGGGTATAAGCCCAGTAGTAGCACTGCTGGGTCAAAGGGTATGCACAGTTTGATAATTTTTTGGGCATAATTCCAGATTGCTCTCCAGAATGGTTGGATTCATTCACAACTCCACCAACAACTTATCAGTGTCCCTGTTTTCCCGCATCCCCTCCAACATTCATTATTTTTTCCTGTCACCTTAGCCAATCTGAGAGGTGTATAGTGGTATCTAAGAGTTTCTCTGATCAATTTCTCTGATCAATAGTGATTTGGAACACTCTTTTATATGAGTGATAATAGCTTCAATTTCATCATCTGAAAATTGTCTGTTCATATTCTTTGACCATTTATCAATTGGAGAATGGCTTGGTTTCTTATAAATTAGAGTCAGTTCTCTATATATTTTGGAAATGAAGCCTTTATCAGAGCCTTTAACTGTGAAGATTTTTTCCCAGTTTGTTGCTTCCCTGCTAATCTTGTCTGCATTAGTTGTTTGTACAAAAGCTTTTTAATTTGATGTGGATTCCAATATTTATATTAGAACATTTCCCCACTTCCCCACAGAAAAAAATACTAGTTTTTCAAGTAGCTTATACCCAGTCTGTTCTCAAGTAAACTTTATTAGAAAATTATTAGTCTCATCATTAGAACCTAGAAAATTTTTCTTAAAACAAACCGACAGAACTATACAATGTACCTCAAAAAAATTCTATTTTAAAGATTATAATATATTGTCTTTTATTTTCTACTGAGGGTATCAACAAAGCAGCCCTTTCCTTATGCATATGAAAGCTAAAATCCTTAGCTTAACTAAATTTAGTAATTACCACACAGTTTTTTTAACATCAATCAGCAATATGCAGGCAACTGCAATTAAGTCAGTTTGCTATCTCTGGACCTGGACCTCAATTAAGCCTGAAATCTAGTCATTTTGCTCTGTCGTCACAAAATACTAATGAAGAATTACAATGTTTAAAAAAACCTTTCAAGATACAATTTTTTTTTAATATGTGAAGGTTAATTATAGTTAGATATGTTCAAAAAGGTGCTTTAAACTTCACTCCCCCCCCCCCCCCCCTCATATTTGCAACTCTAAAAACCATTCTCAACTTTTTAGACAGCATCTCAATATTATAGCTTGGCTTTAGGTCTCTTATTTGGTAATTTATTTTCAGAGCTATATGGGACGAATTTTATTTTTAACTCAGTTTTATGATGAAATCTTATGGCAATCAGTTAAGAGTTTTGAGTAAACAGTTCTAGAGTTCTTGAGTTTTATTAATGATATGTGGATTGATGAGTTTCTCAAGTGAGGATGCACTGCTTGTTCTTTCCAGGAGATAAACTTTTCCATTGAAAGGATTTCAACATTTGTGTGTGTGTCTATGTATGTATCTATTTCAATTTTAAAATGGTATCATTTGATAAAAACAGATAATAGATTTACGTCTGAAAAACAAGTTATTTTAAACATATTTTAAAATCCTTTTTATTCATGTGTTAATAACCGCAAACTAAATAATAAAATTCAATCAACAAATTGTGAACTATGTCACCACTGTATATGCTGTTCAAAGTTACATGAAGACTTCTGGGACATCTACATACAGTTAGAATTTTTCAAAATTCTGATAGAAAAAATACAGAATCTTCTTTGGAGCTCAGAGAAAGAGCCATCTCAATTTTATAATCTTTACATATATATAATATACTTCTTTATTATTCACAACACTTTTAACTTCCTGATTAATTAGCATGATACACTTATGAACTGATCTTTTGCTATCTTAAGACAAATTAGTTTCCCAAAGACATTTCCAACTCTTTGGCTTTTTACATAAGGCAGGAATCCAAGTGTTTATTAATTTGTGTCTCCAAAACTTGAGTTTGGCAAACAGGGCAGCTCACTGCTTTTTGCTGTGCAAGGTCACTGGAATTCTGAGACGAGGTGTCAGGGAATGAACTGCATTTTGAATCATTTCTACTTGTACACATGCTATTTGTTTGCTCTTTCTTGATAAAAAAATTTGCAAAAGCAGTTTTGTTTTCAATTTTGGGTCTCTTAGTGGGGGGTTTATCTTCAGAGCTGATAATTCCTCGAGATGAATTTGATTTCAACTCATTTTTATGATTAGGTCTTGTGGCAACCAATGGACAGTTTTGATTAAGCAGTTCTTGAGTTTTATTAATGGCAGGTGGGTTGATGAGTTTCCCAAGTGATGATACATTGCTTGTTCCTCCCAGGAGATAACCTTTTCCACTGAAAGGACTCAATAGTTGGCTCCCCCCTTCCTTTGGTTTACCTGCAAAAGAAGGTCATTACTTATAAGGTTGTTTCCATTCACTTAAAACTAGGAATATCTGTAAGCTTCAAAATACTTCAAAATGTAGAGGCTATATTTGTTGATGAAGTAGAGCTCCACATTAATAAGCTGTTAAAGGAGGAAAAATGAATTTTCTTAGAAAGTTTTTTAGGGGTAAGTTTTTTTTTTTTTTTTTTTTTTTTTAATGTCCCCTTCTCTAGGAGCAATTCTCTGTGGAACAGATACAAATCCACTGATAAAAAAAAAAGGGGGGGAATAAGAGAATGAGACAGAAATTTATACATAAGAAATATATATGTATGTCATACACTGTTTGTAAAAAATATTCTTTATATATTCTACCTAAGCATTTTTATAACATAGCAAAGCTTCAAAGAAAAACTAAATACCAGAAATACAATTCTTCCTCCATCCTGAGTGGTGAAAAAATATCTGATGTAATGCCTTTCATACTAGTGTTAATTAAACAACGGTTCCCAGGCAGGTTTAGGCCTACATCAGTGTAGTTTGTAGGCTGACCTCTTTTTGCCTAAGAAATTTTTACATGGCCCCAGGTATATAGGTATATAAAATATTTAACCAAACATTTACTAGTAATAAATCATAATTTCATGACCCCCAAATTCAGTTCTATATGGGAGCTTTAACTCAATTATAAGAAACTTTGCTCTAAATCACTGCCTTTTCCTCCAGGGGACTATAGTGAGCCATTAAAGAAAAACAAAACCAAAAAATGTATGAAGATCATCAGCACAGCCTTATAAGAATCTGTAAAGCCTTTTGGCTCTTGCACACCATGGACCTGATGAGGCTAAGCAGGAAACACAACCCTCTTTTACGTCACTTCTCCACCTGCCAGAAGAGACATCTGGCATGAGACAAGGGGAAGTCGGTACTGCCATAATAAAGTCTAAGTTTGGCATCTGTAAAAACCGAATTTAAGCTTTTGTAGTGTGTACTGTAGTAGGGCACCCACTGTGCTATAATATTTATCATGTAGCTCCTAATGAACTAAGGAGATAATGTCGTACAATGAAAAACAAATGGCTATGAAGGTAAAGCACCTGGGTTCAAATCCTGCCTTTTTTGGTCATTACTCTGAATCACTTTGGGCAAGGGCCCTTCATCATCCTTGACCTCAGGTCTCTCACCTGAGAACTGAAAGTGTTAAGACTGATCTGTCAACTCTTTTCTAATCAACCACTGTGCTAGGGATTCAAAGAAAGGCAAAAACAATCCCTGCCTTCAAGGAGTTTCTGGCTGGTTGTTGCTATTAAGAGTCAAGTTACAGTGTGTCCGACTGTGGCTGATCAGACCAATCAATAGGAGCTCAGAGTGCTCTGCCACAGGTTGGACACCAACAGTCCCTGTGATCATCTGGGCTAGCATCTCTAATTTTGAGCATCTTGTATTTCTTCTGAGGTAATTCACTTCCACTTTGCTCACAGAGCACCCCTTCTCTGATGAGGGCACGCCATGCTAGGTGGTCTTGTGCCAATGTCTCCCATTTCATACAATCAGTTCTAGGTTCTTAAGCGAGACCTGGACAGTGCCCTTGTATTGCTTTTTCTGGTCACCTTGTGAGAACTTATCCTGTCTGAGTCTCCATAAAATAGTCTTTTTTAGCAAGCATACATTTGGACCATGTGGCCAGCCCCATGGAATTGTGCTCTCTGCAGTAGAGTTGGAATGCTTGGCAGGTTATGGAGCAGACAATACATAAATAAGTATGTATGAGATTTATACAATGTGAATGGAAAAGCAAGATTCTAAGCTTCTAGCTTTAGCTTTATGATCTTATGAATAAGTCTCCTATAATGTCTTTTCACCTAATGTTATGTTTTACGAAAATTACTGGTGTTTAACAGGAGCATGTCTATGCTGAATTCTGGTGGGACATTACTATCCACACTATATCATATCTTCAAGTCTCATGACTGTGTTAAATAATATCCTATACTGGGGGCAGCGAGGTGGTATAGTGGGTATAGCACCAGTCCTGAAGTCAGGAAGATCTGGATTCAAATCTGACCTCAGACACTAACACACTTCCTGGCTGTGTGACCCTGGGCAAATCACTTAACCCCAAATGCCTCGGGGGTGGGGGGCAGATTTCCTATACCTCTATTTAGTGCAGGGGTGGGGAACTTCAAGAACATGGGTATAAGGCCCACGAAATCATTTGCCAAGGAAAACACAGGTGATGATGAGGTCAAAGTTAGATAGAACGACTTCCCACTGCTTGAGTTGAGTTTGGATTAATTTTGTATGAATTGTGAATGATAGTATAAATATCAAGTATCAATGATGTCATAATAATTTTTATTATTATTTTATTATAATTATTATATAATTTCTTTTATACATTATTTTATTATTATATTATCATTACATATAATATATACATATAACATTATAATATAATTATAATGCCTTTTTGACCCTTGGCAGAAAAAAGATTCCTCACCTCTGATTTAAAGGCAAAGTACATTCCTATCCAAATGGCATTTACCTCTCACAAAAAGGAAGTAGAGTTTCTTCATAGAACATATTTCCAATTTGATAATTATTATCAATAATACCATACATATATAAAAAATTTTCTTATAACAAAATAGTTTCCACATATCACCTTATTTGACTTTGTAAGGCAGAGCAGATAGTATCATTTCCATTTTATAGATGAAGAAATAGAGCCTTTGGAATAGTCACACAACTACTAAGTGGCTGAGCCAGGACTCAAACCCAGAGTGTCCAATACCATATTCATTCTCAAAATTTGTGAGTTAAAATTTGTCACAAATCAAAGATGTCCCTTATAAGGAAGCATCCTTTTTTGGGAGGGAAATAATCAATGCAATTCTGCTTCCTTAAAAGTAAAACATCAACAGAGAATAATATCAAAGTACAGAATAAAATTATAAAAGAGAAAATTACTGAAAAATGCTTGCCCCTAATTCTAAGCTATGCTACCTCTATTTTGATCTTCATCAACTTTAGAAATCTGGACTATACCCAGGAAAACCATTCTGGGTTCTTATTCCTGAGGGCCATATCTTTCATGAAATCATGCCTCCACCTCACTTTCTAGTCATCAATTCCAAAACACGATATTTCCTCTCTAACTTTCATGCTACCCCTTACTTTCCAGCTCCTCTTTAAGTGGTGCTTCCCCTTGTTAGAAGATAAGTTTTTTGAGGGCAGGGATTGTCTTACTCACCCAGAACTTAGTACAGGGCTTAACAAACAGCAAGTGTTTAATAAATGCATTACATATCTATTCCATCTAAGACAAAAAATAAATCATCAAACATTTATTAAGGCCTTACCATGTGCTAGGCACTGTGCAAAGTAATGCAGATACAAATAAAGGTAAAACTCCCTCATTAGAGCACAATCTAAATGACAGATATCATATTCTAGCAATGCTAATTGAATTATTGTTCTTATTTTGATATTCTTTTTGCCTCCTGTTTCCTCATAAGTGTTAGTACTGTTCAATGAAAGGCATGATAGGGAAGGAAACCTAAAACAAATATAAATCGGAAATCTTTTCATTTTTGTTCCTATGAGTAATATTACCCTATCATTTCATGAAAACTAGAATCTTCTGTCAGAAGTTTAAAATATTTTCATAACTACTTAAAACTCATACTAAAATTAAGCTATAAGCTATTTGAATAACAATAAATACTATGAACAATACTACCTTTCTGATATAGAGTGTCAGATTTGGGAATCAGGTAGATTGAATTCAAATTGTGCCTCAGAGCCTCAGTTTTTTTCATCTGCAAAATGGAGGTAAGCACCTACCTCATGGTGTTGAGGATCAACTGAGACAACATAGGTAAAGAGTTTTGCAAACCTTAAAGTGTTATACAAATGGCAGCTATTATTATTATGCCATGGAGAAAGGCAGAAGAACGAAGGTCAGGGTACCTTTATTTTTGCTTTTCGTCCCCAAGTTTGGCCGTTTTTCTAGATCTGTCTTCGTCTTGCCTGTTTTTGAATAGCCATCTGGTTCTTTGACCTTTATGTACGTGCCTCCACAAGTTCTCTGATGCTCAGCCCACCAGAAGTCTTTAGGTGAGGGTGCTCTGTTCATTGACCGTTTCACATAACCATAGTAGGGTTTTCTGTTTTGGCAGGGCCCATTGCAACGCCACCAATGTTGACGATATATGTCCACTTCATCATGGAAGCTGTGGTATACCTGCATTAAAAGAAAACATTTTAGCATTTATCCATCACATTAACAACAATTTTGCAAAAACACCCTACTGTGCTTTAGAAATCATATTAGAAACTAGAAGGCAGCACAGTATAATGGAAAGAGCTAGAAAACCCAGGCCCCTGTCTACAGCACTGACACTCCCACAGTCTGACACTCTGTCAGTTTCTTCATTTTCATCTGTAAAATGAAAAAAAACCTACTAAACTAAATAGCATCTAAATTCCTTTCAATTATAAAATTCTAAGACTAATAGTTCATCTTTTTAGTTTCCCCTGGGCTTCTGAAATAGTCTAATTTTGGATCGAAAAGATGAAGGTTTTAACTTCTATCAAATGATGAATCTTAAATATAAACAGAGGAAACTACTTTAATCCTTTCTGAGCTGAATGAAATTAAGGAAATTTGGTTTGAATCATTCAATTCATTAAACATATTTCACGTAATTGTGTTGGGTGTTTGGAATAGATGGGAGAATAGAGGCAAAGTTTGGATTAAACACAATTTCCCTTATCCTCTTGGAACTCATAGTCTGAAATATATTAATACCTTTGAATTCTATCACTTTCAGCAGACAGAAAATTATCAAAACTTAAGGTAAGAAAAGCTCATGGACCAAGCAAAATAAAGACTGACTTAACACTAAATTGGTTATCATCAGAGGTAGAATCAAACAAAAAATATTATTGTAACAAAAAGTTCTGGGTGACTAAATGCTTCTAATAATCACTGTAGCACACAATTCTCTATAACAAATAAATGTTCTTTTTGCTTCTTTCCATGTAACAGAACAGTGGCAATGGGAATGGCAGAAAGGCTTGTTTACTGTTTTGCTCAGAATAACCATTTCCCTAATTTGAGGAGAGCTGAATTTTTAAAAACTTTGTTTTTCAGCAATCTCTGTTCCCTATTCCTGACTATTCAAACATTGCAACCACTTATCCTCCCAAAATCAAACTTCATTTACTCAGCAAGCATTAATACAATTCATATTGCACTAAACATAGTGGATCTTGGGAAGAAGAAAGTACCAAGAAAAAAGATGTGGAAAGAACTCAGGACTGCTCCCTCTTTTAGTATGCTATACTTGGAATTCTTACAAATTAATTATCAAAGAAAGGATGGACTATAGGATCCAAAATTTAGTGCCAAAAGGAAGTAGATAAGGTTGGCAAATGCAGTAATGCTACATTTGCTTTAGATTCCTTCCAATATATATTCATGTATGCATGTGTATATATCTGAGGTTTTCATGGATATCTGGCTCACTCTATACTTTATACCAGAGGAAAACAAGCAATGATAATAGCAGTAAAATCACACCACCCTAACTTACCTGAATCACAATAGAGATGAACTTGTCTTTAGTTCCTATTTCCTAAAGAGTACCTAGGAGAGGATACTAGATGATCAAATATTTTCAACACCAGCCTTGTTTCTTGATTATGGAACTAACTCTGATTACAATTAAGGCAGATGAGTGAATAAAAGTAAGCAATTTGGCATGTTCTGTTCTCCATCATGTATCCTTATTGCCCTTAGAAGTCAACAAATATAATTGTTATGAAAAGATTTTCATTCACTTTGGATGTGAAATTTGCATAAATACCCGAGAATACAATTAAAACAGAAATGTGTGTTTATTCCATTAAGAAAACTGTATGGAATAAAATACATAGCCTTCATCTGCTAATGAAAGACAAAAGTATAAGGACATACTTCTGGCTCTGCCACTGATTCTACTGCAAGGTCTTTGACAAACCACAACTTTTCTATTTCTCAATTCTTTGGCCTATAAATAGAAGAGACCTAGTTGACTGAATTTTATCAAAATTAATGAGATATCTAAATAAATACAAATATGGAATTTCCTAAGGGTGGTGTACTTACTGTTATATTGGCTCCAGTCAGGCGATTGATGCGATGCATATGTTTACAAAACTCTGGACCATGACCTTCCCGATCTTTATCATTATTAGTGACAAATAAATATGCATGTATCATTTCATGTAATAGTGTCTGAAACAGGATAAAAGCAAATCAACTTAACTTGTGACCTTTTGAGTAAAGTGCAGAAAAAGTAATTTGTTAAATCAAGATGATGCTTGTGCTTTAATTTTTTTTTCTTTTTTTGAAGGAAGGCAGTGAGCAGAAATTACAAACTCCTAACACTGTTAGGTCACTATATGTATTTACAGATCTCCAACATGCTGGAGAGGCCTCCTTTGCTTTCTCCTGACACTGGGAGTATACCAGTAAAATACTCTAGTCATTCATGACCTGTCCATCTTATCTTTCTGTCATACAATTCTTTGATCACATCTTTTCCTCCTGTTTCTCTCTAGAATTCATACACCCACCTTACCCCTACCCTTTCCATTGATCTTTAAGTGACATTTATTTTTAGTTCTTCTAAGCCATATTTTACTGCTACATACCACTACCAACAAGATATTTGCATTAAAAAAGTAGACAGTGCTTTTATGGAAAGCTTGAAGTCAGTAAAAGTGCACTGACAATTTTCTAAAAGTAATCCACATTTTTCCTCCTTGCTCTTTTCAGCTCTGAGCTGTTTATATTCCACGAATATATTGTCTGTCCCAAACACATATACTGGTAAATAAGCTCTATTAAGTGATCATTCACCTAGCTGTTGAAATCTGAGCAACAGACTAATTTATTTATTAGCAATTTCTCATTTATCTGGTTCTTCTTGTGTGAATGAATAGATCAAACTCCTGTGAGCAATTATAGATTTCTTCAAAGAGATAACTGAAATATTTTGGAGTTTGATTTGATCACTAATATTTCATCTACAAGCAGGGAAATCTGGAAGACCTCAAGATTGAAAGGTAATCTCCTTAAACAGAACTCTCATCACTATGGTGAATAATTTTGTTGCGCACTTATCCCCTGCTTTATACTTTGCCTGATATTTATTATCAGAGTTATTTCTGTTCTTAAATCTTTTAAAGTAAATGATTTTGATATGAATCAGAGACCTTGTTATAAAAGAAACTGCAAGATAATATTTGTTATATTAATTCAAATTGTTTTTCTATAATCAATAAACAAAAAGCAGAAAAAAATAAACTTCTTTTAGTCAATGGTAAGATAGTAGATGTGGTCTTTTGTTGAAAATCGCTGGCAAAATGCTTCTGTTTTCCTATCAATATAACTCTTCTGAGAATGCCTTCAATTTATATATTTATATCTCTGCAAAAAAATTTGTAGAGATGGGAGGTTACCTTCTTCGGGGGTAGAAAATAAGGTTGAAGTTACTTTCCATATCTTGTGTGCCGATGTAATTTCTCACTTTAACTGTAACTTGTCTTAACTTATAAATAAACCTGCTTGATAAGATTAATGAAATCTTATAATAATTTGCTTTTCAAAATCTTTCAAGTTGATGTCAATGGCAATTCTGAGAGGTGTGACTGGGTAGCTACTATAAGCCAAGTATTGAGAATACAAAGAAAAAAAAAAATGCAAGTTTCTTCTTTCTAGGAGCTTCTATCTATGCCTTCCTGATAGAAAAAAAAAAAAATGGATAAAAAGAATACAAACAATATATGAGGAAAGGGGGGAGGGGAGGGGAAATAAGGAGAGGAGGAGAGAAGAGGAAAAATGGCACCTGAGATAAGCTTGGAGGTGTACTAGGGAATTCTGAGAGAGAGATGAGAAGGAAGGACATTTCACATGTTGGTGAAAGCCAGTATAAAGGCACTAAGATGTGTATAGAGGAAAAACCATAAGGAAAACTATATATCAACTATAAAAAAGCTGAGCAAATTTTTTATTAGGTAGTTATGCAAAATATGTCATATATGAAACAAGGCTTATTTAATACTAATAGATCACAAATTTGAGTCATTCCAAACTTCCAATGTGAATTAGGTTTCATCCATATCCTGTTAATCAAGTTAAATATATTTTAAACACACACAAATGTCTAGATTTCAACTCAATTGACTTAATATTTATTGAATATGGTCCACAACTTTCACCCTATTTCAAATCTAGTCTCTAGGGCATGAGTAATCTTGGGGTCTCAAAGGCCACACCACTGGAACATAAGCTCTAGTAGATCTGACTAAACCAGACAAAAGTATGGAATCAGGGACAGAAAATATTTCTGTCATTTCTAGTATCTCCTAGCTAAGAGTGAAAAGGCTTGTACTCCAAGGGTAACTAATAAATTATGTCTTTTTTTTTTTTTTTGGGGGGGGGAACGACGACAAACAAGCACAAATATTGCTTTACTAAGGTTAAAGAAGCATTTATAATCAATGAATTCACAGTCCCTTAAAGACGAAAGCATTATCTTTTAAGATATCACTTCTATAATCTGCTATATTGTACACATAGCTTCTTCTTACAGTGCTAAGCTCATCCTCATGTAACTGGGTGAGATTTATTTCTGCTGGCATTTTAAAATGAAAGTTCTATTAAACCGAACTTTTAGATAACTCAGAAGATTTTTCTACTGCCTATAGTTTAGTTTACCTTTAAAGATGTTCTGGTTTCACTTATTTTTTTGCTATCCTTCTCTTCTGTTTTTAACATTCTCCCTTTTGTCCAATTACAAATGTTCACTTGGGGTCATTATGTTCCTACTTATTAATAACTTTCTCTTATTATTTATGAAGAAAACACTATAATTTCATTCTACTTCAAACATGTCATTTAGTTTTCCAACTGAAAAATATGGGAATTGAACTAGACAATCCATGATTTTTAGATCTGGGTCTTTGTATATAGATCTTTCCTATCTTGGGAAAAAAAAAAGATTGCTGATTTTAATCCAAGTCACTTTTCAAGTTCTTGGTAGTATAATTAGGACAGTACATACATTTTTCATGTTGTAAGCAGCAGCACAGGCACTTAACATTTTAAAATATAGCCAAACTGACCTATTCTGCTAATCCCCAGCTTCATGCATGAATAAGCAGATGGTTGCGAGTTGACTAAGTGAAGGTATATGGAAAGAAGGGAGACAAGGATGCAGACACCTAAGTGGTTGGGCTAAGTATGGAGGACATCCCTAATTGCAAAATGCCTCTGATAGTAAAAACCTTCAGGAATAAACTCATCAAAATTGCAAACCAGTTTAACCCATTCAAAGTAGAGAGCAGTGTAATCTTACAGTACAAGTTTTAAGTCATTTAAGGCAATCACTACAATGTAAGGAGTTTTCTGCATTCCAGCATATATCTACTTTGCAAATTGGGTAACCAATTCAAAGAGCTCAAATGCAAGCCATATGTAAAAGATTCATCATTTCATGAATAATACTTTTTTCTGTTTTTTGATTGTTCAGGAAATGCTATTTGCTAAATACAAAATGGGGAGGGGAGGGAGAATTAAATAAATCTGAAAAGACATACCTTCAAGCAAAAAAGACCCTATTTTGACAACCACCAGAGAGTATCTAAAATCTAGTAAGTAGAGATCTAAAGCTGATGGTAAGAATTCTTGGACTTCTCAAATTGGGTGGGGTGGGAGAAAGGGGGGCAATTTTAATTTTGTACCTTGTCCTGGCTGTACCAGTCAGCTTTTTAAGTATGTCTCTAAGAGATCAAAGGTGAAAGGAGGAGGTCAGTGCTCATGCAATTTGTATAAAAACAGAACCAAGGCTATCCATGTATAATTGCCCTGAGTTAGACAATTATATCCTTAAAAGCTAAATAACTTTCTTTTATACTTCTTGTGTTAGGTTACTCATTTATACTATTCTTCCACCTGAGTTTTAGATAGCTGCTGAAGACCTAAGGCAGTCATCTATAAAATGAGGAAATAACATTATATAGCTCCCTTCTAATCCTAACACCCAATTACTAAGGTCTAAGAGTCAAGATTTATTTGTGAATACCCACCTCTATAAGATCTTTTCTAGGTCTCAGTTTTAAAAGGGGTTCACTGAGGCAGATGGTACACATTCCTCCTTTGCCCTCATACTTGCAAACTCCAGCACATCTAAGAAAGACAAGTAGAAAGTGCAATCATCCAATTTTTACTTACCAGAAATTCACACAAATATAACAGAAAAGGAACAGAATTTTTGTCACATGCATGGAACTCTGATACATGGCTTCCCAATAAGTTTATGAAATCTATTTTTTTAGTTGTTTTATTATCTTATCCTGGGTTTGGATAATTCTGTAATCAGAGCTAAATTGCAAAGCTAAAGATGTTATTCACCCAAACCCTATAATTAAGTCTGTGAAAAAATGATAATGTAGGAATGCCTCATTTTATGGAAATTTTTATTACTGGCATTATGTATCAATAAGAAAAGAAATTAATTTGTAGTTAAAGGATCCAGTTTGAATCTTGGCTACTTGTGTGTCCTGAGCATTATTTTATTCTTCCAAGCTTAGCTTCTATAAGGAAGGGGTTGGGCTAGATTATGTATAGGTCCCTTCCAGTTCTACATCTTAACACTCTGAGAGTCAAATCAGAGTAGCCAGATGGCAAAGGAAATGAAATTCTGAATTCCTACAGGATGCTGTGCTAGCAAGAGGATGCTAGCATGGTAAAGAGAAAGAAAGAAGAAAGTTGTAGCCAAATACCAAGGAGATAAGGTGTCACTTCTGTTATTCAGAGGTAGGCTTCCTGAGCTCCATTAAGCTTTGCCAGTGAGGTACATAGAAAATATAGGAAAAAAAAACTATATAACAGTACCTGAAATTGTCAGAATATTTCAGTTTCTTTAATTTTCAGAGAGGAATAAGATGAAAAGAGTAGAAATAATTTATTTGAGTAATGATGGAAAAACTATTCCTAATATGTTTTGTGGCTCCAAAAGTAAATCTGATTCTGTCGTTATTTCTAGAAAAGCAGTGTTGCACAGTAGATAGAATGTTGGACTTGGAGCCAGGAAAAAAATGAACCCAAACTCCATTTTGGGATACTGAGAAATTATGTACCATCTTGGAGCCCTAGGGAACTCACCTGCAAAATGGGAATAATATTTGTATTATCTCACAAAATTGTTGTGGGGTTCCAATGAGATAGTTATGGAAAGGGCCTTACAAATTTTACAATGCTAGGTAAACGCCAGTTATTATTACTAGATTTTTGTTATTAGAATAATAGCTGAACAGACACTAGTTGATTATAGCTTTTCAGTTTCACATGGGAGTGGGGACTTGAGATTCAGTGTGGGTTACCAAATTTCAACAAACACTAATTTCTGTTCCCTCATCCACCCTTTAGTATGACAGCTTCTTTTACGTGACTGTCTACTCGGATGGAAAGAAAGTATGACTTCAAAATTGGTTTCTGTCTATCACAGACTGAGGACAACTGCTGTTATAGTTGCAATCTGCTCTAAACCCTCTATTACTATGACAGAGTTAACTGATGCTCAGATATTTCCTCATCATTAACTCTTTTCTTCATGGATAGGATGACAACGACTATATAAAAAGAAGAATAAATTTGTGCTGGGGGCAACACTAAGTTTTAGAGCCACTGAAACTTGGGGTCCTACTGAAGGGTGAAGCTTCAAAAGGAAATGAAAAATTTAAAAGCACATGAGGTCTCAATAAGAGTTAAAAATATGTTTATAGTTCATTGAATGTGTATATGGTTCCTTCAAAAAAAAAAAAAAAACAATCTAAACAGATAGTTAGCACACATGAGAAACATTTTTCTTAAAAGCTCCGTTACAAGGCAGGAAGCAGAATTTGCTTTCACTGGCTCCAGCTTCCTTACCTGTAAAAGGAAATTGATCAAGATTAATAATTCCCAACTTGGGGCCATAAATTTATTGTAATTTGTCCTCAAGCTCATATATAAACATTTATTTTGTGGAATTAATATTTCATACATTGATTACTATTTATAAAGATATTCCTGTGATTATTAAAATATTTTAAAAGCTTTTCTGAATTCACAGTAACTTTTTAATCATAAAATTCTACTCAACTCATTGTAGCACTGTTAGGTAACTCTTAAGTTCTGTGAAGTCACAAATGGTGACAATTTCTATCATGATAGACAGGGTGGATTCCAGCACAGCCAAGGGAACAGATAGCTTATTCCAGGGCCTTTCCTGGTATAGGATCAGAAGAACAATGACCACATCTCATCCCTGATCACATTACCCTGGAAGCATTGAAAACTTGCAAACCCTCAGAACTAGTTTTGAAAAGAGCAATACAAAAAAGCTTAATGTCTGAGACAATGCCTCCCCAACCCAAGGTAGGCAGAGGCCAACTTGGTAAGGAGGCTGGGGGTGGGGATAAAGGAGAGAATCAGGAACTCAAAAGTTTTAAAGACAAATATTTAAAATTTTATTTTAAATGTAATTGGGAAATTAAAAAGAAAGAAAAGGACTTGGAATATCATTCTGGAAGGCAAATGAGTTAGGAACACAACCAAAAATAACATATCCAGCAAAACTGAATATAATCCCTCAAGGAAAAAAAAAAGAACATTTAAACAAATAGAAACAAATAGAGAGCTTTAGAGAATTCCTGATGAAAACACAACAGGGATAAACAGAAAATTTGACATTCAAACAACAAGACTCAAAAATAAAAAGGTAAACATGAAAGAGTAATCCATAAAGGATGCAACAAAATTAAACTGTTTACCTTCCTATGTGGGAAGATGATACATATGACTTAAGAATGTTATCATTATTAGGGCAGTTAGACATAAACTACAGAGGACTTAAATCTAAACTGAATATGTTGAGACGATTTTAAAAAAGGGGAGAGAGTAAGAAAGGGATGCAGTGGATTGAGGATAGAAAATGGGCAAAATTTTCTTATATAAAAGAGCTCTTTCTCTTAAGTTCTCTCCTATGTTTTTGTGACATTACTTTCTCCTGTTTCTCCTACCTATATAACAGCTCCTTCTCATTCTTTTACTAACTGATCATTTACATCATAATTCTTACCTTGGGTCTCCTAGACCCTTTTTTTCCCTCTATATATATTCTTTCTTAGTTAACTCCATAGCTTTCAAAAGTTTATCAACTCTATAAGAATAACTTGAAGATATAAAGATCCAGCTCAAGTCTCTCCCCAGGGCTTCAACTCCACATAAGTAGGTGCCTACTGAACATTTCAAAGATATTTCTGAGACATCTCAAATTCAACATGTCTAAAACACCACATTGTCTCCAGAATCTACTCCACTTATAAACTTCCCTTATCTGCCAAAGGCAAATTCATTCTTACAATTGCCCAGGTTCATTATCTTAGTGTAATATTCATCATCCTCACTTGACACATAAGGAATCAGCTGCCAAATCTAGTTCTACTTCCATAACCTCAGCTACACTTTCTCCCTACAGCAACCATCTTAGTTCAGACCTTCATTACATGTTTGCATTAGCTTCCTTTCTAATTGGTCGAAAGAAAAAATTCAAATCTCTCCCCACCTCACTCCAGGCTCCCTGTTCCTACAGTGATTTTGTTCTAATACTTCTTAGCACTTTTCTTAAACAACAGAAAACTCATAAAAAATTTTAGCTGAATTTATATTTCCAAAATTCAATTTACAAACCCATCAAGACAAAAGAAGTACACAAGAGGCCTTAAAGTTTCCAAAAGGAAGGCAAAAAGGCTTCCAGCAGTAATTAAGTAAATGACCATTAGCAATATAAAAGCATCCTAGCATTTTGAAGAATTATTCTGTGTGGGGAAAAAAAGAGGGGAAATAGCCCTTTCTATTACTCATAATTTGATCCCTTCCAAATGGTTTTAAGGTAAAAAGAGGGCAGGAAATCCCTTAAAAGAACTTAAAAAAGACTATTTAAAGACCAAACTTTGTCTCTTAAAAATTATTGGATTACCTAGGAATAGTCATCCTTTGAGAGAGAATATACTAGGACCTTCTGTCTCTGCATAGCTTGATGATATTTTATCCATCAAAACAACCAGAAAAGGAAAAGCATTCTGATCACATGAAGAACTCATTCTCTGGGATATTCCCATTACAGGTTTCTAGTCTACTAAGTGGAGCTGTATTTTAACAAGCCGAAATATTTAATAAGTATCACAAGAACTTGTTTGGAAAAGCAGAGATCCCACCTTATAGATCATGAGAATCCTGGGCTAGGACCTTCAAACAGATCTCCAAGGCTTTTATCTGAGCTGAATTGTTCTTCCCACAGTACTTTTTGAAAACACAATTATGAGTTGGCCTCAGCTCCATCAGCAAGCATCAATTTAAAGTGCACCAACAGGATTAGGGGAGAGGTTACAACCAAGACTTCACCCCTGTGCCTCAGGCAAGAAGAGTTTCGGCAGGAGGAGCCAAGGCTGCATAGTCTTGACTTCAGTATAGGGGGTACTGCCCAAAGTGATTTCCCTTAATCATAACTATGACTACTACTCATTAAATTCAAGTAACTTCCTGTTTTTTCTGGAATCAAAAACTAAAAACAAACAACAAACTCCTTTCTTGGCTTTCGATGACATTCACAACCTTACTGCATGGTATCTTTCTAGTTTCAGAGGACATCACTCCCCCTTTACCAGCAAACTGGTCTGTTTATTACAAAAACTCCATCTTCCATCTCCGTCTCTGGGCCGACTGTCCCTCGGAATGGAAATGCATTCCATCCTCAACCTATCCCCATAGAATCACTCTCTTCCTGGAATGTACAATCCAAACCACCTGCCTGGGGAATCAAGGTAAACTAGTTTCATTCTGTTATCCTGGAGGAGACCCTCAACGCCCTCCACACATCCTCTAACGAACTGACCAGGACCACTCCTACTTAAGTGGTCTCACTTAGCTGCAGAAGGAGATTTGAGATTTCTATCCACTCCCTTGAGCTCAGATGGGCTCGGGACCGCTCCCAGTGGGAGGCCCGCTCAAGCGGGGGTCTGGGCCTGCGAGCAGTGACTCCCAGCGTTTGCTTCAAACGTCTCAAATCTCTTTTAAAGGGCAACTTAGGGCTCACCTCTCCTCGGGCGTAGCTGCCTTCGAGAACCCCTGCCCCCAGAAGACACCCTTTTCTCAGCGTTAACCCCTCTTTATCTCTCTGCCAGGATTTCTCGGCTAGAGCTTTACTTCGCTGTCAGGACTCTGTCCGTCGGCAGCCAGCCCCCTAGCAAAAGCCAGTCTTAGCCTTTCGGGCTCGTGACTTCTTTCACGCCGGATCCCACAGCTCTGCCCTGCGCCAGAAGCCCCCTAGCAAAAGCCAGTCTTAGCCTTTCGGGCTCGTGACTTCTTTCACGCCGGATCCCACAGCTCTGCCCTGCGCCAGAAGCCCCCTAGCAAAAGCCAGTCTTAGCCTTTCGGGCTCGTGACTTCTTTCACGCCGGATCCCACAGCTCTGCCCTGCGCCAGAAGCCCCCTAGCAAAAGCCAGTCTTAGCCTTTCGGGCTCGTGACTTCTTTCACGCCGGATCCCACAGCTCTGCCCTGCGCCAGAAGCCCCCTAGCAAAAGCCAGTCTTAGCCTTTCGGGCTCGTGACTTCTTTCACGCCGGATCCCACAGCTCTGCCCTGCGCCAGAAGCCCCCTAGCAAAAGCCAGTCTTAGCCTTTCGGGCTCGTGACTTCTTTCACGCCGGATCCCACAGCTCTGCCCTGCGCCAGAAGCCCCCTAGCAAAAGCCAGTCTTAGCCTTTCGGGCTCGTGACTTCTTTCACGCCGGATCCCACAGCTCTGCCCTGCGCCAGAAGCCCCCTAGCAAAAGCCAGTCTTAGCCTTTCGGGCTCGTGACTTCTTTCACGCCGGATCCCACAGCTCTGCCCTGCGCCAGACCTCATCAACCTCAGGTTCTCTGGAGAGAACTTCCATCTCTAAACCCGACCATTCTGACGGTGAATTGCTGAGAGTTGGGAGGAAGAGGGGAAGAGGACCAAAGCGGCTCCCGCCTCGCGCGCAAGGAGGCCTCTGTCACAATAAGCGAGTCGGATTCATTAAAACACTTCTGTAAACACTAAAGGGCCACTACCCTCTGAATCTAGAGCAAGGTGAGAGAGACCGAACTTCTCAATGAGATTTGGCACATTCTGGCACAGTTCACTGCGTTTTAAAGTAGGGAGAGGAGAGAGAGAAACGGGCGACGGAGGCAGAGCTAATCTGTGGCTTCTCCCCGCAGACAGAAAACCGGGCCCGTGCGGACGAGCTCGCCAAGCGCTGTAGTTCGCTCTGGGAGTCAGGGGGCCCCAAACCCGGCGGCCCGGCCTTCTAAATGCCCCTCCCCCCCCCCCCCCCCCCCCCCCCCCCCCCCCCCCCCCCCCCCCGCCCAGCAGCAAGTTCACTTACAGCGTCATGCGAAAGCTCCACTTCACCTCCACAGCCTCCAGGCGCCCCCAGAAATACAACTCATTGAACTGCATGAACAAGGCTCGGGGGTCGGGGTTGGGATCCACGAGCTCCCAGGCCTCGTCCACCAACGACTTGGGTTCCTTCGGGGGCGGAACGAACGCCGGGACCTCCGTATTCCACTCTTCCTGCAACTTCAGGGCCAGCACAAAGTCGTCTTCCTTCGGGGGCGGAACGAACGCCGGGGCGTCCGTATTCCACTCTTCCTGCAACTGCAGGGCCAGCACGAAGTCGTCTTCCATCGCATCCGCGAGAGGGGGGAGGAACTTCGGGGGGTTGCAGGGGGGAAGAGGGGGAGGGGCAGAGACAATTACGAGATCACTGACCGGCCCCCGACCGTTCTACTACCGGGAGACTACACAATTTTGAATCAGCTGATCGGAAACGGAAACTGATCTCGCGAGAGTAAAAGAAAAAGGCCGAGGCAACAAAATAATCCACTTCCGGCATCTTCTGGAAGGACTTTTTCGTCAGAGCAGAGGGGCTCCGAGAGCGAGTTTCCCTTCCCACTCCTCCTCTTCCTCCTTTCTTAAGTCTTAGGCGTGGCTTTATTTATTTATTTATTTTGCACAGGCCCAGCAGCCAGGCGGCTTCATTTTCCCGACCCTCTGGCAGCCCGCCTTCGCCGCGCATGCGTCGTCATTGGCCGCGAGCGCCGGCCGCCTCCTCCCGCGCAGGCGCATTCACTTGGCTTCCGCCCTTCTGCCCCGGTCCCTGCGCTCCGCCGGAGTTGGGTGGGTCTCGGCGGCCGCGGAGACCGTGACAGTGACAGGGGGAAGGGATGGCCATGGCGATGTCGGACAGTGGGGCGAGTCGCCTGCGGCGACAGCTGGAATCGAGCGGCTTCGAAGCGCAGCTGTACGTGAAACAGCTGTCGCAGCAGTCGGACGGAGACCGGGACCTGCAGGAGCACCGGCAGCGGATCCAGGCGCTGGCCGAAGAAACGGCTCAGAACCTGAAGCGCAATGTGTACCAGAACTACCGGCAGTTTATCGAGACGGCGCGCGAGATCTCCTACCTGGAGAGCGAGATGTACCAGCTCAGCCACCTGCTCACGGAGCAGAAGAGCAGCCTCGAGAGCATCCCGCTCACCCTGCTGCCGGCCGCCGCCGCCGCCGCGGGAGCCGCCGCCGCCGCCGGGGCCGAGGAGGGCGGCGGCGGCGGCGGCCCCGGAGGCCGAGAGCACTTTCGGGGCTCGGCCGGCTTCTTCCCGGGCCACGCGGGCGCCGCCCGGGACGGCCAGAGTGCCGGGGAGGAGGGCAAGCAGCGGACGCTGACCACCTTGCTGGAGAAAGTGGAGGGCTGCAGGCACCTGCTGGAGACCCCCGGGCAGTACCTGGTGTACAACGGAGATTTGGTGGAGTACGAGGCGGACCACATGGCTCAGCTGCAGCGGGTACACGGCTTCCTCATGAACGACTGTCTGCTGGTGGCCACCTGGCTGCCCCAGCGCAGGGGCATGTACCGGTACAATGCCCTCTATCCCCTGGACAGACTGGCCGTGGTCAACGTCAAGGATAACCCGCCCATGAAGGACATGTTCAAGCTGCTGATGTTCCCCGAGAGCCGAATCTTTCAGGCAGAGAATGCTAAGATCAAAAGGGAGTGGCTGGAAGTGCTGGAGGAAACCAAAAGGGCCCTGGGTGAAAAAAGGCGCAGGGAGCAGGAGGAGGCGGCCGCCCCCCGGGGCCCGCCCCATGTTTCTTCCCAGGCCACCAACCCTTTTGAGGAGGAGGATGAGGAGGAGGAGCCTACTTCCCCGGAAGTTGAGGAGAAAGTGGACTTGTCCATGGAGTGGATCCAGGAGTTGCCCGAGGACCTGGACGTCTGTATTGCCCAGAGGGACTTTGAAGGGGCAGTAGACTTGTTGGATAAACTGAACCACTATCTGGAGGGCAAGCCATGCCCGCCTCCTGTTAAGGAGTTGAGGGCCAAAGTGGACGAGCGGGTCAGGCAACTCACTGAAGTGCTAGTCTTTGAGCTTTCCCCGGATCGTTCTCTACGCGGGGGTCCTAAGGCCACTCGAAGGGCAGTTTCTCAGTTAATACGACTTGGGCAGTGCACCAAGGCTTGTGAGCTGTTTTTGAGAAATAGGGCAGCCGCTGTGCACACCGCCATTCGGCAGCTTCGAATTGAAGGTGCCACTTTACTTTACATTCATAAGTTATGTCACGTCTTCTTCACCAGCCTCCTTGAGACTGCCAGGGAGTTTGAGACTGATTTTGCAGGTACCAACAGTGGTTGCTACTCTGCCTTTGTGGTTTGGGCCCGTTCGGCCATGGGCATGTTTGTGGATGCTTTTAGCAAGCAGGTGTTTGACAGCAAAGAGAGCTTGTCTACAGCAGCCGAGTGTGTGAAGGTGGCTAAGGAACATTGCCAGCAGTTGGGTGATATTGGCTTAGACCTTACATTCATCATCCATGCTCTCTTGGTGAAGGACATCCAAGGGGCTTTGCACAGTTATAAAGAAATCATAATTGAGGCCACCAAGCACAGAAATTCTGAGGAAATGTGGAGAAGGATGAACCTAATGACTCCAGAAGCATTGGGGAAACTCAAAGAAGAAATGAAAAGCTGTGGGGTGAGCAATTTTGAACAGTACACAGGGGATGACTGCTGGGTGAACCTAAGCTACACAGTTGTGGCCTTCACTAAACAAACTATGGGCTTTTTAGAAGAAGCTCTGAAGTTGTATTTTCCAGAGCTACACATGGTGCTTCTAGAGAGTCTGGTGGAAATAATTTTGGTTGCAGTTCAGCATGTGGATTACAGTCTCCGATGTGAACAGGACCCAGAAAAGAAAGCCTTTATCAGACAGAATGCATCCTTTCTATATGAAACAGTCCTCCCTGTGGTGGAGAAAAGGTTTGAACAAGGTGTAGGGAAACCTGCCAAGCAACTGCAAGACTTGAGGAATGCATCTAGACTTATTCGAGTAAATCCTGAAAGTACAACTTCAGTAGTCTGATACACAGTATTTGTATTTTTTTCCCCCAGCAAGGTCTGTTTGTCTATACAGCATTAACTAGTATATTATTTATATAACACATTAAAATCTTCTTTATATCTCAGAACATAGTTTAAAAAATGAAAGTGAAAAAGGTCATCTCTTTTGTAAGAGTTCAAGATGAGAATGTGAAGAGTGGAAAAAAAAAAAGGATAAATTTTATCAAAGCAGTAAAATCATTAAGATAATTTGAACTCATTTAATATATTCTTTAATTATTTTGAATCCTTATAGATTGTTGGTCATACCACAGTACTTTACTTCATGATCCTAGGGGCCAAATCACATTGTATTATTAGTGATATTTATTTATGCAGCACACAGAAATACCACATCTATAATTACATGCAAATCAAACATATCAACATTTTATTTTCACATTTTATAAGTCACTGGATTACCAGAAGAATTTTCTGTGTATCTTCAAAGGTATAGTGCCATAGAAAACACTCTTAACCTAATATACTTTCTTTTTTAAAAAAGAGTGATTTAGATATTCATAGACTCAAAAAATATTGGCAGCTTTAACCTTAAGGTAAATTTCAGGCTAAAATGTTCAGGAAGACAGTTTAATTTATTGAAACTGTGAGAACATGCCAGTCCTTTTAGTATATTAGAAGGAAAAGCATTAATAAAAAATAGTTCAGTTAATTTTGTTAGCACAATTTGAATAAACTTAATTACATTTAGTTGGTTGCTATCTTTTAAAAATCTGCTTTGGAAACAAAATGCTTGAAAAATCAGAGTTATGACTCATTTGTTTCTTGTTATTATTGAACTTTATCAATTTTTATTTCGTTTTCTTTGTGACATAACAGTGAGGAATATTTCACACTATTAGCTGCTTGAGAGCTCTACTTTAGGATTTTACACTGTCAGTCTGCAGGTGGGAGGGAAAAGTCTTCATTAAAATATATCTTTTAGATTCTAACTTCTTAATGAAGAATCAAAAGAATGATTAGAATGTTATTTCTCAAACACAAATACTTTTTTGGCCACATTTACTGATATTGAAGAAAGTTGCATTTGAGTGTTGTAGAAACCACTAGTAAGACTTACTCTTGGTTCATCTTTAAAATGAATGTAATGTTTTATCTTAATTAAATAACCAAGTGCTTTTAAAGAGTCTTGGGCTTCCAAGACTATTTTGATTCACTGTTTCAACTGTCTAATGGATAGACAATATTCCTTATGCTCTGACTCCTTTTGTGCCACTCCACTATAATTGCATAGGATACAGAAAGGGTCAGCACAGGACCAAGGACCACTTAAATTTTTTTCTTTGATTAATGAGTTTCTATGGCCAAATGATTTGCCACCTTGTAACTAGCATTCTTTCTTTAGACAATACACTGTCTATTTTAGGGACTTAATTTGGTAGAATCTTCCAAAGTTTATGCTTTGTTGGCTTAGCCTTTGAGAACCCAAGATGTTTCATACTATGGTGAGGGCATATTGAAATACTGCAGCTTATTCTTTCCTTGGCTCTTAAATGTAACTTTGGTCACAGGTACCATTTTTGATGGTTTCTTTTCTGTTACTTAAAAATTGGTATCAAATAAAAATTATATATAATTTTAGATGGATTCCAAATAGCCAAGGTTTCATGACTGAATTAATAACCAATACACTGTTTTTACCAAAATTCCAGGTTTATGTAATTGGTTTCTCATAAAACCTCAGGGTTATTTTGATGGGAAGACATTTACCCAAATATGTCAAATGGGTAGAGACAATTAAAATGTACTTTAGTTAATGCTATTGAAAGATTCAATTTCAAAAAGGGTTTTGTTTTGTTTTTTGGTGAGGTGGGCAGTATTAGATTTTTTATTTTTATGTGCCATTAATGTCTTTAAAATCTTATGGAATCAAAAAGTCTGTGAATGATGTAGAATATTTGAAATGATGTTGGCAAAAAATTTTTTTAATTCAAAAATAAGGCATTAAGTAATGAAAATTTTTAAAATGTACTCACATTATTCCTTTGAATAGGCTGCTTAAAAAAAAAAATTTGGAAATTTTCTGTGCTGCTTTACCATAGTTGTAATGATAGAAATATGGTTTGGATGGGTCAACTAGAGTAGGGAGATGAGTAAAGTTCACCAAAGTCAGGGTGGCCTTTGTGCCAAATTGGAACAATTTGTGTAAGATCATTAGAAGTGGATTACTATTAGGTTTCAGAGTGGTGCACTCTGATTTTTTTTTTTTCTCCTGTTAAGTTCCAAAGCAGGTTATAAAAACTGAATGTAGTTAGGAATTACCTTGACGTGGAATGTAGATTGTAATATTCAGCTTGAGTTGATTGCCTTTCCTACTTCTATTCAAGAATGGAGAACACAGATGATTTAAATAATTGCTCTTCTGAAAAGCTCTGTGCAACTCAGGCTTGTTACTTGTTCAAAGCCCCATTTTACATAATTCCTGCCAACTCAAACCCATTTTTGTTTAAAATACTATCAATCATAATTCATCTAGGCAGTATTGGCATTTTATAATTGAAGATTTGGGGCATAGGAAGTGTTGTATAAAGTAAATACACATTTTGCATATTGGCATTGCTGTGGTGTGAATGGACATTTGAAATGAAAAAAAAAATTAATAAAACCTCAAAGTTTCTTACACTGGACACAATGTCATGGTGGCATATTGTATTTCCTTTTCTTGATGCTTTATGTTGTGTTTCTGTTAATTTTATTATTTAATTTCTGTTCTTAAAAGAGCCAGTTGGGAGAGGGGGGAAATACAATATCTTGGTTATACACTTGCATGATTTAAATGACTATTTTTGATTGACTTGTACTATTTAGTAAACATTTCACAAATACAGAATGTGAATTTTCTTGAAAACACATTTTATACCAAATCTAGATATATTCTGTTTGACTTCAGTCACAGATTTTTCCAAACAGGGAATTTACCCAAAACAGAATTAAAAACCACTTAATTTAGGAGTAAAATGACCAATATCTGATTTTTTTGTTAAAAATGTGACATGACTCTCCATCCCCCCCGCTCCCCCCTCTCCCCCCATGATTGACTTTGACCCTGTTCTTATAAAGATAGACACTTTAGCCCTTAGGCCTTTGATAGTCTCTGTGAAATTCTACCTTGCACAGTCATCTCCAAACTGATGGTGGCATATATATGATGAGTTCATATAAATAACACAAGTTCTTAAGTTTGTTCATATCTCAGATTCATATTTTGAGTGAACTTAACTCTTCTAAGTAGTTTTCTAGATCAGAGATATCACATGTGCAGTGTCAGAAAACTCCAATAGTGGTAGGCTTGACCCAGATTAAAATAAAATTGGGAATTTTTATCAAAATAAATATACAACACAATTAATTTGTGTTTTTTTTAAGTCTATTGACTGCATATTTGTGGCCACCAAGATCTGTTTCAAAGTCTATTGATTGCATATTTTTGGCCACCAAGATCTGTTTCTATTTGAGTTTGACTCTATTGCTGTTGCCTATAAAGCATCCTGAAGGTACATTGAAATGATTAACACTGACTCAGGACCTTTTATTCAGTACTTCATATATTGATATGTTTTATGGTCATGAGATGACCTAGCAGACAATTATGGGCTAGATTAGGACCCAGCAGCTGTCTTGGTCAGTAGTGGGTTTCTCTATCAGTAAAAGAATAATCAAAGCCTGAATGACTATCGGAGATTCTGTTCCACTGGATAATAAAGATGATTTCTAGAGTCATAGTTCTGATACTCTGTGAGAGATTGTAGCCTCAGAAAAAATGGGAAACAAAACAGACTCACACTGTAATATACCTGATGTGGTCATTAAGCCACTGTTTGAAAACTTCATTTTTTCATATGACTATAGATAGCTTTGATTTTTTTTTTTTTTTTTTTTTGTCTGAGAACTGCTTGTTCATATCCTTTGATCATTTATCAATTGGGGAATGGCTTGTATTTTTATAAATTAGATTCAATTCCCTATATATTTGAGAAATGAGGCCTTTATCAAGGATACTTGTTGCACAGAAATTTCCCAGTTTTTTTGGTCTCCTTATAATTTTAGTTGCATTGGTTTTGTTGGTGTAAAACTTAAAATTTTTTATAATCAAAATGATCTGTTTTATATTTTATAATAATCTATCTTTCCTTATCCATAGATCTGATGACAGATAAACTATTTATGCTCTCTTACTTTGCTTATAGTATTATCCTTCATGTGTAAATCATGCCCATTTTGAATTTATTTTGGTATGTAAGGTGTGCAATATTGGTTCTATACCCAGTTTCTACTAAGTTGTTTTCCAGTTTTAACAGCAGTTTTTGTAAAATGATGAGTTTTCTAAAAGTTCGGATCTATAGGTTTATCAGATACCACATTACTATGGCCATTTACTATAATGAAAATTTGTACCTAATCGATTCCACTGATCCACCACTCTATTTCTTAGCCATTACCAGATTATTTTGATAATTACTGTTTATAATGCATTTTGAAATCAGGTCAGGGCTAGGCCACCTTCCTTTGCATTTTTTTTCATTGATTTCTTTCTTGAGCTTTTGTTCTTTCAGATGAATTTTGTTATCTTTTCTATCTTTATAAAATAGTTTTTGAGAGTTTAGTCTAACATTGAATAGATAGATTCATTTAAGTAAATTAATACATGTTATGTTATTATATTTTATTATATTGTATATTTATGTATTATTATTGGCTCAGCCTAATCATGAGTATTGAATTGCTTAGATCTGATTATATGCGTGTGTTTTGTAGTTGTGTTCATATAGTTCCTGATTTTGTCTCAGTAGGTAGACTCCCAAGTATTTTATATCATCTACAGTTATTTTAAATGGAATTTCTTTTTCTATTATTTGCTGCTGGATTTTGTTGATAATATAGAGAAATGCTGATTATATATGTGGGTTTATTTTATATCCTGCAATTTTGCTAAAGTTGTTAATAATTTCAAGTAGTTTTTTTAGTTGATTTTCAAAGTATATCATCATTTACAAAGAGTGATAGTTTTGTTTCCTCATTGCCTATTCCAATTCCTTCAATTTCTTTTTCTTCTCATTGATATAGCTAACATTTCTAGTACAATATTGAATAATAAAGGTGATAATGAACATCTTTGCTTCACCCCAATTGTATTGGGAAAGCTTCTAACTTATCCCCATTGCAGATAATGCTTGCTGATGGTTTTAGATAAATATTATTTTATCATTTTAAGGTAAGCTTTATTCCTATGCTCTGTAGTGTTTTTAATAGGAATTGGTGCTATATTTTTTCAGATTTTTTCCGTATCCAGATAATCATTTGGTTTCTGTTGTTTTTGTTATTGATGTAGTCAATTATGCTGATAGTTTTCCTAATAATGAACCAGCCCTGCATTCCTAGTATAAATCCCACCTAGTCAAAATGTATGATTCTTGTGCTATCTTACTGTAATCTTTTTGCTAGTATTTAATTAAGACTTTTGCAGCAATATTCGTGAGAGAAATTGGTCATAATTTTTTTTTTTTTCTGTTTTGGCTCTTCCTGGTTTAAGTGTCAGCACCATATTTGTGTCATAAATGGAATTTAGTAGAATGCCTTCTTTGCCTATTTTTCCAATTAGTTTATATAATATTGAGAGTAATTGTTCCTTAAATGTTTGATAGAATTCTCTAGTGAATCCAACTGGCCCTGGGAATTTTTTCTTAAGAAGTTCATTGATGGCTTATTTAATTTTTTTTTTTTCTAAGATTGGAGACAACTCTAATTGTTAAGAAGTTTTGCTTGACATTAAACATCTGGGACCAAACAGAACAAATCTAACATTTCCTGATATCCTTTCAAATTCTAGAAAACAACTATCATGGCTTCTTTATCTTATCTTGGCTAAAATATACCCAGTTCCTTTAACCAATTCTTGTATGACACAGACTCAAGACTTGTGTGCCCCAGTCTGAACATTGTTTAATGTATCTACATCTTTTTTTAAGCTGTGATACCCAGAACTAAATCCATTTCTCCAAAGGAGGCCTGACAAGGGCTGTGTACCATGGAATCACCAAGTTATTCTCCCTAGAAGCTAAATATTTAAATGCAAAGATTGCATTAGCTTTTTGATTTTCTATCACACTTCTGATTTACTGAGCTGGCAGCTGATTAAAACCCCAAGATCTTTTTCAGAGTAATTGCATTTCCTAGATGAAGTTGATTTTTTTTTTTCATAATCAAGTGTACGACTACATTTATCCCTTCGTAAGATTTTTATTCTATTAGATTCAGGCCAGTCCTTTAGCCTGTCAAGAACTTTGTCATCTCCTATGTTGACTATCTTTTTATACTATTTAAAAAGCATACTATCTTTATCTAAGCCACTGATTAAAATATTAAATAGCAGAAGGCTAAGCACAGATCCTTGAGGGTACTCTTCTTGTCAATTTGTCATTGAACTATTAATAGCCATTCTTTGAGCCTGCATGCCAATTCTCAATTCATCTAATTGTATTCTTTTCTAATCTATCTTTATACAAGAATAACAAATAGCACAAGATACTTTATCAAAAGCTTTTCTAAAATCTAAGTAAAAATGAGCTTGCACTCTTGAAGTTCATTAATGACTTTTTAATTGCCAAATCTAATGTTCCCTTTTTAGTCCTCAGCCTCTCTAACCTTTTTGCTATATTTTGCTGCAAAAGTCTGTTGATAATTTCCTTCTTATAAACACTCCCTTGTTCCTTGATTTCTAAGACACTGTGTCCAATTATTCTATTACTTCTTTAACTTTACCTTTTCAGTCTCATTGAAGAGCCCATTGCAATTCTTCCTCCAACTTCCTAATTGTGGGTGCTGCTAAAAGCAAGCTAGGTGGCAAACGGAATAGAATTTCCTCATATTTAAAATTAGAGACAATAGCACATTCACAGCATTGCTGATAAATGGGTAAATTACATAAATACATTATATATATATAATATAATGATATAATTAAATGATAGAAACATATAATATATATGTGATATCTGTATACAAATGATAAAATATATAAAATACCTTAAAACCATAAAGTACTTATACTGGATATCATTGTTATTACAATCTTTAGCCTCATCTTTTCGTATGCTTTCTCCTTTGCAGACCTTAAAAGCTTCTAGGACTGCAAAGCCAATGACTCCCAAATTTCTGTCTATATCCTTTTTCTTAAGATCTAGTACCACATTTAACTACATGTTGAATATCTTCCCTTAAATGTTCTACTAATACCCTTAAATTCAATATGTCGTTCTATATTCTACTCAAATCCCTTCATTGTTAGGGCTTTTCCCAATTCAGATCAGCCTGAATTAGTTCCTCAATTATTACTAAAGTCCCATACTCTCTTATTTCCCTATCCATCTGATACTAATTGCTACTCTACCAAAGAATAAACCTCTCTCTCTCCAGGCAGGATCTGCTGCCTGGTTTTGCATTTATTTTAATCATACCTCTTTAGTGTTCTACTCCATATTCACCTACCTTTCTAATGTGCATGCAGAACTGCCATTCCATAATTAACAAACTTCTCTTCATTTGAGACTTCTTACTTTCATGCTCCTTCCACCATCTTCTAGTTCTCTCTTAGACCAGGTTTCCCCCTAGGTAATACTGTGTTTTGTTTTGTTTTATTTTTTATCATTATTTTGAGTGCTTTTCACATCTTCTCTCATACCCTTTGACACACATCTTAGGGGAGGAGCCAATAACGATAATAAAAATCACAATAGTCAACAAATAGCATTTATGCAGCATTTTAAGGTTTGCAGAGGACTTTACATATCTCATTTGGTCCTTGCAACTACCCTGTGAAATGGGTGCTATGATTATCTTCATTTTAGAGATAAGGAAACTGAGGCTGCCTTGACCAAGATCATCCAGCTAAGGAAATGTCTGAGGTGGCATTTGAACTGAGGCTTTCAAACTCCAAGTCTAATGCTCAATCAAGAGCTCCACCTAGCTACAAAGTACATTTTCCATGACACTAAACGATGAATATTGTGAATTTTTATGATCATCTGACTTCCTGTTCTGCATTACTATTAGCCTATTTCTACTGCAGTCATTCAGCAAACTAATAGTTTTACCTCCCCAATTCAGAGAGAAGGGGAAAAGCCCATAAGCAAGCCTGTTCCAGATCTAAAATTCTGATTTTGTTTATATACATAGGCGATACCAAGAAAAGGTCATGGCGGGGGGGGGGGGGGGGGGGGGGGGGGGGGGGGGGGGGGGGGGGGGGGGGGGGGGGAAGTTTTACCTAGATTTAAGATTGAGTACCACTCATGTATCTGATAGACACTTAACCTGGCAGTGCTTTGGACTTATCTAAAAATATACATTGCCTGTAGATAGAGGGAGTTTCCTCCTGCAGCAGTTGCCTATATCTCATTATCCTCAACAACAACAGCAATTAGCATTTCTGTCCTTCCTCAGTCTTAGAAAAACACTACCAATTTCAACACATTTTATCTTCTCAATAATCCTGGCAAGAATGTGCTATTTTTATCCCTATTTTCTAGGTACAGAAACTGATATAGACAATTTAAATGACCCACCCAGAGTCATACAGATAGTGAATTTTTTTTTAAGGCAGGATTTGTTCAGATCTTCCTGTTTGGAGATCCATCAGTCTCTCCACTATACCCCAAAGCTGCCAATATCAGTAAAATAACAGATCTGGAATCCCTAGGCCACCACAAAGAAAAGCTGGGTCTCTTCCGAGAGCACGTAGGATTTCCCCTGGTCTTCATTTTATGGAGAAGCTCCCTGAACCCTTGATTCTCTGAGCAGATTTTAAGGAAGTGTCTGCCTGGGTTCTTTGTTTCTAATCAATTACAGGAAGAGCTCTCTGATCCTTACTCAGAGGGAGTCAAATGAAAAGCATCATATTAGAACAAGTTGAACTTTTTCCATGGTTTCCTGTCCAGTGAAACTTCAGCCAACAAAATCATGAAAGGCCATTTGCAAAAAAAGAAAAGAAAAGAAATGGTTAAGAGATTTGATACACTCCTGGGCACAGACAGAAAAAGGGGAGGGGATACAATGGGAGTTCACAGCAAGTTGGCATGCTGTTCTGTTATTATCTGATATCAGAATTCTTCACATGCAGACCAATTGGTTGCCTTAGTAACAAGCCAGTTAATGGAGGCAAATATTTCACAAACGACCTTGTTTTAACAAATTGGTTCGAATGGCAACAAGGCTTATGAATGAAGATTAGCCACTTCATGAAGATTATACACTAACAAAGAAGTGACATCTATCTGATAGATTAGAGGGTTTTAGAAAATGTCATTGCATTCTCCCTCTTGAAATTGTGATGTATTACTTAGACTGCCCAGCTTCTTAAACTGTGGGTCACAACCCCATATGGGATCTCAAAGTGATGATTGTCAGTAAATGTTTGGTTTGCATACCTATTTTATATTCCTGGGATCACATAAAAATTTCTCTGACAAAAAAGGGTTCCGAGTGGAAAAAGTTAGACTTGTTAGAGTGCCTGGCTTGTGCTTGGGAAGACTTATCTTTGTGAGTTCAAATCTGGCCTCAAATGCTTACTAGTTATGTGATCCTGGGCAAGTCACTTTACTTTTTGTCTCAGTTGCCTGCTCTATCAAATGAGCTGGAGAAGGAAATGACAAACCATTGCAGTGTCTTTGCCAAGAAAACCCCAAGTGAGGTCATGAAAAACCTGATCTGACTGAAGAACCAAAGGAACAATACTTTGTATTTATTTATTTGAGTACATCACTTTCTACTAAGTAGAACATAAATAAGTTCCTTGAAAGCAAACTGTTTAATATTTTTATATTTAATTTAATTTTTAATTTAATTAAAATTTAAAATTAATTTAATTTTAATTTAGTTTATACATATATGTTTAATATTTAATTATTTTTATTTAATATTTTATAATATGTATTCATATTGCTAGTGTCCACCACAGTATCTGGGTTAGGGCAAATGCTTAGTAATAAATGTTTGTTGAATTGAGTTCATGGGATTTGCATATCTCTTCCAGATGAATAAGTGATTTATTGAATCATATCTGTTGGCATCAGGTAACAATCTAATTTAAAGGGATAAGTAGCTTTGGAGTACATTAGAAGTTAGTAAACTCCTAAAGATCAGGCATTATTTTTAAACTTTTATTTCTAGCACTTAGAACAGAAGGTAGTAAACTTTTAGAGATCAGGGATTATTTTTAAACTTTCTTTTATTTCTAGCATTTTGAACAGTGTTTGGCACATAATAGATGCTTAATCCACATTAATCCATTAAGACTTTACAGGATCCAAAACAGGTGCTTATTCTAGAAAGGGAAACTGAGGTCCTGAAAGGAGGTCACAAAATTAGAAAGTAGCAGAGCTTAGCTCCTGAGGTCCTTGGACTCCAAATTCAGAATTCTTTTCTCTTTGTATTAAAACACCTAGTCCATTTCAGTCATTTTGCACCTAAGGAAACTAACTGAGGCTCAACGTTAAATGCCTAAGGTCACCCAGGAAGTAACTTCTGACTCCAGAGGGGCACTTTTGTCCCCAAAGCCAATGTTCTTTCTGTTGTGCCACATTGTCTCTTCTGAAGGAATAGAATATAACTTGTAAATTTGTTGAATTCCTAGAACTAGAGGATTATCAGTGAATGACTAACATGTCCAAATACAAGCCTCCCCAGGACAGAGGTCTCACTTTTAAAAATGAGATCTTCTTAAAAATGCAACAACTATAATCTAGATTTTCAAATGAACGAAAACTTCATTAAGATATTTGTTTTCAAACAATGAAATAGTAATTAATGATTCACTAAAATTGATATTGGGGGGGAGGATGAAATAATCAATACTCCTGGAAACATAATTAGAAATCAGATTCGATGTAAGCCAGGTGTGGGGTAAAAATATTTTATATTTGATTGAGTAAAATACCATGTTCTACTTTCAATAATTCCTTTCAACAAAAGGAAGAAGTTGGGATTATTAAGAGAGAATAGGGACATCTTGTGGTAACTCTAGGTATCTCAGAATCTCAGAGTTATTTTTATTTGTTTTGGTTGTTTTGTTCTTTAGAATAGCATTGAATTTTACCCAATAAGAATGATGGTGCACACCTGTAATACTATCTAATAGGGAGGGTAAGATTGGCAAATCTCATGAGTTTAGGAGTTCTGAGCTACAGTGAGTTTTGTTGAACCACTGTCTTCAGTAGGTAAGCCTTTAGATGTGGAAGTAAACCAACTCAGTGAAGGTCAAAATTCCCATGATAATTAGTAATAGGATTGAGCCCACAAGTAGCTCATATACTTCTGTTCTGAGAGTGTTAGGGAGACAGTGTTTTAAAAAATTGATAGTTTGAGATTATAATGGATTCCTAATTTCATCAATATATGTACTCCTTTCTTGGGTAGATATCAAATTTATTCATATCTTATTATTCCATGAAACTTTTGCCTATGTCTTCCAATAAATCCTCCATACAATATCCAGTATCCTGGACACCTTTATATGTATTTAAAAATATTTTTTCACATTCCATTGTAACACATGGACTATCTTCTCTTATTATGCAATCAACATATTTCCTTTCTGCTTCTATGATGATATTTTTAATGCCACTTCTTGATTATGAGTTATACCATGATTATGGTAATATAATTTCAGTTGTTTATTGATTTTAGGACTACTACTTGGAACCTACCCAGATATACCCTACCTTGTTCCAGTAATTTAGGGGAAAGCTTGGGGTGTTGGGGATAGCTTTTAGGTATGTATGACTCATTGCTGAGAGGTTACACTGTGTGATAAGTAAGAGTCCCTTAAGTGACTCCTGAACCAAAAGAAATGATAATTTAAGGGATTTATAAAAGGAAACTAGAGGATTCTTTGAGTTTCTTCTCCTATCCATCACTGAAGTTTGTGAAATGGTTCTCTCTGTACCCTGAGAGGCAAGAGGAAAAAGAAGGAAAAGGAAAGAAACACTTATTGATGTGCCACGTATTATATGAAGCACTTTACAAATATTTTCTCAAGTTTGGGAGCTGGTGTTATCATGACTCTGGGGCCTGTGCTCTATTTATTGGCTGATTGCTCTGTCATAAACCCTTCATAAGAAAATGAGCACATGGTTGTCTTTACTTCTTTTATGCTTCTGCTTTCCTGATCTTAGGAGGATGAAGATCCCATGATATATACATCCAGAACAAGTGCCCTTGTGAGTTCTAACAGGTGTGCAGTGTATCACTTACAGGCTAACTGAAAGGGTGGTAACCGAAGAGTGCTCAGCAATGATTCTAGTAGATTTGATGGGAATGGCCACAATCAAGAGAGACCAGTTTTAAAAACTGAGTTGATTAGATTGAGCTTAAGTGAATGTAAAATGGAGATAGCATGCAAACAGCCAGATATATAAAATCTATGCAGAATACATTTAAGGTATATATCAGGACATTAGTACTCCATCACAATCATATACAGCTTGTTTAGCATTCCCCAATTGATGGGCATCCCCTCCATTTCTAGATCTTTGCCACCATGGAAAAAATACTATAACTATTTAAAAATTTATAGGTTCTTTTCCTTTTTCTTTGATCACCTTGGGAAACAGATCTACTAGTGGTATTACTGGATCAAAAGGTATACACGGTTCTGTAACTCTAGATAACTCTATGTATAAGTTCAGATTGTTTTCTAATATAGTTGGATCAGTTCACAGTTAAACCCAAAATGTATTAGTGTCCCAGTTTTTCCACATACCTTACAGTATTTGTCATTTTAGCCAATTTGATAGGTATGAGATATCTTAAGGTTTTTAAATGTGTATTTCTCTAATCAATAGTGATTTAGAGCCTTATGGTGACTTTGATTTCTTCATTGAAAAATTGCCTGTTCATATCCTTTGACAATTTATCAACTTTGGAATGACATATTTTTATAAATTTGATAAAGTTTTTTATGCATTTGAGAGATGAGACCTTTATCTGAGAAACTGTTTATAAATTTTTTCCTCCAATTTTCTGCTTTCCTTGGTTACATTGCTGTTATTTCTAGAAAATCATATTAATTTAATATAATCAAAATTATCTATTTTACATCTCACAATGCTCTCTATCTGGTTTATTCATAAATTCTTCTCTTATCCATAAATCTGATGAATAATTATATTCTGTGTTACCACCTTATAATACAGCTCCAGATTTAGTACTATTAAACTTTCTTTTATATGTGTTTCCATTAATTCCTTTGATATTCTTGACCTTTTGTTCTTCCAAATGAATTTTTGTTATGATTTTCTCCTAGTTCAGTAAAATAATTTTTGTATTATTGAATACAATGGCATTGAATAATTAGAATTGTCATCTTTATTTATTTATTTATTTTGGCTCTGTCTACCTATGAACAAATAACATTTCTTTATATTTAGATCTGACTAATGTTTTATAATTATGCTCATGCAGTTCCTGTGTTTGGTGTTTTGTTAGCGATATACAGAAATGCTGATGATATATATGGATTTATTTTGTATCTTCCTACTCTGCTAAAATTATTAATTGCTTCAATTAGTTTTTTAATTAAATCTAGTTTCTTCTAAGTATATCATATCATCTTCAAAAACAGATAGTTTTATTACCTCATTGCCCATTCTGATTACTTCAATTTCTTCTTCTTTTTTTAATCACAATTACTAACATTTTTTGTTGTTTGTCCTTCGTTCTTGAAGAGGACCATGACATCAAGGAGGTAATGACATGACATGCAAATAAATTGTATTTAAGTGAGGCAGGGCTGTGCAAGGTCACCTGCCTCACTTTCCCCTCCAGAGCTATCTGGGACCAGTGGCAAGATATAAAGATACTGGAGATGGCTGTGGATGAAATGGGAGATATTGCCCTTTTAAGCTAAGGTCTTCAACAGATCTCCATTATAGTACAATATTGAATAATATTGGTGATCATAATGGGCATCAAGTGAAATTTTTTTAAGGGGGATGTGAACTTATTTTTACTATGTTTTTGCAGATGGTAAATGGGGAGAAAATGAAAAATAATCTGGTGCAGAGGAGAGAATAGAATGATATCACTTATATATGGAGAGATATTTGCCTTGGTAAGAAGTAGGGCTATCTAACTATAAGAAACAGAAGTAAAAGAGATGGTGAGAAAGATATCTGAATGAAGTGAGATGAGAACAGGTGGAAAAGAGGGAATTTAAAATGGCCTTAATTTTTTTTTCAAGTGAATTATGAGGCAAGATTATCACCTGAAAGGGTAAGGGGATCAAAGTTATGAAATATTTGAGGAGAGATAGTTATTATATGAATAAAGGGAGGAGGGAAAGAACAACACTTATTAAGTGCCTATTATGTTTCAGGCACTGTGTTAAGTGCTTTACAAACATTATTTCATTTGATCATCACAATAACCCTGAAAAGTAGGTGCTATCATTATCCCCATTCTATAGTTAAGCAAACTAAGACAATACTGATTAAATTATTTCCCCAGAGTTACTCTTCCTGAGACTAGATTTAAATTTAGGTTCTCCTGATTTAATATGCAGTTCTTCATCCACTGCTCATCTACAGCTGCTTGTAGTGAGATAGTAAATTGATTAGAGAGGTTTAAAAGGATTGCCTTGCTACAATGAGATTATATAATATCCTTTACCCAGCTGAAGTTATGTGATATAAATTTATAGAAGACTCGGTCATTCTGGTTTTATTTAAACTATATTAATGAATTGCTGTCAGCTGAGTATGAGGTCTCTAATGGCATCTCAATAGAACTCTGTCCTGAGTTTTGTTCCATTAAATGTTTGGTATAACACAAAGATGGGAGATATCTTGGATGACTGAGCTGTGATCCAAATAGATTTTAACAGGTTGGAATGGTGGGTTAAAGCCAACAAGACCCAGTTTAATATGAAGAAATAATGCATTTTCTACTTTATCCTATGAAGAGTTTCTTTAGATAATACAACTCATTTAGGTAAGGTTTACATCACAGATATACTGAGGTAGAAAAAAGGACCCCAGGTCCTTGGTCAGTCAGAATGGCTTTATCTGGAGAAAATCTGAATTTTACTCTAAGTTACTCTTTGAGGCATGAAGGAGGCCCACTAATTATGGTGACCTTTTGATCTTAATTAGGTCTTTTGTTTTTTAAATGGACCTTCATACCATCTCACTCCTGGTTAAGGCCCTTGGTTGAATTTGCAACTGAATTCTTTGCCTTATAATTCCATAGTTACTATATGCAAACCAAAAACCAAGCTATGATATCAATCCTCCAGATGATTGTTCCCCTATAAAAAAACCTATGCGTATCCCCTTTCCTTACTAAAAGCCTCATACTGATTTAGCCTGCTGTTAGCAGTGTAATGAAATCTTTGCTTCTTGGTTTGGAGATGGTTTAAGTCTACAAATTCTTTTGATTTCACGTTGTGACACTGACTTGTAACCCCAATATACTTTTGTTGGCATTCAACAATCCCTCACCCCATCATCCTGATACTGAAATTCTCAGACTCTGTGATTCTTTTTCCAAGGGACACATCCTAGGTGCTTTCTGTATACAAGATGCTACTTGTATGAGGCCCATGGGAATCCAGGGATAGGAAGGAGGGAAAAAACACAACTCCAGGATTGCAATGCTGATTATTTAGGAGGATATGGAACCAGTCATAGAGAGAGGGAAGTCAGGAAAAGACATATATTTTAGAGGAAAGGTGACTAGTTTGGTTTTGGAAATATTCAGATAGATATATAAATAGTTGAGATGAATAAGATATGGTTTGCCTTTGAGGAATTTACAGTGTAGTAGGGATTAGATGTACTTTTAAACAAATACAAATCCAAAATTGAGTGTTCAAGAGTATCACAAAAGCACAAAGCCCTATGGAGAGCTCTATTGCTGGGACAATAAGGGAAAACTCCATGAATATTACATAATATTAGCATTTTAGAAATCTTTATGTGAGGAATATGGCCATATATAGCTAATATCTGTAAAGTTGGGCTATAGAAGAAGCAAGCTAGTTATTCCCTCTAGGAATGTGAATATCACCAATTTTTTTTAGTCATTCTTATTCTTCTCTCACAGGTCATGATTCATTCTTTAATCACCAACCACAATTCCACTCCAGTGGAGGATCTTTGCAATCAGTAGGGGAAAAGCCCAAGATCATCAGATAGCAACACTAAGGGAGAAAGAGGACCTACCTTGACCTTTCTCAGATATATGGAAGTTTGTAAAATACAAAAATCTTTAAGATTCTCTCTCTATAGTTCATGAGCCCCAAACCAAATCATTCTGATAAAATTCAAAGAGAGTGCATCTAGGTGATGCAGTATGGAATGCAGAAGCATTGAAACCCCCCAATAAATTTGGGGTCCAGGGCTCTTTCCCCATATGGGCCACCAATGATGGGGTACAGGATACAGAAGTGCTGAACCCTCAAAAATATATTGGTGTTCCAGGACTCTCCTTGTATAGATCAAATGATGAGACCTGGGGATTAGACCCAAAAATATATTGTGCTTTTGGGCTGGTGTCATGAGGTATTTTAAAAGAATTTGTAAGCTTAAACCATCTTTAAATCAAGAAACAAAGATTTTATTACACTGCCAACAGCAGGCTAATTTCCAAAAAGAATTTTTATCTATTAATGAGGAGCTAAGTTCCTTGGTGGAACTTGCCATTAACAAGAGGGAAAATATGTATTTAAGTTTCTAATGAACTAGTTATAACAAGGGGAAAGATGCCATAAAGCAAGCAAAGTTCCTAGAAAACTTGTAGCCATAAAACAAGAAAAGTGTATCATGTTTTAATGTCAGACATGAAGAGCAAACATAAAACAAGTACCAGGAACTTGCTTTGTTTCTCTATAAAAACTTATTCAGTCCTGATGCTTTCCCTTGGAAATGTGATTAGGAATTTATTAGTATAAAATCCGCACCAAATTAAAATGACTTGGGAGAATAGAATTGAACTCTCAAAAGCAATATGAAAAACCCCAAATTCTGTCAAAATATGACTTTATGGAGCAGCTTCCTGGGCAAATCAGAATCATTGATATCAGTAGTCCGAATAATTGCAAAGCTACTTGCAAAACATTTGCTATAAAATGAAGGTTGTCACCAAAAGTGATATTTTCTTAGTCCTCCTCCACAGTGGTTGCTAATCTTGTAAGAGTTTACGCTGTAAAAGGCAAAGTCAATATCCAGGAGAGGGCAGCATTGCCCCATAGAAACACTGCTTCTAAATTGAGTTCGTTGTTTTTTCAGATTTATCTGAGTTTTCATGACCTCATTTGGGATTTTCTTGGCAAAAATACTGGAATAGCTTGCCATTTCCTTCTCCATCTCATTTTACAGATGATGAAACTGAAGCAAATAGAGTTAAGTGATTTGCCCAGAACCACAGCTAGTGAGGTTAGATTTGAACTTGGGGAGATGGGTTGTCCTAAGTCCAAGCTTAGTATTCTATCTGGGCTATCTAGCAGCCTCCTCCCCCCCCCCCCCAATTAAGTAACAACCTAAAAAAATCCTAAATAGACATGTAGACATTCAATTTAATAAGCATTTATTCACAAATATTCCTTTATTAAATAACTACTGTGTATGTGCAAGGCAAGGTTCTTGGTGAAAAGTATACAATCAGGTCTTTATTATATTAATACAGTTTCAATTTTCCAGACACAGTGCTGGGTGCAAGGGATACAAAGACAAAAGAGATGGCCCTTGTCCTCAAAGGACTTTATGTTCTAATAGAAGATACAACTTATACATATATACGGCAGATATAAGGTAAACTTGGGAGGTTAAGGCACTATCAGCTTGGGTAAGTGGGAACATACCAGTAGTACCACAGAGCTCACTTTCTAGTGGGGGACACTTGGGAAGAAATGATATAATAAGCTGTGTGCTATATCTAGAATTGGAGGGCCTGGACTCAAGTTCTGGCTCTTCTACTTCCTATTTGTATGACTTTGGGCAACTTAATTTATCTCTCTGAGCTTCAATTTCCTCAACTGTAAAGTGACATGGGTTAGTCTAGATCCCAGCCTCTTAAACTGTGGTTTGCAAATACATATGGGGTCTCATAATTGAATGTAGGGATCATAGTCATCTCCCAGAGTTCTTTTGCTGGGCGTAGCTGGTTCGGTTCATTACTGCTCCATTGGAACTGATTTGATTTATCTCATTGCTGAGGATGGCCAAGTCCATCAGAATTGATCATCATATAGTATTGTTGAAGTAAATAATGATCTCCTGACCCTGCTTGTTTCACTCAGCATCAGTTCGTGTAAGTCTCTCCAGGCCTTTCTGAAATCATCTTGTTGGTCATTTCTTACAGAACAATAATATTCCATAATATTCATATATCACAATTTATTCAGCCATTCTCCAATTGATGGGCATCCACTCAATTTCTGGCCACTACAAACAGCATTGCCACAAACATTCTTGCACATACAGGTCCCTTTCCCTTCTTTAAAATCTCTTTGGGATATAAGCCCAGTAGTAACACTGCTGGGTCAAAGGGTATGCACAGTTTGATAGCTTTTTGAGCATAGTTCCAAATTGATTTCCAGAATGGCTGGATGTATTCACAATTCCACCAACAATGTATTAGTGTCCTAATTTTCCCACATCCCCTCCAACATTCCGCATTATCTTTCTGTCATTCTAGCCAATCTGACAGGTATGTAGTAGTATCTCAGAGTTGTCTTAATTTGCATTTCTCTGATTAATAATGACTTGAGATCTTATCAGAACCTTTGATTGTAAAAATGTTTTCCCAGTTTATTGCTTCCCTTCTAATCTTGTCTGCATTAGTTTTGTTTGTACAAAAACTTTTCAATTTGATATAATCAAATATTTCTATTTTTTGATCATTAATGATCTCTAGTTCTTCTTTGGTCATAAATTCCTTCCTCTTCCACAGGTCTGAGAGGTAAACTATCCTATGCGCTTCCAATTTATTTGTAATCTCATTCTTTATGCCTAGGTCATGAACCCATTTTGACCTTATCTTGGTGTATGATGTTAAATATGGGTCAATGCCTAGTTTCTGCCATACTAGTTTCCAATTTTCCCAGCAATTTTTGTCAAACAGTGAGTTCTTATCCCAAAAGCTGGGGTCTTTGGGTTTGTCAAACACTAGATTATTAAAGTTATTGGCTGTTTTGTCCTTTGAACCTAACTTATTCCACTGATCAACTAGGCTATAGGATTTTTTTTTTATTTTAATTAAAGCTTTTAATTTTCAAAACAGATGCATGGATAATTTTCAACATTCACTCTTGCAAAACCTTGTGTTCCAAATTTTTTTCCTCCCTTCTCTTCATTCCTTCCTCTAGACAGCAAGTAATCCATATATGTTGAACATGCAGTTCTTCTATACCTATTTCCACAATTATGCTACACAAGAAAAATTAGATCAAAAGGGAGAAAAGAAAACAAAATTCAAGCAAACAACAAAAAGAATGGAAAATGCTATGTTGTGATCTTTACTCAGTTCCCACAGTCCTTTCTCTGGGTCCAGATGACTCTCTTCATTGCAAGACCAATGGAACTGGCCTGGATCACCTCATTGTTGAAAAGAGCCATGTACATCAGAATTGATCATTGTATAATCTTGCTGTTACTGTGTACAATGTTATCTTAGTTCTACTCATTTCACTTAGCATCAGTTCATATAAGTCTTTCCAGGCTTCTCTGAAATCATCCAAAGCCTCTGTGTCCATTCTTCCTCTGCATCTTATTTGTAAAACATAGTTATTATTTTTATCTTTTTCTAGGAAGTTTTACTTTTTAGAGTCAGATCATAATCAACTCTGCCCCAATCTTTCTTTTGAGTTACCCAATTGCTGGTGTCAATCTTACATAGATGGGATACATTTCCATGTAAAAACCATAAATAACTTGTCCATATTAAATTTCTTGGAATTGATCTTTCATATTGGTTCTATATGTTTTTCTAATGAGTTTGGGTTTGGTTGAAAGAAAGTCTTGAAAATCTGTAAGTTCATTTATTTAATGTCTATTTTTTTCATTACATATTATGGATAATTTTGCTGGATATGACATTTTTGGCCACAGGCCTAATTCTTTTGCTTGTCTGTAGATATGATTCCAGGGTCTATGATCTTTTATTGTGGCTGCTGATAAGTCCTGTACAATTCTAGTTGTAGTTCTAGTGTATTTGAATTTTTTTCCCTAGTTTCTTGCAAAATTTTCTCTTTGATCTGGGGGTTGTGAAATTTGATAGTAATATTCATATATGTTTTCCACAAAAGATCTCTCTGAGGTGGTGATTGGTGGATTTTTTTTTTATTTCTACTTTTCCCTCATGTTCTATCACTCCAGAACAATTTTCTTGGATTATTTCTTGCATTATTGTGTCAAAGTTCTTTTTTTGGTCACAGCTTTCAGATAGTCAAATTATTTTTATATGTTCTTTTCTTGATCTGTTTTCTAGATAAGTTGTTTTTCTTATGTTTCATATTCTGTTTTTTTTTTCATTCTTTCTATTCTATTTTGTTATTTCTTGGTCTCTTTTAGCTTCACTGTCTTCCCCTTGCCCAATTCTAATTTTCAAAGAGTTATTTCCATCTTTAAGATTCTGTCCCAACTCTTCTTGCTTTTTGGCCAGTTTATGTTTGCTCTGAGGTGCAAATTTGTTCCATTTGTGAGAGAAATATGGAGATTTACTGACCTACTCTGCCAAATTCCCAGCATCCTTCCTTCTTGGAGATCATTTAATCCAAACCCCTCATTTTATAGATGGAAAAGGCTGAGATCCAGGGAGGATCATATGGGTAGGAAGTTGCACAGCTAGGATTTGAGCCCTAAATCTAAATCTGGTTCTCTTACCACAATCGCTATATGGCTTGAGGTTTACAAAAAGCTTGTGAATTGTGAAGTAAGTAGGACAAATATTTTTTCCCATTTAAAAGATGATGAAATTGGTGTCTGTAGATCTCAGTGATCTGATAAAAGTGATGGTAGCTTGTAAGTGTCTGATCTGGCTATAGATATAATTATAACATAGAAAATTCCTGCTCTTCTTCTAAATATATTTCTAATACTCAAGCCTATTATTGGTTTATTTTATTCACTTCATAAGGATTATATTTTAAGCTTTGATCTTAATACAGTTTTGGTTTCATTTCTCTAAGTCTGGAGTTATCAGTTATTATTGGCATTTAAACTATAATCTTATTTGGACTAGGACAAGCCTTCTATTATTATAGGGTAGTGCCGGGGCTATCATTGTCTCACACATAGAGTACTTGTAATAGCTATTCCATGTTCTAGAGAACCTGAGGGTCCACATTCACTCAAACAGATAGTGTATGTGCCATTTATGATTGTGTTTGCCTTACTCTTTTGCTGAAGAACATGATTAGTTCAAAGCAAAAACATCTAATAAATTAGCATAGTAAGAATACTCTTGCATAACCATCATTACAGAGGGTGAACATGCAAAGGGATCACATATAAGGGACACACACATGATAAATACATGTGGAGGATCAACACTCATGTCTGATATATAGGGCCCTGATATCTTATTTTTACATTATTGTGCTTCTGTGAATGGACTTGTCCCAGCATCTCTGCTGGACGTATTGTTCTCCTATCCTCATCTCATCAGTGCCAGTCAAGCCATCTCAGGTCCAGTCTGCTAAGGTTTAGTGGCTGGAATTTCTAATGATGACAGACTGATAATTTTTATGAGTCACAGCCACAACACATAGCTGATAAAAACCAGGCAGAGTGTCTTCATGCTAAGATTAGATCTTTGTCTTTCTACTCCCATATCTCATGAGTGATGTTAAAATCTTCTATTAGAGATAACTATCTAACTTAAGGTTCTGTACTCTGAAATATTCCTTTGGCATAGCTACAAATGAATTGAGCCAGAAAAAAGGGTAACTAAATCAAGGGGCAAAGTTTGTATTCTCCACCAAATTAATCCACATTTTCTCTCTTTATTATGCATATCTAACACAACAAAAGGCTGACTGCTTTGTAACATGGATGTGTATATTATACAAAGATTATTTTATGTATCTGGTTTTTTAAAAGCAAGAACAATTGTATTCTGCCCAATGAAGAACCTCACCATTTCTACAGTTGTATTAGTGAAAATTATTAATAAATACTAATATAAGCACAACAGGTATCTCCAGATGATGCAAGGATCTAGTGTTTACAATAAAAGAAATCATAGGGTAAGGATAGAATTTTTACCTATTTGTGTATATAGCTTTCACAGTTTATAAAAGGGCATATTATAAAGTCAACAGACACAAAATTTGGGCCTGAATGAATTTATCTTCTTAAATCAAGGAGTAAGTATAATTAAAGATACTCTAACAGAAAAGTATATTAAAATTACAACTAGCAATCACACAAGGAAAATTCAGGAAAACATAAAATTTTTCAAGGAGATAAGTCAACTGGAATTAGAAAACCAAGAATCTGAAAGGCATTAGATTGACATCTACTTTCTGGAGAAGATTAGTTTATGTTGATATTCTTTTGTTCAGCAAAATGGAATTGCTCTGTGGCAATTGATGTGTACAGATGCCATAATATGTTTGGTGATGGTAGGAGCCACTTCCAGATTCTGCTTCAATCCATATTTCTTCATGGAACAAACAGCCAGTCAATGACTCAAGAAAGAAGCAAATAGGAAGAAAAGAAGATGACAACTATTTAAATGTTAGTAGCTAGTCCTACAAAAGATTTACTTGTATGTACGCATTAATATTACATATAATAGCACAACTCTTTTTGTGAGTTTTTGTACATACATATGATTCTGGATAATACTCCTTTCCATACAAACCCTCATGTGTACCCTTCTTTGACAAGTATTTATTAAGTACTTATTCTATACCAATTACTGTGCTAAGAGTAGGGAATACAAGTACAAAGAGAAAGACAGTCCCTGCTATAAGAAAATGGAGCTAGAAAGATGGCGGTGGAGAAAGTCCAGGGAGTCTGAAGTAGAACCTGCAAGTGAAGACAAATAATTGGCCTGGGCATTTCCCTTAAGGAGGAGATTCTGAGAGAAACTGAACCAGTCAGAGGAAGTGATCATAGAAATAGAATTTATTTCCAGTGAGAAATAAACAGGAATAGAGTGAATTTTCAGGGAAAGGAAGCTTCTTTGATATGTTGGAGAAAGGAGACAGATTCAGCATAAGTTGATGAAGGTATATATTTTATACCATTATTATTAATTATCATTTCATGTCATTCTGTTTACTCATTTTCTATAAGATCCTGGACCTCATCCCTGGTGATCTGCACTCTGATATGAAAGTTGGCATTTTATGTTCCTAGAACCAGACCATTCTACCATGTGTTCTCTACCCCCTTTCCCCTTTTAATTTCTCTTTGTGTTTTGTCTTCTTTTCCATATTTCATAAGAATTTAAGTTCCTTGAGGAAAGAGAACTGTTGTATTTGAATCTCTAGTCACTAAGCATCTGGTATGCCATAAATGCTTAATAATCCTTTTTTTTTTCCCACTCATTTGTAATTGAAGCCTGATCACTGAGCTCTATCCTTAAGCCTTCCCACATTTTTCTAAAGTCCTAATATTTTTATTACGCAATATTTCATTACATTCACATTTTTCCTTTATTTTTTATTCCTTTTAGTTTCCTTTATTCACTGATCAGTGTCCATTTGCTTTGTTTCCAGTTACTTGTTATACAAACAGTGCTATTATGCATTATTTTTCAAACTTTCCTTTTTTTCAAACTTGTTTTCAAATAAAGATAGGTGAATAGGACTCAGAAGAATTGAAAGCTTTTTTGTTTCTTGCTATTTAAAAAAAAACAAAGTGCAATAAATCATTTTTATATAATACATATATCCTCCTATGTTTGGTTTTCGTAATATATATATATATATATATATTTACCATGAAGGCCATGAAGGCAGAATAACACCAAAAATTATGATGTTTGTGGAAATTGAGTCTAGGTTAACATAGTTTCCTGATTAACAAAATTGACCATGTCTACCATTTACATTCTTGTCACTTAGGCCATTTATTTGATCAAAGTAATTACTTAGAGCAACAATTAATTGGAAAATAATGCATATTTACCCTTTCTTCAGATGGAAGAAATGCTTTATTAAGTGTTTAGCTTCCAGCCTATTTCATTAATTCCAATATATGTAACAATAGTGGAAAAAACAGCAAGACTTTCTCATTTATTATTTAATTACAAATTTTAAATAGCTTCTAATTCACTGGTCTTACCCTTTTCTTGTCATCGAACAATTATATAATGTTGAGAACACATAGAAAAAGATAGCTTTTCCATTTCTAATAAGTCAAGCTACTTGTCTCCTTTAATTTTCAATATTTGAAAAATGATGTAAGAAATCTGCCTAGATTATTTTTATTTAACATTTTTATTTTTCCCTGTTACATGTAACACACTTTTTACATTAAAATTTTTATGATAAAATATGTAGATTCATTTAAAAACATTTCTCTGTGAATCTACATTTGTTTTTAAAACTTTGAGTTCCAGATTTTCTATCTTCCTTTCCTTCTCCACCCCCCTCATTAAGAAGGACATGTGGAGTTAAGCAAAATATTTCCATAAAATCATGAAAGAAAACATAGCTCTCCTCTCCTCCCTCCCAAAAATCCTCAAGAAAAACAAGGTTTAAAAAAATATGCTTCAATCTGTACTGAGACACAATCAGTTCTTTCTTTATCTGGGTATGGATAGCATTTTTTCATCATAAACCTTTCAGAATAATCTTCAATTCTCTATGACTACAAGTTGTACAATAGTTGCTCATCTACACTGATTGAGGAAATTTTCTTACCATCAGTTCATCACATAAATAAAAATTTAAAAGTCAAGCCAAAAATCAATAACAAAAATAAAAACCAGTCTATGTTTTTTCTTGGAAAATCCTTTGGTGATAGGGAAGAGTTTGGATAACCTTACTAATCTAGAAAGACATAAAAGAGGCAAGAAAAAGTATTTACTATTCTGCAACTTGTAGTCTTAAAGAATTGCATTGAGAAGTCAAGTAAATAGCCCAAGGTCATGTAGATCTTGAGTTCAGGTTTTCCTTTATGCTATATCACCATCCCTAGAACACTGACAATCCTCATTATACAAAAAATTAAGTTGATAAGAGATATTTCATTAGAGCATAGAAAAGAATCTGAGTTATAAAGTAACATTAGAGATTATTTAGTTAGAAATTAAATGAGAAATGATAATATAGTTAAATCACTATGTCTGTGGTACATATGTTCAGATGAGTGAAGCTAACTCTCTTCTAGTTTTACATAATTTCCCTGCCTGTTTCAGGATTTCAAGGAACATAAACAGAGCCCCCCTCAGCTGATCTACAGGATGAGTAATGGTGTACACACAAAATGTACAAATACATATACCTACTGCAACCAGGGTCTCAGTGAACAGAATAAAAGCTGCCTGGAGTTTCAAGCCAATTCTGAGTGGTTTAAGGTAATTAAGGCTGGGACTATTTTATATCTAACAGGGAACTTTACAAAAACACCAATCTGGGATTATCAGGCTCTAGCTGCCTTTGAATTTGTGGGTCATGAGTAAGCTAGGTTAGGAAGAACACAAGACTTGCTAAAAATTTTTAAGTTTTAAAGAATCTGCATTTATTGGGCTCCACTCTTCTAGCTGTTCTAATCTATATGTCCTCTGACCACCATCCTGAGTAAGTGTATGGGAAAAGTTCTAATATTAAGCAATTGCATAAGGTGAGAGTGGGACTAACATTTTCTGGGGTTATGATGATGAAATTTTCCAAACCAAAAGTTTGGAAATAAACATAGAGGGCACATTTTTAAACAACTTTGAATATAGGCAAAATAAATGTCGACAGGAGCATCTGGAAATCTTCAATATCATTATGAACTCCTTTGGGAGGCAATCAGTCTCAAAAGTTTCTTGTGAACCCCAAATCCCTTATCACAAAAGGTCAAAAAGCCACTCTTTGAAGCTCTAGTGGCTCAATGTCAGAGAATAGATATCTTAATCACTTAAATTTCTTCTCATTTACAAAACCATTGATGTTGTCTGTTCCATTTTAGTGGCATGAACTTTCTCCTTTACATCTAAGCAATTACTCCCAAACATATCATAAGGTCTCAATGTTTTTTCCTCAGCAGCTTTGCTTCTCCCACCTATCCCCCGAAATCAGTGACTAAAGTCAGAGAAACTTGTTAGAAGTATTTGACTTCATCAGACTTCGGTTTCTTGTGAGAATTGGCTGGATGGTCATAGAATCTCAGAATTATAAAGGATCTCACAGATTATCCATCTGGTTCAGCCCATATATACGAACAAGAGTCCTTTCCTTTTTCTTTCATTTTTAAATTTTGAACAAACAAAAAAAAGTATTCTAATACAAAAAGAGGATTCTGTATGATATGAATATCCCATACTCCTAACTTTTAAAAGAAATAGTATGTATGACATATTTAACATGTATAAGATTGCTTGCCATCTGGGGGAGGGGGTGGAGGGAAGGGGGGAAAAAAGTCAGAACAGAGGTGAGTACAAGGGATAATGTTGTAAAAAATTACCCAGTCATGAGTTCTGTCAATAAAAAGTTATAATTATTTAAAAAAAAGAAATAGTATGTAGTGAAACCTATACATTACATTTCAAAATGTCCAGCTTATCTATATTTCTTCTGAACTTTCTTCTTTTGTCTTTTATACATTTAAAAAAAATGCTTCAATGACACACACTATCTTTCTCTGTCCCTTTCTGTCTGTCTGTCTGTCTGTCTGTCTGTCTGTCTGTCTGTCTGTCTCTCTCTCTCTCTCTCTCTCTCTCTCTCTCTCTCTCTCTTTCTGTTTCTGTGTGTGTCTCTCTCTTACTCCCTCTCAGTAGCATTACTATTCCTTTCTCATTAGAAATTGAAAGAAAAAAATTGTAACAAGAATAATTAAACAAAACAAGTTCTCAAAATATGTGTCTTTCTGTACCTTGTGTTCATCACTTCTCTGTCTAGAAATAGAGAACATATTTTCTCATGAGTCCTCTGGTGAGCTGGTTAGTTACTGCATTTATCAGAGTTCTTAGGTCTTTTAAAGTTGTTTTTCACAATAATGTTGCTGCTTGTGTAGCAACATTATAATTCTCTTGTTCTCTTGATTTTGCTGACTTCTCTCTGTTAATTCATATTACTCAGGATTCTCTGCAATTGTTTTTTTTTTTGGTCATTTATCACATTACAATAATATTCTGTTACATCCATACTCTTAGCATAATGAGGTAATCCGGAAAGGGAAATCATAAGAGACTTGATGAGGTTAATCTGTTCATATTCCTACATGGGAGGATAAACTCATAAGAACTTTCTAATTATTAGGGCAGTTAGAAGGAATATATATAGACAGAGGACACAGGTATGAGTTCAATATGAAAAAATAGTATCTAAAAAATAAAATTAAGAGATGAGAGAAGAATGTACTAGGAGAAAGGAAAAGGTGTAATGACATAAGTTATCTGCCATAAGAGAGGCAAAGCTTTTACAGTGGAAGGGGAAGGGAGGGATGGGAGGAGGAATGAATGAATCTTATTTCCTCAAAAAGTAAATAACATATGTACTTAATATGGGCATAGAAATCTATCTTAGTTTGTAGGAAAGTAGGAGGAGAAAGATATACAAGAAAGGGGGTGTGATTGAAGGAAAGGCAGGTTGGGGAAGGGGGTGATCACTTTGGAGGAGGAACAGGGTAAAAGAAGACAAAGAATATAATAAATAGGGAGAAATACGTTAACAATAGTAATTGTGAAAAGAATTTTGAAGGAAGTTTCTCTGATGAAGACCTCATATCTCAAACATGTAGGGAACTGAGTCAAATTTACAAAAAAATAAGATCCCCAGTTGATAAATGATCAAAAATATGAAGAGTGAAATTGATTAGTTAAGATAAACTAATCAAGCTACTTAGAGCCATGTGAAAAAAAAATACTCTAACTTACTATGGATTGGAGAAATGCAAATTAAAGCAATTTTGAGGTATTAACTTATACCTATTAGATTTTTTTGTGATAAAAGGATGCCTTCTGTCACTTTAATCTTTTTTTTTCTTTTTTTTTTTATTATAGTAACTTTTTATTGACAGAATCCATGCCAGGGTAATTTTTTTTAAAAAAACATTATCCCTTGCACTCACTTCTGTTCCGATTTTTCCCTCCCACCCTCCACCCCCTCCCCTAGATGGCAAGCAATACTTATTAGATTGATTAGTGGCCTAGAAAAGGGAAATGACAAATGTTGGAGAGAATGTAGGAAAAATGAGACATGAATACATTGTTGGTGAAACTGTGAACTGATTCAACTACTCTGTAGATCATTTTGGAACTATATCTAAAGGGCTATAAAAACATGCATAGCCTCTGACCTAACAATACCATATGTATCCCAAAGAGATTTAAAAAAAAAAAAAAGGAGCTATATGTATAAAAATTATTTATAGTAGCTCTTTTCTCACAACAAAGAATTGGAAACTTAGGCTATGTCCATCAATTGAAGAATGGCTGAATAAATTGTGGGATATGATTATGATGGAATACTATTGTTCTGTAAGAAATAATGAGCAGCTTGGATAGGGCGAACAAATATAATAAAGATGACAATATTACCTAAACTAATCTATTTATTTAGCGCTATACCAATCAGACTCCCAAAAAACTATTTTAATGACCTAGAAAAAATAACAACAAAGTTCATTGGAAAACAAAAGGTCAAAATTTAAGGAATTAATGAAAAATCAAATGATTTTAGCTTACCAGATCAAACTATATTATAGAGCAGGTTACCAAAACTATTTTATTCAAGGAATAATTAGTTGATCAGTGGAATTTAGGTTCAAGGACAAAACAGTCAACAGATATAGCAACCTAGTCTTTGAAAACCAAAGATCCCAGCTTTTTGGGATAAGAACTACTGTTTGATAAAAATTTGGAAAATTAAACAATTGGCAGAAATAGGCATAGATCCATACTTAAGCAAACACCAAGATAAGGTCAAAAAGGGTTCATAACCTAGGCATAAAGAATAAAAATAAATTAGAGGAACATAGGATGTTTACCCTGACCTGTAAGGGAAGGTCTTTATAAAAGAAAACTAGAGATCAAATTTATGATCACAATAGAAAAAATTTCGATTATCCAAACTGAAAAGTTTTTGTACAAACAAACTAATGCGACAAGATTAGAAGGGAAAATAAACTGGGAAAATATTTTACAGTCAAAGGTTCTGATAAAGGCCTCATTCCAAAAATATATAGAGAATTAACTCTAATTTATAAAAATCAACCATTCTCCAATTGAAAGATGGTCAAAGGATTGAACAAAATTTCAGATGAAGAAATTAAATATTTCTAGTCATATGAAAAGATGCTCCAAGTCATTATTAATCAGAGAAATTTAAGACAACTCTAAGATACTACACACCCGTCGATTGGCTAAGATGACAGGAAAAATAATGATGATTGTTGGAGGGGGGGAAAACTGGGACATTGATGCATTGTTGGTGGAGATGAAAATCCAACCATTTTGGAGAGTAGTTTGAACTATGCTCAAAAGTTATCAAAACCCGATACCCTTTGATCCAGCAGTGTTATACTGGGATTATATCCCAAAGAGATTATAAAGAAGGAAAGGGACCTGTTGTGCATGAATGTTTGTAGCCCTTTTGTAGTGGTGAAACTGGAATGAATGGATGTCCACAGTTGAGAATGGGAATAAATTGTTATAAAAATTGGAATATTACTGTTCTGTGAAATACCAAAGGATGATTTAAAAGGCCGAGAGACTTAAAAATGATGCTGGTGAAATAGAGGACCAGGAGATCATTATATACTTAAAAAATATAGATGATGACCAGTTCTGATGGATCGGCCATCCTAGCAAGAGACAACCAAATATTTTAATGGAGCAGAATGAACTGAACTATATGCCCGAAAAAAGAACTTGGGAGATGACTAAAAAACCATTACATTAAATTCCCAACCCTATATTTATAACATGCATTTTGATTTCCTTCAAAGCTAATTGTACAATAATTAGAGCCTGATTCTTTTTGTAAAAAATAATGTTTTGGTGTATACTTATTTGTATCAAGTTTATTTTAATATATTTAAATCTATGGTCATCCTGCCATCTAGGGAGGGGGGAAGAGGGTGAAAAATTGGAACAAGAGGTTTGGAATTGTTAATGCTTAAAGTTACCATGTATATATCCTGTAAATAAAAGGCTATTAAATTAAAAAAAAAAAAGAAATAATGAGCAGGATGCTCTCAGAAAAACTTCAAAAGTCCTCCATGAGATCATACAAAGTGATATGTACTGTGTTAAAGAATTCAATGTTGGGGATGATCATGGAATGACCTTAGAATAAATGATCCAAAATCTTGTATCATGATAAAAATTATCCATACCCAGAGAAAGAACTGATTTTGCCTGAACACAGATTGAAGCATACGTTTAAATTTTTTTCTTGAAGCTTTTTTTGAGGTGAATGGAGGAGATATATTTTCTTTTGCAACATGATTTTTATGGAAATGTTTTGAACAACTTCACGTGGGTCTTCTCAATGGGGATAGGTATGGAGGAAGGGAGATAATCTGGAATTCAATGGTTTAAAAACAAATGTTAAACATTGTGTTTCATGTAACTGAGAGTTTGGTGATGATTTTTGAATTTTAGTACTTAGACTTTTTTCATGAAGTTAATCATAACATAAAATGATTACTTGATTACCTCTCTTCTTGATTGATTTTCTAGATCAGTTATTATTGCTATCAGATAGCTCTTTTTTTCACTTTTTAAATTTAGTTCTAATAATTCTTATTGTCTCATGGAGCAATTAATTTCAGTTTAGTCTATTTTAGTTTCCAGGGTGTACATGCATTGATTTAGGTTTATTGCTTGCAGATTTTACCTCACTCCAATATTCACTAAACAGAGGCAGCTAGGTGACACAGCCTGGAGTCAGAAAGATCTGAGTTCAAACACAGTCTCATACACTTATTAGGCATATGATCCTGGGTGAGTTAATTTCCTTAACTGGAAAATGGGGCCAATAACAGCATCTACCTCCCAGAATTGTTGTGAAGATCAGTGAAATAACATTTGTAAAATGCTTACCACATACTATATTAATAATTATTTTCCTCTTTCCATGCTAAAGCTGTTGGCATTGTCCCAAGACTAACCTACTGCACTCTTTGGCATGAAACCTTACCCTTTTCCTTTTAGAAACTTTAAAAAACTGTTAATCCTTTAAGCCCATATTTAATTGACTGATGATTTTGGCAGACATCCTCCCAGGACTTTCCAAAATTTTTCAGGGACACTGTCGTGATTGCCTTTTTACCCTCATTTTTTTTTCCTGTTCTGCTTCAAGGGGCACTCCTTACTCATATTCACATGTTCTAATATTGGGGACTGAGGGGAAAGGATGAACAACTAGCCCAGGTTCAAGGTAGGTACTCTGCTGAGAATATCACTCCTCTATGGCTCTTGGGCCTTATTTCTCTCCATGATTCACTTAGACTTTCTGCTGAACGGAATATCTCCTATTGGATGAGTGTTTTACTGTAAGTTGTGATTGTTGTTTAGTTGTTTTCAGTCATGTCTCACTCTTCATGACCCATTTGGAGTTTTCTTGGTCACCTTGACCAAGGAATTTTTTCACATGTAAACACTTCTTTATATCATTAATATAGGCTAGTCAAAGGAGGCTCTTAATCTATGGTTTAAACAAAATAAAAAATTTTTATAACTATTTCAATATATTTGGCTTCCTTTAAAAGCCCATATATTTTATTTTGCGCCTTTAAACGCATTATTCTTAGGAGTTCATAGATTTCACAAGACATCCCAAGAGCTCTGTGACCTCTTTGGAAAAAGGTTAGGAATCACACTTTAGAAAAAGTCAGAGGGGCCCCTTCCCACATCCTATTGTCTCTGTTAATTACTCCCTAATCCAGTAATACTACCAAGTGAATTGAGAGGATTCAATTGATTGAGAGTCCCCTGATCTACTCCCTGTTATACCCAAAACATCTTTTACATCCCTTGCTCACATCTAATTTTCTTTTATTTCTTCTATAAAATTCTAAACTTTGTGGCAATTTCCATAAAGTCAGCATATTTTCAGGTGATGTGGGTATCTATTCCAGTTATATAAGTTTGAAGGAGATTTACTTTCAGACTTTGGGGAGTATGAGAGTTTATCTCTGAAAGAGATTACAACTACTTAGATGTAAAATGGTGACAATAACACATACTTCCCAGGGTAATTGTGAGAATCAAGTGAGATAATATTTGTAAAGTGCTTTGCAAATCTTAAAACCTACATAACTGTTAGTTCTTCTTCTTATTATTATTATTCACACCTTCTCATTTTGTATGATTATTGATCTTGTTTCTGAATGGGCCCATTCAGGAGGTTTGCAGACTTGATCCAGATTTCTTGTTTTCTATGGATCCTAATTTCATTCTCACTGGAAAAAAATACTGGATATAAAGTCAGAAAACCTGGAGTCAAATACTAATCCAGCCATTTATCAAGGACAAGCCATTTTGGGTCTCTGGCTCTCCATTTCTTGATGTGTAAAATGAAAGAGTATGTTTAATTGACTTCTAATGTCAACTTTAAATCTATTATCTTAAGATCTGTGAGTTCTCAGTTCATATCCATCATGCTCCTCCTACTACACAGCGCTTTGTTGATAATATGTCACAGTCCATTTGTGTCCATCATCATCATCATTATCAGCATCATTATCCATCTGTGTTATCCCTTCCTCCTCCCCAACATCATCACTCACATTTTTATAGTCCTTTAAGGTTTGTATTGTGCTTCACATCATACGTCTCTCCATTTCTCTTTGCCTGGCCTGCAATTTTAATTCATCAGAGATTATGGTGGTCCATAACTCACTGTAAGAGAGTTGAGTGTTGATTATATAGGCAGCTAGGTGGTATAGGAGATGGAATATTGAAGTTGGAATCAGGAACACCTGAAATAAACTCTTGCCTCAAGTACTTCATACCGGGCTGACCCGGGGCATAGCATTTAACTTATTTTACCTCAATTTTCTTAAATAAAATAGAGCTAATACTAATATTCCCCCATAGGATTGTTGTGAAGATCAAACAAGATAATGCATATAAGATCCTTCATAAACTTTTTTTCTTTGTAAACTTTGAAATGCCATTTGAATATTAACTATTATTTATATCAACAATCTCTCTGAAAAAGTCTAATAAAGGAGAAAGGGGATAAAGGGAGGAAAAAAGCCAAGTGAAAGCTATAAGTAGAGCAATGAATTTCTTCAGAGAACTCTATCAGGTAGATAGAGACAAGAAGAGATGTTTCATTCCCATTAATACCCTAAAGGAGGTATGCTAATTTCACTCCTTCTGGAAACTATTCAGTTATTATGCAGTATCATTATTTAATTTAAACATTTAAATTAATGTTGGGCTATATCAGTAGATGCAGTGAAACTTAGAAATCCAGAAATAATGACTACTGGGATGTTGATATTTTTCCAAAGGCCAGAGTTAATTACAAATTTGTCCTAGGAAATGAGGCATCAAAGGAACAAGACAGAGAGATGGAGATTGTGATTTCAAAGTTTCTTCAAGGCATTGGGTGGATTATGACTCGAAAATAAGATAAGGGAAAATGGGAAGAGTTATTAATTTTAGTAGCATAAAAATAGATTTCTACTCAGATCTGTCTTAGATGTGACAAAGGTTTAAGGGTAGTTTCTCTTCTTGCTTCATTTCTTATAGCTTGAGCTTAGCAGAAATCAGAGGGGAGGTTGATTTGGGGGAATGGGAAAAGAAGACCTTTTGACAAGTTTTGGACAGATTTAAACAAATAATATCTAATAAATTGGATGAAGTTTTTCTATAGCCGCAATTGTTTTTGTCTCTATACCAGTCTTCCATCTTTTTAAACAATTTGGTCATGCAAACTAACAATTTCTTCCTATATCAAGTGATACAGACATGCTATCTTCATATCCTTAATTCTTCTGTCCAGATTCTGGTACCAGAGTCACCTGTCTCTTTTCCTAATTTAGTCAGTCTTAAATCTTTCTGTAAAAGACATTTTCACATGACATAAAGGAAAGAATACTATTTCAGAAAACCTGACTTCAAATCCAGCCTCTGAAACTAGCTTGTGTAATCTCAGGGAAATCACTTAATAATTTTTTTCAGTATCAGTTTTCTTATTTGTAAAACAGGGATAATAATATTTGCGTTACCAACTTCTCGAGGATGTTGTGAAGAATGTATTAACTAAATCTTAAAGTACAAGTGCGATTGTCTTAACCCTTACTTGCACTAACAGGGTCAAGTCCCTAGACTGGGTTGCTATATTCCCACAGGCTCTAGAATTATCTATGAAGTCTTTCAGGGTATTTATCTATTGCTACACAGCTCACAGGCCACTGCTGATATGCTTCCCACAATATTTTTCAGTTGATAGCAATTAGTTAACCAGACCTAAATGGTTTTTAGAAAGACATATTTATTAAAGTGGTTTAAAACACTCAAAAATTCAAAATTCAAAAAAATTCAAAAGTCTTGTGCCTTCTCTTCCACCAGGATGTACTGAATTCAGGAGAAAGTACTTTGTACATTGAGAGTACATATGGCAAAGAGTTCCCTAAGTCCTTCTATCAGATGTTCCAAGAAATTCATGGTAAGCATGATGTAGCTTTTTTTTTTTTTTAACTAGGCACCTTATAGAGCCATGAATCTGCCTCCACATTGTACCTAATCTGTTCTTGGCTCTGTATACAGACATTGCCACCAGTTGCTGTAATTCCAGGGAGTGGAGAGATAATCAAAGAATTCATGGGAAGATGGAATTTCAAAATTCTCTGAATGTTGAAAGTTCACTTGGTCCTTCTCCAGCCAAGGGGGAAAGGGAGGACATCTGAGGTGAGAAAGAAGCAGAGGCATTTCCCAACTTTCCCCCTTTCTCCATCCCCAAGTGAACTTTTTTTGAACTAAGTTTAAAGATTTAATTGATTTTTTAACTAATATATGTTCTCACCTCATTTAAGGAATTAGTTATTTTAGGGGAGGTGAAGTGGTTTGGTTACTTTGTTTGATTATATACTTCCAGAGCTAAAACTGGAAGGTTGAGCAGGGGGCTTAGATGAGTATGTATACAACAATATGGTATAACATGGTTGATGTGCTTAAGAGAAATGTCATGGATTTGTCTGGGATGGATATGGAGAAGTCATAATTTATAAACCTAGAGCCCCAGATTGGGATTCAGAGTGGTGGATTGGAGCAAGATGTTGGAAGAAGAAGGCATAGCTTTCAGAAGGCTAAGAAATATCATGGATGGTCAGGATTTAGACTAAATATGGAGAATCTTTGCTTTTGTTTATTTGGATACAGAATACAAATAAGTATATAAGTAATTGTATTCTAAGAAGACATATAATGAAAATGTATGCATGAATCAAATTTTTGTAAGCCAAATCACATTTTAAAATAAACTTACATTATATTTTCAGGAATATATAACTTATTTTTTATTGATCTTGAATCAGTAGTGCCTTTTGATACTTTGTCTTTAAGTTTCTTTTCCTATATTTTATTTACTTTTGCCTTTTATTCACCTTATTTTCAAATAGTGGGCAAAAAAGTTATCCATTCCATTTTCTGACTTTTCCCATTATGGTTTTGATATATTGTAGGTCAGCATAAAAAATTAAATGGGACTTTGGGAGAAGTTTTGCAGAAGTCACAGATAATACAAAAAGAAATTAGAAACTCAGAAATGCACAAAATATAAGTATTTCATTGATATTATATGATATCAACAATAAAAAGAAAATATTCAAACTTTTCCTTTGGTACAAAGGAAGGGTTAAAATAATTTAAATGGATTTTCTAGATCAAGCTCAAGATCAAGAGGACGCATACTCCTAATCCCAGCAATGTGGAAAGTATAATTATACTTAATGCTCAAATTCACTAGAGAATCTATTAAATTAAACTTATAGATATGCTTATTAGAGTGAAGAATCCCTTTGCAATCACTATCTATTTCTTTTTGTAAAAATATATTTTCTTAAAACATGATAAACTTCTTGTGCAAATTGTGGAGAGGATGTAAACTAATGACCAAGTTACCTATAACTGCAGGCAAATCTGGATAAATACAAATAATATTTGCCTTGTAAGCCTAAGAGACAAGTCTGAACTGCAACCTAAAACAGAAAAGGAGTTTCATGAATTTCTGTATAAATAGGATGTTAGTTGTCCTTCAGATCCCAAATAGCCTTTTCCTTTCCTTAAGAGGATTTTTGCTAGCTAAATACATACCTTTGGTGATCAAGATGTGTCACTGCAGCCAGCACTATATCACTTATTCAATCCTTTTCCTCATTGTAGTCTCAGCATCTATTGTATTTTTGTTGTTGATGTTTTTTTTTTAACCAACTGTAAATTGTAAGTGCTGACATTTTTCAATTCTAAATCATGAGAATCAGAGCTGTCCTTCCAGAATTCTGTGGGGAAAGGTTTATGGGAAGAGAAATAGGAGAAGAGGGAAGGACTGTAACTAAACAAGGAGAAAGAAATTGTGCAGGTGACTGGGTGGGGAGGGACAATGGGAAGAGTTAGACTAGTGAAACAAGCCAGAGGTTGAGTTTAGAGAAAATAAGTTTTGTGAATTTTGGAAGAAATTGAGAAAATTTGAAGGAAAATAAATTCTAGGCTCAAATATTGGCTTAGAGTTTATTTTTAGGCTGGAATAGGATCAAGGAAAATTAAGAAGCTTTTAAAGAATTAAGGTAGTTTTGAAAATAGAACCTCAAGGATAAGAAGATAGGTGACAAGACAAAACAAGATAAGAAAAAGAAAGTGAAACAATTTGAAGGTAAAGCACCTTGTTAGAGTGGATTTGTAGGTGGGGGACAAACTGATAAAAGAGCTAGGTTAGTGGAATGCTAACATGAAGACTCTGGGGCTGTAAATTTATTAAGTTTAAGGAAATGAAGCTGAGTGGAGTTGTCCAATTTTTAAAGAGGTGATAATTAACTTAATGGTTTTAATCAGATACCTAGGGTTGAGGAATAAACACCCAATGTAGTTTTAAAAATGATTGAAATCTCAACAGTTAAAGAAGGTTGAAAATTATGTAGTAACTTGCATTAAGCGTATGATGTTCTGCCACAGTCTAATGCCACAGTTCTATACAAGTGTGGACTCATCTACCTGTTGGAGAAGAAGGAGAAAGGAGAACAAATAGCTCACTACAATTTAGGTTGTTAGGGAGAATAAATATCCCTGAAGGAAATATAAGTGAGGCTTCAATGGATTTGAAGTGAGGAAATTTGATCTTCTCAGGATGATAGAAAGTGGAAGTGTTATATAGAAGAGAAAGAGAAAAGGACAACTAGACAATTAAAGTTTAGAAAAATATTTGAGGTTTTTCCTTTAAAAAAGGAGGAGGAGAAGGTAAAGAAGAGGAAGAAGAAGGAAGAGGAGGAGGAGGAGAAGAAAAGTTGGATGCTTTGATGAGGAAGAAGATTCTTGTTCTTCAAAGAATGACACAATAGAGCTACAAAAGTTCTCTAGTGAGAGATAATCCAGTAAAGGGAAGAGAAAGAAGGGTGTTAATAGTTGATTTTCTGCTGAGGGAGTGATTTGTATACCTGTTAACAACAGACATCATTTTTCTGCCCAGGAAATGTTTTTAATACATTAGAGTGAATCTCTCAAAAAGGAGTTATCAAAATGAATGACAGTTATCTACTTCTGGTGATACACCAGATGATACTTTCAGGAAAAACACACCTAAAAAAGAACTTCCAGTGGTTATGAAATCAGAGGCAAGAAACTAAAGACTATAAAAGCACAGATTGCATTTTCTTCATTATTGACTATTAAGATTGCATTAGATTGGTTTAGGAAGTGGTATTTGAGAATGGGATTTAAATTTTTGGAGCAAAACATGTAATATAGAGATGACAGATTCCTGATCATTCATAGAATGACTATTCTATGAATTCTATAAAGGCTAGTAAGAAGATATTTACTGAGTGTTGTGTCTTAATCCAAAGGGCTTTAAACTAAAAAATATTGGAGAGGGAGAAGACTGCCTGTTTGTACTCCTAGTTGTATATCATCAGAGCAGCTACAAAGAAGAAAGGAAAGTGACAGTTGAGACACCCAGAAGTTCACAGAAGACAACATTCAAGAAAGGAAAACGTATGACTTCAAATGCCTACGGTTTAAGCAATAAACAAAAAGTAGAGGTCATAAAACAAAGAGATAAACTTGACCTCATAGATATCGCTGAGATTTGGTGAGATGAAACTCATTACTGGGCCATGGCTTTAGGTAGATATATTTAAAAGAAATAGGACAAATAAAAGGTATGGTGGTGGATAGCATTGGATATTAAGAAGGTTTACTTTTTTGAGGAAATCCAGCAAGGGAGTGACGGGGAAAGCACGACAGAATACTTGACAGAAGGCCAATGGAGAAAGAAGCAGAGTGATTTTGTCTCTGGAGTGCATGTGTTATAGACTGCTAAGCAGATCTCAAGTCTGGCATAGAAATATGATATAGTAGTGATGAGAAATTTCATGTATTGAGACAAGTGCTAGAGTTCCCTCTTGATCAAAAGTAGAACAGCTAATAACTTCTTAGCTTGATTTAGTGATCATTTCATCTTTCAAGAAGTAGAGGAACCAACCATGGGAAATATTATTCTATTAGTAAAAACTAATAGGGAAGAGCTGATTGCTGGAGTGGAAATGGTAGAAACTGGGTGTGGGGTGGAGTGACTATTCCTTCCTAGAATTTGTGAAGAGCAGGAGAAGAAATCCAGACATAGTCTCACATGAACCTTTGATTATAGGGGAAGTAGATTTCAAAAGGTTCTGAGAAAGAATAGTTAGGACCTCATGGTTTCATGCTACAGGGGAAATTTAACCCAGTAGAAAGAAGAGATTCTCAAAAATGAAAATCTAAAGACCTAAAAAGAAAGAACTCCAACAAGGAAGCCACATCATCCACTTGAACTGTAGTAAGCAAATCTTATAGTAGAACTCAGGATAACTCTCAGAACAAGGCAAACCAGCCTAAATAGCTCTTTACTTACCATCCAATTAGATTACACCATCTCTTCCTAAACAGCATGGCACTTGCAAAACTCATCATTGCCCTTTATGCTTTTCTTTCTCAAGCCAGAAAAGGGAGCAAATAGTTGCTTCTGAGAGGCTTCATTTCTCTTAAATTCTAGGTTAGATAAAGGGAACTGAGACTTTTTTCCAGTGAGCTCCAGGTCAACTTCCGTTAGCCAATCAGACACTATTAGGTTTCTTCTCAGCTTCCTGATCCTGCCACTGGTTTGTTTAAACAGCTCTGACAATGATTTTTTTTTTGAACCTTACAGAGTCCTTCATTCTCTCCATCATGTCCTCAGTGAATTAAATAAGAGCCTCATGGTAGTCAGTGAATCATGCTTCATTTATGATATAAGCTCTATATGCCATGGAGCCAACAGTCCTGATTTAATCCTTTTTTTACTCCAATGTGCTATATGATTTATTTCCTTTTTCAAATTCTACCTCACCAAAAAGACCTGTAATCTCAATTATTAATCAGTTTTCAAAACAGTTGTCATTTCAGTTTTCTTGAGGACATTGGTTTTTATTCTCACACTTTATCAATTAATAATAATAAATAATAACTAGCATTTATGCAACACTTTAAAGTTTGCAAAGTGCTTTATATATATATATATAATTATCTCATTTGATCCTCACAATAACCCTTAACATAGGTGCTATTATTAATATCCTCATTTTACATACAGATACACACACACACACACAATATGACAGTGAATAGAAAACCAAACTTAATGTCAGGAAGATCTTATTCAAGTCCCATTTGTGATGCAAACTGGCTCTTTGACCTCATCAAAACATTTAAATTTAGAGAACTTCTCAGGCAACTCAAAGATTCTAAATTGTTGAGTAAGTCCCAGTCTTTATTGGTAGAGGAAGTTTCCAAACTGAGTTCTTTATGCAAATGAAATTATAGGTCCAATACAATATATATGTGCATGAACATATACATATACATACATGTTTGTATATATAAATATGTATGTGTTTGTATAAAACAGGTATAATATATACAAACATGTATATGTGTGTACATATGCATGTCCATATAATACACATATACATAGAGATAAGCATTCGTAAATGTGCATCACTTCTTTGTTGAGTATGAGGATATTAGACTTGATGCAGCCTCTGAAGTCATTTTCAGCTTTAAATCTCTCTGTCTGTTTGTCTTGTCTCTCTCCCTTCCCTATTTCTCTATCTCTGTCTCCCCCTCTATTCCTTTCCCCTGCCTCTTTTTTTGCAACTTTCCTTTCCTTTTCTCTTTTCCCCATTTTTCTTTCTCTCTCTTTCCTTTTTTCTCCCTTTCTTTCTCCTTTTCTCAGTGTGTGTATATGTACTATATATGTGTGTCTATAGATACACACATACATATATATGTATATTTCTGTATATATGTATACATTCACACATAAATATATTTTAGAGCAGGGGTTTTTAACCAGGAACCCATTAAGTTGTTTTTCTTTTTAATATTCTGATAACTGTATTTTAATAGAATTGGTTTCCTTTGAAATCTTATATATTTTATGGAATTAAAAGCATTCTTCTGAGAAGGGATCCACTGATGTCACCACTGATGTTCAGAGGATCCATGAGGATATATAAATGATGATTACCCCCTGGAACCAGAGAGTAGATGAGGCACTAAATTGGAAAGTCCAGGAGGGAGTACCCACTATGGTTTTTGTCATGGTGGTAGAGTGGAATGTATTTAGAATTGAGTCTGGGGGACAGTTTCTACTTTGCCTATTCTCTCCCCAGGGCCTTGAGCTCAGTGTGAGGAAATGATCTGAGGAGGGAAGAAGGAGGGGGAGGGTGGCCACTCAGAAACATTAATTTATATTCATTGAAAATTTAAAGGGCTTTGGGAGGCTAAGACTCAGTCTGTGTTGAAGGAGCAGCTGAATAATTCTCTAGTCAGCCAGTTATAAACCCCAGTTCTTTTGAATAATCGAGTAAAAACAAAACAAAAACAAGGGAAATGATTCCTCTTTTCTGTGAGGTTGAGAGATTTCATTCCATATACAGCCCTATTATTGAGAAAAAAAGTGAAATAATGCTAGAGAAAGGGACATTAAGAATCTCTTTATACTAGTCCTTCACTACTGAAATGACCTTGTATTTATTTTGTCTATACTTAAATGTTTTTATGTTGTCTCACAGACAGAATGTAAGCTTGAAGTAAGAAATTATCACTTTTGGTCTTTATATCCTTGATATCAATCAAAAAGAAATGGGATTGTGTGATTGATTCCATTTAGTCCTGAGTAAGATAGGAAAAAAAAAAAAAAAGGACACATCTTCCTTTAAGATATTTGTTTACTTCATAGCTAAATATTTTATACATAATATGTGCTCTAGAAATTTGTGTGGACTAGAATGGAGTTTTATTTTTTCCTAATTAAATTAAGTTCTGAAGAATGGCGAGCATGTCTAGTCACTGCATACTGAGGATGAATACTTAATATGATTTTTCCAAAGCCCCTTATGTGAATATATAGTGCTCATTCTTACCAAGAAAATTATGTAGTTAATAAATGAATTGACACTGAACCATTAGTGGAAGGAAGAACCAGGGACTTAAGCAGAATGAATTATTTATTCAAATAATAGTTTGATGATATATCTCTGATCTGTTTTATTTATTTTAGAAAATGTGTGGTGGAGTGGCTTAAGTATTAGACTGAAAGTCAGGAAGTTCTGGGTTTGAATACAGGCTTTATTCTGGATTCCCTTTACCATGTCACAGCTCTTTATGCAGAAGTTTCGTGGCAGCCCTGGTATTCAAACACTGGAAGTATCCTGTATATTGTTCCTCTGATTGGATAATTTCATAGAACCTCCATTTAAGGAGAGTTCTCAGGTTGGATGTGCCTCATTCCTCTTCAGACTATATACACCCCCCTGCCATGTACCTTTGTCATTCTCCTCTCCTGACTTTCAACTTCCTTTTATGTGTTATCTTTACTCATTAGGATATAAACTACTCTTTTCCCTTGTATTTGTATTCCCAACATTTGGCATATGTTTGGCATTTAGTAAGAACTTAATAAATGTTTATTGACCGACTGGTATTTAACTTCTTTGAAACACTGCTTCCTGGTCTGTAAAAAATTATAATAATGCCTTCCTCACAGGGTTATTGTGAGGGTCAAATAGGATAATGATAGTGATAAAATGGCACTAAATTAAAAAATGATTATGGTTTGATTTCTAATTGAACTAATTTAATGGAGATTCTATTTGGCGGTTCAGTTTAGGGATCAACAATTAATTAGTAAAATCTCATTTTAGATGAGTAGGAAAGTATTAGCTTTTGACTCACCAGTCTGACTTTATCTAATCAGTATTTAAGTCGAACCCTGTTTCTTCAGATTTCAAATCCAAGATTTAACTCATCATATTAAGCACTGAGAGAAAAGGGTAGAAATACCATCTGTGGATAAATAACTTTTTTTTTTTTTTACAATTTTTTACAACTTTATAATTTTTCTTTCACAACTAAGTAAAGAGGCACATGGTGCCAAATTGTTTGAAAATGGGACATAGTTTGCCATATGTTTAGGTTTTTGTTCTTCATCAGTGAAGGTGACACTGTGTCATTCATTGTCCTACTGCACAAAATCAGTTTTTGTTGTTGTTTGGTCATTTTCAGTCACTCCATTTCTCATTTGGGGTTTTCTTGAATTGAGTTGCTGTTTTCTTCTTCAGATCATTTTACAGAGAAAGAAACTGAAGCAATTAGGATTAAGTGATTTATCCAGAGTCACTCAGGTGATTAATGTCCCAGGCCAGATTAGAACTCAGGAATATCTTCCTAACTCCAGGCCCAGCATTGTACTATGTCATTACCTAGCTGCCATAGAGGGCCCAAATCAATTACATCCATTCAGGAAGTGAGGCTCTGAGACTGAAAAATGAATGATTTTGTTTTTTAGGAAGTGTGTAATCCATTTTAAGGATGTACAACCTGCTAACAAGCTACATGCACACATTCTGGGGGGAAGATGTCTAGCAAATTAAAATAACAAATGTGGTATGTGTATTAATGCTTTTGGGGTAGTTTTATATTTTCACTGTTTAACTTCAAGCTGTTTTATAAGTAATTTTGAAGTCTTGATACAAACATTTATTTATTTTTTAAATAACTTTTTATTTACAAGATATATGCATAGGTAATTTTTCAGCATTGACAATTGCCAAGCCTTTTGTTCCAATTTTTCCCCTCCTTCCCCCCACCTTCTCCCCCAGATGGCAGGTTGACCAATACATGTTAAATATGTTAAAGTATAAATTAAATACAAAATAAGTATACATGTCCAAACAGTTATTTTGCTATACAAAAAGAATCAGATTCTGAAATAGTGTACAATTAGCTTGTGAAGGAAATAAAAAATGCAGGTGGACAAAAACAGAGGGATTGGGAATTCTATGTAATGGTTCTTAGTCATCTCCCAGAGTTCTTTCCCTGGGTGTTGCTGGTTCAATTCATTCCTGCTCCATTGGAACTGATTTGGTTCATCTCATTGCTGAAGAGGGCCATGTCCATCAGAATTGATTATCATATAGTATTGTTGTTGAAGTATATAATGATCTCCTGGTTCTGCTCATTTCTCTCAGCATCAGTTCATGTAACTCTCTCCAGGCCTTTCTGAAATCATCCTGCTGGTCATTTCTTACAGAACAATAATATTCCATAATATTCATATACCACAATTTATTCAGCCATTCTCCAATTGATGGGCATCCACTCAGTTTCCAATTTCTGGCCACTACAAAGAGGAATGCCACAAACATTCTTACACATACAGGTCCCTTTCCCTTCTTTAAAATCTCTTTGGGATAGAATCCTAGGAGAAACACTACTGATCCAAACATTTATTAAACCACCATGAGCTACAAAGTGGGCTTTAGGCTACAATCATGCTATCTCATACTTATATAGGATGCCCCAAAAAGTCTTAGGGCAGTTTTAAGTGATCCACTGTGCCATCTAGCTGCACCTATATTCATTTTCCAATGCAACCATCAGATCACCATACTGAGAGTTAAAAGAGATAGGCTAGTATGGATGTTCATGATATTCTCATTCTTTTTGGAAGGCCCAGTTTGGGGGCAATGGTACGTACATCAAAACTGATTCCCAAATCAGAGTCCCTAGCTAGGCAAATCCATATATACTCATTCATATATACATGTATATGTATTTTATATTCAATGTATATGTATAAAGGCACATACACACGTACAGATCTATTTGTAAAAGATATAACAGGAATTCTAACATGGTGTGCTATAGGGGTAGAGACAATTGATGCCATCCATTTCCTCCCTAATGCTTCCTTCATCTCGGTGTGAAAGTGAGACCTTGAGACCTGGGCCAGGAGAGTAAAAGCTGTGATAGATCTGAGAGGTAAATTGGCTTTTATTGCCAGCCTAGAGTATGTACACTGAGGACCAGCCTAATCTTTTGGGCTAGAACTCTGATCTTATGACAGGTGTACTGAGGGAGGAAGAGTTTGTAATCTTAATCAACAGAGTCATTGCCCAAGTGGGTGAGACCAGAGATCTTTGAAATTTTGAAATATATAGTAGCCTTTCAATAGAGGATAGAATGGTCACTCCCTGGGATACTTTGCCAAATCACAGAACCTTAGACTTGGGAAGAGATCATAGAAATATGGATCATTAGTCCATATCATCCTTAAACAAGAATCTCTTCTATAATAAACTTAACGGGGGGCAGCTAGGTGGCTTAGTGGATAGAGCATCAGCCCTGAAGTTCGAATCTGGCCTCAGACACTTAACACTTTCATGGCTGTGTGACCCTGGGCAAGTCACTGAACCCCAATTGCCTCAGCAAAAATAAATAAATAAATAAAATATAATAAAATTAACAAATGGTCATCCAGTTTTTTCTTGAAGGACTCCAAAGGCAATCAAACTATGATACTTTCCTTCTTTCTATGATTTCTCACAGTGTCTACCCCTGACTTTTAATTCTACCCTGTAGAAATAACCATAACAAATCTATTCCTTCTTCCTCAAATAGCAAGTATCCCATTCTCACTTAAGTCTTTTTTTCTCAGGTCAATACCCGAGTTTCTTTAACTGATTTTCATATCTAGGGGGCATGTTGAATAGAAAGCGCCCAGCCTGGAGTCAGGCAGTCTTGAATTCAAATGTGACCTCGGACATTTACTAGTTCTGCAAGTCTCTCTCAGCAAGTTTCTTCATCTATAAAATGAGGGATAATAATAGCATCTACCTCCCAAGGTTGCTGGGAAGATCAAATGAGATAATAATTGTAAAGTGCTTGGCATAAATCCTGGAGTATAGTAAGCACTATGTAAATATTAATTCTTATTATCATATGGTATAAATTCAAGTCCTTTGACTATCAGCACAGTACCTATTTCACAGAATGTGTTCAATAAATGTTTTACATATAATCTATTTATTTATAGATCTGTCAATCTATTTATCTTTTTATCTATCTATCCTACTTGCAAGTTTGTTAATGTCATCCTCAAAATGCTCAGAATAAAGTAAAATATTCCAGATCAAGGATATATAACCTCAAGGCCATAAATTTGTTTTAAAATAAAACAAAACATTTTTGACAAATATATTTCAACAAATTGTTTCCCTTTATAATCCCATGTATTTTATTTTGTGTCTTTGGTTGTTTGGTGTCCTTCATTCTTGATCTGAACTTGGAACACTCTACATGAACATTTGGAGTAAAGAAAATTCTAAATTTATAATCTCCTGGGTTTTTTTTTTCAGCTACCTCAATTTGGCTTCATTCTCAGAACACAGCACTTTCTTTGATGCAGGCATTCCTGTGCCAATCTCTCCCATGTCTCACAATTGACACAAAGTTCTTCAGAGAGACCTGGAAAGGATCCTACTTTGCATGTGTGCACTTAAAAACCTCCTTAAGAATGTATCTTTAGGTTTTGCTAGACTATTAAAGAGCTTTATGACACAAAACAGGTTGAGAACCCTTATTCTAGACATAGTCTGACAGAGACAGAGTATAGTGATATTATGACCTCCTATTAGCCTCTCTTAAATCCCATTTTATTATTTATAAAATGGTAATAATGACACATACAAAAATACTTCACAGAGTTGTAAATTATAAGGTATGTAAATGTGAGCAGTCATTAGTATTGCTATTATTATTAGGGGGCTCTTTCCTTCCTTTCTCTCTGTAACTGACTTACCAAGAATTAACAGTACCTCCACTAACTCCCATGCACTGCTACTCACATAGTAGATGCAGGGAAAATGCCTTCTCTGGTACATAAAGCTTTGAAGGGTTTTGTAGGGGGACATAGAGATGAAAATCAAGAAGAGATGAAGTATTAGAAAGATTATGGGCTTTGGACAAGAGAAGCTGGATTCAAATCCTGCCTCCATTGTAGTATATGTAATCTTTTACATTATATATATATATATATATATATATATATATATATATATAATACATATATATTACATTACATATATATAGTATATATGTAACCTTTGGCACATCACTTCAGCTATAGAATGATGGCATTGATTGGATGGCTGCTAAGATTGCTTCTAGCTCTGTATGATCTTGTAACATTGTCTCTGACTTCAAGGAATGTATCTATCTCCTCATGTGGGGGATACATTATCCACATAGATCTGAGGCACTGTTCTTTTTATTCTCTCTCAGCATCTCTCTGAATCAAGGAGCTAGTTGATGAGCTAGAAAAAGTATCATCTCCAGCCACAAAAAGAAGGGAAGTATTTGGGGTGTATTAAATTCACAATATGAGCTTCACAAATTTCAGGTTTCAACCAACTCAGTCCTTCTTTTCTCTATCTAGTTCTGAGATCCTGACAGACTCTTAAACAAAATGTGGTGAATCTTGGATATTTTTTTCCTACGTTTTTCTGCTGACTGATAGTTGACCGTGAAGAGCTAATTAGTTCTGCTATCCCTCTCATGTACGAATTATAAATTCAGGTCTGTGCTCACACTGAAAGTACCACTTACAATTATTTATCAAGTGTTCTAAAATCTTCAGATAAACAGGCTGTATATATAGAGAATGATATATTGGTTCCTCTTTCTGGAGTTCTTTGTTTCCCAATGATCTTGCAGGTACAAATAGGATAACCCCAGCCTCAGTTTCTCTAGATGGATGGTTTCTGAGTCCTAACCTTGTTGTAGCACATCAGATGTACCTGACATATTCATTAATCCAGCATATACTTAGGGACTCATTAACCCTTTTGTTTCTTTTTCTTCCTACTACTTCCAGTTCTACTTTAAAGAAATGCAAATGAAAAAGAGAAAACACTGAACTATACATTCATGTAATTAAAGCTATTAAAATAGTAGTGAAAATATGTTTAAGAGAATTGCATATGCTTAACCTCTATTGGATTACTTGTTGTCTAAGGGAGTGGGGAGGTGGGAAGAGAGGGAGAAAAATATGGAATAGAAGGTTTTTGCAAGGGTGAATGTTGAAAACTAACTTTGCATATATTTTGAAAAATAAAAAGCTATCATTAAAATAAATAAATAATTAAAATAACAGTGAGTAGGAATTGGTCCCCACACTTGTGTAGTACAATCTGGACAAGTCAATTTAACAATAATTCAGTATCTTTGAACCTCAGTCTTTTTCCCTGTAAAATGAGAATAATATTTTAATATCCCTCTCAACAACTTCTTATATGTCAGTTTTCTTGATTCCTGCCTCTGTTACTTTCCCACAATGCCTTATAGAAGAAGCATTGAATTTAGAGTCAGAGGACTTCAGTTTGCAATTCAGGCCTGGTATTTACTCCTTAGGTTAATGTAAAGTCATTTTACCTTCTTCTCACCTAATAAATGAGAAGATTAGAAGAGATATCTTCTGATTAATTCCTGCAAAATCTCAGCAGGGATACCCCCTGCTGACGTATCCCCAATAGATGAACACTGTCTCCTCCCTCCCCCTCACTCCTACCTTAGTTTCCAGTTTGGGGCTTCCATGAAAAGAGCTGCTATTATTTTTGTACATATCTGTCCTTTCCATGATGATTATTATTAGTGATAATAAGTGATTTCACACAGCTGAAATCTGTCTGAGATTGGATTTGAATTCAGGTCCTCCTGATTCCAAGGCTCGTGCTCTAGTCATTGTACCATGTTTGGTACATAGAGTCTCCTTAATACATGTACCTATACTAGGTGAGGGAACCATATGTCCTGAGAGATGCTCAAGTATTAGTGGGGATGGAGGGGACAGCAGTGGAGTGACTTAAGCTCCTGAAAATGACTTTCTGAAGTGGCTGTACATTTTCCTGGACAACACTGAGTTCCTGTAATCAGACTCCAGGTAAAGCCACTTTACTTTCTGGGCCACAGGTTATTCTTGTTTTTTAAAAAACACATAGTAGGAAGTTTTATTCTGAAAACAACTTCAAGGCCAAAGAAAACAACTTCAGGGTTAAAAGTAATGGAATTGTAAAGTGCTATTGCACATGGCTTCAGATTAGGACATAGAATAAATATATATATTTTTTTCACATGTCAAACAAGAGTTTTCATTCTGAAACAGTTAACATTGATACAGACATACAGAAAGGAAAGGAGAATTAAAGGTTCAATAAGAATCTTCAGTAAATGGTATTTTGAATACTGAGATATGTTGCTATTTGTTCTTATCACTTTAATAACTAATTAAGAACTGAAATGAGGACTTTATTAATTAATGAGATGGGATGGTCCACATTTGTAGAGCTGCCTTTGAAGTCAGAGGACATGAGCTCAAATTTTAGGGTGCACTACTGACCTGTGTGGCCTTAAGCAAATTATTTAATGTCTTTGGGCTGTGATTTATCCATCTGTAAAATCAGAGAATTGAACTAGGTGATTTCCCAGGTCCCCCCTGGTCTATGAGGCTATGACAAAAAGATATGAAGTATGTGGATTGTTTGTTTTTTTGTTGTTTTGGGGTTTTTTGCTTTCTTAGGAAAGATTTTTTTTATACTCTTTCAAACCATATTTTCAAAGGTAATTGTTTATTCCTTTTAAGATTTGACCTCATTTTCTTCCTTCTTGCTTTTCCTCATAGTTTTTTCTTTCTCCATTTTTTCCTTATCCTTCTTTCTTAGTAATTTATAACTAGACAGACATATTTGCTTTTTGTAACCATCTTTTAAAAATTTTAATATTTAATTTTTTTCCAATTACATGTAAAAACAATTTTCAATCTTCATTTTTTACAATTTTGAGTTCCAAATTCTCTCTAACACTCCTTAAGAAAACAGCAATTTGATAAAGGTTATGTCTGTCATGTAAAACATATTTCCATATGTAACCATCTTTTAAAATTCATCTGCAAGTGACTAAAACTGTCAAGGAAAGATTAAAGAAGGGTAGTGCTTACAGGAAATGAGGAAAGACTCCTTTAAGGAATTCTAGATTGGAGCATCTAAGAGTTCAGTACAGAAAGCATAAGATTTGCTAAAGTCCTAAATTCTGAATTCTGTGCTTCTCCTGTGTCCAGTTTCACATCCCATCAGGCTAGATGTTATAACTATCATGACTGAGTTCAGGACCACTTTACTAGATCATATTTTCATTGCTGACAGAAGTAGGCAGATGGGATTACTGAAACCTCAGCATAATTAGAAGCAATAAAAATAAACCTTTTTTGACACCCTTGCTCTATACTAGAAATAATTCCAGTCTGCTACATCCAAAGGCACAACAACCAGGGCAGAAGGCTGGTTAGAACAGAGGGAAGTGTGTCAGCATTTTTGTATTTACTTTGGAAATCTGTCTTCCTGCAGGAATTTTCGGTTGTATATTCCATAATGAAATTTTATCTTCTATAAGGCACAGAGAGACTCATGATAAGAATATTTTTCTCTCCTTAGTTTTGCTCACACAGTCAGTGCTATTGGCTTCAGTCCAGATTTATGGCCATAAAGGCTAAAAGGTACCAGCGGAAAATTCTCTCTATAATTACTTATGTTTATATGTATGCATAACTATTTGTTATGCACATTTATACACATTTGTACAAAATTCTTCCCTACAATCTTATCTCCTTTTTGGTGAGGATTCATATTTTTCTTTCTAGAATATTGGGATCTTAGACATTTGGATCTAGAAAAAGGACATAAGACCAAATGCTTAGCTATAGTCACCAACTAATAATGATGGTCCTTCAAAGCAGAACAAGTCAATCTAAGTCACAAACAACTATATAAAAATGCTCCAGAAAAATACAAATTAGAGCAACTCTGAAGTTCTGTTTTATTCCTAACAGATTGACAAAGAGAAAAATGGCAAGTGGAGGGTCTATGGGAAAACACAAGTGCACTATTGTTTGTGTTGTGAATTCATCAGGTCATTCTGGAAAGCAATTTGAAATTATGTCCTAAAAGTTGCTACATTTATACATACATTTTGGTCATTACTAGGCTTATTCCCCAGAGAAGTGAAAGCCAGAAGCAAAGGACAGGAGCAACATGGTACAATGACTAAAGCACCAGCCTTGGAATCAGGAGGACCTGAATTCAAATCCAATCTCAGATACTTAACAACCCTTATAGCTGTGTGATTCTGGGCAAATCACTTAACTTTAATGTCTCACTAATAATAATCATCATGGAAAGGACATATATATGTACAAAAATAATAGCAGCTCTTTTCATGGAAGCCCCAAACTGGAAACTAAGGTAGAAGTGAAGAGGAGGGAGGAGACAGTATTCATCTATTAGGGATAAGTCTATAAATAAATTATGGTAAATAAATGCATGGCTGAGTTCAGCAGGAGGCAGAGGCTTCCACGTGTTTTCAAGATTTAGCTTCATCCATCAAGTGCCACGGCCAAGGCTGTTAACAGTGCTCTACAAGAGATGCTGAAGACATCCATGATGGCTTAGCTAGTGAAATTCGTGAAGCTGCCAAAGCTTCAGATAAACTCCAAGCCCATCTTTATGTTTGTGTTCTTGCTTCCAACTGTGATCAACCTATGTATGTTAAGGTGTTTGAGGCACTGTGTGCTGAACATCAAATCAACTTGATTAAGGTTGATGACATCAAGAAGCTGGGTGAATGGGTAGGTTTCTGTAAAACTGACAGGAAAACCCTGTAAAGTGGTTGGCTGTAGATGCGTTGTTGTTAAGGATTATGGCATGGAATCTCAGGCCAAAGATGTCATCAAAGAATTGTTTTAAATGCAAGAAATGAGTAAAATAAAAGCTTTGGTCTGGAAAAAAAGGATGGAACATTTTTGTAGCAAAAGAAATAATAGTTTCAGAGGAAATTAGGAAGATTTTTATGTACAGTAAAATGAGCAGAACTAGGAAAACAAATTCTACATTGGCCACAACATTACAGAGAATGGCAATTTTGAAAGACTAGAACTTGGATAAATGTAATGATATATATATATATATATATATATATATATATATATATATCAAATGTAATCATATATATATATATATATTTGTAGTGCATCATCAATATGGGGATTTACTTTGGGAAACTAGAATATCTTAACTGGAGACATCCTGGACATGCTGTTCCTTAAACCAGATACCTCTATTTCCCAACTTCAGACTTTTTCACAGGCTATTTATCATCCATCGAAAGCTCTCCCTCCTCATCTGCATCTCCTGGTTTCCCTGGCTTCCATCAAGCCTCAATTAAAATTTCACTTTCTACAGGAAAACTTTCCGAAGTTTCCTCTATTGATTATTTCCTATTTGTCTTTATAGAGCTTATTAATACACAATTATTTGCATATTAGATTGAGAACACATCTTTCCCATTAGATTGTGAGCTCCTCAAATTCAGGGACTCTTTTTTACCTTAAAAAAAATCCCCAGGAATTAGAACAGTCCCTGACACATAATAAGTCTTTAATAAAAGTTTATTTACTGACTGACCATGCATATTTCTTTTGAGAACTTTGTTTTTAAGTTTTAGAAAAAAAATATTCAATGGTAGGGGTTGCAGTAGGAAGGACTGATAATAAATGCTTGGGAAAATAAATATTTTAAATGATTAAAAATAAATAAAATTAGAATAAAAGCCACAAAATTCAGGGGCAGTGAATATAGAAAATAGGAGATAAAAAATTTAGCAACAATTCACATTTATAAGGCATATGAGGCAGGAGCTCAAATTTTAATTATTCTCATTCTACTATGAGAAACTGAAGTTCAAAGAAATACAATGACTTGTCCAAGGTCACCCACTTAATAAATTTCCAAGCTAGGAATCAAATCCAAATCTTATTGATCTTGAATTAAGATTTCTTTCCATTATAATACTCTTTCACTGAAGAAATAGAATCAATCAATACTTACATTGATTAGTTAATTTAATTAAATTTGCTTGTTTTAATTAAATATTTGTTATGTGTCAGGTACTGTGCTAGACCCTGGGGAAATAAAGATTAAAATGACATAGACCCTGCTCTCTAGGAGCTTCCATTGTATAGGGAGAGAGAACACATATAAGAAGAAAAGACCTATGATTTCATTGGAATGGGGAACACCCAGGTAAGGGAACTGCTTCTACCAATTGGTCTGTGCCTTTTCTGTAACTCAACTGTCCTAAGGAGTTGCCTAGAGCATTGAGAGTTTGAGTGATTTCTCTGGAGACACGCAGCAGTAAGTGTCAGAGGGAGAACACAAACCTGTGTCTTCCTGGTTTCAGGAGTAGCTTTTGGGAATACTTGGGTTAGCAGTAGGAAGGGAGGGGTGAAGGCTTTATGTAGGAGGTAGCATGTGAGCTGAATTTTTTAGAAAGGTAGAGATTCGAGGTTGATGAAAAGAGCAAGTACATAGCAAAATATAGAATAACCAGTACAAAGATGTGAAATTAAGAGTCGACTATAAGGAAAAACGAGAAAATCAATTTAGTTAAATCCTAGAATGTGTGAAAGAGAATAATGTGTTATAAGGCTAGAAAATAACCTGGGGACAAGTTGGGAAGGGCTTTAAATGGCAAATAGAGGAGTGTACATTTGATCTTAGAGGTAATAGGTAGGGATCCATTGTAGTTTACTGAGCATGGAGTGATAGTCATTGGAAAGTCATTTTGGCAACTGAATAGAGAAAGGATGGGAGAGAAGAGAAATTTGAGTAGAGACCAATTAGGAGTTTATTACAAATAGCCCAGGTGAGAGATGAGGAGATGGGATCGTGGTCATATAAGTAGGATGAAAGAAATGAGTGCACTGGTACATAGTAGGCACTCAGTAATATTGATTAATTTGCAATTTTTCCTCATATTGCCTTGCCAAAAAAAAAAAAAAGAGTTTTTCTTCTGAAAGAATAAAATTTTGTAGCCGACTGTATATCTGGAATTGCCAAGATTGCCAATGAGAGCTTAACTTTATGCCACTTGTAATACTGACCTTTTATTATCCTAATACCTGGCCATTGAGAGGAAGGCAGAGTTCAACTGGCTCACTCGATATATAATATTTAGAATTCATTGCTTGTAACTACTCTTAGATTCCCTAGCCAGTTTTTTTGGATGACCTCATTGCTTAGATTTCCTGAGTTATTCTTTCTTTAAATGTCATTTCTAATATTTGTCAGGGAGACAAGAGGAATTTGCCCAGAGGAAGGTGAAATGACCTCATAAAATGCCTTGGATTCCTTTCTTTATGCAAAATATCATGACACATTTTACAGATCATTTGGAATGATGATTGGCTCTGAAAGGGATTCAACCCTTGGTTCTGGACCTTATACTGCCAGATTTCTTGGGTGAGGATATTAGTAAGCTGGAGAGCATTCAGAGCCTGAAAGACAGTATAGTAAGAAACCCTGGGATCATTCCATATAAGCATCTGTTGAAGAAAGTATTATAGGATGTTTATCTGGGAGAACAAAAGACTCTAGGGAGAGTTGATGAGATTTCAGAGGGAAGAAATTGAGAATTGTTCTTAGAATTAGAAGCAAAGTTTGGAAGTTCTGAATAAGCAGATTTTAGTTTAAGTGAAGAAAATTTTCCTAATAATTAGAGCTCTCTGATATCTCAGCAAATAGCGAATTTCTCCTCAGTAAGAGTCTTGTAGAAAAGTCTGAATGTGTGAACCTTTTGGAGGGGATTCTTGTTCAGCTGTGGAATGAATTCAAAGGCCTGTGAGATTCCTACCTATCTGTGAGGTCCCACCTATCCAGGATATTCTGTGAATTCTCTGAACCTTTGCCTCAAGCCCAGTATTTCTCTCTTTAAATGTCCTAGCTCACTAAATCCAAACTTAAGGTAAAGAACCTCTTGGAGTTTTGTTTAATCCCGAGCTGAGTATCTATCACACTCAATCTCTAATGTTCTTTTCCCCTTCTACAATCACTAGTACCATAGCTAGACAGTTCAATATAGCATTCATTTCTACTTTGTTATATTCTTATTAGAGTCTAGTACTGGAAGTAGAAGAACTTTGCACAAGAATTAGACTATTCAATGCTGAAAGCAACAAGCTATTTCCTTTTATTTGTTTAAGGGAAAGACTAAAGGGAGAGTTTTATATAATTTAAATAGTTCTTCTAGATTACAGCATCCTTTTCTCCCCTTATCCAAACCATAAAAGTGAGTGTACCAGGATATGGAACTTATTTCTTAAGGAAAAGAGAATATATAAATTCAAAAATAATGCTTCAGGAATAAATTTACCTAGTACCAAACTAAGTGACTCTTAATTTTTAAAAGTTATTTCCTATAGATAAGATTCCCTTGCCTTAACAACTCAATGTAGCCTGCTGTTCCTTGTCCCCTTGTGAAAATCCAAGTTAAGAATAGTATCTTCTACCCCAGAATATCTCGTCCTCACCCCCACCTCTCAGTTCTGAGGTTTGTACACCTGGACCTCTTGGTTAAGTAGCCTCAGAGCCTGTGAATCATGCATAGACATTTAGTAACTGGCACTGGTCTGCAAAACATATGGTTAGGAGGAGCCTTTTTTATTTGCCTGCATAGAAGGATGGGAATCAGCTCTGAAGGCCGTGAGTCAGCTCTGCCTACTATTTTTTTCCAGCTCTACTCTTGGGAAAATTTGGTGTCTCCTTCACTCACTGTTGTTGGAGGGGGAAGTCTCCCCTCCAAGGCAATGTAAAATTATGAGTCTTAATTTTTAAACTCTGCATTTGTTCTTTTCTATTTTAGGTGAAGGGATTGGATTCCCCCAAAACTGTGAATTTTGAAAGGTGTAGACATTCTAGCTTTCCATTTTACAGCCAATAAAGCATAGGTGCCCCCCAAAGCAAGGGGTGACCTTTAGTAGCTACCTTTGGGACCCAGGCCAGTGATACCTGAGATGAGGATTCATCTAGAAGTTAGGCTATAACTGAATTTGAACTCAGTGGAATCAATGTTATATAAGAACTAAGTGAGCTAAGAGGGTATCTCTGAGGTGTTAGGAGAAAATGTTTATATTTTGTTCTTGCTATATCTTTGGAATATATGTCCTTTTGTAAAAATTAATGGGTGTTAAGTGATTAAATGAAACTTGGGTACCAGTCACTGACAAGCTAACTTAGGGGGATTAGAACTAGTAAAAGGTACTATCTACATCCAGAGAAAGAATTGCTAAATAGAAGCATGTTTAGAATAATTTTACATATGTATATATAAATATATTTGTGTTTAATGGCAACCGTCTCTAGCATGGAGTAGAGAAAAAATATTTGCACGATAACTTTATTATGTATTTAAGATAACTTTTTTTTTTTTTTTTTTTTTTTTGCTGAGGCATTTGGGGTTAAGTGAATTGCCCAGGGTCGTCACAGCTAGGAACAGGAACAGACAACACAGCTAGGAAGTGTTAAGTGTATGAGACTAGATTTGAACTCAGGTCCTCCTGATTTCAGCGCTGGTACTCTATCCACTGCACCACCTCGCTGCCCCTTTATTATATATTTAAAAGGAATGAGAGTTGTTCATAATAGATTTGCAGTTTCATGTACAATCATCTTTTTTTTTTTAAACTATGCTATGTTATGGAAATGCTTGTTTTATTCCATACACTAAGGGGGCATGCTTGGATCTGGAAAAGGGAGGCAGAGAACTTAATCATTATGTTTTATTTATGAGTTAATAACACACACATTCTGAAAAGGAATCCATAGGTTTTACCAGATTGCCACTAAGGTCCAAGACTTTAAAAAGCTAAAGAACCACTGGTATAATGCAAAAGCCCAGTGAGACTCCCTTCCCCCCTTGCATAGACTATAGATGTCAAAAATGACAGAATATTCCCATCACCTGGATTCCTGGTAAGCTCCTTTGGAACAAAGAGAACTTTTTTGTTTTTGTTTTTTCATCCCCAGCTCTTAACACAGTACCTTAGAAGGTGCTTAATCAATGACGTTTGCACTGAATTGGACAGGATGTATAGGTAAATCCCTCAGATCAAGTTTCAAGGCTCACCAGTTTCCCTTCAGCTTTTCCATTCACTAAATTATGACTTTCTCTCTTGTATTCCCAACATTTCAATCTGAATTACATTTTTAAAAAAATCTAAGTTGACCAATCTCATTTGGTGTTTTATAAATTCCCACAAGAAGGATGTCACCTATTTTTCCCTAATGTGGACTTTCCACAAAGAAGGGTGGGTGTTCTAGATATAGACAAAGGTATGAGTTAAGGTGTGAAATCAGAATGAAAGAACAAAGGAAACTGCCTGGCTTGTGCTGGGACCCACATACAGGTAATAATAACCATATTTAAAGTGTTTCAAAGTTTTCAAAAGGCATTTCTCATAATCACAGCCATGTCTTTCATGGTCAGTGAGAGTTCTTTTAGCACTTTCTCTATCCCACACAACCCTTGCGTAGGGCTATTGCACTGACCTTGCCAATCTTACAGACTAGCAGGCCAATTTCATTCCCTTATAACAAATGCACTTAGCTGCTCCCATTCACTATCAGTGCCAAGGTAGGTTAAATTTTTATTTATCGCATCTGTTATTTATGCTACTCTTTTCAAGGGTGGGTAAAAGCAAGTCTCATCTACTGAGTCATCTTCTGAACTTGTATGTAACCTGCTGCTGGCTCAGGGGGTGATCTGTTCTGTTCTCTTCATTTGTCATTCCCTTCCGGATTTCTCCCCTCCCTCTGTGCAGACCAGATGTAGAGCTCATTTGTAAGCCAAAAATCCAAATGATTGAGACAACTGATTCCATATATAGTTACGACAGGATCATTTTGTCCTTATTCTGTGTTTTTCTTTAAAATGAGGTGGAAAATAATCTGATTTACAAAAAGATATAATATCATATGGGACAGCTTAAGGGTACAGTGGATAGAGCACTGAATTAGAGCCAGGAAGATAATGAGTTCAAATCTGAAGCCCAGACATTTACTAGATGTCATGACTATCACTGGTAATTTTTCTGCCTTTTTGAATTTAGGGATTTACTTGGAGTACCACAATATAAGTGATTTGCCTCCGGTCACACAGACAGTGAGTGTTAGGGGTAGTTACCTAATCTCTGTTTGTTAGTTACCTTATCTACTGGAGAAGGAAATGGCAAACCACTCCAGTGTCTTTGCCAAGAAAACCTCATGGACAAAGTCCATAGGGTCACAGAGTTGGATATGGGTTATTGAGGTGGTAGAGTGTATAGAACACAAGACGCAGAGTTAGAATTAAAATTAAAATTAAATTAAATTTAGATATATATATATATATATATGATAAGTATATAAATATAAATAAATGTATAAAATTTAAAATTAAAATATAGTCTCAGATACTTCCTAGCTGTCACTTGACCCTGTTTGCCTCAGTTTTCTCATCTGTAAAATGAAGTGGAAAAGGAAATGGCAAATCACTCCACTTAGTGAAGACACTAAGAGTTTTTTTGTTTTTTTTTAAAGATGATATGTCCTATTTAACATGTATAGGACTGCTTGCCATTTGGGGGAGGGGGTGGAGGGAGGGAGGGGAAAAATCAGAACAGAAGTGAGTGCAAGGAATAATGTTGTAAAAAATTACCCTGGCATGGGTTCTGTCAATAAAAAGTTATTAAAAAAACAAGATGATATGTCCAATGTAATAAATATAACAGCTGAAATTAAAACTGAGATCCCTTCACTTTTTTCTCCCTGCCTCTCTGAAATATATGAAATAGAAGGTTCATTAAGCTCGAAAGCTGGATGACATCTCTGGAGTTAGTCTCCTCATTTTATAGAAAAAGAGACGTAAGTCTAGGGAAATGGAGTGATTTTCTACAGATTGAGCAGGTAGTAAGCATCTGAAGCAGGATTTGAACCCAGTTCTTTAAATTGCAGAGCTAGTGCCCCTCCTACTTACCATGCTGTTTCCCCTACCTTTCTACAGAGCTGTAAGTAGCAAGTTTTGTGCCTAGGACAAGAGGAGGAAAGGCGTGCTCAGCTGTTGACATCAGCATAAGGTAGGAAGGAGGCTCTCTTGGAGATCACCTAGTAATTTTCAATTTGATTCTAACCAAAAAATATTAACTACTCTTGTAATAGTAATAGATAACAGTTATATAGTACTTTAAGGTTTGCAAAACAATTTACATGTTATTTTATTTGATCCTCACAATCACCCTGTGGGATAGGGTTATTATTACCATCATTTTGTAGATGAGGAAACTGAGACTCACTTAAGTGATTTATCCAAGGTCACATAGTGTCAAACACAAGTGTTTGAGGCAGGATTTCATCTTAGGTCTTGCTCACTCCAAGTCCGGGGCTCTATCCACCAGGGACAACCCACCTGCCTCTATTGTGTACAGGGATCAGTAGAATGACAAATATAACCCAAATCCCAAAGCCTGTCAATCTGGGATTCTCTGTTCATTAATGCCCAATAAAAGAGAGCTTGGGCAAAAGTTGGTAACACTGGAACTCTTCTCTTGCTCTCATCAACTCTGCGAGTGGTTGTGAGAGTGAGGTTACATCCACAAAAAAGTCCCTGCCCCGAGGAGTTCACATTCTATGGGAAGATAATAGTACTGAAGCCAGTAAGAATAGATATGAGATGATTTCAAGGAATTCCTGGATAATAGAAATAAGGAAAGGTCAGAGAGTAACTGAGTTAAGAAGATAAAGAGATGAGAAAAATGCCTCAGTCTTATGAATCTGCAAAAGAATGGAACAATTCTTAGAAATCAACTAGTTAATGCTTCCTGCAATGGAGTCCCTTATAGACAGTTTCCCCCAATGCTCTTCTTGATTCTATCAGGAAGGAACAGATGACCTTGGTTTTGCAACTGAGTAAACTGAGGTACGGGGAAGTTATAGGACTTACTCAGAGTTGAGAAACCACTGACCAGATCAGCTTGTGTTTTGTGGCAGAACTTCTCAATCTCTTTTAGTATTATTTTTAAGTTTAGCTGGAGTCTTGCTTTGAAATTTTTTTTAAAAAGGTAACTATAAAAGCTTCATACATAATCTAAAGGATCAAAAAGAATTATTTTTCTTCACTTAGTATATATGTTACATGTGTTATTAAATTCAACAAACATTTGTTAAGGGTCTACAACTTATACCACGCTAATTGGTAGGGATATAAGAACACACAAAAATTTTCCATTAGAGTTGGAATGAAAGGTCAGGGGAGAATCCCAGTTCTGAAATTAGTATTTTTGTGATCTTGTGCAAATCACTTTGTCTATTTGTATCCAAATTTTTGTTCATTTTAGACCCCTTAGAAGACTCATCTTCCTGAGTTGAATTTGTCCTCAGATAATTACTAGCTGTGTGACTCTGGGCAAGTCACTTAATCCTGTTTGCCTCAGTTTCCTCATCTGTAAAATGATCTGGAGAAAGAAATGGTGAACAACTCTAGTATCTTTGTCAAGAAAACCCTAAATGGGGTCTCAAAAAGAGAGACATGATTGAAACAACTGAACAACAAAAGCTTACTTCAAAATTCAACTCAAGCACTATCTCCCATATTAATTAATCCTTCCTTCCCTTTATTTCCACTCATTTGCAATTATTTTGTATTTACTTGTGTGTGTGTGTCTGTGTGTGTGTGTGTGTGTGTGTGTGTTGTTTTCCCTATAAAATGTAAGTTTCTTGAGGACAGAAAAGATTTTGTTTTTGCCTTTGTATCTCAAATGCTCAGCAGACTCAAGGTAGGAATTTAATAAGTGCTGGTTGATTGATTGATCTTTAATGTGGGAAGGATGATGAAGATGATCTTAAAATCCTAAAATGTAGTTGACCAAAACTATGTTTAGCATTCATATTTCTGAAATTATTTTTCAGTCCTAATCAAGTACAGCTTGGAAACCTGACAGACTTTACCTAACAACATAGGGTAATTTTTTTTTTTTTAATCAACAAAACTAGCACCAAATCCTAAGGACACAGAACTAAGCAAACTTCAAATTCCAAGGTTTTTAATTTCCTTTGACTATCCAAATGGCAGAGTCAGTCGGATTTTTTTTTCTCTAAGTCTCTTCAGAGGACACATCTGCCATGATTCCTGAATCTTCTTTATTCTGAACCTTTGTAAACCCCAGAATCAGAGACCAATGAAGCAATCAGTTTGCAAATTGATTGCTTTTAGAGGCAATGTTTTCTTCCCAACCAAACTCTTTTGCAACCTCAGATGGGGAGATATCTATTTAAATGCAAACAGTTTTAGACAGAACTTAACATGTTGGCTCTAAGAAGAATGTCTGTTGTGTTTAGATATTAATGATTGTATACTGTATAACTACAAAATTTATTTTTTAAAAAAAATGGTTAAATTTAAATTGTTATTGAAATTCAATAACAGTTGCTAATGGATATGTGGTATGAGGTAAAGTATGAGACAGACAAAGAACTTTGTTGGATCTCAGTGATAGAAATATCCCCTTTTCCAATATAAAGCACATATAACCCATCTATATCTTCTCATTATATAGAATTATCTGTGCTATTTAGAGTACTCTGGAAAATTTAGAGAAATTCCACTTTCTAGGTGGATCATGAAAACATAGTGTACATCAGTTTTAGGTAAAGAATAATGCGTATTTATATACCAAAGACTTTTTGAAAATTAATTTGATCAGCTTGCTAGGATGTGGAAAGGAGGAGAATAGAGACAAAGTGATCTCATTATAGAATATTTTGATTTCTTATCTTATTTATATACCTATTATTAAGTTATATTGTATTAGGTCAAAAGGATATAACAATTTAAGCAAACCTGAAATCATAGCAGTGATCACATTCTTAAACACAGCGTAATGCACTCAAACTATAAATGGTAAATATGGGTTAAATGACTGGAAGGAGAAGAATAGAAATTATTAAGTAAATTTAGAGGATACATTATTTATTATTTATACCTCTATACAGACTGTGATAGGGTACTTTATGATCTAAAATGCAGAACCTATAGATGATCATACTACAGATCACAAAATAGTAAAATTTCGATTATACCTAAAACTTGAAAAGTTTAATTGTACAAACAAGAGACTAATGACAACAAGATTAGAATAGGAAGCAATAAACTGGGAAAATATTTTTATAGTCAAAGGTTCTGATAAAGGCCTCATTTCCAAAATATATGAGAATTAACTCTAATTTATAAAAATCAACATTCTCCAATTGAAAAATGGTCAAAGGATATGAACAGACAATTCTCAGATGAAGAAATTGAAACTATTTCTAGTCATATGAAAAGATGCTCCAAGTCATTATTAATCAAGAAATGCAAATTAAGACAACTCTAAGATACCACTACACACCTGTCAGATTGGCTAAGATGACAGGAAAAATAATGATGATTGTTGGAGGGATGTGGGAAAACTGGACATTGATTCATTGTTGGTGGAGTTGTGAACAGATCCAACCATTTTGGAAGTAGTTTGGATCTATGCTCAAAAAGTTATCAAACTGTGCATACCCTTTGATCCAGCAGTGTTACTACTGGATTATATCCAAAGAGATTATAAAGAAGGGAAAGGGACCTGTATGTGCACGAATGTTTGTGGCAGCCCTTTTTGTAGTGGCTAGAAACTGGAAACTGAATGGATGTCCATCAGTTGGAGAATGGCTGAATAAATTGTGGTATATGAAAATTATGGAATATTACTGTTCTGTAAGAAATGACCAACAGGATGATTTCAGAAAGGCCTGGAGAGACTTACGAACTGATGCTGAGTGAAATGAGCAGGACCAAGAGATCATTATATACTTCTACAACAATACTAGATGATGACCAGTTCTGATGGATCAGGCCATCCTCAGCAACGAGATCAACCAAATCATTTTTAATGGAGCAGTAATGAACTGAACTAGCTATACCCAGAAAAAGAACTCTGGGAGATGACTAAAAACCATTACATTGAATTCCCAATCCCTATAGTTATCACACCTGCATTTTGATTTCCTTCACAAGCTAATTGTACAATAATTCAGAGTCTGATTCTTTTTGTACAGCAAAATAACGTTTTGGTCATGTATACTTATTGTGTATCTAAGTTATATTTTAATATATTTTAACATCTACTGGTCATCCTGACATTTAGGGAGGGTGGGGGTAGAGGTGAAAAATTGGAACAAGAGGTTTGGCAATTGTTAATGCTGTAAAGTTACCTATGTATATATCCTGTAAATAAAAGGCTATTAAATAAAAAAAAAACAATTGCCAAACCTCTTGTTCCAATTTTTCACCTCTTACCCCCCACTGCCTCCCCCAGATGGCAGGATGACCAGTAGATGTTAAATATATCAAAATATAAATTAGATACACAATAAGTATACATGACCAAACCGTTATTTTGCTGTATAAAAAGAATCAGACTCTGAAATATTGTACAATTAGCTTGTGAAGGAAATCAAAATGCAGGTGGGCATAAAATATAGGGATTGGGAATTCAATGTAATGGTTTTAGTCATCACCAGGAGTTCTTCTGGTGTAGCTGGTTCAGTTCATTACTGCTCCATTGGAAATTATTTGGTTGATCTCATTGCTGAGGATGGCCAGGTCCATCAGAACTGGTCATCATATAGTATTGTTGTTCAGGTATATAATGATCTCCTGGTCCTGCTCATTTCATTCAGCATCAGTTCGTGTAAGTCTCTCCAGGCCTTTTTGAAATCATCCTGTTGGTCATTTCTTACAGAACAATAATATTCCATAATATTCATATACCACAATTTATTCAGCCATTCTCCAACTGACGGACATCCACTCAGTTTCAGGGCTGCCACAAACATTTATGCACATACAGGTCCCTTTCCCTTCTTTATGATCTCTTTGGGATATAAGCCCAGTAGTAATACTGCTGGGTCAAAGGGTATGCACAGTTTGATAACTTTTTGAGCATAGTTCCAAACTACTCTCCAGAATGGTTGGATTCGTTCACAACTCCACCAACAATGCATCAATGTCCCAGTTTTCCCACATCCCCTCCAACAATCATCATTTTTTCCTGTCATGTTAGCCAATCTGACAGGAGTGTAGTGGTATCTTAGAGTTGTCTTAATTTGCATTTCTCTGATTAATAATGACTTGGAGCATCTTTTCATATGACTAGAAATAGTTTCAATTTCTTCATCTGAGAATTGTCTGTTCATATCCTTTGACCATTTTTCAATTGGAGAATGGCTTGATTTTTTATAAATTAGAGTTAATTCTCTATATATTTTGGAAATGAGGCCTTTATCAGAATCTTTGACTGTAAAAATATTTTCCCAGTTTATTGCTTCCCTTCTAATCTTGTCTGCATTAGTTTTGTTTGTACAAAAACTTTTCAGTTTGGTATAGTTGAAATTTTCTATTTTGTGATCAGTAATGATCTCTAGTTCTTCTTTGGTCATGAATTCCTTCCCCTTCCACAGGTCTGAGAGGTAAACTATCCTGTGTTCCTCTAATTTATTAATAATTTCATTCTTTATGCCTAGGTCATGAACCCATTTTGACCTTATCTTGGTGTACAGTGTTAAGTGTGGATCAATGCCTAGTTTCTGCCATATTAGTTTCCAATTTTCCCAGCAATTTTTGTCAAACAGTAAGTTCTTATCCCAAAAGCTGGGGTCTTTGGGTTTGTCAAAGACTAGGTTGCTATAGTTGTTGACTGTTTTGTCCCTTGAACCTAACCTATTCCACTGATCAACTAATCTATTCCTTAGCCAATACCAAATGGTTTTGGTAACTGCTGCTCTATAATATAATTTTAGATCTGGTACAGCTAAGCCACCTTCATTTGATTTTTTTTCATTAATTCCCTTGAAATTCTTGACCTTTTGTTTTTCCATATGAATTTTGTTGTTATTTTTTCTAGGTCATTAAAATAGTTTTTTGGGAGTCTGATTGGTATAGCGCTAAATAAATAGATTAGTTTAGGTAATATTGTCATCTTTATTATATTTGCTCGCCCTATCCAAGAGCATTTAATATTTTTCCAATTGGTTAGATCAGACTTAATTTGTGTGAAAAGTGGTCTGTAATTTTGCTCATAAAGTTTCTGATTTTCCCTTGGCAGATAGATTCCTAAATATTTTATATTATCAGTAGTTACTTTAAATGGAATTTCTCTTTGTAACTCTGACTGTTGGATTTTGTTAGTGATATATAAGAATGCTGATGACTTATGTGGGTTTATTTTATAACCAGCAACTTTGCTAAAGTTGTGGATTATTTCTAATAACTTTTTAGTAGAATCTCTGGGGTTCTCTAAGTATACCATCATATCGTCGGCAAAGAGTGATAATTTGGTTTCCTCATTGCCTATTCTTATTCCTTTAATCTCTTTCTCAGCTCTTATTGCCAAAACTAGCGTTTCTAATACAATATTAAATAGTAACAGTGATAGTGGGCAACCTTGTTTCACTCCAGATCTTATTGGGAATGGTTGCAGTTTGTCCCCATTACATATGATGCTTACTGATGGTTTTAAATAGATGCTGCTGATTATTTTAAGGAAAAGTCCATTTATTCCTATACTCTAGGAGGATATTATAATAGTTCAGGTGAAATGTTATATGTTGGAACTTATTTGGTGGCAATGTGAATGGAAAGGAGGGGATAGGGGAGAGATGTAGAATTAGAATAGGCAGAAATTGACCTAATTGACCTACCAAATCCTTTGATTTGATGGGAAGATGGAAAGAGAGGAAAAGGTATATGACACTGAGATTTTGAATCCATGAGATTGAGAAGAATGCAGCTATGAATAGGAATGGGAAAGAAATGGTAGGTTTAGGAGGGAAATATTGAGTTCAATTTTAAACATAAAGCTAGATATCTGAGCAAGACATATTGATGGAGGGAGTCCCTCAGGTAGTGAGAGATGTAGGATTAATGTTCAGAAGAGGGATTGGGAATGGAAGCATTGATTTAGGAATCAAGTACATAACAGTAATAATTAAAAATAAAATAATTTCAAGAAGACTTCTTTTTTTCAATGAACATCAGTATGATGTATTGGATGGAAAGCTGATCTTGAAGTCAGAATTGCCTGACATCTCTGACATATGCTCAGTCTCACATGGCTGAGGGACTCCGAGTAAATTATTTAATCTTAGTGTTCTAGCCAATTCTATAAGACTATAAATTGCTGAGAAGTTGGTTTTCATTGGTAGAGTTTCTCATCCAGCAGATCCTAATACCAATGAAAGGACATGTCCAATTTCTCTTTTCCTTACCCAGGCTACCTTTCCAGGTTTACTGTACATTATTCTCCTTCATTCATTCTATGTCCTAAAGAAACTGACTGGCTTGCTCTGCCTGGAATGTACTCTTCTCTACCACTTAGAATACATGAATTCTTTTTTTTAAAAAAGCTTTTTATTTTCAAAACATATGCATAAATATTTTTCAACATTCACCCTTGCAAAACCTTGTGTTCCAATTTTTTTTTCTCCCTCCCTTTCCCTCATCCCCTCCCCTATATGGCAAATAATCCAATATATGTTGAACATGTGCAAATCTTCTATACATATTTCCACATTTATCATGCTGCACAAGATGGGGGAAAGTGAGAAAGAAAAAAAATGCAAGTAAGCAACAACAAAAAAATGGAAATACTATATATTATGGTTCACACTCAGTCCCCACAGTCCTTTCCCTGTGTGCAGATAGCTCTTTCCATCATAAGACCATTGGAACAGGGAGGAACACCTCATTGTTGAAAGGAGCCACATCCATCAGAATTGATCATTTTATAATTTTGTTGTTGCTGTGTAATATGTTCTCTTGGTTCTACTCCACTTAGCATCACTTCTACATGATTTCTTTTTAAAATTCAATTTAAATTCACCCTCCTATAGGAAGGCTATCTAATTGTTGGTAGTGTCCTTCCCCTGGAAACTTCTTTGTATGTGTATATGTACATATATACATATATGTATATTTATGCATGAACTAACTCCCTTAAGGTCACAATTTCATTTTTATTTTTGTATATCCAACATCAAACTTAGTACCTGAAATATTACAGGTCAACTTCTTGTTGAATTTAACTGAATTATTGTTACTACAACTATTTTACAATTTACTATTAACAACTCATTCAAATAAACAAGAAAAATATCATTTTAGTATTCTCCATAATGTGCAGCACAGTGTCTTAAACAAACTAACTACTCAATAGATATTTTTGGAATGGATAGATTAATTGATAGTCCATCATGTTCTACATTTTTCTATAAAAGGGCTCTGACTGATTTGACTACTGGTTTGTAATTGGAAGGATCTTTTCATTGGGGAAAACTAATTGAAAGCTATATGAGTGTCTAAATATCCTTGCTAATCTTACTGTGGAAAAAAGTACTGTTTGCTTTCTTCCTAATTCTCCTGTGATATTGATGGATGAGAACAATGATTTTATATAATAAGATACATTTCTTTTTGTGACTCAATTAGTCAATGTTTATATGGAATTTGAACTTTCTACAGACAGGTCAGTACATTATACCATCGGGGGAAACCCAGATCTGACTTTTACGGACAGTTCAAGGAAATACTATCCATTTCTTCTTTAATTTTATTATACTTGAGAGGGGTGAGGATGTCTTTGTTCCCTGAGTTGGGAAGATCCCAAGGCTTTAATCTTGAGACAATGAGGAAACAACTCTTAGAAGACAGGATGAGTATGACAGAATATCTCAGAATTTCTGGGAAGAAATTTAGGATGTTGGGAAATGGTTATGTAGTAAGATGTTATCTTTGTGGTAACTGGAAAAGTCAGAGAGGCAAAAGTTTCATAATAACCAAGAGGGGAGATGGGGTTTCCAAAATATGCTTATCATCTGCTAAGGATTTTGGCAGCTGGACAATGTTGAAGCAGGGAAGTTCCTGTGATGGGGAAGGGGAATAGGAAGTATCAGTTGTTGGAAGGAGTTGGGAGAGAGATTCTGGTAGCAGAAGAGTTGTAACAGCTGGGAGGGCAAATCAGGAATGTTACAGCAGCTCCATGGGGACTAACCCAGGGTCTCTTTATCATGCTGGATTGGCAGAATTGCAGCAGCTGGGAAGACCTTGAGCAGGAGATTTGAAAGGGGGAAAACAAACAATAGAGTTTGAGGGGGAAAGGTGCCTCCAATGTGACTCACATCCAACTATATCTGTTTTCCTCATTAGTGGGACTCTGGCCCACTGATGCTCTCTAGAGGTATAACAGTACAAAACCTACCAGCTATTCCTCCATGAGTTTCTCAACTGGGGTTTCCATTTTCTTCAGGAATATAATGTCTATGACAGAAATTCATTTATTTCTTGATGATCCCAAAAAGCTATGTAATTCATTAAAAAAAGAAAAATAACCATAAAAGTATGAGAAAACAAGCAATTTGGTGTTCTTATTCTAGGGTCTCTGAAAATCGTTTAAAATGAGTGAATAGAAATACAGATGTAGAGAGACCTCAAAGAGCATCTAGTGTAAATATCTCATTTTGCATATAAGGAAAATGAGGTTCAGGGATTGAAAGGACTGCTACACAGTCACACTGGTAGGCAAGATTTAAATCCAAGACCGCTGTCTTCAAGACTATTGCTCTTTTTACTGTACCATACCATTGGGATAGATTGAAAACCAATATGGCAGTCAGACATGAAGAAAAGGAAAGACTATATAGGTATGCCTCATTCTGTATTAAAGTTATATTCCTCAAGGGTTGTATATAAATGGATTTTCTTCTAAAACAAATCACATTTAAAATATACTAGGAAAGTTTGAGAGGATCTTTTGCATGTTGGATACAGAACCAACCTCTGAGTCATGAATATTTGGATTCAAGTGCTGCTTGAGATACACATTGATTGTGTGGACAGTTAACTTCCAAGTTTCCTAGGCAATTCTCTGACTCAATTTTCATGGACCCATTTTACTAGAGGGAGTTTCTTTACTCTGAGTTCCTATACCACTGAAATAACAAGTCCAAAGTCTTTTCCACCTCCCACCAAAAGTAGAACTTATTATTCAAATCAACAAGGATTGAGTGCCAGATCCTTGAGCTGAGCAAAACAGACAAAAAACAGTATTGCTTATTTTCATTCCTATGAGAAAAACCAGGAACAAGAAGGAGAGAGTATAGTAGTGGGCATTTGCGTGAAGATGAAGAGAGGAAGTATACTACAGACCACATGGAAATGAATAAGGAATTAGGGAAACATCCCAGTTATTGCATCAGGGCATGGTAGAATAGTGATAGAGAACTTCAGTTAACTAGACAACTCTATGCCTAAAGCAGAGTAGCCAATAATTTTGACTTGTGTAAATAATCTTTCAAAAGGTAAAAGACATACAAGGGGAAATTTCAGTCTGCCTTTGGTTCCCACCAGTAAGGAAGAACTAGTTACTGCGGTTAAAATTGGGTAAATCTTGAATGAAAGTGAACACTTCATTTTAGAATTTGGAACATAGATTTCAAAAGGGCAAAGAAAAGAATTATAGTAGAATTTAGTCTGCAAGAGATGGGAAGCTCTCAAGAATGAAGTTCAGAAGGCACTTTCAAAAGAAACAGCTTTGATGGGAAAGAAAAGAGAGTGTTGTCAAAAGAATCAACATGAATGTACAAAGAAATTAATAAGATTTTTTTTAAAAGATATGAATGTTAAATGGAAGTAACAGCAGGTAGCAGATGATAACTACAACATTGTAGCAGATCCTTGAGTAATGTCAGAAATACTAGAGATCTGAAGGAACTGAGGCTGGCAAAAAAAAAAAAAGATGCTTAGGGCAACAACAATAACAAAGGTTGTTTTGGGAGAATTGGTATTGGGAGAAGAGGAGGATGAAAGAAGGGTGTAAAATGACTTGTTGAGGTAGGTAACGACGATGACTACTCTGTTTTCTCTGCTAATAATCTGGAAACTACCAAGTAAGAAGATAATTAGAGAGTGCCTTGCCATCCTTACTGAATTCAAATCACTTGGCCCAGATGAATTATAATGATGTGTTTTACAGAACTGTCAAATATGATTGATGAGCCACAGTCATTTATTGTTGAAAGATTTTAGTAAATGAAAAAATGTTATGGAAAAAGGACAATATTGTCATCATTTTGGTCCTTTTCTCTACTCCCTTTGAAATCTGTGCTGCAAATTCTAATGGCTTTTTCATAAAATGGAAGTAATTGGAATTTACCAACCATAGGTCAGTGGGTTTAACTTCAATTTCTGATAAAATTTTAGAATACATAATTAAAGGGATGATTAGTGAACATTTGAAAAGGAGCCATTGATCAAATAGAACTACCATGACCTCATCTAGAATAGGTTATGTCAATTTGAAATTATATATATATATATATATATATACACAGATATATATATATATATACATATATATATATATTAAAGTGACTAGGAAAACTTTGATGAGAGATCCTGCCATTAAGAAATACTCCAATGCAGTCAAAATGTAAAGAAAGGTCACAAAATATCCAGATAAAAAATAGAAGCATTTTTAACAAAGAATTGTCAATAAAATAGGTGACTGCTATTTGAGGAAAAGTAAAACAAACTGGGGCATATGAAGAAATGACCAATATGAAGAATTCACAGAATTGGAAAACTGTGCACTGATGCTGAATGAAATAAGCAGAACCAAAAAACGATCCGAACAGTGAATAATTGTAACAATATGAAAATAAAAAACAACAGTAAAATGAAACTGAATAATTATAATGACAAAATTTGGCCCTGTGTGATTTAGAATAGATACAAAGAAGAATTTCCTATCAGTGAAGGATTTCAATAATCATAGTAGTAATGATAATAAACATTTGTAGAGCACTCTGGGTTTGGCAAAGTGATTTATAAATATTTGTCAATTCTCACAACAAACTGTGAGACAGGCACTATCATTTCTATTTTCCAAATGAAGCAACTGAGGCATCCTGAGATCAAGTCACTTACCTAGATCACACAATTAATAAGTGTCTGGGACAGAATCTGAATTTAGTTTTTTCCTGACTTATAGTACAACCTACTATTTACTATACCATCTAGCCACCAGGAAGGAGGAGTTACTTGTGAATCATGCCACAATATTAGAGAATCTGGTGGGAATCAAGAATAGGGTCAATTTACTTCTGAAACTACAAAAAGTGTTCTTTTTCAAGACTATTATTCCCTGGCTGTAGAGGAAACCTGAGGTGGCTTTGAATTAAAAGCTTGTTTTCTTTCAAACTTTCAAAAGCATAAGATTAAAAAACAACAACACTAATTCAGGTTTACAATATTATTGTAAAAAAGAAATTCAAGAAGTAAATAGCATTAAATATTTTATTTTTAGAAGTTATTTATTCTCAGATTGTAGATTTTTACATTTTGTGATGATTTCATGAAAAGGCCTCCTAGTATAATGTATAAGGTCAGTAAAATCTGCCTAATAAGTTCTCTTATCTGTCAGTTACTAGTTTTATGATTTTGCAAATATCATTTATCCTTACCTCATGAAATTTTTAAGATTTATTTACTAAATTAATGGCAAGTTTGTAGTCTTCATTGGCGGAGGGGAGAGGGGGAGAGAAAGGGAGGATTTCCAAAGCCCCTCAAATCACAGATTTTTGAAGTAATGATGACTAAAATATCAATGGAAGCTCCATAAATTATACCCTTTATTTACAATTAGGTAAAAGCAAAAGGCAAAAGGACCAACTACAGACAACAGAGCCAACATGTGGGCAATATAACTTAACTCACCAGTGTTAATAAGAGATATATCTCAGTGGTTTGTGGTTACTAATAGGAGCATTCCAGACTTGGCTAAATTGACTAATGTGAAAAGATATTATGCTTTCAGATAACCACTAAGCTAAGTGTCAATAATGATATGTATCATATTCTCTTCTTTACTCTACTGATAAATATCTCAATTGTCCAATCCTTTGAATGACATAGGGTAATGAAGAAGTTTCTAAAGGTACTGATAGTTTCTTTCAGAGTGGGGATGTGTTGGGGAAGGGGAGGTTGTATAAATATTAATTAGCAATTGGTGGTAATCTAAGATGTATTTTTAAAAAATCTAAATTATACTTGTAAACATTATAAGAAATGGCATGTGTAAATTTGAATACAAAAGCTATGACTAGGGAAGCTGAGAAAATCAAAAGTATCCAGCGAAAATATGGAGGTACCATTGATGCTTTATTGCATTTGTTTATTCTCTCTAGCTTTTATTATAGTATTTGGCATGTAATATTTGATAAATATTGATTTATGTGGAAGTAGATTTTTATTTTTACTGACAATGATACAGTGACAGTGATATTCTATAAACAGTTCTACATATGTTGTATAGATCCATCCTTCTGTCCTGAAGGGGATCAAATTAAAGAGGGCTTCTTTGTGGATGATGCTCTTCTCCAGATGCTCCTGTTTGTTGATGCCATTGTGCTGATTGCATCAATCCCCAGAACATTTCAGAGTCTTTTGGAAGAAATAATCAATCAATCAATATTTATTAAGCACCTCCTCTGTGCCAGATATTATATGGGACAGAAAAAGAGGCAAAAGACAGTTCCTTTCCTCAAGCAACTAAAAGCATTCAAAGAGTTTGGTCTAACATTCACAGAGGAAAAAACAAATAAATGAAAATGTTTATTGCTCAAATTACATTACATCTAGATGAACAATTTTCCAGAGCTTGCCTAAATATAGGTATATTTGAAACAAGTAGCACAGATGAACAGCAAGTTAGTCTTAGAATTAACCATAAGAGAGGAGCAATTTGGATTGCCTTTGGGAAATTGCAAAGCCTTTTAATGACCCAGAGCTTCCAATATTCTACTGGTATTTCTAAAGGGCAGTAATACATGGACTACTACCCTACTTGAAGAGTCAAAAATGATTATCATACAGAGGGGAATGGAAAAGCATATGTCAATATGAATAAGTCTTAGTCAGAAAGCATCTAGTTATTTGTCACTCAGAAAAAAAGATTGTCAAAGATAAATCCAAATATAATCTAAACTTGTTTGTAAAATTAATATGGATTCAGTTACAATTTTAGATGATCAGATAACTAATAGACCCTCATGGTGGAGTGAAAAAAGCATTGGAGTTGAAGGCTAAAGCTCTGCATCTCAGTTGTGCTACTTCCAAAGTATATGACCTTGGGCAGATTATATAGCCAATGTAAGCCTCGGTTTCTCCTCTGTAAAATAAAAGTGGTTCTTAACCTGGAGTACAAGGATAGGTTTCATTAGTTAAATGATTTTTTTTTTACTAATCTTTGGTTTCTTTTAATTCTATATATTATTTTATGCATTTAAAAATATTCTAAGACAGGGTCTCCTGACCTTCACCAAATAGCCTAAATTGTTTGTAACACAGAATAAGATTAATACCTCTAGGATTAGATGATCTAGGACAAAGTTCTTAAACGGTAGGTTGCGACCCTATATGGGGCTGCCTAACTGACTGTGGGGATTGTGAAATTATGATTGATTATCAATAAATGTTTGATTTGTATACATATATGCTGGGGTCTTGTAAAAAATTTCTCAGGCAAAAAAGGAGTTGAGAGTGGAAAAAAATGTAAGAAGTCTTGATCTAGGAGACCCATAATCGTTGGCTAAAACAAAACAAACAAACAAACAAAAAACCCAAAACAAAAAACCCAATGATAACCCCCTCCAAACAACTATGTGTCTAAGAAATTTCTCTCATTTTCTTCATCTGTAAAAGAGGGATAATTATACTTGTATCACTTCACAGACTTGTTATGAAAAAAAATGCTATCCTAATTTAAAATAGTATATTGGCATATTGTTGTAGGAATGTTCTTGAGATCGTGCTCATGAATGATTTTAAGCTCTTTTGGGAATTACATCCTCTAAATTCAGTTCAAGTGTGCTATATGATATGATATGTGTAGGATGTATAGGAAGTTAGCAACAAAAAGCATAAGGTTGAGGGGAAAATAAAGAGAAGAAGGCAGTTAGGAAGAGTCCCTTTACATAAAAGGGGAGGGAACCACTACAAAGTCATTCGTCATACTGTCAGGATAAGTATATTCTGGGGCTTTCTCCTCTACCTGCTGAGGTCAGACCTCTGAGACTTCTCCTTTTCTGAATCAGGAAAAGTAACTGAAGTCACCAGATATTGAGATGTAGCACCATTCATGGGCATGTGATGGATAAATTGTTAACTCATTTCTTCCTATTTTTTTCCAATTGGGTATGGGGCTGTAGTAGTATTGGGGGACAGGGTCAAACTAGGCTTGCAAACTTTTGTTCCTGAAGATTGAAAGACGATTTGATTTGAACAAAGAGTATTAAAGGTTTTTATTGATTAATATATTTTCCTGCTATTTTTCTTATATATTTAAATCAGTTATCCCCTTTTCACTACTATAAAGTATGTCATGTAATGAGTATTGGATGCAAAGCAGGATTCAGAAAAGGAAAAGTGAAGAGAGAGCAAGAATTAAAGAATATACAAACCCTAAACTCGGTATAAGTTCCTCGAGGAAACAAAGGGTGTTAGATAATTATTGTTTTGTTGTTCAGTAGTTTCAAATTTTTTGTGACAGCATTTGGGATTTTCTTGGCAAAGAAACTGGAGTGATTTGCTATTTTCTTCTCCAGTTCATTTTACAGATATAGAAACTGAGATAAACAAGGTTAAGTGACTTGCCCTGGATTTCACAGCCCCAGACAAGAGAAGTGTCTGGGGCCAAATTTGAAGTCAGGTCTCTTGACTTCAGCATAAGGAGGCAAATATAGTAGGGAGCTAGATTATAGAAGCCTTTGAATGACAAAGAAAGCATTTTGTATTTAATCCTAAAGGACATAGGAAGCCATAGGATTTGATTGAGTAGGGAGTGACACAACAATACTGTGCTTTAGGAAAACCACTTTAGTGGCTCATTGGAGAATGCATGTTACAGGCAGATCCAACAGCAGGCACTTCTTGAATTGAAGTTGAGGTAAGGAAGACCTGCCCCAGAATAGTTGAGTCTATAAAGGGAAAGGGAAATGCTCCAGAGATGTGTCAAAGGTGAAAGTTCTTGTTGATTGCTTGAACAGAGATGGTAGTAGTGAAAAATAGGATCCAAGCTGACTTCTGGATTGCTAGCCTGAAGGACTGGGAGGATGGTATTGCCCTCTGTAATAATAGGGAAGGTTTACTGTTAGAATATTATTGTAGGTGCTGAAAGACAAAGTTTACATAAATCATAGTTCTTGTGCTCATGGAACTTATTATAAGTCAAATGACACAAAAATAAATATTTCAACGATCTGTGCTTTTCTTTATGAATAGGCTCCCTCCATCTACGAAAAGCACAACCCTTCTATTATTTAGTAGATTTTCTTCAAAAAGTTACTATGACCAAAAAATTCATGGTCAGTCTGATGAGAAATCTCTTTGAGCATGACTAGGTTGGTCCTCAGACAATAGATAGTCCACCACTAAACCCCAATCTCTCTTTCTTTCTCTCTCTCTCTCTCTCTCTCTCTCTCTCTCTCTCCTCTCTCTCTCTCTCTCTCTCTCTCTCTCTCTCTCTCTCTCTCTCTCTTCTCTCTCTCTCTCTCTTTCTCTCTCTCTTTCTGTCTTTCTCTCTTTCTTTCTGTCTTTCTCTCTCTCTCTCATATAAACTATTCTGCACAATACTAGATGATAGATATATTGAGAGCTACAAAGCAAAATAATTTCTGAGGTAGAAGTCATTAACAACATGAAGAGTGATAGAATGCTTCATAGAAGAAGCACCACATGAATAGAAAAATGAGTGGAAATCTGAGAGTTCAACAAGACTGTTCAAGATTGAGGTCAAGATCAGGCCAAGAATCTGATCCTTTATAGCCCTTTGCCTTGCTGCCTCATTTTTCTTTCCACTATCAATCTTTTGCCCTTTCCTTTCTCTTTGTCTTTGAATTTCCATTTGGTGTTTGGCATGGAGTAGGCAATTATCAAATTATTATTGGTTGATTGCTCCTCTTAAGCATAGACAAAATTAGCACAGGGCAATTGGGACTTTAAGCACAGACAAGTTACAAGGGAATGAATTTGCTTCATTTTCCCAAGATGAAATGCTGGCTCCCTAAGCTAGTCCATTCCTTGCCCCATTCCGGGCTGAATTCATCTCTTCTTGGCTCCCACTGATATTATTCTTTTCGTCTTGGTTTGCCTTCTTATCATATTGGACTGCTTCTGAAGCACCACCTGTCCTCCAGATCCACTCTACATTGGAATATCTGAGATCGGAAGGGGGGTTAATGGTGAAGATGATATAAGGATCTCCTATTTCTCCAATAGTTACCTCTATCTAGTATTAAACAGTCCCTATCCTTTGCATGCCCTTACCACTGTACTCTCTGAAATCTTCCTATATTGTTAAACTCCCTTTCATCATAGCTGTCTATCTTCCCTGCCTCCACTTCCTTTCCTTTCATCCATTCCTAAACCCTTTGTAAGTTTTGCTTTCAACCACATCTCTGAACAGAAATTGCTCTTTCCAAAATTGCCAATGACCTCTTAATTGCCAAATATGATGCTTCCTCATCTGTAAAACGAAAGGTTTGGACTATATGGCCTCTAAACTTGTTCCAGCTCTAAATTTATGATTCTATGACTATTATGTTCCTTGAGAATGGGGAATTTTTAAGCCTTTTTTGCATCCTCAGCACTTTAAAGTTCAATACCTGGCACATCACAAATGTTTAATAAGTGGTTATTGATTGGCTGACTGTGGCTCTCTCCTCCTGCTCATTGTCAGGGGTGATGGAATTCCTAGTTAAAGCTCTACTTTCAAATAAATGTGTTCAGTATTCCTATTCTCTCTTTGGTAAATGTCTGCCTCTGTGACAGTAGAAGTAGACCCTTAATTCAACTACCATGTTTCCTGTTTGTCTATGGAGTATCATAAGCTATAGCTTGCCAAATTCATTCACTTTCCTAATTCAAGCAGTTCTTAAAGTCCCATTTTTTCCTTTGGGTTGCTTTTTGTCCTTTGTTGCTCAACTGAGTTCTATATAACATTATCTGTTAAGAAATTTAAACAACCTGCTGATGGCATTTAACTAGGACTAATGGAAACAATGAGCAGCTAGGTGGCACAGTGGACAGACTGATGGGCCTGGAGTTGGGAAGACTCATCTTTCTGAGTTAAAATTTGGCCTCAGACACTTATTAGCTGTGTAATCCTGGGCAAGTCACTTTACCCTATTTGCCTCAGTTTCCTCATCTGTAAAGTGAGCTGGAGAAGGAAACCACTTCAGTATTTTGCCAAGAAAGTACTAAATGGATCAAGAAGAATCAGTCATTTTTTGAAATGACTGAACAAATGTCTAGATATATGTAGTATCTCAGAGAGCTGGATTTAATATTATATGTCAATAGTAATAATAATAGATTAGATCATATACTCCTTGAGAGCAAGGACTATTTTTTAAAATTAATTTTACTTCCACTTAGCACAATGTCTGGCACATAGCAGACACTTACTAAATGTTGATTGGATTGAATTGGATAATAATAGCATTTATAAAGTACTTTCCACTTTACAAGATGATTTACAAATTGGTTCCTTTGATCCTCATGACAATTTTATGAGGTAAGCACTATCATTATACCCATGTTATAAATAAGAAAACTAAAACTGAAAGTTTAAATAACAGAGGCACACAGGCACACAAGTCACACCAGTATGTGAGGCAGGATTAGCATTCAAGTCCTCCAGATTTTAAGTCCAATAGCATATCCATTGCACCACCTAGTCTCATCTAATTAGTGAATTAATCTAAATTCTAACTAAATCTAAATGCTAACTATGTAGAAAAATTTAATCAAAATTGTCATCATTTTAAATTTGTATTTGATTTGATGGAAATTTCAGGTACTTTGCTCTTTTTCATAGTAATTTCCTTCTTTCCTTGTATTTCTCTAAGACTGTTGGAGTGTTGGAGAAATGTAACAGCAAGGATACTTTTGTTCAATGACCATTTCATTACTAATATCTACCAAGGTATAAAACAGGAAGACGTATACTTAAGCAAAGTTTTTTGCCACTGTCATGTAGGGTGTCCTATGTGAAGGACAAAGAAAGAAGGAGTCCTTATAGAAGGTGAAGTATGTCAATGCTTTTCTTTGTGTATGGATTGTAAATTGATGGGCTTTCAAATGAAATCATAGGTTAGTTTGAAGAGACCTTACAGACCATTTAGTCTAGAACCTCCCCCAATTTTATATATGAGTAAACTGAAATTTCAGCATTTCACCAATGAAAAAGGCTAGATTTGAACCCATGTTCTTTGACTAAATCCAGTGCTCTTTGCACTGCACTACATTTTCTTTCACATTCACTTAAAAGATTTCATTCAGACTGTTCACCAAGGAAAAACCAAGTAGAAAAAAGTCTGTTGTCCAATCTATGATAGGCAGTTGTTCGGCTTAGAGTTGACCCATCAATGCATATACCTTGGACAGACATTGCGGATGGGCAGTGAACTGGCTCCTGAATTGAAAAGGAGAGCATGGGCTAAATTACACTGGAGAGATTATACAATGTCTTTTCCCAACTAGGATTAGCAGGATGATTAGATCCTGATATCTTGGAACATTATTTCCTCTGCTCCCCACCCTCAACTCATTGACATCTACTATATCTCCCACTCCTTTGCCAAACACTAAAGTTAACAACTTTAATACCCCACCTAACTACATGAAGGGGTTCTAAGACCAAGGTACTTTTTAACCAGGATAGGACCAACAATTCCCTTCTCTCCAATCCCCTACCAGACTTGGGAACTAGAGTTATGAAGGAAACCTGGAATCATAGCATCATAGTCCTACTCATTATGACCCTATTTGGGGTTCTCTTAGCAAAAATACTGGAATGTTTTGCCTTCTCCAGCTTATTTTATAGATGAAAAAACTGAGGCAAATAGAGCAAAGTGGTTTGCCCAAGGTCCCATAGCTAGAAATTTTCTGAGGCTAGGTTTGAATTCAGGTCTTTCTAATTCCAGACCTGGCTGTATCTACTTTGCCACCTAGGACCTACACTAAAAAAATCTTTCTCTTCTCTGCTGCCACTTTGAACAATGCAAACTCAATCTGAGCCTTGTCCTTTTCTGGTCACTATCTTATTCTGCCTTTCATTTCTACTGTGATACAGAGGAGATGGATTTAGAGTTGAGAGGACCTAAGTCCATGTCCTGACTCTGTCATTTATTGAGTTTGAGAAATTGTCACATTTGGAATTGTGAATTCCAAATTGGAATTCAATTTCCTTGCCAGCACACTGAGAAAAACCTATCTCTACATATAAATTGGACTATATGACATATAAGATCCCTTCAAACTCTAAATATATGTCCCTTTAAGCCTAGTTCACTTTCTCTCACACTCTTGCTCACTAAATCTTGCTTTCTCCTAAAAACAAATCTCTTGTCCCCCTTTCTATATCTACATCTATATATGATTTCATCTCTTTACACCTTCACACACAGGAGTAGGAATAAGAATTAATTTATCCTCTGTTCCGCATTACCACTTTCAGACCTTCCCTCTATCACTATCATTCACCAGTAAACCCAGTACAATCCAACTAGCATTTATTAAGTGCAGGTCACTGTATTAAGGAGGAAATTCAAAGACCAAATGGAAACCAGTCTGATATTTTTTAAAGCTCACTCAACCTTCACAGATCCTTGTTACTATCTTCTATGGATCTCTAGGCAATTCTATTTTCTCTCTAAGAGATTTAGAACCTACCTATTCTAGGTTCATAGGCCTAAGGACTGGTATGGATAATCAGACTCCCCTACCCACTTCCCAATGTTTAGTCACTAAACCTTGGAAATGAATAGTTGCAATGTAAAGATTTTAGCTAATGAAAAAAAAAAGCTATTGAGTAAATTAACTCACAGTCTTCTTGACTTCTGTCCCCTAATCAAGAAAATTCACCATGAACTCTTTTCTACCCCTTTCCTTACCTTACATTTCCCAGACACCCTTTCCCAATTATTCCTCTTTTTTCTCAGTCTTTTTTGAACAAGTGGATTTTTTTTTCTAGCCAAGGCTTCTACATGTATCCTGGATTCCATCCCCTTGTGTTTGCTTCAAAAGATTAGCATAATTATTATCTCTTCTTTCTCTAATGCTCAATCTCTTTGTATCTTCCATTTCTTTCCATGCTCCCTGCAAACTTGCCCAACTTTCCCAAATCCTTAAAAAACCCTCACTGGATGCTCCTGTTCCCACTATTGTCCCATTCCTTCTTTTCTTGGCTAAACCACCTGAAAAAATGTGGTAGATTACCAGTGCCTCCATTTTCTCTACTCTAATTCTCTTCTAAATCCTATGAAGGCTGATTTATGATTTAATTACTCATTTCATTGTGCTCTCAATTATGTCAGAGATGGGATTCAGACCTAGTTCTTCCAGACTCCAGGTTTAGTTATGTATTTACTACAGCATTAATAAAGGAGGGACTACAACAGATAGATCCATTTTAGACATGGCAAATAGCATGAACAAAAGCTTAGAGATAAGAGGAAGCCAGATGAGACTGGGAGACAAAAAACACCTGAGTTTGGCTGGAACATTGGGTACATGAAAGAGATTAGTATGAGACACATTTGGAAAGGTACATTCTAACCAGATTGGGCAGGACGGTGAGTGCCTGCATCAGTCAAGTCAACAAGCATTTATTAAACGTCTGTTGTGAGCTAGGTACTGTCTAGTAGGATGAGTTTACAAAGCAAGACAAAAAAAGAGTTCCTGACTTCACATATCCCACAGTCTTAAAAAAAAAAAAAACTATGTAAAACAAATGTGTACAGACAAGAGATATACAGAATAAAATGGAGATGATCTCCCAGGGAAGGCTGAAGTTTAAAGAGCCTTCTTGCAGAAGGTTGGTCTTTATCCCTAGAGGCTGAGATAAAGGAGAAAGGGCGCTCTAGTCATGAGGAACAGTGAGTGAAAAGGCCCATATTTTATGCTTTGCTCAGTAAGCAATGGGGAGACACTGAAGGTTTTTTTGTTTGTGTTGTTTTTTTGTAGCGTGTCATGAATAGGCCAGTGTATTAGGGAGATCATTCAGGCTACTGAGGGGGAAAGAAATATTGGGAAAGAATAGACTAGAGGCAAGTAGAACAGTTAAGAAACTACAAAATATAAGTGAAAAGAGTTGAGGGCTTGAACTGTGATTATTGCATCTAGAACAGAAAGTGATACCTCTTTACAAGAGATATTATGGAGATAGAAATTACAATCCTGGCAACTGATTGAATATGTATCATGAGAGAAAAGGAAGAATCAAAGATAAGTCCAAGGTCACGAACCTAGATAACTGGAAACATATTACATTGAGGAAAAAAGAGAAGTTAGTTGGAAAGATAGGGTTGGGTTTTGTTGATTGTTTGTTTTTTTTTTTTAGGGAAAGGAATGATTATGATACAGTTTGGAATATGTATCGTTTGAAATGCTATTAGGATATCCAAGTAGAGATACTTTTCAAGAACTTGGAGATCTGGCCTCGGACACTTGACACTTAATAGCTGCACATAACTTACTCCTGATTGCCTCACAAAAAAATGAAGAAATAAAAAATATATTTTTAAAAATCACTTTTTTTTCTTTAAATTGCAGAACACTAGTTTTCTTGGCCTTAATTTTATTATCTGCAAAACGAGAATACTCTGTATCCTAAATAATCTATAGACTAACATGCTTAGTCTGAGATAAGGAATTGGAGGTCAGGGAAGAAACATGAAATGGATATACAGATTTGGAAGTCAAAAAAAGAGGTTAGAATGAAATGGAAGAGGCCATGTTTATTGGGAAGAGATGAGGAGTCAGAAAGAAATACTGAAAATTCGTTCAGAGAGCTAGATGAAGAAACGAGCATATGCAGTATTTCTGGAGGACAAGGAGTACAGGAAAATCCCTTGAAATTAATCTAACTGAGGGGTGAAAGATGAATTAGAAGAGAGAGGGGTAACAGAGAATGACAGGATTATCTTTTTAGTATAGGCAGAGGGCTCAGAAAAGTTTGAACTAGGAATGGAATAGGTAGGGACTAATTCTAGAACTTTATGAATGTTTGGTACTTCTTTTGAGATTCCAGTTTACTTCAGTATAATGCTGAACTAGATTTAAAAAGAGAAATCAGAGCAAAAAAGCCCCCCCAAAATATATGTGGCCCAATTTTGGGGGGGAAGGATATATTGCTTATTTGGGTCTCTATCCTTTGCACTATAGCTGAATGCCTCACTAGTCAAAGAATAATAATAATGAGGAGGAGGAGGAAGAAGAAGAAGAGGAGGAGGAGGAAGAGGAAGAAGAGAATTTATAGAGTGCCTTAAGGTTTACAAAATGTGTTGCATACATTTTTCTCTTAGCCTGTGAAGATATATTAAATGAGGAAACGGGCTGAGAAAAGTTAAATGACTTGCCCATGGCCACAGAGTTATGAAGAGAGTGAGGTAGATTTTGAATTCAAGTTTTTTTGACTCCAAGTTCAGCATTCTGGTCATTGCACCACTTAGGTTCTGTGGCAAATGCTGAAGCGAACTGAATTTTTAATTAAAAAAAACAAAAAACAAATTGAAACATAGGTTGGTTGGTCTTCTGGTCACTGTCTTTGTTTCACAGACATGATGGAAAAAAACAAAATATGGAAAAAGTACAAAACAGCATAACCATAATGCCTTCAGTTTCATTAAAGAGGGGAAGCACCCCAAATTTGATCTTTTTTTTAGTTTACCAAGTAAGACATATTCTAACATACTTCCCTTACTCATCATCTGTGAAACATTGACAGGACAAAGTGAACTTTGGGGCTCCAGGGACGGGAAGAAATTGTTAGGGAGAGGGAGATGAGAGAGGAAAGTTTCGGGGAAAGGGAGTCAGGGGAAAGAGAGGAGGTGGGGAAAGAGATCAGGAAGAGGCCAGAGGAGAGAAAGCTGTCGGAGAGGCGTGGGAGAGGGAAGGCGGAGAATGATTCCAGCCAATAGGCGTCGGTCAAATTGTTTCGACCTTGGAAAGTGGACTGCACACCAGGCTGGAGCTCTTTCCTGTGGCGTCCCCCAGGAGCTAGTCTGGTCCCCGCCGCCTCCGGCCAGTGGTTGGTGCGGATTTAGGGGTGGAGAAGGTGTAAGAAGTGTAGGGAGCAGGTAGAGAGCGCTCTAGCCTCAGCCTCTAAGGACTGCAGCTACAGCGGCCGCAGCCAACCACGCAGGGCCAGGTTCCGCCTCTTTTTCCCTCCTCCCATCGGCTCCCCTCGAGTTATGTCATCGTGAAGCTAGAGGGAGAGACAGAGAGACAAGGAGCGCTTTGGCTTGGAAAGGCTGTGTGCGAGGCTCTCCTGGATCGGTCCCTTATCCCTGGCCGCATTGTGTCTTGGCGGGTGCCCACTAAGGAACCGCGCCAGTCACACTTCTCCCAGAAATCCTCCTTTGTCTCGCCACTTTTTCCTTCGGAATTCCAATTTTTCTGGGTGGCTCGTTGAGAACAGGGTATTGCACCGTTTTGCCTTCTTGCTGGAACACTACCATTGGCGAGGAGAAAGCCGGCCGGCCGGCCAGTCTCCTCTTGTCACCGAGGTGTGGGGAAACAATTTGGGGCGGAGAGGGAGGAGGGGGGCCGCGGATCTTTCCCGGCTCCCCCGGTGGACGCCTGCAAAGCTGCCTGGACACAAGGAGGAGACGGGAATCGCCGGCCGGACCATACCGGGTTCGTACATCCCAGAGGACTGGGATCGAGGAAGAGATCTCTATACAAGGACGTTCAGGGGGGCTCTGTCCGCGCGGCGCTGAAGTGCCGTTTGCGCCCCTGGGGGCCAGGCTTCCCTCTCCCAGTTCCCGGAGCACCCCGCGTGGGCTCCCCTTTATCCCCTTTGCTTCCTCGTCCGCGGGAGAGAGCCCAATGCCGCCTCAGCAGGGGGAAGCGGAGTACATCAGCAAGCCAGTGCCGGGCTGCTGCAGCTGCGAGGTGCCTCCGGTGCCCCCGCGCCGGGTGCGCAGCAGCCGGGGCGCAGCAGCCGCCGCCCTTGGAGCAGCCCTGGGGAACCGCTGCCGGGCTGGGGGCGCGGAGCGGCGGAGCATCAAGTGCGTGCTGGTCGGGGACGGCGCGGTGGGGAAGACGAGTTTGGTGGTGAGCTACACCACGAATGGGTACCCCACGGAGTACATCCCTACCGCCTTCGACAACTTCTCGGGTAAGGCAGGAGTTGGAGCCCCGGCTTCTGGGAGCTAGTGTTTGGACAGGAGGGGAAGGGACAAGGAGCAATGTCTTCGTTCTTATTAAGAAGTGAGGCTTTAACTATCAAAATGTGCGTGCGTGTGTGTGTGTGTGTGTGTGTGTGTGTGTGTGTGTGTGTTACTGTTCATTCAATAGAGTAATGCCGTAAATTAATCAAGCTACTGGCTTCCGCAACCTAGAGGGAAGGCATGTTTAGAGTAAAACGTAAGAAAGTGATCCCGGCTCCCCAAACTCGTTGAGGTGGAAGTCAAGTGCATATGGAAATTTTATAAAAAGGGGGGGGGGGCAGGGAGTAGTCCCTCCGATCTAGCGGCAGTTTTAATGGGAGGAAGAAACAAATTAAAAAGGGAAACCTCCTATTGCCGGTACAGTTGTCCTGGGGCGAAAAATGCTGAGTCCGGGCAAAACCTCCTGGCGCCTGGGTTGGGAGTTTTAATTGGAGGGTGATAACTGGGTGTGCTGTTATCAGCCAAGCCTGGGACTTTCAGCCCTTTCTGGTGGCGTGCCTGACTTTGTGCTTGTTGAACTTTAAAGCGCCGTAGAAACTGGCAGATAAGGTTTAATTTGCATCAAAATAGCACCAATCACAACTCACAAATCCTCTTAGGCTGAGTTATTCCCGGGTATCAGGCAGGTTTTCTTTCTTCCTGACCTTCCTTCCCATAACAATAGCTAGGTCTATTTCCGATTTTAAGTATCTCTTTAGAGTCTACTTTGAGCCTCAAACTTGCGCTTCTTAGAGGGTCTGTTAATGCTGAGGTAAACTCTCTTTAATTACAACCGTCTTTGTGATTTTTCCTGTCTTTGTCACTTTCTGGAAGTTTTATGGTGCCCTTGAAGAGTGCGTAATTAGCAAACGTTTATTGTAGTTTTTGTTCTTTCTGCATCCACCCCCTTAAGGACCCTCTTTTCTAAGGCTATTAGTAACTCGTTGTGGCTAAGGACTGGCAATTTATTAATCCATCAAGACAAGCTGGATGGACATGTGGAGCTATTTTTTTTTTAAATAATTTTTTCCTTACTTTCCTCTCCTTTTCCCCCTTTCCTTTCTCCAGTTGAGGCTGGGTTCATTTAAAAATAATCTAGAATGCGGCATTGCTGATGAACAAAATTCTACTAAGGCTTGTTAGAATAAAAGACACAAACAAACAAACAAAACAAACCCTTCACATCCTGATCAAAAAAAGGTGAGCTGTTAAAAAAAATTCCTTATTTGAACAAAATGGAGAGATAAGCAGAAACCTCTTTTATAAACAGAACAATGCAGGTAGCTGCTGTTTGCACATGGTCTCCAAACAAGCTTGAGTTTTATGATAAACTCTGCAGTCAGAAAATTTTCCCAAGGGAAAACAAAAATATTTACTGTGGCTTCCCAGTGATTTAGAACTGTGAGGTTGATTCCCACTTACCCAAGCCTTCTCTCACACCACCCTCCTGTTGTTTTTAAGTCTTTCTGAAACATAAATGTGACAAGAGAATAAATCCTCTGAACCTGGAGGAAAGGGCTGTGTCTCTTTTGGTCTCATCAAAGGGTTTTTCTCCAGTGATTTGCTACTTCATCAGCTGCTGGGAAATGAACTGTCAAGCCCTGAAGGGTTTTTGTACCCAAATGTTTGTGACTGATCAGATTCCAACTCTTCGGGCTATTAAGTCTAAATTAATTGAAGAAACTAAAAGAAATTGTGTTGGTGGGAGGGCCTGAGCAAGGATTGGGGTGGAAGACAGAAGGTATTATTCTTTTGTGAATGATTAAGGAAGCCCCTCTTTATACTTTTCTTTTGTCTTTTCTTCTAAGCTGTTGTATCTGTGGATGGCAAGCCGGTGAGACTGCAGCTCTGTGACACAGCAGGCCAGGTCAGTAAAATAACTCATTCAAAATAATTTCTTAAAAGACGTTATGGGTTTCCAAATGTTTTACAAAGAGACTGAATTATCCTTCTAAGGTATTGTGAAATCATCTTTCGCAAGCTTGCCTTTGGCTGTTCTCGTATGAACTGAGGGACCATGATTAATAAATTTGCTTTAAGGTTTGGCCAAACCCAGCTGATAGTGGCCAAGGTCACTAGGCAAGGAGGCAAGTTTTACATCTTCATCTCTTTCTCTACTCACCACATCCTCTTGTAATTTATTTTTGTATAAGTGAACAACACCCAGTAACTACACTTAGAATTATGGATTTAGAAATGGAAGGAATCTTAGAAGTCATCTAAGGACATGGAAGGACTTAGAAGTCAAATATTGGAAACTTCTGGACTGCAATATTTCTATTTTCCTCTAATTAAATTTGATTTTCAGATCTATATTTTCTGCCTCCTACCCCATTCCCCTATTGAGAGAGCAAGAAAAACAAAACTTATTTCAAACATCAAGCAAATCAAGTTCTCATATTGACCATGGCAGCCCCACCCCTTCTAAATCTTAATTTTGAGTCCATCACCTGGGAATTGTGTCCTTGGGAATTGTACTTAGTCCTTATATTGATCAGGATTCCTAAATCTCTCATAAAATTCAATTTAATGTATATTTTATTAACTGTTTAGTATGTGCCAAACATGATGCTAGATATTAAGAATAGAAAGACAAAAATGAAACAGTCCCTGCCCTCAAGAAGTTCACATTCTATCTGAGAAAAACAACTTATAAACAACTTTACATAATAAATAATTTTTGGGTAAGTAGATGGAGAGTATTAACAACTGGGCCTCACAAAAATAAGAAAAAACCTTTTTTTAGAAGGTGGCCTTTTAGTTGAGCTACAGTACCAAGAGGTGGGTTAATAGAGAGAAAAATTATTTATTCATGAGTCCCAGTCTATTAGACAGGGGAAAGGGCAGCAATTAGTGTGTTTGTGGAGAGTGTGTTAGATGGAATAACGTGCAGTTAGTTAGCATAGAAAAATAGTCAGCTAACATTTTAAAAGAAGATATTGTGCTAAGTTCTGGGGATACAAAAAAAGGGCAAAAATCAATTCTTGCTCTCATTGTAATGGAAGAGACAACATAAAACTAGATACAAATAAAATATATACTTATACATACATATATATATATATATATATATATATATATATATATGATAAATTGGGGTAATCTCAGAAGGAAAACTAAAATTAAGGAGGATTTTGATATCCAACTGATCAGTTTATGTTTTATTCTGGAGTCAAGAGGGAGTCACTGAAACTTCTTGAACAAAGGAGTGACAATAGGAAATACCTATAATTTAGTAATATCAACATGATATTGGTATATAGGATGGATCTGAAAGAAGCTGGTTGCAATGAGACTAATTAAGAGACTAGTGAAAATCCATGAGAGATAATAGTGAGGCCTGGGGTCAGAAAGGTTATAGTGCTAGTGGATAGTGATGGGGTGGGCGGGCAAAGGGCCCTGAATGCAAAAGTTGTTTCCACAGATAGAATTGACTGGACTTGGTAAATGAATGGACAAAGTGGAGTGGAGGTGAGTGAAAATGGAGTTGAGGATGGATGATTCCTCAATATGATCTACTGAAAGAACAGTGATATCTATAACAGAAATTGGGAAAGTGGGAGAGGAGATGGGTTGAAGTAAAAAGTGTTTTGGGATTGAGTTTGAGTGCATATAGTTGCATTTTTATGCAATTTAGATTTTTATCTGGTTTGTTAGCTCTTTTTTGAGGGACATATTCTTTATGTCCCTTAAAAAAAAGTCTCTTCTGCTTCTAAGCTCTCTCCTTCTGTAATCCATTTTGGGTATAATTTCAAACAAAATGTCAAACTCATGTTTATAAGTAAGGCCTGAACCTGATTAAAATGTAATTAGAAAGATTTGACAAAAATGAAAATATAATAAAATGTAGATAATGTTAATTTGTGGTTTTCTAAATCAATACATATTAGGCAGGGATCCATTTCTATATGAGTTTGATATCATTGATCTAAGTAATTTTTTTAAGATTTTGGTCTGCTCAAAAAACATGGATCTTGTATATAGCCAAGTTTTAAATTGTTAGATCATTGAAACTGGTTCTAACCAAAAGTTTTCCCTTTTTTTCTAATAAGTACTTGCAGACCTGGAGAACTGGTAGGGTATAGTTGTACAGTGAGTACCATGAGACATTATGCTGATAATCACATGTCCATTCTGAATGAAGCTAACGTTTCATTTCTGAAGAGATTTTCAGGCTAGTGCCATCTGCCATCAGGGCCAAAGTCAGTTCATCATCCTGGTGCTCCAACTCTGTGGGATAAATTGAGAATTGTAGTGGGGGAGTGCTTCAGACTTGAGAAGTTCCGAGAAGGAACCAGTCCAGCCTTCTTTTCACACATGATTTCACTACATTGTCTTCCCCACTGTCATGGCTGACTATTTACTTCAAGCTCACTGCCAGCATTCCTTCTATATGGTGTGTGGATGACATGGGTTGGGTAGAAAGTGGATATGCATATGGAATGAGAAGGGTTGCAGAGCCTTTTGTGTTATATTAGCATATTAAAAAAAAAACCAAGAACCACTAAAAGTACAGAATTGGAGACAAAAGAAATCAATATTTTGAGTCTTAAGAAGATCAAAATCTCCCACATTTTTTTTTCACTGTAGTTAAATACTTTGGTGATTTTGGAACAAAAATTTCATTTCCTCACACATTTTTTTTCCTCATACAACGTAAATGGGCCAATCTGTATAATCTGTTTAATGTTGATAGTAGCATCTCATTTATTGAGAAATCTGCTATTGAGAAATCAGAAGCAAGGAGAAAAGATCTTTGGGGCACTCAAAACATGTAATAAAATCATGGTTTTTACCCTCAAGAGAATTATTCCTACTTTCCATAATTCAGAAGAGCACAGATTTAGTTTTGGAAAAGTCCTCAGGCCATCTAATTCAATTTACTCACTTTACAAATGAGGAAATGGAGGCCTACAAAGGTTAAGGAACTTTTCAAAGGTCATTTGTGTGGTTAAAAAAAAAAAAAGACAATTTTCCATTTAGAACTTGACCTTTCATGTATACTTATTGTGTATCTAATTTATATTTTAATATATTTAACATCTACTGGTCATCCTGCCATCTAGGGGAGGGGGTGGGGAGGTAAGAGGTAAAAAATTGGAACAAGAGGTTTGGCAATTGTTAATGCTGTAAAGTTACCCATGCATATATCCTGTAAATAAAAGGCTATTAAAAAAAAAAAAAAGAACTTGACCTTTATTTTATGCACATTTCAAAAAATGAGGTTATCTCTTTTGCCAGGGCATGTGCACATGCACCACGAGTATGTGTGTGTGTGAGAAAAATAGAGAGAGACAGGAATAAGAGAGGCAGAAACTTTAACAAGCAAACAAGAAATCAGAAAATATAGGATCATTTCATGTAGGGTCAATGAGCCTATAATTCGATTTACAAACATTATTATGAAGTTCTTATGTGCAAGGCTCTGCATTCCTCATTAGCTAATGAGGACCTTGTTAACAGCATTACTTGTTTTTAATGAATACCCTTGGTTATCAAAAAAATGTTAAATTATTTTCAGTATTCTCTGTTAAAGAAAACTGGAAACCATGTTAGGTTTTATAAAGATGCTGATCATGAATATAGAAAGTGAAATATTTTGGCACATAGCTAAGCTTCATTCATCTATTTAATTGGAACATCATATCATTCAATCAACAAGTATTGATTATGTATCTACTTTATGCCAGGAATTGTGATGGTTGGAGATACAAAAAGAAAAAAGCAAAAAAAAAAAAAAAAAAAAAAAAAAAAAAGAAAATCTCTACTCTGAAGGAAAAATGAAATCTTTCTCAAATGATTTCTCCAAATAATAAACTTTTGTGGTTTACAATTCAGACTTTTTGACTTCTTTGGGTGGAATCAAGTATTTAGAATCTTGCATAGAACTTAGAACATTAGCTCTGGAAAACATCTTAAGAGTTTATCTAGTCTATTAGTTCCTCACTTGAGATCTGTGAACTTGTTTAATATTTTGATAACTGTATTTCTATACAGTTGGTTTCCTTTATAATTCTATGTATTTTACATTAGATATTTTAAAATATTATTCTAAGAAGGTGTCCATGGGCTTTGGACTGCTAAGAGGTTCAATGACACACAAAAAATATTAAGGCCTCCTGGTCCAGTCCAATGGTATTTTAGTAATAATAAAATAATAATAGTAGCTAGCATTTACATAATATTTGTAGTCCTTTAAAATCTGAAAAGCACATTTTATATGTTATCTCACTTAATCCTCATAACCACCCCAAGGGGTTGGTACTTTTATTCATTGAATTTTACAAATGAAGAAAATGACTCTGAGAGAAATTGATTTACTTAGAATTCAGAGGTAAAAGACAGAATTTGAGGTTAGAACTCAGGTCCTCTTGACTCATCAATCTATCTACAATCCCAGCTAATGGCTTACAGATTTGCAGCTGAGGAAACTGAGTCCCAGAGAGGTGATATTGACAGATATGTTATTATCTCACTTGATTCTCAAGACCAACCATTATTCTCACCATTTTATAGTTGAGGAAACTAAAGCAAGTGGAGATTTGCACAATTTGTACAATTATATCCTTCGAGGTGTGGAGATGAGTTGTGTCCCAACTCCCAGCCTAGGATGTATTCATTGAATTGTGTTTCCTTCAAGATGCATATATTGAATAGAAGAAGTGAACAAAGACTGTATGGAAATGGCTTGAAAGCCTAATAATAATAACAACTAAGAAGTCATATATAGAGTGCTTTGCCAAACTAAGTATAACCTAAATGTGTTATTAGATTTTCAAGCCTTAATACATTTTAAAATAATTATGAGGTTTATAGCATCATTATTATCCACATTTAAAGATGAGGAAATAGGCTCTGAGAAATTAATTTGTCCATCATCCCATAGATAAAGAGTCTGAAACAGGATTATGATTTTGGGTCTCCTGACTTTAGTTCTGCCCACAGGTTACCATGAGAAGTGTCAAACTCCCTGAGCCCCTGAGCAAGACCCACAAAATTCAAAAGGCAACTGAATCAAATTAAAATGTGATTGGGAAATGTTTAGTAAAAATACAAGGCAAGAAGAAGCCATATTGTGGTTTCCTGAATCAATATCTGTTTCCTTTTTACTTTGAAACCATGCATCCTATTTAAAAAAATAACAATAATCCAGCACTGACTGAAGACCTTTTTTTCTTGGGCTTTGAAATTCATTTAAAAAGCTGGGAAGTCCCAGATATTGCAGAATCCTGGAATTTAGATCTGAAATGTGCAGTAGAGATACTAGTAGTCTGTAAGCTATTAAACTATTTTATAGTAGAAATAGTAGCTTATTAGTGTTTGTTTTTTAATATCCCCAAGGCCTAGTAGGATGCCTGGTATATAGTAGGAGCTCAATTCATGCTTATGAATTGGATTGAAATAAATTCTCTGGTCCAAGCCCTTTAGTTTACAAATGAGAAAATGGAGGGTACAAAGGTTAAGTGATTTGTTGGATATCAAATAAACATAGAAATTATATTCATTAAAATGGAACTATTTGTAGTCTTCTTTGCTCCTTTATCTTTATTCATGATGTTACTTCTGCCTGGAATAGCTTTCCCCTCCATAGAGTCAAATTCAGATGCCCTTCTTCATGAAGTTGTTTTAGATTCCTTTCCTTCCCTAGCTAGGTGGTACAATGGATAGAATTCTGGGCCTGGAGTCAGGAAGGTCTGAGTTCAAATATGGCCACAAATCTTATGAGCTGTGTATCCCTGGACAACTTACTTAATCTGTTTGCTTCAGTTTCCTCATCTAGAAAATGGTGATAATAACATCTTTATCACAACATCTTTATCATTTGTCGTGAGGATCAAATGAGATAATATTTGTAAAAGTTGTATAATATGTGTAATATTATACAATAAAAAATTGTATAATAGGTGCTTAATAAATGCTAGTTTCCTTCCTTTCTTCCCCTTTCACTGGATGCCTGTTCTTTTTGCTACTACTGGGATTTGACAACAATTTACTTCAGTCTCTCTGTTTGGTACATTCTGCTCTACAGTTAGAGCGTTAGTCTTAATATCAAGAAACAACCTAGGTTTGAACCCTAACTCAGCCTTTTCTTAAAAAGCTGTATAATCACTTAATGCAAGTCACAGAATGCCTCTGACCTCATTTCTTCAACAGATAAGTGAGAATATTAATACTTGTTGTACCTGGTTTGGCTTTTCTTTATTTCCCCACACTTAATACAGTTCTTGGCATGTAGAAGTAGGTGCTCAATAAATGTGTGTTGACTTTACTACCTCTTAGAGACTTGTGAGGAAAGAAATTTTAAATCTCATACTGCCAATTAAATGTGAGCTGAAATTATGAGAGCTGCAAATATTGGTGAAGTGAGACCATGAGCAAATTATTTCACTTCCCTGAAACTCAGTTTCCAGATCTGTAAGATGGAATTATAATTGTGCCATAGGTAATTGTGAGGAAAAAAATTTGCTATATTAATATGTATTACTATAGGGGTGTGTGTGTGTGTGTGTGTGTGTGTGTACACTTCTTATCCCTTTTGTCTTTGAATTATTTCAGTCATATCTGACTCTTTTTGTGGTTTTCTTGATAAAAAGATATGAGTGCTTAGCCATTTTCTTCTTCAGCTGATGTAGCAGAGGAAGAAATTAAGGCAAAAATGTTTGGGTGACTTGCCTAAGGTCTCAGAACTAGTAAGTGTATGAGGCCAGATTTTAATTTAGGAGATGAGTCTTCCTGACTCCAGGTCCTATCCTGACTCCAGGTCCTGAAGTCTGTCAACTAGCTGGTCCTAGTGAAATAGAACACTAAATTAGTACTCAGAAGACATGAATTAAAATCCCAATTTTGATATTTATGTCCTTTGTGACCTTGAATAATTTTTTTTATCTTTTTGGGTCATAGAAAATATTTTTCTTTTCTTTGAAATGAATAGATTGGTTGAGATAACCTTTAAGTTTCCTCCCAGCTCTAAATCAATGAATCCTCCAATTAAACTGGAAGGGTGAAGAGGAGGGTGATGGACCATCTTTATTTCTCTTCTAGCTTAGCATAGCTAACTATGCCTTAAGTGGGACAGTTGCTCTGAAGTTATTCTAATTAGACTGGCTTGAACCAAAACAGGAAACATCCTGGTGCCCTAAAGAGTACTACTCAGAGGTCTTAAGGTTGAATCCTGATTTTGCTTCCTGTGTGGCCTCTAGCCTAAATTAATTCACCTTTCATGATTTCATTTATAAAAGAGTAGGAGGATAGAGGATTTAGAATGGATGAACTTGGTTGAACTTGCCCACCAGGATACCTTTAAGCTCTAAATCTGATCCTATGCAAGTCTCATTCCATTCCCCCTAGATTTGTTAATCTTCCTTCTGAGTGATTTAGATTAATACCTGTGGTATTTCCCTAATACTCATCCAAGGGAACTCAAGTTTAAAGACATTAGCTAATTAAAGTAATCCTCCTGCTGTCCCTGCAAGGTGGATGAACTGGCCATGTCTATCCCCGGTTTAGATATCAAGAGATTGGAGCACAGATCTCCCAGGGTGTGAAATTACACTGAAATGAGGTGATCCTGTAGAAGCTAATTATGTACCCTGTCAGGGAGGATACAGCTGGGTGGGTGGAAGCATGAACTTCTAAATACAAATTGCTCTTCATGCATTTGGATTTTCTCCCAGAGACTATGTGTAGATAAAAACAAATTGGTTAAAATGAGGTTAATGCATCACCCACAGTCTAACTTTAAGTGAAAACAGAAAGGGACTTGGGGATTTTTGAAGAGACATTCTTTGGCTCAAGAAAAAGAGACCACAGTCAAAATGGTGTGGCTCACAAAAGAGTTGCCAACAGGAGCTCCCTTTCATCTATAAACCAAGTTGTATCCTCATTGTGGGAATCTCTGCTGTCTGGTTTTTCTTTTTCTTTCTTTATTTTTTTCCTCCTGCTCTCCCTAAATGATTGAACTTAATCATGCACAATTTCTTTAACACATACCTGGCAAGTTTCTACAAACCACTTGGCTCCCAGAATCCATTTCCCTGAATGGAGATTGCCCCTCCATTGGCCTTCCCTTCCATGTGCATATTGAATTTACATCAGTGAATTGCATTTAGATCAGCTTCTGTTTAGGCAAAGGAGGCTAAGGTGCTAGGTTTCTGCTTTGCTTCCTTGGATTCTCAGACTCAGTCTCCAGAGAACTGGTGGAGCCTGCTTCCTGGACTCCTGTCACAAGCCCAGTCTCGTCTCGCATAAGTTGGCCAGCTTTTTATGGGGAATGCAGGCCCTCCACACACAACCAAAATCCAAGTATTTTTGGCCTCATTCATTCCCGTTGGTAGCAGCGGGACTAATTTCATATTGTACTTGTTCTTTGTGCATCTTAATTTGAGATCCCCTATGAATATGAAGGGACTTTTAATTAAAACATTTTCTGAGCCAAGTAAAAGCTTCTCTGGTTTAGTTTTGTTCAAGATTTGATCTGTAAGGGCGAAATCGACCTCTGCTTTGGGTTTTTGAAAGGTCAGGAAGCTGCTGTGATTTTTAATAAATACCCTCATCACTTTCAGGGCTTCAAATGGACATCCTTTTCATATTAGTTGATTGATGACCTCTACTTGAAATATGGCACTTTGAATGGAGGAGATAATAAATTCCAATAAAAAAGAGACCAAAAGCCTTCATATGGGAGGGGAAGAGAGGTGGTAACTAGGAAGGTTTTGACAAGGATTGATGTTTGTATAAATGTGGGACTGTAAATAATGAGACAGAATGAAGAATTGTGTAGAGGAGACTATGGAATAATGCTTAATTTTTTGCATGCCACTGGATAGCTGTCTGTATAATGCACATTAAAATGGATGGCAGCCATAAATATGAACTTTAAATAGCAATGAGATCATTTCTATCCAACTTTTTTAGTAGGAAACTACTTGAATCTTCACATAACTGAAAATAGAACTGTATGAATAGAGAAAAAAAGATTTCAGAATCATATAGGTTAGAAGAGCCCACTTTCAAGGTCAGAGTAAAAGGGGAAGGTATGGCTAATTATCTAGTTAATGGAAGTTTATAGATTGCCAAATCAGATCATTTGGTTCTAACATATTTTTTGTTCCAAGATTCACAAAGGGTACATAGGGTGGGGCTCAGCAACCTCTATGGTCCTTTAATGTATGGGAATTCTAGAAACAAAGCAGGTAATACACATGGGACAAGCTGAGCAAGACAGGTGTAAAGAAAAGGTAAGCAGGTAGACTAGGAGAGAAAGAAAAGAAGGGAGATGAGAGAATGATGAGAAAAAAAATAGCTATTAAGTGGGGAGCAGGGCTTTGCCACTTACTATTCCATTGGTCAGTTAACACAAGTGGAGTGGAGACCAGAGAATGGTTTGTGGTTGGTTTTCACTCTGACAGTGTATCACTCTATACTTTTTAATAATCAAGTACTCAATCAATCAACAGACACTTATTAGATGCTTACTGTGTGCCAAGTGATAAGAATATTAAAAAAAGCAAAAACAATCCCCTCAAGCAGCTTGCATTCTAATGAAGGAAATACAGTGTCAATCAGAACATACAAGATAACTCCAGAGAAGATTTAAGGAACATTAAATCCTCTTGTGCTATATATTTTTCCCCTCTATGAAAGAGAAAAATCTATGATATATTAACTTTATAACTGTTGTGAGGATTATGGACCTAGAAGTAGAAGAGAGCTCAAGCCATCTAATTCAATTCTCTCTTTTTATAGAGGAGGGCCAGAGACTGTTAAATCACTTGTCCAAAATTACATATATAAGTATTTGAGGCATTCAAACTACAGTCCTCTGCTCCCAAATCCTTTCTACTGTATCCTTGTACTCTTAAAAATCAGTTTGCTAAATATTTATCGATCAATCAATCAACAAGCAATGATTAAGCGCCTACTATTTGCCAGGCACTGGAGATGCTATCTATCATTAGGGTATTTACTTTCTACTTGGGATATGTAGATATTTTCTCCATTTTTATTTATGGATATAGGTGCAGAAATAAATTCTGAATAAATAGGAAAATGTATACTACAACTTAGAGAATCTAGGCCCAAGTAAGTTACTCTTTGTAACAGGAAAATAAATAAGGCAAATTTATTTTAATGTAGTACATGTATATAATGGCAAGTCAGCAGTAATACCTCCTCAGGTAGTTATTTGAGGTCATGAATGATGCTAAGAGAAGCATATGGGAATGGAAGGACCTATATTGATGGATGTCATCATCTGGGGACTTGGATCTCAAAGGAGCAATAATGTTGTTACTTCAGATAACACTTCTTTCCTCCCATATCCAGATGGATTTTCCCAACTTTGGGATATGCTGCCTTGAGTCTTTAAACCATGACAAAAAAAGAAATAATTCTGGACTGCTTTGTTTTGTTACAGGATGAGTTTGACAAACTTAGGCCTCTGTGCTATACCAACACGGACATCTTTTTGCTGTGCTTCAGCGTTGTAAGCCCTTCATCGTTTCAAAATGTGAGTGAAAAATGGGTCCCAGAGATTCGCTGTCACTGCCCCAAAGCTCCCATCATTCTGGTTGGCACACAGTCAGACCTACGAGAGGATGTGAAAGTCCTTATTGAACTGGACAAGTGCAAGGAGAAGCCAGTGGCAGAGGAGGCTGCTAAGCTGTGTGCAGAGGAGATCAAAGCTGCCTCTTACATTGAGTGCTCTGCCTTGACTCAGAAAAACCTCAAAGAGGTCTTTGATGCAGCCATCGTGGCTGGCATTCAGCACTCGGACACTCAACAGCAACCAAAGAAATCCAAGAACAGGACTCCAGACAAAATGAAAAATATTTCCAAATCTTGGTGGAAGAAATATTGCTGTTTGGTATAATGCTGCTGGCCAGGAACTCAGAAAAGGCTATTTTTAAAAGAAATACAATTTAGAAGCTATATTAGCTTAAATGACTTTTCCTTTTACTGTATAGAAAATATGTATGTATATATGTATATATGTATGTAAAAATACATGTCACTGTGGGGAGAGCTCAATTTATGTTCTTTGTTTTCTTTCTTTTCAATTTCTTGGTGAGCTAAGAGGGCAGACATACTTTTATGCAAATGATTTTTTAAGTGGATTAAGAATTTTCCTGCAATCTGGTCATTTAAAGCCCCATTGCACATCATGAGAAGACACTCCAGACCTAGATAAAGATAGTGGAGTCTTGTTTTATTTTAATATAGAGGTGGACAAAGGGGTATGATAGTTTATGGGAAGAAGAAGAAGAAACCTTGACTTGATTTAAGGCTATTAAATGACACAGTGGACTGTGAACAAAGGGCCATCAGTGAGCATTTGTATCTCCTTGAAACATAGTGCCTGCTAAAGAACAACATTTTAAGCCTTAGAACTCCATGCAAACTGCACTTTCACTAAAAACAAACAAAACAACAAACTAAGGAAACTTGCAAAGGCTTATGTGTGTACATCCTCAAAGTAATTGGTCACTTCAGTTATTTCAATCAAGGGTAAGTGCCTGGTTAATTCAACGGGCAGGAAAGTCCATCCAGGTGGTTATTTGGCATTGGTAGCCCCCTCCCAAATTCATGATTTTTAAAAAAATCATACTTAAATCAGGTGTGGGCATTGGGTAGAGCTGGGTCGAATGACATGGATGTTGTTGAGTCTATTGGAATGTCTCCTCCATTTGGTTTTAGGGAATGACCATATTAATGGGAGCAAAATATGGTCATTAACTTCCTGACTCCTGGCCCAAAGGTCTCCTCTTTAGGGTCTAGAATGTGTGCCCCAAAATGCCTCTTTCCCGCTTTGTTCTAACTCCCAGGGCAGGACAGACACTCTTTTCCGTGTGTCTTAAGAGCTTGCATGGCTAATTTGTACCATCTGTAAGGCATGGGAATGCTCTTTTGAAGGGAGGTAGCAAATGTTTGTGTGACACAATGTAGCTTTTTTTAAAGTCAGCCAATATGTGCTCCTCAATGTTTTCCCTTTACATAACGGCTGTTTATGCTGCTGATTTAACTTTAAAAAGAAATGAATGAGAAATAAAGGATGCTACAATTACTGGGTTTTCAGGGAAAGGCCTGCCTTTTTCCTCATTTGAAAGCTTTATATATATATATATATATATATATATATATATATATATATATATATATATATATATTTTTAAAAGATCGTTTTGATTCCAGCCCAGGTGCGCTGTCAGAGGACTTTTAATTGAATCGTCTGCTGAGACTGCCTTAAAAAAAAATACCAGCTACCCTAAAAATCCGTGAAAGCATTCAGTTAAATGCAACAGATGACTTTTTCCCAAAGAACTGGCAGCAGAATAGTGCCATGTGTCTTAAAGATCATGAGAATGCTGCTGCCGTTAGGAATGGGAGGCTAGTGTTTTAATTGGCTGCAGCTGAGCTCTGCGGATCAGGAGACCTGTGTTCACAGCTCCTTAGCTTCCTTGCCTTGGGACGTGGAGAATGTCACTTATTTGTGAGTCACACAGATTTGCTAGTAGGTGATATTTATAAGGCATTGTTTCTCTTGGAAAATGTCACATCAGCCTTTAACATACTGTCTGACATAGAGCTGGGGTGCAGCAGAAGGGTTTTTTGGTTGTTGTTGCTTTTAAGTCTCTGATCTCAGGCTTGCCCCTGGGTTAAGTCGACTTTTCCATATTCAAGGCAGTATCTAACCTGAAAGGGAACCTTTGTGTAGCCGTGGGATAGAAGCGTCATGACTGCTTTTGCCTTTACGTATTTAATAAGTCCCAACTCATGCTCTCTAGAGAAAGACCAATAGCAGTTTATAATTTTTTTTCTTGCTCTTACTAATAACTATCAAAAAACTTCTTTCAAATATATATGGAACAAAAGATTAATCTGTAAAATCTCTTAAGTACACATAGGCTCTTGTTATTATTATCTTTTGTTTTGATGAAATTGATTGCCATAGTTTCTGGAAATGTTTAATTATAACCTGAATTAATTAAAAAAAAACTTGCCTAACTTCTTGTGATTCTTAAAACAAGCTCTGCTGAATCAATGAATTCTAGACAATTCCCAAGCCTAACTTAAAGGATTCTGTGTAAAGCATTTAGTCTTTAAAAAAAAGGGGGGGGGGAAGAGAAATCAGGTCCACATACCCTTCAGTTTTGAAAGCTTCACTTAAATGCTTTTAATTCTTATCAGATGCCTGATTGTACACCATCAAATTAAGAAATTGAGCCAAGAACAAAGCCCAGTACGAGCAGTGTTAGGGCTAACCCTGAAGCTTAAAATTTGGTGGCTTGTTTTTATGAGTGCAGGAATTTTGATATTTCATAATGTTTTATGGAGTGGGAAAGTTGGGGTTGGGCCAGAGGTTTCCCTTCATATTTATTTCTCTGTTAAATTAGCCAAGGTGGGGAAGTTTTGAAAACTTTATGTGTGTGTGAGGATAGGAAGTCAACTCATTTCAAAGCCCAGAAAACTTGTTAAATGTAAACTTGCAGCTTGGTATCACAAAGTTTTTTTTGTTGTTGTTGTTGTTTTTTTTTTTTTTTATCTGCACCCTATATATAGTGTGCTACTCTGATATAAATCTTAAACTCTAGGGCAATATTACTATTTCAAAAAATGTGATGTACCTGAGCCTTTTTTGTTATCTTTTTATGATGTGTATATTAATTAAATTCTTGCAACTTTATGGACACTATGCTTTCTGTTCTTAGATATATTCTGAAAAACCACAGATATTTTACAAAGCCAAAATGAGGAAAAAAAGTCCTCCACATTGCCTCTTCTCGATATTGTGCCTTACCAAGTTGTGTTCTTCTGTTTTTACGTGCAGGTGATACAAAGCAGAATGTTTCACTTAAAAATGCAATGAGTTGGGTGGTATGAAATAAATTTTTACCTGTATATATTTGCATCTGCCTATCTAATGGAACATTTTCTTTTGGAAATAAATAAGGTCCAACCACCTCTTTAAAAATACTGTATCTGATAAGTCCTTTGAAACCTTGGAGTTGGGAAGCAAGATACAAGTCACTCAATCACTAAATAAACATTTATTAAATACCTACTATGTGCCAGACATTGTGCTAAATTCTGGGATATAAAAAAATGCAAAAGATAGCTCTTGCTTTCAAGAGCCTTACAATCTAATGGGGAAGACAACATGTAAACAAATACATTCAAAGCAAGCTTTATAGAGGATAAACATGAAATAACAGAGTGAAGGCTTTGGAGTTATGAAAGGTTGGAGAAGGTTTCCTGTAGAAGGTAACATTTTAATTGGGATTCGAAGGAAGCCAGAAAAATCAGTACCATTAGTGGAGGAGGAAGATGGGAAGAACATTCTATATATGAGTCAGGGTTAATGTTTCCCTGAGCTTTATGAAATGCATTTTCATCAGAATTGAATAGAACTATTAGGAATGATTAGAATGGGGAGATAGGAAATTGTCCTCACACAATGAGATACATGTAATTTTATGTGAGAATTACCTTATGTAATTTGGTAATAATAAAATTAATCTCAGTAAACAATCTATATTAGTGACTGCAGTATTGCTGCTAAGTCCTATAAAATTTCAAGATTTTTAAAAATGAAATTTTAGAAAATAAGGTTCCTGTCTTGAGTAAATAGTCTTTAAATGGTAAGTATGAATGAAAAAAGCATATCATGTGCAGTATTGAGGAACTTTTCCTCATTGTGAATTGTATAAAAATAAGTAAATTATCAACTCTTCCTAGTGGAAAGAGGATGCTCTTAATGTTTGGATGCTCATTGTTTCAGTATCTTTCTATTATATCAGAGATTCCATGACTTATTCAATGTCAAAATTCTTAAAAGCAGGAAATACAAAAGTGTTCAGTATCTACCCCTTTATGGGTTTAATTTTTTTCAGTTCTAATTCTCTGTCTCTCTGTTTCTCTCTGTTTCTCTCTCTCTCTCTCTCTCTCTCTCTCTCCTCTCTCTCTCTCTCTCTCTCTCCCTCTCCCTTCACCTTTTTCCTTCTATGTGGAGAAGGTAAGAAAGGCAATACTATGAGTTTAAAATTGAAATAGCAAATGCTTTGTCTCCCAAATGGTTCAATTCTGCTGGTATAGATTCTCTAGGTTTTTTTGTTTTGTTTTTTTTGATATCTACTTCAAAATAACTACTGGTGTTTTAGGAAAATCTATTTATAATTGCTATCACTTAAAGATTAATTAATTTATAAGGCCAGCCCTATAGATACCAATTACTTTCTCCTAGTCACTGACTACACTTTGTGCCTAGGGTTATGATTTTCAGGAGGCAAGAATAACTCAGAAGGTTTTGATTAGTACTGGTTCAAGTAATGAGACTTTTTTTAGGTGAAAATATAATTGACTTAATTCAATTAAAAATGTGTGCCTGATATGTACACAATTTATGATTTTTGCTAACCAAATAAACAAAGATCAATAGAGCACTGATAATCACAATTTCATGCTTTGATCCACATTTATAGTCACTATAGTCACTTTTAAAAGTGCCACACAACTGTTGTAAATTCTGTATATTATAACTGGACAGGGATTATACATTTCAAACATGGTAGATCTTTCATGAAATAATTAGGGTAGTGTCATAGTTAGGAAGCCCAGGACTTGGAATAAAGAATACCTGGTTTCAAATTCTGCCCAAATATTTAGTAAATGTGTGACCCTGGGCAAACCTTTAAATGTCTCTGAGCCTTGGTTTCTTTATCTATTAAAAAGGTGGATTGCATTCAATGGTCTCTAAATGTCCCTTTCAGCTTTAAATCATTATAGGTTAGTGAAAACAAAGGAGAGCTAAGATGTCAGAGACAAGCCAAGAGGTTGTCTGAGCTCTGCTCAGTTTCCCTAAGAAGTAACCTAAAATCAAGCCTTTAAAAGGATTCTGGAGTGATAGAATCTACAAAAATATGAAGTGAAACAATTTTTCAGCTTAAGATAGATTTATCTCACTTGGCTAAAGGGGGAGCACAGCCCAGAACAGATTATGTCTGACCAATCTGCAGGAGGTTCTTAGCCTCAGTACAGATCAGCAACTGTGGTTCCTCAGTTCTGGCTCAGCAGACTAATGGCACATCAGACTAGCTGTAAGCCCTTCGATTCCAGCACACAAGGTAAACTGTCAGCCCAGAAATCCCTAGTACAGCAGGTGCAACTAGGCTGGGCCACCCCAGTACAGGGGGGAAAGCACCAGCACTCAAAACCTGGTGCAGAAAGCCAGTGAGCAGACCCCTGGCCCCCCAAACAAGCAGTTTGGAATAGCGCTCCTGTGACCTAGGAGCAGAGCTCAACTTCAAAAGTTATGAAACACTAAAAACAGGTAAAAAACAGAAAGGACCCTGACCACAGAAAGCTCCTATGGCAAGAGGGAAGATCAAAACACAAACTCAGAAGAGGACAACAATGTCAAAATACCTGCATGAAAAGCATCAAAGATGAATTGGTCTCAAGACTAAAAAGCCTTCTTTGCAAGAGCTGAAAAAGGATTAAAAATAAAATGGGAGAGGCAGAAGAAATATTGGGAAAAGAAATGAAAGGTATACAAGAGAATTAAGAATCAAAGGCTTGGAATAGGAAGCATAAATATTGACTGAAGAAAACAACTGCTTGAAAAAATAGAATTGTCCAATGGAAAAAAATACCCACTAAAGAAAACAATTCCTTAAAAGTAGAATTAGCTAAATGGAAAGGAAGATATAAAAGTCAATTGAAGAAAATAATTCCTTAAAAATTAAAATTGGACAAGTGGAATTAATGATTCTATGAGACATCAAGAATCAGTCTAAAAATCAAAAGAATGAAAAAATAGAAGAAAACATAAAATAATTCATTGGAAAAACAATTGACCTGGAAAATAGATTTAGGAGAGATAAGACTTATTGAACTATCTGAAAGTTATGATCACAAAAAGATCCTGGATACCATCTATCAAGAAATTATCAAGGAAAATTGCCTTGATATCCTAGAACCAGAGAGTAAAATAGTCATTAAAAGAACCACCAATCACCTCCTGAAAGAGATCCCAAAATGAAAACTCCAATGAAGATTGTAGTCAAATTCTAGAATTATCAGGTCAAGGGGAAAATACTGTAAGTTGCCAGAAAGAAACAATTCAAATATCAAGGAACCACAGTCAAGGTTACATAGAACTTAGCAACTTTAACATTAATGGATCAGAGGTCTTGGAATATTGTGTTCTAGAAAGCAAGGGAACTTGAATTATAATAAAAAAAATCAGCTACCCATCAAAATTGAGCAGGATCATCCAGAAAAAAAGATTCATTCAAAATATTTTATGAAATAGAGGACTTTCAAACGTTCCTAATTTAAAGATCAGAGCTGAACAGAAAATTCCATCTTTAAATGCAATACTCAAGAGAAGTATAAAAAGGTAAACAGGAAAAAACCTCCATGTTATCAAGTAAAGTTAAATTGTTTATATCCATATATGGAAAGATAATACTTGTAACTCTTGAGAATGTCATCTCTATTACATGGACAGAAAGTGTGGGTATAAGTTGACTTTGAGGTGATGATTTAAAAAAATTAAGGTGTGGAAAAAAAAAGGATTGTACTGGTAGAAGAGGGAGGCAGAATAGGGTAAGTTACATCAGATGAAGAAGTTCAAAAGACCATCCATTATAGTAGAGGGAAAGAAGTAAGAGGCTGAGCATTGTTTGAATTTTGATTCATTAGATTTGGCTCAAAGCGGGAATGACACACACACTCAGTTGAGTATAGAAATTTGTATTACCCTATAGGCAAATACAAAGAGAAAGAAAAAGGAGGGAAGTTGATAGAAGGGAAGGCAAATTGAAGGAGGCAGTACTCAGAATCAAAACTGGTGAGGAGGGACAGAGTGAATGAAAAGAATAAGGTTTAAACAGAAGAGAAACTATGATAGAGGGAAATATACAGTTAGGAATCATAGCACTAATTATAACTTCATTTAAATGGTATGATCTCTCCCATTACCCCCCTCCCATAACCCAAAAGCAGATAGCAGAATGAATTAAAAACCAGAATACTACAATATGTTGTTCACATGAAACATATTTGAAGCAGAAAGCTACACACAGAGTAAAAGTAAAAGACTGGAGCAGTAAAGTGAAAAATTTAAAAAGCAGAAGAAGCAATCCTGATCCCAGACAAAGCAAAAGCAAAATTATTTCTAATTTAAAGAGATAAGGAAGGAAAAAGAACCATAAACAATGAAGTAACATCAATACTAAACATATATGCACCAAATGGTATAGCATCCAAATTCTTAGAGAAGTTAAGTGAGTTACTTATTATTGTTGTTTGTCTTTCCTTCTCAAAGACGACCATGAATCAGGGAGATGATGCCATGATATGCAAGTGAATTGGATTTAAGTGAGGGTGGACTGGGAAAAATCATCAGCCTCATTTTCTATAGATTTAGCAGCAAGTTATGGATCAGGACAACTGAAGATGGCCCTGAATGCAATGGAGACCTTAGCTTAAGCTAAGATATTTAAAGGTTTCAGTTTAACACAGGTAATGCTTATTTACTGGTTAAGGTTAAGTAAAAATTAAGGCAATGTATGGCTTTTTTTACCTAATCTAAAAAAAAAAGATCCTCCCAGTTCTGGTCAATCAGATGATGAATTGGGCCCAGACCGATTTGGGTTTAAGGCCTAGTCCTTAAGAAAGAAATTTATCTTTCAAAATCCATCTTGGGAGGTTTTTGCAACTGAAAAAAATATATACTCCTTTGGAAAGAATACCCACAAGTAAGGATATGATGAAAGAAAGAAAGAAAGAAAGAAAAAAGAAAGAAAGAAAGAAAGAAGGAAAGAGAAAAAAGAGAGAAAGAAAAAAAGAAAGAAAGAAAGAGGAAGGGAGGGAAGAGGGGGGAAAGAGAGAGGGAAGAGCAGGGGAAAAAGAGGGGGAAAGAAGAGAAGGGAAGATAAGGGAGAAAAGAAGGGGAAGGAAGAAGAGAGGAATGAAGGAAGGAAGAGAAGAAGGAAAGAAGAAAATAATGGGAAGAAGGGAGGAATGATAGAAGGAAAAAAAGAAAGGAGGGAGGGAGGGAAGAAGAGAGAGGAAAATAGAGAGGGAGGGAAGAAAGAAAGAAAGAAAAAGAGAGAGAGAGAGAGAGATGTTGCCCATTTGACCAATTTCAGTTGGGTCCCTAATAGGGCAGCTCTACTTACAGAAGTTGTTGTTTTTCCTTCATTCTCAAAGATCATGACATCAAGGAGATGATGCTATGACATGCCAGTGAATCAGATTTAAATGAGTGAACTGTGCAGTCACCAGAGACATCTTTGTCCAATGGCAAGATATAGATCAAGACAACTGGAGATGGTCCCTCTACATGAGTTGGGGGAAGAAAGTTGACAATATATTAATGGAGGACCTCAGCTTCAGAGCTAGATAAATCTATTTACAAAATAAACAAGAAAAAAGTTAAGGAGGTAAATTGAATTTTTGAAAAGTTAGATATGATAAACCTCATATCCCCAATTTTAGTAAGATGATTTAGGAGAGATGCTTTAATCCTTGAGTCCTCAAAATCTCTCAATATCATCTCTTTTTCTCTGATTATGTCTATGTCATTACTTTCCTCAAAAATCTTTAGTGACCCCCATTACCTATTTTTTTTTTTTTTTTGCTGAGTCAATTGGGATTAAGTAATTTGCCCAGGGTCACACATCTAGGAAATGTTAAGTGTCTGAGATTAGATTTGAACTCAGGTCCTCCTGACTTCAGAGCTGGTGCTCTATCTACTGTACCACCTAGCTGCCCCCATAACCTATTTTTAAAAAAGATTAAAAATTCCTCTCTTCCCAACTTTCCTAATATTGTTTTAATGGCATCTTTATTTCCCCAGTTACCCAAGCTTATCACTTCACTGCCTGCCCAACTCTCTAATTTATTGTCTTTTATTTTTATCTTCACAGAATGTTTCTTATACATCTCTTTTTTTCCCCACTCACATAGCTGCTACTCTCATGCAGGCTCTAATTACTGTGCACATGGACTATTACAATACCTTTCTATTGGTCTTTCCCCCTCAAGTCTCTCCTCACTCCATTGTGTTCTCCATATAGCTCCCAAAAGCAATCTTCCTAAATCACAGGTTTTGTCTCATCATCTCAGTACAGCAAACTCCAAAAACTCCTTATTCCCTCCAGGTTCACATATCAAGGATGTTATTTGATATGAAAAGCTCTTCACAACCCTACCCTTTTCTATCTTTCCAATCTTCTGAACCATTATTCCCCTTCATATATTCTACAACCCACACAGAAATCAATATCCAGCTTTTGGCTCTTTGCCCTGACTCTCCTTCATGCCTGATTGCTTTTTCCTATAGCTCCACAATCTCCTAATCACAGGTATTCTGGTTCATCTCTTAGTAACAACTCCAAAAGTCTCACTTCCTCCAAGGTATCACCATATCAGATGTTTCTCCTGAAAGCTCTCACGCCTCCCTTCTATCAACCTTCGACATTATTCTTCATAATTACTGCCACACTAGTAAATCAAGTTCAGCTTTCATCACATTGCTGACTCCTCAGCATGGTGCTATTCAACCTCAATCTCTAGAATGTCTAGCTTTTAAGAATAACGTCAGTTCACCTTCGAAGCTAACTACTGGTGTTCTCAACTGCGCTGTCTCCTCAACCTTATAGAATGATCTGACAGATAAAGCTATTCACAATGTGTGTTAGGTGGCAATCATGAGAATTTAGAAATTCTACTTTGAAGTTGTCTGGAGATGGGATGTGCTGTCCTCTAAAAGATTGACAGAGCAATTGCTTGGTGGAATCAGGGCAGACTGAGCATACAGTTTGTCTCCAAACATTAGCAATGAAGGACTGCGCTGATGCAGGTGTTGTGATGCTCTTAGAGCTTGGTCAGACATCAAAGGCACCAAGATCATCCACTGCATTCTGGGCCATCACAGTCTTGCTGACATTAATCTTGCCACTGAACTGCCATGACTTTAGAAGAAAGAGTGAGGCTGACAACTTTGTGCAACTCTGCCTCATTTAAATCCAATTATGTGCAGCCAAAGAACCTTTGATGTTCTCTTTGAAAGCAACAAGAAGCTATATCTAGCATGCATAGGGTGCTTTGCCTGCTGCTTCCTTCACTAAAATGTGAGCTCCTTGAGAACAGGTACTGTGTTTTTGCCTTTCTTTATATCCTCAGTGCTTGCCAACTGACTTACTAATTAGTGTGTGATTTCAATAGTATAAGATACTTCCAATGAGGAAACTGGGAGATCAGGTGACTTACCCAGGGTCACACAGCTAAGATATATCGGAATGGCACTTTGGACCCAGATCTCCTTGACTCCAAGGCTGGCTCTCTCTTCCCTAAGCCATACTATGTCTTTTCACCCTATTGACTTCCAGTAAATTTAAAACCTACTTGCTGATTTTCCTCTGCAGTCTGTGTTAAACTTAAGATCCCATTGTTCATGTGGTTCTCCCATTCTCTTCTATTCTTTTGGCTTCTTGAATCCCTATTCATTCTTTAGAACTCATTTTATACACACACACACACACACACACACACACACACACACACTTTAAATGTAATTGCAGGCCATCTCCAGTCATCCTGATCTATATCTTGCTACTGGCCCAGATGGCTCTGGAGGGGAAAGTAAGGCAGATGACCTTATGTAGCTCTCCTCCACTTAAATCCAATTCACTTGCATGTCATAGCATCCTCTTGGAGAATTAAGGATAAACAACAAGAACAAGAACAAGACTACTATTATTTAACTACTACTACTTCTACTACTACTATTACGACTGCTGCTGCTACTATTACGACTGCTGCTGCTACTACTACTACTTCTACTACTACTATTACTATTACTACTACTTCTACTACTACTATTACTACTACTACTACTACTACTACTACTACTACTACTACTATTTCTACTACTACTACTACTACTAGTACACATACTTTAAATGTATTTTAAAGGCAGTAATATTTGACGTATAATTTAAAAGATGAATAGGTTTAGGTTTCCTAAGAGGTCACAAGCATATCTTATGTTTGAATTTGTGAATTGTTTATTTTATATAATATTAAATCAATAAATGCACAGTTTTTTATTATAGCTTTTTATTTAAAAAACATATGCATAGGTAATTTTTCATCACTGACCCTTGCAAAATCTTCTGTTCCAACTTTTCCCCTCCTTTCTCCCATCCCCTTCCCTAGATGGCAGATAGTCCCATACATGTTAAATATGTTAAAGTATATGTTAAATACAATATATGTATATATATATATTTATATGGTTATAAATGCATATTTATACATTTACATATGTATATATAAATATGTATATTTATATATACTGCACAAATATATATGCATATATATATGCACAAGAAAAATTGGACTTAGAAAGAATGTAAAAATAACCTGAGAAGGAAGATAAAAATGCAAGCAAACAATAACAGATAGAGTGGAAAGGCTATGTTGTGGTCCACACTCATTTCCCATAGTTCATTCGCTGGGTAGCTAGTTCTCTCCATTACTTAACAATTGGAGCTGATTTGGATCTTCTCGATGTTGAAGATGGCTACTTCCATCAGATTTGATCATCATATGGTATTGTTGTTGAAGTGTATAATGATCCCTTAGTTCTGCTCATTTCATTTAGCATCAGTTCATGTAACTTTTTACATGATACCTTTTTGAGGCAGTTATTAAGCACCATGTGGTAGTTATTATTATCCTTTAGGCACTGGAGAGAGATATGGCATCAGTATGATGCCCAGTAAATAGAGAGCATCCACATGCCTGAGGAAGGATGGACCAGGTCAGAAATGTTGTTACTCAGTCATTATAGTCTGACCTTTTATGACCCATTTGGGGTTTTCTTGGCAGAAATACTGGAGTGGTTTGCCAAAAAGAAAAGGCTTTGCCCTTAGAGAGCTTACATTATATTGGGGAAACTATGTATTCTTGTAAGCAAATACAAAAAATATATACCAAGTAATTGCTATTTTTGTGAGGAGGTATATCATCTAATGAAAAGGGAAATCAGGAAAAGTTTCATGTTGAAGAAGTAAAAGTTAATAAGGTAAAAAGTTCTCCAACTGAGCATACTCCTTGACCCAGCAATGTTTCTACTGGGATTATATCCCAAAGAGATAGATCTTAAGGGAGGGAAAGGGACCCACATGTGCAAAAATGTTTCTGGCAGCCCTTCTGGTAGTGGCAAGATGCTGGAAACCGAGTGGTTGCCCATCAATTGGAGAATGGCTGAATAAATGATGAGATATGAAGGTTACGGAATATTATTGTTGTGTACCCATCGACCAGCAGGATGATTCCAGGGAGGTCTAGGGAGAGACGTATATGAACTGAAGCCAAATGAAATGAGCAGCACCAAGAGATCAGTATACAAGGGAACGACAAGACTATAGGAAGGTTCGTTCTGACCCGACGTGGCTCTCTTCCACAATGACATGACTCAAAGGAGTTCCAGTTGTTCAGTGATGAAGAGACCCATCTCCATCCCGAGAGAGGACTGTGACAAGTAAGTGTGAACCACAACATGGCACACTCTCTCTTTCTGGTGTTGTGTGCTGGCCTTTTGTTTTCTTTCTCAGGTTTTATTATTTTTTTTCTTCCTTCTAGATCTGATTTTTTTTTGTGCAGCAAGATAACTGTATAAAAAGGTATACATGTATTTGATTTAACATATATTTTAACATATTGAACATGTATTGGACTAGCTGCCATATAGGGGAGGGGATGGCGGGGAAGGAGGGGAAAAGTTGTAACAGAAGGTTTTGCAAAGGTCAGTGTGAAAAATTACCCATGCATGGTTTGTAAATAAAAAGCTTTAATAAAAAATTTTAAAAAGTGAATGAGCTTTAAAAGAAATAGATTTCAAGTGGCTTTTTGCAGGTAGTACAAGCCCAAAGGACAATCTGCAAAGACTCTGAGATAGGAAATGCAATGTGATATGTGAGGAACAGCAAGAAGATGAATTTGATAGGATCAGCGAGTACTCAAAGGGCTGTAATTTATTTTTAAAAAAAACAAGAAAATGTAGGTTGGAGCCCCATTATAGGGGACAGTTAGTTCAAGAGGAGCAGTGTTATAAATAGGAGATACATTCCTGGGAGGACAAAATTTGTGTTACAAAAGATTAAAATAGAACTTTGTAAATACCAGAGACCACAGAATCTTAATAATGGTGGAACAGGGCATACTTCTTAGGTACAGGAAGTGATTTTTGAGATACATCAAAATATCCTGTTACAATGGAAATACATTTTTATTTTTTAATCTGTCTTGACCTGGTTACTTCCTTGGTGCAGGGGATGCTTGGTGAAACTCTACCAAATGATAACTCACAATGGAAAGTATTTGTGGTTTTAGAGAGATGCCCAGGGGGCACTGAGAGTTTGAGGGATTTATCCAGGGCCAGACATGGTGGAGCAAACCTATAACCCTAGACACGGGGGAGGCTGAAGCTGTTGAAGAACTTGAGTACTGGAATACCTAGAGTTATAAGCTGCAGTGGGTCAAGCTGATCAGATGCTCACACTAAGTGAGCCCCCCATAAATAGACGACCCCCAAGTGCCTAAGGAAGGAGGAGTCAGGTCAGAAGTTGTTGTTGTTCAATCATTTTAATCATGTCTGACTCTTTGTGATCACATTTGGGATTTTCTTGGCAGAAATACTGGAGTGGTTTGCCATTTCCTTGACTTATCCGGGGTCACAAAGGTAGTAACTGTCTAAGGCCAAATCTGAACTCAGGAAGATGAGTGGATCCAGGCCAGGTACTACACAGGTATCATAGGTCAAAGCCCCTATATCAATGAATAGTAGCATCAGACCTGTGAATAGCCCTATACTTCTAGACATAGGAAAACCTACTATCCATAGAGATGGAAGAAAACAGGAGACAGGAGAGAAGGGAGGAAGAGAAGGGAGAAGAGAGGAAGGGGAGGGGTACCTGAAAGGGGGAAGGTGAAAGATAATTAGAGTGTTTCATAGGTGAAGCTAGATATTGGGAATCTTCCTGATTAAGGCATTACTCTAAACTGCCTCTCAATGGTAATACATATTAAATGCACATAATAAAATAAACATTAAGATTTGAAATAAAAACTTTCGTAATTTTCTGTTACCAAATTATTCTCGAGTGGTATTATTGACATTATTCAATAATTAATCAAAATTGCCAATGTTATACAATTTGGTGAAGATAAACTAAAACTCCCTGGATGAATGCTGTTAGGGCATAAGCTTTAGGTCTGGGTTGTTTCCAATCATTTGATTCACATCTAAGGCATGAAATCAGCTGAACTATATTCCACCACAGCTCTTTAGGCATTGTAATGGAGTTTTATTAGAATGTATCAATGATGTTTTTGAGAAGGAATTTTCTTCTCCATTACCTCTGAACTCCAGAGATAGTTTTATTTGAGCAAAACCAAACACTAACAAATCAGAAGTAACTGCATTATATAAGCCTGTAAACTTATGTCTTTGGAAATTTGGACATCTGGACAGAATGAGTGTGGATTAATGAGACCTGACTGTACTTTGTACTTGGTATATGTGGCTGGCAGATCAAAGGACTCCTCTGTAGCCTCTCTCCTTGAGATACTGGATGAAGCAAGAGCTCTGGTTGATAAGAGATAGTGAACCAAGCCCATTGTAAATAAGGCTTTTCCAGGAATAATGAAAATCTCAGCTTCTGATGGATGAATATGTAGGCAACAGAATTTTAATTAATTAGACCCAGCCTGGGGATGTGGGTGGAGATGTGTGTACTCCAGATAGAGAGGAAATCATGCAGGCTTGAAGAGAACTTCAGTGGTAATTATGTATTACTTACCATATTCATCACACAAATAATTTATTAAATGGATTACCAATGAACTAGCAATTGTACAAAATCCATAAACTATGGGAGTTCATGACACTGATGAGAACCTGGAATTGCATCTGTGATCCCTTATTCCTGGGATTTTCAAAGTCAATCTAGGAAGTGAGATGGGAAGTTAGTATGGCAAAGGACATATCTTATTTACTCTATAACAATGAATCCCTCATGTCTTTGTTAATATATGTGTTTATATTTATAGAAATTTAATAGATTTGCAAAGGGCAATAATTATATCACCAGATGGCACACATGTAAATACTTGCCATGTGAGATCTTTTTTAATCAAATGCACTGAAATAATTTGGGAAGATGTGAAAGAGTTAGAAGACATTCCATGCCCTGGTAGAGCTGACAATCAATAGACAACATGTCTATTAAAGTCTTATAAATAAAAGATTTGCTATTGTTCAGTTATGTCTGACTCTTCATGACTCCATTTGAGGTTTTCTTGTAAACATACTGGAATATTTTGCCATTTCCTTCTCCATTTCATTTTACGCACAAGGAAACTGAGGCAGACCAGGTTAAGCGACTTACCCAGGGTCACACACCTAATGTAAGTCTGAATTTGAACTCAGAAAAAGGAGTCTTCCTGATTCCAAACCTTAGTGTGGCACTTTGCCATCTAGTTGCCCAAATGGAAGGTGAGGGGAATTTTATAGGATAAAGAATTGCTTGTTTAGACAAAGGGGGTTTTAGGTGGCAGAATCTTTTAGGCATATCAATCAATGAGGAAAAAATTCTCTAAAGACCTATATATAAAAAGTGCACTGTGCTAGGTTATGGTTGTTCTGAGAAATGGGAGAAGGGACATCAATACACAGAAGTGCAATATAGACCACATAAACTTGAATATGGCCTATAATTACATTCATGATATTTTTCAGATCCAATAAATGGTATGAAGCTTACAATTAGGTGCAAAAGAAAGTGCTCTGGTACTGGTATCAGAAACTTGGGCTCAAGACCTGCTTCTGATGCTTATTACTGTGATTCCTTAGGGAAGGTGTTTCAGTTGCATTAATAAAGCCAAAGGATGGAGGTAGATGGCTTCTGAGATGGCTTCTAAATGGATGACCTGAAGAATCCCAAAGAAGAGTAGTGATGGTGAAAAGAGCAGAGGCTCTCAAAATAATGAGTAATACAACTTCATATTCTTTATAAATTCTCATTTTGGGGAGATACTGAGATATTTTACCTTTCATAGAGATTTCATTTGAGGGATGTGACATTTATTCATTTAGCTTGTATTTGGACTAATATAAAACACAGCATTGTACCTGCTTTCAATGAGCTTGTAGTCTAATTGGGTAGACAAGACAATTCACATAAAATAAAATAACCATCACAGAAAATCAGTAATACAGTAACTGTTTATCATTTAAAAGAGTGTCTATGATTAGGCAGAAATTCCTTCCATTCGTTTAGGCTGTGACTTATCTATGCCTTCTCCTCCTGCTCTGTGCTCTTCTACAAATCTTTCATAAAGGATTGAGCCAATGTTTTTGGAGATATTCCTATAGGGTTTTACATTTTGTGTGTTCAAAGTTCTTCATCTGCTGTACCATGTTTTGTATATATCATTGACATACTTTCTCTGGGATCATACATGTCCTCAATGATACCATTTAGGGGACTTCTTCCATCAAGGGATGGTATGTACTACCTCTTACTTATGTCTACCTTATAATCTCTATTGCATTTTACATCACTCACAATTTTTATTCTTTTGGGATTGTGAAGAACCATATAATGTCATGGAGAACACTTGCAATAAAAATCTTGTGTGTGTGTGTGTGTGTGTGTGTGTGTACATGAGTCCTCTTCCTCTATCTTTGATCTCTTTAGGAAATAGTTAGCTGGTCATTTTTTGAATAATCATGGATCTCTTTGAAGAAATCCTGTAAGCTTCAGTGTGCTGATGTAATCACCAATGTCATTCAAAAATGGGCAAAGGGAAGACCTCACCATTTAGAAAAAAAACTCCTTTTTATTTGGTCTGCTAAAGGACAACTTATACTCTGGTGAGCACTTATTTTTATGATTTATGTATTTTTGATATTAATAATAATCAGATAGTTATTGAAGATTTATTCCTATAGTTACATTTTTAAAGGAATTCTGTATGATCTTAACACATGGATGAGAAAATCACTGATGAAGCAAATAGAGCCCTTCAGACTGTCGGGCAAAAACTTTAAAAAACAACAAGCCAACAACTAATAAATACAGCAAAATCTAGTATTCTCTTCACCTTTCTTTTTTTTTTTAATTAGTTTTTATTAATGGGCTCTGTTTCTTATATCACCATAGTTCTATTTTTTCTTTCGTTCTTTTAGAGCTATATCTATTTCCTTTTCTGAGGTTATTTCCATAAGGTCTTTTGATAGTTTGGGTATTTTCTATTTTTGAGAGTGTTCTATTTATTTTCTGTCCTCAGTTTTTTTTAAAAGCATATAACTGGGCATACTATGTTCTGATTATTCTTTTTTATTTCTTCTGGTTTTGCTGTGATCTTACATTGTTCATTTGCAAATTTAGTTATTTGATTTTCTTCTCTCTTCTTTTTAATCAGATTAACTAAGAGATTTATCAATTTTATTAATATTTTTTTTAAAGAACCAGATTTTAGTTTTAGTTATTTTTGATTCTTTTCTCAACTTATCTATTTCCCCTCTAAATTCTAATTCCTCCTCTTTTGCGCTTATTTTGGTTTAGAAAGTTTTAAGAATGCATATTCAGTTCATTAACTACCCCTCTTCTTTTCCTGCTCCATTTTGTTAATATATTTATTTACTTTAAAGTAGTACTTGGAGTCAGAAGACTCAATTGAGCAATAACACATTTTAGTAATGCTACATTACAATAACCATAGTGCCTCATTAATCGGTTTGTGGCTCTCCAGCTTGACTTTCGGTTCCCTGTGCTCATATCTCTTCTATAATGTAGCAAAAAAAAAAAAAAAAAAAAAAAAAAAAAAAACTTTTTCTCTTCCCCCATCCCCCAAAGGACATCCTCAGCCTTTGGTGGAAATATTTCTCTCCTCCTCCCAATACATAATCAGCTTCTTCACCATCCCAGCAAAAAAAGAGAGGGGGAAGATGGGTAGGGTATTAACTGTACACAGGCTTACCTCTTATAGAGCTACTGACTACATTATAAAATAAGAAAAAAAATAATGGGGTCAAGTCAGCATATATTTATTGAGTTCCTGCCTGTCTGCTGTGCTAGGCCCTAAAGGGGATAAACAGATTTTTTAAGATGTGGTCTCTACATTCGAGAAGCTCACTGTGTAGCTCATCTCTCTGAACTCCCACAGTGAATGAATGAATCTCAGAATCAATCTAGACAGTTTTAAAGTTCAGATCTTTGTAGAGAGTCTTACATGTTGTGTTTACTTATGTGTAAAAGACATATTTTCTGAATGTCCAGTCTATAAAATAGGCAATTTCCCCGGTAAACATTCTAGGCAAATGCTAAATCAAAAAGAAGCAGTTTTGCTTTGTTTTGTTTTGTTTCAAAGTGAACATCTTCATCTGGCTGCTGATCAAGTCTCAAAGCTTGCTTTGCTCTCATTGGACATCTCAGCAAACACCCCCTTCCAAACACACTGCTGCTGGGTTGTCAGCTTTGTTATTATGCACAGTATATGTACAGTGTCTCTTTATTTTGTAAAATGCAGAGATGTCATCTTGTCCTTGAAAGCGGCAAGTTTAAGCCAGAATCTTCACAGAGTGAGACAAAGATAAATAGGGAAAGTCACTATTGATGCTTGTACCACATGTTGTGCCTGAGCAGATCCAGGAACAGACTGGACAGTGCTGGTCTCCAGTGAGCTGCACACACAGCTGTCCTTCCCAACTGGTACTGAACCTTCTGCCTCCAACATTCTTTCCCTCCAATAGTAAACAAGGGATGCACCTCCCACCCGAGCACCTAAAACACACAGCAGTTTCACAATCAGTCTCTTGGAAGGCTATCATTTGAGAATTTTTTTGCCAACTTTTAGAAGATGGATTAGTGCTAAGTTGTTCCTCAAAGCAATAAAAGAACAACAGATCTCAGAAGTTTTTTTTTTAAGATCTCAGAACTTTTAAACATCATTGTTGGCAGAAAGAAGGAGAAAAGATGATGACATTTTTCTTTATTTCCTTAATCAAAGAGATTTCCTCAGTCATCATAGTGTGGTGGAAAGAACACTAGACTTGAAATTGGGGAACTTAAACTCGCTGTGCCTTAGTTTCTTTACATGTAATCTGAAAAGATTGGACTAGCTGGCCTCTGAGGTCTTTTTCTGCTCTGTAAATATGAATCTTTGGGTGAGCATCTTCATTAGCTGAAGAACACCAAGAAACTTCTTTAGTCATCCTGGCACTGATGATGGGGTGGGGGTACCACATACTGTGGTACTATGCCATTAACCCTCATCTGATCTTGACTGGCCAACTGGCCATGTTCCCTTGACTTCTCATTAACCATTCTGCTCACCTGATCAGTGAGAGACTCCGTCACATATTTCCTTTTCTTAGACTGAATCTAAACTTTTATCCTTGTGTTTAATTCCCTGGTTTTGACCCATGCTGACCTGAATTTTTCACCCATTCATATTCTTGTTATCACTCATAAGCATGGGCCACATCCTCCTTGACCATCCTCCTAAACTTCTTTTTCTGGCTTGTTGTTCAATCACTTCAGTCGTGTCTGACTCTTTTGTGACCACAATTGGAGTTTTCTTGGCAAAAATACTGGAGTGGTTTTCCATTTCCTTCTTCAGCTCATTTTACAGATGAGGAAGCTGAGGTAAACAGAATTGTGTGACTTGCCCAGGGTCACACAGTAAATAAGTGTCTGAGGTTACCTTTAAAGTCACATCTTGCTGACTCCAGGTCTGGTGTTCTATCTGCACTGTCACCTGGGTGTCCTAATTCTTAAAGTATTAGACTACACTGTGTCTCATGAGGACAAAGCTTCAGCCTGAGGAACATTCTCTAGGAGTTCAATAACTGTTTACTGAATTGAAAGGAGTTTTAATCACCTCCTGCCCAGACACACCCACCTGAGTCCTAAGGATTTCTACAGAGCTCGCCACTCCTGTTACCAGAAGTGCTCCCCCAGTCCCACCCAGGTCTTTGTTATCTCTTCTAGTTGTTCTTTGGCTTGGAGAAAGCCCCAAAATTGGGTACACTCATCTTCCTCTTTAAAAGGGAGATGGGTGAGTTGTTAAAGAAAGTTGTAAGAAACATTAACACATAAGCTGGTTCTCCCTTCCCACCCCCACCCCCATTCTTTTGAAGAATTAAGAAAAGAAAAAACAGAGAAATTCTCCCACCAGGGAAGGGAAATCAGAGCTTTGAGCAGAAAGACAGGCAGCTATCCCAAAAAAATACATACATATATACATACATCTTTAGATGTAAAGATATGTATATGTGCAGATATGTTTAGAACCTAGCACACAAATTTCTAGTCTGGAAAACTGGGTTCAAATTCTACCTCAAAAACTTACTCTGAGCTTAGGTAAGATGCTTACCCTCTCAGCTTCAGTTATCTTACATTTATAAGAGGGATAATAATAATCTCTGTCTCACCAGGTGGTTGGGCAGAAACAAATTGAATAATATATTCGAAACCTTTTGGAAAATTTAAAACATTATAAATTTTAGTAGTCATTATTATGAAAAATTCATTTGTATTACATTAGAAAATACTAAAATATTGATGCAGGGTAAGTTGATGGCTCAGGAAAGGGTACTTGGCCCAGAGTCAGGAAGACTCATCTTTCTGAGTTCAGATGCTTACTAGTGTGTGACACTCAGCAAGTCACTTAGCCCTGTTTGCCTAAGTTTCCTTCTCTGTCAAATGAGTTACAGAAGGAAATATAGTAAAACCACTCCAGTATTTCTGCCAATAAAACCCCAAATGGGATCATGAAGAATTGTACACAACTGAAAAACAACAACAAATATCATTAAATTTAGAACATGATCAGATCATAACCTTGAAGAATACGCCTTCTAATTGTGTGCCTTTATTCTACACCAAATTTGGCTTTACCAGTTCTAACAGAACTTACAGTCAAAATCTTTCTGTTATGATAACAGAACCTGAGAGATGAAAAAAAAAAAAAGACTTACTGATCAATTAATCCAACCTCCTCAATTTTTAGATGAGGAAACTGAAGTCCAGAAAGAAGGAACAACTTGCCAGAGCTGAGAGAAATTACTCACAGCACAGTTTCTGTCACATAGTGCAAAAACAGGGCTTTCCTGGGTGTGGTCTTCCCTGCCCTCGTAATTTAGGGATCTGGGATGGTATCCATCTATCTGCAAACATTTATGAAGCATCTATTATATACCAGGCACAGTGCTAGACTGGGATAGAGTATTATGGAAAATATATATCAGTATATATAAAGTATGGTCAAGTTGACAGGAATTTCGGGAGGACATGGAAAAACTTTATTTAGGAAGGTCTTGAGCTGAGTATTAAAGGAAGCTAAAGATTCCAAAAGGCAATCATGAGGAGAGAGAATACATTCCAAGTGTGGAAGATGGCCAGTGTAAAAGCAGTGATGGGAAATGGAATGCCATTTGTGAAGAGCAACAAGAAGGCCAGTTTGACTGGACCACAGGAAATGGGAAACAATGCTCTCTATGATTAGAAGTTTTTCTAATGGTACCTAATTCCACAAACCACTCCTTTGGGGGAAAAGAAGTCCTGACCCACCAGTTTGCTACATGTACCATCAGGCAGGTCCAAGAGCTTTTTATTTACTCTATCACCTTATTTTGCTTGCACAGGTTCATAGATAAATAAGGTGGCTATAAGTTATTTATTTGTGTATATTTACTACCATTTTCTCTGCTGAGATCTCCCCCATGCTGAGGTTTTAAAACACCCTTGAAATTGTTAATCAGGCAAAGAAAAAGTTATACCAAATTCCTTTTATGATACAAACATGGTACCAAAATCTGAAACATGAAACAGAAAAAGTTATATAAACCAATTTCCCTAGTGAATATTGATGCAAAAATAATAAATAAAATATTATTAAGGAGGTTATGGCAATTTTATGACAAAGATCATATGTTATAACCAGGTAGGATTTATACCAGGAATACAGGGCTGGTTCAATGCATAATTGACTATCTCAATAACAAAACAATAAAAATCATGTAATTATATTAATACAGGCAGAAAAAGCTTTGGACAAAACATAATACCCATTCCTACTAAAAACTCTAGAAAGCATGGGAATAAATGGAGCTTTCCTTAAAATGATAAGTAATACCTTTCTATAACTAAGCATTATTTGTAATAATAAGATCAGTGGTGAAGCAAGGGTACACATTATCACCACTATTATTAAATATTGTACTAGAAAGGCTAGCTATAACAAAAAAGACAAGGAAAAGAAGCTGAAGGAAATAGAGTAGACATTGAAGAAACAAAACTATCATTCTTTGCAGACAATATGATGGCATTCTTAGCTAATCCTAGAGAATCAGCTAAAACCTTGTTGAAACGATGACTTCATAAAAGCTTCAAATATAAAATAAACTCACAGAAATCATCAGCATTTCTCTATATATTACCAACAAAGACTAGCATCAAGAAATAGAAAAAGATTCTATTTAAAATAACTGCAGTCAATACAAAATTCTTGGGCGTCTACCTGCCAAAACAAATCCAGAGATTATAAAAACAATTACAAAATACTCTTCATATAATTAAAGCCAGATCTAAATGATTATAGAAATATTAATTGCTCACGGGGAGGCCAAACCAGTATAATAAAAATCAAAATTCTATTTGAATTAATTTACTAATTTAGTGCCACACCAACAAACTACTAAACTACTACACCAAAAAACTACTAAAAATTTATTTTATAGAGCTAGAAAAAATAGTAACAAATTCATCTGGAGAAATAAAAGGTCAAGAATATAAAAAAAAATAGAGAAAGAAATTAGGTAACTTAGCTGTAGCAGATCTCAAACTGTATTACAAAGTGGTAATTATCAAAAGAATCTAGAACTAGCTAAAAAGTAGAGTGCTGGATCAGTGGAACAGATTAGGTCCATAATATACAGTAGTAAATGATCATAATAATCTAATATTTGATAAACTCAAAGATTCAAACTTTTGTGAGAACTCACTCCTTGATAAAAATTTTTGGGTAATATATATTCTAAATCATTATTGATTAGAGAAATGCAAATTAAAACAATTTTGAGGCATCACCCCACACCTTTCTGATTGACTAATATGACAGAAAAGAAAAATGGCAAATGTTGGAAGAGATATGAGAAAATTGGTATACTAATAACTGTTGATGGAGTTGTGAAGTGCTCTAACGATTCTGGAGAACAGTTTGGAACTATGCCCAAAGGGCGGTAAAACTGTGCATACTCTTTGACTCAGAAATAGTACTACTAATTCCCAAAGAAATGGGGTGGGGGGAAGAGAGGAGGGAAGAAGGCCCTATGTATAAAAATATTTATAGTAATTGTTTTTGTAGTGATAAGAATTATAAATTGAAGGGATACCCATCATTGGCTGAACAAGTTGTAGTACATGATTGTGGTGGAATACTATTGTGCTTTAAGATATGATGAACAAGATACTTTCAGAAAAACCTATAAAAATAAGAACTGCTAGAAAGTAAAATAAGAGCAGAATCAGAAGAATATTTTAGACAATAATAGTAATATTGTATGATGATCAACTGTGAATGCCTTAGCTATTCTCAGCAGTTTAATGAGTTAAGACAATTTCAAAGGGCTCATGGTGAAAAAAAAGCTTGTCACCTCCAGTGAAAAAACTATTGGAGTCAAAACGCAGATTGAAGCATACTTTATTTATTTATTTATTTTTAGATCTTAAAATAGCTTTTAAAAACATTTTTAAAGCTTTTTATTTTCAAAATATATGTATGGATAATTTGACAACATTGACCCTTGCATACCCCTATGTTTCAGATTTTCTCCTCTTTCCTCCCACATTCTCCCCTAGATGGCAAGCAATCTAATATATGTTAAACATGTTAAAAAAAAATATGTTAAATCCAATATGTATAAACACATTTATACAATTCTCTTGCTGCACAAGAAAAATCAGATAAAAAAAAGTAAATGAGTAAGAAAACAAAATGCAAATGAACAACAACAAAAAGAGTGAGAATGTTATATTGTGATCCACATTCATTTCCCACAGTCTTCTCTCTGGGTGTAGATGGCTCTCTTCATCACAAAATCATTGGAACTGGCATCAATCATCTCATTGTTGGAAAGAGTCACATCCATCAGAGTTGATCATCGTGTAATATTGATGTTGCCATGTATAATGATCTCCTGGTTCTGCTCATTTCACTCAGTATCAGTTCATATAAGTCTCTCCAGATCTTTCTAAAATCATCCTCCTGAGCATTTTTTATAGAATAATAATATTCCATGACATTCATATACCATAATTTATTCAGCCATTCTCCAATTTATGGGCATCCACTCAGTTTCCAGTTTCTTGCCACTATAAGAAGGGCTGCCACAAACATTTTGCACATGTGAACCCTTTCTCTCTTTTAAGATCTCTTTGGGACATAAGCCCAATAGAAACATTGTTGGATCAAAGAGTATGCACAGTTTGATAACTTTTTGAACATAGTTCCAAATAAGCATACTTTTTAAAACTTTATTTTTCATTCTTCTTTTTTGGCAACATGGCTAACATGGTAATATGTTTTGCATGATTTCACATGAGTTATTAATATAACATTTCTCGCCTTCATAATGGGTGGGAGAGAATTCAGAACTCAAAAATGTTTTTTTTAAATAAATGCCTAAAATAAATAAATACATTTTTAAAAAGTTAATTGGAAATGATTTTGTTTTTTTCTTGATATCGCCAGTGCCTTGCACAGTTATTTGTACATAGAAGTATGGGTTAATTTTTTTTTATATATATACAAAAGGCAGCAAGGTATAGTGTGTAGAGAAATGGCTTTAGAATCAGGAGGACCTGGATTAAAATTTCAACCCTAGGATATAGGATTGTTTGGACCTTTGCAAATCTTATTATTCCAAGAAATTCTCTAAGACTCTAACTACCTGAACAGGTATCTACCTGCATTGGAAGTAGGATTTAACTTCATGAGTCAATTTATAAAGACCAAGACCTTGTACCTGAATACAGATATGCCCAGACCATTAAACAGAATAGCTCATATTTTTATTTACATGCATAGACTTGTCCAACTCATTAAATGGAATAGTTTGTATGTAAATATATTTATATTTACATACCACTTCAGGTTCTTCTTTACAATAAGGTTGTGAGAAAAGTATAACTGTTATCATGTCCATTTTATGAATAAGAAAACTGAGGCTCAGAAAGATTAAATTGCCTGCCCAAGAGCACAAAGCAGATAAATAGCAGAGTAAAAACTTCCAGGAATAAGATGTACTGTACTCTTCCATGCTTAGATCATATATAGGATATTATGCTCGGTTCTGGTTATCAGTTTTTAAGGCAGTTTATTCTCCTCAGTGGTCTAGGGGCTAGAGTTTTTTAAAGGATAAAATCTGAATCCATTTACTTCTGAGTACCTGGCCAAAGAGCTCATCTCTCTGCCCAAGACAACTAGTCACACTGAAGATGTCCAGTGACAGAATAAAATATGGGAGAAATGATCATGAATAATCAATAATTTGGGGAGCTTTAGGCTTCTCCCTTTTTTCTTTTATCTTCATTTCAAGATTTCACTCTTTGAAAGTTGAGCTAACCTTCTCTTTATCCAGACCTCATCAAGGGACAGCCACTATGTTCTACTCAGTTTTGAATAGATTGCTCAAGGCTCAAGGTAACTTAAGAATTAAATAACATAATCAAAGTTTAGATCCAGCCTCTCATTATAATATTTATTCCCTCATGGATTAATAATCAATCAGAGTTGATTGCCACTCTCGGGGAACACTTCCCTTCTACTGGATGGACAGATGGGAACATTCTTCTTCTGCTGGATGAACATATGAACCATGAGCTCTTTGCCATGGAATTGTCTTTGGTCTAAGAGAGAGATGGTCAAATGACCATCCTTTAATTAAAATGCTTACATTGTTAATAAAATGATTAAATTGCCCAAAAATTGTGTCTTGAACATGTCTGAATACTACAAGTAATAATAATATTAGTATCTAATCTATAAGACCTAAGTTCAAAGCCCACCTCTTACTTACTAGCTATATGCTTATAAAAGCAATTTTCTTAATCTCTTTAAGTCTCAATTTCTTAATTTGTAAAACGGAGATACATTCTAAAGGGGTACATTCTAATAACTATGGCACTTAGGTTGTGGTGACTGAGTGAGATTATGTATACAAAACATTCTTCAAACCTTAAAGCATTAAATACATGTCAATTATTATTATCCTCTAAGGAAGCCTGTTTCCTTTTTGAGCATTAAATGAGAAATTCTCCCTTATATAGGGCACATCATTTGCCACATTGGAACTTTACCTATTGGTTTTAGTTCCATCCCATGGGACCAAGCTGAATGAATTTTATCCTTCTACATGACAGTCTTCTAAATATTTGAATAAAATGATCATATTTCCTTCTAAGTATTCTCTTCTCCAGACTTAAACATCCTCAGTTTCCTCAACATTTCTTTACACATTATTATTATTTTAAAACTTTCCTTGCAATACTAATTGCCACCATCTGGATATACTCCAGCTTGTCAATATCTCCCTTCAAATGTGGTGCCAAAAAGCTGTCTGATCAGCAGAGAACACATATACAATCGGATGTTTTGGTTTTAAAATTAGAATTTAATTTTCTTAAAAGTCAGGGACCATATAATTATGTCTTCTGCTTTTTGACACTGTTTTATATATATATATATATATATATATATATATATATATATATATATATATTGATTGCTGAATAATATCCCAAGCAAGACTTCTTTTTTAACTCAATAAGAATTTATTAATAGCCTTTTACACACAAAGCACTATGCTAAGCACTAGGAATATGAAGATGAAATGAAATGTAGTCTTTACTCTAAAGGTAATAGTGAATGTAGGCAAGTGGTGCATAGGGAAAACTGATGTGCAAACTAGTAATTAATTATAACACAAAACAGAATGATATAAGAGTAAAGAATAGAGTCAAACAAAATTATGGGAGACTATTTTTGATGGAGATAGTTTCATGGGTTTGGGAGATGTGGAGCTTCATAAAGGAGATGACTTATTAATTGGGTCTTAAAAGAAGAAGGAGATTAGGTAATGGAGAATCCATTTGAGGAATGGGTGAACAAAAAGGGAAAGGGCAGAATGAGGACAAAAGACAGAGAATAATAAGTTTGTCTGGAATTTAGAATATGCAAAAGGGAGTAGTATGAGATAATGTAGGAAATGTAGGCTATGAATAGATGAGTTGAACGCCAAAGATTAGGAATTTATAGTTTATTTTATAGTCAATATGTAGCTGCTGAGAGTTTTTTGAAAGAAGAATGACATAATAAGAGCAGTGCAGTGGTACGAATAATTGATTAGATAAGAGAGAGATGATGCAAAAAGAGAGTTAGGAGGCCAGTCACTAACTCCTATAAAGGAGGGCTTTATTTCTCCTACTTAAATGATAATAAAAGTATAAGAACATCTAAGGTATTTTTATATGCTCTTTTGATCCCTTATCTTATATGTTGAGGGAAATGTGGGAAATCAGTTTCATTTCATTACCCCTTAAACATACATATATACATATACACAATGTATACATATACATTACATATAAATACATACAATTACATATAAATCTATATCTATATCATAGAAAGAACATTGGACTTATAGTCCAAAGACCTAGGTTTGAATCCCATCTTCAGCATTTATTAGCTGGATGAACTTGGGCAAGTAATTCAACTTTTTGGGTCTGTTTTCTGACCTATTAAATGGGAAGAACATTTGACATGAGTGGTTTCACTGGAAAAAATAATTATGACAACTCCCATTTATATAGCATCTTAAGGTTTGCAAAGTTACTTTTCTTTTCTTTCTTTTTTCCCCTAAGGCAATCAGGATTAAGTGACTTACCCATAGTCACATAGGTAGTGTCAGGTGTCTGAGGCTGGATTTGAATTCAGGTCCTCTTGATTCTAGGAGTGATGATCAAAGTTGCTTTTCCTGTAGCAGCCCTGTGAGTGCAACTATTATCCTCATTTTATAAATTTGAAAACTGAGGACCCCAGAGGTTTGACAAGTTCTTCAAAGTTATCCAAGAAGTAAATGGCTGTGGTGGGATTTGGACTCAGGACTCCTGAAGTCAAATCCTAGTGTTTTCTGGGTTTACTATATTATGCTGAATGAAAGAATATGTGCAAAGTGAAAATTTCACACCAATGCCTGAGAAGGTTTTACTCTTACCTGTCCTTTAGTGAAATGACCAGGGAGCAAGTTTTTCCTGTTCCATTACAGAGAAGAAATAGGGAATAGAAAAACAAACTAGAAATCTGTTATGTCATGTTTGGTCACTGAAGTTCTTCACTGTGACTGAAAGTGATGGATAAAGGGATGGGCTATTAGCCTCAGTATTCAGAAATGAGTACCAGCAGCAGGGAATCCTGGATTCAAAGCTTCCTTACTATGTTAGGACCAGTGGTTCTCAAAGTGTGGTTCAGTGAATCCTGGAGGGTCTCTGAAATCCTTTCAGAGGGTCTACAAATTCAAAATTAGTTTTTTTCTAATATGATAAATATCTATTATGTAACCCATATAAACAAAAACTCTTTGGACATATTCTCAATAGTTGTTAAAACATAAAGATACTGAGAAAAAGAGTTTGAGAACCACTGTTCTAGGCAATGTATAAAGCACTGGGGATACAAAGAAAGGTAAAAACTCAGTTCTTGCTTCAAAGAACTTACATTCTAATGGGGGAGGTAATAGGCAAATAAAAATGGATAGATATTTAAAGATATATTTACATATATGTGCATATGTATTTACATATATGAAAATATGTCTACTATCTATCTCTCTTATCTATCTGAGATGGAAGGTAATTTTAGGGAAGGCACTAACAGGGCAGTGAACTGGGAAAAACCTCCAGCAGAAGACAGGGTTTGTGATGAGTCTTGAAGAAAGCCAGGGAAACCAAGAAGTAGAGGTGAAAAGCAAGGGAATACCTGGCATGGAGAACAACCAAGGAAAGTAGATCTGAGAGTGGAGATGTTGTGTCTTAAAAACAAGAAGGCTGGTATCATAAGAGTATAAAAATGGGAAAGGGCAAGGCTGTAACAGGCTCTAGACTATAGAGAGCATTTAGCATTTGCTCATGAAGGTAATAGGGAGCTACTAGAATTTATTGAGAGGCAGGGAGGTGATGCCATAGTGAACTTTGGTACAATTAAAATTCAGCCTCAGCTGTGTGATCCCAAGCAAATAATTTAATCCTTTTTGCCTCAGTTTCCTCATCTGTAAAATGAGCTAGAAAAGGAAATGGCAAACTGCTCCAATATCTTTGCCAAAAAAAACAAAACAAAACAAAACAATCCAAATGAAGTCACAAAGTGTTGGACACAACTGAAAACTAAATGACAAAAGTTTATTGAATGGGAGGTGAAATGGTCAGACTTTGTATTTTAGGATAATCACTTTGGTGGCTGAGTGAAATATTGATTGGAATTAGGAGAGATTTGAAGCAAAAAGACCAACCAGAAAACTATTGAAATAGTCTAATTGTGAAGCAATGAGACCTGAACCAGAATGGTGGAAGATCAGAGGAGAAAAGGGGACATAGGCTGACACTGTTGTGAATGTAGAGCAACAGACCAGAGATGTGGGGTGAATGAGAGAGAGCAGTTGAGCTTGACTCCCAGGCATTGAGCCTGGGTGACTGGGAACATGACTTTCCTAAAATGATTGTTGTTCGTTCTTTGCTTTGGAAGGGGACCAATGACAGTACAAGGGATGTCTTGACGTGCTTGTGAATTGGATTTAAGTGAGGTCATTGCACAAAGTCCTTACCTTTGCTCTCTTCCTGACTCATAAAAGTCCTGTGATAGGACAAAAGTCAGGATGCCTGGATTTCAGTGGATGATTTTCATGTCTTCAATGCCTGATCAAATTCTCAGCATTCCATGCTTGCTTCACCCTCCCTCATGGCCATCAGGATGATTTGTTCTCATCCACCCATTCTTCATCACATGCTTGAGTAGATATCCTCCTAACTCACTGCAAGTCTGAAGCCTCTCTCTTGAGATAGTTTACTAGAATATCAAACAAACTCCAGCTTCTTGAAGCTACAGGTGGGAGGTAGATGAATCAGGTAAATATGAAAGGCCCTGAAAAGGGTTTGGCAAGCTCTTCTACCAAGGGTGCTAATTCTCTCTGAACACACCATACTCCTCACCCTGAACGGTAACAGAAGTTTGAAAGAGGGGAAGGTTTCAGGTAAGAGATAATGAGTTCTGTTTGGGACATGTTAAGTTTGAGATGCCTCGGTGACATCTGGCTTGAGATGTCCAAAAGGCAATTTGATGATGAGACAGACTTTCAGGAATGAGGTTAAGGCCAGACTTTCCACTGCCTTCATATTGCAAACCAATCCTTCAACTTGTGTTTATTGACTTCCTCCTACATATAAAGTAGTCTTTGAAGGGCATATATAAGATACATCTTATACAAGTGTCTGCCCGCAAGGAATTTATAATTTACTCAAAGCATATCAATACTTAAGCATGTAGTTCATTCTCCTCAGACTGACCATAAAAATTTGATAGGGAAAATAGTAATAGAGAGTGAAGATAGGAGATACTAAAAAGGTGGAAATCTACTTAGGGATGAAGTAAAACAAATTTAATATAACCGGTAGCTACTTTCAGGAATATATCAAGGATAAAAACTGAAAAAAGTTATTATGAAAAATTATTTAATATTAAGTGGAGGTCTATTTTAAATCAGCTTCCAGCTATAAAAGATCAGTGTATTATATTTGTATACACTATATATATACACACACATACATATTTATAAAAATTATATTCATTTGTAACCATTAAACCCATAAATGTAGAATGCACATTGTATTTTGCATAATTTAGTTATGGTTTTACTGCCTCATAAAATCACTTGAAAATTCCAGCTTGGAAGTCATACAGCTTTACCGTTTCTAGAGAGAATTTCATTATAGCAGCAAAAATAGGTTCATTTCAAAAAGCATATATTAGCAACTCACTCTGTGCCAGGCAGAGACTAGGCACAGAGGTATAAAAACAAAAATGAGACAGGCTTTGTCCACAGGGAAAGTATATTCTAAAATGATTGGTTTATTATTTTTCCCCTGGTCTTTTTTCTTAATTAAAAAAAAGAAATTCTTTTTTTTTCTTTCCTTCTGTGCAAATGTTTTTTAAATATTAATAGCTCATTAGTACACTAAACTCTAGTAAAAGTTTAAGTTATATATAAGCTTATATTAAAGTTATATAAATATAATATATAATAAAATTATATATGTTATTATTTGCATATATTACATGTATATATAGAATATATAATAGAATTACATATAAAATTTTATATTAGAATTATATATAATTTAGAATTTTATTAAAGCATAAGATATATACATATACATATATATTATTTATAAGCTTCTGATAGATAGGGGATATATCTTTTTTAATTCTTATGTTTCTTACATCTAGCAGAATGCCCATGTGCACATTAGAGAAAGTACTGTACATGTAGCAGATTGAAAGCAGTACCTTACTATAGATATCTATGAATTAAAAAACTTCTGGGATATTTAAAAATTTACCTATATACACATATATGTATATCTATACATACATGTATGTAGATATACCTTTTCACAATGTTTCAAAGTTGACCATGCCCAGTTATTCTGTTTAAACAGCAATCCCATCTACCCACAGCTATTGTTACTATAAAGCTACCTCATCCCATTCCTCTACAATATGTCTTCTAGTTTTATGAGCTTATGCTAAGGAAATTTAAAACTTTTAAAAGTCTTTCTGACCTCTTAGGGAATGCTTATGAGGATGGACTAGAACTTAATCCTTCTTTGAATATCTTTGAAATCTTTCCCAGTAATCTTGTAGCTGATACAGATGAAAAAGATGGAAGGAGAAGTATTTTTGGAAATATTTACCAGAACCATAAATAGTCACCAAGTGCCCATATTTATCTCATCCTCCTCACATACTCAATGGTCCTGCCAAGCTGATTTAAGTTAATTTCTCTGCCTCTGAGCATTCTTTCCCCCATGCATAGAATACCCTCCATTTCTGCCAGTTGACATTCTAGCCAGACTTCAAGGTCCAGTTCAAAAGCCACTATGAATGCTTTCCCAATCCCTCCTTTCCTTCCCTACCCAATTAGAAGTGGATATCTCCCTCACCTGATCTCCTTACACTTTGCATTTTTATTTGAGTATGATACCTGAAGAGCTTACTGGCTTAAGGACCATGCCTTAAACCAAAACCAATCTGATTCTGATTAGTCATCAATAGGTCTTAGGCCAAGTTTCTTTTGGTCCTTGTTTGAGTCCGGGTTTACTATGAAAGTAAATACCAGTCATTTCTGCTTTGTTCAGAAGCCCTGAGGGTCTTCCCCTCCCAGATTCATTTATTTAGATTTGGGGGCTTTTTTGGACTAGGTGAAAGGGGAGATTCTTTGACTCAAGTGCTATCTAACCTTAATCACTGAATGGGTGTAGCCTCAGTCAAACTGAGACCTGTTGAAGACCTTAGCTTAAAAAGGCCAAGATCTTCCATTGCATCCAAAGTCATCTCCAGGCATCTTGATGTATATCTTGCCATTGGACCCAGATGACCCTGGAGAGGAAAGTAAGGCAGAACAGTCCTCCCTCACTTAAATCCAATTCACTTGTATGTCTTAACATTACCTTTCTGATGTCATGGACTTCTTGGAAAAATGAAACACAAACAAACAATAATAACAATGATGTACCTAGAATAGTAGACAGACAATTTTGATATTAGCTATGTGACCATGAGTAAGACTCTTTGAGTCTCAGGTGTTTTTTTAATTTGTAAAATGGGTTTCATAATACTTACTTTACGTTGCTAGGAATACATTGTACATAGTGACAACAAGATGATGCAATGATCAACTATAAAAGACTTGGTTCAGTGATCCAAAGTAATCCTAATAAACTTTGAATGTAAATCAACGCGTGTTCACTTTTTTTCCTCTTTTTCTTCTTTTTTTCCCCTCTTGTGGTTTTTCTCTTTTGTTCTGATTTTTCTCTGCCAACACAATTTATAAGAAAATGTGTTTTTAAAAAATGAATGTACATGTATAACCAGAAAAAAAAAATTAATACTTGCTTTACTTATTTCAGAGTTGGGAAGAATTGTGCTTTGTGAATTTTAAAGTGTGACATATGAGTTACTATTATTTTTCATCTTCATTCATCTTGTCATGCTTCCCATTAAAGATTTTTAAAGGCAGAGATCATGTCATATTTATCTTTGTAATTCCCCTAGTACCTAGCACAGTGCATTTGAATTTGTTTTCAGTTATTTTTCAGTCACGTCCAACTCATTTTGACCCCATTTGGGGTTTTCGTGGCAAAGACACAGGACTGGTTTTCCATCTCCTTTTCCATATCATTTATAAATGAGGAAACTGGGGCAAACAGGGTTAAGACTTACTCAGGGTCATACAGCTAGTAAGTATCTGAGGCCAGATGAGTCATCTTCCTGACTTCAGGTCCAGCATTCTATCCACTGCACCATGTGTGTTTGAATAAAGGTGTTTAATACATGTTTGTTGCAATCATGTTTGGATTGATGAATGATAAATTGTAGTCTTTTTATACTCTATTGATCCAGTAAAACTTTTCTCTGCTCTTTCTCAAAGAAGACACTCCATCTTCTGATGTCTATGAATTTCACTTGGTTGTCCCTCATGCCTAGTTATTTTCTTCCTCCTCACATCTGCTTCCTAACTTAAGTCACAGCTGAAGTCCCACCTTCTGCAATATGCTTTCCTGGTCCTCCTTAATGTTAGGACTGTCCTTCTAAGACTACCTCCAATTTACCCTATATACATTTTGTTTGTATGTAGTTGTTTGAATGTCATCTCCCCCTACTAAGTTGTGAACTCCTTGATGTTAAGACCTGATTTTGCTTTTCTTTTAATCTCTAATACTTAGAGACATATGGCACATAGTAAGCATTTAATAAATGTTTATTGACTTGGCTTGACTTATAAGAACACTTTAATGGAACAGAGAAATATGATCATTATCCCTTCACTGCTCTACAGACTATGTCCCCAAGAGGTCAAGGCCACAAAAGGGTCAGAATTGGATCTGAATTGCTAACAGACAATCAGTACTTTCTGGGGTTTTCTACTGCAGATGGGTGATTGGCACTTCCATTGTTGAGATTGATAAATGAAAACTTGCTGCTTTCTTTAGTAAACAAAGCACTATATCAGGAAGAATAATGTTGATGAATGCCATTTGTCCAAACAGGTTGGTGATTTGATGACATGTATGAAGCAAATCGAGAAGTTACCATTTAAGAGGTAGAAAAATTTGCTTTTTCTGAAGAGAAAGATGGAAGAGAAATGATAGCCTAGTAATATGCTTCAGAGGCTCTCATTCCCTATTTATGAAAATTTTCTTATTTCTCTTTACTCATAAAACTCTATCCAGGAAATAAACAATTTTACAATATTTATTGAGTACCAATTATCTATAATCTGGGCCATTTGAGGGGCACAATAGATAGAGAGATAGGTTAAAATCAAGAAGACTTATCTTCCTAAGTTCCAATGTGGCCTCAGACTCTTTATGATCCTAAGTCACTTTTAACCTTGTTTGTCTCAGTTTTGTGCTCTGTAAGATAAGTTGGAGAAGGAAATATAAAATCATTACATTACCTTTGTCAAGAAAAACCCCAAAATGGGGTCAGGAAAAGTTGGACATGACTGAAAAATGACTGAACAATAACAATAATCTGTAGTATACTTAGGTACTTAGGATACAAAGAAAAACAAATAGTTCCTGACTTTATCAACAGAATACCATATTCTCCTGAGAGATATAAAATCCATGGATAAAATGTACAAGATAATATTTAGAAAGGACAGAATGTTAACAATGATAGGAGGATTATTGAGATAATGAGCATGAAAGACCTTTGGGAAGTATAAAATCCTATTCAAAGGTTAGTGTTACATTGATTGTAATTATAAGCCATCACCTAGAATTCCGATGTGATCTTTTACAGAATCCACATTTGATCTAGGAGCATTTCGGAATTCAATCTTTTTTGTTGTCCCCCTACTCAAATTTCCCTCTAAGAATGTCAGGCTATGGCTTGTCCCTTGACTTAGTGCTGTTGAAGAACAAGGTCTGAGTATCTTCCTCTATGTCTCGACCCAGTATCTTCTAGTCCTCAGCTTCAGATTCTGATTGGTCCAGAAAATCAGCTTCACTGAGTAATTAATCCTCTTCCTTTCAGCATGTTCAGGTTCAGAAACATCCTCTGTTAGTTATTTTCCCCCACCGTGGGCTACCTCCCATTTTGTAGATACATAGGCAAGATCCAAATTCTAATACAGGGGCACAAAAGGTTGGGGCATAACAGTCAAAGAGTATGATTTTGATGTGAAGCTCCCAAGACTGAAGCTGATTTGTATAAACCCAGAGTCTCAGGTTTGGAGAAATGGATTATGACTCCAAAGGCTATTTTTTTCTTTTTTGTAATTTATACCATACTGTACTTTTGGAAACATCAACTCTTTCCAGATAGTTATCTATATTTTTGCTGGTTGTAGTTTCACAAGAAGATAAAAATATAATTGCCCCCTTATCGTGGAATTTTATATAAAAATTTGCTCTTTAGACACACTGGAACAACTAGAGGAAAATAACCAGGAAAGTGAAAGGATTCTAAGTCATGCTACACAGGAATTGGTTGAGGGAATGGAAGCCATTTAGCTATGGGGGGGGGGGGGGGGGGGGGGGGGGAGGAAGATTGAGGAAAAACACACCTGGAATGTGTGGATTGTTATAGCAGTATTCAAAACCTGAAGGATTATCATGTGAAAGAGAAATTAGATTTATATTGAATGGCTTTGAAGAAAAGAACTAAGCCTATATGATTCATAGAAGTAGACTAGAGCTTTATATAGTACTTCTTCAAAGTTCGGTTTTATAACATAGTACTTCAACAAAAATGGAATTGGCCACCTAGTGTGTTCTCAGTCACTGAAGGTTTTCAAGTGGAATTTTGAATGGATTTGTCTGACATGTGACAAAGGAGATTTATAATGTTGGTTGATTGTGCAATGTGGCTTTTGATACCTTCCCAATTCCTGAGATTTTGTAAAGAAATTTTGTTAGAAATCCATTAAAGTGAGTGACACTTGAAAACACTTGTCAGGAGCTTTAAAAATTTTTTCCCATAAAAGAGTTAGAGAGCACTGTATAAATGAAGAGATATAATATTAATTTAAATAGAAATAACTAATATAGATGGTAAAAGAAATTTTAGAAATTGAACTAACAGGAGGAAATCTTCATTGACTGTTAGAGATAATTCTTTCAATCACTTAGAGATAATTCTTTCAATCACTCAACTGATTTAATGCAACTATTTTCCAGCCCATCAAATGATTACTGAGCAACTTGTATGCAACAGAAGAAAGAAGAAATACTGTTAGGGAGGCTGCCCAGTGGTAAGAGCACTGGACCTGGCTTCAGTAAGAAGTGAGTTCAAATCTGGTCTCAGATGCTATCTGGGTGATCCTTAGTGAATGACTTAAACTTCTATTTGCTTCAGTTTCCTTATCTATAAAATGGGAATAATAATGGCACCTACTCCCAGGGTTGTTGTGAGACTCAAATGGAATAATATTTGTGTTTAGTATAGAGTGTTGGGTACATATTAAGTGCTAGATAAATGTTAATTATTGCTACTATTATTATTACATACTACCTGATCTTGAAAAATATATAGTTTAGTAAGCAGGATGAGATATACATAAAATAAAAACAGTACAAGGCTACATCAATTCTATCTTCACAACTCTCATATTTATCCCTTTTTCAATCTACCAATGTTTATTAAGCATCAGTTACCATGTCAGGCACTGTGTTAAATTCTTGGTATCCCAAACAGTCCCTGGATTGAAGGAATTGGAGGGAGGAGGGGGGGACAGGAGTAACATTGACATACACTGACATATACAAAATAGATACATATTGGAATATTGTCTAAGAAAGATCTTCCTTATTAAAATAGAGACAGAGAGAGACAGGGAGGGATGGGGTAGGAAGTTAGGAAAGAATTCATGTAGAAGATAGTGTTTTAGCAAAGCATTGAAGGACACTAACAATTATTCACACATGTGATCACCACTGTATTTGAGGCTCTCAACTACTTCTGAACTGGACTATTGAAATCTTCCCAAATGGTCTCCTTATCTCATCCCCTCTCCATTGTTCCACATAGTTGCCAAAGTGATATTCTTAAAGCATAAATCTGACCATGTTATTGCTTGCGCTCAATAAATTCCAGTCATTCCCTATAACTTCTAGGATTCAATAAAAATTCTTGTTTGTTTTTCAAAATAGATTTTTATTGGTCATTTGATTTTATGTCACTTAAATTTCCCTGTGTCCCTAGTCTTGCCCCTTTCAAAGAGCCATTTCTTTTTGGTAACAAAAATAAATTAATTAAATTTTAAAAAATAATGAGGAAGAAGAAAAAATCAGCAAAACCAATTAATGCATTTTAAAAATCTGTAAAAATATGTTTTAATGCAGTATTCTACACCTTTGGATCTCTCTTGCCCTACTTCTGCAAAGGAATGGAGACAGATGTCTTCTTGTAGATCTTTTTTGGGATCAAATTTATTTTGAAATACAAACTCTTTTCTTTCTATGTTCTTTATAATCTGGCACCATTCTACCTTTTTAGCCTTATTATATATCCCACCCCTTCAAGCATACTTCAGTCCAGCCAAACTGGTTTTCTGGCTGTTCCTGACATATGATATTCCATTTTGATGTCTTTGTACAGGCCAATGTCTTCCCCCATTTTTGGAATGTATTCCTCCCTAAGTTTCCTTCAAAGCTCAACTCAAGGCCTACCTGATCTTCCCAAAAATTAGTCCCTCCATTACCAAATTATGGGGTGTGTGTGTGTGTGTGTGTGTGTGTGTGTATATATATATGTATATATATATAATATGTATATATATGTATACATATATTACCATATGAGAATGAATGATGTATAAGTACCTCCTAGAGCAAAGCACTGTATTAAGTCTAGAAGAAACACATAGAAAAGCAAGATACTCTGCTCTCAAGGAGTCTCATGGGGAAGGAGATGATGATCACATAGGATGGTTCTTCAGGGAAGATGAAAAAGCTCTATTGCACTTTTTTTTTCTTTTTTTAATTAAAGCTTTTTATTTTTAAACCATATGCATGGATAATTTTTTCAATATTGACCCCAACAAAACCTTGTGTTCCAAATTTTCCTCTTCTCCCCCCACTCCTTCCTCTAGATGGCAAGTAATCCAATATATGTTAAACATGTTAAAATATATGTTAAAGTCAATATATCTATGCATATTTATACAATTATCTTGCTATTGCACATTATTTGTACATCATGTAGGGCAGAGATTTTTGTTTTTTGTCTTTGTATCTCTAGTGTTGAGCACAGTGCCTGATACAGAGTAGGCACTTTAAAAAGGCCTGTTAATTTATAATTAATTAATAAGGTCTACAGGAGTTCAGAAAAAAATGGAGAAATTAATGAGAGTTGGAATGGTTGGAGAGAGCCTTGTGAAGGAGATACACAAAGTTAGAGAGAGATCTCCACTAGAAATATTCATGTGGACTATCTGTGCCCAACCTGTGGTAGGGAATTTTTTTTTCAGTTAATTTATTTTAATAAAGGATGTGATAATAACCAACAGCTTGCATAGTTTGTGAAGAAAATTAAATGACATGACAGACATAATTATTCAATATTTTAAACCTGTTAAAAATTGATATGCAAAATTCTCAAGAGATGTACTTGGTAGCTAGGTTGCTAGTTAGACCTTGCCATTTGTTATTTTTATGATAACTGAGTCTTTCTTTATTATAACTTTTTATTTACAAGATATATGCATAGGTAATTTTTCAGCATTGACAGTTGCAAATCCTTTTGTTTGTGGTAGGGCATTTTGAGCTCAAATTGGTCTGGTTGGCACAATTGTATAATCTGTACCTTGACTATGACAAAATGTCATTTTGTCAGATAATCTTCCCCTATAACCACACTGTCTCCTGGGTCTAGATTTCAGGGAGAAAAATGTAGGTTTGTGTGGAAAGCTGAAATAAAGTAGTTGGGTAGGGTGGAGCTAGATTAGGGAGGACCTTGAATATCAATCAATATTCTTTAATATATTGATTATAGTAGAGCCACTGGTTATTGGTAAGTGGATGGAGAAGAAAAGGGTGATACTATGGAAAGGCTTTTTAGGAAAGTTAACTGGCTGGCCCGATCAGAGCAAAGAGGGTAATTAGCAGACTAATAGAATAATCTAGGCATGAAGCCAGTCTTCTGAAAATTCTGACCAGTGCTACGCTAAAAGAGCTTAAAACAAACATAAAAGACTGAAATATTTCTGTATTGAAAAATACACACATATGAAAAATGAAAATGAACTCATGTTGTTAATTATCTTTCCTGACTCTTTGAAGTAATATGTCATCTCAAATAAATTAAAAATATATATTTACATATGTATATGTATGCACATATGCACATGCATATGTATATAATATACATACACATATATTTAAAGCAATGCATATTTTACATTTAGATTTCTAATTCTTCCCAAAGGAGTTTGCATCCTTAAATGACTCATAGGGTCATTTCAGCCTCCAATGAATTTAGTCCTGGGCTAAGAGCCAAGATAACACAATTTGGTCTTTACAAATAGCCTGGTCGCATCTGTTGGATCAAATAACAAGTTTGTGGGACAGCATGGCCCCTAGTATGTCCTTAGTATTCCCTTGGCAGGAAGTCTTGGGGCACTCTAGAATTAGCATCACCCTATATCAAATTATTCCCCAGAAAAATGCAATTTCCGCTTTATTAAAGAGGCTGATGTCTCTCTCTGTGTCTTTCTGTCTCTGTCTCTCAGTCTGTCTGTCTGTTCTCTGTCTGTCTCTGTCTCTGTCCCTGAGTCTGTCTGCCTGTCTGTTCTTTGTCTGTCTGTCTCTGTCTCTGACTTCCTCCCTCCCTCCCTCTCTCTCTTATTCTCTCATTTAGAATGTGCATTGACTTGGAGAGCAAATAGCCTTCAAGGTGAGTGGAAATTGTGCAATAAAATGGCAGAGGATCTGGGGGTTGTGGGGAAAGGACTTTAGAAAACCTTTGTCTCCTATCCCTATAATGTGTGCTTTTGATGAAGCATCTGTGGCTTGTGCTGATCCAAGCTGCCATCTGATTTGCCTTCCCTTTCCTGGAAAAATTTTTTATCTTGTGAGCTGCTATCCCAGTAACGATCCTGCCATTGTTCTAAGCACTTTACTCCCAGGCCAGGATTCCCTGTATCTATGGGACCAATTTGCTAATGAAGAACATGATTAGATAGAATGCTTAGTAGGTGGAGTGTGTAGCTGAGAAAGGGAAGAAGAGCACCAGAGAGCTTCCCAACACCTATTTTTCCTCTCGAGTTTGGTTTTTTTCTTTCGCTTCCTGGGAGGGTAGCCTGAGTGATACAGTTTGATCCCTTCCCGGACTAATTGCAGATGATAAAGTTTAGCTGGGGTTTGATCTTTCTTGGCTTCAGGCTTCTCATCTAATTAGCTCAATAAATGCCCTGGTTTATTGGTGATCCAGTAAGTCTGCAGCTGGGTGTTAGGATTTGGCCTGAGGCAATCAGGTCGGTTAAGGGAGTTTCTAGTTCAATTTGGTCCCTGAAGAAGAAAAAAATCTCCCACTATTATTAGTTTATACATCAGAATCAAAGAAAATATTCATAGCCTTTGGGCTTTTAGTAACAGGGAAAGTCTACATTAAAGTGAGGCTATTTTCAGAACTTGTGAAGATGAAGCTGGTAAAAAAGACATCAGTACCAGAGGAGTTCAGAGTAGGAGATGTATTTGTGCCTTCCTAAAATAAGGCATTCTTGGAGGTCCAAGAAATTTAGGTCCATTACATGAACATGTTTATACTTTTGTTGTTTTAGTCATTTTCAATCATGTCCCAATTTTTGTGACTTTTTTTGAGGGGTTTTCTTGGCAAAGATACTGGAGTGGTTTGCCATTTCTTCTCCAGCTCATTGTTAGAGGAGGAAACTGAAGCAGAGTTAAGTAAGCAAATCAGGGTTACACAGCTAGTAAGTGTCTGAGACCAAGTTTGAACTTGAGGTAATGAGTCTTTATGACTCTGGGCCTACTCCATCCACTTTTATGTTCATAATTCACATAATCTTTTGAGAGAAAGAGAACGATTGTGATTTATAATCAAGAGGAATAGCAGAATGTAGGATAGAGTTGATCTCAAAATCATATAGATCTAGGTGTAAGCCCTGAGTAACATGTAGTGGTCATATAATTCTAGGCTAATCACTTATTATCTTAGTACTGCTAACCAATTCCTTAAGACTAAGTTGGAGAGCTAGAGCAGTTTGGTAGAGGAAGTTCCTCTGGAAATCTTTGGTTTGGTTTGAACATAGAAACAAATCCTAAACCAAAAAATCCAACCCAGGATGGTAGGGATGGAAAGTGATTTTGACATTTAGGTTCAAAAAATACAAGGGGAGACAAAAAAACACATTATTTTTTTTAAAATGTTTTGCTTTAATTTTTTAAAATTATTACACGTATATTAATTTTTTACATATTTCCATATTAGTTATGTTGTGAGAGGAAAATCAGAACAAAAGGGGAGAAAAAAAAAGAAGAAAGGTAAAAATAGTATGTGATGATCCACATTCATTCTCCTTAGGTTTCCGGATGCGGATGGCATTTTCCACCCAAAGTTTATTGGGATTGCCTAGCATCTCTGAAATGCTGAGAAGAATCAAGTCTATCATAATTGATCATTACATAATACATCTTGTTATTATTGTGTATAGTGTTTTCCTGTTTCACTCGGCACCAGTTCCAGGCTTTTCTAAAATCAACCTATTCCTCATTTTTTATAAAACAATGATATTTTACCATTTTCATATACTATGTCTTATTCAGCCATTCTTCAACTGATGGATATCTACTAATTTTTGGACATTTTTATTGATTCAAAAAAACCCAAAACATAAAGCAAGAGATTTCTTATATTTACAGACATATATTAAACATTGCTAGGACATCTTTATTTACCCAGTGACTTTTGTCTCACTCTATGAACATCAGTCTTTAAGCAACAATCACTGAAAAGAGAACTCTAACACTAAATCTTTAAAGGCTGGTATATAGCAGAATTTAAGTCAATTCTATAAAAAATTTTTATTATGAAACAAAGAGTTTAAGTAAAGTATGTTTTCCCATACATAGCCAAAATTGATGTGATCGCTACAGTTATCAACCAACCATAGGATCAAAGAGCTGAAAAGAAACTCAATTATCATATAATCTATCTGTCTCATTTTATAATTGAGAAGACTAAGGCTCAGAAGATCAGTTGACTTCTCCAAGGTCACACTGGTAGTAAGTATAAGGGTAATAATTTCTACACAGTTTTACTGGAATTTGTAGGATAACAGAGAGCTGGAAGGGTTTCCAGCAAGAAAGTTATTGTTCAATGCCAAATTCTTATTTTAAATATAATTGATCATACCTTTAAAGTCCAAAGCCCAGCCTGAAGCAACTCCATGGGTTTTTTTGTGTTTTAAAACACACCAGTTGTGTGTTAAAACAAACCAGTTGTTTTAAATCAAGCAAGTTAAGAGTTTGGATATCCTTTGGTGGGATACATGATAGATTCTTAACATCTAAGATCACCAATGACTATGGTCATATGCAAAATGAAATGTATAACCAAGGGAACAGTTATTTAGGTAATTCACTCCTCCTCCATCACCTTCCGATTCTGTCCCCACATACTGCCCCTCCAAAATGTCTAGATGTTTTTGACAAAAAGAATTTTTCTTGCCTGAATTATTCAAATAATCAGCAAAATTAGATAATTCATATTTGGTATGACTATAAGTAAGAAATTTCCCATGGGAATTTATTTAAGCGGAAATAGAAATAGAAATAGAAAGAGCACTGACTATGGAGAAGGATTGGGTGTAAGTCTTACCTCTGATGCCTGCTACCTGTGTGACTTTGTGGAGATTACTTAACATATCAGGGCTTCAGATTACTCATATATGTGAGGAATCTCATCTGCTTCAGTGAGAGGATGTTTAATATAGCTCCAACCTTCCTTCCTCATTATAAGAAAATGATAAAGAAATTAAAGGGAGCTAGGTAATACAGTGGAAAGAATGTTTGATCTGGAATCTCAAATGTCAAGTCCTTCCTCAGATATTTCCTAGCTAGGTGAGTCTGGACAAGTCAATTGACCTCTATTTGCCTCAATTTACTCATTTATAAAATGGTCAGGCTAGGTTGTTTTGCAAAGAATTTTGCAAAGAATATAATATTTAAAGTGCTTAGCAAACCTTATAGTGTTATATAATGGTACTAGTTATTATAATAATGCTTATTATAACTAGTTATCATAACAGTGTTTGGTTGCAACAGATAGCCAGGTGGCAGAGTGGATAAAGGGCTGCACCTGGAGATAGGAAATCTCCTTTTTGTGGATTTAATTCTGGCCTCAGACACTTACCAGCTGTATGTAGCCCTGTTTACCTGAGCTGGAGAAGGAAATAACATTATCTTTACCAAGAAAATGCCAAATGGGGTCATGAAGAATTGGACGCAACTCAAAAACAAATTATTATTATAACAGCTAGAACTGGCCCTAAGTGACAGTGATGAATAAACAAATCTTCCTGACACTCATAAAATATTGTATATTTTATGGAAAGTATATTGTATGTGAAGAAAATTCTGACTGAACTAAAACCATTTTTTCTTTTTAAAATTTGCTTTATTTTTATTGATATCTATTGATTTTATATCATATTTAGTTCTCTTATTCTCTAAGATAAACATTTTGTTATCCTTTGTTTTTATATTGCCTAAACCTTTGATTTTTGTATGTATAGATTCATTCCATTTAACAAAGCAATTTTTTTTTAAAGAAAAAACCAAGAGAAAAATTTCGGCAAAACCAATCACACATTGAAAAAAATCTAAAAATATGTGCTGTGTTTCATATTCCTAGACCATATCTTTTCATATCTCTTTTTTGGAATTATGCTTGTTCTTTGTAACTCTGTAATGTTCATTTTCAGTTGTTTTGTGGTGGTTGTTCTTTCCACTTATATCATTGTAGTCATTGTGATATATTGTTTTCTTAATTTACTTTACTTTGAGTCAGATTATGCAAGTCTTTCCATGCTTTTCTATATTCATTGTATTCACCTTTTTTTTTTTTATAACAACACAGGAATATTCCATTGCATTCATGTTACCATAACTTGTATAGTCATTCATCAGTAGATGGTTTTATAGTTTGTTTCCAGTTTTTCATCAACATAAAAAAATGCTGCTATAAATATTTAGATATAAATAATGAATTTTTATTTATCACTGGACCTTTGTGGGTATGTTTAGTGCTAAGAATGTCTAGATCAAACTTATGGATATTTTAGTCATTTTATGAGTATGATTCCAAATTACTTTTGAAAACGGTTATACTTCAACAGTTCCACCAACAATGAACTAATATAATTATCTTTTCATAACCCTTCAAACAATGATTATTCCTGGCTTTTGTCACCACTACCAGTTTGGTGAGTGTGAAATGAAACCTCAGGGCTGTTTTGATTTATGTTTCTCTTATTAAGTGATTTGGGGCTTTCTTGCAATTTTTTTTTTTTTTTTTGAGAATTTGTTCTTATTTTTTGGCTTTTGTTTACATACATATATATGTTTGTAAACACACATATTCTTTAGTTGTCTATATTTTTTGTATACCAAACTCTGAGAAATTTGATATAAAGATTACTTCTAACATTTGAACATTCCTTTTCTTATCCTAGATGCAGGAACTTTGTGCAAAAGGTTTTCAGCTTTGTGTAATTGAAATGATCGATTGTATCTTTTATGATTTCCTTTATCCCTTGTTTGCTTAAGAGTATATTTTCTGTGCACTCACAAGCAAAGAAAAAACTGATGGGAGTTTAAATATGGATTTGAAGCATAGTTATTTCACCTTACTTTTTTGTGTTATCTTCCTTTTACAAATTATAATTGTTTTGCAAATTGTTTCTTTTATCACAGCATGATTAATATGAAAATAGGTTTTACATGATTGTACATATATAACCTGTATTAAATTGTTTATCATCTTAGGGAAGGGAGAAGAGAAGGAGCAAGGGAGAAAGTTTGGAACTCAAAATTTTATTTAAAAGAATGTTAAAAATTATCTTTACATGTAATTGGAAAAAAATAAAATGCTTTAAAAATTATTTTTTTAAAAAAAGAACACATTTTCTACCAATAGATATGATCTGCTTCTCTTATCATTTTTTATAGTATGATCTTTAATATAAGGGTTACAAATCTATTCTGATTTTATTATAGAAAGTGGTATAAAATATTGGTCTAAGTTTCATTTCTGCTAGTCTGCTTTCCAATTTTCCCAGTAATTTTTTTTAATCAAATAAGGAGTTCTTTCCTAAGTAATTTGTTTTGAGGTTTTTTGAACATAGGTTATTGAGCTCCATTTCTCTCCTGCCTAGTATGTTCTATTGATCCATTTCTCTCTCTATATATATATGTTTTTACTAATACCAAATGATTTTTAATGACTACTGTTTCATAATATAGTTTGAGGTCTGGAAGGTCTTTTCCTTCTTTATTCCTACCTTTTTTCATTATTTCCCTTGAGAATATAGATTTTTTTTGTTTCTCCAAATGAAGTCTATTTTTATTTTATTAAGTTCTGTAAACTAGCCCTTTAATAGTTTGATTGTTATAGCATAAGTATAAATTAACTTTGGTAGTATTATCCTTTTTATTGTATTGGCATGAACACTAAATATTCTTCCAACTATTTTAGTTTTTATTTTTTAATTTAAAGAACACTTTGAAATTGAATCTATACAGGTATTTGAGTGCTTTGGAGGATTCATCACCAAATATTTTATGTACTTTCTAATCATTTGTAATGGTATTTCCATTTCTATTTTTACCTTTAAGATTTTGTTATTATTAAATAGAAATTCTATGGGTTTATGTTGTGATTCAAAATTTTGCTGTGATATTAGCTGTCTCAATTATTTTTACTGATTCTCTGGAATATTTTAAATAATTTCCCATCTCATCAACAAATAGGAATAATTTTAGTCTCTTTGCCTATGTTTATTTCTTTTGATTGCTTTCTATTGTCTTATTGCTATTATTAGCATTTCTAGAACTATGTCAGCTAAAAGCGATTGATACCAAAGTTTCTCAGAGAATCCCTGAGAATATACTTATATTGCTTCTTCTGACCTCCATGTGAGCATTGCCTTGTATGAGTTCTCTGTAAAATAGTCTTTTAAGCAAATGTATGTTTGGCATTCAAACAACATGGCCAGTCTCTCATAGTTATGGTCCCTTCAGTAGAGTTTGAATGTTTGGCAGTTTAGCTTGAGAAAGTACCTTTCAGTACTTTATCTTGTCATGTGATCTTTAAAATCTTCCTAAGACAATTCGAATGGAAGTGGTTCAATTTTCTAGCATGAAGCTGATAAATTGACCCGGTTTCACTGGCATTCAACAATGAGGTCAGCACAATAGCTCCATAGACCTTCAGTGTGGGAGGCAGTTTAGTAGAAGATCAAGGACTGCATGGTACTGGGGAAATAAAATCTGATTTTAGACTCAAAGGTCCTGGTTTTAAATTCTGGTTTTGCAACTTTTGGCGTGGTTAATCTCTCTGAACTTTCATTTCTCTTCCAAAATGAATGTGTTGGACAAAAGTGCTTCTAAGTTTCCTCCTATGATCTTATGGCTGAGTCCAGCAATAGGTGGAGCTGGTCTAGTGTGAGAACTGGAAGTACTTGGTACAGAATGGGATCAAATAAGATAAGACAAGTAAAACATACTGTACACCTTAAAGTTCTCTCTGAATGTCAGTCACTGCTTTTATAGTGGTGGGTCCTAGGTTAGCCTACTCTCATAATTCTTACCCCCCAATTCTTATCATTTATACCTGTATTTGAGCAAGTCACTTGAACTCTTTCAGTCATAGTTTTCTCATTTATAAAATGAAAGAGGAGAATTATATGACCTCTACAATTCCTTGGAATTCTATCTGGGATCCTATAATCTTCTAATCTTTAACCCTGTGGCACAGTGGCTCCTACATGGCAGACCTTTAATAAATATTTGTTGATTGATTGATGGCAACCAGGATACAACCAGGATACTGCCCATTTGATTTCAAGTTTAACTGAGAAAACATTTCACCAAGTAGGCTGAATTTAAGCTTAGATTCTCACTAACCCTGTGAGTCAAAAGGAAATAGAAGGGTAAGAGACACCAAAAAGCAGTTGCAAAAATTCTAGAACTAATGTGAGGTAGAAGCAGTTCCTTCGCAAGCTTTGTTTGCGGAGTTAAGCAAAACCCTTCCCTGGGTTACAAAGTCAAACACAAAATAGTTCCTTATCTCAGTGGAAAGTACAGTGAATAATGGCTCTTTGTGCCTTTCTCCTAGAATAGATGTCATTGAATTAACACTTTCCAGCTATGCTACTTTCAATATCACAGGATTTAGAGTTAGATTCCTTAGAAATCACCTAGTCTTTTCATAGATGGGAAACTGAGGCTCTGAGATGTCCATTAACTTGCCTTTAGTCACACAGCTAGTAAATATCACAGGTAGGTCTCAAACAAAGGTTTAACAAACGCTGATCCATTTGTATGGAGCTTGACAGATTTCATAAATATCATCTCTTTTGTTCCTCACAATTACTTTGAGAAGTCATCAGGGCAAATCTATCTTTCCACATTTTATAGATGAAGAAACTGAGGCTCAGAGAGATTGAAGTAATTAAGCTCATACATTAATGGCAGGACTGAGACTCAGATCTTTAATTTGGCACTTTATAATATTATGCATCATTACTTATATAGTTATAATTGCTTCCAAATGATTGTGCATACAAAATCAATTCACCAACAGAGTATCTTGGTAAGTAGTAGTTGCTGTTAGGTTGTATCTAGTTCTTCATGGCCTGATTGGAGTTTTCTTGACAAAGATCCTGAAGTGGTTATCTATTTCCTTCTCCAATTCATTTACAAATAAGGGAATTGAGGCAAACAGGATTAAGTGACTTGCCCAAATCTGAATTTAGGAAGAGGAGTCTTCTTGATTCCAGACCCAGCTTTATACCACCTAGCTGAAACCTCAATTTGATGGTGCTGGGGTTAAAAAAAATACAGGTAATAACCACTCACTAAGTCCTGTTCATGCTTTGAACTTTTGACAACATGGAAATAAGACATTTTTAACCTGTTTTATCTGGGTTTTTGATGATGATTGGGAGCACTGAGTACATCCTGAACTGGCATTTAGCCCTGGGCTCCATGCCAGCAGTAATTCCTGGTGTAGCATTTGCCCAGGTTAGTCACATATCTCAGCCTAAGTGGGCAAAAACGGAGGGAGGTGATTATTTCAGATGGGAGATTTTTCCAACCAATCTAAATATTTCTGTGCTGAGGTTGGTGCCGGCCAGGCTACTGCTTGAGGACCCCCTACCTTCTGGCTTTCAGAGAAAAGACTGTTTGCAAATCCTAAGTCTTAAAGTCTCTGCCTAGTAGACAGTTTTAGAAACAAGAAAGTATAGTTCATTATTTATCTTTGTTTATTACTCACAAAATTCCTTAAAGGGGTGTGCTTGAGATCTTGGTCGGTCACCTCTAAAGGGATGATGGGGGTGATTCTCATTCATTTTTCAAGATCAAATGTTCCAAACTTTCTAACATTTATTCTCTTGGACTCTTGACTTTCCTGACAGAAAGAATGAGTCATAGTGAGGATTAGTGTCTTAGTTGCCAAACCACTTTTGGCCTGGAAAGCCCTTTCCTGGAGGTTAGGTGTCAGGCCAGTGTTCTTATGCAGATGAAGGCACTGAGCAATCCAAATGACCTTTTAATTTATCCATTCTCCATTTTAACTGCAGAAGAGTGCCTCCATTGTAAAATCACCTATCTTTTCTTTTTTCTTTTTTTGTCTTTTTTTTTAAATTATAGCTTTTCATTTACAAGTAATATGCATGGGTAATTTTACAACATTGACAATTGCCAAACCTTTTGTTCCAATTTTTCCCCTCCTTCTCCTCCATCCTTCGCCCCTTCCCCCCTCCCCCCCCCCCCATGGCAGGTTGACCAATACATGTTAAATATGTTAAAGTATAAATTAAATACAATATAACTATACATGTCCTAACAGTTATTTTGTTGTACAAAAAGAATCGGACTTTGAAATAGTGTACTATTAGCCTGAATCACATATCTTTTCAAGCATTAGCTTGAAGGGTTCTCTCTTGGGGAAGTACTGGAAGCACAGAGTCAGGGGGCTCTTGCTCTGTACTTAGATGCAGGTGGCTCAGGGATAGAGTGGGCTTTGAATTTGGACTCTGGATTCCAAAGGTAAAAATAGATCTGAATTCAAGTCCTGCCTCTGACACATACTGACTACCTGTCAGGGTTTTTGTGAGGATTGAATTTAAAAAATAAAAGTAAAACATATTGCACATCTTATAACACTATATGTGTTAGTTATTATTATTAAGTATTACTAGTTATTATCATAATTACTCAGAGAGACTTAGGTCATTCTGGGAGTGTATTTGTGTGATCTCATCCCTCAAATGAGAAGAATTAGGCTTTTCCCTCAAAGTTTGCTCCCTTCCGCCCACATGCTAGTATTCTTGGGAAAATCTCAGTAACAGAACTTTAATAAAAACCCAGGACAAATGAATGATGGCTTGGTTCCTCTGAAGAATGGTGAAGACAGTAAATCAAAAAGTATTTTATTAAGAATAGGGGAGACATGAGTGTGTTTGTGGCAGCAGTTTAGAGCCAGTAAAGAGAAAGAGATTGAGGATTAGGGAGGGGTGAGGATGATAGAAGGGCAATCTGCTAGAAATGATAAGAGGGGAAGGGATCAGGGTGCAGATAGAGGGGTTTGCTTTGGTATAGAGAAGGATCATCTCTTCATGGAAGACAGGCATTGGTCCTCTTTGAGAAAGAAAGACCACTATCAACAACAATAACAGAAAAGGAGGGAGAGAATAAATATGAGGGAAGAAGAGGGAGCTTTCAGAGAATGGCCTCAATATTTTTGGTTAAGTATGAGGGGGAGGCCCTCAGCCAATAGAATGGGAGGAGTGCCATGGGAAACAGGAAGAAAGACAAATTTTGGAACATTCACTGTGGAGAGTGGTGTAGCAAATTGATCAGGGTTTATTAAAATGGGTGACATTTTCTTCCTTATCCAGTCACCAATCCTCTGATATCATGGGAAACAGGAAAACAGTGACACTCTCTTGTGCAAATGGTATTATTTCCTATCCCATATCTCACAGGGCTAGAGAATGTGCCCATCTCCATGAGAGTAGGACTCAGTTTGCACCTGCTACACATGCATCAGTGAGTTTATGGACTTCAAAATGGGAACTAGTTGCTCCAGCAAGAAAGATTTCCTTGTTGACTCTTCTGTCCTCTGTACCCCTTTTTCTTCGTGAACTTTTGATCATATAGTATGCCCACTCCTAAAAGCCTATCTTGTCTCTTCCCTGCCCTCCCTCACAGTTTTTGTATTTCTTTGTAGTATCTAATGCAGAATTAGGTAGATTCAATTCAATTCAATAAGTGTTTACTGTGCAACAAACACAAGGACAAAGTTTAAAACCGTTCCTATTCTAGATAAATTTAAAAAAATAGTTTTTAATGAATGTTAAAAGTTGTCTTTACATATAATTGAGAAAATTCTTTAAAACAACAATCATTTTAAAATGATTTTGGACTTATGATTTGATCTATGTAGGGAAACTACCCTCACATCAGTGCATATCAGCAATTCACCCATAACTTACAGTCTTAGAGAATTTTGATTTTGTAACACTATATAAATTGTAGCTATTATTATTAAATATTATTCATTATTGTTATAATTATGTGGAGATTTTGATTTGTCCATGATCACATAGCTAGTTTATGTGTCAGGATTAGAAGTCAAAGAGAAATCTCCTTGACTCCAAATCCATCCCCTTCTCTACCTTGACAGCCTCTCTCTGAGAATAACAGAGGTAAATAAAAATAGTTATTGAAAGAATGAATAGAAAGAAGGAATTGGAATTCATCTAATGGTCATACCCTTCTCTAATACTCTCAGGAAATGGGGAAAGGTCATCATGTTCTATTATGAGGAAATATTTTATTCTCTGCTATAAATCTATCCATTCTCCATTTCAATTAATCTGGCCTTTTCATGATAATTTGTTGCCTTCCTTTGGACATTATTTAACTTTCAATGTCCTCTGTGTATTTGTGTATATATAGAATAGTTATATATGTGTATGTATAATATTAATAATCATACAAAATAATATTTATATATAATATTTACTAGTATTTTCCAGTTGTATATAAAGATACTTTTTGACATCCATTATAAAAATTTTTTGAGTACAAAATTTTCTCCCTTTCCCTCTTTCTCTTCCCCCTCCCTAAAATAGTAAGCCATTTGATATAGGTTATATATGTGAAATCATATAAAACAGTTTCATATTAATCAGACCATGTCTATATTGCTAAAGAAAGAATCTAACAAAGACAAGAGAAATGACATTTTTTTAATCAATAGAGACAATATTCACATAAGTGAAATAAAAGGTGCTTAAATTAATATGCACAATCATCTTAAAATACTTCATCCCTCCCTTATTTCCCACTCTACTGATATTTTAATAAGGATTTACCGAGGGAAAGACATTTCTGAAAAGATGAGAAATTGCCACTGTGTTGAGACCAGAAAAAGAATATTCCCCCAAATAAGTATTGTACGTGAGTATATGGCTTCAAGGGAAAGAACAGCAGAGACTGGAGAAACCTTGGAAAGAATTATAGGCACCAGATCAAATTAACTTCAGTGATTGAAAGCAAGAAATAAAAAAATCAAAGGGAGATTGCACAAAGCACTAAAAACAATATATTAAATTGGTGATGTGTTTTTCCCTTATAAGCATATACTTTAGGAAATGAGATATACACATGAAAGAAAGAGACAACAATAGGATTAAATTGAAATAATTGATTTTTTTTCTTTATTTATCAATGAGGGGGAGGTAGGGGAAAAATACAGAAGTGACAGTAAAATAAAATTTAGTGATATAATTTTAAAAATTACAAAAAGAGCTAGCATTAACTTTAAAAAGAGAGACTGAAAAAGAAATACTGAAACTAGGCTAGAGGAAATAACTCTAGCTATGTTCGTGGAACAAAGAGAGACAGGTTTGGTGTAGGTACATCATGTCAGAAAAGAAAAAGGGTCAGAAAAGAATGAAAAAGGAAGGGGAAAGAAAAAGAATGTTATTTGAGCTGAAACCAACATGTTGCATAGATTCCAGATTTGAGTACCTAGAAAAAGGTCAGGAAAAAAAATACTGTTCTTTATTAAGAGAATAAAGGATGCAAATTAACAGAGTCTCTTGATTGAGGAGATGCCAAGGAAAGAAAAGTTATAATCCTAGTTCAGATCCAATTTTTTTCCTTCCATAGCTGGGATGAATGCAAACAGAGAAGAATGTTTTCTATAAAAGAGAAAAGCAGGGAGAAAAAAAGAAGGTTATAGCTGCAAGGAACCTGAGACATCATTTAGTCCAACCTGCTGATTTTGTAGAGTGGAAACAGGAACCTAAAGAGCATTAGTCATTTGCCCAAAGTCATATAGCCAGAATGTTTCAAAACTGAAATTTTAATCCAGCTCATGCTGGTTCTCAGTCCAATACTCTTTCTATTACCAATGTCTCCTTAATGAATTAGCTTATTTTTACATCATTGTAATTAATTTGACAGAAAGACAAAGTTAAAGACCACTGGACTTCAAGTCAGGAGAATATGAAGTTGAATTCTAGCAATGATATTTCCTAGCTATGTGATGCTAGGCAAATCACTTACCTTCTTTGTCCTTCAGTTTCCCTATCCATAAACGAAAGAAATAATAGCACCTACTTCAGAGTTATGATTAAATAACACATTTAAAGCATTTTGCAACTCTTAAAGTACTATATACACACTTATTATTATCATTATTACTATTCATCTTGGCCTTATCAACTTGCTCCTGAACTAAGCCTACTATTTAAAATAAACATTTACTTTACTATTATATTGTACTCCAGGGTATAAACTATATCAAAACTTCTTAAACTTGTGGGGATTGTGAAATTATGATTTATTAACAGTAAATGTTTGATTTGTATACTTATTTTATATACCTAGGGTCATGTAAAAATTTCTCGGGTGAAAAGGAGTCATGAGTGGAAAAAGTTTAAGAAGCCTTGACAGGCACATCACAGGTATACAGTGTACTTAGGTAGTACATAATTTTTTCCCCTAATTTAACATATTAGGCTAGTTTCTACTAGCTTCTGTTTGTACTGTTTCCCAGTTTCATGCCCAAGTACTTCTCCCTTTTTCTTCATTTTCCCCCCTCCTTTTGCTTCTCCCTTTCATCTTTGTCTCTGTCTCTTCCCTTCTCTACCTTAAGAGGTTAACCCTGTGCAACAATGTTTTTAAAATGTAAAGCAAGGTCTTAAGGTGCTTCAAGAGACTGTTAAATGCAGGGGACCTGGGTCATTGAGAGCAGACCCATGGATTGAAGCTTCTGGGATACCACAGCACTGAGGTTCAACTTAATTTTCTTTTAACTAAAAATTTTACTGGTATTTGTTTTTACATTAGCTATTTTTCCATAGTATTCCTCCCAGAGAGTCATTCCACATAACAGATATTTCTTTATAGCCAAAAAAGGGAGGTGAAAAGGGAAGGAGAGCAAAACTGATAGATACATTGAAAAAAGTTTGAAAATATGTGCAGTAAATCACACTAGTGGGCCTTCAGAGAATTAAGGTGGGGTGTCTTTTTCATTTCTCTTCTCTGGGGCTAAGTGTATTTTTTATGATTTTACAGCATTCATTTGTGTGTGGTTGTTTTTTCTGTTTACATTATTGTGGTCATCGTATATATTGTTTTTGTTCCTGCTTACCTTACTCTGAATCAGTTCAGTTGGATGATCTTTTTGTCCTTTTTGGTAGTTGTCAAATTTATCATTTCTAATAACATAGTAATATTTCATTGCATTCATGTACCATAACTTGCTTAGCTACTTCTCAAACGATGAGCATCCATTTTATTTCCAAGTTTCTATTATCACATAAAAAGTGCTGCTATAAATATTTTGGTATTCTTGGGGATTTTCTTTTTACCGATGTTTTCCTTGAGGTAAAAGTTTAAGAGTAGAATCTCTAAGTTAAAAAAATATGGAAATTTTATCCACTTTATTTGCATAATCCCAAATTGCTTTACAAATTAGTTATATTGATTCACACACTGTCAACAGTTTGCTAGTATGCCTATCTTCTCACAACCTCCAACATTGATTATTCTCAACTTTCATAATTTTTTGTCAATTTGCTGAGTATAAAGGAAAATATCAGGATTGTTTTAATTTATATTTCTCTTACCCATAGTGATTCAGAACATTCGTTCATGGTTGTTATTAGTTTGTAATTCTTTTGAGAACAGTTTGTTCTTAATATATTTATATGTATATAAGATATGTATATGCATGTTCTTTATATATCCTTGTGAAAGAAATTTGATACTAAAGTATCATTTTAAAAAGTGAGGAAACTGAGTCTCAGGAAGGTTAAACTTTAAGATTTGAACTCAGATCTTCCAAATTCAGAATACTCCAGAGCTAGTGTTCATTCTGTCCTCCGAATCTTTACTTTTCAGAAACAGGGACTTTAAAAACTTATAAAAATGTATACTAGGATATGAAATTATCTACTTTTTGCTCCCTCTGATTGTTATTGTTTGTCCTTCATTCTCAAAAGGATCATAATATCAACGGGGTGATGTCATAATATGCAAGTGAATTGGATTTAAGTGAGGGAAGGCTGTGCAAAGTCTTAATCTCTCACCATCAGGGTCCTGTGGCCAAATAGAGATCAGGATGACTGGGGAGGACCCAGGGAAGCAGCACAAGGGACAGTCTCCCTTGTGAAAGCCAAGCATTGAAATACTCTTCTAGGGAAAGGGACCTGTATGTGCCAAAATGTTTGTGGCAGCCCTTTTTGTAGTGGCTAGAAACTGGAAACTGAGTGGATACCCATCAATTGAAGATTGGCTGAATAAGTTATGGTATATGAATGTTATGGAATATTATTGTTCTGTAAGAAATGACCAGCAGGATGAATAAAGAGAGGCTTGGAGAGACTTACATGAACTGATGCTAAGTGAAATGAGCAGAACCAGGAGATTATTATACACTTCAACAGCAATACTGTATGAGGATGTATTCTGATGGAAGTGGATATCTTCAACAAAGAGAAGATCCAATTCAGTTCCAATTTATCAATGATGGACAGAATCAGCTACACCCAAAGAAGGAACATTGGGAAATAAATGTGGACTAGTTACATTTTTGTTTTACTTCCCAGGTTATTTTTATCTTCTGAATCCAATTTTTCTTATGCAACAAGAGAACTGTATGGATCTGCACACATATATTGTATCTAGGATATGCTTTAACATATTTAACATGTATAAGACTGCCTGCCATCAAGGGGAGGGGGTGGAGGGAGGGAAGGGTTAAGTTGGAACAGAAGTGAGTACAAGGGACAATGTTGTAAAAAATTACCCTGGCATGGGTTCTGTCAATAAAAAAAGAAATACTCTCTTTCAATTGAGCATTTTTCAATCTATGAAATTATTCCTACTTCTTTAGCTAAAAAAATCCAGATTTTAATGTTTCAAAACAAGGATTTGAAATTATCTAAACCAAGGTTGTCAAACTCAGATAGAAAAACAAGGCCATAAATCTGTACAAAATGATCCCTGAGAGCAGCACACTTTGTTTAAAAATGTAATGTTATCTATGTTTTATTATATTTTTATTTACTTTGTTAAATATTTCCCAATGCCATTTTAGCCTGGTTCTAGCTTCACTTGGGAGTGTTGGAACTCTCTTTTGACAGCTCAGATCTATCCCTCCTCTTTCAGCATTCTGTTCTCTTTGGGTGAATGCATTGCTCATAGAGGGTCTTCAACTGCACTTGCTTGGAAAATAACTGGCATCGGGCTTCCTGTAGCTAAAATGGCCAACAGGCTATCTAAGAGGAGGTTGCTCCTGCCCACTGGACAATGATTCCTAATTTAGATGAGCTAATTTTTTTTATCATTCATTTTTCAGGTTTCATTACAGTTTGGAGATGACACTGAGAGTGTCTTGAAAGTGAAGTGAGAAGAGTCCAAGTTTCCCTAGGTCCTTCCTAGCTGGAAGGCTTTGAATATAGTACAATTCAATTCAATTCACAAGCACTGTGCTAGACCTTGCAAAACAAAAATGAAACAAGGAACAGACATTGTATCAGGAGGAAACAAAATGCTTGTATAAAATAAACACAAAATAGATATAAAATAATATCCTGTGGGCACAAGGCAGCTTGTGGGTTGGAACAATAATCAAGGTAGGAATTGATGGTGATGAGGGCTATTTTTTTTACGAAATCTAGGGATAGAGGCAGAAGTAGGGAGAGTACATTTCAGGCCAGGGAGGTGGGGCAGTTTGTGTAAATAAATTCGTGGAAGTTGGAGATGGACCGTCAGATGCAATGAAAAGAAAACAGGTCAGTTTGGCTAGATTACAGTGTGTACAAAGTGGAAAAAAGAGCAAATCATCCAAGAAGGTAAGATGGTATGAGCCTGTGGAGGACAATATTAAAAGCCAAACACAGGAGTGTTTATTTTATCCTAGAGACATGAAGAGGCTATTTTTTTAAAGCTTCCTGAGCAATGGAATAACATGGATAGACCAGTACTTCAGGAATATTAATTTTGTAGCTATGTGGAAGAAGGAAGATCAATGAGCAGAGTCTTGTAATAGTTCAAGAAGACAGGATAAAGGATTAAACTAGAGGGAGTTGCTGTATGAATGGAGAGAAGGGGATGGATGGGAGAGGTATTATGGAGGCAGAATCAGCAAGACTTGACAATGGATAGGATGTGAGGGATGTAGTTCAGTGATGAGCTGAGGATGATGCTCACGTCACCAACATGGGTGATAGAAGGACAGAGATGCCATTAACAAAAATAGGGAAATTAGGAAGAGGGATGAATTTTGGGGAAAGCAAATCAGTTTTGTTTTGGACATGTTGAATTGGAGATGCTGATGGGACTTCTAGCTCAAGGTGTATGATGGCAGTTGGTGAGGTAAGACCTGAGCTCAGGAAAGAAAAATTGGCTGGATTCTTAAATCTGGGAAATGTCTGCCTAAAGGAAATTGGTGAACTGGAGGAAGCTGCTGAGATCATTAAAAGTATATAGAGAGAAGACAAGAAATCCCTTGGGGGAGAGGGGTGAAATGGAAGGCATACCTACAAAAGGGAGTGGGACAAAGACCTGGCAAAAGAGACTGAAAAGGAGCAGTTTGTCAGGTAGCAGGAGACCCTGACAAAAGCAGTGTTAGAAAAACCCAGGATTGAAAGGCTCTTTATGGGACATTTAGTGGAAGAAGTGAGTTTGAATCCTGTCTTAGATACTCCCTAGCTAAGTGCCTCCAGTCTAGTCACTTGACCTCTCTGTGCCTCAGTTTCCTCATCAGTAAAATAAGAATAAAGAAAAAAAAATAGGATCTACCTTACAGGTTGTTGTGAGGATTAAACTAGTTAATGTATGAAAACCCTTTGTAAACCCTAAAGAGCTATATAAATATTAGCTAGGAAATGCTAGCTAAGTAGAATGGTTAATAACATCAAATGCTTCAGTTGAGGTCAACAAGAATGAGGATTGAGGAAAGGTCATCAGATTAACCCAGATGATGAAAGGGATGCCTGTTGCTAGGGTCTGCCTGTTCAGAGAGCTCTCCACTCTGTTGGCTGCTACTTTATCTTGTTTTGTCACGTCTAACTCTTCTTGGCTCCATTTGGGGTTTTCTTGGCAAAGATACTGGAGTGGGTTTGTCATTTCCTTCTCCAGTTAATGTTAATTTTATAGGTGAGGAAATTGAGGCAGAGTTAAGTGACTTGTCCAGGAGCTAGGGAGTGTTTGAAGCTGGATTTGAACTCATATCTTTCTGATTCCAGACCTGGAGCCCTATGCACTGAGTCACCTTGCTACCTTGATAGCAAATAGAGGTTAATTGACTCATCCACAAATATATAGCCAATAAATATCTGAAATTTGAATTCAGGTCTTCCAGACTTCAGGTCCAGCACTACCTGTTTCCACCAGCTGATGCTAGTTGGTGATGAATTTTTCTACCATGGACACTCTGAAAGTTATAGAGGAGGTGCAATTTAAATTTATGTTAAGTATTTCCACATTATAAGATCATGTATCCTTGAAGTCCATCAACAGCAATAAAACCAAATCTTGCTTTGAATTATCTGATACCCTATATCAGATTGTCTGCTGTCTTGGAGATGGAGGAAATAATGGAGAGGAAAAAAATTTGGAACTAAAATCTTACAAAAATAAAGTATTGAGAATGTTGGAAGGGATGAGGGGAAACTGGGACTTTAATGTTTGTGGAGTTGTGAACTGATCCAACCATTCTGGAGAGCAATGTGGAAATATGCCCTTATATCTCATATCTGAGGTTCATCCTCATTATAAACATTTTCTCCATCTCTTTCTTAAGCCTAAGCCATCAATAAAACAATAAATCAAGGTCAAATTGTAGTATTTGCCGATTTCCAAATCATAAATGCTCACAATAAAAATTTAACAACCAGCTTTTCCCAGTTGGTATGAACTGACTCTTTTCTGCATTCTGCTCCCACCTTTCTAGAGTTTGGAGATCCTTTGTAACCTCTTCCAAAAAAACTTCTCTGTGGTATCCCTCTTGGTCTAATTCCTCTTTCTTTTGATTATTTCATTTGCTTTTATATAAAAATTTCAATTTATTAAAAAATGTACAATTAAAAAAAGATACTAAGGCCTCTCTAAACTCCAGATAATCACCTTATTTACATTATCAGTATAAATAAATGTTGGAAGCAATTAGTTGGCCTGTGGTTACAGCACTAGGCCTGGGGTGAGTAAGATCTGAGTTCAAATCCATCCTCAGACACTTCCTAGCTCTGATTACCTGAAGAAAGGGGCCATTGGATTCATTGGAGAAGAAAATGATGAAACACTCTAGTTATCTTTGACAAGAAAAATGCATAATCAATATGACTCATGGGGTTTCAAAGAGTCAGGTACAACTGAATGACAGAGACAAGACTAAATAAATGTCAATCAGACTGTATCACATTGAAAACCAATTAAAATATATTTTGCCTTGTATCCCAAAGAGTAGTTAGACTTTTCTAGATGAGAGTGGATATAAAGCTCTATCAATATCTATCTATCTAATCAAGATTAGAAAAAGCCTATGAAACAACAGCACAAATTTCCTTAAGGCTCAACCATTAATCAAAGTGTTTTTGAGTGTTTTTGGTTTATAAGTAGAAAAACCAGTTTCTGTGCATTTTCCCAAATAAATGCTTTGGGGGGGGAGGGTGAGGGGGGGAGAAGTAGTGTCTAAATAGTTTTATTATATTGAATGAAAAGCTCATCCTAGAGAAAGGCACCAGCTTTTTTTTTTTTTTTTTTTTAGCTTTGAATTTGGGATCTATTTGGTGCTGAAGAAGTTACTAGGAGTTAGACCTCATACAGGAGTAGAGTGAAGGCCAGAGAAGATTCTGGTCATTTTCTCTTTGGGACACCCTTCCCCCTCCTCTAAATCCACCTCCTTCCTATTCCATCTGAAACAATGGCTTTTAAGTGAGCTGTAGTTTGCCTGATTACACCAAAAGATAGTCCTATCATTCCAGAAAGCCAAGGGTGTATAGTTGCCTCTGAAGCTGAACTTTATAATCTGACAGTCAAATTCCCAAGTTAAATTTTTACATTCTATGGCACAGTATTTTGCACATAGTAGACATTTAATTTAAATGGTTGTTTCATTGAACTGAGTGGCAATAATTGTGTTTTGGGAGGGTGGGGATGGGGGACATGGAGGTTTATGCAAAGATATAATTATCTTCTTGTTGATTCAGCATTAACATGGATTCCAGACTTATCTCTTTTAGCTCCTCTACCCCATCTCCAGCTTTGAATAAATAATTTAAATAAAAATTGTAGACCAATGACTCTGTTTGACAAATTCATCTTTGACCTAACCCTCTGCTTCCAAGGTAAGAGAAAAGGTAGAAATTGCAAATTGAGTGTTGCAGAGTCTCAACTTTGAAGTTAATGATACTATGTGGCCTTGGAAAAAGTCACATTATGTCTCAAAAGTTATAGCTTCTTAATGTAAAATAAGAATAATAACAATTAAGCACACACTTACTAAATATAAGTCACTCTGATAGGGATAGAAGACATTTTCAACTTGAGGATTTGTGGAACCTACTGTCTCACTGTTAGATAACAACAGCAGTAAAATTTCAGTATTGAAAAGATGGATCTTTGCATCTTTCATATATGGATTTGAGGACTCTATAAAAAACAAACTAACAATATACCAAACTCTGATTTCACAAAAACAATTCAATTCATTCTTCTCCTATTCAACTCACTATCCTTCTACCTTTTCTGGCATATATATATATATATATATATATATATATATATATATACAGATCTATCTATCTATTTATAGATAGATCTGTATATATAGAGATCTATCTATCTATATATATATACATATATATGTGTGTATATATATGTGTATATATATATATATATACTGCATGTTCTTTTCCATTTGGATGAACAGGACAAGCTCTTTTGAGTGGTCATGAATCTCATTTAGTAGGCTCTACTCACCTCAAACACTTACTAGTTGTGTGACTCTGAACAAGTCAGTTTCCTCATTTATAAAATAAGGTGGAGAAAGAAATGGCAAACTGCTGCAGTATCTTTGTCAAGAAGACCCCAAGTGGGGTCATGAAGCATCAATTAGGATTGAAATGACTGAACTATAACAACAATGTTCAGTGGCAATCAGAAAAAAAAAGTCATTTGCAATCTCTCTTCAATCTGTACTTTGCCTTGGGTCTCCCCCATGTTAGCAGTGAATATTCCTCAACCACACATGATCACCTATATTATGCTTCTCTAATATACAAATAAATAAGATACAAAATAAACAGTGATTAGGGCAAAGAAAAGATCCACATGAATGCGAACTCTAGGAAAATCTGAGACAAGAACACCTTTAACAGGGGAAAGTGTGATTGAGTGGCTGGTATCTGAGCTTAGCTTTTAACAAAATCACTTGACAAAGAAGGATGTGGAGGGAGTGCTTTCTAGGTGGTGGGAATGACCTGCACAGGATGTTCCCTACCTGATGTAAGAAAAACATTCTAAAACGACATATAAGTGTGGGTTATTATTAGCGGAGGAGAAAAAGCAACCACTGGCTTGGATTGATGATTCCTGAGTCTTGGTTCTGATATAAGCTGTGACTTTGAGCAAATCAATCCTTGTCCTCTTAGGTTCAGTTTCTTTCCCTGGAAAATGTGGATATACATGTATTAACTACTTCATATGGTTGTCATGGAGAAATTGCAATATAAATTTGAGATGTGATGATAAATCAATTTATTATTATCCACACTTGAAAAATGAAAAAAATTGAGGCACAAAAAAATTAAGTAAAAGTTCTGAGCTCACACAGCTGTTAAATTCATGAGTTGGGGCTTACCTTCAGTTCTTAGAACCATATTCATTTCATAATCCTATACTGCATACAGCAGAGGAGCAATTTATTAGGATCTTCTTTTTACAGATGATTAGAAACTAAGTTGTAGCAGAGATGATTCTCCAATCCTGGATAGTCTAGGCAAGAGAGCTCACATTTCCTGACTTCCCTTCAGCCTCTAGCTACAGGTACAGGTTAATATTATTTCCTTAGTGATTTGAGTTTATTTTAATTTACTTGCTATTTAATAGTTTTAAACCAATTTTGGGAATCATCTATTATCAAGACAAATCAACAAATATTTTTAAGTACTGACTGTGCTACGCACTGTGCTAAGAATGGATGATTCAAAGAGAATCAAATTAAAAAAAAAAATAGAAAAAGCTCCTGATTTCAATAGTCTAAAGGGGAAGAAACATATAAACAACTATGGTTGATGCAGGATAAATTTGAAGTAATCATAGAAGGAAGGAAGGAGCATTAAAGAGGGAAAGGCTTCTTGAAGAAGGTGGGATTTACCTGGGACTTTAAGAAAGCCAGGGAAGCTGGAAGCCAGAGATAAGGAGAGAGAACATTCTAGGTATGGAGAACACAAGTGAAAATGCACAGAATTATGTGGAAGGGTGTAAAATGTAAGAAATACAATATTGTACATCATCTAAAATTTTATATTTTGTAAAGATCTTTGTAAAGATCATTTTTTTATCTTCCTCTCTCCCTCCTTCCTTCCTTCCTTTCTTTCTATTATAAGTCATTTTTATCTATTTATTATCTAAACATACTCCAGAATACACTTTTGAAGTGGATTCTCTAATTTACTAAAATATCAGTTTGGAGTTGTTATCCAAAACAGAAAGTCCCTACAATAAATCTTAAAGGACCAATTCTAGAATTCTTCAGTTGAGAAATAGATTGATTTTTCCAAGGATGTCATTCCAGGGACCACAGCAACAAAGGAAAATGTCCATGTGCTTCGAGTAAATCTCTTTTTTCCAGCATCCCTTCATCCTTTGCCAGACATGGACACTCAGAAGCTAAGAGGGTCTCAGGAATAAAAGTGGGATTTGCACTTTTTGTCTCCTAGATACTCATTCAAAGTTTTGCTAATTCAACAAGGTATATTTATTCTGTAATCAGAAGCTTCCAAAGCTCTCCCAAACATTTAACATCCAGTACCTAAAGCTTTGAACTTACAGAAGGCATTCACTCCCTGAAGATTAGTTACTTAGCTGGATGAGGCTTAATTACTTACCTGTGGCTCAGGTCTGGTAAGATCTCAAGTTCTCCTTTATTTTTTTCTCCCTAGTTGAGCCAAGAAGTTCCTGAAAGCCAAGATCTACAGCATTTTCCTTCAAGTCACAAAAGATAAAACTCCCTTGCCCCCAGGCCTTTTCTGATGTTTTAGCCTGGATACTCTACTAAACTTTTTAGAAATACTCTCTCCTTAGGATCATAAAACTAGTGCTAGAAGGGTTCTTAGAAGCCATTTAAATAGACTCTTCTCTCACTTTTTGCAGGTTGGGAAACCAAGATCCCAGGAAGATTGCAATTTAAAAGGTCATGAAGATAACAACAATAATAGCTAACATTTATATAGTGCCTCTTATACGATTATTATAATTTTATTTACGTATTTCTGTATTTATTTGTTTTTATATCCTCATATTGCAGCTAAGGAAACTAAGGCAAACAGGTTATCTGACTTGCCTAGACTCATGAATCTACGAAATACACAAAGAGACCACATTTGAATTCAGTCTTCCTGACTCCAGGTCTAGCACTGTTATACCCAAAAAGTAAATCCCAGGGTGAAATCTGAACTCAGGTCTTCTGACTGGAGAGCTGATGCTTTATCTACTTATTGTACCAGGTTGCTGTTAATCATTGCCTTGTAGGAAAAGAATGGAGCCATTGCAAGATGCTTCTTTGCTTTCTTTCTCTCTTCTTCTGCTTCCTACCCCCCAGCCTCTTTCTCCTATTTCCTCTCTAGCTCCAAATAGGGAAAACCCAGGCCCATGGAGTGTGCTCTAATGTTGGCTGGAGCAGGGGTATGTTTTTTTTTTTTTTTTTGGGGGGGGGTAGAGTAGAGATAAGGAGTGTTTAAAAAAAACTAATTTGGTTCTATTTTTTTTTCCTTCTGTGTGTTGTTTTGTCGAGCTGAACTTGACTAAATGGGAAAGTGAGATGTAAGTAAACAAAACAAAACAAAAAAACCCTGTTTTTGTTATTTTTGGCTTTGCTGTGAAATACCAGGGTAGAACCTCACTTCTCTCTGGGTTCTTCAGCAAAACAATATGCCTTATTTACTTTGTTTTGCTGAAGAACCCAGAGAGGTGTGGTTTCTAGCCTGGTAACTAGCTTCAAGATGTATGATATTGTTGGAGGCTCTCCACAATTTTATCACTAGAATTTGGTTTCTAGGTATTAGGAGTAGATGGGGGAAAGTAATTTGCCGAAGGGGGACTGAAGGTGGGAAAACAGGAGATTTTATAAGTAGTGGTGAATAGAAGGCTGGAATTAGAGTTTGAACTGGATTTCTAAATTCACAGGCCTAGGGAATTCTGGATGAGGAAACTCCTTCTACTGAAGCAGGTTGGCCCCCTTTTCTGTAAGGTTTAGTCAAGTCTTAGAGAATTACCTGAGGAACTGAGAGGTTAAGACACAATCAACATGAATCAAACATTCTTCCTGGCTTTGAGGTTGATTCTCTACACCACAGCTTCTTAAACCCCATTTAGGGTCAAGTAACTAAATGTGTAAGTTGTGAATAAATTGGCAATAGTAAAAGTTATCAAATATTTTGCCAAGATTTAATTCTTATGCAAAAATAAACAAGTAATCCATCTCATTAGTATGCAAATTTGTTTTTGTCTGTAATAAATGACAAAGGTATATGTATACCAAAATTATTTTAAAATTAATTTCTTTATGATTTATTACCAGGAAATATTTGATTTGTATACACATATTATATATCTATTACCTGGGGTCAAATAACAATTTCTTGGCGAAAAGGAGTTGAGAGTGGGAAAAGTTTAAGAAGCCCTGTTCTGGACACAGGAAGACTTAACTTTGAATATTGTCTCAAAACATCACTTGTGTGTGACTCTAGGTAACTCATTTAACTTCTTCTAAGCATAGCTTTCTCATCTGTAAAATGAGCATAATAATAGCAGCTACCTCAGAGGATGAAATATATGTAAAGCCCTTTGTACACCCTACACCACCATAATCTATATTAATATCTGTTAATATTATTAATATATTATCTGTTATTAATAGTAATATTACAGCTTTCATTCAGAATGGATTATATAGGCCAGAAGGTCAAAGAGAGGGAAAAGGAAATTTTGATGACCCCCTACCCTTGTCAGAATGAGCCTGGGATGTCTAAGGGTTAATTGGTATACAGGCTGGACCTGATCTGAGGCACTAGTTGGGGAACTGGGCAGCCGGAAAACTTACAGTGCTTTATTTGTTCTTTCAAGGGGACAGAGGGAAGAGAGATGACACAGATTGATGGACAAGGGCTGTCAGATCCTTCCCTCAGGCTGGTAATTGGAGCCTAAAGACTGACAGATATATAACAGCCCTGACCTGAGATGGGTAAAATCCCACGTCCCATTTTAGGAAACATTTGCATTAAAACTACCTACAGAGCGTAATTTTATTTTTTTAATGGGTTTAAGCTTTTTTTAGTCAATAAGAAGTAGTTCCGTTATTAAGTGAATAAAACATGGGTGGAATTTATCTCTTAGTTTGAGTGAAGGGGAGATGAAGAGAATGGGGATATAATTTGTGCCAAGAAAAGCTCATCATTTTAAGGATTTCAGGAAAGACCTGCTTCTCTGGGTCAGCTGAATCAGCATTCCACAGCTTTGCTTTCATTTGGACAAATGACTTTTTGCACGTTCATTCTGTGGCCTATTTTCCCCTACCACCATGGAGCTATTATCCTTGAAATTAATAGAGTTTTCTTTGAACAAAGATGAATCAAACCCCATTTGTAAGGAGTCTGATTGAGGGCTGAGAAATAACCTTAGAGATCAACTAGGATAATACCCCTCCACCCCTTGGTTTTACGGACGAGGAAACTGAGGTCCAATGAAGTACCCAAGATAGTGAGTGGTAATTCTGGGATTTGAAAACAAATCTCCTGACTTTTCTGGTCTTCCGTACTGAATCCAACAGATTATGGTTCCTTCCAATGAAAGATGCCAAGATGGGAAAAAAAGTTACTATATATTATTTACTTAAAAAAAACAATGAGAAATATGATCACTAAGAAACTTTATGACACCTATGGTTCAGGGAATTCCCTTTATCAATGCAAAGTGATACCTTCTTTGCAACTCATCTCCAAATGACTGGCACTTTCCTTTCCATTTAGAAATTTGCCTGGGGACCCTGAGAAGTTAAGGGACTTGCCCAGGACCACATGGCCTAGAAGTTTTAGAGATAGGACTTGAACCCAGGACTTCCTGACTCTGAGTAAGCCATGCTGCCTTTCATATTCCTTCAACTGAGATACATAAGAAAAGAAATCATAAAAATAATAAAAGAAATCATGTCCGTTTGTTCCCTGACAAAATATACAATAACCTATTGGTAATAGTAATATCAATTTGTAGCTTATTTGATGGGAACACTCTAATCACTGATTGGGAAAGCTACCTACTTACTCCAGCTCCATAGTCTTCAGGGGCTCCTGGGGCCAAAGGAATCCATTCTCTGACTTCCCATCTTATAATGCTGATAGTCTGGATTTAGCGAGTTTAAGTCAGCCAAGGACATAGAATGCTGCAGGATCTGGAGTCAGCAATATTTGAGTTCAAATCCAGCCTCAGACAATTATAATCTGTGTGACTCTGGGCAAGTCACCTAACCCTGTTTGCCTCAGTTTCCTCATCAGCAAAATGAGCTGGAGAAGGAAATTCAGACCACTCCAGTATCTTTGCAAAGAAACCCCCCAAAAGGAGCTGCAAAGAATCAGACGTGACTGGAAAATGACTAAACATCTAAAAAATCAACCCATTTTATAGACAAAAAACCCAGAGGTTCTGGAAAGAGGAAATTACAAGACTATTCTTCAATGCTTTTTTTTTTTTAACTTGTTGGTCTGGAAGTTGAAACTTTTCCAGTTTCATTAGATAAGTGAGCACTTATCTCCTGCTGCCATGGCCTTTGGATAAATAATACTTCTCATTTTAAGGTAAGCACCATTTATTCTTATGCTCTGTAGTGTTTAATGGGAATGGATGCTGTACTTTGTCAAGGCTTTTTCAGCATGATCTTTGGGAAGTCAAGGCTACCTGAATGCTACTGATCCATCACTGGAATAGGGCTGGTGCTGAGGAATGATGTCATTTCAACAAACTTTCCGCTAACATTAATAGCTGATTTAAGGGCCAATGTAAGGAGAGAAGCAAAGAGAAGTAAAAACAGAAGGTCCTCGGGAAGCTCACATCTGGGGCACAGGAGGAAGAAGACACACAGAAGGCAAATGTAGGCAACTAGGAGGAGATTCAGGAGAATACATCAAGTGACAGGAGGAGAGAGTTTTGGAAGGAAGGAGGGATTGTCAGCAGTATGAAATACAGCAGGGAGGTCAAAGAACATGATGGCTGAGAAAAGGCCATTGCTTTTGTTGATTATAGGTCAGAGGTGACCTTTGAGCTAGCAGTTTCAGCACCACAGTGTTTAATGATAACTCCCATGTGTGTTGCTAGGAGTCACCATAAGCAGGGAATCTGCAGAGCCCCAAAAGAAAATTTGGCCAATATTTTGCCTTTTAATAAGCTCTTACACACACTGTCCTCCCCACTCCCCTCCCCACTCCTTTCCACACTCCCTTTGGTTTGGAATGTGTTTTCCTGCAGTTGAGAGTTCAATGGACCTGCTTGGGAGGGCAGAGCTTTGAGATCAATTGGTCATAAATCCAATTCATTACATAGTAGAATCCCTAGCTTCCTTCAAAGTCCAGCTCAGGGGCACCTCCAACCATAAAACCTTTCCCAGTTTTCCTCACTCCACTTCCTAACACGCTTTCCCTCTTGACATTATGGGGTGGGCTTTGTATTTAGCCCTTGGAATGCCTATTGTTTCCTTTAGGAGAACATGAACTCCTTGAGAACAGACACTCTAGATATTTTATATTTTTTGTGGACCCAACCTGTGATTTCACTGATATAAAGGACTTTCTATCAGGAAATCGTTGTTGTTGTTCAGTTGTGCTCAACTCTTGGAGACTGGGGATTTCCTTGGCAAAGATACTGGAGTGATTTGCTATTTCCTGCTCCAACTCATTTTTTTTCAGATGAAGAACCTGAAGCAAGCAGAGTGAGGAGATTTGTCTGGGGTCACACAACTAGGAAGTGTCTGAGGCTGCATTTGAATTTGGGTTTCTCTGACTTTCAACCTGAGAGCTCTACCCATTGTGCTACCTAGCTGCAAGGCACAGATGCATTTGATTTGTAATTAGAAAGCTGGGTGGATGGGTGGGGAGACTAGAAGTTAAATGAACTACACAGGGTCTTTCACCAACAGAATGTATGGGAGAGGGGAAATGAACCCAGGTCTTCCTTATTCCAAGGTCACCTCTCTATCCACTCTACCTTTTACCTCAAAGTCCTGGGCACTTAGTAAATGTTTGTTGAATGAAATTGACCTTGAACAAATAATATTACTTCTCTGAGCCTCAGTTTTCTTAACTGCAAAATGAGACTTTTAGTTCCTTTTTAGTTTTGGTTTTCCATGATTATGGAATGGTAGCTGGAGTGGCATAGTGGATAGAGTATTGAGCCTGGAATCAGAAAGACCATCTTCTTGGTTCACATTGGTCTTAGACACAGCTAGTATATGTCCCTAGGCAAGTTGCTTAACCATGTTTGCCTCAGTTTCTTCATCTATAAAATGAGCTGGAGAAGGAAATGACAAACCTTTCCAGTATCTTTGCTAAGAAAATGGACTGAAAATGATTGAAAAACAATAAACGACAGTAACTCTAGAAGGGGACTTCTTATTTTTTTTATATCATGGCCCCCTTAGGGAGTCTGGTGCAACTTAGATCTCTTCTCAGAGTGTTTTTAAATGCATAAAAGAAAAAAAAAAAGAGACCAATTATATTGAAATGGTAACACACAAAGTAAAAAACCAAGTTTGAATTAAGAACTCCAGCTCCAGACGATTTTATGGAACTAGGGTGAATTTAAAAAAATATATAGTCTGTGGTAGGTTCTAATGGGAAAAAATGATGGTTTTTATATGGCTCTTGTTGGATTGGTACTTGAATGTCACTACATTTGAACAAGGATGTAAGTGTCATGTGGGATTCCAGTGAATTTCACCTTTAGCTTCTGCTGCATTACGTGAGTGTCCCCCTCACATCCTGTTTGATTTTATTATCCTGTTGGGGAAAGCTTCACGTAAAAAGTTTTTAGTAAAGGAACATTTTTCTATTTTCAATGAACCCTTAAAACCTTTTTGCTTTTTGCCAAGTTTCTTTAACTTGGATTTCAACCTTTCTTTCAATTTGCTCAGTCTCATTAACATGATGGACAGCCGTGGGTATTTCAGAGGGTGGTGGGGGTCACCAACCGTGAAGTCAGAGCCCTTAATGGAACCCTAGCACACAATAGACTGTGAAGGCTCTGAGGGAAACATTGCCTTCGATGGCTTTAGAGCTTTGTGGATTAGGGAAGTTGTCTACTCACCACCATTGCATTTTTTTTTTCCAAACAAAAATGTTGTGTTAACTGCCCACACAAGCGGTCCAGTCTGCCTGGACACCGAGCACATTCCATTGCTGGTAAAGGGATCCTGGGAAGTTTTGTTCCCAAGAGCTGAAGGAATTAAGTCTCAATCATGGTATTTGGTGCTGATTTACAAAAAGCAAGGATATCCATGGGAAAGAGAAACTTTTGGATCCTATTGTAGGATAAGACTTGAGAAGACATATAATTGGATCTTCATTAAATGATGGACTCTATTTATAGCATTCCCACTGAATGATTGGTTTAGATTCTGCATAAAACTTCCAGTGAAGGAGAAATCATTGTATTATCAGAGAACCCATTCTGCTATAGATGGCTCTGGTAGGTAAGGTTTTATTTCTTGTTGTTGCTGTTTTATATATTGAAATGAAATCTGTTTCCTTGTAATACTCTATGTACTGGTCCTAGTAAGAAAGCAAAAGAAACCTAATCCTTCTAACAAATGACTTGAAGATAACTATTACTTCCTTCTAAGGATTTACTTCTCCAGGCTGAACATCTCTAGTTCCTTCAGCCATTCCTCTTGTGATCTCCACTTCAGGTTTTAAAGTCCCTTTCCTATCCTGGTCATCAGTCTCTGAACATTTTCTAGCTTTGAAAGATTTTTCTTTAAATTTGATGGCCCGAATTGGGCCAAATTCTTCCAGATATTAGGACAAACAACATTATGCACATTAATGTGCATAATGTAAATAAGGCCTCTATCATTATTTTCTTCCCCTGTCTTGGATGTCAGATGCTATGACTATGGTGTCAGATGCCATGACACTGAATAGGAAATGTTTCCTTCCTTTGTTTTCATGGATTCCTCTCTTATGGGAGTCCAAATTGAGGCAGGCTCAGTCCCTTTTGTCATTGCTCATAGTCTTTAATGTTCTAGTTTTCATCATCTTTTTTTTCTCCTATCTTTACCCCACTCCCTTTTCAATTCCCCACCAACTAACCAATTCTCCAGTATTCTTATTTTCCTTTCCCCCTTTACGAACTGAAATCTCATCCACTGGAACAAGCTTATTTTGGTCAATAATTCCTCTAATTGCAGGTAGCTATTTGTTTGACATTACTATTTGTAGAGCCTATGGAAGTCCTTATTCATTACTATCTGAAATAGTTTTTTACCTTTTGAATGAAACTTCAAATAATGCCAAACAAAGATTAATTAATTAAGGGAATACTTGAGACACTTTAGTTGGCCTATTTTACTTGGATTAACAGGTATGTTATAGCAGAAGTTTTTAACTATTTTATGTCAGTCTGGTAAGTCTATGAAATTCTCAGAATAATGTACTTAAAATAATTGGAAGAAATGCTAAATTAGAGCTAGATGTTAATGAAAACAAAGGAGAAATTTTTTCCCATCAAAGTTCATAGACAGTCCCCCCAAAATATATCTATAGACCCCAAATTAATTAATAGCATCATATCTTTTCCTTACCATTAGACTCCTGAAGGAATTCCATTTATTAAACTAGTTCAGAGTTTACCAAGTGGATAGGTATTATTTGTTCTTCATTTTCAAAGAGAATCAGTGACATTGCGGGTTAATGTCTTAACTTATGATGAAATGGATTTAAATGAGGTAGAGTTGCACAAAATCATTATCTTCCAGAGTCATTGAAGTTCAATGGCATGATCCAAGTCAGGACGACTAGCAGTGGCTGGGATGCAGGGGATAATGTTGCCATCTCTGATGTCTGACCAAGCTCTAACTTGCCACAGTGACTGCTTTAGTTGCCTTTGTGGCCATTGGCACAAATTGTTCTCATATGCCCTTTCCATTGGAGGAAGTCTTCATATGCTTGGAGTAGACGTTGCCCTGTCTCACCAACAGGTTTGAGACTTGTTAGTTGCCCTTAACCTGGTTTAGCCCATCACCTGAAGTGATTTTGCCAGGGTGAAGCTGCTGTACATGCTACAGCTTCTTGGAGCCACAGGTGAGAGCTGGATGACGCGAGGACACCAAAGGTAAATGAGGTGCAAGTCCTTCCTGAATACCAGCAAAGGCTAAATTTAAACCTTGGGCCTTATATAAACCTGAGCCTTACCTGGAGAGACTTACACGAACTGATGCTGAGTGAAATGAGCAGGACCAGGAGATCATTATATACTTCAACAACAATACTAGATGATGACCAGTTCTGATGGATCAGGCCATCCTCAGCAACGAGATCAACCAAATCATTTCTAATGGAGCAGTAATGAACTGAACTAGCTATACCCAGAAAAAGAACTCTGGGAGATGACTAAAAACCATTACATTGAATTCCCAATCCCTATATTTATGCACACCTGCATCTTTGATTTCCTTCACAAGCTAATTGTACAATAATTCAGAGTCTGATTCTTTTTGTACAGCAAAAATAATGTTTTGGTCATGTATACTTATTGTGTATCTAAGTTATATTTTAATATATTTAACATCTACTGGTCATCCTGCCATTTAGGGGAGGGGGTGGGGGGGTAAGAGGTGAAAACTTGGAACAAGAGGTTTGGCAATTGTTAATGCTGTAAAGTTACCCATGTATATATCCTGTAAATAAAAGGCTATTAAATAAATAAAAAAAATAAAAATAAAAATAAACCTGAGCCTTACACAGACATTCTAAATGCTTAAATAAGAATCATCTATAAGTCCCAAATGTGTTGGGATGGGGAATAAAAAAAAGGCAAATCCTCTTATTTCTATCATTTTCTTGTTTTTGAACAAGGGGAATTCCAGCTCCAGCAGGATGACTACTGTACACATAGGTGGTTTAGGCTGATCAGATTAATAGAATTTTCCAAATGGAATATGTGTATGCATCCTCAGAGACTCATCCACACATTTCAGGGGTGTGCCAAGGGTGTGACTGAAGGCAAAGGCCAAGTGTGGGAGGAGAATCCAAACTTAATCCTGTGGCTTTTAAATTTTTTAAGTCTGCAAGGACTTATTCCAAAAACTTAACTGCTTTCATTGAAAGCCTTTTGGCAGTGGCTAAGGAAGGAGTATAAAAATTAAAAGTGTCACTGTCAGGAATACCAAATCCTTGCCCAGCATGGATCAGGATATTAGTGTTGGAAGGAATTCTAAAAGCCTTCTAGTTTAATTCATTCATGAAAATGAATTCATTCTAGAGCATCTCTGACCAGAGACCATTTAGTCTTTGCCAGAAGATATAACAAGGGGAATCTATGGCCTTCCAAGGCTATCTCTTCTACTTTTGGATAGCCCCTCTGTTAGGAAGTATTTATGAAATCTGCTTCTCTGCAGATTACACCCATTCATTATTTCTCTTTTTGTTCTCTGGGGCCAAGCAGCATGAGAGTGATCTGTAGCCCAAGACTACAGGTTTAGGTTTGTAGTATAGAGGTTTGAAGCTTGGGGGCTTTTCACTAATCACACTCTTCTTAGTTTTTCCTCCACTCAGGAGTTCCCTATAAACATCTGAATTTGACTCTTGACTAAGTCTATAGAAAGAGGAAAAGACTCTCAGTTCTCATGTAAGCTAAAAAGATAGCTGTGGGATAGATTTTATTTTATCTAACAGAAACATGTAAGACATAAAACACTTTCCTTGAGTCAATAACTAGTCAAGACAACTTTTTTTTCACTCTCTGAGCTTCTGATTTCCTAGGGACCCATGGTCCCTAGAAATTTAGTCAGTCAGTTAGCATATGTTCCACACGATGTGCTAAGTGGTAACTATACAAAAAGAGGCAACCCCCCCCCCAAAAAAAAAAAACCAAACAAACAAAAAAAACAAATAGCCTCTGCTGTTAAGGAGCTCACAGCCTAATGAGGGAATTAATATGTAAATCATTATGTACAAATAAGATATATAATGGATAAATTAATCAACCAGGCTTCAGTCTTACCCTAATTTGAGGTTTGTCTACAAGGGATAAGCATCTGAAATTACTAAATAGTAAACAAATGAATAAGAAACAAAACACCCCTGTAATGAGCTCTATTTTAGCTAGGTACATACATACAGTCTTCTAGACATAGTGTTGTGTTTGAGTTCAGACCTTGCTGAAAAAGGGAAAACACTTAGGTTTACTAGTAAATTGATTTCTTTCCCATGAAACTTCACAGTGTCTAAAACCCATAGTTCGAATTTGTAATTGCATATTTTAGCGGTGTCCTTTGCTGCTGTGTTGTACACCGTTGGATAGGTAGGATTCCAGGAAATTTGATCCACGACTTTTTCTGTTGCTCCAATACTATATATATTGTATTATATGGCATGTGTTCCTGAAGTTCTCAGAATAGCCTCAGGAGGCTTATTACCATTCTTTGTTGTTCAGTCATTTTCTGTCATGTCTAACTCTTTATGATCCCATTTGGGGTTTTCTTGGCAAAGATTTCGGAGTGATTTGCCACTTCTTTCTCTAGTTCATTTTTACAGAGGAGGAAACCAAGGCAGACAAGATTATATTGACTTGTTAACACAGCTGAGATGTCTGAGATCAGATTTGAACTCAGCAAGATGAATTCTTACTCTAGGCCCAGTACTCTGTCCAGTGAGCCATCTAGTTGCCCATTACCTTTCCACCACTATCTCTATCTGATGCTATTTCTGGGGGTCTGTGCTTCCTTTTCTCCTGGTATCATGTGGTACACTGGAGGTCCTTTCTGAGCATACTGGCTTTCCTCTAAAGATCTGAGTGTTCTGTAAGCATAGTCCTTCTCATTTCACTGTCTCTTTAGCTCTCCATCAATCTGTGTCTTTGTTCCTGCTTAAAGAAGAAAAAAACACAAAACAAAAGATACAATTCAAATATTAAGTTCTTAAAGATTGATATTTTTATTGGGAAATAAATAGCCATGAACTTATTTATCAAAGAGGGATGAATTCAGTGATACAAAGGACAAAGTAGTGTAAGACTTCTTTTTTTCTTTTTTTAAAATTTCCCATAGTTTATTTCAAATTGTTAAGAATCAAAACTTCTCTGTTCATCTGCTGAGCTTAAAAAAACACACTTCATTTATTCTTCTTTCGCACATGAGGGGAAATAAACAAGTGAAATTATTTCTATTACCTTTTTTAATGGAACTAATGAAGAAGTTTGTTTTCAGGTATTATTTTCATACAATACCTTTATGAAACTGAAAACCACTGTGCATACTAGACAACAACTCAAACTGGTTTAGATAATAATGTTTTGGAAGAGTATATAATTCATTTCTTTAAAAAAAAACTAGTGCTGAGATATTTCTGCATTTACTTTATGGCTTGTGTTTAACTCACTATTTCATAAGGAACTTTTTTTATATTAGTGCTCAAATTTATTTTTCATTAAAACAAATGACTTTAGCCAGACTGAAAATACCTAATGCAGCAGTTTATATATATATATATATATATATATATATATATATATATAATTAAAATTATGTACAGGTCATAGGAATTCAAACAATTTGGAAGTGACTTATTTTCCATCAATGTAAACATCAATGTGAATAGACCCAAAAAAGTTAAAAAAAAAAAAAAAAAGAAATACTTTTGAAGTGTATACCTTTTTTTTTTCCTCCTACTTTTCTTTTTTTTTTTTCTTTTTTTAAAATTATAGCTTTTTATTTACAAGTTATATACATGGGTAATTTTTACAGCATTGACAATTGCCAAACCTTTTGTTCCAATTTTTCCCCTCCTCCCACCCCCTCCCCCAGATGGCAGGTTGACCAATACATGTTAAATATGTTAAAATATAAATTAAATACAAAATAAGTATTCATGTTCAAACAGTTATATTGCTGTACAAAAAGAATTGGGAAGTGTATACCTTTTTAAAGAAATATCAATTCTAGGACAAATGTCTAATATGTATTGATACCATTACAAAGAAGCAACCTTGTCAAGGCATTCTCTCTCAGAAATGATTTATCCGCCTCTACAGAAACTGAATCTCTCCTCCACCTGACAGTCCTTTGGATCTTTGAAACCCCTTGTCATATCCTTTCTAAATCTTCTCTTTTCCACCCTAAATACCCCAAGCTTTTTCAGTTGATCCTCATATGGTATGATTTCAAGAGCTTTCACCATGTTGACTGTCTTCCTCCGAATGCCTTCTAATTATCGGTGTTCTTTCTGAAATGTGTCACTCAAAACTTAATATGATATTCTATTTGTGGTCGGACCAGAGCAGAGTACAGTGGAACCATTACTTTCTTTAGTCTCAGACACAATTCCTCTCAATGCCACTTAAGACTGAATTGGCTGTTGTGGTTGACGTGTCATACTGTAGACTTCTATTGATCTTTTGTCTACTAATCCCCCAAATCTTCTTTATAAAAAAACTGCTGTCTGGCTGCACATATCCCAACTTGTAGCCTTGATGAACACAATTCAATTTAACTCTATTGTACTTAGTGGTGCTCTTCTTTTACCTAATGCTTCTGAGCATTAAATGTTATTAGAAAGAAGAGAGAAATTAAGTATAAGCAAGAGAAAGAAAAGTAATGCCTTCATGCTGAGATTTTAAATTAGCCAGAGAGCTGATGAGGCAAGGAGGTAGAGGGAGTTTTTTCCAGATGGTGGGATTCAGTGTTACTATTAATTAATAATTACCATAGGTAATTAAATGTTAGTGAATTAAGGGAGGCAGAGCATTTTGAGACTCTCTCCTGAAAGGCATATTCAAAAACAGCTCTCTGTGTTAGCTATAATTTATGGTTTGTCCAATGAATACTGTGTTTTACTTTTGAGATTCTTTATATATTGTTTGCCTTGAAAAAGTATAAGTGGAGAAATATTTCTTTTTCTTCTAAATCAGATCATAGACTTGGAGGCAAAAGGGACCTTAGAAATGACTTAAATCTCTTTTTTTATTGACGAAGAATTTAGACCCAGAAAGATTAAATGAGTAGTTTGAGGTCGCACAGGTAATAAGTGACAGAGCCTGGGTTTCAGTATAGGTTCTTTGGTTCCAAGTACAACACTATTTCTTTTGTAACACAAATTCTCTTTCTGAATTGAAAATAGCTCACATTTGTTTGCTGTTTGGACCATCCTGTATATGAAACTTACAAGCAGAGTGCTGGTATTATGTTATCTATTATGTTATTTAATACTTATTTTTTCTATTCATATTTCTTTTATCCTCTTTCCTTCTAGGTAAACCTACTCTAGATTCATTTAAATTTATCAAACATGTATTATGCATGTATTTGATTCTGATTATAGGCCTGGCAAATAAAGATGAAATGGGACAGAGACTGAAACCTCTTAAAGTTTACAACAGGATAATTTAGAGCAGAGATGGGGAGATATAAAACAAGTATTTCAATGACAGTATTGTTATCCTACCTTATAAGGCTGTTATGAATACCAAATGATATAATATTTTTGAAGTGCTGAGGACAGTGCCTGGCACATAATAGGAGTTATATAAATGTATATTCTTTTTTCCTTCTCTCACCTGACATAAGGTACAATGTGATCAGCTCCCGATTATTATCCAGGCAAAAATTATATGAGGAATTTGGAGAGGAAACCTTCAATGGGAAGGACCAAAAAATGCTCCTTTTAGAAGGGATCTCCTTGGGTTGGACTTGGGAAAAAATTTCAATAGATAAAGAGAATATATAGAATTCATTTTAGGCATGTTAGATAGTATGCATAAAGATGCACCAGGAAAAGACAGGATATGATTTAAAAAAAAAAAAAAGGCAAACAGTGAATAGTTCAGTTTATTTATGACATAGACTGCCCAAGGTAGAATAATATGAGGAAATGGGAAAGTAGATTGGAGTGAAGTCAGAGATTATACTGCATTTGGTAGACTTTGACAAATCCACTAAACATCTTTGAATATGTAGCAGAGATTTTGGGCCCTACTCTCCTAATTCATGTGTAAACTGGAAGGCTGAGATCCCAGAGGATGACTGGCTATTTCTCCCCTCATGATACCAGGGATTGCCATGAGGGATAAGGAAAAGTTTTCTAAAACTATTAACTTTTGAGCATCTCTTGGACTATGGTTTACACATTTCATATTTCCCTTTTTTTGAAATCTAGTATGATACTTATCTTTTTCCACTTCTGAAGTGACTTTCCAATTTTCTAAGTAGGGATGGAAAAAAAGGGACATATTTAAGAGATTTTGGAAGTAGAATCATCAGGATTTGGCAACTTATTGGATTTAGAGGAAGAAGAAGGATGATTCTAAGAGAACTATGAACTTTCAACTCTTAGTGGGAGGATGGACAATGGTGATTCACTTCAACAGAAATAAACTAGACATGATTTATGTGGATAATATAATGAGTTTAGTTCTGGATATGTTGAGTTCAAAGTGCTAGTGGAACATTTAATAAGACGCATCCAGGAAAGGTTTGGGATTGTGAAAATGGAGCTCAGAGAGTGGTTGGAAGTAGAAATAAAGATTTGCTAGTCATTATAGAGGAAATTATTAAAATCTTGAAAGTGGATGAAATTTTTTTCAGTTAATTTTTTTAATTTTTAAAAGCTTTTTATTTACAAACATATGCATGGGTAATTTTTCAACATTGACCCATGCAAAACCTTCTGTTCCAACTTTTCCCCTTCTTCCCCCCACCTCCTCCTCTAGATGGCAGAAAGTTCAATATATATTAAATATGTTAAAATATGTGTTAAATCCAATATATGTACATATATTTATAAGCTTATCTTGCTGCACAAGAAAAATGGGATCTAAAAAGAAAGAAAAAAAAACCTGAGAAGTAAAACAAAAATGCAAGCAAACAATAACAGAAAAAGTGAAAATGCTATGTTGTGGTCCACACTCATTTCCCATAGTTTTCTCTCTGAGTATAGCTGACTCTTCATTACTGAACTATTGAAATTGGTTTGAATCAACTCATTGTTGAAGAGAGTTACATTCATTAGAATTGATCATTGTATAATTTTGTTGTTGCCCTGTATAATGATTTCCTGGTCCTGCTCATTTCACTCAGCATCAGTTCATGTAAGTCTCTCCAGGCCTTTCTGAAATCATCCTGCCGGTCATTTCTTACAGAACAATAATATTCCATAGCATTCATGTACCATAACTTATTCAGCCATTCTCCAATTGATGGGCATCCACTCAGTTTCCAATTCCTTGCCACTACAAGAAGGGCTGCCACAAACATTTTGGCACATACAGGTCCCTTTCCCTTCTTTAGTATCTCTTTGGGATATAATCCCAGTAGAAACATTGCTGGGTCAAAGGGTATGCTCAGTTTGATAACTTTTTGAACATAGTTCCACATGGCTCTCCAGAATGGTTGGATCTATTCACAATTCCACCAATAATGCATCAATTTCCCAGTTTTCCCATATCCCCTCCAACATTTGTCATTATCTTTTCCTGTCATTTCAGTCAATCTGACAGGTATGTAGTGATATCTCAGAGTTGTATTAATTTACATTTCTCTGATCAATAGTGATTTGGAGCACCTTTTCATATGACTAGAAATAGATTCAATTTCTTCATCTGAAAATTGTCTGTTCATATCCTTTGACCATTTATCAATTGGAGAATGGATTGATTTCTTATAAATTTGAGTCAATTCTCTATATAATTTGGAAATGAGGCCTTTATCAGATGTAAAAATCTTTTCCCAGTTTATTGCTTCCCTTCTAATCTTGTCTGCATTAGTTTTGTTTGTACAAAAATTTTTTAACTTAATATAATCAAAATTATCTATTTTATGATCAATAATGATCTCTAGTTCTTCTTTGGTCACAAATTCCTTCCTCCTCCACAGGTCTAAGAAGTAAACTATTCTATGTTCTTCTAATTTATTTATAATCTCATTCTTTATGTCTAGATCATGAACCCATTTTGGTCTATCTTGATATATGGTGTTAAGTGTGAGTCAATGTCTAGCTTCTGCCATATTAGTTGTGGATGGAGTTTTTAATGAAGAAATTATAAAGAGGGAAAGATCAATGAGGGAATCTTGGAGGACGGTCACGTTTTAAAAGAAAGAAAGAGTACCAAGAGTAGTCAGAGAGAGTATCAGAACATTAAGTCACGGGAATTGAGAGAGATGGTGATCAATAATGTCAGGACATTAAAGGTCAAGGAGGATGAGGACTGAAAAAAGTCCTGTGCCTTTGGCAAAAGGCAGATCTTTAATGACCTTGGAGAGGACAATTTGAAGACAGAGTAGTGAGATGGAGGCTTGATTGTATAGATTAAAGTGACCAAAAATAGCTAATATACTACAGTACCTCCTGGGCATTTCCAAAGAATGCAATCTATACTTAAGTCATTCTCCTTGTGTATCTTCCTTTGGAATCTGGAGCGTATATGAACCAAGTATCCATGTAACCTCCTGGCCATTTTCAAATCATAATCCTTCTGCCACATACCCTCTCTCTGATAGTTCCAATATATGCATCATATTCCTCCATTGCAATGTAAAATCATTTAGGGAAGGCACTGTCTTATTTGTATTTCTATACCCAGCACAGAACAGAGCCTGGCACACAGTGATTGCTCAAGGAATGCTCTTTCATGTACTGCTTTTCATTTCAGTTATGGTGACAGTCACACAGAATTTCTACTTTTTGTCCCTGTTTATATACTTGGGCCAAGTATGTGTGGGATGGAGCAAGGAAGAAACTAAATATTCTTTGTCTTCAGTTTCAGCAGAAAAGGGAATGCCATATACAAAGGTAATATTGATTACATTTGACAAATTTCACATGATATGCTAAGGAACAAAAAAAGAACTATCTGGTTTGGATCAAAGTACAGTTAACTGAACTTTGTAATTAGTCAAGAAATGATTATAAATATGAGAAAAGCTTCTAGTGTTGTGGAATAGGACTTTTGTTCTTCAATCTTCCCTGTTCAACAATTTTAGTAGTAACTTGGATGGCTCACTTATCAGCTATGTATATGACATAAACCTGGGAGGAATAGCTAATACATTGGATGACAATCAATATTTAAAAGTATCTCAGACTAAAAACATTGGGCTGAAACCAATAAGCTTAAATAAGATGAAGCCAATGAGATAAACACATGAATAAATGTAAAGTCTCATATTTATATATTTTTAAAACGGTAACGGTAGAAAATGTGGTCATCCTAATTTGATAAGAGTTTATGTGTAATGGGGATATAAGACTTTGGTACTGTGGCAGAGTAGCCAGCAGCTTCTGCTAGGTCCCTTATCCCCATACAATCCTACTGCTCTTTTGAGATGATTTTGGCGAGAAATTGGGAAAACAAATCTTTGCAGCAATGAGACAAAAGTCTCATTTCTATGAAATGTATGGAACTAAATTAAATTTACAAGATTAAGAACTATTGCTTAATTGATAAAAGGTCAAAGGATAGAGGAGGTGGAGCCAAGATGGCAGAGAAGGCACATGTGACTTTCTAAGCTCCTCTCATCCCCTCACAACCAACTATTAAATTCAGCCTCAAAAATAGGCTTGACTGCTAAAATTCATGAAGATTAGAAGCACACAATTTACCAGTGAAGATAATCTGGAAGATCACCAGGAAAGGTTTGTCCCGAGGGGCTAGAAACAGTCCAGAACAGGCAGGGAGAGGCTAGCGTCCTGAGCAGACCAGAGGGGGGTAACCATCCAAACCCGGAATTGACTCAGGCAGAGTGTAACACAGCCCTGCAGCCACATCTTGCAGTTCAGGGCTTTTGCTGGGGTAGTACAAATCTGCATGGCAGAGGGGAACAGCCCAGGGCAGCCTCTAATCTGCACAGTTGGGGGTTTGGCCTGGGACAATAGAATTTCCCCAGCAGACTGTGCTTCCCCAGGCAGAGACACTTCTGGTCCCTGCAGGGCTATTCACTGCTCAGCCACTAATACCCACAGCCCCAGGGCGAGCTTTGGCTTGGGATAGTGAAACTCTCACTGCTCAGCGTCTAGCCCCGGGACAGTCGTTATCTCACACAGTGGGCTGTTCTTTGCAGGGCACTTTCCCAGCTTGGCCCTGCAGGCTTGAGTTACTTCCAGGTGGGGAACTCTTTCCCAGAGCACTTCAGTACCTCGCTGCTCTTTGTAGCTGGTTGGTGGGACAGCTATCCATCCATACATCTATCACTGCTCTGCAGAGGAAGCTGGTAACCTCCTGGCCCTGAAGGCAGACCTTATAGGCTTTAAAAAAATGAATTTAAAAATCAAAAGGATAATCAATAGCTTCTATACAGAAAGAGAGCAGCTTTTCAACCCCAAGGAGACTAATAACAGGCAATCTCTACACAATTGTTGGTCCCCAACACAAAAGGCACTCCTAGAAGAGACTATTAAAAACCTTAAAAGAGAACTAGAAGAAAAATAGGGAAAGGAAAGAGAAGGTATGCAAGAGAGCAACAACTTCCTGAAATGTGAATTGGAAAAGGTAAAAAAACTCCCAAGAAGTGCAGGGAAACAGAAGTTGTGAAATGGAAAAAGAAAATAACTCACTAAAAAAAAAAAATTAGTGAAATGGAAAAAAAATTCCAAAAGCAAAACAACTCATTTAAAAACTCAATTGGACATATACAAAAAGAAGTTAAAAAAAAAAAGCTAATGCAGAAAATAACTCACTAAAAGTCAGAACTGAACAAATAGAAATGACTGATTCATTGAGACATCAAGAATCAGTCAAGCAAAACCAAAAAATGAAAGATTGGGGAAAAATGTCAAATATTTACTTGGAAAAACAACAGACCTGGAAAATAGATCTAGGAGAGATAACCTGAGGATCATCGGACTACCCGAAAATTATGATGAAAAAAAGAGCCTAGATACTATTTTACAGGAAATCATCAAAAAGAACTGCCCAGAAGTAATAGAACCGGAAGGTAAAATAGGCGTTGAAAGAATTCATCGAACATCTTCTGAAAAAGACCCTAAAATAAAAACTCCAAGGAATATTGTGGCCAAATTTCAGAATTTTCAGACCAAAGGAAAAACATTACAAGCAGCCAGGGAAAAAAAACAATTCAAATACCGAGGTACCACAATAAGGGTCACTCAAAATCTGGCTGCCTCAACATTAAAGGATCAAAGGGCCTGGAATCTGATATTCCAAAAGGCACAAGAACTTGGAATGCAGCCAAGAATAAACTACCCAGCTAAGCTGAGCATTTTTTTCCATGGAAGAAGATGGATATTTAATGAAACAGAGGAATTCCATTTGTTTCTAAGGAAAAAAACCAGATTTAAACAAAAAATTTGATCTCCAACCAAAGGACTCAAGAGAAGTATAAAAAGATAAAAGGAACTCTTGAGGACTGTATTTCTGTTGTGGATATACATAAAAACCACATGTATAATTTGATTTTACTGATATAACATAAAAAAGGGAAGTAGAAATGGAAAAGGGATAGTGTCAGAAAAAGGGAAAAGGGGAGATAAAAAGAGGGAAACTACATCCCATGATGAGGCAAAGGAAACCTATCATATCTGAGGGAACATAGAGAAGGGGAAGAACATTGTGTGAATCTTACTCTCATCTGAGTTGGCTCAAAGAGGAAATAATTGACATATTTGTTTTACAGAGAATCTTCTCTCACCTCATTAAAAAGTAGGAGAGGAAAAGGGAAAAGGAAAAAGAGTAATAAGGGAAGGGTATAAAAAAGGGGAAGGGATTCAAAGGGAGGAGGGAGTTCTAAAGAGGGAGAGCTGTGCAACGCAAGTGGGACCCATAAGTTTAATACTAGGAAGGAGGTAAGGGGGGCAAGAAAAAGAAAAGCATAATCTGGGGATATTAGGATGGCAGGAAATACAGAATTAGTAATTCTAACCGTAAATGTGAATGGGATGAACTCCCCCATAAAGAGGAGGCAGATAGCAGACTGGATCAAAAGTCAGAACCCTACAATATGTTGTCTACAAGAAACACATTTAAAGCAGGGAGATACATACAGAGTAAAGGTAAAAGGCTGGAGCAAAATCTATTATGCTTCAGGTGAAGTCAAAAAAGCAGGGGTAGCCATCCTTATCTCAGATCAAGCAAAAGCAAAAATTGATCTAATTAAAAGAGATAAGGAAGGAAACTACATCCTGCTAAAGGGTAGCATAAACAACGAAGCAATATCAGTATTAAACATATATGCACCAAGTGGTATGGCATCCAACTTCCAAAAGGAAAAGTTAAGAGAGATGCAAGAAGAAATAGACATCAAAACTATAATAGTGGGAGATCTCAATATTGCACTTTCAGAATTAGATAAATCAAACCACAAAACAAATAAGAAAGAAATTAAAGAGGTAAATAGAATATTAGAAAAATTAGGTATGATAGATCTTTGGAGAAAACTGAATGGTGACAGAAAGGAGTATATACTTTCTTCTCAGCAGTTCATGGAACCTACACAAACATTGACCATATATTAGGACATAAAGACCTCAAAATTAAATGCAGGAAGGCAGAAATAGTAAATGCTTCCTTTTCAGATCACAATGCAATAAAAACTGCATTCAACAAAAAGTTAGAGGTAAATAGACCAAAAAGTAATTGGAAACTAAATAATCTCATCTTAAAGAATGATTGGGTGAAACAGCAAATTATAGACAACATAATTTCACTCAAGATAATGACGATGAGACATCATACCAAAATTTGTGGGATCCAGCCAAAGCAGTAATAAAGGGAAATTTTATATCTTTAGAGGCTTACTTGAATAAAATAGAGAAAGAGAAGATCAATGAATTGGGCTTGCAACTTTAAAAGCTAGAAAAAGACCAAATTAAAAACCCCCAATCAATTACTAAACTTGAAATTCTAGAATTAAAAGGAGAAATTAATAATATTGAAAAAAACTATTGAACTAACAAAACTAAGAGTTGATTTTATGAAAAAAAACAATAAAATTGATAAACCTTTGGTAAATCTGATTAGAAAAAGGAGAGAAGAAAATCAAATTACAAGTCTTAAAAATGAAAAGAGAGAACTTTCCACCAATGAAGAGGAAATAAAAGAAATAATAAAGGGTTACTTTGCCCAACTTTATGCCAATAAATTTGATAACCTAAGTGAAAAGGATGACTACCTCCAAAAATATAGGCTTCCCAGATTAACAGAGGAGGGAATAAATTGCTTAAATAGTTCCATTTCAGAAAAAGAAATAGAACAAGTTATTAATCAACTCCCTAAAAATAATCCCCAGGACCAGATGGATTTACATGTGAATTCTACCAAATATTCAAACAACAATTAGCCCCAATGCTATATAAACTTTTTGAAAAAAAAAATAGGGAATGAAGAAGTCCTACCAAATTCCTTTTATGACACAGACCTGGTACTGATACCTAAACCAAGTCGGTTGAAAACAGAGAAAGAAAATTATAGACCAATCTCCCTAATGAATATTGATGCTAAAATCTTAAATAAGATATTAGCAAAAAGACTACAGAAAATTATCCCTAGCATAATATACCACGATCAAGTAGGATTTATACCAGGAATGCAGGGCTGGTTCAATATTAGGAAAACTATCAGTATAATTGGCCATATTAATAACCAAATTAACAAAAACTATATGATCATCTCAATAGATGCAGAAAAAGCATTTGATAAAATCCAACATCTATTCCTATTAAAAACACTTGAGAGTATAGGAATAAATGGAATTTTCCTTAAAATAATCAGTAGCATCTATTTAAAACCATCAGTAAGCATCATCTGTAATGGGGACAAACTGCAACCATTCCCAACAAGATCAGGAGTGAAACAAGCCCACTATCACTGTTACTATTCAACATTGTATTAGAAATGCTAGCTTTGGCAAAAAGAGTTGAGAAAGAGATTAAAAGAATTAGAGTAGCAACAAGGAAACCAAATTATCACTCTTTGCTGATGATATCATGGTATACTTAGAGAACCCCAGAGATTCTACTAAAAAAGTTATTAGGAATAATCTACACCTTTAGCAAAGTTGCAGGATACAAAATAAACCCACATAAGTCATCAGTATTCTTATATATTACTAACAAAATCCAACAGCTAGAGTTTCTTTTTTTTTTTTTTTTAATTTAATAGCCTTTTATTTACAGGTTATATGCATGGGTAACTTTACAGCATTAACAATTGCCAAACCTCTTGTTCCAATTTTTCACCTCTTACCCCCACCCCCTCCCCTAGATGGCAGGATGACCAGTAGATGTTAAATACATTAAAATATAAATTAGATACACAATAAGTATACATGACCAAAACGTTATTTTGCTGTACAAAAAGAATCAGATTCTGAAATATTGTACAGTTAGCTCAACAGCTAGAGTTTCAAAGAGAAATTCCATTTAAAGTAACTACTGATAGTAAAAAAAATATTTAGAAATGTATCTGCCAAGGGAAAATCAGAAACTTTATGAGCAAAACTACAAAACACTTTCCACACAAATTAAATCTGATCTAACCAACTGGAAAAATATTAAATGTTCTTGGATTGGGCAAACAAATATAATAAAGATGACAATACTACCTAAACTAATCTATTTATTTAGAGCAATACTAATCAGATTCCCAAAAAACTACTTTAATGACCTAGAAAAAATAACAACAGTTTATATGGAAAAACAAAATGTCAAGAATTTCAAGGGAATTAATGAAAAAAAAATTCAAATGAAGGTGGCCTAGCTGTACCAGATCTAAAATTATATTATAAAGCAGTGGTTATCAAAACCACTTGGTATTGGCTAAGAAATAGACTAGTTGATCAATGGAATAGGTTATGTTCAAAGGACAAAACATCCAATAACTTTAATAATCTAGTGTTTGACAAAACCAAAGATCCCAGTTTTTGGGATAAGAACTCACTATTTGACAAAAATTGCTGGGAAAATTGGAAATTAGTATGGCAGAAACTAGGCATTGACCCACACTTAACATCATACACCAAGATAAGGTCAAAATGGGTTCATGACCTAGGCATAAAGAATGAGATTATAAATAAATTGGAAGAGTATAAGATAGTTTACCTTTCAGACTTGTGGAAGAGGTAGGAATTTATGACCAAAGGAGAACTAAATATTATTCATTACAAAATAGAAGATTTTGATTATATCAAATTGAAAATGTTTTATACAAACAAAACTAATGCAGACAAGATTAGAAGGGAAGCAATAAACTGGAAAAATATTTTTACAGTTAAAAGTTCTGATAAAGGCCTCATTTCCAAAATATATAGAGAACTGATTCTAATTTATAAGAACTCAAGCCATTCTCCAAATGACAAATAGTCAAAGGATATGAAGAGACAATTCTCAGATGAAGAAATTGAAACTATTTCTAGCCGTATGAAAAGATGTTCCAAGTCATTATTAATCAGAGAAATGCAAATTAAGACAACTCTGAGATACTACTACACACCTGTCAGACTGGCTAGAATGACAGGGAAAGATAATGTGGAATGTTGGAGGGGATGTGGGAAAACAGGGATACTAATACACTGTTGGTGGAACTGTGACTACATACAGCCATTCTGGAGAGCAATTTGGAACTATGCTCAAAAAGTTATCAAACTGTGCATACTCTTTGATCCAGCAATGCTACTACTGGGCTTATACTCCAAAGAGATACTAAAGAAGGGAAAGGGACCTATATGTGCAAAAATGTTTGTGGCAGCCCTGTTTGTAGTGGCTAGAAACTGGAAAATGAATGGATGCCCATCAATTGGAGAATGGTTGGGTAAATTGTGGTATATGAATGTTATGGAATATTATTGTTCTGTAGGAAATGACCAGCAGGATGAATACAGAGAGGCTTGGAGAGACTTACATGAACTGATGCTAAGTGAAATGAGCAGAACCAGGAGATCCTGATATACTTCAACAACGATACTGTATGAGGATGTATTCTGATGGAAGTGGATTTCTTCAACAAAGAGACCTAACTCAGTTTCAATTGATCATTGATGGACAGAAGAAACAACACCCAAAGAAAGAACACTGGGAAATGAATGTACTGTTTGCATTTTTGTTTTACTTCCCAGGTTATTTTTACCTTCTGAATCCAATTCTTCCTGTGCAACAAGAGAACTGTTTGGTTCTGCACACATATATATTGCATCTAGGATATATTGCGCCATATTTAACATATATATAGGACTGCTTGCCCCCTGGGGGAGGGGGTGGAGAGAGAGAGGGGTAAAATCGGAACAGAAGTGAGTGCAAAGGATAATGTTGTAAAAAATTACCCAGGCATGAGTTCTGTCAATAAAAAGTTATAATTATGAAAAAAAAAGAAATTAAGGCAATGGAAACAAACAAACAAAAACGTATGGTGCTGACTTATGTGACTCCATTTCTATAAAGGCTTTAAACACACTATAGTAACAATTACTCTTGAGCAAATAATTTTATTTAGAATAAAAGTTCTATATTTTAAAAAAAAAGTCAAAGGATATAAGTAGTGGAAGAAGTCTGTGTTATCGATAGCCATATGGAAAAATATTCTAAATCACTAATAATTAGAGAAATGTAAATTAAAACAACTATGAGCAATTACTTCACATTCATCTGATTGACTAAGATGATAAAAAAGGAAAATGAGTAATTCTTGGGAGACTGTAAGAAGAGAGTGACTATACTAATACAGTTGGTAGAGCTAGTCTACCTATGATCTCTCTCTCTCTTTCTTCTTCCTCCTCCTCCTCCTCCTCCTCCTCCTCCTCCTCCTCCTCCTCCTCCTCCTTCTTCTTCTAGGCATTGACCCACACTTAACATCATACACCAAGATAAGGTCAAAATGGGTTCATGACCTAGGCATAAAGAATGAGATTCCTCTTCTTTTCTTCTTCTTTTTCTTCTTCTTATTTTCTTCTTCTTCTTCTTCTTCTTCTTCTTCTTCTTCTTCTTCTTCTTCTTCTTCTTCTTCTTCTTCTTCTCCTTCTTCTTCTTCTTCTTCTTCTTCTTCTTCTTCTTCTTCTTCTTCTTCTTCTTCTTCTTCTTCTTCTTCTTCTTCTTCTTCTTCTTCTTCTTCTTCTTCTTCTTCTTCTTCTTCTTCTTCTTCTTCTTCTTCTTCTTCTTCTTCTTCTTCTTCTTCTTCTTCTTCTTCTTCTTCTTCTTCTTCTTCTTCTTCTTCTTCTTCTTCTTCTTCTTCTTCTTGGGGGAAGCCAAAGAAACAGAAAACAGAAGAATGGATGATGCCCCCAAAACTCAATGAAAATTTCTGAATGAATGGAAGGGGAGCATTTTTCCCAAACACTGCATTAGTGAAGAGAGAATGGCATCCAATCACCATAACTTGGCTAGAAGTGAGGGCTAGGAAGGAGCAGGGGCATCTTTATAGTTACCTAATCAAGCCCTTTTATACAGAGATTGGAGATATGAGTACTGAGTGAGAGAAAAAAAAGACAGAAAAAACTATTGTCAGAGACATTCCAACATTGGCCTAAGTGTTAGCTAGCCTAAAGGGATGTTAGCCCTAGTTATCTAATCATAAAAGAGATTTAGTTCTCCCCAAGGAAGAAAAACAGTAGTGGGTAGATGGTGCTGCTCAGAGCAGGGACAATGAAGCAGGGTAATAGTCTCACCCTTGACCAGAGTGAAAGACTGGAAAGAGAGAATGAGGTGATAAAAACTCAATATGGGCCAGAGAAAGGACACAAAACATGCCTCATGGATCTGGGAATACTGACAGCAGAGTAACGGAGCACCTAAGGTAAGAAGAAAAATATTTGTGTAGAGAACAAGGAAACAGGTTGAGGGGGAAAGTTTTAGCTAAAGAATACAGAGTAAGACGTCTTTGGACCTCATATCCCAAAAGCTGCATGTTGGAACTGGGGAGGAAGGAGAGGCTAGAAAATGCCTCATTTTCCCTAGCTTCCTTTAAGGCTTAGCTCAAATTTTACTTTCTGCAGGAGATCTTTCCCTGTTCATCCAGAGGCTCTCAGATTACTTCCTTCTACTCTGAATTTATCTAATATGTATTTAGTTATCTGAAGGATCTAAAGCTTGTCTCCTTAATTAGGATGCAAGCTTCTCAAAGGTAGGTATTGTTTTTTTAAAAAAAAATTTTTGGTAATTCAGTTCTAGCACAGCCTAGCACATAATAGGGACTCAGTAAATAATTGTGGACTGACAAATCTGTTTACACTTTTGTCAACTCTACCTTGCCTCCTCACCTGTTATCATAAACATTGCTTCATTTGTCTTCCAACAACCTCTGTGAATGTCCACCCCGTTTAATCCTACGGATAGTAATAGTACAAATAAGATAATAGGAGTAAGAAGTCTGCTTAGATTTTTAAGGAGTGCCATTTCTGCACATTACACATAGAGCCTTAGGAATTAGTGGGGAAGGAAGCAACATGAGCCTCATTTCACTTTCAGACATATTGCATTTTTGGTCTGGGGGAATTTTGTGTGAGTCATTTCCAACTCAGAACACCCAGACTGTAGTTAATGAGCTGAGTTTTTATTGTGTAGAGAAATACTGAGCCCCATAGACTCATTCCCCAGCCTTTTTATTGTAGTTCAGTTGGCTCACCATTTCCCCCAACAAGTGGTGCCCCTTATGGGAAGTTTTGAAAATACCCTGGCCTGGCTCAGATCCCAGCTGGCCTTGACACATTGCTATATGCTACACTTTCTTACCTATCACTATTATTCAGTGCTGAGCTCAGTGACAAACATATGCATCATATGCATGATTCTGGATGTTCGGATATCTCTTCAAAAGTTGGTTTAGGCTCATAATAGCAATTGGGTAAGGAAGATATGTCTTTAGAATCTCTTACTTGGACTACATAGGCTTAAGGACAGCTAGATGCCACAGTAGTAGGAAGATTCATCTTCATGACTTTGGATTTGGTCTCAGACACTTGCTAGCTATATGACCCTGGACGAGTCACCTTGCCCTATTGCCTCAGTGCCTCATCTATTTAAAATAAAATGAGCTGGAAAAGGAAATGGCTAAACATTCTAGTATCTTTGCCAAGAAAACCCCAAATAGGGTCACTAAGAGATGCAAAGGAAATGATAAATAATACAAAACATAAGTTTTGTGCATGATTACTCAGCTTGCTTCAGCTTTTGAATCTCTAAAATACTTTGTATTCTATTGTTTTGCATTGTTATTTTATTATCTTGAATTGTTTCCTAGTTGTTTTGTGAATGCAAGTCTTATCTTCCCAGCAAGATATGAAGAATTTGCTTTCATTTTCTAAGATCATAGGATTTTAGACTTGGAAGGGACAGTGGAGATCATCTATCCATTCTCCTCATTTTACAGATGAGGAAACCAAGGCTGCAACAATTTGTAGATAGCAGAGCTAGGATTCAAGTTTAGATTTTGGATCTCCAATCCTATGCCTTTTCTACTTTAGAACATTGAATATTCACATTATATTCCCAGTCAAAGCTCATTCATAGTAGGATTGAAAATACACTGACTCTGAAGTCAGAGAACCTGGGTTCAAATATCACCTCGGACACTATTTGTGTGACCTTGCAGAAGTCACATAATTTCCCTGGGTGTCAGTTGCCTCACCTGTAAAATGAGAGAATTGGGCTAGTGGTTTTTGAAGTCCCATCTAGCTATAAACCTATGATTTTATGGTTTTAAAAAATTGAGGCACAAAAAGGTGTCACAAGGAGAACCCAAGTTGAAGAAAAAGTCTATCTTCAAGTCTCTGCTGTATATATTTGAACATATTTGTGCCTGTATTCACCTCCTTTCTACTCATGGCAACAACATAGTATTTTTCTGTGACTGTGTGAGGGGAAATGGCAGTGGAGTTGTTGGGGAGAGGCTGAGAGAGGTTGAGGATGGTTTGAACAAGGTTTTCAAAAAGCTTCCAAATGGCACCATCAACATAATGCTTTTCCTGATTCTTTCCCTTTAACGCACCTACTAATGTTCCCTTCTATTTACTTTGTAGATATTTTGTGTAAATGGTGGAAACATGTTGCTTCTGCAAATACAGTATAAATCTCTTGATGTCGGGAATGGTTTTATTTTTATCTTTGTTTTCCTGCAACTAGAACAGTGCCTGGTGATTAATTGTTGCTTGTTATTGTTTGTCCTTCATTCTCAAAGAGAACCATGACATCAGGGAGGTAATTTCATGACATGCAAGTGAATTAGATTTAAAGGAGAAAGGGCTGGGCAAAGACATCTGCTTTACTTAATTATGACTGAATAAATTTTTATTGATTGATTCTTTTTGGTGGCAGGTATTTGCTCCCTCTCCACCTATAGCCTGGTGGTTAGCTAGTGATGAGCTCCATCTCTCCATTATTACTTGGGCAATCTTTTGAGAAGTGGCCAGACCACTTCTCAAAGTAATTTAAGGGTTGCTGGAACTATGAGTTAGAACAATATTAGCTTGAATATTATTTTAATCAACTTATTTTTCCATAAAATTTAATCTTCTTTCTCTATAAAAATTTTTCTACAACCAACTTTTTTTTCTTATAAAAAAGAAACATGTAAGAGGAAAATATGCAGATCATTTTAGATGACAGATTTGCCAAAGCTTCTGAGCTAGTGTCAATCTAGTAAATGCATTTTTCTTGAGTTGTATCCAGCTCAATTGTTCCAGATAAGGACACAAGGAGGAGAATTCTTGGAAACATTGTTCCAGAAAGAAAACTCCCAGGACATAGCCCAAGTCTCATAGTCATATTATTAATAAATTGGAGACTATACATTTGAGGTTTTCAACAGCTTTGCCCAGCTAAATGGCTTTCCACACTGTGTTAGTTTTGACAGGATTAGTTAAGGAGTTCTGAATAAATATCCCAGAATCGTTTGTTAAAATACAATTTTATTTTCCCTCAGTTTTCAACTCACTGAGCTCCTTAAAATGTTCTTGAATATATTACTTCCTTGTCAACATAACCCAACATAGGCGAGACTTTTGTATTTTAAAGTAAAAGACAGTTGTCCCCAGTGAGGGGATTTTAGGTGTTGGGGGAAATCTAGATTATGTTGTTCAAGCATAATCTGGAAGTATAGTGGTGGGGGTATGAGGGGATTGTGGATAGTATTGCTGTAATTGCTATACAGTTCAAGCAATATCATTATATGGGATTGGGAGGCTTAGAAAAGCAAGTTTGTTTTTTCCACATCCCTCCTTTCCAGGATGAATGATAAGAGTATTTCTGGAAACAGAGTATGGGGGAAAGAGTTTTGTAAATAATTAGCCTACAGAAGAAAAATGTGTGTGTGCATCTGTGTGTATATACATACACACACATACATATACACACCTGCACATATATACACATATTTGATGGAGTAGGAAGTTAAAAAAAAAAAGTGGATGGGGTGACTAAGCCAAAAGCTCGTCCATTTAGAACCTTCAAATGAAATATAAGTAAATGGGGTACTCTCCAATCTATAATGGCACTTCCAAAGTTTGTAGGCAGTAAATTTATTGTTTATTACCAATTGCTTTTCTATTCTCCCAACCCCTAAGCTGTGTAAGAGTAGAAAGATGGACTTGGTAGGTGGTCAGGCATCTTGTGGGGTCTGAATATTTGCTGGGGATTGTCCAGTTTGAAATTTGATTTGGTTTGAACTCTTTGGTGTCTGGATTGGTGTTTGGTTTCATAGGGTTTGATGGAAAAATATCTATATTAATCAAATGGTCCTCATTTGCAATGACTTCATTTTGTTCCTCTTGTATATTTCTTACTCAGAAGTTCTGATATCTTAGCCTGAACTGGCAAATGTCATAAGAAAATGAGACCAAAATTCTGTAAGTTCTTTACCATTTACCTCTTAAAGGTTGGCATGAATTTAATTAGAATGCAGATTCCTATATATATATGTGTGTATGTGTTTGATATATATATATATATATATATATATATATATATATATATATAGCTAAGGAGATAGCTTACTGGCTCTGGAATCAGAGGTTCTGGGTTCAGATGTTGCCTCTGATTTATTATTGGTATGATCTCAGCAAGTCACTTTTTTGAAAGTCATTCTTACTAAATCTCATATTCTCAATATTCTATATCTTATACTCTTTTTCAACCAAGTAACATGCAGCAAAGGTAACTCTTGCTTTCAGTCTTTAGACCTGTGTTTCTTAAATTTGTAATCCATAGAATTCATCTTCTCCACAAACTTTTCCTTGAGTAACTTCATCTGCTTAATATTATTCCATTAATACCACACACCCTTAGGTTCACACTAAGTTAATGTGCCTTTTTACAAGTTCTTTTATAAGTCTACTTCTGACGTTGGCCTCCTAGCTAATCAGCTCACTAGACACTCCACCTCCTGACTGCATTTTCATTGGCTATGCCTCATGCCTAAATTTCTCTATTTTCTCAGCACCATCTCTAGAATTTCCCTGGCTTTCATCAAGTCCCATCCAGTTAAAAGTGTATCCTCTATGAAAAGCCTTTTCTAACTCTTTTAATTTTGGTGCCTTCAATTGACCATTTCTTATTTAATGTGTATATAATGTTTGAATATAGCTGTTTTCATGTTCCCTGTCCTTTTAGATTGCAAATTCCAAAAAGTTTGTATCAGTTTCACCTACTTGGCACATAGTAGGTGCTTATTAAATGTTTGTTGAGTTGTTGACTTTTTACGTCTTGTTGTGTGCCATATGTCCTTCCATTGTAAACTCCACCAGGATGAATCTGCTCTTTTGTGATGTCTCTTCATAGCCAATAACAGCACTCTCTCTAAGTGTTTTAAAGAACAGGAGATTCAAGCTGAGGTTGCCAGAAAAGAGAGAAAGAGGTCTTAAGAATTAAACATCCATTTACTTCTCAAGTTTCAGTATTTTTAGTGAAGAAGAAAAATGCTGCTGGTGGATTAGGCAGTCTTATGACAATTTCCCCAGAGCAGCAACTATATTGTAAATCCAAAGGTTTTGCCATATTGACAGCTGTCACTCTAGCTGGCCCAATGAGATCACCTAGCCAATGAAAAGGCATGCCTTTGAAAGGTTGGGATAAGGATCGGGGAGGAGAGGAAGGACATGGAACATAATGAAATAAATCAGTCTCAGTGGAAAGTTTCTGCCTGACAAGAATAAAGCATGGCTAGTTCACATAGTTCACAAGGTTTTTCTTACCTTGAGAATAATTTAAAGCAAAGCTATAACTAAAAAGGATGACTAAAACAATTGTCCAAATAGTTCATTTCCCTCCCTTCATCCCCTCCCCCAAACATATGGTTTCTATGGCTGTGCCTCTTTAGGGAGTAAGACATCAGAATTTAGCTGGATCATGGATTTAAATGATCAGTAGAATCATCTAAAACCCTTTCTTTGGCTATTAACAAAGCACTTTCTAGGACATTATCTCATTTGATCTCTTACACCCCAGTGAGGTAGTAGTGTGAGTGCTATCCCCCACTCCCTCCCCATTTTCCATTTGAGAAAGCTGGGATTGACAGTGTCACGGTTAGTAAAATTCAGTGTGGGAAGCAAACCCAGCTCTTTTGACTCAAGTTTTGTCACAGTAGCTATGGGTTCCTATGTGACTCCTCTGGGTAGAACAAATGTAATCATTTGGAACAATGGATCTCAACTCTCAAAGTTCTAACTCATTTAGCAAGAAGACACCAAGTAAAAATGGAGGAGGAGGTGGGCAATAGATCTAATCTTCCTCCTATTCCTCCTATTCTTTTTAACCCAGTCTTTAATTAAAATGAAATAAGTTATCAGCAAGAATAACAAATTCTACAAAACATTAAGAATTATCATATCCTTTATCTTGAATTCATTCCTTCTTCCAAGATTATTGTAACAGCTTTTTAGGCATGACCACACAGCTGGGTTCAAATCCTCTCTGAGTCATGTATTGTCTATTCGCTCATTTTCCCCATCTGTAAAATGGGTACAATAGTAACTACTTCATGGTATTGTGAGCTGAAATCAGGAGGACCTGACTTTAAATTCTACTTCAGACACTATAATTGTACTTTTACATTGCATTAATTTTTTTTTTAAATAGAGCTCACTATTGCTGCTACCTTAATTTGTTTTAATTAAGGAAAGGTTTAGGAGGAATATAAGAGATTAGACCCATTACCCACCTCCTTCTATGTTATACTCAATGTCTCCTAACTGTCTTCTTGCTAAATAAATGCCAACAAATGGTTACACTTGTTCTACTCAGAGTCACCCAGGGATTTTCATACCATAGCCAGTGTGATACCCATTGGAATCAAAGGAACCTCTCAGCAGGCTACAAGAAGAGGTATGGGGGGGGAGGGTATACCACAACTCTGGAGACTTTTGGATTCCTACTTTTCCTCAGGCTCATTTGGGACTGAGCTCAAGTTGTCTCTTGATCTAGGCTGGTGAGCAAAGCCACAAAAAGTAAAGGGGAAGAAGACAGCCTCCCCTTTACAGCTCTATTTCCCACTTCCCAATGTTCCCTGAAGGTTCAGGCTCACCAAGCTTTATAGTGAGAAGGATTTCCTGAGAGTGGGAGGTAGTGGGGAGATGGATACATGAGAAGAGGGTGGAGAAAGTGATGAATGGAAGAAATCCTCACACAGACCCACCCAGGAACATGAAATGCATTTGATCTTGGCAGGTAGGGGGGTGAAGGGATCATGTCTATCTGAGAGGCAGGGAGATGATGCCTTTGGCTTCAAACATATTATCTCATTTATTTGTTACAACTGGGGGGGGGGAGAGGAGAAGGAACAGTAAAAGCACTTCAGTAAATGTATTATTATCCCCTTGTAATGGATAAAGGAATGGAGGCTCAGAAGTTTTTTTTGTTTGTTTTGTTTTGTTTTGTTTGTTTTTTTCAAAATTGTAGAGAGAATGTCAGAGCTTGGATTAAACCTAATTGGGAGTCAGGGCAGTACAATGGAAAGAGCCCGTCACTATCCTCTCTGCTTGTATGAGCCTGGGCAAGTGTCTGGGCCCTCTTTCTTATCTGTAAAGTGAGGAGGTGGATTTAAATGACCTCTCAGGATCTTTTTTTTTTAATTTTTATTTTTTTATTTAATAGCCTTTTATTTACAGGATATATGCATGGGTAACTTTACAACATTAACAATTGCCAAACCTCTTGTTCCAATTTTTAACCTCTTACCCCCCCACCCCCTCCCCTAGATGGCAGGATGACCAGTAGATGTTAAATATATTAAAATATAAATTAGATACACAATAAGTATACATGACCAAAACGTTATTTTGCTGTACAAAAAGAATCAGACTCTGAAATATTGTACAATTAGCTTGTGAAGGAAATCAAAAATGCAGGTGTGCATAAATATAGGGATTGGGAATTCAATGTAATGGTTTTTAGTCATCTCCCAGAGTTCTTTTTCTGGGCATAGCTGGTTCAGTTCATTACTGCTCCATTAGAAATGATTTGGTTGATCTCGTTGCTGAGGATGGCCTGGTCCATCAAGAACTGGTCATCATCTAGTATTGTTGTTGAAGTATATAATGATCTCCTGGTCCTGCTCATTTCATTCAGCATCAGTTCGTGTAAGTCTCTCCAGGCCTTTCTGAAATTATCCTGTTGGTCATTTCTTACAGAACAGTAATATTCCATAATATTCATATACCACAATTTATTCAGCCATTCTCCAACTGATGGACATCCATTCAGTTTCCAGTTTTTAGCCACTACAAAAAGGGCTGCCACAAACATTCGTGCACATACAGGTCCCTTTCCCTTCTTTATAATCTCTTTGGGATATACGCCCAGTAGTAACACTGCTGGATCAAAGGGTATGCACAGTTTGATAACTTTTTGGACCTCTCAGGATCTTACAAACTCAACGAAATTATACTGTTTATGTCTATCTCTTGTCTTACCTCCCCCCATCTTTACCTCTGTCTTTATTCCAGTTTTTTCATATCTATCTCTGCTTCTAACCTTGTCTTTCCATCTTCCTTTCTTTTTCTCATTCTCTAACTACTGTCTCTATTCCTATCTCTCTAACTTCCAAACAGAGGTGACAATGAATGTGTCAGTAATCTAGTGAGAACCCGATTAGCTGAGAGGAAGCTAATAATAAGACTGGACCTGTGGTTTATTATTCATGCATTTTTTTTAAATTTATTTTCACTCCTAGGTAAAACAAAACAAAAAAAAACAGTCTAAGGCAGCCTTCTCACAAATGTATATATAGGTTTAGAGAGTTTTGGTTAGTTGATTTGCCCAGGTTCACACAGGCCAGGATATGCTAGAAGTAGGATTTGAATCCAGATCTTCCTGGCATTAAGGTCAAGTGTTAGAACATGCTTATGTAGTGATTAAATGACCTTCTTTAGACTAAATAAGATTATCTGGTTTGGGGAAGGGAGGTGATAAGGAGGACTTAAGTTCTCCTAGATCTTTGGAAAAGGAGCCAGGAGCCAGATGGCAAGCCTGGAAAAGGGGGAGGAACAGTGGGGCCAGAAGCTAGGAGACAGCAGTTACTCTAGAGAGTAGCAACAACTCTCATTTACTACTCTCAGCTAATTGAAGTGCCAAGCCTGTTGTTGTGGATCCCACTCTGGGGTGGAGGTCCCCAAATAGGGCACTAGAATTTTTCAATTCCCTCTCCCTACCCTCCAAAGAAATCCCTTTTCAATCCCTGTTTCACAAGAAAAAGCAGAAAACACATCTTCATGTATGTGTCACACATTTGAGTATGCAATAGATTGTTGTTATTGTTGTTAAGTCATGCTTGATTCTTCAGGATTCCATTTAGGGTTTTCTTAGTAGAGATATTAGAGTAATTTACCATTTCCTTCTCCAGCTTCTTTTGCAGGAGAAACTGAGGCAGTGCAGCTAAGTGACACAGTGTGATGGAGCACAGGACCTAGAATAATTTTGTAATGAATATATTTATGTTATTACATAATGAATTATGTTATTACACAATATAAATATTATTATATTATGCATTTATATTATTTTGTGTTATATTTATAATTATAATATACTTATAATTATTATAAATGTATAATAAACATACAATGTATATTTTTAATATAATTGTACATTGCTATCTTGGGAAGAAGGGAAGAAAAAGGGAGGAAAGGAAGGGAAAAAATTTGGAACTCAAAATCTTAAAAAAAATAATTTTGAAATTATCTTTATATATAATTGGAAAAATAGTACCAAAAAAATGGAGGCAAACAGGATTAAGTGATTTGCCCAGGGTCACACAGTCTTTGAAACAAGATTTGAACTCAAATTTTCCAGATCAGAACTCTCTCCACTGTACCACCTAGCTGCTTGTATAACACATGTATGAACCATAGAGATGAAGGTAGAGAAGTCAGAGTTATCACATTCACAGCTAAAACAAAACTAAGAAGGAGATCCATTATGTTGGATGACAGAATCAGAACTCAAAATTATCTTGGTAGATTCGGATGCTAGACCCAAGCCAATAAAATAAAATTGCATAGGAATAAATGTAAAATCTTACAGGTTTTTTAAAATCAGTTTCCCAAATGCATAACTAGAGCCTGATTTGACAGCAATTTATATGAAGGAGCCAGTTGTGGGGGTAGTGGAAAGGAGAGTAGGCTTGGAGTCAGAAGTTCTGGGTTCAAACTCCATATTCAACATATAAGTAGATAGGTATCCCTCAGAAGATCTCAGTTTTCTCAGGTGGAGAATGAAGATGATAATTCTTGCTCAGTCTATTTCATTAGGTTTCAGAAGGGAAGAAAGCACTTTGTAAACCTTAAAGTACAAAAATAAATCAGCATTATTATCATTGTTGTTATATAAAGAGAGTGCTTGCCAAAAGTGGCAGGCAACTGCTTTTAAAATCCCATAATAATAAGGGGCAAGTCCTCTTGGCTGGCAGCATTAACATCATTTTAAGTTTCCTTCAAACAGGATAAGATGCTTGTTTCCATTTCTTTTCTCTCTCTCCTCCCTTACATCCTCCTTCTCTGGTTGGGTCAATATTCTCCAAAATTTACCAGGAACTTCAGGCACCATTATGCCCATGTTCTTTCCTCCAGCTTTCTCCCAGTCCTTCGGTCTGGTTTCTGTTCACATCAAGATCATGCTATCAAAGAAACTTGGGAGTTATCTATCTCATCCAGCCCTCTTACTTTGCAGATGAGGTTATCTGCAGAATCAGAAAGGTTAAATAATCAAGGTTATACCAGTTCATGCATATATCCCTTTAAAATTTGCAAACTGCTTCAGAGACATATCTTTTTTGACTCTCACAGCAACCCTATTGATGGAGGTGCTCTTGTTATCTTCCTGAAAATGAAACTTAGAGAAGGCATGTTCTTTGCTCAAGATCACACAACTGGTAAGTATCTGAGAGAGGTTCAAATCTAAATCTTCCCAACTAAGCCCAGTGCTCTAGTCATTACACTATACTGAATCTCTAGCAAGAAGGAGAGATGGAATTATCAATGGCTTAATTGCCATATCCTGTATCCTTTAAAAAAAATAATAAATCCTTATTCTTTTGTCAAATCTTTTTTGAAGCAATTAATACTGTTAGCCCACCACCTCTTCCCCTTCTCGTCTTTGATACACCTTTGCTCTCTTAGTTTCCAAAATATCGATTTCTTCATTTTCTTCTCCTGGCTTGAGAGAATCAGGAAAGTCGAGTTTAAATCTGGCCTCAAATAATTACTAGCTGTGTGGCAAATCATTAACTCCTGTATGCCTTAGTCTCCTTATTTGTAAAAGAGGGATAATAATTGCACCTACCTCTCATGGTTATTTGTGAAGATAAAATTATATATTCAAAATGAGATATTATATTCATGTTAGCTATTATTATTGTGATGATGATCAAATAAAAAAAAACAAACCTTAAAACAATTAACAATAATAATGAGAATTGGTATTTATGACTTTACTGTTAAGCTTTCCAGGGTGGCGCATATAGTTCTGCAGCACAGAGAACTGGTCTAAGGACTCAGGAAGACTTAGTTTTAGGTCCTGCCTCTGACATATATTGGCTCTGTGCTTCTGGGCAACATGATTAAATTTTCTGTCCCCTGGGCAACATTCAGATACTATAAATGGCAGAGCAGGTTCTGGGATCTGCATTAGCCATGAGACTTTCCTGTGACAATGAAATCATAGAACAGATCTCACTATCCCCTGCAAAAGAAAAGTTCTCCATAAAATGACAGTTAACACTAAAATATGAATCCTGAAAATATTTGTTTGATAGAGGAAAGTGGCTCTTGATAGTTTATACAACAATGGGAAAACAAAACTGGAAAGAAAATAACTATCCATGTAGGGAGGACAGCAGGAATGACTAGAAACTAAAACTGGGGAATAAAATCAACATGGATCTTAGGTATTTAGTCAGCTGCACCCTTTTTGCCTAAGTAGATGCATTTAGTTTACTGGGTCTAATCTTGTTGCCAGAAAGCACACATTTGAAGTCCCAGTTTTGCCAGTTGATAACCATGTGATCCTGGATGAATTAATTTTCCTGAGCCCCAATTTCTTCATTTGTAAAATCTGAGCAGTAATACATACACAACCTAATTGAATTAAAAAATTATTTAGCACCTACATACAGTATATCAGACATGATGCTAATTGCTGGGAATACAAATAAGGCAAAAGAAGGCAGTCCCTCGTTTCTGCTATTGTTGAAAATTTTGTGAACTTTGACGTCTTATAGATATAGTTGCTTCTGGGGTTATAATCATGAATGTCATCCAATTCAGCCTTTCCCTGAAAGTGACAGGGAACTCACTACTGAGTGAGGTAGGCAGCCCATTCATTTCCATACAGAGGTAATTGTTAGTCATTTCATTAGTCCTAATTGTCAGACAGATCAATCACATCTGAGTGGGAGCAGCAGCTTGCTAGGTTTGTTCTGGAGTCTCCCTGTGTTGTGCTTTTTCATTCACCATTAAAGTGAATGGCATTGACACTTACGTCCAGCTGGGCTAAAGGCTTTTAATGCTGTTAATCTGTAATGAGTGCTCTGTACACCAGGGACATTTCTGAACTTCAGCTGAGAGACTCAAGTCACAGAATAGCATTAAAACACATGCACACACCAAACCCTAAACATTTCAAATCTTTAATGTGTGAAAAGGTGTTTTTTTTTTAACTACTCTACTTTTGTCCCAAATTGCATTCAGGCACAATAAACAACAGAAAAAGCTAGAAAGACCAAGCTGAGTCTCCTGGGACTTTGATGGAGAACTTGGGGTAAGAAAGGCGTTTCTATGACTTTCTTTTATTTTCTGTTGATCTGCAGCTTAGTATAACTTTTAACAAACCCACCAAACTGTAGCAAATTACATTATAAACTCCTGTAAGTGCTGTAAATCATTACTTTAGTTGGACTCTGGAAAAGAGCCGAGAAAGTCCCCCTAGGCCAACCCTAGTTCAACTCCAGCAGAGGATGTGGTAGATTTTTGTAGCTTCATGGTGTTTGTTTTTTCCCCCTTTTCTTTCTTCTTTTGCCCTCAAACCTCTCACCTGCATCTACAAATCAGACCTCTATTTGTCTTGAACTAGAGCCAAAATGACCTCAGAGGTCAATGATGCATGTCTGTTGGCCCGAGTAAAAACTACCCAGTGACCCTTATGTAAGACATTCTTGTTATCTGAGAGAAGGACTATTCTCTTGTAATAAATACTCCATGTGGTTGTGGTTGGTGATTTTAAAAGAGGTGTGTCCCAAGGGCTGGGTGTTCCAGAGCCCTGAACTAAAAGGCAAAACAGATGCTTTCATTCAAAGATTTCAGCTTGTTCTGCAAACAGTAACTAAGTCACCCAGCACCCATGAGCGCTTTTTGAAAGTTGGATTAGACTGGGCCAAGACAGGTGAAATGCCTCTGTTGGCTTCTAACCAGCTCAAGGATAATACCCAAGTACAAGCTCCTGGGATAGTGCCCAGGGCCTTGGGTTCCATTTTCCCATTGCTCTATTTATTTTTATTCCATTTATGCTTAATGAACAAATCCTCCACAGTAGAATTAGGAGGAGTAAGTTATTTGCCTAGGATTTTTCCCTCCCTCTGTTTATCAACTAATTCCAGAGTCAGGTAGAAAGAGATAGTTTCTAATCTTTGATGGGCCTTAGGTTGAAATGTTAGGATTGTGGAGCAGCTGTCTCAGCTCTCCCAAAATACCAAGGTGGGCTCACATGCCTAATTTAGAGGGTTTGCTTTGAAACCTGGTTACACATTAAGCTGAATCTAACTTTCAATAGGAAAAGTTCCTGACCAGGAAGGAGTGTGTGTAGTAAAGTGAATAGGTTGACGTGGCTTTATTTTGCACTCACCAATTTGGAGTTAGGACATGACACAATGAGAGAGAAAACTAAGTAATTTCCCTTCAATTTTCATGCTTCCTGCTTCAAATTGAAGCAGAAGAGCACCACACTTCAAGGAAATGTTTCGAGAGTTCACAGACAGATTTAGAGATTCTTTTGTTCTGTCTAAAGTTTCCCTCCTTTCCTATCTTGGTTGTGTTGGTGAACCAATTCAACTCTGTATTATCTTTCTCTCAAATCTTTAAGTTCCTTGTCCTTTTACCAATCATACCTTGCCATACCCCAATCCTAAATTACCCTCAACACTCACTTCCTTTGGTCTTGTTCATATAATGCTGAATAGACCTAGAGCATATTGTAAAACTGTGCTGAATGAATCCACTATAAAGGGATCTCAACTCATCTGAACCCTTACTTTTACTTCCTAAACAAATCACTTTCCTACTGTCTTCAATAACTTTCACTACTCACTAGCTATATCAAACCTGCTTATTCTTCCTCCAGTCTCCTAAAGTACCCTCTTCCCCTATTCTCTTATTTAAGGACTTCCTCTCAGTCCATTTGCAGAGTTCCTACTTCTCCCCTTCTCTTCATCTCACTCCTTTTTTACTCTTGTCTCAGTTGAAGAGATGGCCAATGCTCATGCTTTATATGTATCTTTAATTCCATTCCTCCTATCTTCTCCAGCAGATTGGCCACACAATCATCCCCATTCACTTTTCAATCTTCAATCTTCTTTAATTGCCCTTTCTCTACTACCTAGATATACTCCCTCAGTTCCCAATCCTTAAAAACAAACAAACAACAACAAAAACCCAGAGCTCCCTTACTTTCACCCCATGTCTCTCATTTCCTTCTTGGTTAGACTTTTTAATAAAACCATCTATACCAGATGGCACTACTTATTTCCCTTGTTCTAAACCTCTGCAATCTGGCTTTCAATCTCATCATTTAACTGAAACTGCTGTTTCCCAAGTCACCAAGGATCTCTTAATAAACATATGTGATGGCCTTTTCTCAATTCTCATCTGTTTCTGCAGAATTTGACTCTGTTCATCTACCCTCTCCTCTCAGATACTCTCTTCTCTTTCTGATTGTCTAGTGGGAGGTTGTTCTTAGTTTTCTCAGCTAAGTTTCTGAAAGTCCTCTGGATAAAAATAATATTTATTTTTTCTGATTGTCCTTCTTAATCTTTTGCTAGATTTTCATCTAAGTCATAAGACTACTCTGTACCCTATTGTCTTTTCACTCTATACTATCTTACTTGATAATCTCATCAGCACTTGTGAATTGAATTATCATCCCTATGCAAATATGTATATCTTAGACAAACATATCTAGCACCCATTGGATATGTAATGCTGGGTGCTACATCATGAATTACCTCTTTTAAAAATGATATTTTATCTTCAACAATGAGATGAACCAAATCAGTTCCAATAGAGCAGTAATGAACTGAACCAGTTACACCCAGCAAAAGAACTCTGGGAGATGACTATGAACCACTACATAGAATTCCCAATCCCTCTATTTTTGTCCACCTGCATTTTTTATTTCCTTCACAGGCTAATTGTACACTATTTCAAAGTCCGATTCTTTTTGTACATCAAAATAACTGTTTGGACATGTATACATATATTGTGTTTAACTTATACTTTAACATATTTAACATGTATTGGTCAATCTGCCATCTCGGGGAGGGGGTGGAGAGGAGGGGGAAAATTGGAACAAAAGGTTTTACAACTGTCAATGCTGAAAAATTACCCATGTATATATCTTGTAAATAAAAAGCTATAATAAAAAAGAAAAAAATAAAAATGATATTTTATTTTTCCTAAGTTACATGTAAAAACAATTTTTAACACATTAAAAATTTTTTGAATTCCAAATTCTCACCCTCATCCCTATATTGTTGTACATGTTCAATCATGCAAAATATATTACCATATTAGTCATGTTGTGAAAAAACATAGAATTAAAGGAAAAAAAACATGAAAAAAATGAAAATGAAAAATAGTATGCTTCAATCTGCATTCAGACTGCAACAATTCTTTCTCTGGAGCTGGATAGAATTTTTCATCATGAGTCCTTTGGGATGGTCTTAGGTCATTATATTGCTGTGATTAGCTAAGTCATTCACAGATTATAAAATATTTGTTACAATGTTCTTGTGCTGCTCATTTTACTCTGTATCAGTTCATATAAATTTTTTCAAGTTTTTCTGAAATCAGCCTGCTCATTATTTCTTTTAGATAAATTACCTTTTTAAAATTAGAATTAGGAGTCCTCCGATGATCTCAACAGTTTCAAAAAATAACTCATCATCTTCTTCTCTCTATCAATTGTTCTCTTTCTAATTTTCCTATTATTGATGAAACTACTACCATCATCCCAGTTATCCAGACTTGAATCCTCAGTGCCATTTTTGACTTCTCATTTCCATGTACCCTGCATTTCTAAGCTGTTGCCAAATCCTATTGTTTCTATCTTCAAAATATCTCTTCTCTATATCCCTTTATCTCTACTCCATTACTTTAGTTTAAGCCCTTATCACCCCCTGCATGGAATTTTGAAATAACCTTCTAGGTGGTCTTGCCTCAATTCTCTCCCAAATATAATACATCCTCTACTCAGCAGCCAAAACAATTTTCCAGATGTATCAATTTAACTGCATCATTCTCCTTATCACTAAACTCTAGCATCTCCCCATTACCTCCAGAATCAAATATAAAACTCTCACTTTGGCATTTAAGGCTCTTTACCACCTGACTTCTTTGTTTTGTTGTTGTTCAGTTATATCCAATTCTCTGTGAACCAGTGGACTATACTGTACTTGGCATTTTCTTTGGCCAAGATCTGGAGTGGTTTGCCATTTCCTTCTGCAAAGGATTAAGGCAAACAGAGGTTAGTTAACTTGCCCAGACACACAGCTAGTAAGTGTCTGAGACCAGAATCGAATTCTGGTTTTCCTGATTTGAGGCCCAGTGTTCTATCCACTGAGTCACCTATCTGCTTCAGCCTCTTCCTACTGTTTTCTTATCCTTTGTTTCTTTCCAGGTACTCCTCAGTCTGTTTCCAGTGACTTATTTGCTCCATTTTCTTTCCTTGAATCCTTGCATTGGCTGCCCCTCATTCCTGGAATACTCTCTCTCTTTACATCTACCTCTAAATTTTTCAAGACTTCCTTCAAGTATCAGATCAAATCCCACATTCTACAGGAGGCCTTCCTGATGTCCCCAAGTACTCATGACTTCCTTCCTAGGAAGGATAGGGCTTGGACCTATGATTTCATATAGAGATAATCCCCAGGTGACGAAACTTTATTAATTCAGGTCAGCATCTGTTGTTGTGATGGTCGTACTTCATTTTTGAAGAGGGCCAAAATGACATCACTATGTTAGAATTGAGTTACAGAGTGTCCAACTGTGACTCATCAGACACTATGATCTTGGATGCTCTGCCACAGGTCAGACAAAAATAGTCCATATGAACATTTGGAGTAACTTCTCTAATTTTGCACATCTCATGTTTTTTTTCTGGGCTAATTTAATTCTGCTTTGTTCATAAAGCACAACACCTTCTCTGATGAGGGCACACCATGCTGGACAGTCCTGTGTCAGTGTCTTCTATGTCATATAATTGATTCTAAAATTCTTAAAAGATACCTTAAGAGTGTCCTTGTATTACTTTTTCCAATTACTTTGTGAATGCTTACCCTGTGTGAGTTCTGCATAAAACATTTTTTTTGGCAAGCTTATACTTGGCATCTGAACAATGTGGCCAGCCCAGTGAAGTTGTGCTCTCTACAGTAGAGAGAAATGCTTGGAGTTTAATTTGTGAGAGGATCTCAGTGCCTGGTATCTCGTCCTGCTAGCTGATCTTCAGAGTTGTCCTAAGACAATTCGGATGGAAATGATTCAGTTTCCTGGCATGGTGCTGGCACACCATCCAGGTTTCACAGGCACACAACAAGAGGTCAGGACAATGGCTCTGTAGACCTTCAGTTGGGTTATCAGTCTAATACCTCTCCTGCTCCACACTTTCCTTTGGAGCCTCCCAAATACTGAGCCAGCTCTGGCCATCTGTGTGCCCATCTCATTATCAATGTGTACATCTCTGTGGAAAGTATACTGTCAAAGTAAGAGAACTTATCCATAGCACTCAAATTCATCACTTACTGTAACTGGTGGTTCCACCTATGGATGATGTGGTGCTGACTGATTGAGGGCCTATGTGTTCTTGGTGTTAATTGTTAGGCCAAAATTAGCACCAGTGGCAGAGAATCGATCCATATTTTATTACATCTTTGCTTTAGAGGCTGCAATGAGCTCACAATCATCTGCAAACAAAAAATTGTGCACCAGCACTCCCTCCACTTTAGTTTTGGCTTGTAGCCTTTTTAAGCTAATGAAACCATCAGTGTTTCTGACTTTGATTCCATGTTTTTCCCCATTGAAGGTATTTGACAACATGCTGAAAACATCATACTAAAAAGCACGGGGCAAGCACACAGCCTTGTTTCACTCCATTGGTGACTGTGAAAGTTCGAGAGTATTGCCTGTTGTCCAGAACCCAGGCAAGCATGCCATCGTAAAATTGAGATATACTGACGAACTTCTCTGGACAATTGAATTTTGACATCATTTTCCATAAGCTCTCACAACTGACAGTATCAAAGGACTTGGTCAGTTCTACAAATATAATATACACATCTCTCTTCTGGCCCTGGAATTTTTCCTGGGATTGTTGAGAAGTAAACACAATATCAACTGTTCCTCAGCCCCTTCTGAAGCCACATTGGCTCTCAGGCAGATGACCTTTTCCTAGGTATAGGGTCAGCCTATTAAGGATGATTCTGGCAAGAATTTTGCCAGCAATGACTAAGAGAAAGACCCCCCTGTGATTGTCACAGGAAATGTATGCCCTTATTTATTTATTTATTTATTTATTTTTCTTTTTTTTTTTTTATTAAATAACTTTTTATTGACAGAATCCATGCCAGGGTACTTTTTTTTTTACAACATTATCCCTTGCACTCACTTCTGTTCTGATTTTTCCCCTCCCTCCCTCCACCCTCTCCCCAAGATGGCAAGCAGTCCTATACATGTTAAATAGATTACAGTAGATCTTGGATACAATATATGTGTGCAGAACCGAACAGTTTTCTTGTTGCTCAGGGAGAATCGGATTTAGAAGGTATAAATAACCTGGGAAGAAGAACAAAAATGCAAGCAATTTACATTCATTTCCTAGTGTTCTTTCTTTGGGTGTAGCTGTTTCTGTCCATCCTTGATCAATTGAAACTAAGTTAGATCTTGTCTTTGTTGAAGAAATCCACTTCCATCAGAATACATCCTCATACAGTATCGTTGTTGAGGTATATAATGATTTCCTGGTTCTGCTCATTTTGCTCAGCATCAGTTCATGTAAGTCTCGCCAATCCTCTCTGTATTCGTCCTGCTGGTCATTTCTTACAGAACAATAATATTCCATAACATTCATATATTACAATTTACTCAACCATTCTCCAATTGATGGGCATCCATTTATTTTCCAGCTTCTGGCCACTACAAACAGGGCTGCCACAAACATTTTGGCATGTATAGGTCACTTTCCCTTTTTTAGTATCTCTTTGGGGTATAAGCCCAGTAGAAACACTGCTGGATCAAAGGGTATGCAACAGTTTGATAACTTTTTGTATGCCCTTTATTTTTATAAAGCTGTACAATGGGAGGATTCCTTGAACTCCTGGAGCATAACTTCTTGCCATAAAATCTAGAAAATTTGGTCAGCTTTTGTATGAGCATGGGACCCTCCCACCTTATAAACCTCAGCTATAATAGAATCAGTATCTGATGCCTTACCACATGAAACTAGTCTAATGGCATTCAAAGCTTCTTCATCAGTTGGAACTTCAGCTAGGGAGTTATTGATTTCAAAGTAAAATGGTCAATAGCTTCAGCACTGATTGATGATATTCTGTTTTGAACACTATAGAAGTGTTCAGCCCATCTCTCCAGGAGCATATCCTTATCACTAGTCAATATGGCATCATCAGCATTGAGTAGTTGAGATGCACCATAAGTCTTTGACCTATAAATAACTTTTAGTGCATCATAAAAACACTTTAGATTATTACTATCAGCATAAAACTGAATTTTATCTGACTTTTTACTTGAGTAGAGAATCCTGCATCTATCTAAGTTTTGAATGTACTTTATTTTTGATGGAATTGAATGCTATCTTCTTAGAGATGGATGAACTATCCTGCTGGTATAGTCTATGGAGTTCTTATTTGAGAAGCTTCTGAGTTTCCCCATCATTTTCATCAAACCAGTCTTGATGTTTGCAAGTGTTCTGATTCAGATGAACAAATGCAATGTTGTACACCAAATCTTTAAAAGCTGCCCACTCCTTTTCTACTCCATTGTTGCCAACTATATGTTTTCTTACCAAGTTGGCAACAAACTCTTCCCTCTCAGAGAATCACTCTAATCTATTTTTGCCAGGGACTGCCACTTTTGTTGAATGTGAATATTCAGCTTGAAGAGGATAAATCTATGATCAGTCCAGCACTCTGCACCATGCATTGCCTTAGTCATGTTCACATCCTGTCTGTCTTTTCTTCTTACAATCACATAGTCTATTAAATGCCAATGTTTGCAGCATCCATGAAGTTTTATTATGTTTAGATTATTTTATTATGTTATAGATTATTTAGATTATTATGTTTTATTATGGAATAGAGTGTTGGTGATGAGAAGGTCATGAGATGCACAAGTCTTCATAGTAAATGACCAATGCTGTTGCTGTTTCCAACTCCATTCCTTTTGAGGACTTCCTGCCATGTCTGGTAGTCTGAGCTTACTGTAGCATGAAAGTCACCCAGAATTATAAGTGTATTCCTTTTTTGGCACATTGATGATAAGGGTTCCTCAGGATCCATCATGGTGGGAACATAGGCACTGATGATGAAGGCATGGTCTTTTCCTGCAAGTAGCAATGTCATTGTCATAAGCCTGTCATTCACTCCTTTTGGAAGGCAAGTGAGCTTGTTTACTAGATTAATTTTGATTGTAAAACCTACACCAGCTTCATGGAGTTTCCTTTCACTGCGGCCACTCTAGAAAAAGGTGTGTCCTGCTCTTACTTCAGTGAACTGATCTTCATTTGCCAGCCTTGTTTCACTCAGGGCTGCTATTTGGATCAAATACAGTTCAATAAGAGCTGTACTTCTTTTCAGGTCTACTAGATTTTGTATTGTCTATGAATGTACACACATCGATGAGAGGAATCATCTTTTCAACTTCTGTAGATTTTTTTAGTGTCTCAACTGCTGAGTGGATCCCTGCCTGCTGGCATAATCAGGACAGGATTAGATAAGCAGACACCTTTTCTAGCCCCTTCCTCATCCATGGAGGTGAGTGTGATCCTTAAAAGGCTGCTTAGACACTCAGGGGGCTGCTGAATCCCACTGCTGCTTCCAGTAAGAAGACTACCCTATGGCCTGGAGTGTCTGTTTGCAGGATTGTGACAACAGCTCCCAGGGTATCTGCATCTGCTGTTTGTCACTGCCTATCACCATGGGGCTTTGAGATAATTGGAAATAGTAAAATGAAATGGTAAAGTCTTTTGATTAATGTGTAAATTGGATTTATGTGAGACCAAGTTGTGTGAAGTCATCAGCCTTACTTTCTCTTCTTATCCAGTGGCAAGACAGAGTCAAGACAACTGGTGATGACTCAAGATACAGTAAATGAAGTCTTTGATGTCTAACCAAGTTTTGAGCACTCCACAATACTATAATACTCTGCCTTCATGGCCATGGACATGGCCATGAACAAAATGTCTTCATCTGCCCATTCTACCAGGGAAAGTCTTTATATGCCTGGGGCAGATACCCCCCAAACTTTGGGACCCTTTGGTTACTCTCAGCCTGGTTTAGCCCATCTGCTGAAATGGTTTAGTGGGGTGTGGCCACTGTTACAGGTTCTTGAAGTCACAGGTGAGATCAAATGGACAATGAGGTGGAAAGCAGTCCTGTATGGGGCTCAGCAGCCCTCAGAGCAGAGGTACTAGTCTTCCCTGAACACCCTCTACACCCCTAGGACACTGACAGATGAAATGACCTGCCCAGGATTATGTAGCCAGTATGTGTCAAAGACAGGACTTGAACCTAACTCTTGCTGGCTTTGAAGCCAGATCTCTAACTACCATGCCCTTCTCTCTCCTGTGTCTTACATTTAGCTTTTTCACGTTATTTCTCTATTAGAATATGATCAACTTGGAGTGAGAACTAAGTTGCACAATGATAGAGCACTAAGGCTTGAGTTCAAATATGGTCTCAGACACTTGCTAGCTATATAATCCCAGATGAGTCACTGGATTCTATTTGCCTCGGAGAAACACATAGCACAGTGACTGGCACATAGTAGGAATGTTAAAAAATGCTTATTTAGTTATGCCCTTCCTTTGTATCCCAAGTGTTCAGCACAGTGCCTGACCTATGACAGTCAATAAATACTTTCTGATCAATTAAAGGACCACTTCCTTTGTGGATGACTATATTTCCAGTTTGGTCTGGATAGAATTCTCTGAGGAATTAGAAGTTTTTTTTGTAGCTCATCTTCCTAGAAGTTTCCTACTTCCTGCATCCAGGGACTGGGGCCTCCTAACTTTGGAACATCCACCAGCTACAGTGGCTCTCTTCTCCCACTGGTGAGTTTCTCTCAGGGTCTCAATTTTGGGCAAGATCCCAGTTGTGCCGATCTCGATCCCCCTACTTTCTAGACTCTAACACCCATGCCTCAGCTGCTGCTTTATCCTGGAACTTCCCTCAGAACCTGGGAGTTTCTCACCCAGAAATATCCATCCACTCCTGGGACCTTCTTGTCCTGGATCATACTTTGCTATACTGTTTACCTTCTCCCAATGTCTCAGAAGGACAGTGAATTCCTCCCGAGGTTTCCATTTTGGGGATACAGCCAAATTGGGGAAAGTTCATTACTCTCGTGAGTATGCTTTTTGACTTTTAGAACTTCAGTACCCTGATCCAAGGTGGGGGTGGAGAGAGAGAGGAGGGGTGGAAGAGGAGAAGAGAGAAAAGAGAGAGGTAAGGGAAGAGAGGAGAAAGAGGAGAGTGACAGAGAGACAGACAGAAACAGAGACAGAGAAAAAGAAAGACAGGGACACGGGGTCAGGGGGAGAGGAGAGAAGGAGAGGGAGAGAGGAAGAGGAGAGGAGAGGGGAGGGAGGAGAAAGAGAGAAGAGAGAAAGGGAGGGGGAAGAGGGAGGACTATGATTATTTAGCCCCTTGAAGACTATTGTTTCAGGATCGTAGGAATTCAGCCAAATGAAGATTCATAAATTTGGTCAGAAAGGGTTGTGGCTTGGGACAGGGGAAAAATCCCAGACTTTGGAGTTGGAGGACTTAAGCCTAGATCTGCTTTTGACATTTATTTCCTATGTGATCTTCAGTGAGACAATTATCTTTCCTGTGCCTCAGGTTCTCTTTTGTACAATGAGGGGGTTAGACTAGCTTACCCCTTCTGAAGTCTCTTCCAGCTCTAGGCTATGATCTAGTGTCAGTTTGCTATGGAAAATAATTCTTATTTATAGCTTTGCTATTCTCAATCAGGTCATCTCTCTTCATCTGGAACATAGTAAAGGGATCCAATAACCCTATCCCTCTCCACATCAGATGCCATATCCCTCTTATCCCTTTTTCAAGTCATCTCTCAGCTGGGAAGATTCTAATTTGTTACTGGGATGTTCCTGCATTATCACCTACCTCATTCAGTTGGCTTAATGTTACTCTTTCTATCTGCATATGTCATTGTGCTGAGAAGAAAAGGTCAGTGCTATTTTCTTATCATACTCTTATCATCACCCCCTCTGATAATCACAGGCTTGGTTAAAGTTAGAGAAAAGAGAGAGACCCAAGGTTTCAGCCTTGGATGGAACAAGGAGAGATGAACAAGTAGTAAAGGGATCTGACCCACTTTGCACAGCCTACATCTCTCTCCTTCATTGTACCCTGGTTCTAACTGGTGTAGAATTTGGCAGAATGCCCATCTTTCTGCTTTGTGCCCCATTGTGCAGCTATTGTTTGAATGTGTCAGTGAGGATGAGCAAATCAGACAGTAAATTTGCTAAATGTCACAACTGAGAGTGTGAATTCAACTGAAATAGGTGCAGAAGAGTGATGGTCATCCTCTTTCTTTGTTAAGAATTGTAGTAATTCAGAGGCTAGCTGAGCAGTATAATCTCAGAAGACATTTTGGGGAGTTTATCCAGAGCCAAGGGCTTTGAATCCATTCATTTCTCCCTTAGTGACTTTTGACATGTATTTCTGTTCTTTCCCCCATCCCTTTAATCCCTTCTTTCTTCTATGTACCCCCCAAGTCACACAATCTATATATATATATATATATATTTTGTTTTAAAGGACATATAAAAAGTAGGTATGTCAGGTCCTTTCTGTCTCTAAATTTTAAAAATCTCAGATCACTGTATTTCCCAAGACATTTTGCATATTACTAATAATCATAAATAATCCTCTTTATCACCTATATGGGTGCTGCTCAGTCTCTCTTCTGGGTTCTTTCTCTATACTCCCTCCCTTGCTGATTTCATCATTTTTCCATGGGCTCAGCCTACTGTCTCCCCTGGATAGATTTAGTCCTCCACAATGAAATGCTTGATGGAACCTCTTCCTATATGTGTTATTGGTGCCCGAAACTTAATATATCTAAAACTGAATTCATGAATACCACTCTTCATCCCAGAGCTCATTTTTTAAAAGTATACTACTATCTTTTCAGTCACTCAGACTTGAAAATTTTGAAATGATCTCTGATTTTTTATTTTCTCTTATCCTCTGCCTTCTTAGACAGTCTTCTTAGTCTCCTGAGGAGACTCCACACTATCTCTCAAATATACTTCTTTCTCTTCATTCATATAGCTGCTAGCCTTGTTTAAGTCTTTATTGCCTTTTTCTTGGACTATTCCTGTCTCTTCTCTTTGATCCATTTTCTACACTGTTGCTGATATGATATTTCTAAGGCCAAGGTTGGACTATGACACTCCTTTACTCTAAAAGAGCCTCCATTATCTCTAGGATAAAATACAAATTCCTCACTCTTGTATTTAAAGCCCACCATAGTTCACTTTTCCAGATTTATTTTGTAACATGAACTCTTCTTTCCACTTAGCCTGAGCAATCTTTCTCCTTTTTCCATCCATTTGCTCAAATTTTCTCCTATTCTTGGAATGATCCTTTTTTGTCCTTCTAGGTTCAGTTCACAGGCTACTAAGCATTACTGTTCTCTCCCTACTCTCCTGTATTATACTTATATATGGGCATTTCACATTCTTCTAGTAGAATGTTAGCTTCTGGAGGGCACCAAGAGCCTTGTTTTTGTCTTTGTGTTCCAAATGCTTAAAACAGTTTGCTGAATTTAGTAGACCCTTAATTAATGTTTGTTGAATTTGAATCTCTTTCTATAAATTCAGGTTTGGAGAGATTTTTCTTTTTTTTTTTTTTTTTTTCTAAAGGAAAAAAAAGACAGTATTAGAACTCAATACAGAGGAATTGTTTCTCCCTATCATGGATATATGTGTATATGTATATAGATTGATAAATGTAGATTGATCCACCCATTCATCCATCTATCTATCTATCATCTATCTATCTATCTATCTGATTTGGGCCTCATATACCAGAGTCTTAAAATGGAAGACTCACACCTTCAGTACTTAAGAAGTTACTAAATTCTTTACAATCAAGGTTTTTTTCTTGGGAGTAGGACCTCTAACACCAGTCCTGATTGTCCTTTCATAATACTAAGTAGGATTTATATAGCCCTTTAATATTTGCAAAGTGCTTCACATATATCATCTCATTTAATCCCTACAATAAGCTTGGGAGGCTGGTGCTATTGTTATCATCCTCATTTTACTGATAAGAAAACTGAGGCTGAGATAAATTAAGTGATTTGTCTAAGGTTACATAGTTAAGTAAGCATCTGAGTCGGGATTTGAACTCAAATCTTTTTTTCAAACCCAGCTCTCTATCCACATCACCACCTAGCTCCTTAGAGTATAAAGTAACTTCCAACTATAAAGTCTTCTGCCACCAAAGAATCCTTGACATTAGGAGGAAAAGGTTAAAGATACTATATCCCTATACTATGATTGACAAACTCCCAACATCTTCATCTACTAATGTGGAAATTTAAATTGCATAATACTTGGGAACTATTCCCATTATCCTGCTTCCATTTCTAATTCTTTTATCCCCATCTACATTGGTCCTACAGCTCTTTAAATAGTTTTGCCTTCCTCTTGCACTGTAACTTTTAGAATCTCTCACGTTCTGTTAACAAAGTTCTTTCATCATAGACCTTTTCCTTTCTCATTCCTTCCAGTTTCTGACTGTCACTTCTGAGTTCTCCCTCCATTTTCCCCCTCACACTATTTATGGCTACTCTCCAATTCTGGATACATTTTCTGTCATGATATCCAAAACTCTAGATTATGGATAGGAGGAAGAGGAATATATATGTCTTGTTCTTTATTGTTGTTTCAATACCTTTACGTTTCTACCACCATTACTTAGAGTCACTATATGTCTATGGATTACTATGTATCTGAAGTTCATTCTGTTCAGATATTTTAGCCTGTCCTAACACATTGATTGACCCCCTCCCCCCAGGCTATTCTGAAGGAAATGCCTATAAGAGCACATATTATCTCTCTTCTCCCTCCCTCCCCCCAATAAGCTATTTCCATTCTTGGAATACCATCTCCTTACTTCCATTTTAAAATAATCCTTTCCATTTTTTCCAAAGTTCAGTTCAGGTGTTATTATTTTTTTAATGAAGCTTTCCTTGTCACCTCCAGTTGTTAGCTTTTTTTCCTTCCTCAAAACTGCTTTATCTGTGAACAAGATATATTTCCCAGTAGTATATAAATCTCTTGAGGGCAGAAACCTTTTTTTTCCTACCTAGCACCTAGTCAATGGCTTACATATAACAGTTGTTTAATATTTATTGAACTAAATTATTCAATTACTACTTTCTTTTCTAATTGATTACAAACTATCCCTTTAATAATGTCTCCTAGAATTTTGTTATTAAATTCAACAGTCTATGATTTGAGGCATCTACTCTCCATCTTTTGAAAGTTGGAATTGTTGTTCATCTTGAATTAAAAACTGTTTTTTTTTTTTTGCTTACCTATGCTTTAAAATATTCTGAAGTGTGTATATATATATATATATATATATATATAAAATTATAGCTTCATTTATGTGAAAGCAGAGGTTACTAAAAAAACTCATTTTAAATATAAGAATGAGTAAATATTGGATAATTTCAACCCTTAAGAAGAACTAGAGGAATTCATGATTGGAAAAATATACATAGAGGAATCTAACTGGTTGCTATCATAATCAAAGTGTTCACTTCTAACATCTTGTTCTCATCCCCCACTTATAATTATACTTATAAGAGAGAAAGTATATGTATATGGGTCAAGGTGAGCATGTGTGCCAAAGAAGGGGGAAAGTCAAAACGTTATTCAAAAAGTCAAATGGCCTGGTTTTGGAACTTTAAGGATATGAGTTCAGCAAGGAAAATTCAAGATATTTCATTTTAATATGGACATTAGAAATCAGACAAAGGAAATTTAACGGGACATAGGAAATTTAAATGAGAAAATTTATTTTCTTAAAAAAATGAGACCCAGATTAAAGCATGAAAAGATTATAGTTGAACTGTGGGGAAAACCACAAAATTTGTGCCTAGAGTTTATACATACACACACACATATAATTTGCTCTAGATTTTCTTTTAAAATCATGTAGATACTAGTGATTAGCTGAAAAAAGTATTTTTTAAAAATAAATTCATATTTTTATGGAAAAATTTTAATTTACTGAATTATGTATTATTTCCTCTATGTTTCAGATATCTGTGCCTGGGTAAAAATCAGGTGATTTGCTTATAACAAAATACAATTTATTTTAACATCATAACATTTTGCATTCTGTGAGTCTGGAATCCTGGAAGGAGAAAAAAAAGAGATGAACTAGTTCTGAACAAGATAAATTGTCTTTGGACAGAAGTTATTTGTCATTTTGGTACACTCTTCCTTCTTTCCCTCTCTCTCTCCCTCCCTCCCTCCCTTCCTTCCTTCCTTCCTTTCCTCCCTCGCTTCTTCCCTCTTTCCTTTCCTCCCTCCCTCTCTTCCTTCTTTCCTTTCCTCTCTTCCTCCCTCCTTCCCTTCCTTCCTTTCTCCCTCCCTCCCTCCCTCCCTTCCTTCTTTCCTCATATCTCCAGAGAAATACTCAAGATTCTATGATTTCTTATTCCAAAATTGCACCATGTAGATAAGTAATTCCATTTACTATCCAACCAAAATTTCTTCTACTTTCATTTAAACTTATTTTTTCATTGTCAGCTCTTCCAACTGTTCAGCATCCTCCTCATTTGAAAGTGTGAAGGGACTAATACAGTCCTTTCACAGTATTTAAACAGTCTATTAAACAATATTAGTTAGTTTAACTTTTTCTTTAGCTACATTTTCCATACTATTGATCATTTTTGTTGCTCTTCTCCAATTTATTCAATGTCTCTCCATTTTTTGTAAAGTGTGGTGATCCAAATAAGACACATTTCTAGAATAAGAATTTGATCTTTGAAAAGTAGAACTTTATCTCGCTTTACAAAAAAGATATTCCTGAAAAGAGAGTCATATACATTATATTTTTGGGAAATTTAATCCTTGTGTGTGTGTGTGTGTGTGTGTGTATGTGTGTGTGTGTGTGCATGTACAGATACATGCCCACACATGTGTATGTATATATGTATATTAAAAGAACCTAAGGTTTAAATGAATCCTGAAATGTCCTGGATACAAAATGGCTTCAGAGCTGATTGTTGACTTTTTAGTGTGTATATTTCAACCTCACAAATCAGCAAATGCTAGAAATCAGTTCTTGATTTATTGTTTTATCTTCTAGATGTAAGAAAGTAATGAAGAAAATTTTAATAATGCATACTAAACTTAAAAGTGTGTATGTGCTTAATACTTTCCTATCACCAGCTAGACCCCACTGTGAATCCTATGGCAAAGCAAAGAATTAATTCATTCCACGAAGTTTGTCAACTTTAATTCTATGAATTTAGGACTTTCACATGTCAGATTTTCATAAAGCAGGGTATATATGTATAATTGTGAACAAGACAAATACTTTTTATGGATGTAATAACAGAAATGATCATATGGCAGTATAGTCACCTCATTTGAACTTTCTTTGACTTAATTTTCTTGATAAGGCCTTGATAAATAGCCCATCATATCAACTCAGGTGGCAGAGTTTGGGTGCTTAAAAGAAAATGTATTGTGACATCAAATATACAACTCTGACAGCTCTCTGGTAATTTAAAAGATTTGTCATACTTTTAAGCCTCTTTGGTGGATTCTTTTTAGTCTCACAAGGAAAGAATGCTACTCTAGACTCAATTAGCCTGAAGGAGGATTTAAAACTCCAACTTACCCTGCGAGGGAAGATTAAGCTCTACCCAGACATCATTTATTCAGGGGCTCAATAATATTTAATATGACATTTAATAATGACATATTTTCAAGCAGGATGCTCAACTAATCTTTAGAGATAGTTCTATTCTTGATAATTCTCCCATTTTGATGTAATTTTTTCTTTCCTTGTCTTTATAAAAATATTTTACCAAACCATCCATTTAGTAAGTTAGTTTGATAGTTAATTCTTTTTTCCTCTGAAGCTAATATCCATAAACAAAACCAACTAATTAAATAAAAATATCAAATAAGGAATAAAATATTACTTCAATTATTAAAAACTTCAATTAATAACAAAATAAAACCATACAAAAAACCAATGCAATTCAGCAATATTTATTAAGTCCTACTATGTGCCTTCCTTGGGGAGAGTTTGGCACAAAACTGATTGGCTCCAGTTCTTTCAAAGGTATATAACAATGAATAGACAAGTAAGTGATATGAGGTGTTAAGCATTTCATTTAAGCTTTCTATAATGAGAGAATCAACCAAATACAATGGCAAGAAACATGGGACTTAGGATCAGAAGTCTTGGATTTGAGTACTCCTCTGTCATTTTCTAGCTGGGTAGCCATGGATGAGTCCTTTATTTCTCTCTGAGTCAAGTTTTTTTTTCAGTTCTAAAGTAGGAATAATAATTAATAATAGTATTTTAGTGATGTGCCTTGCCAGGCTATTGTGAAGAGAACATTTTGTAAAGTATAGTATAGTTAGAGAGAAAGAGAGAGAGAGAGAGAGAGAGAGAGAGAGAGAGAGTGTGTGTGAGTGTGTGTGGAGGGAAGGGGGCGGGAAGCAGCTTCAAGAAGCATGAGCCTTGGTAACCTAGCAGAAAGAAAACCATGGATTCAAGGAGGAATTGTCCCTGGCATGTGGAAGCTGAGCTATAAAAGGAATAGGTCTAGGGAGTGGGGATAAATGCCGCCTCTCCTTCAGCAGTGATTGTTTGCTCAGAAGGGAGTAGTGTGAGTTTAGCATGAGAAACTGTTCTAGTAGATGCAAACTTCAAGAAGGATAGAAAGCTTTTGTAGGGAGAAGCTACACAGTATCAGAAATGTGAGCTGCTAGTTGTCACTTTGTAATAAAAAGTTCAAAACTCTACTATGGTGATAGCCCTGTTCTCAATGATTTTCAGATGACTGATTACAGCCAAATGCAGAAAATCAATGTTATGACTTGGTATATGTTGGAAACAGGTTTACTCCTGCCTGCTATCTGCTTTCCTACATAATATTAGTGAACATGTTGGACAGCACAGGGCTAAGGACAGATCACAGGGACATTCCCTTAGAGACCAACCAACCCAAGTTGGCATTGATCCAGTAAAGACTTCTCTTTGGTTACAGGGGTCCAATAAAACCATGTCTGTTTCTTCCTGATGGTAGAGTCAGGATGTTGCTTATATTTTCAGATGCAATCACTCTAACACTTTTTTGTATTGTTTTTTGATCTAAGGGAGAATTTTTTTGTGCATGCATTGGAGAAAGCTACAAACAGAAATGTTTATGATGCAAAAACAAAAGACATTAGTAATGTTGAAAAAGAATGTTAGCTTAGTAGCAGTGTGAAGCATGATTCAAAAAAACTGATGCTACATTGGACAAATAATATCATTTTCCTGGATCTCAGTTTATCTGTAAAACATGGAGATAGAATTACATGATTTCTAATGTCAGGTCTTGCTTTTCTGCTTTAGAATAACCTAGGCTTGAGCAGATGAGTAACTGAATAAGACTAATAGGACTGATAGGATCAATTTTTTCAAGTTCTTTGAGATGTGTGTGGATATATATATATATATATATATATACATATGTAAATATATATATATGCATGCATATACATCTATATCAAAGAACTCTTATGTCCTCTTTTCTTAAATTCTTTTGAAAAAAGTCATATATCTATGCTTTAAAAAAAGAATTATATTTAATTGCATACTTATACTATGGTATAATGCATTCCTCCCCCTCACTCCACCACCCCCCCCCCCACACACACACACATTTTGTCTTATTCAGGAGTAAAAAAAATGTGTGCAAAAGTTTCCCATACAAAGCTTCAGCCTGGGTGATCCGCATTTTACAGTAGAATTAGAAACTTATGAAAACAGAAGTTTATAGTAACAACTGTCATTGTTAATTATGGTACCATTTTGGAAATGCACCCACTGTGATCTAAATGGACACTTGGCTGAGATAGTATGGTTCTACTTACAAGGCAGATTCTAATGAAATTTCTGAGTTGCTCAGAAAGTTTGCACTGTGTGAATTCTTCCTGGAAAGGAAGGTATTAGCAGAATTATTAGAGGGATTTATTTTACTTTCAGTCCCTAGATTGTGAGAGTCATTAAAGTCCAAGGGCAAGAAACTTCAAAGTGATTAGTTCCCATGCTTTTGGTGTCAATCAAACTGGAGAGCTGTCTGGTGCTTCTTTATTTCATTTAGATTGGGAGAGGAGTTTAATAGAGAAGCAGGAGCCTGGGATAGAGATGGTTTATTTGAGTGTAAAGAAACTTATCCAATTTTTGAATCATTGAAAATAGTTTGGATCTGACTTGAATCTTGGATTTGGGTCAAAGAACAATTCAATTCAATAAGCATTTATTAAATGCATATTATATGCAAGGCACTGTCCAAGTCAACCTCATGAAGTCCAAAGAAGAATGATAATGTTAATAGTGTCAGTGTTAAAAATCTTCAGTGTTCATTTTTGCATTTCTCTCTCTGTGTGCGTCTCTGTCTCTGTCTGTCTGTCTGTCTCTCCCTTTCTTCCTTCTCCTCCTCTCTGCATTTCTTCTTTCTCCCTCTCTTCTCTGCCTTTCTCCTCTCTTTTGTCCTCTTTTTTCCTCCCTCTCTTTCCTATACTTCCATACCTCTTTCCCTTTATTCCTCCCCTTCCCGCCTATCCTCTCTCCTTTCTCCCCCTTTCCCCTCTTTCCCTTCTTCCCTTCTTCCTCCCTTCTCACTATCTTTTCCCCTCCTCCTCTCTTCCCCTTTCCCTCCCCCTCTTTCTTTTTCTCCTTTTCCTATACCCTGTTTTCTCTTTTTCTCTCTTTTCTTTCTCCCTTCTTTCCCTTTCCTTCCTTTCCCTTCCCTTCCTTTCCCTTCCCTTCCCTTTTCTTCTCTTTTCCTTTCCCTTCCCTTCTTTCCTCCTCTTCCTCCTCCTCTCCTTCTTCCCTCTCCCCTCTCTGCTCTCTCTTGTTTTCCCTCCTCTCTTCCTCTTCTTCCTGTTTCCTTCTTATTGCTTCATACACCATTAGAAACATCATGGACAGATGGACAGAGTGAAGAACTCTCTTCTCTGGTATATATTAGTTATCGAACCCTGGAAAATTCATTTCACTCCCAGGCAATTTCTCTGATTATAAATTGCAGAGTGGTTGCTGATCAGTTTTGACAGAGAAAATTTCCTCATCTAGAGTTTCCTATACCTACTAGACCAACAACTAACTCTCTTGCTTCCCACCTCCACCAGATTTTCCTTAGTTTTAATAGAAGAAAATTAAATTAATGAGATACTATTTTGTCTTGCTAATAAAAAATTTAGGTCCTATTACGGACTCTCTGACCATTGGATTCAGTCTCAGGTTCATTTTTTCCCACCTTTTAAAAAATATGCCCCCTTCTAATATTTTTACATCTATTTTTGATGGAAGTCCTTTATGGTTCAGACCACCAGCAATGCTCCCTCCCAAATACATATTATGCATTCTGAAGTTTTCTTGAATTTCTCATTAATAGAATATAGACCACAAGTGGAAAGTCTTGGATAATATTGTTGATATGTTTAGGAGATGAGTGAATGTAATATGTGAGAGATTTACATCTCCAAAGGAGTAAACAAACATCAATAATTCTATTTGGTTATCAAATCTAAGGAGGCATGAGCTGTCAAAATGCTTCACCTTTATAAATTATGAAACACTTTCATATATACTTTTTATCTTACTGTTTCCTTACAATCCTGTGGGGACTGAGTATTAGTTACTGAGATGGAAAAGGAATGCAGGTATGTGGCCAGCTAGGGGGCACAGTAGAAAGAACATTGTGTCTGGAGCCAAGAAGAGTCATCTTCCTGAGTTCAAATCTGGCCTCAGATATTTACTAACTGTGTGACCCTGGAAAAGTCACTTAACTCTATCTGACTCAGTTCTTCATCTGTAAAATGAGGTGAAGAAAGAAATGGTAAACCATTCCAGTGTCTTTGCCAAGAAAACCCCAAATGAGGTCATAGGGAGTCAGGCATGATTGAAAAAACAAACAAATAAAAAAAACCAAAAACGACTCAACAATATGCAAGTGGTGATACTGAGGCTCAAGTTTTATCCAATGGTCAAAGCAGGGGTGATAGAGTCCTATTATAGAGTTATAGAGGGATGAATCAGTATACTTTTCTTTTCTTTAGAACATTCCCAAACAAACTGGGGACAATTTGTACAGTTGCAAAATTGATTTTTGTGTGCTTGGGAAAAAAAAGAAAAAGATGTTGTAGGAGACTCTCTAGATTAACAATACTCTCATCTGTTTGTATCCTAATTCTGTATACCTTTAACTTGCAGTTTATTTTTATTTAAATTTTATTTTATTTTTCACAAATGAAAATCTGTCTTCTTTTGCTCTTATCCACTGTCCAATTGAAAAAGAAAGAAAAGCAAAACCCTGTGTCAGAAATTGGTGTAGGCAAGCAAAACCAATTCCTGCAATTGACTATGTCTAAAAATATATATATATAATTAATTTTATACCCTGAGGAGATCATCTCTGTCATAAGATGAGCAGCAAGTTTCATCACTGTTTCTTTGGAATCTTGGCTAACTAAAAATTATAGAGTTTTTATAGTTGCAATACTATTATCATAATATAAATAAGCTGTTGTTTTTACTAGTTCTGCTTACTTCATTTTATATCAGTTTATAAAAAAAATTCCCAAGTTTCCCTGAAACGGTCCCCTTCATTATTTCTTATATAACAATAGCATTTCTTTATATTCATATAACTTATTCATCCATTTCACAATTTGTCATTTTCCTTTATTGTCAACTGTGCCAATCTGATGGATGTGTTCTATTTATTTAATTTTCTAATTAAGAGATATTGTCTGACAAATTTCCTATTAAAATCTATTTTCCTATTAAATTTCCAGTTAAATATCTAAATGTATGAATCCACTTTTATGCCTTTGTAAATACAGGATAGAGAAAAAATTGCATCTTCAAGTTTCTTGGAGTGATTTAGGATTCATTTAATTTGTTCAGTCATTATTTATTGAGTAATTACTATGTACGAGAATTATACTAGGACATGTGAGAGAATCAAAAATGAATAAAATAGCCCCTTTCTTCCAGGAGTTTTTAATCTAATAGGGATGGATAATCAGTTGATTTTAATTTAAAAATTTTATGCATCAAACATTAAAGGAGAGTTAGCATGTTTTAGAAGGACACTCACTGAATAGAGTGGGGTAGGCAGTGTCAGTAGATAGCCAATTGTGAGGTAGCAAACAGAACATTTGATTTAAAGTCAGATCTGGATTTGAACTTCATTCTGCTGAATGCTCTTAGGTAACCCACTAAAGTCCCTATGCATTTTTTTCTTAAATCCAGTCATACTGGCATTATCTCTATTTCTCACACATAGCATTTCATCTTCCATCTTTATTGTTTTACAGTGACTGACCCCTGGCCTGGAATAGTCCTCAGCTCTACTTTATAGAATCTTCCCTCTCCCCCTTCAAGACACATCTCAAGCAATTCTTTTTATATGAGGTCTTTCCTCATATTCCAAGTTCTAGTACCTTCTCTCCCTTTTGTTTTTCTTTATATTTATTTTGTATATATTTATTGAATGTGCTTGATATCTTCCCTGTGAGAATGTAAGAAAATTGAGAATTGGTTGAGAGTAGGAATTATTTCATTCTTTGTATTTGTGGTTTCAGCACCTAGCACAGTTCTTGGCACATAGCAGGTTCTTAAATGTTGTCCATTGGTTGACTGACACACATCTAGATTTTGGTAAAGTAGCTTTCTAAGAGCTCAGAGAAAAGTTAGGCAGAATCAAATGGAGTAAAATGCTACAGAAGTCAGCCTAGGACAGAGGGGAGATGCTCAAGATTAAAATTCTGAAGATATAATGGAGAAAAATTCCAAGTAGGAGGAGAAAATAGAATCTGAACCAAATGTAGATGTATAGGGATCTCACCAATCAACTTAGATTATCAACTTATTTTTATTAATAGATTGAAATTTCACTAAGACATTGAGAATACACTATATAGAGTGTATAATAAGTATAATAGTAAGTGGGAATAGGTTGGTAATTGAGATGTTAAAAAAAAGAAATAGAAGATAAAAGTAAAATCAAGTAACAGAATGCATATGCTGTGTCTGATTTTGTAAAATAATATCAGGTATGTATACTAAAACTTATAATGAACAAACTGGGAAAGGAAACTAAGGGCAACAGATAAGTCTTTTTAAAAATAATATTTTGCTTTTCCCTTGATTACATGTAAAACAATTTTTAACATTCTTTTTCTAAGTTTTGAATTCCAACTTATACCCTTCTTTCCTTCCCCACTCCCTGAGATGGTAAGAAATCTGATCAAAGTTATACATGAGCAATCATGTAAAACATTTCTATATTAATTATTTTGTGTAAAAAGATTAGAAGAAAGAAGGAAGGAAAAAAAGGAGGAAAAAAGAAAGAAAAAATTAGTATGCTTCAGTCTGTATTAAGACAACATTAGTTCTTTTTCTGAAGATGGATAATTTGCTTCATCATGAGACCTTTGGGATTGTTTTGTTGATCATTGTGATTGTCTTGGTGATCATTGTATTGCTGAGATCAGTCGAGTCAATCAGAGTTCTTCATCATACAATATTGCTGTTACTGTGTACAGTGAGAATTCTGATTCTGCTCACTTCACTTTATATCAGTTTATACATGTCTTTATAAGTTTTTCTGAAATTATTCTGCTTGTTATTTCTTATAGCACAATAATATTCCATTACAATCAAATACCACAACTTGTTCAGCTCTTCCCCAATTGATGGGCATCCCCTCAATTTCCAATCCTTAGCTATCACAAAAAGAGTCACTATAAATATTTTGTACAAATAGCTCCTTATCCCTCACCCATCAGTCCCTGAGGCTGTCCTTTAAAAAAATCTCTTTAGGTTACAGACGTAGCAGTTTTATGGCTGGCTCAAAGAATATGCATAGTTTTATAACCCTCTCTAGAATGGATGGATCAGTTCACAGTTCCACCAGTACATTAGCATCCCAGTTTTCCTATATCCCTTCTAAAGTTTGTCATTTTTCTTTTTTGTCATATTACCAATCTGGTGAGTGTGAACTAGTACCTCAAGGTTGTTTTAATTCGCACTTCTCTAATTAATAGTGATTTAGGACATTAACAAAAAAGGCATTTAAAAAATGCTTGGGAAGAAAGAAAGGTCAAAGAAGGAATAGAATTATTTTTAGGGTAGATGGGAGTATGATAACAACAAAGAGAAGGTAGCATCCCAATTTAAGGACACTGAAAAGATGAAGAGTATCCATTGGGCAGCTAGGTGGTGTAGTGGATAGAGGACATGGTTTGGAGTCAGGAAGACTCATCTTCCTGAGTTCATATCTAACCTCAGATATTTATTATCTGTGTGACCTTGGGAAAGTCACTTAACCCTGTTTGCCTCAGTTTCCCTATTTGTAAAATGAGCTAGAGAAAGAAATGGCAAACCACTCCAGAATCTTTGCCAAGAAAACCCCAAATGGGGTTACCACGAGTTGGACATGACTGAAAGGACTGAGTACCAAAAGAAAAAAGCAGTTTGGTAAAGGACCATCTTAAATCCATGTCAAATAAGAATCAGTTGAAGGAACGAATCGTCTTTGTCATAGAGAAGAGGTTACAAAACCTGATTCAGACCTGTTTTTTCAGCCCCTTTGGGGGGACAAGATAGTTGTATTAAAATGTTTGAAGAACTACAATGTGGAGGAGAGATTAAAAACTTATTCTCTTAATTTCAGAGGATAAATGTTACAAAGAAAAAAAATTAAGTTAAAAAAAAAAGGGAGTTTAAGACAACAATAACAGCAACAACTGGTTATTTCCATCTTGCCCTGGCTGGGAGTGGCTATGCATAAATCCAATCTCACTACTGCTCTGACAGGGAAGCTTTGATCTACTCCATTTCCAATTTAGATTGGTTCTCCTTTTCCTTAGATGACTAGTGGTCCTTGCTCCTAGGATCTCACTAAATTAATTCCAGACTTAGTGCAGACCTTGGATTGAAATTTCCCCTTTGCTGCTGAACTCAAGAGATCCTGCAGCCTCAGCCTTCCCAGGAGCTAACATTACAAGGTATGGGTCATTGCATCCATCAAGGACTAATTGTAAATTAGAGATATTCACAAAATGAATGAGCTACCTCAGGAAGTAGGGGGTTCCCCCTCCTTAGAGGACTTGGTGATTACTTGTCAGGTTCATTGTATTAGTGAATTATTTTTATGTATGGGTTGAATTAAATGATGCCTTAAAACTTTTAAATTCTGGTATTCTATCAAATGTAAGCTCCTTCCCATCAGAGACCATTTCATTTCCATCTATGTATCCTTAGTGCTGAGCATTATAATAAGCACTCAATAAATTCTTGTTAATTGAATGTCCACCATTTGTCTCTTCAACACAATGAAAGAAATCTGAGTAAATGAGGGTTCTAATTGATGGGAGTTCCTGTTAATTCTCTTTTCTTTTTCTACACTTAGTTGAGTACTAAATACAGCTTATATACTTAGAGGGATAAAGCTGACTTTGCTACCTTTCTAGCTCTCAGAAGCAGAATAGAAACCAGCCATTTCACACCTGCAGTGAAGGGATTGTAGCCTAGAAGGGCAATATTCATGAGCACTAAACTCAACACAGAACCTAAAGGGGGAGGGGAGGGAAAGAGCAGAGGAGAAAAGAAATGAAAGTTTTCAATCACTCCTGTGGCTCAGATGTTCAGCCTGAAAGGAGACTTTGATTTATAGCTTGGCTCTTTTCCTGCCAGGCATAAATAAGGGGAAAGAGAGGCTGGTTAAACTCATGAATTTTCAGAGCTTTATTTCCAATGCTACCCTTTTCCTCTCATCATTGTATATAAGAGAAAAAGAGAGAAACACACACAGCCATTCTCACTAACATATTCCCCCATCCTGTCCTAGGTCCATAATCTCCTGTTCCCCAGGTTTTTAGCTGGAAAAAATTGAACTCTGGGTTATATCTTCCTGAGGAAAGGTGAATATGGATGTTTATGATCAAATCATAGATGTTAGAGTTGGAAGGGAATTTAGAGATTACTCAGTCCAATCCTCTTATTTTACAAATCAGGAAACTGAGGCCCAAAGAGAGTACACAATTGATACCAAGTTGATAGATGGCAGAATTTGCCCTCTTCACCAGGCTGTCTTTTCTCAGGAAAGGATAAGGATCATCCATGTAAAAACATTGTCAGATGATCATAGGAAAGAGGTTGTAAAGTTTTCCTCCCTCCTCCCTTATTCTTTCCCATAGTGGAAAGAGTGCTTACAATCACTAAACTACTTGCTAAATTTTTCAGAGTAAGAGGACAGAGGGGAAACAGCCCTATCCTGTTTCCATCCTGGGCTTGTTCTTTGTAGACAGCTTATAGAACTCTGCACCTTTCATTCCCTTCATGGTTATGGAGGGATATGATTGTTTGCTTTTAATTAATTGCTATTTTTTTTTCTTGGTAGGGGGAATGTCATTGTCTGTAGGTCACAGGGCAAGCTCATGAGGCTCCCACTCCTTTGTGAACAGAAGTAACCGATCAAAGTTCAGCAGTGACATTGCAAGGGAGCAGTCAGGATACTGTTAGACTTTTTTTTTTTTTTTTTAAGTGACCTTTTCCTCCCAGGTCCTCCCCCATTTAATTCCTAGCTCTCCTTTCCCTCTTCCTGGGCTGTCATCTCCCATTGTGGTGATGTTGCTATTAACTCAAGTCTCCCTACTCTTCCTTTCAGTTAAGTAATAGAGCTTGAAAGCTCAACAAGACCGAGCCCTAGGACATCAGAGGAATTAGAGTCAATAAAAACTATATTTCTCCCTTTTGTCCCCCAGTTATGCTATCCTCTGGTCTTCTCAAACCTGAAGCTAGTAGATACCATGAATTAATCAGCCTCCAGCAGTTCCTGCTTTAGAGACAATCAGGGTAGCTGATTATCCTGACCTACTTTCTGGACACTATCCCTGATTCTTTTCTCAGGTCAGATAGAGAGAGTAGGTTTTTGAAGTCACCTTAGTTCTTTTGTGGCCAAAGAGATAAAATGTCCCAGTCCTGAATGCCGCACTTTTGATGGAAGTCATTGACTGGTATGGAGTCTTATTATTCTTTGTTCATTACGAATTCCTATAACTTAAGAATTTTGAGGGACCTTTTTGGTAATCTAATTTTGTCCTCCTCAAATGCTAGCTATCAATAATAATAATCAGTTACAAATAATACATTGTGTGTTACATATCATTATATTTTAATTACATATTAAATCATTATACAGCATATATAATATAAATAAACAAATACATGATTATAATACATATTTCATATGTAGCAGGGCTTCTTAAACTGTTTTCACTTGTGTACTGACTCTTTTTTGCTCAAGAAATTTTATGTGATCCTGGGTATATAAATATATAAAATAAATATACAAATCAAATGTTTAATGATAATAAATCATAATTTCATGACTCCTCACATTCAGTTACAAGACCCCACAGAGGGACATGACCCACAGTTTAAGAAACTGGGATAGATATTATAATAATATTTCTTTTTATTCCCACAATCCTGAGAGGTAAGTGCTATTATCATGATTTCCATTTTATTGTTGTTGTTATCCTTAGTCCCTGATGTTGATGTCAAAGCCAAAGTACATTGTGTCTGACTATGGCTGATCAGACCAGTACAAGTTCAGAAGGGTCCACCACATGTTGGGCACAATAGCCCATTTTACAGCTAATTGAGTTAATAGAAATTAAATGGCATGATCAGGGTCAATTATTTTTTAGTTGTGTCCAACTCTTCATGACACAATTAGTTTTCTTTTTTTTCCCAGTTACATGTAAAGATAGTTTTCAACATTCATTTTTATAAGATTTTGAGTTCCAAATTTTTTTCTCCCTCCCTCTCTTACTTCCCCCATTCCCTGGGGCAGCAAACAATTTGATAAAGGCTACAAGGTACAATCATTTTAAATACATATTTGTGGTTTTGGCATTTTCTTCTCCAGCTCATTTTACAGAGGAGGAAACTGAGGCAGACAGAGTTAAGTGACTTGCCCAGGGTCATACAGCTAAGTGTTTGAGGCTAGATTTGAATTTAGGAAGATAATTCTTCCTAACTTGAGGTCCTACACTCTATCCACTATGCCAACTAGCTCTCTCTAGGCAGCTTTATTGTAAGATTATAAGGCACAAAGAAAGTTATTAAGGATATATTTGAAATCTACACACCATTTAAAAATCATCTTCCTAAGCAAAACTTTAGTCCTATCTCTCTTTCTTTTATGGGTTTCTACACACTCCATCGAGGCTGCTGTTGGACTGTGGCTACAGCTCTAATAATCAGTATAAATTAAAATTGGGAAGATTACATTTGACTTGCTGAGAACAAACTAGTCAGAGAATTTGATTGAGAGCCCACTACATGTGTGGTTAAAAAAAAAAAAAAAAGAAAGAAAGAAAAAAAAAGTCACTTTGGGTATACAAAGGTAAATGAGACCCAGTACTTTTAGTTAGAACTTTTAGTTCTTTTAGAACTTCTAACCTAGTTGTGGAGATAAGATAACAGGCAGTGTATTCATAGTTATCCTTATTTCACAGGTGAGAAAACTGAAGGAGGGGGACTTTATGACCTCTTCCCTACAATCATCTGACAATGTTTTGACGTGTTTGGCCCTTGCTCCTTTCCTAAGGGAGCACCACCTGATGAGAAGGGTATAGAGTGATTTATCCAGATAATAAAAGTCAGAGCAGGTTCCAAATCCAGATCTCCTTTCCCAAGAATTCAACATCTTTTCACTCTACCACATATGGCTTTTTTTCTTTCTTCAGGAGGTTCTGGCACTCTCAATACCCATGGTGATCTGAGATTCACACAGGAGACCTAAAAGACTCTATCCCCTCCCCCACCTCTGGAGTTTTTCTAGTGAGCTCTGGATTAGTCATCTGTGCATTATCAACTTTCTATCTTATCTGTTAGTGTACTTTGCAATGGTGCCCCAGGCTATTTCCAGAGTTAACCTGGGAAATATAGCCTAAGCAAAACTCATTTAAGATTGTAAATGCCTACAAGATTAATTTTAAATGCATTCTAGGGCCATGTATAATTTTTTTTTAAAAATCATCTGTGGAAGAATGCCATTATAGCTTTAAAAAAAAATCTGTAAAAGAGACAAGAAAAATGTTCAAGAGACACCGACAAGCTGGACAGCTTTGAAACTTACCTGCTGAATTTTTAAAAAAGTAATACACACACACACACACACACACACACACACACACACACACACACATAATAGAAAGTCACAGTTACATTTATAATACTTTTTTTCTATTCCTGTGCACATGGAAATTTTCATTTTGTAAAGTTCAGAATGACAAAAAACATTTAAATAAACAAATGACTATTTAAGCTGTCTCTATCTTTATCATTGTCACTGTGGTCTATCTTCTTGTTCATGGTAATCTAAGTAAATGAGATGACTTAAGAGTTTGATAACATGACATTTTAAATAGCTTTTTATTTTTCCAAATACATGCAAAGACAGTTTTCAACATTCACTTTTGCAAAATCTTGTTTCAAATTTTTCTTCTCCTTTTCCTTTACCCCCTTCCATAGACAGAAAGCAATACGATATAGGTTAAACATGTGCAGTTCTCAATATATTCCCATATTTGTCATACTGTGCAAGAAAAATCAGATCAAAAGAGGGGAAAAACACAAGAAATAACAAGTAAACAAACAACAACAACACCCCCCCCCCAAAAAAAAAGTTGAAAATGCTATATTTTGATTTATATTCAGTCTCCATAGTTCTCTCTCTGGGTATAGTTGTCTCTTTCCATCACAAGGGATTGCCTTGAATCACTTCATTGTTGAAAAGAGCCAAATCCATCACAATTGATCATCACATAATCTTCTTGTGCTGTGTACACTGTTCTCTTGGTTCTGTTCACTTCACTTGACATCACTTCATGTAAGCATAAGACTTTTCTGAAATCAGCTTGCTTATCATTTCTTATAGAACAATAATTAATTTTCCATTCATATTCATATACCATATCTTAATCAGCCATTCACCGATTAGAAATTAGAAAGGTATCCACTCAATTTCCAGTTCCTTGCCATTACACAAAGGGCTGCTATATTTTTGTACATGTGGGTCATTTTCCCTCTTTTATTATCTCTTTGGGATACAGACCAGTAAAGACATTGCTGAATCAAAGAGTATTCACAGTTTGATAGCCCTTTGGACATAGTTCCAAATTGTTCTGCCGAATGGTTGAATTATTTCTCAATTCCACCAATAATGCATTAATGTCCCTATTTTCCCACATCCCCTCCAACATTTATCATTATCTTTTCTTGTCATCTTAGCCAGTCTGAGAGGTATAAAGTGGAACCTCAAAGTTGTCTTAATTTAATTTCTCTAAGCAATAGTGATTTAAAGTATTTTTTCACATAGAAATGGCTTTAGTTTCTTTGTCTGAAAATTGTCTGTCAATATCCTTTGACTTTTTATCAATTAAGGAATGGCTTGTAGTCTTATAAATTTGAATCAATTTTCTATGCATCTTAGAAATGAGGTCTTTATAAGAAACACTAAATGTAAAAAATTTCCCCAGCTTTCTGCTTTCCTTCTACTTTTGGCTGCATTGATTTTAACACTACAGTCTTATGGCCTTAGGGGAATGATGTGCATGGCAATTTTTTGGAACCAGACTTGTGACTTCATTGTTATAGAAAATTCACAGTGAGGAAATTCTTACTAATGCAGATTGGCCAACACTTTCTTTTTGACCTCATCTTTAGTGAGTTGTCTGGAACATTGAAACATTAAGTAACTTAGGGTCACATGGTAGGTGTCAGAGACAGAATTCAAAAAATTTCTACCTGATCCTAACACAGCCACAGCTGCTTGCAAGATACTTTACATTCATTATCTCATATGTATTTAAAAAAAAAAAAAAAAAAAAAAAAGCTTCTCTCCTCTTTCCACTGAACTGAAGTGTTTTTTTTGTTTTCTGGCTTTTTTAAGTAGTGAGATAACTACCCTGAACATAATATAGTTCAGACTCCAGCAAACCTTCCCAAGTTCATTTTACATTATTTTGCTAGGTTCCATCCAAAATGAGCCACTTGCTGTTTCCTGAACTCACTATTCCATCTCCCACCACCACGGCTTTACCCACGCTTCTGCCTCTTCTCACTCCCAGATCAGAACAGAAACCCTCCTCACTTCTGTCTTAGTTCTACTCCTTTGGGCAACCTTTCTTGAAGATCTTTGCTTTGTTGGTATAATTTCATTTGATCCTTAGACCAAAAAAGCAAATTCAGAATAATTAAATGTTTGTATGTAGTTTAAAAAGTGGTGTGATTCTTCTGCATTTTCTACTGTAGAAGTATAAAGGGGTTCACAGGACTGAAGGCTCTTTTATGTTTTTATCCAGGGCATGTTGTCTCCTTTATTAAAATGTAGGCTCCTTGGTAGCAGAAACTATAGTTTTTTTTTTTTTTTTCTATCCCCAGTGAATAATATTGTGCCTACCACCTACCTAATATATTTTTATTAATTGAGTGATGTGTCACCAAGGCCCAAAAGTCAGTCATCTGATTGCCAACCATCTAGTAATTCTCTCTTATCAATATTTAGTCAGTCTGTTCCCTGGACAGCATGCACAGTCTGTAATTAGAACCATTTTGGAAGATTTCCCTGCTTTGTGGACCTTCCCAGAGATTGATTTCCAAGAAAGTGAGGTCATTTCTGTGTCATGATAAAGCATTAGAGCTAGACTTTGGTGCTCTTTTCCATAGCTGCAGATAATTGGTTCTGCAGAAATTAGAAACTCCCAGGTGATCTGGATTATGGTTTGTGATGGTATTCACTGGGCTAACATTTTCTGCTATCCAAAAGGCATTATGTCTGCTATTGGGTAATAGAGTCTCTTACTCTATCTGCACTCAGTGATAAATCATTGGGCTTTCCCATCGAGTGTCTTCTGTTTAGCCCTTTAACAATCTATCTTCCCCACAGCTGTCCGAAAAGTCTTAAAACACAAATTTGGCCATGTCACCTTCCTGTTTAAAAACTTTCGGTGGGTCCCTGTTGCTTCTAGAATAAACTAAAACTCCTTAGCTTGGCATTTAAAGACTTTTACACTATGGTTCCAGATTACTGTTTTGGATTTGATGCATATTAATCCTTTTCATGTACTATTTAGTCCATCCAAACTGTTCTTTCTGTTTCTGAAGTCAGTATTTCTTCTGAGGGGAGGTGAGGAGCTAGTTCTTTTGATTTATTTATTTAAAGCTTAAATACAAAATAGGGAAAGAAGAAAAAGTATTGCCATGAACAACAGAACATGAGAGAATTCAAAATATAAAGTAATACATTTCCATTCAAGAAAACCTATATAATAAACACTATACATTGTGTTCAGTGCTGTCCATTTTTTCTTTGTTTTCTTATAGGTTTTCTTTTGTTCTCTGCTGTGTACTTTTTACTTTATTCTTCTCTTCTCTTTCCTTGCCTCTCTCCCCCCAGAAGGCCATAATTAAGCATGGTTATACATATGCATACACACACACACACACACACACACACACACAACTCAGCATTCCATCTTCTACATCTGTCTCTTCATATGTTATTCTCTCTTCATTTCTACCCTTAGAAAACTTAATTTTCTTTGTGGTTCAGATCCTTTGCCACTGTCTATGAGAAATTTTTCCTCTTTCCCTCTTGTTTTCAGTGCTCTTGCTCTCTTCAGGTTTTTGTATTTATTTTTATTTATGGGCCAGTTGTCTCTATAGTAGAGTATAAGCTCATTGAGGGCAGGCATTGTCTTAATTTTTGTTTTTGTATTTCCAGCATCTGGCCCCATGCCTTACATGTGGGGAGGGTTTAATAAATACTAGTTGGATTAAATTGGATGAAAAATATATCTGTTGACATTTACTTAATCTGCAGATGACTTGGAAAATCTAGGTTTATGAAATGAATTTCATTTGAAACAGATTCTCTTGGTTGTTTGGTTCATACTGGAAATTTGAAAAAGAACTTTGGGTTTTAATTTTAAAGCAAATATACAAATAAAAACAACAAATCTCTCCACTGAGTTGTTCTGAGTATTATAACAGAGCCACACAGAGGGCTCTGGTTTCCATCTTTGCCATTGTCATTGATATGTCAGGATGGGACATAGTCAAAGGTCACCCTTGAGGTGTGACTCTGAAGTGGGAAAGATAGTGCCTCTTACTTATGACACAGTAACCCTGGGAGGAGTTGTTGAACAAAATATTTCTGTCACCTGATTTTAAGTGAGTAGAGAGATGGTAAGTCTCAAGGTAGACAGGGGAAACTAAATGATGCAGTGGATAGAGTAGCCTAGAGTTAGAAAGATTTGAATTAACATTTGGCTTCATATCTGCTAGCTGTGTAAAACTGGGCAAGTCACTTAATCCCTGTTTGCTTCAGTTTTCTCATATGTAAAATGGGGCTAATAATAGCACCTATCTCCTAGGGTCATTGTGCAAATCACGTGAGAGATTTGTGAAGTACCTAGCATGGTTCCTGCCACATAGGGCTATATAAATGTTAGCTATTATTATTATTATTATTAGAGAGGGGGAGTACCCAAAATTTTTAGTGCAATTTAAAGCTTTAATATCTTAAAACTACACTAAGACTTTTGGAACCTTCTACATATATATGGATATACACATACATATACACTCACATATATATTTTATGTACATATATATGTATATATACACATACATATAGAGAGACATGGCTCTTTGTATGAATATTTACATGCATATAATAAGTGTGTGTTTGTACATGTTTCTTTAGGTGCCACAGTGGATAGAGCATCCAGCCTGGGGTTAGGAAGATCTGATTTCAAATGTGGTCTCAGGAACTAACTGTATGATTCCCCCTGTTTGCCTCAGTTTCCTCATCTATAAAATGAGAAAATATCAAACCATCCAGTATCTTTGCCAAGAAAATCTCCCCAAAAGGGACATGAAGAGTTAGACATGATTGAAAGAATAGAAAAACAAATATGTTTGATTTTATATACTAACCACCTGGTCTTCTCAAACAAAAAAGCAAAATATGAGTGGTGTTGGGGTAGACGAAAAGTGAGGACTTTTGCTAAAAGAAATTTGTGGGATTAAATGTGTGTTGAATTGAGGTGAATTGAAACTGGTTTAGAGAGCACTGCTCTCTATTAAAAGAAACTTTTATTCATAATGACTAAACATAGTTTGAAAGGCAATGAGGTAAAAGGGTGATCCAAAGCATTGGGAAAATCTGATTTTTTTGGGGGGGAGGGGAAGAATACATTAGCTATATGATCACTGGAAAGTCATATAACTTCTCAGTGTCCCAAGGCATCTCTCTCAGATATTAAGTTTTAAATAGTACTTGCGGATCAATGGTGGAGGAAATTTCCACACTGGGTTCTTCCACTCCTTTTCAAACGAATCAAGCCTTTTCCAACCCATCTTAATTCCTGTGTCTTCTCCCTGTTAATTATTTCCTATTTATCCCCTTCCTCCAGGCTTAAAAAAAAATCCTACATATAGAAGCAAATTTTCAGGGAGAAGTGGGCAATGAAACCACAGTGTAGACAGTTCAGATAGGGTTGTTCAGAGGCCAGAGAGAAAGAAGATTTTTAATAGAAGAAGAAAAGCGTTAAGGCATGGAGTCAGTGCCAAAGGTTAGAAAAGGTCAATCTGGGTCTTCCTTCTCCTGCTGTGTTTATATTGGGCCAGATTGCCTTGATAGGGGTATCTCTTTCCCACACCCCGTGAAGCTCCTCCCAAGACGGAAACCAGACCCAGAGACAGGCAGCACAGCAGGGAGGACAGTTTGTAAATTAAAGCAAGGGTAAAAGATTATGGGAACCTCTGTCCTATTAGGTGCTTTTCCTCTTTACTACCTCATTAATGACTTAACTGTCCCACAGGCAAAGTCTGGGAGGCAGAATTTCCAATTTGAGCCAGGTTAAAAAAAAAAAGTGGGGATGGGAGGTTTGTGCTCTCTGTGTGGGATTGGGTAGATGAGGCTCTTAAGAAGGGACTTCATAAGGGGTAAAGGACTAAATATAAAACCTAACTAAAATTCCATATTTTATAGGAAGCCTTTTCCGCTCTTCATTTTTGTGTCTTCTCTCTGTAAGTTTCCTATTTATTCCATATGGATAACTTGTTTTATTTGCATGTCATCTCTCCCATGTTCTTTGAAGGTGACTATCTTTTTCCTCTTTCTATATCCCTAGTGTTTAGCCTAGTATCTGGTCCATAGTAGGAGCTTAATAAATCTTGATTGATTGTTCCAATGGCCATGAAGGCAAGCTCTGAGAGCTTGATTGGGCATTGGAGAAACCAAAGTCATCCACTACGTCCTGGACTATCTTCAATCCTCTTGACTTTTGTCTTGCCTCTGGACTTTGATGAGTCAGGAAGAAAGAGTAAAAACAACTTTGTGAAACTCTGCCTCACTTAAATCCACCACACACTCACATCAAGACATCACTTTGTCATGTCATTGGTTCTCTTTGAAATGAAGGATAAATGAAAAATATTGATTGAGTGATAAATAGAGAAAACATAATTGTAGACTGGCTTTTTCCCAAGTAAGGAGGCACAGAACCTAGATTCCTTTAGTTCCCAATTTTCAATTGTTGATCAATTGATTAATTGTCCGGTTGTTTGATCAATCAACAAGGATCTATTAAGTGTTTATTATGTGTCAAGACCTCTTCTAATAGCTGAAATAAAAAAGAACATGAAAATAATCCCTCCCCTCAAGGAGCTTACATTCTAATGAGGAAGATAGTAATAATGTACATATAAGTTCCTTACAGAGTTGATGGAAGGCTCTGGTCATGGAGACAACAGGTAAAGGCGTCCTATAGAAGATGATGCTTTATCTGATTATTGAAGGAAGACAAAGATTTTGTGAGTCTGAAGAATCCTCCATGATTTACATTTTATGGAATCTTCTGAGCATCTCTAGGATTTCCTAGAAGGAAAATGTGGCTTCAGTTTTAGGGCTGAAAGAGAATTTGATGATCAAGGCTTCGAAGTTCCATAGTGGAGGGGAAAAAAAATTCTTCAAAACATTGCCCCAGGTCATGCACCACTTTTGTGGCAGAGCTTGGATTGAAATGCAGATCTTTCAATCTCTAACCTCTCAGGCTGCTTTACTTCCAAAAGCTGACCTACCACGACCACTCTTGGGACTGAGGGGTTAGGAACATGAGACAAAAGAAAGGGAACACAACTTCAAAGTTCAGAAGTCCATCCTGTGCATTCCTCTTGGGAACTCTAATGTTAGATGATAGGAAATAAAAATAAACCAGGAGACAAATCACCCAAAATGTGACCCTAGAAACTGACCTTCAGCCTGAGATCCTAGAATTCTAGATTTAAAGTTGGAGGGATGTCCTCTTTGAACATATGAGACTGGTCACAAAGAGAAGAAATGATATTTGGGCCTTTTCAGAATTCTATATAACCTATGCTTTCTGTTCACTTAGTGTCAGGAGAGCAACTGGATTTGCTCTGAATCACACGGATAATGATAAGTATCGGAATTTAGGATTTGACCTCAGGTCTTAAAGTCAGTACTCTTTCTCTTACTCCCCAACTTCTCATTTCATTCATTTCCTTGAGTTTGTCTCTAAGGCACTGGTACTGATGTAACTGGGAGGCAAAGGAAGGAAAATCGGTGATTCGCATCTGACAAGCTGCTTGCTGGCACTTGAAACCTGTCAGCTCACATCTGTGCTGTTTATAGGTGGTGCAATGGATTGAATACTGGATCTTGGAGTCAGAAAAATCTAATTTTAAATGCAGCCTTGGATACTAGCTGTATGATGCAGAGCAAGTCACATAACTGTATGCCTCAGTTTTCTCCTCTGTAAAATGAGTTGGAAAAGGAAACGGAAAACCACTCCAATGTCTTTGTCAAGAAAACTCCAAATGGAGTCATAAAGAGTCTGACTTGACTGAAACACTGAACAACAACAATAGCAACACAGATAAATAAGAATGATGTAGTTAGTGAATGGGCAAATAGAAATCAGTAATAAGAACTGATGATTATATAGCACTTTATGATTTACAAGTACTTTATATAAATTACGAGAGAGGCAATGTGGTGTAGAAATTAGTCAACTAGCATTTATTAAGCAAGTACCTACTCTATGCTAAGGACTTCAGTGACAGAAAGGCAAAAGATTATTCCTGTTTCTCAGGGTGCTCATAGTTTAATGGGAGAGGCAATATGCAAACAACCAGTGGTGTACTGGTAAATGTTTAACCATGGGCACTCTAGGAGGGAAATGTATATATGGTATCCTTTTAAGCTTAATCTGCATCCCATCTTAAGTCTAGGCAATCAATAGCAACAACAATTAAAGTATAATTTTTATTGTTTGCCAATTTCTGAAAATTTAACAATTGGCTCACCCAAGCTGATACAAATTAGCTTCAACATGTCCTTCACATAACTATGCACAGATGAACTATCAACAGGATAAATCAATGATTGTCATCAGAAGGAAGGCAGTAGCATGAAGAAGAATCAGAGGGGCAGCTAGATGGCACAGTAGATAGAACACCACTTGAGTTCAAATCTGATCTTAGATACTTAACACTTCCTAGCTGTGTGCCCCTGGGCAAGTCATGTAACCCCAATTGCCTCAAAAACAAGGGGGGGGGATCAGGAAAGGCATTCTGTTGAAGATAACATTTTAACTGGGATTTGAAGGAAGCCAGAGAACCTGGAAAGGAGAACATTCCAGATCAGGGAAAATGCCCCGAGTCAGGAGACTGAGCATTTTGTTCAAGAAATAAAATCCATAAAATCCAGGATCACAGAGTATGTGGAAGGAAGGAAGGTGTGAGAAGACTGGAAAGGTAAAAGAAGATCTAGTTATGGAGGTCTTTGAATACCAGAGAGAGGATTTTATAGTAGGCAGAGTGATATTAGTCAATAGCTATCATTTATAGAGCACTTAATTGCTAAGTGTTTTAGAATTATCTCATTTGATCCTCACAATGACCCTGTTATTATTCCCGTTTTACAGATGAGGAAACTGAGGCAAACAGGGCTAAGTGGCTTGTCCAAGCTAGCAAGTGTCTGAAGTAAGATTTGAACTGAGGTCTTCCTGATTCCAAGCCTGGCAGCTCTAACCAATGCTCCACCTAGCCTCTCTATCCCTATAAGCAAACTGAGGCTCAGGAAGGCAACTTGTTGTAAACCATGCAGCTAGAGTCAAAAATAAAACTAGATTTTAGGTCTTCCCAGATACAAAATCCTCTGCTCTTTATGATCACTCTGGCCCCCCTCCTCGTTTTGTTGGCAAGCCACTTTTTAATTAAAGCTTATGGGTAGGAGAGCCTTAGAAAGAGGAGGTTTTATTCCAGAGCAGGAGCTGCCCCTTCTCCTTTTTTCTCCCCTCCTTTTTTGAAGCATTATTCCTGCTTCAAAAGTCTCCGTGTTTATGCACAACCTTTGCATCCACACAATTGCAGGAGAAAAGAAGGCACTGAGAAAGCTTTGCTCCTTTTCCTCTTTCTCCTTTCTCTTTCTCTAGCCCCCAAAGTAACAACTTGTGAAAACATCTGGGGAAACCCATACTCCCCAGATGTTCTCTTTAACAGAGCACTTAACTTGTTTATATTTTGCCCAGAACTGGAATCATGACAGATTATTTTTGTTGCAAGGTCTCAACAACATTTTGTAGGTGGTCTTGTAGAGGAAAGCAAATGTTTAAAGCTTTTCTCCTTCTCGGCCCTAATTGTTTATGTGGGGAGAGTTGGTACCAGTTGCTTCTGATATAGACTAAAAGCATTAGGCAGGAGTTTGAAGAATGATCATCATTGCTATGACGTATGTTCTTTTTACACGGTATGTTCACATATAACATAGAACAGAGCTTCTTGAACTTTTTCTACTCATGACTACTTCTCACCTGGGAAATTTTTACACAATCTCAGGTATATAGGTATACAAATCAAATATTTACCGATAATAAATCATAATTTTGCAACTCCCACATTCAGTTAATTACACAACCCTATATGGGATTATGATCCACAATTTAAGAAGCTTTGATATAGAATATGCTTATGAAATGTGTCTACAGATTTTCTGAAGGGAATTTATGAGAAAAAACAATTTTCTGTGTATACTAGTATAATCTAGCATGAAATGACTATGTATATAGAAAATTACTTATTATAGACTCATATATATGGACTGCTTAATTATGTATTTCACATACTATGCTCACTTAATATTTATAATTGTACTTATGATGATATGATTAAATAGGTATCATAATAAGTTAATTAATAAGTTACTAAATAAAAAAACATGTAAATCATAATACTTGATATTTATGTGATCATTAAAGTTTGCAAAGCATTTGCATGAAAGACAATGTGGGTTAATAACTATGGGGCCAGCCTCAGAGTGCAGAAGATTCTAATTGAAGACAGATCTTCAACACTGTTATAGATGGTGAATAAGGTACCCAACCTCTCAATGCATCAAACCACTCTCTAAGACCTTAAGTTATCCAGAGATTTCTGATTAGCATCACTGAAAAGAACTTCCTGCCCCGGTGAAATCACAGAGCTGGTCAATGATGTCATTTGAATCTTACAACAACTTTGTGAATTATTATTATTCCCATTTCAAATTCCCATTCAAATCCCCACTTGCCAATTTCTGAGATGTAAATGTTCACACTGAAAATTTAACAATTGGCTCACCCAAGCTGGCTTCAGCATGTCCCAACATATAACTATGCACAGATGAGATACAGATGGGATAAATCAGTGATAGTCATCAAAGGGAAGGCAGTAATATTAAGAAGGACCAGAGGGGCAGCTAAATGGCACAGTAGATAGAACACCACTTGAGTTCAAATCTGGCCTCAGAAACTTAACATTATCTGTGTGACCCTGATCAAGTCACTTAACCCCAATTGCCTCTAAAAGAAAAAAAAGGATTCTTAATTCATTTTAAAGATGAGTTATGACATGCCATGGTCACATAGATAGTGCTGGAAGCAACATTTTTGAATCTAAGTCTTCCTCACTTTGAGAATAGCCCTTTTTCACTATTCCAGAATAGCCCAGAATATGCTTTTTTTCTAATTACAGATACTTTGAGAAGAATGGTATATGTGGTACATAATATACATTTCAACTTAATTCAAACCTACAAATAACTTATACCATGTGAGTCCCAGAGGATACAAACAGATCAATAGGACCCAGAACCCAGTCTCTGATTTTTTGAAACTTAATAGGAAGGAAATGGCATGTGTCAAAATAACCATAATGCAAGGGGAAATATGAAAAGTGTGAAAGAGAGGTCTAAACAAAGTGGTCTAAGAAATGTGAGGAAGGTGAGATCATTTTCAGCTGCTGGGTATGTTGATGTTGGGGGATGGGGCAGGGTATCAACGAAGGAAGAAGGTTGTGCTAGGGAGAGGGGATAGGACATGTGGGTCATTTTTAGCAAAAGGCATGGAAGAGCAAAGGAATCACGTGGCATCAGTGGTTCCCACCTCAACATAATACTCTAAATGGAGTCTGAATAAGGCAACTACAGAGGAATCATCATTTCTTTATTCCTGAATGCTACAACTTTCACTAAGGAGCCTAATATTAGATTAATTTTCTTGACTTTATAGCACACTATTAGTCTCTCCCATTTCCCCCCTCCCTTTCAAGACTGGGAAGGTAGCAACATGGAAGAGTAGGACTTAGAGGTCAAAGGAACCAAGTTCAGATCCTGTGCCCCATGCTTGCTCTTTGTGTGATCTTCAGCCAGCCACTTTCACTTTTTTCTGAGCCCACGTTTTTTTTTAGTCTGTCAAGATCTTTTGTGAAACTTGGTTGTCCATATATTTCTACCACGTTTAACATATATTGGATTACTTGCCAGCTAGGGGAGGGAGTGGGGGAAGAGAGAGGAAAATTGGAACACAAGGTTTTGCAAGGGTCAGTGGTGAAAAATTATCCATGCATATGTTTTGAATATAAAGAGTTTTAATTAAAAAAATTTTTAAAAAGAAACTTGGTTGTCATCCAATGTATTGGTTTCTCCTCTTGGCTTGCAGATTTGTTCCTTATTTATTGGTCTCAGGAAGCTAAAAAGTTGAAAATTTTCTCAGACACCTATTGGCTGTGTGACTAAATTTTATCTTTCTTACCCTTAGTTTTTAGCCTTAATTGAGGCAGATGATATAGTAGATGGAGTTCTCTACCTAGAGTCCAGAAGAATTGTCCTCATAGAGTCTTATTGTCTGAAGCTGGGCAATTTACTTAACTCTTGTTTGTCTCCATTTCCTCAACTATAAAATAGGGATAACAGGACTCTACCTCACAAGCTTGTCTTGAAAATGAAATGAGATAATATTTATAACTATGATTAGCATTGCTCTTCACACAGAGTAAGCATTATGTAAATGCTTATTCTCTCTTTTCCTCATCTGTAAAATGGGTATAATAATAGCACTTACTTCACAAGTTTGTTGTATCAAAAGAGATTTATAAATATTTTTTTGCTCAGTTGTGTCCTCTCTAAAACCTCATTTGGAGTTTTCTTGACAAAGATATGGGAGGGTTTGTCATTTCCTTTTCCAGCTTATTTCTCCAGATGAGGAACTGAAACAAACAAGCTAAGTGACTTGTCCAGGATGTCACAGATTGTATTTAAAGCTGGGTTTGAACTCATGAAGATGCATCTTCTTGATTCCAAGTCCAATGCTCTATTGACTGCACTATCTAGTTGCTCTAATAATAGTTATACTAGTGTCTGTATCAGGAAAAGAGAATGAACTAAGGAAAGGTAGCTTTAGGACTCTCCAAAGAATCCATAAGGAATCTATATCATATCTAAGGAAAACTCCAGGAGGGCTCCATGAAAGGGAAAAAAAGGGCTTCAAACAAAAGGACTTCAGTTGTTAACTACTTCCTTTGCCACTTCTTGATCTCTGATCTTGAAATTTCTTTTCCCTGAATTCCTAATGTACTTGTGAACAATGTGTGCCTAGATTTTTTTTTTTGGGGGGGGGGGAGCTATAACAAATGTTCTTATACCACTTTAGTAATTACTGATTCTAAAAACTAAGTAGGTCTGGCTTTGATATATAATATATAATAGTATAATATATAATAATTATAATATAATATTTAGTATTTAATATATAATAATGATATTTAATATAATTTAATATTAATTTATATTGTAGGGAGCATACCAATGTGGAGTTTTGACCTATACTACTAAAGAATTTCTTCTTCCTCTACCCTTCAGGGGTCCTACAATCCTTAGGGGACAAGTAACCAGAGGTGTGCTAGAGACTGAATCTACCAGTGCTAATGAATGTTTGAGGTTGTAGCTCCCAGAGGATATGGATGGGTTATATATCGTTGTGTTGTTATTATTGTTATTGATTATGATGAAAATAATAACTGATATTTATATCGTCCTAAAAGGTTAGGAAAGGACTTAATAACATACCTGTACCCCCTGTGCTGATACTTCTTTGGCAGATTCCAAGAACTTCAGCAGTGATGGGCATCTGGGATGTTTCATGTGTTCTTTTGTATGACATCTCTTTGTATTTTAGCAGTTTTTATCAGGTGTTCAGTCAAACTTTTGGATGTTTTCCTTTTGCAACATAGTGCTTTTTTCATTAAAATTGTCTTCCAGTGCCTTCTTATGAAACAGAGACAACTTTGGCCTTTCAGAAACTATTGAAGTAGAGCCTGTTTAGAGGCTTTTTAGTCTAGAGATTCTTGACACAGAATCAATTCAGGGAATTAAAGCAAGAACAATATATTTCAGAAAGAAGAGTAAGGGGAAAAATGAGCGAATGGCCCCATATGGTTTAGGGAAACAGGGCTTTACTTCAAACTGAGTCTCCTGAGTATTTTCCCTTTTACTTTTGCATTTGTAGATGGTTTGCCTCTGAGAAAGAAAGAGATTGGGGTAGGCAGTGTACAAGTACTCTGTAGGTTCCTTGGGTTGTCCTTGTGGGCCACTATTTTTGCTTTACAACCAAGACATAGACCCCACTGAAAGGGAAGGGAATAGTTAAGTAATGATGATTGGTGTCCTCAACTGAATCCAGGATCTGAGTATATGACTACAGTGTCTCACTGAATATCCTTTTCTCTGGGAGATCTAGATTCCATTGTGGGAACCAGAATTTAATAGGCAAAGCCTAGGGTTTTTAAAGTTACCCATGTTCACCTACCATAAAGTTTATTTAAATTTTATTGTTTGTCTTTAAACTTCAATGCATTTCATAATTTGTCCTAGTTTTAAGAGCCAGAATTATATCTCATTGTATGTATGTGTATGGCAGGGGAAAGAAGAAGATTGAGGCATACGGGAAGAGATGAGATTTAAGAGGCAAATTCCTGGAAATGTTTCATAAATGTTCTATTGTTATAACTTACCATTTTCTTGAGATTGCTGTGAGGACCAAATGAGATAATGGATGTAAAAGCACTTTGAAAAATTAAATGTGCTATATGAAATATATTCAGCATAATCTTTGTTATTAATTATGTAATTGACCAAATGAATCTTCAAAGTTGTGGAAAATATAAAAATAGAAGAATGGTTGATTTTTGTGATATTCATCATATATTATATTCAAGTAGACAAATATGTATTAAGTATATACTATGTGCCAGGAACTGTTCTAGTTACTGAGTCCACATTTGAAAAATGACATTCTGAAAAAAACTTGCCATTTAATATGGAGAATGAGATGTATGTGAATAAATATGATTCTATGAAGGATGTGATAAAAACAAAAGGCACAGTGCTATATGAAATTTGAAGATGTAAGCACGATAGGGCAAGTTTAGGAGGAGAGATGTCGATCCCATGAGGTACTATTGGGATGTCAAATTAAAGATGTTCAAGCAATCAGAAATATGGGACTGGATTTTTTGCAAAGAGATTATAACAATGTCAAATGATGCAGGAAGTCATACAGGATAAAAACTAACAACTTTGCATTTACAGTAGAGTAATAGAGATGAACATCAGCTTTGGAAGGGGGAGGCAATTAGGCAGTGAGGAAGTTGAGTCAGTGAGTATAAGCTACTCTTTCTAAAGAAAATTTCAGAAGTCAGAATCTTGTGGATAGTTTTAGAGAATGATGATTAAATATAGAAATGAAGGGGAGAGAAGAGAAATAACAATAGCTCAAATGGGACAGCTGGGTCAAAGGAATTTTTTGAGGTAAAAAAGACTTAGGTATCTTTGTGGGTGGAAGGACAAAAGCCAGTAAAGAAGTGGAGATTGCTAAGAATTATGATTGATAAAGAACAATGTCAAGGAGGAGAGATAGAAAAAGATGGAGATCAACCATCAATCACTAACTAAGCATTTACTATGTGCTAAGTTGTAGGGATACAAATATGAAACAAGAAGAATGAAACAATTCTTACAAAAAGCTTTTGTTCTAGTGGGGGAAACAATAGGTATACATGTAGCAAAAGATAGGAAAGTATGGAATGTTAGGAGGATAACAAAGAACCAATCAGAGTTGAGTAAGATGATTGCTGTGTAGCAAATAAGTCCCAACCAAAGTTAGATGGCACATATTTTTGGTGGCTATATCATAGTTTTATGATTTTTTCCCCCAGAAGACCAGAAACAGGAAAAAAAGTGGAAGATGATGGGTATTTCCTCCATCCCCCACAGGTGGAAATTAGCAGAATAGGAATATTGTAGAAAGACAAGAGAGTAAGAACTACTGAAATAGCTGGCTTTAGGGTCAAGAATTTGAAGGAAGGAAGGGGAGCCAAAATTGGTGAATGAGAGAATAAAAAGTTTAGGAAGAATGAGGTAGAGAAAAAAGGAAGAAAAAGACTATGATTAGAGAAGGGAATTTCAGAATTCAGGAATTTTAAACTTGAACAGTTCTAGGGGATATGCCTAGGCCACTTTTAGGAATGGCTGAAGTAGAATGGAAACCAGAGTTGAAAAGGCTGACATTGAACTGAAAGTTCAAGTCTTTTAAAAGGTCACCAATACAAATATTGACTCACTAAGGATGAGAGCAGAGATCCATTGTTAATGAAATATTTTGTGCACATAAAGACTGTATGACCCAAGTGTTTGGGGCCAGTGGTGGAGGACAGAGAAAAGAAGCTGTCTTCATCCTTTTAGAGCAGTCCATTTGACAAGAAATGATTTTTGCCAAAACTGGGTTTAAGTCCTGTCCCTTCCCTCCCAAAAATTCTCATAGCTTCTTTGGAAGTCTTGAGCTGCATTCAAAATAAAAGTGACTTCTAGAGATAATAATAGCTTGTAGCTTTTGTGGGCAAATTTGCTAAATTACAAACAGCAAATCAAATGCATTTTCCCCCACTTTGAATAAAAAAGTAACTCAAGATTATTGCTTTATATAGTTTTTGGTGAAATGTATTGGTTTGTGGTACTCTAAAGAAAGAGAAGAAAAGGTAAAAGTCGGGGGAACCTCTCAGAATAATCACTGTAAAAGTGGGGAGATAAATTTGAAGGAAAAATATAGAATATTGGAGAACAGTGGAGGAGGAATCAATACATAGGCAATAAACATTTATTAAATACCTATGACATGTCAGGCATTGTGCTAAATACAAAGGAATTCAAAGAAAGTTCTCACTCTCAAGGAACTCACAGTCTAATGTGGGAGAACAACAAACCAGGGATTATGTTCAAACTATGTAGAGGATAAATTGGAAATTCTCAACAGAAGGAAAGCAATAAATTTAAGTGAAAATAGGAAAACCTTCCTGTAGAAGGTAAGATTTTATATGGGACTTTAAGGAAGCCAGAAAATACAGGAAGCAGAGATGAGGAGGAGAGATGCCAGATATGGAGTCATAAAATGGAGTATCTTGTGTGAGGTAAAAACAAGGTGGCCAGTGTTATCAGATTGTAGAGTATGGAAAAGAGGATATAAAGTGTAAGAAGACTGGAAAGTTTTTTTTCTTTTTCTTTTTTTTAAGGGGAGTAAGGGCAGGTTATGAAGGGCTTTGATGCCAAATAGAAGATTTTTTCTTTGATCCTAAAAGTGATAGGGAATCACTGGAGTGGTTGGTAAGTGACATATTCAGTCCTATGTTTTAAAAAGATCATTTTGAGAACTGAGATGAGGATATGACTGGAACGAGGAGAAATGACAGGCAGAACAATGAGATCATTGCAATAATCTAGGTATGACGTGATAAGAGTCTGCAACAGGATAGTAGATTATCAGAGGAGATAAGGGAGGTAAGACTTCATCTTTTTCATTTCACCTTTTCCTCTAAATCCCAGTGGAAACAGGGGGTTTGGAATGACTCTTCCAGCATGGAGAAAGATCAATCAGATAAAGAACAAAACGGTGGGAACAGGCCCCATGGTAAATACTTTGTGGGTGGTAGATCTGTGCTTAGTCCTAAATTGAGTACTTTGACTTCTTGGTTTCTTAGGACATTCATCTTTCAGCATGAATCATAGAATTCTGAAATTGCATAGTTGTATGAGACCTCAGAGTTCATCTAGTATGACCCTTTCCCAGAACATAAATCCTTTTATGATATTTTCAACAAGTAGCCATTCAGCCTTTACATTATAGTCTTTACTATTTCACTTATTTGTTCTTCAGTCATTTTTAGTCATATCTGACTCTTTGTGATCTTTTTGAACTTTATTTGGCAAAAATACTGGAGTGATTTGCTATTTCCTTCTGCAGATCATTTTACAGATGAGGAAACTGAGCCAAAAAAGGGTTAATACTTTCCCTAGGTTCATATTTCATTTGTATTCAGCTTTAATTTAGAATGAAGAGAAACTCATCACTATTTAACTCCTAGCCATTGGCTTTAGTTCTTTAGGATCAAATAGAACCGTCACAATGAAACTAACTAAAATTCCACCTTCTCCAAAAAGCCTTCCTCAATCCTTCTTAATTCCAGTGATTTTCCCTTTGTTAATTATTTCTTATTTTTATGTATATAGCTTTCTTTGTATATATCTATTTGCATGTTGGCTCCTTCATTAGATTATAAGCTCCTTAAGGGTAAAGTCCATCTTTGGACTTTTTTTTTTATCCCCAGTGCTTATAATAGTGGCCGGCACATAGAAGGCATTTAATAAATTTTTATTGATTGATTGATGTTTTTCTTTGTTTAGTCCAATAAGGAAAGAGGTTCCAATAATTATTTATTTTCATCTATGGTGTGCTTAGCACAAGGGTACCTACTATCAGGAAATGTTGCTCAAGGGTGCCTTTCCAAAGATATTTGTTTAAAAAAGCCGACAACAACTGCCCCAAGCTTCCCCTATAGGGCTTGCAAAAACCATAAATGGGGGGCTCAGGAACAGAGTGTATCTGGAGGCAATGTCCCAGAGATTACTTTTCATGGTGTCCCCAAACAGAACTACTATAGGTTAAAAGACACGCAAAGGGAGGAAGGATGGTAGGAACAGAGCATCAACATGGGAATCATAGAACCTAGATTCAGATCATGCCTTTGATACTATTTATGTGACCTGAAGATACTAATTACCCCTGGGCCTCAGTTTCCTCATCTGAACAATAAAAAATTTAGACTACATGACTTCTGTGGTTCTTTTTTGCTCCAGATCTATGATGTTATGAAAGCTTCCTTGTAAGAATAGTAGCCTTGGTGCCCTGTGGGTTGGAAGCTGGTTCTCTGCGAACTAGATCATTTAAAGAGAGTGACAAAAGACAAGGCAGAAGGGCATCAGTAGAATGTGTTAGAGGGTTCTCCTGCACAGCTGTCATTTTCATCCCATTTCCGTTCTGGTGTCTTCCCACTCTCCTGTGGTTTCCACTTATGGATATTAGTGTAGGGGAATCAAATTTACATTCTTATCTAGGTGTAAAACTTATGTGAACAGCTGCTAGCCTATAATTAGCCCAGAGCCTTACACTGTTATCATTCTTGTGTCTGAGACACAAAGGGCCAGGTATACTTTGAAAGATCTCAGGTCTCTTGGTTTTTATTCTACCTTTCCTAGAAAGAAAACTTAGATAAATCTGTTCATGATACCCCATTTTACCCAGATATTGAACATCTACACTCTATTTGTAAGTATACTACTAAAGCCCATACTAATTACAGAAGACATTTTTTCTAAAAAGAGTGAGATAGAATTGAGATTATAGGACATAAACTACAGAATCTACAAACAACACTAGGAATGTGAGTATTAGTTACTGTACTGAATGTGAGTCTTTCTTGGCAAAAGCCTTTCCTTCTTTTTTAGTTCTGAGTGAGCTTGCTGCCTCGTGGCTCCCTGTAATTGGAAGGTGGGGGAAAGAGGAGGAGAAGTTTGGGTGTCTGTCTTCCTAACTGTATCTTTCTCTTAATCTTGCCACTTTTTTATAGCTTTGTAGCATAACTCCAGAATCTCAGTCTCAGTCAGTTGGACTAATTATATCGTCTCCAAACTTTTCAAACCATGTCCCAAAGGCAAGAAGAGGACAAAACTACCCCCTAAATGCACTATTCTCTTCTGGTTATTTCTACTTCCTCCCTCTCTCCCTCCAAGCCTTTCCCCTTTTTTCCTCAAAGAAAACAATCACCATGTATATCTCTTGGGAGTGGAGACACTATCTTCCCCAGTTACTCAAGGTAGAAATAGAGGGGAAAGGGGAAAATTTCCTAGTCTTCATTCAATATGAAGCTACTGAAATTTCTTCCCACTCTTTCCCCATCCCATATACCATTTTCCACATTCCCAGGGCCTCCTACTTTCCAAAGTCTAATTTATATAATGTGATAACTGAAGGCCTAGGTACTGGTGATATCAAGACCATGTAGTCTCTGCATGAACTTAAATGGACAAATATTTCAGTGTCCATAGTATGGTACATCAGAAGTCAGAGGAGCTAGGTTCAAAATAGGCTTCTGGTATTTTATTATTTTATGTAAACTGGTTTTTATGTGCCTTCAGTCTTATTTTCCTCCTCTGTTAAATGGGGACATCGGCCTAGGTATGTTCTCTTCCAGCTCTATATCTGTGATGATGTCCGTGACTCTGTTCCAAGTCATGACTTAATAATTATCCACTAAGTGTTAGTGATTCAAGAGAAATATAAAACTGTACGTAAGTAATAGTTAACATTTATATTGTACTTTAAGGATGGCAAAGCTCCTTACATATGATGTTATTTCATTTGATGCTTACAAAAACTATCCAAGGTAGGTGCTATAATTATACCCATTTTACAGAGGAAACTGAGGCAAAGAGTGGTTAACTGTAATGTCCATGGTCAATGAATATTTGAGGCTAAAATTCAACTCAGGTTTTCCTAGCCTTCCCAGAAGTGCTCTTGGTCATTTTCAGTTGTGTCTAATTCTTTATGGCCCCATTTGAGGTTTTCTTGGCAAAGATACTAGAATGATTTGCCATTAATTTCTCCTGCTCATTTTACAGACAAGAAAACTGAGGCAAACAGGGTTAAGGAACTTGCCCAGGATCATATAACTAGGAAGTATCTTAGTGCAGATTTGAACTCTGAAAATTAGTCTTCTTGACTCTAGACCTGGCACTCTATTGACTCTGCTACCTAGTTGCTCAGTCTCTTGCTCTATTTGTTCTGGTACTCAACTGTCTATGGTATGTGAGTCATGGCACTTTGGATCTCTCCTATTGTTTTTTTCACAGTTTACCTTGTATGCCTATGGTATGTGAGTCATGGCACTTTGGATCTCTCCTATTGTTTTTTTCACAGTTTACCTTGTATTCTAGTTACCTGAATATGTTTTTATATAAGTAAATAGATAGATAGATAGATGATAGGTAGATAAAATGTATAGGAGAGAGGGAAAGAGGAAAAGAGGGAGGGAGGGAGGGAGAGAGAGAGAGAGAGGAGAGGAGAGAGACAGAGAGAGAGAGAGAGAGAGAGAGAGAGAAAGAGAGAGAGAGAGAGAGAGAGAGATACTCCCTCCAATGAGAATAGCTTATAATTCCTCTAGGACTTATTAGGTCTATGACTCAAAAGCTTACCATTCTTTGGCCAAAGTAGTGATGAGCTTCTGAATTTATCAGGGTTAATTCTATGAAAGCTAATATGCATGTGTTCACTGGCTATCCTCCATGTCTGGAGCCACGTCCCTCCTTATCTATGCTTCTTAGCTTCCCTGAGTTACTTTAAATTTCAGCTGAAATGTCTTGCCTTCTGCAAGATTTCCTAATCTTCATTAATTTTAATGCCTTTTCTCTGAGATTATTTCCAATTTGCCACATATTTGTCTTGTTTTCCCCTTTATTCTATTACCTTCTTGTGAGCAGGAACTGTTTTGCTGGAACAGCTTTCAGGAATTCTGTCGCACCTCTGTCAAAGGTAACATCTGGATCCAGGTCTTTCTAATTCCAAGTTCAACACTCTGCTCATTAGACCATTCTGCCTTTATCACTATACTATGACTTTACTAAATAAATATCATTAGGATATTAACAAACAACCTACCTCTCAAAGCTGATTGCTCTAGTGGCTGAAGAAGAACAAAAGAGAAAAGGAAGAATCAGTGGGAAAAAAAGAGAGATAGAGCACTCATAGACTCTACACCATAGAGGACCTTGTACTTGTCCTGGCAATCCATCAATAGCCAGAAATTTCAGTAGAATATGACTGAGTTTCATGGGTTTCAAGTGGTAAGAATAAAATCTAACCTGTGGATGGTTCATGTGATTCATAATTTTCCTTAAAATGTCTAAGAAAGCAAGCAAGGAAAGCTCTCAACCACTGAATGGACCCCCTTTTTGTGAACTTTTTGAAAGACATGGATAGGAGCTCCATAAGATGAGCAGGCATGAATATAATCTCAGAGGGCACATCCATATCTTCAAAATCATAAATCCATTTGGATATTGAATATCAAGTGCCTGTATTCATGAATCTTGTTCCTAACCCAATGGTCAATTTAACTTCAAGTTATAACTCTCCTTAGGGACTTTTAGAATTAAAGGCTTAAAGATTTTTACCATAGAATTTGTAATCATGGATTTTAGGGGTATATTCTTTCCTTTAAAGCTTTTAAAAAAACATTCAATCCATTGATGTGTTAATTACCTCTGCTGAAGAAAATTAAATTAACAGTTAGTGTGTAAAAAATTTAAAAAGGGTGAACACAGGCATCATCTATTAATTTACTGAAGTTAGTGGCCTTTAGTCATCACATTAAGTTTCAGAATATTTTCAGATAACACACAAAATTCATATACAGCAAGACTGGGCAAGCCACTTAAACCCTCTGGGCTTCAATTTCTTGACGTGTAGAGTAAGGGAGTAGGGCCAGATGGTCTCTTAAGTTTCTTCCAGTCCTCTCCTAGTTTAGATGTACTTACAGCCTGGGTGTGGATAGGGACATAAAGAGCAGGATATTAGAAAACATTTCTTGGAGGGGCTTTGGAATTCCTGGAAAACAACAACAACAAAAAAAGAGTTAAATCCTTGGGGGGGTGTGGAGGATAGGGAGAATGGGGTTTAAAGATAGACAGATTCAGAGACAGAGAAAGACAGAGATGGTCTCCATGTTTTAGTGTTGCTTCATTTGCTGGATGCATTTACTTAAGGCATATTATATTTCCATTTCAGGAAAACAAAACTGAGCAGCTGATAAGGAGTACATATGGATCTTTTCAGTTTAATGTTTTGTTTACCCCAAGAGTTGGTTTTCCTGCGAAGTGTCATGTTTTAAATTACTCCTGTTTCCCCTTTAAACCAAACAGTAAACTCCTTTCCCACCAAGTGTGGGGGTTTTGCATCAATGGTGATTTCCCCCACCTCACTTAGATTAGATGTAAGGATCCTATTTCAATTTACATTTAGCTCAGGTTTTTGGCAGCTTCTCTGGGATTATCTGCTTGGCTATTTTTCTTTCTATTGTCATTTGTAAGTTACCAATCTTTTAAAAATAGCGTGAATTTAGTGCTTGGGCAAGTGGCCAGATAGACTACTCCTGGAACAATGCCTCTAGCTTCCAGGATCCTCTGAAGGAAGAGACTGGTCTTTAGCCTCCTTTGAACACTTCCTTCAGTGCAGTAAAAGTTTGCTCAATTGTTTTTTGAAAATGGCAATGCTTGCTTACTTCTCTCCCTAACAGTCCTGAAAAGCAGAAACTGCAGAGCAATTGGTGCCAAAGAGACTTCCCTTCACCTTTTTCTTGTCTGATCAAATCTAGTTTAACAGGATAAGAGAGTTCTGATTTTCAATTTCTATTAGCAATATAAATGTTCTCCCCTCTCTCTCCCCAATAATATTTCAATGGTGTCATATTTTATGTTTTACTTGGGACCCCTCTTTTCCTTCTCTCCTTTCTTTTTTCCCCTCTGTCTTTTTTTTTTTTTTTTTTTTTGGTGAGAGTTGTTTGTTTAAATAATAGTCTTCATATTTCTTATCTTTCAACTCTTAATCAATTACATACACATACTATGCACTTAATAAATACTTGATTATCAATCAAGTATTTATTAAGTGAATACTATGTGTCAGACACAGCCATTGAAGACAAAGTGAAATAGTCAAAATAGACAAAAATGTAACAATCCCTATTCTCAGGGAAGTTACTTTCTATCAGTAAGGCAACATGCATACAATTAGGTATATACAAACTAAATATGATATACGTTTTGGGGGAGAGGAAATCCCACTTTCTAAAGAAATTTTACATCTCAACTACCTGTTTTGATTAATCCTCCCCGGCCAACTCCATGTGTTCCCTTAAGGGCAGTTAGCACAATGGATAGAGTACCAGGCTTGGAATAAGAAAGGTTCATCTTCATGAATTCAGATCTGGTCTTAGACACTTACTAGCTGTGTGATTTTGAGCAAGTCACTTTATTCTGTTTGTCTCATTTATTTAAAACAAAAAAGCTGGAAAAGAAAATGGCAAACTGGTCTAATATCCTTGCCAAGAAAACCTCAAACGGAGTCACAAATAGCTGGACATGGCTCAACAACAGAGTTAGAAAATCTATCACCTTTCTGGTTTTTTAATTTTTCCTAAATTGGACTCCTTTCTTCTACTGAAATGTTACATTTTCTATCCTGTGGAGTGATGGATCATTCAAGGGGGCCTGTAAACAAAAGTCATTCCCTGTAGTCTTTATTGGTATGTCTAAGACCTGATTACTTGAACTCAACCCCATTTGTAAAGTGGAAAGAATCAGGACAATTAGTTGAAAGCACAGGCAAAATACTGGTTAGCAATAATGATCAAGGGCTGACCAGCTTCCATAAAGGGTAGAGTATAGGTGCATATCTCCAAACTCAGGTAAATGAATATGTCCATACATACTTTTTTTTGCATTTGGATTACAGCCAACCCAGCCCTTAGGAGACCCATAAATCTGGTATGTGGATTTAGGTGCTAAGCATTAATTGTAAGACAAGAAGTCCTTTTCTTGAGAAAGAAGCTTCAGAGAACTTGAGGAAGTCAGATTTCTCTGCAAAGACGTTATTTATGGATTTTACATTTGGTCCTTCCCCTAACTCTTCTTCCCTCCACCTCAAAACTTCTCACTCCTCCGGGGCTATTTTGATGGAGATGGGAGAGTGGGGAGTTTCCATTTTCTTGCTAATTGGTTTTTGGCTGCTGAACTCAGAGGAGAGCAAGAGTTCATGAGAGGCATCTGCAAAAAATATTCTATGGAGAAATCCTTTTGGTATTAAGGGCATAGCAAGGCCTGTGGTTTCTGTTATTCCCATATGTTGATAATAATATTCATTAATGTGGTTTGGAGTGTACACATGGGGTGGGAAGATTGGAAACTAGGGAAAATAGAGGTGAAGAAGACTGACCAGACAATTTATAATTATTTGCTAATTAAATCCATCCAGAAATCCAATAAATTGGATCTCAAAAAAATAGTTGAAGATCTAGAAAATGAAAGGATCATTTGGTCAATGACTGAACTAGGAGTAGAACACAAAGTTTTTTTCATGGAATTACTGCAGCCCCTCAAAGGGTTTCATGGTTCCAGAAACTGGATGGGTTCTTGGGATAATGATGGTTTCCAACCCAAAATATTCCCATAAAATGTTCTATTAAATTCAAGAAGGAATCAATGCAGACTTGTCTAATATAGCCAAAGTTCTATTAAAACATTGCATTTACATTTAGGGCATATTTGAGGTAAAAATTTTTATGTGGGTAGGAGAGGTAGAATTTGTTGAAACAATTTATTTTATAGATTTCCTTGGGTAACAGGACAAAAAAGCAACAAAGAGTAGAGAGACCTAGAATCACAATAAGGAAGGGGTTTACAGGAATCTTAGAGATGGTTTAGTACATCCTTCTCATTTTGCAAATGAGGAAACCAAAAACCCAAAGTTTTTCCCAGTGTCTAGTAAAGTGTCTGAGGTCAGGTTTGAACTCAGGAAGAGGCAGTCTGTGCACTAGCTGCCCTAAAAAATAGATATAAATAGAGCTATGATGTATACCAAAGGTTCTTCATCTAGAATCCTTGAAATTTTAAAAAGTGAATAACCATATTTCAGTGTAATTGTTTTCTCTGGGTAATTTTTTATACTTTATTTTGTGCATTTAAAAACATTTTGAGAAGGGATTTTATGCTTCAATAAACTATGGCACAAAAAAGTTAAGAATCCTTGATGTAGCTGAATATTATATGTAACACAAATATGATATGATGATGATGTCTGAATAAAGTTTTAGAAATAAATAAATATATTTTTGAAACATTCAACAAATTGATAAAATTTCCATCCATAATCCTCTGGAGATCCTCTATAACTATGCTCCTGGAATTTGAAGGCAGACTGTGACTGGGTTCACTTCAGGAACTAATCTTAATGTTCTGTCTCTTTCTAGGCTTTGGGGATCTGCCCTCCTACTTTCAAAGTGCGAACTAGAAAGAACTTTTTCATCTGAAATATAGAGAATGCTAATATTATTAATATTCAGGCAGGGGGAAAAACTGCAAAAGCCATTTAGAGGGTGAATTGATGATCCAAGTGACCAAAGTTCAGAGGAAATGAATTGACCTAATTCCAAATCTCACCTTGGCCACTTACAGTTTATACAGTATTGAGCAAGCCTCTTGAATCTTCTCAGTCTCTATTTTCCAGATCTATAAAGGGGAGGGGTATACTCAGTAGCCTTGAAGGTCCTTTCACATTCTAAAGCTATGATCCTAGAAAGTGTAACTATGATGACAATATTAAGAAACAATCAGCAATTGTTGGGGCTAATTTTGTTAGTAAAAAACTAGTGATATGTTGGTGACCCATTAGCTCTTTCATTGGAAAAACAGATTGTCAAACAAAGTAAATGATTTACAAGTGATGTAAGAGGTATTAAAGATCTACCACTTTACTTAGGTTTTATCATATCCTTCTTAGAGTGGTCTTATGGAAAAGGAGCAAATGATGGGCCCCAATTCTGTCATTCTGCATAAGTGGCTTATGATGAGAAGAATTAAATCCATTAAATCGTGCAATACTTTAGCTGCTTAAATTATCACCAGCCCCAAAATAAAGAACCTGAAACATATAAGGAAGAAAGGAAAAATGGAAGATAAAATATAAAGTACTAAATACATTCATTGCCCTCCTACCTCAGTTCAATTCATTTGCTACCATGTGCCAAGCATTGTGTTAGATATTAGAGATAGAAAAAAGCAGTTCCTGCCTTCAAGTAGATTTTATTCTGTTGGAGGGAAATAGAATGTGCAGAGATAAATTAATACAAAATACATGCAAAATAAATGTAGTCTTGTTTGCTTATTTTTGTATCATCAGTACTTAGCATGATGTAAAGACTTAATAAATGTTCTAATTATTTTTCCATATACCTATCTATCTCTTCTCTGTCTATTTTTCTATTCATCTATGTATTTCTATCTTTCTATTCATCTATTTCTTTCTTTCTATTCATCTGTTTTTCCCATTCACCTATCTTTCTAGTTATCTGTTTATATATTTCTCTTTCTATTCATTCATTCATCATTCTATTAATTTATTTACATCCTTCTAGTCATTTATTTATATACTTCTTTTTTCCCATTCATCTATTTTTCTATCTATCTGTCTGTCTAATGTAGCCATAAAATTTGTGAGTGGAAAAACACTAATTTGCTGAGGCTAACATCAAATGTATCACCACTATAATTCCAAGAATTAAGATATGAAAATACTGCAAATAGTCAAAAATTGAGGGCTAAAAATTTTCCTCATTGCAAGTTGACAGACACTTCATAATACATACATCTTCTTTGCTTTGGGGACATCATTTGGAAATTAGAATGTTTTAAGGATTTATCTTTAACTCTCCAACAGTGTTTGGATCTGACAGTGTTTCTCTCTGTTTCTGATGTTTTTCTAGAGTATTATTCCAGTGCTTTAAATAATTTTAATGCAAGAAAGACAGTATGATATATTCGAAAGTGTGCTGCATCAAGTTAGGTGACTGGTTCAAATACTTCCTCAGATACTTACCAAGTTTGTGACAAGCCATTCAATTTCCTCATATGTCAAATGGTGATGTAATACTTATAATAACCATCTCACAGAACTGTTGTGAAAGAAGCATTTTGCAAATCTTAATTTCACTCTATGAATGTGGATAAGAGAGTATGAGTTATCTTTTTGAGAACCCTGCTACTATAGAAGACTGAAGCAAAACCCCTGCTTGGAGAGAGACATGTACACACACACACACATACACACACACAAAGTCATATTCCTGAGTTCAAATCTGGCCTCAGCCACTTACTAGCTGTGTGACCCTGGGCAAGTCACTTAACCCTGTTTGCTTCAGTTTCTTCATCTATAAAACGATCTGGAGAAGGAAATGGCAAAGTCCTCCAGTAGTTTTACCAAGAAAACACCAAATAGAGTCACAAAAAGTCAGATATAATTAAAATCATTGAATAATAATAACAACAAACAAGTGACACAAACAGGTGAGACTATGCTAGGCCTTTTTGACTCCTATGTTTGGATGATGTGAAGGAACATTGATTGTCCTGTCCCCTTAGGATCAACATAGAAAAACGAAAGGTAATGTGGAGTCTTAGAGACATGGTGTCAAATAGTTACTGAAGACCCAGAAAAGAAATTTTTGGATGTCAAAGTTCTTGGTACCATCAAATGTTCATTAGATACTGGTATGGTTAAATAGATGTGACACTTAAGACACTACATTATTATCTTTCTGGCTCACTGAGCCTCTTCATCTGACTTGTAACTGAAATTCTCCTTATATGTTGTCTTAGGTTGTGAGCTCTATCAAGACAAAGACTACTTGATTTTTCCATTTGTTTCTCTAATATTTAACACACGTGTTTTGCACAGAGCAAGAACTTCATCCCTAAATTCATCTGTGAAATGGTCATACTAATAAAGTAATATCTGCCTCGTTGGGCCTGAATTCAAATCCTGGCTCTTCTATTAACTTTCCATGTGCTCTTGAATAAGTCATTTCTCCTTCATGGAGACATAAAACGAGGGGTTTGGATTAGAGGGCATCTAAGAAACCTTCTTGCTCTGACTTCTAGGACTTGTCACCTCCCTCTCTTTAATCTGGCTGGTACTGTGATAAATGTAAAGGGATATAACTAATATTAAAGGAAGGCAGTCTTTGGCTTCTAGGAGCTTACATTCTAAAGTGGGAAACAACATACAAAAGGAGTCAGGAAAAGGGTTGGGGAAAGGGACTTAATTAAGGGTAGTGAATTAACAATCTAATTTCCACCTCACTAAAAAGGAGGAATTTGGTACTCTACCCTCCAGATCTCTGATCAACAAGGAGGCTGAGGATGGTGATATCAATCAATGCTTGAATTAATAGCATAGTCTAGGTGAGTTTAGAAATGATGAGCTTCTTCTCAGCAGTACAATGATCCAAGACAATTACAATTACGCATGATGGAAAATGCTATACACATTCAGAGAAAGAACTGATAAATTCTGAATACAGATCAAAGTATTTTCAATTATTTTTGTGTGTTTCTTTCTGTCTGTTTCTTCTTGCATAACTGTGATTAATATAGAAATTAATATAGAATGATGTTTTACATGACTGCATAAATATAACCTATATTAAATTGCTTACTGTTTTAGGAAGAGGGGGAAGAGGGAGAAAAATTTGGAACTCAAAATTAAAAATTAAAAAAATCATTAAAAATGAGTGCTAAAATTGTTTTTTTCATATAATTGGGGAAAATGCAATTTAAAAAAAGAAGTGATAAATGTATTTTGGGAAGGACATTTTATCTTGTGGAGTTTAAACCAGCCAGAGGCACACATACAAAGTGGATTGAAAAACTGGACAAAGAAGCAAAAGTGAAATTAGGCAGTAGAATTAGAAATGAAAAAAGCTTGACTGAGTTGTGCTGGGCCAATCCACTTTAAATAATATAATTATGTACCTATTATATATTTTAGATGCCAAGAGATTACATTGTAATGAAGAAGTTGTTAAATGGCGAATTGAGAATTGTTGTTATTTTATAGTCATGTTTTAAGTTTTGTTTTTGTTATTTTTGCAAAGATACTAGAGTAGTTTGCTATTTCCTTTTCCAACCCATTTTACAGATGAGGAAGCCAAGGCAAACAGGGTTAATCCACTTTGTCAGCATTACACAGGTATTCTAAGGTCAGATACGAACTCAGAAAATTGAGTCTTCTTGACTTCAGGCCCAGTGTTCTATTGTCAAAGCTACTATGAAGGAAAGGTTTCTGAGGGATGAGATAATAATATAATAATAAAATATAATAAACATTTATTAAGCACTTACTGTATGCCAAGCATTGCTTAAGTGCTGGGGATACAGATACAAGTAAAATAAGAGAGGTCTTACCCTTAAGAACTTTATAGGAGAGGACAACACATAAAAGGGACGTTGCAAAGCTAGGTCAAGGGAGCATGATGGCAGAGTCTGGAAAAATAGTAGGAGAAGAAACCATTTTCCAAACTGGTGACCTTGGAGGGAACTCACCAATGGAAGAAGGGAACCTGAGTGAAGGGTGAGAAGGAAGATGAAGTATGATGGCAAAATCCTGAGAGTCAGAAGCATAGACAATAGGGGAATTACAAATTTGACAGGAAAAATCTGGGGTCTAGAAGAATACCAAGCTGTGAAGGATTCCATTGTCATAAATTTGCCCTCTCTTCTTTGTGAGATTGAGACATTGGGGGAAGGATAAATCTGCAGCAGCTGCTGCTTTTCTTCTTCCTTATCTGCTCTCTTCCAATCCCTCTGAAGTTTAAGTTCAAATTTAATTGATTTCTTCTGATTCAAGCCCAATAAGGCCAATCAGCATTTAAGTGCTTGTTATATGTAAGACACTGTGCTAATCATTGGGAATGCAAAGACATTAAATAAAATAAAAATAATCCCTGCTCTCTAGGAGCTTGCATTCTAATGCGTGGTGACAATACATACCGTCAAGCAAAGGTATAGGAAGGTACTAATAATGGAGGGAGTGGGCAGGGATGGGGGTAGCATAAGCGGGGATTGATAGAGAAAATCCTGCAGAACTGAATCAGCACTATTGTCTGGAAATGGATGAAGTCATAGTTGACCTGGGATTCCTCCTGACTTTGGAGGCTCTGGGAAGAATAAACCATTCAGCAGAAGAGGTCACAGAGATAGTCATTTTTTCTAATGTGATTAGTCCAGGGGAGGAGAGAACTTTCAAGGTGAAGAGGTTTCTAAAGCAAAGTAGAGAAAGTGCTATGGAGATGAATCAGCATTGCCTTGTAGTCTGTAGAGAAACAAAAAGAGAAGTTGCTTAGCCCACTGCTTCTGGGGTTCTCCCTTTGGAACTAGTATTTCTTTATGTACCCATGTCACTCTGGGACATGGGTACATATGCCTATATAAACCTATACCATCAAAGTGGACTTCAGCTTGGGGGATGATGTTATTGTCTTATAGAATGGTCTTCAAACTGTGAGTTTACATATATACACATGCACACGCACACCCACACCCACACACACATATATGGACAGAGATAAATTTATGGATAGATATGGATGTTTAGATAGATCAATGGACAGGTAGCTAGCTAGTTAGATAAATAGATAAGAACTTAATATCTACTTGTTGATTTGACCTGATTTGATTTGGAGATTCACACTGCCAATACATCTGAAAGTTGAGACTTGGTTTTATACAGCTTTATATAGTTTATATATATAGTTTTGTATAGTTTATTATAGACACCATTATAGAAGTAAGTATTGACTTACTTCCCTGTGTTGCTTAGTAACTATAACTAACTATGTCATGTGTAAATGACATATTTGAGAAGCTTGGGAATCTGTGACCTTCAATCTAAAGTAGAAATGGAATAAGAAGGAAACCACCTAATTAATACAGACCAGGATCAGCCCCAGTTGGGAGAAGTCATTAGCATGCCATATGCTTTCCCCAGCTCAGCTTCCCCCAGTCCTAATCTCTAGTTTTAATATTGTAATTAGCGACATCACTCACTCACTTCACACTTGAAAAAGTGTGTGGTTTGTCCAGGCTGTTTAATGCAATGCTGAATTTTTTTTTAAATCTTATTTAGATAGCTTCACAAATGTGTCTGTCATTCAGCTGCTTGAAAAACATAAAATTTATTTTTTTTCTAGATGATGATAACAGGGATGATGAATGATTGATTGTCATCAACACATGTTTATCTCTCCTTGTTCCTTCCCAAGAATTCAAGGTGTTTAGCATATGAACATTCCTGCTTCTTAGTCAGGGCTGTAACTGGGAGGGGCAGGTGTGTGGAGTACAAATCTGATTTCTTTAAGGGAATACTTCATGTTCACCTTGGAGCCCTGGATTTTGATAACTGGAAGAGAAAGTGAGGTTGATGGTTGTGTGCAGCTTTGTTTCACTTTAATTTAATCAATTCACTTAAAGTCAAGATAACACCCTTGTGATGTTATTGATCCTCTTTGAGAAGGAAAGAAGGGAAGAAGAGGAGAAAGAAAAAAAAGAAGGAAGAGGAAGAAAAGTACAGGAAGAGGAAGAGGAGGAGGAGGAAGAAGAGGAAGGGGAGGAAGAGAAGGGGGAGGAAGACAATTAGCACCACCATCACCACCACCTAAATGAAGCCAGGGCTGGGGATAGAGCATTGCAGCTTCCTCTGCTGACCCACCCCACAACACCCCATTTTGAGATTTCTTAGTGAAGCCTGTCACTTGACTGGTTATGGAAACTGTGTAGAAAGAGTTAGCTGGTGAACCTGACATGTCTGGCTTTTGATTATCTAGCTTATTAGTAAGCAGTGCAATTTTTCCCATTTATATCATATCTGTCTTTTTACTTCATTCCACTCCACCCCATCCTAACAAAAAACATCTGCAAAGTTTCTTGGAGAAAGAAGCTAATGATAAATTTGATTCAATATTCCAAACTTCTGTGGGCTTTTCTCAGTATATGTAATCCTTTCACTTGGTGAGTTTGTAACTTTTCTAAATTTCAAATGGTCTATGTATGTGATAATGTACCTTCCTTCCCACTCCTGATCTCCTATAACATTCAATAGCCCTCAGGCTATTTTCTCGGTGGTCAGGAAGCCCTGAATTGAATCCTGCCTCAGATACATACTGGCTGTGTGATCCTGGGCAAGTCTCTTAACCACTCTCTGCCTCAGTTTTCACATCTGAAAATTAGGATTTATAATAGCACCTACTCCTGAGGGCTGTTAGTAGGATCAAATGAAATAACATTTACAAAGTGTTTTGTAAACCTTAAAGTGCTACATAAATAATCACTAATACTATTATTATAAAATGTATCACAAAGCACTTCCTCAGAATATTATAGGATCATAGATTTGGAGCTGAAATAAAACTTAAAAACCTCCTAGCCCGACACCTTTATTCTATACAAAAAAGAAACTATAGCTTTTAGAAGTACCTTAATTGCCCAAGATCATACAGTGAGTGACAGGGGCCTTCTGGACATGTGACAAAATCTGATCCAGGAAGATCCTTAAACTTCAAGATCAGAATACTATCCGCTATACCATGCTGCCTCATATAGTATATCATTTGAACCTCATGATAAACCATAATACACTCAGAAAAAGTATTTTTTTCATCTTACAAATAAGTTAATTGAAACTCAAAGAGGTCAATAATTTTCTTAAGTTCACATGGCTAATAATTGGCCAGAACCAGACTTCTGACCTCTAGATTAATAATTTCTCTTAAAATTAATTTTAACATTCTTTTAATTTTATTTTAAATGTTCTTATTTATTTAATGTTCTTTTTAGTTTTACTTTAAATTTTCTTATTTGTTATCATGAAATTGACAAACATCAAGAAACATGGACATTTCTCTCTGCAGAGAATAGAAAAAGTAGATTGCTTATGACATTATAAATCTCCATAAATACAGCTTGCTCATTTAAAGTATATTTGAAATTTAGTTCCAACAGTTCTCTATTGGTTTGTGGAGACTTCTGAGCTTCATTCTTTTATGTGTATGTATGTGTATATGCACACACATATTCTTTCATTAATCCATCAATCCAATGTAACTATCCATACTCCCCATAAACAAAAACAGAAACAAATACACCTAGACATACACAAAAGTGCATGTGGTTAATCATTATGTTGGTTAGAGTTCAAAAGTCTTTCAAACTTTTTTTTCTTTTATAATGTTCTTATTATTGTCCAAATTAACCCCCTAGTTTTGCTCATTTTTCTCTTCATCAGTTCTGTTTTCTCAAAGTTGTTTCATTGTTATCATTTCTTATGGAAAAATCCGTAACATTATCACATTCACACACCACAATTTGTTTAGCCATTTCTTAACAGCAGGACAACCTTTTAGCTTCCAATTCTAGTCTATCATGAAAGGAACTGCTATAAATATTTTTGCACATATAGGTTCTTTTCATCTTTTTAAAAAAATTTCTTCGAACTATTAGCATAAAAATGGCATAGCTGGATCAAAGGAGATACACAGTTTATTAACATTTTGGCCACAGTTACAAATTGCTTTCCAGAATGGCTGCACCAATTCATACCTCCAGCAGCAATAGTACAGTGGAGTACCTCCGCTACCAATAAATACTCTTTCTACTCTATCACATTGTATCATAGTAAAAACAAACAAACAACAACATGGTTGTTGTAGTCCCTTTTTGTCTACTACTCTACCAAAATATGGTCCACTGTAGCCCATAAAAATTTAAAATTAAGAAATGAAACAAGGAGAAAGAGGGAAGGGAAATGGTATTTTTCTTTCTTCACAGATCTGTCCTCATAAAATAGGATGCAACTTATGGTATCCACTTTGACTACTGAGGCATTCTATCAGAAGTAGAGTTCTCCAGCCTCTCCAAATTGTGGGCAGTTGCCTATTCCTCCGAATCTCTGGAGTGATTTTTATTGGAACTATTCATCTGGTACTTGGCCAATAATTGCTTTGTTTTGTTATTGCTCTTTTTTATTTGTATATCCTTTTCCCTTAAGTAAACTGTAAATTCCTTGAGAGTTGAGACTGGGTTTTTTTTCATCTTTGTCTCTGCCCAGTTCTAATACAGCGTCTTGCATGTAATGATTGCTCAGTGCATGTTTAATGATGGCAATGACCTGATCTGCTTCTGGAGAAAAGGTACTCCCCAAGGCCATCTTGATGACAGCCTTTTCCTGTGGTTGGGTCAGTTCTGCACCATTTGGTATGCATAAACCAAGAAAAGGGGACACCCATGTTTGAAGTCTTGGTGTTATGTTTTTACTCTTCCCTTTCCCTCACTTCTCATATCCAAATAGTCATTAATTCCACCTCCACAACATTTAACAATCACTTTCTTCTGCCTGCATAGCTGCCTTTCTAGTCCAGATTCTCCTTCCCATTTAGTGGGACTATAGCCCTTTTAAAAAATTGGTCCATTTCTGGTCCCTGGATACACTTTGGGTTTTCCTATTTTGCTCAAGCCTTTATTCACATAGGCCTTTTTGTGTGAAAAGCCTTTCTCTTCATCTTTTGAATTCTTATTCTTTAAAGCCCAATTCAAATGCTGCCACCACCATGAAACTTCTCCTGATTCCCACTTTTCTCCTTTGAAACCCTTATAGGTCACTTTTTCTGCCTACCTATTAACTTTATCATGTAAAGTTGTATAACAAAGTTATGCATTTTTGTCCCCCCAGCTAAATTGCAAGCTTCATGAGGGGAGGAACTCTGTCTAACCTAAACTTTGTAACTTTACCCTTGCTTAGCTAAGTGCTCTTCACTCATTGACCCTTAATTAAAATTGTTTGAATTGAATCGAAAAGAATAGAGGGTTAAAAGAATTAAAGGATTGTTTATAGTGAAAAAAGGCAGAGTATGGACAGCAGCTGCTTCCCACACCCTTGGTTGGCACCTATGCCATAGTTTCCTAGACCTGATTTAATATTAATAAATGGCAAATGATTTTCAGAGGGCAGTGTCTTTTGAGGCTGGAATAATAGCCAAACTTCTAGCTTTCAGTTGTCTATTTTTAAAAATAAAATTCTTAAGAAAAGCATCTTTATGTTAGGTGATGTGTTTTTTGGCATATCTTTTTCCCCTGGCTTATTCTCTCCATCCCCATTATTATTCTAACAGACCTACCCTTTCCAAAGTACATTGCAATCATTTTCATTAGGGATACACAGACGGCTCAGTTCTATTTTCCTTGCTTGACTCTGGGGGAAACTCACAGGGGTCTTATTTGCTTTCACAGGGGTCAATAGATGTTCCTACAACATCTTCCCTTCCTGTTGCCAACCTCACATCACTGCAGTCACCGGGCTCGATCTTTTTCCACAGGAAGAAGGATGATTATCCTGTTTGTGACTGAGATGTTCCTGCCTTTCCCTACTTTGCACAAGTTCTTATCATAAAGGTGACTAGATTTGCAAAATGGAAAAAAAAAAGAACCACTTGTAAGATTGATATTCTCTTCCAACAGAGGCTGGCTTTTTGATGAGCATATTGTAAAAAGTCTTCATGCATCAGGGAAAGTTGGAACTATAGGATCTCAAGGTCTCTCTCAACTCTGAGATTCTCTGAGGACTGGAAGTGTGGTTTGGAGTCGGGAGAGGCTATATTTTATCTTTCTTTGTATCCCAGGTGCTTAGCATAAGGTCCGGAAAATGTAGCAGTTACTTTATAAAGCCAGTTGATTGATTTAGATAGTGTTGGTACTATTACATCCTCTTCCATTTTATAGATGAAGAGATTGAGATCCAGGAAGGTGAATATATTCTCTGAGCCAGGATCTAACTTCACCTTCAGAGTTCTTTCTACTACATAATGTCTAGTACAAGGTAACATTCACCAGGTGTTATGAAAAAGGCATATAAAAAAAAAAAAACACAGTGCAATGTGAGCTCAGGAAAATAGATCACATCCTGTTAGGACACTGGGAGAGGTTTTTATCAGGGAAAGCTTAGCATTTGATCTGGCCTTTGAATGTCTGGAATAATTTCAATGGGCAGAGATAGCATCATTCTAGGCAGAAACAATGTGAGGAAAAATAGAGAGATGGGAAATCAGAGGGGCAGCTAGGTATGCAATGAATAAGTTTGTTAACAGAATTTTACTCTGTGAGTCTCTAAACTGTGATTAGCTGGAGCTGCACAAAACAGGCCTAAGACAGTTTTTCTGAGATCAAGTAATGTTTTAATTATTTAATTTCAGAGGGAGGAATTCGGTTCGCTAACTGGAATCTCTTCTGGGAAAGAAATCTTCCCAGATGCAATAAAGGTAGAGATTTTATAAACAAATCATAAATAGGAAGGGACCAGGAAGGTGGATTACAATGCAATCATTCCCAAGGTTTGAACAGTTTCCTATGGTAAGTCTACTAGTGAAGAACAACATGAGTGTTCTTGAGTCCTGTGGGAACAGTTCTTAAGTGATTGTTTCAAATCCTAGGAGGATTATTACTTGATGGGAGACAAGACCAGAGTTCTGTGATAGGAACAGGTTCTGCAGTCTTTGATTCACTTCACTTAATATACACAGGAGAGCATTGTCAAGAATTGATTGATCATTTCAAGCTGTTTGTGAGCCTGACTTCCAAGTCAGAATCTGCTGAAAAAATATTAACTCAGAAAAATCAAAATTATTAATATATTCATTACACATATCAATTAATATCAAAATTATAATTTTATATGTAGATTTCAGGGTCTGAAAGCAGGAGAAAGACTCGTCTTCTTGAGTTCAAATCCAGTTACAGAAATTTATTAGCTGTGTGATCCTGGGCAAGTCACTTACCCCTGTTTGCCTCAATTTCCACATTTGTAAAAAGAATTAGAGAAGGAAATGACAAATTATTCCAGTATCTTTACCAAGAAAACTCCAAATGGGATCATGAAGAATAGGACATGACTGAAATGACTGAATAAAGCAACAAAGGAAATCAAGAGGCTTGTCTGAGTAAAAGCAAACAATCCAGGTTGACTGAATTGTGGGATATACTTACAGAGAATAAAGAAGCATTCAGTTGAACAGCTACAGTGAAGCCATATCCTGGACAGCCTTGATCATTATAATAAGAAGTTTGGGCTGTCTCTTGGGAGGCAGGCACCATGACACAGGGAAACTTAGTAGGGGCTCCCAAAGAGCTACCCTTTTTCCTTTTATCTTCAACATTTTGATCAATGACTTTAATGAAGGCAAAGTTTTCATCTGATTTGCCTATGACACATAGCTAGTTTACAGATTGGAAGATAAAACTAGAAACCAAAAGCATCTTTTCAAATTAGAGAAATAAACTGAATCCAATAAAATGAAAACTTATCAGGATAAATCCAACACTTGGATTCAAAACACAAGTGCATAATTATAGGATAAAATAGAAAATTACAAGTTGGGGAAAATGAAAAACTAGAATATATTTAATGGAAAGAAGACAGAATTTTAGCTGAAAAGACTTATTTAAAGTTTTTGTTTTTCCTGATGCCAAAGCACATATACAGTAGATACTTAATATATCCTGTTTTATTTTATTTTGGAAAAAACATGACTTTAGACTACAAGAATAACAGGACTCTGTGCAGAAAAAAAAGGAGTTGATAGCCTTATTGTATTTTGCCCTAGCAAATTACATTTGACATATTGATGGCAATTTTTGGACATGCACATTCTAGAAAGGACATTTAAAAAGATGACATCTATTCAGTTGGGGAAATCCCGGTCAGTAAGGGAATTAGAAACCATTTCTCAAGAGCATTAGTTGAAGGAATTAGGAATTGCCTTTTTGGAGATATGAGAGCTGTATTCAAGTGCATGAAGATTTATATGTGAAGCAGGAATTATACATGTATTGCTTGGCCTGGCGGAAGGAGCAAACATTACAGAGACAGGTTTTGGTTCTTTGTGAGTAAAATTCCATAATAGAGCTACCCCAAAGTAGAACAGACTAGACATAGGAATTTGTAAGTTGTCCAAAACCTGAGATCTCCAAGTTAGAGGTAGGATAATCATTATCATCATTTTGGAAAGAGTTGTAGAGGACATTCCTGGTTAAATATGAGTTGAATTACAATACCTCTGAGGTCTAATTCTTGTCTCAGTCTATGATAAATCATTGGTAATCACACACAAAAAAACATTACCAGTAGTGTGAGGGATGTAGAATGGTCCTCTAACTCTATCATTTGATATTTGAAGAAATTAAGACCCAGAAAAGTGGTTATTCATTAAGTGCCACTTAATTAGTAGTAGAGCTAAAACTAATTAAGCCTTCTGATTCCTAGCCCTTTTCTGCAACATTGTTGTTCATCCTTCATTTCTGAAGAGGATCTATAGTACTACAAGGGTAATGTCTTGAATTGTGTGTGAATTGGATTTAAGGGACAGAGAGTTGTTCTAAGTTGTCAGCCTCATTTTTTCTTCTAGAATCATTAAAATTCAGTGGAAAGACCAAAGTGAAGAGCACAAGAGATGGCGGTTGATGACACTGACATCGTCATTGTCTATCCAAGCTCTAAGCACCCACCGTGCTTGCTTCAGCTACCTTCATGGTTATTGAAATAAATTGTTCTCATCTGCCTATTCTATTTATTCTACCTATTACACCAGGGGAAGTTTTCACATGCTTGGAGTAGATATTCTCCTAACTCACCAACAGGTTTGTGGCTTGTTAGTTACCCTCAACCTGATTTAGCCTGTCTGCTGAGATGATTTTGCTGGATTGTGGCCACTGTGCTTTTTTGGAGCCACAGGTGAGAGTTGGGTGAGAGGTGGACACCAAAGATGGACAAGCAGCTTTGAAAAGGGTTCAACAAGCCCTCACTCCAGAGGTACTAGTTCTCCTTGAACACTCCTTACACTTCAACAACATTATATTGCTTCTTCAGACACTAGCCACCATAACATATTACTTATCACTATTATATCCTGGAGGAAACGAAATAGATACACACCAGATAGAATTCTTTATGTTTAACAATGTACTTCAAATAGCATCATAAGCCATTAAAGCATTTGAGGATATGGCCCAATTTGAGGTCTTCAAATCATTTACATTTTTAATCCCTCATAACTATATCTGCATATTCATACATCAAACTGAATGCTTGGTAAAAATCAGTTAATAATTCATCTCTAGTTTTATCAATTGGTCAGTTTTACTGTTCACTATCTAAAAGGTAATGACAGATAACATTCAGAGGGGCATAGTGCCTATGTCCTGGGACCATAATATGAGTCAGGAGCCAAGCTGTCTAGCTTCTAGACGTTCTGTCTTGCACTTTTTTTTGCAGTCGTGCCAACTTTATTTAGTGATAGTAAAATGAGTGTTGATGGATAATTGCTGTCTAGGGGTGAGTACAATGGTTGTTAAAAGTTCATCTGATTCTAGGCTGCTTCCAAGACTCATAGTTCTGCTGTACTTTGTCCTGGTCAGACCACACGTGGAATTTTATATTCATAAAGTACCACATTTTTAGCAGAATAAGTCAGAAAGTGTCCAAAAGAGGATAACTAGGCTGGTAAAGGGCCTTAAGTTCATCTCACATGAGATAGTTGAAAGAAACAGGGATATTTGATCTGGGGAAAAGAATCTGGGTAGGTATAATATGAGAGCTCTCTTCAAGTATATAAGGATTAGAATGTGGAAAAGAGAATAAACTCAGAAGTTATGGAGACAGATTTAGGGTTCCTAACAACTAGATTTCTCAAAAGATAGAATGGGCAGTCTTAGGAAATGGTGGTTTCCATCCTACCAGAGATTGTCAAACAAAGGGTAACTTGTTAATTATTATTTATAAGGGAGTTATAAAGGGAATTCTTAGTCAAGTGTAGGTTGTATTAGGTCATCTCTGAGACAAAAATTCTGTGAGTCTTTTGCTATCAAATTTTTAAAAATTGTGAGTTTGCTATTAAGCAACACTATTGCTGATAACCTATCAACAATTTTTGCAGTCAACTAATTGACAAGCATTTGTTAAGCATATACTATGTGCCAGACACTGTGCTAAGCTCTAGGAACACAAAGAAAGACAAAACCAAAAACCAAAACACAGTTTCTGCTCTCAAGGCACTCAGTTTAGTGGGAGAGATAACATAATAAATTACTAGGTATATACAAGATATAGATGGTGCAAATGGAAGATAATATCAGAGGCAAGGTACTAGCAGAGGGCAGCAAGGAAGAGCATTGTGGTAGTGTAAAAAATATGCTGTAGATGGCTGAATTTTGGAGGAGTTATGCAGGGATGCCAGGAGGAAGAGGTGAGGAGTAAGAGAATTCCAGACATAAAGGAGTGAAGTGTAAAAAGACAGGAAAACTAAGAAGAATTCTGGGGATTTGAATACAAAACAATATTTTATGTTTGATACATTGTGTTATATATCAAATTATCACTTCCTTCATTGTTATCTCTTGTACTTGTCTTTATCTCCCCATGATCCCAAGTTCCTTTCTCAAGCTATAAAAAAAGGAAAGATACTATTCCATTTTTTTTCTTCTAATCAATTTGGAAATCATATAAGGGAATTTAGATATTCCTATCTGAATTCTAGAGAGGTAAAAGTACTCTTCCAAAGTCACACATTTAGCTGGTGGTAACTCAGACTACAATCAGGACATTTCCATAAGAAGAAAATTGACTTTGAAAGTCAAAGATAATGTTATTTTCCTAAAACAAACACACTTGAACCTCCAGGATATATGACTGACTGTACCATTCCTTCACCTCTAATGAGTCTATCTCCAAAAGCCATAGGACATAATCTTGTATTACTGAACAATATGAAACAAGATTATGAAAGCAATTTAAAAAACAAATATAAATATTAATAGCTAGTATTTTGTGTTTTAAAGTATATAAAGCACATATATATATATATATATAAAATCTCATTTGATCTTCATAGTCATTCTATGAGATAGATGTTATTATTAACTTCTTTTTACAGATGAGGTAATTGAGACTGAGTCTACTCCATATCTTCAGTCATTCCTAGACGACTTTGTTCCCTCTCTCTGGTAACTCTGTTACAAGCTCTACCTTGGATTTGATGCCCTGTCAACTCTATGGTACAAGATGTCCCTCCCAGGATAAGTTCATCACTTCTAAACTCACTACCTTCTTCCTAACTCCTCTGATTGTTCAGTTGGAAAGTGGAGCATCAAAATTTCTCCCAATTCTTTTCTTTTTAGGGGCAGTGATTGATCTTCCACATCACTCCACCTTACATTTGATGCCCTGACTAGTTTCAGCTCTAAGGAATATTCTGTGCCAGTACTCCCAGGTGTCCTGCTCCATCCCTTTTCTTGCTTCCTTTTTGTATAGTGTCTTCCTTTAGATATGTAAGCTCTTTGAGGGCAGATATTGTTTCTCTTGTTGAAGCTTATTAAATTGAATTGAATTGAAGTCTCCCTCCATGCCATTTGGACAGTATATGTTTGATATATATATATATATTATTTCTTGATTACTTTGTTCCTCCACTTTTTAATTTCCTATATTGCTTGAATTGGAGACCCTATAACATAAAAACATTGGAATTTCACCCCTCTGACTCCCAGTTTCTTTCTGTCTCAAACAGGGAGGTTGAAGGACAAGGGATTGTTATCCATTCTACGAGGAAGATATTCTACAACTTTCCTTCTTCTGATTTCTGTTAATTCTGTGTTCTGTGCTTTTGCTTCTGGTTTCACAGAAAAGTTCAGTTACAGGCCCATTTGGCACAGCTGGATATGGAGAGAGGGAGGCTGCTGTGCAGCTGGCTGCTCTGTGGGGGCCCTGCCTGGGGTCAGGAGGGACCCAATCCTGGTAGTGGTGCTCACCACTGTTTATCTAACTTCCCAAGTACAAAGCATCCTTTCTGACTGCAATGAATGAGAACCATCTAATGGGCTACAGTTTCTCCTTTATAAATAAACAAGGAATGAATAAACATGGAGTGCAAGGTTCAGAGCCCAAGGATGACAACTGCATCAGTGGTTTCCAGGAATGCCTCTGGATTTTTATTGGGTGTCATGGGTGGGAGGCATCAAGATGTTTAAAGAGACTGGAATTAGCTTCAAGGAATTGATAATTAACTGGTAAATCTGTTAGGCTATTGAACATGTTGGGAATGGGGGATTCCCGTGGAAGTTAAGCCTAGTGGTTCAGAGTTTGAGCTGTTATAGAGCCAGGGAGCACATTTTCCAAACTACAAATCAGGATGCACTATTTGATAAAGGATAATTCTCTTGTAAAAAACTCATTAACAGTCGGCTCTTTGTTTTCCTGGTGAAATCAGGAACAGTCCCAGAAAATTCAGTAGCGTGGAGGCAATTCTAAGTTTGAAGAGCACATACTTTCCTTCCATTTTCCCTCCCTGCTTACATACTCTAGTGATTTATATGCTATAGAGTCTGGAGAAGCCCACAGGAGAGTGGAAATTGAAGAAAGCAGGAGGGGGAGGGAGAGGGAATCAGAGTCACAGAACCATATAATATGAGAGTTAGAAAAAAACTTTAGTGATCCAATCTTGTTATGTGACAGGTGAAGAAACCAAGGAGGACAAAGGTGGAAATGGAGCCAAGATTTTAAGTTTCAATTTGAAAGAGGATGAGAAACTGATGAAGTGTCAAGGTCGAAATGATGTTCCAGATGGAACAAATAGTACTAGTATGTATCAGACCTTTTAATATGGGATCTCAAAACACCTCATGGAAGCATAGAATATGAGATTTGGAAAGAAAGAGATCACTTGATCTAATTATCTTAACTTAAGGATGAGGAAACTAAGGCCCCCTTGTGAGACAAAGCCCAAAGCCATTCAGAAAGCTGACAGCAAAACCTGAACTACTTTATCAAATAGGATATATATATTGGAGAGTTAGGAGAGAGTGACAGGTAACAAATAATGGTAATAGTTTTAATATCTCTAAGCAAAATTTTGCTGTACCAGCCCTCCCTAGCACATTGTCACAGAGCCAGAAATTTAGATGTAGAGGAATGTGGGTTCAAGTTCTGCCTTTCTTACTACCTGTATGGGTTTCGGCACCTCACAATTCCCACTCTTGGCTTTAGTTTCCTTAGCCTTGGCATATACCTAAATGTGTTATGTTTTATATTTTACATAAATATAAAACACTTTACATAAATATAAAAAAATATAAAACACTTCAAAGTAGCTTGAAATTCACGAAGTTTTTATGTCTGTTATCTTATTTGAGCATTACTTCAGCTCTATGAGGTAAAAACATTATTCCCATTTTATGAATCAGGAAGTGGAGGTTCAGAAAAATAAATGTCTTTCCTTAGCTCTAGAATGATGGGGTCAACCTAGCTGACTTCTGAGAGTCTCTTCTAATTTCACAACTAGGATCCTTAGAGAAGTCTGATTCAGGGGTCCAAAACCTAAGGTATATGGATAAATTTCAGTGTGTCTGTGAACTTGGTTGGGGAGGAAATCCCAACAAAATACATCTTTATTTTCACAAACTTCTAACTGAAATTTATCATATCCTTCAATTACTTAATGATATTCTTCTGAATAGGGTTCTATGACACACACACAGAGGTTAGGAATCCTGGTCTAGTACACTCTCATTATGCAAGTGAGAAAACTGAGTCCCATATAGATTGAGCAACTTGTCCCAGGTCTCCGTGGTAGTGGGTGCCAGGCTCTCTGATTCCTAATAAACTGTTCTTTTTATTGCAACGATTTTATTTGCCCTTGAGTATATGGGGTGTGGGGATGAGATATAAAGGCTTATCTTGAGGACCTCCAAACCTGTAGAAGATAATTGAGTAGTGACTATCTTTATAGAGATAAAGATTGTTTTACCAGTGGAAAATCATTAGCACACTTTGACTTTTCCCAGGATCATTCAATGAGCCAGACAAGAAGTTATTATCCCAGGCTCTTGGGATATATTTCTTTTTCCTTCCTTTCTCCTCTCCTCTCCTCTCTTCTCAGCCACATTTCCTTCTTCTCTTTAAACTGTGGAATTATGTAGTCCTTCCTTGATTCCTTATGCCATTTGTTGATACATATATAAGGTTTTTGATTTGTCATTTGTGGAGAATTCAAATGCAGTGTTAACTGGGTGCTCTCCAAACAATCAGGTGAAAGATGGCTGCCCAGAATGGGCATCAAGCCTAGATGAAGAAAGTGGAATTTGTAATGACAGTGAAGTTAGTTGGATAATTTGACCAGCTGTTTGGACAGTTTTGGAGTTTCTATATAGGCTTTTTTTCCCCACAGGATTATCTTTGTTGAATAAAGCTGTATTCCTTAATGGGGCTTTCCCTCCCTCCCGCAGCCAGTCTGTTTTCCCTTAAGGTGCATGAGATCATTATCTAACATCATGGCCACAAGAGAGAATTTTTCCAAGGCTCCTGAAATGATAAAATACTGCTTCTCTGCTGAAGTTCTTACTAGTGCTATTATTAGTTTAGCCATCTTTGAAAAGTACATTTCTGGTGGGCATAGAACTAATACAAAGCTCCAAAAATTTATATCAGGTTGAAAACAACAAGAAAAAAAATCAAAGTATTTTGATTGAATAATTTGATTGAAGAGGACAGGAATGGGAGGGAGAGGGAATCAGAATCATTTATAGAGCCAGGGAAAATAAGACTCTTCCCCCAACTAAAAAAAAATACATAAATGAGTATGATGGATTTTTAATTGTCACTGTACTCAATTCACATTAATTCGAGTATATTCAAAATAACAGCAACTCACAGCAATAGTGAAGATCTGGACCCACAGAAATAGAATAATATAAAAACAATCTTTAAAAATTTTGTATTTTATTTATTTTTAATTTATGTAATAAAATAAACATTTCCAAAATATAGCATAATAATAATAATAATAATAACAATAAGATGACTTCACATGAAACTATCTATGGCATGAGCATGTGAGTGTGAATTTACATTGGGAGAAATAACTCCTGAATTTGGACAAGTTCATTTGTCTGCAGCATAGAACATTAGGCCCTTTCCTCTCTCCTGCTTCCTCCTTCTTTTAGACTCTCACCGGCCAAACAGAACAAACAACAGAAGATGATGAAAGATGAAGGGCTGAGAAATGTTTGTTGCACGTGCTCTCTGAGACATTCTGGTATTTTTACTACCTGTTTGGCATTAAGCATTTATACACGGGTTAGCAGTTTGTAACATTTTGTAAACATCCGTCCTACTTTCCAACAGGCCTTAGTAATGATCCAAAAGCAGCTGGAGAAGAGCTTGTGGTGAGAGAACTTTTAACTAATCTACACTGACTGACCAAACTGGGATCATAATATGGTAAATTTCAAGGCACCTTGTATGATCTAATCATCTAGTCCAATCTTCTCATTTTATAGAAAAGAAAAAAAAAAAACTTTTATATTTCTGAGCCTCAGTTTCCTAATTTGTAAAAACAGGAATAATAACAATATCATTTATCTCATAAGATTGTTGTGAAAATCAAATAAGACAATGTATAGCTTAGCTCAAAAATCTTATTGCAGTTTTAAGCAATTTAATTTAAATAATAAAAATATTTTTAAATAATTTTTAAATTAGAAATTAATAATATTGTTAGAAAGTGAACCCACCAGGTTCACTGGTAGCAAATATATAACTAGGTTAGGGTGACATATAAATGCTGCAAACTTACTCCAAAAATTAATTATTTCAAATTTTTAAATGTTGATACATTTCTAATTAAAAATTCAACATAATTTCTGATATTGTGCTATCAATCTTCTAGTCAGTTCTTCGATTTTGCAAAAATTTTCATCATTACTCAGTTACTGAAAGGATTATCATGCTGGCTTTACGATCATTCAAGCAAGAAGGTTTTGATGTGTATATAACTATTTTGGTGAGACCCTCCCCAGAGAGAAATCTCATGGAGATAGATCAGATTATAGAAGTGACCAAATGAGAAGATATTGTCTATCAATTCACTAGGCTGAGAAAGTGTCATTCATTGCATATGCAATGCATAATGATAGGGTGTCCTTTATTGTTAAAATTAAAATAAAAGGTTTATTATTCAAGATTTGCAAAACTTAAAAGTACAAAATAAAAAAAATATTTAAGCTTTCAAATTATGTTTTTGTAAATTTATAGCATTTCTACTTTTGAAAATTATTAAAGCCTAAAACCTCACTAAAGCTTTTGGGACATATTGTATAGAAAGGAACTTTCAGAATATAAAACATTCCCATAATGTCTGTGTCATAGGAAAGATTTCAAATGAGTGGTGATATTCAGGATTGGGCTACTGATCTTCTTACCACCTATAAAGCATAAGAGTTGCCATTGGTTACATGTCTCTATCTTGTGTTCTGAGATCTCCCAACACATGGTAAAGAGCTTTGTCCCTGACTAGTTAGTAGAATATGCTGTCCTGATGACCCATCATGGAAAAGAAATAGTAAAGAGAAATAAAAGGGAAAGGCTTATGGTCCTGAGATTATGGGTCCAGAAAGGAAAAAAAAAACTAATCTCTTGGGTAGTGGTGGTAGAAAATGATCAGGGAGTAAAGTCAAACCATAATTAATACATATTAACCATGATGTGTCAGGCAATGTGCTAACCACTGGGTTTATAAAAAGAGACAAAAGTTAGTCCCCACATCAAGTAGCTTCTAGCCAATAGTACTAAATACCAATGCCAAGTAGTCTTTTGTAAACTCTTTGAGAATAGGGAATATTTTATTTGTTGATTTGTATGTCTAGTGCCTGGCACATAGTAGGTGCTTAATAAATTGATTATTGATTATAATTAATTGTTCAAAGTGAGGATGGGGTGATCTAATCTGTCTTATTCTATACTGTCCAAAATTTTTGGCAGAGGACTAATTGGCACTTCTCTACTGTTTATATTTGGCCGTTTATTCTCAATTCCCATGAATAACCAGAGAAAATCTGGCAGCAGTGACTGCTCCACCGTGCTGTTTCATTTGGGCCAGTGCCACGGTTTGATACTGATATCATTTTTCCCTGAAGGAAAAAAAGGAAAGATAGCACTAGTGCAGCCTAGGCACGTAGCTATTCAGCAGGGTACAGCTCCCAATCCAGGCTAAGCAAGCTAATTCAGCTAAAATCAGAACCAACCCCAACTTTTGACCTCAGCAACATGCTAGCAGAAACCCTGCAAATCTCATTAGAAAGGAGTAGAACCCAGCCAGAGCAAGATGAAGGGGTTGCATTTGTTTGCTTATTAAAATACATAAAAGTCTCACTGTAACAGTGTCCTCGGGGTTCTTTCATTGGATCAGTCTTTGGGGAAACCAGCATCTAATGAGGTCCCTTTATTACAACAATAATTAAAACCCTTTGGGTGGTGTTGAAGATGGAATTGCTTTGCGCTAAATTCCACTCTCTGGTGAGCAGTGTTTATGTGAAATGTCTTCTGCAATAAGAGGAGGCTATGAAAATTCCAGGGGGGCTTAAATGATCGATAAACCCTTTACATATAACACCATCTTTCCCTGCTGTAACTGTAACTTCCCTGCTGCTGTAACTAGAAAAGATGAATTGTTTTAGTTTCTCTCCTCCATAGATCTCCAAACTGTAACAACATTGAACTGAGCATTTTCCCCAACACTGTTAGAGATTGAATGTCCAAACCAGGTAGGTTCAGGTTGCAATAGAAGAAGAGGTTTCCTGTCCTTCAGAAAGAGAAGGAGGTGCATGGAGATGGTTCACTAGGATCTTCTTAGCTAGGGGTAGTGAAGAACTAGCTGAACTTTCCTGGAGAAGAAGTGTGCCCATCTTACCCCTCCACATCAGAGTCCTGAGGAAAATCCCCCTGTCACCCTAACTTAGTAATATATTTACTACCAGTGAACCTGGTGGGTTCACTTTCTAACAATATTATTAATTTCTAATTTAAAAATTCTTTTAAAATATTTTATTATTTAAAATTATTTTTTAAATTTAAAAATTCTAAATTTCTAATAATATTATTAAAATCTAGTATCTATATAGTAGTAGTAGTAGTAGTTAATATTCAGTTCTTACTATGTGCCAATCATTGTGCTAAGTACTTTAAAATATTATCTTCACAACAATCTGGGGGGAAACTGAGGCAGACAGAAGTTAAAGTAAACCTTCCCAGAATCACACAGCTAGCAAGTAAGTACCTGAGACTAGATTTGAACTCAAGTTTTCCTGACTCCAAGCCCAACTCTCTATCTACTGTCCCACTTCTCGGTATTTTAAGAGTGACAAAGGTCCTTATGTATGTTTCCTTATTTGATCCTCACAAAACCCCTAAAAAGTAGGTACTATTACTGGTCCCATTTTACAAATAAAGGAGGTTAAGTGATTTGCCCAAATCACACAACTAGTAAGCATCTGAGGCAGGACTCAAACTTAATCTTGATAATTACAAGCTGAACATTCTCTCCACTGTGAAAATCCTAACTATCCTAAAGAACCTGAGAAAGGGTGAGAGCTTGGTGGGGAGTTATGACAAGAGGGTGTAGCCAAGGGCAACATGAAGGTCATTCCCATCACTAACATCACATCTTCATGACTCAGGAGGGCTTTCCTGAAAGAAAAACAATAAATTATAATGTCTATTTATTTCTTCCACCCCATCCTTTAACTCTTTTAAAAATTATATTTCATTTATTTTTTAACATTCATTTTAAAAAATTTTTGAATTTCTTCCTTTAGTTCCCTTTCCCTACATTGAGAAGACAAGCAATATGATCTCGATTATACTTGTCTTCATCTCTTTTATTAGGAGTTTTGTCAAGTAATTCCAGACAGAGTTCTTTGTCTAATGTTCCAGGAAATCAGCCAGTTTTTGTTTTACTTTCTGCTCTTCCCTATTATGCTCTCTACGTGTCTTCTTCCCTTCAGGGTGTTCTTACTGGAGGGATGGTCATTGAATCAACTTGAACAGATGACCTTTCCATTTTGGAAAAGTGAGACTAATGGATCAAACCCTCTTCCCAGCTTTCTGTGAAAAAGAAACACAAGAATCCACATTCAGCAAGGTCCTGGGAATCATTTGGGGGCATTTTCAATTCTGTACTGTTGAATTAGAACAAATTAAATAATGACAATTATTGACATTTATATAGCACTTTAAAGTTTACAAAGTGCCCTACATATATTATCTCCTTTGATCACAATCACCCTGGGGGACAAATAATATAGATATTGTTTTCACCCCCATTTTATGGGTGAGAAAGTGAGTTGAAGTGATTTGCTCAGGATTTGGACCTGTGTCTTATTGACTATAAGTTCAGGGCTCTGCTGTCTGTTGTCTGAGTCTCCAATAATCTCCTTTACTTTACCTCTAGACCTCTTTCACCATACTCAGAACCACAAAGCTTGGGGGAGAAAGATCCTTGAAAAAAAATTTTCCCAAGTCACAGTTGACCTGGGACAACTCCTCCTTGGGATTGTGCTGGGGAAGTGTGGAAGGCTAAGTCAAGAATTGCTTAGAGAATGGTCTAAGTCTATCTTTTATGTTGTCCCTCCATCCTACTGGTTCTACCTTACCTCTGGCTATTCCTCAACATTGAATTGTCATCTCTGTCTAAGAGATGGAGATTGATGCTCAGGCTCAGATGGAGCCTGAGAGAGATGGAGGCTCAGGTTTACTTTAAGAGAGAGAGATGGAGGCTCAGGAGAGCCTACCTGATCTCCATACTTACTGGTTACCTTTTTCCTCCTCTCTGCAATGGCAAATCCCTTCCCATGGGTCCAGCTTAAGTCCCGCCTCCTTGAAGTATTCTTCAGCTCACATCGACCTGCACCTTCTCTAAACACGTGTGGCATTTACATTCTATTGCTAGCATATTCAGAGTCTTCATAAGGTCCTTATGCATTTGGATATTTTATCCCATAGATGATAGCTGTGATACAACCAATCTACAAATGGAATTAAAAAGCGTTTTACAAAATATTTAGGACAATGACATTGTACAATTGTATGTGATATAATTCCATGTCAGATCGCAAAATATTAAAAATAGCTACTATAGATGAAAAGATAATATGTCCAATGCAAAGAAATGTTTAATACTGAGAAAGAAAAATAATTCAGTTTGCCTTTAAATGTCTCTTAGATTTCTCATAATGTGGAAGTACTTTCAACTTCCAAATGCAGCTTCCCTAATGTAGGTGTTGACTATTTCTAGTGTTATAGTACCTAAGGGAAAAATTCTCTTTTAAAAATGTTTTTGTTAATAATTTACTCTTTTTACATTGTGCTATATTCTTCCCTTTCCTCTCCCAGAAGGTCATCCTTATAAATTTTTTTTCTTAATGAAAAAGAGGAAAAGGAGAAGAAATTCAACAGGTATATATATATATATATATATATATATATATATATATAATTATTATTTTTTATTTTTTAAACATATATATGTATCTATATCTTAGTCTATAACTCATTAGCTCCCATTGCCACTAAATCTCTCAAAGCAGATGACAACAAAATGTCACATCAGTCAATCAGCAACTATTTATTTATTTATTAAGTATCATATTTGGGTACCATCTTGGATCCAATGTGGGTACAAGTACAAAGAATGAAACAATCTCTTCTCAAGATGACTTGACCTTCTAATGGAGGAAATAAATACACATATATAGTCAGTGAGAATGAAATCTTTTTTACTGGGAAAGAAAAATAATTCAATTTACTTTTAAATGTCTCTCATAATATTGAAGCAACTCAGTTTGTGGCTTCCTCTTGCTTATTTCTGATGTTATAGTACTTAAGGGATAATTCTCTTTTAAAAAAAATTAGTTTTGTTAATATTTTTCATATATACTTATCATATAAATGGGAGATAAGTATATGTACTTCAATCATGTATAGATACGGTTCTATCATAGATGATTCTATTTTTAATACATTTACAATTATACCTATGTCCCCCATTAGAATGTTAGGTCATCTTGAGAAGAAATTATTTCATTCTTTGTATTTGTGTGTGTATATAAATATATTTATATCAAGCATAAAGTCAATAAACACAAATGTATACAAATTGGTCAAATAAAAGAACAGATGAGAATAAGGGCAATAGTGATTAAAAGGCTTCTTTCCTGCAGAAGATGGTGCTTATTTGTGTCTTAAAGGAAGGCAAAGGGAATAAAGTAATAAAGGATGTAAGACAAGTAAGAAAGAGTTAAAAATCAGGCAGCAAGCAGCCTTTATTTCTGTTTTGGGAGTAGTAAATTATGAATACATACTGTTTTACATATAAACACATATGGTGATGATTGATTGGTTTTGCTGAAGTACTTTTTTTCTTCTTTTAAAAAATCTTTGTTAGGACAGCTAGGTGGCCCAATGAATAGAGCACAGGCCCTGAAGTGAGGAGGACCCGAGTTCAAATGTGGTCTCAGACACTTAACACTTACTAGCTGTGTGACTCTGAGCAAGTCATTTAATCCCAATTGGCTCACCAAAAAAAAAAAAAAAAAAAAAAAAAAATCGTCCCATGTGTGATGGGGGACTGGCCAGCGGAGGGGTCAGTCATTAAATTATGTGTAAATTTATCCTTCCTGGAGGGTGTTCCATGAGTAGTAGTAGGTTTCCTGCCAATCTCTTTCCTGATTTAATATTTTAGAGATGGTCTCCTCAAACTTTTTGCAGGTACATTTATTTCCTTTTCAGCCTCTACTGAGCCTTTAGTCCTTCTAGTACTCAATCGGAATTTTGTCATAACACAGTCTTCATGGCCCCTCAGTCACTCATGGCTAAAAATTGGTTCCCTGAAGTTACAGTTACTAGACTGGCAGCAGTTGGGGAAAATCTACATATGCTTTTTATAATCAAGTAGATAGAGTAAATCTAAAAATGCTTAAAGGGTGAGCCCTCAGTGGCAGGTCAACCAAAACACAAAGAATATTCAACAGGTAAAGGGAAAAAGGGATATATATTTAGGGGGAAAAGTGACTTGATTAAAAAAAAATAAAAATAATATTTAAATACCAAATATCCATCTTACCCATTTCCCAAACTATCTTCTCCCAAGCTGCTAGGGGTTGGACAGTGTAAGTCCACACCCTTCTGTTGTTTTTTTAAGAAGAAATGGAAAATGGGAGTTATTGAATTACATATTAACTGAATGCCAGTAACTGAAAATTGATGTGTCCTGGAGTTGTAATGCTAAAGTATTGCCCATCTTGCTTCCTTCCAGGATCTGACAAAGAGAAAATCCTGTTGCTACTGCTTTGTCCAGCAGCACAGGTGACACTCGAATTGGTTTTTCCTCCATGTGGATTTCTTTTTTTTTTTTAGTTAGATCATGCAGTGGATAGAACATTGAGCCTAAAGCTGGGAAGACCTGAGTTTAAGTCTAGCCTTACACACACTGGACAAGTCACTTAGCCTGTTTGCCTCAGTTTCCTCAATTGGAATAATAATTAAAAAATAATAAAAGGGGATAATAAATCACTACTTCACAGAGTTGTTGTAAAAATCAAATGAGACAATATTGCAAAATGCTTAGCACAGTGCATAATAGGGTACAATATAAGTGGTTATTCCCTTCTCCTTTTCTTCTCGTTCTCACAAAAGTAATTCTCTTTTCCAAACTGGGTAAATTGAAAATTTCTAACTTATACACATGTCAGGGAGATATAGTTCCCAAAGAGAGAATGGGATAAATATGCCCCTGCCCTCAATAAAAATGCCAATTATTTAAATTAAAAGTCAAAAAGCTGCAAAAGGACTTTGTGAAGACCTTGTATGCTGCCTTTTGTTGTTCCATGGTGTTTTTATTGTTCTTGTCTCCAGAGGAGAGTGTAAGTCCTTACACAGCAGGGGAGATGTCTCATCAATCTTGAGTTATCTGTGGCAGTATCCAGGTATCCAATAAATATTTGTTGGTTGGTTAGCCTCTATCCCTACTACAATATCTCATAAAAAGCTTTACTTATGCATTAATGATTTCTGATTTTATCAATGTGAGAACTCTTTTTACTGAAGCCCTCTTGCTTGGACTGATCTCTCCCTTGTTGGAATTGTAGTGAATCCATTAATCATCAAGCATTTATCAAGCATATGCCTGGCCCCATCCTGGATTCCCGCCCTATACTGGTGGAGCCAATGAAACTATGAACTCTGCCATGCAGGGTTATCCAAGATGGACAGGTCATAATGGAGAGTTCTGACAAAAGGTGATCCACTGGAGAAGGAAATGGCAAACTATTCCAGTATCTTTGCCAAGAAAACCCCATGGATAGTAGGGCCTGCCACACTATGTAGTCCCTAGTGTCACAAGGAGTCAGATGCAAATGAACAACAAATGTGTCAGGGACTGTGATAAGTGCTAGGGCTATAAAGAGAAGAAAAATCCCAAAAAATCACTGCTCTAGAGAAGCTTACAATGTTATGGGAAGATAATAAGTGAATAACTAATTACATACAATTTGTATATATGCCTATGTATATAAATATATATAGTAGATGGAAGGCTATCTGAAAGAAAGAGAAGAAGAGGGAAAGAGAGAGAAACAGAGAGATAGAGACAGGGAGACACAGAAATAGAGACAGAGAGACACACAGAGAAAAGACACAGACACACACATAAACAGAGACAGACAGAGACAGAGAGAGACAGAGAGAGAGTCATTAACAGCTGGAAGAACCAAGAAAGATCTTCCTCAGAAGGTGGGATTTAAATGAGTCTCAAAGGAAACCAAAAATACTGAGAGAAGTTGGGAAACATTCAGTGTAAAGGTTTAAGAAATACCTTCTCCCTTGTAAGGAGCAAAAGTAAAGGGTTGCAAACCTGGATGGCTTGGAGGATGGTGGTACCCTTGATAGTTATTAGGGAAGTTGGGAAGAGGAAAGGTTTTAAGGACAAAATAATGTTCTGTTTTGGATTTGTTGAGTTTGAGGTACCTGTGAGACATTTGATTCAAAATGTCCAAAAAATGGTTTGTGATTTAGAACTGGAGATTAGGAAAGAGGATATACAGATCTGGAAATTATCTGATGATAATTGAACCTATGAGATCTGATTAATAGATGGAGTAACATAGTATAGAGAAGAAAAGAAATAGCCATAATAAGTAGGTGTGACATGAACTAAGAAGCAGCAATTGAGTAAATAGGGAAAGAACCAGGAGAGAACAGTGTCATAAAAACCTAGAAAGGAAAGAATATCCAGGAGAAGAAGCTAAAAAGTGTCAAAGGCTATAGAAAGGTGAAGAAAGACTGAGAAAAGACAATTAGATTTGTCAATGAGGAGATCTTTGGTGACCTTGGAAAGAGCAGTTTCAATGGAATGAGATTAGCAGAAAGATTTCAGAGGGTTAAGAAGAGAAGTAAATGAAAAAAAAAAAAAAAACGTGGATTGAGCTCCTTTTCTTCTCTCCTCTCCTTTCCTCTTCCCTCTCCTCTTTTCTTTCCTCTTCTCTTGTAGACACTTTAGCTTCCTTAGGGTGCATTTCAGATGCTGCCTCCTACAAAAGACCTTACTTGATCCTCCTGAGCATCATTGTTCTCCATCTCCAATTATATTTTATTCACTTATCTGTACTCTCCTCTAGCTTGATTAAAATGTTTCCTGAGGGCAGGCACTATTTTCCCCCTCTACGGACTAACACAATTCCCGACACAGTAGGAGTTTAATAAATGTTTGGTAAATTGAATAGAGTTAATTAGGAAGAAAAGACTCAACCTGGATCACAGTCATTTAAAATAGTACAAAAGAGAAAAAATACTTTGAAGAAAGATCTCTAGCTTGATTAGCTAAAATGTAATGGTAGGGGTCAGTTGAGTAAATCAATCAAATTACTCCACTTCATCTAAAGTAAGTGATAAACTACCTTTACAAGTAAGAATATTTTTTGTTGTTGAAGCAAATTGATCAAAAGCATTCCAACTAAGTGTAAAAAAACCTTGATCCATTTACATGTCTATGATGAGCTATTGGATAAACTGGAAGTGATGCTGCACAGGAAGGATGTTTGGATTAGCTAACACCCTAGATCTTCAATAAAATAGCAGACCAATGCAAAGTTGAGATAAGAATTCTAGCTAAAGGGAAGAGAATGTTCTACTTAAAACTTTTAAGAAAAGGAATGACTCAGTTAAGGATTAGGAAGGAATATCAAGAGAAGAAATAACAAGATGTCACAGATGGTGACAAGACCTTGTTCAAGAAACTATGATTCCCATTTGACTTTTACAGTGAGCCAACCTTTTCTGTATAACTTTGAAGGTCCTTTATAACCTAGCTCTACCTACTTATTCAACCCATGATCCATAACGTGCATTTTCCACTCTAGTCAGAACAGTTTGTTCAATGTCCTCTGCATATGACATATTTACTCAGGCCTCCTTACCTTTGTTGTCTCAATCCTTCATCTATACTTGATATCATGCATCCTTCTTTCATCCTGTTTAATCTTTATTGATCAAGTTCAAGACATAGTTCAAATCATACCTACTTCAAGAACCAATTTTTGACTCCTCCAACTTACAGTGATTTCTCCCTTCCCTAAATAATTTTAAACTAACCAGTATGAAGCTGTGTAAAACATATTGAATCTAGGATTAGATGACCTGGGTTAAATCTTGTCTCTTCTGTTAAGGACTTGTATGACAATGAGCAAAACTTTTAATTTCTCTGGTCTTCAATTTCCACTTCTTTAAATTAGTGAGGGTTTCCACCCCTAATTATATGATCCTATGAACTTAGCACTTGTAGTCAACAAGCATGTATTAAGTGCTTACTAATACGCCAGCCACTATTAAGCCTTGGAAATACAAATAGAAAAAAAAAAAAAAAAAAAAAAAAAAAAAAGACAGTTCTTGCCCTTCAGAAGCTTTTTTTTTTTTGCTGAGGCAATTGAGGTTAAGTGACTTGCCCAGGGTCACACAGCTAGGAACTATTAAGTGTCTGAGGCTGTGATTTAAACTCAGATCCCTCTTATTTCAGGATTAGTGCTCTATCCACTGAACCATTTAGCTGCCACCTGAAGGGAGAAAAGGAATTGAAGAAAATGGTAAATTTTGGAGAATGATGGATAGTTGGTCTAATCCCTTCCTCAAAATGATAGAATTACTTTCATATGGAATTTAGCACTTAACTAATAACTGACTTATATAATGGAAATTTAGGTAGTGTAGTACAGGGCTTCTAAAATTTTTTTCACTCACGGCCCCTTTTTGCTTGAGAAAATTTTATGTGACCCCAGGCATATAAGTATATAAAAATATACAAATTAAACATTTACTGATAATAAATCATAATTTCATTATGGTTGAGAACCACAGTTAAGGAGCTGGGGCATAGCAAATGGAGCATTGGGTCTAGAGTTAGAAAGTGCTGAATTCAAATCCAGTCTCAGACATTTACTAGTTGTGTGATCCTGGGCAAGTCACTTTACATTTATCTCAGTTCCTCATGTATAAAATGAGCTGGAGAAGGAAATGGCAAGCCACTCTCCAAATGAGGTTATAAAAAGTTGGACACAAGTAAAAAATGACCCAACAACAAAACTTAAGTTGTCCTTTAAGGTTTACAAAACATTGAAGTCAAATGATTTTGGGTCATTTGGGTCATCTGAGAATGAAGAAAAACAATCAACCAAGCATTGTCTCACAATAACCCTGTGAAGCAGCTAGGACCAGTATTAATATTTCCATTGTGCAAATAGGAAACAGGCTCAAAGAGGGTGTGTTTTACCCACTGTCTAAAAGATAGTAGGTGTCAGTGATAAAATGCAAACATAGTATTTTATTTTATTTTAATTTTTCTCTATTTATTAAGGATGTTCTAGGAACTGTGTTAGTTGCTAAAGATACAAATACATGAAAAAGAAGGACATTCTCTGTCCTCAGGGAGTTTACTTTCTAATTGAGAGACCCAACATATCAAAGGAGAATTGAAAAGGGGAACAGAGAGGGAAACATAATGGCAAAGTCTGAAGTCAGCTAGGAATGGAACGAAGGAGGTCTCAAAAGGAACTCACAAATAGGAGAAGGGGGCTGGAGTGGAGGGATGCTTCAGCGTGAGAAGGCCAGTGGGTGAAAGATGGGTGCTTGGGCTTTCCTCTCAGAACTCATTAATGGGAGAAGTGGCCTGAAGGAGAGAAGTCTGCAAGTAGCTGAAGGTAAGGATTTTGGTTCTAAAATGAGTTTTCTTTCTACCATGTTATTATTGTTTGATCATAGCTGACTCTTTATAATGTCATGGCCTTGTCTGTGGAGTTTTCTTGGCAAAAATAGTGGAGTGGAAAATATACCTTTTTTTTTTAAACAGATGAGCAACCAAAACAAATAGGGGTTGAGTTGCCCAAGGTCTAGAATTAATAAGTATCTGAATCCAGTTGTGAACTTAGCTCTTCCTGATTTCAGGGTCAATGCTCCATCCACTGAACTACCTAGCTGCCCTTTTTTCTACCATACCAGGTTGCTACCCTTTTTAGTCATCTATGTAATTATTTAATACGTATTGGTCTTATTTCTTGAATTAGATATTAATTTCATTGAGAAAAGAAATCATCTGGCCAAAGCTTTTTAAACTGCAGCCATGACTTCATATGAGGTCGTAACTGAATATGGAAATCATGACATGATGACTTGTTATCAGTAAATGTTTGATTTGTATTCCTGTTTTATATACCTATGTACCCAGGATCATGTAAAATTTCTTAGGTGAAAAGGGGTCACAAGTGGGAAAAGTTTAAAAAGTCATGTATAGGGCCCTGAATTTGGAGGCAGCAAATCGTGGGATTTGAACTGAGCCTTGAAAGGTAACAAGGAATACAGGCTATAGAAATGAGACGAGAAAACATTCCTGACATGGGGGACAAACAGTGAAGATGCACTGAGCTAGGAAACTGGGTACCCTGTTCCGGGAACAGAAAGGAAGCCAGTACTGCTGTTCTCAAACAGTGAGTGCCTTGGGCATAAAATGCAATCTTCTCAGTAGTTCTAGTTGATGACATATAGTACAGGTCTCTGTAAGCAATGCACATCACTTTGGGGCTGTTGACCAGGTCTTCCACATCTAGAATCCATTTGTATCAATCAGGTGTCTCATGTTATTACTCTAATTTCCTATGACCTTGACAGAAAACAATAATAGCCAGAACCTTCTTCTTAAAGTAGGGAGGCAGAAAGAGCAGTCTGAGAAAGCCAGGCCAGGAAAATACATATTTTTATAAACCAGAGCAGGACCCTCTCATTATTCCACCTTCCCAGAGTGAACCTGATCATGTTTTATTCATCGAAAATATAGATTTTTATTGTTCTTCCTTTTCTCTTTAACAGCAGTGATTCTGCCCTGATCTGGCATGGCAATCTAGTTCATTTGTCCCTCAGGAGGGCTTTCTCCCCCTTTTCTCCCCCCCACTGCTCTACTCCATTTCTGCCAGCTGCTCGTTGCATTGTCTGGGCTGCAGAACACCACTGCTGTGATCGAGGGACTCCCTTGGCTGGGGAAGGGGGGTTTTGTTTCTTATTATCCAAGGCAGTTAGTATGGGTAGAAGGATGGTGAAATAAAAAGGGAGGAAATGACATTTAGAATGCACATGGATTACCCATTTGTTTGGTCCCAAGGAACCACGTCTTCTCTCTGTGTATGTAATTTATGGACTCCGGGGTCTGTGGCAGTTGCTTAGTGGCACACATGTTGCACTAGAGGAGTGAGGCACGTGTGTGTGAAGGACAAAGGCAGAAGGGAGGGAGGGCCTTGGGTCTAATTCTTCCTGGGTCAGTGTCCTCCTCCAGAGGCAGAGCTCTTATTGTCTCCCTAGGCTAAGTCAAGATGAAAAGAATTGGCTTTGAAGCCCCTTTAAAGGGGAGTAAAAGTAAAAACAAACAACACCTTCCTGCTCCTGTTATCCCCATCCTTCTCACCAAAATACCCATCAACACATTTTCACCTCCTTCCTCTGGTCTGGATAATTGTCTCTCTAGTTGTGCTGAGATGTCTGAAAGAAATTCTATGGTTCTAGGGGGAGAAGAATTTGGGGAAGAAAACAAGCTTTTGAACTTAGAGGCAGCTTTACACTTCCATTTATCAGATGGAAAAACTGATCAAAAACGTAATAAAAAGGTTACCAGGGTCTAAAGTCAGATGGAATCTTACATCCCCTACATCCCCAAGTCTGGAACCTTCACCTGAGAATTGATAATGAGAAGGAAATAAATAATATATCTGTACTGCAATGAACATAAGTGTCCAGAGATCAGCGTAGATATGGATATCTATGCAATAATAATCTTTTACTTAATGCAGAACCTAACTATGCAGCAATCCCACCTCCCCAGAACATTAGTCAAGAACAAATAAGATCTCTGAGCATCCAAATATATGTTACAAAGTCCATGTACTAAAACATTTTGAAGCTATTTTTAAGGTAGCTAAGAATTGGAAATTGAGGGGATGCCCATCAATTGGGGAATAGCTGAACAAGTTGTGGTATCTGATTGTAATAGAATATTATTTTGTTATAAAAAATGACAAACAGTATGATTTCAGAAAAACTTGGAAAGATTTACACGAGCTGATACAAAGTGAAGTGAGGAGAATCAGATGAATTTTGTGCATACTAACAATAATATTGTATGAGGAAGAATTGTAAATGACTTGACTATTTTCAGTGATATAATGATCCAAGAAAATGCCAAAGGATTCATGATGTGAAAAATGCTATCCACCCCCAGAGAAAGACTTGAAGTTGTCTAAATATAGCCTGAAATATACACTATTTTTCATTTTCTTTCCTTCTTCCTTTTCTTTCCTTCTTCTTCTTTTTCTTCTTCTCCTCTTTCCTCTTCCTCTTCTTCTCCTCCTTCTGTTTCTGCTTCTTCTCCTCCTCCTCTTCCTCCTTCTTCTTCTACTTCTTCTTCTATTGCTTCTTCTTCTTTTACTTCTCTTTTTTCTCCTCCTTTTTCTTTTTTCTTTCTCTCTCTTATCTTAGGTGTTCTTACACAAAATGACTAATGGAGATAAATGTGTTACATGATTGCACATGTATAACCCTATATTATATTGCTTGCCATCTTGGGGAGGAGAGGAAAAAGGGAAGGATCAAAAACAATGAATATTAGAAATTGTTTTTACATGTAATTGTGGGGGGCATAAAATATAATTTAAAAAAACCAAACCAAAGTCCTTGTACCAGAAAATTTATGCCCTTTAGCATGGGCAGCAGCCTGGCACACAGGATGGAATAGTGGCCTCAAAAACCAGGAAAACCTGGGGTTTAAGGCCTGCTTCTGGCCCATACTGGCTATCCAATCCTGGGCAAGTCACTTAACTTCTCAGTGTTATAGGCCCCCCTCTAGAACTGTATTGAGGAGCTTCCCACATCAATAAAATCTCAAGTCCAGTCTTCATCCTATTCTGTTTGAGAATCATTCCCAGAGACTCTAAGCTTGTGATAATCAAGAATTGTATCCTCAGTGTCCGGCACAGTGCCTCAGAAACAGGATATATACAATAATTACAACAGTATCAATGGAAAGAACAACAAAAACAAAACAATCAAAACTGTATGCTTCAAAATTATCATGAAAAAACTTGAGAAACATGGAGGAAACAAAGGAGAAACATGAGAAGGCATTTCTTCTTGCTTCTTTGCAGAGATAAAAGATTACAGTCACAGAGCATATAATGGCAGACTTTTTCAATATATTATATAGTTTTGCTCAGGTATATGCTAGTAAATGTTTGACAACCAGTTCTCTAAAAAAACCAAAACCAAACCTAAAAACACCAAACCCCCAAAACATGCTGAACACATTTAAATTTAATCTGTAATATCACCATCTTCTCCATAGCTTTCTTAAGTCTAGAGAATCAATAAAATAATACATCAATAGCTGATTTGTAGCCTTTGACAATTTCTGAAATGTAAATGCTGACAATGAAAATTTAACAGAAAACTATGTTAGGTAGCTCCAGCTTATCACTGGTTTCCTGAAATTTTCCTCCCTCTTGTTAATTTTTTTTGGAGGCATTCAGGACATGGTTATCTAAGTAGGGGAGATTAGAGGGATATGTAGGGAATTATAGGTAAAGTAAAAAAATGAAATATATTAATAAAATTATTTTAATGTGATTTTAAGAATTATTTTAAAATATTAAAACAAAATTTAAAAATTCTAGCTTGTGAATATTATATAGCTTATATTAGCTTCTTTCCCATGTCCTATTCATGAGATGCACTTTATATCTTGAACCTGTTTGAGCAACTATGATCTAACAATCAATAACATTTTAAAAGTACCTACTATGTTCCAAACTCTTTACTAGTTTTGGGGTATACAAAGATAATAAATGACAGTTCTGCCTTCGAGGATCTGATAGGATGAGTATCACATCAACTGACTAGTAAAAACAAATTACTGATTTGTTTTGGATTGCTAAAAGCGAACACACTGACACCAGTGAGAAGTGAAAACTGATCACAAACAATTACCATCAGCAGGAGAGGTGGGGGAGGAGGAGACTATCCAAAATATAACTTGAAATTTTAGCAATCTGAGGCTATTGAGTGAAAATAAGGAACAAAAGGAACAAAAATTGCTATTTACTTCAATATTCCTATGAGGGCATCAAGAAAGATTTAAATTAATATTCAGTGTGTCTTATTTAAGAAATCAGGGAAATCAAATACAACATAAAATAGATTTGCATGAAATATGAATTGGGCATGCTATTAAAATACTAGAAAAAGAGGGAATTAAAAATCCCCAATTAAATACTGAAATGGAAATCCTGAAAATCAAAGGAGACATTAATAAAATTGAAGGTTAAAAATGAACAAATAAATAAAACTAATAGCCAGTTTTATGAAAAAGTCAACAAAATAGATGTCATTAGCATAGATGGCTAATTTCATTAAAAAAGAAGAAAAAAGTATCAAAATTAAAAGAGAGAATGCACCATCAATGCAGATGCAATTAATACAATTATTAGAAGTTATTTTGCCCAATTACATATCAATTTAACTAAGTAAATTGATGAATATTTACAAAAATATCAACTGCTCAGATAAACATAAGAGGAAATAGAATACTTAAACTTTCTATCTTAGGAAAAGAAATTGAATAAGTTATATCAGTGAGCTCCCTAAGGATAAAAAAAAAAAAAAAAAATCACGAGGACCAGATGGATTCACAAGTGAATTCTACCAAACATTTTAATCTTACTACTATATAAAACACTTGAAAAAATAGATAAAGAAGGAGTCCTACCAAATTCCTTTTAAGACACAAATCTGGTTTTAAACCTACCAGAGGAAGAAAACTATAGACCAATTTCCCTGATGAATATTGAGGCTACAATTTAAAATACTAGCCAGAAGATTATAGCAATATATCACAAATTTCATAGACATGACCAGGTGGAATTTATGCTAGGAATGTAAGGCTGATTCGATATTGGAAAACTATCAGCATAATTGGCATATCAATAAGATATCCAACAAAAATCATATAATTATTTCAATAGATTCAGAATAAAAGCTTGTAACAAAATGTAATACTCATTTCTATAAAAAAAAACACTCTAGAACTCATAGGAATAAATAGAACTTTCCTTGACATAATAAGTATAAATCTAAAATTAACAGCAAGTATAACTGTAACAGGGATAAACTAGAATCCTTCCCATATCAGAGGTGAAATAAGGCTACCTATTATCACCACTTTTATTCAATATTGTACTAAAAATGTTAGCTGTAGCAATAAGAAAAGAAATTGAAGGAATAAGAATAGGCAACAAAGAAACAAAACTATCATTCTTTGTAGATGATATAATAGTTACTTAGCGAATCCTGGAGAGACAACTAAAAAATTAGTGAAATAATTAACCACTTTAGCAAAGTTGCAGGATATAAAATAAACCTACATAAACCATCAGTATTTCTGTATTTTACCAACAAAGCCAAACAGCAAGAGGTAAAAAGAGAAATTTCATTTAAAATAACTGAAAAACAATATAAAGTATTTGGAAGTCTACCTGTCAAGACAATCCTGGGAATTATATGAACACACAAAATACTTTTCATACAAAATCACATCTAAACAACTGGAAAAATATTAATTGCTCAAGGATAGATCAAACCAATGACAACTCTACCTAAATTAATGTATTTGGTGCCATTTTTCAAACTTTTTTTTCTAAGGTGCTTTAACATTAATATATGTTGAAAAGCTTTAGCAAACTTTGCAGAAAATCATTGGAGGGCACTTTCATGATCATGAGATTGAAGTTAAAGCAAAAGTGACCAGAATTTCATCGCTTATAGTTTAAATGGGTGTTCTTTGAACTCTACTATCCTCTTTTAGGATGGTTTTGGTTGAGTGACTTTCTTCACATAATAGACTCTTAGCCAGTTAACAGACTGTTTTGACAATCATTTTTACAAAACATTCTTCTTGTTCTGTTCATTTCACTTTGCATCAATTTATATAAATCTTCAGGTTTTTCTGAACCTATCTTGTTCATCATTTCTTACAGCAGAATAGTATTCTGTCACAATTATGTTCACAACTTGTTCAGTCAGTTCTTAGTTGATGGTATCTCTTTCTAATTCTTTGCTACTACAAAAAGAGCTTTTTGCACAAATAAATCCTTTTTCTTTTCCTTTGCTCTCTTTAGATACAACAATATTGGAAGGATCATCATCTGTGAAAGACTTACCTACCCTGATCCTGATCCAGACAATGATCCAAGACAATTCCAAAGGACTGATGATGAAAAATGCACCTACAGAGAGAAAATGGATGGCATTGCGGATAGCATGTTTTTAAAACTTTATTTTTATTGTTTTCTTTTGTGTTGTCTTTGGTAATATATCTAATATGGAAATATGTTTTGCATGACTTCACATGTATATCAAATATCTGAAAGGAACCATAAATGATGGAGACATATCAATGCTAAACATATATCCATCAAATGACAGAGCATCCAAATTCTTTTTTAAAAGCTAAATGAATTGCAGGAGAAAATTGACAAAATATTTGCATTTCTTCTCAATGTACTTCTCAAATTATTTTGTCTTATTAGTAACAAACATGCTTTATTTGGTCTCATAACAGTTATATAATTTTGTTAAGAATAAGATTATTGAATATGCTTCTTTATTTTAAAAATATTACCTTATTCTTTTTTGTTTTGTTTTTCAGGATGGTACAAATATGGAAACTTGTTATATGTGACTTTATATTATATGTTTTCTATTTCTTGCCTTTTCAATGGGTGGGGGAGGAAGAGAATTTCGAAGTGAAAAAATAAAATTGAATGATAAAAATTTTGTTATAGTTATATTAATATATATATATATATAACTATAATAATAGTTATATTGCTCTAGAACCAGGAGATCATTATACATGGCAAGAAGAAAATTATATGATGATCAGTTCTGATGGGCATGGCTCTCTTCAACAATGAGATGATTCAGATAAGTTTCAATTATTTAGTGATGAAGAGAGCCATCTACACCCAGAAAGAGGACTGTGGGAACTCACAACATAGCATTTTTACTCCTTTTGTTATTGTTTGCTTGCATTTTATTTTCTTTCTCATTTTTTTCTGGTTTAATTTAATTTTTCTTGTGCAGCAAGATAATTGTATAAATATGTATGCATATATTGGATTTATGCATATATCTTCCATACTACAGCCCCCTTCTCACCTGAGAATTTCTACCATGTTTAACATATATTGGACTACTTGCCATCTAGGGGAGGGGAGTGGGGAAAGGGGAGAAATTGGAACACAAGGTTTTGCAAGAGCTAATGTTGAAGAATTATCCACGCATATGTTTTGAAAAATAAAAAGCTTAAAAAATAGTTATATTGCTCTAATATAATGTTCTGAATTCACTTCATTTCAATATTGTGTTTAAAGGGTTGAGTTGGCTAAAAATGATTTTTTACAAAGATATATAAGGGAAAAAAATCCCAAAGACATATGAAGTCAAATGAAAAATTCATTATTTGCTATGCTTACTAAACAATGATATTAATTTTCACTCCCCTCAACAATTATGCAAAAAAAAATGTTTAAATTTGGCTGGTAATTTCTTTTTTCCCTGATAAAGGGGGATAAAGGGAGATGGCCCCTAGGTTTTAAATCCCAGATATGAAGAGTAGCTATTTCAAATGAGAAGGGGGCTGTAGTATGGAAGATTGTAAGATATGTTGATAGATATCTTGATTTCCTCATGGTGGTAGGCTTCATTTGTTTCCAAACCATCTTACGTGATGGAAGTGGAAGGGGAAGGATGGAAGGTTCAGTCTTAGGAATAGGGTTTCAAGCAAAAGAGAGTTCTGTCCTTGAGTATTTGAGCCTCTAGCCCACAGAGCCTAGTCAAAAAACTTCCTTTTTTTCCCCTGGAGGTAGGGAATAAATAGCAAAGGAGAAAACATCAAGGGGCTCAAGCGTAAGGAACTTGGACTAGGAAACATACAATGTGCAAGTATTTTAGGGAGAAGAAAAAGAGAGAGAATGAGATGTAAGATATCTGTTTGCCCACCTACCTATCATGTAGTAGACAGTCCAATGTCAACCATATTGAACAAAGATTGGGAGGAGGGTAATAGAAGCAAGCAGTGTCTATAAGCAACTATGCTGCTCTCCTCAGTGGTCTTTTTTGGTTGAATTTTGTGTACTGATAATCTTGCGGGTCTTTTTGTTTTTTTTTTATTTAATTTAATTTTTCAATAAATACAAATATTTTTTTTTCACTTACATCCACTCCCTACTGAAAAGAAAGAAAGAAAACTCCCTAGTAACAAATTTGCATAATCAAACAAAAGAAATTCCTGCATTGGCCATGTCCAAAAATACTTTGTACCCTGAGTCCATAACTACTCAGAACTAGGTAGCATACTGTATCACTAATCCTTTGGAATTGTTGTACATCCCCTTTAGGGGCCATCAATCTAGTCCAACATCTCTCCCTCTCCCCTTAATTTTACATATGAGGAAACTGAGGCTCAGAGAGAATGAATGATTTACTAACAATCACACAGATAGGAAGAGGCAGTGTCTGCATTCCTTTGAAGGAATATAATCTTTTAACACTTAAATCAGTTGCCTTTTCTGATGCAATGTTTTCTGCTGTGCTGATTCTTTCTCCGGTTAATAATTTTACTCCTATTGTGGAATGAGGGTAGGAGGTAAGGGGTTGGTAGTCATCTCTCTGCAAACAATAAAGTAACTTTGAAGAAAATAGTGGAGAATTTACCAGCCCACATACAATTTTGTTTTATTTTTATCCATCTGCTCTCCCTTAAAGCAATATACTGAGGAGTTAAATAAATTAAACATTTTCTACATAACCCTTTTTTATTTATGTTTACCAAATTTGGCAAGATAGTATTTTGACTTCTGGTAGTCATTATTGATGCCCTGTTTGAGATTTTTTTTAAAAGGCTTCATTAGTTTTCCAAAATGTTCATTAGACTGAATGAAAGATTAACTACAAATATATATTGCAAAATAAAATATAGATCAGAGATATAACTAGTATTTCTGGTGCCTAGGATATCACAAGAGGAATGTGTCTTCAATCAACAGCAAAAATTAAGTACTTTCCATGTGGCAAGCCTTGGGATACAAAAGAAAAAAAAAATGAATCTATGTCCTCAAAAAGCTTATTTTCTTTAGGGGGATAAAACATGTAAAATAAAAAATTTTAAAGTAAATCCAGCTGTGAGGGTGGGAAAATAACCCAACACATAAGGAAACCATGAATGGAAATCCCAGATCATCAGAGGTTCCCTACCCAGAAAGGGAGTAAGTTGGGGCCAGGAGAGGCCTGTGGGAGGGAACTGAGACGTCTAGTAACTTCCTACTTAAACTAATTATTCTTGCTAAGTAGGTGCTAAGCTCAGTTATTCATTCATACCTGCTGAAGGAACAAGTGCAATTATTACATTCTAAATTCCTACATTTTTGCACCCTTGAACATATTTTGAAGGTCCCCCTCTCAGTTATGACTCTCCCATAGCTATAACTCATTACTTCCAACTGGGTATGACTTTTTGAAAGAAAAATTTTTCTTTGTGGACTTAGACTTTCCAAAATAAAACATTCCTCAATATGGAGATTGTGAGAGAAATTCCCTTATCTGGCTTTAAGTCATGAGGTTGTGGTAATCTATTCTACTGACAAGTGAAAAACAGTGGCTTGAAAATTCCTTTAAATAACTAAAAGCAATAATAATAACAATGATTAAACAAGACAGGAATGTTGAAGTCTCTGTCCTCCTGGCTCAGGAATGAGTCTTGCTAAAGTATCTATCCAGCCTTAGCAAGAATAATCACATTAATCCATATAGGCAATTCATATGACTCTGGAATCAGTTGAAAGAATTTGAATGAGAAAATCTGTAGAGGAAGCAGCAAACTCTCTTGGAAAGAGTTAGATTTGGTGTCAGGAAGATATAGATTCCAATCCTGCTGCTGACACTCATTCTATAAGGCTAAGGTATGACGGACTTGCCATTTGGAATTGATGGAGCTTTCCTGTACTAATGAAATCATAGCTTCTAAATCAAACAGTTATCTCTTGCTTCTCTCCTATTCAACTTGCTTTATATCCTAGGTCCAGTCTATTATTAACTTGTCCTCTCATATCTTTCCTCTATTTGGTTTCTGTAACTATAAACAGAGGGTCAATCAAAGCTAATTCTCCCAGTTCCACACAGGGATTCTGAAGGATTAATGAGTACTAAACACTTTAAGCTTTTTGGTGCTAGGTGCTACATAAATATAAAGCATTATTGTAGCACCCAGCTTCTATTTATCATTAGGTTGCTATATTGCCCTTGGAGCTTCTCTCACCAGTTAATTCCATGAAGAAGTGGTGTATGACTAAGAACCACAAAATGAAGGGAACCTTTGATCTGGAAAGTATATGTTTTCAAAAACTGATCTTAGTTAAGGAAAACCAATTGCCTCCTTTCTGAGTTTTTTCGGGGACCTAAGCATTAGGGAAGGCAAGACAATGTTTCCTTCAGTTGTTACTCCATCAGAGAAATTTGTTATCCAGAAATCAGGGCAATTTAAGCCAGACTCTAGAATCAACAGACCTGGAGGGTTTTTGTTTGTTTTTGTTTTTGCTTTATCTGTAATAGTGCTTTACTTTGTATTTCAAAGTATAAAGAGAAAAAGGTAAGAGCTGATGAAAATTTTTAACTTAAAGTGGCTTCAAATATATTCACAGATGAGGGAATAGGATTTGGGAAAAGGAAGGGAATAAGCATTTAATAAGAATCTACTAAGTGCTAGGCACTGTACTAAGTACTTTATAATATTATTTCTTTTGATCCTACCTCTCTATTTGAGGCAAATTGAATTGTTCAAGGATAGTAGTGGCAAAGCTAGAATAATAAATAGCTAGTATTCATATAGTGCTTTATGATTTGCAAAGCACTTTGCAAATTTCTTATTCTAAACCTAAAACAGGTCCTCACAATGATCCTGGGAGGTAAAGACAGAGGTTAAGTGATTTGCTCAGGGTGTCACAACTAATAAATACTTTGAGGTGGGATTTGAACTCAGTTCTATTCTAACTCCACATCTAATACTCTATCCACTGTACCACCTACATTAAAGCCAAGGTCTCCTATATATAAACAAATTATTCTTTTTTTTTTTTTCCCTAAGGCAATTGAGGCTAAGTGACTTGCCCACAGTCACACAGCTAGGAAGTAGAAGTGTCTGAGATTAGATTTGAACTCGGGTCTTTCTGACTTCAGGGCTGGTGTTCTAGCTACTGTACCACCTAGCTGCCCCAACAATTATTCTTTCCATTTAGATTTTGGATTCTCATAGTCTGAATTCACCTTACTCTATTTCTCAAATTCTGATCAGCTTATCAATTAAACATTAAATACTAAAAAAAGAAAAAAAATTTAATACTAAATATAGAATGCAAGAGATATTGTGGTATTGGGAAGACCCAAGTTCAATCCCATTTCTGACACATATTCTAGGCAAATCATTTCATCTTTCTATTCTAGGTGGATCTTTCTGTTCTGGACTGAGAGACCTGGATTTGAATTTCAGCTACCTTTCCTCTCTTGAATGATCTCAGGCAAATTACTTACTTCTGACTCTTAGAATCTCTGAATCTCTTCAAAGCTTAACTTCACTTTCATAAGATCTTTTCTGATCTTCCTAGCTTGTCATACCACCCCTGCTTCTCCTGCCCTTCACCCACAACAAATGAATCACCTTGTTTTTATGTTAAATAGAGAGATAGCAGGGTGTGGGGCAGGGCTTTCCAACATTTTCCAGCTGTAGTACCCCTTAACTTTTGGTAAAAACCTTCCCACTCAATATAAAAAAAATTCTAGATTAATTTTTATAAGTAAAACTTTTTTGGGCTTATAATAAGATTTTTAGCATGATAAGTGTAAGGGTGACTAGATGACAGAGTGGATAGAATGAATACCAGCTCTAGCATCGGACTCATCTGCCTGAGTTCAAATGTGACTTCAGATACTTACTAGATATGTGACCCTAGGCAAATCACTTAACTGTTTACCTCAATTTTCTTGTTTGTAAAACGAGCTGAAGAAGGAAATGGCAAACTACCTTTTGCCAAAATATCTTTGCCAAAAAACTACAAACAAACAAACAAAAAAACAAAAACAGATAGGTTCAGGAAGAGTCAAACATGACTGAAAAATAACTGAATAATAAAATAGTTAAATGTTTATTTATCTGTCCCATCCATCATTTCCTCCCACTGATACTATTACTTTGCAAGTTTCAATAAGACAGAATAAATAATCACCTATTATTTCCCATAAACTCTTGACAAAATTCTTATACTCACCAAGGATATGTATATATAAAGTCGAGAATTCCTTCTCTAATGGGTAGAAATCTGGCCTCCGAGTAGGAAGACCTAGATTCATAAATTTGCTGGTAAATATTTAGCATCTTGTTCTCTAGGAGAAAAATATAGATAGACATACTCTTGACTTTAATTTGCATTATTAACATTTTCTACATCATTTTCTTAATTCTAAAAAATAAAAAAATCAAGAAATTAAGTCCTGATTTTTAATTTGTTGATTTCCAGGATATAAATACTCACATTGAAAATTTAACAACCAACTCATAGCTGGTTAGAGTTGGTGCCAACATATCCCTGTCTACATTCAAGCCCTATCTTTGGTACATACTGGCTAAGTCACCCTGGAAAAGTCATTAACTTCTTATTGTACCAAGTAATTGCCTAAAACCATTGCAAAGTAGATAGCCATCCACATTGATAGATAAGGCTTCTTCATCTGGGAGTTCCCTAGACTAATCAAATAGGTAATATTATTTCCCCCAATACAATATGAGATCTCTGAGAACATGAAAGCAAATGAGTTTCATTTTTGGACTTACAACCTAAATGCCTGGCATTTTCCTTGCCAACTTTTTAAATTTTGTTTTTGTGAAGTTTTCAATCCCCCAATTGTTTCCAATTGGGATTAAGTGACTTGTCTAGAGTCACACAGCTAGAAAGTGTTTAAGATCTGAGGCTGGATTTGAACTCAGATCCTTCTGATTCTAGAGCTGGTATTCTATCCTCTGCACCATCTTGCTGCCCCTTCCCTGCCAACTTTGGATGACATTAAGGTCACCATTTCTACTAGCAGAAATACCACTATACCTGACACACAATGGGTGCTTAATAAATACTTGCCAATTTACTGATTGATATTTCATGTTTGGTGATTTGGTGAAAAGAAGTTATAGACATGAAGAAAAGGAAGTGAAAATAATTGGCTAAAACATAAAGGATTTTGATGCTCTACCTTACTAAGCCCCATTCTGATAGAGTTGGGTATATTTTTGGGGTATCTAGGTATGTGTTGTAACATAGTGGAAAGACCAAGGGTCTATGTTGAAGTCTCAATTCTAATATTATTAGCTATATTATTGCTGTTAAGTCACTTAAGCTTTATAAAATTCAGTTTTCTCACTTATAAAATGTGAGTGATATTGCTATTGAAACTAATGTGCATATAATTCAATCTGATTCAAAGAAAATAATCAATTAATCAAAACACATTTATTCTAAGCCTTACTGGATGCTCAGGCATCTAGGCATTAGAGAAACAAATATAAAAATGATTTAACTGTTGTTCAGTTGTATCTGACTCTTCATGACTCCTTTTGGATTTTTTTTTGGGGGGAGGCAAAGATACTGGAGTGGTTTGCCATTTGCTCATCCTATAGATGAGGAAACTGAGGCAAACAGGGTTAAGTGACTTGCCTAAGGTCACACAATTACAAAGTATCTGAGGCCAGATTTAAACTCATGAAGATGACTCTTCCTGACTCCAAGTCTGGCACTCTATCCACTATGCCACATAGATGGCCCTTTAAAAATAACAATAGATAAACAATAATAACAATAAGCAACAAATAAAAACCATCCTTTTGCTGAAAGATGGGATAAAACATATTCACATATAGCTAAATTAAAGTTAGATACAAAAGAAAAACAAAGTGATTTTTGGGAATGGGTCAATAATGGCTTAGGAAAAGCCTCTGGAAGGAGGTATCATTTACAATGAATCTTAAAGGGAACCGGGAGTTCTAAAAATCAGAAGTGAAGAGAGGATATCTCAGGCATGGAGGATGAATTACACAGTCACAGAGGTGGGAGATAGAATTTTGTGTACCAGAAATAGCATATTATGTAAAGGTACTAAAGGGAGAACAAAGATAAATAGAATTATAGGTCTTACTATAAATAAAGTATTTACTGTCTAATGTTGAGAAAAAAAACAAGCACATAGTAACTATAGCAAGGAAGATTAAGAGAACACAAAGGATAAGTTCAATTAGCCAATAAAAATTTATTAAAACAAATATTATACGCAGAGCATAATGTTAAGTGCTGGGATACAAAGAAAAGCAAAAAACAGCCTTTGGCCTCAAGGAGCTCCAAATGTATTGGGGATGGAAAGTGTTGTGAAAAATTTGAGAAGTGATGTCAATTTCACCTGAGGAAAAGACAGGGTGAGTATTGTGAAAAGAAAGGTTTTAAAAGGGTAGTATTTGATATAAAAATGACTCCTCCCCCCCAAAAAAAATTCAAAAAAATAAAGTAAAAAAAATTATGTTTCAATCTGTATTCAGACACAATCACATTTTTCATCATAAGTCCTTCAAGTAGTCTTGGATTCTTGTATTTCTGAAAATAGCTAAGTCATTCATAACTAATCATTTTAAATTATTGCTGTTATTTTGTACACTGCATATTTCACTTTGCAACAGCTCATGTTAAGTCTCCAGGTAATTCTAAGAACAGCTTGCTTGTTATTTCTTATAGCACCATAGTATTCCATCATAATCGTATGCCAAAATTTGTTCAGCCATTCCCCAATTGATGGGCATCCCCTCAATTTCCAATTCTTTGCCTTGAGGAAAGAGCTGCTATGAGTATTTTTGTGAGGGTAGTATTTGAGTAAGGCATTGGAGAACATGAGCAACTGCAACAAAATGAGATATGGGAGAGTCCATTCCAGGCATGGAGACGGTACAAGAAAGAACAGAAAAGGGCAAGAAAAGAAGAGAGGCAAAGAGGAGTCCAGGTTTTCTGGAATATATTCAGTGGGAAGCAATAAATACACATTAAAAGGTAGCTTGTAACCAGATCATGGAAAATCTTCTGTAGATAACTAATTAGCCATCTAGATATAAATATTTCTAGATAGATATTATATTTAAGTTGTCAGTTGAATTCTTTTTGCATCCACATCAGTCTTTCAGACAAATTTCATTTTTCTTCCTTATTGGAATTAATTCCCTTTGTGTCTTTTGAATTAAATTCTTAAGTATCTCCCCTCCTTCCAGGTCTGACTTTCCCTAAAACATTTTACTCCATATAATCCTAGAATTTTTTCCCTCTAAATCTTTTGAAATCTACTTCTCCAAAATCTAACGTCAATGTCAGACCATAACTGATTTCTTCTCCTCTGTCATAAACTCTAGGATAGAATAATCCCTTTTCCTCAGGAGTCCCATCACTTCCATCCCAGCTTCTCCCTATTGGTGAAAAGCAGATCTTCTCTTAAAGAAGGGAAAGGGACTTGTATGTGCAAAAATGTTTGTGGCAGCCCTGTTTGTAGTGGCTAGAAACTGGAAATTGAAGGGATCCCCATCAACTGGAGAATGGCTGAATAAATTGTGGTATATGAATGTTATGGAATATTATTGTTATGTAAGAAATGACCAACAGGATGATTTCAGAAAGGTCTGGAGAGACTTACATAAACTGATGCTAAGTAAAATGAGCAGAACCAGGAGAACACTATACACTTCAACAACAATACTACATGATAATCAATTCTGATGGACATGGCTCTCTTCAACCATGATAGGATCCAAATAAGTTCCAATTGATTAGTAATGAACAGAACCAGCTACACCCAGCAAAAGATCACTGGGAAATGAGTATGGATCACAACATAGTATTTACACTCTTTATGTTATTGTTTGCTTGCATTTTTGTTTTTCTTCCCAGGTTACTTTTACCTTCTTTCTAAATCCAATTTTTTTGTGTAGCAAGACAACTGTATAAATATGTATACATATATTGTACAGATTTTAAGATATTTAACATGTATGGGACTATCTGCCATCTAGGAGAGGGGATGGGGGGAAAGAGGGGAAAAGTTGGAACAGAAGTTTTTGTAAGGTTCAATGTTGAAAAATTATCCATGCATATGTTTTGTCAATAAAAAACTATAATAATTAAAAAAAAAAACTGCAGGTGCCTTCAAAAAAAAAAAAAAAAGACAATCAGATCTTCTATCACAGATTCTAGTCATGAGTTTAGTCCATTAAACCCTTCCTATTCAATCCTTTACCCTACCCACCTCTATCTCTAAATCTCTCTCTATCTCTAAATCTCCTTTTGAAACTGTGAGGTTTTTCTACTGACTCATTTTAATTTTGTCTCTTGTAAATTTATTGTCTCTGTTGCAAGGGTGAAGAAAATATAGTCTATGCTCCCATAGTCTTTAGTTTCTTGCTAAAGACTTCATAATGGCTTGCAGTTTTTTTGTTTAGTTTTCTTATGGAAATACCATTTGTGCCCATGTGAATCATTGTAAATAGTTGGTTATCATCCATTTTGATAAGTCTTGGGAGGTTCTGCATTATTTCTTGGTTATGTGCCCAAGCAAGACAACATGCTTCTCTATTGTTGTCATCAGGTTGATAAACGGCTGACTCAGTCTCCTTGAGCAGGGAATCACCATCTATTATTACTCTTCCTTTCTTCTCTGCCTCTTACTGGGTGATCTCTCACTTAAAAACTTCTGTGACTCTGCTGTATCATTCTTTGAAGGATTAGCAGCCGCTCCTGGAGTGAAGAACCTTAAATCCTTTTTTAAAAGATGAATTGTAGCGTCTAATTCCATTCCATTTTCCTCTGTGTAACATTCTTCCTTTATCATCCTGCAAAATGATCCACCTCATCTTCTCTCTCTCCCCACCTTCTCCTCTCTCCCCATCTTTTCCTAAAGTCTTCCCTTTTTAGAATGCTTTATTCTCTATTATAGTCTAGAGAGTAGAGTGAGCATCTTGGGAGTCCCTTTACCCAAAGCTTAGCACAAGTATGGTATATGGCATATGGTATATATTTAATAAATGTTTGTCAATTGATTTATTCTTCTCCTAGAAGGTGATAAGCCTACATTTAGAAAATGTTTGATAATGTTCAATATTATCAAATAAACAAATGTTTAACAATCAACTCTCCTGTATGTAGGGAGAGCAAGGGAAGATGTATGCATGACATACTTAAGTTTGTTACATTAGTAACATTTGTTCCATCATTTTCTTAAATCTAGACAATCAGCAAAACAATAAATCAAGTCCTGATTTGTAGTTTACTGATTTCCAAAGTGTAAATGTTTGCATTGAAAATGTAACAATAGATTCTTAGAAGCTGGTTCCATCTGGCTTCAGTACACCCCTGGATAAGAGTCAGAGTTGAGACAGAAATACTAATATTATACACACTACTTGTGGGTGTTTACACCTCAGTGCTAAGCACCTGGTTAAATTTTGTTTATAGCCAATTATCACCTCTTAATAAGATAATTACAACTTCTTTCAAGTTCCTTTCCTTTGTCCACAGTCACAAATCTCTTCAGGCTTGTACCAACATGTTCTCTGCTTCTCCAGTTTACCTTACTCACCAATCCATTCACCAATTCACCAATTTTTTAACCCTAAAAATTTATAGTCTAAATTATCCCCTTCTTTTTTCATTTTTACCAACTTTCTTTTCTTCCAGAAGTCTACATCTTCAAATTCTATCTTCATAGATCCTCTTTATCTATAAAAAGCCTCCTTAATTGTCTTCAGTCCCATTCTTTCAGTGATTAAGTGGTATTTGGACTACTCAATTGTTACTTAGCCTTTAATTACTGAATGGATGTCGTCTAGGACAGATTGAAGCCTGAGAAAGACCTTAGCTTTAAAAGGCCAAAGTCTCCCCTTATATCTGGGGCTATATCTGATCTCTGTCAGATTCTGATGATTCTGAAGGAGAGAGTGAGAAGTTTGCACAGGCCTCCTTCATTTAAATCCATTTTTACTAGTCAGGACATCACCCTTCTAGTGTCAATGGTCCTCCTCAAGTATGGGCAGCAAGAATTTGGACCAATATCAATACATCAACATCTAAAGATCAATCTCCTTCAACTTTTCTTAAATTTCTGCCAAATTTCTCTTCCCCAAATTCAATCTTTGACCAGTTTGCCTAGTCAAAGCTCCTCCAAATAACCTCCAGAGATGCTAAACTCTATTAAAAATGGCCACATATAAACTTAGAAAGTCAGAAATTAACATTACATGTTTATATAATGTATTTATTTATTTTGAAAACATTTCCCAATTACATTTTAATCTGATTCTGGCCACAGTAGGGAGTTTTGTGGGTTTCTGGGCATGATGGTCTTGATACCTCTGAACACTATTTCCTTTTCTTCCTTATTTGGCCCTGGTCCTTTTCACCTGGTCCTTCTCTGACAACCTTCTTCCAAAAAAGCCAGAAGGAGACAATCTTGTTGTGCTTGTCCTATTTTCTGCTTATTCCTGTTGTATTCTTTATATCACATTATTTTTTAAAGTAATAGGATTATGCCTTATGATCACTTCTTTAAAGCTACAAGGGATCTTACAGGGCAGCTAGTCAAACCTCCTCATTGTGTAGAAGTCTAGGGATATTATGTGTTGCCTACAGTGATATAGATAATAATAAATGGCATAGCTAGAATTATATGTTTAGATTGTTCCCTATTTTATCTTACAACTGGACTTCAAATTTCTTCAACTCCTTTGAATTCATTATGACCACAGTATAGTATTAAATTCAATAAATATATATTGATGTTTTGTTTGCCCTTTAGGATTATCTAGTCCTTTCTGTGTTTGTTATTTCTTCACTTTAGTGAATTTCTTATACTATCTTTACAGCCTTATTGGACATAACTCCCTCCTACACTCTAGAATCCAACTTACTGTTCTATTCTCTGTTTCTCACACATGGAACTTTATCTTCTGGCTTTGCACTGGACAACTACCTTCAAGAACCATCTTTAGCATGGACTCTTTCCTGATCCCTCGACCCACTACTAGTGACCTCCCTCTTTAACTACCTTGTATTTGACTACTTTGTGTTATTTTCTTTTTATTTATTTTATGTACACTTGTCTTTCTTGGAAAACTACTTATGAGTAGGAAATACTTTATTCTTTGAATTTGTATTTGTAGCACTTAACAGTTATGTGCCTGGCACATAATAAATGATTACTAAATACTTGTTGATTGATTAATGGCTTGTTAGCCTTGATAGATTCTGTTTGTTTGTATAGATAGATCCTGTAATGTTTGTGGAAGATAAAGTTAAAAAAAATTCACTCTATCAGGCAAAAGACCACCCAAGGCTTACACACACACACACACACACACACACACACACACACACATCTTTTTATAAATAGATATACACATATCAACAAATATATCATTAGTCATGTCAATCATGTACCTCTTAATGACCCCTTTGAGACTTTCTTGGCAAAGATACTGGAGTGATTTGACATTTCTTTCCCTAGTCCATTTTACAGATGAAGAAACTGAGGTAAACAAAGTTAAGTGACTTGCCCAGAGTCATACAACTAGTAAGTATCTGAGGCCAGATTTAAACGAAGTTCTTCCTTTATGGAGACTTGGATAACTTCATAATCAGTAGGTAAAAAGCCAACAGACTGGGAAAATATGGAGATTGGTAAAGGGAAATATTATAGGGGCAATTTGCCAGAGAGGACAGAAAGGAATACAATCAAAGGAGCCTTCTCAGCAGTGATTATTTTGAGGAAGGGACAACAGCAGGCCATTATTAAGACAAAAGGTGAAATTAATCTTAGTCAATAAATGGAGATTTCTGAAAGGTTGGCAATGATGGGATAGTTGATAAGAGTAGAACTTTGTTATGGACAGAGATAACTTCAGCTTCCTTCTTCTCAAGTTCTTTCTTTTTCAAACATTCTGAAAATGACTTTTCAGGGTGTGAGGATGTATTTTTTCCCCCTAAGTAAAAAGAATGTGATAGTGAGCCTTAATAATAACTGATTACTTTTCTTAGACCTTAAGGTCCATCTCTACAAAGCAGGTAGGTAAATTGTAATAATTTCAATCCAATACATTTCTAGGGAGATTAGACAATAACTATTACCACTATCCCTATTTTTCTTTGGAAAGGTGTGGGGGAAAGCATAGATGATTCCCAAAAGATCACTGTGTAGAAGACAAAATCCTTCAGTGCATATATGCATTTTATATAGGGGATTTGTGAGAATTGGACAAGATAGAAAGGCACAAAGAGGCAGAGATTAAATTGGTGAATATATAATGAAAGAAGTCAATATTTCTATAATAGAAATGTTATTTTATTAGTGATTATATTTTATTTAAAAAATTTTATTAGTGACTATGGATTAATTTTTTATTAGTGCCACAACATTTGGACTGTGTGGCACCCTATGTGCTGCACAAAGGAAGGAAATTATATAAGGAAAATAAAAGACAGAAAAAAAAAAAAAACCTGGACCAGATCAAGTATAGATATACAGAGGTAGCCTAAGCTGGAATTGGGAGTTTTGAAGGTAATGAGGAATTTAATTTCATTATATTTGTAAGAGCAAAAAGATTCAAATGATTAGAAAGTCACAGATGGTATTACTACATATAAAGGGGATTGAGAGTATTTCAGTAGCTACCAACACATCTTCCCACTTTCTTATCCCTACAGTATGTTCATGAAAGTTATCTATACACATAATGAAGACATCCTCAATGAAAGATGATTAGGGACAAGACAAATTTTTTTGAAAATTATATTCTACAAGAGACCACAGCTTCACACAATTGACTGAAAGGCACCAAGAAAGCAAGATTCTACTATTCTCATGTTTTATTGTTGTAAAATAGCATTTGTCTTACTAGAATGAAGATAAGATAAAATTCAGTCCTCCGACTAAGTATTTCCCATGTTCATTAAAATTATATGATGCAACAAAAGAGAAACTTTTTCTGTTTACTTTTGATTATTAGCATCAAGTTACTCATAGAATAGGGTGACATATACTAGGAAAGAAGGTATTTGACACTGTCATAAAGAGATGTCCAACACACAGTTCAGACTGAAAAACAATTCCTTGTTGATGGTGAGATTTTCTAGGCACTTCTGATTGAGAATGATATTGAGCTAATTAAATCAATTTCTCTCTCTTTCTCTCTCTCTCTCTCTCTTTCTCTCTCTCTCTCTCTCTTTCTCTCTCTCTCTCTCTCACACACACACAAAACCAATTTAGCTTCCTAAATAACATACTATACATTTATGTATATATACACGTATAAACATACATATACATAAACATATGTATATGCATATCATCCCTAGTAAGATAATAACCCTTAAGACAATAAGACTTGCTGTTTTTCCCAATCGCCTAGCACTTCATCTTTTCCATTAGCTGTCCCCCATTTCTAGAGTCCTTTCCTTCTTCATCTCCAGTCTCCTAGCTTATTTGGTTCCTTTCAAGACTCAGTTCAGATCTCACCTTTTGCAGGAGACCTCTCTTGATCCTTTCCCTCTCCCCCTTAGTGTCTTCCCTTTGTGATTACTTCTTAGTTGGCAGTATAACTCTTTCATGTACATAGTTGTTTACACATTATCTCCATCATTCTAAAATAAGCTTCTTGAGGGTAGGGATTATGTTTTTGCTTTTATTTGTATTCCCAAAACTTGGAACAATGCCTGGCACACAGTAAGCACTCAACTCAGTGCTTCTTGACTGACTCTTGACTTTCAATCTTTTAAAGAATGAATGGGAAGTGGGAATGATATAGGATTGATTACAGTGAGTCACAGAACATTACAGAACTTCCTAAATAAAATCTGTAATCATAGTAAAATAACACTTAAGATAATAATAGAGGATATGTAAAAACTGAGAGACTAAGATGGAATTATGAATTGATTTGATCATTTTGGAAAGCAATCTGGAACTATGTCCAAAAAATTATAAAAATGTGTATATCTTTTGACCTAGCAATAACCAAGATATCACTGTGTATAGTAGCAATAATATTTTTTGAAGATCTGTAAATAAGTTATTCTTAGAATTATAGATACTCAAATCTACTACAAAGGATCTATGAAGAAAGATGCTATCCACTTCCAGAAAATGAACTGATAAATAGAAGTATACATAATATGGTTTTGCATGTATAAACATGTCATATACAACCATATTTTACATATGTACATATATACACAATATGGTTTTACATATACACATTTGTATTGTGTGAGTGAAATTGTGGCCTTCTGTAATGCAGAGTGAGGAAGAAAGGTGGAAGACAGTGTGGAGATTAAAATTTTAAAAAGTACAATAATTTAAAAAAGATATTAGGATGATAGATAATTCTTCATATACTTCTATTTTCTTGTAGAGAAAGACTAATCTCTTTTGAGTGATTATGACTTTCATTTAGGAGGCTTTGCAATGTTCCCAAGGCTTGATGCCATCAGTAAAGTATCATCCATTAACCTGGAGGACATCACTAACTCTAGGGAATCCTTCCTCCACTTGAATGCTGAGCTTTATCTTCTATGACAGCAGAGGAGGACACCTTTGGCAAAGAATACATTTCTGTCTTGTGCTTCACTTGATAAGAATGTTCAGAATGATTTTGACCAAAGTTATCTCTGTTATTGTTTGTTTCAAAGAATCTGGCACAATTTTGGAATATGTGTCAGCTACATTGTTGGAACAGAACATTACCTTTTGACCCAGCAATAACCAAGAGATCATTGATTACAGAAACAACAATATTTTTTGAAGATCTGTGAATAACTAAGTTATTCTTATTATTACAAATACTCAAACCTTTCCTTTTACAAATTTGCAAATTCTCACTTTAGAGTGGGTTTTGCTCTGTCAAATCAAGTGATTTTTTAAAAAAAATAGTTAACAAATAATAAATAGAATTTTGTATTCTCTATATCTTTTAGCAAATTATGTGGTGGTAAAGATGTGTTCTTTTGTAGATTATCATGTAGGAAAATCTGCATGACCTTTATAATGATCTCATAAGGATGCATTTATAGATTATTCTCATAAAAATATTTGTAAATGGAAAAGTAGGCATGTGGGTCAGAAGTAATTGATGTTCTTTAAGCTACCTCTTTTTGGATAGTAATCCTAATCTCTTTCTTTCTGATACTTTAAGATTCAATCCATCAAAGTACTCAATATTGTGTCACTTTTACCATAGACCTCTTTGGTGTGTTCTTGGGCTAGTCTAGCCACGTTTCCCATCTTATTCTTCTCAAGACATGTCAATTGATTTAATTTTCTAAATATAAACCTTGAGATGCTCTAGTTAGATCAAAACTACCCCCCCAAAAAAAACCCTCCCAAGTATGCATGTTAATGTACTGATAACATTTATCAGCTCTTGTTTTTTTTTTTCTAATTAATGACTTATTTATCTTTTTTCTTTTTCTAGGCTGCCACAGGCCCCTTTCATGTGTTTGTTTCAACCCTGAATAGCTGTTCTCTAGATTATAAGCGATAATTACTTCTTGAAGATCTTTTCTTTGCTAGTAGGTGTTAACATTAAAGTCTCAATCAACTCTCAAATTCTTTAAGGCAAATTTTTTGGTTTTCCCACAGAACTAGTTTTAATAATTGCCCCTTCTTCCTCTAATTCTAAATAGCTTTGAGTTGCTATTTGCTGAGGAATAGGCGGTATAAAACTGTATGCACATTCAACTGTATCTCATTCATTTACTGAGTTTCTAACTCAAGGTGACTTTCTTTGTTTTTAACCACTTTGCTTCTTAAAATTAATCCTTTTTGGACAATATAGATGTAGAATCCTTTTTGAAATATAGATGAAGCAAAGATAAAGTAAGATTTTTTTCCCTTATCATGTCATACATCCTCTATGCTGGTCAATGGTGAAGCAATAAGGACTTGGTCTTTCATGAAGTTAGTGAGAATGGATCTTCTGTTCCTAACCATCTTGTTTTCTGGAAGATTATGTTTTAACATACTGATTCTTCAGTCATTTAGCAATTCTTAGTCTAGGGATTTGTCCATAAAGTCCTTTTGTAAATGTAACTTAAGCTTCATAGCAGTGGCCAAGTTTGCTTTCAGAGCTGCAGTTCTGATTTTGGGTAGGCTCTTTATTCTTGTTATGGGAGGTGGATGGAAAAATTCTCTGTTGCATGAGGTTAGTACATATTTGACCTCTGAATAATGAGAATATTTGGCCCCTTTCATTCAAAGAGCAAAGCATTGGATTAGAGTTACGAAGGAAACAGAAGGGCAAAAATGCTGAACTCAAACACAGTGGGAGCCTGATATAATGGGCCATATATCAAAAGACTCCAATAACATTCCACATACAGGCTGCTTATGGCCTAATGAACTACACTAATTCACCACACCCTTTTGCATAGTTGGTAAGTGATTTATCTAAATACACCATAGAAACACTTGATAATAAGACTTCCACTATTTTTGTTTGTATTGAATCATCTTCCATAAAGGGATCTTAAAAGACTTGAAGAGGACAGAGTACGGAGCAAGAATTTTTCACATGATGGAATAAGGTAAAGATAATTTAGAATTAATGATATCTTATCTTTCATATGACATATACATCCAGTACTTAGGTCTTTAGACTCATCTTTTGCTTATAGCATCAGGTCTTGACCTTTCTTCACAAATTTATATTTGAACTTGTTTTTATTGTTCTTTTCTTGTGGCAACACCTTCATTTCCAAATATATTCATTTCCCCTTTATTCTCCAAAGAATCATACTTTGTGGTAAAGAATTACAAAGAAAGACATAAAGGAACAAAAGCAATTCAAAAAAAGTAGTAATACATCAACTGAGTCTGATAGTATATCTCTGCAGAATCTCTTGAATCTGAACTTAATCTGTTTATACAGCTACCAACTGAGTTTAGACCTTCATCATCTATCCTTAGAATATTGTTTTCAATTGGTCTCCTTTCTTCAAGTCTGTCCTGCTTCATTTCATCTTCTTCACAACTTCACAACTACCAAAGTGACTTTTCTTAAGTGTCCACTCTCACTTGTGGTTCCAAGAAGCTGTAGCACTCGCAATGGCCACATGCTGCTAAATCAGTTTGTCAAAAACTATGTTGAAGATAATTGAGGAGCTTCAAATCCATTAGTGAGTGTATCTCAAAGTATAAAAGACCTCTGGTAAAATGCATGAATATGAATGATTTGTTCCAATGGTGATCAAGCCAGGCGAAGCAGGTGCCATGGAGGTCTTAGAGCTTGTTCAAACATCGAAGGCACCAAGATCATCCAGGGCATCCTGGGCCATCACAAGTGATTTTGACTTCTGTCTTGCCAAGAAATTTTGAAGACTCCCCAAGAGAGTAAGGCTGACAACTTTGTGTCATTCTGCCTCACTTAGACACAATTCATGCATGACTGAAGACATCACCTTGTGATGCCATTGGTCTTCAAAAATGAAAAACAAACAGAGTTTTGGCCATGTCACTTCCTACTCAAAATCCAGTGGCTTCCTACAGTCTCTAACACAAAATATGAACACCTCTGTTTAGTTTTTAAAGCTGTTCATAATTTGGCCTCTACCTATCTTTCCAACTTCATTATGCATCGTTCCTCTTCCTATACCTGAAGATCCAGTCAGACTGGCTTTTTCACACACAAAAGGGGATTGGTTTTGGGGTCCAAGAACCTAGATTTAATCTCTAACGTTCATTACCAGTGTGGTTATTACCTATATGGCCATGGGCAATCTCCTTAACTTCCCTATACCTTAGTTTCCTCATCTGTAAAATGAGGATTAGTCTCTAAGGTGCCTCCAATTCCCAATCCTCCAGATCCTGTGGTATCCCACCTCTCATTCCATATGTTTGCACTGGCTTACCCTGTGACTAGAATGTATTCTCTCCTTATTTCCATCCCATAGAATTCCTCTCTTCCTTCAGTCTACCTCAGCTATTACCTTCTACACAAAGTCTTTTCTGAGCCCCACCAACTACCAATGTCTTTTCTCCCTAACTACCTTTCATTTTTTAAAAAATTCAACTTTTTTTAATTATAGCTTTCTATTTACAAGTTATATGCATGCGTAATTTTTCAGCATTGACAATTGCAAAACCTTTTGTTCCAATTTTTCCCCTCCTTCCCCCCTACTCCCTCCCCCAGATGGCAGGTAGACCAATACATGTTAAATATGTTAAAGTATATGTTTATACTTTATACTTTATAAAATAGCTGTTTATACTTTATATACAATATATGTATACATACATATACATGTATATGTAGCAATGTGTTATCCATGAGGAGCAGGCCAGATGGCTAAGATCCAGTAACTGATCTCCTGGGAATTTGCCCAATTCCTTCTGCAGTCTAAAAAAGCTTCATTGGTTGCTTCTCTCTGTCTCGGTGTCTCTCTGTCTGTCTGTCTCTGTGTGTACAATATATGTATACATATGAATACAGCTATTTTGCTGCACAAGAAGAATCGGACTTTGAAATAAGGTAAAAATTAACCTGAGAAGAAAATTAAAAATGCAGGCAGATAAAAACAGAGGGATTAGAAATGCTATGTGTGGGTCACACTCGTTTCCCAGAGTTCTTTTGCTGGGTGTAGCTGGTTCTCTTCATTATTGAACAAATGGAGCTGATTTGGCCTAACTACCTTTTATTTATCTCCCAGTATTTATTCTTTTTTATATTTAATCTCTCTATATTTATGTCTGTACTCATTGTCTCTTTTGTTACAATGTAAACTTCCTATAAGTAGGAATTGTTTCATTCTTTGTACATGTATCCCCAGCACCTGGCACAATTCCTGGCATATAATAAGTGCTTAATAAATGTGTGATGATTAATTGATAATACTCCATCTCTTAAAAAAAGATGTGAAATACATTTTTCCTCTTTTCTTTCATTCAGTCTTTCTTGTCCTCAAATGTCAACAATGAGACTTTTTCATGGAGTGTCCAATATCCTGAATCAAAGGGTTGCTGGAGGCTAAAAGGAAGGTAGGGAGGAAGGATCAAGATAAATGAACCGTCTTCAGACCTCAAGCAGGCTGTTAGATTTCTGAACAAAGTTCCTAATTTATCACCTAGAATTTGACCTCACTTTGAATGCCGTTAAAGTGGGGGAGCTGAGCAGAGTTGTTATGTCACAACCTTTTCCCTCCTTTTGGCCCTTCCCATTTCTAAGTGATAACAAATCTTTCTGTTGCATGTGTCTATAAGGAGAAGCTGAGGGTTTAGGGGGGAGCACAGTTGGACTAAGAACAGATGGAAAAAGAAACATCCATCTCCTCCTCCCTCCTACACCCCCTCCCTTTGTTATTAAGAAGATTGCTCTCATCTGGGTCAGTTTCCTCATTTTTGAGCTTCATGATAGGTCAGCCTAGTTATAAAGCAGTTGAAACAGTGTAGGGACAAGGCTGGGGGAGGACAGGAGAGAGGAGGATGGACAGGCAGAGAGGAGTGGATGAAACTCTGGTGTAATTCCCCTCAGACAGCTTGCCCCCTTTGTTAACTGGGTTAGCCTTCTCATTGCTGATTTTGGCTGCTCCTCTGGCAAGTTATAAGTGAAACTGAGTGATGGGATTTTAAAAGGAATCTCAGGTTTTTTTTTTCCCTTTAATTTGACCTTTCTTCCCCTTGATTCTTCTCCTTGAGCTTTTCCATGCATATCTGAATCATATATAACAAACAGGAGAAGAACCACAAAGATGCATCATGGGCTCATACAAAAAAAAAAAAAGAGAGAGAGAGAGAGAAGGCAAACTAGATTGGAGAGATCTGGAGAAAGAGGAAAAGAGAGAGGGAGAGGAAGAGGGAGGGAGGGAGGGAAAAAGGGAGACAGAAAGATAGGAAGAAAGAAAATCACAGAGACAGACAGACACAGACACAGAGAGATAGACAGAGACAGAGAGTCACAGAAAAAGAGGGAGAGAGACAAAGAGATAGGCAGAGACAGACAGAGGGATAGATATAGACAGAGAGAGACAGGGACAGACACACAGAGAGACACAGAGACAAACAAACAACAGAGAGAAAAAGACAGATGCAGAAAGAGATAGAAACAGAAACAGAATCAGAGAAACACACTGAGAGACAGACACATGGAGAGACAGACACACAGACAGACAGACAGAGAGACACTGAGACAGAGAGAAGCAACCAATGACGCTTTTTTAGACTGCAGAAGGAATTGGGCAAATTCCCAGGAGATCAGTTACTGGATCTTAGCCATCTGGCCTGCTCCTCATGGATAACACATTGCTAAAATGACTTCATTTGTTCGCTTCATGGGGGGGTGATGATTTCTGATGCTATTAAAAGTTTTTTGTTTTTTGTTTTTTTTTTTTAACAGACGATGCCTTCCTGATGACATATGAAGATGGGACCATCAGTGAAGTATGGCCTCTTAGAGTCATGTGTGCACATTGTAGTTAGTCAAAACTGTTATTGGGAGAGGAATTAAAAAACATGAAAGGACATTGAAAGAATGGAACATGCTCCATTAGGTAAGAAACCAGATCTGAAAAACCTTGAGGCAAGGATACAGGGTAAAAGGCAATTAGAAAGGCTAATTTTCCTTTAGCCTCTTTCTAGCCTAGGTTTATGGCTCCCCTAGTTTAAGGACTGAATTGCCAACATTTATTAAGCACTTGTTATGAAAGAGACATGGAATTGAATCTGGATATTTAAAGATTTTAAAAACAACACACAGTCTACCCTCAAGGAGCTTAGAATTGTGTGTGTGTGTGTGTGTGTGTGTGTGTGTGTGTGTGTGTGTGAACTGTCTCTATGTGTGAAATAACTTAATAGGTTTAAGAAAATGATAAAAATGTGTGGAAAAAGTAGAAAAGAATAGTAAGGAAGGATTGCTTCAGGCTAGGAAGAATGGGGAAAATTTCATGGAGGAAGTGACACTTGAAATGCTATCGGGAAGGAGACAGAAAATTTCCATAGTCTGTGATGGAGAATTTAAGGAATAGATTGGGCAGGACAAGAAAGAATCCACTTTGGCTGATTGTAAAAAATAGTCCATGAAATAATAGTAGAAAATCAGATTTGAAATTTTTGGAGGGCCATAATTATCAGGCTGAGGAATTTCCCTTTATTTGGTAGGCAATGTAAAGCTGCCAAAGGGTTTTCAACAGGGATATGATGAGCTCAGATCTATTTTTTAAGAAAGATTTCTTTGACAATGATGTAAAGCAGTTGTGTCAAACTTATATAGAAATGGGGCCCACTAATCTGTATATAAGGATCTCTGTGGATCACATATTGACTTAATTTTAATATTTAATACTATCTTTTTTTGTATTTTATTTATTTTATCAAATATTTTCCTTTGGCTCAGGCAGTACTCTGGAGTATTGCACCACTGGTGGCCAGTGGGCTATGTATTCAACACCTGAAAAGAACAGGTTGAAGAAAAAAAAGACTGGAACAGGAAAACTAATTAGGAGGCTATTTCAGTAATCCAAGCAAATGTCAACAAGGACCTGAACAAGGCTAGTTACAATGAAAGTGAAAGAGATAAGTCATATATGAGAACTATTGCAGAAATAGAATTTATAGGACTTGAAAACTGATGGAATATGGAAGGGAGACGGAAGAATCATTAGTGACACTGGAATTTTGAGCATAGATGACTGACAGAACAGATATTAGGTGGAGGGACAGATTTAGGAATAGTACTGATGATTTGATTCTTTTTCAGTATGAGAAGTCTGCAGGAAGTCCAGGTGGAGATGTCTAGGAGGAAATGCACACCTGTTTGTACAGAGCATAGGGGTGACAGAGTAATTTGAGTGGATTGAAGATAGAAAAAAGCTGAGGCTAGAACTTTGTGAAATGCTTAGATGTTAGGTTGATGGGATGAAGAAGAAATAGAAAGCTTGATCAAAGAAATAGGAGGAGACCCAGAAGAAAGCAGCAACAAAAGAGAAGATTGGGCTAGAGGAAAACTGAGTATGTAATAGAGAAGGGAGAGATGGGGAGGGGGGATGGGGAGAAGGAAGAAGAGAGGGGTAAAAGAGAGGGGAAGGGGAAGAGAGAGAGAGGAAAGGGGGAGGAGTGGGAAAATAGAGAGGAAGAGGGGGAGGGGGAGAGGGGAAGGGGGAAGGAAGAAGAGAAAGAGGGAGAGAGAGGAAGAGGAAAGGAGGGGCAGGGAGAAGGGGGAATAAGGGAAGAGGAAGAAGGAAAGGGGAAGGGGAGAAAGGAGAAGGGAGAGGGGGAGAGGGGAAATGGAAAAGGGAAAGAGGGGGAGGAGAAGAGGGGGAGAGGGTAAAAGGAGAAAAGGGGCAGAGGGAGAGGGAAAAAAGAGGAGATAGGGAAAGGGAGAAGGGAGTGGTGGGGGAGAGAGACACTGTAAATGGAAGCGGCAGGGGAGATGAATAATGGAGCAAATTTCAGGAAGATACAGGGAATTATAAACTTACAAACTAGAAGTTAAAAATCAAGTCTGACACCTTCATTTTACATATAAGGAAAATGAATCCTAGAAAGGCTAAAGATTATATCAGGGAATAAATGACAGAGATGATAGAGTATTTGAACACAAGTCCTTTGACTCCAATACTAATGTTTACTACACTTACTCCCCATGATGGGGAAGCATATATGCAAGTGATGGCTTTGTCAAGCAAGAAGTTTTTCCTTATTCTCTGAAACTGGGGGGAAGAAGTGGATGGGAGAAGACACAAAGAAATTTGGAAGTGTGAGAGAGGACCAATGGCTTAAATCTTCTCTTAGTAAAGAAGGAAGTAGATGTTAAATTTGGGAGACTGGAAAATGTGAAAATATGCTCCTCCTCTTTCAAACATGGCTCTTTTCTGCATCTCCTTACTGGCTCCTGTGATGATTGTTACAATAGCTCTCTGATAACTATACATTTTAAACTCAGACTTACATCTCAGGGGCATTCATTGATGGAAGAGCTAGGAAGAGAGGGGTAACATTACAAAATAAAAGAAAACAGAAAACCAAACCAACAAAAAAACCTTTTTGTTCTGGGAAGCAGGTTCTATATTGAGAAGAAGTCCAGGGAACCACTAAGAAGCACATTTCTTAGCATTTGTATTTCTTCTTATTGTTGTATTTCTATTATATTTGCCCTGCTCTGTTCTTCTGCTTCTACTCTTATATTTCTTTCCTTCTAAAAAGTCATCTTCAGGAGAATTTGTCAATAAAAAGTATCCAAAAATAATCTGAGACTTCTCTATTAAGGAAAAATATCAGGCTATCATAGTTATTATTTTAATTCTCCAATAAAAGATAGAGAAAATTTTTTCCATTAATGCTGATATTAGGGAAGGATACATTAAAATACATACAACTCTGTTATAATGGATTTTCCCTTCCCTTCCAATCTTGCTGCCATGTTTGGGGATAGTGTGAGGCTATGGTTTGGCCCAAAGATCATCTGAATCTATAAAATATTTCTGCTATAATTTGACTCTAAATTTTCTAACTTAAGTGAACTTTTGAAGGAAAAAGGAGGAAGGAGAGGGAGTGGGAAAGAGAGAAAGAAGAAATATTAAGAGGAAGGAAAGAAGAGGAGAGGGGAGGAGATATAAAAAGGAGAGAGAATGAAAAGAAAGGGGGAAGAATAGAATTGAGAAAAGAGAAAGTAAATGAACTGTTATTCTATGTTTCAAATACATATTTAAATTGTTCTTTATCATGTCCCAAAGGGTCGAGTTAATATAAATTCTCTCATTTTATAAATTAGTAAACTGGGATATATGCAGGCATAGTGCATTACCTAGGTATCAAATGGCAGAACTCATTTTTCCTGTAATATGCTTTGGAGACTTAGGCTATTATCTGGGTCCTCAGTGTCTTAGCTTGTATCTGTGGGCAAATCTTTAACTCTACTATGCCTTGCTTCTCTGTCTTGTGAGAATTTTAATGACAAATTGCCATTATTTGGATCTTCTAGAGAAGGCCGCCATGGAAATATATTATCATTATGTTACATATGAAAAAATGATTTATTTCAGGCCATTTGGGACATTCATTTTTGTTAAATAGAATTAGAGAGAGAAAGAGAGACATGTGGTTATGGTTTTATGGTGGGATGGAGGAGGAAGAGAGGGGAAGAGAAGAAAAGTGAAAGAAGAGAAATTCTATATGAGAAGGAGGGAATGAGAAGATTCTTTTTTCTTTCTTTCCTCTAACCAAGACCTCTTTTGGTTCTCATTATCCCTTTGCAGTTTGGGATGAAGATAATCTGTCAAAAAATATTAAGCTGATTCACAAAATAGCTGGAAAATGCCCTCACTTTCTTGAGCTAATCAGCCAAAGGCTCAGGATAGATGTCACGCTATGCATATAGTATCTTCTTGCAAGGTCTCTGCAGGCATAATTGGACCTTGCCTGCAGCTGATTGGCTAAGACTCTCTTGCAATGGTTACTGCCTTAATAGAAGGTTAAAGCCTATGCTAAAATAACCAGCACTGAGCACTACTACATTCTTGTAACTTCAAGTATGTCTCTGTAATTTTGTGTTTTGTTTGCAAAAATGAGAACTGAAAAACTGACTTACTTGTTTGAATCAATTGTAAAAGGAATAAATTTAAAGTTCGGAGGGAGAGTCAAGATAACTTTCTGCTTTCTTAATATCCCAGAGCACCTTGAACAATGTTAAGTGCTGGGTAAGTGTTGTTTTTGAAGATGAGGAAATTTTAGGAGGAAAAGAAAGAAAAGGAAGGAAGGAAGGAAGGAATCAATCTGAAATAGTGTGAGGGTTTTCTTTAGCTGAACAACTGGGATAATTACTTGTCAGGTAACAATTGTTAAAAATTCATGATGCTCCAAATGTATTCATTCATTTAATAACTCGCCAAATATAGGGCCTAACTGCCCTATAAACTAGGCATGCACCCGCTTTCCAACCCAAACCTTAAATTCTTGTTCATGAGAAAAAACAAACAAAAAATTTTGCAAAATAAATTTAATACTGACATAGTATACAAACTTAAATTTTATCAAAATTTATCAAATTTTAATTTATTGTTTGTGTAGTTTAACGCAAAGCTTACTCTGAGGGTAGCAGTATTTTAAATGTTTCAAAATGAAATTATATTTTTAAAAATTAACAAATATTTATTTTCCTTTCAGATATTCTCTCCTTCCAACCTCCCCACACATAAAAGTACAACAAAATCTTTGAAACAAATATGTCTAGTTAAGCAAAACAAATTTCTACCTAGGTCACATCCTAAAACGTCTCATTCTTTACCTCTCTCATTACTATATTTTCAAATGTGAACCTTTCACCCTATACAAGTCAAGCATCTCACTGTCCTTCACTAATTAGTCCAGTTTTCTTATATAATTGAACAAGGTGCCCCTCAATCTTTATTCAAGCAGTATAACATTCCTGAATTTCAATCTTTCCTTCCTTTTGTCTGTCTGTCTGTCTGTCTCTCTCCACCCCACCTTCCCTCCCTCCCCCACTTCTAACTTTTGAAATCTCTAGGTTCTTTCAAGGGATAAGGATAAGGACTGAACCAGTAATTTCACTGGTGTAAGGAATTCCTAGATAAAGACACTCCCAATATGCAAATCTGTACCTCTGAGAAAACTTACAGTTCTAGAAAGCTGAATAAGTCCTAAGAGGTTAAATAACTTGCCTAGGACCATACAGCCAAGGTGAGTCTGAGGCAGGATTTGAATCCAGGTCTTCTTGGTTTGGGGGTTGTGTCTCTATCCATCAACACTGCCTCACTGGTCCCTTTCAAGTAGATACCTTTTTCAAGAATCCTTTTATGATTCCCTGGTTGGTAGTGACTCTTACATTCCCTACTCTCAAAATTATCTTTATTTGTATTTATCCCATACTTACATATTTATGTGTGTGTGTGTGTGTGTGTGTGTGTGTGTGTATATAGTCTTGTTCCTGAACACATGCTTTTCTCTCACACCTCTTTGCCTTTGTTTACATTATTTTTTTGTGGCTGGAACACCTTCCTTTTCCCTCTATACCTATCCTTTAACTCTCAACTCATAGACTACCTTCTAAGCAACCTCAATCCTCCTCTTGGTTGGTAATGATTCCCCCTCCCAGATCTTGCATAGAACTTTGTTTTATAATTTTAGTGTACTTATTATATAATATCATGTATTATAGGGATTGAGTCTTCTCTAAATATTCTATCTCCCCTAGAACCTAACACAGGACTTTGTATACAGTAAGTACCTAATAAATGTAGTCTTTGGGATTGTGATGCTGCAGTGTTTTAGGAAAGTGAGAACAACAACAAATCTCAAACAACCCTGCATGATAATATAATACCTTTCCATTGTTCTTTGAGTTAACCTGTAATTTTGATTTTTTTAATACTGGTCTTTCACGATTTGTCCATGTATCATTGCTGATTACATATGGGAAAATATTGCCACGGTTAGGAAAGAAAATGTCAAATACTGAGTCTATGCATGATATTAGAGAGTCCCATATAAATAGAAACATTTTCATTTTGCCATGATTTCAATAAATTCGGAAATTATAATTGTGTCTATTTATGTATAGATGATGATGATGTGTTCCATATATATGAACACTCTAAAGATCTTTTCAAATATCAAATACAACACCACCTCCTTTTATATTATTCCAGAAAAACACATCAATGAATGAAAACATCTGCAGTGGCCAAAACCATGCAGGGTCTGATAATAATAGAAATAGGTTTAGAAATAGAACTGGATTGTTTTTACTTTCCAAATTTCTTGCTGTCTAAAATATTTAGCAAAATTCAGAAATTAATTTCTTTCTCATAATAATTGCTACCAGGATGTCAAGGTAAATGGATTCTTCTCTTTTTCCTTCCTATTCCTTTTTCTCCTTCCTCTTCTCTTTCCTTTTCTTTAATCAAACATCAACTTTTCTTGCTATAGGCCACTCTCCTCTTCCAAATAAAATGATATACTATGGACCTAAAACTTCTATCTCTTTAATTTTATCAAAGAGCCTGGCACACTGCATAAATCCTTATTCCCTCCTTCTTCATTTCCTGCTGAGTTAATTTGTCTCTAGAAAAGCTATCATCAGAGGTCATTGAAGAGGTCTAGGTCATGACATAAAAAAGGAAATAGGGTCTGCGCTGAATAATAAGGTTTCAGATTCAGGAGCTTTGAAGCTTTTTAACAACAGGTGACTATCTAGTCTCTGTTTGAAGACAGATGTGGCTTTTGGTCTCACTCTACTGACAGATTTTAGGATAATCTTTTGCTGGCATTATTCAAAAATAGTCTATGTACTTGTTTCTCCATGAGAATGCAACTCCTTGTGGGCAGAGACTGCTTCATTCTTTGTTCCTGAGTCTCTAAGTGTAGTGTTTAATGCATTTGCTATTGTTCAGTCATTTTTCAGTCACGTCCAACTCTTTGTGAGCCCATTTGGGATTTTCTTGGCAAAGATACTGGCTTGTCATTTCCTTCTCCAGTTCATTTTATAGATGAAACTGAGGCAAACAGGGCTAGGTGATTTGCTCTGACTCACACAGCTAATAAATATCTGAGACTAAATTTGAAATCATATCTTCCTGACTCCAAGCAGGGCATTCTACCCACCAAGCTACCTAGCTGCTCCATAATCATTTGACACATAATAGGTTTAATAAATGTTTGTTGTTCTATTGAATGCTTGACTAAAGACTCTGGCCTACATTCCTAGTTAACCCTAACTTCATTCATCATTCATCAATATCCCTTCATTTTTGAAGGCAGGACTCACTGTTGGTTCAAATACATATTTTGGAGTTGGAATCTAAGGGTAAGTAATATATATATAGTATATAGTAGTTAAAGTATCTCACATATATGCTGAGGGTCACTTTGATCATACCCTCCATTTTATAAATTAAGAAACTGAGCTCACAAAGATGTAATTTGCCCCCTGTTGCACAGTAAATTCACAGCAGAGCCAGGATAAGAATTAAAATCCGCAAACTGACTCATTTCCCTCACCAATTGGTGTTTCAGGAATTATCTTTCTTTTCTCTTTTATCTCTGCCTTCCATTTCCAGACTATTAAATTACAGCCATAAGTCAGCTCAAGTGGGAAAATGGTTGTGGACAGCAGGAAGAAGCACTCTGCTTACTGCTATTACTTCTCTCCCCACCCAGAGACTTACAACAATCTTTACCTCAATTAAAAGCAGGAAGAAAAGAAAGGTATTATTTTTGTCAAGTTGGTGCTTTTTGAATATCAGCCCAATTCTAACTTAGAAATCAATCAGGAGTCAAAGTGGAAAAAAGAAACTCTCCAATGGGTCAGTAAGATGTATTATGAAGAAACAAAATAATAATGTGAAATCTCAGCTCTAGTACTTATCTTTATACTGTGTATATATACATTTCCTCTAGTCAGATTCAATTATAGTATAACACTAAATCAAATGATTCAAGATGTATACTCACATGATAAAGAAAATGCTTCTGTTGCTTGAGGCTGTCCTTTCAGGTTTATATTTAACATTTTAAAATATACCTATTAGAAAGGTGATATTAGTATCCTAAATTAGTAGGGGATTCAAAGAAGAATAAGAATTCCTAATTTCATGAAATCTGTAGTTTAATTCAACAAACATCTATTTTTAAAAAATCTATTATGCCCACGACAGGGCAAATGGGTGCCACAGTGGATAGAGCACTGGGCTTGGAATTGGGAAGATAAATCTGGCCTCAGATAATTGTTAGTTGTGTGACTCTAGGTAAGTCACTTTTCTCATTTGTAAACTGAAGGACATGGCAATCATTCCTATACTCTTACCAACAAAATCCTAAATGAGGTTACAAAGAATCAGATATGATTGAAACAAAATAACAACAAAATGCCATTGGCAACTAGATGGGGCAAATAAGAGAGAGTCAAATTCAGAGTCAGGAAGTCCTGGGTTCAAACTATTTCAGACAATAGCTGTATGATTCTAATTAAGTCATTTAACCTCTCTGTGCTTCACTTGTAAAATGAGGAGATTGGACTTGATAGTCTTCAAGATCTTATCAAGTTCTAAATCTAGGATTCTATGATCTCAAAGACCTGGGTTCAAACCCCACTTCTGAGAACTATTGGCTGTGTGACCCTAAGAAAGTCAGTTGATCTTAAGTGGGAACTTTTTAAGACTATAAATTGCAGAGGTGCTGACATAAATTAATAAAAGAGAGTTCCTAAAGTACTGAAATTATAGGTCTGATCTTTATCTCTGTCTATATACAAGGTCAATACAAAAATACTAATCTCTTACTGCCACTAAAGGGGAGGAAAGATATAATTCCTGCCCTCAAGAGGTTTTCCCTTTACAATTTAGGATACACAAACTGCCATACTCTAAAGTATAATATGATATTTCAGAAAAAGAAGTATCCAATACTATTATTCTGAGGCAGGAGAGATTTCACTGAATCATTCCCAGAATGTTCTTCATCACAGCTGGACAATCTACAATTATTTTGGAATATTTTGTCCCACAAAAAGGGAAAAACCCAGCACATTGGTGGATCTCTTTCTCTGAAGTGTCCTTCGTTTCTATCCTTGCAGAGTTTCAAAACATACCCTTAAGAGTACAGAGCTTGGGAATACTGTGCAGCTCAGTTTCTGGCTCAGGTTCCAGAGCGAAGAAAAGAGATGCTCAGGGGAGAGAGAAAGTGAGCAGGAGTGCAATATTTTCACAGCAAGCTTGCCTCCCTGGCAGCCTTGACTCTGGGCTCTGTCAATTTAACACCCACATAAATAGGTTCGAAATTGGAGGCTCCCCATGTGGCACAACTCTGTCTTCATGTCTGTCTCCTCCTGGCTAGAAGTTTGGAGGTCTGCTCCTAATGAATATACACTGTGTATGCGCAACTCGGCTATCTTGAAATTTTCCATTCAAGATTCAAATTTACTTAGAAGTGAGGAAAAGTATAGATATTGGGGGGGGGGAGAGACAGACAGATAGACACAGAGATACACAGACAGACATGAAGAGAGAGACAGAGACAGACAAAGAAAGAGAGAAAGAATGAGAGAGAGAGAGAGAGAGAGAGAGAGAGAGAGAGAGAGAGAGAGAGAAAGAAAGAGAGAGAGAGAGAGAGAGAGAGAGAGAGAGAGAGAGAGAGAGAGAGAGAGAAAGAGAGAGACACAGAGACACAGAGAGAGAGGTGGATGTATGGGGAAAGAAGAGAGGACAAAATGATTCAAAATTAGGAAAGATGACCTTGGGAGCTATTTCTCCAATATTCCTATATTTACACTCTACTAAACAGGGTTAGGATTGGGGTAAATAGGATTCCAGGGTATTTTGTTGTTGTTGTTGTTGTTTTTAATAGTGAAATAGATGAGATTACAAAGAGAAAGCTGGTAGGAATCACTTTATGATTTCTGTTCTTGCTATGGGGAAGGAAAGAGTTACACATTTGTACAAAAGTCTTTATTTTTTTTATTTTTTTTAAAAGCTTTTTATTTTCAAAACATAAGCTTGGTAGTTTTCAATATTCAACCTTGCAAAACCTTGTATTCCATTTTTTTTCTCCCTCCCTTCCCTCCTCCCCAAACAGCAAGTAATCCAATATATATTAAATATATACAATTCTTCTACATGTTTCCACACTTATGTTATACAAGAAAAATCAGATCAAAAAGGAAAACAATGAGAAAGAAAACAAAATGCAAGCAAACAACAACAAAAAGTGAAAGTATTATTATGATCCACACTCAATCCTCACAATCTCTTTCTGGGTGCAGATGGCTCTCACCATCACAAGATTATTGGAATTGGCTTGAATCACTCAGCTGCTGAAAAGAGCCACATCCATCAGAATCGATCATTATATAATCTTGTTACTGTGTACAATGTTCCTTTGGCTCTATTCACTTCACTCAGCATCAGTTCATGTAAGTCTCTCCAGGCCTTTCTGAAATCATCCTGATGATCTGTACAAAGGTCTTAAAATTGCTTCTCCTGGCAAGTGAAATGAAGAGCAAATAAATAAATCTGTAGGAATAGAGTTTGTCAAAAGTCACTAGATTTGTTGCCAGATCTCACTATTTCTGTTTCAGATACTGCCATCCTTCTAGAATACTCAGGTTCATATATAAAGAGCCATCTTGGACCCTTTCCTCTAATTCACTGCCCATATATACAGTCAGTTGCCTAATCTTGTTGATCCAAAATATCCTTTCCATCTATTTCCTTTTCATGATTCCAATGGCTACCACCATAGTTATGGCCTTCATCACCTTTTGCCTAAACCAGTGGTCCTCAAACTTTTATTCTCAATATCTTTATCCTATTAAAAATGATTGAGGATCTGTCCAAAGAGTTTTTGTTTATGTGGTTTATAGTTACAGATATTGATCATATTAAAAATAAAAACTAATTATGAAATTGTAGACTCTCTGAAAGGATTTCAGAGATTCTTAGGATGCTCTGGACCAGACTTTGAGAACCACTGGCCTAAACTATCACAACAGTTTCTTAATTGGATTCCTTACTTCCAGTCTCCCCCCTTGCCAATTTATCTTCAACACGGCTGCTAAAATAATCTTTCCAAAACACAAATCTGACCATGTCCTTCCCCTGTTCAGGCATCTTCACAGGGTTACAGCTTCATAAATATAAAGTTAGAAAGTAACTTAGAGACCATTAAGTCCAGCAGTTTCCTCTTACCTCTAGGACAAGACACAAGCTAGCCTTTTCCAACCTTTTCATAATCTGATCCCAACCTCCCTTCTTTGACATTGTTTCCCTTCATACATTCTGTTTCACCAGAAGATCTCCTTGCAGGTCTAGAATTTAGCATCTTATTTCCTACTCTATATTTTTAATAGGTTATCTTCCACACCTGAAATGTTATTTTCTCTTCCACACCTGAAATGTATTTTCTCTTTATTTCCTGCAGATTGCATTTTGGGTTGAAAATGAGGCTGATTAAATGAGATAGAACTGTTCCTTTCTGTATTAGTCTATTCTGTCCCTATCCCATTGTATGATCATGTCTTGCTGCCACACTGATGGAAAGATATTTCTGAGGCTTTCCCATTTTGTTTTTAGACTCTCCTAAATTAATTACTCTAGTAAATAATAATAATAGCTATTATTTATAAAGTCTTTTGGTTTACAAATTGTTTTACATATGTTTTCTCATTTAATTCTCATAAACAACCCTATAAGATAGGTGCTCTTATTATCAAGATTGTACCAATTAGTGAATTGAAGCTGAGGTTAAGAGAGGTATGACTTTTCAGGATCTTATAGCTGGTTAGTGTTTCAAACAGGATATAAATTCAGATATTCCTAATTCCAACTCTAATAATGCTCTATCCCTTAAACTATCTTTCCACCAACAGCATGATGTAATGAGTGGGATTTAGAGTCAGAATATTGGCATTGCTGCTTATTGTATGTTTAACCTTGGGCTAATAATTTAACCTCTCCAGGGGCCAGTTTCTCCAAGTATAAAGTGAAGCAACTGCATTAGATCCATTCAAAGATCTCTTTCAGCTCATAATCTGATGTTCGAGACCTAAAAATTCACATAGCCAAAATAAGATAAATAGCATGTAGTATTTCATACTTCTATTGTATCATTTGATTCAATCCAACAAATACATTTTAGGATCTCATAAGACCCTACCTTAAATCTATGAATTAGGTAATCTCAATTTTGCAGATGAAGAACTGAGGGACAATGATAATCAATGATTTTCCTTAGCACCTAGACAATAAACAATACAGACTGATTTCTATAGAGAGTGGTGAGTAAGTTTTACCTATTCAAGCTGGTTTCTGTGGTTTTGAGTTTATGCCTACAGTTCTTCAAGCCTTGTTTCTTCACCTATAACATGGCAGGGTGAGCCTTGGTGATTTTTACTATCCCTTTCAGTTCTGAAATCCTATATAATACTATTGTCCTATCATTCCTTAATTCTGTTAATCCTGAGATATATCTTTGAGGTATGAAGAAAGTGAGACAAACTGCATGATATATACATATTTTTCTCATTTGGTGGGATTGAATTTGTAGGGCCTAGTGATCAGAAACTCATCGTCATCCGTTAAGTCAAGTATATTTGACAGTATGCTCTGTCCTTTCTAGAGAATAGATGGGGCTTCAGGGAAAAACACTGAGATGTCACAGTCTTCTATGTCACTGGAACAGATGACACCCTTGGCTCAGTTCCCATGGTATGACAGCTCAGAAATGTCAGTACCCTCAAAACCCAAGCTCTGTCATGAATCACACCCTGGAACAAGTCCAGTGGGCAAAATAATCAACTCCAAGAAAAGTTAATTTGGGAGGACATTCAGATGGAAGAAAGAAAAGCAAATGGCATGAAGCCAGATTTGAGATGATTAGTTTTTCATTTATATTTATAGAATGCTCTCTTTTAAAGAATTCAACAGAGACTAACAAAAAAATGAACATTTTTAGAGCATATACTGTGCTGAGCTGCTACAAAGAGGCAGAAGGCACTCTCTATCCTCATTGGAGAGATTAGACTGGACAGGACACCTTCCTACACATATATATATTTCACATACGTTTATTCCTATATACCTGCATATATATTTATACTATCATAAAATACACATTATATATAGATATGTTATACACACACACATTATATATATATATATATATATATATATATAAAACATGTTTGTTTTATATAAATATATGAGACAATTTGATGTAGAGGTTTGGGAGCTAGCCTTGGAATCAAGAAGACCTAGTTTAACTTCCACTTCTATCATATTCTGATTGTGTGACTTTGGATAAATCACTTAAACTTTTGGTGCCCTCAGCAACGCTATAAGAATGCAAGTTGCAAAGAAAGTGCTGACCTACATTGGTAGAAGGAATTTCTACCTTTTGCCATCTGGGGAGTTCCCTATATCAATAAAATGTTAGGTCCAATATCTATCTATCTGTCTGTCTGTCTGTCTATCCATCCATCCATTTGCCTATCCATTTATCTATCTGTATGTCTGTCTATCCATCCCTTCCTTCCTCCTTCCCTCCCTCCCTCCATCCATCCATCTGTCTTTCTGTGTTTCTCTGTCTATCCATCCATCCTTCTATCTACCTATCATCTATTTATCTGTCTGTCTATCTATCTATCTATCTATCATCTAGCTATCTATCTAAAGACTTCTTTCTTAGTTCAAATCTAGATTCAGATTCTTACTAGTTGTGTGACTCCTAGAAAAGTCACTTAACTCTGTCTCAGTTTTTCATCTGTAAAATGAGCTGGAGAAGGAAATAGCAAACCACTCTACAATCTTTCTCAAGAAAATCCCAAATGGGGTCATAATGAATCTGACATGATTGAAATGACTGGACAACAATTCCCCCCCTCCCCTTTCTCTCTCTCTGTCTCTGTCTGTCTCTCTTTCTCTGTCTCTTTGTCTGTCTCTGTCTCTGTCTCTCTTTCTGTCTGTCTCTCTCTCTCTCTCTGTCTTTCTCTGTCTTTGTCTCCTTTCTATTTGTCTTTCCATCTCTCTCTCTTTCTCTCTCTGTCTTTCTCTCTCTCTCCTCTCTCTCTCTCCTCTCTCTCTCTCTTCTCTCTCCTTTTCTCTCTGCTTCTCTCTGTGTCTCTCTTTCTTTGCCTCTCTGTTTCTTTTTCTGTTTGTCTGTGTCTGTCTAATATATATATATATATAGCATATACATTGATGTGTGATATATGTATATGCATGTATGTATGGGAATGGAAATGTACAATGGGAAGGGCAATGCATAAAACATTGGGCTTTGAACTAGGAAGATCTGAATTTAAATCCTACTCCAGACTCAGTAGTTGTGTGATCCTGAACAAATCACTTCAAAAAAAAATCTATCTGCTTCAGTTTCCTCAATCAGAAAAGGAGAATAATAATAGCACTTGAATAGATTGTAAGGCTCAAATAAGATAATATTTGTAAAGTGCCTGTGGCAGTGCCTGACATATAGTAAACATTATTACATAAATGCTAAGTATTATTTTTGTTACAATTTAGTCAATTTTCAGTCACATACAACTCTTCATGACCCTTTTGGAGTTTTTTGGCAAGGATACTGGAGTGGTTTGCCATTTTTTCTCCAGTTCATTTTACAGGAAACTGAGGCAAACAGGGCTAGATGATTTATTTGCCAGAGTCACACAGTTAATTCTGGGGCTGAATGTGAACTCATAAAAATGAATCTTCCTAACTCCATGTCTGGTGCTCCATGCATAGTGCCACCTAGCTACTCTTTATTATTATTATTACTATACATGCACATTCAAATGATCCTCGTGTTTTCCCTCCACTTCCCACACACACACCTTTTTTGACCTCAACAACTCACAAAGGTTCTTTATTAAGATAGAGAGTAGTTGCAACCTGAGTTGAAAGAAGGACTTTATAAAGCCATGTTGAATAATTTCAATAGTAAAGTAGTACTTCTGTTTATTTGTACTAAACCATCTGTTGAGCCTTCTTGAGGGGATGTCTATTTCTTCTAGAGTAGCCAGATTTGGTGAACAAGTCCCTGTCTGACTCTGTCAAATTCCACCAGTGCTTAAGGAAAGGCATTTCCTCAGAGAGTAAGATGGCCAGTAGTGGTGGTGAGCACCTGCAGCTAATTTAGAAGAAATTAGAATACAGACCTGGTCTTATTAAAAACCCTTTGCTTTTCTGACTGGGCTGGAAGACCTTCACAAATCCCACTGAGGCTCAGGCTATTAGAAAGATTTGCTTGTGATGCTAGCTGTTGCTGCCTTATTAACACTAAAGTTCTAGAAGTATCCTAAATTTTTCTTGGGGTAATTCAATCCAGACAAGTCCCATGTGCTCATTCTAAAGAAAGGAGTTGTAAAAAAAAATAATTAATTTTTAAAAAAGGAAAGAAAGGAGCCGTTTGCTACAAACCAAAGCATTGAACCCAAAATCTGGGAAGAAAATAAAGTTCAGCACAAAGACATGGTTGTGTGCCAGAAACTGAGTGTGGCAAATTGTGAGAAATCTTTAGGAGTCTCAGACCCTCAATTATTCTGAAATCAGAACAATGACTGATCCTTGGACACCTTCTTTTCATTGCTTCTCAGATTCAGATCCTGCACATGATTCCTCTTCATGCTTCTGACCCTCATCTCAGCCCATCTTTCTGGGTTCTGACCCTGAATTTCACTCCCAACTCACTTTCCTCATTTTCTGGCACAAAAGGCATCATCTTCTATCATGGAAAGCTCTTAGGCAAATCCTGCCCCACCTCAACCCTGCTCTGAATCTTAAAGGAATAATATAATTCATACTTGAGATTCTACAGCCCTTAATCACATCTCCCTTTTAGCTTTTCATCTTTCCAAACTGAACTCTCAATCTGTTAAATATCCTCATAAGGCAATCTCTCACATCTCCTTTCTTTATCATTATAGATGATAGTTTTCTAGCTCTATGGATTTTTCTTGAGGTACCATCACGGAAAAACTGCCTCAGAATAAGCATTTACTGAACAGAACAAAGGGCTTTGGTTCCAAATACAATACTGTAGTCTTTAGAATCTGCTTCTCCACAAAACCTGGGTGACTAGGAGGTCCTGCCCTTCTCTTCAATCCTATCTGGCTTACCTGGACCTTGCTACTTATTAGATTTTGTTAGAAATACACTGCAAATTTTTGATTTCCTCCACAGTCTAATTGTACACTATTTCAAAGTCCGATTCTTTTTTTTTTTTTTGTCATAAATGTGTATCTTCTTTTTTATTATTATTATAGTAACTTTTTATTGACAGAATCCATGCCAGGGTAATTTTTTTTTACAACATTATACCTTGCACTCACTTCTGTTCCGATTTTTCCCTCCCACCCTCCACCCCCTCCCCTAGATGGCAAGCAGTCCTATATATGTTGAATATGTCCTAGTATATCCTAGATACAATGTATGTGTGCAGATCCAAACAGTTTTCTTGTTGCACAGGGAGAATTGGATTCAGAAGGTAAAAATAACCCGGGAAGAAAAACAAAAATGCAAACAGTTTACATTCATTTCCCAGTGTTTTTTCTTTGGGTGTAGCTGCTTCTGTCCATCATTGATCAATTGAAACTGAATTAGATCTCTTTGTCAAAGAAATCCACTTCCATCAGATTACATCTTCATACAGTATTGTTGTTGATGTATTTAATGATCTCTTGGTTCTGCTCATTTCACTTAGCATCAGTTCATGTAATTCTCTCCAAGCCTCTCTATATTCATCCTGCTGGTCATTTCTTACAGAACAATAATATTCCATAGCATTCATATACCACAATTTACTCAACCATTCTCCAATTGATGGGCATCCACTCAGTTTCCAGCTTCTAGCCACTACAAACAGGGCTGCCACAAACATGTTGGCACATACAGGTCCCTTTCCCTTCTTTAGTATCTCCTTGGGGTATAAGCCCAGTAGAAACACTGCTGGATCAAAGGGTATGCACAGTTTGATAACTACCAATTCTTTTTGTACAGCAAAATAACTATTGGACATATATACATATATTGTATTTAACTTATACTTTAACATATTTAACATGTATTGGTCAACCTGCCATCTGGGGGAAGGGGTGGGAGGAAGAGGGGAAAAGTTGGAACAAAAAGTTTAGCAATTGTCAATGCTGAAAAATTACCCATGCATATAACTTGTAAATAAAAGGATATATATATATATATATATATATATATATATAATATATTGCAAAGATAGAAAGGATTCAGGAGTGTGTGGAGTAAGTTAGTTTATTTATAGTTCTTGAAAGAAATGGGCAATCTACCCAGGAGCAGTCCCTGGGAGCATTTGTGCTTATAAATACCAGAATGAAATTTTTTATTGAACTATTCTGAAGCGCAAAGACCCTCCTTGTCACCCCATTGGTTGGAGATGATGAAGTTAACAGACTTCCTATTCTCTTATTACATGTTTCTCTTTGATATGTTTCCCCTCCCTCATCATATAACCAATGTTCAAAAATGGCAGAAAACTCCTCCTTTGGGAAGAAGTTAATATTAATTGTCTCATTAAGCATGCTTACTCAGTGCTTGCAGTCCACTTCTTGTTTTGGGGTGATTTTTACAAGTTTATCAGTTCAGTATATCTTGATCTGTACAACTGAGTTGAGTCTTTGTCCTTATATGGAAATACAATTCTATACAACTATAGATTGCTCACAGACTCATTATTTGCTTTGGTCTGTTGGTAAATGCTCTTCTTGTCTCCATGATGGAGATGTGTCCTGGCCACTTTGGATTTGCTCCAGAAATCTATAGGACTTTTGCCCGCTAATACGAACCATTTGGAACATTTCTGGGAATGAAAGATGGAGAATAGAGAGCCACCTTCTTTAGAAATACTGCCTAGTCATCCAAGCCTCTATGGATTTTCTTTGTGAAGACTGCCCAGCAATGAAGAGAAAAGCAGAGCATTTGTGTGGGAAAGAGCACTTGGAATCTAGAGACCTTGAATCTAGACCGACTTGGTCCTCACCAGCTGTGTGAACTTGACCCTCTGATGCGCAGACTCAGCAAAGACAAAAGAGGAGGCTAAGAGAACTCGATGCTCTCAGCTCTTTTTTAGCACACTGCTTGACACAAAGTAAGTATTTAATAAATGTTTGTTCCTTCCTCTTCTCCCTATCCCACCACCTCCCCACCCACCCTGCTGTCTTTTTTTTCCTGGTCTACAGTTATCTGATATTTAAGGGTATTGCAAAAAAGGGCTAGTTTTCATTACTATTCATGGTTATAATGGATTTTGTTCTCCTTGCTTTCTCAGTGAATGGGAGAGAGGCAGCAAAGATCTCTTTCCCAAGAATTTAAAACAGAAAATTTAATACAACTGAATTTTAAAAAATAAACTAAAAAAGAAATGGTAAGAGGAGACAAAAATCTAGAAATCTTTTCCTCCAACTATCCTTTTCAAAGGCCCTTCTTTAAGCTTTTTCTCTAAAGACCTCTCTCTCTCAAGAGAGGCTTGACCTTCCTTTTAGACCTCTAAGTCAAAGTGGGCTTGGAAGCCCAAATTGATGCACAACCCAGTTGCTCAAAGCCCATCCTCCAGTGTGGTTTTCAGTTGAATGCCAAAAGCTGAGGCAAAAACTCATAACGTGCCAATTATCCTGGCCTCAAAACCACAAATGATTGTACACAGCTGTTGGCAACAGAAACCTTGTTCCAAGCATTTAATGCCTAATTGAATAAACTCAAAGATCCTAGCTTTGCCTTTGACTCAAAGCTGGAGGGTCCCTCCACTCTGAACTTTTATAAATTTAGAGGGAGGAAGGGGAAAGGAGCTGAATATGAGAGTGAATCCCAAGAATCTCTTCAGAATTGATCCTAATCCAATACTTCCCACTGACCTGGAGACATTGTGGATTTGGGTGAGTCTGGTAGTAGATATGAAGCTGCAGATGAAGCATTCTGAGGCTCTCCTTTAGCTTGTCTTCCCAAAATTTGCACTAAATGGGGAATAAGTGGATTTATTACTTCTTTTGGTGTTTGAAGAAGGAAGGCAACCAAAGTGTGTCCTATGGATGTGGTGAAATGCTATAGCACAGCAGTTCCCAGTATGAATCTGAAAATCAATATTCTTGTTAATAATTTTCAAATATACATAGACCCTATTGTAATGGATAAAATACAAAATCATTTAAAAGCATTACTGAAATTCTAGTGCTTTTTATCATCACAAGAATGTAAGCTCCTTACATTAGAGATTCTTGTTTTTATCTTTGTAAACACAGACTCTAGAGAGGTAAGGGTGGCCTTGGTGGCCTGAGTTCAAATTATGGCTTTTCTATATACCTTTCTTAACCTCTCAGTGCCAGATGACTTCCAAAAGCCATAAATGGATCTAAATTCCCATGATGATTTTCGAACTTGTATTGATTGAGGGAATGCCATTATCATGAATCAGATCCTCATACTAATGAACTCACAAAAGTGGACCAAACAAAACCCAAGGGACTAGAATATTTTTTGTCTTGGCCCAAATTTTGATTTCATCAGTATAGGGAACTCACAACAAGAAATCTTCCACCAAAATCTTCCAACTATTCTGCAATTTATAGACGCACAGAGAGATTTGTTTGGGCCATTGAAACCTAAAGTGGCTTGCAATGGATCACACAAACTCAGGACCCTGTTATACCTCATCTTCTCTCAAGTGTCAAGAATATAGTAAATGCTTACTAAATGTTTGTTGAATTGAAGTGCATGTGTTCTCTCAAACTATAAATATTAGTAATAGTGCAAATAACATCATATGGGTATCTGTGATTTTCTCTGACAATAAAAGGCTGTCCTCTTTCCAACAATGAGATGATTAAGGCCAGTTTCAATGATCTCGTGATGAAGAAAGCCATGTACACTCAGAGAGAGGACTGTGGGAACTGAGTGTGGACCACAACATAGCATTTTCACTCTTTTTGTTGTTTGCATTTTGTTTTCTTATTCATTTTCTTTCCTTTTTGATTTGATCTTTCTTGTGCAGCAAGATAATTGTATAAATATGTTTACATATATTGGATTTAACATATTTTAATATGTATAACAACTATTGGCTTACTTGCCATCTAGGAGAGGGGGTAGGAGGTAGGAGGAAAAAATTGGAACACAAGGCTATGCAGGGATTAATGTTGAAAAATTATCCGTGTATATGTTTTGAAAATAAAAAGCTTTAATATTTAAAAAAAAAACTGTCCTTGTACTCTTAAATGTTGTGAATCACTAATGTAATAGTTTGGGAAAGTTCATTTCTCACTTGTGCTTGAGGGCTTTTAATTTTTTTCAGGTCAGAAGGTCCTAGTTTTCTGATCTAATCAAGATATATCTATAAAAGCTTTACTTGGTATCTTTCCAAGCTAATTGTTACCATCATACTTCCTTTTCTAGGATTCCAGAAGTGGGGAGGGGAATAGAGATAATAGCAAGAAGCCTCACTTCTTTTTAGTACTTTACTGACATATCATTTCAAGTAATGATGATGATAATTTAATGATGCTTTTAAAAAAAATTAGTCTTATAGATTTTCAGATCATAAATGCATGCTTCACTTAACCTTTTTTCCTTCCTTCTTTTTCTCCTACCCTTTCTCCTTCCTTTTTTCCTACCTTTCCCCCTTCTCTTCATTCCTCCCTACTTTCTTCCTTCTTTCCTTCCTTCTTTTTCTCCTACCTTTTTTACTTCCTTTTTTCCTTTTCTCCCTCTCTCCCTTCCTGTCTTTCTTATGTCTTCCTTCCCTCCTTCCATCTCTAGATCAGTAGTTTTAAAAATAAAGACATTACTTGGCCATCACTATACTATATTGCTTCCTCTCTGGACATAGCACCCATTTTATACTTTCCTACACACAAACTTCTAAGTCTTGTGTACTTAGTTAATTCCACTGATTTACCACTATCAATTTATTATCCAGTACCAGATTGTTTTGATAATTACTGCTTCATAATACAGTTAGAAATGTATGATGCTTAGATCATCTTTGTTTGCATTTTTTTCTCCCATTGATTCCCTTAAAATACTTGATCTTTTACTTTTTTTTTTTTTTTTTTTGCTGAGGCAATTGGGGTTAAGTGACTTGCCCAGGGTCACACATCTAGGAACTATGAAGTGTCTGAGGTCACATTTGAACTCAAGTTCTCCTGACTTTAGGGCTGGTGCTCTAACCATTGCACCACCTAGCTGCCCTTGTAAAACAATTTTTTGATAGTTTGGTGATATGGCACTAGATCAATAGATTAATTTAGACAGAATTGTCATTTTTATCATATTGGCTCAAAATACCCATGAACAATCATTGTTTTTCCAATTATTTAGATCTAGTGAAAAAGATTTTATAATTGTGTTTATATAGTTCCTGGGTTTGTCTCACCAGGTAGACTCCTAAGTATTTTATATTGTCTACTTTATTTTAAATGGATTTTTTTCTATCTCTTGCTGCTAGACTTTATTGGTAATATATAGCAATGCTGATAATATTTGTGGGTATATTTTGTATCCTGAAATTGTGCTAAAGTTGTTAATAGTTTCTATTAGTTTTTTTAGTTGATTATCTAAGATTTTCCAAGTATAACATATCCTCTGCATAGAATGATAGCTGCGTTTCCTTATTGTCTAATTCTTTTAATTTATTTTTCTTCTCTTATTGGTATAGCTAACATTTCTTGTACAATATTAAATAATAGAGGTGATAAGGAGCATCTTTGCTTCACTCCTGCGTATACTGGGAAGGCTTCTAGCTTCTCCCATTACAGTTAATGTTTGTTGATAGTTTTAGATAAATAATACTAAGGCTGGCTGGCTGGCTCCTGATGCTCTTGGACCTAGCTCCCTTTCCACTCCAGTGAGACAGACCTTTCCTGCTATGCTAGTAAACTGCTTCCCTACTCCTTGAGGTGGCTTTCTAGTTGTTTAGAGGGGAATTTGAAAGTTTCAAAGAGTTCCTTCCTCATTCCACCATCTTAGTGCCAGAAGTCCAGAACTATCTTCCCCCCCCACACACACACACACACTTTTAAAGCACTGTTTGTTCTTTGTCTTCCCCCATTAGAATCCAAGTTTCTTGGAGACTGAGTGGTTTGCTTCTTTGTTTTTATATCCTCTGCATTTAGCACAACACTTAATACATACATAGTAAACACTTAATAAATATTTACTGACAATTTCAGTTATTAAGCACCTACTATATGTCAGGCACCGCACTGAGAGCTGGAGATACAAAAGAGGCAAAATATATTTTGAATCCTCCGTGATGTTCTGCTGGGTACTTGACAATGTCCTGTTCTGTTTTGCTTTTCAGTTTTTCTATTCTATTTTTTAATTAAATAAAAATTTAAAAAAAGAAATATAAATGTTTGTCTGCTCACTTTACCTATTATCTATCAATCTATCTGTCTCTTGATTTCTTAATATATCTTTTTATCTATGTCTTTATTGAGCTGATTTGGGAAAGTGGCTGTGATGATGCAGATCAGCACCTTCTCTGAACTTTGAAGCTTTTAGAATGTTGCCCAAGATATCAAAATGTTAAATACTTGCAGAAATGAGATTTGGACCAAAGACAGCATTTTATTCATTGATCCCATATAGTCATTACAAAGCAACCCTTTGTAATGGATAATAGCATAGATAGAACCCCCAATTTACAATGGAAAGAACTGAGTCTCAGAGAAGCTAAGTGATTTATTTAAGATCACTCAGCTACTGAATTGCAGAACAGGAATTTGAAGGCAGGTCTCTTGATCCAGATAAATGCTTTTTCTAAGACAAAATTAACTGTCTTCAGAGAAATATTTTGTTTTCTTGTTTTCAACTTTTTTTTCTTCTTTAAGTCAGGAAAAAAAATGGAGCATAGATTTAGAGCTAGAAAAAAGTCAACAGATCATCTAATCCAACCATCACATTTTCCTGATAAGGAAAATGAGACCCTGTAAAGTTAAATAGCTTCTCTATGGTTACACATCTAGTGAGTATCAAAGACAGAATCTGAACCCAAATTTTTCTGACATCATGTCCTCCGTGTAATTCATTGTAGAAGAAGGGATGGGAATGGGTATTTATATAGCATCTACCATGTAATAGGCATTGTGCTAAGTAAATATTATACATATGTCATTAAATATACACATATTGTCTCATTTGATCCTCACAACAACTCTGAGGCAGGTCCTATTATTGTCTTCATTTTAAAGTTGAGTAAACTGAGGCAAACAGAGAGTAAGCCTAGGGTCACTTGTCCAGCTATTAAATTTCTGAGGTCAGATTTGAACTCAACTTTCTGATTCCAGGTTCACTATACCAGTGCTACCAGCTGACCCTCTATACTGTGTCTAAGTTAAGTTCTGTCACTCTTGTAAAACTTCCCAAGTAATAAATGCAGTTGGCTGTTATTCCTAAAGTGATACTATTATGAAGGAGGGCTTTTGCTTTTGTTTTTAAATGTTATGTCCTAACTATCACAACTTCTTTCAAAGGTCAAGGATTTCCATATAAGGCAAGGCTGATTGAAGTGCAGAGTTAATTTTAGTGTGTTTCACAGTCCTCCCAAATTACCCATTTGGGGACCATTATCATTGTGGAAGCCCCCCACACCTCCTTTGCCTCCCTACTCCAATCTGAAATGAGGAGAAAACTACTTTTGGGAGCCACCTGGAATTTTGGCTAGGGAAGTGCCACAATCAAAAGGGAACAGGTGAATCTTCTAGGGCTAGAGACAATCAAGCTGGAAGAGAGGTGTGCAATGAAAGGAGTAAACAGCTGTAAATTGAGCAAAATAGAATAGTGCTCATGTGAATTGTCTCAAGTGGCCCTTAGCGGATGTTCTAATTTTTCTACTCATCTAACAAGTGGTGTCAGCTCAAGGTTAAGACTATAAATAACCATTGAGGGGAAGGATGTGAAAGAACCAAATTGCTTACGATGGAGGAATTAGATGCGGATAAATCAGTATTTTCATTGTTTTCTATTCAAAAGTGAGTGAATATAGCATCCCCTTCCCAAAGCTGTGTCTTCTTTAATACAAACATAATATTCCAGATTTGCTTAGTAATCAGGGAAGAAAACTGAGACAAAAGTCGAGCTGAACATATAGACTTTCTTGGGCAGTTATATGTTCCTTCTTGCCATCTATTCAGTTATTTAAGTAGGTGAAAAAGAAGGGGGAAGTTCCACAATAAAAGTGGGGTCTAGATGTTCTGGGAGCATCTTCCCTCCTCTAACCTCTAGGGTGTTGGAAATCCTGAAGAGGGTAATTGTTGGCTGAAAATTTCCTTCTCTCCACATCTAGAACTAGCTTTACTCCTGACAACCTTTATCCCTGGTTCAGGGAAACCAAAGAACCTCACTAGGCAGAACTTCTCATGTGCTGCTGGGGGAAGGAGGGTGAGTTTTCAAAGTGAGGTAATAGTCTGTTTATAGATCTGGAATTTCAATTCATGAGACATTGAAGTGTGACTTGAAACTTTGGTCCTTCCCATGACTTGATCCAACCAAAAAATGGAATTGAAAAGCTGTCACTGAATTTTGTCTGGACAGAATGCTGCTTGGTGTTTTGCCATTGAAACCCAATTTTCTAATTCCTTAGGCTTACAAAGTTCTTTCTGCACAAAAATTCTGTGAGGTAGGAAGGGTAAATGTTATTATGCCTATTTGACAAATTAGAAAACTGAGGTTCCCAGAGTTTGTGATAGATCATAAGGACAGTGGGGGAAAAAATAATGTTGGCTCTGGAGTCAGCAGGCTTGGGTTCAAATTCTGAAAAAGCTACTTAATCTCGATGGACCTAAATTTCCTAATCTGTTAAATGAAGAGGTTGGACTAAATGGCCTGTGAGATCCCTACTAGTTCTAGATATATGATCCTGTGGGGGCAGCTAGATGGCAAACACTTACTAGCTGTGTGACTCTAGGCAAGTCACTTTAACCCTAATTGCCTTGCCAAAAAAAATAAATAAATAAAAGGAAAAAAATATGACCTTATGACTTAGAAAGTTTACTACATTTCAAGTTAGATGACCTGGGTAGCAATCTCTCTACTTCTTTCTTACTTTATTATCTATATAATCTGTAGGTGGATGAACCTTTTTCAGGGCTATGCATCCACCTTGGGTGTCCACTTGTCACTCAGATCTCACTGGTGACTCCACGAAATGGTAGGATGTGCAGCAGTCTCATCCCAATAAAATTGTCTCAGCAGGAGTAAGATAGGGTAAGGGTAGCTGACAGGCCTCAATGCATCAATGACTTAGGTAAATGCTTACTCCAAGTGTGTGAAGACTTCTAGTGGAACGGACAGATGAGAACAACTTCTTCCAATGGCCAAGAAGGCAACTGATGTAGGCACTGTGACATGCTTAGATCTTGGTCAGATATCAAATATGTCAACATCATCCACTGCATCCCAGACCATTGCCAGCAGTCCTGACTTTTGTCCTGAACTTCATTGACTCGGGAAGAACAATTGAGGTTGCTGACTTTGTGCAACTGCTTCACTTAAATCCTTTCCATACATACATCAAAACATCACCTTTGATCTCATCAGTCCCCTGTGAAAAATAAGGAAGAACAACAATAAAACCTCTCCTTTTTCAGGAAGACATTCCTGATTTCCCATAATTTTAGTACCTTTCTTCTATTGATTATCTCATTTATGCTGTATATAGGTTATTTGTAAATAGTTGGTTTGCTTATTGTCAGACTATAAATTTTGAGAGCAGAGATTAGTTTTTTCTCTTTTCTTTGTACCTCTAGCATTTAGCACAGTGTGTGGCCTATAGTGGGTACTTAAGAAATGCTGATTAAATTATTGTAAGGGATCCATTAATTCATATGTACATCAAGCATTGGCATTTGGATCTTTAGTACTACACACTTTTGTGGCTTCTATTAGACTTCCAGTCTCTGCAAAGCAGCCGCAACTACAATCTCACTCACTCACTGAAATAAATTTACATATGTGACTCCTATAGACTAAATAAATAATGTCTCACAAATATCTATATTGTTCTTTTTTTTCCAAAGATGTGTGGCTACAAATTAGAGGTAGTCTACTATTGTCATTCAAACATTTTAGTCATGTCTGACTCTTTGTGACTCTATTTGGGATTTTCTTTGCCAAGATACTAGAATGGTTTGTCATTTCCTTCTCCGGCTCATTTTGTAGATAAGGAACCTGAGGCAAACAGGTCTTTCCCAGGGTCTTGAATATAGTTTCTTGAGGCAGATTTGAACTCAAGAAGATGAGTCTTCCTGAATCTTGGCCCTGCACTCTAATCACTGCACCATCTAGCTGCCCTAGGTTGTTCAGCATAATGATTAGAAAACTGATGTTAGTCAGGAATAATAAAAGATAGCTTTCAAAATACTTTACATATGTTATTTAATTTGATTCTTACAACAATATTGTCAGGTACTATTGTTAGCTCCTTTTACAGATAAGGAAAATAAAGATAAGATTCAGTGACTTTTCCACGGTCACACAGCTACTTATTACCTTAGGTGAGATTTGAACTCAGTTCTTCCTGCCTCTAGATCCAAGACTCACTCTACAATATGAAGCTGATTTTATACAAATTCAGGAAGTAGGTTCATACATGAAAAAAGAGGTCAGGTTTTGTCTCCAGAAGACTTGAATTAAAATCCCTCCTTTTACACTTACTCCCTGTGTGATCTCAAGCAATCAATGCACATAATCTCTCAGGGCCTCAGTTTCCTCATCACTTGATCACTTTTCAGCTCTGAATCTTCCATCTACAATCCACAGAATAATATGGGAAGGAGGGTGGTTGGAATTTTTCAAATAATTATCACATGTGCCCAGCTCTGCTGGGAGACTTCTCCATCTGCTTGCTTCTGACCCAGTAGGGCTATCTGACCTGAGGCAAGTCCCTTTGCTCCAGGCAAATCTTCATCACTGGAAGGTACAAAACAGTTATTAATGATAGTTTCCTCACTGGAAGCCTCCTTATCCCAATGAAATCATAGGTCAGTGCTACTGTGAATAATAAAATAAAGAAAAATCCTTTAAAAGTGTTACAGGTTTCACAATAGCTTTTAAAATTATATTAGGCATTTTCTAAATAAAACTATTGTGATTATGTGAAGATCTCTGATATTTTTAGATCTTTGCTAAGGGATTATCATTCCTGAAAAACTTGGGAACTACAATACAAAGGAATTCAGCTCTGTTACAGTCTTAAAAAGACAGGTTTAAACCCTGATCTTTCTCTTTATACAGTGTGATAAAGTATTGCTGGGCAGAAACAGTTGGTATTTTCAGCCACAGTCTGACTCACAGAAAGCAGGATTGTAGGTGGTGATGTCTTTGGTTTCTAAAAGACAAAGAGAAAGCATGTTGATGTGTATTTGCACAGAGTCCCCCCTCTTTCCACTTGTGAACAAAGAGAAACATGAAGAAAGAGAAAGTGAAACATTTATCCTTCTTGTCTTGTGCAAAATGAATGGTCCTTCCTTCTCTCTGGAGTAACACAGAGACAGGTTCATTAACTTTTTATAGGCTATATAGATGTAGGCAGCTGTAATGTGGACAATTCTTGGCTTATGAGCAAGCCAAGAAAAGAAACGCAGCCAGGGAAGAAAAGCAGTATGTGGGGATGAGAAAGAAGGTCCTTCTGATGAGAAAGGACATGACTTCTACAGCTTTACCACCAAGTTATCTCTTCACAGCCCAATAAAGCTGCGTTTTGCTGTCCAGCTGCCTACCATTAAGGGAAGATTGAATTCAGAATAAGTCAAAATAGAAGTTAGGGCAACCAGGGAACTAGATTTCCCCCTCAGAACATAATTCTTTAAAAAAAAATTTTTTTTTTTGGAATATGATTCTTAAACAAGCCTTTCACACCCCTCTTCTTGCTGTTGTTGAGTCATGTCCAACTCTTTATGACCCCATCTGGAGTTTTCTTGGCACAGATATTGCAGTGACTTGCCCTTTCCTTTTCTGTTTCATTTTACAGATGAGGAGATTGAGGCAAATCAGGATTAAGTGACTTGCTCAGGGTCACACAGTCAATAAAGAGTCTGAAACCAGATTTGAACTCATGCCTCCAAGTCTAGTGCTCTATCCTAAAGCTTCTTAAACTGCAAGTTGTAACCCCTTATGAGATCACAAAACTGAATGTGGGGGTCCTGAAAAATTTGACAACATTAAAAGGTTTCTGAATGCTCTACATCTTGCAGTATTAAATATTCCACCAATATTTAATTCTTTATGTAAAAATTAACAAGTACATATATCATTAAGATGCAATTTTACTTTCTTTTTAAATAAATGATAAAAATATTTATTTCAAAGAATTCTTTTAAAAATAAAAATATGTATTTAAAAAATTCTTTAAAAATTCTTTATGATTTATTATCACTAAATGTTTGATTTGTATACTTATTTTATATATTTATTTAGCCAGAGTGGCATAAAAATTTCTTGGGCAAAAAGGGGTTGAGAGTGGGAAAAGTTTAAGACCTACTCTAGCCACTGAACCACAATCTTACTTATCCCTTTACCCCAAAACACTCAATCCCATCCTTGTCATACCCTCTTGGTGGCTTAGGACATTTCAGCATCTGAAGCTTAAGAACAGTTATTTTTATTTTATCTGGTTCTTCTCAATTCAAAAATCTCCTAGCAGTTGGAAAAGACACAAACTAGGTTTATTTCAAACTAGAGAAAGTAGACTATTGCAACAGCCTGCAAGGTAGTCTCCTTGACTGAAGTTTCTCCCCACTCTGGCCCATCTTTCACTCAGTTGCCAGGGTATGATTGCTAAAGCACAGGTCTTTCTATGTCACTTTCCTTTTTAACAAATTCCAGTGGCTCCTTATTAAGTTGAGGTGAAATATAAAATCCTCAAAAGCTCTTTACAACCTGACTCATTCCTTCCTATTTTTCCAAATCTTCTCATTGCCTTAATCCTCTTCACATACTCTACAATCCAGTGACCTTTGTCCTCCTTGCTATTTTTCTCAATAGACTTTCTGCCTCCTAATTCTGTGAATTTTTACTGGCTGTTCCTATCTTAATATTGTTTGAGTGAAATTCAGGCCCCCAGGGTGTAGTACAAGGAAGAGAAGCTAGTAGAGAAAAGGTAATACAAACACTTTTTTTTTTTTTTTTTGAGATAAAAATACATCATAACAGACAGCTAGGGAGGATGAAAAAAGGTCAGGTCCTTTGGGGCAGAAATATGGGGACCAAAACTGGTAAAGTCTACTTTAGGTCAAGTAAGACCAGATATTGTGTGGAGGAAGTGGAAAGTTGGATCGGGAATGCAAGTCATGGTTCCAAGTTGAAAATTGATTCATACTAGGGAAAACACCTATATCCAAAGTCACCATCATAGAATAAAGGGAGTCTTAACAAGTACTAAAGCCCTCACTTTGGATGGGTGAATCAACTCTGGGGACTTAGTATTTTTACAGATATAGAATGGCACTTCCAAGATGTTCCACTCTATAAATTCTTTCAGGAGCTCAAGGCTCAATTCCATTTAGCAATAGAAGAACAACAATGAAACCATCGGTTTTTAGTAACTTTGATCTGACTCTTTAAAGTGCAAATCTAATATTCTCTCAACATAGCCAAAAGGCTACTTTTATTTAACAGATTTTTGTTAAGCACCTAGTAGGTTTGAGAAAGCTACCTATACTCAGGATCTTCACTTTTTCTCTTGTTAATCAGTTATAAATCTTGTACAGTCTGTTTCTGATCTTATCATTCAACTAAAACCACTTTCTCTAAAGTTACCATTGATCTCATCATTAATAAACTGAATTGCCTTTGCTCAGGTCTCATATTTCTTGCAAGTCTCTCTGTAATTTTTTATACCTCTTCTCCTGGTTACTTGTTCCTCTCTAGGTTTTCATGCCATTAGTCTCTCCTGGTTCTTCTCTCAATGTACTGCTTTTCTGTCTCCATTGATTGATCTTGATCCAGGTCAGTGGACCAAGTGGGTGTCTCCTAAGTTTCTGGCCTTGATCTTCCTCTTCTTCTAAACTCTCTCCTTTGGTGATCTTATCAAGCTCCATGGATTCAATTACAACATCTATTCAAAGATTCCCAGGTTAATATAGCCATCTCTAACCACACTCTTGAATTCCATTCTCACATTCCAACTGCCTACCAGACATGTTATGTTGGATGTTTCATATGCATCATAAATTCAATGTAACAAAAACAGAATTCATCATCTTTTCTCCCAAATCCTCCCCTCTTTCCAACTTTACTATTATAATTAGCCTCCTGATCACCCATGCCTAAAATCTCAGTGTCAGTTTTGATTTCTCCTTCATAGTTACCTCACATATCCAAAAATTGTCATTTCTAGCTTCAACATGTTTCTTACATATATCCCCTTCTCTCCACCCATACAGCTCCAACATGGTACATGCTATCATCATCTCTTTCCTGGACTTTTGCAAAAGTCTCTGGTTAATCTCCCTGCCTCAGATCTCTCACTACTCCAGACCATCCTCCATTCAGTTGTCAAGATAATTTCCCTAAAATTTATGTCTGACCATGTTACACCATTACTCAACAAACTCCAAGGGCTCCCTATTACTTCCTGGTCAAATATAAATTTCTGGGTTGGGTTTTTAGAGACATCTGCAATATGGCCCTATCTTACCTTTCTACTACTCTTATATTTTACTTCCTGCCAACTCCTCTGTAATTAAAAGACAGACACTAGGTTTCTTGATGCATTGTCAATATTTGTGGAGAAATGAATGTGCTATTGTAGATTACTTAATAAGTGATTAGTTATGAGGATGAGGAAGAGAAGAGAATCAAAAGTTGTTCCAAAATTTTGAACCTGAGTGACTGGGAGAATGGTTAGCACTATCATTAGAAACTGGCAAGTTATAAGGAAGGGACATTTTTGCAAAGAAGATAGATTGTATTTTGGATATATTGAATTTGAGGCTGTCATGAATGTCTTTGTACATACAGGATGCATACACTGTTCAGTGACTGTACCACTCCAAAATAACAGTTCATTGAAAGCTCTCCTTTACCTCATTCAATAATAAAGATGCAGGACTTAATTTCTGATACTGGACATTGCCATCCGACCTGTCAGGATTCATTTGCTCTATGTGTGTGTGTGTGTGTGTGTGTCTTCAGATACATCTGTTATCTCATAAATTCAGGATAACCTTCCAATGGTACAGATTGCAATGCATTCCTGTGCTTGCCCATTCTGGGTGACTCATCACCCAGAGAATTTGTAATTTGGAAAGAAACTTAACTCATTCTGCTCAACTCATACACAAAAGAAGTACTCCCATGACATACCCCATAAGTGGTCATTTATCCGGGAAACCACCAAGGAGGTAGAACACATCACCTCTTAAAGAAGACCAGTCCATTTTGGTACAGTTTTAAATTTTAGAAGTTCTCCCTACCTCAATATTATATTTTTCTTTTTTTTTTTTTAACAATTTGACTCTTTCACCTAGTTCTGCTCTCCAGAGACAAAAAGAGCAAATTTAGTCCTTCTCCTGCAAACTGCAATGTAAGTATTTGAAGTCATTTATTATGTCTTTCTGTGTCTTTTCTTCTTTAATCTAAATGCACAGTTCCTTCAGTTGATCCTCCTAAAATATAAACTTCTTAGGGACCTTCCTCATTATTATTTCTTCCTCTGGAAACTCTCCAGTTTATTGTCATTGTCTTTATTAAACCATGGTCTCCAGAAATGAAAGAGAACTGGAGTTTAGACCTTACAAGGGCTCAATACAGTGGGACCATCACCTCCCTATCTCTGAAATTATGCCTCTCATAATGCAATCCAAGATCAAATTAGCTTTTTAGGTCACCATTATATTGTTGAATCATATTGAGCTTGTAGTTCATTCAACTCAGTAGATTTTAGAACAACTATTATCTATCATGTCTCCTCCACTTTACAATTGTGCAAATGATTTTTTTGTGCACCAGCTAAAGACTTTACTTTTATTTCTATTGAATTTCATCTTATTAGATTTGACTTAATCTCTACCAATATTCTTTTTGATATTAACTCTGTCATCCACTGTGTTAGCTTTCCCTCCCGGCTTGTGTTATTTATGCCTTTATCTATATCATAGATAAAAATGTTGAAAGTACAGAAACAAGCACAAATAACTGGTAACCCTCTGCCACATTGACATTGAACCATTAACAAACTATATTTTGAGTCTATACATTTGTTTTCATTGTGGCCCAATTTATATTTCTCCATCTTCTCTATAAGAATAATCGGAGATATTTTATCAAAAACTTTGCTAAAATCTAGGCAAATTCTGTTCACAACCTTCTCTCTCATCTAACTAATTTAGTAATGCTATTAAAAAATGAAATAGAATTAGTCTGGCATGCCCAGTTCTTGATCAAGCCAGACTTGTCTTTTGTAATCACCACTTCCTTTTCTAGCTATTTGTCAGCCATCTCTTTAATGTTCTGCTCTAGAATTTTGAGCAAAAATCAAGCTCACTCGATTACAGTTTGCAAAGTTTTTTTTTTTCTTGTAGAGATGTAAAGACACTTAGATATTAGGAAGTATTGACAAAACCTATTTCCTTTTCTGATCATATGTGCTCAATAATGTATTTTAACCCATTTCTCAAAGAAGATAGTACTAGGAAACAAATGTTTCAGACTTTTTATTCCTAACATGTGTCTTTTTAAAATTGCTCTTTGGATTTTTGGAATTTTAATTATGCCAAAGTCACAGTGTTTTATAATTCACAGCCATATTGAATTACTGGGAAAGCACTGGCATGAAAGAGTTAGACTTTGTCAATGGTAAGCAGAAAACACTGAATGATTTCCCAAATTGAATTCAATCCATTCTTCTTCATTTCTCAAACTCACTTCTACCTGTGTGGGCTATTAAAGATCTAGATACTGGTGGATTAATTTAATGTGGGTACATCACTTAGCTCTGTTTTGGTTTTCTATTTCTGGACAAGGTCTTTATCTTAAGTTTCCCTTTAGCTTCTGAGTCAGAAGTATCAGAGCTAAGAGAATGGCTGATGGGAAGGGAAGAAATGCAGTTAGGGAGGCAGAGACTAAGCAGACTCCCACTTCATGATGTCTAGTGATTATTACCAACAAGGACAGTCTCAGCTTACAGTTCCCTTTATAAAAGGCCCATCATCTTTTAATGCTGTATGAATAAATAATGATAAAAGGCACTTAACATGTTAATGGAGCATTAACTATCTCTGAAACCCAGCTGAATTCCGGCAGAAGTCTAAACAATTTTACCCATAAACATAGATCAAGCTTCTTTATGTTCAACATCACTAGATAGAATATTCAATGAAGTAAAATAACGGTGGGGCCAATTTAAAATTAATTGTTCCTAACTGCACTCGTAAGGCCTCATTTCCTATGTTCATGTATCTATGCTGCCAGAAAAGACATGAGGGATGATGAGGGGACAGCCCCACTATAGTTTCTGAAAATAACCACAAACCATTTGTATTATCTAGTCCATATGCCCCCACATCAGAAAGATTTAATGGTGAAAAGGAAATTTATTGTGCTTTCAAGGAATCCTTTGGGGCCTTAAGTAACTGGTTCCAGTCTGCTAACCATGTGATAAGGAGGGGCTCTTCTGCATTGCTGTTATTGGGTTTTTGTTCAAAGGCACCAACAAGTCCAAGCGAATCTTTTAGCTCTGGTTCCCTCTTGCCTGACTGAAGTCAAGAGATAGAGAGTGCTGTAGGCTTTAGAGTAGGGAGAGAGGCTTTGGGCCTTTTTCTCTTCTGACCCAGGTCACTGCTGTCCATGTAGTCCATGAACATCTGTTTATCATGTTCATTTTTGCTTGATTTAGGTGATGGTATACTGGTGACAACAATGACCTTGTGAATTTAGAAAGGTTGGAATGGCAGTCCAGGAGCCAGAATCCATGTTGGGATTTGAGTCACAAGACTTCCAGTGGCTTGAGCCCATATTGGCTTTTTTAGCTATTTGAAAAGATAAAGGGTAAAGTCCCTAGCAACCTGTTTGACCCAGCACAGATCAGAAGAAATCAAAAGATAACTGTGATAGTTATTTTTTAGGAATGAGCTTGGTTGGGTGAATGCTATGAAGAAACTGCTTTACTGGTTGGTACCTTCGAATAAAATTCAGTCCTGATTTAATATCAATGCAGAACAGCCCATCTCCACAGAAATTGAGATGATACAGGAAAGAGTATGTTTTTACCTATTCCTCCCCTCCACCAAATTTTAGGGGTAAAGAGAAATCTATACTTTTGATCTTGTTATGTCTTTGCAATAACTATTCCTTTGTAAAAGGTAATTGATTATAAAACAAAACACCATGTTATGAAACACTTCTTCCAATCAAGTCCTATTCTGACGTCTCAGTTTTTTGCCTCAAGATATAAAGTCAAATGTGACTTCATTGATTAAATGGAACTGGATTGACGATTATAATCAGCAAGTGGGGGAAATAAAGGCAGCTAAGTAGTAGATAGAGCAATAGGCCTGGATTCTGGAAGATCTGAGTTCAAATCTAGCCTCAGATAATTACTAGCTGTGTGACCCAGGACAAGTCACAACTCCATTTGCCTCAGTGTCATCGGTAAAATAAATTGGAGAAGGAAAGGCAACTACTTTAGTGTCTTTGCTTAGAAAACCCCAAATAGGGTCATAAAGAGTCAGACATGACTGAAAACAACTGAATAACAACAATAGGGGAGATGCACTGGAATGGAGACTTAAGCCAAAGGTATTACAAACAGATACTCTGGATACCCTAGAATCCTGAGGTTTTACTCTGTGTGTTTGGGAATGTTAGAAGGACAAATATAAATATTTGTAGTATTTTTATATATATATTATTCTTTTTTTCATTCCTTAGTCTTTTAAAAAAATTTTATAGTTTATTTTCAAAGTACATGTAAAGATAATTTTCAGCATTCACCCTTGCAAAACCTTGTGCTCCAAATTTTTTTCCCTTCCTTCCTCCCTCTTCCCCTACATAGCAAGTAATCCAAAATAGGTTAAACATGTGCAATTCTTCTAAACATATTTCCACATTTATCATGCTGCACAAGAAAAATCAGATCACAAAGGAAAAAAATAAGAAAGAAAAAAAAAGCAAGAAAACAACAAACATTGTTGACAATAATATGTTGTAATTCATATTCAGTCCCCATAGTCCTCTTTCTGGATGCAGATGGCTCTTTCTATCACAAGTGTATTGGAACTGACCTGAATTATCTCATCATTGAAAAGAGCCAAATCCATTATAATTGATTATCACATAATCTTCTTGTTGCTGTGTACAATGTTCTCTTGGTTCTATTCATTTAGCATTAGTTCATGTAAGTCTCTCCAGGCCTTTCTGAAATCTTCCTGGTGATCATTTCTTAAAGAATAATATTCCATTGTTTTCATATACCATAATTTATTCTGCCATTCCCCAATTGAGGGGTATCCACTGAGTTTCCAGTTCCTTACCATTACAAAAAGAGCTGCTACAAATATTTTTTTACTTGTGAGTCCTTTTCCCTTTTTTTATGGTCTCTTTGGGATAAAGAGACACTGCCTGATCAAAAGGTATGCACTGTTTGATGGCCCTTGGGGCATAGTTTCAAATTGCTCTCGGGAATGGTTGAATTAGTTCACAACTCCATCAACAATGTATTGGTGTCCTGGTTTCCCCGCATCTCCTCCAACATTTATCATTATTTTTTCCTGTCATCTTATCCAATCTGAGAGGTGTATAGCAGTACTTCAGAGCTGCTTTAATTTGTATTTCTTTAATCAATAGTGATTTAGAACATGTTTTTATATGATTAGAGATGGCTTTAATTTCTTCATCTGAAAATTGTCTATTCATATCCTTTGACCATTTATCAACTGAAGAATGGCTTGCATTCTTGTAAATTTGAGTCAATTCTCTATATATTTTTAGAAATGAGGCCTTTATCAGAGCCTTTGGATATAAAATTTTCCCCCAGTTTTCTGCTTTCCTTCTAATCTGTCTACATTGGTTTTGTTTGCACAAAACCTTTTTAATTTAATATAATTAAAATAAACTATTTTGCATTTTATAATGTGTTCTAGTACTTCCTTGACCATAAATTCCTTCCTTTTCTAGAAATCTGAGAGAGAGACTATCCCTTGTTCTCCTAATTTGTTTATAGTATCACTCTTTTCTGTCTAAATCATGAACCCATTTTGACGGTATCTTTTTCAGGGTGCTAGATGTTGGTCAGTGTCCAGTTTCTGTTGTACTATTTTCCAATTTTTTCAGCAATTTTTGTCAAATAATGAAGTCTTATCCCAGAAGCTGGAGTCTTCGGGTTTATCAAACACTAGATTTCTATAGTCATTGACAATTGTGTCTTATGAACCTAACCTATTCCACTGATCCACTACTCTATTTCTTAGCCAGTACCAAATGGTTTTGATTACTTCTGTTTTATAATATAGTTTTAGGTCTGGTATAGCTAGGCCACCTAGATGCGTAAATATTGATTACACTGATATACTGAAATCATATTAGCATGATGAAATGCTTACATTATGAAATACATATGAAAATTGAGATTCATTGAGAGAACAATACCTTTACAGATCCCATCTTATGTTCTCCATAGATCATGTGCTCACTGAGTGTAATGATAAGTAGAATACATGTACTTTTTATAGAATCATTTTCTTCTGTTTTTCTTTTTTTTTTTTGCCTCAAGACATAGCTAAATATAATTTCAATGTGTTCTAAAAGGATTTAAAAAATTTTTGTATATATTACATTCAAAAAAAATTTCTTTTTATCCTTTCAATTTTCATTGTCATTCTCTCATTAAGGAGGAATGAACTCAGGTTTTGTGCAACTCTAGTTTGTAACAGGCAGTTCTTGTAGCCTATATTCGTGGTAGATTGTATCCCAAGAAATTCTGCCACTTCGTCATTTTAAGGAAGAGAAAGACATGGGGATACATGCCAGTAATCCCTGGGAGACAGGCTGGTGGGTTTCTCAATCTTAAAAGTTCTAGGATCTCTACTAAGATCAGCCTGAACAAAACAAATCCCTAGGAACATTGGAGGCTGGGGGCGGGGGGCGCGAGGGGGAAGGGAGGGGCATAGTTACCAGAATAAGTAAGGAGGGAAGAACTGGTTCAGGTCAGAAATGGAGCAGGTCAAAGTTTCCATGCCAGTTGAAGTGGAATAGAGCCTGAAAGTGGCCCCTGTATTTCCAACTTGGAGGAGAGAGGGAGATTCAGTCTTTAAAACACATGTGAACACATACATAAAAGACAGCCAGGCTAGCTGACCATGGAGCTTTATGACAGTCTTTGATTCTGTCCAATGATTTCCAGTAAATAAGTTCTGTTGTTATTGTTCATTATTAATGATGATGTTCAGTAATACTTTGTTCTTCTTGGCACTCAGTCTAATCTTGGTCCTTCTCCCAGTCTCAACTGTAAATTCCTTTTTGCAAGAGCAATAAGGCATTGTGGTCAGGGCTCTCCTTAGGGATTACTGTGCTCCTTGGGCCTTTGGCCTCATGTTTCAGAGCAGTGACTTAAGGCATGCTGTAATTTACCAGAAATGCTTTTTGGGGTACAACATTTCCCCCAGTAAGGAATGTAGTCCTATCCCTCCATTCCCACCATCCAATTAGATCTAAAAATCTCTTTCCACTGAGTCCACTGGGCATATGTACATATATGTCTATTGCACTGTTGAGAATGTAATTTTAGGATAATTTAGGATCCTAGAAAAAGCAAACTAAGAAAATAGTGCCTCAGACTGAGAGAGCAGGTCACCTATCCTGAGTGAGTTCTTTCTCAGTCATAAATTCAAGAAATTTTTTGAGATTCAGGTCATGTAAACGGTACTTTAACAAGAGGACTCCAGGAGGCTGCTTGTAGAGCAGAGAAAAGTTTTATCACATTTTCCTATTTACCCATGTCCCTCCATCTACACAAGAAGGAAGCAAATTTGTTCATAATTCATTCATTCATTCATTCAGCTAACTCAGTATTAATTTTTTCCTTTTTCTAATTTGTTTACATAATTCCTTTTCTGAAATGTCATCATTTATTGAGAACCCAAGTAAGACTTTCATTCTCTCATTCTCCAAATATACAGAATTTTTGCCCTTGATAGAGCAGGGATAGGCAGAAACCATTTATATAAAGTTTTAAAAAAATAACAACTCCATGTCATGAAACACTTCTTCCTAAAAAGTCTTCTTTTGATGTCTTAAGATGGTATGAAGGTGACCATTATTAAAAATTAGGTTAAAGATCTTTAAGGTATATATAGGATTCAGTATTGAGAGATTTTAAAGATTTGAGAAAGGGGAATTTTCTATGGGAACCTTGTTGATAATAGATAAGCGATCTATATTACCAAAAAATAATCTACGGTAATTTAAGAGATGTTTAAGCTTAAGGCTATCTAAAAGGACATACAATTATCACTCATTATTTGGCTGAGTTCCTCACTTTTGGGGAAAAAAATGGACTTTAAGATCTGTGTGGGAAAGTAGTTCTGACCAGACACTAAAAGAGATAAAAGGAATGAGGGAGAAAAGAGGAAATGATCAAACAAGTGAAAATAGGTGTTTGTGGGGGGGAGGGAGGGTGAAGTTTTAGGAATTCCCCTTCTAGAAATTTCCATGACCAAAGGGATGTTAATGACTAATTATGTATGTGTAGAAATGGGAAGAGATCACTTCCCTGAACTATGGAAAGGATGGAGATAAGTTACCTAGATGGGTTTGAGGAGGCCCATCACAGTATGTTATTTTTGTCAGTAATCACAAAATTAAGACATTCAAGCAACAAGTATTTAATAAAAATTTACCATGTGCCAGGCACTGAGTATAAAAAGACAAAAGTGAAATTATCATGAACTCAAGGAGTTTACATTCTATCATATAAGTCAATATTTACATATCAAAGAGTTCTTACTGATCAGCTTCTCCTTTCCACTGAAAGATGAATAAAAGTACCTCAAAATAACAAAACTTTCCAGGCATCATCATCATCATCTTCTTCTTCATCTTCATCATCTTCATCTTCTTCATCATCTTCTTCATCATCATCATCTTCTTCTTTCTTCTTTCTACCTCTTCCTCTTCTTCTTTTTCCTCAATAGCATTTTATTTTCCCAAATACAATCTAGTATAAGTTAAACATGTGCAATTCTTTTAAACATATTTCCATGTTTGTCATGTTGTGCAAGAAAAATCAGACTGGCAAAAACATTAGAAAGAAAAAGCAAACAAACAAAAATAGTGAAAATAGTATATTTCGATTCATATTCATTCTCCGTGGTTCTCTCTCTGGATGCAGATAGCATTTCCATCCCAAGTCTACTGGAATTGTCTTAGATCACTGTATTGCTGAGAAGAGCTAAATCTTTCATAGTTGATCATCACATAATCTAGCTTTTACTCTGTAAATATTCTCCTAGTTCTGCTCATTCATTCAGCATCAGTTCATGTAAGTCTTTCCAAGCTTTTCTGAAGTCAGCCTGCTCATCATTTCTTATAGAACATTACATTCATATACCATAACTTATTCAGCCATTCCCCAATTAAGGGGCATCCACTCAGTTTCCAATTCCTTGCCACTACAAAAAAAGAGCTATTGAGCTATCTTCTAGTGCTGAGCTTCTCCCAACCTAAATTGATTTTTGAAGGACAGATACTATTTATCTGGACATTTCTCAAGTCATTTATTTCTAGCTTTGTTGAATTTGTCAAAGCTTCTGCTCTGTCTTCATTGCCTTTGAGAAACCAATCTTGCTAATATTCCATCATCTATCATCATGGCTTTATTATTATAGATTATTTACTAGATAATATATAGTATAGGGGCTCCAATCCTCATATAAAATCTGACTTCAATTTTCCAGATTACATGACAAGAGAAACTTTTTTCCCAGGAGGTCAAGGATGCTTCCATTGTCCATCTTTATGAAAATAAAGGGAATAAATTGTCCTGTGACAATCTCAGGAGAGGTCTCTCTCTTAGCCATTGCTGGCAAAATTCTTGCTACAGTCCTCCATAATAAGCTGACCCTATATCTAAAAAGAGGTCATCTACCTGAGAGCCAATGTGGCTTCAGAAGGGACTGAGGAACAATCAATATGGTATTTACTGTCTAACAATTTAGGAAAAATTCCAGGAGCAGAACAGAAGTCTGTATACAACAACCAAGGCTTTTGATACTGTCAGTCATGAGGACTTACGGAAAAATTGTCAAAATTTGGCTGTCCAGAGAAGTTTGTCAGTATAGTACATCCATTTCATGATGTCATGCTTGCCTGAGTTCTGGAAAATGGACAATGCTCTTGAGCTTTCTCAGGCACCAGTGGAGTGAAATAAGGCTGTGGGCTTGTTTTTAGTCATGTTGTCAAACATCTTCAATGAGGACAAACATGGAATCATAATCGGCTACTGCACTGATGGCAAATTCTTTAACTTGAAAAGGCTACAAGCCAAAACTAAAATGGAGGGGGTATTGATGCACGAATTTTTGTTTGAGGATGATTGTGCACTCAATACAGCCTCCAAAGCTGTAGCTGTAGGGTGGATTCTCTGCTGCTTATGCTAATTTTGCCTTAACAATTAATACCAAGAAAACACAGGTCCTCCAACAGCTAATACCATACCATCTGTATCTGGAACCATCAATTACAGTAAATGGTAAAGTTTTGAGTGCTTTGGATAAGTTCTTGCACCTTGGCAGTATATTTTTCAGAGACATCCACACTGATAATAAGTTTGACACACACATGGCCAGAGTTGGCTCAGTGTTTGGGAGGCTCCAAAGGAAAGTGTGGAGCAGGAGAGATATTAGACTGATGACCCAACTGAAGGTCTACAGAGCCATTGTGATGACCTTACTGTTGTGTGCCTGTGAAACCTGGATAGAATATCAGCATCATGCCAGGAAACTGAATCATTTCCATTTGAATTGTCTTAGAAAGATTCTGAAAATCATCTGGCAGGATAAGATATTAGGAATTGAAGTTCTTTCTCAAACTAACCTGCCAAACATTCCAACTCTACTGCAGAGAGCACAATTCCATTGGACTGACCACATTATTCTAATTCCAAATGTGTGCTTGCCCAAAAAAAGTATTTTATGGAGAACTCATATAGGGCAAATGTTCATAAGGTGCTTAGAAAAAGTGATACAAGAACACTCTCCAGATATCTCTTAAAATCTTTAGAATCAATTGAATGACATGGCAAACACTGGCACAGAACCGCCCAGCATGGCGTGCCCTCATCAGAGAAAGTGTTGTGCTCTATAAGCAAAGCAGAATTGAATTAGCCCAGAAGAAACATGAGATATGCAAAATTAGAGAAGATTCCCCAAATGTTCATATGGACTATCTGTGCCCAACTTGTGACAGAGCACTCCAAATTTGTATTGGTCTATCAGCTTCAGTAGGACACACTATAGCTCAACTCTAAGATAATGATGTCACTTTGGTCCTCGAGAATAATCAATTAAATCTAGTATAGCATAGTATAGTATATAGGATAGAATGCTATATAGTCTACAATTTAATGGTATAGATTATAAATAACTGAGTTCCAAGAAAGAAATCATTATCTTGAATAACCTAAAGTATTTTTTGAACATTCCTGGTCAACTAGAAGACCCCTGCTGCATCATCTTTTTGTTGATGTAGTCACAGTTTTGGTTTAAAAAAAAAAAGCTTTCAAAAATCTATTTTTTCCCAAATCATCAGGGTTTTGTTTTTTTTTTTTGCTGGCAAAAAAAAAAAATCTGTCTTTGCTTTCTCCTATTTCAATTTAAGTACAGGTTTGAGATTTTCTTCTGATCTATAGCTTACAGTGTTATGAAAAAATAACATTTACATTTAGCTTTTTCCACAGCAATAAACTTAGTTCATCTGCTTTCTTCTTTTAAAGAAGACTTTTCCTCCTAAAAATGTTTTAAAAGACTGTATTATACAGGCTAAGTCATTTGCAAGATTAATTTTTACTATATCCAATTTTTGCCATATGTGCTAACTTTAGAACCTAACTCTTCAGTAAAATGTAACTTCATTGAAAATGTATATTTGACCAGTTCCAATTGTTCAGTAAAGAAGAGAATAAGCTATACCCAGAGAGAGAGAACTTTGGGAAATGAGTGTGGACCACAACATAGCATTTAAATTCTTTCTGTTATTGTTTGCTTGCATTTTTGTTTTCCTTATCAGGTTTTTTTCTTTCTTTCTACATCCGATTTTCCTTATGCAACAAGATAACTATATAAATATGTATGCATATATTGGATTTAATATATACTTTAACATATTTAACATGTCTTGGACTACCTGCCATCTAAGGGAGGGGATGAGGGGAAGGAGGGGAAAAGTTGGAATAAAAGGTTTTGCAAGAGTCAATACTGAAAAATTATCCATGCATATGTTTTGTAAATAAAAAGCTATAATAAATAAACAAATAAATAAATGAGTGAATAAATAAATAAATACAAAATGTATATGGTAATTTTGAATGCAAATATTTTGAATGTGTCTGACTTTTTTCTTTCAAAGAATTATAATTTCAAGAGTTCTTCTCTTTTTTGAGGGGTCATCTATATTTAAGTCAGTAGTATTGAAACAAGATGAATCTGTGTTCTAGCTATCATTGTTACCTATTGTAGCTTACTTAAAAAGAACTGATTTCAGTTCTTTGGAACTGAACTTTGGATATAAGCATCCTTTGTACTATCTTTCCCTCATGCCTGGAATGCTCCCACTCCTCAACTAGGACTCTTAGAATCTCCTGTTAAGATCTATCTGCTTCAGGAGATTTTTGTGGTTCCCCCAGAAAGTAGTACCTTCCCCTCTAATGCTACCTTATATCTACTTCATGTATATCTTTTACGTAGTCATAGAATCATGTTGTGTCCTCCATTAGAAAAAGGCAGATATTGTTTTCACTATTTCTTAGATAAGTACACCGCCTGGCACATAGCAAGTGCTTAACTGATGATTTATTAAGTGATTAATTTATAAGTACAGAGAGAGAAAATGTGTGCCTCCTCCCTTAACTAACTTAGTTAACTTAATTAACTGAGTTAATCTGAGTAATGTCAAATAAGACTGGTTTGTTTAAGATATGGGGAGATATTAAGAATTGAGTTCCTCTTCTCAATATTTTGCCGACTAGATTTTCAATTTAATGATTTAGCAATTGGCTTGCTCAGGAGGAAACTGGATTTGATTCCTTTTTCTACTATTGTAACACTGTGTCTTAAGTCAGGTTATCATTTCTCTAGGGTCTTTGTGTTTTAATATCCTTTTCTGTAAGACAGGGAAAGTTAACAACTTCTTTGTTCATTGGGTATTCTGAAACTCATAGAATTTCAGGGATGAAAGGGAATTTAAAAGGTCATTGAATCCTGAGCACTTAATAAATGCTTACTGATTCACTGACTATATTTCTTAGGAGAGAGGAAAATGAGGGAAAAGATGGAGAAAGGATTTAAATACTTACTTCATCGGGCACTGTAGTAAGTGCTAGGGAGACAAATAAAATCAAATAAGAAAAATCTTATCCTCTGTGAGTTTAGATTCTAATGGGGAAAGACAACAGATAAAATGGTACTGGAAAAGAGGGGGATGAAGGATGGGGGGAGTGGAAAAAGTCAGTAGAGGGAAGGGAAAAATAAGTTAGATAACAGGAAATAGTGGTACCCAGAAGTTTAGTTCCCAGAAAGATAAAGCAAAAGATTCATTTATACCATCTCAACCAAGCTGGAAAGACTGAGTGTTTTCTCGGTCAGAAATTCTATTTAGTATCTGATAATCAGCATAATTAACTATGAAGAAAGAATCTCATAACCATTAAATTAATCCCTAGATGACAAAATATTTGGCCAAGAAATTCATGGAAAATATTATTATTATTATTATTATTATTATTATTTTTGAAAAGGTCCCAGTTTGGAACTATAGTGGGCTACAACTGGAGAACCAATCTTGGAGTGATAGTGATCTAGCTAAAGAAAAGTATGTGGAGCCCGTGAGAAATAACTAATTATCCTACTTTTTCATTGACAAAACCTCCCCAATCCCAGGTCACTGAAGTCTCTCAGCCAGTCTTTCCTGCCTGCTCACAAAAATGCCCTCTGGTGCAGACCCTTACCATTTCAGGCCTGTCTTATTGCCATGATTGTCTTATCGGTCACTTCCCCTCAATACTAGTCCCTTCCCTATGAAATTAACTTTTGTTCATACTGTATTTTCCTTCAGTGTTCTTAGTTGTTTTCTTCCTCCATTAGAATATGAGTTCCTTCAGGAAAGCCTGTGTTTTTGTTTTTCTTTGCATCTGCGGGGCCTAGAATAATACACAGTATATTACCTGGGTCACAGAAAGTGCTTAATAAATACTTGGTCCCAGACTGACTTCTTTGGGAATTCCCATATGGAGCTATCTTGATCTTTCCTACTCCCACAGATCTATTTGCCTTGATCTGATTCATAGCTTGTTTTCTCTTCCCCCCTAAGGCATGAATTAGAGTCTCTGTCCTTCTCTGTTGCAACTGGCTTATCATATTTACCTTTCTCCCTTCACTTCCTACTGGCTTTTGTGTTCATTGAACCAAAAGAACAAAATGAATCTAAAGAGCCCAGGGCAGAAATTCTGCTTTTCAGAGGCAAGACCATAGGCAAAATGGTGATGGAATTACTACTCTGGCAGTTCATAATACCATGCCTGGGGTCTCTCTATTGGTATAATCAAAGGCTCTTGCTCCCTCCTGCTCCCCCCATTGACCCACCTAATCCAACTCTCTCATCTCACTCAGGGTAAACCTGGGAGCAGTTTAGCTACCCTCAATAGAAATCCAAGTGAAAGCCTCTCTCCCCTCAACCTACCTCTCCCAAATTCTAAAGCCCCTGAGGTGTTTTCATTAGTCCTCTGGTAAATATTAATGAGAACACATTAGGTCCCAAGTGCCCCTTGCCCTTTTCCCTTTGTCCATAGGTGTTTATCCTCCTCCTCCTCTTCCTCCAATGCTTCTCCCCCCTCCCCAGTCTCTCAGCTCAGCTTGGCTCCACTACATTGTTCTCTAGGCTAATGAAGCCTGTTGGGTCTGGATGCTGAACTCTGTTCTCCACTTTTGTTCAGAGTCTGACCTCCCTCTCCTCACGGAGCCAGAGTGAGCCTAAGGCTGCTGGCAGGAAGTAAATTTGGTGGGTTGTCAACTTACCCATGTGGATGCAATTAAAACCTCACCCGGTGTGCATCAACCCAGCCTTAAAGCAGCCAGTATGTGGTGACAGGCTACCCAGGGAGGGAGGAGACAAGCTGAGGAAGCTCTGTGCTAACCTGGTGGAAAGGGGCAGGGGAAAAAAATGATGTCACTTTGTTCTACATCCATCTGGAGGTGGAGGTCACCATGTCAGCCTGGAAGCTTCCTGACTATGAAATTGCCATGGAAACTACTCCGGCTTACTTCCTTTGGAGATAGCCTCTGGCCCTTCTATTTCAGCTTAAGATCTTTATTGAACACATTTTCTTTATATCAAATGAATGATGTTAGAGACTTGTTACAGAATACAAGCGACAAACTTCTTGAGATTTGTGCCTGGAATAGGCAAAGATGCTAGGGACCTCTCTTGTCATTTGTGGGTAGGGTCTTAACTAAACAATTAAGTTTGATGGGAGAGTGAAAGTTAAGTTAAGGAAAAGTGGGTGGAATCAGTGAGGAGATAATTGGTCTGAGAGAGTAAATCTGCAAAAGACTGAGGAAGGAGAGAGAAAGTGGAGGAGAAAGAATGAAGAATGGGCCCGGCAAAGAATAAAACGTGTTAAGATGTTTGTAGAGTTGTCCTTTGTGGGAGAATATCTACGATTATTCTGCTCAATCAAGGATGTGTGTTTATCTGAATTTTGGGAAGAGCTAGTTCTTTTATTTATTTCTCTCAGTCTTTATTAGAACTTAAGACTGATACATTTTCTGCAATAAAAACTTATTTAAAAAAAAGACTGATACATTTTAAAATGATTCATTTATGAATTCACTTACAAATAATAAACCAACGACAACATGAGTAACATTTTGTGAAAAATATTTTTTCATTTTTCATATATAAAATATTTATATTTGTGTGCAAAAATAGTTTTATAATCCTTTCTAAAGAAATTTAGTGAGAAGATTGGCAATGTTTTAAATGATTTTGAAAATCTCTTTAATGTTTGGCTTAATAGAAGACAGCTAGGGTCTCATCTACTCCTGCATTCAATCTGTTATATTTATATCGTTTTGGTTGAAGTGTATGAAGACAATTGGCCTTAGATATATGTGTATAACTATATCTGTAAGATCAATTATATATACATATATATATGTGTGTGTGTGTGTGTGTGTGTGTGTGTATATATATTTGGAAAGGGGGAAGTATTCTAATAGGTAAATAATATTTTAATATTATGATAAAAATAGTTTTGACCTGACAGACCTCCAGAAAGCTTCTCGGGAACTTCCCTTGGAACACACCTTGAGAAATATGTTTCTTTGGTTTGTTTGCACAATCTTAGTTTCTGGGAATCCTAAAGAGAAGAATGTCATATTTTCATGTGACTGAATCAGCATGGTAAAATGGAAAAGCACTCCTAAGTTTTAATTGGCAGAACAGAGTTTGGCTTCTAGTTCTGTTATATTTGTTCCCAGCTGTGTGACCTTGAGCAATTTATTTTGCTGGAGGGCTAGTCCCTTACCCCTAAAAGTGTAAATAAACCCTGTTCTAGGGACAGCTAGGTGGTGCAGGGGATAGAGTGCCAGGTTTGGAGTTTTGAAGACCTGAAAGACAGCCTCCGAAACTTACTAACTGTATAACCCTGGGCAAACCATGTAACACTTTTTGCATCCTTTTCCTTATTTGTAAAATAAGCTGAAAGTGGGAGGTGGCACAGTGGATAGAGCATAGACACTAGTCAGGAAAATGTGAGTTCAAATCTGACCTCAGAAACTTAACACTTCCTAGATGTGTGAAGCTGGGCAAGGCACTTAACCCCAATTGCCTAAGAGGAAAAAGAGAGGAGAGAAAAAGAAGAAAAAAAAAACTGTAGAAAGATATTGCAAATCACTCTTGCAACTTTGCCAAGAAAAGAACAAATGGGGATCATGAAGAGTCAGATATTACTGAAATAACAACAACAAAAATTTACCTAACAGTTTTGTCATCATTATTGGATTCGATAATGGATTATAGGGCCTCTGTATCTGAAGATAACTTGTAAAGTAAGTTATTATCATCTCCTGAAAGCAAGGTATAGCTGAATTAATCTAACTCCTTAGTCTTCCAGTACTTAGAAGGATGAGGATAGTAGGGACATCCTTACCTTTTATTATTATTTTTTTTTAATTTTTTTAGGAGGCAATTGGGGTTCAGTGACTTGCCCAGGGTCGCACAGCTAAAAAGTATTAGGTGTCTGAAGCCCGATTTGAACTCGGGTTCTCCTGACTGCAGGGCCGGCACTCTATCCACTGTACCATCTACCTACACCATCCTTACCTTTTTTCAAGTAAGTTTTTACATCTGTTCCCTAATCCCCTTCAGCTGAATCCTATCTTGTAACAAAATAAAACAGTAGAGCCAAAACAACCAAAACAATGATTCATCTGAGAATAAATGCAGTAGTCTGCCCCCATACATTGTCGAATCATCTGTTCTCTGTGATCCAAACTGTTTATAAAAGATGCTCAGAGGACAGCTTCTTGTCAGTGTTCTTTTCATTTACATTATTGCAGTTATTGTGTATATTCTTCTTGTGGTTCAGTTTATTTCCCTCAGCATTAGCTCATTCCCATCTTCCCATGTTTCTCTGAATTCCTCATTATTTGTTATTTCTTCCTGCAAAATAATATTTCTTTATGTTCTTATTCCTTAGTTTGTTTAGCCAAAGTGGTTACTTTCTTTCCAGTTCTTTACTAACATGAAAAATGTTCCTATGATTATTTTTAGTATTTATGGGATCATTGCTGTCTGTATGATCTCATTGGGAATATCAACATTTTGGGGGGGTCCCACAACCTAGAGTGAGAAGTAATTGTCTCCCCTATTCTCTATTTTCATGAGGGAACTTAATAGGATCCCAGAATTTAGGAAATTCAGTTAGTGTTGTGTTGGTAGATAGTGTGGGACAACTAACACTAAATATGTGCTTGACTTTTCAAACGCTGACTGAAATGCTGTTTTCTCTGAATCTAAGGGCTTCCAGAAAAATCCACTCACAAGCTGCTATAGATAAGCTTTGGAATTCAAATCTGGTTTGTATTTCTCAACCCATCTTCTAAGTGACTGAAGTTTCTCTGTTTAAGACTGCTTTTGGTTTCAACCTAATGCTCCTTGAGTATGTGATGACAGATTGCTTCGGATCTGTTAATCACAATGATAAAAACTGGGGCCCCCAGATTACTTGGCACCTCTGTTTTAGATCCCTAAGGGGAGTCACAGGCAAAACTGTCAAGGAGAAGTTGTCCTTGGGAATTAGAGTCTACCCCTAAACTCTTAGGGATTCAATGGCTCGCTTCCTCCCACATTCTCAATATTTTAATCTCTCCTGTTAGGAAAGGTCTTGATATATCTGGACACATGCATGTGCAGAACTTCAGAATTAGAAGGAACCTCAGTGGCCACCTAATCCGAGTAGAATCCCTTCTACAATATCTCAACAAGGGTTAATCTAGTTACCATTTGAAGAACTCAGGGAATGAATACTCACTACTCTCTAAAAAAGCCCATTTTAATTTGGGACAGCTCTGTCAACTCTATTCAATAATTTCATTAATCAACTTAGCCTATGGTAAATAGAGAGCCAGTGAAATATTATTGTTTAGTTGTGTCCAACTCTTGGGAATCCTATTTGGATACTGGATTACTGGATACTGGAGTAGTTTTCCATTTCCTTCTCCAGCTCATTTTATAGATGAGGAAACTGAGGCAGAGTTAAATGACTTACCCAACATCACACAGCATATGCGTGTCTGAGATTGGATTTGAATTTAGGTCTTTTTGATTCCAGGTCTCTTGCTCTATCCACTTCACCTAATTTCTTGTCGCCCCAAGTCTAAATGACAAACCCAAATGCTGATCTGCCCTAGAACAAGTTTCCATACCTGAAGTTCCCCATACTCATAATATAGCAAATTCAAATTCACACATAGCATCCTTCCCCCTATCCTTCAGTAAACATCCTTAATGTGTGATTCTTTCTAGAGGTATTTACAAAGACCAATCCTAAGGAATAAATTTCTAATTGTGGAACCTCAGGCATCAAGAACAAAATGAGGACCTCAAGCACTTGATCTCAGAAATCACACCATTGGATTATTCTGTCTCCTGGGGAAACAGATCATTGTTAGGCCACTTTATCTTGTAGTAAAGCCAACCCAGCTGGTCTCCAATGCAGAAAAGAATCTTCTTGATTAAAAAAAAATACTTGTCTTATCTACTGTTTTCCACAGGAAATAACATTTGTGTGGTTTTAAAATTGAAATGATCATTTTTATATCAGTATTCTTTCTAGTAATACTTCAAAATCGATCATTTTCGAGGTTTGAGTCTTCTTTTATTTTTTGAGTAAACTTATCACGTGCTAATCCTCCATCCTAGGCTAGACTATAGACAGTATACATTGTTAGGTACCTATTAAACCGAGAGAAATAAAAAATATTTCTTTTCAAGAAGCTTAAGAGAAATCTCTACAACCCAAGAAAAGCCATTGGAACCCTTGTCTCTCTTTACATCACTAAGTTTGATTGTTTCAGCAAACATCTATCCTTGGATGGATATGTTTCCCAAGACTTTTTTGTTTTTTGTGAGGCAATTGGAGTTAAGATACTTGCCCAGAGTTACATAGCTAATAAGTGTCTGAGACTGGATTTGAACTCTGGTCATTATGTCATCTAGCTACCCCCTCCCAGGACTTTTCTAAAGAAATATTCCATGGATGAAGCTGCCAACCCTTCCCTGAAGAAACTCTTTCCTACTTCCCTTAGCCTTAGGGAAAGATCTCCTAGGTAGCCCTCCCCCACTTCTGTCCCCCATCACGTGCTCAGCATCCCCAGAGCTCTCCAACTCCAGTTAAAGGCATTCTGGGTTGCATCTGAAGTTTGCTGACACAACACAGCTGAAGTTAGTCAAGGCTCAGGCAGGAGCTCATGCCAAATGTCTGACACTGGCTCTATTCCCACATATTCCTTGGAATCAAAGCAACATGACATAGTGGATAACTCGGAGCAGGAGGATATTCTCCTGAGGTCAGCTTGTGGAGATGGTCATTAAAATGTCAGTCTTCTGGGTGATAACAGCTCTAGCACAACTTCAAAAGTTAAGAGTTACAATTTCAATTGATTCCCCCTGAGCACTAGCTGGCTCTTTGGAAATTAGCAGGGAGGTGGAAGGGAGAGGAGAGAATCTTGCCCCTTTCCCCTCCCCATTTTCCTTTGTATTTAAATGTGAAATTTAAACTGAGGAGACCCCTTCCAATTCCCAGTTCCAAAATTCCTGAACTCACCCACACTATTTCCCCCAGCTATTACTCTTGGCAGTCCCTAAACCTCAGAAGGTGAAGGGCCAGTTTAAAAAGGTGTTTGTTGAGGGGCTGAAGATGAGTGGTGGGAGGGTGGGGGTGTAAATCTACAGAGGAATGATTCCATCCACAGTATCAGTATTTTATTGCGCAGAAAGCTAGTGGGAAGGCTACAAGGGGTTTGCCTGGATTAGGCATGGAACATGTATGTTCTGTTCAAACACGTCTCCAACTAGTGATTGAAAAAGTCTTCCTTTAGAAGCAAACTGTATTCCTTACTCCCCTCCCTTCCCACATATACATACACTCCCTTTGCCCCTGAGTTAAGTCTATGTATCACTCACACTCTTGTGTCAATTGTTTTTATCAGATCAGCACCCAGATGAGAGGTCCTGATGTAAATTTTGGAACAAGGGACACCACATCAGGGAATGTTGATCTACATAGGGGCCTGGGCTTCTGATGGTGAAAAACTAGGGTACAGGAGAGGAACATATAGTTCTCTGTAATTCTATACTTCCTTTCCCTTGGGGCTTAAAAGAAAGAATTCTAGTATGAAGAAAGACATTATCTGCATCCACAGAAGAATTGATAAATAGAAATATCTATTGAATAATTTTACCCATATATACCTCTCTGGGTCTAATAGTAGTTATGGGGGGGGAACGTAAGAGAAAGGGAATAAAAAAAGAAATTTACATGATAATTTTTTGTGTATTTGAAAAGAATAGCAAATTATGCATAGTAAATTTACAGTTTCATGAGCTATCACCTTTTTATTGTACTATATTATGGAAATATTTGTTTTATTCTATAAATTAAAAAGAAAAGAAATTTTAAAAAAGATGTGGGTCCAAGTTTTTCTGACATTTATATTTTATTCATAGGGACTAGTTGTGTCCAACCTGTGGGACAGCTTTCCAAGTTTGTATTGGTCTGATCAGCCAATACTCAGACACATTTGTTCTCGAAGAGGATTAAAATCGAGTTACAAAGACAACAACAATTGACATTTTTAGCTATAAGCCCCTGAACATATCATTTAGCTTCTTTAAACCTCAGTTATCTTAGATCAAAAAGTAGAAATTATTACACTTGTACTTCTTGAGGAAAGCATTATATAAATATAAGTTGTTTAATAATAATATTTATCTTGTGTTTTAAGATTTGCAAATATCTCATTTGATTCCCACAATATAAACCAGGGAAGGGGGACTATTGATATCTCCATTTAATAAGTGAGGAAACTGAGGCAGATAGAGATTAAATGACTTCCCCAGAGTCATATAGCTATTAAATGTCTAAAGCTGGAATTGAACTTATTCCTTCCCAATTCTATATCCATTATTCTAACATCTGAAACAGTGGCTTTCTCAACTAGCAGTTATCAGGTTTCTTTAAGATTATTTTAGGAGCCCTCTTACTTAAACATAACTTGTACTGTTAATTTCCACTTGTGTATGTGTTTCTAGATAAGTGTTTTGCATCTTTTTAATGATTTTTGAATTTAATGAATATTTTATTCCAACCTTTCCTTAGATAAACTCCTTAATTCAGATGGTTCCTAGCTCTCAAATTTCCACAGTTCTGTGGAATATGGCTTTTTTGGCATCTGTCTCGTAAAAATTAACCTGTTACTTTTTGCTTACATATGTATCACATTTTCTCAATTAGATAAACATTTTAGATGAATTTAGTTTTCCTCTTTTAACTTCCCTTATAGCTCATAGCAGAGACACTTATCCAGAGCTGGGAGTCAGTATTTGATTGGGGATGAATCATTTCTATTTCTTTACCAACACCCCTAAGGGGCCCACCACTGTGCTTTACAAACAGAAAATTCAAGGAAGAAAGCCATACATAATGTAGATGAGAATAATGTTAACTCCATAACAGGAAGAGAGGAAACTCTGTGGGTCTTGTGCTGACTGGAGCCAATTGGAACCCAGGGAGTTTTATTTGATTAAAGAAATTGCAGTTTAGTTTCCCTGAATATCATAAAATAATAATAAAAAAAAACCTTTCTCTTCTAGAGTGTAAGGTTTGTATGGGAGAGAAGATAAAATAAGAAAACAGAAGTCAGGAGACATAGATTCTAGTTCTACCTCTAATACAGGCTATCTTTGGGATTTTGGAAAAATCACTTTCCTTTGCTGGGTCTGTTTCCTTATCTCTAATATGAGAGAATAATTTCAGAGCTCTTCACACTCCAAAGTTCATAAATCACAAGAAGGGACCTTAGAAGTCATTTAGTTGCTTGCATTCATTGGAGAAAGAAATGGCAAACCACTCTAGTATCTTTGCCAAGAAAATCTCAAATAGAGTCACGAGGAATTGGACATGACTGAAACAAACAGGCAACAACAATAATAACAACACATATATTCCAGGCACCTTCCAACCTTAGAAGGTGGGTGATATTATCATAATTTTACAGATGAGGAAATTGAGGCAGACAGAGGTTATGTGATTATTTGCCCAACTCACACAGCTAGTAAGTGTCTGGGACTGGATTTGAATTCAGGTCTCTCTGACTCTAAACCCAGCAGTCTTTTCCATTCCATCAAACTGCCTCCTATCAAGTCCTTCATTTATTCTGATAAGTCTTATCAGACAATCTTGATTATATACTTTATGGATCATCCTCACTGTATTTTTAATCCTGAATTTCTGCTTTCTTTTCTCATTTAAGTAAATCAATAAAAAGAAGCAACTGCTATGTGTTTAAATTCTTTTTAAAAATCTTACTTTACATATATTAATACATAATATAATTTATGAATGTATAGCAAAATCATAGATTTACCTTCTTACTGAATGGATAAAACTCAGGCTAATCAACCTTGGACATCTAAGAGCTGTGTGAGCTTGGGCAATCACTTAACTTTGGTCTACCTCAGTTTCTTTAACTGCAAAATAGGCAGTCAAATGTTGTTGGAAACACCAAATGAGAGAGAATTTGTAAATCATTTAACATAATATCTGATACAGAGTGGGCACTTTGCAAATTCATGTTGTTCTCCCCCCCACCTTTTTTAAGTTACTTTATTTTATTTTTGTGAGGAAATGTAGAATTAAGTAACTTGCCCATAATCATCCAGCTAGTTCGTGTTAAGTGTCTGAGGTCGGATTTGAACTCAGTCCTTCCTGACTTCAGGGTCAGTACTTTATCAATCCTTTCCCTTTTAATTCCATTTATACAAATTCTTATTTTCAAATTTAATTTCTTATTTATAATAAATTTTAGTAATTATATAATATGATATACTATATAATACATAAAATATAATAATTTAAATAATAATTTAAATTCTGATTTATTACCTCATTGAAAATTATATAATGTATATGCATTAGATATATGTATAAATAACCCAAGATCATTTTCTCTCACCTCTCTGAATTCTAAATTACTTATTGTCTGTAACATTTAATTTGGGCTTCATAGACTCATAGAATTTCAGAGTTGCAACTCAGTAATTTACAAATTGAATCAATACCCCCCCAAAAAAGAATGAATGAGGGGGAAATCCCCCACTAACCAAGACAGCTGTTTACACAATTGGTTAGTTACACATTTGTTGGGGAAGATTTTCCCTCACATTAAACCTGTACATGTATGTGTGTGTATATATATATATATATATATATATATATACTACTCACATATAGGTATGTATGTAAAGATGTGTGTGTTTGATCTTCATTATTTTTTTGAGGTCTCCCCTTCTGGTGCTACTTCTCCAATTTCCACTCACATGAGCAGTTTGGCTCCCTAAAGGGCAGTTGACTACTGCTTTTGTTAGGGATTTGGAAATAAGGAACCTTACATGATTGCTTATGAACTCCATCCAGCGGGCTTTCTAATATCAAACTGCCAGATGTTTTTATTATTATTATTATTAACAAAAGTATTTATTAAATGGATACACCCAGACCACTATTTGCAAAAAAAAATAATAACATCTCCTCAAAAGTCTGCTTTCTCATAAATACATGTAGGGTCTGTTGAGAAATTAGGCATCAATTTAAGTACAAAAATGGTAAGATAAATGTGAGAGATCAAATATGATGATGAGAGTACCTTAAAATTTCTGAAATTTCTTCTTTCTCTTTGGAGAATTCTCATAAATTCTTAAGGATTGCTCTCGGCTGGCTTCTGAGGATGGGTGATTTATAGAATCGATAACCATAACTTCTCTTTATTGCAAGGGACCACTGTCCCTGAAGTTTTTTTTTTCCTTGGGTGACCATTACCACTCCTGCCTGTATGCCCTATATGCTGCTAGAACAGTCTTTCCAATGACATGGTCAAAGGTGGAGGGAGGAGAGATATTCCTCTATCCCCCCAAGAATGATTCTCCTTTTATATGCTTAGTTCCAATTCTCATACTCTGAATTGTAAGTCTTCCACTACTGGACTGATTTTCCCCTTGAGTGCCATTCTATTTGTACACAAATGGAAGAGTATATTGGATTCTTTCATTTAGTTACAAGCTATATCATATGCATTGTCATTTGCCTTTCATCCCATCAAAATCTTATTTATATCTAGTTTATACTGTTGATTGATTGAGTAAACGAAGGAACTAGACTTTCTAGTTCCAAAAAGTATAGGAATATCCTTTCAACATTCTGACAGGCATTCATCTGGTGATCATTTAAACATCTCTAGCAGTGAGAATATAATTATTTCCAGAGAAACCTATGCCACTGATGGACAGTTTTAATTGTTAATTGTTCTTTCTTATAATGAGCCAAAATTGACTTCCTTATAACTTCTACCCATTGATCTTAATTTTCCCCTGTGGGGCAAAGTAGAACTAGTATAATCACATAGTTTTCCATATGGTTTTCCCTCAAATACATGAAGACAACTATTATGTCTCTGCTAAGTATTCTCATCTTTAAGCTAAATATTCCCATTTCTCTTTACCATTTCTTATTACATTGCTTTGAGATAGTTACCATGTTTGCCATCCTTTGAAAGAAGTCCAGTTAGTAGATACTATTCCTTCTTTCTGGGCCCTCAAGTTGAAGACAGTTGATTCTCTCTTCCCCATTCTCCTTCCTTTTTCTTTCTTTTCCTCCTCCTCTTTCTTCTTGTCTTTCGTCTCCTCCTTTTTATTCTTTTCCTCCTTTTTTACCTCTTCCTCATCCTCTTTTGTCATCATCATCATCTTGTTCTTTTTGTTGTTGTTCTCATTTCTCTCCCTCCCCCTCAGTCTCTTTGTTTCTGTCTCTTTCTATCTCTTTGTGTGTGTGTGTGTGTGTGTATGTGTCTGATAATTACAGGTACTTCTTGTTCTTTAATCATAGCCATAATGTATTATGGGTTGGTGGCAATATTGCAGTGTCAAGAAAGTTGAACTCTAGCCCAGAATTGGCAATTGTCCATGAATAAGATTCTTGGAGAATATCCCGTACTTTTGTTTGTTTACATTTGAGGATCCAGGGAACAAATCAGTACCTTTCTGAAACTTAACGAACAAAATACCAGAAAATAAAACTAATACTGAAGACTGTTGTAGCCACAAAATTACTTGGCATGGTTGTAGTTCATTAATTAAGCTATAAAAGGTGAGTTCCCAAGTTGTTTCCCTCAGAATAATGATAGAATGAGTTAATTTGCCTTGAGCCATTAACCTGAGAGTTTCATTAGTTCCCTACCAAATGCTGTGATCTCAACTTATTAGGGATGATACCATCTGTGCTAAGAGAAAAATGTGATTAAAGAACACTAGATTTTAAATCAGAAGACCGTAATTCAAGCCCTGATTCCACTAATTCTCATGCATGTGAACTGATATGTCTCTGTATCTTCCTTTCCTCATATGTAAATCAAGTCTAATGGTGTTACCTACCTTAAAGAGTGAAGGAGAAAACACATTTTGTAATAATTATAATATATAATTATGTGGAATTATGTATTATAGAATATGTAATAATATACATATATATGTTTGTGTGTGTGTACTATTTTTGTTCAATTACTTCAGTGTCCAACTCTTAATAAGTAGTTTTCTTTGCAAAGATCCTGTATTTGCCATTTCCTTCTCTAACTCATTTTACAGATAAAGAACTGAGGAGGAGGAGGAAGAAGAAAAAGCAGAAGTAGAAAAAGAAGAAAAAAGAAAAAAGAAGAAAAGAAAGAGGAAGAAGAATGAAGAAGAAAAGAAGAAGGAAGGAGAAGGAAGAGGAAGAATGAAGAAGAGAAGAAGACTGAAGAAGAATGAGGAAGAAGAAGAAGAAAGAAAGAAAGAAGAGAAGGAAGGTGGACAAAAAGAGAAAGGGGAAGGAGAGGAAGGCGAAGGAAGGAAATGGGAAGGGCAAGGGAAAGGGAAAAGAAGGGAAGAGAAAAAGGAAGAAGGGTAAAGGGGAAGAGGAAGAAGGGAAAGGAGAAGGGGAAGAAGGAAAGGAAGGAGAAAGGAAAGAGGAGAATGGGAAAGGAAAGAAGGGAAAGGGGAAGGAGAAGGAGGGAAAGGGGAAGAAGAAAGACTTCCTTTCTTGGAAAAGGGGAAGGAGAAGCAGAAGGAGAGAAGGGGAAGAGAAAGGAGAGAAATGGGAAGGGAAAGGAGAACAAGTTCAAGTCGTTTACCCAGGGTCACACAGCTGGGTAAATTTGAGGCTGGATTTGATCTCTCCCTGACCCCATGTCTGGCCCTCTATCCACTGCCTCACCTAACTGCCCTGTGTATGTATGTGATTCAGATTCCTGATTTCTTTGTTATAGGGAATTCCCACTAAGGAGGCACTTTCAACTAATACACCTACGCAGTTTCACTGTAATTTATGCTTTTAGAAAGTTACCTGGGATGTGAGACATAAATGACTTTGCTAGGGTCACACAGCCAGTATGTGTCAGAGAAAAGATCTCTGTTGTCCTGACTCGGAGGCTAACTTTCTATCCAAGACACCGTGCTGTCCAACTCAAATAGAAAAGGGGCCTCTAATCCATACAGAAGAATCCGGCAGGCCAAATAGTGACTTAGTTATAAAATGTCATGTTACCGATATTTTATTGTCCTTTTGTTTACTTTGTGAAATATTTTCCAATTTCATTTGAATCTAGCTCCAGCAGCTCTGGCGAGTATTGTAGGTTCCATGGGGTCAGCTGGCTTCATATTGAACACCTCTGCTCTCTATAACACTTCCTCTCAAGTATTAATAGAATTGGGGGATTCCTCTGGGATAGGGTGGAGCCTTCTTTCTCTGCCATTTATAATTCTGGAGGTCACCTGGAGCACTGAGATGTTTAGTAAGTTGCTCAGGGCCACTTAGTCAGGATGGGGCAGAGATGGGACTTGGATCAAAGACTTCTAGGCTCTGATATCAGTTCCCCAGCCAGTTCTTGAATGGGAGAAATGGCACTTATAGGGAGGAGTGTGGCCCAGAAAGGAAGTTATGATCTGGAAAGCCACACAGACAGTGGTGAGAATAAAGCAGTCCCTTGACAACCCTTTTTCAGGGGCAATGAATGATGGTGCTGAATTCATTACTATGCTCAGAATAAGAAGAAAGTAACTGAAGAATGGGAGAAAGGATGTTTACTGACAGCTTAGAAAATGATTGAGATGCAGATGAGGATTGTGGCCCAAGGGAGTTCAGAACTAACAAGTTAAATTCTCCTTCCTTCAGGCAGGTACCTTCTCTAGAGGTCAAATGTAGATAGTGGAGGAATAGCAGCAATGGCAGAACAGAAAATGGTAGAGATGAAGATGAGGAAGCCTGCTCCCAGGGCATACAGAACTAAGTGCCTTAGTTCCTCCAGGCAAGCACAAAAAGAATGAAAAACCATTGAGGAAAAAACAAGATGTCCTGTGAAGAAGGACTTCTTAAACTTTTTCCCTTTGACCTTGGGTAAATAGGTATTTAAAATAGGCATATAAATCAAACATTTACTGGTGATAAGTCAGAAGAAATTTATTTTAAAACAATTCTTTGGCATACACATAATTTTATCATTTATGAAAGATGAAAACAAATTTGCATACTAATGAGATAGAAGCTCTTGTTTATTTTTGCATAAAGAATTAAATCTTGGCAGAATATTTGATACTGCAGATGTAGAGCATCTTCAACATTTTCCAGAGTTGATCCATATTTTGATATTTTGCAACCCCCACATTTAATTATATGACCCTGTATGGGGTCATGACCCACAGTTTAAGAAGCTTTGCTGTAGAGGTTTTGCATGAGATCTAGCTAACCAGATTATATAAAAAATATCCATATAAAACCAATGAAGGACAATAAATAGACATGAAGTGGAACAACTCTAACAATTTTAACATAGATTTATTCTTATAGGCAACAACAGTAGAACTATCACATTTAAATTCTTGTGGTTCTTCAATAGTTTCAATTATGTCTGATTCTTCATGGTCCTATTTGGGGTTTTCCTGGCAAAGATAGTGATGTGATTTGTCATTTCCTTTTCCGATTCATTTTGCAGATAAGGAAATTGAAGAAGATAAGTTGAGTGGCTTGCCCAGGGCCACATAGCTAGGAAGTGCTTCTCTAGATATTTAAACTGATTTACCATGTAAAGACATAGCTATTTTCTTGAATAGAAATTTGGCTTTAGATATTTACTACTTATGTGACCCTGGGAAAATCACTTCACTCTGTTTGCCTCAGTTTTCTCATCTGTAAAATGAACTGAAGAAGGAAATGACAAACCACTCCAGTATCTTTTTGCCAAGAAAACCATAAACTGGGGTCATGGATTGTTGAACCAACTGAACATGTAAGGAAATGGCCATGATATTTAAGAAGATGAAATTGAGATTTGACCAACTATTCACATAAGAAATCTGTATTGTAAGTGACTCATTTTAAAGGAACCAATCTCCACATTGTTCATTCAGTCATGTCTGACTCTGTGATCCCATGGAAATAGTATGACAGGCCTTCTATCCTCCACTATCTCCTGAAATCTGTTCAAGCTCATGTTCATGCTTCTATGAAATGTAATTGCAAATGCCTCATGTGAAGCATCCAGAGGATTTCTCAAATGAGAAGAATACAAAAGGGAAGAAAATATAACAGGTAATACTTTTTTTTAAATGCAAAATAAAATAGTGATCTGGAAGGCATTAGCACCTATCAAACTATATGCCTGCCTAAAATCTTTTTGAGAATGGTCTATACCTGTTTTGAGAATATCCTTAATATCAGCCCTGAAGTCAGGGGGACCTGAATTCAAATCTGCCCTTCAGAAACTTAACACTTCCTAGCTGTGTGACCCTGGGCAAATCACTTAACCCCAATTGCCTCAGGAGAGGGAGAGAGGGAGAGAGGGAGAGGGAGAGAGAGGGAGAGAGAGAATATCCTTGATGAATAGATGAAAAGAAAACAAGAAAGCTTTCATTTGCAATAGAACCTGTGGTATCCTAGAATCAGTTTATATTTGGCTCTCAAGATATAATTGTTAAATTTTCAGTATGAATATTAACATCTTGAAAATTTACAAATATTACAAATCAGGACTTGATTTATTATTTTGTTGTCTAGACTTAAAGTCATAGGAAAACGTTAATAATTAAATTTTAAAGTATATCATACATAGTTTTTTTGGAGAGCCAGTTGTTAATTTCTGCATAGACCACATATCTATACAGTCATATAAGTAAGAAGTATAATGAATATAAGGTTCTATGTTTATTAAATTTTTAAAAACAATACTTCACACAGTATAACAAAATGTGGCCTTAAAAACTCTACGAAGACTAGGTAGACATGCAGACATCAAAATTTTTGAAGAATCCAGAATAATTCAAAAGGATAACTTTATTAACTAATCTGCTGAATATTGGCAATAAATTGTATGTTAAAAGGGAATTCTTGGTTACTTTAACCAGTATGTTCTGAGGCAAGATAAAAATACAAACACCACCACATTACCTATTTTTCCAAGATTCCCCAAATGTTCTTATATAAGCATGACATTGTATTAAGATTTTCAACACTACAAAGCCTTTTCAGTGAAACCCATAGTTCTTCAAAGTTCTTCAATACTTATTTAAAGTATTTACCCGACAAAACAAACAAGTGAAAAATAACGATTAACTTATGACACGGATGATCCATAGAATAAGTTCTTCAATAGATGGACTATGGAAGGGCAGCTAAATGGCGTGTGCAGGCCCTGAGGTTCAAATCTAGCCTCAGACACTTACTATTTTCTAGCTGTGTGACCCTTGGATATAACTTTAATTGCCTCAGCAAAATAAAATAAAGATGGACAATGGATATATATATAGAGAGAGAGAGACAGAGAATCAGAGATAAAGAGAGAGAGATTTAGAGTTATATCATTAACAGGTGATATAGATGGATGGTGTAATTAATTGACTAATAGGAAGAGACTAGGTTCCATTACCTTTAGGAAATTGTGCATTTCTTTCAATGATCATTCATACTGCATATTGCCACAAAACCTGTTTGTATTACCTATGTAACTATTAATCATGGGCTCTTATAATTTTGAAAGAGTAAAACTAGAAATAACAATAAAAAATGTATGTAGGCATAAAGAGACACTATTACAATGTTAATCAGTACTTACTGGGCACACAAGAAGTAGTACAAAAGACATTATCAGAAAATCAAGGACACACAGAGAGAATTTGAAACAAATACTAAATAAAACAAGCATTTCAATACCCAAAATAAAAGAAAAAGGGGGGATTATATATGAAACTATGACTCATATGAGAGTTTGCTTTTTACTTTTAAATACATGATAAATCAATCATGTAACTTTCAAAGTTGTCCTGTTTACATGTGTTTCTTCCCAGCATTATGTTTGTTTTCTTCTATGTATTTTTAAGAAAAAATGCTTCATTGGTCCTCTTCTTTTTTTCTCTTTTTCTTTTTGGCAACCCTGATCGCCCGCTCACTCATCCCTTCCTTTCCCCTTACTCTACAAAACAAAACAAAAACAAAAACTAAGCCTTTGTAATAAATACGAATGGTCAAGCAAAACAAATTCTCATATTGGTCTTTTCCAAAATTATACATCTAATTCTGTACCTTGAGCCCATTGCTTTTTGATTAGGAGGAGGATAGCCTACTTCATCATCAGATATATGCAATTATGGTTAAGATTAGAATTTTAGTCTTTCAAAATTGTTTTTGTTTTATAATGTTTTTGTTGTATAAACTATTCTTCTAGTTTTACTTATTTCACTCTTTATTCACACAAGTCTCAGGTTTCTCTGAAGCTGTCCCTTTTGTTATTTCTATTAGCACAATAATATTCTCTTACATGCAAAATTTGTTTATTCATTCCCTATTGATTGACATCCCTTTAGAATTTTTTGCTATAACAAAAAGAGAGAGCATGAATTTCTTATGTATATGACTCTTTTTCCTCCTTCTTTAATATCTTTGGGTTATAAACTTAGCTAGTTCTGATATCACTGAGTCAAAGTGTATACAGAATTAAGTAATTTTTTAAGACATCGTTCCAAATCACTTTAACAAAATGGTTAAACCAATTCATAACTCATAGTAGCATCTTAAGCCACAACTTGGAAAGTGTTGATAATGAAGAGCAATAGTTTGAAGTAGATGGTGAGGTGGAGTGTATATATCTAAACCATAGAGATAGCAGCTAGATCTTTGATTAGGGTTTTGAAGTTCAGTATAATTCATCCTAATGTCGTTGATATATTTGAAATCTGTGTTGAATCAGTGTTGGAATCTCCATTGTAATGGGACTGGATATGAAACATTTAGTCCTCAAAGCATTTGTTATTTTTGCCATAGAATGCTACCATATCAGTTTCTAGGAGTGTGGGAATAATTTACTTGTGAGTCTATTTGCCCTGTAATATCAGATTCCATCTTTTAACTCCTATATACTAAACATGAATCTTCCTTGTTTTATAGAATAGATAGTAGGTTAGGGAAGCAAAAATGTACAGATAACCATGGATCTTTTCACCTTCAGCATTGCTTAATTAGCTCCTTCCAGGACCAAAACATAGTCCCATAGAGGAAGAAAGGAACAGATAAACAAGAATTTATGGGAGTGGGAGTGAGCAGAGTAGGAAGCAGGGGGTGGATTTAGGAAATATTTATTACTAAGTTAGTTTTATCTTTGTATTACACTATTGGACAATTGTCTTTTTGGAAAGTGGCCAGGAAGGCTCTTGGTCCATCAGATACCAATACTGGTTTGAGAGCCTTCTTCATTACATTTGCAAAACAAGCAAAATCAGTGAGTTCTTTTAATTGTTGTTTTTCATAAACAGTTTGCAGTTGCAAAACATCTTACTGGCATGGTAAAAATCTGCAGTTATTCTTTCCATGAGCAGCTTTTTCCCTAATCCCAGATGTGAGGGTGAATAGGAAACCCATAGATTTCAATACTATGATACCCCAATGGCTTTGTTATTAAGGAACTGAGCCAGGAGAACCATTTGCAGGGAAGAGTCATCTGAGGGAGAATATTGGGTATGTATGGAGTATTAGCTTCCTTGTTAGAACCAAATTTCCAGGATTACCTCAGAAACTGAACCGGTGGAAATAAATAAGATCTCTTGCATCTAGGATGATAAAATACATCACATCTGGGGATCAAAAGAAGGAAGTAGAGATGTTTAATGTGATAAATGAGGATATGAACTCTCTCATCTAATCATATTGGCTTATTGCCTAATCTTCACAAATAAGGTTTCATTTCTTACATTTGTGCCTTTGTACTGTTGTCTTCTTTGCCTAATATTCCTTCTTTGCTCATCTTGTTTTCTGAGGCATTTTCTACTTTTCCTAAATTACTACTGCACTCCCTCCTCAAACTATCCTATAGTCACTCTGCATTATATTATATATAAACTTATATAAATTCATGCTTTCTCTTTTTTTGTTTCCTTCACGAACACTAAAGTTTTACTTTTTTATATTTCCAATACTCAGCACAAAGTCTAACACAGTAAATATTTAATAAAAATTTATTAATGTATAGCCATGGGAGCTAGGTTTAATTATTAGAAGGTCTGTCCAAATGAAACAGGTATTAGAATTGTGTCTGGTGAGCAGTATTAGGGACTGTGGGATGGAAGGGAATTTCAGTGTATTCTAACAATTAGAACCAGTCTAAAATGGAGGATGCTGTTTTAGAAAATTGTGGATTCCACCAGCCAAGAATCTTCAAGCAAAGATTGAATGACTGTCATCAGTAATGCTATATAGAGAAAGGGCTTCTATCTCTTGGTCTGGTAGGAATTGAATTGGATGAGTTCTGATGTCATTTCCACTGAGATTTTGTCACTCTAAAGGGGGAGGAAGGATTATTGATCTGTCTCTCTTTTCTCCAATTCTCTCTGTGTGTGTCTCTCTCTGGGTTTCTCTCTCTGTCTCTCTCTCCTCTCTCTCTTCCTCTTTTCTCTCTCTCTTTTTTCTGTCTCCCCCATCCTCCCTCCCTCTCCCTCCCTCCCTCCCTCCCTCCCTCTCTCTCTCTCTCTCTCTCTCTCTCTCTCTCTCGCTCTCTCTCTCTCTCTCTCTCTCTCACACACACACACACACACACACACACACACACACACACACACTCAACACACACTACAAGAAAGGCAAAGTTCCAAATCTGCAACTCCCTCCTCATGAACTGACTGTCCTTCCTCAAGATTAGATTGAATACTCATGTTTATGATCCACTTGGAAGGAAGTTGACAAATGCCATCTTGACAAAAACCAGAAAGGATGCCTTATCAGAAGACACACATAGACTCTATAAGGAGGAAAGGTTATGTTATAGGATTATACTTACATGTTGTTTTGTTTTTCATAAAGATATTTAGGAATTGGAATATGATCAGAACTCATGAGCTGGAAGGGATGTTTAGAGGTCATTTCCTCCGGCCCCCTCACATTACAATTAAGGAAAGGGAAGCTTAGAAAAATAAAATGATTTGTGCAAGGTCATGTAAAGTATGACCAAAATCAGTGGTAGAACAGGGCACAGAACCCAGATCTCCAACCTCCTGGCCAGTGCTTCTTCCACTTCCTTAAAATGGTTCTGATTTCTCTTTTTAGAAGTCAGGAAATAAAACCACAGGATGATAAGTAGTTTCCTAAGTCACAGGGGTTATTAGTATCACAGCTGGACCCAATGCAGTCAGGAAAGTTAATATGGATATATTGCCCAAAGCCTGAGGGGGAAAAATGGGATAAGATCAAAAGAAATCAAAGCAAGATAAGGAAGATCTAAAATTAAATGGAAACAAGAACTTAAAACAATTTGACAATGCTTTAGATGACTGGCATTTACTGTTGTCTGGTATATTATTTCTACGGTATTGATAAAATGAGAGAGAAGTAGGTGATAGATTTTTTAAAATTTATATGAAATACTAGATTAGTAATTTTGAGATTTGGAAGTAAAAATTATTTTTAATTTGGTTTTCTATTATAAGTTACATTGTTTCTGTTACAAACATTAACAAGTAAAACTAACTTTAATTTTATCACACTATATATGTATTCATTGAGGACTGCCCCAGGAGAAAAAAAATCATCCCAAGTCTAGCTTTCTTGGACCATCATGGTCTCCCACTTAACTCCCATGATCAAAAATGCTCAAGAGTCCTGGTCTTGAGGTATCTCAGGAACCTACTCTCTCCATCCCCAACTCAACTGAATTTTCCTCAGGTGCCCAAATCACTAATTATGGCTTCAAGTCATATAATAAATTACTTTTAAAAAGCAAGATGACTAATGCTACTTTGAAACTTTCCTTATAATTAAATATTTTAAAAGATCTATGAATTCATAGATGTAAGCGGGCACTCTTTTCTCTGATGTAGCTTGTAATTTTACTTATACAAATTAAAACTCTTCCATGCCTTGGTGATTTCCTATGGCTTTTAATATAAATTCCTCATCTTGATATTCAAAGCCCTGTGCACTATGACACTAGCTTACCTTTCTAGTCTTATTTTATATTATCCTTTTTCTTGTATAATCTTGGCCTATGATTATGAGGCAAATTTATAAAACAGATCCTTATTCATAGTAATTCAGGGTAGTCATGAAATTGAGGTGTCCTTTTTTTTCTTGTAAATGTAACTCTAATGCTTAGTAGAATGTTGACATGTTAAGCATTTAATAAATGTTCTTTCTACCCATTTATCATCTATCCATCTATTTCCATTGATCATCTTTTTCTTCCTTCCTTCCTTTCTTCCTTCCTTCCTTCTTCTATCATCTATCTATCTCTGCCTATAATTCCTATTTATCTAATATATCCTTGAAGGTAAGAACTATTTCTCTCTTCTTTTTTTAGTGTCTTGCACACAATAGTAAGTTAATAAAAGCCTTTTAGTTCAGTAGAATTTTAATGCTTTAATGTTCAACTGGTATAACCTCCAAAAACTCAGTCACTGCTACACCACCAAGAATTATTGGAATAGTAATTTAAAAGGCAGCACCCTAATCCATGTGAATAGTCCTGAGCACTAAATATCCACCGATTCTCCAGGCCTCTCTAGCAAGTTGTGAGGGTTAATTATTTCCAATTATTCTCAGGTATTTTTTCAACAACCGACCTATTTTCTCCGGAGTACTGCTTCTGGGGCTGGAGATCAGTACTTCTTGCTCTTGTTCTGGCCCTAGTCATGCTGACTAATGAGAATAATTGTTCCTAAGCTTATTTTTATAACAGTGTTTCAATTACTTCACTCAGCCCTCTCCTCAAAGTGTGCCAAATTCCCTTAACCTTGCCTCACATATAAGAGCAGTAGAGAACATGTGGCAAGAAGAGGAGTTTGTGTAAAAGGGTCTAGGCTTGGGTGAGGGAAGATATTGCATTTCCTCATGCACATGGGCTTCATTGTACCCCAGGCTAACCTGCTCACTCCCATGCATACCTGTTCAAACAATGATTTACTGTACCCTTCATGGCTGGCATTTGTCCCCAGAGAGGCAGGAATGGATTTGATTATGGAATCAAGAAGGGGAAGAAAAGATGGAGGCAACTTTAAGAAAGCTCAAAGGGACCTTCAAAAATCTGGCAAAATCACTAAAAAAAAAAAAAAAAAAAAAAATTACTATTCTATCTTCTAGCTATGTCCTTCCTTCTAATAATGAAAGCTCCAAGATCATTCTCCTTGAATCTACTTTTTTCCCCCCAGGATTGTGACCTGAAAAATTATCCTTCTTGGATCTAAATCTTCCAATTTTTGGACTGTGTCCAGAAGAGATTTTTTTTTTAAATGGTGAGTTTGAACAAGCTCCATTTGGCATTTTCTGTAATTGGAAAACAAAAATAAGTGTGTTTTATAACAAATTGCAGAATGTCTTCGGGCTTGGTTAAGTCAGAAATCCTTGTTCATTTAGTACATAAAGATGGAAGTTAAAAGGCTTTGGATGAGGTGGAATAAACACTGTGAACTTTAATTAAATAAATCTTATTTTCTCCTCTTCCCCCCTTTAAAATTTCACTTGTAAATTTATTGGGATAGGAAACTTTCAGGGAAGAAACTTTTTCTGTCAATGTAGATTCACAATAGCTTTACAGTGTCTAATCTTAAAATATTGTCTGAATTCTCTGAGCAAAAAGTGGTTTGCCCTGGGTTACACAAACTCTACATGTCAGAGATGACATGAGCCCAGGTCTCCATGTCTCTAGGGCCAATTCTCCCAGTAAATCCCATTGCTTTTCTAGGAAGAGAAGAAAAGCCAACCACATATACCTATGAGGGATTTTTCTTCAAAAACCTTCATTTCATTCCTATGGGTTCTACTTCACTTGGCTAGATCAGAAGTCCTCTTATCTATTTCAACTGGAGGAGGAACAAAAGGCTCTTCAAGCCTTGGTAAATGGTTGCATACGTTACTGAGACCAAAAAAGGAAAAAATGCATTACTTGGTGGCCAATCTACTGGCAATAAGTATCTGTTAATTTAGCTGGGGTTCAAAGGACAGATACATAAGCCATCACAGAATATATAATTGAATTCTTTCCAGCTGGATTGAACTTTCTTTGGTTTGTGCTCTATTAGCATTTTCTTTTGAAATTCTAAATTGACCTCCATGCCACTATAAGACACTGGATAGTGAAGTACTTATCTAAGTGAGTGAATGGTATATGTTAATAATGTAAAAGACTAAGTAAATAAAAATAAAACAAGAATAAGAATAAAAAAATAAAGTTAAAGACTAAAATTAACTAAGCTAGTTAATTTTAGTTTATTGCACAAATACTTTGATGGTTCTATTTAAATTAAATTGTCTTCCTTTTTAGTCCTATACATTTTATTTAATGCATTGAAAACATTTTTCTGAGAAAGAGTTCATAGGTTTTACTGGACTGCTAAAATAGTCTATGAGTACAAAAGGTTAAGAAATCCTACTCTAAGATGAAGAATGAGTAAGCAAAGTTCAGTTTCTGTTCCTAGGATAAGTCAGACTATGTCATTCTCCTACTCAAGAATCCTCAGTGGCTCCCTATTATCTTTAGCTAGGCAATTGAAGCTGTTCATAGTTTGGCTTCAGGTTATTGTTCATAGCTCCTCTTTATATAATTATGATATCATTAAAATGGATGTATTTGCTCTTCCTTAAACTCTGCCCTCCATCTCCCTCTGTGCCTCTGTATAAGTGATTTCTTATGGAGTCTGTGTCTTCCTCACCCCTGTCTCTTAATGTCTCTAGTTTTCTTTAAGACTCAGTTTATATGCCATCTCCAATGGAAAGCCATTCTCTGTTCCCTGAATTATTATTGCTCTCTTCCTAATCTTCAAGAGAGAAGGTGTATACTTAAACTTGTTGGAGTGTATTATCTCCTTCAATAGAATGTCAACTTCTTTTTTGTATTCATAGCCCAATTGTTTAGCAGTGATTTGGTACATAAAAAATGTTTAATAAATAAATTAACTAATAATTTAAAATTAGTCAGTTCATTTATTCATATAAGTTGTATCCCACTAATGGGATGTTTAAAAAAAAAACTTACACCTCTGGTGTGATGGCTTGCTGAGTCCTTTTCAGGGCTGCTTACCCATCTCACTTTTGATGTATATCTAAATATATATAGGTGGGATACTCAGCTCCCACCTGTGCCTCCAAGAAGCTGGGACATATTCCACAGCCTTACCCTCATAAATCATCTTGGCAGGCAGGCTAAAAACCAGGTGAGGGTAACTGACAGACCTCAAGCCCTTCAGTGAATTAGGTGTCTACTCCAAACATGTGAAGACTTCTCCCAGTGCAATGAGATGATGAGAATAATTTTTTTCCAATGGCCATAAACGTACCTGAAGCAGGTGTTGGGGAGTACTTGGAGCTTAATCAAACACTAAAGATGCCAAGGTCATCTACTTCATCCTGGGCCATCCCCAGTCGTCCTTGACTTGTTATGTCTTGCCTGGATATCTATGACTTTCAAAAAGAGTAAAGCTGATGATTGTGAACTCTGCATTGCTAAAATCCAATTCACACATATAGTAAGACATCACCCTGTGATATCATTGGCCCTCTTCAAAAATGAAGGACAAACAACAATATCCCACTAGTACAATATAAGCTCTTTCAGAGTAGAAACCTTTTAATTTTGCTTTTGTATATTATTCCATAGTATCTTACATACAATAGAGCTTAATAAAAGTTTATTGAATTGATCTTGAGGTTATAAAAGATACCTCCCAACTGAGAACTGGAAATGTTGCTGGTTTGTCCTTCTTGCCAGTGACTCCTGCCCTTTAATTCACATGCAGCTGAGCTCTCTTCCCTGAACTCCAGACAGAATCTTTGGATATTTGAAGATTCTTGCCAGAAGAACCACACAAGAAGAAGACCTGTAATAAATAGGAGCACAGGTGTTGACTCTTGTTAAACTTTAGTACTGGATCCCCTCCCAGGCCGGTGTAAAACTGGAGGTCAACAAACTGGCACCCCAGGAGTTTTTCATTGTGTTGACTTTTCCCTCCTTTTTGTTCAGATTGGGGAGGGGAAGGAAAGGAAGAAAAAGAAGAGACCTGTCATTGTCCCCTAGGGACCTGTTGGATGACATTTACTTGGTCTTAAAATTGAAAAGAAATGAACAGCTGGGTGGAGAAAGGTCAAATGGAACACCTTGTCACCCTCTAGAGAGACCATTGGTCTTTGTTTATTATGATTTGTTTGCTGATGGGACCACATTGGGAGCTGGTCAGCAGGAGCAGCACTCCATGTGTTCTTGCCATAAATAATATAAGCATAAGCAGGCAACAAAGATTCATGAATTACCTATAGAGTATACTCCATTATGTGTTACCTTATGGATTTACTAGAATTGCAACTCTTACTGATCATAGCAAATAATAAATGTGGCCAATCTAAGACATTGATGGGTCACTTGAGTCCTTCATCTGTCCTCAAGCAATACTTTATAGAATATGTATGGTACACTGAAGGTGTGTTCCAACAATATGCCTTAATACATTCAGAGAAATATATTCTCACATTGAAAGGAGATGTTCATTTTTATCTTTATAATGTTGGAAAATATACTGAATTTAGGAATCAGGAGATATGGACTTGAATCTAAAATGCACTATTTAATATGTTGGTAAGCTTGGAAAGCCAGTTGTACTTTCCCTAGAAAGTCTCAGTTTCTTCATTTGTAAAGTGAGAAAATGGATGGAGATGGATGTTTGCATCATTTTTGTCAATTGAAAAATGAAAGCAGATGTCCATTAATTGAGGAATAATTAAACAAGTTGTAGTATATGTTTATAATAAAATATTATTGTTCCAATAGAAATGACAAATAAATAGATTTGAGAAAAATCTGGAAAGTTCTGCATCAAATGATTCAAAGTGAAGTGAACAAGACCAGGAGAACATTGTACATAATAATAGCAGTATTGTACAATGACCAACTGTGAAGGACTTAACTATTCTCAGCAATACAATGATCCAAGGCAATTCCAAAGGCCTCATGATGAAAAATACTATCCCCTTCCACACAAAGAACTGATAGAGTATGAATGTGGATCAAAGAATGCTAGGTTTGGTTTTTTGTTTGTTTGTTTGTGTGCCTTTTATTTTGTTTCTTCTTTACAATATGACTAATATAGAAACATATTTTGTATGATTATACATACATAACCTGTATCTTAGGGAAGGAGGAGGTAAGGGAAGAAGAAAGAAAATTTAGAACTCAATTTTTTAAAAGAGAATTTTTTTGCAAGGCAATCAGATTTAAATGACTTGCTTCAGGTCACACAGCTAGGAAGTATCAAGCGTTTGAGAGTGGATTTGAACTCATGTTCTCCTTATTCCAGGGCAGGTGCTCTATCTCCTGTACCATCTAACTACCCCATTAAAAACTAAATGCTAAAAATTGTTTTTATATGTAATTTTCCTGAATTCAAATCTGACCTCAAACACTTGCTAGTTGTATGACTCTGAGCGAGTTACTTAATCCCATTTGCCTCAGTTTACTCATCTGTAAAATAAGCTAAAGAAGGTAATGATAAACCACTATAGTGTCTTTGTGATTCCATTTGGGATTTTTTTTTTAACAATGGGGACACAGACTGAACCAAAATATTGATTTCTACCTCTGTGACAAAAAGCTGAATCACTTAGCTTCTCTGGAACATAATTTCCTTATCTATGAAGGGAAGGGTGGACTAGATGATCCCTTAAGTTAGATTCTAGCTATTAATCATATCCCTTGACTATATTGCCTTCCACCAGTTATAAAAGCTATAGGCAGGCAGACTCAAGGGTCATAAATTTATATCTGGAAGGGACTATAGAGGTCATCTGGTCTGTCCTCCTCATTTTTTAGATGATAAAGCTGGGACTGACAAAGACTAAGTGATTTATTCAGAAGTGGAACCAAGATCTCTTTCAACTACATATTCTGTAAGTCTAAACTTAACATAAAATTATATTCAACAACCCATAAGTGAGGGAGGATACTTTTGTATTTTTTGGTCCAAGAAAACCTGAAATCACACCAAAGAGCTAGTTTCTTCCACTTACTGTGCATAAAACTGACCTTGCTCTTACTGCTGCTTCAGTCTTTCTACATTTTTTCTGTTTCCAAAAAATTTAGAGCCAAACAGGAAAATGACTCCGAGACAAAACTAAAGCAAAGTCATCTGCTAATTATACACTACAGCTTGTTTCCTGTAGGTCTAGGAGAGATAATGAAGGCCTTTGGGAGAAAATTAGCCTTGTCTTTTCCCCACAGCCGACGAGTTAGACTCTTGTCCAACAATTAATGTGGTCTCAGTCAAAAATAGACATTTAAACTCCCTCCAGGTATCCCAAGCTCTCACGGTCTCTAGATTTGAAAGCTATATGCATCTACTATTGGAGTGAATAAAAGTGGACCACTGCCACCACCAGGGTTAAAAGTAATTCACTGGCTAATGATAAGAATGTCATAGGTCAGGGAGGAGAGTTGTGGGAGGTAGAAATGAAAGATTTTCTTTCTTCTCTGAAGTGTGCTATAGCTAGAATTACAAACATGCTGGATCAATTGCCCCAGTCTGGGGATACCTAGATCTTATATAGAAATCTTTCTTTCCCCTGTTCCTCCTTCCTGTTATTGAGGGGACAGACATTGAGCTGTAGTTTGAAGATTCCTACTATATGCATTATTACCTTGGCATTGACAGAGTATCAGGGGGTGCTTCCAACTCAGTTTAACAAGTATTGTTAAATATCTACTTTTTGCTAGGCTCTGGAGGATACAACTAATAACAATAACAGCCAACTATTTACAGTGCTTTAAGTTTTGCAGAGCATTGTATTTATGTATGTGCAAGAATATAAATATATACATATATATTTCCACTCAATTATTCTGCCTGAATTCTTTTTTTGTGTCCCATAAGTATTCCTGATATAGATAGATAGAAAGATGGATAGATGGATATATATATATATATATATATAAATTTGTGCAGCTGTATCACACTTCCAGATGGTACAACATCTTTACTGTAAAGGCTCAAAGATTTTGCACGAGAGATCCCATTTATTATTACAGCAAGCATGCGGATTTCAGGTACATAGGTAAGATGAGTGAAGGAAAGTGTTTAGCAGATATCTTACTTATGGAGTTGAATCTTGAGTATTAGAGCTAACTCAACTAGGTTAATTTAGGGAAGAAAATTGATTTCTGACAACTCTATCTTAGTAGTGCTAGAGATTTCTGGAGTTGAAATCAAGAAGATCTGAGTTCTAATTTTGCCTCAAACATTTACTAGCTATGGATCCACAAATAATTTCATGTCTCTGGATCTATTTTTCATCTATAAATGAAGAAGTTTGAATTCTAAGGTCCTTTCCAGCTTCATATCTATGGTTGTGAGACAAGCAGCTCTTTCTCTGCTACTTTTCTTTTACTTTTAGACGTTTACTAGATATATTCTTGATGTTGGAGGAACACAAGGTAAAGAGTGTTGATGGATTGGTTTTGAATAGTCCTACCCCACTGCCATCTATTTAACAAGGTGAAAAATGTCACTAGGTTTCATTGGAAGTTATTGACAGCTTGAGCCAAAGTTTCAACTCTTAGGACAATAGACTATATGAGATGGGGAAGGGAAAGAATGACGGGATCCTCTTCTCTATCCATATTTCTGCTTTCCTCAGTATTTTAGATTAGAATCTCTAAATAATCCTGAATTTTAGAGGTTCTTTATTCCTTGCTCCTCTAATGAACCCACACGTTTCCCCAAAATGACAGATTATTTTTGCCAAAAGCCTAGTTTACCAAATTAACATGCTGTCTTTCACAGCTCTCATTGTCTTCCCCCAAATATTACCTTATCAGCAATACTATTACACTTCAATTCTCTGAAGCCCCAATCCACAATGATTTGCCGCATTGAGAGAATCATCATGAGATTCTGAAATCTTAGAGTGAATAAATAAACAGAAGATAGCCTGTTATAGTAGATGAATCCCACCCCCAATCCCAGAAGGTGATCAGGTAAACATATTCTTTTTATCTGGATATATGAATTACAACATGATCTTTAGTAACAGAAGCAATCTGTAGACATTATTTGGCATGGGACATTAAGAGAAAGGGAGTAAAGGAAAACCCCAGAGTCACTGAGAATCAAGGTTTCAGAATTTTTTTGCACTGTCTTTAGCTATTGCACAGTAGATCTTGCCCACAGAACAATCCCTCTATTTTAGGGAGAGAAGAAGGACTTCAGAAGCCAGCTCTCTTTGTCAGAAAGATTTTATTTTGCACTTGATGATGGCTAAGAGAGCCTGTTCTCGTTTTATTTTGCTTGGGATCCCTGACCTTTTAATAGTGAAAGGGCTTCTCCTTTTTCACTAACTACAAGAACAAAGAGTTTTCCATAATCTTCAGAAGAGATGGCAACAGCTGTTAAGTTGGCAGTGATGCAAAAAGAAGGGCATATGTTCAGCAGCCTAGGAGGCAGGTGATTAGTGGAACTAGCCTTCATTGAAGTCTGACTCCATGATCTCACTGTCTTTTCTCAGCTGCATCCTTCCTCTGGAACAATTTGGTTCTTCTTATTTTCATGCTTGTTTTTTTCCCTTGATATTCCTACCTCAATCCATTGGTGGGAAAGGATCTGTCTTTTCTTTGTCATCAGAGTACCCAGGAATTACATCAAGTGCCCCTGTTCTACAATACCAACTCAAGCAACCATGTGCAGCATCAGAATGGGTGCTCTGGTTCCTATTTCCTGATTTCAAAATAATACAATGAATATTTATTCAGTGCTGATTATGTGCAGACCATTATACTAGGTAATAAGTATGAAAGGCAGAGCAAAACAAGTTAAGATTCATTTTATACTTTTAAGAAACTTACAATTTAAGAAGGAGATAAGGTGCCAACCTAGGTAGCTCTATTGAAATGGAATGGAAAACTATTTATTTTTTAGTTGTGTCCAGCTTTTTATGACTCCATTTGAAGTTTTCTTGGCAAAGATACTGGAGGGGTTTGCTAATTCCTCCTCCAACTCATTTTACAGAGGAGAAAACTGTGGCAAAACAGGATTAAGTGGCTTGCCCAGAGTCACATAGATAGTAAGTATCTGAAGCCATATTTGAACTTAGGAAGTTAAGTCTTCTGACTCCAAGCTAGCACTCTATCCACTATGCCACCTAGCTCCCCAAACATTTATTAAGTGCATACTAAGTTGTTGCTTGTTCATTCTCAATGAGGACCAATGACAACAGGAAGAGGATGTCTTGACTTGAAAGTGAATTGGATTTAAGTGAGGGAGGGCTATGCAAAGTCACCACCCTCCTTCTCTCCTCCAGAGTCATCTGGATCCAGAGACAAGATATAGATTAGGACGGCTAGAGATAGCCCCCAATATAGTGCGGGACCCTGACCTTTTTGGGCTAAGGTCTTTTTCAGATATCAGTTTGTCTGAAGCAATGACAATTTAGCAGTTAAGGTTTGGTGAGAAATGAGCCAAGTCAAATGCTAGTCAAAAGCTTACTGAGTAGAAATTAGGCAAAGGAAGGAAGAAAGCATTCTAGACAGAAAACTATAAGAAATAACACTGTACAATAATTATTTCAAAGTCCAATTCTTCTTGTGCAGCAAAATAACCATATGGATATGTATACATATATTGTATTCATATACTTTAGCATATTTAACATGTATTGGTCTACCTGACATCTGGGGGAGGGGTAGAGAGAAGGAGGGGAAAAATTGGAACAAAAGGTTTTGTCAATGCTGAAAAATTACCCATGCATATATATAACTGGCAAATAAGAAGCTATAATAAAAAAAAAAAGAAAAAAAAGAAATAATGCTGTACAATAAACTGGGAAAACATTTTTACATCCAAAGGTTCTGATAAAGGCCTCATTTCTAAAATATATAGAGAAGTGACTCAAATTTATAATAGTTCAAGCCATTCTCAAATTTATAAATGGTCAAGGGATATGAACAGACAATTTACAGATGAAGAAATTGAAACTATTTGTAGCCATATGAAAAGATTCTCCAAATCACTATTGATCAGAGAAATGCAAATTAAGACAACTCTGAGATACCACTACCCACCTGTCACATTGGCTAAGATGACATGAAAAGATAATGATGAATGTGGGAGGGGATGTGGGAAAACTGGGACACTGATTCATTGCTGGTGGAACTGTGAACAGATCCAACTATTCTGGAGAGTAATTTGGAACTATGCTCAAAAAGTTATCCAACTGAGCATACCCTTTGACCCAGCAATGTTTCTAGTGGGCTTATATCCCAAAGAGATAGATCTTAAGGGAGGGAAAGGGACCCACATGGGCAAAAGTGTTCATGGCAGCCTTTTTTGTAGTAGCAAGAAACTGGAAACTGAGTGGATGCCCATCAATTGGAAAATGGCTGAATAAATTATGGTATATGGATGTTATGGAATATTATTGTTGTGTACCCAGCAACCAGCAGAATGATTTCAGAGAGGCCTGGAGAGACTTACATGAACTGATGCTGAGTGAAATGAGCAGGACCAGAAGATCATTGTACATGACAACAACAAGACTATACGATGATCAATTCTGAGGGATGGGGTTTTCTTCAACAATAAGATTCAAACCAGTTCCAATTGTTCAATGATGAAAAGAGCCATCTACACCCAGAGAGAGGACCATGGAAAAAGAGTGTGGAACATAACATAGCATTCTCTCTCTCTCTCTGTTGTTATTTGCTTGCATCTTGTTTTCTTTCTGTTTTTCTCTTTCTTCCTTATTGATCTGATTTTTCTTGTGCAGCAAGATAACTGTATAAATATGTATATATGTGTATATACATATACATATATATATATTGGATTTAACATGTATTTCAAAACATTTAACATGTACCTGCCATTTAGGAAAGGGAGTGGGCAGAAGGAGGGGAAATTTTGCAACAAAAGGTTTTGCAAGGGTTAATTGGAAAAATTACCCATGCATATGCTTTGTAAATAAAAAGCTTTAAGAAAAAAAGAAATAAAGTTGTATACATTAGAAGATTAGAAGATAAGAATGATTTGGGAATAGTCCAATTTTATTCGATCATTAAATTCATGGTGGGGGGAGAAACATGAAATAAAGTTTGGAATATAATAGAATATAATTCAAGAAAATTGAAATGGTCTGAAATACTTTGAAAAGCATGGGCATTGTACAACATATCTGACTGGACACTACCCAGAAAAGTAGGAATGGTGACTATTTCATGAGCTAGTGGGTGGGAAGAAAGGATACATTTTATATGTGACATAAAATTGAACTTAAAAAATCAAAAGTTTTAATTCAAAATTTATGTTTTAGGAATGAAAGACTATTGCTAAAAGTAGTCTTTAACACTTCAAATCCTTTAACATGCTTTTGTTTGCCTTTGTAACATCTGAGAGATAATGCAGATCTATTATTAACAGGATTCAGAAATTTATGGGATATAACGTAAAAAAGAGGGAAGAGCTAAAGACAATCCCAAAATTATGAACTTGAGAAACTATATAAATGATGGTGCTAAAGGTAAATATAATAAAGTCAGAAGGAGGAGCAGGTTTAAGTACAATAAGCTTGGTTTTAGATAATTTAGTTTGAGCTGCTGGTAGAACATTCAAGTGGAACATGTACTATAGGTAGTTGCAGATATAGATCTGGAGCATGGAATAGAGGTTAAGACTGGAGATATAGTGTGGGGATTCATCTGCACAGAACTGATACCTAAAGAGATGTTTTGAATTTGATCTACATAGAAGAGGATTTGGAGAGAAGAGATAACCAAAGAGAGAATACCTATATCTTTAGGAATATCTCTATCAAGAGATTGCAGGATAAAGAGTCAGCAATAGAGACAAAAAAGAAATAGTTAATAGATAGAAGGCTAAGCTATTTTCTAAAAGTGTGGGAGATAGAGGATGTGAGAAGAGAGAAGAAATGGTTCCTAGTAATCACTATGAGAATAAAGGTAGAGTTAATAAAAATTAAAAACAAGCAAAAGCAAAGTATAATTGAGAAAAGATAGCATGATTTTGTAATCTGTGATTTTTTTTCTGTGATGTTTGGCAATCCTGGAGCAATAATAGGAGCTAGTACAAATTACCGAAGGTGATAATTTAATGTTTGAGAATGACAGATCATAGTAATAAGGATTTCTAGATATAACATTAGTCTAATAAATATCAAAGTAGCAGACTATGGGGTCAAGTCTGCTTACAGAAGCAAGTAAAATCTGAATGAAAAGATAAACTATTATTTATCCTTCATTCTCAAACAGGAACACAATATCAGGAAGGTGATGCCATGACATGTAAGTGAATTGGATTTAAGTGAGTGAGGGTTGGACAAGGTCACTTGCCTCACTTTCCCCTCTAGAGCCCTCTGGGTCCAGGGGCCAGATATAGATCAGGATGACTGAAGATGGCCCTAGATGGAGTAGGAGACCTTGGCCTTTTTAAGTTGAGTTCTTTAACAGATCTCAGTTTGGCTTAGTTTGATAGTGATTAAGACTGGGTAAAAAATGAGGCAGAAAATGACCTCTATTACCTAGTTTAAAGAAATTGATCCAGAAGGGAACGATCTTCAGGGTTTCTGGCCAAAGCAGAAATAATTGCTATTTACATTTACTTTGAGGGATCAAAGCCCAAACAATGACTAAGTGAAGCTTGGGCAGAGGTCTATTGTTGGTCAATCAGTGATTGACCAGTGATTTAGATTTAAGACATGGTCCTTAAGAAAGAAATTTAGCCATAAACCTCAAGATAAGATGAATTAGAAGATCATTCAAAGGATCAATCAAAAAACATTTATTTAACTGAAACAATGCTAAGTGATGAAGATACATATCTAGATCAAAACAATATATAACTTGGTAGAGGGAGCACTAGCAATTGGGGTTACTGAAGATAGGCTTCATGAAGAAGATGGTATCTGAAATAAGCTTGAAGAAAATGAATTATTCTAAGAGGTGGAGATGAGAATGTGGATGGGAGAGGGATTGTTGATTGTTCTTATCAAAGATAAGTTTGAATAGTTAGAGAATGTCCAGAAGAGATCAACTATGTGAAGGGTTTCAAGACCAAGTCTTTGGTTGAAGGAAATGCAGATATTTAATCAGAAAGAGGGAGAGAATGGTAGCTATTTTTGAATATTTGAAAGGCTATATCAAAAAGTGAATTATAATTGATTTGTTTGGCCCCAAAATAGAATTAGGATCAGTCACTTGAAACTGAAAAGAGGTAAATTTTACTTTGGCATAAAGGGAAAAATTTTTTTAAAAAGACTAGGTCTAGAAATCTTACCCATCTTTGTCCTTTTAAATTTTTTTTTAATTTTAATTTTTAAATTACATTAATTTTTAAAAATAAAATTTTATTTTATTTAAATTAAATTTTTTTGTTTTGTTTTTGTCCCTATTAGATTTATTAAGCACTAATCTTTCATATAAATTTGATGTGATATCTAATATATCTAGCTAATCCATTGATTTCTCCTTTTTGCTTATTAACAGTTTTTTTTTTACATTTTCATTTCAAGTTTTGAGTTCTGTCTCTCTCCCCTCCCCCGAGACAGTAAGCAAAGTAACTTATACATGTGCAATTATGTAAAGCATTTCCATATTAGTCATTTTGTATAAGAAGACTCAAATAAAAGGGAAAAAATGAAAGAAAATTAAAAATAGCATGCTTCAGTCTATTTTCAAACATCAGTAAATGGAAGTCTTTCCGGGTTTTTCTGAACTCATCCTGCTTGACGTTTTTAATAGCATGACAATATTCCATTACAATCATATACACAGATTGTTGAGCCATTTCCCTAATTGATGAACATCTCTTTGATGTCCAATTCTTAGCTATCACGAAAAAGAACAGTGATAAATATTTTTGTACAAAAAATATTTTTTTCTTTTTTTAGATGTCTTTGGGAAATAGACCTACCAGTAATATTGCTGGATCAAAGTGTACACAGTTTTATAGCCCTTTGGGTATAGTTTCATATTGCTCTCCAGAATGGCTGAATTAGTTCACAGCTTCACCAACTGTATGAATGTCCCAGTTTTCCAACATCCTTGCCAACATTAAACACTTTCCTTATTTGTCATACTAGCCAATCTGGTGGGTGTGAGGTATTGTCTCAAAGTTGTTTTAATTTGCATTTCTTTAATCAATTTAGAGAATTTTCTTTTCATATGACCAGAGATAGCTTTGCCTAAAAATTGCCTGTATAATTGGTCACTTTTCATGTGAGGAATGACTTGTATTTTTATAAATCTGACTATATATTTGAGAAATGAAGACTTTATGTGAGATGTTTGCTGCAGAATCTCCTCCCTTCCCCTCCTCCCCCCTGCTAGTTTTCTGCTTTTCTTATAATTTTGGTTGCCTTGGTTTTGTTTGTGCAAAATGTTTTTAACGTTATTCAATCAAAATTTAACATTTTGCAATGCTCTTTATATCTTCTCTGTATCTAAATACCTCCCTTATCTATAAATCTAAACTCATAATTTGCTTATGGCATTACCTTTCATATGTAAATCATGTGCCCCTTTTTAAACTTTTTTTTTTTTTTGCTGGGTAATTGGACTTAAACAACTTAATACTAATAAGTCAGGAGGCATTTAGACTTAATACTAGTAAGTATTAAGTGTCTGAGGCTGGATTAGAATTTAGATCCTCTCCTGGGTGTAGGACTGGTATACTCTATCCACTGCACCATCTAACTACCCCTAATGTACCCATTTTGACCTTCTCTTATATACAGAGTGAGATGCTGGTTTATACCTATTTTTTTGTCATACTGTTTTCCAGCAGTTTTTGTCAACCAATGAGTTTTTGTTACAAAATTTTGGATCTTTGGGTTTATCATATACTAGATTACTATGGTCATTTACTATCATATAATTTGTACCTAATCTATTCCATTGATCCACCACTATTTCTTAGTTAGCACCAGATTGCTTTGATAATTAGTTTTAATAATATAGTTTGAAATCTGGTACATGTAGACCATCTTCTTTCACATTGTTTTCACTAATTCCCTTGAAATCTTTGAGCTTTTGGTCTTCCAGAAGAATTTTGTTATTATTTTTCCTAATTGTATAAAATAGTTTTTGATACTTTGATTGGTATGGCACTGAATAATAAGATTAATTTAAGTAGACTTGTCATTTTTGCTTTATTGGCTTGGCCTATCCATGAACAATTAATATTTTCCTAATTTTTAGATCTGACTTTGTATGAAAAGTGTTTTATAGTTGTGTTCATGTTGTTGCTAGGGTTGTCTTGGCAGGCTCCCAAGTATTTTATATTGCCTAAAGTTATTTTAATGGAAATTCTCTATCTTTTGCTGCTAGACTTCATTAGTAATATATAGATAGAAATGGTGATGATTTATGTAGGTTTATTTTGGTTCCTGCAACTTTGCTAAAGTTGTTAATAATTTCAAACAGTTTTTTAGTTGATTCTCTAAGATTTTCTAAGTATAACATCATATCCTCTGCAGAGTGATGGTTTTGTTTCTTCATTGCCTATTTTAATTCCTTGAATTCCCTTTTTCTTCTCTTATAGCTATAGCTAATATTTCTAGTACAATGTTAAATAATAGAGGAGATAATGAACATCTTTGCTTTACCATTAAATTGGGAAGGACTCTAGCTTATACCCATTACAGATAATGTTTGCTGAGGGTTTTATTAAATAGTACCTTGCCATTATAAGGCAAATTCTATTATTATGCTCTCTAATGATTTAGTTGGAATGGGCACTATATTCTGTCACAGACTTTTTCTGCATCTATTGAGATAATCATATAGTTTCTGTTGGTTTTTATTATTAATATGGTCAACTATGCTGATAGTTTTCCTATTTGGGGGCCAGTCTTATATTCCTGGTATAAATCCCACTTGGTCATAGTGTTAATATCTTGTCCTATATTTCTGTAATCTTTTTTTACTGGTATTTTATTTAAAATTTTTTCATCAATATTCATTAGGGAAATTGCTCTATAATTTTTATTCTCTATTTTGACTCTTCCTGGTTTAAGTATCAGCAACATATTTTATTTTTTTTTAAATAATGATAGCTTTTTATTTTTCAAAGTACTTACAAAGATAGTTTTCAGCATTCACCCTTGCAAAACTTTGTGTTCCAAATTTTTCTCCCTTCCTTCTCTCTCACCCCTCCCCTAGACAGCAAGTAACCCAACATAAGTTAAACATGTGCAATACTTTTTTTTTAATCTTTATTTATTTATTTTTATTTTTTTATTATAGTTTTTTATATACAAAACATATGCATGGATAATTTTTCAACACTGACCCTTGCAAAACCTTCTGTTCCAACTTTTCCCCTCCTTCCCCCCACCCCCTCCCCTAGATGGCAGGTAGTCCCATACATGTTAAATATGTTAAAGTATAAAACATGTGCAATTCTTCAAAACATATTTCCACTATATGATGCTGCACAAGAAAAATCAGATCAAAAGGGGCGAAAATGAGAAAGAAAAAGAACAAGTGAGCAAACAACAACAACAAAAGTGAAAATACTCTGTTGTGATCCACATTCAATCCTTATAGTCTTTTCTCTGGATGCACATGGTTCTTTCCATCACATCTATTGGAATTGGCCAAGTCTATTACAGTTGATCATCACATAATCTTCTTGTTAATATGTATAATATTCTCTTGGTTCTAGTCACTTCACTTAGTATCAGTTCATGTCTCTCCAAATCATTCTGAAATCAGCCTGCTGATCATTTCTTATAGAACCATTACATTCATATATCATAACTTATTCAGCTATTCCCCAACTGATGGACATCCACTCAGTTTCCAGTTCCTTGCCACTACAAAAAGGGCTGTTACAAACCTTTTTTTGCACATGTGGGTCTTTTCCTCTCTTTTATGATATTTTTGAGATATAGACTCAATAGAGACACTCATCACCATATTTTGTATCATAAAAGGAATATGGTAGGACTCCTTCTTTGCCTGTATTTTATTTTTATCCCCTCTCCCCCATTTAATAGTATATTATTTTTCCAATTACATGTAAAGATAGTTTAAAACATTCACTTGTATAAAATTTTGAGATCCAATTTTTTTCTGTCTCCCTGCGTCTACTACCCTCATCCCCAACAGAGTAAGCAATGTGAAAAAAGTTATACAAATACAATCATATTAAATATATTTTTGCACCTGTCATGTTGTAAAAGAAGATTCAGAACAATAATGAGAAAGAAAAAAACAACAAAAATGGTGAAAATAGTAAGCTTTAATCTGCATTCACATTTCATAGTTCTTTCTCTGGATGTGGATAGTATTTTCCAACATGAGCCTTTTGGAATTATCTTAGATCATTGTATTACCGAGGAGACCTAAGTCTATCAAGACTGATAATAGCATGATATTGCTTTTACTGTCTGCAAAGTTCTCCTGGTTCTGCTCAAATTCATGCATCATCAGTTCCTATAAATTTTTGTAAAATTTTTCCCCCTGAAATCTGCCTGCTAATCATTTCTTATAATACAATAATATATTACATTTACACATTACAATTTGTTCAGCCATTCCCAAACTGATGGACATCCCCTCAATGTCCATTTCTTTGGAATTGGTCCTTTTTGACCACTTACCAAGTGAAGTATAGCTTGTAGTCTTACAAAATTTGACTTCGTTCCTTATATATTTTAGAAATGAGGTCCTTATCAGAAAAAAATGGTAGCAAAAATTGTTCGCCAGGTTTCTGCTTTCTTCCTGATCTTGGTTGCATTGACTTTGTTTGTGCAGAACCTTTTTAATGTAATCAAAATTATCCATCATGCATTTCATCATGTTTTGTCTCTCTGGTCATAAATTCTTCTCTTTTCTATAGATCTGACAGATAAACTACCCCTTGCTCTCCTAATTTATTTATATCAAGCTATCACCCTTTATGCCTTAATTATGTACTGATGTATTTTATTTTATTTATTTTTAAAGTACCCATTTTGATGTTATCTAGATATATAAGATAAAAATGTTGGTTTATGCATAGTTTCTGCCATACTATTTTTCCAGTTTTCCCAGAAGTTTTTGTCAAATAATGAGTTCTTATCCCAGAAGTTGGAGTCTTTGAGTTTATCAAACAATAGATTACTATAGTTAATGACTATGTGTTAAGACATTGTACATAACCTATTACCACAGATCCACCACTCTATTTCTTAGCCTTTCTCCTATTTTTTTCAAATAGTTTATATCATATTGGGATTAATTATTCTTTAGATGTTTGGTACAATTCACTTATGAATCCATTTTGGTCTTGGGGAATTTTTTTTTCTTAGAAAGTTTATTGCTGGCTACATTTTTTTTTCTAGCACTAGTTATTTAAATATTTTATTTCTTTTTCTATATCTCTGGGTAATTTTTATTTTTGTAGATATTAATCCATGTCATTTACATTATCAAATTTATTGGCATAATATTGGGCAAAACAGCTCCTAATGATCTTGTGAATTTCCTCTTCATTGGTAGTCATTTTTGACACTAATAATTTAGTTTTCTTTTTTCTTTTAAAAATTAAATTAGCCAACAGTTGGTCCATTTTTTTTTATAAAACCAGCTTCTAGTCCTATTTATTAGTTCAATGGTTTTCTTATTTTTAATTTTATTAATCTCTTCTTTGATTTTTCCAGATTTTAATTTGTTCTTTTTTTAGCTTTTGTTTAGTTGTATACCCAATTTATTGATCTCTTTTTTCTCTATTTTGTTGATGCAAGCATTGTGAGATATAATTTTTTCCCTAAGTACTGCTTTGGCAGCACCCTATAATCTTGGTAAATTGTCTCATTGTCATTTTCTTTAATGAAATTGTCTGTTGTTTTTATGATTTGTTCTTTGATCTACTTATATTTTTAAGATTAGATTACTTAATTTCAATTAAATTTTAATCTCTCTTGTTCTATTATAGAATGCAGCTGTCATTCAATATGATCTGGAAAGGATGCACTTACTATTTCTGTTTTTCTGCATTTGGTTATGAGGTTTTTAATGTGCTAATAGATGGTCAATTTTTATGAATGTGTCTTGTACTGTTGAGAAAAAGATATCTTCCTTTTTATTCCCATTCATTTTCTCCAGAGATCTATAATAGCTAACTTTTCTAAAATTTTATTCATCTCCTTAACTTCTTCCTTTTTTATTTTTTGTTAGGTTTGTTAGGTTAGTTATAAGAGGGAAAAATTGAGGGCCCCTGCTAGTATAGTTATATCTATTTCCTTCTGTAACTCATTCAAATTCTTAAAAAATTTAGATGCTATACCATTTGGTCTGTGTATGTTTAGTATTGATATGATTTCATTTTTTATGGTACCTTTCAAGCAAAAATATGGTACCTTTCAAGCAAAACCCTTTTTATCTCTTTTAATTAGATATATTTTTGCTTTTGTTTTTGCTACCTCTGCTCCTTTTGATTCAGTAGAAGCATGATAAATTCTGCTCTAGCCCTTTACTTTTACCCTCTGTGTATCTCTCAGCTTCAAATGTATTTCTTGAAAACAACATATTGTATGATTCTGGTTTTTTAATCCATTCTGCTCTCCCCTTCCATTTTATGGGTTTTATCCTATTCACATTTATAATTTTGATAGCTGTAATTATGATAACTTTCTTGTTCCCCACTTTCTCTCTCCTCATAAGGGTTTTACTTTTGATGGCTGCCTTCCCCAAAGCATCTTCTTTTTTATCAGTCTCCGGTTCCCCTTCTATTATTCCTAATTCTTTTTACTTCCTTATAGAGTAAGATTTCTGTATTCACTCTTTGAACCAATTTTAATGGGAGTAAGATTTGATCTTTGCCTGCCCCAATCATATCTTTCCCCCAACTATAATAGCTCTATCATGCCTCTTTTATGTGGGATAATTTACAACATTCACCCTCCCCTCTCCTTCTTCTTCTCCAGTACAATTATCTTTTTCACCCCTTTTTATTTGTGGGGGAGGTATCATTCCACCAAAGTTACTTTATATTCACATCTTCTGTCTATATATATATATATATATATATATATATATATATATATATTCTAATAGCTTTTATAGTAATAAGGTTCTTAAGAGTTATAAATATTATCTTGCCATATATAAATAGTTTAACCTTATTGAATATCTTATTTTTTCTCTTTCTTATTTCTTTTTTTACCTTTTTATGTTTCCCTTGAGTCTTGTATTTGCTGGTCAATGTTTTTTTAATTCAACTCTTGTCTTTTAATTAAAAATACTTGAAAGTCCTCTATTTCGTTAAATATTCATTTTATCCCTGAAAAATTATATTCAATTTTACTGGATAGATGATTTTTTATTTTAATCCTAACTTCTTTGCCTTCTGTTATATAGTATTCCAAGCTCTCTGGTTCTTTGTGGAAACTGCCAATTCTTTTGTAATGCTGGCTATATCTCCATAATATTTGTATTGTTTCTTTTTGACTGCTTGCAGCATTTTCTCCTTGATATGTGAACTCTAGAGTTTGGCTAGGATGTTCCTGGAAGTTTTCATTTTAGGATCTCTTCTAGGTGATGATTGGTACATTCTCTCAATTTCTATTTTGCCCTCTGGCTCAGAGCAGTTTTCTTTGATAATGTCTTGAAAGACATTGTCCAGGCTTTTTTTTTTTAAAGCACAGCTTTCAGGTAGTCCAGTCATTGTTATGTTATCTATCCTGGGTCTATTTTTTAGGTCAGTTGTTCTCCAATGAGAAATTTTACTTTTTTTTATTTTTTTTTTACTTTTTTGATTTTGCTTTATTTTATTTGAGTCATTAACTTCCACTTGCTCAATTCTAGTTTTTAAGGAAGTATTTTCTTCAGAGAGCTTTTGTATTTCCTTTTCTATTTGACCAATTCTATTTTTCAAAGAGTTATTTTTCTAGGTTAATTTTTTTTATATCTTTTACCATGGTATTGACTTTTTTTTATGACTCTCTTGTTTTACTTTCATCTCTTTCCCCAATTTTTCATCCAACTCTCCAATTTCCTTTTTAAAATCTTTTTAAAGCTTTTCTAGGAATTCTTTTGGGGCCTGAGACAAAATTATATATTTTTTTTTTCAGGCCTCACATATAGATATTTTGGCACTATTATCCTCTTCTAAGTTTGATCATTCCTGTCACTATAGTAATTTTCTGTAATCAAGTTTTTTTTTTCTTCTTTCTATATTTCTTTCTTTCTCTATATATTTCTTTCTTCTTTCTCTTTTCTTCCTTTCTCCTTCCTTTATTTCTTACTTTCTTTTTTTGGTTTTTGCTTATTTTTCTGCCATTTTGTGACTTGGTGTATTTATATGAGAATTAGGCTCTGGCCTTGCATTGTCCCATGCTTTTTATGCTAAAGCTCAGGGACCTACTGATAATTTTAATTGACTTTCAGAGCTTAACTGCTTGCTTTCACTGGAGGGATTGATTACCCTTTTGGCTTGTAATGGGACTGAAGCTTTCCTCTTGGTCTACCCTGGATATAAGGTTTAATGGGGGCTTGCCTCAGACATGGGGTCTTTCTGTTGAATTGCTATTGTAACATAATTTTTCTGGTGGCTGGAGGGGGAAGAGGGGTCTCATTGCTGTCTGCCCCAGGGGTGGGTTACTATGGAAACAGAGTCTGTCTGCTGACAGGCCCCCAAGGCAGAATCTTACTATTGACCAGCCACAGGGCAGGTTGCTTTACCTACTGGTCAATAATTGGGTCAATATCTTGCTGATATTTTGAGCTGAGGGTGGGGGTGAAGGTCTTGCTGAGCTGTACAGAGTGCTCACTTTTTTGAATTCTGTTGGTTTGCAAGAGGGTAGGACCTTGCTCGTGGGTTGGGCTTGGAACCTTGCTGCAGGCCCTTTGCTGTGAGGTTGACTGCTGCTGCTGCTGCTCTTGGACTTCGCCCCCCTCGAATCCCCAGGAGACAGACTTTACCTGCTATGCTCATAAGCAGCTGCCCTCCTCCTAGATAAATTCTGAGGTGGTTTTCTGGTTATTTAGAGGGAAATTTGGAGGGCTTCAGAGAATTGCTTTCTTATTCTATCATCTTGGCACTGGAAGTTCTGGCCCCATTCCTTCTGCTGATTGATAAGAAAGCTTTAACTTATTCCATTTCTGGCTTGACTCAATTAGTCCCCCCCAGTCTGGTAGTGCTCAGATCTTGGCAACTCACCATACTGGTATCAGACATACTGCCTACATCTGATTGACTTTTGTGCTACTGTACAATCCAGAATTCATCTCAAGTGATCTACCAGCCTCAGTCTCTGTGGCAACGGAAATTATATGTCTGGATTACTTAACAAAAAGAAAAGTTTCCTAATAATTAGAGCTCTCCCAAAGTAAAATAATCACCTCCTCATCACTAGAGGCATTCTTTGAGATAGCAAAAAAACTGAAAACAAAATTTTTTCACCCACAAATTGGTGAATGGTTGAACAAATTCTGTTATATAACTGCAATGGAGTAGTATGACCTTGTTAAAAATGATGAATATGAGGAATTCAGAGAAACATGGAAAATTTTGTCTATGCCTTTTCACTGGCTGACGATCATTCCTAGAATACTTTTTCTCCTTCCTCATCTTTGCCTTTTTTCATCGTTGGCTTCAAGACTCCGTTCCAATCTATCTTCTGCAAATGACTTTTCCCTGTACTAAAAGCTTTTAAAAGTGCCGACATAAACTTTATCTCCTGTCTGAAGACCAGACTAGATGATCCCAGAAATGATCATCTCTGCTCAGTTGAATAATATAAAATGACATTATTATTATTATTTGCCATAGAGACACATAAGATGGATATATTAAGCAAATATAAAATGAACCTGAACCATTTGAGGCCTCTTCCTGCTTCTTCAGTGATGGTGATGGAGAGACAATGAAAGAGAGAGAGAATGCCAAGATTCTTAGCATATTTAGACAATTTACAAACATAGATTAAACAATTGATAGCCTTCCTACTTTTTACCCTCTTGCCACAAGAAATCCATATTTCAGAATGTTTAATAACTGTTGCAGTGGTAGGGTTTCACTCACACACATACACACACACACACAAACCTTCCCAGCTACTCATGCCTTCTCACAACTAATACTTTACATTTGCATATATTTATGCACTATAAATATTAAATATAAATAATAAATACTATAAGTGTTTTTATATACTCATATCTTTACAATTTTTCTACTCCAGCAGAATCTATACCTCATGAAGGAAGGAGATATTTCTTTTTTTTTCTCTTTTGATTCTCTGTGCTTGTCATGATCAATACATGCTTACTTGCTTTGTCCATTGACTGCCACTGCATTAATCCTTTCTCCCTTTCTCTCACTAGTCTCCTAATCAAAAGGGAGATGTCTGTAGGATCATTCTACTTTAGGAGAGTTCTAATTATTAGATTTTTCTTCTTGTTAGGTGGTCCATGCAGATAATTCCTTGCAAAACAGATTCCCCTAATGGTGGAAGATCATGATGAACTGGATTGTTGTGGTGGTCAGAAATTTCCAAGTATAATTCCCCAAACTTGTGACCAGAAAGTAAACAGGTAGTTAGAGTCCAAGATAGGTAACAATACCAGGCTGGACATAAAAAACTTGGCCAGAGACTGGGCAATGCTATAGATAGCCATTAAACAGAAGACCTGAATAGTTAGAAATAAGGATTGGATCAAGTAGGATAAGGAAGGCTTAGTATGAAGTTTTAGAAATACTAAGGAGAACTTCCAATTGGCTTGATTACTATGGATTAAGTTAAATTTAAAAATACTATGGGCTTAATTGAAAGAAATATTTTATTCCTGACAGATGAATTCTCCTTAGTCATCTTTTCCCCTAAAATAGGACATTCTAGGCTGAGAGAGAGAGAGATAGGATCATTAGACTAAAATAAAAAATTTGGGTTTTTTTTGCTATCTCAAACGGCTATCAAATAAATGGTTGAAAAAGGAAGCTGGAGCTTCATCTATGTAGATCTCCTGGTGTCTTTGTCTAGCTAGAACCAGTTCCTTTTAGCATATTTGATGCTCACCTAATTGTGAGTTGGCTCCTTGGTGAGCTCAAGTAATCCTTTTTGGGGGGGGATGGTGAAGGGGAGAGAGAGCTTCAGATTTCTCATCGATATCCTTTTTCTTTAAGCACCAGGAGCAAAGGCAAGATTCTTGGTTCCTTTCATGGTATCCTAAAATCTTTTCTTGGGTATTCACCTGTTTAATATTTTGCCTCAGTAAGGTTTTCTTTTCTGAGAAACCACCCCATGTTTTCTTCCCTCTTTGCCCCAGGGCACTGCTAGCATCAAAACAGAGAGGAATTGTATTAATTCACATTAGGGCATTAACAATTAATCTCACCTTAAAGTGTTTTCACTATAATGCTATTTAATTTCACTTAATTTAGCGCTGTAGGGGGCCTTAGGGACTTTGAAAAGATCTAGTCTCACCTCATTTTGCAGATAGGGAAATTAAGTCACTTGGCCAAGACCAAGTTTGAATTGAAAATAAAAAGCAAAGTTGAGATTTAACCTTAGGTTATCTGACCAAATTCTAAGTGCTTTTGGACTGCACACTCAGAGAGTCAGCACTGAGACATAGTAACTCCCAAAATTAAATCGCATTAAAAGACATTGAGTCTAAAAGGACTCGTAATTCCAATGGAAAAAAAAAAGAATTTTATAATAGACACTCAGGGAACACATACATCACAGATTCTAAAAAATAAACAGAAAATGGAAGCTGGAAGAATGGTCCAAACTTGTAAGAACTTAAGCCAGAGTGCTAAAGTTTGGTATCATCTGAGGTTGCAATAAACATTAAAGATAACAAAAATGTGTTTTTTTCATTAAAGATTTGTTGAAGACAAAAGGAAGATCAAAGTAGGGATTGGATTATTGCCTAGAATGAATAGAATGAGGAAAAAACCCCTTAAATATTTTTATTTGTTTGTTTTTTCTGTCAAGCAAAATGATCTTCCAACAAGGAAGTTTAAAATAATAATTTTTTTAAAAGTTAGCAGCGAATTGAAACCTAAGATTGGACAGGAGGTGGTAACAAAGCATCTAAATGAACTTGAGTCATTTGCCCCAGATAAATTATATTGAAAAGTGCTGGAAAGAAGACAGTTGTGGTTACTGAGCCACCATTTATCATCTATGAAAGATCAAAGATAATGAGAGAGCTCCTGTAAAGAGTGGACATGGAAAATGTACTAATTTTCAAAAAAGAGAAGAGAGTGGGGATCTGCCATTTTATAGGCTGGTGAGCTTGTCAAACATCTGATAAAATTCCAGAAAACATAATTCAAAGGATGGCTTTGTGATAATTTTAAAAAGGAAGTGGGGAAAAAAAGAAAAGGAAGTGGAGATTCCTAAGAACGAGCATGATTTTTATTAACAGACTATGCCAAACCAATTTCTTTTTATTTCTTGACTAAGCTATTAACTTAGTATTTGACAGGGTTTTATTGGATCTATTTATCAAGAGAACATAATAGATTTTATAACTAGATTTTAGCAAAGCATTTAACTTTCTCACATTCTATCTTTATAAACAAGATGGGGAGAAGTGGGTCAGATAATACTAATATCAGGTAGAAATGGAATTGTTTGAATGATTATATGCAAAAATTGATCACTAAAAAGATTAATGTCAGTTTATTTTTTTTTTATTTAATAGCCTTTTATTTACAGGATATATACGTGGGTAACTTTACAGCATTAACAATTGCCAAACCTCTTGTTCCAATTTTTCACCTCTTACCCCCCCCACCCCCTCCCCCAGATGGCAGGATGACCAGTAGATAGATTAATGTCAGTTTAATAGGTGGTCTCTAGTACAGTGCTCCAGGGATATGTTTGGATCTAGTATTCATCATCATTTTCATCAATGATATAAATGAAGACATAGGTTATTCATAATTATAGATGACACAAAACTGTGATTGGTAGCTAACTCTTTGGATGACAAAGTCATGACTAAAAAAATTATTGACTGGCTAGAATAATGTTCAGAATCTCAGAATCTAGTAGAGTGACAAGTAATGGAGATAAATGTAAAATTGGGTGCTTGAGCAAAAGAAATGAACTGCACAAATATAGAATATGGGAGATATGTCTATATAAGAATTCGTGCAAAAGTTATTATCTTGTCCACATCTTCAAATTACAGATGAGGAAACTGACTTTTAGAAAAATAAAGTGACTTGCTCAGGGTCACACTGGTTTTGCCATGGGCAGCTTTAGATACATTTATATACAACCAGCTTTGAACATTAATACACGATTGTATGCTTGCGATGAAAACAAGTAAATAAATTACTGAATGAATATATGAATATCTACATACATCCATACACAAACAAATGAATAAATGAATGAATATTGGTCTACAGGGAAATTAGCCAGCCAGTTTGCTAAAACCAAATTTCCTAAATTACATCTCCTATTTTTAGTTTATAATTTAGTTTAGTTAGAAGATTTGGATTTGGAGCTGAATTTTGTTATATGCTACAGTGACTTTGCATTCTCAGCTTGTGAGAGCATAAAAAGGGAAGAAATTCTAGAGAAAGGGAGAAATAGAACATTAATAAATGTAAATAAGGGCTAAGGAAGGTGCTTTGTATTAACAAATACTGTAATGAATGAATTTAGATCACTTTAAAGACTTTTAGGGAACAAGTATCAAATCTATGAAGATGAAAGTATTTCATAAAATGGGTTTTGATTTCAGCTCCCCAAGCAAAATTTTGGAAAGATTGTTCATTTTCCCTTCCCAGCCTATTGTTCCTAAAATCTCTTCCACCTCATACCCTGGAAGAGAAAGGAGTTCTTTTTTTTCTGGAACAACCTCTTTCCTTTTACCCCCAACCTGTCTGAGTTCTTCAAAGGACACAATACCTTGGTTTGATCTTCTTTGGAAGATGTGTGGAAGTCCATGATTAAGAGTTAAAGAGAGTGATTTCGCATGGGTTGGATATAATAATAAAACATTGAAAGAAATGCCCATAGAAATGAAATCCACTTAAATTAAATTTTCTTTTATGAATAAGTCTTGATGATGTATAGTATTAATATGTTTAAGAGCTAGGATTCTAGTAATATAAAGTGTTTTATGTAACTGTTAGGAAAAAAAAAACATTACAGATATGACTAAAATTCTGTTTGATTTTCAAAATCTTACCTTTTCTTACCTTTCTAGCCTTCTTATACTCTTTCCCCCTATTCTGTGATCCAGTGAATGGTCTCCTCATTGTTTTTTAAACAAGAAACTTCATTTCTCAACTCCAGCTGCTAACTTCCATGCTTGAGGGAAGGAACACTCTTTCTCCACCTTCTAGCTTTCCCTGCTTCCTTCAAGACTCAGTTAAACATATATTGGATGTCTAGGGAAAGGGGAAGAAGGGAAAGAAAAAAAATTGGAATAAGGTTTTTCAAGGGTAAATACTGAAAATTATCTATGCATATATTTTGAAAATAAAAAAGCTTTAATAAAACAATACATATATACATGTGTGTGTTATCTCCCATAGAATGTAAACTCATTTAAAGAGAAAAACTATTTTGAATCCCTATTACTAGAGACTAGCATAGTCTCTGGCAAATAGTAGGTGCTTAATAAATGTTTATTAACTTGTTGCATGGAGCTCATCTGGAAGTTATCAGAGTCTTCTCTCTAAGTACAGCTTTGATCGCCTCTGTTTTCATCTGTATAATACGCATACCTATTTATGTATATGTTCTTGCCTATATTAGAATATAAGAATATGTATATATTTGTGTATGTGTATGTGCATCCTTGTGGGAAAGGATTTATTTACCTTTCTTTGTTTCCCTAGCTTAATACAGTGCCTAGTATGTGATAAATAGATTTACATTTTTGTTGTTTGAAAAAAAAAGATAGTTAAAGTTCCTCTTTTATTTTTATTTTTGTAATTTTTAAAATTTTAAACTTAAATACAAAATGAGAAAAGAAAAAATAATTGCCATATACAGAGACCACAAGAGAAGATTCAATATAAAATAATAAATTTCCATTTCAATAAATCCTATATTAAAAATATTACACATTGCTTTCAAAGCTTGCCCAGCTTTTCTTGGCTTCCTTGTTGGTATTCTTTTGTTCTCTGCTGTGTGCATTTTACTCTATTTTTCCTCCCTCCCTTTCCCCCCATCCTAAAGAAGACTACAACTAAATGAAAAACAAAAACAAAAAAATAAATAAATATATATATATATATATATATACACACACACACACATATATACATATACATATGTATATATATGCATATAAATAGACATCTATAAAATATATATTATATATATAATATACACTCATATACAAACATTTATAATATTATACTATGCTTATTTCCTCCTATCACTGATTTCTCTGAAGGTACATAGCATCTTCCCTCATAAGTCCAAGTTTTTACATGTTTTTCTAAATCAACAAGTTCATTATTTCCTATACCATAGCAATATTCCAACCTAATCACATCCTATTTGAGAGACTGACTATAAAAGTTTCATTCCTGTTTTCTGCATTCCTTCTGTTTTGGGCTACATATGATTTATTTACATAAGAAAATTTTAATTTAAAATAATAAAAATTATTCTTTTTACATTTCAACAATGTTTTTGTCTTAAAATATGTTTAAGTTCTGGTATTGCTGCATTGACTTCTTTTAAATCTTTTTTTTCCCACTGGTTCCTTTGAAGTTTCTGACCTTTTGTTCTTCCAAATAAACTTTGTTATTATTTTTTCTAACTCAACAAAATATTTTTTAGTCATTTCATTTGGATGACACTGAATAAATTAGTTGCATAAAATTGTCAATTAAAAATTGTGTTGGCTTTACTATCATGAACAACAATTATGTAGATCTAAATTTATTTGTATAAAAAAGTGTTTTATTTTATGTTCATATAGTTCCTGTGTTGTTTTGGTCGGGTATTTTGTACTTTCCAGGTATTTTAAAAGACACAATATTGAATAATATTGCTGACACATAATTTAGTTTCTCTATTTTCACTTCTTATTATCTATTTTAATTTTAACTTTGCATGAGATCATGATTACTATCCCTGCTTTTTTTTTATCTATTAAATTCTGCTCCTGACCTTTATTTTATCTGTGTATCTCTCATTTTTTTAATGTTTCCTGAAAGCAACATATTGTTGAATTCAAAATTTTAATCTACTACCTTTTCTATTTTATGGGTAAATTCATCCCATTCACATTCTAAACTACAATTACTCATTGTGGTTTTTTCCTTCATATTTTTCATTACTATTCTTCTCACTCTATTTATTTTATCCTTCCTTATTTCTCTACTTTACTCTCTACTTGCTACTTTGCCTTCCTACTCCTTAACCTACCACCCCTCTAAGAAGCCCTTCCTTATCCTTTCTCCCCACCCTATATTCTTGCCCTCTTGAAGATTTTTATACATACATATATATATGGATACATATATATGTATGTATATGCACATATATGTGTATATATGTTTATATGAGTGTGTACATCTATACATATGTATGTGTGTGAATATATATATATATATACATACACACATACATATATATATATATATATATATATATATTCCCTCTTTAACCTATTCCCAATGAAAGCAAAGTTCCAACACTACCTATTCTTCCCCATTAGCTTCTAATTTTTCTTTTTATATTTCATTTGCATAAAATAATCATTTCCTTTTATCTCCCCAAATCATTTTATTTTTTTAGAATCACCCCATCTTATTGGTCTTTAATATTTATCTTATATTTCTCCTAGATGTTGTATGTTTAATCTTCCCTTAAGTCCTAGGGGTTTTGTCAAAAAATTCTGAAAGTCTTTGAGTTCATTAAATATCTTTTTTTTCATTCACAATTATACTTCACAATACTTCTGGAAGTGGACACAAGATGTTAGAGTAAGGCCAAGAAGCTGTTCGAGCTCTCCCAGTTTCCCCTGAAAACCAAGCCTCTCCCCACTCTCCAGCTCAAGATAGACTGAATAAACTGCAAAAAAGGTCAGTCTCACTGGAATGAAAAGAATGTTCAGGTCAGTTTAGACAGACTCCAGAAAAGCCAGTAAGAGAGTTTTAAATCACACCAAATCAGCAGCTAAGAACCTCAGTCCTAGTTCAGTAGAGGAGCAAATCAGTGGGGCAGCTTCCAGTCCCAACTCAGAAGACAAACTCTGAAAAACCAGGCTGTTTTCTGAAAAGAGCAGGCAAAGATACCTCCTGCAAACACAAAGGATCCCTGTGTGAAAGGGTCAGAGTTGCACAGAAAGCTTGGGGCAGCGCCTTCTTTATACCAGGAGCAGAGCTTAACAATAAAAGTAAAATTAAAAAAAAAAAAAAAGAGGAAATACCAAAAGAAAAGAAAATGAGCAAGTAACAGAAAAGAATGCTAACAATACAAAAGCTACTATGATGACCAGGCAGACCAAAACACAAACTCAGATCAGAAAAAATCTCAAAAAGTGATATGAATTGGTCTTAAGCCCAAAGAGGCTTCTTAAAAGTGCTCATAAAAGACTTTAAAAGGCAAATAAGAGAGGTAGAAGAAAAAAATGAGAAAGGAAATTAGAAGTATGCATGAGAGAATTAACAGCTTGGAAAAGGAAGAAAAAAAAATGTCTGAAAAACATGCCACCTTCAAAAATAGAATTAACGAAGTGGAAAAAGAGATATAAAAACTAAGCGAAGAAAATCACAAAAATTAGAACAGAACAAATAGAAGCTAATGCCTCTGTGAGACAGCAAGAATCAGACAAACTAAAAAAAAAAAAAATGAAAAAATGGAAGAAAAGGTGAAATACCTCATTGGCAAAAACAATAACAATAACAACAATAACAACAACAACCTGGAAAATAGATCCAGAAGAGACAATTTAAAAATTATTGGCCTACCTGGAAGCTTTGAAGTTTGGCTATGATATTGCTATAAGTTTTCCTCTGGGGATCTTTCAGGTGATGATCAGAAGATTATTTTTTCTATTTCTGCTTTGCCTTCTTCTAGAACTTTATCAATTAGATTATTGATTAGAACTGTATCAATTCTTTTTTATTATATTTTATTGTATTTGTATAATTATTTCTTCTTTCTCTGTTCTCCATATCAGTTATTTTTCTGATGAAATGTTTCACCTCTTCTATTTTTTTTTTATTCTTGATTTCTTGGTGTCTTCGAATGTCAATAGTTTCCTCTTGCCCAATTCTAGTTTTCAAGAAATTATTTTCTTCCTTAAACTTTTGATTTTCTATTTCAAATTGGTTGTCTTTCTTTTCATAATTTTCTTGATTTTCTTGAATTGCTTCTCCCCCCTTATTTTTCTTCATTTTCTCGTATTTGCTTTGTAAAGTCCTTTTGGAATTCTTCTAAGAATTCTTTTTTTGTGTGTGTTAGGGGACCATTTGACATTTCTCATTGAAAAAAGACTGTTTTTTTTTTAAATCTCCATTATCTTTCTTTGACTATGAACCCAGATCTCCTCTATCCCCATAGTAACTTTCTCCTTTGCCTATTCATTTCTATTTATTTATTTTGGTTTTATTTTTTTTAGTAGCTGTTTATGTAATCAAGTTGTAATCCTAAGGTATGGATGTCCCAACTCTTAGGTCCTTCTTACTGTGATTTTCTGAGGTCTGTTTCAGAGCCCAATCCTGTGCTCTTTTCTCTACTCTTGAGCCATGGATAGGGCCCCCAGCCACACTGTCCCACAAATAATCTCGTTCCCTACAATTCCTTCAGTGTTTGTGTATTGTAGTTGTCTTCTCTGCCCTGCAACTGACACCAAGAACTCTGCTCTCCTATATTTTGACAGAGTAAGGTCTTCCAAGCTTTTCCTACTCAGCTGTCAGATCCCTCACATTGTCTTCAATATAAAAGGTTTTAAAGTTGAGGCTGCCTGTCAACTCAACTGCTCCAAGGGCTTGTAGTTCGTTAATTCTGCAGAATTGGTCTGGAGGTATTTGCACTTCACTTAGATCCAACCTTGACCTGAAGGTCAGGTTTTTCCTGGAATCTTTACAAATTGTATTAGGAGGACAACTGCTTATATCTTCTGCTTTGAGATGAAGTTCTGTCTTTTTTTGCAGAGGAAATTTTGAGAAACAAAATTTTTCTGACCCACTCCATCATCTTAGATGTCCCACCTTTTAAAAGAAGGTTTTTTCCAAGATGATTTCAGAAAGGCCTGGAGAGACTTACATGAAATGATGCTATATGAAGTGAGTAGAACCAGGAGAACCCAGCAACAGCAAGATTATATGATGATCAGTTCTGATATATGGCTCTTTTTCAACAGCAAAGTTATTCAGGCCAGTTCCAATGGTCTTGTGATGAAGAGAGCCAGATTGCATGATTGTGGCCAGAGAGAGAACTGTCAGGATTGAATGTGGATCACAGCATAGTATTTTCACTTTTTTATTGTTGTTTGCTCACATTTTGGTTTTTTCCTCATTTTTGATCTGATTTTTCTTGCACAGCTTGATAATTGTGCAAATGTGTATAGAAGAATCACACATGTTTGACATATTGGATTACTTGCTTTTTAGGAGAGGGGTGGGAGGAAAGGAGGAGAAAAATTTTGGAACACAACATTTTACAAGAGTAAACGTTGAAAATTATCTATGTATATGTTTTGCTTTAATAAAAAATTAAAAGAAAGCTTTTCTAATCCTTTTAATCTTAAAGCCTTCCTTCTGAAATTACTCTCATTTTATTCTATATGTAGCTTATACACAACACAGTTGTTTATATGTTTGTCTTCTTTATTAGAATGTGAGCTCCTTGAGAGCAGGGATTTTTGTTTTGTTTTGTTTGTTTGTTTGTTTGCCTTTTTTGGTATCCCCAGTGCAAAGCAAAATGCCTGGCACATAATAGTGTTTTAAAAATGTTCCTTACCATGCCCAAAGGGCTATCAAACTGTGCATAATGCCCTTTGATCCAGCAGTGTTTCTACTGGGCTGGTGTCCCAAAAAGATCATAAAGGAAGGAAAGGGATCCACATGTGCAAAAATGTTTGTAGCAGCCCTTCTTGTAGTGGCAAGAAACTGGAAACTGATTGGATGCCCATCAATTAGAGAATGGCTGAATAAATTATGATACATGAATGTTATGGAATATTATTGTTGTGTAAGAAATGACCAGCAGGATGATTTCAGATTGGCCTGAAGAGACTTATATGAACTGATGCTAAATGAAATGAGCAGAACCAGGAGATCATTGTACATGGCAACAACAGGATTATATGATGATCAATTCTGTGACTTTTTTCAACAATGAAATTATTCAAATCAATTCCAATGGTCTTGTGATAAAGAGAGCCATATGCACACATAGAGAGGGCAGCGAGAATTGCATGGGGATCACAACATAGCATTTTCACTGTTTTTTGTTATTGTTTTCTTGCATTTTGTTTTCTTTCTCATCTTTTTCCTTTTTGATCTGATTTTTCTTATACAGCATGATAATTGTACAAATACATATAGAAAAATTGCATGTTTTAATACATATTGGATTACTATGTTTTGAAAATAAAAAGCTTTAATAAAAAATAAATGCTCTTTGATTGACTATTGAGTAAGCCACTGGTCTTTATTGATTAAGAAAATAGCATAATGAGATATTTTAATAATATAATACTTTGGTGGCTATATGGAAGATGGGTTGGAGGTGGAAAGAGATTTAAGGCAGGAAAACCAATTTGTAGCCTACTGCAATGGTCAAGGTGAAAAGTAATAAAAGCCTTAATTAAGGTCATGGCATATCTACCATAAAGCATATCCATTTTGAGGGGGAAAACAATTATAAATATGCATAGAATTTGAGGTCTTTATGTTGGTACAATTTGGACTATTAACACTATTAATTTCTCTTCTTTTCAAAGAATGGGAAATATTTCCATTAGGGAAACTGTCAGTAGTATAACTTGATCCACAGTTTGCTGATAACACTGGATATATCAGATACACTTGACCCATTCCCTATACATGCTCTAATTGAAATGTTGAAATATAAATGTAAATTATAGTTTGTGATTCTTAAAAACATAGTTCTGGATATCCAGGATTCAAGTAAAAGATGGAACAATGTGGGCTTAAGTTTGGTCCAAAATTCAAGCTTAAATTTGGTCCATGAATTCCCATGTTAATTTTGCTTTCCAGGTCTGAAGAATAGCCAAGTCTGGGGCATTTGTTTTCAATTGGTGGGAAGAGAGCTTATAGTTAACACTAATGAGCTATGAATTGATGAAAATAAATAAACCCTCTACTTTTGGTTGGTCTCATGCATATTCATTATGTTAATTGTATCTCCTGAAGAGTGCCTATTGTCAGGAATTGAGCTGGGATATTAATAATATCCAGTTTGGGGCTAATGAGGTAGATTCATATAATCACTGATTAGCTTCAGTTCCAGTATTATAAACTACTCACATAGAAAATGGAGAGAATAAAAGATCCTTGGATGGCATTATTAAAAACTTTGTTTCTTTTGACTTGTTGCTGGACAAGGTATATGTGATCTAAGGAGTTTTGCCATCAGTATTCATCACTTAAAACCCCCTGACACAGCACAGAGGATGAATTTACAGTCACCTATTTGGTGCTTAAAGGCAACAGGTATGCCTTTTTGATGGAGATTTAAGAAACTTTGCAATTTTCAGGTTTTAGAATATCCTTAATTTTGTATAATATAAAAGCTTGAAAAAATGGAAGATCTAATCTCTAAGGAAACCGTGAAAGTAGTGAATCTATTTTTGGTGAGATTCCAAGAAAATTGTTTACAAAATCCCTAGGAAGAGTAAGACAATGATCCTGACAAAGTTAAAGGCAGAAGTACAATACAAGCCAGTCATGTCTCAATGTTCTATTGTTCTGTGATTTAGTAAGCACTTAATTAGAACTCTTCTATGATGTCCTCAATGAAGGTCAGCTGTACACATGATAAAAACCATTCCAATTGGCAAACATTTACGAAAAAACAAAAAAGGCCAGCAGTGGGGATTATTACGGCTGTGTTCAATTTTACTCCCTTCGTATGTAACCTCTGGAAAGTCCTTAACCTCTCTCCATTTATGAAATGGAAATTACCTTCCTCTTCCATTTCAGAAATATCACCATCTAGATTCAAACCAGTTCCACTTGTTCAGTGATGAAGAGAGCCATCTACATACAGAGAGAGGACGTTGGAACTGAGCGTGGAGCACAACATAGCATTCTCACTCTGTCTATTGTTGTTTGGTTGCGTTTTGTTTTCTTTTGCAGATTTTTTTTCTTCCTTCTTGATCTGATTTTTCTTGTGCAGCTAGATAATTATATAAATTTATATACATATATATATATATGTATATATATAATAAAAAGAAAGAAAGGCAGAAAAAAAGAAAACAGAAAATTCTTTGTGCAAAAGTAAAAAAAAAATTAAAAAAATAAAAAGTTTTAATAAAAAAAAATCCCCATCCCTACCTTTACTCCTCTTCTAAATTGGTTTGTTAAGAAAACCAGAACAATTCAGAAAGCTATTAACACAGGCTTACAAAGGCCATATAGAAGAAAAGGAATATGAGAAAGAGAAGTAAAAGTAGTAGGCTTCTCTCCTAATAATCTTTAGTAAATACTGGAAATTGAAAAGATCCAGGGATACATAGTTATAGAAACTCATAGTTCTTCAAATACATTAACACCAAGGACTAGCTAGCTTTTTTCTTTCCATTTCCAATTCTTACCTTCAATTTTTAGGAGATTTCCAGTACCCTAAAGAAGTTTTTATTCCTTCTTCAGATAATCCTATATGGAAGTGTGAAATTTTGTGATCTCTGACATAGCTTCCAATATCGCCCCAATTGTTAGCAACTGTCTTTGTTGTAGCCTAACCATTTGGGATTCATTTGGAAAATATTTTTTACCCTATCATTTCAATAAATTAGTTCTTTGGTCCCCCCTGCCCCTGAATTGTATCCTTTCTCTCCATCTTTTTCTTGTTTCTTTGTATTGAATTGAAAGTTTTAAGGGCCTTTCTACTCTAATTCCTAAAGCCCTTTTTCTGTTTATCTTACATAGAATTTAGATATTGTATAACTAAGTAGACACAAACACTAATAGGAAAAATTCAGGGGAAGAGAAAGGAAAAAGTAGAAAGGAAAAAATTTAATGAGAAGATCAAAAAATAAAACTTCTAAGGAAACAATAAATGTCTCTTTTTGTAGACCTCCTTTCTACTGAACACTAGCAGAGAAAGTCATGCAGAGATACAGATGTCTCTTTAGGGTCAGCAAAGTTTTCCTTTTGCAATAATTTTTAGGTCTCAAACTATAACATTTTTATAAGATTATATAGGGTGTTAGTCCTAATATTTTATTTCCTGACACTAAGCCAAGAAAATATATTCTTTAAAATAAATAAAGCTTTTCTTTTAAAGAGGGTGATGACTGATTGATTGGAACCTCACATACCAATGTATTTTTGCCTTATAAAAACTGAATGTGGCTTATAAAAATGGGCAACTTACTGTAGAACTTATTTCTTTTGGTTGCAATTATGTCATCTTTCTATCTGTGGATTTAAGGTTTTACAAAGGAGGAGAAAATGGATCTCAGAAGCAGCCCCTTTATACTTTGATTTTATTACATTTTATTACATTCAAAAATGGCATACTTCATTTAGCATAAGTAATTTCTAGGTATTTAAAAAAAAGGAGTAAGAATCTGAATACAGAATTTTCTTGTGATGATGAATAGATTAAAAAGGAAGGCGGCACTGGGAGATATGGAAGGGAGAAATTTCAGATTTCTTGAACATGGAAATAGAACACTTGTTGGTTATGGGAAGATTAAGTAGATAATAATCTTGGTGTGTGGCTATGATAGAGTAAAGATTTAGGTCATGAGAAATGACAAGGCTAATGAACTCAGAAAATGAGCATGCAGTGACTTCTAAGAGGAGCCAGGTTTTTATAAACGTGAGCAGTCAAAAAAAGTCCTAGAAGGAAGAGTCCAAGAAGAAAGGAAATTTGGTAATAATAGAATGAAAAGGTTCTGGAGGTGTACAGCGTAAGAAGATGAAACAGCATGTAAATTGAATTCCCTAAGAAAAAGAACAAGAGTTGGAATTGAGGAAGACTTAGTTAGATGTTGAATGCCTTGAGAAAGGACAGAGAATGATCTGGGTCCTGTGGGTAAATGGCACTTGGATGTCAATGAGATGCTATATCTGGATGTAGTGAATCTCAAAGGAGTGAGGAAGTAGTGGTAGAGGATGAGCTAAGGACAGGAAATGGCAGTGTGAAGTAAGAAGGGTGTCTACCCTTCCTCTGGGTCTAATGGGCTAGAAGAGTGAATAAAGCAATGTTACACTCTGTATTACAGAAAATTTCTAAGGATACAACGCCTTCTGAGGTGACCCAGGTCCTTGTGGGTACCACAAGACATAAAGAGAGAGGGAAGAAAAGAGGGATTCTAGAGAGGACAGTGAAAGGGGTGAAAAGAGTGAAAACCTGTAAGAGATAGAACTGAAATTCTATAGTTATGTTAAATTGAATTCAGCAGAACTTAGGTGTCTTGTCTAAAATCACAGAAAAAAATGAATTGCAGCACCAAGACTACAATCCAGACCTTATGACTACAATTTCTAAACTATTCTTAGTATAGTTAGTAGTCTCAAAGTTTCCTAATCAATAAAATATAATGATTAAATTAAATAATGGCAAAGGACTCTTCTAGCTCCAGTAATCTAAATCTATGTTTGTACTCAATTGACAAAAGCTTCCAAATATTTGCATTATATGGTAGCAAATCACCTTGTAGCAAATCACCTTTCCTTCACTTGTCCAATCAGAATAGAATGAAGAAGTTACAGACTGGGATGCCCCTAAGGACAAAAGAGCAAACCTAGAATTTATAACTAGTCTGCTCCCCCTTTCTTCACAATCATAGCTAATTTACCTTCCCCAACCCCCACCACTCAGCATCCTGGCTTTTGTAAGGACTCATGACTCATTCACTGCAGTCATTAATCTTCCATGAAAGGTTTGATTTCTGAGATACTTCCTGAAGGTCTATGGACAGGGGCTCCCTAAACCATTCTTATCTCACATAGCACCATTGTCTTCAAAGAAATCCAACTGCCTTGCTGGATAACATGATACCATCTCCCCAAGCCTAAAGTCTCTGTCCACACACCTTAATCCCCACTGCTACCTCTCCATTATAATAAATTTTCTCTTCTTTATTCAAAATATTATTTTGTTCAAGCAAGCCTTTTAGCATAGTCTCAAATCTTACCTCTCTTAACTGATTCTCCTCTTCTGGGTATGACCTAACATGTTTATTCCAAAATGGCTGAACAAGTTGTAGTATATGATTATGATGGCATACTAGTATATTATATTATATGTAATATATTATAATAATATGATTAATAATTGATATAATAAATGTATGTTTATATATAATTATATAATAAATAAATATAAAAATAAATAAAAATATATTATAATAATAAATGTATGTTTATATATAATATATATAGTAACTGATAAGCACAATGAGCTTAGAAATAATACATGAAATAATGAAGAACAAAATGAGCAGAATCAAGAGAACACTGTATACAGTAATAGCAATATTGTTTTAAGAATGACCTTGAGTGAATAAATAATTTTGACTATGATAAATACCAAAAGTACAAAGTGCATATGAATAAAGACTTTGCATCCAGAGAAAGAACTGATGAATAGAATTATGTATAGAATAATTTTACATATATATTGTGCTTAATGGTAGCTATCTGGAGGGCAGAAGTGAGGGGAGGGAAAAAATGAGGGAGGGAATTTACATGGTAACATTATTAAATATTTAAAAGGAATAGCAAGTTGTACATAATAGATTTGTAGTTTCAAGTACAATCATCTTTTTAAATTTTACTATGTAGTAGAAATGCTTGTTCTATGAATTTTAAAAAATCATTAATAATTTAAAAAATAAAATAAGGTGTCTAGAACAGGAAATGATACTATATAAATGATACTATAAACTACAGGGTTATAGATTTAAAAAGATCTTACAGGCCATATCAATTTATAGATGGGGAAACTGAGGTTGTGATTGATTCAAGGTCATATGGATATAAAATGGCAAAGCTGGAATTGAGCCCAGGTTTTCTATCACTACATTCAGCATTCTTTTCACTGAACCACACAACTCCCCATACATAGTCTGATCAGTTAAAAGGAATATTATTTGTTCTGAACACTTTACTCTATTAATAGAAACTGATTGTCTTAACCTTTTCAATGATACATCTTTGACTCCCTTTGACTTTATAGCACATACACACACACACACACACACACACACACACAGAACCAGGTTGCGCCCCACCACTATATTAATGTAACCCTCTCTTCAAAAGATATTTATAAAATTGAATTTTTCAACTCAAGTGCAGCACTTTTTACCTGACCCAATTAAACTTCTCCTGTTCATATCAATCCATAGTTTCAGTCTGTTGATATTCTTTTAAGTCCTTAGGACTTAAAATAGGAATCACCCTCAACTCCTCACTTTTTCTCACCCCCATACCATAACAGACAGTCAATTTTCCCCCTGATATTTCTCACATTTACACCCTTGTCTCATGACATTGCCACCACTCTCATGTGCTGCCATCTCAGCCCTGGACTATGACAATAATCTTCCAGGAGGTTGGATTCTCTACTTCAAGTTTCTCCCCATTGCAGTCTATCTTCCATTCAGTGGTCAAAGTAATCTTCCTAAAGGATAGGTTTGACCATGTCTACTTACTACTCAATAAATTCCAGGCACTCCTTATTAATTCCAGGATCAAATATAAAATCCTGTTTTGCAACTGCAGTTATCCCTTCCACATCATGGCAGTTAGATTTGCAGAGCCCTAGCAATCTGGAAAATCCAAGTAAAAAAAATTTTTTTATTCTCCCTTCATACCAGAGAAGTCTGAATTTTTTCTTTTTCTTTTATGGGGTGTTTAAAGTACCTTATTGTAAAAGTTGTGTTGAGTATTTGGTCATACCAGTTCCAATGATCTTGTGATGATGAGAGCCATCTATACCCAGAGAGAGAGCCATGGGAACTGAGTGTGGATCACAACATAACATTTTTACTCTTCTTCCTATTTGCTTACATTTTATTTTTTCTCATTTTTTTCTTTTTTGATTTGATTTTTCTTGTGCAGCAAGAATTCCATAAATATGTATGCATATGTTAGATTTAACATATATATTTTACCATGTTTAACACATATTGGATTACTTGCTATCTAGGGGAGGAGATGGAGAGAAGGAGGGGAGGAAATTGGAACATAAGGTTTTGCAAAGGTTAATGTTATTATTCATGCATATATTTTGAAAATTAAAAAACTTAAAAAAAACTTTTTAAAGTATTTGGTCATAGGCCTTGTATCTTCTGCTGGCTTTCACATGTCTGTGTCTTCCACAAAACTCCCTCTAAATTGCGATTAAACTTTTTATGCTGATCCTCCATACATTAAAACTATGACAGGGCAAGTTATGCTGTGGAAGGGGTAACTATAATGCTCTTCATAACCCAACCCCTTCCTACCTTACCAATCTTTTTATATTTTATGCCTGACCCGTATATGCAATAGTGACACTGGCCCCCTTGTTCCTGTGCAATATATACCCTTTCTCCCTTACATTTCCCAAGTCCATCATTTTTTAATTAGTTGTCCTCCATGTTTTTTTTAATATTCTCCCTCTTCACTTCTCTGATAAAAATCCCAGTTGCCCTTCTTTCAAGTCCTTGCTAAAATCCTATCTTCTAAAACAAGAATTTCCTAATCCTCCTTAATGCCTTCTCTCTGAAGATTATTTTCAATTCATTCTGTACATAAATTACATGTACATAGTTGCCTTCATGTTGTTTCTCTAAACAGATTGTGAACTCCTTGAGATCAAAGGGTACGACCAGTGCTTACCACAGTGGCTGGCATATACTAGGTGCTTAATAAATGTGTGTTGATTAGATGACTAAGTGATAGAGTAATTATTCTTCCCATTTTATCAAGTGATAAGTTGAGACCAAAAAAGGTTAAAAGGTCCTCTTAATGAGTGATGAATGTAACATTTGGACCCTGGATTTCTGGATTTGTGGGGAGGCATTATATAATAGCCCTACACAATAATTCTTCTCTGAAAAGAAAGGTTTATGAAACAAAGGTAAACCTCAGCCTACTTCAGTTCAATTGATCAGATTCTAGGTCATTTAGGATAAATTCATATAGGCTTAGAACATATTCTTTAGTAGTTAATGCATAGTAGCTCTTATCCAGACTCCCTAAAATATTTTTTTTTATTTTTTATTTTATTTAATAGCCTTTAATTTACAGGATATATACATGGGTAACTTTACAGCATTAACAATTGCCATACCTCTTGTTCCAATTTTTCACCTCTTACCCCCCCCCCCTCCCCCAAATGGCAGGATGACCAGTAGATGTTAAATATATCAAAATATAACCTAGATACACAATAAGTATACATGACCAAAACATCATTTTGCTGTACAAAAAGAATCAGACTCTGAATTATTGTACAATTAGCTTGTGAAGGAAATCAAAGATGCAGGTGTGCACAAATATAGGGACTGGGAATTCAATGTAATGGTTTCTAGTCATCTCCCAGAGTTCTTTTTCTGGGTATAGTTAGTTCAGTTCATTACTGCTCCATTAGAAATGATTTGGTTGATCTTGTTGCTGAGGATGGCCTGATCCATCAGGACTAGTCATCATCTAGTATTGTTGTTGAAGTATATAATGATCTCCTGGTCCTGCTCATTTCACTCAGCATCAGTTCGTGTAAGTCTCTCCAGGCCTTTCTGAAATCATCCTGTTGGTCATTTCTTACAGAACAGTAATATTCCATAATTTTCATATACCACAATTTATTCAGCCATTCTCCAACTGATGGACATCCATTCAGTTTCAGTTTCTAGCCACTACAAAAGGGCTGCCACAAACATTCGTGCACATACAGGTCCCTTTCCCTTCTTTATAATCTCTTTGGGATATAAGCCCAGTAGTAACACTGCTGGATCAAAGGGTATGCACAGTTTGATAACTTTTTGAGCATAGTTCCAAACTACTCTCCAAAATGGTTGGATTCGTTCACAACTCCACCAACAATGAATCAATGTCCCAGTTTTCCCACATCCCCTCCAACAATCATCATTATTTTTCCTGTCATCTTAGCCAATCTGACAGGTGTGTAGTGAGTATCTTAGAGTTGTCTTAATTTGCATTTCTCTGATTAATAATGACTTGGAGCATCTTTTCATATGACTAGAAATAGTTTCAATTTCTTCATCTGAGAATTGTCTGTTCATATCCTTTGACCATTTTTCAATTGGAGAATGGCTTGATTTTTATAAATTAGAGTTAATTCTCTATATATTTTGGAAATGAGGCCTTTATCAGAACCTTTGACTGTAAAAATATTTTCCCAGTTTATTGCTTCCCTTCTAATCTTGTCTGCATTAGTTTTGTTTGTACAAAAACTTTTCAGTTTGGTATAATCGAAATTTTCTATTTTGTGATCAGTAATGATCTCTAGTTCTGCTTTGGTCATAAAACCTTCCCCTTCCACAGGTCTGAGAGGTAAACTATCCTATATGTTCCTCTAATTTATTAATAATTTCATTCTTTATGCCTAGGTCATGAACCCATTTTGACCTTATCATGGTGTACGGCGTTAAGTATGGATCAATGCCTAGTTTCTGCCATATTAGTTTCCAATTTTCCCAGCAATTTTATCAAACAGTAAGTTCTTATCCCAAAAGCTGGGATCTTTGGGTTTGTCAAAGACTAGGTTGCTATAGTTGTTGACTGTTTTATCCCTTGAACCTAATCTATTCCACTGATCAACTAATCTATTCCTTAGCCAATACCAAATAGTTTTGGTAACTGCTGCTCTATAGTATAGTTTTAGATCTGGTACAGCTAAGCCACCATCATTTGATTTTTTTTTCATTAATTCCCTTGAAATTCTTGACCTTTTGTTTTTCCATATGAACTTTGTTGTTATTTTTTCTAGGTCATTAAAATAGTTTTTTGGGGAGACTCCCTAAAATATTTAGAAACAAACTGAAAATCTTCTCACTTGCTCTGAACTATGTTTAGGAAGAAGCATGAATTTAGAAAAGGCAAAAGAAAAAAGAAAGTTTTGAAACTACCGAGAAATTCTCTGGGAGTTGTCCTTAGTATGGTCTACTTATAACTTATACGTTGGTTACATGATCAATTGGCTGAATGGATAAAATAAAACTTTAGAAAATGTTTTTGAAGAGCAGAGAGGAAGTTAAAAAAAATGTGTTGTTCTCATCAAAGCAGCCTGAACATATCGAGAACTTTTCCCTCTATAGAAGACTGAAGCTTATTCATTCAAAATGACCAAATTCTAGTCCTGACACTGGCACACCAGCCATAGCAAAGAGAATGTAAGAGAATCCTGTGCATGATACTGAAAAACTGGTTTCAGTCTTGTACCAAGGCCAAATTTTCTCCTTAGATATGCTTGAACAATGGCTGTTGATGCCTGTGGGAATTCTGTGAGGGTGTCTGAGGACAAGGTCAGGCTACCAACAAAAGTGTGCCTTTTATAGCAATTTCTACTGGTTAAGACCAGTCAGTATGTATTGGGATACTAGTTATTGATTCCTATTTATATTCTAAGAAATAATAGAATGTATATTTGAAGATATAACTCCTTTACTTGGACTAGAGACTTACCATAGATATGATGTCCCTTCAAATTTCCTAACTTTCCAGTTACTTCCATAATACATATTCTCTCAACTGAGGATCTCGACTCATATTTTAACCCTATCCCCAATTTAGGCCATTCTTAGAGAGCTCCATCTTTTCCCTTCCTCTTTGTTTCAAGTCCTCTGATACCTCCTATTATCATATCCTTCACTACAGACTCTGAAGAGGTAGCTTTTTTCCCCCTAAAGTTAAGTATGTGCAACCCTTTTAAACATATTTCCATATATGTCATATTGTGCAAGAAATATCAGACCAAAAGGAGAAAAAAAGCAATAAAGAAAAGGCAAGCAAACAAACAAAAAGAATTTTCTCTCTGGATGCAAGATGGCATTTTCCACCCTAAATCTGTAAGTATTGTCTTGAATAACTACATTGCTGAGAAGAGCCAAGTCCATCGTAGTTGATCATCACATAATCTTGCTGCTTCTGTGTGCAATGTATTCCTGGTTCTTCTCATTTCACTCAGCATCATGTAAATCTTTCTAGGTTTTTCTGAAATCAACCTACTCATCATTGAAGAGGTAATTTTTCATGCCAAATAAAACCTTTCTATATGTACTTTTGATCTCATGCCTTCCTAACTTTCCCAGCAGATCACCCTTAATATTATACCTATTCCCTCTTTAATCTTCATGATCTCCTATCTATTAGCTCCTCCCCTGATGCCTACAATGTATATATTTCTTCTTCTTTAACAAAAAACCCTTTTACTTAATCCTACCATTCCCATTTCTTTTTCCCTTTTGATAGATAAATTCCTTGAAAAATCAGTCTATACTTCTGCCTTTCCTTCCTCTCCTTTTAGTTTCTTCTAAATTTCTGCAATCTCACTTTTATCCTCATTATTCATTTGAAACTACATCAATGATCTCTTAATTGCCAAATCTAATAGCCTTTCCTTTTTCGTCCTTTCTGACCTCTCTACAACACTTGATAATATTACTTATTTTTTTCTCCCAGAAACTTTCACCATTCTGATTTTGCTTAATACTAATTCCTCTTAGTTTTCCTACTTCTCTCTCTTCTTTATTGGATCTCCATCTACATAATATCCATTATATGTGTGTTCTCCCTCAGTTGGGGAAAGGCTAAACAAGTTGTGGCATATGATCGTAATGGAATGCTATTATACTATAAGGAATGATGAGCAGATTTTTTTTGTTTTGTTTTTATTAAAGCTTTTTATTTTTCAAAACATATGCATGGACAATTCTTCAACATTAGCCCTTGCAAAGCCTTACGTTGCAAATTTTCCCTGCCTTCCCCCACCCCCTCCCTTAGATGACAAGTAGTCTAATATATGTTAAACATGGTAGAAAAATATGTTAAATCTAATATATGCAGACATATTTATACAATTATCTTGCCACACAAGAAAAACCAAATCAAAACAGGAAAAAAAAAGAGAAACAAAATAAAATGCAAGCAAACAACAACAAAAAGAGTAAAAATGCTATGTTGTCAACCACACTCATTTCCCACAATCCTCTCTCTGGGTGTAGAGGGTTCTCTTCATCACTAAAGCATTGGAATTGTTCTGAATCATCTCATTGTTGAAGAGAGCTTTGTCCATCAGAATTGATCATCGTATAATGTTGTTGTTGCCATATATAATCTCCTGATTCTGCTCATTTCACTCAGCATTAGTTCATATAAGTCTCTCCAGGCCTCTCTGTGTTCATCCTGCTGGTCATTTCTTACAGACCAATACTATTCCACAACATTCATATATCATAACTTGTTCAGCCATTCTCTAATTGATGGGTATTCCACTCAGTTTCCAGTTTCTTGCCACTACGAAAAGAGCTGCCACAAACATTTTAAGCAGGTAGATTTAGAAAAATCCTGGAAGATTTATTTGAATTGATGCAAAGTGAAGTTAGCAGAACTAGGAGAATATTCTATAAATAATAATATCTGTTAATGCCTTAGCTGTTCTCATCATCTATAATGATCCAAGAGAATTCTAAAGAACTTATAATGAAAAAATGTTATCCACACCAAAGAAAGTAACTGATGGAGTTTGAGAGCAGATTGTAGCATATAATTTTTTACTTTATTTTTCTTGTCCTTTGGGGGAGCTACATGTCTAATATGAAAATATTTCTTGCATTATTTCACATGTATAATTGAGATTACATTCCTTGCTTTCTCAATGGATAGGAGAGAAAAGGAATTTGAGAATCAATTTAAAAAAACAAACACTAATAAATAATAAATTTGGGGGAAAATCCATATTGGTCATTTATAAAATAATATGAACTAGTTCATTTTTCTCTCTCCCAATCTGACAGCCTGTTAAAATGGTTTTTAAAAGGAGGGTGATTTGGAAAAAATATGATATACCACTACATTAGACCAAAACAGAAAATAAGGTTATTTCTGTAAAGTTGAAGGGTTCTTCTGTGGGATGGAATCCTGAATTCACACTATGCCTTCTTTATAATTTTATGTAGGATTGGTCCTATCCTCAGTTCCTTTTTGGCATGTTTTACTCTGCCTTCCTTCCCACCATGAAATTCTTATTGTTCACATCAAAGTCAAAACCTTTGATGCATCAATGTCACTGTGACCTTAGGAAAGTAACAATCTCTCTGGTCTCTGTTTATTCATCTGTAAAAATGAGGGGGTTGGTCTAGATGGCCTTTGAAGTTCCTCCAGGCTCTAAATATATGATCCTATGATCCTTTATTGGACCAGTATCTTCACCTGGATTAAATATTCTATTTCTAATTGCTTCTTATCAGACTGGTCTGTGCCTTTGTAGTCGTGTATCATTAATTTATTTCTATGTTTTCTTGCATTAAGGATGTCTTTTATTTTACTATTATTGTTGTTGTTTTGGTAAGGCAATTGGGGTTAAGTGACTTATTCAGGATCACACAACTAGGAAGTGTTTAGTATCTGAGGCCAGATTTGAACTATGTCATTCTGACTTCAAGGCTGGTGCTCTATCCCCTGTGCCAGCTAGGTGCCCCAGGGATGTCCTTTAAACATACCTTCAGTCACTACAATGATTGTGATTGTCTCTCATGCTGCAAGGAAATTTCTCAATGCTCTGGGTTACCAGGTTTTTTTTTTTCTTTCTGAAAGATAGTGGTAAAAGGATCTACAATCTCAAAAATTCCCATAAGCCTTCTCCCTTGTCTTTGTATGAATTTCGTTATTTCCCTCCTGGTTACTTTCCTAGGCATCAATTTTGAAGTTAAGACTAAAAATTCTTTTCTGGAAAACAATATTTGGCTAATAATAATAATAATAATAAATAGCTAACATTTAGATAGTGCACATCAAGCACTGTGCCAAGTACTTACCCATGACTATGTTATTTGATCCTCACAATAACCCTGGGGGTTAGGTGCATTATTATTTATGTTTTACTGATACTGAGGCAAAAGGGGTTTAGGTGTTTTCTAAGAGGACCAAGACTTCAGGGAGGTACATGATATTATGACAGGCAAGTGAATTGGATTTAAGAGAGGATGGGCTGTGCAAGGTCACCTGCCTCACTTTCTCCTCACAGCTATCTGGGTCCAGTAGCCAGATTTGGATCAGGATGATTGGAGATGGCCCTGGATGCAACAGAAAACCTCAGCCTTTTTAAACTAAGGTCTTCAACAGGTTTGACCAAGGCTGCAACCTTTCAGTGCTCAAAGTTAGGTAGCAATTGAAGCAAAGATTTTCCTCTTTCATCTAGTCCCCCCAAAAAAACCCAAAATGTAAATAAGTAAATAAATAAATCTGGGAGGGGAAGACCCTGAGGGTTTCTGGCCTCTGCTTTCATTCAAACTGAGTCAATCAGGACCCAAACAAGGGCTTGTCTTAGCACTTAAATGACTTCAGATTTGTACTCCATCTAGATTCCTGACTCCAGGCCAAACACTATCCACTGTGGCACCTAGCTGACAAGTTGGAAGAATGTTCTTACAAGAAGCTTTTCTACACCTAGCCTTTGTATTATTCTCTCATATCCTTGAAGAATTGGAAGGGACCAGGCAAGGCACTTGATTTAATCAAAGTAAGATCCTGTTCAAGAAACTCTCAGAGAGCAAGTTTCAAAAGCCTAGTAGGTGACCAACAGACTTTCTTACATAAAATTTGTTTTTGCTATTAATGTGAAAGTAGGTCAAAGGATAAAAAGCATATCTTAGTTAATTTATCAGTGTTTTTCTGTTTGCATCATTTTAAACATCCCTTTATATCTCTTTTCCACTTGTCTCTGATCTCCAATGATGTGCCAGAAAATATTTGATAACTGGCAAAATGCAAGTACAGTTTTAAATTTTATCTTCAATAACATTTTCTTCATTACTTTCTTAAGTCTAGGCAATCAACAAAATAATAAATCAAGTCCTGATTTGCAGCCTTTGCTAATTACCAAGGTGTAAACGTTCCTATGAAAATTTAACAATGGGCTCTTGAAATCCAATTCTGACTCCAGCCCACCCCTGCCAACCTCCCACTCGGCCCCTACAAGATCGAAGATTTGGCTTCAGTTACTGTAGCAAGGAACAATGGGAATAAGCTTGGAAAATAGAAAGAAAACTACAAGTCATATTCAAATCTCATTTTGGCTTGTATTTTCTAATTTATCAAGAGATTAACTTTGACTAATATTTTATCACAAACCTCTAGATTGACTAATGCTCCACTCCCTATTTTATTTATTTTTATTTTACCAGCTCATTTTCTGGCTGATTTTAGGAACAGTAAAGTGGTCTTAACATCAGCAGTTACAATGCCTGGGATAAGAGGATAAGAAGCAGGGAACTAACTGAATGGACATAAACTGGATAAGCAGGCTCTGGCTAACCAGAATTGACTCTATAATTCTAAAATTTCTTTGAAAAGCTACTGATTTGAGGGTTCAATACTTTCACTTCTCTCCTGTTTTTCCTGTTTGGAGGGTTGTTGGGTTGGGGTTTTTTGGACAATCTGGTTTTACCAGGTGACACAGTGCCCCATTCAAGACTGTTTACCATGAATAGCTAACCATGTAAACACGCTTAGCTAAGCAAGAAGATAAACTCTTTACTATCGTTACTTTACTTCATAATTGTTTAGGTTGTGATGGGAAGGAAGTAACTTTGTGGAATAATAGCTCAGTGTCAGAAAAGCCTGGGATTAAATCCCACCTGACATTTACTGACCATGTGACCCTGAATAAATCATTTAACCTCTCTAATGCCTCTAGTAGTTTCCTGGGATTTATCCACCATTGTCACCAATGACATTGTCTACTTTAATAGAAATCTTTTTCCACACCACAAAATCACAGATCTTTTGCCCAATGGAAGAGGAAGCTCTGACTTGGACAATTAAAAAATAGGGAGTAAAATTCATTGATATAGAGAGAGAGAAGAAATTAATTTTCCATTAATGTTTTGCTCTTTTCTCATCTGTTATCTTTTCATATGTTTTGCATCAGAATTAAATTTTTCATGAAAATTTCATAAATTGTCTCTTCATTGAAGAGACAATACACTTTATGGGACCATAACCAGGAGCTAGGAAGAAACTTAGAGGCAATCCAATCTAAACTTCTCATTTTACAGATGAAGAAAACTGATGCCCCAGAGATCATATGGCCAATGATCATGTGGATAGTATAAAAGTTAGGTTCCCTGAATCTATAGCCAAAGCTCTTTCAATTATGCCATACTGTCTCATTATCCTTTTTATTTACATATGAAGAAATGAATGTTTAGAGAAATCTTGGCTGGCCGAAGATAGAACTGAGACTAGAAATATAATCTTCAGCATTCACATGTTTAATTATTGGGACTTCAAGCATTTGATCTATTTTTATTAATTATCTTAGTTTTCATTTTTGAGTTGGCAACCATTCATATTCAGGGCTATACACAATAGAGATAGTGTGTCCAACACTATCCAACAACCTTTCCCTTGGTTTTCAAAGGGTGGCCAAAGTAGGAAGGTTTATAGCAGTATAGTGTATAATATCATATTTGCCAGGTGGCAAAGTGGATAAGAGCGCTGAGTCAGGAATCAGAAACACTCATCTTCCCTAGTTCAAAACTGGCTTCAGACACTTACTAGTTGTGTGACCCCAGGCAAATCATTTAACTCTATTTGCCTCAATTTCTTCATCTATAGAATAATCGGGAGAAGGAAATGGCAAATGTGCCAAGAAAAACCTAGATGAAGTCATGAATTGTCAGACAAGATTCAACAACAGTAACAATTTAATTTATAGTATAATGCCCTCACACTACCATCTGACAAAGTGAAAGGTAAGATTAAGGTTAAAAATGTTTTAGTTTTAATAATTTTATTTGCTGTACAGTATTTATGATACTGTAGATTTCACATGTTTGAAATCAAAGTTTTTTTTAATTGAGATGTTGGCACAAAAAGTCACAGAATTCTAGGGGAAAATGTTTTGCATGTTATCAATTTTATTTTATGCATTGTATTTTATAGTTTATTTCATAGTTACTGTTTTAGGAATAATGCATGTTATCAGAATTGATGTTTTGTTATAAAGAATTGTGTGTTGAAAAGTAGATTTTTGGCGATCTCTAGTTAAGATTACAATTTTTGGTTATTGTGAGAACTTAACCCTCTATTTCCCATTTATTTACTGTATCAACACTGCCCCCCCCCTTTTTTTTAACTTTCATAACGTTTTCTAGGAATGTCTTCCCTGTGAAAGTTGAGGATTGATGTCTCATGATTCTCATCATATTATTCATTCAGATCCTCAATATAATATTTATTCTATTTTGTTTTGCCATATCCCATAACATAAAAGCAAGTAATGAGGATATAGGGACCTATTTTTTATTCTAAAACAGCAAATTTTAAAAGGGCTATGATGATAGCACTGTTCTTTCAGAAATTATAAATGACTGTTTAACAAATAGTTAGCAAAAATTTGTAATGGAAATCTACCACATAATAGGTTTTCTTTCCTTAGTTGCTATACTCTAGGTAAGTCCCTTTCAAGCCTAGCCCCACCAAAGGGCACATCCTTTCTTACATCCTTTCAACAGCCTCATGTTTTCCCAGGATATCTTCCCAGAAGGGATGGTGTTCCAGGGCTTCAGTCTTCTTATCCCCAGTCTTCTCTCCTACACAGTCAACCGAATCTTTTTTAAGTTTTGATTTGAAGGTGCATTTCATGCTGCTCGCCCCAGGCAAGTTTTTGAAAAACTTGCCTTGTTGCCAAAGTTGCTGGTTCTAGCTTTGTATATTGCTCCCTGTACATTATCCCATTTAGAGGAATAATTTGCCTAGCTTACTAATGGCTTATTCATGTTGCCGCAGCCCTATAACAGAGTATCAAAATCATTGACTCTAAAAATATAGGTCCCAATGGCCAGCATATGCTGTTTGATTTGTAGTATTCATATTCTGTGCAAGAATCTTTCCAGCCCCTCTTGCCTTGCTCATTTCTTAAAGCATCCTCTCATGCTTTCTCCTCTTTTATCAATTATCTGCCAACCAGCCCTTTTTCTGTATCGTGTTGGGCTGGTCCCACCTGATAAAAATTCCTGGTTGGGCAACACCTGGTGCATGTCTAGCCTTGACTGACTGATGGTAATCCACCGATTATCCAAATACTCCACTCCTTATTTCAGCTGCCTAATTGGATCAGAACAAAATTTTTACTTTTACTTTTGAAGACAGGATGGATATCTAAGGATTCACCTTGGCCCATTGTGCCTTCATAAATTAATGCATATTTACTTCCTATACATTGTACATGACTGGAATTTTACAGGTAAATGACCAAAGGATAACCAGATAAGGGAGCACTGGACATGGCAAGGGTGGAGTAGTGTGTTTCTGTAAAAAGAATTCTGTTGAGGACCCAAGTTTGGAGACTTTTTTTGATCCAGGCCTTAGATATCACTGGCTTATGTGTGATCTTGAGCGGTCCACCCTCTTTTGAACCCTAAGTTGTAGTGAAATTTGGAATTGAAGTTTAAGAAAGAAAATCTTCGCCATTTGGTATCATGTATCGATTCATATAAGTAAAAAGGCAACTATGTAAATAGTGTATCTATTTTGCTACTTACTCAGGACCAGTAATAATTTGTGCCACATGAGCAGTGAAAAATATTAAAAACTTTGTTTATTCTCCATTTATAAATATAAATAAGTGTTGCTTTACAAGATAACACTAACCATGTGCAAAGAGGTTTGAACCACACTATGCATATCCTCCAAAGACAGTCTTTGATTTGATGCTACTTATTTATAACAAAGGAGGGCTTTGGTTATTTGATGATGGGAAGATGTGTGAGGGAAGAGTGGGATAGTTATAGGGATTTTTTTTTTTTAAAGCAAAAAAAAAAAAAAAAAAAAAGCCAATGCAATAAAGCACTAAAATGTGAAAAATAGAGTGAAAGGAATTTCAGAAGAGGATAAAAGTAAGGAAAGTGCTATTACATTAAATTACAATTATCCTTTTCACATCATAACTTTCTCCATCCTGGTTTTAATATATCACTGGTCAACATAAGAACATAAAATAGGAGGGCCAGCTAGGTGGTGCAGTGGACAAAGCACCAGCCCTGAAATCAGGAGGATCTGAGTTCAAATCTGGTCTCAGACACTTAACACTTTCTAGCTGTGTGACCCTGGGCAAGTCACTTAACCCCAATTGCCTCAGCAAAAAAAAAAGAAAGAAAAAAATATATATAAAATAGGATTTTTGAGGAATTTTGTGGAAATTGTAGACTACACACAAAGGCCAGAAGATGACAGAAAAAAATTTAGAAATTCAAAAATATATAAAATATATGTATAGTATTATATAATATCTGCATATTTATCTTTTAATGCCATAATCATTCAGACTTCTTCTCTGGTAAAAAAGGGAAGGCCAAACATTTTACACGGATTTTCCACATCACAGAGATGTCATACCTCTAACTCTTGCAATGTGGAAGGAATAACTGTACATTTAATTTTCTGGTACCCTCTACCCCTCCCACCCCCCAACAACAAAAAACACATTGTGCTGCCACAAGATTTCATTCCCTTCTACCAAATCCCTGGAAATTGTGATACAGTCTCCTCCTTTAAGGAACTCTCTCATTGGTCTGCAGAAGCTTGTAAGAGGGACTCTATTTGCATGACTATTGGCAAACAACCAAGTTAATATTTCAACACCAGAAACTGTTTTTTTTTAAAAAATAAATTTAAATGGGAGAAAAGGAAAAATAAGGGGCAAGAGTCAACTGGTGGCAACCCTTCTCCCAATTACCTGCAGATGCTTTTTTATTTCTTGTCACATGCCTATACTCTACACTTTTTCTGTTCTAGTGTGTCTGCCACTCCCTTCTGACATTCATCCTCCTAAATGAGGGGGATGAGAGCGAGCAAGGCATGTAACATATCTTTTACAAATACATTATTAATGTCCCATGGGGTAAACATAGATTATGGAATTTAGATATCTTGTCCATTTCAATGAGAAGAGACTAGAGAAAAGAAAAGCAATTAGAGAGCTCTTACGTAAGTCCAGATCAAATACTATTAGTATTTGAAACAGAGTGATAGCAATTGGAATGGATAAATAAATATAAATGTAGAAAATTGCATGAAAATAGAATTAACAAGACAGCGTATTTTGAAGATATTTACCTGGGGGTGGGGTAGTGAAGGAGAAGAGGAAATGACTAGGAACAGAAATGGGGAAGGTTTTTTGTTTGTTTTTTTTTTTTTTCTGGTTATACATACACATTAACTTTTTAAATATACATTTCTTTATGAATCATATTGGGAGAGAAAAATCAGGACAAAAGGGAAAAACCTTAAGAGAAAAAAAAAAAACAAATAAAAAGTGAACATAGCATGTGTTAATTTACATTCAATCTCCATAGTTCTCTTTCTGGATGCAGATGGCATTTTCTATCCAAAGTTTATTAGGATTGCCTTGCATCAATGAACCAGTGAGAAGAACTAAGTCTCAGAAATAGGGAAGTTAAGAGGAAGTGTAGATTTGTTATAGAAAATAAAGAGTTCAGTTTGAGGCATATTGACTTTGTAGTTTTAATGGGACAGCTGAGGATGATATCCAGAAGACAGGACTAGAGGACTAGAATTTAGGAGAGAGGTCAGGGCTGGAGGTATGGAAATTGGACAATGCATATATTGTTGCGTTGACTCAGTTTGAAATGAAGTATGATGTCAATCCAATACAATTAGAGCAGGACAGCCATGGAATGAGTCATATTGGGACAGATGAGCACAATATCAGCGAGTGCTCATTCTGAGAGTTAACCACCGCCACCATCACCCCCCACAAGTTCCCTCAATGAATAGTGAGTTATAAGCCAGCTGCCTTGGAACCTCTAACTATGGCTCTTTTGTGTAGAACATGGAAATCTAGACTCTGCAGATTAGGTCTGCATGGCAGGAGGTGGGTATCAGGGAAAAAGGAAAGGATCTGAGTGTCTTGAAACATGACTTGAGTTCATTCCGTTTTGATGAAATCTTTCTTTTCAATCTCCAAATGATTTGATTTGCTGGGACACAACAAAAGGAACTCAACACTTTTGTCAAAGCAACCAGAGAAAGGAAACCTGAAGGCAAAGTTAATCAATTTTTTTCTTCCTGGCTCTGGAGTCCTGAGATATCCAGTGACAGTGGAACAAGCATGCTTGTCATCACCTGCTTAGTCTCAGAAGACCGCTGCAAAGATTGGAACATTTTTCCATGCAAACAAGGGACATTAAAAAAAAAAAAAAAAAAACCTTCAGAGTGGAATGATGACAGTACTGAAACACTGGGTAAAAAGAGCCTGCACATTGAAAGCTTCCGCCAGGAGCCCACAATGTGCTATTCTTTGGGGATCAAGAGGAGAAGGTCTAATCTTATCCTGTTTCACTGACTTATCCAAACAGCAACTGCCTGCCATGTTATACTTTCCCCTGAAAAACTTTTTTTTTGGTGGAAGGAAATACAGACTGAGAGAATTAGTTGCAAACATCATAGTCTCTTCTTCGTGAGCTTGGCAATTCCCTAGGGGAGGGAGAAACACTTTGGACATTAGAAAAAAAAAAAAAAAAAAAAAAAAAAGACTAGGTTGTAAGCAGCCAAAGAGTTCCTATGTTACCTTTTTGACAGAATCAACCAGCCTCCACAGGCACATAAAAAATGGAAAAGAGTGAATGGTCATATAATTATTAAGATTTTTGTTTTTCTGGGGGCTTAAACTATTGCAATGGAAGTCCAAGCTTCCTTGGTAAGCTTAATTCCTACACTGATGTGACTTAAATATTTTTTTTTTCTCATGGAGGACAGTCCTAAAACATTCTTGCTATTGTTCTTTGGACATAGTCAAGGGAAAACTAAAGAAAGATATAGGCCAGAGTAGCTATAGATATTAGGGACCCCAAAAAAGAGCTCCCCAGTCCAAAAGCCAATTCTTCACCTTTCCTCACAATTAGTCCAGCAGAAACCAATAATTTTCCCCCTTGAAAAAATAGACTAATGCCATAGTACTCCAATTGAGGCAAGATAATGAACTCACAATGAATATTGCAGAATATTTTAATTTTCAAGGGAAACACAATAATAGTCAGATCTGTTAGAACTCTTGTGAACTAATAGTGCAAGGTAATTCACAGTTTCAACATTAGACCTTATTCATTCTTTTCTAAGCTGTTCTTGAATAGGGAGGTTTTGTTACTTGTGTTTTTTAGCTTTCTCAAACTTTTTCATTTGTGACATCATAACTTTGTCACACTGAGTATTCAATAATTGTAGTGATAAAAAGCAAATACTGTGCAAAAAATCAGTGTACATTCTGACTCCAAAATTTGAGAAGTGGTATCATAACCAACAGGTGCATGCAGCTCATTAATAAGTAATGATGATTATTTAAGAATGATATAAAATGTTATTTTTCTTTTAATTTATATGTATTATTTTTTCAAAAGGTCACTAAGTTGTTAGAACATAAATACTTGTTTGGAACTAAATACTTAATGAATAGAATTGTTAGGTTTGGATTTTGGGGGATCTAGAAATTTTGTAAAAAAAAAAAATTACAGGGACACTAAAGGTGCTGTGAACTTAGAAAGTATAGTAACTTTTAGTCTCATGTCTAAAATTAAGGGTCCTTAAAATCAAACACCCATTTTGCTATTAAGTTAGTAGATACATACCTTCAGGGAAATTAGTATAGTCCATAGCAGCAAAATGGCAAATAAATGCTTGACAAATGAATAAATAAATAAAATAGTTTATCTGTCTATAAGACAGGAGGAATGTAGTTTGCCCTTCTCCGCTTCCTTCACCCAACCTTCCATCCAGAAGCAGCCATAATGAGAAGAATGCTTGAATGGTCTCTAGGAAATGGAAGTTTCTCTTTTCTTAAGGAATGGAAACTCCTTAAGGCCAGGGATTATTTCTTGTTTGTCTCTATATTTCCAGGATCTGACCTAGTCCCTTATATCTAGTAAACAGTTAATAAATGCTTGTTGACTGATGGAATTGGGGTTATCTGTTGCTTCATCAACCATGAGTTTTCCTCCCCATCACTTCCTAAAGCCTTGAACAGAATTATAGGTGTTTATAAGAATATATTTCTATTTCCAAATATCTCTGTAGCAAGACCAAAGGAACATATACAGATGTCAGCAGCAGCCCATGCTTGCACAGAGGTGATTAGCAACAGCTCATAGGATGCTTCCCTGCATGCAGAAAGCTGAACAAAGATGAAACCAGCCTTTGAAAATCATAAAGCTCTAAAACAAACAGACACAAACCCTGATGCTGAAAAAACATGAGGCTATACAAGGACATGGTTATAGTACCATTCTCTAAAGCAGGGACCCTACCATGGCATAACAAAAAACCTGTAAGAAAAAACAGTTCTCTTATTTCCAAAGACCCTAGCATTAAATCCCAATTAAGGGATTTGGCTTACACCTATACTCCAGTGACAAGTTAACTGTGGCAAGCGTGATTTTATAGAGCAATTAGTGCTTTCTGCCCAACCTATCCTACTCCTCCTTAAGTTGGGCTTAAGCATTGCTGAGTTTAACCTAGCATGACATTAAATCAAAGAAGCCACAATTTGGATTATGACAAAATAATAAATTCTTTTTAACAGGCAAACAACAAACAATAGATTTTATTACTTTCTATCTCACCACCCTTCCAACACATGTCCTTGTGGATTCATTTTGATGAACTCAGCAGAACCAGGAGGTCTTAAGTGTGGCTAGGAAATTGTTCTAGAGGCCCAGGTTCAGAGGGCACTTCTAAAGCCTGCACTCTTTCATCAGTGAAGAAACAAAGATTGGTACCTAGTCAGCAAGAATAGCATTGGGGATGAATTTATGATTACATTTGGTGTAGAGAATTTCCAGATTGGGTGAATTCTCCTTCTGCCAATATATATTGGCACCTTCTCCACAAATTATAGTTTTAGAGTTTCTTAGAACATGGAGAAGGGAGCAACAAGGTGGCAAAGTGGATAAAGCACTGAGCACGGAGTCAGGAAGACCAGAATTTATATTTGAGTTAGATACTTACTAGCTGTGTAATCTTGTACCTGCCCCCCCAAAAAAAAAAATTGGAAAAATAAAAATTGTGATAAGAGGCTTCAGGGCTGAGGGCAGGAAAGTAACATCCTTTTTCCCCCCTGAGGCAATTGAGATTAAGTGACTTGCCCAGGGTCACACAGCTAGCAAGTATTAAGTGTCTGAGACTAGATTTGAACTCAGGTCCTCCTGACTTCAGGGCTGGTGCTCTATCTACTATGCTACCTAGCTGCCCCATAATGTCCTTATTTTTAAGAAAAGGAAATTACATTATTTAAACCCTAGATCACTGAACTAGACTTCAAATCTTGCCACAGTTCTCAAACATATTAATAAAGAAATGATTTATAAGCACTTAGGGAAAGAGGAATTATTGTGCTGTCATAGATTCACCAAGAAAGTTCATACCATACTAATTGAATTAGATTGGGTTATGACATAGATCAGTATAATGCCAGAGACAAACCATGTGTATAAGACTTTTGAGGAAAAAAAAATTTCATGTTTGGCCTTGTAGGCAAAATGGAGAAAGTTTAATTAAATAAAACTGGTAGATTCAAAACAGTATGAGTAACTAGTCCCAAGTGGAGTTGTTTAATGGATCAATTTCCACCCAGGAGGAGGTCTCTAATGGAGTATTGAAGGGATATGCCTTTCATCCTATACTGTTCAACATTTTTAACATTGTTGTGTTTGAAGGAGAAACTACATAATCACAGGAACTAGAAAAAAACTCAGAGATCCTAAAGTCCACTTGTTTCTGACTTAAAACTTGTTCTAGTGTAAGAGAAATATCCAACCAATACAATTCTTATTTCCTAGTGATTACTGCTCTTTCTGTTCCGGACTTTCCATATGGATTTCTTTTAATTTCTACCATATTCCTAAGGAGATCATCCAATCTCTGTTAGAAGACCCTCCCAGTGAAGGAAGCCCATTGTCCCCCTGAAGCAGCCCACTTTATGTTTGGATAGTACTGCATGAACTGTTAGGAAGTTTTGCCTTAAATTGAGCAGAAATTTTCCTTTTTACATTGTCAACTCATTGTAGTTTTGTTCTCAGTTAAGCTGAACAAGCCTAAAGTATCATTTACATAAAAGTCCTGCAAATATTTAGAGATCTAAATATCATTTCTCCTCTTGGCCTTCTCTTCACTAGGCCAAATGTCCCAGCTCTTCCTTGTACTGAACAAGTTGTTCAGTAATCCACACTCTTCTTTTGGACGTGCTCTAATGTTTATGTCTTTCCAAAAACATGGTCCCTGGATTTGAACATGGCACTCCAGATGTAGTTTAACCAGGGAAGATTATAGGGGAACCATTACTTGTTCTATTTTGAACATTGTGACTTTCTTTATGTGAACCAGAATTACAAGTTTTGTGACTTTTTATTTTTTACATGTTCTTTTCTCTAGTCATAACTAACTTCACTCAATATTTATGGCTGATTTTTGGAATCTGAGAACATTTATATTAATTTTTTAATTTGATTTGATTTAACATTATAAATTATCAAAACATGAACTGTCACCCAACATTTTAGCCAAGGTACATATAATCTGCAAGCATGTGATCTATGCTTCCATTCAAGTAGTATATAAAACTATAGAACAGCACAGGGATATTCTATCAGGGAATTCCCTCCAGGTTGACTTCTTTTATTCTTAAAGGGATCTTGGGATTTCATTCTAATATTGAAAACTGTTTTTGAGGGGGGTAGACATCTTCCAAGTCTTCCCACACTTCGGAGATTTCAATGGAGTATACTAGTTAACTGTCATTCTTGTTTTTAACTGACTCACATCGTTTTCCAGAGATACATCTTTCTTATCATAAGCTTTGCATTACTTCTATGTCTCTTGCATAATATGATGATAAAAAGTCTTCTAATTGGCTAATGAAACAATTATTCAGTAAATCCCAGGCTGAAACTTAGAGTGAATACAAAAGGTACCAACAACAGCTCTGTCAGTCTCTTTTTTTATTGACTTTGTCGGGGGAGAGCTACTTTGAACTGCTGGGTTAGGAAGGGCAGCTAGTCACATTTTCCCACCCACTTCCCACTGTTTCTTTTCTGTTTATTTTTTCCCTGATCTTAAATAAATGAATATTCCAAGAGGAGAGTATCCAGGCAACCAAGTGAGTTCAGGAGATCCTAAAGTTCCATTAATAATTAAGAGTCAGCAGCAAAATCCACCAAAGGCAGTATCAATAACCACGGGAGTTAAGAAAAGACTAAGCAGCAATTTTAAGGTGGAAGTACCCAAGCCACAACCTTGTGGGTATTGCAGGGCTGGGAATAACCAGAGAATGGCCACTGAGCTTGATGAGGATCTTGCACAGGAGCCAGGAGACAAATGGTATTTTCTTCTCCTGTAAGAAGAACGAGGTAAGTATAGTGTCTCTGAAGTTAAGAGAGTATCCAGAAGTGGGATGGAAAACAGTGCCAAATTTTATGGAGAGGTTCCAAAGAGGCTATTGGAGTTGGCAATTAGAAGCTTGTTGGTGAAAGAGTGGTTTCAGTAGAGCTGTTGAGACAGAAGTCAGATGGCAAAGGATTAAATAGTGGTGAAGGAAGTGGTTTTTAAAAAGTAACGACCTTTGGTAGTCTAAGTCGTGCAGACTAGTAACAATTTACCTAGTCAAACATGTGGTACAAATTTTGCTTGTGATAGTCTGGGAATGCTGGTAAAGGGAGAACAGCTGTGGTCTCAGTCTGCAGGGGTACACAGCTGCTTAAAACTGCCAAGTTAGCTCTTGAGACTATTTAATACTATAAGGACCAGGTGTGTCAATTGATGAGAGAATTTTTAAAAATAAATTTACTATAATTTCTCCTACCTATGCAAACACACATTAAATACATATCATTATAAACAGAGAACAAAACTTTACTTTGAAATAAAAATGTTCATCCAACTATCTCTATTTGCTTTGTTTTGTGGATTTAAAAATGCATTGCATGTGCACCAATCCAATTGGCTATTCCTTTTACCCTGGCATTTGATGAAAAAAAAAAAAAAAAGAGTAAATCAGGAAGAATTAAGTCAAGAATAATAACTGATGAATTCAGAGCTAGAAATTTAGTTCTGGATTTGGATCATTCCTACTCTGGTGAATAAATATTATTGGATAAGTTACACCAGAAGGGTAGTGAAGGGAATAGCAGAATAGTTAGATGCCACTAGCAAAATGGCACAGGAAAATAGAATGACTCTGAACAGGAAAATAGAATGGCAAAAAAGAAGGAAATGTGGTACAGTTGGGGGTAGTTTCACTTCTAGGACAACTTTGTCAGAAGAATTAGCAGAATATTCAGGAATTAATTATCCATTCTGTTTAAGGAGATCTGTGCAAGAGATGTAAAAAAAAAAAATATTAGCTAAATTTGAGGTGTTAGAAAAGGATGTGGAAACCAAATTATTTTTTTTAAAAAAGCTAAGGGGGAATTGTGAGAAATAGGTGAACATTTATTTGGTTTCCACAGAAAAATTAAATTGGATAAATGATACTTAAATTAGAAAACTGAAACACAAGGACATCAAAGAATAATCAAGGGTAGAGGTTATCTTCCCCCAAAAGAAAGTAAGCTCCTTGGGGGCAGAGATTGAGTTTTGTAATCAGGGGTGGAACCTGAGATTTGAAAAGAATCTTTTGTCCTTTGTCCTTAGCCCTCCTCTGTTATCTTCTCCCTTAGAATGTAAGCTCTTTTGGGGCAGGGACTGGGTATGTAATAGGGAATGGAGAGTTATGTCATGTAACTTCTGTAACATCCAGTTAAGGAGGAATCGAGAGAGAGACTTGTGTTTCAGAGTAGGAAATAAAATGCTGCCTTTGGAGTTTCAAAGGTGTGTTTACTCACTTCAGGAACCCATTCTTGTGAGAATGTAAAATAAATCTTTCCAGCATTCAAAATAATAAATAAATAAATAATGTATTGCATTAATTGCTACAGTTTGATCCTTCAAGGTATACTGAAATTCCAGCCCTTCTAAGGGAGACTCAGGTCATGCTCTCCAAGTTTAAGTCAGGTGCTGGTGTATAAATTAGCCCTTGGCTATTTGAAAAGAGCTTAGAGAAAGGGGTATGATTGAGAAAAGAAAGGAGGATTTGGGGAGGAATGAGTTTGGTTATATTTGCAACTTGTAATGAGTGGTAGCAAGGGGAGAATAGTATAAAAAAAAGTCATGCATGAGGACTAGGCAGTGTGGAGGATCAGCATAAAGCAGGGAGTCTTAGAAGATCTGGGCTCTTGTTTGTGCTTGACTATGGATAGAGTCAGAACAGCAGATAGAGTTTGTCAGTCAGTCAGTCAGTCAATAAGCATGTGGTACTTAAGATGTGCCAGTCACTCTGCTAAGTGATGGGGGGAAGAGGGAGAGAGAAAGACAAAAACACAGTCCTTATTATTACTAATTTCTCCCTAATTTCTAATTAATTGATCCTAATTAATTCTAATTAGGGAGATATGCAAACAACCATCTATATATAATATATATATACATATGATGTAAAAAAGATACACTCTAAGAGAGAAGGCATTAAGAGTGAAAAATCCCAGGAAAGATTTTTATTTTATTTTATTATTATTATTATTTTTTTTTTTTTTTTTTTTTTTTGGCAGAAAACAGATTTTGAGCTAGGTCTTGAAGGAAGCAAAGAAGTGATAAGGAGAGAAGAGTACAGCATTCCAGGTGTGGAAAAAAAGTCAAAAAAAGTCAAAAAGGAGCTGGGAGAATGGAGTATTCAGCAAAAACAAAACAAAACAAAACAAATAAGGGTGGGGGGGGAGAGACAGAGACAGAGACTGAGAAACACAGAGAGACAGAGACAGAGAGAGAGTATTTGTAGATCATAGAGTAGGGGGTGAGGAGTAAAGTATAAGAGGAATGGAAAGTGGGAGAGGAGGAAGAGGTCCAGCTTAGAAGGGCTTTAAAAAAATCAAACAGAAGAATTTATATTTGAGCAATTGGATTTTATGGAGTAGGAGAATGGTATGGTCAAGCCTGCACTTTAGGAAGATTATTCTGATAGTTGGAATGGAGGGTGTATTGGAGCAACATGGGGCAGAGAGATGAACCAACCAGGCTATTGTAATAGTCTGAAATGATATGATAAAGATCTGTATCTGAGTGGAGAAGGTGTGAATGAAGAGAAGGGAGATAGATAGAAATGACAAACTTTGGCAACAGATTAGATTTGTACCGTATAAATGAGGTGATACCCAGATAGTCTGGTGATGGAGATTACAATAGTATTCTTCACTATAATAAGGACCTTAGAAAGAAGAAAACATGGAAGACAGGGATGTTCATAAATTCTGTTTGAGAATGTCTGTAGAGATGTCTGTACAACATAATTAGAGTTGTCCAATAGGCAACTAGCAATATGAGACTGAAGGTCAAGAGAGAGGTTAGGGTTAGATATCTAGATCTGAGAATCACCTTCAAAGAAATAATCCTTGAATCCTTGGGAGCAAAGAGGCCTGTTTAGCTAGGATATAGAGAATGCAAATGGGAAATAATATGCATTTGTGTACTCTTTTCCGAATAGTATTATCCTTCCTGCTCTCTTCCTCCATCCCTTTGAGTCCACCATGATCTTTTCAGATCCCTTTTCACTTCTCTGTAATCCCTTGGCACCTTCTGCCTCTGTTGGAGGTGTCTTATTTGAAAATCTTCTTACAAGCTGATTACCTAGAACCTCACCAATGAAAAGAAATAACTTGTTTAATTTTTTTTGAAGTGTATTATTGTGGGACATTTCTCTCTGTCTCTTCCCTGCCATACCCCACAGAGACCAAGTCTTACTAAGTAACACTTTGTTATCTTAAAACTCTCATTGAAGAATACAGTCAATGGAGACCCCCAGTAGGAGGTCTGAAGCAGATTGTGGAGACAAAGAAAGCCCTAGCATTAATGAATTTCTAGGAACATCAGCAAATACCATTTGATTCCCTTAGATACCTGAAGTAAGAATGAAGATGCAATAGTGCCCACCTGCTGATAGCACTTCCACCACTCAAGCTATTCCTGAACAACCATAATCTACCCAGGGACTGACTGCCATTGGGAGGCTATATTTCCCTTGGAAATGGCTGCCTTTGGGAGGTTACATTTCCCTTATAGAAACAGCTGGCAGAGAACTTCATTGGATTAAAGACCTGAGTTTAGTGAGAAAATTATGATATCTGTTATGGGTGTGCCAAGGGTTTATATATGGGGCATTATCCCAGGGCAGGAACTAACACAGGACACTATGAGAGAATATATTGGCATCCTAATGTTCCCTTTGAATAACAGAGATTACTAAGGATCTCTAGATTCAAGGACAGTTTTTCTGATTCTAGGACCAGTGTGTTCAGTTCAAATCTAACCTCAGACACTTAGTATTAGCTGTATGACCCTGATCAAGTCACTTAACTCCATTTGCCTCAGTTTCCTCATCTGTAAAATGAGGAAATACCAAACAATTCCAGTGTCTTATTCAAGACAACCCTGAAAGAGATCACAAATAGTCAGAAATGACTGAAATGCCTAAACAATAACAAAACCACAGATCCAAGGTAGCACTTTGGTCATAGAATCCCAGTATTGGATGTTATCAAATCCAGCTTCTTAACTTAACAAATTTAGAAAGTTTATCCAGCAGTTCTCCAACTACTATTAGTGTTACAGCATCTTCTCATTTATTGTTATTGTTGTTTGTCCTTCATTCTTCACTTCTCGTTTCCATCAGCGGTTAGAAAGTCCAAAAGACTCATGATGAAAAATGTCATCCATAACCACATCCAGAGAACTATGAAGTCTGAAGGAAGATCGAAGCATACTTTTTTTTGGTTTTTGTTTCTCATGTTTTTTCCCTTTTGTTCTGATTCTTCTTTCACAACATGACTAATGTGGAAATATATTGAACATGATTGTACATGTTTAATATCAGATTGTTTGATCTTGGGAAGAGGCAAGGAAAGGAAATTTGGAACTCAAAATCTTATAAAAATGAATGCTGAAAACTACTTTTACATGTAATTAGAAAAAATAAAATGATATTAAGTGGGGAGGGTTGGAGGAAAGAAAATTGGTTTGTGGAATAAAGACAACCCAAGTTAAAATTTATATAATTGTATGACTTTCATCAAGTCACTTAATTTTTTTTAATGTAACCCAAGTAACTATTAAAAACTAATGATTACAGAATGAATAACATTCAGAATAACAGAATGAATAACAAGTATCTAAAGAACTTTGATGATTCTCCTGATTAATTAATTCCACCTGGGTATTTCATACTGTTGCCCCCCCCCCAAATATTTTGCATGTTTCTTGTATATATACACATGTGTATGTATATATATATATATATACATGTATGTATGTATATACGCGTGTGTGTGTTTGAAGTATATTATATAATATAATAACCCCTCCCTAACAGAACATAAGTTCCTTGAAGGCAGAGATTGTTTGTTTTTATCTGTTCCTAGTGCCTTGTACAATGCCTGAAATATTACTATAGTTGGTGCTTAGTAATGCTTGTTTTAAATTCTCATTTTCCAAAGTCTAGAAATGTGTCTCATGATAGCTAAGGAAAATAGTAATTAGGTTGAGATAGAGGAAGAAGAGGTGAACATAAAGTTAGTGCTACAGCTTTGACCATATTTTGTCTTTTGATATGCAGGGCAACATTGCTGATAGCTGATAATCTTCAATACTCTTTACTTAATACTTACTATTAATAATTAATAATAATGTATTAGGAGCCTAGTCCTATGGCAAGGTATCATGTGGTAAGGATATAAGGAAAAGAGTGTCATTTAAATTAGAATTTGTGATTAGAACTTGACAACTAAGTTAGGAGAAGAAAAAGATTTATCAATTAAGTGACTACAATACTCTAATGAAGAAAGCAAAGAGGACTTGTTCTAAGGAGTGGCCATGTGACTGAAGAAAAGGGAACAGATTTAAGAGAAGTGGAGATAAAATCAACAAGATTTGGAACTTAGAGGCAAGAGAGAGGCAAAATTACAAACTGCTAAGGTTTGTGAAAGCTAATGGTGCCCCAAACAGAAATGGGCAAGCCAAAAATATGGTCAAGTTTAGGATGGATGATGAGCATAATTTTGAACATATTGAATTTGAGAGAGTTCTAGGTGAAGATATCTAAGCAATTGGAAAGCCACAACTATAATTCGCGCGTGCGCGTGTGTGTGTGTATGTGTCTGTGTGTCTGTGTGTATAAATGTTTACAAGTGATGATAGTTAAGAGTTTAGACAGCACCACAAGGACGAATAGCCATCATGGCCCTCTGGATGTGTACCTGGTAAAAAGCCTATGATAGGAGTGAGCCTAGGTCTAGATCTTATGGCTGAGGATGTCTATTAGAAAGTAACTGCTAGGAATAAAGCTCATACCTTTAATACAAAGCCCTATTCAGAAAGATCTGACACAATTTATTATATTCAACTCATTCCTAGTGTCTCTGCTACTCTTGTTTGAGATAAACAACTTAAACAAAATTCAGCTGCTTTTTACATAAGCTATGTTGTAAATCAAAGTGGATTTACTTTGCTAGGTATTAACCAAGGGGTACTATTGGATAATGTAAACTTGGCTTTAGATAATTGGTGGTTTGGGGCAAATTATGTAATAAATTAGTTGTTGGTGAGGTCTAGTCTTAGCTCTGTCACAAATTTGCTCCATTTCTTTGGACAAATCTTATAGTGTCTTTGAACCAGTTTTCTCTGTCAGTCAAATGATAAATGGCAATTCCTTTGAAAATGTCTAATGAGGAGTCTACTTTCAAGAGTGATTATAGGTTTCTCTAATGAGGAAAATGATTGAGCAGCTCTTGGTGAAAGTATAGGCCACCCCCAACTTACTATATACCAATATAGTAAATGACTGAGTCATCTGGATTTGTTTATGAAAATGAAAAGTTTATTATGGCAATTTCAGGACCAGATCAATGCTGCCAGAAATTACAGAAAGCTTATCTCTAAAGAATCCAGACAATAATTAATGCAAATGATACAAAGAAATGATAGAAAATGTGCAACACATGACTATACACTACAAAAATTTAGCATCTATTGACTCCCAGGAAAGATTATCACGAGTGACCAGAATGATTAACTAGTAACTTGCTATCTTTCATGAAATGACAGATGTCAAATCCTTATCAATTCTATCTCTACATCTTTTCCCCCCTTTTATTTATTCAAATGTCTATAATCCTAGTTCATGCCTTCATTGCCTCCCCTACTCTCTCTTTGCTTCCTACTTCTCCTTTCTCCTTTATGAAGCTGGCAAATTCTAATCACAGATTTGAATGTCTTAGATCACAGACATACTTAGAGGTTGGATATTGGAGATGTTATATATCTCACCCTAGTTCCATATAATTTTAATTTCTTCCCCTAAGTGTCCATATCTTGAAAACTATTAACTCCATGCAACTCAGAGCTTATGCATATCAGGCAGAGAGGAACCTGATTCTTTGATCAGACAAAATATCTGGGTACATTTTCAGTGAACCTTTATTTAAGACATGACAATCCATAAACACTGAAAATCAGGACTTGATTTATTGTTGTTGTTTTTTGTTGTTTTTTGATTGTCTAGATTTAAGAAAGTAATGGAGAAAATGGTAATGATGTAGTGTAAACTTAATAGTGTGTCCTGCATATATTTTCCCCCTGGAGAATCAGTTATTAAACATTTATCAGCATACCCCTGACAGTCCCTAAGCAGTGTCCATCAATTCCATAGGGCAAATGGGACTAAATTGGCAAGAACCAAAGACCAGAATCACTCTCAAAGTTGAAGCACAAATTTGATAAATCTTTTTTTTTCTTCAATATGAAGCACATTGCTCCTCCTGACTCCAAATCCTCTCGGAATGAATGCCAAAGTTCAGCTATTCTTACCTAATATTTCCTTTTAAGTAGGAGTCTATAGATCTGTTTGTTTTTATGGCTTTTGCCAACCGGTGGATCATTATGTTGAGCAGGTCAGTGCCAAGATAAACATAACCCATGAACTCACTGAATTTGAGATCACAGAGTGGATGTATTATGTAAAGTGGGGAGTTGGACTGACTGTGTTGCAGTCTTAAAGGGAAAAATATAAGATCGGGTATCAAAGCAAAATAAAAAGTTAACTTGAAACAGTTCAGAGGTCCCTTTACCTTAAAGTTTCTTTGCTTCAAATAGTAAAGCCAGGGAAATTCCAGTAATGAATAAGATGTAAAATAGGATCTGTAATACATTAAAGCTCCCACCCCCACCAGAAAAAAAAAAACAAAACTCATGCTTCAGGGGGTTGAAGGAAAATGTCTGACCTAACTTCTAAGTGGATCATGTAGTCATTGTCCTTCTTGGACTGCAGATTCATAGTAGATAATTGGACTTTCCTTATTTCATTTCCTGTTTTTATTCATTGTTGAAAAGGGACAGGAAAGATAGCTGGAGGGAAAATGGGGAATGACTGAAGGAATCTTTGATAACCTGGGTCTTCTTCTGTAAAGAAGCACATAGAGGACCCTCAAGAGAAATTCGCTGCACTCTCCACAGTCTGTGGGGACCCAAAGTATGCTATAAGAAAGCTGTCATTATTCCTCATTCCTCTAAAATAAAAACATCTTCTGGGCTAGGGACATTGCACTAGCTGGTATCAATAGAATGCTTTAAAGTTCACAGTAAAGTTCACTTTTACTATCATCTCATTGAGTCTTTTAATCCTCTAAACAACCCTTTGAGGTAAATGATATTATCCCCATTTTGCAGATGAGGAAAATGAAGTTTCAGTGACTTGACCACTACTGTCTTGAAGCAGGATTTAAATTCACATATTTTTTTTCACCAAGTCTAGCCCTACTCATCACCTAGCTGCATTCTTTCAAGGATGTTGTTGCCTGTCCTTTGTGCTTCGAGAGGACCAAAATAACAGCACTATGTCAGGGTCAATGTATAGCGTGTCCAGTTGTAGTTGACCAGATCAAAAAGAGTTGGAAGGCTTTACCACAGGTCAAACACAAATTGTCCTTACGACCATTTGGGAGGGAGATCTTTCTAAAATTGTACATCTTGTATTTCTTTTGAGCTACTGCAATTCTGCTTTGCTCACAGAGCATAGGGCTTTCTTTGATGTGGGCAAGAATGCTGGACAACTTACAATCAGAGTTCCTGAGAGACCTTGAGAATATTTTTATATTGCTTCTTCTAGCCACCATGTGAGTACCTATCTTGTGTGAGCTCTCCATAAAATAGTTTTTTAGGGCAAATGTACATTTGGCATTTGAACAAAATGGATAGCTCATCAGAGTTGTGCTCCTTGTAGTAGAGTTGGAATGCTTGGCAGCTTAGCTTGAGAAAAGACTGCAGTGTTCAGTACTTGATCTTGCTGGTTGATTTTCAGAATGTTCATAAGACAATTCAAAAGAAAGCAGTTCAATTTTCTGGCATGGCGCTGGTAGACTGCACAGATTTCATAGGTCTACAACAATAAGGTCAACACAATGACTCTGAAGACCTTCAATTTGGTGGGCAACCTAATACCTCTTCTCTCCCACACATTCTTTCAGAGTCTCCCAAATACTGATCAAGTTCTGACAATGCATGCATAAATCTCATCATCTATGTGGAAAGTATGTGCTAAGGTAAGTGAGTTTATCTCCGGCTTTCATTTGATCTAATTGATAGAATTGATAGTTCTATATATGAATGGTGTAGTGCTGACTGGTGGAGAACTTATATTTTATTGGTGTTGTCAGATCAAAATTAGCAAAAGTGGCAGAGAATCGATCCACACACCTTGCTGCATCTCAGCTTTAGAGGCTGCACTGATTGCACAATCATCTACAAGCAAAAAGCCACCAACCAACTTTCCCTCTACTTTAGTCTTGGCTTGTAGCCTTTTCAAATTAAATCATTTACAGTTAGTGGTGTACTTGACTACGTTTGTACTCTTTGAAGGAATCCAACAATGTAACTGAAAACATCATGCTAAAAAGCTTGGAAGTAAGCACACAACCCTATTTCATTCCTTTGTTCTGCTCAAGGCATTTCTCCTGGAGTTGTTGAGCAGCAAACACCATGTTGACGATTCCTCATTCCTTTCTGAAGCTCCACTGCCTTTCAGGTAGATGATCATCTTCCAGATGAAGGATCAGCTGATTAAAGGGGACTCTGGCAAGAATCTTGCCATCTATCTCTAAGACTCCCAATCCCCAGCTCCCCATGAATCTCACAGGATAACCTATTTCCTTTTCCTTTGTATAGATGGACAGTAGAAATATCCTTGATCTCCTGGGGGATAACTTCTTGCAGTATACTCGAAGATTTCAGTTATCTTTTGAATGAGCAGTGACTCCCTGCCTTGTAGCTCTCTGCCGGAATGCAATCAACAGCAGGCACTTTGCCACATGGAAAGAGTCTAATGGCATTCAGAACCTCCTCTTCAGTTGGAAATTCAGCTTGGAGAGGAATTGATTTCAACCTGAGGTAAACAGTCAATGGCTTCAGCATTAGTTGATGATGAATGGTCTGTTGAGAACACTCTGGAAGTATTCAGACTATCTCTCCAGGATCCACTTCTTATCACCAATCAACGTGGCTCCATCAGCACTAAATAGTTGAGATGCAGCATAGACCTTTGGTCCATAAATAACCTTCAGGACATCATAAAAGCACTTTAGATTAATACTATTAGCATAAAACTGAATTCCATCTGACTTCTTATTGAGCCAAGAATCCTGTAGCTTTTGAAACTTTGCTTGCACTTTATTTTTGATGGAGCTGCTACCTTTTTAGACATTGATGAACTATCCTGCTGATAGACCCTCCAGAGTTCTCATTTTTCATTTAGTAGCTTTTGAATTCCTATATCACTTTCATCAAACCAATCCAGATATCTGTGAGTGTTCTGGCCCATATGAGTAAATGTGCTGTTGTATACCAAATTTTTGAAAGTGGCCAACTCATTTTCATTTCTCCTACCAGTAGTGTGTAGGTTCAGCTTTCCCTCCAATTCAGTAGCAAGCTGTTTACACAGGCACTCTATCTGTTTACGCTGAATCTTCTAATAGTCATCACATCTTGAGGTCACTTCTTTTGTTGAATGTGAATGTTTAGCTTGGAGAGGATAAGTCTGTGATCCATCCAGCACTCTGTGCCACATGTTGCTTTCATGACTCTCAGACATCCTGTCTGGCTTTTCTCCTTATAATAACAGTCTATTAAATGGCGATATTTGCCATTAGGATGCATCAATGGAATTTTTTTTGCAGTTAGGTAAATGGAAGACAGTGTTGGTGATGAGAAGATCATGAGATGGACAAGTCTTCAATAATAAGTGATTATTGTTGCTCATTCTGACTCCATTCCTCCAGTGACTCTTCCTCCAATGACTCCCTTCCATGTCTGATAGTCAGTGCCTACTCTGACATTAAAATCACCAGAATTATAAGTTTGTCCTGTTTTGGCACATTGATGATGAGAGTCTTTATAAAATTTTTCTTTGAGCCCTTCAGGGTTCATCATGGTGGGAAGTATACTCATTGGTGATGGTGGTGTAGTGCTTTCCTACAAATGGCAATTGCATTGTCATAAACCTCTCATTTACTCCTTTGGGGAGGCATACAAGCTTGTTTACTAGATTAGATTTGAATGCTAAACCAAAGCCAGCTTTATAGCATTCTCTGTTACTGTGGTTATTATAGAAAGATATGGATTCAGTTTTAATTTTAGTAAGCTGGCATTCATTGGCCAGCCTTGTTTCATCCATAGCTACTATTTGGATAACATGCTGGGTTCTGCTCATCTTTCAGGTCTATTGGATTTCTTGTTTCCCATAAATATACACACACACCATGTGCCAATAGCGAGTGGAATCATCTTCACAAAAGTTTTGTGCATGTTTTTGCATTTCAATTGCAAAATGGAATCCCTATCTGCCATGATTAACAAGCTAGTTAGGTGAAGCAGACAATGTTTTGGACTTTTTTTTTTTCTGGCCCCTTCCTCACTCCAAAAGATGAGCCTAACTGTAGCAGACTATGACATGAATAGAATGGCTGTGGTGTGTCAATATATATTGGTACACTTATCAATGTAAGTTTTTTTTCTTTGAGCCCTAAGTTGCTGAAATCACTGTGCATTCTTTTTTCCCCCCTGAAGCAATTAGGGTTAAGTAACTTGCCCAGAGTCACACAGCTAGGACGTGTTAAGTGTCTGAGACCAGATTTGAACTCAGGTCTTCCTTACTTCAGGGCTGGTGCTCTATCCACTGTGCCATCTAGCTGCCCTGGCACTGTGCATTCTTTAGGTTGATATAGATGATGTCAGAAAGTATGTGGTGTAATAGAAAAAACTAAGTCTTAGAGTATTTAAGTTGTTACTCTTGCTGGTGTAATTGTGAGAAAGTCATTTAACAGACTCTTTGAGCCTCACCTGTAAAATCCAGAACAATGATCTTGGTGCTGAATTCAGGACTTTAAAAAAAAATTATTTATTTACAAAGCATATGCATGGGTAATTTTTCCAACATTGATTCTTGCAAAACCTTTTGTTCCAAAATTTCTCCTCCTTCCCCACACCTCCTCCCCTAGCTGGCAGGTAGTCCAATACATGTTAAGTATGTTGAAATACATGTTAAATCCAATATGTGTATACATATTTATACAGTTATCTTGCTGCACCAAAAAAATCAAATCAAGAAGGAAAGAAAAGAAAAACTAAGAAAACAAAATGCAAGCAAATAATAACAGAGAGAGTGAGAATGCTATGTTGTGGTCCACACTCTGTTCCCACGGTTCTCTCTTGGGGTGGAGATGGCTCTCTTCATTACTGAACAAGTGGAACTGGTTTGAATCCTCTCATTGTTGAAGAGAGCCACGTCGGTCAGAATTAACCGTCCTATAGTCTTGTTGTTTCCTTATATAATGGATCTCCTGGTGCTGCTCATTTCATTTAGCATCATTTCACAGAAATCTCTCCAGGCTTTTCTGGAATCATCTTGGTGGTTGTTTCTTACAGAACAATAGTTGAATTTATGACTTTTTGAGAAGAAAAGCACTTTGCAAACCTTGTAAACTCACCTTATATAAATGTAAGCTATTATTGCAGATAAGCAATATGGTAGTTTTGAAAGAGCTTTCTTGGTGTCAGACTTGAGTTTGAATCCTGACTCTGGCACTTACTATGTATGACATCTATCCAGGTTTCCCTACTATCCACCTTTAAAAAAAAAATAAACTCTTATTAATTACATAAAAATTAGATGCTTGGGGGGAAAGTATCACTCTATCATTACTCTGAATGAATATCTTGTCTTTGTAGATTGCTTTCTCAGTATTTCTCTCAGTTGATCTGTCTCTGGATAAAACCACAACACTATAATTGTTGTTTCAGAGGGAAGCTTGTTTCTTCCTCTTTGGGAGGATTCAGATTTGTTCCAAATGTGCCAAGTCCCAGTTCTTTTCCTTCCATTTTCCCTCCAGGTAGCATTTTCCTATTCTCTAAACCCCTGATATATGTCGTATTTCACCTCTGCCACATGAGTTTCATTTTCCTCCTTTCTTCCTTTGCCTGAAGTCCCATTTCTGTTTAATTTTTCATTAAGGAATACATCATTACTGATTTCAGAAAAGCCTGGAAAGACTGATTGAAGTGAGCAGAACCAAAACACTGTATACAGTAATTACAAGATTATGTGATGATCAACTATGATAGACTTAGCTCTTCTCAGCAATATATTTCCAAGACAATTCCAACAGATATGGGATAAAAAGGCCAATCTCATCCAGAGAGAGAACTATGGAGACTGAATGTGGATTAAAGCATACTATTTTCACTTTTTTATTCTTGCTTAGACTTTTTTTCTGGTGGTTTTTTCCCTTTTGTTCTGATTTTTCTTTCACAACATGACTAGTATGGAAATATATTTAAAATAAGTGTACATATATAACCTATATCAGATTGCTTGCTGTCTTGGGGAGAAAAGAGGGAGAAAAGGGAAGGGAAATTTTAGAATTCAAAATCTTACAAAAATGAATGCTGAAAATTATTTGTACATGTAATTGGAAAAATAAAATACGGCTGAATTTTTTTTTAAAGGAATACATCCTTGTTTCTAATAACCTGAGTGATAATCCTCATGAAAGGCATTTCTCAAGTTCCTAATCGTTCTTTTCTGAGAATACCAGCAGACACTTTGAACAGAAATACCAGTCCCTTAACTGTATACAGAAATAAACATTATATACTCAGGGCAAATTATGAAAAGGTTTTTTTTTCCCCCTGCTCTCTTAAATTGATTGAGATTCTTCATTCTCAGTTTTTTCTTCAAACTGCTTGAATGTTTGCATCTTTATGTATCACATCTTTACACATTTATGTCCTTTTATCACCTCTTTACAACTTGACAGACACACCCAACTTCCTTTCCCTTCTTTTACTAATCTCTTATTTTGCTCTGGCCATTTGTTTTATTTAGCTTTTATTACTTATGTTGCCTTATCAACCAGCTTATCCTTCTCTTCATTTCCTTTCTCCTCAAGTTTTTTTCCTTTTCAGCTTAAACATTTTTCTTCCAGAACTGAAGTCTAAAATATTTCACCAAATTTCTTCTTCCCCAATTCAGTATCATTCCTTCCTCACCAACCCAAGTCTATGCCAATTGTCTCACAAAGTCCTTCTGATCTAATGTGAGTTCTCCTCCATTGTCTTCTGCCACACAACTTTCCCCTTTGGAAACAGTGATCTAGAAAAAAAAAAATGGGATTAAAAAGAAAAATCCCTACTCAGCATTAGAGTAGGGGGTATGGCTTGACAGAAATTCCTCTGATATATATCTGGAAGTTTTAATGGATTGAAAGCTCAGCATAAATCAATTAAGCTTTATGGCAGCCGAGAAAACTATTGCTCTCTTTCATTATTTTAAGAGAGGTATAACTTCTGGGAAAGAGGACAGTTATAATCCTATTACACTCTTCCCTAGTCATAACACAGCTGAAATATTTTGTTCACTTCTGAGTATCTGTTTTACATAAGACACTGGGAAGCTAGAAATGTTCCTAAAGCTACATCAGCTATGGTAAAGGACCCAGAGTTCCTTCTGTAAGGAGATTCCTTGAAGAAATTAAAAATGTTTAACTAAATAAAACAGAAGACAGAGGAATCTGTCTGTGAGTATTTGGAGGGCCATCACTTAGAAGAGCATCCATATGGTTTTTCTGCTTGTATTAGAGGGCAAAAATTTACAAAATATGTGTGTGTGTGTGTGTTTGTGTGTGTGTGTGTAGTCTTGAGGAAAAAGTTCCTGATAGAGCTATTTAAAAGTACAATGGGCTTCTTGTGGAGATAATAATAATAATAACAAAATAATCACAATCATAATAACAATCATCAAAATCTATATAGTGTTTACTATATTCCAGTACTGTCCTATTTTTCAAATACAACCCTGAAAGGTAAGTGCTATTATTATCCTCATTTTAAACATAAGGAAACTGAGGCAAACAGACTTTAAATGTGATACTTAGGGTCACACAACTAGGAAGTATCTGAGGCTGGAAATGGACAATTCACTACACCATCTTTCTTGCCTAGTAAGTTCTCCCTTACTACCAGGCTCCAGCAGAAATTGCATGAGCACTTACTAGCATTATTGTGAAGGAAATTCTTTTTTCAGGTAGCTATTTGGATGCTCTGGAAAGAGCGGTGGATTTGGACTTAAAGGACAAAAGTTTGCTTTTTGATTCCTTCACTGCCCTTATTTATAAAATGGGAGAGCTGGACTTTACCTCCAAGGTCTATGTCAACTATAATTCTTTTTGTTTTAATTTAATAGTCTTTTATTTAAAGGTTATATGTATGGGTAACTTTACAGCGTTAACAATTGCCAAACCTCTTGTTCCAATTTTTCACCTCTTACCCCCCACCCCCTCCCCCAGATGGCAGGATGACCAGTAGATGTTAAATATATTAAAATATAAATTAGATACACAATAAGTATACATGACCAAACCGTTATTTTGCTGTACAAAAAGAATCAGACTCTGAAATATTGTACAATTAGCTTGTGAAGGAAATAAAAAATGCAGGTGGGCATAAATATAGGGATTGGGAATTCAATGTAATGGTTTTTAGTCATCTCCCAGAGTTCTTTTTCTGGGCGTAGCTGGTTCAGTTCATTATTGCTCCACTGAAAATGATTTGGTTGATCTCGTTGCTGAGGATGGCCAGGTCCATCAGAACTGGTCATCATATAGTATTGTTGTTGAAGTATATAATGATCTCCTGGTCCTGCTCATTTCACTCAGCATCAGTTCATGTAAGTCTCTCCAGGCCTTTCTGAAATCATCCTGTTGGTCATTTCTTACAGAACAATAATATTCCATAATATTCATATACCACAATTTATTCAGCCATTCTCCAACTGATGGACATCCATTCAGTTTCCAGTTTCTGGCCACTATAAAGAGGGCTGCCACAAACATTCGTGCACATACAGGTCCCTTTCCCTTCTTTATGATCTCTTTGGGATATAAGCCCAGTAGTAACACTGCTGGATCAAAGGGTATGCACAGTTTGATAACTTTTTGAGCATAGTTCCAAACTACTCTCCAAAATGGTTGGATTTGTTCACAACTCCACCAACAATGCATCAATGTCCCAGTTTTCCCGCATCCCCTCCAATATTCATCATTATTTTTTCCTGTCATCTTAGCCAATCTGTATGTCAACTATAATTCTATGATCCTGTGACTAGATAGTCACTGAGGTCTTCTCTAGCTCTGATATTTTGATTTTATATATACGCACATGGCAGCTAGGTGGTGCCGTAATGCACAGAGCACAAGTCCTGGAGTCAGGAAAACTCATCTTCCTGAGTTCAAATCCAGCCTCAGACATTTATTGACTAGCTATGTAACCCTGCCCAAGTCACTTGACCCTTTCTCTCCATTTTTTCATTTATAAAATGAGTTGGAGAAAGAAATGGCAAACAACAATAACAAATCATCCTGTTGGGGGATGTCCCACAAAAGGGCAGCCCTCTGCTGCACATGGGCAGCTGTCGTGCATATGGAAGGAGATGTGACTCATCACTGGAAAGAACCCGGCGCATGGTTCTGTGCATCTGAATAAGACATTTCAAATGAGCAAGAACACCAGGGAGGCAAAGCAAAGAGTGACTTTGGAATAGTGGTCAAGCTATGGGAAATTGGACCCATTTAAGAATGGATCTCCAGTGGTAAGAGCATTCCCACCTTGGTTGAGCTGAGATTTCACTCCCAAACAAAGAATTCATTCATTTTTCTCTATTTATTGATCTATTCAAAACCAATAGTGTCAATATCCAACCCTGCAGGCATATATTTACTTACAAAATCACAAATTAACATTATCTGTGTTGTATTGTATCTTTTATTAAGTTTGTTAAATATTTCCCCATTGCATTTTAACCTAGCTCTACACTCAGGAATTTTCTCAAGGCTGGGAGTTCCTTCTCTATTCTAAATGGTATACTTTCTTTGATTTTCATTTGCTGTTTTCCTTGGCCTAATGGGTTAATATGCTATTTGTGATAATTTTTTGTGTGCCTGGAATTTAGTAGGAAGGAGCTAAACTGATAAGTATAAACCAAGGACAACCCTCCCCCTTAGGAATGACCAGGAATATAAATTTAATCCTAAACCTTTCATCCCTTAGTTCAGAAATATTTGAAGGATGCAGATAAACTTCTAGTCCACTATATCTTTTGAAGAATAGAGAAAATATTCCCTAGCATCTTCTGTCCTAGAGCTAGCTTGTCCCTTCCAGCTATTGTATGGGTGGTATAAGCATGGCCCTTGGATATTCTTTTGCTCTCCTTAGAGGTAATTCAGACCTTAGATCATATCTTTCCATCCCACCCAAGAGCCATTTCTTTATGCATTATTAGACAGCACTACACAATATAAACTTACATATGTAAACACAAACCATGCTGTGATGGAATGCTCTCATTTTATATATACCGTCTGTTACAAATGGATAATCTCTGTTTTCATTTATTACCTAATTTGAATTAAAGTCATTATTAAATACCATGCATTATTTATCAGCTTAGCTGATGTTTACCAATGTGATGAAATAAGACTCTAAGGCAGTTGTAATAAGAATTCTTGGACCTCAGACAAATTCAGTGATATAGGGGAGAAAGAGAATAGAGATAATAGTTCAGGAACCCAAAAGATACATTGACCATGAGTGCTATTTCAATAAGAGAGAAGGGATGGTCTAACCTTTGCCCTGGACCCCAATGAAAAGTGGCATAGGAGTGCTCTAGGATAAGGGGATCATCACAAAAAATAAACCATGGTGTGGCAGCCTGTGATGGCTGCATAAAGTGCAGGGATGGTATTGATCATGAAAGAGAAATTCCTCCTCCCTCTGTTATCAGAATTATGTTCCCAGATGTTGGTGCCCTGGGGAAAAGTCCCATTTGCCCTAGAATCATGACAGTTCCATTCAGAGGGAACGCCATTAAAGTGACCAACTTAAAAATTATATATCGATGCTTTATCATTGCAGCTACTATTTGAGGTGGCACGTGGATTTGCATATCAAAGCTTTAGGCTCATATATCCACAGGAGTATATGATAAATGTTTAATAACTAGTTCTGTGAAAAGGAAGAAGGAAAGGAGTGTACACAGGACACACTTTTATGTTCAATTTGTATATTCACCATGTTCTCCATCACTTTCATAAATCTAGATGATCAACAAAACAATAAATGAAATCCTGATTTGTAATGTTTGCTTGATTTCTGATACTGGAAACTTCACAAATTGGGCCTCAGGAGTCAGTTCAAGCTGGCTCCCAGCACATAATGGTGCCTGGAGAAGTTATTTAGAAGATACACTTTAAAAATTAAATATTCTATTAAAGAAATAAAGAAAGGGAGGCTCAAAGAAAAATACCTAGTGAGCCAGACTCTAGGGTCTTCTTTTAGAAAAGACATATTTATGAAATTTGCTCAGAAGGATCCCAAGAACTATGAACTCTACCGACCATGAAAACTAGTCAGTATTTCAGTCTCCTCAACTATACTTACTGACATAGAGTAGTCTTTGCCTTGTTTTTTGTTTTTTTGTTTTTGCCTCCCCATGGAAATAATGTCCTGTAGGGCTCCAAAGGCCTCCCACCAGAAAAGGATGGATTTCATGAGTTGTAGATGCCAAACCCACAAACTAGTGAGTCACATTTTCCCCTTAGCTACACACCTGCCAATCCTTCCTGCATTGACTAGAGGTCCATGCTTGTATCTATGGGTACAATTTGGCCCACCGTGTCCTGGTTAAAAGGCAGATTCTGTTATGAAAAGTCATTAAAAGCTCAGCCTCCATCATAATTCACTTAAACCAAGAAATAGGGTAAGTGATCCAAAAGAAGGGATATAAAATCCAATCTAGCCATTTGCTAAACGGCTCCAATATTTGTTATAGCTGGTGTTAGATTTTTATCCACTCTTGGCACACTACCTTTTGCCAGGAAATTTCCTTATAAGAAAGAAATTCCCTGATTTTCCCGATCTAATCTTTATTCTTCCTGCTCTTCAAGTGAACCTTTCCAAGTATATCCTTTTCCTGTAAAAGGCAATACCTTTGGAATAAGGCATCCAAAGCTAGGTTTCTTCCTGATACATTAAGTCTTTTGGCAAGAAGGCCATTATGCACATAGAAGGTTTATGAAAAGCCATTGTCCTTATTCTGTCAGGAATTTGTCCCTTTACCATTTGTTACTGTCATTCCATATTATTAAATACCTAACAGCTTATTAGAGCAGCTTTCAAAGAAATAAACACCGAGGGTGATAACTGTTGTTATCAATATTCACTGTTAACTGTTCAATGTGTCTTTGGTATTCCAATGGAATTAAGTTGTCCCACTTTGGATACTCTTTCCATCAAAGTAGATCAAAACTCTTCCATACCGTGCTATTCTGGCCAATTCTTGTCTGTATCTTTCTGTAAATCCTCCAAGGAATATCTATCTAAATAATAGATACCAGAGTATAGAGACAATTAAATGGCACAGCTACAGCACAGAGGAAACTCATCTTCCTGAATTCAAATCAGTGACCCTGAGCAAGTCATTTAGTTTGTTTGCCTCAGTTTCTTCATCTGTAAAATAGACTGGAGAAGGAAATGGCAAGCCACTCCAAAAACAATCCAAATGGTGCCATGAAGAGTCAGACATGACTGAAATGATCAAATGTCCATAGAGCACAACTCGAACTCTATCTGCAATTCTTGACTTCTGCTGTATGACTGTCTCACCTCCTTTTTAATATATGTGTGTGGTGTATATATTATATATGCAAACATATGTTTATATGTACATTATATATTTAGGTATATATATGCATATATATAAATAACTATGTATTATATATACATATTTCTATATATGTATATATTTCCTTATGATGACTTTATTCTACTCTTTAGATTTGAATCATTGTTGGTGATAGAAATAAGATGATAAAGATAAATCTACTTATACTTACCAGGTATTTTGCTTTGGATTTCATATAATTTTGCTGCTTCTGAGATCATTGTATTCTACAATTTACAATCATATAACAACACTGGGAGAATATTTATTTAGAAAATGTACTTTTGAAGCAGTAAACCACTTGTAGTATTTGAAAAACCATACAATTTTAAAAAACTATCCAATCAAATTGCCGCTTCCTGTTTTAATTCTAAGCCCTTCTTATTATATATCTGTGATTCTTATTTAAAATGCCAAAAGGATAATTGAATAGGGTGCCCAAATTACAGAATGCCAGAATCTGAGCAATACGTATTTTTCAACCACTTTATTTTTCAGTGTAGATGACAAAGCCAATTGTTTTCTAAATGGCTATAGATCTCAGCATGCTCTGTATTATTTCAGAATTCAATGCAGTCAGCAGAATATCACTCACAAATAGTAATAATTGAAGATCTTTAACATCTATGGGGAATTCCTCTTTCATTTGGACACTTTAAGGGCAGCCTCTAACTCTAAGAAGTATCTTTAGGTGGGCATTTATGGTCCACTTAGTGTTATTCATCAGATTGTTGAACAATTAGCTCTATAGTTGCAAGTTGTTAGTTATCATAGCATTGAGCAGTTATCTCTATAGTTATATCACAGAAAATTGTATGACTTTAATATTTGTGTAATAATAGCATTTAGGAAAATGCTTTTAAGTTTGCAGAGTACTATATATATATATATATATGTATATATATATATATATACATATATATATATATATATTATCTGTTGATCCTTACAACAACCCTAGGATATAGGTGCTGTTTTATTTTTTTTTTAATTCTCACTTTACAGTTAAAGAAATGAAAGCAGATATGGATTAAGTGACTTGTCCAGAGTCACACAGCTAGTGTCTGAGGGAGAATTTAAATTCAAGTCTCCTGGATTCCAAGTTCAGCGCTCTAGTCACTGTTTCTGCCTCTAAGTAAGGAGTATAATGTGTATGGAGATAAATTCCTACTCATTTAATAATTTTTATTTCTCTATTGCTGTTAGTTATCACTCTTTATTAGGGACTCATAGCTTTTGATGTTAGAGGTATCTTTATTTAAAAAAAAAAAAAGTTCTCAGAAGGCACTTTCAAGAGTTCATCTTTCCTTCTCTTTATAACACAGATTAATTATAAGAAAATCCTGTTGGTATTCTTCATGCCCAAACCATGAGCAACATACCCCAGTATGAAAAGATCCACTCCTCCTGAACTCAATAAAGGAATATACAAGATAGTGGAAAGATATCAATCTTACAAAGGGAAAGTCATATGGAAATGCATAACCCAATGCAGTCATTTTGCTCTTTTTTTTTTCAATGTAATTCTGCCTATTTCCAAGCTTTCTAAATTCAAAAAGTTCACTGTAATGGGGCTACTTTTAAATCCTAAAATAACATCCTTGCTTGTCTTTGCTCATCAAAGATGCTACTTGCTAGCATCCCAGAATGAAAGAGAGTTGCAGTCACTGCCCTTCTACCTCCACAGCAAAGCAATACCCTTTTCTTTTTGTGCTAGCTAACAGCTAGAAATCTGTGTGGCAAACTCTTTTCCCCTCTCCATTCTAGAGAGAAGGAAACAGAAACCTGAAGGAGTTAAATACCTTGGTTTAAATCACAATACAAATCTGTAACTGAGTTAGGATTAGAAATCACATTTCTCTGATTCAGAATTGTTGAACCTCTGGTTTTATTATTGTTTTAATTATATTTATGTGACTGTTAACTAGAAATAATACCCAAGATGAAGGTTGATTATGCTTCTGCTGCCCTTCTGTTCCAAGGTAAACCTTTTTTTTCCCCACTTAAAATTTCTGTCTTTATTAGAACTCAAAGAAAGGTATTTTTTATTTTTTTTTCCAAAGGGATATCTTTATTTAGAATTCTTGCATTTCTCACCATGAAGTTAGGCTTGGCTAATTTACTTTTCTGTACCAAGGTCTCTAATCGAAGTGGAAGCCCTTATTTAAACAAACAAACAATAAATGTTGGTAACAAAGTACAATGCTCAAATTTATTCATTGTTATTTCCTTATCTTGAGCATTAACCGAGTTCTAATGGAATAGCCAGTGAATGGTAACTATGGCTTCCGCTATTAGTCTTTCTTTAAAAGGGGTCATTATACTTCCAAAGCAGACTTTTATTTTTAAGTCCTTCATTTATATGTAAATATACATCAAAGCCAACTGTGATTCAACCAAGATGCTTTCTCCTTTGCTCTCAGACTTAGTCCCCTGATCCCCCCACCCCAAAGGAAGTCAGGGCCCAGTATTTTTTGACCTCACAGCTGATTCATTTGACTCTGAGCAGGCAAGAGAGTGGGGGGATTGACTGAAGTCTTAGATAAAGGAAACCAGCTGTGACCTGCACAGGCCGTTTTCAAAGCACAAAAAGGGGCTTGGAATCAACACGCTACTATGGAATAAACATTGATGGGAAGATGAGACTTGGATTCTAGTTCCAGCTCTACCACTTACTGTGTGACTTGGGGCAAATTAAATAAACTCTCTGGACCCCAGTTTTCTCCTCTGTGAAATAATAATACCTTGCATGTTTATCTTTAGCAGTTAAGGTTTGCAAAGCCTTTACACATATTAACTCTTTTGATCCCCATGCAGCAACTTGTGAGCTAGGTGTGACTATTAATACCATTTTACAAATGAAGAAACTGAATCAGAGGGAATCTAAATATCTTATCTAGGGCTATATACCAAGTTAGTGACTTAGGCAAGATTTGAACTTGAATCTTCCTGATTTCATGTTTAACCCTCTAGTCACTTGGCTATCTATCTATAATTCGATGAGGAAATTCTATTGGATGATTCTTAAAGTACCTTAGAGTTCTAATCTCTTACTAATCAGCTTGCTTCAAGAAATAGTCAAAAGCATGAATAAAGTACAATTTAACCTGACATGAATTTTGATTTTCATTTGCCATACAGAAGAACATAAGAGCACAGGTTCTTAACCCCGGGCTCCATGAACTTTTTTTTCATGAACTATTTCAGTACAATTAGTTTCCTTTGCAATTATTTTCAGACATACCTTATGTATTTTATTAAATAGTTCCTAATTACACTAAACTTTTTCAACATTCATTCTTTAAAAGTTTGAATTCCAAATTTTCTTTCTTCCTAGTGTCCCTCTCCCAACCCCTTGAGAAGGCAAGCAATGTGATATCAATTATACATATAAAATCATTTTTACATTTTATCTTATGTACTTAGAAACACCATTTTGAGAAGAGGTCCATAGTCTTAATCAGTACATCACAGATGGAAAAAGTTAGGAAGCCCCTATTGTACAGCATATTTTTCTCTCATTCAATGACTATATAAATTCAATAGTCTAGGCCCTAGAGATGAAGCAAAATTAAATAAAAGAAAATTAAATAAGGTTGTGACTCAGGGCCTAGAATATTGAGCCTAGAGTGAGGAAGACACAAGTTCCGCTCTCCCCTTGGATACCTAATTGTTGTATGACCCTGGACAAATGAGTCGCTTAGTCTTTTTCTGCCTCAGTTTTCTAACTGAAAATGGAGATGATGATAAGAACACCTACCTCACAAAGTTTTGAGTATCAAATGAGATTTATAAAAACACTTAGCATAGTGCCTGATCATAGTAGGTGCTTAATAAATGCTTGCTTTTCCCCTTTCTTAAAGAATTCTTAGTGTTTCTCCTCTGGAAAGCTCTTGAATCAAATAAAGGACAAGTTGATGGATCACTTTACCTATTCCAATCAGTTGTCTCTACCAGATCTACCTTCTCAGTTTTATAGATGAGAAAAGTGAGATCAGGAAAGTAAAATTACTTGTCCAGAGTCACAAGAATAAAAATGTCAGAGACAAGTTTCAAACCCAGCTTATCCAGTTCCAAAGTGCAGTTCTGTCTGATGGCTTTGAGCAGACTGGGAAGCACCCTATGTAATTTCTGCAAGGATGATGGTTAAGGGCTGCTACCCCCATCAAGATACTCAAGAAAGCAAATATCTTAGGTTCTGTGCACATAATGACTTAATTAGTCTTTAGCAAATTTAATCCTGGAGCTCACACTTAGAGGATTTGCGAAACACATGTTACCTCATTTAACTTCTGGGTCTTGTTGGATTTCATTTTCATGATGTTTTCCATGAATCCTTCAATTGTTAGTACCCTCTTCCTCAGTTTCCTTTTCCTTTCCTATACCCATAGAAAATAAGTTCCTTAAACTGAGGGGATTTTTTTTTTTTTTTTTTTGCTTTTGTTTCTAGTGTCTAGCAGGGTGCAAGGTACAAAGGCATCCGATAACAAATTTGTTATATCAAATTGAATGAAGAAAAAGCCAGCTCCTTGTGTAATCAATCGTTAGGGAAGTGAGGGAGGATAGACACAGTCTAGAACCGAGGTGACTCTTGGCAGAGATAGATTGCCCTGAAGGAGAAGGAAATATTTACGTTATGGAATTCTCTCCTGGCCACTTGGCTATGGAAGAAAGTATTGTTTTATTCTTAGCCTGAAGGTTCTTTTGGGGTGTAGAGGAAAAAAAGAATTCCACCTTTGACATCCTGTAATTCTTTGATTGGGTACATTTACCCTAGTTCCTTTAGAGTTCCCAATATAAGTATTGGCCCCTAGTAACCTGGAGCACATCCCATTGGCCACAAAGAATAGAATTCACATTGGCCTCCAGGAGAAATTTTATTCCCACAAACTGCCCCAACTCTCCAGGAGAGATGGACTTTTATAGTTTCTGCCCTGGGTGATAGGGCAGATGAAAAGTTTCCCATTGCACTAGCACTTCCCCCATTTCCAAAAAGCCCTTCTACTTCTTTGTCTAGGTTTGGGGGCAGAGAGAGCAGATGAGAGAATCAAGACCCTTAATGATAGACTCACTACCTCCTCCTTAATTTGTGAGCTGTGGAGGAGAAAATGGGGATCTTTAGGGACAATTCTTTCATTGACTGCCTGACCTATGAGTCCACAAGACTCTTTCTGCAAAACAAAGCCCTCTCTCTTTGAAAACCTTTATTTATTTTGCTTTCACTGTGGTATCTTTTTAGACCTATGTTTGCCTGCTCCTAGTTAGGATGATAAATTTGCTGCTAAAGACAAAGCATAATTTCAAGCATATAAGAAGCCTGTAGCTATAACTGCTTTCCTTCTTCTTTCTACCTCCCCTATTCTCTTTTTTTAAAAACATTTTTATTTTTTAAAATAATAATGACTTTTTATTTTCCAAATCACATTCAAAGATAGTTTTCAACATCTATCTTTGCAAAATCTTGTGTTCCAAATTTTTCTCTTTCCCCTTTTCCCTCTCCTAGACAACAAATAATACAATATAGGTTAAATATGTGCAATTCTTCTAAACATATTTCCACATTTATCATGCTATGCAAGAAAAATCAAATCAAAAGGGGAAAAATGAGAAAGAAAGAAAAAAACAAGCAAGTAAACAACAACAAAAGGTGAAAATACTATACTGTAACCCATTCAATTTCCATAATCTTCTTTCTAGATGCAAATAGCTCTCTCCATCACAAATTTATTGGAATTGCCTTGAATCATCTCATTGTTGAAAACAGCCAAATCCATCCCAGTTGATTATCATATAACCTTGGTGTTGCTGTGTGCCATGTTCTCTTGCCATGCTGTGTGCCATGTTGTTGCTGTGTGCCATGTGCCAAGAGATGAAAGGAGCAATTGATAAATGGTCAAAGGACACGAACAATTTTCAGATGAAGAAATTAAAACCATTTCTAATCAAATTTTAAAATGCTCTAAATAACTATTAATTAGAGAAATGCAAATTAAAACAACTCTGAGTTATCACTTTACACCTCTCAGATTGGCTAAAATGACAGGAAAAGAAAAAAGAATAAGCACGCTAATAACAATAACAAAGGTGAAAATGTTATGTTGTGATCCACATTCAGAACCCATAGTCCTCTCACTGCATGCAGATGGCTTTCTCCATTCCAAATTATTGGAACTGGTCTGTATCATCTCATTGTTGAAAAGAGCCTAGTTCACCAGAAGTTGATCATTACATAATCTTGTTGTTGTTGTGTACCATGTTTTCTTGGTTCTACTTATTTCACTTAGCATCAGTTCATGTAAATTTTTCCAGGCTTTTCTGAAGTCAACTTGCTCATCATTTTTATAGAACTATGATATTCCATTAAATTCATATACCCTAACGTATTCAGTCATTTCCCAATTGAGGGGCATCCACTTAGTTTTCAGTTCCTTGCCACTATAAGTGCTGCTCCAAAAAAAATTTTTTTGCACATGTGAGTCCTTTTCTCTTTTTTATGATCTTTGGAATACAGACCCAGTAGAGACACTGCTGGCTCAAAGGGTATGCATAATTGATAACCTTTTAGGCATAGTTTCAAATTGCTCTCCAGAATGGTTGGATCAATTCACAACTCCACCAACAATGTATTAGTATTCCAGTTTTTCCACATTGCTCCCAACATATCATTATCTTTTCCTGTCATTTTAGTCAATCTGAGAGGTGTAAAGTGATAACTCAGAGTTGTTTTAATTTTCATTTCTCTAATCAATAGTTATTTAGAGCATTTTTTAATTTGATTAGAAATGGTTTTAATTTCTTCATATGAAAATTGTCTGTTCATGTTCTTTGACCATTTATCAATTGCTCCTTTCCTCTCTTACACTCCATGTCACCCCTAATCTTGGGCTTGAACTTTGAGCACTCATTAACATCTTATGACACAATGCCAGCACTACTCAGTATTTTTAAGTAGTAGAAAAATTCTGGAGTTCGAGCCCAAAAACTTAATTTCTAGTTCCAGTTTTTATAAATAACCAGTTGTGTGATTTTGGAGAAGTCAGTTAAGTTCTCTGAGCATTAGTTTTCATATCTGTAAAATGAGGGGGTTAGATTGAACTGGTAAGGTGCTGAATGGTATGTCGGACAGAGAGAAACTAAAGAATTGATCTCTGAGACAAATAGGGAGAAGGCACTGATAGAGATCAGTTTTACTCCATGGTCCCCCTCTCTGGGGAAGTCATTCAGTCTGATCAAGTCATGTCAAACTCCTGAGATCCATGCTTTGTAGAAGACTAGAGCAGTCTTACTTTGCCATGTACTTTCAGAAATCCCAGTCATGTCCCTAAGGTTAAATTTTCCCTATAAAATCTACTTATAGGCCCTCCCTTAGCTGCTGCCTTCCTTTGGGTCAGTCCGCCACATTACTCTATCTCATAGTGTCTTTCTCCTTACAACCCTCCCATGTCATGTGGTATCTCTCCTAACTCCACTATGTTTCTCAGCCCCACTTCTTATAACTAACCAACTCTTTTAGGGAGCTACAATCTTTCGGGATTTAACCTACCAGCTAAGGGAATGCCCCAACTTCATGGTGTACTCCCATAAGGTTGAGATGCTCCCTTTCTGCTGGTTAATTGGGAATTTCACTGAGGAACTTGCCTTTCATAGGCTCTCCTACTCTATTTCATATTTACCATTCCTAGTATCCATTATATCCCTTCATTTTGTCTGTAACCTCTTCCCAAAATAAATCTACCTTTTGCCAAAGAGAATGGCCACTGTGAATTCTTCACATAATCGAATTCTAACTTTTGTTGCCTACCATCATTTGGTGTCTACATCACCCACATCAGAATGACTTTGAAGGCCCTTTCAAGCTCCCAAATCCTGTAGGTTCAACCCCACTGCTCTCTACTATTTGGTCTCAGAAATAAACAGAACTACAAAAAGACTATCTGCCCAAAGATCTCAGATGCCTCATTTATATTTGCAAAAAATAGTGGAAATACTGGAAATAGTGAAGATGTCCAACAATAAGGGAATGGTTATATAAATTGTGGCTCATTGATGTAATAGGATATTGTAAGATCCCTAAAAGCTGCAAAGTGGGGAATAGAAAGGAATTTGGAAGGACTTTTATGAAATAATGCCAAACACTGAAAGCAAAACCAGAGGAATGAAATAAACATTAATTACAACCATATAAGAGGGAAAATGAATAACAACAAGTTGACAAACATGAATGCTGAAGTTCAGTAAGAAGGTGTGACTAAAAACCTAAGCATTTGAATTAATTCAAATTTAAAACCGTTAAGCAATTTATTTAAATGTGAGTAGTTACTAAGCAAGTTTATTTGGTTGTATTCAATGAATTTAAAAAAAAACATTAAGTTTTTGTTTGTTTCTTAGTTGTTCAGTGTGTCCAACTCTTTCATACCCCATTTGGGGTTTTCTTGGCAAAGATACTGGAGTGGTTTGCCATTTCCTTCTCCAGATCATTTTACTAATGAGGAAACTGAGTTAAGTGATTTGCCAAGCACCACATAGTTAGTGTTTGAGATCAAATTTGAATTTAGGTCTTCTTGACAATCCACTGTACCATCTATGTGTCAAATCCTATGCTAACTGGTAGGGATATATAGAGGAAAACAATGAGATAGTTCTTGCTCTCAAGGAGCTCACATTCTAATAAGGAAAGACAGCACGTAAGAGAGAGAATACATGAAAAGTACAATAATGTGTTTTTAATAAAACATTCAAGTTTTTTTAAATGGTCATGCCTATAGTGCTCAGAGGAAAAGACTATAATCCAAGACATCTTTGCTTATGGGAAAAATCTGAAAAGATGAAAAATTCATGATCTCCATTACAATGAAGAAAAAGAAGGTCTTGTTAAAAAATTTTTTTTCTGTTACTTGAGGAGACTTCATTTGCTTTCCCTTCACTCTAGTTTCCGATTTTCTCTGAGGTTCTTTATCCTGAAAAAAGCTTCACTTTGCCAGGCACTCACTGAGGCCAGCCTGGTGAGGATGGAGACAGAGAAAATCTCACCTTAGGCCCCTTTTGGAGCTGCTTTCCGAGCTGTCTCGGATTTCCTTTCATTTTTTTTTAATGGTTTACATACCTCCCTCCATGTCTGTCTCTGATTTTTAGGCCATGACCCCAAATTTGACATCAAACATTCTCCCCAGCTCACTTCCAAGGTCGAGGCAAGAGAGATATCTATTAATAAAGGTTCTTTCTTCTACATTTTTCTCTTTGGTCCTTCTTTTCTTTACTTATGTCCTCCTTTCTTAAACCTAAAATTCATTTGAACAAATTGTCCAAAAAACCTTCAATGGATATCTCAAAGAAATAACTTAGCTAGCATTCGACTAAGTCTCATCTTCATCTCTACCTCACAAAATCCCTGCATTTCTTCAAGGCCCAACTCAAATATCACTCCTATGTGAGGTCTACCCTTATTCAGATCCATACTTCCACTCCAAAACCACTTTTGTAAAATTATTTTGTCTTTATTTTGTTTTTAGTTATGTTTGCCTAGGTACACACACATATATATGGCTATGTATAAACTTCCCCAACAGAATGTAAGCTCTCAGAGGTTTTTTTTTTTTTTCCGCAACACCAGGGCATACTATAGTTTCTGGGACATAGTAGGAATTTAATATGTGCTCCTTGAATAAATGAATGATTGTGTTCTGTCTTATTTCTTTTATGCACCTCTGTGTAGAATGTTTACTTCAGGTTACTCTCAATTACTTGAGTATAATACTTTGGTCCCCATTTTGGGTGGAAAAATCAGGGAAAATTAAATTACATTAGTGATTAGAGTAGTAGATGGATACTCAGTGTTTATTAAATGAAAAAATTTGGATAAATCACTTTTGCCTTTTGAAATTTCCTGCCTATGCAGGAAATTATGCATTTGTCACATTAGGGTGTCATGAGGAGTTTGGAGAAGACTCTAACATACCCTGAGTTCTTTGGAAGACAAAGTCAGTATTCTTTCTTTCTTTCTTTTTTTTTTTTTTTTTTTTTTTTTTTTTTTTCCTGAGGTAATTGGGGTTAAGTGATTTGCCCAGGGTCACACAGCTAGGAAGTGTTAAGTGTCTGAGATTAGATCTGAACTCAGGTCCTCCTAACTTCAGGACTGGTGCTCTATCCATTGCACCACCTAGCTGCCCCTCTTCTTTCTTTTTCTAAAGATTACTGAAGATGGGAGATATTTTTTATAATAATAGCTTTTTATTTTTCAAAATATATGCAAAGATAGTTTTCAATATCCGCTCTTCAAAACCTTGTATTCCATATTTTTCTCCCTCCCTCTCTACCTCCCCCCTCCTCTAGACAATAAGAAATCCAATACAGGTTAAACGTGTGCCATATTTCTAAACATATTTCCACATTTATCATGATGCAAAAGAAAAATCAGATCAAAAAGAAAAAAAAAGAAAAAAGAATAAGCACGCAAATAACAACAACAAAGGTGAAGATACAATGTTGTGATCCACATTCAGAACCCATAGTCCTCTCTCTGCATGCAGGTTTCTTCATTACAAATGATTGGAATTGGCCTGTATCATCTCTTTGTTGAAAAGAGTCAAGTCCACCAGAAGTTGATCATTACATAATCTTGTTGCTATGTATCATGTTTTCTTGTTCTACTTATTTCACTTAGCATCAGTTCATGTAAGTTTTTCCAGGCTTTTCTGAAGTCAAGCTGCTCATCATTTCTTATAGAACAATAATATTCCGTAACCTTCATATCCCATCATTTATTCAGCCATTCTCCAATTGATGGGCAACCACTCGGTTTCCAGTCCCTTGCCACTACAAGAAGGGCTGCCACAATCATTTTTGCACATCTGGGTCCCTTTCCCTCCTTTATGATCTCTTTGGGATATAGTAAAGATACTGCTGGATCAAAGGGTATGCACAGTTTGATAACCCTTTGAGCATAGTTCCAAATTGTTCTCCAAAACAGTTGAATCAGTTCACAACTCCACCCACCGACAATGTATTAGTGTATAGGAGAGATTTCAAAAGTTATTTTCCCAGAATTTTTTTAAATTTATGGAGTTTACCTAATCTGGCTTCTTTCTACCTTTCCAGCCATCTTCCCCCTTTACTCCCTTCCATCATCTACTGACAAGATTCCTTGCTATTCCTCGTACAGGATAGTTTACATATAGTATAGCTACCACATTTGGACCCATTCAATTGCATTTAATGTGCTTGCTAAAAGAAAGTAAAAGGGGAACTTAAATAAAATGAGGAAATGGTAAGATCTAGCTAGATACAAAATAGAAGAAATCTATTCTTGAAATAAGAATTTTAATGGCATTCAAGGATCGATTTTTTTCTTTTTTTTTTTTTTTTTTTTTTTTTGCTGAGGCGATTAGGGTTAAGTGACTTGCCCAGGGTCACAAAACTAGGAAGTGTTAAGTGTCTAAGACCAGATTTGAACTCAGGTCCTTCTGATTTCAGGGCTAGTGCTCTATCCACTGCACCACCAAGCTGCCCCAAGGATTGATTTTAAATTTTAAAAAGTGTCTAAAGACACTCTCCAACTCCCTCAAAACAAATAAACAATGATCAAGAAAAAGGAAATATTTATTCTGTGAACTCTGTAAGATCTTTAAGAGAATAGTGTGAAGACTTCCAACATATTGAGTTGTTTCTCTAGAAAGGATTCATGGAAAAACACGAGTGAGACTTGTCCAGACAAGAAGGCATAGAGAGGTTGAAATCTGTATTGGTGGAAGGAGAACCCATACTTATTGTAGGCAGGGGCTTCAACTTTTCTTGCCACTTTATACAACTCCTTAATGTACTGTGGATCCAACTGTCCTGCTCCTCAAGTGATTTTCACATGTATGTCATGATGTGTGTTATATCTCTTAGACTAGCTGGTCTCCTTACTGGTTCTTCCTTCCATAAGCTTCATTCCAACAAACATGTGTTTCATGTATGCATGTAAAATTATATGATCTTAGAGAAGTCTCCAACAATCTATTTACATTTTATACATCGTAAAGAGCCAGTCTTCAGCCATATTCCTCCATGAAGATTTCCACATCTATTACAATCCATGCTCTTCTGAATTTCTAGGATACATGGTTCATGACAAATTACTTAGTAATTCATTACGCATATAGTGTCTTGTTATTTATAATTAATTTTTAATAATAACTATAGATCTAAGCTCTTAAAAGAGGAGAGACCATGTCTAAATGCCCAATAATATCTAACAGTGGTTTGATTTTTTTCATCCATTTTTCTCACCAAAATAGTTTATATCACGTATTTCTTTGTCCTTTGTTATCCATTTCATAATGGAATTATACTATTATCCCCATTATTGATTTTTGTGCGTGGATTTTCTTTGACTTACTCAGAAAGCTAGTCAATTGAATTGGTTATAATTGCTGAGTGAGCACAAATGTATGAATGCTTGGAAATGGTGGGAACTCAGCCTTTTTTCAAATGTCTCTCAACTTCCCACTCCCTTTTATTAAGTAAGATGAAAAAAGTTTCCCAACAAATACAGCAATCTACAAATGGAAAGAGCTGTCTCAGGGAGTCATAGAATTTGGAATTTGGGAGTTGGAAGGACTGCAGTATCCAGAGCTCTCCCAATACATGCTCAAAAGGAACTCCTTACTGTAATATCCCTAATAAATAGTCAGTTATTCATCTTCTATTCACATTTCTCCAAGAAGAGGGACTCCACTACTTTTTGAAGCAGCCTATTTGACTTTTGGACATCTGTGATTGGCCTGAAGTCTTCAAGCAGAATTGTTTTGACCAATTGTTAGGAATGTGATCACAGGGATATTTTTTAGAGTTGAGGTTGGATCAGAAATCTCTGAGATGCCTTCTAGCCCTGTGATTCTACAAGCCTTTCACATAACATTCTCATATGCAGAACCAGATAGAACATAGAAAAACAACCATTAACTGAAATGGTTTTTCAGTCTTTTTTCAATCATGTCCAGTTCTTTGTGACCCCATTTGGGGTTTTCTTGGCAGAGATGCTGCAGTGGTCTGCCATTTCCTTCTCCAACTCATTTACAGATGAGGAAACTGAGGATAACAGGGTTAAGTGACTTTCCCAGAGGCTCATAGCTAACTACTCTGAGGCTAGATTTGAACTAAGGTCCTTCTGATTCCTAGCTGCCCCCCCCCAATGGGGATAAGGATATGGCTATAAGAACAGAATTGGATTAAAATAGCAAATATTGACCAAAACTCCCAAGCCATGTTCAGTTATATCTATGATAATTTATATAATAAAAGGATGATATGGTAGAGCAGGAAGAGTACTAGAATTTGAAGACCTGAGTTCAAGTTCTAGTTATTTCTTTTTTTAAATTGAAGCTTTTTATCTTCAAAACATATCCAAAGATGTTTTCACCATTGATCCTTGCAAAACCTTGTGTTCCAATTTCCCCTTTCCTTCCCCCCCACCTCCTCCAATATATGTTAAACATGGTAAAATATATGTAAATTTGATATAGGCATAATATATATTTATACAATGTTCTTGCTGCACAAGAAAAATCAGATCAAAAAGAGAAAAACAAGAAAGAAAACAAAATGCAAGCAAACAACAACAAAAGAAGTGAAAATACTATATTATGATCCACACCCAGTTCCCACAGACCTTTCTCTGGGTGTAGATGACTCTCTTCGTCACAAGAACATTGGAATTATCCTGAATCTGATTCTTTCTTATCTAGCTTTAGTCACTGATTGAACATTGCCTCAGTGAAACTGAGACTTGTTAAAGACTTTTGTTTAAAAAGGCCAAAGTCTTTTATTGCATCAAAGGCCATCTCCAGATGTCCTCACCTAGCCCTTGGATCCAGATGGTTCTGGAGAAGAAAATAAGGCTGGTGACTTTGCACAGCCCTCCCTTCATTCCAACTTGCTTGTCTTGGTGTCACCTCCCTGATGTCATGGTCCTCTTCCAGAACAAAGAACAAACAAACAACTATGACCCTGAGTCAGTGCTTATCTTTGTAACGGACCTCATCCTAACTCAAGTCAGAGCATCAGAGTCAGAATTATGACCTTGATGACCACCCTGTTCAATCAATCCAGTTGCTCCCCATCGCCTGCAAGATCAAACACAAAATCTTCAGTTTGTCTTAGTAAGCCCCTTACAATCTGCCTCCTTTCTATCTTCCTGGTCTTCTCGTACCCTCCATTGCCCCCTTCCCCCGAACTCTATAATTCAGTGAGAGTGTCCTCCCTGCTGTTCTCCACACAGAACCATCCGTCTCCCAATGCCAGACATCTTCACTTTCTGTGTTCCTTGTTGAGGACCCTCTCCCTTCCGGCTTCCTTGATTCTTTTCACATTTCAACTGAAATCCTGCTTTCTTCAGGAAGCCTTCCCCAACTTCCCATCCCCAGTTCCAGTGCCTCTGGTGATTATTTCTAATGTATACTGTACATATATCTCCTTTGTAAATAGTTATTTGCATATAGTCTCCTCCCATTAGACTGTGAGCTTTTGAGTGTCAGAAACAATCTTTTGTTTTTTTTGGTATCCTTGCACTTAATATAGTGCCTGCACATAGTAAGCATTGAATAAGTGCTTGTTGATTGACCTACAGAATACTTTTGTCTCCACACCCAAAAAGAGCTCTTAGAGTAGAAAAAAGCGTCCTTCTCACGGTTGCAGGAACAGATTCCATAATGTGAATATTTTCTTCTTTTTTGACTCCTGTTTACATGAGACAAAGTCTCTATCTTTACTTCTCCCATAGGATGCTGTGACTGCTTCAATAATAAGTAATTATGGACGAGACAGTGCTAGATGGTAGATTAGTAGGTAACCCTGTGGATAGTGAGCCAGTTCTAAAGTCATAGAGACTGCTCTTTCTGAGTTCAAATCTGGGATCAGATACGTGTTAGCTGTGTGATCCTGCATAAGCCACTTAACCCTGTTTGTTGGTCTCAGTTTCTTCATCTGTCAAATGAGCTGGAGAAGTTAATGGCAAACCACTCCAATATCTTTGCCAATAAAACCCCAATGAGGTCACAGCTGAAAATGATTCAACAAACATGGTTAGTTTTGCTAACTTTTTTTTCTTCCTTTTTTTTTAAACTATTAAAGAGATTGATTTTCTGGTATATTTGAGGGAAGGGGTGCAGTGGGAAATGTAGGTAATGAAAAACAAGATATTGATAAATTCAATAAAAAAGAAAAAAAGAATAATGTGAGATTCTCAAGGACAGACTGTTTTGTTTAAGTTTTTGTATCACTAGCACCTAGCACAACCTTTTACATAATTGGCACTTAATAAATGCTTATTGAATGAATTAATAGCTGCCTTGTTCCTAAAGCGGTGTGGGGGGTTCTCAAAGCATGGAGCCTGAGTCAATTTCCCCAATTTCCTGAAATCTAGAGGCAGCACTGGGGAGACAAATGCATAAAGTCATTTCCCTACCATACCATGGTGAAGCCTTTCCTTCCACCTCATCATGTGGCAAGTGAACATGAGGAGGGACAATATTCCTTCCCCTTTCCTTCTGGCTGCTGCTGCTCCTGCTTGCTGTGGTTAATTAGATACATCTGGCTTACAGGCGTCTGTTAGAGCTCACTGGGGATGTATTTCAAGCAACATACTTGGTTCCTTACTGAATTTACTGAGTGAAAGTTTGGCCATCTGGGAAGCTAGGACCTGAAGCTGAAATATTGGAGCCAGATTCCTGCTTCAGTGTATTCTTGTTTGAAATATTCAAAGTCTTTAATGTATTAAAATTGCCCTGTTTGATTATTTTCTTCATAATCAATGAACAATAACGAGAAGACATCTACCTTCCTCGCATCGATTGCATTTCTGTCTCTTGGGTGGCTGTGCCCTTGGGAGAGAGCCAAAGCTTAGAGATCAACCTTAGTTTCTAAATTTGGTTCTCAGAAATGCTCTTCATATAGCCCTTGGACACTCAGAATAGGAGAGAAGAAGGTTTGGTGGTAGCTTCTCATTTCAAATGCTTTTAGGCTTTAGGGCAGAGAAATAGGAATGAAGACGGAGGTTGTGGGGGAAGGAGTAACAGAGTTATTATTTTTCAGACTGGATCATGGGATTGTAGTTTTCAATCTGAAAGGGATCTTGAAAGCCAATCTAGTCCAACCCTTTCATTTACAGATGAAGAAACTTACATCTAGCTAAGTGACTTGCCTGAGGAGAAGAGACCCCTGAGAATGAGCTAAGTCTTTGGATTAGTTCCCATTTGCCATTTTGGTTCTTCCAAGGATTTAAGGTCTGATTTCAGATAAAGATCTTACATCCTCTATGCTTTAGGGCTAATAAAGACCTCAGTATTGAATTCTAATACCATCCTAAGTCATACAGATATTAAAAATTCTGAGGACTTAATGGGAAAAGACCTTTTAACTAATTGTACTGTTTTATGAGTGAAGACATTTGGTTTCTAGCTTTCGTTTTATCATTAACTGACAGGGTGACCTTGATGCAAATTTTTTAGTCTCTTTAGAGCTCAGTTTTCTCATTTGTAAAACTGGAATCTTTGATAACTTATTCTTAAAGTCTCTTTCAGCTTTAAGACTTCATATTCAATTCTAACAACTTAAAGCAAGCTGGATCTGTCCCAAAGGGGAAATGATTGTATATTTGTTCTTATTATATCTTTGAAGCAAATGTTCCTCTGGTGATGTGGTTAAATTGAAAGTAGTACTAGTAACTGGCCCTCACCAAGTGGGAAGAAAATAGTTTATGGGGACTCCAGTCTGTGGCAGCAGAGAAAAAAGCTTCTTCAGTCCCCTCAGGGTACTTGAGAACCCCTCAAAGAGAGTTGTAACAGATTTGGCTCTAAAAGGAGGGCCAATGTATCCTTATTAGATATGTCACCATTGTGCCAAAGGCTCCCCTCTCACAAGAAGAGAGTAGGTGCCCTGTGTAGTTTGGGTTTGTTCCCAGGCTACTCTTGAGGATGTCAATAAGTGTGGGTTTCAGGAATTCTTTTTCTCCTTCCATTGGCTGCTGACTTTTACTGTTTTCAAAGGAGAAGAAAGCTTTATTCAAGGTCTGCTGAAGCAGGCCTGGATTTTATGAGACCAAACAATAATAGTATCCACTTGATCATTTATCATGGGCACATGAATAGTGGCAAAGCCAAGGAAGTCACACAATAAAATCAACTCTATTCAGTAGCCTTGAAGTTGATTTTATTAGCTAGCAAGTAAAGGAAATGAGAAAAAAAAGGAGGGGGAAGTATATGGAATTTACCAGATCTCTGGTTCTGAATTTCCAAAGCTCAGTAGATGGAATCAGAAGAGACAATGAAGCAAAAACATAACAAAGAAGTCCAGATTAACAATTTGGAGGGACAGAAGCCAATTCCATTCCCTAGTGAGATCAAATAATATCGTTTCAAATGGAGGGGTGAAGAGATTTCATCCTCTTCCTCTTCTACATATCAAAAATTCAGTGAATATCTAATATGTTTAAGTTACTGAGAATACAAAAACGTGTAAAACTTGGTCCCCAATCTCTTAGCTCCTGGACCTGGGTAGGGTGTACAAATGAGATTTTGTGTGGATTCCCTAGTGCTTCAAATGTGAATTTTAATGCTAGACAAAACAGTCTTTGACCACACATAGATCTTGTGATGAATTAACTTATCATAAATGTTGTTAGGCAGAGAGAATAACAAAGATGACCATATTTTCTAATTGCCTTCCTATTCATAAATTCTCACTATCCAAGGTGCTTTTCTGGGACCAACTAATTCTACCTATGAGGTAGGTATAATGGGAATTACTAATATCACTATTTAGATGAGTACAGAGTATTAGAGAAATGGTCTAATTCATCCAACAAGGGGCTATACTAGGGCAAGATGAATAAAGCTTGGTCCCAGAGTACTGGATTTTAGAGAATCCTGAGTCAAAATTGTGCTGTTAGCAGAATAAAAAAAGCTGATCTTGGCAAAAAGTTGGTAAATATAACTAATTAAAATTGGAAACTACCAAATGAAGTCCCACAATCCTCATGTTTTACCCCCTAGATAAATGTCTGCTTTGTGCTACTTGTCAAGTAGAACAAAATTTTATTCGAAGCACAAAAATTATGACTCCCATATCACGGTCTAGCCATATTGGCCCACCTGTTATTTTTCATATGTGCTACTCTGTCTTAATGCTTTTGCACTGGCTTACTCCAATGACTGGAAGATTTTCCCTTCTTCCCTCCACCTCCTGGATTCCCTAATCTCCTTTAAGATTCAGCTCAAAACTACCTTCTAGTCTTGCACTTACTCCATCTAAGATTATGTAAAGTTATACATATTTTTATGTGCTTACCAGAATGGGAGTCCCTTTCCTGCAGAGATAAGAGAGTTGTGCTTTTGTCCTTGTTTCTCTTGCACTTAGCATCATGCTTGCCACTATCCCCCCTATGATAAGTGCTTAATAAATACTTGTTGATTGATTACTTGATCGATCAGATTCGTTGCCACACTGCATGAGGAGACATGCTCTCTGCCTTCCAGCGCTTCTTCCATTAGTCTTCACCAAGGTCTTGCATCATACTTGGTAGCAAAGAATTAAAAATTAAAAACTGATTCAAATTGACAAATTAGCTTTTCTCCTTTCTTTCCTTCTTGATGTTGGGACACAAACACAGTAGGCAGGAGGGACAGAGATCAGGGCCAGCCTTACAATAAAGAGTTGGTGGTTCTGTGTCAGGGGCACATCCTGGCAGTGTGCTTGAGATCTGTCAATTAGGGCCACGTCTATGATTTAAGCAACAGAATGTTGAGGCAGGTGTTGAAAAGATGGTGGTACCATTAGCATATTGCTCAGAGAAGACAGACTGATGAATGCCAAGGGAAAACTCATTGAATCCAAATTCCACTATTGTAACTGAGAGCTGATGAAAGGTGATACAACTATAATCATACTTCTGGAGCCAACTGTTAAGTGATGAAAAGGAATTGCTTAAATCCTAAAAGTTTTAAAAATTTTTTTATTTTAAGCCTAAATTCTCTTTCTAAAAGGAATAAAGGCAAAAAAAGAGATCATATAACATAGAAAAAAGGAATGCATATGACAGAGAAATTCCTGTGTTGAAAGTTAAGAGAACTTAGTTTTTTCATTTGTTAAATGGGGATAAAAATATTGGCATTCCAATACTTGTAAGGCTGTTGTGAAAAAAAGTAAGATAAGCTGTTAATCTTTGCTTTTATATCTTTTGAGAGTAAGTGATAAAGAAAAAGGACCGCTGGTCTTTTAGTTGAGAGACTCTTGTTTTGATAATAGTTATAACAGTTCCTAGCTGTGTGACTATGCGCAAATCCCTCATTTCTCGTAAGCCATTCTGTTCCATCTTTCCTAGGCCCTTAAGCCTCTTCTAATTTTTATTATTGCTCTTTGTGTACCCATCTCATTGTCCTAATAAATTGTGACTCCCTTGAGGACAGGAGATGAGGTTTAGACATCTTTGACTTTATTCCCAGCCCAAATATTTAAAACAATAAATACATAGTAGGTACTTGAAGAGGGCAGCTAGTTGGCACAGTGGATAGAACATTGGGTTTGAAATCAGAAAGACTATCATCTTCATGAATTCAAATCTTTTCTCAGACTTTTACTAGTTATTTGTCTCTGGGCATGTCACTTATCCCAGTTTGCCTCAGTTTCTCATCTATAAAATGAAGTAAAGAAAGGAATGGTATAGCTGGGATTATTTTCCTACAATATTTTTATTCAATTTTTCCTTATGCCACACTGATTATTTATTATTCATTTAATGATTGTATCAGTATGATATATTTAGCTCACAACTCATTTTAGTTATGCCTTTGTGCTTTTTATATGTTACTTAATTATGAACTCTGGCTTTTTCATTGAAAATGCAAAATATATATGCTTACAAATAATTTTCCTAAAAATCAAATTATTAGAAAGATTTTTTTTAAAAAAAGAAAGGAGTGGTAAATCAATATCTCTGCCAAAAAAAAAAACCCAAAATGGAATCTTGAAGAGGCAAACATGACTGAAACAACTGAACAAAAATACAATAAAGGTCCTTGAAAACTGTTGTATTGAATTAAAAGAGGTTGTGGGTCAGCTGGAATCATAGTCACAATTTATAGGGAGAAATGGAGGCCAAAATGAGTCCCACAATCCTCATGTGAAATATGAATGGGTAACAGCCTTGTCTGGAGAAAGTGAGATGAAAAGGTGATTCATTTATGGATCATTGTGGTATTGTGGAAAGATCCCTTCATCTAGATCAGAGGACCTAGCTTGAATCTTGGCCCTGTCACTCAGTACTAACTAGGTGACTTTGGTCAAGTCATTTTATTTTTCAGAGTCAGTATGGAGTATTGGATAGAGTATTGAACTCAGAGTAAGAAAGACAAGGGTTTAAAATCAGTTGTAAACCATATGACCCTAAGAAAGTGACTCTACCACAGTCTCATGTATAGAATTAAAGAGTTAGACTTCATGGTCTTAAAGTTTTTTCCGAAGTTAGATCTATAATTTTGTTATCTAATATAATATCTGCAAGTTATAAAAATCTAGCCTTCCCTCTTCCATTGGGAGCTAGAACATATAAGGAAGAGCCGAGAATCTAAAGAACAAAGTTCTAGACTTGGAAGTCAGAGTCTTGTGTCTGAGAATCTGGGATCCTCATGGAGAAAAATATCTCCGAATTTTCTTTAATGTAAATCTACTTTTCCTATCCATTAGACCAAGGGCTTTCTCTTTTGCTTTTTGACAGCAAGATGTTCACTTAGCAACCCATTGTTCCTATTCAGATTCTTTGTTTTTCCTTGGAGATTGTTAGAGAGCAAAGCTGATGAAGGTAATTAGTGCCCTTGATTGTTAAAATAAAGTTTTTTGCCTTTCTGGTTATATTCCAAAGGACTGTATTGATTAGGTGATTATTGAAGCCAATTAAAACAAAAACAAAAAAAAGCTAATTCAGCCCTTGGTAAAATATATAACAGCAAGCATGTACAAACTGGAAAACTTTGTTTTATTGAAAGCTCATTACTTCGTTAAAGAAAGCAGGCACCCTATCATTCTTATTGGAGAGTGAAGAGAAAGAAATTGAGGCAAATATGAAGGGGGACAATGTATACAGTAAGGAGAACTGGGTTTGTATCCTGGCACTGCCAATTACTAGTTGTATAATTCCAAGCAAGTCCCTTAACTTTTCTTAACCTCAACTTCATTATCAACAAAATGGGGATGATTCTCATACTATCTAAGACACAAGAGTTGTCATGAGGAAAATATTTCATAAATTTTAAATTCCTCTATAAATGTTTAACAGTACGATTGGCAGAAAAGACTGGATAGGGAGACTTAACTAAATATGAATTCTCATTCTCTATAACTGATGACGTGGAATATAGGCCTAAATTGTCAGCAGAGGTAGTAGAGTGGATAAAAAACCAGCATTGGAATCAAGAAGACCTGGGGTTCAAGTGCTGCCTCTTATATGAACTTAACTGTATGAACATAGGCAAGTGACCTCAAAGTCCTAAACAACTCAGTAAATCGATTTAAATTACAAACCAATTACTATTTATGAGCTAGAGGGAATTTCTACTTAGGAAGTTCTTCATACTAATAAAATCACTTATCCTGACTTTTTATTTTTAATTAGTATTCCAAAGTGAGGACTTTCCATTCCTTTTCTTAAAAACAAATAAACAAACCAGCTACTCCCTATTACTTGCAGGAAAAGAGCATTCTTCTCAGTTTGTTATTTCATTCAAGTCCATCACAATCTGGCTCCAGACTATCTTTCCATATTTATGTCATATTATTCCCCTTCCCACAATATGCGTTCCAACCAAAATGAACCTCTCACTATGTGGTGAACTCAGTAATCACCTCCTATCTCTGATCTGAAGTATGGTGAGCATTTAATGAGAACAATATAATCTGCTGCCATTTCCATACTTTTCCTGTATGTCACTTCCTCCTCACTTCTTTTTCACAAATGTTGAGCTTCTTTCATGGTTCTACTGAGAAAGTGTTTCCATGAAAACTCAAGGAGAGAATATAAAGGAAGAGGTGAATGCTCAGATGCTACTGAGGGATCAAGAAAAATGAGGATTAAAAAAAGGACATTAGATTTGGTGATTGAGAAATCATTGATAATGTTGGAGGTAACCGTTTCATTTGAGTAACATAATTGGATCTCTGATTTGGGAATGTTAATTTGGATATCATGTAAGTTAACAAGATGGGAGAAAGAAGAAAATAGGAGCAATTAGAAATTTCTTGTAATACTCAAGAGGTAGTGGAAATTTGAACTGCAATGGCAGTTAGGTGAATGGAGAGAAGGATATGGATATCAGAGATGTTATGGAGGTAGAACTGTCAAGACTTGGCAATTAATTGGAAGCAGAGGAAAGGAATAGAGTTGAGAATGATTAAATTTTTGAACTAGTGTGACTAGAAGGATTGTGGTTCCCTCAACAGAAATTGAGAAATTTGGAGGAAAGATGAAATTTAGGAGGAAGTTATTGAGTTCTATTTTGGAATGCACATTTGGGGGATGGCTTTGGGTTGTCTAAGTGGAGATTTCTAATAAGCAGTTGATAATATTGGACCGAAGCTCATTAAAGAGATGAGAACTGGAAGTCACATACATAGTATTGATATTTTAACCCACAGGAGCTGATGATATCACTCAGAGAGAAGCTGAAGGGAGAAACAATAAGGAATCATAGAATTATATATAATTTTGAAAGTTTATATATATAGGAGATTCCTTGATGGAGGAATGCCTTTAATGTGGAATTCTCCTCTACTGAATCAAAACATTAAAAAAAAATTCTACATAAGCAGTGGGATATTGTACCTTCCCCCTTTCCCCTGAATCATATAACTAGAAAGATGTGGTCTACTGTAGAATAATCACCAAATTGTATTTAAAGATATTTTAAAGGAAACGAAAGAGGATATAGTGTCTGCAGAAAGATCTGTCATCTGTAATGCCAAATGTAATGTTCTGTAATTGATATAAAACAAAACAAGACCAATAGATAATAAAATTACACAATAGAGAGAAAATGGCAAAAAAAGTGAATAAAAACATGGAATCAATAAGAAATAAAGTTCAATATAAAAATTCTATTATACATAATGTAACTAAATGCACACATAGATCGGATGTAGCAAAATGGCATGTTAACAATGACAATAATAAAATCCACACAAGCAGCACATAACAAATGTTACATCCTAATATAAATAATCAATACTACTTTTTATTAAAAAAAACACATAACAACCCCAAAATTCACACATTTTAATAGCAACAATACATGGCAGAAATAAACACCAAAAGTGTATTACAATGATATACAAAGATACAAAACACACATCACAAATAATTGTGTTTGGCTACATTAAAAACCATTCTTCCTATTTGAGGATATATGAGAAGGATATTTAGCCATTGGTTTAATGATTCTGACACATCTTCAGCATCTGGATGGTTGATTATCTATCAGTACTAAATCTGAGGTGATTGCAATCACAGTCTCCTCTGTGACTAGAATATAGGATATACTTAGGTGAGTTCTGTGACTCTCTGAGGAATATCATAGATAATTGAATCCTTTATGAACTATGATCTAGCTCTGTCAATCTCTCTGTGGTAGACACTTCCCTCACTAGTCATCGTAATTGTCCAATCAGGACAGGAAGTTCCCCCAATAAGTAAGCAATGGTTCTAGTCTTATCTTCGAAGGGTCCCAACCATTTCCTGGGAATATCAATAAATTGACAAGTTTCCCTATCTTTCTATGACATGTTAGGATTTTCCATCAATTCCCTACTCTGTGCTATGCACACAAGGGATCCTCATTGGACATCTGTCATCTATATGAAAATCTTGACGATTTACTTGATTTTGTATAACTATTCATTTCTGTTGGAGATTTTTGAACTGAGACTATCCCTTGCTGTTAAGTCTCTTTCAGTCTCTTTTACTTGAAATATATAATGGTTATACATTCTTCTGTTTTCTTCAACTGTAAAGCAAAAATCAAGGCAAATGTGGCTTTCTTCCAAACATTAGTAAGTATGAAATAAAACTTGTGACATCATTATTGGTAGTATTATATGCATGTGCTAGAAATGCCATATGCTAACTCCACTGAGATTTCTACTCAGATTTTGTGGTTCCAAGCCTATTTTACAGAATACCGTGAAATGTTTAAGCTGTGGGTTTTTCTGAGGATGGTAAAATGTGGGTCTAGATTTTTAATTACTTACAAAGACCATATATCCTTAAGCAATTTGTTTTCAGAGTCTATACCTTGATCAGAATGAATTCTAGGTAAGAATTCATATACTGAAAAATATTTTTCCCATAACACCTCAACACTGATTCCTTGTTAGATATATCTATGCATACCAAGGGAAATATGTGGTCAGTCACCATTGGAATATGGCTCATGTTTTTATTAACTCTTTCCAGAGATAGGAAGTCAATGCAGACAAACTCCAACTATTTGCTGATACTTATGTACTCTAAGCATGAAGAATAAGCTGGTAAGACATTTCTTTGGCTACACTGAACACAAGCTATAATCTTTTTTATTCACATTGCCATTTGTGGTTAGTTAAATCTGTTTTTCAATAGTTCAAGGGTTCTTTCTTAATGCAAATGTCCAAAGCCATCATGTGATATCTTTGTGACCATATAACAAGATCTATGGGGCAGCACCAATTACCTCTTCTAAAGTGGGATGAGTTAAGAGTTCTATATTGCAAAGTTCCAACAAATCTAAGAATGTTAGTAAAATTTATCAAAACCATCTAAATTGTCAAACTTATAATAGAAAAATAGATAAACCTATATCAGAAAAGGAAATTAGGTAAGATTTCTACTGTAAAAAATAGCCAGACCAAACTGAATTCTTAAATAATTTTCTATCAAAGATTTGAAAAAAAAAAAAAAACCAATACTATGTATCAGTTTTCCAAAATAGAATTTTTCCATTCCTTTCTTAAAATAAAAAATATCTTGAATCTGAAACTTGGGAAAGTAAGGCAGAGAAAAACAATATATAAAAAGAATTACCATTATCATTAATGAATATGTAAAGGATGAACAATTTTTTTCAGGGTTATGAGGAGTTAGGGCTTCAGGTGTGTCTACTGACAATGCAATTTATCTAGGCTTTAATGGGAAAAGCCATTCAGTTCCCTGGGATGTATGGTGATTATGAATGTAACAATGTAAAATTAAATATTGGCAAATAGAATACAGAAAAAGATCCAGATATCATCCAGGAAAATTAGTTGGAATCCAGATATAGGTTACAGATTACATACCATTAGTGAAGTCACTTCAGTACTTGAAAGGCACAGTCTATGGCATCGTGTACTGTGTTAAGGATAAGGAATCAGAAAGTGGGCATCAATAAAACAGGAGCCAGAGGCAAGTCCAAGGTACAAGATGCCAATAATGTCAGTTTTGAATGAGCAAGACAGAAGCTGAGGGATATAATATTCTTGGAAAATTATGAGAAAAAGGACACATTGTTCTTGGGATCCAACAAGGTCCCAAGGTTGAAAAGTCCAAACAGTAAAATTTTGCCTTGAGACATAGAAGCACAATCATAGGCAAAGATCAAAATTAGCTGGAAATCTTGATAAGCTACTATTGCTCCTTTAGCCCTTCAAATTGGTATAGTTTTGTCAAACTTGGTAGAAAAGAGACCAGTTTGATTTGAGTGTCAGTGTTGTAGGAGAATAATGAAGATGAGATAAAGTTGGTTGTTGACTGGATAATGAAAAACAAAACAAGAGATCCACAAGAGGGTAACACTTCCCCAACTCCCATTTGCAGTAGCTGACCAAGTACTTGGAGGGGGACTAACTACCGCTCTCTTCAAATTTTAGTGGAAGTACTTACTTAGGAGCTAGGTTTCTAGTACTAGTACTAGGTTTCTCAACTTAGCATCTGCCGCTCTATCTGTTTTCAACTATATGAAATCAGCTTCCCCTGTACCAAGTATCCCCTCTCCTGAGATTCCCCAGTATTCTGCCTCCTTTTGTGAGCTGTCTTTTTCCATTAGATTGTAAGCTCCTTTAGGGAAGGGTATGTCTTTCTTTTTATTCATTATGAATCTTCTCAGTGCTTAACATAGTGCCTGAGACATGGTAGGTGCCTAAGAAGTGTTTATTGGATTGGATTGGATTAGATAGTATTTTGAATCATGAGCCTCTGCCAATGAATTGCCATAACAAATGTCTCAGCTTTCAGTAAAAAGAATTTTGTTAAAATAGAATCGTTGGTGCAAAACATTTTCCAGCAAAAACTGGGACACAAATACACACAGGTCCATGGAAAACTGGGCTCATACTTAAGAATACAATGGTATTGAGGCACACGTGTAGGAAACATGTACCAAGGAAATAAATATCTTACAGCTCTTTATAGCATGCGAATCCTTTATTGAATCCCATAGTCAGAATTCATATTCTTTGAAGCTTCCTCTTTCTTTGGTTGACTGTCATTTTACATCCATTTGTCCTCATTATGTCACTTTCCCCCCAGTTAAACAGTTATTTTCTAATTCTGATGAGAAACAAACTCTCTCTTACACTCAAGTTTTATTGTTTCGCAGGGGTTTGTCTCCAACTTTTGAACTGGAATTCTTGGTTCCTTAGAGGGCTCTAATATTAAAATGTACCACTACAATATTGACTTACTGCTGAAATTCCTCCATCCAATTCTCTTCTAAATCCCATAAAAAGGTTAATACCTTATAAAAAGGATCACAAGGTTTTTTAAAAAATATTTTATTATATTTATTTTTTTAATATATTTAAAACCTCATCATGTCATTGTATTGCTGACATTAAGATGGGCTGATGTATAAACCCTGCTGACTTACAAGGTCTATAAGTATAGAAGATAAGGGCAGGTTGTTTTCTGGCTCAGGGTTGGTTTAAGTAAAAAGTGAAACAAATAGTTTGCTTTTTGAAGTCCCCCAAACTGAGTCCTTCCAGCTTCAATGTCTCCTTTTTAATTCCTGTCATCTGGGGTTTGCCATCACTGACTCATGTTCTTGCTTCTTTCAGGCCATTCAGGTTTTATTTCCATTGGCAAAGCAACCCTTCACCCCTTCTACAATCCTTCAAAGCCCATCTTTCTCCATTAAGGAGCAAGACACCTTGAGGAAATATAAAGCAATAAACCAACACTCCAAGTTCTATTTGGAACTGTGGAGCAAATTACTTTTGGATATTAATGATGCTAATTGAACATATAGAGCTTCCTGTTAATAAGCAATAAAGTTCCTGTTAAATGTTTTCTGAATCTTAGTCAATGCCTTAGATGCTCTGTCAGCTTCATCCCTATTCCAATGAACCCCACCTCTCCCTGTTCTTGACAGATGCAGTTTGCCCATCTTTTTAACCCATTCCTCTATGGTTTTGGGAGTCGATCTGAGTCCTTTATTTTAAATGAATTTTCTTTTTGACCAACATTCATTCTATTCTCTCACTTTAATATAAATCGATTTTTCACTCAATGATAATACATCCCTTTCAGCCCTCTCTGTTAGAAGCCATTCCTCCCAATTCCACTAAATCAAAGAATGAGGAAAGATGAGTATACTTCTTTTTTTTTTCTATTATACCTTTCAGAGTATTCCTCTCCTATCATCCCTTAATGGGTATTACTCTTAGTGGATCCATTCAATCCATCCACTCAAATACCCTCTTCCCATATTATTGCTATTACTTATCAAATTTGTGTGGTATCTGTGAAGAATTGCCACCATGTAAATTTACAGATGATTCTATTAGCTAGATCATGATTTTTTCTTTTTATTTTATTTCTTGCCACCAACCTCCATATTCATAGTGATGACTCCTTTAGCAATCTGACAACAGAGTTCCTCATTTTCACATCCAATTATTTCTTTTTTCACCTTATTTCAGCTATACACTGAATAATATGATCACATCTCATTTCAGTACTTTATGAATTGTAAAGCCTTTAAGAAGTAGCTTAGTAAAGTGGCTAGAGCACTGGACTTGGAATCAGGAGGGTCTAAGTTCACTTCTTACCTCAGACATTTATTAGTTCTTTGGCCCCAGATAAGTCACAACCTGCCCATCTATAAAATGGGGTGATCGTAATATCTACCTAAGAGGGCAGTGAAGCTTAAACACAGAAAGTGCTTTAAAAACTAAAAGTTCTATGTAAATGTGAACCATTATTTTTGTTATCCAGAATGTCATAAATTTGTCTCTCACACTCTTATGTAGATTCTATTCTCCAGATTCCCTTGAGTCCGGCAGCAATTCTCTCCTCACCCAAAAAACTGTAAGAAGAGTCCAAGACGTACAAAATTTGGATAAGCAGCACAAGATCAAATCTGGCTAGCAGTGTCTTATTGTTGCTTTCCCATTTTTAAAAATAGCACTTTGTGAAAAAGTTCTAGGTTCCTGACTCTTCCATGTTATTCCTTCTTACAAAAGCAACTAAGGATAGTCAACTCTACATTCGTCCTGTCACTCAAAATTTCAATTCACATACTTTTCCCCCAGGAATGAATTCTCTCCTTTTCAGTCACTCTCTCAACTCAGTATTTTTAGAAATTACTTGATCAAATCTTAACAATTCATGAAATCAACTCCCATGCTCTCTAACCATTCCCTTCTTTCACCATAGTAGGTTAGTTTCCAAATTCCAACATGACTAAATGAAGTCCTGGAGCTACTTAGTACCTGACACCTCTAAAGAAACTCAGGGAATTGTAGAAAGCTCCATGTTACCGCATCCTTGTGTATGTAACTCTCTTCTTTGCCAACATCCTTAACTATTGCTAGTATCTATCCTATCAATAAAACTATGTTGTTCTGCTTCTCCCTGGAAGGTGTAGGGCACAGTTGTCTCACCGACCTCAGGTAAAGAACCATAACTCACCATCAGCATATCACAGCTAAAGGTAAGAAAGCTTAAATGTTTTCTGGCCTGGCACTTTCCCCATCTTCTATCTTTTCTCCCATATCTCATCAGAGTTCCTTTCTCACTTTTACATTTCAAGCCTCCCCAATATCCTTTCTCTTACGATGAAAAATGATTTGCTTTTTCTCGTACCATACCTCTCTTTGGCTAGATCACTTTTAAGACCCTCTGGCTGTTTTGGAGGAATCATTGTCTCAGCCCCTTCCCTTTGACCTCAGTTTAGAGTGTGGGATTTTACTCATACCTCCCATTGAGGAGGAGTTAGTAACACCTAGAATAATGGTCTAAATATCCTAGACCCCCATTTCAAAAACAGAGCCCTAGTTTGTCCTTGTATAGCCTTTCCTGAGATTTACAGCCTATTTCTTCCCCACCAATTCTTCCCCATCTGGATCCCAGTTCCTTCAGTGTTGGCAGGCCAGGTGACCTGGACTTCCACAACAAAAGTACAAGCTGTGGCTTGCTCCCTGGTGCCTGCTAGAATGCCTGGCCATGCCAGCTGGCTCTCAGCTGTAGGCATTTTGGACTTGGTTGCCCATTCTTGAGTTCCTGCCAAACCTTTGGATCATGTGCTAACCCTCTTCTCTGCTATTGTAGTTTTTTCATCCATAATCAAGTATAGATACTAGACCCCCTCGGTTTATTAGAGGCAGATTACTCTGGGACTCAGTTGTAGAATCTCTCATAAGACTATCTTCTCTGAATCCACAAACACACACATATCTGAAATCGTACACTGGATCTAGAAAGAGTATTTCCTCTGCTTCATGTTCAGCATTGCGATTTCCTGTGTTCTACGGGAATCTCCAAACATTTCTTCAAACATTTCAAAGTTCTAGTCGTTCTTCAGTAATAGCTTATTTAACTCCATTAGAAATATGGCACAGTCCACACTTACCAATTTACTTATATCTCAGGCAATAAAGATCTCTTAAATTGAAAATACAGTGGGAAGCTGTGCCTGTGTGCCTGGCTGATCTGCTAAGCTTCTTGAGTTCTGAGTATGTCTCAGCCCTCTGAGGAGTGGTCAGCAATGAGTTTGTGTTTTTGGACCAGAAAGCTGCATCCTACTTCATCCCTACCAACAGGTACCCAGAACTTCTGTAAGGAAAGGGTTTCACAAACCTCAAAGTGTTAAATCTATGTATAGATACACACAAATATGTATAGATATAATACATATGTGACATTTGTTATTTTGTGTTGTTATCAATATTAATATTTTTTATTACTTGAAATCACTTCTTTCCCATCGTTGTTCTTTACAGGAAATTGCAGAGACCTTTAAAAGACTGAAAGATGGGTGATAAGGTAAACTAATCTGATACCCTCTTCTCCAATTAATAAAGAAAAAAAAAATTCATGGCAGCAGCCTAAAGATATAATATTTATTGTTACTGTGGAAATTCCTACATGCCTCAACAATCAGGGAAACAAAATTACCATAAATTTGTTTTGTTCATATTTTGTCAGTACCTACATGTTGCTTCCTGTGAAAGAATGTAAACTCCTTGAGGGCAGGGATCTTTGTTTTTGTCTTTGCCTCCCTGACAACTAGGAGAGTGTCCAACACATAAGAAATGCTTGCTGATTAATTAATTACCAGATCTCTAATGCCTTTCTTAGACCTTGTGAGGTATCTGGTGGATGAGGAAAGGAGGAATCTGGGAACTTAAATCACAAAATTTAGCTGTCATCTGTTCAACCCACCATCAAAAGGAATCTATATTATATCCAATAAATAGTCACTGAGACTCAAGATCTCCAATGAGTGAGAACCTATCACATTCTGAGATGAATTTTTCTATCTTTGAATTACTCTGATGCTTAGGAAATTTTCTCTAATATCAAGCCAACATTTGTCTCTTTGCAATTTCTGCCTATTGTTCCCTGTATTGCCCTGAATCCAAATGGAATCAATCTAATCTTGCTTCCACAGGATGACCCTTTGAATACTTGAAGATAACCATCATGGTCCCCTTGTACCTCATTTTTCAAAGTTTAACTACTCCATTTCTTTCAACCCTATTCTTACATGACTCATATGGACTCAAAGTTCTTAACTCTTCCCTTTTGTACATTCTCCAACTTATCGACATCTTTCTGAGACTTAAAAGATAATGTTTGAAGTGTGGGATGAAATATAAGAGAAGGCTAATATATATAGGACCCGAACCAAAAAATGAAAAAGGATGTAAGTAGGAATGTTAGCTACTGGTGAGGAAGACATATTAAGGATGCCTAATTTGAGGCAATTTGTAGAGGACCTTAGAACCTATTGCTTTAAAGCTGATTTCTTTAGATTTGATATATTGAACAGTGAAAGGAATCTAGAAACAGTCTCTTTGCTAGAGATGAAGCACTGATCAGGACAAATCAATGAGTGGAGTGATTAGTATTGGGCAGCATAGTTAAGATCAACAGAAATGGAACAGTTCTAGGAACTGGTAATAGATAGGGAGGAACAAACTCCTTTGGGTATAATTTGGTTCTCTGGGCTTCTAAATTTTGTTCTTTTCTCCTCAGAAAAACCAGCTGAAGTTCCCATATTGGCAAGGAATCACAAAAGGAGTAACTGGGTAAATTGAAAAAGTTCAAGTAGAAGCAGCATGCTTGAAAATAGTAATGGGAAGGAAAATTATAAATTAAATGTTTTGGGGGGCACAGAAAAAAACTCAGCCCTGTTCCTGAGACACAAGCCACATTTTGTAGATAATGCAGAAGGAGCTTATTTCTTCCCAAATGTTGAGGCTAATCTTGACAAATGCCTACTCCAATAAGACATTAAAATCTATAATAGAAACACACGGATTGCTACCCAGCTGATAAGTTTTCGAAAGAAAAAGCCATATGTTATGTGTTATGATGTTCCAAACACTGGCAGTGACATGCCGGCATGTCTGCTTATCATTCCTGCTCATACTTTGAAGGAATAAAAGGTAATGGCTCCCACCCCAATATCTTACAGCACTTTGGAACTCTTCATTCCCCCAGCACTTTGTGAGGTTAGGTGCTAGTCAAGGTTAGAAAAGAATGCCAATCGCTATGGCTTAAAATGGAAAACAAAAATTCCTGGGGATGGATTTAGAGATTAAAAGCAAATAAAGAATGATGAGGGATGCTAAAGTTAGGTAATGTTTATTATTTTCTCCTTTCCCCTTTTGCCCAGCACAGAAGTAGAATTAAGGTACAAAGGGACTTTCTCAAAGATATATTCATAAAGATTTATTCCAGGTCTGCTAATTTTACTTAATCAAGTCATTCAGTTTATTCAATCTATTATCTCCTATATGCTCAACAATTTGCTTCTATGGGGTGTGTGTGTGTGTGTGTGTGTGTGTGTGTGTGTGAAAACCCAGTTAGGAAGGGATTCATCAATTAACAACCATTTATTAAGGACCTGTTTTGTACCAGGTCTGTATTAGGAACTGAGAATACAAATACTGAAATGGAAAATTTTTTGCTCTAAAAGAGTTTAAATTCTATTTGGGGAGCTAACATGCACACAAGCAGACACAGAATAAATTTATGGTAATTTGGGGTGAGAACAGACTGTGACAAGCTCATTTGGGAGAGGGAACTTGTTCTTTTGAAGGAAACTAGGGTTACTTAGAAGCTAGATTGAGAACTGAATTTATTCCAGGCATGGAAGACAGCTTGTGCAAAGACATAGAGATGGGAGACAGAATGTCATGTATGAGAATCAGTAAGTCATTTTGGCTGGACCCCAGAATGCATGAAGAGGAATGGTGTATAATTAAGCCAGAAATGTAGGCTGTAGTCATTTTATGAAGGGCTTTCAGTGTCAAATAGGGAAGTCTGTCTTTTCTTCTAAAGGCAATGTTGTTGTTAGTTTATTGTTATCGTCGAGTCATTTCACTTGTGTTCAACTCTGTGACCTCATTTGGAGTTTTCTTGGTAAAGATACTGAAGTGGTGCACCATTTCATTTTTACAGATGAGGAAAGTTAAGTCAGTTAAGTTGAATTTCTAGACTGAAAAGTGTCTGAGGACTGATTTGAACTCAGGAAGATGCGTCTTCCTGAGTCCAAGCCCAGTGTTCTATCCACCATACTACCTAGTGTCTTGGCAATAGAGAACCACTAAAACTCAGCCAGACAGTTATAAACTTTGTGATTTGGGGGGAAGACTCTTAACTTTTCTGAAACTCAGTTTCAGAATAATATGATTTACATTTTTTACTCCACAGGATTGTAGCATGGAAGGAGTTTTGTAAATCAGAAGAGTTACATTTCCAAAATATATAGAGAATTGACTATAATTTATAAGAAATCAGGCCATTCTCCAACTGATAAATGGTCAAAGGATATGAACAATTTTCAGATGAAGAAATTGAAACTATTTCTAGTCATATGAAAAAGTGCTCCAAATCACTATTGACCAGAGAAATGCAAATTAAGACAATCTGAGATACCACTACATACCTGTCAGATTGGCTAAAATGACAGGAAAAGATAATGACGAATATTGTAGGGGATGTGGGAAAACTGGGACATTGATGCATTGTTGGTGGAGTTGTGAACAGATCCAGCCATTCTGGAGAGCAATCTGGAATTATGCCCCAAAAGTTATCAAACTGTGCATACCCTTTGATCCAGCAGTGTTATTACTGGGTTTATAATCCAAAGAGATCTTAAAGGAGGGAAAAATGCAAAAATGTTTGTGGCAGCCCTGTTTGTAGTGACTAGAAACTGGAAATTGAATGGATGCCCATCAATTGGAGAATGGTTGGGTAAATTGTGATATATGAATTTATGGAATGTTATTGCTCTGTAATAAATTGTAGTGTTCTTGGTTGGTTTTCTGGAGGTCTTGGAGCAGCCTCCATTTCTGTAGATTAATCACCACAAGAATAGCCAGGTGTTAATGTCCAAATTCTTTATTGTCTCCTTCAAAATCTTTTCTCTTTGCCTGGGGCTGGGCAGATTTCTGGAAGTCCTTCAGACAGGCCTTGGTCTCAGTGGAGGAAATGCAGGTGGCCAGCCACGGTGGTATGAGATGAAGTGAATCTGTCTCTGAGTCCCAGGGCTGAGTTTGTCCCAGCTTATATGCTCTAGACTGAGTATAAACCAATCATTATATCACTAGGAAACCATTATTTGTTGTAAGATTAAATTAATCATGTTGAATTTAGAGAATTATTAATCCCCATGCTAAACTAGATAACCATTTTCTCATCAATTCCACTGAGTTAGCAACTTGTAAGAATCCTTGTTTCAAGTTCAGAGTTCTGGCCCATAACAATAAATGACCAGCAGGATGAATACAGAGAGGCCTGGAGAGACTTATATGAACTGATGCTAAATGAAATGAACAGAACCAGGAGATCATTATATACCTCAACAACAATACTGTATGAGGATCAGTTCTGATGGTTGTGGCCCTCTTCAACAATGAGATGAACCAAATCAGTTCCAATTGATCAATAATGAACAGAACCAGCTATACCCAGGGATAGAACACTAGGAAATGAGTGTGGACCACAATATAGCATTTCCACTCTTTCTGTTGCTGTTTGCTTGCATTTTTGTTTTTACTTCTTAGGTTATTTTTACCTTCTTTCTAAATCTGATTTTTCTCATGCAGCAAGAAAACTGTATAAATATGTATACATATATTGTATTTAACATATTTTAACATATTTAACATGTATGGGACTACCTACTATATAAGGGAGGGGTTGGGGGGAAGGAAGGGAAAAGTTGAAACAGAAGTTTTTGCAAGGGTCAATGTTGAAAAATTACTCATGCATATGTTTTGTCAATAAAAAGCTATAATAAAAAATTCAGATAAAAAAATCAGAAGAGTTATAAGCAGGAGAATAACATTGCCAGATTTGTGTTTTAGGGATATCACTATGTCAGCTCTATGGATTAGAGAGAAGAGACACTTCAATCAGGAAGAAAACTTAGACAGCTATTGGTCCTGAAACAAGGGCAATGGTTTATGAAATTTGAGAGGAGGGAAACATTTGGGAAGAGATATTTCAGAGGAAGAGTTGACAAAACTTAACTGGCCATGTAAGGTGAGGGAAGGTAAAAAACTGAAGATTATCCTGAGCTTGTGAACTTGGATTACTAAAAGAATGGTTGTGCTTTAAATCAGAACTGTTGCTCAATTTTCAGTTTTCTAAAAATCTCAACTCTATTTGCTTTATTCATGCCTCTATGAATAAATGGTTTATTGTGTGTTTCAGATTCTCCTTTTCCTCCTAGCCCATTGGGAACTAATCTTTTTTCCCCTGTTAAGGTCACAGAGTCATAGAGTTTTAAAGGGACTTGAGAACTCAATTAGTTCAATTTTGCCTGAAAGATGAATCCGATCTATGACATTCCATATGAAAAAGTGATTCAGTCATGATGAAAGAATACTTCTGACTTAGAGTCAGAAGATAGGGTTCAAGTCCTGGTTCAGACAATTAAACACTTTGTGATTTTGGAGGAAGACCCTTAACTTTTCTGAAACTGTACAATAGGAACACAATTTATGCTTTTTACCCCACAGGATTATAGTGTGAAGGAGCTTTGTGGGTTATAAAGCATTGTATTGAAAAGATTAATCATTATAAGGCAAGATGGGGTTTTTCAAGAGTAGCTTTACTAGAAAACAAAAGGAAAGTCATGAAAACATATTGATAAGCTAAAGAATATCCAGAAAAGAACAACCTGAATCCTGGTAAACCTTTAATCTCACACCAGATGAAGACTGGTTAAAGGAACAAGGAATATTTAACAAATATCCCATAACTCTCATTTGGTCTTCACAGGCAGAGTGTTATTGCTGCCAGTTAATAAGCAAGAAACTAAGATCCAGTGAACTCAAATGACTTTTCCAAGATCACAAAGCTAGAAGATTAAGAGAGACAGAATGTAATCTTGAGTTCTCTGGGTCTCAACTCAATACATTTTTGAAGATCTAGTTTGAATTAATATCTGTGCCTTGTTCTTTTGGGATCACCTCTATCCTTGACGTGTTACATCAGCATGTTCAGGCAGCCAACTTCAGATTAGTATCTGCTTGTGTTTCAAGTGTATTCCCATTAAATTACTGTTTTTTACTCTGAGGAACCTCTTTCATTTGAAGAGATCTGATGACTAATATACCTTGAGCTCAGATATTGATCAGAAAGCTAGCCATGCTCACTCCGATAGGTTTTCTCTGATGATTGATTTAGATCACTTTTCACCAAGAATAGTGACTTCTTGCATTTTATTTATCTAGGTTTGCAATTATGAAATGCTTTATAACATAGTAATAATAGCACAGTTTTTAAAGGGATACCGAAGAAATATAAATCATAGTTTCTGCTGCTTATGAGTTTATCATCTAGGTGGGGGCATGAAAACTAGGATTATAGACTCATTATAGTTTAAAGGCATCTAAAAGGCCACTTGATCTAATTCTATGATTTTACATTTGGGGAAACTGAGGCCCAGGGACTTGACCAAAGTCACACAGGTAGAAGACATAGAATCATTAATGTACATTTATAAGGGACCTCAAAATTATTTTACAGAGAAGAAAATTGAATCAGAGGGATTTAGTGGCTTGCTCAGTGTCACACAATCTGTTATTTAACACAGTCTGGCTCCATGACTTCAAATTCAGTGCTCTTATAAAATGTGTAATTCTGGATGAGAAATTATAACATAGATTTAGAGCTTAAAAGCCATGTAGTCTTATTTTATAAATAAGGAAATTGAGATACAGACATTTTAAATGACTTGCTCAAAATCACACATGTAGTAAGAGACAGAGGCTAAGTTTGAATTCAAATTCTTGAAATCTCAGGTTCTTTTCATCTTGCTAAATTACTTCTTTTTAGCAGATTCTCTTATTTAAATTCTGTGTTCTACTTGAAAATAGTCTAATCTATAGCAAAAATCAAAACTAATTCAATTAAAGGTCAAAGAAACCATCCTTTCTCTCATCCCTATCAAGACTTTACAAGAATAAAGTCTACATTCTATCTTATATTCACAGGTCACTTCTTGGTCACATTTCTGTCTCTTTTATACTTAATTTAATAAACTGAGTAGAATAAACTTGGAGAAATTACTATGAAACTGATACATGCTTTGGTCAGAAATTCTAATTTTATTGTAGATTGCATCCAAATCTTTCTCCACCAAAATAAGTTTTCCTCTCCAGTTACAGGGTTATCCATCGTTTGGAGTAAAAAAACACCAGAGGCAACCACCCTCATCATTTCCTTTAATCTTCCTATAACCATGTCAGAGAATGAGCCAAGTTTTATGCAGGGCCTGATGACTCCTGTTTAAATTAGTAAAGCCACTCATCCTAGCCTAAAATGTCTGGATCCCAGAACATGACCATGGAATGTCTACAAGGACTCCTCTCTGCCTGCCAATTCTCGAATCCCTACATTCCTCTTCCAGATTAAATTTGCCCTACTAGTGCTCTCTCCAGCCTAAGCTATAAGGGCTCCCACATCACATATACTGTATTTTTTGTGGTCCTTCCCTGCCCAACTTTGGGCACCTGTTCAAAGACATGTGGCTGCCTAGCTCTAGTATTTCTTGGCAGGAGAGATGGATTGTGGAAAAGTAGCACTTCCAACAGATGGGTCCCACCACAGAAAAGCAGGAAGTCTAATTTCCGAAGTCTGTCTCAAAAGAGCAGTCACTTCCCACCTACCATGCAGAGTCTTTAGTAGTCATTTCTGTCTTGCTCAGACCACATTAGACTGGGATTGGGCCAAGGTAAGCCCGAGGGGTCTACTATAGACCACATCTCCAGCTCTAGTTTCCTTTTGGTATAGATAGTTCCTGGTTATTCTTAATCCCCCCCCACTGAATTTTTTTTTCAGGGATAAACTTAATTCTTTAGACTTCTGTTTCTTGACATAGTTACTATAACCTGCTTTTAGCCAAATTGCCTTTCCCTTCAAATTTCTTTATAAAAAGCATTCTATTCTATCTATTCTGTAAGATACCCACTCTAGTTAGAACTGAGTTGGAATTTGGACAGATGAAGACAAAAATACATATAAGAGCTGATGTTTTAAAATATTCATATCCTTTAACCAATTCTCATATGACATCTTGCTTGCTCTCCTCTTGATACTCTTCAATTTGTCAATGTCCTTTTAAAACTAGTTATCAGAACAAATCAATTAAACAACAGCATTTATTCAGCATTTATTATGCACTATGTGCCACACTAGGTGCTTATGGATACAAAGAAAAAGTAAATATTCCTGACCCAACAAGCTTACATTCTTTTTTCCAATCGATTCAACAAACATTTATTCATTTTACAATTGTCATCTAAAACCCAAGAGGGTAAATGTTTTAGTCATAGTCTCATAGCTAATTAGTGATAGAAATAAGACTAAAACCCAGGTTTCTTGAATCATTATCTAATATTATCATTGAGTTAATACTAGAAGGGATTTTGACAGCCATTTAGTCCATTCCCCCTTTATTTTACAGGTAAGGAAACTGGAGACCAGAGAGTCTAAGTGATATTCCCAAAGTCACACTGCCAGTAAATGACAGTCAGAATTAAAATCAGGTTCTCTACTCCACATCCAGCACACTTTGCTTTTTCCATAACACCAAATCACTACTTTTATATATTTTTTTCCTTTTGCTCCTTTGATCTACCTGATACCAAATCTATTCATTTGAATGTATTTCTCCTTGATTTTAAAATCATTCTTTTTAATCAAGACTTGTATTCAGGTCCCAGTTTTGTCATTAACAAATATAAAATTTCTTAATCTCTCCACACTTCATTGTCTATATCTGCACAAGACTCATAGTGTTGTTGTGAGGATCAAATGTGATAGAGAATGTAATGTTATTTGTATACTATGCAACAGTCATGTTTATATGATACACACAAAGTGTATGCAGGTTAACCTCACAGAATAAGGTACTAGCAATTGGCAATTAGTTGGTTCAGTAGAGTGAAATGAGCCTGAAGTCAGGAATAATTGAGTTCAAAACCAACCTCAGACACTTAGTAGCTTTGTGACCTTGATTAAATCACTTAATCCTGGGGACCTCAGTTTCCTCATCTATAAAGTGAGCTAGAGAAAATGGCAAACTGCTCTAGTATTTTTACCAAGAAAATTCCAAATAGGATCACAAAGAGTAAGATGTGACTGAAAACAACCAGAGCACAATTTGGACTGTCCATTTACAATTCCTGACATTTGCTACATGACTGACTCACCTCCTTTTCTCTCTCTCTCTCTCTCTCTCTCTCTCTCTCTCTCTCTCTCTCTCTCTATATATATATATATATATATATATATATATATTCTTTTTTTAAAATACAAAATTCCGAGCCCTTTGACTTTCCTTATCTTCCATTGACATCTTCAATCCATTCTGAGCCTTAGCATACCTTAGCACAGTCTTTTCTAGGCCCATTATACATGTACAAGTCCCTTAGACTTGCTTACGTTTTTTATATATTTCTTTTAGAAATCTAAGCTTAAAGGTAAATTCTCTACAATTCCACATGGGTTTTTTCAGACAAATTTCATTTTTCCCTTCTCATGAGAATTGTTTCATTTTATTTATTTCATTCATTCACAGGGATTGTCTATAGCATTTTAATTAAGTCAATAAGTATTTATTAAGTTCCTATTATGTGCCAAGTACAAGTGGTACAAAGAAAGACAAAAACAAAGCAAAACAAATTAAGCCCCTACTCCAAAGCAATTAACAATCTAATGGAGGGAGATAACACAAAATAATTATGTAAAAACAGGATCTATATAGGATAAATTGAAAATAATCTCAGTCAGGAAAGGCATTAAGATTAAAAAGGATTGGTATTTTTTTTAACAAAATGTAGGTCTTTCATTTAATAGATCTTTAAGGAAGCCAAGAGGTAGAAGCAAAGAGGAATAGAATTCCAAGGATGAAGCACAGACAGTGGAAATGCACAAATTTAAGAGATAAATGTCTTGACCAAGGAACAACAAGAAAGCCAGTATCACCTAAGCACAGAGTATGTGGCCCAGGAATAAGTTATAAGAAGATTGGAGAGGTAGAAAGCACCCAATTTGTGAAGGATTTTAAAAGACAAACAGGATTTTATATTTGATCCTGATGATAATAGGGAACTATTGGAGATAATGGAGTAGAGGGGAGACACAGTCAATCTTGTACTTCAAGAAGATCCCTTCATTAAGTAAGTAAAGAATGGGCTAGAATGGGGAGAGATTTGAAGCAGAAATTCCAATTAAAAAGCTATTGCAATAGTAGTAGTGGGAAGTAGTAATGGCCTACACTAGGGGAATAACTGGAGTAGACCCATACTAGTGTCAAAGGTGAAAAGTAGGGAATATATGAGAGATATTAAGGAGAAACACTAAGACTTGGTAGATATGGGGGGAGAGGGTTACAGAGAGAGTAAGAAGTTGAGAATGAATAAGTAAAGCACAATCTGGGGTTATTAGGATGGCAGGAAATACAGATTTAGTAATTCTAACCGTAAATGTGAATGGGATGAACTCCCCCATAAAGAGGAGGCAGATAGCAGACTGGATCAAAAGTCAGAACCCTACAATATGTTGTTTACAAGAAATACATTTAAAGCAGGGGGATACATATAGAGTAAAAGTAAAAGGCTGGAGCAAAATCTATTATGCTTCAGGTGAAGTCAAAAAAGCAGGGGTAGCCATCCTTATCTCAGATCAAGCAAAAGTAAAAATTGATCTAATTAAAAGAGAAAAGGAAGGTAACTACATCCTGCTAAAGGGTAGCATAAACAACGAAGCAATATCAATATTAAACATATATGCACCAAGTGGTATGGCACTCAACTTCCTAAAGGAGAAGTTAAGAGAGGCAAGAAGAAATAGACAACAAAACTGTAATAGTAGGAGATCTCAACCTTGCACTCTCAGAATTAGACAAATCAAACCACAAAACAAATAAGAAAGAAATTAAAGAAGTAAATAGAATATTAGAAAAATTAGGTATGTTGGATCTTTGGAGAAAATTGAATGGAGATAGAAGGGAATATACTTTCTTCTCAGCAGTTCATGGAACCTATTCAAAAATTGACCATATATTAGGACATAAAGACCTCAAAATTAAATGCAAGAAAGCAGAAATAGTAAATGCTTTCTTTTCAGATCATGATGCAATAAAAACTACATTCAACAAAAAGTTAGGGGGAAATAGACCAAAAAGTAATTGGAAACTAAACAATCTCATCTTAAAGAATGATTGGGTGAAGCAGCAAATTATAGATACAATTAATAATTTCACTCAAGATAATGACAATGATGAGACATCATACCAAAATTTGTGGGATGCAGCCAAAGCGGTAATAAGAGGGAATTTTATATCCTTAGAGGCTTACTTGAATAAAACAGAGAAAGAAAAGATTAATGAATTGGGCTTGCAACTAAAAAAACTAAAAAAAGACCAAATTAAAAACCCCCAATCAAATACTAAATTGGAAATTCTAAAATTAAAAGGAGAAATTAAAAATATTGAAAGTAAAAAAACTATTGAACTAATTAATAAAACTAAGAGTTGGTTCTATGAAAAAGCCAATAAAATAGATAAGCCTTTGGTAAATCTGATTAGAAAAAGGAGGGAGGAAAATGAAATTAGTAGTCTTAAAAATGAAAAGGGAGAACTTTCCACCAATGAAGAGGAAATTAGAGAAATAATAAGGAGTTATTTTGCTCAACTTTATGCCAATAAATTTGATAACCTAAGTGAAATGGATGACTACCTCCAAAAATATAGACTTCCCAGACTAACAGAGGAGGAAGTAAATTGCTTGAATAGTCCCATTTCAGAAAAAGAAATAGAACAGGCAATTAAACAACTCCCTAAGAAAAAATCCCCAGGACCAGATGGATTTACATGTGAATTTTACCAAACATTTAAAGAACAATTGGCCCCAATGCTATATAAATTATTTGATAAAATAGGGAATGAAGGAGTCCTACCAAATTCCTTCTATGACACAGACATGGTACTGATACCTAAACCAGGTAGGCTGAAAACAGAGAAAGAAAATTATAGACCAATCTCCCTAATGAATATTGATGCTAAAATCTTAAATAAGATATTAGCAAAAAGACTACAGAAAATCATCCCAAAAATACACCATGATCAATAAATTTACCGGAATGCACTGGTCAAAAGAAAACATAAATAATTGGCCATGTTAAAACCAAATTAACAAACCAATGATCTCCCGTGAAAAAGCATTTGATAAAATCCATCCATTCCCATTAAAACCCTTAGAATAGGAATAAAGGACTTTCCTTAAAAAATCAGCAATCATTTAAAACCATCAGTAAACATCATAGAATGAGACAAACGCAACCATTCCTAAACTGGAGGAAACAAGGTCCCATTCACCGATATTTAAATTGATTAGAAACGCTAGCTAAGCAAAAGACTGAGAAAGAGATTAAAGGAAAAGAAAGGCAATGAGGAACCAAATTTCACCTTTGCCGATGACATGATGGATACCAGAAACCCCCAAATTCTTAAAATTATTAGAAATACAACTTTAAAAGTTTTTATAAAAAAACCACATGTCATCAGCATTTTTAATATCAAAAAATAACAGTCAGATAAAGAGAAATTCCTTTAAAGTAACACATAATATAAAAATTTGGAATCATGCCAAGGGAAAATCAGAAACTTTATGAAAAATTCAGACCCTTTTTATACAAATTGTTCATCTAACCAATTGAAAAAAAATTAAAGTCTTGGATAGGGCGAAAAATAATTAAGATGAAATATTAAAAACTAATCTATTTATTTAGCTTACCAATAGACTTAAAAACTTTTAATGACCTAGAAAAATAAAAAAAAAGTTATATGGAAAAAAAAGGTCAAAATTTCAAAATTAATGAAAAAAAAAATCAAATGATGGTGGTTAGCTTACCAGATCTAAAATTATTATAGAGCAGCAGTTACCAAAACTATTTGATTTAAGGAAAATTATTGATCAGTGGAATAGATTATTCAGGGATAAAAACAGTCAAAATAGAACCAGTCTTTAAAAACCCAAAGATCCCAGCTTTTGGGATAAGAACTTATGTTTGATAAAAATTTTGGAAAATTGGAAACAATATGGAGAAAACATTGATCCAACTTAACCAAACCAAGATAATAAAATGGATTCATGACCTAGGAAAAGAATAAATTATTAATAAATTAGAGGAACGGTTTTCAGACCTGTGGAAGGGAAGGTCTTTGACCAAAGCAGAACAAGATCAATTGTCACAAAATGAAAATTTCGATTATACCAAACTGAAAAGTTTTACAAAACAAACAATGCAGAAAGATTAGAAGGGAACAAAAACTAAAAATATTTTTCAGTAAATTTGATAAAGGCCTCATTTCCAAAATATAGAAATTAATTCTAATTTATAAAAATCGCCATTCTCCAATTGAAAATGGTCAAAGGATATGAACAGCAACTCAGATGAAGAAATTGAAACCTTTTCTAGCATGAAAAGATGCGTCAAATTAATCAGAAAGAAATTAAGCAATCAAGATACCACCAATTCAGATTGGCTAAGATGAAGGAAAAATAATGAAATTGTTGGAGGGGTGGGAAAAACGGGACATTGATGCATTGTTGGTGGAGTTTGGAAAAGAATCCAAATTTTGGAGAGTAGGGAAAACATGCTCAAAAAAGATCAAACTGTACCCTTTTGATCCGGGTGTTACTACTGGGATTATATCCCAAAGAGTTAAAAGAAGGGGGGACCTGTATGGCCCAAACAATTTTTCCCCTTTTGTATTAGAAACTGGAAACTGAATGGATGTCCATCAGTTGGAGAATGGCTGAATAAATTGTGGTATATGAAAATTATGGAATATTACTGTTCTGTAAGAAATGACCAACAGGATGATTTCAGAAAGGCCTGGAGAGACTTACACGAACTGATGCTGAGTGAAATGAGCAGGACCAGGAGATCATTATATACTTCAACAACAATACTAGATGATGACCAGTTCTGATGGATCAGGCCATCCTCAGCAACGAGATCAACCAAATCATTTCTAATGGAGCAGTAATGAACTGAACTAGCTATGCCCAGAAAAAGAACTCTGGGAGATGACTAAAAACCATTACATTGAATTCCCAATCCCTATATTTATGCCCACCTGCATTTTTGATTTCCTTCACAAGCTAATTGTACAATATTTCAGAGTCTGATTCTTTTTGTACAGCAAAATAACAGTTTGGTCATGTATATTTATTGTGTATCTAATTTATATTTTAATATATTTAACATCTACTGGTCATCCTGCCATCTGGGGGGGGGGGTAAGAGGTGAAAAATTGGAACAAGAGGTTTGGCAATTGTTAATGCTGTAAAGTTACCCATGTATATATCCTGTAAATAAAAGGCTATTAAATAAAAATAAAAATAAAAAAAAAAAAGAAGAAGAAGAAGTTGAGAATGACACCTAGATTGTGAGCCTTGTTAACTGGGAAGAAGATGGTACCCTCAATAATAAAAGAGAAGTTAAAAAGGGGAAAATTAAGGAGGGGAGAGACAGAGTTCAATTTGGAATATTTTCCATTTGAGAAACTTGCAAGATATTTGGTTCCAAATGTCCAATAGGCAGTTAGTTGGTGATGTGAGACTGAAGTTCAAGAGAGAAATTAGCACTAGGGAAATAGAGCTATGAATTATCTATATGGGAATGATTGTCGAATCCACAGAAGTTGATGAGATCACCAAATGAAATAGTATAGAGGATTAAGCAAAAAGAGCCCAGGAAAAAGCCTGTGGAACACCCATTAGTTAATAGGCCTGACCTGGATGAAAATATAGTAAAAGATTCAAAAGTGGTCAGAGAGGTAGAAGGATAGCCAGGAAAGAGCAGTGTTCATGAAAGCCTAGAGAAAAGAGAGTATCACTGAGAAAAAAAGGTGATTAATAATGCAAAAGGTTGCAGAGAGGTGAAGAAAAATAAGAATTAAAGAAAGGCCATTAGATTTGGGGAAAAAAAGATCATTAGTAACCATGGAGAGAGCATTGTCAGTTGAATTATTAGGTCACAAAGAGATCTAACTCAGTTTCAATTGATCGAAGATGGACAGAAGCAGCTACACCCAAAGAAAGAACACTGGGAAATGAATGCAAACTATTTGCATTTTTGTTTTCCTTCCCAGGTTACTTTTACCTTCTGAATCCAATTCTTCCTGTGCAACAAGTGAACTGTTCGGTTCTGCACACATATATTGTATCTAGGACACACTGTGACATATTTAACTTGTATAGGACTGCTTGCCATCTGGGGGAGGGGATGAGGGGAGGGAGGGGAAAAGTTGGAACAGAAGTGAGTGCAAGGGATAATGTTGTAAAAAAAATTACCCAGGTATGGGCTCTGTCAATAAAAAGTTATAATAATAAAAAAAGAATTATTATGTCAGAATCCAGATTACAGAGAGTTACAAAAAGGGTGAAAGAAAAGAAAGTGGAAGCACCAATGTAGGTAACCTTCTCAAGAAGTTTAGCCACATAATTCCAATAGATTTGTGATAGGAAGAGGCATTTGCATTCACAGAGAGGACTATGGAGACTGAATATGGATCAAAACATAACTTTTTTCTTTCTTTCACCTTTTGATTTGATTTTTCTTGTATATGACAAATATGCAAATATGTTTAGAAGATTTGCACATAGCAAGATAATTATACAAATATGTTTACATATATTGGATTTAACATATATTTTAATATGTATAACATGTATACATATATAACATATGTATAACATATATTGGATTACTTGCTGTCTAGGGGAGGAGGTGGGGGAAAGGTGTGGAAAATTTAGAACACAAGGCTATGTAAGGATCAATGTAGAAAAATTATCCATGCATATGTTTTGAAAATAAAAAAAACTTTAATAAAAAAAGATCTGCACATGTTTAACCTATATTGGATTATTTGTTGCCTATGGGAGGGGGTGAAAGGAGGAAAGGAGAAACAGTTGGAATAAGGTTTTGCAAAGGTGACTATTGAAAACTATTTTTACATATATTTGCTTTTTAAAAAGCTATTAAAAATGGAAAGGAAAAAAGAAGTTTAGCCACAGAAAAGAACATGACAGGATGGTAGAGAAAAGCCAGTGACTTGCCTAAGCTCTCCCCAAACACCATTAAATAATGTCAAAATATAATTCCTGGGACAGCAGAACCCACAAAAGGATGGGGTGAAATAATTTTCCAGCCAAAGACAACTTAGAAGGTCAGTAAGAAAATTCTACCACATCTGGAGGAGAGTGGAACACAGTTCTGTGCAGACTACACCAGAACAATTCCAGCCTCAACAAACCAGGAACATGTCTTGGGAATTACTAAGTCAGCAACAGTAGCAATCACTTCCAGAGCTTTCATAACCGATCAGAAGGAGATTATGGGGGTCTTTTTGCTAGTGCTGAGACAGAACTCTGTTGCTTTGCCCATATTTTGATCAGGGTCATAGTCCTGGATGGCAGACCCAGAGCAAGGAGGAGCATCACAGACCAGAGCTTATGGCCACAGGGGAACAGTGAGATAAGGACCCTTCTCACAATTCCAGGCAGAAAAGAGTGCTTGTGGTCACTCACAGACCACAGCACAGCCAGGAGAGTAGTAAACACACCTCTCCTTAGATCATACTGCCTTGGAAGAACTGAAAACTTCCAGGTCCTTAGAATATTTCTGAAAACAACCGAACCAAACCTCTTTAGTTTGAAACAATGCACACTCCACCTTGGAAACAGAGACCTATTATAACAAAAAATTAAAAGCCAAGAAATAGGTTGGGGAAATGAGCAAATAACAGAAAATAATTCTGACCATAGAAAGTTACTATGGTGACAAGGAAGATCAAAACATACACTCAGAAGAAAACAAAGTTAAAACTCTTACATTCAAAGTCTCCAAGAAAAATATGAATTTGTCTCAGACCATGGAAGAACTAAAAAAAAAAAGTTTTTGAAAGTCAAGTAAGAGATATGAGAGATATTGGAGAGAGATATGAGAGTGATGCATGAAAATTATGAAAAACAAGTCAACAAATTGGTAGATAAAAAAAATACCAAAGAAAATGACACTTTATAAAACAAAAGTTTGTCTGAAACCAAACAGTCAAAAGATGTGCAAAAAAAGCCAATAAGGAGAAGAACGCTTTAAAAAGCAGAATTGGCTAAATGGAAAAAAAAGAGGCACAAAAATTCACCAAAGGAATAAAAACCTCCCTAAAAATAGAATTGCCCAACTGTAAAAAGAGGTATGAAAGCTCACTGAAGAAAATAATTCCTTAAAATGTAGAATTGAACAAATAAAACCTAATGAATTTCTGAGAAATTAAGAAATAATAAAAATAAAACCAAAAGAATGAAAAAAGAAGACAATGTAAAATATCTTATTGGAAAAACAACTGACCTGGAAAATAGATTTAGGAGAGAGAATATAAAAATCATTAGACTACCTGAAAATTATTTTTTAAAAAAGAGCCAAGACATCATCTTTCAAGAAATTATCAGGGAAAACTTCCTTGATGTTCTAAAACTAGTAGGTAAAATAGAAATTGAAATAATCCACTCATCAACTCCTGAAAGAGATTCCAAAATAGAAATTCCCAGGAACAAGCAAATTTCAGCATTTGAAAGTCAAGGAGAAAAATATTCCAAACACCCAGAAAAAAAAAAACCATTTAAATATTGTGGACCCACAATCAAGATTTAGCAGCTTCTACATTAAAAGATCAGAGAGTTTAGAATATGATATTCCAGAGGGAAGATGACAAATGTTGGAAGGGATATGGGGAAAATGATATGTAATGCATTGTTGTTGAAATTGTGAACTGATTTAATCATTCCATAGAGCGATCTAGAATTATGCCCAAAATTGACCTAGCAATACCTCTACTAGTTCTGTATCCCAAAAGAGTTAAAAAAAAAAAAAAATTAAAAGGATGTATATGTACAAAAATATTTGTAGCAGCTCTTTTTTTGGTGGAAAAGAATTTGAAATTGAGGAATGGTTGAATAAATTGTGATATATGATTATGATGGAATATTTATTGTGCTGTAAGCAATGATATTTTCAGAAAACCTGAAAGACTTCCATGAGCTGGTGCAAAGTAAAATTTACTATATACAAAGTAACAATAATATTGTAAGATGAAATCAACTGTAAATGATTTGCTTATTCTCCGCAATACAATGATTCAAGATAACTTTGAAGTACTTATGATGAAAAATGCTAAATACCCCCAGAGAAAGAAAGAACTGGTGGAATACAGTTTGAAATATGCTTTTTTATTTTCTTTACTTTTCCCAAGGTGTTGGTTGTTGTTGGATTTTTTTCATTTTCAGTCTATATTTTCTTTCACAATATGACAAATAAGGAAATGTTTTGCATGTCTACGAATGTATAATCTATATCAAATTGCTTGCCTTCAAAATGGAGGGAGGGTGGGGAGAAAAGAAGGGAGAGAATTTGAAACTCAGCTTTTTAAAAATGAATTTCAAAAGTTGTTTTTACATATAAATGGGGAAAATAGAATATAAGACTAATTCAAAAATAAATAAAAATACAAAAAAGAAAAGTGAACATGAGAAAAAATATTATCTCATAAAAAAAGAAATTTAGCCATAAATGGGAAGAGAGATACAAGATAATAAGTAGCAGGAGAGATCTAGGATAAATAGACAGATCAGGTGAGCATTTTTGAGATTGGAGGAAGTATGAATGTGATCACAGGCAGCAGGGAAGCAGTCAATATCTAGGGAGAGATTAAAGATAAATGAGAGAATGGGAATAAAAGAAGCAGCAATATTAGATGGAAGTAATGGAATAATACTTATCTTTCCTCTGATGGCTTTGAAATCTGGTTTCCCAGAATCATAGAGTCAGATTATGCCTGGATTTCCCCATCTCTATATTCTTACTTCATCAGTGTTGACTTTCATCTGTTCCTTATACAATTGAAATGGCTTCTTTTATTACTCTTTAGCCCTTTAGCTGCAAGAATATCTTTCCATGAAAGTAGATCATTTGTCCTCTTTCTTTTTCAAAAACTGTAATTTTAAGGAAATCACTCTCTCATGAGAGGTTCAGTGCCCAAATCCTCAAACTCTTGAGGACTCTGGGTATCCTGGGAATCCTCAACCTGAGGATAAATTTAACCAGAAAAAAATATTTATTTAGAAACTCTGTCTCTGACCTGGGCTTAGAAAAAGGTAGAAAAAGTTTGTCAGGAACTGGAGGTCCAGAAATTTAATTCTCAGTCTTATCACATTCAAGCCACCATTTTCTGCTCCTAGGAGGGAGCATAAAAAAATTAGTTCCTAGCCAAATCATTTCATAGCTCATCTTTAGAGGGAAAGGAGAAACTATTTTAGTTAGTCAATCAATGTGAGTCTCATTTTGGAGGCAGTCTCAGGTTTGGCGAACCAATTAATCATCACTGATCTTTTAATCCATCTCCCTTATGCAATGAAGTAGAAATATACATCTTGTTCTGAGAATCCAGAGCAGAAGTTCCTTCCTAGAATGAAGTAACAAAAGATTAATTGGAAAGGGTGAGAAGACAATAAAAAGAGGGAAAAGAAGGCTAGACATTTTGATTTAACCTGAGAGACAATGGCATGCCACAATATACTATGAAGTAGAGAGATAATAGTGTGAAAATTGTATTAAAGGAAAATAATTCAAGCAATTGCATTTTAGATGGGTTAAAACAGAAGAAGCTGGAGATAGGGAGGCCAAACAAAATGAAAGATGCTATAATCCTGCTTATAGTCATCCATCCTGGCCATCTTCTTGCCAGTCTCTCAGGATTACCAGATCCCCAGAAACAGCACCCTGGATAATATAAACCAATAATCTTTGGAATTTCTGTTCTGGGACAGACTTGTTCTAACCAGTGAGTCAATGAGCACAAACTTGCACTGATCCTTTATTTCTGGTATACTCCTCAAACTACTAGACCATACGTCTACCATCCATCTTCATCATTTTCTTGTTATTTGTTCTGCTGCCCCACTGGTAGCATTCTCTTCTCTGCTCCACCTTCAGCTCTGGAAACCATAATTCAATCAATGTGATCATTGTATCAACAAAGGGCCTAACCATTGATTTCCCTCTGGTTTTACCTACCATTCGCTGAAGTAAGTGGTGCAGTGGGCAGAGTATTGGGCCTGGAGTCAGAAGGACCTTAGTCAAAATCTGGCCTCAGATATTTACTAGCTATGTGATTTTAGGCAAGTCACTTAATCTCCATTTACCTTAGCTTCTTCAACTGTAAAATTGGTATAATAGTGCCTACCTCCCAGGATTATAGTCAGGGTAAAATGAGATAATATTTGTAAAGTACTTAGCACAGTTCTTATACATACTAAGTGCTTAATAAAATGCTTGTTACTTTTTTCCTTTCTTTTTTGCGTCCTTCCTTTCTTCCATTCTCTATCACAGTCAGCACCATAATACTCTGTTCTTTATTCCCTTTTTATATGTTGTTGTCTCTCATTATTAAAATGTAAGCTTCTGAGAACAGTAGCTATCTTATTTTCTTTATTTATATCCCTAATACTTATAGAATTTATTCCATAGTATGAGCTAGATAAGATGTTCCCATTCCATTCAATAATTCAGGTATTAGTTCATGACTAAAATATCAGCCCAGACAAATACTTTCTTATAATAGGAATAGAAGGGGAATCATTCCAGCGTGTGAAGCATCTGCTTTCCAATGTTTTTTTTCTCTATTCCTCCCAGTATCTCATATCCTTTGGAAGGCTGACAGAACCCCATTCCCCCTGAATATGATATTAAGTTTAAAGAAAAAGAAGCTGTGTTAGTACTTCCTCTTTGTCTGCCATGAGAAGGTAGGTATCATTGCCACCTGTCTATATCTATGGACATGTACATTTCATATGTTAATTCAGTAGTTTTATCCATATAGTAGTTGTTGGATATAGAGATTCCCAAATTACAATGTTGGGTATCAAAGTTAAAATTCCCCATTCTTCATCTTTGTACAAGATGGACTATAAGCATTTAATTTATAGGATGTCTGAACCAGCTTTAAGAGTCAGATGCTATAAATATATATATATATATATATATTTACCATATTTAACATATGTTATATTACTTGCCATCTAGGGGAGGGGAGGAAGGGGGAGAAATTGGAACACAAGGTTTTGGAAAGGTTAATGTTGAAAAATTATCCATGTATGTGGTTTGAAAATAAAAAGCTTTAATTAAGAAAAAGAGTAAGATGCTAGCAGGTCTAGGCAGTGGGGAACCTGGAGAATTATGGCTATGGTTCAAAATTACCTAGTGGTGCAATGGTTATGAAAGCTGTTCACATTTTCATTGTGCCTCTTACTGAAGAGGGAGACCTTAGATTGAACTTCCCCAGATCTCTTCTAGGTCTCTTAGATATCTCTTAGGAATTAGCAGCACCAGCAGGGGTAGCTGCAGAAGTCAGAGTTTATAAACTCAAGTGGTTTATGGATCTGGGTGACAGCAAAGGGTGACTACTCATTGATAACCCTCCAGCTTGGTTTGCCTTTACTCAGAGGAAATGTTTGGGAAAAGACTGAAGTGACAGAGTGGTCAGTTTGATTAATCCGGGTTGAGTTTAGATTTGAACATGTAGAACTCTGATCTCCTAATGTATATTCCGATGACTTTCACTCCATTTCAAAATAGGATGACTTTTGGCCTCGGCTATTAGCAGAGCAGCAACAATTTTGAGATAGCTTAATCTTCTTGCTGTCTATTAGCCTGCTAGGGTCAGGACCTCTGGACCACCACCAAGTGTCCAGTGACATGCAATTTTAATGTCGACAGAGTTTCTCACATTGAAGTAACATCCTTCTTTATCCAGCCCAGAGATGTGAGGGCAGCCACCCTTTCCCAGGCTCCAGGCACAAAGAAAGTATACATGTCCCCACAGACAGCCCACATCCTGGACTCCCTGTGTTCTACACCGAGACCACTTTGCAGTTGATTAACCATTATGTAGCTTGATGTTTATGTACCTTTTGTTTTCAACAGACAAGAGAGAAGAAAGACATTGATTTACTATAATATCTGCAAGTTTGGAGATCCAAATGAACAAATCTTTATTAGAGAGGGTTACTCTTCTCTTGGTAACAACCTTCCTGTCCCATAGCAAAGAAAGTCCTGTCTGGGGATCGTTAAGCTGGTGTATTAGCTTTTTCTGAGCTATTCAAAATCTATTTCAGCAATAAGGTGATATAGATAAAGGGATTAAGCTGAAACCTGGATTGAAGGAAAGTGATAGGGTTCGACTGAAGTTTTAATTCTTCAAGCTTGGTCAAGTGATCTGAGAATGAATAAAAGATTCCTCATAAAGGCAGCAATGTGAGATAAAGAATAATGAATGTGTTTAGTAATTCATAAGAGACAATTTCTGGAATAATACTGGTGACCTCTGATGTCTATATATAAATGTAGAGGATGTAAATAAAGAACAAACAAAAACTAGAACTTAAACAGGAAGCAGGTAAAAAAGGTTTCCTATGTATCGGGGTTCAATGGAACATAACCAGGAGTATGTTGGTAAATGTTTAACAATCAGTTCTTTGAGAAAAAAAAGTTTATACTGTACTATTTTAAGTTAAATTCACTTTAGTAACAATTTCTCCATCACTTTCTTAGGTTTACACAATCAACAAAACAATAAATTTAATGGAATGTAACCAGGAGTATACTGGTAAATGTTTAACAATCAGTTCTTCCTGGAAAAAAAAGTTCACACTATATTTTTTTAAGTTAAATCTACTTTATTAACAATTTCTCCATTACTTTCTTAGTTCTAGATAATCAACAAAATGATAAATCAAGCCTTGATTTGTAACCTTTCCGGATTTCCAAGGTATAAATAATCATATTGCAAATTTAACAATTAGCTCTCAACAGCCAGTTCAAGCTGGGCGTAGCATATTTCTGGATTTAATCCATTAATAAAACATGGCCTTAAATCATAGGATCACAGATTTAAAACTGGAAGGATTTTTCAAGATCATTTCATCCAACTCTTTATTTTATAAATGAGAAAACTAAGGCCTAGTGATATTTAATTGCTTCCCCAGAGTCACATAGCTAGTAAATGACAAAGCAGGAATTTAAATTCAGGCTGTGCTTCCAAATCCAGCACTCTAAAATGACATTCCATATTTTAAAAGAATAAATTACATAAAAATGGAACAGCTCTATGAATTATGTACAAACAAGTATATAAAGATTAGATGGATGGTAATATCAAAGAAAAAGTATTGAACTCAAGAGGAGGTTTAATTGTCTCTCTTTGTTCAATCATTTTAGTCAGGTCCAACTCTTGTGATCTCCTTTGGCGTTTTTTTAGTAAAAATACTGGAATGGTGTACCATTTTCTTCTTCAGCTCATTTTACAGAGGGGGAAACTGAGATAGATAGGGTTAAATGATTTGTCCAGGATCACACAGCTAATAAGTGTCTGAGCCTAGATTTGAACTGAGGTCTTCTTGACTCCAGGCCTGGCTACCCACTTGTCCTGTTTCTTTTATTAGCCCCTTTCTGTAATTTCATCTGCTGAACTGGGAGAAATCAATTGATCCAAATCTACTGATCAATTTCTCCTCTTCCCTTCACCCAAATACAATTTTATATAAAATCAGTGCTATTCTGCTGTCTTTTAATCTAATCTTTTCCTTTTAAATAAGGCATTTCCTTCCATAACCACATTTAGTCAAAAGTCATTTACTTTGTCAATGAGATTAAATTACTTTTTGTTTTCAGATCTCTAGTTTACCCATATTCTTCTTAGATGATTTGTTTTTTGTTGCCATTCTTCTTGGATTTTATTTCCTGAGAAGTTCTTGTCCTCTGCACTGGTATTCTTTTTCCTCTTTTAGAACTGTGTGGTGTCTGACTTGATAGAAATATGGTCAATCTTTTCTCTCAATTTAAAATCTTCAAGCAGAACTCAAAGCCTCTGAGTAAATACATTTGCAGCATATTATTTGGCATATATTCCCACAATGGCACATTTAGGTGGTGGGTTGGTTCCTCAGAGAGTGACTGCTATTTTAGATTCTAGGGTACCCTATGGGTGACTACTTTTAACTCTATAGCTCATGAACCCACATTAATGTCCTTCCCGTGAATAATCAGTAGTATATACAATTAAGTTATTAACACAGAAATTTACCAAAATATCAAAAGGAGACATATTTAACTATAACTACAGATACAGCTGCAGATATAGATGATATAGATAAATTATTTTCTAGTAGGCTTTCTCGGCTTTTCCCAATGTAGAATACTATGATTGTTCTACAATCAGTAAAGGCCTGTCAAAGCCCTAACACAAACAGAAGACATAATTCAGTCATTATCCATGAGGATTTCTCTAAGCTTTTATCTTTTCTCTCTATTGAACACCTCTGTTTCACCATTTCTAAAGTAGTGTTTATTAAATGAGAGGGAGTCTAATGTAATTCATAGAAAGCATACTTCAGAGTTAAGAAGACTGGCTCCAAGTGCCACCTCTGACATATACTGGTTGTATATCAATTATACATTAAATTAAAGGAGTTAATGTAAGCAAAGTGCCTTGAAAGCATTAAAATAATATGTAAATGTCAGTTGTTATTATTGCTACTAACTTCTCAGGGCTCCCAGGCATCTCTGGGAGTCTCTAAGTTACAAATGAGTTGCTAACCTGCATAAATGGAAGGAGTTTACACAATCACAGGTCTAGACCAAAAAAAAAAAAAAAAAAAAGTGGAGGGGGAAGAAATAATATTATAGGTATTGTCTACTTCACATGGTTGTTATAAGGACAGTGCTCATAAATCCTAAAGTGTTATTTAAGAGGTTATTAATATTCTTTTGATTTAGTACAGAGCAGATAGCACCTTTGGTAAAAGCACAGTAATCTAATAGGTCAAATCCATTTGGATTTCCCTCAGCTTAAATTCATCATCTTTGACAACCAGGCCATAATGATTTCCATGAGGGACACAAAGGGAGCATCTTTACTTCCCCTTATTTTCAACTCATCTTTATGCCCATATCCACATTAAAAGCTTGCAATCTCCCTGAGTGATTAACAAAGCCCTCTTGGAACTCACATAATATAAGGTTATGTTTTGTTCCCTGAGAGATTTGGAGACATTGATGTCCTTCTTTAAGATTAGCTACTTAGGGGCAGCTAGTTGGTGTAGTGGATAGAGCAGAAGTCAGGAGGATCTGAGTTCAAATCTGGTCTCAGATACTTAACACTTCTTAGCTGTATGACCCTGGGAAAGTCACTTAACCCCAATTGCCTCAGCAAAAACAAAACAAAACAAAAAAAAAACAACTACTTATAATCAAATGATGGTAGATCTATGAGCTACCCTCCAGTGGGACTCCCCTTTCACTAACTGATTATTCTTTTATCTAGGATGCAAGTTTTTCACTTTCTGTGTGAAATCAGTTAATTTCTCTGGGCCTCAGTTTCCCCACGTGTAAAATGAGAGGGTTGAAATCCATGATTTCTATAGTCCTTTCTACCTATAAGTCTCTGATCCCAAATTTTTATGATCCATGCTTGTGAATTAGAAAAGGCAATGAGTTAATGTCTTTAAACATCTTGGCAGAGAGGGAGTATGTAAATACAAATCTCCCATAAAACAACAAAGCCTATGCAAATATAGAATATGGCAAAAGACTTGGGTGGTCCAGGAGGAAGAGGCATTCTAGGACTGCTCTTAGGTTCAGTTCAAAGGGAAGACACTATGGTGTAGGGGAAAGAGCACTGGACTGGGAAGTCTCTTAGCATAAATGGGCGAGTTATAGTTTCTTCATTAGGTAACTAAGTAGCACATTCTAGGCTGGGCCTGGAACAGGGTAGACTTGAATTCAAATCTGGTCTCAGATACTTTCTAGTTAACTGATCCTGGATAACTCACTTACTCTCTGCGTGCCTCAGTCTCTTCAGTTGTAAAATGGTGATTATATCTGTCTTCCAAGGTTGCTGTGAAATAATATCTACCAAGCACTTACTACAGTGTCTTACACATAGTTGGAGCTTAATAAATGCTTAATGCCTTCTCTCCACTCCCAACCTTTCCTAGGTACATCTGTAAAAAGGGCATTAGCCTAGTTATTCTCTAAGTACCTCTCAGCGCTACCATTCTGTGGAAATATATGATATTTCTTTAGGAGACACAAATTTGGTATATTTTACTCTGACACATATATAGGCTTTACTCAGGATTAGGTTAAAAGGTCCCAATGTTCCCTGGCCCTGATATTTTGTCAGTGAGTTCAGTAGCTGTTGTTAGTGGACCAACATGTTTGGTTGGATGGTTTCTTTCTTGTTCCTCTACAGCTATGGCACTGACTGATTAATGGTATCTTCTTCTAAGAATTGCACAATGAGATAGACTGGATTTCAAGATACTCCCAAATCACCCTCAATTTGTCACCCTGCAACATAATACATTATGTGTGATAGTGAGCTCAGGGCTACAACAGTGAATTTTGTGTTTATGTTCTTCCAAAATTGAGTAACCTAAAATTATTCAAAAGAAAAAAGAGCTTGTGTGACAAGGGGAATAGAATGTAGACTTCATTTATTCAGCTCCTACTAATTCAGAGTTGCTGGTTCTGGGGATTGGGGGGGTAGGTTGAAATTTATTTTTGTTATTCAATTGAATTCAGTTCAGCAAACCTTGCCCATGATATTAAAAAAGAAAGGGCTTGTTAAAACAATAGTGATAGAAATAATGCAAGAGTGCTGGCTAAGCTTATTTTGGACAAGAACATTTGGAGCATGAGCATTGTTAACTACTCAGATATACACAAAAGGCAATTCTTTATAATGGTAATATCAGGTACTTTTTGTTTTTTAAAGTAATCAGAGTGTTTCTTTTACACTTAACTTGTACATCCCATACTAAACTGAGGAAGTAGGAGGTAGTGGCAGTGGTGGTGGTACAAGTTAGGAGTAAGATTGGAGGTGAGGAGAAATAAAAAGCTGCCCAGGAAAGGATTTCTCAAGATCCCTGGAGATGTATGGCTTGGCCCAAGGTCATCCCTGCCCCATCTTGCAGTTTGGTCTAAATTCCTGACTTTTTAATTTATTTTCCATTTCTAGAACACCTTTCACCCCAGGATCTTAAACAAAGTAAAATCCACTGAGTTAGTCTGAGCTAGGCAAAAACATCTTTTAGGTTTCTAGTTTCCTTCTCAATCAAAGGGTGCTAATTGTATTAACCTGTATTAACCCTGACAAGATTGATTGGCAGCTGCAATGTTCCTGGAACAGAAGAAGTCAACATGAAAGCATTCTGCATGCATACCTTTGTCTCTTGCCCTGGTGGTCCTCCAAACACTCCCACTGGCTAACCTCCATTGCTGTGTGTGTCTTGTCTCTCTCCCACACAGGGAGAGCCTGGGGTATGTATTTTTTTTTCCTTTTTAAGTGCTCTTAGAAAAAGGAAGGCCCACAGGCATGTCACCTACCCCAACAAAAAAGAAAACCACTAAAACCAGATCAGTCCAGGAAATCATCCTTCATCTTTTTTTTTCTTCCTTTCTCTCCTCAAATCCAATGGCATGATATCAATGTTCCTCACCAAATTCATTTCATTTTTTGATTCAGTGTGGGTTTTGTTTTTGTTTTTCTTTATTCCCAGAGTTCTCTCAGTCAAGCAGGTATGTGTTTGGTGTTATTGCAAATGATTCTTGGATTTATTTATGCCACAGGCATAAATAATTCTTCCTTTCTGAAGGACACGTCATGGTTCTGGAATTTTAAAAGGGAAAAAATGAGAAACAGGGAGCCCATCTGGAGGTGAAGCACTGACATGCAGACACATGCTTATCTGGACAGACAGATGGATGGAATGGAATTGAATTGAATTTAAGGGCCAGACCCTTTCTGCCCATCACGTGCCCCTCCCATACTAAGAGGCTACTCTGGCCTTAAACCAATCAAACAAGAGTTCGGTTTTGATCTTAGTCCACAGGAGAGCAGGTTGGCTTTAGACCTGGATTAGTGTAGATCATCCCTGGTCCCCTGAGGGTGTCAAAACTAAAAACTGTAATCCCCTCTAGAGGTTGCTGAGGAGTTTTTTCAGCCAGTTCCAATTTTTGCATCGGCTTTACAACTTCCCCAGTATTCTTCATATTAGAGATAACCCCTTTTTTTAAAATGATATTTAGTTCAATAAGTTTCTGCTAAGTTCTATTCCAAAACCAAGGCACTCTGTGTACAGCATTGAGTAAGATCCAGTTCCTTCCTTCAAGGTCATCACACTTATAGAGAAGATAAAACAAGAACCCAACAAATAATACAAATTAAAACTTGAAAATTTCATCAGATAAATGTAAGCTATATTACCTCAGGAGGAAATCAAGGAAGACTATATGGAACAAGTGAGCCTTGATGAAGAAGAAGGATTTAGACAAGTGGAAATGGAGAAATATGCAAAGGATATATCTACTTTTGTTTCCCTGCTATATCCTCCACCTTTGGAGTCCAATCCAATGTGTTCCAAACTTGGCATTTGGGATTTGACCTACAGAGGTTACAGGCAGGCCTGGGGGTTTCCTAGGACTTACTGTAAGCGAGGTTCCAGGATCCTGAAGTCTCAATACTGCACCATTTGCACCAGCTGCTGCTACTCCTTAGACTGTGACACTGCCATTTCTAGGGCTACAGTAAGTGGTTGGTCCTAGAGGGCAGGGAGGACATGCAATGAATGGTATCCCGTAGGGATCAAAGCCTGTTCTTAACTATCTGGTCTCTTGCCTATGTTCATCTCTCTGGGATCTCTTTAAAAAGAGAAAAAAGGGCAAAGAGAAAAAAAGGGTAACTTTTAATGAAAACTCTTTTTTTTTTTTTTAACAGGCCTAACACAAAAGGTAGCCCCAATCCACAATAGCCCAACTCAAGCAATTTATCCCTAATTAATCCATAGAACTTCCATTGGGAGATACTCTCAAACTCTCAAAGGTTTAATTTTCTGTAAACTGATCATGTTGATTAACCCCCTAGATAATTATTCATCTATGTATGTATTGTGTCCTCTTTGTATGAGGTAAGCCCCTGGATGATAGAGACTCACCTCACTTTTGTTTTCTCCAGTGTTTTAAAATATATGCAAATGCAAGAAGGAATTATGATTAAGTCAGTGTAGGAAGCTGGTATGGAAACTCCTTCCACCAAAGCAGATCACCAATTATTTGACTTAGTAGATAAATCCTAGGGACTTGTGTAGACACTTAGAAATTAAGTGACTTCAGCAGAGTCACATTTCTAGTAATTTTCAGAGATAGGATTTGACTACAGGTCTTCCTATGCCCAAGTCCAGTACACTACATATAACATATTATATACTTTTTCTTGTCTCACACAAAATAAATGCTTAAATGTTACATTGAAAGAAATGGGAGTTATTTTGATAATTAGACTTTTTGAATTTCACAAGTCTCTTTATAGTTTATCTTCTTGGGCTATTGTGGGTTGGGGCTACCCTTTGTGCTAGGCCTGTTTAAAAAAAAGAGTTTTCATTTATATATATAATTTATATATATATTATATATATGTATATGTGTATATATATATTTATATAAAAGGATAGTTTACCTTTATGATTTATATTCCTCTTCACACAGGGAAGACCTATATTTCAAAACCCCTGACCTATCTAGTTTCAGAAAGGAAAAAATCTCAGGGACCATTTTCTCTTGAATCTTTTACTCCTTCTGAGAACCTCAGCTATCTTCTTCCATTCGATTTCTGCTGGCTTGACTGTGTCCCATACAAAGAAATAAGCAATAATATGTAAGTTCAGGGCTCCAAAGAAATATCATGAAGCTTTTCAAATTCATACTTTAGATCTTCTGGAAATGGGATATGCATGGAATGATTTTTTGTGTTTCTTAAGTTTTGATCCAGTTTTGATTTTTAATGGAAAATTCAGCTTGTGAGAAAATTCTTAATTATAACACGAAAGAGAAAGTTGTGTTATTACAGAGAGAATACTGACCTTGGAGTCAGGAAAAATCAATTTGAGTTTCTAGCTCTGTTACTATGTATTCTGCAGTTCTCTATTCTGACCACTTTTAATCACTCTACAACTTACACTAGCAGGGGTCCTCAAACGACGGCCCACGGGCCAGATGCGGCAGCTGAGGACGATTATCCCCTTCACCCAGGGCTATGAAGTTTCTTTATTTAAAGGCCCACAAAACAAAGTTTTTGTTTTTACTATAGTCCGGCCCTCCAACAGTCTGAGGGACAGTGAACTGGCCCCCTATTTAAAAAGTTTGAGGACCCCTGCTTGAGTAAAGCCTCACTTGCTTCATCTCTAAAATGAGCTTGAGACTTTATTTCCTACTGCAAAAGGTTATTTTCAAGAGAGCATTTTGTAAACCTTAAAGTACTACCTATTTTTTCTACACATAAATAGATAAAAGTACTTGCGAGATAAAATTACATAGCACTTTGGAGCATACCGAGTGTTTGAGGAAGGTGAGCATCTCTGGTGTGAGATCTTGCCAAGCCTTTTTTAGGGCAGTTCATTCACCTTTGGTGCCCACTCTTACCTGTGGCTCCAAGAAACTGTAGCATGTGCAACAGCCACAACCTGGTAAACCATCTTGGTAGATGGACTAAACCAGGTTGAGGTAACCTACAGACCTCAGATCCATCAGTGCATTAGAGGGCTATTCTAAGCATGTGAAGGATTCACTGGGAAAATGGACAGAGGAGAACAATTTGTTCCAACACCTATGATGGTGACTAGAGCCATATGATGACAGCAGAGTGCTTAGATTTTGGTCAGACATCAAAGACACAAAGGTCATCCACTACATCTTGGGCCATCACCAGTCATATTGACTTTTATATTGTCACTGGAAATCAATGATTCTGGAAGATTTTATACATTCTACCTCACTCAAATCCAATTTATATGGATATTACCCATCATCTATTATTTTACCCCAACATTGTGATGTCATTAGTTCGCTTTAAAAACAAAGAACAAACAATTATATCCTTATAACAACTCTGTGAGGGAAGTTCTATTATTACCCTCATTTTGTCAAGGCTAAATGAAGTTTTCCAAGGTCACATGTCTGAGGTAGGATTTGAACTCATTTCTTGCTAATTCCATTAACTCCAAGTCAAGCCTTTTCCCATTCTGCAAGCTCCCTTCCTCTTCACATATACGTATCCATATTTGTATATGGGTCTCTGGAGATCTGTGACTTTTTTGACATGAGGGACTGCCAATGCAGACCTGCAGCTGTCCTGAAATTTATATGATTAGAGAGTTGAGGGTAAGTGACTTGCCAAAATCTTGATGAACCCAAATCTCTGCTTAGAGATAAATTCTCTACCCACTTGGTCATGATGAATTATAAATATTTGTGTTCTTTTAACTAGTCAGAATTTTATTTAGTTGTGTGAGGGACACAAAGCCAATCTTAGGAGACTTGGGGACAAATCACAGTTACTGCTGATATTTTCATATCTGTAATGTTAGGTCAAAATAAATGTTTAATGACAGAAGTTTTGAAAGAAAAAAGAAATTGCAAAACCTAGGATTTAAAGGGAAATAAGGGAGGGAAAAATAGAAAATCTTATTTGCTGGAATTAATTTATGGAGTCCTGCTTTCCCCTCCTTACTGGAAACTAGGAGATTTGTCTCATTGTAAAGACTTTGCCAAAAATAGCAGAACCCTGGGGACGTAGTTAGAAAAGATAGGTAATGGCAAGTCTCAGCACCTCCAATTCTTGCAGGATTACCAGAATTGATATAAGTGCAACGAGTTTAGGGAAACTCTTATCAAAGTGACTGTCCCCAAAAATCAGTTTGTTTGGAAACTATGAGAGGCTGCTTCCATCTACCTTCTAAACTAGTATGCAAAGGTTCCACCCCTTTCTCTTCCTTCCTCTTTCACTCCCCTCCACCCACAGTTTCTAGGGTGATTCAGGAGATTAAGGGAAAAGCAGATAAACTCTGAATCAGAACAGGGTGTGAGAGTGAAGAAAAACAGCTCCAAATGTAACAGAGAGGTGCAGATCTCACAATCTTGTGGGACGTGATAGTTAGGGAGAAAATAACTTCCCCTTCTTCTTTTACTGAGTGTTCTAGAACAGGATGAAATGCAAATGGATGCTCCCCTGCCCTCTGCAGACACTTAGTGCACCAGTGAGGGGTTGAGGAGAAGAAATAGGGCTAATTAAAGAAAAATGAAAAGAGGAAGAGCAATGGAAGGGAAAGTTATACAGAGAACAATGAAAAAAAAAAAAAAAAACCCAGGAGAGAATAAATCATTTATATAGCCCTTATTATGTGTCAAGCACTGTGCTAAAAGTTTTACAAATATCATCCCCATTGACCCTCACAACAAGGCTGGGAGAGAGGTGATTATTATTCCCTTTTTACAGGTGAGGTAACTGAGGCAAACAGAGATGAAGTACCTTGTCTGGGATAGAAAAGAAATTCTCATTTGAAATGCACAAGAATCTCATACCATAAAATTTCTGAAGAATTATCTAAGGGAAAACAAATCAGATTTGCCTAATTTAATGCCTCTTCAACCTCATTTTTAGAAAAAATAGACTAGGTAAACAGTAACACCTTCTCTTGAGAATGGATACTGCCAAGTATAGTGGAGGGCTAACTCCAAATTCAACACAAAGCTCCTTCCCATCTCCATGTGTCTGCCACAGCTCTGTCCCGTGCCTGAAACACTGTGCTTCCTCCTTTCCAAATCTTAAAATCCCTGATTTCTTTCAAGATTCAGCTATCTTCCATAAGACTTCTTTCCTGGTCCCTCCAGATACTGATATCTTCCCTTCTAAGGTTAATTTCTACCTATGCCATTGGTATCATGTTTATACCTATTTATTTACATATTTTTCCTCCCTGATTAGAATGCAAGCTCCTTGAGGACAGAGAAAATTCTTTCCTTTCTTTGTATCATCAGCACTTAGATAATGCTTGACACCTAATAAACATCTCATTCTTGTTTTTCTTATATTTCCTTTTCAAAGAGGATCAGTGACATCACAGGTAATATCTTCAGTTGAACATGAATTGGATTTAATTTCTTAATAAATAATTGTTGCCTAACTAACTGACCTTAAACTTAGAGTAAGAAAGAAGGAAGGAAAAAAGACAAATTCAATTCAATAACGGTCCAATTTATAGGTATAGTGTGATACAATAGAAAGAATATTGGGGCAGCTGGGGCACAGGGGGACCTGAGTTCAAATTTAGACTCAAGACACTGAACACTTCCTAGCTGTGTGACTCTGGGCAAGTCATTTAACCCCAATTGCCTCAGGAAAAAAAATTGACTGTAGTAAGCAAATCTAGGTTCAAATCCCACTTCTGTTGCTCATCATCTAACTGACCTTGGACAAGTCACTTAACCTGAGGTCCCAATGTTTTCACTAGTGGTAGAGGAATGATATCAATGCTATCTAACTCAAATATAAAAGGAAATCACTAATCCATAGATAAAAATGCCTGCAGACCAGTTGTAAAATGCAGCATTGTTTGTTTTATTGTATTTTTATTTTGTTAAATATTTCCTAATTATATGTTAATCTGTTCTGTTAGTTTTGACCTCAGGGGATCCTTCCAAATCAAAGTCTTAGATGCTATGAACACAAATCCTGATTCTGGCCCTTATTAAATTGGTTCCTCACCCCTTTGAGCCTTAGTTTCCTAGTCTGCAAAATGATATCTGTACTTTCTGTCCTACAGGGTCGACAAGAGAATAGTGTTTTTAAACTTTAATGTGCTTTATAAATGTTATTATTATTTTCTCATCTTTTTCAAGGCATTCAGATAAAATGGCCATGGGATACATCACTATTTTTCTATTATTCTTAATGGTTTGTGGATTATTACATGAGTGGATAAAGTAGCTGCTTTTTGTTATTGACTAAAAGCATAGGGCTGCTCTGGAGGATTTCTCACAATTCACATTGAAAAGTTGGGTCCCTAGAGAGTGTCTGGCTATTACAACCCTATTACCCTCTGGAGTAAGCTCTTTGTAATGCTATAACTCACCTGCATTCACTGGAGTGCTTTATGGTCACCCTACCTAATGATTAGGACAGCTGGGCCTCAGACACTTACTAGCTGTATGAACCTGGGCAACCTTGTCTGCCTCAGTTTCCTCATCTGTCAAATGAGCTGGGGAAAGGAATGGCAAACTACTCCAGCATCTTTGCCAAGAAAACCCCAAATGGAGTCACAGAAAACTGGAAATGACTGAAACATGTCAACCACAGCTGACAAAAATAATGATTATCCAAAGATATTAGAATGAAATAGCTTTTTAAAAATGTTTTTCCCTATGTTGGTGCAGTTTGTATAAGACAGTTTATCCTCCCAAAAAACCTATGATGCTTTCCTACAAGTACATGCAAGGTCTAAGGAAAAGTGGGCTCACACATGGAGGCTAGAAGTACTTCTTCTCCTTCGTAGGTACTCATGAAATTCCACTTAGTTATGATGTTGCTTTTTCTATTGGGCTCTGTTATAGAGTCTTAAATCTATCTTTCCTTAGAGTGTCCAGTCTTTCCTACACTCCTAATGCAGACATTGTTATCAGTCATTGCTCTCCCAAGGATATGGCTAGGAAAAAGAGTTCAAATCCTCTGGGTCTCTGAAGTTCATGAGGTATTTTCTTTGGACAAGGATATATTTTGAGGACTTGGACTTTTGTCCTTTGAAACAGCTGCTTCTCCAAGATAATTCTCTGTCTTCTCTATCACCAGACTCTCCCTCAAGTCTCTGGGTTCTGTAATGGTCGGCTTTTTCAGAGACAACCATTAAGGCATGACCAAGCTTCCCCAATTAGTCCGACCACACTTCCTGTGTAATTTAGTTCATTTAATGTCTTTCAGAGACATCTGAATTGATCAAGGACCTTTTTCCAAACTTGGTCTAAAGCCTATGCTTGATTCAATAGAGATATAACCCCATCTTATGAAGGTAGGAGTATGTTTTGTTGTCCCATTTAGTTTAGACATTATGATGTAGTGACAACTATTAAAATATTCTTTTTTTTGTTTAATCAAATGAAATAAAATTTGTAAAACACTTATAGCACAATGCCTGGCTCATGGTAGACATTTAATAAATGCTTATTTCCTTAATCTTTCCTATTTATGGATAAAATTATGACTGGGAAATTATGGGCAACAGTTCAGTCTGTAAAGATGGTATAGTTTTAGTACCATTTTATTGGCTAAATTCTCCAGATAATCTGAGCTCTGTAGTTATAATATAGAGATTTGTCCTCCTGTTAGAGAATTTTAGTCATCAGATCACATATTTCTAAGTATTCAGAAAATGATACATCTTCTAATAAAATATGGCACAGTATCTGAGATTTCTTTGCATTTCCTTGTCCTGTTAGCTTCTGTTAGAGACTTTTAGTCATCAGATCACATATTTCTAGGTATTCAGAAAGTGATACATCTTCTAGTAACATATGGCATAGTGTCTGGGATTTTCTTGCATAATCTATATGGGTCACTGAGTCTAGGTATTTTCTATTATTTCTGCTGGAGATGACCACATCCTGAATTTCTATCACAAAAACTCATCCTCTTTCACAAATAAATCTATGTGTCTCGGATATATATATATATATATATATATATATATATATATATATTTTTTTTTTTTTTTTGCTGTTGTTGCTGCTATTAGATGAACAGGGATTCTATTTCAATCCTCTCAGCTTTGCTTTGTCTTCCTCCTACTCATCTTCTGCTAGTAGAAAGTGAGGAGGAAAGGGAAAGTTTTCCTCCTTCCAAGTGGGTACTGGAACCAGTTCAAACAGAATCTAATTGTTAAATTTTTAGTGTGAATATTTACACCTCAGAAATTGGCAAATATTACAAATCAGGATCTGATTTTTTGTTTGTTAATTGTCTACTCTTAAGAAAGTGATAAAGTTGTTCACAATCTAGATTAAACTTTAAAATGTGTATGGAAGGATAGCTGGAAGACCTGAGTTCAAATTTAACCTCCCATATGTATTAACTGTGTGATCCTGGACAAGTCACTTAATCCCAATTGCCTCTTCCCCCCAAAAAAAGTGTCCTTTATCCATCCCCCCTCCCCACTCCAGAAGCCAGTTGTTAAGCATTTACTAGCATACCCTCGCCTCTTCCTCTTCTACCAGGCTCCATGGGAGATGTTTCATGTAATAAAAGGACACTTCCAATATAGAAGGACCTTTCTTAAAAGAGTTTAAGGAGTCTCATAAATATTAGGGGTAATATGAAATGGTAAAAATATTGAGTGAGAAGTCATAATCCCTGGTTTTCAGTCCTAGTGCAGTTTTTTATTATTTCCATGTGACCTTAGATAAGCCTCTTATACAGAAGCCAGGAAATCCCCTTTCCTGGTCTATATACTAAATTCTTTGAGTTTATCTTCCTGTGCCTCCATAGCCAAAAGCAAAATAATTTAGACACATCTCGTTGAATTCTAATTCTCTTTCCACTAAGAGTGATAGGCAGCCAGGTGATACAACGGATAGCATCTAAGATCCAGTATTAAGAAAAACCCAAGTTCAAATTCGGCCTCTAACACTTCCTAGATGTGTTAGCTTGGATAAGTCACTTGACCCCTGCCTCCTCCCATTTCTTCATTTGTAAAATGGGGGATAATAAAAGGATCTTCTCTTAGGGTTTTTGTGAAGATCAAATATTTATAAACCTCTTTAAAAATCTAGAAGAGCAAGCTATTATTATTATATAATATAGGGAAGATCAGAATGGGCAAAGTATCCCAGAGTTGTTGTCCACATAATTATCTTAGGGGTGCCAGGAGGATTCTTCTTTTCCCAAACTGTCTACAATAGGACTTGAAATTCCACCATTAAAAAGTCATTTCTTTGAGTTGATACCATTGAATTTTTTAAGCATTCTCTTACAAAATGCATCACACACCTTATAAGTAGCACATTAAGTTTTTGTCCATATTGACATCTTAGAATATCATTCTCTCATACTTTTCTACCCTATAATTAGCTGAGAGAACCGCCCCCCTTCCCGGGCAAATGGTTGTACTAATGTAAAGGAAAAGAGGATAACATTTTTTTTAAACGGGGACAAAAAAAATCTTAAAAGGAGTATTGCTGGGGGACAGGAAGCAACATGTTTATTCTGCGGGTCTTAGGTGCTCAAGGATTTTAGATCAAGAAAGGGAGGGGATATAAGGGCCAATTCATTCATTTTTTTACAGATCAGGAAGTTTGGGCCCAGAAAGGTTGTGATGACATAAACAGGTAAGCAGCAACAGAGAAAAGATTCATATTCAGGTCTTCTGACTCCCAAAATGGTGTCCTGTCCATTACTCCATTCTGCTGAAGGCATAAGCTATAAGAGAATTATAAAGGAATCGCCCATTTTACCCTCTTTGTGGAGGCAGGAAGGCAACAGGGCCAGGGAAGGTACATGTGGAAATGAGGCTTTTTTTTTCTCTTAAATATGGAGTTAGAGGGAGAGTCAAACTCTACTTGGCAAGTCAGATAATTAAAAACAAAGCTGAGACTGCCAAGACACACACGCAGTTTAGATTCAGTCATGCTGTATCAGCATCTCAGAATTCAGTCCAGAAAGCTTTGTTTATCTAAAAAGATAGGAGAGATACATAGAGAGATAGACAGAAGGACAGAGAGACAGAAAAACAGAAAGAGACAGAGTCAGAAACAAGGAAAAGAAGAAATAGACTCAGAGACAGGCAGTCAGACAGAGAGAAACAGAGACACAGACAAAGAGACAGAAAGGGACAGAGACAGAGACAGAGACAGAAAGACAGAGACAGAGACAGAAAGAAGGAAGAGAAGAAATAGACTCAGAGACAGGCAGTCAGACAGACAAAGAGACAGAAAGGGGGAGAGAGAGAGAGAGAGAGAGAGAGAGAGAGAGAGAGAGAGAGAGAGAGAGAATGAATATCAATATAAAGCTTTTTCCTTTGACCAAACAACTGACTCCTACACACAATCTTAAGTTAACAGTCAAAAAGAAAGACCACTTGTCTCTCTCAAGGGTTACTCAGGAAACCAAGGAATTCACTTCAGTTCAATCCCTTTCAAAAAAGGCCTACTCCATTTAAACACTGCTTAGCACTGAGAAAAAAAAACCATAGTTTTTCAGGAAAACCTAGTATGGAAAGGAAGAAAATCAGCTATAAATGTAGCATCTGAGAGCATCCCCAGGGAATGGGGAAGAGACTGCGATGAACAGAATGTGTGGAGTTTAACATGCAAATGTGATCAGTGCATCAAGAGCATCCTTGCTCTTGACGCAAAGCCTCGGTGCTCAGGCTTTATTTTATTTTCCCTTTTCCTGGTGAGTAGAAAGAAGTTTCCCAGGAGGGAATTCACATCCTCTTTCAATCTGTAACGTTGATTATCTTGGGTCTTGTTCTCCTGCTGATATCCCCCTCCCCACCTCCAACACACATTTTTGATTCCATTAAAATAACCAACTATTTCCCCCCTAGTACTCAGGATTTCAGATTGCCTTCCTTACAAGCCTCATTGCACTTTATAGCTGCTCCCTTTTCAGACTGTCTTTACTTGAAGATGTTGCAGGCAAAGCTGTTTCTCAGGGTGGGGTAACGTATAAAAGGCCCTTCTCATCAATCCTGTGCTGCCTGAATTAAGGATAATCCTTTCTATTTGCTTAGCCCACTAAATCAGTAGGGCACAAATCCTTATGACAGCCTTCATCAGCAAGTAAGGAGGCAGGTATTGCTACCTCCATTTTCCCTCTGAGACAAGGAACATATTATTCAGTGCCACGGTCCATTTCCCTGTATGCTCCCTTAAAAGTTGCTCTGAAATTTGCTGGGAAAAGGAACTAGGTGGATGCCATCCTATCGGGGAAGAATGTCATGGTATACCTAAATGTTAAGGACCATCCATCTGTCTTGTGGATTACTTTGCCTTGCTTAGTCTGCCTTAGCCGTGTTCTAATAGGACTGCTTTGCTCTAGAGGGGTATATGATCGTGAATGGATTGGAAAGTGACTGAGCAATTGGAATCCTTGGTTCAATCTATGATGTTAAATGGTGGTCGTTTAGAGTATAAAAGTCGGATACCATCTTGGGTGTAAGGGACCAAAGATACAAGAATTCATAGTCACCTGAGGGAAGATGGTTGCAGAGAACAAGACCCCTCATAGCTCCATGAGAAGCAATGACTAGTACAGACCCATAGATCAATCCCAGATGAGTTCACTTGCCCCCAAAGGGATATTTCATGAAGAGAGACGAAGGTTCCATGAACTTGCTGAGAACTCCACGAGAGGAGAAAAACATTCCCAAGGCCAGGAGTTGGGGGTATTCCTTTGGGACTCACATTTTCTATGTACCATGTGCCTCGCTATTTTTGTATTTTCAAGTTTGAACCCACTCTCCCAGGGACTTTTTGCTTGGGGTTAGAAGGGAATCTTTTGTACCAATTGTTTTTGCTATGCCTTCTCAATAAATCCTTTTTCTAAAAAATAATGGAGTCAACTATTGATTGTTAATGGGGAGCACACTGGGGAAAACTCAGAAATTCAGCTACAGTGAGTGGGAACTACCTCTAAAATATGAGAATAATAATAGTCATCAATGGGAATCTCAGTGAGTATGGTTGCCCAATTGGGGGAATGATTCCTGAAGATTCTGGTTCAAATTTGAGTGCCAATTTTTGAGATATGATTCTGTGACTTAAAGGAATGACTTCCCAATTGCAATTTGTTGCCTTTATCATTAATCCTTCTGTTTTCATATGTTACTCAATCTGACCTTGTTTCCCCCAGACTGGAACATAATCCTTCTAACTCATCTAAAACCTGCTGTGGACTTACCTGGAGCTTGGGGCCTCTAGCTAGCTTTTTTTTCAAAAGCTTTTTCAAGTAATTTTACTTCTGTCTTATTTCTTACTTCTGTCTCTAATTATCTACTTAGAAATGGTTTAAAATGAAAAATGTCCCCTTTTTGCTCTTCTAAATTCTTTGATCTCAGTACCTGCATTCTCACAGGAGGCAAAAATTATAGGAAAAAAAGGAGGGGGGGATTTATTCCTGATGTATTCATTTGTGCATAATTGGTTCTGGTTGTGCAGCCCCCCCCCCCACTGTCACCCTCATTAGACTGTGAGGTCCTTGAGAGCAGAGAATGGACTTTGCCTTTCTTTGTATTCTCTCCACCTAGCACAGTGTCCGGCACATAGCAGGCACTTAACAGGTGCTTATTTACTGACTGATTAACCTTAATGAAAAATCATGATGATCTTTTATAATAAGACTTTATTTTTTATTCCCCTTTCTTTCCTTTTTTGGGGAATTTGCTTTTGCTTCCATCTCCATCTAATATTTGGTTTGAAGATATCCATAGTTAATCTCCTTAACAAACAACTCCAACTCACCAGATTGGGTGATAATTCCCCTTATAATTTGGCGTTACCAAAAACAAACTCTAACTCTGCTTTACCAAAATGTAACTTTTAAGCATGTGTCCAGAACACAGTATAGTTTTTAACCAAAGTACTGAAATGATTTCTCACTGGGCTAAGGAAAGATATTCCTGATCCCTTTCTAAGTTGGAGGCAAATAGCCTTCAGGAATGGCACTCCTGGTGGCTCTCTGGCATTCTCTGCTCTGTTTTCCCACCCCTACTCCCTTTTTCCTTGCCTCCCTTTCTCCTCCCTCTCTTCCCTGCTCATCTTATCTTCTTTTTTCTCTCTCTTAATTGCTTCTTTTCCTCTCCCCTTTTTTCTTTACTATTATGTATATATGAACCTGCCAAGAAGAGTCAGCCTTGGGCAAAATGACGAGGTAGGTAATTTGTCTGTTAGTCTTCAATGCCCCTCCATTTCTTTTCTCAATGCCTTATGTCCAACCCATTGCTAACCAACTAATTGTAAAAAGTCCTTATGCTCTGGGATCCTTGTTAGAAACTAAGCAACATCCTGTTTTCCTGACCTTTCCCTTTCCACTCAACCCTATCAAAACTCATTTTTTCCTATGCTTGATTTTCTCAGTTTTTCTTGCCTTGGAGTAAATCTGCTAAAGTAAAAAAAAAAAGTTAAAGTGTTAACTGATACTAACAGGAGACTTTAATTTTTACTAAAGTAATGAGGGGTTTAAGACTTTTAAGAATCCATGTCAGCATTGGAAGGCAGATATTAATGGGGAGATGGATGGTGTATTTGCTTATTATAAGAAACCAAGATTGACCATGGGCCTTATTTAAAATTCTTATTGATGAGGAGATTGCTAACACCTGAAGTTGTTCAAGTTAATGTCCTTTTTCTTTCTTTGGTAAAAAATAATATCTACTGTTCTTATCATATGCTGTTATACACCTATGGTAAAAACAACCACCACAACAGAATTTGAGAAGTGCTTTATTTTTATTTTTTGTGTTATCTGTTTCTTTGACAATGCATGGGCTAACTAGATGGTTCAGATCCAGCCTCAGATACTTATTAACTGTGTGACTCTGGACAAATCACTTCACCCTGTTTGCCTCAGTTTCCTCATCTGTAAAATGAGCTGGAAAAGGAAATGGCAAACAGTTCTAAAATCTTTGCCAAGAAGACCCAAAAGGGAGACATGAAGGGTTGGATACAATTGAAATGACTGGATAAGAAGTCACAGTACACAGTTGGTACTATGGTAGATGGATGATTCAAAGAGTAGATCGAGATTCTGTTGTTGTTGTTCATTTGTTTTCAGTCATATCAAACTCTCCACGACCCTTCTGAGTTTTTCTTGACAAAGATACTGAGTGACTTGAAATTTCCCTCTCCGGCTCAATTTGCAGAGGAGGAAACTGAGACAAACAGAGTTAAGTGACTTTTCTGGAATTACAAAGATAATAAATATCTGAGGCTATATTTGAACTCAGATCTTCCTGACTCCAGACCTAGAGCTCTAAACAGGGCGCCAACCAGCATTCCTAAATTCTAGCTTATAAGAAGGGCTATAAAAGATAAGGTTCACTAAGAGGTAGGATCAGCCTTAACAGGGGGGCTAAGTGACTATTTGGAGAGGATATAGCTCTCCTTCCTCCTCTCTCCCAATCCTGTCCATGCTTGAATCCCTGGTTCAAGAATTATCATGGAGCCTTAAAAACAAACAAAAAAAATCAAACCTGCCATAGCTCATCAGATGTTTTTACTTTTACTAGTCAGCCATAGGACTCAAGTAGTTCAAAGCAAAGACTTTTTATATAGCATAATGATGATGAGCAGCAATAAAACATTTCCATCAAAAACCTGGGGCATCCTGTGCTACAGATTTGCACACCAATAGTGGATATACCTAGAAAATGCAAATGGAATAGCAAATACACAGGAAATATGTGTTACTAGAGAGCAAGTGGGAAGCAAAATCATGGTTTTTAAGTTACTGAGCTACCATTGCTTTCTGGTTCTGTTCCCGTCGGGTATGTTCTTAGCTGATTTCCTGTGAAATCTGGTAGTTACTAGGCTAATTCCCAGGACTTGTTTCTTCTTGATTTCAAATCATCTTGGATCTCAAATGATCTTTGGATGGTCCTCTGCTGGGGAACTTCTTTCTGCTGCCAGTTTTTATACTTCATTACTTCATATACTTCATTTTTTAAGGTGTCTGCTAGTTATTCAAGCCTTGGCTACCAGGTACAGTGACTAGAAAACCTCTCCCTGATAGAGTTGTCTGAAAGCCCTGTAGTTCTAGCCATGACTATGAAGAATTACTCCATTAACAAATGTCAAAGTCAGAATGGCTCCCCATTGATTAAATCTATTTTAAACACTCGTTCCTTTGCTAAGAGGGTCCATACCTTTGTTCCAAATTTCTCTGACAGGGTTGGAAATTTATTGCCACTCCTGCTTAATTTTCTTATGTAAACTCTGGGTCCCTAAATTCATTTCAGGAGAGGTATCTTCTGAAGAATGACACAAGAGTTATAAGGATCACAGGTTCCCCCCCCCTTTTTTTTCTCCATCTTCAAATCCTCTAGTCTTTTATGCAAATGAAAAAGTGAGGGAGAGGGAAAGACAGAACAAAACCCCCTAAGTGGAATTAATTGTGGTCTTCGTCCACAATAAATTCTTTTTTCTAAATTCTTGTCTTTACTATGTGGCTGTGCATCAGGTAAACAGGCTGTGCATCTGTGCATCAGGTAACTGAAAAAGAAAGAAACTGCTCAGGGATAAAAATAAATAGAACTTCCTGGGTCTTGTAGCTATAGAGAAGTAGAGGAGGGGCAAATGAAGTGGCAATGAGTGAGCTCAGAGCATACAGACCTGACTCCCAGAGGAGAGATCTTTCATGGTTAAATAAGAAAATACATTTCTCAACCAGGGACCAGAACAGAATCCCTAGCATCATGCAGTTGAGAGCTGGATTAAAGCAATTAGAGCTAAGACGAGAAATCAGCTTCTAAAAGAGACTGCAGATCCTAAGAGAGCTAGAAGCAATGCCCATCCAAATCTACCTCTGGCTAGGAGTGTCTTTGTTTAGCATCTGCTACAGACAAGGATGAGATGAGAAAGAAAAGCCTGAGGCTTTATTTACTGTGCCAAACAGGCCCACATTTGACTAAGACATTATTTAAAGTTAGTATTATGAATTGGGACTCAGGAAACTCATTTACTTCAATGTTTTAAAAAGCAGTTTCCTCTTATTTTTTAAGCAAAATTTCTCACTGAAAAAACAAAATTTTCTTTCAAGGGAAAAAAAGATCTGAGTTGTTTTTCAGTAAGAATTTTAGAGAATATCCTGGTGTAGTGGGTTCAGCAGAACTGGAGCAGATGGGGTATGGGAACCCAGGAGGGAAGAACACAAAGTTAGCTGTGGTCTTGGCCTAGGACTCTCAACTCCTGAGTCCTATAGATCTCTTATATTTGCCCACAGTAGCTCTGGGATCCTTATGTTCTAGAACTACCTCAGAGATTGACGATCACCTCAATGTCCCTTCCTTCCCACCAAATGCACTCAGTTCAGATGTCTGTAATGGCTGTACTGATTTTGGACTTCTTCACCATGACCCCACCTTGGGAACCTTTCCTGTTTTCCCTTCCCTTATCCTTTTTCAACTTTATTTTGTGCATTGTCTTCCCATGTGAGTTTATGAACTGCTCGAGAGCAGGGACTGTCTTTCTTTTTCATATTTGTATCCCCAGCACTAAGCACAGAGCCCTGCACAATTAATTTATTGCTTAATAAATGTTTATTGATGCTTGATCCAATTGTGTCACCATAAGGAACTGGATAAATTTACTCATGATACAACTAATATGGAAATACATTTAATATGATTGTACATGTACAATCTATGTCAAACTGATTGCCATCTTGGGGAAAGGGTAGAGAGGGAAAGTGGGAAAAAATGAAAATCATAATGTTATTAAAGCAAATGTTGAAAACAAATAAAATTTTAAACAATTAATAAGCACTAAATATGTATATGGATAGTAGACAGAAGGTTGGGCTTGGAGTCAAGAAGGTGCATCTTGCAGAGTTCATATCCAGCCTCATATATTTACTAGCTGTGATATGCTGGGCAAGTCACTTATCCCTTCATGATTCAGTTTTCTCATCTGTAAAATGAGCTGGAGAAGGAAATGGCAAACTACTCTAGTATCTCTGCCAAGAAAACCCCAATGGAATCACAAAGAGTCAGACATGGCTGAAATGATGAATAGTATGTGCATAAGTATGGAAGTAACATATTCTCTGAGCTTCGTTGCAAGACGTGAATTTTGGAGACATCTGTTGCTACCCCACCTTTCCTCATGCCCTGGATCCTCTCTTCTTCATGCTTCTATCTTCTGGCCCCTCCACTGCCACTTCTGGCTCTTCCATTCTTCCTTCATGCTCCCTGCTGCAGCAGGGATCCCAAGAGCCCTAAACTGCTTCCTCATTTTCTTCATGCACGGCAGATATCCCCACTTACATTTATGTGATACTTTTTCTCTTTTCATCACTTTAGATGATAATGCAAAGATTTAGTGAGAGTCGAGCTGACCTGGGTCAAATGCAGATTTCTACGTAGTGTTTTTGTACATCTGAGAATATGTATGCATATTGCTGCATGTCAGGATGTAAGTCCCCATGGAATGATGTGCCTCTGGATAAATGTAAATACATAAGTATGAGTGTGATATGCTCATTAGAGAAAGATACTGATGCATTTCACTACAAGAAAATCCAATATTCATGGAATACATGGTTTTGAACCAAAAGTTCAATTCTGGCAGTTTCTCACTAATTATCTTACACTAATTTACTTCACTAATGCCACCACTCAGGGTTCTCCTGGGAATATCAGAATTTGACTCATTATACAGGTTTTTAATCTCTGCTAGCAAAACATTGAATATGGAATAGACTTATTTAACCCTGAGCAAAAAAATGTAAAAGATTCATACTTCAGTCCCAAAACAGCAGAGATAACTCTCCTTCCCTTTTTAATAAGTTGCCACTTCTCAGCAACCTATATACTGTCTTCTGGATTTATGACAGCTTAGTGGATAGAGTTCCAGGGCTTGAAATCAGGAAAACTCATTTTCCTAAGTACAAATTTTATTTCACACACTTACTAGTGGGCAAATCACTTAATCCTGTCTGCCTCAGTTTCCTCATCTGTAATAATGATCTAGAGAAGGAAATGGAAAATCACTAGTATCTTTACCAAGAAAATCTCAAAGATGATTACAGTTAGACAGAAATGAAAGCTTGAATATCTCCTGGGAAATTGTGTGTAGCTCCTCTTTCCAGATATTTTTGTCTTAAGATGTCCACCTACTACAGCCTCCTGGCCCTTTTATTTATTTTGTTTTTTTTTTAATTTTTATTTTATTTTTATTTTTTTTCTGCCCCTTTTATTTTAAAGGTCAAGGTCCAATAGTATGGTCTAGATACATGAACTGGATATTAATTATTCAACCTTTGTAAATGTGGTATTATTGTTTTTCTTTGTCCCTGTTCTTAAAGATAACAAATTGATATCAAAGATATCAAATGATATCCAGGAGGTGATACCATGACGTGCAAGTGAATTGGATTTAAGGGAGGGTGAGCTGTCCTCCGGAACCATCTGGTTCCACTGGCCAGTTACAGATCAGGAGGACTGGAGATGACTTTGGATGCAATGGGAGACCTTGACCTTTTTAAGTTAAGGTCTTTAAAAGGTCTCAGTTTGACTGAGGCAATTCCCAATCAGTGATTAAGGCTAGGTAAGAAATGAGGCAGAGAATGGTATTATAGGCTCAAGAGGATAAAACTAATCTTATCAAAGAGCTAATCTTTTTGAGAGAAATTAACTCCTTGGTAAGGAGGCTCAGTGAAGATTCTTGAGTTCTGTTCAGCTTCACTTGAACACAAACATTATATACCAAAAAATTAAATTTATATAACCAATCAATATGGAAACTAGGGTGGAAGAGGAGGTAATTATTCCCTTTATAAATGACTTTACCCCAAGATTTCTATTGCCAGTAAGTGCATTTGAAATTTAATTTAATTTAATTTAATTTACAGGCATTCTTTTTCTATACAATTTTTCCGGGAGTCACTTGTCATTTAAATTGAGATACCTCAGGAAGGTGCCAAGAATAGTACAGGGCCTCACTTCATGAATGAGCAGGAATGGTTGAAGAAATTGGTAATTAGCCTGGAGGAGAGAAGACTTGCAAAGACACTGTCACCCTATAACATCTAGGTGGCTCAGTGGGAAAAGTGCTGGGCTTAGAGTTAGAAAGAACTGAGTTTAAATTTTACCTTGGACACTTACTTAGATGTGTGATCCTGGAATAAATATTTAATCCCTCTATTACCTCAGTTTCCTCATCTGTAAAATGAGGTAGCAATGGCATCTATTTCACAAGATTGTTGTGAGGACCAAATGATATATCTGAAGTTAGCGTATAAATGCTAGCTATTATGGAAGAGGGATTAAATTAGGGATTCTTTTATATGTATGACTAAAAATACATTTTAAAAACTGCTGCTTACTGTGTGTCAAGAAATACTAAATTCTGAGTTAAAAAAAAATAGAAAAATGAGACAGTCCCTGTTTCAAAGGAAGAGCTGACATTCTAAAAAGGGAGACACAAATGCATAAACATAAGTGTACACAAAACTTATACAAAATAAAATTCAAGGTAACCTTGGAAGGGAAATTATCAGCTGGAAGTACCAAGACAGGACTCACACAAAAGAGCTGTGACTTGAAGGAAACCAAGGTTTCTTGAAGGCAGAGCTATGGCAGGAGAATTTAGGAGGTCTGTGTACCTCCAGTCATGGAGGACAATCAGTGAAAACACATGGAGATGGAGTTGGAAGTTTGTGTGGGACAAACAGGAAAGAGAGGAGACATAGGAAATGACAGTTGTAATGAGTTTTAAATGTCAATAAGAATTTATGTTTGATACTAGAGGTAATAGGAAGCCACTAAAGTTTATTGAGGGAAGATATGACATGGTCATTCCTGCATTTCAAGAAAATCATTATATGGAGAATATCTTGGATCAGGGAGATACCTGAGTCAGGAAGATCAACTGGAGGACTAATACTGATATAATAATCCAGACAACAGATGATGGGGACCTTAACTAAGGTTTAGAAGGTAAGAAGAAGGCATATCTGAGAAATACTGTGAAGATTAAAAAAAGCAATATCTGACAACTTCTTGGATATGTTGGGTTAATAAGAGTGAAGAGTTGAGGATGTCATTAAGTTTTATACTTTGGTGACTACAAGGAGGTGGTACCCTCAATAGCAACAATGAAATTTGGGGAAGGGTAGATTTTGGGGATAATAAGTTCTGTTTTGAACATGTTGAGTTTGAGATGCCTCTGGGAAATCTGTCTAATGGGCAATTTGTGATGGGGGCTTGGAGCTCAGGAAAGTGACTGGGGCTGGATATTTAGAATGGGAAGTCAACTGCATTGAGATGATAACTGAACCCATGGGAATGGATTAGCTCAAAAAATAAGAGAGTGTACAAAGAGAAGAGGGAGCAACGCAAAGTCTTAAGGATCCACTTAGTTATCCAACATGAAGTATGTGATGGGTTATCAAAGGAGAATGAGAAGGGATCAGACAAATAGAAAGGCAGCAAGAGAGAGCATCACTGAAAAAAAAGGCTCAGAAAGGAAAGAAGAATATCCAAGAGAAGATGGTATTTAAAAGTGTCAAACATCATCAAAAAAAAAAAAAAAAGAAAGAAAGAAAGATGAGAGTTGAGAGTCATTAGACTGGAAGATTAAAAAATCAATGACAATTTTGAAGTGAATAGGGTTTTTTTTGAGTAGCATAATAGTTTACTATGTGGTTGTAAGAGCACTTTTTACTTTCTTGTATTTTAATGGTATTTTACTTTTCCAAATGCAAGCAAAGCTAGTTTCAACATTCATTTTTGTAAAACCTTGTATTCCAAATTTTTCTTCCTCTCTTTCCCCCTCTCCTCCCCCTCCCAAGACAGCAAGCAATCCAATTTGGTCAAACACATGTGATTCTTCTAAACATATTTCCATATTTCTCATGCTGCACACACATTTAAAAAAAAAGCAGATCAAAGAGGGAAAAAAACATGAGAAAAGAAAAAAAAACGAGCAAACAAACAACAATAAGAAATGAACAATTTCAACTGAATAATGATGTCATTAACTGATCACAGAGGGTTAACAAGAGAATGAGAAGAAAGAAAGAAGGCATTTTGATTAATACTTTATTGATAGGAAAACTGAAGGAAAAAAATGGAAAATTGAGTATCTGAACATCCATGGAAAATGAGTTTGAGACCCAGGCACTATAAGAGCACTATCTTTAGGGTCAGAAGACCAGGGCTCAAATCTTGCCTTTTGTATTTATCTGTCTAATATACAAAACTAAATATAAATAAATACAAACAAATTTGTATTTATTTTTGTTTATTATATAAATATACAAATATTTGTATATTTATTTTTATTTATTTGTACAAATACAATTTATATTATATATAAATTATGTATGTATAGTTGTATATGAAATATATATATATATGACTTAACTCCCCTGTGCTCTGTACCTGGGGCTCCAAGAAGCTGCAGCATACACAATAGTCATACTCTGGTATATCATCTTGGCAGACAGGCTAAATTATGTTGGGGGTAACTGACAGTCCTCAAATCCAGTTAGGCAGATATCTATTTCAAGCAGGAGAAGACTTCCCCTGATGGATGAGAACAATTTCCTCCAATGTCCATGAAGGCTTTTGAAGCAGTTGCTGTGGAGTGCTTAGAGCTTAATCAGACATCAAGACACAAAGGTCATCCACTGTATCTCAGGCCATTGTCAGTATTCTTGATTTTTGTCTCACCATTAAATTTTGAGAACTCAGGAAGAGATAGCAAGACTGATCTTAAATCCCATTTGCACAAAAGTCATGGCATTACATTGTGATATTACAATTCTTCTTCAGGAATGAAAGATGACCAACATATAATCACCTTGTACCTAAAATGAACAGGTAGTCTAGATGGCCCCAAAGATATCTATGATAACTTTCCTGTCCCCAAAACTAGTGATTTCTTCATTTGACAACTTGATTGGTAAAAAATGTTTAGTTTTTCACTTAATATTCTAGGCCTTGTCTTAAAAAAGTAATTTTTTTCTTTTTTTTTTAATTAAAGCTTTTTATTTTCAAAACATTTGTATAGATAATTTACAACATTCATCCTTGCAAAACCTTGTGTTCAAAATTTTTCCCTCCCTTACCCCCATCCCCTTCCCTAGACAGAAAATAATCCAATATATGTTAAACATATATAATTCTTCTATATGTATTTCCACAATGATCATGGTACACAAAAAAAATCAGATCAAAAAGAAAAAATGAGAAAAAAACAAAATACAAGCAAATAACAACAAAAAATTGAAAATACTATGTTGTGATCCACATTCAGTCCCCATAGCCCTCTCACTAGGTACAGATGGCTCTCTCCATCACTGGCCTGATTATTGGATCTGGCCTGAATCATTTCCTTGTTAAAAAGAGCCACGCCCATCAGAATTAATCATTGTATAATTTTGTTGCCATGTACAATGTTCTCCTGGTTCTATTCACTTCATTTAGCATCAGTTCATGTAAGTCTCTCCAGGCCTCTCTGAAATCATTCTGCTGGTTGACAAAAGTAAATTTGTAAGGAAAAACTTCCTAACAATTAAAGCTAATTCTGAAATGACCTTCTAAGGGATTTTCTGCAGTTTAAGGGCTTTAATTAAAGGAACTTGTCTACAGGTATAGATGGGGTCCTTCTTCAGTTGTAGTCCAGATGGAAGGCCTCTGAAGGCCTGTGAAATTTCAATGGGAGTGGAGAGTCTGGCCTGTGTCTAAAATAGCCCTTAGTTGAACTTCTCTTTTGGAATCTTGCAAGCTTCTACTCTAGGGAGCAATAAATGGTTCATTGCACAAATCCTGAGTTTTGATCCAGGTTGTAGCCTCCAGCTGAGAAGATGCTGATCAAGTAAAGTTGAGCCTTGGGGAGGGAGACAGGGCCTGGAGGAGCCTGCAGAGCTGGCCTTGTGACCACAGGAAAAGACAGCAGGAGCCAAAAGCTAACAAAGTGGACCCCTGCACACAGCACAATCTATTAAACAGTCCTTCTTCCCCTTACCTTTTGAAGACAAACTCAAAGTTCTTCATTCTTGGAGGTATCCTGGAAGCCGTGTGGACATTTGTCTAGTTGTGGGTAGGGGGTGACTGTTAAGGGAGAAAGTGGACATGATTACTTCTGACGTCTCTTGCAATTCAGATTACAGTCTAAGAGTTCTACGATTTAGTTTCTTCCCAAGGAAAAACACATTACTGCACATGAGAACAGAGGGAATGCTTCTGCTATCTAGATATTGGATGACACCGGGAAGATTTAAGGCTCACAAAACATCTGTCACTCGGTTTAGTACAGTTTTTTGAACAAAGCTCAGGCTGCCTTTGAGCTAGTTACCCCTCTCTCCTTCCCAGCCCCTCTCCTTGCATTACACCCCCTGTGTATCTGAAAGGAAATTTAATCCTTATGTTTGGGATGGATTTACTCCTGACTCATCAAAATGCACTTTTGTGAGATCTGATTTTTGACGTGAGCTGGATTCTCTTTCTATCTGCCTCTGAGTCTTTGGATGGAATATCAAGGCTCTGGAGGGTAGGGGATTTAGAGGGAGGAAGAGAGTGATAGATTTTGATCTCTATGGAGCATTTTGTCTGCTTTCCTTCACTTGCTTGTTCTAATCCAAAAGCTTGAGTTTTAAAATATTCACATTTTTTCCTTCTCTGCTCTATCCTACTCCCAGCAACCAGCAGACTTCCATCCTTCCATGGATGATTATTCAATCAGCATGGCTACTTCTGATACTCACAATTCTCCCACACCTTCAAGTCCCTTCCAGTCAAGAAGCATTTATTTAGCACTTACTACTTGTCAAACAGTGTGTTTCTCAGTCAGTGTAACTCTTGTCCATGTCTTCTTGTAAATGCTCCATGGTAGTTTATCCTTAATGTGCTGGGAACCTTCCCCTTGTTCTTTTGATAAGATAAGTGGAGCACTTGGACTTGTCCATCAGTTTTGCTCCAGAGGTTCTCATGGTCTTGTCATACATTGCCTTGATGATGTTTTTCCTATCCCCTTTCATGCTCCAGCTATCATATTTGGCAATGTGTGGCAGACCACATTCTCTCAATTTGCATTTTCCCATTGCCCTTTAGGAAAGTAATCTTCCTAAAATATCATGTGTATTCTTTGCTGCCCCCTTTATTCCCCTTTATGCCCCTCATTTTACAGTATGAAATTTTTTTTATATTTTTAAACATCTTATTCAATGACTTCCCAGTGTCTATAGGATGAAGTCCAAATTTCTTAATGTTGAATTCAAGATCTTTTAATCTAATCTAAATCCCCAGATTTATCTAATACAATTTTCTACATAAGTTTTGCACTACAGTCTCAGTATCTCCAAAATATACTTATATATTCCTGTCTCTTTTCCTTTGCTCATATTGGTCCCTGCTTAAAATTTCCTTTCCATTCATCTCTATTTATCTAAATCTATATATCCATCAAGCCCTGGGTCAGCTCTTCCATAACGCCTTCCTTCTCTATCCCAATCCTCAGTACCTTCTTTTGACCTGAACTCAGGAGTGTGGTGGGCCTAGCTCTCAAGAACTGATAAATTTCAGTGTGAATACTTACACCTCAGGAATTTAAAAATGCTAAAAATCTGGGCTTGATTTATAGTTTTGTTGATTTCTAGACTTAACAAAATGATGGAGAAAATGTTAATAATGCATAATAATCTTTAAAATGTGTCATTTTTTTATCAATTATTAAACATTTACCATCACACCCCTGTTTGAATTTTTGTCCCAGCTCTACCTATTATCTACAATAGTGGTCTCCAACATTCTTTGATTATATGGGAAAAAAATTAGTACATTTTCAATTGGCATATATTAGTTTTTAGTAATCAACTCCGGCTTCTGGCTATGTTTGCCATAGACTAAGGAACAATTATTGAGAGAAATAATTCAGTTCAATACACTAGGCATTTATTAAATGCCTGTTCTGTGCTAGACACTGGGGTAAGCACTATGGTTACAAAAGGTAAAAAAAAAAATTCATGCCTCTTACCATATAATGGATAACATATAAACAAACCTATGCAAAGCAAGGTATATATATTGGATAAATAAGAAAGAATAAAAAATAATACAAGAAAAGAAATATGGATTCATAAGAGAATATGTAAATTAGTGACTAATGCAAGGGACAAGATGTGAGGAGACAAAGACAGAGCCTTGGAATCATGCTCAGGATATGGAAGTAAGAGGAAAGACTTTTATTTGAGGAGCCTTGGATTTCCATGATTTCTGGGGCAAAGCTACGGATACAAACCTTGAGCTCTATGTCAATCCCCACAGAATGATGTCTGCTTTTGGAAGGTAGAAGGACTCCAATGATATCCTGACTAATATAAATTTTTCATTTTGCATAATTCTTGAGATCCATTATTTTCTCTACAGAGAAAGAAGATTGGGGGGGGGGAGGGAGCTATCAGAGACTGGATAGAAACATAATTAGTAGCTAGTAAAAAGTACTTTCTGAATATATTTGTGTGGATCTGTGACATAAAGTTTTACAAGTCCAAATTCTAGTCCTATCTCAAGCAGGTTTAACAACGTTGGAAAGTCACTTACTTCTGGACATCCACTCTGCCCATGAAAGACAATTGTATTTCATTTCTGAGCACTATTTTGTGTGTGTCTGTGTTTGTGTCTGTGTGCGTGTATAGGGGAAAGTTATAGAAGAGGGCAATACACAGAAAGGTACACAATCCATTGGTTTTAAAAATGGGTCATTGATTCCCAAGAGATAAGATGATGCTTTGGTTCAGTGGGTACACAAAAGCAAGTCCTACCATTCCTGGGTACCATTTCACCCTGCTCCAACCCCATTCCAAACTTCATCAGCCCCCTGTCAGGCAAATGAGGGCCGGGCAGGGGTTGTCATTTGTCATCTAAGAATGTGTCAGTTTAGAGTCACAAAGCCCACTGGTATTCACTACTGGCACATACATACACACACATACTCCTTTCTGGCCCCTTTGCTTCTGGGTATTTCCTTCCAACTCAGCTTCTGGGTATTCTCTCATCTTCAAAGGCATCTCTGGATGCTTCTTGCATGATATCAGCTCTTACAGTTTGCCCTGCAAATGAAGCTTGTAAAGCTCCTATAGGGTTGCTTTCCACTGGTTTAGTATTTGCAAATAGTTCTGGAGACAAGGAAGGGATACAAAGAGAAATTCCATTTAAAATAACTGTAGATAATGTAAAATATTTGGGAATCTATTTGCCAAGACAAAGTCAGGAACTAAGTGAACACAACTATAAAACCTTTTCCACACAAATAAAGTCAGATCTAAACAGATGGAAGAATGTCAAGTGCTCATGGGTAGGTTGAGCTAATATAATAAAAACAAGAATTCTACCTAAATGAATCTATTTATTCAGTGCCATACCAATCAAATTGCTAAGAAATAACTTTACAGAGCTAGAAAAAATAACAACAAAGCTCATCTGAAAGAACAAATGGTCAAGAATTTCAAGGGAATTTATGAAAAAAATTGTAACTGAAGGTGGCCTACTTATTCCAGACCTAAAACTATATTATAAAGCAGTGGTCATCAAAACCATTTGGTATTGGCTGAGAAAAAGAGTAATTGATTAGGTTCACAAGACACAATAATCAATGATTATAATAATTAAGTGTTTCATTTAGTTTGATCTAGTGTTTGAACCCAAAGACTCCAGCTTCTGGGATAAGAACTCACTATTTGAGAAAAATTGCTGGAAAAACTGGAAAATAGTGTAGCAGAAGCTGGGCTTTTACCAATGCCTAACACTCTATACCAAGATAAGGTCAAAATGAGTTCATGATTCAGACATAAAGAGTGATACTATAAGCAAATTAGAAGAATAAAAGATAATCTACCTCTCAAATCTATGGACACAGTAAGAATTTGTGACCAAAGAAGAACTAGGATCCGTTATAAAATGCAAAATGGATAATTTTGTTTGTATTAAGTTCAAAAATTTTTGTACAAATAAAACCAATGCAGACGAGATTAGAAGGGAAGCAGAAAATTGGGGGAAATTTTTACATCCAAGAATTCTGATAAAGGCCTCATTTTAAAAATATATAGATAATAGACTCAAATTTGTAAAAATTTAAGCTGTTGTTCAGTTATTTTTCTTTGCAAAGATATTAAAATGCTTTGCCATTTCCTTCTTCATCTTATTCTTTATTTTTTAAATGGACGAGGAAACTCAGGGTTAAGGGACTTTTTGTCCAGTATCACCTAGCTAACAAGTGTCTAGGGTTAGATTTGAACTCACAAATTCCTAATACTACGCCTGACACTCTATCCATTGTACCACTGAGTTGCCCCAGAGTTGTTTGGAACTGGAAGCTCTAACATACCTCTGAAAGAAGCATAGGTTTTTAAAATAAATGATCTGGGTCTAAGCCTTGTCTCTGTCCTTTATTACTCATGACCTCAGGCAATTTATTTGATCTCACTGGGCTTATTCATCTGTGAAATGAAAAGGTTGGACCTGATGTTGGGTTTGGCCCTAAGATCTGATCCTGCTTCAAACTCAGGATCCTATGATTCTCCTCCCCTCCTTCTACTCTCAGATCCTTGAGTGGATGCTAAGTGACCTGGAAGTGTTTAAACTTGATAACCTCTGAAGTTGCTCCCATCTCTGAGATTCTGTGATTTAAATATTTAAATAAAAATTAAAAATTAAATAATTCTGTGATTTAAGTTTTTTTCTTCTTACAAGTAGTTTAGGGTTCAATGTTCACTGGATTCTTTTGTTCCTATGAAGTCACAATTATTTATAATATGGAATATTTAAATAAGTAAAACCAGAAAGACACTATTGTTTTGAGAGGGGAAAATGAACCCAAGTAGAGTCTTTATGAAATTAATAGGAATAAAGCACTCCAGAACTCAATCTATTAGCGAGCATTTATTTAGCCCTTACTACGTATACTCAATACTGTGTAAGAGGGGAATACAAGAAAAAAAAAACAGACCTTTGTGCCCGGCTCAGCTGAAAAAGAGACAAAACTAAAATACATGAAACAAACTTGTACTGATTCAGTTGCAGAAAGAGAAACTTATTTTTGTAGTTTTTCTGAACTGGCGAGAACACAGAGAAATCATGTGGTCCAGTTCCCATCTTTTGAAAGATGAGGAAATTAAAGAAAAGGGACCGTGCTTCTCAGTCTCCATGCACGCAAAGATCTTTCTGGCTGGTGTTTGGGCTTGCCAAGAAGAAAGATAAATGGCTGGTTATGGAATAAGACAAATGGTACAATACTAGTTAGAATCTACATACGCTGGCCACGACAAACCAAAACACATGTTTTGTATCAGAATCCTGGGCAGGGTCTTGGGTTGTAAATTAGTTTAGAATGAAGAATCTGTAAGGGGAGAACACATGCTTAATATTCTGTTTTGTGCTTTCTTCTTTTGGCTCTTTTCTTCAGGGAGCTCAGAATGACTTTTAAATAAAGATTACCTTTTTATCCTGGCAAGCTTGGATGGAAGAAAAATTTCATGTTATGTTTTTGGCTGTAAGGATCCATAGGCTGAAGTTGTTAGAAAAAAACAGGATGTTACTGGTGGAAAAAAAACAACCACCACAACCAGAAATAGATTGCTTGCTTGCCCTATGTAGCCTTTGGCCTTCTCCAGCAGGTCACTTTACCACCAATCAAAAGGTAAGTAAATGAATTGTTTGTTTCTCTCTTCTATTCTTTGATCATCTCTCAATTGGTACCATATTCCAGCCTTGAAAGGGAATGTGCTACTGTGAAAAGGTATTTGATTTGGAGTCAGAGGCCCTGGATTTAAATCCTGATTCGTCTACTTATTGTCTATTTGACCTTGGGCAAGTCAATTAATCCCTTGAAAAATAAAGGAATTGAACTGGATGGCCTTGAAGGACCCTTGCAATTCTTAATCTATGTTCCTAAGGACCACTTGTTCCAGTACTCAAAGCAAATAACAATTTATGTCAAATGAATTGTAAATAATGATTGGATATGGGGGTACAGGGAAAATAAGGATTTGGGGTAGGATTATTTGTCTATGGTCTACCTCTTATTTAATTTGTGGATCATTTAAGCCTAGATTCCTTGGCTTTTTTTCCTACTAACATTTGGTCCTGTCACTTTTCATTTACAAGGCTTCCAAAGGACGTGGGAAAGAAAAAAATAAGTTGATGGGATTTTGGATTTAGAGACCAAAAGTATCTTAAAAGATAACCTAGTCTAGCACACTCATTTTCAAAAAAGGAAACTGAAACTTAGAAAGATTAAGTGATTTGCCAATGTTATATAAGCAACCTTTTTTGCTGTCATTCAGCCATGTGAGATTCTTCATAACTGTTTTTGCAGTTTTCTTGGCAAAGATACTGGAGTAGTTTGCCATTCCTTCTCCAGATCATTTTTCTGATGGATAAGGAAACTGAGGCAAACAGCATTAAATGATTTACCCAAAAGCAAATAGCTGGTAAGTGACTGAGGCCAGATTTGAACCCAGGAAGAAGATTTCCTGACTCCAAGCCCTTGCATTCTATCTACTGCACCGACTAACTGTAATGTAACCTTTACAGTGTCAGGATTTAAATTTAAGTGTTCTGATGTGACATTTAAAGTTCTTTTCACTATTAAACACAAGCCAATTCCATTTCAGTCTCTATAGATCTTATGATTGAGAACATGGAGGCTACTAAAATGATTGTCATGATGCTTTGGGTTAGTTTGGATTTTATTTTCTCCATGCTTTCTTTTTTCACAAATTTGTGAACTAGTCTAGCACTTTTTAATCAACGTGGGGTTGCCCCTTATAAGTCTCATACCAAATTCAAGGAAGTAGGATCCTGCAGTAAAACATAACAAATGCTGATCATCTAATATAGTTAAGAAAAAATGTCAAAATGTGGCATCTAGCAATGGAGTTCTATAACCAATGAGCCCATCTGGAAGAATGAAGTTAAATCTTATGTAAAGACTGTTCATATTGCTCAGCCTTTCCCCTCTCTATCATCGCCAACCTGTTTTAATCCCATTTCTGCCCAAGTATATATCTTATATTATCCCAGTAAGAATTAGCAAGGAGAGTAAAAAAGAGAATGAGGGAAAAATGACAAGTCAACCAGTCACCAAGAATTTCTTAAGCTCTTCCTACATGCCAGGCGTTGTGCTATGTTGAGAATACAAATTTAAAAGCAGTTCCTGGCCTTACAGAGCTTATATTCTAATAGAGGAAGACAACAAAACAGAACTACAAATCATGGGGAGTGGGGAGAAGATAATCACTAGATAAGAAGTCTAAAGTCAAGAGTGAAAGCAGAAGAGGAGAAAGTCGGTCAAGGTAAACATGGCTAACTTGGGCACTTCTTCAAAGTAGTTCTCAGAGGAACTTGCTAATTGGAGGAGGGGGCCCTAGAGGAAGAGGGATCTACTAGAAGGGATATGGCTGCATAAGAAGGGGAGTCTCAGGGTCAGAAGGCAACAGAAAATTCAGGGACATCTTCTAGAGTGGGAAGGAAAAAAAGTAGAAAAGAAAGAAGGAAGGAAGGAAGGAAGGAAGGAAGGAAAGAAGGAAGGATGGATGAAGGGAGGGAAGGAGGGAGGGAAGGAAGGAAGGAAGAAAGGAAAGAAAAGGAAGGAAGGAAGGAAGGAAGGAAGGAAGGAAGGAAGGAAGGAAGGAAGGAAGGAAGGAAGGAAGGGAAGGAAGAAGGGAAGGAAGAAAGGAAGAGGAAAAAAACATTTATTAAGTTTTTCCTATTTGCCAGGCAATGTGCTAAACACTTTACAAATATTAACTCATTTGATCTTTATAGCAACTGGAGGAGTTAAATGCTCTTGTTTCTATGCCTATTTTATAGATGAGAATGTTGAGGCAACAGAAAGAAAATTACTTGAAACACATAATCAATAAGTATCTGAGACTGAATGTGAACTCAGATCTTCCTGATCCTTGATCCAGAGCTCTATTTACTATACCACCAACCTGTTCCTATGCCCTACTTTCTGAGGAACAGTGAAAAAAGTCCAGAGAGTGAAGATTGGAGCTGGAAAAAGAGTGAAAGATGAAGATGATTTGAACACTTCCTCAAAATGGAGATTTTTTTGGAGGACTCATCAAATGAAAGAAAGAGAACATAGAGTTGGAGGGATTTTCCAGGGTGAGAAGGCTTGTGTAGAATGATGGAGAAGTTCAGAGTCAGAAAAAGAACTAGGCAAGGAGGGGCAAAACAAGCTTTGTTTAATCTGCCACATTGGATAGTGAGCTTTATGATGTTTCCTGACTCCTATTTGCCCATGCAAATGTAAACACACACACACGCATACACACATATACATATACATATGTACGTACATAAATATGCATGTAAACACACATCTCTATCAATCTATTTATCTATCTATCATATTTAAGGTATTGCCATTGTCTATATGAACATTTTGGCAGCTGATAAAGGCAGAAAAAAGATTCCGTATAAGAAATATTGAAGGAATATATCCCCTCAGATAAAAATACTTGAAAGACATAGACTGTTCTGAGGATCTGAGATAAAACTGACCCCTCAGATAAATATACTGAGATTTGTTTTAAGACAGATCATTGATTAAATTAAAGATGACTGTAGTACATTGTGATCAGACAGCTCCTTTTATGTATGACTGTTTTAAAGAGTTATGAAGTATTGAGCTGCTAAACTATAAAGCAAATCACTGTTGAGAGCCTTTTCTTAAGAAAATTATACAGGGTGTCCCAAGAGTCTTGTGCAGTTTTAAGTTTTAACAGCTTAAAATTGCACTAAAACCTTTGGGACACCCTGTAAAAGAAATGCCAATTTCAGACCTGACAGGAAGGTAGATGTTTTGTTTGTTTGTTTTACATTATAAATTAGAGTAAGGTCACTAAACACAAAGAAATCCTGATTTGAGACATTAGAATTTACATTATAAATTAGAATCAGGTCACTAAACACAAAGAAATCCTGATTTGAGACATTAGAATTTGCAAGTGGAGGATGAGGTTAGAAGGGAGGCAACTAGAAAAATTAGGAAAGGAAGCTTATAACTCAGGAGATCAGGACAGAAAAGGAAGCTGAAAATGGGAGAAGTTATTTGTATAAAAGATAATGACCCAAGGTGCCAGGAGCTGGGATTACAGGGAGATGCTATAGCTGTTTTGCTAGGAGATGTTAGAAAGAGGTGTTGTTTTATTGAGAGCTGATTGGATGGAGAAAGGTTAAGTCATCTGTGAGAACTGACTACAGTTTGACAAGATCTAACTGGAGGAAAGCACAATCCTCAAATACCTGAAGAGCTACCTGCCCTTTAGTGCCATTTTCGCTCATGAAAAGAGAAACACCTGAACAGTATAGAGCTCCTTGCTGACCTCTAAAGCTTCAGAAAGGGGAGGGGAAAGGGAAATATAACGATTTTAGCTATCTGGATTTAGTTTGCTAAAAGTTCTATTTTCTTAGAACCCTATTAAGGGTGGCAATATAATAGAAAGACTTGACATGACTTCATCAGCCCAAGATCTGCACAGAAGTAGCTTTGCTCAGCAACAGAAAGAAAGCAGATAGCAGGAAAGTGACTGCCCAATTAGTGACTCAATGTGCAGACTGTATCCAAGGTCATGAATTGCCCGGGCATATAATTCTTTCCTAGCTTTAGCTAAGTGTGTGCCCACTGTCCCCCCCACAGACATCGTGTGCATTAGTGTGAGAGCATAATCAAGTTTTATAGTTGGCATATTTTGATTATTCCTGCTTTTCCCTTCTACTAAGTTAATTATGATTATTCCTGTTCTTGCTTTCTATTAAAGGAACAGTATGATTATTCCTGGTTTTGCTTTCTATTGAGTAAATATAATTATTGTTGTTTTTGCCTTCTTTACATATTTAAGAGCCAATGATTTTGCTATGACTGATTTATGTATAAATAGGAAGCATATCTGCTGTGGTGCAGGGATTATAGTGGTGAATAGCAGGAATATATTCTGTCCATTTAGGGTTGCTCCCAGGACTATGATAACGTCATGGTTGCCTTCTGGGGACTCCATTCTAATCTATAGGAGTGGATTCAGATGAGTCAAGGAAATAAGTCCCAATCCATAAATAGAGAAAGCTGGGAAAGAGTTATGATAGTTGCCACTCCTAAGCTATATAAACAAATTATCTTCTTCACTCCAGTCATCCTCTCCTTTTCCCTTCATCTTCTCAGATTTAGTTTTTCTAAATATACCTATCAAACACAACAGACTTTTTAAGAATAATTATGCCAGAATTTTAACCACTCATGTCATGCAAAGAAGAAATCAAGTAATCAGTCATTTTTGAGGGAAAGACTAGAAATCCTTGGGGAAAAAAATGCCTTTTCTTATCCTTTCCTTCAATTTTCCCCACAGGATTTTGCTTTCTGTTGCTAATCTGTGCAGCAGTACAATATAAGGCAAAAACATTTACTCTGAAGCCAGAGCACTTGGATTCAAATTCTACATACCTATTTTAAGTTGGGCAAGTTATTTAGCCTCCCTGGGATTGAGTTTTCTCATCTAAAATATGAAAGGATTAGATAAGGTTGTCTCTGAGGCTCCTTCCAGATCTACATTTGTGGCATTTAACTGACACTCACCACCATCCTTGTATTTTCTAAATTACTTTGATTATTTTCACTGTGTGCTACTTTCAAAATACTCTGAAAAGCACATGAGTTCTTCTTTGTATTTAGACTCTCCAGCAAAATAAATTATTCTATCACCTTGCCAAATTTGTCTCTACAACTAGAATTGTTATTTCTTTCTTTCCTTTCTTCTTTCTTTCTTGCCTTCTTTTTCTTTCTTCTTTCTCTCTTCTTCCTTCTCTCCCTCCCTTTCATTTTCCTTTCTTTTCCTAGGATTTCAATATCAGTAGGTCTCTCAGACATGATGAGATAATAAGCATCATTTGATCTATCATAGTCTAATACCCTGGAGTTTCGATCAAGGTGTTTTCTTAAGTAGAACAATAGTCTCTCTTTACCCACCTATCTGGAGCCAAAACTATGGCTCATATTGAATAGAATCGGGGTTTAAAATTTTGTTTCAAAAACTTGCCTTTTGTACTCAAGGGATATGAAAGCGATTTGCTAAACCATGAGTCAGATGTTGGGAGGAGGGAACTGTGTAGACAGACAAAGCAGCCATTATATGCTCAGAAATTTCCCTCATGCAGCTTTGGACATTTGAACCTATTCCATTGAGGGGAAGTGACCAGGGCAGTGGGGTGATTCCTAGTTCTTTTTGAAGAATGCCATGGGATCTTTAACTCCCCCCAAGGGACAAACAGAAGGAACCTTGATTTAATGTCTCCTTTGTGCCAGGGGTAGCATTATTAGATTACCCATTCTCGTCCTTACCCAGTTGCATAATGGTAGCCCAGTTCCTATGTGTAATCTGGCTGACCGTGACACCCCATTTCATTTTATATCTTGGTTAGAGAGATTTGGGACAGTTAGCTTTCCCAAGTCAGCAGGGATACAGAAAGTTGGCAAGTCTAGGGTCTAATGACTCTGAGGTAAGAGCTTCTCTGTTCTTTGAACAAAACTCTCCCTCCTTGCCTCCCTCCTTCTCTCTCTCTCTCCTTCTTTCTCTTTCTCGCCCTCCTTCTCTCTGTCTCTCTCTCTCTTTTCTCCTCTCTCACAGACATTCCTTCTGAGGTAATAGTAAAGAGGGAAATAATCTCATCTCATCTCTATACCTCAGTTCCTCTTTTAAAATCAGAAACTATAAGAGTTCTTAGGGAATCATCTGGTTCAGCCCCATACCCTTTCACTTTATGGATGAGACCCCCAAGAGCTGAAGTTTTTCCAAAGCCAAATAGTTAACTATCAATTCATTGAATTTTTAAAAATTTGATCTTAGATTTAGATCTAAAAGGAATTTTAGAAACCATTGAACTTCCTCTCTCTCACTCCCCTCTCCGTTCTCATTTTATACTCCAGCAAACTAAATTATAGAAGTTAGGTATCTTGTGTAATGTCACTCGGCTGATAAATGTCTGTGTGAAGATGTGGACTGATGTCTTTCTGGTTCTCAGTCCAATGCTTTCTTCTCTACACCATGCTGGGAAAAGAGGAAATGAAAACCCCATAAACTCCACTTTCCTCTTCTACCTGTCATCCCTACCACAAAATCATGGAGTTAGAAGTAGAAAGAACTTTATAGATCTACCCCAATACCTTTATTTTACAAATGAGGAAATGGAAGCACCATGATGGTAAGTGATTTGCCCACAATCTTGCCAAGCTAGCCATTGTCTGAAGTGGAATTCAAACGAAGTCTTCCTACTCTAGGTCTAATTACACCATGTGGTTTCTATATATCTTGTGAATGTTTGAACTAAGATCTGGAATCCTAGATGAGAAAATAAAAGGAACTACCTTCATTCAACATAGCCACTGAGCTCGAAAAGTGCCTACCTGGGGAAGGCAGGGACGGATAATACTATACTTGTGCAGTCAGGTTCTCATCTATGCGTGTCTGGACTATTACAATATAGCCTTCTGGCTGGTCTCTCTGTTATGTCTTCCCCCACTCTAGTCCATCTTCCATTTAGCTGCTTAAGTGATTTTCCTGCAGCACAAATCCAACTGTATCACACACCTCTCATCCATCCCACCACTACTTAATAAGCTCTAATGGCTCCCTGACACCTCAAGGATCAAATAGAAAATCCTTTTTGAAGTTCAAAGTCTTTCATAACCCAGACCCAATCTCTCACCTTTACAACTTTCTTAAAATTTACACCCTCCCTCCCACACTAATTCTTCTATTCAGTGATACCAGATTCCTGGTTATCTCTCAAACAAGATGTTCTGCCTCTGGGCTCCAAGCCCAATTTACTCGCTGTCCCTTGTGTGTGAAATGTTCCTCTTCTTCATCTTCCTGTCCTGGCTTCCCTGACTTCCTTCAACTAAAATCCCAACATTTCTTAATTCTATAGTCTTCCCTCTGTTGATTATTTCTGATTTATCCTCTATAGAGTTTATTTGGTCACAACTGTTTTCATGTGGTCTCCCCCAATAGATTTTGAATTCCTGAAGGGTCTTTGTTTGTATCTCCAGCATTTAGCACAGTGTCTGGCACATAGTTGGTGCTTAATAAATGTTTACTGTCTGGTTGACTTTTCTCAAATATTACCTCCATAAATGGCACCATATTTTCAAACTAAATTCACTAGCAATAACCTATGCAGATAGGTCACCTTCACCCCCCCCAAAAAAAAAGTCATCTTCATCTCCCTTTCAATATCCTAGTGATGAAAAGCCATTTATTTCACCTGATGTTTTACTCTCCTAAGAAAATCACCATTAGATGAACTTGGCATTTTCTGCAAGTTTATGGCCCTAGGTTCAAATGTTCACTTGTCTGAAAAGACAATTCTGAAAGTCATTAGAGTAGCATTGATCTTTTATTTGACTAATGAAATTGGGGCACTTTAAATGGGTTAAAAGTCAGTAAAAAGGGCAATTAGGTGGCGCAGTGGATAGAGAACCATCCCTGAAGTCAGGAGGACATGAGTTCAAATTTGGCCTCAGATACTTAACACTTCCTGACTGGGTGACCCTGGGCAAGTCATTTAATCCCAATTGCCCCAGAAAAATAAATAAATAAATAAATAAGTCAGCAAAAGATGGCATAAAATAGTCCTTCAAAGGAAAGCCAAAAAACAGTGAGGCTGAGCTGCTGTGGAAAGAGAAGGAATTACTACGTTCCTTCATGTTACCTTGGAAGCCTACTTAATTCATTAACCTGTAGATTCATTTTAATGACTCATCTTTTTAATTGCTCCTTCCTACCAGTCAACACAAAAGACTTTGCAGATATTGGCCCATTCCAACCCTAAATTACTTCTGAGTAACTTGAATCACTCCTAAAAGTTCTCAAAGTCTACAGACATGAATTTGAGAAATTGCTTATTATGTAGGTATCACATTGTCCTGTTGATCTGAAAGAATAAATGGACTTTCCAAAGATGTGTAATTTACAACTAGGAAAGGAGAGTCACAATAAGGTGGTCTTGCCCAGTACACCAAAATTCATTCAAATGGCACAAAAATGTATATTAGGTGAGTTTCTGCAACCTTTCTCCTTTCTGCTACCACAATGTCGCAGGTCCCTATAATAGAAGTAAGTTTCCTAAATCTTTTGCATTTTTATTAATAGGAAAATATCCTAGGATTTCTTCCCTTCATGGGAAAGTATTTCAAGCTTCTGCTACTCTCTCCTCCTTTGACTTGAGGGAATTATTTAGTACTATATGGCTAGATGACAATTTTGGGGAAAAGAAGGACAAGGGAAGGTTCATGTACTGAAGGCTTTTTATGAATCAAAAGTATGCTATTTCACTTTATTAAGCTAACTGACTAAAGTGAGAGTCATTTTGTCCAGCAAAAGCAAGGCAATAGTTCTGCTATAATCAACCTTGGTCATATCTAGTGAATTGTATTTAATTATGGACAATACATTTGAGAAAACTCAATTCAAGCTGGAGCACATCTGGAAGAAGGCAACTAGAATTTATGTCAAGATGGTGAAATGAGCAGTTGCTTTTCAGCAAAACTCCTTCCTCTGCCCCCTCAAAATAAGAAATGTGCCAAATACAGAAATTAAAATTATGAGAAGAGAATAAACAATTGTACCCTTTGTAAACGTTTCTGAAATGATAGCACAAGGGTGCATGAAGCACAAATTCCCTTTAATGATGCTTATACCATCCTATATTCAACAGGACTGATGCTAACTAAGCTGCATTTTAACCTTGGCATCTTCTATCCTTTCCCCTCTAAGAAATGCCCCAATCTAATCCCTCAGCCTTTCCCTTTCCAGGAGAACATTAAACTTGTTTAGTCCCATGATAGAAAGAGTGGATACTTGGGGAGAAGGCAGAGAAGTACAAAACCAGATTAGGGGCTGTAGTGGGCGATTTCATTCCTGAGGGAACAAGCTGGGATAAAAATCTAGCAATAGTTATTTTCCAAATGAATTTTTTTCAAGTGTTTTTTTTTTTATATTCTTAACAAAGTACAAGTAAAACAAGCATTTTCATATACAAGGTAAAGCAGATATTGGGGACTAGAAATGGAACCATGAATTTCTAGTGTATACAGCTTGATTTTTTTTTATAAGTATATGATATACTGAATGTTACTTCAAAAACTGGCCTACTGGGGCAGCTAGGTGGCTCAATGGATAGAGCATCAGCCCTGAAGTCCGGAGGACCTGAGTTCAAATCTTACCTCAAATACTAAACACTTCCCGACTTTATTACTTAACCCCAATTGCCTCAGCAAAACAAAACAAAACAAAACAAAAAACTGGACTACTTATTTGTGTTTCCTTCTGTTTGTTTTAAAAGTTCTCCAATAATTTTTTAAATAGCTTTTTATTTTTCAAAATAAATGCAAAGATAATTTTCAACATTTACTCTTGCTAAACTTTGTATTCCAAAATTTTCTCCCTCCCTTCCCACCTCTCCCTTCCCCTAGAGAGCAAGTAATCCGATATAGGTTAAATATGTGCAATTCTTTTAAACATATTTCCACATATATCATGCTGTAAAAAAATCAGGTTAAAAGGGAAAAAATGAAAAAGAAAAACTTTATCTTCTCTTTCTCCTCCTCCTCCTCCTTCTTTGTCTATATTATTGCCTTCCAAATCTTCCCCCCGCAAAAAAAAGGAAAAAAAGCACAACAGAAAAAATAAAATCATTGTAACAAATGAATACAGTCCAGCAAAACAAGTCCATCAAATGATCATATGTGAAAATATATTTCTTATTCTGTACCTTGAGACAATCATCTCTCTGTCAGAGGAGAGTATCATAATTTATCATTGGTCTTCTGGCAATTGTGATTGATCATTACAAAAATGTTTGCAAATCTTTCAAAGTAGTTTATCTTTACAATATTTTTTTATCTTATAAATTGTTCTCCTGTTTCTGCCCACTTCATTCTGTACCAATTTATACAAATATTCCCAGTTTCTCTGAAGCCATGCCTTTCATCTTTTCTTACAGCACAATAATATTACATTATATTCATATACCATAATTTGTCCAGTCATTCCTTAATTGATGGGCATCTCCTTAGTTTTCAATTTTTACCACCCCAAAGAGCTGCTATAGAAATTTTTATACACATGAATTTTTTTCCTCTTTTTAAAAAAATCTCTTTGTGTAAGTCTAGTAATAGTGTCTCTGGGTCAAAGGAAAGAGACAGCATAGTAAAACTAAGGTATACTTGCAAATTTATTTTCAGAATATCCAGACCAGGGGAAGCTAGTTAGTATAGTGAATAGAAAACCAGTCCTGAAATCAGGAAGACGACCTGAGTTCAAATTTGACCTCAAACTCAACACTTCCTAGCTATGTGACCCTGGGCAAGTCACTTAACCCTAACTGCCTCAGAGGGGAAAAAAACAAAACAGAATAGCCAGACCAATTCACAATTCCATTAATTTTATTAATGGATTGGGAAATGAATGTAAACTGTTTGCATTTTTGTTTTTCTTCCCGGGCTATTTCTACCTTCTGAATCCAATTCTTCCTGTGCAGCAAGAGAACTGTTCGATTCTGCACCCATATATTGTGTCTAGGATATACTGCGACATATTTAACATATATAGGACTGCTTGCCATCTAGGGGAGGGGGTGGAGGGAGAGAGGGGAAAAATCGGAACAGAAGTGAGTGCAAGGGATAATGTTGTAAAAAATTACCCTGGCATGGGTTCTGTCAATAAAAAGTTATTATAATAAAAAAAATAAAATAAAACTTTATTAGTGGATTATTAGTCTGCTTGTCTCCCCATAGACTACAGCATTTGCCATTTTTCCTTTTTTGTTTTCTTCGCTGATTTGATTGGCATAAGGGAGAATCTTCAAGTTGTTTTAATTTTCATTTCTTTAATAATCAGTGATTTCTTCACATATCTGTTTCTTAGAGTTCAGGGGTCCCCAAAAAGGTTGAGGTTCCAAACCTGTGTCATGATGTATCTCAAAAGAATTTGCAGACTTGGACCTATCTCCAAGTCAAGGGGCAAAGTTTATTATAATTGTAATGCCAATTAAAGTGCTCTAAGTTCCAAAAGAAGTTAGCAAAAAAACAGGGGCAAGGAGATAAATTTATAGGAAAAAGTTAGAGAACCCAGGTGCTCATGTCACTGATGTACTAATTTTATGTCTTAGAGGTGGAGTTGAGGAGTGATCTGGTTCTGACTTTGTGTGCAGGGACAGTAACCATAATTCTCTGGGCAGAGTTCATGGGGAACTTTCTGGAGGTAAAGCCTGAAACACCACTTGGTTAAGTGGTAAATGCCCAATTTTGTTCTAGCCTGCATCAACTTTAAGCACCTCGTTATTGTTGCTCATTATTCTGAAAAATTCTGTTATCACTGACTATCAAGCTGTTATGTAACAGCCAGCAATATTTATAGCCATAGGATCCTTGTCATATAGAATAAACTGGGGTGGGATAATCTAGGGGAAGAAATATATTATTTCCAACTACATCATTCCCAAGGCCAGGTAGCCTTCAGATTACTGCTACATCTTCCCTAAAAGCTACACCATATCATGTTGATAACTTGGATTTCTTTCTTTGAAAACTGACTCATTATATCCTTTGAATACTTTATTGGAAATAGACACTTACATAGTTCTTACTATGTGCAGAGTACATTATAAATGTTTCATTTGGACCTCTCAACAACCTTGTGAGATAAATTCTGTTATTATTACCATTTTAAAATTGAGCAAACTGAGACAATCAGGGGGTCACAGAACTAGTAAGTATCTGATGCCAGAACTGAACTCATGTCTTCCTGACTCCAAGTCCAGTACTCTAACTATTTTGCTACTTAGTTGCCTGTCTCTTGCATATATATATACATATGCACACATGTATGTATATATGTGTACATATACATATATATTTGAATTTATTTTATGTATTTTGGGTATGAGACTTTTATCAGAGAAATTTGCTACTAAGATTTTCTCCATTTATCTGTTTCTTCTAAATTTAGCTGCATCAATTTTGTTTGAGAAAATTTTTATGTAATAAAAATTGCATTTTATCCTGTCTCTTTTATTTTGTCATGAATTCTTGCCCTATCAAAAGCTGCAAAAAAATATTTCTTTACTTGCCCTTCTAATTTGTTAATTTTTTATTTATTTATATTGATGTCATTTGGTAATCTATCAAGCAATAATATTTATTAAGCACCTACTATGTGCCAGACAGTATGCTGAGCACTGGATATATAAAAAAAAAGTCTCCTCAAAGAGATTACAATTCATTTGAAGCTTCTCTTGGTATATAGTATGAGTGCTGGTCTAAACCTAATTTCTTTCAGACTGTTTTCCACTTTTCCCCGAAAAGTTTTTTTTTTTCCCTCCAAATAATGGTCCCTTACCTTTTTCCTCTAGTCTTTTGTCCAGGATATCCTTAAATTCATAAAAATATATTTATTATTGATATTGTATTCTGTTTATTAATATTCGCAGTCTTTGAATTTATTTTAACATTACGCTACTATGCAAGTTTGTTTTTGCATATTGTTTGATTAATCTTTTCATTGTTTGACCTCTTTATTTTTTAAATAGTACCAAATAGTTCTTATGATTATTGTTTTCTAGTGTAGTTTGAGATATAAAGCTGTTAGGTACTTTTCCTTTTCATTTTTTTGTTCATTATTTTCCTTGAGATTCTTGACCAAATTTTGTTCCTCCAGAAAGATGTTGTTATTATTTTGTTCTAGTTCCTTAAAATAATCATTTGGTAATTTGATAAGTATGGCACTGAATAAATGAATTACTTTAGGTATCATATCAGTGTAGTCTAGCTGTTAAAACTCATATTGTTCCAGTTGTTTAGATTTGTAGTTTTGTTATTGTGTTCTTATAATTCTTGTGTCTTTATAAGTAGATTAGTTAGTTTTGTGGAATTTTTCTTCCTATCTCTTCCAGCTGAGTTTTGTTGATAACATTTAATTTACAGATAAGTTCATTGATATGTCTTTATTTTAAATCCTATATGTTGTTGAAATGTTAATTTACTTAGCTTTTTAATTTTGTTCTATTATTTCATATATTCTCTATCTGCCCCCCATATCTGGAATATTCTCTCTCCTCATCTCCTTCCCTACTTGTTGTCTCTCCCATAATGTGGTAATCTTTTTAAGGGCAAGAATTATCTTTTGCCTTTCCGTGGATTGCTAATGCTTAACACATAGTAAATGCTTTAACAAGTTTATTAGCTGAGATATTTTTGTGACTTTGGGGAATCATTGATTTTTATTTGATCCATATAAATTTTTAGAGAGTTCATTACTTGAGTAAGATTTTATATCTTCTATATTAGGCTGTTTATCTTCCATTTCTTCTAAGGCTCTCATTTAATTCACAGAAGTTTTTTGTCCTGAAACATTCCATCTACTTCCCATCAGAAAGAAGGACTTAAAATACAGAATGATACATACTTTTGGACATGGTCAACATAGGAATTTGTTTTGTCAAACCAAGAATATTTGTTGTAAGGTATTTAGTTGTCATTTTTGGGGATATAGGAGCAGAAGGAGAGAAGGATCATAAATGCTTTAAAAATAAACAAAATGTTTAAATAAAGTAATCCTTTTATTATCTAATCTCTTCCAGGAATTCTAATAGATCTTATGGTCAAGCCATACTTCTATCTGAGACTCTGCTTATAGTCTTTGTGTAGTTACCTTTTTCCTCTAGTCTTTTGTCCTGGATATCCTTAAATTCATAAAAATCTCTTTATTATTGATATTGTATTCTGTTTATTAATATTTTTAGCTTTACTTCACATTGGGATTTTTTGTCAAGGCCAGGTTCTGTCTGTTCCTGTTTCTCTGTATTTCTGTATATAAAGATGAAATAGTGGCCCCTTTCTGGAGTTCTGCTTTTGGCCCTCTTATCTCTAGAAGTGTGTCTGCTGTATATCAAACACTGGCAGGTGTTGAGCTTTTTTATTTCTCCCAGATACAAAGGACTCATCTCTTTGACATGATCCGTAGTAGCTTGAGTCAACCAACTTTCAGAGCCCTCAAAGCAGGTAAATTCATCTAATTCTTTAGAGCTTTGATACTTTGGTCCAAAGCTTTGAGGATATTTATCTTTGCTGGGACCTCCTTGCTCTACCATTCTGGTCTTTTGATTCCCAAATCAGAGCATACTTTATTCCACAGCTAATAAATGTGTGAGGTAGAATTTGAATCTCTGGACTTCGATTCAGGAAGATCTGATTTCAAATCTTACCTCACCCAGTTATTAGCTATGTGATTCTAGGCAATTCACTTAACTTGACTTTTTCTTGGTTTCCTGACATGTAAAGTGAGGGGATTGTATTCAATAGCCTCTAAAGCCGTGGTTCTCAAAGTATGGTCTAGAGAATCCTGGGGATCTCTGAAACCCTTTTACAAGGTCTACAAATTCAAAAATAGTTTTTATTTCCAGTATGGTAAATGTCTATAAATATAATACAGATAAACAAAAAGGCTTTGGAGAGATCCTCAATAATTTTTAATAGGATAAAGATACTGAAAACAAAAGTTTGAGAACCACTACTCTAAAGTTTCTTCCTAAACCTAAACATATTCAATAATCTGTCTAGAATCTTCAGAAAAAGATGCTAGAGAAAGTACATATGGAGTCTAAACAAGCCAAAGAAATGGAAAATAAGATGTGCAGAGGTTATTTAAATGCCCTAGGCCTTACACAATAACTTAAAATGCTTAATTGCTGTAGTTTAGAAATAATTAAAGAAAATTGACCCCCAAACAGTGGAAACAGAGGTCAAGGTACAGATGGCTAGAATCCACTGATGAATAACAAAGAGGAAAACTCAAGTTTTTTGTTTTTTGTTTTTTAGCAAGAAATTTTAGTGATCAAAATTCAATATATCTTTGCAAAACATAAAATATTTGAGGCATTCAAGTAAAATGTCATTAGCTTTCTGGGAAAATCCACTACAAGAGTGTTAGAAACACACTCTTGATAGTGAAAATCAGATATAAAGGAAATTTTATTAAAGAAACATCTTAAGGAATCGTCTTAATATTTCTGGCCCAGAAGACTCCTCTTTGGGAAAAGGGAGCCCTGAGTCAGAAATGGGAGAAGCTTTATACTTGTTAGTTTGGTGTAGTCCCTTCCTTCAGAAATCAGATTGGTCCATTCTCTTCCAGGTAACAATCTTTCTGATAAGCCCACCATATGTTTCTCTCTAAATATGTATAAACATGTTCCCACTCCCTCATCATATATCCCATGTTCAAAAATGGCAGAAAATTACTCCTACAGTTTAGGTTGTTTTAATATTCAATTAGCTTAATTGAACAGTTGCAATAGTTATTTAGTCAAGTCAGGCCATTGACTGCAACTAGTTTGGGCTGGATCTGCTATTTTCTTAAGTTTGTGGTTTTCTCAAATCACAACTCTCTCTGATTGGCTGAATCCATCTGTGCCTTCCTAACTCCCCAATTCTTTGTTTGTTCAAGGTTTCTATTGATCACTTAATTGTTTTGTGTAATCTTAACCTTCCTTAACCTCTCACATTAAGAAAATCTCTTGGTCAGTGGCCCTCATATCCTACACTATCTTGAAGTTTGCAACACTCTGTGGAAACCCAACTTTTCAGTATTTCTCACAAGAGCTTTGTCTATGAGTTCCAAAAAGCAAGGAAATTCAGGTTAATCGTTAAAATATCATGTAGTATAAATCTGGGCCTAATCATCAACTAAAATTGACTTTCAACAATAGAAAGGAATTTTAATTATTTAAATGGAATAAGATATGTGACTTTGACGTTGTTGTTCAGTTATTTTAGTTGTGTTCAACACTTTGTGGCCCCATTTGGACAAAGCTACTGTTTTGCCATTTTCTTTTCCAGCTCATTTGACAGGTGAAGAAACTGAGTCAAAGAGGATGACTCAAAGGTAACACAGCTACTAGGTGCCTGAGGCCATATTTGAACTCAGGGAGAAGAGTCCCTGAAAGCAGGGCCTTGTATTCTGTCTACTGAACTACCTTTCTGTCCTTATAGCAGTGAGAAATGGAAAGATTATTGTTATGATATTCCCCAAAGCAAACAAAATTGCCAAAATAAGAGATCCTATAAATCTGAGCCTAATCCTCAATTAAAATAAAATAGTTTCAACAATAAGAAAGAATTTGGGTTTCTTAAATGAAATGAAATGTGAATCATATATCTTGCAAACATTTACAACCAAAGAAGCACAAGAAAATTAATACAGTTAAAAAGAAAAGGATAAGAAATTAAATGAAGGTATCAGCATAATAAAGTAGAAAGAGAGATGTATTTGCAGTCAGAGGACTGAGCTTAAATCTTGCGTCAGACACTTTCTACCTTCTGGGCCCTGGGTGCATTATTTAACTTCTGTGGGCCCCAGTTTCCTCATCTGTAGAATGAAAGCACTGACCTCAAAGGTCTTTTCTGCCTTTAAAATCCATGATCCTATGATCTATGATCTCATTCTTCTTGGCAAGAATAGGCTTTTGTTTTAAAAAATTAAAATTAAAACCTTTCCCACTGTGTAAGAGCCAAGAGGAGAACAATGAATGAACATCTAAACAAACTAGAAGAGTAATAAGTACCTAATAACTAAAAACCATATCAGCAGTTGGGGGAAGAGAAATCAACATGAAAGAAGTTGCTGGTGAGAGAAAGGAAGCTCAAAAAAGGAGCCAGAAAGGCAATCCTACCTTGAGTAGAGAGAAAGTAATTCTTCAGTTTCTCCACTAGGTTAGAGGGCTAAGGAAGATAGTAAATTAAGAGCAGAAAGAGAGAAGAGGAATAGTGGTAATCAAATCTCCTCTTTTAAGGGGAAAGAATGGGGGAAAATTTAATTCTATTGCAAGACAGTTAGTAAAAGTGATGGGACTCTCACTATGAGTTTCATTTGAATTGGGGGGAGAGGATACCTTCTCTAAGCAAGCATCATATTTTGCAGGATCATATCCCAATCAGTTAGTCAATAAGCAGTTAATGAGCACTTGCAATCCCCAGGGATCGTTCTGATTAAGCATAGTCCTAGTTCCAAGTCCAAAATCCTTTTTGGGTTTGAATCTCCAGGCCCTCTGGCTTTTCGAAGATTCCCTACCCCTTTCCTAGACTACCTTCTTGCAATTCTGGCTCTTAGGTCAACATGAATCAAACTCAGTCTGAATGTACCTAAAACTGAGAAAGACAAACAAAAGTTTTCATCTAGTTGTAGGTATTCTCCACTCCAGTATATTTCCCTATTAGTAGGTTTAACAGGGCAAGTCCCCATACCAGAGCTGTAGCTCTCACCTGTTTGTTCCTTTTTCATGTTTTCAAGGATTTCCTCAATATATTTATAAACCATTCTTGTAAAACTTATGCAAATACGAAAAACTATATGTATGGTTATGTAGTTTCTGTCTTCCTCTTGAGTTTCTCCAGTATTAATATTACTATGATTTTTTCCATGCTTTTGGAATATTCTGATGAACTTATAACAGACTTTCTGACATAAGATCAGAATAGGAAGATGGAGTTTTCTACCACAATTTTTTTAAAGGTCTTGAGAGAAAGAAGGGGAGGGGACACACTGAGAGGAGGATGGCGATGGTCTTCTCTCTCCTATGTCCACTCCCAACACAGTTGAAGCAGCTGTGACAGCAGTGACAGCTGCAATAACCATGTTATCAGTTCCTCTCCTCAATCCCAGGCTTCCCAAGAAGCTAAAGAGGTAAAAAACTAAAAGGAGAAGCAGAAAGGTATAAAACTGCATTTTTAATCATGGGGTCTTGCTCAGGGGGTTTTAGAGGTATGCTGAAGTTAAGTCACATAGAGAGAAAGTCAATTGTTAAATTTTTGTGTGAGCATTCTCACTATGGAATTCAGCAAATTCTACAGATCCAGTCTTGATTTATTGTTTTGTTGATTGTCCACATTTACAAAAGCAATGGAGAAAATGTTAATAATTAAAATGAAACATAAAAGTGTATCCTATATATACTTTTCACACAGCAAAAACCCAAACTGGGTTTTTGTTGGTGGTGAGTTTTTTCCCTAGCAAGTTTCCAGCACATTATTGAGTGCCTTGTATGGGAAGTAAAAATAAATGCATAGAAAGTAGTAATCCTTATGTTCTTCTTTAAGGACAGCTAAGGACACAGATGTGAAATGGATAGAGTATCAGGACCACAGTCAAGAAGACTTAAATTCAAATCTGGCCTCAGACACTGGCTGTGTGACCCTGAACAAATCCCTTAACCTGTTTGCTTCTATAAAATGAGCTGGAGAAAGAAATGGCAAGTCACTCCAGTATCTCTACCAAGAAAACCCCAAATAGTGTAATGGAAAGTTAGGTATGACCCCAAAACAACTTAACAACAACAAAAAAATGTTCTTCTCTTGCTTTATTTCAACTGGATATAACTAATACACATTTCTAAGCATGTTGCTAGCTGTGTAACTCTGAGGAAAATCATTGTCCTCAGTTTGCCTCAGTTTCCACAACTGTATGATGAGAAAATCTACCTCCCAAGATTGTTGTGAGAATCAAGTAAGCTGAGGAGTCCAGAATTTCAGTGCACTAAACCAAAATGGTTGAGTCCTGGACTAACAGATTGAGTGTGGGGAGTAGGAGGGAGAGAGTAGAATAAACCAGCATACTCCTGAAGTGGAGCAAGTCAAAATTCCCTCGCAAATGAGAATAGAATTAAGCCATAAGTAGGCTTTTAGAGATAAAGATGTGTACATTCACACAGAGATACAGATTAGATAGATAAATAGATAGGTAGATAAGACTTATTTGTGAATTCAAGGTCCAATGTGTTTTAAGATTAGCGTATATGTATACTGAATAAGTTTGTTAATTTTGTGAATATTATGCTTTATCATGCCATATTTGTTAAACAAAATTTACATGAAACAAAATTATAAATTTCATTTAATCTGCAGTAATTGCAGATTAACATTCATTAACCTAACATTCAAAATTTCATGGAATTCATGGCAAAATCCACAACACAACCTTTGAGAAGAACCACTGGTCTATACCACAGATAGTCTTCATTCACTTAATTGTATTCCCCTGGGAGTTTCTGTCAATTTGAGTCCTGAGCTTTTGTTGTAATCCAACTAACCTGACTTATCAAAAAATAATAGCATATGTAAGCATAATAAAATGTAGTAGCTGAGGAGAAGGGGAGAGAGAGAGAGAGAAACAAAGAAAAACAGAGAGACAGAGAGAGAAACAGAAAAAGATAGAGACACAGAGGGAGAGATGGAGAGAGGAAGACAGAGACAGATAGAGAGAGACAGAGAGAGACAGACAGAAACAGAGACAGACAGAGGGGGGGAAGGAGAAAGAGGGAGAGACAGACACACACACAGAAAGAGACAGACAGACAGAGATGGAGAGAGACAGAAAGAGAGGGAGGGAGAGAGGGATAGACAGAGAGACAGACACAAAGACACAGAGACAGAGAGAGGGAGGGAGGAAAGGAAAGACAGAGACAGAGAGACAGACAGAGAGAGACTGAGAGAGGAAGAAGAAGAAAAAGAAAAAAAGGAGGAGGAGGAAGAGGAGAAGGAGGAGAAGAGGGAAGAGAAAGGGGAAGAAAGGGAAAGACAGAGAAGAGGGAGGGAGACGGAGACAGAAACAGAGACAGACAGTGAGGGAGGAGAGAGAAAGGGGGAGGGGGAAAGAGAGAGACAGAGAGAGTAGTACATTTTAAAGCATTAAATAAATATTCTTGTTCATGTTCTTAGATAGTTTCATTGCATAGAGTCTAGTACTAGGAATCAAGTAGATCTGAAATCAAATCCTACCTCAGACACTTTCTAATTGTGTTGATCCTGCACAAATCAATCTTCAGTCTTGTCATCTATAAAATGGGAACAATAATAGCACTTATCTCACAGGGTTATTGTGAGGATCAAATGAGTTTACACATATAAAGCATTGATAAACCTCAAAGAGCTATGTAAATTCTATCTATTCTTGTTGCTACTACTATTGAAGAGAATGTTGACTTCTGACTCGGTGCTGGTCAGTGCTGCAAATCTCAAGATCCCCCTCGAGATAACATGACCCATTGAACACCAAAGCCAAGGGCCAATTCCAATCCCTTTATCGTTATACAGAGCTAGTGCCCTGTCTCTGCTCCTGACTAGAAGGCCATGATCATCTCATTAATCTAGGCTGTGATCTGCATGGATTTATACAATTAGGTTTTTGACTCAGCCCCTGCCTGGAGCCTCCACCTCTTCTCTCCCATCCTATATTTCAGTAGACTAATCACATGAGCATTGCATCAGTGAATCAGCTCACACAAGCAAGACTCTCTGTAGCTGTTTGCTTCTGCCAATGAAACAAAAGGAAACCTGGGAAGATTCTAATGGGAAAAAAGTATTGGGGAATGGGGCGTTAGTGAACCTGGGACTTTATTAAAGAGGTTTGGGAAAGTGTTAAAGATCCCATGACATTGCTGGGTAGACCAGCTCGGGGAGAAGAGGACCAAGTCAGGAAAGAGCTCATTGAGTTTTATTGTTTCTCTCTGCTAAAGGATTAAAGTGCTTTTAACGTTCTCTAAATAGGACTCCCTTGTACAAAGCTCTGATTGCCCTTACTTAGTTATTGCTCTGGTGTAATTGTGCTGCTCATTGCATCTTGAGATTGCTGCCTTGTACTTTTGTCAGATCTGAAAGCAAGGATAAAAGAAATTAACTGAAGACTGCAAAATCTTTATCATAATCGTTTATCTTAAGTCCAATCAATTAATAAGCATTTATTAGTCACTTAATAAGTATCAGACAATGTGCTAAGTGAGAAGGGGATACAAAACTGAAGTGAAATATGGTTTGGAGTTTGGCCCCAAAAGTTGGGGTTTAGTTATGTGAAGTGTTCACAAAGGCCATTATCTTTGGCAAAAGGTAGATTTATTTAGGGGAATAGTTAACAGACAAAATAAAGGGATACAATAGACATGGGAAATGGTAAATATGAAATAAAATTGAGAGAGCATGTGAGAAACAAATTCCTCAGTGGAACCCACAATTTCCCAGGAGAAAGGGAGCATCCTGTGAGGTTGGGGAAGGCCTTTAGCTGACAGGTTCAACCTTGAAAGGGACTCAGTCCCCTAAAAAAGTTGTAAGGAGGAGAAGTGGGGTTGGGAAGCAGAGTGGAGTTAGGGGAGATACCACATGACATGGGGAAAGGAGAAGGGGAAGGGGAAAGACACTACAAGGCAGAGTTGCCGCAGCTGACTGACCCCAAAGAGAGGAGCAGCCATGGGATGGCCCTCAAGTAGATTTTATAGGGAAAATTTTACCTCAGGAACATGACTAGGGACAAATCCAGTCATAACAGGGCATGGCAAGGTGAGACTGACTGAAACTCCTACAGAAGGTGGCTTTCAGGGATTTAAGATTGGCTTTGGTAAATTTGACATGGATTTCAGACTGGAAGACCTCCCCAAAGGGTGGGACTATGGAGCTAAACTGATCCCTATCATAGCCTTCTGCCTGCTTGCCCCAGACCTACTAACTTGCTAACCAGACCTACATTGAAGACCTCCTCAAAATAGACCTTGCTCTCAGGAACTTACGTTCTAATGAGAGATAACATATAACATATTAATATGGATAATATATATATATTAATATACATAATATACAGTGTTCATTTTATATAATATTGTATTCATTTACATACATATGAATATAGATATAAATATGTGAGAAATGGATGGGCATTTGGTTTCCATAGTAATGAAAATTAAATTGGAAAAATGAAACTTAAATTAGAAAACTGAAACCCCCAAAGACATTAAGGAATAATCTAGAGTGGAGTTTATCTTCCAAAAGAATATAAGCTCCTTGGGGGCAAGGCCTGGGTTTTGTAATCAGGAATTGTGGTCTGAGATTTGAAAAGGATCTTTTGTTCTTTGCCCTTAGCCCTTCACTGTTACCTCCCACCTACTATAATGTAAGCTCCTTGGGGGCACAGACTGGCTATATTATGAGGGGTGGAGATTCAAATCCTGTAACTTTTGTGACATTCCATTAATGGAGAAACAGGGGAGGGACTTCTGCTTCTGGAAAAGAAAGAAAATACTAACCTAGACACCCGTTCTTACAAGAATGTAAAATAAATCTTTCCTGGATTCATCAGTGAAATGGTGGAGTTCTTGATAAGATATTTTGTTTCTTACAGATTTATAGACACATGTATACCTACATGCATAGATACAGACACGGACATAAAATTAATACAAGGTAGTTTGGAAAGGGAAAGAACTAGTAGTTAAGGGAATCGGGAAAAGTTTTATGCACCAGGGGATGCTTGAGCTGAATCCTGAAGGAAATCAAAGGTATTAAGAGGCAAAAATGAGGTGGCAGGAGGGCCAGTCTATGCAAAAGTATAGAGATGAGAGATGGAGACATCATGTGTGTCCAAGAAGGAGTAAGGTTGTATCTCAGAATACAAAGAGGAAATGAATGTGTAAAAGACTAGAAAGGTAGAAAGAGGCTGAAATATGAAGATAGACATCATTTCGAGATCCTGGAGATAACAGAGGGCCTGTAGACTTTATTGAACAAGGAAGAGACATGGTTAGACTTTGATTCAGGAGAATCACTTTGGAAGCATGATTTAATGAGAAAAAGATCATACTGAGAATCAGGTGATCTGAGATCTGCCTACTAGGGCCTAAATTTTCTCATGTGGAACAATAATAGCTAGTTTTGATATAGTAAAGTTTATAAAGCATTTTTATTTATATTATTTTATATATTTATATTATAAAGCATTATATGTATATACATATAATTTATATTTGATCTGTAAAATAAAAGGATTGGATTGGATTGTCTCTGAGGTTACAGATCCAGAAGTCTATGATTCAAATCACCAATCTCTTGCTACTCCCTCTCCCCCCTCCCCGCCCCCAATCTGCTAAGAAGAAAAAATACTTATAGTTTAAGTTTCTGCCCTTAGGAAGACTACATCCTCATTAAGCATAAAGGATCAGGTCAAGAAAAATCTGTCAATTAGGGAGAGTTTCTCAGCTAATAGAAAGTTTTCCATAGTATACAGCCAAACGATTCTGTTCTTTCTTCATTGTGTCATTCATTTAAGCAAACTTCTCTCTGTCATCTGGACATCCTCCAATAACTTTCCCCCCCTCATACTAAAATCTGATTCTAGGAAGGAGGTTTTCCCTCGAGGATCTTCAGGGTCTGCCTGAGGGCACAAACTGCTCAGGCTTGAACCTCATTTTAAAAAGAGAGTCAAGCAAAAAGTAGACTGGAAATTTATAGGTACCCTGTATTCTCATCCCCAAACACCCTCATTTTCTGTTCTATGACTTCTTAAATGACAACATCATTCATGTAGAATGTAGACCAAGTCAACCAAGTGCTAGTTGATTAATTAACCAGACCTTGGATCTGATCCAGAATCATAAGATCCAAATCAATAATTACTGATTAGGAAAATGGATGATATAATAGGCAGACAAGGGTGAGAATCAACACAATTAATTCTAGGAACCTACAATCCTATCATTATTATTTGACCAAGAGACTGTACTGCTGTTAGGATCAGTAAGACAAGGGTCAAATACTCTTTTATATATGTCCCCTTCTTCCTCCTCATTCTCTACTGTTCCAACATTATTTCCACCCCTGCTAACCAGTTTGTGATCTTCTCCTAACACAAAATTCCGTGCCAAGTAATGTCATGCAGGTAAAATAGATTGTAGTCTGGATATGATGGAAAACCACAACTAAAGGCCCTCCCCCACCTAAAACATCTCTCCATTAGTTTTGCAATGATGTCTGGGACTACTATATTACTCATTCTTTAGGACTGACACTGAAGATCCCTAAAAATACATTATTTAAGAGACCTAATGCATTCCTATCACAACATAATGTGAATTAATTGATCTGATTAGCTTAGAGTAGGGACCTAAAGAATAGCACACTTAACCTTTATTAGAAGAAGGAAAGCTCAGAAGGAATCCACAAAAGAGATAATAACTCTTTTGAGAAAATTCTTTCAACTGAACTTTAAAGATGGACAACCATGATTGCTGTAACTCTACAAATAATAAGTGGCAATTATATCTTTTTTTCACAGAACACTTTATATGCATTATTTAATTAGTGCTTCACAACAATTGTTAAGTAGGTCCTAAAGAAATTAACCCCATTTTACAGATAAAGAAACTGAAAAATCAAGCTTTGTCTAAAGTCACACCCCCACATCCATATTAAGGACCAGAGGTAGGTTCCAACCTACCTAATTGTCCTAACAATGGCCCACATGCTCTCTACAATGTTTGTTTTGTGAGATTTTTTTCCTTTTCCTTTTTTATTCATTCTCTGTCTCTCATCTCCACCATACTTCCAACCTGCCAACTGACATTTTAAGATTTTAGTTCTATTCTATTCTATAAGCATAATACATGAGATGATGTGTCATGGAAAGAGTGCTAGACTCAAAATTGGATAGCCCAAGATTCCTGGCTGTAGCCTTTCTAGCCATGTGCTCATGGGCAAATTACATCCTTCTGAACCTCGATTTCCTCATTCATAGAATGGGCATAATAATGTCAGAGCTGCTCAGAAGGATGCATTTTGTAAACCAAAAATATTATATGAATTATCGTGTTTTGGTTTCCATTGTAAGGACGATAATCATATTGTCTGCTATGGGCCATGGTTGATAGAGATGGGCAGGATGGATCTCCTTGGGGAAGAGGAGAGAAAGGTTAGATGAAGAAAAGTAGGAGAAGGAAGGAGACCAGCTTTGCCTGAGCTTTGCTTATTTAAGATAGGTTGACATCTGCCATGGTTAAGGACCACATTAGGAATGTTAAGTCAGGACCACTTTGGGACAAACTTTCAAGATTTTGGGGGGATCAAAGGAACAGAAAATCAGTTTGGCTTTGAAGATACTAGATGCTCCTTGAAAGGGCAGCTAGATGGCTCAATGGATAGGATGCTGGGCTGGCAGATGGGAAGTTTCATTTTTGTAAGTCCAAATCTGACCTCAGACATTGCCTGTGTGACTTTGGGCAAGTCACTTAATCCTGTTTGCCCAAATTCATTCATATGGAGAAGAAAATAGCAAACCACTCTGCTGTCTTTGCCAAGAAAAACCTAAATGGGGTCATCAAGAGTCAGATATGACTGAAAAACTCATCAAGAGTCAGATATGACTGAAAAACAATTCAACAATAACAATAAAAGAGCTCTTGAAGTGAAAACTTAGGAATTTGAAAAGAAGAGGAAAAAATACCCATCCCAAACCAAGAATGGTCTTCTGTGATCCAAAGGCAAAGGAAAGCACACATAAAAAAGAAAACAATTTGCATGTGATTCCTATTATAAGGGAAAGATGGTTTTCTCACAGTGTTCATGAGATCCCCAACAAAATGTTAAATTTGGTTAAAATCATCTCTCACTATATGAATTCGCTCTCTAAATATTTATATGGGGTCAATTTGATTTGTACATTTGTAATTTAAAAAAAAACCCTCAGAACTTTTTTGCCTTCCTTCAGAAGAATTAATCAGTTCCACTCATTTCAATACAATGAGGCAACTCTCATAAATCCTCAAGTGAAAGGGAAGTGATTTACATGGAATTAATATAGGTCATACCAAGACTCCAAAGGGTTATGGGAAGTTACTGCCATTTTTACAGTAGGCAATAGTGGCTTTTCAAATGCACAGCCAATTCTCCAGTCTATAGGATTGATTCCACTTTCCTCATTAGTTCCTCCCATACATGATTATTATTTCTAGTTAGTATTCCTCAGGTTCTGTTCATTGTCTTCAAAAAGATTTCAATTTGCTTGCCAAGATATGTTACCAGTTCCTTTCTGAGTCTCTCTCCCCCCAATAAGCTACCACAATACCAACATGTCTGGGCAGTGGCTGAGAAGGAAGCTGTTGAGGGACCAGAATAGGTGGGCTACCCTATTTTTAAATGTTTTAAATGCACAAAATAAAAAACAGAATTACAAAGGAAATAAAATTACGTGGAAATATAGTCATTGATTTTATTTTTAAAAGAAGATCCAAGAATTCCTGAGAGTCTCAACCTTCCCTGACAAAAACACACTCAAAGCCACATAAGTAACTCTAGAAAAGATGCTGGGTTCAAAAAATTTCTTTCTAGCTAGGAACAACAGCTTGTGTTCCCCTGAGGGGAGTTTCAGTGTGGAGTGCTAAGAACAATATTCATGGTTTCCCAGTGGAGCTTGGAATCTTGGGGCCTACCAGTATCAGTGCCTGCTGAGCTCAATCAACCACCAAGAAGAAACTGAATTTTAAAACAGGTTCCATATTAACTACTACTTCTACCTCAAGCTGATAATCCGGGCTCTTAAGAAGAAGCCACCTGATTATGGAGTCATTCTATTAGAATGAGCCCCCACCCCAGTAAGGATTTTATCTATGTCTGGCTTATTTTTAATGTTCTTCATTAATTCTTCCAAGAAGATTCTTTCTGAGGGGTTGACATGACTGCTGATATCCTGGAAACAGTACAAGTTTTCCAACATTCTTTTACATTCCCTTTGTTTACACTTTAAGGTTTAACTTTAGGGCTGGAAGGAAAAACTTTGTTCCCAGATAAAGGAATTTCAGGCAATTCTGAACCAGTAAGAGAAGTATGTGGAAGAAATGATACTCCTGAAATCGTACCAAATGACCAGCCTCCAACTCTGTAGTCAGCCAGTGCCCCAACTCTTTTGCCCTGTAAAATAAAGTTTTCCTACTATATCCTTTTCTACGACATTTTAAAGGGCAGAGGATGAGTGAAGGGAAGCATATATCTTACATTCTATATGAAGGACAAGTAATGAGGCAATAGTCAAGTACTGAGCATCAGCACAGGGCAACCATTTTCCCACATCTAGTTCTCTTTTCTGTAATGATTATTCACTGCTCTGCCTAAAATCAAAAAGCATGTGTAAAGAAATTGTATTATCAATGGCACCTACAGAGACATGGGTCCTTCTCAGAGCCAGTAAACCAGCAGCTTCTTAATAATGTGGTCTGAGGGATCCAGAACATCAAAAACAAACAAAACTTTCTTCACTAATCTAAAGTAATTACTCATTTAGGTAACTATATAGTACAGGAATAGAGTGTTGGGCTTGAAGTCAAGAAGTGAATTCAAAATTGCTTTTACTCAGTTATTAAATGATCCTGAATAAATCATTTAGCCTGTTTGCCTCAGTTTCCTCAACTGTAAAATGAGGATAATATATCACTTCTCTCCCAAGGTTGTTTTACGTTTTAAATAAGATAATATTTGTAAAGAATTTAGCACAGTGCCTGGCACAGGTTCTTTATAATACAAGTTATTATTATTACTCCTAAAAAGATGAGGCTTTTAAGCCCTTTACCACAGAATCATTTCTCCCATTAATTCATTGTAAGGTGGAGGTCAAAGAACCTGTAGGGAATTGGATACAAGTAAATATCAAAGGAATGTTATAGTAGGAGTCCTTGGGAGCTGAATCAAGCCAATTAAGGATACATGTATGGGAGCAGGAGCTTCAGGAAAGAGGTACATAGCATCAAAATGAGGGCAGAAGGGCAGAAAACAGGCCAGGAAGGCCAGGAAAGGTTAATTAATAATCCGCATAATTTAATTCCTCTGCTGCAAGCAGGGCTGGTGATCTCTGGGAGAAGGGAGGATGCTTCTACTCTCAGAGCTCTTGTGAGCTCTGTTCTACAGAGAGAGTTGGTCTGCAGTTGACACTAATGATGGCAAGGAAAGAGAGTCCCTTTGTCCCCAGTGATGGTTCTCCACAATGAGGGTTTTGGAACCCCAGTTAGAAGCAAGGAAAGGTATCCAAACTCTCAGCCTTCTGGGGCCATTTTCTCTAAAATTTGAGAGGAGATAGTGCTCCAGGTGATAGCTGGGGCCTGACTTGTCTACTGCAGGACTCCTCCAATCTCTCCCTTAGGGTATCCTGTTGCTGCAGCCAAGTCTCATCTGCCTCTAAGGGGCTATTGTTTGGCTGTTTTTCAGCCTTTGTCTCCCCAGCTTTGAGAAAATGTTCTGTTATTAGTCTTGCCATGTTAATGTGAATTTGTCAGTATATTATTTATCTCTTGATTGTCTACACTTTAAAGTTTAACTTTAAGGCTGGAAGGAAAAGCTTTGTTCCCAGATAAAGGAATTTCAGGAAATTTTGAAGCAGTAAGAGAAGTATTTGGAAGAAATGGTGGAAGAAATGATACTCCTGAAATGGTACCAAATGGCCAGCCTCCGACTCTGTAGTCAGCCAGTGCCCACCTTTCTTTAGCTTTCATTGATGAGGAAGAGTTGGCTGAGGCCATTTTCTAGAAACAGATGTGTTGGCTTTTGTTGGGGATGTTTATCTATGGATTCGGGAAACTAATATTAAAAAAAATTTTATTGGAACAACTACATGGCATAGTGGATAGAGCACCAATCCTGGAGTCAGGAGGATCTGAGTTCAAATTTGACCTCAGACACTTAACATGTACTATCTGGGTAAGTCACTTAACTCCAATTGCTTCTGAAAAAAAGCAAAAAACCCACCCTTTTATTAGTCTTTTATTTTTACATTGTCTTCCTTTCTGAACACCTCTTTCCCCCTTCCCATCCCCAATAAACCATCCCTTGTAACAATAAATTAAAGACAAAAAACTTTAGCAAAACCACCAACTGTATGTGATAATGTATGCTGTACTCCATACCCATAGTTCCCCAGCTTCTTCTGGTAACTATGATTCCATAGCATTCAGTTTCCTTTGTTTGCTTTTTCCAGTCACATTGTTTTAGTTGTTGTATATGTTGTTTTCCTGGTTCTCTCCTTACTCTGTATCATGTAGGTTTGTGTAAGACTTCCAAGCCTTCCCTGAATTCTTAATTTTCATTGTTTCTAATAGCAGAGTAAGATTTCATTATGTTCATATATAAGGAAACTGATTTCTAAAACCACCATAATAGAAATTATATATACTGTTCCCTTCAATATTGGAGGGAAGGGAAGGGAAGAGGAGAGGGGAGAGAAGGGAAAGGAAGTGGAGGAGAAGGGGAAATAGTAAAGGATGGAAGGAAGGAAGGAAGGATGGAAGGAAGGAAGAAAGGAAGAATGGAAGGAAGGAAGGAAGGAAGGAAGGAAGGAAGGAAGGAAGGAAGGAAGGAAGGAAGGGAAAGAGGAAGAAAGGGAGGGAAGGAGGAAGGGAGGGAGGGAGGGAGGGAGAAGGATTGAAAGGAAGGAAGGAGGGAAGAAGGGAAGAACAAAGGAATAAAGGAAGAAACAAAGGAAACAAACATTTATAAAGTACTTATAATGCTCCTGGTACAATGCTAAATTCTGAGATACAAAACAAAACAAAGAAAAAGTTCTGAGATACAATACAAGCAAAAACAAATCAGTCTCTCTCCTCAAGAAGAATACATGTTAATGGGAGAAGACAACATAGAAAAGGGGACCCAAAAAGGGGGGAGGAGAAAATGAGGGTGCTCCTGTAGTGTAGATATGATTTGAAACCCAGGAAGTCAGATTTAGGACTGGGAGGGAAATGAAGTCAAGTCAGCCTGGGCTTTTCCACAAAATGAAGGCTCTAAGAGTCATTAACTAATGGGGAAAAAGGGATAAGCCTTGTGGATGTTCCATGGTGAGTATGCAATAAAGCTGGTAGGATGTTCTAGTGAGGAGCCCCTAGCTGCTGAGGAAAGTTCCAGCATAAACAACAGAAAACAATGATTTTGAGGTCCAAAATGTCAGGAATAGAGCCCGTGGCAGGGGGTGTGTGGGAGAGTGTCTACTGCCATGACTTACAATATTTTGGAAATTCCTTTTTGAGAATTATCTTCAAAAGCTGCAGCTTGTCCTTTTAAAATTTCCTTTTCCTCCTTTGAGCCTCAGTTTGATTTGGAAGACAACCAACAGTCATAGGGAGTTGTCCTATGAAAAAAGAGGAGAAAGCAATCTGGGTAAGACTGTTTGGGGTCAAGAACAAAATGTTACTATAGAGTAGTTTGCTTATTTTTCCTTTGTGGTTCATAAAAATGCTCTGAAAGCAATTATAAAAGAAGAGCCTTCAAAATCATCTGAGCAGCAATAGCATCATTAGAATAAGCTTCACATGGGGACTACTTTGGAGGAAAAGACTCTTTAATTAGGTAAATTTCACAATCTTTATTTTAAAATCATTCTGACTACTATATTAGTATACCTTCTATACTGTATCTTACACTATGAAGGAACATTTCATATACCAAATTCTCTGCTAGATTGACAGTCCTCAGAAAAGGGAAGCCTAGAAACCTAGCTTCGCTTCCCTAATTCCTCTGTGACTTAAGTTTTTTTTTCACCAGCACCAGCTTCTCCCCCCACCTCACCCCCCAAACAGGAATAAATAAAACAGGAGGGATATGGATTGACAGATTTAGTGCTTGTTGACTACTCTCAGATGTGGGGTTGGTTTCTGCCTTCTGGTTCTTTACTTTCTCATGAACAAATATTCATGGAAAAGGTAATCAGATTAATATTTATAAGATATTTGGCTCAGAAAGATCTTGAAGTCAGGAGCAATGGTTCCCTGAAGACACGTATGCAAAGGCTGTCTAGAAACAAAATATCTTGAAGAGGACCAGATAGTACCAGGATGAATATTAAAAATAAAAACAAAAATATAATCTGACCCTTGAAATGCACACCTTCATTCAAAAGCCTATATGTAGATCTGACCAGTGCCTCCCAATCAAAGATGGCATTTATAAAGACCTTTGGAGGGCTCAGTGAATAAAGAGCTAAGCCTGGAGTAAGAAACACTTACTAAATTATAAAACTAAAAAAGAGGATTATTCCATTAAAAAAGCTGAAAGCTGATATGATAGAAGCCTGTACCAAATTAATAGTTTATAGACAGAATAAATGGAGTTGTTCTCCATATCCTGGAATACTAGAATTAGGGGGCATCTCTTGAAAGAAGTAAGAAAAAGTACAAACTACCTTCCACAACAGGTAAAAACATAAGGAACTCATTATCCCCAAATACCATAGGATGAGATTCAGAGCTCCATATTAGATTGTAAGCATCTCAAGATTGTAAAGACAGTCTTTCTTTGAATTCCCGACACTCAGTACAGTATCTGGCACATAATAGTCACTTAATAAAATTTCATTGACAATCTGATTTCATAATTGAAGGAGTGAAGGTCCAGAGAGATTGAGGTGATTTTGCTAAGGTCACACACATACTAAGTGGCAAAAGCAAGATATTGTTCTATTAGGCAGGTAAATGTCAGACATACCTGATCTAAATGACTTCTACAGTACCTGCTATTTCTGTGATTTTCCCCCAGACCTGTGGTTACATTATTAGTCTTCTACTGCGTCCCTGGCCATCTCCAGTCCTCCTGATCTCTATTTGGCTATGACCTTAGAGGGGTGTGGAGGAGAAAGCAAGGCTGGTGACTTTGTCCAGCCCCCCCCTCCCTTGCATGTCACGGCATCTCCTCCCTGACATTATGGTCCTCTTCAAGAATAAAGGACAATCAGCAACATGTAGTTATATTATTCTTGCTTAAATTGCCGCTCCAAATCTGTTGTTATTTGTGATCTGTATGTCTTCTTCTCAACTCCTAATTGATGTCAAACTTCTACTGGAGGTAAGGAACCTTGATCCCAGATGCACAAAATGGTTTCTGTAGGACTTTGAGGCTTGTAGATGAAGAGTAAATACCAAGAAATGTATCCGTGCGATTGTTCTGGGCTGTTGCTTCCAGTTAGCATTAGGACCCTGAGTTTCAGAGCGGCAGGGGAATGACAAGTGGAAAAAAGAGGAAATGATAAAGCCTCACAAATAGAAAGGCCCCACCCTAGTTGGCTTTGAAGTCCTAAATCCTTATCTCTCCCCTAAACCTTTTAAGGCTCACCATCCCTAATCACTCCTGGTACCAGAAGAAAGTAAACAGTCTTAAACCTCTCAGTCTTCTAGGGCAAGGGCATTTAGCTATATTTTGACAACTTCCTCTTCCTGTTTTCAAATTGGTAAACACTTGGTTCACATGAAAAGTCCTAGTCTAATACACGGCAAGCTCTGATTTTTTCTCTGATGATTCATAAAGCAATGTGTGTTTAAAAAAATAATTAATTAAAAATAATAAAATAAAATAAATACAGGCCAAATTACATGTCCACATTACATTCCTCCATTCTGCTCCCTCCACCCCAAAAGAAGGCACCTTTTTTCACAGGCTAGGTTCAGGAGGGATAGAGGGAGGGAGGGGAAGCATATCTAAACTGGGACTCCTGACTTCCTCGGTGTTAATTATTAGATTGAACTCATTCTACCTTCAAGAGCAGCTCCCTTTCCTGAACAAATTTAAAAACAAAAAACAAAAGCCCAACACCTTTTCCTAAGTACTCACTATGTGTCAAGCACTATGCTAACTCCCAGCTTCCCTCCTCACACTTGGGACTTTCTCACATCCTCACCAGCAGACTTCTCACCCTGGAAATGTCTCCACTCTTTGCCTCTCTATTCTAATGGGTGAGTCTCTAGTCTGGAGCTCCATCTCAGAGGGTTCTCAGACATTTCATTCCCAGATGCCCTCATCACTCTCCAAACTCCTGCCTCCCCTATCTTCTTTCCAGTTCTCTTTTATGTATCCTTAGCTTTCCTCAATAGAATGAAAATAATTTGAGGGGAGGAAATATCCTCATCGCTTGTATTTGTACTCTCAGTACTTGGCTCAGTGTCTGATTCACAATAAGGGCTTAATAAATTTGTTTATCTATCTATCTATCTGGATGGCTGGCTGCTTCTCTATCCTTCTATGTAATGATATAGACAGTCCCTGCCCACACATTCTAATGGGGAACTACATATATAAGGAAGATGGAACCCAGGAATGGGCATTTTGGTCCAGAAAGTTACCATGGTAAGGAGTAGAGCCAGGGGGAAGTAGACTGGCATATCCTATCCAAGAACAATGATAAAGTTGATTTGATTAGTTCAAGGTTCTAGAATTAGCAGGGAAGTGGGGAGGTAGGGAAGGAGCAGGGGGAGAAAAAAGAACAGCAGAGGAGAGATAGAAAGGGGGGACAGGAGAGGTCTCCAGGGGAGGAAAAGAAAGCAGAGTAAGGAAAGAAAGAAGAGAGAAGAACAAGGAGAGAAGAGAGAAAAGGAAAAGAAAGAAGAGAAGTAAAAAGAGGAAGGGTGAGGAGAGGAGAAGATAGGAAAGGAAAGGAAAGGAAAGGAAAGGAAAGGAAAGGAAAGGAAAGGAAAGGAAAGGAAAGGAAAGGAAAGGAAAGGAAAGGAAAGGAAAGGGAAAGGAAAGGAAAGGGAAAGGAAAGGAAAGGAAAGGAAAGGAAAGGAAAGGAAAGGAAAGGAAAGGAAAGGAAAGGAAAGGAAAGGAAAGGAAAAAGGAAAGGAAAAGGAAAGGAAAAAGGAAAGGAAAAGGAAAGGAAAGGAAAAAGGAAAGGAAAAAGGAAAGGAAAGGAAAAAGGAAAGGAAAAAGGAAAGGAAAAGGAAAGGAAAGGAAAAGGAAAGGAAAAAGGAAAAGAAAAAGGAAAGGAAAGGAAAAGGAAAGGAAAAGGAAAGGAAAAGGAAAGGAAAAGGAAAGGAAAGGAAAAGGAAAGGAAAGGAAAGGAAAGGAAAGGAAAGGAAAGGAAAGGGAAAGGAAAGGAAAGGAAAGGAAAGGAAAGGAAAGGAAAGGAAAGGAAAGGGAGGAAAGAAGAGAAAAGGAGAAGGAAGGAGAGGGGAGGAGAGGGAGGAGTGATATATGAAAGAGATCTTTTATTTTAAATTGAGAACAAAACATCCAAATCTCTCAGATCAGGAATTATGAACCTCTTGCACAATTGGTCAGCAGCATTCTATCATATATATATATATATATATATATATATATAGTAATAAATATGTGTGTATGTATATATATATATATATACACACACACACAAATATTCTCTTTCCTTCTCTTGTTGTCTTGATTATCTTTGCTTCCTCATTTCCTTTCCTTTTCTCCTATTCCCTTTCTTCTTGATGTTAGTGGGAAAAGCAAATGTCTTCTCTCTCCCTTTCACTTTTCCCTTCTTTGCTCTATGCTTTAGCTACCCACTGGTACTCCTTGGTTCTTTTGGTGACCTCGAGGGCCAAAGAGATTGCTGACCTCAGACTTAAAGGCAGCTCCTCTTTGCTTAGTCAGTTCTCCAGAGTAAGTGGGAAACCATTCATTAAAAAGGAAGAGAAACTGCATTCCCAGGTGGGAATGGGGAGAAAAGTAAAAAAAAAAACTCTCTCGGGTCCTTGATCCTGATAAAAACACTTCAAGGCTCCGGCTTAAAAGGAAACAGCAAAGGACCCTCACTGTCCCCTAGCAAACACAGGCCACTTCCCTAGTAACTTTCAAACGGCCACCTCACTCTTAAAGAATTTCAAAGCAAATTCTACTTTGGGTGTCTTAATAGGCACCTGTCATGCAGCCGGAGCTGCTGCGTCGCCTGCAGGAAAAGTGGTAAGCAATCCACAGAGCCAAATTATAGTGTTTTAGCCCCATTATTATGTTCAGAACTCAAGCAGCACTCTCCCTTCTCACCTAGGGGAGAATTCTGCTGAGCAGATGGATACCCGGGGTGGAGGGGATTTGTAGTCTACATTCCTAATCACAGTCATGCTGTGAGGAAGGCAAAGATTTGAAATTCAGAATCTTGCCTCCCTGCCCTTGGAAACTGGCCTGGTCCTGGCTGAGGTCATTGGGAACTCCATTCTTTATGAAATAAATTGCTTTTCTGTCTAATTCTTTCAAGGCATCGGAGTTCAATTTGTCTTTCTGAGTGGTTCTTATGATAGACACAGCAGAAGGGCCATTTATTCTCATAGATTATTTTGTTCTCCGGATAGAACTATGGGACTATATAGCATTGGCAAGGCACCCATGTGTGAATATATGCTACAGTTCAAGCCCAAATCCTAAGTAATCTTCACATTAACCAATTAATCTGGTGACAATCTGGATATGGCTAATACCCTTTTCTCTCCTCTGAGGGCCACCCCCTCGATGCAGGCCCTCATGTCAAGTCCAATCAGTAAGTATTTAAGGTATGTACCAGCTCAGTGCTAAATAAATGCTAAAAAGACTAAGGAGCTTACCTTCTACAGGGGAAGACTGTATAAAAGGGAGCTGAAAAGCAAGGTGGAGGGGGTAGGAAGTGGTGGTACTGGCTTTGGGCCATGGAAACAAAGGCCTATGGAGAGTCAGAAATCAATACACACTACCTCAGAGACTTATATAGAAATATGTGGTTAGAGACGGACATAAATATATTCATATATTAGCCTTATAAATAATTATTTCTTTAAATAACATAATGAGCATCCTAATCACATAATTATCATGTATTTATATAGCCAAGATGGAGAAATGAAGGCATAGTTGTCATGGATCTGTTCCTTAAAATGTGTGTTCTAGGAGGAAGCAGCCAATCAGAAGGAGAGACTAAAGGGTGAAAAGTATTTCCAATGTGAGTTGTCCAGGAATAGAGTGACCTTCTAGGGTAAAGAGGTAAACATGGAATGGTGGACAAAGTCCTGTCTAGTCTAGAGAATCTAGAGGAATAAAATTTTTAATTACTTAATTTATTTTTAAATTTAATTTGATTAATTTAATTTTTTAAATTTTATTTTAATAACTAGTTATTGCATTAGAATCAAGGTTTTCTCCCTTTTCTAATTCCTCATTCAGAAACCAACCAGTGGAGGAAATCTCTCTTTTTTGGGAGGGGGAAGAATTACATCTTTTAATTTCTTAAAATTTGTTTTGTTTTAAAAAATAAGAAAAAAAACAAACAAAAAAGGAATACAAAACAAAAGAGAATGTTGTCATGTGCCCAAAAGAATATAGGGAGGAATCAAATATATATAACAATATATACCAGTTCAAGAAAGTATTTATATTGGTAGAAGAAATTATATTTATGAATGTCCATCTTTTCTTTACTTCCTTGTAAATTGTTCTTTGGTTCTCTACTATATATCTTTTTTACTTTATTCTTTTTTTCCCCTTTTCATCCCCAACCCCAACCGCAAGCAGGCTACAGTTAGAAAAGGATATATTTATGTATACAAATGTAGATATATACAGTATAGACATATACATCCCTCTCCCCCACATATACATACACAGAGCTTTCTGATATCTGCTCTTCGCTTTAATTCTGATCCTTAACTTGCCTTTACTTAACATCCCCCTATTCATGGATTCCTCCCTTGTTTTCTTCCCTCACTCTTTGCTTCCCCATCCACTCATTCCCTCCCACTCTTACTTCTTTATAGATTTTGGATGGTGCTATACCGTTCATGATACATAAGTAGTATTGCCTATTTAACTCATTCTGATCTGAGTAGGTTTTCAGAACTGTAAGTCCTCCTTTCCCCTTTAATGCCTGTCTCTTCTTCCTCTGTACCTCATTTGAATAACTTGATTACTATTATTACTTTAACTCTGACCCACTCTTTTTTGAGCTACCCTCAATCTTAAACATGTGGTATACTGTAATGGGCTGAGGCTTGAGTTAGTTGGTGCACTGAGGTCCCAAGCACGTGAGGCTAAATAGTAATTGGACCATACTCTATTAATATACATGATTGGATAAAGAATGGCCCCCGCCCACTCTCTGTGCAAGTCCTGATGTGTTGTATAGGAAATGACGATTTTGGTGGGTGGAGGCAGGGAGACGGGAAGAGAAGCTGGGAGACATTGGGCCTGGAGTCCATTCTCCTGGCTGCTGGTCGTGTGGCTGCTGGTCTAGCTAGCTTCTTGACTCAACTACACACATTGCTGTTGCCCATTCTGTTCCACCTCCGATCTTTCTTCACTGAGAATAAAGACTGACGATTTTCCCATAACCTGAATTCCTGACTCCGGCTGATTTTAAAATACGCAGTCTTCTCAGTATACGTTTTCCATGTAAGAAAAAAACAAACATTAACAATTTGTCCATGTTGAGTTCCTTGAAAATGATCTTTGATATTGGCTCTTAAGTGTTAAATTTTCTATTAAGTTCGGATTTGGTTGATGGAGAGTCCTTAAAATCTGAAAGTTCGTGAGTGTCCATTTTTCTCATTTAATATTATAAATAATTTTGCTGGATGTGATAGTTTTGGCTGCAAGCCTAGTTCTTTTGATTGTCAGTAGATATAATTCCAGGACCTGCAGTCTCTTTCTATGATTAGTAAGTCCTTACAATTCTAATTATAGCAGTAGAATATTTAAATTTTTTTCTTGTTTCTTGCAAATTTTTCTCTTTGATCTGGTGGCTTCAAAATTTAGCAATAATATTCCCATGTGTTTTCCACAGAGCATCTCATTGAGATGGTGATCGGTGCATTTTTTCTTTCTATTTTCTTTTCCTTTTCTGTTTTCCTTTCGTGTTCTATCAGTCCAGGACACTTTTCTTGGATTATTTCTTGCATGATTGTGTCAATGTGTCAAAGTCCTTTTTTTGGTCACAATTTTCAGGAAGTCTAATTATTCTTAAATTTTCTTTTCTTGATCTGTTCTCCAGATCTGTCATTTTTCTTATAGAATGTTTCACATTCTGTTTTATTTTTTCATTCTTTATAATCTGTTTTATTGGTCTCATAGATTCACTGGCTTCTCCTTGGCTTAATTTTTAAAGAGTTATTTTCATCTTTGAGATTCTATATCTCCTTTTCCTGTTGGTTAACTTTTTTCTCATAATTTTGTTTTTCTTGGTTTTTCTTTTTCTTTCTTTATTTTTTTAGTTTTTCCTCAATGTCTCTCATCTGATTTTTAAATTCTTTTTTGAGTTCTTCTATAAATTCTCTCTGTGCAGGGACCCATTTCTTGTTACTCTTTAGGGTAATTTTTTTTTTTTACTTCAGTGTCCTTCTCTGAAAACGAACCCTAATCTTCCCTGTTGCCATAGTAAATTTCTATGGCAGGATTCTTCTTTGCCAGTTCATTTTTTTTTTTAAATAAGAGGTATTAGTATAGCACTTCTAATCCTGTAATGGGGGGATGATGCCGCAAGCTTCCCTTCAGCTCTCCCTTCTGACCAAGAACCCCAAACCAAGAGTTTCCCCTCCAGCATGTATGCAGCCAGGAATGTCCTTGCCCTGGGTCTTGTTCTACAGCACAGCTGGGCCTATTATTACTAATCAACCAAGGTTCCTTCAGTCTTTCTGGACTCGGACCCTGACTCCATAAAGTGAAAATCTCTGTGGTTCCTGCTGAGGCTCCAGCCACACCCAACCAGCCCCAGAGCTCCCCACAGGGTGTTGCTGAGGAGCTGGCCAGGAGGTATTTGCACAGCACACAGGTTAATCTGAGCCTGGGGTCTTTCTTCAGGTCTTCTGGGATTGATCCAGCAGGACCCCAATTCTACCCCAAATTTTCTTGATTGTTTTTTATCAGTCTATGTTCCCCAGGGGCACAAATTTGTTCTATTTGTGGGGAAAATCTGGAGAGTTTGAAATTTACCAACCTATTCTACTATCTTCCCAGAATCCTCCCAGAAATCTCTTTTTAAAGATTTACCCGGGTCAAGACCTAATAAGTAAAAGAAATTCTAAGTTCGAGCTAATAGGTATATTCTTATTTATTGTGTTTGCAACATCAGGTCCCAGGAAAAATAGGGTTTTCCCTATTGTCATGAAAAACGATATGGAAATTGATATCTCTCTGACCTAAGCCATTTACCCAAGACCCTAATTTTAATAGAGCCCATCTGCTCCTCAGGAATCCCTACTCTTTGAATGACACAAACTGTCATTAGGGAGTCTTTGGTCTAAGAGACATAGCCTAATGATCATTCATTTATTAAAAATGTGCTGGCCTGATTAATGACTAAATTACCCAGAAACTATGTCTCTCGAATTTTATAATCACCACAGAGAAATGAATCTTCACATCAGCCTTGAACTATTGCATGGTGTTTTAAAGTTGTTGATTCCCTACTTCCACTCAAGAGCAAGTCTGACTATATCATTCTCCTTCTCCAGAAACTTTTATTGGTTCCCTATTGCATTCTGGATCAAATATAATATCCTTTTTGGGGAATTAAGGTCTCTCTTCTCCACCTTTCCAATTTTCTTAAAACTTGACATTTTACTCATTATATTCTTTGATCTAATGACACTGGCTTTCTCACTGTTCCTTGCACAAAACACTCCATCTCCTAACTGATATTGCCCCAGCTGCCTCCCATGTATGGAATTCTCTCCTTTTCATCCACACCTTTTGGTTTTGTTGGCTTCCTCTGGTGCTAAAATTCATCATTTTAAAATAAAGCCTTTCCAGCCTCTTTTAGTGTCTTCCTTCTAAGAGTATTTCCAATGCCTCTTATCTGCACAGTTTTTTGCGTGTGGTCTCCTCCATTGGACTGTGAGCTCCTTGAGAACAGGAGTTGTTTTTGCCTTTCTTTGCATCCCAATACTTAGCAAAGTCAACCTGGCACATAGTCAGCACTTAATAAATGTTTGTTGACTGACTGACTGACTATTACAATTTTCTAAGAATGAGGTTTACTTTTTTAAACAAGAATTTAGCAAGAACAGCATTATAAATTTCTGCATTTTTGTCTATTTTAGGACTATATGGAACTTAAATAATTAACAAATTTCCTTAAGAAATTACAGGAGGGATAGCTAGATGCTGCAGTAGATAGAGCACTGGCCCTGGAGTCAGCAAAACCTGAGTTTAAATATGACTTCAGGCACTTAACACTTTCTAGCTACGTGGGTAAGTCTTTTAACACCAATTGCCTGCATTATAGGAAACTTTAAGAGTCCATCTCCTCACTCCCTGTCTTTGCCCAGGCTGTAACCCCATATGTGGGATGAAACACCCTCCTTACCTGCCTTTTAGAATTTCCATCTTTCTTTAAAGCTTAAATAAGGTATCATTTCTTTCTTCTAGGAAAACTTTCCTGAGTTTCCTCCTTAAGTAGTTGGCGTTTTTCTCTTCTGAAATTACCTTCTAATAACTTAGTAGAGCACATGTTGTCTCCTTTGTATTAAAGTTCCTCAAAGGCAGAGATTGGTTCATTTTATCCCTAGTTCCTACCCCAGGCTCTTACCCATATTAGCAAATTGAATTGTTATATTCAGCAATATTTGTTGAATTGGACTGAATCATAAAATAATTTGAGACATACTAGCTCAGAGGCTCATATAGATATAGGTAGATATGCATATGTTCATATAATAGCCTTCTAAATAATCATTCATTTAAATAATATAATGTGTCCTAATTATGAGTAATGCATTTACATAGCCAGAATGGAGGCTGTTCCCAAGGAGCAATTTGAAACTTTAATAGATGAAATATGTATGTACAGATACAGACATTTGTAGAGTGCTTACTAAGTGCCAAGACTCTGGGCTAAGTGCTATTTTTATGCCCATTTGACAGATAAGGAAACTGAGGAAAAGAAATGATGTGATTTGCCCAGGATACCCGGCTAGTAGTGCTGATTTGCTCTCCCGTCTTTCTGATTGTAAGCCCAGTGCTCTAAGTAGTGGAGTTGTATCATAATCACATTTAACTTATATAAATTTAACTGCACATACATGGCAAAATAGAAAATAACCATTTGCTCAGCTGCACCATTCAAATAATATAATCCCCAGAATGAGTGGGGTGAGTAAATCAGCCCACAAGCTCCAGTGTCCCCCTTCCCCCACAAACACACTCCAGCCTTCTACTACCCCTTTACCCAAGAGTCCTTGTGGGTCAGGGGCACATGAGGGTTGAATTCACTTATTGAAGAGGTTCATACACATGTATTCAACAACAGATACAACTTTACTCTATTAGGCATAAAGTGAAAGAGATGGAAAAAATGGAAAAGGCTCACATGTACAAAAAATTTTATAATAGTACTTTTTGTTATAGCAAATAATTGGACTGGTGCCCACCAAGTGGGGAGTGGCTGACCAAATTAAGGCATAATTTAATGAAAATATAACATGTCATAAGAAAGGACAAAATGGGAAGTTTCAGAGAAGACTAAGAAGACTTTATGAATTGATGCAGAATAAAGTGAATAGAACCAAAGGACCAAGTTATACAATAACTTAGATACTGTGAAGAAAAATAATTGTGAAAAACTTATGAACTCTGTATCACTGCAGTGACCAGATATAACTCCAGAAAAATGATGACAGATTTAGTCACTTTGCTTTCTTAATTCTAAACTTGTTCAAAATATTTGGATCACTTTATGCTTCCACCAACACTGGAGCTATGTTATGCTAATAATTAATAACTTAGTTAATAATTCTACATAGTTACAACTAATATTATTAATTTTAAAAGTCATTGATTCTAATGATTTAATTATCTTATCTATATTCTATATCTCACTCACAGTTTATGACAATGCTTTAAGCTTCTGGAAGATAGGGACTATTTCATTTTTGCCCTTGTATTCCTAGTCCTTACTAGTTAGTCTCTAAAATAAAGTAGGTGTTTAATAAATACTTATTAGTTGACTTCAGCCCATGATAAACAGTTGTGTTTTTTTGTTTGTTTGTTTCTTTTTGCTATTGCTGGTGGTGATGGTGTGGTGGTGATGTTTTGGTTTGTTTTTTTCCAATTTTTGTTTTTGTTTTGTTTTGGATTGAGTTTTGTTTTTTGTTTGTTCGTTGGTTTTCTTGCTTGTTTAAATGGAAGGGACTGGGGGAGAGCCAAAATTCTCTGCTCAACTTTGCTGTTTTCTTGATTGGCAAAACTAGCTTTAAAGGAATCCTCAAATCAGCAGGATAAAAGATAATAACGGGTGAAACATTGTGGATCCAAGTCCAACTTAATCAAGCACTCATTGAAGAAGAAAAAGGAAAGTGAAAACTGATGCTGTGTTATCTGCCTCTGTACATCATAAGTTGAAAAAGACCTGGAAAAAGCCTGCTGGTTCAGTTCAGTTCAGATAATTCTTTTGATATACATTCTACTATCGTCATTTCTTTCTTCTGCAGTATTTCAGCAAGCAGGGAAATGCGTGAGAATGCCAGATTTCTTTGTAGACCAAACGTAAGATGAGATGTTCTGACTATGACTAGGAGCTTGAAGATACCTTTGTACCAGAGAGAAGGAGACAGGACATGATCAAGGATCAGTTAGAAAGACGAAGATAGAAAACAACAGAGACCAGAGAGAAGAGAGAGAAGAGATAAAGGGGAGGGGAGAATGTAGGCAAACAAGACAGAGGAGGATGTGGTGGCCAGACATTAAACCTAGCCACATCAAAAGGATGACATTACCTCAGAAAGAAGCTTAGTCCAATACATACATCCCTTTGTTGCAGACACATGATCTTGGGGGCTCCCTAAAGACATTTTTAAATGGAGGGGTAAAAAATCCCGAGCAAGGTTTTGATCACGAATTGAAATTCTTACCCAGGGGACTGATTGCCCAAAGAAGCAGACTTACTTAAGTTCAGCAAAAGCCTCCAGGTGTCTGGCAAGGCAAGTCATGAGAGCCTTGGAAGGGAAAAGGGGAAGTGGAGTAAGGATGGGAGAGAAAGCCATGGCTGGCAAGGAGCCAACCTGGAAATCAAAACCAAAAACAGTAAGGGCAACTACGTCTGTCCCACAAGTGATCCCAAAGCCCAAAGGGAAAAACTGGGCTCCAATGCCCACACTGGTGATGAATGAACCACAAAACAAACTCTCGAATGATTCCCCATATCCTCAATTAAAACTTTTTTTTTTTTTAAGCCAGCTCAGAACTTCCCCTCTTTACATACTTCTTCCTGTTATGGGTAAGATGAGTTGGAGATTGTTGATATAAGGAATGGACTGGGCATGTTCAGATAAAATCAGAAAAGATCTGAACCTGGAGCACGAATCTGAAATGAACTGGAACCTGGAAAAAGAAAAAAGAGCCATTGAAGAAGTTTGACTCCGGAAGATCTTTTCTCCCTTTTCTGTCTTCACATTCCTTTAGACTTTGGAAAGTGTCTAAGTGTGATCCCCCAAATAGGGCACAGAACTCTGAAATCTTTAAAGCTGAATTGAGTTCAAGCATGAGGGACTTGATGGACGGAGAACTGGGGAATCTGAGAGACCTGGATTCAAGTTCTGACTGGCCAGTACTAGTTGTGTGACTTTAGAAAAGATATTTAATTTCTCAGTCTCTCCTGGCAGCTCTCAAAGACTAAATTACAAAGCAAGTGCTATTTAGCCCTGGTAGATGGAGTTCTTCAAGAATAGTTCCCAATACCAATTAAATCACATAAAGTGCCTTGGTCTGGTTTCCCAGCTCCCTCTTTACTGTCCTCCCATCCCTGCTCCCCAAATAATTTTCAGTGGCTATGGAATCTCTGGGAAGTAGAGTTTTTTTTTAATCTGATTTTCCATGGAATTAAGATCAAAGAATTGTCAGGAGTTTTGAGAGCATCTAGTGAAACTCTTGTTTTTCAGCTAGAGAATCTGGAGGTCAGAGTGGTTAAGTACCCAAGCTCTCACAAAGAGATAATATCAGAACCAGGATTCAAAAATCAAGTCTTCTAATTCCCAACTGCTATTTTCACTATATCATATGTTTTAAATATCTTACAATCTTTTAGTTATTTCAACTACATAGACTTTGTTTCTGATGAAAAGCTAATCTTACCAACCAGTATAGGGTCTATCAAAGTGTGCTCAATGAAGCATTAATGAAATGGCTAGAACAAAGCATCATTATTTAATTAATTAGTTATTTTCCTCCTGCAAACTGCTGGTCGTTCAGACTTTTCATGAGCCCATTTGTTTTTTTGTTTTTGTTTTTTGAAAAAGATACTGGAGTGATTTTCCTTTTCCTTCTCCAACTCATTTGAGAGATGAGGAAACTGAGGCAAACAAGATTAAATGACTTGTCACTCAGTAAATCAGTGACTGAGGCCAGATTTGAACTCCCTGACTCCTGGCATGGTGCTGTATTCACCGAACCTGCAAGCTGCTGGAGTTCTCTGCTAATCCATTCTCTCTGCTGTACTTTGAGGTTCTTATCTCTTATAAGTTGTTCTCTGTTGGGTTTCTGTTGAATGTGCAACTGACAGATCTTTCCAGAAGAGGTAGGACACTTTTATCTCATAGCCCCAGGGGTTATCTCAGGTTTTTGTGATTTCAATCCATAGCCACCCAGGGAAGATAGAGTCTTTCACTTCCAGAGCTCCTGTCATCCGCACCTACCTCTCTTCCAGTGTCCTGATTGGCCTAAGTATATCTAGGTAGCCTGTAATCATGTTTCACTTTCCTCTCTATGCATCTTCTGTACTTTCACATCAACATTTTAGTCTCTCCTCATTTTCTATAATCAGATCAACACTGCTATTGCTATCAGAAAGAGTGTCAACCTACTTACTCCCTTAGGGTTCAATTCTCCATTCCTGGGTTTGTATCTCCATTGCTTGGCCCATAGTTATATGCTTAATAAATGCTCTTTTATTCATTTCTTCATTTATTCAGATAATCTCTTAGATATTATTTGTCTTTTAAACAACATTTATGACATTCTTCTATCTCAGTTGCCACTTCCTGGATAGCCATTACTCTGAGTAAAATAGCCTGTAACTCCCATCATTCAACTGGTTCATGCAAATCAACCTGGGGACTTCACCTAGCAAAACCTGAAAAGAGTTGGGCAAGGTTGAGTACTTTTGATGTGCTTTTTTTCCTGCAACAAAGGCACCATTCCTTAAATTCCAATTCAAAATTGGATTCCCCAGAGGTCCATTTATAAAACTCCATACTGCAGCGGGTCTTAATAAAGCACATTGTCACTGGTCTTCTTTAAAAGGAAGAATGAACAATATTCTTGCCGTTTACAAATGGGATAGCTGAGACCCAACTCCCATCTGTCCCCCAGGCCCTACTCTGAATGTCCATATCATTATCTCCATGGAGATGAACATGCACTCATCCAGGTGGAGAGTTTGATGGCATATTCTTGAATTACTTTGTTGTTTTTGTTCATCATTTCAGTAAGGACCAACATTTTGTGACTCATTTGGGTTTTTAGTGCAAAAACTAAGCACATTTGAAGTTTTTTGGCAAAACCACTGAAGTGCTTTGTCATTTCCTTCTCCAGTTCATTTTATACATAAGGTAACAGAGGCAAACCGGGTTAAGTGACTTGCTCGGGATCCCAGGCTAGGAAATGTCTGTGGCTGGATTTGAACTCTGGTCTTCCTGACTCCAAACTTGGTACTCCTATCCATTGCACTACCCAGCTGTTTTTTTTTTTTCTTTAAAAAATGAAATTTAAAAGATCTAATTTACCATAAAAAAAAAAAAGATGTGGAAATTGGTGTCAGAAAAAAAAAACCCATCAAAGCTTTTGTGGAAAAGTATTAGTGGGATTTAGGAAAACAGACAAAGATTATCTCTCTCTGAATAGGGGAAGGGATTAGGGAAAGAAAATTAGGAGAACAGTAGCCAGAGCTCTTCCACTGTCTCTTTTTCCTGGAGAGAAGTTCCTACATGCTTCTCAGTGAAGCTGGTAAAACTGCAACTAAATCATTTGGTGGAGACAGAACCATTTAATTGGCAGACAGACAGACAGACATTTTTCTGCACGCAAGGATGCTTGTGGCTGGCTGCTCTTTTTGCAAGCAGAAAAGGGCCAGGAACAACAATCTTCTTCGTGGATATTTTTGGCTCTGGGCTGTTTGGTGGAATAGCATGTGGAGGAAGCAGAGAGAAGTGAAGGGTATGAAATAATAGAAATAATCCTATACTATATACTTCATTGTTAAGAGTATATCCTAAAATATCTAGGTAGTTGCATGGATAGAACTTAGGTTCTGGAGTCAAGACGACTTGAAAGAAATAAATATTTATGCCCCCTAGGTGCCAGCCACTGAGCTAACCACATTGCAAATATCTCATTTGAACTTTACAACTCTGGGAGGAAGGTATTATTATACTTTCTATTAAAGAGAGGTTAAGTGACACAAATGATATCTGAGATTGAATTTCAATTTGGATTTTCCTGATTCCAGGCTCAGCACACTATATCCATTGGGACTATCTAGCCGAGTTCAAAATCTATCCTGTTCCTAGCTTGTGGCAGTTCACTTGACGTCTCTCTCAGCCTCAGTTTCCTCATTTGTAAAATGTATTCAATAACATACCAGCTCCTTCCCTGGGGAGGTACAAAATTCTTTGTAAGTTATATATAAGGCTATAGAAATATGAGCTACTGCTATTATTAGACCAGTGCCATCCTGTCTGTGAAGTAATTCCATTTTTTTAAGAGGAGTTTGAAGGGGAAAAGAAAGACAAAGGAAAGATAAGACTTTTCCAATTTCACAAACTGGCTTAAAGTACTTAATGCAGCATCAAGGACTATTTTATGACAAAGTTGCTATTGATTCAAAAGTAAGTATTCCTGGGTCCAAGCCCACTGCACTTTACACCAATAATAAGCCCCTTGAGGCAAGGACCTAGTCCTGTGCATAGCAAGTATACCATGTTGCAGTCACTTTTGTGGCCTGACTAACAAAGACTAGTATATTCCATTTTATAGCTAGGGAAACTGAGGCACATGGAAATCAAATGGCATTTTTGCTTCCTGGTCACTGCTAGCAGTACATTTTTAATCCCTCAGAGGAGGAGGAAACTCCAGAAATATCCATGTTTCACTCACCCTATATTGTCGTTGCAAAGTAAGTACAGAATAATTTTGATGAGTTGAGAAAAGTAAGAAAAAAAAATCTTGCTCAAGTCAAGTCAACTTCAGAGAAACCTGCTTCTCTGACTAGACACCCTCCCCTCTTCCCCAAACCTACCCCCTCCAGCCATCAAAAAAGCCCTCTAAGCTATATAAGTACAAAATTACAAAATGGCATTATTACTAATGCAGGCTAGAAAGCAGCAGGTTCTAACACCTTAGCTGCCACTTCCCATAATGGCAGCTCAAATAGCTTGAAGTTAATTAAAATCTGTTTGCCGCCACTAGGTGTGTCAGCAGAAACATTAGTTAATGCCCGTAAGGAGATCAAACCCAGGAAACATTTAAATATGATCTCAGTCCCAGTGTGAAACGCAAATCATTTCCATCACGGGGTTCGGGGAAAGAGGAGGGGGGAGAAAAAAACAAGGGAAAACAATAGCACATTGAAACCAGTTATGCAATGAAGTCTCCAGTGATCAAAGCCATCGCTGGTTTTTAATTAACACAACAAGGAATTTGGCTTAACGGCATGCTTGCTGACTGCCTGAGGAAACCCCATCTTTGCTCTGCTCTCCCCAGGAATATGGGGGGAAAAGGTGACAGTTTGGGTGGTTGAGGAAGAGAAATCTACATCAAGCCTTATATTAGAAATGGACTCTATGTGAGAAATCCTGGTCAGAAGCTTCTTAGTGAAGTCCATTAGACAGAAAGTACAGAAAGTCTGTTCCTCTATCTAATTAAACATAATTTTTGGCTCTGGGTCTACTGAAGCTAGGAAAGAGAATTGTTTTGCAAAATAAGAGCAGACCCACAGCTAGGATCTGACCCTATGGAAGGGAACTGGAAGTCAATTCAAATTAAAAAAAAAAAAAAATCAAGTCCCTGAAAAGTGGATACCACTGTGCCAGGTACTGGGGAAGATCCAAAGTTAGGTAAGACAGATCACTGTGTGCAGGAGGCTTGAGACTATTCCCTGCGCCGTGCTTTACTCCAACTTATCATTTTGTGGGTTCCATAACTATTTCTGTGCCTCTGTTTGTGCACAATTCTTACAAGCTGTTCCTGAGCTACAGTTCCCACTATCAATTTATCATCTCAAAAGTAGGAAACCAGAGAGACAAAGACTCAGAGACAAAAGTGGCAACTAGGTGCAAGGTTAGAGCTCTGAACCTGAGTTCTAATTCTACCTCAGACACTTACAAAGGGAGATTCTGAAGGCCAGGATCTGATCACTCCCCTGCTCAGCTTCAGCCCCCATTACCACAAGGATCAAAAACTGAATTCCATCCCCTACTTGTTACTTACCTAGCTGGCTCCAAGCTTTTGCATAGGCTATTCCCACATGCCTGGAATATATTTCCTCTAATAATAGCCAAGATTTATATAGTGCTAAAAAGCTTGCAAAGTGCTTTACAAGTATGTCATTTTATGTTCAACACACCCTTGGGAACAAAGTGCTACAATTACCCCTATTTAACAGATGGGCAAATGGAGGCAGGCAGTAGTTAAATGACTTATCTGGGTCACACAGCTAGTAAGTATCTGAGGCTGGATTTGAACTCAGATCTTCTTGGCTCCAGGCCTACGGCTCTATTCACTGAGCCATCTAGCTGCCTCAAACTCATATCCAAGCTCTCCTTGTTTACCTACCTCCTCTGCCTTCCCTTTTACTTTACTCGTTAGACCCTTCGTTATTGTAATTCAGCATAAAGCCTTAAAGACTTGGATTCAAATCTAAACAAACTCCGTTCTCTTTAGACCTCAGTTTTTTCATCTGCTGAATAAAGACGTTGGATTAAATAATTTACAAGGTCCCTTTCAGCTCTAAATCTATGACCCTGATTCTCTTCCTCTTGAATTATTTCTATCCTATGGCGCCCACAATAACTGAGCTTTCTCATAAAGATACTTCATCTTTTCTTGTCTTCTTCTACTAATAATATTAATAATAAATAATAATGATGATGGTAATAACAGTGATGATGATACTGATGATGAGAGGTAGCATAGTATAGTATTTGGAGAACTATTCTCAAAGCCAAGGAGACTATGGGTTCAAGGGCTATTTCTGACACAAACTGCCTGAAAGATTATTGATAGGTCCCATCTAAGTTCTAAAAGATCCCATCTGGTTGTTAGTTAAAATATCAGTCCCCTAGACCAGTGATATCAAACACAAATAGAAATAGCAGCCAGTAAAACACATATAAGAATCTCTGTGCCTGCCAGCTGGTTAGAAAATCACATTTTGAACATTATATATGTTTTATTATGTTTTCATTTATTTTGTTAAATATTTCCCAATTCATTTTAATCTGGTTGGACTGTGCAGGGATAATTATGGGCCATATGTGTACCAGGATCCTTTTAGAAACCTCTATTTCAGGCAATTCTCTAAGAGTATATGTTTTAGAGAAAGTATTTTATTAGGAAGAGAGAGCATTTCATCATTCAGTAGTTCCCCACTGCAATGGAATAACAGGTTCAGTCCCAATATATAACAAAAACAATAGCAATGCTTTAAGGTTTACTATCTTATTCTTTCTCCCAGGCTGAATGCTCTCTCATTTTTCCTGACACAAAAGACTATGAGGAAGAACTGGAACACTCCTTGCTCTCTACTAACATTTTCAGACCTTCCATTCTCCACCATTATTCAACAAACACATTTCCCCTATTCATATTTATTTCATTCTGTCCAAATCCTTTTGGCCTCCAGGTGACTTTTCCCATTCCCCCATAAACACAGTATCTTTTTTTCCACCCCAAGCTGTAACCATTTTGGATATTCTGATCCTTTCCCCCAGTTTCTCAGTCCTCTCAAGCATCCATGATTTTTATCTCCCACTTTCACAAGACAGGAACACAGAAACAAGTCAGTCAGTTGGTCCCCAAACAATAATTGTGAAGTGTTATACATTTGCACTATAAAAGGAAGAGGAGACAAGCTCACAAACTTTGGAGATTGCAGTTCAATGTCATGTCAAGATGATGAAAGACAGAAAAAAGAACAAGTGAGAAAAGTGATATGAAGTAAGCAGTATCCAAAGTGGATCACCAGGATAGTGAAGGGCCTTGAGATCAAGCAATGTGTGGGTCATATCGTGGTACTGGAGATGTCTAATACAGGGAAGAGAAGACCTGGGGGTCAAGAAATCTGTGTTTATATGTTTGGAAGACTGCTGTGAGCCAGAAAAATTGGGTGTGATGGGTACAGGTCCAAGATGCATGTGAAATAAGGCTTAATCGATTGAGAAATTGACATTGCTAATCCATACCCAAGTTTGCTGAGCTGTGGTCCCTCATTCCTCATTCTTTATTAAATAATTCAGAAAACACTTTGATTTCAGAGGTCTTAAAATCACAGGCAGTGGGGCAATCTTTTAAGTACTATGTCAGCTCTTTGTCTGAAATTCATCATAAGCTTGAACCCTTCAATTAGAATGTGTATTTTGCTGCATGAATGAGCCACGTGTCTATGGAGTTAAAGGTGACAAAGGCCAAATACTTATATTGTTCTCCATTGGCATCTGTCCTCTTCTTATGACTGCCATGCTTGTGACACTATGCTGCTCTTTGGGGAATAACTCTCTCCCCTTTTGCCCTACAGCTTTTGCCCACAGCTATCATGTGGAAAGGGGGATGAACTTGTTTTATTCAGTCCCAGAGATCAGAACTTGTTGCAATGGGAGAAAATAGTAGAAACCAAGATTTAATTTTAACATCAGGAAAAATAGAACAAAACAAATGCAGTTATTTGAAAGTAGAATGGGCTGCCTCAAGAGATCTCCCTTGGAAAAGCTGTTCAAAGGGACCATCAGCTGGTTTTTAAGATGCTCATACTTCAGTAGAGATGGCTTCTAAGATCCTTTAGTGCTGAAATTCTATGTGAACATTGATAGAATACAGAATTATCTAAAATTAGTGCATCTCCTGGTACTATGAGTAAGATGTGCACATTTAAAGACATCAACATTACAAATGTTCATATGAACTATTTGTGCTCAACATGGGAGTCTGGTCAGCTAAATACTTTGTTTCTTCCCAATATAATGATGTTATTTTGGTTTTCTTTAAGACTGAAGGACAAGAATGATGTGCCTAAAGGCTTAAAAACTAGTTGTTTAATACAATAGATATTCTATTCCCTTTTTGCTTACTGTGTATCAGAAAGAATGTTTTGATCTAAAATGTGTATTGGATTTATCTATTCATTATCATTGATGCACTGAATTCAATACTTCCAAAAAGGTGGGAAACTAAAAAACTTGATCAGAATTTCAGATTGGAGTTAAAAAAAAAAAAAGAAAAAAACTGATCATAACTTTAGGTTTTGGAACACAAATACTATTTCCCGTATGTGGAAATATAGCATACAATCAGAATTATAGATTCTTAGAACTAGATGGTACCTGCAAGTTTATCCAGTCCTTTCTCTGACTAATGTAGGAATTCCCTCTATAATACATCCCTGTCAGTTCATCATCCAACTTGTCTGTCATCTCTGTTAGTAAATGCTTCTTTCCTTTAATACACTTCCTACTACACTAAATTAGTCCTTTCTCACTATTGATCGTAAGTGCAGATCTGACATTTCTTAACTTGAGACTTGAAAAGGGCACTTAAGCAAGCAAAGGAAGATTTGCATTTAATGGAACAGTTCTTTAAAGAAAGTAAATGAATCAAGGTAAGAGGCTAAGAACAGAATGTTCTTATGAAAATGCAAACCTCCAAATTTGGTGTAGACATGTGCATACACATGGACACACACATACACACACACACAGATATTAGTATGATTCAACCAAGTTTGGTTTTATTTTCCTAAGAGATGGCTCAGCAAAACCTGGAGGGCACAATTTACAAATCTGGTTCAAAGAATCAATTAAGAGTCAAAGAACCATAGATTATGAAAGTTGGAAAGAAACTCAAGGGCTTGTCTAGCCCAACTCACACCTCAACATGAATTTCCTCAATATTCCTAACAGATGATGACCTAATCTTTGCAGACAATTATTCCATAGGTGGTGCAATGGATCATCAGGAGGACCTGAGTTCAAATTTGATCTCAGACACTTAACACTTCCTGGCTGTGTGACCCTAGGGAAGTCACTTAACCCCAATTGCCTCAGCAAATTAAGAAAGAAAGAAAGAAAGAAAGAAAGAAAGAAAGAAAGAAAGAAAGAAAGAAAGAAAGAAAGAAAGGAAAAAAGAAAGAAAGAAAGAAAAAAAGAAAGAAAGAAAAAAAGAAAAAAGAAAAGAAAAAAAAGAAAATTATTCCATGATGAAAAACTCATTACCCACAAAGTCAGCTATTATGCCTCTGGACAGCCCTAAGTGCTAAGGAACATCTATCCCACATGGGGGAATGGAAATTTTCTTCTCTTCAACTTCTACTCATTGCTCCTAAATCTTCCAAATGGCATCAACATATTCAGTTAGTTTCCAAGTCTTTCTCTTTCTTCTTCCATGACATCTCTCACAACTGATCTCTTTCTCTTTATTTCCACAGCTGCCATCTTAGTTCTCACAGTAATCTCTTAATTGGTCTTCTTGCCTCAAGTTTCCCCACATTTTAGTCCAAGTGATTTTCCTAAAGAACAGATAGGACTATGGGACTTGACCAATTTCATTAGCTATTTTTCATAGTTAATTTCATTAAATATTGCCTCTAAAATAAAACACAAACTTCTCCATTTGACTTTTCAAACCCTTCACAATCTGGCCCAAACAAACCAATGTAGTGTCAGTCTATGTACGTCTCACTCTTGCATTCTGAATGGCCTTTCTCTTCCATGATCTGTAGATCATGGAAAGCCTTCCATCCTCACTTCTGCCCCATCTCCCTCTCTTCTTAAATGCACATCTGGTACCCTCTTCTACAGGAAGCCTTTTCTGATTTCCTCAATTGCTAGTGCCCTCCCTCCCTAAACACTTTGTACTTAATTACCTTGTTTTTCTCCTCTTTATGTTTATTTGATATTATCCTGCATTAGGCAGAGAAAGGATTGGATAAACTTACAGGTGCCATCTAGTTCTAAGAATCTACAAATTATATGCCATATTTTCACATATAGGAAGTAGTATTTATGCTTGTTGTGTTGTGTCTAAGGCCAATATTATTATTATGTTTATTATATTACATATATACACATATATACAGATATAAATTTGTGGACATACAACACATGTATGTTGTGCATGTGCATGTGTGTATACATATATACATATATGCTTACAGGCATGCATTAATTTTTATGTTACTATAATATAATAATAAATATATTAGTGCAATATGATTATGTATAATATAAAATTAACTTCTTGAAAACAGGGATTGTTTCCTTTACTTGTACCCCCAATACCTAGGATATATATTGTTGTTGTTGTTCAGTAGTTTTAAATTGTGTCTAACTCTTCATGACCCAATTTGGGGTTTTCTTGGCAAAGATACTTGTTTGTCATTTCCTTCTTCAGCCATTTTACAGATGAGGAAAAGGAGGCAAACAAGATTAAGTGAGTTGCCCAGAGTCACTTAACTATTAAGTGTCTGAGGCCAGATTTAAATGCAGGAAGATGAGTCTTCCTGACTCCAGGTCCAGCACTCTGTCCACTGGATCACCTAGCTACCCCATCTCATACATAATGGCTGTTTAATACATATTGTTAATTGATTTATTCGTAGAGAAGAGGAGAAAAAAGGAGAGAGGAAGGTAGGGTAGGGGAAAAAAAGGGGAAAGGACAGTAAGAAAAGTAAAGGGAGAGAGGAGGTGGAAAATGAAAAGGAGAGGAGTGAGGAGGAAGAAGAAATGATAAGAGGAAGGAGAGAAAAAGACATCTTAAAATCCTTTTTCAATTGAGGAGCAACACTTATTCCTACCTGTCCAATTCTTCATGGATCTGAAGGTTCTAACTTTAATTAACTATGGGATGTCATTTAAATTATTTTTTCCTTTGCTAAAAGATATTAAATTTCTTCTTTAATATTCACACATTGCCCAGAAGCTCCTAGTTTCCTAGGATTCATGATACAAATTTAAAATCTTTTTGCAATGATTTCCTATCACTATACTTTTTCCAAGCAGAAACATGAACAAATTTCCTTTTCATCATCTTAGAGATGAGCTTCCAGCACAAAAGAGAGAGAGATGCTTACAGAAATGGAGATCCTTCATTTTGGATTTTCTAAGATAGTTGCATTTTCATAAAAAGAAAATGCATTGTTGCAAAATTTTGCAAAAGAACTTCATTGTCAGACTATTTTTGGTTCAGAAAGCGTTCCTTACCCTCACCCAACTATGAAGTCATTCCTATAGAGACGCAGAGATAGACAAATTCCTTTCTACCCAGGTATAATCAGGACTGTAGCATCTGGGCCACTTTCTTGTTTTTCTTCTTTGATGCCTTTTTATGTCTAATAAATCTGGGCCATGAGAGAGAAAAGTTTTTACTGCCTTCTGATTTTTAGGGAGGGAAGAATTGGTATAAATACATATCTGATCACAGGGATACATCAATTTCCTAAATTGCTTATCTTCCCACTTCCTTAAAAGAGTATTTCACACATAGGGTCAGGATTTTAGCCTGGTATTTCTTGTCCTGTTTATAAAAGTTCTATAAACCTCTATACCTCCAATGTATGATTTAATTACCCCTCAAGGCAGTCCACAGACTGTCCATAATTTAACTATATCTCTCTTCCTTCCCTCAATATTTTGGTATACTACTGACCAGGCCAGAGTATTATTTCTGGAGGTTGCAGACTGCTGTTTTTCCCTGCCTGCTTTCCTTTGATAACAGGGCATGATTGCCTAATTGTATAATACTTGGATTGTCTGATTCTATACAATAATTTTATGAAATTAATTCAATTTAGAAGTGATACACCCCTACTTTTTTGTAGTAGCCAAAAACTGGGAACAAACTAGATGTCCAATAGTTGGATTATGGCTAAACAAATTGTGGTACATATACATAAGAGAACATTTTTATACTATAAGAAACAATATTTATGAAGAATGCAGAAAAGTATGGGGAGACATATGAACTAATGCAAAGTAAGCAGAATCAGGAAAACAATAGATGTAATGCTACAAAAAATGTAAATGGAGATAAAAAGAAAGTTAAATACTAAGTAATTACAATACTGCAAAGAACAGATGAGAAAATATAATCTCCCTCCTTTCTTGGTAGAGGTGATTAACTATGGATATGGAATATGTGCAGGATATTGTTAGGCTGAGTTGATAGATTGGTTATTTTTGCTGAAATTACTTTATCCTTTCTTTTTATTGTATGTTACATTATATAGCTCTCTAGGTGGACTTGGAAGAACAATCTATTTGAAAATTAAGATGATGCAAAAACAAAAAATAGCAATAAAATGTTTTTTTAAAAGATAAGACAGCAAAAAAATGTTCATTGCTTCCAAAAAGATAGATAAATCTGGGGCTGACAAATCAATAATTCGATACAAGTATTTAGTAAATACTTTCTGAATGTTGACTACTGTACTATACACAATGAGGAATCCCAAAAATGGACAATGTTTACACTCTTATCTATCTCACAATCTTCTTGGAGAATCAGGACCTATTAAAGCAAGCTAGTGCAGAAATAACTGCTAAAGTGAGAGGTAGGGATAATAAATGCTACAGGGATTTGGAGGGAGTGTCCTAGACCTATCACATATAGGCTTCATGATTTGAACTAGACTTAAAGGATAGAAAGATTTCAGTTAAGGGAAAATGAGATGCTTTAGAGAAAGCATATTTCACCTGCTGCAGTTACAATGATAGAAGATCGTATATAGTAATAGAAAGAGTACTTGGTCTTAAAAGCAGGAGGTACCAGTTCAGTAGTAGCTCTGCTTCTTACTAAGTGACATTTCCTCTATCAAATAATGAAGAAATGGGATCATGGTCCTGAACAGACTCAGCCAAGAAAGCTCACTTGGTGATAAATAGAAGGGTTTAGATTTTAATGCAATCCTTTCCATTTTTAAAAAGTTTTTTTTTAATATTTCCTGTTTCTTATATTACCATTTTGTTGCTATTCAGTCATTCAGTCATGTCTTTCTGACTACAGGCCCAATGCTCTATTCACTGAGCCCCTAGCTTTTTTCCCCCCAACCATTTATTCTCTGTTTACCTCTGTACTGTTGTACAGGGGACAAGTCATCTGAGCTGCCTAGTCTTTAGTTCCCTCATCTATAAAGTGAGGGAATTGGAGCAGATGTCCTCTAAGCTCCCTTTCAAGTGTATAACTGGGATAACTATCACCCTATGAATTATTAAGATCATTCCCTTTTGGAATAGAAGAAAACTGTATCTTTCTAAAAAAAAAAATCTCAGTGTGAATGTCCACGACAGCCTGTTGGGCCAGATGGAATAAAGCCCTGGGCTCAGTGTCAGAAAAATTGTGTTAATTGCCCACTTCAGCCATTTCCTAACTGGCAAACCACTCAAACTCTCAACCTCGAGTTTCCTCCTATATAAAATGGGGATCATCAGACCTCCAGAGTTGTTATAGAGATCAATCAAAGAACAGGCAATTTACAGACCCCAAGATGTGTGTCAGGAACAAATGAAATTGCAGATATAGGACGCCTGACCAACCTAAAACACTCTATGAATGGCAATTGTCAATAGAGATCATCGAGCCCAAGTGCCTTTTGTTATAGACACAGACACTAAGGTAGGGAGAAGTTGTAGCTTGTTTTGTGTTTTTTTTGGAGATGGTTTTCCCCAAGCAGCAAACTATTACATGAGCTCACCTTTTTTTTCTTTCTTCCTGAGTTCTCCAAGTACCTGCCTAGTATAACTCTATTATCTGTGGCAGAGCAAAGGAGAGAAAGGAGACTGAAATAACTAGGAACATTAGAAACTGATTTTGGAATAATGTTTATCTGTGTTTTTAAGCATAACTCAGTTGATTCACTCCCCTTAAAAAAGTGAAGGAGAGAATGAGAAAAGGAACATACATTTAGTAGAGTCTCTACAATTTGCCAAACACTTTACAAAGTTGGTCTTTTTTGATTCTTAAGATAATTCCACGAGTAGATGCTGTTATTATCCACATTTTATGAGGAAACTGAGACACAGAGGCTAAGTGACTTGTCCATGATCACACAGCTATTGAGTGTCTCAGGTCAGATTTGAAGGTTAAGCATTTGAGAAAGGAATTAAAGGCCATCTAGCAATGTTTCATAACTAGGTTTGAAAGAATTAACAGGGGTCCTCAAACTTTTTAAATAGGGGGCCAGTTCCTTGTCCCTCAGACTGTTGGAGGGCCGGACTATAGTATAGACTATAGTCTATAGTATAGACTTTGTTTTGTGGGCCTTTAAATAAAGAAACTTCGTAGCCCTGGGTGAGGGGGGATAATCGTCCTTAGCTGCCGCATCTGGCCCACAGGCCGTAGTTTAAGGACCCCTGAATTAGAATAAATATGTCATTTGGAGAATATGGAAGTTGAGCAAGACCTTTTTCCTTTTTTTAGTGGGGTATACAGAACACCAGGGTCGGGGTGAGGGTGATAGGGGGAATTCTTTTTGTCTTCTTGAAGCATTTAAATCTATGTAAAGAGTACAGCTATATAATAAGTGCCCAAAATAGCTAGCACTGGGTATGAAAATCAAATCTTGAGACTACCAAGCCCATCAATGACTGCCTCTAGTATTAGAAAAAAGTATGGCTAAAGTACATGGTTTTTGATTTATGAAAAACATTTATCATACAAACATATGATGAAATCTTGAAGATATATAGCCATTCACTCATCAGGATAGATAATAATAATGATATGGTTTATTAAAAATAGCTCCTAGAAGGAAAGCAGGGTACGTGTGTGTGTGTGTGTGTGTGTATGTGTGTGTGTGTGTGTGCTGGTCTGTTTTGGGGGAACTTATTCACTAGGCTGTGAGATACAGAGTGCATTATGATATAAGCATAATAAAGCTAAAAATATATGAGTAGTATAATTGGAAGGAAAATCGCTTTGAGCAATTTTAGAGAAACAAACAGGGAAGGGAGGTATTCTAAGTGACTTCTTTGTGGATTGGGAACAATGTGATTTCCGTCAACCAAGTGTAATTCCATGTAGCAATGAGAAAAATTTGGAATAAAAAAATCACAGATCAATAGAGGCCACAGTATGCCATTCCTCATTAGTATTCTGGAAGTTAAGGGGGCAGAGATGATATCAAGCCCTGGCCCCTTTTTCTGCTACTGATAAATACTGCCAACAGTGAACCATTCAGTCCAGGAGCAGGCTTGTACGGCAAAAAAGACCCAGCATTGCAAAGCAAGGTCTTGGTCATGAACATTAACCTCTTTCAGAGAAACTTGATTTATAGCAATGCGTGACACATACTGTACCCAGAGGATATTTTTTTCTCTCCCAGTAATGCCAATTAACTGAACTGTGCTTTGTTGCCCAGAGTCTATGATGTCCCCTAGTTGTTATAAAATCAAAGTACAAGCACCCATTACCACCTTTGCAACCCAGTGTTATAGAAACGGCCTTCAATTAGGAGTCGGGGTCTGAATTCAAAACCCAGTATTGATATTTACTGCCTATGACCTTAGGCAAGAGATTTCATTTCATTAAGCCTTAGTTTTCTCATCTTTGAATTAAGGGCGAGGGTAGGTAACCCCTGATCATCCTTCGCCTTTAAATCATTATTTCTATGATCTATCATCTTAGCACCTTAATATGCCCTCATAGTAAGGTTTATAGTAGGAGACACTGCAAGCAAAGGTCAGTCCTCTCAATTTACAGCTGGGGAGATTGAGAGGCAGAAAGGTTTAGTATCTCAGAGAGTCGAGGTTCTCATCTACAGATAAATAATAGTCTTCAGGTTTTATATCCTATTTCAATAGACATTATTTTCTCTTTTAAGATGTAATCCATGTCTGAGAACACTAAACTCCAGGTTTATATAAATTAAGTTCAATTTTGTAGATGACCCTCAAATGATATCTCTTGCTTGCTTTTCCCTACTCCCAGAGTTTTCTCTGGGAAAACTTACAAAATAGCTTATGTACAATTTTCTACAGATATGTGTAAAAATATTTATAATTTCTTTATAAGCATTCAGTATATTAATGTATATTGGTCACAAAATACCTTTTATATCATCCCACAGAAAGAATAAAGAAAACACAAAGGACTCATAATAACTCGTAAACAATCGATACAATTCTTCTCCATCTCCACTATATCCAATCATCATCCCCTAAGCATACAATTCATAATATGTACTCCCATTCCAAATACTTAGATCTTCTTCCCTTAAATCACCTCTGCCTCTGCTCTTCACCAACCTGGAATGCCCTTTTCTCTTTCCCTCCCTTTATCTAAAGGCTACCACATCTTTCAAGATCCATTTCTTGTTTCATCTATAAGGATGGGGTCAATTGAGCAAGTCAATCAAATTACCCCACCTCACCTAAAGTAAGTGATAAATTATTATGCCTTAAATATCATACCTTAAATAGGTACAAATGAATCTCTATTGAACTTAAATCAACCAAAAGCATTCTAATAAAGTGTAAAAATTACTTGATCAATGTAGTTATCTCCAATGAGCCAGTGGATAAATTGGAAGTGATAGGAAGTGTTCAGATTGTCTAAAGGAATTTGGTAACATCCTGAGGGTCTTACATAAAACCAGGGAGATACATTTCTCTAATTTCCTTATGATGTGACCAGGTCAAATATCTATTTTGATTTCATCAGGTGTGAGGTGTTGGTTTACAATGAATTTCTTTTATACTACTGCACAATTGTTTCAGCAGGTTTTGTCAAATAATAAATCCCAGTAGCTGGGAGTTTTGTGTTTATGGAATACTAAGTTCATTTGCTTCTGTATGTTACATACCTGTTCTCTTCAACTGATTGATCTCTTTACTTTTTTAATAGGTACCAAATTGTTAGGAAATTTGTTGTTTTTTAGTGTAGTATTTAGTAGAGATCTGGGTGTGCTAGGTCCTTTTCATTCACATTTATTTTAATTATTTCCCTTGCAATTTTGGGGCCTTTCCCTGCTTCATGTGAATTTCCTTATTATTTTTTTTAGTTATATAAAACAATTCTTTCATAATTTGATTGATATGACTTTGAATAAGTAAATTAATTTTAAGAAGTACTATATTTTGGCAGAAACTAGGCATTGATCCATACTTAACGCCGTACACCAAGATAAGGTCAAAATGGGTTCATGACCTAGGCATAAAGAATGAAATCATTAATAAATTAGAGGAACATAGGATAGTTTACATCTCAGACCTGTGGAAAGGGAAGGTTTTTATGACCAAAGCAGAATTAGAGATCCTTACTGATCACAAAATAGAAAATTTTGATTATACCAAACTGAAAAGTTTTTGTACAAACAAAACTAATGCAGACAAGATTAGAAGGGAAGCAATAAACTGGGAAAATATTTTTACAGTCAAAGGTTCTGATAAAGGCCTCATTTCCAAAATATATAGAGAATTAACTCTAATTTATAAAAAATCAAGCCATTCTCCAATTGAAAAATGGTCAAAGGATATGAACAGACAATTCTCAGATGAAGACATTGAAACTATTTCTAGTCATATGAAAAGATGCTCCAAGTCATTATTAATCAGAGAAATGCAAATTAAGACAACTCTAAGATACCACTACACACCTGTCAGATTGGCTAAGATGACAGGAAAAATAATGATGATTGTTGGAGGGGATGTGGGAAAACTGGGACATTGATTCATTGTTGGTGGAGTTGTGAACGAATCCAACCATTTTGGAGAGTAGTTTGGAACTATGCTCAAAAAGTTATCAAACTGTGCATACCCTTTGATCCAGCAGTGTTACTACTGGGATTATATCCCAAAGAGATTATAAAGAAGGGAAAGGGACCTGTATGTGCACGAATGTTTGTGGCAGCCCTTTTTGTAGTGGCTAGAAACTGGAAACTGAATGGATGTCCATCAGTTGGAGAATGGCTGAATAAATTGTGGTATATGAAAATTATGGAATATTACTGTTCTGTAAGAAATGACCAACAGGATGATTTCAGAAAGGCCTGGAGAGACTTACACGAACTGATGCTGAGTGAAATGAGCAGGACCAGGAGATCATTATATACTTCAACAACAATACTAGATGATGACCAGTTCTGACGGATCAGGCCATCCTCAGCAACAAGATCAACCAAATCATTTCTAATGGAGCAGTAATGAAGTGAACCAGCTATACCCAGAAAAAGAACTCTGGGAGATGACTAAAAACCATTACATTGAATTCCCAATCCCTATATTTATGCACACCTGCATTTTTGATTTCCTTCACAAGCTAATTGTACAATAATTCAGAGTCTGATTCTTTTTGTACAGCAAAATAATGTTTTGGTCATGTATACTTATTATGTATCTAAGTTATATTTTAATATATTTAACATCTACTGGTCATCCTGCCATTTAGGGGAGGGGGTGGGGGGTAAGAGGTGAAAAATTGGAACAAGAGGTTTGGCAATTGTTAATGCTGTAAAGTTACCCATGTATATATCCTGTAAATAAAAGGCTATTAAATTTAAAAAAAAAAAAAAAAAAAAAAAAAAGAAGTACTATATTTTTATTATATTGATTCACTCAATCCATGAACAATTAATATTTTTCCAATTATTTTGGTCTGTATTTCTATAAATAGCAGTTTGCAGCTGTATTTATATAATTCTTGTTTTGTTTTTTTTTTTTGGAAGGTAGACTCCCCAGTATTTTATGGATTCTGAACTAATTTTAAATGGAAATTCCCTATCTCTTCCTGCTGAGTTTTACTGGTAGTATAAAGAAACACTGGTGATTTATATGGATTTATTTTATCCTACAAGTTTGCTGAAGTTATTGTTTCAATTAATTTTGAGGTTGACTCTCTAGGGTTTGTTAAAGTATATTATCTTCTTATCTGGAGGAGGAGGGAGAAGTAATAATTATTCCTTCTATACCCATTCCCTCAATTTCTATTTCTTATCTTGTAGCTACAGCCATTTCTAGTACTGAATCAAAAAGATATAATGACAATGAACATCTTTGCTTCACCCTTGTTTTATTCCAAAAGATTCTGGTTTATATCCATTACATATAATGGTAGTTTTTTTGTTCAAGATAAATTGTTATTGTTGTTTTTCATTTATTTCAGTCATACTTGATGCTTCATGACCCCATTTGGGGTTTTCATGCAGAGATTGATGTGGTTTGCCGTTTCCTTTGCTAGCTCATTTTACAGATGAGGAAACTGAGGCAATTAGAGTATATGCTTATAAATTTTGGACACTGGCAGATAGTTGAAGAAGCCTATTATTGACTTCCCATTATGAGAATGACTAGTCACAATTATATGAACTTATAGAAAAAAATGGAACCTGCAAATTTGACTTTGAGGACTTTATAGAATATATATATATATATATATATATATATATATATATATATATATATATATGTGTACATATATACATATATATATAGAGAGAGAATATTTGAGGGCTCCCATCTCTTTTCATTTCTAAACACTATAAAAATGGAATTTGAAAATACTTCTGAAACCTGTGTGTCTGTCCAGCATTTTGTTATTGTTACAGTTGTTATTGAGTTTTTCAATGTGTCTGACATAATCCCATGGACCATAGAACACCTGATTTCCTCCAGTATCTCCCAAAATCTGTTCAAGCTCATATTCTTTGCTTCCATGACACTATCTGTCCATCTTACCCTCTGCCATCCCCTTCTTTAGACTGTGAGTTCTCAGAGGGCACAAATCAGTCCAATTTTGCTCACCTGACATAGCATTCAGGACAGTGACATAGGCAGAGGCACACATACTTTTGTGCATGATTCTGAGTGACAATATATATGAAATGGGGCCTTTCTGTATCTTTGTTTAAGAGTCACATAGAACTGGTTCAAGCCATTGGCAAGCTGTCTCAGAGCAAATGTGACGGTTTCTGTGTTCCAGAGAATACTCTGACTTAGGACTTTGAAAGAACACCTTTAACACAATTGAAGCCTAATTGATATCCAATAGGCAACATGCATCTGATTCCTTCCTATTTAATTATGGCCCTCAAACTCAGTTATTTGCCATTATTTACATAAATCAGCCCTCCTCTGACTACCATTCATCCTCAGCTGCTCTTCCTTGGTCACAAAGGACTGGATTTTACTAATGAAGTTTTCATGGTCTGATGATTCAGAGCAGTGTCAAGCTGTTTGCAGCAGCATACTGGAAGGCGAGGGCGAAGATAATGTCAATCCCTACTGGCCATTCAAGGCTAATAGGATTGTGTTTCATGTCCTTGTACCAGATTGCCAGTTTCCTTATGTGATACAGCCAGGGTAAAGACACTCTGTGAACAAAAGCCCAGATCCTGACATCTACAACTTGATTTAACCTAGCAGTGATTAATCTGGCAAATAGCAGAGTTTTAGTTTTCAGAATTTTTTAAAATAAGAGATCAAATCAAAACAAAAAACATTCAAGGAAGGGTCAGTTGCTCCCGTCAAATGTGAGCATTCCGCATATGCTTTCCAGAGAGATAAATTCGAATTTTTTGTCAGAGGTTAGCAATAGTGCTAAGGAGGACCAATTTAACTAATTTTGAAATAAAGAAGGCAGCTCAGTATCCTAGTTGAAGAGCTAGACTACAATCAAACGGGTTCAAGGACTATCTCTAATATACACTGGCTGTTTGCACAATCTTGGACAATTCATTTTATTTCTCAGTGATCCAAGATACTCAAAGTCTAAGTTGCAGTGTAGGTGATGATTTGACTTGGCAACCAAGTGTTTTTTTTTTTTTCACTTTCTAATATCAATGAAATAGGTTTTATCAAGAAAAAAAACTGGGAGGGGGTAGAGAAGAATTATCACAAACTTTTCAGGAAGAAAAAGGATTTAATGTGGGAAAATTTGGTAGAGCCAGCCCAATTACCCTATGTCTCTAGAAGCTCTCATAACATTCTTTTTACACAAGGGTCCCAAAGAAAGCTACCCTAGATTCAGTACATTCTGTAAGTCAGTATGCCATTAAAAATTATAGCTCACAAGTCTTTGCCAGCATATTTATTTTTTACCAATTATCCAGGAAACAAAACAATTCACAACAAAAGACATTTCATTAACTGGCTTAGCAAATAAAATGATGGAAAAGAATTATCCCTACCTTCCTTGCACTTACAGTACCAAATGGTACTATACCATCTGAAAGGAATGCAACTAGGAAAAAACACGGGTTTGTCTGCTGCTGGCCATGGTTCCAGACAAGTATCTAAGTTAGAGTTAAAAGTTCTTTGTAAGTCCCATTTAATCATCCACATATATAGTTTATTCCTCTTCCTCTAAATCCATTTTGAGTTATCTGTCAAAAAAAGGAGGGGACAGATTAATACTGAAGCTGGGGTGATAACCTCTATTTTACTGCAGGGAACCTCACTAATTGTCATGCACACAAAGTTGAACAAAAACAAAAGCTAAGCTTATAAATAGTCTATTTATTGTCCTTCACTTTCCTGGTTCACATTCTTGCCTTGACTATGAGTATCTTCCAGAAACAGCAACAACAAAACCCTGAATTTCAGGCTGCATTTTGGTGAATGCAAAACCTCACTTCATTGCCTTTTTACATTTCTTCCAAAGATGATGACAAATTATCTCTCCATATGTTTTGAAAATAAAAAAACTTAAATAAAGGATAAGGAAAATAAAGATCAAAAAGACTGAGTTCAATGTCACATAGGTAATAAATGGTAAAGCCAGATTTTGAACCTGGTTCTTCAGACTACAAATCCAGCACTCTTTCCATTACATTATACTACCTCACCTAGAAATGCCTGATACTAATGTACTGCAGTGAACATCTGAGTAGCCCATTTCTTCCCATGACAAAAAGAATTATGGTATCATGTAATGTTATAGTCAGAAGGGACTTTAAAATTCTATTCCAATTCTGTCATTTTATGGGTGGGGGGAATTGAGAGTGAAGGAACATTAAATGATTTGCCCTAAGACTACATGTGTAATTAACTCAGTTCTGCTAGCTTATGTATATCTAATATGCTACCCCAAATCACAAACTGCAAATAATATCCAAATCCTTAGTCCTAGAAAGTGTGCTATAATTAATCAAGCAATATGTTTTAGGTCCCTACTATGTACAAGGGACTCTGTTGGGTGTTTTGGGGAAAAATAAAAATAATACAAATATATATTTTATGATAACCACAGAAATTTATTTATATATGTGTGTGTGTGTGTGTGTGTGTGTGTGTGTATAAAATAAGTGTAAATCTGTGCCATCCAAGAGCTTATAAACATATTTGGGGAAGAAGACACAAAAATTTAAATAATAACATTAAATGACTGTACATGTACAATAAACCTGCCAAACAGTGCTTGATTAATTACTAAATGAGGTTTCTGTTAATTTGAAGCAGGAATTCTTAACTGCTCTTATGTTATAGGCCTTTTTGGCAGAGCCTATAGACTTTTCTCAGAAAAATGTTTTTACATGTGTAAGTTAAATATATAGTATCAGAAATTTTTTAAATATACAATTTAATATATTTCAGGCTATGATCCTGGCTTTGAAGAAACTGAAATCACCACATATGGAAAAACAGGAATGAAGGACGGGAGATTGGAAAATTTGTTGAATAATGGGATCAACCTGATGCAAACTTAGTGTGAGTAGTTGGGAGTGGGGTGGGGGTGGCCAGGGAGGTACTGGTTGGCTAAGAAAGTGCAAGACTATAAAGCACTTTGAAAGTCAGTCACAGGAATATTGCCTTTATTCCATCATAAAGAAGCATTGAAAGTTCTTGAGAAAGGTGACATTATGAAATCCAAGTGTAAGGAAGGCTTGTCTGGCAATACTACACTAGATAGATTAAAAGGGGAAAGATCAAAAGATAAGAGGTCAGTCAGGAGGCTGTAGTAGTAATTCAGATGTCAAATAATAAGACTCTGAATTACGGTGATGGTAGTGGAGGGAAACAATTGGATATAAATGGACATGACAGATAATTTAATGGAAGAATAAGTATGACTTAATGATTGACTGGTTATGAAGGATGAAGGAAGGAAATGATTTTAATCTATGTAAGTGGAAGAATGAGAAGAGACAAAGAATTTAGAAAAGGTAACTAAATGATTAGGGAGAAATGGCAAGTTCTGTTTCAGAAACACTGTCTCTGAAATGATGGTGAGGTGTATAAAAAGGAAGTAAGTGTCTCATAGAGACACATTCAGGCTTGAAGTTCAGGTAAGAAGGAGAAATGGATTAGATCTGAAAATTCTTAAGCAAAGAAGTAATTTTTGAATTGGATGCATCAAGAAAAAAATTATTGTGAAGGAAAGCAAAGAATCATAGATTGGGCCTTGGAAAAATATCAAGAACTGAGGAGGAAGATATTCAAGGAGGAAGATTTATCAATAGAAATACCTTAAAAACAGAGAAGCAGGAGAGAGAAGAACTATGAGAAAGTTATGGAACCCAAGGGAGGATAGAGTTTCAAGGAAGAAGTGAGCAGTAGTATCATAAGTTTCATCCTGTAGGAGGAAGACAGAGAAAAGATCAATAAATTCTCTGGTAAGGAAATCATTAGCAACTTCTGAGAGAGAAGGTTCAATAAAGAGAGACAGCTGAAGACAGACTACAGGGGGTTAAGGAGGAATTGAATAGTGAGGAAATGAAGGTAATGTAAGAGATCCAGACCTGAACATTTCATTTCAGATAGGATTTCGGATGAAACATCCCATGATCTAGTGACAGCCTATCTCTTTTTACTTCTCTTTCCTTGAAACCTCTGGAAGACAGCAGGAACTCTCTTACAAGCCTCTTTTGTATTGCTGTGTTTGATATGGATCACCCCACAGTGACCTAGGTTTTTATAACCCTCTCACTAAATTCTGTTTTTTTCCTACCTTTCTTGGATTTTCCTGAAAAGCCATTTGCTTCCTTAGGCACTTGGTCACATTGAGTAATTCACAACTATATGTTGGAGATTCTGATCTTCGTAAAATGACTGATTTCCTTTGGCAACTCTAATGCCATTTTCTATATTTTGACTGAGACCCTAGCCCAGGAAATCTTGCCAGAGCGTGGCAATCCTTAAACAGGAGCATGCCCTCAACCCACCTCATGCTGGAGATGTACTGGACTTAAATTGCAGAATGAGGCACATATTTTTGGATATGGTCATTGTTGGACCTTGTTTTGCTGGACTGTTCATATGTGCTATGAGGATTTTTTTTAATTGTTCAATTGGAATGAGTAAGTGAGAGACAGAATTAATGCCTATAAAATTAACTAGCCAATTATTTTAAAAAAATAAACACATTATCATCTAGGGTAGATTATGGGAATATGTCCCTTATATAGGACTTCCAGATACATGGCACAGTGGATACTGCCAGATCTGGAATCTTCCTGAGTTCAAATATGGCCTTAGACACTTACTATGTGACCCTGGACAAATTGCTTAATCCTGTTTGTTTGTCTCAGTTTCCTCATCTATAAAATAAGCTATAGAAGAAAATAACAAACTACTTATATATCTTTGTTAAGAAAATTTCAAATGGGGTCGTGAAGAATTGGACATGATTGAAAAACAATTAAACCAAATTCTAGATTTAGAGCTTGAAGAGAGACTTCTATGGAACACTGATTATATTGTATTAATATCCTGAAGCCTATATTTGAGATAATGCCCTGATAGAATTTCAGTTGATATTTTCTTTGTTCAATATCTATGAATTTTAAGGAATACCTGATATTTGTCTTTCATCTGCAATCCACATATTTCATTAAACTTGGCTCAATTTTGTGCATATATATGTGTGTTTTTTAATGGTATACCAAGGTTCCAAATTTTGCCTTTTTTGGTACATAGGGTGAAAAATTGAAAACCATTGTGTTAATTTTGTGAGACTGGGAAAGAACAACATTATGGGATGGCAGATGTATAATTACTGCATTGATTTTGTCGGGGGAAAAGGGGCAATGTTATGGGGATGGAAGATGTATGGTCAATGTATTGACTTTGTGGGGTTGAGGAGGGAGCAACGTTCATTCATTCAAAACATTTATTCAGCACCAACTAACCAAAAGCGTTGTACTAGACAGCAGGGATATAAAGAAGAAAACGCAAGAGAAATAACATTTAAGAAATTTAAATTCTACTTGGGAGAGGAAGGTGTAGGGAAAGTAAAAGCTACAATAAGTAAACATTTACATGAATATAAAATATGTGCTAAAAACAAAATACTTTTCAATGGGAGAGGACAATAAATACAGGCAAAGTGGGAAAGATCTGCAGTTGCAGGTGGCATCTGAAATGAGTTAGAGGTTCTAAAATGTGGGGATGAGCATCAATAACATTCCAGGCATGTGGGGACAGTTTGTGCCAAGGTACACATGCATCAACCTTGGAATGTCTCAAAAAAGAAACATCAGGTAGCTTGGCTGAAGTAAACCTAAAGTATGTGATGGGGGAGTAATGTGAAATTAGCCAGGAAAGGTAGATTAAAGCCAAATTGTGAGTGCAAGTCAGAGGCTGAGTGAATGGAGGACAACAACTTGCCAAGACACTCAAAAAGAAGTAGCCACCAGCTACTTCAAAGAAAAGCATACTTTCTGAGCTGGGTCTGACTCAGGCCAGTCCACTGGTAGTTTATGTTCAATATGGAAACAAAACAAGACACTCATAGGTGATCCAAAAGTTAACAAGAGGATATTTATCTAGCCAAAACAATAGAGAGATATATGGTAAGGATGGACACTGAGGACACCCCAAATTGATTTACTTGAGCAATGCTCCCTTTGGCTAAGCTGCTCATTATTTTTCACCAGCGAAACGTCATTGCTAAAGTTACCAAGACTGTTTTGTATTCAGGAGCACTGGCCCATATATCCCACTGAAAATGCCCTCCTGATGTTAAAGAATTGACCATGCATATGTTTTGAAAAATAAAAAGCTTTATTAAAAAAAAGAGAAAATAAAACTCCCTCTACAAAGTTATCAGTGATCTTAGTTGCTAAATCCAAAGGCATTTTCTCAGTTCTCATTCTCCTTATTCTTTCTGCAGCCTTGAACACTGCTCATTAGTTTCTTGCAACACTCCTCTCTAGAGTTTTAGAACACTGCTCTCTGGTAATTCTCTACTTACCCACCTGACTAATCCTTCTCAGCCTCCTTTGCTGGGTCCTCGGCCATATCACAAATTCTAATCATAGCTATATCACAGGGATCTGCTCTGGACCCTCTTCTCTTCTGCCTCTATATACTATTTCATCTGCTGATCTCATCAACTTTTATTGATTTAATTCCTACCTGTATACTAATGATTCTCAAATCTACCTGTCCTGCCTTAAAACTTCTGTTCTGACCTCCAGTCTTACTTCTCTAACTGTCATTTAGACGTCTTACACTTCCCTCCTTTTTTGCAGAACTAATTGTTACATATTTAATAATACATCCCTGAATACATCTCCTGATTCAATTCAGATGACCCACGATGGCACCTAGTAATTAATTTTTTTTAGTAATGTTTAATCTAACATACACTCTCTGTCAAATCTTAATTAAACTAGTTAGTGAGTAAAAATGCATATGGAATTGGTATCCCTTCTCCTACTCTTTACCTGAAATATCATCGGTTCAATTTTCTAATGAGCTACGAAGCTACCACATTCATATAAAGTGACAGCCTTTCAAGCCCAGTCTCAGAAATGCCTGCCAGCTCTCTGAGTGGGGTTATGAGAATCTGTCAGAGACCAGTACTTAATCAAGGAGTCTCCGAATAGGCTCAGGGTCTTTCCTGCAGAGATCAGCCTCTGTGGAAGACCTTTCCTGGCGGGCTTATGCATGACAAACTCACTGCCGGCACTGGGGAGCCACAACAAGATAACCTCCACTCCTTCCTGGAATAGTTCTTCAATTGTTATTTCAGTCATGTCCTGGTCTTAGTGATCCCACTGGGAGGCAAAGGAGGGGTTCTTGGCAAAGATCCGGGAGTAGTTTGCCATTTCTTTCTCCAGTTTATTTTATAGATGAGGCAAACAGAGTCTTGCCTAGAGTCACACAGCTAGGACGTGTCCGAAACCATATTTTACCTCAGGAAGCTGAGTCCTCCTAATTCATACTCTACCCACTGTTCTACCTGGAAGATGCTGTAAGAGTGAACTTGGTGTGTTATAAAGCAAGTCATAAGAAATTACAATTTTCAGAGGAAGAAAGCAATAGTCCTGTGAAAAAATTCTCTAAATCAGTAATAATTTGAGAAATATAAATTAAACTAACTCTATAGTACCATTTTACACTCATCAGATTGGTCAAGATAACAAAAAAAATGTTAATACTGGAGGATATATGGGAAAATGGGTATATTAATGCATGTTGGTAGAATTGTGATCTAATTCAGCCATTTGGGAAATCAATTTGGAACTATACCTAAAAAAGTTATTAAATGATCTGTATCCTTTGACATAACAATATCACTATTAGGTTTATACTCCAAAAAGATTACAAGGAAAAGGCCCCATGTGTACAAAAATATTTACAGTAGTTCTTTGTGGGGGAAACAAAGAATTGGAAACTGAAGAGATATGCATTAATTGGAAAATGAATGAATAAGTTATGCTGTGTGAATATGATAGAATACTATTATGGTATAAAAGATAATAAAAGTGAAAGTTTCAGAAAGACCTGAAATGAAGTGATGCAAAGTGAAATAAGCAGAACCAAGAAAATTGCCATAATATTGCAAAAATCAACTGCAAAAGACAACTCCAATCAATATATGACCCAATACAGTTCCCAAGAACTTATGACGAAAATTTCCAGGCAGAAAACTGATGGACTCAGAGTATAGATTGAAACATATTTTTCTTCTTTTTCCTATTTTTTAACAGAATCTGACTAATGCAAAAATTTTTTTCATGACTTCATACTTTTAAGGGTTTTATATTTCTTGTTTTCTCAACAGGTGGAATAGAAAATTAGGGGAGGGAGAGAATTTGAAACTGAAAATAAAACAAAAAATGAATTTAAAAGGGGGGGAGGAGAAGACAGTAAGCATCAAAACATGGATTTTAATCCCATGCCGCCTGATTTCAAAAGCAGTCCTCTTTTAAAAAGGCTGCAGATCACATTTCATTAAAATTCTTACCAATTTACAATAAGGTTTGTTTTAAGCTCTTACACCTGCTGTGAGCCTTAGTCAATTTTCATGGTTATTATACAGAAATCTAATTAAACTACTCTTGACTAATTTACCTAATACCCATTTCATAGATTTGGAAACTTATACACAAACTGTTTAAGCAAAATTCAGGATCATTTGGTTTATGGCAAAATATGCAATAGAACCCAAGTAGCCTTTGCTCAAAATTTTTGTAGGTAAAAGATCAGTAAATCTATAATCTATCAGAGTCTCCAGACTATCTTAGGATGCTACTGAAAAGGTAAGAAGAGGATAAGCAGGAATAAAAAGTAGAAAACTTAAAATCTAGCAGAAAAGCTAAATAATCTAGAATTAAAATTGACATTCCATTCTCAGATCTACAGAAATCAGATTTATGGAGACTGAAAGAATCTACTAGAGACTGGGATGACATTGAATCAGGATAAAAATATGCTTGCTCAGAGATTTCCAGCCCATGTCTGTTTTTAATTTTATCTTCACATAGCTTTCAGTATCTCTGTATGACCTTCTGCACTGACACAGTATAGGGCACAGTACTGGGCATAGGTACCAAGTACCTCTTTCTTAGTGACTTCCCCAGGCCTCAGAGGAAAGATTGCACATGAAAGTCATTGGCAAGGGTATGCTCTAACCGGCTTGCAAAAGTTATTTTTTCAGCATGATTATTCATACCTTGGAAACTGGTGATTGCTAGAAATCAGGGCTTAATTTATTATTCTGTTAATTGACTAGACCTAAGAAAGGTAATTTCTTTATTTAATTTTACAGAGTCCAGCACACCTGTGGTCATAGTCTCATGGGAACACATAGCTTACAGACCATTTCATAGAACCTCTTCATCGGACAGATTAGGAAACAGATCCAGAGAGAAGAATTAGTTTGCTTAAATTCATACATATTATAAAATGGCAGGACCAGGATCGAAACTCAGATTCTCATATCAGGTTCAGTATTCCTTAAAAAAAAGGATATTTTATTTTTTCCCTGTCATATATAAAAGTAAATTCTTAACATTTGTTTTTTTAAAGTTTTGAATTCCAAATTCTATCCCTCCCTCTTGTTTCTTTCCTCCTTGAGACAGTAAGCAACTTAATGTAGGTTATACATGCAGCACTTCTGCTATACCAATCTTCCCCCTGTCAGTTAAACTAAGATGAGCATGTAAAGATTCTAGGAAGATTCCCATACAATACCTTCACCTTCCTGTCTCTCAAGTCCTTGATGTGTCTCCATTGTAAATCCAATGTATACTAGTCTACAAATTTCTCTTGACTGTCTAAAAGTATTAATGATGGACATTGTTCAGTCAAACTGAATGATTGATCTTTGTGGATTTACTGGATCAGGGACTTGAAAAGAGCCAGCAAGTTTTAGTGAAAAGGCCATTAAATCTATGGCCTGTATAATTGTGAATGGACTGATACCTCTATTTTCCAGTTTTCAGGAGGGACATGAGACCAGAGTTGCTTCACAGAGAATCACACCTTGTCATTTATCCATGATGATTCTTCAGAGGTCTGGTAGCTGTTTTCAGCCCATTTGTAAGTGGCTGCAGTGGCATCCTATACAGATATATGTGCAAAGTCTTTAATTTGTTTAATGGGGAAAATATTGGAATTGGAGGAAAAGGGGTTGGATTCCCAACCTGTCTCTGCATTGCTACTTACAAGAACTTGAGCAAGTCTCTTAATTTCTGTTTCCTCAGCTACAAAATTAAAATGTTAAACAAAATGACTTTGAATGGCCCCTCTATCTTTAAACTGATGATTCTGTGATGTTTCAGGGATTTGACTACTACAGTATAGCAGTAAATGCAGAGAAATGGCAAGGGTAGAAATTCTAATTCCAAAAGAGGAGAGGAATTATTCTCCGTGGATATTTTCATAGATTTATTAAAACAAAATTTAAGTGAGTGAAAGAAGTGCTTATTTTTCTGCTAATGGATAGTACTTTCTAATTTCAAGTTCATAAAAAAAGAAAGTTTTACCTAGTCCAAAAATTACCCCAAAAGGTCTTTTCTATTTCAAAAATATAAGCTAAAAAAAATAAACAAACAACAAATAACTTCTTTCCTCAGCATCCTGCTCCTCCCATCTCTAAACCCATGCTTCTTCTTCATTCATTTAGCCTTGAACTCTCAATAACCATATTTTTAGGGGCTAAAACTAAGGAGGAAGGAAGCATTATGGAGGGTATTGGGGTAAGGTTTAATGCCCTCCAGAAACTAGAAACAACAATTTCATCATTTCAGGGGAAATTCAAGTATCTGGGCATTTGCTGAAGTATTTTGCTCTGTATCAAAATTGGAGGAGGAGATATTCTTAACTTGGTTTATGATAATTTAATCCTTCAAAAGTATAGAAAGTGATCATGGGAACTTGCATTATTGACTTTATTTGGGCCAATAAGAAGGAACTAGTTGTTGAAATGGCAATGATAAAAATCAATATAGACTTCAAGATAAAGAAGAGGAAGAAAGCTCAGCAAAGTTTTTGTTGTTGTTTCAATCCTGTCCAACTCTTTGTAATCCTATTTGGAGGTTTTGTTGGCAAAGACACTAGAGTGGTTTGCCATTTCCTTCTCCAACTCATTTTACTGATGAGGAAACTGAGGCAAACAGGACTGACTTATCCAGTGTCACACAGCTAGTGTGTGTATGAGACCAGATCTGGACTTATGAAGAGGAGTCTTTCTGGTTCCAAGCCCCAGGGTTCTTTCTATCCACTGTACCACCTAATTGCCTTTGAGCATAGTTTTACATGTGTCCTAATTTGGAGAGAGTAAATTTCAAAGTGTTCAGAAAAAGGATATTTGGAATCCCATGGGTAAAATCTACAAAGGAAGTCAGCCTGAGAAAAATAGAAAACTCTCAAAAATTAAATATTTAAGACACCAACACAAATCTTTCCAATGAGGAGAAACAGTGGACCATGTTTAACCAGACTAATGTGATCAACTCTATCTAAACAGCCACATGAAGAAAAAAGTTCCAAATCACAAGTAACAAGAAAAATGAAAGTGGAAACCACACCAAGGTTTAACATCTCATCCATCAAATAGACAAGATGATAAAAGAGGAACATAGTTAATGTTTGAGGGACTATGGGGGAAAAGGCAAACCAATTTACTGTTGATAGAACTGTGAATTATTCAACTATTCTGAAAAACAATCTGGAATAATGTGAGAAAAGATACTAACCTGTTCATATTCTTTGATGAAGAAACCCAGCTATTCTATATATTTACCAAAGAAAAGCAAATTTATAAAGAAATATCCCAAAATATTCATAGCAGCTCTTTACTTAGAGATAAAAAAATTGGGGACAAAGTATGTATCCATCAAATATGAAATGAATGAGCAAAAAAGTGTGGCACATGAATACTATTTTTGGTAAAAAAAAGTAACAAACTAAACAAATTCAGAAGAAGAAAAAACATGGGAAGAGCTGATGAAAAACAAAGAAAGATGAACCAGGAAAACAATGCAGAGTAAATACAATAATGTTAATGAAAATAATGCTAAAAGGCATTGATTTCAGAGTAAATTAGCAACCAACTTTGGTTACAATTAAGAGACAATAAAAAATATATTTTCCACCTTTCCGTAGAAAGGTAGGTGATGATCAATATGGAATGTTGCATATGTTTTCTGATGGTGTTTGTTGCATTAGATTAACCGTTTTAATTTGTTACAATAGAGGCTTCTTTTCAGGGAAAGGTTGGCTATGATTTTTTTCCAAAAAAAACTTTAATAGAGTTTTTAAAAAGACATCACTGCGAATACATAAGAACATATCAGCCAATTTAAGAGAAGCATAGTCACCAAGATTAACATAGTCCCATTGTAGTCTGCCCTTCTCAGAACATAATCTGGAGAATTACATTCAATTCCAGTCACCACAATTTAGGAAAGACATTGATAGTATAAGGGGGAATAACAATAAACGCCACCCCTTCTGAGCATGCTCAGTATGCTCAGACAATACAATGGCTACATGGAAACTGGGAGTTTGCTTTCAGAAAGACATGATAATGTATAATGGCAGAATCCTGCTACCCAATTCAGTACATGCATGTACAGATATTGTTTCTGGTTTGCTTAATGTGTGAAGAAGAAAATCCTTTCTGCCGTTTGTTAAGAAAAGAGAATGCATTCTAACGGGACTAAGAAGTCTTGAGTTTGCTTTTTCCTGCTATTAGGTAAAGGTAAATTAGGAAAATATATGATCTCCTGAGCTTTGAAAAATCAGAAAAATGAACTACTATGCATCTTATGATTGATTTTAAGTCAGAGTTTGCTGCCACTTAAAGTGCCAGCACCCTCCAAAGTGATTTTTCCAAAATGCATGTCTAACCAGGTCATTCCCCTACCCAATAAACTATAATGGCTCCCTATTGCCTCTGACTGACATTTAAAACCTTCTTCATTCTTCCTTTCTAGTTTTCTTACACTCTATTCCCCTCTTTGAACTTTTCATTTTAATGTTATTATTCTAGACATATCATATATCAGCTCCCTTCTCTATGGCTTTGTTCAGTCTCTCATGTCAACAGTATACTCTATCCTCTCCTCCAATTCTCAGAATCTCCAGTTTTCTTCAAGACTCAGTTCATGATGCTGAGTGAAACGAGCAGGACCAGGAGATCATTATATACTTCAACAACAATACTATATGATGACCAGTTCTGATGGACCTGGCCATCCTCAGCAACGAGATCAACCAAATCAGTTCCAATGGAGCAGTAATGAACTGAACCAGCTATGCCCAGAGAAAGAACTCTGGGAGATGACTAAAAACCATTACATTGCATTCCCAATCCCTATATTTATGCCCACCTGCATTTTTGATTTCCTTCACAAGCTAATTGTACAATATTTCAGAGTCTGATTCTTTTTGTACAGCAAAATAACTGTTTGGACATGTATATATTTTGTATGTAATTTATACTTTAATATATTTAAAATGTATTGGTCATCCTGCCATCTAGGGGAGGGGGTGGGGGGAAGGAGGGGAAAAGTTGGAACAAAAGGTTTGGCAATTGTCAATGCTGTAAAATTACCCTGTAATTTTATGCTGTAAATAACTTGTAAATAAAAAGCTATTAAATTTTTTTTAAAAAAAGACTCAGTTCAAAGAAATTTTTGTTGAAAAATTATTCATGCATATGTTTTGTCAATAAAAAACTATAATAATAATTTTAAAAAGACTCAGTTCAAATACCAAGGTTTTCCTGATTCCCTCGCTTCTAGGACATCCTAGAAAAACGACTTTGTATTTAATTCACATGTATTCCATATGTATGTGTCTCTGGTGCCCCTCCTATTAGAATTTAAGTCTCTTGAGAATAGGACTGTTTCACTCTTGGATTTGTGTCACAACATTTAGCATAGTGTCTCCCACAGAGGAAAAGCTCAATAAATTTTAGGGACTGATTTGAGAAGCCAAGAAGGGATAGAACTATTACTTGTGTGAATGAGTCAATTATAATTAATAAGGGAGAGAAAGTAAAAACTGTTTTCACAATTTTTTAGTCTTGTTTTCTCTACCAAGCTTGTATCATCTTTGGGTTAAAAAGAATAAATAATAATAGAGAGAGTTGAAATTTAAAATATAAGTGAAATAATAAGAACACTGTGTTCTATTCGATGAGTTAAAGTACCAAGACCCAGATGAACTATGATCCAATATGTTTAAAGTAGTCATTATGATTGCTGAGACATCACCACTTATCCTTAAAAGATTTTGGAAAATAGGATGGATGACTCAAGACTAGAAATGGGTAAGTGTCCCAATTTTAAAAAAAGAAAGAAAAGAGGACTGTATTTGAACCATAGGCCAGGGAGCTTAATTCTAGAATATATCATTAAAGGGGTGGTTTCTGAGCATTTAGAAAGGGCAATGGCAATTACTAAGAACCAACACAATTTCAGGAAGAACAGTTCATGCCAAACTAAATTCCTTTCAAATTCTTGACAGGATTATTAGACTGGTAGATCAGTTCAATTTATACTTGGATTTCAGAGAGAAAAAAATATGACAAAATTCCTCATGCCATCCTTGTTGACAAAATGAAATATATGGGCTAGATTATAGCACAATCAGGTAGATTTAGAAACTGTTTAATGATCAGATCTATAAAATAGTTATTAATGGATCAATGACAACTTGAATGAAGTTCTCTAATAGACTGTTGCAGGCAATATCTGTCCTTGTCAAGGTGTCAACTAATTGAGTTATTGGAACAAGCAAGATAATAGTTCCAGCCATTCAGGGAAATCCATATTCAAAATTAGTAAGTCAATACTTTTTATCTTGAAGAAAAAGTGATAAATAGACATCAAAATCAGTAGTATGTCACTGACAGGAATTCATGGATAGGTTATATTCCTTCAAAAAAAAACCCCAAAAATCAAGGTTTATTACACAGAAGATCTACAGAGATCAGGGTGAAGGTCTGTAGAGCTTACACTCAAACCTTGTAGCATGACTATATTATCTTCTCTGAAGTGCACAGCAAGAGTACCTTCATTTATTTTCATGCAAATAGATTTGTTTTTTTTTTTTTTCCTACAAGATTCAGCCAGATTTATTTGGGACCAAACCAACACTAAAAACTAGGCCAAGTTGTTTTTCTAAACCAAAAAAAGAAAAAGTAGGCAAGTTTGGAGTTTCTCCCTTAAAACAATGTTATCAGTAATGGTTATGGGGTTTTCTTCCCTGGAATGTTGAGATCTCAATGTTGCCCATCTATAGGTGAGGGTATTTTCCTATTGTCATTGTGGATGAGAAACCAAGTGGTAAGCTTCCCTTTCGGTGGAAGTGTTATTGAAATATTAGGCCAAATGTGTAATAGAAGGGCAAGAGTTACCATGGCACCTGGGCAGGATTTATGGGAGTTTTTTTGATTCCTACACCACTGACTCTTCCTGAGAGAGAAGAGAGAGCTCCAAGTTTCTAGATGAAACAGAGATCATAATGCTAATTAGTCTTCCTATTCTCAATGGAAGAGAACTCTATCAATTTGACCCAATCCTGATCTAGGGGCATTGGGTATGTTGGAAAGAAAATTGGAAATGGTGTCAAGGCCTGGAGTCTCTCAACAATATTATCCCCAACCAGTTTGGGAAACTAAAGAGATCATTCCATATCTCTTGCTCTCTGTTTTGTATAAAATGAATGAACTGGACTAGAGGAAATTAGATTAAATAAGATCCCTCCTATCTCTAACATTTAATATCTATATCTATTGACCATGCTATACTGTATGTGCATATGTGGCTGCATGTACCTGCTGGTGATTATCGAGACATGATTTCTAATAGCCCAGTCTGTGCCCTAGAATATCAAGGGAAACAGTGCAAATAGTTTCAACTGAACAAGCTTTCAGGCAGGCCAGATCTAACAATAATAAAATTACATTTCTGTAACTGAATAATATCTGACAGATCCACCTCTTGCTTCCATTCCCTCCCTGATATGAATTCATTCAAGGAAGGCAAATCACTGGCTAGATAACTTAGTGGTATGGCAGACAAAGGTTTGAAATTCCCCACTTTTAGGAGGGAAATCCACTCAGAAATGCACTAAAAAGGGCTATATAATCTCTTCACCCCTTTGCTGCCTCTTGGTCAAAGTGTGAATTCTCAGGACAATATCTGAATCCTTGTTCTGAATTCTCATAGCCCTTCGACCTGACATCTCAAGCCCCAGGTTCATCAGAGCAGCTGTAAGGATCACTGAATTTAAACCTCAGGAATGATAACAATAACACTTTAGAAATGCCCCTTGAGTTAGCTATCAGAATAATTTTAGTTTCTTTGATGGGAAATTCTTGCTAGAGAGACAGTATGTTATAGGATCATTGAATGCTGTAGTTAAAAGGAAACTTGGAGATCACTAGCCTAATTCTTTCATATTACAGATGACAGAACTAAGACCCATTTAGGGACATAATTTGCCCAAAATCTTGTGGTGAGCCAATGGCAAAGCCATGACCAGACTTGGGCTTTCTGTTGCCATCTCCAGTGTTGTTTACATTTTACCATGTTGTGGATTACCCTTAGCCAAGGACAGATCTTGGAATTTTAAGACAAAAGCTGCCATTCACATGTTTCTTATCTCCATTTTGTCATTCTTGAGTTGGTAATGAAAATAACCATCAGCCAAGAAGGACCCAAAAAAATATCGGGTCTTACAAAATTCTTTTAGAAGACATAAACAGCTACGTCAGTGCATCCAAATAGGAGCAACTACTATTTCTTTGTCTCTGGATCCCACAGATGTCCCAATGTGTCATACTGGGAAAGAAGCCTTTGATAAAGAGAATCCTGGGGTGTCAGAAAACTCCCTGATAAACACTATGTTTATAATGTTAGTCAGTCCCCAAAATAGAAGCCAACCTCTGTAATAACAATTCCTCCTCTTTTATCACCAATTGGGCTGGAAAAGTTTTCTAGGAGACTGGAAATTCACTGCATAGGGAGGAGAGTTGCTCATTGAAGGGACTACCAGCCTAAGCAAATTTCTCCATAATCAGGGACACTGCAAGCCCTTTCCCTTCTTATCAGATAGGCTGAGTGGGTTGCCTACTCTTCAAAATAGAAAGGAAATGACAGAGGGGAATAGTTCTCTAAAAACAAAAGTAAGCTTGTCCAGAAAGTCACTTCAAGGGAAAAGAAATAAATGGAAAATATTAGTCACATAAAAGCAGGGGATGGGGAGATGAGGAGAGGAATGGGGGAGTAAGACATGGAGTATAGTTAATCTAGTAACCCCACCTATCATTGAAAGAGAGAAGAATGCTTTTCACTTAAGATGTTCAAAATGCTGTAAATTAAAATTGCTGTAGATTAAGTTCACTAATCAAATATGCTCTATAATGCCCAGGAGAAGCATGACAAATGTATTTACTTTTTGTTCTCCAGCTTAGAAAGGGGAAACTGAGGAACAGGAGGGTTTATGGTAAAGAGCTTTTCAAAGATCACACACTAAGTGGAAAATCCAAGATTAAAATATAAATCATCTTAATCCCTAAAACTAGCAGCTGGAGCTCATTTCTCTTCCTCCTCGTACCCTCCTCCCCCAGGAAAGCAGCTACAGTAAGTACCCCTCTTGAGGACTACAATTCCATTATAAACCCTCCTTATTGATGTAAGAAGGCACTTAGCCTGTACAGTCTGCTGAGGTTAACACAATGACCTCATACATTCTCTGGAAAAGAAGCAGTAAGCAGTATCGTTGAGCTTACTTTATAGATGGAAAATGGGAAGTATAAACAAGAAGACTGAATCACTGGTGTCCAATGAAGAATCAGTAGCAGAAACAAAACTAGGAAACAAGGTTATTTCAGGAGGGCCCTTTTGGCTGAATGTGCATGGAAGGATAGGGATGAGACTTATCATTTCATTCATATGAGCAGCTCCATGACAAGGAGCTGTCCCATCTGCAATTTAGGATTATGGAATTGTGGTTAAAGCCAGAAGAAAACTTTGAGTCTTCCTCATTTTACAGATGAGAAAACTGAGGTCTAGAGATAAGTAATTTGTCCAGTCAGTGGGTGTCAGAGACAGGACCTAAACCTATGTTTTCCTGGCTCTGAGACCAGCTCTCTATCCACTATACTATCCTGTACGTGGCAGTATAGCTAGATATATATGCAGACATATAAGCATTGCAAATGTATACATCCAAATATGGATATATGCTGGTATGGATATATATGTGTGTGTATATAATATATAATGGATATGTAACATAGAATGTATATGTATAATAATATATAATCTACATTGTATATGTATAATAATGTAATAATATAATAATATACAATATAATAAATATATTATTATATATAATGTAATAATATATTTGTGTATATATAGCATATATACATATAATGTATAAATATACATTATTTAATATATTATGTATATACATATGCATATATATAAATATATAATATTTAAAATATTTAATATAATGTGTATATTGTATATAATATATAATGTATATGTATGTAATAATGAAAAAGCAGAATGCATAGTGATTAAAGAGTCACTTTTAAAGCTAGGAAGATATGGGTTCAAATCCTGCTTACCCTGTACAAGTTAACATAACCTCTCAGTCTTTTAAGCAACTCTGTGAAACAGAGAAGATTCTTATTTGCATTGTTATAAACCAAGGGGTTACTTCTATCAATAACTTCACAGATTTAGTCCCTATCCCAATGTAGATATACTAATTAGCATTCACATAGCAATTTAAGGTTTATGAATAACTGTACATGTTATGTCATTTGATCTTCACAAGAACCCTATGGAATAGATGCTATTATTATCCCCATTTTGTGGATGAGGAAACTGAGGCTAAGAGAGCTTAAGAGCCTTGCCCAGGATCGTACAACTAGTAAGTATAAATCCAGTGCTCTTAACTACGGTGCCATCTCATAGCCCTAGGATTGAAAGATACATAGGTATGATATATATGTTTATACATACATACATATATGTATGTATGTATATTACATATTCTGACTCTCTTATCTCTGACTCATTGTGTGTGTCTCTTGCTCTTTCATCTCTCTCTGTTTCTCTCCATTTTTTTTGGTCACATGCACAGACACATACACAGATTCACAGACTTCCATATTTTCAATGGATCATTGATTCCTTTACAACTTAACCTACATAATTATTTTTCATGTTGCTCATCATTTTTCAGTTGTGACCCAATTTGGGGTTTCCTTGGCAAATATAGCCATTTCCTTCTCTAGCTCATTTAACGGATGAGGAAATTGAGGCAAACAGCGTTAAGTGACTTGACCAAGATCACATGCTAGTACATGTCTGAGGCTAGGTTTGAACTCAGGAAGATGAGTCTTTCTGATTCTAGGACTGGTATTCTATTCACTGTGCCACCTAGTTGCCCCACAATCTTTGCTTACATTTTTCCTATAAAACTTAATTAAGTAACCCTATTCTTTAAAGTGGGCTGAATAAGGCCCCAAAATCATTTGCTAAGACAAGTTCAGGTGATGATGAATTGAAAACTAAGCACAACCACCTTCCACTTCTTGAGTTCTCTAAATTGATAATTCTGTATGGCCCACAAATGATATTATAAATATCCAAATGGCCTTGGCAGAAAAAAGATTTCCTGCCCTTGCTCTAGAGGTCTTCTATTGGTCCTTTTAACATTTCATGGACCACTCAAGTTGTCCACCTATTGTCTTTTGCTTATTATATAATATCTCCCATTTTTTCTACTAATTTATAAGAGCAGACCTAGATCTAGAAGGAACCCAATGGTCATGTCTTTGGTGACAGCTTCAATTCTAGCCTTCACTGGTGCTGGTAATACTGCGCTCTTCATCTTTTCATTGTCTCTGAAGGCATCTGTAATTTTGACACTTCCAAGACTGAGGCTTTCCTTAATGTTCAGTCATATAGAATCACGGAAAAAATACTGATGTTAAAAGACAGATTTGGGTGACAGTGAGCAGCTACTTAGGATCACTGAAAGCATTATATATAATTTCCCAAAGTGTTCCAGTTTAGGCCCAATTCATTTTCCATTAGAAGCATCTACCCAGGATTCTTCACACACATAAAAAAGCCCATGAGGGATGATTTTTTTTTAATCAGAGCAACCCATATATCTTGGGGAAAAAATGCTACTCATGTATCTTAAAGTCATAGACATGTTTCAGAAAAATTGTAGGAAACAAAATAGATTGTAATAGTAATTGAGTCCCCCAGATCTACTGAATACTTTAAATATTCACAATTGAAAGGATTTATAAGGTAAATCCTTTTGTAAAACAAAGATCACTTTCCTCTGCCTTACAAATCTGAATTTTCCTGTAATACCTTTCTATTTAACACTTGATTGATACAAAATATTATTCATCATTAAATACGACTTTAAGCAGGGCTTTTGGTTAATATGGGAAACTGTTCTTTACTACCTCCAACATTAATGAAGAAAATCGTGGAAGCTCATTTGATCTAGAGAAGAAGAGAAGAAGGTCCTGGAGCTGGAAAGTACATCAGAAATGTTCCATTCTACACTCTCATTTTAAAAATGCTAAAATTAAACGCTTATGGAGTTTAAGTGATTTGAACAAAGTCACATAGACACTAAGTGTCAGAAGTGGGATTTGAACTCGAGTCTTAAAATTCTAAGAACAGTGATCTTTACATTGTACCAAGTAAGAGAGGTAACTTGGTAGCATGGTAATGGGCAAGTATTCAGCAAATGCTGAATATTCCTAAAATGACTGAGCTATAGAAGATTGCAGCACAAGAGTTCAGCCAGTCATAAGAGAGATCATTTTCACTGTTAAGGGTAAGTGAATGCATGACAGTATTGCCCAGAAATATAGAATTGACATTCTCTACTCTGGGATGTTTAGTACTGAACCTGGCTGGAGGTAGAGGAGTAACCACAAGACCTGGGAAGGAAAGAAGGGAAAGGGATAAGAGGGAATGGAAGGGAGGAGAGAGGAAGAAAAGGAAGTAGAGGAGAAGGAATACCGTGAAGAGGAGGGGATGTAGAAGGAGAAGGGAAAGGGAAGGAGAATATCTCTGTAATTCCATGATTATGTACCACTCTAGCAAACAGATATTGCACTCATTCTAAACGGGTGGTAGTAACTTTATTATTACAGGTGTGCAGAGAAATCACATTGCTAAATTAGGGAGTTATTCTTTACGCTACAAAAATATTCTCTGCTTCACTGAAGAAATCAATCTCACAATAGCTAGTTCCCTTAAATAGAAACATTTCTGTATTTTGTAAGTATTTCCATATCATTAACTACATGAAAACCTTGAAGTTAAAGATTTCAAGAATCACATTCTATCAAATATCAGTATGGAAAAAAAAGATAAAAACTTCCTTGGAAAAAATGTCTTATAAATAATAAGAGGAAAAATTAGAAATCAAATTAGAAAAGTAGCCAGAAAAATTTTCCCTAGGAAAATATTTATTGCAAAGCAGGGTATACCAGCACAGTTCTATTTCACTGGGGGATGGGGATAGGGTATAAAAATTAATCATGTTTACCAAAAGCTTTATGATTTTCTAATGAAAGAAAGCTAAAATTATGCTTGTTCTTTATTAAACCATTTTCCTAGAACCACCAAATCTCAGAATTGGAAGATAAGTCAGAGGTCATTTAGTTCCATTTATAATTTAATGATTTTTTTTTTAATGACCCATAATTACAATGTCAAGAACTAAGTCCACATTATCTGCCTGGGGCTTATTTCTCAAGTTCCCCTCTTTAAACAGAACACATGTCTGTTTTACCTGAAAAATCCCTCTTTTCTTGTTCCAACATGTAAAAAGGGGGGTTTGTAAACTTTTACAGGTTTCTATGAATGTTAGCTGGGCTAAGAGCCCATCAGAATACAGGTGCTGAAGAGACTTTAGAGGAAGGTACTATTCTGACCCAAAAGCCTGGACTATTACATAATCCTAAACCATGAGTTGACTTTGGTGCCAAACCCCAGCAGATGAATCAGACCTCATCCTTTTGTGCATCCCTGCAGAATAGCTCAGAGGAGGCTTAGCTATGGGGATAGTCTGAAAGCCAAAGGAGCTTATCCCATGAACTGATTGAACACCTGCTATAAATCAGACACAGTGCTCCATACTGAGCATGCAAAGACAAAAAAATTCTTGACTTCAGGGAGCTTCTATTTCTACTGGGAGAAGTGGGAACAACAGCTAGATAAATAGATACAAAATCATTTGGGGTTTGATTGTGATTTCATAAATATAGAGAAATCCTAAACTGCATTTGAAAGAAGCAAGGGATTCTATAGCAGAAGTAAAGAAGAAATGCATTCCAGCCTTAGGGGATAATGCAGGCAAAGGCTTGTGGGAGATAGAATGTCTTGTACCAGGAACAGAAAGTAGGTGAGTTTGATTAGAATGTAGAACACACAAAGAGGAGTGAAATAAACCTGGAGAAGAAAGGTTAGAGCCAAATTGTGAAAGGTTTTAAATTCCAAACAAAGGAATCTATGGTGGGGTTTTTTTCTAGGAAACAAATAAACACTGGAGTTTCCTGGGCAAGATTGCTATGGTAAGACCTGTCTTTTAACAATATTGGTTTGGGCAACTGTTATATAAAGAATGATTTTGGAAAGAGACTAGATGCAGAGAAGTCAATAAAGAGGCTTTTGTAGCAATAAGGAAGTGAGAGGTGATGAGGCTCTGAAAAAACTGGTAATCATATGAATGGAAAGAAGGGGACAGATATAAGAGATGCTTTATAAGTAGGATCGACAGAACTTGGCAATTTACTAGATAAGGCCACTGAAGCACAATAAAGAGCTAAGTTTGACTTTAAGGGCACCGATCTTGGGGACAGAATGGATACTGCTATTCCTTAACAAAAACTTTCTCCTATAAGCAGGATCATTCCCTACTGCTTTAAAAACATGCTTAGAACTCTTCCATCTTGGGGGAGTGGGAGGGAGACTACCTTTCACTTGACCCTGATATGCCCTCAAGCTATCATCCACTGTCTTTCCTCCCATTTGTAACCAAATATGTAGAAAAAAGTAATCTATTTTTTGCTGTCTTCATACTTTTGCTTCAGTTGTCTTAACCTCTTATAATCTGGCTTTTGAATTTAATACTCTACTGAAACTGCTCTTTAAACATGTCCAGTGATCTCTTAATTGCTAAATTAGAAGAGGATTGAATCAGTTCTCATCCTTTTTTATTTTCCAGCAATTTATGACCCTGTCATCCTTCTCCTGGTCATTCTCTTCCCTTAGGTTCTATGACAATGTTTTTTTCCCTGATTTTCTCCCACCTATCTGATAACTCCTTCTTGGTGTCTTTGTTATATCACCACAATCCCTAAAAATTAGCCCTTCCCATGAGGCTCTATCCTAATCTTATCATTTTTTTTTTCTACAACATCTTCTATAAGTCTCCTTCTTTTCATTCACAGTCACCACCTTATTTCAGATTCTCATCAATAAACATTTATTAATCATCTAGTATGCACTTATGCTAAGTGCTAGAGATACAAAAAGAGGCAAATGATAGTCCCTACCCTCAGGGAATGCACAATCCAATGGGGGACATAGTAAGCAAGCAAATTTGTACAAACAAGCATTGTACAGAATAAATAGGAAATAATTACAAGAAAGAAGACAATTAAGAGGGATACAGCTTGGCTTCCCATAGAAAACGCGAAGACAAGGAATCCAGAGAAATCCAAGAAAATGCTGAGTCCAGAGATAGAGTATCTTGTTCTTGGAACATCAAGAAAGTCAATGTCACTGAACTGAAGAGTACACATTGGGGACTCAGGTAAGGAGATTGGAAAATTGGGAGGAGGCTAGGTTATGAAGGGCTATGAATGCCAGAGGATTTTGTAATAGAAGTAATAGCCATTGATTGAATTGGGGGTTGGGGTGAAATTTATTTTAATGCCTGAAGGAAGGTAATGGGAGTAAGGAGACTTGAAGTAGACAAACCCACCAAAGACCATTTCCCTAATCCAAGTGTGAGATGATAAGGGCCAGTTCCAAAATAGTAGCAGTGTCACAGGAGAGAAGAGAGAGCAATTGAGAAACACTGCAGAAGTTAAGTTGATTGGGTTTGGCAATAGATTTGACTGGGGCCTTGGGTGGGGGGAAGTAAATTTAAAAATGTTAAGGAATCAAAGATGATACTTAGGTTGTGACCCTGAGGGATTAGAAGCAGGATGTTGTCCTCTACAGTAACAGAAATGGTTGGAAGTAGGAGGGAAATATGAGTTTGATTTATGAAATATGAGGATGTGTTGAGTTTAAGACATCTACTGGACATCCATTTCAGATGTTTGGAAGATAGCTGGAGATGTGAGACTAAAAGTCAAAATAGGACAAGATGAGTAGTTTTTAGATTAATCAATATTGAGACAGTGATTAAAATCTATGGGAGCTGATGAGATCACCAAATAAAGTAGTGTAAAAGGAGAAAAGAAAAGGGACCAGGACAGAAGCCTGTGGGACATCTGTGATTAGTGGGGATAATCTGTATGAGGAACCAGCAAAGAAGGGTAAGAAGAACTTTTAGATTATTAGGAGAACCAGAAGAGAGTAGTGTCCTAAAAACCTAGAAGAAAAAGAATTACCAATGAAAAGCTTGTCAGCAGTGTCAAAGACTTCAAGGAAAATAAGTATCGAGAACACGACATTGGATTTGGCAACTCAGAAATTATTAGTGACTTTGGAATAAGCAGTTTCAGTAGAATGATGAGGTCAGAAGCCAGATTGTAAAGGGTTAAAAAGAAAGTGAAAAGAGAGTGGGAGAGGAAAAGATTTAGGATGAAAAGAAGCTTGTTGCCTATGGAACTTACATTTCAGAGGGTACAGTGGAAAGGGATGATGTTATTTGGTTAGAACTTTAGGATGAGATCACAAGTTAAAGTAAACTGGGAATAAGAAATCAGGTGGTGGGGGGTGAGGAATGTGGTTTAGATCAGAGTTTCTTAAATTTTTTCCACTCTTGACTCCTTTTTACCCAAGAAATTTTTATGCTACCCTGGGTATAAAGGCATATATAAAAAAAGGTATACAAATCAAACTTTTATTGGTAATGAATCATAATTTTACAATTCCCACATTCAGTTACATGGTCCCATATGAGGTTGTGACCCACAGTTTAAGAATATTTTGTTTAGATTATTACCTACAGGAGTTTAGAATCACAGGGAAGTGGATCCCTACTATGTACTTGGCATTGTGCTAAATGTTAGGGTTACAAAGAGAAGTAAGAAAACTCCCTGATCTCAAGGATCTCACAATCTAATGAAGGAGAAAACATGAAAACCATTATATACAAATAAGGTGTATACAAAGTAAACTGGAGATAACCTCTCTCCTAGACTTGAAAAATTGAAAAATAAAAAAGTCTTTGACACTACTCTTGACCTTCTCTTTTACTTCTTCTGGGTATTTCTTGGTATCTTGATGTTTTCAAGGACTACCCTCTTCTGATCTTTTACCAATCCGAAAAATTCTTCTTACTTTCCTTTGCTGATTTCTCATATAAATCATCCTCTCTAATCATGGATGTCCCATAGGCTTCTAATTGTTTCATCTCCAAGTCTGTCTGCTTCAAGTCTCTCCACATTCCAGGCTATCCACCCCACGTATGAAAGATTGATATTCCTAAAACATTGGACTGACTATATCCCTCCTATACTCTATAAATTTCAATAATTCTATTACCTTTAAGATCAAATAAAATTTTCTCTATCTGGCCTTTAAAACTCCTCACATCCTGCATCTTTTTTTTTTACCTTTCCTGTCTTTTTACACATTACTCCCATCCACACTTTAGCCTAATTACTGTTTCTCACCCAACTCTGTGTCTTTGCATTAGCTATTCCACATGCCTAAAATTCTCTCCCTCTTTACCATTTAGAATTTCTGATTATCTTCAAGATATGCTACCTGACACCTTCTGGAGGTCTACACCAATCCTCTTAGCTAGCTAAGAGTGTCTCTCCTCTAAATTTATTTTATAATTATTTTGTATGAATCCTGTGTATGTATATTCATAAAAAGTCTCCTCCATTAGAATAAAAGCTCCTTAAAAGCAAGCACTCTCTTTGTTTGTATTTGTATTTGTATTTGTAGCATTTGTCACAATTTATTAATAGTAATAAATGCTTTATAACTTTATATTCCAACTAGGTGTTTGTAAGGAAACATAATTATACAGTTTACATTCTTTCTCTTCCTCTATCTACTCCATCTTACCTATATTCTCATGCCATTAGGCAGTAAGACAGAGTGACTAATATATTTATATTATATTTATATATATATTTATATTTATATAGAAATTACTATGTCCTAACTCTTGACACTTACTAGGAGACACTGAGCAAGTCACTTAATTTTTCTGAGTCTCAGTTTCCTTATTTATAAAATGGAGATAAGAATATTTTTCCCATATGGTGATTGTGAAGAAAGTTAGTTATAAAGCAATATAAAAATGTGAGTATTGTTAATTTTTCTGTGGTGTACCTTAGGAGAGAGGAAAGGAAAGGGAAAGAGAGAAAAAGAAAAGAAACCTCTAGAGTTCTGAGGCAGCAGATGGCACAGTGAATAGAGAATTAGATCTGGATTCAGGAAGACTCATCTTTCTAAGCTCAGATCTGAACTTACCTGTGTGACCCAGCTAAGTTTATAAACCCTGTTTGCCTCAGTTTTCTCATCAAAATGAACTAGAGAAGGATCTTTACCCGGATAATCCCAAAAGAAGTCATAAAGAGTTGGACACAAGTAAAACTACAGAACAACAACAAAATGAGGCAAAAGGTAGAATAGCATAAAATAGCATAGAAGGTTTCCAAAGGGGATAAAAGCAGGAAGCAGATAGGTAGGTTTAGAGAAGACTGAGAAGAGGAAGGGACAAGGGGACAAAAAAGAACCAAGTGGGAGGCCATAAGATCTACATTTGTATGCCTCCAATAAATTAAAATATTGAATATAAACGTTTATGAAGTTCACCTCACAGAAGGTTTTCATTATGCATAGATTTACCCAGTCAAGTGCATAGATTAAATCAGTGCTTGGGCAATTTGGAGATCCTGAACTCTCTCAGGACTCCATAAAGGCAGATGACTGAAAGACTCAAGAGTTTTGACGATGCTGAAGCAATTTATTGATCACTGAACAGGAAGTCTTGATGAGGCAGTAAAACTTGAAAAAGAGGGTCTTTCTCCTTTTTCTTCACTCCTCCAGATGGTATCATGTGACTTTGGGATTTCCCAAGAGGGGTCTGTCCATTGTTTTCAGGTGGCAGCTGGGGAAGGAGGGAGTTCACCAAGTGAAGTGTTCTCTTTTGAGTTTGTGTTTTTTTTCTTTTTTCACTTGATCTAGGTGACTAAACTTTGATACCAAATAGAAAGCAATCTTTTGAGCTAGAAAGGTCTGGAGATCCAGGATCCTCAGTCTATGGAAGCTGCACTTCAGAAAAGTTCTCTTTGAAAAAATAGCCACCAAGTACAAGCTAAATCACTGGCCTGGCCGAAATATAAAATTCAACAATCCCAACTTTATAGTTGGAAGATTTTAACTCTCAATTTCCTGGCATATTCTATTAATAATTATTACTGCTATTTGTTTTAAGTCTTCCCATTAATTACTTATTCATGAGAGCCTTTTGTGTTAAACATTTATTTAACTTGTAGAAATAGGTACTTGTTCCATACCTGGTGTAAATCGAACATTGAGTACCTTTTTACTCTCCTTCTTTGTTGTGATTTGTCCTTCATTCTCAGAAGGACCATGACATCAGCAAGATGATATCATGATTTGCAAATGAATTGGATTTAAGTGAAAGAGGACTATGCAAAGTCACCAGCCTCACTTACTCCTCCAGCTATAATTATTTGCTAGCCATAATTAATAAAAATGATTATTAATTGCCCAGAAATTATGTCTCTTGGACTTTTCATTTGTCACACACGTCACCATAAACCACCATTTTGTCTAAACATGATAGAAAATGATATGTTTAGTGTTATAGAGGAGTCTTTAGATAAATTTTTGGAGAAAACAAATGGATGAGTTACCAAGGGAGCCTATCTATCAATGGATGCAAAAACTGTAGGAAGTGATATCTGTCCAACAGGAAACACCACAAATTCTCTATTCTGACTATGAATTGCAGATGAGAAAGAATTTTCTTAAGTATCGTTATCTATATAACTAACAATACTTATTAAGGCGTAATACTAAAGGGTCCTTGAGGGAAGAATAAGAAAGACTCAGGAAACACTACTTCACTATATAAATTAGAATCTGACTACAGACCCAACTCTATCCATTCCCTTTTATCTCCTCAAGGAAACGTAGAGTGAATTTGACAGGGGCAAAAAAAAAAAAACATAGGAGGGGATAGGAAGAAGAGAATCAGAACAATCAAATGAAAATGAAAATTTTCTATTATGCTTGTTTTAAAAATCAGGACTTTTACTACACACCTCTGAGATTGGCTAAGATGACAGGAAAAGATAATGATGAATGTTGGAGGGTATGTGTTTCTTGTGCATGCAGCATGATATTTGTGGAAATATGTACAGAAGAATTGCACATTCAACATATATTGGATTAATTGCCTTTTAAAGGAGGGGGTAGGATGGAAGGATGGAAGAAAAATTTGGAACACAAGATTTTGTAAGGGTGAATGCTGAAAATTATCCATGTATATATTTTGAAAATAAAAAGCTTTAATTTAAAAAAAATTTAAAAATTAAAAAAATCAGAACTTTTCTTACCATCCCAATATTCTACCACCACATACATACATAGCCTTCCCTCCCACCAAATGATCAGTACTCCAGAACAATGCTGACCAACAATGTTCTCCTGAAATCAAGAGATGAATAAAATTATTGGACAAAGTAGGTAATCGATATACCTGAAACAGGGCATTGCAAAGAGGCCCCCATCCTTACTAACTCTGCCTAGTACCCACTCACATGCAGACCTGATGAACCTGCTTCCAACTCCAACCTCTATCTCAAAGCACTTAACATGTCCTAGCTGTGTGACCCTGGGCAAGTCACTTAACCCCAATCACCTCAGGGGGAAAAAAGAAACCTTGATCTCCTGATCTGCAACTATGAGAAGACTCATACTTTTGAATTGGGCCTCAGACAATTATTAGCTTGTGACTCTAAGTAAGTCACTTTAACCATTTTGGGTTCAGTTTCTCAGTTGTAAGACGAGCCAGAGAAGGAAATGGCAAACCACCCAAGTATCTTTGCCAAGAAAACCCTAATTTGGGTCACATAGAGTTGAACATGACTGACACATCTCAACAGAATGGAGATAAAATACCTGAAAGATACTACTTGTAATAACAGGTATATGAAATGCTAATCAAATATTAAAATATATTATAAATGTCATTTGATACAGGGTCTTAGAGCAGATTTTTCTGATATTTTAAAGAGAATTCATTCACAAACTAGAAGGAACCCAAAGGTAACCCTTAGATTAAGATCAGCTCTATGGATGGTTTGGAGCTGTCTCAGTCTAGATCACAAAGCTAAGAGCTGGTGCAAGTAGGTACTGTTGAAGAATAAAAGCAGAGCACAAGGGTCACTTGAGGTGCCAGCCTACAGCTGGCAAAGGATGGGGGCACTTTAGTCTATGCCAACTGCATCTTTTACTTTGCCAAAGTGTTCCTCATAGCCACAATAGAGCATTGTTGAAAATGCCTGTAAAATCACAAATGGATAGAAAAGCCTCCCCCAAAACCAAATCCTACCCATTACTCTCCCCTCTTTCCCCACTCCAACAGAAAGTCAAAGCAGAAAAACCATGGCAACAGCAAGAAAAGGAAAAAAAGGGGGAGAAGGCAGATAATTCATTTCAGAGCTACCTTTATCCCTTTCTCCAGAATACACCAAGCTTAACTCCCTGCCTGAATTTTACAAGACTTCTGGATGATTTAAAATGACTTTTCTACTGTGCATGCCTTGTTTCAAATGGATACTTTATGACTGACAAAAACACTATGTAATGGGAGACTGAGTTTAGCCTCAGTGCACTAAACAAAAGACCCATAACTCAGAGCCTATAAGTACAGTCCTGAGTGAGAAAAAAATAAACTTGTAGCACTCCCATCTACCACAATGGTGTACAGGTAAATATTTAACAACTGTTTTCTAGGGGAAATATATTATAGTATGTTTATTATGTTTATATTATATACATAACCTAATACACTTTTAAGTTTAATATGCATTAACATTTTCTCTATCACTTAAGTATAAACAATCAATAAAACAACAAGAAAAAAGCTCTTATTTGTATTTGTTGATTTATCAAATATAAAGACTTGCACTAAAGATTTAATTAATTCTCTTCAGGCAACATGAGTTGTCTCCAGTACTCCCCAGCATCTATTCACTAAATAGCAAGTAAAGACTGGAAACGGTGCAACATGGTGTGCAGTATGAAAAGAACCCTAAACTGGGACTTGGGAGAGCTGGCTTCTAATCACAGCTCTTCCATTTCCCTAGCTATATAAGAATTTGTACAAAAGACCATATCAAATCTCTCAATTTCTTTACATACAAAATAAAAGAGTTAGACTACACAATCTAATGGGGGACAGCATGATACAGTAGAAAGAATTCTAATTCTGGACCCAGATGATCTGGGTTCATATTTCATGTAGTACCTCTGAGATTTTGGAAAAGTCACTTAGTGATGTCCTCTGCTTTTGATTCTTCATCTGTAAAAGAAGAGGGATGAACTAGATGGCTCCCAAATTTTCTTTTTTCTCTCCAATATGTTTTCTTTATTTCATTAAATATTTCTTAATTATAAGTAAAAAAAATTCTTTTTTTAAAAAATTTGAGTTCCAAATTCTCTCCTCTCCCTTTTCTCTTCCTCAAAAAAGTAAGCAATTTGATATGGATTATACCCAAATAGAGTAATGAAGAGTAGTACATGACTGAAATGACTCAACAATAACAATAACATACATGTGAAGCCATTAAAAAGATATTTCCATATTAGCCATGTTACAAAAAGAAAACAGACAAAAAAATCCCAAGAAAACTAAAGTTAAAAAAATACATCTTCAAGATCTGCACTCAGGCTCCATCAGTTCTTTATCTAGCGGCAAATAGCATTTTTCATTATAAACTCTTCAGAATTGTCTTGGATCACTGTATTGATCAGAATAGTTGTCATTCATAGTTGATTATCATACAATATTGCTATTATTGCTCATTTCATTTTGCATCAGTCTTTTCATGTTTTTCTGAAATCATTCTGCTCACCATTCTTATAGAACAATAATGTTCCATTACAATCAAATACCATAACTAATTCAACCATTCCTGAATAAATGGGAATCTCCTCAGTTTCCCATTCTTTGCCATCACAAAAAGAGCTGCTATAAATACACCTATGTCCTTTTCTCCTTCTTTGATCTTCTTTGATATAGATTTAGTGGTGGTGTTTCTGGGTCAGATTTTTATAACCCTTTGTACAAAGTTCCACATTGCTCTCCAGAATGGTTGGATCAGTTCACAAATCCAGGAACAATGCATCAGTGTTCCAGTTTTTCCATATCCCTCCAATATTTGTTGTTTTCCTTTCCTGTCATATTAGCCAACCTGACAGGTGAGGGATGGTATCTCGGAGTTTTTAAAATTTGTATTTCTCTAATAAATAGTGATTTAGAACATTTTTTCATATGACATATACATTTCTTTGATTTCTTCATCTGAAAACTGCTTGTTCATATCCTTTGACCACATAGGATTTGGGGAATAATTAGTATTCTTATAAATTTGGCTCAGTTCTCTATATATTTGAGAATTGAGACTTTTATCAGAGAAACTGATATAAAAATTTCCCCCCATTTCCTGCTTTCCTTCTAATTGTGGCTGCATTGGTTTTGTTTGTGTAATACCTCTTTAGTTTAATATATTCAAAATTATGCATTTTACATCCTGTAATGCTCTCTATCTCTTGTTTGATCATAAATTCTTCCCTCATCCATAGATTTGATCAGTATATATTTTCCATGCTCTCCTAATTTGCCTATGAAATTATGTTTTATGTTTAAATCATGTTTCCATTTTAATCTTATATTGGTATACATGTGAAATACTGGTCTGTGCCTAGTTCCTATCAAACTGCTTTCCAATTTTCCCAGATATTTTTGTCAAATAGTTTTTGTCCCAAAAGCCTGGATCTTTGAGTTGATCAATGGTCATTTACTATTGTGTATTATGTACCTATTCTATTCCACAGATCAAATTTGGATGTCAATGCTGTTTTTAAGGGAAAATCTGTACTCCATATCACCTCTTTTGAACCTTTTTCTGTTATACTTCTTGTCAAAGCTGTTTCTCTGCTTTTTCTAGTCACAGAAACAATGTTGACATTGCTGTATATCCGTTCAGTGAAACAGCAGTCCTAAGCCAGGGGTATGAAGTTTTCTAAGTCTCCTCCCTGGATAAGGGCTATATCAGTTTTAAGCTAGGTCAGTGATAAATATTTTCCTAAAACCTAGAAATGCAAACCTTTTCACTGAGTTTCTGGATTCTATGAAGCCTGCCCCTTTGAAGCCAAATAAAGCAGCAGAAGATAACATAATTAAAACCCTAAATGATTCCTTCCCTTTTCAAGTTCTAGATGGGCTAATGGGAAATAAGCTCAGCCAGTTGTCACACAAGCAGGAGCATCTTGCTTTTCTCTAATCAGGTCCCAGAATAACTGTGAGATGGTTTGTCTTCAGTTAGTTCTTAAGTTCTAGACGGCACTGAGGAGCAACAAGCCCAGCCAACTCTACACAGAAAGAGAAGAATGCTTTTCTTTGATTAATTTCCAGAAACTACAGAGATTTCTTCCAATAAGCTCCCAGCAGCTGTAGAACCTGTTGGGCTTCAGTGCACTCTCAGCTGATTCAGCATGAACCAGCTACTCTTCTGACTCTCTCCCTTGTTCTGTTTTTTCAGGTAGTAGGATCTGGTTTCATTGTCCACTTCTCTGGCTTCTAATGCCTCAAACCAGGACTCCTATCAGGTTAAACTCAGGCTGAAAAACCCAAATTCCACCATTTTACCAAGTGCAATACAAACAATATTCAATTTCCACATGGTTTCCAAATGGCTGTGATTTATAGTTTCTCATCCATATTCTTCAAGATCCTAAAATCATCATGTATAAATGAATTGCTAGATATTAACATCTTGAAGCTAAGTTATGCAGTGGACAGAGCACTGGACTTGGAATCCGTGCTACAAATCTTTTCCCTAAAGGGCTGTGTGACTGAGGGTAAGCAACTTAACTTTTCTACTACTACAGAATAGAGATAACAATAGCATCTATCACATTGGGTGGTTGTAAGAATCAAATGAGATAATGTCTGTAAGCAGTTCAAAACCATTGAAGTATTATGTAAATGATACTATTATATTATTATATTTACTATTATTATTATACTACTATAATTATACTACTACTAATTATACTACTAGTATAATTATACTACTATAATATACTATTATATTATATTATATTATTATAGTCATTCCTACCTTTACTAGGTTCTTGTGACTTTAAACTGTTTTCAAACAATCTTCTCAGTACTTTTTTCAGTTCCTCAAGCTGTTTTTCTCACAAGGCTGACCCTTTTCTCTTCCTTTCGGTAAATATAATGTCCATATACAAAAGATGAAGTATCTTCTTCTACAGTGCCTTCTTTTCTTTTCTAAAAAGATTGTCTTTGAGATACTACTGCCCATTCTGGTTCATGGTTCCCAAAATGTTCAAAATTGTACTTTAAGCCCACAATACCATTATTAACCCTGTATACGAAAGAGATTAAAAAATAAGGAAACGGACCTATATATACACAAATAATTAAAGTAGCTTTTTAATGGTGGCAAAGAATTGGAAATTGAAGGGATATCCATCAATTAGAGAATCACTGAACAAATTTTGGTATATCATTGTGAATAAATACTATTGTACTACAATAAGTGGTGAGCAGGATGCTTTCAGATAAACCTGGGAAGACTTACATGAACTGATGCAAAGTGAAATAAACAGAATCAAAAGAACATTGTACACAGGATCAGCAATATTGTTTGATGATCAACTGTGAATAACTTAGCTCTTCTCATCAATACAATAATTCAAGACAATTCTGAAGGACTTATGACAAAAAATGCTATCCACCTCTAGAGAAATAAATAACAGAACTTAATACAGATTTAAGTATTTTGTTTTTATTTTCTTTATTATTCTTGTTCTTTTGTCTGCATTTTCTTTTGCCATATGGCTAATTTGGAAATGTTTTTGCATGACTGCACATGGTTATATCAAATTGCTTTTCTTATCAAAGAGAGAAGAATGAAGGGAGGGAGGAAGGGAAAGAATTTGGAACTTAAAACTTTTTTAAAATGTTAAATTTTTTCATTCACATGTAATTGAGAAAATTAAAATAAAAATTAAATGTAAAAAAAAAAAAAAAAAAAAAAAAAGACTGGTTTCTCCTCTCCCAATTCTAATGTTTGAGGGCTAAATGAGTCCATATTCATTTCCTCCAGCCCACCAACTCTGGCATCAACTAAAAACTGGTATTCACTAGATGATATCATCTCCTAGAAAGAACAGAGAAAAGGAGTATGTGACTGTAACTTACTAAAACAGTGGGAACCTTTTATTAAGAATGATTGCTGGTCTGCCTTCCAAGAGGAGAGAAATATAATTTCAACACTTTGACAGTCAACTTCGGCAAGACATTTAGCTAACAGGCTAAGATGGCTTCCAAATTCATTTAAGAAGTCCTTGGATTTATAAATTTGTCTTCTATTCTGTATAATGGCTAGGGGTGGGGTAGGGAATACTTCAACATTCTAAATAAAAAAAACATAATCTTCTTTGTTTCTGTGAGCCAATGAAAGGATTTTAGTGGGGGGGGGGATGGTGTTTTATGTCATAAACAAAAATAAACCTCAAAGAATTTTTTTCCTTTTGCATCAAATTTTGGTGCTTTAAAAAAACAACAATAAAACATATTTAACTTCTTTGTTGGCTGTTTTTAGTACATATTTAACTGTGATGGTTAAAAGCATCTGCTTGTAGAAAAAAACTAGCCTTTGGGCCAAGAAATGAAGCAATTCTGCAAAAAAGATGAGAGATATTTGAAGGTTCAAGAACAGCTAGGTGGCACTTGTGGATAGAATGCTAGATATAGAGTCAGGAAGACTTGGGTTCCAATATGACCTCACACATTTACTAATTATGTGACCCTGGACAAGTTAATTAACCCTGTTTGCCACAGTTTCCTTATCTGTAAAATGAGCTAGAGAAGGAAATGGCTGATTACTCCAGTATGTTTGCCAAGAAAACCCTAAATTTGAGTCACAAAGATTTGGATGTGACTGAAATGATACAACATCAACCAATATAAAAGCACTGGTGTCTGATGATCAGTCAGCAGGGAAATTCTGGGATTGTCAACCTTCCTTCACCACTTCTTTCATAAAGGGTACCAAGCTAAAGAACTCAAAGTCCCACAAAACTAAAAAATTAAATGAACTTTAAATGACTGGTTTTATACCACCCTCACTTCATACTCCTTTTCTTCAAAACTGACATTGGAGGAAGAGGAAGGAGTGAGCAAATTCTGCTACTGATTTGAATCAGGAGCAGGGAAAGGGCATATTTTCAGCCACCAGAATTGGACCCTAAAGATGCAAGGTCAAAGCTTCAAAGACATGAGATGACAAAGGAGGCAAGGTGGTCAGTAGGGCAGAGTTTTTCTCCACATTTAGCCAGCCTAAGCCTGAAAAGCAATGAACTAGCCAGGGTAGCTGACAGGGTGGTACAGTGCATAGAGTGCTGAGCTTGGAGTCAGGCAGAATCTTCCTGGGTTCAAATCTAAACATTTACTAGCTGTGTGACCCTGAGCAAGTTACTTAACTTTGCCTCAATTTGCTCATCTGTAAAATGAACAAGATAAGAATATGGCAAATCATTTTAGTATTTTTGCAAGGAAAACCCCAAATGAGATCACAAAGAGTCAGAAATGCCTGAAAAGCAATTGAACAACAAAAACCAGGGTAAGAAGTCATTGGAGCTTTCTGATAGCAACAAAATGCTGAATAGAAAAGCTCTGGCCAGGAGTCCACAGTATAGTACAGATGTCTCCTCTCAAGAAAGGCAGCCCAGAAAGGCTGATGGTTAACACCGCTGTCCTTACATTTTTCAGCTTCAATCTGGAGCTGACAAAAGTATTAAACTTGTCGTTCTCCAGGAAAGATTAGTAAAAACATCCAGCATCTTCATTTAATTTGCTTCAGGGACTTAAATCTCTTTAGGGAGTTCAAATAACCATGAGTGGAACAGAATGTCTTGCAAATGATTTTTAAAGATTAGCCACCACTTTGCATCTATTTTTTTTACATTGAACAGCAAGAACAAATATATCATAAATCAAGCTTTTCCAAATAAAGAGAAAGTCATTGTGTCAGACTCCCCACCCAGCCTCACCCAAGCAAGTAGGTAACCTGAGCAGGTTGCAGGAATAAGCAGGAATAAACAGGAATAAACAAATGAATGAATTCCAGGAAACACCAACCAACCGCTTCACTCATAGTTAATTAATAACAATAATTAAATACCTAGAATTAGTAGCAGGACTTATCTCTAAAATCCCAAAACCTTTGACAAAGATGGAGGTCTGGTCTCTCTTATGCATGTTATCAGTTTAAGAGCAACAATTCCTTCCCTACCTCCTGGAAGCTCCATCCAAACTAAGCAGTTTTACCCAAACCCTCTATTCTGGTTCTTAGAACTCTTAGAGAGAAGAGGTCAAATTTCTTCTCTAATCAATCCCTGCAGGCCTTAGATCCCTCCAATACAAGAGATTTTTTTTTTTTCAGGGAATAAGGCAAAGTCTAAGAAGCAAGATGGAAATTCTTAATCTTCAGGGCCAAAACTTAAATTTGTATCATGGAAGCATTTATTCTGAAAGCCAAAGCATGGACTATTTAAAATGTTTATTAAGATGAGGAAAATACAAAATGGAGAAAGGTGAAAGACTTGTTCAAGGTCACGCAACAAGGTAGGAACAAAACCAGATGGTTGGCCTGACTCCCAATCTTGGCATCCAAACTACAAGCCATGTTGGTGCAGAATGGTACCAATCTAAGCCCGCAGCTGTTGCTGTTGACAAGGACTGCCACTGTTCCCATGGCAACCAAGGTAACACATTAACGCCAGAAAAGTTAGATGTTTAAAAATGGGTGTTACTCCTGATTTTTCAAGGACATTCCTTGATTGCTTCTTGACAATTAGGAGTCCTTATGCCTCTTTAAAAGAAAAAAATATCTGGCTGTCATTGACAAAGTAAAGGCTCAGAGATCTTCAGAAGTTCCCCTATTGCCTGTGGGATAAAATACAAATTCCTTCATCTGCAATTTTAAGAAATTCCACAGTTGACTCCAACCTATTTTTCTATGCTTGTTGCACTTTTTTTTCCTTTACTCTCTCTATATTCTTGCCAAACTGGCCCACTTGGTATTCCCAGAACTGAAAATTCTATTTCCCAGTTCCATGAATTTGTAGAAATGATCCTCTATGTCTAGAAATATATTTCCTGAACAGAAGCAGGAGAACTTTGTACACAAGTAACAGCAAGATTATGGGAGGATCAACTATGATGGACTTGGCTCTTCTCAGCAATGCAATGATTCCAGACAATTCCAATAGACTTGGGATGGAAAATGCCATCTGCATCCAGAGAAAGAACTATGGAGACTGAATATGGATTGAAGCATAGTATTTTTATCTGTTTTGTTTGTTTGTCATTTGCTTTTTTTTCCTCATAGTTTTTTTTCCCTTTTGGTCTGATTTTTCTTGCACAACATGATCAATGACTTTGATCAATGAATGTTGAACAAAATGAATGTTGAAAACTATCTTTACATGTATTTTTTAAAAATGAAGAAAAAAAAGAAATACACTTCTTCCTCATCTAAACCTCTCAGAATCCAAGATTTGGTTTGAGTGCCACCTTTTCAGTAAAGCCATTTCCATTTTCCCAAGAGTTTTCTCAATTCTTTCCTGGCAGAAATGTAGATCATAACTATAGGATCAGATAAGCAATGGCTCTGACAGCTTACTACTTATGTGACCTTGGACAACTCCCAACCTTCCTAACCAGAGTTATAAGTTATCCCTTATTTATAAAATGAAGAAACTAGATTGGATGGCTGTTAAAAGTTCCATTAAGTTCTAGATCTGTGATAATTAAGAGAGAGATTTTTTCCCCATTTTGTTTTTGTATCTATGTTTTTCATACTTTATAATTATCTTAACTGAACTGAATTCAAACTATGTCAATGGTAGGGAGAGGGGTTAGAGGAGCAAGAACACATTAGTTAATTTATGACAAGAACAGGAAACTGGGAAAATCCTGGGACAATAGAGGACCAGAAAAGGGTCTTAAAGGAGAGGAAGAACAGGAACCCAGTCTGCCCTCATGAGGGACATGAAGTCAGATATTCAATTCATAAACATATGGATTAAATTTAGGTGTAGCATTGAACTTTTCAGCATACTACGATCCCAAATATATTCTCTGAAACACTGTTAAGGGTCAGAAAAAGTTGTACATGCTGTTCTGAGGTTATTGGCTTTTGGGAGAACTTGTGATTTTTCTGAGTCTCTGGTTTGTAGGTCAGTCTCAAAGGGCAAAACTGACTGTGGGTCAGTGTCATCTTGGGAGAGAGAGCAAATGGTGCTATTGTGAGCTTTTTAAAGGATTCTTAATATCTTTATTAATAACCAATTTCCCTTTGTACCCTTTCAATTAAAGAGTTCTGATGGAATGACTGCTGTACTTTGTGGAAAATCATATTTCATAGAATCAATTAAAGACATTAGATAGCTCATGTCTTGTATTAGAACAGGATGTTTCAGGTCCAAACACTCCTATCTGCTTACTGTTCGGAGTTTTTCCAGATAGAGGCTGAATGCTGTTCTACAACAAAGAGGTCCAAGTCCCTAAACTTGACATCTGTGGTCACACTGCCCAAAACCTGCTATTCCTATCCTGAAAGAGGAAGCCTTGTGTTATGTTTCCCTCTGTACCAATGACTTGGGTACTTTTGTCCAAGGGAAATAATTCTGATTTTCTAATGTCTCTGTCAGAGTATGACTCCTTGATCAGCTTCTTCTGAGTTATATCTATCTGTGAATGATAGGAGAGATTTCATTAGTGAGCTTATAAGGGTTAGCCACTCTTGTATTCTGAGGCTGATAAGAACTTGCCCCCACAGAAGCATGGGCAGGCATGGCCCTGAAAATGTAGTTTAACATATATTAGACTACTTTCCGTCTATTGGAGGGGGTGGAAGAAGGAGGGAAATTGGAAAACAAGATTTTGCAAGGGTTAATGTCAAAGAATTATCCATGCATATATTCTGAAAAATAAAAAACTTTAATAAAAAAAAAGAAAATGTGGTTCTGAGTCTTCCTCCCACTTCTAACCCTTGTCTTTGTATTTTCTTCATCCACATTCCTGCATCTCATAGCTACTGAGAACTCCCAGGGAAGAGACAGACTCAGATAATCTGTTAGTATGCTCCCATCACTTTGAAAATTCAGTTGACCATGCTGAGAAAATGAGAGAATCTTCAAAGTCATGTGCTGAGCATTAATCAGAAAGAAAAGGAGGTACTTTTCTGACCACTTAGATCTTATTTCTATTAAATAAATAAGATATTCTTTATTATTTATGTCACAGTTCCTCCCTCCTTTGGCTATGACTGCAAGTGGCTGGTAAACAAAACAAGAGACAGAAATAGGAATTAAGAAGGGTGAGTTCCAGCAAAAAATTATAGCCAGCTTGTACCGAGAACCTCCTCAAGAGGCAGCTAACCCATTTCTTGATGGTGAAGGTGGAAGTATAATTGCCACTTTGTGACAGCTGCACTTAAGGAATTAATGGATTGCTGCAAAGGCTTGATGGACATTGCTTTATTGAGATGAGGTAAATGAGGCCCAGATGAAATAACTCAAGAAAGTGAGCATAGGCCAAGGTTACTCAATGAATCAATGGTCAGCCCTATAATAGAAAGTGCTGTTGTTCTAATTCCTTAGTCCAAGTCCTTGGATACTTATATAAATGGAAGCTTTCCACAGATGTGTTCCTCTCCTAGACCACCCAAGAAAATGAAATTATCTGCATTTCTGCAAAGAGAAAATAAGATTCCCTGGACTTTTTCAATCAGTGGGTCTGCAACCCTTCAGTGAAGACAATGAAATTACTCCTACCCTTTTCCTTGGTTTAATGAGAAGTAACTTTTCTTCCAGCCATTAAAGAGAAGTAAACAAGAAAGTGGTGAATTAGTTCACAAGAACACATGAAAATGAAAAAGTTATTGATCTTCAAGATCTCTCTTATTTTACTTATGTGTATCCTGGCAAATATCTGTTATTAGTGAGTTTATCAGCAACTGAACCCAAAATGGCACTTTTTTAATTTAACTGGCATTATTAATGCCTTCAAATACATATCAGGAAATCAGTTCTTTAAATAAAAGAATAAGGAAAGGAATAATTTGTTACCTTATTGGTATGTTCAAGTATTACATGACATTAAAAGTCAAAAGCTGGGTATTTTTAAAATTATTGAGACTAGAAATATAAGCACACATACTTTTTTTAGTTTATTGTTGAGACATTAATTTGTTCACAAAATTTAACAAACACCAACCTATAATCTGGGGTGTGCTATAGCCAGCTAGAATAAAAGAAAGAATTGTTAAATTTTCAGTGCAAGCATTGACACCTCAGAAATCAACAAATACTAAAAACTTGTACTTGATTTATCAATTTGTTGATTGTCTAGATTAAAGAAAGTAATGGAAAATGTAAATAATGCAGATTAAAACTGAGCAGTACAAAATTAGATTACATACTTTCTACTGAGCCTTTATTGTTTTTCAGTAATGACTCAGTTCTACAATATACTCTTTATATCATTCTCTATGGAATCTTTTCTAAACATTCTCTTTTATTTTTTCCTCTAAAATCTACCTCTTTCCCCCCTAGAGTAGATAGATGACTTAACCTCCTGCTTTCCAGAAAAGGTTATCATGAGTTTCTTCTGCTTATTGCCCTTCAATGGATATTCACTACAACTTTTCAGCATCATTCATTATTTTCTCCTTCATCCTGCTCTGGCCATAAAAAATTAATAATGACCAGCTTTTGGATGGAATTTAAAGGTTTGCAAAACTCCTTTCCTTTCCCTTACCACCCTACCACTTTCCAGTTATGGGAACATAATCAAATCAAAATTGGCCTTGGTACTGAAAAGGATATATTGGTCTATTTTCCTATGATTTTTCTTACCATTTCAAAAAGTATCCAAACTAGTGTCCCCCTTCCTGACCATACCTTTGTTCTAGTTGTATTGTTTATTCTCATTAGAATAGAAATACCTTTAGAAGAGAAACTCCTTTAGATTTTGAATCTGTTTTCCAGGGCTTAAAATATTTATTATATGCTTTTTCCTTCGTTCATTTATTCATTCATCTGAGCCTCACAATATTCTATGAGGTAAATATATTTTTAAAATTATTTTATCTTCTAAAAATTATATTTTATTTCCCCATTGAAAAAACAAGAAAGATAAGACTCCTTTTACAAACATGTAGAGTTAAACAAAACAGATTCCTACATTTGCATTTTACAAATATACATATACACGTCTTATTCTGAGTCCATTATCTCACTATCAGGAGATGAGTGACATGTTTTGTCTTCAGACTTCTCCAGTTAGAATTGATTATTCTGTTGATCAGAATTCTTGAGTCTTTCAGTTATTTGTCTTTACAACATTGTTGTTGTTCTACAGATTGTTTTCCACGTTCTATTCGCTTCATTTTATATCAGTTTCTACAAATTATTATTATTATATTATTATTCCCATTTTAATATAAGAAAACTGAGGCTGGGGTGCAGTTAGTAACTTGTTCAGGGTCTCATATAACATCGAAGAAAAAATTGAACCCAGGTCTTCCTAATACCAAATCCAGTATTCTCTCCTAAACTTTTTTGTCTCTCCAGAAGGCTAGGGATTTCTGTTCCTTACCAAAGCTAATCCTATTACTTGAACACTTGATCCCATTTCCTTTTGCCTTCTCCAGGGCTACCAACCATCCCGACCTGACAGAGACCAATTCTGTCCTTCCTAGTAAATTCCATCAGTACTAAGACAGTTTTAGTGCTACCACCATGTATTCCTTGCTTCCCCATTATGTCCAAGGTCAGACCTGAAACTAATCCCAGAAAATCTTAGCCCCACAGGCAAAGTAAATTCATTTCTAGAGCCTGAGATTCACATCGTGAGAGAATTTGTAGTCACTGTGAAGAAATGGGGATTCACCTGATTGGTTACCTTTCCCACCATTCGACCTGAATTGTTCTCATTATTGTTTCAAATGACCTCCTTATCAGTGTCCTTCGACAATTCTTCAAATATGTTGTGCCCATTAATCTTGGGTATTCCCTAAGGCTCTTTCCTGAGACCCTTTTTTCTTTTCAATCCGTATTATCTCACTTGATGATCTCATCAGCTCTCATGGCTGCAATTATCATCTTCTTCCAGATGATTCCCAGACCTATATCTCTACCCTTGGTCTCTCTACAGTTAATGAGCCTGTAGCTCATGCATCATGCACCTCCACTTACCTCTTGGTGATGTAAAAGGCACCACCATCCCCCTAATCACCGAACCCAGCAACCACAATTTCAACCTCCACTCCTTACTTTCACTCATCCTGAACATCTCTTTTTGCTCATATAACCAAACCCCTGGTTCAGGCCCTTGTCCTTCTCTCTTGCTATGATAACCTAGCTTGTCTTTCTGACCCATCTTTTCCTATTCCAATCCTTCCTTTACACCTTTACTTTTCAAGCTGATTTTTTAAAAGCATACATCCAATCACATCACATTCTTCTCCACTTCAGTGAGCCTCATGGGTTCTATTCTTCATGACATGATTCTTTCCTATATTTTCAGTTTTAGACCTTACTCTCCTACACATGCTCCAGGATACAACTACACTTATAGTTCTCCTAACATGACTCCACATCTCCTGTTTTATTGCTGTGTATCTCTTTCTATTCATTTCCTTAGGTTCCTTCAAGACTCATTTGTTCTTCTTCTTTTTTTTTTTTAACAAGGCAATTGGGATTAAGTGACTTGCCCAGGATCACACAGTTAGTAAATATTAAGTGTCTGAAATCACATTTGAACTCAGGTACCTTCTGACTTCAGGCTGCTCTATCCACTACACCAATAAACCTTTTCCAATAAACCTTTCCAGGTTACACACACACACACACACACACACAGCCTTCCTTTTTTCAGATTATTTTCACTTACTTTATATATATCTTTTGCATACTTAATTACATGATCCATGATACATATTATAATAATATATACTCCTTTTTGGCTTTTGTTTTTGTTTTTACTTCTCTGTGTATCTCCATTGCCAAACATTTAATAAATGGAAGATTTCTCATTTACTGACCATAATTATCCTTAATGGCATCACAATCAGGAATTGGTACCCATTTAAAGAACAGTCGATTCCAATACTACTTAAACTATTTGGAAAAATAGACAGAGTGTTACCAATTCCTTTTATGACACACATATGGTGCTGATACTTAAACCAGGAAGAACAAAAACAGAGAAAAATAGAGACCACTTTCCCTAATAAATATTGATGCAAATCTGTTCAAAGAAAAATTCTGATTTGTTGATTCCTAAAGTCTCTTCCAAATTTGGCGGTTCTTTGAGGTTAGGAATTCTAAGACTGAGATCATTCTAGATCAGCAGAGGTTTAGTCATCAGGAACTTTTGTTTCACCAGCATTGCCCCGCCCCTCCTCCTACCCCCAAAGTATACATTTCTTCTTACTCTGGAATCACAATGCATTTATGGCACTGGGTGACAAAGTGGATAGAGCTCGGGACCTTGAGTCAAGGACTAAATTCAAATCCCATCTCAGATACTTGGTAGTCAGGTGATCCTGGACAGGTCTCAATTTCCTTAGCCGCAAAATGGGAATAATAATAGCACCTACTTACCAGGATGTTATAAGCATTAAATGAAATACTATTTGTAAAATACTTTGCAAACTTTAAAGCACTATATTAATCCTAGCAGTTATTAATAACTACTATTAGCACTTAATGACTATTAATGTAATGATAATTACAATGATGAGAACTTGATTTTAGTGATTTCATAGAATTCTAGATCTGCAAAGGACTTTTGTTTTTGAGTTTCTAATTGTTTCAGGTATATGAGTTTTGCCTCCCTTATTAGATTAAAAGTCCACAGACAGCAAAGACTTTCTTCTACATCTCTATTATTTCCTATAGCACTCAACACAGAGTTGAGTATATTGCAGATCCTCAAGTATTACCTGTGAATTAATTAGTTGAATCTAAAAGAAAGGTAACATAAAGAGAAGTGGCACTTGGAGGTTCCTAAAATTCCATTATAAACCATTTGCTAACCCTCTCTCCTAACAAGTGGTCATACACAAAGGAGAGGATGTAGAAGGGAAAAATAAAATAAAAGTGGGAGTCTTGCATGCCAGAAATGTGGGAAAAAAATAAAATTAGGATCCCAAGATCTCAGTCCCATTCATGAGTCACCACATCGACCAATAAATCAATTTATCTATCAATAAATATTTATCAAGTGTTCTTGCCTTTTGGTAGATAGTATTAGGAGACACAGATTAAAAGACATTGTGTTTGTTCTTAAAGACTTAAAGATGTAAGTCTGTTACTGTTTCTAGTCCCCACCTGGCTACAGTCTCCCCTGGGGCCTTCTAAAACATGTTACAATATACTGAGCATGGGAATATAGAGAAGGAGCCCAGTACAGGGTCTCAAAGCCATTTACAGCAGCATTCATGTTTTGCCTCTCTCATACATGCTGGCTGCGACCTTGCCAAGACAATTAACCTCTCGGAACTCTCAGCCACTCTAACACTTTAAGATGCAGAGAAGATGCTGACTTGCATTGATAGAATGACTTTCTTCATCAGGGAATTCCCCATACTAATGAAATCACAGGCACAGTCCCAATCCCTATGGGAATACAGCAGCTTTGTTTGAATGGAAAGAAAGGCAGAAACACACCTATGTTGGATGTTTTTGTTCTCCCCTAGAATTAGATTATTTTTGAAGACGTAGTTCCAGCTTCATCTCTCCAGAGCTTTAGGATCAGAGATGAGATCACTGACCAGACAGTGGAATGATTTCTTAAATCCTGCTCCTTCTTACCCCATAGCCACATCTAGGAAAAAACAAAGGGCTTTTGTTTAAACAAGATAACCTTTCCACCGGCTTTGATTCCAACTCATATGTACAAAACAAACTTTCTTTAGAAGTGGGAGGCCCTGGATTGTATAGAGGAGAACAAAATGACCAGGTTAAGATGGAGAAGTATTTAAAATCTTTGTCTAATATGATGAGTATCTATACTCCCTATTTCATCCCACCTCCCCCATAGACATATACACCATACACATGGACACCAAGGTATGGGATTTGGGTATGTTTGGGGTATTCAGGGAGGACTCTGGAGTGAGGCTTGCTTAGCCCCTTTATAGGACTTTCAAAGTCTGCCTTTACCTGACTCTCATCTGTGGCTCCAAGAAGCTGTAACATGAGCAGCAACCCCACCCCAGTAAAAACCTCTCTTCAGATGAATTAAATCAGAACCAATGGACCTCAAATCTATCAGTAAATTGAGGGGAGGAGCTCAACCCCAAGCATGGGAAGAATTCTGCCAGTGAAATGGGCAGAGAAGAATAATTTGTTCCAACAGCCATGAAGGTGGCTGAAGCAGTTGCTGCAGGATGCTTAGAGATTGTTCAAGTATCAAAGATATCAAAATCATTCACTGTATCCGGGCCAGCATCAGTCATCCTAACTTTTATCTTTCCACTGGTCTTTAATGACTCTGGAAGGGAGAGTGAGGCTGAGAAGTTTGTGAAACTCTGCCTCGTATTAAATCCAATTTATTCATGAGTCCATCAGTCAGTTAGTCAACAGCATTTATTAAGCATCTATTATTGCCAGGAACCATGCTATGTGCCAGGAATATAAAGAGAGGTAAAATGGTCTTTGCTTTCAAAAGCTTCTATTTAATGAATAAAACAATGTGCAAACAACTATGACCAAACAAGACATAGCCGGGATAAATTGGAGATCATCAACAGGAAAAGCACTAGTGTTAAAGGGGAATGAAATTTTTTTGCAAAAGGAAGGATTTTAGTTGAGACTTGAAGGAAATTAGGGAAGCCAAAAGGTAGAAATGATGAGTGAGAGAATTGTGCAAAGCTATCAAATTCTCTCTTAAACGTTTGTTGATAACATATTGTAGAAAACCCACTCAAATTCTGGAACTATTCTATAGTTCCAAAAGATCCCTAAATCAGGACTTCAGGACCATCTCATTCTATATTATTTCCATAGTTGGAGTCCCTTTTCATGAAGTTAGAAATCTTTATTAAATACCACACAAGCCCTTTTTATACAAACTCCCAAATTATTACTAATTGAAGAGCCCACTGTTTCCTCAAAAGTAGTGTGTGGCTAATTACTACCTCGCTGGTTTGGATTTTAACAGAGTTCACATACAAGATGTTCTGGAGTCATTCTCTTCTTCTGATTTGTGTCTCAGATATCCTTGTCACCATAGTAACTTTTTATCTTATGATTTTTTTTTTATTTGTTCATTTTTATAACCTACTTCCTGTTTTAGGCTTTATATTAGAATTGGGCTCTTTCAACTTCTGACAGGTGATTAGGCTAAGCTTGAGTCCTCAGGTCCTAATACTGTATCATTCAAAGATCTCAAGGACAGCTCAGTTTAGGGACCTGAAAGCTTTCAGTGTTCCAAAGTAGTCCGATGTAGGGCAAAGTTTACTCACTGCCCTCCTTGTCTGAGCTCTGAAAGTTCTTAACCTGGGTTTAGGTCTGAGCAATACACCTATAAACTTTCTGGTGGTTGTAGTTCCAGTAGACTTCTGCTGCAATTAAGCACTATAAATAAGCCAAATGGAAAATTCTACAGGTTCAGAATGACAACTACAGGTTCCCTTTGCTTATCATTCCTCCACAAGCTTCAAATTGGGTTTGGGACTGAATTGATTCTCTAATTCACCAATGGGATCAGAACTACAGACATACTACTTTTGAACTTGTTCTTTGCCATATAGAGGTAGGAACAATAAGTTTCAGAGAAGTTAGTGGGCTTGGTCAGGCTCTCACAGCTAGCAAACCTAAACTTAAGTCCGGGTATCTCTTAGCTCTAGGCACTCATTTTAATACCCCACACTGCTGCCAATTATAAAAAGAAAGAAAAAGATAATGTAGAAGGCATTATGGAAATGTATGTAAGACTTAATAGAACAGATGACAACTGGACTAATTGACTTAATCATTTACAAATGCTGGGGTCATGAACGTTTTTTTTTTTTTTTTTACAGAGGACAGATACCTGATATGAATCTTATAGGAAGAGAAGAATTTCAATGGGGGAAAGTGGTGGAGGAGGAAGAATTGTTCATATCATATACTGATAAGCAAATGTGCTGAGAGGGTGTAGCATGGATCAAGAGGAAAACAAAAGGAAACATCTAGGGCCTATAGATTGGAAGAGAAAGACAAAATTAACTTTTGCTATAGATTAGGGTTAGGCCAAAATGGGTAAAAAGATTTGACATTGCTTAATTTGGATTTAAAACCCTCCAAGAAAGCCTATGGTTCCTTCCATAAGAGTCTCCATGGTAGAGCAGGGTTACTTTTGGTTGAGCACCCAACTTTGGGACAATCCTTGATGTTCCCAGCTGAAGATAAAGTCTATTACTAAATATAATGAAGTAGAGAATAGCTTGTAGGGAGGAATAAGCATGGGGCACTGCCCTTGGCTTCTCTTTTTCCTGGAAATTTAGATTTAGGACCTCTAGAGGCATGAATGGAATGGCAAGTGTCTAAGAAAATTTCTATAAAGTATTTATCATTTTCCAAGCACAGTAACTTATACAAAGGGGTCTGGGAGTCACTAAGGGACATTTTTCAAGGGCAAATCAAAGTCACTTCCTCAGGAAACTCCCATGGCAATGTTTATCATATTGGTTTAGAAAGGCTCCATGGCAGAAGTGGTCTGTTTCATCTTCATGTACCTACATACAGGAGGCAATCTACTGCAGTCATTCCCAAGATATCATTCCTGGGATAATGAAAAAAAGACTAACTGCCAGTCACCATTTAGTGTGAAAGAGTTAAAGCCCCATCTAGTTTCCAGTAAGCCTCCCCATTTCTATCAAAAGTCCATCATGAAAGGACTGAAGGGATGAAGGGACATGGGGTAAAAGTAAACCTGACCTGAGAATGATCCCAAAGATCCAAGTTTCAAGAGAAAGCAGGGAGAGAGGGTAAAATAAGAGAGAGGGGGAGAGAGGGAGAGAGGAAGAAAGAGAGAGGGGGAAAATGAGAAAGAGGGAGAGAGAAAGAGGAGAGAGAGAGAGGGAGGGAAGGAGGAAAGAAGGGAGGAAGAAAGAGAGAGAAAAAGAGAGTGAGGGAGAGGGAGAAGGAGAAGGGGAAAGAGAGGGAGAGAGAAGGAGGGAAGAAGGGAGGGAGAAAGAGAAAAAGAGAGGAGGGAGAGAGAGAAAAAGAGAGGAGGGAAAGAGAGAGAGAGAGAGAGAGAGAGAGAGAGAGAGAGAGAGAGAGAGAGATATTTCCAAAAGGCACAGCGTTCATCAATACCTGCCAGTGTCTGAACAGAGAAGTCCAAATTTTGATTTGGTGGGTAAACTGCCAAAGGCCATGAAATCAGATTGCCCTCCAAAAAACTGAGAAAAAAAAGGGAAAGTAGATAGGAAATATATTTAATGAATGCCTGCAACACAGATCACCAAGGCAAGTATCTACTTTGCAAACTTCACAATCCTATCAAAATGTGTTTATTGCTATTGAAATAGTTTTAATAATGGTCATTCTTTCTCTTTCTCCTCTCCACATTGACCAAAAGAATAGAAGCATTTATTTATAGGAAAAACTGTGGCCATCACTCACCAAGGAAAAGGTCCTTGGTGCTAGGTTGCTAAATCAGGGTAATTAGTATCAGATTGGTCCTCTTTCCACAAATTGCTACTAATGTGGCATAATTTGAACAATTAAAGATCTCATAACTATATTTCTAGTTCACTGTAAAGGCAAGAAATGCCAAAGTTACACTCATGTTATCTTGTTTATGGTTCTTACACTGCAAGACCAATTCTTCTAGAAAATAAACACAGCTATTTAAAATATGCTATGCCTATGTGAGCCTGCAGAGAAGGAGGCAGAGAAAGGTGACACTAACTATATTCATGTATTTGAAGATTGTCATGTAAGAGAAAGCCTCAAATTGTTCTACTTGGCCCCAGGGAAAGGAACAATAAGTGGAAATCTGCAGAAAGGAAAAAGCTTAGGTTTGATGTCCCAAAATGTCTCTTTGAAACTTAGAGCTGCCTCAAGAGGTCATAAGAACATAGGTTTTTTTAAAAAGGTTTTATGAAGAGCCTATTGTACACCGGGCCAGCTACATCCTATTTAATCCTCACAACAATTCCTAGGAGGCAAGTGCTAGTATTATCTCTACTTTACAGTTGAGGAAACTGAGGAAGACTGATAAAGTAACCTCCCCAGGATTGAACAGGCAGTAGGTGTCCTCATTCTGAGTCCAATTCTCTTTCAATAAAGCAATCAATACATATTTATTAAGCACCTACTGTGAACTGAATTCTATGCTAGGTGCTAAGAATAAAAAGACAGAAATGAAACAGTCTCTGCCTTTGAGGAACTTATGGTTCCTGCACAGTATCTGGTACACAGTCGGCTCTTAACAAATGCTTTGTTTTTTAAAGTCTATGTTCTATTTAACATATATTGGACTACCTGCCATCTAGAGGAGGGGGTGGGGAAAGGAGGGGAAAATTTGGGGAAAAAAAATAAAGTCTATATTCCTATTACCTCCTGAGTCAGCTCTAAACTTAAAGAAAGCTCAGCTGAGCTTTGAAGAATGAATAGGATTTGAATAAACAAAAAAAAGAGAGAAAAAAAAACATTTTCTGGCTGTGGATAGTGCAAAAGCATTAAATGAGCAAAGAATATGTGTAGAAGAGTAGATTCCAGTTAGTGCCAATAATGTATCTCTCCCCCCCCCCCCAAAGTGGTCACCTTATCTGAATTAACATTACATATTTTCTTTGGACTAGAAACAGTGATCATCTTTGACATGACCATAATTTTGAATTGTGTGAATTTGAATACATGGGATTACTTCAGAGGCTTCATTATTTTCCACTAATCAGGACCTTGCTAGAGAAGTTGGGGAGTAATAGGAGATAAGGATGAATAGATGGAGAAGAGTGTGAGGAAGGAAGAAAGGAATCCTTTTTTGGAATGTCTTTAATATCCTATTAGGGAACCATAGAAATGGTTCTGATAAAATACATGGAGCCATTGGGGATCCTTGGGCAAAGGAGTGATGTGATTCAATTAATGCTTTAGGAAGATTAGAGATGGAAGAAGTTGTAGGCAGTTAAACTAGTTGGGAGGCCACTGAAGTAAATTTAGGCTTGAAATAAGAAATAGAACAAGAGTGGTGACTGGGTATAGAACACTTCATATTTTGCTAAAACTGATGAATTTATCACTTAGAAAGGAAGGAAATGATATATTTGGAAACAAATGCAATGAAAAAATAAGATACCAATAAAAGTTTGAAAAAAAGGAAAAAGAAGAATGGCCATCTTCATTTCAACCACAAGGTGTAAAGTAGCTTTCTTGAATAATAAAATATATCTCTTTAAAGATAAAAAAGAAAAAAAAGATTAAAAATATTTAAAAGGAATCTTACAGATACAAGATATAGCAACCATAAACAAAAGTACTGGATGAAAGCAGAGAAAAATGATGATTACATTATTGATTTATCCTCTGAGAATTTATAGTCAAAGTCAATAATAATACCCAAAATGTATATGGCATGTTCACATTTACATTTGTTATATGCTTTAATCATTGCTGCAAACTTGTGGGATAAACAGGCATTATTATCCCTGCCAAACAAATGTGAAATCAAGCTCAGAGAGGTAATGAGATTTTTCCAAAATCACAAATCAGTTTTTTTATGCCATATCCCCAACTCTGCTATCTCCTAAATAGCCTTGAAATATACAGAAATGTGGATAATATATTTTACCATTTCTATCACTGCTACAACCATTGACTTAGGCTCAAAACCTTAGAATTATCTCTGAATACTATCCTCACTTTTGTTCCTATTATCCAAAAATAATTATAGCTTACATTTCTATGATGTTTTGAGTTTCAAAAATATTTCCCTTACAATATATGAAGTACAGTATTACAAATGTCAGGGCAGCTGGATGGCACTGTAGTGCACAGAGTGCCAGGCCAGGAGTCAGGAAGACTTCTCTTCCTGAGATCAAATCTGTCCTTGGATACTTACTAGCTGTGTGAGCCTGAGTAAGTCACTTAACCCTGTTTCCCTCAGTTTCCTCATTTGTAAAATGATCTGGAGAAAGAAATGGCAAACCACTCTAGTCTCTTTGTTAAGAAAACACCAAATGGAACCACAAGGAGTCAAATAAGGTTGAATAGCAACAGCTACAAATATTATTTTATCCCTTTTATAGATGAGAAAACTCAGGCTGAGTTTTTTTTTTTAATTTGCCCCGATAATACTGCTAAAAAGTATTTGAATTAAGATTAGTATCCAGATATCCTGATTGTAGGTCCTGTACATTAAATTATACTGCCTCTACCAGTTTCTGGAGGAGTTAATTCACTCAGTTTTGAAACTCCCATCTTGGGCCTAGCTGCTTTATTGATGAGAGGGTAACTGCGAACTCAACTAATCTACTATTATCTCACTTATTCCAGATTCACAGACTTCATATTTTCTAACTCTTACCTTTCTCCCTTCTGCACTAGGCTCAGGAATTAAATCAATTCTACTATACTTTCATTGATTCTGGAAAGGGTTGTTAATTGACCTCCCCTAATAACTAGGGTACTATCCCTGTGATTCTTCTCACTCCATTCCCTGTGTGTGTGTGTGTGTGTGTGTGTGTGTGTGTGTGTGTGTATAAGTAGGTATATAGGTATCTCTCTGACCCTCCCATATATATGTTGTTTCACTACTAAAATAAGATCCCTGCAGGCAAAGATTGTCTAACTTTTGTGTTTCTATGTGCATTTGCGCAGTGCCTGATAGCTGATGAATACAATACTTTTTTTTTCATTCATTCATTTATTTTTAAACGACCATTACATTTGCTTAGGCAGTTGGGTGGTATAATGGATAGTGCTAGGCCTAGAGTCAGAAAGACTCATCTTCCTAAGTTTAAATATGCCTTCAGGGGCAGCTAGGTGGCACAGTGGGTAGAGTCCCAGCCCTGAAGTCAGGAGGACCAGATTCAAATCCGACCTTAGACACTTAACACTTCTGAGCTGTGTGACCCTGGGCAAGTCATTAATCCCAAATGCCTCAGCAAATAAATGAATTAATTAATAAATAAATGAGCGAATAAGTAAGTAAATGAATGAATAAAAATAAATAAACTCAGACACTTACTAGTTGTGTGATTTTAGGTAAGTCACTTAATCCTGTTTACTTCGGTTTCCTCTCCTATAAAATGAGCTGGAGAAGAAAATGGCAAATGACTCCACTATCTTTGCCAAGGAAATCCCAGATGGGGTCATGAAGAGTTAGACACAACTGAATAAAGGGCATCAACATTATACTTGCTATAACAAAACAGATTCCAGAGATCAGCTGTGTGGACACAGCAAGAGCAGCAGACTATGGAAATAAGCCACTCTGTACCCCAAGCAGAGCACAAGCTGTTTGTCTCTGGATTCAGTCTCTTCTTCACCCATGCAGGATGGTCAGCACAACACACACACACACACACACACACACACACACACACACACTGTCCTGCCCCTTCCCCATCCTCAGGAACCGCTTCTGTCCATTGTTCATTGCCAACATCTCTACACATTCTGCAAATACAGATTTCACATCATATGAGATTTAAGGTGGGGAACTTGAGAAGCAAGTAATCAGTGCATCCTCTAGCATATGAAAAACTGATTGGAGAAGTTCTCTCTCCTGGACAGCAATTAGCAATAAATGGGGAACAGTATGAAACTGAGCAATCTGGTGGGGAGTGTGGAAAAAACACACACAGTCCACTTTCTGGCCTCCCAGCCCTACAGGCTTCCCTCCTAAGTCGATCTGTTGCTTTCTAGTTTCTGTTTTTAAGCTTCTTTTTTCTGGCCTTTGTTGCCTGATAAATTGGCTTTGATCCTTCAGCTTCCAGGGGCTGTAGGCTTATTGTCTTTATTTGGAAATGTGACTGATACTAGACCAGAAAATACAACATAGGGAGTGAAGAAGTGGAGCCTGAGGGCCAACTCTCATTTTATTTCATTGAGTATAGAGAAAGGCATGATTATTCCAGAGTGACATTAAGCAGCCCAGAATCTTAAGCCCTATGAAGTCATTTATATAACATCATTTAGGTGCTTTAACCAGATCATCCTTGGCTCCACCCCCTTCCTATTAGTATTGAGGTCATGCTATAAATAAATGTTTATGAGAATCTGTGTGAGAGTAATGAAAACACCAGTTCTGCATAGAGTCATCTGGATGGGGAGGGCAGCATGCTGATGGAATCACCACTCAGTCTGGGACTCCTGAGTGAATCTCTGAGGTCACATCAGCCAACCTAAGTACACTCAAGGAGCTCAGCCTTAGTGAACTCTAAGAGAGATCAGAGGAGAATAGTCAAGGCCTGATGGAAAGCATATGGTGAAGAGAGGGATAGACTTTGGCCATTTCAGGAATACTATCCAGGAAAGAAGCACCAAGATTTAAGAAAAATGAGTTTATACAAAAAAAAAAAAAATAAATTCCCAAACAGTTTAAGATTGGAGTTTGCATTTGGGTTTGAGGTTGTGGTTTTTTTTTCTTTACACAATGGATTCATTACAGGGTTTCTTTTCATCACAAATGTTCTCAGTGCATTTAGAAAAAGGGTTGGTTTATACTGAACTCTTTAGAAATACAATCTGATATCACTCTACTTCTTTAGCTTTATCTCATATAATTGATATCTATGCACTATTCATAATACATGCCCCATACTTAATCATCTCTATGCCTTTTCTCACACTGTTTCCTATGCTTGGAATATTCTCTCTATCACCTCTCACTTCCTCACTCCTACCACTACACCTTCTTCACTAGCTGTTGAATTTCCATCTATGCTTCAAAGACCAATTGAAATGCCTCCCCAGGAAACTTTCCCCAATACCTTTAGGGAGGAATGACCTTCCTCCTCTGTATCTCCTAAAGCACCTTGTTTGTTTTTCTTTCATCTATCTATCATGTATTATGTTTTATTAGAGCTATCTGTGTGTGTCATATTTCCCTTATCATTATCAATCAAGAAGTATTTATTAAGTCCTTTTTATATGCCAGTTATAATGCTAAACACTAATGATTTAAAGTAAAAAAAGGTAACAATCCTTGTCCTCAATGAGCTTATGTTCAGTCCGAGAAAATAACATGTAGACACATAATAAAGTTATCACAAAATATATATTATGCTACATTATATTATATGATTTTATATGTGATTTCTATAGGTAATTTTGGGGCTGACACTAGCAGTTGGGAAGGGAAAACAAGAAATCAGACCCATTATGTAAAAGATAGCACCTGAGCTAAAATGAGTTCTGAAGGAAACTAGATCTTCTTAACATGCAGAGGTGAGGAAAGAGCTCATTCCAGGCATGGGCAATGATATGCATATAGAAGATAGATTGTTCTGTGTGAGGAACAGTAAGGCAGATAATTAGTAGGTCATAAGAGTTTATGGATGCTGAGTAAAATGAGCAGGACCAAGAGATCATTATATACTTCAACAACAATACTATATGATGATCAATTCTGATGGATGTGGCCATCCTCAGCAATGAGATGAACCAAATCAGTTCCAATAGAGCAGTAATGAACTGAACCAACTATGCCCAGGGAAAGAACTCTGGGAGATGACTATGAACTATTACATAGAATTCCCAGTCCCAATATTTTTGTCCGCCTGCATTTTTGATTTCCTTCACAGGCTAATTGTACACTATTTCAAAGTCCGACTTTTGTACAGCAAAATAACTGTTAAGACATATATACTTATATTGTATTTAATTTATACTTTAACATACTTTACATGTATTGGTCAACCTGCCATCAGGGGGAGGGGGTGGGGGGAAGGAGGGGAAAAATTGGAACAAAAGGTTTGGCAATTATCAATGCTGTAAAATTACCCATGCATATAACTTGTAAATAAAAAGCTATAGTTAAAAAAAAAAGAGTGTATGAAGAAGAATAAGATATAAGTTTGGAAAAGCAATTTAGCACCTGGTGGTGATGAGCTTTAAATGTCAAATGGAGGGGTTTATTATTTGACCTTAAATATAATAGGAAGCTGTTGAAACATCAGGAGGAGAGGGATGTTATGATTAAACCTATACTTTAGGAATATCATTGTGACAATAGTATGGAAGGGAGATTGAAAAGTGAGACTTGATTCAGAGAATAATTAGAAGGCTGTTGTAATAGGCCAGTATTAGGATCTTAACTTGGGTGATGGCCCTCTGAGTAGAGAGAAAGGGCAAATTAAACAGATGTTATCGAGATAGAAACCATGAGACTTGACAAAGTGATTAGATATGTGGGGAGAAAAAGAAGTCAAGGATGACTCCAAGATTGGCAACTTAGGTGACTGGAAGGCTGCGTCATGCCCCCATCAGAAATAAAAAAGTTAAGAAGGAAAGTGGATTTGAAGGAAAAGATGAATTCTGGTTTGGACAGGCTGAGGCTGAGTTGTCTAGTGCCCTATGTATTCTATGCTGTTATCTAAACTTTACATTTCCTGCAGCACTTACTACAATGACCTAAACATAGAAGACTTTTAATAATATTTGGCAGATTATTGTTGAATATATTTATTATAAAAGATAATTATATCAGTATGAATTTATGGGAGAATTTTACAATGTATGTACTTTATGTACTTATACATAATAGCTAACATATGACTCTTAAGTATTGCAAAATGCTTGTTATTTCAGTTTCTCCTCACAAAAGCTCTTTGAGGTAAATACTACTATCACCCCTATTTTATAAATTGGAAAACTGTGACTAAGAGAGATTAAATAGTAACACCAAGTGCAATGTTCTTTCTATCTTCTATCTATCTATCCTTCTCATAAGTGAAAGATAACAGCATGGTGAATGGAGAACTAACTTTAGCATTAGGAAAGCCTGGGTTAAAATTTCGCTTTTGAAATATACTAGGTATGTGAAACCTTCTATTATCCCTAAACCTAAAAGTTACAAATATGCTATGCAAACGTGGAAAGAATTCCTAAAGTGAAATCACAAATCTGGAGAGAGAAGAGAGAGAAAAAGAGGGAAGGGAGGGGAGAAAACATGTACCCTTCTACTAAACAATATCAAGAGTTAGTGTGATCTAAAATTTCAATATTAATCTTGAAATACTGATATGAAGATGTCAGTTTCGATCTCTGACAGACTGGTTTTTTGGTGTTGAGGAAGTCTCATAACTTCCTTGCATTTCCATTCTCTGTTTTACTAAGAAGAGAAAATAAAAGAATCTCGGGGCTCATAAGGATCTTTCAATGAGGTCACCTACTCCATCCCCTTATCTGTAGGCAGGACCATTAGGCTAGCAGCTGAGATAAATATTTTCTATTTCATTAAAGGCTTTCCAAGGCAGCCACCTCACCACATCCCCAAGTAACTCATTCGAGGCAGAAAATCCTTCCATATAGCTCATACACAGATCCTTTAATTTCCCCAGAGCCAATTTCTATGGTCCTTCCTTAGTAGAAAATAATCCTACAACACCAAACTCTTTTCCTATCTTACTGAGATACCGTGAGAACAAATTAGATACTGTCTATGAAATGATTTCAACTCCTGGGGCCACAAGCGGCACATAAATACAGAATATTATTTTCATTAAAGGAGCCAGTTCTATAAAAGGCTCTTTGCACACTGAATTGCTATAGAAACAGGAAAAAAAAAACAAAACATAGTTCTATACTATTCAGTTATTTAATGTGCATATTCTGTGTATGTAAAAGATCTGATAGAGACCTCAAGAGAAAAAAAAAAAGCTTTGTGAACTAACAAAAGAAGGACCTTCAGAGAATCACTACCATTATTTGAGCAATTCTCATTCTTTTGGAGAGTGGATCAAAAAGTAATTTTGTAGGGTAGGGGCACCCGTGGATTTCTATTTTTGGAAAAAACTAGGCCAAAGAGGTATCATGTACCCTACTTAGCATCCAGGCCATACCACAGCAATAGCAACAAAGCTAGATAGGGACAGCCAAAGACAGTTTTATCTAATGTGTATAGCCCCGATCCTAATAGCCACCAAACAAGCTCTCTCATACCCCAGGTTGAGCCTCCTCACATTCAAATAATAACGGATAAAATTGTAATAATAATCTTTATAATAGTAATAATAACAATAATAATTAACTTTTAATCTACTGGTCCCATAGCCAAAGTCTGTTGCTCCAAATGTGCTTGGTTCACTTGGTTTACTTCCAGAAAATAGTATTAGTCTCAGTTTTCATTATAGAGGGAAAATCTGGTATGGTCTTGGATTTTATTTCCCAAGAAGAAAAAAGAGATTTTTGTTTGGTATCCTTTTTTTCTTCCTTTTTTCCTAAATGATCATAGTATGCAAGCCAGTGTCATAATTATAGAAAATGTATTCTTTTCCTCCTTTTCTTTCCCAGTGAGGAATATTGTCAGATACTGTCTGAACCTAGTATCAGTGGATAGGACTTGCTTAGCTATAAATGGAGTAGTGTGCCTTGGTCCTCAGAAGCAACTTCTGTGAGGATAATGGTCAGCTATAATATAAGGAGTAAGAAGGCTTTCTGGCCCTGTGGTAAAGTTATGGCATAGGGAGAACTGTGTCTCTTGCCAAGACAAGGAAATTAATAGTAAGAGTAGCCAACAGTTACATAGTACTCACTAGTGCCAGAAACTGTGGTAAATGCTTTACAATTATTATCCTATTGATCCTCACAACAACCCTAAGAAGTAGCTGCTATTATTGTCCCCATTTTACAATAATTATAATAAAAATAATAGCAATAATAATAACTAATATTACATAGCATTTACTATTGCTAGCCACTGTGTTTAGCACTTTACAATTATTATTTTCATAACAACCCTGAGAGTTACATGTGATTATTATCCCTATTTTTAAATATTAATTAACCTTTGTATAGCCCTATGTGAGGGGCACTGTATAAATGCTTCACAATTATTATCTCATTTGATTCTCCAACAACTTGGAAGGCAGATGCTATATTTTTCCTATTTTATAAATGAGAAAACTGAGGCAAACAGAGATTAACTGGCTTGCCCAGGTTCACATAGCTAGTAAGCATTTAGCACAGTGCCTGGCACGTAATAGGTGCTTAATAAACATTTACTGATTTGTCTGAGACCAGATTTGAACCAGGCCTGATTTTCTATTTCATCACCTCGCTGGACAGAGAAGAATTTCCCTGACAAAGGTCATAGGTCCCCTAAAGCAAAGGTATCAAATACATCCCAAGAGGCACAATTAGATTAAAATGACACTGGGAAAATATAAAAATTAATCATAATAAAATAATAATCAACAAAAAATTAATAACAATCAACAAAAATTAGTTAAATTAATAATAAATAAAATATAATATAGTAGAACATAAATAATGATAATATGTGATTTTCTAATATGTGACAGGGGCGATTCTTATGTAAGGTGAGTGGTCCTTGCTTCTATTTGAGTTGGACACCTCCCAGCTAAATTAACTTGATTCAGAATGACTATGAGAAGCTCCAAGAGAATGAAGGGAGACTATTGCCACCTGCTGGAATCTTTGCAAAACTACAGGAAGAGCTACCTGTTGGGAAACTGAGATGGCACCTGCTGGGAAGCCTACCTAGGTACATGTCTGAAATGATCTGGTAAAAGGATTTTTTATTGGATGCTTTTTATTTTTTTTCATGAGACTTGCTGTAAATTCTACCTTGTTTTCTTCCAAGTGTTAATAATGTTTGTCTTCTTTGACTTTAGTGCTAGTAAGGAGCTTTAATGATGACCACTAGATAGAGGATGCCATAAAGCATATTTCCCAGAGTTTCTGGGTAGAGGCAACCTGGAATATTACAATCCCACAAAAATATACTTTATTTCATTAAAAGGAAGCATGAAACAGTGGGGAAAGCATTGGATTCAGAGCCAGAGAACTCCAGGTGTGCATCCCAGGTCTGCCAGTCTCTGTCACCAGCTATGTGACCTTGGACAAGTCTTTGAGTGTCAGTTTTATTATTTGTAAAAGTGAGATATTGGACAATATTAATGGTGTTGGAGTGTATATTGACTTAGAAAACTATAAATTAACATTATCTATGTTGTATTATATTATTTTAAATTTTGTTAATCATTTCTCAATTACATTTTAATTTGGTTTGTCAGCACTGGGAATTTTGTAGGTTGTAACTCTCTCATCACTATACTAGATAACCTTTAAAGTTATAATTTGCCTTAAATCTAAATGAAAACCTCTAACACAAAAGTTATATGGGCAACTCTGATATTCAATAAAAATGCATATTTTATTTCATTACATATATTCTGGAGGATTATCCAAATTCTGTCAATAAATTATTATTTTGTTCTAATAAACATTGTTTGAAAAAATTAAGATCCTTCTTAGTTCAAGTGAGCTAAGAAATTCTGTAAGAGGGCCAGAGGCTAAATTGAATATTTTTACTACATACAAATTTTTACCATAATGATATTTTCTCAAGTGAACCTAGACTTACAGGTCAATCAATCAATCAAGCACTAGAATTATAAATATAACCTCAACCTCAAAGGGTTTATGTTTTACTCAGCAGATATATATTCACAGATAAATACAAACTGTATAAAATAAATAAAATGATTAGGAGGATACCCTAATGAGAGTGAATATACAAACCTCTTTTGAAAGAGAGAACATTTTAGTTAAAGGATAAGAATCATCCTTTCCTAAGTGATTAAATGGTTGAATCCTTGTTTCACATCAAAACTGCCTGCTAGCCCCCTTTGTAGTGGCTAGAAACTGGAAATTGAGTGGATGCCCATCAACTGGAGAATGGCTGAGTAAATTGTGGTATATGAATATTATGGAATATTATTGTTCTGTAAGAAATGACCAGCAGGAGGATTCCAGAGAGGCCTGGAGAGACTTACATGAACTGATGCTGAGTGAAATGAGCAGAACCAGGAGATCATTATATACTCAAGAATAATACTATATGATGATCAATTCTTTTTATATAATATATATATTTTTTATTTAATAGCCTTTTATTTACAGGTTATATGCATGGGTAACTTTACAGCATTAACAATTGCCAAACCTCTTGTTCCAATTTTTCACCTCTTACCCTCCACCCCCTCCCCCAGATGGCAGGATGACCAGTAGATGTTAAATACATTAAAATATAAATTAGATACACAATAAGTATACATGACCAAACCGTTATTTTGCTGTACAAAAAGAATCAGACTCTGAAATATTTTACAATTAGCTTGTGAAGGAAATCAAAAGTGCAGGTGGGCATAAATATAGGAATTGGGAATTCAATGTAATAGTTTTTAGTCATCTCCCAGAGTTCTTTCTCTGGGCGTAGCTGGTTCAGTTCATTACTGCTCCATTGGAAATGATTTGGTTGATCTCGTTGCTGAGGATGGCCAGGTCCATATGATGATCAATTCTGATGGAAGTGGTCATCCTCAGCAATGAGATCAACCAAATCAGTTCCAAAGAGCAGTAATGAACCAAACCAGCTACACCCAGGGAAAGAACTCTGGGAGATGACTATGAATCATTATATAGAATTCCCAATCCTTCTATTTTTGTTCGCCTGCATTTTTGATTTCCTTCACAGGCTAATTGTACACTGTTTCAAAGTCGGATTCTTTTTGTGCAGCAAAATAACTAACTGTATGGACATGTATACATATATTGTATTTAACTTATACTTTAACATATTTTACATATATTGGTCAACCTGCCATCTGGGGCAGAGGGTAGGGCGAAGGAGGAGAAAAGTTGGAACAAAAGGTTTTGCAATTGTCAATGCTGAAAAATTACCCGTGCATATAACTTGTAAATAAAAAGCTATAATAAAAAAAACTTCCTGCTTTCAAATTTAGATACTTATATAAGCCAGGGCAAGTCACAGAAATGGTGATAATATTAGCTTCTAGTTTCCAGGTTTATAGTAAGAATCAAGTGTGATTATATTTGTAAAGCTCTTAGAAAAGTACCTGACAGGTAGTAGGAACTATATAAATACAAATTTCTTTCCACTGACCTCCCCCAGTCCACCAAGTCTCCTTTTTTGTCACTAACTAGCCCTTGGACAACTTCGTCAACATCTCTTAGGTTTCATTTCTTCATCTTTTAAATGAGGAGATTGGGCTTAGCAAGTATTTCTCAACAATTTAAATATTCAAAACAGTCTGTAGTATAACTTAGGTTAACAAACAATGGTGCAAATGTTTACTAATAACCCTTTCAGCACTAAAATTCTATGGTTCTGTTCTATGAATCAATGAAATCCGGAGCAGAATTCCATAAATCTCTCTTCCTCTCAGCTCTTTCTTTGCTTCTGAAGCACTTTCATCCTTCCTCTAGCCAATCTCCGTTGCATGAAGAAAACCTGGATGATTTCATTTGGTTAAATTCCATATTTGGAGATAGAGAAAGAATTCAAAGGTGGAGGGGCAGTTGAAGACAAGGGAGACAAAAAGGAAGAGAAAAAGAAAATGATGGGAAGAAAAGGGAGAAAGGTAAACAAAGAGGAAGAGAAGGAGCAAGATGGAGAAGTAAGAGAGGAGGGGGAGGAAGGGAAAGTGAAGAAACATTGGAAGTATAAGGTAGTCGAATGGAAGTACCTTCTATAGCAAATGTATACATAATCTAAAGTAATTTGTCAAGCAATCTAGCCATGGTAATTGTTCTGGTGCTCTCCAGATCCAACTGAATGGACAGTGCACAGTCTAAATGAATACCAAAAAAAAAAAAATAAAATAAAAGGAATAATCATCTGCAGAAAATTTCAACTATAAAAATGATCTAAGGAAGGATCTAAGGTCAATGTCTGACCTTCCCAATATCTAAAGATGGTTGTAAAAAAAAAAAAAATCACTTTCTACACTGTTCATTTACAAAAAAAAAAAAAAAGGAAGGAAGGAAACAAAACAAAACAAACAACATTGCCATGAACAGAAATTTTAAAACCAAAAACAAAGCCCAATACTAGACAGGGGGTTTCTGTCTAGTATTGATGTGAATCAATGAGTTTTACTTTGTGACTTCACAAATGCAGATGTTGGGAGATGCTTAAGCAGCATTTCTTTGCTTCACTGTATTGTATACCCTACCTGCCCCTATTTAAAAAAAAGTAGTTTTCACATATGCAAGCTACACTAGATTGGTTCCCAAAGGACAATTGGCCAACCAGAATTTGTCTCAATGAGGTAATGCTTTCAACTTGGTGTCTCATCGGTTGAGGCAGTTGTCACTTGATCAGCTAAAGCATTTCAGGTCTGACATTCTATGGGAAGCCTAATGTACAACTCAGCTGAGCTCTGATCAAACTCAGCTATTTTCTCTATTGCCTCCAGCTTCTGAAATTACATCTACAGTTTATGGTTGTTCAAGATTTGGTAGATTCTACTTTAATTAATCTAAAAGCCCTGCTGTAAGTACTGATTTGCTATACCCTAAGTACTTTATAGACTTTAATCTTCTCTACATCCCCCTGACTATCTTGGAAAGATATCATCAGCATTATCCCTAGTTTATCCACATAGACAGTGAAGCCCAAGGCAGGGAATTACCTTGCTTGCTTGAATTAAGTTTTAGATAGTAAAGCATTTATACCTCACAGATTCAGGAACTAAATGAAATATTAGGCTTAAGAAAATTTCACACTGAGTCTAGGGATTTCCTAGGTTTCTTGACTGTAAAATCAGCCACATTCAAATATGTACATATTGAATTTTTATCTTCTCTTGAAATCACATATTTAAAGCTGGAAGGGATCTTAGGCATCATATAGGCCAGTACCTTCCATTTTACAGTTTGAAAACCTGAGGTCCAGTAAGGAGTCAGTAAGAGATAAGAATTAAACCTGAGTCACAAGATTATAGACTTAGAACTGGAAAACACATTAGGAGGTTATACAATTCAACCTCTTAATTTTACAAATGAAGTTCCAGAGAGATGAAATGAATCACAGTCACAAAGCTAGCAAATGGCAGAATCAGGATTTGAACTCAGAGCAAATCTAGGAGTCAGGAGCAAATTTAAACTTCTCTGACTCCATTACATCACACTCCACTATATCACTGCTTTTCCTGGGCAATTATTTTTTTTCCAGACAATGTCTTTCAATCAGCATTCTTAACCTGACATCTATGAACTTTTTCAAATTAAAAAATATATTTTCATAACTGTATTTCTATAAAATGTTGTCTTTGTAATCCTTTATATTTTGTTTATGTATTTAAGGCATAATTCTGAGAAGAGGCTCATGGAATTTATTAGCTTCCCAAAGGGGTCTATGACACAGTAAGAGTTAAGAAGCTCTGTCAGGGATGCAATTTGACTTTCTTCCCTTCACACAATTCAGTTCATTTTAACAAATCTACCCTGGGCAAAGTCCTGGAGATACAAAAATAAAGTGAAAGGCAGTTGCCACCCTCAAGGAGCTTACCTTCTCCTGGAGAGAGGAACATTTCCACAGGGGAGTATGTTCCCAGGTACAGCAGAGCTGCCTTTGCCAATAAGGAATACTTCTGGCGCAGCATCCATTTGTCTGTAGGTCTCAGGATATCTGTCACTTGGATGCAGAGATTGTCAGCCAGGTAGTGTGTTCTCTGATAGGATCAGGGTGTTTCCTGCACACCTAAGAAAGGCTGGATGTCCATCTCATGAGAAAGCAAGAAGGTTCCTAGCAACAAACACGGAGCTAGAGAAAAAGACCAAGATGGAAAGAAAAGAAAAGAAATATGGAGTTGGAATCAGAAATATTCCTTGGGTTTCTTTTCATTCCCTTCAGAGCTAGGACAGGACCTCCCTAACAGACCTTGCCTGAGGGCATGCTGGTACCAATATTGAAGCAGTACAAAGAAATTTAACAAGTGAGGTCCATGTTGAGAGATAATGCTGGAGGTTTCTAACACTTTCATCCCAATGCTGCAGTAGCCTGGGACTTTACTATAACCACCCCAAAAAACAACATAATCATAAGCACTGAGATTCCAGCTGTTACATATGATATCAATACCCTTTATGTTCCTTACCTTATAGCATTTTGCTAATGAGGCACTGGAGGGACATTTTCATTCTCCAGGGACTAAAGAAAGACACTTTGAGGAAACAGCTGATGAAACACCTGCTGCTTACTTTAATTTCTTATTCTTTATCTTGAATTCTATTGTAACCAAATGGGTTTTTTTGCCTTAGATATTCTGATAAAACATAATTTGTTGTGGCCAGTGGGGAAGAGATTGTGTAGGAAAATTAGACTCTCTGCACTGTAGCTTTTAGTAGATAGTTGTTTCCAACAACTTGTAGGAACCTGAATGTGGCAATAGAGCACTAGAAGCAAATACAAGGTAATTTGAGGAGAAAGCATTGACACTCAGAGCCAGGTGGCACCAGTCAGAGAAAAGGGTCAAGGCTTAGCATGACTTGCCAGGGCTTCAAAGCAAATTAACAAGATGGGTTTTGGAGTGCCAGAGAAGAGAATAAGATAGGAAGATTAGTTTGTTGGAAGAAAGATACATGGTTGAGGCAAAAACCAATGAAGAATGAATAGTACTTTTCCAGAAGAATTAAGACAAAGTTCTCACACACAAAAACTTTTCCTCAGGCACCCTCAGGGCAGGGAAACTCTGACAACACAGTTTCCGTACTCCCCACAAAGATCACTTTTTGAAGAGACCATTTTTTTTTAAATTGAAAACTCTACTCAACAAGATTGAATTACCCCAAAGGGTGGGTGTTCGGGCACTGATCCAGAAGCCCAAAGGTCAGTCTATACTTTTTTAAGATAAATGCAGAGTGCCGTATGTTCTATCTCCTCAATGCCCTCTTGCAACATCATTCAGAAGATTCCCAAACTACAGAAATCTACAACAGCCCTTCTATAATCCCTGGATTCATGAGAATCAGCCTCATTTACAGAGCAAAACATTTCATAAGGGGTCTCAGTCATGTTCAATCCTAGCTTAACTTACTTCATCTCCAAGCTAGTCATCAACCCTTCATCTCTACTCCCTACTTCCAAGGATACCTTTTCCTCTCTCTTTTTCAGTTCCCCTTATAGGCTGTCTACCTGTATTCAAATGTAATTCCTTAGGAGCCCAAACTGTATTGTTTGTGTTTGTATCTCTGATGCTCAGCACAGTGCCTAGCACATAGTCAGGGTTTTATAAATTTTTTATCTATTTATATATAACAATGTCTGATCTTCTTCCATCAAACCAGAAGACATTCTCATGGCAAGAGATGTTATTTTAGATGTGAGATGCAACTGCCCTGGAGGAGGTATTCAAAGGTAAGACTTTTGAGTCCCATTGTGCTTTTCACCAAATTTCTCCCAGTTTAGTTATGCATAAAGACCCCTTTTTTCCCTAATGGCACCTTTTTCTGTGAGTCCAAAGTCTTGGCAGAGAATTAAAAAGTAATAGTCTTTCTTAATGGCAGTTAGGTGATGAAATGCATAGAGAACTGGCCCTAGAAACAGGAAGATCTGAGTTAAAATCTGTTAAATTTTTAAAATGTTAAGAAAAAAGTTTTATAAGATACTTATTAACTGTGTGACCCTAGGAAAGACACTTTGAATTCCCAAAGCCTCATTTTCCCCATTCATAAAATGAGAATAATGATAATACTTATCTCAATGTTGTGAGAATCAAATGAGATATTTATAAAGTCTTTTGCAAACTTTAAATTATTATATAAATGCTAGCCATTACCATTATTATTATTTTCCCTACATTCTCAATAAAGAATTTCTCGGCTCCTTTTCTAAAGCATTCCAATAAACATTTATTAAGCTCCTGTTATATGTGAGGTACTGTGCTAAGCACGGGGGATACAATTAATGAAAAAAAAAAAAAAAAGGTAGTTTCTGTTCGCAAAGACCTTACAATTGAATTGGAGGATACAACACACACAAAAAGAGTAATTTTGTTCCAAGGAGTTGAAATAACAACAAAACAAACATGACAACAGATGCTCTACAAGCTAAAAAAACAAAACAAACAACAACAACAACAACAAAAAACCCACCTCTATAAAAGAATGAATTGGGAAGAGTTTGGCTCTCCAGCCTTCCAATCAAAGGAGAGAAGAGGCTGAGGGAGGTGGTATCAGTCAAGTCTGAGGTTAGTAGCATGGTGATTAGATGAGATGAGATGAGCTGGAAGGGACATCTAGTTTCATGGAGTTGACATCAATCTAGCAGTAGATGCTGAGTGTATTGAGCCTATTTATCTGTCTGTCCCTAAGATCTGTCCCTGCCCAAGAAAAGTGGTGGCTAACTTTTATATAGTCTCTTTTAACCTAGAGCTATTTGAAGGTCCCTGTGATGAAAAATGTGAGCAGAGATCTAATGGGTTTGGTTATTTATCAACAATATTATTAATGATATATAATAGTACATTATATTCTGAATAATAACATTATAATAGTATATTATTATATATTACATAATACATAGCAACATATTACATATGTTGTATGCTGATGTTATATAATACTAAAAATAAAATTAATAATACAATATCATTAATGATAATAAAAATAGTATTCATTATAAATAGTATTTATATGCTTGATATATGTAATATGAGAGCTTTACATATGTGATTTCATTGAGACTTATTTCATTTGAACAACACTGCAAGGTGCTCTCATTATCCCCATTTGCCAGATTAGTTTGAGGCAAAGAAAGGTTAAGAGATTTGCCTAGGTTCACTAAGCTACTAAGTGTCTAAAGCAGAATTAAACTCAGATGTTCCCAATTCAAAGTCCAGTACTCTATTCACTGTACCACCCCACTGCCTCACACATTCATATCTGTTGGCTTTCATAGATTTGAGAAAGCCCTATTGCTATCCTAGAAGATTTGAGAGAAGTTTTATATCCACAAAGCAATAGTGGACAGAAAACTGTTGTATTTGCCAGAAAAGAACTAATTGACTGTCAATTAACCTATTAAAAGTTGGAGCCTTTGACTCTGAAGTAGGCTGCCAGTGATGGTATGTTCTTGAGAAGATGTAATTCATTTTATTTCAAGTATAAATGGAATTTAGTCAGACTCACTGGTAAATTAGGTGAGGAGGTGCAATGAGAAATCAAGGAAGTAGCTACATAAAGGACCAGTCCTTTGGCAAATAGAAAATTGGTGCCAAAAAACATATGTGGCACAGAGGGGATGAAGGTCAAGAGCTGGATGAAGGGAAAGTGTACGTTGCTATTCTTTTGAATGTTAGGGAGGCCTGCCAAGACTAATCTATTCTGAGGAAATCTGGGAAAGGCTGAATCCAGAGACTATTCTTCCTTCTTTCTCACACTCCAGCTTTAGTAGGTTCTAAAGCAAGAGGTTCTTAACTTGGGGTCCATGAAGTTGGAATTTTTTCTTTTTGTTATTTATTTTTAACATTCTTATCTTTTTAAATCTTGAGTTCTAGATTCTTTCCTTCCCTCCCATCCTTCTCCTATTCACTAAAAAAAGCAGTGTATTAATTATATGTGTGAAATTATGCAAATATTTCCATATCAGTCACATCTTAAAAAAAGGAAAAAAAATTGTGAGAAAATTATGCTTTAATTGCATTCAGAGTTTATTAGTTCTCTCTCTGGAGATGAATAGAATTTTTTCAGTACGAGCATTTTTTGGAGTTGTCTTGGATCACTTGGATTAGAGTAGCCAAGTCTTTTACAGTTGATCATCATTACAGTATTGCTGTTACTGTACATAATGATCTCCTGGTCCTTCTTAATCTAAATTTTGCATAAATTCTTACAGATCTTCCTATATTTTTATTAAATTGTTTTAAAAATATTTTGATAACCTTATTTTAGTAGAATTTATTTCCTCTATAATCTAATATATTTGTGCTTATTAAATATTAAACATTATGCTTATTAAAATACTATTTTGAGAAGATGTCCCTAGGCTTCACCAAACTGCCAAAGGAGTCCATGACACACAAAAAATTAAGGACCCTTGCCCTAAAGGAATAGAGATTATTACACACTAAACTGAGTAGGAGCAAAAGACAAAGCTATTGCACTTGGAGCAGAAATGGGATTTAAGACTAGGGCAACTAAACATACCAATTGTAGGCATTGGAAGTACAAAAATGGCTATGTAATCACACACCAGGATTATTGCTTTGTGTCCCTGTCTCAGATCTCTTCGCCAAACCATTTTCTACTCATCTGCCAAAGTTTTCTTCATCTCACCATGTTATTCCCTATTCAATAAACTTCAATTAGTCCCTCCTATAAAATCCTCTGTTTGGACTTAAAAGCCCTTCATAAACTGGCCCATTCCTACCTTTCCAGTCTTCATGAACTTTACTCTTTTCCTACATACACTACAATCTTATGTTGGCTATTTCTCCAACAAGACGCTCATCTCATGACTCTGGACACTTCCTCTGTACAGAAATTATGTATCTGTAGTAATTTAACTAGGAGGAGAAGGTAGCTAGTGGCTCCTTGGGTGCACTGTGGACAGCTCCCTGTCCCTCCTTATATTAGTGGGGGAGAGAAGTTCATTGTGCTTTGGGGGAGCACAGAGAAAGGTGCATTTCACCTTAGCTGACAAGTAAACCAAGCATTGATTGCTCCCTCATCTCAGTGAAGTGTTTGGGGATGAGGTTTTTCACCCACCAAGGAGATGTGGGAATAATGGGCTTACTAGTCAGGGATCCTAATCATGGAGGAACGAGTGCCAGGCCCACTTATTCTGAAGACCTGGCAGTGGACTAGTATCTGCCATGGAGATGACAAGTGTTGCTGAGAGGAACAAACATTATCTGAGGCCAAAATGGAAGTCTATAATTCATGGCAGGCAGTGAATGGTCAGGAAAGCAACAGGAGCTTTCCCCAAGTAATAGCCCAAAGTGTTCACACTGAAATTTCCTAGTTCTTACTCAGGCTACAGAGGGATATTTCCTATACCTGGCTCTAATGGAGCACAAGTATTTTTGAGTATCCTATATTCCAAATTGTTCTGGGGGAAAAAAGATAAAATTAAATTTATTTGGGAATGTTTGCTGATGCCATCATTGCTCAACCATTTATTTTTATGCAAATTAAGTGTTTTGCTGTGTCAGTGTTACTCTTTACCTATATTTATTAGCATGGTAAGCAATTAAACCTGAGATACCAAATAATTAGTTCCCAATTTCTGAATTGAGCAAGGGCAAGAAAGCCAAAGTAGGCAAATTACCATTGAAAATTCCCAATAATTTGAACCCAAATCTGTGAGGATCCAGAGGTGATGAAGTCCATAGGCTAAATTACAGTGGATTTGTCTCTGTTGAAGATTGGTGGGGCAGCTAGATGTAACAGTGGAGAGAGCACCAGCTTTGAAGGCTGGAGGACTTGGGTTTAGGTCCTAGCTGTGTGACCCTTAATCCCAATTGCCCTGAAAAAGAAGAAGATTGGTGTTTTAGGAGCTAAGTGCCTTTCATAAGTGCTGCAGGAAGAAGAGGTCTATTCCATAATGATATTTGGAGCCTAGGATATGAAGCTATTTTGTTCTGGAGTGCTATCATAGCAAGATATTACTAAACCAAGCAAGCTTGATTCTAGAAAACATAAATTTGGATTTGGAGGATGAGTAGCTTTTATGTTTACTAAATTATTGGAGTAGTATGATTCTACTCAATTATTGGTCCAGATGTATTGAAAACCCACAGATAACAAAATTATTACAACTGAGATCTTCAGCAATCTTCATAGCAAAACTGATCAAAAGGAACTAAAAGAACTAGCTGGTCTTCTCAGAATTAATTCTATGGGATCTACCTCTGTGAAGCCCTGGAACTATCATCCTGGCTAATAGTTAAGAACCCCATAAAGCAGAAGAGGACTTTGCATTCCTCATTTCTAGGCAGCTAGGTAATAGAGCCAAACCAAGGGTCAGAAAAATCTGAGTTCAAATCCAGCTTCAAACACTTAATTGTATAATCCTGGGCAAGTTTCTCCAGCAAGCGAAATCATTCCAGCCCAAAAGTAGCCATTGCTACAGCACCTACTCTTACACACCCATTACACATATTGCCTGACTTGAACCTCTGTTTGCTTCAGTTTTCTTATCCATAAAATGGAGTTAATAGCACCTACCTCCTAGGGTTGTTGTAAGGATCAAATAAAATAATAATTGTTAAACATGGTGTTTGGACCTAGGAAATGACATTGTTACTATTCTAGCAGTCCTCCATCTTGCCAGCTGGAGCTCAAGGAACTATGGGAAGGGGAGGTAGGGAAGGAGGAGAGAAGGAAGAGATTATTTTGTTTTATCAATGACTGGCTGAACATCTGCTTTGTTAGTAGGCAATTGCTCCAACCCAGAATGGAAAGTTGTAAGCCAGCTTGAGAATAAGCAGTGGGGAGATTGGGGGGAGGGAAGGAAAGAAAAGAAGTGGAAAAAAGTTAAAAAGAGAATAAAATCATGCCAAAGGTTCTGAACTACTCTCAGGGACATAGTGGCAAAAATATAACCTTTCTTCCCTTAGCCTGGCTTTAAATTCAGATTTACATATTCATCAACAGACCAAGAAAACATGGTCTAGATCAGTGATTCCCAAAGTGGGAAGGAGGGAAGAGGTGTGAGCAACAAACAAAAAGAAGTCACCCAGACTTTTCCCCAGACACCTATGGGAGATAGCAAGTTTGTTGTATGTTTCAGGTAGAGTAGGGAAGTTAAGAGGTCTGTCATCGGTCACATCTGAATCATCATGAGTAGCAGGAACTAGCACATGAGTTATAGTCAGAAGACCCAGGCTCCAATTCTGTACCATTCCTTATTACCTATCAGATTTTGTGTGAGACCCTCAGCTCTTCATCTGTCAAATAAGGAAGGTGAGCCATAGATTCCAAATTCACACTGTCACCACTGCTGTTCTTTACCCCATCACTTAGAACACAATCTGTTTCTCTGTCTTAGGATCTCTTTTCCCCACCCACTATCCCCTTCACCCACCTCTTTAAAAGCATTACCCCATACAGGACTTTTACTCAAAAGCACGGAAATTCTGGGGGTGATTAACGATGATGCTGGTAGTGGTGGAATGGGCAGGCGAGACCAGTTTTCTGGGGAGGAAAGCCATTGATCTACTCTAGACTCTACTTATCACCCATCAGCACTTCCTGAATTCTCTCCATTTATGAATGCAGAAATAGTCAAAGCAGGAGAAGCCGTAAAGAGAAATTTATGGCATTGTTACCCACGGCATCAGGAGCCACCTCTGAAAATTCTGCCATCTACTCTTTAATGTAGTCATCTGGATGATTTGTAGGAACATCAATAACTTCCCAGAGTAATGTAATTAGCCCTGCTTCGCTGCAAGACTGTTTCCAATTTACGATACCGTTCAGACTCAAGTTGTTTCCCTGGCATTTGGTACCATATATTTAAGTTCCTTCTGCCTGCAGAAACAAGGTTTTACAAAGCTCAGCACTCGAAGGGCTTAATTTCTTGCTCAGAAGAGGCACAAAGAGGAGTGGAATTAGCAGCTTTGCTCTAAGTCTTTGGCAGGAGCCAGATTCCTTATCTAGCATCATATGTAAATCAGGACATTAATGCCATGTGCTGCCTGAGATCCTAATTGCCAACCAGGTTGCTCAGCTGAGATTTGAGCCTGTCAGCTTTGTCTGTCCCTGTGCGTCTTTAGTTAGCTCATGTCAAATGGAGAGGAGCGCCTGTGTACATTCTCAGAAGCAAACTGTGAATCTCAGATGTGCTCCCCTATCTGACACTTTCTGAAACAAAGACTGTACATATGTGGAATTTCTTTAGCCCAAGAGTAACCATTTATATACATCCACCCTCCTGCACCCAAACACACACATACACATTGCCTGGCCATCATTAACCAATGAATGATCCAAGGTTTTTCTCCAGTTTTTAGTTGATGACAGGTTAAAGGAAATTTGTGTCCCCACCCCTATCCATCATCACAATTCTATCATTGTCATTTAATCAGTTATCCCTGCCCCAAAGGAAAAAACAAAAGATATCTTGATCAACCACCAAAATTTTAATAGGCTCAGTGCTTTCCCTTTTTCCCTTTTATTTACTCCCAACTCTGGGGCTCACCACTCTATTAGAGGACCAGGCCTCTTTTTGTGTCTCTAGCACTTAACACAGGGCTGGCACATAGTAGGTGCTAAATAAATGTTTATGGATTGATTGCTTACAGTACCTATATAGGATATACTAATTAATTTATGTATTAATCTGAACTTTTTTTTTTTTTAGCATCTGTGATTGCTTCAATCTAGGGCACTCCCAGTTAGGAAACACTCTTTACCAATTCAGGTGAGCAAGTCTTAGAGATTTGCCTTGGGCACTGGGGGCAATAAATAACATGCCCAAAGTCACAAACCCAGGATGTATCATGAATCCAAGTCTACACAAGCTATTATACTAGTTTTCTTCCTCAAGCAAAATAAATCATAATTAAGATGAAAAATTGCTTCTAAAACCAGTTTCTCTTAGCTTAAATAATGGATATTTAAGAAAAAATAATAACCCCAGAAGGGGATGCTATGAATGAATGCACTCTGAAGTTCAATATATACAATTTAGAGATTAACATATATTTTGGATGATATGGGATCATATCTCTCTTCTATGGGCAGAGACCATTGGGAAATAATCATAATTAAACCTAGCAATCTGCTCTTTAAGGGCCCAATGAAGCTTATTTTTAATTCCAATGTTATATCTTGCCAGGCACAACCATGTGCCTTCAGCATTTGTTGCTAAAAGTCTATGTGAAACGGGTAATGTGGCTTATATTACCAAGGCCACATGGTTCATTTCCATGTGGGTACATTTCCATGAGAACACCTAGTCATTTATTAGTCCTTCCAGTTAAACACATAAAGATTAACACATGGTAGGAAATGGCATTCCTCAGTATGAAAATGCAAGCCAACAGTAAATTAATCATAGATTGCTGAAATTTGTAAGTCTAACAAAGGGCTTCAATTCAATTCAATCCAAGGACAGCAAGCATGTGCCAGGCTTGAAAAGATAAAGAGATGAAAGGTAAAATTGTCCCTTTTCTTGAAAAGCTTTTAGTCTCCTGACTGGAAACAGTATAGCTAAAGGTAAGTAAATTTGGAGAGGAGGAGAGAAAGAAGACAGAAGAAGAGGGGAGGCAAAGTAAGGAAAAGAGAAGAGAGGAGAAGGGAGGGGAAGAGAAGAGAAGACAGGAGAAGGGAAGGGAGGAGAGGAGAAGAGCGGGGAAGGGAGGGGAAGAGAGGAAGAAAAGGGAGGAAAGGAGAGGAGAAAGAAAGGGAGGAGAGGCGAGGAGAAAGGAGAGGAGAGAAGAGAGGGGGAAGGGAAGAGAAGAGAGGTGAAGGGAGGAGAGAAAAGGAAAGGGGGAAGGAGAAAAGAAGAGAGGAGAGGAGAAGGAAAGGAAGGAAAGGAGAAAAGAGGAAAGGAGACAGGAAGAGAGGGAAGGAGAAGAGAAGAAAGGAGAAAGGAGAGATATAGAGGAGAGGATAGAGGAGGAAGGGTAAGGAAAGGAGGAGTGAAGAAAAGAGGGGTGAAGAGAGGAAAAAGAGGAGAGGTCAGACAGCTAGTAAGTGTCTGGAGATCTGAACTAAGTCTCAATTTCTATACTCTTACCACTACTTCCCAATCTACCTTGGACAACTAAAGCAGGAGGTGAGAATGACTTGTGTTCCCTGCTTACTAGGTTATAGGTAGAAATGAACTTTTTTCCCCCTAATTCAATTCTTCTCTTCCCTTTTCATTGAATCTTAAATAACAGGAGCTAATTTCAAATCTCATCTCTGTGATTTACTATTTGTATGATCTTAGGCAAATCACATAACCTCTAAAGACCTCAGTTTCCTCATCTGTAAAATGAAAGGATGGACCAGATGATCTAAAATACCTTCTGGCTCTATATCCCCTCTCCCCCATGCACACACCCAGGCACATTATTAACTCCATGCATAGGGACAACAACCTATTAATTCAGACTCTAATACACAAAAGGTTTGAGGCAGTCTGCAACCACTGGCCCCTTTACTGGGCCCCCAAGCATGCTAAATTTTTTAAAAACATAAAATTAAACTCAAGGCACTAATTATATGAATTTAGGACTTTACTTACTGAATATTGACATAATTTACTATAATAAAGTGGAAGTTTCCCTGCTGCACAGTGACATAATACAACGAAAAGAGCATTAGCTCCAAAGTTAGGCTACGTATGAGTTTGAATGCCATCTTTGACCCTTACTACCTGTTTGACCTTGGATATGTCAGTTAGCCTCCATGGGTCTGTTTCCTCCTCTGTTAAGATACAGGGGTTGGAGCAGACAACCACAAAGTCCCTTCTGAATCTATTATCTTGTGATTGTTTGCCAAGCATGACCACCCTACCTCCTTTTGCAACAATATCCCATTTTTGCTGTATTAAAAGAGCAGTATTTCCTTTTGCCATCTGTGCTCTAGGGACAGCTCATTTCTGTAAAGTTCAAATTAGGAGCTGCTCTTGGCTTGGATATTTGTGTCCCTCCACACCCAGGAAACAACAGTATATAGCATGAAGTTGTTTGTTTTATTGTTTCCCCCAGGTTAGGGGGCTTCCATACTATGGACCATAAAAGAGTTAACATTTTCCTGCACATTTATTACTACATTAATCTCAAATGCCTTATCTTGTCTTCAACCATACAAGGTTAATTAGGTTATAGTCTGAAAACTGCTTCTACCATGGCATCAGGAAAAAAAAAAAACCTCTTTATCAGGTCTCATAAAGTTGATCAGACTCATAAAATATCAAAACTGAAAGCAACCTCAGAAAAGTCTTACTACTCATCAAGCTCTAGGTTTGGGCTGGGATGTGGGAAGGAAGGGTTGTGGGGCTTTAGAAAATCCTTCATCATTTTATGCCCAGTTAGACTTCAACTACAAATCAAAAGATATTCTCAGCATTCAGTATGTAGTATCATGGACATATTACTAATTAAGGCCCCAATGCTAAATAGTTCAACTAGACATAAACTTCATTAGAACCCCCATTGGGAGGAACAGAAGACTATATACCCTCTTCCATAAAGACACTGAGTGACTCCCTCCATACTTATATAGCCAATTAGTGCCTCAGATAAATCCAACCCTAAGATTCGTACTGTTTAATTTATGTCTTTCTAAAATTCTTTATAAATTAAACCTCCCAAGCATACCAGAGACCAAAAGAAATTGTAATCTCCCATAATGATTGGCTCAATGCATCTGTCTATTTATATGTATGTGTACATGCAAATATGTGCAGATGTATACATTTTATATATATGTTATATATTTACAGTTACTTATGTGTATATATTGACACACATATTTACATGTAAATTTATATTGCCATATATATATAATATATAAATGTAAACATATGTGAGTATGCACATATATGTGTATGTATCCATGTATACCCAAATCCCTGTATATACCAACAGATTTTTCCTTTTTCAGAAACTCATAAGTCATTCATCTCTCTGATTTCCCAAGTCTTATGGAACATCTCTCCACCAATGCAAATTGCAGTTCTTTATAACTGAGCAGATAAGCCCTAAAGAATTATCTCAAGTATATGGACATTAAATGTGTGGCCCAGAGTCACACAGTACAAGTCAGGGCCAACCCAGGTTTCAGTCCAGTCCTCTTTGTAAAAATTACTTCTTTTTCTTAAATGAACTAATGTTAAGTGAAATAGCAGAACCAGGAGATCATTACACACAGCAATAGTAAGATTATACAATGATCAATTCTGACAGATGTGGCTCTCTTCAGCAATGAGATAATTCAGGTAAGTTCCAATGCTCTTGTGATGAAGAGAGCCATCTACACCCAGAGAGAAAACTGTGGGAACTTAGTGTGGAGAACAGCATGGTATTTTCACTCTTTTTGTTATTGTTTGCTTGTATTTTATTTTCTTTCTCATTTTTTTCCTTTTTGATCTGATTTTTCTTGTGTAGCATATTTGTGTAAATATGTACAGAAAAATTGCACATGTTTAACATATGTTGGATTACTTGCCATCTAGGGGAGGGAGTGAAGGGAAGGGAGGGAAAAATTTTATAACAAGATTTTATAAGGGTGAAGATTGAAAATTATACATGCATGTATTTTGAAAATAAAAAGTTTTAATTAAAAAAATTACTTCTTATGAAGAAAAGTGGCTTAATGGGAGAATTCTCCACTTAATTCTAAGTACACCATGGTAATCTAAGTGGGTATCCCAATGGCAACTTTACATATTGGAAAGCAAAAAATTGAGATGAAAAGAAAATTCCCAAATCACATGAAAAGTTGGAGATGAAGGAATAAAAACCGGGGGTCGAGGCTTTGGTCATAGAACACCTCTCTTTCTATCCAAGAAATACTTAAGAGAAATAGAATATGCCAAACAACCCCTGGGAATTAGTTGATTGGGCACACAAGTCTAAATTCCTTTACAGAAGAACTCCCAGACTCTCCCATCCCCTCACACTATAGTGTAATACCTAGCAATAGTTATCTGAACCTCTGCCACCTTCTAATCAGTCAACTGCAGTTCTCAGATTGGCTCGGTCTGAGACTCACGTGTCAAGTTTCTTATTTCTTGTCCTGTTTCGATGCTCCTACCATTCCAGGAACTCTGCAAATATTGTCTTCAATCCCTGATTGGCTCAAGAGTTATTCCTCCCTTCCAAGGGGTGATTCAAGGGTGTTTGGAAGCTGTCTCTATTGCTTAAAGCTAAAACAAGGCATATTTGTGTGATGGTAGATAATGAAGTGCAGAAAGGAACCCTGGTTCAATTTTCAGCAGTAATTGCATTGGAAGTACAATAAATAGGGAGGTTTGATAATTAGCCTGTCATTCACTGACTGAGCTAGAGCAGGAGGCTTTAGAAACTTGACACTCAGGAGAATGTCAATGGCAATAATTCCTTGTTGATCAGACTATTCTCTGATCTAAACCACCCTCATTCTCTTATCTCTTTTTCCCAGAATTTCTCCAGCTCAAGACAGTACGGTACATTAAAAAAGAACATTGACTCTAGCAACAAGGGAATTGGGTTCAAATCCTTCTTCTTATGCTTAATATTTATATGAGCTACCAGTCACTTCACCTTGCTGAGTGTCAGCTTCATCTGTAAAATGAGAGGGATGGACCAGATGAACCTTGAGAACTCTTTGAAGTTTAGATCTATAATTCTAGTTTAATTATCCTAGAACAGAATTCTATTCTATTCTAACAGGTAATATAGGCCAATGGAAGCCAAACCCTTACAAGTCATGCTCTGCCTGATATAATTATTCATATGGACTTCAGAGTATGTGCAGTTACTTTAAAGATGATTCCTGTATGCTTAATACATGATGAAGAAAAGGACCTTTGCACCAGCCCTGAAATCAGGAGGGCCTGAATTCAAATCTGGTCTCAGACACTTAACACTTCCTAGCTGTGTGATCCTGGGCAAGTCATTTAATCCCAATTGCCTCAGGGGAAAGAAAGAAAAGAAAAAGAAAGGAAGGAAGGAAGGAAGGAAGGAAGGAAGGAAGGAAGGAAGGAAGGAAGGAAGGAAGGAAGGAAGGAAGGAAGGGAGGGAGGGAGGGAGAGAGAGAGAGAGAGAGAGAAAGAGAGAAAGAAAGAAAGAAAGAAAGAAAGAAAGAAAGAAAGAAAGAAAGAAAGAAAGAAAGAAAGAAAGAAAAAAAGAAAGAAAGAAAGAAAGAAAGAAAGAAAAGAAAAGGTTTTTTGTGGATTGCTGAACTGGAACTGAACATGTATTCAAAAGGACACTATCCAGACAAAGCAATTCCCCTTTCCTTCCTATGCTCCAGTGGGGAGGATGAAATAAATGCTGGTGGCCTCCAGGTAGGGCTGAGGCCATGGACTTTTTCTCTCCCAGGCACGGCCTTTCCATTCCTTCTCTCTCTGTTGTATGAATTCTTTTCTGCTCTTGATGAAGGAGTATTGGAGACAATTGTAACCTTATGAGCTTTGAGAAATCCAGCATCAAAGCTGCGTGAAGTCCAGAAAGGGGAATGCATACCAAAGTTTGCCAGCAGATGAGCACAAGAAGGGTTAAGCTGTGGGATCTGGTGAATCTGTTTCCAGATACCACTTTCTGGAAATATTTTATCAGCTGGGCTACTTTCAAGTGTACTTAGTGGGTTAAATGCTTTGTAGCAATCCTTTAAATTTGAGCCCATGATCCAAGGTGATAGAGAGGAGAGTGCACTTCTGATTTAAGGAGGAAGACGGGGGTGTGTTTATACTTTTGTTTTATATCTTCTCAGTAACTATCCCTTCTATAAAAGCTAATTACTGTCAACTGGTTAAATGATATTGGAGTGTTAACCTCTGAGTAAGTCAGTGATATAAGGGAGGTAATAACTATAATTGGCAATTATGCTCAAGCTGATAAGGTTAGAGAGAACTCTGTTGACCCTGATGAGTACCTGTGGAATACAAAAGAAAGACAAAAGGGCTAGCCAGCCCTTTAAGGAGCTGACTCATCAGTACAAGTGGGAATTGGGATAAGGACTCCCACTGTGTAAAGTCTTCACTTCCCACCTTTAAATAGTCATATACAAGACAAAAAGCCACATTAATGTGAAGGCAGTCATCACATAAAGGAATAAGGAAAGGATTTTAAATGACATTTGATATTCTAAGTATAATATTTAGTGTGCCCTTTATGGATACACTTAACAAATGTTTATTGAATTAAATAAATTAAACTGTGACCCAGAAAGGTTAAATGATTTGCCTAGAATTCATGTCTGCTGACTGATTCTATTCTATTGTGCTCTCCACTACAACACACTGTTCACATTTTATATTATACGTTCCATTATGTCTTCTCTGATTGATGAAGATGCTGTGATCACCATCAGGCAGTGTTCTGAATGTATCTGAATAGTCGGTAGCATTGTATAGTAGAGATAGAAACGACTTTAGGGTTAGGATTTGCTGAGGAAGACACTGAGAGGTTAGTTGACTTGCCCAGGATGCAAAGCCAATATATATCAGACTTGTTCCCAGGTCATCCAGACTCTAAGGATGCTTGTGATTTCCTTTGATGCTACCTGAAAAGGCACAATCTGATGAAGTGATAAACTTACTAGCATGAGTACAAAACAGCTCCTACATTTATTTCACCCGGAAAATGTGGAATTGATGTAGGGGCTTTAATTTTGCATAGGCCAGGCCAGGCCTGAAGCTAGAGCTCCTCTCTCTAGGGTCCTGTTTGCTGAAGAGATGGAACATTTCTTGGCTACTTGGGAACTTGACTACTTTGCAGGGTAGGTCCAAGACTTTTATTCTAAAAACATTTTAGAAAGGATTCAAACCACTGGATAACTCCACTACTATGCCCCAATCTATGACAGGATCCATAAATTATTATTGTGGGAAGAAAGCTCATATAATCTTATATCTAGAGTTGAAAGTCGCCTCTAAAGCCTTCTAGTCTCCTCTTTCATTTTATAGATAAGAAAATTGAGGAGCAGAAAGGTGTAATAACTTGACACGGGTCATATAGATAGCAAGGGTCAAAGGCAACATGTGATTTCAGGTCTTCTGACTACAATTAATGCTCTCTCCATTCTACCACTCAAGGGCATTCAAAGTGGGGCCAGGAGAAAGAAGGAGGGTAATGAGTGAATGTTTAGTAAGTGCATAGAACCACAAGCAACTACTATGCATATAAGACCCTATATATAATAGGACCTATTTTTTAAGACATAAGGACTAAGGTAGGAGGAGAGTCAGATTTTGGAGACCCCTGAAAAGCCACCTGGAAGGAGTTTGGATTCAATGTGGTGAGTAATAGGAGCTGTTGTTGCCTAAAACTTCAGTTTTAGATCCATAGATTATTAGAACTGGAAGGAACCTTAAAAGTTCCTCTTTGTCCAATGTCCTCTTCAACTCTGCTTTGTTTCCACCCTAGACAAGTCACTTAACTACTATCTGCTTAGGTTCCCTTATCTGTAGAATGAGTATTAAAATAATAGCACTTACCTTTTAGGCTTGTTGTGAGGATCAAATGAAATAATAATTGTAAAGCACTTAGCATAATGCCTGTTACATAGTAGATGCTATATAAGTGTTAGCTATTATCATTATTATATTTATCATCACATATAATATGCCCCACAACATAGTCATCAAGAACTCTTTATGCCTTTTTCACATTATTATCTCTTAAATTCATCCCACTGCTATCTTTGAAATAGTCCCTTATTACCTTTCAGCTGGATTATTTACAATTATCTACTAACTGGTCTCTTCAATCTCAAATTCTCCCTCCTGCCTTACTTTGCATTGAACTTTTAGTTTTATCTTCCAAAAGCTTTTCTTTGATTATGTTCCCTTTCTGCTCTGAAATCTTCAAAGCCTCTTGACTACCCAAAAAATAAAATTCAAACTCCTCCTATTGATCCCAGTAGAATTCAGTCAGTCAGTCCATAAATAATTCTCAGGTACCTGATATGTGTTAGATCTACCCGGCATTCCCTTAAAATACCTTATTCTTTCTTGCACTGAGGCTCAAGTGAACTAATTTATATAAAGCATTTTGAAAACTTTAAAGTGCTGAAGGGGGCAGAGCGAAAATGGCAAAGAGCAGACAGGACTTTGCCTGAACTCTTCCTAGCTTCCCTCAGAATCAACACTAGATCAAGCCTCTGAACAGGTGACAGAGTTCACAAATATTTGGAGTGTAACAAATTTCCAGCAGAAGATATCTTGGAAGGACTTCAGGAAAGATCTGTCTCAATCAGGTCTGGGGGGGGGGGGGGGGAACTAAACAAGGAAACAGAGAATTATGGAGAATGAATGTAAAGCAAAACATAGTATTTTCACCTTTGTTATTGTCATTCGTTTGCTTGTGTTTTTTCCCCTTTTGATCTGATTTTTCTTGTGCAGCATGATAAATATGGAAATCAATTTAGAGGAATTGCATGTCTTTAACCTATACTGGATTGCTTGCTATTTGGGGGGAGAGAGGGAAAGAGAGAGAGAAAATTTTGGAACACAAGGTTTTGCAAAGGTGAATGCCAAAAACTATCTTTGCATGTGTTTCGAAAAATAAAATACTATTAAAAAGTGAAAAACACTATAGAGCAGGGACCATTTTATGTTCAGCGTATTCCCTCTGATACTTAATATAATGCCACACACATAATAGGCATTCAATAAATATTTGCTGCATGTCTATACAATTCAGAACATTCCACTTTTATCTATCAATTCCAACCTTCCTAGAAATCTACATCTTCCAGTCCGTTAGTTGTCATCCTCTCCACCTGGCTCTGAATGCCCAATAGAGGTACAATGGACAGCTGCACAGTAGACAAAGGATTGCAATAATATCAAGCCAGAACGTGACCACCAAGAGCAGGGGAACACTGCCTGAAGATCAAGAAATGATATCAACCTGACTGTGCCCTGGAGATACAGACTAAAAACATGCAACTTATCTCATTTGAAAACATTAGCTTTCATTCAAATGGTTTTCCCAAAGGTGGAAGAGACAATTTCTTTCCTCATGAATAATTTAGCCTTCCAGTCCACTGCTCTTATTGTTTTAAGAAGATTGAACACAGTGACTTAAAGTCAGTGTTCCCACTGGCTTTTCTATGTTTTGTACCATATTTGTGCTACAATTCTTGTCCTCTGTCCTTAAGTTCCCTCCACTAACATGTATAATTCCCTCCCAATTCCTTTTCTCCTAATACACTGTATTTTATTTTTCTTCTTCAAGAAAATACTTTTTCTGGTCTTAAGTGTGCAACAGAAATAGTTCATTTATAAAGTGAAATACCACACTCGAAAGATTGCTTAGTTGGATTCATTTCTAGAGCCTAAATAAGTCTTCAGTTTTCTCTCCTTTTTTCTGACAGGTGTATATTTGATCACAATGGAACATTGAATACCTTTACCCTCATTTCCCAAAACAGGAACATTTATCATGACTTTGTATTAAAGGTTTCTTTTTTCCTTTTTTAAAATTTAGGGACTTTCCCTTATTATTTCATCTAGTACCACCTTCCCAGACTTCTCTTTACCCTACATAGCATAAACCCACATTCTAAATGTGGTTAGCAGTCCTCAGATAAAATAAATAGCACAAGTTACACAATATTAAGTTGAATGAGCCCACACTAAGTAGTGAGAAATATAGTACATACAATATATATTTGTCTTCCTGATTCTTATATCCTCTTCCAGAATGTTACAATAATAAAACAGCTAAGAAAATCAGTTTCTGGTCCACAACCATTTCACATTTGCTCTATTTACCCATGTCTAGTTTTATATAAGATAATAATGATCTTCAACCTATCAGTTGTTAAATGCAGTGGTCCTCTTAAAATAGAATTTTTATACTAATATTTCATTAATCAATTATTAATTTATTTTATTAATTTTATATTAATGTTTATAGTAAATGGAGTTCTTTTTCCAAGAATCCCATCAGAACTCAAGGCAAAGTTGTGAGTTTATTAAGAATCTGTCTTTAAAGGAGCTCATAGTACACTAGCAAAAGGGAAAGAAATGGTAAGAGTTGATCCAGAATAGGATCACCTTCTGGGACAGCCCAGAAATCAAGCTGATATTCTGGGGGAATCTCTAGATTTGGTATAAATAAAAATCAAGTTAGCTCTAAACCTGCAGGGAATCCATTAATTTGAATAGGAAAAGAAATTACATTTTTATTTCTAGAAACCTCTAGATGTAATTCAAAATTTTCAATTAAAAAATTTTTTTTAAGAAACATTTTCTGGGAAAGTGTCCATAGGCTTTATCAGATTGCCAAAGGGATCCATGGCATACACAAAAAGGTTAAGTATCATCTTTATTCTGAGATATAGCCTCTTGTCCAAATCTTCATCTCTAGATTTTAGGCTTATATTATTCCAAAGCTGACAAATGTATATTTGGAAAGTCTTCATTTTTATAATTTCTGTTTTATTCTACCATCTTGGCTCCTAGAAGTTCCCATTTTTAGTTTCCAAAAAATAAATATCTATAGATAACCTACCTTGAGCATCATGGGATTTGATAAATCTGCTTCATAGAGGTCATCCTACAGAAGCTTAGTAAGTTTAATAATATTCTAGTGACCTGAAAGTATTTCTAAATAGCCCTCCAGAGTTTCTCATTTTCCTTCATGAAAATATTTGAATGGAAATCATAATCTTTGCCTACCTGCCAGTACCATGTTGATGATTATATGAGGAAATAAATGTGGCAGTGTTTTGAAAACTATGAAATGCTTACATAAATGTATGACATTATGAGAAATCACAATTATGGAAAGACAGTGAGACTAAGATGATAGGACAAAAATGGCCAATCTTGAAAGGGATATGGAAACACTGGGACACTAATATAATATTAGCGGAATTGTTAATTAACTCATCTAACCATTTTGGAGAGCAATCTGGAATTATGTCCAAAGAGAGTTTCTGCTCTCAAGGAACTTACAATCTAATAGGAATGACAATATATGGCATGAAGCACGATGGAGAATTCCAAAAACACAAGTACTCAAGTATAAGATAAGAGTATATAGGTAATAGTTATTCTTAAAAAATGAAAATAATGGAATATTATTCTCTAAGAAATTTTGAGCAAGCTGATTTCAGAAAAGCCTGGAATGACTTACATGAATTAATGCTAAGTGAAGTGAGCAGAACCAAGAAAATATTGTACCTAAAAACAACAGGATTGTGTGATGATCAACTGTGCTAGACTTGGCTCTTTTCAACAATGAGGTGATCCAATAGAGTTGGGATCAAAAGTGCCATCCACATCCAGAGAGAACACTATGGAGATTGAATGTGGATCATATAGTGCTTTTACCTTTTGTAGTTGTTGTTTATTTGCTTGTTTTTCTTTTCTTTTTTTGTGTGTTTTTTTCCTTTTGATCTGATTTTTCTTGTGCAGCATGATAAATATGGAAATTTTTAGAAGAATTGCACATGTTTAACATTTATTGTATTGCTTGCTATCTTGAGAGGGCAGGGAGGAATGAAGGAAAATTTGGAACACTAGGTTTTGCAAAGGTGAATGTTGAAAACTATCTTTGTATGTATTGGGGAAAATAAAATACTATTAAAGCTAAAAAATGTAATCTGGGGGGGAGGGAGCAGCTAGGTGGCACAGTGTATAGAGGAACAGCCCTGAAGTCAGGAAGACCTGAGTTCAAATCTACCCTCAGACACTTAACACTTCCTAGCTGTGTGACTCTGGGCAAGTCACTTAACCCCAATTGCCTCAGGAAAAAAAAAAAAGTAATCTTGGGCTTCACTTTGAGGGCTAGCACTTACAAGGATAGGAATATTAAGTGTTCAACTGTTGCTCATCAGACCCATTCGATAGTGTTATGTTCAATTCTGGACTTCATGATTCAAAAAAGATATTAATAAACTGGAGACTGTTCAAAGGAAGACAATAAGGATAGTTAAAATAGGCGACACATGGATTAATGACAATTATATATTGTCATAAGGATAAATTAAAGGAATTGGGATGTTAAGTCTGTAGAAGAGAAATTTCAATGGAACACGAGTTCCCATTCTTCGAGGACCTGAAGAACAGTGTGAAGGAGAACCTTCTTAATTTCAGCCATCCAAAATGGAAATGGGTTATCTTGAGAGGTAATGGATTTCTTCTTTCTTGGAAGCTGGACAGCATTTATCAAGAATTTTATAATGAATATTACTGTAGATGTAGGACTAGATGGCTATTGAAGTCGTTTTGAGTTCTCAAATTCCAGATTTTTATGATGTAGATTGGCTAAGAGTCACCTGGCGCTTCCTTATTATTCCTCTGTTTAAGTCCATTGTCCCTACCTGTCTCCACCTGTATGCTCAGGCAAGCCTTCCTAGCATCAGACCAGTTTTGCCTCTGGATAAGAAACATGTTAAGAACACCTGTCTCAGAAGAATGTTACTTCACTAACAAACTCCATTCTAACAGGCCGTGCCCTGACCTTTTACCTAGAATTTTGACCCATAGATAATCAATTTACTTACATTCAAACATCATTGATTAAATACTATGGATACAAAACTCCGCATCTCCTGCCCTAAAGAATTTACAGTTTAATGTGGGATGGAGACAAATGTTTTTTAAAAATGGGTTTATTTTGGATGATCTAGTACATGAGAATGGAATATTTAAAGAGGAAAGATTTATTCATATTTTTGGGACAAAAAAATCAGGAACAGCTTCATGGAAGGGATGGTATGTGAGTTAAAGCATTTTGACAAGTAGAGATGTGAATGGTCAGCTAAGTTGGTATGCTGGATAGAGTGCTGAGTTTAGAGTCAGGAATATCTGAGTTCAAATATGATTTCAGACACTGAGTAATCATGTGATTCGAGGCAAATCACTTAACTCCTATTTGCCTTAGTTCCTCATCTGTAAAATAGGGCCATGCCAGAGAAGGAAATGGCAAATTACTCCAATATTTTTGCCAAGAAAACCTCATGGATTTGAATCAGACACAACTGAACAACAACAAAGATGCGAGTAGAATTTTTTTGAGAAATGAGAAGAAATGTGCAAATATATATGATGGCAGGAAAATGTCATTGAACACATTTCAATGTGGCCGAAGTATAGAGTACAAGAACAGGAACAGTGAACACACTATTTCAACTCAGTTCATTTTCCAAATCCTCTTCCTGGGACCCAAGGTCTGGGTTCTCAATCACTTAGCCAATGCTCTTCATCTTGGTTCCCTGTTCTCCTGGATCCCTTGCTTGTCTGGACTCATGATCTCCACTGATACCTACCAGTTTCCTTTCTGTCTAGCCAAATTCCCAGTTTTGCCATCACTCTATCCTGCCCTATTCTGTTGCTTCCCAAAATTTCCTATACTGTTTTCCTGTTTTAAAAACCATTTAGTTTCTTTAAAGTCAAGAAACTCATTTATTTTCCCAAAGACTAGCCAAGTGAAATAAATTAGAAACACTTGGGGCAAAAACTGTACTATTACATGTCTCTACAAGTAGCAAAATAATTTAACACTGGCACTCTAACTTTAAGGACAGCGGGCTCTGAAACAGTGGAAAGGTCAGAAAAAAATTTATAGAAGGAGAGATAGCTATCTATAAGTAAATACATAGATGTCTATCTCCACCTACATCTATCCATAAATATCATGTGATAACTATATAATCAGAGATTTCCATGAGATCTGTCAATAGATACAGATATGGATATATAACCCAGAATTATCTATTGAAGCGAAACTATGCATACTTTTGTACTTAGAAGTTTTTTTAAAATTTGGCTTGGTTTTTTCTTTCCTATATATTGTTTGGTTTATCTTAATTGTGTTTAAAATGAATTAAGCAATTTTGCCTAAATTCTTATATGTATATATAATATATGTATAATGTTATATATAATAAAATATATATATATAAATACTATTTGGTTTAATAGATTCCTGCGTCTTTTAGAGTCTATGACCAAAACATCCTATAGCTAATCAATGGTGTCTGCTATGCTATCAAGAAAAGAAATGTAACTTAAGTACCTGGTAGCAGAAACTAGAAGAAAAGGCATAGTAAAGAGGAGAAATTAGAACTATTTTTCAGGACATGCACTCAAACTTCAAAACATGATTAAAAATTTCATAATATCCTCAATATTTGATAGTAGAGATTTGATATCTCTACTTGAAAGCAAATGAGCATTCCCTCCTATGGCTGTGGGATAATTTGTACCTCTTGTAATTTTTTTAGGGAATGGGAAAGATAGCAATGACCCGTTCCCCTAGAAACACTGGCTAGTAGACTGACATCATGAGAGCTTTCCTGATCTACTTTGTGAAAGTTACTGAAATTTAATGCTAAGAAACAGAGGTCAACCACAAAATAGCACCTAAAATTGTTTTTCAGAAGCTCTATTCCCAAACTAAATAGACACTCATTCTGGACTTCATTTCCCAGGTTGGATCTCCAGAAGGCAGCTAACTACTGCTATCAGTGCACCAGACATGACCCTACAGAACAAAGGTTTCTGATATTGTAACTCCTGAGCCTCCATTCATTTTATTTTTCATTATCAACCAACCAGAGCAGCTAGGTGAGATAAAGTAGATAAGAGTGCCAGGCCTGGGGTCAGGAAGAACCATCTTCTTGAGAGTTAAAATCTGGCCTCAGATACTACTTATGTGACCCTGGGAAAGTCACTTAACCATATTTGCCTCAGTTTCCTCATCTCTCAAATGAGCTGGAGAAAGAAATGGTGAATTACTCCAGTATCTTTGCCAAGAAAATCCCAAATGGGGTCACAAAAAGTGGGACATGACTGAAATGAGTGAACAACATCAATCAACCAGTAGAACTCTATTAAGTTTTAGAAAGGGGGATTAGGGAGAAGGTTTAGCAAGAATAATAGTTTTTTAAAAATCACCATCACCACTAAAGGGAACATAATTATTTAAACACACAAAGTACCTGGGTAGTGGGCTCAAACTTAGAGTAAAGGCCTACAGCTTACATCCTACACCTGTCAAAAAGGGAAAGAGACTGAGAGATGCACATCTTCCTTTTTATATGCAAATTCAGTTCTAACTCAATACTCTCTGAGAACTTCTCTTGGTTTTTCTGTCTCCACAGGTAATTAGAAGCCTCTTTTTTTTTTTTTTAAATCCTATCATATCATACTAATCGCTCATAGCCAGAAATCAGTTCCCCAAAATTCTATGAGTCAGATTGGAACCAGGCAGGGAATTTTTAAAAATATTTTTATTTATTTCTTTAAATATTTTCTGACTACATATAAAAGAATTTCTTTAAACAAAAAACTATGCTTCACATTTTCACCTTTTTTGTTTGCCTTTTCTGTCTCATGGTTTTTTCTCTTGCAAGAAAAAAATCACAAATATGGAAAATGATAAAAATGAAAATATGTTGAAAAGGATTATACATGTTTAACTTAGGTTGCTTGCTGTCTTGGGAACGTGTAAGGCAAGGGGGTAAGGAAAAAAAGAAAAAATTGGAACACAAAGTCTTACAGAAATGAATGTTGAAAGCTATCTTTAAATGTATTTGAAAAAATGAAATTCTATTGAGAAAAAACTATGTTTCAATATGCATTTTAAGTTCACCTGGAGATGGATAATATTTTTCATCATTATTTTCATCAGAGTAGCTAAGTCTGTCATAGTTGATCGTTAAAATATTATTGTTACTATGTAAAATGTTCTGCTCACTTCACTTTGCATGAGTTCACATAAGTCTCCTCATGTTTTTTCTGGAATCAACCTGGTCATCATTCCTTTACCACAACTTGTTCAGCCTTTCCTCAAATGATGGGCATTGCCTCAGTTTGTAATTCCTTGTCACCACAAGAATGTAGCTGTAAATATTTTTGTACAAATAGGTCCTTTCCCTTTTATTTGATCTCTCTGGGATATAGACCTAGTAGTAACATTGCTGGGTCAAAGGGTATGTGTAGTTTTGTAGCTCTTTGGACATGGTTCCAAAATGTTCTTCAGAACAGTCAGACTAGGAAGCTAGCTGTTGCAAGAGATGGGTCTAGAGTCAAGAAGACTTGAGAAGCGAAATGAGTCCAAATCTGCAAACCTAACTTCACACATTTCCTCCTTAACCAACTAAACTCTCTATGTGTAAGGTCCTCAGACAGGTGGTGGAGTAGGGGAAGAAGCAGTAGTTGTATAGTGAGTACCAGTATCCACAGGTTCTCAGCAGCCATCTGCATCCTGCCTGACTCCTTTAAAAATTATTCCCCAGTGCCCTGAGGGTGCTGGCCCCTTCTCTTAGAATATCTCTTTGACTTCAGATGCTAAATCTCATTGGGAAATAGGTTCCTTTGAACTTTTCAAAGGTATACAGGAATGCCTCCCATTTTTATGAGTTCTGTCCTGCTGCAGGCAGAGGAAGTTGCTGTGTGTGAGGAAAGGGCCAATTAGAGCCAAAGAGCCATAAGCTAATCCCTTATGGCACTGCTCTATGAGCTGGGCTTGTTGCAGCCTGCCAAACAAGTGTTCCCGAAGCTCAATATTTGGACTGAAATAGAGGCGATGGAGAAGGGGCTTGAGGGCAGAGAATCCATTTGGCTTGCCTTATTTTGCTGCTGAACTCGAGTACACTGACTTGGTTCTGCTGACTGTAATCATTAACAGTTGTGAGAAATGTACCACCATGAAGTAAATAAACCAGCGGTTCTCCAACTTTTTGCTCTCAGGATCCCTTTGCACTCTTAAAATTTACTGAAGATCCCCAAAGGGCTTTTGTTTACGTGGGTCCTATCTATCAATATCAACCATCTTAGAAATAAAAGCATCTAGATATTATAATAGAATTCGTTTTGACCTCACAGACCCTTGAAAAGGTCTCAAGGATCCCTGGGGGTCCTTGGACCACACTTTGAGAACTACTGATTTCAACCAGTCCTGATAGTGGGAGAAAGTAGGGTGGCAACTTCTTCTTGAATTAGCACCAGCATCTCTGCCTAAATATCCACATGTTTGTGGTAGGGCTGAATTCTCTAAACATATATTCATGGCTTAGATCAATAGCATTTCTTTTCCTGGGATCTAACCTGTGGTTAAGTTGTCATATTCCCTGCATGGGCCTAATTATTTCCCTAATAAAAACTCAATGTGAAACATTGAAATCTATCCCCTCCATCAGATTCTGGGAAAGGCAACATTTCATGGAAGCAGAGGAAACAAATGGGAATTATCTGGAATCAGACTATTTTTTGAAGCTATTCCAGACAAATGCTATTGGTGCCAATCTGGAACTAAAGACGCTGATGATTTAGAAATCACCTAGTAGTGGAGTTAGAACCTTGACATTTATTACACTGAAGATTGTTTTTCACCAAATTTGTGACCCTCATAGAACTCATAAATCTCTAGGTGGACAGAGTGCAGTATCAATGGCCAACTCAAACCTGGCCCAACATGTCTTCTTGAACATATGACATTGCTATTTCTTCTGCTCTTGTTGTGTTTATTCTTTCCTCCTCTGGGATGAATGAGTATTAGGAAAGAAATGGACCAGGCTGTGCCCTTATGAGCTTTGAAACTTCAGAACAGTTTTAACTTCACTGGTTAACACTGGGAAGGAACCAGCCCTGTGAAACATCCTTCACTTAACCCAGACCATCAATGGATCAGCCTGGTAGCTAAAATATTATATCCTCCAAAGGAATGACTCACCCATCAGGTACACCATATCCAAAATGAAATTTTGAACCTACTCTCCTCAAGGATTGAGTATAGGGGGTAGTATATGCTCTAACGCAGAGTACCACTTTTGTTCTGTGGGTCTTACTTTATCTTTCCAGCAAATATCTTTATTGAAACTACTTGGTACCAGTTAGTTAATTGGTACTGGGAAATCAAGTGATTAAATGGATAGTAGGGTGCTATTGAGGAGACTGATATAGGGACAGATCAGAACTGGAACTTAAAATAATAGCTTGAGAAGATCCTTGCAACCCCCAGGGATACTCCTAGAGCCATACAGGAAAAATGTGAGCTCTGAGAACTCAACCTACTTGTGTGTAAGTTGGGATAGTAGGTCCAGGGTCTCGCTATATATAGAATGCCACAGTATTTGAAGTTTCATGTCTCTCATAAAACAATGAACATAAGGATGCTTCAATATATTACCAATGAAAAACTATACCAGAGAAGTAGAATAAAGAATGACATCCAAAATATAGGATCTGAAAAGAAGTGTGACTGATAGCTTGAAAGCTCCTCTGCTAATAACATGTTAATATATCCAGAATCGATCCACCAGTACAAATAGTGCCCCCCCTCTCTGAAGACTAAGTACTTAGATCAATTAGATCACAGATCTTTTTAAAAAAAATAAGGAAATATTTAACCCGGGAGATCATCCTTTACCTGATAGGACTAACATGCTAACAATGGGACTAAGCCCTGCTTGGAAATGTCATGGATGAACTTCAGACCTAAGTAGGGGGAAAAGTTAAAAAAGGAGAGGGAAGGTAGGGATATTCAGGGAGAGGAAAGGAGATAAAGTAGAAAAATAAAAGAGGTACATAAAGGGGATGAGGCAGATTACAAGAAAGCCATTAATAACTATTTCATTCTTTTTGGTGGCACCAGTGTCTACTACTATAAGCAGGGGTCCTCAAACTTTTTAAATAGGGGGCCAGTTCACTCTCCCTCAGACTGTTGGAGAGCAGGACCATAGTAAAAACTAAAAGTTTGTTTTGTGGGCCTTTAAATAAACTTCATAGCCCTGGGTGAGGGGGATAATCATCCTCAGCTGCTGCATCTGGCCTGCAGGCAGTAGTTTGAGGATCCCTGAACTAAGGTCTTGAAAATGTCATTCTTCTGAATACAAATAAAAAAAATTCTAAAATTTATCTCAAATCCAGCAAATTGGCAAAAGGGACAAAAAGATGGAAATAGTCAAAGCTGGAATTATTATGCAGATGTAAGCCTACTGATACACTCTAGGTGGAACTATCTCGTGCTCAAACCATTCTGGAAAAATATTTCACATTATGTTCAAAAGGTGAGTAAACTGTCCATGCTCTTTGATTCACTGTTAATCATAAATATCCAAGAACATCAGAAAGAGAAATTTCTTCTTTACATCAAAATATTCACAGTAGCATATTTTTGGTAGGAAAGTGTTGGAAATAAAGAAAGTACTCATCTATTGAATTCTGGCTAAACATATATATGAGAATTGTACTGTAAATATTTAGATTTAAAAGCAGCACAGAAGATTTATACAAACTGATGCAGAACCAAACAGCAGAACCAGAAAAACAATACACATATTGATTACAACAATAACTAGAAAGAAAAAATCCTGAAGCTGTATAATTATAATTACTAAGCTTGACCTCAGAGAAAAGTCAAAAACATGCTTCTCCTTGCCTTCATTGCACAGTCATCTCTAATCATCCTGATCTATATCTGGCCACTGGACCCAGATGACTCTGGAGGAGAAAGAGAGGCTGTTGACCTTGCACAGCCTTCCTTCACTTAAATCCAACTTATTTGCATATCATGGCATCCTCTCCCTGATGTTCTGGTCCTCTGATCTTTAACCAACCTTAGCTTGGTTGGTGAGCTAATATAGGACAAACGACAACAGCAAAGGTAGAATTACGGCTTTAGAATATAGTTTATCCTATCCCACATGGTCAATGCATTTGAATAGTTTTTTGTTGCCTTTTACTCTTAATCCTTATTGCAAGGAATGACTTTTTAGGTAAGGGTGGAAGGAAAAATAAATTTAGGAATTAATGTAATATAAAAACAAAAACCACAATAAAAATAGATAATTTTTAAAAGAAAAATATTTCTTTTGTCTTTAGTTTCTATCTATTTCTTCATCTTGGGAAAAGAAATTAATTTGAACTTCTAAATTTAAGATACATGAGCACCATCCTTATGGCATATATTAGAAATGGCATTATGCAAAACACACTTGATTCATAAAATGCATTTAGAAATCTTACCTGTAACTAGCTAGCTCCCCCTGCTGTCATTTCAGGAAATCGGTAAGTGCAGTTGGTGAACTAACTAACTCGTAAAGAAAATTCTAGTCATTCTGGAAACAGTTTCACACTAGAAACAAATAATGACAGATGTAGGGACAATAAATAAGCAATTTATGTCTATCTTTTTCCGGGAAGTTAAGAAATTCAATAATGTTCTGCTTATAAAATCAGTAAGGGAATTTTTCAAATAAAATGCAAAATGATCGATACATTTGTACAAAGAAAAGGATAAAAAATAAGCTCTAACCCTAAGTAGACTAAGATATTTGATGCATTTGCACAGTAAAGAGCAGGTAGAGAAGTGAATAAGCATTTATACAGCTATGTAGACAGTCTTCACAACCCTACAGGTTGAATGCTCTTCATTTTACAATGAGAAAACTAAAACAAACAAAGGTTGCATGATTTGCCAAGCGTCACAAGTGTCTAGGGTCAGATTTGAACTCGTTTTTCTAACTTCAAGCCAGTTTTTCTATCCATTGCACCATGTAGCTGTGTATATGGTCTCCAATAAAATATAAACTGTCTTAAGGTGGGGATTATTTCATTTAAGTTTCTGTATTCCCAGCACAAGACTAGTATCTAGGGTTTAATAAATGCTTTTTGATTAATAGATTGATTGCTATGAATTTCATACTTTACATCATCTTGACAATCCTCTGGAAATGGCCCAATTCATCAAAATCCCCCTTCAAATGGGACAGTAAGAACTAAATGCATTTCACCAGATAGAGTTTAAGGAGTACAGAATACAGTATAGAGATTATCTTCTTTGTTCCAGTCACATTACTTCTATCAATGCAGCCTACCAGGAAAAAATGTATGCTCTCCATAATATATACAGAAGAATCCAAGGATCAGAGATGTAAAATGTCTCATCAAGGTCATAAATGCTTGTACTGGAAGCCAAGTATCTATTCTCATAGTTCCATACTTTCTACTATACTGTACTGTGTCTTTACTTCTTGTTTCAGCAAATGATATCCCTAACCAGAGCAATTCCTCAAGAACATTATTGAATTTCTTAACTTCCCGGAAAAAAGATAGACATGAATTGCTTATTTATTGTCCCTAAATCTGTCATTATTTGTTTCTAGTGTGAAACAGTTTCCAGAATGACTAGACTTTTCTTCTTTATGAGTTAGCTCACCAACTGCACTTACTGATTTCCTGAAGATATACAATGAACTTTGAATCTATTATTTCTAGTATGGTGATGAATTTTGTCTATTCTCACTTTTTCCCCAATTTATCCTATAACCAGTGAGTAAGAGTTTATAAGACAGTTTAACATATATATATATATATATATGTATAAAACTACTTGGAATTATGCAAATCTGAATCATTAAACACTATTACTGGGCTTATACCCCATCAATAAGAATAGAGTCACCATAGTCACCAAAATATTTATAACAGCACTTTTTATAATAACAAAGAATGAGAAATAAAATAGATGTTCATCAATTGCAGAATGGCAAAACAATTGTGGTACATTAATGAAATTTTGTGTGATGAATACAGAGAAACATGGAAAAAAAACAATATAAATTGATGCAGAGTGAAGTAAGCAGTACCAAGTAAATAATATCCACAGTAATATAATGGAAATGGAAAGGACAACCAATCACATACTAAAAAATCAAAAATAAATGTAAAATTATGAAGATTAAGCAGATCTCAAGAGATATGAGATTACACTCCCAATCAACCCCTTTGTGGAGGTAGGAGGTTCTTTGATATTATACAATGTATATGTTTTGAATTTTTTCAAGGTATCCATAAGGAGTGCTGATTTGTTTTCCTCTTTAAAATACTATTTGTTATATAGGAGGACTGTCCCTGAGAGAGAGGGAGGGGCAACTTGGAAAACTAAGATGATATAAGAAACAGAAGGCATCAATAAAAACTTTTTTTAAAACGAGCAAAGGAAGAAAACAAAAGTAAGGAATTTAATTTGCCCCAAACTGACTTTGATATAATGAGAATGGAATTTTGTCTTGAATATATTCTTTTTTCATATAACAAAATATTATTTTAAAATATGCCAGATATCCTTTATTTTTACATCACATAAATTTTTCAATATATCCCTCCCCCTTCTGCCTCACAGAGAACTATCCACAATAATGAAAAACAAAAAGGAATATAAAAAAAAAACAGTTCAGCAAAACTCAACACATCTATAATGTCCTATGTTACAATCAATGTTCCACATTGTCCCCTACCTCTACATAGAAAGGAAGGAGGCACATTCTCATACCTCTTCTCTGGGGATTAAACTTGATCATTATCATTTTAAAGCATTCATTTTTCAATTATGAAAAATACTAAATTTAAGAGAATGTTATAAAGACTGATTGTACTGGGCTTTTGCTATCAAATAACAAGGGATTCGAAGTTAAATTGCTTATTTAATATAATCTCAAAGAAATACAGAGGAAGGTAGACATTGAGTGAAATCTGTGTTTTCCAATTACAATAGCAATAAAAGTAGATGAGCAAAAAATAAACAAACAAACTTGACAACATTGGTATCTTTTTGCAACGATCATTGCATTATAGGAAGTTAATGTTCCTAAAAGCTAAATTTAGACCTTGAGACATAAAGCATACTTTATTTTCTATATGGCAGTGATCTTCAGCATTATGCAAGAGCAAAGCTAAGCCTTTGGCAGCAAGCTGGAGCACGCGAGTGCCAGGGACATTCTGTTAACAAAGCACAAGGGGTGAGGAAAGGGGAACAAGTCATTCTTGTGCATTGTTCTGTTGGGAGAGCAAATGCCATTGTATTCATCTGGCATCATTGCCTTTTCCACTGAAGGCCCACTGGCTAATACCAGTTTCCTTCACTCGACTCATTTTGCCATTTAATTATAGATTCAGCTATCTGATCTCTCAACAAAAATCTTGCTGTTTCTACCCAGAAAGTATTCTGCCCTCACCCTTTTTGCCTACATATTCACACACACACATGTAGAAATCTACCTTGGTCAAGAAATCGCATCTTTCCACCTATCTCTATAATGCTGGAAATAAGACTTTCTGCAAACAGCTGGAGGGGGCTTTGCTGAGAGAATATTCTGTCATTGATGTATGAGAGGCCTTTCAGGATCAGTGTGACACTCTCAGTCCCCAACCTACCTGCTGTTCATTTATATTTGCATAACTCTCCGTCACAGTGACAGAGATGCCAGTCTCTGACCCAATCACACACATACTCTGTCTTTAGGAAGCATAACCTGCTCCTCTGTTTCCTTCCTGTGGCTTTATGAAAATGGCATTATGCCCCAGAATACTCACTCTGCCCTCCCACCCTATCCCCAACTCCCACCCCTGACTTCTGCAAATGAGCTCACATATCTCCCCATACTCTCTGGGAGGCTAAACTAGGCCAAATTCCCTTGTCAATCATCACACGGACAAAGACATTTTTTTAGCTAATAAAAAACTAGAAATAAATTCTTTCAAGTGTGTCTGAATTCGGTTTGAAAGTTGGGAAAGAAGTACTAAATCCAACTAATAACACAAGAAGGTAAGGGACAAATAGAAATTTACTCATGTTTTCCTTCTACCTGGCACTATTCCTAGGCTTCAACAAAGCTAACATGCTATTATAGCTAAAAAGTGCTGAACCAAACAAATACCATGAAATTTATTTTAATATATTTGTTGTACACAAAGTTTTGCAAGGGTCAATGTTGAAAAATTATCCTTGCATATGTTTTGAAAATAAAAAGCTTATATATATTATATATATATATGTATTTGTTCTAGCCCATCCCTTAAATTTTTATCAATTTAAAAGGATCTGATAGGAAAATGTGCCTTCTTCCTCTTTTTGCAGAGATAGGGGGCCTTGGATAAAGAATATTAGAGGTAATTAAGCAGACTTTGTTGATTTATTGGGTAACAAATTGCGAAACAAATTTTCCCCTCTCTTTTTTGTTCTTTGTTATAAGGAATAATTCTCTAGGTGAGAGCAGAAATAGACAATAATATTTTGTTGAAAAATGAAGGTGAAATGAAAAAAAGATATCAATAAAAATTTTAGAAGAAAAACATAACTTATGAGAATTTTCCAATTATTCTAGGAATCTAAGAATCCTGTTATTTGTACACCTGCTCTAAATAACAGATTAAATCTCTGAAGTTTATGACTTCATGCAAAAGAAAAACAGCACATTAGAATGATTGAATACATTTAGAGAAGCTCCACTGTAGCCAGTTCCCAGAATAATAACTAGAGGTAGCTTAGTATATTGGAAAATACATTAGATCTGATATCTAGAGACTTGGATGTCAATGCTGGCTCTTTATTATAAAAATAGACCCTTTTTTATCTCTCTGAGATTCAATTTCTACATCTATTAATGGTAACTATATCTCTCTCACAGGGTTATTGTAAAGAAAGTGTCACAGAAAAGTGAGTTTGTTATTATAGATTGGTTCAAAGCCTGGAAAGTTTGTCACTGGACACATACATCCATAATAAAAGAAAGATTTTGGAACAAAAGATTGAAGTAGAAGCGGTTTTCTTGCCTTTCTCCCCCTTAACATACATACTTCATCTTCATATGAAATTTAAATTATCTTAAGGACCTGGAGAAAAACAAAAAACAAAGAATCCTGAGCTTCAAACCCTGTCAAACATTAAAAGATTGTTGGAAGGTTAATCCTTAAATGATTTGAGGGAAAAATACAAGTTTTCCCTTCAATCAGGAATAAAACAGAAGTTACAAGGTTTTCAGACCCTGAATCAGAGAGAAACTTAGAGCTAAAAGATTAATACTGATAAGAAATAAAAAAAGTTCAAAAACAGACTAAATGCTGATGAGTTCCACCCAACTGCCTAGCTATGTTGCTTTCCAAAAGGAGTTCATAGATCAATTCACAAACATTTTAAAGAGCTTTCTATATAGCAGGCACTGTGCTCGGTCCTAGAAATACAAATACAAAAGTAAGATAGGCCCTGCCCTCAAAGAATTCATAGAAAGACACCATCTAAGGACTTTTTCCCTTAGACTGATTACTGGCTATAAGAGAATTCTGGCTTCCTCAGGACAAAATCCAAAGCATAAGACCCTGGAATCCAAGCTAAAAACATGACTTAATCGGAAGCCTCTGCAATGACAAATCTTTCGTGTGTCCAATAGTGACCACATGCCCTGCATCAAGCAATAAACCAGTAGGAACAGAACAATGACATAACCAGAAGGTATCACCCACCTGAAGCTTCAGAGGTGTGCTCTCTCTCTATTTAAGCACTGCCTCCATATGTGTTCTACATGTGTAGAATCCACAAATGTTCCCAGGCACATGATGTGTGTATTTGTGGAAGACTGTGCCCAAGATTTATGGGAGAAGCGTTTTATTACTACTTTGCTTACTATGCTATTTCATTATATTCTTTTGCTTTGAACTCATTGCATCTTTAGCAAGCTAGTAAAAATAAACACTTCAGTGGATTTGGCATTGAGCACATACAGAACCATAGAATTAGCTGAACTTGGGGTAGCTTGGCAGGGTTGAAGTGGGAAGCACATGCATGTGAGATACCACAAAGGGTATAATTATAGTCATACATACAAAACCAAAAGCAGGTGAATGAGAAATCTATCAGGAAATAAAAGCCAAGCCGTGTAGAAATTGGAGACACAATTTAACAAATAACCATAATAAGAACAAAGTGAAACTAATAAATCATTTTTATTCTGTTGTCAGAAAACTTTCTATCCATATAACAAATAGAGTAATTTGTCAGACAAAAATCAATCAGCAAAGAAGGTAAGGGAGTTAATTGTGTACCAGGAGCTATGATAAATAACAGGGAAACAGACAAACATAAAATAGTCCCTGCCGTCAAAACCTCAATTTTATTGAAGAAGGCAGTATATTCATATAAAAAATATATTAAATATATACTGAAGGGAGAGAAACTAGCAGCTGGAGTGGGGTGGGAGGTTAAGGAGAGGCTTGTGTATTATCCAAGTCTTTGGGTTGAGAGGATGGTGTTGCTCTTTACAATAATCAGGAAGACTGGATCGGGAGAGACTTTAGGGGGAAAATAACAAGTTCAGTTTTGGACAGGTTAAGATATGAAGTAGTATACGAGACGATGAAAAGAGGGACTAGGAAAGAACTCTGTAGCACACCAATAGTTAGAGAATATGCTCTGGGTGAGGATACAGCAAAGGAGATAGAGAAGGAATGTAGGAGGAGAATCAGAAGAGAGAACACTGTCCCAAAATCCTAGAGAGAATAAAGTACCAAGAAGGAGAGAGTCTTTGATAGTGTCAAAGGCTGTAGAGCATCAAGGAGAAGGAAGACTGAGAAAAGGATTTGTTAACTAAGAGGTCACTAGTAACTTCAGAGAGAATTTTTTGAGACACTATACTTCACTTGATTATTTTATCAGCTCCCATGATTTAATTCTCATCTTTAAACTGATGATTCTCAAATCTACCTAATTTGTTCTAACTTCTCAGCTGACCTCCAATTTCATCTCCAGCTGCCTCTTAGACTCTTGAACTGGATATCCATTAAACATCTTAACCTGCCCAAAACTGAACTTATTTTCCCCCTAAAGTCTCTCCCAATCCAGTCTTCCCAATTATTATAAAGAGCAACACCATCCTCTCAACCCAAAGGCTTGGATATCATTTATAATTCCTCACTATGCCTTATTCAAATATGTTACCAAGTCCAATACCTTTGCAACATGCTCTCAAAATCCCCCTTCTCTCTCCTCTGCCACAATTCTAATGCAGACCTTCATCACCTCAAACCTGGATTACTGCAATAGGGCTACAGGTGGATCTGCCTATCTCAAGTCTCTCTCTATTCCAACCCAGCTTCCTTTCAGCCATCAAAGTAATTTTCCTAAAGCATAGGAACAACCATGCCATCATCACCCCTGCTCAGTAAATTTCACTGGCTCCCTAAAACCTCCAAAGATATCAAGTACAAAACCCTCTGTTTGACATTCAAACCTAGATCTTCCTACTTTTCCAGTCTTTTTAAATCTTACTACCTGTTACATACTCTTTATTTCAGTGATTCTGTTCTCCCTGATATTCCACAAACAAGACACTGGAACTTTCTCTGAATATCCCTCTTGTCTGAAATGCTCTCCCTCCTCATTTCCATCTCCTGGTCTCCCTGGCTTTCTTCAAGTACCAAATAAAATCCCATCTTCTATAAAAAGCCTTTCCCAAATTCTCTTAATTGTAGTGCCTTCCCACTCTTATTTATTTCCTGTTTGTCCTGTATATAGTCTATTTGTACTTTTCTTTTTGGCTTGTCTTTCCTATTACACTGTGAGTTCCTCGAAGATGGAAAATTTCTCTTGCCTCATTTTGTATCTCCAATGTTTAGCATATTGCCTGGCACATAACAGATGCTTAAAAACTGTTTGTTGAGGGGCATCTAGGTGACACAGTGGATAGAGCACCAATCCTGAAGTTAGGAGGACCCGAGTTCAAATCTGGCCTCAGACACTTAACACTTCATAGCTGTGTGACCCTGGGCAAGTCACTTAATCCCAATTGCCTCAGGGAAAAAATAAATAAATGTTTGTTGACTGAATGACTGACTTGCCTTAGTTTGTACAAATCCCTATGCTACATACTAAATTAGACACAAAATATTCCAGAAGGCACTTCACTTGAGCCTCCTGACTCCAGGGCCAGTGCTGTGTCCATCATGCCATTTACTTGTGTCCATGTCAATCAATTCTTAAATTTCTTTCCTCCACAGATGAATAAGTGTCTTTTTTATTTAACAAGTACATTGAGATATTGGACACAGAAATAGTACTGGAAACCAATAGATAGGATAAGTTCACACAAAAACAACTACAGAAAATACTAGAGGGTTAAAAACTGAATTTTGAGTTCTCTGTGAGGAGAGATTGTTTCATTTATTATATGGATATGCCCAGTGCCAAGCATCATGCTTGTCACATGGTAAGGTGCTTCATAAATACTTGTTGACTGAGTCATTTGGAAAAATACCCATATTTAGAATGTGAGGAAAAACTAATGAAGATGATTAAAGTAAAATTAAGGAATTGCAATGCCTTGGAAGTCGAGATAAATAAGCCAGGGAAAACTTACAAAGCAACAGTGATACAAACCAAACAGGATTAATAGTACAAAAAGTCTCAACCACAAACTGTCTTTGAGATACAGGTAAAACATCTATTCAGCAACAGTAAGAATCTTTTACCAAATTTTAAAATAAGCAAGAATACATGCATTTTTTTTTCATTTCTGAAGAACCCATAAAATTGAAAGTATTTGCCTTATCTTAGAAGAAGGTTCAAACCCCACCACTCCACAAATTATGTAGATATTCCTTTCACTGGAACTATGCTCTAAAGTTCATTGAAATTGATATCTGAAACAATATATAACTTTTATTAAGTTTATCTTTGACATACTTATTTGCCATTTGCTCCTTTTCTGGAAAAGACTTGGCATTTCCCTAATTATATTCCTGATTGGCATATGTAGGGGCAGGGAAGAACAAGGGGGAAGATAGAAAGGATTCCAAGACACCTACTGAAACACAGCCTGGTTTCTCTTTGGAAGCGTTGTTGGTACTTAAGAGCATCCTGTCTTTTTTTTCTCTTGCTCTTTAGATATTCTGTTTTTTTACACCTACTATAAAGCAAGTTTAAGCATAAAGAAACTCTGGCACATTATCTCCAGCCTGGCAATAGAGCAAACTTTACTACTGGAGTGTCTTGGATCCAGCATATGAGCTGGCCATCAGGATTGAGCATTGGTTGGCATCTCTGCCCAAGGTGAGAGTATGACTGAATTCAAGAGCCAGAATTATAACATTTGAGCAGATGGATACAAACACCTATAGCCAAAATCATGCATGCCAAAATGGCTGAAAAAAGCAGGAGACCAAGCCATGAACATCTAAACAGCTGTCAAAACCTAGATTAAAGGAATCCAGTTTTTGGCTAAGAACCACCCAAGTACAATCATTTTACACAGATCTATATTTGTCCTCTGGAAAAGTTAGAAATGTCATAGGAATTTATTAGACTCAAAACCCCAACTGATAGAAATAGTAAGATATTCAAATGAAATGTGGGTGAGAGTCAATTTTTTTATTTCCTGTGTGTTTATTTATCATCTATGTACAAATTAGCACTATTTATGGTAGCACACTGGCATACATCTTTTATTTTAACACTAATGTGTTATATAATCCAATTTAATAAGCCTCTATTAAACACTTACAATGTGCCAAGCACTGTGATATATGCTGGGGATTGAGATCAAAATAAAAGAGTTCCAACCTTTGAGCAAATGTGTGTTTTAAGGATATTTATTTGCTTGTGGAAAAAAGAAATTTAAGAATTAATTGATGTGAGCAAAGCTAGAAGGCATAATGGATACTACACCAGCGCTGGCAGAGTCAGGAGGACCTGAGTTCAAGATACTTATTAGACATATGATCCTAGGGAAATCACTTTGCCCCCCTCTTCCCAAAAAGGAAAACTGATTAACTCCTTTTTAAAAATGTCACCATGGGATCACAGAAGTAAATTTAGAAAATGCCCCAGAGGACATTTAGTCCAATTTATTTTACAGATGAAGCCTGGGGGGGTTGAGCTTACTGAAGGTCATATTAAGTAGCATTAAAGATGAAATTTGAACCCATCAGCTACATTTGGTAGATTCTCTATGAAAGGCAGAACAGGAGGAGCAACGATTGTCTTATTCACTATAAGGTCACATGCACAAATTTCATTCTTTATAATGTGGTTCCATTCTATCTTTCCAATCTTGTTTCTCAGTATTATGAACACTTTGCTGTTCCACTAGGGCTTGCCTTCTTATTTTCCCTGAGAGTGCTTGTTCAAGACTTCAATATTCACGCTATTTTCTCTATTTGAATTTCCCTCTCCATTCCTTTCACACAAACTCTATCTGTCCTTCAAATCCCCTCTCTTTCAATTTAACTTATATTAATCTACTGCATCTCTGAATTATTGTACTTATGAGTTAGTACTCCATATGTTAAAGCTTAATTGTTTTATTATTTCATGAATGCTAACTTACATTTCTTTTGTGATCTCCATAAAATGCAAATAAATTCTGGAACTAATTATTTGTTCCTCATGGCACCTGGAATTAAAGAATATTTAGGAATGGAGTAAGCAATCTGCTTGCAATACTGACTCCAACTGCATTATGTAGTTTTAATCAATTTCCAACTATAAAACTGTATCTGTGGTATATTAATATTTTAATAAAGCAGGATTCCAATAAGGATATTAACATCTTTCACAATAATTTGTCCTAAAGTAATTTTACATGGCCCATCCTTCTTCCTACTGTCCGTCACTATTGACATTGACAGAAAACTAAAGATCTATAAAGAAGAAGATGAATGTCTACACTGCCTTGGAATCAATAACAAAGGTCACCAGTACTGACTTTTGAGACTATTATATATATATATATATATATATATATATATACACACACACACACATATATATATATATATGAATCCATTAACCACTATTTAATTAGTACCTTGTCAAATCTTGTAATTACTTTATTGCATGATTTCATACCACATGTCATATACTCTGTATGAGAACCCAAAAGGTCTTGTGGCCCAGAAGGCATTTATGCACAGGGAAAGAAATGAGGGCAAAGGCTTCTGAAATTCACTAGAAATTAATGATGGGAACCACAAATAAGCAACTAGAATTCCTAACCCAGTCCTACCCCATTCCACCAGGGCATGGGGTACCCTACCCCAGGTACATTTATCTACAGGAAACATTTCCCAACCCTTTCTTAATTTTAGTATCTTCCCTCTGTTAAATGTTTCCAGTTTATCTGCATACAGTTTGTCATTTATATGTTGTCTCCCCCACTAGATGATGGGTTCCTTGCACTATCCAGCAGAATCTCCAGTACATAGCATAGTGCCTGGTACATATCAGGTACTAAATAAATGTTTAGTGACTGATTGACTCCATCTCTTTACCATTACTATTACTCCCAGGTGCTGCCCTCCCTTTTTTATCTTTCAAGTCAAAGCAGGGTCTTCCATACCTTCTTTTCTCACAATGGGTAAAACCAGAGAAATTTAATCCTCCTCCAAACATGTAACAAGATGGAATGCATAGCATTGAGAAGTTGAAGGTAAAGAGCAGGACGAAATCATTGCCTTTAGAGTTATATCTCCACGGTTTCAAAGTCTTCTGTAAGTTTCTATGTTCTCAAGATATCCCTATAAATTCATTATTTATTTTTTCTTTGTGATCTGGATTTTCTGTGTGATCCTGGATAAGTCATTTAACCCCAATTGCCTCACAAAGAAAAAAAGTAACAAACATTTACATAATATTTTAAGGAATGCATATATAGATATATAAATACAGATGTATCTGTATATAAGAATGCCTTGAAAATGTTATAACAGCTATAACTATGCTCTGGTGGGCTAGGTGGGGTAGTGATTAGATTGCTGGCCGTGGGAAAACCCAAGTTTGAATTTTGTCTCAGATGCTTATTATCTGTACGATCTTAGACAAATCACTTAATATCTCTGAGCCTTAATTTCCCTATCAAAAAAAATTCTAGTTTATAAAAATTATAATTTTCCTATGTATAAAAATCTTGATTATAAAAGTTTTACTTCCCCATCCTTAAAATTAGTTTTTCCATTATAAAATTTTAATTTCCCCATCTATAAAAATGATGGTTTATAAAATTATAATTCCCCTATCTATAAGAACTTTAAATTTAAAAAATTATAATTTCCCCATCTATTAAAAATTATAGTTTTACTAAGTCTAAAAATTCTAGTTTATTAAAACTATCATTTCCCCATCTATAAAATTATAAATTATAAAAATTATAGCTTAGGAAATTAAGAGTCAAGGATGTTAAATGATTTGCCTAAGGTCTTATAGCTAAATCAACATCTAAAGCAAAATTCTAATTGAAATCTTCCCAATTTCAAGACCAGCATGCTAACCACTGGATCATCTAGCCCCAACAGGAGCATAGTTATTGCCAATAGGCATGGGATCTCTGTTAAAATAATAGTTATCATAATATTGATAATAACAAATAATAACAAGAAATAATTTTTTCTCCTGGTCTGGAGCTGATTTTGTCAACATAACATACAGTGTAGGAAGGCCCTCTCCCAAAGCTAACAGAAAACTTGTCTGCAACTTGCAGACATAGAGAGAGATATCTGAGACAATGAAATTTTAAACAATTTGCCCAACGTCACAAAGCTAGTATATGTCAGAAGCAAAACTTGAAAACAGCTTTTCATGAGTCCAGCGTCAGCTCTGTAGATGTTATGTTCGTTATCAACATTATTATCTTAGAATTCATATTATCAGAGATTTAGGACTGGAAGGGCTTATTAGGCTTAACTATCTTGTTTTATAGATGAAAACTGAGACTTAGATCATACAAAGAGCGAATGGGAACGCAGTCATTCAAAAAACAGGCCCTAGGACTTCCAAGTCCAGCTTGCTGTTTCCACCATGCTGTTTCCAAATAGTCCAAATTCTCCTCTATATATTTTTTCATTTATCTTCCCACCACTTCTCCATGCAATGACAGACATTGAAAGTGATGATTTAATAAATAAGAAGACTGATAGAAAGAAAGGCTGAGCTGTCTTCACAGAGATGCAGAGTCAACCAATATTCATTCCTAAATTAGAATCCAGGTTTCTTGACTATAGATATAGTGCTACACTGAAAGGAACTATTGTGTAGCATAGTTAGAGTGTCTTGAAAAAATGTTCTTTTCATTATGTTGGGCAGATTTAGATAATCCTACTCCTGAATAGAACAGGAGATAGGGAGGCAGGTGGGCTTCATTTTTCAACTAGTAAAATAGGTTAAAGGAAGGTCAGCTTCTATAGTTCTGGAAAAGTCAGATATCATAGACTAATTTCTTTTGGCTTTGAAATGCAGGAGTTAGATCAGAGGGGATTTTAGCCTGGCTTAGATACCCTGCCCAAGTAGATGCAAGTTGTCTGAGTGTCTGTCTGTCTGGGTTTAAAAAAACAAAAGCAAAAACACCCTGAAAACTTGATTTGTCACTTCAAGTGAATACAAAGAAAACTATAAAACAAAATAAATGCACTCTTGAAAGAATAAAACAATAAAGCTAACTAAAATCACAGAATAAAATGGGGGTAAAAAGGTAAATAATCTTGCAATGTTACAATTCAGCTGTCAATTATAAACTAGAATTCTTTCATTATATAGTTATCACCTTCTTGAAAATGTCTAATTCCATGACAATTGCTGTACTTATTATAATCAGTAATACTTATATCAGAGGCCACTTCTGCACATGGAAGGTCTAGTTTCATTTTGGGGATCTCTCATTTCTCTGAATTGTTGCCCCCATAATTCATAGAAATGAGAAATTCCCAAAATGAACCCAGGCCCTTCATGTAGGTAGAACCTAAGAACAGTGCTATCCAGGTTCTTCTCTTAAGCATTTGAGCTCACAGGGCTTCAAACTTAACACAATTTTCTTCTTAAAAAATTAATAGTTCTAGAAAAAATTCAAACCAAAGATCAAAGAATGAAGAGACCTCTTTATATATCCATCTCAATGACTAATAGGATTGCTCTAGGTAGAGCTCTAATTTGGGAAAGTGATATATAATGTATTCTCCCTTGCTTTCTACTCTTTACCTCATATAGGTCCTCTAAACTCGCAGAAAAGGGTCACTCTGCAAGTCTTGCTCAATGTCTTCTATAGCTCTGCTTCCTTTAGATTAATTCCCACTATCACTGTACTTCTGCTTTTTGTAGACCCATTCTTTAAGCATTGTGAGAACTGCTCAATGAAAGGACCAAAGAGATTAGATAGAGTACAAAGGGTGCAGAATTTTGAACCAGGAGATAAGGAATAAAATGCTTGCTTAGCCACTGTCAAGGACACTTCTATGATCTTAGGCTCCCTAACCCTAATTCTTTTATCTGTAAGGTGAGGAAATTGAATGAAGGGATCTGTAGGGTTTTTCTAAAATTCTGTGTTCCATTCAGGTACCAAATACGTAACAGCTATTTTTGTCAATGGTTTTCCCACTCCAAGAGTTGACCCCCTTTTTCCCTTACTCAAATGAATTCTTGCTTTCAAGTCCCAGTGAGCTAAGGGTGTCATTCCCATTTACCTCCTTGCCAACCCAGAACCTAGGCAGCATACCTCCTTTTTTATAAGAGGACCTCTCCCTACTTCTTGAAGTCTAGACATGTACCCCACCAATGGTGGTATGGAATAAGCAGCTCACAAGGTGCCCACTGATAGATTTCAAGGTGAGACTTTATAGTTCGGAAATTGGAAAAGCAACAAATTAGGATTTGATCTATTATTTTCTTGAGTGTCAAGACTTAAGAAAATGATGGAGAAAATGTTATTAATGCAGACTAAACTTAAAAATGTGTCATGGCTACATTTTTTTCTTCCAAAGAGCCAGTTGTTAAACCTTTATCAGAACTTTTTTGTACCCTACCTACTCTCTTCCTCCATGTCTATCTATATCTTATCTAGGACAGCTGGACTGCTTTATTCAAAGTACCCCAATATTGTTTCAGCAAAGATCTCTAAAAGGAGAAGAAATGGTGGTGGTCAGTTGCTCTCTGAATAACAAGATAAAACAGTAACAATAATAATTAACAAGTATATGGTATTTACATTGTGCTAGGTACTTTACAATTATTATCTCATTTGATCCCCACAAAAACTGTGGGATGTAGGCACTACTATTATCCTCACTTTAAAGATGAGGAAACTGAAACAGACAGAAGTTAAAAGGACTAAACTGCTCATTAAGTTTCTGAAGTTACATTGGAATTCAAGTCTTTCAAATCTGGAGTCAGGAATATTCACCTTCCTGAATTCAAATCTGGCCTCAGACATTTACTAGCTATGTGATCCTGAACAAGTCATTTAACCATGTTTGCCTCAGTTTCCTCATCTGTAATGAGCTAGAGAAGCAAGCAACAAACTACTCCAGTATCTTTGTTAAGAAAATCCCAAATGGGGTCACAAAGAGTTGGACCCAATTAAAAAATTACTGTGTATGCACATACATACACAAACATACATACATCATTTTGCTAACTAGCTGCTATATCAAGAGAAAAGGAGATTTTTGAAGTTCTCACTATATATCTTTGAAATGAATATTTTCCAAAGAACCATAGGATTTTAGATCTGAAAGGGATTTTAGAGGTCATTTATTGCAAATTCCTTATCCTACAGATAAAAATACTAAAACCTAAAAAGATTTAGTGTTTGATCCAATGAGATCTTTCTAAAAAAAAACAAAAACATAGCACAATGCCTGGTACCTAGAAGGTTAATAAATGTTTATTCCCTTCTCCAGATTAGCATTATGTAAATCAGAGTAAGTAGTCAAGAGACCTAGAATTCAAATCTAGGTCTTCTGATTTAAAATCCATTATTCTTTTCACAGTATCACATAGACACTTGGTTCATTGTATGTCATTGAAACTTTAGCAATATACTAAATAATGAGCATTTTAAAACACATTGCAAAAGTTTAAATTTGTCCCTTTCCAATAAATCAAAGAAAAAGCATGTTTTTACCCTTAAGTTAAAAATACCGTATTTATAAAATGCTAACAAAATTGAACCAAGAACCAGTTTACCAAGGTCAATTGCCAAGTAGCATATAACAAATACATAAACTTGTAATTCTAGTAGCAGTATGATGTAGTAGAAAGAATACTTGATTTGAATTCAGAACCTGGGTTCAAATTCCAGGTCTTCTTCCTGGAGCCTATATAATCTTGAGAAAGTCACAACCTGCCTGATTCAGTTCCCTCATTTATAAAATAAGGAATTTAAATTAAAACATCTCTAACTTGTTCTCTGATTTATTATCTCTCATTCTTTTTTGAAAAGAAGTATTTAAAATAAATAAATGGAATAAATGGAATATGCATATATATATATATATACATTCTACTGTTTTGTAATGAAAAATTATACATGTATAATATGGATTTTATGCTCACACATGCACACAGTACTAATATGCTGCAGAGCTGCCCAGCATCAAACCCTCAAGGCATAAAGCAATTAGTCCATCAACATATCATTAAGACTTCCTAAGCAGGAAGAAATTTGAAGAGAAAGGGGAGGTGAGGAATGGGGAAAGGGGATGGCAGAGAAGAAATATGACCTGAAGCCAAAAGCACATTGAAATACACAGGAAATCCTGGGCTTTGTAGGGGGTTGTCGCTCAGAGCAAAAAAGGTCCGCATTCTCTTCAGAAAGAACCTACAAGCTGTGGAAATGGGTTCCTTTTAGTAGCTGGGTGGGCTTACCTACCTTTGCCTGTTTCTCAGTGTTGTGGGAAATATGTTTTGTGATCTTAAATCATTATATAAATGACAGTTATTATTATTTGCTGTTCTAAACATAGGACAAGAAAGTCTGAAACACTTTTTTTTTAAATAGTAGGTTATGATCAGTTATGAACTAAATATTGGGGCATATATCCCCATCAAAGCAGCCAGTTTTCCTATTTTCTCTCATTTAATCCAATGCACTCTCCCTTCCCTTAACTATTCAATCTTAATTCAGATTTCTTCTCCAAGGTAATTAAAAACTTATTAGTTTCTTGGAGTTGGAAACTGCTATTGAATTTGGCGTCCTTTGGCTAGTGTGTCTTAATCTGTACCCTCTGGAAGTTCCAAAGTCTTCTCCCAATGTAAGCACTCATGGCTATTTTCTACCATATGGTTAGCTGTTTGAGCCATGATTCATCTTTACTTCCTCCATTCATACCCACAAGCCTATTATTGTTCACTCAATATTGACCCTCTGTTTTCCTTTTTTTTTTTTTTCAGACCAGAACTATGATGTTATTGGCATAGGGAATTTCTGGTAAGGAAATTCCTGCTACCAATGAAGACTAATAATTTATAATCTTAGTTGCATGAGAACTCACAGTGTAAATAATTTGCTCAGAGTCCTACAGTCAAAATATGTCAAATGGGGAAATTGAACCCAAATACTTCTAATTCATAAGTATTATACTATCAGATATACCTCATCCATGTCTCTATTGTGATATAAGCAAAATTCTTTATCATCAATCCAGTCAATGACATTCATTGTTTGCTAGTTTATAAGCCCAATACTAAAGTGTATAGAGTACAGTATACACTGTATTCTTTCTTTAAAAAACACAATAAAGTAGTGATCATTGTACCAAAATTAACAAAAGTTAATAACTTGGAATATGAATGGCAAAGAGAAAGAGAAAGAAGATTAGTTAGGTACTAAGGTTTTGAAAGGGGATAGCTATGCAATTAAAGATTTCAAGCACAATCTTATTAAAATTAAAGCTCCCTTCTTTTTCTTTCTAGCATAATGGCTAACTAAATTGAGACCACAGGGGCTGAATATCTGCACCAATACTTTGTATTTTACTTGCAATTGAAGTATACCTATAATCAGTTCTGGATAAGCCTGACCTCTAATCATGGGAATTGAACTCCCTAGTCTCATATTCATTAGTTTATCAACTTATCTCAGCTTTCCAAGAAAAATGTCTAATTATAGTAATTAGCCAAAAAAGAAAGTTGCGAATTATGGTATCTTTCATTCTATTCTACTATTTCTCCAAAGAAGGGGTAAAGTGAAAAAAAAATGTTCTCAATGTACAAATATGAATTAGATGTAGTACAGGTATACTACTGTCTAGAAAAGGAATTACTATGCATAAAAGAATCATTGTGTGCATTATAGAATGATTAACTTATCACTACTAGTATAATCATTTGGAAAGCTGATATTCAGGCCTCAAAAGGACATGAACAGTTTTGCTTTGTTTTTGAAAGGCTGTTAATTAGCCATTTCACATTTCACCTCTGCTGAGCACAGTGCAACCAAATGCCAGAAGGGATCTTCTTTAGGGTGGTATCTGTCTCTCCAATGTCAATTCTTCCCTTGATGAAAGGCTGCTGCTCCTGCTGCTGTTTCAACTGCAATGGCTCTATGAGACCTGCTGCTTCTTACCACCATTCACAGGCCTTCCAAGACATTTTAAAGACTTACAAGATCTGTGCTAAAGGAAAGAAATACTTAAGAAAGACAAAGGACAGCCAGAAGAATGGCCTAATTAATTACTCCATTAATACTCCATGTGGGGGACTTCTATCACCATTGTTGGGGAAACATTCATTCCAGAATTCACTGAAATTACATTCTGTCATCTGGAAAGTTACAGCCAAAAGAAAACTACCAGCTTTCTTGTTTATCACATAAAGCAACCATCCCTTTTTTTGGCAGAGAGAGACAACTAAAGGACCACTTGGATTTATCACATCTTCCCCAAACACCAAAATGTACTTTCCAAATTGGGCCATCACATACCTGACTCTGGTCAGGAAGTTCATCATACTTAAAGGTCCAAGCAAGAAAACACTTTGTCCTTAGAGTTCCCAGAAATTTCCAAGGGGAATTCTTTTTTCTTTTTTCTCTCTATTTTCCTTTAGTCACTTTATTCATTTCCACGGAATATTCCATTATTCCATTTATCATCTCCATTTATATATCTAACCCTAATCTCTTCATCGAGCTCCGTTTGAGCATAAAAGTTATACATCAAGTTATAAGTCTCATGGGCAAATCAAACAACATATTCAAAGCAGAACTTTTAATTTTTCCCCAAAACTCATCCCTCTTCTGAGCTATTTCTATTTGAGGACACTACCATTCTTCCAATCATCCATCTTCTTAACCTTGTCATTATCCTTTACTCTTTCCTTCACCCTACATATCCAAGTAGTTGCTAAATTTTGTTAGTTCTTTCCCTTACATTTTTCTTCTCATCTCCACTCACTAGGGCAGTTAAATGATAACATGCACAAAGTTCCAAGCCTGGAGTCAAAAGGATTTATTTTTCTGAATTCAAAGCCAGCTTCAGATACTTACCAGCTGTGTCACTCTGGGCAAGTCACTTTACACTGTTTGCCTAAGTTTTCTTATCTGTCAAATGAAGTAGAGAAAGAAATGCCAAATTTCTCCAATATCTTTACTAAGAAAAACCTAAATGTGATCACAAAGGGTCAGACACAACTGAAACAATTGAACAAGTTCATTTACACAAAAACTATCATCATTTAAGAGCCTTCTCACTAGATAGATTGCAATAGCCTCCTTAAAAATCTCCTTGCCTTGATTCTCCTCTCTCTCAAATCTATTCTCTATACATCTATTAAAATAGTTCTGTAAAGTACAATTCTAAATATGCCACTTGCTTATTCAATAAACTATTGATCTTAAGATCAAACACTATTTCACTTTTATTTCATTCTTTTAAAATTTTTATTTTGTATTTATTTTATATGTAAATAAGTATTATTGGAGTGAGTATGCAAAGTTTTTTAGTGCTAGGGTTGTTCAATCAAAATAATTTGAATACCACTGAGAACTGAGTGATTTGATTTTGGGATATAAACAGAGAGGAGTAAACATTCCTTCTTAAACCTACATCTAGCTTCTCTCATTGAATGAATAAACAAGAGCACTTGAAGGAGTAAAGGCAGTATCAATTATAGTAGAGTATAACAAAAAGGAAAAAAAATTGAAAGAAATTAGCATCTTTGAATTGTTCCTTTCCGGGAATCTGTCAAAAGCAAAAAAGAATCATTTACAGATTTAAAGTTTCACATTTCAACCCCAGATTCAATGTGAACAGGTGTGTGGAAAATGATTGCCAAATGAGTCTTTTTTTTTTTTTTTTGAAAGAGAAAACCATCTCCATGGGAAGCATAAGGAGGAACCTAAAAAGCTCACAGCTTTTTTTATCTGAGTGTCAGCTCCTGGACAGCTGCTATATTTTAGGGAATGGGGGCAGTGGTTGATGGCAGCTCCTGCATCATAAGCCCAAGGACAAAGTAGAAAAACTGAGGAAAATCAGTTTTTCTGACCTCAGAGTTCAACAGAGAGCTACTCCTCAAGGGAATTTCATGAGGACTCCACAAAGGAAAAGAAGAACTTCCATCCCACACAAAGTTGTGAGTTAACACCATTGTTATCTGTGTATTCTAAGTTTGAGGCATTCTCCACTGTATTCTATATGTACTTATGGAAACATGTATCTTGAATTTTGGAGGGAAGATTGTTATATTTTTGTCCTTGCTATATGTATTTCAGATATAAGTATCCTTATATAAAAAAACTGATTGATATTAATTAAGTAATTTTGGAGAGATATCAACTGCTAATTCTATTGTGGAACAAATCAGATGGGGGGGGGGGTTGTGAAAAATAGTTTTAGAACTCCACCCTTTAGGGTTACTACTAGAACTCTAAGGAATGGCAGTCCCCACTCTGGGGACTTTCATGTGTTCCCTTCCCTTTCTTAAACAGAAAAATCATTGGACTAATGTCCTTCTTGTCCTGGTTAACAATCTGAGTTTCTATATTCCTACGAAAGGAATCCTCTTTCTTCTATCTTTCTTTCTAAAATCTTTTGGATTAAAACCTGTAATAATTTCACTCTCTTGTTAGGACACTTCATAAATCCTAACTAAATAAATGTGGGCCATTGGGATGCTAATTTTATGATGAGCCAAAAGCTGAAGATAGTTTTGACAGACATCTTGTAGGCAGAGAAGTTTAGAGCAGGAAATATGAACCAGAAGAAGATATAATCAGGAGAGAGAATTAAAATAACAAGGACAGAACAAAGTGGTAAAAATTAAATAAAGACTGAATTTAAAAGGAAGTGAATTAAATCAGAAATATTAGATTGTAGAAGCTGGACCTAGCTGGGTGAGTAGAGAAAGGTAAGTAGAATCTGGCACCAAATATAGTACCTGGAACATAGAGCTTAATCAATGCTTGTTGATTAATTGGCTGATCAAAAGAGCCACAGCAGATAGAAACTAGTTTAGGATTATCAAAGTGTTTCTGGGGAAGACAACTTGATTTGTACTTGGAATGCAGACAATAAGGATCTTATTTTTCTCAAGGATTCAAAGTGATAGCCTATAATGAAGAAGTTGGAAATGAGAATCCATACTTATATGGACAAAATTGACTAACTAACTAAGCTGTGTGCCCATCAAATATGAGGATTTTACATTTCTATAGTGCTTTAAAGTTTATTAAGTTTTTTTTCCTCCTAAAAACCCTCTGAGATAAGTACTGAAATTATTATAAAATATTTTTGGCTATAAAGAAACTTTGGCTCTAAAGTGATAATGTGACTTATCCGTATCAAACAGCTATTTAATTCTAATGCCTTTCTTCTGTTAATTTAGTTCCTATTTATCCTACATTTGCTAGCATGCCTATCCATATTTGCTTCCATGTTGTCTCCCTTATTAAATTGCAAACTCTTAGGGCAGAGACTAATTTTTGTCTCTTTTTTTTTTTTTTATCCCCTTGCTTAGTCCAGTGCCTGACATATAACACTTAATGTTCATTGATTGATAGATTAAAGTGAGAAAACCAGAACTTAACCCTGTCTTTTCACTCTAAAATAACACTTTTCTTCACTGTTGTACAGTCACTCATTCATGGATTTCTTATACATCAAGTTTTTTCTTGATGTAATAGTTCATGAATCTTAAGTAGATGAATGAGATGTTATGCTTTGGATAGTGAGTCTGGGGAAATGAAAGGAAGAAGTTTAGAGAGATCAAAAGAGGAGGGCTCAAGCCCAGAAAACAGGTTCTAAAGAAATGAATTCCCCTTTATCCAGTGAAGGGTGGTGGAGAATGAATGCAGTGGTGAATATTATGAACCTTTGTTTCACTTAGCATCTCCTAGCATCTCCATAACAAAACCAGCAAAAGTTTAAAACTTTTCTTTATATTATATGAGACCCAATTCCATCTAAATATTACTAAAAGAGCACTAGCAATTTCAATGGGAAATTATTTTATATAGACATTTCTGCTTTTTAAGCAAATGAGTACCTTAAGTGGTAGAACTAAGGTCATCCTGGGCAACTGGGTGTACAACCTATTCTAATGAGCCTTGTCACTATTACAAATCACTCTGTTTTATACTACCATGTCCTTTGGCATAGGTTTCATGGAATACCAGCTTCGTTACCACCAACAAATTTTATTTTGAATTGCAATATACTCAAAGATTTCTTCTAATGACTGCCATATGCCCTCAGTCTCATAATTTGGGTGTTATTAGTGGAAGTAGATAGATACTGTACTTTGTTGGATCAAGATAATAGACCTATTTTTGTTAAGCTGGAATAGCTGAAATAATGATGAGATCTGGAAATTACCTGACACCTTTCACCTTGGTCATACAGTTTCACAACAAATTTCTGAGTAGGCAGAAGTCCCCAAGATAGTGAAAGGCAGTGATGGAGTAGAAAGATGAAGTCAGGAGACAGGGCTTTTTTCTCCCACTTGTACTGGTACATTACCAGAAAGGTCTCCCTCCTCATCTCTGCCTGCTAATTTCTTCAAGATTCAACACAAATCAAACCTTCTATAAGAAGGTTTCCTGTTACCTTCCCTGTTACCATTGCTGCTAGTGTAGTCTTCAAGGTCACCTTCCATGTACTTTACATAACTATTATTAAGTACCTTGCTATTTTATATGATCTGCTCTATCAGAATGTAAGATCCTTGGGCAGAATTGTTCCCTTTCTTCATATCCTTAGTGCTTACAGAGCTCCTGACACATAGTAAGTGCTTAATAAATGCTTATTGACTGACTGCTTCCTTAACATAGTCCTAGGCAAACACTTAATTTTTTTTAATCCAAATATTTTTTGCTATCAATGTCAAGCATCCCAGCTCACAGTGACTAGATTGACTGAGGAAGAAACAAAACAAAAAAAGCATTGTGACCAATAAAGAAATTAGTTATGAAGGGGGCTTGGGAGGGAGGGATTATAGTTGAATAATCAAAGAAATAAGCAGCAGAATAGCTAACCAAGGCTTTCAGATTGGTGAATCTCTTGAGCTCTAGAATTACAAGCTGCTATAGACTAAGTCAGTTGGGTGTTAGGAGAAAATTCAGCATCAGTATAGGGAATCTGAGAGTGTGGGCTTGGTGGAGTCACCAGGTTGCCTAAGGAAAATGAACTAATCCATGTTAGACATACAGTCGGTCAAAACTCTTATGATAGTCAGAATGAGATTGGATCAGTGAGTGACCCCTGTACCTGGAAGAGTTAGGAAGACCCACTCTTTTAAAAAAAAATTTAAGTGAGAATCAGAGATTGAGTTTCCATATTATACCAAAATATCTTTTTGTTGATAAATTTTTGGTCATGTATGATTCTTCACGACCCTTTTTGGGGGGGCTTTCTTGGTACAAATACTGGAATAGTTTGCCACTTCCTTCTCCAGGTCATTTTACAGACGAGGAAACTAAGGCAAACAGGGTTAAATGACTTGCCACACAGCTAGATAGTGTCTGCAATCATATTTTAATTTCAGTCTTCTTGACTCCTGATCTGATTCTCTATCTACTGTACTACCTAGCTTCCCTGACATGATATAAGGAATTGACATTTCTAAGTTTTAAATTTTAATAGGAAATATCTTCTTTAGGTTCTGTTAATTTCCCCAAAAAATGCCTAACACAGGACCAAGCACATAATGTCCAATAATTTTTTTTTTTAAATGGTAAGCTAAAGAAGCATGGATTAAGTACAAAACTAGGGAGAGGGAGCTAATCAGAAGCTCCTGGATATTAGTTGCCCTGTATAACACACTGGCAGTTGAGTTGCCCTGTTTTTCATTCAGATGCTGCCTTATAGCCTCTTTAACTGCTGAGACCTCCCTTTAATTATTACACTGCCCAAAGTAAGGGAATATGATATTTATAGGTTGGTAAGTCAGAAGGCCCTCAAGGTCATTTACTTTTAGGGTGGAGTAGATAAAATACAAAATCATACTTTTAAAGTTCTTTTACTTCCCTCAAAAGAGACAACAATTTTCAGTGTCAAGGAAAATACTGTCACCCTCCAAAACTTTTAAGACTCCCATGATTGACATCTTCCCCCTTCACAAAGGTCCTCAAAGAAAGCTATCTGACCTATAAAAATTTTGAAAAGTTGTAAAATGTATAGACATCATAAATAAAAGGTGATGGAAATTTCACTCTAGGAAGTCTAACTATGAGCTCATTTAGAACATTTTGCATATCTAGGAATGTCTGCCATCACCATCACCAAGTACCTACTGAATGTACATAGACATCTCAAACTCAACATGTTTAAAACACAATTCATTATCTTTCTTTTTAAACCTGTCTCTTCCTCTAACTTGCACTAACTCCCCTTTCAGTCACTGAGCTTCATAACCTTGAAATCATCCTTGGTTCTTTCCCTTTGCTCACTATCACTATCCCATAGCCAAGTCTTTCTGATTCCATACTCACAGTTTATGTTTCTTTTCCCCAGTTACAGTCACCAGGCTAATATAGGCTTTTATCACTTCTCAGTGAAATTTTTACAACAGCTTCCTACTTGGACTCTCAGTTTCCAGCTTCTTCCCTTTCCCACTCCATTCCCCTCTCAGTGGCCAAAATAATTTTGGCCTTGGTTTAAAAACTTACTTTCAAAAAGCTCCTATTACCTCTAATTATAAACCTTCAGCATTTGAAGCTTTTCACACTCTAGTTCCAGCCTGTCTTTCCAAGGTTAAATCATATATCCTTCTTGTTATTGTTGTTTGGTTGCTTCAGTCTTGTCCAACTCTTTGTGACCCCATTTTGGGTGTTTTTTGATCAAAGATTAAATGGTTAGCCATTTCCTTCTCCAGCTCATTTTACAGATGAGAAAACCGAGGCAGACAAAGTTAAGTGACTTGCCCATGGGTCATACAGCTAGTAAGTGTCTGAGATGAGATTTGAACTCCCAAAGATGAATCTTCCTGACTTCAAGCTCAGAACTCTGTGCACCACAGTACCACCTAGCAGCTCTATACTGTATAGCAGCCTGAATTGGGGATTATATCTCTTCCTTTTGCCCTTTTGCATAGGCTTTATTTTCCATATCTGCAATGCACTCCTACCTCTTAGAACTCATGTCTAATTTCATTTTAGGCTTAGCACTTGTGCCATATCCTTTCTTTATCCACTTATTGTCAGCGAAATCTCTTAATCAAATGATCCTGTAAATATTTACCTCTTAATATACCGTTTTGACTCAGTAAAATGTAAGCTCCCTGTGGATCCACATTGCTTTTCATTTTGTCTCTGTAGCTTTAGTGCCTAGGGCAGTGCTGTGCACATAGCTGATGCTAAATAAATGATGGATTTGGATTCATTTCCTCTAAATAACGTCAGAGATTATGTAGTGGCTAGAGAGCCTGAGTCAGAAAAGACCTGGGTGTGATTTTTGACAAGCTAGCTATGCTAACTGGACAAGTCACTTAACTTCTGAATATCCCAAGGCAATTCTCTAAGACCATAAATTGCCTTTGCTGTTTAGTTGCTTCAGTCCTGTCTAACTTTTCAATGCCCCATTTGGATTTTTGTTTTGTTTGTTTTAGCAAAGTTACTGGACTGATTTACCATTTCCTTCTCCAGCTCTTTGACAGATGAGAAAACTGAGGCAAACAGAGTTAAGTGACTTGCCTGGGGTCACATAGCTAGTATGTATTTGAGGCCAAACTTGAACTCAGGAAGATGAATCTTTCTGCTTCAGGCCTGGTATTCATTCGATCCACTTCACCACCTAACTAACTGCCTAACAGTTGCCAATCTGCCTTGACAGAGAGATTTTCTCCATAGGAAGTTACCTATATCAGCGAAATCACAGGGAAGAGGGAGTGGAGGGATGTTAAGATATATTATGGGAACAATCTTGTGATATAATTTTTATTTTTTTAAATTGGAATGGGGGTAGTCACAAAATTTTAAATATACATTAACTATAATGACCTTTTTATATAGTGATGGAATAACTACAACCTGGAAAACAAAGTGAATTTGAAGAATCTAAATTTTAGTCTGTCTCTTCTGCAGTGAATGTGTTAAATGCATACAGAAATGAAATGTATTTTCAGAAGCAGTGTTCTAGTGCCACCCCCAGGTTCACTTTTCTCTGAATTTTAATGTAGAGTAGCAAATAGGGTCATTTACATATCAGAAGGGATCTCCATTGGAAATGCATTTATAAAATACACAAGGGAAAAACAGTCCTAAAATTTTCTACCAGTTAAGTGGTTTTATAGCCTAAAATGAGATAAATATGTAAAGAAGATGCTCTGCAACCTTTAAGTATGGTACGAATGCTAACTCTTATTGTTATAAGTAAATCAGTACCCATACTAGATATAGTAAATATAATTGTTCCTAATGGAAACCCAACTTGCCTTTAAGTCTTCTGACTCATTTTCATATTTCTGAGAAATAATTTTGTTGGGTTTTTTTTTTCCGGAGGGGAGGGCTACAATGAGATAGAGAAGGACTCTTGGCTTAGAGTAATAGAAACCAAGACTAGGAAGAAATTTGTTTAAATTACAAAATCACAGAACCTCAGAGAGGTGATACAAGACATGGGCAGCCTATTATATCCAAAAGTATTAAGTGTTGGGGGGGAAGGGGACGGTTCTTGACATCAAAGCAAAAATTCATCCTTTTGCAGCTTCTATCCATTGCTCCTATTTCTGCTTTCTGAGGCCAAGCAGAACAACTCTAAAATGTTTTCAATATTTGAAAATAGCTATCTTATACCCACATTCCCAGAAGTCTTCTCTTCTCCAGGCTAAATGTCTCCAGTTCCTTTAACCAGTCCACATAGAGAATGATCTCTTATCACCTCACCATCCTGCTCACCCTCATCTGGATGCTCCCTAGCTTCTCGATGTCCTTCCTAAGATGTGGTATGCGAAGATCAAGTATTTTAAAATCAGTCGGAGTCAGGAATTCAGATTAGGGGAAAATCGTCAGTCTTTATTCTCAGTGAAGAAAGATCAGAGGTGGAAGGGAATTGGCGATAGCAATGTGTGCAGCTGAGTCAAGAAGCTAGCTAGACCATCAGCCACACGACCAGCAGCTAGGAGTATGGAACCCAGGCCCAATCTCTCCCAGCTTCTCTTCCTGTCTTTCTCTGCCTCCACCCACCAAAATCGTCATTTCCTATACAACACATCAGGACTTGCACAGAGAGTGGGCACGGACCATTCTTTATCCAATCATGTATATTAATAGAGTATAGCCCAATTACTATTTAGCCTCACGTACTTGGGACCTCAGTGCATCAACTCAAACCTCAGCCCATTACAGTGGTACCCAGAAATGAACAAAATTTTCCAGATGTGATCTGACCAGAGAGTATAGAGGAGCATCACCCTCCTAGTCCTGGTTACTGTGCCTGCCTCAAAACAGCCTAATTATCATAGGAAGTCAGTGTTAAGAGTTCAAATGAAAAATTGTCAATGATAATACTAGTAATAACTTACACTCATATATACATATATAATTATCTCATTTGACTTCACAATAATCCTACAATTGCTACAATTATTATTATGCCTATTTTATAGATGAGCAAACTACAACTTAATAAGGTAAAGAGATTTGACCATAGTCTCACAGTTAATAAGTAGCATAGCAGAGACCAGAATTTACTAATTGATTTTACATCTGGCAAATTCTTCCACTATGCATTCCTTAGTTAACAAGCTCCTGTCTTTGTATTTTCCTGAAATATGGAACAGAGAAATATTGTGTTCTAGGGAAATGTGTCCTGGGTTCCACATTTTAGGAAGAACACTGACAAACTGGAAGATGGTTAGGGAAAAGGGGCCAGAATGGTGAAAGGCTACGAGGCCCATAAGGTTTAGTTGAATGAACAGGGAAGATTTAACAGAAAAAAGAAAAGACTTAGAGGGGACATGATAACTGTCTCCAAATATCTGAAAAGCTGCCAGTGAAAGTTGAATTGGAATTGTTCTGATCATTATCAGGTGTAAAAATTAGAGAAATGGGTTAATATATGGAGAGATTTTTAAAAAATTTTTCTAACATTTCTAACTATCCACAAATGAAAAACAGTCTGTTTTGTTCCCCATCACTGTAAATCTCCTAGTAGATGCTGATCTGGTCACTTTCAGGGGAATATTGTTAGGGGGATTTTGTCATATCTCATCCTGGAAAGAAAAGAGTCTAACTGGTGACTCTCAAGCATTGGGCTGGGAGGTCTTACCTGAGGAAACAGATGGAATTCAAGCCAAGGGTCGAACAGTCAACAAAAGACTAGAATGGGTAGGAACCCAGACCTGTCAAAACTATAAAATTCAACAGGCTAGGACAAATAGGAAATCAACTGCAAGAGTATAAATATAGAAAAGAATGTCACTGCCAAGTATGTAGGCAACATATAAGACATGTTGGAAAAGCCTTTACCAATTATAGGATGTGCACATTATGGAAATCAATCTTGTTAATCAATAAATGTTTATTAAGCACCACTATGTTCTAGGCAGTGCACTGAGGACCAGATATACAAATATGGAGGGGGAAAAAACAGACCTTGTCCTCAAGGAACTTACAATCTAATAGGAGAATACAAAACACAAAAGGAAGTTGAAAAGAAGGGGTGAGAAGGTACATTGGTCAGTGAATTCTATGAGAAATAAGCTTCATCATCAGTCTTCTAGAGTCATTACTAGTCCTTGCATTGATCAGTTTGTAAGCCTTTCAAAGTTTCTTTTGCAATGTAGTAACCAATATATAAATCATTCCCCTGGCTCTGATCATTTCACTCTGGATTAGATCATGCAAATCTTCCTAATTTTCTCTTATTCTATCCCTTTTGCCATTTATTATGATGTGATAATATTCCATTAGACTATCATGATTTGTTCAGTCATTCCCCAATGGATGGGCACTTGCATTTACTTCCAGTTCTTTACTATAACAAAAAGTGTTGCTATGAATATGTTGGTAAATACTGTTTCTTTCTCTGTTTTTGATCTCTTTGGGACAAGCTCCCAGGAAGAGTGGTTTGATGATTGGTTACAAAAAGATATCTACACCTGACCCCTGCACTCAAGAACTCTCCAAAGGGATAGCATCATTTAGGGCCCTATTTAATAACCTTTTGGCTGACTATAGAATGTACCTCAAGTCATGTTGGGAGCTCTCCAATTCATTAAGATAGTCATTATTTACATAATTGTAGGGTATGGGATGAGTACAGGAAGACAATGAATAAAAGCTATAATTTGGATAGAAAAACATTTTCTGGGGGGATAAGTAGATTGAATTATAGTAAAATGTCACAATGGGCAGGAGGGCAGTGTATTTATTCTGATTTTAGGAAGAGTAGCACTAGAAGTACTTACTGTTCTTGGATCCAGTTCATGTTCTTTTGTTTGCATATTCAACCTGGGGGTCTACAACCCTGAAGCCACATTGACTGGTAAGGACTCACTTCAGCTAACCACCTCCAGCCATTGTATCCTACTATTACACTATTGTATGATTGGCCACCAATTGCCATGCAAAAATGTAGCTTTTCCTGGAAAGTCCTGAATAGCTCAGTCCAGAAATCAATCAAGTGATGGAAGACAAATGGGAGACCCTTTATAAATGATATGAGCAGGAATTTTAGAGTCAGAAAATTTCCTTCAGGAATAAGCAGGCAGGCTCCACCACAGCACAAATTCCAGAATAAGGGAAGAAGTGAGGTTTTTCAATCATAATCCTGTAATAGGGGCAAGTATAAGACACCACAACCTGAAGGTAGAAGGTTGCAACAAGCCTATTGGCTGCGCCACTGTGTCCTTGGCCCAGGCCCCTGCTTCATCAGACTGGGCATATCAGTAAATATGGCTAAATCATGGCCAAGTCACAAGTGACAGATTGTTAGGTCTGAACAGAAAGGCCCTTGTGGCCTTCTGCCAAACTCTTATGGCAGAGACAGAGCAATATCCATCAAGCCTTGACAAGAAGGATTGAAAGGGGTCCATCAAGAATGACCTTCCTTTAGGTACTGGCATCATACCAACCTGGTGCACAGACAAATAGACCTGAGAATGGGTGAACTCAGTCTGCCTCCAATGGATTTACTTTACAAAATTTTGGAATATAAGTGATAATAAACTTAACCTATCAAAAAAAGCATACATTTACTGGACTGCCAGATGTTCCTCCCAAAGGTATGTTTTTAGAGTTGGGACAGACAATGACAGGGACCAGTTTCCCTAGAAAAGAAGTTTCCATGCTTTAAATGAAGCTCCAGCTGTGAACAGTACCTTCTCCCAGATCAGGCGATTCTTTGGAAAAGCACAGGCAGGGTAGGCGCATGGAGAAGATTGGTGTAGCCTGAATAATTAGCTACTATGACAATATTGGTTTTGCTCAGTTAGAGGCAAGGTCAGAATTTAACTAATTTAACCCATCCTGTTCTATAAAACACCTAACAAATAATCATCAATCTTTTCCCAAAAACTTCCATAAAGGAGAACTCATTAATGCCAAAGACAGTACATCCCACTTTTGGACACATGATTAATATTTTTTTTTTTTACTAAATCTACTTCCCTGCAAATTTTACCAATTGTATTAATTCTGTCATCTGGGGTAAGAAATACAAACCTCATCTTTCTTGATAGTTTTCAAATATTTTAAAACAATTATTGTTTTCTCTTATCCAGGCTAACCATCCCTAATTTCATCAATTAATTTTCATATGGCATTATCTTCAAATCCCTCACCCTCCTGGTCTCCCTCCTCTAGATATTAATCAATATTTATTAAGTATCTACTAAAGTGCTAAGGACAACTAGGCGATACTGCAGATTGGAGAATCAGGAAAACTCATTTTCCTGAGTTCAAATCTAGCTTCAGATACTTATTAGCTGTGTGACCCTGGGCAAGTCACTTAATTCTGTTTGCCTCAGTTTCCTCATCTGTAAAAGAAGCTGGAGAAGGAATTGGCAAACCACTCCAATACCTTTGCCAAGAAACTCCCAAATGGGGTTACAGAAGAATCAAATATGATTGAAATGACTAAATAATGATAGGAGATAAAAAAAGATGCCAAAGAGACTTCCTTTCCTCACAATCAAATGAATTGTCCTTCTACATATATAGATATAGATAAAGATATATATATAGATATAAAACATGTTTTATATCTATATATATATTAAAGTCAGACTATATTTAGTTTAAAATTATACATATATATGGAATAATATTTATCACATTCTTTGTTGTAGTCACTTTGATATTTTAATAAATCCATGTTCTTTTCAATGTGGATACATTCCCAAATGCTGCAGATTTCAATCCATTTGCACCTTCTCCATCAGCATAACTCTTGTCCATGTCCACAAGTCATCCAAAGAAGAACAAGACAATATATAGTGGGAGGGAGACATGGAGGGTTGCAGAACTCTTCAGATATCTTGATGTCATTTGAGTTACATGTATATATAATGAAGCATATGGATGGGCAATCTGCTATCCTTTACAACATGAATGTATTGCCTCCCCTTCTAGGCACAAATTTCTTTCATACAATTTATGCTACTTCTGTTCAATTCTCCATTTATAATATATTGCAGCATACTCATCTTCATGATCGTTTAGGAGACCTGCAACATTAATTTTTCAGATACCATATATTCCATGATTCATATTCATGTCACACTGGGAAGTCATTTAATTTTTCACTGTCCTGGGCAACTCTTTACAAAATAAAAGAATCAAAGATGATACCAAATGAAAAGAGCAAAGTGGAAGAATTCTGAACCAAGATGAGAGCTATGGAATTAAAAAGCAAGGAAAAATGAGGCACAGAACTGTAATTCAACCTGGTCCTTCACTAATAATGTGTATATATTTGGAATATGCAAGTCTAAAGAAAGCATCCAGTGTGTTTTCCTGTTATAGTAGAGACATCACTCAGAATAGCATTTTGCAATACAATTAACCCAAAAGACTCTATAAATCCCAGGGGAAAGTAAAGCTGACCAAAAATGCTGGTTAGTTGACTGTACAGGTCCCTAGGGGAAGGTGAACTCATCAAAGGGAAAGATATTTTAACTCTCTAAGAACCAAAAGTGCTATTCCCACACCAGAACAGTGCTATAACTCTGAAAAATTGTATAAGTGAAATGGATAGAGCTCATCCACAAAAGAAAGGAGAAGATTTTTCACTCAGGAAACCCGAAAGCTGGGGCAGCCATCATAGGAGTCTGAAGGTTGTATAAAACTCACCAAAGAGGTAAGGAGAATTGTTTTAACTGTCTTAAAATCCAAGGTATATCTGTGTGTTTATGTATGTGTGTTATCAAATTAAGTAAAAATTTTCTATATTCATTGTCTTATTAGTTTGAATGATACATGGTAGCCGAGGACCCCTTTTTTCATTAGTTTTGTTTGTACAAAAACTTTTTAACTTAATATAATCGAAATTATCTATATTGTGATTCTTCTTTGGTCACCAATTCCTTCCTCCTCCACAGATCTGAGAGGTAAACTATCCTATGTTATTTTAATTTGTTTATAATATCATTCTTGATGTCTATTTCATGAACCCATTGAGGACCCCTTTTTATGGCACACATAGCAGTAAAATGTACCTATCATGCCAGAGAAACAGTAAATGTTTGTTAATTGATTGACTGGAGACCTAAAAATTACATAGGCAAGGGAAGATAATTCCTGTATCTTCCCTTTTTTTTAGCATGATTAATTCCTTCTTGGAAATTATACTCCATTTAATCCAAATTGAAGAGGCTCTTTCAAGGTACTTAAAAACTTTCCATCCTTGGTTTTGCTACTAGACTAAAATAACTATTTTTATTTTGAGTCTAGACAATGATTAATTTCTATAAAAAGACTAAAATGTTGATTAGTCTACTTATAAGGACAATTATACAAGAAATTAGTTACTGTTCCTACAAGGCAAATTCTAATAGAAATTAGTTATTATTCCATAAGTTTATAAATCTTCAATCTATTTAAAAAAAAAAAGCTGTTTTCTTAAAGGAGACTGGCTATTTGTGATTCTGTGGTGCTTTAATAAACCTCTTCTGCTTGGGGGAAAAAAGTAATCTCTTTGCTATGATAACATGGACTAAATTTTGAACCTTTGCCATCTTCCTGCCATGCTATTCTTGCCTTCTGCTATACACACTTCAAATTTAATCTCCAGTTACCATCTGGGGCTATGCTATCTAGTGAGAGCTCACTCCATCTAGACAACTTCAGACCTTGTACCATGACATCTGCCTGCTAGGCTTCCCAGGGCTGCCACTTATATCATTTTATCCCCAGTAAGACAGCAGACCTTTCTATTGTTCATGTCAGATCAATAACTGGCTCCTCAGAAAAGGAAGCACTAGTCACCACCATGCACCTCTTCTTCTACCCATTACTAATTTTTAACTTCTCTTCTGATTTTACCTGTAGTTCTTCATCATTTCTTAGATCATAAGGGAAAACTCTCCTCAAAGGGTCAATCTCTGCACACCAAAAAGTCTGACACTTTATTAGTATAAGATATCTAATGGCCTTTCTTCCATCTTACCACTTTCTTTGATCTTTCAACACAGGTTAATATTCTCTTCTGCCTATCTTTTTGCCATACCCCTTTTCTTCCTTTTCTTTTAAGTCTCTGCTTCCTTTTTTTCCATGAATGGAAATCCAGGAACACTTCATGCATCCTGATATAATTCAAGAGTGAAGAAGAATTCATTCCAAAAGTTCTTTCAGTTATACATTCATAAGTGCTACTTGCCAATGGCAATCAATCAACCAAGAAGCATTTATTAAGTGCCTGCCTAGCACAATGTTAAACAAGAATAGAAAAATAAGCAATTTCCCTTCCTTCAAGGAGTTTTCATATTGTTGGGGAATACAACATGCACAAATATAAATATATACAAAATACTTATACAATGTATATTATTAAATATACATATAGAATTTGTAAAATTCTATATATATAACTATCAATATACATAGAAATACATATTATATAATACAGTAGAAATATACACATGTATTTTGTAAATATATATCTACGTACATATATCATTTGTAAAATTTTATATATACATATATAGCTATAGATATACATACAAATACACAATATTATATAATACAGTAGAAATAGTATTGATTCTGGAGTCACACGCCAAGGTTCAAATTCTACTCCTGAGGTATACTCAGTGACTTTGGGCAACTGAGCTCTCGGTTTCTTCATCTGTAAAATGAAGGGTTGATCTTGATAATCTCTGGAGTGCCTTCTGGTTTTAAAACTGTGATCTGAGTAGCAAGATAACTGCAACGAGATACCAGCAGCAGCCTGATAGTTCAGAAAAAGCATCATCATATAGGAGATGGTGTTTGAACTGAAGAGAAACTAGAGCTTCTAAAAATTGCATTGAGAGAGTACTATGGAGAGTTAGTGTTGTTGGAAGCATAATATTTGTTTAAAAAGATTGCACATATTTAATCTATCAGATTGCTATATCTTGGGGAGGGGAGAGAAAAAATTTTTTTACAAAATTGAATGTTGAAAACGATCTCTACATTTCCCTAAAAACCTGCACCTGCTCCACCCCATGTTCCTCAGGCTACCAGTCCTTTGGGGATACTATGGCAATCACTTGTTAGCAGGTATGGTCCATCCCTGAATACTTCTTTGGACCTCAGTTTCCACAGCTACCTTTCAGTTCCCTTCAAGTCTTTAATACCCCCCAGATCTGTAGTCCTCTTATTAACCTTATTACCTTCTCTGCAAAGCCCAAGCAGACAGTAGTGTAGCAAATAAAGGCCCAGAAGGCAGAAAGTCAAATGGAAGGGGGAGCATTCTAGGCATGGTGATGGCAAAAAGGTCGCTTTGGCTCAAAGCAGAGTGTGTAAAGGACAGTAGGTAGGTGGGCACCAGCGAACAAAGGGCTTTAAGTGTTAAACAGGAATTTGTGATTGACCCCAGAGGTAAAAGAGAAACATTTGACCAGTTAATAATGCATTTCCCACATTTTTTTCATATTGTGTTGAGATAGTTGACATTGTGCAGAAATTAATAGATTGTTTTCAATGTCTCAATTCAAATAAGTTTCCCACAGCTGCTGTTCATGAGAAACCAGTTCACAGCACATAATCATCTCTTGCTACTCCTTCCCTTTTCATCACCCTCAAAGTCTTCGGGCACTGTCTCCTGACTCTGTTTCTCTCTTCTCAATATTTCTACGGATCTAGGTATATACACACAGGAGCTGAAGTGATTTGGCTCTTCAGATCAGGTTCCATTAGGAAACCTTTCAAGAGAAAGAACTGAGGAATAAAGTATAAATAATCGCCCTAGAACTTGAGCAAGCACAAGGCAGGTCTTCTGTGGGGAAGAGGGTCTCCCATTGCACTATCGCCTCAACAATGCAAGAGGGCATAGGGACCTACTACCATCTGTTACGTGCCTTAGGAGCTCCATCTCTTCCATCTCAAATTAACATTTTTCCAATTTGTTAAAAAGCTGGTCCTTGTAGAGGGGCCAAAGGATGGCTTGGGCCAATTCTGTAATATTAGCAGGATCCTAAGAATAGATGAGGATATTATCAAAATAAACTATCACCCTCTGGCCAACAGAAACACTAAATTAATTAATTGTGGAAACACCAGGGGAATTGCATACTCCAAATATATTCATATAGACCAGACGAAGTCTGGAAGGCTATTTCCCATTCAAAAATTCTTCTTTTCCAGACCAAGTTAAATGTGCACCAGAAGTCCAATTTGGAAAATACTATCCTGAACTTTCATTGCCAAACAATACCAGTACCCTCACAACCTAGCTACTACCAGTGCTTAAGTTCTTTTAGAAAGTCACTTCTCCTTACCAGATTGAATTTTTTTTTTATGAAAAAAGCAAGATTTTTAAACAAAGATTTAATTTTGTCATGCTGACTGACACATCTTTTAAGAATAAAACATTTTAACTCATATTAATGCATGCAAGGTTATTCTATCTGTTCTGTTTGCCAACAGTTGATTGTGACAGCTGACATATGAAGGTGGCATGTTGATAAGAAGCATATTATTTTTAGTGTCTTCCACATGAAAAGCAACTAAAAAGGATTTATTTGAAAACCATTAAATTTCTTATAGGCCTACCAACTGTTTTTTAGGCCTTTTTTAAAAGGTTCTGTAAGATATATAGGCATCTATTTGTTTTTACTTCTAAGTTTTGCTGAGTAAAACTTAAAAAAGAAAGCCAGAATTAGATTTTAGGGTTTTACATTTCTAAGTTGTACTTGATATAAGTGATCTTTAAAATAAATAAAGCAAAATACTTATACAATATATATTATTAAATATACATATATAATTTGTAAAATTTTATATCTATAACTATTGATATACATATTATATAATACAGTTGAAATATACATATTTTGTAAATATATATACAAATACATGTATATATACATACATATATAGTTTGTAAAAATTTATATATACATATATATCTATAGATGTAACATATAAATATACAATATTATATAATACAGTAGAAATAGTATTGATTCTGGAGTCACATGCCAAGGTTCAAATTCTACTCCTGAGGTATACTACCTCTGTGACTTTGGGCAACTGAGCTCTCAGTTTCTTCATCTGTAAAATGAAGTGGTTGATCTTGATAATCTCTGGTGTGCTTTCCAGTTTTTGAACTTGATCTGAGTAACAAAATAACTGCAAAGAGATACCAGCAGCAGCCAGGCAGTTCAGAAAAGGCATCATCATATAGGAGATGGTGTTTGAACTGAAGAGAAACTAGGGCTTCTAAAAGGAAGAGGTAAAAGAAAGAGCATTCTAGGAATAGTGATGGCAAAAAAGAGAGGGAAAGAAAGCAAGAGATAGAAAGAAAGAGAAAAAGGAAGAAAGGTTGGTTAGAAAGGGAGAGAGAGAGAGAAAGAGAGAGAGAGAGAGAGAGAGAGAGAGAGAGAGAGAGAGAGAGAGAGAGAGAGAAAGAGAAAGAAAGAAAGAAAGAAAGAAAGAAAGAAAGAAAGAAAGAAAGAAAGAAAGAAAGAAAAAGAAAGAAAGAAAGAAAGAAAGAAAAAGAAAGAAGAAAAGAAAGAGGAAGGAAGGAAGAGAGGGAGGAAAAAGAGAAAGAGAAAGAAAGAAATCTGTCTAGCCCTGGAGTTTTTTCATATAGTAAGTCTGGAGTCCCTTCTTCACTGCTAGGGGTGCTTTCTAGTTCTTCTTCTATGTATGGGTCTATGATTTGCTTTCAATACTCCTGCATATCTCTCTGGTGAGTTAATAGGTTTTACTGTATGAAATGGATAACTTTGATATTCCCAAAAGATTTCGTTAGTTTTAGGCTCATTTGTTTTCATAACGCTAGCTCTAATAATGGCTGTGGAATTTTTCCATCTAATTAAATATGCCAATAACAGTTCAATTTTATTACCATTCTCATAAATGTTTTTGCTTCATTAAGAAGGGAGCAAACTGTTTTAAATTCCTTTCTAGTTTCCAAGGGAACTTTGCATTTTAAAGAAAAGTTGGCTTTTTTTTTTTTGGAATTATGAATTATACAAATCTTCCAACTTAATTTTATAAAAAAAAAAATTCCAACCTATTTATTTTATAGGCAATGACATTTTAAAAAAACTACCACATTACATGGGTCATGTTATTAAGACATTATATTATGGAAATGGATCATTATGAAGTGTTTTTTCCATGTATCACAAAATCTCTCTCTTTCTCTCTCTTTCTCATAGATACACAAACACACATATTGGTATATAGCATATGGTAACCCCATACCCAATCTGGTGTAATTGCAAGATTTCTATGTAAATAAGAAGTCTTAAATATTTTTAAATGTTTTCAACAGAGATCATTGGAGAAGTCTTAAAGCTAAAAAGGAATTATCTTTTCTTTTTTAAAAACACACATATATTTATTGTGCATCTCCACCAAAAAGATTTATTTTTTTAAAAAGATATGATGGTTATCATATGTAGATATATCATATCTATCATATCAAAAAGGGTCCTTTCTGATAGGTAAGTAGTCAATGATACTCATGAAGGAATTGTAAAAAGCTAGAAGGTATTTATTACAAAGCTGTAGGAAGAGAGAAAAGAAAAATTGGATGGCAGAATCCATACAGAATAAGGATAGCCTTTATAATAACTGATCAGATATTAATAGAAGATAGGAAAAACACATAAAAGAGCTTACACTGAATGATGGAAAGAAAAGATAGAATATACTATTTACTTCAAATAGCCAAAGAAACACTAGTAGAAGTGAGGTCATGTGATATATTGGCAAGAATTGATAGAGACCTTTGACTTTCTTTGCTTTAGTCAGAAGAGACCTGGATTTTTATGCCACTTCTGAAATTTACTAGTCACAAGACCTTTGTCATGACAATTAAATTCCTTGGGTCTCATTTTCTTCATCTGAAAAATAAGAATACCTATCTTACAATACCTATCATCTCACAGGGTTGGAAGGAAAGGGAGAGAATAGTTTGCCCTTAAAACATTAGAACAAGAAGTTATTATTATTGTTGCCTTGGAATAGGTTATCTATAAAGTCAGATCATTTATGCCAGAAAATGCAAGGGATCTGCCTAGAACCCAAACTAAAAAGGACCTTCAATGACAAAAAGGGGAGGATAAAAGGTAGGAACTTGCCCTAAGATTAGAGAGTAGATAAAATATAGATACAAAGCTGAGAGGATCTTAGAAGCCATCTGAAACAAAACCCTCTTTTACTTTTTAATTCAATTTTATTTTATTGTCATTTCCAAGTTCTCTCTACTTCTTATCTCTCTCCTCCTACCTATTGAGTAGATAGAAAAAAAAAAAAAAAAAAACAATTACAAATATGCATAGGCAAGCAAAATAAATTCTTACATTAGCCATACCCAAAGGAAAAGATAGGCTAACTAGGAAAATGAGAAGAGAAATTAAAGAAAAAGGAAGGAAAAAAAGAACATATTTTAACTTGCAGTCTGAGTCATCAGTTACCTATCTGGAGGAAGTTAGCATATTTCTTCACTAGTCCTTTGGATCTGGGTTGTTCATTGTGTTGATTAGAGTTCCTATATCTTTTAAAGTTGTTTATCTTTATAACAGTATTGTTATTATATGAATCATTCTATTGATCTGCTGATTTAATTCTGCATTAGTTCATACAAGTCTTCCAGATTTTTCTTTTTTTATTCTTTCTTAAATTTTTTTTTTATTTTTTGCTTTTTGCTGAAGCATTTGGGGTTAACTACTTGCCCAGAGTCAAATGGCTAGGTGTCTGAGGTCAAATTTGAACTCATGTCCTCCTGACTTCAGAGCTGGTGCTCTATCCACTGTGCCACCTAGCTGCCCCCAGGTTTGTTTGTTTTTTAATTCTTTTTTTATTTAATATTTTTCCTCCAGTTATATATAAAACTATTTTTAACATTTGTTTTTTAAACTGTGAGTTCTAAAATCTTTCTCTTCCTCCCTTCCCATCCTCACCCCTAATTGAGAAGGCACATGAAGTTATGCAAAATATTTCCATAAAAATCATGTTGCAAAAGAAAATATCTATCCCTCAACGAAAAAGCTCACCAACAAAATTAAAATGTTTTTAAAAGTATGCTTCAATTTGTATTCAGACACAATCAGTCTTTCTCTGGGTATGGATAGCATTTTTCATCATAAGTTCTTCAGAGTTGTCCTGGATCATTATATTGCTGAGATTAGCAAAGTCACTCATATATGATCATATTACAGAATTGCTATTACTTTGTATACATTACATTTCGCTTTGCCCAACCTCATCAAAGTCTTTCCAGGTTTTTCTGAAAGTATCCTGCTCATCATTTCTATATACCATAATTAATTCAGTCATTCCCCAATTGATGGACATTCCTTCAGTTTCCAATTCTTACACTGAGAAAAGAGCTGCTATAAATATTTTTGTATATTATATACAAAAATATTTATAGCAACTTCTTCCTTTTTTTCCCCAATTATCACTTTGGAGATACATGCCTAGTAGTGCCATTGTTAGGCCAAAAGGTATGCATGGTTTTATAGTCCTCTGGGCATCATTCCAAATTGCTCTATGAACAACTGAATTAATTCACAATTCTATTAACAATTCTTTTCTGTTCTATTGGCCAATCTAATAAGTATGAAGATTGTTTTAATTTGCATTTTTCCATTCAGTAGTGAGTTAGACTATTTTTTTCATATGGCTATAAATAGCTTGTTACTTCATCTAAAAACTATTCATATCTTTTGAACATTTATCAATTGGGAAATGACTCATTTTTTACAAATTTGACTCACTTCCCTATGTTTGAGAAATGAAATCTTTATCAGATAAACTTGTTTCAAAAATTTTTTTACAATTATTGTATTTCCTCTCATTTATTCTATTCTCTCTCTCCTTTCACCCTGTCCTCAAATGTATTTTGCTTCTGATTATACTTTCCCCAATATGCCCTCCCTATTATCACCTCCCCACTTTTTGAATCACCTTCCTCTCTTACGTTCCTGTAGGATAAAATAGATTTCTATACTCAATTGAATATGTATGTTATTCCCTCTCTGAGCCAATTCTGTTGAGAGTAAGATTCACTTATTCCCCCTTCCCTTTCCCTCTTCCCCTTCATTATAAAAGCTTTTTGTTGCCTCTTGTATGGCAAATAATTTACAACAGGTTTTTCTTAAACCATCTTCCTAAGCATCATACAGCACAATTCCATCACTTTCATATGCCATAATTTATTCAGCCGTTCCCCAACTGATGGATATCACCTCAGTTTCTAATTCTTTGCCACAATGAAAAGAAGTGCTATATTTTGGTACATAGGAGCACATTTCCTATTTCTCTGATCTCTTTTAACATTACTGGTTAAAGGGTATGCACAGTTTAATAGGTTTGAGACTTAGTTCGAAATTGCTTTCCAGAATGTCTACAGCAAGCAGTTCAGAGATCCAATAGTACATTAAAGTACCTGTTTTCCCTCAGTCCCTACAGCATTTGTCATTTCCTTTCTAGATTCCAGGACCACAGTTTTTTTTTTTTTTTTTGTTTTGTTTTGTTTTTAATTAATTTATTTTTTAATAGCCTTTTATTTACAGGATATATGCATGGGTAACTTTACAGCATTAATAATTGCCAAACCTCTTGTTCCAATTTTTCACCTCTTACCCCCCCCCACCCCCTCCCCTAGATGGCAGGATGACCAGTAGATGTTAAATATATTAAAATATAAATTAGATACACAATAAGTATACATGACCAAAACGTTATTTTGCTGTACAAAAAGAATCAGACTCTGAAATATTGTACAATTAGCTTGTGAAGGAAATCAAAAATGCAGGTGGGCATAAATATAGGGATTGGGAATTCAATGTAATGGTTTTTAGTCATCTCCCAGAGTTCTTTTTCTGGGCATAGCTAGTTCAGTTCATTACTGCTCCATTAGAAATGATTTGGTTGATCTCGTTGCTGAGGATGGCCTGGTCCATCAGAACTGGTCATCATATAGTATTGTTGTTGAAGTATATAATGATCTCCTGGTCCTGCTCATTTCACTCAGCATCAGTTCGTGTAAGTCTCTCCAGGCCTTTCTGAAATCATCCTGTTGGTCATTTCTTACAGAACAGTAATATTCCATAATATTCATATACCACAATTTATTCAGCCATTCTCCAACTGATGGACATCCATTCAGTTTCCAGTTTTTAGCCACTACAAAAAGGGCTGCCACAAACATTCGTGCACATACAGGTCCCTTTCCCTTCTTTATAATCTCTTTGGGATATAATCCCAGTAGTAACACTGCTGGATCAAAGGGTATGCACAGTTTGATAACTTTTTGAGCATAGTTCCAAACTACTCTCCAGAATGGTTGGATTCGTTCACAACTCCACCAACAATGCATCAATGTCCCAGTTTTCCCGCATCCCCTCCAACAATCATCATTATTTTTTCCTGTCATCTTAGCCAATCTGACAGGTATGTAGTGGTATCTTAGAGTTGTCTTAATTTGCATTTCTCTGATTAGTAATGACTTGGAGCATCTTTTCATATGACTAGAAATAGTTTCAATTTCTTCATCTGAGAATTGCAGGACCACAGTTTTATCCACTGTCCTACCTAGCTGCCCCTGGTATTGCAAATACTTTACAGGAAATAAAGTTTTTGAAAATACATTTAAAAACTAATTTTTTCATTTCTTATAATTTGCACTATAATACTGTGTAATAATAAAAAACGGTATATCTTTTTTACATTTTTTATTAAAGTTTTTTGTTTACAAAGCATATGCCTTAGGCAATTTTTCAACACTGACCCTTGCAAAACCTTGTGTTCCAAATTTTCCCCTCTTTCCCCCCACCCCTTCCCATAGATGGCAGGTAATCCAATACATGTTAAATATGTTAAAACACATGTTAAATCCAATATATGTAAACATATTTATAATTATCTTGCTGCACAAGAAAAATTGGATCAAGAAGGAAAAAAGAAACTGAGAAAGAAAACAAAATGCAAGCAAAACACAACAAAAAGAATAAAAATGTTATGTTGTGATCCACACTCAGTTCCCACAGTCCTCTCTCTGGGTGTTCTCTTCATCAATGGCTCTCTTCATCACAAGACCATTGGAACTAGTCTGAATAACCTCATTATTGGAAAGAGCCACGTCCATCAGAATTGATCATCGTATAATCTTCTTGTTGCTGTGTACAATGTAAATCAGTATATCTTATATGGACTCATTAATTTTGTAAAATTTTGTTGCATTTTTTTACTAAATCATATTTTATCGTTTTCCAATTACATGTGAAGATAGTTTTCAACATTCATCTTTATAAGATTTTGAGCTTCAATTTTTTTCCCTTCCCCTCCCCAAGACAGCAATCAATCGATTATACATGTAATAATTATGTTAAACATATTTCCATATGAGTCATGTGAAAGAAGACAGAAAAAAGGAAAAAACCATAAGGGGGAAAAAATGCAAGAAGGCTTTTCCTAGGCCTCCTTAAATCTTAGTGTCTTTTTTCAGAGCTTACCCCAATATATCTTATTATAATTTTTTATACATAGATGTTCACATGTTGCCTCCCCTCCCCCCTCTCAAGGGATTATGAGCTCCTCCAGGGCAAGAATTACTTGTCTCCCTTTGTATCCTCATTGCCTCACATATTAGGTACTTAACAAATGCTTATCAATTTGATGCACAGAAATTTGTATGGGGGGTGGGGCAGCAAGGTGGTGCAGTGGATAGAGCACCAGCACTAAAGTCCCAGGAGGACCTGAATTCAAATATGGTCTCAGGCACTTAACACTTCCTGGCTAGTAACCCTGAGCAAGTCACTGCCTCAGGGGGAAAAAAAAGTTGTATGGGAAGAGAAGAACCTAAGATTCTATTATATTACTTAGAGAGAAAGAAAATGTGGTAAAAGAAAAAAAATCAATAAAATATTTTTAAAAGAAGAAAAAAAAAAGCAGCAGAAAGGGCAAAAAAAAAAAAAGGGGTGGGGGTGGGGGTGGAGGGGATATAAGTGAGGAATTAAAGCCTGGGAGGCAGGCATGGACAGAAATACGGATGTTCAGTAAAGATCCTAAGGCTATATTCTCTCACTAACATAGTTCTGGCTATGTGAAACTATTACATTTACCACCCATTCCAGATTTTATAGGGCAGTTCTCATCTCAAAAACAGAAAATATTCTTTTACTGAGGTTTTTGTCAAAGAATATCCTTTGACCACAAACCCGGATTTTCCCTTTGTGAAACACAGTCACCATAGCAATGGTAAATCTATTCTGGAAAGATTTGCTTTTTGGTTTAAGTTTTACTCTATAGACTGTATTACCCAACGCACCATTAAGATATGTTAACACAACACTTGAGAAGACCCAGCCAAAGGGCAGTCTTGGATTCCACTTGGAACACGGTGGGTGAGGGAGGAGACTGAAGCTGGCAGGGCTCTGTCCATGTGCAGCTGCCTTTCTTAGCAATTGCTTCTACAAACCCTTCCAGCTCCAGATCCGATCTGCGGGTCATAAATAACTGCGGGGGAAACTTTTCAGGAACCAGAGGAGTTGCTCAATGCTTCCCTTTTCTGTTTCATCCTTTGTAATAATCCATGGACTTTGACGATCTCAGTAACTATATCAGCATTGTCCTCAAGAGGGCACTAGCTGATTGTGAAATAACCTGTGTAATGCCTTGTGTCAACCTGGAACCACTAGTGGGAGTTCCCACCGAGGTGCCTGGGAAGTTTGGAAAGGCAGCACTCCAAATAATACTGAGAAGGGTTTGGTTTGTTTTTTTTTTCTGTTTTTTATTAGTCTCTTTACCTGCCTTGAGGCAGAAGGAGGACCACTTAAATTTTAGCATTGCCTAGTAGGCTGGAAAAAAAGAGAGAAGGAAATCCCACCAGAATGAACTCCATCCTTCCCTAAAATGAAATCACTGCGGGTGATGAGGTCTTCAATGTTGGGGGTGGTTAGCAGATGAACTGATAGAAATTAATCCCTGAGCTGGCAGGGAGAAGGCTCTGAAAAAGGTCAGTTTAGCTCTGAGGGCACTCTCTGTAGGGGTTTTGAGCAGTCTCACCTTGCCATGCCCCGTAAGAAATCCCAATCAGTCCCTGAAATTAAATTTTCCCCATAAAACCAACTTATGGACCATCCTAGCTTTCTTTTGGGTCAGTCCAGTCCACCATAGCACTCTGCCTCATGGTGTCTTTCCCCTTCCCTTTCCCCCCTGCCATGTGGTATCTCCCCTAACTCCACTATGCCTTCTAACCCCACTTCTCCTTATAGCTAACTCTTTTCTTTTGTTTTTGTTTTTATTAAACTTTTAAAAATCTTTTTATTTTCAAAACATATGCACAGATAATTTTTCAACATTGATCCTTGCATAGCTTTGTGTTCGAAATTTTTCCCTCCTTCTCCCCACTCCTTCCCCTAGATGGCAAGCAATTTAATATATGTTATACATGTTAAAATATATGTTAAAATCCAATATATGTAAACATATTCATACAATTATTTTACAACATAAGAAATATAAGATCAAAAAGGAAAGAAAATGAGTAAGAAAACAAAATGCAAGCAAACAACAACAAAAAGAGAGAAAACATTCAGTTCCCATACCCCTCTCTCTGGGTGTAGATGACTCTCTTCGTCACAAGATCATTAGAATTGGCCTGAATCATCTCATTGTTGAAGAGAGCCACAGTCGAGTCAGAACGAACCTTCCTATAGTCTTGTTGTTTCCTTGTATGCTGATCTCCTGGTCCTGCTCATTTCATTTAGCATCAGTTCATGTAAGTCTCTCCAGGCCTTTCTGAAATCATCCTGTTGGTCATTTCTTACAGAACAGTAATATTCCATAACATTCATAAACCATAATTTATTCAGCCATTCTCCAATTGATGGGCATCCATTCATTTTCCATTTTCTAGCCACCACAAACAGAGCTGCCACAAACATTTTGGCACATACAGACCCCTTTCCCTCCTTTAGAATCTCTTTGGGATATAAGCCTAGTAGAAACACTGCTGAGCCCAAGGGTATGCACAGTTGGATAGCCCTTTGGGCATAGTTGCAGATTGTTCTCCAGAATGGTTGGATCCATTCACAATTCCACCAACAATGTGTCAGTGTCCCAGTTTTCCCAAGCTAACTTTTTTAGAGTGCTAAGTCCCTTTCAGGATTTAGCCTGCCAGGTAAGTGTCTTCCACTGGGTAACTGTGAGTTCCACTGAGGAACTTGTCTTACATAAGCTTTCCCATCTCTATTCCATAGTTACCATTCCAGGTGTCTATTGTATGCCTTCATTTTGTCTGTCATCTCTTTCCTAAATAAATCTACCTTTTCCCAAAGAGAATACTATTATGAATTCTTCACATGACTGAACCCCACTTTTTGGTGCTTACCATCATCTGGTGTCTACATCACCCATATCATTTTGGTCCTGAAATCCCACATCATTTGGGAGGGCTTTAGTAACAATAACCGCTGACATTTATAGGTCATTTTAAACTTTGTAAACACCCTTCATGCATTTCCTCATTTGCTCTTTACAGTAGCCCTGTGAGGTTGATATTACTGGTATGAGTATCTCAGTTATAGATGGGGAAACTAAGGCTGAGAGGGCTTAAGTGATCTGCCTGCATGGCCATTGGCCCAGGCAAGAACATGCTGAAGGACAGAGTGATATCTCATGTTATCTGACGTCAGATGGCTGTGATCACAGATGGTGTCTGTGAAACCATTTTGGAAAATTTCCATTTCTCCCCTTTTATTGCTAAACTTTTGGGAAAAGTAGCAATCAATGCCTCTACTTCCTCAACACCCACTTGTTCCTTAGCCCATTGCAATGACTTCTGACTTCTGTTGAAACTTCTCTCTCTGAGGTCTCCAATGGCTCCTAACCTGAAAAGTAATGGCTACTTGTCATCCTCCTTGACATTTCTTTAGTTGGACAGTTTCTGCTCCTCCTTTAGCTTCCACAGGACAGGATCATAGGACTTAGGTTTGGGAGGGACTTTGCAGATCATTTATTTCACCTAAAAGGAGACTGGGACCAAAGGTTAAAGAGATTTATTTAGTTACAAAGATAACAAATAGCAAAGTGTAACCTGAACGGGCTCTTCCATCTATAACATACCCATTAATATTCTTCTACTCCCTCTCTACTACAAAGAGAGAGCTGGCTCCTCTTCTTCTTCCAAGCTCCTACATCTGGACATTGAACAGGCCTTTTCTTTCCCTCTACTCTCCTTCTTTTGAAAATCTCATATACATCCATGGCTTCAATTATCATCTAGATGATAGATGGGTAACAATAGTAGATAATTCCAAAATCTGCATTTCTAATCCTGATCTCTCCATTAAACGCTATCTCAACAGCCTGAAACTTCAAATTCAACTTATAAAAATCTGAACTTATCATCCTGGAGGAAAAAAACAAAAAATAAAAACCAGTGCCTCCTGCTTACTTCCCTATTTCTGTTTTTGACACTGCCATCCTCCTAGTCACTCCAGCTTGACTCTTTGTCATCTTTACCATTCCTTCTCCTTTACTATATTCGACCAGTTGCCCAATCCTTTCAAATTTATTTCTGAAATATCTCTTGCTTCTCCTTCCTTTCAAATCTTTCTGCTACTACCATCGTGTTCCTCTATATTGTCTTTCTTTACTCCATTTTACCATTCCTTCTTTATATCAGTGCCAAAATAATCTTCCTAATACACAAATCTGATCATGTGCTCAAAAAAAAAAAAAACCCCACAAAATCAAAACAAACAACAAACCTTCAATGATTCCCCATTGCTTCCAGAATAAATATAATGTTTTTAACCTTGTCATTTGAAGCCTCTCATATTTACTCTAGCATTTTTTTTTACATTACTTTCCTTTACATATATTTTGTTCCAGGAAAAGTGATCTGTTTGCTATTCCCTAATCTCATTCTGTAATCTCCTACCTCTGTAGACTTATACATGTAGTCCTTTATGTTTGGATATATTACCCATATTATATATATATGTCTTACCTACTGAAATCCTTTTCATCTCTCATGAAATATATGACCTCTCAATCACTGATTTTATTCTCATTTAAATAATAATAATAATATATAGCTAATTATATGTCTCATCTTCCTACTTATAAGTTCTTTGGGGATAGGGAATATGCCATTTTTAATTGTTAAACTGAATTGTATTAATTTAAATTGAAATGCAGTAACAGACATTAAGCAAATTACAATGTATGACATGATTTTTCAGTGACTTCCACCAGTCTAGGCAAAAATTACAAAGAAGGCAATAACTGTGTAGAGCAGCCTCTCTCCTATCTTTCTTCATACCTCTCCACTTCTTCAGTTCCCTCTGCCCAAACTCTCCACCTCAGCCTTTCAAGCTTTACTACAGATTATAAAGAAGGAGGGTAGAGGGAAAGAAGAGGCCTGTGCAATGTCCGGATATAGAAGCCTGGAAGAAGAAGAGACACCTCTCTTTGTAGAAGTAGAGAGGAAGTAGAAGAATAGTAATGGGTATGTTGTAGATGAAAGAGTTACAACCTGTTCAGGTGACACTTTGCTATTTGTTATCTTTGTGACTGAGTAAATCCCTTTAACCTTTGGTCCCAGTCTCCTTTTAGGTGAAATAAATGATCGGCAAAGTCCATTCCAAACCTAAATCCTATGAAAGCTAAAGGAGGAGCAGAAACTGTCCAACTAAAGAAAAGTCAAGGAGGATGAGGCGTGACAAGTGGCCATTAGCTTTCAAGATTAGGTCATATGGTGGAGCCCTACTATAATACCTCTACAATTCCACAATTCTTTTAGGCATGCCCTCTCAAGTCATGTCAAGTGCTTCAAAATGATGGCTACCTCAAATTAAATTCCCAAGTACCTCATCTCACCAAAATTCACAGTAGGGAGGAGATAACTACTAAGTTTAATATTCCTGTATTTTGTGACAGCATTTTTATTTATTTAATTTTGAATTTAACAAATAAAGAAAATGAGCCTTTCTACAAGTATAGTTAAAAAGAATAAAAAAGATTATATAGTGAAAGTGAACTACAGGTCTTTATTAGGTACAACTTCCAATTCTTTTTTAAATATAGTATATAATAAATCCCATGTGCAACTTTAAAGCTAATCTACTTGCCTGGGATTCTTTCTGTTGGGCTAGTATTTTTATAAATGAGAAATTCTTAACTACTCTGAGAAATAAAGGGGGGAAATATATTATATGCAGGATAACCTTCTTCCTAAAGCTGAAACCCTACTCTTCCACCCCACAGTCTATGCAATTATACAGAATGACTTTAGGATGCTTTATATCATATCTTATTTCCACATTTAATGTGGGTGCTATCAAAACTTCTGTACATGAGGTTACACATGTAATATGCCCAAAGAGGTGTCAGCACTCTGGTACCCCATTTTTGAAAGGTCACCAATCTAGAGCATACAGATGGAAGATATTGCAGTATTACTATTATTATCATTTAGTACTAAAAAAATTTTTTTTGATGTACTCAGGTGCAGCAGGTTAGGATTACTACGTAAAGTATTTTGTTTGGCAAGGATGAATGATTTAAATAAGAATCCTTAATGTCTTTAAGTTTCTATAAAATGAAGGAAATAGAGAAGATGGCTTCTCAGGTTCCCTTTCAGCCCTAAACAATATTCTATTTCAGACACTGGGAGGTATAACAGAATGACTTAAAGCCAGAAGCAAGGCAAGGGATGAAGGATTTATCAAGGCAATCTTGCAAGGGGAAATTTCCACTCAATCTTAGATGACAGTGGAAGATCAGTATGTAGGAAACAACACTTTTCTGCCAAATGAACTTGAAATCAACATATGAGAAAGAAGGTTGCTAGCCAAACATGAGAGAGTTTAGGTCAATGTCCAAAGAAAATTGAATCATTTCTTTACAAATCATATTTCAACAAGGAAACCAAGCTAAAAACAAGTTATTACATTTTGTATTTAAAAGACAATAAGAAAAAAAAAGAATAAGGAGATTAAAAAACCCATTTTGATAATTCTTTTAGAAGTAAAAGCAAAAATGTTAAAGGGAGATTTATTTTATCATCTCTGACTACACAGCCTTGTTTTTCAAATATAAAAAAGAAAGTAAAACCAGAAAATAAAATATATGAAAAACAGGATTAAAGGAAAATGTCTCAGATAAAATAATTTTTGAATATAAATGCTACTAAGTGCAGAGATATTGAGAGAGGCAGTGCTTATTAGAACCAAATGGAAAGGAGATTTACTGATAAATTTCAAATTTAAAAAGAAGATGGGCAATTACTGTGTCACCTATCTAAAAATCCATCCATAATGCTAGGCCTAATTTAATACAGAATATTATTACATCAAGTACATGTGGCTACTGTTAGACAAATCAATATGAATATGAGGAAGAAACTCTCTTCTAGACATTGTAAATAAACTATAAAGATTGGCATTTGATATTGAAGTACTTCAAGCTACAATTGTTACTACTCTTTTTCATGAAAGACCTACAACAGAGTTTATTTTTAACTTGTAGATGGTGCCATATAAACAATCACTTCAACAAATATTTTCTCATCAATGGCTTTGTGGCCAGATTTCTCAAGCCTCTTTTTCACTTTTGTTCCAGATCCTCCTGCCTCAAACTATTTCTCTAAGACCCTTTGATCATATATAAGATACACCTTTACTTTCTGAACCTTGAGAAAACATATCTGACCATTTTTGTTCTCTCTCACATGCACTATAATATGCTTTATACTTTCCATTTATGGTAAGAGCCTTTCTATATTTAAATTTTTACCAAAAAAAGGTGAATATTTAAAATGGTATATAATACTTAAGGCTCACCAAGAGCTCAATTTAGTGTGACTTCTACACGAGGCACAAAATTTCTGGCTTTAATTTTATTGCTAATGACTTTGATACTCTATTCATTAATTTTTCCCACAAACAGAAGAAGTGGTTAGCAGGACTTCTTAATCCAGTTGTATCAGGCAAGGTCCACAGGGAAAGTAGAGGCAAAAGAGTCAAAGGGTTATCTTTCTGCCCCTTCCACCCTCTCTCACAAAAGAGAGAAAGAGAGAGAAAAAGAGGAGGAGGAGAAAAAGGAAGACTAGGAGAGGAAGAAAGAGAGAAAAAGAGAGAGGGAAGGAAGGAGGGAAGGAGAAAGAGAGGAAAAAAAGAGAGAAAGGTGTAGGTGAGAAGGAACTCCTTGGGTAAAAAGATGGCATATATTACAGCAATGTGGTAAAATGCAAACAGTGCTAGAAGAGAAATCAATAAGTCTGTGTTTACATCCCAACTCCTACACTTAATAGCTCTGTGACAATGGGCATATCACTTAACACATCTGAAACTCAGTTTTCTCATCTGTAAAATGTTGATAGTAATATCTGCATTACCTTCTTCACAATGAGGCTGTTGGGCCGACTACACTTTGTAAACTAAAGCACTCTATAAATGAAGAAGCATTAAATAAATATGAATTTTGGAAACTGGAAAACACTATATAAATATTATTCTTACAAACAAAACAAGTTTGTCAGGAGTTTAAAAAAAAAAAAGAAATACCAGGTACTAATTCCCTACATTATTATTGTAATAGGTAAAATTCTCTCACTGGCCAAAGATGCACTTCTCATTTTCCCTACTTTAATTACAAAATGGGTATTGATAAAAACCTGACTTCCTGTTAAATTATTTATAGCCTGCTAAGTGGTTTGATTTCATTGGGACCAGGAGGGCCAAAATCTACTTCCCAAACACCTTTCTGATGTTAAACATAAAAGCAATATATACAGGATGTGAGGCTCTGAGAGAGTTTACCTGAATTCAGTTTTGTGACTTAAGAAAGGCCTACAAGGAGCCAACAAGATAACTCAGTGGATACTAGCACTGGGCCTGGAGTTAGGAAGACCTGAATTCAAATTTAGTCTCAAGACACATACTACCTGTATGACTCTGGGCAAGTCACTTAACCCTGTTTGCCTCACTTTCCTAAACAAATCAAATCTATCAAATGGGTAGAAGGAAATGGTAAATCACTCCAATATCTTTGCCAAGAAAACCCCAAATGGGGTCATAAGAAGTCGGATATGAGTGAAACTACCTAAAAAAAGGTAGTAGATGACAGTTTTCTTTTTCCCCCTCAGAGTGAACTCTACCCAAGCTTACCCTCTTCTTCCTCCCTCAGCTCCCAAACTGAATTTATCTTTTAAGGTTTATTTGAGATTCCTGCCGGTTGTTTTTTTCCAAGTTTCTCTTCCCTCCTTATCTTCATCCCTTTATCCCAAAAGAAAGAAGTTTGTAAAACTAATCATTAAGAGAGTAGCAGGAGGGACTTGGAGAATAGGCTGCTGTAGTAGGAGGATTTAAGGAGGGATTTCAGATAACTAGAAAGAGCAAATTGAAATAAAGAAGAAATACAAAGTTGATAAATTCATGAGAACAAAGGAAGTTTAGGGTATACCAGATGAATTCTTAATCTTTTCTGGTATGAGGGACCTTTTTACCAGATGGAAAAGCTTAGAGATAGCAAACATAAATAAAAAAATAAAAAGATTCCAGAAGGTACTATAGAATTCAGGGAAGTAAGATTTTATTTTTAGTGATACTGGGTTTTAATCACTCACCCAAGTATCAAAATAATCACACACCATCTTGTAAAAAGCTTTAGAAGACTGATTAAAATTTGATGTGTGAAAAAAAAATCAACCACTTGAGAGGAAAAGGAATTCACAAAACTGAAAGAAACCTAACGATGACAGCTGTCCTTCAATGATTATAAAGGACTGGTTAGATACTGTGAGGAAAAGCATTTAAGAACCTGGATAGACCTTTCTGTGATCTTAGTCAAATCACATAGCCTCTCTGATCTCCCTTCTCATCTGTGAAATGATGCAACCTGAATTAGATGGCCTCTGATCCTATGATCTTAAGACCTGGATGCAAATCCTCCAAATCACCTAATAGCCCCAGTGACCTTTGGTCAATAAGAGAAGACTGCCAAAAAATATACACACACACACACACACAGGGAAACCAAGCTGCTTCTTGTCAAAGACCCATAACAGGAGTATTTTTAAAACCCAAATATTTCATACTGCCATCAGTGATAGGTCATCCCGAAGAACCCTATTTTAAGATATTAGAATGTAAGCTCTTTAAGGACAGGGACTATGCTTTATCTTTCTTTATATCCCCCACCCTTAACAAACTGCTTGCCACATAGAAAACATGCAATAAATCCTGTGCAGCCTGCCTTAAAGCACCATATAAACATTAACTATTATTATCTGCTCATGCTCATCTCTATTCTGTCTGTCTCTGGGCTTTCTGCTAACAATAAGGATATGAGATCGGATAGTCCAACCCTCTTACTTTCTAGATGAAGTAAGTAAGGGAGCTTATAAAGCTTAGCCAAAGAGAGAATCAGGCTTCAGATCATGATCTTCTATCCAGAATCTAAACCACTTTTCACTATACTATACTTCCTCACAAGTCTAACCTCCCCAATCCAATCAGTTTTTAATTACACATTTCCTATGTGCTAGATTCTAATACAAACCCCAGTAGCATCCACAGTTATCAGTTCACCCCAGACTAATTGCTCTCTGAGGCATCATAACCTTTTCATATTTTTTATCTATTTCTTTTACTTGTGACTTCCTAGAAAAGTAATTCTCCTATCACTGTTTCCTCACTAAGTTGCCAGCTTCATTGAAGACTTCCCATCTACTAAATGCTATCTTTCCTGAGTATAAAAGGTAAGATTCTTCCTATTACAGTGTCTACTTCATATACACAGTGACAGTGTAAATAAACAAGTAAATATCTTGTTATTCATCCTTTGTTTTCTAAGAGGACGAATGACTTGTGATAAACTGGATTTAAGTGAGGCAGAGTTCACAAAGTTATCAGCTTCATTCCCTCTACCTGAGCCATCAAAGTCCAGTGGCAAGACAAAAATTAGAAAAACTTGTGATGGCTCAAGGGGCAGTAGATAACCTCAGCATCTATGTCTAAGCACAAAGCAGTAGTTGGAACAAATTGTTTTAATCTTCTCATTCCGCCAGAGGAAGTCTTCACATTCTTGGAGTAGACATCTCCATCAGCCATCAAAGTCCAGTGGCAAGACAAAAATTAGAAAAACTTGTGATGGCTCAAGGGGAAGTAGATAACCTCAGCATCTATGTCTAAGCACAAAGCAGTATTTGGAACAAATTGTTTTAATCTTCTCATTCCGCCAGAGGAAGTCTTCACATTCTTGGAGTAGACATCTCCTAACTCACCGATGATTTCAAGCTCTTAGGTTATCTTCAACCTGATTTAGCCCCTCTGCTCAGACAGTTTTACTGTGCATGCTACAGCTTCTTGGAGCCGGTAAATGTCTATTCTATGATGAAACATAGTTACTAACTTGATTTTGGATATATTTCATATTTATATATCAATATCTATTTGACCAGATTTAAATTGTAAATACTTAGAGAAGACAGAATGGACCTGGCTTCATCTTGCTGTTATAGTAAATGTTAAATATTATCTCATAGTGGTGACAATGACAAAGAAAAAACTGTTCTGTCTTGCGGGAATAATTCTTGTTTTCTTGTAATAAGATTCCAAGGATTTAATTATCTTATCTATACAGATGATTCTGATATCTATTATCAGCTCTAATATTTCTCCTGAGAGAGGTAGTGGTCCCACACTACTAAACTAATCATGTTCAAAACAGAACTTGGTATCTTTCCCTTTAAACTTACTCTTCATTCTAACTTTCCTACATCTATCCAAAGAACCACCATCTTTCTAGTCACTCAAGCCTAGGGTGCTATGTGTGCTACTGAGTATGTAAAGTTCATAAGGTTCCAAATTAGTTGAGAAAAACTGAGCATAAAGCTTGAGATCAAGGAAAGCGAATTATTGAATTGATTCCTGTCACTTTTGGAAGAGATACTTGAACAGAAGACACTCCAGAGAAGAAAAGCATCTTTGGCATAGATGCTCTTGTTATTTGGCCTTCATTCTAAAAGATCAGGGAAGTGATGCCAAGCCATGCAAGTGAACTGGGTTTGAGTGAGAAAGGTCACCAGGCTTACTTTCTCCTCCAAAACCACCTGGGCCCAGCGGCCAGACATAGATCAGAACGACTGGTCTTTTCTTTCTAAGGTCTTTAACAGGTCTCACACTTTGGAAGGGCAGGCTTACACGGGAGACTAGCCCATGCAGCTCTCTGGGCTTGCTTGAAATTTTAAGGACTGATAGAATGGACCTTACTTGACCAGATTGTTCTTGCTTTCCTGGTTTAAAGCGAGCTTTCCAAAGGAAGAGTTTATTCACTCATCTATTCTTTGCCATATTTTTTCCAATTTCTACTTGGATAAGTAGATTTACTCCCCTTTCGCTATTTGTGATGAGTATTTGGTAAAAAGTTGGAAATATAAGCTAAGGGCTGGGGGGGAAGAGGGCGGCAACAACCATCCTATTAAACCCAGACCCATGAGCCTGCTATTTGAGAGGGCAGCAGATGAAGCGGATTCTGGCCAGATCTTGCTCTTGGAGACTGGAGGAGAAGCCGGCCAGCTGTCTCAGACTTTGCCCGTCCCTTTCTCCAGCTAGCTTTGGGAAGAGGAAGGCGAGCCCACAGACCACGTCTATTCAAATCTGTGAGCATCTCTGCATTTGTCGCCTACAAGGGGACATGAGTAAACTCCACCAGCTCCTAAAAGGCCTTGCAAACTTAGCCCCAACCTAACACTCTCTGGCTAGCTTCCGTTACACGCGTCACTCTCTCCCTTTGCACTCGCTAAACCTCCCTCCGCGCAGCGGCCTCTCGGAATCCCTCATTTACCTTGCTTTCCAGTCTAAGTAAAAGAGAAGAAGGCCTTCTAGGACCTTCTGGATTCCTTTCCCCACCTGCTAGGTCCTTTTCCACCCAGATCATTTTGTATCTCTGTGGTTTTAATATAGCTACATACGAGCATGTAGCTTCTCCTCCGTTATCCCCCCCCCCCCCCCAGTATAAAACCCTTTTTTTTTTTTTGAGCTTAGGCACTGAAATTTTTTTTTTTTTATTTAATAGCCTTTTATTTACAGGATATATACATGGGTAACTTTACAGCATTGACAATTGCCAAACCTCTTGTTGCAATTTTTCACCTCTTACCCCCCACCCTCTCCCCCAGATGGCAGGATGACCAGTAGATGTTAAGTACATTAAAATATAAATTAGATACACAATAAGTAGTATAAAACCCTTGATAGGCGCTACTTTCATTGCTATTTTTATTCCCAATGCACCGCATGGGGCCTGCAGACAACACTCGCGTGTATCTTTCCGCTCCAAAGGAAGTGCAGCCGCGTGACTTGCAGAGCAGCGCATTAAAGGCGAGAATGAGAAAAAAAGTGAGCGCCCCAGTCAGCGCAAAACATACGGGATGCAAAGTGGAAGCAGCCGGGTCCCTGCCCTTACCTTGCACGCATATGTTTTGAGTGCCTCGGTCAAGGGAAAACAAGCAGGAAATTGTGCATCACGGTAGGGTTCCTGACTTCTTCTCGCAAGTTTTTTTAAGTTTCCCCCCCCCAACACAAAACGTAGGGGATGCAAAGCGGGCCAAGGCGAGATCTCTGCCTCCCCAGAGGAGGCAGGTCGTTCTTTCTAGTCTCCGCCTCCGTCCGCGTCCCACCCAAGGGTGGGCCGCTCTCGCTCGGGGCTCCACCTCTAGCTTCACACGCGGGCCGCTTCCGTCCGGGACCGAGCGCCCGGGGTCTCCCACAGACGTGGGCCCCGGATGGAGTTCCGCGCACGTGCTCTTTGTTTTGGTGATCCCAGGCTTTCGCGCGCCGCCTCCCGGCTCGCCTGCTCCTGGTGCGCAGGCGCTAGAGGGGTGGGAGGTCGGGTTCCCCCGGCTCCAGGGCTGCGAGGACTACCTTCCCTCCTCCCTCCTCCGCTCCTCCCCGCCCCGACCAGCCCCCTCCCTCCCCGCGCTCTCGCTAGGTGGGTGGGCAGTGTGCGCCTGCGCGGAACCCCGCGGTCCGGTCCCGAGCAGGAGCGGCTCCGGGGTGGCTGGCGGTTGCCGTGGGGACCCGGCCGCGCCCCTCCTTCCCCGCCCACCCCGCTCCACCCTCCCAGTTCCTCCCCAGCCCCGGGTAGATCTGGCTCTCGCTGACTGACCCCTGCTCCTCCTCCTCTCTCTCTCCTCCCCCACCCCCCGGCCCCCGAGCCGCAGCCGGAGACCGGGGGAAGAGGCGGCGCCCGCTTCCCAAGATGTCGCAGACGGCCATGTCCGAGACCTACGGTACGGGGAGGCCGGGGGAGCGAGGGGCGCATCCTTGGCCCGGCCGGGGCCTCCGCGTCGTTGGGGACGTTAACGGCCGCCACGGGAACCGTTCCCCACTCCCGGATGGGCTCCGCGGCGAGGGTCCGGCAGGGGCGGCGGGCGGCGGTGCTGAAGGGCCTGGGGGCGTCGGAGGGGGACCCTCCCGGGCTGCACAGCGCCGTGGGGGGCGGGAGAGGCTCGCCCCGAGAAGCTCCGGAGCCGAGGCGAGAGGCTGGCGGCCCCGCGCTTAAGAGGGGCTGCGTTGCCCGCCCACGGCGGCGCTCCCCGGTTTTGCATCCCCAGGTTTCCCTGATGTGGAGTTTCTAAGTTTACCTCTAGTTTTGCTCTTGGCCTCGTGGCTCCCCCAGGTGTCGAAAAGCCAGCCTAGGATTCCTATTCTCCGCGGTGCCCTGCTAGCAGAATACCTGCGGGGGCTTGATGGGCGGGGCATCCTGTACCCTCGCCTAATCAGCAAGAATGAATCCCCCCCCCCCCATTTGTGCTCTTCCTTTCATCCTCATGAAAAGTCTTTCCTTCCTCATAAACTCTGATCTGCTCTCTCCACGTCTCTGAGGTCAGCCCACAAGGTTCTGTTTCAGTTGTGCATCTTGGATGAGTGGATCTCTGGGGTTTAGCCACCTGTTCTGGTAGACGGCCATACTTTGGGATTCGGATCTTGGTCACCTTAGGGGAAAAAAGTGAGGAATGTGCCATGATAAATTGGGGGGGGGGGTCTGTTCTGAAATGGGTATTTTGTTGTTTCATAGGATTATTAGGTTAGTCTTGATGAAACGGCACTAACCTAGTTATCGAGATGTTTTCAGTTTGCTACCTGATGCTTGATGTAGGAATTCGTCCTTAAATCCAGTATCTCTCCGTGTTTCTGCTGCTAGAGGTTGAGCCACTTTGGTCTTGTTGACGGACTGGTCTTAGATTCCACAAGTAAGCTCTGGCTTTTTTTTTTTTTTTTTTCTTTTGCCACCTCGCATTGATTGGTTCTGTAATGCTTAGCACCCTTTCTGTGGAGCTCCACGACTGAGAGCCCTCTGGTATTTTTATGTTTTGTGGATCATGAGATTTAGACCTGGAAACCTAACATCTACTCCAAATCCCTCTATTTACAGAAGAGGAAACTGAAGCCCAGAGGATTTTAAGTAAATTGCCCGAGTTCACGAGTTAAGCTTCAGAGGTCCTTTATCTCTTTTTCTCAACCTCGTAGCCAATCGAAATATTTTCTTCATTTAGAAACCCATCTCCTGATAATAGCTGGACTAGTTCTTTGCAGACACAGAGGAAAGGATTCACTATATTGGAGGGATCTTTTATGCAAGATTTACAGAAAAACATGGACAAGAATTACAGGTGTAGGTTGTGTTTTTGAATGGACACAATCTTATCTCTCTCGAAGTAGTCTTAGCTTAGTTCCCTTAATTCTAAGTACTACATTTTTATTGAATTGGGGCAAAGGATTTTAGTAATAAGAAAGTCAAAGTGAAATAATGTAAATTATGAATGATTCAATGAAGCAAAGATGAAGGGAGTTTCCAGAGGAAATGCAAGGTTTATTTTTATCTTAAATAAAAATTGAATGCAGTACTTCAAATATAACTATTTTACATCTGTTCCTTTACACCAGTCACGTTTAATTGAATTCACACTTAATGTTTGCTGTTTACATTATATACAAATATTTCATCTTATATTCATATTTTCCTTATCTATCAGTCCTTTGTAATCTATAATTTATTCTACTTGTTTGCTTTTTTACATTAGAAAATGAATTTTGAAAGGGAAAATAAGATGGTTGAAAGTATTATCTGGAAAGTGGAAGCAAAAAATGTTAAAAATACTGCCTTGATTTAATATTTCTCTTATTGCCATAGTACTGAGCAAGGAAAGGAGGGATTTATTTTATTTTATTTTTTTGCTGGGAGCTTATCATATATTATAGATCTAGAGGTGGAAGAAACCCATCCTTTTATTTTACAGATGAGGAAACTGAGACCCTGAAGAGCTTAAGTGATTTGCTTCAGGTTTCTAGAGGTTGTAAGCTTCAGAAGTGCTTACTAGGATTTAAGTGCACTTACTGTGTGCCAAACAGTATACTAACTTCTGGAAATACAAAGAAAGGTTAAAAAAAAAAAAAAAAGTTCCTACTCTCAAGAAGCTCATAGTCTAATGAGAAAGTTACAGTATACAAAAGCTATGTATATACAAGATATAAACAGGATAAAATGGCAATTTTCCCATAAGAAAGGCACTGAGGTTAAGGAGGATTGGAAAAGCTTCTGGGAGAAGCCAAGGAGCCTAGAAGGTAGAGTTGAGAAGGAAGAAAGTTCCAAATACTGGGGATAGCCAGTGAAAGCACTCAGTTATATGGGAATGGAGAAAATAATGTGATCAAAATATGAATATTATCATTTTGACAGATGTGTGGGGATATAAGGGAGTGGGGAGAGACTTGGGGCAGAGAGACCAACCAGCAGGCTATTGCAGTAGCTCAGGCATGAGATGATAAAAAGCCTATATCAGGATAATGGTAGTGGTGGAAAATAAAACAGGGTATATATTATATGAGAGATGTTAGGAAAATAAAATGGACAAGCCTTGGTAATTGATTTCGGATATGGGAGGGGTGGTGAGAGTGAATGAAGAGTCAAGGATAACATCTTAGGTTGTGAACCTAGATGATGGTGATACATCATCTTCAGCAATAATAAGAAAGTTAGGGAAAGGGGGTGCATTTGGGGGAAAAGATAGATGATAATTGAACCCAGGGGAATTAATGAGATCACTAAGTAAAACATTATGGAGGAAGAGGAGAAGAGGGCCCAGAACAGAACCTTGAGGGATGCCCACATTGGGGAGGGGGGGGGAACATGAAGATCTAGCTAAGGAAATTGAAAAGGAACTACCAGGTAAGAAGAAACTAATAGAGAGTAAGGTCACAGCAACTTAAAAAAGAAGAATCTCAAGGAGAAGAAGTTGACTGAGGTGTCAAAAGCTGCAGAAGTCAGAAAGGATGAAGATGGAGAGAAAGATAAGAAAAAAGCTTCAGTTGATTGATGAAAACCAAGTTACAAATAGTTCAAATGGCAGTTGTAAACAACCTTCTCAAAGAATTCAGCCACAAGAGGGAGAGAATATGGAATGGTAACTATCAGGGATCCATGGATCAAGTGAGTTTTTTTGTTTTTGTTTTTGTTTTGAGAATGAGAGGACAGCATGTTTGTAGGCAGGAAGAAAGCAATGAGTGGAGAGAAACCAATTGAACATTAGTAAGAGTGGGTACTGTTGGTTGGGCCAGTCTGCTGGAGAAGATGGGATGGAATGGGAAGCACTATAAATGTATAGAGCTTTGCCTTGGCAAGAAAAGGGACCACAGCTTCAATGTAAGATAGGGTGAGGGGGAGGTATTGGCAGAAAGCATCCAAGTGACATAAGTTGCTGAACAGAGAAGAAGAGGATCTTTGGGCTAATGACCTCAGTTTTTTCACTGAAATACAAGATAGTATTCTCCACTGAAAGGGTGAGGAAAGGAAAAGCCATGGGATTTTGAGGAGGGATGAAAAAATTGGAAAAAGCTGTTTTGGTGACTGATAGTGCAAATTGAAGAGGGAGAGTCATCTTGTCATAATAGATTATCTTCCCATAGTGACATCCAATTGAGATTATGCAACAAATTATAGATCACCCATTCAATATGGTTTCCTGATTTTCTCTGGCTTTGTTCACTATCTTGTGGATGGGAGAGAAAGCAGCAGCCACTAGGAGGACATCTAAGAGTAAGCAGTAAAGATCTTCAATAGTATAAAGTATAAAATAGACAAAAGAGTCAAAAGAAAAGATCAGTATACAGTGTAAAATGGTGAGAATGAGAAAGGGAAGAGTGTATAACTAGCATAAGAGTGATGACTTGGGGAAAACTGAGGAGGGGGGAGATTGGAAGTCATGGTCAAGAAGAATAAGGTTTGGAGTTGCACAGTAAAGGCAGAGATATAATGACAACATGATCAAATAAGGAATTTCAAAGTTTATGAGTATGTATATGGCACATTTGTAGATGATAGCAAGATCAAAGGTAAGGCCATTTTTTAATGTAGTTGTAGTGGGATGAAAGAGTAAGTGAATTAGTAAACTGAGGAATTTGGAAGTTTTGAATTGTTTGCTTTTTCTTTCTCCTAATTTTTCCTCTTTTGGTCTGAGTTTTCTTATACAACATGACGATAGAAATATGTTTAAAAGGATTGCACATATTTAACCTATATCAGATTTCTTGCTGTCTTGTGGGAAAATGGAGAAAAAATTGGACCACAAAATCTTACAAAAATTAATGTTGAAAGATATTTTTACATGTATTTGGTACAGTATTATGAAAATATTTGGTACCAACATTATTGAGGGGGGAAAAATAGTCCCTTCCCTCAAAGAGTTTACAATTTGCTGGGAAAAAACAGCACATGAGGTTGCTAGAAAAGGGGATGGGAAAAGCCACTCTGTTTAGAGATGCCTCGAAGTGGCATGGTTGCTTGATTCTTGCCCAAGTAAATTGAAAGCTCACCAATCTTTGTTCTACATCTTAGAAGTGGTATCTAAAGTTCTGTGGAGAAATGAGGTTGATGCCAGAGTTTAGACAGCATGGCATGGCCTTGGTCAAGAAGGATATATGTATGATGTAAGTGTATTGCAGATTATTTTAGCTAATATATTTATTTTCTCTTTTCTGTGAAATGAGGATATTCACAAACTTCATAATAGGATTTTTTATGCAAAATAAAATAATTTTGTTTACAGTGTCTGTATTTAGATATATTTCATTTTTCAATTTTACTTTTAGTAGCCTAAAATAGTGGTGATTGTTTTAGAAGTCGTGTGCAATTACTGTTAATTAAAAGAGCAATAGTCAACAAGTATTAAATGCTCACTATATAGAAAGTATTATATTAAGCACTGGGTATTCAAAGAAAGATTAAAAAAAGAAAAGGTCCCTGTTCTCAAGGAGTACATATTCCAATGGGTAGAGACTGTGTTCAGACAACCATGTATATATAAAGTATATACATCAGAGTTGAAAGGCAATCTCTGATAGAAGGCCCTAGCAGTTGATGAAGGGAACAGAGACTGGATGACCATTTGATCTTTCTTGAAGGAAGGAGAACATTGAAAGATCTGGGGAATAAACAATGTAAATATATAGTCAGGAGATGGAATATAGTGAGAGAAGGATAGCAAGAAGGCAGGTGTTGGTGGATTGTAAAGTATTGGAGGTGAGTGAAGTATAAGGCTACCAGGAAGATAGGTTGTAAAGGGTTTAAAAGGTTGTAAAGGGTTTAAAATGCCACAGAGGTCATTTTATATTTGATCCTAGAGGTAATTGGGAGCCACTCGATTTTATAAAGAGGGTGATGTAGTCTTGGAATGCTAGAGTTGATGTGTGACAGAGCCTTGATCTGGATATTGGATTCAATCTGTGATTTAATTGGTGTAGAGCAGAAGTGTCAAACAGGCCACCACAGCCCAGCATTCCAGAGTGCTTTCTAGAACCAGATTACAACATAATTGGGAAATATCTAACAAAATAAATAAAAATGCAATGAAACACAGATAATGTGTGACTTTTTAAGTCAATATGCTAGAGATGAGGAAATTCTAACAGTGTAAATCTGAAACCGTTTTGGAGCACCAAGAGGTGAAATAACATGCCCAGTCATACAACCAGTATGGAACTCCGATCATGCACTTTCAGAAGCCAGTTCTCTATCAACTTTCATGTTGTCTCTCTGGTCTGAATGTAATTAGCCTAAAATAAGGGTCACTAATTAGTGCTAACCAACAGAAAAAAAAAAAGTTGGGGAGTTTATAAAATTGTAGAGTTAGAGTTAAAAGGGGATTTAGAGTTTATTCTAAACCAACCTCTTTATTTTGCAGATAAAGAGGGCTAAAGGTAGAATTGAAAGAGAATAAGTATTTATATAGCACCGACTTTGTGCCACATTCTGTGCTTTTTAATAATGATCTCATTTAGTCTTAACAATAATCCTTCAATGTAGGCACTTTTATTATCCCCATTTTACAGTTGAAGAAACAGAGGGAAGCAGGAGGTTATAAGACTTGTCCACAGTCAAATGTAGTTATAGCTGTCCAAGACCAGATGTGAACTCAGGTCTTCTTGACTCCAGACCTAACATTTCATCTACTGCACAATCAGCTGCCTAGATTTCCCATCACCTAGTTAAGTGCTAGGATTGGAACACAGGTTCTCAGAGCTCAAATCCAGTGTTCTTTCACTATATCATAATGATGTTAAGATTCAGCAGGTGAGTAGTCTTAATTTTGCCAAAAGCCTTGAGATATGGGACTTTTTCTAGGAGCATTAATACTCTAGAGATCCAGGGGGATCCTGATTGTTGTTGGATAATCTTTGATCCCTACACCCATCAGGCAAATAATAGAATCATATATCTTAGATGTTGAAGAGATCTTAATGAGATCATCTGATTTATTAAGACTAATAGCTCATGTGCCAAGTGTCTAGAAAGGAGCCAGTAAGAACATGATTGGAGTAATTGGGGAATTTAAAAGTGGTTAGGTATTATGAAGCTTCTAGAAAACTCAGCTGTATAGAGTTATCCCTTCCACATCTGACTTGCCCCATTACCGTTTCAGTATATCATGGATCACGTAAGAAATTAAATGGGAATTTTTTGAGAGTTTTACCGAAACTGCAGATAATGCAGATGACACAGGGCCTATGACCAAAGACTTAACCCAAATTTTACAATAAGGTACTGTAAAAACACCCCTTAAAAGAAAAAATTTAGACTTCTCTGGTACAAAGGGAGGGCCAGAAACTCCTCCTCCCTCCCTCCCCCCGAAGTGATGTGGAAGGGATAACTGTAGTTACACTTTATTTAGAGTTTGCTACTTATGGGAATATGTGAAAGAAATGTTTGTTGCTACTATAGTTTCTGATCCTGATTTGTTTTTTGTGACCTGTTTTTATAATTAAGTTTTACTAACATTTTGACTATTCTTGGGGATTTTACCAATTCATTTCAACAAACATTTATTGTCTATTGTGGAAGGGGGTCTACTGTTTTCCTCAATGTAAGAAACTTAATGTAGGTGCTTCCTGCAGAACCTTGATTGAACCTTCTCTGTGATTAAGTCCTAGGGAATTGCTTGAAGCCTACAAAATTTAAGTTATTTGCCAAAAGTCACATAGCTAGTATCAAAGATGAGTTCTACCTATCTTCAAGCACAGCATTTTATCTACTATGCCACTGCAAAAAATTATCTTTTTACAGTGTGTGATTGAGCTGAGTATTAAATATGTAAGTCAGTGGATATTTGTTACAGTTGTCCTGGGCCTTGAAAGCAGGGATTGAGGAAGGCACTTTATTTTGAAAAAATCACGTAGGCCTAGAGACCAACTTGAGCATGTTATGTAGAATAACAAAAAGACTTGTTTGACTAGTGTGAAAGGTGTTATAGGAGAATGCTCCCTGGGTAATTATGAAGATGATCATCTTCCTGAGGCATGTTTCCAAAGCAGAACAAAGAATCCTGAGGAAGATCCTAGGTGACAGTTAAAGGAAACTCCTCTGCAGGAACTTCTCCCAACAGATCTAGAAAATGTACACCATTGAATCCAGGTGAGGAAATCCAGAAAAAGTCACAGTGCATTCTTTGTTCACTTTGGCATAGGGGACCCAGAGACTTGCACACATTGGGAAGTGCATCCGACAAGAAGCATGTAGCTTTCAGGGGGAAAGGAGATATCAGACATCCAGACCTACACTGCGATTAGGATCAGGTGCCAACTGGTAACTTTGTCGTTCACATCTTAGTCCCTAGTTGCAGATCAGTGCAGAGGAGAGCTGTGTGTACCACAATGACATTTCCAGCAGGGAAGCCTGGGGCACATACTTTGGGCAGTGTAAAGGGAAAAGCCATAAGTGTGCAGCAGCAAAATAGCTCAGACCTTAGGCATAAAGTAAAGTCTTAACTTCCAACTTTTAGGTTAACCTGCAGAGGAATAATCAGGTGAAGAATCCTGGACCAAAAGGGAACCTACAGTTTTGCCACTATGAGGCAACAGAACTTTCTACCTAGCAAATAGGAGTAGAATACAGAAGCTCAGACAAGTCCCCTGCCTGTTCCTGAGGGCCTAGAACAATGTAACACTTAATACTCCAAGAAGGCAGCAACAGAACTAGCCCAGACTTCCCTCTAGAAGTGAGACAACCCAAGTGCCCTAATATTAAGTTCAAATTCTGGAAGTAGGCTAGAAGAAGGGTCAATCAAACAAAACTACCATAAAGTGCTCACAATGGCAGGGATACTCAAAACATAAACACAGAAGAGAATGACTCCAAAACTTCTGTAAGTATTGCCTTAGAGAAAAAAAATAGCCTGATCACAAAATAGGATAGGCAAAAGGAAGTCATAGCAGAGTAGGATATATATTAGGAAGGTAGACTTTATAGGAAATCTAGAAACTATTGGAGAAGCAGCATGAGTATTAGAAGGTAGCTCAAAGGATGGAGAATTAGAAGTGACAGAGGAAATAGATAAAAATATATCATAAGCCTAGCACAGAGGTATGATATAGTAGTGATGGGTGAGGGTGGTTATATAAACATTAGTTTGAACTTTCTGTCAGAAAAAGAAGAGCCTTAAGGATAAAATTTCATCCTTCAAATGTTGGAGGAAGTATCAAGAGGAATTCCATTCTGATTCTGATTCTCATATGGAATAACTGGATGCTGGGGTGAATTTAGGAGAATCTTTAGAAAAAGTGACTGCTGCTTCTTAAAGTTCATGATAAAGTAGGAGAGGAAATCTGAACATGGTCTGACATTTGTCCTAGCTTTTGGAAAATATATTTCACAGGTACAGAGGAAAGACATGTAAAATTTCATGAATAAAAGTACTTTAAGGGAAGTCAAATGAAAGTAGATTGGAGATGTTCAAGAATGATGTTCTGAAGACATAAAGGGAAACAACTTTAGAGTGGAAGAAAAATAAAATTTTTCTTAAGATACCAATGTTAATGAAGAGATAACTCCTGAACCAATTTAGATATTTTAAAATGTACAGAAAATGAGAAAAGGACAATTAAAATAGAAGATGAATATAACAATAGCATAATCCTATAAAAATAGTGTCAGAAGTAGCTGGGACTAGCCTAAAAAAAAAAAAATTCTAAGAATGAGAAAAAGGCTTTGATGCTTTGGTTGTTAGTTAGGGGAAAAAAAGGATCAGACAGGGACGAGGCTATAATAATTGACTATGGAGAGATTGCTGAGCTGCTACTGTTTGTTTTCTATGTAAAGGAAAGTGACTTTTTCACTGCAAATGACAAAAATGACTAACAGTGAATTGATACTCCAAGTAAGGAAGCAATAACACTTGGTTCCCCTGATGAATTTGTCACCTGGCAGTATAAACTATATTTTTTCAGGTCCTGTAAAAACTAGTAGATATGATTGCTGACTCATCAGTGACACTAGATAAATCTGGGAGAACATGAGAGTTAACAACATTAGAAAAGGGCAAATGTTCTGACTTAAAAAAAAAAAAAAAAGAAAGAAAAGATAAAAGAATCAAACTTTAGAGCAATGAGCTTGGCTTCTGTTCTTGGAAAAATTCTTGAATAGATCATTGAAAAGGTATTTGGTAAAGAGAAACAGTGATTATGAAAAGCCAGCATGACATCATCATGCCAGGCTAAATTAATTTCATTTTTTGATAAAATTTCTAAACTAGTAGATGAAGAAAATACTGTAGTTGCAGTATACCTATATCAAAAAAAAACTTTTGAAAAATTCACTAATAGTGTTCTCATGGAGAGATGGATTAAATGATAGACACAAAGAGTAGTGGTTCAGTGTCTACATGGTAGGAAAAATCCAGTGCCCCAAGGATTTGTACTTGGACTTGTGCTCTTTAACATTTTTATTAATGATTTGCATAAAGGCATAGATGATATGCTTATCAAATTGCAAACGATATAAAACTTAGAATCATGGCTAATACGCTAGATAATCCTGCCAGATTAAGCATCAGATTGAATCTATTAAGATGAAATTCAAAAGGGGTAAATGTAGAAATCTTGTCTTTGAGTACAAAAATAAGCTTGATAAGTCCGAGTTGGGAGAGACATATTTAAGAAGTATTTTTTCCTGAAAAAGATCCAAGAGTTTTGTTGAATTGCAAGGTCAATATGAGTCAGCAGTGTGATATGACAACCCAAAAGGCCACTGTGATATAAGACTGCATTAAAGGGAGCATAGCTTCCTACAATAGGGAATAAATAGTCCACTGTACTGGGCTCTTCAAACTTCATCTGGAATACTGTATTCAGTACTAGGTTTCACAGTTTAATAAGGACATTAGCAACCAAAGAGAATTCAGGATTATAAAAGTTCTTGAGCTCAAGCTTTGAGAATTAAAAGAACTGGATATGTTTAGCTTGGAGAAACAAAAAAGGGGCCAGAGCTGAGAGCACACAAATTTTTTCAAGCATTTGAAGCTGTCATATGGAGAAGGGATTAAAGCTTTTCCTCTTAAGCCTATAGGACATTTTCAGAAACAATGGATGGAAGTTAGCAGAGATCAGTTTAGGCTAGATATCAGAAAAACTTCCTAACAAAACAAACCTTACTATTGCTTAAATAAATCACATGGAAGAGCGGTAGGCCAGATCTGATCCCCAAGGACTGTGTAATTAGGCAGTCAGAATATGGGAAGATGGGTTTCATCCTACCCTCTTCAGGATAGCCAATGGTATTGCTCATTTCCATCACAACTGCCCTCATTTATCAGCAGTGCCTTTCATCCCTCTGCTGCATAAGTTCCCAATTTGTCTCTTCAGTATGAAACACTGGCCCCCTCAGAACAATTATAACCTAACCCCAGTTTAGTACCATGCAGGTACCCATCATTGACAAAATTTGCCTTTTACCCCAACCTCTCCCCTTTCAATCATCCCATGAGTACAAGAGGTGCTAAGTACAGAAGAGCCCCCTACCTCCACTCTATTCATTTAGGATGAGCAGCAGCTTTCAGATCTCATTAAATTATATTCCTTCTCCTGCCTTTCGGTTGTCCCCTCTTGAAAATATGCCAGTTACCCATCATGGGGAACACCAATGTTCCAGTCACTCCAGTTCACAACCTTAATTTCATACAGAACTTTTTATATTTCAATAGCTCACATATCCTATCAGTTGCCAAATTTTGTCTTTTCTACCTCCACATCTGTTTTTCTATTCAGTTCTCACCTAAACTTTGCAGTAGCTTCTTTAATTGATCTCTCTGCCTCAAGCTCTCTCCTCTCCTACACATATGCTCACATGCATCCTTTACACAGCCAAAGTGATTTCTCCTAATGCACATATATAACCTTGTTATTCCTTTACTCAAATTCCACTGTTTCCTTATTTACTCTAGTATCATACAATATTTCCTCTTTATCTCATTTTTAAAGTTTTTATTTTTATGTTTTATAATATATATATTATGCAATATATAATATACATATAATGTATATTAGTATGTGTATATAATTTGTAAATATGTATATTTTAGGAGATGCATACTCTAGATTTTTTTTAACAGATAAGGTACTATCAAAAAAGTGGCAACCACTAGACTAAAAGACAAGAGACATAGTTCTATCCCTGGCTTGTCAATTGACTTGTTGAGCAGTTACCTTTTCCAATCTTAGTATCTACAACTTTGAAAGAAAGTAGTAACCAATACTTGGCTGAAATTTATATCACAACCTTTATCACGTATGCTGTCCCTGTCAAGCTTGGAAAGGGATACTTTTCAGTATTTAATGAGGATGGTTCTGAGAGTTGTAGACTGGAGAAAGTAGTGTGAACTCTTAGCAGGACTGTTGAAGGACAGTGGATTTTATCTTGTTTTCCTGTTTCTCATGGTGTGAAGATTAATTAGATTGTATTTTCAAAACACTTTTCAAAACTTTTAGCAAAGGAAATGGTAGTGTCTTTTCAGTTAAAGGTAACGTTAGCTACTTTTTCTTTAGGAACAAGTCCTATTTTATACTACCTGTTAAAAAGCTAAGGAGTTGAATTTGCCAAGATTCAACACTAAGGGCTACCTATAACAGAATCTGAGAACTGAGGCAATGTTTTGGAAAGCATGTGCTTGAGAAACTTTTGAAGTGAAGAAAACAGATGATGCTACTTGAATTGCTTCTTCTAGAATTAATCTACTGAACTTCTTATGTATCTGATATCTATAGTAGAATATGTGACATTGATAAGCTTCTATTAAAGATATAAAATCTGTCCTTTTTTTCTAACAGCACTTTATTTAAATGATACACTGAGTCAGACTAATCCCAGAAATGAACTATGACCCAAGTGCTGGAAAAACGCACAATATATTTGCTTTTAGATAACTAAAAATAGAGGTTAAATATTATAATATGTGTGTATACATATACATATATATATAGCTAAATTATCAGTGTATTTTAGGAAATCTTAAAAAAGATAAACTTTTAATTTAATTATCCTATTAACAGAACATTTGGTGCAATAAATAATAAAATATAAAATAAAAGACTAAAAAATTCCAAAATCATAAATTTAGGGCAGGAAAGGAATTTAAAGGACAGATTGTCTTAACCCCTTATTGAAAGGAGAGAAAAGAGACAATTTTTTTCCTTTAATGTCTCTCAAATAAATGAAGTTTTGATTATTACAAATCTATGATGTTACTGTTGTATTATTCTAACTTTAGCTTGCCATTTGTTGTGGGCTGGATCTAGCACACCCAAAATTAAATCTAGACATTAGAATATAACGAGCCACTTCTGAACCATAAATTAGAGGTGGGGAAGGTGGCAAGTTTTGCCACAATTGGATTGGAAGTCATCCCTACAGGAGCAATGAGAATTGCAAAACTTCTAGTATTTTGATTTCATAAAGGTTGATTTTTTCTAAAGTTCTCTATTAACCAGGTCTTGAGGGTGGCTTCCTTGTTTCCTCAAAGGGAAGCTACATAAGTCACTAAGTATTTCTTAAGTACTTACTATATACCTGGCACTGTGATGATAAGTTCTGGGGATAAAAAGAAAGACAAAAAAAAATGTCCAAGTCAGATGGAGGAGACAATATGCAAACAACCATGTACAAACAAGATATAGATAAGATAAATTAGAACCTCCGAGGGGAATCACTAAGATTTAAGGAGGACTGAAAAAAGCTTCTTGGGAAAGGTGGAACTTTTAAGACTTTAAGGATGCTGGAGAAGCCAGGAGGCAGGTATGAAGAGGGAGATAGCTCCAGGAATGCAGGCAATGAAACATTCAATCAAAAGATGAAATATTGTGTTCAGAGAACAGCCAGGCTAGTGTCACTAAATCACAGAGAACATGGAGGGAAGTGAAGGTGTAGGAAGACTGGAAAAGTAAGGGCATATCATAAAATGCTTTAAAAGCCAAAGGATTTTATATTTGATCCTGGAGGTAATGGGGACTCTGGCATTTAATTTGGGGGCAGAAGAGAGGGTGGCAGATGATGAAGATCTGTGCTTTAGGAAGATCAATTTGACAACTGAGTGGAAGACAGACTGAAGTGAAGAGAGACTTGAGGCAAGAAGATAAATCATAAAGCATTTGGAATAGTCCTGATGTGAAATGATGAACACCTACACCAGAGTCAGGATAGCATCAGAGAACAGAAGGGAGCACGTATGAGAGATATTACAAATGGGTGAAAAGAGATTGAGAAATCAAGGGTAGCACCTACGTTGTGAGCCTAAATGACGGTGCTGCTCAGTAACAGGGAAATTAGGGAAGAGAGGAGGGTTGGAGGAAAAGCCTATGAGTTCAGTGGTAGATATGTTGAGTTTAAGATCTCTACTAGACATCCAATTCAAAATATCCCCATGGCAGTTGAAGTGTGTGTGTGTGTGTGTGTGTGTGTGTGTAGAGATCAGGAAAGAAATTGGAGCTGGATAAATCTGAAAATTATCTGCATAGAGATGATAATTGAATCCATAAGATCACCAAGCAAAATAATATAGAAGGCCTGGGTAAAGCCTTGGGCAACCCCATGATTAATGGGCAAAACCTGACTGAATACCCACTAAAGGAGACTGAGAAGGAATGGGCAGATAGGAGGAGAAGCAGGAGTAAGTGGTATCACAAAAACCCAGAGATATGAGAACATCAAGAAAATGAGGATGATGGACAGTATCAAATGCTGCCCAGATCAAGAAGGATGGACAAAAGGTCTTTAAAATAGGCGATTAAGAGGTCATTAGTAACTTTGTAAAGATAGGTTTCAGTAGAATGAGGTAGGAAGCCATTTTGCTGAGAGTTCAGAAGATTAAGAGGCGGGGTAGTGTAGGACACTATAGATGGCCTTCTCAAGAAGTTTGTCCATGAAAGGGATATCAGATATCGGAAGATAGGTAGTAGTGATGGATGGACCAAGTGAAGGTTTTTTGAGAGTGGGAAGACATGAGTTTGTAAGTAGTAGGGAAGCAGCTAAGAGAGAATAATTGAATATTAGTGAGAGGGGGGAATAATAGAACAGGCAGTTTGCTGGAGAATAGGAGGTAGATTGGAATCACTTGGGCATGTATCAGGGTTTGCCTTGGTAGAGAATAATCATTTCTTCATATCATTCATATGATGTTCCACATTCCTCTCCTTGGTGATAAGATCCCCTAAATACTTCAGAGGTACCTTTCTGCCACTAAAATGACTTTAGAATAACTCTAGTCTTGGGCAGAATCCTAGTATAGGTAACACTAAAAGAAGATTTAAATATAAATAAAAAGATTTTTTTAAAAAGTCCTTTATAAGTATATTCCCTACAGGATAGGTAGTATCAAATAAAATTCAGAATAAATGTCTTCATGTAAATACAACCAGAGTAAACAAGAACATCTGATCCAATGACAATAGTTGCAATGCTTTTGGAACAGCGGTGCTCTTCTCAGGTTTGAGTGATCACTTAGCAATCTTGTGATAACAAGGTTGTTGCTGTTGGCAGCCTGTGCTACCACTCAGAGTTCCATTGTTCCCTGACCCAACAACCAAAATCTCCCCCTTCCTTATGAAACCATTAGGGAGTATGGTACCAAATTTGGACCCTCTTTAAAAAGCCTTTACCAAGAAACTATCTTATCAGTGGAGCTTAGATAAAAACTTTCCAGATCTTCACCCAGGGACTTGATTACCCATTTTGAATTTGAATTCCCATTCACCATGATTATGTTAATTTTGCCTCTTTATCACTAAAAAAGCAAAGCACCTCCCAATAATTCCATGCCTTGGTTCTCTAGACTTTTTTTAATAAGAACTTTTTGAGAGGAAAAGAAGCTGCCAATAAAGCGGAACCTGAATAATTCCCCCAGATTACATGTAGTGGGAAGAGAGGAAGGGTACAAAGCGGAAAGTGAATCAACAGAGAAAATTGAATAAAGAACAGATGGGGAAAGTTCTCTGGAATTGATCCAAAAGTATCCATCCTTATTAGATGATGCTACCTAAAAGACCAGATTCAGGATACCCAAGTCAGGGAGCTGTTCTTATGCTAGCATTGGTCTATCAGAAACAGCCTCTGGAATATGATACTCATCTCTTGATAACTGGGGTATATAATGATGAAGCTTTCTTTTCCAGAGTTCAACATAGCACCTGAGTATGATATAAGAAGTATAATGTCACTAAATGTAATAATGATACATCCAGTCTCAGTTTTACTACATAGTAAAGGGAATCCTAAGTAGAGGCAGCAGTGCATTGGGGGGAATATGGTCTCTAGATATGTTCTGTAGAAGTTTTTGACAGTGACTGATGTAGTAGTGGTAGACTTATCTAATTCTGATCTTCACATCCTGAATAAAACATCAACTAGAGTGAAGACAAACCTCTTGCCCTGAAATGGAGAAAAGGTCAGAGTAATTAATTTGCCAGAGACAAACTGAAAAACATATGAGATTATACCGTACTGATTTTCAAAGGTGAATGTCCTGATTGACACAGAGAATATCATCCCTAGAGAGTATATAGTTACTTGCCTATCAGAATATAACATCATAGCCCCCACATTCAGATTGATCCAGTTCCCAATCTCTGGCATTCTCATGAAAGCATTAGTCTTATCATTATTTTCAGCAGAGAGCATATGATGTCTTTGATGGGCACTAACAAGCCCTATTTTAAAATTATACCATGAGAGACATATAATTTCTCTAATTGAGCCTCACTTTAACAAAGTGAGAGTTTAATTGTCCAATACTGTTCTAAGATATAGCCACTCCATCCAAACCTATAACCATAGTCCAGAAATCAGTATAAATAAAAATCCAAAGGAATTTATCCTCATTAGCAACATTGTTCTAGTGATTCATTAATTTGCTATTTAAACTTCTTATACAACTCCCAAATTTCCTTAGTAATCAAAGCTCATGCACCCTCTTAAATCCCCATGGAAGAAGTCACTGCCTGGTAAATAGCATACTGAAAAGTAATAATGGTCAACTAAACTTTCTTACCTACCCCGTCCCCTACCAGTTCCTAATCCTCATTTTTACTCCAATTCTTATTTTTTTATTTTCTTCTCTTATATTCCTGATTTTAACAAAATATAAAGTATTCTCTCCTAAATCTCTGCATCAGATGATCTGGATTCCTATATGCATCCTATCAATCATTGCCCCGCCATTAGCATTGCCCTTTTTACCTGTACTGGTACTAGATCTTTAAGGTATTTCCTCTGCCTTAAAACATGGTCATTAAAAATGAAAACATTCACCTCTACCTCTAATCACCAAATATTTGAAGATATTTTATCTTAATATTCCTTATTGGAGATCCAGATTTTGTAAAACTGTTTATAAGAGCCATGGGATGCTAAATGTTGTTGTTTCCCCTTTACCTGTTAAGGGAGCTACTACTTATTATGGAGTTGTTATATCTACTAAGAGGGTTTCCCCTTAACAACACTACCCACAAAGTGTAGGCTTCCTTACCTGGCCTTCCAATCACCCTAGATTCCTTCTCCATTATCCTTTCCCCCCTTATTCAGTGAATTTAACCGTAGTAATTAAGAACTATCTCCACAAACACCAGATATTTTGGGTCAGGCCTGCCTTAGGCCAAGTATGAAGCATAAAATGCATTGAAAATAATTGCATTTATGATAGGGATAAAAAGAATACAATTCTTAGTTAAATATAATTAAAACACTACCTCCTTCATTGTTTTTCTAGCAATCAGCAATACTCGGAAAGGGTTCCCTCCCTTTAAGAGCAACTGGAATTCTAAAATTTCTAGAATCTTGATTGCATGTAGACTTTTTTTTTTGTTTGTTTGTTTTGGTTTGGTTTTGGTTTGGGGTTTTTTTTGTTTGTTTGTTTGTTTGTTTGTTTGTTTTTAATGCCTCTGACTCTCTAGATCAAGTCCCAAAGATGGCCTTCTTCCTTACAGGAAGCTATCCCATCTTATGTAAAAATGTGTTTTTATCATACTGTTATTGCTAGAAGCAATGTTGCTTTAGTTCTTACTATGGTAAAAGAACCTTTGGTCTTGAATTCAAAAAAAGTGCATTAAAATCTTAGATAACTCTGGTCACAACTTTTATGAGCCTCACTTTCCTATTTTTTTTTTTTAAAGGATAGTAATTATACTTTTTTCTTCAGAGATGTGAGGGAAGTACTTTGTAACCTGTAAATAATATATAGATGTGGGCAATTCTGCTTTAAAGAATTTTCTTGGTATAATCTAGGTGGCTGTAAACTGGCCTTCCCATTGCAGCCCAAAACAATTTAAATATAACTGAAAGATGTTTAACAAAATAAATAAAAATATTGTACAATAGATAATGTTAATTGATGGTTTTCTAGGTAAATAGCCAACCTGCTGGAATCTGTTTTAATGTTTCTTTTTTTTAAGTTTGATGTCACTGAATTAGACTACCTTTCCCTTTTTAAGAAAATAATTGCCTGTAAAGAGCCAGAACTCTGGAGAAGTATACTTGAAACAAGGTGTTAACTCAGTGGAATTGATGAGACCATGGTTCTCTAGTTCACATATATACTTAGTACTTCGCATGGTGATATAATGGTTCTCACATAAAAGTTCACATACAACATAATCAATATGTTGTAATGATGTATTACAATAAGGCATATAAAGGGCTAACAAGGACTGGAAGATAGACATTCTATCTTTGCCTATCCTTGTGGTGGCCTTCCTGCCTCCTGCCCTATGAGTGAGACTGGCAGACTAGCAGAATGCTGGAAAAGACTGGGTCAGACTATGAGACAATTAAGACTTTAGATTCTGTTCGTGTTCATTCTCTTGGTGTTTATCCTTATGAGACCAAGGCCTGTTCAATGGACCTCCAGAAAGCTAGCTGGAACATTACAATTGCCTACTTACCCCTTCCCTCCCCCCTCCCCAGTGGCTTGATTATCAAAATAGTCCAATGTGGATTTCATTGATCTTTTTCCTAGTCTCCAAGGTAATTTGTTCTATTCCCAGTCTGGAAACTGGGGTATGAAGGAGCAAGCCCTGGACCCTTAACATTGCTAAAACAGCTTCTGGGGAAGAGTCATTTTTTCCTTGGGAATAGAACAAATGAGTTTTCTCTTTGTCTCTAAGGCTTTTGCTTTTTGCTATAGTTAGAGAATCCTAATTTGAATCACCTTGCCCACTAAGCTTCTTGTGCACCTTGAAGTCAAAAATATGTCACACCTAATCCATAATAAACTTTTTTTTTTTTTTTTTTTTTTTTTTGCTCATTTCCAACAAAACTTGGTGCTCTGGTCTGGCAACCAGTATCTGTATCTTCATCTTAATCTTGTCACATATTAAAAACTGCAAGAATTCCATTTTTTTATATTCAAGACAAAGAAAATGTACAAATTCAAAACTATTGTACCTTGTTAGGTATGGAAGTATGTAGTAAGGACAACCTAATCCCAAACCAAATGGTACCTAAACTTTCTAACCTAAAAGATAGAAACATCTTCCCTTCCTCATTCCTACAACTATATGCCCCTCTTTCTTACAGTCAGAATGGCTCCCACCATTGGTCCTTTTGGGCACTTTCAGCCAGATTCCTTGGTTCATACTACAATCTAAAATTTACTCTCAGCAAATGAGATGGTCTGCTTTCTACCTAACAACCACCGTCTAGCTTTTCTCTTTCCCCTGCCTTCCTTAATCATATGTTTATAGCTAGAAGAGATATTAGAGATCATCTAGTTAAATGCCATCATTTTAGAAAGGAGGAAAATGAGATCCAAAAATATTTAGCAACTTGCCCAAGATTGAGCAGGTCATAAACAGAACCAAGATTAAAACCCAGTCCCTAGATTCCAGATTAATTTCCTTTCTCTTTTAGGTGGGGGTGAGAGGGGCAGGGAAGTGAGAGAAATACTTGGGTGAGGACATGTACATGTCTATACACAAATGTATTTTATTTCCTACCAGGAAAAAGTATGAATTTCAGAGATTCAAATGAGTTTGCAATGTTTATTATAATGTATTATAATATATCCTTCCACTGCCTTCTAAGGTAGGTCACAGGCATGGCCACCTGTCCTTACTATACAGCCTCTCTTAGAGGAAGGCATGGTACAGCGCAGGAGCAGTGAGTCTGGGTTCAGTGGACATAGGTGCTTAACACCTTGTGACTGAAAGGTCAGTAATCTCCATGGAGCTGACTCCATGGAATCTCTCAAATGGTCTGGTTTGCCCAGCTGACCTATAAGTCTGTGTTCTTGTTCTTTGTAATCCTGATTCCACAGCCAAGATTGGAAAAAGGGAAAGAAGAGGAAGATCCAAATGGGGCACATGTTCTTAGCATTCCAAGTCAGACCAAATGCAATTACTATAGAAACATTCTCAAGGGATTTAAAGGAATACTTTTCCATCTTCTCTTTTGGAGAAAATTCCCACCTAAGTATCCTCATGCTAAAGAAGTCATGATATATGAATAAAAATGGATGGTGATGCAGAGCCAGAGGGAGCATTTATCTTTTTCTCTTTCTCCTGTCTTCCCTTCCTCCATGTATGTGAGAAGTATAGGGCCTTGTAATTGAATAGGAAGACCCTAGACTTAACTGAACTAGCCTAGGCTTGATAGAGTTAAATTAGGGGAAAAGGGAGGTTTACACCTTCCATACAGAATGTAGAATCTCAAATCTCTTTTTCTCTGCTTTCTTCCCAGAAATCTAGAGCACTCTTTCTACCTTCTATTCTAAATTCTTCCACCATAATTAGGGATGTTCTCTTGTTCAACAGTTTCCCCTTTTTGCCTGCCTTTTTAAATTGTATCTCCAGAATTTAGCATGGTGCTTGAAGGCACATAGTGAGTAATATGTAAATACTTTATTCAAAGCTGATCCCCAAAAAAAGACTTCTTAAAATTGCTGTGGCTATATACATAGCCACATATTAGAAATCTTAAGTGAAATGGATGGTTTAAAAAAATTGTTGAAACTAGCAAAATATAAAATTGATAATTTTCCCTTTATTTACCTTTATTTCAGGCCTATTTTGATTTCTAAGATCCTACCTACGAAGTGAAGTTATGGGATAATTTTTTTTTTTCTGATATACTATCTCATTTTCATCCCTTCCTTTCTCACATTGTTCCTGATCCTAATTTAGAATCTCATTATCTTTTTTCTAGACTATTGTAGCAACCTCCAAACTGCTATCCCTGTCTCTAGATTCTCCGCTTTTGAAACTATCCCTTGTAGACCTTTCCAAATAATCTCCCTAATGCATACCTTTCACAATAATCTCCCTAATTCACCTTTACTCAACCCTGCAAAGCTTTTAGTGGCTCCCTATTACCTAACTAATAAAATATGAATTTCTTACCCTATTGATAGAGCCCTTCTTACCCTAGTTGATAGCATTTCTAATAGTATGTTAAATAGAAGTGGTGACTGAGCACTCTTGTTTTTGTTCCTATTCCTAGCTAGCATTTAAGACTCTTTATAATGGTGCTCCATCTTGATGTTTAGAATTTATTTCATACTACTCGCCTTCATTCTGTGCTCCACCAAAACTGTTCTCATTCTTTGCTGCCCCTGTACCTCTGTGCATTGGTTCTGACCGTCCTACCCTTTACACTTAACACATTCTGTGATGCTTAATAAATGTTGAATAGAATTTTTTCAAACTTTCAAAGTGTAATCTTTATATTCCATTAAATATTTCTAAACTTGGGAATAAGATATCCCCAATCATAAGGCAAGTATGGTATTTATTTTTTAAATTTGACACAATACAAAATAGTTTTAGATTTCATATAAAGTAAATAATTTATATTTTTTGGATTCAAATTTAAAGGTTACTCATAAACAGATTTCATCTTATTTATATTGAAAAAAAAAGCCCATGTAGCAATTAAATAATATGAATGAATTAAGTTTTTAAGCTTTTAAATTTATTTATTTACTTACTTAGTTTACGCATTCCTAATGTTCCACTTACATGGGATATCTTGAATAGGTTAGTTTGACCCATTAATGTAGATTAAAAAGTCTAAAATGTTAGGAAATACAGAAATATTTTCTAAATATTTAAAAAGCAATAGTTCATAGGGACAGATAATACTAATCAAATTCCCCCAAAGCATTTGATGAACATCATCTGTTCACCGTTTAAAATCCTTTAAATATAGTGATGAAAGCACTTCTTAACACAATAAAGACTAAGTTCAAACTAGCTTTGTTCTTGATAAAGATAGTGCCATTCCCCTTTAAAACAGGAGCAAAAACAAGAGTGCTCAGCCATTTCTATTTAGCATACTATTGGAAATGCTATCAATTGGAATGAGATTTTTTTTTTTTTAATGAGGGACATAGGAAAGAAAACTATTTAAAGCATCCTTAATGGGTTAACAGAAGGTATGCCAAGAAAATCTAAGGAAATCAGCAGATTTTACTAGATAACGAGTTCACCAAATTGTAGTTCATAAGATAAATAAAAAATTAGTTACATTCCTACCAATTGAAAACTAACAGCTAGAAGATAAATTTTTTAAACCCCCATTTATAATAGCAACAAGCACTAAAATCATTAGTATCAGCATAAAACGTGAAGAAAAATATAAAACTTTCATGATAGAAATAAGGTTCAAATGGAGAGATTTAAATTTGCTCTATTTGTATTTGACTTTGTATTAAAGATGATATTCCTCAGTTTAGTTTATATATTTGATACAATATTAATTAAATTTTTCATTAGGATTATTTATAGAATTAGATAAAATAATAGATTTATGTGTTATAATGAACAGGCAAAAATGTCAAAATGAAAAAAAAAAAAAAGGTAACAGGAGTTTACCCTAATAGACCTTAACATTTATATAATAGGGCAGTGATTTTCAAAAAATAGATGGACTAGGACAGAGTTTCCAATATTTGGTCCAAGCATACGTAAAAACTTGGCATGAATGATAAAATATGTGAAACTCTCACTCCCCGCTGATTGCTTTACCTGCCTGGCCCTTCATTTATTTAATCTCATTCTTATTCCCCTCTCTAGCCACCTGTAACACCACAGCAGGTATTCTATTCCCACTGCCTGATACCCTGTATCTACCCCAATCTGAGGCCAAACTTCGATATCATAAATTAATGTATTCCCTCTCTGTTACACTCTCTATCCATCCCAGTAATTCTTAACCCACATCTGTCATCTTGTACATTCTATTCTCTATCCCGTTTGTCCTCAAAGCCACACCTACACAACAATAATAATACTGTCCCCATCTAAAGCTACTGAACCTTCTTCTGCCCTGCTCCATAGGTAACAAACTTGCTTTCATTTTTCCTTTCCATCTTCTTGCACTCACTGAAATCTAGTTTCTTCCTTGTCATGACTTCCCTGACCATTCTTTCCAGCATTGTTACCTTTTCATATCCTAAACAGTGGTCATAGTGGGGGAGTTGATTCTTATTATCACTTACAGATTCTTCCATTTACTGCTCATCACTTAGTAACTGCTCCTTAGTTCATTTACTCTCTACCATCAACTCAGAATTCTGATAACTATTATCTGCTGGCTCCAGGACACTATCTCTCCTTCCTCAGTGAATTAGGTGACAGGCTCACAGTCTTTCCTCTCCTCTCCAGTTATTGGCTCTTCTTCAAGAACACTTCAGCATATTGATACTCCTTCCAAAAGTTCTTCAACTAATTCATTTTCTATGATTTATTTCTTCAGGCTACCTCAGCTACACAGAAATGATCATTGATGCCTTTTGATCTTGCCATCTCCCACCAGTGTTCCACTGCCATGTTCATGAACTCTGAAGTTCTTTATCTGATCATAATCTGTTACTATTCCAACTTTTCCTCTTTGCAACCCCAGTCCTACTCTTCACCTTTACTTTGACCTCCAGGGACTCTTACTTTTCAGTTCTTTTCCACACTGTCATCCTTGCACTGGCTATCCATTCCTCCTTTCCTCATCATGCATTTGTTGATCTAGTTCATCTGTCTGATATCTTCTCTCCGGTCCCTTGCCTTGATATATCATTGATCTTTTCCTTCCAAGCCTCAGCTCTGGATTACATGCACTATCTATTGCTTTCACTCTTTTACTGAATGAAACTGGAGAAAATGACAAAATCATGCAGGACCCACTACAAATTTTGTTATTTATTATTAATTGTGTCATCAGAGTAGCAAGGTAACCCTTTTGTACCTTCCCATTTAGTTAACCCACCTGTCATAACAGCTTTTCCAGATTTTTTCATCCTTTTGCCCATCAAGTGAGATAAGTAATGAAGCACTTAACACAGTATCTGGTACATAGTAGGTACTATATAAATGCTTATTCCCTTCCCTCTTTTCAGACCTCCCATGACTATTCCTACTTACACTTTCTCAGCTGATAACCTTGCCTTGTATTTCATTGAAATAATTGAGGCCTTTTCATAAAGGCTCCCTTTTCTCCCCTCCTATTCATTTAATATAATTCAGAAAATATTTCTGCTATCTCCTTTATACCTCACATGAAGATGTGGCCCCTTGGCTAAGAAATAGACTAGTTGATCAGTGGAATAGGTTAGGTTCAAAGGACAAAACAGCCAATAACTCTAATAATCTAGTGTTTGACAAACCCAAAGACCCCAGTTTTGGGGATAAGAACTCACTATTTGACAAAAATTGCTGGGAAAATTGGAAATTAGTATGAAGATGTGGCCCTTGTCCCTAGAAGAGAAAAATCTTCTGCATATACAAGTGATATCATTCCATCCTGTTCACACCAGCAGATTGAATTATCATTCCTACTCTTCTGCTAATTTTCCCTGTCTGTTGACTACTTCTGTTCTGTCTGCAAACATGTCTCCTCATTCCCAGAAAACCCTTACTTGATCCATCCTCTCCTTGTAGCTGTCAAGCTGTACTCTCTCCTCCTTTTTAAATAACTAAACTCCTTGAGGAGACATTCTTCAATCAGTGCCTCTACTTGACGTCTCCTTCTCTTCTGAATTCTCTAATCTGACTTCTAACCTCGTCAATCACCTAAAACTTTCTCCAAAGTTACCATTGATTGATCTTTTAATTGCCAGTTTTAATGGTCCTTTTCAGTCCTCTCGTGACTGTCCTATTTAACTACTCCTCAGTCTGAGGAGTAGTTAAATAGACTCTTCTTCATCTGATCTTCATCTGAATCCTGCCTTCTAATCATAATGCTGTTCCCAAGGCTCTATCCTGGGCCTTCATCCTTTCTTTGTACATTTTTGCTTGGTGATCTCTTTTAGTCCCCCTAGATTTACCGTTAATCTTTATGCAGAAGATTCTCAGATTTACTTTGCCTGCTCCAACCTTTTTCCTGACCTTCAGTCTCATATCGCCAGTTGTCTATTAGACATATCAAATTGAATGTACTATAAATACTTAAAACTTAATGTGTCCAAATGTATTTGTGTCCATGATCTTCCTTCCCACCAACCCTTCTTATCTCTTCCTAATTTGCTTATTAATCTTGAATGTATGACCATTCTTTTTCTAGTCTTTTATTTTCAAAATATATACAAGGATAATTTTCATCATGCATCCCTACAAAACCCTGTGCTCTAATTTTTTCCCTCTCTTCCCCTACTTCCTCCCCCAGTCGGCAAGTAATCCAATATATGTTGAACATGTGCAATTCCTCTGTACATATTTCCACAAATATGCTGCGCCAAAAAAATCAGCTCAAAAAGGGAAAAAAATGAGAAAAACAAAATGCAAGCAAACAACAACAAAAAGAGTGAAAATACCATGTTATGATCCACATTCAGTTCCTACAATCCTTTTTCTGGGTGCAGATGGCTTTCTTCATCATAAGACCATTGGAATTGGAGCAGTAATAAACTGAACCAGCTACACCCAGAGAAAGAACTCTGGGAGATGACTAAAAACCATTACATTGAATTCCCAATCCCCATATTTATGCCCACCTGCATTTTTTATTTCCTTCACAAGCTAATTGTACAATATTTCAGAGTGATTCTTTTTGTACAGCAAAATAATGGTTTGGTCATATATACTTATTGTGTATCTAATTTATATTTAAATATATTTAACATCTACTGGTCATCCTGCCATCTGCGGGAGGGGGTGTGGGGGGGTAAGAGGTGAAAAATTGGAACAAGAGGTTTGGCAATTGTTAATGCTGTAAAGTTACCCATACATATAACCTGTAAATAAAAGACTATTAAATAAAATAAAAAATAAAAAAAGCAATAAGCAGAATCAGGAAAACATTGTTCATAGCAAGAGCAAGATTGTGCAGTGATCAACCATGACAGACTTGGTTCTCAGCAGTTTAGAGATCCAAAGCAATCCCAATAAAGTTCGGATGGAAAATGCTGTCTTCATCCAGACAGAGAACTATAGAGACTGAATTATAAATCAACACATGCTGTGTTCATTTTATTTTTCCTTCTGTTTTTTTTTCTCCTGGTTCTTCCTTTATGTTCTGTTTTTTCTCTCTCAACATGATTCATATGGAAATATGTGAAAAAATAAATCTACATGTATAACCAAAATATTGTTGTTTTATATGTAACTGGGAAATATTAAAAAATAAAGAAAAATGATCTGAGAAAAAGTCAAAAAAAAAAAAAAGACCATTGGAATTTGCCTGAATCATCTCATTGTTGACGAGAACCACGTCCATCAGAACTGATTGTTTAATCTTGCTATTGCCATATATAATGATCTCCTGGTTCAGCTCATTTCACTTAGCATCAGTAAGTCTTCCGGGCCTTTCTGATATCCTGCTGATCATTTCTTATAGAATAATATTCCGTAACATTCATATATTATAACTTGTTCAGCCAACATCCAACATCTTCTCAGTTTCCAGTTTTTTGCCACTACATAACAGGCTGTCACAAACATTTTTGCACATGTGGGTCCCTTTCCCTCCTTTAAGATCTCTTTAGGATAAAAGCCCAGTAGAAACACTGCTAGATCAAAGGGTATGCAGAGTTTGATAGCCCTTTGGGCATTGTTCCAAATTGCTCTCCAGAATGATTGGATCCATTCACAACTCCACCAACGTTTCAGTGTTCCAGTTTTTCCACATTCCTTCGTCATTGTCTTTCCCTGTCATTTTAAGCCAATATGAAAAGTGTATATTGGTACCTTAGAGTTGTCTTAATTTGCATTTTTCTGATCAATAATGATTTAGAGCTCTTTTTCATGTAACTAGAAATGGTTTTAGTTTCTTCATCTGAAAATTACCTGTTCTCATATCCTTTGACCATTTATCAATTGGAGAATGGCTTAAATTCTTACAAATTTGAATCAATTCTCTATATATTTTAGAAATGAGGCCTTTATCAGAACCCTTGAATGTAAAATTTTTCCCAGTTTATTTCTTCCCTTCTAATTTTGTCTGCATTGGTTTTGTTTGTACAAAAACTTTTAACTTAATATAATCAAAATTATCCATTTTGCATTCAATAATGATCTCTAGTTCTTCTTTGGCCACAAATTCCTTCCTTATCCACATATCTGAGAAGTAAACTATCCTTTGTTCTTCTAATTTGCTTATAATATCACTCTTTATTTCTAAATCATGAACCCATTTTGATCTTATCTTGGTATTGGGTGTTGGTATAGGGTATATGGGTCAATGCCTAGTTTCTGCCAACATATGACAATTTTTTTAGACATGCAACCTAGGAATCATCCTTGACCCTCGCTCCCTATATTTAAACATTTGCTAAGTCTTGAAGATTCATGAAATCTCCTCAATGGATTCCCTTTCCTCCTTTGACATTGCCACCACTCTTGTTTAGGTCCTCATATCTTACATTAGATTACAATAGAGCCCTCTGGTTGGCTTTCCTTTCCATGGCTCTCCACTCCTATCCATCTTTTACACAATTCTTAAATGTTTTCTCTAAAGCATAAATATGTCTATATCATCTTCCTATTCAATATATTCCAATGGTTCCCAGTTATTTCCAAGATCAAGGATAAAAATCCTCTGTTTGATTTTTAAAATGTGGAGCCTGCGGGCTTATCCATTGATTATCTCTTGTTCTTGTTATGTGGCAGCTTACCTCTTTTCTGATCTTATATCTTTTTTTAATTATTATATTTTTTATTTTTATTGTAATAAATTCTTCACTGTAGTATGTTTTAGCCATGTGCTTCTCCATTGTCTTGTGAATGACCTCCAGCTTTAGTTTTTTGGAGCCTGTGATATTATCTCATTTCTCATATCACTAGAAGAACATTGATTTTTTTAAATGGGTGTTTATTTCAGGAAGAAATATAAAGTCCTTAAGAGCATTGTAGTTTTCCCAAGTGCAATCTAGCCCTGGGATCAGTTCCTTTTCCATTTGCAGGATCCTTTTAAAGTATGAATACTGATAGAATTGCCACTGTATGGGTTATTTAAATGAATATCCAAACGTATTAACTTCAGTTGATTAATCATTTCATACAAATAATTCTGGAAACTCAGAGGTTGCTCGTAGAGAGCAAAATGTATATACCATGCTAAAAAAAAAAAGCTTCAAGGATGGTCCTGGCAACAGATTTTCTGCTTTCCAAGGACCAACATGTCTAAATATATACATGTTGTTCACCAGTATGCAACCCTTTTAATTGATAAATTCTTAGGCCATGACAACCCATAAAATTAAAAAAATAATAATAATAATGTGATAGGATAGACAATCTATAAATTCATTAGAATTATAACACTCTAAATGGGAGATACTTAATGACCACAAGCGGATTAATGCTAATTGACCTGAACCATATCAGTCTTGACATTCTTGTTATACATGAAATAAGAAATATATGAAATAACTAAAATGTAGTTAAATGAAAGCATACTGATAGGATTTCTTCATAGAAGTCTATAAAGGAGTTGACAGGTTTATTTTTTTTTTTTGTACAAACAAAAACAAGATTAAATATCACTTAACACATGGAGATTTGGTAGTCTCAAAGGACTCAAAATAAGCATTTATAAAAAGACCACCATGAAAATAATAATTGCAACTTTTGCATCAACGTCTGTTACAGAGAATGAGGAGGGAGAGAAATTTTATGATGAACTTAGATTACAATACATACCAATACATACTTTAATACTCAGGAATTTTGAGACAAAGATGAAATCAATGAGAAAAGCATTGGGAAAATGGGTTAGGAGCAAGAAATGACTGTAAAAATTTTGTTAACTATATAAAAGCGTGTGTGTGTGTGTGTGTGTATTTCATAAATACTTTCTTCAAGAGAGGAGGTTCTAAGCATGATAAACACCAAAGAAATCACTAAAAATGAATGGTTATGTTCTTTTTTTTTTTTCTTACATTCTTTTTTAAAAGTATTACATCTTTTTATTGACAAAACATATGCATGGGTAATTTTTCCACATTGACCCTTGCGTTTGTTCCAACTTTTCTCCTCCTTCCTTCCACCCCCATCTCTAGATGGCTGGCAGTCCCATACATGTTAAACATATTTGGTTATATTCTTATAGACAAGAAGTTTATTGGACACTGATAATGGGAATATGTGATCAGACCATTGATTTGTTTTTGTGAGGAGAAAGGTTAGTCTGGCATGGCCTGATCTTAACTTTTTGGATCTCTTTTTCCAATTGATTGACTTTTAATAATTTTCTTGATTTATTTAGATTGCTCTTATTTCCCCCTATTTTTTTTCAGTCTTTCTTAATTTGATTAATTTGAATTTGATTGACTTTTTTAAGGTCTTCCAAGAAGAGCTTTGGACTTGTAACAATTTGATATTTCTTTTTCTTTTTTTAACATTTGTTTTTAAGATTTTTGAGTTAGGAGATCAATGTACACAGCAACAGCAATATTATATGAAGATCAATTCTGATGGCCATAGCTCTTTTCAACAATGAGATGATTCAGACCAATTCCAATGATCTTGTGATGAAGACAGCCACCTGTACCCAGAGAGAAGACTGTGGGAACTGAGTGTGGATCACAACATAGCATTTTCACTCTTTTTGTTGTTGTTTGCTTGCATTTTATTTCTCATTTTTTTTCCTTTTGATTTGATTTTTCTTGTGCAGCAAGATAATTGTATAAATATATATGCATATAATTGGATTTAACATATTTTTTTTACCATGTTTAACATAGATTACTTGCTATCTAGAGGAAGAGGGGGAGGGAAGGGGAGGTATTGGAATGCAAGGTTTTGCAAGGGTTAATGTTGGAAAATTAAAAAGCTTTAATTAAAAAAATAAAAGATAGAGAGACAGAAGTAGAGAATGCTTTGATCTTTATTCAGACACAGTCAGTTCCTTCTCTGGATATGCATAGGATTACTCATCATAAGTCCTTCAGAGTAGTTGTGCATGATTGTACTCCTGAGAACAACAAAGTAATTTACAACCGGTCATCTCAGAACATTGCTTTTTATATACAATATATATTTCTTTGTTTATGGAGGACATTCCAAGTTTTTTTTTCCCTGAGAGCATCCTTCTCATAATTTTCCAGAGAACAATAATATTCTATCAAAGAAACTTGGCTTTGAAAATTTTTTTACAATTACTATTGCAAATGGTATTTCCCCCCTCACACACACACACCCATTTATTATACTCTTCACGTTCACCCTGTCCCTCCTTAAAAGTGATTTGCTATTGACCACTCCCTCCCCAATATGCTCTTTCTTTTATCACCTTCTCCCTTTTCCCAAATCCCATCCCCCTCCTATTTTCCTTCAGGGTAAGATAGAATTTCTATATCCTTATTTGAGTATGTATGTTATTTCCTATTTGAGTCAATTCTAATGAGAGTAAGGTTTACTCACTCCCTCTCTCCTTCCCTTATTTTCCTCCACTGTAAAAGCTTTTTCTTGCCATTTTTTATGGCAGGTAATCTGCATCATTCTACTTATTCCTTTCTCTTTTCTCCCTGTACATTCTTCTCTCAACTCTTAATTTTATCATCTTTTTTAAAAAAAGATATTATCCTTTCATATTCAACTCATACCCATATCCTAGGTATATACTCCTGACATCATAATAACATACTAATGAATTACAAGTATCATCCTTCCGTATAGGAATGTAAACAGATAAGTCTTATTAAGTCCCTTACTGTATCACTTTCCTGATTACTTTCTTATGCTCTTTCAGAGTTCTATATTTGAAAATCATAGTTTCCATTCAGATCTGGTCTTTTCATCACAGATGCTTGAAAATCTTGTGTTTCATTGAATGACCATTTTTTTCCTCTGAAGGATTATACTCCTGCTGGGTAGGTGGTGATTCTTGGTTGCAATCCTAGCTCCACTGCTCTTCAGAATATCTTATTCCAAGCCCTCCAGTCCTTTAATGTAGAAGTTGCTAAGTCTTGTGTTATCCTGACTGTCTCCATTATACTTGAATTGTTCCTGGATACTTGCAGTATTTTCTGCTTGACCTGGGAGTTTGGCTATAATATTCCTGGGAGTTTTTATTTTGGGATCTCTTTCAGAAGGTGATTGGTGGATTCTTTCAATTTCTATTTTACCCTCAGATTCTAGAACATCAGGACAAATTTCCTTGATAACTTCTTGAAAGATGATATCCAGGCTCTTTTTTTGATCATGATTTCATCTACTTTCATATATGCTTTTCCAGAGTTCAAGGTGAATATCAGGCTATAACCAGGTTTCTTCTCTTTTCTCACAAATTCCAAGAGGTAATGGTCACTCAAAGGAACTTATATTGTATTGTATGCACTTATTACCTGCATGTTCACAAATAAGTAAATATAAGGTAGATACTAAGTTTTATAAAGAAATTTCAGGAAGAAAGCACCAGCAACTAGAACAATCAGAAAAGACCTCAGGTAAACAGTGATATCTGAGTTTTGCTTTAAAGGATGCTAATGACACTAAACAGTGGAGGTGAGAAGGGGATACATTCCATACATGGAGTATCACCTGTGCAAAGGCATGCAGAAAAGCTACAAAATGTTAGAGGGGAGGGCAACAACTATCACGCCAATTTGACAGGAATGAAGAATGAGCAAAGAAGAGTAATATGAATTGAAACTGGAACTTGTGTAAACCAGATTTTAAAGGACTAGAGATGCCACACTTAATATTGTATATTTTTTTCCTAGAAATATGTAGCTACTGAAAATTTTTAAGTAGAGGGCAAACCAAGTCAGATTTGTCTTTTTAAGAGATAGTTTTAACTGAGTGGTCTTTGGCAGGGATTCCTGTGTGGCTAAGAAAGTGGTCTTGCACTGTTTTGATTTTTTTGTTTTTCATAATAGTTATGTTACCATGAATTCTTTGTTAACTTTTTTTTTTTATTTTTTTATTTAATAGCCTTTTATTTACAGGATATATACATGGGTAACTTTACAGCATTAACAATTGCCAAACCTCTTGTTCCAATTTTTCACCTCCTACCCCCCCACCCCCTCCCCTAGATGGCAGGATGACCAGTAGATGTTAAATATATTAAAATATAAATTAGATACACAATAAGTATACCTGACCAAAACGTTATTTTGCTGTACAAAAAGAATCAGACTCTGAAATATTGTACAATTAGCTTGTGAAGGAAATCAAAAATGCAGGTGTGCATAAATATAGGGATTGGGAATTCAATGTAATGGTTTTTAGTCATCTCCCAGAGTTCTTTTTCTGGGCATAGCTAGTGTTAACTTTTTTTGTTGTTTGTCCGTTCCTTATAGGGTGTTTGTTTGGAAGTTGGTTTAGAGAGAAGTAGATTTATCTGGAAGCCTTACCAATAATGTGTAAAGTTAACAAACAATGCAATATGTATTTTTTAAAAAGTCATCTTGTGTGCTACATTCATTAAATTTTATCCAGATTTCATCATTTTTTCACAATGTTTAAGTTTTAAAAAGTTAGAATTAAACCTCATTCACATTTTCCCCCCTTTTAATTTGATTTCATTCTATATAATCATATCCAAAAAACAAATTGATAAAATAATTTTCTCATATCATCCTTTTTATCTTTTAGATTTTTTATTTAAGTTCCTGGTAATTGGAAATGCAGGAACTGGCAAATCGTGCTTACTTCATCAGTTTATTGAAAAGAAATGTAAGTGATTATCTTTATATCACCTATTCACATATGTACATAGGTTTGTGTTTTATACTGTTTTCTGACAAGTATTTTATTCATATATATTTAAATTAGAACATTCAGAATATTTTCCTGGAACCATAGTTGTACTCTAAAAAGGATTGTGTTTTGGTTTTCTTTTAAATTGCATGAAAAAAGAAATTTGATTTCTGATATTTGTTGTGACATTTGGTTTGTGACTTACAAAGTAAATGTTACAATTCTGTAAGTAAAGTTTCATAAGACAAAATTGTGTTGAACACATATAATAAGGTATTCATTTCATATGTATTGTAGATCATTACATTTTAGAGCTGGATTGAGATAACCAGATGTGGGAGATAATATTGTATTTTGGCCCTATCTGGCTCAGTTTTATAGAAGAATGGAATTTTAGAAGATTGGAATCTTCTAAATGGTGGTTTGGGGAGATAGGTAAAGATGTGATACATTTGGTAAAAGTTGGTGATAACTCAAAGAAAGAGATGGTGTGTATTAAAAAATTGGGTTCTGTTTTTTAAAATGAGAAGTTGTAAGCTGCAGTGTTAAGTTGGTTTAGAGTCTTTGGGAAATGGCTTTGAAACTTAACATTAGAAAATTTTTTCCTTGATCCTGCCACTTAAAAAAAATAACAGAAAAATAATTTAATAGTAAACTTAATAGAAATGACATCTCCAGTGAGTATATCCAAAATTTCCTGAATTATCACAACTTCCTCTGAAAATCAAACAAGCATCTCAAGGTATATTTTTGCTTCCCAAACCATTAATTTTGGGAGCCCCTCAAGGCTCACTCATGAGCCTTTAATTTTCTCCTTTTGTATTCATTTCAGAGCAATTGCTAGTTATATTACTTCAGCTTTCATATGAATATGGATTATTCTCAGATTTCTGATCTACAAAGAAGGTTTAAAAATACCTTTGCAAGATGTCACATCTTGTTTGTTCACATGCATGATCAGTTTAAGAATATCTAAATAATTTTTTCAATAAACAAAGAATTGAGTTAGAGTCAGCTACCTCAAACCTAGACTTGCTAACAAGTAATGATTCACTTTGGCCAAAATAATGTTAAGGAAAAGATAGATCAAATCTTTGAAGAAGTACCAACTGTGTATTCTTTTTTAAAGTATAGCAGAACCTTGATAAATTTTATTGATTGTTTAATTTCATCAGCAATCTGTTGCCTGATTTTTGATAACTTAATTTAAAATGTGGGGACAGAACTTATTTTGAGAATAATGAATAAGTAACACCAATTTTCTGTACATGGAATGAACTTAATGAAATAATGTGAAATGTTTCTTTTTTTGTGAAACCTGAAAAGTATATTTTCTAAATTTACTTCTAAATTTCTAAATTTAAATTTTTTGTCTTTGTTCTCTTTTTTTTTTTTTTTTTTTTTAGTCAAAGATGATTCAAATCACACTATAGGTGTGGAGTTTGGTTCAAAAATAATAAATGTAGGTGGAAAATATGTAAAATTACAGATATGGGATACAGCAGGACAAGAACGATTCAGGTATTTAAAACTTTTATTTAAAAGTGATTTTTTTTTCTTAGAATTAAAACTATTACTTTTCTTTTCCAATCTCTCACAAATATATAATCAGCTATATTCTTTGAATGCTTAGTTAACTTCCTTGAAACAAGTTTAGAAATTTCCACCTTAGAGAAACTATTTTAACTTTTAAAAAGTTCCTGGGGTGGAAATCGCAAAAATACTGAAGTTATTTGTCTTTTCTTTCTCCAGCTTATTTTAGATGAGGATGAGAAATGAGGGTTAAGTGACATGCCCAAGGTCACACAGGAAGTATCTGAAGTCAAATTTGTTCAAGAAGAGTCTTTTTGACACCAGGCCCGAGGTTTAGAGAGCATCTAATTCAAATTCCTTATTTAGCCCAAGTTCCATAGCTAGTAAATGTTGGAGCTCGGATTTTGAGGTCACAGCCTTTGACTCTGAATTCAGCCCTTTCCCCAGTGTTCCATGTTATTACTTTCCTAATTCAAATAAAGTTTTATTTGTTTTTATCATTAATCCTTTCTTCCTCTTTATTAGAGTCATTGTTTTCTTATTTCCTCTTTTTTCAAAACGTGAACAAAAACTTGGGAAAGGTGGGTTGTCAGTATTGAGACCATTAAGTTCATAGTTTCAAGAAGTATTGAGCCAGAAAATTCAGTTTTACAAAGTACTGTGAACATTTAAGCTAATTTTTAATTTTATTAAACAAAACTATGAATCAAATTATTTAATCAAGATACTGGTCTTGAAAGTGTTATTCCAAGTCTGTGGGTTTTTTGTTGGTTTTTTTATTTGTTTATTTTTTAGCCTCCACTAAAGTCCTATTCTAGTGTTTCATCATGACAAATGATCTTCATTATTGAAGATGTTAGTAAAATAAAATATAACTTTTCTCACTTGCTACCAAGCTGAGAAACTTTTTGAGTACAGATTCATTAACAAAATATTCAATGGTAGACTATATCTCTACTGTCTGAGGACCAGACTAGCCATGGTGGAATCTCCTCAGCAATGAGTTTTTCAGTCATAACCACTCTTAAAGACCACCTGTTAAGTTGTACTTGAGTTTTAGCCATCATCAATGAAGAGACACACTAATAAAACCACAGAATCTTGGAGCATTAAAGTAAGCTTTTAAAAAAAAAAAACTCAAATTTAATACATTATTTAAAGATGAAATATATTATTACTAAATAATTGCAACCTAATAGCTATAATTGTATTGCTGAAATTGGGACAGAGTATTTAAAAGTAATACTACTTATTTTTGGCTAACGAAACAATAGAAAATGGAAGTTTTCTAAAGTATTTCCAAGATAAATCTTTTAATATGGGTCAAATGATTTTAATCAAGAACATAACCAATACATTTGGTAAAAATGAATTAGATGAAAAAACATAATAATCCAAATGATTCTTTTCCCAGAAATCATTAATACATTAAAATACGACATCCTGGGGACTTACATTTTTGCCATAATGTAATGAAGACTTGTCAACTATAGATTATGGAATTTTTTAATGAAAATAATTTTAATCATTAAAAGAAAAGTTTTTTAATGTTGAAGATATTGTCATCATTCTTTGTAGCATCTAATTTCAGCAGATATTATTCTTTTATTTCTAGAATATTAATGTATTTTCCACTACTTAAAAGCATATCAAAAGTATCTTTTTTGGCATTTCCTGGCATATGTTTGCCTAAATAGTTATTTATATTAGTAGTTTATTAATCTATTGAGTTTTTTTTAAGTGTATTGTGTCATTTGTCATTGCTGAACTTACATGCCATATATATGTAATAATATACCATTTCTTCAAAATCTTTTTTGTATATTACCATAAAAATAACTAACCAGACTTTCTAAACTAATGTCCTTTACAAGTTTAATAAATATTTTATTTATAAGTTAAAAATGTCATATAAAAACAGTTATCAGAAAAATGTCTGTTTCCTTTTTTGGAGCCTATTGATAATCAGTCTTTTGATTTTCATATAAAGAGGCATAAGAAAATTTGAGAAGGGAGAGATAACATTCATCTGACATGATTTGTGGAAGGCTTTGTAGAGATGGAGATTTGTAGAGAAGTTTAAAGGAAGAGTACAATTTTAGGAGGCAGAGAGCTAAAGGGAGTATACCAGACATAAGAAATAGCCACCTTGCAGCTACTGAGACAAAATAAGATTGGTGGAGATTAGGGAACAACTAAGGTAGGAGAAGTCAAGAGATCCAGTAGAGTGAAATAAAAATGTAAAGGTAAGGTTGTTTAGAGCCAGCCGCATTTTATTAGATCTCAAAAACCAAAAAAAGAAATGTTTATTTTAACCCATAGGCAGTAAGGAACCAGTGAATATTTTTTGAGAAGAGAAAAATGGTGATACTTGTGTGATATGAAAGTTTATTTTTGACAATTGTTGTAAGTATGGGATTAGAGTGTGAAAAGATTAGAATTAGGAAGACCATCTGGGAAGCTATTATAATGGGCCAATTGAGAAGTGAGGGCCTTTAGAATAGTGGTAGCAAGGTGAGTATAAAGGAGAGAACAGACAAGACAGAAATTGTGCTGATAGAAAAGACAGGGACAATTGGATGTGACAAAAAGGGAAGAGTCCAAGACAACTCTAAGGTTCCAATCTTAGGTGATGAGGAAAAAGGTGTCACCAACCAAAATAAGGAAGGGATAAGAAACAGCTTTTAATAAAGGAATGATGGGTAATACTCCTGCTTGTTATTTAGTTTGTGTCTTTCCTTTTTGGAAAGTATTACAATTACAGGTAAGGGACTTTTCCCTCTCTCTTCTTGTAAAAACAGCTTGATTCTTATGACATGAAGAAATAATGGGTACAACATTTAGCCTATTTTTTATTGCCATAGCTCTGGTTATTTTAAGAGAAGCTTTGAATAAGACACTTTTTTCCTACTTTCTCACATCTCCATTTTCTATGGCTTCTGTACTCCAGTAGCACTATAAAAATTAGGAAAGATTTAATTTCCCTTCTACCTTAAATGGTATATGAAAGGTGGGAGAAGTCCCAAACTCCCTGCCTCTTTTGGGGCTTAGGTGTCTAGCAGTTAACGTGATTAGGAATTGTTTACAATATTCTGAACTATATTTTTTGCTGCATATCTCCTAAGGATTACACCTAACATCTAGCTCTTCACTTGATTCGAGTTGCTCGATCTTCCTAGTACAAATACTTTAATCACTAGCAGCTTTACTTGAATTTTTTTTTTTGGCTAAAGCAATTGGGGTTAAGTGACTTGCCCTAGCTGCCTTTTAATTTCTACACTAGCAAAATGAAAGCATTAAAAATGGATTGGATGTGAGGAAGAAGAGTCACAGATAATTCTGAGGTGTCGAGCCTAAATTAACTGAGATTGTGCTATCACCAAATAGAATTAGCCAAGATTGGAAAAGAAGAGGCTTTTGGGAGAAGATGGCCACTATTCTCAAATGTAATTTCTGGTTCTATATTGCTATGACTTCTGTGATGCCTGTGAATTACCAAATTCAGACATTGAATCAATCATTGGTTGTAACCAATAATATGAGCTTAAGGCTAATCAAATTTTGAAAGTCTACAATTTATGTCTCTGCTCGAAGTTAAGAAACTAATATTTCTTGCTCTTTGCCTAAGTACAATGTCTTCTGCTCATTTTAGAAGGAATTTTAATTGGTCTGACATAGTTTGTTCTTTTTTTTTTTTTTTTTTTTTTTTTAAATTTAATAGCCTTTTATTTACAGGATATATACATGGGTAACTTTACAGCATTAACAATTGCCAAACCTCTTGTTCCAATTTTTCACCTCTTACCCCCCCACCCCCTCCCCTAGATGGCAGGATGACCAGTAGATGTTAAATATATTAAAATATAACTTAGATACACAATAAGTATACATGACCAAAACATTATTTTGCTGTACAAAAAGAATCAGACTCTGAATTATTGTACAATTAGCTTGTGAAGGAAATCAAAAATGCAGGTGTGCATAAATATAGGGATTGGGAATTCAATGTAATGGTTTTTAGTCATCTCCCAGAGTTCTTTTTCTGGGTATAGCTAGTTCAGTTCATTACTGCTCCATTAGAAATGATTTGGTTGATCTTGTTGCTGAGGATGGCCTGATCCATCAGAACTGGTCATCATCTAGTATTGTTGTTGAAGTATATAATGATCTCCTGGTCCTGCTCATTTCACTCAGCATCAGTTTGTGTAAGTCTCTCCAGGCCTTTCTGAAATCATCCTGTTGGTCATTTCTTACAGAACAGTAATATTCCATAATTTTCCTATACCACAATTTATTCAGCCATTCTCCAACTGATGGACATCCATTCAGTTTCCAGTTTCTAGCCACTACAAAAAGGGCTGCCACAAACATTCGTGCACATACAGGTCCCTTTCCCTTCTTTATAATCTCTTTGGGATATAATCCCAGTAGTAACACTGCTGGATCAAAGGGTATGCACAGTTTGATAACTTTTTGAGCATAGTTCCAAACATAGTTTGTTCTTAACAAGAAAAACGTCTTGGTTATTATTAATAATTCTCATTATGATGTTTTAAAAATTGGCTTTATTTCCAGCACTTGCCATCATTAGAGTAAGGTTTCTTTCCCATTTTTCAAGGTATGCATTACTCTAGCTCTTTGTCTTCAAAGAACTTCAGAAGCTTAGATGTAGCTTCTTGAAATATCTAGCTACTTTGAAGTAGCTTTCTATTTCATAAACTACAGAGAATAGGGATGCTAATTAACTCTCCTAATGTAGATAACACATGCATTGATTCGCTTTTAGAAAACTTATAAGTGTTTTTGTAGTTTATATCTTTATAATTTATAGTTCTAGGGGTAAAAGGGATACTTTTTTCTTTCATTAGAAACATCTTATTTAGAAGAATGTAGTGAAAAGGAGGGAGAATAGAATAAATGGAGGGAAATATAGTTAGCAATAGTAATTGTAAAAGGAATTTCAAAGCTAGTTTCTGATAAGGCCTCATTTCTTAAATAGAGAAAACTGAGTCAAATTTAATTTAATTAAAAAAAAAAAAGAGCCATGCCTCAGTTGATAAAGAATCACGAAATATGATCTATGCCCAAAGGGCTGTAAATTATTGCATATCCTTTGACCTAACAATACCACTACTAGGCATGAATCCCAAAAGAGATTTTTTTTTTTTTTTTAAAAAAAGGAAAAGGACCTATATATACAAAAATGTTTATAGTGGCTCTCTTCTCAGGGCAAAAAATTGGAAATTTAGGGGATGCGCATCAAATTGGGAGAATGGCTGAATAAATTGCGGTATGTGATTATGATGGAATATTTGTGTTCTATGGGAAATAGTGAGCAGGATGCTCTCAGGAAAAAACCTTGGAAAGTCCTTTATGAACTCAAGAAAGTAATAGTAATGTTCTGGGATGATCAGCTGTATATTAAGTTTGCTATTCTCAGCAATACTCTGACTTCTCTGAGGGACTTATGATGAAAAATCCTACCCACACTCAGAGAAGGAACTGATTGTGTCTGAATACAGATTAAAGCATTCTCTGACTGTCTCTGTCTTTATCTCTGTTTCTCTTTCCCTCTCCCTCCCTTCCTCCTTCCTTCCCTCTCCTTCTCCCTTCCTCCTTCTCTCCTTTCCTCCCTCCCTCTCTCTTTTTACAGGGTGGGAGATCTATGTTTTCTTTGACAACATAACTTTTATGAAAATGTTTTGTATAACTTCACACATGGTTTCATAATAGGAGTTGGAGGTGGAGATAAGGGAAAGAATCAGGAACTCAAAAGTTTTTTTTTTTAAAGTAAAAATTTTGTTTTAAACATAACTAAGAGAAAATATTAAATTAATTGGTTAATTAATTAAAAAAGAAGAGTAGTGAAAAATCTTTTGAATCTGTTGATAAAGCCAATCTAATTTTTTCAGGTCTGTGACAAGAAGTTACTATAGAGGTGCAGCAGGAGCTCTATTGGTCTATGATATTACCAGGTAACACAAACTTTACTTATAGGAAAAGAAACTAGTCTTCATGTTCTGCTTCCTGTAGTCTGAAATTACGAATTTTTAGTTTAAGGAATTTGTGATTCTTTTTTTTTTTTTTTTCACTTCAATTTGCATGATTTGGAACTTAATAAGTATACTTGACTCTTCCTTTGGTAAGTTACATTACTTTTTGATATCTGTGCCTTCCTATGAAATATAACATTATTTCAGAATGCATGGTATTCCCTGAATTTCTATTCATAAAATGCATTTAGGTTCATATACATGTGCTTCTAGATGAGAAAAGTTGAACAATTTGTAAAATTCATTTCTTAACATGCTATTTTATGGTTTCCATAAGTGCTCAAAAAATTGACAAGTTATGCCTTATGAATGGTTTGCTAACAATAAATATCCTCCTTTGAGAGTCAATTTATTTAGAGTGCTTATAGAACAGAATGGGTACTTGATTGCTACAGGAAGTGGGTTCTTGTCATTCACTTCCCTCAATTTGCTTTCTGAGTAAGGCATGCTGCAATAAAACAATTAGTAATGTAGTTAAGACTCCTTACTTTTCAGTACCAATCAGAGAAGGTAGTATACCTGCCCAAATAACTCTACTTAAAAGGAGACAATTAAATATGATTGTTTAAATTAATTTTTAGCATAGAATTGATGACTTGTATGGAATTTTTTGGCCCAGACTGGACTTATATTAGCATATTGGCAAAAAAAAGCATTGAAATGAGAAGAAATCAGATCCTTAATGCTAAAAGGATCAGTTGCATTAATTGATACAAAAATCTTCTTGGGTGTTTTAATTTTTCTTAAATTTCCAGTCTTTCTTTAAATCTATTAACTTATGAACCAAATTCTCCCCTTAGATGCACAACTTCTTATTGTTTTATATTATTCTTAATAATGATTGAAACTGGTTAGTGATGACAAAATGTCAACATATCAGATTTTCTTTTTCCTTTTTGTTTTAACAAATTCCTGTTATGGTTCCTGATTGTTTTGGGGATATTGTTGTGATAAGAATATTGAATAACTAAAACATTTCTAAATGAATAAACATTTTTTAAAATTTTTAATAATTTGCTTGATTTAAACATTTAATAGTTTGATTTAAATTAAATTATATTTTACAGACTGTATGTATTTTATCATCTTATATCTTGCAGCCGAGAAACCTATAATGCACTTACTAATTGGTTGACAGATGCAAGAATGCTAGCAAGTCAAAATATTGTCATAATACTCTGTGGGAACAAAAAAGATCTAGATGCAGATCGTGAAGTTACTTTCTTAGAAGCTTCCAGGTTTGCCCAAGAAAATGGTAGGGGAACTATTAAATCTCATTTCATTGCCATGTTATATTTTTTATTAATATGATATTTTTGAATATACTTGAATTATTTTTATTATATTTTAATTGTGATAAGTTTTTACTATATTATTGAAAATGTAAGAAAAGGAAACAAGGTTCCTGATTCCAGTGCTTTACTGCATAGTATCAGAATCTAAAAGAAACTCATTAACAACTAGGAGGATGGGAAAAGGGAAATGCTCAACCAGCCTAAGTGTATTGCTGTTTGTGAATAAATCTAACTAAGTATTTGATGAGAAGATAATAATATAGAATGAGAAAGGATATCTTGGGTTTGGATATTCTGAGCCGAGTTTGAATGTTGAGATAGGGTTAAAGCTGATTTGCACCTACAATAAGTCTGACGTTGATTCATATGGTGAGCCCCCCAAGAGGGGGCTATCACCAGACTACCTACCTAAGGAAGGGTAAACTGGCTCAGATATAGAATGGAGCAGGTCAAAGCTTTCATCCCCGTCATCAGGGAGTTGGACCTCTGGGTGGTCTCTCTGTACTTCCAGCCTGCGAGAGATAGGAAGCCCTAGTCTTAAAAACAGACAAAAATTCTAAGCTCTGGAGATAGAAATGGAAAAGACAGTTCCTGCTCTTAAGGAGTTCATATTCTAATAGGGAAAGGCAACATACAAGAAGGGATGTCAGCTGTAAATCAAATGAGAGGGCCCTATGATCTTTTATGGTACAGCAGCAAAACAGGTGATAATGCATCTTCCTCATTGTTATTTTCAGTAATAAACTATATCCATTCCTGGTGCTAAACCGTTAAACAGGAACTTCATTAGCTTTCTTTTTTTGTCTTTAGTAGTTGTGGCTGTTGAGAAGGCAGGAATTGAAACCCAGACTGAAGCTGCTATTTTGTCACATCTCCAAAAGGGTTAATTTCCTGGATGATAGTTGTAGGACATGGGACTGGAAAGGCAGCCAATGGTCTGGGGGACAGCTATTTCCAAGTCTCTTTGACATATCTGCTGGTCCCTGGCAATTAATCACCAAATGATATTGGTAGTGACAAGAATGATGTTCTCAACAAAGGCTGTTCTCAGTGGTAGCTGCACAAGGATGGCGGCCTGTTTTTCCCAAGTTTCTTGTACTAGGGTACTAGACTTTCTCCATTGAGATTTAAAGGGAGGTGGTAATCAAGGTGGTGATTATATAACCTTCCCTGACAAGGTTAAGAAAAGAACAGGAAGGAACAAGAGAAGAAGAATCAGATGTCCAACCTAGCCCTCTTAGATCTGGATCCTATACACTGGTTTATAACAAGGATATGGCTGCACATCCCTTCCTGAAACCCTTTAATATTTGAGTTGTGAAATATATTCTACATCACTGAAGTAAATATTTAAACCAGTGGTGACTGACTGATGAATGAAGAAGGAAAAAAATCTCACTCTCCTCAACCACTAAGTTAGGTGCTAGATTATCTAGCCTGACAATATATAGGATCTTTATCAGAAAGTATAGGGATATATGAAGCAGGTTGATGATGATAAATAATAAAGTAAAAAGTAAAGCAGTATAGGATAATGGTAGGTTTGTTTGCTTTATTTCTTACCTAATTGAAGTCATAGGATGATAGCTTGAGAAGTGGAAGAGATCTTAGAAATTAGCCCAGCTCCATCTTGCAGATAAGAAAACAAGGTCACACTAGGTAGTAAAATGGCAGAGTAAACATTTAAATCTAGATCCTTTGACTCCAAATCCATTAATGGTTTTCAGTATACCAAGAATGACTTTTGGCACTCTACTGACTACAAATAGAATAAGTGAATACCATGTTTGAAACAACCATTAATGGTGAGATAAGGAATCTATGAAAACTATAACTTGAGAAATAAAAACTGTTGTACTATATGTACTAACTCTCTATTTTCAGTATTTTCTTATACAAGACCTAAAAGAAAAATAAGTTTATTATTAAAATTATTTGATAATTTGGGCCATGTTGTTGCTTACTTCAGGTGAACTAGATTGTGAAATTAGTATAATTTGTTGGTTAATTTTGTCACCAAATTCTAATGTGCTAACCAAAGGTGATAGGGATTTCTTTTTTATTATATTCACAATACAACAGCAAAAAAAAATTGCACTAAAATATTTTTATGCTTGGATAATTTTAAGTATTAAGTCAGAAATTACCTTTCTGTTGTTCTTTTTAAGAGTATATCATACCTATTTGATAGTAGCTCAGCGAGTACCATTATTCTAATTTAGAGCTTGTATTTTGTTTTTGTTACATCAAATATAGAGCTTATGTTTTTGGAAACAAGTGCACTAACAGGGGAGAATGTAGAAGAAGCCTTTGTTCAGTGTGCAAGAAAAATACTCAATAAAATTGAATCAGGTAAAAAATGTTCTGTTAATATTGTTTGACAAATTTTGCTCTATAACTCTTCTCTTACAAAGTTATATATTATGTAGACATGTTATGTGTATATAAAATATATATACATCATATATATTTATATAATATGAAAGCTATGAAAGCATTGCTTATCAATATTTTCAGGAGAAATTTAGGCAAACTGTACTCACCTAGGATGTTAAAGAAAAATTGATATTAGTTAGTTAAATGTATAGGATTTTGATCCTAATTCCTTTTTTGTTCTTATAATAGGTGCTTTAACTTTCAGCTGTGGTAAAGAGGAAATAAGCCCCCTCAATTGTGGAGAAAAGTAATAGCATTATACTACCCATCTCCACATAGATGATAGAGTCAGGATATGAAATGAAATATGTTTTGGACATGACTAATAGAGACATTTGTTCATTTGACTATGCAGATATCTGTTATAAGGGTTTTTTTTAAATAGGTAATAGGGAGATAGAAAATAAAAATGATAAAATTTTACTTTCTAAGTTTCTTTAACTTTAAAATTTTAAAAATAAAATATTGGCATTGTAAGTCACAAAAATCTTTGGGGTTTTGTTTTTTGGATTGGTTGGTTGTTGGGTTTTTGGGTTTTTTGTTTGTTTGTTTGTTTTTTCTTTTGTTTTTTTACTTCAGAGCTTTCCCTATACTTGTTGGATAGAAGAAGAAAATAACTTGGTATATTCTTCTCTCAATCAGGACTGATTCTATTAAAACTAGTTAAAATTGGTTAACTCTATTAAAAACTATTCTATTAAATTATATGGCAGTTTTATGTCAGGGAACAATTTCAGGAAAATCATTTTGTGATAGTCAAGGAGTTGCACATTATATATGATGAAAGCTGTTTCTAACTGGGAGGCCATGCTTGTATATATGTGTGAATGTGAATGTGTGTGGCTGAGTATAGATGTAGATAGATAAAGATACAGATAGATATATATCATATTAGGTCTAACTTCTGACCTATGAGGCTACTCTACCTGTATTGTAGACTTAACTTATTGATCATTATTTATTGCTTCATTCAAATCAAACTAAAAATAATTCAGATTTAGCCTACTGAATCTGTATTCATTTTCCATAAAACAATGATCTATTTTAAACTGGTACTTTTGAATAGATGTCCTATTCAACCTTTGTAATTAAAACTACCCATATTTGTCCATTCAGCTTTTGTAATTAAATTTTAAAACCAGAAATTTTATCTGGAGTTAGTGGTATTAGTGTATACATGTAATTTTAATCTTAGTCATTCATACTATAAAAATAAGCACTTATATTAGTTTAATGCTAAATGACTTTGAACACATAATATGAAATTTTGTATAGGATATTTTATTGCTTTACTATTCTTAGATCATATCAGTTTGTTATTTTATAAGATATCTTTGAAAATTAATTCCTTTTGGATGATTAAATAGAATCTTAATATCATCTTTGTATATAAATATGTAAAGAGAAAATCCGGGGTTCTTAACTGTTATTGATAATATGTTAAGTGAATAAGTCATTACAGAAACATAATTAGTGTTATTTCTTTTATGTCAGAGACTTTGCTTTATCAAAATCATTCTCTTTCTCCTCCCTTCCTCTTTCTTTCTTCTCAGTCTGTCTCCATTTCTCCTTGCTTTCCTTCTCTCTTCTCTTTGACCCCTGTCTAATCAATTGCCACAGAATCCTATTGGTTTAGTTTCCACAGTAATTTTTATATTGGCACTTTTTTCCATACCCAGTGTCAATACCATAAGTATTTCAAGACCAAATTACTTTTCGTCTGGTTTTTTGCAGTTGTAATTGCAATTGCAATTAACTGGTTTCTTTGCCCCCAGTTCCTTCCCTGTCCAATCCATCCTTGTTATAGGATGTATAATCCTATACCAATGTAATCTTTTTAATATACAGATTTCATAATTTCAGCTTCCTCAAAAATCTTCAATAGCTCTCCATTGACTAGGAAACAAAATAGAGACTTCTTAAAAACTAGCATTCAAAGTATTCCACGAGTTGTCTCCAATTTTCTCTTCCAGTGTTATTTCAAAGTAGCACTCTAGCAAAATTGGACCACTTGTCAGTTTTTAATTTCATTCTACCCCCTCCCACCACCATAGGTTTCTACATATTACTTCCCATGCTTGGAATGCGCTCCCCTCACATCTCTGCCCATTGAAATCTTTCTATTTTTTTCATAGCCTAGATTAAATAATACCCTTTCTAAGAAATCTTTCTTAAATTATTCTCCCATCTCCCCAAGCTAGAAAGAATTCCTTCCTCCTGAACTCTTTTATGCCATTATGTTTGATCCTGCTCCTAAGCATTTAGTAATATTCTAATTTGTATAATAATTATTTGTGTACATGGTTTCTCCCAATTCTTCATAGTTTATAGAAAGTATATGAGGGATTGTGTTGCTTTATCACCTTTGAATCTGCAAGATTAAAATACGATAGATTGAATTTTAAAAGATTTTTCAAACAAATATTGGTTGATCCTCAGGTGAACTGGATCCAGAAAGAATGGGCTCAGGTATTCAGTATGGAGATGCTGCCTTAAGACAGCTCAGATCACCACGTCGTGCACAAGCCCAAAGTGCTCAAGAGTGTGGCTGTTAAAATTTTTGACAATATAGAAAACTAAGGTAAGCTTTGGCAAGAAAATAACTTTATTCATTCTTTTGAATGCTATATATCTCTACGTAGTTGACTGCTTATGAGCGTGTTATGACTTCTACAGCTAAAATGTGAAAAAGAAGTCACATAGTAGAGAGCTTAGAGAATCTCACCTCTGCCACTCAACTGCATTCAGCCAATCTTTTCACCTGTTTCTGCCTCAACTTCCTTAGCTATTAAATGAGATGGTTAAACTAAGTAACCTCCAAGGTTTCTTCCAGCTCTGTTTCTGTGATCTTGTGCTCCTATTCTGGTAGAAATATATCTTAAATGTGTGGGAAGTTTATTTGCCTGTTTATTTCTATTTCCCCAAATTAAAAAAAGGTGGGGGGGGGGAGGGGGGGGCGGAGGGAGGAGGGAGATCTTCCCTGATGCTTTGTCCTAGAAACTTACCATTAACATTTTATATTTTTAAAAATAAGCATTTTTAAACATTTTTGATTTACATACCATACAAAAACTTTGGGTTTTTTTATGATTTTCACTAAATAGTGAATCTTATGTTTTAATTTCAAGTCATAAATTGTTCTGAAAAATCTATTTAAGCCAATTGATATCTTTATCGTAAAACACAAATTTATTTTATGTCTCATGGCCTAATGAAAATCTGATAAGATCAAATATCTTCAGCAAAAAGAAACCTAGTGTGTATAGTCTTAAATGGAAATCACATAATTTTTTTATCAAAAGCTTTCCCTTTTTTCTTTCCTATTGTCCACAAACAGTTTCTACATATTTAGTTCTTGCTATGGGACACATGCTAACCAAAATCTGTTTTAAATGCATAGTCATGATTTGTTTTGTTCTTAATGTTTTCTAGCTCTATATACAAATGATATTTGGGAAGCAACTGATGAAGCTTCAAGGTTCTGCCGTTTTTATCACGATCTTTCCACTCTGTGTCTGAAGTAGACCATTGCTGGGGGAAAAATAAAAGTACTTCAAGGTGTTATGCAAGATAGTCAATATGGCACAGCAGATTATATAATAAATCTAATTCAATGGACAATACAATTAGATGTATACATAGATGTAAAAATTTTCTGTTCTACATTTTCCCTTTCACTTTTCATTTAAACATTGCTGTATCCTGCCTGTATATACTGTAGTGCAGTAAGTTTCCAAAGCATGGTATATGATGTACGATATAATAGAATGTTGCACTAAATGCAGTTTAATATTTTTTTTAATCATATGAGCTAAAATTTGTTAATTGTGAGGAGTGCTTTTTATCATCATGTTTGTGTTGTATTGCACATTTGGTTATATTTATGACCTGAAATACAAGCTATTGGCATTAATGGCCAGTGCATTTCCTATTTAATTTTTTTGCCACATGCTACACAATGTTTACGTGATTTACACTTGAAATACGAGGTCATTACTTTAAAGTTCACTAATATAAGACAATAAAATTGGAAAATGATTTTTCCATTGAAAATGTACTTGTACAGGTTTCTGTTGGTTTTTGAAGTATTTTCCACTTAGCCAAACAAAAATATCATACTCCTTTGAACTCTTCATTTATGTTTCCAGACTGCTCTTTTTTTTTCCATCTAGCTTAATGACTAAAATCTGGATCATTTTCTTGGTTTGGGGGTTGGTTGGTTTGTTTAATTAACACCATAGCATCAGTGTCCCTACTTTGTTATGTTATTATGTCTTTATAAAACTATTACACTGGGCTACTTTGAAGAAATTTTTAGAGTTTCCCCAGATATTTAAGCTTACATTCTTCTATTTTTTTTCTCTCATGGCATGCATTTAAAATCATAGTGAATGGTATATGATAGTTATCTGTGTATCTCAGGTATGAGTCAAAAACTACATCATACAAACATACATGAGTTCAAGCTAAGATGCCTTATTGCAATTATCACATTTCTGTAGTTTTTATCCATAGTATTATCAAAGTGTAAATTATATTTTTATTTTCAAAAAAATAATTGTTCTAACATTTTAATATATCATAATTTTAAAGGAATCTGCATATATATGTTTATATAGGTATATATTCATTGGAATATTTCTTTATAGTTAAATGGAATATTATTTAAATCTGGTACTAAAGTACAAAAAAGCATTCGTCTTATATACTTCTTGTTCTTTCCTTCTCAGGTGACTTTTCCTTCTTGTTAAGTTATTGATAGTAGCCACTCAGTTAATCTCATTTGATCTTTCTTTAAGTCATCCACATGCTGATTTAATAAGGAATAGAGATTGAGGATGTTTAGTTTAACAAAGCAGTAGTGTAGGGAAGTGAAGGAATCAGTGTGTATTTTTTTAGGCATTTTTGCTTTTAGTGCCTTCATAATCTTGTTTTGAAAAATCCATAAGCTGAATGAGATTCTCAGTTTAATATGTTCCTTGACAATTTAAATGAAATAAATTTCACTTAAAAGTATTCTTTTCCTTTCACCCCTCACTTTTAAAGGATCTGTCAACTTGGATTCACTAATTTTTAGATAGCTTTTTGCATGGAATTATAAATGTATTTGACAAGATCGTATGTGGGGGGAAGGGGAACAAGAGCTTTTTTAGTTTTGATTAAACTTACAACTTTGGGGTGGAAAGTAGACTGTATTTGCTAAACCTTGGCTACCACGTGCCTCATTGCAACAATAAAAGTTTCTAGCAAACTAAGCTTAGGGTGATTTTCATTAAGAACTTTTGCTACTGAGAAGCAGGAATAGGAGAGAGAAATTGTTCTGAGTTTCTTTATTCCAGTTATTGAATACTGGTTATGAAACTGTCAAGAAGCATTTGCTTCTGGATTATTTAAATGGTAGCAGGATTAAAATTTTAGAATTCTTGGGAAAAAATTTCTGAGATCTGTTTGGAATTTGAATTGTGGATTAATTTTTAAATTTTACTTTTTCATTGTTAAATTAATCTTAATACAGGAATCTTAGAATTTTGCTTCAAAGAAATGTATAGTTGTCATGGAGGATAAATTTGGACTCTTAGAAACCTTGCTAAGAAACCAATATTTTCATATAATGGTATTCCAGCATTCAAATGATGGAATTAGAAACTCAGATGATGTACTTCATACAGCAGTATACTGCATCTATTTTCTGTCTAGGTCAAAAGATTCATGTGAATTCTGGACTCATTCTATATCGAGTTATTTTTTTTTTTGCTAATGTAACTATTCTCATAAACAGCTAAATGTTATCCTTTGTTACTCTGTAACCTTTCCATTGGATTAATATCTAGTGAAGGAATTCATGCCAATAGTGGTCCTGCCACAATTACAATGAAGCACTAAACATCCTCCCTCTAAGGCTAGAAAACACTGCTCAGTGATGTAAATGTAGATAGGAAAATTTTCTAATAAAACTAAGAACTAAAATACTTCTCCTCCCTTATCTTGCTATTAAAAAAGGCTAATTTTTCAATCACAGAACTGAAGGAAAATTTGTCTTTTTAAAAAGTAAGACATTAGTATTGATGGCCCAGTAATTTAATAATGGCATTTCATGAAAACCTACATGGTTCAAATGTTTTGTATTTTTAAGGCATTTACATTCTTAGTGAATGCCATTTTTGCTTAATTTTCCCTTGACCCCTGTATAATAAGTAATAACTTAATTGTTAGAATGTTTTCTTGTGTTTCTTGTCTCTTGTAATTACTATATTGTATTTTATTTATAAAGGAATTTTGTAATGGTATGCATGTATCTTGAATATGTGCTTATTCAGCCAGTTTTAAGGCAAGAGTTCAGTCATATCATAAACTCATTAGATTCACCAGAATTTGGTCAGATTCTAGGATTACTACTATATGGATACTCATAATGTAGTTTATTATTTTCCAGGCTTAAATGTACAAATGATTCCTCTTTATTCTGATCTACACTAAAACATTTGTGGAGAACATGCCATATTTTTCAGTCCTAGAAAGCTTTTATGAATTTTGAATAGTACTGGAACAGTAATTCATATACTTTGTACTGGACCCACTGCAAGAAAAACAGAACATCTGAGGCATCTTAAGCGTTTCCACTGAGTTTAAAAAAAAAAAAGAAAAAAGTCTTCTTTTTTAAGGTAGGCACCAAGAAAGATATCACGAGAGCCACATTTCACCCAAATAATAGAGACGCCTTTTGTTAATAATTTCAGTTTATCTTCTTTCCACAAGTTAAGGTTCTGAGATATAAAGTTGGTATTTGCAGTTAGAATATCTTATAAGAGGGAGGAAATCAAGCTGTTCATTTAATTAGTTCAGTGCTCCAAATAGTCTGAGAAGTTAGTTAGATCCAAAAAGTTTGATTCTTCACTTGGCAATTTTCATATCATCATTTAAAGAGAACTGATAAAATAAAAAAATTGCATCTGCTTATAGCCCCAAATCATTTTAAAAATATCTTATTGCTGTCTTTTCCTTCATATCACCTTGAGTACTTCCATTAATGGAGAATTCACTACCTCACACAGAAACCTGCCTCCCCTTTCTTTAAGGAGCTTCTGTTTACCCTTAGATTAGGGTTTTTAACACTTAGAATGAAGTTTCATATAAAATATGAAATGAGGTACTTAATTTCACATTTATACATTTTAAATTTATTTTTAATTGGGCCATATCTATGATGCTATCAATATAAGAAGCTCTGTGTGGGATACTTGACCACTTTCCTGACCAGGCCTGAGAGACTCTGTGACTTGCCCAGGGTCTCATAACTAATGTACCAAAGGTACTAAAGTACCAAGACCAGCTCCCTGTCCACCACACATCTGTTGGATTTTAATTGAATCATATGCACCATCCTGAGAGTTTATGGCACTTTTTGAATGATATTAATCCAGATCTCAAATGAAGGATATTTTATACCTTGTTGGAAATGACGGGCCTTCTTGAGACAGAGGCCAAAAATGTCACTGACATCATAGGATTTAGAGCTGGAAGTGACCATAGAGGTATTGGAGCTCAACTACCAATGGTTAAAGAAAGATGAGGGAACTGAAGTGCACAGAAGTTAATTGACTTTGGTAAAGTTCTAAAGCTTGCTTCCAGACTAGACTACCTTAAAGATCATCTTATTTAGGTTCTGTGGAATTTGTTTTGTTAATGTTTCCCAGGTGTTCATGCCAGGCATGCGTTTGACACATTTCATCTCATTTAATCCCTTCATTGTATAAATGAGGAAACTGATACCCAGACAAGTGAAATGACTTCTACCAAAGTCAAAGAGCTTGTTCTCATGTCCCCTGGGCTAGATCCAGGCACAAGGACTCACTATCCAGAACTCTGAGCATATACTAGATTGTCTGTACCACATCAGAGGGATACTGCCTCTTCAAGCTACCACAAGGAAAGTCAAATGAGCACTTTCTTACTCATATTCTGATGAAATTTTCACTAATTTTTAAAAATAAAATCAAGTCAATCACGTTTTTTTAATCATTCTTTTCAGCTTTGACCCATATGCAGTCATAATTGTTCTTTTACCTTTAAAGCAATCTTAGTTTGAGAATCTTCATGGTTATGAAAGATAGAAACCTTTTTCAATTCAGTAACTCTTCTAGCAAGTTTCTGACCCAATATGAAAGTATAAACATCCTTTTTTCCAGATTGTTTGGTTTTTTTTATTCTTATAAAACAATTATTCATTATTCTTTTAACATGGAAGTTTATGGATAGATCAACTGAAGATAATTATCTTTTAGGTTCTGAATAAACCAAATCATTTTAAAGGTTTTTAAATTAGCTTCTAGTTTCAAAATTATCTCTAATTGACATGCCAAAGCCATCATAGGCAGTTGTGTAGGTATCAACTTAAAAAAAAAAAAAAAAAAAGCTGGTTGTTTTTAAAAGAATTTTAAGAGTGATTCATTAACTAGTCTTACACACTGGAATTTGTATATAAACCATTTGTCTCACACACAAAGACACATACATGCACGCTACATTAAATGTATTAACTTGGGCGACAATACTCTTGTATGATGTCTTGCCAATAAAGGTATTGCTATGGACTGATTCCTGCTTGTACTACTTTGTCACCCCAAGCTTTAAGGGGGGAGGAGGGAAAGATGGTAGGAATTGTCATGTTTACCCTTTGAATACAAAGAAAATTTACATTATAATAAATTTTTTAAATTTTAAGTTTTTTAGAAACTTCGCACTATCTCAAAAGGCTTTTTTTCTTGCCCCTATCAAATTGTATTCTTAGGATTATAAATCTAGAATTAGGAGGACCTCTGACACTTGGCCCACTCATTTTATAGATAAGGAAACTGAAGCCAAAATACAAAGGAAGCCTCAGAGATGGGATTTGAATTCAGGACCTCTTGACTGCAAACCCCTATCCCCTATCTTTTGAGCACACAGCTACTAACTATTTTCATTTTTAAAGTTTAAAAGCATTTATTTAGCAACTTCAGTTTAATTTTTAATAGTACTAAAGAACAGTGATTGATAGAGAAAAAGACAAGCATGCTGCTGAGGTCCATTGCTAGAAGCTAAGCAATGTAGTCAATGCTTAAAACTGTAGAACCATTTATTCTTCTCATTGAAGAAAAGACCTCATGGTTTAACTAGAGAATCCCAAGGGAGCATCAAAGGAATATATTACCATTATTATCAAGGGAAGGAATATTCTTGGGTATTCGTTTTGGAATACGTATTCTCCAAAGTGGGGAAGCAACTAAATCTTTTTTCAACTAGGGAAATATATTAAGCTCTCTTCCCCCTTGCCAACACATTCACATTGGACCTAGTATGGATAACTCTTGAGAGTAATATAATCAGAGATTCTGGGTCACAAGACACAATGGACTTGAAGTCATGAAAGGAAGGAGTCTGTTTTCAGGGTTTGGGTCATCATTGCACTAAGCGTCCTCACACTTAATGGTTTCATTGGATCTTGAGTTTAAATAATTCAAGACCCTTTTAGGCCAAAAGGAAGCCCTAACAGTTTTGTTTATTAGGTAGTTAGGGCCAAACAACATATATTTATGTCCTGACAGCTTGGCTATTTGGAAAAAAAATAATATACTTAATATGAAAGAAATGCTTTATTTCATTCTTAACCATAATTGACGTGTGTATACCTATTGGGCACTGTGCACAGTTTCTCAAAGCTTAGAATACCACCATCCTCATTTGCTGTTCTACATTAGATTTTCATATGGTACTTTTTAAAGCAGCCCCATTTAGCAAAGCTACAACTTCACAAATGAGAAAGTCCAAGAAGTTAATAGCCTAGGCAAAAGTGCAAGAAAACAAAAATAAATGAAACATTTGAGAATGTGGAATGTAGCATGATCTAATATTGAAGCTATGAACTACTTAAGAGTTAGTAGTTCACATTCAGCTGCCAAGAATAATTTGGGAAGTGAAGCACTAAACTCTTGCTAGGAGACAGAAGCCTATATTTAATCCATGCTTCAGGGCAGTTTAGATATTCTGTAGAGAGATGTATAGGTGAAGCTCCTTGGTTTTCCATGGGCAGGAAGGTATTAAATTAGTGAAGAAACAGGAAGCTTTGACTGGCAGTTTTCAAATGTAAATGATAGAAATGTAGGGGGTTTTAGAAAAGGATTAGGTCAAAAGGGAAGGGATTCACAACCACTCCGTGGTTTCAGTTTCAACTACAAAAAGGATAGCGGCACCTACATCACAAAATTGTTATGAAGACCAAATGAAATAAAATGTAAAAGGCTCTTTACAAACTTTAAAGCAGTAAATAAATGAAAATTACCATTATCATCATGATCATTACTATTACTGTTAACAAAACAGGAGGAAGAAAAGTGTCTAGGGCTGATTGTTGGAAGAGAAAGACTAAGCTTGAAACACCTACATTTTTAAAGACCATGACGTCAACCTTAAAGATAAACATATCTGGCTTTTGATATATTCAGTTTAATTTTAGAGACTATGATAGCACCTGCAGTAAACTGTGTAACTAGATATTGTACATAATAGATTTCTACTTTCATCATGTGGAGGAAAGTATGTTTTGTTATGACTCAGTTAAAAGGAGCATGTTTTATGTAGAGCAAGATGGCACAGGACCTTATTTCCCTTTAGTTCTCATATAGCTTAGATTGTTCTAAAGAATGAGGACCAAATAGCTAATGTATGTATGTTCTGTTTTTCATGATATACTGTAAGAATATCCATATAACACCCTTCTTGTTCAGGAAGGCAATCTCAGATATGCAATCACTCAATTGGAAAAAAATAAAAGTAACCCTTCATTGACAAATTGCTACTATATGTATTATAGCAAATATGCTAATAATGCAAAATTGTGGTGGAAGTGAATTCTGCAAAATGAATTATTTCAAAAGAGGTAATACCAAAGGGAGAAAGGTGATTCAAGCAAAATTCACTTGTGAAAATCTCATTTCATTGGGAGGGGAGGGGGGTGTTACAAAATAAAGTGGTGAGGGAGTTAATAAGGATGTCCTAGTGGCAAAAGTATATTTTGTTTGAACTTTTCACCACCTCCAACAGTTTAGAACATTCAAGTATAGGAATTCCCCTTTTCTACCTTTTGTCAATTTGAGAATCCCAAATAGAATACATATAGTTTTTTAATTTTTAAGATTATACTTGGGCATTTTTTACATATTTCCATATGAATCATGTTGGGAGAGAAAAATCAGAACAAAGGGCAAAAACCATGAGGAGGAAAAAAAGGTGCAAATAGTGTATATTGATTCATATTCTGTAGATCTCTCCCTGGATGTAGGTGGTTTCATTTTTTGGTTTTTTATTTATTTTTAAATACACATTGCTTTATAAATCATTTTGGAAGAGAAAAATCAAGAGCAAGAGAGAAAAATCATGGGAGAGAGAAAAAAATAGTAGTGAACCTTCTGTCTCCATAGTTCTTTTTCTGAATGCAGCTGGCATTTTCTGTTCAAAGTCTATTGGGAATGCTTTTGGATCACTGAACCACTGAGAAGAACTAAGTCTTTCATAACTGATCACACATTCTTGTTATTGTGTACAATGTATTCTGCTTGTTTTGCTCAGCATCAGTTCTAAAACCAGCTTGTTCATTTTTTATAGAACAATAATATTCCATTACCTTCATGTACCACAACTTGTTCAGCCATTCCCCAGTTGGACATCTACTCATTTTCCAATTCTTTGCCACCACAAAAAGAACTGCTACAAATATTTTTGCATATGTGGGTCTTTTTCCCTCCCTTATGATCTCCTTGTGATACAGGCCCAGTAGTGGCAGTTAGTGCAAAGGGTGTGCCGTGTTTTAGCCCTTTGGGCATAGTTCTAGATTGCTCTCCAGAATGGTTGGATCACTTCACAACTCCACCAATGCTGCATCAGGGTCCCAGTTTTCCCACATCCCCAACATTCATTATCTTTTCCTGTCATCTTAGCCAATCTGAGAGGTGTGAGGTGGTACACCTCAGAGTTGTTTTAATTTTCATTTCTCTAATCAATAGCGACTTAAGAGCATTTTTTCATATGACTATAGATGACTTAATTTCATCATCTGAAAATTGTCTGCTCATATCTTTTGATCATTTATCTATTGAGGAATGACTTGTATTCTTATAAATTTGACACAATTCTTTATATATTTTAGAAATGAGACCTTCAGAAACACTGGCTATAAAGATTAAGGGGGCAGACAGAGGGAAGTATCATATACATGGATTGAGAGTGCAGTTGGGAGACTGATGTGATATCAAAGAAAAAGACATTAAGGGTGGAAAAAGAGGAAAGAGGAGGTATAATGGGACTGTTTGATCACATGAAGAGGCTTAAAAGACCTTATTACAAAGAAGGGAGGAGGATGAGCATTGTCTGAAGCTTGATCCCATCAGTTTGGGCTCTAAGAGGGAATAATAATCATTCAGTTGGGTATAGAAATTTCCCCAACCCCATAAAGAAATAGAAAGAGAAAAGAAAAGAGGGAGGGAGCAGGACAGAAGAGAGGGGAGAAACAATTAGGGAAAAAAGAGAAAGAGGAAAGGAATAAGAAGATAAGGTAGTGGATGATGTGGGTTAAAAACCACTAAGGACAGTGTAGAAAGAAAGAACAAAACTATACAGGAGAAAATAGGATGGAGGGAAATAGAGAACTGGGTAATCATAATTGAATGTAAATAGGATAAACTCTCCCATAAAACAGAAGCAAATAGAGTGGATTAAAAAACAGAATCCTACAATATGTTGTTTACAAGAAACACATTTGACACAGATGCATAGAGTAAAAGTAAAAGGCTGGAACAAAATTTATTATGCTTCTGCTGAAGTAAAAGCAGGAATAGCAATTCTCAATATAAAGCAAAAGTAAAAATAGATGTTATTAAAAGAGATAAGGAAGGAAAGTACATTTTGATAAAAGATAATGTAAAAAAATGAGGTAACAATACTAAATGTTTATGCATCAAGTGGTAGAGCACTCAAATTCCTAGAAAAGATGTTAAGCCAGTAACAAGATGAAATAACAGAACTATACTAGTACGGGACCTTCAACTTTCCCCTCTCAGAATCAGACAAATATAACCACAAAATAAACCTAGGGAGGTTAAGAGAGTCCTAGAAAACCTAGATATAATAGATCTCTGGAGAAAATTGAATAGGGACAGAAAGCAATACACCTTTTTTCTTGGCAATACATGGCACCTACACAAAAATTGATCATTAGGGCATAAAATCCTCACAATCAAATGCAGAAATTCTGATAGAAATAGTAAATGCTTCTTTTTCAGACCATGATGCAATAAAAATTATTTTCAATAAAGAGGCAGGGAAAGATAAATTAATCTAATTCTAAATGAGTAGGTTAATAAATCACAAAAAACATAATTTCCTCCAAAAGAATGACAATAATGAGACAAGATACCAAAATCTGTAGGATGCAACCAAAGCGGTTCTTAGGGGAAATTTTATATTTTTAAATAGCTATATGAATAAAAAAGATCAATGAATTGTGCATGCAACTAAAAAGGCTAGAAAAAAATTAATCTCCTCCCCCCTCCCCGTTGAATACCAAATAAGAAATTCTGAAACTCAAAGGAGAGATTAATAAAATAGAAAACATTTAACTAATAAAACTTAAAAGTTGGTTTTATGAAAAGGAACACAGACTCAGAGGGTGCAACTGGAGTTTAATAAGAGGATTGATTGAGAAAGTAGAAATATTTAGCCAGGTTGCAGGTGGGATTTGGTACATCCCTACATCCCTCTCCACACCTCTTTTCCTTGTCCTCTGCCTGTTTCTGCAGGTTCCCTTCTATTCTAGACCATTGTGCTCCTCTTTCCTTAACATTCCTCCCCACTACTCTTCTGGCACATGATCTCTGGCAATGTTTAGCAGATCTTGGAGAAGATATATTCTAATTATATCTCCTATTAGAGTGGAGGGTATGAGAGATTTTTTCCTTGACAATTCATTTCCCAATAGATTACCATTTTCAAACCACCCAAAGTTGTACTTGCACCAATAATTTACCATCCAAATATTAACAGTAATAACATTTGTCTGGATATTCTATAGCACTCATTTTTTTAAATCTTGTTTTCTGTTGGGTGATCTCAATCTAGATGATCTTTTAGTGTTTTGGGACTCCAGGGGTCCACACAAAAGGAAAAACAAAAAATACAACAGAAAAGTTCAGGAATGGACTTAGAAGTATGCCGAGCTATTTAAAGAAATTGGGGGGTAATTTATATAAAGATAGGGAAAGTCCTTTGGATTTCCATTTGTCTTATTTCTAAGTTTATACCTTATCTTTCCCTGCCCATATCTTTACATTATCAGGTAGTAAAACCTTGCTGCTTTCTGTAGCAATACTTGGAACAATGAAACAAATATACTGAACTTCTAGTACCAACATGAACTCCCAACAAAATTGGGGGGTAAGGGAAGGAAGGCCAATTCTTCTGTCATAGCCTAGTTACCAGAATAAAAGTTTTACTTAATGACTTTTGGATAACAGCACAAGGTCAGGGTGGGTGATTGTGTGGTTTATGATGATATGGGATAGGGAAGAACAGTTCACTGAACTATGTTTTTTTTTTAAGTTGATTTTTTTAAGTTGAATCATTTCAAACTCAAAATAATCATGAAAGCAACATGAAGTGTGTCAAACTTTCTGCATTAATTTTATTCTAAAACTCCTTAGATAATTGTTTAAACCAACAAGATTGAACAGTAGCCTTATATTTAAAATCTGCAGTGTTATGGGCAGTTAGAGGATAGAGCTTAGCGTCAGGAAGATATGAGTTAAAATTCAACCTTAAACACTCAGTAGCTGTATGACCCTGGAGAAGTAAACTTACCTACTTACCTCAATTTCCTCATCTGTAAAGAAGGCTGGAGAAGAAAATGGCAAACCCTCCGGTATCTTTGCCAAGAAAACCCCAAATGGGACCACCAAGAGTCAAACATGACCAAAAGACAACTGAAAAAACAGTTGATTTTCTAAATCAATACCACTCCCAATACTTTTTTTGTTTAGATTTAACTTCTCAATACATAATAACTCTTTGTATTTCTTTTTTAAATTTCTTAGGAGCAAAAATTCATTTGACAGAAATCTGAGTATCTAAAGAGTATCCAACTGCTCCTCTGGAGTTTGTTCAAGAATTCCAAGAATAAGTTGGGCCTATTCTGAATAATGATCAGTTAAGAAATGAACAAAAATAGTGTTAACATCTATTGTTGGTGAATATTAGTTCTTCGATTAATTTTAAAGTAGTCGCACAAACATGGGGGGAAATTGTTGATTTTAGAAAGTGGTTCTTGATTCTTAAGTTTGAATATCCTTTAGGATAGTCAATCCAAACATCTTGGCTATTGTGAAGATTTAGCAGCATGGTTCTAGCACAGGAATTGGAAGTAGTTTGCTTAAAGCTTTCCTAAAAAATCATTAATTTGTTCATCTGCATTGATGTCATTGAACTTCAACTCCTACTTTGCTTTCCATACTGTTTCAATTCACCTTTTCAAATGTATGTAGCTTATAGGTAATTTGTGATGATTTAATTATGTGATACTTTATTCACATTCAAAAATCTGCTTTCAGTCTTAAAATCAGTTTAATTGCTTTGGGTAATTAAATCAAGGATAGAAAGGCTTAAGTGATGCACCCTTGTTAAGTGCATAGGTGAATAGCAAAGTCCCAGCAAGAAAAAGGAGTTACAGGAGAGCAGAAGAGGTAGCAGAAATAAAGGGCTGAAAACTGGAGTCATGAAAGAGAGGGGTCTTACCCTAACAAGAGGAAGGAAGTCCCACTGAAGAGCACTCTCATGGGGGAAGTTTTGTACCTCCAATAGGAAAAGATGAGCTTAATATTTGTATTTAAAAGGGGGAAATGGTTCTCTCTTCATTTGCAAGCGAAAGTTCAAATACTTAGAAGGCAAATTGAACTTCCCACTGCTCTTGCAATTTTTTAAAGTCTGTTATTCAGAAGGAAAGCTAGGAGTGCAAAAGAGAAGCAGAAAAAAAGCTGTACAAGAGTGCTCTGGGAAATAAAGAAGCTGCTACAGACAGTTTCCTGAACAGATTCTGAGACAAGGGCCTGTTCTTGGTAATCCTTTTGAGACAATCAAAAAGGTACCAAAACTTTTTATTCCTAACTGAAGTTTCAAGACATTTAAGCAATTTCTAATTTTGGATTATATTTCTATATTTGGGAAAAAAAACAAAAAAACAAAAAACAAAACTTTGATCAATCATAAGTGCCTTTTGATGCATGCTTATATACATTGTGTGCAGGAGGATGGCAATGGAAGACACTAGGATAAGAGGGATATACAAATCTTAATTAAAACAAGAGGGTTGATTTTTCCCAGACTTAAAGGCTCCAAACTGCTAATGTGAGACCTCCCCACCCACCCAAGTTTCCTCTTACACAGGTTAAATATTCTGTTCTTTCACCCAATTCTCATGGCATGACTTTAAGGCCCCCCTCACCATCTTGATCAGCTTCTCTTAGAAACCTTAGTTCAAATCCTACCTTAGAAACTTACAAGCTATGTAATGAAACAAGTCACTTAACACCTCTCTATGCCTCAATTTTCTCATGTATAAAATGATGATGTTGAAAAAGGCATTTTATGAACACCAAAATATGTATAGCAGCTATTTTTTGTCAGTTGTAGCAAAGAATAAAAAACAAATGTAGCTATGAATTAGGAAATGGCTAAACAAATTATATTACATCAATGGAAGGTAATATTACAGTGAAACAATGAATATGATAAATAAGCATAGAAATACAGAGCCAAGAACACATTATACATGATAACAATGTAAATGGAAAACGCCACCAAAACCATTGAAATGGAACATTGTAAAATTAAAAAGGCCACATGGAATATACAAGGTATCTCCTTCCCCCATCTCCACTCCTCTGTAGAGAAAGGGTTCACAGATGTGGAATTTTTCAATGTATTTATTGGTTTTACTGAATTATTTTCTTTTTTACAAAGTTATAAAATATAATGCTGTGGGGGTTGGGGTGATAGAGGAATGCAGGAACAACTATAGACATGTAATAACAAAAAAAAATAAAAAATCCCCCCCCAATATCTTATTTTTTAAAATGAGAGTATCAGATTTGATGGCAGCTAAGATCCCTTCTAGTTCTAAATTTAAGATTATACTTTTCTGAGTTCATCAATATTTTTCTAAGATGTAGAACCAAGAGCTAAATATAACTTTTTATATATCTGAGTAGGATAAAGGATCACAAGAATATCACCATCATTCTAACCTATGCATCCTCTAAAAAGAATACAGGATTTTATTTGTTTTTGACTGCCATTTATTTCATCTGGATTCATACTGAGCTTATAATCCACAACCTGAATTTCTTTTTTTTATTTTGTTTTGTTTTTCAGATAATGTGCTGGGCATGTTTCTCTCATCTTGGTTTATAAAGGATTTTATAATGAATTTTAACTTGTGTAAGACTTTGCAAAACACAAAAAAAACATTTCCTCCATTGGCCATGTCCAAAAAATACTTTCTTTGTTTTGCTTAATTATGTATATGTTATTTGGTTTTGTTTTTTTTTTCCTATTTCCTTCATTCCCCTGCCATTGGTAAGAGAAAAATCAATTTTTGTCAATTGGAGAAAAAATTTAAGTTTGAAATTATTTTTAAATTTATCCAGGAAAGGGAAGGGGTGAAGGGTGGGGTGAATAAGAAAAGCAAATCAAAGAGAAATAAAGAAATAAACAAATGTGTAACCCATATACAATTAGCTCACACCTAAAAGGAAAATAAATATATTAACTAGTTCCTCTGTAAAATTCATGTGAGAAGTTGGATAAAAATTGCTCAAATAGGAAGATAGAGGTGAGTAGATTTTTAAAAAATCTTTCTATATATAGTTCAATGAAGCCTTCAGGGACAAACAACCCTATTATACAGACAAGCTGGGGAGGGGAAAGATGAAGCCAAGAAGATTGGTATAAAACAGTCAAGGATTGTAATGTATAAAAAATAAAGCATCAATAAACAAACTTTACCCTTAAAATAAAAAAAAAATTCTGATCCTTTTTAATAATCTGTTTTGTACACCAACTCAATTATTTTTCACAAAATTATAATTTCTTTACCTGTAGTATTTTATTCACATTTATACAAGTAAATACAACATTGGAGAAGCTAAAAACAATACATACTATACATACTAGTCTCTTAGAAAACTAAAACCTGAAATTCACATTGCCAGAACCATGTCTAGCCTATACTTCTTAAAATTTAAAGTGAATGCAGTGCTAAAATAAATGTATACATCAACATTTGGCAATTTTCCCCAACCCTGGTTTTGTTCATTAAAAGACCACACCTAATGCATGGCCTACTGAAATTGAAATGGGAAATTATGCTCATAAAAATTATTTGAATGCCCTTGAAATAGTTAAGAGCTTTTTGTCACTATTACCAATAATAAAATTATCATTCAAAAGGCCTCTTAAGTATGTATAAGCATTTCTTTTTTCTTTCCTAGAAAGAGTATTGGGACTTAGAATGTTTTCATTTCTTGAACAAATTCCAAGCTGTATAAATTATAGAAAAATAACAATTTGGAATCAAAACCTGCCCACATTCCTCTTCAAGTGTTAAGGGAGTCATGGTTGGTCTTAAATCTAGATAGGTACTTCCCATATATGGTTTAATATTGAGCATAATCATGCATTTAAATGTCCTATCCTGTGGCATTTTAAAAACAAATAGTGAAAAACAATTTTCAAAAGCACAAGTCTGAAGCAAGCATGCTCATTTCTTCTACAGAGTTTATCTGGTACCAGAGACAAATTGTAACAGTGTCTTTATACAGGTCGTATAAGATTGGCAGTATGACACCAAGCAAACTAGAGATTTAGGTTATGTAAACACTTATCTCACTCTTGTGTTGGTTTTAAATCTAATGAAGTGTAAAACTATTTTTCACTGAAATATTTAACTAAACAAGATTTTCACTTCTGACATGTACTTTGTGTCTCTATGTTTGTCCATTAACACTTTGGGTATTTATAAATATGACTGTATCACAACACTTAGCTAGGAATTTTTGTTCCTAGCTATCCAAGAGTTTGAATTGGTACAGCTCAGAAGTTGAAAGGAAATAACATAGTAAGAAATAAAATAGTAATAACATTTGTAAATAAATCATAATTTGCAGTAGCCAGGCTATCACTCCAAACCTTTCCTTAACATTACTTAGCTGCCCATGACGGGAAAGGAGCCCCAGTGCAAAGACACTCTGCTACTATCTCCTTTCCAGTTTCTGCAACTTATTTTGGATGTAACCCAAGCACATATAACCTAAGTAGATTCAATATGGAGCATCAAAGTCCTTAATTCTACCTTTAAGCAAGTTATAAACCTGATCTGAGTCTTCTATTCATTATTTTCATTTTTAAAAGGGAATCAAATTTCATTTCATTAATACTGAATAAGAAAAATAATAAATCATTAAGGAAAATAGTACACAAACATTTCTAGAAGGAACTAGAAGCACAACCAACTAAATGAGAGGTTTGTTGCTATTGTTTTTAATATGTTACTGAATTGTTCTTTTAAATAAGTGTTAAGGAACATGGAAAGAAGGAAATAGTCGTTTTTATTTACACAAACAGCTGCCATTACTTTGAAAATTCTGTTACTACTTTGAAGGTGAAGGAAAAAAGCTTGACAAAAGGATCATATTCATGATTTTAACTATGATATTAAAGCTAAAATTGGGGAAGGAAAAATCTCAGCCACATTTCATCATTTTAAATGCCTTTTCAGTCTAGATTTTAAAAGATCACATTTTCAGTCTCAGACTTCATTATAAATAATTTATACTACCTTATTTTCTAATAAGTTATCACAGAGAACTTGTAACAGCATTATGAGAAATTATATGTGCTCATAAGAAAGGGAGTGATCACAGAACCGTTTCATGGCCTAAGAAGTTTCCTAAGTTATAATCTTATAAAAAGAGGATTGAATCAGTGTCCTCAACTCTAAAAATAATTGACAAGATTATTACAGTCACTTTTAAAGAAATCGATGTAAATTATCAGTACATATTAGAAATAGGATTAAAATCTTATTTATGTTATACTTCTGGTTGTTTTTAAACATAATTATTTTGATCATTTTCAGCCTTTAGCTTTCTTTGGGGTTATATGGATTTTCAGTTGTAAGTTAGTTACATGCAAGTCAGTTTTCTAACCTAGAAAAAGGTTGGCTTTTTAAAAATATTGAATTGAAAAAGAATTTTCTAAGGCTATTTTAGACATTATAAGTATAGATATTTAAAACCTACCTTATTTCACAGTGCAACTTTCTGATTGTCAGCTGCAATATGAAAAGTTTAAGCTGCTTACTAAATCTAACAAGGTGAGAATTTGTCTGGAACACTGAATTTTATATCCATTTTTATAACTATCATCCTGCCAACATTCATTTGGTATTTCCTGTGTCTACAGCTTAATTAATTACTTTAAAGGATTATCACTAGAAGTGGTAGCATGCATTGGTGATTTGCTTTTGGTGATGATATTTGGAAGAAAGATATTTCATTTAACTCATGTGGTTAATGGTTCAATGACTAGTACAGACAGCTTTTTGAACAAAAGAATGAACCTCAAAACTATATAAAGGTCAAAAATCACAGTTAAATAGAAAGGCTATTACTATTTAAGAAATCAGTTTTCAAAGCTTAACATATTTATAACTAAACAAGTAGAATATACTTAAAGTCCAGATGAGGAGGGGGTAAAAGTAGTATGAAGAGTGAATATATACACTACAATTCTTTCCACAAACTAAAAATAAAAACTTGGAAATGTAAAAGCACCTGTTATAATAACACATAATTTTTGTTCCAATGGTTGCTAGAGTTACATATGCAAGATTTCCCTTTTCCTCTTAAAGATCTTTAGAATAAGATTCCACAATTAAGTCCCCATCCCTAAATAATGGAGAAAAAAAAGTCATTCAGACTCAGCTGGAAACCATGTTAACGATATATTAGAGCCCAAAAGAAAGATAATTGCCCCTGAATTATTGACACAAATCAGGGAAACATTCACTCATTCCCTGAGACTATGTCCTGCCATAATAATATCAAATAAAGAATGCCAGTGAATTAGGAAGTCTGCTGAACACTGCATAAATCCAAGATTTGCTTTGAAATTAATTCTGGGGAAAAAAGCAATGACAAGTGAAAATAAGGCCATTCCACTGATATCTGCCATTCCTGGTAAGTCCTAGAACTTCAATACTTACAAATTTATTCTAAGTTTGAGTACAAATTCTAAAATTTACTGCTTTGAAGCTCATTTAATCTTAAAAACCAACTGGTACATTACAAAATGACAAAATACATAATTAAATAGGACCAGCAAGTCTAAGTTACTTGGAGTGTGCTCTGAGAGGAAAAGTTCCACAGTAGAAAACTTGTGACAGTCTTTGATTCAAAAGAAACTTCAGTCTTACCCTAAAAATATTTATTGCATGGATCTCTCTCAATTGGAATGTACTTGGATTATTAAACAGTAAGTCCCCAGACCAGCCAGGAGAAAAAGTGAAATTCATCCCTAGAAAAATTGTAAATATTACTGTCCATATGAAATGGATTTTACAGAAATGGAGTAAATTTAACTTTTACCAGAATTCATTCCCAAATCGGTAGGGATTAGAAGAACAGCTATCAGAAATGACTTCTCTTTTGCTATTCTTCCATTTGGTAAAATTTCACATAATTGAAAAAGAGTTAGGTACAAAATGGAACCATCTTACTTCCTACAGGGTTTGCTAATTTCAAGAGACAAAAAAAATGGGACTGCGTCTATGATTATGAAATACTGATTATTAAGCATCTTATAAAACTTGTCATTTAAAAGTCATTTGGTGTCATTTTCTCCAAAGATTAAGATGCTTCAAAAAATTCAAGAATACCAAAGACTTAAGGGTATTATCATCATGAATAATTTCCAATGTCTATTGCTTCAACTATCTCTATCTGCCCCTACTATAGAGGTAGATTACACCAGAATATATTTAAAAAGCACTCTTTTGGAAACTCCCTAAACAAACCCTTATATAACCATTTGGTTTCCTAAACCAATGTCCTGTTGTTTTTAATGAGGTTATCTAAGCACATTTTTCTTTCATCAAGCTCTTGCTGAGTAGCATCTCATGTACTCTGTCATCCATGGATTATCTGCAGAGGAAGGCTTGATCCTTCTGGGTTTCTGCACATCTGCAGAAGAGGCTCTCTGCCTCAGAGTGACCAGTTTCCTTTTTTCCACTTGTCTTCTATTCTTGGCTCGTAATGCTGACTCATGAATCTGTGAAGGTTTAAAAAAATTGAGGATCATAAATCAAATTGCCCTGGCATTGACAAGGTACTATTTTAGTTGAGACTTTTTTTTTTTTTTTTTTGTGAATCCAGCCTGCTGATTCAAATAAGGATTTAAATGTGTTAACAAATGGAGAGAAAGACATCATAAAAATAGTGGACAGTTGCCAAAATACTCCATTACTAAGGAAATCACAGGTCTAAAACCAAAGAGAATTTTTACTTTTACACGTCCAAATTTGTAGAGATACAACTAACAACATGACTTTTGGTGGACTTATGATAGAATTACTAGCATTTATCATGCCCATTTGTCTGACCTTAAATAAATTCAGAGAATTTCAGAACTGAAAGGAATCCTATTAAAACTGGTTCATGAAATTATTTACATGAAGTTTTAGTGGGAATAGTATTGAAAATATTTTACTATGATAATTTATATATCTGTGCATCAGACTACATATAAAGTGGCATGACAGTATGTATTATAAATATATTGGGAAAATCTGTTCTCTGAATCTTCTTCTGACTGCCTTAGTCCCAAGAGATCTAGCTGTATATGTATGCTTTTATTGGAAATGCTACTCTAAAATAACCTAAAAATTGTTTGCCACTTTATGGTGAGATGTGAGATCAGATACTTGCTACTATCACCACAAATCTTAAAAGCAAAATTTCCTGAGATTCAAAGTGGGTTCAAATAACCTGCAAACAAAATCTGACACTTTGGATGGATTATATTCAGGACTTTGCCTACTCTTTCCAAGTCAATTTATATTTATTTTAGACACAGTGTAAGATGACCAACTAAATGAATTATTTCATAGACTATAAAACATAAGTCCAAAAAATTAGCTAGAAACGTCAGAATACTAATTAAAATCTTGTTGCATTATTAAGTACACTCCAAATTATTTACCAAAAGGCCCAAATATTACTTTTAAAGCAATAATTTAAGCATTTTGTTAAGCCAAGACTCTTGTTGCTGCTAATGAAATTTGACCTAAATTAAGAATTTGCCTTTTCATGCTAAAAAGAGAAAAAAGTTATGAACTTTGTTCTGAGCTATTAATATTAACAATAATATTGTTTCCCAGAAAATTACTTAGAAACCTGGACATTCAAAAATCAATCTTCATGGCCCACTCACATGGTGAATAAGGTACTAAAGTATAAGGGGATGATGAATTTACTTAGGAATGTCTAAAAGGAAATGTGATTATGGTGTGGAGAAACAAGTACATGATATAATGGATAAGGAAAAAAAGACATTTGGGCAAAAACTAAAAAGCATTCTATGAGTTTCAGTAACTACTAATATGAGATTTATAAAAATATATTACTATTTTGACACAAAGACTCCACATACAAAATAACTAGCTTAGCAAAGCTGAAGAGGAGAATCTCCTAGGAGGTTCTGTTCCCAGTGTCTACAATAACAATTGCTGTTTTGTAAGAAACAAAGTATAAACACACACACACACACAAAATTCACCTTCTCATCTTCCACCCTTTTAGTCAAAAAATTGGACAAAAAGAGATAAAGGAAATCTAGCATTTTTTGTGACACCAAAGACAACTTCACAGCATGCTTTTCCTACTTGTAACTGAATCCTTAGAAAGTCTATATCTCATACCATACTCTAATAAGGAACTCTTGGAACCAACAAAGGTCTCTCTATTTTTGTATACAGACACTTGTGGCCTGCCCCTGGACTATCCACATTCAGCAAGGAAAATAAAATCAAAGCAGAGAATCTCACAGTCTCTGTTCTGGAGTCAACATTACTCTTATCTACTCATTGCAATTTGCTTGTCCCTTCTTATGCTACTGCAAATTCTAATTGGGTCTTACCATCTGGAATCTATTACCTGTTTGTTTTCTTTGTTTTTCTGCACCCGAAAGAGTCTCTTTTTCCTGGATTTATGATATTACTATATTCTTTTCCTATGCTAATTACATAGGGAAAAGGAAAAGAAATAATGCCAGTAGAGCAGGAAGAAAATGGACTCAAAATCAGGAGTCCTGGCAGGGCTGACTATAGGCAAGTCATCTTATCTCTTAGGAGTCTTAAGTTTCCTACCTTTCAAAAGTGGGAAAAATACCTTACTCTGCCTTACTCCACAGAGTTGTTGAGAAGAAACTACAACCTTAAAGCACTGAATAAAACTAAATTATTAAATTATTAACTGACCTTCTTGACTGTGAACCTTTTCTGTATAGACCTTATGCACACACATACACACACACACATCCTTTGGAGCCTTGGACATTGCTGAACCGCTTCATCCAACTGCATCCCAAGAGGCAGAACTATTAATATGGAAATGTCCCAGCATGCTGGATGGAAAGTAGTGCTTTATGGTATAAATGTCAACCTCGTATTTCTTTCAGATGAGGAGGAAAGTGAGCTGAACTCCCAAGGGAACTTACCTGTTGTGCCGAAGCAGAAGCACATACATTATGTGTTTTTTGGCTCCCAGTATCTGTTTGTCTTTCTCCCCAGCCATAAAGAGCAAATGGATGTTTGATTTCTTTTGTTTTACTGGGTCTTTGAGGACTTTTAGCTGGTTTCTTCTCTGCTTTAGCAAGCAAGGCACGTTGTTGAGGATGCTCAGTAGTATCCAGTAACTTATCTTTCACTTCTCTCTGTTGTTCTTTTGCTTCCCTCTGCTGTTTATTTTTTCCTTGTATATCTTTCCCAGGTGTTTCTTTAAAAAAAGAAAAAAAAAACATTATCACAATTAGGGATTTAAAGAAAAAGGAAAATAACTAGCATTTGTATAGTGCCTGTTATGTGCCAGGCACCACGCCAGGCACTTTACAAATTTTATGTCATGCTATTTGATCCCAGTTTTACAATTATAGAAACTGAGGTAAATAATTAAGTGACTTGTGAAAGATCTTATCTCTAAGTATCTGAGGTTGGCTTTGAATTTAGGTCTTCCTAAATTCCAGACCCAGCACTCTATTCACTGAGCCAAGTGTATATGTGTGTGTGTTATGTTGTGTGTATCTATACTTTCACTAATGAAAAAAATATAGGCACTATTGATTTTACAAATAACTATTTGAGTTTACTGTAGCTAGATTCACACCTCCTCTTAGAAAAAGAAATTTAGTAATACAAAGTGAAGTGAGACCAAAAGAATCATGATTACAATGTCATTATAAAGAAAAGTAACTTTGAAAAATTTTAGAACTCTAATTGATACATGACAAACCACAATTCTAGAGGACTTTAGATAAAGCACAGTATCATCTCCCGACATACAGATGACAGAGACACTCAAAATACAGAATAATGAGACTTGTATTTTTGGACAAGGCCAATGATGGAATAAATTTTACTTGACTGAACATATTTGTTATGATGATTTTAGTTTTCTTTTTTTTGTTGTTCCTTAGAGGAAAGGAAAATGTAAGAGAAAAGAATGTATGTTATTGGGGAAAGAAATACAATATTTAGAATCTAAAAAATTTTTTTAACATTTAAGCTTATTTCATTTTTAAAAGAAATACTTGAGGAATGCACTAAAGTAGAATAGTATGTTCAAATAATCTAAATTGGATATGTTATAATCTCTGCATAAAATGGAAGGAACTGGCAAGAATGAATGCTGAATGAGAATCAGACTTTCCAAAGCTGAAAATGAAATTAACAACTAAAACAAACATTTAATTTATTATGCATCATCCACTTATACCAGAAGATTTAGGAAATACATAGAAAAACAAGACAGTCTCTCTGTCTTCATGGAGCTCACAATCAAACGAGAATTGGGTTACAGCACATAAACAGATCACTAGAACACCAAATGGCACATAAAACCAAGTTTGAGTTTCAAGGAGGGGGAAGAGGAATGGGAAGAAATCAAGAATCAGGAAAGACTTCTAGAGGAAGCAATATTTGTTCTGGATCTTAAAAGGAGGATAGGATTTCAACTGACATAGATAATAGGGAGGATGTGACTCCTAATTATTATTAGGAAACACACAAGCCAAAGCAGAATAACAGATGGAACAAGCCTAGTTTGTCTGGAACATCTATTGGGGCTAAATAATCTGAAAGACCAGACAGGTAAAATAATATATACCACAATCATGGAGAACACCTTGCCAGGCTATGGATTTAAGGCAATAAGAGTTTTAAGCAGAGGAGACATGATCAAATCTATGCAGAAGATGAAGCTGGAACTTATGTGAAGAATGAATTAGAAATGAGAGAAAATTAACACATTTCACCTGTGGGAAGACTACAGAGGACTGAAGATGGTTTAAATTAAATTAAATTAGCAGTGAAAATGGATGAGAAAGATATGGTAGAATTAGAAGTATCATTAGGGGAGAGGGTTAGTGGTGAAAAGAAAACAAAAACCTCTATATTTCTAACATGGAAGATTGGCTAAATAGCGGCACTCAAGGTAGAAATAAGAGAAATCTCAGTCCAGTACATAACAATCATAACCCCCCCATTTAGATAGATACCACTTGCAGTGTACAAAAAACACTTAATAACTACCCCTGTGCAGTAGTAAATGGTATATTACAGAATCCTGATTTTAGAGATGAGGAAGCTGGAGCTTAGAAAAAGGTTCTGGCAAATTTCCCATAGTCACACATCAGAGCTAGAATTGATACCCAGGGTTTCTGACTCCAATTGGGTCCAGTGCTTTTTTCTTTGAAGCAGCCCACTTCTTTCTTTGCAAATACAAACAAAACAAATACAACCAGAGAGGAATTACTTCATGTTCAATATTGATATTGCTCAAGGAGAAGCATGTCCTATCTTAGTGCCTTATTTTAGAGAAACTTTCATATCTATTTATCTTAAAATATTAAAAACAAAATAATTTGCAGTTTCAGTCCTCCCCCTGAAAGATTACTGAATGAAATTTACATAGCTTTGTTAGCTCCTTAGTTTTACAACTGTTCAAATCATAATAATGGATGCATTTCCATGGTTACTTACCTCAGCTAACCAGCTGTGAATTCCCAAAATAAAGAAACCAGGTTGGAAGTTTATCCTGTTATCTAAATGCTAGTAAGCTATACAACAGAGCATTTTCCAATAGATGATTATGAGGGATTGAGTCCATGGTCTATCCAAATGAGTATTCAGTCTCTAACAGTGGTATAAAGGAACACTCTTTATAGACATCATTCCCACTGCAATCACCACAGTTGAGTCCTTAAGCTCTTCTCACCTAGACTCCTGGAATAGTATCCTAACTGGTCTTCCTTCCTAGAGTCCATCCTCCATGTGTGCCTGGGTAATCTTCCTAATGCACCACTATGATCTTCTTACTCCCCTACTTAAATACCTTCAGTGACTCCCCCTTATGCCTACCATATTTGGTATTAATACCATATTTGGTTTAAACTACTGATGCTGGTAATTCAAAGTCCTCCACAATATGACTCAAACCTACCTCAGTGCAAGCTGATTTCAAATTTGACTACTCTCCATCTCTCATCCTCACCATTTTTTGTCTTTGAAAACAAGACTCCCTTCATCTCCATCTCTGGACTTTGGTGGTTTGGGTTTTTTTGGTTTTGTTTTTTTTTAATCTTTCCCTTCAAGGTCAATGACAAAGACATGTACCCTTTCCAATTACAGTTAATAAAGAGATATGAGTCTATCTAACCTAGGTAAGTTCGTGCTGACCAAGGTTAGATGTGAAGTCCAACTCAGATGATTTAATAAATATGGTGTTCAGAATTTAGCACAAAACCTCATTCTTGCCTAAAGACTCCACCTGCCTCACATGTCACTCACTACCTGCTGGCTTTTTACCTGCTGCTTTTTTTCTTCTAAAACCATTTTGTAGTTGATAGGCTGTATTTTTTTTTAAGTTTTGCCGCTTTTATGGTTTATTACATTGTGTTAACACCGTTTGTAGATTTTTAAGTCTAACAGGTATAGCTTAAATGCTATGCCTCTAATTTTTGGGGTGACCTCTAAACTTCAAAAAGTCACCTGTGCAATTACTATTGCTGCTGCTGCTGTGAGATGGGGTTAAGTTATAATCTAACCCTGAGGAGCCACCAAATCCATAAAGGGGAAGGTTGGGACCCTGGCCAGGAGGGAGGAGAGTGGGAGTGAATTGGATGGTAATAAGTGAAGGGTAGATGTGGTTGTGCTGCAAACAAAGCCCATGACTATCTGTTGCAGAAAGGGTGAGATATAAACTTATCTTTGACTCTCTTCCCCTTGGCGGATGACACATCCCTTGGTTTCAAGCTGGCTCCTACTTGGGAGAACTAGGTTAATACTGTTATTACAGATAAAAGTTATGGTCTAAAGAAACTGACTTGCCTAAAGTCACAAAGTTTGCATAATTTGGGATAGAAACTAGGTATTATGACATTTAGACTAATGTTCTTTTTATTAAATATAATTTTGCAAAATTACCTATAATACAAATTCAGATTTCCCAAAATGTGTTCCTCAAGATCAAAGGTGATTTTAAGCTAATCTATTTTCTTTTAGATTATTAGCAATGAAAACAAATAAAGTCAATCCAAAATAAATGCCAGTTAATCAATCTTTGGCATGTGACAAACTTCCAGCTCTCTGCCCAAGGATATGAGAGGGGACAAGGCATTGACCTTAAGGAGTTTAAAAATCTGGCTGAGCTCTAGGTAGAAAACAAAGAATTTGAGTTTAAATGCAAGGAGATCTAGTTTCTAACACAAGCTATGCTAACTGTGACTTTGGACAAGTCACTTATATTTTTTTAGACATGAATATTCCCATCTGTAATTATGTAGAAAATTATGTAGAGAAAAATACAAAAAAAAAAAAATAATAACCCAAAGCAAGACTGATGATTCAAATTATTAATAAATAAGACAAGATGAAGTAGAGAAGCCTTTCTTCCTCTCTTCAATTAACCCTAAAATAAGCAAATGGGGTGAAAATGTCATTTAGTATTTCCTTCCAACAACATTAGTGAACTGAGCAAATTAGAAGAGTTAAAAGGGAGAAGAGAAGAGAAAAAGGAAGAAAGAAACAAAGAGCACTATACGTAAATTTTTGAGCTAACCTCCCTGTTTCTGTGCATTGTACACCTCCATTCAGGAAAGCAATTTTACTTTTTACTCCCCCTCCAGCCATAAATGTAATAAATTACAAAGTCTTTCAGACTCTTTCTCCATTTCTCCTGACTCTTCTCCATCCATCATTGCTATCCAGATTATTTCAATATCCTCCTAAGAAGGTCTCTCTAACCTCCAGGCCATCCCCTCCCTCTCTCCAAGGTGCTAAATTATTGCTAAAACATAGGTCACTCCTCTTCTCAGCAAATTTCAGTGACTACCTCTTTACTTTTAAAGAACAATTTTTGATTAGCTCTTAAATCTTCACACAAAATGATAAATGGCAGTCTATTGGGGAGGACTAAATAAATCCATGGTATCTTAATGTGAGGAAATATTCCAGGGCTTAAGAAACACAAATATGAAGAATTCAGAATCATAGGAAAACATGAGCTAATGAAAAACAAAGAAAGCAAAACCAGGGGGAAAAATCACGACTATAAAAATTTAAATGTGCCGAATAACAAAAATAAACTAAATTCTGTGTAATTTTATAAATGATCAAGCTTGAGCTGAAGAAATAAGCCATCGAACTCTTTAACTCCACCCTCCCTCCCTTTGAAAAGATGGAGATTTATGGATATGGAACACTACATAGTTATATTTAGTGGTGTGTTGTTTTGTTCCCTTCCTCCACCCCCACTCTGCCTCGCACCCTTTTATTTTGTATTCTTTGCTACTGAGTGAGTAGGGGAAGATGAAGGGACGTATTTGGAAAGGAGGCGATGTAGAAAATATGAGATAAAGGAAAATATTTTTTTGATAATCAGGCTTCAGAACCATTAACAGAGATCAAGGAACAAAATGCCTGTTCTAAACAAACTTGTTATTGTTCTTTAGGACATAACAGCTGAAGAGTTTAAAGGAGGTAACCAAGCAACAGCCAAATTAATAAGATGCCAATCCAAAGCAACCTTACTAGGGCAACAAGGGGGGGGGGGGCGGCTGATCCCCTATTTTGCTCCAGAAGAGTGCATTCTAGTTAACAGAAGTGTGAGGCGGGGACTTGACTGGGGGCGGGGGAAGGTAAGTCCTGCGTGCAGGGGGTGACTAGGCTTGGGGGCGGGGAGCCAGTAAAGGGTGGAAGAGTCCCCTCTCACCCTCCAGACCCGACCTCGGACAGCAACTTGCCAAACATGAGCGTACCAACCAAACTTCCAGGAGAAGGGCTGGCCCGCAAATCCGGCGCGAGCCGACATACACTCACCTGGGAGGCTGGCAGCGTCCTCGTCCTCAGAGACCTCGGACCCCTTATCCTCCACTCCCGACTCCGCTCCCTCTCTTAGGGACTTGGGTGGGGACGGAGGTGGAGACAAGGCCGAAGCTCCAGGGGGGCACAGGGGCGAGGAGGCCCCGCCACCCCCGGAAGACGAAGAATCGTCCGAGTTGGTAGACGGTCCCCAGCCGTCCCATAACCAGGGGTTGTGCGTCTGCTCCAGCAGCCGCCGGCTCAGGCGATAGTGCAGCAGCTCCCGGTAGCACGAGCCCCACGTGTCCCACTTGGGATCTTTGTAGCGCTTCATATATTCGCTCTTCACCTTGCTCCCGGAATGCATGGTCCTGGCCCGACCCAAGCCGGCGGGGCAGGGCAGGGCAGGCTGGCCCCGGACCGCGGCTTTCCCTCTTCCTTTTCCGCCTCCTTCCTCCTCTTCCTCCTGGTCAGCTTTATTCCCAGGTAAACTCTTTACCGCAGCGGCTTCCTCGCCCTCCTGGTTCACCTGCGACGCACCCCCGCCCCAGGACCAAAGATGAAGCTCCAGTCACTATTGGGCACAAGTCGGCCCCTCCCCCAAGTCAACTCACCACCATCTCCCGCCGCTACATTTAAAAGTGCGGGACCCCGCCCCCGAGAGGCGGGGACCAGGGCTGGACTGGGCCGGGGCCCGGGCCGGGGGAGGAGGACATGGCGGAGTAGGCCGGGGGAGGAGCCTCGGAGGGGAAGGAGAGGGAAGAAAAGACATTCGCCACCCAGGACTCTAGCTGGCTGCTCGGGCCTCCTTGGAGCTGGGTAAAGGAGGACCTGGGGAGGATGGAGCTACGGAAGCAGGGGAAAAGGAAGGGAATTGCGCTGGCAAAGGACATGTCTACGGAAGGGCAGGAAAAGGTCGGGGTATCGGTATGGAGGAGGAAGCCAGGAAAGGGAAGCGGGGGAAGAGAAGGGGAGGAGAAGCGACTGGCTGTTACTTGGGCACGAGAGGCGAGGTTTCTTGGGTAAGGCACAATCTATAGGGAACAAGATGCTGGAGGGAAGATCCGAGGGTGATGCCCCAGGAGCTGGGGAGGGTGACAAACGGGGGGGGGGGGGGGGGGGGGGGGGGGGGGTGGGGGGGGGGGGGGGGGGGGGGGGGGGGGGGGGGGGGGGGGGGGGGGGGGGGGGGGGGGGGGGGGGGGGGGGGGGGGGGGGGGGGGGGGGGGGGGGGGGGGGGGGGGTGAAGAGGTGGAGGGAATGGGCGGAGGGAACCGGGAGGCGGTGACATCTCTGCGAGACAGGTGTCCGGCAAGATTCTGAGGGAATCTGGCTTAGCGACCAGATGGGGTCTTGGATATAAGAAGCATTCCATAGAGTGGAAGATATGGGGCATGGTTATTTGGGTGAGGATGGGGGGATGGGATTGGGGGAGTGAGGGTTTTGTTGTTTTGGGTTTGTCTTTTTTTTTGAGGGGAGGGTGCATTTTACCTTCTCCACCCGAACCTTCCTGGATCTTCTCCCTTCCTGCGACTCGAGCTTAGCCCCTTAGGCCAAAGGCAGAGCGAAGTGGATGGTACCAGCGGCGGATACCCGCAGCAGCCAGTCCTCCAAACCTTTCCACCATAGCAAGATGTCACCGACAAATGGAGCGGCGGCAGATGTTCTCGAAGCAGATTAGAAGCGAAAGCGCCGCCTAAATCCCTCCCGGAACAAACGCCTCCCTCCATACGTTTCCCCCAACCTCCTCCAACCCCCCCCCCCCGGTCCTTCTTGGGGGTGGCAGTGAATCCATAGCTGGTTTGCATAGGAAAGATAAAGAAAGGAGGATATTTGTGTCGTATTACGGGGAGCCCCAGCTCTAAAGCCACTAGTCTCTTCTTCCAGGGCACCCCATAAAGAGTTTCCAGCTCTCCCCATACCCTTGCTAGAACCTCTTCCTTCAACACTTAGATGATGCTGGCTGAGTGAATAACAAGGGGGTCTCATTCCCTGAGCTCCCATGCAAGTACTCAAAAGCACCTTGTCTGTGGTCCTCATCTGAGTTAGGTAACCCCCTAAACTAGGACCAATCTAGTGCACTACAGATGCTACTCTATTCTCGATTTACAATAGTCTAGTGACAGAGAATAAGCCTGAAAGTGAACATTTCTCTGTCCCAGTCTTGGCTCTGCCACTTAACCTATTGTGGGAACTTGAGCAAGTCACTGACCTGAGGTCTCTGAATTTTCTTAGCAGTAAGATAGTTAAGAGGCACTTCACAGGAGATAGAAAAGACCTTAGAGCTCATCCAGTCATTGTATTAGATTAGATTTTAATCCAGTTCCCTCAATTTACAGATTGTATTCTGGCCCAGAATGTCACCATTAATGTGACATTATTTAATGTAATTAAAATAGGTTTCTCCTGCCTTCAGGTTCAGCAGGTTTTTCCTAGCTTAAGTCAACACTGATTGGAGATCCATTCTAGAATTCTGATATTTCTTCTCTATTACCATTCATGGCACCTGTTCCAAATTAAACCTGCTCTCTCCAAAGTTACTCTTAATATCTTAATTGAGGAATCTAATGAACTTTTCTCAACTCTCACCTTTCTTGACTTCTTCCAATCCTGTGACACTGTCAACTACTCCCTTCTCTCTAGGATTTCCATACCCATACTGATACCTTCTGGTCCTCTTCTTTCTTCTCTCACCACTCCCTTCTCAGACTCCTTTGCTAGATCATCATCTAGACTAGGGATCCTCAAACTTTTAAAATAGGGGGCCATTTCACTGTCCCCCTCAGTCCTGAGTCCAACTCAGACTGTTGGAGGGCCGGACTACAGTAAAAACAAAAACTTTGTTTTGTGGGCCTTTAAATAAAGAAACTTCATAGTCCTGGGTGAGGGGGATAATCATCCTCAGCTGCCTCATCTGGCCCGCCGGCAGTAGTTTAAAGACCCCTGAGCCTAGACCATGGAGGATAAGCAAAGCTCTATCCTTAACTCACTTTTTTTCCTTTATATTATTTGACTTGGTGGTCTCAGAACTTATGAATTCAATTATCATCTCTAGGCAAATGATTCTCAGCTCTATTTATTGAGCACCAAATCTTCTCGCCACCTTTAATTTCATGTCCAGCTGCCTATTACACCACTCCAACAGAATATACTTTACACATTTTAAACTCAATATAGACAAGGCAGAATGGATTATCTTTCAAAACCCTCATCTCTTTTTAACTTCCGTATTATTGTGGATAACATTTCTATACTTCCAGGTATCTAAGCTTAACAACCAAGATGTCACCCTCAACTGTCCCTTCTTTCTCATCCTACATATCTAATCTATTCTGTCAATTCTACCTTCTTAACATCCCTCATATACATGTCCTTCTCTCTAAAACACACAATCACCACTGGCTCTTATTATCTCATTTCTGGGCTATTGAAATAGGTTGCTGATAGGTCTGTCTGCTCAAGGCTCTCCCTTCTCCAATCCATCCTCCATTCAACAATCAAAATGATCTTCCCGAAGTGCAGATCTGATCATATCACTCAACCCACTCTATTCATTTTCTTCCTAATACCTCCAAGATACACACACACACACACACACACACACACACACACACACACACACTCCTGTGTTTGGGCTTTTAAATCTCCTCATAACCTGACCCTCTCCAATTTTTTCACTCTTCTTATACTTTATCAAGTAATCTATGATCCAATCACATTTCCCTTCTTGATGTTCTTAGCACATTTTGTTTCATTTTCCAACTTTGGGCCTTTTTCACTTTACCTGGATTGCTGTCCTTTCTCATGTTTGCCTCACGCCTCCCTTTGCTTTCTTCAAATCTCAGCTAAAGTCCCACCTCCTGCAGAAAGTTTTTCTTGGTCAAGCAAGTGACTTCTCTTTGAGAATATTTTTATGTTATATAGATTTTCTTCTCATGCTTCCTTCCCCAAAGCCCCCACTGGAATTTGACCACTCCTTAAGGGATATTTTTGCTTTTCTTTGTATCTCCAATACTTAACACTGTACTTGGCACATAGTAGACAATAAAATGCTAGATAACCCAAGACAATTAGTTTTTTTTTTATTTTGTTTTAGTACCACATTCAAAATTACCTGTTCTCTGTTCCTAAGTCAATAGTATCATCATTATCATTTTATTAAGAGATTCAAAGATCACTAAAGCAGTAATATTAGGCTATTTAAGTGGGTTGAAAACCCACTTTTCTATTCTTTGGGTGTTAAACAAGGAAACCCAGGGAAGTTTGGTACTGTATAGTTTCAATAGTTACATACAAGTATACAAAGTTACTTTATCTTAACAGTTTCAAAGCTCAAGGCTGACTTTTTTTTTAAACTCAAAACACTATGCAAGCATAAAGTAACTGGAAACAAGCAACTGTTACAAAGAAATCTATAAAAAAGATTTCCATGTAATGTTACACTGTCACTTCAATATAGGTCCCTTTTTTCTAAAATATTGATCGTTATGCTGATTCCTCCTTAATAGGATAATAACATTTGATATTTTAAAGAAAAAATGTATTCTGTATTTTGCCCTTAGAAATGAGATAGTTCTATTTTAATTATTGGATAAGGAAACTGAGGCCCTGAGAGATCAAGTAATGAACCCGGAATGACACAGGAAGTAAATAGCAGATCCTGGTTTAGAATTCTAAGTCCAATGATTCCAAATTTCATATTCTTTCCACTGTCATCTTACCAAGTTGTTGGAAGGTCCCATTATACAATGCTTCAATTCTGTGCACAATTGTTATTGTGCTTTTTATGTTATTATGCTTTTTAATTGTGCTTATGTGTAATTGTGCATCCACCACTACTTGAATAATATTCTGAGAGAGAAGTGACTAGATGATCTTTCAGGTCTTTTGTGCCTCAAGAAACGTGTGTGTGGCAGAAGGGAAGTAGGTAGTTTTTAGGATCCCATAAAATACTAAGCAGAGTGGCTTCCTCCCCTCCCCCCAGTAAATGGACCAGGTAAACAATATACTCCCACTCAGGGCTTTCTAGATACTTAATCACTTGAGCTACTGATTATATCAATTCTTCTATAGACATTTAATAAATGTTTATTGGTTGAAGCTAGACTGGAAATGGGTAAGTGTTCCAGTTTTTTAAAAGGGGGAAATGTATTTGACAAACTACAGTAACAATTGTAAACTAGAAATATAAGTAAACTTGTCATTGATCAACAGGAAAACTCTAAAATATATTATTTATGAGCATTTAGAAAAGGTTGTAGCAATAACTGAAACTCAGCATAAGTTCATCAAAAGCAAGTCATGTCAGGCTGACTTTATGATTTTTCTTTTGATAGGGTTACTGATACATCTACTACTTCTCCAAATTGTACTACTACAAAACAAAGCTTCGTAATTGTGGATCACAATCCCATATGGGGTCTCATAACTGAATGTGGAGGTTGTGAAATTATGATTTATTGTCAATAAATGTTTGATTTGTATATCTATTTTATAAAGGCTATATATCTAGAATTGCATAAAAATTTCTTAGGTGAAAAGGGGTCATGAAAGGAAAAAGTATAAGAAGCCCTAGTATAGAATCTTGGGTTCCTAGAGAAAGATAAATTTGTGAATCTACATTCTCAAAGCTCAGAAACCCCACACTGGTGTACTTATTTTAATAATCAGCCAGGAGACATAATTAGTTCAAAAGAAAAGTATAGTAAGAACAATACCAATGTAACATTGCTCCCAGAAACACAGTTTTATTCTTCTACAAATACACAAAGTATCACTATGAAGAATGGGCAGAAACTAGTGTGCTAGTAGTGAGACACAGAGGGAATACGAAGGCAATTAATTTATAACTCCAGAACTAATGTCCTTTCTCTACTTGTAGTCTTATTTTCATGCTGATCCCTATCTGGGGGGTTCATTGTCTTTGCTGTATTGTTCAGCTAATCAACTCTCAACACCCATAAATAATTCTCCCTTGAATTCATTATTGGCTCTCTTCTCTGCTGCCAGGGTTTATACTTCATGGAGCTGTCTCCATTGGTCCAACTGTTTTCTCTTTATGTTACATGATGGGTCTCCTAATGGATGAGTAGTTCTGCTGCCATGGCCAGTGGAGGATGGGGAGAGAAGTCCCCTCTCCCCTGCGGCCATCTGATAGAGGAACAGTTTTTCTGCAAAGCTGCTTCTGTCCTCAATGACCCTCAGTATTGTCAAGCTTCTTTTCTAAAGATGGTCAAGAACATGGCTACTCTTCAGCCAGTGGCACACATCCCATCTAATTCCATTGGAATTAATAATTCCATCTAATTCCCCTTTTGCAAAGAGATAACTTTTGTAAAGAGGTAGTCATAGACAAACCTTTATATTTTGTTAAACAGATTAACAAATTAACAATTGATTGCTCTCCATTTTTATTTCAACAACTGACATGGATGGGGCAAGAAAATAAATTTGGAATCAGCTTTCCTGTAGTTATATATATATATTAAATACTGTAAGATATCTTTATTTTAGTTTTATTAATAACTTGAATAAAGAAATAGAAGTTTCACCAAACCTATGAATTTCACTCTAGCTAGTGCTATAGAGATAGCTATGCTATAGATGACAGAATGGAAATTCAAAATGATTTTGGCAGATTGGAATGCCTTAATGCATTATAAGAGACTTAAAATAAGGTGTGAGACTTAAAACAAGGTGATAAATTTAACAGAGATTAACAGAAATTCATACTTTCAGGCTCAAAAGCTAAATTGAAGAAATACAAAAGAGAAGGCCTCAATTGACAAAAATATCATAAGATCATAGATTTTGAAATGGAATGCACTTTCTAATCCAACTCCTTCAGTTTACAATTGAGAAAACAGAGGGGCTACATGATTTGCCTAAGTTCTAACAGAATGAAATACTGAGAACTATAATTTAAAGCAAGGTGTTCTAATTCTAAATCTAGTACTGTTTCTATTGCACAAAGTTGTATTTAGCAGCATGGAATAAAAACACTTTTTTTAAAAGACTCCTAAACTTGGAGTTAGGAGACAGATTTGTATCACAGGTTCCAAGTTTACTGGCTGTGGTCAAGTCATTTAATGCCTGAGAGTCATCTGAACAATGTGGCTAATAATTATACAACCAACCTCTTAGGGTTATTACCTTAATTACATAAATGTTAGTTATTCTCATTAGCTACGAATGTATGGCATATAAACTCCATTGCCTCCTTGTAGCTACTGACTGATTTTTCTGCTCTTCCTTATTCACTCCCTATCTCATTCCCTAGAGAATCTATTCCAACTTTTTTTCTCCTTGTCACCCTGAATTTTGCCTTTACCATACATGCAGTAGATGAAAGCCTATTTCACTAGAACAATATGAAAAGAGCAAAATAATTTTTAAATAGTAGTAATAATTGACCTTTCTATAGCATTGTATGTGCATTATTTTCATTTAATAAGAGAAAAATCACCCAGTATGATCTCTCCCAGCTCCTCATTCTTCAAAATATCTTTGCATTTTCACTTTCTCCTCTCTGAATATTATTCTCTCTCACAGAATAAAAGATTTCCCTACTTCTCACTAAAATGAATGCTATCCCAGCATCCTTAATCCCATTGCTTCTTTCCTCTTTCAGGATCCGATTTCAACAATTATCACATTTCTCAAAACAACTTTTATTAATTCCTTTCTGATTTTTTTTTAATCTGCCTATAAGTATGTTCAGGTCTTTCAGTTCTAAAAACAAACAAAAATCTTTCTCTAGATTTCTATCCAACTTGACTATTACCTTCCCTTCCCCCAGCATCCTTTATGATGCCTGAAAGAAACAGTAGGAAATGTAATAAATGAGCCTAATGATTCACCCAAAAAGGATCCCTACTCCAAACAAAAGAAGGGAAAACTCTAATTATTAGGAAACTTGCTCATCACCTAACCTCTGCTGGAAGACTATTAGGGAGGGAAAGCTCTAATAAGTGGTAAACTTGCAAATGAGCTTAAACTTACCTTTTTGTATTTGCCACCTATTGTTCTTTCTGTCTTCTGAAAGAACTTGGTATTATCTCTTACTACTCTCTCCCCTCCTCCATTCATACTATTCCTGTCAAATCTTCCTTTGCAATATTTCTCACATTAGAATCCTCTCACTTTTAATTAGCCTTATACATACCCTAATACCTGGAGAGAATATTTCAATAATGTTCTAACAGGTTGTCCCACCTCCACAGTCAGCTTTGATCCATCTTCTATAGTGCTGCCAATAAAAAGGGGACAATAACTTCATCTACCTTGAATGGTTGTAGTGATGATCAATAATATATGTGAAGTGTTTTTGCAAACTTAAAACTCTACATAAATTTTAGCTATTATTATGCTACATATTGAATAGTTGCTCTGGTCAAATATGGGAGCCTACAAAAGGTAGTACCTCTGGCAGAAATAATGGAGCTGAGCTTAGTACCCTTCAGTTTCCTACCTCTTTACTTTTGCTCATGCTGGTCCCTGGGTTTGGAGTCTTTCCTTCCTCTTACCTTTTTTCTTCCCTCACCCCACTTGCCTCTTAAACTCCTAACCATCCCATAGACTCTAACTCAAAAGCTACATTTTCCAATAGTCTTCTTGGATCTTTTTTTGGCATTAATGATCTCCCTTCACCCCTAAACTAATAATAGTTCTCTATTTTACAAATTTCATATCAACTAATTAACTTATAAGGTGATCTATTGCAATTAACAGTGTTTCTCCTGCCTCTACTACTCTTCTACTATGAAAGCAATGAAAGTTGAATGATCATATTAAGTAAATTTAGATACTGGTTAGGGAGCTCCTTAACTCTCTAACTCCTCCTAAACTTTGTAACCACTTCTCCCAACTATTTAATACCTAGTGCTTAACACAGTAGACCAAAAAATGTCAAAGGGACAGAAGGATTTTTGGTGGAAAAGTATATTCTACCAACATCTAACAATGGCATTTGTTTCCTTGTAAGGAATGAGCTTCCCATTACTGGAAGTGTTCAGAAAATCACTAGATGTTTACCTACAAGAGACGCTGTATTAGGAATTTCTATTCTGACTGAGACTTTGGACTAGATAAGACCAAGACTTTGGACTAGATAAGACCAATGCACACCGACTTTTCAACCTTTGGATGGCAACAATTTACTACTAGCCTTCACCTACCTCCATTCTATTATAGGTGCTGGTATCTGCCAGGTGGGCCACTCCCCAACAAATTCTACTACATGCAGAATGTATAAGACATTAATTATCAGGTTCATTTATAGAACATGCCAAAAATTAATCTTAGGGGAACTTGCCAAATACATAGTATGTACTCAATATGAATTTGTTGTTGATAATAAATTAACCACAATTAAGAAAGAAAACTAAAAAAAAAAATCTCATTGGATACCTTTAAGGACACTAATGGCAATAAGAACTATCCTGATAAATAAGATATTTGTAAAGTGCTTAGATTAGCAAATAGTAGGTGTTTAATAAATGCTTGTTCCCCTCTCTTCCCTGCTTTAACTGCATAAGATCATAATTTTAGAACTGGGAAAAATAATCTACTACAACCTAATCATTTTTATAGATGAGATAACTGAAGCTCAGAGGTTTATTAACTCATTCAAGCTCACAGATGCAAATAACAAATCTAGGGCTTCATATCTACATCCTCTAATGCCAAATCCAGTGTTCTTTTCAATGCTTTGACTTGCTTTGACCAAGATTACAATGGCATCGTTAAGTAATATCTACACCTTGAAATCAGTGGTATAACTTTTAATTCTGGTGTCTCAAAACTTTTAGAAAGGAATCTTTATTATTTTATGAATTCAATATAAGATCTGCAACAGAGAGGACTTTGCCATAATTCAGAGGTTGTTTGGACATTATCTGTATTTCATATCTATCTGGCAATGATATCCAAGTGCTAAGCAACTCATGTAAACACTCACAGAATTTCCTTTTTCCTTTTTTTTTTTTTTTTTTGACGAAGTCACAACACTAATGGAAAAGGGAAATACCATAACTAGTAATATTTAGAATCTAGCAAGGCATTTCACAAAAAATCTCCCATGATTTCTTGATGGATAAGATGTAGTGATGAAAACTAAATAATTGGTTGTTGTTTAGTTATTTCAATTATGCCCGATTCTCTGTGACCCTATTTTGAGTTTTTCTTGGCAAAGATACTGAAGTGGTTTGCTATTTCCTTCTCCGGCCATTTGACAGTTGAGGAAATTGAGGCAAACCAGGTTTAGTGCCTTTCCCAGAGTCACATAGTAAATGTCTTAGGCTAGATTTGAACTCAGTCCTCTTGACTCCAGCCCCAATGCTCTATTCACTGAGTCACATTACTGCTTCCTTATTATCATTTTTTGGATATTGCACTGTACCTATCCTTTCTTTGTATTACTAAGTAATATTCCATAAGATTCCAACAGACTGGAAGAGTGAGCTGATGCCATAAGAGTATATTTACTTACACTAATACCTACTTAAAGTCCTATGAATTCCTCATTATAGGTTCTCCCTCTGTTCAAATAGATCATGATAATTCCATGTGAGGTCCTTTACCATACATTTCTATAAATATCCTATAATGGATTTCCCCAACATCCTGGAGGTTTTTCTCTGGTTTTTGAAAGTGCTTCAAAGGTACTAGCACAGCTCTACCTGTCCATCAGTCTCACAGCTTGATTATACCTTTTTTATGTATACCTTCTTCTCCAGATATACATGGCCTGGTTGATGTTTGCAGATTCATTTCTTGCACACAAGTTGTGGTAGGCTCAATAACCTGTGGTTTGGGGGAATTCTCTGATACCCATAAGACTCATAAATAATTTACCTGTTCCTTTGCCTGGCTCACCCTCTCTATTCCTTTTCTGAAATCTTCCCTCCTGGAACTATTCATACTATAAACTTCCATACTGGAAACTTCTAGCCCCATGTTATATTTAATGAGGCCTCCCTAAGGATCCTGGTTAGCCTGTGTTCCTGTAACCTTTTTTGCTTATGACATCAGAAATAGGTAACCAATGGACATGCCTGAGTGAGAAACTACCCCTCCCCCCTATAAAACCCATGGCCCTCAATAATATAGCTGTCTTTAAGGGTTAATTTTCAAGTTCTCTCAGATTCCTTCCAACTGTGAAATGCTATTATTCTATGATTCACATTTACAAAATTCAGTGCTTTCTGATCAGATCAGAAATCTAAGAGGTCTTCCCCAATATATAATCATAGAGAAAATTCTGTAGACTGTTCATCAATATCATATTATCATAACAGAATTGGAAAGCCTAGGTTCAAATCACTTCTCTGATACTTATTCTATGGGAAAAGTTATAGTCTTTTTTTTTAACCTCAGTTTGCTGACTTATAGAATAGGGAAAATAATACTATTGTCTGTGTCAGGTTGAAGAGAGGTTCAAATGAGATTATATGTGTAAAGCACTTTTCAGACTTTCGAGCTCCATATAAATGTCAGTTATTATCATTAATCCTGGAAGACCTAGAATAAAGTGTTATCTTCCAAAACAAGAATAAGGGCAAATCACTGAACCCCTCAGGCTCCAAAACCCATATTTATAAGACTCTCTACTTACTTGTAGAGATACAATCCCTGTTCTCTGAGTGGGGTTTTTGAGGGGCAAAAGCTTCAGTTTTCAGATAGTCTCCTTTTGGGGAACTCTTTGGGTCCTTGTCAACTTCAAGTTTTCTTTGAGTATTGAGTTGGTTTTTAGTTTTGAGAAAGAAGATGATAGAGGCCAATCCTACTTCAAGTTGCTTAAAGAAAATATTCTGGAGGCATGATTTGAGTTGTTTTCTTTCTTTCTTTCTTTTTAAGGAAGTCTGGGGATGTGAATGGATGCGAAAAAAATAGCACATTCCAGATAGGCAGGAAAAACAGTACAAAAGCATAAGAGTGTCAAGTTCAAGAAAAAAAAAAGCAAGGCATCATGTGTGGAGCTTTAAGAAGTGGTCTTTGAAGATCTTTGAGAGAATAGTTTCTGATAGAGTGGGAGAACTGGGATCCAAATTGCAAGCATTTAAGGAAAGGATGGGATGGTAACATATCAGAGGCCATGAGGATAGTTCACTACTTATAGGAGTTTAATGATGAAAAGGAATTTTATTGTAGGATTATAGCTTATGAAATGGTGGCCATAAAGGGAAAAATAAGTATAAGTAAGATGTGAAAATGTTTGCAGACAAACAAGTGTAAGACCCAGTAGAAATTGATTGGAGATGAGAAAATAAAAGAGACATGCAAGTCAGCAGCATTCAATTAGAAAGATGGCAGTGTATGGAATAGAGAGAGATAAGGTGAAGAACTTACAGGGATGTATGAATTCTTTTTCTGTATTTTATTTTCATTATTTCTGTGTTTCCCCTATGACCTGTATAATATGTGCAGGCTCATATCTACCTGAGCCTTGGCCAGTTAGAAACATATTTACTTAACTTGAGCTGATGACATTTATTGGTATTTGACATTTATCGATATTTAGTCTATTAGCTGGACCACTGTCGCTTGATTAAGCCTGAAGGCCTGACTTTCTGTTTCCTTGAAATAAGGAGATTTCGGGAAACAGAAACCTTCCATTCCAATCTCCTCAAATAGGAACAACCAATTAGATGCTTCCCCCTCCCCTTCTCAATGCTCTCTTACTTGTGATGTAATTTCTTGTATAAAAGCTATGTATCTTTACTACTTCTTTAGCCCTCTTACCGCGAGCTTTCTCTTTCTTATCTCGCAATGGGACGGCTCATCCTCCGGAGGTTTTCAATAAACAACTTTTCTGCCTTCTACTGAGTGATCTCTGAGTAGTCATTTTGGGTAAGGGTTTTCTACATCCCTCACAGCAGTAACTGTGTAATATATGTTTACACACACACACACACACACACACACACACACACATATATGCACACAGAGAAAATGCTTTTGTGTTTTATACATACCTATATATATTCATATATACATATAAATTCATGTACCTAAACTGATGCTAAGTGAAGTGAGCAGAATTAAGAGAACACTGCACACAGTAACAAAATTATGAGATGACCAACTGTGATGGGCTTGGCTCTTTTCAACAATGAAGTGATTGAAGGCAATTCCTATAGACTTGTGATGGAAAGTAACATCTACATCCAAAGAGAGAATTATGAAGACTGAATGTGGATCAAAATATAGTGTTTTCACCTTTCTTTGTAGTGGTAGTGTTTGCTTTTTTTTTTTTTCCTTTTCTCATTTTTTCCCTTTTGGTATGATTTTTTTTTTTTTTGCACAGAATGACTAATATGGAAAAATGTTTAGAAGAATTGCACATGTATTGGATTGCTTGCTGTCTTGGTGAGGGGAGAAAGGGAAGGAGAGGGAGAAAAATTGGAATGTTTAAAAAACAGTTTTTTTCCATATATTTGGAAAAATAAAATAATATTAAGAAAGAAAAAAAATATTCTGAGACAACATATGATGAGCAGGAGGTCTCCATCATGAACCTATCCCCACTTTGTTACTCTAGAGACTTTGGGTAGTTTCCTCTAGGATGAGATCCAGAACACCATCTCTTATTTAAGTTGAGTTATCTTGCTCCAAAAGGGAAAGCCCCTTAGCTCTATATTGTCTGCTATATATTCTCCTATGTAGTTGTTGTTATTATTGTTCAGTTATTTCAGTTCCATCTAAATTTTTTTGACAAAGATATCAGAGTGATGTGTCATTTCCTTCTCCAGCTCATTTTAGAGATGAGGAAACTGAGGCAAACAGGTTAAGTTACATGGTCAGGATCACACAGCTAGTAAGCATCTGGGACCAGATTTGACTCAGAAAGATAAGTCTTACTCCAAACCTAGGACTTTATCTACTGTGCCACCTAGCTGCCCATTCTTCTATGTATATCTTCTCCAATTTCTGAATTGCTGTGCTTTGGTATCCCTGTGTGTGTTCATTGTGGAACTGGTATTAGATGGAGAAAGGGTTAAGCCTCAGATACAAAACTTGTTGTTCCCCTTCCCTCCAAAAATGATAAAGTGTTCAAAAGTTAGATAGAATCTGATCATATTCCTTAAATTAACAATATTTAAGGGAGCAGATAGCTTTGCTTTTCTACTAATACACCTTCTGTCTGAGGATAGCAGAGTGATAGCCTTTAGCCCCAATTTCCTGCTTTTTCTCTTAGCAGGAATAATAGTATCCCTGGGAGAAGGTGGGGAAAGAAGAGGTTAAAGATGTCTTTTATGCTGTGGAGACTAAAATTGTCTTACCTACAATGAAAGAGACTGAGGCAATGTGTTGAGCCAATGGTACTTTATTAAAGGGTCCATGGTCCCCTCTAAATAAGTGGACTTCATATTTTCCTCACAATCTGAAATGCTCCCTTCTTTCACAACCTTGTATTTATAAAGGTTGATACCCCAATCTACCCAAAAGAGGCATGGTGAAATACAGAATCTCATTGGTTAATAGATCTTGCTCTTGAGGGTCAAAAATGACATATTAGCAGGAGGGAGTGAGTCACAGATTGGGTGAAGTATGGGGCATCTCTCCTGACTAAGGAGTCATGAGATGGTTGGCCATTGGGTCATGTTGGACAAGAAAGAAAGGTCTGAAGATATGCAAATAAATTGAAGGATTTTCCACTTCATTAAATCACCTCCACCACACTGAACTTGGTCACCATGACAAGGAAAAACAAGAGTGGAGGATCTCTCATTAACTCCCTATGATTAAGCAAGTAAACTTAGAACCTACAGGTCACAACTCTGGGACCTAGTAGGCAGAACTGATAATTGCTAACCCTATAGAATTCTATCAAATTGATTAATACCGATTGAAATAGAGTAGGGTTCCAAATTAATTATTTCTCACCCTGCCTCCCTTGGAGCCCCACACATAAGGACAGCAACCCTCACTACAGATGGATTTACATATATATATATATATATATATATATATATATAGAACCCTCTCCTCTCTCTTGTCTCTACATATGTATGTTATGTGTGTATATGCATATACATATGATGTATATATATATTTCATGTGTGTGTGTTGTATATGCATACATTTGGGTACATACATGTATATGTATAAAGATTCTTTGAAAGGGATCTAAGTTTCAGAGAAAATCCTGACCTGCATATAAAAGGAGTTTCCTCCACAAGAATTCCCTGTATCAACAAACCAATGAAATCATTCAGGAAGGGAGGGGAGGGAGAAGGGGGAGGAGTGGTTTAAGAAGGAGAAAGGAAAAGGACTAAGTCCTCAGATATATTGCCATCATCTGAGCAATAGAAAAATGGGTCAACAAAACCATTCAATGGAAATGGTGCTGCTACTGAAAAGAGAAATGCTAAAATGATGGCAAGTGTGCAAAACTGAGGGCTGGTGATGGATCATGCAAACTGGGCGAATGCCAATATTTTCTTTTCCACTATCTTCTGAGGCAGAGCAGTGCTATTCTACAAGAATCTCTGCTTCTATGTAATCTCTCTGCAGGACAGGAGAAAATGAGGATTAAATGATCACTTGGAGGCTGGTTAGTGACATAGTCTTTTTAAAATGGAACAAATACAATATAATAGAATCTCATTTTAGAACGGGTGTGGGAAAGGGAAAATGTAATTAAATTCAATTTAGTACTGACTTGTTAAATACTTAGTGTGATGCTTAAGACTGAGATAAAATTTGTCTCATAGACTTTTGTCTTATAGTGAGAAATGACCCCTGTTGAACAAAGTACCCAAGGGAACATGCTTTGAAGTTTTCAACAGCAGCAATCCTTTTTTAAAATGAAGCTGTTTATAAAAGTTTAGGTATATTGTTTGTAAGGGGTAGGATTGATCACAGGTGAAATCAGCTTGATGAGATAATGAATATGAACTTTTGTTTGGAAACATCTGAGGGACATATTTTTTTCGAGGGTAGTGTGTGTGCTGATGCTTTGCTAAAAAGCTGTAGGAACTCCTTTGACTAGCACCTAGTAACTGTGGTCCTCTCTAATATGATTTAGTGACTGACAAGTTGATAAACCCTTCATTAAGGAATCACAACTCTGCTTGTATTCTATATAAAGTTCAGGACTACCCTTCTCCTTTCTCCTTGCACCTTCTTCTGGACTAGAGGGGTGGGGAGGAGTAGTTAATGATAACAAAGTGGCCTGATAGGAGTTTCTAGACCTTTAAGTTCCTGGATGCCTTTAGCTTCTTCCTGTTTAAACATCCAGAGTCTAGATTGATTAAAAGTTCAGAATCTAGATTGTTGAGAACAAACTTCTCTGCCTAAGAAGTGACAGCAAGTCAGGGCATCGATAGGTTCGTATTGAAATTAAGCCATCAAAAAGAATTTTTCAATACTTTGAATGTGTCAAACATTGTACTAAATAATAAAATAAATAGAAAAAGCAAAATAATCTCTTCATTCAAGGACCCAAGATTTTAATGGAGACAGCACATACACATATATACATGCCCTAAATATATGTACGTATATATATTCACACAATATATATACATGCAATGTACATATGCATATATGTATGATTGTACATATATGTGTGTGTAGATAGATAGATGGTTCACAGATGATATACAGAGAATATATAGATGGTAACCTTAGAGAAGTTTATAGCAGCTGGAGAGGACAGGCAAGCCAGTGGTGGTGGCTATGTCAGTGAAGGGGACATAACTAAGGGATATAGTGAAAGTAGAATTGACAAGATTTAACAATTGATTGGTTATATAGGGCAAATGAGAGTATGGAGACAATGATGACAATGGGGTTGCAAACTTGGGTGACTAAGAGGATGATCATGGCCTAAGTAGTAATAGAGAAGTCATTCAATCAGTTAATAAACTTTTCTTATGTGTCAGGAACTTTACTAAGAGCTAGAGATACAAAGAAAGGTAAAAGCTAAGCCTTGCTCTCAAGGAACTTACAATCTACAGGAGTAGACAACATTCAAACAACTATGTAGAAAAATGCTACATATAAAAGAAATTAGAAATTATCAACTAATGGAAGACACCAGAATTAAGGATTAAAAAGAAGCTTCCTATAGAACCAAATTTCTTAAACTGTAGATTGTGACGCTATATGAGGGGTCATAGAATTGCATGTGGAAATTGCAAATTTATGATGTATTATCAATAAATGTTTGATTTGTGTGCTTTTTATATACCTATATATATGGAATCACATAAAAATTTCTCAGGTAAAAAGATATTACAAATGGGAAAAGTTTTTTAAAAGTATTATTATCCATTTAATTGTATTTTAATTCATTTTATTAAATATTTCCCAATTAAATTTTAATTTGGTTTGGGCCATACTCACGATGAGTGTTGCAGGCAATATATTGGACACATCTGCTTTAGAGAGCAAATAAGAAGTACACAGAGAAGTGTTTATACATGGCCTAAAACATAAGATCCCAAGAGTGCACTTTTTCAGACTTGGGAGAAACCAGATGTCTAATCAAAAATTTAAAAATTCAGACATCCATCTCCTAAAGGGAGTAAACATCTTTAATGTTTGATTTCCTGTTTCTCCAAGAAAATCATGACATCAGGGAGATATCATGACTTGCAATTGAATTGGATTTAAAATGAGGGAAGTCTATGCAAAGTTACCAGCCCTACTTTCTCCTCTGATCATCTGGGTCTGTTGGAAAGATATAGATCAGCAACACTGGATGCAGTGGGAGATCTTGGCCTTTTTAAACTAAGGTCTTTAACAAGTCTTAGTTTGACTGAGGCAACACCCAATCTGTGTTTAAGATTAAGGTGAGAAATGAAGCAGAGAATGGCCTTTTACCTAGTACACACACACACACACACACACACACAATTGGGAGAAGACTCAGGGTTTCTGGGCAAAACAGAAACAATTACTATTTGCATTCACTCTGAGTCAACCAGGATCCAAAAAATAACCAAGTCAGGCTTGACCTGCAACCTATTGGTCAATCAATAAGAGCCAAAATGATTTGAGGGTTTAAAGGAGGGTCCTAGCCAAAAATCCCCATATTATCTCACTAGGTTTTAGTGATCAAATAGATAGAAGAGGTTCATTAATGGGAGAATTCATTGTCTCCACTTCTGAACAGAATTGAGGATGGTTTTCAAGTCAAAGAGAAAGCCATACCAAAATATCACATTAATCACTTGCTATATATGGATGATAACAAGTTATAAGCACCATTAAAATCATATTCAATAGATATTTAATCTCATGGAAGCTTTCTCCAATAATATCATTTGGATTTCTCTTCACAGCTGTAAAACTGAAGCCATCAGTGGAGGCCTAAATATCAGGACCTTACCACCCTTCCCCCCATTTCAGTGAGCTATTCAAACTTGGCAGATCCAACAGGAAGGGAGTTAATTGCTTATTGAACACTGTTGCCAAAGTTTGTTTACTTTCTAGGACTCTAAATGAGTTATTTGAGTGCCTTAAATTTTTCTGTATCTCTTTATTGGGTTTCTATGAATCTTCTACATCTTATGTACTTTATGTTGAAAAGAAAAGCTGTCTCATACGTGATATGCGGGAATTGAAGACATTGTTACCCACATTTAGAGAAACACATACATAAGATATACTATGAGCATAATTAAAAATAATCCTGAAGTTGTGAGCAATGAACAAGAGAGGAAAAAAATGACTTGTTGCAGTCCCCAGAATCAGATCTGGCTCATGTGAATCAAGGGCAATTGGAGAACCTTGGTCCTCAGACCTTTCATTTTTTCTTCATCTTTTAAAAGCCTTTGTAAACTTTTTCAACCTCTAGGACAAATTTACAAATTCAAATCAACCATATTCTTTTGAAAAATAAAAGCAGTAAGTCTCTTCCTCATTTGTTCTTGGGATGTAGCTTTATTATACACCAGAGCACAAAACATAACTTCTGGCATATAAACATATGACAAAACACTAAAGACTTTTATGTTCACATAGAAAAACTTTCAAGTAAGAAGAGTATCTGCCTCTTGCACTCCTCTCCAAATAATTCCATTTAATGTGTGTTGTTTGGATGACCACACCTTCCTTTCTATAGATTTCAGGTTAATTGATAGACTCTATAAAGCTTTTAAAGCCCTTAAAGCCCTGGCCCTTCCTAACTTTCCAGTCCTTTTACATTTTACTCTTCTACATGTATTCACTGATCCAATGCCCTCATCTACTTGTTCTTCCTCACACAAAAAACCCCATCTCTCATCTCCTACCTCTGTACCTTTTCTCTTTGTCTCCCATGCCTCAAATGTTCCTTGTCCCTCACTCTGCCTCTTACCTTCCCTAGCTTTCTTCAAGATAGAACTTAAAACTCAACATCTGCAGTAGGCTATCACTGCCCACTGATAGTTCCTTCCCTCTGAGATTATTGTTCAAATATCCTGCATATAACTTTAATGTAACTGGTTATTTACATACCTCTCCTTTGTATCTCCAGCATTTAGCACAATACCTGGAATATACTTTGTTTTTGATTTGTAAGTTTGTTTATATTTGCCCTGTTAAAACAAAATGTGTCAGGAAAAATAACAGTAACAACTTCAACTGATATAACTTGTCAACTTCAACCCATATATGTAAAAGGTTGTCTGGATCCCTAACAATAAACAAAATCAAAATCAAAAGATCTCTGAGATTTCATCTCACACCCTGCAAACTGACAAAGAGAATAAAAGATAGGAATCATCAATATTAGAAGCATTGTAGAAAGATAATAGACTAAGCTGGAAATTTTTCCTCCAATAGGACCCCCACTGGGAAAGCAATTTGGAATAAAGTTTAGAATAAGACACATGGGAAGACTTTTTTGAACTGATACAGAGTAAAGTAAACGGAACTATGAATGCAAAATGCACAAATGACTACAATGATAGAAATGGAAAGAGCAATAGTAAATGAAATCAAAATTGAATGTTATGTAATTATAATGATCATGATTGGCATAAAAAAATTTAAAAATTAATTCTTGTCCTTTCCTTTTAGAGATAGGGAAATATAGACGTGGAACACAGGATAAAATGTCAGATTTGGTGGATGTTTTAAGTTGGTTTTCCTGAAATACTTTTCTTTCTCTCTCTTTTATTCTTTATTATAAGGGCTAGAACTCTGGAGAAGTATACTTGAAACAAGAATACTTACAAAAAGGCATTAACTCAGTGGAATTGATAAGATAATGATTCTTTAGTATACATATACTTAGTAGTTAGCATAGTGATATAATGATTCTCTAGTTCACATATAATCAGTATGCTGTAATGATGTAATTACAATCAGGTATATAAGAGATAAGAAGGACAAGAATAGAGATATTCCACTTTTGACAATCCTCCTGGTGGCTCTCCTGCCTTTTGCACTCCTCCACTAAGATCAAGGTTGGTCCTGAGGTCTTCTAGAAAACTAGCCCAAACATTACAAGAGATAAGCTCCTGGGAGAGCGAGAGGATTGATGTATGATGAAGACATAAGAATAAAACACATCAGTAAACTTTTTTTTTAAAACTCATAACACAATTTGAAACATAAATACAGTCTTCCAAAAGCAGACATCAGTCTCAAAAATCCTATTTCATTACAACAGAATGTATCTGTATTCTTCTACAGTAAGTCACAAATTTCAGTCTGTCTCTCACCAGATAAATATGAGGGGGGGGGGGGAGAATGGGGAATTTTTTTTAATAATAACTCTCACATTAACTGAAGGGATAATCAATGCATTAATATAGTTGTTGCAAACGTGTGACTGATCCCCATCAATATTTTGCTAGTGATTCAACATTTTCCAAAAGATTCTTTTGATTTGAATCATTGAAGTTACTATTCAAATTATTAGCTGATAGGCAATTTTACCAATAAATTTGAAACATCTAAACAAATAAAAAGCACACTCTAATAATTGGTTACTTATCTCATTTGGCAGTACAACAAGTTCAAGAATCTAACCATTAGTTCCATGAAATTATCCATGAAGATAATAGTAACCTTTTCTCTCTTTCCTCCCTTTTTTCTTTCTTTTGTAGTTAAAAGAAACAATCTTTTGTAATCATCTATACCTTTTTTGCTCATGAACTCTTTTATTGTTGTTGTTCAGTATTTTCCAACTCTCTGTGACCCCCTAGATCACACTGTACATGGAGTTTTGTTGGCAAAGATACTGAAGTGCTTTGGCATTTCCTTTTCCAGTGGATTAAGGTATACAAAGGTTAAATGACTTGCTCAATGTCACATAGCTAGTAGTGTCTGAAACCAAATGTGAACTCAGGTCTTTCTGACTCCAGAATTAGGTATAGATGATTACAAAAGAAAAGATGGACAATTTTGATTATATAAAATTTAAAAGGTTTTGCATAAACAAAATTAATGAAGCTAAAATTAAAGAGAAATGAGTAACTGGAGAAAAAATCTTTGGATCATTTCACTGATAAAAATCTTATATCCAAAAAACATATATTATTCACTTAAGTTTATGAGAATAAGAACCATTTCCCAATAGATAAATGGTCAAAGAATATGAATAAGTAGTTTCAAAAGGAAGTCATCTAATCTATCAGTGATCACATAAAAATGATCCAAATTATTAATAATTAGAGAAATGCAAATTAAAGGAACTCTGAAGTTTCATTTCATAGCTATCATATTGGAAAGATGACGCCCCCAAAAGGGATATAACATCACCTATATTAGTGACACACACAAAAATATAGAAGATACAGGTATATGGAGACTCCTGGACTTTGAACAAGAGGACTAAAGTAGTAAGCCAAGAATCTATGAGAAACTGTTTGTATTTATTAGTAGAGGACTTACTGGTAGTAAGCCTCATTATGGCATACATAAACTAGAATTACATAGTATCATAGATTTAGAGATTAAAGATTTTAAGATCATCTAATTTGATCTTATTTTACAGTTAAGGAAACTAAACCCAAGAAAGGTTGTAACTTGGTGAGATTTCATAGTAAGTGACAAAAATTCTCCAAGCAGCAGATCTGTCTTTTACCGTTTTTTTCTTTTTCTGCCAAATCTAGCTTAAAAAACAAAAGCAAATCTTTTTAATTAAGAACTCATGATCAGAAAAGTCTCTTCTGATGTAGGAGTGGGATAGTCCCTTGCCTTGTTTACTTAGTCTCTCAGTTATCCCAAAAGTATAAAGTGAACATAAGAAGGTAAGCTTTATTTTACCATTATTTTCCAAAATAAAACATATAGTCTTCTTTGGGAAGGAAACATAATATGCAAAGAAAAGAGAGAAGTTTCTCTGTCTCTATGTTTCTCTCAATTTTTCCATCTCTCTGTGTCTGTTTTTCTCTTTATCTCTCTGTGTGTCTCTGTCTGTCTGTCTGTCTGTCTGTCTCTCCCCTCCTTTTCCCCCACTAATTTGCCATTGCAAAGCCAGGTGTTTCCAAATTCACCCAGCTGGGGTCCTCAGGGACCTAATTTTCCAACTAACACCATCATTGCTCCCAGTTTGCTTCAGAAGGAATCCTTTGGGCTATTGGCCCACTGGGATTATAGTGTAAATGATACAGACACTGGGCAGGAGAACCAGGACTGGGTATCTATTTCCTCTTCACTGAATTTATAGTAGTGTATTATCTACCTAGCAAGGCCATCAGGACATCATTTATCATGTTTATAAATAGATTAAGCATCTGTGTATTCCAAGTACTCTTCAGAATGGAAAATACAATCATAATAAAATAAGGGAGAGAATTATTGGGGTTTGTTTTTTTTCAGTACTTGCTTCACATAACAGGAGAGGGGATTTTCAGATGCACTTTGAGGGGGGTTAAAAGTTTGGGATTTTATGATATCAAAATCTTAAAAGCCAAAATGTAAGACATTTTTTGGGGGAAAAAAGAATGTACAGATCCATTAAAATACTAAAGTACATGGACTGCATTTAAAGTATAACAAATACCTTTCTCTAATAGATAAGCAATCAAAAGAAAGGAATAGTTCTTTGGAAGAGTTGCTCCTAATCACTAATATTAAGAGGAATAAATCAAAACAACCTAGAGGTTTCACATTATATTTAGTAAATTGCAAAAATGAAGATGAAAATTTGAAATAGTTAGTAATGGAGGGTTTATGAGAAGACAGGTTACCAGATTTATAAACTGGTGAATTAGTGCAGCTATTTTGAAATAAATGTAGAATTGTCTGAGAAGAGTGACTAGATTGTTCATGCCTTTTGACTTAATAATTCCTGCTATTTGAGTCTATTGCTTCCCATGTGGTCAGTGACAGAGAACTGTGCCACAATAATGGGATTGTCTATGTGATTGTCCTCTATGAAGTAATTGTCACTTAAATGGATAATATCCCAGTGAATTATGGCATAGGAATAGAACTGAATAATATTGTATAGCAAAACATTCAGAAAAATAATGGAAGTCTTAGATGTACTGAGTCATAGTGAAGTAAAAAAGAACTAGAAGAATATCTTACACAATGATGGTGATGTGGCAACAAGAGGTAGCAATAAAACCTTTTAAAAAGGGAAGCAGCCAGTAGGGGCAGGGTTCTCAGACCTGTACTAGTATGCCTTAACTGTTTCCTATCTGTTTAAAAGAAATATTTTAATTGTCCGTGGGCACCAGAATTAAATATGTGTTCAAAAGGGTCTTGAAGAGGAACTTAACTTCTTTCTGTGTCTAAATAGTAAGACAATAATTGCAGTAAGCCTCTGGAGGGGAAAACAGTCTCAGTGCCATACCCTCCATACCAGGCTGCATGGGGCCTTGAAGGCATGATATTGCTATTTCTTTTGTTCTTTTATGTTTCTTCTATCCTGTTCTTAAATAAATGAGCTTTTGGGGATGGAACATGCCAATCTATGATCTGGTGAGCTTCAAAAAGTGAGAACAGTTAGTGCTGAAAAAGACCCCAATTGTGCAAAAACGTTTGCAGCAGCTCTTTTTGTGGTAGCAAAGAACTGGAAAAAAAGTGGATGCCCATCAGTTGGGGAATGGATGAACAAGTTGTGGTACATGAAGGTAATGGAATATTATTGTTCTATAAAAAATGAGGCCTGGAAAGGCCTGGAAAGATTTACATGAACTGATACTTAGTGAAACAAGAAGAATCAGGAATACATTGTACATAATAAAAGCAAAAACAGGTGATAATCAACTATGAAAGACTTAGTTCTTCTCAGTAGTTCAGTGATCCAAAGGAATTCCCAATAGACTTTAGATAGAAAATGCCATCTGCAACCAGAGAAAGAAGTAAGGAGACTGAATGTAAATTGACACATGCTATGTTCACTTTTTTTTTCATTTTTTTTTTATCTCTGCCATGGTTTTTCCCTTTTCCTCTGATTTTTCTCTCCCAACATAGTTCATAAAACAATGTGTATGAAAAATAAATAAACTTTAAAAAAAATTCTACCAGTCAGTAAAATAGCAGTAGCCAAGCATAGGAATGAGCTAGCCTCGAAGAGCAATGTCAGCCCAGCAAGATATCAAACCAGTAGCCAAGATACTTACCACAACCTAGAAGCAAATCCACACCTATAAGTCATGTTTTGAAATCACTACTTTAAAAGTTTAAATCTACATTGCCCAGGGCCTAAAGGAGATACTTAATAAATATTTATTAACTGGTTGGAAAAAGCCCTAACCAAGGCCTACAAGAATTATTACTACCAATCTTATTGATAAGGAAACTGAGGTAAACAGGGTTAAGTGACTTGCCTGTAATCACACAGCTAGTAAGTGACTATTCATTGGAGCACCAAGCTGCTTGGAGTTAGGCAGACCTGAGTTTAACTCCTGCCATAAACACTACTAACTGGGTGACCCTGAGAAAATCACTTAATCTTCTTCAGCCTCAGTTTTCTCATCTGTATAACGAGTTAAAAATAATAGCACCTATCTCACAGGTTCTTGTGATTTTGTTAGCTATTATTATTTAAGATAAAACAGACATTTTGAAAGCAAGGATCTCATAGTACATCTAGATATGCTCATAAAATAATATTTTTTCTATAATTTGCATACGCTAACATTTGTAAATGAGGTTGTAATTCTTTCATTCCAAGATACCTTGTGCTATTCCTGGGTTAAGTAGGGGTAGGACAGGGCAGGGAGAAGAGGAAGGAAAAATATTCTGTTCATTCCCTTATTTAATTCAGTTCCTACTTTCTGTTCAGACATATCACCAGGAATCAAGCATATAATTGAAGAACACTACTGAAACATAATTATCAAGGAAGGATATCATAAAATATATCTTAAACTTTGATAAATGAATGGAAAATAATACTGCTTTTCCCCATACACGCTTTTGTGAATGGACAAAAAGAAAAAACATTTTGACTTGATTTCTCCTTTGAGCCTATCCTTTTATTGTCCTGTATTATAGTTATTTTCAGAAAGTTAAATCTTTTTAATAATCACCCTCTTCTCCTTGATATTCTTCTCTCTAGGCTTTTGGAATGCTTTATTTCTGGTTCTCCTCCTATCTATCTGACCACTCTTCAATCTACTTTCCTGTATTTTCATCCCAGTTATGCCTATTAACTGGGGGTATCCCACAGGGCTCTGCTCTGGACTCTTTTATCTTCTCCCTCTATAACACTTTCTCTGTAGATCTCATCATCTCAGGATTCATCTCTATGCTGATGATTTTCAAATGTATTAACCAATCCAAACCTCTCTGCTGATCTTCAATCACATATCACCAAGTGCCACATCTAAGACTAGATGGCCTGTACATACCTTAAAAATATTATCTCCAAAACCGAACTCTTTGTTTTTCTCCCTAAATTATCTCTTCTTCCAAACTTCCATCTTACTGTGAAGGTCATCTCCATTCTCCCAGTCCCCCAGGCTCTATATTCTTGACTCTTCACTAACTCTTACTCCCCATATCCCAACTGTTGTTAAGATCTGTTGATTTTACCTTTGCAATACCTCTCTTCTGACATCCTGGAGCAGCTTTTCATCTCCTCATACCTGAATTATTGCAATCACCTACTAATTGATCTATCTGACTCCAGTCCATCTTGCATTCAATTGTCAATCATTTTTCTAAAGTATCATTTGACTACATCTCTCTCTCTCCTTCCCTCCCTCTCTCCCTCCCTCCTTCCTCTCTCTTTCTGCTTTCCTCCCTCCCTCTCTTCCCCTGTGTGTGTGTGTCTGTCTCTGTCACACACACACAAGCATACACAGCACTCAATAAACTCTAATGGTTCCCTAGCACTTACAGAATCAAACATAAAATCCTCTGTCATTTAACACCCTTCATAACTTAGTCCCACCTCTTACCTTTTTCATTTTTCCAACACATTACCCACTGCCATGTACTTTGTCATCCTGTCTTGCCTCCTTTATGCTCCTCAAACAAGTCTTTAGACTCTGGGCATTTCCTCTGACTCTCTCCCATGCATGGAATGCTCTCCCTTCTCAACTGTGTCTCCTAGCTCTTCTGGCTTCCTTCCAATCCTAGATAAAATCCTATCTTCTTTAAGAAGCTGGTCTGAATCACTTTTCATGTTAGTGCCTTCCCTCTATTGAAAGCTTCTAATCTATCCTGTCCATAGCTCATTGATATGTAGTTATTTGCCTATCATCCTTCCTATCCAAGGATAAGCTCCTCATAGGCTAAGTTTGTTTTTTGCCTGTTTTTTTTTTTTCTATTCCCAGTACTTAGCACAGTATCTGATACAAAGTAGAAAATAAATGTGTTGTTGAATTGAACTGGTCGTCATACTAGCAGTTCTTGGGGGCAGGTTACTGAGAGGTGCTTGAGTGGATTTTCAAATCCCTATTGAGAAACTCCTCTAAAGATACTGGAGGAATGGTTACTTTGTGCTGCTAACACACCTCCAGGAAAATCAAAAGAAGGGATGTTTTGAGAAACTGCCAGAAGACTCCCTCTTCCAAGACCTCCTCTCCTCTATCTTCCCCTTTCACTTTTCATGTGCTCCAATTCAGTTCTATATCACAATAAATCACATTCACAGAATCACAGCTAGTTCTACATTTACAGTCACAGACCATTCTTTTTTTTATTATTATTATTAAAGCTTTTCATTTTCAAAATATATACATGGATAATTTTTGACATTCACTCCTACAAAACCCCTGTATTCTAATTTTTCCCTTCCTTTCTCCTATCCCTTCCCCCAGTTGGCAAGTGATCCAATATATGTTAAAACTGTGTAATTCCACTATATGTATTTCCACAAATATCATGCTGCACAAGAAAAGTCAGGTCAAATGGGGGAGGGGGGCGAGAAGAATGAGAAAGAAAACAAAATGCAAGCAAACAACAACAAAAACAGTGAAAATACTATATTTTGGTCCACATTCAATTCCCACTGTCCTCTCTCTGGGTGTAGATGACTTTCTTCATCACAAGACCATTGGAACAAGACCTTGTTGATGAGAGCCACATTCATCAGAATTGGTCATCATAATCTTGTTGTTGCCATGTAAAATGATCTTCTGGTTCTGCTTATTTAACTTAGCATCAGTTCTTGTAAGTCTCTCCATGTCTCTCTGAAATCATTCTGCTGGAGCTGATTCAATATTTAAGAAAACTACTAGTATAATTGACTATATCAATAACCAAACTAACAAAAATCATATGATTATCTCAATAGATGTAGAAAAAGCATTTGATAAAATCTAACACTCATTTCTATTAGAAACACTAGAGAGTATATGAATAAATGGACTTTTCCTTAAAATGATCAGTAGCATCTATTTAAAACCATCAGCAAACATCATATGTAATGGAGACAAACTAGAACCATTCCTAATAAGATCAGGAGTGAAACAAGGTTGTCCACTATCACAACTACTATTCAATATTGTGTTAAAAATGTTAGCATTGGCAATAAGAAAAGAAAAAGAGATTAAAGGAATTAGAATAGGTATGAGGAAACCAAACTATCACTCTTTGCAGATGATATGATGGTATACTTAAAAAAACTCTAGAGAATCAACTAAAAACTACTAGAAACAATTCACAACTTTAACAAAGTTGCAGGACACAAAATAAATCCATGTAAAGTATCAGCATTTTTATATATTACCAACAAAGTCCAACAGCAAGAGATACAAAAAGAAATTCCATTCAAAATAACTGTCAGTACTATAAAATATTTGGGAATCTATCTGCCAAGGAAAAGTCAGGTCTAATAAAGTCAGATCTAATCAGTTGGAAAAATATCAAGCGCTCATGGGTAGGATGAGTAAATATAATTTTGATAAAAGCCTCATTTCTAAAATATAGAGAGAATTGACTGAAATTTATAAGAATTCAAGCCATTATTTTTTAACATGTATAACATGTTGGATTGCTTGCCATCTAGGAAAGGAGATGGGGGGAAGGAGGGGAAAATCTGATACACAAGGCTATGCAAGGGTCAATATTGAAAAATTATTTGTGCATATGTTTTAAAAAAAAGCTTTAAAAGAAAAAAGAAAGAAAGAAATCATCTTGCTGATCATTTCTTATAGAACAATAATATTCCACAACATTTATATACCACAACTTAGTCATTCTCCAACTGATGGGCATCCACTCAGTTTCCAGTTTCTTGCCACCACAAAAAGAGCTGCCACAAACATTTTTGCCTTCAAGGAGCCTACGATCTATTGAGAAAATGCAACATATACACAAATTAGAATTACATAGTAAAGATCAGGGAAGGTTTCACAGTCAAAACTAGCATTTATTAACCACTTACTATGTGTATTAGCTGCTGGGTGAAAAAGAAAAACCTAGTTTCTGCTCGCAAGGAGTTTACATTTTTATAGGGAGACAATCTATAAATAACTAAGTAATCAGAGAGTTTATACAAAGTATTCAGTGTAAATGGGAGTTAATCTGAGAGCAGAAGGCATTAGCAGCTAGGAAGATTAGGAAAAGTCTTCAGAAGAAGATGTAACTTGAACTGAGTCATGAAGGAAGCAGAAAAAGATAGAGGCAAAGGTAACGGGACAGTCAATGCAAAGGCATTGACATGGAAGATGGCGGGTGTGTTCCAGGAATAGCAAATTGGCCAGTGTAAGTTAGGTCCTAGATTACATGGAGGACAGTGCAATGTAAGAAGAGTAGAAAGTGAGAAAGGGACCAATTATGAAGAGCTTTTCTTGCCAAACAGAGATGTTTATATTTGATCTTGGAAGCAATAGGGAGCCACTGGAACTCATTGAGCAGGGGAGTGTGGCCCCACCTGAACTTTTAGAAAACTCATCTTTGGCAGGTAAATGGCAGATGGATAGAGTGGGGAGAGACTTGAAGCAGAGAGACTAATGAAATAGTGGAATGCCTGGCTCATAGTAAGTCCTTGATAAATGTTTATTGAGCCATTCATTAATAATCCAAGTGAGAAGTGATGAAAGTCTGAATTAAGGCTGTGGTTTTGTGAATAGGGGAAGGATATGAGAGAGAATTAAAATGTTTCAGAATTCTGTGATTAAATTAACGGAGGCAGAAGTGAAATACCCACCTTTACATATATTTACTCAACAATCAACAAACATTAAAGAGAGCCCACCTAGGGCCAAGCACTGTGGTAGGTGGAGAGGAAAACTGACAAGCAATTAAGTTCCACGCAATTACTGCTCACAATGAGCTTTTGATTTAATCAAGGATACAAGATATGTACAGAGAAGCAGCATTGCATAATGGGGAGTGTCAAACTGTGAGTTGTGAAGATGTGGGTTCAAATCCCAACTCTGTGATCACCAAAAAATCATTTCCCTTTTCAGTGTTTTGGGTAATTTTCCCATGAATTACATGATATAGAATTTCCTTGCTGGGAATTAAGTATAACAAATTAAAGATATATATTTAAAGTACATAAAATCAATTTAATAGAAAGTAGAATGTGATAGGTGCATATGTAAAATAGAAACAGAATTAAGAGAATGCTGAAAAGAAAACAAAGCCCTCCATTTAGGGGTAAATCTTGATTGAAAATTTATCCCTCTTAGTATTACCTAAGAATGAAAGGGTCTCAGCTGAACTCTATTGATGAGAGTGTCTTAGCTGAACTTTCATGTGATCTGAAACTTGAAAGGTAAGCTTAAAAATATAATTGGAGGTGAAGTGGGACTTCAGAATTGCCAAAACTCTTTCAGATGGAAGGGTGAAGTACTGACTGATTAAAATTGGAGAACAGAAGGCAAAAGACAATATAACCAAATGTGATTTCAACTCATGGAGAATAATGCAAAATCATTCTTTAGGTGCTTTTAACTCTGATCTCTGAGTGTTTGCATGCAGAGGTCAAGCTAGAGAAGGTGTTTTTTTTTTAAATTAATAAATGCTTAAAGGTGCTTTCCTTCAATCAAAAATGATAGATTAAATTGGTTCTATGAAAAAGCCAATAAAATAGATAAGCCTTTGGTAAATCTGATTAGAAAAAGGAGGGAGGAAAATGAAATTAGTAGTCTTAAAAATGAAAAGGGAGAACTTTCCACCAATGAAGAGGAAATTAGAGAAATAATAAGGAGTTATTTTGCTCAACTTTATGCCAATAAATTTGATAACCTAAGTGAAATGGATGACTACCTCCAAAAATATAGACTTCCCAGACTAACAGAGGAGGAAGTAAATTGCTTGAATAGTCCCATTTCAGAAAAAGAAATAGAACAGGCAATTAAACAACTCCCTAAGAAAAAATCCCCAGGACCAGATGGATTTACATGTGAATTTTACCAAACATTTAAAGAACAATTGGCCCCAATGCTATATAAATTATTTGATAAAATAGGGAATGAAGGAGTCCTACCAAATTCCTTCTATGACACAGACATGGTACTGATACCTAAACCAGGTAGGCTGAAAACAGAGAAAGAAAATTATAGACCAATCTCCCTAATGAATATTGATGCTAAAATCTTAAATAAGATATTAGCAAAAAGACTACAGAAAATCATCTCCAAGATAATACACTATGATCAAGTAGGATTTATACCAGGAATGCAGGGCTGGTTCAATATTAGGAAAACTATCAATATAATTGGCCATGTTAATAACCAAATTAACAAAAACCATATGATCATCTCAATAGATGCAGAAAAAGCATTTGATAAAATCCAACATCCATTCCTATTAAAAACACTTGAGAGTATAGGAATAAATGGACTTTTCCTTAAAATAATCAGCAGCATCTATTTAAAACCATCAGTAAGCATCATATGTAATGGAGACAAACTGCAACCATTCCCAATAAGATCTGGAGTGAAACAAGGTTGCCCACTATCACCGTTACTATTTAATATTGTATTAGAAACGCTAGCTTTAGCAATAAGAGCTGAGAAAGAGATTAAAGGAATAAGAATAGGCAATGAGGAAACCAAATTATCACTCTTTGCCGATGACATGATGGTATACTTAGAGAACCCCAGAGATTCTGCTAAAAAGTTATTAGAAATAATCCACAACTTTAGCAAAGTTGCTGGTTATAAAATAAACCCACATAAGTCATCAGCATTCTTATATATCACTAACAAAATCCAACAGTCAGAGTTACAAAGAGAAATTCCATTTAAAGTAACTACTGATAATATAAAATATTTAGGAATCTATCTGCCAAGGGAAAATCAGAAACTTTATGAGCAAAATTACAGACCACTTTTCACACAAATTAAGTCTGATCTAACCAATTGGAAAAATATTAAATGCTCTTGGATAGGGCGAGCAAATATAATAAAGATGACAATATTACCTAAACTAATCTATTTATTTAGCTATACCAATCAGAGTCCCAAAAACTATTTTAATGACCTAGAAAAATAACAACAAAGTTCATATGGAAAACAAAAGGTCAAGAATTTCAAGGGAATTAATGAAAAAAAATCAAATGAAGGTAGCTTAGCTGTACCAGATCTAAAATTATATTATAGAGCAGCAGTTACCAAAACTATTTGGTATTGGCTAAGGAATAGATTAGTTGATCAGTGGAATAGATTAGGTTCAAGGGATAAAACAGTCAACAAATATAGCAACTAGTCTTTGACAAACCCAAAGATCCCAGCTTTTGGGATAAGAACTTACTGTTTGATAAAAATTGCTGGGAAAATTGGAAACTAATATGGCAGAAACTAGGCATTGATCCATACTTAACGCCGACACCAAGATAAAGTCAAAATGGGTTCATGACCTAGGCATAAAGAATGAAATTATTAATAAATTAGAGGAACACAGGATAGTTTACCTCTCAGACCTGTGGAAGGGAAGGTCTTTATGACCAAAGCAGAACTAGAGATCATTACTGATCACAAAATAGAAAATTTCGATTATACCAAACTGAAAAGTTTTTGTACAAACAAAACTAATGCAGACAAGATTAGAAGGGAAGCAATAAACTGGGAAAATATTTTTACAGTCAAAGGTTCTGATAAAGGCCTCATTTCCAAAATATATAGAGAATTAACTCTAATTTATAAAAATCAAGCCATTCTCCAATTGAAAATGGTCAAAGGATATGAACAGACAATTCTCAGATGAAGAAATTGAAACTATTTCTAGTCATATGAAAAGATGCTCCAAGTCATTATTAATCAGAGAAATGCAAATTAAGACAACTCTAAGATACCACTACACACCTGTCAGATTGGCTAAGATGACAGGAAAAATAATGATGATTGTTGAGGGATGCGGGAAAACTGGGACATTGATGCATTGTTGGTGGAGTTGTGAACGAATCCAACCATTTTGGAGAGTAGTTTGAACTATGCTCAAAAGTTATCAAACTTGATACCCTTTGATCCAGCAGTGTTACTACTGGGATTATATCCCAAAGAGATTATAAAGAAGGGAAAGGGACCTGTATGTGCACGAATGTTTGTGGCAGCCCTTTTTGTAGTGGCTAAAAACTGGAAACTGAATTGTTGTCCATCAGTTGGAGAATGGCTGAATAAATTGTGGTATATGAATATTATGGAATATTACTGTTCTGTAAGAAATGACCAACAGGATAATTTCAGAAAGGCCTGGAGAGACTTACACGAACTGATGCTGAGTGAAATGAGCAGGACCAGGAGATCATTATATACTTCAACAACAATACTATATGATGACCAGTTCTGATGGACCAGGCCATCCTCAGCAACGAGATCAACCAAATCATTTCTAATGGAGCAGTAATGAACTGAACCAGCTATGCCCAGAAAAGAACTCTGGGAGATGACTAAAAACCATTACATTGAATTCCCAATCCCTATATTTATGCACACCTACATTTTTGATTTCCTTCACAAGCTAATTGTACAATATTTCAGAGTCTGATTCTTTTTGTACAGCAAAATAACGTTTTGGTCATGTATACTTATTATGTATCTAAGTTATATTTTAATATATTTAACATCTACTGGTCATCCTGCCATTTAGGGGAGGGGGTGGGGGGTAAGAGGTGAAAAATTGGAACAAGAGGTTTGGCAATTGTTAATGCTGTGAAGTTACCCATGTATATATCCTGTAAATAAAAGGCTATTAAATTAAAAAAAAAAAAAAAAAAAAAAAGAAAAATTGGAACAAGAGGTTTGGCAATTGTTAATGCTGTAAAGTTACCCATGCATATATCCTGTAAATAAAAGGCTATTAAATAAAAAAAAAATGACAGATTACTATATATGTACTAATTGGATATTCTGCTAATGAGCCAGAACCTTATAAAATAATGGGAAGCAAATTGGATGTATGATTAAAGTTTCCTTGAGGGATAACTTCTTTATCTCTCCCATCCTCATTATAAATTGAAGAATAAGTTACTATTTAGCCATGATCTTGTTAGATCTGATGCAATGACCCCTTCCCCCACCTCCATAGTTAATGACTGATTATTCAGTGGGGTACAGTAACAAGATCCCTCAGATCATGCAGTGATCAAACAAGTGATTTACCCACAGGCAGCATGCCTGAAGAAAGATAATGTCCTTTTCCTTAAAACAATAACACCTTTGACTAGCTTGTTGAAATCTGGTCAAGTGAGGTACTTTATCTTCGAGTACAAATATTGCTAAGAGGGGACTAATTAAACCTCGGCTTCAAGCTCTGTAGCTAGCCTCAAGAAAGTGCTTAATAGGCATTAAGTTAGCCCACTTGTGCTTTACACCAGAGTAGGAACCAGTTCAATTAGCCCTCTTACCTCTGTGACAGTTGCCCGAAGTCCGAAGGAGAACAAAGGAGGTGGGTTGGGGGGAGTTAGATTCACCTTATGGGCATAATAGTTCCAGCTGCTCTATCCCAATAGGAAACTTAGATGTTCACATAAAGGCCCAAATGAGCTCAATTATAGTTTGCTGTTGTTGTTCAGTCATTTTTCAGTCATTTCTGACTTTTTGTGACCCCCATTTGGGCTTTTCTTGGCAAAGATACTGGAGTAACTGGCTATTTCTTCCTCCAATTCATTTTATAGATAAGGCAATCTAGGCCAATAGAGCTGTGACTTATTCAGAGTCACACAACTAGTAAGGTGGGAAGCCAGATTTGAGCTCACTAAGATAAGACTTCCTGACTCCAGCTCCAAACTCTATCCACTTCACCACCTACTGCCCAAGTCTGAGGGTAAAGGAAATGTAAAAAGTGGAAGTGGAATTCAGAAAGAGAATATGGGAGGGTGTCAAATGTGAAGGTGATTTGATTTCACTTAGATCAATCTCTATCACTAAAGAAGAGAAGAACCACTTTTCCCTACCCTCCCAGAGCAAAATTTTGTCAGCTCTGACAGTACTTAGTGAAGAAATAGACACCCATCATATTACACTCCCATCACCTCCTATGTTGAGCCTGCATCCAACACCATCTGCCTTATCATAAAATCACCCATCCTTGTTTCCATGCAGTGGACATCCTTCTTTGTCCTGCTAATCTATGCTTACTGTTTTCCCTTTTTTTCTAAGTGTCCTTGCAGGTACTGTGAAAGTTTGTGTGTGGTGCAAGTTGGATGAGAATGTTCCTAAAGAGTCAGTGAAATGAACAATTTCCTCCCATCACTACCCACAATTCTGTTCCGTTTCATTTAGGCGTAAACTAAAAAGGGACCCTCCATCAACTATCCTTAATAAATTGCCTAACAGAGGGTGGGACATTGTGCTATTCAGGGCATACAGACATTAAAAAAAAAATTAAACTTTAAACCTTCAGGGTGTTATAATCTACTGGAGGGCTCAACATAATAAATACAGGCAAATACAGTATAAGGTAGTTAAATGTGAGGTTCTAATAGGATTCAGATGTTTTTGTTCAGAGGTACTTTGAAGGGAAACCTTGTAGAGAGAATCCAGATTATTCTGCATTTTGATGGATGTGAAGTTCTGGATATGTGATATCACCCATTATGCGAACTCCCAATGAAGGAAGGGACTACTTTCACCTGGGTGAGTCAGAAGATTCCCTGCAATTTAAGTCCTGGAGAGTTGGCTGAGGTACTGAGAGGTCAAACAACTTGCCCCTGGGTATGACAGAGTTGGGATTTGAACTCAGGTCTTCATGATTCTGACACTAACCTCTCCATTGTGTCAAACTGACTCTGGTAAATCCAGTGTGCCAAATGTGAGTCTCGACTTCTTCAGTAACTACTATGTGTCCACTCTGGGAGATGAAAATATAAGTAAGGCATAATCTCTGCCCACAGGGTGCTTACAGTCTAACAGATAAATTCAACACAGTATACAACTAAAAGGGAACTGGGCAGTTAAGTGATACAGTAGATAGAGAGCTGACCTTTCAGTCAGGACGTCCTGCATTCAAATGCAATTTTGGACACTTACTTTGGGCAAATACTATGTTTCTTAGGTTCCGCATCTGTCAAATGACCTGGAAAAGGAAATGGAAAACCCCAAATGGGGTCACAGAAATTTAGGCACAACTGAAATGACTCAACAACAAAATAAGTAAACCTTCCCTTCATTGTCCTGTCTATCTCCTGCCTCTTTTTTTAATCTTTCTCCTCAACACCCTCTCAGCACAGATAAGCCAGGTCCACAACCAACTAGTGAATCCACATACTAAAATTTCTCCTAATGTAAATTTCTATTTCTTCAGTGCCCCAATCTTAACACCTAGCAGTCAAGAAAAACTAAGCTTATATGTTGATTCATACAAATTTGTGAATGGCTTCCAATAGCATTTCTCTCTTCCTCCAAAGATATTTGCAATTTAAAAGAAGATACAAGTCCAAAGGAATAAAATCTTTCTTGGTAGAATATTGTGCAAATGATTAGAGAAATTTTGTTGTTGGTGGTAGTAGTTAGGTAGTAGAAGAGATACTTCGTTGTTGATCCTCAAATCATATGAAGTAGGTGCTATATAAAAGGTGCTATAAAAAGATGTAAAAGTAGTATCACACTTCTGATACTACTTATGTGATCTTGAAAAAATCACAACTTTTCTGGACCAGTTTCCTCCTCTGTAAAATGAGGGAATTCAACTAGATAGCTTCTGAATGGTTCAGTTCTATGATCTGATGGTAAGATAAATATTAAAAGGTTGAGAAGAAAACATCCTACACTTTGGATGTCTTTTATGGAAATTTTATAGAAGGACATGAAGGAGAATTGCAAAGAATTGTAGAAGAGTTTTTGATCCACTGATGAGATCATTCATTTTAGCAGGAGCATAGATTTAGAGATAGAAGGAACTCTCTAGGTTAAAGGTTCTTGCCTTGGGTTCATAGACCTCCAAAGAGTCTCAAGAGTTTAGGTACTTCCCACTAGTCTCTAACTGAAATTTAGTATCTACCCAGGAGACATAATAAAAGTCCTCCCAAAAGACTACATCCTTTGACTTTATTAGGTTGACTGGGATCTCTAGTTACACTCTCTAAAGATATTATTACTCTTTATAGTACAGAAATATCATAGAAGGCACTTCAAGATCATTTAATTATGAATGTACAATAGTGTATTATGGACAGTACCTGTGATTTTGTCATCAATGGTAATCATATATATTTTCTTTCTTTTTTTCTTAATGCATTTTATTTTATTTTCAAAAACTCTGAATTTAAATACCCCAACGAACACAAAAGCAGAACACAAAAGGAGGATTGTATATAAAACTGAGTCTCCATTTTATGCTGTTTGATTTTTTAAAGTGTATAATAAATTCTACATGTTACTTTCAATATGGTACTGCTTGTTTATGCTTTCTCCTTTTTTGTATTTTAAATTCAATTTTTAATTTTTGTTAATTATAAATATTTTCACATCACATTGCAGTTACTGCATATATTTCAAAATATCATTTACATTCATCACTAACTAGAGATTGCCAATTAGCAATTTCCTTCTCTAGCAGAAAACTTGCTCCTACTTATATTACTATGTCTTAAGTTTGTCTTCAATATCTTAAGATAACTGTTTTGATATAGTTCATTTTCTTTGCAATCCTATTATTTTATTTTTTGCATTTAAAAACATTCTTATATGGAGTTATGCCAGATTGTCTAAAGGGTTCATGAGAGAGAAAAAAATAAGAACCCCTGATATAATTCATATCCCTTCTTTTATGATTAAGAAAACTGAGATCCAAAGACATTGTGATTTGTCCAATGGCCAAGTTAAGATTTGAATTCAGTACCCCTCACTCCAGATCCAGTACTCTTTCTATTGTATAATGCTTTCTAAGAATCATTATTATTTTTATAATTTTTCTCAGTCCCATAAAATTTTAGGTCTGAATTAATCTGTAGAGATTTACACGGTTCTTTCAGACAAAACTTTAATGAAAGGTAAAACCAAAGACGTTCTGGGAGGGTAGAATTTCTCATCTGTCAGGAGACAAAGTGCTTTATTTTCTAATTACACCACTTTCTAGGGTTTCTGTAACCACCATGTGTGACTATCAAGGGAACTAGACCATCTGCTCAATAATTCACCATGGTGGGGTGGGGGTGGGTTTCTACCTGGAAAATAACTTGTCATTTCATTTTCTAGCACACAGGATTAAACGTGTACGGGATTAGTCTCACAGTTGAATGTCACACTGAACACTAGGACATGAGAGCTATATTCTATATTTAGCCTTAGTTCCCTGCAGATCTAAAAGCTGTGAATCTAGAAAAGTGGTAGCAATCAGAAATGATTGAAATTAACTTGGAAAGGTCATGAAATGCATAACCAACACCTACAGAGATTTATCCTTTGGCCCACCTGACGTTTTTTTCATAGGATGAAGTTTCAAGATTCCTATCATCAGTCCTAGGATCATCAGCTAAGATCACTGCATTCTCCATCTGCTTTCTCCCAGGTGGGGTTGTTATTATTTGTCTCCTGCCAGGAATAGAGTGTGTCCTTTCTGAAATAAAACAAGGTTATGGTAAGTTACTTGACTTCTCCCCAAAGAAATTGCTAACTACAATTCACCTCCAAATGCTTCCCAGGTTCTTTTTCATTGACAATGGTCCCCAAAAGGAACCCTTTTACAAAATTTTATGTTAGGTATGGCAGCAATGCCTGTAATCCCTGCTTCAGGGAAGGCTGAGATTGGCAGATCTTTTGAGTTCTAGCATTCTTAACTGAAGTGGGCTAAGCTGTTTGAATATCTGAACTAAAGCCAGCACTAATATGGTGAACTCCTAGGAAATATTCTGTTGCCCACAGAGGAGCAAATCCTCCTGGTTAAAAAAACAACAAACAACAATAACAACAACAACAACAACAACAACAGAGAGAAAGAAGAGATCAAATTGGCTCCTTTGATGATCAGTAATGGGATCTGACTTAGGGTGACCACTGGCTTTCAACCTGAGTGAGAGAGGGAGACTGAATCTCAAAACAAACAAATAAAAACAGAAAAGCCAAGATTTGCTAAGCTAAAACAATGGAACCGATCGTCCAAGCATTTTGCTAGGAATCCTGAGACCAAATCCTGGCTGTTGAGGGGTAGGTATAGGAGCAGCGGAATCCTAAAACAATATGAAGAGCCTAGTTCTATTAGGGGCATATTCACTTATTTATTGTTATCTAAAACCCAGCTATAGAACAGCGAGTGGCAGAGGAGGAGAAGTCATGAGTTATACCTCAACGGAACCTTCAAGAAGTATGAATTCGACTAAATGGCTTCTGAAGGTTTTTCATCTCTTAGTGAGGGGATAAGGAAGAAGGAGACAAGGGAAGGTTTTTTCCACCATTCATCACGAAATATGAGTCACAGGAGAAAAAAGCTTGAGGTTTCAAGGATTAATTTGTTTTGTAGCAGTTTGTTGAATGGAAGAGATAAGGAGTGGCTTCAATGTACCATCTTAAACATGAAGACTAATTTATAGGAACTGGAACACAAAGACATACCAGGGACTCTGGTATGTCTTTGTGTTCCAGTTCCTATAAATTATATATATATATATATATTCATATATATTCAAATATATATATTCATACACACACACACACACAGAGAGAGAGAGAGAGAGAGATCTAAAAGGAACATCAACAATTCCTGTTTGATTTCGCCTTTCTTCATTTCCAAATCAGTTTATTTTTTGTAAATGCATGGCTTCTTATCACTATAGTCCAGGGCTTCTTAAACTTTTTTCCACTCACAATCCCTTTTCGCTCTTCTGGCGTCTGTTCATTTAGTTCCTTGAAGAAGTCAGTCACATGAATATCCACACTGTTACCTCCAAGAAATTGGACTTGTATATTTTCTTTCTATTTACTGTCTCCTGTATTCTCAGCTTTCCAGTCTGTCATGGGTAACTCTGTGTCCATTTTTAAAGAACAAGTTCAAGGGTATGGTCATTGTCTATGTATGAATCAGTCATCGATCATCAAGCAATCCTTACAATTATAGTAACACTAGGATAAAAGTATATAGGACAAGTCAAGGTAATATACCTCATCAAAGAGACATCATCAATACCAGAAAAAAATTAATAGTGAAATAAGGATTTTATATCTTATTGAGGTGATTTCATTAATGCCAGAAATAAGTAGACAAGAAGTATCAAGGACAATGCTTGGGTAAATCTAACAAAAGAGAACACCTCTTCTTGGGAAGTCAGCAAAAATGTCATGGAAGTAGCATTGAATAGTAATCACATGGTCCAGTGGTTAGAGCACCTGCTCTGTTATCAGAAGGAAAAAGTTCACATCCAGCCTTAGACCCTTACAATTCCTACCTACGTGATGTTGTGTGATGTCTCCAATTGCCTGACAAAAAAAAGTTTTTAATCTGAGAGTAGCCTGGAGACTTAGGTCCATGTTTCAACTTTGCCACTTACTAGTTGTGAAACCTTGACATCTAGTAGCTGTGCAGTTGAGGGGCAAGTCATCTCACCTTTTTGGGACTCAATTTCCCAATCAATAAAAGGAGGAGTTTCTTTCAGGTCTGAACTACATAGACCATGCAATGCAGATGGCTTCAAGTAAACATTTCACTTCCAAGCCCTTCTCAAATGGCCCTTGCCCACCAGAATTTGTGAGAACAATGTAAATAAGAAAATCGAAAATATTTATTGAACGGTTGCTATATGTCAAGTACTGTTATAATTGTGAGCCTGGTCAGATTTGTTCATCAGAGATTTTCTCTCTGATTCCGCTCAATAGGGGAGAAGAGAAGAGGCTATTCTGTCTCCACATATAGGGCCATTTTGCAGGAGTAGGGCTCCTTCAGCCATCTTTTTACCACTACCTACTGCACAGATTTTGTGAATAAAGTGATTTGTAAAATAAAAAAGCAATGTGAAAATGTGAATCATCAGCATGCTAATTATGGTCATTATTATTATGCCAGGAACCACTGCCTCCCGATTGAAAGCTCCTTGTTCAGTAATGCATCATGCAAAAGCAATCTTCTGTCTCCCCTCATCCAGAAATCCCATGAGGTTTCTGAAAACCAGGACTAATTGTTCTTGAAATTTCTAAGTGTTGTAGACTACAGATCTACAACTCTGCTCCTGCAATCCTTAATTATAGAAACAGCAGATGATTGTTCCCCAAGATGAATAGCTTTTAGTGGCTGTCATCTCCCTGGGACAACTTTGTGCAGATAATTAGAGTTCCCATACTCCCTGGAATTCTTGAGAAAAATACCGAGATTCTGTTTTCTCAACCAGAGAGGAGCAGGGGAGGATTGGCAAAATTTCAAGACCCTATCTTGATTGACATTCTGTTGTGCTGGGATGGCTGTGAAAAGAGCCAACTCTTGGAATGGAGAAACCAAGCTGGGAAGAGTTATTCCCTTCTTCATTTCTGGCTCCAGGGCACAGAGCTGTTTTTAGTTAATAACCAGGGAGAGAGCATCTGTTTTCCCTTCCTCCATCCCCATGCAGGATCTGAAAGTCATGGGCCCTCAATAGCAATACAGCATCGATGCATTACCAGGTGGCTATTTATAACAGTTGTGAGAGGAGCTAAACAGTGCTCCTGAAGCATGTAGTTTCTGTATTCACGAAAGGCAAATACTCAGGTGACAGAATGGGAGTGAGCTGCCATGGGACAAATTACATGAAGAAAGAACATATATGAGTATGCATTGCATAAGTCTAAATACAGGGCAAATCCTTTGGAAGTATTGTAAGCGGCCATCTATGTGCTTCCATTTGAGTGCCCATATAGAAGCAATTTCCCTGCTGGCTTCCCATTGCTCCCCATCCTCCTCCTAATGCATCTGAAATCCTCTCCACGGGAGTCCTCTCACCTGGGTAGACAACATAGAGGGAGGCTGCAATATGAATATATTTCTTTTTTTATAGCTTTTTATTTACAAGATAAATGCATGGGTAATTTTACAGCATTGGCAATTGCAAAACCTTTTGTTCCAATTTTTCTCCTCCCTCCCCCATTCCCTCCCCCCAATGGCAGGTTGACCCATACATGTTAAATATGAAAGTATAAATTAAATACAATATAAGTATACATGTCCTAATAGTTATTTTGCTGTAAAAAAAAGAATCGGACTTTGAAATAGTGTACAATTATCCTGTGAAGGAAATCAAAAATGCAGGTGGACAAAAATAGAGGGATTGGGAATTTTATGTAGTGGTTCATAGTCATCTCCCAGAGTTCTTTCACTGGGAGTAGCTGGTTCAATTCATTTCTGCTCTATTGGAACTGATTTGGTTCATCTCATTGCTGAAGATAGCCACATCCATCACAATTGATCATCATATTGTATTGTTGAAGTATATAATGATCTCCTGGTCCTGCTCATTTGACTCAACATCAGTTTGTGTAAGTCTCTCCAGTCCTTTCTGAAATCATCCTGCTGGTCATTTCTTACAGAACAATAATATTCCATAACATTCATATACCACAATTTATTCAGCCATTCTCCAACTGAGGGGCATCTACTCAGTTTCCAGTTTCTGGCCACTACAGAGACCTGCCACAAACATTTGTGCACATACAGGTCCCTTTCCCTAATATGAATATAGTTCTGAGAAAGGAGGGTATAGCTTTAGTATTTGGGAGTGGGGGAAGGGGAAACTACATAGCTTCTCAATTATCCTGAAGGTCATTCCTTGGGGCTTCAATGCTTAGCTAATTGCAAAATCTGAGATGGATTCCACCTCTATAACTCTGGTGACTTGCTTCCCTGGCCTTTCACAGATCACAAGGTTGTAGCTATTTCTAATTTCCTTTAACTAAAACAAGAAAAAATAAACACAAAAGAAGCAAAGAATAGAAACTCATATTCATAGGTCACATATTAGCCTTTGCCCTTACAGGGGAGGGCCCAAGGCCTTTTATAGAATTAAATGTCTCACCAGAATTCAAGAAGGAAAGAAAGAATCTGATCAAGAAGTTGGCTCTTTCTGCTTAGTCCTTTAGTACCCCAGGTCTGTGATATACTTGTCTAAAGATCTGCTTCCTCATCACATGGTTAACAGAATGTCTAGATATGCTCAACTTGGGGAGTATTCCATTACATATTATAGTGCCTTTCTAGAACCAGGCCCTCCAACTTCTTCTAGCTGGGGGATTGTACCAGTCCTTCTATTGTAACAGAAAGATTTGTATTCCAAATGACAAAGGAGACCTGCTTCATGCATGTTGAACTGTAAGTCATTATAAGCTGAACTATGGACTTGAAAGCTATAAGATTCTTATTATCATCCTTTTTAGGAAAATAGTAAAAAGTGGCCTCAGAGAACTTGGCAGCTTTTCTCTCTCAGAGTCACTATGGTACTGAAAAAGATTCTCATTTCAGAGGCATATCTCTCTTTTGTGGAAAAACCTATAAGAATTATTCATCTAATTCCATAACTGAAGAACAGAAATATGGAACTTCTGACTGATTCAGTCAACTTTGTTTGATCCTTGAAAAGTTTCATAAAATTATATTGAATTTAATAAATATAGTCAAGAAATACATTATATGTAGAATGTTATAGTTAGAGGAGAAAATGTAGATAAGCCAGGATTTCTGCTCTTGTAAATCTTGTAAATTTGGGAGACAAAACTAGGTAACTATAATGCATGATAATTACATTAGAGAGATGTAAAATAAAGATTCATGTGAGGTCCAAAGTGGGGGAAGGTCTGAATAGTGGAGATTTGGGAAAACCTTGTGAAAAGGATGTATTTGTGTTGGACCCTGAAAGGGTATGAGTCAATGAAGGAAAAGAAGAGAAGACTTTCTAGGCATTAGGAAACGGCAAATACAGGGCATTGGGGTTGGAATGGGGGGGGGGGTAGGTAGGGAGCAAGGAGATACGAAAGTGAAGGACATGATCAGGAACTCCCCCCAAAAACCCTCCCCCACTAGATATCTCTTATCCTTTCAAATAAAACAAAACAAAAGAGTTCTATTATCTTCTTTCTTCCTTACCTTGACATTTACCTCCTCTGACCCTCAATTTCTCTATCAGTAAACTGAAAATAATAATTGTTGTATTATCTCCCACACATGGCTGTTGTGTACATTGAATCAGATAATTATGCAAAATCCTGCAAGATTAAAAGTTATATGTATCTGTTATTATTAGATAGAAAGGCTGGACTAGTATCTTATAGGGGAAGGTTTTTTTTTTTAACAATTTTTTATTAAAGCTTTTTATTTTCAAAACATATGCATGGATAATTTTTCAACATTGACCCTTGCAAAACCTTGTGTTACAATTTCCCCCCTTAATTCCCCTTTCCCTAGATGTCAAGTAATCCAATATATGTTAAACATGGAAAATATATATTTTATACAATTTTCTTGTTTTTATTTATACAATTATCTTGTTGCACAAGAAAAATCTGATCAAAAAGGGGGAAAAAAGAAAAAAGAAAATGCAAGCAAACAACAAAAAGAGTGAAAATGCTATGTTTTGATTCACACTCAGTTCCCACAATCTTTTCTCTGAGTTCAGATGCCTCTTTTCATTACAAGATCATTGGGATTGGCCTGAATTACCTCATTGTTGAAAAAAGCCACGTCCATCAGAATTGATTGTCATGTAATCTTGTTGCCATGTACAATGATCTCCTGGTTCTGCTCATTTCATTTAGCATAAGTTCATGTAAATCTCTCCAGGCCTCTCTGAAATCATCCTCATGATTGTTTCTCATAGAAAAATAATATTCCATAACATTCATATATCATAACTTGGTCAGCCATTCTCCAACTGATGGGCAACCACTCACTTTCCAGTTTCTTGCCACTACCAGAAAGGCTGCCACAAACATTTTTGTACATGTGGGTCCCTTTCTCCTCTTTTAAGATCTCTTTGGGATATAAGCCCACTGCTGGACCAAAGAACATGCATAGTTTGATAGCCCTTTGGGCATAGTTCCAAATTAATCTCCAGAATGGTTGAATCAATTCACAACTCCACCAACAATGCACCAGTGTTCCAGTTTTCCCACATCCCCTCCAACATTTGTCATTATCTTTTCCTGTCATCTTAATCAATCTGAAAGGTGTGTGGTGGTATCTCAGAGTTGTCTTAATTTGCATTTCTCTGATCAATAGTGATTTGGAGCACCTTTTCATATGACTAGAAATGGTTTCAATTTCTTCATCTGAAAATTGTCTGTTCAGATTCTTTGACTATTTATCAACTGGAGAATAGCTTAAATTCTTATAAATTTGAGTCAATTTTCTCTATATTTTAGAAGTGAGGCCTTTATCAGAACCCTTGAATATAAAAATGTTAGTCCAGTTTATTTTTTCCCTTCTAATCTTGTCTGCATTAGTTTTGTTTGTATAAAAACTTTTTAAGTTAATATAATCAAAGTTATCTATTTGATGTTCAAGGTCACAAATTCCTTCCTTTTCCACAGATATGAGAGGCAAACTATCTTTTGCTTGAGAGGGAAAGTTTTTATAGGCCTTTGCCTTTATGGATATAAGTCAAACTCTTTCTTCCTGCCCCTAGTCTGGGCTCCCATGAATGGGACTTTCATATCTTCTTCATGATTTGAGATGTTCTTTTTCTCTAGAGGCTTATTTTTATAGTACTTTTTTCTTTTTTTTTCTTCCTTTCTTCCCTCCCTCTATTCTTTCTTTCCTTCCTTCCTTCTTCCTTCCTTCCCTCTGTCTCTGTCTCTCTGTCTCTCTCTTTTTCTCTCTCTTTTTCTAATCTTTCCTTTCACAGATGATAGAGAGTCCCTCTTCCATCTTCTTAAATGTCTTCCTAACTATGCCTAAAGGGCTATCAGACTCTTTGTATGATACTGTATCTACTGGGTCTGGATCCCAAAGAGATCATAAAAAATGGAAAAGGACCCATATGTGCAAAAATGTTTGTGGAAGCCCTTTTTCTAGCAACAAGGAACTGGAAAATGAGTGAGTGCCTCTCAATTGGGGAACGGCTGAATAAGTTTGGTAAATGAATGCTATGGAATATTATTATTCTATAAGAAATGAGCAGCAGGATAATTTCAGAGAGGCCTGAAGAAATTTTCATGAACTGATGTTAAGTGAAGTGAGAACACTGTATACAGCAACAGCAAGATTATGTGATGATCAGCTGTGATGGACTTGGCTCTTTGAGGTGATTCCAACAAATTCCAATAGACTTGTGATGGACAGAGCTATGTGAATCCAGAAAGGAAAGTGTGAGGACTGAATGTGCATAATAGCAAAGTATTTTCACCTTTTTTGGTGATGTTTGCTTGCTTTTTGTTTTCTTTCTCATTTTTTTTCTTTTTGATCTGATTTTTCTTGTGCAGCATGATAACTGTGGAAATATGTATAGAAGTATTGTACATGTTTAACATATATTGGATTGCTTGATGTCTAGGGAAGGGGATGAGGAAAGAAAGGAGAAAATTTGGATCCAGTTCCTCGATACAGAATACTGAAAACTATCTGCATATATTTTGAAAATAAAAAGCTATTTTTTAAAGTTTTCCTAAATTATTACTAAGTCATCAGTGGAGAATCTAGTTGTAGAAGCCAGAAGTAGTAGCTAAAGGTGGCACAGCACTGGAGTAAAATGTGAAACTTGGAAAAATGATCTGTACCTATATATAAGAAGAGAAATGTGCTTTCCCTATACATAGAGAATGGGTAGGTATTTTTTTATTGTAACTTTTTATTGACAGAACATATTCCTGAGTATTTTTTTACATTATCCATTGCACTCACTTCTGTTCCGACTTTTCCCTTTCTTCCCTCCATCCCCTCCCCTAAATGGCAAGCAGTCTTATACGTGTTAAATATGTTGTTGTACAGGAAGAGTTGGATTCAGAAGGGAAAAATAACCTGGGAAGAAAAACAAAAATGCAAAGTTTACACTCATTTCCCAGTGTTCTTTCTTTGGGTGTAGCTGCCTCTGTCCATCACTGATCAACTGGAACTGAATTAAATCTTCTCTTTGTCAAAAGAAATCCACTTTCATCAGAATACATCCTCATATAGTATCGTTGTTGAAGTATATGATGATCTCCTGGTTCTGTTCATTTCACTTAGCATCAGCTCATGTAAGTCTCTCCAAACCTCTTTGTATTCATCCTGCTGGTTATTTCTTACAGAATTATAATATTCCATAATATTCATATACCACAATTTACAATGGGTAGGTATTTTAAAACTCTAGCAACTAATATTTATTAAGCATCAGCTATGGCCCCAGTATTTCTCAGACTTTAGCATGATGATTGAAGCTTGGACAGGGTTGGCTCCCCAAATCATTCCAATCCTTTTCCTCACCCTTAAGCCATGGGATTCAGGTGTGCTTTGTTTAATAGGTGTTTCTTCAATTGTAAATGTTACTTTATAAAATCCAAGGCTGATCTCTTATTCATCTGATTGAAACAATTTAATAACATCATGTGGCAGAAGCTCATCAGCTGGAAGACCCACTTGATGTATTAGAAAAACTATCTCTTCAAATGGCTGTGTAGCAATTCCCAAACAATAGTGGATTTGGGAATGGTGGCTCTAGGCCCCAGTGGCTGTCATGTACCTGGATCATTTGGATTATGGTCTTTTCACCATAAGCACATGAGTGATACCTGAAAAACACAGCAAGATCTGCAGGTTGAAGAGCAAAGTCCAGAAGTGAAGAATGTTGACCAGACAGTCACATGAGCCTAATTCTCCAAAACTTTCTTGATAAAAGTAATCTTCCCCCATCCGCATGAAATTCCTACCACCAGGCACATTTTAAGGACGAAGGTCTTAGGGATTAAGTCATTGTTGACTGAGAAAAGTTGCCCATTAGGTAGCTTAGTTATATTAGTTCAACTGATTAAATCTTTATCAACTAACATTGAGATTTACAGTTTGCAGGCTTTTCCCCACCATAGCCCTATGAGAAAGGTATTACATTTTAACAAAGTTTAATAGCCACCTATGACAAAAGACCTTTCAAGATCCCACTTTGCCCCCCAGCTGTGAGTGCTGTCTCTTCCAAAGTTACCTTATTTTCCCCACAAACCCAGGCACTATATAAAGACAATTAATTACAAAATGCTTCTCACGAAAATCAAGTCAGATCTAAACAATTGGAAAAATATCAATTGTTCATGGCGAGGCCGAGCTAATATTATAAAAATGACAATTCTGCCTAAATTGCTCTACTTGTTCAGTGTTATACCAATCAAACTGTCAAAAAATTATTTTGTAGAACTAGAAAAAAATAATAACAAAATTCATCCAGAAAAACAAATGGTCAAGAATATCAAGGGAATTCATGAAAAAAGTACAGATGAAGGTGGCTTAATGGTACCAGACCTAAAACTATATTATAAAGCAACAATCATCAAAACCATTTGGAACTGGCTAAGAAATAGAGTGGTAGATCACTGAAATAGATTAGATACATATGACACAATAATCAAGGTTTATAGTAATCTAGTATTTGATAACCCCTGAGTGGATACCATCAATTGGAGAATGGCTGAATAAGTTGTGGTATATAAAGGTAATGTGTAACACATAAAACAATGTGCATTTAAAATAAATTAATTAATTAAAAAAGAACCAGAAGTACTCTTTCAAGATCGTCATGTCCAACTCCTCATTTTATAGATGATGCAACTGAATCCATAGAGGTTAAATGATTTTCCCAAAGATATACTTGGCAGAAATAGGATTCAAATTCAGTCCAGGCTTCTCTATTGAGCCATTTGGCTTTCTTTTTCTGATATGTGTATGTGTATGTGTATGTGTGTGTGTGTGTGTGTGTGTGTGTGTGTTATTAAACACATATCTAAATAGGTAGAAAAAAAGAAGGAGAGAAGATAGATAGGTAGAAGAAAGAAAGATAGAGAGATATATAGATAGGTTGTTGTCCTTCTTTCTCAAAGAAGACCAAAATGACATCACTACATTAAAGTTGAGTTACAGTATGTCCAACTGTGGCTGATCAGACAATGGGAGCTTGAAATGCTCTGCCACAGGTCAGATACAAATAGACCCCACGAACATTGGGGTGGCTTCTCTAACTTTGTGCATCTCACATTTTTTTCTGAATTAATTCAATTCTGCTTTGGTACAGAGCACAGCACCTTTTCTGATGAGGGCATGCCATACTGGGCAGTCCTGTCCCAATGTCTCCCGTGTGATACAATCAGTTCTGAAATTCTTAAGAGAAACCTTGAGAATGTTTTTGTATCACTTTTTCTGACTACCTTGTCAACACTTGTCCTATGTGAGTTCTCCATAAAATATTCTTTTTTGGCTAGTATACATTTGGCATTCAAACAATGTGGCCAACCCAAGGGAGTTGTGCTCTCTGCAATGGAGTTTGACCACTTGGCAATTTAGTTTGAGAAAGGACTTCAATATCTGGTATCTTATTCTGCCAGATTATCTTCAGAATCTTTCTAAGACAATTCAAAGGGAAATGATTCAGTTTGCTGACATGGTACTGGTATACTGTCCATTTTCATAGGATAGATAGACAGACAGAACCAATTAAGTGCTTACTATTGTTATTGTACTTATTAAATGTTTTTATTGGTTATATACAAGGTATTGGGAATAAAAAGTTAATTCATAATTCTAGGATTTACATTTGATTCCAGAAGGAGAGGTGGATTACCAATCAGAAAGATCAGGAATGACCTCATATAAGAGGAGGCACCTGAGTATGCCTTAAAAGGAAGCTAGGTATTGCTGTTTCTCTTTTCTTCACAAAGAAGACTATTGATGTCACAAGAGTGATGTTTTGACTTGCTCCTAAATTGGATTTGAGTGAGGTAGAGTAACAAAAAGTCATCAGCCTCACTGTGTCCTGCAGAGTCATCAAATCCTGGGGAAAGACAAAAGTCAACATGACAAGTGATGACCTGGAATGCAGCATGCGACCTTCACCTTTTAAAAATTAAGACCTTTCTCAAATCTCAGTTTTTCTGAGGCAACTCTCATTCAATGACTAGAAAAAAGATAGCTTAATTTGCTACCCAAAATATATCAGTCTGGGAGGAAAAAATCCTCAAAGTTTCTGGCCAGAACATAAAACAATGACTATACTCATTCTAAATTTTCGAAACCTAAACAATGAGCCACTGAGACTTAGGATGGGAGACCATTATAAAGCCAGAGTGATTTGACTTTAAAGGTATAGTCAAGTAGCTCCATTTGAAAAACAATTGGCTTTTTAAAACCCTGATTTTTTCACAGCTTTTTTTCAAGAAATCATAAATAAAGGTGCACAGGACAAAAAAAAAATTGTCCCAGCTTTTTGAAAAAAATATATAATATAAATAAATAAAAGGTATTTTTTTTTAAAAAAAAATATGTGATCAAAATTATATTCTTATGGATAGAACACTCACATTTTAGGATATGGCACTCCAAGTGGAGAGAACACAAATGGTGAAGCAGGAAGGGAGAGGAGAAGGAGGAGAAAAAGGAAGAGGAGGAGACATAAGAAAAGCAGAAAGAAAAAGAGGAAATGGTGATGATAATGATGAAGAAAAAGAAGAACAGAAGAAATAGAAGAAGAAAAGAAGAAGAAGAAGAAAGAAGAAAGAAGAAGAAGAAGAAGAAAGAAGAAGAAGGAGGAGGAGGAGGAGGAGGAGGGGGGGAGGAGGAGGAGGAGGAGGAGGAAGAGGAGGAGGAGGAGGAGAAGAAGGGAAAGAAGGAGAAGAAGGGAAAGAAGGAGAAGAAGGAGGAGGAGCAGGAGGAGGAGGAGAATAAGGAGAAGGAGAAGAAGAAGAAGAAGAAGAAGAAGAAGAAGAAGAAGAAGAAGAAGAAGAAGAAGAAGAAGAAGAAGAAGAAGAAGAAGAAGAAGAAGAAGAAGAAGAAGAAAAGAAGAAGGAAGAAGAAGAAGAAGAAGGAAGAAGAAGAAGGAAGAAGAAGAAGAAGAAGAAGAAGAAGAAGTGTTATGCGGATTAAATTTCTAAAATTTAGCATCTGAGTGGGTAAAAGATGAGAAAGAAAGTAGAAAGTAGAGTCAATAATGACTCTCACTGTGGATTTGGATGACCAGAAGGATGGCAATGTATTATTTAGTGAAAATAGGGAAGTTTAAAAAATTAAGAAAAAAGAAAATAGGGAAGTTTGGAGAAAATATGATGTACCCCATTTTGAATATGTTGAAATTTAGAAGTCTACAGAACATTTGGTAGAGAAGTCTACCTAAGAAGAAAATGTGGGACTGGAATTTTGGAGAGAGGTTAGGACTGAATATACAAATTTAAGAGTCAGGAATCAAGATGGTAACTGTATCCATGGTGCGAGGGGGGAAAAGGCATCTGCTGAAATCATAAAATAAATAAATAAAAAGAGTATGAAGAAGATGAGCCTTAAAATAGAGCCTCAGGGAATTCTCTCACTTAATGGATTGGAGAATGATAATGAATCAAAAGAGAGCCGAGAAGGAATGGTAGAAAGAGAACTTTAAAAACCATATTGTAGAAGATATATGAGAGGGTAGAAAGTGCCCAAGAAGAGAGGATGGTTGACAGTTTCAAGAACTACAGAGAGGGCAAACAGGATGAGGAATGAGAAAAGGCCATTATATTTAGCATTTAAGAGAGCATTGGTAACCTTGGAGACAGTTTCAGATGAGCAATTGCAGGAGAAGGAACACTAAGAAGTTACAATGGGAATGAAGGTGGGTGGAAAGGGAGGAAATCAATGCCATGAGAGCTTCTTAGGAAATATGAAATGATAACTTCAGAGAATCTCTGGGTCAAGGGAAGGGTTTTTTAAGGATTGGGGGAACCCATAGGCATGTTTATAGGTGGCAGAAAAAGAGCTAGTAAGTTAGGAGGATGAATATGAGAGAAAGGGAATGATTAAGAAACAAGATCCTATAGGAGATGGGGATGATGGAAATTGAGAAGAAGGAAATAATCATTTGTATTGTGGCCACTGTGTGCTAGGCACTGTATTAAGCATTAATCTGATGGCTGTTCTTGCTAAGTGGCAATGACATGGCCATAGCTATAGACTAAGAATTCATCAAGTGGGCAATTTGCCACTGCCAGTCTTCTCCAGACTTAGGTAGGTTGTTTCTCAGAAAGCAGATGCAGTATGTCATTAGAACCTTAATCAATGCACTTCAAGCATAGTAGAAACTACTTGCCCTCTGCTGGCATAACCTTTGAGAATAGGTTCCCATTTATACCCAAATGAAGCAGACTTGGGTCTCCAGTCATATAGTGGAAAGAGAATTAGACTCAACTCAAGAAAGAAGCCTGAATTTGAATCTCAGGACCTACACTCAGTTATGTGACTTTGTGGATAATTTTGTAACAACTCTGAGCTTTACTTTCTCATTTTCTCATTCCTTGATATAGTCGGGGTCAAAATGAATTATTTCTCACATAGCTCAATTCTTTATTTTACAGAGAAGCAAATTAAGTTCCAGAGAAGTTGGGTCTTACTCATGGTCATAAAACAAGGTGAAACAGTCCAGGACTAGAATCCAGGTTTGCTAAATCTCTAGCTCTTTCCAACTTACAACTACCCTGATGCTTGGAAATTTGTCCTAGAAAATATTTGTCACCACTGACTTATCAAGCAGAAGTGTTACAAGGATTATTAAATACTATAAAGCATTTTTGTTATCTTTAATGGAAGATACTATGCAACAATATCCCATAATCCCCAATGACTTTCAAACAATTGCTGCATATTGATTGGTAATGTTTTTTATTCTTTTAAATATATTTCCACATTTCTCATGATGCCCTAAAAAAAATCAGATCAAAAAGGAGAAAAATGATGGGAAATAAACAAGCAAGAAAACAACAACAAAAAAAGTGAAAATACTATGTTGTAATCCATATTCAGTCCCTATAGTCCTCTCTCTGGATGCAGATGGCTCTCTCTAGATTGATAATTTTTTAAACTTTTTTTTCCTACTGAATTTTTTCCCTTAGCTGATCAGTGTGTAAGACATTAAAAAGCCGCTAAGAATCTCGATCTTTATTCCACACAAAGAATATGAGAGAATGTGTATGCATGTCTCATATATTTCTGTATCCAAGTCAATCTAATGGGTCTCAAAGAGCACTGTTCATCACTTTTTTGGGGGATTCTCTTGAATTATGTAAAAGCTTTTATGGACAAACATATATATGTATTCATATGTATATGTATCTACATGCAAGTAAATATCTATACACAGTGAACATGGATAGTATTTCCAAGTTGGACTCAGAGATCTAATATATAGCAATGTGACCTGGGTGACAAGGCAAAGAAAGTCAAAACTAGAAGTATTCTTTAGCATCTATTCTGTGCCAGCATGGGCTAAATGCAATATATAAAAACATAAAAAATAACTAGCACTCCCTGCTCTCAAGGTGCTCACAAGCAAACCCCCTAGGACTCATCTATGTCTATATATCTAAATAGATATAGACTTTTAGATATTAAATTTAACCTATCCTGGCCCATTTCATTATTATCTTACAATTCCTAAGTGAGCTCTTTAATCAGTCATGGTAAATTGAGATATATAACCACATAGATAGGAAAGACCAAATAAATGATGAATCTCTACTGTCCAGATTTTTCAGATTATTATACATCTGAATTAATACCATATAGAACTTATCCAACAGTCTATACATCTTGACCAGACATGGGACCATGGATCTAATTTATATTTTAATATATTTAACATCTACTGGTCATCCTGCCATCTGGGGGAGGGGGTGGGGGGTAAGAGGTGAAAAATCGGAACAAGAGGTTTGGCAATTATTAATGCTGTAAAGTTACCCATACATATAACCTGTAAATAAAAGGCTATTTAAAAAAAAAAAAGATATGTAACCATGGGCAGGGCTCAGCATTGAAAAGAACCAATAAATCTAGATGGATGCTTTCAGGAAACTTAAAGATAATCCCAAGATCCCCATAATATTTTCAATATATGGACTTCACCAGCATTAATATATGACAAAAATACTTAGGACAACACTGCTTACAAGAAAAAAACCTAAGATTATAATAGGGATGAGACCTAGATTTTAGGGATCTGTGGTGGGAGATAGAACTTATTCAAGAATATGAGAGAGGAAGAACCCAGTATTGTCATAAAGTTCCATATCAGAACCAAAGATGAAGACATGAATAAAAGGAGACACTGTGTGTGTAGAAGGACCTAAGAGAGCCCAGGTTGTCCAGACTTGCTGGGAGGAAGTGAGAAAATGTCCAACAGTCTTTTAGTTTTCCCTAACTAATACAGCCATTACTATTTTTATAGAAAAGAAAAATTGATACTGGGGAAAAGATTTGTTCCTGAATTCTCACTCAGTTATTTTTTTAATGTTGGATAAAGTAGACCTCAGGAGTTATTTCTCTTAGTCAAGGGAGTATAATAACACCTGAGAACAAAGATGGATTTCTAACAGGAGCTAGTTGACATTTGAACTGGTAGGGAAGACAATAAGAACAAACTTCAGAAGGAACACCCCCATGAAAATTGAAGAATTGATCAAAAAGTTCAAAGATCAGGAGAGTTCAGAGAATAAATCTGATCTTAGCTGGGACTCCTGTAGTTTTACAGACTTATTATTGTATTTGGAATTTTTTTTTAATGTTCTATTTTGACATTTAAAACCTTCAATGAACCTCAACTTCTGGCTAGGGGATATTGAGAAAGTTTAAAACCCAAATAAAGTTTAAAGAGAGATTTGAAAGAGAATGAGCTAAGGGGTCTCATCTATTGGGTCAGGGGAATTATGTCATCCTCAACAGTCAGCGAACTGACATCCAAACCCTCCTGAGTAATCAATCAATAAGCATTTATTAGCCACTTCTATATTCCAAACACTATGTTAACACCAGAGATACAAAAATAAGACAGTTCCTACTGTCAAGGGGCACAGTGGATAGAAGATTCCAGTCCAAATACAGCCTCAGACACTTATTCACTGTGTAATACTTAGGCAAATCACTTTACCTCATCTGTAAAATGAAATAGATAAGAAAATAGCAAACCACTTTAGTATTTTTTTGCCAAGAAAACCTCAAATAGGATTATGAAGACTTGGTCACAATAGGACATCATTTTTTCCCCAAGTAGCTAGGTGATACAGTGGATAATGCATCAGGCCTGGAATAGAGAAAGACTCATCAATCTGAGTTCAAATCTGGCTTTAGATACTTACTAACATGACATTTTCAGCCATGTTTCAATGAGGAAGACTATGGCATCAAAGTCACCTTACAGTACTTATGGCAAATTCTTCACCTTGGAAAGACTACAAGACAAACTAAAATGGAGGGAGTGTTGGTACACAATTTTTATTTGTGGATGATTGTGCATTCATTGAAACTGAGATGTAGCAAAGTGTGTGGATCAACTCTCTGCTGCTTGTGATAATTTTGGCCTAAAACAACAAGAAAACACAGGTTCTCCATCAGCTAGAACCTCACCTTGCATGTATAGGATCATTGGTTACAGCAAACGGAGAAGCTTTGAATGCCGGGCATATATTCACTCTCTTGGCAGTGTACTTTCCAGGGATGTCCACCTTGGCAATGAGGTCAACACATGCATTGCCAGAGCTGGCTCAGTGTTTGGGAAACTCCAAAAGAAAGTGCGGGACAGGAGAGGTGTTAGACTGAGCTACTAAGCTGGTCTACAGAGTCATTGTACGACCTGGATACTATACCAGCACCATACCCAAACTGATTGAAATTGGCCCTTTGAGTAATATGGATCTGGAAATAGACACTTGGAGGACACATTAAGAGGGCTCAGTGCAACACATGGGTAATTTGAAACTTTGTATGTCATTTTATTTTTGCAATTTCCAAGATACTTACGTCATAGGATTTAGGAAGGCATCTAATCCAAATGCTTTATCTTACGAATGAGGAAACCGAGACCAGTAACCTGACCTGATCGTCAAGTTGAAAGTTGCAATAGGAGGAAAGAAGAGAATGATGGATCCAAGATGACTCAAATAGTCCACATAATTACAGTTCCATCCCAAGTTCACCTCTCATAAAGCTAATGACCACCTGCCCCTTGTCACTCTGACAATACTTTTAGCTGATATAAAGTGGTTCCACTCCTGCTCAGAGGTGGGCCACCTTGAAAATGGCTGTAACTTTTCAGGATGCTCCATTTGTCAAGTAATCCTGTATTGTTGGGTTTTTTTTCCCCAATTATTCTTTTTTTATTATAACTTTTTTTTCATAATTATAACTTTTTATTGAGAGAACCCATAGCTGGGTAATTTTTTACATTATCCCTTGTACTCACTTCTCTTCTGACTTTTCCCCTCCCTCTCTTCACCCCCTCCCCCAGATGGTAAGGAGTCCTATACATGTTAAATATGTCACAGTATATCCTAGATACAATATATGTGTGCAGAACCGAACAGTTCTCTTGTTACACAGGAAGAATCGGTAATCCTGTGTTTTGTAGTTGTCTGGGATTGAGTCTTATCCAACTGTTGGATTGTAAGGCTCTGCAGTGCTTTGTATCTTTAACTGACTAGCACATGACAGAGCTTGGCACAGTAGGCACTAAAGAAATGTTTTGTTTAGCAAATGAATGATGGTGAAAAGTCCTCTGAATCTTAGCTTAGTGCTCCATTCAGGAGCTAAGATGAAATAAAAATCAGAGGGCTATACTCTAAATATGATTTAATAGAAACTAATATATCTTTTATGGCAGAAGGATTAAAGTTTCTCCATGACAAATACCATTTTGATATGGTTTAATATGGTTTTTAATGTTATTTATTAGTTATTACTCACATTTGTGTAGCAGGTTAAAGTTACAAAGCACTTTTCTCACAGCAGTTCTGTGAGATAGGTAATGTATGAATTCTAGCCCTAGATCTCAGTTTTCCCATCTACAAAATGCAAGGACTGAACCAGATAATTTCTGAAAATCTTTGCATCTCTAGAGCTGTGATTTTATTATCCTATGATCCAAAGGAACAAGGAGGTGAGAGAGGATTAAAGAGGGGATAAGGATAGAGTTGGATCATAATTCCTTGAGGGACAAGGATAAAATTTGGATATGGAGGGCACTACATACATAGGTTACAGGCCTTGAGTACAATTATTTTCTTTCATTTTAAATTTATTTTTCCCAATAGCGTTTTATTTTTCCAAATACATGTAAAGATAATTTTCAACATTCATTTTTGCAAAATTTTGTGTTCAAAAAATTTTTTGTTCTAAATTTTTCTCTGTGTCCCTTATCTCCTCCCTTTCCAAGACAGCAAGAAATCTGACATAAGTTAAATATGTGTGATCCTTTTAAACATTTTTCCATATTTGTCATATTGTACAAGAAAAATCAGACCAAAAGGAAAAAAATCCATAAGAAAGAAAACAAACAAAAAGGTGAAAGTACTATGCTTTGATTCACATTCAGTCTCTATAGTTTTCTCTTTGGATGAAGATAGCATTTTCCATTTTAAGTTTATTGGAATAGTCTTGAATCACTGCATTGCTGAGAAGAGCCATCCATCTCAGTTGATCATCGCATAATATTGTTATGATGTACAGTGTTCTCCTGGTTCTGCTCACTTCACTCAGTATTACTTCATGTAGGTCTTTCCAGGCTTTTCTGAAATCAGCCTACTCATCATTTCTTGTAGAACCATAATATTCATATACTATTCCATTCATATAATATTCCATTACATTCATATACCATAATTTTTTCAGCCATTCCCCAACTGATAGGTATCCACTCAGTTTGCAGTTTCTTGCCACTACAAAAAGAGCTGCTATAAACATCTTGTACATATGGGTCCGTTCCCCTTTTTAATTATCTCTTTCGGATACAGACCCAGTAGTGAGACTGCTGGATCAAAGAGTATGCAGAGTTTGATAGCCCTATTAGATATAGTTCCAAATTGCTTTCCAGAATGGATAGATCATTTGGGTGCAACAACTTTCAAGGGGAAGAGGAATGATGATCCAGCAAGGGGCCCCCTCCATATCTGACGAACCAGACTGTCTGGGCTTATCTGACTTAACTGACTCACTCCCTGATATCAAGGAAAGCCAGGTGTTTAAGGCTAAATACCTAGGCATCTCTAATTAGTTTTCATCCTCTGGTGTCACAGGCAGATAAGTACCAATTAGCTAGGAAGTACCAATTAACTAGAAGGAAAGTATCAGCAAAAGGAAGATTCTAAGTTTATGGCTTATAGAGAAAAAGGAGAGGGAAGACAGTTGAAGGAAGAAGAGAATATATCTATAGCAGATCTTGTCACAAAACAATAAAAATAAAAATAAAACTCCCAGAAAATCAGAGGTTTTTCTGGAATACCGTAACATCTAAAAAGGAACAGTATTTTCTTTAAAAATTCAAAATTAATAGAAGTCTTTCCAAGTTATACACAGTATTGTAATTTTTTGATATTATAATTCTCTATTTAATGCTTTCTTTTATCATCCTCTGTCCAAGAAAAATCAGCCTCACTTTCACTCTTGGAATTGAATCACCCCTCACCCCCCACTCCCCTGGAATCGGTAATTGTAAATAGAATTCATAACTAGAAATCTCCCATCTCACTTTTGGCAAATGTGGAGAAGTGGATACTCTATGAACTCTTCAAGCTGGGGAGCAGGTCTACTGAACAAGTTTAGGTGCTGTCTAATAAGGACAAGATCAGGGGTCAAGAGGGATATTGTGGGCTGGGTACTGAACATAGGAGAACAAATGTCGCGGTGGTGGATGGGTAAAATCTACCAAAATCTAGCTTGGTATCAGTTTCTTCATTTGCAAGTGAGAAGGTCAATTGAGCTAAACCCTAAAGTCCCTTCCAGCTCTGAAATTCTAAATCCTAAATTATTCATACTCTCCAGTAATCTGGATTGCCCAATAAGGTATCAGAATTTTGACAGGTGGAAAAGTAAACTCTGGGGAAACTGCTTTTCTAATTAAAAACTCCTAAAAAGGGGTGTGTGTGTGTGAGGTGAGGAACTATATTTGCCATTTTCTTTTTTTTCTTTTTTTGTAAATCTCTACAAAGTCTAGTACAATGTACAGGATCCATGAATGTTTACCAGCTGATTGATATAGTGAGTTTTGGCCCTTCAGCCACTGACCCTCCTCTTCTATCCATAGCATAGGCTGCTGATTATAGGATGTGATTTCAAAAACCTGGAGAGAACCATGGCTTCCTCCAGGCTTTCATCTTCACACACATCCTCCATCTTCTCACCGACACATAATTCCAATCTTAGAATTAGTTTCTCCATATGTATAAAGACTATTGCTTGTACTACTTAACTCATAGATACCTCCCAAGGTTGCCTCAGATGCTATAGAAAAGTGAGTTACTGTCATTTATTTGTTTGGCTAAAGGCTCCTTGTCAAGGATTAAAATGAAAATAATTGGTGGGGGTGAGGGGAACATGGGAAAGTGGGAGTGGAGAGAGAGAGAGAGAGAGAGAGAGAGAGAGAGAGAGAGAGAGAGAGAGAGAGAGAGAGAGAGAGAGGTAGTAGCACAATCACATGCCTCTTAATGGGAATGATTTGTCAGAACCTTTCCTGAGAATTGGTGAAAGTGGAGAAAAAGACCATGAGGATGTTGAGAAGTTGAGAAGCAGAGGGACCCAAGAGGAGAAAATGGCTTCTGGGGAACTCCCCTAACCAATCTTCACTCATATCATAATTCTTTCCAAGAACAATCCTGTTTCTCTCTTTAAAAAATAAAATAAATTTTACACCGTCCCTCCTTTTCTCACAAGTCCTATCTCTAATTAGAAAGAAGGACTCATTATTTTGAGCTTCCTATGAGAACAGTAACTTAGCTATTGATAAAGATAGCTGTTACTTTCCTATCCTAAGGCCTGAACCAGCTGTGAAACACAGAACAATAGATTTTTAATTAATTTTAGGAAGATTCAACTGGTCTATTTCTAGAGGGAACTGTGAAATACATATAGGCACACATACACATCATAACCATTTTAGGAAAGTTGACTCTTTTTGTATATATATACATACATGCATACATTTAGAGAGGAAATGTGTGAAAATAAATCTGCTGATAAATTATCTTCAGAATATTGTTGTCCTCATGACATTCAGAAAATGAAAAGGCTTTGAAAACCAATGACATATAATTACTCCCCTTTAAAGGAAAGAAATGAACAAGAAAAAATAATAAAAGTAAAGGAAAACTAACTTGCTTCCAAATCTATATAATACACAGGATCCCAGATCTAGAACTGCATAAGGAAGTTCAGAGGTCATATAGTCTAAATCTTCCCCTCCCCATTTTATATCTGAGGAATTGGGAAGCTAAGGGACTAGTTCAAAATCCCGAAGGCATTATGTATCAGGATTTTAATACTTCTAGAAAATAGATTTACTGCTAATATTAGGTGATGATAATAGAGATAATAAACTAGAATATAGATGTACAAAGCATTTTATATACATTATTTCATTCAGAATTTTGTGAAGTAAATGCAATTATAATCATTTTATAGATGAGGAAACTGAGGCCCAAGAATGTTATATGACTTGGCAGAATCACACAATTAGTAATAACTATCAAAACATTTTGGAGATGCCCTCTTTCCTAGGCTAAGGCCCAGCAAACAAGCTGTACCCTAAGTTTGTCATTACAATAATCCTTTGTGCTGCAGAATGATCTCACCCTCTGGCAAAATGTCACTAAGGAATTTAGTTCCCCTTATTTTCCAGGGCTGTTCATCACATGCTCACAATCTCTGTTCCTTGTCATGGACACATACTGAGTTCCTGTTCCCAACACAGAATTCTGATTCTGTGTCTTGCAGAGTGGAAACCCCAAATGACTTGAGACAATGAAATAGGACCCAAGAACACCTGTATTGTCTGCCCCCCTCCCAAAAAAAATGGTAACTATGAGAACTATCTAAAAATATAAGAACGATTGTGGACAAATCCTATTCATGTATATAAGTAGTCCCAGCCTTAGCAGCTTTAAGACCTCCTTGGGGGGTGGGGGTGGAGTGAGGGTAGTTTCTATTTGCAAATGTGGAGGGGGCACATTAATATCAAATCAAAAAACTTAGTAGACAGAATTCCAGAAGAATTGCTATGAACAAGCTGCTGATGACCCTCCCTAAGTCTAGTCTGGATATCAATAGGTCTGTGCTCAAACTTTTCCCCTTTATAAGGATCTGCAAGACCTTCCCCTTATAAAGATAATTTTCAACAACTCAGAATCATCTTCACACCACAATGAAACGTAGAGGTGGACCCTAGTGGAGAGAGACGGTAACACTCTTTAAATATTATAAGAGGAAGGGGAGAGGAACTGAAGATGAATCAGGAGGATGTCAGACTACTCTTACTCTAATTCTGGAGAAGGCAGCAAGTAGAGACCATCAAGAAAACCTGGGGATTGTTTAATCTGAACAACCTAACATTAAGTTGTTTCACAGAAATTTCTCTACTTAGAGGTCTGCCTTTACCTGTCTTCTACTGAACATTTCAAATGCTAGGGAAGGATAAAAGAAAGAAACTGATAGAGACCATTTTCTCTATATTAGGAGGCAGCCTACTTTGAGACAAATCAAGTCCCAATATAAATTATGTTATAGTGTAGTAATCATCAAAAATTTGTTTTTGTTGTTATATTTGATTTTATGATCCTGTTTGAGGTTTTCTTGGCAAAGATATTGGAATGATTTCCTATTTTCTTCAGCTCATTTTCAGATGATCAACTAAAGCAAACAGGGATGAGTGACTTGCGTAGGGTCATACAACTAGTAAGTATTTTAGGAAGGATTTGAATTCAGGTCTTCTTGAGTTCCACTGTGCCAACTACCTGCCCAAAAATCTATTTGATACTGGTTAAAAATACAATAGTATATTAGACAAGGAAAAATGAAAAAATAATTGAGCTCAGTAATTTAGTTCTGATAAACTGAAAAACATCAGTTACTTAGGAGAGAGCTCTTTTTTTGACAAGAATTACTGGGAAAACTGGGAAGCAGTATAATAGAAATTAAGTTTAGACCAACTATCTTATAGCACATGTTATATGTTCAAAATTGATCCATCATAGGAATATTAGAGATTATACCACAAAAAAAATCTTTATTAATATATTCTACCTCAACAAACCTCAGCCATTGCTATGGGAGCTTTGAAATTAAGAAGTGACTATTCAAAAATGAGCAAACAATTTTTCCTAGTACAGCACATTTTATTTTTTCCCAATTACATGTGAAAACACTTTTTAACATTTATTTTTAACATTTATTAATTTTGAGTTTCAAATTTTCTCTCTCCTGCCCCTCTCTAAGATGGTAAGCCATTTGATATATTATAGATGTGTACTCATGAAAAACATATATCCTTATTAGTCATGCTATGAAAGAAGAAACAGAACAAAAGGTAAAAACTAGGAAAAAGAATAAAGTGAATATAATATGCTTTTATCTATATTCAGACTCCATCAATTCTTTCTCTGGATGTGGATAACATTTCCCATCATGAGTCTTTTGAATTTATCTTGGATTATTATATTGTTAAGAAAAGTAAAGTCACTCACAGTTGATCATATCACAATGTTGCTGATACCATGTACAATGTTCTCCTGGTTCTGTTCGCTTCACTTTGCATCAGTGTATATAAGTCTTTCCAGGTTTTTATGAAATCCAAGTGTGAGCAGACATTTTTACCCAGGGTTCCCAAATGATGGTGACATTGGAGTCGAAGACACCAGCACAGTCATGGGCCCTAGGTTAAAAAACTTGCTGGATTCTCAAACTTGAATCTGCTTTGACAGTCAATCAAGGAACATAATAAGGAAAGAAGGGATCCTAAAACAGAATATTTATAGGCCTTAAAGAGAAGGAGTAGCTAGGAAAGGGGAAACCAGAGCCAAAGAGAGTGTGTGTCAACAAGCATTTATTAAGCCTTTTCTTAATATACCAGCACTGTGACTAGGAATATAAACACTAGTAAAAAGATAGTTTCTTTCCTCAAAAAAAGTTATATTTTAATGGAAAAGATGACACACAAAAGGGAGCTAAACAGCATAGAGTGGGGGATGGATCAAGAGGGAGAAATTCAGAGAAGTCAGAGGGGAAATGAAGAAATAGCTAGACTGGTCTCCCTCCTAAAAGGGAAGTTCAGGAGGAGATAACATTTATGCTCTCTTATTTTTCATGACTGACACTTGCATAATCTTTCAGAAAATATACAATCCCATTTTTGTCCCAGACCCACAAAGCGTGGGAATTGGCTCCAAGGTTACTAAACAGTATTGAGGCTGGCAAAGAAACTGAAAGTATGAGGCTGCCCTTAGTCTTGGCAGACCTGGAGATCCTTGGCACTTCCACCCCATGGGTCCCTTCTTCCCTGGGGATACTTGACACCCACTGTATCTAAGTAGTAATATAAATTAAAGCCCTTGACAAGCTGGCTCCAGCCTATCTTTCCAGGTTTATCACGCATTAATCTCCTTTTCACACTCCATGATCCAGCCAGATTGGACTACTTGTTGCTACTTGACAAGCCACAACTCCCCTGGTCTCTTTGCACAGTCTTTTCCTAATACCTGGAACTAGGGACACCTCATCCTTACTTCTGTGTTCAAAACTCAGTTCAGGTTCCACATCTGTACATGAATATCTTTATGAACCTCCCTATGATTCTTGAAAATCCCTAATAACTCTGTATTTACTTTTTAGATCTAACCACCAGGGGGAACACATGAGTAAAGGGAGGTCCTATGGTGATAATCCCAAAACATAATTGAAACTCTCTGCCTCAGCTGCCTTAAGAAGCAACTTTTATCTTCCCACTAAGTGCTGTTTTGGGCTTGCTCTTTCCAAAGTGGAAATATCTCAGACTTGTTACTCTTACTCTAAATTCAAGCCATGCACATGTTTTTGGTAGGAGAATTCCCCCCAGGCTTAAAAAAATAAAATAAAAAAGAACAGCAGCAACAATGTGGACAATATTTTGTAGCAATTCTCATCCTTCTCAGCCTCTTTGTAGCCTTTAACAGTACTGGTTACCTTCTTCTCCTTAGTGGTGCTCTTGACAGTAAAGAAGTTCAGAAAAGGGAAAGTTTTCAGCGCAAAGATGAGGAGTTCTATTTTCCCCTCAATAGTATTTTATTTTTCCAAATACACAAATAGTTTCCAGCTTTTTTTTTTCCTGAGGCAATTGAGGTTAAGTGACTTGCCCAGGAATTGTTAAGTGTCTGAGGTCAAATTTGAACTCATGTCCTCCTGACTTGAGGGCTGGTGTTCTATCCACTGACTACCTAGTTGCCTCTCAGCATTCATTTTTGCAAGACTTTATGTTTCAGAATTTTCTCCCTTCCTTCCTTATCTCCTGTGTCTCCAAGACAGCAACCAATTTAATATAGATTATTAAACATGTACAATTCTTTAAACATATTTCCGTATTTGTCATGTTATACAAGAAAAATCAGACCAAAAGGGGAAAAATACATGACAAAGGAAAAGCAAACAAACAAAAGTGAAAATATCATATTTCGATCCACATTCAGTCTCTATAGTTCTCTCTCTGCAGGTGAATGGCATTTCCCATCCCAAGACTATTGGGATTGTCTTGAAAAAAATCTGTTTTAAACATGTTGAATCTAAGATGTCTATGGGGCATCCAGTTAAAGATGTTCAATAGTCAGTTGAAGATGTGAGAGTAGAGGTCAGAGAAATCAGAGCTTGATAAACAGAATCATCCACATAGAGATGGTAATTAAATCCATGTTAGCTAATAGGATCTCTGAGCTAGATAGTATAAAGGGAAGAGAGAAGAGGGCCTATCTTGTGGGGATACCTATAGTTATCTGGAATGAAATGGATAAAGATTCAGCAAAGGAGTTTGAGCAGGAACAGTCAAGTTTGTAGGAGGAGAACTGAGACAGAGAGAGGAGAGGAGAGGAGGGTAATCAGTGGTTTCAAAGGCTTCTCTGAAGCCTGGAAGGATGAGAATTGCTACAAAATATTCTCCACATTGTTGCTGCTGTTCTTTTTTATTTTTTATTTTTTTAAGCCTGGGGAGGATTCGCCTACCAAAAACATGTGTATAACTTGAATTTAGAGTAAGAGTAACAAGGCACACTTGGGATACATGTGTGTCAAAGGCAACTCACAAATATTGTTGTTTCAAATCCTAGAAGTTCTTTATTATTAAATTCTCATACAGCTCCCTTTGGCTACAACTCTTCTTATGAAAATGTTTACTCAGCTATTCCCAAGATCTGCCTCTCCCTTTCCCTTTCCCCTCCCTCTCTCTTTCTCAATCTCTTTCCATTCCCCTGCCATTTATAGGCATTCAAATTTCATTTATTTTTAACCCTTTATTTTTAAAAATTAATCTATACCTTTTATGCTGAACAATTTTTTAAAAATAAAAACCCCTTAAAACATAGCTGTTAAACAAATTCCTACTTTATCCATATCTGAACACTTAAATCTCTTTCTCCATTTTAAGTCCTTCATTTCTGTTAGAAGGTGAATGGGATGTTTTATCTTCATTATTTTGGATTTAGGATTTATCATTGTTTATAAAATTCTTTATAAAATCATTATCACAATGGTCAAAGGATATGAACAGACAATTCTCAGATGAAGAAATTGAAACTATTTCTAACCATATGAAAAGATGCTCCAAGTCATTATTAATCAGAGAAATGCAAATTAAGACAACTCTGAGATACCACTACACACCTGTCAGACTGGCTAGAATGACAGGGAAAGATAATGCGGAATGTTGGAAGGGATGTGGGAAAACAGGGACACTAATACATTGTTGGTGGAACTGTGAATACATCCAACCATTCTGGAGAGCAATTTGGAACTATGCTCAAAAAGTTATCAAACTGTGCATACCCTTTGATCCAGCAGTGTTTCTACTGGGCTTTTATCCCAAAGAGATCATAAAAAAGAGAAAGGGACCTGTATGTGCACGAATGTTTGTGGCAGCCTTCTTTGTAGTGGCCAGAAACTGGAAACTGAGTGGATGCCCATCAATTGGAGAATGGCTGAATAAATTGTGGTATATGAATATTATGGAATATTATTGTTCTGTAAGAAATGACCAACAGGATGATTTCAGAAAGGCCTGGAGAGACTTACACGAACTGATGCTGAGTGAAACGAGCAGGGCCAAGAGATCATTATATACTTCAACAACAATACTATATGATGACCAATTCTGATGGACTTGGCCATCCTCAGCAATGAGATCAACCAAATCATTTCCAATGGAGCAGTAATGAACTGAACTAGCTACGCCCAGCGAAAGAACTCTGGGAGATGACTATGAACCACTACATAGAATTCCCAATCCCTCTATTTTTGCCCACCTGCATTTTTGATTTCCTTCACAAGCTAATTGTACAATATTTCAGAGTCTGATTCTTTTTGTACAGCAAAATAACGGTTTGGTCATGTATACTTATTGTGTATCTAATTTATATTTTAATATATTTAACATCTACTGGTCATCTTGCCATCTGGGGGAGGGGGGGGGGTAAGAGGTGAAAAATTGGAACAAGAGGTTTGGCAATTGTCAATGCTGTAAAGTTACCCATACATATAACCTGTAAATAAAAGGCTATTAAATTAAAAATAAAATAAAATAAATAATAATAAAGTAAAATCATTATCATTATTCTTCTATTGCTTACTTCACTCTGAATCAGTTTATAAAGGTCTTCTAGCTCCTTCTGAAACTGTCTGAAACTTCTTATGGCACAATAAGTAAACCAGTAGATAGTACAATGTCTACAATTCCAAGCCGAGAGTAAGGAAGACTCATCTTCCTGAGTTAAAATCTGGCCTCAGACACTAACTAACTATGTGAACCTGGACAAGTCACTTAATCTTCTTTGCCTCAATTACTTATCTATCAAATGAGCTGGAGAAGAAAATGGCAAATAACTCCAACATCTTTGCCAAGAAAACCCCAAAATGGAGTCACAAAGAGTTGAACAAGATTGAAAAATGACTGAGCAGCAACAAAACACTAAATACATTTAGTGCTCCCTGATAAAAGAGGAAAGGTAGCTGAAGAGAGTGTCACTAACTCTCTGAGGCCATTCTCTGAACTGGACTCTCCAACTTGGGCTTATGAGATCCCTAGTAGAACAGTTACCATTTACTCTTAAGGTTCTATTGGGTAACTCCAAGGGTATGAGGCTATCATTCATGAACCCCCATCTTGCCACTTGCCACTAATAATCAACAGGTCCTATCTATTAGCTTTTAGAAGAGGCATTTATTGAGATAATTTTAAATTAAGCCACACTCCCCCTTTGTACTCAGTTCTTCTGGTTCCAAAGTCAATCAGAAAACTACTAAGCCTTTACCTTCTCTAGTGCAGCCCACATATATTTATGTGTGTGAATATATATATATATATATATATATATATATATATATATATGTATGTATATAATTTCTCCCAATAGGATGCAAACTCCTTGAAGGCAAAAACTGAGCTTTCTTTCTTTGTATTTCTGGTGTCTAAGCAGGATGCTTGGTCCATGGGTAAACAAAACAAGCATTTTATGAATGTTTATTTATTAACAAGTGTTACTTTGTCTTTTGCTTGAGATGACAAAGCAATAAAATATTCATGTGCCTGGAAGAGCTTCAGGTTTAGAAAGCTTTTTTTGATTGACTTCAAAAAACTACAGAGAATAGTGGCAGAATTCATTTATTCCTTGAGCAATTTATTCTGCTTGGTTCTAATCTCACTGACTTTTCATTTGAATTTAATTCATGGGATGATCCTCTTATGTTAGACTTACAATAGAAAATGGACAAGAATAGCATAGAATAGGCAAGCAGAGTTGAAATGCAGCTTGCATTAATGGAGGGAGTCCTCACATTGGTGCAATCATGGATCCAGTGGAAAATCTGAGAGAATTAGAATCAATTATGAACTTCAACAGTATCTATCAGATTATTTGCAAAATGACAGATTTTCTCTTATGAACCATAATATATACATGGAGTGGGACTCTGAGAGGTCCAGATCCAGGAAATTCAACCAAAAATTGTAGTGGAGCTGGGCTTTGCAGATCTTGAGCATGTAATTGCAATATATAGCTAAGAACCCTAACCTCAATCCAATTATTCCTTAATGTTTCCTTGTTAAAATTCCTTGAACTTTTACTGAAGCTTTTAGTCTCTTTACCATCAGCATGAACGAGGTACAGTAGATTAGGGGCAGGAGAGATTTAAAACATTTTTTTCTATATTACATCTTTTGGGATTCTGGGAGATAATACCAGTGTGGTAGAAAGAACATTGTTCTGGAAATCTGGAAACCTGAAATTGAAACTTATTCCATATAATGATAGGAAAATCCTAACAATTCAGTGGACAACCGTTTTCTTATCTATGAAATGAGATCAGAATAGAAAACCTCTAAAACGATTCCCTTCTGTTTCTAAAGCTCTGTGATCTATCTATCCTTGGCAAACAGAGCTTCTCTTTCCATCTGTAGCCCCTAAACAATTACCTTCAGGATCTCATATTTAAAAGAACACGATGTAAAACCTTAACCCATTTTTTATGTTACTCTGAGTTGGACCAGAAACAGATCGCAGGTCTTCAGAACTGAAGCCTACAAGCCCAAACTACTGACCACCACAACCTCCTAAAAATAGTTCCTCAGAGCTAATAGACAATCACTTCGCTTGCCCCATAAGGCAAAGGCAGAGAACAAACCATAACTTTAAAGGCACTGTAGCCTTCAAACTGGGAGGGTCACAGCAGGCAAGAAAACAAATATAGCCTGAGCTGTATTGTCTGCGGAAGGTAGTATAAATAACCAGGGATGGCATTTTCCAATGTACGGTCATGGTCAGGTTACCCATCGAGGACAGACAGAATGACTAACAGCGGTAGGCAGTGGTTCATAGTCCCCGAACAAGGGATATCACCATGAGCTCTGCGGGAGGGTTGGTGTACAGTACAATGATCCCTGTGATTTCATCTGGGCAGACAATTAGCCTCCAGAACATTCTTTTCTCCTCCCCCAACTCTGGCTGGGAAGGCTGGTATTTGGTTACAACATCTAAAGTTGCAGAGGGGGATTGCTGGTTTGGATGAAAGGGAATTTGTTACTGTGGCAAAGAGCACAAGAAAACAGGGGGTGTGATCAGAGATAGAAGGGGAGAGAGAGCACAAATGGAGACCAATGCCTGCTACTCAGTCATCCTCTTCCAACCTGAGAGGGATCTGGCTAAAGAGTCATTATGGAATATGGGCTCATTGAACAGTATCTATCAGATATGGCAGATATATACAACCAGTAGCCTCAATAATCTCTTTTTTCTCTTTCTCTCTAAATATCTTTTTTTTTCTCTCTCTTTTCCTTCTTCCCCTTCTCTCTCTCTCTCTCTCTCTCTCTCTCTCTCTCTCTCTCTCTCTCTCTCTCTCTCCCCCCCCTTTCTGTTTTTGTCTCAATGTTTCAGTTCAATCCGTTCAAGGAATGAAAGAAAGCTGATATCCTAGGAGAATCTGTATCCATTGGTTTTAATCCCAGAATTCCAGGGTACCCAAACCAAAGGACTCAGAAACTCAGGCTTTGTCTTTCTGGAATTCTGTCTCTGTCTCTATCTCTGTCTCTCTGTCTCTGGTTCTTTCTTTCTCTCTGTCTCTGTTTTTCTCTCTTTCTCTGTTTCTTTCTTTCTTTATCTCTGACTCTCTCTTACTAGCTTCCATTAACTTAACCTAGCATATCTATGAAGGTTTGTGAAATTGAATTGAATTGTTCCTCTATATGTTGCCCTCCACTGTGGCATTTAATCCAAGTACTATATATATATATATATATATATATATATATATATATATATATATATCCTGAAATTAAGTGATGTGTCCAGAGTCACAGAAATAGTATCTGAGAAAGGGGGGTTTGAAATCCAATCTAACATTCTAGCTATCTACACCTCTTAGCTGCCTCAGAGTAGGTGCTATTATTATTCTCCATTTTATAGATGAGGAAAACGAGTAACCTAAGAACCTATAATTTGCATTTTATTTGATGGGGCAATTGGGGTCCAATTACTTGCCCAAAGTCACAGGACTAGTAAATGTCAGTGTCTGAGGTCTGATTTGAATATCAGGTCCTTCTGATTCCCGGGCCATGCTCTATCTACTGCACCACCTAGCTATCCCTATAGTTATATTTAACAAAATTTTTAGTCTCAGGGGCTGGTCACATAGCCAGAGTGAAGGATACCAGATAGGCAACATTCAAGGTATTCATTGAGTTCCATGTGTTGTTAAGAGAGCTAGAAGAAGGCCATTCCAGGGAAGCCATTGGGATGACAGATGTGGTGGAACAGTGTTAGAGGAAGAGGTTCATTGTCCCACAGTTTGTCAATATGGCTTGGAGGTTGCCATATTGGAGGACACTAAGGCATATGTATTCTTTTGTTCATTCAGAGACAACTGGGTGGTGCAGTGAACAGAAATCTGGATCTGGAGTCAGGAAGACACGGATTCAAATCATGTTTCAGATAGCTGTGTGATGCTGGACAAGTCATTTAATTTCTATCTACCTCAGTTTCCTCAGTTATAAAATGAAATTAATACTAGCATGTACCTCCCAAGATTGTTATGAGGATCAAATGAGCTAACTATTCATTGTAAAACCATTACCCCTGGTGCATGATAAGCACTTAATAAATGAATTATTCCCTCTCTCCCTTTAGCTGTAGTTATTTGCTCAGAGTCCAAATCCCTTAGTCTCTAATTAGAATTAAATTACACTCCCCACCCCTTCTATCCCTATGATGAGATTCCAGGACCCTTTCCCTTCCCCATGGAAAGAATTCAAGGCCCTTTCCATTGCTACTATAGCCAGACCCTGGCATTGGGAAGCTGCAAAACCAGCAAAAGAAGTAGTAGACAGGTTATCTAAGCCACCCCCATGAGATAGGTCATATAGGGTGCTCTAGCTTGATCCCATGGCATGTTTTCTTCTGACCTTATATCTGTCTGACCAGTTAACCTCCAGTTCTAGTCCTGACCCTAATCTCAAAGGGCCAGGAAGGGGGCCAATGGCGGCTGCCCCAGGGCTGAGACAGGCAGTGGGCACAGTAACTCCAGAGGCTTGCCAGCTGGCTTGGCTGAGTGGTTAGTCCTTCTAAGGTATTCGCTTTCGTGATTGGCAGGGCTGTGTGTCTAGGGGGTAAGGGACTAAAATTTTAATTCCTTTAAAAGACTCTAGGTTCATTCCAACCTATCTATGGTTATTGGGAAAGCTGGTCCTATCTTGGTACAGTAACTCCATATGTGCCTTTGGAGTCCCAAGAACCAGGACAACCTGACTTTCTGAACAATGCTAAACAAATAAGGCCATCTACTTACGCCCTTCTGAAAAGTGAGCAAGGAAAATAAGTAATATTTTTTATTGTTGTCATTTCCAACTCTTTATGGCTCTATTTGGGATTTTCATGACAAAGACACTGGACTAGTTTGCCATTTCCTTCCTCTTACAGATGAGGAAACAGGCAAACAGGAATAAATAACTTGCCCAGGATCACACAGGTGATAAGTATCTGAGGTTGGTCTTCCTGACTCCTGGCACAGCATTCTGTCCATTAATTGTCCTGAAATAATATAGATCCCCTTCCAATCCCATTGGATATATGAAGAGAATTCTTCAGTTTCCCACATCTTTTTAAAGAATAAAGAGATATATCCTACTTATCCAACATTAAAAATGAAATAACTACTTTTACTGAAAAAAAAATGATAAGATCTAAATTGCTTAATCAATCAATTCATCATCATTGACTACAACATTCAAGGAATATCAGAAAATAATAAAGAAACATAAGACACGACTCTTCATATCTGGCAATAAGGGGCCCAAGTCACAGCTTCAATTCTTTCCAGCTCTGTGACCATATGTCAGTCATTTAATCTCAGTTTCCTCAGTTGTAAAGTGAGAAAAATAAATAGCACTTGCCACACAGGTTTGTTGTGAGGATAAATTGAAATAATATTTCTAATATGTTTAGCATCTTAGCAGACACCTGGCATTTAGTAGGTAATTAATAAAGTTTTGTTCCCTTTCCTTCCCCCTTTAGTTCCACAAGTCTTTATTAAACATATACAATGTGCTGGGAACAATGCTAAGTTGCAAGACAAAATTAAAAAATCAAAAACAAACTAATCCCTGACCTCAAAGAATTAATTTTTTTTTTCCTTTAAGGAAGCTCACAGTAACAAGATGAGAAATAGCAAATGAAATGGTAGCTACCATATAGGGCAGTATATGAGCATGTGCAGTAGCGTCTTGGCCAAGGCATATGGATTACCAATGAGAAGACCCCCTCAGACCCTTCCCATGTGGAGTTGTAGCCTGACCTTGTCTTCATTACTTTGTCTCTCAGTCATGACTTTTCCACAAACACCTGAGGAATGAGTAGCAAACAGGAACTCAGATTTTTCATCATATTTCAATCCAAGTTTCTAAACACTTTCGGGCATTTCTGCAAGACCTAGCTACCACCCAAGCAACCCTTACCGCAAAGGTGTCAAAAACACAGCCTGAAAGCCACATGCATCCTACATCACTCCTGAGTACAACCTGAACCAGATTAAAATGTAATTATGAAATATTTATGGACAGTTAGGTAGTGTAGTGGATAGAGCACTGGACCTGGAGCCAAGAAAACCCCTCTTTCTGAGTTCAAATCTAGTCCCAAACACTTCCCAGCTGTGACAAGTTACTTAACCCTATTTGCCTCAGTTTCCTCATTTATAAAATGAGCTGGAGAAGGAAATGGCAAACCACTCTAGAATCTCTGTCAAGAAAACTCCAAATAGGATCATGCACAGTCAGACAAGACAACATGAAAAATATTTAACAAAACAATAAAATATAAATAGAATTAATATATGGCTTTCTAACATATGACATGTAGTGATCTTTCTTTCTTTTTTTAATAGTATTTTTTCCCAAATGCATATAATGATAGCTTTCAACATTCATTTTTGTAATGTGTTCCAGATTTGTCTCCTTGCCTCTACTACCTCCTCCTTCCCTAAACAATAAGCAATCTGATATAGGTTAAATATGCACAGTTCTTTTAAACATATTTCCCTATTTGTCATGTTATGCAAGAAAAATCAGACCAAAAGGGGAAAAAAACACCAGAGAAAAAGAAACAAACAAACAAAAAGACTGAAAAATACTATGCTTTCGTCCACATTCAATCTCTACAATTCTCTCTCTGTGGATGCAGATGACATTTTTCATCTTGAGTCTATTGGAATTGCTTGAATCACCTCATTGTTGAGAAAAACCAAGTTCAAACTATTGTGATCTTCATGTAGTGGGCCCTTTTTTATTTGGGTGTGACAGCATTATTCTACAGTATCTGGGGGCCATAAGAAAGGAACTGTCAGGAATATGATGGACAACATTGTTTTGAAGAATAATTGGTTAGCCCACATTTACTGAGCACGTCAAGGTATATAGGATTACATATTGGAGGAAAAAGAGAGAAGACACACTAAAGAATAAACATGATCTCTGTTCTCCAGAAGCTTATAATTAGCCAGTTAGATCATGGTACTAAGAATGCTAAGGGCATAGGTTAGAGCCCATGCTGTATGGGGTACTCTTGTTCTGTGAACACAAGCTCACTCCCCGGCTTCCAGTCAGATTGTTGGATGAGTATGGCCCTCTGCAATGTCCAGTATGGCAGAACACCATTAAGGGTTCCATCTGACCAGCTCTGGAGGGTTTCTAGAGATGGAGGAGGGGAGATTTAGGCTCTGCACAATGGACAGTTATAGTTTCTGGGCCCTCCTTATCTCTAGTTTACAAGAAGTCCTCATTAAAGACCTTGAAAGGCTTTGATATATCCTCTCCCTGGAAATTATCTGATATTTCCTTTTCTGTAAATGCATTAGGTAGTCATCATGGGACAGAAGACTAAATGGAAATTCTGGAATCAGAGGATGTGCTTGGGGTGAAATCCTGTCTCTGATGTATGTTAGCAAGACACTTAACCTGGATCTTCATTTCCTTCACTGTAAAATGAGGGGATTAGCCCAGATAGTCTCTGAATTCCCTTTTCTCTCTAGGTTTATGATGCTAAAATGTCCAGACTCTGCAATTCTCTGGAACCAAGCTCAGGTTTCTCCAAGAACAGAAACTGCCTGTTAATTTCCCTCCCCTTCTTTTTTGGGGTGGACAGCATGTGAATGTGAGAACAGCTGCCCTTACCCAGAGGATTTCCCAGAAAGGAGAGCTGTTTATTTTACAACCAGGTGGCTGCTGGCTCAGCTGTGACCCCAAGGTTTGGGTGGGAGGTGGGAAGGAAGCTCAGGAATTTGATGATAGGACAGAGAATCTCAACCCTCCTATACCCACCCACCCCAAACCGTAGTGATCAGTAAGAGCCAACATTCACCAGCCCTTAGTGAAATTTGACTGTGTGTTTTGAAGTCCCCAAATCCCTGGAGCTCCTCCCAGATAGTGGTGGCAGATAAGGAAAAAACACAACTCAAATTTAGAAGCCTTGAGTTTTTATCCAGACTCCTAGACATACTAGATGTAACCTTGATCATGTCCCTTTAGCTCTGTTTTTTTATTTGTAATTTTTTTTTTCCCTTGGCTTGGTCGTCTGATACATGGGTTTAAGGAACTTTCTATATGTAAACTTCTACCAGTGCAGGCCATCAATAACTCTGAAACATAGTCTTAAAAACTTGCCTGGGGCAAAGCTTCTTAAATTATGGGTCATTTCCCCTTCAGAATGTGGGGGTCTCAAAACTGTGATTTATTATCAGTAAATGTTTGACATATATATGTGTGTGTATATATATATATATATATATATATATATATATATATATATATATAAAATTTTTGGTTTTGTTTTTTTCCTACAAGGCAATCAGGGTTAATTGACTTGCCCAAGATCAGCTAGTAAGTATCAAATGTCTGAGGCTAAATTTGAACTCAGGTTCTCCTGGCTCTAGGACTGACGCTCTATCTACTGCACCATTTAGCTGCATATATATATATATGCGTTTTATATATATATATATATATACACACACACATACACACACACTCTGAAATTCTCTGGCAAAAAGAGGTCACAAAGGGAAAAAAATTTAAAAAGCCCTGGTCTAGGGTAATAAGAAATTAAATTACTCATCTGGGGTCACATTGACATATATATTTATATATCTGTGTATACATATATACATACATACCTATATCTATATCTGTCTATGTGTATATTTCTATATCCATTTATCTAGATAGAGAGCCATCTATCCACCCATCTATCTATCTTTCTATCTATTCCCCCTCCACCCATCTATCTATCCATCTATCGATCCATCCTTCTATCTATCCAACCATCTATCTATCTATCTATCTTTCTATCTATTCATCCATCTATCCTTCCATCCATCCATCCATCCATCCATCTATCCATCCATCCTTCTATCCACCCATTCATCTATCTATCTATCTATCTTTCTATCCATTCATCCATTTATCCTTCCATCCATCCATCCTTCTATCCACCCATTCATCTATCTATCTATCTGAGACAGAACTTAAGGCCAGATCCCTCTGATTATTATTTGAGGCCTCTATCCACTAGATCACATGCATGAAACCCTGCCTGTGATCTTCCCATAACACTCCACAGTATAGCCTGAACCAGATAGGAAATATAATTGGAAAATGTTTAATAAAGCAAATAAAAATACAAGACATTTATATTAATTATATTATATATAAATATTCATGAACATTAAAACATATATGAAATATTAATATTGCATTTAAAATCTAAGTCCAGCTGCAGCCTACAGGGATCTTTTTGGTACAATCCCTGTTTTTATTTGAGTGTGGAAATCATTACACCAAGTCATGATGCTTATCTGTAAAACTGGGGCAATAATTGCATTGCTGTCTCACAGGATGGTCATGAGGAAAGCAGATGAGTCATCTCAGACTTTTAGCCTTTCACTGCAGTTGAGATATATATATATAAAGCCTGATGATGTGCTCCTACCTTAAATAGTCAAGTAGAAGTTGTGAAAAGAGTTCTGGGTGTAGAGTCAAAGGACCTGAGTTCAGATCCTGGCTCTGTTCATATTTACTCTATGGGCCTCAATTTTCTCCTCAATAAAATGAAGGAGTTCAATTAGGTGACCAGGAAAGTCTGTTCTAGCTCCAAAGTTAGGATCCTCTGATTTAATCAACAAATCAGTAAACATTTATTAAGTACCTAATGTGTGCAAGGTACTGGGATAAATGCTGGGGCTACAAAAAATAATCCTTGCCTTCAAGGATTTCATAATCTAATACAGGTGATAATAAGCAAAAAAAAAAAAATATATATATATATATATATACACATACAAGCAAGTTATATGCAAGATAAAAAAAGCAATTTTAATTAAAAAGCAAAGGAGTTGGGAAAGGCTTCCTGTGGAAAGTATAATTTTAGTTGGGACTTAAAGGATTTAGATCATTTATTTCAGGTCAAAGAAGATTAAAAAAAAATTCACTCCTTTCTGATTTACTTGTCTCAGGACTCTGAAATATATCTGTGTTCTTTATGATTCACTTAACAGAACTAATAGTTTAAAAAAAAAAAAAAAGGAGGGGGGATTGTGCTGGCTAAGCAGTTTCTTTCCATCATTCCTCATGAAAGTCCATCCCCTATTCCCTGACCTGAGGAAGCTTCTCACTTCTCAGGCCATGAGTGACACTGTTTGCTGGGGGAAGGGCACAGGGTGGGAATCACCACCCCTAGCTCCTTTCAACTTTTACTATTTTTGAGCACCCTGAGTTCTATGAGGAAAAGAATTGCTGGTCATATACCATATGATGGAAGAAACTAAACAATCTATTCAAAGTATCTTTGTCACACCTGCCATGGAAACATGTTAAACTGAGAATAGAGATTTTAAGAATAAAATTTTGTTATTAAGATAAACTTGAAATATTTAAATTATTTTTTAAGATACACAATTTTTTGGCAGCTTCACGGTGCAGTAGATAGAATACCAACCGTGGAGTCCTCAGATAATAACTAACTATTTGACATTGGGCAAGTCACTTAACCCCAATTACTTCTCAAAAAAAGATCCATAATTTCATCCATATAGAGGTACTCTCTTAACCAATGTAAATAGCAGCTCCTCTGAACCTTTATGACAAAGGTTTTCACTAGCTTTCAGGACCAAAAAAAATTATGTGGTGTCTAACTTCTGGCAATGAGCTATAGCATAATGTAGAATGTGTCTGTTGCTTCTTAGTTTGTGTGTGTATCTACAAGGAAATGTCTAAATGTGGCTTGTGGTGAAAAATAAATAGCTAGTTCTTGAATCACACCTATTCCTCTCCAATGGACACTTTGATTCTTGCCAGGAAAGGAGCAGGAGATTGAGACAACAAAGCTAGCTGGTCTGCTTTCCCCAGATAGGTGGTAATGGAAAAAAAATTTATCTATTTAAATTTTTATATAAAATTTTATATTTAAATTTTAAATAAATTTTATTTATCTATTTAAATATCGCTAATCTAGGGGAAGTGGTTTTAGATTTAAATGTCTTCTCTGGTCACTACTTCTGATAGGGAAAGAGGTATAGCTGATACCTAAAGGTTTAGTTTCTTTCCATCAAATGCTAGTTACATAAAAAACTATTACAAATAGTGAATAAATTAATTTATTCAAGCACATAGTAAATACAAATCCAAGAAGTTTTACAGATATACTAGATTTACAGAATACACTAGATGATTCATAGAGTAAATGAGCTCTCCTATTCGTGCCCTCATTTTTGGAGAGGTTGATCTTAGTTCTTCTGCCAGCACTAATCCTAATACTTTCATTTATCCCTTCGATCCCATGTGCTTTTTAGCATCCCCATTAGAATGTCAGCTCATTGAGGTCAGGGATTGTCTTTCTTTTTGTTTGTATTTATATCCTAATATTTAACACAATGCCTGGCACATGTTTCTTGTCCTTCACTTTTGAAGAGGACAGTGAATCATGGGGTGATGTCTTGACTTGAGCATGAATTGGATTTAAGTGAAGCAGAGTTGCACAAAACCATCACCCTCACTCTCTCCTCCAGAGTTACTGAAGTCCAGTGGTAAGACAAAAGTCAAGATGACTTGTGATGGTTAGGATGCAGTGGATGGCCAGAGTGTTTTTAATGTATGATCAAGTCCTAAGCAATGCATGGTGCCTGCTTCAGCTGCCCTCATGGCATTGGAACAATTTGTTCTCATCCATTCATTCTGCCAGGGAAGGTCTTCACATTCTTGGGGTAGACACTCTCCTCTAATTCACTAATGGGTTTGAGGTGCACTGGTTACCTTCAACCTGCTTCAACCCATCTCCTGCTATGGCTTACTGAGACCCTCTTCAAAAGTGAAGGACGAGCAACATGTGCCAGCATCCACTGATATACTACACTCTATTATAGTTTCTTGGAGCCACAGGTAAGAGTTGAGAGTCAGATAGACACCAAAGGTGGATGAGCAATCCTGAAAATGGTCCAATAAGCCCTCACACCAGAAGTACTAGTCCTCCTTGTACAATACTTAATAGATGTTTCCTTCCTTCTTTTCTTTCTTCCTTGCTATCTTCCTTTTCCTCTCCTTCCTAACACATTGTAAGCGCCTAATAAGTCCTTGTTTCCCTTTCCTGCCTCCCTTTTTTCCTTCCTTCTCTCTCTCCTCCTTTTCTTGCTGAATTTGTATTTCCTCTTCTTCATCTTTATCTCTTCCTCTTCTTTTTCTTTCTTTCTTCTTCCTCTTCTTCTTTCTCCTCCTCCTCTTGTTGTTGTTGTTCTCTCTGTCTTTCCTTCTCTGTGTCTGTCTCTTTTTTTGTCTCTCTCCTCTTTGTCTCTCTGTCTCTCTCCATATTTTTGCTGAAACTGGCACACAAAATTAAATCAATTTTCTCCACCAATGAGGAGAATCACTTGCAAATGATCCAGGCTTATAAACCCAATGGTCATCATGATCATGATCATAGTCTTATATTATGTAAAGTGCAATGGAAAGAACAGTGGATTTGGAATCAGAGAATCTGCCTTCAAATCTTGACTTGCCACAGTTTGACTTTGAGTGTCAACTTCCTTGGGTCTCAATTTCCTCAGTTATAAAATGAAAGCTTGGACTAAATCACCCCTAGAAATCTCTTCCTTCTTGAAATCTATGATTCTATATATACTATTATTGTGTATTTAACATATTGATACAAAATATTAAATACCATATATTTCAAATACCTGTTAATGGGAATCAGCCCCTTTGTACTTAGGACTAGAGAGCTTGTTCTGATTCATTGTTTACTCCATCCTCAGAACATGTCTCTGATAGGAATGAAAAGACAATTCTTTTTTGCTTGAATACAGTGGTGACTTCAAATGCTTCCTTATCAAAAAGGTAAAGATCCCCATAGAAGAAGGCGGGATTGTTTTTATAATTCCTATTTAGGCTTCTAATTATTCCCTCTGTCCTCAGCCTCTGCCATCAGAATCTCATCCACAATGTGGAAGGCTTATTTAACAAGTCAGATATAGCCTGGCATGAATTTAAAAATAGAGAGAGACATGATGTGGGGAGCTGTGCAACGTGACTCAGAAGCCAGACTGCCAGGAGGGAAGCCAATCAGATGTTTGCTGGGGGTGTTCATTGAGCTGTGCTGAGCTCTTCCCAGCACGGTTCCTGAGGAGCAGATACCCACGGCAGTAAATCATGGTTATTTAAGGTGGATTTCTCTTAAGCACTTGAACATTCCTTCTTGTTGGTACATAAGTCAGGAGGGGGTAAAAAAACAAAACATTATTACAGAACTATTTGTTCTATTTTGATTTTAATCCTCTAGCAGTCTCCCCCCACTAAGAATTCTCTAGCCTGACAATTTCTTACAGGTTACTTGTTTCAAATAAAAAACAGGATCTTAGCTTGTCAAGATAAAAGGTAAATGTGTGGTATTTTTAAATATACACATTTTTATCTTTTACTTTTTATCTTAATGTCTGAGAAGAAACCAGCTCTAGAGTATGAAGACCTGAATTCAAATCCTGTCTCTGCCATACACTACTTGGGTGACCTCTGGAAAAGATCTTCAGAGGCAGCATGGGGTGGTGGATAGATTGTTATATCTGGAATCAAGAGCTAAATTCCAATCTGATTCAGATATATTGTAGTTGTATGGATTCTAGGAAAGTCACATCTTAACCTTCTTTTCTGCATTTGTGAAATGATATCATCTATCTCACAGGGTGATTATGATGTTCAAATGAAATCATGTGTGTTAAAGTGAATTATAAATAGCTGAATCTCCATTTCCTCACAAAAGAGAGGTTAGGGTGGATGAGCTCTGAGGTCCTGGGAATACATTCCAATGTGGACCAAGTCAATGCTCAATTCTTGGTTATTCTGAGATAAAAGTCCCTTAGCATTAATCAATTAATCAATGAAACCCACAATTAATCCCTGACCTCATTTTTGTTTTAGAATCAATTTCGTTCCCTTACCAAGCCTTTTATTAGAGCAACTAAACGATAGCCCAAATTACCGATAACTGATACTGATAATGCTTTAATGTTTATGTAGTAGAGATTGAATTGACCTACAGGACCATCCCAGGGAAATATATTCCCAAATTTTCCTAAAAACTTCTGGAAGGCTCCTGAGACAGAGCGATTAAATCCTTTGGGGATAATGAACTACCTACCTGCTTCCTTGGATGTATTTCCATGTGGTGTCACAGAAAACTGTGGGTGATGTCTTGACCTCCCTTCTTTTGCCTCCCCTCACTCAGTAGCAGGAGGTGGGAGAAAATAGGGGACTGTGCCAATTAAAAGGAAAAACATTCTCTAGTTCCTTCTCTCTTCCTTCATATTTCTATATATCACACAACTGAGATTTCCAGTGACATGTGGGGAACGGTCTGGCTGGTCCCCATCCCACCATAATGGCAACTATTCTCACTTGGCAGATAGAGTAGGATGATTCCATTAAGAGCTCACATATGGGCTTCCATCTTTCCCAATTTCAGATCCTTTTCCCGGGTAGGTAATTGGATATTAACCTTGATGCTGATTTATCCAGGCTTGAAGATGCCTTTGTAAGACTAAGAGGTTCTGAGGTCTATCGTGTCCATGAAGTGAAACTAATTAGTGAATGAAAAAAATGACCAGTTATAAAATGATGATGGGATTGTTTGAATGGTATAAAAGTGAAGTGAAATGTACTTAGTAAATGGCTTAATATTCCCACATCCTCGTGTTCTGATGAAGTTTGTCAGCCTAAAAAGAGATTTGTTTTTTTTCAATGACAACTTTTTTATTATTATTATTAATTTTGTTTGTGTATGAGACAATTGGGGGCAAGTGACTTGCCCAGGATCACACAGCTAGGAAGTCTAATAAGAGATTTTCAACAGTCAACCAGGATTCATTTAATGTCTACTTATTTTTATCTACTACAACATCTATTGTTTTTAATTAAAGATTTTTATTTTCAGGACATATGTTCCAAATTTTTTTTTCTCTTTCCCCACTCCTTCCCCTAGATGGCAAATAATCCAATATATGTTAAACATGTGCAATTCTATCCATAATTCCACAATTATCTTGCTGCACAAGAAAAATCAGAATAAAAAAATGAAAAAGAAAACAAAATGCAAGCAAATAACAATAAAAAAAGTGAAAATACTACGTTGTGATCCACACTCAATCCCCACAGTCCTTTCTCTGGGTGCAGATGGCTCTCTCCATCAAAAGACCTTTGGAACTGGTCTGAATCACCTCTGTGTTGAAAAGAGCCACGTCCATCAGAATTGATCATCATATAATTTTGCTGTTGCTGTTCTATAACATCTAGACATCCTAAATTTATATTGGAGATACTCAAAATAGGGTAGACACTAAGATTCAAGAGGACTGAAAAAGTCTTCTTGTAGAAAGTGGGATTGTAGCTGAGACCTGAAGAAAGGTAAGAAAGTCAGGAGATGGGAGATGAGGAGGGGGGAGATTGAAGGCATGAGAAACAGTGAAAATGTATATTCACAAAATATACATTCTATACATCTATATGTATATACTTAGGAATATATATACACACATACACACAATTTGAGTGACTAATAAGAGAGATGCAAGGCAGTAGAACCCAGTCAGTAGTTTTCTCACAGAGTACTTGGTAGCCTGGGCTCTTCCAGTTTTGTGACATGTCATTCCACTCTCTTGATCCTTTGTTACACCATCAATAATAATAATAATAATAAACCAATAACACAAAAACAAATGTGTTGATTTACTCACCAAGAAGTGATTTGAAAGAAACTGAATTTTGTTTTCTTTCACATTTTTTTCCTTTTTGATCTGATTTTTCTTGTGCAGCAATTGTATAAATATGTATATGTATTATATATGTGACTTAACATATATTTTTAACATGTTTAACGTATATTGAATTACTTGCCATCTAGGGGAGAGGGTGCGAGGAAGGAAGGGAAAATTTGGAATACAAGATTTTACAAGGTCAATGTTGAAAAATTATCCATGTATATGTTTTGAAAATAAAAAAATTTTAATAAGAAAAAAGAAAGAAATTTAAAAGCTGCCCTTCCCATCCCTCACCTCCAAAAATGTTTGAATTCTTTATGTGCCTGAACTTCCCACGAATTCCTATCTGTTAAATCTTAGTCCCACAAACTCCCTAGTAAAATCCAAACATGGTACTGTTAATCTCGTAGTTCTCTAGCTGAGAACTCATCCTTGAAGGAAGATAGAAAAGATAAATAAAACAGTCTGTGGTTAGGCTTAGAAGGAGGGCTTCATTGTTCAACTGTAAGAATTCTGCCTACAATCCTAGCACAGGATACCTTGCCCTTGCCTCTAGGGCAGCCCCTTGAGCTCACCACTCACTGTTTTATGTTTGAGGGGATTACAATTAGATCCACTTTCTCTGAATAGCCAGAGTTCAAAGGTAAAATTAGCTCCAAGTACAAGTCTTTTTTCTACATAAATCCCAAGAAGCTCACAGCAAAAGCATGGAGATTTTTATTTTTAAGTATTTTAAAATACTTTAAATTATTTTAAGTATTCATCTGCTAAAATATGCAAGAAAAGTAAATAGTCACAGGAAGTGTTCGTGAAGTCTGTGACAGGTGAGCACTTCAGACATTATGGCAAGTCTGTAGGGAATTGGGATAGGGCCAAGTCAATCATTTTCTCAGAGAAGCTTTCTAAAGCCTTTGGGATAGTAGGATCACAAATTTAGAGTTAGAAGAGATTTTAGAGTGTCTAAATATGGATAGAGCATTGGGCAAGACTTATCTGAGTTCAAAACTGGCCTCAGACATTTACTAGCTGTGTAGCCCTAAGTGAGTTACTAATAATCTTTAACTGCCTCATTTTCCTCAATTGCAAAAAAGGGATAATAAGAGCACAAATCTCCCATGATTTGTCTGAGGATCCAAGGAGATAGATATTTATAAAGTGATTAGCACAGGACCTAGCATATAGTAGGTGCTTAATATATATTATAATATATTATATATATATATATATATATATAACATTAGCAAATTAATAAATACTTATACAGAGCCTAGATATGCACTTAGGTCCTTTGACTTCTCACTACACTGTATTATAAAGTCCCTTCAGATTTTGAACTTCCCTTTAATTGTCAAGAACTCCTCCATTCTTCTGGTCACTAATTTTTAGTATCTTAGAGACATCCTTGACTGTTCACACAATCTCACCCACACATCCAATTAGCTGCCCGTCACATTCCTGCCCTCAACTCGGCTCACAGGAAGGACAACCATCTTGGTCCAGGCTCTTACTATCTCTCACTTGACTATTGGTCAAATAGGGTGATTTAGGGGTGACTAGAATCATTGCAACCAGATGGTACAGTGGAAAGAGCCCTGGGCCTGAAGTCAGGAAGGCCTCAGTTCAAATCCAACTTCAGAAACTTACTAGTTATGAGACCATGGACAAGGCATTTAACCCTGTTTACCTCAGTTTCCTCATCTGGAAAGTGAGCTGGAGAAGAAAAGAGTAAACCACTTCAGGATCTTTGCCAAGAAAATCTTTTAAGAACGAGGTCACAAAGAATCAGACATAATTGAAAAACAACTCAACAAAGAATTATAACACTAACCAGAATTCATCACCCTTTATTCTATTCTTTTTCATTTAATATGTGTATGTATGTGAATGGGAATGTGTGCAGTTCATTGATCATTTACCCAGAGGGAAACATGGGATCACAGCCAAAGTTATGCTATAGCACTTATCAATCAACTATTGACCTTGTGTCAAACTATACAAGCTGGATCAGTCCCTAAGGCTGGAATAGCATCCCAGGACTCTTTTCTAGAGTACAGAGCACAGAGATGAAAGGGGTAGGCTTGTCCAAAAGTCCCTTAGCATTTCACAGCCATGTTCTGAGCTTTCTGCTGTTCCAGGGACGTTGACTATGTCCCTAATCCCCTCCAGCTGTCTTATAAATGCATGCCTTTGATCACAAGCGATAGGGGTTTGAATAAAAAGGATCAGCTTCAGAATTAGGCCACAAGCCCAAGACTGAGGAAGGGAGAAAAGAGGGAGAGACCCCTAATGCCTTCCCTTTTTATCTTACTTTTTTCCATGTACTCTGTACTAAGTACATATTTTGTATGTACTCAGTTATTTATACATTTTCCCTTTAGAATGTAAGTTCTTGGAGGGCAAGAAAAAATTTTTGCCTTTCTTTTTTCCTCTTAATACTTAGTACAGTGAATGACACTTAGTAAGTGCCTAATTAATGTTTGTTGATTGAAAACATTGGCCCTGACCCAAGATAAAATAGTGAAGAACACATATCTTGCCTTTGGTGTCCAATTTCCACTTCCTTCTCTTTCAGTGTCTCTCTCTCTCTGGGCACCTCAATGTTTCTTGCTAAAGAATTAAGGTATTACTCCTTCCCAGAATTGTTTTTATAAGTCTCCTAAAGATCAGAAGACTTACTAGATACCAAAGAATTATATTCTTCAATTGCCTGATGGATTCTTCACTTCACAGATAAAGATTGTCCTCCTCACCAATGCAGATCAAAGTCATCCATGTCATTTGAAAAGAACAACAATTTTTATATTTAATTTTAATTTTATTTTTTCCAGATTACATGTAAACAAAACTTTTTAATATTCCATTTTTAAAACTTTTAAGTTCCTACATCCAAAGGGCTATCAACTTGTGTATACACTTTGATCTAGTAGTATCTGTACTGGGCCTGTATCCCAAAGAGATCATTAAAAAGGGAAAAAGACCAACATGTGCAAAAATGTTTGTAGCAGCCTTTTTTGGGGTGGCAAGGAATTAGAAACTGAGTGGATGCCCATCAGTTGGGGAATGTCTGAATAAGTTATGTTATATGAATGTTATAGAATATTATTGTTTTATAAGAAACCATTAGCAGGCTGATTTCAGAAAAACCTAGAGAGACTTACATGAACAGAATATTGTACACAGCAAAAAGAAGATTATATGATGATCAGTTCTGATGGATGAGGTGATTCAGGCCAGTTCCAATAATCTTGTGATAGAGAAAACTATCTGTACCCAGAGAGAAGACTGTGGGACTGAGTGTGGATCACAGCATAGTATTTTCACTTTTTTGTTGTTGTTTTGTTTTCTCTCTCTTTTTTATCTTTTTTGATCTGATTTCTCTTGTGCAGCCTGATAATTGTGAAAATATGTATAGAAGATAATTGTACATGTTTAACATATATTGGATTGCTTGCTGTCTAGGAGAGGGGGTGGGAGGAAGGGAGAGAGGAAAAAATTGAAACATAAGGTTTTGCAAGAGTGAATGCTGAAAGCTATCTATGTATATGTTTTGGAAACAAAAAGCTTTGTAAAAATGCAAAAAAAAAAAACCTTTTGAGTTCCATATTCTCTCTATCTCTCCCCTTTTCCCTCCTTGAGAAGGCAAGCAATTTCATATAGATTATGTATGTGCAGTCATGCAAAACATTTTCATATTAGCCATGTTGTAAAAAAATTCAAAGTAAAATAAAATAAACCCCAACACAAATAATAAAGAAAATTAAATATATATATGCTTCAATTTGTATTCATGTGTCATCAGTTCTTTCTCTGGAAGTGAATAGCATTTTTTGTCCTTGAGTCCTCTGGAATCATCTCTAGATCATTGTATTGCTGAAAATAGCTAAGTCATTCACAGGTGATCAATGTACAATATTGCTGTTACTCTGTACAATGTTCTGGTTCTGCTCGTTTCACTTTGTATCATTTCATGTAAGTCTTTCCAGGTTTTTTCTGAAAGCATCTTGCCTGACATTTCTTATAGCACAATAATATTCTCCAGTACAATCATATACCACAACTTGTTCAGCCATTCTTTTATTGACCAGAATCCTCTTGATTTCCAATCTTTGGCCACCACAAAAAGCTGCATGTGCATTTATTTTTCATATGTATTTATGTATATGTGTGTATATGTACATGTATATGTCTATATGTATGTATGTATATGTCCTTTACCTCTTTCTTTCACCTATTTGGGGTACAGACCTAGTAGTGATATCACTGGATTAAAGGATATGCACAGTTTTATAGCACCTTGGGCATAGCTCCAAGTTGTTTTCCAGAATGTTGGATCAATTCACAACTCCATCCTCAGTGCATTAATGCTCCTACTTTCATTTTACTTTCTGTAATATTAGCCAATCTGTTGCATCCATGCTGTTCTTATGCAATTGTTAGTAAAGTTCTTCCATAAATCCTTCATAGAAAATCTACTTGTGTATTGTGGGCTTTCTTCAAAGTCTTTTAATGATTATTTTATTGAAGTACAAAACTTAGTCAATAATCCATTGTTTATATTATTTCACCAGTATATTTTTTCTAGTTCTGTGTTTGTGATAATAATTTTTTTTTTCTCTTTCTTACATGGAATTCATCCATGGCACTATACCTAGACCAGTACAATCATCATGGAGCTTTGCATTGCCTTTTATGTACTTCTGGAATTACAAAGTTCCATAATTTCCAATATAATAGAGTAGTAATGGCTCCTGGAGGAAGATCTGAAAGGCAGTAGGTGGAATGGAATCATTAACATAGATAAAAGCATCAGTCTTAGTAAGGAGTAGAAATATCTCTTCTACAACTACAGTAAAAAAAGAAGAGAGAGGATCATGAAGGTGCGAAGCTTTGAGAAATGAAAGAGAAAGGCTCAAGAATGTCAAATGGACTAAATCTTCTTGGTGAATTAGGAGGGTGAACTATTGGCTATAATGAGGGAAGAAGCAGTGGTGAGAGGATTTGAGATAAAGACCAAGCAGAAGGATACATTCCCTCAGTTGTTAGTGCCTTCTTAATTCTCAAATATATTTGCCAAAACAAAGGGACATATATATATATATATATATATTTTTCCATTCTATGCCTTGAGAATGGTCAGATATGGGAAACAGGAATAGGCAATCTCTTATGGTATAACATATTAGGAAGGCACAAGGTATATTTGTTAATATTATCATAATTTCCCACCAGAAAATTGTGCTTTCCAGAGTCTATTTATTGAGTTTTATTTTGTGTAAGGCATACAGTTATGGTAAAGATTCAGTCTGTGGTGAGAGTGAATGGACACAGTCTTCAAATATAGGAAAGTACAACTTTTCAAACATTGTCTTAAATGCAAAAATATCTATTTCTGTCTGAGAAAAGAGAACCTGCATTTTCCAAACTTTCAAATGCTTCTCTTCACCATCTACCTGAAAGTCTTCATTATTAGATGAAACCACTAGGAAACTAAAGAAAAGAAAATCTAAGTAGCTGCTAACTCGGGGATGTGAAAAAGAAAAAGTGCTTATGAATTCCATGTCCATTTTTATAGGGGAGAGTCTGTTTTGGGATTTTGAGCATCACTTTGTTAACAAATTGTTATATTTGTTGCTTTTCCACAAAGACTGATTCATTAAGAAAGCTGAGTATTGTTGGCAATGTTCAAAAGGATGGACAATGATTTAGCATATTTAGAGAGAAGAAGAAAGAAGAGTAGGAGGAATATTGGTTATTTGTGTATCCTTAGGCAAGTATCTTAAATCTTTGTAGACCTAAATTTCCTCATCTGTAAAATGAATGGGGTTGGATTAAATGTTTTCTGAGGTTTCTTCAGGTTTAAATCTCTGAGCCTATAATCATAAGGAGATTAAGAAGTAGGAAAGATAGGAAGGAAAGAGGGCTGTAGAAGGGAGCGAAAATCATTTTTCATTAACTTGGCTGAAAGGAAAGGAATAAAAGGAAATATTTGGCATTTCAGAAAGCAGTGTGATCTTGTAGAAAAATCTCTTAAGGCATAAGGAGACTTGAAAATTGAACCCAATTCTACCATTGACTAAAGATTGTTTGCCATTACCGCCAGCCCAGCCTGTCCCCCATCCCCTCTATGAGCCTCTTTTGTGCTTAGTAAGTTAGCTTTGACAAAATGAAGATCCCTGCAGTTGTGGGAGGCAGTGCCACTCTCTGGGTTACACAAAACCAGAGCATTGGCCAGCCTTCCTGTACACAATGGGGGAATGTTCTCCTCAACAAGGAACAATATCTGGAGCTCATTCATCTACATTAGAAAAACAACATTTTATAATAGGAAAATTAGCCTTGTGATTTCTGGGGTTGGATGTGAGCTTTAGCTACAGAATCCACAAGCATTCAATTCTCCTTTGGTGCATTATTCCCTCTTGCTAGCAATCTTTTCACAGTGACAGACAAGGTACCGGAAGAGCTACTTAATGAAAACAGAAATGAGGACTGTGTAGCCATATTAGTAAGATCTTAACAGTGAGTTTTTGGAAGGAAGGGATCCTGTATTACTATTTTCTATAATTCCGCTAACATCTTGTATTTAGCAAATCTCCCATAATATGTAGTGTGTGAATGAATGACATCATGTTAATCCAAACATCTATAGTCCTTAATATATATAATTTGATGAAAAGGTTATCTTCTTTAAAAACATATACTGAAATGAATAGAACCAGCTACACCCGGCAAAAGATGTCTGGGAAATGAGTGTGAACCACTACATAGCATTTCCAATCCCTCTATTTTTGTCTGCCTGCATTTTTGATTTCCTTCACAGGTTAATTGTACATTATTTCAAAGTCTGATTCTTCTTGTACAGCAAAGTAACTATGGACATGTATACATATATTGTATTTAACATATACTTTAACATATTTAACATGTATTGGTCTACCTGCCATCTGGGGGAGAAGGTGGGTAAAAGGAGGGGGAAAATTGGAATAGAAAGTTTTGCAAAGGTCAATGCTGAAAAATTACCCATGCATATATCTTGTAAATAAAAAGCTATAATAAAGTTAATTTAAAAACATATACTGAGAAATAAGGAGAAAAATAGGAATGAAGGAGAGTTAGTTGTGACAGATCTCCAACTATACTACAAAATTGTATCAACCCAAAGTGTTAATTAAAACAATAGGCTCATCAGTGTACAAAATAGATAAAGAAGATCCAGAAGCAATTAAACATAGTAGCACAATGTTTGATAAACCTAAGGAGATCAATTACTAGAATAATTACTAAGGTAATTATTGTCTATTTATTAAAGGATTCTGGGAAAACTGGACATTTGCTTCATCCCAGACTAGCATCAGAAATAACTCAAAGCTAACCAGTTGTAATAACCAAGTTTGGCTTCAGAGAAAAGTTGAAGAAATGAACTTCCCTCCCTTCATTGCAAAGCTTGGGGCTGTTGTGGAATATTGTATATCATGGCATATACCACTGATATGTTGGTAGACAAAATTGCTTTTGTCCTTCTATGTTATAAAAGATAGCTTCTTAGGAGAAGAGGAGAAGTCATGTGTTCAAGAATAGGTGCAGCTATGTGACCCAGTGATATAAGAGCATCAGCCCTCCAAAAAAAGATAATTAAAAAAAAATGAAATGAAGTTTTATCTTTAATAAAGTTAATGGAAAATAAAGATAGCCTTAATTTTGTTATAGAAGTAAGCCATGCTCTCTCTCTCTCTCTCTTTAATGGCATTTCCATGTAACTAAGTGAGCTAATATGTGTGCTACTGAGACTTATCGGGGTATATACATAGTCCTTCTTTATTATGCCAAAGTTTCTTCATCCTCTCTGGGGCTTTTTAACAAGCAGCAGCAGGATAAAAATGCTAACCAGTGTCAAAATACTTGTCAAACATATTGGTATAGTCCTTTTTCCTCCCCCAGGAATATAGATATATTTGTCCCTACATTACAGATAAGAAAACAGTAGTTAAATGGAAGTCAGAAATCTGTGCAGAAGAATCAGACAGGACTTGAGTCTCCATATCAATCATCTATATCACCAAGTGCTATTCCAGCCCATTTGACTGAATTCCTGTCAGTTTGACAATGAAAAGACCACAATTAGCTCCCCAAATTAGAAAACTATGTTTAATAATTTCTCCAGAGCTATTGCTAAATTGATACCCTGTCTTCCTTTTCCATGTCTACTAATAAAAGAAATCACCCAATGATTTCTTTTTTCAAACTTCTGAGTTGTAATTCAGCTTTTGGATAAATTAAAGAAGTATTAATAAAATCTCTATTCCAGAGATGTCTGTTTATAGTCACTGGTTTTCTTGCCTTCTTTTTCTTTTTAAAACAAATTTTTTGGCTTTTTTTTCATTGCTAAAATCTCCTCATAGTGTGCCTCCTCCAGTGCCTGCTAGAGAGCCATCCCATATAGCAAGCAATATTTTAAAGAAAGAAGAAAAAAATTAGCTAAGCTAATCAATACATTTTAAAGTTTGAATCATGTTTAAAATACTATAGTTCCAGATCTCCTAGTTCTGAAAAGTGTAAAGAAGGGAACAAACATTTATTTATTATGTTCCGGGTGCTGTGCTAAGCCCTTTACAAATATCATCTCATTTGATCCTCTGCAAAGCAGTGGACAAGTATCTTTTCATATAAATTCTTTGGAACCAAGCTTGTTCTTTGTAATTTTGTAACACTTTTTTTTATTGTTTTGACACATTTGTTCTTTCAATTTACAATGTAGTAGCCATTATATATATATATAATTTTCTTGGCTCTGTTTACTTCACTTTGCATTAGTTCATATAAATCTTTCCATGTTTCCCTGTATTCACAATAAACATTATCCCTTATAATACCAGTGATATTCCATTATATCTGTATGAGAGCACTGGACTTGGAGTCACTTAGCTAGTGTCAGAAGCAAGATTCAAACTCATGAAGATGGGTCTTCCTGATTCCAAATTCAGTTCTCTATCCACTGCACCACCAAATTACCCTATTTGTTTATAAACTTCATTATTAATTTTTCCAATATGATTGGATATCAATAAATTAGCATCCCTTATACTCATGTCTGAATGAGCTATACAACGGGACTTGCCACTATTAGAAATCTTGCACATAAATTCCAAGAGAAGCTTATTTCAGCTTAAAAAGGAAAGTATAGTATGAATCACTTCTTGATCATCCCCACAGGGGACAGAAGCATTATCTTATAATAAACTATACTTTAATCCTAATTAATTAGGTTAGTGCTTCTGGTAGAAACTTGCTTAATTTAACAGGTTAGCTACCATTTGAAAAGCCATTGTTTTCCAGGCTACAGGTTATATTAATTATTCAGGTTGTGCAGTATATAAATGTATTCACATATGTGTATGGACTCCTAAATCTGCATGTAAGTTATCATGATTGCTTACATTTTTCTTCAAATATTTTAAAACTCAAAATAAGTCTAGTTCATTTGTAGTCTTCCCCTGACCTAGATAGAATATTGATTTATACTTGGCAGACATTTCTTTTATTCAGTTCTCATATTCTACTGAAAAATTTTCATGATACTTGGATTTGGCATTCTGATTCCCCTGAAAACTCAATAACATTTATATAGCACTTTAAGATTTTAAATTTTAAATCTTAACTAATCTCTTCTTTTCTTCCTCCTGCAAGCACCCTAATCTAGGTTTTCATTATCATCTGCCTGGATTATTGCAATAAAATAATTTCCTAAAAGGTCTTTCTCCCTTTCCTCTCTCCATATCCATCATCTTGTGGTAATAATAATCTTTCCTATGGATAGATGTAGCATATCACTCCAGATCAAAAAATCCTCAATGACTTTTTGTTGTCTATTGAGTAAAGTTCAAATTACTGTAACTGTCATTCAAGGCCCTCCACAATTACCATTCCAGATATATCTCATTTTTAACAACCTCACCCACAGAAATAATATATACTGTTACTGTGTCTTTAAGAAGAAATAAAATCTTGAAGTGACCATTAAACTGTCATTCTATGAACAATCTGTTAGAAGAGGGAGAGTTTAACTTTCATTCTGGAGTCTATGACCTGTAATGGTAAAAAACAAACAAACAAACAAAAAAATCTCATTGAGATACTGACAGAAGAGAATTCATTTTCTGAGAGAATTGTTTTAACTCTTATTTGAAAAATATAAATTATCAAGAGAATTCTTGAAAAAATTCTGGCTATTATTTTGAGAGAACTGAATGGGAGTATTCTGTTTCCAGAATTGAGAAGTCAATAGTTGGGCTTTAGCTACCATCTTTCTCACAGGATGGTAAAGTTGGTAATGCACTCATATTTCTCTTCATGTACCATATAATACAAAGAAATTAAACAACTCCCTCCAGACACATTCTGCCTTCTCATATTTCTGTCTTTGCTCGGTTGTTATTTTCATCTGGCATACTCTCCTCTTTTTTGTCTACTGAAGAATTACACATTGTTTAAATCTTAATGCAAATGTCACCTTTTCTACAAAGTCTTTCTTGATACCCTTAGTTGTCAATAAGCACCCCTCTCAAACTTAATATTGCACTTTGTTTTGTAATTCTTTTATACAATTATGTGATAATGCTAATATAATATTTTACACATAGTTGTTGTATTATTTATCATAGTTTTGAGTTGTCCTTAGGGTTAACTCCTTGAATATATTTTCTTTAAACTTTTAATTTCCCTAATAAGAAATATTATGGCAATTTTTCTCTGCCCACAGTAGACACTTAGTATCCCTCACATTTTGCAGATAAAGAAATGGAAATTCAGATATTAAAATGAATTATTGTGAGCCATACAACTATTAAGCACAAGAACTGGGAATTGAGCTCAGATCTCTTGATTTTAAGCTTAATGCTCAAAGAAAAATAGAATCTAAGTCTGGCTGCTAGTCATGTGCATGATAATCAGCTTTCTGGGAATTTGGCAGAAAACCCCCTATACTATTTTTGGTAAGTTATTTTCCTAATGGGAAATCCTGAATTTTCAAAGGGGAAAAAACATGCTTTTCTAGCTGTGCTGCAATATTCTGAATTTTATTGCTCCTGCTTCCATCCTCTCTCTTCATTCTCCTTTTTCTATCTCCAGTGCTCCATTTTTCTTCTCTATTTGCCCTCCCCTTTCTTCAGAGCTCAATTTATGTTCTATCTCTTCCATGCACTTTCACCAGCCTAGACAAGTCATTCCTCATCCTATGCCTCTGTGAATTCCTGTACTGCTACCAAGCACTTAACCCAAGTTACTTTAAATTAACATGCTTATTTCTGTACACATATCATCTGTTGTCTTAAACAAGTCCCCAGCTTCTATAATAACATAGTGGGCATGAGGTCAATGTTTCATGGTAATATTCAAGGAGTTCTTTGATTTTGAATATACAATGGACATTATACTTCCAAATTAAATTTGGAATATTAAAAACAGAAAGTAACCTTTAGCACTGTCATTTAAAAAATTTTTTAATAGTATTAAATACTATTGCAAATACATGCAAAGGCAGTTTTCAACATTCACAACCTTGGGTTCCAAATTTTTCTTCCTCTCCTTCCCTCTCCCTCCTTCCCAAGACAGCAAGCAATCTGATATAGGTTAAACATGTAGCACTATCATTTAATGCATTAAACCCTTGACCAAAAAAAAATTTAATTGCTATTCCAGCTGAAAGAGGTTTACAGGAGATGCTTCGTATTTGTCTTTATATACTTGATATCTGGTACACAGTGGGTGCTTAATATATCTTTACTGGAGGAGAGAATAAGGTAAATTGTAAATAAGATAGTTGTTTTATTGAGGAGAAGAAAATGTTAGCTGAATGCTGAATAAGTCTCAGTTCTGAAGCAGGTTGTGTAAATCATCCGGATGTTCTCATCAGTTTGCAGTTTACAGCACCATGGTCAGCGCCTGCGTAGGGGAAGTGCTTTCTCCTGTCTCTTTAGAAGATAAGGCTTGTTTCTTGACACATGTGCTGCTCATAAACAAGATTTATTTCAGAAATTATTTCAGTATTAAGTAGGGATAACCTCAGACCTGTTAGGATACAAGAAAGACCTATGTAAAGAACGTGATCCAGAGAGGAACACTATGAAGGGTGTGAAGGGGGATTGTCTTTACAGGATCACAGGATTAGAAGGGATCCAAGAGATCATAATAAAAATAACAGTTGCTGTCTTTTGCATATCAGTTTGAGGATTGCAAAGCACTTTATGTATATAATTTTACTTAATCCTTAAACCAATCCCATTTGATTACTACTAAAGGAATTATTAGTCTCAACAATTTAGTTAAATAACTTGTCTATGGTCACGCACCTAGTATTATCAGAGGTGAGAATTGAGGGCAGATCGCCCTAGCTGCAGCACTCAAGCCACCATCCCAAGCTGCTTCTATCCAAGCATACTTGAGAAATGGTCATTCAGCTTCTGCCAGAAGATTTTTTTTTTGTAAGAGGGATCCCATCTCTGCGGGCAATATAGCCCATTCTCCTTTGAGGTAGCTTTAACTGTGATTGCAAGTTTTTCTTTACTCTCAAATTAGTCAAGCAATCATCAAACATTTACTAAGTATTTTCCATGTGCCATCCCTAAGATTTAAGGAAAAGGCAAAAACAGCCTCTGCCCTAAGCAGTATGTATATTCTGATTGGGTTCAGTTACACACTGAATATCAACCTGTTTCTATGCAACTCCTATCCATAGTTCTTAGAATTGCTCTCGAAGGCATTTTTTCTTCCCATATTTCAGCCCTGAGAAACATAAGATAGATGTTGTATCACCTTATCCCCAAGTCTTTTCTAAGATAAAAACTTCCAGTTTCTTCAACTGATATTTATAAGAATGGTTTTTAGTCCCCTCACCATCTTGGACAATGTTCTCAGAAGTATTCTCAAAATTGAACACAATAGGGCTGATTTGGCCCGAGTACAGGGGTACAACTATAACCTTCCTCCTCCTTTTAAACTGTTCAGTGATAGGGAAGAAAGAATATGGAACGTGGAGTTAGGAGACTTTACTATGATGATTCCATAACTGTGAAGAGGTGTTGGGGAAGGGGAGGATGGGGGAGAGAAGGGTGAATCATTTAACTAATCTGAGTTAAATTTAGTTTCCTAATTTGTGAAATGGGAATGATGATATTGATATTATCTATGTCATATTTATTTTGATAAAACTGCTGTAAAAACTTTATTGCTCTAAAATTGGACATGATTATTCATCTGTGTGAAGTTTGTTAAAGCAAACACATGAGGCTGGTGTCCTGTCTGATGAAAGTGAAAGAACCTTATTCTCTTCCTCCAACCTCCCCCATAAATAAATAAAATGGCAAGTTTTATGGGACTTGACAGAATGACTGAATTTAATGCTTCTTGAAGTTTTCCATTTCTGCAGGATTTTGTTTTAAAAATAACAAAACAAAGTAAAATAAATTAATTTATGTACACTTTACAAACGTTGTTTCAATTGGGAGTTTGCAGCAACAGGAATAGACATGTTAATGCCATAATTATTTGGCTGTTGCAAGAGCTCAACCATCTGCAACTTAACAACATCCGTCATCCTGAGAATAGTGAGCACACTGATCTTGTAAACATGTTTAGAAGCATTTGCGGTGGACAATGGAGGGTCCAGCTTCGTCGTACTCCTGTTTGGTGATCCACATTTGTTGGAAGGTGGACAGAGAGGCCAGGATGGACCCACCGATCCAGACAGAATATTTCCTCTCAGGAGGGGCAATGATCTAGAAGAGAAAGATAACATTCCTAATGATCAGAAGGGGAGGGAGAAGCCCTGAGATGGGAAGGAGAAACTAGATGGATGAGAAGTGCTGAACTAAACAGTTTTTCCTTGTCTGAGATTAGAATCATTGCTCAGTGAATTTGGAGATTTAAAAATTAACTAAGAATGATGAAGTCTCTGCTACTTTCCTGCCCCCTTTAGGATCCTACCTTGATCTTCATTGTGCTAGGGGCCAGGGCTGTGATTTCTTTCTGCATCCGGTCAGCAATACCGGGGTACATGGTGGTCCCCCCAGACATGACATTGTTGGCGTACAGGTCCTTCCTGATGTCAATATCACACTTCATGATACTGTTGTAAGTGGTCTCATGAATACCGGCAGATTCCATACCTTGGGACCAAAGGGAAGACAGGAAAAGAAGGAGAAGGAATGGAAATAGGAAGGAGAGGAGAAGGAAAGCAGAAAGGAATTAGAAAAAAAAGAAGAAGAAACATCTTCTCGTGGGTTGGATTATAGACTCTGAAAAAGCCCCAAGCAGCCCCTTACCAATGAAGGAAGGCTGGAAGAGGGTCTCCGGGCAACGGAAGCGCTCATTGCCAATGGTGATGACCTGACCATCGGGCAGCTCGTAGCTTTTTTCCAGGGAGGAGGAGGAAGCAGCAGTGGCCATCTCGTTCTCGAAGTCCAGGGCCACGTAGCACAGCTTCTCCTTGATGTCTCTCACAATCTCACGCTCAGCTGTCAAGTGGAGAAAAAAACCAAGCCTGACAGTTAGTTGGGGAAAGTAGAACGTGGAAAGGCACAAAGGCCACCCGGGGATGGAGCAAGCCCATCCCAAAGGTTCTTTGCCTAAGAACCCCGGACCACTGGAGGTCGCAGATATGCGTGGGGGAGAAGTTAAGCTTGTCCCTTCGGGTAGTCGGGGGTGGAGGGGCTCTTGGGAGGCGGCGGCGGTGAAGAACCCGCCCTGTGAGCGCCTGGCTGGCCTCGGCCTCCGCCTTCCACTGCTTCTCACCAGTGGTCACGAAGGAGTAGCCACGCTCAGTGAGGATCTTCATCAGGTAGTCAGTGAGGTCCCGACCCGCCAAGTCCAAACGCATGATGGCGTGGGGCAGTGCGTAACCTTCATAGATGGGTACGTTGTGTGTGACACCGTCGCCCGAGTCCAGCACTATACCTAAGAGAGCGGGAAGATGACAGATAGAAGAGGGTTTGACACACCTGAGTTTAAAAAAAAAAAAAGTCATGGACTGACAACGCGTGCGCGCATACGCAAAGCAGCAGCAATATGGAAAGCTGTACTAACATTTTCCTTCGCGTCAGAGCTCAGGGTTTGCCTCAGGCTCTGCGAGGGCGGGGTTTGGTGGGGAAGGTGCTGAGTAGTTGGGTAGGATGTGTCCCTAAGTAAGCCAGTGATGCCGGTCTGGAATTTGGGGTGGGTTTGACAACTTCTGTAGGGGTGAAGGTTGCATTCTGGATCTGTAAAGTCACTTTACGTACTATTTTGCCCTTCTACGGAAGGGAGGAGCAAATAGTCTGATGATTTTAAATAGCATCCTGGTTCAGCCTGGAACTGGGGAGAGGGGGAGGGAGACAGGGCGAGGGAGAACTGCAAAATTAAGCAGGGGAAGTGCAAGAGGAACAGGGCAAGTAGTGGGTAAATGAGAGGTGGCAGTGTTGAGGGTCTGGAGGGGCCGTGATGGTGGGCCAGGGGGTGTTCCTTTGTAAAAGGGTGTTCCTTTCTGGGAGGAATGCAAGTAGGAAAAGGTGGACCTATTTAGTAAGGATGGCTAGTGTTTAGAGAATGAGCCCCGGGCAGAGGGCGGGAGGCCCAGTCGGTCTTAGGGAGGAGCCAAGCCTGCCCATTTCAGGCCGGGATAACTAGACCTCTTACCGGTGGTACGGCCGGAGGCGTAGAGGGACAGCACAGCCTGGATGGCCACATACATGGCGGGGACGTTGAAAGTCTCAAACATGATCTGGGTCATCTTCTCCCGGTTAGCCTTGGGGTTGAGGGGGGCTTCAGTGAGCAGGGTGGGGTGCTCCTCGGGGGCCACTCGGAGCTCGTTGTAAAAGGTGTGATGCCAGATCTTTTCCATGTCATCCCAGTTGGTGATGATACCGTGCTCGATGGGATATTTTAGGGTCAGGATACCTCTTTTGCTCTGAGCCTCGTCGCCTACGTAGGAATCTTTCTGACCCATACCCACCATGACGCCCTGGGTGAAGGAACAGAAGAAGAGAGGAAAGAGGGACAAAAGCATTAGGCTTAAAAAAAAAAAAAAAAGGAGCTCGGAGTGACAGCTATCCCGCGTGTCAGACATACTTGGAGATAGGGAAACTCCCACTAACTTTAAGCTATTTCTATGTAGTAGTCCTACAAAAGAACCCGAGGTTGAGCTGAGGAAGGTAACGGAAAGTAACGAAATTCACATTTACATGGCACTTTAAGGCTTTACAAAGCGTTGCCCAATTCTACTCTAAGAGGCATTTGGCAAGAGCATAATTGCTTCCTTTCCTTTCCATCCTCCATTTTTTGTTGTTGACTTGTGTCACTCGTGGCCAACCTGTCTGGGGTTTTCTCGGCCAAAAAAAAAAAAAAAAATGAAGTGGTTTGCCATTTTTTCCCCCTCCAGCTCATTTGACAGATGAGGAAACTGAAGCAAACAGGGTTAAGTGATTTGCCCAGAGTCACACAGCTAATAAGTGTCTGAAATCGAATTTGAACTCAGGTCTTCTCGATTCCAGGTCTGGCCCTCTATCCACTTCGTCACCTAGCTGCCCCACCTCTAGTTTACAAACAAGGAAACTGCAGCTCAACTCTTGCTCAAATCACTTAAGCGAATCAGTGCCAGAGTCGGGATTCGAACCCGTATCTCTTAAGTTTCCTCAGTACCAGATGTCCCTCTGGCTGAATGCCTCGTTGAATACAGGGCTGGTGCTTTCAGAGACATAGCGCCTCTGACACAAGGCTTGTAAAACGGAGCTGCTTCTGTTTTCCCACATAGGCTCCGCGCGCAAGCGCAAGGTGCGTTGGGGCTGAGGATAAGGGCTTGGGGAACTACATCTCACCTGATGACGGGGGCGGCCCACGATTGAGGGGAACACTGCTCGGGGGGCATCATCTCCGGCAAAGCCGGCTTTCACCAGGCCAGAGCCATTGTCGCACACGAGGGCGGTGGTCTCGTCTTCGTCGCACATGGTGTCTGTTTTCTGCAAAAGGAGGCCCCGTGTCAGTGTGCTGTGTTGTCACCCGCCTCCCATCAGCTTCCCTGGTCCCTGGTCCCATCCATCGACGCGGAGCTGGGAGCATGGACCCGCAGCCACCCGGGGAGCACAGGGCAGTGCGATTCAAAAAGCCCACTGTGCTCCTCGCGGGCGCTCGTTCGGTTCTGGTGTTCCGCGGCTTGCCTTCCAGTTAAGTCCGCTCCAGCTGCACACCTTAGCTGAATTACTTTGTGTCTCGCCAGTGTTGGCGGCCCAGGGGTGAGTAATTCATTGACCAAACTAGGATTGGGTTGAAGGATCCAGTAAAGTGGAGATTGTGCCCCTAATCCTTCTATTTAAGGCCTACGATCCAGGGTCAATAGGAATTCAATCTTTCTCCCCATCAAACTGAACGTGTCCAATGCCCTTTTTTATACACAGGGAGAGAGAGAAGCTTAGTTGTTCCGGAACCTTTCCAAGAGACTTCTTATCTCTGGTTCATAGCTATCTCAATCCCCTCATTTGCATCTGACTCATCTGACCCCAGGTAGAGACCAGGGGGGAAATCCCCTCTCCCCCCATTCCAAATCCCAATCATTCCAGGAAGTTCTCTGCTTAACTGTGCTGCCTGAAGCATTTCCCCCACCCGCGTTCCGTGCCGGCTGTCGCTGTTCTAGCAGCTGTGACTGAGTGGAGCTCCCTGTAACATCTCAGTCTCTAAATCCAAGAGGCTTGGATGTCAAGTAATCACTGTTCCCTCAGGGGTGCCGAGTGAAGGCTGATCTCTCTTTGAGAAAGACCACGTCCTTCCTTTTCCCTAGCCCAGAAGGCTTCCTTGGTTTGGACCTGGAGCTCAGTTTAGGGGGCGGAGGGTTAAGGGTGGGAAGGGTATCTATCAATCCTCTGCTTCCTAACTCTCTGAGGGATTTCAGGAGGACAGGGCGTCCTAGTCCCTGGAAAAGCTAGATTCTTTTTCAGCTAACTCTGGGATGGAAGGGACAGTGGAAGCTGGAGATGAAGAGGCTAAATTGGGGAGCGTTCCCTCGGGGGGTGTTGAGCACCCAGAGAAGTAGGGTATGGAGGGGGTTCGACGTGAGCAACGTGGGGAACCAGAGGCTCTGTGCGCTTGTCTGTCGGGAGGGCGGTGCTGAGCCGGTCTGACTGTTGCTCTCTCCACTAGAAACTGTTCCCTCTTTCCCTACTTCACACCCTGGCTCTCCTCCCCTTTCTTCCCTTCTTCTCCCTCCTCCCCTTTCCTACCTGTGTGGGTGGCTGCTGGTGCCTCTTAGCTCCGACTCCGGCCCGGGGATATGCCGCGGGAGGCGCCTCTCTTGGAGTTGTCCGGTGAGGTGGGTTTGCAGCCCCCCGGGCAGGTTTTTATATAGTCCGAGGACTCTCGGCTCCCCGCCCCCAGAACAGACCCGCAGGAATGTCTCTACCCTTCTGTAGCCATATTTGGGTGCTGGGCACTAAGAACCCCCTCCCCTCGAGTCCCTCGGCCTTGGCCCCCAACCCCCGAGCTCTGCCCAAAGAAGGAGAACCCTGGCCCTGACCCAGGTAACACGGGCCAGGCCGTATAAGGAGTGTCTCCCCGGGCTTGCAGCTCCTCCCCAATCCGCCCCTCCAGCTGGTCTGGGAAGTTAGGGGAGAGGGGTGTGCACGTGTGTACATGGGTATGCACGTATGTGCGCGTCCGCGTGGATGTACTGGTGTGCTTGCTATCCCTGATCCCTAAATGATTAGGAACATAAAACAGAAAGATGGGTTTAGTTGGTTGGGGTTATCGGAGGAAATACAGAGTGGACCCCTGCTTCCCAGGTGTAACCCCTACTTCTGAGCAGCCCCTTCCCCTCTCACACCCCACCAAGCCCTTATGACTGCTATCTCTCGGGAGCAGGGAGGCGGCGGCGTGTTAGGCGGTGGGGCTGTGAGGAGGGGAGGAACAACAGCTGCTGTCCCGGGATGCCTCCTGCAAGTTCATTGCCTGAGAGCAAGGGAACAAGTTCACTGCACTGGGCTTCCATCACCCACCCCAAGGGGAGAGACAGGCAATAGTAACCGTCCCGAGAAGGACAACTAATCAAAGGATCTGAGGAGACGTGGAGAGAAAGCGAGGGGGATCCCAAGGCCAGGGGCCGGGCAAGGCTCATACACACTCTTAGGGCAGGGACCCAGGCCAGCAAGGAGCTGTCCCCTTCACGCGAGTTACCAGAGCGGGGGAATTCCTCTTCCCCTAGTTTTCCCGTAGTCTAACTGTTATACCAGGACTCCTGGCACTGCCCCGACCCTAGGGATTCTATGGGTGGGCCGCTGAAAGTTTATTTGGAGATGGTCTGGGGCTATTAAGTTAGGTTCATTACTCCGGGACAGGTGGACACAAAGTGTGAAGCAGGGACAGTTTACTAGCGGGAAGAGGAAGGCAAGGATAAATGATCCGGGAAATGCTTCTCAATAGAATTTCGGTTTCTCTTTCCAACCCCATAGCCCATGCCATTAAGATGGCATATAATTATGACCCAGCAGGATTTTTATTTATTTTGTTTTGTTTTGGCCATTGCAAAAGTCTCTATAAAATCAGCTTTATATATAGAGGATGATTCCCATTCCTGTACAGCCCAGGCCACTTGCCATAAGAGAGTTACCATATACCGAGAGCTTGGAGCAATCGATTCTATTTATACCTCTAATAGGTTAGAATCTATTTTTTCCCCAATTTTCTAAATGGATTTGAATTTTAAGTTAAAATGGAGGTCTAGTATTAAATTGAGGTCAGTAGGATTTACATGCACAGTTGGTGACTGTCTCACTTTTGATAATTAGAGCAACAGTGGTAACCTGACTGAAGGAGATTTGAGTGTTTTATTCTCAAATTTCAGGGGTGGCTGTCGGTGGTTTTTCAGGGGTGGGTAAAAACTTTAGAATTACTTGTTTTTTCCAAGAGTAAAGTTTCTGGTTCATTATTGAAATAGCGGCATTTCACATTTGTCGGAGATCAACTATTGGAACAGGTGTGGCTTTTCTTAGGGCAGGATAGAAAAGCAAATGCTACACTCTCTTCTATTCAACAGCATCTATTCCTTTACTTGGTCAAGGGCAAAAGAAATCAGCTTAAAATAGAGATGAAGGAGCCCAAAGGAATATTGTTCTGAGGTTTGATTTCATAGAATGCTGTTATTTCCTCCCTTTCTTCAAGGAGTTTTCCTTTAAGCTTTCCAATTAATGTTGGTTAGATGGGTCAAGAAAATGAAGAAAGCTGAATTTTATTCTTAACCTTTTCCTATTCAATTCTATGGCAGGGTGATGGAAATATTCAGAAAAGGTCATCTGCCAGAAAAGTAGAATGCACCTTTTTAAGTTTGGGTTATAGGGGAATGGCAAGCACTTGCTTGCTTTCAAACAATAGCTATTAAAGTCTTCCTAGCTGACAAGGTCCATTTAGACTCAGCTTCAAAAGCACATTAATGTTGCTTATGAATAAAATATACAAAAGCTAATGGAAACCAGCTGTTGGAGACATAGCGATATATCACGGTGCTGAAAGGGAAAGAATACCTATTTGGGGATTTCCTTCTGCCTCACAGTTATTGAAGCTGGTTTAATTGGCATCTAATGGAGCCCAGTAGGGGATATACATGATTCCATTACAGACTTGCTAAATTCCCATTGGTTTAAAGGAACAGACTTGATGGATATTTTGGGGAGTTTCTCATCCATACATGTATGATTTTGAGAACAGATGACTGTTTGCTTATGGGTGAGATGGTGCTCTTCGGATTTGAGAAGAGATACTCTTTGAGAGTTTGAGAACTATTCCTCAATAAAGGTCAACAGGGCCTTTGTGGTGCAGTGGATAGAGCAGCAGCCCTGAAGTCAGGAGGACCCCCAGTTCAAATCTGGACCTGAGACACTTAACACTTCCTAGTTGTGTGAGCTAGTCACTTAAATCCAATTACCACAGTAATAAAATTAATTTTTTTTTAAAAAAAGTCAAACATATAGGGATATGCTTGACAGAGATTCTGTTTGGCACGGTTTCAAAAATTCCACATCATGATGCTCTCCAATAGAGCCCTTCCTGCTCCAACCTAGAGATTTCCCACCCCATCCTCTCTTCCATCCTACTTTCTCTCCTCATGCCTACCGAAGCTTTGGGGTTTCTTTTCCTACTTCATATTCTTTTTCTTTTTAAGGTCTGCTCTGTTTATATTCCAGTTACTTTCCAGACTCTCCTGTTCTTCCCATTCTTCCTATATGTAACTTTTAAGATCTAGTTCATAATCTTCAAGAAACTAACTTTACTAACTTAATTCTATTTGATCAATAAAGAACTAAGTTTATGTGTGGAAAGCCTTGGACATTGTGCTGGGACTAGGGAGAGGGGAGAGAGAGAAGAGATTCACCAAAATAATAGCTCATTCACTTTGTACTCTCATAGCAGTTGCATTTGGATTAGAATTTTATGGCTCAATTCAACAAATACATGTTTGCACTGCATAAATGCTTGCTGACAGTCTCCAGTTGTTTCATGTATTTGAATAATCCAAGAAGCTCTTTTCTTCTCAAGCTGCATTTTCTGCTTCTGTGAAAGTATTAAAATTTGGTCATGCAAATAGAAGAGTATGCTTTTCTTCTAGCTCCCTTTTTCACAGTATTTTATTTCTGATTATTTTCCTTAACCAAACAAAAACTTTTTTTAAAAGAGTAATGTCAAATTACTAGGATGACTTTATAAAAAATGAAATGTCAGTGATATAAATCAGAATTGATTAGCTATGCTTGGGGATGATTGAATCTGTATGTGGCACCTAGAAATTAGAGGGATTTTTAAATACCCTTTTAAAAAGTTTATGTCAAGCACCTCAATTAAGACACTTGGTGTTTAACTGGAAGACTTTTAAAGTGATATGTAGGAAATCCTCAAGGATTAAAATATCCAGGAAAAAGCAGGTGGGCTAAACCAATATTTTCACAGTGCTCAGTCACAACATAGACAAGGGTGTTAGATTTCAATAGGATAGTGTTTGATCTCCATGGTGGGGTGGATTTTACCTTTGCTCAAATTACTGGAGAAATTAGAGGCATCTAAAGCATTCTTTCACTAATTTCAAGATCAAAACCAAGTGTGCTAGCTTAGCTCTAACAAATAGCTCCTAATATTCATGGTAGATATAAATTCTTTAAGTATACTACATTCCAGATCCCAAATGTTAAACAAACACTAGTTTAGCATGACCAAATGATGACATTAAAAATCAGAAATATTCTATATTGAGGAAATGAATTTCAAAAAAGTTCTTTTACCTTACTTCTAAAACTGTTGCCCTAATCTTTAATACATTAATTACTGAATTTGAGTTCTTCATAACTTTTTAATCATCATTCTTTTCAATCCTCAGCCTTGTTCTTTGTGCTGAATTTGTGTTATTACCACACCACATTTTTCTTACTTATTGCCAAAGAAGTTTTGAATTTCTGGAAGCACCGAAGAATTCAAATAGATTCCCCAAATGATTACCTTTGAAGCTAGCAGAGCATTTTTTGGGGTAGAAATATCCATCTGTAACTGGACATTTACTGAATAGGATTATACTAAAAATGTTTTTCATAACTTCTAGAAGTAACTCATACAACTGAAGAGAATTCCTATACAAGCATTCCTTTTTAGCAGAAACCACCTAGGGTGTTATTTTATAGAAAATCATTATGTAATAATGGGTCTCAAGTGTTTTATAACTAAATTTAAATGTTTTACCACCAATGTTTAACATTTATTAAACATTTACCATGTGTTTACATTGTACTAAATGTTGGAGAAAAGAAAAAGTAAAAACTAAAGAAGAAATAAAAAATTTCTAATGTTGAAGTTGTGGAAGAAAGAATTGGTATGCAATTTTCTAGGGATAAAATATAATCTTATTGATCCAAGCAAATAACTTTAAAACCTGATTCATAAGGTACTATCCTGGTCTAATTTTTAGAAATTGAATAAATGTAAATACCTTTCTAAATTCCTGTATTTAAATCTAACTTGATTTTTAAAATTATCATTTTAAAATTTTTTATTAGGTAAAATAGTCAAGGGATAGTTCTTAAAATAGCAACTATTATTATTAGTAACTATATGAAAGAATGCCCTAAATCACTAATGAAAGAACTATAAATCAAAACAACTCTGGCTTTTTACCTTACTGCCTGAAAATTGATAAAAGTGTTTTATCTTTGGAAGGGCTCGTGTTAAGCAAGCAAATTGATGCATTGTTGATGGATTATTAGTGGTACCATTATGGGGAAAAATTGAAATATGATGTCCATACCTTTTAACTTAAGAAATTCTGGTGCTAGACATATACTCCAAAGAGATCACTGAAAAGTCTAAATACAACAACATTATATATATATATATATATATCACCTTTTGAGGTAGTAAAGAACAAAAAACGATGCCCATCAATTGAGAAATGACTAAGTAGACTGTGGCACATGAATGTTAATAGAATATTTTTGTGCTGTTAAAAAATGGAGAACATGATAAATAAAGAGAAACATGGAAAGACATCTACAAATTGATGCAAGCGAAGGAAGCAGAACTAGGGAAAAATATACATGACAAAAAAACAACAACAATGTAACTGAAAAGAACTACCACAAAATAATAGAAGATGAATGCTGTAAAATAATCAACTAAATTTGATCAAAAAGAAAACAACTGAGAAGATGCCTCCCCTTTACACCTTGGCAGAAGTCAAGAGTCCATTAGTGTACAACAGATGTTTTTCAAAGTGTTGATTGGTTTTGCTGAATTCTGGGGTAAAGACAAAAGAAAATGTAGATGATAGAAAAACAAAAGATATCAATAAAAATCAACTTTTAAAAAGACCAGAGGGGAATATTTATAGTTTAAAAAATTATTATTGGGATAGGAGTCACCATCACAGATCTTTTATCAGCCATGAGATCTGAAATTCCTCAATCCAAGGTGGCCAATAATGTCTTGATTACTAAATTCTCTTCATTTTTGTCCTTTTTTGCTGAATTTAACAAGTTTATGGCCATAACAAGTTATGGTCCTTAGCTTCTGGGAAACCACTCTTCCTGTTTCTCCTGTATGTCCTTCCCTCGGTCTCCTTTACTGTGTTTCTTTCCACTGTCCCCCAAAAGTGGTATCCCCAAGATTCTATCCTCTTTTCTCCACATTCCCACCTGCTCTAGTATCTTCAGGAATCCTTACCTCTACGCAGATGACTCCCAGATAAAATATGACAAGATTTCCTCCCAGATTTCAAGCATCAGTTATTTTGAACTCCACACAGCCCCAAACTGAACTCAACATCTTATTCCATTATTTCTGCCTTCTAGTTTCCTTAAGTCTGATAGAACGCAATGAGACTCAACATCTTTTAAGTTATTCTTCATTCTTCCGTCGCCCTCGAGGACCCAAGTTTATTGAGCAGATCCATGCTTCAAGAATTTAGGTTCCGAATTAGAGTTGTAGTCACATGAGCAGAGAAAAAGGTACAGATATAAGAGATGTGGAAAGAGCAGAGGTCAACCTGGCAAGTGACAGGACATGTGGCATAAGAGTGAGTGAAGATTCAAGGATGACCCTAATATTTCAAATAGGGTGACTGGAAAGATGGTGGTACCCTCAACAGAAATGGGGAAGTCTTCAAGAGCAATGGAGGGGAAATGGAAAAGGAGGGAAGAAAAATTTGTTTTGGATATGTTGAATTTGAGATGGTGATGTGGGATGGGAAATCAGAAGACTAAGGTTGGATATATGCAGTGTGGTTCATTTGTGTAGAGATAGACTGAACCCATACAAGATGATGTTGTCACCATCTTGTTAAGAGAGGATAGGATAGTCTTGGGGTAGATCCACACCTAGAGGTCAGAATATGGATGAGGATTCCTTCCCTGGGAGACGGCTGGAAAAAATACTTAGAGCAGAGATGGAGGATCTTATTCATGGAACAGACAGGAGGCCGGAACCACTGGATCAAAGAGCATGTGGAGAAGAATACGGTAAAAGGAGACTGGAAAGATAGTAGGGGTTGTTATAATGGGTTTTAAAGCCATAACATTTGGAGTTTGTTCCTGATGGCAATAGGAAAGTTAATGGAATTACTGAGTCAGGAGGAGAGGTAGGAAAGACTTGGGCCTGCGCTTTAAGGAAAATCACTCTAGTGGTTGAATGGAAAATGGATTGGAGTGGGAAAGATTCTTAAAGTAGATAGTCCCACTAATAGTCCATTTTAAAAAGGTGTGACATGATAAAAAGGCTACCCTAGTGTTGCAGTACAAGGGTGGGAAGGAAGTGTAGGAGATGGTGTAAAGGCGAAATCAGCAGGCCTTGGTAACAGATTATCCAGTCTGCTGAGGGGACAAGATAGTGAGGAGCCAAGAATGACTCCCAAGGGAGCCTGAGGGACTAGAGGGATGGTATTGTCTTCTATTTTAACAGGGAAGGATTTAGGGGGAAAGTTTTGGATATCTTAAACTAAAGATGTCCAAAACTTTCCCCCTAAGATATCTACTGGAAATTTAGCTTGAAGATTTCTGAAACACAATTGGAGATTGGAGGTCAGTAGAAGGGTAGGGGTAATCAAGGTAGTTGTCAGTATAAAGATGGTGATTAAATCCATGGGAATTGCTGAGATCACCAAATGTAGTACTATTGAGGAAGAAGAGCAGAGGACATGGGGGACACCTAGTTACTGGGTATGATCTGGATGAGGATCCAGAAAAGGATCTGATCACCAAGGAATGACAAGAGAGGTAACAGAACCAGGAGAGAGCCATGTCCTGAAAGCCCAAAGCACAGTCTCAAGGAGCAGAGGGCAACCAACAATGCCAAAAGCTGCAGGGAAGTTAATGAGGATGAGGACTGCGGACTAAGACACCATTGGTAAATGCAGAGAAAGCAGTTTCAATGGAATAAGGTCAGAAGTTGGAATACAAGGAATTAACAAAAATTAGGAGACACCACCGTAGACAGCTTTTTTTTTTTTTTTAAAGGAATTTAACTACAAAGGGTAAAAGAGATAATAGAACAATAGTGAGAATGAAGCATCAAGTGGAGAAGAGAAAACCCAATTCCATATTCTGACATTTAAAACCTTCCATAATGTAGATAATACACAAGGAAGCCTTTCCATGTTACTTTCATTAACTTACTCTATAGTTCAAACTGGACCAATTACTTTTCCGCCTTGTCTTGCCCTCTTAATCATCTTCATATATATAAAAGCTCTATTTCATGCCTAGAAACACATCCTCCATAATTCTATTTTTTGAGTTCTTTCTTTCAGGTCTAATTCAGGTGTTATCTCTTCCATAAAGCTTACCTCAATTGTTTTTGCTGAAAAAAATTATTCCCCTCACATTTTCTTAACAGCATTTTATGTCTGGTCTGATCCTTTTTGCCTTCTCATATTCGACCTTGCATGCTGTTTATTTGTGTAATTCATCCCCTATTAAACTGTAGTCAACTTGAGAACAGGAACTATGCTATTTTTCATCTTTGTATCCCCATAACCTTTAACTAAGGCTGAAGTCTGCCATTCTTTTGAGAATATCTGACAGTCCTATGTTGGGAACAGCTCATATGTTTTTCCATAGAATAAATCAATAAGCATTAGCAGTTACAAAGACTGATTATAACTTTTCTTTGCCAAGTTCCAAGAGATGCTACTAATTTCTGTTAGCATAATTAATAGTGGTTTGCTATGAATTCCTTTGACCAGAGGTTTTTAATTTTTTTTGTATCTGGGACCTTTCTGGCAATCTGATGAAGTTTATGGACACCTTTTCAGAATTATATTTTCAAATAAATAAAAGATTTTAAAATTAATTAAAATTATTTTTTTTTAATTTATGGACTATGGAAATATATGTATATATTGGATTTAACATGTGTTTTATAGTGTTTAATGTATATTGGATTACTTGGCATCTAGAGGAGGGGGTGGGGAAAGGGGGGGAAAAATTGGAGCACAAGGTTTTGCAAGTTATTGTTGAAAAATTATCCATGCATATGTTTTGAAAATAAAAATATTTAATTTAAAAAAATTCATGGACCCCATACCTGCTCTATATATATATATATATATATATATATATATATATATATATTTTTTTTTTTTTGGGGGGGGGGGTGGTGGTGGAAGTGAAATGAAGTCTATGGTTGTATTTTAATAGCATAGGGATTTTGGATAATAAAATTCCCTCATCAATGCCGACAACTGTTTTACAACTTAAGTCTTTAAAAGAATCATGGGGTTGGGGGTGGTATTGAGTGACAGAATTAAGTACTAATTTATAGTACTTTTATTTATATTTTATAGACAAATTTATAGACAAAAATTCAATGTACATTTTAGTACTGAACATTTAATAAGCCACATTCTCTTTTTTATCAAGTTATTGCTATCGTTCTCTTCCCAAGGCTTAAATATGCTTAATCTGAGGAATTCTAATATATGCCAAATTTTTATTTATGAGTTATGAACATGGAATAGAAGAATTAAATTGAAGGATAACTTTCTCTAGGTTGCTGATGCATTTTTTCCTTTGTTAATAATGACATTATCAATTTATTCTTCTAAACATTCAATATTCTAGTATATAAACATCTATTAATCAAGGTGACGAGAAAGAAAGATGATTGTATTTTACAGAAGTAAGAACCGATCTGTCTTCAACTAATTTAACTTATGACCTTTTCAGCTGTTGGATCAAGTTGTTTTAGCAGGCAGCTGGCCAGGGAACCACAAAGTATGGATATGGTAACAACTCCCTATCCAATATCTAGCTGTTAAACCATCTGTTAGACAAAGATTGTTTGATGACATTAATCAGAATAAAAAGTTCTTTAACTACTAGCTTCACCTTCTTGATTAAATTAAATTTAGACAAAAAAGGAAAATCAAGATCATCATCTTGGGCATTAACCATCATTTGGGCAATTTCATATTCAGTTTATAAAGAATGAAGCTGCATTAGATCTAAGGTGGATGCCATACTAAAAATGTAGTTTTTGAGAGCAGGATGTATTTATATCTTTTGGTTTAGGTTACTTTTTTTTTTTTTTAATTTAATTAATTAATTAATTTTTGCTGAGGCAATTTGGGGTTAAGTGACTTGCCCAGGTTACAAAGCTAGGAAGTGTTAAGTGTGTGAGACCAGATTTAAACACAGGTCCTCCTGATTTCAGGGCTGGTATTCTATCGACTGCACCACTTAGCTGTCCCTAGGTTATTCTTTTATTAAATAGAATTACATTTAATTCGAATATCCATCTCAAATATAATGAAAACCTACTTAAATATTTCTTAATTTGAACTATTAAGTGAAAAAGTTTGAAACACTTTCAATTTTGCCACCAATCCTATATAAACTAGGCCTTCCTTTGCTTAAATAAAAAAAAAAAAATAACACACAAAAAGTCTGTATGGGTTTTTACATCTGTGGATATTTCATCCTTAAAAGCATATGCCAAACACCTCAGATTGTCTTTAGGATGTATTACAACAGAATTTTAGAGTGGGAAGAAGTCTAGACTAATCTCTCATTTTAGAAATAAGGAAATGCAAAGACAGGATAAGAACCCAAGTTTTCCTGACTCACAAGCTGGTGTTTTAAAAAATATTAAAAACCAAAGTCAAAAACTATGACAATCAAACAACATTAAATTATATTTATAGAATGAATAAAGATTTCTCAGAGTGAAAAAAAAAAAAAAAAAGAAAAATAATGCAGGAACTGAAGACCAAAATTCTATAAAGGCATAAAGATTTTATGTCAGTTTCCAAACACAGTAACAAAAAAACAAAATAACAAAATCAAACTATTTAGTCATAAACTTTTAAACATTTTCAATACAACAAAGATCAAAAAGCTCCAAACTTTTACAATACAATTCGCTAAAAACACTTAATATTTCTGAAAAGAAATCACATCTGCCCCTGGACATAATGTTCATAATTTGCTTTCAAAACAAATTCAAAATAAGGATTATTCTTTAAGCTTCCAAGTTCTTCTGCTTGTAATAAGTCTTTCACTTCTGGTAAATATTCACTAAGCTGAACACCTGTAAACATAAAAATATATTAATAATTCCATAAAACTGTCTACACAGGAATGTCTCATTCTAATTTTGTTTCATTTTAAAAAGCACACTAGCAATTCTAACATAATATTCTTAAACAAAAATTTTATGGAACTGAATTAGTTTTCTTGTATTAGTTTAAATATATAGTTCCGAAATATTTATTTTTTACTATCACAATTACTTTACATTTTCACTTAACACAAACCTGTTACAATTAAGAATTATTTTTAAAAGTATTTTTTTTAAAAAACTGCTTAATTTTTTGTTTTATTGTGGCAAGGTGATATTTGTCATTTCAAAATTTTGGGCATATATAGGATTGATATCATAAGGCATTACAATTTTAACCCCTGACCCCCCAGATTTAAGGAATCATTTTATGTATCATTTATGGAAAACAACAACAACAAATAGCTGAACTGTTTATCTAAGCCCTAATGAGAGTAGAAAAATGACAAAGGTCCAAGTAAAAAAAAAACTTTTAATAGATTTTATTAATGATTGTAATACAAAAATGTGTATGTGGGGACAAATCCATTTTCATAAACAATTTCAAAAATAAATATATGCACTTTCTTCACTTACTAAATAAGATATATCTGTCAAGTTCAGGAAAAAAAAACTGAAAAAATTAAGTCACTTAAGATACCAGATTATGAGCTTCTCAAAATCAGAAACTATTATTATATCTTATTATTATATGCATAATATATAATAATGTGCATATTATTGTATATTATGCTTAAGGCTTTTATATGCAGTAAATGTTTTGGCTTGATTAATATTAAGAAAATAAATTTTTAACAATTTAATAAATTAAAACTTCAATAAACACAGAATCCTTAATTTCCTATGAATAAAATCATGCTAATCTTATTTGTGAAGTTATCATATTAATTTGTAAAACAGTAGATATATAACATAATTATGGACTTTCTTATTAAAAATATATGTTAACCCTAACATAAGATCATTATCACAGATTAAGTACTGGAAGGGATCTCAGAGGTCATTACTCCAAACCCCTCATAAGCAGTTTACATGGGGTCCTTAAGTACCTGAGTAGAAAGGAGACAAATCAATTCATGATACACTTATACCTAAAGATAATAAATGTCAACCTCAAGTATCTAGGCCATAGCCATGATGATGACAGTGTGAAGCAAAAAGAAGAAAAGACTGAGAATTCCAGGCTGAATTCTGATTCTGGCTCGTTACCCACTGCGATATTTGTCAAATGACTTGTACTCCCCAGACATTGGACTTCTATGAGTGAGAAGTTTGAATCTAAAGACTTCCAAGATCCTTTCCATCTCTAAATTGACGATTCCATGATTTTAGTTCATTCATATAATAAAAGTACAACATTTGTGATGTGATCTTCCCATACTGCCAAATCTTAAAATCTATGTTTTATAAAGTAGGTTCATTCTAGTCTTTCATCTGCGAGAGTATTACACTTGGGGCTCCAGAACACTGAACAGCCAAACCAATGTGACAACTTATATGAACATGGAGCACCAACTCTTTTGCAGATACTAACAGAATAGCATTAAGGAGTTTAGCCCAAGTATTTCCTGACTGTTCTAATAAAAAGACAAATGTGGAAAGTTAACTTTTGAAACAAATCGATAAAGAACCTATTCAATTCTAGCCTCCCCAACACTATTTGTACATAAAAGGCCTATCATTTATCTTGCTCTTGATAACTCTCACATACCCCATATCTTAGTAGATAGTTTTTACATGCTCTGGAAACTATCCTCCCTCTGTTTAATTAATTCTCTGACTTTTGAGATGTATACTGTATACATCTGTATAAGCTACAGTCTAACTACTTTAATAAGGCATTAAACTTATTTCTGAGTATAGCTGCTAAAATAACTGTTTAAGGGAAATGATGTGTATACTTATTGTGTAATCTAATTTATACTTTAATATATTTAACATCTACTGGTCATCTTGCCATCTAGGGGAGGGAGTGGGGGAAAGGAGGGACAAAAGATTTGGCAATTGTCAATGCTGTAAAATTACCCATGCATATAACTTGTAAATAAAAAGCTATTAAAAAAAAATAAAGGAAATGATGGTGAAATTCTAATTCCTAATTCAACATTTATTCATTCATTCAACAAATATTTTTTAAGCACTGAAAATGTGCAGAGCACTGTGTTAAACACTGGGGGAAATACAAAGGAAAATAAGACCATTTCTGCCCTTAAAGAACTTAGAACAAATTACTTACCGTCTTTTAAAAGTTTTTCTAAGATTTTCACAAATATACTATCTTTAGACACTTCAATTGGATCATCTTTACCATCTGAACTGGACCAACTAAAAAAACAAAAACAAAAAAAAAAAAATTAAAACCTTACAGATAACTTAACAATATGGTGTCTTAGGGATGGAGCAAAGACATAGAAGATTATGTATTTAAGACTAATTAAAGATTTTGGAATGTAAGAGATGCATACACTTAACATTTTCCTTAATATATTCTGACTTTAACAGACATCTAATCAGAGATGGACATGCTACATAAATAATTAACCAATAAATAGTTTAAAAAATATCACTTAAGTAACTTTTCCAAGGAAATGCTAAAGCCAATGCCAAAATGAGTTTTGCAACCTAAACCAAGATTTCCCAAAGAAAAGACAACAGCCATAATGCATTAACACAATTTTTTTTTTTTTTTAAATGCAAGTAAAATAGGTATTGTTCCTTGAACCTAAATAGGTTACACATATGAATATGGGAAAACTTTTGTTGTTTGAAGCACCTCGACATAAACCACAGGCCAATAAATCTACATAGTCAACTGCAATCCTATAATTCATAACATAGTACATCATCAATTAAAACAATAATTTAAGGGGGAAAAATAAGCAGCCAAGATGAGTAACTCTGCATGAGTAGGGTGGGGCATAGAAATCAAGTGAGAAGACTTGCTGGATGCTTTTGAGGATGGCTTCTGAGACTAAATTAACAACAATTTTAACTATCTGGGAGTGTTCAGAAGAGGGAGGAGGTGACTAAGTAAAAATAGCTCTATTCCCTCCAATAAGGACAATGGTGAGCAGGAGAAAAGTTTTTAGCAGTCAGGCTAGAACATCTTTAAAATTCTGCTGAGAAAGAAAACCATGCCCACAATAGACTGTCTTTAATCTTTTTCACATGGTCAGTTTTAAAGGAATCATTCCCATAGATGGAAATGAAGAATACCTAGAAAGAAAGCAAATACAAAGGAGAGGCTTGAAAATTTGGGCATTACAGCCTCAAATTTAAGAATTTTTAATCAAAATGAAATTGGTTTCTCTGACCTTAGCTTTGTAAAATGGAAAACAAAAATTAATTTCTATATTCTCCTTCTGCACCAGCTAATATAGAAAAATTGCTTGGTATTCTGGATTTCTATAAATTTTAAATTTCCATTTTTGAAATGTTCCATTTTTGCCCTTAAAAAAAAAATGAAGGTTTACATTGCTCTATTCCTAAATCAGGTTTTAAAATAAAGTCCTTACAGGTTTTTGTTTTTTTTTTTTTTTTAAATGGCTAAGGAATGTTCAACTACAAATAACATGAGAAAAAACATCAATGATGTCTAAAGAGTGATCCAAATGGAGAAAATACATTGTACTCAAAGGTCTTACTTGTCTCTTTGAAGAGCTTTGCAAAGGATTTCAAGTTTGAGATCATTTATGTTTGCATCTTCTTCCTTGATATAGGGATAAAAAAAAATGATTAAATCCTGATTTTAAAAGAATTATAAAGATCACTTATTTTTCTCTAAAATTTTACACCACATTCAGATTCAAGTAATGCCACTTCATAATTATGTACTCTTATTTTATTTTGGTTACTTGGTGATAAGAGATAATTATACTTCTTGTTCAATGGTAGAGCATAATTACAGTGGAGTCCCACTGCTATGCCCAGGTAGGGGCTTATGTTAAGTGCAAAGAAGAAGAAAGAAATGAGTCACATGTGCTGAGGGTACAAAAATTATATAAGCTCTAATTTGATTTTTGAATAAAGAAAATCATTTATCATAAATCCAAAGACACTCTTTTACTTTTCTTTGTTTTATGATGAATTATTTCTTTAGTTTTTATCTTTAAAAATACATATTCACAGGGGCAGCTAGATGAAGCAGTGGATAGAGTACCAACCCTGAAGTCAGGAGAACCTGAGTTCAAATCTGGTCTCAGACACTTAACACTTCCTAGCTGTGTAAGCCTGGGCAAGTCACTTAACCCCAACTGCTTCAGCAAAAAAAAAAAAAAACAAAAAAAAAAAAACAAAAAAAAACCACCCAACTGCTTCAGCAAAAATATATATATATATATATATATATATATATATATTCACGTTGTAAATTTTTTTATGTTAAAATTTTTCATCTTCTCTCCTCAAAACATAATCATTCCCTGAAAGGAATAACAATAACATTATCACTAAGAGAATCTTATATGAACTGATTTACTAGTATATGATATGACGACATGAGAACAGTAGAAATCTTACGAAGCAAGAAGTTTAACCTAAAATTGGATCTTGAAAATCATATGTAACTAGTGATTAAAATTTGTTCAATCTACTTCATATGCACAGAGACAAGTTTCAGAAAAAATAAATATAATTAAGAATTACTACCAAAAACCTCAGAAAAAAATCTAAGGTCCAATTTCTACGGGGAACAACTGAAAAAGACTAATTGCTAAAACTGATAAAAACAAAGTTCATATATGACTAATCAAGTATAAAACTAAAGAACTAATCCATGTTAACTTAAATAAATAAGAACCAATAGCCAACAGTCTTTTGAGTCCCTACCACTTTCAAATACTGAATATACTGGTTACTTAGCTTACAGAGAGCTAATAAAAACCAAATAAATAGATTATTATTATATCATCCAAAAAAATATCTTAGAACAATCATTCAATTCAGGAGCTTCTGAATTTATTTATTTATTTGCAACATAACTGAAAGAAGTCATTTAATTTTTCTTCAAAGGAAGCTGAAGGCTGCCTTCACCATTACTGAGGGTATTTAAACAAAGCTGGAGTGACTACATAGTTCTATCCATATCTCAAATTCACTAGGTCAAAAACAGAACTCTTTCCTTTGCTCCTGAATAAACCCACTCCACTTCCAAACTTCCCCACTATTGTCAAGGATACCATTAGATTTCTAATCACCCAAATTTGCAACCTCAATATTATTTCTGACTCCTCACTTTCATTTATCTGTTTATCCAGGTAAATTGCCAAATCTTTTGCATTTCTCTTCTCCATTCACATAGCTATTTGCTTCAGATCAAGCCTTCATCACTTTTCAGTTAGTCTACTGCAACAGCTTCCAATTTGTTCTCCCTTCCTTATCCTCTTCTTTTCTCCAATCCATACAGCACAAAGTCAACTAGGTGACTATCCTAATATCTAAGTCTGGATCAGACCACCCTCTTGTTCAAATACCACTAATGCCTACTGTCCCTAAAATTAAATACTCTTCTGACATTAAAATTTTTTCACTGATCTACTCCTATACTTCCAATCTTATCTTTTATTCCTATCCTCACACTTTGTAATTTCACCATACTGACTTAATGTGCTGGACATATATATGAACCTTTCTCTCCATGACTTTGTGATGGCTGTTCCCTGCGTCTAAATGTGCTCCCTCCTTACTAGTACTTCTAGGATCCCTGGTTTCCTACAAGACAGTTCAAAAGCTACTACCTACAGAAAGCCCTTCAGTGTACTTTTTTTCTGCTCACACATCTCTCTCTCTCAAAACTATTTTGTATATCTTCTGTATGTAACAAACAATTATACATAGTTTTTCTCATTAGCCTGTAAAGTCCTTAAGGGCATAGACTGTTTTATACTTGTCTTTGTACTCTAAGAACTTAGTAAAGTGATTGGCATTTAGTAATCATTTAATAAATGCTTATTTATTAACTGATTCATACATGTCTAACAATGGCTGTTGGTTGCAAACCAAAAATGACCACCAAATGGCCTACCGAGAAAAACATTTTTTTACTTCCACATTTACTCTTACAACCTCACCTATATAGGATCCCAAATGCTTCCTAGTACTGTGATCTTTGAATAACTAGTTCTTCTAGCTGAAAAGATGAACCTTTTTGGTAACATTTTAAAAATATATTGAAAAAGACTAACTTGTCACCAACACATTCAGCTCTGAGTCTTTCTGCCACTTAGTTTAAGATGAAGGGTGAAACTAGGTCATCTTTAAAGTATCTCTCAGCTATGAGAGTTCATGTTTTATGATCTGCATCTGCACCTTCAAAAGTTCATTTATACACGATTTTCTGAAACATAATTTAAAATATTAGATTAAAGTATATTTTAAAATGGAAAAAAATTTCCAAATTAGTTTCCAAAGTTTAGGATTGGAGTTGAATCAACAGAAATAGGCTTTCAACTATTTTTACTCCTGCTTATTCCTTATCTTCTAACCTCCAATCCCTGACTCCTTTATCCTATCACCAATCATAGCTTGTCAAACCCCAAATTTGGATTACTCTCAACACAAAATATTTCCTCCACTCCTAATACATGTGCTACTAACTGAAGCTAAAAGAAATCTAAACTGCTAACCGGATCCTTATTGTTCATATAGAAATTGCATCAGTTAATATGTGTCTCTAGGTTTCTTTGAAACCATTCTCTTTATTTCTTGGAGCACAAATGTATTCTAAAACATTTATATATCATAATTTTTTCATCTATTTCCCATTAATAAATATCTCCCTTAAATTCCTATTCTTTGCCATCTCAAAAAGAACTAAGTATTTTTGCATAGTCAAGATGATTTTGTTGAAGACTAACTCCTCACTTTATCCTACGTATAATTTTCCCTTCTCCCTGCTTCCTATTGAGTAAAATGTATTTCTGTATCCGACTGTATTTTTTCCTCCTTTGACTAGTTCAGATGAGAATAAAATACATGTACCTGCTATTTCTCCAAACCCTTTCTGTATTCATAGATGTCTACTTATACATCCTGATTATATGAAACCATTTTTACAGGCCTTCTTTTCCTTTCCCTAAGTGCATTTCTTTCTTTCTTTCTTTTTCCATTCTTCTCATCTCCACTCAGAGAGTGGAGAGATCTCCAATATCTCCCTATCTACTGACTTTTCTCTTGAAACCTATAAGATGCCTAAGCCTCATATTCAATAGATACTACCACTCCAACCAGTTTGTCTTCTATACTTATTTTCCCCCTTTCAGCTAAACTCACTGAAAAAGCCATGGGTATTTATTTCCACTTTCTCTTCTCTCACACTTCTTTTGATTTTGATTTTCTCCATCCCCAGAATTTCTACTAGTATCTCTTGTCGTCCCTCATCAGAGAGCCATTTCCGTATCATAAATAATACTTTTTAAAAAGAAAAAAGACTATCAATCAACATACTGCACACACACGTGTACACACACACAGTGGACTCCCTGGCTTTACAAAGAAGTGAGATGAAGGCACTCCTGAGGGCCTCTGTCCCATCTTTTCTAAACTTTCTGCAATTTGGATCTCGGTCTCACTATTCAACTTATACTCTCCAATATTAACAATTATCTTTTAATTGATAACTCTAAGGAGTTTTAGGAGGGGGTGGGGGAGAAAGGGAGACAATACTCATCTTTCGTGACCTCTGTGCAATGTTTGACATGTCTGATCACCCTCTCTTCCTGGATACTGTTGTCTCCCTGGGTTTTCATAATTAGCTCTCTCCTGGTTTTCCTCTTACTTATCTCATTGCTCATCTTCAAAGTCTTCTACTTTCTTTCTATTACTTGGTAGCCTTGAATCCCAATTCTAATTAACACCTTTATGGAGATGACTCCCAGATCTCTATATATCCCACCCTATTCTTTCTCTTGAGCTCCAGTTCTTCAGTAATTATCTGTTGGACAGTTCTAACTGGATGCTCCACAGTATCATAAATTCTACATATTCAAAAGATAGCTTTTTTCCTTCCAATGCCATCTTTTCTTCAAACTTTCTCAAGTTAGCCAAGGGCACTGCCTTATTCCTTCCAGTCATGTAGGTTTGCAACCTTAGAAGCATTCTGGACTCCTGTCTCACATTCCAACCCTCATAGCCAAACACTTGCCAAATCTTGTCATTTTATGTTCAACACATCTCTCCATTCTATCCCCTTAGCTACCTGAATATAGGCTCTCATTTCCTCTTTCCTGACTTCTTATAATCACTGAGTAAGTGATGTGTCTGCTTCAAGCTTTCCCCCCAAGCCACTTTCTACATAGTGTACTACACCCAGGAGCTCTCCATAAACTCAAAAATCAAGAATAAACTCTGCTATCTGGCACATAAGATCACCACAGTCTATCCCTTCTTAGTTTTCCATTCTTTTTTACACATTACTCCTTTCTACACATCCTCCCATCCAGGCAAGCTGGCCTAGCTGCTGTTCTTCACACACAAGCCCCATCTGGATTTCTAGGTAACTGCGCTGACCATATCCCATGCTGAGAATGCATTCCCTCCTCAAATCTCCTTTTATGGAAGCCCCGATTTCTTTCAAATTTCAGTTCTAATATCACCTTTTAAAGGAGAAATTTTCTGGGTCCCTCCAGCTATTAATATCACCCCACCTCAAGGTTATTTTATATATGTTTTCTATCAACCTATATTGGTGAGTATTGTCTTTCCTAATAGAATCCAAGTTCCTGGAAGAGGGGGGCTGTTTTATACTTTTGTTTCTGTGTCCTCAAAGCCTAACATGCAATAAACACATAGTAAATGCATGTTGATTGAGCAAATGATCAAGAAAATGAGGAGTTACGCTTTCTTTCTTAGAAACAACACAAAACAAATCTTGGTGAAAATACAGAGAAATTTTGAAATGAATGACAGGGGAATTGAAGAAATGTACATAGACTACCATGAGTATTAAGCGGATATTCTTAGGGTCTATTCAAAAGGATATTTTAGAGACTGGGCATATACCAAAGTTTAAGTTCTTAGACTAAGTTCTAGACAAGATACCTTGGTATCAGGCAGATGATGTTTCAAATGCAAGGATTTTTTTTAGAATATAGGAAAAAAAAATGAAATCTATGTAGGATAAAATAAGCATGGCAATTGGTTCCAATGAACAATTTTCCTGAAGGGTTAATACTAAATACTATTTTTTTTTTTAAACCTATGATTTATCATAGGCGTTAACATTCTAAAGAACCACCATCTAAATATTCCAATTTAACTCCCTAATTATTAGGTTCTCTTTTTCCCCTTTACATTTGTTCCCTTTTTCATTAAGTTAAGAAGTATGACATCTGACATGGTAAGAGATTTTAAAGGGATATTCATTTAAAAGGATCTTCTCAAATGATTTTCCTCAATTTACCTCATCAATGTATTCTAGCAAGTCTAGTGCTTTCTTGAAGTCATATTCATTGGCTCTTCTGTTTTCCTCACATATGTACAGCTATGGTTTAAAAAAAAAAAAAAAAAGAGAGGTTGAGGATTAATTTTTTCTTTTTTTTCTTCTCAACAGTATATTATTATCTTTCCAAATAAATGTAAAGATAGTTTTCAACACTCATTTTTGATAAGACGTTGTGTTCCATATTTTTTACCCTCCCTTCCCTCCCCAACACAGCAAGCAATCTCATGTTACATATGTGCAATCCTTTTAAACATATTTCTATATATTTTATGTTGGGCAAGAAAAATCAGATCAAAAAGGAAGAAATTGCAAGAAAGAAAAAACAAGCAAACAAAAAAAGGTGAAAGCACTGTCCTTTAATCCATATTCAGTGTTCACAGTTCTCTCTCTGGATGCAGATGGCATTTTCCAGAGGATTATTTTTAATAAGATTTAATAAGAGGGGGCAGTGAGTTAGTGTAATGGATAGAGCACCAGTCCCAAAGTCAGGAGAATCTGAGTTCAAATATGATCTCAGAAATTTAACACTTTCTGGCTGTGTGACCCTGGGCAAGTCACTTAACCCCAATTACCTCAGCCCAAAAAAAAAAAAAAAAAAAAAAGATAAAAGCACTTATTATCCCCAGAGCTTAGCATAGTGTTTGACAGAGTAGGTACTTAATAAATATTTACTAAACTGAATTAATTGCTTTTAAGAATTAGAAAGCTCCACAAAAGGTCATTTAGTCAAATCTCTTCATTTTACAGTTGAAAAATCCAGAAAAGTTAAATGATTTGCTCAACATGATTCAGGTAGAATGTTACAAAACTGACTGGAGTCTCTGACTCCAAATCCAGCATTGTTCTTACTATATCACAGCACTTCTCCACAGAGACTTCTGAGATAAGTGGTACAAAGAAATGGCTATAAAACTGTATAAAATACATACATTGATCAGTTGTGGTGCAGTCAGTACTGGCATTGTATTGAGGTTAAACTGTTTTTCAGCTAACAGCTGTTCAGGTAGGGTCTCCTGATGTAATAGAAAGTGTTCTTGTTCAGACATTTCTAGTATGCAAAGAAAAAAAGATTATCAATATAATTTCCAGATCTATTTTGTTGTAGCAAAAATTATGAATTTTTAAAAAAAAAGTTAGCTTAAAGACTCTCAGTTACTATATGATCTTAAGTATAATCTAATTAATACAAAAAGTGGACAAGAACCTGGGGAAATGATTTATTATTTGTAAAAGGTTCTTAATTTCTTCAGTTCTTTAAACCATATGTTATTCTCGTTTTCTGAGTAAATTTATATCCTAATACCAGCAGAAGGCCTCATTATATTAGGGACAGAGACAAGAATAGGCCTGTGATTTCACTGGCAGTGGAAGTTCCCTCTGCCAATGCAAAATGCCCAAAATGTCAAAACTTTTTAAGATCTTTGCAAAAGTCCCCTAGTCATTATGTGTAAGAGACAGGACTTGAACTCAGGTCTTCCTGGTTCTGTGGTCAGCTCACTCCCCAATATTCTTCAAGGCCTCTATTAATAAATTTTGGTTGAATAGAATTTAGTTTCTTCTGTCCTTCAAAATATTCAGTTCTTTTTTTACCTTCAATTTTTTCTTGAATTAAACCTTCCGAAAAATCTGAAGCTAAGGCAGCTAATTTACTCAGTCCAAGCAGGGTTTTCTTTTTTGCAAAGTAACGATTCTCCATATTTGCCAAGCCCAGAAGTGTTGTATGAGCCTAGAATAAACCAAAATATAAGAATACATTAACAGGTAATAAATTATTACTTTTAGGAAGCTGAAATAACGTATGATGAAAATTCGAATATACAATTTCTTTTTACTTTACATAGAATCTGTTTCAGCTCTGGAAGTAAACTTAGGAATAAAGTCCAACTTCTTCAATAGACGCAGAAACTTACATAATAAAAATATTCAACTACTTGTCCAGGACAAAAACAATACCTTTCTGAGGCAGGATGTGAATTTAGGTCTTCCTGACTTAAAAGTTCAGTGACTTAGTATTTTACTAATCCTTTCTGAATATAAACTGGGATAAAAGTCTAATAATAGTCACTATAAACCTGAGCAAAAAGGTTGTTTTCTTTAGGGTTTTGTATGACAACCACTTCTTCTCTTTGACTTTTGCAGTGAAGTTGTTAGTTGCCTAAGCAAGATTAGAAGCCAGTTCTCTTGAATCTTAATAGTGAATATCTGGTAACCAACACCAATAAATCAAAAAAGATGAGACACTACAGCTTCTCTGTGAAAGAAGGTATGTGTTAAGAGTTATTTATACTGACATTTTTTTAATAAGCAAAAATTGAAATTCTGTTTAAAAAAACAACAACTTTCTTTACCTTTTCAAAGTCCTGGCTATTGATTTCATGTAACCAGCAAAGGTGCTCATGGGCCTGCAAAAAATTTGTTAGCTGTCCATGCTGAGAAATTGGTTGTGATAATAGCTTGCCACGCTTTCCCTTCTCCAAATACCAACGGAAGAGGAAATCCGAAAAATTCTAATAGGAATAAAGACCAAGAACACATTAACATATTATAATAATATAAAACATACAATATGTACACTTTGATATGTTATAATGAAGTGTCACTTATTTTCAAGTCTTATTTAGTCTCCTAAATGGAAATGTTTTAAAAATCAATTTGAGCAATCTATCTATATGAAACCATACAATATGAGAGCTGGAAGTTACTTTTGCAGTGATCCTGGTTAATGTCTTCATTTGATAGAGGAGAAAACAAGGTCTTGAGCTAAAGAACTTGCCTAAGGCCACAAAGTTGGCAGCAATGCCAAGGTTCTGGGATTTCTGATTCTTTGTGTGCAGTTCTCTCTTCTAAATATCCTCCCGACTAACCAAAAATTTAAAATAATGACCACAGAAAACAAACAGAAAGGAAAAATTTCCTAGAAACTGTAGATTATTTTCCATAGTCAATGAAAGGAGACCTGTACCTTTCAAAGTGTGTCTTCCCTGTGTTAAGGAAAATGATTTTAAAAAGCACAATTGTCTTGTTTTGTACACAAACATGTTGTGATGGAGAGAAAATCAAAAACCAGTAAAACTAGGGTTTGAGTCCCAATTCTTTGTCAACCCTTTGTCACCTTCACTATGAAGTGAGCCTATTGCACACAGTGTCCTTGTCAAGGGAATTTCAACACCCAAGGGTTCCTGAGACCAGTGAAATCTATTACTTTATCTCTATGTCTGTACATCTGTGTAGTATGTATGCATAAAACCCACAAGTTCATAGATCTAAAATGGAAGGGTTCAGAAACTATTTAGTATAGGGATTACCCTTATTTTACAGAAGAGGAGACCGGAGGCTAAGCAGGGTAAGCAGTTTGCTCAGGACTACAGAGGAAGTAGGTTCTTCAAAAGAAGCCAGCTCCTCTATTACAGAGGGGAGCTCTTACCACTGTCAAATGTTTATTCATTTACTTGCTGTCTAGGGGAGGGATAAAGGGAAAGGAGGGAGAAAAATTTGGAACACAAGATTTTGCAAGGGTGATTACTGAAAACTATCTGCATATACTGTGAAAATAAAAAGCTATTATTTAAAAAAAATATATCCATTTGTATTAACTAAAAGGCTACCTGCTATTTCAGCCATTTGGGGGCTTGAGTCAATATATTCAAGCAAAAATCATGATCTCCTTTCCCTAAAAACCAACAATCTCCTACTTTTGCTAAGGGAATAACCATCCTTCTAGTAACTTAACTTTGCATCCATGAGAACCATCTTCCAATTTTTCTTTTTCCATATTTAGAAAATTGCCAATTTTTGGCAGTTTTACCACAAAATACCCAGCATCTGTCTCCTTTTTAACGCAGACATCACCAGAAGTCAACCCTTCATTACCTACTGATAGTTCTACTGTTACAACCGCCTTTCTTTTTCTTCTCTAATTCAAACTTCACAGTTTCCAAAAAATTTTCATAAGTCACATAAGTCACACCTTGCTCAAGAAAATTTAATTGCTCCCTATTGCTCCCAAGATAAAAATACAGTCTCATGGCATTTAAAGAAATTCTACCACTTCAAAATACTTTGCCAGGCTTATTTCAGGTTAAGTTCCCATCACTGTCTAGATTCCAGACAAAGTGTCCTACCTATGTGTTCTTTTCTTAATGCACAACTTCATCCTCCCACTTGTGCCTTTGCCCCTCATTCCTAGAAAGCACTTCCTCCTCACTTTTATGTCTCAGAATACACTGATACAGTCCAACCCAATCCAAACCAACAAATATTTGTTCAGCACCTTTTATCCATGAGACAAAGCTTTTTAAACTGTGGGTCATCACCCAATTTGGGAGTCATAACAATGTGAGAGTTGCAAAATTATGATTTGTTATCAGTAAATGTTTGATTGATATACCTATTTTATATACTTATATACCTGGGGTCGCATAAAAATTTCTTAGGCAAAACAAGGTTGTATGTAAGTAGTAAACATTTAAGAAACCCTAGAATAAAACATCAGCTCAGCACTGGGGAAACAAGAGAAAACATTCTTATTCAAAGAGCTTTCATTTCAACAAAAGATAACATATTAATATGCTTACTTCAAAATTCAACTATCCCACTACTTTTCCCAGAAAGCTTTCCCTTTATTCCTTTTTTATTTTTTGCTGAGGCAATTGGGGTTAAGTGACTTGCCCAGGCTCACAAGCTAGGAAGTGTTAAGTGTCTGAGACCAGATTTGAACTCAGGTCCTCCTGACTTCAGGGCTGGTGCTCTATCCACTGCGCCACCTAGTTGCCCCTATTCCTCTATTTATAAATGTTTTCTACCCTATCATATCTTAGTGTATGTGCTATATCTCTAAAAGCAGTTAGATGGCAAGGGAGCAAGATTTGAAACTAGAAGGCCTGAATTCAAATCCTGCCTCAGACATCAGTTGTATGGCCCTGGGCAAGTCCCTTAAATGCTGCATATCTCAATTTCCTCACTTGCAAAATTGAAATAATAATAACAAATATCTACTAAATTATTGAGGACAAATAAGATATCTGTAAAATACTTTGCAAATCCTAAAGTACTATATAAATGCTAGCTATTCTTGTTGTTTTTGTTATTACCCTCCTCCCCCCAAAAAAAAACACTGTGAGGGAAGGGATTACTTCTTATTTTGTTTTTACATCCTCAGACTAGCACAGTGTCTTGCAATAAGCTCCTAATACATGAATCATTTATTTAGGATAGCTGTATTTTCAAGTTGTTTTTCTAAATTTTTGGGGAGGAAAAAGAAAGAGTTCTCCCTTGTCTTTCTGTTACATTTCATGAAAAAATGGTTTTTTTCTCTTTCTGGTGGGAATTTAAAAAAAAAAAAAAAAAAAAAAAAAGGAAACAAAAAAAGGTGTCTACCTCTCTGCTACGTCCAAAATTAGGCTAAATATCCCAAAAACCTCAACAGATTTCAGCTATAGTTCCATTACAATGAAATGACCCATTTGATATATTTGATAATTCAAGTCCCTGTTAGCAAAATGATCATTTACAGCAATACAAGTAGCTACAGAGCTGTCCAAGCTGTCAGAGCCACAAAAACCCAGCAGCATCCTGGAGAAAAAAAGAACATTAGAGTCACCAGACCTGACTAGACCTCCTGGCCCTGTAACTATGGGCAAGATACTTAGTCTCTTAGCCTTGGCTTTTTTGCCTGTAAAAGGGGATGATATTTGTATTACAGAGCTCAACCACATCACTGGCAGGAAAGCATTTTGTCGATCTATACAATGAAAACCAATTTATTCTTGGGATCAGTTTTTCTGAGAGGAAGACGGGAAAGAAAACAAGCGTTGGCATTATTTATATAGAGCCCACTCTATGGCAAGCACTCTTCTAAGAACTTCACAAATATCTCATTTGATCCTCATAACTCTGGAAGATAGGTGGCATTATTATTATTCTCATTTTACAAATAGGGAAACTGAGGCAGTGTGGTTAAGTGCATAATCTGAGACTGGAATTGAATTTTCTGACTCCAGACTCTGTGCTCTGTCCACCGTATCACCAGCTGTCTGGTGCAATAGAAAAAGAACTTACATTGGAAAGATCATTTGAAATCAAAAGACCTGGGTTCAAAATCTGGCTTTTTCATTTACCGAATGACCTTGAGCACATCCCTGAGTTTCTCTAGGTCTCACTTTCCTCCACCATAATACAAAAGAGGAAAATTCCATCTAACAATTAACCAATGATATTATAAGTATCAAATTCATGGAGTTCCAATGAGATAATACAGATCAAGTCTAAAGTATCACACAAATGTAAACTACTATTATTATTCTCCTCTTTTAAGAGTAAAGAAGGCAAACACTAAATACAGATGCTGAGGTTTCTGAAAGAAGGTATACATTTTTATTTTAATTTTTATCTTCTTTATAGAAGGTATAATTTGCTAAACAAATTAAAAGACAATTGGAAAAATAGTATGGTTTTAAAATGAATAGGGAGACCTCATTTTAGGTAGAGGCAAAAAGATTAAAAGCTATTCCCTTTTTTAAAAATGAACTATCAAACTTTGAGTTTGGTACCAAAGATTAAGATAAGGAATATGAATATTGTTATATAACTGGGAACTTTAGGTTCTATGAACCAGTTAAATATAAGTAGGAGTTACAACAGGAAGTCTTTAAAAACATGGTCATATCTGAGGCAAGCAGGATCTAAATTTTCCCTTTTAATATCTTCTTATGCATGTATAGCTTCTTATATATGAAGCACAATTACTTTTGTTATAGCCATTTCTTGTCCAAACAATTATTATATTTAAAACATTGAGCTTATACTGTAAAGTTCTTTGCCTAAATATTAAACTATGTTACCTGATCAGCAAACTGAGTCATGTAACGTTGCAATCTAGTCTGGTTATCAGTCTGCTCACACATCTGAACCAAGATATCAAAGTCACAATATTTCTCTGCTAAAGAAGCAGCCCACTGGTGCTGTCCAAGAGAAACTATAGAAAACAAGAGGAGAAGAAAACATGTATTAAAAGCAGCTATTTAAGTTAACCCAAAGACTTGTTAGGTTTTTCTCTCTATTTAGATGGAAATATTTAAGTAATTTCATTACTTTCAGTGATTTCATCTTTGCAAAAACCTTATATGTAAGTCCATTTTTAATCTATTTTAAAAATAAAATGTTAATATGTTTAAATGAATTTAATTTCATGTAATGTACAAATTTATAACTCCATTTTATATATATATATATATTATATAAATTTATAACAAATATTCAACTCCAATTACATTTGGAAAACAGATTGGTGATTAATTTTAATTACAGATATTATATTAAGTTACTGATTTAACTAAAGAAGCTTTACCAAATATGTAGCTTTCTCTTTGTACTTTCTACAAATATATATAATTACTTACGAAGAGGAGACAACATATCTGCTCTTTTCTGAATGTACTCCATTTCCAGATTGTTGTATCTTTCTTGATCACTAGGTTTGTCCACAGATTTAAGTTGAGAAACATAACTATCCAGGTAGGAGTCAATCAGTGCTACAAGCTGCTCAGTTAGGATGTTTCTCAGATTGGTATCTACTTGAGGATAAACCATCTTCAGAACAATGCCATGTTGTCGCACTATTGCAGTTCGTATGCCAGCAGGTCCACTGGTTGCTATAAAAGAAAAACAAAAACAAATTTATTGTGTTAGATACAAAAACAACTATAATTATATAAACCACATCTAATATTTAAATAATTTGATTATCAATTCAAATAATTTACTTATCATTTCTGGAAATAATATCATTTCAAATAATATAATTCAAGGCCCAGCTTCTAACTATATCTAGAGGTGATCTGCAAATTCTTCATTGGTACTTTGTTTTCTGTGTTCAAAAATTCTGGACACTTGTTTTTTCAATAATATTTTATTTTGTTTGTGGAAGCCCTCTTTGTAGTGGCCAGAAACTGGAAACTAAGTGGATGCTCATCAATAGGAGAATGGCTGAATAAATTGTGGTATATGAATATTATGGAATATTATTGTTCTGCAAGAAATGAACAGCAGGATGATTTCAGAAAGGCCTGGAGAGACCTACATGAAGTGATGCTGAGTGAAATGAGCAGGACCAGTAGATCGTTATATACTTCAACAACAATACTACATGATGACCAATTCTGGTGGACGTGGCCCTCTTCAACAATGAGATGAACCAAATCAGTTCCAATAGAGCAGTAATGAACTGAACCAGCTACACTCAGCAAAAGATCTCTGGGAGATGAGTATGAATCACTACATAAAATTCCCAATCCCTTTATTTATATCCACCTGCATTTTTGATTTCCTTCACAGGCTAATTGTACACTATTTCAAAGTCCTATTCTTTTTGTACAACAAAATAACTGTCTGGACATGTAGAAATATATTTATTTAACTTATACTTTAACATATTTAACGTGTATTGATCAACCTGCCATCTGGGGGAAGGGGTGGGAGGAAGGAGGGAAAAGTTGGAACAAAAGGTTTTGCAATTGTCAATGCTGAAAAATTACCCATGCATATGTCTTGTAAATAAAAAGCTATAATAAAAAAAAAATAAAATTTAAAAAAATAATATTTTATTTTACCAAATACATGTAAAGATAGTTTTCCAACATTCATTTTTGTAAAACTTTGTGTTCTAAATTTTTCTCTCTCTCTCCCCCTTATCACCCCCACCCAAAAACAGCAAGCAATTTGAGAGGTTAAATGTGCACAATCTGAGCAGTTGTCTTGCAATACTTCTTGCTTTACTGCATTCAGGTTATTTTTATTTTTAGTGTTTTTCTTGGAAAGCCATAATTCTTACATCGTCTATGCACCCTTTCTTTGAGATCACTATATTTTATTTGTAAAAGTAGTTATCATGATTTAATACTAACTAGGGCTTTCTCTCCCTTTTTCTACAGCATGCTTCACTTGTGCATGGCTCCATTCCCAATCAATTATTTTTTCTTAGGTTTCTCTGATGAAACTTGACACTATAGTTTCAATTTTTTCAACAAACTAATAATTTCTGCTGTGTGGACCATAAATTCTGTGCTCACAATTCTTATATCTCTTTCAAATATTTCAAGATCTTATAAGTTCCATGCTTTCTAGGGAATCTATAGGATCCTATGTCTCATCAGGTGCTAATTCTTTTTTCTCCCAAGATTTAATAAAAGATGTCTGGAATCTTTTACCCAATTTGGAGGCCATATTCCCTTTTGTTATTAATATTTTCCCTGTTACGTGGCTCTCTTCAACAATGAGATGATTTAAATCAGTTCCACTTGCTCAATGATGAAGAGAGACATCTACATCCAGAAAGAGGAACATGGCAACTGAATGTGGAACACAGCATCATATTTTCACTCTTTCTGTTGTTGTTTGCTTGTATTTTGTTTTCTTTCGCAGTTTTTTTCCTTCCTTCTTGATCTGACTTTTCTTGTGCAGCAAGGTAACTGTATAAATATGTATACATATATTGGATTTAATATATATTTTAACATATTTAATGTATTGGATTACCTGACATCTAGGAAAGGGGGCAGGGGGAAGGAAGGGAAAATTTGGAACAGAAGGTTTTGCAAGGGTCAATGTTGAAAAATTACCCATGCATATGTTTAGTAAATAAAAAGCTTTATTAATTAATTATAAATAAATGAAAATTTTAAAAAGAAAAAGAAAAATTTCCCTGTTAACTAGTTTAATTAAAATCTTTTGAGTTTTCTTCAACCTGAGCTCTTTGGTGATCTCATTCTTTTCCTCTCATTTTCTCCTATTATTCATCTTCTGACTTCTTCCCCTTTGATGATGGTTTCCCCCTGGGGTGAATATTAAAGCCACATCTGCATTTGTTCATGTTGAGCAATATATGGCTTCCCAGTTTTGAGCTTTGCTCAAAGTGAATTATGCAGGGACAGAACTGGCCCCACTTGGATGCTAGGCTCTCTTTCTTAGGTTTAGAGGATCACATGTACCTTGCCCCAATTTCTTTGCTCCTCGGTTATCTCTAGCTGAGCTCTATATTCACACTTAGTGCTAATGTGATACTGTCCCAGTCTGAGCAAACATGTCTTGGGGGAAGCAGCAGAAGAAGCAAACATGTCTTGGGGGAAGCAGCAGTAGAATTTTGAATTTTTATTTACAAAACTAGCTTGTGGAAATAATATAAACTCATGGATACAAAAAAAACATTGAAATAAAATTTTTGAACAAGCAATAATAACACTACTTATGTACTTAATTTTTGGAAGCTTACCTGTCCAAGGAACATATTCAGGTTCTTTTTCTGGGAGTTCTTCCATTCTATATACAGCATTTCTGCTTTGACGATACTGACTGGCTGCTTGTAGCATATCCTGGGAAAACAAGAAATTACCTATTTCTGAAAATGGAAATTCAAAATATTTTTTAATTTAAACAAACAATAAAATCTAACTAGCTACTAATGCCTATTAAAGATGTGTACTTAAAAAAAATTCCCTAAGCTTTACATTTCTATTACCATAAATTACCATAAAGTGAATATCTAAAAATGGAAATGCAAGAATCTTACAAAGAAACTTAATTAAAAATTAAAGACAATATTTTAGTATATATGTTAGAATATTCTCAAATTGATGTGAGCTCATCAATGTGAATGTTCTTTCCAATGATGTTGATTGCAAGTCAGCATGTCTAACAAGCCTGTGTAGCTCTTATCCAACACCTTATATAAATTCATCAAAAATGATCTGCCCAGAATGTTGGAGACCTGCTGCACTTTCTCCTGCCAGCAGGATGGCAGTGGTGCAAACTTCTCATCATGGGGCAGCCTAAGCTGGGCAGTGGATAAAGCACTGTCCTGAATGATGAGGACCTGAGTTCAAATCCAGTCTAAGATACTTAACACTTTTTAGCTGGGCAACCCTGGGCAAGTCATGTAACAGCAAAAATCCCCCAAAAACCCAAACTCCTCAAAATGAGACTACTTCATCTTTTCTTCCTGTCTTATTGATATCATTTATTCCTACTCTTCAAAGTTCTTCATTGTTTTTGTGATGTAGCACACTCAAATCCAATATGCTGCCTTCTACATAATATTTTCAATTCTTTTAAAATTAAAATTAAGATGCTGCATATGTCTCTCAGTCTTCCATCAACTTTAAAATGTAAAGGAATATTACTATGGGTCCAAGGACTCTTAAGAACTGCCCTTGGTCAAATTTCATAAACTTGTATGGCATAAAAATTTATCTCAATATAATTGCTTTTATAACATTATATATTTTACAATAAAAACAATAGTCTGAAGGGTTCAAGGGCTTCCCTAGATCACGAAATGAATTCATGATGCAAAAAAGGCTAAGAACCCTTGTTATGAAATGGTAAAAGTTTACCTGTTTTCTTCTTAAAATCTTTCATTAAGGATGCTCTTAATTCATGTATAAATGAATCTCATAAATATTTTGTAGAGATAGTTAAGTAAGTACATTGGTTGATGTTGCTCAATTGTCCTTTTTGGGGGAATAAGCAACATGAAGTTTTTTCTACACTTTTACTATTTTCCTCTCCTTCAGATACAGTAAGAATGGATTCCTCAGTACTTTCATAATTAAATCACCTTCAGCATGAATTTCTTCTATATACACCAGGTACAGTCTGATTGTTTATCTTATCTTCAATTCTACTTAATGCCATTTTATCCAGGACTGTAATATTAGAGTGCAAATGAATATTAGACTTCAAAGTATTTAAAAAAATCTAAATGTAAATATTTAATCTATATTGGCCTTAAAAAGTTTGAAAATCTAGAAATTCTTTCCAAATAAAATAATATGCCCTGAAGAAATAATGTAACTTAGTCCAAACACCATATTTGTTGGTAGTATTATGAACATAGTAGGTGTTTAATAAATGTGTTAACTGGTTCATAATTATTCTTCTAATAAAGTCTTACTATGATACTTAATCTGAGGGGAAGTACCCAGCATTCTTGAAAGCCGAGTCAAATGCAGTATATAAGGAAAATAAAAGTCCTAACAATCTAAAAAAAAAAACACCTTCCAATATTGACCTCTAAGACTGTCTTGAGGGAAAGCCTGTGAACAGGATGGCAATCTGGCTTCTTGATGTCAGAAATGTTTGTTAAGCATATTATAATATGGAAGAATTATAATCTTCATTATGGAAAAAGGACCCACATAGTAGATATATAAACAGATCTTTTGAAGTATTAATGCATGCACAGCTATAACCATTTCTTGGTTTGTTAACCCATTATAATTAAGATATAGCTAAACCCACAAATTTCTGAAGTTACTAGAATGGAATATCTGGGATCCAACCTTTCAATTTCTTTCATTTCATTCATACTCACTGAACCCCAAACCTCAAATGCTTTCTTTCCTTACTTCTGCCCTCTTCGTTTCCTTTAGGCCTCAAGTCAAATAACACATTCTACAAACAAGGGTTCCTGATATTTTACTTTATTTAAATGTAGAATTTAAATTTATTCTTTAAGTGAGTGCACTATACTACATTTCAGTACCTTCAGGATGTTGTTCACATTGACTACCACCTGAGCCCATTCAACAGATTCCATTGGAGTATCTTTCAAAATTTGTTCTTCCTGTTCCAATAAACATTCAAATATGGTGTCTACCTGCGATACCTGTAAAAAGAAACAGAAAAGACTTTACTATATTGCATATATTTATGTTAAATGTCCTAAAAAGCACAGAAATAAAAAAGGTATTTTTTTATAAAACATATGCATGGGTAACTTTTCAACATTGACCCTTGCAAAACCTTCTGTTCCAACTTTTCCCTTCAAGGTTTAGTATGATTAAAAAAAAAATAAAAATATATATACATATATAAAAACAAGAAATAGATTTGCATTGGAGAATCACTGAAAATTTTCCCAGTACAAAAAGGGGTAAAGTGAAGATAATATCTCTCCCTACTACTACTGGTTGTCATAGTTCTAAAAATGCTAACTAAAAATCAGAGAAGAAAATTTTAAAATTTAAGGGAAAACATCAGCAAATATAAAAATTTCCCAAATTTCATATTACATGATGATTCATTACAAAAAAACCCTAGAGAGAAAGGGACCCATATGTGCAAAAATGTTTGTGGCAGCCCTTTTCTTAGTGGCTAGAAACTGAAAATTAAATGGATGCCCAACAACTGGAGAATGCCTGAGTAAATTGTGGTATATGAATGTTATGCAATATTATTGTTCTGTAAGAAATGGCAAGCAGGATGAATACAGAAAGGGTTGGAGATACTTACATGAACTGACACTAAGTGAAATGAGCAGAACCAGGAGATCATTATATACTTCAACAACAATACTATATGAGGATCAATTCTGATCAAGGTGGTTATCTTCAACAATAAGGATTCAAATCAATTCCAACTGATCAATAATAAACAGAACCAGATATACCCAGCAAAAAAACACCAGGAAATGAGTGTGGACCACAACACAGCATTTCCACTCTTTCTGTTATTGTTTGATTGCATTTTTGTTTTTCTTCTCAGGTTATATTTAACCTTCTTTCTAAATCCGATTTTTCTTGTGCAGCAAGAAAACTGTATAAATATGTATACATATATTGTATTTAACATATACTTTAACATATTTAACAAGTATGGGACTACCTGCCATCTAGGGGAGGGGATGGGGGGAAAGAAGGGAAAAGTTGGAACAGAAGGTTCTGCAATGGTCAATGTGGAAAAATTACCCATGTATATGTTTTGTATATAAAAAGCTATAATAAAAAATAAAATTAAAAAAAAGAAAACTAGAGAATTAATGAAGAAACTGAGATTACTAATAGCTTTATTAAAGTAACAAGAAACAAAGGTAAATTCATAAAAATCATTAACATTTCTAACATTATATAAGTTGCAAAGAAGTTTCCAATCTATATTTTTAGAGGAAGTTTCTTATCAGAAGTTCTCTACATCAAAGAACTCACATTCTGTGGTTTAAAAAAATTAACAATAACCAAGAAGAAATTATATTAGAAATTCAACTGAAAATAACAATAGCATTTATATAGTGCTTTGCGTTTTGCAAAGCAATTTACATTTTCTTCACTTGACTTTCACAATTACCTTGTGAGATAAGTGTAATTATTACATCCATTTTACAGATCAGGAAACTAAAGCTAGGAGAACTTAATTGGCTTGCTCAAAGTCATACAGCTAGTAAGTATTTAAGGCAAAATCTGAACTCTTAATTTTTCTGATTTCAATTCCAGCAGCCTGGCAACTATGCCATTTACCTACCCTATATACTATATAAAATAGAGGAGAATTTAACATCCTAAGACACTCCAGATATTGAATAGTTCATCTTTCCCTATGCTTTTTATAAACACCTAACCCATTCTCATTCCCATTCCCTCCACCCCTCATTCTTTTCTAGACTACCATCCTTGCACAGGATATACTATCCTCTTTTCTGTATCTTGATTCCTTGGTGAACTAATTCATGTTAATTTCTACTCTTGACCCTGTGTCCCATCATAATCACACCTTCCTAAAACTCATCTTCAGATTATTTCTACCAAATGTCTACTTTGCTCCTCCTATTCATGAACTACTCAATATAGCTGGAAAAAGTCATGAAACTTTCCCAAATGGGGCCATTACAAATTGAGCTCCATCTTCAGCAAGGATGTAATCGCTCTACTGTTTCCTAATCAATTTCACTATTTCACTCTTGATAGCTAATGCTCCAAATCATTTTATCTTTCCTCAAATTTTCACAGCAATTCTTCCCTCCAAATTCTGTCATGGAATTTGCCTCATAACTCGTCACAAAAAATGAGGCTCAACATGGTGACCTTATTTTTTATTATAGCTTTTTATATACAAAATACATGCATGGCTAATTTTTCAACACTGACCCTTGCAAAACCTTCTGTTCCAGCTTTTCCCCTCCTTTCCCCCATCCCCTCCCCTAGATGGCAGGTAGTCCCAGACATATTAAATATGTTAAAGACTATATATATGTATACACACACACACACACACACTTATACAGTTGTCTTGTTGCACAGAAAAGATAGGATTTAGAATGAAGGCAAAAATAACCTGAGAAGAAAAAAACAAAAATGCAAGCAAACAGTAACTGAAAGAGTGGAAATGTTATGTTATGGTCCATACTCATTTCCCAGTGTTCTTTCTCTGAGTGTATGTAGCTGGTTCTGTTCATTAAAGATCAATTGGAACTGCTTTGGCTTCACTGTCATTTTAAATGAAGAGGAACAGAGAAGGAGAGTCTCCTTCTCCTTGCCAAAGCCAATTCCTCTACATGCACACTCCATCCTATCCCCTTCTATCTTCTCCAAAAAATTGTCATCACTATCATTTATATTCTTTTCCTAATCTTCAATTTCTATTGGATCCTTTCCTATTGTCTATAAACATCCATCTCTTTCATCCTTAAAAATTCCTCAATTCATCCATCCCTACTGGCTGTTATCTCATTCCATGCCTCCCCTTCTTTGTTATATTCTTCACCTAGATGCCTCCAATTCCTCTCCTATCACTAGCTTCTAAATCCTGTGTAATCTTGTTTCCAACTCTGTCATTCAACTGAAAGTATCTTCTCCAAAATTACCAAATCTCTCTTAAACATTAAATTGAAAAGTCTTTTCTTAATCTTTAATATTCTTGACCTCTCTGCAGTTTCTGACTGTTTATTACCTCCTGATTTTCTCTCCTCTCTAGGCTTTCTTAATACTGTTTGCTCTTGGTTCTCTCCCTATTCATCTGTCTGCTTCTTCTCAGTGTTCTTTGCTGCCATGCCCACTCGCCAAGTGTGTCCCAGGCCTCATTTCTATTCCCTCTATACTATCACATATACATCTCATAAGCTCTCTGTTAAACTATTATTATGCAGATTACTCCTAGAATTTATTTATTCATTTCCAGCAAGAGTGTCTCTCCCGAGCTCCAGTCTTGCCTCATCAACTCCCTTTTATCATCTTGATTTGGATATTCTTCAGGTATGTCCAATTCAATATGTAAAAAACAGATTTTATTAGCTTTTTCTTCAAATTCTCCTTTCTTATTTATTCAAGTCATAAGCTTAATTTTTATATTAGATGTATACATATACACAAAACAGGTAGTGTGCTATTTTTACATATTTATATATTTAACCATAGCACATATATTTACATTATAACTTCACCAAATAGATAAATATTAAGAATGATGACATCTTACCTCTCTAAAAAAGACATCTGCAGGAGTAAGACTTGGTGGAACATCACAATCTCTTTTGTTTAAAGCATTTAAGATAGCAGTATTCACCAGATCAGAAAGTCTAGAATGATGGTTTTTGAGAACAATGGCAGCTGACAACTTTTCAGCATGTTCACAGAGCAACAGCCTTGTTGCCATTGGCATCCCTCTTACTGGAAAAGTGCCCAGACGGTCAAATAAGCCAACCTTGTAAAAAAGATAGACCACATACTCTTAGAAAGGATTATAACAACATTTAAAAAATCTGGTTAAATATTCATCTAGATTGAGTTTAAGAAACTCCCTTCAATTCTTCTAGTAGCTGACTCTTTTCTAGCAAGGTCAGGAAGCTCTTGTAATTATCTCTTCCCTATTCTATCAGAAGATAGATTTGTCTAAGGGCAAATTAAATCTAAGGAGTCTTTTCAATATTTCTTTTTGGATATACTCATTCCTATAACTTGTAGAGCTTTTTGATTCAATGACTCTTTGCCTTAATTTCAAACATCACAACTTATTTACCTTGTAGCAGTATACTTGGCAGTAAATTTTCAGGTATATCCTTGATTCAACAACAATTAATTACAAACATTTATTTATATGAAAGAAATTTTTTTTAAATATTGTAGCACTAAACAATTCTTATAATTAAAACTAACTCTGGACACATTAAGAAGTTAGATTAAACTGTATTATATTAGTATATTTATTATGTTACTGTATTTCCATATCCAGTTTAGACTTAACTCAATACATCTATTTAATGAAACAAACAAAATATTTATATTTAGATACTTTAACTTATGACATAAAGAAACATGTAACACAAAAGGATTAAAACGTGATATAGATATATGTAAATCCTTATGATTTACATATTCCTGTTTAAAGGAAGGAAATTAATGAGATGACATCTACAGTAAATAGAGCACTAAAGTTTTCTTGCCAGGATTAATAGAGTAAGCTCTAAATTAAAAGAATGTAAAATTTAAGACAGAAAGTCCATACCAGATCTTTAATGATAGATTAATAAAAACTAAAACCAAAACCACCTTATCCTATGTTAATGAATGAGTGTTTTTTCCTTTATAAGGCAATTGCTATTTCTTAAGGGAAGGTAATGAATGAATGTGGGACAATTATATTGAGCAACAAATATTCTTCCTAATCCATATTAAAAAAAAAAAAAAACCTCCAACAATCTGATGAAATAAATTATTTCTTTTTTTGATGGAGCTGGAGAACTAGGTTTAAGTGCTACCTCTGCCACTTATTAGCTATGTCACCTTGGGCAAATCTCCCTGAACTTGGGTCCTTCATACATAAAATAAGAATACTAATATTCATATCAACTAGATAAAGTTATTAGAAGAACATTTGGTAAACTTTAAAGCATCACATAAATGCAACTTTTATTATCTTCCTTAAAGAACCAATTTTTCTTACTCCTCCCCTCTTAAATTCCAAATTTGTCTTTATGTTAGAAAGTTCCTTCCCAAATTTCCAGAATTTTTTCTTCTTAAATATAGAAAATATAAGATATTCATCTATGATTACAGATCCACAATGGCAGTGCTCTCAATAAAATATATTAAAGGGACTAGATTTTCCATTGTTTTCATTATAGAGAATGGAAGAAGATTATAATACCTCACGACTGTTAAAGAGGCAAAAATGGTTAAAAAGCAAAACAAACAGAACAAAACAAAACACAGGACAATATTGGAGGAATAATTATAAGATGGGCACATTAGCACTACCAGTAGGGAGAGTTTTAAACAATTTGGAACTACATGTGAAAAGTCATTAAATTGATCATATGCTTTTGATTCAATAATTTCTATACTTTTGTGTGTGTGTGTGTGTGTGTGTGTGTGTGTGTGTGTGTATGTGTGTGTGTGTATACTCTATCTAGTACATACTCACAAGGAAATCAATGATAAACACACACACATAAACACACATTATTGAGAGCAGCACTCTGGTAGGAATAAATTAGAAATAATTAGATAAATAAAACTTGGCATTTAAATATAATTCAATATTATGCATAAAAAAATAATATGAAGAACTAAGAAACTTGAGAAGACTGAGACAGTAAATAGAACCAAGAGAACAACATACACAATGACAGAAAGAAACGTTCAAGGACATTAGAACTCAGAACAATGCATTGGTCTAGGAGACCAATGATGAAATGCACCTCTCTGCTCTTAACAGAATGGAGGTGGAACATTAGAATTGAATGAGGTATATGCTGTCAAACACTGTCAATATTATTCGTTTCTTTTAACTATTTCTTTGTTGCAAAAAAGAGATCTATCATAGGCTAAGGGAAAGGAGGGAGGAAAGATATTGGGAAATGATAGTATTGTGGGGGTTTTTAAAGTATTCATAAAATATTTGTTTAAAAACATGTGGTAAACCCACAGGTCACAAGAAGTGTTTTGGTCCAGGATGCCTAAAGTTCTCAACAATTTAGACTCTTACTTGATGAATAAAATCCATAAGGAAACAATGGGCTTTCATCTTGTCTTCTAATTGATGAAGAATAATAAGTGATGTATTACTGAATCCTGGTGCTTCTGTTAAAACATAATAATAAAATCTGAATAATGAGTATTCTAGTTTTATGTCATCACTAATAAAAATAAGGACAAAGAGAAAAAAATTAAGCATTAGGCACACTGAGAGACAACTGTTGGTAACATCATCTAAGAATTGTAAAATTTAAAGGAACATTTTTAAAACACAAATAATTACCATTTGGACTACTATTCTACATTTTAAAACAATACGGTTGCTATCAAGAGAGAGATCTTCTCTTCAATATTTTTGTATGATCATCTCACTAAAAAAAGTTTCATCATCTATAGCATTTAAAGACTTACAGCTACAGAGAAAATAAGCAATCAACTGAGAAGCAAGTATACTCAATTTTCTTAATTTTAGCAATGGAAACTACTCAAAAATAAAACACAATGCAAACTGTGGTAGTCTTTTATATTAGCTAATAGGGAATAAAGAAGAAGAGTCTGATACCAAGAATTGTCACTTCTAAGGTTATACATATGAATTATGATATTGAAAGTAATAATCATGTTAAATTCATTATATACTTCTTGATCATATATGCCAGATATTTGAAAATTATAGTTTAACAATCTACTTTAAGATGAAAAAAAAAATTTGATATAAATATACCAAGATCATAAGTTAGCAGATCTGAGAGTTGACTAGGAAAAATGATACTAGGCCCACTACAGTCCAGATATTCAAAGGAAATTCTATCAAACTTTTACAGTACAAAACTCTCCTAAATTAAGCTTATTTCAAAACATAGAATGAGATAGTAAGCTACCCGATTACTTCCATGAATAAATAAGATATTGTTCCCTAAACTGAAAACAAAGCTAAAAAAAAATCATATTCAGTGGCACTAATTTGTACTGACATAAAACACTATGTCATAAATATGTAGATATGTCAAAAATATCTACAATAGAGTATGTTAACAGTATATGTTAAAAAAACAAACAACTCCATTGGAGTGAAGTAGAACTAATAAATAGAATGCAAGGATGGTTTCACATCTGGAAATATCATAAATCTTAACACAAAGGAAAAAATAAAAATATGATCATATCTAGTGACACTGGCCTCTTTATCATTCATCAAAAAAGACACCCTATCTTACAGGAAACACACCTGAAGCAGGGAGATACATGCAGAATAAAGGTAAAAGGATGGAGCAAAATCTACTATGCTTCAGGTGAAGTCAAAAAAGCAGGGGTAGCCATCCTGATCTCAGATCAAGCAAAAACAAAAATTGATCTAATTAAAAGAGATAAGGAAGGGCCCTATATCTTGCTAAAGGGTAGCATAGATAATGAAGCAATATCAATATTAAACATATATGCACCAAGTGGTGTAGCATCTAAATTCTTAAAAGAGAAATTAAGAGAGCTGCAAGAAGAAATAGATAGCAAAACTATAATAGTGGGAGATCTCAACCTTGCACTCTCAGAATTAGATAAAAAAGACACCCTATCTCTTAGCTCTGGATATTTTCACTGGGCTATCCCTCCTAGAATGCTCTCCCTCATCATTTATTCCTCATGGCTTCCATAGCTGGCTCCCTGGAAATCAGAGCTAAAATGCCATCTTCTAAATAAAGTCTTTCCCAATCTCCACTCTAATGATTTCCCTCTGTTGATTATTTTCTACCCATCCTATATATAGTTTGTATGTGCACAGTAGTTTGCGTGATGTTTTCCCAATTAGATTGAGAACTCCTCAAGGGCAAAAACCTGTCTTCTGATCTCCCCCCCCGCCCCCCTTTTTGGTATTCCCAGGGCTTTGTACATAGTAAACAGGTATTTAATAAATGCTCAGACTATTATGTCTTGTGATTTCATGTACAATAGTGGTTACTACTGTATTTTTTTGTAAAAGAAAACCAAAATACTCCTTTTCCTTCTCAGAGTAAAATAAGACCAATCTTAAGTATTTATTTTTAATTTTCTTACCCTCAGGGACAGATTCAGCCCATCGTGGATCAGAAGCTGGATAGTCATCCACCAAGTCAACACTGATTTGGGTGACAGCTTTATCTAGCTGAATGTCAGAATCCGAATCAGAATGAGATGAGAACAGTTCATCAACCATAATTTGGGCATGAACTAGATCTTTTCTGCAATAAAAATTGGAAAAGGTTTTTAATTCCATAGGTATATAAATAACCACCCATTGAATTTCTTTCACTGAAGGAACAAATGTAGAAAGTAAACAGAGGCTTAATCTGATTAAGAGAATAATTCTGAAAGAAACTGAATTGATTCTATATTATTTTTTCATTCTATTCCAGAATTAATCAAGTTCCTTATTACTGCCTCATTTTGTAATGGTTACTCAAGGCACATTTGTTTATTTAACTATGAGTTAAAAATTGCTGCTAGTCCCTCATTTCCAATTTCCAACCAATCATATTGTCTTCTATGCCTTATCTCTGTAACTAATTACACTAATGACATCAAACTTCTTTAACCAATCATAACTTATTTTCCACCTATGTTCTTTGTTCTGAACTTTCCTAAAAAATAGGAAAAGGTAGCCATTCTCCATCAAAGGGTCCTACTCAAATCTCGAGACCCTGAAGTATACTGTAAAACATAAAGGGATGGACATGTCATAAGGATTATTCATTTATTCAACAGTGACTGCCTACTACATATAAAGCATAGTATTAAGTTATGTAAGGAATGCAAAAACTATTAAGATAGAGTTTTATTATGCCAACATAGGACATACACTGCTTCTGATATTGTTGCATTCTGGGGCATATAGAATTTATTATTTTGAAGGGATTTGAAACATTATTATCAGTGTACTCCAACAGAAAAGCATTCAATTGGGAATTAGAAGACATATCTTAGTCGCAATTAGGTCACTATTTAACCTTATGTCTTTTGGTAAAATTGCACCTCAAGTTTCCTCATGTGTAGAATAAAGAGGATTAAACTAGATCTTTAAGGTCCCTTTAAACGCTGAAATTCTGGGATCTCTTTCCATTGATCTGGACAATTGAAAATCTGCCAAACTTAATCACAGTGAAGTCACAACATTTTTATAGCACATATAGATGGCCAGATAAAGGAAAAACTAGGAACTATAGCTTAATGCTGGGTCTTTTAAAACAGAAAATGCTTGTCTCATTACCCCCTCTACTGACCAGAAGACTGAACACAACTATAAAAACGAAGATAAAGGATAAATATAAAAAAGCAAGTACTTTAGAAGGGTCAGTACATTAGAATGCTAATTCAAGGATTCCAAAAGTTGGGTTGTAGAGGGGAAAGAGAACAAATTTTCATTTTCTAGAAACTTTGAAATCATGAGAGTATGCGCTCAAACAACGATACATATTAATGTGAAAATCTCTGACCATCACAAAAAACGAGACAGCATTTACTATTGTATTCCCTCCCTCTTAAAAATCCCCTCATTCACTGAAAGAGGGACATAGAGCAAGGCATGATGATAGTAATTGGCTTAAGGAATTACCAACGTTTTCAGATCTAATATATCTGTAGTTCCTAACATATGGGCAACAAACCCTTAATCTAGCCCAGTCCCCTTATTTTACAGACAAAACCTAAACTGAGAGGCAAGATTTGCCCAAGGTCTTATATCTCACTAGTGAAAAAACCAGAATTAAAATCAAGAATCTGGTTTATTCACTTAAAAAAAGATTCAAATTATACTCTGATCATCATTATTTCATATTCATCCTTAAAGAAAAGTTGTTTTTTTCAATTTCACATCAAAATATGTTAATCTGCTGTGTTCACAGGCTGATTTTAAAATATGCATAAATAAGTCACTTTCAACCTCATAAAATCGAAAAACTCAGGCACAATTAAGTGTTATCAGCAAAACCTCCAACTCCTACAGACTCATAAGATTTAGAAGTGGAATAAATCTTGGCCTTTATCTATTTTAAAATTTTCTTATTTAATAATGAGACTGAGGTACAGAAAACAAAGCAACTTTTTCAGGTTCATACAAGTGATCTCTCAAGGCAGTATGGATCTGGGATGCCAACACAGGTCCTCTGAATTCCAAATTCATTACTTTCTTCTTCATTCTATCTTACCTCTCCAAAAAAAATTTTTTTTTCTTAAGTGACATACTGAAATAAAATTTATCCTTGGACTTCATTGCAAATATTTTATACCTGCAATACTGGAGAAAAGCAGCTTTTAGCAACCTTGTCTTGTCTTCTTGTGCTATGATATCCAGTTTGGTAGTGTTTTCAAAAACTGGACTCTGGAATAACAAATGATATTTTGGTGATGGAATAACCAGAACATTTAAAGTTGTTGAATAAACAGCTACACAGAGACTCACAATAAAAGTAATGTACAAATATGTGCAGAATAGAAATGAGTTATTTATAAAAGCAAACTAAGCAATACAAATCTTAATTTGATTCAATAATCATTTATTAAGAACTTACTATATGTCACGAAATTTTGTTAGCTGACAGAAATCCAAATATAAAAATGGCATTTGCTAATCTCAAAATGCTTGAATCTACCAGTGGGGATATATCGACTAAAAGAGTACTGGGACAAACTAGTGATAGATTTGCAGTTTCATGTGCAATCACCTTTTAAAAAAAAATTATACTATGTTATGGAAATGCTTGTTTTATTCCATAAATTAAAAGGAAAATAAATTATATCAAATCTAAAAGTTACACTATTATTCTCTAGATGGAGAACATCCAGAGGAAAGTAATCAGAATGGTGCAAGTGGACCATGAGTATCCAGTGAAAATAACTGAAGGAATTGAGAATGTTTTGCCTGGAGAAGAAATGATTTAGGGAGGATATGAAAACTATTCAATTATCTGAAGGGATATTACAAAGATTATATGTATGCTCTACATCTCAAGAAGGTAGAAAAATTGAAAGGTGCTCAGAAACAATTTTAGACTTGAGGTAAGAAAAAAAAACCCTAACATTTAGGAAAAAACAAAGGTGGAACTTGCTACCTTGTGACATGCATGGTTGGTTCTCCCACCATGAAAGGTTGAGAGTGGATTTCTATTTAGGTCTGGATATAAAGATTTGGAATTATCTGTGGAGAAGAAATAATTAAACCTGTAGAAGCAAATGAGAATATCAAGAGAATTCCAGGAAAGAAGAAATGATAAGGACAAAGGGCAGAGATAATTTGGGATTATATTCACTTAGGTGTACAGCACCAATTAAATTAAAATGTAACTGGGAAATATTTAACAAAATGTAATGAAAATATATTAAAGATGGTATTTTAAAACTAAAATAAATATATGGCCAGCAGAAATCCTTAAGGAGTTACTGGCTACTATTTCTACTTGAGTTTAACACCAATACTCTGTATAATAACTTGTCTTTTTTTTTCTTTTTTTTTACTGAGGTAACTGGGGTTAAGTGACTTGCCCAGGGTCACACAACTAGGAAGTGGTAAGTGTCTGAGACCAGATTTGAACTCAGGTCCTCCTGACTAGTGCTCTATCTACTGCACTACCTTGCTGCCCCCTGTATAGTAACTTGTAATTCAAAATCAATCAACAATGTGATATAAGAACCCACACAGATGTGATCTTAGGCTAAAAAAGATCCTGGGGTTCAAATTAGAAAACTGAGTCTCATTTTACACCATCCTAGTCAAAGCACACATTAGGAGTACCCAGTTCTGGGGACCATATTTTAGGAAAGACACTGATAAGCAAGAGAATATCCAGAGGAAAGTAATCAGAATGATGAAAGATAAGAGGACCATGAATATCTAGTGAGAATAACTGAAGGCCAATAATTGAGAATGTTTTTCCTGGAGATCAAGAGAGAATATGAAAGCTATGCTCTGTAATTCACGAGGGTAGAAAATAGTAAAAGTTGCTCAGAAGCAATTTTAGACTTGAAGTAAGGAAAATTCCTAACATTTAGGAAAAAATAAAGGTGGAATTTGATGCTTTGGGAGGCAGTTGGTTCCCTCATCATGAAAGGTTTGAGAGTGGGTTTCTGTTTAGGCACAGGTTCATCTAGTGGCTCCTACAGTTCCTTCAAGTTTTGAGATTATGTAATTCTGAGCCAACTTGTGATCTGAGAAAGTCAGGCATGTGATCAGAATCCTGTACTGAGAAGATTACTTTGAAAGTTATGTGAAGGTTGTACTGGGGAAATAAAAGACTAGAGACAGGGAGATCAGGCAGGCAAATAATGTTTTATTTAGCATAGATAGATGATGCAGACTTAAATCAGGGTAGTGATAGTATGAGTACTGTGGTATCAAGAGGAAAAAAAGGAAACTGGGAAGGAAGATAGATATAGGGAAAATGATAATGAATTTGGCTTTGGATGACTTGAGGTTATCAGAGGGAAAGAACAGCTGGAAATGTAGGTCTGAATTCCGGTCTCAATTAAGGGATAAAAGCTGAATATAAAAATTTAGGATTGTCTGTGGAGAGGAAATAATTAAACCTATAGGAACAAATGAGAATGTCAGAAGAATTCTGGGGTGGAAGAAATGATAAGGACATAAGGAAGAACTTTGGGATAACAGTCACTTAGGTGGCAAAAGGATGATGAATCAGCAAAGGAGACCAAAAAGGATCAGTCTTTTCAAAAAGATAAAAATACTATAAAAGAGATTCAGGCATTTCAAGGATAAAGGTTATATCTCACACCATTAGTTATACTCTTTTGTGGCAAACCAGAATAATTTTACAAACTACTAATTCACAACATAATTTTCTTTATATGTTTATCACAAACAATATTATAAGCAAAATAATTCATCATAGTTAATGTCACCATTGTCTTAAAGTTTTCTTTTTGTTGTGTGTGTATATATATGTATGTATAATACATTGTGTTCCATTGAATATCAAAAATTTTTATAATTTCTAAATTAAAAATACTATTAGCATCTCCAAAGGGAAAAATAAAATCCAAATGGGTCTACTTTACCAAATTAACTTTTAAATTCTAAACTGCTTAGATAATTCACATTACATAGGCATAGCTTTTGCTTATTTCACTTGAAGCATAAAAAATGGCGAACCAATTCAAGCCATTCATTATTTTCTTTTCATATAATATTGATAATTAGCTTGAAAGACTGTGTAATACCTCATTGTTTGGCCCAGCAACTGAAGATGCCAAGGAATCTTCCAGGTCCTCAGGTAATACAGACACATTTTCCCTAGAAACAAGTGCCACTAGTCCACTGTTCCTAGAGAAAAAAACTGGAAGACCAGCACAAGAACCAGCTCCTAAAATACTATCTCCTAAAAGAAAGAAAGGCATAATGATAAAAGATTATATAACAGGAAGGAAATATTTTTTCACAAAATATTTTATGTTTCAGGAACTTTCCTTAATCACAAATAAAACTTCATTTCCCAACCATGATCTAATAAATCATATGTAATATTAAGGATTAAACACAACTATAAGATATTAAAGGCTTTTAAAGATAATTCTATTTCAAAACTTATTTTTTTTCCTCTTTAGTATTTCTGCAAATCAATACTCAAGACCCTTGAGGCAATGGAGTGGAAAAGGGATATGTACTGCAAATTAGGAGGGACAGCGAGCTTACTAGTGCACATCTAGAATCCCTGCTATCTGGAGAGGTTGGGGGCACTCAATCTTTTGGGGTTGAAAGTTGTGAGACAGTGTGCGAAGTCAATTGCGTGGTTATGCTGTGTTGATAATCAAATATAGAAAGTCCCTAGAAGCAGAGTCATCACGCCTAGGGAGAGGAAAATGGATCCAGATCCAGAATAAAACAGGTCAAAACTTGCAGCCCAATCAGCAGTGGTATTTCCATGATTAACATTATATTTTCAACCTAGGCAAGAGGAGACCTGATCTTTATTTATATATATATATATATATATATATATATATATATATATATATATATATATCAGTTTTTTTCCTATTTGCTTTTTTCTAGAGAAAAATATTATTTTCTTCTTAACAGCATGAAAATTTTACCACATATTTTTCCTCCAGTAAAGGAGTGATGTCCAATATGGAAATAGGGAAAAGTGTCTTTTGAGAACATTCTATATAGAGAACCATTAGACTAGGGAATGGTAGAGGATTAAGAAGTATGAGGCATGCTTGGTATAATTTCTATTTTACCATGAGCACTGAAGATAATTTTCTCCTGAGGTAAAGAACATCTTCCAGTTCCTGTACAACAGGCAAAGACAGCATTTTCACCATAGAGATAAGCAGCCTGGTTTGCAAAATCAGGGACTAACAGTCGGGACATCATTAGTTCTTCAGCCTGAATGAATTCATTTAAGATTGAAAATTACTTTTTTTTTTTTTTTTTTGCTTAACTACCTATTTCATATTATATACAAATCTATACAAGAATAAAAACATTTTAAAACTTAAACCTAACTCTCAAGGACACTTATAATAAATGCACCATAAACAACTTCAAAAATAAGTTGACATAAGTGTATAGAAAAACAAACCATTTAACATAATCAGAAAATCTAAAAACAAATTCTATGTCAATAAATAATACTTAACAATCATAAAATGCCTGAATGTATATTGTGTTTTCCAAATATTACTTCATTTGATAACAAAAATCCTCTAAGGTAGGTTGCTATTATAATTACCAATTTACAAATGAGAAAACTGAAGCCAGGTCCAGAGCCACACAAGGAGTAAATGTCTGAGGCAGAATTTGAACTCTAGTCTTCCTGACTCCAAGTCTGGTACACCATGCATTGAATCACCTTGCTGCCTAATTCTAGATAGGAATTATAACCACTAGCCTAACAGTTTTACAGGTGACAAAAATGTCCCCTGAACTTCTCACTTCAAGTACCCTCAGCCCCCATTTTTTCCTCCAATTGGCTGGTCTCTCCCAGAGTGTTTCTGACTTCTGAGACCTTCTGTCACAACTTTCCTTAAAATCTGATTCTGCTCCTACTTATTTCATCACTTCTCATTCTCATGATGCCTGTTCTGGCCTTTCTAGCAAGATTCCTTCACAGCTTGGGATCCCCTGGGCTCTCTTTCCTTGCCTTTATACTCTCTTGTTTAGTGATTTCATCAGCTCCCACAGGGTTGGGCTGTCATCTCTACATACATGACAAATCTACATATATTTAGCCCCTTGCTCTCTCACCTGAACTCTAGGCCTGTATCATCAAGTGATGCCTGAATATAGCTATCCAAATGATCAATGAACATCTTAAACTGAATATGTCCAAAATAGAAATAAGTTTTTCCCCTAAATTGTTTTTTCATCTTTTATTGTTGTTGTTAAAGAATCCTTTGGCAGTCTGTTAAAGAGTCCTTCTCAAAATAATTTATTTCAGTACGTGAAAAATACATAGAGGAAACCATTTACACTGCAATACAGTTATTGAGGTTAAAAAACAAAACAAGTTTACAAATCCCAGGTTAAGAACTCCTGCCGTAAACTCACCCGTCTTCCTAATCTTTCTACTTCTACAGAGGGTATGACCATCCCTCCAGTCAATCAAGTTTTCAACTTCAGCCATTCTGACTCTTCCCTCTCTCAATTCCCATACTAAATCCATTGTTAAGTCTTGTGTTCCACTGACACATCCCTCTCTTTTCTTTACTCATAGCCACCACCACTGTAGTTCAATTTTTTATCACCTCTCATATGGACTATTGCAATAGCCTCTTAATTCAGTGTCCCACTTTTATTCTCTTCCTTCTCTAAGCTTTTCCCACTGAAAATCTCCAGGGCTTGTTCTAAAATTGAAATGAAATATAAACTCTATTTAGCATTTAAAGCTCTCCCTATCTTTCCAGTCTTTTTGCACCACTCTTCAACATACACTCTATGACTGTGTCACACTAGCCTACTTTTTCACTACAACATTTCATTTCCCATCTCCTATTTTGTATTTGCTGCCTCCTATGTCCACAATGCTCTACTCTCACACACATTTGATTTCTTCAAGCTTGCTTCAAGACTCAGCTTAAAATCCATTTTCTACAAAAGGTTCTTTCTTCCCTACCCTGCCAGCTTCAAGCACTTTCCCTTCTCAGATGATTTTGCATATAGTTTGTACATACTTGTTTACATGTTATTTGTCTGAATGTAATGTAAAATCCTAGATAGTAAGAGCTGCTTTTTGCTTTTTTTGTTTGTTTGTTTGTTTTTTTGCATCCCCAATGTTTAGCAGTATGATAAATGCTTTACTGACTGGGTCACCTCAGAAATCCCAACAAATTCCAAGATTCTGTGATATGGAAAAATAAAGATTTAAAACAATATGAGACAGTTTAGTGCAAGAATTTTTCACCACCATACAAAACAAAATCAATGTAATTGTGTAATTGGACAATGATGATTTAAATAAAATTACATACAATTTCTTACCTGAAAAGGTGGATTATACTGAGTAACTTCTACAGTAACTTCCCCAGAGAGTTGGTAGCCATTATCCTCTACTGTTATTAAAGAATAATACGCAAGACATGGACTATCTCCTGGATGCCATGCTGATGCTAAAATCACAAGGCCATCACTATTCAATGAAACAGAAAAATATCTTCAACATGGTATGTAATCAATCTTATAAATTCATTGATTACTACTTAGGAAAGAAAACAAAATATATAGCAATGTTGGTTATTTGTTCAAGTTTTAAAAGTCTTTACTTATAACTCTTTACCTTAGAAATTCAAGGTATTTTTAAAAATCAATTACACAAATTGTAAAGCTACTGATTTTCCAGGTCCAACACTGCCTTACTTAGCAAAATAATTTTATTTCTTGTTTTTCCATACTTAAAGTCTGTTTGAATCACTAACACTTCTATTCATTATGAAAAAAAAATGAAAACAAAAAACAATTTCCTACTGCTAAGATCAAAAAGCAAAAAACAAAAGCAAAACTATATCACACGCCATATAATAAACTAAGACGAAACTAATTCCAGTTTAAATGGACTTCAAATATAAGGATGAGTCAACAATTTTAACAAATGCAAGTTTTTTTTTTTCAAAATATTTTATATCAAAAATAAACACACAAAACTGTCAAAGTTACAAAAACTATCCTAAATATTCAAACAACAAAATAATGTAGAAATGTGTATATTTTATTTATTCCACTAGAATGTTCAAAAAGCTAAAAAAATAAAAATAGAGGCCTACTGGTCAAAATGAATAACTTATTGGTTATTGCAATATAATTATATATATATATATATATATATATATATATATATATATAATAATCAAATAATGATTTGCAAATATGATTTCTATACCTAAAGGTTTGAGAAGGGATCTAAGAAATTACGGACTAGTAATCCTCACCTCAATATAGAGATAAGCTGTAAAATCTATTAAAAAGGGCAGGATCATTAAACACAAGTAAAAATAATCCACTGGAATAAAGACAAAGTGGCTCCTGCAAAGAAAAATTACATACAACCCATACTGGGGTACAGTCCAGAGAGTGAGGAATACAACATGAATTGGAATGAAGATATGGTTGACCTTGGCACCCTTTTAAAATGGAGGTTCTGGGAGAGACCAGTCAATTGGAGAAAGAAACTGAGGAGGTCAAGGGTTCTTGAAGTGAGAAGTCCAGGGCTTCCTTCTGGTTTGTCATTTTATTATTCTAATTTAGCAAAGTATTCTCTTGTCACAGAAAATTGCCATGAGAAGGCATGGATGGTCTTCCTGATGTTAACTATAAAGTTTCTTAATAGTTAACTTCATAATCATATATTAGTCAGACCTTGAAAAACAAATTTATCAAAACATATGTTGTATACTATTATATGCTAAATATTTCAAGGATTAACAACAGTGAACAAGACTCTGTTCTAAAAAAATTTTATTAAACATCCTTTTATAGTTTGTTTTTATCACTTTCTGAAGCAATTACATAAGTCCATTATTTACTAGGTGAAGGATTACTTTGTCTTAAGATCAGCTTCAAGTTTTAGAGGATGCTCCCATCATTCTAATATTTTGGATTTTGTGAACAAGTTTGTGTTCATTTTCCCAACATTTTGATAGGTCCTACCTTTCCCCTGCCCATTTCTTTCCCTTCCCCTTTTCCCTCCCTTCATTTTTCAATTTTCTTTTATGTGTTGTTGTCTAATTAGAATGTAAGTTCTTGAAAGGCAGGGACTGTCTTTTCTTCTGCTTGAATTTATATTCTCCATGGTTAGCTCAGTACTTGGCACATAATAAGAACTTACTAAATAGTTGTAGACTTGAATAGACTTGTTAGAAAAAGAAACCAAAAAAGGGGAGAGTTGAGACATGACAATAAGTGAGAGAAAAAAATTCAAAAGCATCTACAGAACTATTTTGTGAATTACAGAATATTCAATGATTTTATAATCATTTTATAAATATGTATAGCATTCTATTTATGAAGCATTAATTCATTTCAGAAAATTTTCTATCAAAGATGGTTAAATTAACTACAAATTTTACATTAAAAGTGGTAAACAATGTATGTGGAAAATTCACTTAGAGAATATATCTCAATCTTCAATGATATCTAAAAATTGAAGCATTTCTATGGAAAAAAAAAACCTAAGGAATATCTAGTAGAATACCATGGCATGAATACCATAATAGAATACTTCAAAAGGTTTCTGAACTAGAATGTAATTTCTCAATTTTTACGTGCTTCTTTTTTGTACCTTTCCACTGGGAAGAAATAGCATAAATAGAAAAGGAAGAATTTACTTTTAAAAATAGCACTGAATTTGAAATAAGTGAAATGCCTGACAAAAGTATCTGACTGTCCTGGTAAACAAGTTCTGTGAGGTTTTTTAAAGCACATATTAAGACTATGAAGTCCTATTATATAGCTTAATTATAAGTCACAATAATCTAAATAAATAATCTAATATGATATATAATAACCACAATAATAACACTCTAAATAAATAAAATAAAATTTTCTAAACTATACAAAATACAGGCATTTTCCATATAAAATATGTACATTCTAAAAAACAGATTTATAAGTGAGCTATTTGGAACTTAGGAAATGTTTCCTATAAAAATAATATTATAAATGGTGGTTACCAGCAGAAAATCATATACCAAGAGTTGGAATGGATGTTAGAGATCATATAGGTAGTCTCTTTCTTTCTAGACAAAGTTTCAAGAAAAGTAAAGAATCTGAAGTTTATGCATGAAACAAAGAATATCAAGATCTGAGCCCAGGTTCTCTGATTGTATATCCTGATATACTATTGACTACTATAAATACACCATTTACCAGAAAGTGAGCCTCAGATCTATCTACAGAAGATAGTTTGGTTGAACTTTACTACTTGAGGATTACTTCTATGTGAAATGTCATTTTGAGTTTCATCTTGGAATACAATTGTATTTAACACCCCCCTTCCTCTTCCACATTAAGGGACAAGAGTAGGAGCAGCCCCGCTAAGGCTGCCAAATATTAGGAGATGTGAACGGGAAAAAGTCTCCAAATACCCCTAATGACAGTGGACAGGAGTAATGTATTGTATGACTAGGATATTTTTACAAAGTTGAATATTTTTAAGTCAAAGATTAACATTTCATAAAATGTGGAATCAAAAAGACCATCCACAGTTAGATAAAATGGTAAATAGTGGAAAGACAAAGGTAAAGAATGCTCATCATTTTATGATTGTAACAATAATTTTTACACTACTACTAGCCTTTCTTCCTTGTGAAAAATTGATTGCTTACCAGTTCTGCTGCAAATCCAAATATTCAACGTTGACACCCCCTTTGATTTCTTCATAATTACTTTCTGACCCCTAAAGAATAATAAACACAATTAATTTTTTAAAAAATGAATAAGTTAATCAATGATCTCAGAGTTCTTGGAATTTTGATAACTGAACATTATCCTTTGATTGTTGCAAAAGTTGGGGCAGTTAGGTGGTGCAGTAGATGGAATACCAGTCCTGAATTACTGCATGTGAAGTGCTCAAAGAAGTGCTCTATTCTCTTTAAAGATAAAGAGAGTCAAAATTAATTTTGTTTCGAGAATTTTGCAGATACTCTTTAAAATAACTGGAGGCAAACTCCTCTTGGGAAAGATGAAGGACTATCGGTAGAAAATGGTGCACACAGTGGCAAACGTAAGTACTATATAGATTGTTGACCCTTTTTCTTTATTACAAGGAAAAGGTTCAATGCTTGATGGGCAAAGGGTATTGGGATATCCAGAAATAACACTATGTAAAAAACAAAAGGTATCAAAAAAAATTTTTTTTAAAGATAAATAAAAGCAATGCAAAATGTCAAAAACCAAAGCTGAAGAAATCCACTGGAGAACAATTTCTCTTACCCAAATTGCATCTGTGATGTTTTCCTTAAGGGCTTTATTTATGTCCCAACTTTGGCCTTGTCTTTCAGAAGTATTGTCTATTTCCCATTTACTTAGTGTTGAACTTGTAAGGGTGTAATAACTTGCCTTCTCTTTGTCCCAGAGGACACTGGAAAGCTGCATGGGTGAGGAAAAATCATTTTTAAGTCAAGAGTTATAAGAACTACTATTTTTATCACAACCTTCAAACATATTATGTTTTTTTGCTATTTCACTTTATAATTCTAGCACCATCTTTTCTGATATAAGATCTTATAAAACTACAGCATTCAGAACCATATAGATTTACCTTAGTAATCTGAAATTTGATAATGTTAGCTAGTAACTTTGGCTATAATGTACTTAGAACAATAAAAGAATATATATTTGTAAAATAACTATTAGAATCTGTTAAAAAGGGACAACGAGTTGGTGTAGTAGATAAACCCTCAGTCCTGAAGTCAAGATCTAAATTCAAATATAGTCTCAGTCAGTCACTTTACACTTCCTGGCTATGTATTCCTGGGCAAGTCACTTAACTCTAAATGCCTCAGAAAAAAAAAAAAAGTTAAAAAACAGATTTCATTGTCAATTTTAAATATAATTTTATTAAAAGAACTTTATTTTAAAGTATATTATAAAGTAAATACATGGTTTTAAAGTTATACAAAATACTTTGTATATAACTTTCTTATTTTGATGGCTTATACAGATGACTCTTTAATAAATATTATTTGATTGCAATTCAGAATTGCACTTCTTGAATGAGTCTATAAGAATGTACTACTATTGAAGAGAAAAATACACTAAGTTATCAGAATATTAGATTTAAAGGGAAAACTGATGAAGTCCATTTTAAAGGTTCTTTTACCTTCATTTTTCAAACTTACTGTGTGGTCACTGCTGGGAGACAAAATTCCTAAAAGAGAAGAAACTCTTCGACCAATTCCTGAAAGCATGCCTTGACCCTGTGGAAGGACATGTTGATGAATCTTGTTCAAATTCTCAGGTATCAATCGAATTAGCTGGGTCCTTGAAGAGGCCAAAATAAAGCTTCCACCCTAAGAAAAAACAACACCACAAAGTAACTTCTCACATCGAACATTTAAAGAAAATGAACAATAATAACACAAAATGCTCACTCGAAGCAAAATCATTTATATGCATCCTAAATCTAATTTTAAAATATTAAAAATAAAAGTCCTGTTGTTTTTGTTAAAATATTTTTAGATAGCAGCCCACACAAATTTTGCAGGAAAAAATTTTTTTTCTGCATAAAAATCTCCAATTTCTCAAAGAACTCTATTTCATAGATTATTTAAATATAAATTCAACAAATCAGTGATTAACTTTAACGATGTCATTGATAAATACATTAATTTAATCACGAGAAAAAGTTATTCTTCACAATTTATACTGTGACTTCAAATTACCTAATAAAAACAGCCTATTTCTCTAAAACCTTGTTTAAAGCAATCACATCCTGTCACATTATTCTCATGCATTAGAAATCTATTAAAGCACTCAGTCCCCATATTGACAGGTCAAGATGTAGGTTTGAATTGAGGCCCTTTCCCAAACTATCTTATTGCTTTTTTTCCCTTCAGGTTTCCTAGTCTTATTTGGTCTGACCATTAGTTCCATTTTTCAACCATCCAACCTCTATCTCCCAGATGCCCCACATATATTCCCAAAACAAAAAGAAAAATGTGCACTATACCAGTACAGCTGTTAGAAAACTCCACATCTTGTCTGTACTTCCAAAGTCAACCGAAGTGTCTACATAGTTGTCTTCATGTGCAAGGCTGGGCCAGTATCGAACAGATCCTTCTCTAGTGGCAGCCATTACAGCCACAGACTTGAAATTAAATTTATTAAAACATACTTAGAAATGATAATATGTAGGATAACTTCTGATGATGTGATTTCATAATGCTGACAAATGTTAATTTATAATCTGAATACTGGAAAAGGTTAAATAAAAGCTATGTAACTATTGCTGCTTTTAATTCAGACTTGTGATTTCAAATGACTTTGGAGAGAATCCCTGTGAGGAAATTCCTTCCATCAAATATAATAAGTCTTAGAGGATCATCAGAAATACTTTGTCATTTTTTAAAATAACAATTTTTAACATTCTACTTTTAAAAATTTTGAATTCCAAATGTTCTTCCTCCCCTGTCTTCTCTTCCAAGATGATGATGAACAACTTGAAATGTCATATATGTATGAAATATATAGAGAATTGACTCAAATTTATAAGAATATAAGCCATTCTCCAATTAATAAATGGTCAAAGGATATGAACAATTTTCAGACGAAGAAATTAAAACAATTTCTAATCATATGAAAAAATTATCTTAATCACTATTGATCAAAAAATGCAAATTAAGACCTCTCTGAGGTACAACTATAGACTTCTTAGATTGGCTAAGATGACAGGAAAAGATAATGATAAATGCTGGAAGAGATGTGGGAACACTGGGATACTAATACATTGTTGGTGGAGTTGTGAAGTGATCCAAACATTCTGGAGAGCAATTTGGAACTATGGAATTTGAGGGCTATCAAATTGTATTCTTTGACCCAGCAAGGTTTCTACTGGGCTTATATCCTAAAGAGATCATAAAAAAGGAAAAAGAACCCATGCTTGCAAAATTGTTTGTGGCAGCCCTTTTTGTAGTGGTGAGGAACTGGAAACTGAGTGAAGGCCCATCAACTGGAGAATGGCTTAATAAATTATGGTATATGAATGTTATGGAATATTACTGTTCCATAAGAAATGATCAGCTGGATGATTTCAGAGAGGTCTGGAGAGACTTACATGAATTGATCTAAGTGAAATGAGCAGAACCAAGAGAATATTGTATGTGGCAACAAGATTATGTGATGATCAATTCTGATGGATATGGGTCTTTTCAACAATGAGGTGATTTAGGCCAATTCCAACAGACCTGTGATAGAGAGAACCATATATACCCAGAGAGAGGATTGTGGGGACTACAACATAGTATTTTCACCTTTTTTGTTGTTGTTTGCTCGATTTCTTTTTCCTGTTTGAGCCGATATTCTTTGTGCAGCATGATAAATGTGGAAATATGTATAGAAGAATTGCGCCTATTTAGCATGTATTGGATTACTTGCTATGTAGAGGAGGGTGTGGAAGGGAAGGAAAAAAGATTTGGAACACAAGGTTTTTAAAAGGATGAATGCTGAAAACTAAAAAAAAAAAAAAAAAAAGCTTTAATATGTATTCAAACTTCATCAGTTTTTCCTCTGGAGGTCAACAGTATTTTTCATCGAGTTCTTTGGGATTGTCTTGGATCCCTGAGAATATTTAAGTCATTCACAAGTGATCATCATACAATATTGTCACTACTGTGTACAATATTCTCTTCACTTCATTTTGTATCAGTTTAAGTCTTTTCAGGTTTTTCTGAAATCAGTCTGCTCATTATTCATCATATTCTACAATTTACTTAGCCATCCCAATTGATGAGCATCCCCTTCAAGTTCTAATTCTTTGCCACTACAAAAAGAGCTGCAATAAATATTTTTGTACAAATAGGTATTATTTTCCCTTTTTAAAAAAAATCTCTTTGGGATACACAGTAGTATTGCTGGATCAAAGGGTGTACACAATTTGATTGCCCTTTTGGCATAATTCCAAATTGTTCTGCAAAACAGATGGATCAGTTCCCAGCTCTACCAACATGCATTAGAAGAACACTTTGTTATTAAAGTTTGATTGATTTAATAAATGTTTAAGTTATTTACCTGAATAGAATGGACTTTATAGGTTGCAGGGTGGGAGAGGGCTACCAAATCAGCACTCCACTGAAAATCACTGGGTGGTAGCTGAAGTTCTTTGCAAACCGATAACTGTAAGAAGTACCAAAATATAAGACTCCTCTGAGGATTAAATACAGATGTACATAAGACTTTTCTTCTTATCTTCTGTTCTGATCTCTGACCCACTGCTCAAAATTGCTATACTACATATGTGCCAAGTCAATCAAACACTGTCACCACTTCTTACATTTTAAGGAAAAGTCAAAACCCCTTTGCCCCAGGGCCAGCAGCACCACTTAAGCCATCTCCACAGAGGTAACTTCTAGAGAGAAGTAACTCCTGGCTTGTCAACTCTGACTGAAGCAGTCATATATCTCCTAAAGACCTAGAAAAAGAAAGTTTTCCCCACAGTCCTTAGCTTTGTCACATGACTTGGCCTCAGAAACTACTAGGGTTTTTATTCACGAAAATGATGCTAAGGAAAAGGCATTCCCATCTGCTTTGCCACTGCCTCTTTCTAAAGCCCACTGAGCCCTTGCATCACACTTGCAGCAGCAATTGCCTCTATTAGACCAAGAGGAGGATCCTTGAGGGCAAGGCTGTTTTATTTTTTTTATTTGTATCCCTAGCACCTAACACAGTGCTTTGCATGGAGTATTTAACAAATTTTTTTTCATTCATTCATTCATTCTTTGAAGTTTGAATTAGGAAATAAAAAAAAAAAAACAAAAACAAATCAAACTTTCTTCTCACCATTATCCTTTTAAAACAAAGTAGCTCAAGGAAATGATTAAAGTATATTACCTATTATGACACTTGCTTGGCTAATCTAATTACTTCCTTTTCCTTTAAAAATTATCTGCAGTCTTCTCAATTGGTTTGTTTGACCGTTTACACATAAAGACAATTCTTAATTATTACTTAATTTAGTGTCTATAGTTATCTTTTTCCTGTCCCCTCCTAGGCACCAGGGATTCTTCCCAACGTTTTTAGTAGGATCCTTTGCCCAATGATATTATTTCACCTACAGTAAAAAAAGTATCTAACTTTGAAAGCAATGAGCAGGAAGAAATAAGCCTCATGAGTAACATGATAGGAGCCACAATAGTAAGTCAGGAGCTAAAAATATCTTTTACACTTAGACATATTTACTATGCTCCCTCTGCTATGGAAATGGCTTTAAATTACCTTTAAAATTGTATCAAGCATTGTACAGTATGTATAAGACATGGCTTCAATCCTATGTAAGGTTCTTTCTAGTTCTTACATAAGGTTTTAAAATCCTGGCTGAAAAACAATGTAATCATTCAACCCTCTTAAACCAATCTGCTATCATCAGTCTATCCTGCCCTATTTCCTACAAACTAATTTTGATACCACCAGCACTCAAAACTTTGGCTTTGGTCATTGATATCTTGCCCCCAGAAATGGCTCTCAATCCATCTCTAATTGCCTATTGTTTCTGACTTGATATTAAGCATTCCTGACCAATACACAGGAATAATTCCTATTTTATTCTTCTAGATATGACTGCTTTTCTGTGCCGTTTTAGCCAGATTTTTTTTTTTAAATCTGAAACACATTCATTAAAAATTTCCATCTCAACATAAATCTCAAGAATATGTTTGGAAATTCTAAAAGGCAAAAAGGGAGAAATAACTCATCTTGTTCTTTCGCAACATATCTGTATACATGCACAGTATCATACAGTTACTTTACAAAACTAATGAATAAATATGTTCATAAAAAGTGATAAAAGTATTCATAAAGAATAGTTTTTCTTATTTCTAGTCAATCTTTTTAAGGAAAAAATTTTTTTTAATTATTTGATTACTTAACTCTTCTTTACAAAGCTTTTACCTTAGCAACTGGTGACTGACCAATCCTCCAAATAATGAGTCTTTCTTTGAAGACCAGCCACGCCCATCCACTTTCATCTATCTGCACAGTCAAGGGATCATCAACTAGGAGAAAAGGGAAGGTTTAAAACTAGCCTTAAAATAGACCTTCAGGAACAGAGAAGCTACCTACTCACTTTTGGGTCAAAGTAAGCCCCTTTATAGTCTAGTGTGACTTTGACCCAAAAGATATCTTAACCTAATATGAAACTAATTAAAAAGAGAAACTATTCTTGGATAATTCAGTTATCACTCATTCCCCAAAATCATATCTTTGGAATTATTTTGAAAAAAGACTTTCCAATAAAATCTCTAAAAAGCATCTATTTCCTTATATGTTTTTTTAAAAAGTGAGTGTGTGTGGATGTGGGAGATAGGAGGATAATTCTTAATATTCAATAAGCTGACTTGAAAGCCCCTACTATTCTATTCTATATGAAACAGAACCCCCCAAATTATTTCATTAAACAAAATGTTAAGCATGCTTTTGGCAAAAATTTAACTAGCATACTAATATCACTATTTATATTGTGGCATACTAATATCATTCTTCATATTGTGACAACACTGATAGCAAGAACAAGTAAAATCTTTAATAATCTAAAAATTCTTAGTTTTCATTCATTTACAATTTTTCTACCTGCTAATATTTATAGAAATTTTATTGATCTGAATTTGTCTTTTCTCCTTTACATGTGATAAAGGTTAATGATATCAGAGGACAATAAGAAAAAACATATGGCAGGGACAAATCCAACAACAGAATGATCAAATGTTATCTTTACTAAAACTAAGTAACATTTTTGTCCTGGAACTTTTTCATACTTTGAATGGATTCCAATTTTAATTAAATGAAGTACAATAAATCAAAATCTAGTCTACAGAGACTACATTCCTTAAAGTTCTTAAATATCAATGCCACTTTGGGGGGACTCTGTGAGAAGCCAAAGGTGTGCTATGTAAAAATACACAGCCCAGTGTTTGAGCACCATCTTCTTTCTGTCCCCATACTTGAAGATCAACAAGTCTAATCTTATCAGTTTCATTTATTAATTCCGAGAAGAGGTAGAGAAGCTGGAATCTATACCAGGGAAGTATGAGTATAGTGCTGATGAGGTACCCTGGTGAGGTTATGGATGCCTGTAAATGTGGGAATCATTGGTGACTACAGACCATAGTGCACTCTTTTGATGATGGACCACTGAACTAATTTTGTTTTAAACTGATGGAATGCTCTATCCACCTCTGCCATATTGGAGGTGACTAGTCTATAAATGGAGATATGTACCCCTAAGGAGCAAACCTCCTCTCCTCCACTGAAGAAGGAGCTCATCTGAGTGAACTATGTATGATATTTGGGATAAGAGAACAGGAAGTCAAATATCAGGAAATGGTTCAGCAATTCACAAAGAAAACTTGTTCCAAACCTGTGAGCTTCAAAATAGTGAAGGTCCAGGAGATAAAGATAAGAATTAGATTTTAGAGGGAGCAATTGTTTAAAATTAGTTTATGGATGCAAGAGTGAACACGAACACACAAATACACACACACACATCATATATACATATTACACCATATATAGTTGCCAAATCTAAGAACCTTTTCTCAACCCTCATGCTTCTTTATTTCTTTAAAGCCTCTGACACTGTCTATCATTCTCTTCTCCTTTACACAATTTTCTCACTAGGTTTTCATGACATTGTTCTCTCCTAATTATCTTCCCACCTATTGAATTGATCCTTTTTAGTCTCCTTGGCTGGATCTTTATCCAGGTCATGTCAATAACTGCAGGTATTTCCCCAAGATTCAATTCTGGACTCTTCACTTCTTCCTCTATATTATTTCACCTGGTGATTTCATTAGCTCCCATGAATTCAATCATCATTTCTATGAAGATGATTTTTAGATTTATTTATCCAGCCATTACTTCTCTACTGACCTTCACATCTCTAACCGCCTACTGGACTGGGATATTAGCATCCCAGCTATCAAAATTGATCTTCAAATATGAAATCCTGTTTACCTTTTAAAGTCCTTCAGAACCTGGTCCCCCCATATCTTTCCAGTCCTATTACACCTTATGCCCTTTCATGTAGTATAATCATGTATACTCAAAGTTTAGCACACTGTCTGGCACATAGCAAGTATTTAATAAATGTCTATTAACTGACTACTCCTTGTACATGACACTCCATTTCCCAACTCCAGCATTTTCACTGGCAGGTAACCTATGCATGGAATTCCCTTCCTCATTTATCTCCTGGCTTCCCTAATTTCCTTCAAGATCCACCTAAAATTGTATTTTCTGCAAAATACCTTTCCTAATCCCTCTTATTCTTAGCAACTTCCCTGAGATTATTCTCCAATTTATCCTGTATATGGGGCAGCTAGATGGTGCAGTGAATAGAGCACCAACCCTGAAGTCTGGACTATCTCAGTTCAAATCTGGCCTCAGATTTAACTTAACACTTCCTAGCTGTGTGACCTTGGGCAAGTCACTTAACCCCAAATGCGTCAAAAAAAAATTATCCTGAATAAAATTTATTTATACACAGCTGTTTGCACATTGTCTCATTAGACTGTGAGGTGTAGGACTATTTTTTTGTCCCTCTTTTGTATCTCTAGTATTTAGCACAGACTATTTAAATATTTAATTCATGTAGAACAAAGTTAGAAATTTTGATGTTTGAAAATTATTGCTGAAATCCTTTACAAAATTCTAGAAAACCCGTGGGATACTATGATAACATTTGTGAATTAAAGTATAACTATTCCATTATTTAAGAAAAAACATCCAAACAAAGTCAGCATGCATTTATTAAGTATTCTCTACATGTTAGGAACTATGCTAAATGCTGGGAATTCAAAGAGAGGCAAAAAACCCTCAAGAAGCTCACAATCTAAGGCAATATACAAACAACTATGCACAAACAAGGCAACTAGAAAGAAAAAGGCACTCAGAGAAAAGGCACTAAAGTTAAAGACTGGGAAACATTTTTTCTAGAAGGTAGGATTTTGGCAGAGGCTTGAAAGAAAAAAAGGAAACTAAGAGATGAGGAAGAAGAAAGTTCTAAAGCAAAAGGACAGCCAGTAAAAATGCTCAGAGCTGAGAATATCATGTTCAAAGAATAGCAAGAAGGCCACTGTCAGAGTGTAGAATATAGGGGAAAGAACAGTCATTATTTAGAATTGAATTCTTAAATGAACAATGTAGCTAACCTTGAATCTTTACTTTCTCCATATTCTCTCTAGTCATTATTGATTAAAATATAGAAGTGTAATTTTTCCTGTGATTTTAGAATTTCTGTTAAAGCTTTCTCATTCTGGATGCAGAACCCTCTTTTAACATGTCAAAGACCTCAGTACAAACTGGTGTGAACAGACTCCCTTCACTAAGTTCAATCTAAAGATTATAGAATTGTGAGAAGCAAAGTCAAACATATACAAGATACAAATCATAAATTCTGTTCCTTTATTCTTAGTATAAGCTCTCATTTAAAATTTCTAAAATGGAAAAATAACCAAATTACCTACCTTCAGCCAGTGCTAGAGCTTCCATAACTTTAACAGGAAGAGAAGATCCAAAAGTTTTGACATCATAGTTGATAGTCTCACTGATGGACTGGTGCTGTACCATTCTTGTGGGTGTTCCGCTAAATAAAATACAGCTCATAACTTTTTTTGTAATTTAATTTTCTCCACCAACTTATTATTGACATAATTTTAGCTTAAAGAAAATCTAGTAACAGGGGACAGGACAAGGAAAAATGAGCTATTGTGGAAAAAATTATTTCTGGTAGTTAAAAAGCCTAGATGTTAATTCTAGCTCTGCTAGTAAATCACTGGCTGGACTTGAACAAATTATTTACCCTCAAATCCTCAGTAGAATATAACTGGACTTGATCCCTTAAAATTCTAAAACTATGAATTTATGTGAGATATATACTTACTTATGCTATTAAACAAGAAAATCAACGAATCAATTATCCACTAGTACAAAAGATTTTTTATTGCCACAATATTCTTTTCAGAAAATGATAAAATGGAAATATTTTCTTCTTCATTTTTAAAATTATTCAAAATGCAGTAAAATTCCCATTTTAACATTTACAAAGCATTTATGTAATACAAGACATTCTACAAAGCAAATAACAGTTATTGCTCTTAGGAATTTTATATTTTATAGGAAATAGTATCATCTTATTTCAAGAATCTTACTATTAAGTTCAAATATCTTTTTCATGAGCATAGTGCTCTCTTATTGAAGCATGAAAAAATTTTAAGTAGTTAAATGGGACAGTGCTGGATGTGGAATTGGGGAAAAAAATCAATTCAAATTGTGCCTCAAATACTGAGTGACCTTGAGCAAATTGTTTAATCTCTTAATCCTCAATTTCCTCATCTATAAAATGAGGATAACAATAGGGTGATAGTGAGAGTCAAATGAGATTAAATAAAAGCTCTTTGTGCGAAATAAAATAACTTGTTATGGAATTTTATATTATCTGAAAGATTGTTAATTCAACTGTTATCAGGTAAGGAACAAATAAAATGAAATTCAGTTCTTGTTCACTATAGATTTTCTTTAAAGCAACTACTAACACAGCAAAAACATTTTGCAGAGCATTTTATCCAAACTGGTTGTAACTTGGTCAAAATGTTTGCTTTCCCACTTCTAGAAGAAAAGCATTATAGCAAATTCTGTTCAAAGAAAATTTCTGAAAATAAAATTTTCTAAGATAAAATCTTTTAAGATAGGTTTCCTCAACCCCCTTCGGTTATGAAAGATACATAAAAGGGAAGAAAGCTAGATCCCCCAAATATCTAGCTCTGTCCCGAGCTCTCTTTACATTTTTCTTTATATCATCTCAAACAGTAATCTCAGTTCCCAAGGGTTCAATTAACACCTCTATGAACATGATCCCCGGAACTATTTATCCAGTCCTAGTCTCCCACTAGAACTAATCATGCAATTATCAAATGCATTTTGGATTTTTCAAACTTGATGTTCAATAAATATTTGAAACTCAAGCATGTCCAAAACAGTACTTTCCATTCGTCCCCTAATTGTTCCTTTTAATATCTTTATAGTTATGGGCGTCAATCTCTTTCTCAGAGAGACCTGAAACGTCACTGTTCAAGTCAAATTCTGTCACTTTTACCTTCACAGCTTATCTTATAGTATGTCCTTTTCTCTCTCTCTCCTCACATAGTCACTACCCTAATTCCAGCCTTTATCACTTCTCACCTGGACTACTGCTATAATCTTCTGATCCGCCCAATTTATGTCTGTCCCCTTCAATTCAATTTCCACTTAGCTGTCAAAATGTATTTTCCCAATTTTTAAACATTTTTATTTAAAGTTTTGAACTCCAAATTCTATTCCTCCCTCTCTCTTCCCTCTTCACTCCTGAGATGATAAGCAATCACATACATGTGCAAGTATGCAAAACATTTCCATTGGACAAAACTCAAAAGCATGCTTCAGTTTGTATTCAGTCATATCATTTCTTTCTTTGGAGATGCTTCATCATTAGTCCTTTGGGATTGTCTTGGGTGATCATTGTATTGCCAAGAATAATTAAATCATTCACAATTCTTCAAAGAACAATATTACTATTATTATATACAATGTTCTCATAGTTCTGTTCAATTCACAATACGTTCAGTTAAAAATTTCCAAGTTTTTCTGAAATCAGCTTGCTCATCATTTTTCATATTGTAATAGTCTTCCATTACTATCATCATGTACTCTAACTTATTTAGATATCTTCAATTGATGGACATCCCTTCAATTTTCAATTCTTCACCACCACAAAAAGAGCTGCTATAAATATTTTTACACAAAACAGGTCCTTTCCTCCTTTGGAACATGTCTTTGGGATATAGAGTTATTAACATTGCTGGATCAAAGGGTATGCAGTTTTATATAGCCCTTTAGTTCCAAATTGTTTCCAGAATAGTTGGATCGTTTACAACTCCATTAATGATGCACTGGGCTCTAGTTTTCCCACATCCCCCATATTTCCTTTTCTGTCATACTAGCCATTCTGATAGGTTTAATTAAGTAGTACTTCAGAGTTGTTTTAAATTGCAATTCTCTGATCAATAGTGATTCAAAGCTTTTAATTATTTTTTTTTTTTTACAAGACTAAAGCTTTGAATTTTTTGTCTGAAAAGTGCTTGTCCATGTAAACCGAGTGTGAATATAATGGAATATTATTCTTCTATAAGAAACGGTCAGCAGGATGATTTCCTCACTGCCTATTCTAATTCCTTTAATTTATTTTTCTTTCTTCTCTTATTACTATAGCTAATATTTCGTAAACATTAAATAATAGAGGTGAAATTGGCATCCTTACTTTATCCCTGATTGTACTGAGAAGCCTTCTAGCTTATTCCTATTACAGATAGTATTTATTGATAGTTTTTGATAAATACTACTTAGGATCTTCTGTAATGAAAGCTCTGTCAATGAATTTTTCTAAAATGTAAATCTGACCACACTTGTTATGTCTCTGCTCTGTGAACAATAATGGCATCCTATTATTGCCTTTGTTAACAGAGTTTTACTGTCTCGATCTCTAAACTGTGAATAGCTGGGAAGCCACAAAGCAGGCCTAAAGACAGGTTGAATTAATCACTTTCACAGTGAGAAAAATAGTTTGCAAAGTTCTTCTGAGTAGGAGACCTCTTCCTGTTGCAAGAAAGATAAGAGATTTTAGACACTAATTATGAGTGGGAAAGAAAGAGAAAGGTGAATTACAATACAATCATTTTCAGGGACAGAGTGGTTTCCCATGACAAGGCTATAAAAGAAGAACAATATGGGTGTTCTCCAGTCCTATGGGAACACTTTGAACAAGTGATTGTGTCAAATCATGGGAGTTGTTACTTGGTGGGGAACAAAACCAGTGTTCTGTGGAAAGAACAGATTCTGCTATCTTTGATTCACTTTACTTAACACATTCAGGAAAGTACTATTAAGAATTAATTGATCATTTCAAGCTGCATTGTAAGACTCTGATTCCCAAGACAGAAAAGGCAGCTCTGAGAGATCTAAATTATTAACATATTCATTAAACATACCTTAACAATTATGAAAATCAATCAAAAATGCGGAAATATGCTTAGAAGAATTTAACTACTTAGAAGAACAATCTTTCAGATAATATAAAATTCCATAGCAAGTTATTTTATATCGCACAAAGAGCGATATAATCTTTCTGTCTAGGGGAGAGAAATGGAGGAAAGGAAGGAGAAAAATTTGGAACACAAGGTTTTACAAGGGCGAATGTTAAAAACTATCTTTGCATGTATTTTGAAAATAAAAAGCTATTATTAAAATAAAATCACAATCAAAAATTTTCCAGACCTTCAGAACCAAATATAAAAACCTGTTTGGCATTTAAAGCTCTTCATAATTTAATTCTCTGACATTTCATTCCTCTCTATGACCTCTAAAACCAACGATGCGGGTTACTCGCAGTTCTATACACACACACAAACCCCATAACACAACACTCAATTTGTTGAGTGCCTGCCTTCCTCTCAGTGCTTTTGCACCGTTTTCCCCAAGCCTGAAAAGTTTCGCTCCCTTACCACTGCTTTTCCTTCGATTCATGCATTGTTACCTACTGTCTCTATCTTATAGGTATGTAGTTATTTGCATTGTCTCCCTCCCCTCCATTTCCCAACGCATGCTCCTTAAGGATTTTGCACAATATGTAGCACATTTTAAGCTCTTAGCTAATGATAGTTAATAACTTGTGGCCGTGGGATCAAATCACCTAAACTTGAGGGATGACGAACATTTCAGCTGTCACATCAGCCAATCACAACCTGAGACTCAGTTCCAGCATCAGTAAAAAAAAAAAAAAAAAAAAAAAAAAAAAAAAAAAAAGCCTATTTACACAGTGCACTTCTCAGGGTTTTACTTAATTGTAAGCCTTCAAAACCTCTGTCAATATGGGTCGGTGATTACAAGCGCCCGATAACAGCCGACATTTTCTGCGGCTGGTGTGAGAAAGTTATGGGGTGGTGTGGTAGAGGCGGGGAGGAGCCTCCCACAGCTGTGGGCCATAGCATCTGAAGGGGTTGCCCTTGCTGACACGGGTGGTGCGGGCTGGGGAGGAGATAAACTGTAGGCAGAGGGAAGAGGAGGGAGGTCAGAGAGCACCTCGGCCCCTCAGTCTCCTTGCGTCGCCCTCTCACAGGAGGAGGGCCATTCTGCAGGGCTGGGGTGGATCTCCAGCAGCCACTGCCAGGGGGCTCCCTCGGGTTCCAACAGGGAGGGGCGCTTTTCCAAGACAAGATTAAACCCAAAGCAACAAGCATTGGTTAAGGCGGGGCCAGGCCGGGCCGAGGGCGGGGGCGGGGCTCTGGGACACGGGCCGCGTCCCAGTCGGGCTATTCCAGGAGAAAGGATGAGCGCGAGGGGAGGTGACCCGCGCTGTCCCGCGGCTGTCACGAGACAGTCCGCGCGCGGACATGTAGAAGGCACGAGGGGGGGAGGAGGGGAGAAATCACTTACCGCGCGCTCAGGGAGCTCCGGCGGCTAACCGGCGAGAACAGTCCGGGAGAGCCCACGGCTGAGCCCAGCGCCAGGCCTTTCCTGCCCGCCGTGCGGGGCGTGGAGCCCGGCGTGGTACCTCCGAGAGGACCCCTGCGGACCCCGGGCCCAGGGGTCCGCGGGGAGGCGGAGGCGGCGGAAAACATGACGGGACCTGAGGAGCCCTGCCGCTCCAAAACACAAGCGCTAAAGGAAACGCGGGCCGGTTGAATATTCGGCGCGTTGATTTGACGTCACGACACCCGCGCCCGCCGATGCTTTCCGGCCGCGTGATTGGGTCTGGCGAGCGGATCGCGTTTGACGGGATGATGGCGGAAGTGGAACCGGAAATCCCGCCTTCGTCCCGGAAGTTGTGTGCGTCCTAGTTGTCGCTAGGCTGCAGAACTCGGTGGTTTTTGGACAAAGACCCTGAAACTACCCCTGAATTCCCACGAAGGGTCCCCAGGCTTCTTTATGTTTGATGGAGGCCCGCGAACAGGCGGGGCGGGAGATTGTAGAGAAGCATCAGGAGCTGCCCATGTATATGGACTAATATACTTGCTCGCCCGAGTTGAAATTCTGGCTCTGCTCCTTAGCCGGGACTTAATCTGACTTACATCTCCGCCTCAGTTTTCCCATCTGTAAGATGGGGACAAGAACAGCACCTTCCTCACGGGGTTGTGAGGGTCAAAAGAGACAACACGGAAAACAACAGAAAGCTGTAAAGCGTTTTGCAAACTTTTTTTTTTAATAGCTTTTTATTTACAAGTTACATGCATGGGTAATTTTTCAGCATTGACAATTGCCAAACCTTTTGTTCCTTCCCCCGCCCCCTCCCCCAGATGGCAGGATGACCAATACATGTTAAATATATTAAAATATAAATTAGATACACAATAAGTATACCTGACCAAAACGTCATTTTGCTGTACAAAAAGAATCAGACTCTGAATTATTGTACAATTAGCTTGTGAAGGAAATCAAAAATGCAGGTGGGCATCAATATAGGGATTGGGAATTCAATGAAATGATTTTTAGTCATCTCCCAGAGTTCTTTCTCTGGGCGTAGCTGGTTCAGTTCATTACTGCTCCATTGGAAATGATTTGGTTCATCTCATTGCTGAGGATAGCCAGGTCCATCAGAACTGGCCATCATATAGTATTGTTGTTGAAGTATATAATGATCTCCTGGTCCTGCTCATTTCACTCAGCATCAGTTCGTGTAAGTCTCTCCAGGCCTTTCTGAAATCATCCTGTTGGTCATTTCTTACAGAACAATAATATTCCATAATATTCATATACCACAATTTATTCAGCCATTCTCCAATTGATGGGCATCCATTCAGTTTCCAGTTTCTGGCCACTACAAAGAGGGCTGCCACAAACATTCGTGCACATACAGGTCCCTTTCCCTTCTTTAAGATTTCTTTGGGATATAAGCCCAGTAGTAACCGTGCTGGGTCAAAGGGTACGCACAGTTTGATAGCTTTTTGAGCATAGTTCCAAATGTTTTGCAAACTCTTAAAGCGATGTATAAATGCTAACAATGTCTGTTCCGGACCTTCTGAGGCAGCTGCAAAGATGCTGTAGAGACAGTACCAGAGTTCAAATGCAGACTGGTGTTGGGTACTTGCTGATCCTCTCGTTTCTGCCTTGGTTTTCCTTCTGTGCCCTTTCTCTGGCTTTACGACCCTTACCCCCACTGTGCAGGTCCTCCTCTCTCTCACTGTCATGTAGTGTCAAATAATTTCCCGACTCGTTGATTCTCTCTGTAACGTATCATGTTAGAACACAGTTATTTGCATTTGTCTCCATTCTACAATACATGCTTTGAAAGCAGAGGACATCTTTTGCCTTCCTTTATAACCTCCTGGGCTCAGGACAGGTCCCGGTATATAGTAGGGACCAAATAAATGCTAGTTGCCTTGGCAAGTCACTCTCCCAGGGCTTCTGTTTCCTGGTCTGTAAAATCAGGAGGTTGGACAGATTAACCTCTGAGTCCCTTCTAGCTATGATTGCATCCGTCAAAATTTCCACTTAAATAGTTGGTTACTTCATTCATCGAGTATTTATTGGGCACTTAAAGTTCAAAGCACTGTGATGAGCCCGTATGAATGAATAAATGGATAAGCATTTATTAAGGGACTTCTTAATATATATTAGTCTTTGACTTGGAAAAGACACAGCCCTTGACCCTAAATAACATATATTCTAATGGGGAGATAATGCACTCAGGAAAATGGGGTCTAATGAAGGGAGTTTTCCCTCTGGGAAGTTAGGAGAAGGGTGGTGGGTGGAGAGACAGAGTAATTGATTAGCTTGCTCTTTCCAGTAGATATGGCTGTATTGATTTGCTTAACTGTTCCTTATGTAGTTTAGAAGAGCAATTGCTGGTTCCAAATGATGTGTTTGGGATTCGGCACCAAATGTTGAGATTTTAGGAACCAAATGTTGGGGGTTTGTTCATGTGAAGAATTCATAATGGCTGTTCTCTTTGATAAAAGGTAGATTTATTTAGAAGAGGTAACAGACAAAATAAAGAGATACAATAGACATCAGAAGTGGTAAATATGAAATAGAGCATATAGTTAGGAAGGAAAGGAGTTTTAACAATTAATGATGGAAAAGACAACTCCTCAATGGAATTCACGATTAACCAGGAAAAAAGGGAAAACCCCATGAGGTTAGAATACGCCCTTAGCTGACAGGCTAAATCTATAGAATTTAGCACACTAGAAGAGTTAACCATAAGGAGGAATAATAGAGCCACAGTGGGGGAGACATCATGGGGATGAGAGACATCACATGGCATAGGGGAAGGGTGAGGAGAAAGATACCACCAGGCAGAGTGCTGTGGGCTATGACCCTAAGAGGGATTCCACAAAGAGGGTGTGAGCCATGGACAGACTTATAGGGAAACTTATCTTAAGGAGGTTGACATAACTTGGATTTCTGACCAGACATAGCAAGAGGGTGAGACTTCCACAGAGAGTGAGACCATGAGACTAAACTAATCCTCCTCAGTGCCCCTCCTTGCCTGCATCAGAGCAATATTTCATTCTTTCTTTGCCAACTACACTTGGTTACTCATAATCTCATCATTCCCAGTCAGTCAGTAAGCACTAATTAAACACCTACGATGTGTCAGGAACTGTATTAAGAACTGAAGCTTATACCAGAGCAAAAGATAAAAGAGGATAAAGTTAGAATCATAAGGTAGGGCTTCCTGAAGAGAAGAGAGATTGGCAAATATAGATGACGTAAAAATTGCAGATATCCAATGCCACAATGCATTAGCCCTGGAATCAGAAGAACCTGAGTTCAAATCCAGTCTCAGAGAACTACGTGACTTTAGATAAGTCACTCCTAGTTGTCTCCAAAAAAGAAAAATACATATATATCCATAAATATCTATATTAAGAAAAATTATGGTGATCTTCTAATGAAAGCATTATTGATCTTAGAACAAGTCAGAAGCCATATCATAAAGGAATGAGATTTGAGAGAGAGGTGAAGTAGATGAAAGAATATATCCAGCTTTTTCTGAGTTTCACTGAAAGAAAAGCATAGAGAACATTATCTTGAGGAAACTGAAAGATCTACTAGCTGTTTCTCATACACTCCCTAACTCTGCTCTGTTCCAAACTTTGGTTTGATAGTCAACTGGCATTTTTGTAAACATGCACTATGTACCAGGTAAGTTCTGGAGATCCAAAAGAAAGAAAAGCATAAAAAGTCCTCAAAGAGCTCACATTTAAGGGGGAGAGGGGAAGACCACAAATAATGAAGTAGATACATACAGGATGAATTAGAGATAATTCCAAGGGAAAGTACTAACCTTAGTAAGACCAGTAAAAGCTTCCAGAAGATGTGATTTTAGCTGAAAATTGACAACCAAAAGGGACAACTACCAAAAATGAAGATCTGGAGATGGAGGGAGAGTCTTGTATGAGAAACAGCTCAGACCAATGTCATTGGATTGTGGAGAGTGTGGAGGAGTTAAAAGTGGAAGATTGGAAAAGTAGGAAGGGACCAGATTATGGAGGACTTTAAAAGACAAAGGCTTTTGTATTTGAGCCAGGAGGTAACAAAAAATCATTGGAGTTTACTTTAGGAAGATCAGTGTATTAGAACTGCTGCCCTATCCAGGATGAGAGTAGATGGGGGAGTAACATTTAGAGCCTAGAGCTGAGTCTCTGACCCTGTGGGTGAAGGCTTGATAGCATTATTAGCTTACCTAGTTTATTGTGCATATTGACTAGTGGGAAACCTATCCCATAGAAAAATTAAAAGAATTTAGATTATGTGGATCATTTAAACAATTGTCAAGGATGATTTAGATTGGGATTCTTGTATTACTTTCTCAACCCATTTTGAGTTGCTAAACTACAAATCCTTCAACGTCCAAATGAATTGTCCCATTTAAAGTAAATCAAACCGTTATCTACACACTTCCATTTAAAGACATCTCATTTTCCATCTGGCTGCATTCATTTTGAACTTCTTTGGCTTCTCCACCATGCTTTCCTCTCCGGCTGTCAGTATCTTCACAGTTCCTCCCACACCTTTTCAGCTCTCTTTTGTGTGTAGACTTCTCCATTAGATTGTAAGCTTCTTTAGGACAGAAGCACTCCTTTTTGTACTTATATCCCAACTGCTTAGTGAAGTGTCTGACACATCAGTTAATGTTTGAATATTTTCAGTATCCCCATGTCAATACCACTTCTCTCTTTTTACTATTAGAAGACACTCTGAGCTTAGAATAACAATTCTTTGCCCTCACCCTCTGAAAGAACTCTGTTATAACAAAATCCCAGAATTGTTTCCCCACCAGCCACAGATGGCTCCTGAGCACAAAAACCTGCAGGAAGCGTGTTCCAGTCATGAAGCTCTGCTAGGAATCAAACTTATCTCATTGTTGTTAACCCTCTTTCTTGGTCATGGCTACAAGTTCATTGTCTAACCTCTGCTATAAGTATCAAGGTTGGTCCCACGAAAGCAAGTCTCCTGCTAGAGGAGGCTCTAGCACGTGTTTTAATCTCCCTCCTGCAACAGAATAAAGCTTTTTGCTTGTGACCATTGCTAACTCTTTATTTTTAATTTATTTTTCAGAGTTAACTATGGTTTTGATAACTTGATTCTTTTTTATTTTTAGAGTTAACAGTGATTACATAGCTGCTCTCACTCTTTGGTTATTTTATTTCTCAGAGCTAACAGATGGGACATTAGTTCTGGGAGTTCTCTGGTATTTTATTTTCCAGAGTTAGCAGCAATTGCATAATCTATGTGACTCTGCTTAGTTGTTTTTAGAGCCAATACTACTAACTTCAAAAGTTTTCAGAATTTGTAAATGGATGTACTGCCATGGCAATCAACTACCCTACATATAAACTTCAGGTGGCTGAACGATATTGTACATGATTTGTAAAAAACAAAAAATAATAATACAATCTATTTTAAAAGAAAAATAATCTAAATGATGAAGTATCAGAAGTGCTTTTTAATATAAAATAGAAGGAAATTTCAATTTTTAAAAAATTTGTATTGCAAAATTTTGTTTTTATGCTTGAATTTGCATACTTGAATGTGTAGTTGGTACCCCAATATACACTTAGATAAGAAACAACACTAATTAATACTTACAAATTTTAATCCATGATACAAAAGTTTATAGAAAAAAAAACTGAATAGGGCAATGCTAGAAAACAAAATATAATGATCACATTTGGAAATATCTCTATGGCATAAAGAGATTTCTCATGGATTTAGCTTTTTGGCTGTATTTAATTTTTTTTTCTTTTGCAGGACAACAGTAATGACACATAAAAAATAATGAATACAGGCAAATCTTATTAAAGTGATTGTCACAGATGCATTTTTTGTTGATTCAGAATATATGGCAATTTATTAATAAACTCCATTATGTGGAAATAAAATGTAGTATTTGAAGCTTTTTTTCTTTTGCTTACCCACAAACTCACTCTCTCACACACAGATACAGTCTTCTAATACAACCAATTAATGAAGAACTACCATGAAGGAAATTTTTCATTTTAAAAAATAACTTCCTATTTATCACCAACTTAAAATGAGTACAAAAAGCATAACTTTTGAGGCAACATGAAAATTTATGTTACTGATATGGAAAATAATAAGTCTTGTGGTTTTTAGCCTTGCTTTTAAGAATTTGAGATATAAGATTACTGCCATAAAAGAAAGAAAAATAGGCCATTTCAGTTTTACATTCAACAGAGTGATTAGTTTTTAATTGTAATGACTGTTTTTGTCTTATAAAAGACATTTATAATAAAAGATCTCCAAAATATTTCAAAATTGGAAATCTTAATGTCTCAGCCTTTAAATTCAAGGAAATTTAACTACCATATACAAAGTTGAACATTTTGGTTTGCCTGAGAAACTACCTAGTTTTAAGGTTATTTCACCAGGCCCTCAACTTATATGTAAGTAAAATTCATTGCATGATATCAAGTGGAGAACTGACAGCTAGGTGGAAGTTCTTTTCTTGTTTCCCAAAGCTTTTATACATATTAAGTAAAAGTATACAGAAAGAGTATTCCCTATTTTGAAGTTCTCCAAGATGTACAAGTGCAAAGTTGGAAACAACAAATATCACTTCTGCAGTTCTGTCCCATATATTTCCAAATAAATTCACAAACCCTTCAAATCGGAGAAAAATGTAGCTCAATATCAACTTACCCTTTACCTATTCAAAATTTTTAATTTTATATGCAGTTCTTAAAATTAGGTGATAAGGCTTAGCACATACAGTTAATATAATGACCACAGTAATGAAAAAGGGAAACAATACTGAAAGACATCAGAATCCTGGCTGATGTAAAGACTTTCCACAACTTCAAAGGAATCACAGTGATGTCTGCCTTCTGCAAAGGCTGACATTGACATCTTAATTAAAAAAAAAAAAAGGTGGAGGAAATTCTAAGTAAAAAAAATAATAATGAGATACATTTTATCAGTCATGGCCAATGAATTGATTTGTTTTGCTTAAATGTGCATTCTTATAAGACAAGGGGTCTACTGGAGGCCAGAAGCAAACAATGAGAATGAACATTTATATAAAAAGGAAAGAAAGAGAATCAATAAAGTATATGTTTTTAAAAGGACTGTATTCTTACTTTATGTAGTTTTCCCAAGAAAGCAATTGGGCCATGAAGCAAGAAGAACATTGCTTAGGGAATGAAACAAAAATTAAACTGGACTTTAATTTCCTTTTTTAAAAATTGCGTTTTGACAATATTTCCAATATATAAAACAAGAGGCAAAAGAAAATGATGGGTCACTACATTCTAGTATATACCAAGACAAAGAAATTACATAAAACCTTAAAATAATTTCAGTAGATTAGACATTTAGAAAGTTACAAGTTATTAAAACTCTGAATAAAAAGTTTTTGAACATAGTTAAGTTTCAAAATGGTATTTTGTCCACTTTGCAAAAATATATATATTTCAAACAACTTGAAGGTTAAATAATAGATTTTATACATGTCCTCCAAGTTTGTTGTATTTTTTATTTGCTACTTTAAAAAAAAAGTCTCTGGTACAGATTTACTGTATAGTGTACATTTTCAGTATGCTGACATAAAACTTTGCTTTTTCATTAATTTTCTATATAGACCATTTGGATTTGAAAGAAGTTCTTCATGTTTTCCACATTCAGTGATTTTCCCTTGATCAAGAACAGCAACTATGTTAGCATTTTTAATGGTAGAGAGGCGATGGGCAATAATCAACACTGTCCTTCCTTCCATTAATCGGTCGAGAGCTTCTTGTACAAGATACTCATTTTCAGCATCCAGTGCACTTTCAGAGGAAAAAAAAAACACAAAATAAAATGTTATTTGTAAAATTTAAGTGCCTATGCATAGTTTTTGTGTATGTGTGTATTTATTGTGAAGTACTACTCTTTCATTAATGCTGAATTTTCATGATACTCAAAACTGCTTTATGATTCTTGAATGATGTATGTTAAAATAATAAATATAATCTTGACAACTTTCTTACCTTCACAAAAGGACTAGTAAATAAAAGCATTTTGTAGAACAGGGTTCATGGGGAAAGAACATGCAATATAAACCCAGGAAACCTATAAGATTGAAACTTAGCTAAGTGATTTTGGACAAACTGTTCCTATTCTCAATACCTAAAAATACCTAATATTTATATTATCTAGCTCAAAAAGTTAGGAGGAAAGTGCTCCGTAAATCTTAAAACTTTTTAGAAATAAAAATGCATTGCAGGGAAAAAAAAAAATATTTTAAGTGAATTATTAGCAACTATTTGATGAGAAATAGAACAACAAATTAAATCTCTTCTGAGTATTGTTTTCTAACTGCTGCACAATTTTCTTTCTTTTTATTATTTTTTATTTATTTATTTATTTTTTATTTAATAGCCTTTTATTTACAGGATATATACATGGGTAACTTTACAGCATTAACAATTGCCAAACCTCTTGTTCCAATTTTTCACCTCTTACCCCCCCCCACCCCCTCCCCTAGATGGCAGGATGACCAGTAGATGTTAAATATTAAAATATAAATTAGATACACAATAAGTATACCTGACCAAAACGTTATTTGGCTGTAGAAAAAGAATCAGACTCTGAAATATTGTACAATTAGCTTGTGAAGGAAATCAAAGATGCAGGTGTGCATAAATATAGGGATTGGGAATTCAATGTAATGGTTTTTAGTCATCTCCCAGAGTTCTTTTTCTGGACATAGCTAGTTCAGTTCATTACTGCTCCATTAGAAATGATTTGGTTGATCTCGTTGCTGAGGATGGCCTGATCCATCAGAACTGGTCATCATATAGTATTGTTGTTGAAGTATATAATGATCTCCTGGTCCTGCTCATTTCACTCAGCATCAGTTCATGTAAGTCTCTCCAGGCCTTTCTGAAATTATCCTGTTGGTCATTTCTTACAAAATAGTAATATTCCATAATTTTCATATACCACAATTTATTCAGCCATTCTCCAACTGATGGACATCCATTCAGTTTCCAGTTTTTAGCCACTACAAAAAGGGCTGCCACAAACATTCGTGCTGCACAATTTTCAATAAAGATTAAATAAAATAAGATGGGGGGAAAATGGCATCTTTGTATATTTTCCCTTTGTGTGACAAAATTGAAAATATTTGCTGAGGCTGGAATATATTCTAACAAAAAATGTGTATGTTTTTCAATTATCCTCACCTTGTTGCTTCATCCAGTAAAAGAATTTTGGGATCCTGAAGAAAGGAAATATTTAATTAGGAGATAGGTACAATGCCAAACAATACATATAATATGGTATCACATAATTCTATTAAAAAACTGGAATATTTATTAAAAACTCTCACTTTCCTTTCTGATAAGAATTAATAAGAACTCAGTGTTTCATAGACTTAAAAATATAAATTACCTAGAAAGAACTACCTATTTGACAATAAAACCTGGGCAAACCAGAAAGCTATATAGCAGAAATTAAATTTAGACTAATATACTATTCTGAACAATAAATTTTAAATGTCTACATGATCTGATTAAAGATAACAAAAAAATAAAAGAAATAAAATCATACATATTTCTGTTTATCTCAGTTTCCTTATCTATAAAATGGGAATAATAATACTTACCTCCCAAGGTGGTTGTGAGGGTCAAATTAAATAATAATTGTAAGGCACTGTGGCACACAGTGAATGCTATATAAAAGTTAGCTATTATTATTTTATAAATGCTAATCCCTATTACCATTACAGTTACTACCATCACCACTATTAATGATTCTCTGACAAGAACCTTCAAAGTATTCTATATGTTTACCTTTTATCTTCACACCCATATTCTAAACTGTAAAACCTCTGAATTTATAGCTCCCCCTAATTATGCAGAACAGCAAAATGGTTTCAGGCTTACCTTCAGCAGAGCACGAGCAATTGCAATACGTTGTTTCTGTCCACCTGATGATGAAAATTGTTTTTATAAAATTAACCTTTAAATTTAAAAATTTTTCTTGCTCATCATAAATTAACAGCAATTTTGACCAAGTGGCAATTGAATAGTATTGCATGGGGACGTGACTTTTTCTGAACGGAAGGAGAAAAAGGATAATTCGCACATGCATATGTGTGCGCGCGCGCATGTATGTGTGTTTCTGAATACCTATCTACCCTATCATACTTTCCCTTCTCATTCTGTCCTAGTCTCTCTAAAAAGGTCAGAAGGTTCACAGGAGGTAGGAAACCAAACAAAAAACTACAAAATATTTCATTTCACAAGTTTTGTAGTGGAAAGAGTTTTAGGTTTAGAATTATGGAACTTGAATTAAAATTCAGTCTATTGCTACTTATGTGACTTTAGGAAATCAAATTATTTGGGTATAAGTTTCTATTTAAAAAATAAACAAAATAAGCTGGACTATATCATCTTTAAGACTTCTTTCAGCTCTAAATCCTACTAATTTCTTTCTTTCTCCTAAAATGGCTTAAAGCAAGAAAGCATGTTGGGGGAATGGGGAGGAGAGAGGGAGTTGGTGGAAACAGACAGAAAGCAGGACTGCTATCATCACCACCATTGTCATCCTACCCTTTCCTCATTCACCAGAAAGATCATAGGATCTCAAACTCAGAGTTGGCAGAAGACAAAGCACTAGTAGAATTAGTAATATAATAAATATGAAAGATATTTTAAAATGGTAAAGCAATATTTATATGTGCTCTTCAGGACCTCATTTGAGGTTTTCTTGACAAGGATTCTGAAGTAGTTTGCCATTTCCTTCTTCAGCTCATTTCACATATGGGGAACTGAGGTAAACACTGTTAAGTGATCTCCCTGGATCACAGTTAATAAGTTTCTGAAGCTAAATTGAACTTGGGTACTTTTTGACACCTGGCCTAGCATTCCATCCACTGTACTACCTTATACTAATACTACCATTATTCACATATAAAGTATTTAATGTTATTATTATTAGCAATTAAGAATGAAGATCCCCAACCTTATTATGGATACCTTAACATTAATTGATGATACTACAAACTTTCTGAACCATTATATATTGAGTTTTTTTTCCCCCAAAGATGATATATTGTCAAGTAGTAGACAACTACAAGCCTTCTGATAACATGGGAGGAACATTGGACCTTAACATCTGTCCTACCAAAAAAAAATACACACACACACACATACACACACACACACACACACACACACACACACACACTGTACACCCCTAGCACAGATAACTGACCTGCCAGCATACTCAGAAGACTCTTGGGCCTTGCTAATTCCTTTACTATAAAAAACTCAAGGCTTTTTCACCCACCCTACTGTGAATATTCCTTTGTATATTATTTCTCCTGATTAAAATATGAACTTCTTTGAAGCTGGATCTTCTTGCCTTTCTATTTGCATCTTTAGCTCTTAGCATAGTACTGAATAAATGCTGAAAAAGCATTGAATAATTGCTTTTTTAAAAATTTACACAATCTACTGTATAAAGCAAAACAAAATAAATCCAGTCTCTCTTCCACACAACAGCTCTTTTGCAAATTCCCTCAACCCCGGTCTTCCTATAAGGATAAGCATTCCTAATTCCTTCAGCTATTTTATATATGAAATTTTCCATACCACATGTTATCTATGCTTAAAGTGTGGCATCCGGAACAGAACATAGTAGTCAGGCAGTTTAGCATGGACCAGGTACTATGCTAAGTGTTGGGGATATCAAGAAAGTCAAAAAACAATCCCTGCTCTTAGGGACCTCACAGTCTAATAGAGGAGACAACATGCAAATAACTAGGTGCAAACAAGATATAAACAGGACAAATCAGAGATAATCTCAGGGACACCACCAAGATTAAGCGGCATTAAGAAAGGCATTCTGCATAAGGTGCAACTTTAGCAGGAATTTGAAGGTAGTTAGAGAAGCCAGGAGGCAGATGAGAAGGAAGAGAATTTTAGTCCTGGGTGACTGCCAGTTAAAAATGCCCTCAGGCAAGAGATGGCATTTCCTGTGAGAGAAACAGCAAGGAGATGGGTATCAGTGGATTGCAGAATACTTAGAGGGGAATGAGGTATAAAACGACTGAAAAGGCAGGGTGCAATCAGATTAGGAAGGGTTCTGAAAGTCAGAGGGTTTTATAGTTGATCTAGGAGATGGCAGTATTCCAGAAGCGATCTGGCACAGAGTATGATGGACTTTCTTAATCTATCAAGCCACCAAACTCAGTGAAGTAACACAAAGTTCGGAGAAGGGAAAATGCTGGATGCCAATTTTGCTTTTGATTCACTGTGTCTATCACTTTGAGCACAGTACTGCGTTTTAGGCTTTTCTCAAATTTTTGTCCTCACAGACTGTGTCACATTACAAAATACTTTTATCTTGAATCATAGTAACTATTTATGGTTCCTTTTGGGTTATTTTTGTTTGCCTATTTTTATGCCTACAACACATTCTCAAGGAAGTTTTGAGCATACTATAAAAGAAGTATAGTGATTCAAACCTATTTGTCAATAGAAAATCTTACAAAAAAGTACAATAATTTAATAACAATTTTTTGCTTCAAAATTAAACAAAGTCATACCTGAAAGCAGAACACCCTTTTCCCCAACCACAGTATCGAAGCCTTGGGGAAAACTGTTGATGAAAGTAGCAGCATTAGCTATGTCAGCAACTTTCTGGATCTCTTCAGGAGTCACCAGGGAAGGGTTGTCTGCCCCATAAGCAATGTTTTCAGCAATTGAGCAAGAGAAGAGAATTGGCTCCTGCAGATTCAAACATATCATTTACTGCAGATACAGCATCAAGCTCCAAATGTCTCTGCTAAATATAATGAAGCCTACACTTTCAAGTGCCTGGTATGCAATATTAAGTTTCTCAGGATATGTGGCAAAGAGTAGGAGAGGCAATGGAAAAGTAACCGACAGGTCTCAGTGGAACCTTAAACTAGTTTCAGATACCTACTGATGATGGGAACCATATGTGTGTCAACACTCTCACTCATTTCTAGGTTCCACACTTATCAGAGCCAAGAATATCAGCAGAGAAGCAACGGAGGAACTGAGATTGCTGTGTCCCTTTTCTATACTCAGAAACATGGCTTTTGTACGACCTTCCTACATCACTGAGCCCTTCACTGTGCCATAATTTCCCCCTTCTAACAGTGGGGCATAAGTATTCCCAATTCCATGTAGTGGGTTTCAGGCAATGTGGCAAGTCACTTTGTCCCAAAGAGATTCAGTTTCTTCCTGTGTAAAACAGGCATGAGGGCAGCTAAGTAGCACCATAGTGCACAGAGCTCCAGGTCTGGACTCCTTATCTTCCTGAGCTCAAATCCAGCCTTAGACACTTACTATTGATCCTGGGCAAGGAACTTTAACTCAGTTTGCCTCAGTTTCTTCCTCTGCCAAATGAGCTAGAGAAGAAAATGGCAAACCATTCCAGTAACTTTGCCAAGAAAACTCCAAATGGAGTCACAAAGAACTGGACACAACTGAAAGAATTCAACAACAAAAAGAAACCAGAAATTGAAATGCTGTGTTTCAATTTATCTCAGAAAATTATTGAGAGGATCTAAGAAGAATCTATAAATAGATAAATGTGCTATATGAACATCAAGTATTATGCAAATGCTGTCATCTTATTGTACATAACCAAGGCATGGAAATTGCTAACCAAATTTAATTCATTAAAAATAGTACATGTATCTCAAATCTTGGCAGATTGTTATTTGAAACTAAGTGAGCTTAAGTATTTAAACTTTTGTTTGAAATATATCATCATTAGTCAGCATGGCATGTTCAGCTCTTATTAAAGAAAACTAAGTCAATTTCACAAAGGAACTATAAAATGTTTTTATTTTTTCTTCTTTCTACTTCATAGTTCTCCATAAATTCACCTAGCTCATTTTATTTGAGAAATCCCAATTTAAACTACAGTAGAGTGCTGCACTTGAAATCAGAAAAAATGTGCATTTGAATCCAGTTTCAGACACTTATTAACATGTGATTCCTAGGCAAATCATTTAATTTCTAGGCTCAGTTTCCCTCACCAGTAAAATCAGAATAACAATAGCACCTCCACAAGACTGTGGTAAGGTTCAAATAAGATAAGATATGTGAAGCATTTTGCCAACTTTACAATACTATGTAGATGTTAGCTATTATTATTATTGAGAGGAAACATGGTGTCAAATTCAATTAGAAGCAGGGCCACTAATCCATACAAAAGGATCCTTATGAGTCTCATATTGACTTAGTTTTAAAATGTAATGTTATCGGGTTAATATGGAAATACATCTTACATGACTTCACATATATAATCAATATCATATAGCTTGTTTTCTCAAGTGGTAGAGTAAGGGTGGAAAGAAGGAAAAGAATTTGGAACTTGAAATTTTAAAAAATGAGTATTTAAATGTTTTAAAATGTAATTGGGAAATATTCAACAAAATAAAATACATTTAGAAATTAACATAAAATGAGAATAAAGAAATAGAATGTTATCCACATTTTTTTTTTTAATTCTTTTTGTGAAGTATTTCCAAGTTACATTTTAGTCTAGTTCAGATCACACTGGCAATCTGCAGGACTTAAGTTTGACATCTCTGCTGTAGTGGATTTAGAGGAGGCCCTAGAGACAGAAAGTCCATGATTCAGATTTTGCCTCTGACTCATAAAGACTGTCTGGCCAAGTGCTCTAGTCACTTTCTAAGATCATAAGTTGGAAAGAAGGCACTGTTGGACATTGGCAGAGGAACTTTCCTTATCTGGGAACTCCCTAAATAATAAATGAAATCATAGATCTGGTCATTCTTTCTACTGATATTATTTGCTCTTTTCTCATATAATTTTACCAACAGCCTTTTCAGCAATAGGGAGCTAGCAGATCTTGAGCCATTATAACAATTTTAGTTTACTGACAATGTATTTCCAAAATTGCATATTTTTGATCCAAAGCAGAAGGAAATGATAGAAAAGTGGTCACAACTTGAAATATACAGACCTGACAATGATAATCCCTATCTCTAATAAGATCCTTTTTTTTTTTTTTTTTTGCTGAGGCAATCAGGATTAAGTGACTTGCCCAGGGTCACAAAGCTAGGCAGTATTAAGTGTCCAAGGGTAGATTTGAACTTCAGGTCCTCCTGACTTCAGGACTGGTGCTCTATCCACTGCACCAACTAGCTGTTCCTGAGGGTATCCATTTTCTTACAAATCTTTGAAGCATTTTATCTAGAATTTGATCTGGTGACAGAGAAAGCAAATAAAAAGCAAAACTTCTATTCTTTCCTTACATGAAGGTGGCAAGCTAGATAAAAACAAATGATAGCAAAAGAACATAAATGAAAGAATACACAGGAAAACTGGAACACACTGTCATTGCTCTCATACCTGACTCACTGTTCCAATCTTAGATCTCAGCCAGACCGGATTTAACTGACGGACGTCCCAACCATCAACAGTAATAGTTCCTTTTACAAAGTCAGGGAGAGACAAGGAAAAAAATGCATCAGAAATAACTGAAGAATTTCTTGATCCTACCGATCAATCCAAAATACATATAAGAAGAATTCTGTGGAAGAAATCTCAAACTCAAGGAGAAAGGCCAAAGTCATATTCTCTCTTGTCCTCACTTGGGATGATGTAAACTCTGGATTTAAACTTTTAATTAACTGGCAACTTTTCTATATTCCTCAGTTTACTTCTTTCTTGTGACACACAGAAAAAAACAACAACCCAAGGGCTGCACAAGACACTGTACCAGCTGTTCACAATAATGAGCCCAAATTTGTATTCATATTACATTATAGAAACATCATCTGATCACAGCTTTATTATTTAAAGGGACCATTGAGCCCAACCCTCTCAATTTCAGATAAGGAAAATGAGCCCAGGAAAGTTAAATGAATTTCCAAAGTTACACAGGTAGCTAGAGACAAAGCCAGGATGCAGATCCTAGCCCTCTTGATATTATTATATCACTATTCCACTATATCAAACTGTCTCAAACTATTTGTTTCTCTTTGACAAAGAATCCTTGAAGTCAAAAATCTGTGATGGTTCTATAATAAAAAAAAGTCTCATGTGGTGTCCAGTGAAGCCCATAGCAGCACAACTTGTCGGTCAGTGGATTTGGACACACCAGAAGTCAACTAAGACATTATTTACTTAAATAGCCACAAAATGTACAAACAGATTAGGTCAACTCTGATAGTGTTGGTACAAATTTACCTCCTCTCCTGCAGGAGCCATTGGACACCTTTCCTCATTTGTAGGGAAGAAATAAGTACAGAGAAAACTGAATTTCACAGTTTACCAATAGGGTTGAATCAGTACAGCTTTAAGTCAGAAAGCTCCAGTTTGATTGTTTTCTCAGTCTAAAATAAAAGCAACGGACAATTCCTAGTTGTGTGACCCTAAGCAAATCACTTAAGTCTGTTTTTCTCAGTTTTTCATCTATAAAATGAGCTGGAGAAGAAAATGGCAAATCCATCTAGTATCTTTGTAAGAAAACCCCAAATGGAGACACAAAGAGTTATCTACACAGAATTTTAGCAATGTGTCTGAGAACAGGACTCAAATACATTTTTCCATCTCTAATTTCAAAGGATAACAAGTGCAGTTCATGAAAACAATTTCCAGACTTTCAGATTGGTGACAAGGATTTTAAAATCATATTGTGATCCATGTGCAAAAGTAAGTAGAATTTTTAGGAGGAGGAAAGTGAGCTAAATACTCTCAACCTTAAAGTAAAATAGCCTATTATATTTTTTGCTCTTTCTCTCAATAATCTTTTTCTTCTTTTTTTTTTTTCTTGGTTGAGGCAATTGGGGTTAAATGACTTGCCCAGGCTCACACAGCCAGAAAGTGTTAAGTGTCTGAGACCAGATTTGAAGTCAGGTCCTCCTGACTTCAGGACTGGTGCTCTATCCACTGCACTATCTAGCTGCCCCCTTTCCCAATAATCTTACTTTGAAGTTGGATAGCATGCCTGCTGTACCTTGTTAAAATTTAGAGTATACCTTAAAAATAACTTCCTGTCCAAGTTATGATAGGTTTTACACTAAAGAAGGGTGTAGACATCTTTTTTTTTTTCTTTTTTTGACTGTGGCAATCGGGGTTAAGTGACTTGCCCAGGGTTACACAGCTAGGAAGTGTTAAGTGTCTGAGGTCAAATTTGAACTCAGGTCCACCTGACTTCAGGGCTGGTGCTCTATCCACTGTGCCATCTAGCTGCCCAAACATATCTTTTTTGATCTGGACCTGTGTTTTCACAGGTATAAAGAACTGTGAAATACTCTCTAGAATTGCATATTTGACATTACTCTACAGCTTTTCAGTCAGAGTTGTCTGGGGGCAAAGAAGCAAAATTTTTTCTCTGAATAGACTGAGGAACATTTTCCCATAATGGCTAAAATGTATTTCTGTTTACAGGTGAGGAGATGAAGGAGAGGGCCTGAAGAGGGTACTCGTTATATTGACAGAAACATATACTTATGTTTCTTCCCAGGCAGGAAGTTCAAGTGAAAAAAGCTCAGACCTCCCCAAGGGACAATGATGAGGCCAGATTTGCAAAGACAAAACAGCAGAGTACAGTGGGTACACTAATTATCAGCTCCAAAACTCGTTACCTGTATGACACTGTTCATTTAGGTCATGGAAGCTGCTAGGGCCTCTGTTATCCAGTCTATATCAAAAATAAGGGAAGTGGATTGGATGAGCACTATGCTTCCTAAGCCATTCAAAATGTGAGGATGCAAAATACAGAGAGCTATATTATGCCTCCTGGGGAATTCTTGCACAAGACTGCCACCAGATTGTTTGGGCATGTGCCACCTGGAGCTTGATTCAGATTTAGAGAGGACAGAGTCCTCAACTGAAGAGTAAGAAAAATGGGTTCCGATGCCTCCTGTGACATCATCTCTGTAATAACTAGAAAAGTCATTTAAGTTCTCTGTGCTTCATTTTCCCCCCTTTGTATATCAAGGAGACTGGAATCAGTGGCCTCTAAGGTCTAACCATATATGATCCTATGGATCTTCTAAAGTCTCTACATGTATTACTCACCAGAGAGAGGATCATACAGCCTTAATAAAAGTGATACCACTGTGGACTTCCCTGAACCACTTGGGCCAACCAGTGCTGTAATAGATCCAGATGGAATTGAAAGACTAAAATCTTGGAAAATCTTCATCTCTGGGCGAGCTGGATAAGCAAAACTGACTCCTTTGAACTCTAGAGCACCCTGGAAGTTTTTTTCATCTAATAAAATACCCTCTGAAAGAGAAAGCAAGATACAAATCATTTAAAAAGAAAATCCAGCTAGAGACAAAAGTCACATCTGCCAAAAAATTCTTGAACCAACTCCATCTTAGACACCAATAGAATACAATGTAAACCCACCATTAAAAGGGAGTACTGGCTTTCTCTCAAGGAGCTCCCAGAGGCGTCCTGCAGCACCTAGGCCTTTCATTAGCTCTGAATAGAAAGAACTCAGGCCTGGGGAGAAAAATAAAAAATACAAACTTAGAAATATAATATCAAGAAATAATGATTTCCCAGAAACTTCCAGGAACATCTACAAGTTTCAACCCAAAATTTCATGCCCATAACGATTTACAGTTCTCATCCTATAATCCCATTTGCTTTTCAGAGAAGCTCTTTTTAAAGTTGTCATCAAGACATAAAAGAAAAGCTGCCCCAAAATCTAATTGCATTTGTGTGCATGTGTCTGTGATATGTATATTAATCCTGCACTTCTTATGAGAAGAGCTCATTTTACAACTGAGGAAATAGAAAAAAATTTTTTTTGCTTTTCTCATAGTTAAAAAATATGTAACATTTCCCAATATGCTTAAAAAGAAAATCAAGAAACCATTACGATCTCACTTCCATAGAGTAAGAACTAAAAGTGGGAGAAAAAAAAGGGGGGGACCATGTCATGAAGGTAAAAAGTCTCAGAGTAAAAAAGCTCAGAGTTCAAGTTAGGGGTAACTCTGGGTCAACTAGGGGGCCTCTGAAATTTTCAGGGGAGTTGCAAAACCTTTTTCATAATTTAATTTCAAATACAGTAAGTACAGATTGCTTTAACAAAAGCTCTCTGGGGAGACCGCAATAATATATTTTTAAAGAGTTTAACATAAAAAATGTTGAGAATCATTATACCGATGGAATTTACAAGTCTGTTTTATCCTGCTCAAAAAAAAAAAAAAGCCATTTTAAAAGAATAAATCTCAAAGCAACCTCTTCAGGAATTATCTTCCAAACATCATATAATTAGTGTTCAATTAAAAAAACAAAACAAAACACTAGAGGTCAGTGTTAACTAAGAAAACAAACATTTTACAATCTCCTTCAATAAAAGTATATTCTAATAAAAGGATATTTAAGCAAGACATAATAGACACAATCTAGTAAGCCTTAAGTAGGTCACTCTGTGAAAGCATTGATACATAAACATATTGTCCTTCATAGAATATTACTAACCTATTGTTAGCAGGATGTATGCTTGGGCTTATCTTTCCAACATGTGTATTTAGCTTTAAGCAATAATATTACTAGATTAGAAGTTTGGAGATCTGAGTGCAAGTCTTGGCTCTGCCACATGACATTTAAATATTCTTTCCATATGCATTTTTATGTACATATAACTAAGTGGCAGAGTACTTGCAGTTGAGTATTGAGTTTAAATTCAGCCTCAGCCATTTACTAGTTGTTTGACTCTGGACAAGTTACTTAATCTGTCCTTCTTTTCTCATATGTAAAATTGGAATAATATGTCTTTCAGGGTATAGTGAAGATAAAAAAGAAATAATATTTGCAAAATATTTTGGAAACCTTAATGTAATGCCACCTTATCATTATTGTATCTAATATATTTTTATAATTTTTTTTAAAAGTTTATAAATTTATAATTTATATAATAAATATTTTTAAAAGCAATAATGTTTTAAAATTTAAGCTCCAATAGCAAATCATTATTTAAAGGGTTTTTGTTTTACAGGCTTACCACAGGATTTTCTTAATTAAATGTCAAGCTTCCTTAAAACATTTAAAATAAAATTTGCCAAAATTAAATGCTTATATTTTTCAAGGATTATTGATTGCATAAAAGGAGACACACTTGTCTAAGTAAGACAGGAACCTTTGAAGATAATCAGATTCACATTTTTTATTTCCTCACTTGAAGAAACTGAAGTTCCATAGCTAGTAAACTGAATCATCAGGTCTTTTGTGTTATTGTGCTTTCCTATCAAACACACCCTCTTACCAAATACTTCTTATGATAAAATCAAGCCAAACTGCTGTAGATCAACTCCTTTCTATGACCTCCCCAAACATTCCCTTCTTACCACATCTATAGATACCTTTTCTCCCCCATTACAATTTAAGCTCCTTGAGAGAAAGGAGTGTCTACTTTTTTGGTTCATGTCTCTAACACCTAGCACAACACACAATAAATATTTAATAATGGTTTTTTCATGCATTCATTTATGACAAGGATACACATTTATAATGCTAGCTGGCCATGAGCTGAAATGAAGACAAATGAAGACTGTATAGGGCAATATGTTCTAACTTTCTGGCCTACGAACTACCAATGAATTTGCTAGGCTAAAATCTACAGTCAATATCCGAGACAATATTTGATAACTCTATCCAACCCTCTGTCTATCTACACTCATCCTCATATCATCACATTTACATATGTATACTCACAATATTAAAACTGAGTGATAAGGGAGCTGTTTTCCAATCAAATGCTTCTTTTTCAGAAAATATATAAACAGAATAAGAAATAGAGGACGGAGTGGATTGAGGGTCTAGAATGCTAAATTTTTAAAAAATCATTAAATTTAACTAAAATAGTATCAGAAAACAAAAAAATATATACATTTTGGAATCTTGGTACAAAAGAAAGAAGACAAGTCAAGGATTAAGTTAAGGTTACACTTTACTGTAACTTAGCTGCAGTAAAAACATAATCAGTCAATCATTCAACAATTGTTTATGATTTCTTGGTAGATCTTCCCAAGGTTTGCTAGTAGGGAAGAAGGTGTCAATGATACAGGAAAGCATGGGCATTCAGAAGTACACAGAGGCATCTCTAGTGAGGTTGAGGGAGAAAAAGGTCAGGAATGGAAACTTCCTTGATTTTATAATTTGGCCTAGGACTAGTCCTGTCTACTTTCAGTTAGGTGGGATTGATAGGTAAATTTTTTTCAGATAGCTACAAAAACAATTCTGATAAGACAGAGCAAAGTAAAAGTTAGATGGAAAGAAGTGATGGTGACAGAATCACTGGTTTTTATTTCATGTATTATTAAGTTTTCCCTTCCAAATCTAGTATTTGAGGGTTGAATTTTTTTCTTATCTTTTTGATATTACTTACCACTAATGCTTATTCCAACCCAGAAAGCATACATTAGGAAGGAAGAGAGTTCACCTACTGTCATGTAGGCACTGCCCATCAGCAATCCACCTTTGTAGAGGACAGAAAGTACAATCAGATTCCCAGAAAATCCTGTCTGCCAAAGAAAAAATATATGAAAATCAAGTCAAAACAAATGAATAATGACACCTTGAAGAATTCTGATTAGTCAACAACTATGAACCAAAAAAAAACCCCAAACAAAAACAAAAACAAAAAACTTTTCTCAAATGCTTCCTACAAGTAAATATTACTTCAAGAAGTAATCTTATCATCATCAAAATAAGAAGATAAGACTTAATTTGGTGGAAAGAACAAAAAACAAAAACCAAACTCTAATACTGAGTTTGGCCTTGGAATAGAATAGAGAAAACATATTCCTTTCCCTTCTTTACAGAGGTAGACTAGCAAATATTAAATATTTTGTCAGATACGACTAACAGATTGGTTGGTTTCACTGAAATGCTTTTATTCATTATTTTTATTTTTTTGATACAAGGGATAATCTTTTAGGGGAAACTTGTTGCTTCAAATTGTCTATATATTTATATGTAAGAGTGTTTGTATATATATGTGTTGGAATCCTAGTGTTAACTCAACTTGGAACAAGGTGATAACTCAAGGGAGATATCATATCCCAGTGTTAACTCATTGGAATTGATACAATGCTTGTGTTCAATCCTTTAGAGAGCTCATATAAGCAAGAAGTATTTAAGTACTCATTGGAGTTCACACATTTGGGAGATTTCAGGATTTAGTATGAGATATCTGAATTCATACCTCCCTTAATCCCTCCCTCGGAGAGGAGGAGTCAACCTTTGGGAAATGATATATAAGAAACCGACAGAGGTTCAGTAGGGAGTTGGAGGTGCAACCAGATTCCCTTCATCTCATACCACTGTGGTGGCTGGGCTCCTGCACTTCCCCCACTGAGACCAAGCTGGTCTGAAAGGCTCTCCAGAAAGCTGTCCAGCCCCAGGCAAGGAGGTGCTGGCTGGAGGCTGAAGAAAGCCAAGGCTTCTAGAAGCAAGGGACAATCTGCAAGAGCTCTTGGAACCAAGCAGAGAGAGGCCTCTGAGCTAACCGGGCCCAAGGAAAGAGATAAGAAATAAAGATCTGAACTTTTATCACCTGGCTGCGTTTGGAGTAATTATTACTTTTAACTGAAACTAAGGCTGCCTCCAGAAAACCTCCCCAAGAAACCTGCTCCCAGAGAGAACCATCTTATATTTTAAAGAAGAAAAACACCACATATATGCATTTATATGTGTTTATACACAAATAAATGGAGTAAGGAAATACATATACACATATACACGTGCATTTATGTCATGGAGAAAATATCTATATGAATGATGGAAATATACATACACATACCATACATATATAGGGATGGGATGGCATGGGATGGGGGAGAGACACATCCTCACATCCATACATATGCGAGATTGGTGTGTGTGTGTGTGTGTGTGTATGTATGTATGTATTTGAACTCAGGTTTTCCTGATCCCAGGTCCAGTACTAAATCTATTGTGTCATCTAGCTACTATCTATTTCTGTGTGTGTGTGTGTGTGTGTGTGTGTAACTGGATGAGGACTAGACTTGTGCTTTCAATTTATTGGGAACTTCTGGTGAAGAATTTCCTCTTCCAGCACAGACTGGTACCTCCTTCTTAACATTAGACTCTTTAAAAGCTATCTAAATCACTGAGAGGTTTAGTTACCTGTCTAATAGTGAGGAAGGATAGGGTAAGGGTAGGGCTTGAATGATGACCTTACTGGCTGCAAAATCAGATGTCTACTCACTTTGCTCTCTCAGATATATATATATATATATATGCTTAATATTAACATTGAATAACACTAGTTTGGTTGATTTAATAAGTAATTCTTACCTGTCTTATATCTCTCTTATATATACTTCCTAGTTTCCATCTGCTTTTTTTTTCTTCTCAGTTAAAGAGTTTAAATATAAGCATCTTCAATCCTGCCATGGTATGAAATGATCTTGTGCCAAAAGGTTGCATATTTCTACAGTAATTCTAATGTGATACCATCTCTTTACATTCTCCAAAAAGTGATTTACTTACTGCTCCAAAGAAGCCTGCCCGAGCAAATGCCTCTTTCTTTGCTAATTGCATCACATGATCCACTTTGCTGGTGTATTTCTCTATTTCATTCAGTTCTTTTCCAAAAGCTCGGACAGTTCTTATATTTCCAATCCGTTCTTCAGCTAGCTGGGAGGAACAACAAATATTTTGCTAGGGTCATATTCCAATTGTTTCTAGGATTAAAATTATAGCATGATTTTGCTAATCTTTAAAGACAATTTTGAGTCCTAATTGTTTTTTGAATTAAAAGTGGGAGAGTGGGAGAGAAGGCATTAGGGATATCTTCACATCCAAGTGAAAAAGAAACAAAAATTATCAATGCACATCTATTAAACATTAAAAGAGAAATTTTCAAAAAATTGTTTCCAAAACATCATTAAATGTTATGCTAGAAGAAATTAAGAATCCCATAGTTGGAATTTACCTTAAGAACATTATCACAAAAGAGGAAAAAACTGTCTATAATATCATTATTTATAATTATGAAAAACTGATAACAATTTAAATGTTCAACAGCCTGGTATATACTGAAAAATCTGTGGCACAAACACATAATGGAATATTTTACAAAGTATTCAATAATGACAAATATTAGATATGGTTCAAAATACAGAAAGACTTACTATGAACTAACAGGAAATTTAAAAAGCAGACAACTCTCCCCTCTCCACACACAAATTCATATCCTCATTGGCTATGGCTACATGAAAGGAAAATATTATCCACTAGTAAAATGAGTAATTGGTCTAGAAGACCCCAAAGTTCTGTAGACGTAGGATCTTGTAAACTTAAGCAGGTTCAAGGGAAGAAGTGGGAGGAAGAAGCAATACACGGACAAAAACAATAGTTGGGGATATAAGAGAAGGAAAAACAGACAAGTTTTTAATAACTAATTTTATATGGAAGACCAGATTTAGAGCTGGATAGGAACTCTGAGGTCATACAGTGCAACTCCCTCATTTTTTAATAAAGATGAGAAAATTAAGTGAATTGCTCATTGTCACTCACATACATAGACCTGAGATCAACACTCTAAGCCTAGGACCCCAAATCTAGTCATGGTTTTTCCACCAGAAGAGAATTGCTTCCTATCTTTGGAGGAAGTTTAAATTATTTTTCAAAATAAGCAATTTAAATAATAAAATATAATGTTTGGCAAATAACTCCTTCCCTCTGACCTCCTCTTTAAAAAAAAAAAAGGAATGGAGATAATATAGCGAAGTGAGAGAAGTCCATATGATTTTTTTTTTTTTCAAGTTGAATCTATTTTCAGCAGTGAATAGCAAGTGATCTAAGAGATGAATAGGGCTCTATTAGAAAGGAAGATAAGATACTTGAAGAATGCAAGCATCACCTCTTGTCCTGTTGTCAAGTGACCATACATAACACCTTTACCCTGTAGCTACTAAAGTCATACACAGTCCTTATTTTCTAAAGCCTTATTCATAAGAACTAAAAAGGATAGAATAAAAACTTTACCTGTGTGGCTTGTGCAAGGGAATCTTGAGTCCTTTTGGTTAATTTTCGTAGGTATCGTCCATAAATTATAGCTAGGATAGATAAAGGAGGTACCACACCCAAAACAAATGCAGCCAGATTGGGAGAAACAAAAAACTGCAGAGATAGAAAAAGAGGAACAATTTACAGTTTTGAAGAAAGTAGTCACTGTGTTAAGAAATACCAGATCAATTTTTCTTTATTTAAAAAAAAAAAAAAAAAATGTTTTTGGGAAAAAAAAAACACCTTTTGCATCTTCTTTTTATTTTAAAAATGGAGGAATAAAAGCATTGTTATATAGTGATCCTAAGATACAGTTTGTGTTGATTTTGTTTATTGTTTTTTTCTTTATTACAAAGGAAGACCTGTGGAAAGGAATTAGAAGGAGTCTATTACTAAATAACTGATGTTTTTAAAAAAGGCTTCAGTAAAACTTTAAGTAAAATAAAAATAAAATACATTTTTGGCAGGATAAAGAAAAAAAAGCAAAAAATATCTGCTTTTTTTTGGTTATTTTCTTTTTCTCCAAAAATTCTATAAAGTAGCCTCAAGCAAATACACAATATCACATAATTAAAACCATATTCACAATGGAGCTTTCATTTCTAAGATATTTAAAATGCTTTTTATTCAATTTTCCTATCTAGGAAACCCATTTAGTAATAATAATAATAACTAACATTTATATAGTTTTTACTATGTGCCGGCCATCAGGCTAAGCACTTTGCAAATATCATTTCATCTGTTCCTCACAACAACCCTAGGAGATGGGTACTATTATTATTCCCTTTTGCAGATGAAGAAACTAAGGCAAACAGATTAAGTAACTTGCTCAGAGTCACATAGCTAAAAGGTATCTGAGACTAGATGCAACTCAATGCTTCTGACTCCAGACTCAGCACTCTGTGCGTTATGGTACCACTGAGTTGCTATTTTCCTGTGAATTTTGTTACAGTTTTATCTAATTTGATAATATTGCCCAATTGATACTTGTGGAAAGCAAGATAAAGTCAAGAAGCTAGATGATAGCAATTGGATGGATTTCAAAATAACTGACCACATAGACCCAAAAGGAAATTAATTATTAATAGTTTAGTTTCAGCTTTGAGTAGTGTCTTGGAAGACTTGCCCCCAGGATCTTTCCTTGGCTCCATATTGTTTAATGTTCATAGAATGTTAAGTCTCTTGCAGGAAGTAACTGTCCCACTTTTTTATTTTTTACCTCAGTGACTAACAGAGTACTTGCCACATAGCAGATAGTTAATAAATGCTTATTGATTTAATTGATCATGAATGGCTTGAATAAAGGTATAGAGGGTACACCTGTCAAATTTGAAGCAAAACTGGAAGGAAAAGCTACCATACTTATTTAGAGTCAACATCTAAAATGATGTTAGCAGGCTAGAACATTGGGCCAGGTCAAAGAAGATAGTTTGGGAATTTTTTTAGGGAGGAAAGGCAAAGGAAGGGAAATGAGGAAGGGGAGGCTATATGTGATTTTACTGTCATAGGGAACTTCTCTTAAGGGAATTCCGAATAGCAATGCAGATCAGCATCTGTGCTGAAACTTAAAATTCTTGCACAGTTTACTGGGGACACAGAGAGGTTATGTGATTGCCCTGGGTCACATAGCCAGTGAGGAACTTGAGAACCCAGATTTTTTTTTTTCAATTTTATACAATAGCTATTGTATCCAGTGAGGCACTTTTATATCATTAAGAAAAAATTCTTTTATTCCTATTTTAAAAATGTTTTTATTTTTATCAAAAGTCTCTTTATATCTAGTCATTTGAGTTGTTTTTCTTATAGGTATAATTTATTACATTTTTTTCCTCTTCTAAATATTAAACTATCCTTGGATTATAGGTATAAATCCTACTTGGTCATAATACTTTTTTGATATAGTATCAAATATATTGATTTGTCAATATTTTATCAATATTTTATTTTTAGCACATATTTGTGAAAACTTTATCGTGCTTTGAATTGATACTTATTAATGATCTTGGCTTGTAATTTTCTTTTTCTAGCTCATTCCTAGCAGGTTTGTGAAACAAAACTCCATTTTCATTAAAGAAAGAACCTAGTAGAATGCCCTCTTTATAGAAAGAAATAATTAAATGCAATAAAAAGATCACTTCAAAACTTTGAGAGTTTGGTAGATGCCAAAATGTTTATGGAATGGAATGGACTAAAATTAACCAGTCCTTCCTTCTTTAAGCTGCCAGGAAATTTGGTTTTGCCCTTGAAGGCTACCTACAGCTAAAAAAAAAAAAAAAAAAAAAAAGCTAGAAAGTCAAGCTTTAAAAAAATTTTTTTGAAAAATAATTTACTAATAAAAGATTATAATCATCATAAATATAAAATGTAGAATGAAAACTTTCCTGTAAGATGAAGGGAAAAAAGTGAAAAGAGAAAGTGAAGTATTGTATACTGTAAAAAGGGTATAAAATATGCAAAGTATGAAATGTTTAAAAAGTTTGCAACTCAGTTTCTAAATTTTCAGATAAGCTTCTCAATTCAAAAGTAATTAGATTAGCTCAGGAAAAGTCCACTACATAAATGATCTAATCTTTGACTTTCATTGAAACTCTCTTTTCACTAAGATAGTCTAATTTGTATTACATTGTAATTATTTGTCCATGTCCTATCTCTTCAGCTGAATCCTAAATTCTTTGAAAGCAAAGACTGACTGTCTTGTGTGATCTTTGTGAATATTCCCAGGAGTTTAGCATTTAAATAATCATTTATATGGAATTGTACTGGAATTGGAGAGTTATAGACAGACAATATACTACCAATTTTTTTTCCTATGGGAAAAAAGAAAGAAAAGTGAAATTGTCACCATGTTACAAAATAGCAATGAAATGCTCCAAGGCTTTTGACTCTCAGTGAGATTAAGCTAACATTTGCCACTATGTGAAATGTTCCTTACCTTATTGCCCTTAAACCCTGGGTGCAGAGTCCTGGAAAATCCAATGTGCAGGGCATATGCCTGACCTCTTAGTCTTTTGAAGAAGAAAGAGCTGTATTTTCAGAAGAATTCAGGATTTAGAACTCCTTGAGAAAGAAAGACCTAGCAACTGAAGAAAATATGTAGTGGCAGTCTATCATGAGAACTTGGTTCTACCTGCAGTTTCCTGTGTAAAGAGTCTCAAGTTAGAACTATGGGCTAAATGCACACTTTCAAGATTTATCAGAAAGTCTTCAGTGAAACCTCTGGCCCAATAGGAGCCCTGGCCCTGAATGTACTATATGTGATTTCAAAAACATACCATCATTCCAATACCAACTGAGGCCTGAGCTCCAGCCCTTAGCCCATCGGAGAGATTTTCAGTTAAGGAGCGCCCCAAAAGTGCTGTATCTGAGGACAGGCGGTTGATCAGCTCTCCTGTCCGGGTCTTGTCAAAAAAGGCAACCTCTTGCTTTAGAACAGAGGAGAATAAATTTCCTCTCAATCTATTCACAATGCGCTGGCCTATTAAAAAAAAAGGGGGGGGGGTAGGGAACAGAAACATATCAGATACAACTATCATTCTCCCACTAAGATGTCCAATAACCAACTAATAATGAGCCTAAATTCATTGTGGTATTCAACTTGCCATGACAAAATCTGGAAGAGCAAGTTTTACTTGTTCATATGGTAAAAGAAAAATATCCCAATGTGCTAATCATCCTTGAAGCAGTATGACATAGAAAATAGAGTGTCCAAAGTAGACTCAAAAGTCCTGGGCTGCAGTCCACATTTATTACTGGCTGGCTGACCAAGAGCAAATTATAATCTCTTAGATTCCTAAGCAATTCTCTGAACTTATAAATTGGAGAAGAGTGATAGATATGCACTCATAGTAGTAACTGTTTCATCAGAGTTCTCTATATCAGGAAAATTACAGATCTAGAGCAAAAAACCAAAACAATTTAAAAAAAACTTGCTAAGTCATTGGAAATGAATATTGTTTTTCTTTTAATCACAATACAGTCTATGGAAGCTAAAAGAGGGCTATACTGCTTAAATATAAAATGAACTAATAAAGTTTTTATTCTGATTTGTGGGGCAGAATTACACATATAATTTTATAGCTGGAAAGAATCTTTGGGATCATTAGAACAATTCATTAAATCCTTACTTCGGTATCTTAGACAAAGTTGTCCAATCTATGCTTAAATACCTCCAGCAAAAGGAAATGTATCACACCTTCTCTATTTCATTTTGGGAATAGCTCTAAAAAACTCTAAGAAGCAGATGCTTTTCCTTAGAATGAGCTGAAACCTATTCATTGATAGAGATTATGAACTTGGAATTGAGAAGATCTGAGTTCATTTCCCATCTTAGACACTTCTAGGTGTGTATAACCATGGACAAGTACTGAACCTCCATTAGTCTACATTTTTTTCATCTTGAATAATATCATCCCTTCCCTCCTAAGACTATTAAGATGACTAAATAAAATAACAAACATTACTTGTAAATCTTAAAATGCTATCTAAATGCTTACTATTACTATTGTCCTGTCTTCCAGGTCCAGACAAAATAAATATAATTCTTCTTTTGTTTGACAACCTTCAAATATTTAAAGAAAGTGATCCTGCTTCCAGCATTCTTCTTGAGGCTAAATACCTTCAAGATTTGTTTGTTTGTTGTTGTTGTTGTTGTTGTTTTTAAACTGGGCATTACATGTAAATAGTTTTGATTTTTCTCAACATTCTAATTTGGTGATGGCGGGATATGTATGTGTAGGGGTGAGGGGGTGAGGCTTGGGGTGGAAGTTTGGAGGGGGGAAGGGTCATGGTGAATTCCAGCTTGTCAGTGCCTCTTCTAAAGTAGGGCACCTAAAACTGAACCAAAAACCAGAGGTGATCTGACAGGGGCTAAGTACAATAGAACTGGCACTCATTCAGGACACTATATTTCTTTTGAAGTTTCATATCAGCAGGGCCTTCTCGCTTCAAGCCCAAACTGGATCTTTTCAGTTATTTCCCGCTTTTTTTTCCCCACTAAGAAAAGGAGGAAGGAAGAAGAGAAGAAAGGAAGGAGGGAGAAAAGGAATTAGGGTGGGAAAGAAGGGAGGGAAGAAGAAAAGAGCATCATTAAAGCACTGAAAGATGAATAATAGGAAACACATAAGCAGGACAGCTTTGAAAGTTCCACGTTGAATTTGTTATATATTTTTTAAAAGAAAAGCAAGGTGCATATAATAAAGACTCATAATTTTATGTAGGGCCATCTTTTTTATGTTCTACTCTCTATGTGGAAATTTTTATATTATTTTGTGTCTCTTATATTTAGAGATTTTAAAAAAGACTTAAAAAACAAGGCTAAGTGTGTGTATTTGGGGTGGGGCAGCATTAGAAAGACTAGAAATACAAGGAAATAATGGTCATATAAGAAATAAAAATAAACATTAGTCAATACAATTAAATAAACAAAGACCAGTATTTATCCCTAATGTGCTTCATGTTCTAGGTTCTAAGAAATACTGATTAGAAAGCCATAGTCTGCAAAAGTAATAACAATAATAACTGCTAACATTTATATTGGCTTTGCAGTTAGTTATTTACACGATCTCATTTGAGAATGTAGACCTTTTCTTATCTCCCCTAGTTGTTATCATTCCTTTCTTCTTTAGGGGCAGAAAATGTTACTCTTTTGTCTTTGTATCCCAGGTAACTGGCAGAATACCTCATAAAGTAAGAGTATAAAATAATTGTTGAACTGAATTAAATCTTCACAACAGCCTAGTGAGACAGGTAGAACAACTATAACTCCCTTGATTTCACAGGGAAAAGGAAAACTGATGCTCAGATTAAGTAATCTGGCTAAGGTCACACAGGTAATAAGTAGAAAAGCTGGACTTAAACCCGAGACTTTTGCTCTGTTTCTAACTCAGAGCCCAGTCTCTTCCACTAAGCCAACCTTGCCAAAGTCTAGGTGAAGTGTGAAGGCCAAAACAAAGCCAACGATATTCAAGAGAAACATGGCTTTGGGGCTAGTTTGTGTTACCTGAAGTCTGCATGAGGTAGACACGAACCGAGTTAGCAGCAGCACCACACAAAAACACTCCACTCAGAAGGATGCAGAGGTGAGTTAGGTTGTTTACATAGTCCCCAGTAGGGTTTGTATAAATGACATCGATAATCTTTCCCAGGAAAAAAGGAGCCGACATGGTAACGACGCTGGACACTGTAAGGAATCCCACTGCAGCTAAAAAGAGGAAAAACAGAAACCCATCAGTGTCAGCAGCAAATTAGTTAAGAACACTGGCTTCTCTGCCCAGTTTTAGAAGTGAATATCAACTTTATGGACTGTCTTTATCCAGCAGAGACTCAGACTATAGTATTCAGGTGAGCAAGGCTGTACAGCACCTCTTATCTGTCTTCCCCCTCCTCCACAATTACTAGCTCATTTCCTAGATGAGTTTTCTGATGTGAACATTCTCATTAGAAAATGGTAAAAAGTGGGAATAAAACAAAAGTATTTTTTTATTATAATAACTTTTTATTGACAGATATAATAACTTTTTATTACTCATGCCAGGGTAATTTTTTACAACATTATCCCTTGCACTCACTTCTGTTCCAATTTTTCCCCTCTCTCCCTCTACCCCCTCCCCTAGATGGCAAGCAGTCCTATATATGTTAAATATGTCGCAATATATTCTAGATACAATATATGTGTGCAGAACTGAACAGTTCTCTTGTTGCACAGGGAGAATTGGATTCAGAAGGTAGAAATAACCCAGGAAGAAAAACAAAAATGCAAACAGTTTACATTCATTTCCTAGTGTTCTTTCTTTGGGTGTAGCTGCTTCTGTCCATCATTGATCAATTGAAACCAAAACAAAAGTATTTTACAGCTGCTCTTTTCATAATAGCTAAGAACTGGAGACTATAGGAATACTCATTAATTGGGGAATGGTGGTCTATATTCTCTGCTTTCATCTACTTCTCAACTCCTTTGCAATGTGGCTTTAGACCTCATCACTCAACTGAAACTGCTGCCATCTCATCCACATATCCATTAAGCTGCCAAATCTTACCATTTCCACAACATTTCTCTTCATATCTTGTCATCATTCACACAACCATCCCCTTTATTTCAGTTCCTCAGCATCTCTCCCCCAAACTACTGCAGGCTTCCTAAATGGTCTTCTTACCTCAGCTCATCCTTCAAACCACTGCCAAAGTAATTTTCCTTAAGTGTAGATCAGGCCACCTGAATCCCCCTATTCAACTTCACTTTCCTCTAAAATAAAAATTTCTCGTTTATCTTTTTAAGTTCCTCACAACCTGGTCCCAATATATCTTTCTAATCTCACTGGATATAAACCCCTTATCTGTCCAAGACTTGCAATCTATTATACAAACTGAATGTAGAGATTGCTTCATTCTTTGTCCTTGTAGTCCTAACACCTAGCACAGTGCCTGACATATACATAATAGACATTTTATAAATGTTTATTGATTGCTGATTGGAAGAAACCAAGAAAAATTTGCAATTAAAACTTTATTTAAGGAACCCACTTTACTTTGGATAATAATGATGGCTAATGGGGAAAAGTTGCTCTGATTAAAGATAGAGGCAACCTAAGAGTCTCAATGAAGACACAGTGAAAAAGATAAATTTAACAAGTATCATAGCACACTTTACTGAGCAGAGAAAGAAACTGAGATTTTGTGAGGGAAGAGACCAAAGTGATATTTAAGTTACAAACTTGAATAACTCTTAATGGCCCATGAAAACCAATGCACTGGAAAGTTTTGATTAAGCAATTAAATTTAAATAAATAGTGGAAACTTCACTTGTGATAAAGGACCACCTGATCTTGAGAGACAGTATGGCAAAAGAAGTAGAGGGCTGGCCTGGGAGACAGTATGACGTGGATCCCAGTCCCACCTTTTCACAAACTAGCTTATGCAACCAGGCAAGTCCTGAATGCCATTAAATTATAAATTGCTTAAACTGGGAAAATATTTTTACAGTCAAAGGTTCTGATAAAGGCCTCATTTCCAAAATATATAGAGAATTAACTCTAATTTATAAAAAATCAAGCCATTCTCCAATTGAAAAATGGTCAAAGGATATGAACAGACAATTCTCAGATGAAGAAATTGAAACTATTTCTAGTCATATGAAAAGATGCTCCAAGTCATTATTAATCAGAGAAATGCAAATTAAGACAACTCTAAGATACCACTACACACCTGTCAGATTGGCTAAGATGACAGGAAAAAATAATGATGATTGTTGGAGGGGATGCGGGAAAACTGGGACATTGATGCATTGTTGGTGGAGTTGTGAACGAATCCAACCATTTTGGAGAGTAGTTTGGAACTATGCTCAAAAAGTTATCAAACTGTGCATACCCTTTGATCCAGCAGTGTTACTACTGGGATTATATCCCAAAGAGATTATAAAGAAGGGAAAGGGACCTGTATGTGCACGAATGTTTGTGGCAGCCCTTTTTGTAGTGGCTAGAAACTGGAAACTGAATGGATGTCCATCAGTTGGAGAATGGCTGAATAAATTGTGGTATATGAAAATTATGGAATATTACTGTTCTGTAAGAAATGACCAACAGGATGATTTCAGAAAGGCCTGGAGAGACTTACACGAACTGATGCTGAGTGAAATGAGCAGGACCAGGAGATCATTATATACTTCAACAACAATACTAGATGATGACCAGTTCTGATGGATCAGGCCATCCTCAGCAACGAGATCAACCAAATCATTTCTAATGGAGCAGTAATGAACTGAACTAGCTATACCCAGAAAAAGAACTCTGGGAGATGACTAAAAACCATTACATTGAATTCCCAATCCCTATATTTATGCACACCTGCATTTTTGATTTCCTTCACAAGCTAATTGTACAATAATTCAGAGTCTAATTCTTTTTGTACAGCAAAATAATGTTTTGGTCATGTATACTTATTATGTATCTAAGTTATATTTTAATATATTTAACATCTACTGGTCATCCTGCCATTTAGGGGAGGGGGTGGGGGGGTAAGAGGTGAAAAATTGGAACAAGAGGTTTGGCAATTGTTAATGCTGTAAAGTTACCCATGTATATATCCTGTAAATAAAAGGCTATTAAATTTAAAAAAAAAAAATTATAAATTGCTAATCTGTACCAGTGATGAATTCCCTATACCAATGAAATTATAGGTCTGTGTTCCCCCAAAATGACAAATCTTCTTTGCAGCCAAACATCCAAAATGTCATACACAATGCCTTGCATGGGAGAAGAATTTAGGAGCTACAATGAACAGATGTTAACTTCAGGGCAAAGGAACACCATGAACACAGATTCAAGTGAACCAAAAGCTTTAATAAGTTTAAAAGATTTTCAGGAAATCCTATATATCTAATAGTATAAATAAACACACAGCTGTTTATCACAATGTAAACAGTACAATGAGAAGATAACATTACCAGCCCCACCCCCTTCCCTCCCACCCCCAAAATCTGGGAGAGCCAAGAGACAGAATGACTAACCACACAAATATTATTTCAATGGCTAAATTCCAATTCTGACACAAAACTCCTCTAAGGACTTTCATATAAGATTGGCAAACATTTTGTGAGCAATAATTATTCCTAACCTCTTCCAATTTGTGTTGTGACTTGCTAATATTTCAATTTAAGGTTCCACATTAATATAATCATCATAGATTAAATACAAATCATATGGCCAAATATGTACCAAATGGTTATTTAATAAAGATATCCAAAAATCCAAACTTCTGGAAAAATCTGAACCACTGCCTTGAACCCTAAATATACCAAGGGGACTGAGTCCTGGCCCTATGCTCTCAGGCATAGCTTTTTACTCCACTTGAATGAGAAATTATTTGACTCATGAAATTTGAATCAGAGAGGATAGTGGCCTAAATACTCAGTGATCAGAACCATGGTCCCGTGGATGTTGTAGAACCAGATACAAAGTCCATTTCAAGCCCCATTCCAGAGCTTGGAGTACTGTCTCCAAATCCTAAGTTAATAATGATAATGATAATGGAGACTCTAATTCAGTGTTCTGAACAGAACAGTACCACCACCAACAACAACAATAAAACCCCAAAATAATGCTTTCCTTGGTCCACAGGAGGAAAATAATAAATGCTTGCTACGTTGAATTAACAAATGGAGGGAGGAATAGTTTGATTAATTGAGGATCACCTCTTCTTGTGGAAATTTTCTAGGATACTTTGTTGCATTATTAGATACATCAAAACACCTAAATGTTTTTTTGAAGGATTTGGGATAATAATTATTATCATATTGTTTTCTAATCTATAAATACTTTATACACCTTATTTCATTTGATCATCACAACACTTGTGAGATAAATGCTGCAAGTATTATTCCCATTTTGAAGAGGACTCTTTGAGAGTCCTGAGGCTCTCAAAGTTGAGAGAGTCAAAGTAACTTGTTTACAAGTTATTGCTGAATTTGTCAAAGACAGGATTCAAAATCCTGATCTCCATCATTTTTTCATCCAACTTCCTCAAGATGGCAGTTATCAGCATAATTATGCATTAGTAGTGACACAGATGAAATAAGATACAGGAAATTGAATTGGATCGGTAAATCTTGGGACAATTCCTAGAAATTTTTTTTTTTATTAATTCAATATAGTAATGGATCTGTGAATTCCCCAATATGGCATTTTCCTTCATCTTCATATTATCTGCCTACAACTCAGTCATTGAGAGAGAGGGCCATCTGAGACTCATAAAAACCTAATTGATTTGCTGGTGGCCACACATCTGAATAATGTCCAAGAAGTATCTGAACCTTCCTGCCTCTAAATCCAGAGCTCCATCCACTATATTATGCTCTCTGTTCTTTCAATAATGTCTGATATTTGCTTATCAGCTTTTCTTGTATTCTGCTTCTTTTTTTCAAAAAGCAAATGCAAAGGAAAAAATTTACCAATTATTTTAGCTACTTTCCTATAAGTTCAAAGATGTCAGGATAGAAAGGACCTTATAAACAATCTTCTTTTGGAGGGGAAGTAATTGAGGTCTGGGGAAGTTAAATGATTGCCCATGGCCACATAGGTGGGTTAAGTGAAAGGTGTGAAATGAACTCAAGTTCTCTACCTCTAAAGCAAGTATTGTCAATATTTTCTGGGTCTAGGATCCCTTGTTTGGTGAAATCTATGAACTCCTCAGAAAAGTATTTTTAAATTAATAAAATAAAATACATAAGATTATAAAAGAAACCAATTATATTAAAATCCAGTTTTCAAAATATGTTATCATTTTAAATTTCATAGACACCAGGTTAAGAACTCTTGCCTGAAATCAAGATTTCTTAATCCAGCTCCTCTAGCTTTGGGATTTTTTTTTTTTTGTCTTGTTTTTTGTCACTTTATTCCTAGTACCTGGTGGCACAGGGTGGGTATTTAGTAAATACTTACTAAATTAATATGAATTGTTTTGCTCAAACCTCTCAGGTTCATTTAAGTTTGTAACTCAACTCTCTTTTCACCCTGAAGTTGTTAGATATTCTCAATAAAACCCCAATATTACCTAATCTTAGCTTAGCAACTTTTGCCCTAAAGTAATCATCATCCTTTTTTGATCTTTAAAGTGTGTTAAAATTCCTCTTACTTTGCTTTCCTGATATTTTTGCCAAAAGGGAAAGTAAAATATGAAGCTATGTTTCAGCCCTTTTCATAGTGGCTAGAATGGATGCCCATCAATTGGAGAATGGCTGAGTAAATTGTGGTATATCAATGTTATGGAATATTATTGTTCTATAAGAAATGACTAGCAGGATGAATACAGAGAGGCTTGGAGAGACTTACATGAACTGACGCTAAGGGAAATGAGCAGAAGAACCAGGAGAGCATTATACACTCCAACAACAATATTATATGAGGATTAATTCTGATGGAAGTGGCTCTCTTCAACAATGAGAGGACCCAAATCAGTTCCAATTGATCTGTAATGAATAGAACCAGCTACACCCAGCGAAAGAACATTGGGAATGAGTATGGACCACAACATAGCATTTCCACTCTTTCTGTTATTGTTTGCTTGCATTTTTGTTTTTCTTCTCAGGCTATTTTTACCTTCTTTCTAAATCTGATTTTTCTTGTGCAGCAAGATAACTGTATAAATATGTATACATATATTGTATTTAACATATACTTTAACATATTTAACATGTATGGGACTACCTGCCATCTAGGGGAGGGGGTGGAGGGAAGGAAAGGAAAAGTTGGAACAGAAATTTTTGCAAGAATCAGCGCTGAAAAATTACCCACGCATATGCTTTCTCAATAAAAAGCTATAATTTAAAAAAAAAAAAAAAAAAAAGGATCAACCATTCTGGAATTATACCCAAAAAATTATCAAACTGTGCATATCCTTTGATCCAGCAGTAATACTACTGGGCTTATATTCCAAAGAAATACTAAAGAAGGGAAAGGGAGCTGTATGTGCCAAAATGTTTGTGGCAGCCCTCTGTAGTGGCTAGAAACTGGAAACTGAATGAATGCCCACCAACTGGAGAATGGTTGGGTGAGTTGCAGTACATGAATGTTATGGAATATTATTGTTCTCTAAGAAATGACCAGCAGGATGATACAGAGAGGCTTGGAGAGACTTACATGAACTGATGCTGAGTGAAATGAGCAGAACTAGATCATTATACACTTCAACAATGATACTGTATGAGGATGTATTCTGATGGAAATGGATATCTTTGACAAAGAGAAGATCTAACTCAGTTCCAATTGATCAATGATGGGCAGAAGCAGCTACATCTAAAGAAGGAACACTGGGAAATGAGTGTAAACTATTTGTATTTTTGTTTTTCTTCCCAGGTTATCTTTACCTTCTGAATCCAATTCTCCCTGTGCAATAAGAGAACTGTTCGGTTCTGCACACACATATTGTATCCAGGATATACTATAACATATTTAACATGTATAAGACTGCTTGCCATCTAGGGGAGGGGTGGAGGGAGGGAAGGGAAAAGTCAGAACAGAAGTGAGTGCAAGGGATAATGTTGTAAAAATTTACCTATGCATATGTTCTGTCAATAAAAAGTTATAAAAAAAAATAGGATCATAAAAACTCTGGCTCATTTCAAGAACAAGGTCCCTGAGATGGCAATGGAAAGGCCATTGATGATCCACTGACTCCTCTCTTTGCTCTTTCCCTTCCTAATATGATATTGCTGGGGTCAATCAGTAAGTTCTTGGAACTTCACTAATACTTCCTTAGTTTTAACAAAACAACTTAAAAAGTGTTCAAAGAAGGCAAATAAGATTGAAATATAGTCCAAATAAAAGCCCGTACAACTTTTTATAAGGAACCTGAAAGGTATTCTAGCCCTCAAAAGATGCCTTAAATTAAAACAAGTGGCGTTAGATTTATTATTAATTGCCTGGAGGAGCCTGGGCGTGGAGGAAGGAAAACCCAAAAAGAAGAATCTTTTATAGCAGAACTAATGTTTACAGAGTACAAACATGATTGAAAAATGATTAAATTGAATATTTTCACACAAGTTATACAGTGTATGAGTTTTTTTTTTTTTTTTTTTTTTAATGTGGCTGAATGATTCAGCATTTGATGGTCCCTCCTATCAGTTAGATAACTAGAACATATGAGTAGCTCTTTCTTATCCCACTTGTCCCACCCTAGAGTTGAACAGCAAGCATCTGGAATTTAAGTCACCTTTTGGTTGATGAGATAAAGAACTATCAAGGAAAAAAAGCTACATACTTGCTATAAATTCTTATCCTAAAAGAAAAAAGTAGATAATGGTAGAAGTTAAGATTAGAAGACACTGAGCAGTTATTTCTTAGAATGACAATTAATTCTGAAAGCTATTTTTGGCACATGTTTATAAAAAATTCATATGATTGATTCTTTTTAAAAACTTTTCATACAAGTTTGTTTGAAGTTCAATTTTTGCAAACATCTTAACTGATTTGAAATAGCTGACACACTAAGGAAAAGGTCAAAAAGAAAAAAAAAGTCACTATTATAAATTAGATTTTATTTTTTCAAAAAGAATTTTATGAGTGCTTTATTTTCTGAAACACATATGTTTTATAAGTTTCATGGGCACAAATATAAAAACAACAACAACCATCATAAAATAATACAACTAATTTTTAACTCCAAACTTTGAAGGGTTGGTATGGAATTAATCATTACATAACTTAGTCTTTTAAAGATGGTAGTTCTCTTATAAGTAACTTTAACAATGACTATATGACTGATGAACCCGAGTTAGGTCTGAATCCTCAAGACCTTAATCAGTCTGAATGTATCCTATAATTCAATCAACTATTATGACTTTATGGAAATTCATCTTAATAATGCTGTGACATAAATGTAAAACTTAGCTTTCTTTTTCTCATGTTCTATTTACTTAATATATATTGCAGTATATCTTTTAAATGCAATTTTTTTATCTTGTTATTAAACTGTTCCTTTTAACTAACTCCAATAAATCTAAGCAAAATTTTAAAATTGCAAATATATAAGTACATAATCCAGCAAAACAAATTCCCAACTTAGCCACATATTATCTCTTTCTGCATTTTAATTCATTTTTTATTCCTTTGGACTTGAAATTTAATCAGTTCTAAAGTTTTTCAAAAATGCTTTTCTCTATAAAGTTATCATCATATGAATTGTATTCCTGGTTTTTCTCACTTTGCTCTGTGCTAGCTAACAAAAGTCTTCCTGGTTTCGTCTGAATTCACCCATTTCATAATTTTTTACTTCACAATGACATTATTTCCTTACTTTTATGTACCACTATTTGTTTTGCCATTCTCCAGTAGGACAGCCCTTTAGTTTCCAATATTTAATTACCACAAAAACTTATCACATTCTCTATGGAAAATCCAAATCCTTTTGTCCCTGACCTTATTTTTAGGAACACAAGTCATCAAATACATATATCAAAATATCAAACCATCTTACAGGAAAAGGAATTGCATGGGGCTTTTTGTTTAGATTTTGACAAATTGTATTTGTTAATGGTGAAAATATTCTAATATTCTATCAGATCTTTCAGTTTAAAACATGTCAAAGCAGAATGATAGCAGAATTTTAATTTAATTTAATTTTAATTTAAGACCGTCATTGGATTTATTTTATCAAAGTACCAGCATGGCTGAGTATAAATATATGCATTTGGGAGAGGAAAGGCAGATAAGGGTTAATATGATGACTTGATAGAAGAATTAATTTTTTTTTTAAAAAGAGAAAATTTAAAAAATCATTTTGTCCTTTGGTTACTAAAAATCGGCATAATTTTTCTGAGAGTATCCCTTATTAAAAATGTAGTACACATATTTAAAATGTTGTACTATATTTTCACTAAACTCAGATTTTATATTTTTAATTATCTAAATAGACAATAAGAACAAAGATAAAACAGTATATTTGTTTAACACTTTGTACTCGACAGTGTTTCCAAATACATTTGAGTCTCATAACACTATAGCTAAGACACGTATTACTGTTCCTTATTTAGGATGAGTAAAAGAAGACTGAGAAAGCTACTAAGCTTTCTAAATTCCTAGTAAAATACTTTTTTTGTGTGCTGTTTGTCTAGCCTATGGGTTCTTAATATGGACAGAGATCCCCTAAAAAGTTTGTCTAGATTTCAAAGGTTCCAAAAATGTAGATGGAAAAAAAAGTTACATCTGCATTTTCACTAACCACACCAGTCTGTCAAAAGGGTTCCATAGCCTAAAACTAAAAAAAAGGGTTAAGAACTCACCTTCCACACCTGTATTTTAATTAGAGTGGGGAATACCCAATGTGGAAACTTCAAAAATACCTTTAGGTAAGGCATCTAGAACTAATAGTCTCAGAATTGTATAGTGTGCAAGAAGTCATAGGAACACAGGTTTAGAATTAAAGTTCATCTAGTCCAACCACCTCATTTTGCAGATGAAGAAACTAAGGTCCAGAGATGCTAAATAACTTGTTTATCACCACAGAGATATCAGGGAAACTCCAAGCCAGAACAACATGCCTTGAGAGAAGAAACTGTCCCTTTTGGTTTCCCTAGTGCTTAGCACTGTGCTGTTGCACAGTAACCTCTTAATATATATATTGATTTGATGCTATCCAACTAAACACTAGTTATGTAAACAAAGGCAAATAAGTGTAGTGAGAACAATGGATTTTAAGTCTGAGGACCAAGGTTTGAATCACTTCTTATAGCTCTCATTTTCCTTATCTATATAATGAGGGGATTGAGGTTTGTCCCTCTCAGAATGAATATCCTATAACCCTATCAACCTATCTGAACTTGTTCTCCCATTTGCAAAATAGGTAATAAAAAATCCCATGTCTCAGGTTGGTTTTGAGGAAAAAGTTGGATACATAAATACTGGCGTATTAATAAAGGGGAAGGTAGGTAGCGCAATGGATTAAGTGGCAAGGCTGTAGTCAGGTAGAACTCTCTTCCTGAGATCAAATATGGCCTCAGACACTTAACTAGCTGTGTGACCCTGAACAAGTTACTTAACCCTGTTTGTATCAGTTTCCTCATCTATAAAATGAGCTGGAGAAAGAAATGGAAAACCACTCCAGTATTTACCAAGAAAATGCCAAATAGAGTTACAGAAGTCAGACAAAACAAAACGAAAAAATTGAATAACTATTTAATAAAAACACTAGGTTTGAAGAGAGAAGTCTTCCATACTCTTCTGCTCTTAAAAGATTCTCAACCAAATTGGGGAGTATCTAAAACCTTTCAAATAATTTAAAAGAAGGTGCTCTTAAGTTATAACTGACATCTTTTAAATTACCATTTTTCTTAGAAAGAGGGATGGCAACTAGACTTGTGATTTGTGGCTTAGGGAAATTCCAGGTTCTACAAATTCTACCATCAAAGCAGGTCAGCATTTCTCTGAACCTTAAGAATGTATATGACAATATGTTGTAGAGGCAGTCCTGGTTTTGAAGGGAGCTCTATCTGCTTGGCATAATTTCACATGATCCTAAATTAAGAGCTAGAAGGGACCTCAGAGATCATTTAATGCTCTAAACCTTCATTTAACAGAAATGAAAAATGAGCCCTAGAGAGATGAATAATGTGTCCAAGACCATATAGGGAATAAGTAGCAGAGTCAAGACTTGAAACCAAGTTTGATTATAGAGAACTAGCACCTTTTCTACTAAACCCTGCCTTATTCAGCAAGTGCTAGTGAGAAATTAATTCACAAAAATTTTCTTTTAATCATTTTAAATTATGATTTTTGGGAAAGCTATTAACACATACTTTGTTATTCATTTCTTTTAAGAAATTACTTATTTTTGCCCCAAACCAAAATCTGTAAGATTATAAATTGCAGATGAAATGATAGATGAAAGGAGTTTCTTCCCTGAAAGGTCCTACACTGAAGTCATAAGTTTGGAGAGGGGAAGAAAACCACATTTTTGGTTCTTTTTAGCGCTTCCAAGATTTAGCCCATTTCCTAAAGCTTTTTTGTTTCCAGATCCTTGACTCTAAATATATTAATTCCCCTGAAAAAAGTTTCAAGCTAATCCAAAGTGAAGCAAAAGAATTCAATTGATAGAAATGCTATTGAGTAAACAGAAAGTTGGAAGATTTTAATTTTCACCCCAAGAAAAAAGATTCATACATGATTCATGCATTTTCCTTGAGGAAATACCATAAAATGTATATAACAAAGACGTGTCTCTGTAGTTAAGGCTAATCAATGATTATTTGAAAGTTGGGTACTTTTCTCTTTTCATTATATAAAATCTTCTTTGGTAATCAAATTAGGTCCCATTGTTTCAATTACTATTTCTATAAAGATAATTCCCAGTTTCTTTCACACACATGCTCAAAATAAAACTTAATCTTTTTCTCTCAAATCTTCCCTTCCTCTGAACTTTCCTTTACTGAAGAAGAAAGTACTCATTTTCCCGGCTTCCCAGCTTCAGTGTCCTTCATCTTACTCATCTCATATAACCAAATTGTTTGCAGGTCTTATTGCTTCTACTTTTTCTTGTGTGTGTGTGTGTGTGTGTGTGTGTGTGTGTATATATATATACATATATATATATATATATATATATATCTCACAAAACCACCAATCTAATTCAAACTGTCATTGTCTACTTAGTCCTACTGCCTCAGATTTCTCCCCAATGGAGAGTTGCTAAAATTGACAAAATCGTAAAGGGCAGGTCTGATGACCACTTTGCTTTGCTTTTCTGTTTAAATAAAGTATAGTGGTTCCTATTGTTTCCAGAATCAAATATAATGTCTTTTCTTTAGCATTTCATGCTCTTCGAAACCTAACCCCTACCTGCCTTTCCAGACCCTAACTCATTATAACCCACATGCAGTTCTTCATACATGAGGATGTCCCATCTCCACGTCTTTCTATCAGCTATTCCTCCAGATCTATATAAAGGTCTTCCTCCTCACCTCCACCTCCTGACATCCCTGACTTCTTTTAAGACTCAAATCAAAAGCACCTTCTAGACTTCTCTGCCTCTACCCCCACATACTAAATTTAGGCTTTCTGTCATTGCATATCACACTCTTTATGTGTAGCTGCCCCCATTATTAACTAAGCTTTTTGGGGGCAGGGACTGTTTTCTGCCTTTCTCTGTATGCCTGCAGCTCAGCACCATGCTCAACACGGAGTCAATTCTTAGTAAATGCTTGATTGATTGAAAGTTCAACCCGTTTTGAAAAAGTAGTCAGGATCAACCAAGTTTCTAACTAAGTAATTCAGACGTACTGAGATGAAGATGCTCTACTTGCCTGTTCCTACAGACTATATGGGGATGTTTGTTGCACTGTGAAGAGCATGGTTTGGGGAGGGGGGAAAGCAGTCTAACTAATGTTAGGTAACTTCTTGTCCCCACAAGCTTGTGAAGCTCCAACTTTCACAGACAGTAATACAGAGTGGCCCTTACTTGAAGACACAGAACCAGAGGTGGCTGGAAGGGACTTAGAAAGAGACCCCAGAAATGCATCTCAGACCCCCTCCCCCTCTTTAAGATGAAGGACCCGAAGGCCAGACGTGGAATCTATTTGCATCATCACACAAGTACCAAGTGTCAGTGTCAGGATCCCGACCCAGTCCCGCTACGCCAAATGCAGCACACTTTTGTCGTTGAACCCCTCACTCAGAGGAGAAAACTGAAGCTCGGAACCGGGCAGTGGTTTTCCCCGGGACGTTGGAGCCGCGCTGGGATTGGAAATCACCCCGGTCCCCGAGCTCCAGATCTCGCGCTCCTCCTTCCTGCTCCATGCAAGAGACTTTTTTTAAGTGGGCAGGGGTGAGGGGGGCAGCGACGGTCACTCGATGGTCACTGTGGTCGGGGCCAGCACGGCCCACTCAGCGCGGCGACCCCAAGCACAAGCCCAGGGCCGCGACCGTGGGGGCTGGAAGTCAATTGGAGTCAGTGACGACGGTGGGGACAGAGCGGGGACGAGCCTACCTGTTAACCTCCAGCGTTCGGGATACGCCAAGCCCAGGAGCTTCCCGGCCTCCGAGCGGCCGACGGGCTGCGGGGGAGAGTTGTCGCGGACGCCGCCGCCGCCGCCGCCGCTTCCCGCCGCGACAGTCGCCGAGCCCTCGCCCCCGACCAGGGCAGCCGCGGCTCTCGGCGCTGGCCCGTCCCTCGCGCCGGTCGTCCTGCACCTGCGGCTGCCCGGGAGCGCGGCGCGGAGCCCCAGCAGCCGCGCGAGCCGCGCTGCCCGGCCCGGGGACGGCGGCGGCCCGGAGGCGGCGGCGGGAGCTCCGCTGCAGCAGCGCGGACGCCCCGGCAGCGGGCAGCGGGCCGCGGCCAGAGCCCACTGCGAGGAGCAGCCGCGAGCGCGCCGCAGCAGCAGCAGCAGCAGCGGCGGGGGGACGCCGCCGCCGCCACGGGCGGGGAAGCTAGCCATGGGGCCCGCCGAGCCCGGGAACCCCCGGGAATGCCGCGCGCGTCACCGGCGCTCCCGCCGCCCACTCCGTCGCTCCTGCTTTTCTGCCAAGGGCCGTTCCCCGCAGCCCAGGCTGGCCCCCGGGGCCCCGGGCCGCGCAGCAGGCTCGGAGCCCGTGCAAGGAGAGAGCGGCGGAGCAGCGGCCGGCCACTGAGCGCTCCCGGGCTTGGGGCTGGTGCGCCGCTCCTCCGGCCCCGCCCGCCGCCGTCGCCCGCCGTGTGGGCCCCAGATAACAAGGTTCCGAGTTTCTGCTATGTCATCCTCCCTTATCTGAGGCCGGGAGTCACTCCCTACAGCGAAGCCTTCTCAGGGGTCACCCGTCTCCTTCTCCCCCACCCTCCAAAGCCCACCTCGCAGACGATACCCGGCTCCCGTCCGTGCACTACTCGGGCCTGTGACCCAGCGTCCTTGGCCCCCAGCAGCCGAGCAATGGGCCCCCTCGCCCTCCGACTGCCCCCCGGCCTCCTTAACCTCGTGTCCCCGCTTAGGGCGCCTCATCCCCCACGTTCATCCCATCTCTTCTCCCCAACTTGGGAGTAACTTCTAACGCAGTCGGTTTCAACCGATAACCCCCGACATCCCCGTTTCGTGGGCCGGAACACGTGCTGGTCCGTGCGCTTCCCTCCGATCGCGTCTAGTCCCCTCGCGCCCTCTTCCCCATCCCCGGGGCTGAGGGCCCTTCAGGCCCTTCACCTACTCCCCCTCCCCCGAACCTAGGCCCTGTCAGCGAACGTGCCCGTAACAGCCGACACTTTGGGGCAGCCCTTTCCAGGTACCCGGCATCTTCCAGGTTCCCCGCTCCACCCCGACACAGTCCCTACAGCGTCCCCTGCTGTTTCCAACAGGGCTTCAGCCCTAGGTCAGACCGTCTATTCCACCCAGGCACCACCAGGGGGACAAAATTTAGGGCCCCGGGCCGGAGAGCAGAAAAGAAGCGCGGGGAAAGCTTGGGATTGAATTCTGCGGCTGCGCAGTACAAACTCTCGGGATCTTTTTCACTCTCATCACAAGCTTCATCACACTCCCGTGCAATCTGGAACCACGGGCGTGCCCTTTCTCACGCCGAAAGCCCAGAGCAATATGGACAGGCTCGATCAGACGATGCCAAGTCAAAGGATGAAGAGAAGTTGCTGCTAGGACTCGGGGAGGGGGAGCGCTGCCCTTAGGTTACGCCGCTGGACGGACAATGTCGTTTTCCCCTTAGTCAGCCCTGATTGATGCCGGGCGTTTAAAGTCCAGAACACCAGGCTAACGCCGGTGACCGTAGTAACAAACGCCTAACCTTTATGTAGCGTTTCACGTGTGTGACCACATGCACATTCTCTCATCTTACCCTCACGGGAACTCTGTGGGGCATAATGCAAGGAATCGTTATCCTGCTGTACCGGTATTGTTATCCCCATCTTAGAGACGGGAAAACTGAGGGTCGGAAACGGAACTCCGTGAAGTAGGCGCAGGCAGTATTCCCATTTTACAGATAAGCAAACCGAGACTTGGAAGGTCTAGGGGGCTTTTTCAGGCTCTCATTTCAGGCTGATAAAGTGACGGAGCTGAGAAGCAACCTCGGGTCTTCTGCTCGCAAATACACACTTCTTGATAGATATCACCTCTGCCTCCTGATCCTCCCTTCCCCATCTCCATCTAGTTTCCTAAAACAAAACAAAACAAAAAACAAACAAAACAAAACAAAAAACAAAACAAAACAAAATAAAACAAAACAAAACAAAACAAAAAACAAAGCAAAACAAAACAAAATAAAACAAAACAAAACAAAACAAAAAACAAAGCAAAACAAAATAAAACAAAACAAAACAAAACAAAAAACAAAGCAAAACAAAATGAAACAAAACAAATCAAAAAACAAAACAAAACAAAAAACAAAACAAAACACAAAACAAAAAAACGAAACAAAACAAAACACAAAATGAAACAAAACAAAAAACAAACAATACAAAACAAAACACACACACACACACAAAAACAAAACAAAACCCAGGCAGCCTATCACACTGTCTTTTTACCATCCCTTTTTCATTTTGTCACGTTTACATTGTTCTGCATTTTGAGGCAGAATAAGAATGACAGCAGCTAACTGGGATAATAAAGCTCTTTAAAGTTTATGAAGCTCTTTTACAAATATAATCTCATTTGATCCAGACAGCAACCTGGTGAGATGAGTCCTAGGGGTACTTTCACTATTAACGCATGAGGAAACAGAGGCTGAGAGTTTATATGGTTTGCTCAAGATCACACAGGATCTGTGTGCCGGAGGTAGGAGCCTAAATCCTGCTCCTTTCAAGATAGGAAAGCATAGCTATAGAAATCATGGTGGATGATTGTGAAGTCCCACCACAATTCTGCCAGATAGAAACCTGGTTTTAATATCCTGACTAATAACAGCGGGGTAACCTCTCTTACTGAGCCTCAGTTTCCTCATCTATAAAATAATGGTAAATAATCAAATGATATACTATTTGTAAAGTACCTGGTACTTTGAGCCTGGCTAGCTAATCTCGTTATTAATGCCAGCAGGAGTATCTACCTCAGAAGGGTGTTATGAAGATCAAATGAGACTTTATATAGAGTGCTTTGTAAAAGCTTGAATTGTGACTTGCCTCTATGGTTGGCTCTTCCTATTATGATTATTGTGACTTAAAAATCCAGCAATTCTTCTACACTGATTCCAGGAGAAATCCATTTATAAAGGCTGATTTAGGGGAAAGAGGGGGAGATGGGATGGAACCATCAAGGTTGAGAAGCAAATGGGATTGAATAGAAAGAGCCTGAAATTTGTACCTGAACTTGAATCAAAGATCTGTAGATTTCTAACTGGTTGAGCTTACACAAATCATGTCATCTCCTTAACCTCAGTTTTCTCATCTGTAAAATGGGCATGATAATTCTTGCACTAAAAAAACAAAAAACAACAACACTTGCCTTAGATTAAAAAAGACCTAAATACAAGACTTGTCTCTAACATTGCCCATAGATTGGCAAGTCACTTAAACTCCTGGTGTTCCAGAATAAGAAGGAAAGAAGGGTCTTTCTATACTGATGAAATAATAGATCTCAACCATCATTAATCATTACTTCTCAACATCATGCTTTCCCCAGGATAAACTCATCAACAAAAATCTCATCATCAGAGGTGACTGATTTCAGTTTTCAGCTTTGGTACTCAAAACTTCCTCAGTTCTTTCAGCTAATTATTCCCTCTAATTTGAGGGCAGACAAAAACAAAACAAAAACAAACTACAAACTAAAAATCTTCCCCCAAAGCCTCACTTGATAGAGGAGGGCTCAGAATTTTCCAGCCACTTCTCTGTTTCCTTCCCATCTGCTTCTTTGCCAAATCCACGAACTTCACGCCCCTAAGCTTTGTCCTTTCAGGTCTCCTCACTTTCAACTTCCTTTTGTGTATTGTCTTCCCCCAAATTTTAAGTACTCTAGTAACTGGGACTGTCTTTCTTCCCTTTATGTTATTTGAATACCCAGATCTTTGCATGGTGCCTGGAACTTAAGCGCTGAGTAAATGCTTTCTGACTACTGACACCACCAGACAGAAGAGTTGGCTTCCAACTAGTGGCTCTTTTGCTTTCCACACTCTTGCTAACAGGATACGATTCAAAAAATAGGAAAAGGGGAAGCTTCTAAAGCCCTTCCTTTTGTAGTGAGTGCAAGTGATTGCTGCTCCCCACGTGGAACAAGGGACTAGGCTGGGATATGTTTCCTTCCTTTAGCATTAACTTTGAAAGTTTCAACAGGCTTTGGATGGTCTGTGAGTGGGACAACAAATTTGCAGGTTCAGCAGCAGTGAGAGCAGAAGGAAAACATTGTCCTCAGAGAGAAAGCAAGCCCACTGGAAAAAAGATTCGATTGTATCCAGTAGAAGGGAAATGTAAATGACTAATTAACGAGCTTACAAAGAAATTGTGTACCTAAGAGGAGTGAATATTAGCTTTCCAACTGAAGTCGGTACTTTGATACTGATGTAATATCAATAAGTTATTGGATTCTATTCTAATCAATCTATGATTATTGCTTATTCGTAGTATCAACTTCATAAGAAAGCTGTGGGGCTCAAATGTTTCTCTGAATTCCTTATTTGTAATTTCATACAGCAAAATAATCTTCCACTTTTTTTTTTGTTTGTTTCTTTTTGGCCTGGATCTATAAATTTCATGTGTATAGTTTGCCACTGAGTGCTCAAAGTCACAAAGTCTATGGAATAAGAAGGACTTGAAGCTAGGTTTTCCATAAGCCAGCTCTCCAAAAGCTGTGCTAAGATGCTTCTCTTATATTTATAGATCATAATTTTTTGAGCCTCTACTCAATTTGTTTCTGGTTCTTTATGACTACAAAGAGTACTGCTGTGAATATTTTAGTATATATGAGAGCTTTACTTCTATCTTTTGACATTGTTAGGGTTATATGCCCAAAAGGGAGCTTGCTGGGGCCTTCTCTATCGTTCTCCTTTAATAAGACTTTGAGTAGAATCTTATGGGGCTAAGAAAATAATTCAGGTGTTTCACTTTTTGTGGCACTTCACTTCTCTTTAATTTTTATTAAACCTCTAAAAATTAGTCATTGTGAACTAAGTTGAAAGCAGTTTTCACTGATAAAATTTTATGCTCAAAAGCCCCCTCCCCACCAACATTATAAAAACAATAGTATAGACACAAGGAAGGCTCTTGCTTTGTAACTCAAAATTAAATGTCAGAGTCATCTTTAACTTTTTAAAAAATGTATTTTTATTCATATCTCTTGATTTTACACTACTTCCATTTCCAAATATTTTCCCCCTAACTCTCAGCAAATACTCTCTTGTGGTAAAAGTTGTAAAAGAGGGAAAAAAGCAGTGTAGCAAAACCAATCAACACATCAACTATCTGCCTTTATATTATTAATGCAACATTAAACTCATCTCTTCAAAAAGGGGAGAGAGGTACTTTTTTTTTTTCAGCTTTTTCAGGCCAGGCTTGATTATTATTACAGTTTTCATTTTGTTGTTTCTGATTCTTTCTATTTAGATTCTTTTCAAAAACAAATGCTATTGATATCTTTTTGTTTTACATCACCTACCTTTCCCAAAGTCCTCTCGTGCATTTACATTCTTATAAGAATGCATATTTTCTTGCTTCTGCTTCTTCCACTCTACATTATTTCACAGAAGCCTATGTGTAAATAGGAAGTATTAACAACATTCATAACTATGTATAACAACTTCTCTTAAGTCTTCAAATTTATTGTTTCTTAGAGCAAGATTCCATTTTTCCCACAAAATGTACTGAAAAGTAGAGAGAATACAAAATCCAATGATATTTCTTGATTTCTTGTCTTTTTCTTTTTTTTTTTTTTTGGCTGAGGCTTTTTGGCAGGGGTTAAATGACTTGCCCAGGGTCACACAGCTAGGAAGTGTTAAGTATCTGAGACTAAATTTGAATTCAGGTCCTCCTGACTTCAGGGCTCATTCTCTATCCACTGCACCACCTAAGCTGCCCCTTTTCTTGCTTATTTTTGCCTGGACAAGCTAATCAACCATTTGCAAAATTCAGGCTTAATAACTCAATTCCAACATGTAATCTTTCATGCATTAAGATCATACAAGATTCCCTTAACTGACGCAACTGATGCAACCAAATTACTGTAATCGACAACCTTCCATTTTTTCCTCTTTTAAAAAAATATTAAACAATTATTTTTCAGCTCTGAATTCTCTTCTTTCTTCTGGCCCTTCCTCCATACATTGAGTAGGCAAGAAATATGACATTCATTATACATATGAACCCATGCAAAATATATTTTCACTCTGGCCATGTTATGGGGGGGGGGCAAGAAAAATAAAGGGAGCTGAAGAAAATATGCTTCAGTCTGTATTGAGTTCATCATCTCTCTCTCTCTCTCTGGAGATGGATAGCATTTTTGATCATGAATCCTTTGGGCTTGTGGTAGATCATTGTTTTTATTAGAGCAGGTAATTCTTTCATAAATATTGTCATTACAATATTGTTATTATTATGTATAATATTCTCCTAATATTTTTCACTTCACTTGCATCAGCCCATATAAGTCTTCCCAAATTTCTCTGATACTATCCCCGTTGTCATTTTTATTAGATTTTTAAGAAGGTAGTCTGGTCAATGGAGAGAAGGGGCTGTCTTCGAATCATGTGCAGATATCCTCTATCTACTTTCAGTCTAAGCAACCATGTGGAAATCTGAGGAGAGCCAGTCACCAGACTGATTTTAAGTCTGATTGGCTGTGGAGCCTTAAAAAACTCATGATTTGGGAGCTTCTGAGCTGGAACTTCATGCATATATAAAAAAGGAGTGATCCATCCATAGCTAAATATGCTTTTTTCTTTGTGGTTATGAGAAGGAAGGACAGTTTAAAGCCAGTAAGTTGAGGAAAGGGCAACTTCCCTATTTCTTATTTGACAATGACAGCTGTGACTACACAGTCACATATCTCCTTCTGTTTGTTCTTTCCTTTATTAAATGAACAAATATTTAGAAGTGAGCTTGTTAAGCCACTGAGCTTCTGGATTCTAGAGATCTAGAGATCCCATCAGGGTCCCATTGATAACTAGAGTTCGTAGTAGAATACACTGAAGTCATTTAGCCACTATAAGCCAGAAGCTGATCAAGAAGCAATCTTGTGAGAACTTGCAAGGTCTGAATAAATTGTAGGTAAGTAGCTGAACAACCTGGCCCAGCAGCAGATCAACTAATCCAAAAGAGAAATCATAGTTGTGAGGCTCCAGTCCTCATCGAGGAACAGCCTGTCCCAGCATCAACACCACACCTTTCAGCAAACTTTATGAGAACATCACAAGGGGAGAAAAGGACATGGAGGACCAAGGGTCAGAGGGTACTCATTTACCACCCCATGGTCTATATGCTTATATTCTTCACAACCATTACATATTAAATCTGGCATGTCCTTTTCCTTGTTTATGCAAAGGAAAAATGCACCTCTAGATTCCTAGATTGAGAGGAACTGTTCTCAGAATATTTTCTCAGTAAATTGCTTTTTTTTTTTTTTTTTTTTTTTTTTTTTGCTGAGGCAATTGGGGTTAAGTGACTTTCCCGGGGTCACACAGCTAGAAAGTATTAAGCATCTGAGGCCAGATCTGAACTCAGATCCTCCTGACTTCAAGGCTAGTACTCTATCCACTGTACCAACTAACTGACTCATAAATTGCTTTTTATAAAAGCAAAATCAAGTCTACTGTCAAGGGGCAGCATAATGATAGAAGCTCATAAATATTAGGAATACAGTAAACCACAATATTACCCTTATAACCTCTGAAATAATAGTATTCCCTTTAGAGACTCAATCTATGCCAATGAATATTGAAGGAGTGAGTCCTAGAGGGGTATTACACATTAATTTGTTACAATTTATATAGCCATTTCCCATGTATTAAGTTTCTATTTTCCTTTTAATTCTTTGAAATCATAAAAGGTGCTGCTATGAAAATGTTTTGTGGCTCAGTGATAGAATACTAGATCTGAGTTTACACTTACTACCATATGACCCTGGGCAAGTCACTTTACTTCTGTTGGTCTCAGTTTTCTCATCTGTAAAATGGGGATGAGAATAGCATCTATCTCCCAGGGTTGTTGTAAGGATCAAAAAAGAAAATAATTGTAAAGCATTTGGTCTGGTGTCTTGGCATATGTACTATACAAATATTAGTTAATGCTTAACTTTTTTTTTTAGTGAGGCAATCAGAGTTAAATGACTTGTGAAAGGTCACACAGCTAGGAAGGGTTAAGTATCCAAAGTCAGATTTGAATTCAGTTCCTTCTGACTCCAGGGCCATGCTCTATCCACAACTTAAAAAAGTAAGCTTTTGTTTTTATATCACCTTTAATTTCTTATTTTTTCTTAATATTATTATATGATATTAATAATATATATTATATAAGAATAACATTAATATATAATTATATATAAATACTACATATTATGTAATATTAATATATAATATAGTAATAATTTCATCAGCAAATCTTTCCCTGAAATAAAGAAAAAAGAAAGGAAAAAAATTGACAGTTCATCAAAATTAACTAAGACATGATCAAGCTTGGTGATTAAAATTACACAATGGCCAGTTTTGGTTTTTGTTCTATTTAATGTTGTAAGCAATATAAATATTGTTTTCTTGTTTCTGCTTGTTCTACACTGTTTTAGTTTCCAATGCTTCTTTGAATTCTTCATATTTTATCATTTCTTATAGCCCAGCAATATTCCACTATATTTTAACTGCAATTTAGCAGTTCTTTGTAAACACGAAAAGCTACTGCTATGAATATTTTGGTGCATGTGGTTGTTGTTTAGTTGGTCAGTCAGGTCTGACTCTTCATAACTCCATTTGGAGGTTTTCTTGGCAAAGATATCGGAGTGATTTGCCATTTCTTTCTCTATCTCATTTAACAACTGAGAAAACTGGGGTAATCAGGGTTAGCGGTGACTTGCCCAGGATCACACGGCTGTAATCATCAGAGGTCACATTTGAATTCAGTCCCCTAGACTCTGGAGCTGGCACTCTATTTATTGTACTACCTAGCATTTGGGGGCCTTAATTTTTAAAAGAGTGATAATTGTGATTTGATGGGGAGGGCAATGGGATGGTGAAAGCACAAACAGAGCTATAGTTCTGTCCACAAAGTTCTTCCTCAAAGCTATATCATCTAGTCAGTGTTGAGAAGTAGAAATGGACCTTAAACCGTCTCCTTGAAATCTCTGGGATTTTCTTTCTCCAATTCTAAGTACGGATAATTAGCTTCTACCTACTTTGTTGACTGCAGATCAGGATAAAGTTCTCTGACTTCCTCTAAAAAAGGTAGCAAGAGCTGTTAAGGCTGTTGGTGAAAAGGAGCTCAAATGTGAAGATTAGAGGATTAGAAATCAGAGACACCAAAACTAGGACTATTTCTTAATTCAGACAATGCTGAGCAAAAGATTAAATCTTCCCTGGCGTTACAAAATGCCCTCTTGCTAGGGGGAGGGAAGCCTCCAAAGGGCAGGATCTATTAGTCTTTCTTGAATGAAGTCAATAGATTTAGTTGCAAACAGGTGTTAAATTCCAGAGAGAACTTTATTTGGCAGAAATTTGAACTTGAGTTGGTTTTAAAAGCAGCTCCACCTACTATTTATTGTACCTTTCAAAGGGGATGGGCAGGGGACTGATGGAGGCAGCAGGAGCTATGACATCCAGGAGTAAAGTAGGTAGCCAAAGAAAGCAAAACAAAAGCCTCTCAGCTGGCACAGTCTGAGGTTTGATGGGTGGTAATTTGATTCCAGTTAGTCCATTTCTTTTTCTCCTAACTGAAGCGTGCAGCTCATTCTGTAAAGGGCAGGGTAGTGGGATGAACCCCGAAGGTGGGGTATGCAGCTTGGTCACCGAAGCATGCAGGGGCGAAGGCTTCCACCGCAGTAGGGGCAGTGATGCTACAACTTTCTCAGAAGAGGGCAGGATTAGGGTTCTTTAATCATCTGGGTTGTGTCCTTTTTGCTGGTGCTAAATTTGTAATTTGATCTCTTTTGCAATATTGTTCCTTCAGGCTGGAAGTAGTACTTATGAAAACCTTACCCCCTTTGACTTTTATAGCCTCGGTGTTCGGTGCAGCCTCTTGCACAATATGGAAAAAAAAAAAAGAGGTGCCATTTTTGTTTTCTCCCAAGAGATCCTAGAGAAAGGAGACACGTTCCCTTTGCTGAATACAATACCTTACCGGAAATAGGTGCATAAAGAAGGTGCATTTGATTGGCAGATGTTTAGCACAGAATTACCAACATGAGCAACTGGGTTATTCAATCAACTACAACTACTGATGGGGCTGATCCTATCTGAGACGCCACCTCTTTTCTTTCTGACTTCACTCAACTCCAGGGCTTATCTAGATTTTAACATATATGCAGAACCTTGCATAGCTGGAAATACAGCTCAGGAATGTTTTACTGAAAGCTATGGGAATGACTAACTGGGGCTAATCCAACATTCTCTGCCTAGGCAAATGTCACTTTTTTTTTTTTTTTTTTTGGCTTGAAAAGAGCCAGAGGTTAAACCCAGAGCGTCTGAAAAATCTAGTCTATCCTATTTTAAAAATACCTTTCTAATTTCCTTTTATTCAAACATTTCCCCCCTCTTCCCCACCCGCAAGAGTTAAGAGACTGAAAATGATCTTGAAATGAAATTTGTAACTTAGACATCAGTGCTTAATTTGGCTTCAGGGAAGGCAGGAACCATCTTGGTCCTGAAATTATTCCATGACTTCCTACATGTCAAATCAACAAGCATTTTATTAAGTACTTAGTATGTGCCAGGCATTGTACTAAGTGTTGAAAATATAGATAGATGCCAGCACAAAGGATAAAGTTCCTGTTCTCAAAAGAGCTGACATTCTAATGAGGGAAGATCACATATAAAAGACAGCTGGAAAAAAAGGGGTGAGACAGGGAAGGTGAAGAGGGAGGAAAGGAAGAGACAAGGTCCCTGGGAAAATTAGGAAAGTCAGTAATAGATCCTGAAGGGGAATGAAAATGTGGTTGGCTTTTGTGTGTGTGTTTTTTTATTTTTTATTTTAAATAAAGCTATTCAATGATTGAACAACTTGTTCAATCCAGCCCATGCCTGTTCAGTCCTGTGTTTTTCCTTACCATTGTATTGGGTTGTCCTCCTCACCAGGAGACACAGACAGACACACACACACACACATACATACACACACAGAGAAGAGAAAGACAAAGAGATGAGACACAGAGACAGGGACAGACAGACAGAGACAGGGAGAGGAGAGAGAGAGAGACAAAGAGAGAGAAACACACACACAACGACAGAAAGAGAGACAGAGAGACAGACAGAGAAAGAGAGACAGAGACTGCAAATAGGTGAGAAAGTACGTCTTTGGGGAAATTAAATGCTTTGGAACTATCATTTTCTTTATATTACTTGAGTAAATGCCTTTGTTTAAAATATAGTCTACTAATTGTTAAGAGGAAGCACCCATATGTATGTGTGTGAGGGGGGGATGTTCATGAGTTAGAATAATCACCTACAGGCTTACTCCTAGAATCTTCTCAGAAAGTGCAGGCCCCAGCCTGGTAATAACCATCTTCAGCAGGGACTTATCAGGTGAGCTTCTTGGGTGCTTTGAGCTTAGGTTAGAAGGCATGAGAGGGGGTTTGTTGATGAGGCTGAAGGATCCTGGATGGGCCCAGAGCCCTTGGGCTTTGCGGGCAGTGCAGGGCCCCACCTGCTGGATGAACGGCTGCTGGTTACACTATCTGAGCTCTTGGTTTAGCTCCTCCACCTCCTGGGGCTGGGTTCTGGCCCATCCTGGCCAGGCTGCTCTCCAGTCTCTCACCCCTTAGGGCCTGGGTCTGCAGGTCCCTCTGGGGCTGGGCTACATAGCCCAGCCTGGGGCCTCCTGGGGCCTGGAGCTTCCTGCTATTGCTGCTGTCAGCTGATCTCCTCCTCTAGGGCTTGGGCTTGAGAGTCCAGCTCTGGAAAGTACCAGGTATATTCCTTAGTGCAATTCTTGTATATGTGGCCCTGGAACTGGAGCTCCTGCTCCAGTTCCTGCTTGAGCTCCTTTTCTCAGAAGCTCTCCAGCCCAGTTTATCCTCATTACTCTGGACAAGGTTCTTCAAGCCCTGCATCACTAGCCTTACATCTTCCTTTGGCGAGATGGAACTGCTTTCCAAGAGTGGGGAAGGGCCATCCCCTGTGGGGCTCATGGGGTGCAAGGGACTGAAGCCTGTAGTAAGACTGGCCCACACAAAGAAATAAATGCTCTGGGGGAAGACAGGGTTCCAAGGTGGGCCTTTCACAGGTCAGCTGTGCCCTGTGCCCTTAGGACAAACTGGACATTGTTGGCCAAGTGTTTACATGTGGCTTGGACCCCCATTGGGTACTTCTGGGGCAGTATATGTTGCTCCTTGTTTTGGAGCCATTAGATGAGCACATGGTGGCCAGTCTGTCTTAGGGCTTGAGCAAGGTACTTCCTGGCACCTGAATGACCTGGCTCTGAGATGTCACAAACCATGCTCTGGACTCCCATCCATCCACACTTTCAGCTCCATGAGGGCGGTAATGGGGCATCCCCAGCTTGATTTGGGGGAGGGCAGAAGGGAAGGACAGAAAGTTCAGGAAGCTAAGGACTCATTCAGGCTCTTTAAGGGTGAAGAGGGAAGGCAGAAAGTAGGGGGATAGAGCTAGGAGGATCCCCTTCCTGGACAACTCCTTAAGGAGAAGGGGTCTTCCTCCTTCTCCTCCATACTCATTTCTAAAAATGAGGATTAGCTAAGCCATTGACACATTAGCCCTAGTTTGGCAGAGAATACCTCATTCTGCCCTGGTAGTCAGTCCACCAACACTCTTTGAAGAGAAGGGAGGCTTATTTTACAGTCAGTGTTTTAAAGACACAACTTTACAGTTTTATTTTCCAGGGTAATTTTTTTCTTTTTCTTCTTATTTTTATTCTATATCCTGTTGATCACTCTCTTCTTGATACTTTTTACTCTTAAGTTTTCATGATAGCACTCTTCTCTGTTCCTCTTCTTATACAACTATTTCTCTTTAATCTCTTTTGTTGGATTCTCTTCCAGATCACATCCAATGATAGATATCCTACAGGATTCTGTCCCTTTTCCCTTCTCCCTCTATACTCTTCCATTTAATAATTTCATCAGCTCCCAAGGACTCAAGTTTTAGCTCTGCTAATGATTCTCAACTCTATTTATTCAGCCCTAACTTCTCTTTTGACTTTGTCCATCTTGACATCTTCAAGTGGCTATTTGACATCAGTAACTGGATGTCTTGTAGACAGTTCATATACAACATCCCTAAATTGAATCCATTAACTTCTCCCCAAACCTTGTTCTCTAACTTCCTTATTACAGTTGAGGTTATCACTATCCTCCCAGTCTTTCAAGCTTTCCATTTGGATGTCATTTTCAATTCCTTCTGCCTCTCAACTCCATATCTAATTAGTGGCCAAGATCCATCCATTTTCACCTGTTATGCTCTACTTCTCTCCTCTGATACTGCTACCACTCTGCTATAGGCCCTCATTAACTCATACCTAAATATTGCAATAACCTTGTTGGTCTGCTTGCCAAGCATTTTTCATTTAGCTCCCAAAGTGATCCTCCTAAAGTCAGGTCTGATCATATTCTCTGCAATCCTCCCCTGTCCCCAGTAAAATCAAGTGACTTTCTATCACCATTGGCATTGAATATAAAATTCTCTGTTGGGCATTCAAAACATTTTATCAGCTGTCCTTCTCCATTACCTTTCTAGTCTTCTTATATCTCTAACCAACTTCCCCCCCTTCCCCCGCCGCGCCCCATATATCCTGCTATCCAGTGATACAGGTTTCCTTGCTATTCCTCAAACAAGAAATGCAATTCTTGAGTCTGGACATTTTTGCTGGTTGTCCCCTCCTTGCTGGAATTCTTTTTCCTCATCTTTGTCTCTTGGCCTTGAGTCCTAGATAAAAATCTCAACTTCTACAGGAAACCTTTCCAGATCTCTTAATTCTAGTCCCTTTTCTTGTTGATTATCTCAAATTTATGCTACGTAAAGATTGTTTATACTTAATTGTTGCATTTTGTTTCCCTCATGAGATTGTGAGCTCTTTGAGACTAGGAACTGTACTTGGCCATTCTTTGTATCCAGAGCATTTGTTGTTTCGTCCTTTGTAAGAGGACCATGACATCAGGGAGTTGATGTCAGGCAAGTGAATTGGATTTAAGTGAAGGAGGGCTGTGCAAGGTCACTTGCCTCACCTTCCCCTCCAGAGCCATCTGGATCCAGTGATCAGATATAGATCAGGATGCATGGAGATGGTCCTGGAGGCAATAGGAGGCAATAAGGCAAATGGCTTTTCTAAGCAAAAGTCTTCAACAGGTCACTTGCATGTCATGGCATTACTTTCCTGATGTTGTGGCTCTTTTTGAGAATGAAAGACAAACAACCATCTCTGCCGCCCCACTGGGGTTCCAACAGGAATTAGGAAACTCCCTCCCTCCTTCCTTCCTTCCTTCCCCCAGTACCTAATATTTTACCCCCAGCATAGTACCTAATATTTAATAAGTAATTTATGGGCTGACTTGCTATACTTAACCTACAGTTAATTTGAGAATTTTTACAATGAAAAAAAGGGAGATCTATGCATTATTTCACATATGCTTTCAAGTTTTCCTGAATTGTTGTTCTTTCTTAAAGCATAATTATATCTCCGGACACAATTTATTCATTCATTTCTCCAATCAATTTGTTTCTAGTTCCTTGCTACCAAAGAGTGGTGCTACAATACATACTTTTGCATATATCTTCTTGAGGGTAGAGTTTATCTTTGTCTTTTTTATTCCTCACATTTGCCATAGATTTTGGAACACAGTAGGTATTTAAAAATGTTTGTTAATCAATATGGGATCTTTCCCTCTGTCTTTGACCTTCTTTGGCTACATGTCTAGTAGAAATATCACTCTAGCAAAAGGTATTAAAGCGTAATGACTTTTAGTGTCATCACAAATTATTTTCAGTTGTTAAATACATTTTTAAGTATATCAAGGATATATTAGAATGGCTATCTTGTCCTAGCCATTGCAACAATTGATCAGTGTTATTGTAGTTTGCCTATATCATACCAACTGGATTATTGTGTTTAATTTTAGGAACATCTTGTTCAGGAAAAACATTCTTAAAGTGAAAAATGTCCCAAGGATGTCAATTAGGACGCTGAAAGGCTGTGAGTTCATATTATTTGAAGATCACTTGGAGAAATTGCATATTTAGCTGCCTTCCTCATCTCTACCAGGGATAATCCTTAGCTTTCTTCCACAGTTGAGCTCAAGCACTTTTTCTTCTCTTCTTCCTCCTTTTTTTTTTCTTGATTTTAAAAACTTTAATGGTATTCTCCGCCCCCCCCCCCCCAATACATATAAAGACAATTTAACATTCATTTTCTGGAAGATTTTGAGTTTCAGATCTTTCTCCTTCCTGTTCCTCTTTCCTCCCTTACTGCACCAGGATGGCAAGCAATCTGATATAGGTCATATATGTGCAATGATGTCCAACATTTCACATATATTGTGAAAGAAGAAATAGAAAAAAAGGAAAAAAATCACAAAAACCCAACAACAAAAAAAGTGAAAATAGTATGCTTTAATCTGTATTCAGACTCCATCAGTTCTTTCTCTGAATGTGGACAGCATTTTCCATAATGAATCTTTGGGAATTGCTTTGGATAAGACAATTGTATTGCTAAGAAGAACTGTCAATGTTGGTTTTTTTTTTTTTTTTTTTTTTCCTTTTGTGAGGCAATTGAAGTTAGATGATTTGTCCACGGTCACACAGCTAGGAAGTGTTAAGTGTCTGAGAACTCAGGTCCTCCTGATTCTAAGGCCAGTGCTCTACCACTGCACCATCTAGCTGCCCCATTTTTTTTTTTTTAAGAGCTATCAATCATTTAGAGAATTGACTCTAATTTATAAGAAATCAAGCCATTCTCCACTTGATAAATGGTCAAAGGATATGAACAGACAATTTTAAGATGATGAAATTGAAACTATTACCACTCATATGAAAGAGTGTTCCAAATCACTATTGATCAGAGAAATGCAAATTAAGACAACTCTGAGATTCAGTTTCAATTGATCAATGATGGACAGACGCAGCTACACCCAAAGAAAGAACACTGGGAAATGAATGTAAACTGTTTGCATTTTTGTTTTTCTTCCCGGCTTATTTTTGCCTTCTGAATCCAATTCTTCCTGTGCAACAAGAGAATTGTTTGGTTCTGCACACATATATTGTATCTAGGATATACTGAGATATATTTAACATATATAGGACTGCTTGCCATCTGGGGGAGGAGGGGAAGGAAGGATGGGGTGGAGGGAAGGAGAGGAAAAATCGGGACAGAAGTGAGTACAAGGGATAATGTTGTAAAAAATTACCCTGGCATGGGTTCTGTCAATAAAAAGTTATAATAATAAGAAAAAAAGAGCTATCAATCTTAATTGATCACTGCAGTGTTACTATTTGTACAATGTTCTCCTGGTTCTGCTCATTTCTCTCAGCATCAGTCACTTGGTTTTTCTGAAATCTACCTGCTTATCATTTCTTATAGTACAAGTTGTGATATATGAATGTAATAGCATATCAAGCACTATCTCCTGAGAAAATTCTTCCTAGTTCTTTCTTAGCTACCAGTATCTGCCCCCTAAGGTGTCCTTACATCTCTTCTACATTGTAGCTTATATGAATGCTTTCATGTACATGTTGTACCTCCCATTAGAATGTAAGTATTTTGAAGGCAGGGACTTTTCCCTTTTTTTTTTTTTTGTAAGCTCAACACTTAGCACAGTACCCTAAAGTGTCTTATAAAGGCTTACTGATGAAAACATGATAGCTGTCTTCAAATATTTGAAAGGCTATCATTTGAAAGAGGAATCTGATTTATGTGTTTTGTTTGGTCCCAGAAGGTCAAGCCAAGAGAATGGATAAAAATCACAAAGAAGCAACTTAGATTTGATGTAAAGAACAATTTCCTAACACTTAGAGCTGACCAAAAGTGGAATGAGCTATCTAGAGAAAACAGTGGGTTCAGTCCCCTTGGTTGTCTTCAAGCAGAGGTTGGATGAACAATGGGAAGTGTGTTATAGTTGGGATTCTTTTTAGGCAAGGATTGGACTAGAAGGCTGCTAAGGTATTTTCTAATTCAAATTCTGTGATTCATCTTTGATCACCTTTCAGTATAGACTAACAGAGAGATCTTACAAACTAACAGTGCTAACATAATTTCTATCAACAACATGAGGGAGGTTTGTTTGTTCATAAGAATGCCCCCCCAAGAAGCTAGATATTGACATTTCTGGTAAATTTGCAATTTGAGTGGCTAATGCAGTGGAACATAAGGAGTCCTATTCCTCCACCTCTTGTAGAAATCTGGAAGTGAAGCAAGTAGACAGTATATGAAATGACTAGATGAAGCTAGGAGAGGGAAAAAGGCATCTTGAAAGAGACCAAAACCTTTTACAAAAAGTGCAAACCAGGATTTAAAAAAAAATTTTAATAAAAGAAGTTTTCCAATAATTGCATTGTTGAATTTTAGGAAATAATTCTAACCAAAGACCACGAAGTTCAGGTTTCTTTCATTTTACAAAATTGCTATGAATAGATAAGATATTCTTCAGAGAAGTTACATTTAACATTTGTTTATGCATTTTGAGAGTATACTTGGTCTTTGAATGGTTAAAAACAACAAAAAAAGAAAATTTATTTTAAGAAATTTCAGAATGCTTTTTTGCATTGAAAAATTTTGTCATAGTATGGGTAAAAAGTGAAGATATATGGGACACTAATACATTGTTGGTGAGTTGTGAATGGATCCAGCCATTCTGGAGAGCAATTTGGAACTATGCTCAAAAAGTTTTCAAACTGTGCATACCCTTTGACCCATCAGTGTTCCTTTTGGGTCTATATCCCAAAGAGATCTTAAAGGAAGGAATGTGCAAAAATGTTTGTGGCAGCCCCTTTTGCAAGTAACAAGAAACTGGAAACTGAGTGGATACTCATCAACTGAAAATGACTGAATAAATTATGGTATATGAATGTTATGGAATATTATTATTCTGTAAGAAACAACCAACAGGAAGATTTCAGAGATGCCTGGAGAGACCTACATGAACTGATGCTAAATGAAATGAGCAGAACCAGGAGATCATTATACATGACATCAATATTATATGGATCAATTCAATTATGATGAATGTGACTCTTTCCAACAATGAGATGATTGATGCTACTTCCAATGATCTTGTGATGACGGCAGCCATCTACCCCAGAGAGAGGATTGTGGGAACTGAATGTAGATCACAACATAACCTTCTCAGGTCTTTTTGTTGTTGTTCACTTGCATTTTGTTTTCTTACTCATTTACTTTCTTTTTTTGATCTGATTTCTCTTGTGCAGCAAGAAAATTATATAAATATGTTTATACGTATTAGATTTAACATGCATTTTATTTTAACATGTTTAACATAGATTGAATTGTTTGCCGTCTAGGGGAGGGGATGGGGAGGAAAAGAAAATCTGAAACACAAGGCTATGCTAAGTTGTCAAATCAACCATGCATATGTTTTGAAAATAAAAAGCTTTATTTAAAAAAAAAAAGTAAAGGTATATACAAAACTCTGTCTTTCTCTTGTTCAGGATGCTCCTTTTCATTAGCTAACACTACAGAGAAACAGAATATTAAAAATGTTTTCATCTTCAGCTCCTGCAGCCTTGAAACTGTGTCTATAAGGTCTGTATGTTCCTAAATTTTAGTTAACTCACTCTTATGTTGCATTTCAAGGCTTATATATGTTTTCCCTACAACAAGCTTATGGGGTAGCTTTGATAATCATATCCACAATGGTACTTCCTACAAAGATGTATGATACAATCTATTACTTTTCATCTTCTGTGACTTTCCTTCCCAGAAATTCTCTACAGGAGATTCACTCAGCATGCAGGAAACCGTCCTGAAAGCCTCATAACATTAAATCAATACCATTGCAACATTTAGATGATCTCATTTAACATATCCCTTGCTTTTACTAGATGGTCATATTTTGGATACCTTCTTGTGCAATGTTCTTACCATCATTTTGCAGATAAGGAAACTGAAGTTTAGAAGTGAATACTTCATGATCACATCAGAGTTTTCTGTGTGTAGGAATCTTAATTCATTATTTAGTCATAGAATTGTCAATGTAGAACCATTGAAGACCATAGTATAATCTTCACTTTATAGATGAGGAAACAGGCCCAAGGAATTGACTTGCTCAGGTGTATATAGTTTTTTTTTAGTATCATAGTTTGGATTGGGTTGTCCCAATCTCAGTTTATGTGCTGACTTTCAGCTGTGAAACAGATCTGTAAATAGACCTATGGTTGAGGCATCTCATATTCCTCTTACTTTTAAAAATAAGGAATTTATTACTTTGCCATTGCTGCAATGAACTCATAAAGAAGCAGAGAATATTAGCAAAAATAAAATATTCATTAACTGAACACATATTAAAGGTTCAATTTCAATAAACATTTATTAATGGGAAGAGCACAATTAGAGTAAACCATACCATACCAATTTGCCAGCTTTCTTTTTCCATTGAGGATATTTTCTCACAAAACCTAACTTGCAATATTACTTTAAGTGGCTCTTGACTTGGAAAGAAAATAAGTATACAAATCCAGGAAGTAGAACTCAGTCACCCTAGGTGCTGATTCACTGAACTGTCTATTGAAATGATTTTGGCAGCTGAACCATTGCCTCATTAAGTAAAATAAATCATCACATAAGACATAAGCCCCTTTTATTTCACAGTGAACTTACCTATGAGTTTGGACACATATGGAGTACACTTAGAAATTTTAGCCCTCTAAGAACAAACTTCAGAGACAGGTCCTTTTATTAAGTGAAAAATAGCTTTAAAGGAGCAAATCATAGAGCTACATTCAAGATTTTCAAGATGAGTCTGGCATCTTTATTTATCAAGTATTTATCAATTGCATTCTCTATAGCCCTTTGTTGCTAAATTTATAGAACGTTGGGCATGTCTCCTATACTGACATCTAGGGCCCAAATCATGAACATTAAAGCACTAGTTATAGCTAGGAGCTAAATTTGCATAAGAAACTGAGGGGAGAGGGGTTGTTTGAAAAAAAAATGAGGCATGGTGATACATATATATTCAAGTTTATAGATGAAATGCCTAACTGATGAGGTCACTCTTATATGTAGGTTTTCACACTTTACATAAGTTCTCCCTGATAAAAGATCTTAGTTTTATTGCTAATGATTAAACTGGTGGATGTTACCAAGTTTTCACAAATCTTATTGCTTTCAAGTTTTGCAGGTGTTTTTCAAATGAGCCAATGGAAGCAGTATAGTCTGGTACAGAGATGTCAAACTCGTAGCCAACAGTCCAAACCAGATTGAAATGCAATTTGGAAATATTTAACAAAATAGATAAAAACATAATATAACATAGATATTAATTTGTAATTTTCTACATCAACATGCAGCCCACAGTTCTCTATATCTATTTGAGTTTGTCACCACTGGGCTTAGATGGAGCTATGAAATCAATAGTTCTAGATGCTACTTCTGGCTCTGCAACTGTGACCTCAAACATGATCTAATTTTTATTTGATTCTCTCTCCTTATGTATCCATGAGGATAATAAAGTTGATATTATTTTTGTAAGAAATGAGAATATAAATGGAATTGAGTTCCATGATTATACCTTGTATGATATTTTTGGTGAGTACTCAATAGACAATGAAGAAACATACTCTATATACCAATTTTTGCAGATCTAAGGGGAAAAAAAAAAGCAAAAATAATCCACCACAAAATTCGTTCTCCACCCCCCCCCCAACTTAATAACAAGAGCTAGAGGTGGTATCACAACATCCAATACAAACACTGCCAAAAGCGCCAAAATGTTGTGGATTGGGTTTGCTACCTCTCTCACTCCCTGCTTCTTTTAAGCGATAAGAATCTAAACTGAGGTAATTTGAGGGTCTATCTGATGGAGAAAATTTCACTACTTTGGAGGTCCAGGGCAGTGATTCAAAAAGATAGTCACTGGATGAAGTAAGTGGCTATTTTACTTTATATGTGCAAGTGTGCATACCCACCCACTCACCAAGAGGTGTCCCTGAATGGAGTAAATCTTACAAAATTATTATTTTTTTGAAAAATTTTTAAAAAGCAGTTCTTGACTGTGTGACCCTAGGTAAGTCACTTAACCCCAATTGCCTCAGCTAAAAACAAAACAACAAAAAAAAAGACCAGTTCTTTGTATTTATTAAAAACATAAAAACTTTATATGATTACCAGTGATTTGTTTTAACCTACAATTTCAATTGATTGCCTTGCCTAGTGTACAATTTTCGATGCATATTGTTATGATGTAATAGGTGGCATTTTTGATAGCATGTTCGGTACAAAATGAGGTAAATTTAAGTGTTGGTTATTAATAGAATTTTGAAGATTTGCTAATACTAGGGTTTTGCTGAACCAATTCAAGAAACTAGGTTATACTATACCCAAACAGGAAACATTTAGACTAAAGTTGATTTTTCATACCTTGGTGGAAGGTGGGCATTAAGCTAACATTATGCATTAAGCACTTGTAATAATACTCTCAAATGAAATAATATATACAAAAGTGCTTTGTAAACCTTAAAACCTTATATAAATCCCAATTATTATTGCTCTTTCTCCTCCTCCTGACTATAAAGACCCTAGGATAAGACAGTTGCTATGGATAGACAAATAAAATGGTGAAAGATTCCTTTGAATTAGGAAATAATTCTGTTAAAATGTTAACAGTTATTGCCAATACTAATGCAAAGTTGATCTGGGAAATTTATACTTATGGGACTCCATGAATGAGAAAAAACTGAGAGAAAATAGAATTGTGTTTCCTGTTTTTCCTTTAGTGATTCACTTGTGGGCAATTACATAGTTTTAAGACCCAAGAAAGCAAAATAAAGCTTTAAGGACCTGTCAAAAGGCCATAATTCCCTGGGAGAATATGTAAAATGGAGAAAGGAATCATTTCTGGAATGCTTCCAATTTTCTTTAAACTGATTTGGAGCATAATAAAGCAGGACACGATAGACTTTGGAAGGACACATTGCTGCAATTAATTACAGTATCACAGGTGTCCCTGTATGAGTCAGTTTTAGATCCCCGTTCAAAGAAAGGCTCTCCAAACAAATAGAAGGCCATTTCAGGACTTTCCAGCTGCAGTCAGCAAGCCCTATGTATGTTTTGGCATCGGCAAGATTTCATGCTGCAGCTGGAGGGAAGCCTACAGTCATTTAGGCTGCCCTACAGCAGCCTCTCTGTCCCTTTATTGTTCACAGGATAACCATTAATAGAATTCATGGAGCACTCAGTTCTTTGGCATTTTGCCATGGAAAAGAAGGTATCTTTAGGGCACACACTAGGAGTGGCATGCAGATTGCAGTCTGAAACAGCTAAGGACCCTACAACGAGCAGTCCTAATACAAACCAATGAAGATTAATTGTTGTAATGTAGTTTTACTTTGTCAGAAGTATCGGATAGGTATATTTCTGATAAATTTAATAAATGATTTTTAGCTCATAAATTGGAGGCAAGAATTTGGGGCCTGACAGGGAGATAAAGATTGAAGGCAGAGAATCTCCAAACATTAAAGCTTAGAATACTAGAATTTGATGATTATATTCCCTTTCTGGGGAAAAAAAAAATTGCTTAACTAAAATGGTAAATGACTTAAATCTTCCGGCATTGCAAATGGATTGAAATTTGTTTTTCCATACTTTAATAGTTTATTGCAGGTACAAAGTAATTTTGGATTTTGTTACATGTCTTAATATAGCCCTTCTAATCATTTAGGTTAAGAAGATTATCATAGAATAGACAATGGTGTTCTTGTGAGGAGAGACTATTGCTATTGTTCAACAGTCAGATCTCAAAAGATTTCCCTTTTCTTTTTAATATTGGAACCTAATTATCCTGTTGATTTACATATTTTATTTTTATGTATATTTGTCCAGCACTTCTCTTTTTTAAGTCCAGAGCACTTCACAGGCATTAATTCAAATGTTTAGACACCCCTTGGCAGTGAAGAGGTTTTAAATGTTTTACAGATGAGGCTGCAATCCTAGAAACCCTAACAATCCAAGTAACAAATGGCAGTTAAAAACAGCATTTCTGACTCCTTTTAGGATTCTCCAGGAAAGGAACTCCCCTTACCCCCATTAAGAGAGTATTCAAAACAAATATATTTTACTAAGAAACTAGTCAGTCTATCTTGGGAATTATCTAGATAATTCAATGAAGTCTCTTGAACTCCATCAAGAATCCAGATCTTTATGTCATTTGTATGCTATGGAACAATCAGAGAAACAAAACAAAAAAATACAACTTACCTTATGATTATAAAACATTTTTTTCACCCTCCCCTATTTAAACTGTTGATTGCTTCACATTTTAGCATCCAGATTCTAACTCCACTAGTTTTCAGCACAGTCTGCTTAGTTGCTTTACAGTAAAAAACATATTTCACAAATGTCTGAAGATGGAATCATTGCTGATTTGTTTTTTCTCAAATGATAGTTAAAACTGAGGAATGGCTTCACCTTCAGTATCTCATTTTAACTGATAAATGACTTTCTTTCCCCTTCGATGAAAATCTACACATCAATTCTAATAATGTTTTATAGAACTTTATTGTTATTATCATTAGTACAAGGGATGTTGTGGATAGGGAGCTGGCCTTATTTCAGGAAGATGTGAGTTCAGGTCATACCGTTAATTCACATTGGCTATGAGACCATGGGAAAGACATAGACCTCTCAGTAGCTCCAGGTAACTTTTTTTTTCCCCCTGAGGCAATTGGGGTTAAGTAACTTGCCCAGGGTCACACAAGCTAGGAAGTGTTAAGTGTCTGAGACCAAATTTGAACTCAGGTCCTCTTGAATTCAGGACTGGTGCTTTGTTCACTGTACCACCTAGCTGTCCCTCCAAGTAACTCTAAGATTTAATGTTACAGAAGAACTGCTGAAATTGGTGAAAGGGGTTTCCATATCAGGCCTTCTCTGTATTGATGAAATTACAAGTCTGGACAAAATACCCCAAGTGTTAATATATATTGCATCTAGGCTGAAGTCCACTATCTTCTCTTCCTTTCTCTCCCCCACCCCAGAAGTATGAACAAGGTAATTTAAATGTAAAAAAAAAAAAAAAAAAATTAGTCATTGATAATAGCTAAAATAGTTTGGGGAGTCTTCACTATTGAAAGGGGATGGACTGTTCACTTGGACTGCAGGGAATTCAAGACTAAGAAGTTTCACAATTACAATAAATTTGCCCAGATAATTTCAGAAGCCTCAGTTGAGATGTGCCTAAGTTGTAGTTTGTTTTTTAAAAAGGATCAAGCATTTTGCTTGGTACCATTAATCTAGTATTTTTAAATCTTTAGACTACAAACCCTGATCAAAACCCCAACAAGGAAAATCAAACTCAGCTGTTCCCTGAAATAAAGGCAATACCACTAAGGAAAAGTCAGTTTTAACATAATTATCTTTTATGCTTATTACTTTCACAAAAGTTACTTCTTTGTCACAGGTAGGTGGGGAATTAGGTCAAGGACAAGAAGCCAAAAAACAAACATTTGCATTTCTTAAAAAAAATACAAACTGAACTTCTGCATGCTTCTGAGACAATGTACTAATAAATAAGGATTGGATGTACATATTGAGTACATAATGTAACTACAGTATCTTCTGCAATGTTGTACTTCGAAAGTGAAATCTGAGATCTGAAAATCTTTTAATACACATATACACCCACTGACTAGGAGCAACAACCAAGATCACAAGTCCAGCTGACTCCAAAGATCTTTTCCACATCCAAATTTAAATATATCGAACATAATTTAATGATATTAAAAATACTTGTATTCACTTAAATATTATTATAGAAGCGTAAAAAACCCAATTTGATGATGTTTATTTTACTCTCATTAGTGATATTCCTATAACGTGATTATCCCCCCACTTCCTTCTCAACCCTGCTATTTCTTGCTAAACCAACTTTAGATGGAATTTTTTTGTGGAAAAAATACATTATTACCCTTTTCCAGCCTAACTAACATCACAAGAATGATAGTGTGGATGGCAGTGAGTTACCAATATTCTAAAGAAGTAAAAAATGGAAAGACTTCTACTTTGATCAAAACAATGATCCAAATGATGAAAAATAATATCTCCAGAAAGAGAACGAATATCTATGTACAGATTGAAACATACTTTTCTAAACCTTATTTTTGTTTTTATTTCTGTTGTAACATGACTAATATGAAAAATTTGACATGATCTCACGTGTATAATTGAAATCAAAGTGATTGCTCTCTTAGAGGAGAGCTCAAAAATTTGGAAGTCAAAATTTTAAAAAATGACTGCTAAATTTTTTTTTTTACATTTCATTTGGAAATAGTTAATGAAATAAATAATAACAATTTTTAAAAAGTAATAAATTATCATTGTGGGTAATGAAAATCCCTGAGGAGTACTCATGCCATCCATTTCTGAAAGGATACAATTTTTTGAGAATGATTAACATTCCTTCTACTCTTCTTCAAAACCTGACAGGACAAGAGGAAAGAATTAAGAGCACATCCCAGTCCCAGACTTTAATAAAGATGAACTGGAAGGTAGTGATACTTTGTTCTAAGTTAACCACAAAATAAGAACTTTTGGATGAGTCCTTCCTACAAATCAGAGAAACTTCTTAAGCTTCATATTTTCATTACTTTGGAAAGGCAAATGATTTTTCTAAGTCATTTTTTTCAATGCATTGGAAACACTATGTGATGGAGAAATTATTCTTTTAAAATCCCCATCATTTTCTACCAAATAGGTTTATTAATAGAGAAGCTAGAATTTGTCCACTAACAAACATAACTATTTTAATTTCTAAACTAAAATAATATAATCAAATTATAATGGTGTGTGGGACCAGTGTTTTTTAAATGAGAAAATTCTTGACCTACAAAAGAATCATATAAACTTTACCCAAAGTTTACCAATAAAAGCTTCATTTTATCTAAATAACATATTGCAGTAAATTAGCTAAGTTGTGATAATGCGTATGAAGGGGAGGCCTAACTGAAAATTCCCAAAAGTAAACATTTGTAACAGCCTTAAGCTTTTACCATTTGTCTGAATGGACTTAAGACTATAAATGTTCTCAATTGCCAAGTCGAATACTGTCTGTAATCCTGATGCAAAATGTACTGAAGAACTTAAAATAGGTAGGAGATAAAAATTACCTGCACCAAATAAATCTATTGGGGCTAGTCTAGCCTTCTTAATTGATTATTACTTTAATGAGGGACAAGTTGCCCTACTGAAAATATTCTGTTTGGTTGCTAGCTCAGTCTGATGACCAAATAGCCTCCCCATCTTGCTCTCTAAATAAAACCACACATCCTCCTTTCCTCAAAGCCCCAAAAAAGGTATCAACACTTTTTTTTTAACTAAATGCTTTTTTTAATAGAAAACAAAATACAAAATAACTCTTTTCAGAAAACAGAAATATTTAATCCTTTTCTCCACAAACAAATTAGAACTTGCTTTATCCTCAAAGCATGGTTTCATCTAAGACTTGTTTCACAAAGTGTTCATAAAACTGGTATTGCAATGCAGGAGGTGGGAGCAAAGAGATTCGGGAAGGAAAAAAAACATTTTGCAAAAAAGCTACACCTCTGAACATATGATAATATGGGAATTCATTTTTTCCAATTTCAACTGATGACTTACCATTGCAAATTACTTGTATCCCCATGCAACAAATGTTCTTTTATGGAGAGGTGCAACTAGGAAGAGAATTCTCCCTTCCCACCATCACTGCAGGAGCCCAAAACTTTCTTAATCAAACCCACCCACCCATAACACCTCAGCCAGGGTGATTTAAGCACCACCCAGAAATTGCCCTTTTCTCCCAACACACTGTGCGACCAAATTCTCTAAGTCCCTGAACCTCAAAATTCCAAGTATCACAGCCAGTGCCAGGAGTCAAACCTGAAAGATAAAAGCAGAGATGGAACCCTCTGCCAGTGCTAGATTTCCTCTTCTCAATAATAATAATAATAATAATAATTATAACAATAATAAAAAAAAAATCCTGGTTCTTTGCAATTGCAGAAAATGAAAGACTTTCTGCCAGGATTACCCATCCTCCCTCCCAACCCCAACTCCCACCCTTGCATTCCTAAGCCAAAAGGATTTCCCTTCAACCAAAGTGAATGGTAATACTTAACACTTTTAGCACTGCTTATCTTCAAAGTGCTTTGCAAACATCATCCAATCAAAAGTCCCTACACCCTTAAGTGAGGGAATATTACTATTATCCCAATTTTGTGATTGGGAAAAGTGAGACAGAAATTAAGGTACTTGTTTAAGATCACAACAAGATCTCTATGAAATTCCATCTGATCTCAAAAGCAGCTTAACTTCTTGTCTCAAGTCTACACACCATCTTTCTTCAGCCTCTCCTTCCCCAACCTCAGTGTTTTAGGACATTTTTGGGCAGAGCAACAATATGGTATTTGCAATACCAAAGATCTGTCTGCCAATGGGAGAAAGGAAGAAGAGAAGGGGAGGAAGTCTCTTTCACAGTCAGTGATTTAATCTCAGTTTGTAGTAAGACTCTTATAATTGCAAAGCCTTCCACCACTATCCCAATTCATTAAAAAAAAAAAAAAAAAATTAATGTTCCTGATTTTCTTGTGTAATTCCAGTCACTAGAAGAAGGTTACAGGCCATAAACTGAACACTCAGTACATTACTCATCTGCCCAGTATATACACCAACAAGTTCACTGGAAGAACCATCTGCAGGAGCATTGCAATAAGTGTTCCGAATATCCCAAACCCGAACAGAGTTATCCATGGATGCAGAGGCAATCAAGCTACTATCTGGGCTGAAAGTAAGGCTGGTGATATTGTCCGTGTGGCCTCTCAATTCTTTGTAGAGGGTACCAGATGCCAAGTCCCACAGCTTCAACCGCTGATCCTCACCGGCAGAGGCCAAGTACTTACCATTTGGAGAAAATGCAAGTGAAAGCACAGGGCCCCGGTGACCAGTGAAGAGCCTCACAGAATTTCCTTGCTGAGTACTCCAAAGGCGAACAGTTTTATCAGTTGAGCCTGTAGCTAAGTAGTTTGAATTGGGGTGGAATTTTACACAGTCCACATCTGCTAGATGTCCTGCATATATTCGCAATGGGTACGTCCGATCAAATGACCAGAGTCTTGCAGTGCGGTCATGGGAACCACTTGCGAAGTATAGGCTGCACGGACTGATATCCAGATCCCAGACAGGATAGGCATGTCCTCGGTATAATACAGTATTGGTAAAACTTCCAAGGTCCCAGTATCTAATAGACATATCTTCGGAGCAAGATAGCAACCCTGAGCTGTCTGATAGGAACCTTGTACTATACACGGGCCCACAATGCCCTCGCAAGATCTTCATTTCTGTGCCCATGTCATCATCATCTTCCTAGAAAAACAGCAGAAAAGGAAAAAAAGAAAATCACACAAAAAGAAATACTGTTTGGTGGTATGATAACATTAAAAAGTTATATATATAGATGGAAAGAAATTTGCTTATGTGAAAAGGAGAGAAGGTATTCTGTAAATAATAACTGCCTTTCTTTTGAGTACCAAACATATATACATAATTCCTGGATTATATGCAATAGTTTTCAAAATCTCAAAAACTAAAGAAATACATGACTGTTTTGGAGTATTAATAAAAGGTTTACTAAGTGATCTAGATTAAGAAATGGACCAAGTTGAAAGCATCATTGCTAATTTTGGCATTATGGTGTCCTAGAAGACAATTTACATTAATACTTAATGTTCAAAAAACCCATTAACTTGATGTTCATATTCCTATTGCTTGTCTTAATCTGTCAGTTTCTAACTAACAAAGAAGACCAGATAGAATTTTCTTAAAAATTTAGCACTTTGACAAGATGGTTATCTGAATGGCAGCAGACTTACTCCAGCAAAAACCTAAAAACTGCACCAAACCAAATAATGATCAAGCAGTGTCTTCTTCTCCAAAAGATACTTATTCCAACAAAACCCTAAAAATCACACCAGATCAAATAACAATCAAGTAATCTACTGAGACACTATCATAAAAGACTTCCTCCGCTCCAGAACTGCCCAAAAAGTAGTCTAAAAGACCATGGGTCTTAATCTGTTCTAGCTGTCAGTTAGCACCAGCTCAAGCCAACAACTTGACAATCTCCTAATGAACTTTGAAATGGTTTAGAGACACCTGTATAATCTGCAAGGTTCTTTATCTAGAGCAATGGGCTCTTCCAAGAAATCCCTAGGGTGGAGCCTTGGAAATAGCAAGAAGCAATTGTGATTAGTATATTATGATGGCAACCCTTAGACCAAGTTACCCCAGACCCAGCACTCTGTGCTAAAGAAAAATTGAGAGCCCTGAAAAATCCAGTTGGGTCTAAATCTGGGAGTAAGAGGACTCCACAGGAACCCATGTTTTCTAGAATGACATCACACAGGGCACACCACCCCACACAATAGCACAGCAGGGGGTTGTAAAGGGCCTTTGCAGAAAAATTACTATTCAGGAACTAAGGCTGAAGAGATGAGTAAACAAAAAATAAAATGTCACGACTTAAGGGAAAGAAACTATAGTAATTTTAAGCACAGGAAAACTCCAGATTTTCCACAAGTACTATAATATATATATATATATATATATATATATATATATATATATCTAGAAGAAATTAAGCAGGAAGTAAAAGAAAAATAAATAAATAAAAACTCTGGACGAAATAATTAGATGGAGAAAAACAAAGAGGCAAAACTTCCTGAAAACTAGAATAGACCAAACAGAAATCAATGACTCCATGACAAAGCAAGAAATAGTAACAAAAACCACCAACAGATTTTTTTTTTTTTAAAATAGGAAAAAATAAGATATATAAAACACAACTGGCCTGGGAAGTAAGTCAAGGACAGATGATTTAAAAAAAAAAAAAAAAAAAAAAAAAAGCCTGGCTACTATATTTCAAGAATTCATAATAAAAACTGCCCAAATTCATTAAATCCAAAGGGGAAATAAAGAAAGAATCTATTAATCATCTCCTGAAAGACACCTTTACTCCCAAAGAAAAAGTTGCAGAAATGTCATAGCTAAAATCCAGAATTTTCATGCCTAAGAAAAATATGGCAAGCATCCAGAAAGAAGTCTGAATCACAGTCAGGATCACCTAAGACCTGGCAGTTTCTACTTAAATTGTATCTTGGAATACAATATTGTGAAAGAGATTGGTTTAGCTTACAATCAGCAAAAACTTACCCAGAAAAGCTAACTATAGTCTTATTGCAGAAAAATAAACTTTCAGGCATTTCTGATGAAAAGAGCAGAGAGCTGAATAGAAAATTTAAAATAAAAACAGTTCAGCAAAATTTAGAAAGGTAAATGTATTTATCAACTAAAAGGCATTGCACACTATTGTCATGCTACCATTCTAATAAAAGATACACATGTCCCTTCAGAACCTTAATGTCTTTAAAAGTCACACGAAAAGAGAGGACTAGGAAGGGTAGATTGATTCTATCTTAAGAGGAAAGGGATAAGAGGGCAAAAGGAATATATTAATGAAGAAAAGAAAAAAAGTGCAACATGCTATTTCTTATAATTGGACTATATGAGAAGAAAAGTATACAAACACAGAAGAAAGGGTGTGTACGGGGGGAAGGCATCAAGCAAACTTCATTTTAATTAGATAAAGGAGAATGTACACATAAGGTATCTGGTAGGAAAATATAAAATTCAACAAAGAAACAAATAGGGAGGATAATACTAGGGAGGGAATAATAAGTAGAACGAACTACTTGATCCAGAAGGAACTATATTAAAAGGAAAAAAGAAAAATGAAATTGGAATATAAGGGGGGAAATGACCATCACTTGGGGAATGGATGAACAAACTGGCACAAGAATGTAATGGAATAATATTGCTCTTTAAGAAATGACAAATGATGGGGCAGTTAGGTGACTCAGTGGATAGAGCACCAGCCCTGAAGTCAGGAGGACCTAAATTCAAATGTGGTCTCAGACACTTAACACTTCCTAGCTGTGTGACCCTGGGCAAAATCATTTAACCCCAATTGCCTCAGGAAAATAAAAAGACAAATGAGACAATTTCAGAGAATTCTAAATATGCAATGTAAAGTGAACAGGAACAGAAGAACAATTTATATAAGGCAACACTACAGAAAAACAACTCTGAAAAACTTAACTGATCAATGCAGTGATCATTATGGAGAAGAAGCCCACCTTTCTTACTAGTAGCAACAACAACTGATCTACTGCCAACAAGCAGACAGGCACAAGATCCCCGAAATTGGCAGTACCCCTCAAAATGACCAGTCCTTCTTCTAGACCATCTCTGACAACCATCATTTGGGAAGTAATTCCTGCTCAGAAAAGGGCAACCAAGGCAGGCAAGCTAGTCTTGCTGAAGCAGTGGGGCACCTTAAGGGAGAGACAGGAGGCAGCACATATCAGGAAAATCAATTCATTACTATCTCCTTTCAGACCTCAATAGAGATAGCCCAGGAGCTATCTCATAAATCCAGAGGCTCTGGGAATAATAATGTTTCCAACACAGTGCCTACAACCATTATAAGGGAAGGAACTCCTGCTGAGATGCAGCCTGGCAACTGCTTCTCCAGGTGCTACAACCCGGCTATTCAAGTCCCAGTAGAGAAAGTTCTTGCCACCAAAGTCCTGGTTAATGAATTACCTTCTATATATGCTGTCTCCTTCATTAAAATGTGAGCTCCTTGAAAGCAGGGCCTATTTTATTTTTCTGTCTTGCTTACTATTCAATTTCTATTTCCCTAACATTTAACAGTGCTTTCCTGACTCCAGGCCCAAAGCTCTATTCATTAGGCCCCCAGCTGTCCCCTCATTTCTTCATTCACTTATTCATTGATTAACCATATCTCTAGAGAATCTATGAGGGATCGATCATACTACCTATATCTCTTGATAGTGAGGTGATGTTCTCAAGGATCAGAGACATTTATTCTTGGACATAGCCACTGTATATACTAATTTTCAGTTTTAACATTAATAATAACAATAGCTAAAACAGTATTTAAATAGCACGCTAAGGTTTGCAAAGCATTTTACATGTGTTATATCTTATTTGATATAATCAGATATTTCTGGCTAATCGGCTAAAATTTTAACATCAATTTCCGAGAATAAGATCAAAGGAGAGTAGAGTTTTGTTGCTATCAATTAATTACATTGCTATCCCCAAAGTCAACACAAATAGTAGTACTATACCTACAAAATTTGGCTAGATTGTTACAGCTGATTCTAAGTAGCTAAATATCATCAAAATGTATCGAGAGAAGCAAAAGTTAAAACTAATGATACTCAGACCTCTTCATCCAGAACATCACAAGCCAAACGAATACGGGAGATGTCCACCTGATGGGGCTCTGATTTTAACTTCTTGGATCTCAAGCTCCAAAGTTTTACACAGGAATTATCAAACCCAGCAGCTAGCAACTTGTTGTCTGGGGAGATTTCTGCAGTATTCAGCAATTGCTCAGTGTTATAGAAGGCATAGAAACAAATTGTGGTAAGTGAAGGGGGTCCATCCTTAACTCGCTTAATGCTCTCTTGCAGGACATCCAGAGCAGCCTCATTCTGCAAAATAGATGTGGGCATATCTGCCGGCTCCAGTCCATTGCTCTCACTTCGTGAGGAGCTGCCACTGGCATATAGCTGGTAGTCTGTTCTCTTGGCAGGCTGCACATCAAGATGAATGTGTAAGGTGAGAACTTTGCACAGGGCACTGTTGTTGTCACTTTGGAGGTAGCGGATAAGGTAATTGTAGCTGTCCTCTTGGAGGCGGACCACATACTTGTTATCCAGGAATGCCCGGAGTTTGAAGTTGGACAGGATGTCTTGAATGGTCAGAGTGGTCTGTAGCTGCTCAATGACATCCTTCTGGCTGGCGTTCTGCAAAAACATTCCATGGAAGCGACTGTAAAAACTGTCCACTGTGCTCTTCAGGCCATTCTGGACCATGTTAAGATGGAGGTAGACAAAGAGAGGATATAGGAGAGGCATCACTTCATGGCTGTGCTGGGAATCAGAATCTATAATGAAAACAAAAGCAAATCTTTTCATAGAAATAATACTATTATCTTTGTAAAAAAATAAAACAAAATGACACTTGGAAGGCTATAATACCTTTTTTTTTTGGTAGAGGCTAATATATGTTTTGTTAAGTCAATTTTGAGTTCATTTGGGGTTTTCTTGGCAAAGTTCCTGGAGTGCTTTGTCCTTCTCCAGTTCATTTTTATAGGTGAGGAAACTGAGGTAAATAGGGTTAAGTGTCACACAGCCATTAAATGTCTGAATCTGAGTTTGAATTCAGGAAGAGGGATCTTGATTCCAGGCCTGGCACTCTATTCACTGTACTATCTTGCTGCCCTAATGTATATTTACTTGGATTCCTTTAAAAAAATCACAATTTTCCAACTTGAAGGAATTTTTCAACTTTTTTTTTTTTTTTAAACTTTTTCTAACTTAGAGAAGATGAAAACTAAGGTCTAGAAAATAGAAAACTATTACGATAGTTCAAGTTAAAAGTATTGAAGAGCTTAATTAGGATGGTGGTGTGAGACTAAGGAGATGGATGCAAAATATGTTTTGGAAGTAGAATAGATGAGCCATGGCAACAAATGACTCTTCCCTCTTTGCCCGACTACTCATAAGCAATGATTATGGATGTAAACTTAGATAAAAATGAACTTAGGTGACTGGGAGGATGGTGGTGTCTTTAATAAAAATAAGGAAGTTTTAAGGAAGAGTAGGTTTACAGGAGAAGATATGTTTTAAATATGTTGAGTGGGAGGCAGAACCAACAGAGAAGTGATGATGATGGACTGGAGTTTGGGAGAGGTTACAGATAGATATGTAGATCTGGAAGTTATATGCATATAGAAAATATTTAAGTCTTTAGGAATTTGTCACTATACTGGTAAACTTGGATCAGATCTTTAAGACAGAACATGCAGAGAAGAGTAGAGGACCCAGGATAGTGCCAGAAAACTCTTATATTAAGGATTTAGTTGATGGATTACGATGAGAAGAAATACAATTGGGAGAACTAGGAGAGAGCAGCATCACAGAAACCAAGACAGGACTGAATACCTAGGAATGAGATATGGTGAACAGTATCAGAAGCTACAGAGAGGTAAAGGAGAACATTGAAAAAAGTCCACAGAATTTGGGCCGGAAGAGGCTGCTTATAACCATGGAAAGGGCAATTTCAGATTGGTTCATGGAATCAGAAGCCAAATTTCAAGGGATTGAGAAGTAAATGGGTACTTATGCAGCAGAGAGAAGTCATTTTTTCCTAGGAATGTAAAAAGTGAAAAGATATGTAGAATAATAGCCTGAGCGAATAGCAAATTCATTTAAACTTTTGATTTGGCTACTATTAGCTATTTGGTGACTTTAGAATAGAATGTTCAGGGAAAAGCAGCTGTCAGCTGAAAAATCCTCAACAAAAAATAAAGCTATGAAAGCCTGGTATATAAAAGCATTTAATCACATCTAAGCTTCAGTGATAATGGGACTAAACCATGTTAATCTACCAAGAGCATCACCATGGTCATGAATACATTAGCAAAAAAACAAAATAAAACAAAAGCAGTGATGTACATCATTACAGTTAAATTCCTGCTTAAAATACTAAAGATGTAGTTGAACATGATGCTAAGGTACTTAAAAAGTCCAGTGTTACCTATAGTCGATTTACTATTAAAAAAAAAAGTCCTTATCTCTCTCTCTCTTTTTTTTTTTACTGTGATCTTTTTATTTGACAACAAAACAGCCATTTATTTTCCCTTTTTGAATAGGAAAATATAATTTTTTTTTATTTAATAGCCTTTTATTTACAGAAGTCCTTATCTCTTAAGACCTATAAATTTAATTAGCTGACCTATTTCTTTTTAGATTTTTTTTTTTTTTTTTTTTTTTAAACCACCCGGGTTACCTCTTTCTACCTGTTTTTCAGGTCCTGCGTGAACACTGAAACCTCAGGTTAGATGAAGACAGAATGGAGAGAGACAATTTAATTTGGGTTGGGAAGAAGCACTCTTCTGTTCCTTGTCCTTTACACCCATTTCCACATTTGGGATGACTACAACTACATTATGCTGGAGAAATGAATGCTTCTTTCTTTTAAGGAAAAGAGACAGTACAATCATCTTTCTAAGTCAAAGCAAGCAGTGAAGCACATTCTTAAAAATAAACCAATTTCTTTTCTTTTCTTTTTTTTTTTTTTGCTAAGGCAATTGGGGTTATGTGACTTGCCAGGGTCACACAGCCAGGATATGGCAAAAAAAAAAATGCAAACAAATACCTTGCTAAACTTCTTTAATATTATTATGTCCCCTGAATCTTTGGACTATGGGTGTACAGGACCAGGACTTAAGGCATACTGGGTTCAAGAAATGTTTTGGGCATGACCTTAGCCAAATCCTTTGACCTTTCTGGGGCTCAGGTCCTTCACAGGTAAATGATCATTATTTAAGCACCTTTCAATGGTAACACAAGGATATTGATTGGAAGAAGGATGATATTGTATAAACGATCTGGGCAACAACAAGCATAATGGAGAATTAGCTGTCACATTTCTACTAATGAATTCCAGCATCCTGCTTTTCAGGAACATGCCATATATACACTTTTGCATTAAAAAATAGTGACTCCAGACAAGTACTTACCAGTGAGAAAATTCCGTAATCGACCAAACTGTACTTCATATTGCTGAGGCTCAGCCTGGCAGGGGGCTGCAGACACTATATTGGCACAACCAGACTCTGATTGGACTAGAGAAGAAGACAAACATCCATCAGAATTAAGCACAGAATTAGAATTACTAACTATCTAAATATCTGATAGTGTAAAAAATTAACATGATCAAACCAGACAGGATCAGAAAGGTCAACGCATCACAGGTTTTTCACAGGGGTCCTCAAACTTTTTAAATAGGGGGCCAGTTCACTGTCCCTCAGACTGTTGGAGGGCCGGGCCGGACTATAGTAAAAACAAAAACTTTGTTTGTGGGCCTTTAAATAAAGAAGCTTCATAGCTCTGGGTGAGGGGGATAAATGTCTTCAGCTGCCGCATCTGGCCCACGGCCGTAGTTTGAGGACCCCTGTGGCAACTTGTAAAACTATGGACCATTTCACTATCTTTTATTAAAGATTTGTCCTTAACAGTTTCTCTTTTACTCTACAATATAACAAAACCATCAAGGTAAATAAAATAAAATAACATAATATTTAAAAAAAAAAAAAAAGATAATGGCTCTCTTCCAATAGTAATATACCTACTTTATCAATTCACCTGCTATTAACATTTCAAATATCTGAAGATGTTTAAAGACTTATGTGCCTGTTGCTCGACCTGCTTTAAAAATACTGTATATTAAGACATTACTTTAAATAAAAACAAAATTATGCCTATAAAAGCAGTGGTTTCTTACTGCACCTGTTCATTTGAAGTGAATCTATCTCCTTCTAAGAGGTCTGAGAAATATATTCTTTTTTTTTTTTAAATTATAGTTTTTTATCTGCAAATTATATGCATGGATAATTTTACAGCATTGACAATTGCCAAACTTTTTGTTCCAATTTTTCCCCTCCTTCCCCCCACCCCCTCCCTCAGATAGCAGGTTGACCAATACATGTTAAATATGTTAAAGTATAAATTGAATACAACATAAGTATACATGTCCAAACAGTTATTTTGCTGTACAAAAAGAATCAGACTTTGAAATAGTGTACAATTAGTCTGTGAAGGAAATCAAAAATGCGGACAGATAAAAATAGAGGGATTGGGAATTCTATGTAGTGGTTCATAGTCATCTTCCAGAGTTCTTTCGCTGAGTGTAGCTAGTTCAGTTCATTACTGCTCTATTGGAACTGATTTGGTTCATCTCATTGCTGAAGATGGCCACGTCCATCAGAATTGATCATCATATAGTGTTGTTGAAGTATATAATGATCTCCTGGTCCTGCTCATTTCACTTAGCATCAGTTCATGTAAGTCTCTCCAAGCCTTTATGAAATCGTCTTGCTGATCATTTCTTACAGAACAATAATATTCCATAATATTTATATAACAATTTATTCAGCCATTCTCCAATTGATGGGCATCCACTCAGTTTCTAGTTTCTGGCCACTACAAAGAGGGCTGCCACAAACATTCTTGCACATACAGGTCTTTTTCCCTTCTTTAAACTCTCTTTGGGATCTAAACCCAGTAGTAACACTGCTGGATCAAAGGGTATGCACAGTTTGATAACTTTTTAAGCATAGTTCCAAATTGCTCTCCAGAATGGCTGGATGGAATACCAATATATTCTTAACTTTAATTTAAATATTTCCATATTTCAAAATGAAGGGCAAAAGGAGTTACCTGGCTAAAACCAAGCTTTCTTTGGAATATGATTATTTTTCTAAATATGAAAATTTCTATCATAAAGACATTTATGAGAAATTAAGTCCCAGGATCTAAGTTTTGGTGCTAATTACATTTAGTAAACAAATAGTCGAATCTGTAGGAAGTGAAAACTAAGAAATAGGAAATTCATTCTATTGCTAAGTCACTGGTGAATTTATATCAGTAAGAATCCTTTGCTTTAGATGTGTACAAAATGATGATTCTATGTCCATTTGATCATGGCTCAAAGTAAATTTTTTTAGGCAGTTAACTGGCTCAATGGGTAGAGAATTGGGTCTGGAGTCAGAATGACCCAAGTTCAAAATCAGCCTTAGGCATTCACTGGCTGTGTGACCCTGGCAAGTTACATAACCTCTATTTGCCTTGATCCATGGGAGAAAGAAATGACAAACCACTCTAATATCTCTGCCAAGAAAACACAATAAAGATCATGAAGAGTTGGATATGACAATTTATACATGCTCACTAAAACCTGCATGATTCTTAGCAAGCTTTACCAGATCTTTTTCTGCAAAAGCACAAGAGGGTAGTACAAGAATAAAGGCCATTATTTTTTCCCCCATTGTTTGTTATGGCACATTATTAAGTGTCTTGTCTTTTGGTGAAGAATATCTTCACAATTAATTGGTCCTCAGAAAACAGACTCAGATTGCTGGAACCAAACCCGATGCCTTTACAAAAGGTTAGAGAACCTGGTAGAATTTATATTTCACTGACATATGCTCTAAGAATCCTGTGTCACCTCCAAGCCATCATGAAATAACAGAGTACTTTGTGAGAACAATGAAGGACATGGTATACAATTGAAACAACTCAATCCCGAACTCTTTAAATAAATGATTAATAACAAAAAAATGGGAAATGGACAACTGAAATGACATTCACACTAATTATAATTATACAGAAGTTTAACCACTGTAAAGTTTATGTCACAAGACCAAACCAGCTCAGAAAGTGCCTTAATGAACAAATATTTAATTTACTTGCAAGTGGCAGGAAATGATGATCAAAAGCAATATTAGTTTGGAATAGGTGATAGACAAGTCAACAACCTTTTAATAAGCTCCTATTATGTGCTAAATACATGATGGGCAATTAAGTCAACAGGCATTAAGAGCCTACTATGTTTGAGGCATTGTTAAAAATGTAAGTGCTGAGGAGTTTAAAAGCCATAGCTCTTCAGGAGCAGATATATCAATTTAAAGAAAGCTAGGCAAAAGATCCAATTAAGCCAAGTTATGCCAAGGGTATTTAAATGCAGAAATGGAATAATGATCAACAGAAGAAAAATGAAAAAGAGTTATAAAAATTACTTTTAAAATTATTTTAACAAATTTTTCATCACTAAGAGCAGGGAAACCATTCCATTAATAATGTAACATCACAATTCCACATGTGCTTTTAGGAGAGGTGAAGTAGCCAGACTGGATTATTAGACTATTACCTGTGAGATTAGCTGCCATCTCTTCAGGAGTCTGAGACAACCGCAATCCTTGTTTTAGAGGACCTTCTGAATCTACATATTGACGTCGTTTGAGGTAGCAGGACACTGCCATCTGAATCTGTTCTGTGCGTACTCGTTTCATGACCTCCAAAAGAAGAAATAAAGGTAATAAACCACATACAGTGCAAATCCCCATTTTAGCTTTAAAAAACCAAAACAAAACATAGCCAGTATCAATTATGAAGACCATGGATAGCATATAATTCCAAGATAACCATCAAATTTCACTTTTGACAAAAATTTCAATCTTCCCCACCAAGACTTTCATTAGAACTATTAACAAGGAATAACTATTACTGGTTTGAATTAAGCCTTTTATTTTTCCTGACTGGAACAGATTCTAATTAGCACTCAAATCATATACACACAAAATCCCTCCCAAAACCTAAAACTAGACAAGAGGTTATGAGGGGGAAAAAAAATAAAGAAATTATAAAAAGTGGTTTCTTAGAGTCTGAGTAAGAAAAAAATTTAGGCTTAGAAAAAGCAGTTTCTTAAAAATAAAAAGTAAAGGTAATTTTCAAACTTCCAAAAAGTAATTTTTTTTTTACATCTAATTATTGGATGATAAGCATATCTAGCATATATCATTTAGCTAGAGGTTACAAAGAAGCACAGAGCAGGATTACAATTAATGATAGTTGAATTTAGAATATATGTCATTTTCCTAAGCGTACATGCCAATTAAAACAGAAGGGACAAAATCTTTTTGTGAGGGGCTATTCTTTATATCGCTAAAGTTTTGTACCAAGGGAAAGAGAGACTAAGAATCAACATTGAACATAGAGCAGAAAGGAGCTGCTGTTTTTTCTCTTCCATTGTGGAAATTGTGGTAAAGGAGGACTAGAGGAAAAGGAAATGATCCTTCAGTAGCAGTATAAATAACATTAGACATCTACTAGAAGATCTTTGTGCTATAGTTGGAAAATCCTTGCTCACTTATGAAGAGTTATGATGATGGGTTCACAAAATCATAAATCTAGAGCTAGAAAGAACTTCAACGGAATCCAAGTAACTTTTCTAATGCCACAGCAAGCAACCAGAGCTCAGATCAGAAGTGGGATTTGAAGCTGGGTCACTATGACTCCAGAGACATAGCTTTTGCTATTGCAGAAACTAAACCCTAGTACATAGAGGAAAAGAAGTAGAATTTTGCAACTTCCTAATTAAGTATAGTCCCAAAACTCTTGGTCTGCTACCAATACCTCTTAACTGTTCTGAAAGGCTCACCTGTAAGCCCTCCTTGTACTCACTCAGTACTTTCAAGTCTGCAAAATAATCCCTTCTCATTCACTATCTCAGCTTTGCTAACACTTTTCCAGTTTCCCTGTTGCTAATTCAGGTCCAAACTCATTCTTGATTTAGAATAATAAACATTAGTGAACCCAAAGAGGATAGGGGATGATGGTAGACAGAGATGGACTTTTGGTCTTAGAATATAAGAATATAATTGTTTATCTCCTATATGGAATAGGATTTCCTATCTACAGCAGTCTGCACCATCTTTATGACCAATGATTACTACCCATTTGAAAACTTCTAGTTATGAGAAACCCACTATCTTTCAAAGACGACCAATTCACTTAAATACAGCTTTGTATGTGACAGTTTCTTTTTCTAACATTAGGAGTTAAAATATATGGAATTAAAATCTACTTTTCTACCCTTCTATCCATCGTTCCCAGTTCTATCTTTTGGAGTCAAGCAAATATATTTATCTTTTTAAAGATGAAGGAAAAATATGAAGAAAATTACTGGAGCAATAAAGCAGTAAAGAAGAGAAAACATGAGTCCAAGTCTCTGATCAATTCATTTTTACTTCCTCTGTTAAGGAAAACATCTCTTTCCCAAAAGGGGAAAATTTCTTTTTCTTTCCCTCTTTGTATTGCCACCTGTGACTGGAAGACTGGAAAGAGGCATGATAATGATGGCTACATGTAGCATGCAAAAAAGCAGAAAGCATTGATATTATCTTTTTGTTGATAGCCAAATGCTAATTAACCCCTAAAATGTATGCTGTTTTACTCTTCATGGCAGAAGAAAATTAGACCAGAGAAAACTAGAGATGTAAATAGTTCTAAATATAGGGAGGCCTATCTCCTTGTAAGATTCCACTCCATGACTTCCCCCCCCCTTTTTTTTTGGGGGGGGGAAGGGAGGAGAAACCTCTTCATAACTTTTAAAAAATTTATTCTTTAAATCTTAAATTATACAAAATAAGAAAAAATAAAACAAAAAGAGAAAAGAAAAAACTCAAAAACATTGTCATGTGTTCAGCAGAAAATCAGGGAAGATTTAAAAATATGTAATAAATTTCTATTTCAAGAAATCATATAATAATAAAAGACATTACATTCATGACTGTCTATCTTTTCTTTCTTGAAGTTATTTTTGTGCAGTTATTACTTTATTTTTTTTCCCCCTTTCATCTCCTCTCTACTTACTTCTCAAGTAAACTACAGTTATGCATGGAGATATATATATATATATATATATATATATATATATATATATATATATATAGACATCCATACACATACATATATCTATATACTTACGAACATACACTTACATACCTACGCAAATATATACACAAAATCCCTCCCTTATCTTCTCCCCTCTACCGTTTCCTTCCCTCTTTATCCATTTTCCCATTAATCTACATACCTTGTCTCACTGCCTCAATCTACACATTTTTTCTATACCCTACCCTATCCTATTCTCTTCCCCCCTCCCCCCCTTTTAAATAGATTTTGAAGGGTGCTATATTCTTCATGGCAAAATGAACAAATAAACAAAATAAATAAAATGTTTCCTATTCAACCTATCCCTGATGTGAGCAGGTTTTCAGAACTACCAGCCCTTCTACCCCATCCATTGCCTGTGTCTGTTCTTCCTCTGCACCTCATTTGTATCGCATTTTTACCTTTTCCTAGACAGTTTTGCTTTTTAGAGTCAGATCATACTCGGCTCTGCCCCAATATTTCTTTTGAATGCCCTATTACTGATATCAATCTTAAGACATATGGTTTACATTTCCCCATAACAACCAAAAGTTTTTCCTTGTTGAATTCCTTGAAATTAGTCTTTGAAGTTGGCTCTTATATGTTAAATTTTCTACTGAGTTCAGATTTGGTTGAGACAAAATCCTGAAAATTCTGTGGGTTCACTAAATGTCTCTTTTTTTCATTCAACATTATGCTAAGTTTTGCTGGAGATATTTTTGGTTGCAATCCTAGTTCCTTTGATCTTTGATATAAAATATTTTGGGACTTGTGCTTTTTTTTTTTTTATTGTGGCTGATGATAAATCCTGTACAATTCTAATTGTACCTATAGTATATTTGAAAATTTTTTTTTGTTTCTTACAAATTTTCTTTGTCAGGGGGTTTTGAAATGTAATACTAAGCTTATGTGTTTTGCTTGTAGGATCTCTTTGAGATGGTGATTGGTGGATTTTTTCCTAATTCTTCTTTTCCCCTCATGTTTTATCATTTCAGGACAATTTTCTTTGATTATTTCTTTTATTATTATCTCAAGGTTCTTTTAAAATCAGTTTTCAGCTAGTCCAATTGTTCTTATGTTTTCTCTTCTTGATTTGTTCTTCAGATCTTTGTTTTTCTTATGTTCACATTCTCATCTATTTTTTCATTTTAAAAATTTTGTTATTTCTATATCTCTTAGAGTTTCCGTGCCTTCCCCTTGATTTTCAAAGAATTAATTTTCTTCAAGACTCTGGATCTCCTTTTCTAGTGGCTGACTTTCTTTTCAAAATCTTGTTTTTCTTGGATGGTTCTTATTTTATTTATTTATTTTTTAGTTTTTTCCACAACCTCTTGTATTTGATTTTTAAAGTCATTTTTGGGTTCTATAAATTCTTTCTGGGCAGGGAGCCATTTAATGCTACTATTTGGGTAAAAGGAGAGGCTTTTACTTTAATGTCCTCATCTGAAGAGAATTTTCCCTATTCCTATAGTAAATTTCTATGGTTGGGTTCTTTCTTCTTTGTTTGCTCATTGTTTTTCAAAAAATGAGAATTTATAAGGCACCTCTAATCCTGTGATGAAGGGGATGGTGCCTCTCGCTTCACTTCAGCTCTCCCCTCTAACCTGGAACTCCAAATGAAAAACTCCACCATCATGCAAATGTCCACAGTCAGCAGCATCCCTGCTCCACTGTCTCTGCACTCACTGGGTGTGTGATAATCCTTCTTGTCCTAGGCCGGATCTCTGCAGCATAGCTGGGCCCTGGAGTTCCTTATCAGGAGAGGTTCCCTCAATGTTCCTGTTTCAGATTCTTGATTTCCCAGGCTATCCGGGAAGTAAAAGTCCCTGTGATTGCAGCTGAGGCTACCCCTAAACTCAATCAATCCCAAGTCTCCATGCTTGCTGTTTCTGTAGAACTAACCTAGAGTTTACACTTGGCACTAGTTAAACCTAGGTCTTACATTCTATCTTTGGTCTACTCTGGTCTTCTTAGGTTGTCCCAGGAGGACCCTTACTCTGTCCCAAGTCTTATTTATCATGAGTAACTTATGGCTGCCCAGAAGCACACTTTTTTTTCTTGTGGGGGAAATCTAGAGAGCTTGGAATTTTCTGACCCACTCTGCCACCTTCCTAGAATTTCCCCAAGCAAACAGATTTAATCCTCCTCCTACTTAACACAACTGCAAACGTGTAGATAGCTATCATGGTACACTAAATCTCCATTTGCCCAGACTATCCATAGTTTCTTTCAATTTTTTTATGGCATGGCTTCAAGTCCTTTCCTCCATTTAGTCATCTTAGAAGCAGTTGGTAGCACAGTTGACAGAGTACTGGACCTGAAGCCAGGAAGACTTGCTTATAAATCCAGCTTCAGACACTACCTGTATATGATCCTGGTCACAATTTCTGACAGTTTCCTCAATTGTAAAATGGGGTTCATAAAAACACTTACCTCTCAAGGTTATTGTGAGAATTAAAGAAGATATTTGTACACTGCTGCTGTGCCTGATATATAGTAGGCATTTAATAAATACAGTTACTCCCCTCCCTCATCTTCTGGAAATGGTCCCGGTAAACATTTTTTTCTAAAACATGATATCCAGAAATGAACACAATTTTCCAAATATAAACTGACTATGCCAAGAGTACAATGGGACTACGATCTCATTTTTATTAAGTAAAAAAATAACCTTTGCTTTTGTGACTCAGTCTTATTCTCTTGATTCTTCTAAGTGCTTGGAATCTATTAAAACTCCTAGATTTTTTTTCACATGAACTGCTAATCAAATTTTTGCTCCATGTACTTATGCAATTAAAACAAAGTCTTTGTTTCTTGAACAATTTGTCTTCTAACTAAGCATTTTCCTTAGTTGTCTCCCATAACTGAAGTGCTTTCCCTTCTCATTCCTGGCTTCCTTCAAGTCTCAGCTAAAGTCCTACCAAATCTAATGGCTTTTTTCTCTCAATTTTCATCCTTTCTGATCATTCTGAAGCTTTGACACTGCTGATCATCTTCATTTCCTTGTTATTTTAAGGTTTTGTAACACTTGTATTTTCCTGGTTCTCTTTATCTGTTTTGATTATTCCTTTTCTGAATCTTTTACTGAACTTTCATCCAGATTGTGTGCAGTAATTGTGCATATCCCCCAAGACTCTGTACTGGTGGTCCCTGTTCTCTTTCTTTCTATACCGTTTCATTTGGTGATCTCAGTAGCATCCATGATTTCAATTATAATCTCTAGGTAGATGACTGACTTTATCGACTTTATCGTCTAGCTTTTCCTACCTTCTACAAGAAGTCTTTTTCAGTTCTTCTTAATCTTAGTGTCTTTGCTCTGAGACTACTCCCAATTTATCCTGCATATATTTTTATGGTTATAATGTTTCTCTGCTATTAGATGGTAAGCTCCTTGAGTACAAGACTTTATTTTATTATTTATTTTAGTCCTTTTTTATCTCTCCTAGTATTCAGCAAAGTACCTGGCTATATTGTTGTTCAGTCATGACCCTTTTCCTGGCAAAGATAATGGAGTGGTTTGCCATTTCCTTTTCCAGCTCATTTTACAGATGAGGAACTAAGGCAAATAAGGTTAAATGACTTGTCTAGGACTACACAACTTGTAAGTATCTGAGGCCAGATTTGTAAGTAGGATCCAGGCTCTGTCTATTGTGCCATTTAGCTGCTCCACCTAACTAGCTATATAAAGCAGGTGCTTAATATATGTTAGTTAGCAAGACACCTGTGAAAAAAACCCTCTTTTGCTGCCTGCATATATCCTCCCTCTCTTTTTACCCTGGGAGAGAGGAAGTTTGCAGAGGCATGAGAAGGGGGCTGGATTCCTGACCAGAATAAAATTCTACATTTCCAGTACCCTTTCCTCAGAAATTCCCCAAAGTTCTTTCAGCTACAATAATGAACTGTTCACTGCTAGCTTTTCTCCTTTTCCTTTGAGAGAACAGGGAGAATTAGCACCTGCCTCTCCTTGTGAGGTGAAGAAGCTCAGAGGAATCACTGATGTGGAAAGGTAAGAAAAGCACCTACATAGGCAGACACTGAAGCAAACACATCCATGAAGAGGGTATTAATAGGGAACAAGCAGACTTTTGCAAGTGATAGTTGACAGTTAACTACATCTTTACCACTGACCAAAAGCTATAGATTTCACTGTTTCAGTAAAGATGAAGCCTTAAAGGTTTTCTTTCAAAAGGTTCCTATGAGATATGTCAAAATTGTAAGACTCAGTGGATGATGTAACAGAAATAACAGTATCTGATGACCTTCTAATTATCAGGTAAGGCATAAAAATGGAAGCATGCTTGCCAAAAGTTATTTTATCAGCACCATGTGGGAACTCCAGTGAAGAGTCAAAATTGAAAAGGGACTTTTTATACATGGAGCCCTCCAGATGCTTGTGTGCAGATGACACTGTGTTAGTTAGGGCAAACCCTAAAACACCATAGTGCCTCCTGCATAAGATCCTTAACTACTCGCAAGTATCCTACCAAGCTCCTCAGGAAAAGGTAAGAGGGTAAAAAATGCCTATCCTATAAACTATGCCATGAGATTAGATGGACAACTTTATCACTGTAAATGGAAAATGAATTGTATTTAGAATTAATAATGAAGGCCAGATTGCCCAGAAAAAAATTGCAGAATTCCATTAATGACCCCAAACTTCTCCTTTAGATGAAGGCCTCTTTTTGTTGCTTTAGTTTTTGTTGTTATTGTTTGCTATTATGTCACCTAGATTCCCTAATTCCTTTTCCTTATATCTACCAAAAAGCTATTTTTTATAATAAAAAGTAGAAAAAAAAGTTCAGGAAAAAGAATCCAAAAATAAAAAAAAATTAATGTTACCTGCAGTGTTCCATAGCTACCTCTGCAAAGAAGTAAAGGAGGTAGAAGGTCTATTAAAAAAAAAAAAAAGTACACCAATAGTCTACTGTTATTTCATGCTTGCAAGAAATTCACATTGAATGATATATAAAAAGTAAAGAATGGGCTCAGGCTGCAAGTAGGTTGCAACATAACAAATAAGGAATTACAAACAACTGGAGGAAAGGATGCTATCATCCTATTAAAAATAGGTTGATCCTATGATGAGAGTGAAGGATAATTGTTGGAGAGCTTTCCAGGGATATGCACATGTCAAAAGAAAATAAGATCTCATATATACTGGATAAATCTTTCCTGTGGTAAATTATGAGAGGACAGAGACAAAAGTTAAGATAGAATGTTATCCACATCTGCTCTTTCTGAATCTTTGGAATGAGTATTCACATGGTTGATTAAAAAGGTCACAGGATAAAAGTGTGCATGGACTAATACAAATCTATTGCTACTGCCAGAAAAAAAGCTAAGAGTTTCTTTCTTTCTTTCTTTTTTTTTTTGAGTTTTACCAAGAGATCAAGGGTCTGAAAATTGTATATTAATTTATTTTCTAGACAACTGCTGGGAGCTGGAGAAGAGGAGATAAATCAAATAGTAAGTTAAAAATTCAACTTAATTTGGGTTCAATATTTTATCTAATCATCTCAATATTAAACTGTTTTCAATTTAGAGTAATATAAATCTTCTATCTTAACATATACAAAACAACTTGGTTTCATCATGTTCTTTGATTCTTTTTCTGAATAGGAACAGAGATTATGCTAACAAACTAACATCACTTTGCTTCCTATGGCATTATGTATGCCATCTCTTAGTAACCATCTTTTGGAGCCAAGTATTAACTGTTTTTGGAGTACCCATTATTATACCAAAGAAGTTTGGTTGAAGGAGTATTATTAAGCAATCTTGAGTCCTATTTCTGTTGCTAACTAGCTGTGTGACCCTAAGCAAATCAATGACCTCATGTTTCCTCAACAATAAAAGGAGACAAATAATGGTTTTCAGTTTATTCTAGTTTAAAACAAATTCTACCTAAAGGATTTTCAGTACAGATGGCTCCTGAGCTACTGATATATTATCCTGTTTTTAAAAAATTTACTGAGTCTTATGTGTGCAAGGCATCATGCCAGAAATAGGGGCATAGACTGATAGAAATGACAGTCTTACTCCCAAGAAATTTATAATTTATGGGAGGAAGGATAGAGAGGGAAGAAAGAGAAGCAGACAAGGAAGAAACAAAGTCTTAAGGGCAAACTGAGACAAAATGACATAAGAAATTTAAGGAGATTCAAAAAAGATACATTTTCCCATTATGTTAACTAACTATAAAAGTAGAAAGTGACATGTGCTATTAGTTACAAATGAGCAATTATTAGCCGGTTTTACTTATATGTTTTGGACAATGTACTTTGCAGGGTTTTTTTTTTTTTTTTGTTGTTGTTGTTGAAAATATCTATGGTTATAACAATGTATCAGCCTATTACAACTTGTAAAATAGTCATAATAATTTATAGGGTGCTAGATGGCACAGTGAATGGAAGTTTGGGACCTGGTGTCAGAAGATTCATCTTGCCGAGTTCACATCTAACTTCAGACACTAGCTGAGTGATCCTGGCAAACCACTCCAATATCTTCGCCATGAAACCCTCAGATGAGGTCACAAAAAGGACTCAACAACAAAGGTATATACAAACAAAAGACATCTAAGAAAGAATAACTTTGAGGTGGATGTGAGGAGTGAGGTGGATGACAGAAGGCTTTTTTCAAGACACAGAAACATTTAAAAACTTTTAGGAAAGGCAAGGAAGGTTTAAATCAAAGAATATCTAAGTATTAGGGATAATATAAACAAAAGTAACAGAATTGAGAAAAGATTTGCACAGATTTTTCTGTAAGCCTAGAACACATTTTTCATATTAGGTTTTCTCAAGATCAATTGTTATATAATCCCCATTTCCTTGATTGAGAGGGGGAAAATCTCAATAAAAATGAATTTGTATATATTTTATCTACTTTATCTGATTTTCACGTTTGCATCTCTTGAATATATGCCCTTCTTTCCTCTTGATGTTGCCCAACTCTAGTGTCAGCCCTCATCACCCCACTCCTGAACTAATGGAATAATCTGCTGGTGGGGCTACCTGTTTCAAGACTTCCCTATTCCTATCCACTTTCCATTCAGCCACAAATGTGATTTTCCTAAAATGCTGGTCCAATCATGTTGTGCTTGTACTTAATAATAAACTCCACTGGCTTCCCATTGCCTTTAGGATTAAATAAGAAAGGTTCTGTTTAGTACTGGACATAAAGGATGTGAAGGGGAATAGAATGAGCTAATATTCCAGAAGGTGGATTGCAAGAGGACCCTGAAAACCAGGACAAGGAGTTTATATTTTATTGGTGGTAGGCAAAGCAGTGCCAAAAAAGAGTTGAGCAGAGAGCAGTGATGTGATTAGGTCTAAAGTGTCCTCATTTGTTGAACTACATGATCTCTATGGTCCTTTCTAGATTTGACATTCCGTGATTTCAGAGAGAATTACTGTTAGTGGATGAAAAGCAGACTGAGTGAGAGCAAAGAGATTGGTAGATAACAATTTAGGTGAGAACTAAAGCAACTAGAGTCAAAGTAGAAAGTAGGGGAAATATAAGAGGAAGAATGAGAGAGACTGCCAATTCCAAAGGATCTGCCAAATAGACAAATGGGCTACAGAAAGGGAAATGGAGTCAAAGATGATTGTAAGATCTCAAGGTATGGAGGATCAGCATGATGGTAATGTTATCCACAAAAATAAATGGGGGAAAAAGCATTATAAAAGGAAAGTTTTGAGTCACCATATAATGAGTCATTATTAATTAATAACTGACATTTATTAAATACTTATTAAGTGCTAGACACTGGCCTCTCTGGGATTCAAACCAAGATAAAAGTATAAACACAGTTCTTACCCTTAAGAAATTTACATATTTAACTGGGAAGACAATCTGTTAATGAAAAGACACTTATACAATACATACAGAGCAAAAAAGAAGTTACTTTAGAGGAAGATGGCTCAAGTGGCTGGGGGACAGAAAGGCCTCCTGAAGAGGATAGCATTTGAGCTGAATTTTGAAAGAAGTCAGAGATGTTAAAAGGTGGAGGTGAAGGGGGAAAACATTCTAGGAATGAGGCCAAAGGGCCAAAGTGGGAGGCGGGGGGGAAAAACAGCAAGTAGATGGTGTCACTGGACCACAGAATAGAGAGGAGTAAGACTGAAATAAATAGTAGGAAGGGGCTGGGTTATGAAGATCTTTAAATAACAAATCAAAGATAGTATTTGATCCAGGAGGTAGAAAGGAACCACCAATGCTTATTGAGTAAAGAAGTGACATGGTTAGACCTATGTGTTAGGAAAATCCCTTTGGCAGAGGTATGGTGATGAACCAGAGTGGGATGGATCAATCAGGTGGTTACTGCAATAGTCCAGACAAGAGGTTAAGAAGGTTTGAATTAGGATGAACCAGTGTAGAGCAGGAGCACAAAGGAGTCATATTACTAAATTAGAAATGACAAAATTTAGCAATCAGATTGTATATGTAGAGTGATGGATGAGAATGAGGCGTAGAGATGAATCTTGAAGTTGAGACTTTAGTAGATTGATAGTGGAGTTTTGGGGAAATGTTAATAAATTTTCTTTTGGACATGCCGAGTTCTAGAAATCAACGAGACATCCAGAATGAATATCTAGGACCACAATTCAGATAAGAAACTAAAGCAGGACTGAAGTTTTCAATCTTCATAATCATCATAAAGATGATAATTTAATCCATAGGAGTTGAGGAGATACAGACTATATAGAGCAAGAATAAGGGCCTTGGGGCACACTCACAGTTAAGTGTGACCTGGATGAGGATTCAGCAAAGTCTGAGAAACAACAAGAAATGTCAGAAAAACCCAAAAAAGCAAAAGCAAAATTTGACTACTTTATGAAAAAGAAACAAAACAAGGATTAAAAGTCATACATTTCACTTGTGAACTGATTCTTCAAGGGGAAAAAGCAAGCTCCCCTTCTTACTAGCAATCTAAAAAAAGATTTTATAAAGTACTAATCATTATTAAAGGATGCCAAATTGAAAAGCAAAAATAATCATACCAATTGCAGTCATCACTTAACCAGAATTTATTATGCCTCTACCTCATGCCAGGCACTGAGCTAAGAGCTGGGGATGCAAATATAAAAAAAGGAATGAATTAAAAAAAAAAAACAGATTAAGTGATTATTATTATGTGTGAAACACTTAAGTTACAAATAAAAAAAAAGCAGGCAATCTGTGCTAAAGAAGCTTATATTCTACTGTGCCATCAAAATTGAACACAAAATCAAAAAGGATTCCTTTTCAGGTTTCACCAATCTAGTAAGAAAAAAAAAATTAAAACTTCACAGAACGGGAGTTAAAGTTGTATCTGATCCGATGAATTCAATTTAGCTCCTCAGTTTCATTTTCTTGAGAAGCTGGACTAACCCCAGAGCCTGCGTTAATTAGCTCCCTGACCCCACCCAGTCACCACTTAGATTGGTATCTTCTAGCTCTGCAAGGCATCTAGCTTAGGGAAAATCACACTATTAACACTGTATCCCAAATAAAAGTTCCAACTTGGATGATCCTGCCGGGGTCAGACCCTGTAATTTACACGTCTGAGTAACTTAATGTGGAGGAGTTCTCAAGTCATAGGTACGAGATACAAATGAGGAGACTTAGGTTATAAAACGCTAGAACTGGTGAAAGGAAGCAAACTGCATAAAGCTTTACTGCACAGACTTCCGCTAACTTTAAAATGATAGCAATTCTCACAATCCACTCTTTTCGCAGATAAGTGTTATCTAACTTTTTAAAAAAACAGACTTTTGAGAGGGAAGCCCGTCCCCTAGACCCTACAACTTTTCAGCAGCGAAATCTGCCCAATAACAGAAACTCGTTTAGCCAGAAGTAGCAAAAAGTCTAGGAATCTAACTGCTATCCCTGAAAACGCCTGGTGTCACTCGCTGGTTAGAGAGTTTGCTCATGTGCCCACGCTGAAGAACGGCTCCATTTGACCTTGAATTTGGTTAAATGTAAGTGGGGGGAAATGTGTTTTTAAAGTTTACTCCGGGATCCCCCAGGCTGGTCTCTCGGGAGCTGTCCTTTACCCAACTCGGTCCCCATCCTGACTTAAAGCGAGTCCCCCTTCTTCCGGGCCGGCTCTGGATTCCCCCTCCGCGGTTCCTCGCGCTCCTCCGGCGTGGAGGATGTGTCGGCGTCCGCTGGAGAAGGAGATGGAGGCGGCAGCGGCCGGCAGATGAGCCACGGAAGGGGCAGCCGGAGAACCGCCTGCCTGCCTTCCTCCCGAACCAGGCCGGGCGCAGAGGGCGCGCAATGCCCTAGGAGCTGCCCGGCGCTGGGCGAGCTCTGGGGGCCGCGCCGCCGCCGCCGCCTCCCCCACCCCCACGCGGCCGGGAGCAGCAGCCGCAGCGCGTGCCCCGCGCTAGGCCTCACCCCCGCGCGCCGGCTCCAGAGAGAGGCGGGCGGCGGCGGCGCTGCCCCGCTCTCGGCCTGCGCGCGCTCAGGCTCGCGACCCCCCTCCTTCCCGCCCGCCCGCCCGCCCGCCAGCCCCACACTCACTGAACATCCCAGGCGGCTCCGGCTCCTCCTGCCGTCGCAGCCACCCGGAACCCGCCGCCTCTGCCCCCTTCGCCTCTGCGACACGTTCCCACTCGGACTGCCGATTCAGCCCGGTCCCCGGCACCCGGTCCCCGCCGCCGCCACTGCGGCTCGAGGCGGCCGCTCCATGACTGACTGACACGGAGCGGGCCGGCGGGGCTGGGCCGCTCAGACCCTCTAACGCGCAACTCCCTCCACCAATAGGCAAGCGAGCTCGGCAATTGGCTGGAAATGCCTGGCGTGCGTGACTCTCCACCCCTCCTCAGCCGGCCGGCGGCGTCTAGGCGGAAGGAACGTAGGCGGAGGCCCTGGGAACCTTCCCACGTGGTTAGCAACGTGGGATTCTGAGCTTCCCGGCTTTGGGAGGCTGCTGCCTCGCTCGGTCAGTCAGTCATCCTGCCTTTGGTCTCCGTTGCTCTTCCTCCGGGGTACCTCATCTGGGTAAGTGCAGACGCCGTTACGGTGAGCAGTCCGGAGGTGGTCGCTGTCCTTGCTCGGAACTCTTCCCCCTGACCCCGCCCCCTTCTTGCTATGCTGGAGTTAATTTCACCCATAACATGTTAATTGCATTTCAGCTAGGCTGATGGCACTTGGGCTCTCCTTTGGGGTACGCAGGAGTAGTTCCTTCCTTAATTTCTTCCCCCAATCCTTGCCGAGGGCCCGTGGGGACTCTGACTCAAGCAGCCAGTCGGCCAAACTGAATAATAATGGAAATGTTTGTTTTCTAAATTATGTTAAATTGGGTTCCTTTGTTTTTTTGTGAGCCATGGTAAGTGTCTTTACATTTAAAGAAGCAATTCTTTCCCCAATTAAGCTTTCCTTTTTTGAAGTGTGACGAATGTACTGTTGTCAAAGACGTATACAGAAATTCATCACGTAATTTTCTTCTACTCTGTAAAAGAAATGTGAAATGGAGGTATTTACGTAACTTTATTCATCATTTAGCTCTAACGGAAGTACAAATTTTGAGACTAGAGGAAAAGAAGTTGCAAAATAGAATAAATCTTGCAGCTCATTAAAACAATGTTTATGTGGATGCATATAGTGTAGTGCAGTGAATTTTTGTTAGGGTTTTCCTTGTAGTGCACGGAACTTAACAAAATCACAATATTTTTATGTTTATGTTTTATTATTTTAATCTACTTTTTTAAAAAATATGGTAACCAGATAGACTATTTAATAAACAAAATTAATAACATTGACTCTTATTAACTTTTTATTGCTTATTTAGATTAACTAAGTATTTTTCCCCCCCTGACTTTTTTTTTTTTTTTTTTTTTTTTATTATTACAGAGAGAATCCTTGTCATAATGGCTGCTATTTATTCTGGTATATCCCTAAAATTGAAAAGTAGTAAAACTGCCTGGGAAGACAAACTGAAATTGGCTCACTTTGCATGGATTTCCCATCAATGTTTTCTTCCAAATAAAGAACAAGTAAGCCTAAGCTGAGTTCTTTGAACAAATTTTTTTTTTGTCTTGTGTATCACTTGTGTCATTTGTTTATGGTATACCTTAACTTTGAATTGTTGCAAATCAATACTTGCTATCTAGAGTCTTAGAATTGCCTAGAACATTGAAAAATTAAATGATTTGTCAGGGATCACAGGTAGTATTCATCATTGAAAGGATTTGTATCCAGATCTCCCTGACTCAGTAACCAATTTTCTTATCTACATTTTCATGTTGACACTTGTGGTAATTAAGATGTAGTTTACTGGGTGTAGAAATAATTATCTTAAGGTCATATAGAGAAATTGATAATAGGTTACTTCTATTCAGGAACTTTTTCTACTATTCTTTGTTTTTCCTTAATAATGGTAATAGTAATAGTTTATTTGTATAGTACTTTAGAGTTTACAAAATATTTAAAATGATTTCATCCCTATTTTATGCTCATAAAGTATATGAGCATATACTAGTTATATGTTACATATATATAGTATATAGCATATTCTAGTTATATGTGACTGTTATAAAGTTGTGACTGTTCTTTGTGGAAAGAGAAAGCTCAGAGTTGTGAGTTCCTTAATAATGGTAATAGTAATAGTTTATTTGTATAGTACTTTAGAGTTTACAAAATATTTAAAATGATCTCATCCCTACTTTATGCTCATAAAGTATATGAGCATATTCTAATTATGTTATATATATATATATATATATAGTATATAGCATATGCTAGTTATATGTGACTGTTATAAAGTTGTGACTGTTCTTTGTGGAAAGAGAAAGCTCAGAGAAGTTGTGAGTTACTATAGAGAATAGGAATGGCATGAGACATTTTATTACTGTTAATTGCACTTAATTTTATGATCTTGAAAAGTCACTTAATTTTCCTGGGCCTAAGTTTTCTCATCTGTAAAATAGGGATAATAATAGCACCTCTTTTACAGGGTCATTGTGAGGATTAAAAAGTCCTTTGTAAAATTTAAAATGCTAAATAAATGTAGGCTCTTGCTATTATATTATGATGGAAATTGTTTTTTTTCTGTTTGCTGTATTTGGGTTGATCATCAATCTAGAATAAGGGCATTTCTCTTTTTGGTTTTTATATACTTCATTTAGAAAGTTATATTTATCATTAAATTCTTAGGAAACACTGAAGGTCTTCAGTTTAAGGGTTATACAATGTGTAACAACTTGGAAGTTTAATCAAAAGATAATTTTAACAAGAGAAAAATATTTATGGTGATCAGTTCTATTTTTTGAAGTTTTGAGCTGCTTAAAGTGAGGAGTCATATTGTGTAGTGACTAATAAAAATACTGCCATTGGTAAATAAATGATATTCCTTATCCACTATCATTTGCATACACATATTGAATTATTTTCTAGAAATGGTGATGGTTTTGTTATGAGCTAACTAAATCGCCTCTCCTTGTCCCCTTTGTGATCAAGGACATACATTTTTTAAGGTAAAGAAAGAACTAGGTCTAGGGGTGTGGTCCAAGAACAAAGCAGAACTTTGGCCCATTGGATTTGAACTGATTACCTTATGCTTATTAATACTATTAGTTAACTATCTGATATATTTACCCACAGATTAAATTGAAAGAATTCTATTTCTGGAGTATCTGGAGCAGCTGTTCTCAGCCTCTTTGGTTTCAGGACTTAAAAATTATTGAGGGGACTCCAAAGAACTTTTATGTGTATTTTATCTAGCAATGTTTACTTTTTTCAAAATTAAAACTGATAAATTTTAAAATATTTATGAATTCATTTAACATGATAATAAACCCACTACATGCTACTATGACTAACATTTTATACAAAATAAGTATTTTCTAAAACAAACAAAAATAATATGAAGAATGACAGTGTTTAATGCTGCCTAATTGAAGCCAGCAAGATGCTTATATCTGCTTTAGCATTCAATCTGTTGCAGTGTTCCATTAGTAAAATTCATATAGAAAACCTGGCCTCACACAGATATAGAGTTGGAAAAGGAAGGCACATGATAGATAAATAACATCTTAACATTAATAGTTTTGATGTTGTGGACACACTTTGAGAATCCTAATCTTAAGTAATGTTCATGCACATAGTCCTTTGTAGCAGCTATATGATAATTGCAATCTCTAATTCCTTTGCCTTAAGGAGAAAGGATGCCAAATAGGGATATACAAAGAATTGTACCCTGCTCCTGCAATGGTCTTTTTCAGCACCTATTTCAATCCATCTTATTCCTGACATTTATAATTCATTAGTAATATTCCTGCAGTTTTTTGTTAGTAGTGAATAAATCAGATTTTATAGGTGAAATTTGTTTTGCCTATATTTACTTTGCAACATGACAATTCTCTGGACCTACTGTTGTGCATTTGAAATGAAATGTAATTTCAAGATGAAAAATGTAAAGGTTTCAGCAGTATTTTTTTCTCTTTAGCTCTCAAAGGAGAAAAAAGTTCAAAGTAATTTTTTTCTTTTGATTGTTATTTAAAAAAAATTAAAGTATGTAATTATCTCTTGGTGCTCTTATTATCAAAGTTGAATTATGAAAGGTGCATTTTCTATCAATTTAACTAAAAGTCGATTTGGGAAAAAAAAAACCAATTACTTAAATTTTGTCATAATTACTATGTATCATTATTTTCTCCCCTAGTAAAATAGTATTCTTTTCATAAAATTAATTCCCTTCAAATGTAGGTATTACTTGACTGGGCAAGACACAGTCTGGTTACATATTACAAGAAAAAACTTGAACTGAAGGAGGACATTGTTGAAAGACTTTGGATCTATCTGGATAACATCCTGCACAGCAAAAAATTACAAAATCTCATCACGAATGGAAAGACAGTAAATCTCCATTTTTCACTAGCCAAGGTAATTTTGCTTATTCATATTATCCCACAAATGATTTGTATTTTCCCTAGTACCCACTTGCTGATGTTTTACTTCTCAAGATAATCAATTAGTAAGCATATATTAACTATTTAAAATGTTAGACACTCTGCTAAGTTCAGCTCTGGAGGTATAGAAAAAGGGGAAAAGGGCCCTTGTCCACAAGGAGTATTACATTCTAATGGGGGTAACAACTTGTTAAAAATAGATACATCCATGATACACAGTAGATAGGAGATAGAAGATGAAAGCTGAGAGTAAGACTCACTCAGTTATGATCATAGATAGAAGTTGAAGGAAGTTTAACATCTAGTTACCTCATTTTACAGAGAAGGAAACTGAAATTCATAGAGATGGCCACTCTAGTAGCCACTAGTGCATAGAGTGCCAGGCCTGGAGTCAGGATGACGTGAGTTCAAATGTAGTTTTGGACACTAGCAGTGTGATCTGGACAAGTCATATAACTTGCTTGCCTCAGTTTTCTTATATGTAAAATAGGGATTTTAGTAGCAACTACTTGCTAGACTTTTGTAAGGTTAAACTGAGGTAATAGTAAAACACTTTGCAAGCCATAAAGTGCTAAAAGAAATGCTATTTATTATTGTTGATAAGAAACACACTATTTAATGGCAAAACTGGGATTGTAACCCACCTATCTTAAGTACACATATATAGTACTTTATCCTACCACCATGCTTCCTTCCTTTTGATTCATTATTCAACTTCAGGCTTGAATATTCCATTTCTACCTGTATAATGAGCATGATACTTCTATTTACTACTATCAGAGACTTTGAGATTTGGTATAAACTTTTCCAGGTGATTAGAGATCCATTAAGATCCAAGTCCTTTCTTTTGTTGGACTCTGCCAAAGAGAGGTCAGTAATTAGGGAATTCTGTGGGTGGGTAGGTGGATGGGCAGGGTACTAGAGGCTCAAGTGAGAAGGAAAGTAGATCACTTTCTAAGCCTTGATGAAAAAAGAAGTTGGCAAAGGCCCAACTGTTCTATTAATATAGTGTCTGTGGAGTTTCTAAGGGACTGAGATAAATGAATTGAATCAATTGCCCATCAGAATTCAAAGTTGATGGAATATATACTAAAAGTTAGGAACCTGCAATGCAAAGAATGTAGAAATTATCATATTTTCAGACTAGCTGCTTCCTAGAAATTTCCTACTTACTCAACCATATCCTCCAATTCAGGGATTTATATACCTGGTATCAAAGGTTATTCAGTATTTCCAGGTGCAATTGGAATGGAAATATATTCCATTATATAATTTTAAAGTTGATTTTTATAGATAATTGCCTGAAATTTGGATATGGAAAGATATGATGTATTCATTTTCCAGAATTGGGGAATGTATAAGCTGAGGGCCCTTTTATGAACCAAAGCATGACCTTTTTGCTAACTGGCCAAAACAAATGCAAAATGAGCTGCAGTTTTGCTAACTTCAAAAACACAGATTGATTATGGGGATTCTTTGGAGTTGCTTGTGGGAATTGTGACAAGAAACTGTTCCTCACATATATTTTATACTTTGGTTTAACAACAATTTAGATATAATCTTAAAAAAACATTTTGAAGGTAAAGTCTAGTCCTCAGGGAGTTAAGTGGTTGTCAGGATGGCTTTATATCATCCTCATGTGGTATTTTTGTGCCATTGAGGGCAGTGCGACTGTTTTACTTTTATTATTCTTTTTCATTTCAGATCCTAAATGAAAGAATAGCTGAGTTCTCTACTCTTGTTGCTCAAAGAAATGTGTGTGCTGTGCTGAGCTGCTGCCAAGGCATTCTCTCAACGCCTGCTCTTGCCATCATTTACACAGCCAAGCATGAGCTGATGCTAGAATTATTAAATGAGCTGTGCTGGCTGGCATGTCGACATCCAGAAGGAACCTTTATATCCCAGTTGTTTGAAGTTCTTCATTTGGCCTTTAGTCAGTATCTCCTGATCCAGCGTCAGCAGGTCAACCCCAATCGTGTGTTTGGGGAAGTGATTGGACACTTATTCCAGCCATGCCTTGTCTTAAGGCACTTGCTTTCTGTTGGTACGTGGGCACAATGTGACCAAGGCCGTGTGCGGCAGTATCTGAGCAAGGAAGTTCGGAATCAGATAGAGTTAATCATTCGAAATGGAATCTTTCAGCCAGAATTGTTATCCTCTTACAAAGAGGAGCTTCTATTGAAAGAGCAGTCCAAGGACAAGAAGAAAGAGACTATTAAAAATATCCTGACACCAACCAATACCATGATCAACAGACTGGTTGATGTGGGCTCATGTGAACCTTCTCTCCATGTAACTGTTGTGGCTAACTCAGTATCTTTGCTATATAAACTCTTTTTAGATTCTTACTCTAAAGAAGAAAATCAACTCATATGTTTTCATTTACTCCCCAAACTTTTTGGCTGTCTGAGGATTTCATGCCTGTCAGATGAGCAAAGAGAGGCTCTTTCTCTATCAGAATGGACTAATGAACTTTTGGTTGTAGAACAGCTTCTGAACTTGGTGGCTAACAACAACATCTACAATGTGGCTGCTGACCGGATCCGGCACAAGGAGATCCAGTTCCAGTTTTATCGCCAACTTGCTGAGCTGCTGATAAAACATTCACAAGCCTCTGTGCCAGCATGGTTCCGATGTCTCAAGACTTTGATCTCCTTGAACCATCTGATAGTGGAGCCAGATCTGGATGACCTAGTTGCTTCAGCCTGGATTGATGCAGAAGTAACTGAACCTCGAACCAAGAAATCTCAGGAAGCCCTCATCAATGCAGTGTTTCAGACTTATGCCAAACTCAGACAGGTGCCTCGGTTGTTTGAAGAAGTTTTGGGTGTGATCTGTCGACCAGCTGCAGAGCATCTGAGGCAGCCTGTTTTGACTCTGAACCTGATGGTAGTGCTTCGGGATTGTCTCATGGAGTTGCCTCCAAATCAGATCTTGGATACTTGGTCCCTTGTGTTAGAGAAATGCCAGGCATTAGTGCTGCCTTATGTGAAGAATGATTCTGATATGGCCCTCAAGTTGCTATCTCTGAGTTTATTGCTGCATGGCATCTTGTTTAGCATGAGATGTTTGGATAGTGGTACTCCATTGCCTGTTGTCAAGTGCACTCAGCGGGTGATGGAGAAAATGCTTCAAGAGGTCATTCAACCTATGCTTGACCTTCTAAAACTATACCAGTTCCAGGCTTCAGAGCTTGATTTGTGGCTAGAGAAGGTCAGGGATTCTGCACTCCTACTGTCCTATACATGGGCAGAAATCGACACTATGCTTACTTTGAACTGCAGACAATATGTCCCTATAGTGGGGACTGTTACAGACATTTCTTCTGAGAGCTTGAGTCTCTCTTCATTCTTTTCAGGTATCAATATGAAACAGTGGGAAAAGGTACAAGAACTTACAAATCATTTTGCCTTTACTAGTAGGTATTGCTTAGAACTGTTATATATGCAGAAAATAAAAAGAACTTTAATGCAAATGAGCTTTCATTCTGATAGAGACCTCCAAACTTTAAGGGATGCTGCTGCCTTCATTATCCATTCTGGTAAAAAAAGCATGAGACAAGAAGAGGTAACTATGTGGAATCATCAAATAGGGTCATTGAGTGCTTCCTCTTACCCAGTTGCACACTGGCATTTAATTGTGTCAAATCTTACAATCCTTATTTCTTATCTCTCTTCAGATGATGTGAGCTATATAGCCAATGTACTGCTTAAGACTTTGCCCACCATTAAAACTCAGGAAGGTTCAGCAGAGGAAGAATCCTCTATCACAATTGGACAGGTGTCCCAAGCTTTGTTTCATAGTCCTCTTTTTCCAGAAATGCAATCCCTCCACTCTGCTTTCTTAAGCTGTGTAATTGAGAGATGCACTAGGATCCTGTTTTCTGGCAACCATAATGACAAGAAACTCCTAAACCAACAGCTACCTTGGCTTTTTGAAAAGGATCACATAATTATAACACAGTGGGAAATTAAATCTGAAAAAAATGGACCTGAACCTTTGGAATCAAAGGAAGAAGTTGCTCAGAACTTACTGACATTAGCAAAGGCAGACATCCCCATTATTTTGAAGGGAGACCAACTAGAAAGAATCATGGATATATTGGAATTTTTTTCTTTTTTAAAACTGGACTGTCTTCTGCCATCATACCATGTACATTGCTTTCTTCTGTTACTATCTACGGCAACCAATACCAAAGCTGATAGCTCTTGCCCCTCAAAAAGGAATCTCAAATTTCTAATGACTTGTTACCAGCTTCTTGGTTGTTTGCAAAGGGGCAAAAATGCCCGTTTGATGTTTAAGATCATGTATGCTAGTGATATATTTGAGGTCATATTGACTTCGCTGTTTAATGTGAGCAAAAGATTTCTCATTGATGTGGATACACCTTCTTGGTTAGAATTCCTTCAGTTAGTTGGGACTTTCTTAGAACAGTTTTTTGAGGCGACTATCCAGTTGAAGCTGAGTCTAGTCCTCAATTTTGAGAAAATCTTATCATTTCTTTCAAATTGCATCATATACAAGGAAACAACTTCAGGCAAGCAGGTAGAAAACCTAGACTTTGCAAGCAGCCAACTTCTTTTGGTGTCTTTAACTAAATTGTGCAAAATTTTGAGTTGTTATATTGAGCAAAAGAAGTTTTCAGGTAGACTGCCTGATTTGTTGCAGCAAGCCATTCACCACACCGCAGTATTTATACAGATTTGCTCAGAGAATAAAGACTTGCTCCTACCTTCAGTTTTCATTTCATCTGTTACTACACTACTTGAAGTTGAACTGAGCCATCAGTCTAGGGCCAGAGATGCAACATGTTCAAAAGCTAAAGACAGCATGCTTCTTTCCCATACTGCTTTGTATAGGAAAGTTTATTCTCGGGTATTGATAGAATTGCCCTGTTTGGCAGAAAATGACCAGTCATTCAAGTTAGCCTTACAATTCTTGATACTTTTCTCTTCAACTCTGGAGTTGCATCCTAGCGAAGATACAGTTTTTGTTTCCATATTTTATTCCATAAAAAGAGTACTTGCAGGTATGTTGCTTTTTTCTTCAGTTAATTTTGTATTATGTACTATGAATTATGGGGGAAAATGCTTTTGGGGCCTTTGCTTGTTTATAATTTAACTATTTATAATTTTAAAGTTTTTTTTTTCCCCTTCATAGCTAGTCACCCCATTCATCCACAATTAAACTGGATGGCTCAATTCCAGTTGTTCCATTTCATTAGTGATAATGACTCTTTCTTTTCTTAGACTCTCCTGAGAAAAGACTAAACTGTGTCAGATCTTTCCAATATAGGCATACTTTGTATAAGATTGGCCTAAGCAATGACCTTTTTGTAGAGAGACATCATTGTGTGTCAGAGAGAACTTTTAAGTTGGGATTAGGATTCCACACTTCCAGTTGAAGGTCTGACATGTACTAGATATGTGATCCTGAACTAGGTTTAGCTTCTCTTAGCTGCAATATTTTTGCCTGGAAAAATAGTCTGTTAATGCTTATTATATTATCTATTTGCATCGTCCTTGTGAAATAAGAATTTTTTTAAAACTAAAAACTATATAAATATAAACTTTTATTACTTACAACAAAACTAACCATAGTCATGAAACTCAATCATAATGTTATTTCGTCAGTCACCTATTTTTAATGTTATTCCTGGGGAATGACCTTTTCTTATTCTTAAACTAATGTCTGAATTGCATAAAATAAAGTACATAGGAGCTAATTATTGAAATGCAGTTATGAAAATATTTTTTAAAAGTTAATGAGCCCCAGGTTAATGATCCCTGAATTAGAAGTATTAAATAGGACGTGCCAGCTTTATCATTATTTTTGTTTAAGAACTGCTGTGCTGTTTAAAAAAAAAGTAACATGTCTTATAGGGTAGAAAAACTTCATAAGGAATTCTTAAGGTTTTTAGCTGTCTTGTTCTGTAGTGACTTATAGCTAATAATTGTTGACAGGAAGTAATTTATCTACAGACAAGGAATAAACAGTAACTTGTGTTTAGCTATTTACATCACTTAGAGTCCATGATTTTTTGAGATAGAGGGACTGATAAGTTCATTAATCTAAAGTAGCTCTTACAATAAAGGTACAGATTTCTTAGTCCCAGTTAACAAGCTCATAACCTGTGAGGAAATGATATATCTTTTCGGATTTATTTATTGATGTGTACAAGACTTTACTTCAGGTTCAAAGCAGGACTATATTAACAAGTGAATGTTACAGTCTGGAAAGTGAAGTCACCTGTACTGTCTGGGATTGAAGCCAGAGTTTGAGTTTTGTGCCCTGGATAGCACTGGTATTGTCTCAGTCTTCAAAAGCATCTCTGTATCTCTAGTTCAGTTGTAAGTTAATTTAAAAAGATATCTCTTTGCTGTATTCTTTTATATCAGTTACTCTAGAAGAGACATTCATCTTCTAATAGAGCTAAAATTTGGTCATTTGTTAAGGCCAATGATAGGGATCTGAAATGGATTGCCTGTTAGAGTAGTATCTGAAGTTCTGCTTCCTCTGCCCTTTGTTAAATGCAGAAGTTTATCCTTGCCATATTTTCAGCCTTAACTTCAGAGTTCCCTGGATTCTGGTACTAAAAACTTTTGATGCAATTGCTGAAAAAGCTAATGTAATCTTAAGCTCCATTAGTGTGTCTAGATCAAGGGAGATTATTGTTCCATTGAACTGTCTGCCATTTAAATCACGTATGGAGTATTTCATTTACTTCTGGGCACCATTTTTAAGTGGGCTGTTGATAAACTGGAATGTGTGTTCAAAGGATGTGGATAGGAAGGTGTCAGGCCTAGAAATCACATCAGGAGGAGATGCTTAGCTTGGACTAGAACTGAAATGTGAGCATTGTCTGTAAAGATTTGGAGTACCACTGTCTGAAAAAAAGAGTCTTATGCAGCTGCAGAGAATTGAATCACATGAATATAGACCTTAAGCTGGAAGGACCTCAGAACCTAACAAAGCAGCTTGTCCTTTACAAATAAGACCTTACAGACACACTAAGTAGCTTGCCCATGGCCACACAAGGAGTCCTCTGGCTTCTGAGTGTTCTTCCCATGGCATTGTGCCTCCTCAGATTATAAACTAATAGGAGACTGATTTCAGTTTGGTATAAAGAACTTCTTTAAAAAAACATTTAGGGTGGGGCAGTTAGGTGGAGCAGTGGATAGAGCACCAGCCCTGAAGTCAGGAAGACCTGAGTTCAAATGTGGTCTCAGACATTTAACACTTCTTAGCTGTGTGACCCTGGGCAAGTCACTTAATCCCATTTGCCTCAGGGGAAAAAAGAAACCTTTAGGGTAGTTAAAAATAGAATAGATTAACTTGTGAGAATTTTTCATTATTGGAATTGTGACTCTCAATAGAGAGTGAGTTCTTTTATATGTTTGTTGGGCAATTGAACTCAGCAATCTTTCAATTCCTTTCCCTAGTAAAGTTTCTAGGATTAATTTTGAATTTTAAAGCTATCAGCACTATTTTTTTTTTAAATTTTATTTTATTTATTTATTTTATTTTATTTTTTCTTTTAATAGCTTTTTATTTACAAGTTATATGCATGGGTAATTTTACAGCAATGACAATTGCCAAACCTTTTGTTCCAATTTTTCCTCTCCTTCCCCCCACCCCCTCCCCTAGATGGCAGGATGACCAATACATGTTAAATATATTAGAGTATAAATTACATACAAAATAAGTATACACATCCAAAACATTATTTTGCTGTACAAAAAGAATTGGACTCCGAAATATTGTACAGTTAGCCTATGAAGGAAATCAAAAATGCAGGTGGGCAAAAATATAGGGACTGGGAATTCAATGTCATGGTTCTTAGTCATCTCCCAGAGTTCTTTCCCTGGGTGTAGTATCAGCACTATTTTTAATGTCTTAAAATAGTTCCTGTCTTTAGAAGAAAATAACTACTTAAAAGGTGGTGAATAGTGTCAAGTCATATCTAGTATTAAAAAAAAAAGTCATACTATGAGTTTTCAGAAAATTATTGCTTTGTCTTTTCTTTTTTCCTTTTTTTTAAACAGAGGAAATCGTTTGATGTTGATTCTTAGTGTTTGTAAATGTGTGTGTGTGTGTGTGTGTGTGTATGTGTGTGTATGTTCGTGCATGTGCCACAAGCAAGAATACTATTAGTTTATGATTTGAGGAGTAACTGGAATATCTGGATGTGGTGTAGAGTTATTGAATTTATATATAGATATATGCATATATATATCTATATATCTATGTATATCTATATACCTGTGTGTGTGTATGTATATTAGTAGTGTGGATTGAATTTGTAGCACACACATATATATGTATGTATATGTATGTATTAGTAGTATGGATATCTTTCCAATCTGTGAAAATGTTTTTATTTTTTTATTTTTTATTTATTTAATAGCCTTTTATTTACAGGTTATATGTATGGGTAACTTTACAGCATTGACAATTGCCAAACCTCTTGCTCCAATTTTTCCCCTCTTTCCCCCCACCCACTCCCCCAGATGGCAGGATGACCAGTAGATGTTAAATATATTAAAATATAACTTAGATACACAATAAGTATACATGACCAAACTGTTACTTTGCTGTACAAAAAGAATCAGACTCTGAAATATTGTACAATTAGCCTGTGAAGGAAATCCAAAATGCAGGTGGGCAAAAATATAGGGATTGGAAATTCAATGTAATGGGTTTTAGTCATCTCCCAGAGTTCTTTTGCTGGGCGTAGCTGGTTCAGTTCATTACTGCTCCATTGGAAATGATTTGGTTGATCTCATTGCTGAGGATGGCCAGGTCCATCAGAATTGGTCATCATATAGTATTGTTGTTGAAGTATATAACAATCTGTGAAAATGTTAAGAATGTTTTGTTTTTTGAATTTTCTACAAAGTTGGTTCAAATATATTGTGAAAAAAAAATGAACAAGTAGGGTTCTTAAAAAAAAAAATTCCAGTGGATTATATCATAGATTGTATTCTGGTCCTTGTTAACTAGATCAGTTGTATAATTGTGAGCAAAGCATATGACCATCTGTATCTTAGTTCTCTTTCTTACAAAATGGAGGGAAGGAGGGAATGAATAAAATAATTTTAAAGATTCTTTCTTAATTAAAAGTCTGATCTGTTTCTCTCCAGTGCCCATGTTTGAGATGACTAGAGAATGCAGTGAGCCAGACGGTCTTGATTTCTCTATTACATTTCTGGTAGTCAATACTTTTCTGATCTAGTCCTACAAATGTTTCTAAGATGGCTGAGCCTATGGATTCAGGGGAGAATTGTCATGTGAATCTGGACCAATATTGACTCTGTAGGCTTCTTTAGACTGATATCAGTTGGTTCTTTAAACCAAAGGTCCAGTAGGCCCATCTTACTCTACTCTCCCAACTCTATTTCTAGAGAGGAATCTGTGTCAGACAAAGCAAAGGGTTTTTTGTTGTTGTTGAGTTGTTCCAGCTATGTCCAACTTTGTGTTCCCAATTGGGGTTTTCTTGGCAAAGATACTGGGATGGTTTGTCATTTCCTTCTCTGGCTCATTTTATGGATGAAGAAACTGAGGCAGAGTGAAGTGACTTGCCCAGGATACCATGACTAGTAAGTGTCTCAGACCTGATCTGGCATTCTGTCCACTGTATCATCTAGCTACCCAAAAAGTAGAGAGTAAAAATGCCAATTATTTCTCCATAGCAACTCTGGGAGATAGGTGCTGTTATTATCCCCATTTAACACATAAGGAAATTGAGGCAATCAGAGGTTAAGTGACTTGTTAGGGCATATAGCTAAAAAAATGTCTGAGTGAAGTTTGACCTAAGATCTTCTAATTCCAGGTCTGTGATTTTAGTCACTGTACCATCTAGCACCAGGCCCTGTCTTGTTCTCGTACTGTTGTAGGTCTGAAAGGCTGAATGGTTTTTGAAAATATTTCTGGCTATGGGTACATCAGTCCTTGTCTGGTCACATGGTCTTGGGCAAGTGGGCTAATCTCATTGTGATTCAGTTTCCTAATATCAGATGAGAGTTATGGAATAGGGGTCTCTTAAAGTCAATATAGCTTTAAGATTGGAGGTTTAATATGTGTAGAGCTAGGACATTCAAAATGGGGTTGTCCCTATTCTGTGATTTTAGGAGCTCCTGAAGGGGTCACCTGCTCCAAAGTATATTTTTTCTACCTGCTGATTAATCTTTGAAATTCCTTTATAGAGAACAGAGCCTTTAATTCGACTACTAGAGATAAAATTAAAGTGAAAAATAACCCTTGGAGAAGCAATTTTTAAATTCATATTGTTTTGAGAGGTTAATGGGGAATGAAGGTGAGAGCAATAGGGGATTGCACCTCTAAAGGGGCAGTGTGTGTCATATAAAAAGAGGATCTCTTGGGACTATATCATAATGTATTTAGGCTTATCCTAAATATAGTAATAGTTTTAGAGGAAAAAAAACCAGTTGTCTTTTTTCTGGATAGAAAAAAATCAGATTCAGATAAACTTTAAAATTATGGTAGTTTTTCTTCTGAATCAACATGACAAGTGATGGATTTTTCTTTTTTTTTGTTCACAGATCCTAGAATACACGTGAGTGAAGATGTGGAACCTCTTATGGTGGCTCTGTTTAATCAGCTGCTGGTTGAAGGCACAACTGTGGAGTTCCAGATGATAATGCAGCATATTCTCCAAGGACTAGAGATCAGTAATATTTGGAGACCAGATATAAATGTAAGTGATTCTCTTATCTGTTTCTAAGGTGTTTGGCTTGTTTATCTTTTCTGAGATACATATTTATTTATTACCTGATCTTTATACAAATGAGAAAACTTTTGAGATGTTATATTCTAGATTCATGTTTTGCCTTTGACACCTGTTGACTGTGTTATCCTGAGCAAGTCACTTACCCTTTCAATGCTTCAAGCAACTCTCTTGAGAATATAAGTTGTAGATCTTTATTGGTTTAAGCAGTTCCTTTTTGAGAGCTCCTTGTAATGATGAAATCACAGGTCTGATGAAAAAAAAGATAGTAATGAAATTGATCTATTTTATCTTTTGTGATCTCTTATTTTTTCTGGTTATGAATTCTTCTCAAACAACTGATCTGAAAGGAACATATTGCTTTCTGATTTTCCTAGCAGTTCTCATAAATCCTCAACAGTTTATATTGTTAGAGTTGTCTACTGGACTACTATATTTTACTGCTTTTGGATCCTGCTAATTTACTTTCTTTTATTGATTTTTAATATTTTTTGGCGAGTACCAATTTGCTTTCACATTACTTACATTTTCTATGGTACCTCTCCCTTCTGACTCCACCCAGAAAATCATTTCTTTATGAAAGAGTTTAAAAAAAAAAAAAAGAAAAAGAAAAAGGAAGTAAAAATTCTCCAAACTAACCAACATATCAAAAAGTCTTATGATATAGTCTTCCATAGTCATGGTTCCCCACTTCTGCAAAGAAATATTGCAAGGTATATTCTTATATCTTTTTGGAGAAGCCAGCATTCAGTTTTGATTATTTTCTTGTTAAATCTTCCATACACATTGTTATAGTCATTGTTGTTCTGCTTCCGTCATTCTGCATCAATTTCTATAAGTTTTATGTATAATGAACATAATACAAAGAACCATGGAAAAACTTATAGAAAGTTCCATGGTTCTTTATATTATGTTCATTATTTCTTACAACACAGTAATATTAATTCCATTGTATTAGTCTGCTATAATTTGTGTAGCCATTCTTCAGCTGATGAATCTACTTTTGTTTCCAGTTCTTTGTCACCACAAAAAGTGCTGCTGTAAATATTTTGGTATATATGTAATCATATTAAAAATTATTGACCTCCTTGGGACATATATCTACTAGTGTACTCTTTGGGTCAAAGAATAGAAATTCAGTCACTTTCTTTGCATATTTCCAAATTCCTTTTTCACACTGATTGTGTTAATTCATAGCTCTACAAATAGTGTTCTAATCTTTTTTTAAAAAATTTTTTTAAATTTTTAAAAATTTTAAAAATTTATTTATTTTTAATGCACATTGCTTTATGAATCATGTTGGGAGAGAAAAATCAGAATAAAAGGGAAAAATCATAGGAGAGAGAAAAAAAAACGGAAAAAAGAAGTGAACATAGGATGTGTTGATTTACATTCAATTTCCATGATTCTTTTTCTGGATGCAGATGGTATTTTCTATCAAAAGTCTATGGGGATTGCGTTGGAAGTGACCATCTTTTCACAGGCCATCCAATGTTGACTATTCTCATCTTTTATCATCTTTGCCAATTTATTGGATGTGAGGTGAAACTTCAGTATTGTTTTGACTTGCATTTCTCTTATTAGTGATTTAGAACATTCATACGGTTGTTAATAGTTTGTAATTCCTTTTTTGAAACCTGTTTATATCCTGTGACCATTTGTCTATTGGGATATAGCTTTTGACGTTAAATATTTCTGTAATTTATATATAATGGATCTCAGATCCTTAATCAGACATTAGATATATAAAGATTTTCCCCCCAGTGTGATGTCTTCCTTTTTTCTTAGTTGTATTATTTTGTTCAGACAAAAACCTTTTTAATTTTCATAAGTTCAAAATTATTTATCTTTTGTAATTTCCTCTTTTTCTTTGTCTGATTAAGAATTTGCTCCCTATCTTTAGCTATGAAAGATATCTAATTTTCTCTTTTTAAATATTATTTTCTTTAATATTTGGGGCACATTCCATTTTAAACTTATTGTGGAATGCTTTAAAGTGTTGGTCTAAACGTAATTTCATTCAGAATGCTTTAAAATTTTCTCAGCAATTCTTTTCACTGGTTTTATTTAGGTTTTCAGACATTCAATTGCATGGAATTATTATTTCTCTTTCTTCCTTATTTAATATATCTCACTGAGCTGCTTTTCTCTTTAATAGTCTCCAAATGGTTTGATGTTTGCTGCTTTATAATATAATTTGAAATCTGGTTGTACTATTTCCCCTCTTACCTTTCTTTTTTATTTCATTTGATAGTCTAGGGTTTTTGTTTCCCCAAATAAATATCATTGTTAGGCCTACCTTTATAAAGTATCTCTTTGGTAGTTTAATTTGACATAGCCTAAATGTATAGATTAACTTTGGTAGTATTTTTATTTTCATATATTAGAATGGCCAGAGCACGAACACCTTTTAATTTGTCTTCTTTTATTTCTGAAAAATATTTTGGAGTTGCTGAATATTCTATTGCAAATCACTGGTGGTAGCTTCCATTAAAGTATTAATGGCTTACGTAATATCTTAAAATTCCGAGACAAAATCGATTCTTTTTTGCCTTGTCCTATAACTTTTACTATTCCTTCTATTTCCTGGAATCTTTCATACACACACACACACACACACACATACACACACACGCCTCAATGGGATACTTATGGCAATATATTTGTTATAGTAAGATCTTTAAAAGTTTTGGTTATACTATTTGGTTATATTATGGCACTTACCTACTTAATGATATAAAGGACAACTTATTCACCAATACACAGAAACTGTGTGTTATCCATGTCCCTTGATGTCAGTATTATTTTGGAGTTTTATTAATATGACCTTCTTGCAATATTTCTTCTTAAGATGGATTCATTTCCTTCTTTTTTCTGCTTTTTTTTTGCCTCTTAGGGTATTTTGTCAGCTATTAAATTGATCAAATTGCTACTCAAATGTCCTTCAAATGGAGAGAAAATAAGATCTTTCTGGGTAGTTTGCCCTCAGATAATTTCAGCTTTAACTGTAAGTATCTTGTGTTTTGACACATTTGTTTAGTTCTTAAACCAGGGTTCTTAACATGGGAGTCTATTAGGATGGTGGGTTGTTTTTAATATTTTGATATCTTTAGTTCTACATAATTGTTTTCCTTTGTAATCCTATGCAATTTATTTTATACATTTAAAAACATTGTTTTGAGAAGGGACACAGAAAAGGTTAAGAATTCTTTCCTTAAATAATACCTTTCCTTTTTTGTATTTACCTACTTCTATGGGTTAAGATAAAAGAGAAAATATATATTTTATGTCTTTTGGATAATATTTATTCCTTGAAACCATGATATGAAGGAAATTAGCATAAGAGGAAATCCTTACTATGTATGTGCAATGTTCTGATGGTATAAAGTGCTGTTATATCCATTTGTTAGGATGTGATGGGTTGAATCCATAGCATTAATGAGTAAAGAGGGCAGGGGAAACAATCTTGATTTTTATTAGTTAACATTCAATGATCTGAAAGATAGATAGTATAGTATAGTATAGAGAGCTGTTCTTTGAGTTAGGAAGACTTCTGATAGATGTGAATCAATGCCTTTGGTCACTTCTTTGTTCCCTAGGTAACTTTCTAAATTTTTAAATCATAGATGAGCTGCTGGTCTGCCATCAGCCAAAGGCATTTCCGTATTTTGAATTAACATCAATGAAATCATAGTTCTATCCATGAAAAAAAAAGTGGTCAGAGTAGTAAAAATATATATACCAAAAAATGGAGATGGCTTGTCTTCTGTTGATGTTGCCAAACTCAGGATAACTGAGAAAGGATCTGAGGAACTCTGCTACTGTAGAAAAATTTGCTGGAATTAATAGAAGTTGAATCAGTAAAAATTTAGTGTGTGATAAGAAAGTAGATTTATTTAATGGACTTGGATGCTTTAGATGGGGAGTTATTGTTACATTCTTATGAAAATGTCATAGTTTGGCACCCTTGAGTACACTTAGCCAATCTGTAGAGATTCATAATGGATCACAACTTATTTTATAGCAAAATTACTATGTTTAGTTTGGGAATGAGAACTGTTCCTGCCTTCTAAAGATCCTAAAATTAATAGTTTCAGCCCAAGTTTATTGAGCAGTAATAAGAATTACCACCATTGGCTCCCTCTTAAATTCTTTAATACACAAGAGAACAGATTATCCCCATCATGAAAAAAATACATTATTAAGTACTTCTTCACTTATGTTAGGAGTTTTAGAGAGTAAGATTAAGAAATTTAATATATTTTCTTAGACTGTCCTAGTTTCATTCTGTTTAACTTCCATTAGAATATGAACTACTAATGTAATTTTTAAGTTTACCTGTCTTTGTTTTTTTTTGTTTTTTTTTTTTAATTTATTTAATAGCCTTTTATTTACAGGTTATATGCATGGGTAACTTTACAGCATTGACAATTGCCAAACCTCTTGTTCCAATTTTTCACCTCTTACCCCCCACCCCCTCCCCCAGATGGCAGGATGACCAGTAGATGTTAAATATATTAAAATATAAATTAGATACACAATAAGTATACATGACCAAACCGTTATTTTGCTGTACAAAAAGAATCAGACTCTGAAATATTGTACAATTAGCTTGTGAAGGAAATCCAAAATGCAGGTGGGCATAAATATAGGGATTGAGAATTCAATGTACTGGTTTTTATTCATCACCCAGAGTTCTTTCTCTGGGTGTAGCTGGTTCAGTTCATTACTGCTCCATTGGAAATGATTTGGTTGATCTCCTTGCTGAGGATGGCCAGGTCCATCAGAACTGGTCATCATATAGTATTGTTGTTGAAGTATATAATGATCTCCTGGTCCTGCTCATTTCACTCAGCATCAGTTTGTGGTTTACCTGTCTTTGGAAATCTCTGGAAACCCTAGACTCTTTAAGTGGTATAAAGGAATAGTACTAACAGATTTCACAGTAAGTTTACAATATGATTTTTTATTCCTGATGATTTTTGGAAGTTATTTCCAAAACTAAGTTATTTCACAGATTTTGAATTTCCATTTCAACCATAAGAATTGATCTGCCTAGTATTGGGTTGGAAGCAATTAAGCCATGACCTGCCAGGCAGTACCTGATCTTTTCAATATATGATCTGATTTCCAAAGTTATTAATTCACTGTCTCTCACCATCCATTCATCTCTAACAATGTAAAAAGTAAACTTAAACACCGTTATTTTTTATTTGTTGAAAATATAACTTGTTTTTTGTGTGCACTGAGACTAACTTTCTGGTTTCATGTTTTGAGATATTGACAAACTAATTCTTTTATCAGCAAAGGACTTCTCTTCAAGGTGAATGAACATAGTATATTGATAACAAAGAAGGCAAAGTTTATTTTATAGGCCCTAAAAATTTATTTACTAGTCTCCTCTATTTTTCTTTCTTTTTTTTTTTCTTTTATTTTATTTAATAGCCTTTTATTTACAGGTTATATGTATGGGTAACTTTAAATATAAATTAGATACACAATAAGTATACATGACCAAACTGTTATTTTGCTTTACAAAAAGAATCAGACTCTGAAATATTGTACAATTAGCTTGTGAAGGAAATCAAAAATGCAGGTAGGCATAAATATTCCTCTATTTTTCTTAATTGCCGGTTAGCCTATTCCAATTTGTTATATTGGTTTTCATTTTTCTCTTTACTATTTGCATTTTTATCTTTGTATTTTGTTTTCTGAAATGGAGTTTTCTTTTCTTTCTTTCTCTTTGTCTTTTCAGTTTCAAAACAAAGAGGCTTGTCAGGACCAGTCCTTGCTTCTCACTGTTGTTGTGCCCATTTTAGATACAGTGGCCTCTTTGCTTCGTCAAGGAGAAAGCATAATTAAAAACCCGCATCACGTCAGCCTGGCGTTCAGTATTCTTTTAGCAGTCCCTTTGGATCACCTGAAACCTCAGGAATATAGCAGCATCTTCCTAGGGATACATGAAGTCCTCTTTTCTATCCTGCAGTGTCACTCAAAGGTAAGAAGATGATATGGACCAGGACACTTTATTCATTGTTATTATTTTAGAGTTACAGAGTTTTAGAATTGGAAGAGACTAACTTAGTCACAAAGTACTAGATCTGGGACTAAGGCTTGCTTCTCCTGACTTCCAGTCCAGTGATATTTCCCCATATGCCATACTTTTTTTTTTTATTTAATTGTTTTAGTCACATTCTACACTTGTGACCCCTTTTCGGCTTTTCTTGGCAATGATACTTGAGTGGTTTTCCATTTCCTTCTCCAGTGTATCCATTTTGTCAGATAATCAAAGGTTAAGTGACTTGCCTAGTGTCATATAACTAGAAGATGTCTGAAGCTGAATTTGAACTCATATCTTTTTGACACCAGGCCTAGTGCTTTATCTACTGAGCCATCAGCTTTTTTTATGCCATACCTATTTAAAATTAATAAGAAACATTAACAAATAATAAAATTATGACAAAGCAAGCTTTTTGACACTTCTAGATACTTACTCTTATTTGTTCTTTTGGGGAATAAAAGGATACTGAAGTAACTGAAGCATCTCATGTATATATACTCTTTGAATTTTTGATGTAAGTGTAGAAATAATTGGTCTTGAGTTTTAGCCTTTAGAGTAAGAAATAAAATTGAGAGAACAAGTAGATGTGATTATTAAAAATGAAATTGGTATGTATAAAACATGAGATCGTAATTAGACCTCTTTCCTGCCATGTTGTTTCAAAAATCAACTTAAAGTTGAAGAATTGAAGGTGTTGTAGTCTTGAACTCAAGTGGTTTTCAAGTGAATTTGAATACTTTCTGCTTCCAATGCATTATGCTTGATAACAAAGATATTTAAAAATTATGCAGATACTGTTCTCAAGAAGTTCCAATCTATCAAGGATGGATATGACATGCATACAGATAACTCTGAGGAAATGTAGTGCTGTAAGGGCAAAGGGTGACTCTCAGGGCAGAGGGGGTGGAGGTCCTTCAACAGAAATCAGGGATGGTATGGACAAAGCTATAGAAATCGAATAATAGAGTGGCAGTGGAAGTAGACAGTGGTTAGTTTAGCTTGAATTTAGACTAAGTAATATTCTAGTTAGGTAGATAGATAAATTGTGAATAAATAATGAAAAAAAATTAAGTACTTGAAATGTACAATATCAGTCAATCAATGAACAATCATTAAATGCCTACTATTGCCAGGCAATGAACTGAGTATTGACAATACACAGAAAGGCAAAATACAGTCCATAAGAAGACAACATGTAAACAACTATATACAAACAAACTATGAATGGGGAAATCATCAACAGAAGAAATGCACTAAAATTAAGAGGCTTTGGGACAAGCTTCCTGTGGAAGGTGGAATTTTAGCTGGAACTTTAAGGAAGCCAAAAGGCATGAATGAAGAGGGAGAACATTTCACTCATGCATTTAAAAAGTCCTGGGCTAAGAGATGAATTATCTTGTTTGAGGAACAGCAAGGAAGTCAGTGTCATTGGAATGAAGTAGAATACATAGAGGAGAGATGTATTTTCATTGCACTGGAAAGGTAAAGGGAAGGCTAGATTATGGAAAACTTTTGAGTGCCAAATGGAATTTTATATTTGATTCTGGAAGAATAGGAAGCCACTGGAACTTCTTGATTAGGAATGTGTCATGGTTGGATTTTCACTTTAGGAAATTATTTTGGCAGATGAGGAGGATGATTTGGAGTGGAGAGACACTTGAGGCAGCAGACCCATTAGCAGAGCTGTTGTAGTAGACTAGCTGTGAGGTGATAAGGATCTGTACCAAGGTAGCAGCAATATCTGAGGAGGAAAGGGTTAAATTAAAGAGGTGTTGCAAAGATGAAATCAATAGGTTATAGCCACAGATTGGTTATGGAGAGTGAGAAATAGTGAAGAATTGCGGATGATACCTGGGGGAGTGGGAGGCTTGATAGTTACAGGAAATTTTGGAATGGGTTAGAGAAATTAGGGGTAAGATAATGAATTCAGTTTTGGACATGTTGACTTTAAGAAATCTATAGGACATTCAGTTCAAGATGTCTAGAAGGCAGTTGGAGACAGCCAAGAGATCAGGGCTGGATAAGTAGATTTGGGAATCATCAGTATAGTGAGGATAATTAAATCCATGGGAACTGATGATATTACCAAGAGAAGTAGTGTACAGGGAGAAGAGAAGAGAAGAAGAAGGCATAAGACAGAAACCCTTAAGACACATCTATATTGACAGTGTCAGAGAATGCATGCAGGTCAAGAAGGCTGAGAATTTGAATGAATAAATAAGACAGTTCCTCCTTTCAGGGAACTCATATTCCAGTGGGGATATTGCACATCAGATTTTAGATGCAAGTCAAGTGGAAAGGTGCAGTGGCAGAGTATGTCTTTTGTATGTCATTTAAATTTTTTTTCTTCCCTCCCTCCATTGACAAATTTTTTCCCCTTCTTCCTATTGTCTCCTTTCTCCCCAGGGGGTGGAGAGTGGAAACAAACCTTGTAATAAATATGCATAGTGAAGCAAGCCAAACTCCCATGTTGGTCATGTCCAAAACTTCATCTTATTCTACATATTTAGTGTCATTTTCATTGATAATTTCATATCAGGAAAGGCAAAGGGAACAAGTATTTATTAAGCACCTATGTATGCCAAATTAGGATAGCTAGATGGGCAGACAGCTAGGCCTGGAGGCAGGAAGATGAGTTCAAATGTGGCCTCAGACACTTACTAGATGTGTGGTGGCAGTAAGTCAGTCATTTTCTTCATCTGTAAAAGGAGCTGAAGAAAATGGCAAATCACTTCAGTCTCTTGGCCAAGAAAATCCCAAAGAAGTCATGAAGAATCGGCATGATGAAAAAATGACTAAACAACAAAACCATGTGCCAGCATCATCTTACGTAGTTACTGGACAACCCTCATCTTATTTGAGTCTTACAATAATTCCTTTTAGTTGAGGAAACTGAGACAGAGAGAAATTAAGCAGCTTGCTCAGGCTCACACAGCCAGGATGCATCTGAAGCCATATCTGAACTCGGGTTTTCCTGACTCCAGGCCCAGGGTACTCTCCATTATGTTGTCTAGCTGTCCATCCATTCCTCACATTCCACTCTTTGACAATGCCACATACTTTGTTGAAGAGAATCTTCTTTTCTGAGTTTTTGACAGCTGTGGTTGCATCATTTGTAAAAGCAATTACCACACATCTCCAAGGGGATTATTTTTCAGGATGTTGGCTTTAGAGATTGTTCTAAAAGTGGGACCAGTGGTGTGTGGGTGCTCCTATTCCCAGGACCCTTTGCTCATTGAAGACAACTGGTCATCAGTTGCTGTTGATAGTAGAACTTTTTCCATATTGATTTCTCCCCTTAATAATGGCTGGGATGCAGGCTGGAAGCAGGGTTGGTAGTATAGGGAGCATTGCTCTTCCCCAGGCTCTTGGGTTCAAGGTCTAGACTAGACTAGAGATCGTGGTGGTAGTGGTTTGAATTCTTGGCACATTCCCTCAGGGCTACCTTGCTGCTTTAAATTATATGTCATTGATTATATATGATATTTGAACTAATTCATTATTGCTGTAGTAAACCTGTTGAACATTGTCATTATTCCAGTTCTCTGATTCTCTTGATAAGACATCAAAATGTGATAAAAAGAGCTCTAAACCAGAAGTGATGAGATCCAACGTTTAGTCTTGGTTTTGTCACTAGCGACTTGTGTGACTTTGGGGAGATCATTTCATTGCTGTGGTTCAGTTTCCTCGTTTAAAAAAAAAAGCCAAACAGTTTTAAATTAGATGATCTCTTTATAAAATCTCTTCAGCTCAATAGAGAATAAAAGTATTTATTCTTGTTTTCCATTAATTAGGATATCCAGTTTTCTAACAAAATACTTCTAGCCCTACTTGAATGGAAATACTTTTAGGAATTAAAGATACTACAAAATTCTCTCATTCTCTGATTTCAGATGAGGGCAGTAGTACTTCATTTTGCATGTAGCATTATACTATTGAGTGGGTATATACTTTTTATTTAATAGATTTTAAATCAAATATGAGTTAATTTATAATCTTTCAACTGTTATTTTGCAGGTGATGCTGAAAGCCTTGCCTTCTTTTCTGAACAGTTTTCACAGACTAGTATTTTCAGTTATGCATGAAGGCCGTCAGAAAGACAAAGGTATTTCACATATATAATATTGGATGTATAGTTTTGTATAAAGATAAGACTTTTTAAATTTAAGTAATGTTAAAGGAGAGTTCTCAGGTAAGTGCTCATCAAATTTTATTTGGATCTAAAAGTCAGTTCTTGAATTTCAGGAACCAAATAAACTTTTCAGCTTTGGGAATAGATAAATAGTAAAAGGTTTTTGGGGAAAAACAGGCAGTGTTGCTCCAGGATAGGGCTTTTTAAAGTTTTTCCATTTGTGATCACTTTTCATCTGAGAAATTTTTATGTGACCTCAGGCATATAGGTATATGAAATTGGTATAGAAATCAAACATTTACTGATAATAAATCATAATTTTGTGCCTTCCACATAAGGGCCTTAGATGGAGACTGAAATTAGAATCCTGATGTAGAGGGGATCCATTGAAAGGTTTGAAGAATCTAGTGGGAATGTTCCAAAAGATAGCTGAACCTAAAGTACTATTTGGGCAGTTTGAGGATGAAACCAAAATGCCAGTGGCAGCAAAGTGGTTCTCATTCCTTTCTCTTGGCAAAGTCAAGGGGAACAGAGTGTTTATTCCAAACTGAAGTGTGTTTAGTAGCCCAGAAATCAGAGGAAATCTCAGATAGGTTCCCATTGCTGCTTGTACTAAGTGACACTTTCTATGAGTATATTTTTCTCTTGAAGATATTGTGGTTTAGTATATCTAAGTGAGAAAACTGAAGTATGCGTCTGTGATTTCAGGAAAGAAGGCACTGAAATACTAAGTATCATGATAGAATACTTGGATTTTTTGGAGTCCTCTAGATCCCAGCTTCTCAAACTGTGCTTTGTGACCTCATATGGAGTCTTGTAATTGAATGTGGAGGTTGTAAAATTATGATTTATTATCAATAAATATTTGATTTGTATACCTATTTTTATATACCTATATACTCAGGGTCATGTAAACATTTCTCGGATGAAAAGGGTCATGAGTGGAAAAAGTATAAGAAGCCCTGCTCTAGGTAACTGATAGAAAATGAATTCTCAAAATAAGGTTTTGCATTAAAACTTCACAGTTTCATGAGTTCATTATTAAACTGAGCTTGCATCAGTCATTAAGATTAATACTTGGTTGATAAGAATTCTGACAAATTTATGGGGAGCCCTACTATTGCCCATTTTAGTAGTTTTTATTATTTAAGATGTTATTTTAAACAATTAATTGCACATAATCAAGTCTTGATTATCTTTGCCAATGGAAGAGAGAAGAGAGTATAGATAGCTCAAATCATTGTCACCATATACTTTGGCGTTTTTATTCAGTCAACAATTTACTCTCTTCTGTGACTGCTCCTGACACCATCCAACTTAGTATTACTCTGTGAAATCTGGGATCTCTATGGGAAATAGGAAACTAATACTAAGGGCATCACAGATAATGAAGAGTTAATTGTACAAGCTTTCCTTACAAAGAGTTTTCAATTTCTTTGTTATCATGTACTCTATAGCATGTTAGATATGGTATTAGACTCTGGTTCTTTGTTCATTGTGCTTTAGTCTCATTATCATGGATTTACCAATTTAATTTTCTAAATTTTTTGAAATTATTGTATTGAGTAGATGTTTAGTTATATGAGACTTGTTCAAATGTATGCATTTGTCATATTAAAATGTTACATGCTAGCATTATAGTCATACGTGTACATATAATTATACTTAAGAAATTAAGGGGGAAATATTAGATAAGTGAGCTATTAGACTTGTTACTGAAGACTGTTAGAAATATCCAAATGCAACATTGAGAAGTTAGATTTTCTACATAGAACTCGAGTCTATAGGCTATAGAAAATTAGATTAATTAAAAAAAAAAACTTATATTAATTCTATATCCTCTTTCCCTAGCATCTGTCATTAATTTCTCACCTCTTATTTATCCCTTTACTTTATTCTTTCTAACCATTTTTTTGTCATGCTTGGAAAGTCTAGCTGCTACCCAATTTTCATTTTTAGAAGCATTTGATATTTTGTTATATAGTTTATGTATTTCTGTATGTGTATATGTAGAGTTTTCTGAATACAATTTAAAAAGATAAAGATTGTAAATGTGATGAAAACAATCCATGGGCAATCGAGTCTTTTTACCATTGATGTGGACTTCAGTTTCTGTTAGCATAGGACTTTTTACTTTTTATTTGATGAATGCAGCTTACACAGGTTGGAATAGAGTTGTCCTACTTGCTTCATGTTATGTATCTATAAATTCATCAATATGAATACCCCTTCAATTAATGCAAACAGCAATTGCTTCTTTGCCTTAAAAGATGATCTAAATGAATTGATGTGGCTGCAAAAATGCCACCTAGTGGCCAGTTTTCAATTTTTAAAAAAATTTATTTATTTATTTTTCTAATTACAGCTTTTTATTTTTATGCATGGGTAATTTTTCAGCATTGACAATTGCAAAACCTTTTGTTCCAATTTTTTCCCTCCTCCACCCTTCCACCCCAGATGGCAAGTAGACCAATACATGTTAAATATGTTAAAGTATATGTTAAATACAATAGATGTATACATGTCCATACAGTTATTTTGCTATAGGGGCTAGTTTTCTAGTGACGAATCTTCAAACTTGGCTAGGCTGCTTTTTGAATGTCAGTTAAACAGTTCTTCCCCAGACTTAAACTTAACAAGAATTTTTATGATGTTTAGGAAAAAAAGGAAAAGAATATTTTTTTTTAAAAAACCTTTATAATAGTTTTCTTTGTGGTGGCAAAAGAAACTGGAAATTGCAGGGATGCCCATCATTTGGGGACTAGCTGAACAAGTTGTTTTATATGATTGTACTATAATAACTGATGAGCTTAGAAAAACATGGATAGAGTTATACAAAGTAATGAAGAATGAAACGATCAGACCCAAGAAAATGCTGTGTACGGTAATACCAATATTGTTATAATAACAACTTTGAGTGAATAAGCCATTTCAACTATAATAAAACCTAAATTAACTACAAAGGACATATGAAGGAAGATGTTGTCTGCATCCATTGAAAAAGCCAATAGATAGAAATATGTATAGAATGATTTTACCTTTGTACACACCAATACACACATACAAACACATACATATAAACATACTTTTGTCTAACGGTAGCCAACTCTAGGACAAGGAAGGAAAAAGGGGGAAAAAGGAAATTTACATGATCATTTTATTATATACTTAAAAGGAATAGCAAGTTGAAAATAGTAAATTTGCAATTTCATGAGCAATCATCTATTTTATTATACTGTGTTATAGAAATTCTTGTTTTGTTTCATAAATTAAAAATAAAATCAATAAAACATTTTTAAAAAAGCATTTGGCTTGATAAGGTCCATCAGAACTTATGTTCTATTAGCATAACTTTTATAGGCCAACTTCACTTATGCAATGATGAGAAAGATTTGCTTATTTAAACTTGAAAATAGTCGTCTTTAAATTCCATTTATGGACTTTCAATCATATATAAATTTGACCTATTAAAATTTAAAAGTGTGTATATGTTTAATGAAAACTCCATGTGTTTCTCTCTGTTATATATGATTGTGTTTAGCATTTAAAAGGCTCAGGCAATTTGAGCAATGACTGGGCTTGGTAATAGCAGGAAGTCTCCTATAGTCATTTAGATCTTTGTAGGGAGAAAAAAGAAATTCAACAGAAACCTGGCACCTGTGTGAGATGTAATGCCATCCCTGGCATTTTTGGTGGGGTATGAAAAGTATTTCAAGAGTGGTAGTTTGTGCATCTCAGGATTTTGTAAAAAGGGATTCATACATTTGGCAAAGAGTTGGGCTAAGCGACTACTAACTTTTCTTCCAGTACTCTGATTTTAGAAGTATGAGCATCTTCTGTGAAGGTTAGGAGTCAGGCAGATAGCTGTCCATCTATACAAAGGAAAACCCTAAAAGAAAGAATTATAAAATAAAAATAGCAGGGAAAAATAAAGGTATATTAAAATATCTTATTAATTTAATAATCAACATACCAGTTTTTTTTTAAACTGTAATTTCCCAGAGCCAGTTTGTGGTTTAGTGGATAGAACATTGGATCTGTAGTCAGGAAGAATTGAGTTCAGATTTGACCACAGACATTTATTAGTTATGTGACCCTGGACAACTCACTTACCTTTTAGTTGCCTCAATTTCTTCAACTGTAAAATAAAAATGTGCTGTAATTATGTGGGTAGATAGTACCTACCTCACAGAGCTATGGTGAAGATCAATAAGGTAATATTTGTGGGGGGAAAAAAACTTGGCAAATTGTGGGTATTATATAAATGCCCGTTTCTTTCTCCTCCTCTTCCCCCATTGCTTTACATGTTAACATTTAAAGAAATTTTTTTTTAAAGGGAGATTGTATTTTTCCTTAGGAAGGTAGGCCATAGTCTTAAACATGTAGCCTTCAAAAGTCTTATTCATCTTTCATCACTTTCAAATAAAACCCATATTCTTTTGAACATTTTACTTTTCTTTATTCTTTTTTACTCTCCTAGCAGAAAATGGGCTGGGTAATCAGTCTAACAGTCCAATAATGAATATACAATACAAAGTTAGACAAGGATTCACTGATATGCAGAACTTTGCCCTAATTGGTTTTGTGATGTTTTAATGTTTCTAGGGAATACAGAAGATCTGACCATAGTACTGGAATGTGCACGCTTGGTAGAAAGAATGTACAGCCACATAGCAGCAAAGTCTGAAGACTTTACAATGTTTTCTTCTTTCATGGTAGCCCAGTATGTGAATGAACTGCAAAAGGTAAGACCAGATATCCAACCAGAGATTTCTTCTATGGTCTTCCATTGGATTCATTTGCAGAACACAAGAAGCTGAACCAGAATTTTGATTTGTGAAAGAGTAACAAGAATAACTGTTATTTATAGAATACTTTAAGGTTTGCAAAGTGCTTACAACAGTCTTATGAAGTTGCTTGTCATTGTTTGTCTTTTGTATTCTATTATCTGTTCACACTTCCATTCCCTTCTTTACTTTTTGCTCATCTCTCCACTGGCAGCATTCCATCATTAAACCTATATTCAAAATTTTAGTATATAAGAAACATGACAATTTTATTGAGTTCAAAACTCTGACTCAAGGAGATATCTATATATGTTTTACTTTGTGATTTATATAGTTTGAACATAATAGTAAGAGAGCATATAGTAGCTTCAGGTCATCAGGCCTAGGGGAGCTGTATCTGAGAGTACGAGTAGGGTTAGCAGGTGGGATTGCTAAGTCACAGTCATTGATCTTTGAAAGGTCATGGAAAGTGGAAGAGATGTTATAGGATTGGAGAAAGGCAGATATGCCATTTAAAAGCAAAATAAAAGATTACTATTTCAAATTAAATGCCAGTAAACTTGACTTCTAGTCCTGGCAAAATATTAGAATGTATTTTTCAAGGGAAATGATAGATGGTAAACATCTAGAAAAGGAAATGGTGATTATAAAGAATTAATAGAATTTCACCAAGAATAGACCATTCCAGACTGGCTCGTTTCCTTTTTGGACGCTTTTTAGTACATCAGAAATGTTGTGGATTTTTACAATGCATTTGACACAAGCTGTTCTGCTATTCTTCTGATTCAAATGGGAAGATAAAGGCTAGATAGCAGAATAACAAGGTAGATTTGAAACTGAAAAATGAATCTACTCAAAGAGTAGTTATTAATGGTTTAATATCCAACATGGAAGGGAGGTATCTAGTGAAGTTGCAAAGGGATCTGTGTTTGGGCCTGTGCTATTTAATATGCAACTTGGATAAAGGTATTGATGGAATCCTTATTAAATCTACAAATTACAAAAAACAGGAACAGAATCACTAAGAGATCTTGATTGGTTAGAATTTTGAGTCGGATTTAATAAGATAAAATTTAATAGAGATAATTGTAAATCCTTATACTTGGTTTCCAAAAATCAGCTTCACAGGTACATAATGAGGAGATGTGATTAAACAGTAGTTTGTCTGAAAAAGATCTGAATGGTGTTGGTTCAATATGGGGCAACATTGTGATATTATGTGACAACCAAAAAAACTGATGTGATTTTCGAATGTATTAAGAAAGGGATAACATGGTATAGTGAATAGAGCATTAAATTTGAAATTACAAACCATTCCCTGTCAGTTACTGTGTACCCATTTTCTGAGCTTCATTTTCCTCATCTGTAAAATATGGGTAACAGTTCATACATTATTTGCCTCTCAGGCTTGTGCTGAGAAATGTGCTTTGCAAAACTTTAAAGAAATATATAAATAGAAATGGATCATTATCATCATCATCATCATTATTTTTATTTCTGGCTGAGCAGATCATAGAAGACTTGATCTCATCTGGGTCTTGAAGGAAAGATAGGACTTGATGAGATGGAACTAGGAAGCAGGAATGAGGAAAGGATATTTTACCGATTAAAAATTATTTATTATTATTATTACTATTATTATTTTTGCTTTTTTTCATTTTATTGCCTTTTTTTTTTTTGCTTTGCATTACCTTAAGTTCAGAATTTATTTTTTCCCTCAGACATGTTTTGTAGCAACAACAAAATAAACTAGCCCATTAACTTTTTTCCCCCATTTTTGAGGCACTTGGGGTTAAATGACTTGCCCAGGGTCACACAGGAACTTTTAAGTATCTGAGGTTAGATTTGAACTCAGGTCCTCCCGACTCCAGGGCTGGTGCTCTATCCACTACATCATCTAGCTGCCCCGCCCTATGTATGACAGTATATGCAGTGTTCCATACCCAGAGCTTCTTTCTTCTTTACACACTGGAGGGAAATACCTTTTCTCATCTCCAGACTTGTGAATGAGCATTTATTCTAAGCAAAGGGAAGAATATGGGCAAAGGTATGGATAGAGGCAGGAAATCTCAAGATAAACTGTAATTAACAAAACAGTTTATCTTGTATAAGATAATGAATCTATTAAGAGAGATGGTGGGAGAAAATGCTGAAAAGATGAATTAGAGTATTTAATGCTAAGCTAACATCTTGACTGTTAATAGAAAAGGTAATGACAAATTTTCACCAAATTCCTTTTCTAATATTCTATCATGGTTTGGAAGTGACCCTATGTTTTCCAGTGCTTTGCCAACAAAGCATAGATCTGAAAGGTTATACCAGTTTGTAAAGGCTTCAGGTATAGTCCTAACGAGCGATTCTTTCTGCTATCTGAGGACTAGACAAACTTATTATGGAATTTGTCATCATCAGATTGGCTATTAGGTGATAGATTTCTTTGCTATGTCAAGCCATGAAATAGATAAGAATTAAAAATATTTCTCCTGGCTCGATGCATTCTTTTTTGCTTCCTTGATGCTGGTGGACTGTGTATAAATATTAATTTAACTGTTGCTATTCTATATATGAACTTTGTCCAACAATCTAATTAAACCAGATTCATATTGACAATTTAAGGTTAAATGAATAGTAATAGTGATAATATTAGCTAACATTTATATTACCATTCATGGGTTTTATTAAAACACTTTACATATATTATCTCATTTTATTCTTAAAACAACCTATGAAACAGGAACAAAAATGCAACTACATAGAAAAAGATGGTTTATAGGCTCTCTTCAGAGAATTGAATAAACGAATTGCTACAGTTGGTTTCATCACATGCCTGAGGAAAACAAATGTTATTTCTTGGGATGTTATGATAGCAATTATAGCTTTTCTGCCTTCCATATTTTTTTTAATCGAAGTTTTTTATTTTTAAAACATATACAAAGATAATTTTTCAACATTGACCCTTGAAAAACCTTGTGTTCCAATTTTTCTTCCCTTCCCCCTACCCTCTCCCCTAGGTGGCATGTAATCCAATATATGTTAAACATGGTAAAAATATATGTTAAATCCAATATAGGCATATATATTTATACAATTATCTTGCTGCACAAGAAAAATCAGATCAAAAAGTAAAAAAATGAGAAAGAAAATATAATTCAAGCAAACCACAACAAAAAGAGTAAAAATGTTATGTTGTGATCCACATAAATTCCCGTAGTCCTTTCTCTGGGTGTAGATGGCTCTCATCATCATAAGATTATTGGAACTGGCATCAATTATCTCACTGTTCAAAAGAGCCACGTCCATCGGAGTTGATCATTGTATAATCTTCTTGTTGCCATGGACAATGATTTTGTGGCTCTACTCATTTCACTTAGCATCAGTTAATGTAAATTTCTTCAGGCCTCTTTGAAATCATCCTGATGATCGTTTCTTATAGAGCAATAATATTCCATAACATTCATATACCATAACTTATTCAGGCATTCTCCACCTGATGGGCATCCACTCAGTTTTCAGTTTCTTGCCACTGCAAAAAGAGCTGCCACAAACATTTTTTGTGCTATCATCTATTATAAAAGATGAAGAATGAGAGAAATTTTTTTTGTCAAAAACTCATTTTAATTTCTTTTCTTTCTTATTTTTTTTTTTCCCTGAGGCAATGATTTGCTCAGGGTCACACAGTTAGGAAGTGTTAAGTGTCTGAGACCAGATTTGAACTCAGGTACTCCTGACTTCAGGGCTGGTGCTCTATTCGCTGTGCCACTTAGCTGCCCCTCATTTAGATTTCTAAACCAAGAGAATATATACTTAGCTTTTATACATTGTGAAGAAGGACACAAGGGAGGAGGTGAAATGTTAGAAAATATATTTCAAAATTGAGAAATGAAAGAAACCTAAGTTTTAGAAATGATTTATGAATTTTTTTATCAGGGAGAGGCAGAGGACCCAATACATTGTAATCTCAAACAACATGACAATAAATAAAATTGTTGTAATAGAGAAGTAATTTGAGAAGTCACTTCAACAAGCATTTATTTTAAGTGCTTGCTATGTGCCAAGTACTATACTAAATGCTTTGAATATAAATGTTAACAGAAAGAAAGGTGGTCCCTGCCTTCAAGTACCTTGCATTTTAATTGATGAAAATAATATAAAAGGACACTGAAAAACTGGAGGGATAGTATCTGGCAAAGTCTTGAGAGTCAGGGGAGGAGTTGGGAGAGAAATGAAAACATGGCCGACTTCAACATCCTTTTCAAAATGGAGGTTTTTAGAGAAACCATTCAGAGGAAGAGAAGCCAACAGTCAGAAGGTGCTTTCAGTTGTGAAGTCCAAGTATAGAGTGAACTTCCAGATTGAAGAGGTTTGTTTGGCATGGTAGGGTAAGTCTGGAGATTCAGGATCACTCTCAGAGTGGAATGAAGAGGATCAACTGTCAGCTTATGAGATGGATTTAAACAAGATGTTAACTGAAACATGTGAAATGGACAATGTTCCTGATTATCACTATTTGTTGTGACCTATAATTGCTTAACAATTGCCATAAGAAAGTGAAAAAATTTCAGGAAATGCATTTAGCCAGCACACACTTAATATTTTTCAAGCCAAAGGCAACTGCAGTTTAGAATATAAGCTTATTTACAAATTATTACAGTTACAAATATTATGTGATCAAAGAGTATGAGTAGTATCAATTCAAAAATAGCTAAAAGTAGTGGGAGAGAAAAAAAGATATAGATAATTTGTCTGAAGGACCTGATTAACCATTCTTAAAGCATTTTTAGAGGAAAGTAGGAGGGTAACAAATAGATGTTAAATTGAACTGCTCTGCCATTGATTATGTAGTGATCTTTTTAAATCATCAAAAAATGAGACCCACCATATTTGTACCTTTCATTATTAATGTGCAATGTGAGGAAATGGAAATAATGTCAGATAATGTGGCTGTATCTGACTAGATATTTGGGGTTTTAACATTTTTTTATGCGTATGTATTTATACAATTATCTTGCTGTACAAGAAAAATCTGATCAAACAGGAAAAAGAGAAAGAAAATAAAATGCCAGCAAACAACAACAAAAAGACGAAAATGCTATATTGTGAACCACACTCAGTTCCTACACTTTTCTCTCTGGGTGTAGATGGCTCTCTTCATCATAAGATCTGACTAAATATTTGGGGTAAAAAAAAAAAATCTCTGCTACCAATCACAATTTTGAAGATTTTTCAGGAATCACTTTTAGATGTCACAAAAGGAAAATTCTAAGAGCCTGGAAAAGATTGTGTAGACTGTATTGTTATTTTAAAAAAAATCTGAAAAGACATTAACTATGATCTTCCCATAATCTCATTTTATTGCTAGCAAATATTGGAATAATATCTTTAAATGTTAAGAGTATCTTAGATGAAAGTATGAGACAGGAACAGGTTTTTTAAGATGATTTTCTATAGCAATTTATATCTTCACAGTCACAGTAAAGAAGATAGGTATAGAGAATTATGAAAAGTATAGAGAGGAAAAGATCCAACAGTGTTTATTGTTGATTATAAAGAAACATTTAATGAATTCAATAGAGCAAAACTTAACTCTAAAGTCTTTCTTCCAATGATGTATCTGCTTTATTTATGCTAAAAATCATGAGATTTCAGGATAGATGCAATCAGAATCAGTCAATAAATATTTACTAAGCTCCTACTCTGTTCCAGGCACTGTGTTAAGCATTGAGGATTCAGAGAAAGGCATAAGCTGATTCCTGCTTTTAAGGAGCTCGCAGTCTAATGGAATAAGGCACCATGTTTAAAGAAAAGGGTGCCTTTTCTTTCTAAAAGAGGGTGAGGATGGCAAGAAAAAGATTTGATATCATTTTGCAGAGTGATGTAACCTCTGGAGATGATGGCTAGGAAGGCAGTTGGGTAGGAAATGTTGATAATTTCAACAAATGATGATAAATGTTTCTTTAATAATTTTTTATTTATATCCAGCAAGACATAAAGCATGGAAACATGTTCATTAAAGGTATTCTTCTCAACAAGTGGGAAAGTAAGGAAGGGAGGGAGAAAATTTGGAACTTAGAATTTTTTAAAAAAAAGTGTTAAAAATTGTCTTTTGTGTAATTGGGGAGAAAATAAAATATTACTTAAAAGTAAAAAAAGAAAATATGAAAATTGGTTCAGGAATCACAAAGAAAAGACAGGGATCACAAAAAAAGAATGGATTAATGTATTGTATGCATTTTTAAAAAATTAGAAAGCCACAAATAAGTCTAAAATAATCACAAAAGAGATGTTGAAAATTAGAAGGGAAATAGACAAACTGGAAATAAAAGCCCATAGAAATGATAAGTAATATTAGTTCTTTGAAAGAACTAATAAAATTGATAAACCCTTTACTAATTCAACTAAAAAGAAAAGACCAGAAAATCAAATCAATAAAACAGCAGTTTGAGCAACATCAAGTTCATAGCAAAACCAGAAGAAATAAAACAAATAATCAGAGCATATTATGCATAGTTAAATGCTAACAAAGGAAATAGAGCAATGCTCTATTGCTCAAAAAAGGAAATAGATCTAATTATAAGGGACCTACTAAAGAAAAAAGCTTCTGATCCTAATAGATTCATGAGAGAATTCTGTTGTCTTTTTTTTTTTTTTTGCTGAGGCATTTGTGGTTAAGTAACTTGCCCAGGGTCACACAACTAGGAAGTGTTAAGTGTCTGAGGCTAGATTTGAATTCAGATCCTCCTGACTTCAGGGCTGATGCTGTCTCCACTGCACCACCTTGCTGCCTCCTGTCAAGTCTTTAAAGAACAGTTTGTACCTGTATTTCAGAATTTTTTTTTTCAAAATCTGAAAAAGGAAGACCTTTACCAGTGGAATCATTTTATGAGACAAATATAGTCCTAATACCTCAACTGGGCAAAAATACAATTCAGGAAGAAAACCACAGGCCAATATACTTTAAGAACAATTCCTCAAAAATTTTAGACAGAAAACTAAGTAAATGCCCATTGATTGGGAGCTATGGTAGACTATTAATAAGCTTTAAGAAATGTGTGAGATGAATACAGTGAAGCATGGAAAGATCTGAACTGATACAAAGTGAAGGAAACCAAACCAAGAAAACGATATGTAACTACAACAACATAAATGGAAAGAACAATGACGTACATCAAATGGTCAAAAATAAATTAACAAAATTATAAAGATCAAGGAGAACTGGAATCAAAAAGTATGAGAAGATATCCCCAACATATCCCTTCTTGGTAATGGGAGTTTCACAAGTGTTACACATTGCACATATTTTCAGACTTCTTCAATGTGTTGACTTTACTCCCTAGATATCATTTGTTATATGAGATTGTCTGTCTTGGAAATGGAGGACAAAGGACACATGGGATATTTTGGTGATGAAAGAAACAGAAAATATCAATAAAAACTTGTTTTAAAGATACTTAACTTCTGCCTGATCCCCAACTTCTTGGCTACCTGTACAGCCTCGCAAAGAAGATGACTCTAGTATGAATGTTTGAGCTAGGTTTGAGGGGAATTGAAATGGCAGTGTAGATGAGGAAACTATATTTTTTCAATCTTATAAAACAGGGAAATGTGGCAGTAGCACAAACCAGTTTCTTAAAATTATTATTTCCATGATATCTGTGGCTATAATAAATAAAGTTTACCAAAAATTATTTTTCAGCATTTATTTAGCCCTAAATGTTTTTAAGTACTTGAGTCATTAATCCTCAAGCATCTTTTATAAGGAAAACTACTATTTTTTCTTTCTTTTTTATAGATGATGAAACCTAGTTACCTTAGATAATTTAATGAAGAAAAGCAAAATTTTGAATTTCTGAGTTGCTAACTCTTATTCTGGGATATATTTTGCATGAGAAGCCTATGATTTCTTGGCCTCATTCTTCATTTCTGACTTACACTCCTCAATTTGTTATCTAGGCTGCCAGAATGCCTTGGGAGTTATCAAAGCCTTCCGGCTCCCAGACCCCCTTGGCAGCACATTTCACATTTGGGCTTTAATTTGTTGTTTAATTTAGTAATGAAGAAAATTCCATATGCATTAGAGTCTTCTCCTTGAGAACCATAAATCTTTCCAGATGAATGTTGCTATATATGTAGACCATAAAACATTTATAAGTGTAATTAAAAACAAGACAGCAGTTGCAGCTGTTAAATCTTTCCTTTAATTTTCCTTTAAATTTTTTTTTGGGGGTGGAAAGTTGTTAGGGATGAGAGAATCAATCAGTACTCTGCTCAGTCCTGAGAAGTAGCAATGCATGACATACAGAATATTAAAATTTTAATGATCCTTCCATGCAGTAATGTTAGCAAGATAGTGAAATTATTGCCACTTTCAACTCCTTTCCCTCTAGTTCAACTTTATAGCTTCTGGTATAGATTATTAGTCTACAGAATAAATAATTTATACAGTTCTTTTAATCTAAGAATTTCTAAGCTATTTATAGACTTTTCATTACTTATCCAATGATTCAACAACAATTCAAACCAATTTTTAAAGAAACCACTCTGTCCAAGGTACTCACCTGCATTCTAGTTATGCAAAGGTGAAAAAATGACAGAAAATCTTTTCTAATTCTGAAGCAAAATTTCAGACCTTTTTCTTTTTTATCAGCTCTACTTCCTTTTTGGATTGGGCTGCTACAGAGGTAATCATTCACTTCAATCTCTGTATGGTATAGTGAAAAGAGTACCACTAGAAGCCCAGAGTTTTAACTAGGGACATGTCACTTATCAGTATCCTTGTCAAATGAGCACAATTCTTACATTGCCTATTATGAGGATCAAGTGAGATAATGTATGTAAAAGTGCTTTTTAAAAAGTTCTATTCATTATTTCATGTTCAGGTAAAAGTTGGCAGAGAAATGGAAAATGGTAAACTGAGACCAGTGTGTGTTAGCTTCCTGATATTTATGATTAGACTTCCTCTCTAATCCAGGCTGTATCTCTTGTCTCTTTCCCAGATCAGGGATTCAGGCAGTTTTAGACATAATCGAGATCGAGTTGGATATGGCTTCCTGTTGCTTCTAATTTAGAATTTCTAGGGCGGAGTAAGCAGTCTGGAGATATGTTTTTAGCTATGACCAGATGTCAACATAAGATTTCCCTTAATGCATGTTTTTCAATTTAATTTAATCAACATTATTTTATTTTTTGTAATTGCCCCCATCCTTTGGTTTAGAATTCATCTCTTATCTATAACTATGAAGATAAGTGGTCTGCTTATCTTCTCACTTTTTTTTTTTAGTGAAATGTAGCATTATGTGGTTAAGTTTTGTCCAGATTCTAAACATGTCCTTGCTATACATTTCCAATCACTAAGGGGTTAAAATTTCAAAAGCCAAATTCTCTAGTACCATCTTAACGTATTGATCAATAGATCAATCTGATAGAAGAAAGGGATTATAACTGGGGAGAATACAGGCTTTATAACCTGACAGAGCAGCAGTGTCCAGTGTGAGCAGTTCCAAGATAATCGCCAGGTAATGTGGAAAGATCCAGAAACTGGTGAATGGAAGGGACCAGATAGATTAACTGCCTGCGGGAGAGGGTTTGCTTCTCTCTCTACAGTTGGAGAAGGAATCAGATGGGTGCCAACAAGCCATATTCACCTTATCTATTGGAGAGACAAAAAAAGAGAAAAACCTTGAAACAAAGAAGAAAACTCAAGAAACATTGGGTGTTCCATCTCTGACTACCCATGCCACTGAAAAAGCATGATTGTTAACTCAATGTATATGGCAATTGACTCATGAACATCAAAAATTGTTGATAAGACTGTTACTAAACTTCAAAACCCACAAGAATCATTGGATTCTCTGAGGCATGATAAGACTTTTGGAGTATTAAATCAATCATACTTATCTTTTCATAGTTCCTGCCCTTTACACTTTCTGATCACTATATCTGTTAATTGACTGTAGGTTTTCTTCCCCAACTGGCTTTCATAACTTGGACATAATGCATTCTACATTCACTTTTTTTCTTTCCATATGGGTGGTTTAGCTGAATTCTTCAGTGCTTATGGAATTCATTTATAGCTGTTGCAGTATTCTGGGCATTAATGCTTGTCAGCACCTTATCATCCACAAATAGGAGCAGCTTGACATAACCAGCCATAGGCCAACAGAGGAGCCCTTCTTATATTTGAAATCTATACTGGCACTTCTCTCAAGCAGTGGCAAACAACTTTGTTGAGTATAAATACATCTTATACACAAGAATAATGGATTGAGCATTGACTTGAAGTCAGAAAGACCTAGATTTAAATCTTGTCTCAGGCACTGACTAGCTTTGTGACTCTTAGCAAGTCATTTGACTTCTTTTAAGTCCAGGTTCCTTATCTGTAAAATGGGAATAATAATTTCATTTACCTCATAGAGTTGTTCTGAGGGCTAAAGGACATAATATTTATACAGCACTTTGCAAATTTGTCAACAGTCAATAAACATTTATAAAGCACTAACTATATAATAGACCCTGTGCTAAGTGCTGCAAATACAAATACAAATAAAAGGAAATATAGTACTTCCCTTCAAGGAGCTTATAATCCAATGGGAGAAGACACATAAAGGAAACTTAAAATGTATTTATGGGGAGCAGGGGAAAAGTACCTGACTTGAGAGCATAAAAGAGAAATATAAAAGCAGTATAGCCATCTAAAAGGAAATGGGGAAAAGACTGCTCATCTGCCTCTTCCTTAAGTGGAGAACTTGAAGCCAATAGCCCTTCTTTTTACCTGGGGGGTCCAGTCTGAGGGGAGGAGGATTAAGGAAGAGGTGTGAGTTCTAAGACCAAATCAGTCTTACAGGACAATGAGATTTTCTAATAATGAATTTCCTGAGGAAGACATGATGAAGTTAAAAAAAAAAAAAAAGAAAAAAAGAAAAAAGCCCAAAAGTAGTATAGCTGATGGCAGAAAAGGAAAATAATAGCTAGCAATTGTTTTATGCTTCATTTGATATTAACTTTGAGTTATTAATGAAAGTTTCCTCTGTTATTTAAAGTAATCTTGTTTGAATTTATTAACATATGCATGGGAAATATTTTATTTAAGGAGCCCTTTAAAAGAAGATAGTGTTTTATTTTACCTAATGATTTTTTAAAAAAAATTTTGCTCATACTGATGAGGTTTAGATTTTGGGGTTCCCTTTAATAGGGAACTAAATGATAAGTCTAGATTTAGGGAACCAAAATGAAGGTAAGGTTTCTGGTGGTCAGGGAGTTAAATGATAAAGTCTAGTGGCAGGTTTGGGGTTCAGGGAACCATATGGAGAGGTTTGGCTCCCCTACACCTTTTGGGATTTGGCGCAAGGGTAGGGAGTTTTGGGAAACTCCCTTCTGGCGGCGCAAAGATTCTCTGTAAAGGAATTTACAGACCTGAAAACCTAGATTGATAAAAGAGCTTTATTATAGGGAAGGTTAGAAATCCTGACAGAGAGGCATAAAGTTGTCTAGTTAAGGAAATAGGTGAGGATAAAGAGAGGGTGGCACTGGAAAAGAATATTATTCCAGTAGGCAGAGGCTCCTTGGTATAGCATGGCATAGCCTAGCATGGCATGTTTGGAACCTCTGAAAAGAGAGGATTTTAGATTGTCACTTTTAATAATAGGAGCTTTGGCTACAATCTGAAGGGAGCTAGTGGGTGGAGTTCTACAAGATGAGTTTCACTTGGGCTGGAATTTAAATAGAATTCAATGAGTTTCAGGATTGAACCAACCCCACCTAGATAACAGAATGAAATTGTCTTGTTTGCTTTCCCTCAGGTGGGGTCCTTCACTAAGGCAGAGTTGAAGAGATTTCTCCTTTTTAGTCACACAACTGAAAGCCAATTATAGAAGATAATTCACAAGAGCCTGACTTCATTGGGGATATACCTTGATAAGTGTGTAGATTATTTAAAATGTTTTTGTGCAGCTTGTTTTTATGTTACAGCTAGCTCAATCATTGCCCACTTAAGTTCCACAGTTTTTGCCCTGTTTACTTTAATTGAGAGTCAGATTTGTGATTTTGGGTTGGAATAATGATCCTGTTCTGACTTTTCTTAAATTTCTTTAGATCTTTCTTAGAGTGGTTGGGTATGGCGGTAGGTGGAGACTAGGCTTCTGCCTCCCATTTTCTGCCTTCTTGACTGTTCTTTAAGTCTAGGATTGTAATGTCAAAGAGTTCAGATGTGGCCCCATTGTCAGTAATAAAGAAAATAGTTTGTTATAGAAATCTTGGCAGATTTTTTTTATTTCTCATGTATTATTTTCCCACTTTCTTCCTTAACTGTTTATTTTATAATCAGATTTAACTAGCTTTCCTTTTCAGCCACCCACCAGTTCTCATTCTGTTGTGATAATTTTACAGATGAATTCATATTCTAAACTAGTATTACTCTTCACTGCTATATATCTGTCAAGATAACATTTGCTGACTGCAGCAGTTTCTATGCTCTTTTTGTCTGATATTGGTGATTTAAGCTTCCTTAGGAAACAGTGACAGTCTGTTTTGATGTCTATTTCATTATCCTTTTTTTTTGGGTGTGGGGGTATCAATAGATTGTTTATATTATAGGACAGATTGAAACTGTTAAAATCGTTTTTCATAACTTCTTGTTTTTATTCTAGTTTGGTACTGATTTTGACCTTTGTTCTAACGAATTGATTATCTTACTTCACACAGAAATTTCATCAGGAGCTAGTTGCTTCCTAGATAAGATGTAGCTTTTCAGATGGTATTTGGGGCTTAACTTTGTGCAGCACTTCTCTTTTCTTGGAAAAAAATCACATTCACTATATGTAGGTGTACAATATTCACATAATCTACAAACCTTAGTTACTTTTCTTTATTCTGCAGCATGTTTTCCAACTTTTTTTTTCACTGTCCTCTTTGTCCTCCTTTGTATTGTAGCCACCAAGTATAAAAACATATGTTGATTTACTTTGGAGGGTCTTTATGAGTAGTTCATAGAACTTAATTCTTAATCCTGCATAAGATATATGTATCTAAGCTATAATTATCTTTGTGGTGGTCTTTTTGTTCATCATGGATGTTGCAGTTCAAAATGACTAAATGCTGTATGAAATGGCTTTTTAAAAAAATTACCCAAAGGCCCCAAATAAGGTCAACTCTACTAGTGTCCTTATTTTCACTTCTCCAGCATGAAATCTACATGTGTTATCCTCCTGTTTAACTTCATCTGTCCTTTTGTCTTCTGATTTCGTTTGTAGCATAAAATATCATTGATATAATAAGTTCATTCCTTTTGTAGTAGGCTAAGTCATTTTACTAGGCTTATAAATTACAATACTCTATTTAAAGAATTTCAGGGACCTGTTTCTGAGCTTGTATTTTCACAGTGGAACCCAAAAAGTGACTCATTTTGAATCAGGGCACATCCCCTCTCAGCCTGGTGTGTACATACCAAACAGCCCTTGGACTATTCAGTACTATTCAAATCAGCAATTATACATTGCAGTTTATTATTGCATTTATTATTTTCTAGTACATTTATTATTTTGTACTATTGTTTATTAAATTGTACCACAGTTGACTGAAAGAGTACAACTTATGTGGTGATTGGCAAAGTGGAAAACTTTAGATGAGTGTGCTTCTGGCTGTTAGAAATTATGATAATTTTTGCCACTGGTGAATATTTAAAAATCATTTTGTGATATCAGTTCAGGTCCTCTGAAAATTAATTCCACGTGGTTATTCTGTTGTCCTTTTTAAAACTCAGCCTAAATTTACAAAACCCCTTAAAAACATTAAAAAATTTAAAAACTATAAGCTGTATGCAAAGCTATACTTGGGGTTTTATTGTCTTTAGTAAATTTTCTCAATTTGTGGGAAGATATTGTTTTTCTTTTAAAATATAGGTTTATTTTGCATTGACTTTTCCCAGTTTTATATTTTGAAAAATAAGGAGTTTTTCTCTTTTTAGATGACTCTGTATCCAGCTGTGAAGAATCTCCTGAAGGAGGGGATTTATCTTATACTGGACCTCTGCATTGAACGGGACATCCATTTCCTAAGGACCTCATTACAACCTGGTGTGAGAGAAGTCTTTAAAGAACTATACAATGACTATACCAAATACCACAAGAATAAAAACAGAGGGGAAGAAAAATACACTGCTTAATACATTTTTGTAATAGGCTTACAAAACTGCTATTATTGATAATTTAAAATTGTATTGAACTTCTAAATTCAGGTACATCTTCTAATTTTATAATTTAAATGAATTAATGGAAAATCTCATTAATTTTATATATTATATTTTACTGTGTGTGTATATATATATATATATATATATATATATATGTTACTTTTGTATAATATTTTTTTTATGTCAGTTTTGCTACTAATTCTAAAGCTAGGATTTCTGGAAATAGAATATGAAACATTGTTATCTCAATAAAAAAAAATATTCCATGCACTCAATCTCATTTTCCCATGTGATTTTTGAGTGAGGTTTATTTTTTCTCTTGTGAGAATTTTCTCACAACCTATCTTGTTATTTATCAGGAAGCATCTTTGTGGCTGCTCTTGGCATTATGTGTTTTGTCCAAGCCTTGGGGCTTTTAATTGGTATCAAGGAGGAAAAATAACTCTTTGTATTTGAGGAGTTTATCTTTATCTGTTCTTGCTCTATGTCCACTGAACGGGAAACCTGGAGAGCTGCACATCTGTATCCTTGTTGAATGTTAGTATTTAGTGAAATGGTTAACTTTTTTTTTTTTTTTTTTTTTTGCCTTTTTGATCCAGTTTTTCCTAAGATCATGATTAGTGCCATAAGCACCATAAATTGATGCCAGCTTATGCCTGGCTTAAGAAAATGATAATTGGGATATTTTGGAATGGGACTTCACTGGACACTTGTCTTGCTCCTTCTCTCTCTCCCCTTCTCTCTCTCTGTCTTTCTCCCAGACTGGGATATTATTAAAGATAGACTTGGTCAAGGGTAGGAAATAGGGTCAAACAGAAATAGGGTCAAAACCAGAAAAATCCCTCTTTCTATGAGCATTTCTTGAGCATTGTGGTGTATTTTGTTGCATGTTTCTCTTTTTTCTTAGTCTTCAGCAAGCATTTATTAAGCATTAGGATGGTCTGGGCATTGGCAATACAAAGACAAAAATGAGATGGAGCCTGCCTTCAAAGATCTTATGTCAAGGAACAGCAAATGTGTACATCTATGTGTGTTTATGTGCATATATATGCACATGTGCATTTACATAATGCATACACAAAATAAATGCAAGATAATTGATGGAGAGGTAGGATTCATTGATAAAGCTTTTAACTTCAGTTTTATTTAATTGAATTAAGAAAAGGAGATTTTATTTCTCTATCTTAAGAAGTTAGAACAGTTTAGTGTTTCTCTAGATTATGGGGGTTAAGTTGATGGTAATCAAAGAGAGAGGGAGAGATTTTGAGAGGAGAAGCATTAGCTTTGAAAAGACAATGGTTTTACCAAAGAGGTTTTTTTCATAATGTTTACATATTCTGTGTTTCTTCTTGTTGACCTTGAAAATATGTTCAAAATACTTTTTGTATGTTCTATTTGAGCATATGTTCAGTTTGATCTGGGAAAATGAAACATGCATTATGAATCTTGACTCAGTCAACTAGATGAAATGGCCTAGCCAATGGAGTGGTGGAACAGTACTATTGTCCAGATGCTTTTTGGGTAAAAGTGCTAAAATTGTTGGTATGTTCTTTAAAAATTATTCAAAATCCCAGGGAGCAATGTCTTTCAGTTTTTTATGTGCTATTTATATATAAAGTTTTAGAATTTATTTTCACAATTTCTCCAGTTCCCCCTTTGTAAAATATTAAAAAAAAAAAAAAAAACCAAACCTGGAATTTGTATTTGAACATTTTAAATATTATATTCAAAGTTGCTGTCTATTTGACTATATATCTATTTACATGTCAAGTCTTGTTGATTCTCCTTTTAGATTCTACCTCTTTAGATTCATCCTTTTCTCTTTACTCTTATCTTGGTTCAGACTTAGACAATTATAATTGTTTCTTAATTGGCTTCTTTAACTCAAGTATCTTCCCTCTCCCATCTGTCCTCTACTTAGCTGCCAGAGTGACAGCACAGATCTGACCAGATCCTTCCCCTTCTCAGTAAAATCCAGTGGTTCCTCTTACCTCTAGGGTCAAATAGAGTGAAGTTTTTTACAATATGGCATCCACCTACCATTTTAGCCTTATACATGACTACTTTTCATATACTCTATAATCCAGTCCTTGCTATTCTTCACATGTCACTGCTATTTCTGTGCTGTTGGCTAAGCTGAAGTAGGAATAGTAGTAGAAATGAAAGCATTACCTTCTCCCCTTCAATTTGTAGAATCTCTTGTTTTCTTCCAGATTTATATTAAATGCCCTCTCTAAAAAGATGCCTTTCCTAATCTAATTACTTACCAGTGTCTCCCACAAGAAAATCTAAGAATAAGAATTTTTGTAGTTTTGTCTTTATATTCACTGTATAAATCACAATGCCTGCAATATAGTAGACATTTCTTAAATACCTATTAACTGATGTATTGGTAAGAGCAGTATGTAACATCCTAAGCTAGGTGATACAGGCCAGAGTTGAACTCAGAAGAAGTCTTCTTGACTCTAGGCCAACACTATTTCTTGAGCCATCTAAATGCCTCATTGGAAAATGTAGGTGATCAAGAAACAAAAGATTTCACTTTAAAAAAACCAAATAAATAAAAAATAACAACAATGTGTGATAAACAACAAATTCTAGAATCATTTGCCAATGTTTTACTGGTTAGTGATTGCTGAAGAGCAACTACTCCAAGAACTTTCCCCCTTTCTTTCTTTCTTTTTTTTTTTTACACCAAAAAGTAAATACACTTTATTTATTTTATGGTAACTTTTAATTGACAGAACATATGCCTGGGTAATTTTTTTACGACATTATCCCTTGCACTCACTTCTGTTCTGACTTCTCCCTTCCCTCCCTCCACCTCCTCCCCCAGATGGCAGGCAGTCTTATACATGTTAAATGTGTTATAGTATATTCTAGATACAATATATGTATGCAGAACCAAACATTTCTCTTGTTGCACAGGAAGAATTGGATTCAGAAGGTAAAAATTACCTGGAAGAAAAACAAAAATGCAAACTGTTTGCACTCATTTCCCAGTGTTCTTTCTTTGGGTGTAGCTACTTCTGCCCATCATTGATCAACTAGAACTGAATTGGATCTTCTCTTTGTCAAAGAAATCCACTTCCATTAGAATACATCCTCATACAGTATTGTTGTTGAAGTATATAATGATCTCCTGGTTCTGCTCATTTCACTTAGCATCAGTTCATGTAAGTCTCTCCAAGCTTCTCTGTATTCATCCTGCTGGTCATTTCTTTCTTTCTTTTTTTTTTTTTCTTTTAATTTAATAGCCTTTTATTTACAGGTTATATGCATGGGTAACTTTACAGCATTAACAATTGCCAAACCTCTTGTTCCAATTTTTCCCCTCTTTCCTCCACCCCCTCCCCTAGATGGCAGGATGACCAGTGGATGTTAAATATATTAAAATATAAATTAGATACACAATAAGTATACATGACCAAACCGTTATTTGGCTGTACAAAAAGAATCAGACTCTGAAATATTGTACAATTAGCTTGTGAAGGAAATCCAAAATGCAGGTGGGCATAAATATAGATTAGAATTCAATGTAATGGTTTAGTCATCTCCCAAAGTTCTTTCTCTGGGCGTGCTGGTTCAGTTCATTACTGCGCCATTGGAAATGATTTGGTTGATCTCATTGCTGAGGATGGCCAGGTCCATCAGAACTGGTCATCATATAATATTGTTGTTGAAGTATATAATGATCTCCTGGTCCTGCTCATTTCACTCAGCATCAGTTGTGTAAGTCTCTCCAGGCCTTTCTGAAATCATCCTGTTGGTCATTTCTTAAAGAACAATAATATTCCATAATATTCATATACCACAATTTATTCAGCCATTCTCAACTGATGGGCATCCATTCAGTTTCCAGTTTCTAGCCACTACAAAGGGCTGCCCAAACATTCAGTGCACATACAGGTCCCTTTCCCTTCTTTATAATCTCTTTGGGATATAAGCTTGAGTAACACTGCTGGATCAAAGGTATGCACAGTTTGATAACTTTTGAGCATAGTTCTAAACTCTCTCAGAATGGTTGGATTCATTCACAACTCCAACATGCATCAATGTCCCAGTTTTCCGCATCCCTCCAACAATCATCATTATTTTTCCTGTCATCTTAGCCAATCTGACAGGTGTGTAGTAGTATCTTAGAGTTGTCTTAATTTGCATTTCTCTGATTAATAATGACTTAGAGCATCTTTTCATATGACTAGAAATAGTTTCAATTTCTTCATCTGAGAATTGTCTGTTCATATCCTTTGACCATTTTCAATTGGAGAATGGCGATTTTTTATACTTAGGTTAATTCTCTATATATTTTGGAAATGAGGCCTTTATCAGAACCTTTGACTGTAAAATATTTTTCCCAGTTTATCGCTTCCCTTCTAATCTTGTCTGCATTAGTTTTGTTTGTACAAAAACTTTTCAGTTTGGTATAAACAAAATTTTCTATTGTGATCAGTAATGATCTCTAGTTCTTCTTTGTCATGTCCTTCCCTTCCACAGGTCTGGAGGTAAACTATCCTGTGTTCCTCTAATTATTAATAATTTCTTCTTTATCCTGGTCATGAACCCATTTTGACCTTATCTTGGTGTGCGGTGTTAAGTGTGGATCAATGCCTAGTTTCTGTATTAGTTTCCAATTTTCCCAGCAATTTTATCAAACAGTAATTCTTACCAAAAGCTGGGGTCTTTGGGTTTTCAAAGACTAGGTTCTTTATAGTTGTTGACTGTTTATCCCTTGAACCTAATCTATTCACTGATCAACTAATCTATTCCTTAGCCAATATCAAATAGTTTTGGTAACTGCTGCTCTATAATATAATTTTAGATCTGGTACAGCTAAGCCACCTTCATTTGATTTTTTTTCATTAATTCCTTGAAATTCTTGACCTTTTGTTTTCCATATTAATTTTTTTGTTATTTTCTAGTCATTAAAAATAGTTTTTGGAGTCTAATTGGTATAGCGCTAAATAAATAGATTAGTTTAGGTAATATTGTCATCTTTATTATATTTGCTCGCCTATCCAAGAGCATTTAATATTTTCAATTGGTTAGATCAGACTTAATTTGGTGAAAAGTGGTCTGTAATTTTGCTCATAAAGTTTCTGATTTTCCCTTGGCAGATAGATTCCTAAATATTTTATATTATCAGTAGTTCTTTAAATGGAATTTCTCTTTGTAACTCTGACTGTTGGATTTTGTTAGTGATATATAAGAATGCTGATGATTTATGTGGGTTTATTTTATAACCAGCAACTTTGCTAAAGTTGTGGATTATTTCTAATAACTTTTTAATAGAATCTCTGGGGTTCTCTAAGTATAACATCATGTCATTGGCAAAGAGTGATAATTTGGTTTCCTCATTGCCTATTCTTATTCCTTTAATCTCTTTCTCAGCTCTTATTGCCAAAGCTCTGCTGGTCATTTCTTACAGAACAATAATATTCCATAACATTCATATACCACAATTTACCCAACCATTCTCCAATTGATGGGCATCCATTCATTTACCAGTTTCTAGCCACTACAAACAGGGCTGCCACAAACATTTTGGCACATACAGGTCCCTTTCCCTTCTTTAGTATTTCTTTGGGATATAAGCCCAATAGTAGCACTGCTGGATCAAAGAGTATGCGCAGTTTGATATCTTTTGGGGTATAATTCCAGAATGTTCTCCAGAATGGTTGGATTTGTTCACAACTCCACCAACAATGCATCACTATCCCAGTTTTCCCGCATCCCCTCCCAACATTCATCATTATTTTTTCTTGTCATCTTAGCCAATCTGACAGGTATGTAGTGGTATCTCAGAGTTGTCTTAATTTGCATTTCCCTGATCAATAATGATTTAGAACACTCTTTCATATGAGTGGAAATAGTTAAAATTTCATCATCTGAAAATTATCTTTTCATGTCCTTTGACCATTTATCAATTGGAGAATGGCTTGATTTCTTATAAATTAGAGTCAATTCTTTATATATTTTGGAAATGAGGCCTTTATCAGAACCTTTAACTGTAAAAATGTTTTCCCAGTTTGTTGTTTCCCTTCTAATTTTGTTTGCATTAGTTTTGTTTGTACAAAGGCAGTTTTAATTTGATGTAATCAAAATTTTCTATTTTGTGATCAATGATGATTTCTAGTTCTTCTTTGGTCACAAACTCCTTCCTCCTCCACAAGTCTGAGAGGTAAACTATCCTATGTTCCTCTAATTTATTTATGATCTCGTTCTTTATGCCTAAATCATGGACTCGTTTTGATCTTTTCTTGGTATATGGTGTTAAGTGTGGGTCCATGCCTAATTTCTGCTATACTAATTTCTAGTTTTCCCAGCAGTTTTTGTCAAATAATGAATTCTTATCCCAAAAGTTGGGATCTTTGGGTTTGTCAAACACTAGATTGCTATAGTTATTGACTATTTTGTCTTGTGAACCTAACCTGTTCCACTGATCAACTAATCTATTTCTTAGCCAATACCAAATGGTTTTGGTGAGTTCTGTTTTATAATATAGTTTTAGATCAGGTACAGCTAGACCACCTTCATTTGATTTTTTTTTTCATTAATTCCCTTAAGATTCTCGACCTTTTGTTCTTCCATATGAATTTTGTTGTTATTTTTTCTAGGTCATTAAAATATTTTCTTGGGAGTCTGATTGGTATAGCACTAAATAAATAGATTAGTTTAGGGAGTATTGTCATCTTTATTATATTCACTCAGCCTATCCAAGAGCACTTAATATTTTTCCAATTATTTAAATCTGACTATTTGTGTGGAAAGTGCTTTGTAATTTTGCTTATATAATTCCTGACTTTCCTATGGTAGTTAGAATCCCGAATATTTTATGCTATCGACAGTTATTTTGAATGGAATTTCTTGTTGTATATCTTGCTGTTGGATTTTGTTGGTGATGTATAAAAATGCTGAGGATTCATGTGGATTTATTTTGTATCCTGCAACTTTGCTAAAGTTATGTATTATTTCTAATAGCTTTTTAGTAGAATCTCTGGGGTTCTCTAAGTATATCATCATATCATCTGCAAAAAGTGATAATTTGGTTTCCTCATTACCTACTCTAATTCCTTTAATCTCTTTCTCGACTCTTATTGCTGAGACTAGTGTTTCTAATACAATATTGAATAGTAATGGTGATCGTGGGCAACCTTGCTTCACTCCTGATCTTACTGGGAAAGGTTCCAGTTTTTCCCCATTGCATATGATGCTTACTGACGGTTTTAAATATATGCTCCTGAATATTTTAAGGAAAAGTCCATTTATTCCTATCCTCTCAAGTGTTTTTATTAGAAATGGATGTTGGACTTTATCAAATGCTTTTTTCTGCATCTTTTGAGATGATCATATGGTTTTTGTTAATTTGGTTATTGATATAGTCAATTATGCTAATAGTTTTCCTAATATTGAACCAGCCCTGCATTCCTGGTATAAATCCTACTTGGTCATAGTGTATTATCCTGGGGATGATTTTCTGTAATCTTTTTGCTAATATTTTATTTAAGATTTTAGCATCAATATTCATTATGGAGATTGGTCTATAATTTTCTTTGTTTTCAACCTACCTGGTTTAGGTATCAGTACCATGACTGTGTCATAAAAGGAATTTGGTAGGACTCCTTCAATCCCTATTTTTTCAAATAGTTTATATAGCATTGGAGTTAATTGTTCTTTAAATGTTTGGTAGAATTCACATGTAAATCCATTTGATCCTGGGGATTTTTTCTTAGGGAGTTGGTTAATAGCTTGTTCTATTTTTTTTTTTTTTTTTCTAAAATGGGACTGTTTAGTCTATTTACTTCTTCCTTTGTTAATCTGGGCAAGCTATATTTTTGAAGGTATTCTTCCATTTCATTTAAGTTATTGAATTTATTGGCATAAAGTTGGGCAAAGTAACTCCTTTTTTTTTTTTTTTTTTTTTTTAAATTTAATAGCCTTTTATTTACAGGATATATACATGGGTAACTTTACAGCATTAACAATTGCCAAACCTCTTGTTCAATTTTTCACCTCTTACCCCCGACCCCTCCTAGATGGCAGGATGACCAGTAGATGTTAAATATATTAAAATATAACTTAGATACACAATAAGTATACATGACAAAACATTATTTTGCTGTACAAAAGATCCGACTCTGAATTATTGTACAATTAGCTATGAAGAAATCAAAATGCATGTTGCATAAATATAGGGATTAGAATTTAATGTAATGGTTTTAGTCATCTTTCAGAGTTATTTTTCTGGGCATAGCTAGTTCAGTTCATTACTGCTCCATTAGAAATGATTTGGTTGATCTAGATTTGCTGAGGATGCCTGATCCATCAGAACTGGTCATCATCTAGTATTGTTGTAAGTATATAATGATCTCCTGGTCCTGCTCATTTCACTCAGCATCAGTTAAATGTAAGTCTCTCAGGCCTTTCTGAAATCATCCTGTTGGTCATTTCTTACAGAACAGTAATATTCCATAATTTTCATATACCACAATTTATTCAGCCATTCTCAACTGATGGACATCCATTCAGTTTCAGTTTCTACCACTACAAAGGGCTGCCACAAACATTCGTGCACATACAGGTCCCTTTCCTTCTTTATAATCTCTTTGGGATATAATCCAGTAGTAACACTGCTGGATCAAAGGGTATGCACAGTTTGATAACTTTTTGAGCATAGTTCAAACTACTCTCCAAAATGGTTGGATTCGTTCCAACTCCACCAACAATGCATCAATGTCCAGTTTTCCGCATCCCCTCAACAATCATCATTATTTTTTCCTGTCATCTTAGCCGATCTGACAGGTGTGTAGTGGTATCTTAGAGTTGTCTTAATTTGCATTTCTCTGATTAATATGACTTGGAGCATCTTTTCATATGACTAGAAATAGTTTCAATTTCTTCATCTAGGAATTGTCTGTTCATATCCTTGACCATTTTCAATTGGAGAATGGCTTGATTTTTTATAAATTAGAGTTAATTCTCTATATATTTTGGAAATGAGGCCTTTATCAGAACCTTTGACTGTAAAGATATTTTCCCAGTTTATTGCTTCCCTTCTAATCTTGTCTGCATTAGTTTGTTTGTACAAAACTTTTCCGTTTAGTATAATCGAAATTTTCTATTTTGTGATCAGTAATGATCTCTAGGTCTTCTTTGGTCATAAGACCTTCCCCTTCCACAGGTCTGAGAGGTAAACTATCCTGTGTTCCTCTAATTTATTAATAATTTCATTCTTTATGCCTAGGTCATGAACCCATTTTGACCTTATCTTGGTATGCGGCGTTAAGTTGGATCATGCCTAGTTTCTGCCATATTAGTTTCAATTTTCCCAGCAATTTTTATCAAACAGTAGTTCTTATCCAAAAGCTGGGATCTTTGGGTTTATCAAAGACTAGGTTGCTATATTTGTTGACTATTTGTCCATTGACCTAATCTATTCCACTGATCAATATTCTATTCCTTAGCCAATGCCAAATGTTTTGGTAACTGCTGCTCTATAATATAATTTTAGATCTGTTTAGCTAAGCCACCATCATTTTGATTTTTTTCATTAATTCCCTTGAAATTCTTGACCTTTTGTTTTTCCATATGAACTTTGTTGTTATTTTTCTAGGTCATTAAAATAGTTTTTGGAGTCTGTTGGTATAAGCTAAATAAATAGATTAGTTTAGGTAATATTGTCATCTTTATTATTTCTTTCGCCCTATCCAAGAGCATTTAATATTTCCAATTGGTTAGATCAGACTTAATTTGTGTGAAAAGTGGTCTGTAATTTTGCTCATAAAGTTTCTGATTTTCCCTTGGCAGATAGATTCCTAAATATTTTATATTATCAGTAGTTACTGCAAAGTAACTCCTAATTATTGCTCTAATTTCCTCTTCATTAGTAGTGAGTTCTCCCTTTTCATTTTTAAGACTAACAATTTGATTTTCCTCTTTCCTTTTTTTAATCAGATTTACTAAGGGTTTGTTTATTTTGTTGGTTTTTTCATAGAACCAGCTCTTAGTTCTATTAATTCAATAGTTTTTTTACTTTCAATTTTATTGATCTCTCCTTTTATTTTTAGAATTTCAAGTTTAGTGTTTGACTGGGGATTTTTAATTTGTTCCTTTTCTAGCATTTTTATATGTAAGCCCAATTCATTGACCTTCTCTTTCTCTATTTTATGGAAGTAGACCTCTACAGATATGAAATTTCCCCTTATTACTGCTTTGGCTGCATTCCACACATTTTGGTATGATGTCTTATTATTGTCATTTTCTTGGGTGAAGTTATTAATTATGTCTATGATTGCTGTTTCACCCAGTCATTCTTTAATATGAGATTATTTAGTTTCCAATTATTTTTTGGTCTATTTCCCCCTGGCTATTTATTTATTTATTTTAATAGCTTTTTATTTTCAAATATATGCATAGGTAATTTTTCAGTAGTGACAGTTACAAATCCTTTTGTTCCAATTTTTTCCCTCCTTCCTTCCCCCCCCTCCTTCCCCCAGATGGCAGGTTGACCAATACATGTTAAATATATTAAAGTATAAGTTAAATGAATATATATAGATATACATGTCCAAACAGTTCTTTTGCTGTATAAAAAGAGTCGGACTTTGAAATAGTGTACAGTTAGCTGTGAAGGAAATAAAAAATGCAAGTGGACAAAAATAGAGGGATTGGGAATTCTATGTAGTGGTTCATAGTCATCTCCCAGAGTTCTTTCACTGGGTGTAGCTGGTTCAGTTCATTACTGCTCTATTGGAACTAATTTGGTTCATCTCATTGTTGAAGTGGGCCACGTCCATCAGAATTGATCATCCTATAGTATTGTTGTTGAAGTAAATAATGATCTTCTAGTCCTGATCATTTCACTCAGCATCAGTTCATGTAAGTCTCTTCAGGCCTTTCTGAAATCATCCTGTTGGTCATTTCTTACAGAACAATAATATTCCATAACATTCATATACCACAATTTATTCAGCCATTCTCCAATTGATGATCATCCAGTCAGTTTCCAGTTTCTGGCCACTACAAAAAGGGTTGCCACGAACATTCTTGCACATACAGGACCCTTTCCCTTTTTAAAAATCTCTTTGGGATATAAGCCCAGTAATAACACTGCTGGGTCTAAAGGGTATGCACAGTTTGATAGCTTTTTGAGCATAGTTCCAAATTGCTCTCCAGAATGACTGGATGTATTCACAATTCCACCAACAATGTATTAGTGTCCTTGTTTTCCCATATCCCCTCCAACATTCCGCATTATCTTTCCCTGTCATTCTAGGCAATCTGACAGGTGTGTAGTGGTATCTCAGAGTTGTCTTAATTTGCATTTCTCTGATTAATAATGACTTGGAGCATCTTTTCATATGGCTAGAAATAGTTTCAATTTCTTCATTTGAGAATTGTCTGTTCACATCCTTTGACCATATATTATTTGGAGAATGGCTTGATTTCTTATAAATTAGAGTCAATTCTCTATATATTTTGGAAATGAGGTTTTTATCAGAACCTCTGACTGTAAAAACGTCTTCCCAGTTTATTGCTTCCCTTCTAATCTAGTCTGCATTAGCTTTGTTTGTACAAAAACTTTTCAATTTGATATAATCAAATGTTTCTATTTTGTAGTCAATAGTGATCTCTAGTTCTTCTTTGGTCATAAATTCCTTCCTCTTCCACAGATCTGAGAGGTAAACACTTGGCTTTTTATTGATTGTAATTTTTATTGCATCATGGTCTGAAAAGGATGTATTTACTATTTCTGCCTTAACTGCATTTGAGTTTGAGGTTTTTATGTCCTAATATATGGTCAGTTTTTGTATAGGTTCCATGAACTGCTGAAAAGAAAGTGTACTCCTTTCTGTCTCCATTTCGTTTTCTCCAGCGGTCTATCATATCTAACTTTTCTAGTATTCTATTTACCTCTTTGACTTCTTTCTTATTTATTTTGTGGTTTGATTTATCTAATTCTGAGAGTGCAAGGTGGAAATCTCCCACTATTATAGTTTTGCTGTCTATTTCTCCTTGCAGCTCTCTTAATTTCTCTTTTAAAAATTTAAATGCTACACCACTTGGTGCATATATGTTTAATATTGATATTACTTCATTATCTATGCTACCCTTTAGCAAGATATAGTGCCCTTCCTTATCTTTTTTAATTAGGTCAATTTTTGCTTTTGGTTGATCTGAGATGAGGATGACTACCCCTGCTTTTTTGACTTCATCTGAAGCATAATAGATTCTGCTCCAACCTTTTACCTTTACTCTGTATGTATCTCCCTGCTTCAGGTGTGTCTCCTATAAATAGCATATTGTAGGATTCTAGCTTTTAATCCATTCTGCTAACCGCTTCCTCTTTGTGGGGGAGTTTACCCCATTTGTATTTATGGCTAAAATTACCAATTCTTTATTGCTTGCCATCTTGTTAACCGCTGTTTATGCTTTTCTCCTTTCCTTCCCTCTTACTCCCCTCCCCAGTATTAAACTTGTTAGCACCACTTGCTTCTCACAGCCCTCCCTTTTTAGTATCCCTCCCCCCACCTTAGAGTTCCTCCCCCTATCTTGCTCCTTTTCCTCACAATTTCTGTATTCCCTTCCACTTAGCTTACTCCTTCCCTTTTCACTTTTCCCCTCCCTCTTTTCAATGAGGTGGGAGAAATTTCACCATAAATTGAATATGTCTAATATTTTTCTCTTTAAGCCAATTCTGATGGCAGTAAGATACACACTATGTTCATCCCCCTTCATTCTTTCTCTCAGATATAATAGGTTTCCTTTGCCTCTTCATTGAGATGTAGTACCCTCACTTTACCCTTTTCCGGGTACAATTTCCTTTCCATCTCTGGTTTCTAGAACTAAGTATACATATGTTCTTTATATATCTTTATATTTCTTTTTACTTTTTTAGGTTTCTCTTGAGTTCTATATTTGTAGATCAATTTTTTTGTTTAGTTTCATTTTTTTTTTTCATCAAAAATTAGGTGAAATTCACATATTTCATTGAATGTCCATCTTCTTCCCTGGAAAAAGATGTTCATTTTGGCTGGATAAGTTATTTTTGGCTGCATACCAAGTTCCTTAGCCTTTCAGAATATCATATTCCAGGCCCTTCGATCCTTTAACAGACCTTTGACGCTGTTAGATCCTGGGTAATCCTTATTGTGGCTCCTCTATATTTGAATTGATTTTTTCTAACAGCTTGCAGTATTTTTTCCTTCATCTGATAGTTCTGGCATTTGGCCACTATATTTCTTGGTGTTTTGGTTTTAGGATCCCTTTCAGTAGGTGATTGATGAATTCTTTCAATTTCTATTTTACCCTCTGTTTCTGTGACTTCTGGGCAGTTCTCTTTGATAATTTCCTGGAAGGTAGTATTCAGGCTCTTTTTTTTTCATCATATTTTTCAGGGAGTCCAATAATTCTCAGATTGTCTCTCCTAGATCTATTTTCCAGGTCTGTTGTTTTCCCAAGAAGGTATTTGACATTTTTTCCATTGTTTCATTTTTTTGGTTTTGCTTGACTGATTCTTGGTGTCTCCTTGAGTCATTTAATTTCATTTGTTCAATTCTGATTTTCAGTGAGTTATTTTCTTCACTCACTTTTTAAATTTCTTTGTCTAATTGTTTTGTTCTATGGAATTTTTTTCCATTTCGCCAATTTTATTTTTTAGAGAACTATTTTCTTTTTCCAGTTCACTAATTCTGTTTTTCAAGGATTTGATTTCTTTATCCACTCTATCCTTAAATGAGTAGGATGACTTATCCAGACTTTCTTGGCATGCTTCCCTTTTCTTTTCCCACTTTTCTTCCAACTCTCTTGTGAGAGCCTTTTTAATTTCTTCTATGAGAGTCTTCTGTGTTGAGGACCAGATCATATTCCCCTTTGAGGCACTAGCAGGACAGCAATGGCTGTGCTGAGTCTGCGCTGTGAGACTCTGAGAGTGTGCTGAGACACTGTGGGAGGGTGGCCAGGTCCCGAGAGATGCTAGCTTTTCAGGGTTATAGTCTTCACCCCCTATATTTTTAGCTTCTCTGCTTGTCTACTGGCTTGCTGCCAGGGCAAAGTAGCCAGTACTGTAGTCAAGTTCTCCCCGCAGAGACGGCTGAGATCACACCCCTCCCCCCTCAGGTCTGCTCAGTGTGAGCTACCTGCTGTGCTCTCAGGGCAGCTGCCTGCCTTCAGCCTGTGCCCTGTCTAACTGTCCCTGCCCTTTAGCGAAAACAGACCTTTTCTGGCGAATTTCAGGGATGTCTTCTGTTGGTAATTATTTGTGGGTTTTTTTTTCAGTCAAGCACTAACTACCGAGCCTTGTCATGAATCAAATTCTGAGAGAAAAACGTGGAGCTTAAGTAGATGTGTGCCTCCTCTCCACCATCTTGGCCGGAAGTGTATCAAACTTTCCCCCTTTCAAAAATATCAGCCACTTGGCTTTTCTTTTTCTTTTAAAATATGGAATTATGTTCTGTGGATAATGCTAGACTTAGAATCAGGAAATTTGAATTTAAATCCTGTGTCAGACATTTACTAAGTTTGTGACCTCAAGCAAGCCATCCCCATACTTATTAAAGTCCAATAGCTCCCTATATCTACTGAATTAAGTAAAATTCCTCTGTTGATATTCAGAACTTTTTTTTTCTGGGGGGGAGGGGGGAGAAGGGGGATCAGGCATTTGGGATTAAGTGACACTTACTTAACTAGTAAGTGTTAAGTGTCTGAGGCTAGATTGAACTCAATTCCTCCTGACTCTAGGGTCAGGGCTCCATCTACTGTGCCATCTAGCTGCCCCTCAAAACTCTTCATTACTCCCCCCAAACCTTTCCAGTCTTTAAAACTTGATACCCTTTACACTTACACTTTTAATACAATGACACTGGCCTCCTTGCTGTTTCTTGAACAAGATATTCTTACCTTGGCTCCCCCTCATGCCTGGAATACTCTCACTCCTTAACCCCAATTACCGGCTTCCTCCAAGTCTAATTAAAATCCCACCTTCTACAGGAAGCCTTTTCTAGTCCTTCTGAATTCTAGTGCCCTCCCTCTGTTGCTTATTCCTATTTATTCTGCTTATTTGTGCATATTTGCTTGTTGTCTCCCTCCTTAGATTGTAAACTTCTTGAGGACAGGAACTGTTTTTTGCCTTTCTTTGTATCTCTATTGCTTAGCACAGTGCCTGGCACATAGTAGACAATTAAGAAATGAGAGGTGGAAGAGAGAGAATATAGACCAATGAAAATAAAATTTATTTAAAAAGAAAGATAACTATAAAAAGTGCTCCCCCTTCCTTTCTTCTTATTCTTTTCTAAACCCTCTTTTGTCTAATTTTTGACCTCATTATCAACTGAAATTGCTCTCTCTAAAGTTATCAATAATTTCCTAATTGTCAGATTAATTAGCTTTCTCCCTCTAGTCCTCATCTTTGACCTCTCTGCCCTTTCTGGGTTTTTGGGACACTGTTTTCTCTGGATTCTTCTATTTAGCTGTTTATTCTCTTTTCTTGCCTTTTTTTTTTTTTTTTTTTTTTTTTTTAATCCATGCCTAACCTTGGGTATCTCCCAAGATTCTATTCCCTTTTCTCTTTATACTATTTCCTCTGGTGATGTTATCAGCTCTCATTGGTTCAGTTATCATCTCTATGCAGATAATTCCCAGATCCAAATATACAGTCTTATAATTTATCTCTAGATCTCCAGTGCTACAACTCTTATTAGTGGAGTCTTAACTGCTGCCCTAACCCCAACAATCTTGTCACTTTCTTTCTTATGGACTTCATTAGAACAAAAAGGCCCTTTACTTTTTCTGATGGGGTCCTAGGTAGGTAGTAAGATGAGTATTGACTAGAGACAGCCGAATTACTGTAAACATCAATCACCAAGCTTCTTCCTGAGGCAAGTAAGGGAGGAGCACTGACAAAATTATTGATTATCTCTCTTAAAATGGACCTTTATTACAGTCTCACACTTGGTTTTAATCCCTGGTTGAATTCATTACTTCATTACTAGGCACCCCTCACTCCCATCCCTCACCCCTTCCATACTCCTGCAGTTACTACTATATTCAATGAGAAGACCAAGTTGTGATGTCAACCTTCCAGATTATTTTTCCCCAATAAAAGAACTACCTGCAACTCAATCCCCTGCTAATTCATTACCCTGCCAGTCAGTATTCTTAAATGCAAAAAAGTCCTAACTGTCCATCTTTGCTTTCCATGTGCTCTGCCTTGCACTGTTTATTTTTTTCCCCCTTTCCTCTTAACCACTGCAGTTAAGCATGGATATATACGTATATGTTCATAAATACATATATACCCACATATACATATATATACAAACACACATAGCCTACATATACACATACCCCCATCACACACACACACACACACACACACACACACACACACAGATATACTTCTATATACCTCCAGTATATTTCATGTTCTGTTGTACATCAAATGTTAGGGAGAGAGAACAGAAGTTCTGCTCATTATGTTTGAAAACAGAAGTTATCTTTCTCTCAAATCTTTTTTGCAAATTTCCTTGTACTCGTCTCATCCCAACTTGCAACCCTAACCGTATCCTCAATTTCCCACTGTCACTCATCCAAAACATCCAATCTATTGTTACTTGTGTCTTCCCAACATTTGTTGTATACATTCCTTTGTCTGAACTCACACAGTTACCACCTTAATTCAGCTCTTGCCCTTGTTAATGTTCATTCACTCATGTCTGACTCTTTGTGATCCTATTTGAGGTTTTTTCTGACAAAGATACTGGAATGGTTTGACAGATGAGAAAATTGAGGCAAACATGACCCATCAGGGTCACACAGCTAGTAAGTGTCTGTGGCCAGATTTGGAGAAAGAAAGACCTGATTCTAGGCCCTGCATGTGATCCATTGTTCCATCTAGCATCACCTCTTGCCTAGGCTATTACAATAGCCTTGTAATTGGTCTGTCTCCCTCAAGTTTCTCCCCACTCCATTCCATTCTCCACTCAGCTGCCAAAATAAACTTCTCATAGGCTCAACCATGTCACTCCATTACTCAATTGTTGTTGGTTGGTCCTTTATTCTTTTTTAAAAAATGTATATATCTAAAATTTAAATGCAAAATTTAAAAAAAAATAGAAAAAGAGACAGAAAAAGAAAAAAAAATTGTCATGTATCCAGCAGAATATCGGGGGGGGGGGGCGGAGAGGGGGGATTAAAATGTGTAACAATTGAGGCAAACATGACCCATCAGGGTCACACAGCTAGTTAAGTGTCTGTGGCCAGATTTGGAGAAAGAAAGACCTGATTCTAGGACCTGCATGTGATCCATTGTTCCATCTAGCATCACCTCTTGCCTAGGCTATTACAATAGCCTTGTAATTGGTCTCTGTCCCTCAAGTTTCTCCCCACTCCATTCCATTCTCCACTCGGCTGCCAAAATAAACTTCTCATAGGTTCAACCATGTCACTCCATTACTCAAATGTTGTTGATCCTTTATTCTTTTTTTTTTTTTTAATGTATTTATCTAAAATTTAAATGCAAAATTTAAAAAAAATTAGAAAAAGCGACAGAAAAAGAAAAAAATTGTCATGTATCCAGCAGAATATTGGGGGGGATTAAAATGTGTAACAATGAATTTCCATTTCAAGAAAGCATTTATATAATAGAAGACATTGTGTTCACCATTGTCCATCTTTGCTTTCTTGTAGGTTTTTTTGTTCCCTGCTGTGTACTTCTTTCATCTCCCTACATATACTTACATGCATACATATACACACTTAAATATACATACACATATGTACATACATACATATACATCTAATGGCTAATATATAACAAAGGTTTCTTTTTTTATTTTGACTTTGTCTAAAATCAATGATTAATCAATTAATTTTTTCCTAATAAATTCTACTCCTGATCATTGTTATTATGTGTGTGTATATCTCTAATTTCTTATCCTTGGCAACTCTTCTACTTTAATTTTATCTGTTAACTTGCCTTGCTATTACTTACATGCTTGTATGCTACCCTCCCATGCATGGATCCCTCTCTTATCTCCTCCTCCTCCTATGCTTTCCTTACCTCTTTATCCCATTCTTATTAATTTACATACTTTCCCCACTCCTGTTAATCTAAATAACCTATTTCACCTTATCCTATGTCTCTCTTTTCTTCCTCTTTATCCCTTCCTCATTATTCTGCAATCTTTGTCTCACTCCCATAGATTTGCACACTGTCCTATATCTCACCTTATCCTATTCCCTTTCCCCTTATTTTTCTATAAATTTTGAATGGTGCCATACCCTTCTTGGTATGTATGTATTGTTCCCTCGTTAACCCATTCCCATTTTAGTAGATTCTTAGAACCTCTATCCCTTCTCCCCCATCTAATTCTTTAGTATTGACTCTGAGGCTCTTATATCTCATTCATATAGCATAGTTAGTATTTGTTCTTATTGAGTCCCTTGAAATTAGTCCTTGATGTTGGTTCTTAAATATTAAATTTTCTATTGAGTTTGTTTGTTTGATACAAAATCTTGAAAATCTGACGTTTGTTGGAGTGTCCATTTTAAAAATAAAATTTTATACTTAATTTTGCTAAATATAAAATTTTCAGTCACAACCTAGTTCTTTTGATTGTCAACATATAGTATTCCAAGATCTGTAGTCATTTATTGTAGTTATTGACAAATCCTGTGCAATTATTATTGTAGCTCCAATATTTGTTATTGTTGTTGCTTGTAAAATTTTCTCTTTGATCTTTGATCATTTAGCAATGATATTTCTATATGTTTTTGTTGTGTCGCAGATTCCTTTAATTGTTCTGCCTCAGTTTCCCTAAATTGTTCTGCCTCAATTCCTTGAATTGTTTTGCCTCAATCTCCCTGGTTTCAACCTCCTCCTTTCCTAATCATTAGAACTGATATAAATTAGGGCTGAGAGCCCTGACCATTAGCATTAATAGAGCTATAAATTGCAGAAGCATATCTCTCTTATTCCAGAATTCCTGTCTCTAGGTTGACTACCTACTTCACTCCCAACTTATCTGGAATTTATGGTCCTCACCCCCAACCTGTCAGAACTGAATTTATGGTCCATTCCTGGAAATTCCTGCTCACCAGTTCTAAATACCCCTCCTCCCCACATTCCCACCTCTGCCTTTGTTTCCCTGATAGCTTCAGCCTATAAAAATCCCTGGAATTCTTCACTTGTTACCGAATGCTTTGAGACTGGAGTACTATTCAGTCTGCTGGGGTCAATATGGATCCTGTTTTGGCCCCAGACAATCTCTCCCTCTCAAATAAAATATTAAAAACTTTCTAATCTCTACCTTGTCTCATTTTCTCCGGCATCACAGTTTTCTTTGTTGAAATTTCTTTGAGGTGGATAGCTAGATTTTTTTCTATTTCTGCTTTCCCCTCTTGTTCTATCACTTAGGCTAGTTATCTTTAATTATTTCTTGTTATATTGTGTTAATATATTCTTATTTTTTTGGTCATAGCTTTTAAATAGTCCAATATTTTTTTCTTCTTGATCTGTTCTCCAGATCTGTTGTTTTTGTTATAAGATGTTTCACATTATCCTCTATTTTTAAAAAAATTATATTTTGTTTTATTATTTCTGGCTTTGTAACTTCCCTGGCTTTACCTTGCCCAATACGAATTTTCAAAATATTGTTTTCTTCTTTAAGACTATGGGACTTACTTTTCTAGTTTGTGGATTTTTTTTTCATAATCTTTTTTTTCCCTTGGATTATTGTTTTATTATTTAGTTTTTCTTCAGTATCTCTCATTTGATTTTTAAAGTCTTTTTTTAGTTTTTCTACAAATTCTTTTTGGGCAGGTAGCTATTTAACATTGCTCTTTGGGATAGGGGAGGCTTTTTTTTTAATCTGAAGATAAACCACAGTCTTTCCTATTCCCATAATAAATTTCTATAATTGGGTTCTTTCTCTATTGTCTGCTCATTTTTTTTTAAACAATAAGGACTTAATAGTGCAATCTTCTCTAGCTTTGGGATGGGAGGATAGTACTTCTGTCTTCTTGTTTTCCTTCAGTTTTTCCCCAAACCAAGAAATCCACCCTCCTATAAATGCCTACAGCCAATAGTTTCTCTGCCCCATTGCTTCTGTACTCACCGAATGTGTGCTGGTTCCTTCTCACCTAGTCTCAGCAGCACAGCTGAGTCTGGTGTTTCTAATCAGCCAAGGCTCAGTCTTTCAGAACTCAGACCCTGGACTCCCCAGACTCTCCGGGAGTAGAAAGTTCCTGTGGTTTGGACTGAGCCTACCTTTGAGCTCAGTTAAGCCCTGGTCTCCTCACTTGCTGTTTCAGTATAGCTAGTCTGAAAGTGTTTACACTTCACACCAGTTAATCCTTTGTTCTGGGGGTCTTTCTTTGACTCTTCAGGTTGTCACTGGATGACTTATTTGTTTTTCACTGTCTATGTTCTACCTGAGGCACAATTTTGTGTTTTATGGTTTATTTTTTTTTCCCTTTTTTTTTAGTGGGGATAAGGGAAATCTGGAAAGCCTGGAATTTTTTAACCTACTACCATCTTCCCAGACTCCTCCTCTTGGTCCTTTATTCTAGAAGAAGATCAATGATGTGATGAGGGGGATGTCTTGAGATGCACACTATTAGAGCTGAGCAAAGATATCACCTTCATGCCCATGCCCTCTTTCAAAGTCATTGCAGTCCAGTGACAAGACAAAAGTCAAAACAAGTGGCTATGGCCTGGGTTGCAGTGAGGGACCTTGACTTTTTAAATTTAAAATCTGTCCCAGGTCTCAGTTTGTCTGAACCAGTACCCATTCAGTAACTAAGAGCTAGCTAAGAATTAAGACAAAATAGGGCTTGGTTTACCATCACCCAGGGATCTGTCTGGGAGGAAGAAACAATCAAATATTTGCAGTCACTCTAAAAACCAGGAAACCCAAACATTGAGCAACAAAGATCTGGGGTAGGGACTATTATTGACCATCCAATGAAATCCAGAGTGATTTGAGTTTAAAGGTGTAGTGGAATAGCTCCATTTGAATCACAATGGACTTTTTTTTTAAAACCTATTTTTTCAGAGCTATGTTTCCAGAAATGGTGAATGAAAACTGCACGGAACAAAGAGCCAGTTGTCCCAGTTTTGAAATACATAAATAGAAAAAAAAATCTAGCCCCCAAACCGTGCAATGTTTTAAAAAAATGTATGACCAAAAAATTATATTCCCCCGGACATAACACTCACATATAAAGGCATGATTCCCCAGAAGGAGAGAGGGACCAAAGTGGTGAGGGAAGGAGAAGAAGAAAAGGAGAAGGAGAAGGAGAAAGAGGAGAAAGAGAAGGGGAAGTCATCAGTTTTAATAAACTTCAATAAACTTTTAAGATCAATTAGAAAGGCCTTTATTTGTCATTTAAACTCTTCATAATCTAGCTACTACCCACCTTATCACTCTATGCATGATATGATCTAATTACACTGACCTGCTTACTATTCTTTGCATAGGAAAGCCCATTTCCCTTGCCCATACCTTTGTGCTGGCTTTCCTTCATGTTCCTAAGTTCTTTACTTTCTTTCATGGCTCTGCTCACATCCCATCCTCTCAGGAGGCTTTTCCAGCCCCCTTTCTCCATCCTCCCACCCTACCTCCCTTTCAAATGATTTTTCATTGGCTTTATGTAAAATTCATATGTACTTGTTGTTTACATGTTGTCTTCCTTTCTAGAATGTGAACTCCTGGAGAACAGGAACCATTTGGACCTTTCTTTGTATCCCCAGAGCTTAACACTGAGCCTGAAACATAGTGATTATTAAGTGCTTAAGACATTTATTCTTTCTATTCCACTTTTTCCTCTTTTTCCCGAGCATCTTAGTTCATTAAAACAAAGAAACAAATAAAACTTCCAGTTCTTTTATTTACTCTAGGATTGGTCTTAAGTGTGGCCAGCTTATCTTTATTCCTTGATGATTGTTTTAAAGACATTAGTTAAGATTTTTACTTGATGTCCTTTTAACCCAATATGGTTTCTTTATTGTAACATACATTTCCAGCCTCCCCTTCTCCCTCCATCATTCCTCCTTTCTACCTCATATATTACCTTATATGGACTATTCATGTCCATAGTTTCAGTTCTTGAATTAAAACTTTGGGCTAGGGTAAGTATCTGCTTCCCGTTGTTGGATGGAATGGCTAGGCCCAGGTTTTGCCCTTGATCCAGTATGGAAATTGCTATGTCCTGGATAGGGTAACTGGGTTTTGGTTTCATTTTCTCCATTGTAGAACAAGAGTGAAGGGTTGTTTGGGTCCAGGTTGGGCTGGGTTTTGAAGCCAGACTCTACATTGGAGTCAAACCCCTCTTACTCCTGCACTATGCAGCTTTTTTCTCTTTCTAAAGGAATCCCAGAGAGTCACACAGGACTCATTTTTATTTTTTTTCCCCTTGATTTCTAGCAGTTAGTTTAGTACCTGCCACATACTTATCATTTAATAAATGCTTGTTAATTGATTATTAATTGATTGTTCTTTTCTTTAAGCAATCATTTACTAGACATGCTGACTTTAAGTTGATCTCTTAGATTATCATCCTCAGGGCCCTATTTTATGTTAGTTTCATCTTGTCTCCTTATACAATCAGCCATCAGGAGCCCTCAGTCCCCAGTGGGGAAGCAAGTAGAGAAACCTTTTGTTTCAGTTCCTCTCTCCCTGTTCAATCTTCTATGAAATTTAAGAGCTCAATGGTTTATTTCTTTTGTTCTATTAGCAGGGACATATCTTTTACCTTTCTTTGTATCTCCAACACATAGCAGAGTGCTTGGCACATAGTAGACATTTAATAAATATTTATGTATTGTTAATATGGCACTCTTCTTCCTTGTTAGTAGTTTGTCCTTAGGGTTTCATTAGAACTTTTCACATAACTAGCTTAGCAAGTGGTCCTTAAGTTGTAATTTAAAAGGCCCAATTTCACTCCTTCCTTAAGTTTTTTTTTTTTTTTTTTTTTTTAATGATTAAATATTTCAACTACTCTGAAAGTTCTGGTTGACTGTTCTATTCTATTTTCTGGGGTTTCAGTTGTTGTTATATATTTATTCTTTTCCTCTGAAGAAGTTGTGTTTCTTTTCACACAGTTTTAATCCAAAACATTTTTCATTGTATTGGAAGCTTTTGGGGGTTTGTGAGGAGTATCCAGTAACTGGTGAATTTCTTGCTGTGTTCATATGTTAAAAGGAAGCTGATTATAAGTAATACTTTTCACTCAGCAATTTCTCTGCAAGCTCCTTTGTTTTGAATTCTTTATATCCTCTTCCCACTACTTCTACCTTTTTCTCCATCTATCTAAATTAAAGGTTCTTGCCCTGAAGCCAATGAACTTGTTTTTTTGTTGTTTTTTTTTAACTGTATTTCAATAGAATTGGTTTTTTTTCCCCCTATGCATCGTATTTTGTGCTATTTATTTAAAAGCATTTTGAGAAGAAGGTGTCCACGGATTTCACCATATTGCCAAAGTGGTTCATGACACCAAAAAGTTTAATAGCATCTGATCTAAGTGGAATGTGATTAGTAGTTTTCCTTGCCCTAGTAACTGGAAAAGGCAGTTGTTCTAATATCCTCATTTAACATAGAAGTTTTATTTTCTGCTGTTGAATATTATCTACACATTAAAGTTTCATAAAATGTCATATTGTGTTTTCTATAAAACTCGAAACACTGAATTATATAAATGGAAGCTATTATTCTGTTCTTAAGTCTACATGTAGCATGCATGAGGTTGGTCGATAATGGTATTTTTCTTTTACAATTGGGAAATGGAGCTGAAGAGATCAGGTGACCTTCCTCAAGGTCGTAAACAGCTCCAATTGAAATGAAATGTTCTTTCCAACGGATCAAGTCCAATATTCAGCTAGGTACTCACTCTAACCCTGCAAGGTGCTTTATTCATTTTATTTTTCTTGCTGTTTTAAGTTAGAAAGGGCCACGAGGCTAGTGTTTTAGCTGGTGTGGAAATGTTGAAGTAAAATGTAGCAGCTCCTGAATTGTCCTGATGGTGGCAGTGCAAGGTCATGTCTAAAGCTCTCATACTCTTAAAAGTGTAAGATCAGAAAAAGGTGGCGTTAATAATCCCTACCTTTGGTGTACGGCAAAACGGTAAACTCAGCTTCCTCCTCTTCCCTGACTTGTCGTACTTATGGTTTGTTGCACTCCTATCTAATCTAATTAGAAATCTAAGCTACATTTCTCATTACCATTTCTATTTTCATCTCTAAGTTACCTCAATAATAATTTCAAAACTCTTTTAACTGTAGTTGCTGATTCATACTGGAATCAAAAGTTTATGAAAGTGGGAAAAGATTTTAGATATCATGTAATCAAAATTCCTCATTTTATAAGGGGGGGAAACTGAGGTCCAGAAGTTGTTATTTGTTCAAGGCTACACGACCAGTAAATGAAAGCCTGGGATTAGACTTTAGATCTTACGATCTTTGAACTGTTGTTTCTTCCATTACACAATGCTGCCTCCAAAGTTTCAAATAAAACTTTTTGGGGGACGTGGGGGTGGGGACAGAGGGAAAGAACTATATATATATATATATATATATATATATATGTATATATGTATATTAGTCACCCTGATTGGTATGAATATCTGGGAATAAAAAAACAAGTTTGATAAGACTAGCAGCATTACATGTAGGATGATTTGGGCATGTTATATGAAAACACATTTCCTCATCATCACCCAAATCACCTCTCTCACTAGTCCTCGATATTATGTGAATCTACATACTGCTTAGTTTGAGTTAAAATATTGAAATTCTTAGTAAAATATTACCTAAGAGAGAAGAAAAAATTAATCTATTAATATACATTAATAACTTAACTGAATGAGTTTATTAGATTAGCTCTAACAGTTGACTTGGCCCTGAAACAATTGGACTTAAAACAAATGACTAAATTCATACAGATATAAAGAGAAGAAAGACAGATTGAATATTTGAAAGCACTGCTAGGAAGAATAAGGCTTAATGTATTGCATGGTGGAGATGAGATGGGTCAAGAAAGGAAAAATTCTGGGAAACTGAATTTTTTACAATAGCCTATTTCACAACTTTGAATATTAGTTCATCCTTACACATTATTCCATGTTTTTTCTTTTTCACTTACTCTCCCATTGTCTATTCTGTAGAATGCTAATAAATCATCTAAGAGTTTATATGGAATTTTAAAAAATTCTAAATTTATATGGAAAATATATGTTCACACATTTTTTTTTAAAAGAAAAATTTAAATGTTTCCCTTTGCCCATATTTTATACTTTCTCCCTCCCCAAGATAGATCTGTCTTGTAGTAAGAGGAAAGGATAACTGATGGACAGCCCATGTGGTCCATTGGTGTCTATGCAATGTCAAGAGAACAGAGGAAGGATTGGCAGACATAAGTGAGTTGCATCATTAGAGGGAATATTCACATTGATGGGACCATTAATTATTTGAAGCATTTGGAAAAAGAAAATAATAAAAATGAATTTGACATTACTGGGGTTATCAGACTTTTGAATCGTTTAGTTGCCATCTTACAATTTTTATAAGTCTTCTATGTAAGAGCTCTCTCAAAAGAAAGGGTAGATTCTACTTTCCCCATGAAGACCTTTGAAATATAGTTTGCTGCCACCATGAAAGGATCATGAGGAATTTGGAGACTAGTTAATAGGCTATCTTACAGCCCATAAACTTTGTTGAAAAATTGGTCTTGGCCTGGGAAAAGCAATTTGATTGAAGGAGTGTTGGGGAGGGAGGTTGAAGCTGAGAGGCATCTGCAACAGAGGAATCAGATAAAGATAGCCAGAATACTATATCCAGATGCTTCGTCTTATGCCAGAGGAAGCAATATCAGCAGTGACCATACCAAGAGATAAACTCCAGCATTTCTGAGTAATTCCCCAATTGTGATATAGGTTTTGTTCCCTGTTTATCTTCTCTCCTCCTTTTCTTTCACCTCTTATTCCTAAAATGGAAATTTCAGTACAGAATGTCCTAATTTTCTTTTAACCCACTTCTTCAATGTAATAAATGGTATATTGTGTGCTAGATTCATTTAGTTAAAGGGTTATTCACCTCTGTTGTGCAGGTGTATCTTTGATTGTGATCAGAATATGCAGGTTAGGAAAAGGCAACTAAAGAAGTTTTGTATTTTACAACACATATAAACTTAGATCCTATATCTATCCTTCTTTGGTAATCATTGAAACTATCTAGGATCATCATGGATTAATTTTATAATCCTTTTAAACCTGTAAGTGTAGGAAAAAGATTCTATGTTGATTTGGGATGTTTATTTCCTGTGACTAAAGGAACATAAAATTTCATTATCATGGTTAGCTATGGGCTCAGCTCACTAGGAGAGTACTGCATTTTCCCTAAGGCAAGGTCCTTCTCCTCCCATCAGTCCTTGGAGAAGAGGATAAGGTGAAAAGAATGAGGAAGACTAAGAGGAGATGGCTCAGTAGGTAAAGATAGGAGTGATATATGTGACTTTGCCCTTCTTTATAATTTGGGAAGGGGAGGGCAGAATCACACTCCATGGTGACACATTAATTATCAAATTATTTAGTGATGAGTATTAGAAGCACTGTATTGTTTCATACTACTGTTTCTTCTTTCTCTTCTTCTTAGTTTACATTTTAAAAAACTCCTTTCTTCCTTTCCTTCCTTTTATAAATTCCTTTTCTCTTTTTCCAGACAAAATTTTTCGTGTTTTAAAAAAATTCACCCCTGGGGCATCTAGGTGGCAAAGCATAGAGTACCACCCCTGAAGTCAGAGGACCTGAGTTCAAATGTGATGTCTGACACTTAACACTTCCTGGCTGTGTGACCCTGGGCAAGTCACTTAACCTCAATTGCCTCAGGGAAGAAAGAAAGAAAGATAGAAAGAAAAAAAAGACAGACAGAAAGAAAGAAGCCCCTCACCCCAAATCTATTAAACACAACAGTGTGCTTCTTCATCCAGATTAACAGAGGCCTTACATTTAACAATCACCGCTCATCCTCCCACTCTCTGACTAGGTTTCCTGGATGAAATCCACTAAGGGCTACATGTTTCTTCCTGAGAGATTTTTAACTTTTTAGGTTGGCATTTCAGGAGGTGAGCTCTACCTGCCTTCGCTTTTTACTCTAGCTGGGCTACTTGTGCCTCTGTGCTATTTATGGGTGCATTATAGAGGTGACCATAAACTTTTGTTTCACATTCAAAGCCTGCCATTAACCTCTCTCTGCCCCTTACTTTTCTAGTATTCTTACAGTTACACGTCCCTGCCTGCTCTTTCATCTAGTGGTAATGGATTCCTTGTTATTCCTCAATCCAGAGGCTCCTGACTGGGGCATTTCTCCTGATTGGAATGCTCTTTCTCCTCACATCTGTCCCTGGCTTCCTTCAGATTTCACCTAAATTTCATGTCCTACAGGAAGCCTGTCCAAATCCTTCTTAATTCTAGTGTCTTTCATATCTTAATTATTTCTTATTTACCTTGCCTATAGTATCTTTGTAAATATTTGTTTGCTTGTTGCTTCCCATTAGATTGTGAGCTCTTTGAGAGCTGGGGATATCTTTTGCCGTTCTTTGTATCTCCGTTGCTTGCTTAGCACAATACCTGGCACAATAAGTCTTAATAAATGGTCGCCTGACTCTTTGGGAGTGATGTAGGAAAGAAATTAAGTGCTGTATTAGAAACTTATAGAGCAAAAATTTGCCAGAATTGAGAATGTAGCCAATTATATATGAAGGCGCCCTGATTCATTTGGTAGGGTTATAAATATTTAATTGGGTTGGGAGGACAATGTAGAGGATCTATCTTTATGAGCTTAAAGGGTTCTGAGCCTTTGGGATTTTGTTTTTATCTTTCTGTGGATAAGATATTCATACCATTTGATAGCCTCATGGCAAGAACTAAGAGATACCTACTGGGACATACTTATTTACACTTCACTGAGAAAAAAGATACTTCAAGTCACATGGATTGAGAATCATGTGGCTTGGATTTTTGTGGATTAGAACCATACCCTTTATGTTGTGTCTATAAAAACAGAAGTGGAGGGGAGTGAGTAGGATGGGAGTATCCTGCAGTTACAGTTGCCTTTTCCTGAGAGATCATGAGAGAGCTGAATATAGATCGGAGGGTTGGTAGAGTTAGGAGCAAACTTGGATCCTATTGAGGAAAAGCTATTGCATATGCTTATCTTCTACTCTGGCAACTGATAATGTCTGCCCTTGGGCAAAACTTCATTGTACTTGAATGTGTTCTGACCTACTAAATCCTGAGAGGTCCTGAATCCATCCATGGAGAGGCTGTCACATAATATATCCCATTAAGAGAGTGTAGTATAACTAGGGGGACTATATGACCAAGTAAGTGGTGGAAATTGCATGAGTGGCTGAGAGTTCCTGAAAATCCACCCTTCTTTTTTTTTTTTTTTTTTTTTTTAATAATAGCTTTTTATTTTCAAAATACATGCAAAGATAGTTTTCGGTATTCACCCTTTCAAAACCTTGTATTCCATATTTCTTTCTCCTTTCCTTCCATCCTCTTCCCCTAAATAGCAAGCAATCCATTATATGTTAAACATGTGCAATTCTTTTTTTTCTTTTAATAACTTTTTATTGACAGAACCCATTCCAGGGTAATTTTTTACAACATTATCCCTTGCACCTCACTTCTGTACCGATTTTTCCCCTCCCTCCCTTCACCCCCTTCCCCAGATGGCAAGCAGTCCTATACATGTTAAATAAGTTACAGTATATCCTAGACACAATATATGTGTGCAGAACCAAACAGTTCTCTTGTTGCACAGGGAGAATTGGATTCAGAAGGTAGAAATAACCTAGGAACAAAAACAAAAATGCAAAAGTTTACATTCATTTCCCAGTATTCTTACTTTGGGTATAGCTGCTTCTGTCCATCACTGATCAACTGAAACTGAGTTAGATCTTCTTTTTGTCGAAGAAATCCACTTCCATCAGAATATATTCTCATACAGTATCAGTATCATTGCTGGGGTATATAATGATCTCCTGGTTCTGCTCATTTCACTTAGCATCAGTTCAAGTAAGTCTCTCCAAGCCTCTCTGTATTCATCTTGCTGGTCATTTCTTACAGAACAATAATATTCCATAACATTCATATGTCACAATTTACTCAACCATTCTCCAGTTGATGGGCATCCATTCATTTTCCAGCTTCTAGCCACTACAAAGAGGGCTGCCACAAACATTTTGGCACATACAGGTCCCTTTCCCTTCTTTAGTATCTCTTTAGGATATAAGCCCAGTAGTAGCACTTCTGGGTCAAAGGATATGCACAGTTTGAACTTTTTGAGCATAGTTCCAAATTGCTCTTCAGAATGGCTGGATGTGTTCACAATTCCACCAGCAATGTATCAGTGTCCCTGTTTTCCCACATCCCCTCCAACATTCATCATTATTTTTTCTTGTCATCTTAGGCAATCTGACAGGTGTGTAGTGGAATCTCAGAGTTGTCTTAATTTGCATTTCTCTGATTAATAATGATTTGGAGCATATTTTCATATGGCTAGAAATAGTTTTAATTTCTTTGTCTGAGAATTTGTCTGTTCATATCCTTTGACCATTTATCAATTGGAGAATGGCTTGAAAATCCACCCTTCTAGAGTAGTTTTAAGAGTTCCTAAAATGACATATGAAAATCTGTTCTAAATTGAAACATAAATTAAAACAACCCTGAGGTTTTATGTAAATTATAGCAAAGATTTTTTTTTTTTTTAGAAACTGAGAATGGTCAAATGATAGAAATGTTAAAAGACAGGCATATTGATATATTATTGGTGGAGCTATGATATAGTCCAATAATTCGGTATTTTAATTGAAAGTTATACAAGGCAAGTAACTAAACTAAAAATCTATACCCTTTTAATAATTCTAGTAGGTTTATAATCCTATGAAGATAAAGTTGGAAACAAAGGTCGAACGTATACCAAGACATTAATAGCATCATTAGCAAATAATGAGAAACAAAATAGGTATGTATTGATTAATGAATGACTAGAAAAACCCAACTATGGCATATGAATGTAAAGAATGTTATTGTATAGTATGAAGTGATGTGAGGAATTCAGAGAAAAGTTAGAAGATTGGTATGAGCTGATACAGAGTAAAATAATCATCTCTAAAAGAACAATAGACATAATTACCATGATAATATTAGATTCCTAACAAATTTCTAACATATCCATAAAAGGAAATTTTACTTATTTTAGTTAAGCTTTGAGTTATGAAAAAAGCTCAGTGAAGATCTTGGGGAAGAAATCATGAATCATTTTTCTTCCCTTAGAGCAGAATGATAGGGTGCTATTAATATAGACTTCTCTATATGTTGTCCACATGTGCTATATAATTGATACTTTTACTTTCTTTTTGATGGTAGGGAGTCAAAATGGAGAGTTCAGTTTGTGTAAAAGGGTAGGAAATGAATGTAAATTATACATAAAAAACATCATTTAGGAAAAGTTTCTGGATTGAGGATCTGGCACATAACCTCAAAGCTGAAGGAGTAACAAGTGACTGAGCTATATATGGAGAGCCAAAGACCTGGAATTTGCCTTTCATCTACTACTATGTGTTATTTGGATGATAAAAATCCAATGGAAAAAAAGGGATTGCAGGTTTCTTTTCTCCTTAGTGAATGTTCAGGTTTTTTCATTATTATTCAAAGCTAATCTTTAGATAGAAGAAGAGATTCATAAAAATGTCAGAGGGGAAGGGGTTGTCTCTCCACAAACTCCAAGTTTATATTCCTTTTAAAAAATTTCCAAACCAAGGTTGGCATTGTGAGCCCTGCAGTGGTGAGAAGGTAGGACTCCCCTATGAGGTAGAAGAATTATGCTAATTGTTTATGGGTAACTGTAACTCCTTTGTATTTGCTGCATTCTAAGGCTATCTTAGAACTGATATACAATGTCATTCTGAGTGCATGTGTTCGGGTTTGTTTATTCCAGGATTCAGATCTTCTCTTAATTCTGCTGCATTCTGTTCTGTGCTCAGCTGCCTCAGGATCTGCTGTATAAAGGAAATGTCTTAAACAGGTTTCTAAAATAACTAATTCTGCAACTGACTGCCCCCCCCCCTTTTTTAATAGGCCCAATACAAAGGTTGACTCTAACTTACAACAGTTAGAGCCAAACCCTTCATCCCCTATTCATGAGACTTAAGGAGTATCTTCATCTTTAAAGAAGTAGTAATAGCCATATTCCAACACATGTTTCTTAGTCCTCTTAAAGAGGTTAAGGGGCTTGGCTACAACCGCTATATGTTATACCACATGCAGTAAAAATCCCCATAGAAAGTCAGCCATCATGTAAGTACATGAATCTGATTGGAAAACTCCTATGATAAACCCCCAAAATACAGATAAAGAAATACGATGAATAAAATTTCTCACTCATACTATGGAAGAAAATAGCTTGAATCTGTCAAGGAGAGCTGCTTTTTAACCCAGGGAAGTTGTATTGACTCTTGGTATAGAAATTCATCATCATCATACTCCAAACTCCCAGGGTAAATTTTCAATATAAAATTTGACACTCTTCCTCATCGTCCAGGTATTGTCTATTTTAATTTCTAAATCATTACCCTTATTGGATGATTTGTCATAGCTCTTAGTAAAAATGACAAAAAACCAGTCAAACCCCTAGAGTCCCCAAGGTTTGTAGGTGCCCATCTTCAAGGCTGCACTAGCATTCTATTTTTGGCTGGCATTCAGATTAGAGCTCCCGGATGGAAGCAGTCAGCCTGATTTGACATTCTTACGTGACATATGTCAACGCGTCCTTTGCCTGGCACAGGCTTCTGTTGCTAGAAATGCAAGGAAACAGTACCCACATTTGGAATAGTTTTCATGGGGATAGGGGAAAGTGTCACAGACAGAATGTTGTTAAGGAGTTAAACGCCGAATCTGCCCGCTGTATTTCTGAGTAAAGCAGTCACTGTGTGGCAGTGACTGTCGGCTTTACTGGCTCTGTGCTCTCTTGGGGATTCGTTGCATGCCACATTCAGTTTTCAATTGGCAGGTTGTCAAAATGATAACGTGAGTGGTAAAGGAAGATGTCTTAGCTGGGCAGCTCCTTAAGCTGTGACTCTAGGTTTCTAATGATTTTCTTGAATGTCATTCCAGTTGGGGGCACATATTTTAGAGATTGGATTATTTCCTTCCTCCCACTGAAGGCTGAGAAGATATGCGTTTAAGCAAATTCTTTCAAGATCTGTAAAGGTCATATGGTGTTTGCCCATTTGTGATGTGCTAGATCTGAAGATCCTTTTGGACAAGTTGGCTGTTACCTCGTGGGGTATTTCATCCTCTGAGATGGAAGCAGGTATACCAATATCAGACAATTTGATTGCATAGGATGGAAGTCTTCAGTAGCTACAGGATGGTTATTTGATCTGTACAAGTAGCTACTGCTATTTTGGGGTTTCCGGGTATGGAAGTTTCTCTCACTAACCCTTCTGTGCTAGCTACAATCATATTAAGTACTTTTAACAGTTCTTACTAAATTGCAAAGGATTATTCTACAAAGCATCAATGATGATTCTTTTCACCTAAAAATATAGAGGTTCAACCATGTCCTTAACTCTCAGAATTTGAAAATATTTCTTCATTTGTTCATTCTCATCCTTTTTGTTGTACTTGGGCCATTTGCTGTGGACTAATGTGCAGAAAATCTTCACCACCAAAACCAAATAAATTTTGGTTTTCCTATTTTGACTGCTAGAATCAAAATAATCTCCACAGTTGCTGTGATATTCTTGTGATATTATATGTGTTTCTCTGCAGGTGTTATAGGTGTTTGAGGATTAGCTTAAGTACTTATCCATAACAGCTTTCTTTCTTTGAGCTATAAAATTTGGTTCCACTCTACTTCCTTTTAGAGAGTTTTTCATGAGCAAATGCTAGCATTCCCTGCCATCCAAACTACATTCTTACTGGGTGCCACTAGAGCTATAATTTCTACACCAATATGGAAAGATCACCTTGTTATTGAATAGAATTGCCCACAATGCTTTTTGTTTCATTTTATTTCAGATGTAAAGTTTCTGTCAGATTTTGCTATTTTATTTCCATTTAACTATGTTGAAAAGAGACTTGTTTGAGAGGAGGTAGGGATAGAAAACCAAAAGCATGGTATTAAGATGTACGATTTTTGCTTCTTCTCTTTGGGGAGAAATTCTTTTAGGATTTTGACAATCCTTATTTCATAGAATCTCAAAATCCTTCCAGAGACCTCAAAGGTAATTTATTCAACCCTGTACTTTAAAAATTTTTTTTCCTATGGTATACTCCACCAGTGGTCATCAATTCAATGGTGAATTTCTGAGTAATTCCTACCCTAAAATGGTTGTTAAGAATGCTTTTACTTGTTAGGTTCTTATTTTTAGTTATCCTTCCATAAAATCATACATGTAGCATATGGTGGCATTCTGGTATAATTTTGTCAAATTGACCTCATTTTATATAACATGCATTAAAAATTACATTTCTAAATATGCATATAATTTTCTCACATGATTTTATGGCAACAAAAATAGTTACCAGACAATTTGACCTATGGTATGCACTTTATCCTAGTGAAATGTTTTATACATTTTCTACCTGATTTAATTGCCTTTATTAATTTCACAAATATAAGAATAAAATATAACAGAATCCTGAAGATAAATAAATCTAAAAAATCATTTAGTTCAGTATCCATTTTATAAATAAGGAACTAAGACCCTAAGAAATTGATATGACTTGCCCAAGATCATACAACTATTTAGTAGCCAAACTGAAACTATAAGCCCCTTGATTCTTTGGTCTGTGCTTCTTCTGGAGTAATAGGTAGCCAGATTTTGGTTTTTACTTTGTCAATATTATTGCTATTTATCATTGATTTTTAAGATCTCATTTTGAGGGGATTTATAGATGAAACTCTATACAGGGGTCCTCAAACTTTTTAAATAGGGGGTCAGTTCACTGTCTCTCAGACTGTTGGAAGGCTGGACTATAGTAAAAACAAAAACTTTGTTTTGTGGGCCTTTAAATAAAGAAACTTCATAGCCCTGGGTGAGGGGGATAAATGTCCTCAGATGCTGCACCTGACCCACGGGCCATAGTTTAAGGACCCCTGCATGAACAGCAACAAACAGACATGAAATAAAATGGATTACCAATTTTTTTTTATAATGATCTTGCCTTATCTTCAAATACATTGAGGATGTATTAAAGTAATTGGGGTTTCTTTGCCTAATGGAAGAGAAGACTTAGGGAAGACATGACTGCTGTCTTCAAGTATTTGAAAGGTTGTCATGTGGAAAAGGAATTAGATTTTCGCTACTTGACCAAAGAAGGTAGAATTAGGTGAAAGGGCTAATTAGTTGGATGTCTAAATGGGTAGCAGTTACAAGAAGGCAAATTTGGATTTAATTAGGAAAAATTTTCTAATAATTAGCACTATATAAAAGTGAAATGCCCTAATTCAGGAGATGGTATTCTCACTTGAGGTATTTAAACATGTCATTTATCAGGTATGTTGTAGAAGAGAATCCTTTCTTAGATACCATTTAGATTATATGGTCTCTAAGTTTCCTTCCAAAGCTGGTTCTATGAAGTAAAAATGACATTTAAAAAAATGAAATCAGAAAGAGTGGTAAAAAATACAGATGTCAACTCTTGTGGCAGGACAATTTTAAAATCACTCAAGAACTGATTTTTAAAATAGCTTAGAGAATAAAAGATGTAAAAGAAAGAAAAAGAGTACTGGAGATATTATTAGCTTCTCTCTCCACCCCCCAAAAAAGACAAGTGGTATCAAATAATTTCAACAACTAGAGACCCATATATTTACTTTCATATAACCATAAAATCTTTATGAGAATGTTCTATGTACTCTAAATATATACATATAAATATATACAAAAATATTTTTTGATGAAAATATAAAAAGTGGATTGTTAGGCTTTCATAGTTAATTTTTTAATGACATCACATCTTAACAGTCACATGATTGCCTAAGAGGTATAAGGAAGAAGTGGGGAAGTAGCATGGCACAGTGGAAACAGTATCTAGATGAAAAAGTCATGCTGAGAAGTCAAGAAGAATGATGAACAAGAAAAAGCCATTAGATTTGGCAATTAAGAGATTATTGTTAACTTTGGAAAGGACAATTTCAGTTAAATTATGAGAGCTGAAGCCAAATTTCAGAGGGTTTTTTAAAGAAACTGACAGGAAAGGAAGTAGAAGGACAGATTTTACATGGATTTCCAAAGGATTTATATAGTTATAGGACAGTAACTAGCAAGGATGATTGAATCAAGTGAGGATTTTTTTTTCCAAGAATGAGGAAGACATGGTCATATTTGTAGATAGTTGAGAAAAAGCCAATAAAAAGAAAATGAGACATACTGGGATGACAGTATATCTAATGGAGAATATAATGGCAATATAATGGAGAAGCTGGGGGTAAGGGGTAAAGGGCACATCTATATGAATTTGCCATGGCAAGAAGAAAGACCATCTTTTTATCTGAATCTTGTATGAATGAGGAGATAGCAGAGGAAGGTGTCTGAGTGAAGTGAGATGAGAAAGGAGAAGAGGAAGTTTTTGGCAAATGGTCTCAATTTTTTCCCCAGTAAAGTATAAAGTAAGATCTTTAATAGAGAAGGTAGGGAGAGAAGATGTGGTAGTAGGCTTGAATGGCAAATAGATTAGGGAGAAATAGAATATTTGTCTTGATGCAGTGAAAGCCCAGTTGAGATTACACAGTGTACATTTGTAGTGGGCCCAGGAACATAGTTTTGGGAATTCTTCTAATTTCATTTAGCAATATGTGAAAAAGGTAAAGGAGGTAAGTGGTTATAGTCCAGGATCAGAATGTGGCAAGGTGTGATTGATGAAAGAAAGTGATGATGGGAAAGTGAATTGATGATGCAAGATAGTGTAGAAATGAGCTAATTCACCAAGGGATTAAGACAAAGAAGGCAAAAAAACATAATCTGTATAGGCATAATAATGGGTGATGACCTAGGAAAGAATTGGGAGGTAGAGAAAATGGAAATCACAATGATGTTGAACAGGGATAAGAGTTGTAAAATAGAAACATGGAATAATAAAAGATTATCATTAGCCATTAAAATCAAATGAACTTGAAAAAGCAACAAAACATTTGTGGATGATGGTAAGTTCAAGGATATGACAATATCTGTGTGTACTAAAATAGATTGGAACAGCAGGTCAAAGGAATAGATAGGTCTAAGGGATCAAGCTAAGGATGGGAAATATAGTTTGTACACTGGCTGCTAGGGGTTTAGGGTTGCTGGCTTAGAATAAGTAAAAAAGGATAGAAATATGTTAACTATTAATAACTGAGTCCAGGGCCCGTAGTTGGAGAGAAGTCTGATAATGGAAAATGTGATTATACAGTTGAAGGTTCAAGCTGAGTAAAGCCAACAAATATTTATTAAATACTTACTATGTGTTAGACACTGTGTCAGATGCTGGAGACACAAAGAAAGTAAAAAACAGGGGGCAGCTGGGTGGTGCAGTGGATAGAGCACTTCAGAGTCAGGAGCACCTGAGTTCAAATCTGACCTCCGACACTTAACACTTCCTGGCTGGGTGACCCTGGGCAAGTCACTTAACTCCAATTGCCTCAGCCAAAAAAAAAAAAAAAAAAAGAAAAGAAAGAACAGCCCCTGCTGCCATGGAACTCATAATCTAATGGAGAGGGTGGTGGGAGACAGCCAGTGAGACAAAGATTGGGGAGGGGGGAATAAGTGTCTTATGCAAAGAACAACAAAAGGATCAGAGTCAGTGGATCATAAAGTATAGGGAAATGAATAAGGTATGAGACTGGAAAGATAGGAATATATCTGGTTATGAAAAGCATAAAAAAACCCCACATAAAAGATTTTGTATTTTATCCCAGAGGTGATTGGAAGCCACCAAAATTTATTGAAAAGGGTAGTAATGTGGTCAGATTTGAATTTTGGGAAAATAGTTTTGGTGTCTGAAAATAGGATGAATTGAAATGGAGAGATATTTGAGGCAGGAAGGCCAACCAGAAGGCAAATACAATGGAACACACACACACACACACACACACACACACACACACACACACACACACTATTGAAGAGGCAGAATCAATAGGATTGGCAATAGATTAGATATGTAGGGTAAGAGGGTGAGGGATTGAGAATTATATCTATATTGTGAGCTTGGATGATTGGGAGGAGGATAGTGCCTTTAACAGTGATGGAGACGTTAGGAAGAAGGGAGGGTTCATAGGAAAAGATGAGTTTAATTCATAATGAATTCTATGAGACCCAAGGAAGCCCACTTTAGGAGACTGGGGGAAGAGGGGAAGCTGGGTGTCTTGCTTGTCTTGAAGAAAGCCCAGGGGAGCAGGAGATGAAAGGGGTCTTGTTCTCAGGAAAGTTTAGCTATAGAGTAGATCCTGGGACAGGACTCCAATGAGGTGTGAAGTGACCAGTGTCCTATCCTATTGATGGTGCAAGGGTAGAACAGGGAAGTCTGTAGGACTCATAAAGAAGCAACAGATCAGGGCTAGAGGTTGGGTGCATCTTGTTCACAAGTAAATTTGGCTATTTGATTGGATAGTGCTCAGTATAGTACCGTAACAATAATTAGGTATTGTTACTGAATTCTGTTCTAATCATTCCGTTACTATGTGCTGAGCTTCTTTTATGCTTAACCTTCAGAATAAATGACCCGTTTCATACCTGATTTTCAATGTACTTTGAGTACTTCTTTTATCAGTTTTCCATATATATGGCTCCATATATGTGAGCCATAACTTTTTCTATATTTAGGATCATCTCTAGCACATAAGGATAGGATTTGTTAATGACTATGAATTTGAGAATGGGGAGTTTAATTCTTCTAATTAGAGGTCAGGCTTGCCCAGGAATGAACCTGGTTCACAAGCTTCATTGATGAATATAAGACAGGGGAAGGGCAAGTGCTCCAATATTTTTGAGTTCAGATAAGCCATCTTTCAAAATCTCTGTGCTAGAATTGGTTTGATTCTTTCATCAGTTACAAATAATATTACTTTTCTTATGGTTTTATTACTTTTTCTTGCATTTTATAAACCAAGAAATACATATAAACAGTTGTGGCTTCCACACAGTAGGTTGTTTACTTTTCCATTTTATTTTTTATTTGAAGATCTGAATTCTTTTTTCATTGCTCTGTTGCACCCTGAGTTTATTTTTAGCTAACATCTCACCTTCCTTTTTTACAATTCAACATTATTGTCTAGTTCTATCATTTTTTCATTCATTCTACTTCCTTCTGAAACTTTTTTCTTCTCATTGCTTTACTCCAAAATTCAATATAATTCATCATCTGTGGGTTTTTCTGTCTTTATGAGAAAGAAGGAAGGAAGGAATGTGGGAAGAGAGGAAGAAACAAAGGAATGAAGGAAGATTGGGAGAAAGAAAATCACAAACGCATATTTCATGATGCTGAGTACTATTACCCTGAATAATGTCATTTGTTTCTAAGCACAAAATGTCTGCATGTACACATCACTTTTTATTAGCCTTTTAAAGTTTATTCCTGTTTATGTGAACACATGAAACATTACTGTTTTTATTTTTGTCTCCTAGATGGGAATTTCATGAAGTCTAGGCAGAAAAAAGCTGCATTTTTAGAGTGTATATATTTTATTTTTGAAGGGAGTGGGGCAGACCTGTGACAGACCTGTGATTTTCTTGCTATAGAGAACTACCAATAAGAAAACTTTTTCTATGTATATACCTATGACTGTTTTGCAACTTATGGTTATAGAAAGTTGACTGGAGGCAATAAGCAAAGAAGTAGCTTATTGAGCATTAAACATTGATTTGTCAGAAGCAGGATCTAAATCCAGATCTCCCTAACTTTAAGGTCATTACTCTATTGACTATACCTTTTATATTTTAAGCATTATTTAAGTATTACTCAGCTAGATGACATACTGGATAAAATCCTGAACTTGGAACTAAGAAAATCTGAGTTCAGCAGATGGAACTTCAGCCAGAAAGTTGCCTGAGTTCTCCCCAGTTTCTCCTTTGTTTTTTCCTCTTTGATCTGATTTTTCTTGTGCAGCATGACAAATATGGAAATATGTTTAGAATAATTAATATGTTTAATCTATATTGAATTGTTTGCTGTTTAGGTAAGAGAGATGAAAAAGAGAAGGAGAAACATTTGGAATCCAAAGTTTTGCAAAGGTGAATGTTGAAAACTATCACTGTATGTATTTGGAAAAATAAAATACTATTTTAAAATACTATTTTATTTGAATAAAAACCAAAAAAGAGCCCTGACCATAGAAAACTGTTATGATGACAGGGAAGATCAAAACACAAACTCAGAAGAGGCCAATAATATCAAAATGCCTAAATGAGAAGTGTTAAAGGGGAATATGAATTGCTATCAAGCCCAGATAATCCTCTTGGAAAAGCTCAAAAAGGATTTTAAAAATCAGAGAGATAGAAGAAAAATTGGGAAAAGAAATGGAAGTTATACAAGAGAATTATTTAAAAAGAATCAACATCTTGGAAAAGGAAACACAAAAATTGACTGAAGAAAACAACTCCTTCAAAAATAGAATTTGCCAAATGGGGAAAATACATCAAAGAAAGCAATTCCTTTAAAAATAGAATTTGACAAATGGAAAAGGACTTACAAAAGTTAATTAAAGAAAAAAATCCTTAAAAATTAGAATTGGGTGAGTGGAAGCTAATGACTCCATGAGACATCAAGAATCAGTCATACAAAATCAAAAGAATGAAAAAAAGAGAAGAAAATGTAAAATACCTCATTGGAAAAACAACTGACCTGGAAATAATTCAAGAGAGATAATTTAAGAATTATGGGAATACCTAAAAGCCATGATTGAAAGAAAAACCTGGACAACATCTTACAAGAAATTATCAAGGAAACTGCCTTGATATTCTAAAATCAGAGGGCAAAATAGTCATTGAAAGAATCTGAAAGAGATCCCACAATGAAAACTCCAAGGAATATGATAGCCAAATTCTATAAATTATCAGATTACAGAGAAAATACTGTAGTCAGCAAAAAAAAAAAAAAAACATAACAATTCAAATATTAAGGAGCCACAGTCAGGATTACCCAGGACTTAGTAGCTCCTACATTAAGGATCAGCTAGCTTGGAATATGATATTCTGAAAGGCAAAAGAGCTTGGATTATAATCAAGAATCAACTACCCAGCAAAATTGAGCATAATCTTTTGGGGGGAAAGATGGAGATTCAATGAAATAGGGGACATTCAAACTTTTCTTCTGAAAAGACCAGAGCTGAATAGATAATTTGTTCTTCAAATACAAGATTCAAGAGAAACATTAAAAAGGTAAGCAGAACAAACAAAACAAAATACATTATTCAAAAAAGTTTAAAAAGTTAAATTATTTAGTTTCCAGTGAATTTTACCTAGTTCTGAGTTGGGGGGGGGAGTTTGAGGTCCTCCACTAATGTAGTTTTGCTGTCTATATTAGTGAAGGACCTCAAACTACCCCCCGCCCCCACTCAGAACAAGATAAATCTAGATATGATATGATATGTTAGGCTTCTGGAGAAAATTGAATGGGGATAGAAAAGAATATACCTTTTTCTTAGTGGTACATGACTCCTCCATAAGAATCAACCATGTATTAGGGCATAAAAATCTCACAGTCAAATGCAGCAAGGCAGAAATGTTAAATGTATTCTTTTCAGATCATTATGCAATAAAAATTATATGTAATAAAGGACCATGGAAATATAGATTTAAAATTCACTGGAAACTGAATAATCTAATCCAAAAGAATGAGTGGATCAAGCAACAAGTCATAGAAAGAATCAATAATCTTGTCAAAGAAAATAACAATAATGAGACAACATACAAAAACTTATAGATGCAGCCAAAGAAGTTCTTAGGAAAAATTTTGTATCTCTAAAAGCTTATGTGAATAAAATAGAGAAAGAGCAGATCAATGAATTGGAAATGCAATTGAAAAAAACTAGAAAAAGAACAAATTAAAAGTTCCAAATTAAACAGCAAATTAGAAATTCTGAAAATCAAAGGAGAGATTTATAAAATTGAAATTAACACAATTGAAACTTTTGAACTAATAAATAAAATTAAAAGCTAGTTTTATGAGGAAAAAAACACCCAATAAAACATACAAATATTTGGTTTGTTTGATTTAACAGTAGAAAGAAGAAAACCAAATTATCAGTATTAAAAATGAAAAGGGTGAATTCTCCATGAAGAGATAATTAAAGTAATAATTAGGAACAATGGCTGAATATGTTATATAAATGTAATGGAATATTATTGTTCTATAAAAAATGATAAGCAGGCTGATTTCAGAAAAGCCTGGAAAGACTTACATGAACTGATGCTGAGTGAAATGAGCAGAACCAAGTGAATATTATACTTAGCAACAATAAAATTATGTGATGATCAACTGTGGTGGACTTGACTCTTTTCAACAATGAGGTGATTCAAAGCAATTTCAATAGATTTGTGATGGAAAGAGCCATCCACATCCAGAGAAAGAATTATGGAGACTGAATGTGGATCAAAGCATAGTATTTTCACCTTTTTTTTGTTAGTTGTTATTTGTTTTTTCCTTTTCTTGTTCCCTCTTTTGATTAGACTTTTCTTGCACAGCATGATAAACATGGAAATATGTTTAGAAGTACACATTTAACCTATATTGGATTGCTTGCTGTCTGAGGGAGGGGAAAGATGAGGAAGGTGAGAGAAAAATCCAGGACACAAGGTTTGCAAAGGTGAATATTGAAACTATATTTGCATGTTTTTGGAAAAATGAAAAACTATTTTAAATAACATAAAATATGATAAAAATAAGAATATGTTAAAAAATAAAAAAGAGACAAAATATTAGGACCTATTTTGCCCGTCTGCCAATAAATCTAATAATCTAAGTGAAATGGATGAACTTTTACAAAAATATAAGTTGCTCAGTCGAGGAAATAAAATATGAGGAAATTAACAGATCAGGAAATAAATAAATAATTCCATTTTAGAAAAAGAACGTGAACAATCCCATCAATGAACCCCCCTCCCAAAAAAAAAAAAAAACTGTAGAATCAGATGGATTCACAAATACTATTTTATTTTCCCCAAATACATGCAAAAATAGTTTTCAATATTCACCATTACAAAACCTTATGTTCTAATTTTTTTTTCTTTCCTCTTTCCCCAAGACAAGCAATCAGTATAGGTTAAACATGTGCAATCCTGCAAGTGAATTCTACCAAACATTTAAGGAATAATTAATTCCAATACTATACAAACTATTTGGGAAAATAGGTGAAGAAGGAATCCTATTAAATTCTTTTTATGACACAAATATGATTCTGATACCTAAACTAGGAAGAGCCAAAACAGAGAAAAAAATTATAGACTGATTTTCCTAATGAATATTGATGCAAAAATTTTAAATAAAATATTAACAAAGAGAATACAGCAATTTATCATCAGGACAATACACTGTGACCACATGGGAGTTATGTCAGGAATGTATATTAGGAAAACTTTAGCATAATTGATCATATCAGTAACAAAATCAACAGAAATCATATGATTATCTCAATAGATGCAGAAAAAAAGTTTTTGACAAATCACAGCATTCATTCCGATTAAAAAAGGGCATATAAATTAATGGAGCTATTTTTAATATGATATTTAGTATCTCTCTAAAGCCATTGGCAAGCTTTTTCTATGAAACAGGGATGCCCATTATCACCACTATTATTCAATATTGTGCTGGAAATGTTAGTTTTAGCAATAAGGGAAGATAGAGAAAATTATGAAATACAAAATGGATAATTTTTATCACATTAAATTAAAAAGTATTTGCACAAATAAAATCAATACAACTAAGATTAGAAAGTAGAGAGATGGGAAACGATTTTTAACAACAAGGGTTTCTGATAAATGCTTCATTTCTCAAATATATAAAGAACTGAGTCAAATTTATAAGGGTAAATTTATAAGGGTAAAAGACATTCCCTAATTGATAAATGGTCAAATGAATAGACAGTTTTAGATGAAGAAATTAAAGTTATCCATAGTCATATGAAAAAATGTTCTAAATTACTTTTGATTAGAGGAAGGCAAACTAAAATCCTTCTGAGGTATCACCTCATACCTACCAGATTGGCTACTATGACAGGCAAGGAGAAGGATAGATGTTGGAGATGTGGGAAAATTGGGACACGAATGCATTCCTGGTAGAATTGTGAACTGAGCCAACCATTCTTTTTTTTTTTTTTGGCTGAGGCAATTGGGGTTAAGTGATTTGCCCAGGGTCACACAACTAGTTAGTGTTAAATATCTAAGACCAGATTTGAACTCAGATCCTCCAGACTTCAGGGTTGTTGCTCTATTCATTGATCCACCTAGCTGCCCCTGATCCAAGTATTTTTTTTTTTTTTACATTTTTAAAAATTATAGCTTTTTATATACAAAACATATGTATGAATAATTTTTCAACATTGACCCTTGCAAAAACTTCTGTTTCAACTTTTCCCCTCCTTCCCTCCACCCCCTTCCCTAGATGGCAGGAAGTCTCATACATGTTAAATATGTTAAAGTATATGTACAACATATGTATATATATATTTATTTATTTTTATTATAGCTTTCTATTTACAAGATATATGCATGGGTAATTTTTCAGCATTGACAATTGCCAAACTGTAATGGGCTGAAGCTGAGCAGATGCACTGAGGCTGGAGCACTTAAAGTTAATTACCAATTGGACAATACTCTATTAATATATGCTTGGAGAAAGAAGAATGGTCCTGCCCACTCTCTGTACAAGTTTGATCTGTTGTATAGGAGATTGGATAGAGATTTTAGGGAGTGGAATGAGAGCCAGAGTCACTACTGGCTGGATTTGTGTCATGATTGCTCTCACTTTGTATTGCCATTCCCATTCACCTCCACAAAGAATAAAAATCAAGGACTTTTGTTGAGCCTGACTCCGGCTGATTAAAAAGTTCCCTGGGTAGTAATGCTGTCATCACACCAAACCTTTTGTTCCAAATTTTCCCCTTCTTCCTCCCACCCCCTCCCTCAGATGGCAGGTTGACCAATACATGTTAAATATGTTAAAGTATAAGTTAAATACAATATATGTATACATGTCCATACAGTTATTTTGCTGTACAAAAAGAATCGGACTTTGAAATAGTGTACAATTAGCCTGTGAAGGAAATAAAAAATGCAGGCAGACAAAAATAGAGGGATTGGGAATTCTATGTAGTGGTTCATAGTCATCTCCCAGAGTTTTTTCACTGGGTGTAGCTGGTTCAATTCATTACTGGTCTATTGGAACTGATTTGGTTCATCTCATTGCTGAGGATGGCCACGTCCATCAGAACTGATCATCATGTAGTATTGTTGTTGAAGTATATCAAGATCTCCTGGTTCTGCTCATTTCACTCAGCATCAGTTCATGTAAGTCTCTCCAGGCCTTGCTGAAATCATCCTGCTGGTCATTTCTTACAGAACAATATGTATACATATTTATACAGTTATCTTGCTGTACAAGGAGGATTGGATTTAAAAAGAAGGTAAAAATAACCTGAGAAGAAAAAACAAAAATGCAAGCAAACAAAAACAGAAAGAGTGGAAATGCTATGTTGTGGTCCATACTCATTTCCCAGTATTCTTTCTCAGGATGTAGTTGGTTCTGTTCATTATAGATCAGTTGGAACTGATTTGTGATCCAACCATTTTTGAGAGTAATTTGGAACTGTTCTTGAAGGGTAAGCAAACTGTGCATAACTTTTGTTCCAGCAATACCACAAAGTCTGTATCCCAAAGAGATCATAAAAAAGGAAAAAGGATCTACATGTACTAATATATTTATCACAGTTCTTTTTGTGGTATCAAAGAATTAGAAATTGAGATGTTTATCAATTGAGGAATAGCTGAACAAGTTGTGGTATATGAATGTAATGGAAGACTATTGTTTATAAGAAATGAAGAGCAAGCAGATTTCAGAAAAACCTGGAAAGAAATGCATGAGTTAATGCTGAATGAAATGAGCAGAACCAGAACATACACAGTACACAGAAACAACATCATCATATGATGACCAACTGTGATTAACTTAGCTCTTTTCAACAATACAGTGATCCAAGACAATTCCAAAAAATGAAGAATTTGTGAGACTAATCCCCTAACTTCTTGCTGATCTGTATAAACCCTGAAATATCATGATTTTGAATGGATTGTTTTTACGTAAAGATGAGAGAAAAGCTAAAGAGAAAATGAAACAGGAGATTTGTTAGGTACAAACTGTTAAACCTAATAGTATCCACCATCAATCTATTTACAAAATTTTTATCTCTGTTGCTATCTGACATTAAACTTACATAAAAGTTGGTACACAGAGCTCTTTAATTCTATTCTAGTGTTCTCAATGCTAAATTCTTAGCTGTATTTGAATTATAAAGACCTTCACTACCAATAGTATTACTCTACTTTGCTCATCTTTTGTTCCTTAGGCATCTCAAATTCAGCATGGCTGAAAACGGAACTCCGTATCTTTAAGGCTCAAACTCACCTCTCTTCTAAACAACCTTATTATTGTTAACCATATTTCTACATCCTTCCAGTCATCCACCTTTGACTCTTTACTCTCACTCATCCCACATATCCAAACAGTTCCAAATCTTACCATTTCTTTCCCTACAAATGTTTTCTATAAAGGTTCTCTTCTCTCCACTTACATAGCCACAACTCTAGTTCAGACTTTAATTTTGTCTTTCACCTGGGCTTTAACAATAACATCCTAATTGAGTTCTTTGCCTCTAGTCTAAAACTATGTTCCATGCAGCTACAAAGGTAATAAAACACAGATCTGATTATATCATCCACATCCTCCCCCAACTCAATAAACTCGTGGCACCCCCATTATCTCTAGATTTAAATGTAAGCTGTTCTTTTTTTCCCCAGTGTTCTCACACATCACTTACTTCCATGCTTTAGTTTGATATACTGACTTATTTGCTGTTCCTCCATTTTCTATCTCTGTGCCTTCCCACTATCCATCCCTCAGTTCTGGAAAGCTTTCTCTCCTCTCCTTAACCTCTAGAATTTATGTCTACAAGACAGTTCAAAACACTATTATCTAAATAAACCTTTCCTGATCCCCAGTCTTGTTATTTCCCTTTTAAAGTTCCCTTTCATCGACTTTGTATATTTCTTGTATATATCCACTTCTATACATCCATCTTAGGACTGTTTTTGCTTTTTTCTTTGTATCCTTAGAGTTTAGCATAATGCTTGATACATAGTTAAGTGGTTAATAAATGTTTGTTTATTCATTGGGTGACTGAACTATTTATCTGTTTATACTCTTTTCTATGTTTTACCGTAAGTGCCCCCATTAAAAAAAATCTATCCAGTACATTAGACAAAAAGCCATAAGCCTTCCTCTTCTTGCTCTTATATCTCAAAGTCTTAATGTGCTCTTTGGTAGACTGTTATCTTTCATTCTTGCCACATGATGGACCCCTCTCCTTTTTAGTTATGTGTGTGTGTGTGTGTGTGTGTGTGTGTATATATATATATATATATATATATGTATATATATAATATGTGTATATTTATACATATATATATATATATATATACATATGTATTCTCAGTGATGACTTTCATCCTACTTCTTACATGCAAGTTATACTTGATAACATGCAGAAGCCTGTTTACAACCACCACACATCTTTGTTCAACAACATGCATATCTTAGACAAATGCTACAGATGGATAATGAGCCCAGAATTGAGAGTAGGAGGAAGAGAGTGGGCTAGATTGCATTTGAGAAATTATGCAGTGCTTTCAACTATCCTAAACTGCACACCACTGCAAAAGCCCATCTCTTTAAGCACAATTATTCTCCCAAGGATGTTATCTGGTAGCAAATCATGGAATACAATGATGACAGAAGAAGTACAATTACAAATCCAAAGAAAAACAGAAATGCACATGTTCTTGGCCATTGAAAAACATATCATTCCACATTTTATGATTGGTGCTCTTCTCTGAGGATTTCTGTAGGACATTTAGGAATAGCTTGAAAATGACATATTCTATTTCAAATGTTAAAGCTAAGTTTTAGATAGTTTTTCCAAAGTAGACACTGAACAAAATTAAACCCATATTCTATTCAATATGACAGAGGAAAACTTTTTGTGTTTCAAAAAGTGTGTGTTCAAACACTGTCTTAAACTTTGGAGTGATAGATTTGGCATACCTTTTGTTCATTTGATTCTTATTTTCCATGATATTTACTACAAATTAAGCAATTTTTTCACTAGTTAATTTATAGGCTTATTAATATTTTGAGGTTCAGTCATTTGAAATAAAATCTAAAGATAAAGATTTCTTAAAAAGGTGACTTGTAAAGGCAGATGCACCACATAAATGATTTATGTTTCATAGTTGAGACAGGCTCACAAGAAGAATCTGTTCACTGGGATAACAAATTATAGGTGACTTTTTAATTTAAAGGTTAAAAAGGAATTCTAGAATTGAAAGGGACTTTAGAAATCATTGAATTTAGAATCTTCTTTAAAATTCATCTGGCTTGTATATGTTTCCATCACAAAACTTGCCAGTGGTACCAGAAAGGGATTCTTTTCCAAAGACTCTTGTCATTTTCACTCAGAATCCTAGTGGTAGCATGGAATTGCACCCAAATCAGACCACCTTAATTAACCATCCTTTCACATTACTTTTCATGCAGAATCCTGACCATCGTAGATCACAGAGAAGATCAAGGATAAAGGAAAGATGTCTATTATCACTATTACTATTTGAGATAGGACTGAAAATGCTAGCTATTGCAAGAAGATAAGGACAAAAAAACCCCTAAAGAAATAAACATAGGTCAAGAAACAATTTTGCAGATGATGTGTTCTGCATCTGATTTACTTAGAGAACTCTAGTCAATTAGAAATCAGTTGAAATAATTAGTAACTTTTGCAAAGTCACAGGACATTAAAAAAATCCATATAAATCATCAGCATGTCTATATATTACTAACAACATGCAGCAGGAAGAGACAGAAAGAAATATACTATTAAAAAACACACTATAGAATATATAAATTATGTGAGTCTATCTATCAAAATATATGGCAACTATGTAAATATAGTGTATTTAGTATTCTAGTTTTTGGTATACCAGGGACACATAACAATATGTTAATTTGCCTTTGGCTTCTCATTCATCTTATAGGCAGTTAAATAATAATAACATAATGATAATAATAATAAACATTTATCTACTCCTTTGAGTTTTGCAAATAATTTTATACATTATCACTTTTAATCTTTACAGTAACCTGTAAATATAGATATAAAACTCTTCATAGAAATAAAACCAGATCTAAATAACTGCAAAATATTAATTGCTCATGGATGGACTGAGCCAACAAAAAAAAGAGAAAACTAACTAAATTAATGTACACATTCAGTACCATACCAAACAAAAAAACTACCAACAGATTTTTTATAGAACTAAAAAAATAATAATGAAGCTTCTCTGAGGGAACGAAAGAATCCCAAAGGAAATTTTTTTTAAAGTGAAAAGGAAGGAAACATACTTACAACAGATCACAAACTATATGTCAAAGCAGTAATCATCAAAACATTTTGGTAATAGGGTGTTCAATGAGTAGAACAGATTAAGGACACTATATACTAGTGGATGAATACAGTAGACTAATGTTTGATAAACTGAAAGACCCTATCTTCTGAGGTGAAAATTTACTACAAGAACTACTTAGAAATATAATTTAGCAAAAATTGGATGTAGACCAATATCTCACACAATATACTAAGACAAATTCCAAATGAATGACTATCTAAGACAAAAAAAATTACATGATAAGCAAATTAGAGAAGCAGAAAAGGAATTTCATATCTATGAACATGGAAATATTATATGACCAAAAAAGGAATTTAAAAACTCCTGAGAAAATAAAATTACATAAAATTAAAAAAAATTGCACAAAACCAATGCAGCTAAGATTAGAAAGGAAATAGTTAACTGGGAGAAAATCTTTGCAGCAAATATCTCTGGGTAGGATCTCATATATATGTTTAATGTGTGGGTGCGTGCACGTGCATGCATGTGTGTATTTGAAGAGCCAAATCAACTAGTTGGTTAACTTGGTCACCATGGGAAGAGAACTGTCACATGGAATATACATGTACATGCTCACATACATACATGTATGTATACACACATATATGATGTGCGCTAGACAAAAACCTGAAGAATGGCTTGGGTAGCATTTAATTATGACAAAAAAGTTATGTGTAAGAGTGTATATACGTGTAGATCCTATAGAGAATATGAATTTGAAATGAAGGCCTGAAAAATACCTCCTCAGGGCCACTGGGAACAAAAATCACCTCCACCTTCTGTCTGCCAATGACTCATAACCTTTTTAATTATCTATATTTTAGGGTTCAAAAAGCAATTTAGGAAAATTTGTTTCTAGTCAATTTAACCCTCATACTATTTCATAAATTATTTATATAAAACCTCTCTCATTGTTTAAATGGTTAATTGATTAGCTTGAATAATACAATTCAGCATTAATATATTTTATAGATATACATATAGTATTTTGTTATCTTGAGGGAACAGGTGTTGAAACTGTTTTAAACTGGATCCTATAGTCCTTCAATAATCTTCTTAGATAGAGAAGAAAAAGGAATAAACCTTTATAGACCATCTACTACCAAACACTATATTAAGTGCTTTTTAATAATATTCTCTACTTGATTCAAGGCTAGAGTCCAAGTTATACAGATTTTATACTTATAATTCTGTTTTATTACAAAGCTCCTACTTACCTATATTTGGAGGGAATTTAATGGGTTATATACTTCTCAGAAATATTTCCGACCCTATCCACAGCAATAATCATAACATTCCAGTCAAGAACTCAGATGCAAAGTACTTATTACTTTTGGAGAGGTTAGTAAAAACAGTCCCAAGCAAATTGAGATGTAGTGTGTTTTGATGTTTGAATTCAAAGTGATAGCTACTCATTTTGACATCAGCACATTCTTTTGGTAATAATATTTGGCTTAAAAAGATACCTACAATAGTATGAATATTTTTATTTCCTTTTATTTAAAGAGGTATCCTCATTATTTTGTCTTCACATATTCATAGGATGGGAAATAAATGTTCCATTTGGGGTTGATGACTCTTCAAATGATTCCTCCTCTTCCAAGGATGATTTGGAGATTGTTGGTGGTCTACAAAGATGCTCCAGGTAGCCCATAGTTTTTACTGAAATTATTGTTTATAAGTAGCAATGTAGATGCTTTGGTTTCTGAAATGATACATTATGGATATACATGTAGGTAGATAGGTATAGAAATGATCATCCCCATTTAATAGCTAGTCGAACTAAGGCACAGAAAGGTGAAATGTCTTCCTCAAGGTCAGTCAGCATGCTAGATTTTGGAAGCTTAAAGCAATTCTTTAGTCAGAACTCTTGATTCCAGATAAATTTCCACTAAATTACCTCATTAGTGGCTTTGAAAAGCAGCACCATTCTTCTTATAAATCCTGCTGGGGAAGTTTTTAAATTGTTAGTAGGTGGAAAGATTGGTACATGAAGTCCTTTGATCTATTGAAATAGTTCATTGGGCTGAAAAGGTTGTATGACAGCTGCTTTGGAAAATTTAATGAGAAGGTAATCTTAGAGATGCTCAGAATTATATTCTTTCATTGTAAATTTTTGCCATTTTCTTCTCAATGCCTTTCTCCCAGTATTGTCATGTTTCAACCCATCTTGACAAAGCAAAAATTCACTGAGTTTAGTAAATGAAGTTTTAGGCCTAATTTTAGTTTGGGTTGCTTTTTTGTTTGTTTGTTTCAGATTCTCTATTGCTTCCTGCTCCCCTTCATTTAACACCCCTTAAGAAAGGAAAACCTAGTAATTTCAGTGCTTTTACATCTTCTTAACCTCAGTATAATCATCTGTAAATTGGGGGTAACAATATCTGCCCTGTCTAATTCTTAGAGTTGTTGGAAGAATCAGATGAGATAATATCTGTGAAAATGCTTTGAAAATTATGAAGTATTTGACAAATATGAGCTACTAAGGTGTAAGGTTGGGTACTGATGAGTTAATCAATCAAATTACCTTTTTGGGAAAAGAAATCAATTCATCAAAGGTATGAACCAGGTGTGAGTAAGACCTATATAGAAATCAGTCATAGATGTTAGACTATATGAAAAGTCTTTGATCAGTTTGTAACTTTTTGGAAACCATTGAATGAAGTGAAATGATGCTACATGGGAAGTATGTTGAGGTTCATTGAGAAGCTTGATCGTATCCTTTGGAGTTTATATAAAATCACAGAGTTAGTTTAGTTTAATACTTGCAAAGATAGTTTTCAACATTAACTTCTGCAAAACTTTGTGTTCCACTATGCCTAAAGGGCTATCAAAATGTGCATAACTTTTGATCAAGCAGTGTTTCTATTTCCCATTATTTCCCAAAGAGATCTTAAAGGAGGAAAAGGGACCCCCGTGTGCAAAAATATTTGTGGGAGCCCTTTTGTAGTGGTAAGAAACTGGAAATTGAGTGAATACCCATCATTTGGAGAATGACTGAATAAATTGTGGTATATGAATGCTATGGAATATTATTGTTGTGTAACAAATGACCAGCAGGATGATTCCAGAGAGGCTGTAGAGAGTTACATGAACTTATGCTAAATGAAATGATCAGAACCAGGAGATTACAGTACACAGCAACAAGAAGATTATACGATGATCAATTCTAAAGGCTCTTTTCAAAGGAGATGATTGAGAACAGTTACAATGATATTGTGATGAAGAGAGCTATTTACATCCAGAAAGAGGACTGTGGATCACAACATAGCATTTTCAGTTTTTTTGTTGTTTGTTGTTTGCTTGAATTTTGTTTTCTTTCTCATTTTTTTCCTTTTTGATTTGATTTTTCTTGTGCAACAAGATAATTGTATAAATATATATACATATATTGGATTTAATATATATTTTTATCATGTTTAACATATATTGAATTACTTGCTATCTAAGGGAAGGAGACAGAATTTGGAACACAAGATTTTGCAAGGGTCAACGTTGAAAAATTATCCATACATATATTTTGAAAATAAAAAGCTTTAATTTTTAAAAAGACTGTATGTATATGTATATACCCTTGTCTTCCAAATTTTTTCTTCCTCTTTCCCTTCCCAAGACAGCAAGCAATTTGATATAGGTTAAACATGCAATTCTTCTAAACATATTTCCAGAAAAAACCATGACAAAGGGGGAAAAAAGCAAACAAACAAAAAGAATAATGTGAAAATACTATGTTTTGATTCATGTTCAGTCTTTGTACTTTTCTCTTTGATGCATATGGCACTTTCCATCCCTAGTCTATTGGAATTGCCTTGAATCATCCAAAAAGTTAGTTTGGAATTAAAGAATCCAATTTTTTTGAGAGTTTAAATAGTGGAAATCTGAGAAGATATCACTTAGAGGGTGTGGAGGGAAGAGCTTCAATTTGGCTTTAACCTCTTCCTTCCCCTCTCTAGAGTGTGCATGAAGAGGGACCATGTGATCTACTTATAAGCTTTGAAGGATCCAGAACATTATGAATTTCCTTTCAGCTTCCTAGCAGCATCTCTGGAACAATTTAGACTATGTGTGTGTGCAAATATATTCATTTATGTGTCTATATATTACTGAATGCGAAACAACAGTTGGAGACGTTGGGAAAGGCCCGAGTTGTACATTGAAGAAAGCTGAGCATTCCTTGAGGTTGAGGTGAGAAAGGAGTGCATTCTTGTCATGAAGGGCCAACTGTGGAAAAGCATGGAGATGAACCAAGGCACATCAAATATGGGGAGTCACTGTCAAACCAATTTGATCCTAATTGAATATACATAAAGGGAAGAAATATTAATTAAGATGAAAAAGGCAGATAAAAACCAAATTATGGGAAACTTTAAGTGAAAATTTTACATTTTTTCCTATAAGTGATAGGCATCACTGAACATTTTTGAGTAGGAGAGTAACTTTTCTATGCTTTAGTAATGTCTCTATGCTTTAAGAAGATTATTTTGATAGTCATATAATTAAGATAGGAGTGTTTTCATGTGGAATAGGCTTCTATGCCATTTCCCGGCCATCTTCCAAAGTGAGCTCTTGCCTTCCTTTTCCCAGAACCAAGCCTTCACAATACAATCATCTTCATATTCTAATACCCTCCCCCCAAAAAATGTTAGCTTCTTTTTCATGTTGTTTCCCCTATTAGAATATAACCTTCTTGTGGGAAGGTACTATCAATTTTGCTTGCTTGTATTTAGCATCTCCAGCATTCTGCTGGTGTATACATACACATAAATAAATATATTATATATCTATATCTACATTATATAAATATATCTGCTGACTATATCATAAATGTCATGTATGAATGAATACACACACATATATGAAATGAAAGCATTAATGAAGTTGTTGAAGTAGTCAAGGGGAAAGTTGATGAATATCTGTACTAGATCAGAGATTTGTGAATGAAAGAGAAAGACTTGAAAGATGTAGAAGAACGATCAACAAAACTAAAGTAATTGCATATAATGAATGAAAAAGAAAAAGAAGAGTCATGAATAATTCCAAACTTCCCCTCTTTAAGAAAAAAAAACAACAACCACCTAAAATTGTTACTCAGAACTTAATACTGAAGTTCTCTTTTTTGACCAATAGGAATTTTCTTGTAATAATGTGACTCCTGTTTGCTTCAAGGTCTGATAAACCTAAGAAGAACTCAACAGAGCCCACACAGGAGGTCAGATCCAGCAAGGCATCAGGACAGGAAAGAATGTGTAGACACATGTTAATGCTGCCCTTTGTCAGTCAGGTCACTGTTAATGGGAACCATGAGGAGACAGACACTCATTATAGACCTAAGGGATTGCAGCTGCTATTGTGGTGGAACGTGGCTGCAGCCAGGTGGTGAATTAGGCTGCTGGTAATGCCCGTAGGTTAATGTACAATTGGGATAAAGGAAGTTATTTTCCTTTGCCTCCTTTGCAACATGAGCCAAAGAGCTGCCATTCATTGTGAATAGGGTAGCTGAGGAAGACCTGGTTTTAATGTTGGGGCTATCATATTGAGGACAAATACTTTTGACTTCTGACTTCCTTTTCAAGGAGAATATCTAGGAATTTGGGGAAAGAGGAAGGGAAGTTATAGAGTTAAGAAATAAAGGATGAGAAAGAATAGGCAGAAAAGGAAAGAAATGGAAGGGACTGACCTCTACTGAAGGAAAGGCTCCAAATTTTACATCCACATCTGCAAGGAATGAGTGATAAAAGTTTGCTGTACAAACTTTTTATTTAAAGTTCTTTAAGGAAGAACTTTAAGGAAGTTCTTTAAGAAAGGTTTAATGGAGATTACATCTGAGTGAGGCTTTGAAGGGAGGACAAGAATACAAAGTATAGAGATGTGAATCAAACTGGTTAATATACAGAAAGTGCTTTATAGACCTTAAAAAGCTTCATAAATGTTTTCTATTTATTATTATCAACATTATGATTTGGAGGGAGTTTATTTTAGTCAGATGTAGTATGTTTTATGAAATAATCAGAAAGTTTTAATGTCCCCCTTGCCCAATTTCCCCCATTTGCTTGCTAATGATCTTAATGACTAATTGGAAACAAAATTTTTTACCTACAATTTCAAAAGTTAATCTGTCAAATTTATATTTTGTTCTACAGATATAGAGAGCCACTGCAGTTTGTATGATATGGAAGTGATATGATCAAATCTATGCTTTAGAAAAATCAATTTGGTTGGTTTATTATTATCTTTTATTCTTGGAGAGGACCAAAATTACATCTCTATGTTAGAGTCGAGTTATAGTGTTTCCAACTGTGGTTTATCAGAATGCTCTGCCACAGGTCAGACACAAATAGTCCCTGTTTACATTTAGGTGATTTCTCTAACTTTGCACATCTTAATGTTTCTGAGCTAGTACAATTCTGCTTTTCTCATAAAATACAACACCTTCTCTGATGAGGGCATGCTATACTGGGCAGTCCTGTGCCAGTGTCTCCCATTGTAATGCCGGAGAAACTGAGGCAAGATAGAGATTAGAGAGTTTTTAATATTTTATTTAGATTTCAGAGAGGAAGAGATTTTCTGGGACCAAAGGATCCATTTTGGTCCCAGGGCTGATGTCTTTTTTTTTTTTTTTTTAATTTAATACCTTTTTATTTACAGGTTATATGTATGGGTAACTTTACAGCATTGACAATTGCCAAACCTCTTCTTCCAATTTTTCCCCTCCTTCCCCCCACCCTCTCCCCCAGATGGCAGGATGACCAGTAGATGTTAAATGTATTAAAATATAAATTAGATACACAATAAGGATACATGACCAAACCGTTATTTTGCTGTACAAAAAGAATCGGACTCAAATATTGTACAATTAGCCCATGAAGGAAATCCAAAATGCAGGTGGGCAAAAATATAGGGATTGGGAATTCAATGGAATGGTTTTTAGTCATCTCCCAGAGTTCTTTCGCTGGGCGTAGCTGGTTCAGTTCATTACTGCTCCATTGGAAATGATTTGGTTGATCTCATTGCTGAGGATGGCCAGGTCCATCAGAACTGATCATCATATAGTATTGTTGTTGAAGTATATAATGATCTCTTGGCCCAGGGCTGATGTCTTAAAGCATTCTGCAGTGAATGTGAGATTCCAATGATTTATATAGGGCTCTGAGGGATCAGGGGAGACAAAGGCAAGGGGTGGAGTTCGAACACTGAGAGTGGGAATTTCCAAGAAGGGACCATCAATCCGGTTCTGACAAGTTGGGGGTAGGACCATAAATTCTGATAAATTGGGAGTGAAGGGGTTAGTCAGTTAGAGACAGAAAATTTGGAACTTAAAGAGGATGCCAATTAGGTAGCTGAGATAGGCCATCTGAAATTTTATCTTTTGGAATGCCAGAATGGCCAGATCTCTATAGCCCTAATTATCTCAGTCCTAGTGAACAGGAAAGGGGGTTTGCAACCAGGGGGATAGAGGCAGAACAATTTAGGGAAACTGAGGCAGGACGATATAAGGAAGCTATGGCACAATACTATGTCATTGAATCAATTCTAAAGTTCAAGAGAAAACTTGAAATTGTCCTTGTATTGCTTGTTCTAATCACCTTGTGAGCACTTGCCATGTGTGAGTTCTCTATAAAATAGTTGGGGTTTTTTGCAAGATACATTTGGCATTTGAACAATTTGACCAGCCAAATGGAATTGTGCTCTCTGAAATAGAGTTGGAATGCTTGGCAGTTTAGTTCAAAAAAGAACCTCGTGTTTGGTATCTTATCCTGCCAGATGATCTTCAAATCTTCCTAAGACAGTTCAAATGGAAGTGATTCAGTGTCTTGGAGTGGTGCTGGTATACTGTCCAGGTTTCACAAGCATAAAACAATGAGGTCACCACAATAGTCCTATAAACCTTCAGTTTGGTAGTGAGTCTAATATCTCTCCTCTCCCACACTTTTCTTTGGAACCTCCAAAACACTGAGCTAACTCTGACAATGTGTGTATCAATTTCATTATCAATGTGGACATGCCTGGAAAAGTATATTGTCAAGGTAAGGGAACTTATCCACAGAATTCAAAAGTTCTACATTTGCTATATTTTATGGTTCCACATATGGATTGTGTGCTGCTGACTGCTGGAGAACGTGTGTTTTCTTGGCGTTAATTGTTAGGCCAAAATTAGCGAAAGCAGCGGAAAATTGATCCATATTTTATTTCATCTCAGTTTCAGAGGCTGTATTGAGTGCACAATCATCTGCAAACAAAAAATCATTCATCAACACACCTTCCACTTTAGTTTTGGCTTGTAGTTTCTTTTCACTTTGAAGAATTTACCATCTGTGTGGTAGCTAATTTTAATTCCTCATTTGTCCTCATTGAGGTGTTTGACAATATGCCTGAAAGCAATTTGAAACTATATGGAGGATGGATTGAGATAGGGTGACCAAAAGGAGCAAGAAGAATTTGAATATTAGAGATTGTGGAGGTAGAAATAAGATTAGTTAACTGATTGAATATTTAAAGTAAAGAGTAAAGTAAAGAGTTATTAAAGGAGACTCAAAAGATGGTGGTGAGATTGACAGAAATAGGAAAGTTTTGAAGAAAAATGACTGTGTATTGGTGGGTGGGAGAGGCTAAGGAATATAATGTGTTCTATTTTGGGTCTGTTGAGTTTAAGATGTTTATGGGACATCCAGTTTAAAATAGAGCATGGGCCCTGAAGTTAGGAGGACCTGAGTTCAAATTTGACCTCAGATACCTTATCCTTCCTAGTTGTGACCCTGGGCAAGTCACTTAACCCTAATTGCCTCAGCAAAAACAAAACAAACAAACAAAAAGAATATTACTGCTTACATTTAAGTGATAATTTTAAAAAGTAGATAGAAAAGAGACCTAGAAGTTTCCAAAACTTGACAACAAACTACTAGTCATAATAATTCAGGGCACATCTACCAGGTTTCTTTTCCTAAAATAATGCTTTCTTCATTGTATAACTTTACTCATGAATGTAGGATTTTTTTCCATTTTCTTGCCTTATCCAATCTTCACTTCTTAAATCCTAATTTCCTATGATCCTAGCCATCCCAATCAATTTTATCTCCCACTATTTACCAACACACTTTTTTGTTTTTACTCAGACTACTTAATTTACTCATCCCCCACATCTTTCTACCCTTTATTCCCACTTTTGTGTCTTTATTTTATGCTAATGCTTAATCCTTTCTATCTATTTAAAGCCTATCTAATCCTCCAAGGCCTCTCCCACTCCATGAAACCTTTCCTGAAAGATTTCAGTCCACAATAGAAATAACAAACCATAGTTCAAATTTTTAATGATTACTGTGAGTTCTTTGAATTCTGGAGCTGTTTTTTTTTAAATTTTCTGTCTCATAGAGTCTTGTGCTTTGCATGTATTAAGTACTTATTTAATATTTTGAAGTGATTTATTCAGACAAGATGGCAGAATAGCTCCCAGTGCTTTTCCCCAAACCACTCCAAATTCATTAAATAATAATTTTCATAAATTTTATGAATAAAATTCATATAAAAATTAACAAATTTTAGGGCATAAGAACACACAAAAAGACAGAGTAGAACAGTTTTTCAGAGGAAGAAACTTAGAAGGTCAGCAAGAAAGGCATTTGGCACCAGGATGGGAGTCCACGATGCAATATCAGTCTAGGCAGTGCCAGCCCAGCCTTGACTCTGGCTTAGGTCTTGGCCCTAACACCAGCAAAACAGGAACAGGCATAGGGACCTTTGAATCAGCAGCAGCACTAGCAATTTCTAGATCTCTGAGCCCAGAGATACCAAAGGTGACTTGGAAGTTTATTTATCAGTAGGATGAGAAGACTTTGGAAAACCAGCAAACCAGAAGTGAGCATGGGCAGTGGGGTGTCCGCAGCTTCTGGAAAGCTTAGTTCATAAGAGTTCTCTTTATTAGCACTGAGGAAGGACTCTGTTATTTTAGCATACTAGATCTTAAACCTATAGTGGGGCAGGGACAATCCATCAGTTCTAGGGTAGAAAAGAGTCCTTGTGCTCAGATTCCTAGAAGGATCTCTGAAAACAGTTGCACAAAACTCTTGAAGTGTGGAACAATGAATGCATCCTCCACTCTGGAAACAGAGCCCTATTTAACACAGAGTTAAAAGCTAATAGGTTAGGGAAATGAATGGACAACAGAAAAAGATTCTGATCAGAGAAAGGTACTATGGTGACAATGAAGATCAAAACATACTCAAAAGATGATAAAATCAAAGCTCCTACATCCAAAGTTTCAAAAAAAAAAATTTTGACCACAGGCCATGGAAGATTATAAATTTATTCTTCCTTAGTACCATGTTGGACTTGTAGGAGGTGCCTACTCAATGCTTGATTGTCTGAATGACTGAACTATAGAATTCTATGAATAGTCCAGATAGTCCAGCCTTCTCATTTTACAGATGAGGGAACCAAAGTCCAAAGCTCTGAAGAATGGCAGAGGCACAGGAATGGATAGTGTATTCATAAAACTGTCCAATCAGTAGGCATCAAGCACTATTTGAACACCCTCTTCAACTACATATGAAAAAAAATTCATGAGAGCTTAAATATGTCATCCATAATCTTAATTCATAGCATCTTGAACTGGAGATACCAATACCCAAATTTGAAGGGCCATTTCTTTGTGTTATACATTGATAAAGGAAGAGGAACTAGGAAAGCAGCTGAGTGATGTGAGATGAAAAAAAGGGAAAAAGGAGCTGTGAGTGAGTGATAGAATTTTAGGTAGTTTTAAGACAGTACAAACAGAAGCACAGGGAAGACAGATTTTTTCATTTGAATTGACCAATGAAAGAGGCAATGACAGAGTCAAGATTAGCACCAAGGTCTCTGTTCTGTGCTGCTTCTATTAGTAATGTTGAAGATATATTTATTATTATATAGCTGATGGGACAGTTCCAACTGCCCTTTTTTTTCTTCCACAAAGCATGTAGATATTTGTAAGAATATGAGTTCCAGTACATATCTGATAATAAGGGTGGCTAATGTTGTGCCACAATTTCCTTTTACTGTCCTGCTTCAGTTTCCTTAAGTGTCCTGCCTCAGTTTCCCTAATTGTCCTGCCTCAGTTTCCCTGAATCATTCTGCCTCAGTTCCTTGAATTATTCTGCCTCAATCCCTTTCCTGTTCATTAGGATTGAGATAATTAGGGTGTGGTGATCTGGCCACTCTGGCATTCCAAAAGATAAAACTCCAGATGTCCTATCTCAGATACTTAATTGGCAACCTCTATCTCTAAGTTCCAGACTTCATGTTTCTAACTATCCCCTTCACTCCCAGTTTATCAGAATTTAAGACCCTACCCCCAAACTGTCAGAACCAGATTCCCTTCTTGGAAATTCAGGAGCACCACAGTTTGGACTCCCTCCCCTGCCTTTGTCTACCCTGATCTTAGACCACATATATAAAAACCATTGGAATCTCACATTTGAGGCTGCTGCTGCTGCTGCTGAATGCTTTGAAACATCAGCCCTGGGACCAAAATGGATCCTTTGGTCCCAGAAAATCTCTCCTTCTCAGAAATCCAAATAAAACATTAAAAATTCTCTAATCTCTATCTTGCCTCAGTTTCTCTGGCATTCCACTAACAATTGTACCATTGCTAAAAGGGGAATTAGCTGGCCAGCCTCTTTTTAAGGGCATCAGAGTATACTACTATTTTTTTTTTTAAACCACTGATTACTTCTCATCTCCTTTGGAATGACAATGGAAACATCAACCTTGGAAACTACCAATAGAAACTACAATAGATCCTACAAAGCAAATGAGTTTAATATGTTTCAGAAATTGCATGGTTTTGAATGCTCTTATCCCTTAGATTCAAATCACTGAAGGTCAATTCTTCTATGGAATCTTGCATGAAAAGCTTAACTCACTTCAGGTTATTTTCCCTAGTCATGAAAGTGTCTGGAGGATCAGAATTTTCACACTGGTTTTTAGAGAATTATTTCTTGGGCAACAAGTGAGTTGGGTCAACTCAAACTTCATCTTGTACTAAGCAGGAAAGGAGCTTACTTGAGACTGAACTTCCATATCTCTTATTTTTGATATAACTTCTCATAGATTTAGATTGAAGCAAAACTTAGGAGTTTTCAGAAAAGAAAAGAAAGGAAATAATGCCTTGTAGAAATAACTCTAGAAAAAATCCTAGCTTAGTTAGATAATTTTTTTTTGGCTGCTTTCCACTAAGAAGAAAAAAAAAATCACCATTATTTAATGTGAAAATGGAATGGTTAATGACTTTACTAATCACTTTGTTTTGCTCATGCTCCCTTATTTTCCAGAAGAGGCTGGACTGACCTAGGAATAAGATAAAACTGAATATTCTTTGCTGAGCATATCAAAAGTTTCTTTCAATATTCATGAATCAGAAGTTCCTTTCCTTGCAGCCTTGGCATAATGAATCCAGAACTTCCCCTGCTTCACCAGATAATCAACTTATATTGATTTATATTAATTTTCAGTTCTGAAAATTGATCCAGCTCAGAGATGACCTGATAAGAACACTATGTGATTACCCCTTCTTCCTGTGATTTTTGTCATTATAATTCCTGCCATCTATGTCCAACCTGACCTCCCAGGTATACACATTGGCTTACTTACTTTATTCATGAATAAAGTCATGAATACAATCTAATTGTTTTGTCTTTCTTAGATTGAACTGTGAAAAAAAAAAGATCTACATTAATAACATGAAAAAAGAGTTTTAAAGATTCTTCTGTCTCTATATCTCTGTACCGGCCATCTCTCATGCTTGCAATACTTTCTTTTCTTATTTCTACCTTATATCCTTTTTTTTTGCTTTAAGATTGTAGACCAGACATTATCTTCTCTATGAAGACTTTCCTGATCCATGCCCCATGCTTAATCTGCTATTGCCCTCCCTTCCAAATTATTTTGCATTTAATTACTTTTTAATGTAGGTATGTATGTATGCATATGTATGTATTTACATCTATGCTGTTTATTTTTATATATACTTCTAGTCTTTCCCATTAAAATGTAAGATGCTTGTGAATAGGGATTGTTTTATTCTTTGTAGTTGTATTCTTAGTATTTAACACAAATACTGGACTACAAAAAGGTTCACTTGTTGATTAAGTGTTCACAAAGAAACTCATCTCAGCCTGAATGTGTTGTGGGGTATGAACTGAGTCTTTGGAGGCTGGAATAGGCAGTAAGAATTTAGCTGATAGAGAGGAAGAAGTGAAGGTATTCTAAGCAAGAGACTAAAATAAATAAAAGTCAAGGATAGTGACACTAGGAGCTATGAACTTAAGCTGCAAAGAGACAGATTTCTGGTTGATTTAAGAAAAAAATTAATTGGACTATTGTTCCTTTCCACAATAATGTTCTGGGTTCCTACTAAATGGCATCTAATTGGTATATTGGTTAGAGTACTGTCAGGAAAACTCAATTTTGTGAATTCAAATCGGGCCTCAGACACTTACTAGCTATGTGACCCCGAGCAAGTCACTTAACCCTATTTGCCTCAGTTTCCTCATCTGTAAAATGATCTGGAGATGGAAATGGAGAATCATCTTAATACCTTTACCAAGAAAACCCATGGATTCACAGAGTGTTGGACACAAATGAATGATTAAACAACTGCAATCTTACTGAACTTCCAGATAAAGGTGGAAATTCATTTGCCAGGAATATTGCAAAGGGGATTCTTGATGAGCTACATTTGAATTACATGATCTTTCAAACTCTAAGTTTTTGTGTTTCTGTGAATATGTGGGATAAAATGACATTATACATGTGATTTTATTGGTATATAGTATTTGTAGTAAAGAAACTCCCTCAATGAATGCAGATCATCACCTGTTCTGCAACTTTTAGTCTTAGAAAGCTACTTGGATTACTGAGATGTTGACTAGAATGTATCAGAAGTGATACTCAAACACAGGGCTTCGTGGGACATCTCTATACACTATGAATACTCTCTGTGTGAATATACATAGTTTTTACAAAAAGGAGACATATAATATTGCTACCAGATAGTTGGAAGTCTGGGCTGAATGGATTAGATGCAGTTCTGCTTGGAGGGGCTACACTTGACCTTCCTTTTAATTCTCAGGTTGCATGAAATAGAGGATGAATTCCTGCCCTGTGCTATCAGTCAGTGCCAGTTTGTTCTGCAGAACACACAGGATTGTACATGGACCAGATAAGAAACGAGAAATAATATTATTAAAGATTTCTGTCTAATGAGTTTTTCAGCAAATTTTCAACCCATCAAAATTCAGGTGTATTAGGTTGGTAGTTTGCAAGCCATTACATGAAAATAGCCAGGCTCTGGGGAATAGGGTTATCTCTATTTCTTTAGGCCCCTAGAACATTTTTTCTTCTCTCTCTCTTATTTTTTTTTTTTTTTTGGCAGAGCAGTAAATAGACAATTTACTTTATTTTGGTTCCTTGGATTGGGATCACAAAACCTCAGAGATCTTTTATCCCTAAACTAGCATCACTTTCACACCATACTTCTCAGGCCTATCAACTTCATCTCCAGTGAGGAAACCTTTGTTTATTTTCCTTGACTTCTTCCTCTTCTTCCTCCCTTCCTCCTCTCTGTCCTCATAGGGTATATAATACTCTTATCTTCAGATGCTCTTATTAGTATTATTATTTTGACCACTAAAGTCTCCCAAGATATCTTGGGTTTTTCCTGGCTAGATTTCTTTCTTAAGGACCATGTCTTAAACCCAAATCACTTTGATTCTCATTGATTGGACAATAATTGGTTCCAAGTCACATTCTAGATGGTCATTTTTTGAGTCCAGATTGATTCAGAGTGAACCCTAAGAGTCTTCCCTTCCCAGATCTATTTATTTATTTATTTATTTTTTGGACTAGGGCAAAGAGGTCTCCATGGCTACCTAGACTTAATGACTTAATCACTGAATGGGTGTGGTATCACTTCAAACTAAAATCTGTTAAAGAGGTTTAAAAAGGCCAAAGTCTCCCACTGCATTGAGATCTTCAGTCATCCAGGTCTCTATCTGGCCACTGGACCCAGATGACCCCAGAGGAGAAAATAAGACAGGTGACCTTGAAGCAGCCCTTCCTCACTTAAATGCAATTCACTTGCATGTCATATTATCACTTCCCTGATATCATGGTCCTCTTCAAAAAAGTCAAGCAACAGCAACCAGTGAGGAAGAACTTACTGCCTGCCAAGACAACTTGGTCAACCTTTGGATAGTTCTGATTCTTGGAAGGTTTTTCTTGCATCATGGATACGTTTGTTTCTATGCAACTCTTCCCATTGTTTCTAGTTCCCTTGGTTGTTTTTTTGGTACCATGATTTTGGGTGAATCATTTTTTCTTTCTTTCCAATTTTGAGGTAAAAAATGAATTTGTGTTTTTGTTTGCTGAGCACTGCAGGAAATTACCCATAGGAATAAAAATTAAAAAAAAAAAACTCATCAAAGAGGTTTCTAATGCTGTGTACAGAGTTCCAAGTTTCTTCAATTTGTTTTACAGGACAAGTAATGCTCCATTACAAGTCACATTAAAATAAAAGATGCTAGTAGAGAAAGTAAAGTAAGTAGAGTAAGCCAAAACTATGCCAAACAAAATACGCATCAAATGACTTCGTTGTTTGTAAAGTTTAAAAATTACATTTTTTTTCTTAATTCATTGAGAAGTCTAGGTGATTCAGTGATTAAAGTCTTAGACTTAGAGGCAGGAAGAATTCATTTTGAATTCTTGCCTCAAGTACTTACTTGTTGGACTGGGCAAGTCACTTAAATGCTTTCTGTCTCTTTTTGTTCTTCTTGAATTTGACTTTACAAGGTTGTTTCGAGAATCAAAAAAACAAATATGATAACATATGTGAAGTGTTTACAAATCAACCAGAGCTATATAAATATTAGTTGTGATTATTATTTTTAGTAGTAGTAGTAACAACAATAATAATTTGCTACTATCAGAAACGAAACTTGGTCAGACGTTTATGTAGAAATATTTAATGGGGCTTGAGAAAGCCTGTGTATCAGTTTGTTTTTATGAAACTAGACAGTCAGTCAATAAACATTTATTAAGCATTTACCATGTATTAAGCACTGGAAATTCTTTTCTTTCTTGTTCTTCATAGTCTATAATCTTAATATAGAATTTCAGTTTTTAGCTGCTTAGAAAAATATTGACATAATTGCATCCAGAAACACTAGGATGATTTTGCCTTTTTTTTTTCTTGGCAGATGAAAGATTGGTCCAAGGTGTCACAATGATAAAATATACAATCCATACAATTATTACTCCATTGGGTTACTTGGTTTTGGACTTCATAGCTTCCTTTTTTGACTTAAAAAATTTTCTTTGGCAGAATGCCAATAAGTAAGGTATTACTCCATGATTCACAACTTTCTAGACAGCCTGGGAGCTAGCAGTGAAGCTTGGCTGCATCAGTATAAGTCTATTTTTGGATGTTGGTTTTAGGATGAGTAAGCAGGCTGGGAAAGTCAACAATCATTCCTGAATCTGAGTTTATTCATCTGTCCCAGGGATGAAGTTTTCTATGGCCCCTTAGAAGTCAAGCAACAAGTACTTATTATTCACCTATTATATGCCAGATATTATGCTAAGCACAGAGAATACAAAAGAAAAAAATGAAATGTTCTTGTCATCAAAGTTCCTACATTTTAATGGAGAAGACAATGAATTCATTATCTGTTACATAACTTTTACAGTTACTTCAAGTAGTCATGACAGCCGTTGGCAAGGTAGAAAATGGCCCATTAAATCTCTAACTGAATTTCCTGAATTTCCTTTTGCCAGGGGAGAACCAAAGCAAGAAGGGTTTAGTTCAGTTGTTTCTACTGGGGAGAAGGATTTTGGTTGTGACAAATATTTTAAAGAATTCAGGTAAAAAAAGGACAATATGGTATAGTGTAAAGAATACTAGACTGGGTGCTATTTTAAGAATCCAGGTCAATGGATTCTTAAATATCTGCTCTACTATTTGCTAATTGTGTTGTTGAGGTTGGGAAAAGGACCCTAAAAGTTTTTTTTTTTTCCCTTGGCAGATGAAAGGTTGGTCCAAGGTGTCACAATGACAAAATATACAATCCATTCAATTATTACTCCCACAGTAATAATTCACAGACTGGTGTCTTAAAAGAATTTGTGGCTTGAACCCATTTCCTAGTCAAGGGGCAAAGTTTATTGTAATTGTAATGCCATTATAAGCAGTCTAAATTCCAAGAGAATTTAGCAAAGAAACAGAAGCAAGGAGACACATTTATCTAGTTCTTCATGTTATAGATATGTTAATTTTATGGCCCAGAAGTAGGACCAAGGAGTAGTCTCTGGAATTTGATTATCACTGACCAACAGATTATCTATCTAACAGTCAGCAAGGAACTGAGGAGTGGTCTATTCATAATCAGAAAGATTGTTATTCTTACACTGGGTGTGGGAGTTCACTGAGGCAGACTCCAAAGCCAGAAGATTTAGAATTATTGATATTGTTAGAACAGAAACCCCCTAAGGTCAGGGTACCTCAAAATCATTGCTGTCTCCCCTAGAAACTATATTACACCAGTGGGATCTTGAGTAAATCACTATCTGAGCCTTAGTTTCCTCACTTACACCAGTGGGATCTTGAGTAAATCACTATCTGAGCCTTAGTTTCCTCATCTACAAAACTTAGAAGTTGTCTGGGATTATCTCTAAAATTCCTTCCAGCCTTAATTTCCATGATTAGGTAAATTGTGATTTACTAATGATCCTGTAATGGGGACTTAGAGATAGAAGAAGGTCTACTACACTATATTTATTGTTTAGTTATTCAATTCTTTGTGATCCCATTTGGGATTTTCTTGACAAAAATACTGGAGTTATTCTCCTCTTTCTTTTCTAGTTCATTTTACAGAGGAGGAAATTAAGGCAAAGAGGGTTAAGGGTCACACAGCTAGTAACTGAGTCTGGGTTGAACTCAGGAAATGGAGTCTTCCTGACCCAGCACTCTATCCACTGCACCATCTCACTTTGATTCACTGTCAAATCACTGTAGGATGAATCATTGTCTGCAATGCTTTTAAAAATCCAATTTGTTCACTGATGTGAACCTAGCTAGATGCTAATAGAGCATTTCAATGCATATTTGTTAAATATTTACTGTGTGCCAACTTAATTGTGCTAGGTAAAAATATGATTGGGTTTTTTGCTATGTTTTTTTGGAGTAGTGACTCCCTAGAAAGGAAACTTAAGAATCAGAACAATATAGCTGTTTTGCAATTTATAGTTTTAGAGATACCTGATAGCACTGAGAGATTAAATGATTTGTCTGAGGTCATGCAGCCAGTATTTATGAGAGGCAAGACTTGAATTCATGTATTCCTGACTCCTAAATAGTTCTCTATCCACTCTCCCATGCTGACTCTCAAACATTAGAGCTGCAAAGACTGAAAGAACAAATAACCTTTGCCCTCAATGATTTTATAGTCTATGTGTACATACAACACACACATATATGTATATTACAACATGTGAATATATGTATAAAATTATATGGCAATCTGAGGAAGTATAAAACACAGATCAGGGACCTTTTTAAAAATATAAAAATATATGTCAGTTTGAGGAGGAATAAAACAGATCAGGAATTTTAAAAAAAATTAGTATTCTGTCTTTCCCCATTACACATAAATGAATTTTAACATTCATTTTTAAAATTAAATCTTGAATTCCAAATTTCTTCCCTTCTTTTCCCTTCCTAAGGTGGTAAACAATATAGATTATATATATATATATATATATATATATATATATATGCAATCATGTAAAACATTTTCATATGTCATGTTGTGAAAGAAAAAAAACAGAACAAAAGAAAAAAAAGAAAGTGAAAATACTATGCTTCCATATGCTTTCAACTCCCATCAATTCTTTTTCTGAATGTGGATAGCATTTCTATCATGAGTATTTTGTACTTTTCTTGGATCATTGTATTATTGAGAAGAGCTAAGTTAATCATAGTTGGTCATCCCACAATATTGCTATTACTGTGTACAATGCATATGATGTTCTTGTAATTCTGCTCATTTCACTTTGTATCATTTTATATGAGTCTTTCCAGGATTTTCTTAAATCAGCCTGTTCATGCTTTCTCATAGCAAAATCCATTACATTCATATACCAAAATTTGTTCAGCTATTTCCCAATTAATGACATCTCCTAAATTTCCAATTCTTTGCCTCCACAAAAAAAGTTGCTATAAATATTTTTGTGCAGGTAGGTCCTCAGCAAAAGCTTCCTTGAGGAAGTAACAATAACTGCCCTGTAATGCAAACCCTTATTATTTCACACCTGGATTATTGCAATAGCCTGCTGGAAGATGTACTGGCCTCAAGTCTCTCCCTACTTCACTTCATCCTCCTTAGCCACTAAAGTGATTTTCCTAAAGTGTAAGTCTCATCATGTCACCTTCCTATTCAATAAACTCTGGTGGTGGCTCCCTGTAGTCTCGAGGATCAAATATAAAATGCTTAATTTGGCATTCACAGCCCTTCATAATTTAGTGTCCTCCTACCTTTGTAGTTTTCTTAGATCTTACTGTTTATTACTTAATTTTCCATCTAGAGTCACTGGACTGCTAGTTGTATACAAAGATACTCTTATCTCTAGGTTCTGGGCATTTCCTCTGACTGTTTCTTATACCTCCCCCGCTCTGCCTATTGACCTCCCTGGTTTCCTTTAAGGAACAATTAAAATCTCTCTCTCTCTTTAATTCTATCGTATTTTATTTTTCCAAATATATGTAAAGATAATTTTCAACATTCATTTTAATAAAATTTTGTTTCTAAATTTTTCTCCTGGTGAAAATACTATGCTTTGATCTATATTCAGTCTTCATAATTCTTTCTCTGAATGTGATTGGTATTTTCCATCCCAACTCTATTGGAATTGCCTTGAATCACCACATTGTACAGAAGAGTCAAGTCCATCACAGCTGATATTCACATAATCTTATTGTTACTGCATCCAATGTTTTCCTAGTTCTGCTCATTTTGCTCAGCATCAGTTCATGTAAGTCTTTGTAGGCTTTTCTGAAATCAGTCTGCTCATCATTTCTTATAGAACAATAATATTCCATTACATTCATATAATATAACTTATTCAGTCATTTCCTAACTGATTTCTTAACTAATTCCCCCTCATTTAAAATCTTTCTTTCTACAAGAAGCCCTTCTCAATCCCCTTTATTTCTAGTGTTTTTCTTCTGTTAATCATTTTCTAATTATCTTGTATATGGCTTATTTTATATCTACTTGTTTGCATATTATTTTCCTTATTAGATTGCTCCTGAAGGCAGGCACTGTACTTTGCCTCATTTTTTTTATCCCCAGGACTTAGTACAGTATCTAGCATAGAGTATGTACTTAATAAATGCTTATTGATTAATTGAGTTTAAAATTGAAGGAAGAAAGGGATTTGGAGAGCTAGGGGGAATAGAAAAGCATGGGCACAGAGGGAGGAGACTAAATTTAGTGAAGAACCAATAATCCATTCCTGGTGGAATTAGAACATGTGAAGGGGAATAAATATTAAACAATTCTGCAAACGGATATTAGAATCAGATAGGAGAAGACTTTAAATGCAAGGATGAATGTATTTGAGATGTGGAGGAAAACGAGTCCCTGAAAACTTTTGACCAGAAGAGTCATGGTTATATCTGAATTTTGGCTGCTTTATGCAGAATGAATCAGAGAGGAAAGGACTGCAAAGAGAAAAAGAATTTGGGAGGATATTTAAATAGAGTAGGTGAGAGGTGATCATAGACTGAAGTAGGGTGGAGTCTATCTGGATAAAGAGAAGAGTATTGATATGAAATGTTTATAGAGAGAGAATCAACAGGACCTGGCAACTGAATGGAGATTGGACATGAAGAAGCAATGCTTATTGACTGGAAAGTTATTACTCTGATATCCACTGCTTGATAATCAGCTATTTAGATTTCTACTCCTACTCCTCCGGAGTTCTTGATACCTTTATAAGTTTTTTTTTTTGGAGGGAAATTGGATGGCATGAGGAATATGTATGGAATCTCTGATCTCAGCTATTGGCTTGAGCCTATATCTATTATGATCCCTCAATTTTAGAAGTCCAAATACCTCAGTTCCAATTGTCAATAAGCTTTTGCAAAGTATTATTTACTTCAAAGGTAAGAGAAAAAGTACAAATGTTTCTATAACACTTGGGTCATAATCCCTTCTCTGTCTCCTCAGTTTTTGTTCCAAAAGGAGAGGGTAATTAAATTTACAGTGTAGTTTCTTTACTGGATGGTATTATGTCTCACCAAGTTCCAAGTCCCAAGCTCTCCTAGGAAAGAGTCAAGGTACTCAGATTTTTCAGGGTTTCCCCTGCCTGGCAGGCAGCTATATTCAGGCTGGAAATCTGGCTCTAAGATCATCACAGGCCTGCATACTTAAGGTATGGGAGATGGATGATGATATAGCAGAAGGGACTAACCATGCTGGCTTTGAACCTCCACTTACCATATTTTTGGCTTTGTTTGCCATCCCAGAAGCCATGTTGGCAAATGCCTATACAGATTCAGCCTGAGTAACATAATGGCCTGTACTGCCCAAGATGCTTGGAAGCTTTGGAATGATGCCCACTTCAATTATTTGTTCTGTGGGGTTGCTATTTCTCCCTAGAAAGAAATTCCCTACCAGTGCAAGCAGCCTGCAGCTGGAAATTACAGATCATTAGTATTTGGGCCTCTGACAAGTCTCACTCTTTTTTTAAACAGAAGTAACCCCATCAAGAAAGCTATAGAAATTTCTCCTTTATCACCTGATCATCTTTCTTAGCTTTCCTTAGCTTCACATTAACCACAATCTACTATTATCTCATTTCTGTGTCATTTTTCCTTTTGTTCTTAAACCTGTTTTGTTAAGCAACTGTTGAATCAATAGATCTATTGATGGACTTAAGGAACCTATAGAGTGGGATTTAAATTTTAAGAGGCTATGAGTTGGGAGAGGAGAGTAGGGAGAATTTTCTGGCAGGGTCCAGATGGCCAAAATAATTTAACCCTCCAAATTATACAATTTCCCTGGTTACTTTGTGCTTTTTGGTACATTTAACTTGAACTTAGGATTGGTAGGGTGGTAAGTGAAGAAATAGTGGAAAAAGGAGTGCTCATTCAGGCCTACTGTGTGTGTTTGAGTATCTGTGATTGATGGCATATGATTTATTTTAGCAGGGCCTAAAAAATTCTTCCCTGCTGAGTATGTGGTAGTGCCAGGGGTCATGCAAGCCCTCTTCTTCCCCTAGATATTTTTGGAAGTGGCCCTGGGTAATTTTAATGTAATGGTTTACTGGAGACAGTGTCTGCTGGCAGACAGATATTTCTGATGCCCTCCTTACTTGACCTCTTGGAAGCTATGCAGAGGCCATGTCTAAAAAGATAATTTCTTTCTCCTTTCATTTTAATGGGGGAGGAGGGGAGAGCTAAAATATCATAAGAGCGGAGAATTGTGCAAGTGTACAGAGAACGATGATTAGGTGACTGCAGCAAAACAGAGAGAAAAGAAGAATGAGAAGAGATGAGAGCAGCCTCTGCAATAGAGGATGCTCAGAATTACTGATTCTGTGTCTTTGTTGCCCTGACTGCTGTTGTCCTGATGAGGGGAGAAATATTTGGAAGGAACTATAGCTGCCTGTATTTAGCAAGAAATAAAAATGGTTAAATTTCTACTTTTCTCTCTCTTATTATACTTTGGCTTTCATGTTGAGTCAATATATACCATTCTGCCCTTAAAAATATATCCATTCACTTTCTTTTTATTTTTGCTAAGTGTTTCTTATAGGCAAACTGATTTTTCTATAATGTTCTATGTATTTGTGTCTTTAAGGAATATAAAAATCTGCTTATCAGGGCAATGGTCATTTAAGGAACAGAGAAGAAAGGCAATTCTTTTTCCTGATTTGCTGAAATAATTAATGGGGGTTAAAGACGAACTAAAGCTATTTTATTGGTAAGTATTATTATAGCTTCCCCAAAGCAGCAAAATGACTAAATCAACTTGAACTCCCATGGGGAAAGCAAGGTAAATCATTAGTATTCTAGGGAAGAAAGTTTCTTAAGGAAATTTTTGTGGGGAGTAGTTACTTAGCTACAGTCCTGTTCCATTGCCATGGCAGGTTCAAGGAAACCTCTATTTCTTTGGGGATTTTGGGAGAGAGAGAGAGAGAGAGAGAGAGAGAGAGAGAGAGAGAGAGAGAGAGAAGGAAGGCAGGAGGGACAGAGGGAAGGGGGGAGGAGGTAGACTCCTCCTTGAAAGGAGGATTTGAAAAACAGTGGTTCTGTCCACATAAGAATGAGCGTTAGATAGAGAGACAAGCCAGCTCTTCCCTCTGGTCACTGATAGATAAATAACTCTATTTTGCTGCCTAGGGGGAATTAAAATGTACAGGGTCAGAAATTATGGGAGTCACAATGTAAGAGAAGATTTTAGAATCAGAGCTGCATTTCATATCTGTTACACAGACTGTAAGAGATGCTAGAGAAAGAATTTTTATCCCTTGAGAATAACCATTATTTGCTAGAGGCTGAAAATAAATTGAAGAAGAGAAGCTGCAGGATCTATAAGGGAAAGGAGCCTGTGGCAGAGATCTATACTGAGAGGAGCTGGAAATGAGTGCTACAGGGAAAGCAATGCTGCATAAGCATCCAGAGGAGTCATGAAAAAAAGAAGTGATGTGGATGAACAACTACAAGATCCCCCTTGATAGAACATTACAGGCCTTGTGGGAATAGTTGTTTATCAGTGCTTCTTGTTATTGTTTATGGTTTTTGACAAGTTTTGACTAGTTCTTTTAATTTATAGATAAACTTAAAAAAATTATTTTGAGCCTTGTGAATCTGTGTACTTGTAAGGGGAGTGGGTGACTATATCCCGTGCATGTAATTTTCAGCCTGATTACTGAAATTCCCCAATTCTGGTTAGAGGCAGCAAAATAGAGAAAAGAAAAGTTCCTTAATATATTGCCAGGTCTCTCATGTCATTGGAGAGCATCTGTTATAAGGGTTTTGTTAATTTTTATAAATATTTTGATTAATATTGGTTACAAATATCAATTATACCAAGACCACTGTGAAACCATTTAAGCTTTGGAAAACTTCTCATTCATGAGTGAATTTCTACCATGCCAGATGGCATTGAATGAATCAGTCTTTGGAAATGATTGCATTTCCCTTGGTAAGAGGCTCCTGTGAGTAATACCTTTAGGTAATTTTCACCAAAAAAAGTAAAAAATATTATAACTATGGCTATAAAGGAATATTTTCTGAATCTTATGACTGGATGAATCCACATTAGCTTTTTGGAGATTCCAGTCTCTTCTTGGACCTGGTCCATAGAGCCTGCTTTTTTGTTGAAGTGATTTTTCCTTTATAACCTCCTGAAGTAGGGGTTCTTAATCTTTTTTTTGTGTGTCACAGATCCTACCTTTGGCAATCTGGTATATGGATTCCCTTTAGAATAATTTTTTTAAATTAAAAAATAGTATTACAAGGAAAACTAATTGTATAGAAATATAGTTATCTATCTATTTAAAAAATTAGATCATGGCCCCATAGACTAAGACCCTTTGTTCTAAATTTTCATTAATTTTCAGTCTATGGTTTGAATCCCCAAGCCATCTTGATCTTCCTGGTCTGTGAACCCTGCTCGATTCTGTGAATTCAGAGATTGCTGAATCAAATCCTTACTTAACCTCTCTCTTTACTTCTACCGTTGCTTAAATATGAATGTTTGACTAGTACCTGCTTCTCCTTTTTCTTACCACATGTAAACTACCTTGTTTAAACAAAGACATTTATTTATAAGGAAAAAGTAAACACCAAGTTATAAATAATAAATCAGGCTAAAATAATTAGGTATATATAGGAAATAAATTTACCCAAATCCCATTTATGCTTTCTAAAGTAATGTTTAGAATATCTCAACCCTACTTTGGCCTGCATAATCTTTTCTAGTTCTGGAGTTCTATACAATGGTAAATGATTTGGGACCCTAAAAAATAGTTTTTTTTAAATCATAGAATATGGTATTTTAGAATCTATCTATTTGGGTGCTATGTATGGAGTTATTTACCTCATTTTATAGTCCTGAGCCAAGAACTAATTAGAAAATTTTTTGGTCCCTCTATTCCTACAAAATCAATTAGTTAACTTCTGCAAAAAGGATGGTGATGTGGGAGAGGGAGGGTTACAAAAGAATTATTATATACAAATTAAAGTTTTTCCCATCATTCAGAAAGCAGGATGATTTAACCCATCACTGAATTAATTTTTAAAATTTATAAAAGAAAGTTTATTTCATTACATAGATCACTTTTTTTCATGCTAGACACATTAGGGAATGTCTTTAGGGAAAAGAATAGGGAAGGATAAACAATGTGAAGAAAGGACAAGACTTGGAATCAGGTATACCTCAATGTTTTTTCTCAGCTGGAAGAAGAGATTGAAAGATCACGCAAGTAAACTGGACTACACTGGTAGAACTCCATGGAGAGGATAGAAGGCTTGGAGTACATAGCATGTTACCAGTTCCAGGAGCCAGATAATTGGAAGAGAATGGTGCTACTATCCCAAATTAAATATGATCGCCAATATTTGGAGACTTCTTTGAATCACTGTCCTACTTAAGGAATGCCTGACTACACAGAATTTGGTGTTGTATTGGGACTAGATGAAAGTGTCCTTTTTCTACTTTTATTCCTCTGCTTCACTTGCTGCCTATTGAACTAGCATCACTTGCCCTTAAAAACTTGTTTATCTACTTTTTTGTACCTTTTTAATGGAGTTTGTATTTTGATAAAGATAATGTAATTTTTTTATTGCCTTCTGAGAGTATTTGTTATAAAGGAATGAATCACCCTATGAGAAAGACAAAGGCAGGCCTCTAGAAGAATAACCCTCAACAACCACCTAAACAACCAATCTATATAAAATATTTCCCTCCCTTTCTCCACAAGACTCCTAAATTTCATTCCTAATTCTACCTATAATTCATTTACCATTTGATAAATGATTATATTCCTTTGGTCATATAATTTACCAAATGACCAAGGTCTAAACTGATGTTGCTTGGATTAGATAGTCTCTGAGGTCTTTTCCAACTTTGAGACTTGGAAAAGTTACTTATTTTTATCTATGTTTTGACTTTCCCATCAATATATCTATTGATTAAGTCCTTTGTAAAATGGAAATAATTCTAACTTACCTCACAGGAGTTCTGGGCAGATTAACTAATTAATGATTATGAAGTGGTATAAAGAATTACAACTAGTAATAATCAATGGGGCAATGGTAAAAGTCATTTAGCTACACGAGAAACCTATTAAACCACTTGAATGGACTTGATCGAAGGAATCAGTCGATAAATTACAAGGTTGCTGAAACCAAGTCTTAATATATTCAGCAAAGCCTTCCCTATGGAGCACTGAATTTAAAGTAATGCATCATGGTTTGCCCAATAACATATGACGTGCCCATAATTTGAGAATCAGTGGGGAGAAAAGAAGAAAGAACCATCAAGTTTCTCCTTAGATAAGGAAAAACACAGACAAAGATGCCCTCCTTTAAGGAACAACAATTCTTTATGGCTGTTCCTAAAGGATTCTTTTGGAATCTAGTTGGCTTGATAGCTATATATTTTCATTTTTCATCTTTTCCTCCTTATTTGGCCCCAGGGCATAGATCAATTACCAATGGGTGAAAGTTGCAGAGAGGCTTGATGTCAAGGAAAATTTCCTAGCCATAAGAGCCATGCAAAAGTGCAATGGGCTGCTTTGGGAAGTAGAATGTTCTCTGTATTTGGGAATCCAGATTAAAATGTAATATAGCATAATTAACAAAGGTACTATACAATACAATATAGATAACGTTAATTTGCCAGAAGAGATCTCTTTCTACTTGAGTTTGATAGACCTGTAGAAGAAATTCTTTTTAGGATGTGAGTTGAAATAAATGTTCTCTGAGATTCCTTCTATTTCTGAAACTTTGTGACACTGTTTCATCTCACAATCTATACTGGGGACAATCTATAGTGCTCTTGCTAAAGATGGCTTGTGTGCTGAGTTTTGCTTTCATTCTCTGCCTTGCCTCCTGGCAACACTGATAATAATAATAGTAATGATAACTGGTATTTACATAATACATTACAGATATTTGAGTCCCACCATAATGGCTGGGAGGTACACAGTACAAGTATTATTATACCATTTCTCAGGTGAGGAAGGTAAGACCTAGAGAGGTTACCAATGGTTACACAGCTGTTTCGTATCAAAAGTAAAATATGACTGCAGGATTTCCTTGTTCCAGATGTAGTACTCTATCCACTATACCACACTGCTTTTCTTGTTGTGATGCTTGTTACATTGGATCCACCCATAACCCCTCATTAAGAGTATACCAAACAGCAGGCACTCTACTTGTGAAAGCCCTATGATTTGACACCTCTGGTCTACAATACACCTGATGAATGTTCATCTAGCTTTTACTTGAAGATTTCCAAATATGGAGAACATTCTACCTCCCAAAGCAACCCATTTCATTTTTGGATGGCTCTTATGCCTGGGAAATTTTTCCTATCACAAGCCTCTCTGCAACTATCACCCACTGATAATTGATCTATACCTTGGAGCCAGATAAGGAGGGAAAGATGGAAAATGAAAATATATGTATCAAGCCAATTAGATTCCAAAAGGATCCTCTAGGAACAGCCACGAAGAATTATTGTTCCTCAGAGGAGGGCATTTTTGTTTATTTCCCTGCCTTAAACTCACCTTTTTATTGAAAAGCATTGTAGTATAGTAGGGGGAAAAAAGCTGTCTTAGAGATTAAAAGTCATAAATTTTGGTTTTAAGTTAACAACTAACTAGTTCCATGTCCTTGGAAAAGTCACAACTTCTCTGGTCCTCAGTTTCCTTATATACAAAATGGATATAATACCAATCGTCCTGACTACTACAGTTGCTGAGTCTCTTAGATGAGGTAGTGATAGGTTGAAAGAGTATGATAACCTCAAAGTGCCATGCAATGGAACATAATATCAATATTGCAATAGTGTCTTCCTTTTGCAAGTAATTGTGAGCTTTTGTTTATTTTTTTCAACACACGGCCATCCAGTGTTGGGTCCAGTGAATAGAGGGTTATTTTTTGAGCCCAAAAGACTTGGATTCATGTCCTAGTGCTAACACTTTTGAACTGTGTGATCATAGGAAAGCAAGTCTTCCAGCCTCCTTTCTAAGATTAAGTAACAAATGAGCTGAAAATTAGTTTTGTTTTTGGAAGTAGATCCCATGCTGATGAAATCAAAGATTACATACAAACATATAGCTATCTCCAGTCTGTTTTCTTTAATTTTCTCTTCCTCCTTCCCCCCCTAGTCATATCCTTTGAATCTATGAGTTTAAATGGTATCTTCTACCCCCAAGAACCTACATAAAAGTCTTGGTGAATTCCAGACTGGGAACCCTAAGATCATATTTTATGGGTATAATGTGCTTGTGAGAAAAATGTTTCATTTTTTCTGAATACTATGTAAATATAAAAAGCAGTCAGCACCCCTGTCTGCCAGTAACTAGTGAGTGAATCTACAAGCTCTACTGATGTGGATAATTATAAGCCTCCAGCATCAATGATGAGAAAGTAAACCATAAACACATACATCCCTCAGAACTCCTTTGAGATTTTTTATTTTTACCTACAACACTTACGCATTTTCTCATTCAGAAATGCATCATTTCCCTCACCTTGACAAATGTAAACTCATCTCATCTATTTTCATTGGGATTTTAGGAGACTCAAGCCTCCAGGTTTCCTGCCTGTTTCTCCCAAGAATGATTTTTGCATTAGGTGGGCTGTACTATTGGAGTGAAAGGTGCATCTCTACAGAAACAGATGTTAGTATCCCCTGTGGCCTAGTGTACTTTCTGTCTCTGAGTAATATTCTTTTAGAATTTGCATTTATGTAATTCCTTAGGGAAGAGTAGAGAGTGACAGGAGACTCCAAGAGTGAAAGGAAATAATGACAGTGGTGAGGAATTGAAGGAGGAGGAGGTTTAGAATCTTTAATTAATGGCTTCAGAGTAGGGGGGGGGAATCTTACAGCTCAGACAAGCTGTTTGAACTTAAGCAGGGTTAATTGTTTTCCACACCACCTCCACAATAGTTTTCATCCAGGGAGATGGTGGTGAGTCTTAATTAGCCAAGTTTACCTAATCTCCTAGACAAGTTACATATGGAATATTATAGAGATATTCTGGGTACCTCTGCAATATCTGAGAAATATACATCCCCACTGAAGTGTGTGTGTGTGTGAGAGAGAGAGAGACAGAGAGAGAGAGAGAGAGAGAGAGAGAGAGAGAGAGAGAGAGAGAGAGAGAGAGAGAAAGAGGCAAACACAAAGAAAGGCAGTCTTCAGTTGAGCCTCCAAAATTTTCCTTAAGCTTTCACACATTTATATATGGAGAGTGTCTTTGTGCCATACATTGTAAATGATTAAGACAGGTTTGAATAGAGACAATCAATCTTCACCTGGCTTCTGTTTGGGAGTGGGCATAGGAAGTAGCATGAATTCTAGTTCTAGTAGCATGATTCCAGTAGTATGAATAAATCTAGTATGAAAGAATTCAAATGTTTTTTTTTTCCCTCAGGTTCAATGTGTAGAGCCATAAGATGGGAATTTGTATCCAGGAGGATAAAGATTCTGGGCTAGTGTTAAGAAGATCTACTGAACTCAGTATCTTGTGAAATTTGGAAAAATAATATCTATGGAACCCAGAATCAGTTTGTTAACGAGCAAACTTCTAAGAAGTCATGCTAACAGGTGGGGATTAAAAGAAGGTCCCAAGAACGGAGGAGACGTGCAAATAATGAAGAACATATCAACTTTGCAGGGTGTAAACAGGTAAGTAGAGGGTAATATCAAAGAAAAGTCATGGAGAAGGGGAGGGGACATGAAAGGAAAGGTCTTTTTCAGAAGGGAAGACTTAATCTCAAGTTTTGAAGGGAAGTCAAGAGGGGCCAGGAGGCAGAGATGAGAAAGGAAAGGTATTCCAGGTGCATGAAACAGCCAGCAAAAAGGTCCGGAGATGACAGTTTTTCTATTGAGAAGGAGGAGCAGTGAGCAGTCTATTGTCAAGTGAAGAATCTCCTCACAAATCTCCTCAGTTTTTGATAGTACCTTCTCAGTTCCTTTGGAGCTTGGAGAAGATCAACAAACTTCTCCTCCTCAAGCCTCCCTTTTCAGAAGTTCAGAACTTTCCAGGTAACTCTTCATTCCCCACCAGTTGCCCTGCTTGGTTTGGACTCCATAAACATCATGCTCCCTAGGCTGGCATATCCTTGGCACTGCCACCCCTTCAGTTTGTAAGCTATTTGAGGGTTTTTATTTTTATCCATAGCACTAAGTATTATCTAGCACATAGTAGGTGCTTAATAAAAAATTAATTCACAATTAAATAATTAATTAATATAATTATATATTATTATACAGATCATAATTAATATAATTAATTAATTAATAAAAATTAATTTAATAAAAAATCATCAGCCTCACTCTCTCTTCCAGAGTCTTCAAAAATGGTCCAGGGATGACTTAGGCATCTTTGAGGTATGATCAAGCAAACTCTAAGAGCTCCACAGTGCCTGCTTCAGCTATCTTCATGGTTGTTGGAACAAATTGTCCTCATTCACCCATTCTGCAGGGGAAGTCTTCACAAGTCTGGGGTATGCATCCCCCTAACTCAAAAGGAGGCTCGAATCCTGTCAGTAACCCTCAGTATGGTTTAGCCCTCTGCCAGGGTGATTTTGCTGTGATGTGGTACACATACTGTAGCTTCTTGGAGCCACAGGTGAAAGCTGGATGAAGGTGGTCACCAAAGGTGGATGAGCATCCCCGAAAAGGCTCAGCGAGCCATCACTCTGGAGATGGTAGGCCTTCTGGAACATCCCCCACACCTTCCACATGAGGTAAATGAGACTGAGAGGATCAATGATTTGCCTAAGGTCACAGTCCTAGTTAGAAATGGAGCTTCTTTGCCGAAAAAACTATAGGTGTGAAACATTATGAATATCATACTTGGCTAATGTGATGGATAGTTTTGCTGCATTGCTTTTTCTCCCTTTCTTAGGATAACTCTAAGGGTCAGAGGGGAGAAGGATGTATTGTCAACAAGACAAGACATGACATATTTATTGAGTAGAGTAAAATTGCTCATTTAATAGTTGATTCTAGTCTATAATTGACCCTATTTTCCATGTTTTCAAGCCCCATTTCTCAGTTCTGGAGTTAAGTTTGAGAATGCAATTGTCCCTATGAATAAGTCATAGGTGTGATTGGAAGGGAATGTTGCTATTAGTTAGCAGTTAGCACTTGGGACATCTGTTTGTTTATAAGCCCCAACTAGCTTAACCTGGTGCCATCCATTCAAAAGACAAGTTGATTGTCCTTACCTGTCCTTGTGCAATGAGGGGAGGTTTGATCTCTCCCAAGGGGACAACTAAACTGATGATTCTTGTCCCCTAACAAAGATTCCAAGAAGCAGATGAGTCCCATAAAACATTTAACATTCTTTAATTGTCAGAGAGGGACATCATTAACTATACCTGAATACCAACCCACTTTTCCCAGTGTAGCCAATTGTAAAGTTCCCCAACTAACCAGATCCTTTCCTTTCCTGTGTGTCCATAAAGAGGGCTCCCCCTTCTCACTGGGGTCACTGATTTACCGAGCTGCTTTGTTAATAGTTCTACACAACATCATTAATAAACCGAGTATGCTTGGATTATGTACCTCAGTTTATTTTTATTGCATTTACTCACTGTATTATTAAATGCATTACAGACATTGTTCTGAGTACTAGGAATGCAGGAAGAAAAAATAATTCCCCACTCTGTAATAACTTATATTCTAATGTGAGAAGACAACACATAAAAGTAAGCAAATGGGGAGGAAGGAACTAAACAAGCATTGATTAAGTGACTATGGTACCAAGCACCGTGCTCAGCACTTTACAAATATCTATCTGATCTTACAGTAATCTTTTGAAGTAAATACTACTACCATCACCATTTTATAGATAAGGAAACTGAGGCGGATTTATCTATTTTAAGTGACTTATCTAGGCTCTCACAGGCCACAATTATCTGAAGTTTTCTTGACTCCAGGTCTCTATCCATAGTGGGGAGTAGATGCCTCAGGAATAGGTGAGAAAGTAAGAAGTGCAACCTGAAGAAGAAGAATGACTGATGGTAAAGGCTGAGCCTCCTCAAAATGGAGGATTCTGGGAGGAATCAGACAATGAGGAAGGGACCTCAGGGGCAATAGGTACTTCCAACATGAAACATAGTCCAGGGGTGGAATGAGCTTCCAGAGTGAAGAGGTTTCTATGATGTGGCAGAGAAAACACTGTGGAAATGAGCCAGAAGAGCAGTCTAGAGAGGAAGAAGATAACATAATAGGTTTAGGAATCCTTCTGAAATTGGAGATTCTGAGAAGAACAAGCTAATCAGAGGGAGAGACCTTGAGGGGCCATTGATGTAAATAAAAAAAAGGAAAAAAAATAAAAAAAATTCATCACCTTCTGCAACCACCTGGTGTTGTTTTCCTTGGAACATGGCAAGGTTGTTCCTGAGGCAACACAGGCAGTTACTAGTCCCTCAGGTAGGTAGAACACATCAGAGCTCGTGAATTCTGCTGTCACAGCCTTCAGGAGTCCAGGGTCACAGCATCATCCTCAGAAAAGGCATCAGAGGAGGATGTTAGTGAGACATCTCTTCAGATACTCAAGGGAGGGATGTTTACTATGCTGGACCTGTAAAATCACAATCTTAGTTAAGAGAGAGAACCAAAACACTTGAAATGATGTTCCAGTTCTCCTGATCTACAGAGACTAGATTAGGCTCTGGGTTTTTCTTTTATTATGAGATGAATGCCACAAATCCCTGTAGCCATTTTGCTGCAGGAAATTTGGGCAGCATTTATCTCCTGCCAACCACTGGTTCTTAGAATTTTACTCATAACAGAGTGGGGTCAACTTTGCTAGGGTTACTACCCTAGGCCTTGTGCTTTGGTAAGAGAGGAGCTTATGGTAAAGAAAGCTTTAGGCTGAGGATGCAAATTAGTACCTAATCTCACCTCTGCAGGGGCCATCTTTGAGAAGGGGGATCATAGGATTTAGGGCTGGAAGGGATTGTAGAGATGATCTGTTCCAACCTTTTCCTTTTAAAGATAATAATTACAACTGGCATTCATACGGTGCTTTAACATTTTCAAAATACTTTACATATATTATCCCATTTGAGTCTCTGAACAGCCCTGTGAGGTCATTATAGTACATGTAGCATGGGTAGACAGGCCAATAATGAGGAGGAGGGACAGTCTTTGAAATATGTGCCATTATTCTCTGCCTGTTTCCAATCCAACTCTAGGGAAATTTTGGGGAGGTGATTTCTGGTCATGAGTAGCAGAGGAGTTTATACCATGTGGTGACAAGATTGTTTAAGCTGACTGTTTGGGGGAAAAGATTGATGACTCAAGAGTAATTGAGCCAGAACTGAGTGATGGGGGCTCAAGGATACAATACTAGAAACTCCAGCTCTTTAAGGTTGTCCATACAATCTTGAGGGGATTAGAAATCAGTAGTCCTCTGGGTACCCACCTGCTATACAAATGCCATTTGGTGGAGTGATTCTGGGTGTGCGTGCTACATATAGTTATTATCATCCCTATTTAGTTGAAGAAACAGAAGCTCAGAGAAGGTTAAGTGATTTACTTTACTTAACAGCTAGTAAATATGAAAATTGGTAAGAACCCAGGCTTTTCTGACTCAGTCTAGTACTTTATCCATTCACTTTCCTAAGAAGCACATTCTTCATAGTCTTATGTTCTTCCATCATTCCTTTGTCCCTAACTTGTCTGCACACTCTTATATTTCCCTAATTTCCTTTTCCCCTCCTCCTAACTTCCATCTTGCATCTAATTATTAGGAGTCTACCAGTACTTTCTTCTGAAGATAAGTCACATAAGAGAGGATAGGAATTTGTAGTCCTTTTTATTGCATATGGGAGGGTTACATTTAATGTGGGAGCCCTTTTAATACACCTGTATTTATCCCTTAGATATTATTTCATTTCTGCATCATGCTCCCTTTCAAAGAGCTCATTGCACCATACAAATCACTTATATAATACACGAAGAATGTTTCTTAAATGACCTATACTTGTCAACGGGGAGGATGGGAGTAAGAAGTGGAAGTTATTCAGTGCCACTAAACAATTATGATTTCAAATGCTTGGAGAAGAGGGGAGGGGAAATGCTGTTACAGATACCTAGTCCCATTTCCCAGGAACAAGCTTTCTCACTAGTCCAATCTTTCAACTCAGGCAGCCTAATTTTTTTGACTGACTTGGTTTCTCCAGTTATTTCTTAGTGTTTCTTTTGTCATGGACCCCAAGTCCATTCAGCAGATGAAGACTACAATAGTTCCTGTTCCATAGTGTGGGCCATCTCCAGTCATCCTGATCTTTTTCTTGCTAGAGAACCCAGATGGCCCTAGAGGGGAAAGTAAGGTAGGTGACCTCGAACAGCCCTCCCTGATTTAAATCCAATTCACTTGCATGTCATGCATCTCTCTTTGGTATCATGGTCTTTTTAGAGAATGAAGGACAAACAGCAAACAACAATAACAGCAAGGTCAGTGTAAGAGAACCAGGAACATTAAAATTTTATATCATAGGATGTAAAGCTGGACAGAATTACAATAGCTAGCATTTACATAGCATTTTAAAGTTGCAAATACATTTTACATATGTTATTTTTGTGGCTCATCTACAACTTTGTGAGGTGAGTGCTATATTCCTCATTTTATAGATGAAGAAACTAAAATTGAGAAAGGATAAGTGACTTGCTGGGTCACATGATTGGATTTGAATTCAGAGCTTCCTGAGTCTAGGTATATGTAAAACTTCTCCCTGCTCTACTTTAAAACTAGAGATCATCTTTGTTGTTTAGTTGGGTCCAGCTCTTCATGATACCATTTGGGGATTTCTTGGCAGAAATACTGGAATAGTTCCCAGTTTCCTTCACTTCATTTTATAGATGAAGAAAATTAAGTTTAAGTGACAAGGTCACACAACTAGATTTGAACTCAGGAAGTTAAGTCTTTCTGATTATAGATTCAGTATTCCACCCACTGTGAGACCTAGCAGCCCTTCATGGACGCTGCTTCTTTGTCTCTAAAACCAGGGCATTTCCCCCATACTCTGCTGCCTTCCAAGTATAGGGTGATGGAAGAATGGCTTTCATGATGACCCTTAATCTCCATGCATGCTTTTTCTTGGGCATTTTGTGGACACAACACAACACACACAGAGAACAAGTAGAGGCAATAAAGTCATGAAATGAGAGACAAGGGCAGAGAACAGCAGTCCTTGAGTACTTACTGCACAATCCTACCAACTTGCAACGCTGATTTAAACAAATCAATTAACCTTTCATTGCTCCATTCCCTCACCTGCTAAGTGGAAGGAATGATACTGACCCAACTCACCAGGGTGCCAGGAGATTAACCTATATCTTCAAAGGGGCTCATCATCATTAGAGTGCTGTGTAAATGCTAAGTGTTGTTATTTTTACTCGAAGCCAATGACTATGCATGAGCTTTTCCTCCCTTCTCCTCATCCCCCCTTCCTCCCTCTACCCCTTTATTGATTCTACTGAAATGCTGGGGTTGGCGGTGGGGAGAAGGGGGGGAGCTTCTGGAATCTGTAGAAATGAAATCTCTTGGGACTCATCACTATAAGGTTAAGTAAATGTTCTCTGCAAATAGCACGGGTTTGGTGCAATGTGAACACATATCAGCATCGTGGGTTGTGTGTTTGAATGTGTGAATGTGTTTCTTTTATTAAACATTTAAAGAGCAGAAAATGGCATTTGGGATGTAATCAGACTGGATCTTCATGTTCATTTTCTTAGGAAGCATTATTCCATGGAATTTTTTTTTTTTGGGGGGGAGGGGATACTTAACCCAACAACCATAAAGGAGACAGTTTGGTGTGGTGGGATATGTAATGGATTTGGGGGGGGTCAGAAAACTGAATTTGAATCCCTGCTTTGCAGCTTATTAGCTGTGTGACCTTGGACATGTCACCTCTTAGTCCTCAAATTCCTGTTGGTAGGGCTTGTATTCCAAGCTTCAGCTCCAAGCCTATGATCCTATATATTTAATGAATTCTGTGTGAAGTAAAGGGTTTGAATCAAGGGAAAACCATTCCTAAGAATAGAAGCTAGAGTCACACAGTCCCTTATCCCATCCTGGGATCCTCAAGGGACCTAACCATACAGCTAGTTCCTCAAGAACTGTCCCTTTTTAATCTATAGGGTTCTCCTCAGGGCAAATGCCTCTTTGCTGTTTTGAGAAAGGAGAACTTTAGAGGATAGATAGGTATGATGGAAAGAAGATTGGGTTTGTTTTAAGACTTTGTTCTACAATAATTATTACAGTTAATATTTATATATCACTTTATGTAATGGACTGAAGCTCGAGTTGATGCACTGAGGTCCCAAGCACATGAGGCTAAATAGTAATTGGACCATACTCTATTAATATATATGCTTGGAGAAAGAATGGCCCCACCTACTCTTTGTGCAAGTCCTGATGTGTTGTATAGGAAATGACGATTTTGGTGGGTGGGGGCAGAGGGGCAGGAAGAGAGGCAGGGAGAGAAGGCTGGCTGGCTTCTGGTCTGGCTGGTTCTTGACTCAGCTGCACACATTGCTAACGCAAATTCCCCTTTACCTCTGATTCCCCCTTTACCTCCGATCCTTCTTCACTTCTACTGAGAATAAAGATTGAAGATTTTCCCTTAACCTGAATTCCTGACTCCGGCTGATTTTAAAATATGTGGTCATCCCAACTTTAAAATTTTCAATGTGTTTTATATTACATTTATTATCTTTAAATTCTCATAACTACTCTATCAAGGAAGTGCTATTATTCCCATTTGATAATTGAGGAAACTGAGGCTGATAGAATATGAAGTGACTTGGCCAAAGTCACAAAACTAATATGTGTCTGGGGCAAAATTTGGACTCACTTTTTTTTTTTTTTGCTAGTTGTAAAACATTTCATGTCACTTAACTCTTTGAAGTTCATTTTCCACAACTGTAAAATGGGGCAAGAATAACTTGCTTGGTTGTGTTGAAGAAGACAAAATGAGATAATGGTTGTGAAAACATCCCTGTAATCCTTAAAGTATTGGGAATGAAAGATATTATTATTATTATTAGTCACTTTAAAAATTGACTGGGTGAGACTTGATGGCTTGTAAATCTAAAAGATGTCATCAAACAAATGAATAATGGGAAGAGATATCATCTGGCAATGGCAGAGATAAGAGATAGATTGACCAGAGGGTTCTATTTGTAACCTTGCAGTATCAGGGGAAAGTTACTAAGGCCCCTACCTACCATGTGGAGTACATGTCCATGTGGCCATCTTGGCAGGAGGATAGGTACAAGAGTCTCTCTGTTATACAGATATAGATGGGTTGTGATATGTATTATGGGAGACAAATCCAAAGTCAAGGAAATCACAAACATATTTGAAGAGAGTCAGATGTTCTGGGGAAAGTAATTATCCTAATCTCCTTGCAGTAAAAAGAAATAAAAGGCTTTACAATAATTAGAAGAAATGGTAGAGATGATTGATATTTACTCAATCAAATCACTCTACCTTTATTTAAAGTAAATGACAAGATAATCTATCTATGGGCTCTAGACTAACTGAGAAAAGTCCTTCAAACTATAATTCTGCACAAGAGTCACACTTGTATAGGCTGAGATAATTTGGCCGTATCCCAAAAGCTATCTATAAATTATTAAGCTAGATAAATGAAATCTTTTTCCAGAAATTAGAACCCACATGGCTTTTCCAATTAAATTCTTGCAAAAAAATTTTTTTATGGGGGTAAGGTCTTTAGCCTTTGACTGGTCTCCCCCATTTTGGTTGGAGAAAGACTTTTGAACTTCAAAGAGTTGGAAGGATTTGGAACTTCATCTAGCATTGTTTCCCCAGAAGTATGAAAACAATGTATCAGGAGCAAAGGACAGACTGTATCCAGATTCACCATGCTTAAGGAGAACTTTTTGAGCATCTCACAAATGAGAGGATGGAATTTCCAACAATTAAGAAGTGTGAGTCACCTTTTTGCCCCCTTGTCCTCTATGTTTAAGCTTGCTTTCCTCTGGACTCCTTACATTCCTGTGAGAGAATGTATCACAAACTTCCGGGGGAGATGTTTTATACTAATTGTCTTTACTGTAACACCTTCACAAAAGCTACTTAAGGCTGGCTAATTATGAGAACATTAGAGAATCATCCTTGACTCCTCAGGGTTCCTGAAACCCTAAAGGAGAGATGTAGCCAACCCCTGGGGATCTGCTTTATTAGCAAGAGGTAGAATAAATACCTTTAGAGTTTAAGTGGACTACATTGAAAAGCACATATCCTCTCTCCTGCTGTCTATATTTCTTTTCAAAGAAAAGTGGTTAACCACCTCTTGCACTCAACCAATATGGTCTAAAGCAAACAGTGAAATAATATGAATTAGGGCAGCCCATTAGTCCAAAGTGTGAGAGAAATGAAGGTGATATGAATAAGACATGGGACAATAAAGAAGTATAAATATCCTATATTTATACTGACTTCATTAGATGTATGATCTCATCAATGTGGGTACTCTCTCCTTCCATGCAGATTACAAACCATGCATTCGTTTTTCATCCTATGTGATTTTTGTCCATGTCTTCTCATGAATCTTCCATAAAGGCTCTACTCAGTATGCTAGAGATCTTCCTCTTAGCTGAATTATAACCAAGAATTTTTGTCTAAACCAGGCAAACCCCACAAATCCCACTGTAGCCACAACCCCACATATTTGTTGTTCCCAAGGAAGCTCCCATAGTGAGAAGAAAAGAAACTATGTTTGGTAGTTTGCTATTTTAACTAATTATTCTTTATAACTATGTGCTAAGTTCAATTGTTTATATACTGCTTAGGAAGTATAAAGCTTGAACCTTGAAGAAAACTTTTTTTATTGCCCTAACCTAGTAACAATTTTGCCTTCAATTCTCTTTTTTACTATTTTATTAAGACTCTCTACCTTTTGCTCTACATTGTCAATTTTCTTATTTATCTTTAAAATTTCTTCATTACTTATTAATAGCCTCATTTAATTCTCTTAGTAACCTTCTCAGCTTTTCTTTTTGTATTTTTCTTTTTGTATTTATATTCTCATTTGGTGGAGATGGAAGAGAAGTTACTTTTCTCCCCCAGCATTATCCCTTCTTTTTAAGATTTCTCCTTGTTTTCTTTTGCTCCATAATATTTTCTTTTCATTATGTAAGGAACACTTTTTGTATTACTTATTTCTATAGTTTCTCTGCTAGCTTTTCTATAAAAGTTTTCTTGTTAGGATTTTTCTTTCTTTCTTTTTGTAACTTTAAAAAATAATTTGGTATATTTCTTGTTTGACTATGGGGACCTAAGTTTAGTTGTTACTACTTCTGATTCTACTACCATCTTATATTATTTTTATATAGTATTTTGCCTGCTCTCCCCTCCAGTACACTGTGAGCTCCTTGAGAGTGGGGATCATTTTTTGCCTTTCTTTGTATTTCTAGTACTTAGTTCAGTGCTTGATAGATAGCAGGTTTTTAATAAAAATTTGTTGACTTTATTTGAACCCAGGTAGTCATGAGTTCTTTTCACTACTAAACGCTACTTCTCTAGATACAGATAATAATGACTTTGTGTGAGGGAGAAAAGACATGGGACTTGCTAAAGACATGTGACTTCTAAGATCCCTTCTAATTATAAATCCTATAAATTTAATCATGTGACTTTTTTATTCTTTTAATTGTTGCTTAAATTCACCTTCACAGAGTATAGAATATGTGAGTGGGTTGAAAGTAAGGTATTGTTGTATTCCACAAACAATTGATGAATGTTTTGAAAATTGTTATGGAGGGGAGAGATCTTGAATATTTTTTTCAGTGAAGGAAAAGAATAGATTGAAGGGAGGAGAATATTTACCCATGTAAAACTCCCCAACTGTGATAACTTGGCTTCCATGAAGATATATTAGATGAGGGGTAAAGAAAGAAATTTATTCTCAGATCAAAAGCAACCATCTAATAGAGGTTAACATTAATCTAATCCCAAATCAGATTCAGTAGGAGGTGGGAAAGACATGAACTGGGAGTAGAAGAGTTAGAATGTGTGGGTAAAGGCTTGTGTTGTAGCTAGACAGTGTTCTACCAGCAACAAGTACCCCAAACTTGCAAGAAATGTGCTCTTATTGAGATGGGTGGTGATGTCAAGCCACATGGTGGAGAAAAACTTAGACTCCAGGACTCTGCTGGAGAATTCTCCTTATGCGGTAGCTATGGAGGAGAGGAACAGACCAGTGTAAGGAGAGGAAGGGAATAAGCATTTATATAGCCCCTATTGTGTGCCAGGCACTGTGTCAAATGTCTTTATGAATATTATTTTATTTGAATTTCAAAACCGGCCTATGAAGTATTGTTGTTCAGTCACTGCAGTCATATCCAGCCCCATTTGGGGTTTTCTTGATAAAGATACTAGAGTGGTTTGCTGTTTTCTCCAACTCATTTGACAGATGAGGAACTAAGATAAAGAATTGACTTGCCCAGACTAGTAATTGTCTGAGGCCAGATTTGACCTCAGGAAAATGATTATTCCTGACTTCAGATCTGGCATTCTAACCACTGTGCCACCAGCTGTCCTAGGATATGAAGTAGATACTATTATCATCCTTCTCAAGTTTTATAAATTTATAAATATAAATAAGGAAACTGAGGCAAACAAGTTAACTGATTTGCCCAGAATTGTACAGCTAATAAGTGAGGCTGAATTTGAACTCAGATACTGAGTTCCAGGCCCAGTACTCTGTTGCCACTTAATTTCAGTAGCAGAGGAAAAGGTTGCAAGAGTGTGTCCCCTATTTTAACTAATTATTTATGATAGTGATGTGCCAGGATCTATAGTTTCTAATTTGTTGAAAGCCTGCAAAAGCTGTTAGTACCTTGGAAAAAGTTCTGTTTTCTCTGCCCTAGTTAAACCCTATCAAGGGCAGTCCATGCAAGAGAGGAGTTGTACCTGAAGTGGAGATCAAAGTCCTGCTTGCTGGCTATGGCACACTGGGGAGGTGTCATGATGAACTAGCAGGTGGGAGACAGTGATCTACACCCTTCCTCTGTCTCTAGGTGGACTTGAATCTGGCATTCAATATTTAAGGACATCTCTGGAGTCTGGGAGATACTCAACCAATTTGTGCAGGAATGGGGAATTGACCAAATCACATCTGTGCTCTAAAAAAAGCTCAGTAATAATGGAGAGAAGTGGATTGATCTCTTCATTTAGATTCTGACATGTTTAATCCCAGCATGGTCAAGAATTTAGGGCAATGTAAGTCAGCTTTCAGGGTCTCTCCTATTCTCTTCATGAGTCACCAGGGAGTAATCCAGCAACCAGACTGGCCTGTTGTTCAGAAGTCCCAGGGAGGACTCTTTTTTAATAGCAGATAAGGGAATTATGGAAGAGACTTTGGAAGAAAAGATTCTATTGTTGAGTTGTCCTATTGAATGATTTCCTCTGGAACCTTACAATTTGAACCTTGGCAAAAAGGCTTTTCATGTTAATTAATGACACCTGGGAAGGAAAGTACAGAGAGAAAACAATGGATGATGCTCTTCATGTTTCAATTTGTGATTCCTGGGATCTGATGAATGAAGGCAGCCTATTCAATTCTATAATTATGCCAAGAAGAGACACTGTACAGAGAGGCAGCTAAGGGTTTCAACTAATAAAACAAGTGCCAAACTTGAGTTTAAATCCTGTCTGGGATGTTTCCCCCTCTGTAAAATGGGGTAACAATATGATGTACCTTTGCAGGGTTAGTTGGAGGATTAAATGGGATAATCTATGGAAAGCCCCTTGCAGACATTGAAGTACCATATACATGCTAATTATCATCCAAGATAATCAATCAGTAAGCAACAACAAGAAATGCTGCAGCCATAGGATAGTCAGGTAGTACAGTGGATAGTGTACAGTCAAAAAGACTCATCTTTCTGAGTTCAAATCTAGCCATAGATACTTCCTTCCTTCCTTCCTTCCTTCCTTCCTTCCTTCCTTCCTCCCTGCCTCTCTTCCTCCCTGCCTCCCTTCCTTCCTTCCTTCCTTTTTACTCTGAATTTCACAATCATCACCAAACATAAACATCTCAATATGCAAATAAGTACAAAAGAAAGAATAATATGTGTGTGTGTGTGTGTGTGTGTGTGTGAACTTTCCAGTCTATCCAGATTTATTTGATATTACCTCACTTTACCTCTGTTTGGGCTCCCATGCTATGGAAATGGAGAGAAGGAAGAAGAAGTAATGGTTCTCTTAGGAATATAGTTTTTTTCATGATTCTGGTTAACAGATTTTTTTTTTTCAAAGCAATCAGGAAAATCCTTATGGGGAAAATGGATTGAATCTTATGATTGTAGAACTGGAAAGGATCTCAGAGGTTATTTAGTCCAAACTCCTCATTTTACAGATGAAAAAACATGGAGGCATAAAGAGATTATTAAGTAATTTACCCCTAGTCATACAGCATCAAAAGCAGGTTTTGAACTCAGGTCCTCTTTCCATTATGTCCCACTACCTTCTAATAATGTATGATAAGCCTTTCTGTCTGGCTTTGAATATGTAGGTGCCTTTCCATGAGTCCTATATCCTCTTTCATTTTATCTTGGCCTACAGAAGAATTCATTAAAATGTCTTCACACCAAATCTCCTGGGGCTGATTCTCCAGACCATTTTGAAATCATACCCAAAGCAAATTCCCTTCACACATCCAGTCAGCGACTCAGTAGCTGTTTCCCTTCAGCTTCCCTGCTTGCCTTGGAAAAAAAAAAGAAAAGATCCTGGCTATCTATGACAGATGGAGGTAGCTTGATTGAATCTAAAACTATTGAATAATACAAACTCATGAAAAATAAATACGTTCAGAGGAGTAAGCTTTTCCATGGCAGCCTGTCCCTTCATATTTTCCTGACGGGCTGTCTGATTTATGATGGCAATTCCTCTTAATTTCCTATTATGGGTAATTTTTTTCCTTCTTCATATAGTATGAAAGTTTTTATTGGGCACAGAAAGGAAAAGGAGATATACAGACAGGAAACTGATGCCAGACCAGCATTTTGAATTGCCCCTTGAACATAAGCTCATGTAAAAGTTAATCAGTGAGAAGACTGATTGTACAGTGTATAGTATGATCAAGGTCCATATTCAAGCCCTGACTGAAAAGGAGAGTGGATCTAACAGCAACAGGATGGGAAACATCCCTCTCTTCTCCCCTTCCCTTCCCTCCTCGCCTGGCCCCTCCCTCTTTTCCTCTCTCTCTCTCTCTCTCTCTCTCTCTCTCTCTCTCTCTCTCTCTCTCTCTCTCTCTCTTCTCTCTCTCTTCTTTCTTCTCTCTCTCTCTCTCTCTCTCTCTCTCTCTCTCTCTCTCTCTCTCCTCTCTCTGTCTCTCTTCTCTCTCTGTCTCTCCTCTCTTTCTCTCTGTCTCTGACTCTCTCTCTTCTCTCTCTCTCTCTCCTCTCTCCTCTCTCTTTCTCTTCTCTCTCTCTCTGACTCTCTCTCTTCTCTCTCTTTCTCTCTCCTCTCTCCTCTCTCTTTCTCTTCTCTCTCTCTCTGTCTCTCTTTCTCTCTCTCTGTCTCTGTCTCTCTTTCTCTCTCCTCTCTTCTCTTTCTCTTCTCTCTCTTTCTCCTCTCTCTCTCTGTCTTATTTCTCTGTCTCTCTCTTTCTCGTTCTATCATTCTCTCATTTTTCTCTCTGTCTCTGTCTCTTTTCTCTCTGTCTCTTCTGTTTTTCTGTCACACAGACACAGAGACACACAGACACAGAAACAGACACACACACACACACACACACACATGGATGCTTCAAACACAAGGAAAATAAATCAGCACGATTTTCAGACAAACCTAACTTAAAAAGCTGAATCCTCTCCATATTCTCATTCTGGGCAGAGGCGGTACAATATTTGCTGTTTGCAATCCAAATATTGTCCTGTGGCCTGGGGTGGGGGGGGAGACTAGCAGCCAAAACTGAGGGGGTGGGCTGGGGTAGGAGGGCCACTGCTGGCTCCATGAGCTACATATAAAAGCTAACTAGAACTACAATTCAAGTGCATGAATTTGGAGGGCTCTGCCAGCTCTATTCAATCTTTTGTGGAAAAGAAAGGTAGCATCTTACACAGTCCTCTTTCCTGTTCTTGTTTGTCTCCTGATATGTTTTTATTTGTTGATGATTACAAAGTTCACATAGCACACACACACACACACACACACACACATATATGTACACACAAAAATATATACACACATATACACTCATAAACATACATATACATATGTACCCACTCTCATGCCCATACATATATAAATACACACATACACATACATACAGGTATATATACTTACACATATACTCACACACTCATATACACATATATACATATATACATTATATATAGATACACATAAATATGCATATATATACATACTCACACACTCATACATATATACACATACATACACACATGCACATATATACATATACATACTTACAGATATATACATATACTCATACATACTCACATGCATATATACACAATATACATACATAACATACATATACACATGCATATAGACACCCATTTATATATACACACATATATACATATATGCATGTATATATACACACACACACACACACACACACACACACTTATTTTGTACAAGGTCTAAAGCAGGACCTAAACTAGACCTGGCCTCTAAGCTTGAAGTGACAATGTATTTGAGTGGAATGAACACTATTTCAAGTTAGAAGGACTGGGTTTGGATCTTTGTTCTCTTTCTGATTACAGGTATAACCTTTAGGTGAATCACCAGAAGACCTTTAGAACCTATTTCAGCTTTTATAATCTCTGAAACAGTGGAAAAGAACATTGAATTTGCAATTAGAGGACCTGGATTCAAATCTCATCTCTTGTCTTTTGCATCTATAGGACCAACTCTTTGGCTTCACTTTCCTCATCTGTACAATGAAAGTGTTGAACTTTACAGCTTTGAATGTCTCTTCCACTTCAAAATCTTTGAAACAAAAAAAACCCACATTGATTATACCATGGAAACTTGAGTAGGTAGGTTTTTTCTTGACTTAAAAGATCAGTTCCATTTCTCATTGATTTCTCTACATAAATATATAACTAAGCAAAATGAATCAACACATTGGTGATATTTGATAGTGTATGACTTATCACACACCTATAAAATATTAGCTCTTTACTGAGAAGAGACTTCATTTCATTATGAGTCCCCTGAAGTTAAGATTGATTGTTGCATTCATCAAAGTTTTGATGCTTTTCAATGATTTTTAAAAATGTTGTGGTTATTGTGTAAACTTATCTGGTTCAGGGAGTTCAGACCCTGGCTTTCTTATCCCTTGTGAATTTCCTTAATACCTCTACCTCACAAAACAAGTAGAGGGGCAGGGAAGAAAGACTACACATCTTCTCAAGTTTCTCTTACTTTTTCATATTAATAATTTTTTAATGAAACAATGTAGTTCAATTACATTTATTTACCATTGTTTGTCCAGCTATTCCCTAAGAGATAACCATCTATTCATTTTTAGCTTTCTGCTACTACAAAAGCTACTACTACAAATATTTTTTGTGTGTATGGGTTCTTTATTATTCTTGTTTTCCTTGGGTTATATTGCTATTATTTATTTAATGACTTGTCTAGGATAGTTCCAAGTTGTTTTCCTTAATGATTGAAATAATTCACAGCTCCACCAACAATGCATTCCCACATGTCTTTCAATATTTACAATTTTCATTTAATGCCATTTCTGTCAATCTAAAATTCACATCTAAAATTCTCTCACTATTTCCAGTTAGCAGTTTTATATTAAGCCTAGGTCCCTTGCCAAGTTGTAACCTTGAACAGATAACACTGTCACTGGGGTCACCTTTTTTTTTTTAAAGACAAGTCAGTTTTTAACCAAGAATAGCCAATTTTGTTAATGGCAGAAGGCCAATTTCTCAATCCGATCACATCACTTATTGTTATACCCTTTTCTGAGATCCACTATTTGTTGAGTCATTTTTAAAGCATGTCTGATTATTTGTAACTCCTTATTATGGGTTTTCTTGGCAAAGATACTGAAGTGTTTTGCTATCTAGTTCTATAGCCCATTTTATAAATGAGGAACTGAGACAAATAAGGTTAAGTGACTTGCCCAGGTCACATAACCAGTAAGTGTCTAAGACTGAATTTGAACCCAGAAAGGTGAGTCTTCCTGATTCCAAGCCCAGTGTTCCATCCACTACACCACCTTGCTGTTCTGAGATCCACTATACTGAATTAAAAAAAATCCAGATACTTATTATCTATTATCATGGGCAAACCACTTAACTCTCAACAGTCTCAGTTTCTTCATCTGCAAAATAAGGGGGGAGGGGTTGAACTTAAGGTCCTTTTTAGTTCTATATTTGCCATCCCATGATTTTCAATTAAAAAAAACCCAGGACTTGAGAATGAAGATTTGCTATTCAATAGATAAAACAGGACTTTTTGCCAACAGGCCTGGGCAAGATACTGTTGATGAGAAATTGCTTCAAGAATAAATTGCATTTCTGCTGAAGATGTATCCTATAATCCTCATACAAGACTTGTGATGGACAGGGAAGTCTGAAGTTATAAACTCCTTAAGTTAATTGAACTATTATTATTGCTGTCCTGACTTTCAAGACAAAATGATCACTTGAATATTTTAGAACAAAAATAAAAGAGCCCCATCACAGACTTGGTTTCTTCCAGGGCTTGGCTTTATTGACAGCTCTTGGGGAATTCATTCTCTGACTCTCCCGTCCTTCAGGAACTCCAATGATAACTGTACCTCACAAAAGAAGTAGAGGGGCAGGGAAGAGAAGCTGCACTTGTGCTGATTGAGCCACTCACTAGAAGTGAGCCAGTTTCTTGGAGATGGGCAGAGAACAGAGACTGTCTGCCAGAGCCCTTGGGAACATGGTCTGATAAGGTTTGTTGCTTAGTGTTGAGGATATTTGTCCTAAGAGGGATGGTGATCATTGTGTAGATTGATTTTGAAAGGAAGCCCAATGATTCCATCACTGATGAGTGCAACAAGAAACTGTCTATTAAGGTTGTGTACATCCTTAGTCTCTGCATTTGCCTGTATGATATCACAACACAGAAGAAGCCAACAAATTCTGATGGCCCTTCCTATAGCAAAGTTATTCCTCAGATAACATGATTCTAAGGCTTCCCTTCATTTTCTGGACTTTACAGTCTTGCCTTGGCTGCTTCCTTCTTCCTTTGTCCTGCAGGGACCTGTTCTCATTGTGAAATTGGGAAATTGGGGGCTTTCTGGAGCATCCATTTTGAGGAAGGCCACAGACTCTGTCCTTCATTCTCCAGACTTTACCACCATTACCCCTCCCCACTCCAGTTTTCTACTCTGTCTTTTCAACATGATAAAAATTAATTTCTGCTTCTTTTATAAAGAACTTTACTGAGCTCTCTTTCTGAACCTTATGAATGGATACCACTACAAATTTTAATGCTTAATGAATAACTACATTTACCTGGACAGGTAACTTAGCACAGGACAAATAGAAGGCTCTATGCTGCCTCCGCCATTAGAATAGAAGGATCTCAAGAAAGGTTTGTCTCATTTTTTATTTGTATCCCCAGTACCTATCACAGTATCTAGAACTTGGTAGGGGATTAATAAATGTTTACTAATCGATTGGAAGTCAGGATAAGTGATAATTAGGTGATGCAATTGATAGAATGCTGGCCCCAGAGTCAAGAGGACCTGATTTTGAATCTGGCCTTGGACAGTTAGTGGCTGTATAACCCTGGGTAAGTCACTTAACCCTGTTTACTCATCTGTAAAATGAAATGGAGAAGGAAATGGCAAATCTTTGCCTAGAAAATACCAAAATGGCAGCACGAGTTAGGTCTGAGATGATACAACAATGACAAAATAATATATTAGTTCATTATGCTAGAAAATAGTCAATAATATCTTAAAGTGGCTGAAATTAACTTACGTTGGCTGTATATTGTATCTACCTATAATCTCTCTTTTCTCATTGTCTCTCCTTTCTGTCTCTGCCTCTGTCTCTCTCTCCCCCCCTCCCTCTCTTTCTTTCCCCCCTTTTCTCCCTCTCTCTCTCCCTCTCTTTTCCTCTCCTTCTCTCCCTCATTTTCTCTCTCTCTGTCTCCCAGCTTGTCTCTCTGTCTGTCTGTCTGTCTCTCTCCTCAGAAGGTAAGGAAGAATCCTGAAGAAGAAACACCTCTCTGAATACAAGCAGTGAAACGGGGACTAAAATAGACACTTAATGGTGATAATAGATATGTGGTGACTGTTTAGTTATCTCATTGAAAATTAAATTGAGAAATCAAAAAGATTCTAAGGTGAATGACAAAGGCAGCTTAGCGATCCCAGTGACCTAAGAAAAGCTGGCTTTTTGGAATATGCACTCCCAGAAAGACAGCAAACCAGGATCACACAGAGAAGGCCTATCATTTGAGTTGATTTGGCTGCTTGTGTCAAGCTCCTACTGAAGTTAATGGGAATAGGGCAAACATATTCTGAGAGGCAGAAGGTACCCTTAATGATCAGCTATGACAGAAGGCACCAGGCAAGGCATGGCCACAAATGGATGAGGCTTTTCAGTAGAGCAGAGAGAACTATTATTCTTTATCTGTCTGGGACTGTGGGAGTTAGAGGTGACCTAGAACTGATCCTAACTGTTGGCTTGATAATTTTTTTGGGGGGAGGGCAAAAACGGATTTTAAATCCTTTTAGGAATATAGATAAACAATTTAGTATATTGGTGTTTAGTGAGCCATTTGCTGATGTTTCATGAGATCTTATTTTCTGATGGAAACTAGAATTCTGCATTCATGAGTTCCAATATTGGAAGATATTGCTAATCCTCTTATACACTTCTATAGTGGGGGTGAGTCTGATGCTATCACCTTACTCAGATTTGATTTTGGGATGAAATGAGGCACTAATAAGTTATTTAATATTTAACAAAAGAAGGTTTACTTTAACCTTAACTCAAGGGTATACAAAAGTGGCATTAATCATCATCATAATAATACAACACCATTCAATCACTACAGACTTGTCCTCCCCTTGGTTCCAGTGGAACTATATCAGCAGGATAGGGGATATTGAATCTTGTAGTCTTCAGACATCCACCAAGTTAATGGGACCTTAATTCTAAGTGGGTGGGACAGTTTATGCTTTTAAGTGAATTTGTGTCAGAGAGGTGGGGGCTAATCAGGTCCTGGGTTTAACTTTATTACCTTTTAGAGAAAAGTGATCCCTATTGTGGGGAAAGAGAGGAATCATATCACACCCCACATAATTAAATAATTATATAATTAAGATTGATTAAAGCAACATCGTATACTGCATATGAATTGACTTTAGAATCAGGAAATACTAGGTCCTAGACTTTCTCCTGATACATTCTAGATGTATGGCCCTGGATAAGCCAAAAACCTCTTAAGCAACTTTCTAAGATTTTAAGCTGCAGACCTGATGCAGATTTTCATTGGTAAAGAGAGGTTTTTCTAAGGAAATTCCCTATATCAATATAATGATAACTCCAGGTTAAAGAACACAATTAAAAAGAGGGTATTATGTTTGTCATTAAGAGAGAATGAAACAATTAAGCTTTATACATAGAAATCTTGCCTTTAAGATGAGTTTATCTATAAATGGACATGGTTTAAGGTACTTCTATGTACACCTTTTCTTTGAGCCATAAGCCATCCTCGTCTTGACCATCCCAGGAACACATCTACATTATAAAGGAGCTAAGTCAATTGTGGCAGGTGAGAGATTGAGAACAAAAAAAAGAAAACTTCTTAAATGAGTTCAATAAACAGGTCTGAAAGTTGGAGGAAAGGTAGAGGGAAGAATTTCTGATGAAGAATTACTTAAGGGTATTGAAAGTGGACTTCTCCTGTAGTCATATTTTAGGTCTAAAGAAACTGGATTTCTATTCTCTCACCTCACTCATGGAGATTTCAAGGCCAGAGCAGTTGGTCAATGATACTAATAAGATCATTGTTCTCTCTTCTTTCTTAAGCCCTATTTTCTTAAGGGAGGAGCTATTGCAGCCCATGAGCTCCCCAATCTAGGATGTAAAGTTGAATCTTCCTATTATCAGTCTCTGAGAGGTCTAGAGCGGTCTGGGCTAACTCTAGGTAAAATTGAAAAATAAATTATTTGGTGATTTTTCATCTCCTTTTCTTCATCATGCTTTTCTCCTACCTCTTGGCCCTCCTTTTCCTTACTACTTATATATCCAACAATCTCAAGCTGCTAATAGTCTCCCACTCAGGCTTTCCCTCCCTTCACAGAGTCCCATGTTCCAAAATTACCTCTTTTCTTTCTCTGTGACCCCATCAAAACTATCATTTCCTCAGTGCTGCTGATCTTAGCTAAGTCTTTTAGAGGCAACTAATTTTATTAAACTAATTCAGATTATGTCCCCATTGACTAGTAGATACTCCCCCATAACCCTTCTAATTGTATTTGCATTTTAAAGAGATTATTAACTCAACTATATTAGGGAAGTTCTGGCTTTTAGAGACAATAAAGGAATAAAATTCTAACCCTTTGTTTATGGTGCCTGGATGTTAATAACCTAAGATGATTGGGTGTTAATTTTTAAAATTTCCCTCTAGTCTTTATTAGGTGAGAGACTAGCTCCAGAAATATGTAGAAGAGAGATAAAAACTTATTCTCTGATTATTTGATAAAAAAAAGAGAAGAGTGAGTGGGAAAAAAAGAGCTGTCATTTTAGAAAGAACAAAGTGGATCTTGGGAACATTGGGAACCTTGTAAAAGGAGAGAGGAAGAGAGAAACAGGGAAACCTGCAGAAAGGATCATGTAGAGTGCTGAAATAAGTCCAAAGGCTTGACAGGTCCTTGGCATCTGGAAAGGCTATGAGTATAGGCTTCTTGGTGATAATAATGATAATGATGATAAATATTTGCATAGTGTTTTATAGTTTTCAAAGTTTTTATAAATATTTCATTTGACTTGATTATTATTACAACATTCTGGAGAGCCAGATACTATAATTATCCCCATTTTACAGGTAAGGAAACTGAGGCTGAGAAGGGTTAAGTGGACTCCAGGACCAAGGCTCTCTCTACCCACTACTTTGCTATGCTAGACTCACAGAGATTGTTGTTGTTGTTTGTTTTTGGGTCTTGAAGAGGACCATGACTTTAGGGAGAAGATGCCATGACATGCAAGTGAATTGGGCTCTGTAAGGTCACCTGCCTCACTTTCCCTCCAGAGCCATCTGGGTCCAGTGGCCAGACAGAGATCAGGATGACTGGAGATGGCCTTGGATGCAGTGGGAGACCATGGTCTTTTTAAACTATGATCTTCAATAGGTCTCAGTTTAACTGAAGCTTCATCCATTCAGTGATTGGGATAGGAACAATTGAGGCAAAGAATCTTTTCTTTCACCTAGTCCAAAAAAGAAAAAAAAAACTAAATAGATAAATAAATAGATAGATAAAATCAATCAATCCAGAAGGAGGAGACCCTTAGGATTTCTGGCCATTACATATGTATGTATGTATGTCTTAAGAGGACAACCCTAAGTAGGGAATTTTGTCACCAAAGGGTTTTCAACCAAGTGATAATTTTTCTAAGTTTAACTATTCATGAAGACTACTTATTAAATCAGAGAAAAGACTACTTAGTAGCAGTCACAGTACCTGTCTAATTGTCAATTAATATTAAATAAAAAGTCCTTTTTATTTCTTTTAAAGTTCTACTTTTCTTAATTCCTTACATTCATTCTTCCTCGTCCAATTAGTAATTTTCAGTGCTGATGACCTCAATTGAGTAAATTAATCATTCAATAATTACTATGGACTTAACCCTTTTAGAAATGGAACCTATACCCTGAGACCCTTCTTTCTCCTTCCCCCCTGTTCTTTACCTTTGGCTGTCTTTTGACAGGTATCTTTGTGGCCACACTTATATCCACTGACTCTTTTGTTTCTTTCTGGTTTAGGAATTATAATCAAATTGACACTGTCTTTATAACTGGAAAAAGGGTATCTCAATTTACTTTTCTATAGTTATATTTACCTTTTAGTTACTTTCCAAATCACACTGTTTTTCCCTGGCTACCCCACCTTTTTATGTGTGATCTTTATAAAAATGCAGGGATCTTGAAGTCAGGAACTGTCTTTCACTGTTGTATTTCTATGCACAGTACTTGGTACAGTTCTTAGCCCAGAGGCAAATGCTTATTATGTGGTTTATTTTATTCATTCAGGAAAAGTAGTGGTCTTCATGGCTTGAGGAAATACCCACATTGAAAAAAAATCTGGTATCTTTTAATTGTTTTATTTTTTTCATTTTTCAAATGCCTGACCTTAAATTAGAAAGAAGTTTCTCCGACCCTATTGTGTCTCGAGTAGTGATTTAAGATGGGCAAACTGAACCCAATCAGAGAAATGATTGTTAATAACCAATAATTTGGGGAGATCCAGAGTTCCCCCTTTTTGTAAAATCTTCATTCAAAAGTCTAGTGGGAGATTGAATTAGCTTTCTTCTCAATTGTGGCCAGAGCCACAAAATCTTCTTTACACTGATTTAGGCGAGGATAAATTCTTTGATAAATTGACGGCATTAGATCTCTAAAGTCCCTTCACCTTTTACATTCTTATGATACTGCAGCACCCAGGCATAGAAGCAAAGGAAAGGTCTTTGCCTAAGTGATTTATTAGTCTCTACAAGTCTCATTGAGTCTTAAACCTTTGGAGTAAAATGCAAAATCTGTTTAGCTGGATGGATTTGAAATTATGTAGTCATTTGCATTTTTTCCTTCTCTGTATAAGAATTAATACTTACCTGTTAGGATTGTTAAGATGCTGAATTCAATAGTGCATTGCCAAGTGCTCTGGGCTTTTAGGAAGAAAACTACTTTATAAATGCAAATTATTATGATTTTTATTCTCAGTTCTGCTGCTGATTCTGTATGACTTTGGGCAAGTCATTTCATATTTGTAAACTTCCAGTTCTCTATCTGCAAAGAGTGATATCTTTTGCTAATCTAATTTATGACTTCACTATGTGAAGTAATAAGTGGCTATATATGCTCCTTGTGTTCTAAATATTATCATGCCATTTCACATTTGATATCAGTTGGTGCAAAAACTAAGCTTGCTGGAAAAATGATCACCTTCACTATGCTTGTTACCTTTCTTAAAGCTCTGCTAATACTTAATAATACTTGCGAATAAAAATTATACAGGTACATCAGTTAGCAAGGAACTCAAAAACATGAAAGGGAGAGACTACAGAACTTAGGATAGGCAAAGAGAAGTAGTGGAATAAAAGATGAATGGACTTGAAGTTAGAAGACTTGAATCTGAATCTTGGTTTGGCAAGATGACCAAATGGGTAGTATGATCTTCAGGGTCATGAAGAATTGGATATGACTGAATAGCAACAACAATAAAATGGGGATAATAATAGCACCTATCTCCCTGGGTTGTTGTGAGAATTAAAGAAGGTAATTGTAAAATTACTTTGTAAGCCTTAAAGAACTAACTATGCAGGTAGATCCTGAATTAGCTCAATAATGATAATTATTATAATAATTAAAATCACAATATTATGTAATATAATTACTATCATATAAGCATAATAACTGATTTAATTATTGTGGGTAACAATTAATGTTATCAATTATTACTATTAATTCTGTAGGTAGTCATATAGTCAAATTCTCACTATTCAAAATTATAATGACAAAATATGGTAATTGTCTCCAGTTCAATGGAAAGATGCAAGTGCACATTAAAATAATGTGACCACTTCAGGGGATTCATTACTTTCACTAATTGGGATCTGAATTTATAGATGCTAGCAATCATCATCACCACCAACACCACCACTACCACCACCATCATCATTATTACAAATGTTTGTTTACTGGTTATTATTTTGAAAAACATTAGGGACTCAGACTAATTGTTTAAAAATTTGAGCAAGCATGAAGGGTAGTTTCCTGGCAGAGAGAAAGAGAAACTAGCAGTCTAGTAGTTTAGGTTCAAGCTTTAGCTCTATTGTTAATTAGTTGGATGACCTTGAGTAGTTTATCTTTCTGGGAGTTTCTCCTCATCTTCCAAATGAAGAGAATAGATTATATAATTTCCAAAGTCTGTTCTGTTACTCTAATGAAATACATTATAATCAAGCAAATATTATCATGTTTGCAAATATTATCCACTTTGCAAATGGAGAACCTGAGACCCAGTCATCATACCCATTTTTATAAAGGTAAAGCAAAAAGAATTTAATCAAGGCAAACAACTAAGCTGATAGATTTAGTTAACTGCTGAGTGAATTTATTATATTATTAATGACTAATTATTAAATTAGAATTCAGACTTTTTTCTTTTATTTTTTCATTTACCAGCTCTCATAAAAGATCAGTCTCAGGAAGACATGACTGATTATTGAGATTGTTCTAACCCTCAGTGTATATATTCTTCAATCTTTTTTTGGGGGGGATTACTTGAATTTTTATTTTTAAAAAAATTATTATTAAAGCTTTTTATTTTCAAAATATGTGTATAGATAATTTTCAACATTCACCCTTACATAACCTTGTGTTCCAAATTTTTTCTTTCTCCCTTTCTCCTACCCCCTTCCCTTGACAGCAAGTAATCTAATAGATGTTAAACATGTGCAATTCTTTTACGCATATTTCCACAATTATCATGCTATACAAGAAAAATCAGATCAAAAAGGAAAAAATTGAGAAAGAAAACAAAATGCAAGCAAACAACAACAAAAAGTGAAACTATTATGTTGTGATTCACATTCAGCCCCTCGCCCTGCCCCCTCCCCGCCTCCCCCCACCCCCCATGGCTTTTTTTCACAATAAAACACTTGGAACTCGCCTAAATCATTACATTGTTGAAAAGAGCCAAGTCCACCAGAACTGATCATCATATAATCTTGCTTTTGCTGTGTACAATGTTCTCTTGGTTCTACTCACTTCACTTAATATCAGTTCATGTAAATCTCTCCAGGTCTCTCTGAAATCATCCTGCTGATTGTTCCTTATAGAATAGTAATAGTCCATAACATTCATATACCATAACTTGTTCAGCCATTCTCCAAATGATGGGCATCCATTCAGTATCCAGTTTTTTACCATTAGAAAAAGGGCTGCTACATTTTTGCATATGGGTCCCTTTCCCTCCTTTATGATCTCTTTGAGATATAAACTCTGCTGCTGTATTAAAGGGGTATGTACAGTGTGATAGCCCTTTGGACATACCTCTAAATTGCTCTCTAGGATCCGTTCTGGATCTGTTCACAGTCCCACCAACAATGTATCAGTGTCCCAGTTTTCCCACATCCCCGCCAACTTCGTCATTATCTTTTCCTGTCATCTTAGCCAATCTGACAGGTGTGTGTAGTGGTATCTCAGAGTTGTCTTAATTTGCATTTCTCTGATCAGTAGTGATTTGGAGCACCTTTTCATGAGGCTACAAATAGTTTCAATTTCTTTAACTGAAAATTGTCTGTTCATATCCTTTGACCATTTATCAATTGGAGAGTGGCTTGAACTATTATAAACTTGAGTCAATTCTCTATATATTTTAGAAATGAGGCCTTTATCAGATCCTTTGGATGTAAAAATATTTTTCCAGTTTATTGCTTCTCTTCTAATCTTGTCTGTATTCGTTTTGTTTGTAGTCTTGAGCAGGACCCCACCCAACTAGGGGATGTTATTTATGTTTAGAATATAAAAAAGTCCTTTCTGGTTGAGTTCTTACCCTTGAAGAGAAGAATCCTTGTCCTTATAACCTTCTCTTAGGGTTTAGGGTGACCCAGCTCATGAAACTGGGCTGATGAAGAAGGATTCCCCTGTCCAGACTGCTGAAAGCTAAGTCTTATGATCAAGCCATATTCTCAGCAAGAGGCAATGGACTCCTAATTCATCTCTTCATTAAATGTTCATCAATCAAGGTTGATTTTAATTTCCTTTTCAAAAAATAAAAACCTTTCAGGCTTTCCATGGTTTTGTCTTTGGTTACTGAAGGAAATCACTATCAATTTATTGATTACTGGCTAGCCTAATTAATAAATTGATTATTTATACCTGGAGGCTCTGTTTCTCGCGGTTTTTTCTTTCACTGCACTATTTACCCTTTAACTTCTTCTCTCTTCCTCCCCCATTCTTCTCAATTTATTCTCTTTCCTAATATATACATTTAGTGCACTTTAAAAAAAAATCTCAAAGCAGTGAGAAATTTACTTGAATTGACTAGATTTTTTTAAACAAACTTATCTATTTACTATCTAAATTACACGAGCGGTTGGGATGAGGAATGGGGTGCGTAATGACCTCTTCCAGTCTTTAGAACGTATAAAGCATAATTCTTCAGCCTTTCACAACTGGGTACCATGTTTGTTGATCTGTAGGGAGTAGATTTGGGCGCTAGATGGCACCATAGTGCACAGAGTGCTGGACCAGGAGGCAGGAAAACTCATCTTCTGAAGTTCTAACCTGGCCTCAGACACTTACTAGCTGTGTACAAAAATTCCTGTTACAGCAATCCAGTTAAGTGAAAATCCAGCCTTTGATGGAAGAGCTGAAGACATGAAGAACTTAGCCCATTACACTCTTGTGACAGCTGAATAATTAGGAAATCATAGTCGTTTCTGGGATTATTTTCCCAACTTATATTTGCATTAATAAGCTGAGTTCTTAGAATATGGCTAGTTACATATTCCCTCAGGAGTCTAGCAATAACCTTGAGGGGCTGGAAGAATTTCTCTTGTACTGTTACTTATGATCTTCTATCTGATATATTCCCTTTTAATAGCATTCACGAGTTAATATCTCCCCCAAATAATTTATAACCAGTTAGAATCAGTTTTTTTTTTTAAAGACATTTAGTGTGAAGGGATAGCAAAAACCTGTGAAAAGGTTGTAGGTGCGGTATTAACAAAAGTGCTCAAAGAATCACAGGTTAGGTAGTTTATTACTCACAGGTGTGCAAGCAGATAGGTGTGCAATGCAGATTCATCAGGCTTTCTGTCTCTTGGACAAGTATGAATTGGTGGTCTTAGGATGTGATGGATTGAATGTCCAAAGTAAGAGCCTAGAGCCCAGTTGTTTCTTCATGGATTCACAGAGAATATATTAGAAAAAGTCAGATAATGGGTAATCCTGACTTTGGCCTCCATTTATCAATTGTCAGGACATTATGATGAATTAGATGAAGTTCATCAAACTGTGATCAAGAGAACTTTTGGCTAAATCATATTTGGTACCTAGGAAGTTCCTGGTACATAGATGAATCAATTATTGGTCAAACATGGAATTGTTTCCCCGGGCCCTAGATTATCCGTATCATTCCTAAAATTTGACAAACTATATACAATAGTTTTGATATGGTCCAATCAGATATGTCAATCCTCACAGGACCAAAATATAGTAATCTCTTTTTTTTTATTATAGTAACTTTTTATTGACAGAACCCATGCCAGGATAATTTTTTTTTACAACATTATCCCTTGCACTCACTTCTGTTCCGATTTTTTTCCTCCCACCCTCCACTCCCTCCCCTAGATGGCAAGCAGTCCTATATATGTTGAATATGTCGTAGTATATCCTAGATACAATGTATGTGTGCAGATCCAAACAGTTTTCTTGTTGCACAGGGAGAATTGGATTCAGAAGGTAAAAATAACCCGGGAAGAAAAACAAAAATGCAAACAGTTTACATTCATTTCCCAGGGTTTTTTCTTTGGGTGTAGCTGCTTCTGTCCATCACTGATCAATTGAAACTGAATTAGGTCTCCAAAATATAGTAATCTCATAAGCCATAAGAATCCTCTATCTTCTACATATCTTGGTCCTTGTAGAAAGTGGACTTTGGAAAGTAGCTGCTATAAAACTTTCCCCTAAATTCACTTTTGGATGTGACGTAGTCAATGGATAAATTCCTTCCTAGCAGATGATGTCTTGGCTATTGGGTTAATTCAGTGGTAGACTGGGTTAGCTATTTCACAATCTCCTCATCAGACTCTTCAGTGACCTTGGCTGCTGCAGCAACTGGAAGATTCTATTACTACTCCAGTTACTGGATCTTAAATTATTCTTACTTTCAAAGCTCACAAGATTGTAATCTGGTGCAATTCATCTCTGATATTTATTCATGTAAGAATAGGAAAGAATAAACACAAAGGAGACAGAGGAAAAAGAGGTGTCGTGTGTTCACAGATATACAGTACTTGGGTAGGGAGAGAGGGACCTTAGGTCATCCCACCCCATCTGGAGACCTATAATTTTGTTTTGCTTGCCAAGAAGACAGAAAGAATTCTTTTCTGTTCAAGAAATTTGTATGCACCCTCATTTCCAGCTTAGCAGCCAATTAAAAAGCTTTTTGTCACCATGCAGTAAGGAAAAAGTAAGATAACACCTTACCTGCTCCAAAGTAGGGAGGGAAAGAGCCCCTCCTTCATACATTTCCAAATGCATTCTTATCAATCCTCCATTGGATGGATTGGTACCAGGCAGAGCTCATGCCTTTAAGAATGAGCCCTCATTGATTTCTCTATCCTCCATTACAAAGTTTTTCCTTTAACCAAAAATGCCCTCCAAACTTCGTTTCTTTGCCTCTAGTTTTACTCCATGAAATTGAGCAGAACAAATCGAATCCCTCTGCCACATGACAGGCCTGATACTGAAAGAGGGCTCATTTTCAGACCAAATAATTCTAGTGTCTTCAATCACTTCTTACATGTCATGGTTTCTCATCATTCTAGTCATTTTCCTTTTCCGTGGGCTCTGGATTATCCATACCATTCCTAAAATTTGACAAACCATATGCAATAGTTTTGATATGGTCCAATCAGGGATTATTATTTGCCAACTTCAAAACTTTATTGTCCCACATGAATTGCAGGTGAATGGGCATACCTGAGACCTGATCTGAGATCTGAAACCAAGCTAATCTAGCAAGGAGGGAAATAAATAAATGGCCATAGATGGCCAAAGAAGATTTTACTAATCAAATCATTTTGTTATTAGTTAAATGGACTTGGAACCATGAAGACCTGGATGTAAATCCTGGTTCTAATACTATCCTTTTCATCCTGAATGAATTCACTAACCTCTCTGAGCCTTAATTTCCTCATCTATAAAATACCTAGAGTACTTGTCTATCTCAGATGGTTGTTGTGATCCTCATATTAAGGGTGCATATAAAGACTGTTGCAACTCTTAATGCATCAGTTCTTTTTTTTTTTTAATTGATTGATCCAGACCTGTGATTTTTATTGATGTGGAGAATTCTCAATATGGAAACTCTCAATAATGCTGAATAGTAACTCCTCTGTAATTTATAGTCTTAAGAAGTTTTCTGAGGCATTGAAAATTTGAGTGATTTAGTTATGGTCACATAGCCGGTATGTGTCAGAAGTAGCTTTTGAAATATGTCTTCCTGATTCTAAGGCTGGCTCTAGCCACCTTACCAATATTGCCTTTTATTAGTATTATTGTTATTCACTGACACTTTGGATAGGATGCCTCTTGATCCTATACTGACTTCCCTGGCTTAAAATCTCCACTCTAGTACTCTACTAGGACTCTAGTAGTGTTCTATTTTTTTCTGTCTTAGCCTTTTTAATGTCATTATTCCAATAAACCCTGGTTCCTAATTAAGCCTGAACTTTTATTTTTATCCTTCCTTGAATTAAGCTTTGAACCTGAAACCTCTCTGCCAGGAATGAAACTCGCCTTCAATCCCAATGATTCTCATAATCACCAAATCTGTCTCCTATGCCCTGTACATTTTCCTATTCTTCCCTTCTCCCCCACAAAACATCACTTTTCTTTTCTTCTTCTGGATATTTTGTCTAGATGCTATTATTCTATTAAGGTAGTCTAAGATTTCATTAGCTTTTTTTTGGTTTTTAACTTATTGAACTTGCAGTTCCTTCAAATCCCCAGATCTTTTAAAGAGGAATTGTTTAGTATAGTTATGTCTCCCCTACCTTGAACTTGTGAAATTGATTCCTTGAATCCAAACATAGGACTTTTCACATGCACTTAGATCACATTTTATTAGATTTGACCCATTATTCTTGAATATCAAGACCTTGTAGGATCCTGTTTCTAGCAACGAATGTGGTTGCTACTTCTTCTAGTTTTGTATCTGTGTATCTGTGCCCAGAATAGAGTTCTGGGCTTATAGTCAGGAAGACCTGAGTTCAAATCAAACCTCTATAACTTTGGGCAAGGCACTTAAACCTGTTTGTCTCAGTTTCTTCTTCAATAACATGGAGATAATAGCACCTGCCTCCTAGAGTTGTGTGGATCAAATCAGTTAATATTTGTAAAATGCCTAGCATACTGTGTAGTACATAGTAGACTCTATATAAATGCTAGCTAATATTATTATTATCTGCCAACGAAATAAGGATGCCATCTTTGTCATTGACAAAAAATGTTTAATGGAACAGATAGATGGATAATAGTTTCTTTGTCTTCATGTACTAGACATTAGAAACTACCCTGACATTGTCAGCCTACTTCTAAGAAAACTATTTCTCTTGTCTTTTGTCAAAAAAACATCCTCTTAAAATATATTTAAGTTAGAAGATAAGACTTTAAAATAGAAACATAAGATAATATCTTGATACTCTCCATTCACATTTAATGAGCTGGGATCAGAAGATTAAAGCTTTTAGAATTAGAAAGGACTTTAGGGATTTAGGTTTGCAAAGTAGTTAGAATTACATGTGATGGCTGTGGCAAAGGTCAGAATATATTTCCAAACTGAGTATGTAAGATTGGAGTGTACTAATCTTAAAATTAGGAAGAACTGGATTCAAATCCAGTCTTAAATACTTATTAGCTATATGGCTCCAGGCAAGTCATTTAACATCTCTGGTTTCCTCATCTATAAAATGGGGATAATAATAGTATCCACATTACTGGGTCATTATCAAGTAAGATTATTATTATTTCTTGAAATTTTGTAGAGTTAGAGATTTGCAGCTTCAGTGTGATAGTCCCTTAAATATTTATAATAAGGTTCTTGGGTTACAACGTTTTTGGTTAAGCAACAAAAGAAAGACATGATAACTAAGGAAATAATAAGATTTTTTTAAAACTCCATCATGCAGAAAAAAGTTTACACTGCATTGTTTGCATTATCACATTCTTAAATCTGCACAATCACTAAAACTATAAACCAAGTCCTAATTTGTAGCCTTTGCTGCTTTCTAAGATGTAAATGCTCACACTGGAATTTAACCATTAGTTTCTATGAGCTGGTATGAGGTGGCTCCAGAAAATCCTTGAAAAGATTCTAATTGATACTAAACACTAGGCTTAGTGGTAGATTAGAGTTACATAAATTGATCAGAAATTAACAGCAATCTATTTCTTTAAATAGGATACCATTTAAAAAAATGGCATTAGATTTCTTTTTTCTATTAACTGGGGAAACAGAAAATGACTAGAAACAAAAGAACTCTATTTGCCATCTCTCCTTCCACTTTCCCCTTTTCTGTGTTTTAGATCAAAAGGAAAAGCCAGACCTTTGGAGCCTGGTTCAGTCAATGGACTATATAAACTGAGCTCCCCTCAATCTATCACTGCCATTCTCTTGTTCTTCATCTTCTTGTACTTTCTTGTCCTTCTTCATGTCTATCACTTCTTTACCCCTCTACATAAAACATAGAAAATCATTGTGCCTTGAAATGAACAAAGGATGTTATATCAGTGATTTCTTTTTTAAAATTGTGTTTTGAATCTTTCACAATAAAAACAAACATCAGTAGCAACTTCTCTTACATTATAGCTTCTTTTTGATTTTTGATATTAATCTTTAGAATTTTTTAATACACATAGTTGTAGTTATTGTTTTTATAGTCCTTGCATTTCTACTATTCCCACTTTGCATTATTTTTGATGGACCTTTGCTTATTTGTATTATTCTTTGTCCTTATCAAGGGTACGGTATTATCAAGCTCTACTATAGTAAGTATAATGTGTTGAGTTATTCTTCATTTTTATAAATGTATATATTTAAACCATTTCCAATTGTTTTTTAAAATAATAAATAATGAATGAATTAAAAAAATTATTATGTCATCTTCTTGAGTTCAAATCTAGCCACACTAGCTATATGACCCTGAGTAAGTCACTTTATTCTGTTTGTTTCAGTTGTCCATGTGTTAAAATAAGCTGGAGCAGAAAATGTGAACTTCTCTATTATTCTTTGCCAAGAAAATGCTAAATGGGGTTTCAGAGAACCCCCCATGACTGAAATGACTGAACAATGAAAACAACAATGTAATGAATACAGAACTAAGTACTTGAACTAATACAAATACAAAATTGAGACTATCACTGTTCCCAAGGAGTTTATATCCTAATAGGGAGTGATAATGCATGTAGGGAGTAGTGGACAAGGATCACTATCTTCTTGTGATGGAGGGGCTTTTGTAGTTCAATGAACCTATGAGTTGTATGTATCATGCAGGGTTATCCAAAATGAATAAGTCATAAGTGGAATGTTCTAATAGAAGATGATGCACTGGAGAAGGAAATGACAAACTATTCCAGTACCAAGAAAATCCCATGAACAGTACCAAAATGATATGAGATGGCATTAGAAGATAATAATCAGGTCAGAAGGTATCCAATGTGCTACTGGGGAAGAGTGGAGGAAAACTACAAACAGCTCCAGTACTAATGAAGCAGCTGGGCCAAAGCCAAAAAGGAAGCTCGGCTGTGGATATATCTGATGATGAAAGGAAAGTCTGGTGCTGTAAGGATCAATGTTGCACAGAGACCTGAAATGTAAGATTTATGAACCAAGATAAGCTGGATGCGGTCAACCAAAAGATGGAAAGAGGAGTAATGTACATCTTGGATGCCACTAAAATTAAATGGGTGAGACTGGGTGAATTTAATTCAGATGATCATTACATATACTACTATGGGTAAGAATCCCTTAGAAGAAATGGAGTAGCTTTCGTAGTCAATAAAAAGGTGAGAAAAGCAGAATTGGGGCACAATCTCAAAAATTACCAAATGATATCTGTTTTGAATCTAAGGCAAAGTAGTCAACATCATAATACAAGTCTATGCTTCAACCACTGAAGTCAAAACTGATTAATTCTATAAAGACCTACAACATCTTTTAGAAATAATACATACAAATGTCACATTTATCATAGGGGATTAGAATGATAAAATAGGAAAAATTACCATAGGAGGTAATTGGAATAACAGGCAAGTTTGGCCTTGAAGTACAAAATAAGCAGGGCAGAGACTAATAGAGTTTTGTCATAGCAAACACTCTTTTTCAACAACCCAAAAGACAGCTCTACATAGAGACATCAACAAATGGTCAATATAGAAATCAGATTGATTACATGCTTTGCAGCCAAAACTGGAGAAGCTCTATATAATCAATTAAAACAAGACCTCAAGCTGGTTGTGACTCAGATCATAGGCTTCTTATTGCACAATTCAGACTTAAATTGAAGAAAATAGAGAAAACCATTAGGCCATATAGATATGATTTAAATAACATCTCTTATGAATATAAAGTGGAGATGGTGAATAGATTTAAGGGATTAGATCTGTAGACAGAACACTTGAAGTAGTATAGACAGATTTTCAATATTGTATAGGTGGCAATAACAAAAAACATTTCAAAGAAAAAGAATAACAAGAAAGCAATGTGATATTTGATAAATACCTAAGAAAAGAAGGAAAATTTAAAGTAAAAGAGAAAGGGAAAGATATAGCCAACAGAATTCCAGAGAATAGTAAGGAGAGAAAAGGTTTTCTTAAATGAGCAATGCAAAGAAATAGAAGAAACCAATACAATGGGAAAACAAGAGGTCTCTTCAAGAATATTAGAGATATTAAGGGAAGCTTTCATACAAAAATACACAAAAAGACTATGTAAGAAAGATTTTAATATCCCAATGATGTGGTTACTGATCTAGAGCCAGACATCCTAAAGAAAGAAGTCAAGTGGGCCTTAAGAAGCATTACTAATAATAAGGATAGTGGAGATGATGAAATTCCAGCTAAGTTATTTAAATTCTAAAATATTATGTTGTTAAAATGTTGCACCCAATATACTAGCAAATTTGAAAAACTAAAAACTAAAAACTACTTTTTAGTACTGGTAGTAAACTGTAGTAGTAAACTGATCTTGAAAAAGATCAGTTTATTTCTCAGTCCTAATGAAGGGCAAAGCTAAGGAATGAATGTTCAAATTACCCAACAATTGTGCTCATTTCACACACTAGCAAGGTTATGCTTAAGATTTTACAACTGGACTTCAGCTATATGTGAACTGAGTATTATCAGAAGAGCAGACTGGTTTTCAAAGGGCAAAGGGACTAAAGACCAAATTGACACCATTTTCTGGATTATAGAGAAAACAAGGTGTTTCAGAAAAACATCTATTTCTGCTTCATAGACTACACTAACGCCTTTGACAATGGATAGCAAGGAGGTCAATATTTAAATCGGTCAATATTTAAAGAAATTAATTCAGGCTTTTCATTGAAAGGTTAAATGCTGAAGCTGAAACTTAAATATTTTGGCCTCTCAATAAGATGGTACTCATTGCAAGACACTGATGTTGGGAAAGATTGAAGGCAAAGGGAAAAGGGGACAATAGAAAATGAAATGGGTAGATAGGATCATGGAAACAATGAACATGAACTTGGACAGACTTTGAGAGATAGTCGAGGATAGAAGGATCTTGCATGCTATGGTTCACAAAGTCACATATGCATAACTGAACAGCTGAATAAGTGCAGGGAAGAGTATTTTAGTTTGAGAAGATACCAGTAGTGCCTGCTGGTGAGTCTGCCTGCTCCACATTTCTCCCTATTTACATACAGTCTATCCTCTGTTCAACCATCATAGGGATTTTACTAAAATACAGGTCCAATCATGTCATTCAATAAAGTACAAAATTTAGTGATTTCTTATTACTTCCAGGAGAAAATAAAAAAATTCTCTGTTAGGCATTTAACGCCTTTCATAATCTAGCTCTCTCCTATCTTTCCATCTTTCTTACACCTTACCAAGACAACATGTACTCTTTCATCTAGTAACTGGCTTCCTGGCTGCTCCACAAATAGCACACTGAATCTCTCAGCTCCATGCATTTTCTCTGGCTGTTCCTTATGCCTGGGATGGTCTCCCTCTTCTGTTCCAACTACTCATCTCCCTGGCTTCCGTTTAAGTCCCAAATAGAATTATATCTTCTACAGAAATCCTTTTCCATTCCTTTTATTTCTAGTGCCTTACATTTGTTGATTATTTCCATTTTTCCCATAGTTTGCTTTGTATCTATTTGTTTGCATGTTGTCTCCCTTTTTAAATTGTAAGGTCCTCAAGGGCAGGAACTGTCTTTTGCCTCTTTTTGTATCCTGAGCATGAAGCACAGTGCCTGCCACATAGTAAGTGCTTAATAAATGTTTGTTGATTGATTGATTGAAATGGATAAATGTTTCTTGAAAAAATTCTTTCTAGATTCATTTGTAGTGAGTTTTGGTTACACATTTCAAAATGAGTTGGAAAGAAGGAGAGAGAGAGAGAAGATATAGGGAAAATGGTAAATGATTGATGTGAAGATGGCAACACATGATTTCAGAGATTTTAGAGTTGAATGTTCTAAATCTTCCTGGATATGCTCTTTTCTCTGCAGGTCAGATTCGGAACTGTTTGCATTTGTAACTAGGTATTTAAATTTTCCTTGTGGATAGGGAGAAGTATTGGGACCTGGTGGCATGGATTTGTTGTTCTAAAATTTTCTCTCTGTTTCTCATCATCTTGAGATGGAATGTAGGGCACACTAAGTTCTGATGGGGAACGAAGGGGAGAGGAGAGTAGAGGAGAAAAGAGTCAGAGAAAGAGAAGTGGAGAGAGAGAAAGGAACAAAGGAACAGAAAGACAGAGAGAGACACACAAGAAGATAAATACATTTAGAATAGAGAGATCTAGGCTAGAGAGAGAGAAACAAAGCAATAGAAAAAAATCCTGCAGATATTTTATGTGAGCAACAGAGACACAGAAAGGTAGACTCTTAAAATAGAGAGACAGAGAAACAGACACAGAAAGATAGACACTTAAAATAGAGAGAACTAGAGCTAGAGAGAGACAGAAGTAAAGCAACCTGCAGATATTTTGTCATGTGAGTCCAGAAGACTCTGCAGATTTTACTAGAGTGGTATGGTCTCTGCAAATTAGAAAATGCTCTGATGGGTGTGTCTGAAATGGAATAAAGCATCTGGCTGTTGTCCCTTCTTTAGATCAGAAAAAGGACAGAGAAGGTTTAACATTCCTCTTCCTTTATGAGAGGCAGTGTGACATAATGGATAGAGATCTGGTTTTAAAGTGAGAAAGACTCAGTTGTGTGACCCTCAGGGTTAAGTTCCTTAACCTCTCAGTGCTTTAAGAAATTCTCTAAGACTGCATATTGAAGAGAAAGTACAGGTTTGTAAAAGCAGAAAGGCTCCTAACTTGGGATTTCTCTATACTGGTACATTCAGAGGTTCAGTTCCCATCAATTTTCCTCTCAACCTTCAACTGCCAGGCATTTTTAGACAATGTCTGTAATACCTTGTTATAATAATCAACCTGTTCTACTCTAAAGAGCAATATAATAGTACTTAAGGTCCACTTGGCTCCATGCTAGGTGGTAGAATGGATATAGCATTTGGGGGCTGGAGTTAGGAAAATGTGAGTTCAGATTTTTGATTTTAGTCAAGTATTGGTTGTGTGACCCTGGGCAAATTGCTTAACTTCTCTTTGCCTTTTTTTCCTCAACTGCAGAATGGGAATGATAATGACATCTACCTCCCAGGGTTGTTGTGAGGATAAAATGAAATAATATTTGTGAAGTGTTTAGCACAATGACTGATGCATACTAGGCAATATTACAACTACTTATTTCTCTCTCCCTTCTTTGAATTTAGGCAGTATATTTTAGATGAAAAGTTCTGAGTTCATTCATAATTTCTCTGAGCCATGACTTTTTGAATTAGGAAAATTTTTATTGCTTGAGCAAAGTTTGGGCTTTTTGCCTAACCTTACTTTTATGTCTATCTCTAGTTAACCCTTGATCTCTTTATAGCTGAAGCAAAATTCAGTTTACTGGAAAAATTTGAGTCATGCAAAAGCAGAATACGTTATAATGTTCATGGATAGATAAGTATTGGGAAGAGAAATTGGGGAAAGAGCTGAACTTTTCTTGTAACTTCCCTCAGCCTGGTTCCCCTGTGCTCTGAGATGTCTTTAGAATCAATTACTTTTTTCAATATATTCCAGCTCTTTTTGTGGTGACAAAGAATTGGAAATTGAGGAATGTCCCTTAAATTGGAGAATGGCTGAACAAATTGTCATCTATGATTGTGAAGGAATATTACTGTAGTGTAAAAGATAATGATGGCAATGGTTTCAGAAGAACCTGGGGAGATTTATGTGAGCTGATGAAGAATGAAGTGAGTAGAACTAGGAGAACATCATATAATAATCCACTGTGAAAGGCTTAGCAACTGTGATCAATGCAATGAAGCACAAAAATTCCAAAGGAATCATGATGAGAACTTTTATCCTCCTTGAAAGAAAGAATTTATGAATTCCGAGTGCAGATGAAAAAAATTTTTCCCCATTTTATTTTCTTGATTTTTTGGGCAGCATAGCTAATATGAAAATGTGTTTCTATGAGTTCACATCTATAATGGGTATTGTATTGCTTGCCTTCTCAATGGGGGAAAGGGAGGGAGAGAATTTGAAACTTAAAATTTTAAAAATTAATGTTAAAAAAAGAGAAATGAATGAGATGAAAAAAAATCAGTGGTAACAAAAATAACAAATAATATTTATAATAAATAAAATGATATAAAATAACTTTAAAGTTATGATTAAAAATTATTTAAAATAAAAAAGGATAAATAAAAATAAAATAAAATATGCAAATGTTAAAGCACTTTATTAATGTTAACTTATATTAAATTTTTTTTTGTCTTTTTGATTGCATCCTTTGGATATTTTCCCAGTAGTGGGAATATTAGGTCAACAACCACCCCCACTTAACATGGAAATGCTTCTAAAATTTTAGCAAAATTTAAGATGTGTTATATTGGCAACATGCTTTTATAAGAGCACCTAGGTACATTGTGGGACAAAAATTGAGAACCACTTCTTTAGCACATGTTTGCTTTATCTTTTCTTTTTAAAATTCTTTTCCCTCTCTTGGTTCTTCTCTCTTTTTCTTTTTCATGCTTCCAAACCACAAGAGTTTAATTTTCCCATTTGCACAACTTTCAAAGATATACATCTTTATTATTTTTTAATATTTTATCCTTTCAATGACACACAGGTCAGAATATATACTAAAATTTAATGTTATCTCTCTGTGCAGTTGTTGCCCTTAGTTTCTGGCAATATCCAGTACTTTTCCCTTTCAAGCACTTTCCGAGTAGTAACTTCAATAATTTTTCCAACACCCTTGTGAGGTAAGTATTACAAGTCTTACTTTGCAGATGGGAAAAACAAGAACAGACTTATCTGAGGCAATACTGGAGAATAATATCAGAACTGGTACAAAAACATAGAAACTTCTGGCTTTTTATTTAATACCTTAAACATTAGCTCATCTCTGGTTGGAATATATATGATATATATGTCAGTGAACTCGTGGCCATGAAGATTCAATAAATTGGTAAACATGCTTCTTTTTATTGACATTTCTCAACCTAGTTTGAATAATTCTCAAACTGTATAATTTATTTACCTGGCAGCTGCTGCCCTCATCAGAGATGTGAGGATAGAAAGGGTGTGAGGTTTCTCAACTTCAGAAAACATAGTTTTAAAAAGCTTAGCCTTGCAGGAAAAAGAGTAAATGTAAACATAATTTATTAGTTTTTCCATGCTCAATATGCACATTTTAATTAGTAATCAGTCATTAATATTAAGGGAAAACATTGAGAAGGATATGAGAAACATATTGTCCTGCAGCAGCGATTCTGAAATCTTTGCACCCAGAACCCTTTTCATTCTTTTTTTCTTTTCTTATCCAGTATCTTTTGTACATCTTTGATTTCTACATTATGTTCTCAGTAAACTCATCATTGGGAAATCTCATCCTCTTATAAGATTCAATAAGTCTTGTTACTCATTTATAATTGTTCTGATTGGACAATGGAGATATATACTTCTTCATTTAAGAAAATGAGATTGTTCAGATATCTCTTCCCAGTCAGCTGCCCTCATTTTGGACTTCTTTGTGCCCTCTTCTCAATTTTTTTTCCTTTTATGTGTTTTAGTCTCCCATTAGATTATAAATTTCTTGAGGGAAGGTATTATCTTTCTTTTATTCCCAGCCCTTAGTACAGTGTCTGACACATAATAGATATTTCTCTGACACAAACTAGGAGTATGATCCTTGATGAATTGGTTAACCTCTTGTTGTTTGTCCTTTGTCTTCAAGGAGGACCAATGACATGATGGAATGATGTTTTAACTTACATATGGATTGGATTTTAGTGAAATGGAGTTACACAAAGTCTTTAGCCTTATTCACTCTTCCTGAGTTGTAGTTCAATGGTAAAACGACAGAAGTCTGGATGACTATGATGACCCAGATCACACTGGATAACCTTAGCAAGATATTGTTGTTTCACCGAGCTCTAAGTTCTCCACAGTACCTGCTTCAGTCACCTTCATGGTTATTGGAATAAATTGTTCTCATCCACCCATTCTGCTGGGGAAAGTCTTCACATGCTTGGGGTACACATTCCCCTAACTCATCAGTGGGTTTGAGCCTCTTGTTTACACTCACTCAACATGGTTTGGCCCATCTGCTGAGATGGTTTTACCATAGGGTGACCACTGTGTATACTAGAGCTTTTTGCAGCCACAGGTGAGAGTTGAGTGACTTTTTGGACAATGAAGGTGTATAAACAACCCTGAAAAGGGCTGGAGAAGGCTCTCACCCCAGAGGTGTTCACACCAGAAGGGCTAATTCTTCCTTAATTCTTTTTGGATAGGTGTTTATTTTCTTCCCTCATGGAATTGTTTCTTATTGCCCCCAGACAACTCTCTAAGTTTACACGTGGTGGAAAAGGTGTTGACTTTTGTCATTGGGGTATTACTTTAATGGGAATTTTGTCATTGGGGTATTACTCTTATGAAATCTCAGGATTAGTCTCTAGCCTCTCAGAACAGTACAGCCCCTGTTCTGGCTACACCACCAGTTCATTTCCTTTTCTAGTTCTGATGGTGTATTGGTAAGAATATTTGATTTGTAAGCAGAAGAAGGCTGATGTTACAAGCTGAACTCTAACATTGACTACATCTGTGAACCACATGTAGTTATTTAACTGTTCTGAATCTTAATTTTTTTCATTTATAAAATGGGAATAATAATATTTGCACCATCTATAAGTGAGGAAGGTGCAGGCCAGAGAAATACAAGCTCTTATGCTATTATGCAGATATATCTTTTTTTTTTTAATAGCCTTTTATTTACAGGTTATATGCATGGGTAACTTTACAGCATTAACAATTTATGCAGATATATCTTATACTAGATAGAGTTGGACCTAAAGTCAGGAAGATCTGATTCAAATCTAGCCTCTGATTCTTAGTAGTTGTGTGACCCCACATAAGTCACTTATCTTGCCTCAGTTTCTTTATTTGTAAAATAGAGAATACAATAGCCCCTACTTCCCAGGGTTGTTTTAAGGATAAAATGAGACAATTTCTAAAAGTGCTTTGTAAATCTTAAAGAGCTGTATAAATGCCTGGTATTTCACACACACATATATATGTATATATGTAAATATATATGTTTATGCTAGATTTTATTGTAGAAAGTAAGTAAAGGAATTTGAACTATTTAATGAGTTCATAAGGAGGTGACCTTTTATATTTTGGTTGGCTCTTCTTATGGTGGAATTGAAAGGACTGAGGACTCTCTTGGGTCTGGATATTTGTTACTTCTATTCACAACTCACTGAAAATGGGTTCACCAGTTCATGATAAACATATTGGCTTTGACTTTTTTGATTTATGATCACCTCTTTGTGCCAGACCAATAAAAGGGGGTCAGTTGCAGTTATGCTTTCTGGAGAAATCCTAAGAAAGCTAAGCACTAGCTGGGGAAGTATCAGAGTTAAGGGATTTTAGGGAGCAGGAGGTGGGAAAGAACCTGTCTACCCCTAAAGCCTAATAGACTTAATAATATCTACAATACTTTCCTTAGAGGCTTGTTGTGAAGTCCGAATGAGAAAAAGCATAGAAAATACTTAACAAACCTTAAGTCAGTAACATGGCACAGTAGAAATAATGTTAGGATTGGAGTTACAGCATTTGTGTGTAGATTCCCTTTCTGTCTATCCTTGTTGTTTTAGGCAAATTACTTACACTTTTTGAATCTTGGTTTCCTCCATTTACAAGGTCAACTAAGTGCCCCTTCTGTTTTCTTTGATTAGAGCACTGAGTAGGCTTTTGTATCCTCTGGGGCTCCCTTAATCAGAGTGCTATTTGTGCTTCTTCCTCTTTTCCTCTTTTATATTTTTAAAATCAAAATGCTAAGTGATCTTCTGTAACTCCTGGGACTTTCACGATTCTGGTGGTTTTCTGTTCCCTGACAGAACATTCCTGTTGGAGTGATACTTTCTGTTTTCTTTAGGATTTCCCTGTTAAGGGTCCTGAGTGTGGTTCAAAGTGATGTGTTTGCTTCCCCTTCCTCCTAACATTTCCCCTATCAGGGCATTGGTTAGTTCTCTCTTCAGGAGTTTCCATGATCATAGTGATAGGTGTTTTTCCATCTTTCCTTGACATTTCATTGCGCAGGGCATTGCTGTTTCCATCTTTCTTCCTCTAGTTTTCATATGATCAGATTGGTAGATGGTCTTCTATATCACCTTGGGTTTCCTATACTCTCTAGGGATTCCCTGGTCAGGGAATTTTGGATGGTACTACTGTTTCTATTCTGTTTACCAGTACCAGAACTGGTATTTCTGGCAGAAATCTTTCAATACCCACAGCTTCCACCTGTGTTTCAAAGCAATTCTAGGATGAATGAAGGGGCTTACAGATGACCTCTTTGGACTTCTTGATCATTAAATTTTCTGTTTTTTTTTAGATTATTGCTGAAGTAAAAGTGAGAAATATGGGCATGACCTATCATTTGTATCTTGCCTCGGTTTCTTTATTTGTAAAATAGAGAATAAAATAGCCCCTACTTCCCAGGGTGTTTTAAGGACAAAATGACACAATTTCTAAAAGTTCTTTGCAAATCTTAAAGAGCTGTATAAATGCTTGGTATTTCACACACACACATATACATATGTAGGTATATAAATATATACGTACATACTAGATTTTACTGTAGAAAGTAAAGGAATTTGAACTATTTAATGAGTTCATAGGGAGGTGACCTTTTATATTTTGGTTGGCTCTTCTTATGGTGGAATTGAAAGGACTGAGGACTCTCTTGGGTCTGGATATTTGTTATTTCTATTCACAACTCACTGAAAATGGGGGGACTTATAGATGACCTCTTTGGACTTCTTGATCATTAAATTTTCTGATTTTTTTAGATTATTGCTGAAGTAAAAGTGAGAAATATGGGCTCCTGCATGACCTATCACTTGATCATTTTAGTAAGAAACTGGCATCTTATTAAAAATATCTTACACGACAAGAATTTCTCTCGAATTCTTCCTTCATTACTTACTCTTGTTTTTAAATTTTTTAATACCTTGGAATTGATTGTGAGATTTGGGAGACACTAGCACTGGACATCCCAGAATGACTTGCTTGCATCAAAAAGACACTCTATGAGCAAATTTAGAGAAATCTCCATTCCAAATGTTTATATGAACTATTTGTGCTCAACATGTGGTAGAATCTTCTGAACTCATATTGGTTTGACCAGCCACATTCAGACATAGTTTCATTGACCTTGACATAGGCATGTCATTTTTATCCTGTTCAAATATATCCAATACCAGTATTTCTAAAAAAAACTGAGTTGGCTGGTGAAGTCTCCATATAGTCACATAGATGCTTTTTGGATAGCTATTTATATTTTTCCTACATGGAATTGTTTCTATTTGTACCTTAATCAGTAATTATTGAAAGTTTTCCTTTTATTGGTTGAATTTTCCTCTAGATTTTTAGACTGTATGTAGTTGAAATATGCATTGCTCCAATGGAAGTACATCCCTATTTTAGTCAAGCTGAGACTTGATATCCTACCAATCCACTCACTGAACTTCAGCAGATCAGCTCTCCCCATGTCTGGGATGTATATCCACCCCCAATCTGGCTTTTTTCTCCTTCTCTAACACAAACTCTGAAATAGAATGGTCACTTTCCCCAAGATTCCCATCATTCTTCATCAGTGGTTATTTTCTCTATATTGTGTAGAATCAAGTTCAGAATAGCAAGCAGTACTTCTAGTGGCTTTCTACACATACCATTTGAAAGATGAAATTACTGTTAAAGAAAGCCAAGAATCTATTAAAGGTTCTGCCTCTGGCAGAGGAGAGTAGGTATTGTGAGAACCCAATGAGATAATATATGTAAAATATTTCTGGAAGCTTTAAAGTGCTCTACAAATGCAAGCTATTATTAAAATTGCACTTCCACAACTCAAATGCTCTATTATTTTCATTGATATGTATTCTCTCTTTCTAACCATCCATACATTAATAGATAGTTATGAATGATTTAAAAAAAGTCATCACATATAGTGGTCAACATTCTGATGAAGGATGGAAGAAACAAAAGAAGGAAAGAAGGAAGTAAATAAGCATTTATTAAGTGTTTACATTGGGCCAGACACTTTGCCAAGCATGGATGATATAAATTTTTTTAAAAAGATACTCCTTGCCCTAAGAAACTTATCTTATACTGGGAAAAGACAAAATACAAAAGAGAGCTGAAAAGTGAGGGGGAGGTAGCAATTGTGCATTTGATCTTGATATATACCATCCAGTTTTTCAATCTACCTGCCTACTTATCTATCAATCAATCTATCTATTTATCTATCTATCTATGAAATAAATATTCCTTTGTAAAAGCTAATGTTAAGTGATTTAACAGAAGCTAATGTTAAATGGCTTTAACTGTGGTGCTAGTCATAAGCACATAAGAGTGGGAGAACACTGTCTGTGGGGTCTCAAACTAATAGCAGCAGAGGATAGATACCTTCAGATCCTTCTTGATAACTGTAACTCTGAGGGGCAAAGGATGTGACCTCTTTGATTCTGGGAGAGTCAGAACAAACCATGCTCCATTTATTCTACTTGGTCCTAGAGGATAGAATTTAGGCAGAGGTTGGAAAAGAAACTTGAGCTTGATGTTAGAAAATATTTTCTGATAATTTATAATGCTTTTTGAAAAAGTGTAGTAGACTGCTTTGGGAAGCAATAGATTCCCCCTCTCAAGAGGTCTTTTAAAACTTATTTATTTTTAATATACATTGCTTTATGAATCACATTGGAGAGAAAAAAAGCATAGGAGAGAGAAAAAACAGAAAAAAGAAGTGAACATAGCATGTGTTGATTTAAATTCAATCTCCATAGTTCCTTTTCTGGATGCAGATGTCATCTTCTGTCCCAGGTCTATTGGGATTACTTTGGATCACTGAATGACTGAGAAGAATCAAGTCTTTCATAGTTGATCATGGCAAGAAATCTTTAAGTAAAGGCTGAATGATTGCCTGTTAGGTATATTGTTAGAGGAGACTTGATGAGATACAGGTTGGATTTTAACTGGCTTCTGAGATCCTTTCCAGAATCCTGTGATTCTGTAAAAAGCAATGACCTTGGCAGCGATGCCCATCATTCAGTTATATTCAGATGAATGCTGCTTTTGAGCCTTAAATAACGTGTGCAAGTTTATTCAAAACAACATCAACAAACAAAATCAACTTCACTATTGCTGAACATTGTGAGGCAGTCTTTCTCAGGCAATCATAGCTGGAGTAGGCGGTCCTAGCCGAAGTGAGAATAACTATAGCCTAATCACCAGAAAGTCAAGACTCATAGATGTGGAGTCCAGACAATAGCTGAAGTCAACAGGAACAATCAGCAGATAAGGAAAGCAAAACTACCACAGGAAACACTTTGCTGCAAGGATCCACATGCCGCTGCAGGGAATGGCAGGTGGGGAGATGCTTCTGAACACTGGATTCAGAAGAAGTAGAACCCCTCCGAGCAGGGATGGGAGGAAAATGCAGCTTTTTACTCTGAGCTGAACTCCTTTCCTAACAAACTAAAGGCACTTCCGTACCAGCTAAAAAGATCTGGGGAAGCAAGGTCAGGGCTATATCCTACTCTGTCTTTAAAAGACTCATTCTCTGTTTGGATAGTCAGAAGCAGATGAATCTGGGGGCAATGCCAGCCATGATTAAAGCCTCAGAGTAAGAGGATGGGGGGGGGGGATGGGTGTTCCCATTGACTCACTTTTTATTGGCAGAGATCTCCACTTCGTTACCTCAGCTACCTCACATTTCATTTAAAATACAATTGTTCACAGCCAGTGGCTCTGCAGTCTTAGCCCTAAGACTTGTATCACCATAGAAACAATCTTTCACCTTTTGGTGTTCTCTCTCCTCTCTCTCTCTCTCTCTCTCTCTCTCTCTCTCTCTCTCTCTCTCTCATACACGCACACACACTCTCTCTCTCTCTCTCTCTCTCTCTCTCTCTCTCTCTCTTTCTCTCTCACTCTCTTTGTTTTTCTCTCTCTGTCTCTTTTCTGTCTGTCACTGTCTCACTCTTTTCTTAGGAAAGACTGCTTGCAGAAGAAAGGATTTTAATTGGGACATAAAGGAAGCCAACAATCTAATATTGGACACCTAACCATAAATCCATAGCTGCCCCTTATTCCAATTTCCATTCTTGATAGAAGAGACAAACTGACAGCTGTCTAGGAAGCTAATTACTTAAGGGGATTCTTCCCTAAGTAAATTCCCCAAGACCACCTCCCACCAGGACTGAGTTCTTGGATTTATCCATCTACATCAATCCTGCCAGAGAAGAAGTACAATCCAATTACCCCATCTGGAAACTTGGAAGCAATGAAAGCCATAAGTGCCTGACTGAGCACAGGACACATGACGTTACCATTCCACAGAGAAGAGAACCCCTGCTGTAAATGATTTTAAAGCTTTTACAGCTGAACCTGTTAACCAGCATCCTTAAGGCAAAAAGTTGCCCTGGCCACACAGCAGGTGGCTCAATAATGGGCCAGGGACCCAAAAGAAAACAAACAGAATCCACCCACCAAAGTAACATTCAGAGAGTGCTGGTTCATTTTTGTTTCCAGGACAATAGAAGAAAGAAGGCCCCTATTTCTGTGCCTGTATTAGGTTTGGATGGCAACAAATATTCCCTTCTTAGGTTCAGCCTCACTGGTTGCAGGGCATAAAAAATAGGAAAGCAAGCAGGGATCTTGGCTGGAGAAGCTGGAAAATGAACAGAGGATTAGTAAGTGAGACAGAAGGGGGAAGAGGACAGAACTCTCTGAAGACATTAGAGATTGCCTAAATCCTTTCTTTCAGTCAAGAGGGATGCATATGGCATGACATGTTAGAAATGAATGGGACCTTAGAGATGTTCTAGTCCAAGCCTCTCATATTTCTAATGAGAAAACTGAAATCCAGAAAGAATAACTGATTTGCCCAGTGTCACAGAGGAAATAAGATAATTGCAGAACCTGGAATGAAGCTTGGATCTTGACTTCTAGAGAATCTAGTGCTCATGAGGCTCCCTCTATCATATATTATATGATGTGTATGGATGTATGGCCGTGTATGTGTGTATGGATGTATGTGTGCACACTAAACAGTGGCTGGAGTTCTGATCTCCCTTCCTCAATTTCCCTTATCTTGTGTTCTGTTGACAGTTGGTGGCACAACTAGGTTCTATAGGTAAAGGGAAGCAAAAAGAATAGTTATTATGGGTTTGTTAGAGTTGTAGGAAACTTTTCAGTTTCCTAATCTATTAAATGGAAAGAATGATAGCACCCACCTCCCTGTATTATTATGAGATTATGAGGATCAAATGAAGTAACATATATAAAGGGCTTTATAAAACTTAAAGCGTTATGTAAATGCTAATTATTGTTATCAGCATCATCATCATTTATTAGTGTTCCTTTCCTTTCCACTTAATTGAATGTATCTCTGATTTAGTTAGGACTAGTTTTAACTGCCTTAGAGATAATTTGTTGGGAGCTTTTGACTGTTTTTCTGGGGGGTCCTAGACATCTTTAAGTAATCTGATAAAGCCTAAAGATCTTCTCAGAATAATTTTTAAGAAGCATAAAAGATAATAAATAAGACTGCGAAAAATTCCTAATCATATTGAAATACAGCTATCAAAATGAAAAGAAAAGAAAACAAAAATATGTTTATAGCCCTGAGGTCAAAAACTCCTGACTAGTCCAAATCCCTCATTTTACAAATGTAGAAATAAGGTCCAAAGAGGTTAAATGAGTTTTGTCTCGAGGTCACACAGCTAGTAATTAGCAGAGCTGGGTTCACAACCAGCTCCCCTGACTCCAAATGCAATACTTTTTCTATTTCACCAAGCCACTTTTCCCTTGACCTTGTCATTTTTCTGGGTATTTTTCTTTAACCTACAAAAGAAGAAGAATCTTTCCCAGAGTCCTGTGATTGAAGTGCTGAAAGGAAAAGCAAATACATGTGATAACAATTTGTCCAAGATAACAGAGCTACCTTTATAAATCTTAAGTATACATTATTAATTGTGAATGCTCAGAAGCAAGCCAGCGTGAGGTGCCCAGACTCATTGCTTCAAAGGGAGCTTAGAAGAGATGAGTTGCACAGCTGTGCGAAATCTATGGGATCCCATCTGCCATCCCCTTTGGCTGCTGTCTTTGCTGAGCTGTGGGTTGCCAGACTTGAGGATCTGGGGTTTGTTGCTAACTTGGCTTCCTTTTCTGCAGAGACAGGGGACAGCTCTAGAAGGGAGATGGGCATGTGGTGTGTGCAGCTGGAAGGGCCAACAGGTGGTTCTTGATTTAACATAGGGTGGTCACAGGTGGCTGGATGAGTTTGTAGAGGAAATATTAATTACCTCTCCTGGGGTCCAGACTTGACTGACAGCAAGAACATGTAGCTACTAATAGACTTCTACTTTCTTTTTTTCATTGGTTTTTGCTTTTATTTTATTTTTTTCTTTATTTAAGTTTTTTATTTTTTAAAACATGTGTGGATAATTCTTCAACATTAGCCCTTTTTTGCTTTTATTTTGAAAAAAGAAAGAAATTACAGCTCTCCCAAAAGTTAACAATTTAGTGTTAAAAGACTAAGCAGCAGCTCATCCTAAAAAGTTTTGTATCTCTTACCCAGAGCCTTTACTGACTCTGAGAGTCAGTGTGGGTGGGTGGGGAAAGGGAGAGAACATATTGGACAACATGGATGAATTGTGAAATAAGGCAATTATATTATAACAGGAGATGGTGCTTTTTTAGCTTGGTATGGTTGCTAGTAGAAAGTAGATAGGACTGCCCCTTTCTTGTTAGTCAGGCATTCCTGGATCTGAGGTCTTTTTATCCTCTATGGAACACTTTTGTTTTTGTCTGACCCTTTGTCACCCTGTGTGGGATTTTCTTGGCAGTGATATTGGAGTGGTTTGCCATTTTCTTTTCCTGATCATTTTACAGATAAGGAACTGAGGCAAACTAGCTCAGGGTCACATAGCTAGTGGATTTGAACTCAGGTCTTCCTGACTTCAGATCCAATATTCTATCCACTGCACCATCTGGCTGCCCTTAATTATTCTTCATCTAAGTTGCAACAAGAAAAGAAGGGTGGGGAAGGATAGAAGGCTGCCCTCAAAATTCATAATAACCTGACTTCAAATATTGCCTGTAACATATACTGGCTATATGACCCTAGAGAAATGCTTAGCCTTTCAATGTTCCCAGAAACTCTCCATTCTTTTTCTTCCCCAGGGAACTCTTTAAGATTGTAAGATTGTGAGTGCCTAGATGGAACTTTCCTAAAACATTGAACCTATAGAACTAATGCTGATTATAATTTTCCTTTAGTTGATAAACTGAAATTCTATTAGGAAGGGATACTTACTCATAGATTTGTCCATCCTCTGACTCTCTTCTCAAATTATAAAATCTACTTCTAGATGTTAAAAGTAGCAAGATGAAAAAATAGTAAAAGTAGCAAGGTATACTGGATAGAGTGTTGCATTTAGAAGATGGAGACACCTGAGTTCAAATCCTGCCTCAGATACTAGCTGCATAAATCTGGACAAGTCACTTAACCTCCCTCCATTTCAGTTTCCTCATCTGTAAAATATCCGAGGCCAGCAATACATTGAGATTTTGCTATATTCTGATTTGTTTATGTTTTCTAAGGATTTAGCACCATTTTATTCAAGTGTGTTACATAGAGTAGAAAGAGCACTGGAGTAGAAGGGGTGTCTTAGATTTAGAATGGAAAGAATCTGAGAGATCATACGGGACAATCCCTTTAACAGATAAAGAAACTGTAACATTTCTCAAGGTTACATAGATAATAAACAGCAACGCTGAGATTCAAACCCAGTTCAAATGATTCTAACTCTCATATACTTTCAACTGCACCAAACAGGAAACTGGATTCCATTATTAACTAGACTTTGAGCTTGTCATTTACTTTGTCTGAGATTCAGTTTCCCTTTTTGTAAAATGAAGGAGGTATATTAGATCATCTCTCCAAAGCCCCATCATCCCTAAGTTTTTTTTTTTATCCATCATGTTTACCAAGGTCCAAGTTTCATTCAGAAGCTAGAGATATTAATGTTAACCTATTCTATGCTGTCTGTGGGAAAATTGTTTCCAGGGTGACTATAACCTTGTCACTTCTTTTCAGTTATTGGCAATGCAGGATTTTGAGAGCTTCTTCAAAGTATTAGCTGAGTTTTGTGGTAATTAGCTATTATTATTTTTTACCTTGCTGTTTTGGGGGGAATTAGCTATTATTATATTGATGGTATTCTCCATGGTACTCAGAGCAGGAATTCCTACACCACCACAATAGGAACAGAGGGTTTGGGGGTGGTGGGTGCAAAATCTAAAGAAAACATAGTTCACACTTTCAATGAACTTCTTGTGTACAGTTTTCCTATCAAAATAGTCCCTATCCTTGTTGAGTTTTCTAACCAAATGAATGAACCTTCCTTTCTTTTTTTTTTTTTTATTTTTTTTATTATTTTTTTTTTATTTAATAGCCTTTAATTTACAGGATATATATACATGGGTAACTTTACAGCATTAACAATTGCCACCTCTTGTTCCAATTTTTCACCTCTTACCCCCCCCACCCCCTCCCCTAAATGGCAGGATGACCAGTAGATGTTAAATATATTAAAATATAACTTAGATACACAATAAGTATACATGACCAAAACATTATTTTGCTGTACAAAAAGAATCAGACTCTGAATTATTGTACAATTAGCTTGTGAAGGAAATCAAAGATGCAGGTGTGCATAAATATAGGGACTGGGAATTCAATGTAATGGTTTTTAGTCATCTCCCAGAGTTCTTTTTCTGGGTATAGCTAGTTCAGTTCATTACTGCTCCATTAGAAATGATTTGGTTGATCTCGTTGCTGAGGATGGCCTGATCCATCAGGACTGGTCATCATCTAGTATTGTTGTTGAAGTATATAATGATCTCCTGGTCCTGCTCATTTCACTTAGCATCATGAACCTTCCTTTCTTTGAACACTTCACAGTTATCTATGACAGATTCAAAAGACCCTTATTGGGTACTCATTTATTTATGGAACTATACTAGAATTACATAGAAATAGTCTCTATATTCTGGACCCAGGGTGTACATTCCTTTGCCATAATTTTCAGACTGGATTGCAGAAGCTAAGAGGTGCATAGTGGAACATGGGAGACTACAGATGTAATAAACTGAGTAAGGCCTTATGTGTTAGCAGAGCCTGCCTCATGGCGTGCTACAGAACAGTTTATGAATCACTAAACAAGAAGAGAAGCTTGCTGTTTAAAACCCCTAAGGAAAAAAACAAATGGAGTGTTATCCTACTCAAAAGCAAATTGCTTTTAAAGTGACAGAGGATTAGGTTGCAGAAAGCCAGTACACACTGGAATTTCATCATCTCTCACTTAGCACTACGTGATGTAATACATAGAGAAAATGTTTTAGAACTTAGGAATGGCCACAAACCCTCATGGAGATCTCTATGCAACTGAATAGTCATATTCACAACAAGATGAATGCTTCTAAGTAGAAATAATGCTTTTCATTTTAGAAGTTCACTTAAAGAGTGTATAATAAGAGAGACTCCAATGATGTTGACATTCTGAGAACTTCTTTTTTTAGCTTCATCTTTTCTATCAGTAGTTGTATTAAGTCCAGAGCTTTCTGCTTGATATTTAATAGTCATGTGGGCAAGGGATAAATTATTTACCTTTTTTGAACTTCAGATTCCTCATCTGTAAAATGGGGATGATGTTATTTCTACCACTTTACAGTTTATGTTTAGTTTGGCTAGGATGAAATGAAAAAAAAGCATTTATTAAGCACTATGTGCCAAGCACTATGCTAAGTGCTGGAGATTACAAAAAAGAAAAGACAATTCTTACTCTCAAAGAGCTCACATTTTATTTAGATAATTCATATAAGAGAATTTAGCTTCAGGGCTACTTGTTAAAGCACAAGAGTCCTTAGTATGTACTATTGTGCAGCTAGGTGGTGCAGTGGATGGAATGCTGGCTTTAGAGTCAGCAAGACATGAATTCTATCCAGTTTCAGCTGCTTAAAATCTGTGCGAACCTGGGCAAGTCACTTGTTTGCCTTAGTTACTCATCTGTAAAGAGCAGGAGAAGGAAATGGCAAACCACTCCAGTACCTTTGCCAAGAAAACCCCCATTGTGGTCTAATATAGCTGAAATGACTGAACAACAACAACAATAGAAAGGAGAGATCCTGGTAGAATCATAGAGAAAGGGAGTAATGGGAAGCAGTTCTGGAAATGTAGATTGATGCTATGCTGTAGAGGGTGCTGGGTTATAGGTTAAGGAGACCAATAACTACATGAGATCAGTTTTATCTAAAATTTTATAATCTAATTGATCTGAAATCTTTTGAGTGCATTAATTCCTCATCTGGTCTATGATTTGTAGGATGCTCTTATTGTTGAATTTACTGAAATAAATCTATAGTAGGGAGCTGGGCCATGGTTTACAATGATTAATCTCAGCTCCCTTCTCTGTAAAAATAAGGATAATAATAACACCCATATCCTAGGGTTGTTGTGAGAATCAAATAAAATAATATATATGCTTTGTAAACCTTAATGTGCTACAGAAATTAATTAACATCAGCTGTAGCAGCAGCAACAGCAGCACATCACATTTGAATAGGGCTTTATACTATCCAGAACAGTTTTATGAACATGATTTCAATGATCTCCCTAATTGGAAATGTTCTCTCCCATCTCAGATTATCCTGTATTTGGTTCTTTGTTTATTAATGGTATGTTAGAGTGGAAAGTAAACTTCTTGAGGACAGGCACCGTATCATTTTAATCCTTTTATTCCTAGAGTCCAGTTCAGTGCTCTGCACTTGACACATTTTTGTTGAATTGGATATTGAATGTCATCCATTCAATACTATCTATTCCACTGTTTTCACCTGGAGTCAAGAGATTTGCCAACTATTCCTTCTTGACTGACTCCTAATGATAGCACTAACTTGAGATGATGTATATGCATTTAAAGAAATGGTAAGACTTAGGTAGTACTTTTATTCAATCCCTAAATGATAAGTGATTTAAGAGACTAGAACCACTGCTTATATAATGCAGATGCTTATATAATGTAATAGTTTACATTTATATGCTTCTTCCAACATATTCTCTATCTCCATCTAATAGGTGAGCTGTTATTAAGAATTTACAAAGTGTTTTCCTCAATGCATTCTCTCCACACCTTGTCTGTCCTTTGCTACAAGTTTGTTGGTATTGTTGAATCATTTCAGTCATGTTCAATTCTCTGTGACCCTGTTTGGTATTTGCTTGGTAGTGACACTAGATTATTTTGCCATTTTCTTTTCCAGATCATTTTATAAATGAGGAAACTAAGATAGACAGGGTTAAGCAACTTTTCCAGGGTCAGATAGTTAGTAAGTGTCTGAGGCTAGATTTGAACTCAGGTTTTCCTGACTTCAGGTCTGGCACTCTATCAACTGCATCACCTAGCTGATTTTTCTAAGTAGACATTTCCTAAATACATATGACTGTACTGGAACAGGTAAATTTAGTATATTCACATATACTATATATATATATACATATATATCATATATACATATATACTAATCATGGATATTAAGTAACTAACAAAATTTAGTAATGGCATTTCCTAAGAGGAGAAATAGTATGGTGCAATGGATAGAGAGCTCATCTTGGAATCAGGAAAACCAGAGTTCAAATTCTGCCTTTCATATGTGTTGTTGCTGTATGTATGAGCAAGTCATTTAACTTCTCAGTTACCCAACAACTCACTAACTCAATTATTTGAGTTGTCAAATCTGCATAATGAAAGGAGAAGCACACTGGGAATCCCTCATACTGTTTACAATATGGGTCCAATCAAAAGAAACAAATTAAAAAATTTCTCTAAAGGAGACTTAAAAAGAAAACATGATTCATCAGTATCTTCTTTAGTCTATGTGAATATTAGAAGGCTGTCCTTAGAATTTTTATAACATTCAAATTCTTCCTGTCTTTCATTTTCTAAAAAAATTTCTTCTCTCCCTTTCCCCCTTAATTCTGGCACAGTGTAATTTTTACCAACAATGAGAAATGATGCAAATATAAAAGCAATCATACATAAATGTGTAATGGCTGAGCGTCAGGTTTTTTTTTTTAAATTTGGAGATATAATTAGAAGATGATCAGAAGGTTAGATGTGTAAAAGTGACATTGGGTTATCAGAAATCAGATAATCTTATCACCAGAAACTAATCACACTGGGGTCTGAACTTCTTCAGTTTCTAATTTGGCTAGATCTATTCCAATTTCCCAAATTAAAAATCTGTATTAGGTGACATTAAGAATTCTAGTTTCTTCATTTATTTCAACACTTTTATTTTTCCTGTAATTTCCTAGTTACCAACTCTAGGATTTTATCGGGGAAGAACTCGTGCAAGGTAGATGCTCACATGATGATTAGAAGGAATGACACAAGGACATTCTCAAGGTCTCTTTGAAGAACTTTGGAGTGAATTGTTGACATGGGAGATACTGGCAAAGGATTGCCCAGCATAGCACGCCTGCATCAAAGAAGATGCTATGCTTTTGAGTGAAGCAGAATTGCAGTAGCTAAAAAGACAGGTGAGATGCACTAATTTAGAATGTCTCCACTCCAAATGTTTATATGGACTACTTGGTCCCAAATGATGGAGTGTTCCAAGTTCCTATTTCTGATCAGCCATAATTGGATACATGAACCTTAATTTCAATATAATGACATCATTTTGGTCCTCTTCAAGAACAAAGGACAACAACCAGGAAACAGTGTAGATGTAGGGTTTACTTAGATTTAAGCAAAACATTTGAGAAACATGGACTGATGCTAGGTTGAGGTGAATTTGGAACTAGTTTAGGTGATCCGAAATAGAAAAGTGGGGTTATTAGTGGCTCACTGCCAATTTGGAGCTGAAGGAGGAAATGGCAAATCACTCTAGTATCTTTGCCAAGAAAACCTCCAAAAGGAGTCAGGAAGAGTCAATGATTGAAAATGACTAAAACAACAATAAAGTCAATGTAGAAAGAGATCTTCAGTGGACTATTCTAGAAATATATGCTTAATTTTGTATTTTTTAAAACATTTTTTATCAGTTAACTTGAAAAAAAAGAAGGTATGTGACATGGTTTTCAAATTTGTGGATCTTATAAAATTGGGACAAATAGCTAATGTACTGGGTATCAGACTCAGATCTCAAAAAGATCTTGACATGTTTGGGTATTAGACCATATCTAATGTGATTAAGTTTAATAGAAATAAATATAAAGCCTTCATGGGTTCAAAAAGTCAAATTCACAAATGGAAGCTGTAGGATGCATAGAGAACAGTTTGTTAAAAAAAAAAAAAATCCCTCTACCATTCTGGAGGGTCTACATGGCTTGTCACTTCATTATGAACCCCAAGTATGACATGGGAACAAAAAAAAACCCCAATGCAATATTAGGCTGTTTTCAAAGAGGCACCATATCTAGCCGATATATAACTGAAAATTCTTGAATATGCGCTTAATTTTCATGAAAATTTTATATAGGAGGTAATGGAAGCACATAAGTGAATAGCTAATGTTTTCTCCATTAACATTTTTGATATTAATAAAGTCTTACATGCTTTTCCCCCCCATGCCATCAGTATCTTCCCTTCTTTCATAAACCTTATAAATCACCTCTTCAGCTTTTTTACAACCATGTGACTGTCATTATCAATCTCCTCAGTGTGAATTTAACTGAATCTAGTTGCTTTTCCCACTTTTGTTTTCTTTACTGCCTTTTTTGTCTCCTAGAAAATACATATTTGATGAATTAAAATTGACTAGAAAAATTTTAAAATATTTGATGTGTTCAGTTAATCCTACATGCATAATGATCACAATATATAGAAGCAGCTGAATAACATGGTAATTAGAGCAACGAGTTCAAATTCTAATTAAGCCACTTATTAGCTGGACAAAGCAATTAATCTACTTTAATCTCATTTTCCTTATCTATAAAATGGGGATAATTATAGAACCTATCTACAGAATTGTGAAAATCAACCAAGCTAACATATTTAAAACATGTTATAATTCTTAAAGCTTTATGTCGATGTTTTTATTGTTGTTTGAGCAGAGGGTGAGAATATGTTAATTTTATTGTATGTTTCTGTATTGTTTTTTTTTTTTTTTGCAGGATTTTGTTGTACTCTTTGGCTTTCACACTTGGGGGACACAGCACAAGTGTGTACCATGAATTTTTATGTAAACAGAGAAAGGAAAAGACTTTAAGGTGTATGAGCCCCTGAAGTAACTCTTTGATTTCCAGAGGTAAGCTTAATTCTTTAATTCTTTTCTTCCCCCCCCCCCCAATAACAACAGCTCGTGTTTATGTGCCTCTTTACCAGTATAAACATTCATAATTGTCTTATTTGATAGACTCTGTGAAGTCTTATGTGAAGACTCTATCACATAGATGAGGAAGCTGCATCGCAGAAAGTGGCTTATTCAAGATTACAGAGCTATTAAATGGTTGTACTTGGTCAGGGCCAGTGTGTCTTCCACTTCATAGTCTGAGAAGCATCCTTAAGCAGGTCAGAAATGCCATTTTCATGCAAATAATTCATATGCTAATTGAAAATCATTTAAATCTATTTATTAGAGCAAATTCCCAAAGGAATTATGTCAGGCAAAGCTTTGTAAATCTGGTGAATTATTGCATGTAGCTGAAGTAAAAAAAAAAACAAAAAACCCAACAACGACAACAACCCTGTATATCTTTTAAAATATTCCATAATTTAAATTTTTCCTTAGCTTAGGCTGACTGGCTTTCCTCCCAATTAGTTTGAATTAATGATGTTTTATTGTATCATATAAAGCAAGTCATATTCACACCCAATGTTGAAAGGGATTAAGAGTAATGAAATTTTGAGAATCAGGAGGGTTAATTAGAAAAGGCTTCAAGGAGGCTCTCTAGTGAATTTAGAGGCAGGTTATTGAGGAGAAAGGCTAGTACCCTACTGAGAAACCCTTAAGTTAAACAGAGCTCCTCAACTCCTTAGAAGTCGAAGCATGGAGTGATATTAAAAGAGTTTATATCCCAGTCAAACAGGGGAAATCTGCAAGGAGATTTAATTGCAGTATTTCTGTTAACATTTTATTATATTTGTGTAAGTTTTCAAAATTTTTAGAATGCTTTCACATGTATGATCTCATTTGAACTATTTTATGTTTATATTATATCTTTGCTCTTTCTATTAATAAGTGGAAGCATTCTTAAAGTTGGCTCTTGTTCTTTAATTGTCCCATTTTGTGTTTTAATGTTCCATACTTCGTTAAATCCCTTTTGTAAACAGGTGAAGGTCAGGCATGCTGACACCTGCTTGTAATTTCTGCTTCTGGAGAGGGTAAGGTTTTTGTATCATTTTAGCTCAGGAGTTCTGAGTTGTAGTAGGGGGTGAAAGCTGATCAGTTGTTTGCACTAAGTCTGGCACTAGTATATGGTCATCCCTTCAGGGTATGAGGCCATCGGGCTGCCTAAGAAGGGGTGAAGTAGCTGAAGTTGGAAAAGAAACAGACCAGGTATGGTCAGTCCATGATACTTTAAGCCTTGGGGGGAGGGGGAAGAGAGAGAGGGAGAGGGTGAGAGAGGAAGAGAGAGAGGGAGAGGGAGAGGAAGGGGGAAAGGAAAGAGGGAGAGGGAGGGATGGTGGAAGAGGGGGAAAAGGGGAAGCGGGAGAGGGAGAGGGTGATAGAGAAAGAGAGAGAGGGAGTGGGAGAGAGAGAAAGAGAGAGAGAGAGAAAAAGAGAGAGAGAGAAAAAGAGAGAGAGAGAGAGAGAGAAGGAAAAGAAGAAGAATAGAGACAGAGAGAGGCAGAGAAAGACAGAGACAGAGGGACAGAGATAGGGACAAAGAGGCAGAGACAGACAAGACAGAGACACACAAAGAGAGACAGAAAGGGAGAGACAGAGACACAGAGAGAAACACAGAGAAAGAGGGAGAGGAGGAGGGAGGAAGAAGGGGAGGGGAAGATAAAGGAAGAGGGGAGAAAGGGGGAGGGAGAGAGAGGGAAGTATGGAGACAAAGAGGGTGAGAAAGAGGAAGACAGAGAAAGGGGGGAGGGAGGGAGTTGGAGAGAGAAATGGAGAGGGGGAGGGAGGGAGAGAGGGAGAGAGAGAGAGAGGAAGGAGACAAAGAGGGAGAGAGGGAAGGAGATGGAGAGAGGGAGAAAAGAAGATAGAGAGAGTGAAAGAGAGGGAAGAGGGGAGGATAAGGGGGAAGGGGAAGGGAGATGGGGGAAAGAGGGAAGGAGGGAGGGAGAGATGGAGAGAGGAGGAAAGAGGGAGAGATGGAGAGAAAGAAAGGGAGGGAGAAGGAGAGAGAGGGAGAGACTAAGACACACAGATACAGACAGAGACAAAGAGAGACACAGAGACAGAGACAGACAGAAAGAACAGAGATAGAAACAGAGACACACACACACAGAAACATACAGAGAGAGATACAGAAAGAGGACAGAAACAGAGACGCCCACATAGACACACCCACACAGAGGGAGAGGGAAAGAGAAGAGAGGGAGAAACACAGACAGGCAGGCAGGCAGAAAGACAGACAGACAGAGAGATTACAGAGACAGAAAAGAAGACAAAGACACACACAGAGAGACAGAGACAGACAGACAGACACAGAGACAAAGAGACAGACACACACATATGCACAAAGAGACAGACAGACAGACACACAAAGAGACAGACAAACATGCATGGACAAAGAGAGAGACACACACACACAAAGAGACAGACCTATACACAGGGACAAAGAGAGAGACAGAGACACACAGACAAAATGTCAGACATACAGAGAGACAAAGAGACAGACACACAGAGAGACAGACAGACAGACACAGAAACTAAGACATAGAGACAGATAATAGGAACAAGATAGAGACAGAAAGAGGAAACAGACACACAGAGAGACAAAGAGATAGACATGCACAAGAACTACAGTGGATTTGACATTAGGAAAACTTTGATTTGAACCAGTTTCTTGACAGTCATCACTATGTGGTCCTCATCTGAGTCTCATTTATAAAATGGGGAGAGTAGTAGCACCTACCTAAGAAGGTTGTTTGGAGGATCAAATGAGTTACCATGTGTGTAGCCTTTGTAAACCTTAAAGACATAGAGAAATATGAATTATTAATAGTAACCATAGAGAAGTTTTAGGGAGCTGGGGGATGCTAACTGACTTGCTCTGGGTCAGACTGAGAATTAAAGGTGATATTTGCATCTTAGCCTTCCTACTCCAAGCTCAACACATAATCTACCTATTACACCAGGGGTTCCCATATAGTGGTTAGGGAACTCCTAGGGTGATCATTACAATGGTCGAAGGGCTCTCACTAGAAATTCTTTAATGGCACTTTAAGCAACAAATAATTACCCAATTATATTACAAATATATTTTTTCCTCTGTGACAATAGCATATGTATATTTGAACTATTATATAATATAAATTTTAATTTGGAATTTTCATAGACAAAATTTATCTTTGTAGCTATCATGAGCATTGATGAATAAATATAAGAGAATATCATAAATAATATATTAAATTGCTCGGAAGGTTATTGCTGTTGTTTTTTGAAAGGACTTTGTGGAACAACAACAATAAGAAGAAAAACATTGGGAACCATTGTACTACCTCATGCTGCTTCTCTATTATAATTAATATTGGATATGGGATAAGCATTAACTTTTGTATAATAATATTACTCAATGAAGCTATCGATACTATTTTATAAAATACTAGAAGATGAAATCTCTCTGGTTTATAAAGTAGATAATCTTTAAATAACAGGAGTAAGTGAAAGCAGACAGGAATATATTAGTGCTTGTATTTGTATAAAGATAGTACCCTGTCTTCCACAGAGTAGATGTTAAATAAATATTTGTTGAGACAAAGAATGGATGAATGGAAGTGAAACCTGAAAGAGAATGTTTAATCTTTTAAATTCATACTAGACTAATTAATAGTAATAGCTAGTATCTATTATAGAGCTTTGGGATTTGCAAAATGCTTCACAAATATTTTATCCTCCTAACTCAGGAGGTAGATCCTATTGTTATCCCCATTTTATAGTTGAGGAAATTGAGGTTAAGTTCTTTGCCCAGGGTCACACAGCTAGTATCTGAGCTTGATTCAGACTGACCCACTGCTCTATCCATTGCACCACCTAACTGCATCAGAAGAAAGTGGTCCTTTTAGATTTAATTATAAAGGTCTTAAATGAAGACTTAAAATAGCTTTTTTTTTTTTTTTAAATCAGGTTATCATATTCTTGGAGATTTGACAACTTTGGTTAATATAACTACAAATAAATAAGTGTTTGGAAAATAGCAGCTAGGTGACATAAAGCATTGGACCTGGGGTCAGGAAGCTAAAGCTAAAATCCTGACCTAGAAACCTCCTAGCAATGTGACCATGAGTAACTTGACCTTCCTATTCCCCAGTTTCCTTACCTAAAATGAGGGAATTGGATTCTCTAAGTCTCTTTCAGCTCTCTATCTTTGATCCTATGAGGGCTGGGAGTAAGGTGGTAAACTAAACTTGGGACCAAAGAGATTATATCAAGTTAATAGGGTGTCAGGAAGGTCTTGAATCAAGCTAGAGTTCAGTTAGATACTAGTCTTCTAAGGGATGGAATTACCAGGTTTGCCAAGTCTTATGATTCCAATATAATCATTTTTGTTCATTTAATCTGGCAGCACCAGAGAGTATGGGCTAAGGCTAATAGGAAGAGACACTTTGGAAGCCAGAGGAAGAATTGTACATTTAAACTCATTTGTAAAGGTCATTTGGGTAGCTCGGTGGCTCAGTGGCTCAAGCACTGAAAGTGAAGTGGAAGGAAAATTTGTCTTTTTGAGTTCAAATCTGTATTCAGAGACATTTACTAGCTGTGTGACCCTAGACAAGTTGCTAAATTCTATTTGCCTCAGTTTCTTCATTTGTAAAATGAACTGGAGAGGGAAATGGCAAATTACTTCATATCTTTGCCAAGAAAACCCCAAAAGGAATCACGAATTGTTGGAAATGACTGAATAACACCAAAGGTTATTTAGTCCAATTCTTTCATTTTACAGTTGAGAAAATTGAGGCCTAGATAGTTGAAATGACCTGCTTAAGTGGAAGAACTAGTTTTCAAATCCAGGTCTTTTGACTCCAAATCTAGCATTTTTGCAACTAAACTACACCAAAGAGGAGGAGATCCCAGATGGACAGCTTAGTCTCTCAACATAGCCCTTGGGGCCAGTGATTCTATTGCAGAATTGCCAGTCAGGAGTTGACATGGGGAATGAACCTGATTTAGAATTAAGGCACCCCTGCAATAGTCCAGGAGGAGAGTAAAGTACGTGGTGGGGGGATGATGGTAACTTTAAGGGGGAGTATAAGATCTTCCTCTGGAGGAATTATGTGCCTCTGCTCCATGCTGGTACCCTAGGACAAAGTCTCCTTTTTCTAGTGCTAGTATAATATAAAGGAACTTATGGTAGTTATGGTATGAAAAATAGCTATATGAGAAAAGAGAAAGAATCTAACATTCAGGGAGTTTTGTAAAAGCAGGATATTATCTGATTACAGGACTGATTATATTCAAACGACCCTACTCAGAAACAAGAAACTGACCCATTTCAGATTTGATCACAGGTTGAATTTCCATAACAAGGAAGATAATGTACCTCCAATAAGGGAGAATTGTTGCTTCTCAGTATACAGATGGTTTGTTTCATTAATTTTGTACCAAAAGATGGTACAGGGTAACATCTGACAGCAAAAATACACATCCATTTGTGAATATTTAACTCAAGTTGCAAATAAAGAATGGGAAAAGGGAAACCAGAGAAAACTGATGAAGATCTGGAATAATATTGGAGAAATCTCATGCTTGAGTGCCATGTTTTGGTTATCTGGGAAAGGAGGAGGAAGAGGAAGGGGGGAAGAGGAAGAAGAGGAGGAATTAGAATTTAACCTTAGCCAGTGAGGTCCTATATCTTTCCAGTAAAATGTAATGCAAGAACTATTACATTTTATCTATTTTTGTAATTCCAGTATCTACCATAGTGCCTTGCACACAGTAAGAATTTACTTAAGAAAACCTTCTTAAGAATCCACTCTAATAACTAGAGCCTCAAATCAATGTTACAAGGCTGGAGGGGTTAATAATTAACTGTCTTGCCATGAGATGGAGAGTCTGGGGGGACTTTATTTGAAGGGAAAAGAAACACTGTGTAGAGAGGGCTTTGAAATGCAAGACTGATTTGAATGTAGAAAAATAACAATAACCAAAATTTATACAGCACTTTAAGATATGAAATATTTTCCTTACCATAACCTTGTGAGGTAAACCAAGAGTACAGATGTATACATAAAATTTTGGATTCTGCCATGTCATTGATGGTAATGAAGAATAGCATTTGCAATACAATTTAGAGCTCTAAAGAATTGCTTCGGATCATTCAGGGATTAAGTGACTTGTCCATGGTCCCACATTCAATATAGAAATGAAGGCAGCATGTGAAGGTGAGTTCAATTGCCTCTATTGCCACCATTTTATTTACTATGGAAGCCTGACCCTCAGTGCAAAAATTATGATGCTCATTTTACAGATGAGGAAACTAAGATATATTATAAAAGTTAACTAATTTACCTAGAATTACTCAACTAGGAAGTTTGGGGCTCAGTCTTTTCAACTCCTGAGCTAATAATGCTCTTTATACTTTACACATTAGGAAGTCACTGGAAGAAATAGATTGAGAAAAGGAATAATTAGAGGAGCTATTAACTATCAGATTTTCAAGAGAATGGCAAGCAGAATCATGGGAAGAGATTGTTGGATATGACCACACTGGCCTTTAGGTAGATGGAACAGCTGACTAGGAAACACAGTTGGCCAGCAAGAAACAGTTGTGCAGACTTTGGCAACCACACAGCATTTTAATATAGGAAAAAAGCTGATTATCTTTCTAGTCTGATCCATACATGAAATATGTGTGAGGAAGTCAAATTATTCTCTTTTCCTTCTTCACCATTTCCATTTTGCCTCAGGGAAGAGGATGGGGTTGAATAGGTCTTACAGGAAGTTCTATTAACAGTATCAAAAAGACAACATGATAGACTCCAGAGACCTATCTGTGGGATTCTTCCTGTGGGAGCTTGCAAGAAGAACTTTGTATTATTAGTGGGATTATAGTGTATCAAAGACCACGAAGTGATATTCTTGATTTTGATTGATTTTGAAACAAAGCCAAAATGGCACTGTAGTCAATGCTAACTTGTAAATTTTCCTATGCCATTTATCTAGTTTACCTCTTCTTCTATTACTCTGATGAATAAAATGAACACAGTCAATGTAGCCTATCAATATATTTCTAGGGTGGCTGTCATTGGAGTGAGGAAGCTTGGAGGCACTTTGGACTCATTTCATTATCTACACCACAAAGAAAGATCATTTTCTTGAGAATCTCTTTTCTGCTTGAAATGGTGATTAGTTGTGTTGCTAAAATTTCAGTCTCCTTCTTTCGTGTACTAAAACACCTTCAATTATGAGCTTGTTGAGGATTGATTTGGGAGAAATGTTGCCAGTTTCTCACTCATTTTCTTTCCCATCAAATGCTCCTTTTCCTATCAAAACCAGTTTATGGTATAAAGCTATTGAGATCAATGGTAATGCTAACAAAATTGGACAACATTTCTCTTCTGAACCAATCACCACCATGCATGAGTCTCAGTTGTGTCTGATTAAGTGAACAACAACAGGGTATAACCATCCATCAAAACAAATCAGTCATGCCATAAATATCCTGCTGATATACTTCAAGGGGTTTAGAAAGATTTATCTTCTTCCCATTTCTCTTTCTTGCAACATATAATTTCAATATAGGTATAGCAACACATGTTCTGTGATGATTTATTATAATTCTATTGGATATTTTGAGGCAGAAATTGTCATGGTGATTTGCAAAAGAGACCATCACTGTTTTTCTAAGGATGTTTTGCCTAACCACCTTAACCAAAGATTATCTTGGTGTGACTGCCTGCCTGATGATGCCCTGTTGTTCTCTCGCATTCGCAAATTTTATCTAGGTTTTGAGAGATTTAAAATGCCTTGATTTATATATTAACAATGCTGGCTATATCTGATATTCCTTTGTCAGTGGCTTAATATATGAATACGAGTTCATTTATTCATGATCATCTTTTTAAATAAAAGGGAAATTTCCTATTAATTCCATTTTATAAGTGGAAAGACTGAGACATAGAGAAGTTAGCAGTTTGCTTGAGTTAATGTTTTTAGCCAGGAACAGAGACAAAAAAATATCTAGGTTTTCCTGCCTTCTTTCCATTGAGATATTTTCTGGGATATTATGCTGACATACCCAAATAAAGGGATAAGAAATGAAATGTTTGAAAATTGACTCACATTTTGACTGATTGTCAATAGTGGACACATAGGAGAGAGAGGAAAGGAGATAGGGAGGGAAAGAATTTGGAACTCAGAACTTAAAAAAAAATGAGGGACAGCTAGATGGTATAATGCATAGAGCACCAGCTCTGAAGTCAGGAGAACCTAAGTTCAAATATGGCCTCAGACACTTAACACTTCCTGGCTATGTGACCCTCAGCAAGTCACTTGACTCCAAATGCCTCAGCAAAACCCCCCCAAAAGAATATTAAAAAGTTGTTTTTACATGTAAATGGGGAAAAATAAAATATTATTTAAAAAAGAAAACAGGAATATAAAGGAATGGACTGAGAATCAGAATTGGATGGGGGTGGACAAGGTTGGGCTTATTTTTAACAGCCACATGAAGATGATAGTTTCAACTTTAGTGTCTTGAGGAATTCTATGGAAGGAAAAGAAAGTGGGCTGAAAGTGTGAAAGAATGCATTGAGTAGCTGGAAAGGAGGTGGAGAAAAAGAGATTTATTTGCTGGAAGGAAAACCAGGAAAAAAATTAGCAGAAGCTTAAGTAAAACAAAAAATATATAAAGATTCCTTGACTTATTATATATGTTGCCAAAGTAGGCTAAAATGGAAGCCATCAAACCCTAAAGACATTCATATTTCATGTATTTGGGGAAAATTAAGTATTATTAAAGTTAGCCTTGAAATTGAAGGATGACAATATACAGCACTACCAAAAACTGGCCCCAGATTTTGAGAATAGAGACCTACAAGATATCAAAAGATCACTAGAAATGGATTAACAAGTGAGAAATCCCTCCCTCTGAAAAAACAAAAAACAACACAAAACCCAAAACTTGTTTTGGATGAAAATATTATTTCACTTCAATTGACTTTCAACTTAATGTATGTAAAATCCATTTCAAGTCTATTCACTGGGCAGAAAAAAATCCCAATACCTAGTATCTAATCTTCAATTCACTGTTGTAAAGATAATCCAGATAAAGTAGAGTGTAGAGAAACAAAAAAAATACCTTAATCAATTAGAGTTTAACCTTTGGTTCCACACACTTTGTCTTGTGGTCAGAAGTGAAAGGGCTGAGATTGCTTTATTTGAAAAGTTGTGTTGATAACTTATCAAAAGTTGTTCTAGCTGGGAGATCATTCAGGACAAGAGAGCACTCCAAAGTACTTTTTGTTCTACTTAGCATTTATATAGTGGCAAAGAGCTCTACAATGTTATTAAAATACATCTTATTCTTTAGAGCTATTATTCTGTATTGCATTCTTAAGTCTTTTTCACTTGGGTATGCTGCAAATTTCAGGACAGCAGTGGGCCTTTGAATGTTACTCAACTGAAGTTACCTTGCTTGAAATAACTTTTTTTTTTAACCAGTGCTGCTCACCTTATGTAAGCCCCTGAATTTAAAACACAGCTATTCATCCTTGAAGGATAGCCATCATAGTTATTTTTTTCTCTGTGAAACAGGCTGCCCCAATGATGCTTCTTAAGAAATAGGATGGTGGCCTGTAAAGATCTCTTCTCCTGAGGTCCTGGCAGTGATTTTAGCTGTGTCATACTCTCATATTCTGTTTCTTTATCTATAAAATGGAGAGAATACCTGTATACTTGTCCATTAGGGCTACTGTTGTGGGAAAAGTACTATAAAAATGATCCATTCAAGTTTCAGAAAAGCCTAGAAAGAATTCTATGAACTGATGTAAAATGAAATGAGCAGAACCATAAAAACAGTATACATAGTAATAGCAACATTCTATGATGATCAACTGTGAATGACTTAACTTTTCTCAGCAATACAATGATCTAAGATAATTAGAAAGGAGTCATGATGGAAAATGTTATCCACATCCAGATAAAGAACTGATGGAGTCTGAATGCAGATCAAAATATAGTATTTTCACTTATTTTATTTTTTGCATGTTGGTCTGTTTTTTCTTTCACAACTGTGACTAATATGGAAATATGCTTTACATGATTTCACATATAGAACCTGTAGCATTTTAGGAAGAGAGAAGGGAAAATTTGGAACTCAAAATCTTGTAAAAAATGAATGCTAAAATTGCTTTTATATATAATTGGGAAAAAATACTATTTTAAAATGAGACACATGAAGAAAAAAAGATGGCTACCTAAAGTCATATATGATACCAATTATTTCTAGGCAAATGATGAAGTTTCTTTTTGACCCAATCATTCTACTCCCAATATCAACCATTCTCCTAATTTCTGGTTGTATAGGGACTGTTCTCCTCATCCTTCATTCTTTTATTTCCCCCCTCAAAACTCCTAGGAGATTCCTTTCATGCTCAGGAGTCCCCAGTTGATTACCTCATCCAGAAGGAATTGATTCTCTTTTCTGAAAGTTTCCTTTCTCCTCTCCTCATTCAAACTTATTTGCCATATTCCCTCAGGAAAAGCCTAGTTTGAGAAATTAATTGCATCAAAGTGGTAATGGCTGATAATGACTTAATACATTACCTTTTCCCAGATGATATATTTGCATTTTAATGGGTCCTATTATTCAGAAAAATGACTCTTGTAAGGGGAGGGTGATTAGAGCAGGCACAGAGAAGCTTTGATAAGGCTTCTCTGTAAGGAAAGAATAGGGAGCCTGCTTCTCAGAGAGTAGTAATGACATATGATAGAATTGCCTTGGAGTGACTGTGGATTGTTCTTCAATGGGTTCCAGGATAGACATTCTGTAATGGGTTCTAGTCAACTAATCATGTGACGAGGAGAGGCCTTTTTTGATGGACTTCATAACTAGAATTCAGGGAGCTCTTCAAAAAAAAAAAGTCATATTTGGTCTTGACCATTCTCTCAGATGCTCTAATATTCATATAATCCAGTTAAGAGACAGTTGAAAGATCTTGACTCTTCCCCGTCAGGAACAGCATGTAGCCTGGTGGAAAGCAGGCCTTGGTTGCTGGGCTGTGTATTTGTTCTTTTCTAATTTAGGAATTGGAGGCTCTGATTTGGAGAGTTTAGAAAGTTCATAAGATTCAGCATCAGTACTTTTAGGCATTTCAGCATTTCATCTGGATGGCCAGGTATCCCACCATCTGGTTTTTGCAGCCAGTTCAATATGATGCTTAGAGAAATAAGAAATAATATCCAAGATCTAAACCAAAGACTCTTCAGGTAGTAATATTGCTTTTAGATATGAACTTGATGGGACCAGATATGTAGGAACTCAGCTAAGTTTGAGTTCATTTTCCTCAGAGACTGAGGCAGGATAGAAGGAGTTATGCTTATATTTTGTTCTTGCTTGTATTTTCAAATTAAGAATCTGTTTCTAAAAGCTAATTGATACTAAATGGTTAAAAGGAAATAGATGCTTCTCAATGGCTACCTAATAGTGAGGGGAATTACAGCCAATTAGTGATTAAGCCAATGACATTAGAGTAGCAATATCATGAATCCTTTAAGATTCCCTAGAACCCTAAGAGGGAGATGTAATTATCTGGCTCTGTAAAGTAGCCAGAATATGTGTACTATATTCAATACCCCAATATATTTATGATCTCATCTATATAAATATTCCATGAGATTATATAGCTTTTGACCTGAAAGGGGTTTTACACATATCCAGTGTAAATTACAGCTCAAGGGTCAAATTCTATAGGCTTTAAAAATGGTTTTTAAAGTTTTAAATATGATAAACTTTATTTAAAATGCAAAAACCTTCTTAGTTTGCAGTACAAAAAACAGGGGGTAGATTGGATTTAGCTCTAGCCACTCCATAGTTTGCCAATCCTTGATCTAGTTTAATCTCATATAGATTAAGTGATTTATCAGCTATTTGGATTCAGAGCAAAAATTTGAATCCAGGTCCTTTGACTCCAAATCCAGAACTTTTATGTAAGTTATGTTGTAGATTCAGTTTAACTTTTCCTGCTTATCTTGTGCTATAACTCTTGTCCTGGTGGAGGATCACTCAATCAATATACATGAGGCTTTCTTGGGATTAATTTTATATAGAAAGAATACCAATGGAGAATCTGAAGGTTGTTTATTGTAGAGAGCCTGACTTCTGGAAAAGTATACCTGAAACAAGATGTTAACTCAGTGGAATTGATGAGATAATGGTTCTCTAGTTCACATATATACTTAGTACTTAGTATGGTGATGTAATTGCTCTCTAAATTCACACATAGTATGCTGTAATGATGTAATTACAATAAGGTATATAAAGACTAAGAAGGACTGGAAGATAGACATTCTGTCTTTGACTAGCCTCCTGGTGGCTATCGGGCCTCCTGCACTAAGATCAAGGCTGGTGCCGAGGTCCTCCAGAAAGCTAGCCCGAACACTACAATTCATCAGTAGTTTCTTCCTCTTTCTAAATGGCCATCCCTATAGGAATAACTACTAATTGGAATTTCACTCTCCTTGACAGTTGGGAGGGATATTTTTGGTCATGAGGTCTTTTGGCACTCTTCAGTCTATATCAGCAGGCAGCTGCCTATTTCAATTCTGAGAAATATGGGCCCTCATCCCATAGTACATCAATGGCAGCATTTGGAACAGAATTTATTTCCTCTTTCTCTTGGTACCAGATTCTCTTCATTAGATCATTCTTCATCTGAATGGAGAATGTGTTGCAATTACAATATCAGGGAATAAATATAAAGTGTAATATGAATCACATTCTTTTCTATGTCAGCTCTTTTGGAGATGAAAATAATAGGAAAATATCTATTTTTGAGTCTAAGAACTAGTATACATACAAGAGCAAATATAACTCCTGGGTTTATTGACATTTAGGCAAAATATCCCATGAACAGCTATAATATGTCAGAAGGTTTTAATATCTATAAAATATATATATTGAAATCATGTTATTTCAGTCTTTTGGAAAATAGAAACACAAATCTAACTGGAACTCACTTAGGAGACTTCTAAGAACAAATTGAAAAGGCTATTTTCGGTAAAAATCAAGTGTTTTGTATTTTTTTAAAGTACCTTTCATGTAATGCTCTCAAAACTTTAAAGTTTTAAATTCATAAAACCATTATTTTTCATTGAGTTTGGGTCTCATAGTGAGCAGGTTTGGGCCAATGCAGGAATCGTGAACAGAGAGAAAGAATGAAGCTGAGTTCAAGATTGGAAAAATTGATTAAGTAGGGAGGAGTGGGGATGGAAAAGGCCCAGGAGACTAGTTGAGGGAATGCAGAGTATAATTAGGTATGTCTTTTGGAGGAGGGTAGTGTCTATATTGTATCAGATGCCTACAACTCAGAAAGATATCACTTTCTGCAGGGGTAGAGTTCTACTACCTTCTCCTCAGAACTTAAATTAAAAAAAAATTATTCTGAACTTGATGAATACCAACAAATGTAAACATTTCCATATACAAAGAACAGAAAAGGAGGATATGAAACAGTGAAATTTTTTTATGAATAGCTTCTTTTAAAAATATCTACTCAATTCAGCTAGTTTCAGAGCTCCCTTGATTGTGCTTTTGTCCCCAAAATTTCTTCCGCTCTTTTTAATGCATTTTCTTATAATTCTTCACTAATGCTCTTGTCTTTTTTCTTTCCTTAAATTTTTTTCATTGTTAGTATCACAAGCCTTGCTTTCCTCTCCAATTCTTCTTACTCTTGTAAGTAGAATTCTCCTTACTCTTTTCTTGATATTCCCCAAATAAAAAACTTGAAACCAGTTAACATGGTCAAAATAATGTTCATATTGGCCTTGTCCTAACTTCATTCTCTACCTCTAAGAGGTATGAAGCCTTTGGTTTGATTCAGTCTTCTGGAGGTGTGGTTGATCATTGTTTATAGAGTTCTTAAATTTTTCAATGTTGTCCTTTCTTTAGAAAAATGACATAGGTATTACATAAATTGTTCTACTGATTCTACGCACCTTACTCTGAATGAATTTATACAAATCTTCCTGGATTCTTCTGAATTTCATCATTTCTATAGTACAATAATATGCTATAATATTCATATACTATAGTCTATTTGGCCATGTCCTAATTGATCATAGTTTCTAGTTACTTCAACAACAAAAAGTACTATCATGAATATTTTTGTACATATGTGTCCTTTATCTTTTTCTTTTATTCCTTTAGGGTATAAGCTTAGTAAGTGGTCAAAATGAGTCAAAATGTTTTCACTAATGACTTCTTGAATGTAGTTTTAAATTGGTTTCTAGAGTTTATAGCTCCATAAACAGTATATTAATGTGCCTTTTTCTGTATTCCCTCCAACAGTTGACACTTTCCCTTTTATCATCTTTGATAAGTGTGAATTGGAACTTCACAGATATTTTAATTTGTCTTTGATTATTAATTATTTGGAATATTTTATCAAATGACTATTGATAGCTTGCTTTCTTCCTTTGAAAACTGTCTATTCATTTCCTTTGACCACTTATCTATTGAAGAACAGCTTCTGGTTTATATAAATTTAATTTTTTAAAATGTATTTTGGATTTTATGTCTTTATCAGAGAAAATTGATGCAAAGATTTCCCCTTTTTATCTTTAGTTGCGTTGGATTTTGTGCAAAACCTTACATTTTACTGAATAAAAATTGTGTTTTATTTTTTGCAATTCTTTCTATTTCTTCTTTAGTCATGAATTTTTTTTTACTATTTTCTTCCTTTTTTCTCTAATTTATTTATAATATGATCTTTATATGCTTGCAATGTAATTATTTTATATGTCATGAATCAGTTTATAACTTTTCTTGGTATATGGTATGAGATGTTAGCCTAAACCTAATTCTGCCAGACTGCAATATTGCTCTCCAGTTTTGCCAGCAGTTGTTATTAAATATTAAATCCTTGCTTCTTATACCTTGCTCTCTGACAGTGTTACACTGGCTTTTTACCTATTCCATGATCAACATTCCATCTCTGTGCTTTGGGCATTATCTCTGGCTGTCCCCCATGTTTGAAAATCTTTCAGTGTTCCACTGTTACTAACTTCCCTGGCTTCTTTTAAGTCACAACTAAAATTCCACCTTTTACAGGAAGCTACTCCCAAATGCTTCTAATTTCAGTGTCCTTGCTCTATTCATTATTTCCTACTTATCTTGTATGTAGTTTCCTTGTATTTGTATGCATTTTATCTCTTCTATTAGATTCCAAACTCCTTAAGAGGAGGCACAGGTTCTTTTTTTTGGGGGGGGGGTCTCTTTTTTTATTCTCACTGCTTGGTTCTGTGCTTGGAACATAGTAGCCACTTAACATCTTTTTACTGATTGATTGTAAAACTTGCTCTAGCAGTTGGAGTATTTGGATTTATTGAATGAACACTATGTTTCTATGTTTGTTTCTATATGTTATATCCAATCTATTCCATTGATTAACTTCTCTACTTTTTAAATAGTACCAAAGAGATGGCTGGTTTTTTTATTACAGTTTGACGTTCAATGAATTTTCAATTCAAGAAACATTAAATGCCTATAAGAACTGGGCATGGATCCTGCCATCTGGGGGAGGGGGTGGGGGGTAAGAGGTGAAAAATTGGAACAAGAGGTTTGGCAATTGTTAATGCTGTAAAGTTACCCATGCATATAACCTGTAAATAAAAGGCTATTAAATAAAAAAAAAAAGAACTGGGCATGGGAATAAAAGGAAAGATAGTCCCTGTCCTTAAGGAATTTATAAAGGGTGAAGAAAACAGACTAAAGAAAGTTGGAAAGTGTAGGAGTGGGTTGTGAGAAGGAATGTCTGAGGAATCATAAAGTTGATTCTAAGAAGAGCAGCTGATGGGAAATGAAGAGTTGGTTGAGCTTGTGAATCCTCTTTCAATGAAAATTCATTGAAGGCAGTTTTCCTTTCCAACCAGAAGGGCCAGAGGCTACTGAGCTTACTGATGAAGTGTGGGTAAAAAGGTGATGCAGTCTTTCAGATGATGAACTTGACATATGATTTTTCCAGTCCTCCTTTCTTTCCACTTTGATTTTAAAAAAGATTATTATTTCCCTTGAGATTCTTTTGTTACACAGATGAATTTCATTATTTTTTCTAGCCCTAAAAGTATTTTTTTTAATAGTTTGATTGACATAGTGCTGAATAAATTAATTTAGGTAATATAGCCATTTTAATTTTAATTGCATGGTCTAACCAAGAGCAATTAATGTCTCTTCAGTCATTCAGATCTGTCTTTATTTCAGTGAGGAGTCTTTAATAGTTGTACTCATAAATTTCCCAACCTTTTTGGGTAGCTTTCTTTAGAAAGTTTTTTTAGATAGTTTTCATGTTTTCTAGTTATTTTGAATAGAATTTCTCTATCTCTCCTTGCTAGGTTTTGTTACTAGTATTAAAAAGGATAATCTTTTTATGGATTATTTTTTATCATGCTACTTTGTTGAAGTTATTAATTGTTTCAGTTAATTTTAGTTGAATCTGATGGTTCTTTAGGTAGACATATATCCATCTACTTAAAATGATAATTTTGTTTCCTTTTTTTCCCATACTTGTTCCATCAATTTCTTTTTCTTGTTATAGTTAGCATTTTGAGCAAGGTATTAAATATTAGTGATAGTGGGCATCCTTGCTTTTCTATTATTCTTATTGGAAAGGTGTTTGATTTATCTCCATTATATATAGTTCTGTCTCTTGGTTTTAGATGGATAATATTTGCCATTTTTTAAAAAAGTCCATTTATTCCTCTGTCTTCTGTGTATTTAAAAAACAGAAATGAGTATAGTATTTTGTCAAAAGCATTCTCTGCAGCTATTGATACAATCATGTGCTTTTTATTGTTATTATTTTCAATGTGTTCTTTTAGTTTTATAATTTCCCTAATACAGAAGCAATCCTATATTCTTGGTTAGAAGTTCAACTTTATTATGTTATACAATCCCTTTGATATATTGTTGTAGATACTTTTTAATTATTTTAAAATTTTTATTTAATATTTTCTGCATCAACATTCACTAGGGATATTGGTCTATGTTTTCTTTCACTGTTTTGGCTTTTCTGTCTTGGTATCAAGACCACATTTGTGTCACAGAAGGATTTGATAGAATCTTTTCTTATTTTAGCAAATAGTTTATATAATGGAAGAATTAATTGCCTTTTAATGTTTGACTGAATTTGCTTTCAAATCCAGATAGTCTCCTTGTTTCTGTTTAGGAATTTATGGCTTATTCAGTTCTTTTTTTCCTGGAATAGTAATTTTAAATCTCCATTTCTTGTTCTTTTAATTTGGGGATTTAAAAATTTGCAAATATTTATTCTTTTCAAATGAAATAACATGTATAAAGTACTTTATAAAGTTTAAATGCTTTATATGCTAGCTATTATATATAATTGGCAAAATAATTTCCAATAGCTTTATTTGCTTTGAATTCTTTTTCATTTTGGATGTTAGCAATTTGATTTTTCTCTTTTTTATTTTTTTAATAAAACTAGCTAGTAGCTTATCTATTTGATCTTTAAAGTTCTGAATTTTATTGATTAATTTGATTCATGGATTTTTTGGGGGTAGGTGCTATCAGTTTTCTTAATTTTTCTTTGATTTTCATAATTTCTATTGTGGAGATCAGTTGTTGTTAATTTGTTACTTTTGTAGTTTTTTTTTTTTAACTCCATGCCCAATTCATTGATATTTTCTTTTTCTCTTCTATTGACAAAAATGTTCAGAGATATAAATCTTTACCCTAAAGATTTCTTTGGCTCTATCCCTTAAAAGCTAGTACATTGTACATTATTCTTTTTGTCTTTTATTTTCTCACTTTGTTTTACCTTGCTAACTACCTTGGCCTTTTTTGATTCTTCTTGGTCTTCATTTATCTTCTTCCTCCTCTTCCTTTTCTTTCTCCTCCTTCTCCTTCTCCTCTTCCTTTTCTTTTAAAAATTAGAACTTGGCAGTGGAATCTGAACTACTATCTGGAATTGAAAATTGTTCCTCACATTTTGCTCAATATCTCCTTTTGAATTTCATCTCTGGACTTCTTTATCAGCCTGAACCCATGTAAATCATCCACACAATTTCCTTCTCTTTCTTAGTCAACTCCTTCTCCTACAATCTTCTTCCATGAAATAAGTGGTAAATTATCCAGGAGATAGGATCAGAAGGAGAAATTGACAGACTCCCAACACAACTACTCCTTCTCCTTTAACTTTAATTCCATCCTCTTTGGGTCCTTGTGCTATCCCCAGAGGACCTTCACATCTCTCTTCCTTCTTCCCAGTAAATTAAAAAAGTGCCTCAAAATCATCTTCTCCATCCCAAACAATTAATTTTTTGAATACCCTGGTCTTTCAGCTCTTCAGTTTCAACCTCCATGACTACTATTTTTAAAGATGACTAAGGTAACTACTTCCTCTGCTCTCTTTATTCTGTACTAAGTTTGCCTTAGGATTTCTTATATCTTTGAAGCAGGGAGAAGGTGAATGGTTTCAAACTAGAACATATTCCATTTCCAGAAGTCAGTGAAAGACTTCAGCTTAAAAACAAAAGGCATTTAGGTAATAAATGGATATAAAAACTGAAGAGCAAAACAAAACATTTATTCAAAAACTGGGCAGACAGAAAAACAAAATCCACAGAAACTGACAGTGAGTTCAGAACCCACATGAGTTAAATGAACAAGTATGAGACACTCAGGAAAGCAATTGGAGCAGCAGGGGTCAGGAACTTAAGCAGGTAATCTGAATAATAGAGAAGAGGGCTTAATAGCAGAGAGGTCATAATAATAATAATCATTCACATTTATAGAGAGCATTTTAAGGTTTATAAAGTACTTCCCTCACAACAACCCCAGGAGAGAGGTAATGTTTATTATTCCCATTTTTAGAATCATTATTTAAAGGAATTTGGAGTGGTTTGGGAGAGAAGTTAGGTGAGTTCCTGCCTTTACTCTGCGCCATCTTGGCTTTGCCTCCTATTATTCTCATTTTTACTGATAATAAAACCAACTCTCAGAAAGATAAAATGATCTGCTCAGTAACATAGCTTGATAAGTGTTAGAGCTAGATTTGAACCCAGGTCTCCTTACTCTTATGGAAAGTAGGTACTCTGGTACAGTGGATAAAGTATTGGCCTGGAATCAAGAGGACTCATCTTCCTGAGTTCAAATCTAGCCTCAGATACTTACTAGCTGTGTAACCCTGGCCAAGTCACTTAACTCTGTTTGCCTCAGTTGCCACATTCATGAAATATTCTAGAGAAGGAAATGGTAAGCCACTCTAATATTTCTGCCAAGTAAACCCTAAGTGGGGTCATAAAGAATCAGACATGACTGAGTAACAACTCTTTACTCTAGAGGCAGCAATATTTTGATTTTACTAACAGTGAGATACTGAAGCTAACTAGCAAATAACCTATCATACCTAGAGGTCCCTAATAGTTTGCTTTAAAGCTCAGAGGCTTGTTAACATTCCCCTCCTCCCCCCAGAGGAGGGAGAAGCAGTAGTCATTGGCTCTAAGAAATCCAAGTTAGGGTTTTTATATAGGAATCGATCAGATTTTTTTTTTTTTTTAGTAGATGTTATCCAACACCTAGAGCAAATGTTGTTATCTTTAATGGAGAAATGGGGATGGGACAGAATCAGAGTACATATAAGAAAGGCTACATTATTTCAGTGAAAAGAGAAGATCTTACATTATTTGTCCTATTTCTATCCCTTCTTTGAATCATCATTAGAGCACAACCCTTTAGTTTAAAGTTTTGGTAAACCTTAGCTAGATAGAGAAATAGAAAGACAGATAAAAGGTAGATAGATAGACCCCTACTTTAAGAACCATAATTGGACAGAAAATCAGAAGATATTTAAGAATATAAGGTTAAAGTTATTAAAATTAAAAAAAAGAATATAAGGTTATTAGCATGACTCAGAGAAGAGGGAAGTCCCTAAAGATAAAACATAACATTTTGCCTAATGATTGCCCTATACCTAGGATCCCTTAGAGGTCAATGGCAGAGCTGGGATCTCATCTTAGGTCTTTTGGCACTGAGGCCAAATAAAATATTGACTTTTAAAAATTTGTTTCAATCCCAAGATGAAAATTCTTATATCTGTTTTAAGGAAAAATGAGAGAACAGAAACATGGTTAGTTGGAATGAAATAGCTAGAGTTAAAATATTTTGTACAAGGAGTAATGCCTATTGAAGCTTCTGGAGCTTCTGGCAAGGCTTCACAAAAGACTGCTTAATTTTGTCCCTATTAAAAAAACTAACTCTGGTTACTCATGTTGCTTTTTGAACCTTTGTTATCCTGTGTACCTTAACAAAGGCACAATGTTAAAGATGTGATTTGTAGCTTTTTATAGATTTGCAAAGCAGCTCCAACTGGGAGATGAGGATAGACTGCACACTTTCAGAAAGAGCTGGAATTGTGCCGTCACATCATGTTTCCCAGCAGGAATCAGGGAACAGTATTGCTCCTGAATTTAATATCCAAGCTTTGATAGAAGAGGGACAAAGTTTGAGAAAATTAAAAACAAAACAAAAGAAAAACATTAGAACATTTCTCAAATTATAGATTCATGTTCTCATGTCAGTCTAAACTGCTAACCATTGAGGACTATTCATCCCATCTAGTGGTATGTTTGTATAATTCTTATTAACTAGGAACAACTCAGGTCCCCTTATTATTTCCTTCTGAGGCAGATTGTTACCATATTAAAAGAGTTAATTCTGTCTAAGGCTGTATTCCTGGAGGTGTGGATTAAAATAATGCAACTAGATCCTTTGGAAAATGGTAGATTATGAAAAAAAACCCAACCTGATTTTCCTATATTTTTAAACATATCTAATTCACCTTTTAAAGTATACAAATTGGTTGATTGTAGTCTTTCATTCTTGAAGAGAACCAAAATGACACTACTATGTTAGAATCAAGTTACAGTGTGTCCAGCTGATCAGACTAAGACAGGCTTGGTATGCTCTACCACAGATCAGGTACAGATAATCCATATGAACATCTGGGGCAAATTCTTTAATTTTGTACATCTCATCTTTCTTTTGAGCTGCTTCAATTTTGCTTTGCTCATAGAGGATAGCACCTTCTCTGATGAGAGCATGTCATGCAGGTGGTCTTGTTCTAGTGTCTTCCACATTATTTAATCAGTTCTAAAGTTCTTAAGCAAGACTTTGAAAGTGTCTTTGTGCCACTCTTTCTGAGCACATTATGAGCACTTGCCCTGTGTGAGTTCTCTATAAAATAGTCTTTTTGGCAAGCATTTGAACCATGTGGCCAGCCCAACAGAGTTGCACTCTCTGCAATAGAGTTGGAATGCTTGGCAGTTTAATTTGAGAAGGATATCAGTGTCTGGTATCTCATCCTGCCAGGTGATCTTCAGAATCTTACTAAGACAACTCAGATAGAAGCGATTGAATTTCCTGGCATAGTGCTGGCATCCTGTCCAGATTTCACAGGTGAACTACAATGAAGTCAATAGGTCTGTAGATCTTCAATTTGGTAATCTGTAGATCTTCTATACTGTAGATAGTAGATCTTTAGATCTTCAGTTTGATAATCAACCTAATTTATTTTCTCTCCCACTTTCCTTCAGAGCTCCCCAAACACTGGGCTAACTCTGGCAATGTGCGTGTCAATCTCATTGTCAATGTGTACATCCCTGGAAAGTATACTGCCAAGGTAAGTGAACATATCCATAGCATTTAAGACTTTACTATTTGCTATTATAATCAATGGTTTCACATATGGATGATGTGGTGCTGGCTGATGGAATACCTGTGTTTTGTTGGTGGTAATTGTTGGACCAAAATTAGCACGAGTAACAGAGAACAATGCATAGTTTATTGCATTTCTGCTTCAAAGTCTACACTGATGCATAATCATCTGCAAACAAAAAATCATGCATTGATTCTTCTTCCACTTTATTTTTGACTTATAGCCTTTTCAATAGAAGAATTTACCATTAGTGTGGTAGCTGACCTTGATGCCATATTCCCTTTTATTGAAGATGTTTGGCAAAATGACTGAAAACATCATGCTAAAGAGCATGGGAACAAGCATATAGCTTTGGTGATTGGGAAAGTGCAAGAACATTGTCCGTTATTCAGAACCCAGGCAAACATCCTGTCATGAAATTGACCTACAATACTGATTGTTTTGTAGTCAACCAAATTTTGACATAATTTTCCATAAGCCCTCACAATTAACAATATCAAAGGCCTTGATCAGATGAACAAATATTTTGTACAGACTCTATTCTGATCTTGCCATTTCTTCTGGAGCTCTTGGACAGCCAACACCATATCAACTGTTCCTTAGCTCCTTCTGACACTACACTGGTTCTCAGAATCATGACCATCTTCCAGGTGATCAGTCTATTAAGGATCAGTTTATTAAGGAGGACTCTGGCAAGAATCTTGTCAGCATGACTAAGAGAGATGCCCCTGTGATTGTCACAGCACAATACATTCCCTTTACTTTTTTAGAAATGGACAGTGGAGGCATCCTTGAACTCCTAGAACCTCTTCTTGTAATACAGCCTAGAAAATTGCAATCAGTTTTTGTGTGAACAAAGGATCCCCAACCTTCTAAATATCAGCTGGGATAGAATCAACACCCCGTGCTTTGCCACACAAAAAGAAAACTAATGGCATTCAAAAGCTCTACTTTAGTTGGAATTCCAGCTAGAGGAGGTGTTGACTTCAACCTGATGTAAATAGTCAATGATTTCAACTGATTGACGATGGCCTTTTGAGAAGACTATGGAAGTGTTTGACCCACCTCTCTGGGACCATATCCTTATTGTTAATCAATGTGGCTCCATCAATACTGAGTAGATGAGATTCACAATAGATCTTTGATCCATGAATAACCTTCCGGGCCTCATAAAAGTGTTTTGAATTTTTACTATCAATATAAAACTGAATTTCATCTACCCTTTTACTGAACCAAAGATTTGGCATCTCTTTAAACTTCATTTGTCTATATTTCTTTTGTGGAATTAAATGCTACTTTCTTAGAAATGGATGGACTATCTTGTTGATATACCCTGTGGAATTCTCATTTTTCACTTATTAGCTTCTGAATTTCACCATCATTTTCATCAAATCAATCTGGATGTTTGCAAGTATTCTGACCCAAATGAGCAAATGCAATATTGTCTTTGAAAGCCTTCCACTCCTTTTCTGCTTTACTATTGTCAGTTGTGTGTTGGCTCAACTTTCCATTCAAGTTAGCCACAAACTGTTCCAGCTCAGAGAAGTGCTCTAATCTGTTGGCCTTATTTCTCCTGGTAGTCTTTTTGACTTAAGATTACTGCTTTTGTGGAATGCAAATGTGAGCTTAAAGAGGATAAGTCTATGATCAGTTCAGGACTCTGTGTTATACATTGTTTTTGTCATTCTCATATCCTATCTCTTCTTTTGACAATCATATATAGTCTATTAAATGCCAATGTTTGCTGCAAGGGTGCATCCATGAATTTTAATTACATTAAGTAAATGAAAGATGATATAGATGATGATAAGATCATGAAAATCACAAGTCTTTAGTAGTAAGTGACCATTGATGTTGCTGTTTCCAGCTCTGTTTCTCCTAAGGATTCCCTGCCATGTCCGGTACTCTGAGCCTACTCTAACATTAAAGTGATTCAGAATTATAAGCTTGTCCTCTTTTGGTACATTGATGATAAGAGTTTCTAGGTCTCCATAAATTTTTTCTTTGGCCTCATCAGGATTTGTCATGGTGGGATCACAGGTGCTGATGAAGGTGGCGTGGCATTTTCCTGCAAGTAGCAATCACATTGTCATAAACCCATAGTTCCCTCCTTTTGTTAGGCATAGAAGCTTGTTGACTAGATTGGTTTGATTGCAAAGACCACACCAGCTTCATGGCTTTTCCCTTCACTATGGCCCCTCCAGAAAAATATGTATCTGTCTCTGACTTAAGTAAGCTGGCCTTCATTTGCTAACCTTGTTTCACTAAGGGCTGTTATTTGGCTGCAATATCTGCTGATGTCTCTTACAAAAGCTGTTTATCTTTCAGGTCTACTGGACTTTTTATTGGATATGTGCACACATATTCCATATACTGATGGTGAGTAGAATCGACTTTGCAGAAGTTTTTGTATACTTTGTGTGTGTGTGTGTGTTTCAACCACAGGATGGGATCCTTGCCACTGAGTGGATGACCCTATGGCTTTGGTTAGCTGTGCGCAGGGTTGTGACTACCACAAACAGTATATCCGCAGCTGTGCTTCATCCCTTGCCCATCACCACAGGACTTTGAGATAGGTGGAAATGGTAAAATGGTAGGGTTTATATCTTTTGATTTGTGAGTTAATTGGATTTAAGTGAGGCAGAACTGCATGAAGTCATCGATCTCATTCTCTCTTCTAGAATCATCACTGTTTAGTGGCAGGACAGAGTCAAGACAATTGATGACTCGAGATGCAGTGGATGACTTTGGTGTCTTTGGTGTCTAACCAACCTCTAAGCCCTGAAAATCTCTTGGCAACCCTCACACTAAGGGCAATAGTCTTCCTTGAACACACCCTACACCAAAGTACACGAATATCTACTGACTGAAAACCAGTTTCTGTGCCATCTTCCTGCTTGATAGAACAAAGAATTTATCTGTTCAAAACTTCTTTAAGGTATTCATCTTTTTCTTTGTTTCTTGGCAAAGCTAGCAAAATTCATTTTCTGTGGTGTGTGGACAGCTAGTTCTCAGAGCCTATGAATCTTGAAAATAAAAAATAGTGTGTTTAAAAGAATGGCTCCTCTCAGAAGTCAGGAATACTTAATTCTTATTATAAGCATCCAATTCTGCCTACCCATTTTTGTTTGAAGATAACATATTCCAGAAGATACAGGTTAAGCAAAGATCAAATTTTCCTTGATTTAATCTGAATTCATATCACCTTGCTCTAAAATCAAATGAAATTACTTATTGAGCCACATAAGCTCAGTGGATGTACCTTTGATGGTAAATCTAATCAATCATACTTTCATGGGGACCAAGATCAGCTAGATTATTGATATGAGATATCAAGTCAAGTCAGGATACATTTATTAAGCACCTACTACGGACTAAGAACTATGTTAAGTGCTGAGGATACGTAGAAAAACAAAAAATAGTTCCTGTCCCCAAGAAGCTCACAGTGCAAAGGGGGAGACTGTGGTGTTTTCTTCTTTTCTAAAATATGATCATTCTCTCTGGGAACAGGTTTCTTGGGGAGGTTTTCTGGAGGCAGCTTTAGTTTCAGTTCTGAGTAATAATGACCTCAAATGCAGCCAGGAGTTAAAATCCAATCTTTTATTGTCTCTTCCAAAATAGCCTGGTTAGTTTTCTTAGAGGCCTATCTCCCTCCTTGGTTCTAAGAGCTTTTGCAGCTTGTCTGCCAGCTTCAGCTTCCAGCTCAACTCCGACTTCTGGCTTTTCAATCCCCTCAACTGACTGACTTCTGGCTTTCAATCTCTTCCACTAACTCTTCACTGACCCTGGCTCTCAATATCTCCAATTGATCTCCTCACTGACTTGGGGCAATGTCTTCAACTGACTGACTGACTTCACTCCTCACTTATGAATCTCCCGAAATCTCCTCACTTCCTGGACGCTTATATAAGGTCTCTAAAGGTGTGAACTCAAAGATTGACTCCTCCTCTGAAAGAGTGGGATTGTGGGTTTCTGATTTGTGAATCTTCCGGACTTGTGAACTCTAATGTGTAAACTCTCTTAAAGGTGTGAGCTCTAATGTGTGAACCAATTACCTAAGCATTGTTTCTATCAGGAGACAGTGTACAAACATTTATATTAAATAAGATAGGTATAAGATATATATGAGATGATCCATAGAGAGAAAAAACTATCATTAAGGAAGATCAGAAAAAGTTTTTTTTCCCCAGAAGGTGAAATTTTATCTGAAACTGAAAGAAGCCAGGGAAGCCAAGAGGCAGAAATCAGGAAGAATTCACCTTTGGCTTCCAGGTAACATACATACCATTCAGGTGCCTACCCTGGGTATTAGGCCCCTGTAGGAAGACAAGATCCATGATTACCCATATTCAAGAAATAGCTATTTTCATCTCTCTGTGCCTTTGTATTTTCACCATCATGCTCAGAATACTGAATCTTTTGACAAAGGCATATCTGAGAGTAAAGGAAAGGTTTCAGAAGGTATTTTCAAAGATGCAACTGTTGCTGATCTTGTAACACAGTCATCTTCTAGAATGATCCTTCAGTTTATTGAGGGCCAAAGGACCTAGGAATCATGCAGCATAACCTGGCAATAAGACTTTTCCTCAGATATACAACACATAGAATACAAAAACACACTGGGAAAATCCCCCAGGGAATTAGTATGTTTGTGTAGAGGGAAATGAGCAGGTGATTTTTTTTATTCTTTTATTTAATTTAAATTTCCAATTAACAACCATTTATTTTCTTTCCCTTCAGTCCCACCCTTAATTTAAAAGAAAAATGAAACCTTTGTGACAAAGCAAAACAAATTTCTACATTGTCTGTGTCCAAGAATATATGTCTCATTAGTTTAGGAGAATTTGGTCAAATTCCCCTGCTTGTTTCTTCTTGCCATTTAGAAGTAATTGCTTTCTAAGTGAGTGATTTTGTTATAAGGTAGCCACTAAACAAGAAAGAAAGGAACAGTCCATGAACAGAATTTATGTATCCTAATGAAGTTTGTGGAAGGAGATTCTTTGTATCCAACAGAATTCTCTGGAGGTCTAGAGACAGTACTTTTTGGGTACAATGTCTCATTGTAGGTTGCTACCAGTTATCTAGTGTTAGTTGGTAGTTCACTGTAAAATTAGTTATTGGTGTAAAGGTATGTAGTCTCATATTGGTTAATTGGGGCACCTGTTCTTCAAATGGTTAGAAGAGACAGCACCATCAAGATGACTTACCAGCTTTTCTTTCTTTCTTTCTTTTTTTTTTTTTTTTAAATACACCCAAAGTCCTATCTCTTAGGTGGTAACAAGGCTTCAGAGTTCAAACTCTCCAGGATTCTTATATAATGATTGGCTAAAGGAAATGACAGATGTAGGTTTCAAATGTTCATTAAAAAAGACAAAATTCCGCTAACAGTTCCTAAATGAAAGGATGCAGAAACCTATGAACTATAGTCTAGGAACTCTAATGCTATGAAACTCTTCTCAGATGAGCATTGTTTATGGGTAATGAGACCTGGCCAATGGAGCCCCATCTTTAGTACACACAGAAAGAACTCTGCCTTCCTCTCACTACATAGGTTGCCTCCAGATGGTTAGTGAGCACATGACACTGCTTTTGTTTTTGTCTCTGTCACACCTATTTAGTCCCTCTGATTTTGGGTGAAGGAATATTAGAGATGGCTCTGTCCTTGAGTTTTAGTGAGACTCAGAAATTTGGGAGCTAAAGTCTTTGACAGATTTTTCAGATAGTTATATACAAGTGAGGTGGCAACTGAAGGCCTGAAGGATGACCTGATTGGCCGAGACTAGCAATTTGGAAGTGAATTTGGTAAAAAAAAACAAACAAAAAACAAACAAACAAACAAAAAAAAAACAAACTTGCTTGATTTTCCAGGGACCAAGGAAATATAGGAGACTATATGAGGCTCTCACTCTAGCTACAGGGAATTGTAAGGAATTCTTGCTGTAATCACTGGTGGCCAGTGGTGGGGAATAAACCACTCAAGGCAAAGGCATTAGAGACAGACACTCCCAGCCCCTCAGGAGTACTTTCTAGAACTCTGAAGAAACATTGTTCATTGATCATTATAATCAGTTGACATAAGAATTCCCTTGGTGTATGTGGACTTTTTGAAATTAAGATTTTTTTAAACAGGGGAAGATTTTTCTTAGCAGTTTAAGGATAGAAAGTAAAAAAAAAAAAAAAAAAAAAAAAAAAAAAAAAAAAAAAAAAAAAAAGAAAAGCAACAGATGGCATAGGTAAGAAGAAAAAAATATAATCAATAGGAACCCAAATCTTAACAGTATTCTCTTTATCTCTAAATAATTTGACTGCTGCCAACGAAAATTGCCTTAAGGCATGTTCTTTGGTGAAAAAACATTAGGGCCTTTGGCCAAGAAGTTTACAGCTTTCCTTTGATGTGTTTTTAGCAGGCAATGTCTATAAATTCATAAAGGAATAATAGTATTTGTACCTGCAAAAATCCTAAATAATATAATCTTGTATGTATTACGAAAGGGAAATAACAATTACGGTCTAGATATTATGGAACACATTATGGCAGTCACAATTTAGCTGGCCCTGATATAATTGTCATCCTATTGGTTTATCACTTCATATTGTTGAGTTTAGTGGCTATTGAATGCTTGAAGAAGGAATGAATTGAGTCACCGCATGATGCTCTGGAAGAGTAGAATAATCAATATAGAGCTTCAAAGGTCTTCTGAGGCATTTCCTAGACCCAAGCTTGTTATTGTCTTCTTTGTTTACACTTTCTAGGGCCCTCTCCTACCCCACTAAGTTCAAACACTTGAATATTTGTATATAAAACAATTTGGAAATGATTGGTCCTATAAGGAAAGTTCCTCCAGCCCTTTCTCTTATATCATCCCTCCCACTTCCCACTCATTACACACACACTTCACCACAACTATAGATTCTAGAATAAATAGTAATAATTAAATAGTAAAAAATAAATAGTAATAAAAAGCTAGAATTCATCATAAAGTATTTGAGGGGGCTGAGGAGAGGGTCATCTCTTGAAACACTCAGAGGAATCACTAAGAGAGGAGAGAGGGACATGTAATAACATTGAATCGTTTCTGTCAGATATCGGCCTAAAAATTACAGACTGAGTTTTTATGACTGTCCAGAGGCTAGTTTCCTCCAGCTCTGCTTGATCTGTATTAAAAAGGCAGATTTTTTTTTGGAATAGCTGATCCAGATATTGAAACTTTGTATTATTTAAGGGGAATAATTGTTAGCTACAGTCTAACTGTTTAAATGGAAGAAATGGGGAATAAGTCAGAGCCTCCCTAGGATTATATCCTTCCTTGAAATCTATTATTTTCACTGAAAATAGTTGAATACACACACATACACATCAGTGATTCATCATGCAAGAGGAAAATATTTAGTAAGCTACCTTACATATTAATAAAACATAATATTAATATATTATGCATGAATATATATTATCATGGCATCGTAATTCTTAGGCTATAGTTCACAGGTTTCTGTATCCTTTAAGGGATTTTCAGTGATGATTTTAAAAAAAAGTTCATTTGAACCCTTACATATATATATTAAAATTGTTTAATATTTCTATACATATATTTAGATAGATAGGTGGAAGCTTGCTAAATACTTTCTTCTTGCATTATAGATTGCTGATTTGTCAAAATAAATACCTTTACCTTGGATTAAAATTAGGACATAGGCAATAAACACGATACATTTAAAGTCTCAAGCTGTACTATTTCACACTGCCTACAATTAAAGCAAGTTTCATTTGCTTTTGGGTTGATACGAATATCAATTACAAGTGGTGTTGCAGTTATTGCATAATATATGGCAATCATTTAGACTGTCATCTTTTGTAATTATCAAGCTGATATAGTTTTTTAAAATTCAATTCTTTTATCTTTTTAGGGTCTATCCTTATATTTTATTTACGTATGGCATATCATTCTCTTTTCATAACATATTTCATACCAAATATTGATGATGAAAATAATAGTCATAAAACAAAGAATAATATTATAGACTTTTTGCAAAATAAAATGATAGGGAAACTCATGAATCAAAAAACTGTGATAGTTTCAGATTTCTGTACAACAAATCACAAAATTCATCTCATCATATTCGAGTTCATGGTTTAGGCAGTTTCTAACAAGACTTAAACCTAATTGGGGGAGTTAAAAAAAGATGTAGTAGAAGTGGATAAAGAAAATAGGCTGGAGTGTGCTGGAACAATATTGTACTGTCTCTTTGGAGCTGGTTGTTAAAATTTCAATGTAAGCATTTACACTCCCGAAATTGGCAGATGCTCAGTAACAAGACTTGATGTATTGTCTTTGATTGTTTAGATTTAAGAAAGAAAGAATGATTATCTAGATTTAAGAAAGATTAATGACGATTAACTTAAAAGTGTGCTTCAAGTTGTCAGTTGTTAAGAGGTCAATTGTTAAACATTTTCCAGCATACCACCAGAAATGGGTATCAAGAATATAGTGTTAGACAAAAATATGTATATGTACGTGTATGTCTATCTGTCTATAAATAAATTATTTCATACATCTCTCGGGAAAAGGGGAGGAAGAAAAAAGGTCAACAAAAGAAAGTTACATGATTAAATTTAAAAAGAATAGCAAGCAATATACAATAGAGTTTCAATTTCATGTGCATGATTTTTTTTCTTCTATTCTACTCTGTTTTGGACATACTTATTTTATTTTTCACAAAAAAAGAATATTGCAATCAAGCTGCTTAAGTTACCTTGGGGAAGATTAAAAATGCCTGGTAAGACAACTTCAGTGTGCCATACTTTCCATATACTCATTCTGATTTTCTGTTTACTTTCAGCATGCCCATGTATAAGTCCTAAATGTATACAAATGCATATGTTCTAGATGGAGATATAGAACCAGGCCTGGCACACAGGATCCAAAATTCTCTGGTTCTCTGCTATGTATAGAAAACACATCTCAAGGAACTGTAACAAAACCAACATTTATACAAAACTCAATACATATTGCACTGGGTCCATGATTTCCAACCCTTCCTCCATTAGATAAGAGTGGAAATGACAATGCAGTGAAAAGTTGTGTCCATGCCTAGGTCTTTGGAAGGTAATTTGGTATTTTATATATTTGGTATTTTATATTTTTCTTGGCAGTTCCATTGCCAATATATAGCATTTTGTTGAGTCCCCCAAGATCTACAGCCTTAGGCTACCCAGAATAGTGGAAATTTGTTTCTACCTTGGGAATTGGAGTTAAAGGAGATAGTTGGTGTTCTGTTTCATCTTTAGAGGATGTAAAATAGAGCTAAGGTTCTACTTCTCTCCATTGAATTGGTACACCCTCAGCCGGGAAAATCACATGGAGTCACTTGATATGACCACTGGCTGTGTAGGAGTATGATGCAGACCTCATCTGTTAGAATCTTGATTCCCTCCATCAATATTTTGATTTACTCTAGAAGTTTGATAACAATATATGAACATCTTTTAGTAGCTAGCACTAGTAGCTTGTGAATACACAATTGTGGGTACAATTGGCTGTCATAGTTTAGTATTAGTTGTAAGAGCCTGAAATGTTCTCCCTCCTTCCTTGTATCTCCTGGCTTCCTTCAAGTCTCATATAAAATACCATAGGTTACAAGAAGCCTTTATAAATCTCGTTTAATGCTAGTGTGTTCCCTTTCTTGAGTGTTTCCTATTTATTGGCAAGTCAAAAAAAATAACCCACCTGATGTCTTTGGTTCTTTTTGAGAATGAAGGATGGACAACAATTTATCCTGGCTGTAGCTCATTTGTATTCAGATGTCTGTATATTGTCTCACCTATTAGACTATGAGTTCCTCTTGAGCAGAGAATGTCTTTTTTCCTTTCTTTGTATTCCCTGTGTTTAGCACAGTGCCTGATATATGGTTGATGCTTAATAAATATTTGTTGATTGGCTAATAATTTTTATTGGAGATTGGATTTCCCTATATTGCTTAGGATGGTGAGTATGCTGGTCATTTCACCAGCTGATTCCACTGCTGATGAGCACAGAAGCTTGATCTGCTCTATTTCTAACATGACAATGGTTCACTGATCCTTAGGAAACCTGGTGGCCTTTTTCTTTCAGATGTACTGGTGCCAAACTTAGTGTGAACATCTGATCAGTTTAGCTCACTGATGCTCAAAATGTCCGAGTTGAAATGACTTACCAGCCTCAGCTTCTTCAATAGCTGCACCACATTTAGCTAATAACTTACTTTTAAATACCAAAGTAGTTCCTTATTTCATATTTTGATTACACCTCAAATATTCTCAGTTCATTTGAATTGCATTGTTTTAAAAAGGTATTCTTTGTGCTCTCTAGTCTTATCTTGTTATTTTCAAAAATGACTCTGTATATATTCTTTCAAACAAGCTATAAGAAGATCAGAATAAATTCAAGATCAGAACTTGTAATAAAGGTATAAAATTACCATCCTTTTATCTGAGGCAAGGGATAAGATGGATCAGATGTTTTCAGATCCTGGAATAGAAATAAACATTTAAATCAACAAGCTTATGTCTGATATATACATTAACAAACACCAGAGGGTATGCAAGTAACCTTTTATCACAACTAACATGAAATTTTTTAAGTCAAAAATCAATTTCAAATTATGCTTAGAGGACTGCTGAATTTCCATTAAAGTATGTAAACATTTTTTGCTTTCTATTTTCATTTCAAGATTACTGAAAGTTCACGGAGGCTATTCTGTTTCCTGCTGAATGATTAGCACATTTAGACACATAGAGTCAGAAGAAGACTGATAGGATTTCTGCTTCCCTAAATTCTCTTGTGATTTTCCTTCCAAACCCAATTAATTCCTGGCACTCTGGTTCACATACTTTTAAATATTAGATAACCAAACTGATGTAAAATGAACAGAACCAGGAGAACATTGTATGCACAGTAACAGCAATGTTGCAACAATGATCAACTGTGAAAGTCTTATCTATTCTGATCAAGGCTGATCCAAGACAATTGCATGATGTAAAACATTATCCACCTCCAGAGGGAGAACTGATGAATTCTGAGTTCAGATTGAAGCATATTTTCCACACTTTCTTTATTTTTCATATTTTTTGGCAACATGACTACTATGCTATGCATGTTTTTACATATATAATGGATATCACATTGCTTGCCTTCTCAATGGGTTGGGGAGGGAATTTTGAACTCAAATTAAACAAAAATGTTTAAATAAATAGACAAGAGATGATCATTTGCCAGAGGGAGGTATACTATGTGTCTCTTACCCCACACTACCTTAGACAAATGTGATTGTTCCAAATGGAGGATCAAAATGATAGAATCTGTGAAATTAAATATTAAAAAATGATTAGAAGTTTCTTTGCTTCCAATTCTCTACTTAGGAAAGGGTGAGTAAGCATGGTGATAATAGAGAAAGAGAGGAGAATTACTTTTATAAGGGTTTGACTCACGCTTAAACACATAGCTCCTGGTATAATAAAAATTATATAAATAATTCTTTAAATAAGGAAAAATACCAAATAATTCACTTGAGCTAGGTCAGGCATTTTTGTATGTAATATTCTCATTCAGACCTCATGATAACATTTTGAGGAAGGTACCACAAGTTATAGGTGGGAATTCTGAGTATCTAGAGGCTAAATTCAAAATCATGTCATCCTTTACTCTTTAATCCATTGCCACCTTGACCTTGATAAAATCTAGCTATGGATTAGGCTTCTAATCTAAACCCCTCACCACCAACTTCCTATAATACTTCTCATGTGCTTTTGAATGGTGTTGGAAGAGGTCATATAACCTGTGCTGACTAGATCCACTACAAATTTATGTTATTTAATCTAAACTGGTCCCATACTCCCTCAAGAGGAACTTTTTACTTTTCCCTAGTGACTCTCTCTTATATTCTCCACATCAACTGTTCCAAACCTTAAGGTCATAGAATTATAGATTTAGAACTAGAAGGGACCTTAAGGGCAATTGAATCCAAATCCTGTATTCTATATGTGAGCAAACTGAGGAAGACAGCAGCTGAGTGGCACCATAGTGGATAAAGCGTCAGGCGTGGAGTCAGGAAGATTCATCTTCCCGAGTTCAAATCTGGCCTCTGACACTGTGTGACCTTGGCAAAAATCACTTAAATCTGTTTGCTTCAGTTTCATTAACTGTAAAATAAGCTAGAGATGGAGACGGCAAACTACTACAGTATCTTTGTCAAGAAAGCCCCAAATGTAGACTGAAACAATAACAGCAAAACTGAGGAAGAGAAATAAAGTGCATTAAGGTCCAATGGTAAGTATCTAAAGCTGGATGTGATTCCATACCTTACTGATTTCAATTGAAACACTTTATCCACCACTCTATACTGCTTCCACTCTCCATTTCCTTCAAGTCACCCAAACCACTACTTACCCACAAAACTCTCAGTGGAGGAACTATTTTCCTATTTTCCTTAGAAAATAGAGACCATTTACTAAGAGTTCTTTTGCTCTTCTTCACCTTTCAAAATTTCTTACATTTCTTCTTACTTTTTTTTTTCCCCAGTCAGTGATGATGTGATGGCATAAATGCTTACAGAAACATCCCCTTCTATTGAACTCTTGACCCCATTTTCCCCCATTTTCTCTAGCAGGTTGCCCTTAATTACTTGTATTCTCTAATCTTCAGTTTCTCCGGAACTATTGGCTCTTTCCCTTTTGTGTGCAAGTACACCCAGCTTTCTTTTATCCTTAAAAACAAAAAGTAAACAGAACTTACCATCCTTTCAAACTTCTGTCCTATCTTTGTCCTTTTACAGCCAATCTTAGACCATCCAGCTTTTTTTTTGCTTCTATGTCTTCTTCTCTAATTTGTCTATATGTTGCACTGTGACTTCTGATCTTATCATTCAACTAAAACTCTTCTCTCAAAATCTGTTAATAAAACTAATTGCCAATGGCTTATCCTACCTCCCACCCCAATTCTCATGTTTTTTGACCTCCTGGCAACATTTGACATTTCTGACCACCTTCTCCTCTGAGATACTCTCTCATCTCTGGTTAGTCATGATACTATCTTCTCTTTTGTTTTCTTTCTATCTCACTACCTCTCAGTCTCTTTTCCTCACTCATCATCTATTGTTGTCCTTATTCAATCATTTTAGTTGTGTATGGTTCTTTGTGATCCCATATGGAGTTTTCTTGGCAAAGTTACTGGAGTGGTTTGACATTTCCTTCTCTAGCTCATTTTATAGATGAAGAAACTGAGACAAACAGGGTTAAGTGATGTGACCAGGGTCGCACAGCTAGTAAGTGTTGGAGTCAGGATTTGAACTCAGGTCTTCCTGAATCCAGGTTTAGCACTCTATCCACTTCTCTGTTTTGCATCTTAACTGTGAAAGTTCTTTCCTGGGCACTCCTCTCTCTACATGCTCTTTCTTGGTGATCTCATTGACTTCCATAGGTTCAATGATCATCTCTATGTAGATGAGTCCTAGGTCTATATATCCAGCCCTAATCTGTTTCTGACCTCTAGTCTTTTATCACCAATTGCTTTTTAGACATTTTAAACTCAGTCCTGTAGGCATCTGAAACTCAACATTATCAAAAAAATAACCTCGTTTTCCCTTCTCTCTCTTTTCTTCTTCTCTCTATTCTTTCTCTTCCTTACTAACATCCCTATTCATTCAAGGCTATCTCCATTCATCCTGATCAATATCTGGCCACTGGATCCAGAAAAGGAAGTGAGGCAGATGACCTTGCCTGGCCTTCCCTCACTCAAGTCCAATTCACTTACATGTCATGACATCACCTCCTGATATCATGGTCCTCTTCCATAATGAAGGACAAACATCATCATCACCATCACCATCATCATCAACATCATCATCAACAACAACAACATTCCCGACTAGAATAAAAACCACCTTTCTTGACAACCAAATTTATAACCTCAGAGTTACCCTCAACTATTCACTTTCACTCATCCAACACATTCAGTCAGTAATTAAGTTATGGATTCTGTCTCCAAAACATCTTTGCATCCTCTTTTTCCACTTACATGTCCATGATGCTAGTTCAGAATTTCATTTCCCCCCTGGAATATTACATTAATTTCTCAATTTGTTTTCCTGCCTTTAGTCTCTCCCTTTTGCATTCCACATCCGATGCACCTATTCCTGTGATATACTTAAAACTCTGATTGTATCATTATCCAGCTCAACGCCCAATATCTTCTTACTTTTTCAGAAATTCAATATGAACTATACTATTTGGCATCTAAAATCTTTCACAGTATGATTCCAACATCTTTCTAGATTTATTACACACGATTCCCTTTCATGTACTCTACAAGCCATTCACACTAGCCTACTTGGCCCTCACACCTTATCTTCCATCTCTTTATGGCTTTGCATAGATTCTCCTGATGCCTTAATGTCCTCCTTCCTCATTTCCCACATTTGAGATTACTTAGCTTTCTTCACAGTTCAGCTCTGTTACAATTTTCCATAAGAGGTCTTTCTTGCTATCTTCAGTAGCTAGTACCTCCTTCATTTTAATTATCTTTTGTTTACTTATGTAATAGGAATCTTTGTACCTGCCCAGATCACCTAAAATGGAGAAAGCCATCTGGGAAATTCCAAGGACCTGAATAGCCTCTCTTGATTGTCTGTGTAGCTGGAACAGACTGCTGCTTTAAAACCACCAGCCTGGGACAGTCTCATTTTCTTTCCTTCTTATATTCAGAGAGTAGAAATCATAGTTCACCTCCAACATGAGCCATGAATTGAACTAGTAAAAAAGGGGGGGGTGCCTTCCTTCTCTCCTTCCTGAAGAGGGGTACATCTAGTTTATTTCATTTGTCTTTCTCAGTTTCTAGGTGCAGGCAATAATCCCCACTGAACCAGGAGCTCGAGCAGTGGTGACCTTGGAGGCAGGATTTCATAAAGGATGTTTGCAGCCAGCCATTCAAGCAGAGAATTCCAAAGAAGTCAGGGGTCTGAGATTTGATCCCAAGGGAGAATTTGGTTTTGAAATTTGGAACTATGCTTCATAGGAACTGAGCTAAGCTATGAATCTAATCCCCATCTTTTCCCCGTCTCCAGAATATGAGATAGTACAAGGGGGATGGGTAGCAATTATATCACAAGTATTAGGGGAATAAGTTTGTATATTTTAAAATTGTACCTTTGAAGCAAATATTCATTTGTAAAAACTAATCTGACCATTAATGGCTAAATTGAACTGAGATGCATTTCACCCCATCCACCCTTTGCAATAGAGGAGACACTATCTATAGAGGCTGGAGCCAAATGGCAGAGAGCCTAGACACTCCAAAGCCCTTAATGGGTACTAGAAAACCCTGGGGGAAAGGGCAAGATGTAAAATAGCTGGCCTTCAGGCAACAAGAGCCAAGGTGGTCAACTGTTATACTTGGCACATATTTTATATGTACTTATTTATATACAGATTGTTTTCTTCATTTCTCCCCAGGCTCCACTCTGTACTTTCTCTATCATATTCCAAGCACCTCTCCATCTTGGAAGCTCACTTTAGCCCTAAAATTTACACATCAAAAGTATCCTCTACATTTGAGGCTTCTCCCCCTGATGGGATGCCTCCACTTAAAACCAGGGGATGTGTTCCTTCCTCTCCAAGCCACACTCCAGATTTTACCATTTTTTGCACTGCCTTTCTCATTAGAATGTAAGCTTCTTGAGGTCAGGGACTGTCTTTCTTTTTGCTTTTATTTGTATTTCTAATACTTAGTACAGTGCCTAGCACATGATAAACTTTAATAAATGCTTTTTGTCCAATTAGCAAACAGAATTTAAACTTCTGGAAGAGAAGGGATTATTTTGTTTTTGTCTCTGTATCCATAGCATCCATGCAGGCACACAGTAGGTGCTTAATAAATACATGTTGCTGTTGTTGACGGTGATAATGAAATGACCTTCCTATTCTAATGACTGACAAGTATCAGAAGATTCTGAACTTAGGTTTTTCTGAGCCCAAGTTGACATTCTTTTTACTAAAAAAAAAAAAAGAGCTGGAAGTGTTTTCTGTTTTCAAGGTTAGAAACTGTTATCTTTTAAAAGCTGAAACTGGAATTTCTAGTTTTTTACTTTGTTTCTTTTTTCTGCCCAGTAGCTTGATTCTAAATTCAAAAAGAGTTTTTATATAATTTCAAGATGATAAATTCTCCAAGTCCAATGGTTATTATAGAAATTATATTTTCAAATATTAAGACTGTCTTTTTCATTTATTTTTATATATTTATTGGAGACTATAGACCCAAACTGATTTGTATACAATATATATCTTAGGGCTGCTTACTTACCAGTTTGAAAGTTATAGCTTTGGCATTCCACATCATAACATCCAAAATTGCTTTCCAGGTCACATATACAAATATAGTATCAGTGCATCTGGGCATGATATTGCTTGAACTGTTCAGAGAAAATACATGGTCACATACTTAGTTTACACATATTCCAAGAGCCTCATAAATTTATGGTCATTTAGCTTTGGTGAAAGTATGTCTAGGTAGACTATAGTCAATAATTTACATTTTCAGAGGTCTATCTTTAAAAATAGGAGAATAAATTTACAAAATTAAAATATATCATGATCATATTGGAGAAGATGTATCAGTATATTTTTCAGTGAAAGATGGATTAGCTCAGTCTGATAGTTATTGACAAGAAGGTTCTACATTTCTCATAATAAATCACACATTACCATAATTCTGGGCAGCCAGGTGGTATAGTGAATAAAGTTCTGGGCCTGAAGTCATGAATATTCAAATTTCTGAGTTCAGATCTAGTCTCAGACACTTACTAGCCATATGATTCTGGGCAATTACTTAATCCTGTTTTACCTCAGTTTCCTCACCTGTCAAATGAACTAAAGAAGGAAATATCAAACCACTTCAGTTTCATTGCCAAGAAAACCCCAGATGGGATCATGGAGAGTCATATACAATTACCACCACAATTCTGCTCTGAGATAAGATAGAGAAATAAAAACACCTCTCCCTTTCTGAGGTTCAGACTGCAGAAAGACAAACACATTTAAGACATGAGTAGCAGTATGGTATTCGAGGGAAGTTTCATTCTAGACCACTATAATTTTAGATACTCATGAGTATTAGGAAGAGGAAGCAGAAAAGGAGAGATAGAAAACAGAACACTTCAGATACTAGGTTCAGATAATGGATATTTGTTTTAGTTCTTTCCCTTTCTTCAACTTTATTTGGGTGATGGTGAGTGATATATCCCCTTTTTATTTAAGGGTTAATCAGATTTACAAAGAGGCAAAAAGAAAACATTTAAGCCCGCACTTACTCATACACATAAACTCATACACATACCATAATAGCTAACTTTCCTGGGATCTCTGCCAGATTGTATAATTTTCTCTACTGGACTATTTTTGCTCTTTCTTTTTGTCTTATCAAGTTCCCAGCACAAAATTGATGACTCTTTTGACTATTTGTCACCGAAACAGTTAAATTATTTTTTAACAGACCAGGAGAATATTTTTCTCTTTAAATTATTATTATTCAAAAATTATAAATATATTATAGATTATAAAATATTATGAATACATTCTAAATTTTGAATTATTTTGGAAATAACTTGTTTGCTTCTTGTAGACTTTTTCTTGGGGAGAAGGAAAGAAAAAAGGAAAAAAAAGAAATTTACATAAGTTCATTATACATTTAAAAGGAACAACAAGTTGTACATTATAGATTTGCAGTTTCATAGGCAATTATCTTTTTTATTATACTATGTTATGGAAATGTTTGTCTTATCCCATAAATTGAAAATAAAATAAATACAATTCTAAAAAGAAAGAAAGAAAAAAAGGAGGACATTGCAAAAGTTTTGTTTGAAGTTACCTTGGCAGGAAACTGGGATGTCTATTGCTTACCTATCAGAATCCCCATTTCATATTTTGTTCTGCACATTGCTTGCAGAGATGTTCTTAATTTGGGAACTGTCAACTTTTGAAAAAAATTTTGATAATAATTTTAAAATTATTTCTTTTCTTTGTAATCCTATTAATTTTATTCATCTAAAACATTATTCTGAGATGGAGTCCCTAGATTTTACCAGTCTGCCAGAAAAGTTCATGAGTCCCTGCTAGGGGGACATGTTAGCATATGACATCTATTGTGGCAATGTTTCTGCATGTTGACCATTGGGCATCTTTCACCCAGTTTACTTCAAGTATCCCCGATTGAATTCTATGTATTTACTATGTAACCAGGGCACTTATCTATGAAACGATGCACACCTTTCATCCCAACCAGGTCACTTTCTTGTTAAAAACTGGATGCCAAGTTCTTTATGTCTAGGGCAATTAATACAACAGGCCCTCAACATGCACAAATACTCTTGATTCAAGGGTTTTAAATGATTTCTTCCTATTCCTTCCATTTACTAGATTGCATAACAATGGGGAAGGCTCATCCGCCTCAATTTCCTCATCTATAAAAGGGGGATAATAATCTCTGTAGTATCTACCTTATAGTTCTGTGTCATGATCAAATTGTATAATGTGTGTAAAGTAACTTTAATTTACTATATGTGTTTTAAAGCTATGGTTTTATTCTTCTCTTGGACAGACTTCTGATCTAATAGACTTTCTCCATTATGTTCCCCATGGGTACCTTCTTTTTCTTTTCTCCCCAATTAGTTCCCTTTTATGAGCTGTCATTTCCATTAAAATGTAACTTCTTTGAGGGTAGGAACTATCTTTCTTTTTGGTTGTATTTGCATCCTGAATGCTTACCACAGTGCCTAGTCCATAGTAAGTATTTAATTATTTGTTGATTATATGAATTTTGGTCATTATTATTATTATTTTTGTTATTATTCCAATTCTCATTTTATTTCAATGGAATTCAGAGAGAAATGGTCCTATTCTCCTGTATTTAATGCAAATTAAAGTATTGCACAGATGATCAAAATGGTTGCCTTTTATAACTGAATAAAGGGCAACTGGCCCCCAAAATAAAAGGTGGTATAGTGAATAGAATACTGGACCTGAAGTCAAGAAGACCTGAGTTCAAATTCAGCCTTCAATACTTTTCAGCTGTGTGACTCTAGGCAAGGTACCTAACCCCATTTCCTCATCTGTAAAATGAACTGGAGAAGGAAAAGGCAAACCATTCCTGCATCTCTGCCAAGAAAACCCCAAAACAGGATCAGGAAGAATCTGAAATGACTGTACAATAATTGAATAAAATATTGAATTGTCACTTTAGCTTCTACAAGCTCAATGAAAACATCTTTGAGACAACATGAGTAGCAAACAGCATAATGAAGATGGTAATATATTTCATTCTTTTCCTTCACGGTTTTGATAATTTTCTGATAGTTCTCTATAGTTTGAAAGAGACATGATATTATAAATATTTGTCATGGTAAAAATACTGTTCTCACATTTATATGGGTCAATGTTTTGTTGTTATTTTTATGAAGTTGGTGATTGTGTTGCTTTTTTGTTGGGATTATGGTGAGGGTTGTTTTCATTATAGTGTAGTAGTGGTGATACTAGTTATGGTGGTGGTGCTTTGCAATTAAGGTAATTGTAGCTGTGATTAAAGTGGTTGTTTTGGTTGTGGTGGCTGTGTTTAAGGTATTTGTCATGGTGACTGTTGTGATGATGACAATTGTGGTGGATATTTTGGAGATTTGGGGGATGGCAGCTATCTATCCATTCCCTTGTTTATGCTTTTTCCACTCAATTATCGGGGAGTATCTTTGGGGACAGCAGCCTGGAGTCTCCTTGCTCTTCTTATTTTCATCTGCTTCTTTAAAGACAACCTTGGAGGAGAAGAAAAAAGGCCAGTGCCCTCACTGGGACTATTGGTGGTGTCTATTATTTTTTTGCCTCACAGATCAGCTTCATCAACCATCAGTTAGTCAGTTGGTTGTTATCAATGGTCAATAGTCAAACATTTATTAAGCACATACTATGTTCCAGGCATTGTGCTAAACCCTGTAGATACAAAGAGGCAAAAGATTGTCCCTATCTTGAAGGAGCTCACAATCTAATGGTGAAGACAACAAGCAAACCAATATATACAAACAACCTATAAAAAGGAGAAATAGGGACTGAATAACAGAGGAAAAGTACTAGAATTAAGAGGAGTTAGGGAGGGCTTCATAAATTAGACACTACTTCAGCTGAAACTTAAAAGAAACCAGGGAAACCAGTAGGAAGGAGATGAGGAGGTAGAGTGTTTCAAGCATGGGGGATAGCCAGAAAAAATGCCTGGAACTGAGAGATTCAGTGTCTTGTTTGTGGAATAGCCAGGAGTCCAGTGTCACCAGATCTAAGAGTATTATATAAGGTATAAGAATATTGGCAGAGTAGGAGGGAGCTAATTTATAAAAGGCTTTAAATGCCAAACAGGATTTTGTACTTGATCCTGGAGTTATTAGTGAGCCATTGGAATTTATGAAACAGATGGGAGTGACATAGTCAGGCTTATGCTTTAGGAAAATCATTTTGGTACCTGAATGGAGAATGGATTGGAGTGGGGAAAGACTTGAGGCAGGCAGATCTATCTATTTAAGAATCCAGTGATACATGATGGCACCACACCAGAATGGTGGGAGACAAGGGACATATTGGAAAAATGATGAAAAGGTGAAATGGACAGACTTTGGCAACAGATTGGCTGTAGGGAAAGGGAGAGAGTGAGAGTGAGAGTGAGAGGTTATGAGCCCATCATTTCCAGGTCTTTGGAACAAAACAACTATAGTCATGGCAAAGATCTTTAGTAGGCTGAGGAGAACTTAAATCATGGCTATCCTCTATCACTCTGTCTTTCACCTTCTCCACACTTTCTGTACCCCTTCCTTTGGTAATTCATCCATTTTCATGGCTTTAATTATCACTTGTAGGTGGATGACTGCCAAGCCTATGTCTATATCCTTGACACCTCTCCACAGTTTCAGTCCTAACTGGCTACTGGACATTTCCCTAAGATATCCTGACATCACCCCAACATCTCACAGACTAAATTCCTCATGTTTCCCTCTCCATCCCCAATTTGTCCCTCCTCCCAAAAATTTGTCTATATCTCCATTTCTGTTGATGGCACCATAATCTGAGGTACCTTTTGTAGAAATCTTTGTGGCTCTTCTCTTTTTCTCACCTTTACCTTTCAATCAATTGCCAAATTCTGTTACTTTTAAGTCACCAACATCTGTTGAATTTACCTCACTGAAAATACTATCGCTCAGCCCTCATTACTCTTGCTGAGATGGTTATAAAAGTTTCCTAACTGATCTCCTCACCTATAATTTCTCCCAACTCCAATGCATCCTTGATATCACAGTGAGAGTAATCTTCCTAATACACATCCAACAATATCACTTTGCTACTCAACAAACCTTTAGTGACTTTCTATTGTTATTGTATTGTTTTGGTTGTCTATAATTCTGTATGATCCCATTTGAGTTTTTCTTGGCAAAGATGCTGCAATGTTTTGCCATTTCCTTTTCTTACTTTTTATCAAATAAAATACAAACTCAGAGATCTGACATTCAAGTCCCAGTCACAATCTAGTTCTCATCCACTCACCTTTCTAGTCTAATTCCATATATCATTTTTACTCTAAATTCCAGCAAACTAGAATAGTCATATTTTTAGCATTTTATTTTTAATTTATGAAATAATGCATTCCCATAACATAGTAGGATAAAAAAGATGATCGCACATGAAACTGAAAATCTTCTAATATTTTCCTGCCTCCATGTCTAGAATAGCTTTATGTCACATTTCTATCTGATGATATAATTCTTTTCCTTACTATGTACCAGACACTATAGTGCTTAATACATTGGGTGACTCAGAGAATTATGGCACAATCACCAGAAATAGAGAAATCGATGGAAAAGTTGGGAGGAGAGACAAGTTGGGGATGGGAGGAAAACATGAGGAATTTGGTCTGTGAGATGTTGAGGTGATGTCAGGATATCTTAGTGGAAATGTCCAGTAGCTAGTTAGAACTCAAACTGTGGAGAGGAGTCAAGGATGTAGACATAGACTTGGCAGTCATCCACCTATAAGTGATAATTAAAGCCATGAAAGTGGATGAGATCGCCAAAGGAAAGGGCACAGAGAGTGTGGAGAAGGTGAAAGACAGAGTAATAGGGGATAGCCAGGATTTAAACCCTCCTCAGTCTACTGGAGATTTCTTTCTCAGTCTTTATGTCTGTGTCTCTGTGTCTGAGTGACTATTATTCTCTTCTCTTGCAATTTCCCTATTTTATACAGGATGGACCCTAATTTTGTGAGACTTGGAGTCTGGATAGGAAAGTGAGAGTACCTTATGCTGCAATGAGAGAATAGTGAAGTTTTCCTAATAGTGAAATGGGGAAAGAGATTGGGCCAGATTACCTCTAAGATTCCTGTCTATTCTAACATTTTAAGAACTAATCTAATTTTAAACTTTAATGAGAAACACAATTCCTATAAAAAGGAGTTAAAGGCCCACTGTATTCTGCCCTGGTCAGACCACATGTATAGCATTGTGGTCCGTTGTGAGCATTACAGTTTAGGAAGCTGGAGATAATTTGGAGGATAGTGAAAGGCTTTGAGTTCGTGACATATGAAGACCATCTCAGAATAAAAGGTATTCCTAGTCTGAAGAAGAAAAGATTTAAAGGATATATTATTTGTGTTCAATATTTGAAAATCTGTTAAGGGAAGAAGAATTGATCTTACTCTCTTTGGTTCCAAAGGGCAGAACCAAAAGTAATGAATGGATGTTGCAAAGGGACAAGTTTAGATTCAGTATCAGGGGAAAAAAACTTGCTAACAATTAGAGCTATCCAAAAATGGTATGGGCTGCTTTGAGAGATGCCCAATTATTCAGTTGTTAAGATGTATTGACATTTATTCTATGGACATTTCTTTGGGATAAGGGTTGGATGAGTTAGAGGTTGAAATTCTGTCCAACTATCATATTTTGTAATTCTATGATTTTATGAGCACTGCAAGAGAAGTTCAGAGAAGAAAGCTCAGGATGAACTGGAGTGATTGGGAAAGCTTTAGGAAAGAGAAGAGACTTGCACTGAGCTCTGAAAGAGAAATTGGATTGTAGAGCTGGAGTGGAAAGAGCCCAACATGCCTTCCTTATTAACACTGTTTATTTATTAGGTAGTTTGTTAGTGGGACATGATTAAGAGCTCCTCTTGAAGCATTTTGTTTCATATTTATTTCCAAAAATGATCAAAATCAAGCTAAGAGAACTTTACCACTTTATGGGGCAGATAGGCATTTATGGGTTTTGCTATATAATGAATTCCACTGTATTAAAAAAAAAACTTTTCCATGGGATAAAGTAACATCATCTGGATACCCTGGAAACGCTGACTAGGGGCCTGACATCATGGGAATCTCTTGGCTTGCTCTGTGGAAGTCATCCAAGGCCAAATGCACACAATGATGATAATATTTCATAATCCCAAACTACTCATGTGACCTGAAAACCCAACCTTGGCTCAGCTTTCATGGGCCCCCATAGAGTTAGTGACAAAGAAGCACACTGATTTTGTTCCTCATATCTGCCACGGGAGCCTTCTAGTTCCTAAAGGTCTTGAAGTAGAGTGTGAGAGCTATCCTAGAGAGATGAGCATGGTTAATATTCTGATCATCTCACATCAGGGGAACTAATAGGAAATGCTGATGCCTTTTCTTCCCTGCAACTCACAAATTATTCCAGAAATCTTTCCTTCTGGTTCCTGGAGTCAAGAGCTACTGAAGGAAACCTGGCTCCTTTCAGCACCTTTTTGGACTCCCAGAGGCAAATCCAGTTCCTCCTACATGAGGTAGTAAGTTTACCTTGGTACTTTTCCCTGGAGTGTCTGGTTTTCATTGGCCCTAATGCAGAAAGTCTTAAATAGACATCTCTGGTTTGTTCTTTAGCTTACCTTAAAGTTAGGTTCCCTGAAGTACTGTTGTGATACCTCACTGTGACATAGAGATGACCTTGGATTGTTGAAGATTATGTCAGCAGAACACAGACTCTGATCAGGTCCTATCAAGCTGAAAAGGCTTCCAGCATGGTATGTAAAGACTAACATGTAAGAACCACTGAAGATCGCTACCCAAAAGTCTGCCACTAGTTTGGGAATTATTTTGACTACATTAATTCCTGAAGACCATCTACCAAGGCACAAAAGAATGACTAATTACGCTGCTCTAGAAAGAGCCCACATTGATGTAGGGCACATCTCATTTCTCCTTTCAAGGCCTCTGTTTCCTTATGTGATAAATGAGGAGGTTGAATTAGATGACCATTATGGTCATTTCCTAACTATATTCTATGATACTACAATCCTATGCCTGACAAAGCTAATATATGCTATTGGGCACTGACCAAACCCTTAAAAAGATCTTGCCATTATCAGACCAAAACTAATCTTGTAACTTGTAAGGTCTTTTCTACTTCTAAATCAATGACGTTTTTGTAGTACTTTTAAATTGTGTTTGAAGTGGCCTCTGTTTCGTAGGCTGAGAGCTTATGAAGCATGGTTAAGAAAATCTACTTTCTATAACAATCAGTGAATGAGATGGAAGCCAGGAACTCTAACCTATCACCTGACTCCTTTTGGGAAAACAGCCAAACAGGCATCAGGTTACTTTGGAGAATTCTATGATTATAGACCAGGGGTGTAGATATGAATCAAAAAAGCTAGAGAGATATGATTCTGGGAATTTTCTGATCTAGAAGTCTTCTAGAAAGTTGGATCAGCTCGATGTGGTCGTGCATACCCATTTCCCCATCTACTGAGGAGACTGAACATGACAGATCTGTTTGGTTCAGGAATTTTTCTGTTTCACCTCCTGATTTTCTTGGACTTTTTTCCCAATGCCCATGAAAACACTTCACTCTGAAAGCTCACTCTGAACTTTACCCACTGAACTCACTTGTTTTTTTTTTTAATTTAATAGCCTTTTATTTACAGGATATATACATGGGTAACTTTACAGGATTAACAATTGCCAAACCTCTTGTTCCAATTTTTCACCTCTTACCCCACCCCCACCCCCTCCCCTAGATGGCAGGATGACCAGTAGATGTTAAATATATTAAAATATAACTTAGATACACAATAAGTATACATGACCAAAACATTATTTTGCTGTACAAAAAGAATCAGACTCTGAATTATTGTACAATTAGCTTGTGAAGGAAATCAAAAATGCATGTGTGCATAAATATAGGGATTGGGAATTCAATGTAATGGTTTTAAGTCATCTCTCAGAGTTCTTTTTCTGGGCATAGCTAGTTCAGTTCATTACTGCTCCATTAGAAATGATTTGGTTGATCTCGTTGCTGAGGATGGCCTGATCCATCAGAGCTGGTCATCATCTAGTATTGTTGTTGAAGTATATAATGATCTCCTGGTCCTGCTCATTTCACTCACTGAACTCACTTGTTACCCCTTTCACATATTCTTCTCATTAACTAGTTCCTCCTAGAACCACTATTTAAAAAGTATGCCTAGGCTAGTTCACACAGGTATCTTCATGTCTCTTCCTCCTGTTCCAGTTCTCCCATTAGATATAAACTCATTGAGAACCAGTACTCTTTTTCTTTCTGTTTGTATTTGTATTCCTAGCATACAATATGATAGTTGGCACTTAATAAATGCTTCTTGCCTTGCCTTGCCTTTGAACTGTAGTACACTGTAAAGATGGATGAACCAGTCCAAGTTAGAAATGGTACAAATTGAAACTTTGGTGCTGATTAATACTGGGATTGGTTGGTAAGTAGTCCCTGAGCTCCTAATCTGGTTATGATTAATGGGGGGAGGGGGGAGGAGAAAGAGAAAAAAAGAAACAAGGAAGGAAGGAAAAAAAGAAGAAAGGAATAAATAAAAGAAGGAAGGAAGGAAAGATGGTGAGAGGAAGGAGGGAAGAAGGAAGGAAGAAAGAGAAAAGAAAGAAAGAAGGAAAAAAGGAAAGAAGAGAAGGGAAGAAAGAAGGGGAAGAAAGAAAAGGAAGAAGGGAGAAAGGAAGAAGAAGGAAAAGAAAGAAGGAATAAAGCTGAGTCAATTCCAGGGTCATCTTTAGTGTTGGAGCCATTCTGCTTTTCATTGGAATAGGAAAATGGGAATAAACTAGATCTCAAGAGACCTCATAAATGATCTGCTTCTCAAGGATGCTCTGAATCAAACTAGGACTAAAAATATCTTGGGTATAATGTGTTGCTGCCCACATCACTAGAGATTACCCAGAATAATTGACCACTGGACAGGGAGACGGTGAAGGGATGTTACCATCCCTGCTGCTTTTAGTGAAGCCCTATTATTTCAATTCAATTAAAAGACAGGCACATTGTTAGATAGTCAGAACTGTTATTTGATCAGGTGCTCAACTAGTTGGTCTCTAGCCAAATGATCACAGAAAAAAATCTTTTGAGTCAGAAGGGACCTCGAAGACCATTTGGTACAACCTGTTTCTAAACAAAAATTCTTATCTACAATATACTTAGTACGTAGCTAACCCCTAGCTTTTGTCTAAAGACCTCTAATGGAGGAAGGGTGCACTCATGACCTTCTAAGGTAAGCAGCCCATAGAATATGGGTAATTCTAACTATTAAAATTTTTTACACTTAATATTGAACCTAAGTTCACCTCTGTATGATTTTTTTTAAAAGACACTGACATTATTTACATTGATTTCTTTGATGACTTTGGGAAATTACTTTATCTCAGGGTTTCTAACTTTTCTTTACTGCAGAATGGTGATAATAGAGTACCTTTCTCCTGAGAGTGCTCATGCACTTATATTTTTTGTGTATCATAGCTATTTTTGTATGTTTCAGACATGCCCTGCTTTTAACTTATGAGCTCTATGAAGTCAGGGACTATGTTTTATTTAAACTTTGAATCTTACTCAGTGCCAAGCTTTTGTATTGTTTACTCAAGTTTGTCTATTTGTGACCCCATTTGAGGTTTTCTTGGCAAAGATACTGGAGTGGTTTGCTCATTTTACAGATAAGGAAAAAAAATAAACAGTTAAGTAACTTATCCAGAGTGACATAGCTAGTAAGTACCTGAAGCCAGATATGAACCCAGGACCATGAGTCTTCTTGATCTGACACTCTACCCACTGTACCACCTGGCTGTCCAGTGATAAGTTTGGTGCTGGGCAAACAAATAGTATACATCTTTAAAATGTCAGTTCAACTGAGCAGGTCCAGGAGATCATTATATACTTCAACAACAATACTATATGATGATCAATTCTGATGGACGTGACTCTCTTCAACATTGAGATGAACCAAATCAGCTCCAATAGAGCAGTAATGAACTGAACCAGCTACACCCAGGGAAAGAATTCTGGGAGATGAGTGTGAACCACTACATAGAATTCCCAATCCCTCTATTTTTGTCTGTCTGCATTTATGATTTCTTTCACAGACTAATTGTTCAATATTTCAAAGTCCAACTCTTTTTATACAGCAAAATAACTGTATGGACATGTACACATATATTGTATTTAACTTATACTTTAACATATTTGACATGTATTGGTCAATCTGCCATCTGGGGGAGCAGGTGGGGGGAAGGAGGGGAAAAATTAGGAAAAAAGGTTTGGCAATTGTCAATGCTGAAAAATTACCCATGCATATAACTTGTAAATAAAAAGCTATAATAAAAAAATAAAATTATAAAATACTGTTAACACACACACACAAAATAAAATGTCAGTTCAATAAAGTAACAAGACTTGTAAAACACCTAAGAGGTAGTCATCATTTTTATGCTAGCATAATCATCACAAATATAACCAGGGATTCTTATAGATTCACAGGGAAATTTCAACCACAATACCCCAAAGGTTAACTTAAAAATATTATTAAACTTCTAACTAGGAACTTCTTAAGCTTTTATAAAATGCAGAACCCTCTTCCTAGGCAAAGTGGGAATGAATTAATACAGAACAAATAGATGAGACTTGTTCCTGTGTTTAAGGACTTTAAGGAAGAGTATGATTATACAAGCCTTGAATCATTCTAGAAATTCCTGTTTTTTTGCTTCCATATATAGTGAGGGCTTAACACCTTAATGGTGATCAGTAGCAAAAGAGAAAGTACAAGTACTTCATTGACTATTGCTGCTCCTCTCCTCCTGACTATTGTTCCTGCCTAGTTACAGATGTTGCTATGTTTTTTTGAAAGTCAGAGACAGCCATCTGCATTGGTCTAGTGACAAAGCACATTGGGGAGCAGCAGGGGGTAGGGTGGGGAATGAGAAGCAAGGACTTTAATATTAAAGTCTGTATTTTTAGACTGATACACCTGCCTGAAGCCAAGGGGGTGGACCAGATGATCCCCTCATCTCATTTCTAATTCTAAAATTCTACAAAAATCGGTGGGAATGTCCTGATTTGAGTAATAATCTTATCTATGTTGAATGATAAATTCTAAGCTTTCAGAGTCCCCCTTCTCCCCCCACCTCCACATCTTTCCTTAAAATATGATCCTGAGATACAAGGTATCTTAATACAAGTTTGAGTCTGTCTCAAGTGAGTAAGTTCACATGGCACTTTTTTAAACTTTCCTGTAGACTCCTGGAGCCTGGTTGTTCCTCTTTAGTTTATGAAGCCTCCTTTCCCCTCTACCTCACCACAACGTCCCATTTTCCCATTTCACAGGCTAAATACATTACTCTTTTCCTAGCATCCTTGCTTGGTAGTAGATAGTCTCCTTACTGGACACTCTCAGTGCTATTTTTGGAATCTCTCTCTCTCTCTCTCTCTCTCTCTCTCTCTCTCTCTCTCTCTCTCTCTCTGTCCCTGTCTATCTCTGTATGTGTCTCTGTTTCTCTCTGTATGTCTCTCTGTGTATCTCTGTCTTTCTTTGTCGCTATCCCTTCTCTGTCTCTTTCTCCTCTCCTCCTCCCTCTTTCTTTTCTATTCTTGAGCTCACAAACCTTTTAATCTTCCTTTGCTTCTTTTTTTGGGAATTATGCTTTAGGTCTTCAGCAGCTTTTAGTTGGTGATTATTAGGATTACAAGGATTACCACTTTCTGCCCTTCTATCTTCCAACAGAATTCCATGGGAGAAGTTTTAGTGACTGAAGACACTTCCTCAGGTCTTGGCTTAGGGTCTCCTAGATCTCATCTGTAATATACTTTTCCATTTATTTCTCTGATTCTTGCTTATCTTCCATCACTTTAAAATCTTGACCCTATATTTCATGGGATCATAGAGATTTAGAGCTGGAAGGGATCCTAAGAATACCTTGGAATGCAGATAAGGAAGCAGAGACTCAGAGATCAACAGATGTTTCAACAGTGATACAGTAAATAATTCCAATTTCAGATTTTCTAACTCTAAATTTAGTTCTTTCTCCACAATGCACTAATATAACTCTAATCAGTGATTCTTTCCATTTTCACAAGTTCATCAGTTCAACAAGGAGTCATCTTCCACTCCTGAATCCCACACCTCTTTATCTTTCCCTTTTCATATTTGCTAATTCTTATCCCTGGCTGAGGTAGTTAGGTAGCCAGGGCCTGGAGTCAGAAACATCTTAGTTCAGATGTGGCCACAAATACTCACTGCTATGTGACATTGGGCAAGGCACTTAATGTCCCTTTCCTTTAGTTTCCTCATCTGTAAAACCCCACTTCCCAGGGATTAAATGTTATAACATTTGTAAAACACTTAGCCTAAAATAGGTATGTAGTAAATGCTTGTTCCCATCAACCTTACTGTCTACCTCCTTCACTCCAAAACCATAAAGCACAGTTAGAGGAGGAAATCATGAAACTGTATAAGCAGCTGTTCCAAGGCTTCTCCTTTCTCCTAAAGCCTCCAACACCACTGTCACCCCCATCTCTCAGCAGATGGATAACCTTACATCCTCCTTTAGTAAGAAGATTGAGACCACTGATTCTGGGATCTCTCTCCTCTCTTCCTCCAACCTTTAAAACCTCTCTGCATCTTATGTCCATCCTCTGCTGCAGTCCCAGAGGAAACTTTCTTTGCCAAGGCAAATCCCTTCATTTGTGCCCTTAATCTTATTGCCTCCCTTTTCTTTCAGGAGTTTGCTTCTTTCTTGGTCATAAAGCTTTCTGGTGTGAGGAAGATATTTTGTAAATCTCCAAGCACTTTATAAATGTGAATTACCATGGCTTATGTGGAAATATGTTTTGCATGATTTCACATGTATAATTGATATCAAATTGCTTGCGTTCTCAGTGACTGGGGGAGGGATTTAAGGGAGGGAGAGAATATGGAACTCAAAAAATTTAAAAATAGATGTTGAAAATAAATAATAAATATATACACTTAAATTTTTTTAAATTAAAAAAGAATAATCAAATAAAGTTGCAGCTCTGCCACCACCACCATCACCACCAAAAGTGAATTACTATTGTTCTGCCCTTGCTTAACCGTCTGACTCCCATGACCTTGGCTTTGGTACCCAGAAGCAGTCAAATGCATCCTTTTATCAGGCTGATTCCAAGGTTCATGCTGGGTGTCTGTGAGCTGTCTTTAGTTTATGTCTCTATGATTTATGGACTCTGCTTCCTCCTCTTTTTAAGTAGCACCCACTTCTCTCCAATATTCCAGGAAGCTAGGAGTACATCCCAGAGCAGTGCTCATGAAACTCCTGCCTGTGCTGCATGGAGCTCATGGTAGGGGGTTTGACAAATACACAAACTCTCTTTTCTCCTTGACTGAGCAGAAGGGAGGACATTTTAACCTTTGAAATTTTCCTTACTGGGTCAGTCAAAACTCTGAAGACCTCACATTGCGAGTAGTGATGACTGTAGTTTATTATAAATGAGTTCCAGTGAAAACATCAAGGATGATGTCCATTTTCTATATGGTTTTGGGGAGTTAAAGATGAATGAAACTGGAAAGTAGTATCAAATAATTAAAAATTTTTTTTTGCTATCAAACAATAAGTATGTATTAAGTGCCTATTATATACCAGGCAATGGAGATGCAAGTACAGTGATTAAAAAAAAAACCCTATTCATTATGAGCTTACATAGAATGGGGAGACAAGAAGTATTTATAAAAAATATGCAGAGAATAAATATCACACACACACATACATGTATATATGGGGGGGTTTAAATACAAGATAGTTTGGAAGGGAGAACACTAGCAGTTGGTGAAAAAATCTGGAAAAGAATTATTGAGATCATAATGCTTGAGAAGCATCTTAAAGAAAGACAGAGACTCTGTGAGATGGATAAAAAGAGGAACTGCATTCCAGGAATGAGGAACAGCCAGGGCAAAAGCATAGAATAAGTAAACAACAGTGAGAAGACCAGTTTGGCTTCAGTTCTGAATATGTTATTGCTTCTTTCCTTACTTGGTGAAACATCTCTTGTAATGAAAAATTAAAAGAAAAAGAAGGGGAAGGAAAGCACTCTACTAATTAACAAGTCAACAAAGCCTGACAGTATTTATCATTTTTCAAAACACCCCACTTTTTCAAAGAAGGGAGGGAGGTGCATTTTCTTAATTCTTCTTTGGGATCAAGCTTAGACATCATAATTAAACAACCTTCAGTTTCATTTTTTATTCTTTTATTTACATTCTTGTAGTCATTAGCTTGCTCGTTCTACTTATCACAACCGTGTAATAGTTCTTCCTAGTCTTAGCTAGATGTTGATTTGAAAAGAACAGTGGATTTGAAGCCAAGAAGTCCTGAGTTCAAATCTACTTTCAGATACTGGCTGTATTAACTGAATAAATCACTTAACCTCTTTGTATCTCAAATTCTTCTATAAAATGAAGGGGAGAGGAGGATAATAGCACCTATTTCTCAGGGTTGTTGGGAAGATAAAATGAGATATTTGTAAACAGCATTGCATACCTTAAAACACTATATTTGCTAGATATAATAATGATGTTGATGACAATGATGCCATTCCTAATTCTCTAAATTATTTACATTAGTTTTTGATAGTGCAGTAATAGTGTGTTATAACTTGTTTATTGATTTCTCAACTGATGAGACCCTACTTTGTTTCTAATTCTTTGAAGTGCTACTATGAATATTTTGATATGTATGAGATCTTTATTTTTGTCTTTGACTTTCTTCAGCTTAGTGGAGAGACCTCTAGGTTAAAGGGTATAGCCATTTTAATCATTTTTTCATACAAATCCAAATTACTTTAAAAAACGATAGAAGGTAATTCATAACTCACATATATTATACTAGTATGTCTGGGAAAAGACTTAAAATTTCTCCTCATTTTGTGATTTAAGGCACCATGCACATATTCTACTTTTGAATCATTCTAATCCTTAGGAAGATTTTTCTTACATCAATGCCTTTTTATGTCTTTTGACCATCACTCCCAGTATTACCCTTGGGGACAAACACAATCTCCCTTTTTGATTACAGTCTTTCACATATTTGACAGCTATCATAAACTTTCCTGGGTCTTTTTTTTTCCAGCATAGAGGTCTCCAATTCTTCAACATACTCTTACTTGGCATGAGAAAATCTGGTTTTCTTCTTCTGGATGCTCTCCTTTTTACCAATATCTTTTATAAAACGTCTACCCCACCCTTTATTGCTTACCCCCATCTTAGAAATGGACAAAATACTCTATATATGGTCTAATTTTTCTTCCTTAGGCTACAAATCCCAGGTTATTTCTATTAATCCTCATGTGATATAATCTTGAGGACCTCACCTCTCATTTTTTTATAAGTAGTGTGACCAATTGTTTTGAGTGAAGCTCATTTCTCACTCTTGTCCTGTAATATATCTGCTGCACATATAACTACTGTAACTGTGCCACTGAAGCCTTGATCACAGTTGTGTCTATCAGGGAGTTCATTGTTCTGGACATCTATCTCCGGAGGCAACCATATGAATTAGTCATGGGAAGTCGGTGAGTTTCTCACAAGCTTTTCATTTAGATGGACAAAAAGCACAACTTCCCAAGGCTATCTGCTGTAGAGTGGATTCCTCAACAGGAATACCTTATACTGATGAAGTCACAAATATGGTTTAAAAAAATAGGGCAGCTAGATGGTGCAGCTAGATGGAGCATTAGCTCTGGAGTCAGAGGACTAAATTCAAATATAACTTCAGATATTTATTAGCTGTGTGATTCTGGCTAAGTCACTTAACCGCAATTGCCAAACAAAACAAACTAAAAATTAGAAGGCAACAGTAAAATCATAGAATGATAACACTGAAAGAGACCTGAGAGATGACTTAGTCCAATCCTTTTACTTTACAGATGAGAAAATTGTGGTCCTCAAAGTAAAATGAAATAACTTGTCTGAAATCATACATAGCATCAACAGCTGAATCAGGACATAAACCCAGTTCTTTAGGCCTCTATTCCCAGTGATTTTCTCCTTATATCATGGGATGACAAATTGTCAGAGATGAATAGAGGATTTTTGTCCAGGTATGGGTTAGACTAAGGGATCTCTGGAATCCTATATAAATGCTAAAAAATAATAAGAATAATATAATATTAGACTACATTTGTAGATGTCTTATGGTAGTTAGGTGGTACAATGGATAGAGTACCGGTTTTGATATCATGAAGACTCATCTTCCTAAACTCAAATCTGGCCTCAGACACTTATTAGCTATGTAGCTCTGGGCAAATCACTCCTCTGTAAAATGAAATGGTGAAAGAAATGGCAAGTCTCTCCAGTATCTTTGCCAAGAAAACTTCAAATGGGGCATGAAGAGTTGGACCCAACTGAAATGACTGAACAACAAATGTTTAAATGAGGTACATCATATGTTCACTGTAGACTGGATTGGTTGGACCATGTTAGTATAGAATGATATTATATTAGTATATATAATATTATATTCTGTTTTCAGTATTATATCTTTTTTCTTTTTTGCAAGGCAATTGGGATTAAATGACTTGCCTAGGGTCACACAGCTAGTGTTAAGTGCCTGAGGCTGGACTTGAATTCAAGTCCTTTTGACTTAAGAGCTGGTGTTTTATGCACAGTGTCATCTAATTGCCCTTTTGTTACTATACTTTAAAAGGTACATTGAAAAACTGAAACTGACCAGAGGAAGGGAAATAAAAGTGGTGAGGGGGTTTGGAAATGACATCTTATAAGGCACAGTTGAAAAAACTGAAACTATTCAGTCTAGGAAAAGGGAATGTATTTGTCCCCAGGTATTTGAAAGACTATTATGTGAAATGATAGCCAACATTGAGATAGCATTTTAAAGATATTATTTCATTTTGTTTTCACAACAAACCTGTGAGATATTTTATAGGTAGTATTCTCCTCATTTTAAAGAAAAAGAGTCTGGGTTGCAAGGTCAAATGACTTCCTCTGGTTTACATAACTACAAAGTATCTGACATAGAATTCAAAATCAAATCTTTCTTATTCCAACTTCCATACTCTCTTTACTAAGTCATGCTGCCTTATTCTGTGTGTTTGCAGAGAATAGAGTGGGACCAGTAGGTAGATGTTCTAAACAGGAACTTAAAACAAAAAAAAATTATCCTACAGTGTGAGACAAAAATGGTATGGCTTAACTTTGTGAGATTGTGAATTTCTTTTCAATGATAAGGTGTTTAAACAAGATATTAAATATGCAAGTACAAATTCGTACACTGAGTGGGCAGCTAGACGAGATGACCACTATGGTCACTTAGAACTTGTGGATTTAAAGTCCTACCAGTACTAAGTATTTTTACATTTCAGTGTCAGAGAATATTTATATTGCTTATCAATGTCAGAGAACAGTTACTTTGAGCCCACTTCTCTTTTAGAAAAGCACTTCCCAATAAGAGAAGTCAATTAACACCACCAGTCCATAAAAGATCCCTGATCAACTTGGTCGATTACAAACAAATTGCTTCTTGTCTCAGGGCTCCTCTTGGTACCTTGTTTGGGGTGCAGGTATAAGCTGTATAGAGGTGGGATAATTCGAGGATCTTCCTAACCTCTCTGTGGTAAATGTATATAAATTCTGTACATTTTGATTCTGTTCTTTTAGCACCCTCTTAGAGATAGCAAATGTCCCTATAACAGTCACAGAAAAGACTTCAAGAGCCACTTAGTTCAACATATATTTAAAAAAGGATTTCTTTTACATCACATATAACAAGTGGTCAACTAGTCTCTGCTTGAGGAGGGTCTTCCCAGAAGTCTCTTTATCTCCTGCTAGGTGGGATGGGGTGAGGGATTTAGTTTGAAGATAATGAATAAAAGATGAAAGATACACTGAGGAATAGTAATATCATCAGTATTGGTGGAGAGTAATGCTTCCTATAGCCTGGCTTCTGAGCTCCCATTTACAATCCCATTTGCCAGCTGCCTCTAATTGCTTCTTTTTGCTCAGTACAAAGAGGGACATATACTCACTTAGTGGAAGACGATCAATGGTAGGTGAAGGTGTATTTATAACCATGCCAACCTCAAATTGCTGGTGGGACTTCAAGCAAGAAAGGCTTTTGTTTTTGTCTTCAAATCTCCTTGAATTTCTCCCAAGTCCGTTAGGCTCCTGCCTCTGCTCTGCCAGCTCCCCAAAGCAGGCGCCAAACACTTTGCCTGGGTAGCCTATTATCAGAGTAAAACAAACACCTTCTGTCTCCCGTCTTGTTGTTTCTGTGAATATTGAAAGTTTATGAGATTGATTGGGCTTTAGAGAGGCAGATTTGGCAGCCTTTCCATACTTCCGTGGACTGTGCTACATAAATCAAATAGGTTGTTGCTTTTTTTTCCTTTCCAAAGGGTTTTGCAATCACTAATGAGCTATTCTTTGCTTGAGGTTGGCTGCTACTAATTACCCCCCATTTTACAGATGGGAACTCTGTGGCACATCCCAGGTAATGAATGAACCTTGTTTGTGCTGCCAGTCAAGGTCAAAACAACTTAGAAGTTTCAAAAGTCTTTCTTTCCTTCCCTTTTCCTTTAGAGAAGTTCTACATGATTAGGTTGTTTCCAGTCTAATTCTCTTTCAGTAAGCTGAATCCCTGTGTTTATAGCTATTTTCATTAGGGACACTTTCATCTGTTTGTAAGATTCAGAACCAAAAGGGATCTTGAAGGTCATTTTGTTCAACCCTCTCCATTTATCAAGAAGGAAACTGAAGCCAGGGAGGATAAAGTGATTCCACAGGTGGGAAATTAAACCTATGCAACATCAGTAGCTTCCATTACATCATACCATCATTCCATGGTATTTTGAAGGCATCAAGCCTTCATAGAGCCACTAGAAAAGCCACCAACCTTAGCATCCGAAGATCTGAGTTCCACTTCTGCTCCATCACTAGGACCTTGGGCAAATGACCTCTTTGGAGCTCAGATCCCTCATCTCTGACAGTATGACAATATTTCTACAATGTATTTTATATGGTTCTTCAGGAGGTGAAATGACATCTTTCAGATATAATAGTATCACAGAATGAAAGTTGAAAGGGACCTTAAAGATAAACTTATCCAACTTTGTCATTTTTCAGATGAGGCACTGAGTTCTAGAGAGGCTAAATAACTGGAATCTTCTTAACCAAAACTTTGAGCCATTTTATCAGTCACTCATACTTTAGTGTGAAAGAATTTTGGATCCTTTCTTCTTAAAAATATATTTTATTGATGCCTTTTATCATTGCTTCCAGGGATGTGCTGGTAAATGTTTGACCACCAACTGTCTATTTAAAAAATCTCTATATGACATACAGACATACTTTTAAGTTTAATCTGCATTATTAACACTTTCTCTATAACTTTCTTAAATCTAAACAACCAATGAAACAATTTATTAAGCCTTGATTTGTAGCTTTTGTTCATTTCCAAGTGGCAAATTCTCATACAAAAATATAATAATCAGCTCTGTGGAATCTGTATTGAGTCCAGCACATCACAGTCATCACAGTTTTTGGGTGGGGGCTGCAGGAGGGGAGAGACAAGTCTCTCTTCCTATTTAGATTGAATTGTCATTTGTTCTGACATTTTGCCCTAGTAGTCCTTCTCACTTCTCTGGAATTGAGGCAGTATTGGGGGAGAAGGGGGAATTTCATTATACGTTCTCTAATTCATCGTGTATCTGCTGCCCTGCCAGATTTCAATGTTATGGAACAAAATGCCCCATCTAGGATAACCTCATCACTTCTTTTTTTTTTAATTTTTTTTAAATAGTATTTTTTCTCAATTACATGTAAAGATTGTTTTCAGCATTCACTTTTATAAGATTTTGAATTCTATATTTCCCTCTTCCCTCCCTTCCCTTTCCCTCAGACAATAAATAATATGATATAGGTTATGTATGTACAATTATATTAAACATATTAGTTGTGTTGTGAAAGAAGAATCAGAACAAAAGGGAAAAACCACAGAAAGAAAAAAAAATCACCAAAACTGAGAAAAAATTATGCTTCAATCTGCATTTTTCCATCATATTTTTTTTGGAATTGTCTTACTCCATTGTTCTTTTTCTGGCTGTGGATAGCATTTTTCTATCATATTTTTTGGAATTGTCTTTTATCATTGCATTGCTGAGGAGAGCTAAGTCTATCAAAGTTGATCATCAAACAATGTTGCTTTTATTGTGAACAATGTTCTTCTGGTTTTACCTACTTCATTCAGCAGCAGTACATATATGTCTTTATGAGTTTTTTTGAAATCTGCCTGCTTATCATTTCTTATAGCACAATTATATACCACAACTTAGTCAATCATTCCTTAATTGATGGACATCCCTTCAATTTCTAATTCTTTGCCATCACAAAAAGATAAGCTCATCACTTCTGCTGCTACCTGAATCCTTAAGTGACTCTATCTTTTGTCAGTCTCCTCTACCCTTTGATTGGAGAGTGGGAGGGCAGAGTACTAAACTCTTCCTGATGCATTCTTTTATAGAGGGCAAAACCTGGACTCTCAGATCACCCCACTTTGTATCTGCTGCCCTGCTTGATTCAGCTCAAGGAAAAAAGCTGCCTCTGCTATATCCTGATGTTCACTCTCTTCTCTTCTTCCTGCTTCTTTTTGTGTGTTGTCTGTTCCTTAGATTGTAAGCTTGTTGAGGATAAGGACTATATATTTTTTTTTATTTATTGTTTCTCCATTGCTTAGCACAGTGCCTGGCATTTTGTGGGGTTCTTAATAAATGTTTATTGAATTGGATCGGATCTAGGATTATTGTCGGAATTTTCTGTTTGACAATTCAGAATTTGGCTTTCTTTTAGTGAACTTTTCATTCATATTATTGAGGTCATTGTACATAATTTTTTTTTAGTTTATACAAATGGAACAGTTCATACAAATCTTCCCATATTTCTCTAGCTTATTCCTATTCATCATTTATTATTGCACAGTAATATTCTATTACTATCATATATCATACCTTTTGGACAATTTTTTTGGTTGATGAACAACCACTTTGTTCTTTGCTCTCACAGTGCTGCTATGAATATTTTTATTGCATATTATTTCTCCACTTGTCTCTTTGACCTTCTGAGGGGAAATGCTCAGTAGTGTGAATCACTGAATCAAAGGGAATGGACAGTTTAGTAATTTTTCCTACATAATTTCAAGTTGATCTCCAAAATGGTTGGACCAATCCATGGCTCGCCTAATAGTTTATTTCTGTTTGTCTTTCTACAGCCACTCCAATATTGTCTGTTTCTGTTTCTTATAATCTTTGCTAATATGTAGGATCTTAGGTTAAACAATAGATTTGTCTTAATTTACATTCTTATTAGTTACATAGAGCACATTTCTAGATGTATATTTATATTTTGCAAATCCTCTTTTGAAAGCTGTTTTCTTTAATTGTTTGTCTATCAAGACCTCTTTTTCGTGTTTATATATATTATATATATATATGTTTATATTAGTGTTCTATGTATTTTGGGTATTAAACTTTTATCAGATATTTGTAGCAAATATTTTTCCCACTTGACAGCTTTTCTTGTTATTTCATCTTCTTGAAGAAACTTTTTAATTTAATTTAATCAAAATGGTTTGTTATTAACTTTTATGATAAATCAATCAGAAAAGCATTGTGAGGGATCTAGTTTCTCAGGACCAGAATATCATTATCCCATTATAATTTGCACTTCTCAAAACTCATTCAGAGTAGAGTGTTTAATTCTGGGTACTATCGTTTAAGAAGGATTTTGACATAGCAGAATAGTATCCAGGGGAAGTTAACCAAGATGGTTAGAACCTTGAGTACACCACATAAGGATCAATCAAAGAAACTGGGCATACTTAACATGGAGAAAAGAAACCTTGAGACAAGAGCATGATTTATATTGTTTAGTCACTTCAGACTCTTCGTGACCATTTGAGGTTTTCTTAGAAAAGATACTGGAGTGGTTTGACATTTCCTTCTCCAGCTCATTTTACAGATAAGAAAACTGAGGCAAACAAGGTTAAACAAATGCCCAAGGTCAAACAGGTAGTAAGTGTCAGAGGCCAGATTTGAACTCAGGAAGATGAGTCTTCCTGACAGCTCCATCCAGACCCACAGCTCCATTCATTGTGCTACATAGCTGCCTGAGAACTTGATAGCTATCTTTAAATATGTGATGAGCTGTCATATTGGGGAAATATTAAACTTGCTTGGTCCTAGAGGGCAGAACCAAGAGCAGTAGACAAAAGTTGTAAAAAGGCAAACTTAGGCTTGATATATCAGGAAAAACTTTACAACATAGACCTTCAAAATTTAAAAGTGGAATGGTTTATCTTAAGAGGTAATAGTTCCTCTCTCCTTGGAGCTTTTTAAGTAGAAGTTGGAAAACCACTCATTATGAATGTTATAGTGGGGATTCCTCTTATGTATGGGGTGGACAGGATGCTTGCTGAGGTACCTTTTAAGACTCAAATTCTATGATTTATTAAGGACCTACTATATGCGAGGCATTGTGTGTTAGATTCTAGGGATAGATCTCTGTTCTTTTTTAAATATCTAATTCTTCATTTAGTCAAGATTGTAGACTTTCAGTCTCCCCTAATTTTTTAAAATGATGCCAACCTTTTTTATTCAGATTTGAAAACTATTTTGAATTTATTGCACTTTAAGATTTAAATATGATGTAATCTGAACATTAACAACAACAGAATTCCTAATTTCATATAAACAGTAGGTAATTAACCAACATTTGTTGAATCAAGAGAGTGTTGTAGATTTAGCTTACCTATATTGTTGTTGTTGTTGTTGTTGTTGTTTTGGCTGAGGCAATTAGTTAAGTGACTTGCCCAGGGTCACACAGCTAGGAAGTGTCAAGTGTTGTATCAACTAGCTGCTCTGGCTTATCTATATTTTAGCAACACATTTGAAAAGCTTTTCTACTCTTGTGGACAAGATAGAAGGATGTAGGCTCTCTTATACAGTTAGATAGATTCAGATATCAAGTGTTTTTATCAGAGAAAATCACTTTCTTTCTCTAGGATTGTTTCTGAGATAAACCAGGAAACTCACATAGACCCACAAGAATCCATTATTGCTTCATTGCCACTTGGGAAGAAGTCTCTACTGGAATGAATGCCCTAGGAATTTGTTATTAGATCTGTTCTATCAATTTTTTCCTTTAGAACCTTTGTTGAAGGTATAGAAAAGGCAAGCTCTTAAAATTTGCAGATGCCATAAAGCTAGGGAATAAGTATTTATATAGTGCCTACTATGTGTCAGACACTGTGGTAAGCACTTTACAAATACTATCTCATTGGATCCTTACAATGTACTAGTATGATTCCCATTTTACAAATGATGAAACTGTTTTAGATAGAGTTAAACGACTCACTCAGGTCTACACAGCTAGTAAATATATGAAAAAAAAACTTTTTCTAACTTCAAAGTCAGAGCTTTATTTACTGAATCATCATCTACCTATTTGCCAGGATGCTGCCTTTGGACTTCAAAAGATTTGAATTTGAATCTTGGCCTGCTACTTATTACCTTTGTTCTTCCAGATAAGTCAATTAAACTTCCTGGGTTTTAGTTTCTCATTTATAAAATGTAGAGACTGCATTAGATAGAATCTAAGATCTTTTCCAGCTTCAAGTCTATATTCTTTTGATCTTTTCAGACATAAATATCACACAATTTGCCTTGGAGAAAGAAATCTATATTTTGGGAGTTCCCTACATAAAAACACAAATCCTTTGCTTATTCATCTAGCTGCTGAATTTGGAGGGTGTTGTGGTTAAGGGAGGACTGGGATCTCTAGTGTGAGAGCTCACTGAGTTCTTTTCAAGTTTGCTTATTCATTTCGGTATCCAGTTCTCACCTGTGCAGTGATCACAATAAAACCATCTTGGCAGGGTAACTTGGAGGATAACTGATGGGCCTTAAGCCCATCTGCAAGTTAGGGGAATGTCTATCCTAAGCATGTGAAGACTTCCCCTGGAAGAAGGGGCAGATGTTTCAACTGCCATGACAGCAGCTGGAGCAGGCTTTGTGGGGCACTTCAAGCTTGGTTAGACATTGATGACTAAAGTCATCCACTTCTGGACCATCGCCATTTGTCTTGTCATTGGACTTTGATGACTAGAATAGAGAATGAGGCTGATGACTGTAGAACTCCACCTCACTTAAATCCAATTCATGAATAGTCCAAGAAACCATTTTGTGGTGTCATTGATTCTCTATGAAAACCAAGGACAAAAAATAAGGTTGAATTTGAACTCATATCTTCCTGGTTCCAAGCTAAGTGCTCTGTCTACTCTGCTGTCTAGCTTCCAAAAAAAAAGATGTAAGGGCTTGAGTGAGTTGCAAATTAAATGAGTTAAATATTTAACATGTATTGGACTACCTGCCATCTAATGGAGGAGGCGAGGGGAAGGAGGGAATAATTTGGAACAGAAGGCTTTGCAAGGGTCAGTGTTGAAAAATTACCCATGTATATGTTTTGTAAATAAAAAGCTTTAATAAAAAATTAATGAATTAACTGGATGATGTATTAACCAAAAAAGGAAATTCAATCTAGGGTTTCATTAAACTAGAGTTACATAAGGAGAAACTTCTTTACAAAGAGATCTCTTTAAAATTGAAAGGAATTGTTTCATGAGGTAATGGATTCCCATTTACAAAAGGACTGGGTGAACATTTATCAGCTGGGGGACATTCTTCTTTAGACCTGGTATTCACCAGGTGGCTTTCTAAGGTCACTTCTAGTTCTGAGACTTTGGAATTCTCTCACTTTGGCAGGGTAAGCACCAGAAGTTAAACCCAAAGCCATCAGGGGGGCACAGGGATCAACAGAACAGTTTGGGATGACTAGCTGAGATTGGGAATTGGGAAGAGGATGAAGGAAGTAAGAGCCAAGAAAAAGGGCTAGGAGCAAAGTCAGGGGGGAAAAAAAGCTAGAGTAGAGACAATGGAGTGAAGAAATAGGAAAAGAATTAGGTCACAACTTTAAAGTTAACATAATTTGGCTCTATTGTGCTCCTGTATTAGAAGGTTGACTAACAATCACAATGATAATTATAATAATTTTAGGTTCTTTTTTTTGCAAACTGTAGTGTCATTATCTGCTGAGGCATTGTACTCATTGCTAACATTTTGACTATTGCTAAAGAGGAAATGTAAGGGACAAATTCTTTCTTAGTTTTGACTACCGGATATTTTATGCTTGACTCTGAAAAGCTGAGAGCTGACATTTTTTTGAAGACTTTTGAAAGTCCCTTGAACTCTGATACTTAAAAAAGCCCTAATTCAGAGTGTTAGTTGGAAGGTCAATTGCTGAAGCTGAAGCTTAATTACTTTGGTCACATAATGAGAATATGGGACTCATTGGAAAAGACCTTGATGTTGGGAAAGATTGAAGGTAAAAAGAGAAGGGTTCTGCAGAGGAAGAGAAGAATATATAAATAGTGTCATGGAAATAATGAACTTGAACTTGGACAGGCTTTGATAGATTCTGGAGGAGAGAAGGACTTGGTATGCTATGGTCTTTATTAGGGCTTTTTTTACTTGAGCAAATTTTTCAGGGGTCCTTAAACTTTTTAAATAGGGGGCCAGTTCACTGTCCCTCAGACTGTTGGAGGGCCGGACTATAGTAAAAACAAAAAATTTGTTTTGTGGGCCTTTAAATAAGGAAACTTCATAGCCCTGGGTGAGGGGGATAATCGTCCTCAGCTGCCGCATCTGGCTCGTGGGCTGTAGTTTGAGGACTCCTGTATCCTGAATAAATAGATACATAAAATAGGTATACAAATCAAATATTTACTGATAAAAATCATAGAGAAATTTATTTTTAAACCATTTTTGGTATACACATATATGTATATATGCCTATATTTATTTAGTATATATATAATTTTAGCATTTATTAAAGATGACTAAATTTGCATCTTAATGAGATGCATGTGCTTATTTATTTTTATATAAAGAATTAAATCTAGGAGGAATATCTGATATCTTTTACTGTTGAAAATTTTCATGACCACTCACATTCAGTTATATGACCCTATATGGGATTCCTCATTTTAAGAAGCTTTGGTCTATAGGATCATGAAGTGTTGGACACAACTAAACACCAATAACATCCGTGACTTTGACACAATACTTCTTGCAAAGTGCCAATACATAGCAAAAAAAATTTCCATTGTTCCACTCTATGGACTTCCATCAAAAATTGCAGTGATTTTTAATGGGCTTGGGACCAGAAAGAGATGTTCTCAAAGGCACAATTCCTGTTCTGTTGTCCTTCTACACTCAACCTTTCTGTTTTTTCCTTCTCTTTCAGTCAATTTTAGAGCTGTGGTCAGCACTTGATGATAGTAGAAGTCTGGACATGGCTATGGGAATGTAAATCTAGATGTAAAACTAGATGAGGATGTAAATCTAGAAACAACTGTGGGTGGGCTAGAACTCTCACCTGTGTGTTGGATAGTGTGGCAAATAGTAATAGCTAGCTAAAGTGTTACAGGTAGATACATTCTGCCATACCACCATTAATTCATCAGTTCTTGTTTAATGAGCCTGAGTGATGAGCTAGAGATGATAAAGGCAATGGGAGCCAGTTAGGCTCATGCAGATCATCTTGGAATAGAGGGGAAAATATCTATTATGGAGTTGGAAGATTTGGATACAAATCCCATTTCTGATGCTTTCTGCTTCTGCGATCCTTGACAAGTCACTTAACCTATCTGGGACTCAATTTACTCCTCTCTACAATGAAGAGGCTGGACTAAGTGACTTCTGAGGCATAGATCTATAATCTGATTATTATTGCTAGCCCAAATAGAGCATTCAGATCTCTGGAATTAAAAAATGAAGTGTCTTGGAGTCAGCTGGAGTTCTGAGAAAAATGTCATGCCCTGTTCAAAGCAGAGCTAGCAGGCACCACTAATTAGGAGACTCCCCAAGCTCGGGGGAAAGGGTAATCCTCATTGAGAGCAGGGAAGGTGAAGCTTGAGACTGGAGAGCAGATGTGATGTGGTGGTAAATTATCTGTGGGGTGTTGATAGAACTGGTTCAAAGCCAAGAGGCTAGACCAGGATGAAGAAACCAAAATGTAAGGAATATGAAGATAAAACTTTGTGTTAACTCAAGGTGTTTTCCATAAGATTGGATCATTTTATTCCAATGGTTTTCTGAACCTATCCCAATTAATTCTGCTATTCTAGGTGGTGTCAAGGGGTTGACTCAGGTATTTCCTCTATTTGGGAGCTGTCCAGATGGCAGGAAATAGTGACTTTGGAAGGTGTTCAGAGAGAATGGCTGGACACATTATAGTATGTGAATGTAATGGGATTACTGTGTCATAAAAATGACTGAGGGATGATGTTTTCTCTTTTCAGGGAAAACAGGGAGGATGTAAGTAGACTGATACAGAGGGAAATGAGCAGAACCAGGAGAACAATTTATGCAACAGCAAAAATATCATAAAAATGACTAAAGAACTTGAGAACTTTGATCAAGGGAATGATTAACCTGGGGGTGGTAAAGTGGATAGATAGATAGGCAGGTAGGTAAAGGGGGATCTGGAATCAAGAAGTTCAAATCTAGTCTCAGATATTTACTAGCCATGTGACTCTGGGCAAGTCACTTAGCCCTTATCTGTTTGCCTCAATTTCCTTATCTGTAAAATGGACTAGAGAAGGAAAGGGCAAACAATGACAACATCTTTGCCAAGAAAATCCCAAATAGAATCATAAAGAGCTGGACATGACTGGACAGCAAAAACAATAACCATCATTGCAGAGGACCAATAATGAAACACACTAACTACCTCCCGACAGAGTCAAGATGCATGTCATACATTTTGGGATACAACTAATGTAAGAGTTTGTTTTAGTTGATGTGTACCTTTATTATAAAAGTTTTCTTTTTCTTTTTTTTTTCCATTGGGGAAGAGGGAGATGAAAAGAAAAAGGAGGATAGAGAAAGCATTACCTCCCCTCTTCCCTCAAAAGAAAAGAGTCATTAAAGCATTTAAAAAATTCAAAAAAAGAAAATAAGGTTCAGAAAGAAACACAGACAAGCATAACAGACAAAGTTATATGTTGAATTTATTATTCTTAAATGGAAAAGCAAGCTGTATTTAATAGAGACTTATGATTTCATGTGCAATCCTTTACTTGTTATACAGACATATTCATTTTAGTTGGTGTTTGTTAAATTCAGAAATAAAGGAAAATAGAGCTGTCAGGAATGGTACAGAATTGTAAAATTCTGCTCACACTCAGTACTGGAGTGATAGCACTTTTTTCAGATTTAGATTTATTAATCAGGCAACAAAGAGAACTTCCATCAGATGACCTTTTCTTATAGAAGCTTTTCCTATTCTCCTGTACGTACACACACACACACACACACACACACACACAATTCCTCCCTAGAAGAAATTATTCTCTTTGAGGACATCATTCAATCAATAATCAATCAAATTGCCACTTTGGGAAGGGGGAATAGAAAAACAACGAATGAAATATTCTCTGCTTTCAAGTAACTTAACCTGTTGGAGAATTATATTTTGTTCCACTTCTGTAACCTTGGTGCCTGGTAGAGTGTCTTGCTTGTCTTAGGTGACTGGTTAATAGATGTTTATTAGACTGAATTGAAATTCTAGTAGAGTAATATATTGAATCAAAGTGTATTTTTAACACCTGAATCAATTTTTGGTCTCAGACTAAAGGACAGATCACTTCTCTTACTTCCCAACCTTTTCTATATAATCATAGAGTCATTGGCTCAGAGTACAAAAACCACCTGTTTTACTGAAAAACATTCTGTAAATGATTAAAAACTATCCCTTTTCTATTAGTAAGTTTCCCCTAAAGTCCAACCAATGATTCTTCTGCTACATTTTAAGCCCATTTCCTCTTATATTATTCTCAGTTGGAAGCAAGATCAGCTACTTACTGCCACTCATATGGTTTCCTTTCATAACCTTGATATGTGATATTGGATTTTCCTGCAGCTTTCTTTTTTCCCAGATAAATAAACTTGGTTCTTTTAGGCCTTTCTTGTGAGGTCCACTTCACTAACCTTTGATTACTCTTGACTGTTCTGCTCTGGACTCAGATTTTTTTCAAGTTTCCAATGCTATTCTGTTCCTGAGCCCTGGGTAGAACCCACCTCAAAAAAATACTCTTTGACTGTGTGCTTGCCTCGGATTCCGCTGTTCCCTGGCTATTTGGCTTGACAGAATTCCCAGTGTCCCTGTAGGGAGCCGAGCTGCTTGAGACAGGGTGGCCTATCCTTAATTACAGTGCACAGATTCTAGGTACCCATTCATCTGGGGAAATTCCTTTCTTCCCACTATTCCCTTATTCACAGAGTATTTTTTAATAGTTACCTGAGAAGTTTATGTGGGAAAATGTAAAAATCTGAAATGAGCTGTTCATCTGACACCAAAAAATTGTGAATTAAATTTAAATCCTCCTGGCCTAATGGCTAGATCAAAGCTTAGCTCTTTAATAAATTTCTCATGAGACCAAGCTGCTGGACAGTCTTTCCTAGGACAGATACAAGACATTGATGATCCTAGTGCCGACCTAAGAACAATTGTGAATTAATATGGCTTTGTTTTTCCTTTCTGCTCAGAGGCAGAATGTGCTAGTAAATGTTTTAACAACCCACTTTCTGAAAAAAAATGTTCATAGGATACATTAAAGAATTTTAATCTGCTTTCTTAGCTCTTTTATAAGTCTAGATATCAAAAAACAATAAATTAAACCCTGATTTATAGCATTTTCTATACATTTCTAAGATATAGATGTACATATTGAAAATTTAACAATTGGGTCTCTTGAATCAGTTGGCACTGTTTCCAGCACAGCCCTGGAACACTCTGCCTAGTTCTACTTTCCCCATTGCTTCCCCTATCCCCAGAGAAATCAGTGCTCCCAGAATACCTTATTGGCTACATAGAGTCTCCTATTTCAATGCCCTTTTGAGCAGTATCCCATGTTCTGAGCCTTCTTGTTTGCCATAAAGACCTAGAATAATGTATGACACATAATAAACCCTTAATAAATATTTGTTGATCGACAAATTAAATCCTGTCTTATGTTCCCTTCTCAGAGGGACCATCTGACAATGAGGTGGCAAGCTCCTGCCTGGAATTAGAATTAAATTATGATTAAAATATGATTTCAGACACTAGCTGTATAAACTTGGGCAAGTCTTAACTTCTCTCTGCCTCAATTTCCTCATCTGAAAAATGAGGGTAATAATAGGATTTACTTCCCAGAGTGTTGTGAGGCTCAAATGAGATGATAATCATAAAGAGTTTAGCACAGTACTTGGCACATAATAAGTAAATGCTGGCTATTATTATTATCTCCATGCTACATGACAAATAATCTGATAGATTAATGAGGGCTATGATGTTGCTAGTTGCTGAACATGATCCTCTAAACACCCTGCCTTTTCACTTGTTTTTTCCCATGGCAGAAATGTTCTCTTCCTCAATTCTACATCCAAGCTTTTTTATCCTCCTTTAAGATTCAGTTCGAATCCAAATTTGGAAGAAGCATGCATATATAATAATAACAGCACTGTACAAATAAGCAACTTTGAAAGCTATGAGTACTGGGATCACTGTAATGATCAACTATGATTCCAGAGGCCTGAAAGTGAAACATGCTACTTAGATCTTGACAGAGAGGTTATGGACTCAGGATTCAAAATGAGACATACATAGTTTGGGTATAGCCACCATAGGATTTCATTTTGCTTGGTTATACACATTTATTATAAGGGATTTATTTTTTTTAAATACAGTTTAGATCCCATCTTCTGAGAAACCTTTGCCATAACCCTGCCCTCCCTACTGCTAATATCTTCCTTCTGGAATAACTATTTATATTATGTGTGTATAAAATGTAGATTTATCTTGTATGTTCATATTAATTTTCATGTTGTCATTCCCATTAGAATGTGATCATCTTCATAAAAAAAGAGAAAATGACCCACATGCAAAAAATGTTTGTAGCAGCCTTTTTTATAGTGGCAAGGAGCTGGAAACTGAGTGGATGCTCATCAATTGGAGAATGGCTGAATAAATTGTGGTATATGAATGTTATGGAATATTATTGTTCTGTAAGAAATGACCAGCAGAATGATTTCAGAGAGACCTGGAGAGACTTACATAGACTGATGCTGAGTGAAATAAGCAGCACCAAGAGAATATTGTACAACACCACCACAAGACTATACAACAATCAATTCTGATGAACAGCGAGGTGATTCAGGCCAGTTCCAAGGGACTTGATGGAGAGAGCCATCTGTACCCAGAGAGAGGACTGGGGAGTGAGTGTGGATCACAACATAGTATTTTCACCTTTTTTGTTGTTGTTTGCTTGCTTTCTGTTTTCTTTCTTATTTTTTCTTTTCGATCTGATTTTTCTTGTACAGCATGATAAATATGGAAATACAGAAGAACTGCTTGTGTTTGATATATATTGGCTTACTTGTTGTCTAAGGGAGGGGGGAAGAAAGGGAGAAAAAAATTGTAAAGTTTTTCAAGGGTGGAGGTTGAAAACTAGGTATGCATATATTTTGAAAATAAAAAGCTAAGAAAAAAAGAATGTGATCATTTTGAGGGGAGGGACTATTCCCTCCCCCCCTTTTCTTTGAATCTCCAGTGCTGAGCACACTGTGGTACATAGTAATTATTTTATAAATGCTCATTGACTGGCTAGTATTGATAGGAAAGGAATTGAGTTTCTCTTTGCCCAATTCAGAGCAAACCAATAAATTTCAGATTTGCCTAAATAATTCAATTCTTTTTATTTATTTATTGAAAACTTATACACAAAATAGAAAAAAAGAAAACAAAATGGAAAGGAAAAAAAAACAGAGAAAGAAAAAGAATTGTCATGTGTATAGCTGAACATAAGAGAGGATCTGAAAATGTGAAATATTTCCAAGAAAGTGTATATAGTAAATACCGCACATTGCATTCAGAACTGTGCATTTTTTCTTTGCTTCCTTGTGGGTTTTCTTTTGTTCTCTATTGTGTATTTTTCCCTTTATTCTCTTTTAGCCCTTTCTTCCCCTCCACATCCCCCAGGCAGAATACAGTTAAGGGTGGATTGAATTATATACACACACACACATTCATATATATGTGTAGATATATATACACACATATACGTACATATACATAGATATCTATAATCATAATATTTTCTCCTTGATCAGTAGATTTCAGAATCTAAAAAGGATGAGTGTTTATGCACTGGGAATTCATCATTTAAGTTAGATTTTTTAAAAAATGTACAGAAAGTGGAAGCAAAAGCAAGTGACAGAGAACAAACATAAAAATATAATACAAACCTATAAGAATAGTTTCTGGAATGCTGACATCCAGAATGAACTGAGACTGGCAAGGGCAGCTAAGAGCAACTATAAAGGTGTTTATGGTTGTTGTGATTGTAAGCCACATGGAAGAAGGGAAGATCAAAGAAGGAGTAGAACTGAGGAGAATGGGAAGGATATTTCTAAGAGAATGGGAAGCTATTAAGGAATGGCAATAAAAATCCAACTCCTAAGCTCTTATTTTGCTTCTGTCTTTTTTGTTTAAGATAATGATCTTTAGATTTAAATGAACTAAGCACAAATGCTAAGCTAATGCCATATATACTTATGTATGTATATATATATATATATGGCATCAACTTATATGCATATATACATATATGTATATATACTTCTCTTTATATCTATATCTATCTAGGGATAGAAATATTTAAATAAACATATAAATATAGACATACATCTATTTATAGATTTATCATTATCTCTCTCTCTATATATATATAAAATATATAAAAATTAATAGAGATTCTATCTGATCATGATGAAGTCAAGTCACCAGGGTCTGATGAACTTCGTTTTTGTATAATCAACTAATCAATAAACATTCATTAAGTACTTTTTATATACCACACATGTTAAGCACTGGATACTAAAGGAACTGGCAGGCATGATAGTTGGATTCCCATTGTGCATTTCTGAAATATCATAGAGAAGAGATGAGATGCTGTAGTACTAGAGAAATGCAAATATTGTTCCAGTTTTCAAAAATGGAGACATAGCTTGCAAACAAATAGGCTAGTGAGCCTTAATTTGGTTCTTGGAAGAATTTTAGAACATTTTTAAATGAATGGTTAGTAAATATCTAGAGAAGGAAACATTGATCATAAAGATCCATTATGACTTCATTATGTCAGCTTAACTTAATTTCCTTTTTGATAAGTTATTAAATTAGTAGAAAATGGAATTGATATATGTTTATAGTTTGCATAAATTTCAGTGAAGCATTTAAAAATCTCTCAAGCAATTTTTGTGAAATAAAATGGAGAGATGTAGTCTAACTAATAGTACAATTAGGTGAATTCAGATCTAGTTAAATGACTGAACCCAAAAATAGTCATTAATGACTTGATTTTTTCTTAGAAGAATGTCTATAGTGTAACACCCCCAAAGACCAGTGCTTGACCTTGTGCTATTCAATTTCATTAGTCTTTTGGGAAAATGTAGAGATGGCTTGCTTATCAGATTTGAAGATGGCCTAAAGCTGAGTAGAATAATTAATATCAGGATTAATAATATCAAGATCTTGATAGGGTAAAATATTGGAATAATAGATTAAAAGATGCATTTTAATAGGTATAACGTAAAGTCCTTCATTTAGGTCCAAAAAATCATTTCCGCAAATACATAATTGGGGAGCCATGGCCAGATAGCTATTTGTCTGGAAAAGATCTTTATGTTTCAATGGATTAAGTTTCAGTATGAGTTATTAGTGTGATATGGCAAATAATAAAGCTAATTTGTTTTTAGGCTGACGTACAATATACTAAGGGACAGATAGTGCTATTCTACTTTGTTCTGGCCAGATTACATGTGTAATAATCTGTTCAGTACTTGGCAGCACATTTTAGAAAAGACATTTGATAAATTGATATAGGTCCATAGAAAGGTGAAGGATCTTAAGATCATATTAAAATCAGTTGAAACAACAAGGAATATTTAGTATTCGGAAGAGACTTAGGGAACTGTTAATTGTATTTCATTATTAAAAGAATGGTCTCATGAAAGAGGGCTCCAGAGGGCAGAAATAATTGCAAAGAGACAAATTTAGGCTTGATGTGAGGAAAAACATCCCAATAATTAGAGCAATTCAAAAGTGGAATGAATGGGCTGTCTCTGGAAATAGTGAATTCCCTATAATTAGAAGTTCTTAAGTGAATCCTGAAAGTCCACGTGTTGGGAATATTGTAGAAGGAATTTCAATTTGATCAGGTATCTCCTTAACTATTCAATAATTAACTCTGAGAATAGGATTTAGAGGCTTAAATGTTCTTATTGGTTCCATGAGATGTTTCCTTCACTTGATCAAAGGAGCAAAGCCTAGATCTCAAGTATTTCAGTAGGGGAGCTGATGAACATCCTTAGTGTATCTCCATTAGGTGTGCTTAAGACCACTCACTGTTTGGGACTATGAAGCCCCCTTGCAGGGTGCACATCCTAGGAAATATGATGGAATAGTTGAAGTTTTCCATTAGTAGTTAAAACTGCTCTTTTACACTACTTTCTAGACCCCCACCACTCTCTTCATAATTTCTCTCACCCATCTAGTATCCAAATTCGAATTCTATTCCCAAAGCACTTACTGAACCCCTAATGTGTTCATTGTGCTACGTTGTACTCTTCTCTTCCCCAATTTCAAAGTCTCTCATTTTTCTCAGAGCAAATGATTGCTTTCTTTTATTCTCCTTCTGGGTATAATTGCATTTTGTCAGAGATAAAGTCATCAGTCAAAGAAATGAAGCTTTAATATTTGAATTCCAGGCATTAATAAGACCTTTGAATATAGAGTTTATTGGGAGGGACTAGGAGGAAGGAAAATAGTATTAGACTTTCCCTTTCCCTACTCTGTCTACCATGAGATCTGCTTCTTTGTACTTAGAGGTATAGCAGGGGAGAACAGAAGGGAAGAGAAAGGAAAAGAAAAACAAGGCAAGGGAAAGAAAGAAAAGAAAAAGGGGGTGGGAGGTGAAAACAGGAGGGATGCTTCTGAATGGGTTGCACCTGTTCAGAAGTGTTGGCGTGGGATTAAAGCTGCCAAAAGTGGAAGCTCAATGATTCTCCCCCTCAGTCATGGGAAATTCATCAGATAAAATGCATAGAAGATTAGAAAAAGCAGGGAGGTACTTTGAGCGGTTATTTAGTCTCATGCTCTTGTTATTTACAAATGAAGAAACTGAGGCACTGAGAGGTAGAGTGATTTTCCCAGTAACACCATGTGAGATCTAGAAAACAGGTGTCTGTTCTAGTGCACTTTCTTCTATTGAGCTAGCTCTTGGTTTCCAACCTCTTGCTTCCCAGCTTCCAGGTTTGTTTTTTATGGATGGAAGTAAGACTATTTTGATAAAATAAAATAAAAATCAGTAGACATGATGAAAAGGCAGTGCCCCCTATCGTTAGTTGTAAAAATGCCAAGAAAGGCTCTTTGTAACCATAAAGTGTTAATTGTGATGGCAAGTAGTATAATTGTAGTTGACTAACAACAATGAACACAGCAGCCTCCTGTTTTTACCTCCCCCTCTCTCTGCCCTGTCATCTTGCAGCTCCTCCCCCAGCACACGCTCACACATTTCTCCTTCTACACAATCCCCTCCTCAGTGTTAGTCAGAGTCTTGTGATGTTTGTTTAAATAAACAAGTCTGTCATGAATGTGATTTTAAATTGGACTTGGACATACATACACAGACTAATGAGGAACAGGCAGATTTTGAAAACCACAAGAAATCTTATTCTCTTGTATCATTGGGAGGAAAAAAACCCTTGAAAATATAGAGCTTTCCCTTAAAAACAAAACACTACCTAGAAATGAGTGAGTCAGATTTTGCTACCCTCCTCCATGCCTACTACTGCTAATAAAAGAACCTGCTTGTGGGATCTCTGAAACTTTTAACTGGGTGGGCAGAAATACCCAAGGTCAAGGACTGGATGGCTCGAGAGCAGTCCGGGACAGGCTTGACCAATAAGGTACACTGACCAATGGTTGTCATTTCAGCGGTCAAAGAATTTCTGTCTTCTCTCTCCCATTCCTTTTGGACAAGGAGGGGAAGAATCTACTGACTGAGAATTTTAAATTTCATTTGTAAAGAATATTCTTTGAGATTTGAATATTTTCTGTCGATAGCATTTTTAGACCCAAAATAAAATTTTTCTCTCTCGCCCACCTATCCCAAGTCCCACAATGATATCTCATCTTTTTTTTTATTTATTTTAATAGTCTTTTATTTACAGGTTATATGTATGGGTAACTTTACAGCATTGACAATTGCCAAATCTCTTGTTCCAATTTTTCCCCTCTTTCCCCCCCCCACCTCCTCCCCCAGATGGCAGGATGACCAGTAGATGTTAAATATATTAAAATATAAATTAGATACACAATAAGTATATATGACCAAACTGTTATTTTGCTGTACAAAAAAAATCGGACGATGACATCTCATCTTAACAAGGGGGTGAAAGAAGGAAGGAGATACGGCACTGTGATAAGTGCTTTAGAAGTACTATTTCATTTGGTCTTCACAACAACCCTGAAAAGTAGATGCTGTTGTGAGGAAATAAAGAATACAAATAAGGAAAGTGAGGGAGACAGTGATTAAATGACTTGCCCAGGTTCACATACATAGTAAGCAAGTGTCTGAGGCTGGATTTGAACTCAGATTTTCCTGTTTCCTGTCTCCAAGCCCAGTGCTCTGTCTACTTGGTCACCTTGCTGGTTAGGCTGAGTCCTAGCAAGCCCTTCAACACTAGAGAGGCTTTGAGGAAGACCAGCCTCAACAAATACAGAGAAAGGACACAAGTTGGCCACAGCAACTCAAACCATCTGCCGAAGCCTAAAAAGGTTGCACTCTGTGCTAGAGGTGGGAAGACCTTCACTCATGAGATGACTTCCCCTTTGAAGTACTGAAATCAAAAAATGCTCAGGAAATTTTAAGAAAAATCACCTTAAACTCTATGTAACTAATAATAGAGAGAAAACTATCTGTCCATTTTTTTTAAACTACAGGATTTCTTTTGCTCATCAGAGTATCCCAGAGATGGCCAATACCTTCAGGTATGAGTTGAAAAGCTAAAAGGGGTCTTGGAGAATATCTAACCCAATCCTTTCATTTATAATATGTATATAATATATATGATATTATATAATTATATAATATAATTTGAATATATTATATTCATATATAGATGAGGCCAAAAATGGTGAAAGGATCATAGAGTTAGAGCTAGAAGGGAGATCATAAAGGAGGTCTACTTTATCACTAACCCTTTCAGATAAAGACCTAGCAAACTGAATTGACTTTCCTGAAGTCACCAAAGTAGTAAGGTGTAGAGTTGTGATTCAAATTCTGACTCGAAGTCCATCATTCATCAAAATGCATTATGCTCCTAAAAATAGGATTTAACCTTTTTTTTTTTTTTTTGTGGGAGCTCATGGACTCCTTAAGGGCAGGTAGGTGTTACAGTGAACTGCAGTTGAGAGGATAGGACTTGGAATCATAAAGACTCACCTTCCTGAATTTAAATCTGGCCTCACACACTTATCAGCTGTGTGATGTAAAACAAGTCACTTAACCTTGTTTGCCTCAGTTTCCTCATCTGTAGTAGGAGCTAGAGAGGAAATGGCAAACCATTTTAGGATCTCTGCCAAGAAAACCCTAAAGAGGGTCATGGTGAGTCAGACATAACTGAAAAAAAAAACTTAATAAAATAGACCTCATGGGCAGTCTGGTGAACTCTGGGAATCCCTTCTCAGAACTATGTTTCAAATGCATAAACTAAATATATGGGATTACAAAGGAAACCATTTATATTAAAATAAGGATGTACTTTCTTCCATCCATGTTCATATGACAACTTGGGGGTTCATGAACCCTATCCTAAAAGAAAGGATGCTGTATAAGTAGAAAGAACAATTTATTTATTAAAACTTCAATTTAAAAGTGATCTAGATTTAAACAGATTTAAACAATTTCCAGCATATCATAGGATTATTTTGGAGCTGTAAGAAACCTTTGGGGTCATCTAGCTTAGCTCCCTCATTTTACATGCAGAGAAACTGAGGCCTCAATAAGTTTAGTGACTAGCCCAAGCTATATAGGTAGTATTTATCCCTATGTGAAAACTCTACTTAGCTAGATGGAGATGTAGGTAGAAAGCTGGACTTGTAGTCAGGAAAGGCTCAAATTCAAATCCTGTTCTAGATACTTCTTCCCTATGTCACTCTGGACAACATTTAAACTTATTTAACCTTAATCACCTAAGTATCAGTTTTCTATTCCATAAAATGGGGCTGATAACAGCACCTATCTTCCAAAAGTAAAACACATATTTCATACCAGATATTACAAATGACTGAATTATAGGATGAATAGAGGTGGGATAGGTCATACTTTTTTTAAAGAGATAATTTTTAAAGTTTATTTTATTTTAACTTACTTTCAAAGCAACAGTGCTCCATAGAGATTCCTAGCAGATGTATAATAAGCAAAGTGGCACTTGTCTGCCATTTCCCCACCACCCTCCAAACTTTTGATGCCTCTTGGGAGACAGCAGTTCCTCATTGCCTAAGAGACTGTATGCTAGAGCAATTCAGTCACCTGCCACTCATTTCTGCTCAAGGGATTCTTCCCCATTCTCCCCCTTCGCCCCCCAGCTCTGGGAATGGATGACTTCTGTGTGTTGTCAGGGATAACGTAGCAAAATGCCGTCTTTAGTTGGCTGGCTGCTTCTCAGCCCCACATCAACAGGGCACAGTCCGGCTTGAGCTCCCATGGCTCCCCGGTGGGGTTGCTCTTCATGTTCAGAGAGCCTATCATGCTAGAGGCTGGGCTGAGGCTGCCTGCCATGGCTTATTTCACCATTGCCTTTTCTCTAAATGATGACAGATGTGGCAGAGGAAGGAGTCACCCACCCGTTGAAGCTGGCTGCTTGGAAGAATAATGGGGGTGGAAGTGGAGGAGGGACAGAATGCAGGGCAAGGCTAAGCCTTTCCCTCCTCCAGGGGAATGGAAATAACTCTTCAGAGGCTGACAAGCAGATTTCCTGTTGTGTTCTAAAAAAAAATAAAAAAGAAATAAACCTGTATTGAGATCATTCAATCCATTCAATTTAATTAGATTCAGCAAGTATTTCTGGAATACTTACTATGTGCTAAGCACTCTGCTGGGCACTGGGGAGATAAGCACAACTCTTGTCTTCAAGGGGCTTATATTCTATTGAGGAAATGACTGCCATAGTACTGTTAAGGGGCCTCTTGGCTCCCAACCCAGGGGCCAATCCCTCCATCTCCATCATCTCCATCATCTCCATCATCTGCATCTCCATCTCTCTCTCTCTCTCTCTCTCTCTCTCTCTCTCTCTCTCTCTCTCCTTCTTCCTTTTCCCTCTCTCCCTTCTTCCCTCCCTTCTTCCCTCCCACCTTCTCTGTCATGGTCTTTCTCTCTCTGTTTGTCTCTGCCCTTCCTTCCTTTCTCCTCTTCCCCTTCCTCTCTCCCTTCCTCCCTACCTTCTGCCTCCCTCTCACCTTCTTTCTCTCTGTCTCTGTCCCTGTCTCTCTCCCCCTCCTTCCCTCCCTCCCATCTCCCCTCCCTCATACCTCCACCTATCCCCTATCCACTCTAGGGTCAAATCTTGTCTTGCAGCATCTCTTATAAATGTCCTCTTCTTTCTGGTGACCCCCTGGGGCAGACCCTTATCACCTCATACCTGTAGAAGAGCTTGCTGGTTGGTCTCTCTGTCACAAATCTTTCCCACTTTACTTCATTCTTCACTTAGCTACCAAAATGAGCTTCCTAAAATATAGGTATGACTATGTCACTCTCCTATTCAATCAACTCCAGAGGATCCCTGTTGTCTCTAAGATGAAATATAAAGTCCTCTGATTGACTTTTGGAAACTTTCATAACCTGGCCTCCTATCTTTTCAGTCTTCTTATACTTTTTTGTTGTTGTTGTTCAACTCTTCATGACCCCATTAGGAGTTTTCCTGGCAAAGTTGCCAGAGTGATTTGATGTTTTTACTCATTTTACAGATGAGGACACTGAGACAGAGTTAAGTGATTTGTCCAGGATCACAATCCACCACTTAACTACCCCTTCCATATACTCTATCATCTATTGATTTCAAGGGCTGTACTCTTCTCACTTCCTTCCTGGAATGCTTTCTTTCCTCATCTTTACCTTTTGGCTGCCCTGATTTCCTTTAGATCTTGATTAAAATCCATCCTTCTGCAAGAAGCCTCTCCTGGTCCTCCATAATATTAGTCTCCTCTCTTAGACCACCCCTAAGTTATCCTGTATATGTCTTACTTGTACATAGTTGTTTGTCATTTTGTCATTAGATTGTACACTCAAGGATAGAGACTGGTTTTATTTTATTTTGTATCTCTAGCACACAGAGATGGTTTTCCCTTCCCCCCCTTTTTTTTTTGGTATTTCAGGTACAAAATAGGTGCTTTATAAATGCTTACTGACTTAACACTTGCAGAGCAGGTGCCCATCTTGAATATATGTTGCTTTTCTACCAATTCTAAAAGATCCGTTACCTAATCTACCATTTTGGAACAAGGGAGGTACAATATCATTAGAGCATATTTTGACTTGCTTTGGCTTTGCTGATGTGGTGATGAGACTGCACTGATCCAGCTATATTTTTTCACATAGTCCCTCTTCTGATACAGAGCCGGCATTAGTAATAAAATTGGCTGGGCTTAGAGAACTAGTTTGTTCACTGTGGAAAATAAAGAAAGTGACTGACCTCTTCAGGGACTGAAGTAATGGGATCGCCCTCATTAGCCCAGTGTCCTAAGAACCCGAGCTAACTCATTGCTGACAATTGTTCTCCTTCTGTATTAACCTAACTCCGGAGGCACCACAATCAATAGTAGCCTGTTTCCCTTTTTAGACTGGAGAGAAGAAATCCTCATAGTTCTTTATGCCAAAGCTTCATATCTGAATCTTTGAGCACTGAGATGTATGTTTTCATGCAAAGGGGAAAGATCCATCCCTTTCAATTCAATTCAATTTATCAAACATATATTTAATGCCTACTGAATGCCAGGCTAGGTGATACTGACTTAGAGTCTAAGGATACCAAGAGCTTATATTCTGTCGGAGGGAGACATCATGCACACAAATGCCTGAGATATCTAGATATAGTGGCTCCTTCCTGCATTTCCAATCTTACATTTTACTCCCGTCCTATCCCCACCCACTTCAATTCAGTGACATGGACCGCCTGGCTATTCTGCCTGCCAGGCATTCCATCTGCCTACTCTGGGCACTCTCATTGTCTACCCCCCTCTTGCCTAGAATGTTCTTCCTTCACATATGTATCTCCTGGTTTCTTTCAAGCCTCAACTTCAGTCCTGTATTCTGCAAGAAGCCTTTCCAAATCTTAGTGCTTTTCCTGTGAGATTCTCTCTTATTTATCCTGCATTTTATCTTGCTCATACATCGTTACTTATATCTTGCTTGCAGATTGAATGCAGAGACTTGTTTTTGCTTTTCATATCCTACTAGTTTAGCAAAATTCCTGGCACAAAATTTCTGGTCCTTAAATAAATGTTTATTAACCTGTTGACTTGGCTGTGGAGTAAGAAGTTCTGGATTCAGAGCCTCCCTCTGAAACTTTCTGTATGACTCCAGTAAATTCCTTGAGTCCCAATTTCTTTATACAAAAAATAAGGAAAATGGATTTGATAATAGTTACATTCACCTAGCACTTTTAAGGCAGCTATTATGTACTAGGCTCTATGCTAAGTACTGAGGATACAAAGAAGGGCAAGGCGCTCACAGTCTAATGGGGAGTACATCAACTATCTACAAACCTGATATATACAGATAGATGGGGTAGTCTCAAAAGAAAAGAATTAAGATTAAGAATACTAGGGAAAACTTCTTGCAGAAGCTGTGACAGAAGAAAGCCAATGGGTGCAAAAGGGGAGGGAGGGAATTATAGGCATGGGGGACAGAGACAGGAGAGGGAGTATCTTGTGCATGAAGGTCAGTGTAAGAATGTGTAAGAAGATTGGGAATATAGGAAAGGTCCAAGTTCTAAAGGGCTTTAAAGTCAAACAGGATTTTATTCTTGATCTTTGAGGTAATGGGGAACAACTGGAGTTTACTGAGTGAAAGGGGTGATGTGGTTATACATGTGCTTTAGGGTGAAGGATTTGATAGATGAGTGGAAAATGAACTGGAGTGGGGAGAGAACTGAAGCAAAGAGACCAGTGGGAAATTTATTACAAAAGTCCAGGTGTGAAGTGATGGAGGCCTGTAACAGGGTAGTTGCAATCAGTGTCAGGTGAGATGGGGTGAATACAAGAGATGTATTGAAGGTAGAATCAAAAGGACTTTAGAACTGTTTGAATATGGTGAGAGACACAGAGAGACAGACAGAGAGAAACAAATATAGATAGAGATACAGAGACAAACATTCAGACATAGACATAGAGAGTCAGAGGCAGGGAGAAAGAGAGACAAGACAGAGACAGACAGACAAACCAACAGAGACAGAGCTCCAGAGATAGAGACAAAGAGACAGACAGAAAGTGAGCCTTGAGGATGATCCCCAGGTTGAGAGTCTGGGTCACTGGGAGGGTGATAATATCTTTGTTGGTAATTGGAAAATTATGAAAAAATTATAAGTTTGGGGAGAAAGGTTATGAGTTCATTTTTGGACACGTTGAGTTTAAGATGTTGACAGAATTTGGCTTTTGAGCACTCTTCTAGACTTAGAGCCTAAGTAAATACAAAATTATAAAATGCAATTTCCTGAAAGAGAAAGCAAGCAATGGCAGAGGAGGAACAAAAAGGAGTTGCATAGAAACTACCATTAGTACTTTGGATTTAAAGAGGTAGAGCTTAGGAGGAAGAGCTTTCCTGACTTAGGGGGTAAGGAGACCCCCAAAGCAAAGGCAAAACAGAAGGTAATGGAACGTTCCACACTGGGAACAGTTATTAAATCAAGCCTTGGATTAAGAGGCAATATAAGTGTGAAGCAAAACTACTTTTAGACTTTTAATATTTTCCTTAGCATATGAAAATGCTCAGGATGTGTTTGAGTTGTCAGTAGAGACAAGGACTTTGTCTAATTGTCTCAGAACCTTTTTGGCCTGCTCATTAAAATGGTCCTATGGGAGGACCTCCAGGAAGGTGTATAGAGGTTCCTGGAGTCAGGAAGTCCTCAGTTCAAAACTGGCTTTAAGACACTCCCTCTATGACTTTGGGCAAATCACTTAACTGTGTCTGCCTCAGTTTCCTCATCTGTCAAATGAATTGGGGAAAGAAATGGCAAACCACTCTGCTATCTTTGCCAAGAAAACCCCAAATGGGGTCACTAGGAATCAGACATGATTGAAATAACTTAATAACAAAAAGGAGACACAGAAGTTTAAAACCTGGACCCCAGAGCTGTTTGGTAAATAGCAAAGAGCCATTGTCTGATACATAGCTCAACATGAAGAAATGAAAATTTGGGAATATAACTGGATAGTTAACATAAGCTAGGGTAAGTTTCTGAAATAGAGACCAAATCTTTGTACTAGGATAAATTTTATTGGGGAGGGAAGAGTAGGGGAGGAGCTTAAACCTAAGGGAATTAGCTTGTTGGACTGGCCCTGCTCTTCTTTCTAAAGAACTTGGTTCTGAGCACAAGAACTTACTCCTCTGGACATGGAAGGCCTCAAAGCCAAGACTCCAAGGCAGCAAAAAAGGAAAAGCTTCTGGTCCAAGGATAAGAGTGCCTATGTTTTTCCCTAAAAGAGCTGCTTCCAACACATAGCAGTCACCTAGCTGAAGGCATCAATTAAGTGAACAGCAGAGCAAGACCAGAGTCATCTGGGGCAGCACAAAACTAACAATGACCTTGCTGCCCTTCAGTACTAGTGGTTGCTCCCATGTGCTCAAATTCTTCCTCTTCCTTCCCCCACCCATTTTCATCTTCCCCAACTTAATGGGGACAGGGCTGAGAGGAGTGTAGGAAATAGAATAAACCCTTTGAAGGAAGAACAAAGAAATGCTGAAGATGCAAGTAGAAATAATTTTATTGAAAAGAGAATAGAATCTGGCTTCAGACACTTAATACTTCCTCGCTGTGTGACCCTGGGCAAGTCACTTAGTCCCAATTGCCTCAGCAAAAAAAAAAAAAAAAAAAAAAAAGAAGAGAGAATAGAACTACCTGAAGAGAATATATATATTGAGAAACTCACATTTTAAAAAGACATATACAGATATCCCTTCTATGTCATGGTTTTCTCTATCATGGTCTCAATATATCATGGGTTGGCATGAGAAATTAAAGAAAAATTAAATTTGGGGGGAGTTTTGCAGAAGCTGCAGGAAACATGCTAAAGCCATCAGAAAATAGAGAATAAGTTTAGAAATCTTGGAAACTCATTAAATATGTGTATAATGTTGCATAAGATAGCCTATCACCAAATAATACTTAATCCACATTTTACAATAAGGTACTATAAACACCCCATGCAAGAAAAAAAATATTGAATTCTCCTCTGGCACAACAAGGAATCAAAACATTTTACATAGATTTTCCAGATCATGGGGGTGCTATGACACTAATTCTAAATTTTGGAAGGGGTAACTTATTAGAGTAACAACAAATAATTGAGGAGGAATATAAAAGAAAAACATTAAAATTTTGTCCGGGGCACTGAAGCCCAAAATAAATTGAGGTTGATTATTATTGGTAAGGATAAAAAAAAGAACCTAGGTTTAGGTTTGCTTTGTTGGGGGGACAAGACAAGAAATAGAAAAGGAATAGAATTAGTTTAGGGAGTAGATGGTATTAGATATTAGAAAACAAGGAGAAGGCTGAATTACTCAACACTTGTTTTGCATCTATTTTCTTTTCCAAGGAGAATAATCTGTGAACTGGAAAAGAGAGGACGAAAATGGTTAGCAGTGAGTGAAAGCCTAAAATAAATGATGAGCAGCTAAGGCAGCATTTAACTGCTCTCAATAAGTTCAAGTCAGCAGACCTGGACAAATGACTCTCTAGAGTACAAGAAGAATGCCTAGCAGATATGATTGGTGAGCTAGTGTCAGCAATAGTTGAGATATCTTGAAGAAAGGGAAAGACGTTGTAGCACTGTAAGAGGGCAAATGTCCTTATTTTTAAAAAGGACTAGAGTCTAAAAACTTGAGACCAGAGCATTTGACTTTCCCTTTCATTTTTGTAAAAATTCTGGACTAAGTTATTCAGAAGGTAGTTTGTAAGAACTTAGAAAGATAAGCAGCAATCATTTAATTTTAATTTTTAAAAACATTTTTATTTAAAACTTTGAGTTTTAAATTCTATCCTTTCTTCCCTAAGACAGTAAATAATCTGATATAGGTTATACATGTATAATAATCTAAAATTTTTATATTAATCATTTTGTACAAAAAATTCAAATAAAAGAAAAAAAAGAAAGTGAAAATAGCAAGTTTTAGTCTGTAGTCAATCGATATCAATTCTTCTTTGGAAGCAGTTAGTATGGTTTATAATTAGTCCTTTGGGATTGTTTTGGATCACTGTTTTTCTAAGAATAGTTAAATTATTCACAGTTCTTCATCACACAATATTGCTGTTACTGTGTTCTCCTGGTTCTGTTCACTTTATATTACATCAGCGCATATAAATCTTTTCAGTTTTTTTCTGAAATCATTCTGCTTATCATTTTTAAAGCACAATAATATTCCATTATAAGTATATTCCACAGCTTGTTTAGCCCAATTGATGGATATCTTTTCAATTTCCAATTCTTAGCCATCACAAAAAGAGTTAATATAAATATTTTTGTACAAATAGATCCTTTCCCCTCTCTTTAAATATCTTTGATCCCAAAGACCTAGCAGTGGGATTAAGTTTTATAGTCCTTTGGGCATAGTTCCAAATTGCTCTCCAGAATGATTGGGTCAGTTCACAATTCTACCAACAGTATACAAGTGAGCCAGTGTTCCCACATCCCCGCATTCATAATTTTCCTTTTTTTGTCATGTTAGCCAAATATGAGGTATAAGGCGGTACTCTAAATTGTTTTAATTTGAATTTATCTGATCGATAGTGATTTAGAGCATTTTTATATGGTCTACAAATAATATAAATAAATAAAATAGTTTTAATTTCTTTATCTGAAAATTGTTCATATTCTTTGATCATTTATCAATTGGGGAAATGGCTTATATTCATATAAATTTAAAACAGTTCTCTCTATATTTGAGAAATGAGACCTTTATCAGAGATACTTATTGCCAATTTTCCCTCCCCCTGTTTTCTTCTTTCCTTATAATTTTGGTTGTATTGTTTTGGTTTGTGCAAAACCTTTTAAATTTTATATAATCAACATTATCTATTTTATATTTTGTAATACTCCAAACTTGTGAGACGGTTTCTTTGAATGGCAAAGAAGATTTTATATTTGGTCCTAGAAGTGATAAAGAACCACTGGAGTCTATTGAATTATGGGGATGACATGGTCAGAATATTTTCTTCTAAGAACACGGCACAATGGGAAAAAAACATGTGTGTAAATTTCCATGTTAGTTTCATCGAACCCCAATTCAATTCTATAAGGCCAGAAGAGACCAGAAGCCATCACTCCTACAACATCCTCAACATACTTTCAGTTTCTACTTAAAGACTGCCTATGAAGAGGAACCCATTGTCTCCTGAATCAGCCTGTTCTACTTTTGAGTAGCTTAAATTATTTGAATGGATCTTTTTTCCACTTTACATTGAACTTAAATTTGTCTGTCTGCTAATTGTTTTGATCTGTCAAGATTTTCTGGGATCCAGGTTCTTTTATCCAATATAATCATTATTTCTTCAAGCTTTAGGGCATCTGCAAATTTGATAAACACAACCTATATGCTTTCTTCTTCTTCATCATCATCATCATCATCATCTCTAGCATTTTTTATAACATTGTTAGGTTTTCAAAGCACTTTACATATCTTTTTTTTTTGATTCTCATAATAGGAGAGGTGGGTGCTATCAATATTCCATTTTATAGATGAGGAAACTGGAGCTGAGAAGTTAGTTATTTGACTATAGACATAAAACTAGTGAACACCTGAACTCATATTTTCTCGATTATAATTATAGCACTCTGTCTACTATACCATCTAATTATATGTAAGTCATTGATATAAACTTCGGCTCATATAAGGACAGATAGCCCAGGTATAGACTTCCCTCTGAGTTGGCATTAATAATAAATAATTATTTTTCTGCTTCAATCACTTAGCCAGTTTCATATATACCTGACTATATGATTAAAAAGAAGTTCACAAACATTTTGTCCTCAGGACAACATTACATTTCAAAAAAGTAAAGGCCCCAAAAAGCTTTTGTTTCTGTTGTTTATACCTATTGTTATTTATTGTTTTTGAAATTAAAACTGACCAAGTTTAAACTGTTTATTAATTCATCTAAAATAATAATAAACCTTTTACATAGTAACAACACATTTTATTTTTTAAAAAAAATCACATTTTCCATATCAAAAAATATCAGTGAGAAAAATGACATTATTTTACATATTTTTGTAAATCTCTTTAATGTCTGGATTCATGGAAAAAAGCTGGGTTCTCCTATTTGCTTTTGTATTCAATCTATTATGATATTTTATTTTGGTTGAGATGCATGAATAAATCTGGGTTCACATAGATATATAATTGAAAAAGAAAAGAATATTCAAATAAGCAAATCCCATATTAATATTATTTTAAAAATAGTTTTGACCCTGTGGACCCCTGAAAGGGCCTTACAGACCCTCAGAGGTTCTCCAACTACAGCTTAAGAATTGCTGACCCAGCCTATATCTCTCCATCTCATTTATAAGTATAGAATGCTTTTGTCAGATGTTTTGCTGAAATCTAAATAGATCTGTGCTTAGCAGCAGACTCATAATCTAGCTCTCTAGCTGCCCTGACCAAAAAGGTAATGAGATTTGCATGACCTGACCTATTCTTAATGAAGCCAGGCTGGCTTTAAGTGATTGCTGCAGTACATGGCACCTAAACAAAAATTGGCCACATATTTAGACCTAAAAACCTTACAACCAAATGTAGAAAAGCAGAAATAGTAAACACATCCTTTTTAGATTATAATACAATAAAAATTACATTCAATAATGAACAATGGAAAGAGAAATGAAAAATTAATTGGAAATTAAATAATCTATTCCTAAAAGACAAGTGGGTCAAAGGACAAAACATAGAAATAATTGATAATTTCATTAAAGGAAATGACAAAAATAAGACAATGTACCAAAATTTATGGGATGCAGCTGAAGTGGTACTTAGGGGAAAATTTATATCTCTAATTGATTGCAACAATAAAATAGAGAAAAAGCAGATCAATGAATGTAGTATTCAACTAAAAGAACTAGAATAAGAACAAATTAAAAATCCCCAATTAAAAAATGGATTGGAAATCCTGATAATCAAAGGGATTAATAATATTGAAAGAGAACTATTGAATTAATAAATAAAAGTAGAAGCTGGTTTTATAATAAAACCAATAAAATAAGAAACTATTGGTCAATTTGATTTAAAAAAGGAAAGAAGAAAACCAAATTAATAATTTCAAAAATGAAAGGATCCCCTTTCACCACCAATAAAATAAAAAATTAAGACAATTATTTGAAGCTATTTTGTGCAATTATTTGCCGATAAATTTGACAATCTAATTGAAATGGATAAATATGTACAAAAATACAAATTTTCCAGATTAGCAGCAGAAGAAAAATACTTAACCCAATTTTAGAAAAAAAAGAAATTGAATAAATAATCAATAAATTCCTAAGAAAAATTGCCAGATGGATTCACAAGCAAATTCTACCAAACCTTTAAAGAACAATTAACCCAATACTATACAAACTATTTGGGGAAAAAAAGTGAAGCAGGAGTCCTACCAAATTCCTTTTATAATACAAATATGGTACTGATACCCAAATTAGGAAGAACCAAAACAGAGAAAGAATATTTTAAATAAAATATTAACAAAGAGATTAAAGTAATATATCAACAAGATCATATAGAATGACCAGGTGGGGTTTATATTGCAAAACTATTTCAATATTAGGAAAAACTATCAGCATAATTGACCATGTCAATAACAGTATTAATAGAAATCATATGGTTATCTCAATAGATGCAGAAAAAGCCTTTGACAAAATATAGCCCCCCTTCCTATTAAAAACACTAAAGAACATAGGAATAAATGGAACTTACCTTAAAATGATAAATAATAGTTACCTAAAACCATCAGCAAGCATTATCTATAATGGTGATAAGCTAGAAGTCTTCCCAATACAATCAGGGATGAAGCAAGGATGCCACTTAGCACTTCTATTATTTAATATTTGCTAGAAATTTTAACTATAATAAGAGAAGAAAAAGAAATTAGAATAGGTAATAAGTAAACAAAACTACAGAGATAAACCTAAGAACTGTATGAACACAATTATAAAACACTTTTCATACAAATAAAGTCAGATCTAAACAACTGGAAAAAATATTTATTACTTGCAGGTAGGTTGAGTCAATATACAAAAATGACAATTCTACCTAAATTAATCTATTTATTCAGTGCTATACCTATCAAACTATCAAAAACTATTTTATAGAGCTAGAAAAATAATAAGATTCACCTGGAAGGACAAAAATTCAACTATATCAAGGAATTCAATGGAAAAAAGTTGTGAAAGAAGGTGGTCTGGATTTGGTAAACCTATATAACACATATAATTTTGATTTATATAAAATTTAACAAAATTGCACAAACAAAATCAAATGCAACCAAGACTAGAAAGAAAGAAAACTGGGGGGAGGGAGGGAAATTTTATAATAGGTATCTCTGATATATATATATATATATATATTTATCAATTATATAGAGAACTGAATCAAACTTATAGGAATATAAGCCATTCCTCAACTGATAAATGGCAAAGGCTACATATAATTGAGCAGTTTTCAGACAAATAAATCAAAGTTATTTCTAGTCATAAGAAAAATGCTCTAAATTTCTACTGATCAGAGAAATGCAAATCAAAACAATTCTGAGGTATCGTCTCCCATCTATCATATTAGCTAACATAATAGAAGGAAAATGTTGGCTGTTAAAGGAGAAGTGGGAAAACTGGCACACTTATTCATTGTTGCTGGAGTACCCCCTTTCCCCATTCACTAATTTCAGAAGGAATTTTATCCTTTCCATATTCCACTCTAGAATATAAACTCCTTGAGCGCAGGAACCAACTTTCTTTTTGATTGTACAGCCAGTTTTGCTGTAATGTTTGCTTTGTAAGGATGAATTAATTCCTACATGATTGTTGTATTAGGGAAGAAAAAGTCTAACTTTAATTTCTCATATACTCATGATTGATTTTGTCTGAGAGATACAGTAAACAATATTTAGCTGAACTTATTAGCACAAAACTCATATAAGCACTCATCTCAAATGTCTATCAGCTACCTCATTCAGATTATTGTTTATTATCCTGCAAGATTGGGCAATACCACTTCTCAATAATTCACAAGTTTCAAGTCTTTCCATTCTTACTTCCACAGGCAAATTTAAGGCCTGTTTTCAAGAAAAAGGTGGCATTAAAAAATTATATATCTTCTGGCGTAATAGGAACTGGGGGAAGAAGGCTGGCCTGCACCCATGCATTTCACCCCCAACCCCCACCTTCCTCCCTGGCCCACTTCCCAGAATTGCTCCCCATCAAGGCTACTCTCTCAACCACTGCTCTCAACTTTACCTGCCTGGGGCCCCATGGAAAAGTGGAGGCTGAGCAGTTGTCTGTCTGAGACCACTGATGTAGCCAGTATTTAATGTAGTAGGTAAATATTTCTTAACCATTTCACATATATAAAACTATGCATCCATTTTTGTTAGGTTCCTATCTCTTTTTTATTTGTCATTGTTGAAATTTTTTCTGAGTATTGTGCTCCTAACCCCATTTCCCCCATAATTCCTGTGGGATTTTCTGTGTCCAATTTTGAATAACATGGTGATTTTTAGAAATGTATGTCTCATTACATCTGTATAGTGACAGACAGGGGTTCAGAATCCCTGGACCAGAAAATATGAAACAGAGAGTAGAAACTGCTAATTATCGAGCAATAAGTCCACACAGAATATATGTATTTGCAGATCTGTTGATGGAGGAGGTCATTCAGAAGAATTTATTAAATACTTACTATGTGACAAGCAATTGTACTAAGCTGTGAGAAGAAAGGCAAAAACTTATTCCCTACCCAAGAAATTCGCATTCTGATTAGGGAAACAATATTAAACAATTATCTTTTCTTATTTTTATTTTGGTATGATTTGGATAAATAGGCTGTTCAATATATGTATTCATTGTGGAATCAGGATTTGGTGGCAAAAGGCAATCTTTAGCTATAGGGCTTGGACCTCCACCTTCCTTTACCCCTCAAATGACAAAGCCATCAGAAATTAGAACTTGATTGTATCCCTTAGAGATCCCTTTCTCTGAGGAGAGCACAGTGTACCCATTCTCCTGCTTCACCTCCTGGCAGAATGAAAATCTCCTTTGGAGAAGGGTGCTGAAGAAGAGATTGCAGATGTCTATTCTGTCACACACACACACACACACACACACAACACAAGTGGACCTCTCTATATGTGGGACCTACCCTCTCTACCTTTGGAATATTTCCCTTTACTTGGAGTCTTTTTCTTGCCACACGGGGCTTATCCTTCCCTCTCCCAATGTATATAAAGATGGGTAGATAGATATAAAGACACACATATATATATATATATATATATATATATATATATATAGAGAGAGAGAGAGAGAGAGAGAGAGAGAGAGAGAGACATACATACAGAGAGAGAGATAGAGATACATACATACAAAGAGAGATACAGAGAGAGAGAGAGAGAGAGATACATACAGAGAGAGAGATACAGAGAGAGAGAGAGAGAGAGAGAGAGATACATACATACAGAGAGAGAGATACAGAGAGAAAGAGAGAGAGACATACATACAGAGAGAGAGATACAGAGAGAGAGAGAGAGAGAGAGAGTACATACAACAAGAGAGAGAGATACAGAGAGAGAGAGAGAGAGAGAGAGAGAGAGAGATACATACATACAAAGAGAGAGATACAGAGAGAGAGAGAGAGAGAGAGAGAGAGATACATACATACAGAGAGAGAGATACAGAGAGAGAGAGATACATACAGAGAGAGAGAGATACAGAGAGAGAGAGAGATACATACATACAGAGAGAGAGATACAGAGAGAGAGAGAGAGAGAGAGAGATACATACATACAGAGAGAGAGATACAGAGAGAGAGAGAGAGAGAGAGATACATACATAGAGAGAGAGAGAGAGAGAGAGAGAGAGAGAGAGAGAGAGAGAGATAAAGACAACAGAGAGAGAGAGAGAGAGAGAGAGAGAGAGAGATACATACATACAGAGAGAGAGAGAGAGAGAGAGAGAGAGAGAGAGATGAGATAAATACATACATACAGAGAGAGAGAGAGAGAGAGAGAGAGAGAGAGAGAGAGAGAGATACATACATACAGAGAGAGAGAGAGAGAGAGAGAGAGAGAGAGATGAGATACATACATACAGAGAGAGAGAGAGAGAGAGAGAGAGAGAGAGAGAGAGAGAGAGAGATGAGATACATACATACAGAGAGATGAGATACATACATACAGAGAGATGAGATACATACATACAGAGAGATGAGATACATACATACAGAGAGATGAGATACAGAGAATAAGTAGAAAGTAATTTCAGAGGGAAAGTTTTAGGAGTAGGGAGGGAGGAAAAAAGAGAAAGGGTTAACTAAGAAGGTGAACTTTGAGTTAAATCTTGAAGGAAACTAGGGAAGTCAGGAGGAAGATGTGAAAAGAAGACACATTCCAGGCATTAGGTGCCTACAAGATTGTTGAGAGCTTGGAGAGTGGGAGAAGGGGTGGGGAGGGGTAATATAATTCTGGAAAAAATAGATTAGGGAATCTGGAAATTGGGAGGGAGGCTGGAGAGGATAGGAAGAATACTGAGCTGTCAGAATTTCATTAATGCAGAAGCTTGTAACATCTTCCCTGAAACCAGGGAGAAAACAAAATAAAATTTAAAAACCCTGTTTCTGAAACACCAGTTCCAGCAGGTTGAGGAGGAAACATGACCTGAACTGGACAAGTTCAAAAGATAGGACTCAGGATGCTCCCTCTGCTCCCTGGACTCGAGCAAAAGCATTCTCAAATATCACTCTGCTTGTCTTCCTGTTAGTCAATTTAGCCAAAGTACTAGTGGCCTATAAACAGCTGCAGGCAATGACTTTGCCCAAGAATCTTGCCTCTGGGCTTCTCTGCAAAGGACACTAGATTCCTCCTGGAGCTGTATTTATATTCCAGGCAGGAATGAAATTTATGCTATGGAAAATAAAGATTCTATGTATTTGTACATACCTGGCTGCGTGTGTACCTATAAATAAAATTTATATTCACCTTTGCCGGGGCGGGGGTCCAATCCCACCAACGTGTCAGTCGGCCTGCCGTTAGCGCAGAGGTTATTAACAACAAACTGCAGACCCCTTTGAAATATAATCCTTCTCAGTCAAAGGCCTTTAGAGCAGGGTGCTATCTCTTTACTGTGGAATTATGGCATTCATATTAGCATGCCTGCTAAGAAATTCATATGCAGGAAATGTGCCGCTCCCGAAATCTTTCAGGGAAATGAGATTGCAGGAGAACAAAATAGCAAAGTGGCCTGAGCCTGCAGAAGGCGGAGATCCTTCTTTGTTACTCATTTGCCCCGTAATTAATTTCTTCTCCAGCACAATTTGAAGAAAAAGATTGTGTTCATTAATTTACTGTCCACCTGTTCCTGAGGATTATTTTGATGGCTTTCTAACAGGAGAATTCCTTTCCTGCAGGGAGATTTAATATCCCAAGCCCTGGTTTTTGGGCGCATTGAACCATGTCACATCGAATAATTTTCACCAAACAAAAACAAGTGGGCTCAGAGGTGACTTTCACAACAAGGTCCTTGGTGACTAGTTTTTTTCTCCTGGAAATCATATAGCATATTTATTGTATGTCCATCCTGGAAGTTTTCACTACCTCCAATTGCCTTCGATGAGTTTAAGAAGATAATTCTTTGTCTTCAGTCCTATGGACTCCAATTCACTGAGATTCTGATGTTCCATATTTTGATCTCCTTTCCTCTTCCTTTTGTAAATGTAGTCTCCATTTCTAGGATTTCTTTAAATACAGGCCCAAATCAAGCACAAGTCAAACGCACAAATACCTTCTGTGGTTAATCTAATTATCTGTAGCAAATGTTGAGAGCTCCAAATCACTAAATGAAAATTTCACCCAGCTTCTTGCTTTCACCTGTTCCTTATTTTTTATTTAGATGCAGAGAATTATAGCCTGCTGACATTCATAAAATTATATTTCACCCTTATTTAGTTGCACCACAAAGCAACTTGAGTGAAATGTAGAGACTTTATTAGATTTAAAAAGGGAAAGGGAGTTCAACTTGGAAAAAAATAAAAATATTAGTGTTTTCTTCTGTATCCAAGAATGGCTGAACACTGGTGGTGTTTTCTGATGATATCTAAGGGAATCTTTACCCAAATGAACTTTTCATGGCCTCTCAGTCCAGAATCACAGGGCTATTTGAACAAATCTGTATTTCTCCATTTCTTCTTGTTGTGTAAGATGAAAAAGAGCTGTCCCACTACCTTTGTTCCCCATTTTTCTTTCTTTTTGGCAAGGCAATTGGGGTTAACTGACTTGCCTAAGGCTCACACAGGTATTAAGCATAAAGTGCCTAAGGTCACATTTGAACTCAGGTCCTCCTGATTTTAGGACCAGTATTCTATCCACTGTGCCACCTAAATGTCTCTGTCCAGTACTATTGGAAACCATTTTTGCATATCTAGAAAGTAAAGTCCCACTTAATTTTTTAAAGTTAATATTATTTTAACATCTATTATGAAATATTTCTGTTAAAAAATAAACAAGTGCATAAGAAAAGAAGAATGAAAATGAAAAAAAATTTAAAAGTCTCCAGGAGATTGTTATATGTGTCTATGAATGCCTTTTAAGAGATTGTTAAACTACTCTCAAAAGATGTAGATTTTTACACAACAAGGGGATTAATGGGGAAGCATCTGATCAATTTGATGAGTGTTCAATCAACTTCATGAGGTTATAGGGTATGGACTTTTGTCAGAAGGACATGTTCCATAAAGGTGTATCTGAGATGAAATAAGGAGTTCCTTTGATTGCTATCCAGTAAATTAATATCACTGTTTGTCTTTTGTGCTAGAAGAGGAACAATTGGAGTCAGTCTGCAGTATGTCTGGCTGTGACTGATCAGACCAATATAAACTCAGAAGGCTCTCCCTCTATTTGGGCACAAATAGTCCATATGACCATTTAGAAGGGAAATGGCCCTAAATTTGTGCATCTCACACTTTTTTTTTGAGCTATTGCAATTCTGTTTTGCTCAAAGAGCATATACTTATCCCTTCCACATTGCAGAGGTTAGGGGTATGATGCCTCCATGAACTAGAAACTCTACATAAAATTTTCTGTCCCTTCCTTCATACCAGAGAAGAAATTGAATTATTGTAGCATTAAAAGATAAAATATGTTGATATTATACAATATTACACATATATTTTATGCATTTCTGAGTTTCTAAGCTTTTTCTGTATTGTCTATTGGCCTTCATGTATTGTCTACAGCTTCTGCAAAACTCGCAGGAAGAAAACTGCCAGTTTTCTAGTATGGTATTTCCTGGCTCTGATAGACTGACCTGCAACAATGACGCCAGAACAAAGTTTCTGTAAAACTTCAGTTTGGTAGGCAGTCTCAACAACAACCACCTCATATAAAATAGCTAGATGGCACAATGGGCCTGAAGTCAGAAAGTCTTGAGTTCAAATCCACCCTTAAATACTCACTAGTTGTGTGACCCAAGGCAAGACACTTAATCCTGCCTGTGTTACAATGGCAAACCACTCTAGCATTTTTGTCAAGAAAATCCCAACTCGGCTCACAAATAGCTGGGTGTTATTGAAATGACTCTCCCTGGCAATAAATGGTTGACAGGGGTCCAAGAAGATGGACTTTTGTGAGAGGAATTATATCCTTTATGATCTATAAAAAGGTATTGTGAAATGACTCTCCTCTATACACTCTCCCGCTGTGGACCAAAGGCATATTAAGGGGAGCAAACGATCATGACTTTCTCAACAATGATATTGTGAGTCACAGAAATGTACAAAATGTATAAGAAAGTCCATGAACTAAAAAACTGAATGTATAGGATTTCTATATTCATCCATAGACTCTTATGAGTCATTTCCCATCCTATACATTTAAAAACTGTCTCAAGTATATTGTGTATTTGCACAAGAATTGGGAATCCCATTACACATTTTTTGGGGGAAATTAGACCAAACTATATCTTGATTTAGATCTCCCCAGAATTTTCTTTTGGAGTGAGATGATGAGCCAAAGGGGGAAAAAAAAGAACTCTTAGGGATCTTGCCTTCAGACATGGGTCTGTGAGAAACCAGAATCCTTGGGAAGATCCCTGGGTTATGAATGACCATAGCATAGTAGAACCACAACCTTTTTTTGTGACTCTTTGGGAGATATTATTTGATCTTTATATAACAGATATTTGCTGCCATACATATTGTCCTTAACCACATCACTGGAGTCAATGTGCATATTATCTTTTTGTTCATCTTTCTCTATTTCTGCATTATAAGCTTTAATTATTTACATTATACAGTTTGATTAAAAAAAACTTGAACTTGTTTTTATCACAGATAATGCATATGCTTTGCACATGGAAGGAAGAAGCTCCTGTGTCCTTCCTCCTCAATTCTGATGCACATGGGATAACACAGATGACAGGGTCACAGATTCAGAGCATCAAAGGACTCGAGAGGCCATATAATTCAACTATCTCATTTTCCAGTTGAGGAAACTGATTCCTTAGGAGGTGAAATAACTTGGCCAGGGTTAAATAGGCAGTAACAGAGACGAGATTTGGATTTCGCTACTCAGACTCCAAATCCTGCACCTTTTTCTCCATCCAGTCTGATTAGATCAGGCTCCTCTTCTCAGAGTAGAGGCACATGCCAATAAAGAGCTAAAGTGGCTGATGAGTATCTGTCAGTATAGCCCATGATTCCAAAAGAAGTTCTATCAACCGTTCGTGATACTGCCTTATCTGACTTCTGTTGATGACTGGCATGTTCAAAGATATTTGAGATTTGATTAGATTGAAGCATCTATCTCCCTTGCTATCTCTGCATAAAATCTCATAACTCCTAATATCTGTAAACCAGGTGCATACGTTAGAAAGTGCCTGGTTCATTATCTGAATAAATTCAACGTTCTAGAAAATGGCCAAGTTCATTTCTTCAAATTAGACCACAATAGGGACTCAGTGATGTTGTCAGTCAACAAAACCTATTAAACACTTAACTGTATGCTAAGAATTGTAAGCCAAGTCCTGATTAAACAAAGAAAGAAAAAAAACATGGTCACTGTTCTCAAGGAACTCACATTCCAATGGAGGAGAGAGAACAACATGAAGATGTGTGTGTGTCTGTGGTACATACAGTATAAATAATAATATTAGAGGTGAGACACTAGCATTGAGGGCAAGAGAATATGGAGGGACCAGGAAAAGGTTCCACCACAATGTAGGCACTGAACTGAGTCTTGAAGGAGACCAGTGAAGCCAGAAGATAAAATAGTAATGAGAGAGAACATTCTAAGCATTAAGAATAGGCAGGGAAAAGGTAGGGACTCAGGGACAGAGTGTTACGTTCAAGAAATAACAAGTGCAGATAGATCACTGAGTATGTGGAAAAGAGTAAAGTATAAAAAGATTGGGAAAAATCAGATGGAGATAGGTGATGAAGGACTTTAAATGCCAAAGAGAATATTTCTACACAAAACCAGGAATCAATTGCAGAAAGATTATAATTAAACCCATAAGATCTGATGAGGTCACCAAGAAAGACAAAGAAAAGAGGTCCCAGGACATAGACTCTTGAGAGATATCCACAGTTCAAAGTCAGGAGGTAGATGAAGATCCAGCCAAGAAGATTCAGAAGAAGTAGTAGACTGATGGCAGGAGAACTGGGCAGGAGCAGTGTAAAAAAAACCTAAGGAAGATATAATATCCAGAAAGGGGCAGGGATGTGATCAATAGTGTTTAACATGAAGAGAGGTAAAAAAGATGAAGATTGAAAAAAGACCATTAAATTTGGCAACTAAGAGATCATTAATATCTCCAGAGAGACCAATTCCTGATGAATGTTAAGATTGCAAGCCAAACTGCAGAAGATTTAGAAGAGAAGGAGGCGCAAAAGGAGACAGCTTTCTCAAGGAGTTAAGATGAGAAGAAGAAGAAAGATATAAAGGATTGTAGCCAACATCATTGTTTGAATCAAATAAAGTTGTTTTAAGGATAGAGCTGTCATGGACGTGTGTGTGTGTGTGTGTGTGTGTGTGTGTATATATATATATATATATATATATATATATAGAGAGAGAGAGAGAGAGAGAGAGAGAGAGAGAGAGAGAGAGGTCATGAACCTGTTTATAAGCATCGGGTAAGGAAGTAGCAGATAGGGACAGATTTAATTAAAGGTTAGAGAGAATGGGAGTGATAAGCAGAAAGCAATCTGCTAAAGAAGACAGGAGGGGGTGAGATCAAAGGTGCATATTGAAAGTTTTGCCTTGGCAAAGAGCTACCTCCTCATGTGAGGCAGGTGTGAAGGAGGAGTTAGTGGGGAAAGGTATCTGAGTGATATGAAATAAGGAAGAAGAGAGAAGAAAGAGTTCTTGGCAAGCGGTTTTTTAGTGAAATATGACAAAATCCTCAAGTAAAAGGGGGAGGGGTTGGTTAAGGAGAGATGAGAATAAATGGAACAGCTGCTGTAGTGAGTGGGAAAGTGAATCAATTAGGGAGGAGTAAAAGAAGTGCCTTGCTATAGTGCAGGCCCAGCTGATATTCTAAAACATATATTTGTTATAAATCTAGGCAGAATGTTTTCTTGATTTCCTCCTGCTCCATTCAGCAGCATGTGAATAAGATCAAAGGAGGGAGATGGTGGGCATTTGATAAGACATTCAGCCATAGAATAAGAGGGCAAAGGACTCCAGTAGAGAATAACAAGGGTTGAAGTGACTCAACCAAGGGTCAAGATAATGAAGCAAGGCCATTGTAGTTAGTGCAGGAGTAATGGATTGGTAAAGAATTGTGGGGTCATGATGAGAATGAAGAACAATAATAAGGGGGATAAGATGGAGGGTGGTAAGGGTGATAAGAAATTCCAAGATGATATTATAGAATTTTAGTTGGAACTAAAAGGTAGACAGGAAAACCAATAATCAGAGTTGAGGAGTATATGACAGGAAGTAAGATGTAAGAAGACCACAAATCCCCAAATAGTTGTGAAATAACCAAGGCAAAAGGTACAACCTTCTGGAGACTGATTTCCTGGAAAGTTTTTATGGTAAGCCAGTCAAGCAGAAATGGTTCTGATTGCTTATTATTAGAATAGCCCCAGAATTCTGTAAGATTTCAACAGTCTTAGTACTCTTTCTATTACTACTCTCTGTCTTCCTGATTAGATGGTGGGAGCCATGAATTCCAAACCTCTCTTTAAGAAGAGACCCCAGCTCAGTACATCTCATTTCTCACCTGGATATGCTACTTTAAGACTTCTCTGACTTCTTCATGGTAACTTTCTCTTCTTAAATCTTTTCAATTTCCTTTTTGTTCCTTATCTTAGCCTATAAACTAATTAAGGGAAGAGGCTGACTTTATATTTATTGTATCCAATGTACTTAGCAACTATATAATATGTGCTTAATAGATGTTTATTATCTATTATTGAAAGTGGTAAATTATATCTTGTGAAGCCCAGGATCTCACCTCATGTCTTTTTTGTCTCTTTGTATGCCCATAAATTAGAATATAAGCAATAAATCCTCTGTTTAGATCAATTTGTTTGTATTTCTTTAAATACTGCATCTGGTTAAAAACAGTCATAACTTTAGACAAAGGGGAGAAAGAGCTTCATGTGGAGCAGCTGAAGTCTTGTTTTTCATGCATGTGTGTGCATTTATGCACACACACAAGCCCATATGTGTATGTGTGTTTTGGGATGAATTGAAATAGGCACACCCAGCATCCCTTCTTGTAGGAAGCTTTGAACTGAGTGTATTTCAAAGAATATAAGAGTAGCAGAGTTTCCATTCCTAGGGGGCAGGAAATCCCTAAGGAAGTATAGCTGTGAGCAGACTTGCAGAAGTAATAAGGAATCTGTGTGTTTCTGTGGGGTTGGAGGGAGGACAAGGGATGCATGAGCACACACTTTCTCCATTCCTCTGACAGGAAGGCATGTGTTAATTTATGCTAGCACATGCTCAATCCATACCCACTTACCCTCAAGACTGGATATCCAAGAGCAAGTATTTAACACTTAATTCTGTGCTGGCAAATGTTGTTCTCTAATTTATTTCTTGAGGATTATTGTCAATCAGACTATAAGCCTTTTGAAAGCAGAGATCCTGATGTATTATTTATATTGTCTAGCATAAAAAAGCAACTACATGGCATAAAGGGTATGATTGAGTCAAGAAAATCTGAAATTTGAACTGAGACAGTTGTAAACTGTATGACCCTAAGCAAGTCACTTAATCTCTTATTCTCAGTTTCCTCATCTGTCAAAAAAGAATAATAATGCCTACTTAGCAAGTTAAGACTCAAATTATATAATGCGTGTAAAGTGATTTATACTCTTTAAGCCATCATTTAAACATTAGTTATTATTCAACACTGATTTAGTGGAAAGATTACTTAGTTGGGAGTTAAGAGAATTGTATTTTACTCCTAGTTGGATCTGTGATCTTTGAGTTTAGGAAAATCACTTGACCTCTCTGTGTCTCAGTTCCCTCATCTGTAAAATGAATAAATTGGATCAAATTATTTCTAGAGTTCTGGCCAGGACTACATTTCTAAGATTCCACAAAGTAATTTCAATCATAAAGCAGAAAAGATAAATAAGTAATAGGCAAGAAAGTGAATATGAAATAATTTTAATATCCCCAAAGATTTTTTTATTACTAACCAAATCTCTTCTTTATCACTATGGTAGAATAAATCCTGAGAAGCAATTTGTTATAATAGAAGAACTCCTAATAGTGAGGACTGAGACATACAGGAAAGGCTTCCAGCTGCTGAAACTCTCTGCTATCCAAAGAAACCAGAGTAGACAGCTGTGAGTGGGGGCAGGGGAAGACCCACACCGATTTAGTATTTTAATTTAACTTATTCATGAAATTGCTCTGCAGAGCCCTTGCTCATTACTTGCTCTAGCTACATCTGCCTTGAGACGAAAACCCTGAGAATACTGATAAATGGGATAGGCTTCTGAATGAGCACAATGGGAAAAGAAGCAGAGTACATATTGTCACAGGCGATCTGTCAACAAATATTTATTAACAACCTACTATGTGTAAAGCTGTGTGTTGAAATACAAAGTGGTATGTTTCACAATATCCAGTCTGAAGAGTAGCAACAATCTATGATTGTCTATGGTATCATTTCTTCCAAAGGTTCTTACTTAAAAAAAAAAAACTATTTTTCTTTCTCCTTTTTATATTCTCTCACTCAAATTTCCCTCTTCTCCTGATTTTTCAAAAGCCATGATGCTGTGGCTTCAAAGGAAGGAACAGTCTGTAGTAGGGAACTGGAATATTTTACCTATTCACAGGGGTTCTTTTAAATGCCAACACTGACCCCTTGATGTTATATGGCTGTGAACCATGGAACAACACAATTATCTGAAGAAGCAAAATTTCAGGTTACCTAAGGGGCAATGGAGAGTCATGACTTTAAAAGAAAGTCATCATATTTAGTTTTAGAGATGTTTTTAATTTAAGATGATAATAGGATATCCATGTGGAAATACCCAACTACTAGAGACATGACACTAGAATTTTTTTTTTGACCATTTTCCAGAAAATTCCATTTGGGGTTTTCTTGGCAGAGATACTTGCCAATTTCTTTTCCAGTTCATTTGACAGATGAGGAAACTGTGGCACACAGGGTTAAGTGACTTGCTCAGGGTCACACACCTAGTAAATGTCTTAGGTCACATTTGAACTCTTAAAGATGAGCCTTCCTGACTTCAAGGTCAGTATTCTATCTTCTATACTATCTGCCCATTGGTGCTACAGATTAGGAGTTAAATATACATATTTGATAATCATTATTATATCTTTGATAATAGATATCACTGGGAATGAATGAATGATTTCAGGGAAAGTGTTGTTTATACTTCATCCAGTTTACAGTTTTTTTCCTGTAAAATAAGGATAAATAATATCTACCTCTTAACGTTGCTATGAGGAAAGAATGAGATAATATTTATAAAAAGCTTTACAAACCTAATAGCTCTATATAAATGCTAGCTAGTATTCTAATTAAAAAATCAGAGACATTAGATATGTCTACTAGGTAAATGTTGACCTTAAAAAGAATAGTTTCTGAGAGTAAGATGAGGATAAATATGTTAGCCATTAATCAGTCCCATGTTCCTAAACAAAATTATCAGAAATCAAGGAACTGATTTCAAGCTGAATATCAGCTTTTGCATATTTTATTGGCAGAAGGATTTTGATGAAAAGTGGACAACTGAAATTTTGAGAATAAAGAGAATAAAGATTCAACTAATGATCCATGTGACTTTGTCTCCTTCCTTCATGATATCAACTTTAGAATTGTTGATTCTAATTGTTGATTCAGAAAGGGTATTTCCCCAAACATTCCCTAATGTCACCATTAATAGTTCATTTATTGTTTACTATCCGCAATACAGCTGAATTAATTTCCCATACAAATGTTTTATACTCTAGCTGGTCATTTGTCTCTTTATTGAATGCAAATGATAATCGGGTTTAATAGGTCAAAGATTTGATTCTGATAGATATACAGTTATTTATCTAGACTCTAGATAATAGAGGTCGAGAAGAACATGTCTTAAATTTTTAAAGACCTGAAACATTAGTAGGTCAATCTCTCAAGATTCCTTGGCAGGAATCTGTGAGTGCAAATTTACCCCTACCTGCTCTGAGGTTTCTGGGGAGCTGAAATTAAAGTCACTATCCAGGGTGCATTTTCAGCTATAAAGAAAGGGAAATATACAGATCTGGGACAGAAAGTCAGGTTGATTTGCTGCCATGCCTCCCTTCCTTATTTAATATGTCCGATTTAATTACTTTTCCAGTTCATTTAGGAAAAACAGAAAAGCTGGCTGAGGGAACTGAGTTTAAAGATTTGAATGGTAAATTTCTGCCTTTAGGATATGAAACTGGGCATCAGAAGCCTGTGGTTCCATTCCTGGTTTATTGTGACCTTGAACATGATATTTTAGCTCTCTGGGGATAATAACATTTCCCTCTTTTTAAGTTACCAGAAGGAAAGATTTCTGAATTTCAAGTCAGAAAAAGTTAGCTTTCTGTTAACTACAAGTGAATTAACCAGTTTTCTCTCTGCTGTAGCCCAGCTAGGACTTAAGCTGCTAAGAATATCTTAGAATTGAGGCAAAGTCAGGCATACAAGAATGAGAGTAACTTATTCTCTGTGTTTATAACTGTGTATGTATTCATATGTTTGTGTGTGTATATGTGTATGTGTTTCTATATGACTAAATGTATCCCATGAATATGTTCTGGATCCTTAATAAACAGTCAAAACTACAAACAGAATTTTTTTTTAAAAAAATGTAATTTTGGGATTGTTTGCTATTTTAGATTATCTGCTCATTTCTATGATTGGTCCAGGTAATACAATGAAATGATGGTCAGACTGACACCGATGGATTAGAAGTTCTTTTTGCTGGAGTTAGGTGTAGAGTGCACAAAGTCTAAAATCGGGAAGATCTGAGTCCAAATCTAGCCTCAGAAATGTACTAGCTGTGTGACTCTGGATAGATTACTTGACCTTTTTTGCCTCAGTTTCCTCACATGGAAAATGAGCTGGAGAAGGAAATGGCAAACCACTCCAGTATCTTTGCCAAGAACACTCCAAAATGGAGTCAAGAAGAGTTGGTCAGGGCTGAAATGCCTAAACAACAACATAGGAAAGTGAGGAGATGGGTAAAGGGAGGGGGAGTTGTTTCATATTTATTAACTGTATTTAGCTCTAAAGGGATAGACCATTCTCTGGTGTAAGAATTTAAGAGAGGAAGAAGAAAGATCATAGTTCCAGTTAAGATTAAAGGGAGTAAATAGAAAGCTAGACTGACACTAAATCTAGGCATTTGTAAAGACAACTAGGGGAGATGGCTTGAAAAGGTGGGGAGGAGAATGATGGATGAGGTGAGGAAAACATAATTAAAGTATAGGAGTGAGAAGATACAGAAACCTCTCTAATTAAGTATTTATTTTACTTCAGGAATCTGTCCGAAATAATATATTTTATGGTGAAAGAGTACATTCATTAGCTCACATAACTTGCTTAGTTATATTGTAAGCAAGGCAGCCTTGCTTACACAAATAGGATTATATTGGACAAACATCAGGAAGTCATGTGCTTTTAGATGTTTTTCTATCAGAGGTAAAGGACTCCTGCCGATTCTTCACAGATTTTCCACATATATAATTGTACTTAAGGTAGTATCAAGAAATCACCACAAAGTTAATTTAGTCCAGTTCCAATAGTCTTGTGATGGAGAAAGCCATTTGCTCCTGGAAAGAGGACTGTGAATGGATCACAACATAGTATTTTCAATTTTTTATTATTTGCTTGCTTTTTGTTTTTTTTTTCTCATTTTCCCCTTTTTGATCTGATTTTTCTTGTGCAGAATGATAATTGCAGAAATAAATATAGAAGAATTGCACGTTTAACATATATTGGATCAGCTGCCATCTGGGGAGGGGTGGGGAAAGAGGGGAAAAAAAAATTTGGAACACAAGATTTTACAAGGGTGAATGTTCATATGTTTTGAAAATAAAAAGCTTTAAAAAAAATAAAAGGAAAAAAGAAACCACAAGATTATAAGGTATGGACAAAGGTCCATGTAAGCTTGGTTTCTTAGGTTCTATTTACTGCTCTTGTTATGATGTTTCTAATTATCATGGCTTAATTAAATCTAGGGCAGTTGGTCTCATAGGACCCATCCCTTTCGTTCACCTTCTCCCCCCCACCTCCATCCTGCCCATCATATGATTCACTCCTTTATAGAAAATACTCATTCAGAATGCAACAAAAATCGATTTATCTTTATTTGGATTCAAAAACCATAGCAAATCTACAGGCAACAAATAAGCATAATTTAAAGAGAGCAGGCAACACCTGAAGGGGAGCAATACCAGTTCTCTGGACAAAAGTGAGGTGAAGGAAAGGGATTGAAATGGAAAATGTATAAATTTACAGGTCTTACTAGATTATAAAGCTCCTTGATCTTAAGACCTTTTTTTTTTCCTCTGGATTTCCAGTGCTTAGCAAAGTGAATAGCAATTTTTGATTAATTCACATGGCAAGCATACTCAGGAAAACAGAAAAAATTCTGTTTCGGCATATCATTCCTTAAACAAATCAGTGAGTCAAACAATGCTACAACTGTTCATGATTATGTTCATTTTGATAGCCAAACACTGCTCCCTTATAATCAGCATATTGATGGCATAGATTTCTATCTCTGGCCCTATTTCCTCTCTCTGGAGTTTAAAAGTTCCTGGGGTTTCCTTTTCCCACTTTTATGATCCCTCAGTTCCTCTTCCAGTTTTGGGGGGAAAAACTACACTTCCCAACAGCCCTTTTGCTAATGTGTATTATATGGGTAAAAATCTTGCTTATATTTCATATCCTCTTTGAAATTTTTCCTGATCCTCCTAGACCAGGTTGAAGTATTTAGTTCTTTTTCTGACCTTTTAGAACATTTTGTATCTTTCTTATGTATACTTATCTCATTCACTTGAAGATTATACTTGGTATTTAACTAGGTTTTAAGCTCTTTAAGGAAAAGGGAGTTATTTCTCTTTGAAAATTGTATAGTGCATAGAAGAGTATTGTGTTCAGAGCTGGGTTTCACTAATATTAGTTAGATGGGGTTTGAACGTTGAGTGAAATAAGAGACTTAAGTTTTCCTAATAGGAAATAGCTAACACTATAGCTGGTATTGATTTGGAAATAAGTGATAGATAATAAGAGATGAGGACTACTTGGATATGTGTTTATTTAGACATATGCCCATACTCCTCTACATATGACATATTGGTACATGTGTGTATATTTTGCATATATAGTGCATTTATATATATAGACATGCAAGAAATATACACATTGGTCCATATATACATACACATATATACACATACATATGGGGATGGCAATGTGTATATTGGACAGCAAGGTGACACAATGATTAGAGTGCCAGCCCTGGAGTTGAAAACTGGCCTCAGAGACTTCCTAGCTGTGTGACTCTGGACAACTCACTTAACCTTGTTTGCCTCAGCTCCTTATCTATAAAATGAACTGGAGAAGGAAATCGAAAACCATTCCAGTATCTTTGCCAAGAAAACCCCAAAGGGAGTCATTGAGTCAGACATGACTGAAATGATTGAACAACAACAAACATGTATATATTGTACACACATGTATATTTTCCTGTATATGTATGTGCACATACATGTACACACAGGTATATACCCACATATATGTACAAATCTTTTATTTATCTATCTACACACACATACATAAAATAGGTTGGGTTGCTTTTAAGAGAGCTGTGCATAGATTAACTAGGTAGTTGCCATGATTAAGGTGTAATTTGAAAGACATAGAAAGTCCGTTCATTAAAATCCAGCCCACAAATGTTTTCTCCATTGACTCTGCTGGATGCCAAATCTTCTTTTGTTTAAGGCAATAAGACTTACTGTTAAAATGCAGATTTGCTACCTGGAAAGGTTTATATATTAATCCTAGATCAACCATTATCACCTTACTAAGAATTAGTCATCAGATTAGTTTCAATTAGCTGGCAGAGAAATGAAGGTCTAAATCAGTGGTTCTCAAACTTTTGTTTTCAGTATCTTTATCCTATTAAAAATTATTGAGGATCTCTCCAAAGCATTTTGGTTTATCTGGATTATATTTATTGACATTTACCATATTGGAAATAAAAACTATTTTTGAATCTGTAGACCCTCTAAAAGGGTTTCAGAGACCCCCCCCCCAGGATTCTTTAGACCATACTTTGAGAACCACTGGTCTAAATGAAGAGTAAAAGATGAAACTTAGCAAAAACCCAGGTCTGATTAGGACACTGCCTGGTCCTGAGCATCTGGGTGGCAGGATGTGCGAGCACTGGGCACCTGTGGGGAGGAGGTGCTCAGGAGTAGGAGGATGCTGAAGCAGTGCTAGAAATAACCCCTGCCTGTTTTCACAGCTTTGTTTGCTAAGGCAAGTCCTGGTATCACTTTTCCTGCCTCAATCTGTGAGTACTGGGTGTGTAGCTCAGTCAGTAAGTCATTCTGTCTGCTCTGATTAGAATCACCGAATGTTAAAACTGTAAGGGATCTCAGTGATTCTCTGACTTCACTATTTCTGTGGCAACACTATTCACCTTGTCTGCTATATTTTTAATACTAAGATTATCTTTGGCTCTTTCTTCTTTCTCGCCTCTCAAATCCAGGTAGTTCTGTTCATTCTAGCCTTGTAGTTTCTCTGATCTATTGATCTATTACAAAAACCAGGTAATAGGTCTGATAGGTTTGAGATGGTATCTCAGAGTTGTTTCAGTTTGCATTTCTCTGATCAATAGTGATTTAGAGCATTTTTTTTCTATGACTATAGATAGCTTTGAGTTTTTCTTCTGAAAACTGCCTGTTCATATCTTATGTATCACAGAATATATCTCATCTTTTGTATCATCAAATGGGGGATGACTCATATGCTTACAAATTTCACTAAGTTATCTATATATTTGAGAAATGAAGCCTTTTTCAGAGAAAGTTGCTATACAACTTTCCTCTAAGTTTTCTGCTTTCCTTCTAATTATGGCTGCATTGGCTTTGTTTGGGCAAAATCTTGGATGTTTGAGTTGATTAAATATTAGATTACTATGGTCATTTGCTAGTCTATTCTACTTATTCATAATTTTATTTCTTAGCCATTAAGAAATTGTTTTGATTATTACTGCTTATCTGGTACTGATAAGCTATTTTTTTCCTTTAAAAAAAAAGATTTTCTTAATATACTTAACTTTCGTTTCTCCAGATGAATTTTATTTTTTCTAGCATTGTGTCTGTCTGTCTTTCTCTCTCTCTCTCTCTCTCTCTCTCTCTCTCTCTCAATATATATATATATACACACACACACACACACACACACTAATTTTATTAGTATGGAATTAAATAAGTAAATTGATTTATGTAGAATTATCATTTTAATTATATTGACTCAATCTATCCACAAGTAATATTTCTCCAATTCTTTAGATCTGACTTGTGTGAAAAATGTTTTATAATTGTGTTCATATAGTTTATAGATTTGTCATGGCAGGTAGGGTTCCAAGTATTTTATATTGTCTGAAGTTATTTTAAATGTAATTTATCTTTCTATCTCTGTTGGATTTTGTTAGTAATATATAAAAATGCTGATGATTCTTGTGGGTTTATTTTGTATCCTGAAACTTGATGATTTCAACTTAGTTTTCTAATTGATTCTCAAGGAGTTTCTTTGTGCCTCTTTTTGCTATTTAATCTATTCTCTCTTCTTTTTAAGGTGTTTTTTTCTTCATTTTTTTTTGTACCTTCTTTCCTAAGCTGTTAACTCTTATTTCTTTCCACAATTTTCTTCTACTTTTCATTTGATTTTTAAAATCCTTTTTGAGCTTTTCTAGGAATTCTTTTTAAGTCGGACATAAATTCACATTTTTCTTGAGGTGGGAAGAGGCCTTGCTTGTAGTTGCTTTGACGTGTTGTCTTCTTTTAAATTTATGTCTTGATCTACCCAGTCACCAAAATTACTTGTTATGGTCAGGTTCTTTTTTGTTGATGTTTGCTCATTTTTGTATTCTGTTTCTTTATTTTAAATTTTGTGTTAAAATTGGGTTCTGCTTCTATGGTGGAGAGGGCACTATCCTTAGCTTCAGGCCTTTCTCACTGCTGTTTTCAGAGTTATCTCTGGGTGGGGGGATGTCTGTAGAATTTCAGTGCTTCCCAGTGGTATTATCTAAGGAGAGATGTGATTACTGTTCTCCTGGTCTGTGCTCTGTGTTTTTTCCCTGGAAGGGACCTTGTTCTCCTCTAGACACTAGCACTCCTCCTGGCCTTGGGACTATAACCAGGTCCCCTATTTTTCTGCAGTTACAGGTTATAGTGCTACCCTTTATATTAGAATTGAGACTAGAATTCCCTAATCCCTCTTAAGTGACTATAAGCAAGCACCCCACAACCAGATTCCCTGTTCCCCTGTCTGCAAGTTGCATTACTCCTTTTGGCCCTGGAACCATGATCTGGAACTTTGTATGGGCAATACAACAGAGTCCTGAACCCAGCACAAGTAAACGGTCCTCTGCAATCTCCTTCCAAACCCCTTTTTCAATCCCCCAACAATCCTTAAACTGTGAGCTCCAGAAGCTGCTTCTCAGACTTGTTGCTATAGACTCAGGGCAGCTTCCTAATGGAGGTAGTCTATGATGGTCTGTGAGACCATTCTTAATGAGACAGACCTTTCCTGCTAACCTCCTAAGTTGTATTGTACTGGAAAATTGTTCTATCTGAACTTTTATTGGTTTTGTCACTCCAGAATTCAATTTGAGATGTTATTTTAAGATTGTTTGAAGGGGAATTTGGGAGAGGTTCAGCTGAGTGTTTCTTTTCTTTGCCGTCTTGGATCCACTTCTCATTGGAAATAAAAATAAAATAAAATAAAATACATTTTCTATAACTTCCACTTATTGCTCCTAGTTCTGTTCTTTGGGGGTCAAGCATAACAAGTGTAATTCCTTTTCTTATGACAACCCTCCAAATATTAGAACTTCCAAGTTGAACATCCAGAGTTTGTCACATTTAAGAGTCCTCTCATTAAATTGGTAGCCCTAAATAGTTTGAAAATGACTTTTGAAAGTTCCTGGACCAACATTAGACACAGCACACCATTTTAGTTTTGTCCTTTACAATTTCATTGGTAAAGAAAACAACAGCAAAATAGTAGTGGAGAATGTCCTTTTTCATTCTCTTGGGAAGCTAACTAAATAGAGAACTGCTCTTAAAGTAAGAAAGATCTAAATTTACATCCTGCCTCAGATACAAGTTGTGTGATATTGGGCAGTCACTAAACCTTTCTTAGCTTCAGTTTCTTCATCTGTAAAATGGGGATAATAATAGCACCTACCTCACAGAGTTATTATGAGGATGAAATGAAATAATATGGATAAAGCATATGTAAACCTTAAAGTATTACATAAATATTAGATTTTACTACCTTCCTAACTTACCAAGCAGGAACTATGTTCCATCATTCAACATCCTTTTGTCTCCAGTATTTTTTTTAATAGTTGTTATTATTCTTACCATTTATTATAAACTTTGGCTCATTTTAGCCTTTAGCTTTCTTGATACTATTTTGGTAGAATTTTACCACTCTTTTGTATTAGTGCTTGCTTTTATCTCTTATATAAGTCCTTTTTTAAAATCTGAATTTTTGTTAATGAGTTCCTTGGGCAGCCACATCTGTTTCTTTAGGGACCTCCCCCTCGTCTTCTGGGAATTATAATTGCATCTCAGCATTCCATTCATGAGTCTCCCATTCTTCTTGAGCTTGCTATTACTGAGAAAGCATTCTAGTCATATTTAGTATGGTTAGAACATATGTTTTATGGGCAACTTCATTAATCCTCACAAATTTCTTATATTAAATCATGAAATGGTGCATGGTAACATTAAAACAATAAAAATAAATGTTACTTATAAAATTTTGGTTCAGATAGTATTCAATTTCCATATTTTACATTCACAATGAATTAATAACATCCTCAATGACAGAAATATAGGTTAACATTTGGAACTCACAACTCTAGTTTTGAAAAGGGAATACTTTTCAACATGTCATCCTCAAAAGCATCCTTACTTTTTCTAGGGGACTGTTTATCTAGGGATTATCCAGGGGACTCCATTTCATTAACCTCTTGCCTCCTGAATATGTTTATGAAATAAACATGTGCTTCATATCCCTTAACATAAAATCAATAAAAGATAAAAATTGCAGGCGTAAATGCCATAAGAATTTGAAATAAAAAAAGATAGCACATTTTCATTTTATAGGAGAAGCAACTGAACCTGATGGGTTAAAGGACTTAACTGTAAGATAATTCAGTAAGCTAGTTAACAGAGTTCAGTAAAGGATTTAGATTTCCTAACTTTCTGTAGGTTCTTACCTGGCAGGCCACACAGCCTTTCTTAATGGAGTCAAACTTATGGTACTATAGAAAAAAGGCTAGAGTTCCAAGGACTGGCTCATCTATGTGTTCTTTGGCAAATTGCTTAACCTCTCTAGACTTCTAAAATGTGGAAATTGAATTAGATAACTTCAGAAATCTCTCAAGTTCTAAATCTATGATCCTGTGATCTTTTCTTTCTCTCCTTTCTCAGTACACACACACACACACACACACACACACACACAATTTGTTGATATATTTATAGAATCAAGGAAGACTGTTTGATATATATTAAATTTAATATAAAATTTGTGTAAGAGAAAGTTAAACCCTGATTTCTTCAAAACCAATCATTGAAAGTCAAAATAACTAGAGATTTTGCCACTTAAACCTATTTAACAGGTTAATTTCCACTTAAGACCATCTATTTGTTGTTTTGTAAACAGTCTAAGAATTCTTAGGGGGGGGGGAGAGGAAAAGCAAATTTGAAATGCCTTTCACAGTTCTATTTTTAATGTGATTTCCAAGAGCAGAGTGGGTGGCCAGCCAGGCTGGAATCTTACTTGTTCTGTAACATACCAAGTAAACCAATGAGAAGCACTGTTTCTCAGTTTATTCCAGACACCCAGACTACATGAACCTCAGCTGAAGCCCTCAAATAATACTCGGCAGTAATATCTGCTGATTCATGAGACAGGCTTCCCAAGGCTGAGCGGAAAGACCCCTTATGTGAACCATTTTATGGAATCATGAATCCCTGCAATCTGTGGAGGAGATAGGCCAGACAGGCAGAGATAGGTAGAGGTTTTGTGTGGTAAATTGGAAAGAGCTCTAACGTTAGAATCAGAAGTCTTGGGTTCAAATTTCACCTCTGAAGCTTATTATGATTTTGAATAAATCACCTGAGCTCCTTGGGATTCAATTACCTCATATGTAAAAAGAGGGAGTTGGATTAGATTGCCCCAAGGCTTCTTCTAGCTTTATGATTGGTGCATCCAGAAATATCAGTGAGACAACTTGGGGTCATTGAACAGAAGTATAGGAGGCCATGGGTTCTTTCCCCCATTCACCTTATTCTGCTTTGGGTGACAAGCATATCAAATAGGGACTTCCTGAGAGAACATGATGGAGATAGGTGGAAATGGTAACTGTTGGAAAACATAGGACAAAATGAAGGAAAGGGAAACATTGGAAAGGAGAGCAGAGGAGATAGAATAAGAAGTCTCCAGAGGCTTTTTCCTTATTGATGGAGGGATATAAGAGAAACGGCAGAGCAAAGATTACCTGAAAAACTGGCTGGGCTATGGAGACAAGAGGACCTGTATGGAATGGTGGGAAATTAGAAAAGGAAAAAGGAAGAAATAACAATCTTGTTATTCTTTTCAACTGGTATAGAGCAGCAGTCTATGATGGAGTTAATGAGCAGTGGTTCAGGTGGTAGAAGGCTTAAAGACTGAGATTCAAATACATTGTGACTTAATCATGGAATCATGGGGAAATTTTTTAAAAGTTTTTTCAGTCTCAGTTTTTTTCCTCAGTGGTTAAATGCAAATAATAATAATAAAAGGAATAATACTACCTGTAATTTCTATTTCACAGTATAATTGTGAAACTCAAATGAAAATCATAATGATAGCTAGTGCTTTAAGATTTGCAAAGTGCTTGACAAATAGGATCTCATCTGATTCTCAAAATAACCCAGTGATGTAGATTCTATTACATTTTACAGATGAGGAAACTAAGGCAAAGCTTATATTACTTGCTCAAACTCACATAGTATTTGAAATCAAATTTGAACTCAAATCTTCCTGGCTCCAACTCCAGCACTTTATTCTCCATACCATTTAGCTGCCTCTCATATGTATAAAGAGCTATACAAACCGTATATCATATTACAAATGTCAGAGATTATGATTCTCTTTCTTCTTCTCATTTTGTTTGATGGGGTTCAGATTGAAATAGTCTAGGGACAAGATGCTATCCTGCCATTATTCTTTTCTATTTAATGTTCTGTAGACTATTGCTCAGATGGATAAAAGAATAGCTTTTAGTAGTTGACTAAAAGTATTAGAATGTCAGCTCATCTTCTGTATGTCTTTTGGTACATATCCAGAATCTAATAGGATGAGGAGGATAATATGCATTTCATTCTATTCCTGCCTGATTTTGACTTCTTTTGCTATGTCTCTCCCACATATTCTGTCATTCAGTGATGCTGACTTTCTTGCTGTTTCTCAAACAAGACACTCCATCTCCTGATGCTGGTGGTATCTAGTGCTTGGAATACTTCCCCACCTTATCTCTACTTGCTGGTTTCCTTGGCTTTTTTCAGGTCCCAATTAAAATCTCATTTCCTACTAGATCTCCCAAATTCAAGTGCCTTCTTCTATTGTTTATTTACAAGATCCTCTCTATAGCTTATTTATACATGGATACATGGTTGTTTGCATGTTGTCTTCCCGCATTGGATTATGAGTTCCTCAAGAGCAAAGATTGTTTTCTACATTTTTTTGCCTCCCCAAGTGCACTTAGCACTGCACTTGGCACATAGTAAACACTTAATAAATGGTTATTGATCTTTAAATTTTAAAACTTCATATTATTTAGAGATTATGAAATTTTGGTGTGGTGATATCTCATAAAAGTATTCTTAAGTGTTTATAGGTCAGAGTTATTTTCTAGGTTATTGTGGGCAACAATTTAGTCCAAGATAATGTGTTTTGATTCCAGTGTAGTTTATTAGTTGAGTTTTCAAAGATATTTTGAAGTCTATGTTTTTAGTAGAGGGATTTGTCTCCTATAGGTCAAGGAAACTTACCAAGCTTCTGATGTATAATTCTAGTCATCAGCCATAAGGTTTTTGTTGCTGTTAAGTTATTTTTCAATTGTGTTTAACTCTACATGACTCTATTTGGGGTTTTCTCAGCAAAGATGCTGAAGTGGTTTGCCATTTCCTTCTTTAGCTTATTTGACAGATGTGAAAACTGAATCAAAAAAGCTTAAGTTATTTTCCCAGGATCACATAGCTAGTAAGTGTCTGAGGTTATATTTGAACTCAGGAAGATGAGTTCCTGTAGGCAGGTCTGGTACTCTGTGCACTATGGTGCCACCTAGCAATTTTGTGCATGAGGTAGGTGGTAATTTTTGCAGCCTTCAGTGAAGTTTTGTTGCAGTTTTTTCCGTTTCCCTGCAAAACCCTGAATCAATTTAAAAATTCAAGCTTACTGAAGGAATACCTTTTTGTAATTTCTTGTGGGTGATGACCTATTACTGGATTGCTATCAAAAATCCTTCCATTTCCAATATAAGCATGATGCAGTCATTTGTTGATACTTTTTTATGTACTAGGGGATAAGTTCATGCAGACATTGCCCATGGAGAGTCTTTTTGATTCTACTTTTGAACCTTAATTGTTTCATAAACTCTTAATTGGAGGCAGACCACTTTAGATTATATCCAACAAAGACAGTGGAGGGTCCTTATTATTCTAAGAACTTCTGTCAATTCTCTTCCACTTTTTTGATGAGGAAAATATGTTTCTATAGATGCCACAGTACAAAGTTTGGGGGGGGGGGTTGGTAGTAGTGGTGGGGTTATTTTGTGGTTTTTTTTTCCTCCTGATTACTTTCCAAATTTCAAATTTGACTATTACTCCAAATATAAGCTATTTTTCCAATGGTCATCAAGTGGATATGTTTCTGAAAGATCATTAATATATTAATCTTGTAAATTAAACCAAAAGAAAGAAGTAAGTTCTAGCTAAATCAAAGAATAGATTATAGATATTTTTTGAAAAAATAAAAAGGCATTAATTAAATGGCTTTTTCATATGCCTACAAGAAACATTATTTCATGGGCTATTTGGTTATTCTATATTCTATTCCATTATTATTAATTCTATTTATATATATTATAATTAATTATATATAAATATACACAAATATATAATAAATATAAACAATATATTGATATATAGTATAATTATATATTAATATTATTATTATTATATTTATATTTTGTATTATATTATATATTCTATATTCTAGTAGGAATGCCAATTATTTGCCAAAATATGACCAGGAAATTAATTATAAGCTAGATATACAAATTGGTTGCTAAGAATGAAGAAGCACTGAAATTTTATGAAGAACATGATAAGAGGCTGCAAATATACATTTATATATTTGCACATATACATATATGTATATACTTGCATATACATACATATGTGTGCATATTCACATACATACACATATGTACACACATGTATACTCTGTGTGTGTGTATGTGTATTCTCTGCTACTTGACTACTTTAGTGCAAAGGTGGTAATAGGTGAGAATGGAAAAAAAAAAAAAAAAAAGGGAAAACATGGTCCAGGAAAAAAAAAATGAGAACCTAAGGATCTGTATAAAACTCTGAAATCTTATCCCTTTAAATCATGAACACTTTTTTGAGAAAATTGCTAGAAGCAAGCACTAAATACCATCACAAGAATGAAATAGATTATATTTTAACAGGCAGAAAAAGACTTGTTACTGAAATGGAAGTTAACTCCTTAATATCTGTGTTCAGTCAGTCAGACCATTAACATTTCAAAGCTAAAATCAGAATTAATTTTAAAAGAAAACACTCAGGAAGAATAACAACAAGGAAAAGGTCTGATGCACAATTGGAATAACTGATTTTGAACTATTTAAACAAATAATAATCAAAATTAGGAAAGTGACAACAGAAATTACATTGACACCAATTATAATTGACACCAATTAATTACCAAAAGGAGATCAAAATAACCCCTAGAATACCTTAGTCAGAAAATAATTGACATACTTGCCAAAGAAAGGCATCAACAGATTTGGATATACATTCATTTGTAAAACCTGATGAAGGATGATGGACTATTATCAGCAATATCATAAAAATTGAATTAAATTAAGATTTTCAGTGACCTCAGTTCTTTACTTTCCCTTCCTCAGATTTTACTCTCTGCCCATTTTTTCCTTTAATATAATACGTACTTGGAAATGACATTATTTCTTAACATTGTGAGAGACTATTTGGCAATATACTATCACATGTCTTTGATTTTAAGGTAATGTTGACAAAAAGCAATGTAGGTAAATAGGTAACTGGTAATATTTATTTGTTTTTTTAAAATGATTTAACACTTGTCTATAAAGCATTCAGTTTTCAGTCCATTTCATGCACATTTATGGTTTGTCACTTTGATAGTCAGTATCATTATTATTATATCTTGTTCTTAGTTGTTGTTGCTGTTTTTGTTAAGCCTCCAACAAAGAAGACCTCACATTGAGGACTATGACTATGAATATTGACTACATTTGGGAAACTAATACTTGCTCATTCAAAGATTTCTGATCTTTTTTCTTTCTTTTTAATAAAGCCTCCTTCAATTGCTGTGAATTATCTGCTTTGATGTGGGGAGTTGGCCTTCAGATTCTGGAAGTCACCCACCATCCATTTTTTTTTTTTTTCAGTTTTTCTCAGACATATCTAATTTTCAAAGAAGGTCATGATGTCAGTGCAAAGGTGAACACCTGGAGTTTCTATCTTGATTGAGATAAACTCAAACCTCTTTAGAGTATTTGCTGATTATATATCCAGCCAGCAGGAACCCATTACCTGAATACTCAGTCTATCTATGTTTCTTGTATTGAAACTTAGGAGAGGATAGAAAAATAGTATTGTCAGGAACACACAGCAAGAGGTTCCCTATAACCCAGCACTTAAAGGCTGCACCTGGTGTTATTGGCATTATAGATGGATAATAATAGCTGATAGTATTTTAAAGTTTAAAAAATGTTATGCCTAAGTTTTCTCATTTTATCTTAAAAGGTTTGATTTTTGAAGACTCCCCAGGGTCTAAAAGAAAGGGCAAGGAACTCAAATAAGTCTGGAATTTAAATATTTTTCTTACCAAAGTATTTTACTACAAAAATAGGATAAAAGTTGTACATAAGGCACTATGAATACTGTTAATCTTCATGATTCTTGACCATTCCAATTTAGACTTGTTTATCTCAAAGATTTGTCATCTCTTAGATAGAAGACCTAAAGAAGCACTGGAAGGACATGACTATCAGTATCATTATTCTTTAAGCTTATAATTCTAATTCATTGTCCATTTTATGGTCCAAAAGAAGGAGAAAATTAGAATCAATATGCACTATAGGGCTACTACATCATAAGATCAGAACTTTTGAGATTATCTGATATATAGTCAGTAGATAATAGGGTCATATATTTAGAGCTGAAAGAGACCTTAAGTGTCATTGAGTCATAGAGAGACAAAGTAACTTGTCCAGAATTAGACATCTTGTAAATAACTGAGGTGGGGTTTGAACACTGGACTTTCTGACTCTAAGCCTGTTTTTTTTTTTTTTTTTTTAATCCATTTATCCATTGTTACCATACTGCTGATCTTCATTGTAGAGAAAGATAAGGATCAGGTGATATAGCATGAGGAGATATAAGTAAAGGCTGTTAAGCTGAAACTGAATTAGAGAAATAAATTAAAAGGATTCACATTTTGTTCAACATTCATCTGTAAATCCCATTGCTGCTGTGTTTTCAAAATTGAAAAATTTAATTTGGTTAGTGGGGAAAATGCCACTCAGGTATTTTCTGTGATTTCTGGTCGTCTTCCTCTTCTCTTCTCCCCTTTCTCCCAACCTGTTTGTGCAGGAGTTCACTCACTCAACCACAAGATTAAATAAAGATATTTCACAAGCATGATATAAACCATATCCATAAATGGTTAAAAAGCATTGTTTTAAAGATGTTGCCATGGTTTCCAGAAGGACAACCAGCACTGTGTTCCATAGTATCCCAGTGTAGTCCTGTATCTAGTGGTTGCTTACTTATCTGACACATAGCCTTGAGACCTGATTTATCTAAAGCTGCTCTAGCTAGAATGAGGCAAATCAGAGTCTACAATAATAATTCCACCTCATGATCACTCAAGAGAAACCATCAGCCTAGATTCAAGAGCATACACTTTATGTGTCACCTAAGCATTTTTTTCCCCTGGTACCTCATTCTATTACCACATTGGCAGCTTTCTAATACCATTGGAGGATTTATGTGTGAGTATTTTATATGTTTACATACACATAAATGTGTATTTATATATATAATGTATTATATATATATACATATACAATATATCTATACATAAATATACATATACATATATATATATATATATACAATTTAAAAATTCCTAATAAAGGCATTTGACAAATGTAATTTTGCTGAGCATCTTTCAAATATATCGACACATAGTATCTAAATGGGGAATGAGTACTGTCCCTGAGAAGACAGAACTTCTTCTGGGCACATATCCAGAGAACCATAATGAGCTGAAGACAACTTTGAGTTTTGTGACTACTCTACCAGGATTACTATTCATAGCCCTGTCTTTCTTCTTGAAAAGCATTTGGTGATTGAAATTATTTCTGGCTCTGTTGACCTCTTGTCATGCTAACTACTTTACATCAATGTAATGGTGTGAAATGGTGTAATGGTGATAATGAACCATGGTTTTTACCTTTATCCATTTCCTATTTTTTAAACAACAACAATTTCAGTCAGTCAATAAATATTTATTAAGTGTCTATTGTGTGCCAAGCTCTGTGCTAAGTAGTAAGGATGCAAAAGGAGCAAAAGACAATCCTTGCGCTCAAAGAGTTTACAATCAAATGGAAGAGGCAACAAGTAAACAAATATGTACAAAATATAAATAGGATAAATAGGAAGTAAATAAGAGAGGGGCAGTGTGAGAATTAGGATGGATTGGGAAAGGTTTCCTATAGAAGATGAAATTGTAGTTAGGACTCAAAGGAATCCAGGAAATCCAGAGGTGAAGGTGAAAGGGGAGGACATTTCAGTCAGAGAAAGTACTTAGAGCCAAGAGATGAAATATTTATGGAACAACAAAGAGGCCAGTGTCACTGAATCCAAAAGTATATTGTAGAAAGGAAGGTGTAAGAAGACTGGAAAGGTAGAAAGGGGCTGGTTTGTGAAGGACTTTAAATGCCAAACAAAGGATTTTGTATTTCTAAAGGCAATAGTTTGAGTAGAGGAGTTATATGGTCTGAAGTTGCACTTTAGGAAAAACATTTTGGTGGTTGAATGAGTAAGAAAAGCCAAGGTAAGCTCCCAGAAGTCTGTTACAATTGTGAGGTGATATATATCTCTATCAGAATGGTACCCGTTTCGGAGATGAGAAGGGGCATATTTGAGAGATATTACAAAGGTAAAATCAACTGACCTTGCAATAGAGAGGATATGGTGAGGGAGAGTGAGGAATGCAGGTTAACTCCTAGATTGCAAGTCTAAGAGATTGGGAGGATGATGTTGCCTTCCACAGTAATTGCAAAGGTAGGATGGGGAGAGGGTTTAAGGGGAAAGATAATGAATTCAGTTTTAGATTTGTTGAGTTAAAGATCTCTACTGAACATATAGTGTGAGATATCTTAAAGGCAATTGGAAATGTGACTGGAGATCAGCAGAGAAGTGGGGCAAGATAGGTAGATTTGAGATTCATCAGCAAAGAGATGGTAATTAAATCCAGTCTAGTTGATTAAGCCGGACTGGAAATGTTACACTTTCATTGAATCATAAGATCATTGAATCCAGTCTTCAGTGTTTGAGAGACTCTGAAGGAAAGTATGGGAAAGGAGAGGTATTAGACTGACTACCAAATTGATACAGAGTTCTTGTGCCTTCCTCATTTTTACATGTCTAGTATACCAGTGCTATGTCAAAAGAATGAATCTTTTCCTTTTGAATCGTCTTAGGAATATCACCTGACAGGATAAGATGCCAGACACTGAGGTCCTTTCTCAAACTAAACTGCCAAGCATTCAAACTCTACTGTAGAGAGCACAGCTCTGTTGGACTGGTTATATTGTTCGAATCCCAAATGTTTACTCTGTATACCTTCCCATCCATGCTTTTACTGAAAAGAGTGCTCAGGATCTATAAGCATGAAACTTCTAAATAGTCTATTGGGGCCGGAAAGGTAGTCTTTTTCCTGTTCTTCTCTATGTCTACCTTCATATCTATCTATCTATCTATCACTTTAGGCCTTTAATAAATAGGCCCCATTTGGATATGTTTTCTTCTGTAATATTGGAAAATACATGTTCTAGAGCATCATGAAGATAGGTTCTTCTCCCCCCCCTCCCGATTTTCTGAGTAAGGGCTATTAGTAAAAGGAATGACAAAAATCTCTATGGTCTCTTTATCACACATCTGTAACCCAGGGATAATGCAGCAGAGGGTCAGGCAAGTAAAAAAGGGGTCAGTAGTCCATTGGGTAAGCAATTCAGAGTCATTAGTCTGGTAAACAAATTAGGCATAAATGCAACAGGAAATAGTAATGGATCAAGTAATAGTGGATTTTGCAATGTTGAAACCCCAAATCATAGGCTTAGAGCCAAGGCTTTGCAGCTGCTTTCAGATGTGAACATTCACTCCACTATGTATGGTGTTAAGGTGCCTTGTGTATTTTGGTAGATGTGTGCATACACCAAAGCTGTAAGAGACCTCAGAGATTATCTGGTACAACTCAAATGTCTACTATCTCCAATAAATGGTTAGCTAGTCTCTGTTTAAATACTTCTAGGGTTGGGAGGGATTCACAATGTAACTTGACAATCCATCCCGTTTTGGAAGGGCGAAGAAAGGAAACAAGCATTTATTAAGTACCTGCTATGTGCCAGACAGCTAGGACAGCCAGGTGGCTCAAGGGATAGAGCACAAGGACTGGAGTCAGGAAGACCTGAATTCAAATTCAATCTCAGATATTTATTAGTTACGTGACCTTAGGGAAACCATTTAATATCATTTGTCTCATTCTCCTCGTATGTAAAATGAACTGGAGAAGGAAATGGCAAGCCATTTCCTTTGAGAAGAAAATTCCAAATTGGGTCACAAAAAGTCAGACATGACTTAAAAAAACTGAACAACAAATGTGTCAAACACTGGACTGAGTACTTTACAAATATTATTTCATTTGAGACTCACAATCTTGGGAAGTAAGTGCTTTTATTTACCCCCATTTTTGAAACTGAGGGAGGCAGAAGTTAAGTGAATTGCCCTTAGCCTCACAGCTAGTAAGTGTTTGCAAACATTTTTGAACTTGGATCTTCCTGACTGTGGCCAACACTTGATTAACTGCTACCTAATGCCTTTAATGATATGAACTGTTCTAAGGATTAAGGAGTTTATACATATAATGAGCTGAAATCTGATTTGCAGCAAATTTCATACATTGGTCTTAATTTCACATGCTAGGAATTGGGGGGGAATGGTAAAATTAGTCTACCCTTTCCTCTGTGTGATAAACTTTCAAATATTTGTAGAAAGCAGTCATATATTTTTTTCTTGACCTCTTTTTCAAGCTAAACATAAACAAGCATAAATATTTTTTATTTCAAATGATCCTCATATTTTAGTTTTCACATTCACCATTCTGATCACCCTTCTTTGAATGGATTGAAACTTATCCCTAAAAAATAGGACCCAAAGCTGACATAGAACAGAGATGGATTGAAACTTATCCCTAAAACATAGGACTCTAATGTGAACTGCCCAGATTTGAGTACAATTGTATTATTACTATTACCACCAGCATTGAGTACAATTGTATTATTACTATTACCACCAACAGCATTATTACTATTGCCACCAGCACCGAATACAACATTTTTACCATGATTACTCTGTTCTTGCTCACTATACTTCTGTTAATTCAATCTCAGATCACATCCACTTTTGTTATTTCATACAGTTGACTCATATTTAGATTTCAGTCTACAAAAACTCCCAGGTCTTTTTCTTTTTTTTTTTTTTTTTTTTTTTTTTTTTTTTTTAATTTTTTTTTTTTTTTTTATTTAATAGCCTTTAATTTACAGGATATATATATACATGGGTAACTTTACAGCATTAACAATTGCCAAACCTCTTGTTCCAATTTTTCACCTCTTACCCCACCCCCCCACCCCCTCCCCTAAATGGCAGGATGACCAGTAGATGTTAAATATATTAAAATATAACTTAGATACACAATAAGTATACATGACCACAACATTATTTTGCTGTACAAAAAGAATCAGACTCTGAATTATTGTACAATTAGCTTGTGAAGGAAATCAAAGATGCAGGTGTGCATAAATATAGGGACTGGGAATTCAATGTATTGGTTTTTAGTCATCTCCCAGAGTTCTTTTTCTGGGTATAGCTAGTTCAGTTCATTACTGCTCCATTAGAAATGATTTGGTTGATCTCGTTGCTGAGGATGGCCTGATCCATCAGGACTGGTCATCATCTAGTATTGTTGTTGAAGTATATAATGATCTCCTGGTCCTGCTCATTTCACTTAGCATCAGTTCGTGTAAGTCTCTCCAGGCCTTTCTGAAATCATCCTGTTGGTCATTTCTTACAGAACAGTAATATTCCATAATTTTCATATACCACAATTTATTCAGCCATTCTCCAACTGATGGACATCCATTCAGTTTCCAGTTTCTAGCCACTACAAAAAGGGCTGCCACAAACATTCGTGCACATACAGGTCCCTTTCCCTTCTTTATAATCTCTTTGGGATATAATCCCAGTAGTAACACTGCTGGATCAAAGGGTATGCACAGTTTGATAACTTTTTGAGCATAGTTCCAAACTACTCTCCAAAATGGTTGGATTCGTTCACAACTCCACCAACAATGAATCAATGTCCCAGTTTTCCCACATCCCCTCCAACAATCATCATTATTTTTTCCTGTCATCTTAGCCAATCTGACAGGTGTGTAGTGGTATCTTAGAGTTGTCTTAATTTGCATTTCTCTGATTAATAATGACTTGGAGCATCTTTTCATATGACTAGAAATAGTTTCAATTTCTTCATCTCCCAGGTCTTTTTCACACGAATTTCAGCTAACCTGTTAATTCTCTATCTTGAAACTGTGTAAGGAGATTTTTTTGAAGCTAAGTACAAGTCTTTACCTTTATCCTAGTAAAATATTAAGCTTGTTCGATCCAGCCCATTGCTCTGGTGTGTCAAAATCATTTTGGAGTGTGATTCTTTATTGGATCCTCATTCAGAATTAGATGAGGTAAAGCCCTGGCATAGATACTGCAGAAGATCCTAGATTAGCCAGAGGAACAAAGATGGCCTAACTGTTTTCCAACTCAGAAATCCTTGTGAATCATACATATCAATCTCTTCCATAATAATTCAGGAAGCATATTGTTCTATTTGCTACTCAGTTCTATAAATATTTACCAATAACAGAGAAATTACCTATATGTGCATGTATTTTCTTTTCATTTTTGCAGTGATTGTGCTTTAAATGGACATTATGAATACAGAACATGATAGTTAGGGTCAAGGAATATGTGTATTAATGCTCAGTTGTTCAGCTAAAAGCTCTACCATGTAATGTATGTGTAACTAAGTATTGCCCAGCAAAACCATTTATCTGTTCACCTGAATGATTGGCTTATTTATTCTAAGTGGCCTGTGAGCCACTTCTTGATGCCTCTGTTCTTGGCCCATCTCCAGATAACAAATGTGCAATACAGCCTAATGAAAACACATGACCTTGAGGGAACTGTTTCCTCATGCCTATCATATGCAGCCCACCAAACAGCTCCTATGTGCCCAGCTGAAGTGTGGAAACAGCAACTCCCCCATGGGAGATCATGGCGAGGGGGGGTGAGAAATGTCTCTTTCTTTGGAAGGACTTCAAGTAATGTATAAAAGATATTATCTGCTGGGAAATAAGAACAGGACAGGCCCTGAGTAAAACGAAAAACTGAATAAATTGCCTTTTGTGCCTCTGGCCTCTCCTCCCTCACCCTTCTCTTTGCTATAGCATCTCCTTTCTTTGTTTAAGGCAGAGCAGTGCAAAGTCCCCAGCCTCACTCTCTCCTTCAGAGTCATGGGAATCTAGGAGCAAGACATTGGTCAGAATGAGTGGTGATGGCTTAGACACAGTGGGGAACCTTGGTCTTTCCCAGGTCTCAGTTTGTCCGAGACCATGCTCATTCAGCGATTAAAGGAGAGACAAAAGATGACTGTTTGTCTTCACAAAAATACCTATCTGGGTGGGGAAGACTCTCAGAGTTTCTGGACAGAACAGAAACAATTGCTATTTACACTCACTATGAGCCATCAAAACCCAAACAAGGAGCAATTGAGGCTTGTCTGGGATCTATTATTGGTCAGTCAGTGATTTGGATTTAAAGGCATGGCTAATTCAAATCCTAATGGGCTTTATCACAGCCTGGTTTTTCAGATCTATATTTCTTTTTTATGCATACTTGTTTATACAATTACCTTGCTGCACAAGAAAAATCAAATCAAAGAGGAAAAAATGAAAAAAAAAATACAAGCAAACAACAACAAAAAGAGTGAAAATGCTATGTTGTGATCCCCACTCAGTTCCTATAGTCCTCTCTCTGGATGTAGATGGCTCTCTTTATCACAAATCAGATATATATTTCAAGAAATCATAAATGAAAATTACATGAGACAAAAGAGTTTTAGGGAGGGGAAGGAAACCAAATAACCAAATGACAGAATAAATAAGTAGGGAAGAAAAATATCTAGCCCCCAACACCATGTTACCTTAAGAAATATAAACAATCAAAATTTATATTCCTTAGGACAAAGAACTCACATGTACAAGTATGATTCCCTACATGCACAGAGGAAGAGCTCAGGGTCACATAATTATTATGTATTAGAGGCAGAATTTAGACTCGGGTCTTGCTGGCTATCATGCTGTTCTCTGTGCCGACTTTGAGGTTATCTTAATAAATAGCTGAAATTAGGTACGTACTAAATATATGTTTCTCCTATATTGCATGTGTTCTTCTGTAAACTTGCTTTTTCCTTTTAGTGACAAATCTCTCAAAGGCAGGGATCATGCCTACTGTTTCCTACCCAACTCAACCTAGTAAAGTATTATAACAGCACTGTTGATTAACTATCTTTGTTTCAGGTTCTGAAATCCCTGGGCTTTGATATTTTTTTTCCAAAGGGACAATTAATACCATCTGCCTTCAGTTGCTCTCCTTTCCACATAGCTATCAAATGGATATTCCTAAAACATAGATATGACTATGTCATCCTCTTTTCCCCTCAAGAATTTTCATTGTCTTCTTTTTTTAGGTAGCATTAAAAAAAAAATCTTCCTCAGAGTATTTAAAGCCCTTTTTTGTTAGGCTCTCATCTACCTTTCCATTTTTTTCTATATTATTTCCTTACTTTCCATATTAGTTTAATTGGTCTGCTAACTCTTCCCTAAATACAATTATTTTCTCTCCTGCCTCCATATACTTGTACAAGTATTGTCTGGAATGTAATCTCTCCTCACCTTTGTTTCTCAGAATTCCTAGTTTCATTCAAATCATAGCTCAGGCGCCATGTATAACAACTCAACTTCCACAACTACATCCTTTCCTGATCCTGTCTCATCCTTCCTCCCCTCCCCAGTGAATAACATTAATTTTTTCTGCAAATTGTTTCACTCATGTTTTGCTCCTAATCACATATATCTGTTTTATCCCAAACAGTAGATTGCAAGCTCTTTGAAAACAAGGACTATTTGGGTTTTTGTTTCTGTTTCTGTATATCAGAATGCCTTGGCCATAGTAGGCTCTTAATGTTGACTCTTGAATCCTGGAGATTAGTCAGGAAAAGTCCCAGTATTTAAGAAGACATTTAGAATGGGTGGAGTAGATACTGGGCTCTGAGTTAGCCCTCCTCTCCCAATCCCTGCTATCTGAAATAATTTTGTATATGGGCAACAACAGATTTGGTAGCATCTGGTATTGTGTCCCTTATGGCTTAAAGCCAAATTAGTCATAAATTTTGCCTTCTGCCTGACTCTGCCTCTTTTTTTCTTTCTATCTTGCAGCAACTGTTCCCAAAGAAACACCCAAAGTCTTAATGTTTTAAGTGACATTTTATGTGGTTGTCAGTGCAATTTGAGGCTGTAGCCCACAGACCCTGATCTCTATTTTGTAAAGACCAGAAAAACATTCCCATTTTACAGGTAGTAAAATTGAGACTCAAAAAGATCTTCGCAAAGCACAGATGCTCAGAATCTTGCTCCTTTATTAGCATCACTCAAGAATTTGGAACTATAATGATTTAAAACTGGTTTAAATGATATAGTTCAATCAGTGGGTCTCATTGCTAGGAAGTCTTTGATTAACCTTGTATCACATTTTATTCCCCAGATGTGGTGATGAGGAAGATATGATAGCTCCATTTTTACAGCATTGCTCTCCATCTGGCTTACTCCTTGACTTGTGTGCAGAGCTTCTCCTCCTTTCATAAGACCTCTGGCAAATGGGATTAAAAACAAGATTCCCTTTTTGAGTCGGCTGCTCAAGGAATAAGTTATAGCAAACTGCCTTTCACATCTCACTCATTTTAGACACATTCTAATTAACTCTGACTGAAAAATAATTGGCTTAGATCAGGTCGATCTGATTGAAGATCTAAATAACCTCACTTGAGTGGTATTTATATTTCAGCAACTGGTCTTGGGTGAAGATAGTATGTGGCATGAATACTAATTGTAGATTAAGTAGACACTGAATATTAAATTTCATCAAATGATTAAAAAAACACCCAACAAGTTGTCTTTACTTTCCTTGAAAATAAGTGTTGAGATTGTCCTCACATGAGGAACAAATTCTGAAATTTACTTAGTAAATTGGCTGTTCAGAATTTTGTTTGCCCATAGAAACAATATTACAAATGATGGTCACTTTCCAAGACAGCTCATTCAAGTTATAATGTAGCTATATAGTAAATGTTGAAATATTATGAGCTTGATTTTAGAGTTCTGAGAACAGAGGTATAGAAGGCAGAAGACAGTAAAGGGAACATGTGATACAGAAGGGAGAAGACAGTAAAGAAGGACCAGATAAAGAAGGAAGAGTGAAGAACATTAGAGCAATTTTGAAGCTGTCATATCTATTCGACCTCCATAATGTCTTTCATTGTCCTTTTTTCTGTTCCCATCACTCTATTCTAGTACATCTTCATTAGCATCCACTTGGATCATTGCCTTAGTTTTTAGCAGATCTTATTTTTACTCTTTTCTTCATACCAATTCCTTATGCATAAATTTGGGCATATCACTCCCCTTTATTTTTCTATTTGTAATATTTTATTTTTCCCCAATTACATATAAAAACAATTTAATTTTTTTTTTTACAATTTTGAGTCCCATATTCTATCCCATCTTCCTTTCTTTGCCCCCTTCTTCAGAAAGCAATTGGATATAGATTATATACATATACAGTCATACAGATATATTTTCGTATTAACCATGTTGCAAAGGAAAATGTAGATCCTCCCTGCCAACCTGCCTTTCAAATAAAGTAAAAATAAAGTATGGTTCTATCTGCATTCAGATTCCATCAGTTCTTTATTCTGGAGATAGCATTTTTCATCATAAGTCCTTCAGAATTGTCTTGAATCTTTGTATTTCTGAGAATAGCTAAGTCATGCATAGTTGATTATTGCACAATATTGCTGTTACTATGTACAATGTACCCCTAGTTCTACTCAATTCACTTTGCATCAGTTTATATAAATCTTTCTAAGCTCTTCTGAAAGTATCCTGCTTGTCATTTCTTATAGTATAATAGTATTCTATTACAATCATATATGACTTGTTCAGTATCTCTTTAATTTCCAATATAATTCCCCTTTAAAAGGGGATGTCTTCTACTTCCTTCTTGATAGAAGACTTTGAAAGATATAGGAACTCTAATACAGGCAGAGATTCAAACATGCTAGCCATGTGAGGACCTTCTGTCCACTGGACCCTCTGTCCGGTGCCCTCCTTATCTCTACCTTCGCCTATACTTTAACCTTGCTTACCCAATAATAAGCCTCTTTTATCAATCTAAAAAAAAAGAACTCTAATACAACTATGACTATAAAGGAGTGATAAATCATGATACCTACTTCCCAGTAGAGGAATACAGGGTGAGACTTACATCCCATATTTCTATCTATATTCTTCCTTTTCCATTTCTAATCAGGAACCCAGAAACATGGTGCCCATGTATTTTCTTAATATCTGCACTGGAACATCTCACATAGACTGACCATATCATTTTCTCCTATCCTAAAGTGTACCATATTCCAAAGTTCTTTCCCCAAACCCTATCAAAAGTTCCATTCCTCCCAGTGCAGAGGTATTAGAAAGAAAGCAACCTAACTAGATTCACAGGTATATCCATAGCCTTTAACTCCTAGTTTAAAAAAGAGAGATGCTTTGTCCTTAAAATTCATATTTAATTGGTAGAAATTTTTGAATTGTAAAAAGTGAACATTTGAGGCATAATGTTAAAGGGAGAAATTGCAGGGAAAGGAGAGAGCAGGGAGCATATCCCAAGGTGGGCAGAATCCTTAGCTGGGATTTTGATTTTGTGATCAAAAGACCCAAGTCTCTCTGGAAGTCTGCCAATATAACCCTCCTGTTTTGAAGGTGAGGAAACTGATACCCACAGAGGGGAAGTAATTTGTTCAAGGTTACATCGCTTGTTAGTAATTACATTAGTTGAGCCCAAGTCTCCTGAATCCTCGTCCTGAGGTCTTTCCACTATCCCCTATTGCCATTTATTAAAGCTTTTTTCTTTCTATTTCTAAAAATACACAATTTCAAAAAGCTTCTAGGTTTATTTTTATTATTTTATTTTCCCAAATACTTATGACATTAGGAGAAAAGACCCTAGGAGTATGGAGAAGGAAGATGTGTGTGTGTGTGTGTGTGTGTGTGTGTTTTGGGGGAATTATCAGAACAAAGGGAATTATTAATCTGCCTAAATTGTTTGTATATTGGGGACTAGCTATACAGCGCAGCTTTAACGGCTTCTGATCGCCGTTCTCCTTTTTAAAATTTTTTTAAAGCAGAATTAGATGTAGACCTCAAGGACATTAATAGTTTTAAAGCATCTAAAGATAATAACAGCTCTACCCAGGATAGGGTTGATTTGACTAAACTCACATTCTTTGGTGGATTTGCCCATCCATGTAGGTATTTCTTCTGCCTAGAATAAATACAAGCCCTTTAGGTCTTGTCATCCTTTCACAGAGGTTTTTATCCAATTCCCTGAAGACTTTCCCCTTATTGTTTTTGTAGTCCACGGGTGGTACTGAAATGGGAACTGAAGCTTCTTTCTCTCTTTCTGAATTGGTTAACCCATGCCAATCTGCTCTCCCACTGGCAAGTCTGGGATGTTTTCTCAGAGTGAAAGTTAGCCATAGCCATGTGGTTACTCAGTTTACTTCCCATTTACAGTGATATAATTGACCCTTAAACATAAAACACTTATTAAGCAATAAGGCAAAAGAACAGTAATCAAAATGTTTATTCAATAGAAGGTAAGAATAGGAATAATCAAAATACACATATAATAATCAAAATATTACATCATAATATAATCAAAATATAATATTACTCTTGTGTACATACACTGTGTCTGTGAGGTAGGTGAGCATGCACTTAGAGAAAACTATCAGGGATACACATGACTAGGAAAGTCCATGTTTCCAGTTCAGCTCGTGATTCTGGTGATAGACATTTATATCCTTGGTGTCTTTAGAGAATAGTCTGCACTAGGTATATCTGTTAGCCAAAACCATTTCTTTGCTCTCTACTATTCTTCTGGTCCTCATAACTAACATGCTATGTGAAAGCTCCACTATTCTCCAATCTCTGATGTTGTGACCAACTCTTTTAGTTCATAGTCATCCTTGACAGGGTACTGAGAAAGTGTTATGCTCTTCAATGACAAACCATTCCTTAAGCCATAGAACTGTGAACTCTCTCAGTTGTTTTTGGGTATTTTGAGGATTGGCGTTCAAGTTGAAAATAGTAATAGAATCATGCAGCTTTTCTCTACCCAGCTCTTAAAAAAAGATTCTTCTTTGTCCAATCAGCTTTTAGCCTAGCCATGATTCTTCTCACAGTACATTGTACAACAGATACAAAGTCTATCTTTGGTGTAATAGGCTGGAATCAGAAAGAACCAAGCTCAAATTTAGCATCAGACACTGAGGACAAGGATTGGCTTTTGCTTCTTTTTGTATCCCTCGAGTTTAATACATGGCCTGCACAAAGTAGCACTTAATAAATGTTTATCGATTGACTTTTTTGATTGAATGGCCATCATTTCCCATCCTTTTCAAAAACCAAAATGTCCATATATAAAAGGAAAAGCCCCTGGCATTTTAGTATTTTCAGTTTTAATATTTCAATAATACTACTATGATTATGGGCTGTCTCTTATTTTCCATACCCAATGGACACATCTCTTTTTAGGGTCCTCCATATCCTTTATAATGTCTTTTATTTCTTCTTTCAGACTCAGCTCATCATGTTTAACACATTGCAGCCTACTTACACCCACCATGCACCTTGCCCTTTGGGCTTTTTACAGTCTCAATTCTTCCAAGTCTGTGGTATTCCATAATTCACAGCCATTATAGTATGAGTAGGAGAGTGCTGGCGTTAAAGAGAGAGGCTTTTGCAGCAATGAACAATTTGGAAAAATTGTGTGCACTGAATAATTTCCCCAATACAATTCAACTCCATCTCCTCCTTAGACCCAATTTTGGACCTAGTTGCCTGTCCATCTGCAGCATCTGTCCAACATAAATGTGTTGAATAGACTGACTGACAGGCTGCCACCCAGCTAAATAGCAAGCAGACAAACTTTTATGATTTTCTACAGCACATCTTTATATTTATGGTAATGATTGAGAGGTGTGGAGAATGTAAACTATTCAGTGTCTTTTGTTTGCTGCTTTTTGTAATGTTATTTGACTCCCTAGAATAAAAATGTAGGCTTGAAATTTTTCCTCAAGCAAGGAATCTTGTTCACTCATTTATTCAACATTTATTAAATTTCTACTATCTTATGTATTGGAGAAGATAAAAAGCTTAGGCTGTCCCTGCCCTCATGGAGTTTACAGTATCCTTAGGGAAATAAGATAAAAATAGATATATTAATATCAAATTTATATGATAAGTTCATTAGAAAGTTGCCTAATAAAATACTATATAAAATTAGTTATGGGAAGGCTATTATCACCAAAGGCAGATGAGGAAACAGGGAAGCTTTTGGGAAAGAGGTGGACTTTAAGTTAGAATTTAAAAGACAAGTACAATTTTTTTTTAATATAAAAGGAGGAGCACACAGATGTTAAAATTATACCAGACAGATGTGACTACGGGGATAACTTTCTGACATTCAGCAAAATGTAAAGCAGTGAGACATACGCTCACAAAAGAGATTCACCTATATTGGGGCAAATGGTCTCTAAAAAAAGAAAGATTTCTCTTAATATTTTAATGAATTTATGATCCAGTGGGGAAGATTGTAACCTACCCACAACTTCTGAGCTTATGTGACTCTTATCAATTCCTTGCCATTTACACATCACAAGGCTCTTTCCAATATGACAAATGTATTCTTCCATATCTCTTGGAACCACATAGAGAACATTAGAACATTAAGGTTCTCATTTATTTGTTATTCCTTGATCTTATCATATGATCAATCCACTTCCTATTTCTGGTCATAATTCTTTATTTTATTTCTCTTGCAAAATTATCTATCAGTAATTCATTCCAGTTTTAGGATTACCATAGGTCTTTTTGTATTCCTTTGGGTGACCCACATTTTTTATTCTTTGGAGACTCTGATAATCTGTGACTGGAACCAGGGCTGAATCCATCTCATTGTCTTTATCATCCAAATCACATTTTCTTCCATTTTTCCAACATGAATAAAATAAAAGATTTTAGTAAATGCTTTGCCAAAGACCAGGCACAGTATACCTATGTAAACTATACACTATTCCCTTGAACAGTTTACTAGCTTTATGCAAATAAGTAATGAAATTAGTCTGGTGAATGAATTTAGTTCTTTAGAATGAAATTAGTTCTTTGCCACAAAGAACATGTTCTCTTTGTGCTGGTCACTTCCTTTTCTGAATTTCCAATAACTATTTTTTTTAAATAGGATGTCCCAAAACTTTTAATGCAGATTTAAGCCATTAAAGCTTAAATGTTTTTCAGACACCCAGCAATTTGAGAATTTTGTTGGAAATCTAAGTCATGCAATACTTTGAAGACTTTATTCTGAGCATATCCATGGCAGTTGGGACAAATTTGATCCCTTTCCCTAGAACTTTTCAATAATTTATGAATTTTCAAAAATAATTGACAGTGATTAAATGATCATATCTCTCTATCCTTTCAGCACTTAGATACAGTTTTTCTGTTCCTTAAGCTCATCAAAGTTAATCAGAAGTTCTCTCATTACCTTTCACACTCTCTTGGGTATCAAATTTGTCCTTTCTCTTCCAGTTATCTTGGCAAAGTAAATAGAAAAAAACAACTGACAAAGAATTGTACAAAAGAAATAACATAAAAGATATCAGCAGAAAGATGCTTATGACAGCTAGGTGCTATCTATATCTATATCTATAGAAATTATTTGCTATTGTCATATATGATTTAAAAAAAGATTGGCTGCTTATATCATGAGAGAGAGAAGGAAAGACGAAAAACAGACAGCCCAAGTGTTCCGTTTGTATGTGTTCAAGATCAAGAGATCTAGAAGGTGAACCTGCTGTGGAGAACATGTAGGAAGATTCATATAGGCATCTCACAGGATGAGAAAGCATGAATAGATTGTGATTTGTACCATTTTAAAAAATTTTGCTGCCAGTTGCTTTATTTGTTTTTAACTCCACCATCATCTTTATGCCTCCCCTAGGATAAGTCCATTTCCAAGAAACTCATTATCAGGACATTGTTTCAGTTTTGGTACCTCATAATACCCTAAGTTACTTTTGTCCTTCTGTTTAGTGTAGGGTAAAATCTCTTCCCAAAGTCTCTCTTTAGAGAGGGCTCAGAATTTGAGTCATTCCTTCATTGCTACTAATGGTTCTGTTTGGTTTTGATACAATCACCATCACCACCACCACTTCCCCATGCTTCTGGTAACTCCTCTTGTTTTATACCTTTCTTTTGATTATTTTCTTCCTCCATTAATAATGATTTGGGAGGGAGCAACTAGGTGGGAAAGTGGATAGAGCACCAACCCTGAAGTCAGGAGGATCTGAGTTCAAATCTGGTCTTAGACACTTAACACTTCCTAGCTGTATGACTGTGGGCAAGTCACTTAACCCCAATTGTCTCAGCAAAAAAACATCTCCTTGAGAGCAGGGACTCTCTGGGTGAAGAGAGAAACTGTCTTTCTCTTTTCTTATTTGTATCCCTAAAGCTTAGCATAGTGCCTGATTTATAGCAAGACTTAATAAATTTGCATTGTATTGTATTGTTTGATATTGTATTGTTTTATGCCATTGATGGCAGTACCCACGGCAATGTCATCACTGATCCACTGAAGTTTGGAAAAGGTGGAAAATAATGGAGAGATTGGAAGTTGGAAGATCAACTAGGAGAGTGTGGGAATATTAATAGATGGTTAACAGTTATTAACATATATTAACACTTAATAGATGATGAAAACTTGAAACAATGAAGTAGTTAGGAGAATGCTGAAAAGAGGATGAATGAGAAAAATGTTGCATAGAGATAAAATTAGCAGAATTTGGGAAATGGGATGTGGGAGGAGAGGGAGAACTCTGAAATTGCAAACCTGGGGTAGTGATATACTTAACACAAAGCAGAATTTTTTAAAGGGGGAAAGATAATAAGTTCTGCTTAGGACATGATGAGTTGAAGATATTGATTGTATATTTAGATAAAATTGTCTATCAGGCCATTGATAATGAAGGACTGGAGATGAGGATAGAGATTATGTCTAGATTATGTAAATTTGGGAGTCATCTTCACAGAAACCATCATTGATCTTATGGATGCATATGAAATAACTGAGAAAGATTAAAAAAAAAAACAAGGACTTGGTCAGAGTCAAACAAACAAAAAAGTAACCTTACTCTTCCTTAAAACAAATATATACAGTCCAGAAAAAAATAAATCCTTACATTGGCCATGTTCAAAAATATGTTTCATCTTGTACCTTTCATCCATGACTTTTATATCAGGAGGTAGAAAGCATGGTAACTCTGTTATCATGAACTTTTTGTTTATGCTTCTTGAGGCTTTCAATGTTTTTTTCTTGATAATGTTGCAATTGTCATATAAATTGATCACTTGTTTCTGTTCATTTCACTCTGAATCAATTCATATAACTCCCAGTTTCACTAAATCGATCCCTTTGGTCATATCCTATGAGATAATATACCATTGCATTAGTATGCTATAATTTTCTCTCCCAATTCTTCAGTTGATAGACATTGCCCCCCAAGTTTCCAGTTCTTTCCTAAAAGAAAAAGTGTTGTTATGAATATTTTTGGACGTATGAGTTCATGTCAAAGAATGGTAACACTGGATCAAAAAGTATGTATAGTTTAGTGAACTTTTTGGGCATAGTTCCAGGTTGCTTTCCGGAATGGCTGGACAGCTCCACTAATAGTGTATTAGTATGCCTGTTATACCACACAGCCCTTGAACAACTGTCACCCTAGTTCAGGCCCTCATTATCTCCTGCTTAGTCTATGGCACTAGCCCCCTAATTAGTTTTCCTGCCTCTAATCTCGCCTCCTTTCCAAATCATTCTCCATAAAGCTGCCAAATTAATATTCTTTTAGTACAAATTTGGCTTCTGCTCAGGAAGGTTCAGTGGCTCCCCATTGCCTTTAGGATAAAACACAGACTCCTCAGTTTGGCAATTAAAATCCTTCACAACCTGGCTCCAATCTATCTTTCCAATTTGATTTCACATTTCCCTCTCTCACACTCTTTATGTTCTAGCCAGACTGGCCTACTTGCCATTCCCCAGACACATCAATCCATCTGCTACCTCTGTGTCTTTTCACATATGGTTCTCCAATACTGGGATAATATTCTTTCCTCACCTCTCCCTTTTAGAATTTTAGAATTCTTAACTTCTCTTCAGCTCAGCTCAGGTACACTTCTTCTGTGACATCTTGCTTGATCCTCCTGACTGATCATGCTCCTCTCATTCTCAGCTGAACTTCCATTTACTTGTCTCTTTACATGTTTATACACACATATATCCATATACAAATGCATTTATACATGTTTGTATAGATACATACATATATATCTATATATACATACAGACACTTATATATTTTTATCCCCTGCAATGAATAAAGGCTTGTTGAGTTCAATTGGATTGTTGTTAATTGAAAATAAAAAGAAAATGAGAGGGTCCTATGGAAATGGGATTGCCTATAGAACTATAAAGTCCTAACCTCCCCCTGTTCCCACCCCAGCCATAGGAATTGGCCAAATATATTTACTTGCCCAATGACTGTACACTCCATGTTTGAGCTTCATTATACTTTGGGACTTCTGGAAAAATTATAAACTACTGACTGCTTTAGTAATGAACAGAGTAGTTGTTGGGTTTTGGGGGGGACATTAGTTATAGGGTTAGAGGACTGAGGTTTGATTCTGGGCTCTGCCTCCTCTCAGTGTTCCTCCCTGCTAGTCTCAGGGACTAGCTTGACTTCCCAATTGTTTATAGCAATTCAGGCTCTCTCCTGTTAAGACCCCTTTTAATCACCCACCCAGTTACTAAAGACCAAGGACCCCATCATACACACATGTATGTTTATCACATGGATATATTTGTGTGTACATGCCATATTCCTGATGGAAGTAAAGTCCTTGTGGATAAGGACTTTTTTTCATTTTTGTTTTTGTTTCCTCATGTCTATATCAGTGCCTGACATATAAGTACCAGTAGGTTCTTGATAAATATTTACTGAATGATAGATGTCGAATGCAATATTTGTATGGTTGTGTGATTATTGTCTTCCCACTATTCTGTTTCTGAGGGGTCATTACCTCTCTTAAGGAGTCACAAAGTAGCCATTGATCAATGTCCTCAGAGATTAGGGAGTGGAGATAAGGAGGCAGAGAAGTGCTGGGGTAGATTATAGGTGGGAATTTCCAGCACAAATACCTTACTCATCATGTGTAGAAGGTTAAATGAATGCAGAAGCAGCTTAGTGGTACCATGGATAGCGTTTTGGATCCGGAGTGAGGAAGACCAGAGTTCAAATCAGATCCTAGCTATATGTTTTATAGCAAGTCACTTAACCTTTGTGAGCCTCAGTTTTCTATTTTATAAAATGGTGATAATAATATTACTTACGATGTATCTCAGGTACAGCACCAAATAATGAGGTTTAGGAGAGCAGTTGGCATTAAGTGTTGGGGTTTGGCACCAAATGATGAGATTGATGTAGGCACAAAATGTTGGTCATGTGAAGAATTCACAGTGGCCAATCTCTTTGGCAAAAGGTAGATTTATTTAGGAGAAGAGGTTATGGACAAAATGAATAGATGAATAGAGATCAGGAATAGTAAATACAAAATAGCTTTGGGAGAGCAAGAGGGTTAGTAAGAAAAAGAGTTTGGAAAAATCCATTAAAGGAATATGCCCCGAGATGGGAGTATGTCCTTAACTGACTCCATAGAAGAATTTAGCACCCTAAAAGAGTTAGTTAGCTATAGGGATAAAGATACCATGAGGTATGGGGGTAAGGAGAAAGACACTACAAGGCAGAATGCTGTGTTGGGCTAACCCCATGGACAGATTTATAGGGGAAATTTATCTGTGTGTGGGAGCATTGACATAACTTGGATTTCTGACTGGACACAGCTAAGTGGGGGTATCTGCGACCTCCACAGAGGTTGGGACTGATGTGGATTTATTCTTCAGGAATAATCCCCTCTGGCTATTATCAGATATAACCAATTTCCAGACTATCCTGTTTGTATAGTAGTTGTGAGGACTGAATTCTTTATCAACCTCTATTGTCTATCTCACAACCTCTGTGTATCTTTAACCTATGAGATATCAATTAGTATATCTTGGTTGGCCAGATGCATTCCACCTGGCTCCCTGATCCCTCCCTTTGAGTTCCCGCCTTTACTTTCCTGGCTTTATTTCTCCTAAAAAAATCTGCTCAAATAACTGTTAAGACATGTATACTTATAATGTACATATTTAACACGTATTGGTCAGCTTTCCTTATAATGTACATATTTAACACGTATTGGTCAGCTTTCCATCGGGGGGAGGGAATGGAGGGAAGGAGGGGAAAAAGTGGAATAAAAGGTTTGGCAATTATCAATGCTGTAAAATTACCCATGCATATAACTTGTAAATAAAAAGCTATTAAAAAATAGCACAGAAGCAAAAAAAAAAAAGATCTGCTCATGAACCAGGAGATCATTATACACTTCAACAACAATACTGTATGAGGATGGATTCTGATGGAAGGGGATTTCTTTGACAAAGAGAAGATCTAATTCAGTTCCAATTGATCAATGATGGACAGAATCAGCTACACCCAGAGAAGGAACACTAGGAAATGAATGTGTACTACTTGCATTTTTGTTTTTCTTCCCAGGTTACTTTTACCTTCTGAATCCAATTCTTCCTGTGCAACAAGAGAACTGTTCGATTCTGCACACATATATTGTATCTAGGATATACTTTAACATGTTTAATATGTATGAAACTGCTTGCTATCTAGGGGAGGGGATGGAGGGAGGGAAGGGAAAAGTTGGAATAGAAGTGAGTGCAAGGGACAATGTTGTAAAAAAAAAAAATTACCCATGCATATGTTCTGTCAATAAAAAGCTATAACAAAAAAAAATACAAAAACAACTTAAGACAAAAAGAAAAGATCTGCTCATGATGAAGATCTTTGCTAAGTTCTTTTCAGTTCTAAGTCCACTATGAGGTTATTCTCTGTCCTTCTTCATAGTGCCTTCTCTTTAATGGCATCTTTCTTCTTACTTTAGCTAACTTCGCTTTGTCTTCAATCAATGGCTTACTCCTACTTCATGGAATATTTTCCTTTCTCCTGGTTAATTGTGAGTCCCCCTGGGGAATTTGTCTTTTTCATATTTGCCATTCCTGGTGCCTATTTTATCTCTTATTTTGTCTGAAGCCTCTTTTCCTAAATAATCCTACCTTTTGCCAAAGAGAATGGCCATTGTGAATTTGTCACATGTTAATTTGAACTAGAATTGCCATCCTGATATCAGGACCTTAAGGTTGAACTGATCCCCATCAATGCCCTTCCCTGCTTGCTTCAGAGAGTAATTTTATCAGTATTTTAAGCTTTCTTTACAATCCCAGTAACTCAGGACCTCATCACCCATCTGACAGGTTTGCTGTGAGATAAAATGAGAGGATATTTGTCAATACTTTGCAAAAACTCACAGCACTAAACTTAGAGAGATCTGTAGAAATCTAGATGGGTGAAGCAGAGGAATCCATTCTTCTTACTTAAGCTCTATTGGTATAGTTAGGGACAAATAATGGATGCAAAGAGGTATTCATAGGCTAATAGAGTGAAAAGATTTATTGTCCTTGTACAAAAGGCAGAAAAAGTTCTCTGATTAAATAAGAAAGAGAGCTTGTCATTAGAGGAATGAAGATTGGTCACAGAGCTCACCAGCTCTGGAAGCAGTTGAATAGTCAGAATTTGAGGCTGGAAACCACCTTTGAGCCTCTAGATTAGAGACTTGAGCAAACCTATCCAAGAAATCTAAGTAGTTATTATTGTAGCCACCCTGCAAATATAGCTGGCTATGGAAATTGTTGTTTGTCCTTGCTTCTCAAAGAAGACTATGACATCAGGAAAATGATGGCATGGTTTGCAAGAAAATTGGATTTCAGTGACATGGAAGGTGTGCAAAGTCACTTGCCTCACTTTTTCCTCCAGAACTATCTGGGTTCAGTATAAGATAGAGATCAGGATGACTGTAAATGGCTCTTGATGCAATGGAAGACCTTGACTGTACAGATAGGCAACTTTGAGGATGGTGGGAAGAGGCAAGGTGTTCCACTTAGAGTGCCCTGATAGATCTACCTTATGGTAAAGATAAGATAGTATGGTAAAGGATACTGCTATTCAGCATCCTGTTATATATAAGTGAGGGAGAGATTTTAGGGGTTACTTTAGGTTTGAACTTGTAAAGGGAATAGAGAAAAAACCTTCTCCATGATGAAACTTTGGATAAAGCATGAGATTGGTAAGGAGATTTAAGGAGACACTCTGGGGACAGTAAAATCTGTGCCACTACATGCAGTATTGGGGGCCTTTCAAGCTCATCCAAATTCAAAGCATCCTCTAAATACCCACCCTACTTGAACATAAGAACCTACTAGACACCTGAAAACTGGGTTGCAATGGGCCCATCAGGGGATCTCAATCTCCACAGGGGATTTCTGGAGTCAGAATACTAAGGGAAGAGGTATTCCTGTATGGGAATAATCTTTATGCCAGTAATTGTGGGAAGGATCAAATGGAATCCCTTAGAGTGGCCAGAATCATGCCATGATATTAACAGCAAAGGATAGCAGTTTTTGAGAGGCAAGAAAGTCATTTCCTCCCTCCCTGGTGGTGGAGAAAAAAGGCTGGAGTACTTGGCTAAGCCAGATTCCCTTGCAATAACTTTATATGTCCTATGAGGAAGGCAGATGGCCTCTGGCAGCTTCACTGCATGACAGGGAGCTGAATAAAGTTGTCCTGCCAATTGTTAAAGCCATTTTTGACCTTGTCAATGTGATGAGTAGGTAGTTCAAGCCTCAGGTAAGATATATGGTCTCATTGATCTCTACTTTTTTTTCTTTATTACTCTGGCCAAAAATAATCGAGAATTCTTTTTACTGAAAAGGTATCTACCTATCCCATCCTTCCCCAGAACTACCTGAACTCTCTTATTATCATACCTGGCCATCAGAAACCTAAAAGAGGCCTACTTCTTGGAGCTCAGTGTTTCTATAACTACATTGATGATGTAATATTTACTGGACCAGTTGACACCATAGTCACTGAGACTCTAGATTGGAGAGTAGTAGCTTATATGAGAGACATAGGGTAGAAGATAAACCAGAAGGAAGGAAATCCAATGTCCAACCTATTCAGTCAGATTTTGGGGAATCCATTACATGGAGAGGAGAGAGAGGATGTCAGATACAGTCTAAAATAAGTTACTGATGCTCAACAAGGTAGTGTGCCTTGATGGTGGGCAATATGGCAGAAAAGGCCTCAGGAGAGTGTGTAGAGACAAAGGCTCCAGCAGAGCATCCTGAATCCTGATCAGTAGTACATCCAGTGGGTAGGAATATCATGGGCACTGGCAGAGGTAGGTTATCTGGAAGTGTTCATGAAATGACTGTGACATAAAGACTTCTAGTCCTAGTGCCTTCAAGCGGCTTGATGAGAAACCAGCTCCTAAGGATTGTTCTTTTGGAGCTGTCTGCTTTGAGGGCTTGTGTAACTGGAGCTTCTTTGCAGTCTTCTTGTAAAGTCATTGCTCTTAGGGAACAATCCTCTCAGTGGGCTGAGCTAAAAGCTCCATGGCTATTTGTGTGACAGCCTTGAGAGAAAGAGTGAACAAAACCTTCATCTACATGGTAGAGGTAACCAGAGATCTAGGGCCTGAAGGCAACAGAACTGAACAATTAAAGTTTCTCATCTTTGGGTCAGAATCAGTGGAAGTGCTTTCCTTGCCTCCTTGTATGTACATTGTTTTATGTAGCATATCAACATCCATCAGAGAGATCATATATCCTCTGCTGAACTAAACATCCAAGTGGTATCCTTACGAAAATGGTAGAATCCAAATGTTAAGGGTAAAAATTACCTTAAGACATCATCCAAAAACCATCACCCATATTTTATCTCTGGAAAAACTGAGATCCAGAGAAGTTAAGTGATTTGAGGAGTATGGTATCTGGTTTGGAAATGTAAAAGAATTAACTGGTGAGAAAAATGGGGTGTAAGGGAACTATGGCTATCCCTGAGCATTGTGTACTCAGTGGCTCAGCCCCACTAGGCCAGTGATTAGCTTGCAGGTATGTGCCTTAGCCAGGAGCTAATCATAAGTCACTGAATTGATAAACAAACCAGGCCAAATCTACCAGGAATAGTTCAGCCACAAACCAGAATTTGGGAATCAGTAGATGCAATAGCTTCGTCAAAATCTAAAATTGGCAAATTCACAGGCAGAGAAAAAGCCATTCCAGAGGCTAAGCAGAAAAGCATGATTAGAGTTCTCAAGTGACCCTTTGAGAACTTGGGGATCAAAACCAGAGGAAGATCAGGATAGTATGTGAGTGTAGGAAAATGACAGTGTGCTTAAGGATCAGCTTCAAGAGGCAGCACAATATGGCAGTCAGCTTGGCCATTACATTCCAATGATGATAATGTCATTTTAGACTTGGACAATTGAATGTAGATTCTCAAAAATGGAGAAAGAAACATTATCAGATATTGTCAGTTCTTGGAGACTGAAGCCAGTTTCTATCATTACCTCATAGCTGTAGTAATCTGACTGGGTCTCTCAGGTTCCTTGGCCCTTAAACATTTTCATCCATGAATGAATATAATCTGATGATGCTATAGTCAAAAAACAATGTCTTCCACTCCCAGGCAAGACAATGTTCCCTGTGACCAGGCTTGGGGGAGATAGACAAAATTCACACATATAGGAAAGAAAGACATTCTTACACTAAGATTGGTAAAAAAGCAAACACCCAGTTGTATAGCACTGAGTGTAAATGTCAATTTGTCAAATGAATAATGCTTGCAATACTTTCTGACATGAAAGTTATCTTAGTGGACTATAGACATTCTGAACAAAAAAGCGAAATAGATGAGGAGTTATGGGAATAGATTTCAGCAAAAAGCTATAATATAGTAGTGATCAGATAGGTCAGCTTTTTAAGAGTTAGCTAGGTAATATAGTATACAGAATGCTGGATCTAGAGTCAAGAAGAGCTGAGGTCAAATTCAGTCTCAGATATTTAGTGATATTTCATGTCATAGTTTCTTCAATTATAAAAGGGAGGTAATTATGGCATCTATCTTGTAGAGTTATTGTAAAGATCAAATGAGGTAAGATTTATAAAAAAAATGCTTAGCACAATGCTTGGCATTTAAGTAGATATTATATAAATGCTCATTTCCTTTTGTCATTAGGGACAATCAATTTTCCCTCAGTTGATGCTTAATTCCCTTTCTGAGTCTTGTGAAAGAAGAGCTAGATTTCAAATTCAGAAAAACAAACTGGCATTGAAGCATAATATAGTAATGACTGGGGACTTCAATTATTCAGGCTAGAGCCCTCTCTTAATCAAAAGCAGAGCAGCTAATAACTTCACACCTTAAAAATAATTTCATCCTTTAAAATGTTGAGAACCAACAACTGGAAATTCTATTCTGGTTCAGACTTTTACTAATGGGAGTTGGTAGTGAGGATAGAAATAATGGAAATTTTGTGAGGAAACGACTATTCTTTAGAGTATGCAGTAGAAGAGAGTAGAGTTGGCTTTGGTCTGACAAACAGGCTGGATTTTTGAAGAGAGGATTTAAAAAAAAAACTCAGAAGAAGGATAAAAAGCACCTCATGGACTAAAAGCCTACAGGGTAAGTTAGCCCAGGAGAGATGGGAAACTTTTAAAAGTTAAAGTCTGAAAATACTCAGGGAAACACTTTCAATGAGAAAGACAGACAGGAATTTTTTTGAAGAGACCAATATTTATGCACAGGGAACTCAGCTTCCAACTTAGACTTTTAAAAAAGAAATAACCCAAGATCGAAAGAGTAGCATAAGACGATAAGAATAATGTCAGAATGTCAAAACTTAGGATAAGCTGAAACTGTCAAGAAAATCTAAGAATAGCGTTGTGGTTGTTCCTACACTGAGGAAAAGAAGAGGCTCAAAAAAAAAAAAAAAGATGTGGACAACTGCTTGGGGGTGAATGGGATGATGGAAACCAGTAACAGAAAGAAGGCAAAGCTCTTCAAATTGTTATTTGGTCTCTCTATCAAGAAAAATTGCTTTTAGATGAATGGAACAAAAATGGCTAATGGAGAGTTGGTAGTCTAGATAAGGAAGGAGATAATAAGAGGGTACCTGTGTGCCTTTAATGAACTCCAATTTCCTTGCATGTGTGTGTGCTGCATCCTCAGGTACTGAAAGGATTGACTGTGTGATTATTGCATGCCTTCAGGTGAAGTTTGAAAGATTAGGAAGAATGAGAGGCTGGAGAAAGGCAGATGTCCCCATAGTGCAAAAAAAGAAAAATGTGTGTGGAAAATGGAATTTGCAAATGATAGGTCAATGAGCTTTGCTTTAATTCCTGGAGATAATCCAGGATGGATGATTAAAGGACCAACCAGTGAACATTTAGAAAAGAAAGCCATAATCACAAAAAGTCAGAGTAACCTTATTTCCCTTTTATGGTGAGGGTTACTCAACTGATAGGGCAGTGAGATGGCACATCAGAATGCTGGACTTGGAATCAGGAAAACTCATCATTCTGGATTGAAATTCAGCCTTAGACACTTATTAGCTGTGTGATTTTGGGCAAGTCACTTAATCCTGTTTGCCTTAGTCTCCTTACTTGTAAAATGAGCTGGAGAAAGAAATAGCAAATTCTTTGCTAAGAAAATCTCGAATGGGAAGACAAAGAGTTGTATATGATTGAATACAACTGAACAACAGCTACTACTACTACTGTCACCATCACTACTGCTACTGTCACTGCCATCTTCCTCCTTTTCCTCCTCCTCCTCTTACTACTACTACTACTACTACTACTACTACTACTACTACTACTACTACTACTACTACCACCACCACCACCACCACCACCACAACTAAATTTACAGATCAGAGGATGCTGTAGATGAGAAATTTCAAACATGCAGCCCATGAGAATCATGTTAAAATGGAATTGGAAACTATCTAAGAAAATGAATAAAAATACAATAGAATAGAATAATATTAATATGTAGATTTCTAAATCAATATACCACGAGCAGGGATCCTTATGTATGGTTTTGTGGCCCCCATTTCTATTTGCTGGTTTGATGCCCTTGCCCTTACCCTCCCACCACCACATGCCATCCATATCTATCTATTTTTGATGGCTATTTCACTTTTGTAAAGTCTCCTAATGATCTCCCTCCTCTCCTCTGACACTACCTTTATTCTGGTGCAGATCTATATCACCTCTTGCTTGGATTTACTACAATAGCTTGTTGGTAGGTAGGTTGGTTGATCTTAGTTCTCTTCCCATTCTGATCCATCTTCCATTCAGCTGCCAAAATGATTATCCTGATGACAGGAAAAGATAATGACGGATGTAGGACAACTGGGACCCTGAGTCCCAGTTCACAGGTGGAACTGTGAACGGATCCAACCATTCTGGAGAGCCTTGTGGAACTATGCTCAAAAAAGTTATCCCAACTGAGCATACCCTTTGACCCAGCAATGTTTCTACTGGGATTATATCCCAAAGAGATAGATCTTAAGGGAGGAAAAGGGACCCACATGTGCAAAAATGTTTCTGGCAGCCCTTCTGGTAGTGGCAAGACACTGGAAACCGAGTGGTTGCCCATCAATTGGAGAATGGCTGAATAATTTATGGGATATGAAGGTTACAGAATATTATTGTTGTGTACCAAGCGACCAGCAGGATGATTCCAGAGAAGCCTGGAAAGACTTACATGAACTGATGCTAAATGAAGTGAGCAGCACCAGGAGATCAGTATACAAGGAAACAACAAGACTATATAGGAAGGTTTGTTCTGACCCGACTGTGGCTCTCTTCAACAATGACATGATTCAAAGCAGTTCTAGTTGTTCAGTGATGAAGAAAGCCATCTCCACCCCAAGAGAGGACTGTGGCAAATGAGTGTGGACCACAACACAGCATTTTTACTCTTTTTGTTGTTGTGTCCTTGTATTTTATTTTGCTTTTCTCTCTTTTTTTTTTTAAAAAAACTGGTTTGATTTGATTTTTCTTGTGCAGCACAATAATTGTATAAAAATGAATGTATATATTGGATTTAACATATATTTCTATCATGTTTAACATATATTGGATACTTGCCATCTAGGGAAAGGTATGGGGGAAAAGAAGAAAATTGGAACACAAGGTTTTGCAAGGGCTAATGTTGAAGAATTGTCCATGCATATGTTTTGAAAAATAAAAAGCTTTAATAAAGAACAAAAAAAGGCTAAAAAGATTTTAAAAAATAAATAAATAAACTGTCTGCCTATTGCCTCAACTGGAAAATGGAGCTATCTCCTACAGTTGTTTTGAGAATAAAAAGAAATATCTATAAAATGTTTTCTACATCTGAAAGCGCTATATTAATGCTAGTTATGACATGACGAAAATGACTTTTGATGATCTATTCAATGGTAACAAACTCATGTGATGAAAAATAGAATTTCTGAATGATTAATAATCAACTTATTAAATAAGCTAAGTAATAGTACTCTCCCTACCCTCACTACAAGCTACGGTGGCTTCCTGTCTCCAGGATCAAATACAAAATCCTCTGCTTGGCATTCCAAGTCCTTCCTAACTTAGACCTTCCTACCTTTCTAGTCTTCTTACACTTTATTCAATTGATTCAGTGATATTTCTACCTGTTTCATCTCTTGGCACTGTGCATTTTCTTTGGCTGTCCCCCCACGCCTGGAATGCTCTCTCTCATCATCTCTGCCTCCTAGCTTCCTGATTTTCTTAAGCTTCAGTTGAAGAACCAGGAGAATATAATAATGTTATATGAGGATCAACTATAGATGACTTAGCTTTTCTCTGCAATACAATGATCCAAAACAATTCCAGAAAATTCTTAATGATAAATGCTATCCACTTCCAGGAAAAGAACTGATGGACTCTAATGTAGATCATAACACACTTTTTCACTTTATATGTGTATGGTTTTTTTTTTGTTTTGGTCTATCTTCTTTCACAACATGAAAATGGAAATAGATTTTGTATGTATGTATAATATCAAATTTTTTACTATATCAGGGATGGAAAGAATTTGAAAGTCAATTTTTTAAAAAAAGTAAATATTAAGAGTTCTCTTTACATGTAATTATAGAAATAAAATAGTATTTTTAAAAAGTTATTTTTTAAAAAACTTTGCCTTTTCTAACACTTCTTAATTCTAGTGCTTTCCCTCTGTTATTTCCTATTTAATTTGTTTATAGATTGTTTGTATTTGTTTGTTATCTCTCCTAGTAGATAGCAAGTTCCTCAAAAGCAGGAGCTATCTTTCAATTCTTTTTTGTACACCCAACACTTAGCACAGTGCCTAGCACATAGTAGATGCTTAATAAATATTTATTGAGTGATTAATATCAATGATGTATAATAGTTTGCCTATATCTTAGCAAAGCACTTGACAAAGTATATCATGGAAATTTTGATGGAAAGATGGAGAAATGTAGCCTGGAGAATTTTACAACATGGATTTGAAACTGGTTAAATGGCTGGATGCATTAATGTTTTCCTATCCACTTGGAAGATCTCCAGTGGAGTGTCCCACAGATCTCTTTTTGGTCCCCTGAAATTGATTAAAAAAAACAACTTGGGTAAAGTAATATAGCTTATATACTTATCAAATTTGAAAATAACAGAAATTTAGGAAAATATACTGAATGACAATGAAAATTGTTTTCACAGATCAGAACATTAGGTTAAAATCTAATAAGATGAAATTTAACAGGCATGAATGTGATATTTTTGTTGTTATTTCTTTCAGTCATATCCAATTCTCTGTGACCTCATTTGGGATTGTCTTGGAAAAGATGCTAGAGTTTTTCACCATTCCCTTCTCCAGTTCATATTATAGATGAAGTGCTAAGGACAAACAGGACTGATTAAATGTCTTGCCCAAAGTCACACAGCTATTATATGCCTGATGTTGAATTTAAATGGGGTCCTCCTGATGGGCCAGTGCTCTACCCAGCACCCCACCTCTATTTGTGCAACATTTTATACTTCAGCTAAAAAAATTGTATTTTACAAGTTCAAGATGAGGGATATCTTAAGTAGTACATCTGAAAAAGATCTGGGGGTTTTAGTGATCCACAGCTCAATATGAATCAACAGTATAATAGGGACCTTTGAGCTGGGAATCATCCAGAAGAAACATCTGGGATGATGAAGTGTCTTGAGTTCATGCCCTTAGGATCAGTTGAAAGAACTGGCGATGATTAACCTGGGGAAGGAAAGGGAAAGATGTACCTGTGTCCAAGTATTTGAAAGCTTGTCGCAAAGAGAGTTAAGATTGGTTTTGCTTGGTTCCAGAAAGCAAAAACAAGAGCAACATTGTAATATGTGAAAATTGTTGGGGAAAATTTAGGTTTAAGGTTAGGAAAAAAGGACATACCATCCATTCTTTTCTCCAAAGATTAGTGGTCTCCATAAAGAGAATGGTTTGTCTCAGGACATAATGAATTCTACCTCATTAGAGTGAAGGGGAAGAGAATAAGCAATTTTTAAGTACCTACTATGTGCCAGGCACTACACTAAGCATCTTACAAATATGACCTCAGTTGTTCGTCAAATCAAGTCTGGGAGATAGCTTTATTATTGTCCCCATTTTATAGATGAGAGAACTGAGACATTAGAAGGTTGGTAGCTCACCCAAGCATTAAGAGTCTGAGTCAGGATTTGAACTCAGAAAAATGAGTCTTCTTGACTCCAAGCCCAGTACTATATTCACTGTGGGTCACCCAGATGCCCACTATTTACTACAACATCATTATTGTATTAATGGTCCCTGATGTCCCTTCTGCCTTTAAAATTCTGTGATTTGTGGTTCTATGGGCAGACATCTTTATCAGCAACAGATCACCTGTTTCCTCGTCCACTGGCTTTCATCCATTTCATTCATTTAACAGTTCATTTTTTCATTACCTGGGGTCAAAGCTAAGAGATTGCTGCTGCTTTACTTAAATCCCCAATCCAGAAAGACCTGGAGTCAGGAAAACCTGAGTTCAAATCTGGTCTCAGACACTTAGTAGCTGTGTATCCCTGAGTAAGTCACTTAGTCCTGTTTGTCTCAGTTTCCTCAATTGTAAATTGGCAATTGGTTGAATGGGAAAAAAAAACTAGTAAATGAAAATAGCCCATGTTGGACTGCCTTTAGGCAGTCCTGTGGTGACCTCCCCCATCTCTTCCTCTTTCCCCCTTTTTCTAATAGCTCTGCCTGGAGTCCATGTTCTTTCCCTGTAACTTTTGTTTCTTTTCCTCCGGGCAAGAGTATTGATCTTGACCCTTAGTTAGGTTAGGGTAATATTTTGTTTAGGTAAACACGATGACCCAAGAACTTTGAAATATTTTAGAAAGTAATCTCCCAAAGCCTAAGGCTAAATAAGACCCTTCTCTGACATTTATGAATATATGCATTCTTGTCAGAAAATAAGCAACTCTACAAATTATAGTAAAATGAAAGGATTTGGAGTTGGGGGCTTGGGTTTCAATCTCAGTTCTCCTGAATCCCTAAATCACTCAACCTTGTTGGACCTCAGTTTCTTCATCTACAAAATTGACAGGATGATCTCCCATCTTTTGGTCCTGTGATCCTGGGATTTCTGGGAAGGAAACTAAAGAACTTGGAGGAGGGACTCTACTAAGGATTGAAGGTAGATGATGCAGGAGAGAAAAGTAGATTTAGGAAGTAAAAAAAAAAGTAATTCCAGAGAAAATATGGTTTGGATATGTGGTTGTTGTTGTTCAGTAGTGTCCAACTTTTTGTGACCCCATCTTTGAATTTTCTTGGCAGAGATACTGGAGTGATTTGTCATTTCCTTCTTCAGCTCATTTTACAATTGAGGAAACAGGGTTAAGTGACTTACCTAAGGTCACATAGCTACTACATGTCTGAGGCCAGATTTGAACTCAGGTTTTCCTGACTCCAGGTCTGGCACATTCTCCATTTCACTGCCTTAAATTTTTGGATTGGGAGTTTAACTACAGCAGTAGCAATCTCTTCGCTTTGGACAGGGAGTAAAGAAGAAATGATATGTTCAAGGTAGTTATAAATTAAAGAGGGTTGGTGAGTGGGATGGAGAATAGGGAGAAAACTATTTACAGAAGAAAAACCTTGTAATTAGCAAGAGACAATATTCAGGAAGAGGGGCAATGATACTGCTCATGACCTTAGATGTTTTTATATAAATGCACAGAATTTGGATAATAAAGTGAACTAGAAATTTCAATGCAAGGAAGTAAATTCTATTTCATAATTCCACTTTAATCTATTGGGCTGTGACTTTTGCCTGGATCATGTCTATGAAAAGAAGAATAACATCTAAAAGAAAAGACTAAACCAACTTAGTGGTGGGAAAGGGGTCCTTTCCCAGAGCATCACCAAACATGGTAGGGCTGGGAGGAGGCCTGGGGCACACTTAGTTACGTGCCTGGGGCAAGGTAAGAGTTGAGCCTTCATTCTGTTGGGAGGACAGCGTTTCAAGGAGGAATATCAGTCCTTTAGGTACTGATTTTCCTGGCTTAAAACCTCCACTCTGGCCCTTAGCATCCAGCTTTCATCTTAGTCCCTTGGACATCAGCATTTCTAAGAAACTCTGGTTTCTTCTTTGCCAACCTGCTCATGCTTTCTTGGGAATCCAGACTCAGAACTTATCCAACTTTTCCCATCAAAGGAAATGGAGATGGGAGAAGGGAAAATCATGCACAGTGATTAGAGTAATTACCAAAATGCCATATTCCTGACCATACAGACTGAATTGTCAGGGCCCTGTGTTTTTCAAGTAAAAAACCAACCAAATGAAATAAATATATAATGGCTCTGGTAACCACTGTAAACATTTTGGGTCCAATTCTTGGCACAGAAATATCAGGCCACCCCCAGGAAATGGGATCAAATTTCCATTTTAATCTGGACCCAGGAAGCCAAGCTTTATGTGGATCCATGTGATCTGGATCCTCATTGCATAATAGTTGATCTGAATATAATCCACTCCCCATCTCTTTGGTTGGATAGCTTTCCCTCCATAATTTAGTCATTGTAGGTCTGCCAGAAACATTCCATGGAATAGGTGAGGACCCCATTCAATAATAACAACCAGACCTACCTTGACCTAGAACTTCTTTTCCTGTAACATAATGTTGGTTGTTCAGTTGTTTCAATTGTGACTGACCGTTATACTATTTGGTGTTTCCTTTGTTAAAAATACTGGAGTACTTTGCATTTTCTTTCTCTAGTTCATTTTATAGATCAGGAAACTGAGGCAAACATGGTTAAGTGACTTTCCCATAGTCACACAGCTAGTAACTGTTTGAAGCTAGGTTTGAAATCAGATTTTCCTGATTTCAGACCTGTTGCTCTATCTACTATATTAGTTAGCCATCCATATTATAATTATCAGGATGTATGGGAAAACAGACCTGAGAAGGCAGAGAGTGGAGCCAGAATAAATCATTTCTGGATGATGAGGTCCTGAATGGTGTTTTAGACCAAGAGAAACTAAAGAACTAATCCCTGAGGCAAGCAGGCAGAAGACATTGGTAGAAATCAATTTTAACTCCATAGTCCCACCCTTTGGGGAGGTGGTCCAGTCTGAAATCCAAGACCCATCCTTTGAAGAGCTCTTGAGCAATTTCATCTTGCCATGCCCTATCAGAAATCTCAATCATGTCTCTGAAGTTAAATTTTCCCTATAAAATCTACTTATGGGTCATCCCATAGCTGCTGCCTTCCTTTGGATCAGCCTGCCATGGCACTCTGCTTTGTGGTGTTTTTCTCCTTCCTCTTCCCTTTCCCCTTCCCCCATGCCATGTGGTAGCTCTCCTAACTCCACTATGCTTTCCAACCCCACTTCTCCTATTTATAGCTAACTAACTCCCTGGGCGTTCTATGTGACTTTCAGGAAATCCTTTCTATGCTCTCCCAACTATTTCATATTTACCATCCCTTCATTTTGTCTATAATCTCTTCCCAAAATAAATCTACCTTTTGCCAAAGAAGAGAAATTCTTCACGTGACCGAAGCCCAACTTTTGGTGCTTACCATTATCTGGTATCTACATGAATTACAACATTTGGGGCCAAATCCTGCATTATAGATCACATCATGGGCACTAGGGAGACAAAGGAAAAAACTAAAGTCCCTGCCCTAAAGAAATTAATATTCTTCTGGAGGAGAATCAACATAAACACAGATAAGTAAATACAAAAAATTTCTAGGGAGAGACATCTGATAACTGAGGGAACTCATATAGGAGATGCGGCAGCTAAAGTAGCACCATGGATAGAGGATTAGGCCTGAAGTCAGGAAGATGTGAATTTACATCCAGTCTCAGACACTTAATAGCTTAACTTCTTTCTGTTTCTATTTTCTCAATAATAAAATGGGGCTAGATAGCACCTCTCTCCCAGGATTGTTGTGAGGAACAAATGAGAAGATGTTAGTAAATTACTTAGCACAGTGCCTGACACATAATAGATGCTCAATAAATGCTTATTTTCTTGGGAAATATAAATGCTGACATTGAGTCAAGCCTTGAAAGAATTTAGGAATTCTTAGAGGTTTAGGTGAAGAAAGAGTGAGGCAGTTTTGCAGAGGCACATTTTCTAAATGTTCACAAGCAATCCCTTGAAGAATTTTGCCAGACACTAAAATTAAGGTCACTGACTTGGAGTGTGAGAGATCTGCATTTCTACCATTTTTGAGAAGGGTCTTGATTTGCTCTTTTTCCATGTCTGAAGAATCTCTCCCATTCTCCCCAGGATTTCACAGATCACCAATAATTAGCCATTAAGACTGTTCAAATCTTACCTTCTGCAGGCAGTCTTTCCTAATTTCTCTGCTGCCAGTGTCTTCCCTTCTGAAATTACCTCCCATCTACTCTGTATCTATTTTGCATATATCTAGTTATTTATATGCTGTCTTCCCCATTAAAATATAATTTCCATGAGACTAAAGGTTGGGGTTTTTGGGGGCTTTTTTTGTATTCTCAGCTTAGCAAAATGCCTGGCATACTTGTTGCTGTTCAGTTATTTCTTATTCTTTATAACTCCTATTTGGATTTTTTTTTGACAAAAATGCCAAAATGTTTTGCCATTTCATTTTTCAGCTAATTTTACACATGAGGAAACTGAGGGAAACAGGTTTACATGACTTGCCCAGGGTCACATAGCTAGTTAATATCTGAAATCAGATTTGAACTCAGGAAATTGGATCTTTCTGACTCTAGGTCTGATGCTCTCTACTACGGTGCAGCACTTAATAAATGGATATTTATTGTTAATTAACTAACATCTGAAAATTCTTTCAATATAATGGAATAAGGTTCACCTTGCTTTGACAGCCTGCAGGCAGGGGTATTATGGAGTTCAAGTGAAATAATGAATGTAAAGCATTTTGTAAACCTTAAAACTGCTAAATAAATATGTCTGTTGTTGTTAATCTCCGCTCTGATGGTGACTTTATTCCTCAAGCCTTCTATTCTATTTTTGCTGAGCTCACACAATATTTATAGAGCAATATAGAGGTGTGCTGGAAAATGTTTAGCAACTGGGCTCTCAAGGGGGAAAAAACCCACACTTTTAAATTTAATCTGCATCATTAACCCTTTTCTTAAGTCTATAAACAGTCAACAAATCAATAAATCAAGCTCTGGTTTGTAGGATTACCCTTTTTTGAGGCATAAATGCTCATAATGAAAACGTAATAATCAACTGCCTGGATAGGACAGGTTCTAGTAGACCTGAAGACATTGAAGGCAGCTGGATGCTCTCCTACATCTCTCTTATACCAGGTGTCAATTTCCTATTAATCACTTTTGTTCACATTCCTTGGAGCAGAAAACCAAAATTAAGTTGAGTATTTGCATGTTTTCTCTTTTATCTGTTACCTTCCTGCCTCTCTAAGTTGAGCTCCTTCTTTGATTTTCTTCCTGCCTCTAACATTATATAAAGAACCCCTTTGTCACCCTCAATACCCCTCACTAGCCTCCATTTGTATGGGGCTTTGACTATTTTTGACATTTATCATATAGAAGTCTGCTTCTCCTTTGTATTCATCCCTAGTCACCTTCCCTTACTTCTGTTTTCTGCACATGTCTTATTTTAGTTTCTAAATTGGTCGGTCCATGCATTCCCTGCACATTCACAAGTCTCTTTAGACACCTCCTTTTTTCCCCCTCATCAGAACAATTTGTGTTCGTATCATTAGAATTTTGTTCATGAAAGCACTGCATCCCTCTTGGGATGACTTTTATGGAGATTCTAGGCCATGAGATCTTCCCTATATTTTTTCTGAATTCTTTGAAAACTGCTCTTCACAAATCTAGAGTCAATCTAACAATGTCTGTTGTCTCTCTCCTTATCTTTTAAGGGCTTAAACTAGATAACCTAAGTGATTCCTTCTGAGTTCCAAATCTATACTCCTACAGAGTTATCTTAAGTGAAGGGCCACAGCATTCAGTCTTTATCCCAGTTACACATTTTTAGAAATTTTTGGAATGAAGGCATAGATGTCATTTCTCAAAATCTGCAATTGACATAAAACAAAGATGGATAATTGATATACTAGCTGATAGAATTGGGATCAATAAGGATCTCAACAAGCTAGAATGATGCAATGAATTCAGCAATATGAAATTTATTAAGGATAAATTTGAAAATCCTACAAAAATACCCTTAAACTTCAACTGCACAAGTACAAGATTAAGGAGACATTGTTAGACATTATTTTATTGGAAAAGATAGAGGTAGTATAGTGCGAGTTCATTAAAAATCAATAGTATCCAGTCCTGAAGTCAGGAGGACCTCAGTTCAAATATGACCTCAGACACTTAACACTTCCTAGCTGTGTGACCCTAGGCAAATCAATCCCAATTGCCTCAGGAAAAAAAATAGTATGACATATTTAGTTTGGTACACTCCTATTTTTGTCTCTTAATTGGTCTTCTATGTATCTCTTGAATATTCACAAGTCTCTTAAAGAAGTCCCTCTTTTCTTCCCCCATGGAACACATTGTATTTCTATCATGATAATTCTATTCATGAGAACATTCAATTCTCTTTATTAATTATGAATTAATAGCAGAATGGTGTGAAGAATGATATTTCTTCTATGATATTGCCCTTTGATTAGACAGTACCTTGAATACTAGGTTTGGTTGTAGGAGCTACATTTTAGGAAAGGCATTTAGGTTTTTTTTTTATATAGCTTTTTATTTACAAGATATATGCATGGGTAATTTTTCAGCATTGACAATTGCCAAACCTTTTGTTCCAATTTTCTCCTCCTTTCCCCCAGCCCTTCCCCTAGATGGCAGGTTAACCAATACATGTTAAATATGTTAAAGTATAAGTTAAGTACAATATATGTATACATGTCCTTACAGTTATTTTGCTGTACAAAAAGAATTGGACTATGCAATAGTGTACAATTAGCCTGTAAAGGAAATAAAAAATTCAGGCGGACAAAAATAGAGGGATTGGGAATTCTATGTAGTGATTCTTAGTCATCTCCCAGAGTTCTTTCCCTGGGCATAGCTGGTTCAGTTCACTACTGCTCTATTGGAATTGATTTGGTTCATCTCATTGCTGAGGATGGCCAGGTCCATCAGAATTGATCATCATATAGTATTGTTGTTGAAGTATATAATGATCTCTTGGTCCTGCTCATTTCACTCAGCATCAGTTCGTGTAAGTCTTTCCAGGCCTTTCTGAAATCATCCTGTTGGTCATTTCTTACACAACAATAATTTTCTATAACATTCATATACCACAATTTATTCAGTCATTCTCCAATCGACAGGCATCCACTCAGTTTCCAGTTTCTGGCCACTACAAAGAGGGCTGCCACAAACATTCTGGCACATACAGGTCCCTTTCCCTTCTTTAAGATCTCTTTGGGATATAAATCCAGTAGTAACGCTGGATCAAAGGGTATGCACAGTTAGATAACTTTTTGAGCATTCTTCCAAATCACTCTCCAGAATGGCTGGATGTATTCACAATTCCACCAATAATGTATCAGTGTTCCTGTTTTCCCACATCCCCTCCAACATTCTGCATTATCTTTCCCTGTCATTCTAGCTAATCTGATAGGTGTGTAGTGGTATTTCAGAGTTGTCTTAATCTGCATTTCTCTGATTAATAATGACTTGGAGCATCTTTTCATATGGCTAGAAATAGTTTCAATTTCTTCATCTGAGAATTGTCTGTTCATATCCTTTGACCATTTATTAATTGGATAATGGCTTTATTTATTTCTTATAAATTAAAGTCAATTCTCTATATATTTTGGAAATGAAGCCTTTATCCGAACCTTTGACTATAAAAATGTTAGGAAGGGCATTTGTTAAGATAGGTTGTTTTCAAAGGAAGATGACAGAACTGGTGAAGGTTGCTCTATGAGGATTAATCACTTTATCAGAACCTTTGACTATAAAAATGTTAGGAAGGGCATTTGTTAAGATAGGTTGTTTTCAAAGGAAGATGACAGAACTGGTGAAGGTTGCTCTATGAGGATTAATCAAAAGTTCTTGGAATTTTTAATCTGGAGGAGAAAAAAACTTATGAAGGCTTTTTCAAACATTTGAAGTTCTGCCCCCCAACTAGGTGGAGAAGTATATAGAACTCTGGATCTGGAGTCAGGAAGCCCTGAGTTCAAATGTGGCTTCAGACACTGACTGGCCATTTGCACCTGGGCAAATTATAAGGTCCTATGTTCAGATTCTGCCCGTGATAGTGAATTACATTTCCTCCCCAGAAATAGGACCATCAGGAATTTGTTTGGGTTTGGTACTTTACAAACCTTTCTTTTAAATCAGTTTTGAGTTGAGGATAGAATAGGAAAGAGCACAAACTCTAGAGTTGATGACATTCAAAATCCTTTTCTTTTTTCTTCCTCCTACTTAATAGCATTTATTTTTTCCAATGACATGTAAAGATAATTTTCAATATTCATTTTTGTGAGATTTTGAATTCTAAATGTTTGTTCCTTCCTCCCTTCCCTTCCCTTCCCCAAGACAAAAAAAATCCAGTATAGATTATACATTTACAATCATGTTAAACATATTTCCATATTAGTCATGTTATGAAAGAAGAATCAGAAAAAAACCATGAGAAACAAAAAGAAAATTTTAAAAAGTAAAAATAGTATGTTTCAGTCTGCATTTAGTCTCCATAGTTCTTTCTCTGGATAAGGATGATATTCTCTATCACAAATCTCTTGAAATTGTCTTGGATCACTGTATTGCTTCAAAACCCACTTCTGATGCTTACTTGCTGCATGAACTTAAACTATCACTCATAACCTCTGCACCTCAGGTTCCTCTATAGCTGACGTTGGGACTAAATAATATCTCAGGTCCTGAACAGCTCTAAAATGCTGATCCTCTGATGAAGGTCCCTAAACTGCCTGGATTTACCAGGCTCTCCTTCTCTCTCTTCCTCTTCAGTTTGGGTTCCTCTGAACTCACTGTGTATTGGCTATAGTCTCTTGTTTTCACTTCCCTCTGAAAATCCCTGCCTATTCTACTGGAATACAAGATAATGTCACCAGCTTTATGGAACCAGAGGAGGGAAAAGGGAAAGAAATCTTTATTAAAGCACCAACTATGTGCCAGGGATTGTGCTAAGCTTTTTACAAATATCATCTCATTTGATCTTTATAACAATCCTATGAGAGAGCTGCTATCATGATCCCTGATTTATAGGCAAGGAAATTGAGGCAGTTGAAATTAAGAGTTTTGCCCAGGATCACAGAGCTAGTACCTTGAGTTGGATTTGGACTTGGGTCTCCTTGACTCTAGGTCCAGTGACCCCTTCACCACACCACCCATCCATCATAAGACTTAGAACATGACTCAGTCACCTCTTCTTTGGCTCCCACCTCTTCTTTGGCTCCTTAACAAGATGATATTAGGCCATGAGGATGGCACCCATATTTACTGAGAACTTCACAGTTCCTGTTATTATTGTCACCATGTAGGTAAGTTGGAAGGAGAGCCATTTCCTTCATGTTGAGCAAGTTGCTTAGGGCAGACCTTCCCTTGATCCTATTCTTTTGATTGATAAAAGTACATTGGCTTAGGGAATCAAGAGGCTTGCATTCTAAGCTTTGCCGCACTGGGAATTATTATGTAAGGCAAGTTATTTCATCTTTCTAGGTTTCTTCATCTGCAAAATGTATCTGATAAATTGTAAGCTTCCTTCCAGATTTAGCATTGTTGGGTTTCCTTCCCTCTCCAATGAAGATAAGTCTCTTCCTCTCTAGTCTGTACCTTCCAATTTCCCTCTCTTCTATTAGTCAATTCACAGAATTTAGACTCTGTGAATATATTTATGTAATTCCAAATTGAAACTGAAGATACAATTTGTGGAGGAGATGTTACACTAAATAAAGTTGTGCCATAACATAAAAAGGTGTTTTGTTTTAGGATGTGACTTCTTTCTCACTTCTAGTTAAAATATGTGTCCCTACTTGCTTGCCTTGTTTATTTATTCTCCTTCTTTCTAAATTCCAATTAATTAAATAAAAGAGAGACAGAGAGACAGACAGAAGAGAGACAGAGAGGAGACACACAAGAGAGAAAGCTTACATCATTGTGAGTAGGTGTACATTTCATTCAGAAAGATGCTAAACATACCAAAAGTGAGAAATGTTAATGTTTTTCTAATTCAATGAAGCTTGATTTCTTTCTCTGAGCACCAAATATGGAAACTAATTGTAACAAATATTACCAATGAAATAGAGAGAACAGGTCTTCATGTGGCTAGGCCATCGCCTGTTTAGAAGTGTGTATGTCAAGGTAGACTCTGGAAGAGAAGAGTTCTTGAATTCTCTTTCAATTTAAGGGTTGACGATGATAGTGATGAGTTAAAGAAGAAGAAGAAAAGAACAATATATTTTTCTATTCCCTTATAGTGACTCTTAAAATAATTTTCAGTTCTATCTAACTCTTCATGACCCCATTTGGGATTTTCTTGGCAAAGAGGTTAGAGGGGTTTGCCACTTTCTTCTCTAGCTCATTTTACAGATGAGGAAAATCAGGCAAACAGGGTTATGTGACTAGCTTAGGGTCACTCCTAAACTCCTAATAGCTCCTAAGTATTTGAGGTTAAACTCAGAAAGATGTGACTCCAAGCCTGGCACTCTCTCCTCTGTGCACCTAGCTGCCCCTTCTTATAAAAACAATTTATTTAAAAATACATTTCACCTAATTTGATCATTGTAATTAGTCTGTAAAATAGGCAGGATAAAGATTATCATTCCCATTTTATAGGTGAGGAAGTTGAAATGGAGAAGTGTTGTTTATTGTCACAGAGCTCATTAGTTCTAGATTTGGGATTAGATTCCAGGTCTCTTGTTTTTCCAACTAGTGTTCATTTTGTTTTACAAAGAGGATGAAACCCAAAAAAGGTAAAGTGCTCTAATCAATAAAATGTAAAGAAAAAGCTCTCCATTCTACTCTCCTGGAACAGCAGAGATGACTTCAGTGACTGCTGAGATTGAGAATTTCAGCAAAAGACACTGACCCTGCTATAAAATAATATCAACAACAACAACAACTAAACAGATGAATAAATGAATGAGTAAATACATAAGTAGATAGGTAGATAGATCAAAGTTAGCTATAAATTTGTTTTATCTTTCTTCTTTTCCTTCCCCCAGTTATCCCTTAGGATAAATATAAAAAAGAAATAGGAAAAAGAATTAAACAAATCTAACCAACTTATCAATCAATTCTAGCAGTAGATGAACTGTTCTATATTCATAGCCTCCTAGTTCTATAACGAGAGGTCAATATTGTTATCTCTTTTTCAGTGTCAAACATTCTCATTGTAATTATTACACAGCTTTCAGTGTAAGGTTTTTTTCCTTCTTTTAGACTGTTGCAATCTTTATGCAGTTTGTTTTACTGGTTTCCTTATTTCATTTTGTATCAGTTCATGTGAGTCTTCCCTTTTTTTGAGTTGTTTATATTTATCATTTCATAGGACACAGTAGTATTATATTACATATATGTATCATAGTTTATTAACTTATCATTTTAAAAAGAAGCATAGAAATACAGATTTGGGAGGAACCTTAAGCTCAGTGTAATGGAGTCAGATCTGATTAGCTTATGAGAGTTGATAGTTAAAATTTCAATGTGAACTTGAAATTGGAAAATATTACAAATCTGCACTTGAGTTATTGTTATATAGGTTGTCTAGACTTAAGAAAGTGTAGAATCCCACTGATTATGGGTTATCTGCTTCAGACTTGAAAGACTATTCAACTGAAGCTGACTTGGCCCCAGGTCCCAGACTTATAGCCTGAGGCTGACTAGCTATAACCACCTGCTTCCCCCAAAACTCCCCTCTCCAAATACTGAAGCTTTCTGAAAAGAACTCACTTTGTAAAATTGTGTAATATCCCAAAGTCCCTCGCACTTCATCTTTCAAGAATTATACCCTCTCCCTCTGCCCTGATATTCTATGAGACTCTTGCGCCCAATTCCCAATTCGGTTATCCCAACACTTGCTGTTGAATGACACTCTAGTTGCAACTCCCTTTGCCTCAATTAAAATCAATTTTTGTTATATTGGCAATCTTCTCTTTAATTTGGGTTGACACAAGTAATGGAGAAAATGTTAATGATACAGATTAAATATAACAATATGTCCAGATTAAATATAGCAATATGTCACATTATTTTTTTATTTTTATTTAATTTTTTTGTTGTTGACAGCTAGGTTGCTTAGTGGTCAGAGTCGAGTCAGGAGACCTGTGTTCAAATCTATACTCAGACACTTCTTAGCTGTGGGACTCTGTTCCCACTTAATCCTGTTTACTTTAATACACTGGAAAAGGAAATGGCAAACCACTCTAGTCTCATTGCCAAGAAGAATGCCATGGAGAGTATTGCTGTGATATAGGATAATGAAGGGTCTTGCAGCAGCAGCAGCTGTAGCTCCACCACCACCATTTTTTGGAGAGCAAGTTGTTAAACATTTCCCACAACTGCTTAGAGATGATCAAATCCAACCTATACTGCTAAAGAAATCTACTCTGTAACATCTCTGAAAAGTGGATCATTTAGCTTTGTCCTGAAGACTTCTATAGAAAAGAAATTTCCTACTGCTTTAGGATGTTTATTCTACTTTTGGACAGCTCTACTTAGAACAGCTCTATCTCTTTGTAGCTTGCAAACATTCCTTTTAATTCTTTTTGGGACCAAGCAGAATAAGAACTCTTTGAATACTTATCAACTCTCTTGTTCCACTCTTCACTTCCTTCCTGCACCCCATCCCCAGCTTTCTCATTTCTAGACTAACAGATCCTTGGAGAGATCTTTGTAATCACATGATATCCATCCAGTTCTCCTACCATCTTGGGTTGTCTGCTGCAGGAGTTTCTTCTTCTGTTCACCTTCTTTTCTAAAATATGGCACAACCTAGTTTAGTACTCCAGATGTGATCAGATCAAGACAGCGCACAGTGGAGCTTATTGCCTCCCTTGTTCTGCAATGTAAACTGGGATAACCCTAGGCTTTTTGGCTACCATTCCTTACTGTTGGCACAAATTGAGTTGGTAGACGATTAATCAATTAACAAGTATTTATTAAGCATTGACCATGTGTGAGGTATTATATAATCTTTTCAGTTGTGTCTGGCTCTTACTGACACCATTTGGGGTTTTCTTAGCAAAGATACTGCAGTAATTTGACATTTCCTTCTCTAATTCATTTTACAAATAAGGCAGCAAGCAAACAGGGTTAAATGACTTGCCTAAAGTCATACAGCTAGGATCTAAGACCAAATTCAAAGGAGATGAGTCTGATTCCAAATCCCAGTGCTCTATCCACTGTACCACCTAAATAATAAGGGTGAGTGAAAACCTATCACTTTCTTATTTCAGGTGAAACATTTTTCATAACTTTTTCACATTATCTATTAGAACATTTTAGTTTTCTGTCTTAGTTACTGATAGTTTAATTAGTGACCAGATTTTTTTTTTTGTTTTTGTTTTCCCTGTTTCGTTTTTCTCGGCAGCTATTTAAGAACTTGTCTTTCTTTGGTGCAGGTGAAGCAAGTTTCCTTTTCCCTTAGAAAAGGATTTCTTAAAGTTGTTCCACTGAGATATTTTTATGTGCCCCCGGGGAATATAAGTATATAAAAAGGTATACAAATCAAACATTTACTGATAATATATCATAATTTTGCAATCTCCACATTTAGTTATGAGACTCCATATGGCATTGAGACCCACAGTTTAAGAAGCTTTGCCTTGGAAGACTAAGTCTATCTAGTATACATACATTATACTTTCCTTCTCTCCTCCTCCAAATTTTGTACCTTATCACCCATTCCCTCTTCCTTTCCTGTCATAGCTGTAGATGATAGCTAAGAGATAGATAGAGTATTCATTAAACATTTATTACATCCCAGGCACTGTGCTAAGCCTTCAGAATGCAGATATAAGCCCTCCAAAAAATAAAATAACAAAACAAAAACCTTCTGGCAATAAAGATATAAGCAAAACCAAATAGAAAACCCCAAATCCTGGCAATACAGACATAATAGTAATGATAATAATTTTTAAATGATAGTTTTACCCTCAAGTAACTTATATTATGATGAAGAGAAAACCACATATAGAGTGCAGATGGAAGAAACTATAATCCAACTCTTCATAGTATTCACAACTCTTTGGGAGTGGTTCTACAAGAATTGTTATTATTATTATTATTACTTATTTTATTTTGAACTTAAAAATAAAACAAGCATTTTTATAACAGAATAGGAAAAAAGGATTGCACACGAAACTACAAATCTATTATATGCAATATGCTTATTCATTTTCTATATAATATAGTTATCATATAACTTTCTTCCCCCTGCCCTTTTTTTTTTCTTCCTTCTCGTCTTCTTACTCCCACATATTATTACTGTTTTACAGAAGGGGAAATAGAGCTGAAAGATCTCTTAGCAGTTATTGAGTTTAACCTCTTCATCATACATATGAAGAAACTAAGACCCATATAAATTAATTGCTGAAGCCAGTAAGTGGCAAAGCTAGTCTTTGACTCTAGATGTAATGCTCATCTTACTGTGCCATGATGGCCACAAATATACAGCTAACAAGTATTGGAATTAGGACTGAAACTCAGGTTGTTGAACTCTGAATCAACCATACCAAGCTGCCCCCATGGAACAAAACAGCTATAAAACTCCTTAAAGAGATGAAATGAGGGCAATATATTGTTCACCTTGAATGTCTCTTTCAAAAAGCTCCAGAGGACACATTAATGTAGTCTGAGTTGTGGAAAGGAGGAAATCCTTCCTTTACAGCCCTCCTGGATTTTTAACAAAAATTCATGGCTGCTTCTTCTGTTATGGCAGGGGCTACTGCAGCTCTCTTGTCTCAGGAGGAATCTGGGGACAATTGCTCAGTTTGTACTTTCTAACTACCTGTGTTTCAAAACTTCGTGGCGATAACATCCTACCCACTAAGTGTGTCTTAAGCAGGTTCTTAGAAACTCATTTAAGTAGCCATGTTTAAAATGCAGAGGACCTTGGTTAATGGTGAGTGACCTTCAATTATTCCTTGAATTATCTATCCATTTGAGGTTTCTCTAGTCTATATCCCTTCCTAGTATATTAATCTTCAAGAATATGACTTGTACTATAACGAGTGCAATAAATTGACAATAGACTTAATGGAAAAGAATTGTTTTTAACAGACAATGTGGCTTCAATTGACACATGTACAAAATGGAAAAAATTTAGATCATATAGAAAGGAGACTTGCATTCAAATCCTGTTTCTAGGTTGATCTTATGTTGATCTTAAGTGGTTAGTTAACTTCTTTGAATCTTCATTTGCTTTTTTTTTTTTTTTTTTTTTTTGCTGAGGCAATTGAGGTTAAGTGACTTGCCCAGAGTCACACAGCCAGGAAGTGTTACATGTCTGAGGCTAGATTTGAACTCAGATACTCCTGACTTTAGGGTTGATGCTCTATCCAATACATCACCTAGCTGCCCTGAATCTTCATTTCTTAATCTGTAAAAAGGGGGCAGTACATTTGTATTATACCTGGAGACACAATTTTTATATAGGCCCCCCATACCTATTCAAAACCACAGACTGCATATTTTTTCTTATTCTCACCCTCTTTCTACCATCATGTGTTTTCTTTTACTAGTAAACCAGAGTACACGATTCAAAACAGAAACATTTAATAAAATAGCATAGTAAAAATAGTAATAATTAATCAATAAATAATTGTTGTATAGGAGGCACTGTACAAGACACAGGAGACACAAATAAAAAAAAACACTATACAGTCTTTGCCCTTAAAGAAAATAATATTCTAGTTGAGAGAGATAATACATATAGAAGAATAGAGGCTTGGGAAGGAAATTTTGGTCCAAATTAGAGATGTCAAACTCTAGGCCCAATGATGGTTCATGGCCTGGAAATACCTAACCAGATTAAAATGTAATTGGGAAATGCCTAATAAAATAATTAAAAGCTACATAGATAATGTTAATTTGTTGTTTTCTAAGTCAATATTGACTCATTGTGGTCCATTTTTATTTGATTTTGATAACTGCAGGAATTATGATTGAAACTATAGGAGAGTAGTTTGTCAAACCCTTTCCAGTTACAATTTTAGTATTGGTATGATTATTATTTCCAGAGCAAGAGGAAGAAAAGGAAAGACGGGAAATATTGAGGGTGGAACAGGGAATATATAGTGGATGACCAGTTGGGATGTGAAGCATGATCTGGGATTGGATAGATGTCAAATATTTTCTCCCATTAACCTCGAGGACACTAACCTAAAAATTCACATATTCTCTTTTGGAAGGACTATATGTGAAGGGAACTCATATGGAAATATACCTCAGATCTTTGATTCTGCTGTTGCCTTCTGATGATATCATCATGTTGCTCCAGCTGGTCTGCTTCCTGCTGGTCTCATGCAATTTTTACCAGGCATGAAGGTGTGGAATTCAATCTCCATCAGTCATTGTTCCTTGCTGGTCCCAAGGCTGTTGCTGGGTAACTGCCAGCCCTAGATTCATTGGGCATGAAGTTGGGGAACTTTCCATTGCTTCCAGTTTCTAAATTTATGTGGAGTCTTCAGATGACATGCCATTTCTTTTTCCGTAAGAGGAAGAGAGAACTTGTCATTTCTTTTTAGCTTAAATACCACCCAAGTAACCCAGAGGCTTAAAACAAAAAATTGGGGCCCTGATACATGCAGTCATTAAATTGAATTAGGGGATCTGGAGTGTGGGGGGGATATCTGGGTTTTCCCCTCCAAGAGGAGAGTCTGTTATTTAAAAAAACTTTGGTAATAATTGGAATTTTTTCTCTAATAGGAAAATCCTTTCCCTGGGAACTAACCTCTTTGTAACACAGAATAGTTAGTCACTAAATAAACAATTAAGGCAGTTAGATGGCACAGTGCGTAAAGAGCCAAGCCTGGAGTCTGAGTTCAAATCTCGCCTAAGACACTTTGTCATCCTGGGCAAATCACTTAATCCTGTTTACCTAAGTTTCCTCATCTGTAAAATGAGCTAGAGAAGGAAATGGTAAACTACTTCAGTATCTTTGTCAAGTGTCTCTTTCTGAAGTTTCTTATGGATTTTGAGGTTGGAAAGTCCTTGAATCTTCTTTTTTAATGTCCAGTTGCCAAACCCCATTCATTCAGCCTCATTTTAGGGGTTGCCTTTCCAACAATCCATCAAGAACTCTCTGGGTCTGAGGAGTACCAGGATTTTAACCCTGAGATCCCCTTGATGTCCACTTCAAAAAAACTGGACAGAGAAAGCCATTGGAAACTACTAATCCAGGAAGTAGGATTGTTGTATTCTTTTTGTCTTGCCTCATTTTTGCCTTTATTACATTTACATGACTGGAACACCTCCAATCCATAAACTACCTACCTCATGGAAGATCATGAAGAAAACATTTTGTAAACATTAAATCACTCTTCAAATGTTAAAATATTATTATTTTTACCCATTTTGAATGCATCATAGAATTCCCACAGATTATTGATTTAATAAAGAAGTTATTTAGAAGATAAGTGTATCTCATTTGGTCTCAGCTCCCATTCTAGATACAGTAGTAAGATTCAAAATTATCTAAACTCAGTCAAATCATTTTATTAATAGAGTAGAACAAGAAACAAGCATTTTAAAAGTGAAGTATTTCATCAGGATTCAAACAATTCACAAATGAATAGAAAAAAACAACCTCATACACATCCTCAAAGAATTACAACTTAATCCTTCCTAATGTCTACAAATTCCCCAGAAAATTGGGGTGGGAAAAATTCAGGAAAATGATCCAAAGAAAGATTCCTGCATTAAAATAAGGAGACTGGCTCTGGATGAGATGGCAATCATGGAAAATTTCTCAGTTTGATTCTGGGAACTTTATAGGAAGGCTGCATCCGTGTCAGACTTGTTCTGGAATGGAATGATGCTAAGAGATTTCATAGGGAGTTAGCAGGAGACCAAGTCCCCTGGCTTCAGGTTGCCTTGGGTGATATGGAATACCTTGTTACATGGGTGTGGATAACAGAAGGATTTCTGAGATTCTACTTATTGGATCCCCATCCTTGCCTTTTCCTCCATCCTTACCCACCATGTACACATCTCATAAGATGTCAGTCTTAGAATTTCCATCAGGCATCCTGGTAGTCAGATGGGAAATGCAGCCTGACATGTCCTTAGATAGTGGTGGTAAAGAGCAGATCAATTACAACCCCTTTGCATCCACTTGTTTGACAGCTTGAATCACCTACTGAGATTATCCCTGCATGTCTAATTCTGAATTAATTGTAACAAGATCTAGAGCCCTGGTTGTTTGTCGTTCCATTCATCAGTCTGAGCCCCATTGAGCAATCATACAAACTTAAATTTTAGGAGTCTAAAACAGAAGATTCAGATAACAATTATTTACACTGTTAATTGGAAAAAAGAACTTTTTATCAGAGAGCTGTCCTTTGGTATGCCCTTGTCAGTGGAAGGGCTGCTTGGATAATATTTATGCTTGCTTGTTCAAAAGCCATGTGCCAATGAGCCTAGCATAATGCCTGACACATAGTAGGCATTTAAAAAACATTTATTGAATTAAATTGAATTGAATGTGGGAGCAGGAGAGCAGTCTTTTTCATTCAAAGATCCTTTGATCTGAAAACCTTCCACTAAGACTCGAGCAGAGTAAAAATGTAAGGGAAAGTAGAATTCTGAATTTTGACCTGCTGCGAGCACATTATCTGCTTTTTGATTGACCTGTTTCCAAAATTGATGGCAAAGCCAGGTATTCTTATTTTCACCCTTAGACTGGAATTTTTCTTCTGCAGGAGGTATACTTTCATCAGATCCTTGTTGGGACCTGTGCTTCAAGCAGCATAGCATGACTCCAAGGACATGGTGCATTCCATAGTTCCATTCTTTTTTAAGTTCTAAAATAGGAGCTCAGGTGTTTGTTTCTCCCTATTGTCACTACTCTCTTCTGGCGTGGGCTCCATACAGTGGGGGAAATGGACACAGTTCCAGAGTTCTTGTCTCTCTTGCCTGACTGAATCTCTTCTTTCAGATTTCATTCTCACAATCATCTGGACTAATCCCGTCTAGTCCGGATCCCAGATCAAACTTCAGGTTTCTAAGCAAAAACATAGATGTTCATAGGACTCTCGAATCAGACCTGTATCTGGAAGGGACCCCAGAAACCATCCAAGGGAACTCCTTCATTTTTCAGTTGAGGAAATGGAGACCAACTAAGTTAAGTCACTAACTCAGGGTCATATAGGTAAAGTATCAAGTGATGCATTTTGAATCTACATCCTCTAAGTCCATATTGTTTAGGACACAAAGCAATGTCAAATGTGTAACTATCATGAGCAATCCTGGCTTCAGAGGAGAGACAAGTGTATGTACCATTCTCCTTTAATTGGGGAAGTGGAGGCTTGTGGAAATGGAATATTACATATACTGTTAGATATAGTTGTGTTCATTGCTATTGCTTGCCTTTTAAAATCATTGTTACAAGGGACTGATCAGTGTGGGGAAGAGGAAGGAAAAGGGGTGTATTTGAAAATATCTCTGATGCAAAACAATGCTATCAATCAAGTTCAAATAGTAATAGATTCTGCAGATCATATATTGATTTAGAAAATAAAAAATTAACATTATTTTTATTTTATTTATTTATTTTTAATAATTATAACTTTTTATTGACAGAACCCATGCCCGGGTAATTTTTTTTTACAACATTATCCCTTGCACTCACTTCTGTTCTGACTTTTCCCCTCCCTCCCTCCACCCCCTCCCCCAGATGGCAAGCAATTCTATACATGACAAATTAACATTATGTTTTATTGTATTTTAATTATTTTGTTAAACAATTCCCAATAACATTTTATTCTGGTTCAGGCTACACTTGGAAGTTTTGTGGTCTGTGTACGATTGCAGGTTTGATACTTCTGATGTAAAAGACGCCTAAAGTTTAGAAGTATGGGAAATAGAGTGCTAGACCTGCAGTCAGGAAGATGGGTTCAAATCCTGCTTCAGTCACTTCCTAGTTCTGAGATCTGTCTCAAGTAACAATCTTTTTGGGGCTCAGTTTCTTTATAAAATAAGGGGTCAGACTCAAGGATCTCTAAGTTCTCCAACTCTAAAATTGAAATCCTATGAAAAGTGAAAACCATCAACAAAATAACAAAACAAGTATAATCTTTCTTCTCCATCTTCTAGACTAGAAAAACATTTAATCATCTGATCTTCCAAGTTTTTTCCTTGGGATTTAAGCTATAAGAATATTGTGGTCAAGAGTATGCTGATAAATTTTTGACAACTGATTCTCTGGAATGAAAATGTACACATGATATACTTTTAAGTTTAATACATGTTGACATTTTCTTCATCATTTTTTTAAGTCTAGACAATCAACAAAATATCAAATCAAGCTCTCATTTATAGCATTTGTTGATTTCCTAGGAGTGAATGTCCACACTGAAAATTTAGCAATCAGTTGTTGAGAGCTGATTCCAGCATATCACTGAATTATGGGCAACTCTTTTATCCCTTAGGCATTAACTCTGTGGTAGGCACTTTGCTAGGTAATGGGGTTACAGATGCAAGGATGAAACCTTTCTACTCTAAATAGCTTACATTCTCTTAATGCTTCAGTCCTAAACCTTTCTGTCTGCCTCTGTTTCTATCTGTCTCTTTCTCAGTCTCAGTCCATTTCTGTGTCTTTCTGTCTGTCTCTTTCTCTCTCACACACAACTCATACTCACACACTTACCCATTATTTAGTATTTCCATCCTTGTCTGCCTGAAGCAAATACCATAGCTAGATTGTAACAAGTGGCCCTGTCCTTTGCTAGACTGCCATCATTTCTTTTCATGACATTCCCCATCTTGCTCCTAGCATGATTGTCTCTTCCCAGATTGACTTTTATTTTTTTGTTCTGATAATGAGTTCCCGGATAGACCTTCCTTGGCTCCCAGTTCTGCATTCACTGTTTGACATGTTCATTTTGATAACCGCCAGATAGATTCCATAAAACTTAATCAGGTGAAAGCAAATTTTTCCATCTCTTTTTGCCCATGTGGTTCTTGACATTAGCTAATTTGCCATATGTTTCTGACCTCTATTTGCATAGGAACTTTCGTTATTCTCTTTTACTGCTCCTTAAATACTTCAAATGTCACTTCATCTATGAAAGAACGGGTTTTAACACTTCTGACATCATTCAGTCTTGGCTCTTGGTGAGAATAAGGAACCTAGTTTGCTGCAAGTATCTTTCTTAGGTATCTGTGAAGAAAGGGAGGGACCAATATCTTGGTAGACTTCAAGTAGTTACATCAGAAAGAGAATATTTGAAACCTACAATAAATAGCAAACAGTTTCCCTACCAATAAGGGCTGGATATAGCACTATGAATGGAAATAGGCAGGTGGATCAAGGTCAGCTTGGGGAAGAACAAGAACTAGAAATCCCTAACTGGGATTCCCAATTCCATTATTGAATAGGTGTATAACGTTAGGGCAAAATTCTCTGACCCCTCCCAGTTTTCTCATGTGTGAAAAAAGCTAATAATAATACAAATAGGAATGTTGTGTCATTCAAATGGGAAAAAATGTTCATAGAATCATTTCAAAAACTATATGGAGTTATACAAATAAAAGGTATCATTACTATAAATGAGAATGAGGAAAACTCAACTAGATTCTTAACCCTGGAGCTGACCTATTGTGGGACCACCAAAAGATCGAATAATATCATATATCTAAGAAGAGACCTCAGGACCCATCAAGTTTCACTCTTCTCAGTCACACAAAATCTATCCTCTTTATTTCAGTCTGTATCCTAGAAATACACATATATATGCTGCCAGAATCTATCTATAAAGATGGATCGAGTAGATGCTCAATAAAAGTTTATTGATTGTTTTACTGATGTTTCAGTGAGTTAGAAAAAAAGTGTCAAATATCAGTTTGGGTACTGATATTTTTGAGGAAAAGCCAATGTTCAAGGACTTCTATAATCCTTTAAAGCAGAGAACTTTTTGATTGATTGATTGGAAAGGAGGGATAGATGTGAAATAGGGATGGGAGTGGAAGTGGAGGAAGAGTCACCAGCAAAGTGAAGTGAGAGAGAGACAGACACAGAGAAACAGATATAGAGACATACAGACTCGGGAAGCAGGAGAAATGCTGCTGTTGTACAGGTTAGTCAAATTCTTGTAGGAGGTTATGTTTAGTTCAGACAGATTCAGAGACTTACCTAGATATTTCCTATAATTCAAGAGGCTCAAAATTGCTGGAATACACTCCTTGAGGAGTTCTTAAAAGCTTCCTTGGTGAGAGAATAGGTCTAGAAAGTATAGTAATTAAGCTTTCCTAGTACAAGGCCACCCCATCACTGTGTGAGTAGCTCAGAACAAAGAAGAGAAATCTCTGAAACCTACAGTGTTAAATTGAATAGGACTTTCCAAAGTCCCTTATACTTAGCTTATTATTCTTATCATCATCATTTTTTTATTTTCTTGAAATGAGAATGCAGACATTTGGTTCCAATAGTCTAGAACACTTATAACTTGTTCCATTTGGGGGTCATGCATGGATGGAGGGGCAGTTTGACCCTATTATGTTGCCTGCAATTTATCCAATCACTGATTCAAGAAATATTGAGTATATACCATATAATGATAATGCTTTATAGAGTGCAACAACAATAATAAAAAGCCCTTCTATGCACATATAACATAACATAATATAAAGCACACAATAATAACTCAGTTTAAACATTTACATAACATTTTAAGGTTTACAAAGCAGTCTATTCACATTCCTGTGAAGAAGTAATATATAATGATTCTCAGTTCCCATATGAAGAAATTAAGAATTAGGCCCATTAAGTGACTTGCCCAAAGTAGAACAATTAGTAAATGTAAGACACATGACTCAAACCTAGGTATCCTCATCTCAAGTCCAGATTTTTTTTTGTTTATTTTTTATTATATTGCAGTTTCTAGTCTAGTCATTGAAGGGAATACAAAAATAAATTTTTCCTCAAGATAATTATTTATCTAGAAATCAAACAACAATAAAATGCAATAAAGGACATATGATAGAGGCAGGTAGGTGATGCACTGGACAAAGTGCTGAATTGGGAATCAAGCCTCAGGATGTCTGAATTCAAATCTTGCCTTAAATTTCTACTGGGTGTGTGACTGCGAATTAGTCACTTTCAGCCTCAGTTCTCTATTCTCTAAAGTGGGTATAATAACCACACCTATCTCTCAAGATTGTTATGAGGATTAAATGAATTAATGTATGTAAAGTACTCTGCACACCTTGAAAGTGTTATAGAATTGCTGGCTATGATGATGATGGTGGTAGTAGTGCTGATGATAAGTGCAAACAAAATCCTGTGGGTTCTTCAGAATCAGAACAAACTATATAAAAGTAGAAATAAGGAAAAATTTCATGGAGGAATAAGCATTTTTGCTGGTTTTCAGTAAGCAATAATGGAGGAGATTTCTTTTTAGATGGAGAGATAGGGAGATGGGAAACGTGGAACATATTCATGGAATAAGAAATTTTATTGTAACATAGGGTACATGGAGGAATGGAAGACAAAACAATAGATTTGCAATTAGGGGACTTATCCTGCAGTTTTAGTTCTGTTTCTCACTACCTGTATTGGGAACTTTGCTGGCACTCAGTTTCCTTACCTGTTAAATGAAGGTAATACTAATCTGGATGACTCTAAGCATCTCTCTCAGCTCTAAATATATTGTTTTATATTTCCACACAATTCCCCATAAGATTAGCAAGAGAGATTAGAGTCATAATAGAAGGTCTTGAATTTCAGGTTCATAACATAATTCAGTGAATATTGTGGAGCTTTTAACAGAAAAATGACACAATCAGAGGTTCACTTCCATGGTGCATATTAGGGTTGTGAAGTGATGGGGAAAAGAATCAAGTCTAGGAACTTCTAAATGTCTAAGTGGAAGATAATAAGGGAATGAACTAAGGGGATGCAAGTAGAAATTGAAGGGAAGGGAGTCCTTGGGATGCTATGATTAAGATGGTTCAAGACATGTCAATTGAATGGTTTTGGAAACACTGAAGAAGTGAGAGTAAAAGATAGCTTAAAATTTTTTAGACTTCTTAATTGGGAGTATGGCTGTTTCATTAAAAAGATATAAAAGAAATTAAGGTAAGTCCCTGGACAAGGGAAACCCTGTTCCCCTTAGTTCCTCATCTGTAAAATGAACTGGAGAAGGAAATGGCAAACTACTGCAGTATCTTTTCTGAGAAAACTACAAGGGAGTCACAAATAGTTAGAAACAACTGAAAATCACTGTTAGGCTTAGTCTAAGGTTGATACAAAGACAGAAATGGAAAAATTCCTTTTCTTTAAAAAGCTGGTATTCTATCAGAAGAAACACTATGTACCTATCTAAATTGTAGTGATCCCAGTAGAAATTCTAATTGAGGTTATAAGCCAAAAAGACTTTGTATGAGATACTTCCAATATTAGATCTATTAGTCCATTTAAATCTTGAACTTTGGTTCTGGGCCATGAGTTATAAAGAGAAAGAATATATAGAATATAGGTTGGGTGAGACCTAGAGGTGCTAGCTCAATTTCTCTACACTTTTTAGTTATACATACATGATTACAATTAGAAGTTCAGGAATAAGGAAAACTTGCTAAAGATGAGTAAGTTGGCATGGACAGTAAAGATTAATAAGACATCATAATATATAATTTCTCCCTTTAATTTATTATTCTCTTATCACTATAATCTTTCATTATACTTAGAACAATGCTTGGCACATAGTAGGAATTTAATAAAATGTTTGTTTATTAATTGATTTGTTAATGTAGTACAATGATGGTTTCATCATTAAAAACACCTATCAGTGATTTTTGGGGTCCATGAACTTATTTTTTAAAAATTTTGATTGCTGTTTTAGTTGTTTTTCAGTCATGTCCAATTCATCTTGATTGTACTTGAGATTTTCCTTTTTAAAAATGTTTTCTTTATTTTTCTAATTATACATGTACATTAATTTTTTAAATACACATTTTTTTATGAATTCTGCTAGAGAAAAATCAGAACAAATGGGAAAAGCCATAAGAAAAAAAAAAACAGAAGATAAAGGGAAAGAAGTGAACATAGCATGTATTGATTCACATTCATTCTCCATAGTTCTCTCTCTAAATGTAGATGGTGTTTTCTATCCGAAGTTTATTGAGATTGCCTTGGATCACTGGCCTGTTGAGAAGAACTAAGTCTTTCATAGTTGATCATTGTACAATCTTGCTGTTTCTGTGTATAATATATTCCTGGTTCTATTTATTTCACTCAGGATCAGTTTGTGTAAATATTTCTAGGTCTTTCTAAAATCAGTTTATTCCTCATTTTTCATAGAATAACAATATTCCATTGCTTTCATCTACCATAACTTATTCAGTCATTCACCAGTTGATGGACATCTACTCACTTGCCAATTTTTTGCCTCCACAAAAATAGCTTCCAAACACATTTTTGTACCTATGTGTTCTATTCCTTCCTTATATCCTCTTTTCAATGATAATATAGCTGATGTGTAGGAAAGCATACTTCAGATTTTCTGTCTGTCATTTCCTTCTCTAGCTCATTTTACAGATGGGGAAACTGAGGCAAATAGGGTTAAGTGACTTGTTAAGGATCATACAACTGGTCTCAGATATCAGATTTAAACTCAGGAGGATGAATCCTCCTGACTCTAGGCCCAAAGTTCTATCTATTATATCACTTGTATTTCAATATAATTGATTTTCTTTGAAATCCTAGATTTCGGTTCATATACTTAAAAATATTATTCTGAGAAGAGATCTATAGGTTTCACCAGAACACTATTGGAGTCCATGACACACAAAAAAATTAAGAACTGTTATTTTTAGAGGTCAGGAGAAGATAGAAGGGAAGAGGATTTTGTATTTTCTTCAAAAGATGAAGCTACATAATAGGAAATCCAGATCAGAGGGCCCAGATGATGGTAGTGGAAATAAAACAAACAGTAGGAAGTGCTAGTGAGACATCTCCTAGGGTACCTTGGTACCTAGAAAACTGGAACCGTGCAGGGTGATAGGTCTGCGACATCTCACAAACCCATCAACAGCCAAATTCCAGCACAGCCAATTTACCTAGAAGCCAAGGTGTATTTATATCCATGGAAGAGATCCCTGCTGTTTGAATACATCTGTTTTGATTTGGTTCACAAGCTATGTATTCCTCTAGCAGCTGTACTCCTTCACTGGGCTCCGTTTATTCCCCTATCAGACACCTATTTAGACAAGCTCTACTGACTCCCTGTACTTGTTTGGCTTTGAGGAGAAGAAAATGGGATTTTTTTTTAACAGTCCCCTTTGTCTGGCAGGTGGTTTGTGGACCAGGGGGAGGAGTTGAGGAGCTTACATCCTAATGAGTAGTTACTAGTCTTTCCCATCTTTATTCCTCCTTCTCATTACTCTGCTGACAGCTCTGGGACCCCTGGGGAAAAGTGAGAATGTAAGAACAATTGAGATTCTCAGCTTCAAGGTCCCGACAGTGGTGTCCAATAATCCAACAACTGCATCTGGCTCAGCAGCCCTCCTTTAGCCATTACAAGATGGTCTATTGGCAAGTGGGAATCATTGGGGGCACAGTTATTCAAGTGAAAGATTTAAATCAGTTGTCAGATACTTCTGTCCCCTCTCAGCAGGTATGTGTGTGTATACACATGGACATACACAAGATAGGGCATTTTAAACTTTTAGCTTTTCTATTGGAAATAGAAGTGTTCAGGAGTTTAAGCTTTCCCAGAAAGCATGAAACTGTTAAGTCAGAGAAACCTCAAGAGAAAGGGGGATTCACTTTAACTTTCTCAAGCATTGGGGTTTAAAGCTTCATCCAACCTCCTGGATCAGAAAAAAAAATGAATTTTTCCAATCTGTTTTAAATGATCTGGAAATTTGGTTTAATGGAACTTTGCTTTATCATAACCTGAGTCACATTTCTAATTCTGAATTCCAAGATACTTAAGATAAACAGAGTTTAATTAAAGGACAATTAGCTTTATCAAGTTAAACAACAGGTGGGAATAAAGACATATCTCATTTATTGTGCTTCACTTTTGCAGATATTGTGTTATTTTTGTTTTTATTTATTTTACAAATTGAAGGTTTGTGGCTATCCTTTATTTTGGTGGTTTTTGTTTATTTTTATTTATTTATTTTAAAAATTGAAGGTTTGTGGCTATCCTGTGTCAAGCAAGTCTATTGGTACCATTTTTCTAATTGCATGTGCTCACATCATATCTCATTTCTATAATTCTTATAATATTTCAAAATTTTTCTTTATTATTATATGTTATGTGATATCTTATCAGTTACTCTGATCAGTAATATCTGTAATTTTTCTGAGGTACCACTGTGCCCATAGAAGATGATAAATTAATTGATAAATGTTGTCTGTGTTCTGACATCTCCACCAACTAGCAGTTCCCTGTCCCTCTCCCTCTCCTTGAGTTTCCTTATTTCCTGAGCAACAGCAATATTGAAGTTAGTCCAATTAACAACCTTAGAATGACCCCTAATGAAAGGAAGAGTCAATCACTAAGGCAAACATCATTTTAAGAAACTGCCACAGCCATCCCAACCTTCAGTAACTACCATCCTAATCAGTCATCAGTCATCAACATCAAGGCAAGATCCTCCATCAGCAAAAAAGATTATATCTCACTGAAAGCTCAGATGATGGTTAGAATTTTTTGCAAGAAAGTATTTTTAAATTAAGGTATGTACTTTTAAAAGACATAATACCATTGAACACTTAATAGACTATATTAAAGAATAAATGTAACCTTTATATGTGCTGGAAAACCAAAAATTCTTGTTACTCACTTTATTGCAATCTTAGCTTTATTGCAGTGGTCTGGAACTGAACCCACAGTATCTCTGAGGTGTGCCTATATATGAGACTAAATATTTTCTTATTGCCTCTTTCATCCAGCTCATGTAACCTGGGTCTTAATCACTTATCCTTTCTGTCCCTCACTTTTGTTCTCTGTAGTTTGGGGAATGACATCAATTTAACACAATAATTTAGGAAATCACTAAGAATATCCTCTATACAACATTTTTCTTAAAATTAAAAGGTAGAATAGATAAAGGGTATTTGTAATACCTTTATTTTGTGTGGAATTTTATGCCTTAGGACTTAGGTAAAAGCAAAAACATTAAATAGGAAAAATATATCAGACCTTCATATATTTCAAAAAATAAATCAAACTCCATGGAACTTAAGGAACAAAGATTTTATTTTAATTTTAAAAAAAGAATAGAAAAAAAAAGAAAAATAGAAAAGGAAAATAAAACAAAACAAAAATTAGTCATATGCCCAGCAGAAGATCAAGGAGAATTCAAAATATATAACAATAGATTACCAGTTCAATAAAGGATATATAATAGTAGAAGAAATTATATTCACAAGTGTCCATCTTTTCTTTATTTCCTTATAAACTATTCTTTTGTTCTCTGCTGCACCCTTTCATTACTTTATTCTTTTTTTCCCTTTCATTCTTCCACCTCCCCCAACCTGGCTATAGTTAAACACAAACATATTTATATATAGATATATACATACACACACACACACATACATACACTTATATATGTACACACACACCCTCCCATAAATCCATACACATATACATATATTTATATATACACATAGAGCAACATGCATGTATATATACATATATTTATTATAAATATATACACGTTTATCCATATGTAAACATGCATCTAAAATAATATTAGTATGATTGATATGTAATGTAGATTTCTCTCTTGATTGAATCTTTAACTTTGTCTAAGATTAATTTTTTTCTAATATTGTCTATTTAACCCATTCCCGATGTGAGTAGGTTTTTAGAACTACGAGACTTTTTCTTTCCCCCCCGCCCTCAATGCCTCTGGTTTTACTTCTTTTCCACCTCATTTGTATAACATAATATTTTTACCTTTTCCTAGATGGTTTTCCTTTTTAGAGTAAGTTTATACTCAACTCTACCTCAATTTTTCTTTTGAGATATCCAATTACTGATATCAATCTTAAACACATTGTTATACATTTTCATTTAAAAAACATAATTTGTCAATATTGTTCCTTGAAATCGATCTTTGATATTGACTCATATGTTAAATTTTTTGTTGAGTTTCTGTTCAGTTTGGTTGAAAGTCCTGAAAATCTGCAATTTCATTGAATATCCATTTTTTTTCATTCAATATTATGGACAATTTTGCTGGATATGATATTTTTGGCTGCAGGCATAGTTCTTTTGATTGCTGGCATATGATTCCATATGATTCCAGGACTTATAGCCTTTTATTATTTTTGCTGATGAATCCTGTACAATTATACTTGTAGCTTCAGCATATTTTAATTTTTTTTCTTGTTTCTTACAAAATTTTCTTTTTGATCTGGGGGTTTCAAAATTTGGCAATAATATTCCTATGTGTTTTCCACAAAGGATCTCTTTCATGTGATGATTGGTGCATTTTTCTATTTCTACTTTCCCCTCCTATTCTATCACACTAAGACAAATTCTTAAATTATTTCTCACATTATTGTATCAAGGTTCTTTTTTTTTTTGGTCATAGCTTTCAGATGGTTTAATCGTTCTTATATTTTTCTGTTGTTTTTCTTATAAGATGTTTCACATTCTTTTTTTATATTTTTATATTTTGTTTTTCTATTTCTTCATCTCTTATAGCTTTACTGACTTTTGCTTGTCCAATTTTAATTTTCAAAGAATTATTTTTGTCTTTAAGACTATATCTCCTTTTCCATTTGGCTCGTTTTTTTCATAATCTTATTTTTCTTAATTGGTTTTTATTTTTATTTTTTTCTCAATGTTTCTTCTTTGGTTTTTAAATTTTTTGAGTTCTATAAATTCTCTCTGGGCATGGAGTCATTTAACATTACTCTTTGGGGTAAAATAAACTTATTTTGCTTCAGTGTCCTTCTCTGAAGATGAACCTAGGTTTTCCCTATGCCCATAGTAAGTTTCTATGGTTGAATTCTTTCTTCTTTGCCAATTCATTTTATTTTATTTTATTTTTTAAATGAGAAATATTAGTGTAAGCTCCTTTAATTGTACGGTGGGGGACGGTACCTCTAGCTTCACTTCAACTCTCCTCTTTGACCTGTAATTCCAAATCAAAATCTCTACCCTCCTGCAAGTACCCCCAGCCAGAGCTCACCCAGTCTTCCTGGATTCATTCAAATTCCTGACTCCTAATGCTGTCTGGAAGGTTAATGTTTCTATGGTTTCTGCAGAAACTGCAGTCCAACCCAGTTAGCCTCAGAGATCCCCACTTGGTGTTTTTGAGGAGCTAGTGTGGAGATGTTTGCACTTCACAGTTTACTCCCTGGACTGAGGCTTTCTCAGATCTCCTTGGGTTATATCAGGAGGATCCCTGTTCTGCCCCCAAAATTCTCGATTTTTCATCAGTCTATGTTAACCCTGAGGCACAAATTTGTTCTATTTGCAGGGAAAATCTGGAGGACTTGAAATTTACTGACCTATTCTTCCATCTTCCCAGAATCCTACTGGATTTTAAGATTTTTAAAAATATCATCTTCAAACTCTACTTGTTCATGAATTCCAATATCCAAATTGTTTAAAAATTTTTACTGATATCACTTGTTTTTGAGCCATAATTATTTCTGAGTTTGTCCTTCCCTCCTCCTTTTTAATGCCCAGTTAGCCAGAATTTGTTTTACAAAAAAAGGCAGTCCAGCAAAACTAATCAATATATACACTTAATCTGATAATAGATGCCTTATAACGAAAGAGATACATTTTCTCATCTCTTTTTCCAAGACAAATTGAAATGTCTTACTTTTCTATTGTCTTGTCTTTATCAACTTGCTCTGATCCCCTTTTGCTCTACAATATCAGGCAAGGAGGCATCCAAATTCGAAAACTTTTTTATTCAGGAGTCCAAGAAAGCGATAGACTTTCAAAGTGCAAATCATCGGTTACAAATGAAGAAGCTATGACATGACTTTCTTGTCACACTTGGTTAATCACACCCCCAAACTCAAGTACCGAATCATTGGAATAGTTCAGTATAAAATAGTATGTGGAACTGAGTAAAGACATGGATCAATTCAGTCATTATCTGAGCAGCCTTCTGGGCTATTTCAGAAGATGACATCTAGACTTAGGAATGATGTCCTGGAGATTTCTTTAAGAGCTAACTTTAGAAGAGGAAGAGGAATTTAGAGAATGGTAACAGATTATTTTTTTTTAAATGTTACAACTTAATTGCATTTCTAGGAAAAAAAGGAATTCCTTTTTCTCTTTTTACTTCCCCTCTTTTCTCTTCTTTTCTCCTTTACCCCTCACTTTCCCCTTTCTTTTCCTCTCCCCTCTGTTCCTCTCTCCCTTTTTCTCTTCTTCCTTTCTCTTCTTTCCTCTCTCTTCTCTTCTTCTCCTTTTCTCTCTTTTCTTTCTTTCTTCTCTCTTCTCTAAATGAGTTTCTGGAAAGGAAATGCAAAGAAAAATCAAGTTCTACTCATGCCAGAATAAAGAGTGGCTTTCATTTCTATTTTATAGGTTTCCAATCATAATTGAGTAGTTTTACGTTCCTTACGTTCTTTCTCACACTCTTGGGCCTCTTTCTCTTGCTGATAGCCAAGAATGAATAGAAAAGAGTCCAATTACTGAAAGCTTCATTTTAAAATGACTTAAGCAATTAGCCAACAAGTGATGATTTTAGGCAACAGCTGTGCCCAAGAAATTTATGAGTTATGGAAGCCAGAAGAAATTTTTAATAAACAGATTAATTAATTGGGAGTTAATGATCCTAATGACTGGCTCTGGTTTGGACGATTGCTGCTATCATAGTGCTTAGTTGTCCATTTGATCTCATAACCAGGGTCTATATAACAATACAGGCAGGGGTCATGGTATTCACCCATCCCAGTAAGATAATCTGCTGATAGAAATAGTAGGAAAGTATAGACCTTGGCTAGGCAAGGACTAATCAGTAGGATTTATTTCATTCATTCAGTCAAGTAACATATATTAAGCATCTAATAAATGCTAGGAACTATTCTAAATACTCAAGAAATTTATATTTTACTGAAGAAAAACATATACTTAAATAAGCGAATATAAAAAACAATCCAGTGTATACAGTACAGTACATTTTTTGAAACACAAAAATATATAAATGAATTTTGACTAATATGGGAGGGGGGCCATAAAGACTAGAGAACATTGTGGGCAAAGAACTAAGTACAAGGAGAGGGAAGAAATAAAGCATGAAGACTGAGTTAAAATAACTAGGGATTGAAGAAACTATGACTGCATTTAAATATTATATAGTCAAGATATCAATTACATGGATAATAGCTTGCAAGTCTACATCTATTGCTTGTTAGTTTCCCAGTGGAGTACTTCTTGTCAAGCTCCAAGGCAGTATCATTATTGTTAATAATTAGCTTTGTAATCATTAGAATTCTTAGCAACATAGACTCTTGGAGATGCAAGGAAACTAGAGTCACTTCTCACTCAATTTGGGAATCTGACAGGTGATCTCTAATTCTAGCTTCTACATGAACAGTTCAAGTGATGGGGAATGGCTACTTCACATACCATTTTGGACAGCTCCAATTATTAGAAAGTGCCTCATTAGACTTAGCTGAACTCTATTTCTCTGTAACTTCCATGTACTGATTCTCTTGAATTATTATTACCACTACTAATAAATACTTAGTATTTATATAGTGCTTTAAGATTTGCACAGTGCTTTTCATGTTATCTCATTTAATCCTCACAATAAACCTGTGAGGTAAAATAATCCCTATTTTATGATGAGGATCTGAGACTGAGAGATTAAGTGACTTCCTTAGAGTCACATAGCTAGTAAGGCAGAATTTGAATGGAGGTCTTCCTCATCTTAAGTCCAACATAGTATCTACTGCATGACCTAACTTCCTCTTGAAGTATGTATGGCAAGTATTGGAGTTACTCAGAATGTAAAAATCAGTTTAAAAGAATAATTTTATTATGCCACATTAATCCCTTTCATCCATACCCAAAGTCTTTCTCTTTTCCAAGAAGTATATTCCTTAGTTTCTTTAATCATTCTCATTCTCTCTCTCTCTCTCTCTCTCTCTCTCTCTCTCTCTCTAAAATGAAAATATATATATATATATATAGGAGACAGTTTCACCTCATCTTCATTCTCATAATCCTCTTTAGCATCCTTTCCAATTTGTCGATATTACTCTGAAAGTAGAGGCCAGTATAGAATACAATAGTCCCAAGGTGATCTGACCAGTGCAAAATAAAGTAATAATAAAAATAATGATAGCTCTACATATATTAACTCTCTTCAAACCAGGTCAGACTATGACTCCTTGGGTCACTTCTCTACCTTCTTCCCATTGGCCTTCCCATGTGGCAATGCCTTTAATTGGTCAACTTTTCTTGGAATTTCCAATTAAGAAAGTACTCATGCTGGCCATACTCACTTCAAATCAATGTTTTCTTGATGACTATCATAGTTCCACATGGGTAGCTTCCCTTTCCCACCTCAGATCCTGCTCAGTCCCTTTTACAGATGATCTTATCGCATATAAATATAACTTCTTTAGGGAAGCTAAGTGGCTCCAGGTTGGCCCTGGTTAAATCTGGTCTCAAACACTTGACACTTCTCATAAACTGTGTGACTCTGGGTAAATTACCTAATCCCAATTGCCTTGCCAAAAAAAATGCAAATTCCTTGAGATCAAGGACCATCTTTCTTTTTGCTTATATGTGTATATCAGTGTTTAGTACAATGCCTAGAATGTAGTGTTACATTAGAAATGCCACAAGTAATTCCATTTTGCCTTTATTCACCATTTTTGTGAAGTTAAGTTTCAACTTGTTGGAAGTCAACTGATTTAGGGAAAAACACAAGATTTTGTTATCCAATTCAGAAAAATAACAAGACTACTTCTTTTCTATTACCTCACTGTCTCCCAATCCCCTTCATTAATAAGAAATCAAATATCTCAGTCCCTTCCATCTCATTTTTCCCTCTTTTCAAGTTTATAATAACTGTTAAAACCAATGGTCAGGGTCCTTGAGAGACTGAGAGTCTGGGACCTGATTTGTTACTCCAATCTTACAGATTGCTAAATAAGTCATTTTCTGAATATAACTACTCAGTGTTTATATTTTATCATAAATTATCGTGAACACCACGGGATTGAGACTGTGAGTCTTTTTGTGTCATTCAATGAAGTAATACCTTAGGAAGCTCTGGTAAGATTCACCCTTGCAAAACCTTGTTTTCCTATTTTTTTCTCTTCCTTCTCTCACTCCCCTCGCCTAGACAGCAAATAATCCAATACAGGTTAAACATGTGCAATTCTTCTAAACAGATTTCTGTATCTATCATGCTGCATAAGAAAAATCAGATCAAAAAGGGAAAAAGAGAATAAAACAAAAAAGCAAGCAAACAACAATAAAAAAGGTAAAAATACTATGTTGCGATCCACATTCAGTTCTGTGAGTGCAGATAGCTCTCTCTATCACAAGACCATTGGAATTGGCCTGAAATCACCTCCTTGTGATTTCATGAAAGTAATGGAACATTATTTTTGTATAAGTAAACAGAATGATTTCAGAAAGGCTTGAAGAGACTTACATGAATTTATGTTAAATGAAGTGAATAGAACCAACAGAACATTGTATATAGCAACAAGATTATATGATGATCATCTCTGATGAAGTTGGCTCTTTTCAACAATGAAGTGATTCAAGCCAGGGTGAATGATGAAAACTAACTTTGCATGTGTTTTGAAAATAAAAAGATATTATTTTAAAAAGAAGTTCATGACATTGTAAACTTATTAGAGACTAAATCTGTGACTAATATATCATTTCTTTTTTGTGAATTTGCAAATTGTGCTTTGAATTTTTTAAAATTTGCAGCATGAAATTATTTGAATGTTCTGAATTTGAAGAACCATTCAAAGGATGGATCCCCAGTTCTTAGAACTTTAAACAAGGAGATGGGAATGTAAAGCTGAAGGTTTTCCCAGGGTTAAAACTGCAGAGAATAGTAAATACCTCAATGAAAGGTGAGATGTATACTTTATCCACCCTCTTAAAATAAACAGAAGGGTTGGTTTGAACATGAAAGAATTGGTTTGGCTCACTGGGGGATTTTAAAGGATCTAGACGCACTATATAAATGTTAATAAATGTAAATATTCTCTTTTGGTCTGGAATGCAATCAGTATAGAATGCCAAAAGCAATTAATGTTTTTCCATGTTAGATAATTTAGAAATTAATTCAACTGAATTGATATCATTTGATTGGTAATATGTTTTGTTTCATCTTTTAAATGCATGATATCATATATGTTATTTTTATGTTTCTAAATTTCTTTCTATAGTGTGAAATTTCTGAAACCATTGTAACAGAAATGTTGTTACAAAAGTACCTTTTCTATTAATTTTTATGCTATGAGGTTATAAATTGACCAGCTGAAAGAATGTAGTCAAAATCTTTTTAAAAGTGTTATATTTAGCTATAAAACTTAGTAGTTAAAGTTTTCTGCCACATATATTTTTAAAAGATGCGAATTCAAGACTGGCCTGTTAAAATGCAAAAGCTTTTTGATGTATGAAACAAGATAGAGAACTATTCCATCAAAAGGCAATGTGTAACAATATCTGTTTATATGGACAGAATATAATTTTTCTGCACAGGTCTTTGTGTTTAATATGGTCAGGAATCTTGTTCCAATAAAGGAACATAAAGATTATTTAATAGGATATATTTTGCTTTAAAGTGGATAATAATAATAACTAACTATTTGGAGGAAAGTAAAAAGCACTTATCTGTGAAATTCCTTGGGATTTTGTATTTGAGTGAGGTCATAAGATCTTATTATCCCTGTTGACCCACATGTAAAAATTGAAAGTATTGAAGTTTGAAAAACTAGGACCAACTACTAGCTAAAATGAGAAAACTTCCAGGTTTGCTTAAAGAGTGGGTTTTATCTGATAAATTATTTGGCTATTGCTTATAAAAATTATAAAATGATCCCTATTACATCTTTGAGCCAATTTAGTAACAATAGACCTTAGATTCAAAGACTTCATTTTACCTTTGAGGTTAATTGGCAATATAGATATGTTAGTCTTGAGACTTAAGTAACCAGAATTTTTCTGGGGTTGTCAGTCAAATATTAGGTATTCACTGTATGTGCAAAATTCTAGCATATGATTATTATTCATTTACAAATTGATGACAAATGGGATGTCCTTATATGTGCTTATTGTTAATTGATGTTGCAACATGAGAAAAAATAGTAATAACCTGAACCTAAACCATAATGATTAGTGGAGTAAAATCTTGTGGGATTATAATTTGAAATTGTTTTAAGTTTGATTTCAGGTTTTATTATTTGCACTGTCACGAAGCCAATAATCCACATTTTAGTGGAATAAGACAAAGATGGAAAAGTTTACTAATTAAAAGGCATAATAAAATTTGAGAAAGCAAATTTTCTCTAAAAACTAAGATATAGACATGTGCGTACATACACACACATTGCATATACACGTACACATATTTCTAAGAAGACATACAGGTCTTGAGTATGTTTGGTTATCAAATCTCAAAATTAAATTAAGGTTTTACATATAAAATTGCATTAATAATTAAGAATTTTAAACCATGATGTCTCCCCACCCTGTTTTGAAGTATCTGTGTGATACTATTAAGGGACAGAATTTTTCAAGTCTATGGATGACATTGTCCATATCAAGTACAGATTTTAGGTAAAGATAGATAAAGCAAGTAGAATATAAAAACTAAAAATCTCTGAAGTTTCAGATGAATTCTTTTTCTAAATTGATGTTCTTCTTATAGCACTGTTATTAAGAGAATCAGAACCACAAGGCTTGAGTTGGTTTTCACAGCATGAACTAGTTACTGGAAAACTAAATTTAGGAGCTTGTACTAAATTTTATTGAGCTGGTTACTTGCTATTGTTGTTGTTGTTTGTTCACATTCTTGAAGAGAACATAACATTAGGGAGGTGATTTCATGACATGCAAGTGAATTAGATTTAAGTGAGGGAGAGCTGTACAAAGTCACCAGCTTTATTTTCTCTGCCAAAGCCATTTGGATCCAGTAGCCAAATGTAGATCAGGGCAATTGGAGATGTCCCTGGTTGCAGTGGTAGCCTTTGTACACTTAGGTCTTTAATAGGTCAGATTTTAGCATTTATCTGGGGATTTCTGCAAGTGACTTGGAACCAGAGAAACAGATCTACTAAGAAGAGCCCCTTTTAGGGCTGCCCTGAAAATGAGATCAATCCCAGAATGTCAAAGGAAAGATGTTTCCAAGGATCAACCTGGGACTAACTGGGATCTGTGGGACTCAAGATGATTATGGATATTGTGAGCGGGTCACCAGGTTACAAGGAGACATGAAGCTACTTAATATTGCTGATTGTTAGTGCATTGATTTGACTTATTGTTTCCTGATGTTTATGTTTCTTGAGTTTTCTTGATTACCTTGGTGACATGTACATCTCCTCTTTCAAATTACTTCATGGCATTCCTCTAAGTAGTTTGATCTATAGCTTGACTTAGTTTACCTATTATTTAAGAGCTTATCTACTTAGAGGGATGTGACTTTGCAATCTTTGCGCCTTTTTTGGTGCCCCTTAAGGTAGAATATCATTTCACTAAAATATTCCCAATAGATAAAATGTTTAAAGAAGTGATCTCTAGGATTAAAGGAAGGAATGTTACATTAAAAGTGTCACGAGTAATTCCATTTTGCCTTTATCCATCATTTTGTGAAGATACATTCCAATTAGTTGAAAGTCACCACAAAACTCTGTCATTCATTTTGGAAAAGTCACAAGACTACCTCTTCCTTCTTGCATCAGTGTCTCCCAGTATCCTCTGCCATTAATAAACAAGGTATCTCAGTACCTACAATCCCTATTTTTTTCCACTCTCTTCAATTAGATAATAATTGTAGAAACCAATGATCAGGGTCTTTGTGTGGGCCTAGAGTCTTGGACCTGATTTTTCTCCAACCACATATATTGTTAAATAATTGTCTGAATGTAAATCCTGGGCATCTTTATTTCACCATAACAATAGTAAACATTTAAATGGTTCTATTTATCTATCTATCTATTGTCATGTGAAATAGATGCTATTGTTATTAACCCTCATTTTACAAGTAAGAAAATTGAAATTGAACAAGCTTAAATCCAGAGCCACACAGATTGTTAAGTCTTCCTGACTTCCTTAAATCTTCCTGACTCTAAATCTGGCACTCTATCTACCATGCCCCCAAACTGTCTGGTAATAGGATCTCTGCCTACCTTGTTCTAGACAGGCTACTTGTATAATGCATAATCAGAGATTGCCTTCAGATTTTTGGTTGGGGGTGGAATAACACTCTCCATATTTGTATCTATAAAAGTGAGGGCTGAGACCTAAAGTTCATGCCAGTTCCAAACCTCTATGATATTTTCCTATGATGAATGTGGCCTAAGGTTGCTTTAACTTTTTTAGAAGCCAAATCACATTGGTGACTCATATGAGCTTACAGTCTGCTGAAATCCCACAGCTTTTTTCTCCATGATTTGCTCTCAAATTCCCCCATCCTATACTTGTGAAGTTGATTTTTTTTATCCTACTCACATTTTTCCTTTATGAAATTGCACCTTCTGAGTCCGTCCCTTATTCTCTCTTGCTGAATTCTTTTTAAATCCTGGAAGATTCTGTCTTCTAAGCCAGTTTTGTTTTTTCCACAAATGTGACAAGCTTCATTTGGTCATTGATTTAGTATGTGGTGATTTTATTCATTATTCTAAGATTTATCCAGGACAGGGGATTTAAGCCCATTTAAAGCATCTATGGGCTCTCATCACTTTTCTATCTATCTAGTTGGTTTTTACTATTTCTGTTTAGAAAAATGTTCTCCTTGACAGAGAAGATAAAGGAAAAATAAAAGTTGAATAGTTCTGTCTCCTCTCTGTTGACTATTAAAATTAAATAATTATCAAGGAAAATTGGAGCTTCCTCATTCTCCTAGCACAGAACAAACTTTCAAAAATATTTTTGAATTTTCTTTACCTTTTTTTTTTTAAATAAGGTCATGCTGAACTTCTACATGCTCCCAGACATTGATTCTTACAGTTTATACATTTCTTTTTTATTTGGCCTGAATAAAAAGACTCATACAGTGCTTACATGTCTGTATTGAAGTAGGGCTTGATTAAAGTCATCATAGTCAATGCCTTGGTCATCACTGCTGGAAGCTGCCTTTTTTAGTAGTCCTGGGATGCTTTGGGATAGAGTTATCAGCAACTTGGATTTCTAGGCTAAATCTGCTTTTTGATTATGAATCACAGTTAGAAAGGATTTCAAAAGGCTTCAAGTTCAATCCAATTTTGAGGATGGATCCTCTCTACGGTGTTACTAACAAATGGCCATCCATTTTGCTCTTGCAAATTACAAAGAAATGAGGAACTCATCACCCCTCAAATCATTGTATCCCATTTCTACACAACTCTATCAGGATCTTGTTTTCAAAACACTAAATCTGTCTTGGTGAAACTTCCATTCATTTGTCCAAGCTCTATCCTAGGGGACCAGTCAAAATAAGCTTAACAAATTTCCTTCCACATGACATCCCATCAAATATTTGAATTCTTCTTTTATCTAAAGTAAACATCCTTAAGTCATTCTCTTATTTCATAGTTTTGAATCACATTTTCATTTTAGTAGTCTTTCTCTGGACTCACTTGTGCTTGTCAATGTCTTTCATAAAATAGGATGATGAGTACTGAAGACAGCACCACCATGTAGTTTGGCTAGGGCAGAGTACAGCATCCTTACATGTGTCCTTCTCTATCTGACATGGTACCTGAATTTCCCATTAATAGAGAATGTGCTTTCAATTTAGACATCGTTTCTGAAAAATCTCTGATTTACTATCTGAGAGGGCAAATATTAGTACTCAATAACATGGAAGTATAGATTAATGTATTATTCTATTTCCTATTATTTACCATAGAGGAGGTGGTTGAAATAGAACATAGAACAAATAAATTTTCTGTAGAAAGAAGGGAATTAAGGTTAGAAAATGTCTGGATTCCAGAGTACTTGATTGTAGGGCAATTTCTGATAGGGGATCCAGAGTGGTAGAAGGGTACAGAAGATAATCTTTATCTACTTCATGTCAAAGATCTAATTTATATTTATAAAACCATGAATTAACTATGAGGTGTAATGACTTACAGTGTTGGTTTGCTTCTGACATTCAGGGAGACCTTGGATAAATCAATTACTTTTTCCAATATTCCAAAATATTTCCAATATTCCAAAATATTCAGATACAAAAATATTGAGTAACATTTATCCAGTCTTCTGGTGGTTCTTTTGAGGATCTGGCTTTTGCCTGTAAATCAAGTGAGGCAATGAGTCAGTCATCCCTTGATTGGGAAAATTCCTGACTAAAAGAACCATCCTCCTTGAAAATAGTTCTTGCTCACAAATCAATCCATTCCTATCCTGTTTTCCCATCTCTCTTCCTCAAAAACCAGATGTCTAGATTGTATTATAAATGTCAGTTTAACATCTCTTTCATTCATGCTTAGAAAGGACCTTTGGAGTAATGAGTAATAATAAAGTGAATGCAATTGTACTCCTCCTGTAAGATATTGTCTAGAGACAATTAAAGCTCAGATAGTCAGTTAGTATTTATTAAGGACCTATTATGTGTTGAGCACTGTAGAAAAAAGGAAAGGTACCTGTCAGTAGATATTTATTTTACTTTCTTAGCTTGTAGCTTCTTTCTTCACTCTAATGTAGGGAAATGCATTCATGATACTTCCATTATGCTGGGGTCATCTTCTCACTTGTAAGCACACAATTCAAAATTTTACAGAAGAAAATTGTATTTTACTTATTTGCTTTTGTTTGTTTATAGTAAGGAGGATAGCAACTGAGGATATAGCCCCAATATTGACTTTGATTGTTCAGTCTTGAGGGAAATGTGACAACATTTTAAAAATTGCTAGGAAGGAGAGAGGGAAAAGGATGTAGTAAAAAGAGAGTAAAACATCACAGGGCACCAACTCCTGCTAGTGGTTTGAGGAACTTTATGATCTCTCTTCCTCTTCCCACAGAGGAGAAAGTATTTAGTTACTGATGTAACCACATTGATGTAGCCTTGGAGAGGATTCATCACTTCTGCTAATATCCTTGTTGGCCCAATGCAGTTTCTGCTCTTCTAAATGCCAGGAGGATTTCATCTCCCGAATGGGAGCACATTCTTGTATTGAGTTTCACTGTTATCCAGATGCTAAAGATGCAATCAGACAAATCATTGCTCTGACATTTGTGGCTTCCCTTCCACATGAACCTGCCCCCAAGTAGTCTCACCATCCTCCATCCTTAGGGGTTGGAAGAAGATAAAATAATTTACTTGGGAACTCAAATATTGTGCATGATTATTGATGATGCAGTTTCTTGAGATTTGGTACCAACAAGTACACATATCTTGATACATATGTCAGGAAAGTGCTCACAATGCTCAGTAAATTGTTCTTGCTTTCATCAGTTAATCAATGAGTATTTATTAAGTACCTACTGTGAGTTAAGCATTGGAGATACAAAGACAAAAATAAAATAGTCTCTTCTACGACATGAACATTTCATTGAGAGGTAGGAGAGGCAATAATATATAACATGTAGAAAAATAAATGTAATATAGATAAAGGAGGTACAAAAATGGAGCATCTAGATAAAGTGGATAAAGTGCTAGACCTGGAGTTCAAATTGCTTTAATTACTTTCTGTGTGACCCTGGGCAGGTCACTTAACCCTATTGACTTGAGTTTCCTCATCTGTAAAATGAGCTGGAGAAGGAAATAAGAAACTACTCAAGTATCTTTGCCGAGAAAATTCCCAAATAGTGTCATAAAAAGTTGGACATGACCGAAATGCCTGAACAATGACAAAAAGGCACAAAAGAATTGTGGAGGGGGATGCTGAGTGAAATGAGCAGGACCAGGAGATCATTATATACTTCAACAACAATACTATATGATAACCAGTTCTGATGGATCAGGCCATCCTCAGCAACGAGATCAACCAAATCATTTCTAATGGAGCAGTAATGAACTGAACTAGCTATGCCCAGAAAAAGAACTCTGGGAGATGACTAAAAACCATTACATTGAATTCCCAATCCCTATATTTATGCACACATGCATTTTTGATTTCCTTCACAAGCTAATTGTACAACATTTCAGAGTCTGATTCTTTTTCTACAGCAAAATAACGTTTTGGTCAGGTATACTTATTGTGTATCTAATTTATATTTTAATATATTTAACATCTACTGGTCATCCTGCCATCTAGGGGAGGGGATGGGGGGGGGTAAGAGGTAAAAAATTGGAACAAGAGGTTTGGCAATTGTTAATGCTGTAAAGTTACCCATGTATATATCCTGTAAATAAAAGGCTATTAAATTTAAAAATAAATAAATAAATAAATAAATAAAAAGAATTGTGGAGGGGGATACTCTCAACTGAAGTCAAAAGAAACTTCTTATTCCTTTCTATCTCACTATAAAGGACAAAGCCATTCTCCCAGTCTTTTGAGTTCACAATAGGGTGATCCTCTACTCCTAATTTCTCTCTTCCTCTACTCAATATCCAAACTGTTTCCAAGACCTGTCTTTTTCTCCTTTGTAACATTTCTCACTATGTCTCTTCTCCTCTGTCATCGCTACCATTTTAGTTCAGGCCCTCATTACCTCACATCTGGACTATCGTAGCAGCTTCTTGGTTGGTCTGTCTGTCTCAAATCTCTCCTTACTCTTTACATTCTCTATATAGCCATTTAGTCTGATCATGTCAGCCTCAGTAAACTCTAGTGCCTTCCGATTGCATCCAGGATCAGATTCAAATGTTCTGCTTTCAAATTCCCTCTCTACTTTTCCTGTCTTCTTACACTATATTCCCTGCCACATATTCTTTTATCAGTGACTCTGACCTTCTGGTTGTTCCATGAATAAGATCTTCCATCTCTTGGTTCTGGGCATTTTCTCTGACTCCCTCCTCCCTTCCACCTAAAACTTGGAATGCATTTTCTCCTTCATTTCCACCTAGTGGATTCTCTGGGTTCCTTAAAGTCCCATTTTCTTTTTTTTTATCTTTCCCAAAAAGGACATTTATTTAGGGGAAAAAGTTACAGACTAAATATAAAGGAAAATAGACATTAGGAGTGGTAAATATGAAATAGTTTAGATTACCAAGGAAAGGAGTTTGGAAGAATCCATTAAAGGAACATGCCATAAAGGTTTGCCATTGACTGGCAGGTTAAATTTATCCAGGAGTGAAGTAGACTAATCTAGCTAGCTATAGGAAGGGAAAAGATGCCGTTAAAGGAAGACACTATGAGGAAGGAGAGAGAGAGTACCTCACAGTGGGGTTAGTCCTGAAAAGAACTTAGCTTAAGTCTCACTTTCTACAGGAAACCTTTCCTAGCCCCTCTAAATTCTAGTACTATCCCTTTTTAAATTCCCTATTTATCCCATTTATAGTTTCTTGTTGTCTCCTCCATTAAATTGAGGACAGAAGCTATCTTTTGCCTTTTTTGTATCCCTAGCACTCAGCACAATGCTTGGCACACAGTAGGCATTTAATAAATGTTTATTTACTGACTGATTAGCAGGTTGCATTTAAGTTGAATTATGATATAGAGTTGGGGAGGGAGTGTATTCCAGACATAGAGACAGCCTATGCAAAGGAGAGGAGACAAGAAACAGAATGCTACATTAGGCAGACTCTTATGTGGGGAACAGTAAATAGGGCATTTAGACTGGAATGTAGAGCAAAATAAAGGAGACTAATATACAATGGGCCTGGAAAGATAAGCTTGTGCCAGGCTGATGTCATATAATTGTTGGTAAAACTGCTCCATCATTTCTTAGGGGAATTCAGAGTGGGGATGAAAACTGAGCCAAAGTAAAGGATATTGAGCCAGAGTTCCAAAGCAGCCCCTCAGGGATTAACAGCAAAGGCAGTGCTGGGTTGTCTGCTCTTACACCTTCCTACATTTTTTTAAAAGAAAGAAAACAAGCAAAATAAAATCCTTGAGCAAGGAATCATTAGTCCCAAAGCTGTATCTAAACCTCCAGAGTGAATAGTAGCCTTCATTATGAGAGATCCAAGTATTGTCTGGCAGAGCATCCTTGGCTCACAGGAGCTCTCTTGGCCAGCTGTGGGGGAAGCATTTTGGTTTTCCCTTTTTAACTGGCTGCTTTGAAAGGTGGTCCCACCTCTGTGGGGCTGCCATCCAGGCCATATACCTTGTAGGGAAGATAATAGTGAGCCTCATCTTTCTGTACTCCATGCAAGGGCAAACCCTTCCCTTGCCACATCCCTACCCCCAACCCATACTCTTCTTCCCAGTTGTCATCATTCTATTCCCAAGGTGCTTCCTCTTTTCTCTCTTCTTCTGTTTTTCCTAATTACCAGCATCATTCATTATCATGTGTATATAACCCAAAGAAAACATATTTTATTTTTATCAGTTATTCAAATAATAGGAGGAAAGAAAGGAGAAAAACATGCTAGTGCCACTGCATAGTGAAATTGCATTAAGGAACCAGCTGCATGACCTTTTTTCCTCATGGAGAAGAAATCTTTCTTTTTAAAAAGAATATTTTCATTAAAAATATTTCATTAAAAAATTTCAGGACTGAAAGCAGAATGGATTCCTGTCATCTTGTTGTTTCTATTCTTTAGTCATTTCAATTATCTATGACTCTTCATTTGGGATTTTTCTGACAAAGATACTGAAGAGGTTTGTCATTTCCTTCTCCAGCTTATTTTCAGATGAGGAAACTGAGGCAAACAGGGTTAAGTGACTTGCCCAGGAAAGCCAGTAAGTATTTAAGATTGGATTTGAACTCAGGTCTTCTTGACTCTGTATTCCCTGCCTGTCATCTAGGAAGTAACTAAAAAGAATTGTGACATATAGGCTAACAGAATATTATTTTGTGGCAATAAATGACAAAAATAAACTCAGAAAAACACAGGAAGACTTGCATGAACTGATTCAGACTGAAATAAGTGAAACCACAAAAACAATATACACAATAACCATAGGAATGTTAATGAAAAGAACACTAAAATGAAATCAAACTGTCATTTTAATGATTTTTTTGACCCCAAAGAAGAAATTAAGAAATGCTTCTCCTTTCAATGAAAAGGTAGAGGATTATGTACAGGTGAAGAACATTGCATTTCCAGTCTAAAGTGATGGTGCATGTGCTGGCTTTTTAAATAATTTTTATTCCTTACAGACAAAGGCTCCCTAGTTTTTGGGTGGGGATTGTTATAATTGTGACACAAAAGAAAAGCTATCAATATATCTTTAAAAAAAACTTTTTAAAAAAGTATGTGACTCCCCATGAGGACACCAGAAATAATGTTCAGGAATATGATTTGGTGTATAAGTGGTGTGATATATTTGGAATATGATATAAGTAGCATCAGGTTTTTCCCCTATTTAGTTCTAATTTAGTATATATTTCTTTCTGAATTCTTAGATATCATAATGTCAGAGTAAAAGTCATCTATCTCTTTCTCTCTCTCCCTCCCTCCCTCCCTCTTACCCTCCTTCCCTCCTACACTCCTTTCCTTCTACTTTCCCTCCCTCTTTTCCTCCCTCCCTCCCTCCTTCCCTCTCTCCCTCCCTTTTCTCTCTTTCCCCAGGTATATGGAGATAGATCTATATCTATCTATCATTACTTAGAGATGTAACTGTGCCTTACAGTGGGATGCTGGAAGTTAAGGACTTAATCTGGACTGGATAAGTATCCAGCATAGTACTGCAATAGTCACAGAGGTCACAGTGGGGTCCTACTTGTGTTATAAATACAAGGTCAGGCATCTAATACTCATAAGAACTAGGATTAAGAATAGGCAAAGTAAGCAGCTATCTAGGTTGCAACATGCAGTGGAGTACAACAAGAAACAGTTTTTGAATATTACATTTGACAAATGCACCTTTTATGTCAGAAAATTCAGGTCTTCATGCTACAGAGAAATCTATTTATATTACCATGTATAAAAGAGAAGCCTCCAGGGTACAATAAAACAATTTTCAAACCTTGTTTAAAGGGTACTAATGCTTTGGCTCTGATGGACATGGGGGCCTTATGGTAAATGGGGAGAGTAGGACCAAACAGTGTAGAATGTAAGGGACTAGACATCAAAAGGCGACAGATAAGAACAAAGGTAAGATCTAGAATCAATAGACTGAGCCAATGGAAATAAGATGGTAGAGCAGGTTGGACCAAGTAGAGCTGAGAATAACCTAAATGAAATAAAAAGAGAGTAACGACTCTCTTCTAGGAATTCTAGATCAAAGACTCTCTTCTAGGAATTCTAGGTCAAAAACATGGTGATGCTGGAATGACAATGAATATCAGTTATTACTGAGTTTGTAGTTGTTAATTCCTTTTAATTAGACCTGGGGATGGGGAGAAGGATAGGACATCATTATAGGTAACTCCTAAACAAGCTTGTTATATATGTCACAAAATGTTGGCATTTTAGGACCCTGGACAAGATTTACAGTCACGTCCTCTCCAAAAGAGAGAACTATTCTCTGGTGTCTTAAAATAACAACATACTTGAAAATCAAAGTTCTGGTCAAAAAAAAATGTCAGTTCTTCTGGAACTGAGCTACAAAAAATACAGAATCTTTGAGTTCAAAGGGACCTCAGATGCCATTGAATTAATCTGCCACCTGATGAATGAATCTTTTTAGTAACATTCACAAGAAGTGAATCCAACTAAAAGACTTCCATGAAGGGGAAATTCCAGAAAACTTAGGCAGCATTTTCACTTTTGGAGACCTCTAAATGTAGGAAGTTTTTTATATGAAGATAAAATAAATTCTCTATAAATTCTACTCATAAATCATAGACCTGCCATATGGGACCAAGCAGAGCAAGTCTAATAAGTCTTAGACTCAATAGCCCTTCAAATACTTAAAGGAAACTATTGTTTGTCTCTTAAGTTTACTCTTCTCTAAGCTAAGCATCCCCAAGTCTTTTAGCCAATGCTGTTTCCTTGTTTTGTCCCTAAGTGTTCTAAATTGTGGTTAGTATTGACTTTCCATTCAAGTAAACTTAATACTGTGTTTAACATTAAGTTCAGTGTTAAGTGTTCTTAACTGGATGAAATTACCAAGTATATCTGCTGTCCCAGTCACAGGAAAGAGCCTGAAGGAGAGAAGCCAGGGCTGAATTGCTAAATTTTGGCAGATAGAAATGAGTCATAAAAGGGGTGTCCAGCAGGCTCCTGTCCATGGTAAATATTTAAGTAAACTAGCTGTTGAATTTGGTTGTTCTAAAGGATTTCTTTATCTTAAGCTTTATTTTACATGGGTGGAATGCTATAGCTCATACTCAGAGATATGTGCATGGAAAATATCACGGACATAGAATTTCATTTGCTGTGTGTTTTGGCCCACTAACAAAAGGAAAAATGTAGGGAGAGAGGTAAGAGAACAAATATTTTATTAGTTACAGTGATAGATGAATATCTTATTTATAGGGCCATGCCCCCCAAGGTGCTGTGGATTCAGCACAGTAATAAATACATAATAAGAATACCAAAATAGCAATTTAATAAAGCTACCCTCATAAAATTGTAAAGACAAATGGAATGTCACTGGACTGGACAGGGTAACTTATAAATATGGGCAAAAATAGTTATTAGTTAATCATTCCTTTTTTCAATGCATTATGGGGAGAGTGGGGGGAAAAGTAGGAGGAATTGGGGATGCAGGTATATGTAGGCAGAAAAGTTTTCAGATAATTCACAAATGTAGAGCGAGAGAATGAGAAAGGAAAGCAATCAAGGCAAGTATGAAAAAGAAGAAAGAAAAAAACTAGCTCATGTCTGACAGATGCTTTATCAAAAGCACTCTTGTCAGAAACACATAGGGTTATTATGATTTACAGCCACAAGAAAGGTAAACCTACAACCATACCTAATCAGCCAAAGACATATTCCTCAAGTCCATTTTCCTGGTGTTCCTCCTTGCAGATAGGTACTTGAGTGGACAGGAAAAGTTAAATGTCACATTTCAGCGTCTGAAACCCACCATCCTGATCACAGGAGGCAAACTGTTACACGCCAAATTAAGAAATTAAATTGAAGCAAGAGATACGGGTAATATGAAGAAAATATTTTGCTTCATCAAACACTCATGTTCACAGAATGAATAACAGACCAATTTTCTTGTTTGTTTTTTCTGTTTCATTTAGTTTTGGGGGTTTTGTTGTTGTGTTTGTCGTTTACAACTACCCACAGAATCTTTATATACATTTTAACAGTTACTTATTCAGGGATCCCTAATGTCTCAGGAAAACAAGAAAAACTCATAGACTTGCCCATAAGGCCAGGACAAGAAGTAATCTATTTTATTATGAACTTAACAAAAACCAAACATGACTATTTCTATATACAAAAAAAGAAGAAAAGAGGGTTGTAAATGAAGTTAAGAATTGCTACTACATAGTTTTTTAAAGACAAATTTTTAAAGCACAATTTATTTGTGGGCATGGAATTTCTTAATACACATGATGCTGTGGGAGCATCCTGGCTGTATAATCACACTGACTAATTTTTTAAGACACTCACTTAGCAAACAATTCCTGAATTAGGAAGAGACAGTCCCAGGCTAAGTGCCTTCAGCCAGAGTGGCAGATGATGAGAAGGTGGTTTCCTTGCTTCATGACTGTATCCTCGCTCTCTGGATCTCTCCACTGTGATAGCCAGTTCCATTAATTGTCATTGCAAGGTAAGTGTAATCTTAGCTCATTCTGTGGGAGTGTTTCTTTCCTGTTGGGCACCCCCAACATTCCCAAGTCCAAGAGCGTGTTCCCAGTTGTCAGCTGCTACTAACTTGGATGGTTGATACATCCTGTCCAACAGCCTGGTGCTAACCAGAGTCATTAATTAACTATGATTTTTTTGTTGTTGTTTAGTCATTTTCCATCACGTCCAACTGTCCGTGACCCCATTTGGGGTTTTCTTGGCAAAGATACTGGAACAGTTTGCCATTTCTTGCTCCAGCTTATTTTACAAATGAGGAAACTGAGACAAACAAGGATAAATAACTAGGCCAGGGTGACACAGCTCTTAAGTGTCTGAAGCCAGGTTTGAAATTAGTAAACAGGGAAAATGAATGGATGCCCATCAGTTGGAGAATGGTTGGGTAAATTGTGGTATATGAATGTTATGGAATATTATTGTTCTGTAAGAAATGACCAGCAGGATGAATACAGAGAGGCTTGGAGAGACTTACATGAACTGATGTTAAGTGAAATGAGCAGAACCAGGAGATCATTATATACATCAACAACGATACTGTATGAAGATGTATTCTGATGGAAGTGGATTTCTTCGACAAAGAGACCTAATTCAGTTTCAATTGATCAATGAGGGACAGAAGCAGGCAGCTACACCCAAAGAAAGAACACTGGGAAATGAATGTAAACTGTTTGCATTTTTGTTTTTCTTCACAGGTTATTTTTACCTTCTGAATCCAGTTCTCCCTGTGCAACAAGAGAACTGTTTGGTTCTGCACACATATTTTGTATGTAGGATACACTGTAACATATTTGACTTGTATAGGACTGCTTGCCATCTGGGGGAGGGGGTGGAGGGAGGGAGGAGAAAAGTTGGAACAGAAGTGAGCGCAAGGGACAATGTTGTAAAAAATTACCCTGGCATGGGTTCTGTCAATAAAAAGTTATAATTATTTTAAAAAATAAAATAAATTTAAAAAAAAAGAAATCAGTAAGTTGAATCATCCTGACTCCAAGCCCAATGCTCTGTCCCCTGTGTCACTTAGCTACTGACTACATAGCATGAACTGAAATGTTAATACTTTCAGTTATACAGTTAACATCACTGATGGTGATAGCCACATCTACTTTCACTCTTGTATACGTAGAGATTCGGTTTGTATTATATTATTTCATATTTGCAAATGTTACTTTTTGGTAATTTAAGTTGCCTTTTTCTTATATGTTCCTATTCACACAAACTTGCACATAAGTGAATGTGTCTCCCAAATAAATTCTAAGTTGCTTCAGAGCAGGTAGTGTCTTCTGTTTCTAATCAATTCTAAATAGTAACTGGTATAGTGAACAATATTAAGTATGTACTTAGTAAAACACATACTAGGCTTTTGTTGTTTGTCCTTTGTTCTCAAAGAAGACCATGATATCAGGGAGGTGATGCCATGACATGCTAATGAATTGGATTTAAGGGAGGGTGTGCAAAGTTATCAGCTTGACTTTCTGCTCCAGAACCATCAAGGTACAGTGATAACTGGAGATGGTCCTGGATGCAGTAGGAGACCCTGGCCTTTTTAAGCTAAAGTTTTTAACAGATTGAAATGGGGCGATACCCATTTGGTGGTAAGAGGAAAAAGGCAAGGAAGGAAGGAAGGAAGGAAGGAAGGAAGGAAGGAAGGAAGGAAGGAAGGAAGGAAGGAAGGAAGGAAGGAAGGAAGGAAGGAAGGGAAGGGAAGGGAAGGAGAGAGACAAGGAGGGAGGGAGCAAAGGAGAGAGGGAAGGAAGGAAGAGAGGAAGGGAGGGAGGGAGGGAGAAAGGGGAGTCAAGCAAAACTATTATGGCCTTCAAAGGAATTTTAATTATCTTGATTGTGTTGTCTGACCCTCTGCACTGATAGTAATGATCCAATAATTGCCAGACCTCTGTGTGCTTTCTGGAAGTGTAGCTTTTGGGGACATGTGGGACAGATCCATGGGCCAGTGAGCCAGGTTCCCGACGAGTATGCACACTAGTGGGGTACTTGCTAAGGGTAAGGAAAGACTAGAGCACAGTGTGAGTTCAGGTCAGACTAATGATAAATGAAAGTACTAGAAATACTCTACTTCACACTGCAGCCGTTTTTACATAGGAAAGAGTAGGAAGTGAAGGGAGGATTTGGGGGTCAGCTTGCTGCCTTGGGAAGTTTATGCTCACCTTCTGTGAGACGCCTCTTCTCAGGCAGCCATGCAATCAGAGGTTGCCTTGCTGCCAATGATGAAGACCCAGGAGCAATAGCTGACCTTGTTTTCTGCTGCTCTCCTTCCTAATGGCCATTTTTCAAATGAGAAGCCAAGGATGGTATATGATTGTCTCAGGAAGCTAGTTATTTACTTCTCCAGACAAACTCCCCTGCTCTTAAGTCAGGAAATCCAACCAGCTTGTTATATAAGCCCAGATACCAGGAAAATCACGAATTCAGTCCTCTTCACAATAAACCTTAAGTGCACGTTAGGTACCAAAGGGACACAAAGACATAAATTTTAAAAGTTCCTATCCTCAAGGAGCTTACTTAGCTCTACTAAAAATTGATGAGCTTCTTTCCGTTTCTTTATTTCTTCCACAACTCTCAGCTTAGGAGGGGTCCCTAACAAGCCAGCCTTACTACTAGGCCAACATTGTTCTTAATCCCCATGGATTCCTTCCTTTTCCACTTAAAAAAAGTTTTACTTTCCCATCCCCAATTACATGTGAAAACAATTTTAACATCCCTCCTTCATTCTTCCCTCCTGTTGAGAAAGCAAGCAAATTGAGATAGGTAATACATGTATAGTTGTGTAAAATACATTTCCATGTAAGTCATTCCGTATCCATTTTAACCTAATCTTCCTTTCTACTCCAGTCCTAGTAGCATTCTTTTAAACATAACATATATTGGCACTCTGTTCTATATACAAAACCAGTTCTCTTGGGACCAAAATCTTACTCTTCAATCCTAAACACTGGTTGCATATGCTTTCAATGGGTCCTCTTGAAACCAACCAAGTTCTATGTGTCAGCAAAATGTCTTTTTAAAAATATTTTTAATTTTTATTTAATTTTTGTTATTTTTATTTAAGCTTTTTATTTTTAAAACATATGTATGGATAAATTTTCAGCATTGACTCTTGCATAGCCTTGTGTTCCAAATTTTCCCCTCCTCTCTCCACCCCCTCCCCTAGATGGCAAGTGATCCAATATATGTTATATATATGTTAAAATATATGTTACATCCAATATAAGTAAATATATTTATACAATTATCTTGCTGCACAAGAAAAATCAGATCAAAAAGGAAAGAAAATAAATAAGAAAACAAAATGCAAGCAAACAATAACAGAAAGAGAGAGAATGCTATGTGGTGGTCCACACTCAGTTCCCCCAGTCTTCTCTTTGGATGTGGATGGCTCTCTTTATCCCAAGATCATTTGAAACTAGCCTCAATCATCTCCTTGTTAGAAAGAATCCCGTCCATCAGAATTGATTGTCGTATAATATTGTTGTTGCCGTGTATAACGATCTCCTAGTTCTGTTCATTTCATTTAGCATCAGTTCATGTAAGTCTGTCCAGGCCTCTCTGGAATCATCCTGCTGGTCATTTCTTATACAACAATAATATTCCATAACATTCATATACCACAATTTATTCAGCCATTCTCCCGCTGATGGCTAGCAAAATGTCTTGGTGCCATGTGCTAGCATGCCTACTGGGGGAATCCTGATATCTTACACTTGGATTTTCCTGATGCTCATCAGTGAATATCTAGTGCTAGGACTTGCCCAGGATCACACAACTAGAAGATTTTTTCCCAAGTATCTGAGGCTGGATTTGAACTCCTGACTTCAGGGCCAATGCTCTATCTATTGTACCATCTAGCTGCCCCCATTACTAGGACTTTTTCAGAACCCTTGTCTCATCTGGTAGATTTTTCTTATCTCTTCATTCTGGACTAATCTGTGTGTCCACTTAATGTATGATGGTACCATCTTATGTTGTTGCTCCAGTTGTTTCATTTTTTAAAGAGATTTTTTTCATCACATTCTGTATCCTTTTTCTATAAAATAGAATAGAAAATAGAAAATAAAATAGAATAAATACTGTAAAATAGATATTCCTTTTGAGGAAGTTGTTGTTGTTGAGTTGTTTTAATTGTGTCCTGCTCCCCATGATTCCACTTGAGGTTTTCTTGGCAAAGATACTGGAGTGATTTGCTATTTCCTTCTCTAGTTCATTTTGCAGATGAGGAAACTGAGCTAAACAAAGATAAATGACTTGCCCTGGATCACACAACTAATAGTTAAGAGGCTGAATTTGAACTCAGATCTTCCTGAGGTCCTTCAGGTCCCACAATCTATCCACTGCACCACTTAGCTGTCTATTCTGAGGAAGAACATTAACAGAATGAAATACAACCAGATAGGATGACCAGTCTGATGAAAAGTTTGGAAACTGCTACGCACAAGGAAAAGTTGTGCACAGCTTGTAAGGATAAGATGAAGGCTCTAGGGATATTTAAAAGAAGAAAAGACTTAGTGGGACATAATGGCAGTCTTTAAGTATTTAAAGGGTTGGTATATAGAAGAAAGAATAGACTTATTCTGCTTAAATGGAACTAGGCATGTTAAGGTGGAAGGTGCAGAGAAGCATATTTCAGTTTGATCTAAGAAAAAATACTTTCTAAAAATCAGAGCTGTCTAAAAGCAGAATGCAATAGACCCACCACTGAAGGTCCTCAAGTAGACCCTGAATGATGACTCATCAAAGAAAGTATAAAAGAGTTTTCTATGTAGGTAAGAGCTGGGCTAGATCATCATCAAAGTCTCTTTCTAGGTCTGAGGTTTCATAAATTTCTTTTCTGAAAAAAAGGTCCATCTTTTTTAATGCAGGGGATGATGGGCTGGATGTTGTCTAAGGTCACTTCTAGCTCTCAGTCTGTGACACTATGACTTAATGATACAGAGTGAAGAAAATAGAATCAAGAGAAAAATATGTGACTTCAACAATGGGAATGAAAACAACACTAAGTGACCATTGATTTCAGATTAATTTCAGTGAACAGTCTTAGTTCTAGAAAACAGGAAGAAAGACATACTACCCTTTTTTGATAGAGAAGGGTATGGTTCCACAAACTATCAGAAATTGTTGCTTTGCAAGTTAGTTTTGCTTAACTATTTTTCTTTGTTTCAAGAAAAGGTTCAATAAGGGTCAGCATCTCTCTGTTTCTCTCTCCATATATATATATATATATATATAATATGTATATATATATATATATATAATTTTAAGAACAGAGTAAAAGTAGAAGAGTGAAGATAAAGGCTAATTGCATAAAAATGTGCATGAAAAAAAATGCCAAAAGGATGCATGGTATTTAATTAGAGGATTAAAATGAATAAATTGAAAGACAAATACATTTAGAAATCTCTAAGTTGCCAGGAAATGGATGAGGGAGGGGAAAACAAAGATGTCCATATGGGTGTCTTAATTACTTAATTAACTATTTTCTTGGAGAAAATATGAACACAAAATTCTGGGAAAAAAAAAAAGCTATCCTTTACTTAAGGGAAAAGGTACGTACAGAAGACAACAAAATTATATCTGGTTTCTCATTTTGGGGAGGAAGGAACTTTTAGAATCTAGTGGAAAAGATTACACGTTTTCTTTACCTGATCTTTAAGATCTTCCATATCCTGGTATCACCTTACTTTTCTGATCTTTTTTTATATTACACTCCACCATGTATTCTGTGCTCCAAACAAACTAGGTTACCTTGTCCCCTAAATATACGCTGTATTACCTCATCCATGTAAGTTTGATGCATTTGTTGTGAATTGTTATACATTATTTTTGTCTGTGTGCATATTTTATCCCCTTGTTGAATTGAAGCTCCATTAGTGCCTAGCATAGTTTTCTGAATATAATAGGTTCTTAATAAATGTTTATACAATTTAATTACATTGAATTATGGGAAAGCAATTGCTAAGGTTGCTAGATGCTCAGTGGACAGATTTCTGGCCCTGGAGTCAGGAAGAATTGAATCTAGTCTCAGATACTCACTAACTGTGTGATCCTGGCCAAGTCACTTAACTCAATCTACCTCCATTTTGTCATCTGTAAAATGAACTGGAGAAGGGCATGACAAACTGACTCCAGAATTTTTGACAAGAAAACCCCAAATGGTATCACAAAGAGTCAGACATGACTGAAAACAACTAAACAATGTGGATCACTAGAACACTGTATAATCATAGCAATGGGAGAGAGTTTAATTGAACCAAACAATACAGAAATAACAATACAGGAGAAATGAAGGGAATGAAGAATGGCTATTGTACAGACTATGATATAATTTAGTTGTGCATATATGTACATATTATGTATGCATATGCTTACTTTGCACAGACGTGGAAAATGAGTTGGGCCCAGAATTAAAGAAAAGGTAATGACCTTTAGGAATTACAAAATTATTTTAATGATTCCAAAATACTCCCTGAAACAATTTCCATTTTTTCATACTAATATTCTAATGCTAATGTTATATGACTGCAAATGATGGAATACTACAATGTTTGAATAATGTAATATGAGAATTGCCTAGAAAGTGATGAAAAGGCATATTGTGGGTGTCAGAAATCTCTAACACTTACAAGTGTATTACTGCAAAAAAAAAGAACAAGCATAAAGGATGTCATTAAAGAACTGTTTGATAGGGAAAAAATTGTAGTGGTCATTAGGCAAAAGTGAAGGAGCATAGAACCATAGATCTAAAATCAGAAATTACCTGAAAAGCCATTTAGTCCAACTCTTTCATTTTTTACTGAAGAGGAAATTGAGGCTTTGGAAGGTTAAGTAGTTTGTCCAAGGTCACAGAGTTAGTAAATGCTAAAGATGGTATTAACCTATTCCTTGCTGGTATCCTCTCAGTAACTAGAAAAAGCAAGGAAATTCCATAGTACATTAAGTAGAACACCTATTGTAAATTCATGAGAGCACATGGCAAAACTGGATAGATTTCAATCTGCATCATTGAAGGAATATCCCAATTATTCAACCATTAATTTACAAGCATTTATTAAGCACTTATTGTGCTCCAGATACTATGTTGTTTGTCCCTCATTCTCAAGGAGCACCAGTAGACATTGGGGATATAAAGATAAACAAATAAGTGCTAAAGGTAGGATTTGATGATACCTGGAGGATAGTCCTGTGCTTTGCAGACATACCATGTATGTGATGGGGGTTGGAGTGAGAACTGGCCAACAAGACCATGGTACCCTGTTTTGGTACCATGTATACAATTTTCCTGAGCTTTTGGGGGGCTCAGTAGGGCAGGATGACATGTAACAAAGGAGTCTGAGTCAGAGCATGGGCAGATATTTTGTGACTGTCAGATTACTGCCTGATGAAGTAGTAGGGCTAAATCAGAATTAAGAGAGCATACAAAAGGCTCCAGAAGAGAAACTCACATTTTTTCCCTCCTTGTGTGGTTTACCAAGTTTAAGTAAAATTTTCTGAGTTCTGGGGACCACTGGAAGGGTACCGTCCCCCTACCAGGATGGTTAATGAGCACATGGTCTCTTAAGCAAGTCTTTGTCTGAAATGAGTCAACTCCTGTTGTATCCTCTTATCTTTACTCTAGGACTTTGTGGGATCTCAAAAGGTCAGAAGAATCATGAGTAAAACTTGAAGAGCAACCTAGGGGGCCAAAAAATTGTGCCCCACAGGCAAAGGAAGGTTTCATCAAGTCGACTCTGAAGTGAACTTGGGGTAAGGGGTATGTGAATGTATGGGAGCAGCTGTGTTAAGTTTGAGCCGACTGTCCCAAGGACATCATCACAGACCTCCAGAAGCAGGCTCACTAAGTATCCTCATGGGTTGCTACCAGACAAAATCTATATGGTATCTGCTTCTGAGATTGGGCCCTCATTGACTAATCCTTGCTCCTCCCTTATTTTTATAATGAATTCCTAAAAATAAACAAAAAACCCCCACAAATAACAATAAATCCTACCAAGAATATATTCGGATATTAAAAAATATATTCAGCTTTTCACATTATTTCCCAGATAGGCTCTCATTTTTGTCAGTATCAGGCACTGCAGTATAGATTAAAAAAGAACATTTCTGGTATAACTGATAGTAGAATAATTTCTCCACTGATTGGGTTTTTATTAAAGTCAACTGGTGAAATGTGCTATTAGTCTATGCTGAACACTTTCGGAAAATGAATTTCCTTTGTTTTCCACATTGGCCAATCACCCCCCTCTCCTCCCCACCTTTCTCCCCAGCTTTCCCTCCATCAGGCCTTTGCCTTTCCCCTTCCTCTCTCTGTTTTTCCATGATTCTCAGTGTTTGTAAACAGATATACTTCTTTTTCCTATATTGGTCTGAAGCGATTACTAAATTACTGATTTTGTATTTCAAAAGAGGGAATTAAAGTACCATCTATGTCTTCATTCACTCTTCAAAAAAGACCTTGAGCTAGTTAGGAAAGGTTGAGCAACATGTTCACAATGCTAGTGTGCTGCCTTAGTCCGAAACACTCCCTTTCCTCTGCGTAATCAAATTTCTCTCTTTTTTGGTTAGCAGGGTTGACTTTGTGGGAGATTTTTTTTGTCTCCACTCACAATAACTCATGTGTTCCTACTGGCTTTCTTTTAACTTGTGCTACTTCTAAATGTGGAGACTTAAGTTATTCCTATTTGCTGTTTGTTGTTGTTTTTGATCAATACATATTTTTCTACTAGGAACAATATCAAAGGAAATTTGATTTTTCTTTTGGTAAGAAAGCAAAATATGATTTAGTACTTGAGCTCAATAAGTTGTACTATAGTTCACCCCAAAGGAAAATACCCATGGCATGCTTATCTGATAATGTGTCTCAGGTGGAATTCATGGCTTTGGATAATTATTGCTATTGTCTGACAGATTAATGAAACTGACATTCTGTGCTCAAAGAAAAGCACATTCATCCAAATGCCTCCAGATGCCTCTAAAATTCCCTTCAAATCAGATGAAAGTGTTCTTCCTTTTTTCAAACTCCTCAAGGACTTTGCTCAGATCTATACTTAGCCCTTAGCAAATTTTGTCCTGTATCCTATGTTTATGTACATGTACATATGTTTTATACATCATGTTCTCTCTAGTAGAAGGAAAGCTTATTGAGGGAAAGGACTTTGTCAATTTTTATTTTTTTACATTTCGTTCTCATTGTAGTACCTTGTATAAAGTGGGAATTGTTTATAATATACTTGTTTATTGAATTATATTCAACCAATCACTCATTTCTCTTACAAAATGTGGGGAGACAGCGAGGGAGAGAGAGAGAAATATATACAAAAAGAAATGCCTTGTTTTATTTGTCTTATTGATTAATGCTTTGTCCCTGTGGACAACTTTTCTCTCTTCTATCACAAACGCTTCAGGGAGTGGCCATTTCCCATCAAGGCTATGGGACATCAGCCCACTCTGACATTATATTTAATATTCTATATTTCAGGCCTATGGTTTCATCTCTGTGGGATGTACTATTGTGGGAAACTCCCTCCAGCCATGCAGATCAGCAACTTGATTATAACTTCTTGTCTCTGAGAGTTGCTGGAGATACTGAGAGAAAGTGATCTGCCAACAAAGACACAACTCTGACTTCAAAGCCATCCCTTTCCCCACTAAACCATATTATCTCTCAATCAAGTAATCAGAAGGTATTGATTAAGTATCTTCTATGTACCAAACACTAGGCTAGGCATTGGGGATATAAATACGATGAATGGCACAATATATTTGAAAAGAATTTATATTCTGTTGAGGGAGAAAACAATTGAGGCAACCAAATTGTTCAGTAGATAGAACACTGGGCCTGGAGTCAGGAAAACCCGAATTCAATTCCACCTCAGACACTTACAAGCTGTGTGATCCTGGGGAAGTCACCTAATCTTTGTTTGCCTAATTTATCAGAGAAGGAAATGGCAAACCATTCCGGCATCTTTGTCAAGAAAACTCCATGAACAGCATGATCCATGGGGTCACAAAGAATTGGACAGGATTGAACAATAAGGAAAAACCAAGCAAATATAGAAGCATATATAAAAGAAATATAAAAAATATAAATAAGTAGAAAATAATTTAACATAAGTCAGGGGTCCTCAAACTTTTTAAATAGGGGGCCAGTTCATTGTCCCTCAGACTGTTGGAGGGCCGGACTATAGTAAAAACAAAAACTTGGTTTGTGGGCCTTTAAATAAAGAAACTTCATAGCCCTGGGTGAGGGGGATAAACGTCCTCAGCTGCATCTGGCCCAGCTGCCGTAGTTTGAGATAGAAAGCAGTAGTATTTGGGGGAAGCAGAAGGGGCTTGAAGGAAGAGGGGTTCTATGAGATAGAATATTCCACACAAGGGTCTCAATTCTTCCAAGAAATCAAAACTGGTTGCTCTAATAACCAATTACTCATAGAAGGAGCCAGTGTTAAATAAATCACCTCCTGTAGTTTACCAAAGTCTTCCAATAAGAACTTTATCCATGACTCACACAGGAAGGACCAAGACATGCATCTATCCAACAGTTGTTCTTCATCTTTCCTTCTCGGAAAGGACCATGACATCAGAGAGGCGATGCAAGGACATGCAAGTGAATTGGATTTAAGTGAGTCAGGACAGTGCAAGGTAAACTGCCTCACTGTCTCCTCCAGAGCCATGGGACTTCAGGGGCAAGATACAGATCAGGAGGAGTGGAGATGGCCCTGGAAGTAGTGGGATTCCTTGGTCTTTTTAACATAAGGTCTTTTCCTGGTCTCAGTCTGACTCAGGCAATGCCCATTTAGTGATTAAAGACTAGGTAAAAACGGGAGACAAAAGATATCCTTGTTTCCCTTTATAAAAGAATCAATCTGGGATGGAAAGCCTCTGAGTTTCTGACCAGAACCAAAACAATTACTATTTACACTCATTCTGAGCCATCAAAATCCAGACAATGAATAAGTAAAACTTGAGCTGAGGCCTAATTGGCCAAAGAGCTATGGTGATTTGGATTTAAAGATCAAGTATATTTCAAGAAATCATAAGTGAAAACTGCTTGGATGGTTTTTTAAAATTATAGAATAAATAGGAATAAATAAAATCTAATTCCCAATTCCAAGGTGTCTTGTAAAGTATAAAGGATCAAAATTTATATTCTTTCATCTTTTCCTTTCTTTCTTTTTTTTTTTACTTGCTCAGGGTCACCCAGCTAGTAAGTGCTAAGTATCTGGGGACATATTTGAACTCGGGGTTCTCTTGACTTCAGGGCCAATGCTCCATCTAGCTGTCCCCAAAATTTATATTCCTTTGGACAGAGCACCTACAGGTAAGGAGGGTAAGACTCTCATGTGACAGAGGGAGAAGAAAAGAAGGAGGGGAGAAGGAAGAAGAGGATGAAGATAAGAAACAGTTGCATCCATCTTAATTATAATTAAGATGATATTTTTTCTCTTCAGTGTCTAATTAAGTTTCTAATAATATGAGTAAGAGATACTGTGGCATAGTAGTAAATGGAAAGCTGCCCTCGGAACTTGAAAAAACATGAATCCAAGTCCTGTCTTTGAAACATTCTAGTTGTGTGATACTTGGTAAGTCTAGTGCTCCCAGCTAGTCTCGAAGATGGCTCTAAGTATCAGAGAAGGTGTCAGTCTGTATGAGTAGAGAGCCTTACCTCACCCTAAATCAGTGGAGTCACATCTTATATTAATTAACAATTAGCAAGCGTTTCTTGTTGCACCTGTCTACAACTTCTTTTCTCTCTCTTGCAATCATGGCCAACCGAGTTTGCCTCAGGTGATTTCTATAAAATCTTATCATACAACTTGATCTCAAAAAATAATTAATCCCAAATTGTAGGATTCTGCACATTATTTCATTGTACATAGACACGGTCCATATACATTGAAAAGTCTCAAATCAACACCATCAGATGATCATTCCAAGCTTGATTTAGTTTTTGAAGAAAATTATAAATGGTTCCATTTCCTAATAATAATAAGTTAGGCTTTTTAGAGAAGTTCATTAAAGGGAATACTCTATGCTATTCTAGTCTGGGTTCTGTGGAAAATATTGGATGACCTTGGACAATCCCAACCTCCCTTAGTCTCAAAGTTTGAAAGCCATTATGGCAGAGTGGATTGCATACTAGCCTTGGAATTGCAAAACTTTGAATTTAAAACTTAATCCAGTGATTTACTGCCTTTGTGACTCTAGGAAAGTCACATCTCTGAGGAATTTTTCCCCTATAATGGGGATAATAATAGCATAGGATAGGAGAATCAAATGAAATGCATGAAAAGTGCATGGTAAGCACAAATATGCTGCACAAATATCAACTCATATATAAAACTGTTGTTGCTCAGTAGTGTCTGACTCATCATGACCCCATTTGGGGTTTACTTAGCAAAGACACTGGTTTGCCATTTCCTTCTGACTTGACACATAAGGAAACTGAGGCAAACAAAATTAAATGACTTGGCCAGTTGTGGCTAGTAAATGTCTGAAGCTGGATTTGAGCTCAGGTCTTCATGACTCCATGCCTCAAGCTCCATTCACCATGCCATCTAGCCTCCCCTCTGTAAAATTAGGGATGGTCTAAATAGTCCCTGAAGTCTTTTTTTAGCTTGAACATGATTTTGTGAATAAATGGCATGTAATTCCCTCTCCTCTTTGCAGTAGCTCAGTGGATAAAGGGCTGGATTTAGAGTACGGAAAACCTGAGTCCAAGTTCAACCTCAGATGCATCTCTTTGTGACTTTGGTCAGGTCACTTAATCTCAGATTCCTTAAACAATAAAATGGGAATAATAATGACACCTCCTTAATAGAATTGTTGTGAGGAACAAATGAGATAATATTTTGTAAAATATATAGCATATATTTAATAAATACTTATTCCTGACCCCTTTAGCTTCCTCATCTATGTAAAGTAAAAAGCATCCACCTACTTTTAAATCCTCTTATTCTTTCTTCATTCCTCTTATCCCTTTTACCTCTTCTGAGAATTCTGCTTTTCATCCTTTTAGAGGGATCTTGTGTTCGGAAAAGGAATAGAATGGCAGAGACTTGGCTTCCATTGTCCTCTGGCTCATCTTAAGGTGTGTCATCTTCTCATTCTGCATTTTCTCCAAACTCCAGGGAATCAAATATAAAGGAGCAAAACTCCCATTCCATTTCAGGCCCTTGGCATCCCCCCCAAGCACTTCTTTCAAGCTAGGCTGAAAATGACTGTAAAGGTGATTATGGCACTTTTCCCTCTGCTCTCTAAACATTTTTCTCTCTCCAGATAATGTCTTGGAAATAGGCCAAAAGCCAACGTGGAGTATATAAAGGGAATGGGATCCTTGGCACATTTGTATTCCAAGGCTACCTATATGGGCTTCTCACATCTTTAAAAATAGTTGTGCCCCCTCCCTCTCCTCAAATATATGCCCTTATTTTCAAGATGAGATGCAAAGCTAAGATGAAAACTGAATTAGAAAGAGTCAGGTGAGGAATGTCCTCACCCACTGCATCATGCCCAGGGTGCAGTCCATGAATTCATTTTCAGGTTCCATTTTAAATAATTTTCCTCCCACCAGTTAAGTCCTCTGGCATTTCCTGGTTCCCTAAAATATATTTCATCCCAGGATATCTTTTAGCTAAATAGAATGTGCTATAAGAGCTGATTAGGGGTGTTTCAGAATGGTAAATTAAAATTTATTTCTGCTTTTAAAGGCTCCTCTCCAGCCCATTATTATGAGGTTAATGGAAGCATTCAGCCTATAAATCCAGGATTAACTCAATTCTTACTTGAGTTTTGCAGTTCACCTTTAACAAAGTCTTCAAGTCTAGCTCAGCTAAACCTGACAATGATAAGAGGGAGAAGTTTTAGCACATGGATCTCCTGGAAAGAGCTAAAAAAAAATCCAACACACAAACCAAAAAGCAAAACTGAATTTTAAAAATCCTAGAATTTAAAAAATAATCTCCTTCTCTCTCTCTCTCTCTCTCTCTCTCTCTCTCTCTCTCTCCCTCTCCCTCTCCCTCTCTCCCTTCCTCCCTCTCCTCCTTTTCCTTCTCCCTCTTTCTGCCTCTCCCTCTCCTTCTTTTCCTTCTCCCTGTTTCTACCTCTTCATTCCTTTGTTTCTTCATTTCTTCCTCTCTTCCTTTCCTTCCTCTCTTCCTTCCTTCTTTCTTTCCTTTTTCTTCCCTCTCAGTCTCCTTTCTCCCTCCATTCTTCCCTTCCTGTTTTCTTCCTTCTTTTTCTTTTCTTTTCCTTCTTTCTCTTTTTTATTTCATTCCCCATCTTCCTTTCTTACACAGTTTCACATATATTAGGTGTTCAGTAAATTTTTGTTGAATTTTATTGAATTTCTTTTTTCTTGTATAACAAGCCATGATCGATAGGCCGAGTCAAATATCTTGTACATGATGTGAATTGAGGCATGCAGAAAGTCTATTATTTCTCTCACAGCCTCCCCCATACACTCTGTCAAAAAATTCTCTTCCATCTGTCTTACCTGCAACAAATTCAGATTCCCATAGCACACATTTCTTTGTGTTACTACATTTTTTTGAGACAGCATGGTATAGAGTTGGCTTCAAAGTCAGAAAGACAGTCAAGTCTCACTTCTGATGGGCATGCTGGATACACGATACTGAGCAAATCATCTAGCCTCTCCATGACCTAGACAACTCTTTAAAATCCCAAGCTACAGAAAAGATATGACTTGTATTGATAGATTCCTTATTTGAGAATTCTTTATCCCAATGAAATCACAGATCTGGTACTTATCTTATTTTCCATTAAAATATTCTTGTTCTGGGAAACTAACATTTTAGCCCATTATCACCAGTTAATATATCAAATTTGCCTATTAAATCAGCTAAACACTCAATTAAAGGAATGAGGTACTGGGTGATTCAATTTTGACAATATGAATAAATCTGAAAACATCTGCTATATGGGTATTGCCAAGGGAGAACAAAAGGAAAACTTAGAACTTTGTTTTCTTCTTCTTTCTCTTTTGTTTTGTTTTTGTTAAATCTTTATTGTAAGGAATGACTTTCTGGGAGTCAGGAGGAGGACAGATACTGGGGAAAATTGAGGTGATGTAAAAACAAAAGATGATATCCAAATCTACTTTTTTAAAAAAAGAGGAAAACTCATTATTGTCTTGTGAACAGCATTCAAGCCCCAGAGGCTGAAGTGGAGGAGAAAATTTTTTTAAATAACTCTAGCCAGGAGAAATGACAGAAATGGATAAAGATAACAAAATTAACCTCTATCACAGTTTTTCATAGTCCCAAATCTGTCACATCTCATTATTTATGGCAGGTAAACTGAGGTAATAGAGGATTTCATCACTTTCATTGGGCTTATATGATAGGGGTCTTGAATAAGTAGATTATATGACTTGAAAGGATGGCTAATAAATGAACCCATAAAATTGTTCTTTTCAATTAAACAAAGATGCATTATGTGCTAATATTATGCATTATTATGTGAAAGACATTGTGCTAAGAATTGAATATAAAAAGATTATAAAAATAATGTTTGCTGTGAAGACATTTATAGTAATAATAGCTGATGTTTATAAAAGGCTCTAAGGTTTGCAAAGCACTTTACGTATTTATCCTACTTAGGCCTTATAACCATCCCCTGAGTTAGGTGCTATAATTGCCCCCATTTTGCATATTATGAAACTGTTAAGAGACTTTTACAGAGTCACAGAGGTAGTAAGTGTCTGAGGCAGGATTTAAATCTTGACTTAAAGGCTAGTAGTCTATTTATTCTACCACCTTCTAATAGAAATATAGCTTGAACAAAAATAAGTATGATACAAGAGAGAATGCAGAAGATCCAGAGAAAAGGTACTTTCAGTCAAGCCTCAACCTTAGATCACTCCCACCATTCATAATTGCCTTTATTCCTATACACATCCTGCAGAATGAAAGTAGAAAAAATCATGCAACTTTTGTGACCAAAATCATTCCAAATTTATGTTATATTATTTCATCTGGACCCTCACTGCTGCTAGGCAATCCTCCTATACTTTTTTTGTCAACTTATTATCCCACTCTCCACAGAAATAATTTCTGTAGAAATAATATTCTTCCAAACCTTTGCACCGTCCTCAAAACTTTCAGGACTACCCCCTCCCCTCTCTCAGTCAAGAAACTTATCTCATATTCCATGGGAAAATTCTTCCAAACCTTTCTACCCTCCTCAAAACTTTCAGGACTACCCCCTCTCCTCTCTCAGTCAAGAAACTTATCTCATATTCCATGGGAAAAAATTGAGACTATTCACCATGAGGTCCATCTTCTTGACACTTCCTCATCTCCTTTCTCTCATATATTTTCTGCCACTCTCTCCTCTGTCTCACATGATGAAGAGTCCCTCCTTAATAAGGCTAATCCCTCTACTTGTTCAAACAATCCCATTCCATCCTATCTCTTCCAGAAGATTTTCCCTCCATCATTCCCACTACCCCCTGTTACTACTCTAATGCAAGTTCTAATCATCTCATGCTGAAATTATTGGCTCTAACTCAAGTCTCTCTCCACACCAATCTATCCTCCATTCAGCTCCCAAACTGATTTTCCTAAAGCATAAGTCTCCTCACCCCACCTCACTCAATAAATTCCAGTGGCTTCATATTACCTTCAGGAACAAACATAAAATGTACTTTTTGGCATTCAAAGCTCTTCCTAGCTAGCCCTCTCCTACCTTGCCAGTTTTCTTACATTTTACTCTTCAATAAAAGCTCTTTGATCTAGTAACACTGGCTTTCTGGATGTTATACAAATATGGCACTTCATCTCTTAGCTCTGGTCATTTTCTCTGACTGTCTGTCCCACATGCTTGGAACACTCCTTCCTTGACTCCAACTCTTGACCTCCTTGGTTTCCTGCAAATCCCAACTTAAATTCCATCTTTTACAGAAAACCTTTCCCAATCCCTCTTAATTCAAATGCTTTCCCTCTATTAATTATCTCCAATTTGTCCTGTATAAATCTTGCTTTATATATTTTTGTTTGCATATTATTTCCCCAATTTGCTTGTGATTTCTTTGAAGGCAGAAGCTTTCACCTCTTTTTGAATCTCCAATGCTTAGCATAGTGCCTTAAATAAATATTGATTGATTGATTAATTAGTCATTCTTGAAGACTGCTTTTCTTCTTGCAGCCCAAAACCATTTCAGCTTTTTTGTTCACCGTAACACACAGTTGACTCATGAATTCTCATAAGCTCCAAAGTCTTTTTCAATTGAGCTGTTGTCTAACCATACCTCCCCCACTCTATACTTATGAAATTCATCTTTGGAAACTCAGTGTAAGACTTTTTATTCATCCCTAAATCTCATGCAATTAAAATCAGCCCAATGCTCTAGTGTGTTAAGATCTTTTTGGATCCTGATTCTGTCATACAGCATATTGGTTATTCATTTTAATTTTGTGTCATGTGCAAATTGTATTATTAATTGCTTGATAAAAATTTGTTTCATCTTTACAAATTAGGCACATATTCTTTTTTTCAAGAAAAAATTTAAAGTAATCAGAAAGTTATTTAAAATTAGATAATAGAATAAATTAGGTTATTTGAATGTTAATTATATAGCTAGTTTATCATATGGGTTCTTCACTTAGATCCAGCAACATAATAGTAGGGAGAGATCAGTGGACTGGGAGTTGGAAGAACTGGTCAGTAGTCCCAGGCCTGCTATAATAGTGTTGTTATGTTGTACTCCTAGGAGGATCTTCTTCCCCTATTACTCCCAGTCTCGAGATACTCTTCCTGGCTCATTGCCCTCATTCTAGTGGAAATTCTCCTCATCGTCTTAGATTCAGATAATCTCACTTAAATTCTACATAAGAAGTAAAGAACAAGGACAAATCACTTAAATAATAAACATGGCAATATTAATGGGAAAAGATCAACAGTAATACCCACACCATTCATGATTCAAGCAAGCCATCTCCTCTCCTACCATTTCCCTAGAAAATGGAGGTTGGGAATCTAGTTTCTTTTTTGCTGTACCATCATCCTGTTCTGAAATGGAAAATTAGGCTGCCAAGACCTCCTTGAAACCCCAGTGGTAGTCCCTCCACAGGAAGAGAGAGATTGCTCAGACCATCACTGAACTTTCTAGGAAAGCTGGCAACAACTCTTTGGAATGTCATGAGGGAATGGATTTGGGAATAGATAATTCGTGGAATTTTCTACAGTGACTTAGTGGTCGGGCAGGGCTCTTGGAAACCTCAGATTCCTTCCCTCATAAAACATATTTCTATCATTCAGGAGGTGAACAATAATTGAACAAATAAAAATAGTAGCATTTATATAATGCTTTAAAGATTTACAAAGCATTTTATAGGCTATACTGTATATTATATTTATATATCATATATTATATTTACATGTTACCTTACTTGATCCTCATAATTCTGGGAGGTATATGCTGTTTTATAAATGAGGAAACTGAGGCACAAAAGATTGAGAGGCTTGCCTAATATCACATACTTAGCAACAGAGGCCACATTTGAATTCAGGAATTCCTGACCCTAAGTCTAAAATTCTATCTATTGAGAAACCTAGCTTCTCTCTTAACTCTTTGTATTCTTAAATCTAACTCAGAGGGGCACAGACAGCAGGAATCTCCCAGCTCTGTCCTGACATTGGTCTCTTCACATCATGCCCTTGCAACCTTTTCCTCCCTCCATCTAAACCATAGCCCTGAACTTTCCATCCTTTCTCTCACTAAGATGCCATAATTAAGCCCTCTAATTAGATTTCATGCTGAGGGCTATATCCCTACCTTTCACACTTTGATCAGGCTGTACAATATTTTCCTGTTGCCAATGTCTTAAGAAAATAACATGTATTGTCTCATTTGACTATCATGGCAACCCTACTATTATTATCCTCATATAATATATATCCTCATATATTCCTCATAGATGAGGAAACTGAGGCAGAAAGTGCTTAAATGATTTGCCTAGATTTACTATACAGCTGAAAGAAGACTTGGATCCAGATCTTCTTAGCTCCAAGTACAGTAATCTATCCACTATTCCAAGGGAGCACAAGGAAAAATACATGTGTGAATCATCAAGGTCATATTCAAATTTTAATTTTAATTTTTTTCTTCACATGTAAGACTTTTTTTCTAATTTCTAATTTTAATTTTCTTTTTTTCTAAATTTTAATTTCTTCATATGTAAGACAAAGATATTAATACTGGCACTTAACAGGATTGCTGTGAAGGAAACACTTTGTAAGTGTTCCATAGAACTTGTTTTTTGCTCCTCCTCCCTCCACCCTGCACACTAGCTAGCCCTTGACCCAGGGGAATATGCTCAGGCCATGCAATGTAAATCTGACCTGCCAACTCCTAGCTGCTCCTAGTTAGCTGTTCTAGTGAAAGGGTGAGTGGGGAGGAGGTTAAAACCACTGGCTCACATGAATTTTTTGGATTATTTAAGGATTTCATTCATTTCTTCATCTCCTGCCTCCTATTACCATGGGTAATCAAAAATTGGCCGGCTGTCTCTAATCTGGCCTTCACTGCTCAACAACACAATGGTGAGTTAGTTACCTCCCTTCATAGTGACTGGAGCTCTTCTCTGACTCTTCCCACCCCCACCCCCACCCCCATCCCGACCCCCCCTTTGTAGTTACAGCCCAGATCCTGGGCTGCCTTGCAGAGTTCTCACAGGAATGCCTCGGGATGACCAGCACTCTCAGACTTCCCCACCAATTCTGACCGAGTCCCAAGTTTAATTCTCAATTAAAACTTTGGGACAGTGGGAAGATTTTACTTGACCTTTTACTTGTTCTTGGTGTTCTTTAGACTATGATGAAGTTCTGTAGGCTGGCTGCCCTCTTGTTAAAGCCTCCCCCCTCCACTAGTGGAGAAATGTTTTCCAGATGCTTTAATAATTCATATTTTTATTGCTTCCTTGACAGTTTTTCCTCTTCCTCCATAGCAAGGCTTATCCAGCTGCAGAACACATACTATTGGAAGGCAGAGGGAACAGAATCACTGAAGAGAAAGAAATGTGGAATTCTTAAAAATGTTATTGTTATTCCAAACCTCTGGAAACCTGTAGCTCTTTCAAGTGGGTAATGATTACATAGTGTATTGGATAGTTAGGGACCTCTAAATTTCAGTTTAGGGCAACCTATTTCATCTTTCTTAGCCATAATTTTTCCCATCTGTAAAATGGACACAAATAATGTGGCCCAGGCAATGTTGTTAGAGAGGAATGGAAGAGATCACTGGACCAGGTCAGAAGATGTGAACTCAAATTCTGCCTTTATCACTTGGTGTGTTATTGGTTAGTCCCATCTGACTCTTCATGACATAGGCCATAACATTCCAGGTCCTATTAATCTCCGTTATTTCTCAAAAGTCTAAGTTCATGTTCATTGTTTCTATGACACTGTCCATCTCCTCCTTTACTGTCCCCTTTTCCTTTTACCTTCAATCTTTCCCAACATCAAGGTTATTTTTAATCAGTCCTCTCTTCTCATTATGCAGCCAAAGTCCTTAAGTTCCAGCTTCAGTATCTGACCATCCAGTGAATAGTCCAAATGAATTTCTTTAAATACTGACTGACTTGACCTCCCTACTTTCCAGAGGACTTTCTTTAGCACCACAATTCAAAAGCATTGATTCAACAACATTAAGTTTTCCTTATAGACCACATGCTATAGTCATCCTCCCTGAACAACCCACAAGGTAGCAGAAATAGAAGAGCCAGAAGAGGATAAATTTGGTTGTACATCCATGTAGTGGCCAGCAAGTAGCTAGAAATGTGAAACAAGGAAGTTTGGACAAGAAGTCAGAGCTAGAACTATAAAACACCTCTACATTATACTAGGAAAACCATAGTTTTTTCTATGGTGATGTCTCTGCTTTTTTGTGTACTGTCCAGATTTGCTAGAGTTTCCTTCCAAGGAGCAAGCATCTTTTAATTTCATGGCTGCAGACACTATCTACAATGTCCTTTGAGCCCAACAAATCACCTAACTTCTCTGGAATCAATTTTCTCATATGTAAATTGAGAAAGTTAAGTTAGATGATCTCTAATCTCCCTTCTACTTCTAATCCTGTGATCCCCTGAATAAAGGGCCATCTGCCTCAGAGCATCGTTTTAAAGAGCTCACCTACAGAGATCTTATCCACATTCATAGTTCTAGCCATGACCTACATGTGGATGACCTCTCGTTTTACAGTTAGCTCTGATCTCTTTCCCAAGCTTCCATGTTTCACATTTACAGCTACTGGCCACTACATGGATGGACAAACACATTTATCCTCATCTCTGAAACCAATTTTCTCTTCTGGCGTTTCTATTTCTGCTACTACGTGGGTCATTGGGAAGATGAACACCTCCAGTGTGAGGGCTTGCTTGAGACTTTTCATCCACCTTTGGTGTCCACTTGTCACCCAATTCTCACCAGTGGTTCCAGCTAGCTGTAACATGCTGCAGTAGCCACAACCTAGTAAAACCTTCTTGGCAGGCAGGATCTATCAGCTTCAAGGTAACCAATAAGTCTTAAACCCACTGGTGAGTCAGGGGAACGTCTGCCCTAAGGATGTGAAGACTTGCTTTGTCAGAATGGGTGGATGAGAACAATTGTTCCAAAGGCCACAAAGGCGGCTGAAGAAGGTGTTGTGAAGTCTTAGAATTTGTTCAGACATTAAAGAGACCAAAATCATCCATTGCATCCTAGACCATAGTCAGTCATCTCGGCATTTGTCTTGCTATTAGACTTCGGATTCTGGAAGTGACAATAAGGCTGAAAACTCTATGTAACTCTGCCTCATTAAGTTCAATTCATGCATAAATCAAGACATCACCAGTAATACCATTGGTCCTCTTCCATAACAAAGGATGAACAACAATACCAGTCCGATCAGTGCACCAGGAATTTTTATCCACCTTTTTCTCTTGCCCTTTATAGCTACTCAGTCACAAAACATTACCTTTCTAGTAAATAAATTCAAATTTAGCTTCAGAATTTTGCTATCTGTATGATCCTTGGCGAGTCATTTAACTGATTTTTGCCTCAGTTTCCTCATCTGTAAAATGAGAGTAATAATAGCACATATTTTAGGATTGTTTTGAGGATCAATGAATATGATATGTGTGCAGCCTTAACACAGTTCCTGGCACATAGTAGATGCATATAAATATTAGATACTATTGTTGTTGTTATATCTACTTAGCCATCCCTCCCTTTCCATTCTTAGTATCCTCTCCATAATTCATACTCTCAGGGCCTTGTAATTGGAGTACCATAAGAGAGCCCTTGCTGGTATTCCAGACTCCACACTATTAATTTTCAAATCTGTCTCATGCTCCCCACAATATTATCTCATTACCTCAAAGATCATTAATTTTATAGTTGTAGTGTCCTTCCACCAAAACAAAGTGCAGCTCCTTTATAGTCTTTAAAAAGACAATCTTTTAAAGTTGCTCTTTTAAAAGAAAATCATCACCTGGTGGTCAACCTTTTGGTTATTGAGCATTTCCACACTTAACTAGGTTTATCGCTATATAATTTCATTCAATTCCACAAGTACTTATTTGTGCCAGATACTCCACTAGGAGCTGGGATAGAAAGGTAAAATCAGAGCCAGGTTGATGGCTCAATGGCCCTTCAATCAGAAGACTTGAGTTCAAATTCAGATTCAAACACACATTGTGTGGGTGATCCTAGGTAAGTCACTTAATCTCTGTCTGCCTTGATTTTCTCATCTGTAAAATGGGTATAATAATAACTTATACCTCCGTGGGAAGACATTTTGCAAACCTTAAATGAAGCTATTTTTAATATAAAATTTGATACAAAAACAAAATCTTCTGTCCCTAAGGAGCTTATTGTCTACTGGAGGAAACAACATGGACATAATGGAAGGTACTAGTAACTGATGGGGGACTGGAAGAGGGAAATCAGGCAAGGCATCCTGTAGGGAGTGATACTTAAGCTAAGGATTAAGGATAATAAGGATTGGGCACTGAGGAGTCTAAGAGACAGAGAGCAGGGGAGTGGGTATTTCAGGCATGGAGTGGGTACAGGAGTGGGAGAAGGAATGTCATACTCAAGGAACAGCAAGTAATCAAGTTTGGTTGGAATGTAGAGTATAAAGACAAGTGTTGGAAAAAATCAAGATAGGTTGAAACCATATATATATATATATATATGTATGTATGTATATATGCTAAATAAAGGAGCTTATATTTTGTTCAAAGGGCAATAGGGACTCATTGAGGCTTCTTGAGCAGAGTAGTGATCTTTTTGGACTTTGAAAAATATCAATTTAGTAACTACATGAAAGGATGAATTAGGGGGAAAAAGAGATGCAGGTAGAAGAATGATGGTAATATCACAGAGGAGATAAAGATCTGAATTAGGGTTGAAGTTGTATAAATAGAAAGAAAAAGAGACATGGGAGGTAAAACAAATAACATTTGTCAACTAGGCCATCACTTGGCCTATACTTGAATCATTCCCAGAATTTGGGACATTTACTTTCTATGTCTTTATGAGACATCTGTATAGTACTTTAGTAGAGATAATAACCCTTCTAAAATATCACTTTGCACAGGCTACCCTTCAGATATTACCCTTTACTTATAAAATAAAATATAAGCCCCTTAGTGTGATACTTAAGGCTTTTTGGAGAAAAAAAAGAAAGTGACATTCTAAGGCAAAGTAATAGAAGAATTTATAAGCTTTTAGGAGGATTTAGTGTCCATTGGAAATGGAACCACAGTAGGTAGTATGAAATGGAGATCCCCAGTTTCATATGCAATCTTCTTTTGGGGTTCTTCTGTGTAAATGAAAATGCTCACAGGTATTTCTTTTACATTTTAGTTCAGGAAAAAAATATTTTGAAGAAATGGAGCTGCAAAAAAACATCAGAACCTGACTCTTTATGAAGCTCAAGGGTTACAGAGTTTTTAAGGCTTCAAAGATTCCTCTAGGGGGGTTGGAGGCTTAGGACATTTTGTGGTTGGCTAAAAGTTCCAAGTACTGTTTGCTGTCGGGAACTTGTGGCTTGTGAGCCAAGGATGAGTTGGTACTTCTGTCAGCCAATAGCCAGCCCCTTTCAATATTTTGCGTGGTTCCATGTTGGAACTGGATAGTGTGTAGTGGAAAGAACTCTAGATTTGGGGGGGGGGAGGTCTGACTTATAATTTGGGTCCTCCCACCTGATAGCTCTGTTACTATAAATTCCTTTTCATTAATGATTTTACCTCACAAAAATCTTTCTGCTAAAGGAGGACTTCCTGGTCATCGAGCTGCTCCACCCCACAATTTTATAAATTTGCCAAGAACTCTCACAAACGAAGTGGGGCACTAATTTCAACTCCTTATCCTCTGCAAGCAGCAGTATCATTGTCATTATCAAAAAGCATCAATGGATATTGGTGGGATGACAAAGTTGTATGAAAAAAAATGGAGCAGTAGTAAAATTTTGGATAGTTAGTTATATATAAAAAAGTTATAAAAATAACCATACTCTTTGACCCAGTAATTACACTGTTGACAATATACCCTGAAAGAATTCTGCTTCCTCATCTGTAAAATGGGATTAATAATACCTTTATTACCTGAGTTTTAGGCTTAATGACATAGTACAGATTTTCCATAAGTCTTTGGGCAAAATTGAGCTTTAATAGGCTTTAAAAAGCTTTAATGGCTTAAAACTATGCTAAGACTTTTGAAACAACCCCTCTATATAAATTGATGTGCAGACTTTAAAATGTCATTTAAATGTATTAGTATTGTTTTTTAAAACCTGTCTATTAAAATATTTTCATAGAAGTCTTATTTGTGATTGCAAGGGAAGAAGGGAAGGAAGGAAGGAAGGAAGGAAGGAAGGAAGGAAGGAAGGAAGGAAGGAAGGAAGGGGAAGGAAGGAAGGAAGGGAGGGAAGAAAGGAGGGAGGGAGGAAGGAAGGAAAGGACGGAGGAAGGGAGGAAGGGAGAAAGGGAGGGAGGAAGGAAGGAAGGGAGGAAGGGAGGGAGGGAGGGAACACCTTGATGGTCTCTAGAAATCCCACAATAGGGGAATGACTAAATAAATTGTTCTATGATAATGTAGTAGAATACTTTCGTGTAATTAAGAATGACAAATATGAGTAACATAAAGAAATCTAAAGAGATTATAATGAAATAATGCAATGTAAGAAAAGCAGAACCAAATGAACAAGTTACATAAAAGGAAAAATCAAATGGGAAGAAATAGACAAAGAATCCTCATGAAGACTCATGTATTGTATTTTAAGCACTGAAATTAAATAATGAAAATGTAGGTAGTTCCTAAGCAAGATGAATAATTTTTTGTGTGTTTTATTTTAGAATAGTATCTATTTTTTTTAATTAAACCCTTTATTTTATTTTATTTTATTTTTTTATTTAATATACTTTTATTTACAGGTTATATGTATGGGTAACTTTACAGCATTAACAATTGCCAAACCTCTTGTTCCAATTTTTCACCTCTTACCCCCACCCCCTCCCCCAGATGGCAGGATGACCAATAGATGTTAAATATATTAAAATATAAATTAGAGTATCTATTTTTTTAATGGGGTTACAGAAACCTTCAGAACCTGGTGACTCATTCATTACCAATCTCAGAGGCCACAGAAGCTTAAGAGCTTCCTCTAGGAAGCCATTTTGTGTATATCAATGGTCATTATTAGGCTTATAATATACCCACTTATGATGTCATTGAAATATTTCAATGGTGCATTTAGGGCTGTTTAGCCAGCTATATCCAACAAAACTGCAACAGCATATGCCATGCTATAGAATTGCATGGAAATAACCCCTGTCTTCTAGAAACTAAGGACAAAAGTGACTCACATATAATAGATATTTAACAAATAGTTATTGAATTCCATTGAATGAATTGAAGACAGATATGGATGCTGAGTTTTAGGACATAACAGACCCAGTAATGAGCTGACAGGATAATCAAAGGATGAATCATTTCATGCAATTCTCATTTTCTAGATAAAACTAAAGCCCAGAAAACCATTTGCTCAAGCCATACAGGTATAATCAATTTAATTCAAATGTGTATTAAGTTACTAATATGTACAAGATATCATTCTAGGAATATAAAAGAATAAAAATTAAACAAGTCACTTCCCTCAAGGAACTTACCCTCCCATAGGAAGGTGGAAGAGGAAAGATAGAAGTACAATGTATACAGAAAAATAAGATGATTTTTTATTCATAAAGGGCTAAATAAATGCTAGCTGTTAACATTGTAGTCAATAGACTTTAAAATAGTCTGTTTCATTTGATTTTTAACAAAAATGGCATGATCCAGCTTGATCGATGGCTTTATTCACTAACTTTGTTTTAAATGACTTTTGGCAATTTCCAAAAATCAATTTCAGCTTCAAAGGGTATAGATTCATCTCTTCAAAGAACCCTCAAAAAAGAATGTGCCACAAGTTCTCAAGTCAGTTTCAAAAGAGAAATTCCAGAGACACTTAGAAAATGATGCTTCTGTTGGAATTATGCTTGAGAAAGAGAAAAGCTTTGAGGATATACTTTGTGTTCCAACATGCCTGATATCCAAGGATGATCCATAGTATAACTTCAGAGAGGTCAGTTGCAGAAGGATTAAATTTTTTGTCCATAAAATTTTTCAAAGACCATCTGGGTGCTATAACCTGAATTGTTAGAAGGAGTTATATATGTGGATATGATTATGGAGTCTGGAAGTATTGGAGTATATTTTTTGAAATTGCTTAATGACCACTTACTGTCACTTTGTATAAAGAGGCATGGTCTCATTTAAAAAAAAATCAATAGTATTTTATTTTTCCAATTACATGCAAAGATGGTTTTCAGCATTCATTTCTATAGGATTCTGAGTTCCAACTTTTTTTGTCACTCCCTTCTTTATCTCCTCCTTCCCAAAGATACCAAGCAATCTTATATAGATTATACATGCATAATCATTTAAAACATATTTCCATATTAGTCATATTGTGAAAGAAAAATCTGAACAAAAGGGAAAAACCATGAGAAAAAAAGCAAACAAAAAAGGTGAAAATGATTTTCAGTGTCCATATTTCTCTCTCTGGATACTAATGGCATTTTCTATCTCAAACCTAATTGGAATTGTCTTGGGTCAGTGGATTGCTAAGAAGAGTTAAGTTTATCATAGTTGATCATCACATAATCATGTTACTGTATACAATGTTCTTCTGGTTGTGCTCATTTCACTTAGCATCAGTTTATGTAAGTCTTTCCAGTCTTTTCTGAAATTAGCCTGTATATCATTTCTTACAGCACAATAATATTCCATTATATCCATTTACCATAACTTATTCAGCCATTTTCCAATTGCTGGGCATTCACTCAATTTCTAATTTCTTACCATCACAAAAAGCTGCTATAAAGATTTTTGCACACGTGTGTTCTTTCTCCTCTTTTGTGACATTTTTGGAATGCAGAAACAATGACAGTGCTGAATCAAAGAGTAGGCAGTTTTATAGCCCTTGGCCATAGTTCTAAATTGCTTTCCAGAATAGTTGGATCAGTTCACAACTTCACCAATATTGCATTAGTGTCTCAATTTTTCCACATCTCCTCCAACATTTACCATTATCTTTTCTTATCATCTTATATAATATCCGGGCTAGCTCCTTGGAGGGTCTCAAATCAGTCAGAGTCCGGATCAATCAATATTCTTGGTCTTAAGAGGAAGAAGTGAAGGAGGAAGACAAGCTGCTATGTGGCTTCCCCAAAATGTATCCTGGATCTCTGGAGTTCGGAGTCTCCAGCCTCTCTCCTCCTTGTCCTGCAGCCAAGTGACTCTGACCTCTCTCCCTCAGCCCTCCAATCCTCACCTACAATTACCTCACCACCAAACATTCAGCAAGCACCAATGGTGAGGAGAGCCATCACATCACCATCTCATCTAAGTATATGTATATAGAGCCATTATCTCACATCAACTAAGTAATTAGCCTTAAGTGCTTTGTTGTGTGATTCAAGCACACCTTTTCAGAGTTTCAGCCCTCTTCAATCTTAGCCAATCTGTGAGGTTGTACCTCAGAGTTGTTTCAATTTGCATTTCTCTAATCAATAGTGATTTAGAACATTTTTCCATATGACTATAGATGACTAATTTCATCATCTGAAAATTGCCTATGAGTATCCTTTAATCATTTATCATTTGGGGTATGACTTGTATTATTATAAATTTCACTCAGTTTTCTACATATTTTGGAAATGAGACCTTTATCAGAAACACTGGTTGTAAAAATTGTTTCCCAGCTTTCTGCTTTTTTCTAATCTTGGCTGCATTGTGCAAAACCTTTTTATTTTAATGTAATCAAAATCATCTATATTGCATTTTGTAATGTTCTCTAGTTTTTCTTTTGTCATAAATGCCTTTCTTCTCCAAAGATGGGACAGGTAGATTGTTCTCTTAATTTGCTTATAGTATCACTCTTTATGTTTAATCCAAGAATGCATTTTGGCCTTATCTTGGTATAGAATGCAAAATGTTGTTCTATGCTTAGTTTCTGCCATAATATTTTTCCAGTTTGCCCAGCAATTTTTGTCAAAGTGAGTTCTTATTCCAGATATTTACTATTTTTATTAAATAGTAGATTATGATAGTCATTGACTATTATGTCTTGTATGCCTAACCTATTCCACTGATTCATTACTCTTGTTTCTTAGCTAGTGCCAAATGGTTTTGATGACTGCTGCTTTATAATAAATATAGTTTTAGGTCTGGTACTGCTAAAGCACCTTCCTTGTATTATTTTCATTAGTTACCTTGATATTCTTCATTGTCTCATTTTTAATGAGCTTAATTTTCTAGTCATATAAACTAAACACACCCCAAAGCCTTGCAAACACTTTCAGAGCAATATAAGCATGGTTTGAGATACCTAAAATTTTAACTTTATCTCTTCTTTTTCAAGATTTTTATCTTCTGGCTCATACTGCCTTATCTTTTCATCAGCTTTAAAATTTATGTTGTTAACCTTACTAATATCTTTAACTCATAATTCTTTAATCTTCTCAAACTCATTTGTTCTCTTCTTCTGTCCCCCCCCCCCACCCAGCACTGTCATATCCAATCCATTACACAATGCTGTTCAATCTCCAAAATATTTAACTCTGAAATTTCCCAGTCACAATCTCCTATCTCTATACCTCTTTTACTCCCTCATTCTTCCTACTGTTTGTCTTCATCATGAATTTAATCCCTCAATCTCACTTTATTCTTTTAATTCATAATTTTTGTTTTGTGATCTTGCCTCCTTATTCCTTGTGTACCTCATGGTCAGCCATGTCACTATTTTCCTTGAATTCCATGCCCCTTTAGCTTCTCAACTGCCAACGTTTAGCTGCTAAATCCAGCCCTAGATAATACCCATCTTATTCTTTTCCCATTCCTCATTGGGGAAGGGAAAAACTGAGGTGAATTCTTCTGGAGAATTCTAGTGGGAGAAAAACCTGAATTCATGAACTAAAAATGCATGCTTTATGACCTCAGCTGGGCCTTCATTGCTATTTAACCATCATATTTCCTCATTTTTTATTGTTTTCCTACCACCTTCCATGTAGCACAGGATCCAACCCTTCACCCTTGTAAACTTCCAAACTTCTTACATTTTCATAGAATTATTGAATCTCAGCTTTGGAAGAAACTTTGTTGACCATATAATCCAACAGGTTCTTGAGCAAAAAATCATCAGTGCAGAATATTGAAGTGGTCATGCTGCCTTTCTTGAAGACTTCCAGTGTGAAGGAAATTTCCATTTTGAATAGCTCTAATTGTTAGAAATATTTTCCTGATATTAAGGCCAGATTTTCTTCTTTTTAAATTTTATCTACTTATTATCCCTAATTTTGCCTTTCAGAGTCAATCAGAATAAAGCAAATCCCTCTTTTTTACCTAATTGCAATCAAAATACTTGAAGATAGCTACCTGGTCCCTTCTGATCATTTTCTCCCTAGAAAAAATATCCATCATTCCTAAAAAACTTCATAACAGCACGAATTTATAGCCTTCTGGTCACTCTATAACTTGTCAAGGTCCTTCTTAAAATGTAATACACAGAGCTTAACACAATACTGTGGATGCAGTCTGATCAGGGGAAATTATAGAACTATCATCTCTATGGGTGGCTAGGTGGTGCAGTGCATAGAGTACAGCATCTGGAGTCAGGAAAACATCTAACTGAATTCAAATCTGGCTTCAGACACTAATTGTGTCAACTTAGGCAAGTCACTGAATCCTTTTTGCCTCAGTTTCTCATCTTTCAAATGAGTTGAAGAAGGAAATGGAAAGCTAATCTTGTACCTTTGTCATGAAAACCCCAAGTCATAGGTCAGACACAACTCAACAACTACAACAGCATTATCTCCTACTTCTAAACACTATGCCTTTGTAGCTATAGCTTCTGGTCATTCTGAGAAGGAGCATCCATAGGAAAGAATGAAATCTCACGGATGGTAATTCTGAGAATGAGCACTGGGGACCAGGCAAGAAGGGTTATAAGCAGAAGTGACTGGGTTTGAGTTTTGGTTTTGGTTAGAGGGAAGACCTGCTACTATGGTGCTATAGAATTAGATATGTCATCATTTGCAGATACTCGGCAACCCCATGGAAAGAAGAATATAGACAAACAAACTGGTAGATATAAATATAACGAGAAAAAGATGGCAGAGGTGAAACAGAACTCTGTTAAGAATCCACAAGGGTCTACCAGGTCAACTGGCTGATGTCCTCCTCCAAGGTGGGCCGACAACACACTTGTAATCAAAGCATAAGACATATCTAAACAGTGATGAATTTCTCCCAGTCTGAGAATTCAGGTAGCCTTCCTCTTTTTGTTTTGTTTTCTTCCCCCACTCCAACCCCTTTCTATCATAAGGGCAGAGTTTTAAGTCCAAAATCTGCATACATTCAAAGCTGTTTGCTTACTAATACTTTAAAATTTGCTTGCCCTATATAAATTAATACCTGATCTTAATGGAGTTCTTGAGTGTAGGGAGAGCAGGGATGGAGAAAGGGGTAGTGGCTATTTTAATACCCAGAATTTAACTGGGTAAGGATGATTTTCTGACTCAGTGACTAAAGTTCACTCAGTCTGGGGGCTCTGAGCTTTTAAGACTTATTGATTATTGGTATTTTTAAGCTCTCTACCTTTGCAGAGAAAAGGTGTATTTTGGACAAAAATTCAACTCTGCATAAAAACTGATAGCTAATCTCTCTATCTAAAGAAGGTAGAGTTGTTTTGAATTTCAGTTTCTAAAACTCAACCATGGGAGAGAAAAGCGGGGAAGAGAGAGAAAGGAAGCAACCAGAAAGAAGGTAACAACCATACTCAAGCTTTATAGGCAAAAACAAGCATGATCTGAGAGTAATTAACTCCTCCTTCTCCAAAAGGTATTGGGGGGTATTGTAGGGAGCCAGAGAGGGTCTTCCTCATATAAACTCTGCTCTAAAGTCCCCTGCTGGTTCCACCCCCTAATACACATTTGAAATTTGAATCATCTGTTGGCTGTTGATTCATAACTAAATCTGAAGTTCATTAAAACCCATGTCATTTTCAGATTTATTGTTACTTATCCATTTTCTCTGACATTGTAGTTGTGAGGCTAACATTTTGAACTCATATAAAAGATTTTGTGGTGAGAGAAATTATTATTTTTTGTTATATTAGTATACCATTATTAATTAGGATATAGGCTTTTTATTTCATTCAGGAACTAGTTCCTGTAGGTCCGTAAGCCAGTCTTTGAAAGACATAGTTGATAAAGGAGATTTCTCTAATACTCAAGGTACATACTCCTGGATCTTGGGCAAAATCCCAAACAACTAGGAGAGCTTCCTTTTGTTTGAAGTATAAACAGAATATCTAGATAAATTCTTGCTCTGAGAGAATAAACCCATGTCCCCGCATCCCTCTATAGGAATACCCCGTATCATGAAGGAGAAAACCAACCATGTAGTTTGGGTGGAGATGATTTCCTCTATCCAGATTACTAGATGTAGCCAAGTCTTAAATAGAGTCACATTTTTTGGCAGGAGGAGCTGAAGACTTTTAGTTTACTTCCTCATTTAAATGTCCAGCAATCAGGGTTGATTTCTCCTATCCGGGCATTCCTTTTCGAAAAATACTTAAGGTATAAATGTTTCCATTAGGTGTCTTTGGTTATGGAGAGAAACCACAGACCATCAATTTATTGATTATCAGCAAGCCTAATTAAAAGTTGATTATTATCCAGAATATCTGTCTCTCAAGTTTTTCATTCATCTCAACACATGAAATTTTATCTTATTAAATCTGGTAAAAGTTCAAACCTATTGAAATCTTTCTGGATTTTTAATCATTCATCCAGTATTTATCCCTCTCAACTTCTGTTATATGTAAATATACCATCCACAATGTAAACCGAGTAATTGATAAAAATTGTTTAAAAGCCCAGCGCCATGAAGAACTATAATAGCACCCTCCTTCTAACTTGACAGAACTATTAATGACTATTTTTTTTTAATTTAATAGCCTTTTATTTACAGGTTATATGTATGGGTAACTTTACAGCATTAACAATTGCCAAACCTCTTGTTACAATTTTTCAACTCTTACCCCCCCCCACCCCCTCCCCTAGATGGCAGGATGACCAGTAGATGTTAAATATATTAAAATATAAATTAGATACACAATAAGTATACATGACCAAACCGTTATTTTGCTATACAAAAAGAATCGGACTCTGAAATATTGTACAATTAGCCTGTGAAGGAAATAAAAAATGCAGGTGGGCAAAAATAGAGGGATTGGGAATTCAATGTAATGGTTTTTAGTCATCTCCCAGAGTTCTTTCCCTGGGCATAGCTGGTTCAGTTCATTACTGCTCCATTGGAAATGATTTGGTTGATCTTGTTGCTGAGGATGGCCAGGTCCATCAGAATTGGTCATCATATAGTATTGTTGTTGAAGTATATAATGATCTCCTGGTCCTGCTCATTTCACTCAGCATCAGTTCATGTAAGTCTCTCCAGGCCTTTCTGAAATCATCCTGTTGAATGACTAATTTTTACTATTTATCAAATTTCAAGTCTATCTGCCTAACTGTATGATCATCTAACCTCCAGCTTCTTAAACTATGGTTCATAACCCCATAAGGGATCTTGTAAATGAACATGGGGGTTGCAAAATTATGGTTCATTATCAAGAAATGTTTGATTTGTATATCTATTTTTATACCTCTATCTAAGTCATATAAGAATTTCCCTGATGAAAAGAGGTTGTGGATGGAAAATGTTTAAGAAGCCCTGAACCCATTTCCTTCCATCTTGCTCCCAGGAAAAAAATGTGCCATTTTCCAAAAGGTTTGCTAAACTCCAGGTAAATTTCTTTTTAGTTTCCTGTCCTCCTTATTTACCACTCTATCAACAGAGGAAATTAGGTTAGACTTCAATGACTTGGTGAAGACAGACTCTTTGACTTCACTCATTCTTTTACAACATGTTCACTAGCTCTTCCTTTAATTTCTTCTAGAAGTTTTTCAGAAATTAAAGCCAAGCTTATTATTCCAGTATTCATAAACTCCATTTTCTTCTTTTTTTTGAAAACTGGGTCATTTGCTTTTCTGCAGTTCTGCTTTTTCCACAATCTTTCAAAAATCACTGATAGTACCTCAGCAATTACACTTGTCAGGTCTTTTATTCTCTCAGAATATAGTTTATCATGGCCTAGAGACTTTGGAATAACTCAATGCTTTGCTCTCTTAGTACTCTCATATTTTTCTTTAGCACCAACTCTCTATTAACCATCTTTGTTTTGTCCTTTCCAGGTCAAAGATTGCACTCTTTGCCAAAGAAAGCAGAAACAAGGTTAAAATTAAGCAGTTCAGCTTAGCCACCTTCATCCATTATCATCTCTCCATCCATCCTAAGGAGTGGTCTTACCTTTTCCTTCTTCCAGTCAAGTCTATCCCCCTCTCCCTGCTCCCTTGCTCCTATCTTCTTCCTTTAATCAATTATCCCTTTTTGCAAGTGCAATTGCATGCAATCCATGGACTCCTTTCTGGCTTGCTATAAATATGCTTAGCTCTCCCCAAATCCTTAAGAAAATCTCATTTGATCCTCCTCTGCCCTTAAACATTTTCATTTCTCTTCTCCCTTTCATTGCCAAACTTCATAAAAATGAAGTCCAGGAGGCACAGTGGACAGAAAACCAGCCCCAGGTCAGAAGAATCTGAGTTCCAATCTAACTTTAGACATTTACTAGCTGTGTGACTCTGGCTAAGTCACTTAATCCCAATTCCTCCTAAGGAAAAAATGTAGTCTAAGTTTGTTGCTGAATATTTTTTACCATTCGTTCACTTGTACTTTGGTTCCCATTCTCAATGATATTGAAATTGTTCTTTAAAAAATCACCAATGACTTCCTAATTGCCAAATGCAATGGCCTTTTCTGATCTTATCTTCCCTGTCCAAAAAAAAAATTATGCTATAAATTCTGGATATATTCTCCTTTGGAAATCATGATTCCATCATCAAATCAAATCATCATCAAATCAAATCAATACCTAGCCACTAGTGTGGCAAGGTATCTCAAAAGAATTTGCAGGGTTGAACCCATCTCTTAGTCAAGGGGCAAAATTTTATTGCAATAGTAATTGTAACACCATTACAAAGCAAGCTTGAAAGAAATTAGCAGAAAAATAGAAGCAAGGAGAGACATTTATCCAGATTTTATCATTGGCTCATAGGTACGAAGGAAATTGGTTCTCATTGTCCAGATTATTACTGACCAGATTACTGGTCAGCAATAAATTGAGGAGTGGTCTATTTACTATTGTCTCAGGAATTGATCTCTGGGAGTTTCCTGAGGCCAGAAGCTATTTGACTAAAGAGTGGTCAGAATTAGAAAGATTGGGTGTGGGAGTTTCCTGAGGCAGAAAATCAAGAATCACTGACTTATTGCCAGAACAGAAGCTCCGCTAAAATCAGGGGACCACAAAACCATATTATATCAATGCCACTGGATTTTCCTGGTTCACTTTCCACCTATAAGACTCATTTCTCTTCAGTCTCACCTTTTTTCTTCCTATCCCTTAAATATAGTGGTCCTCCAAAATTTAGTCTTCAGTCTTCAAAATCTATTGTTCTCTCCTTTGGCTGTCTCATTCATTTTTATAGGTTCAACTCTTACCTGTACATAAATGACCTTCAAATCTATCTTTATCTGTGACATCTCTGTTGAGCTCCATATTCACTTTGAGTCACTGCTAGTTATCACCTAGATATCCCATAGGTACCTAAGCTCAATATGCCTGAACAAATGAACAAAAATCATTATCAATTTTTCTTTGAAACATTCCCTTCTCTTTCATTTCCTTACTTCTCTCATCTCTATCCATAGGCATCTGAAATTTAACATGTCCAGAACAGAACTTATATCCTTTCCCCAAAAAACTCATCCCTACTATTGATTTCCTATCTCTTTTAAGGGTATCACTAACTTCCAGTAATAACATTCCTGTTACCTTGGCCCTTTACCTTCATTTACCTTTTTCAATCAGTTGTCAAATCTTGTTCCTATCTCAACAATGTTTCTTATGAATGTCACATTTCTTTTTCTCACATAGCTATCACACTAGTTCAGACTTTCATCACCTTCACTTCAATGCTTATAATGCATCTAATTGGTCCTCCTTAACTTTTCCTTAAATCTACCTTCCATACAGCTAAAGGAAAAAAAAGGGGGGGGACTGTATATTCCTTAAGCACAGATCTAATTGTCACTCTCTTACTCAAGAAGTTCCTGTGGAGTCTGTTTGTTGTCTGAATATTTTAATCATTCATTCATTTGCAATCTGGCTTCCATCTTCAACAGTACTGAAATTGCTCTTTCAAACATAACCAATGACTTCCTAATTGCCAAATGCAATAATGGCCTTTTCTGGTCTTTATCTTCCCTGTCCTATTACTTCTAGACAAGCCCCTTTGTTTTTCATTTACAGTCCTTCATGGCCCACCTTTTGCTCATCTTTTCAGGCTGATTAAATGTTATTCTTCTCATATATTCTATAGTTTAACTATATTGGCCACATATTCCTCATAAAGAATGTTGCTTGCCATCGTGCTTTCATATAGTCTAGCCTCTGTCTTGATGAAACAATAGTTATAACTGTGGAGTAGAAAGTCTGTGCTCTCCTATATTCTTCCTCTTGATTCATATGGGAAGAAGTCTAAATTTTCCCAGTTTAGGGTGATACTGAGTCATCTATCAGTTCATTTTCTTATTTTTTTGTTCTCCTTACTTCTCTTGTTGGGGAAATGGAAGATTTAACCCCTAACAGACTTGCTGCTCCTAGTGAATTCCACCCACATCACCATAATAAGTGAAGTTTAGGCTTTTTAGTTATAAGAGAAACAATTTGCCTCAGATCCATTTGGATTTTACTCTTGCCGGGATTAAGGGGTTATAAAAAAATAACCTGTAATTAAATTGTCTCATCCATAGATAATCACTTGATTTTTAAGAAGTAGAGTTCTGGTATATACAAAAAACCTATGAAATATAAGGAATCCCCCAGAGAGCGATGCATGCATCATGCACTCTGATTAAAAGTAGAAATAGGCCCATAGATGGTAGAAATGAATGAATAAATTAGTGGAAAAAACATTTATAAAGAGTTTACTGTGTGCAAAGTACTAAGATCAGGATGAGGATATAAATAGAAAAGCAAGGCAGTCAAAGAGCTTACATTCTAGTGGGGAGATAGAACACAGTCTTTCAGTACAAGTCAGATGGAAAGGTCCCATGATCCTTAAAATGATGTAGCAAGACAGATAGTTCCATTTCTGATTTTGAGCCATTTGAGTCATTTTGACGGTACCAAGGACTATAAGATTTTTCTTTTCTAGATTTTCAATATCTATAATGTCTCCAAAATGCACAGAAATAATTGCTAAAGCCCCATTACCATAAGATTGTTTCTTGTGGAATATAGCAACTGAACTGGAAGCAAGACTGTTGATCCAGGGAATGTTGACAGTCCAAAATCTCTTTGGTTTGTTGGCCCATTGATGGCATTTGATCAGCAGATGGTAGTGATGATGAGAAAAGTAAACCTTTTCTTCAAAGTGATTGTTCTCCTTACTGTTAGCTACTCCAACTACTTGTTGAAACCCAAGCAGGAAGAAGGGTCATTGATTTGGGGGTCATTGCTATTCCTGAAGCTTTTGGGCTCATGGTTCTAGACAGTTTCATCAGGTTCTGAGGGGAGATTGGGGTTGAGATGGTGATGGCAGTTTGATTTCTCTGGCACATGCCATCTCCAGACATTCCCTCACTGAGTCTTGCTACTTTAGCTAAGCTGGCTTGCCTTCTGGTAGTTAGTTGGCAGTTGAAGGAGATGATTGGCTCCTTCTTTACCAGGGTTGCTTCCTGGGATGATGATGATGATGGGCTGGTAGCTGATGGAATGGTTTGATATAAAAGGAGAACAAGGTTTACAAATTACCATCATTGGAAGTGATGGAATAGGAAACTAGAAAGAATGGGAACTGCTGTTTTGTTTGTTTAGTTCCATCTAAAAGGTTGGAGGGTAAGAGAGAATAGAAGGAAGTTGCATAGAAAATGGAAACTTGTATAGACAGACATTGATGAAGCTTGGGCTAATCTCCAAGTCAGGTCCCTGCTCCTAATCTGTTTCTAGTGTGTGAAGTTTACAGCCATATCTTGGGGAGAAAAAAAAACAGCATTTGCCTACATGATGTTCTTAGCCCTAGTTCTGACCTGAATCATAGAATGTTAAATTGGAATTGAACTTCACAATTACCCAAAAAAAGAACTTTTCTGTTTGCAAAGTAGAACAGAAAGATAATGATGTATAAAAACACAAATCTTTATCATGTACAGCTTGCTTTTAAAAATATATAATGAATTTATAATTTTTTTTCAAATCTTCCTTGTTTGAATTTACTTCCATCCATTGTAAAAAATGTTTAATGCTCTTCTTTAACTCTTTTCTGTTTTCCTATCATTAACATCTTCCTCCAAAATGAAAAAAAGAAAGGAAAAAAAACACAATCAATGTAATAAAAAACAAATCCAAATATTTGTCATGTCCAAAAATGTCTTCTATGCCTTGAGATTCTCATCTCTATTAATAAGTGATAACATGTTTCATCTTAGTCATTATACTGGTCTAAGTTAAATATTTCATTATTTTATTTTGGTTTGGTTTGGTTTCAGTGTTGTTACTGTATAAATTGTCCTCCAGATTCTGCTCATTGCACTCTGTACTCATTTATACAATATTTCCCAGGTTTCTCTGAAGCCATCCTTTGTGTTATTTTTATGGTATAATAATATTCTATTATATTCACATTTTATACTTTTTTCAGCTCTTTCCCAAATGATAAACTACCTTTTAATTTCTATCATTTTATCACAAAACTGCTATAAATATGTTTATGTATGTCTCTTTTTATGATCTTTTTGGGGTATAGTAATAGATTTAAGGACATATACCTCTGAGCAGAGTTCCAAATGGCTTTCCAGAATGGCAGTTGTCTTCCTGAAGAGTCTCCAACTGTCAATGTCCTTTTTTTGTTGTATCCTCTGATCTGATAAGTATGAGATTAGAGTTATTTTAATTTGCATTTTCTAACTATTAGTGACTTTGAGCATTTTTAAAAATAAGATTCTTGACTTTTTTTTCCCTTGAAAACTATGTGCTCATACTCTTTGACCATTCATCTTTTAGGAAATAATTCTGTTTTATATATTTAAATCAGTTGCTTATATATCTTAGAAATCAGACCTTTATTAGAGAAACTTGCAGCAAAAAAAAATTTCCTCAGTTAATGTTGATCATATATTTCCTTAATCCCACCCTTTACTCCAGTTCATCTTTGTACTTTTTTACTTTGTTATGAATTGCAGCCTACTTAAAAAAATTAAACTGAGTAATGCTCACTTTAATTATTCAGAAACTATAGTATCCTATGCCAAACATGCATACAGCCATAGGAATAGAATATTTGTATTAAGAAAATGAGCTTTTGTTTCTGAAAGGAAATGTAAGAATCTAAAAAGAGCATCAATGGCAATACAACTGCCCTCCTTTTCTTGTATAATTTGGTCCTGACTCATTATTCACTTGCAATATCTGTCCAACACTTATGTTGATGGATAAAACTGTTTATCTACTTGCAAGACATAACCAGACAAGAAGAATCTTAATTCTTGTGTTTGTTTGTTTGTTTGTTTGTTTTACTAGTTGTTTATAGCTAAACTCTGAGGATTTGTGAATCTGATGTTCCTATTTGCAATGGACAAAGTCCTACTCTGCTCATCAAGCCACACAGTGCTTCCTAAATCAGATTCACAAATGCTCAGGTAATTTATTTAGACAAGTTATATAATGCAATTGCATGAGTTCATAGATGCATTTGCTTATCAGTAATGAAAAATGATATATGTATAGAAGAAAAGACAAAGACATTGATTACAATAATTCCCTATTGAAGTTTAGCTAATGTCAAGTTATTGCCATATTGAGGAGATTTTAAGAGCATACAAAGTGCCTTAGTCAGCAAACATTTCATTTACATGCCAACAGAAAAAAATGTATTTTCCAAGGATAAAGATAGTTTAGTTTGCAAAATCTTATGGAGAAGAAAGACAGAAGATTATGGGCAGTATTGCTCCATATTACAGAGAGAAGCAATGAAGAGTAAAACCATTTTAAGGGAATTTGGCAAGAAGCCCAACTAAGAAAAGTCATCCAGAAAGCATTTGAGGATGAAATTGAAAATGAAAAAAAAAATAGAAAAGATCTACAAAGATTTTTATAATCTCTTCTCATCATTGAGAAAAGGAGCTATCATACTTACAGATGTACTCAGAGAGAATATAGACATGGTATTGAAGTGAACAAACACAGGCAAAGCCTTTGGATTAGACCAAGTATATACAGAAGAGATTCATTTTAGAAGTGAAACAAATATGAAAACATATGCATCAGTTTGCATGGTATTTGAAAGAAGGGAAGATGCCATAAGTATGAGGGAAAACACCAAGATTATATTAATACTACAAGAAAAAAAAAGACAAATCTATATCCAAAGAAAGAACTGTGGAGGTTTAGTTTAGATTGAAGCATACAATTTCAACTTGTTTTGTAATTTTTTTTCTTTCTCATGTTTTTTTCCCTTTTGTTCTGATTTTTCTTTCACAACATGACTAATATGGAAATAATTTTTAAGTGATTATACATGTATAACCTATATTAGCTTGCTGTCTTGGGGAAGGGAAAGGGAAGAAAATGAGGGAGAAAAATTTGGAACTCAAGTCCTACAGAAAGGAAGGTTGAAAATTATCTTTACATGTAAATGGAAAATATACTATTAAGTAAAATAAAATACAAAAATTGGAAGAAAAAAGAGGAAAAAAGGCAACCAAGAACTCATCAATGCCTACCAACCCATGTGTCTACTTTTCACCCTGTGTAAAATTCTAATAAAAATAATGCACAAACATACTGAGGACACACTTGTATTAGAGAATAAGCAGGCTTCAATAAGCAATATTACATGGTAGGCCATAATTTTACTATCATAACTATAAAATGACTAAAAAGTATAAGGAATAAAGATACCACTATGCTTATCATTTGTGGACTATTAATATCTTTTGACTTGGTAGAGAAAAATGCTTCTTTAGCAGCTTTCTTCCAACAACACATCTCCTATATACATCAAAATTATATAATATTTTAAAAATATATGATGGACATAGCTTTGTTCAACAATTTTCTGACCAGTGATACCCTATGAAGCATACAACAGGGAGATATATATTTTACCAAAGATATTTATCATGAAGGATCATAGCTAGGGATTTAAAAGGCCATCTAGAATAACTCCTTAATTTTACAGATGAAGAAACTGAAACTGAGGGAGTTTAATTCACTTGTGCAAGGTCCCACAGAAAGCCCCAAAGGTAGAATTACCAGGGTCATTGCTCTTTTCTGCATTCAAAACTGGCCTGCAATACATACTAGCTATCTGACCCAGGGAATAACTTAAACCTCTGCTGTCCTCAGTTTAATCAACTGCAAAACATGAATAATAATAATAACATACCTTGTGTATCAAATGAGATATTTGTGTTTAAAAAAAAGTACTTAGCACAGCTCCTGGCATATATAAATCTTCCTTTACCACTTTTCTAGTGTCCCTTATCTCAGAGGAGATGCAGTTCTCAATGTAAATTCAAGAAGGATTTTGGTTTTGCTTATCCATGTATATGGCCTTCCTCTCCCCTGAAGAGACAAAATTTTCTTGAAGGCAGAAATTGTATTGTTTTAGTTTTTATATTTCTTTTTTTTAAATTTTAATAGCCTTTTATTTACAGGTTATATGTATGGGTAACTTTACAACATTGACAATTGCCATGGTTTTTATATTTCTAATGGCTATGAGGGTTTGTTTCACATAGCAGATAGTTATAATAGGTGGTTGAATTTTATTCAATTCAAGTTTTAATAGTGCCACAATTCTTCCTGTTGGTCGGTGTTACAATTTATAGTAAATCTCACTTACAGTTTCATTTTAGAAAAAACAGAATTTCTAACTGAAAGATGATGATATCATGTCCCATCTCATCTTCTTTTAGACAAGGATGTTGAAGCCCAGGGATGTTAAATAACTTGTTGAAATTCATGCAACACACAAGCAGAAATTGGCATTTATACCTATGTTATTTGAGTCAAAATCTAGAGCTTTTTCTGTTACAACATCCCTTTGTGCCTCCCACACCCCCTGATGGCATTACTTTTATTGGCCAGGAAACTTCAGGGACTCATCGTTGTGGTTGTTGTTCAGTTATTTTTAATCATGTCCAACTCTTTGTGACTATTTGGGGTTTTCTTGGCAAAGTCACTAGAATGATTTTGCCATTTCCTTCCCAAGCCCATTTTACAGATGAGGAACTGTGTTAAGTGACTTTTTCCAGGGTCACTCCAGCTAGTAAATGTTTGAAGTCAGAGTTGAACTCAGGAAGATGAGGTTTTTTTTATTCCAGTCTGTTATTCTACTGATATGTTGACATTTAAAGAAAGTCCTCCATAATCTGATTCTAACTTGCCTTTCTCATTTAATTTTACTGTATCCCCTCATGAATTTTATCAAACATGTCCTAAGTTTTCTTGATTTCATGTCTTTGCCTCTAGTCATTCCTCATGCCAATAATTCTTTTGCCAGACACCCCACTTATTATTTAAACCTGACCTCTCCTTCAAAGTCCCACTCATATGTATTTTCTCCATGTTTTCCTGATATCTTCCAGTCAAGAACAATTGTCCAAATAGTATTACATACCTTTTTTGAGTCTCTATTATGTACTCAATATTTTATTTTGCATTAGTTATTTGAATAAAATATACAAATATACTTATTACCTTTTTCAAGATTGTAAGCTATAGGAGCAGCTAGATTGTATAGTGAATAGAATGCTAGCCCTGGAGTCAGGAAGACCTGAATTCAAATCTGGTTTCAGACACCTAACATTTCCTAGTTTTGTGAAACTAGGCAAGTTATTTAACCCCAGTTGCCTTGCAAAAAAAGATTATAGGCTTTTTGAAGACATGGAGCATGTCCTAGATATCTTTCTTTTTCCTCCTGAATGTCATACAGAAAAGCTCTCCATATGGAGCACTCCTAATTTATAATAATAGAATCTTTAATTTTTTTCAGACTTAACATTGACCATTCTTTTTTTTTTTAATTTTGTATTACAACATTCTTTTTCCATATTTCAAAACACTTTCATAATATGTTAATATCCCCAGATTTGGAGGCTTTTTTTTTCACTGATCATATTTTAGATTGGCTGTTTCCTGGGATGTGCTTTATACTCATCATGAAAAAATCTTCAAAACATGCTGAAAGATGACTTGTATCTGGAGAGATTTCCTGTAAACAATTCTTTCAGTTTACACTGCCTAGATTCTCATTAGCAAAACTCAGAAAGAGTGTCCACTAATATAAAAATTCTGTCTTCTTTCTGACTTTTTATGTCAATGATCTTTCATCCTAAGTTTTGGGGGCTATCATACTTTAGTCACCACACTTTCTCAACACAAAATGGTCAATTGATTTCCCAAGCTTTTCACTTACAAAGCAGAAAGAGTGAGAGAAAGGAGGAAAGAGAGAGAGAGAAAGAGAGAGAGAGAGAGAAAGAGAGAGAGAGAGAGAGAAAGAGAGAGAGAGAGAGAGAGAGAGAGAGAGAGAGAGAGAGAGAGAGAATGAATAATTGAAGAGAAACCATAGAGAATAGTTGTGAGGACATCATTATTGAAATGGGTATTAGAAAGCTCTTCACAGAGAATTGACTCTAACGTAAGAAATCAAGCCATTTTCCAATTGATAAATGGTCAAAGGATATGAACAGACAATTCTCAGACGAAGAAATTGAAACTATTTCTAGCTATATGAAAAGATGCTCCAAGTCATTATTAATCAGAGAAATGCAATTTACGACAACTCTGAGATACCACTACACACCTGTCAGATTGGCTAGAATGACAGGGAAAGATAATGTGGAATATTGGAGGGGATGTGGGAAAACTGGGACACCGATACATTATTGGTGGAGTTGTGAATGCATCCAGCTATTATGGAGAGCAATTTGGAACTATGCTCAAAAAGTTATCAAGCTGTGTATACCCTTTGATCCAGCAGTGTTTTTACTGGGTTTATATCCCAAAGAGATCTTTAAAAAGGACAAAGGATATGTATGTACACGAAGGTTTGTGGCAGCCTTCTTTGGAGTGGCCAGAAACTGGAAACTGAGTGGATGCCTATCAATTGGAGAATGACTGAATAAATTGTGGTATATGAATGTTATAGAATATTATTGTTCTGTAAGAAAAGCCCAACAGGATGATTTCAGAAAGGCGTGGAGAGATTTACATGAACTGATGCTGAGTGAAATAAGCAGAATCGGGAAATCATTATATACTTCAACAACAATACTATATGATGATCAATTCTGATGGACCTGGCCATCCTCAGCAATGAGATGAACCAAATCATTTCCACTGGAGCAGTAATGAACTGAACCAGCTAGACTCAGCAAAAGAACTCTGGGAGACGACTATGAACCACTACATAGAATTCCCAATCCCTTTATTTTTGTCCACCTGCATTTTTGATTTCCTTCACAGGCTAATTGTACACATTTCAAAGTCTGATTCTTTTTGTCCAGAAAAATAACTGTTTGGACATATATACATATATTGTATTTAACTTATACTTTAACATATTTAACAGGTATTGGTTAATCTGCCATCTGGGGGAAGGGGTGGGGGGAAGGAGGGGAAAAATTGGAACAAAAGGTTTTGCAAATTATCAAGCATATTTCCTGTAAATAAAAAGCTATAATAATAATAAAAGAAAGCTCTTCACAGTCCAACTTGATCAGGCAAATTTCTGACTTCTGATTGAACTTAAGGATTTTTTTTTAAAGTGTGTATATATGTGTGTGTGTGTGTGTATTTTTAAACAATTTATCAATATGTTTTTCCCCTGTAGTAAATGTTGACATGTAAGTTGCAATGTTCTTCATAGTGATCCTTTTGTTTATGTTCACCATGCATAATGCAAAATGAGATTAGCATATGCCACACAAAAACTCATTTCTTAGGGCCTTTGGGCATGCAACTAAACCAACTCTGCCAATTTTAATGTATATCTTTCCGAGGAGAAGCTGGGAACCATTCTTTTATTTAGCCACAATTTCCTTAAGTCTTCCAGTTTCACTTATAGTAAAAATGTCAGTATTGATGTGGTTCAGTTTTCTCACTAACATATCAACTCAATGGTCACTGTTCAAAAATTTCACATTTAGAAAATTCATAGTTAAACTAATGATTATAGACAGTTTAAAAACTGTATAATTCATAGTATCCCCTGTTCTCTTATCTACCATTCCACTGCTATCACTATGGAAGTAGATATTTTCAGGAGACTGAATTAAATTTTCAAAAGGGAGACAAATTGTTCATGGACAGTCAGTCAATTCACTCTTCCCCACCTAAGCTCAGCCTTCTTAAGCTCATCATGAGAATTTAAAAGCCATTTGTCCTCTCTTAATAAGAAGAGTTATGAGAGAATGAGGGATCTTAATTAATAATAACAATATTAAGTACCTACTATATACCAAGCACTGTGCTAAGTGCTAGGGATACAAAAAGAGGCAAAAAAAAAAAAAAAAAGTCTTGTCCTTCAGATTGGGGGTGGGGATGAGGGACCACACTTGAAGGACATAATTAATGATAATAGTGGAACGCTGGACTCATGAAAATATCTTTAAAACATGCTGGAAGATGACTTGTATCTGGAGAGATTTCCTGTAAACAATTATTTCAATTTATATTGCCTAGATTCTCATTAACAAAATTCAGAGAGAGTATCCACTAATATAAAAGTTTTGTCTTCTTTCTGACTTTTTGTCTCCAAGATCTTTCATCCTAAATTTTGGGGGTTATCATACTTTAATTACCACAGGTTCTCAAAGTAAGACACAAGATGATCAATTGATTTCAACTCAATTATTTCCCATTTATCCCATTAGATAGGAGAGACAACAAGCAAACATATATACAAACAATTGATATACAAGATAAATAGGAAATAATTAACTAAAATTAAGAAAGGATATGAAAAATTTTCTGTAGAAGTTAGGATTTTAGTCGGCGCTTAAAGGAATCCAGAGACACCAGTACATAGGAATGAAAAAGGAGAGAATTCCAGGCATGGAAGATATAGAAAAATTTGAGAGATGGAGTATCTACCAGAGTCTTAATGTCACTGGATTTATCAGTACATGGCAAGGAATTAGGTGACTGGAAATAGGAATACCAATATCTTTGATCTTGGAGTCAATAGAGAGCTATTGGAATTTATTAAGTAGGAAGATGAGGTGATTAGATCTGTGCTTTAGGAAAATCTTTTTAATGACTTAATGGGGGATAGATTGGAATGGGGAGAGACTTGAGGCAGACTGATCTACCAGTAAGCTATTACAATAGTCCAGATAGGAGGTGATTAGAGTCTTCCCCAGAATGGTGACATCATCAGAGGAGATGATGTACAAGATATACAAAAGATGTTGTAAAAGTCACATTTGGTAAGCTTTGGCAACAGATTAAACATGAGATAGCAGGAAGGGTGAAAGATATTGAAGAATCAAGGAAAATTTCAAAATTATGAGCCAGAGGGACTAGGACGATAGAGCAAAAGAAAGAATTAAAATGGGAAGGAATAGGGAATAAAATATTGATTCAGTGGTAGAAGGAGATAGAAGTATGTATAGAAGAACCTGTATCTACCTAAAATGAAAAGCAAGCATCCATTACCCAATGGAAATTTATTAGCTTTGCTAATAAATACAGGAGTAAAGCATTACTATTTGATATCATTCTAGAAATGCTAAAAAAAAAACATTTTTGTTGTTCCTGTTGAGTCCTTTTGATCACTTAGGGGTTTTCTTAGTAAAGATATTGGAGTGGTTTGGCATTCCTTCTCCAACTTATTTTTACAGATAAGGAAATGTGCAAACAAATTAAGTAACTTGCTCAGGGTCATACAAATAGCAAATGTCTAAGGATTTAAACTCATGAAGATGAATTTACTGATTCTAAGTCCAGTGGCTCTATCCACTGCACCATCTGGCTACCTAAATAGTAACAATAAAGATAACGATAAGATAAAGGCATAAAGATAGACAAAGAAGAAATAAGAATATTTCCATTTGCTGATGATAAGATGGCTTATTTTAAAAATCTAGGAAATCAGTGAGGAAAGTAATAGATATAATTAGTTTCTTTAAAGTTAGAAGCTACAAAACTTGGCTCTTTTCAACAATGAGATATTTTTATACAAACCAAATGTATTTTTATACAATAATAATAAAATCCAAGAGGCAATAACTGAAGCAGAATTCTCATTCAAAATAACTACAAAATATACAACATATTTCAGAATCAATCTACCAAAACACATATAGTACTTGTAGAGATTAAATTTCAAAGTGCTCATTCAAAAAATAATGAATATATTTAAAAGTGGGAGGAATATTCATGCTCAAGACTGGACTGTCAATATAATAAAATGATAATACTACCAAAGCTAATTTATACTATCACTGTTATACCAACTAAACTTTCTTTTTTTATTAAAGCTTTTTATTTTCAAAACATATGCATGGATAATTTTTCAACATTGACCTTTGCAAAACCTTGTATTCCAATCCCCCCTTCTCCCCACCCCCTCCTCTAGATGGCAAGTAATACAATATATATTTAACATGGTAAAAATATATGTGAAATCCAATATACGTATATATATTTATACAATTATCTTGCTGCACAAGAAAAATCAGATGAAAAAGGGACAAAATGAGAAAGAAAATAAAATGCAAGCTAACAACAACAAAAAGAGTGAAAATGCTATTTTGCAAGCTACACTCAGTTCCCACAGTCTTCTCACTGGGTATAGATGGCTTTCTTCATCACAAGGTCATTGGAACTGACCTGGAATATCTCATTATTGAAAAGAGCCACGTCTATTAGAATTGGTCATTGTATAATCTTGTTATTGCTGTGTACAATGATCTCCTGGTTCTGCTCATTTCATTTAGCATCAATTCATCTAAATCTCTTCAGGCCTCTCTGAAAACATCCTGCTGATCAATTCTTATAGAATACTAATCTTCCATAACATTCATATACCATAACTTATTCAGACATTCTCCAATTGATGGGCATCCACTCAGTTTCCAGTTTCTAGCCACTACAAACAGGGCTGCTGCAAACATTCTTGCACATACAGGTCCCTTTCCCTTCTTTAAGATCTCTTTAAGATACAGGCCCAGTAGCTGGATCAAAGGGTATGCACAGTTGGATAGCCCTTTGGGCATAGTTCCAAATTGCTCTCCAGAATGGTTGGATTATTTCACAACTCCACCAACAATGTATTGCTGTTCCAGTTTTCTCACATTCACTCCAACATTTGTCATTCTTAGCCAATCTGAAAGGTATGTAGTGGTACCTCAGAGTTCTCTTAATTTGCATTTCTCTGATCAATAGTGATTTGGAGCACCTTTTCATATGACTAGAAATGATTTTAATTTCTGTTCATATCCTTTGATCATTTATCAATTGGAGAATGGCTTGAATTTTTATAAATCTGAGTCAGTTCTCTATATATTTTAGAAACGAGACCTTTATCAGAACCTTTGAATGTAAAAATGTTTTCCCAGTTTATTGTTTCCTTTCTAATCTTGTCTGCATTGGTTTTGTTTGCGTAACATGTTTTTAACTTAATATAATCAAAATTATCTATTTTTTTGTTCAATAATGAATTCCAGTTCTTCTTTGGCCACAAACTCCCTCCTTCTCCACAGATCTGAGAGGTAAACTATTCTTTGTTTTTCTAATTTGCTTGTAATATCACTTTTTATGTCTAAATCACGAACCCATTTTGATCTTATCTTGGTATACAGTATTAGGTGTGGGTCAATGCCTAGTTTCTGCCATACTAGTTTCTAATTTTCCCAGCACTAGCTAAACTTTCAAAAGGTTAATTTGTAGAACTTGATAATATAATAATAAAATTCATTTGGAGGAAAAAAATCTAGAATATCAAGGATAAAAATTTTAAAAGGCAGGAATGAAGGAAGAATAGTATTTCTAGAACTCATACTATATTATAAAGCAGCAGTCATCAAACCAGTTGGAACTGGATCAAAAAAGAGAAAATAATATCAGTGGAACATATTAGATAAAGGCAAGTCAAAAAAATGAAATTAAACTATTCTGTGTTCAATAAACCAAAAAACAAACTACTTAGGAAACCCGCCCCCACATCTCTCTCCCCAAAAATCTGGTTGGAAAACTTGAAATAAATATAGTCAAAATTAGATTTTGATAAACATCATATACCATATTCTACAATAAATTAAAAATGAATACTTGAAATGAACATAAATACCATAAAAATTAAAACAGAAGGAGATAATATACCTTTTACAACTAAGAATAGAAGATACATCCTTAACGAAATAAGTAATATGGGCTTCTATAAGAGATATAAAATATAACCCTGATTACCTGAAACAGAAAAGCTTCTCCCTGACAAAATCAATCCATGTAAGATAAAAGGGGAAGAAAATCATTTATCAAATTTCTTAAGAATTTGATATCCAAGATGCATAGAAAAATAATATTTATATATACATATTTTTATATACTGCCTACATATATGACCCAAAGTCATTCTCCATAGATAAGGTCAAAGGATATAAACAAATTCAGAATTTCGAACTATTAACAACCATATGAATGAATGCTCCAAATCACTAATAAAAAGATAAAAGCAAAACCAAACTGTTTCACTTTATATCCAGAACATGGACCAAATTGAGAATAGTCAGTCTTGGAGAGATTGTGGGAAGAGAGCTACCCTAGCATAGCACAGTGTTAATAGAACTGTGAATTAGCCATTTTGAAAAGCAATTTAAAATTACACAAATAAAATGAATAAAATAGCACATCTTTTGACCCAGAGATTGTATCACGAAGCATATGCTCCCAGCATGTCATTGATTAGATAGATAGCTGGGTACACATTAGATAGTGCACTGGATTTGGAGGCAGAAAGATGTTCAAACTCAATTTTAGACACTTGCTATATAATCGTGAACTACTCATTTAAAGTGTCTGCCTCAGTTTTCTCATCTGTAGAATGAGATAATAATAGCACCTTACACCTCAGGATTATTGTGAAGCTCAAATGAGATAATATTTGTGAATAATTTGGCAGCTTTGAAGGACTATATAAATGCTAAGTCTTATTTTTATTAGAAATAGGTTGTCATATAAAACAAAAAAAATTACAGTAGCACTTTTCATAATAGCAAAGAACTGGGAGCAAAGTAGATGCCCACTAATTGAAAAATGGATAAACAGATTGTGGTATGTGAATAATGGAACAGTATTGTAATTGAAGAGGTGACAAATATGATGGACAGAGAGAAGCATGGAAGGATTTACATAATCTAATACAAAGTGAAGTAAACACAGCCAAGAAAACAATATACACAATGGAAAGATGAAAAATCAGAGTCAAAAATAAAGGTTGTAAAATTACAAAGAAAAAGCATAGCCACAAGAAAACATGTGAGAAGATACTTCTATTCTTTTGCAGAGATGGAAGCTTCACAGGTGATGAACATCTTATATATTTTCAGATTTTATTGGTGATTATTTTATCAATTGTTGGTGTTGCTGTATGCTTTTTAAAAAAACTTTTTTTCCTGTTTTTCTTTCTTTTTCCCCCTTTAAGATATTATTTTTTAAGTGGCATAGCTTTTTGAAAGGGGAAGTGAGGAGGGGGAAAGTATAGTGGAAGAAATTATTGGGAGCAGTCAGGAATGTAAAAATAAAAGATATTAATGAAATTTATTGTTATTTTAAAGAAAAAAACTTAAAGCCTCAAAGCCTTCTTTAGCTAGCTGACTGGTTGTAGCTGGCTGGGGTCTGAAATCACAGAGTTAAATTTAGTCCTTAGGACTGTGATCTAAAAGAGCTGATGTAACCCCTCCCTTTATAGAAAAATGAGCCTAAAATTTTAGCTAAAGATTAGTATATGTCAGCAAAATATATCTCAGCAAAAGTGCAAGCTTGTCAGTACATGGCATTGCCTAAAAAAATCATTAACTCTGAGGAGGAGAGGCCAAAAAAAAAAAAAAAAAAAAAAACCTGCTTCTCTAATGTCACTTGCCTACTCATGTTCTCCTGTCTGTGGTTGTCACTGATGTGTCCCTCCCCACTCAAGCATCCCTACTAAGGTGTGTTCCCTGGATACATATCTTCCCAGTATATGCACTACTCCCTCTTGATATACCCTATGAGAGAATTTACCATTTTATATATTAAGGACTGTAGTGTTTCTTATAAGGTTTTTGTTTTTGCTACATTGTTTAATTAAATGACTTTTTAAAATAATTTTTTGATTGTGAGAGACATATAACTGGTAAATGTCAAAAGATTTGTAAATTAACAACAACAAATAAAAAGCCTATTTTAATCAGTATAACAAACACTTTAAAAATATTTCAAAACTGTATAATGGCTAGTTAGAGATGGAATGAAAAAAATAAGGCAGAAAAGAAATTAAAGTAAAAGAAAGGAGAAACAAAGAAAGACTCAGTAGATTGTCATATGCACTCAAAGAAAACTACTCTTCTCAAACCTGGTGTGGGGTAGATAACTACTCTCTTCACACCATTTTGGTGTAGGGTTTCAGAGTCTTATTATTTTTTCTCTGCCTTTGAAATGCTAATTAGCCAATTAGTCACTGCTTATGATTCTTCATTATATCCAGGATCATACTCTTAGGGTAGAAATTCTTGTTCAGAGAGGGTGGATAACTTGCCTATAGTAACACTGCTTATTATGAGGCAGACCCAGGTTTTCCTAATTCAAAATTCATTACTCTATCCAGTATACCATAATTCTTCCAATTCTTCCACGTGGCCCAAACAGGACTCATTCTGTTTCTCCTGGCCACATTCAGCCCTACCTTCCTTTCTTTCTATTGAGGTCACAACCATTTTTCTAGTCACTAAAGTTCACAATTTAGGAGTCCAAAAAAAAAAAACCCTAGAAATGTAAATACACTTGAATTGTGTAACCTAAGAAGAACCTTCCAACTCTGAGATAGCTCCATATCTATGAATATAAGAAAGTATCCAAGCTGGAGGAGAGGGTAGGGACCATGGGGCACCTATGGCTACTCATGACCTGTTGAAAGCTGTGATGAGTCATATCCCTGAATTTTATTTCATATTTTTCTCTATTCCAAATTTGATTCCATGATGATGGTGATGGACAACCTAATAAAAGTTGCCCACTTTCTACTTTTCATTCATACATTCATGATTTCAAAACCCATTTACCTACTACTTTTGCAGATCTATTTTCACAGCCTTTGTAAGCACATTATTTCAAAGTGAATACACTTTCTTCCTAATTTTTGCATAACTTTCTTTAACTTCATGAGAGTCATGATACATGTACCTTATCTAACATCTTCAGTCTGATGGGCAGACTGAATAAACAAACTGGCCTCTTAAACAGCATCTATTATGTTCTATTGCTCACCAACAATATCTTGGAGCACCATTTTCCTCCTGACAAATTTTGTTTCAATAATTTTATGCACAGCTCCTTTTGAGCATGCTGTTCCCCATTTTCTATCCTTTGTTTTTCTCTGTTGATACAAACCATATCTCCATGCCCACAGGAGAATGCTATTTGGAAGAACCAGGATCTTCTCAGACAGACTGACAAATCTCACAGAATTTTACTAAAGCAGTCTACAAGCTTTCTACTACAGACTATTACTAGGCACCCAGTGGAATTCCTTTACTCAGTGACTAAATTTGATATCCTACTTTCAATCTCTAATTCAACTTGTACATTGGCACATACAGTAATAGATCCATTTTAGATTATTCAAATTGCTTCTAGTCCTGTGCCAGAGTGAATTTCCATTGCAGACTTCTTTCTTTGCCTTTGGGCACATGTAGTTTTAGACAATTTATTGGCCTTACTAGTAGGTGACAATATTTTTATATGTTTGCAAAATTTTCCTAAGAGAAATGAAACAATTTTATAACATTTTTACATATTACATATATATATATATATTTATATTTATTTATTTATAACAATAAATTTAAGAATTTATTAAGTGCCTATTATGTGCCAGGTACTATGCTAAGTGTTTTACAAATATGATTTCATTTGACCCTTAAAACATCGACAGATCAATACTGACACAAACTGAGACCTTTTGGGGGAAAGGGTTGGAATAGCCCTGATGTGAACTGTGTCCCCTTTAATATGTGGGGGAAAGGTGATTGGGGTCTCAAACTCTCCTCTAGGAGGGGCGTACCCTTCTGTCCATAAGGGAAATTTCCAAGATAAGTAATCTCATTCAATTTTGAATTGAATTGAATTGAAAAACAGTCTCATAGATTCATCTGGTGATAGCTCCCCCTTCTTGGGGCCAAATATCAAAGCAGCCCTAATATATTTAGCATTGTATGCCCAGATATCTTTGCATAAGTCCTAAGGGAACCTTGCCCACTGCTGAGGATATTTTCTTCACAGTGTTAACCCACCTTTGATATATTTCTAATAAGACCTTCCCCACTAAGAAGGCTGTCTTCCTAGCAAGTTTCTTCTCGGTGTAAATAAATCCCATTCTTTGCCACAAACCTCACACCTGTATTCGTTGGAGTTTGCAAATTCTTTTCCAGAGCCTGCTACTGGCTAAGGTCCCTATTACTGTTAGAGAATCTCTTACTCTCAATTCTTGCGCCTCATCAATATTATAATTAATCCTTAAATAAATAACTTTTATTAAATGTCTATTTTGTGCCAATCACTCTGCACAGCTTTGAAGATTCAAAAGGATGCAAAAATTGTCTAAAATGAAGTAGGATATATGAGATTGGAAGTCAGTTGAGAGACTGGAATAGGATAGGGAGATTTCAAGAATCATCAACATAGAGATGGTAATCACATTCCTGAAAGCTAAGATCATCAAGTAAAGTAGTATAGAGTGGGAAAAAGAAGAAGGTTCAAAACAGAACCCTCAGGGACATCTACATTTAGAGGATGTGATCTGGAAGAGGATCCATGCTATTGACAAGGGGAGCCCTGAAACTCTTTCTCTTTCTCTCTCTCTGACTTCTGGATGCACCATGACTCGAAGTACTTGGGAAGCGCCTTGAAGGAGAGATTCTCCTTGAACCCTGACTCTGTAAAAAACCCGTTTGAGGATCTGAGGTTATTCTGAGGTTATTCACCACCCCCACTGATAACACTCACTACTGATTAAGCTTCCCATTGAATTAAAGATCAGCCTAGAGACACTCATTCAATTCTAAGATTCTCTATTCTAATTCCAGCTCAAGATCCACCCAGACCCCATCAAGAGTAACCCCCAACTTGGAGCCAAGGCTTCTATTATAAAATGAGCCAACTTGGGGCTCAGTCCTTGCAGAGGACCTAACATGCCAAGGAACTCCTCTCTCCCTGGCATAGCAGCAACCTCTGCCCACTGAAATGATATTTGCTTTCAGTGTTATCCTCTCTTTATCTTTCTCACTTATTTCCCTAACAAGACTTTATGCCTCTCTGTCAAGGTTTCTTTGCTAGAAACTCTCTCTGCCAGGACTCCTCCACGAGAAACTTTATATCCCTCTGTCAGGACCTTGCCACCAAGGAATTCAGTCTTTCTATTTATACATAGCAAAGGCTGACTTCCCAATGCCAATAATAAACTTCTTTTCCAGTCTAGCTTTTGGGGTTTGTACATTCCTTTAAGAAGGATCTTTGTACCACCAAAAGGGGGGTTTCCACAACTCCCCCCTGTGCTGAATTCTAGGGGGATTTAGGGGAGCCAAACCTCTTCATTTGGTCCCCTGAACCCCTAACCTGCCACTAACCTCGTCATTTAACTCCCTGACCATCAGAAATTCTAATCTCATCACTATGAGACAGCAGGAGACCTCAGATAGGTAGGAGCAAAACCAGAAGCGAGATTATGAAAGAGGAGAAAGTAATTGACACTATTATATTCAGTTTACAGGTAAGAAATTGCAGCAACTAGAAGTTGAGATTTGCCCAGGATTGTACAGTTAGTAAATGTTAGAGGCCAAATTTTAATTCAGATATTCCTGACACCAGGCCCAGTGGTCAATCCATTGTACCTTCTTGCTTTGTATTTTGCATTCCATAGACAGCTCTGGTCTTTGCAGCCTGGCCTTGACCTATGCAGTTATGGTCCAGGGGAAAGGATTTAAAGTACAACTCAAAAGTTAAACAGGTAGTCTATCTAAAAAAAGCAGAAAAGGAGGCATAGTTGAGAAATATCAAGGAAAGACCAGAACAAAATTGTCAACCAACTAGTTTAGGAGGGTCCAGGAAACTTTCTCAATTGAATCAGAAAAGATTCTTAACATGCTAAATAGCACTGTTGTCTGGTTATTCAAGGACACCCAGGAGCCATCTGCTTTACAATACTGCTTCACCCACACAGAGCTAATGAGCCTCAGGTGAGACTAATGTATATGAGAGCCACTCAATATCAAATCAGCCAACTCACCAGTTAGTGTCCTTTGTTCTAGATGGTTTTGTTTCAGAACTTTATTTTTAGATTTTCAAATAAGATGGCTTGATAGTTAAGCAATAAAATAATTCTATGCCCATCAAATTATACTATTTAAACAAAGATATTGCTCATCCTCTTATATGCACCTAAGAATCCTACATGTTCTAACCTGAGTCTGTGACTGGTCAATAGAACATTCTCTGAACTCTATTGCTTAAAATGTGTTCTATTATTTTACAGTCACAAGAATGGTATTATATAGTAGAAAACCCCTTAGCCCAGGAGCCTTGGTTTTAGTTGTATGGACTACTGAACCTCAATTTCCTCATCTATAAAATGAAGGGATCCCAATTTTGTTGTTCTTTGTCGTTCAGTTGCATCTGACTCTTGTTGACACCATTTGGGAGTTTTCTGGAAGAGATACTAGAGTGGTTTTTCATTTCCTTCTCCAGCTCATTTTAAAGATGAGGAAACTGAACTAAACAGGATTAAGTATCTTGCTCAGGATCACATCTGAGCAAGTATCTGAGACCAGATTTGGACTCATGAAAATGAGTTTTCTGATTTCAAGCATGGTGCTCTATTCACTACACTCCCTAGATGCCCAATTTTATCAGTCTTTCCAGAGCTATGAAAGATACTTACATAAGATGAGACCTAAATACTTCAATGATAAGTTAGCCAACCAACTGAGTGACAAGCCACTACAACAGTAACTTTTTATTATGGTAGGATTAGAGTAATAAACTTGCAGTCAAGAAGTATTCAAAATGCACTCAGAAATATACTATGTTTCTCTGTTAAAGTTATTTAATTTCTTATGCTCAGTTTCCTCATTTTTAAATTTTAAATTTTAAAATCACAGAGTGGTTATGATGATCAAATGAGACAATATGTATAAAAAGCTTGGCAAATATATATATATATATAAAATATACCATATATATGTGAGTATATAAATATATATACATATGTATAACTATATAAATACATATGTATACATATATATAAATACACACACACACACACATATATATATATATATATATATAACTATATAATGTCAGCTATTGTTGTGAGTAGGACAAATATAGCCTACTACTATTACTCTGCATTAGCAATAAGCTCTCAGGTCTCTTCCGGCATTGATAGTCTTGTGATCTTATGTTCTGATTGGGATATTCTTCTAATGTTACCATTCTTAAGGCTCTTTGAGTAAAGGAGATAGGGAAGACATATTGTGAAATTAATGTCATATAAAAGCAAAAAGCATTAAGCAAACTTAAAAAAAACTATCTTATGAGATCAAACTACGATGTGGATGCATTTTCCAGTGATTTATAGATACAGCTGATGCTTTTTCCAGAGGATGAGGATAAGCAATGATGTCTGGTTGTCAAGCCAAAAGTCAAGTCAACAAACATTTATTAAATGCATGCTGTATTCAAATATTATTCTAAGCTCTGAAGATACAAATACGAGGGATAAAAAAGATAAGCTCTGCCCTCAATAAGTTTACATTTGAATAGCAGATGACAACCATAAAAGGAAGCTGAAATGAAGGGAAGGAAAAGGACTTGGTCCTAAAATCTAGATAAAGAAAGTATGGGGTCTTCTTCAAAATGGAGATTGCAGGGGAGCTCAGCAATCAGAGAAGAGAGCCACAAAGGGAAGAAAAAGAGAGCATTTGAAGCATTGTAACAAAGGCTGGAGAATTAAAGCTGTCAAGTTCTACCTCTTCTCATTTCCCCATCCTATCCTCCATACTCTCTAATTATGATGCATAACATAAGAAATGTCATACAGGTAGAATATTCCAAGTGATTTGAGGACATTATGACATTATAATTTGACCTTCATTTTTCATGATAATAATCATTTCTGTGTGCTAAGGAACCGAGTCTCAGGAAGCCCAGTTAGAATGCAGATTGTTATTCAGAACAGGACGAAGTGCTGAAAAAAAAAATAGAAGGAAAGACAGTTGTGTGTTTTTGGTTAAAAAAAGAAGAAGAAAAAGAGAGAAGGACCTGGGAATCATATGAACAAGGCATTAATAATTGCTTTTCAGGAAACTCTCTAACCTAAAGACCTCAGAAAAAGGAATTAATCTGTTGGGCATAAAGGAATTAAAACTGAATCCACAAGACAAGTAGACAGAAAAAAATGGACAAAGTAAAAATCTCATGAAACACAATTAGACAATTGAAAGATATAGACCATTCACTCAAAGTCTCTGCCCCCAACCCATACCACTGCCAACCAGCAAAAACAATCTCTCATATTTGTTTTTTTTATATGAAGATCCCTTATTGGTCCTATGCCCCCTGTTTTGGTTCTACTTTCTAAATATCAGGCTCACTCTGAACAGCCCTGAAATAAGCAAGAGCTGATGAGTAAGAAGGAAAATAAAAATCAAATTACCAGATATTTTTTAATCCCAGAGAATCTGAGGGTGAAATCCTGTATATAAGCCTAACCTCTAAACAGATCAACCAACAGAAAAATTCATAAAGACATAAGAAAAATAAATGTATGTTCAAAATGGTACCTGAACACATTGAAAAAAGAAAAACATGAAAAAAATTAACCCAATGTACAATGAAAACCAGAATTATGTGAACTTCCCAAAAATCATAGAATAACAGTAAAAAAAATACAAAATGGCTTAAAAAAAGAAAGGAAAGTAAAATTTTAAAAGAAGATATTAGGAATGAAATTGAGTCAGAAATCAGAGTTCTTGACTAGAAACTAAAATAGACAACACAATAGAAAAAAATAAAACAATGGAGAAATATATTCAAAGAAGAGGCTTTAAAAGAAAGAACAACACACTAGGAGTGCAGAAATTAAGAAGCGAAAGAAAATTTGGTAGAAGAAAACAATTTGAAAAGAACCTAAAAATGCTAAGCCAGAGCAACTGATCTTGAAGAGAAAATGCACAGAAATAACCCATGAATCATAGATCTCTTGGAAGAACATGACAAAACCCAAAATCTGAGTGTGGACAACAAAGATTGATAGATTGAACCCACAGATTTCCGCCAGAGAAAAATTTCATGTGTGAAACTTCAAATTATATAATAACAAATTTTCATTATATCTTTGAGAATAGACAGCAAATTTTGCAAGCAACCAGGAAACACACTTTGAATTATGAAGAAATTTCAATTTAAATAACCCAGGATTATGATACACTCACAATAATTCAAAGAAATGAATAAAAGACAGTATTCCAAAAAGCAAAAGAACTCAAGTTGCAATAAAAAAGAACATACTTTATAAGGCTGAGCCTAATCATCAACTTAAAAACATAATTTTTACATAGCACAATTCCAGCAAAGTTCATGTCCAAAGTTGGAATCATTGCTGGATATTCCGTTATCTTAACTCCTGGATTGTATCAATAGAAGAATGGCATTTGAAACATTATAGTAAAAGCAAACAAAATCCAGGATTTAGCAGAATATTTAATAATTATTAATCAAAAGAAATTGTCATTGTTCAATCATGTCCAAATCTTCATGATCTCATGGATCATACTATCTATGGTGCTTTGTAGGCATTGATACTAGAGTGGTTTGTCATTTTTCCTTCTCCAGTGGATTAAATCAAACAGAGGATAAGTGACTTACATAGATCACTGGTATTTGAGGTCAGATTTGAACTCAGGTCTTCCTGTACCAGTGTTCTATCCAGTGAGCTAACTTGCTATTTCAAGAGAAATATACAGAAGTTGATAAGTATAATTTTACAGAAAAAATAAAAATAATCATTTTATAACTTATCTTTAAGATAAAAAAAACGAGAAAGACCTGGTGCTATACTTTCTGATCTACAAAAGGAGAGACTGGAATTTTAGGGCCCTTCCAAACCTAAATATATGATCTCATGATACTTGCAGGGCACAGGATGATGCAGTGGAGGATTCTGGGAAATGGGAAGGAGTTTGATTGATACCAGTTCCTTCACCAATAAAAAGAAATAATATTTGTAATGTGTTTATAAATCTTAAAGCAATGGTGTCAGACTCAAATAGGAAAACAGTTTCTAACTTGTATATGGCAACAGTTAAGTGGTACAGTGGACAGGGAACTGGATCTGAAGTTAGGAAGATTTATCTTCCTGAGTTCAAATCTGGCCCCATATACTTCCTAACTCTGGGCAAGTCCCTTAACTGTTTGCCTCAATTTCCTCATCCCTAAAATGAGCTGGAAAAGGAAATGGCAAACCATGTAGTATCTTTGCCAAGAAAACCCCAAATGGGATCATGAAGAATCCACATGTGACTGAAATAACTGAACAACAACAAAAAAATTGTCATAAGAATCCTTGCAGGCAACATACTGACTTAGTTTTAAAAGGTAATATTATCTATTTTTTATTGTATTTTATTTATTTTGTTAAATATCTCTCAATTACATTTTAATTTTTTTTCCAGATACACTTGGGAGTGCTATGGGTCACAAAGCAATCTATGTTTTTGTCATCTTTGTCTTAAAATATTATATAAATGCTAGCTATTGTGATTATGATTATTATTAGTAGTAGCAGTACTAGCAGAGGTGATGGTGATGGTGGTGGTGGTAGTAGTAGTAGAAGTAGTAGTAGTAGTAGTAGTAGTAGTAGTAGTAGTAGTAGTGTGAATCATATAGTCTTAGAGAAGGAAATCAACTCTACAGTGACCCAAAATTCTCTTTCCATTCTGTATAGGGTAGGAGGAGGGCAGGGTCAATCCTAGGGTGGTACTATAAATTTACATGTCTCTGGAGAAGGGGAAGTATCACTAGAGTAATAATTTGACTCACTAGGAATTTCCAATTTTTTTTTCTTATTGGAAGGTTACCCTAAACCCTAAGATCTAGGACCACAAGTCTGGTATGACCATATGTATCCCTGGAAAAGATGGGGATCAGCAGAGGGCAAAGTATTTTTTACTGTCTCTAATCTAGACATGAGTCCTTTCTGTATTCCTCATTGTATGAAATAAATTGGCTTTATATTCTGTAGCTTGTTAGCTTTCAAAGGAACTGAGGACACCATTATGACAGCAAGAAACAAGCCAGAATCACTCTGGGGAGGAGCATGAGTCACAGAGATTATTAATTATTGATGTCTTCCAGATTGAACCTGGATCCCTTCTACACTTTTTGTTTGTATATTGAAATGTTTATGATTGTTAGTGATTGTTAAGTTAACACCCAAAAAGAGCACTTAATTTTTTTAAAAATTGGACTTGGATTCATGTAAACCCCAAAATTATTTTCCTACAGTTCTGGGCCATGGGTTACATTTGGGTTAGCATGGGTTATTCCCAGTGGGAAAGAGCTATGCAGCTGGCAACAGCTGGCTCCTTGCTCTTCTCAGGGATTTTTCTAAAAGCATTTTCTCCATTCTCAATCTTAAAGTATGAGGGAAATTAAATATAGTTTCTTTTCACAGTAAGGATAGTTATTGCCATTCTACACTCTCTTCCACCCACTCTCCACCACCAGAAAAAGGATATGGGGATATGGGGATCAGCTCAGAGGAGTGGCTGCCCAAGAACTCCCTATCCAAATTCCCTCTCTATTTTATCAATTTTCATATAATCAGACCATAGTCTTTTTCACATGTGGTTACTATTTACCTTTCCTACTTGTCCTGGTTGCCAGCCCACATTTATATATTCATCTCCACAAATCACTAAAGTAATGTTATACAAAGTATCTCACTATGTGTGTACATGTGTTTATGGATGTGTCTATCTACCTGTCACTGGATAATTTTGTAATGTTAGTGTCTTGGCCAAAGAGGATTATCTGATATTTCAGAAATGTGGCAGCTCCCATCATAAAGAGGAAGTATTAACAAAGGCATTTTTGTTAGATTACCACTGTAAATGTTTGGTTGTGGCTTTAAATAAAATAGAGCCAATTTCCACCCGCATATGTTATCTCATGGGCTTGCCAATGGGAATTTGGCTGTAAATACTATGCAATGAGACTCAGAAAAATTGCCTGTGAGCATGCTTGGAATGGAAGGTAATTTTTCCTAATGCTTTGGACTTTTCTTAGTTTGGGGGTTCTTGATTTATTTGAGGCCATTTTCTTTTCTTTTTTAAAAGCAACGTCATAAACATATGCACATTAAAACACACATTTCACCATTCCTATGCTTTCTGGTAACGATTCCGAAGTAACTGAGCACCTCTAATCCATAATTTATAATCCAAATTTGTTGTGTTCAATTATTCATTTAAGACATTTAGCCTAAACTTGTTAGTTTCCCCCTGTGGTGTCAGACCCAGAAGAAAAGACAAAGAGTTTTCTGGACCCAAGTCTGTTGTTTGTTTATTTGTTTTTCATTTGGGGGTTGTAGAGTGGTGGGGAAAGATTGAATTATTTTAATTTTTAGCTGGAATATAAATGTAGCAGGCATTTAGCTCCCCTTTTCCTATGTGGAAGATTCCAGCAAGAGGATTGTTGCTTTCTTTTAAGAAGAACACAGAAAGTTCCCAGATGAGTGACACCTCATGCAAACCTGAAGTACTGACAGACTAATGCATCCACATGGATCCTGGGGGAGACAAACCTTCAACACGAGCAATGCAGTGGAGAGCTTGGGTGGAAAGAAAGATTGACATGGCAATAAAGCATGGGCCTTAAGCAGTAAAATAGCTAAAAAACAGAGAAAGATAGAACTGGCAAAATAGGGAATGACTTTATAAACCCAACCTAGAAGAGCAAACCCAAAGACATAATTTCCTTAATGGAGAATCCTATGGAATAGAAGGCTGCTTGACACAATCTGGAAAAAAAGAAGAGAGTATTCTTGACTATCAAAGGACTTATGTGTGAAGCCTTTTTATCTGATGAAAGAAAACCTGTTCTATATTTTATTTCTTGTTAATAATGACAATAACAATATCACATGTCATTTTAAAAGATTTGCAAAGTACTTTACAAATATTATCTCATTTTATTCTCACAACTCCAGAAGTTAGATGCTATTAGTTTTAGCCTGAATATTTATAGATAGATGGAGAGAAATAGAGATAGAGATAAAGATAGAGACAGAGCTAGAGCTAGAGACAGAGACAGAGATAGAGATAGAGATAGAGATAGAGATAGAGATAGAGATAGAGATAGAGATCTTTGGGAGAGAATAAAATGAACCAGATACTTACATTCCAGGTTGCCCTGGATCAGAGATTGGAGCTAGAGAGATTATGTAAAGAGACTTCTGCCTAAAACTATATTTAAGGATAGTGTTTTAGGATCCTGCTCCCAACTGACACATTGACCACATCAAGGTAGTCAAAAACACAAAATGTTAAAAAAAGAAAACAAGAAAAAAAGAAAAAAGAAAACTATAGAATATTCCTCCATAATATGACATAAGTATCAATGAGGGTATAAGAAAGGGTAGGGAATGAGGGAAAACACAAGGAAAAATGGAAGTATGCCCAGAAAGAAGCTAACCTAAGGTTTTTCTCAAAGAATATTCAGTTATATTTATTTATAATTTGTATTTATTTATTTTAATTTATAATTTATATTTATAATTCAGCGCTTCAGCCTTTTGCTTGGGGATAATGTTTCTGCCTCTGATGATTTAATCATTATTCTACATAAAGGCACTAGGTGGCTCACTTAATAGACCTGAGGAAGATGAGTTCAAATTCTATTTCAGCTACTTACCAGCTTTGTAATTCTGGATCAGACACTTAAACTCTCTTTGCTTCAGATTCCTCAACTGTAAAATAGGGATAGTAATAGCACCTACCTTAAAAGATTATTGTGAGGATCAAATGAGGTAATATTTGTGAAGCTCTTAGCAAAGTATCTGGAACATGACAGGCACTTGTTTCCCTTCCTTCATTTATAAGTGATACTTCAATGATGATTATTAATTATTTAATAATTTTTTATAATTAAGTTAATATTATGTTATATATTCTTACTATATTAATAAAATATAATGATTAATATGGTTGATTATTATAAATTATTAAAATAAATAAAGTTTACTGGACTCTAAGCTCTCTGCTAGATTTTAAATTCCATGATAACAGGCACTGTCTTAGTTTAAGTGTGTTATATTTTCCTGTTCCCTCCCTCAAGTCATAAGTTCTTTAATAAGAATTTTTTTTAATGTTTGTTCTTCATCTCAAACCAAAATAAGGTATACCAAGATAAGGTCAAAATGTATACATGATTTAGATATAAAAGGATGATACCATAGTTAACCTGTCAGATCAGTGGATGAGGGAAAAAATTATGACTAAACAAGAGATAGCATTACAGGTTATAAAAAGGATAATTTTGATTACGTTGAATTTGAAAGGTCTTACACAGACTAAATCAATGCAGCTAAGATTATCAGGGAAGCAAAAAACTGAGGGAGAAAGTTTTTACAGAAATTTTCTCTGATAAATACCTCATTTCTCAAACTTATAGAAAACTAAATTAAATTTATAAGAATAAAGTTATTCTCCAATTGATATATGATCAAAGGATATGAAAAAGCAGTTTCCAAAAGAAGAAATCAAAAATATCTATAATTATTGCAAATTAAAACAACTCTGATGTATCATCTCATACCAATCAATTGGTAATATTACAGAAAAGGAATAAAATAAATGTTGAAAGCGATATGTAAAAATTTTGACATTAATGCAGTTAGTGGACTTGTGAACTTAACCAATCATTATAAAAAGTAATTTGGAACTATGCCCAAAGAACAGTAAAACTATAAAACTTTGACTCAGCAATACTATTACTGTATCCCAAAGAGATTTTTTAAAGGAAAAAAGAAAAGGACTTGTATATACAAAAAATATTTATAGCAATTCTTTTTGTGGTGGCTAAAAATTGGAAATTGAGAGGATATTCATTAATTGCACAATGATTGAACAAGTTGCACTATATGATTGTGATGGAATACCATCGTGTCATAAGAAATGATGCACAGCACACTTTCAGAAAAACCTGTAAAGACTTCATGAACTGATGTAAAGTGAAGTGAGCAGACCCCAATAACAGCAATACTGTACAATGATAAACTATGAATGACTCAGCTATTCTCAGCAATATAGTGGTTTAAGACAATTTCAAAGGATTCGTGATGATAAATGCTGTCAATCTCCAGAAAAATAAATGGTGACGTTATACAGATTGAATAATTCTGTTTACTTTATTTCTCTTGTTTTTTGGGGGTGTTTTCTTTCATAACTTGACTAATATGGAAATATGTTTTGCATGACTATACATATATGATCTATAGAGGAGGGGGAGAATTTGTAAGTCAATTTTTAAAATGTTGAAATAATAATGATCAGGAATAGAATTTAATAGAAAAAACAAAGATAGTAATCATTGATCTCCAATAAAGTTAAAGCAAAAATAAATTTAATCAAAAGAGAAAATTAGGGAAACTATACTATATGTCAGCCATATTAATATTGTTTTGAACTATTTTAAAATAACTAGATACTGTAAGATTGGAATCTTGTTGTGGGATAGGAATTAATGAGTTGGTAGATTTAGAAAAATAAGGAAAGAGTTGAGGGAGAAAGTTTTTGAAAAATGATATTATCCAATTTCAGAGAAATAAAGGACAAATGGGTAATACAGTCTTATGTAGGTACATATGAATGTGTATGTGTATATATGTATATAATTATAGATATCTGTGTATGTATATATGCTTTTGTATATATGTGTATGTGTGTGTATAAACATATCCACACTTAATTGTAGCCTTCTTAGAGGATGTGGGGGGTGGGAGGGAAGGGGAAAGAAAGAATAAAGTAAAAAGCATACAGCAGAGAACAAAAGCAAACCTAGAAGGAAGCAAAGAAAAGATGGACAACTCTGAACACAATGTGTACTATTATTATAAAGACTTTTTTGAAGTGGAAATTTATTGTTTCATACTCTGAATCCTTTCTCATGTTCTAATGCATGCATGACAATATTTTATTTCTTTTTCTATTTTCCATTTAAGCTTTAGATAAATTAATTAATTAAAACACAAATGTTAAAATATTTATATGTAACTGAAGAAAATACTTATTAGAAAAGATATAATGAAAAATTTAAATGTTTGTTGTTGAATAGGGTCTGGATTATTTCTTGTTTTCTCCAATCCACAGGTAGAGAACAAAAAAACTGACTTGAGGGATAAAAATTGCTTTTGAGTGGAAGAGAGGTTCAAAGAGAATGTGTTAAATTCACTGAATTTAACTAAATGTTATTTGATGATATTAAATTTGAAAGTAATCGGTAGATACACTTCTCAGATTAGCTAAAATGACAGGAAAAGATAATAATAAATGATGGAAGGGATGTGGGAAAACTGGGAATTTATTACATTGTTGGTGGAACTGTGAACAGATCTAGTCATTCTCGAGAGCAATTTGGAACTATGTTCAAAAAGTTATCAAACTGTGTATACCCTTTGATCCAGCAGTGTTTCTACTGAGATTATATCCCAAAGAGATCTTAAAGGAAGGAAAGGAGCCCACATGTGCAAAAATGTTTGTGGCAGCCCTTCTTGTAAGTGGCAAGAAACTGGAAACCGAGTGGATGCTCATCAGTTGGAGAATGGCTGAATAAGTTATGGTGTATGAATGTTATGGAATATTATTGTTCTATTAGAAATGATCAGGAGGATGATTTTAGTGAGGCCTGAAGAGATTTACATGAACTGATTCTAAGTGAAATGAGCAGAACCAGAAGATTATTGTACATGGCAACAGCAATATTAACAATGATCAATTCTGATGAAATTGACTCTTTCCAACAATGAGATGACTGATGCCTATTCCAATGATCTTCTGATGAAGAGAGCCATCTACAACGAGAGAGAGGACTATGGGAACTGAATGTGAATCACAAATAACATTCTCACTCTTTCTGTTGTTCACTTGCATTTTGTTTTCTTACTCATTTAATTTCTTTTTTGATCTGATTTTTCTTGTACAGCAAGAGAATTGTATAAATGTTTATATATATATATATACATACATACATACATATATATATGATTTAACATATTTAACATATATTGGATTGCTTGCTATCTAGGGGAGGGGGTGGGGGGGAAGGAGGAGAAAATCTGAAACACAAGGCTATGCAAGGGTCAATGTTGTCAAATTATCCATGCATATGTTTTGAAAATAAAAAGCTTTATTAAAAAAAAAAAAGAAAGAAAGTAATCAGTGGTCTGGCTGAATTTAACAACTTTCTTTCAGAACTAGTTTGTACATAGACACAGTCTTAGTCTGATGGTATCTAGGCAGCAAGATAATTGCTATAAGTGATGAAGCAGGAAATTATTTTATTTCATGTTTGTAATTAGAATTAATGAGCTCAGCTTGCCTTGATTTTCTAGGTTACATAAGGTCCAGGGGTTGTTTGTGACTAAAGTGTCATCAATTAGAATTCAGTAGTGATTTGTTTACCACTTCTCTTTCCCATGCAATCCCATAGAACTAAATTCACACACCTTTCTCATTATGGGAGAATCAATCTCGATAAATACTTATGAAATCCCAAATGTACTAGGCACTAGGCAGGCTTCTCTTGACAAGCTACAAAGGAGGAAATTGAAAGGTTCTAGGGAAACTAGGAAATGTTAGTCAATCAGTCATTAACATGGATCAATCAGCAACTTGGTGAAAAATAGTGTTTACTGGCAACTCTGGAGTCAAAGTGAAATCTCACTGTTCCACTAAGATAAAACATAGAATATTAGGAATCTTTATGAATAAGAAGCCCTTTATAAACAATCAACCATCAGTATGAATTTATTAAACATTTTCTTTTACCCACTTTCCCAGAATCTAGGACTAGAACCATGAAAGCACTGGAGCCAGCTCATATCAACTTAAGAGAGCCAACTGTTAAATTTTTAGTGAGAACATTTACATCTTAGAAATTGGCAAACACCAAAATCAGGACTTGATTGATGGTTTTATTTGTGTTCTAAACTTAAGAAAATGATGGATAACGTGTTAATAATGCAGAATAAACTTAAAATGTGTTGTAAAAAAAATTTTAAAGAGCAGATAGTTAATATTAACCAACACACCTCTGACTAGAACCCAAATCTAGAACTTTATGGCTAAAAGGTGGTAGGGGATGATAGGTAGAAAGCTGAAATTGAAGTTAGGAAAATGAGGATTTAAATGCTACTTTAGACAATGACTTGTAGCTGTTTTACCCTGGACAAACCAATCTTTTTGAGATTCAGTTTCTTCATTTGTAAACGAAAGGATTGGACTACTTAGCTTTAAATCTATGATTTTATTATTTCATGACTCATCCATCATATATACTTCCTTTCCTTCTTAGGTTTGCAGATCTAACTAAAATTGCCTCTATAGGTGGGATAAATACCCACAATATGGCAGTAATCATCACTGTGGCCCAAAGATCAAAAATGACATTTAGACTTTTGTTTTTATATTGGGTACATTTTTTAAAGCTGCAAGAACTGATCCAAAAGAGGCAGAGAGCCATATTCATCTTTACTTTAGATCTCATTATTTTTTCCAGGCTGTCAGATTAGAAAACTCAGGCTGAAATAAATCATTGATTTCTTCCTTCATCCCCTCCAATCATTCACAACTTTTGCCATCTAAAACATGACTTTCATCATCTAAATCTCTTCCCCCTAAATCTTTATTGTCCTTTATCGTCTATAGAACAGTTTCAAAAACATAGAATATGAGTTGGAAGGAATATTAGAGGTCATGTAGTCTAAATCAATTCAAACTCCTCAGACTAGTATCTATCCAAAGCAATCCTCTCACTGGTTCCCAAAGAAAACGTGTTCCTCTTCATTTTGTGTCTTGTTCATACTATTTTCCTTATCTGGAATGCCCCTTCACTCTAACCATTCAGATCCTACCCATCCTTTAGTCCCAGCTACAACACCACACTCTTCACTAATCCCAAATCCAAACATTCTAATCCACATCGATTTCGTCTTTTCTGCACTCGTGTATCACTCATGCCTGCATCATATATCTGACAACAATTAATCAAACACAAATATTGTACTTACATGCTTATCCCCAATATCATCACTGAAGTGGGAGAGTCCCCAAACACAAAGATGATCTTAAATCTTTGCAGTCTCCTACACTGAAACTACCAGAGTGACAATTCAAATAGGCTCAAAGAGCTTGTTAAATGAAGGACTAGATGGTGGATGAAGAGCAGTGTTATCCTAAAAGAGAGCCCTGAAGACAGTCATTTACTGGAGTCATCCAGATCTGCTAGTCAAAGGTAACTGGGGTGCATATGTCTAGTATAAATGAAGGAGTAATTGCTTTTTTAGTCCTTCTCTTCAATGATTAAGCCTGACTAAAAAATAATCACTTGAATGGGGGAATGTCCAGAGATGTGACTTAGGACTCAAGGAAAGCAACTTTTAAAGGTGAATAGATAGATGATCAATCCAAAGTTAGCCTGCTCATGACTCTACAGTCATGTCTCTCTGAAAAATAAAACTAAATTTTTACTGGAAAATGAATGAATGCCCATCAATTGGAGAATGGTTGGGTACATTGTGGTATATGAATGTTATGGAATATTATTGTTCTGTAAGAAATGACCAGCAGGATGAATACAGAGAGGCTTGGAGAGACTTACATGAACTGATGTTAAGTGAAATGAGCAGAACCATTAAATACTTCAACAACAATACTGAATGAGGATGTAATCTGATGGAAGTGGATTTCTTTGACAAAGAGAAGATCTAACTCAGTTTCAATTGATCAATGATGGACAGAAGCAGCTACCCCCAAAGAAAGAACACTGGGAAATGAATGTAAACTGTTTGCATTTTTGTTTTTCTTCCCAGCTTATTTTTTACCTTCTGAATCCAATTCTTCCTGTGTAACAAGAGAACTGTTCAGTTCTGCACACATATATTATATCTAGGATATACTGTGACATAGTTAACATGTATAGAACTGCTTGCCATTTAGGGGAGGGAGTGGAAGGACCAAGAACCAGATTAGATAATTGCACACTAAACCCATAGACTATAAAGAGAATTTAGGCTATCACCTACAAGATCAGAGCTAAGAATCAAAATAATTGTTATAGCACCTGAGAGGAGCCCCAGGAATGCTAACTGATCCCCCAGAGAACCCTCCAATAGTTCCTATTGCTATTTAAATGAGCATCTAAGAAACTATCCATACTATAGTCTTTATTACTAAAGGAGATTAGATACTGTTCCAGCAGAATTCTCTGGGAAAATGCAAAAGATGGGCAAAGAAAATGTGTTCTCCTTATGAGAACTGAAATAACATTTTAAGAGAGAAGAATCTCCAATTCCATTTCATTGCCAAGAGTGCAAAGGGTCATGCTTTCTTTGCTTATTCTCATCTTGAGAATGGCAGAGTCCCTAAAGCATATTCTTCTCACATACAAGCTTCAAACCTGCCATATGCTCTAGCTGTAGCCACCCCTGGGAGCTGTTCTTTCCTATAGCCCCTAGTAAAAAGCCATGTACCATAAGAAGATTCAGTCAGTGTCTATAGATAAGCACGAAGGGGATGATGACTATATATTAATAATAGCTATATAATATATATAATATTATATATAATAATAGCTATATATATAATATTTATGCTGCTTAATTTAGGCTTGTAATAACACTGAGAAACAGATGCTGTTATATTCTTAATTTACAGATAAGGAAATTGGGAATATGAGAAGTCAAGCCACATACCTCTAGTCAGTCACTCAGTCAACACATACTTACTAAGATCAGAGGTACTGATAAAAACTGAGCAGATTTTTATCCTGGGGTAAAGAAAAAGTAATGTTTGGACTTGGAACTGAGGATTCTAGGAAAAGACTCAGATTCCATTCTTTTTCTTTCCAAAGTTATCAGTTCCAAGTTAAAATGTCACTTATGCTACCTCTCTTAGGTTAAAGTTTGTTCAGTTGTTATAATTATTTCTGCAATTCTTAATCCCTCTAACAATACTCACTAGGGGGCTAGACAAATGGGGTGATATTAGTTCTTCTAGTAATCACTAATTGCTAAGATGGATTCACGTTTATCTATTATTGTTCTCTATAACAGTCTATCATTTGATTCTATATGTAACCCTGAAACTGAATCTAGTCCTGAGTCATAACTACAGAGATTCATATGCTTCCCTAGAATTTTGTTGGTTCTTAAGGTCATAAACTGGATAACAGTCTTCTGAAATGGTTTGTGGAAATGTTTTGGGAAATACAACCCAGGAACTTGGTATTTTGTATGTAAGTTTAAAAGGTTTTTTTTTTCTAAAATAAAGTTTAATTTTTAATTAAAATAAGTTAAATTTTAGGTTTTCAGTTTGACAAATATAAATACTTCCTTTGACTATTCAATTGGTGTTCATCTAATAAAATAAATGAATTAAATTCCTATATGCCCCCTAATTATATGTACTGCTGACACCCAGGATCAGATTGGTGCCCAGCTTTTTAAATTGTAGTTTAAGATCTCATATGAGGTCTTATAACTGAATAGGGGGTCATGAATTATGATTATTATCAATAAATGTTTGATTTGTTTACCTATTTTATATACCAGGGTTGCATAAGAATTTCTCAGGTGAAAAGGGTCACAAGTGGAACAAAGTTTAAGAAGCCCTGGGGTAATGGATAAGGTTAATACCTTATCCAATAAGATTTTGGAATTTGGAATTCTGGATTTGGAATGAGGAAGAGCTAAGTTCAGATATTGTCTCTAAAGAAAGGGGTAGAAGGCTGGGTTGCTTTAAGCAAGATTGACTGTATAAAGGTAAGCACTTAGCCTAGGATTTGTTGTTTATCTATTCTCTTCCTCAAAGACTAACAGAACTCTTGCTAGCAAAGCAGCAATGTAGCTAAGGCAAGGTGAGAAAGACTAAGTTCAGTGTTTAGTGGTCCAAGTCTGGAAAAAAGACTCGATGCTTTATAGACAAATTTCTCCTTTCATGGCTCTAAGCTGAGGAGAAGGGAGCTATCCTTAATTGCAACCATCTTCTGGAGTTTGATGCTTCACTACTTCCTATGAGCAGGAAGATTTAACACAGCAAATCCTTGGTTCCTGCAGCAGCTGGCTGTACCCTTCTCTAACCCTGTCATTTCTTCCTATTCCTTTCACACTGTTTATTCTAGTGCAAAATATATGAGTGGCTGTTTTTGTGTGTGTGTGTGTGTGTGTGTGTGTGTGTGTGTGTGTGAGAGAGAGAGAGAGAGAGAGAGAGAGAGAGAGAGAGAGAGAGAGAGAGAGAGAGCTTATATGAATAATAGAATTTGGGAGCTGATGAAATGTGAAGAAAGTGGGAGAAGCATGTAGCCCCTATGAAAGACCAGAGAAGGCAGAGGTGGTCAAGGATGATTCCCCTAACCCCAGGAGATCATCAGCCCAGAGGCACTTCACTGCCATAAAATTCCATAGCCAGCCCAAGGTGATAAGCAGGAGAAATAAAATAAGAGAGAGATTTATCAACTGAAGTCATAAATTTCTCCTCTACTATTATTGTTGTGAGTGAAAACCCTGGCAAGAGAAAAAGAGATGGGGTGGGGAAGAGAGGAAAAGAAGGAGAAAAAGGGAAGGGGAAAAAGAGAGACAGACAGACAGACAGAAAGAGAGGGGGAGAGAGACAGAGCCAGCAACCAAGAGACAAAAACAGAAACACACAGAAACATAGAGATAGACAGAATCATTCAGAGACAGAGAAAGACAGATACAGAGAGAGACAGATAAGGAGAAGAAGAGGTGAGAAGAGGGATAGGAAGAAAGAAAGAGAGGAGGGAAAGAAGGTGAGAGAAGGAAAGGGATAGGAATAAGGAGAAGAAAGGAGAGAGAAAAAAAGAGAAGGAAGTGGGGGGAGAGAGGAATAGAGAGAGAACAAGAGGAGAAAGAAGAGATAGAGACAGCGAGATAGAGAGACAGAAATAGAGACAGAGAGAAAGAGAAAGACAGAGACAGACTCAGAGAGAAAAAGAGACACACAGAGAGAAATATTCTTTTTCTGGGAACTTTCAAGGAGGGCCTTTCTATTATCCATTCACCTCCATACCACCACTGTCCCACTTTCATTGCTACATAGTGGAAATCTCTATAACACAGAGGGAAGGGGAGATCCCTGTTACGCATGAGAAACTGTTCACATAAGGGCAACCATATATGTGATATACAATTTATACATGTACTTGAATCAAGTATGTCTTGGATTTTAGCCTATAAAGTAGGAAAAGTATTTACCACCACAGAAGACAGTAAAGTCTGGAAACTGGCTTGGTTAGGATAAGGAACAGACTTGTGATTTCATTAGCATAGGAAACTCACAGGCAAGAAAACTCCAATTAATTCAGGTGCTCACTCTCTTCAGCTGATAGAGGTTTAAAGCGTTGCCTGGAACACTAAGTGACTCGCTTAGAGTCATATAGCTAGTTAGTGCAGAAGCAGAATTTGAAGCCAGGTCTGTCTTCCTGACTCCAAATCTATGGCCTTATGCAACTATATTCATGTGGTCACTGGTGGGAACAATATGTCATATCAGTTAGGGGATCTTATTAATTTTATAAAGTAAATAGTAATTGAATACTCAATCATAAAGCACATTATTTATTTTCATCAAACTAAAACTTTATGATTTAAATTTTAATTAACAAACTTTATTTTATAAGCAAAAATTTTTAAAGATACAAAATACCATAAAAAACACTCATGTGGTACATCTTACGGATTTCTACATGTCTGTTTTGTTGATATCACCTTTCAGACAAGTTACATGAAAATCTATAAGCTTACCAATTTTTTTTGTCTAGACCTATGATTGCATAGGCATATGGTACTCCTAATGAGCAAAATCCCTCTTCAGTATCAATAAAAAACAGTAAAGGACTGAATTACAGGGAGTGCTGAGAGGTTAAATTGTTTGTTGGTCACACAGCAAGCATGATTAAGAGGTGGAGCTTGAAACTGATTCTAAGGATGCTACTTTGGAATCAAAAAGACTTTTAATTAAGACCAGCTCTTTTAAATCAGTGAGGCAATGCTGATAAAGTGCTCTGCAAAAACCCAAACCCTTTAAAAATGTAGGCTTTTGTTGCTACTGTTATCGTTTATAAGTTACAATTGTTGTTTATGCTTTAGCAGTTTCATCATTTTACTGGTCCACATTCATTGATTGGTGCTAGAGGATATGAGGAAGCTGAGACCTGAAGTGAGACCTAGAAATGAGTCCTGTGGAGTTCCAACCTATTTAATCTATAACTGACTTTGACTTTTGCTCACTATCTCATATGAACACCCACATACACTTCCTCAAAAACACAGGACCATTTATGTTTTTGATTCTGGTTCTCTCTTTCAGAATTTTGATTCTCAGATGCCTGTCATCATACTCAGAATTTCTATTTCCAACTTTCTACCATTTTCTCTTCTCTCCTTACCTCAAGCTCCTTATATTACCACTTACTTAATTTTTCTTAGCAGATCTTACTCCTCCTGCTTTACTGAAAAAAGACTTTTTTATTTTTAAAAAAATTATTGAAAGCTGCCTCATCAGCCTGATTCTATACTTCAAAACTCTCAAATCCTCCAGTCTCTCCAATTTTTTCCAGAACTCTCTGATAAGTACTTGGGAAGGCCAAATCCCTGTTGAATACCTTCACCTTTTCATCATTCACTGTCTTTCTTATCTTCAAAATCTATATATTTACAACCAAACTCCTGGAATGGGGCCACCTCCCCATCTCCCCACTTTTCAGCTCCTTTTTATATATTGTTTTCCATCACTAGAATTTAAGGTGCTTGTATGCTCTTTCCCATGATTAGAATGTCATCTTTTTGAGAGACAGGGAGTTTTCTTTTTTTTGCATGTATTTATATTCCTAGCACTTAGAATGGTGCTTAGCACATAGAAAATGCTTAATAAGCATTTGTTGATTTGTTTTGTTGACCAGCTCCTAATTCTCTCTCCTCTCTTGATTTATGTGACATTGATTTTTGGGTCACCTACTACTTGTGTGACAAATCTTCAGTCTTCTTTGCAGAATAGTCATTTAATTTATTCATTAAGAATTGGTAACTTCAAAGATCTTGTACTAAAGCCCTCTTCTCTATGTATACTTAGTCTATCAATAAACATTCATTTATATATATATATATATATTATTGCTTTTATTATAGCTTTTTATTTACAAGACATATGCATGGGTAATTTTTTCAGCACTTACCCTTGCAAAACCTTCTGTTCCAACTTTTCCCCTTCTTCCTCCCACTCCCTCCCCTAGATTGCAGGTAGACCAATACATGTTAAATATGTTAAAGTATATGTAAAATGCAATATATGTATATATTTATACAGTTATCTTGCTGCACAAGAAAAATTGGATTTAGAAATCAGGTAAAAATAACTTGAGAAGGAAAACAAAAATGCAAGCTGACAATAACAGAAGGAGTGGAAATACTATGTTGTGATCCATACTCATTTCCCATAGTCCTTTCACTGGTGTAGCTGGTTCTCCTCATTATTGAACAATTGGAACTGATTTGCTTCATCTCATTGTTGAGGAGAGCCACGTCCATTGGATCAATAAACATTTATTAAGTGTCTGCTATGATTATTGCATTCAACCATCTCATTTTACAAAAAAAGGAAACTGAGACCCAGAAGTATTAAGCAAAAAGTTAACACAATTAAAGGTCTGGGACAGGTTTTGAACTCAGGTATTCCTTATTCCACCTCTAGTGTTCTATCTACTATATCTACCTGCCTTTATCCACTATAACACCTACCAGCCTCTAAAAATTTCTCTTGTGTATGCTTATACATAAAATACATAAAAAGTGGTTGTATGTAATTTTGTATGTAATTACATATGTATGTAATTTGCAATAAGTATGTATTCACATATTGAAAAAAAAAATTGGTGGTAGACCAAGCAACAAAGTTCTAGAGATATAAATAAAAAGAAAGTCTCATAGAGCTTACAATCTAATAGGAGAAGACATCACCCACAAAAGAGCTAAAAAACTTTATGCAGTTAGAGAAATGGAGACTTTGGGAGGAATTCTTTGTTCCACCCTCTAGCAATTAGAACAATTTGGAAGACATGTGGGATCAGTCCAATTGATCTATAATCTTATAGAGGGGGGCTCTCTTACAGTGATACATATTGCAATCCAGTCATGTCTTCTTATTTTATGCTAGACTCTTGTCCATGTCCTACCATAAGTTTTCATTAGAGGGATCCAATTCAGAGGAACTGAAGCAGCAAAGAACCAGTAAAGAAATTGGGTCATTTATCTTTTATTCCTCACTCCTACTATATAACTAATCAACCTTTGGTTTTTGGTCATACTTTTTTTTAAACTTCTTTTTTTTTGGTACTGTTTGCCTATAATTTAGCAATAGTAATGATCAAAATTTCAACTCATCCAAAGTTGTAGCATATGATCGACATTTTGATCTTAATTGTTGGTCAGTTAATCAATAAGGATTTATTATGCATTTACTATATTTCATGCACTGTGCTTAGAACTGGGAATTAAAAAAAGGCAAAAAATAATTATCCCTCTTCTCAAGTAGCTTACATTCCAAATGGAGGAAATGACATGTAAATAATTAAGTAAATATATACAAAAGACATTTGATAATGTGAAACTGCATGTAGAGAAGGAGATTAGGACTGGAGATACAAATTTGATAATAATTTGCATAAAGTTGATAGTTGAACCCATGAGAGTAGATGAGATTAGTTAGTGAGAGTATATCATGTTCCCAGGAAACCTCTTCTCCAGGAAACTGATCATCAGCCAAGATTGCTTCAGCTTTGGTACTCACACTTCTTCAGTACCCTAATTACCCTCAGCCCCTCTAATCAGAGAAGTAATTTGTCTATATGATACCAAGGATCTTTCTGCTGCACTGCCAGCTACTGGGGGTTGTTTGGTTGTCTCCTTGATAATAGACTGTCCTAAAGCAGGGTAGCTTAATTTAAAATCCAAAGATAGATTTCAGGGGATTGAGGAACTTTGATTAGAAAAAAAATGTTTCTTAATTTTTATTAACATAATTGAAATCTAGCATTTTCTTCAATGATGAATGACAACAACAAATTTTATTGTGAAAATTGGTCTATAGACTTCACCAGACTTCCAAAGGGATCCATGACCCAAAAATGGGGGTCAAGAATGCCTGTCCTAGAATATGGATTCTAAATATGTATGTATGTATGGCAAGGCAGCTATAGAGAAATAGAGGCACTTCAAGGGAAAATCAGTACATGGTTGGATGGAGAAGTGTAGGTGAATACCACTACCATAACTATCATCTTCCACCAGACCTCATGAAATCAAGAGAATTATGAGAAGCATTGCCTTTCCAACTACCTGCCCTATCCATCATCCAGTGTAGTAATCCCAGTCAAGATGTAATTCCAGCTTCTTCTGAAGGTCTAGAAGTCTCTCCTTCCTCAACACTAATAGCAAGTTAAGGGACAGGTCAATTCTAGAGCCTCCACAGTTGTGAATCATAGCATCTGAAGGAGTTGCAGGGCAGCCTTTGCTGACACAAGTTTTGCGGACTTGGAATGAGATAAATTGGAGATAGAGGGAAGAGGAGAGAGGTCAGACAATGCAACGGCCTCTCAGTCAGAGAGATCAGAGAACAGCAATTGCCTCTCAGTCTCCTTGTATCATCCTCTCACAAGAGGAGATCCATTCTGCCTCTCTGGGTTGGATCTCCAGCAGCGCTGCCAGGTGGCTCCTGTGTATTCCAACAGCTCCCTTGTATTCCAACAGCAAGTGAAGACCTGGAAAAGAAAGTTTTTGCCACCAAAGTCCTTGGTGTTATTAAATAGTTCAATATCAGAAGCTGATATGTATTTATCAATATTAGTAATTCTAAAGGAAATGTGCTTTTCCCTCAGTTTTATCTCCCCTCTACACAAATACCACTGGATCAGTTGCTAGCTGGACTAACAAGCTGACTTATGGTAGCACACTCCAGTCCTCTGGGATTTTGCCATTTTCCTTACAATATCTAACCATCATTGCTAGATCTGCCTTTTGAGGCCAAGAAGAACAAGTCTAATCTTTTCCTACTTGATAGACTTCCAAAAACTTGAAGATAGTTATTCACTTTCTACTAGCTTCTCTTCTCCAAGTTAAATGTCTCTCCTTTATTCATTTCCTCATACCCTACGTCTTCTGACAATCTTGGTTGGCCTCTTCAGGATGTACTCTGGCTTAGCTATGTCCTAAAAAGTGGTGCTCAGAACTGAACATGGTATTCAAGTTGTAGTTTAACTTGGTTAGAGACAATAGGACTCTCACTTCCCTTATTCTGAACATCATGCCTCTGTTAATGCAACCTAGGACAACAGATTGATTGATTCCTGTTGAGTTTGGTTACCACCAAAAATTAATATTTCTAAGCTCAGAGACAACAACTCAGCATTCACATATATCAGTTCATTCACCACCTTGGTTACAGTTTGTTTATATCTGCTTATTTAACTTCATTGATAGCAGTTAGATGACGCTTTACCATCTCTTCCCTTATCTTTGAGTTCCATTTCCCACTAAAATTTTTGCTCTTTTTTGCAATCCAAACATTATTTTCTTTGTAACTTAAAACAAAAAAAAAAGCAGCTCAGTTATTTTCTAATTCCATTTTTAAAATTCTCATCTTGTCCCCAATATTGCTTTAAAAAAAAAACTTTCATTCTTACAGAACTAAACCTTTTGGAATCATACCCAGTTATCTGCCTTTATTGTCATCTTTAATATAAATCTTTTAAGAATTTGAACCATGGGGCAGCTAGGTGACACAGTGAATAGATCACCAGCCATGCGGACCTGAGTTTAAATCTGACTTCAGACACTTAATACTTCCTAGCTGTGTGACCCTGGGCAAGTCACTTAGTTCCAACTGCTTCAGGAAAAAAAAAAAAAGAATGTGGAAGAATTTGAACCATTCAGTGGATTCTCTTTGTAGTATCAACTATTTCTTTAGAAAGCTATTCTTTCTTTTCATAATAATTTCTGCTTGTGTCTTCAGAATTATTCTTTCTTGAGAGCTTCCTATCACTCTTGAGCCAGCTTTCTCTGGAAAAATCAGATAAATGGATCCTTCAGAGACTTCTCTGAAATTTCTGAATTGAACTTCCAATATCTAAGGTACTCATCAGAGCAGACTCGACTTTCCTCTCCTTCAGTGACATTTCACATGGCATTTATGACAAAGTAGTTGATTGCTTGTAGAAGCTCCATTATTTTTGCTTCAGAAATTGGTTTTTCCTTGTTCACAGTTTGACTCGGAAGAAAAGTTCCCATTTTTGCTTCCTTCACTTTTTGAAGGATGAAATTCACATTAAGGCAAATTTTTTTTAAAAAAATGATTGAATGCTCTGTTTTTGCCAGAGTGGACTCTTGAAGAAATCAGAATAGTTAAAATCCTCACTCCCACAGCATTATGCTCTTAAATCACAGTTGTAGCATTACTCAAACTCCTGATACCGTCTTCTGTCCAGGTATTCAACAACATGCTTTCTCTAAGTCTTACTTCTCTCTATTTCCACAAATGCTCTGTTTCTACGTGTCAAGTACTATGCGCAGTGCTGGAGATACAAATAGAAAAGACAAGATAGCTTCTATTCTCAGGGAACCCAAACTCTAGTTAAGGAAGACAATCCATAAAAGAAATATCTACTAGAGGGTGGATGGAAGGCTACAATATCCTAAAAATTCAATGGCAGTTTGAATGGCTAGATCCAGGGTCCTTAGACTATCCTAAATAGGTTAGATGACAGTCCAAGAGGTCCAAAGGTCACAGAAACAGGCAACATGGTAATTCCAGTAGGTCCTTTGTCATCAGTTTCATGGCAGATGATAAAAACTGCTGATCTTCCATTTCACAATAAGTAACAGAGTTGATGGTTTCATTCTTATTCATCTGCTAAGTTTCTTCATGAGCAGCTCTTCTTAATATATAACGATTCTTTATAATCTATTTTTATCAATTCTATTGTTTTTGAATAGGGTATTCCATTCTAGAGCCACATTCTACTTTTTAATAAATGTTGTTTATTTTTTGTAACATTTTAAGTTTCAAGCAGTCATTCTTCCTCCTTTCCCACCCTGAATTAGATAAGGCCTCCATTTCACACATATAAACATATTATATACACATAAATATATATACATAAATAGATATATAACAGATAGTGATTAACGTATTATATATACATAAGTATAAATATATGTATATATGTGTCTATATACATAGATATATAACAGATACTGATTAATAGAAGTATACATTATATGATTTTATGCACTCATATATAGACATATAGATGGCCACCATTTCACACACACAAAATATATGTATAGTGTGTGTAAGTATTATATATAAATATATATATACACACAAGTAGAAATACATTTATATATACATATAAATAAATATATAAGAGGTATATACTGATAAATAGAAGTATATATAGTATGATTTTATGCACACACATATAAGGCCTTCATTTTTCACAATCATATTTATAGATTTTATTTAAATCTACGAATAGACATATATATATGTGTATATCTATATATCTATATCTGTGTCAGATAGTAGCTATATACACATAAACACGTACATATACAACCACCATACTATGCATACTTCTATTTATCAGTTCTTTCTCTGGAGGTAGATAGCATTTTCCTTCATAGATCTTTGAGGTTGATTTGAATATTTTAATAGAATATTTTCGTCCTTCCCAGTTATTCTTTGAACAACATTACTGTTATTGTATCTAGTGTTCTCTTGGTTGTGCTCATTTCACTCTTCATAATTTCATGCATTCTTTCCATGTTTTTCTAAAATCAATCTGCTCACAAAATAACTGATAAATATATATATACATATATTGGATCTAACATGTATTTCAACATATTTAACATGTATTGGACTATCTGCCAACTAGGGCAGAAGGTGGGGGTAAGGAGGGGAAAATTTGGAACAAAAGGTTTTGCAAGGGTCAATGTTGCAAAAATTACCCATGCATATGTTTTGTAAACAAAAAGCTTTAATTAAAAAAAAATAAAATCAATCTGCTCTTTTCTTATAGTACAACAAGATTCCATAGAGCTATATTCTAGTCAGTAGTCCCTTCCTACTAAGTCTCAATAATATCTATGAGGTAAAATTACCTTCCTTGTATTAGGACCTCTGAACCCCTCACTTACTAAGAAGACATCTGTCTTTGTATTTAAACATCTGAAACCAAATCTCCTTGAGCTCCAAGAGGATCCTCTCCAAGTTATTGGACAGGAGCTATTTCCTAGGAGTTTGGACTTGGCAGGCAATTTGTCCTGCCAGGTGGAATATTTTATAGCTGCTTTTCTTGTTAAATAGTGTCTCCTATGAATTTTTAGTTCTGCTCCCTGCTCTTCTTCTTATATTGTAGTTGCTGCTCTCTCTAATACCAGGTTTGTCCACTCTATACTTACAATTTTCTTCTTACTTTAAGTCTTTTGAGGAGATTCACAATACTCCAGACAAATAAGTTTTCACCAGGCCCGTCATTACAATCCAGAGGTATATCTCAGAGAGAGGCTTATGTCAGATTCACAAATTCACAAATGAATAATGAAGGTGTAAATATCACAAAATACTGAACTGCCTCAGCATCCTTCTGCAATCTCCTCCTCCTTCACTGACCATTACAGAATATCTTCTCACTTGATGATACATATGGAAGTATATTATCATTCCTCAGCTCATAAAATTGCTTCCCTCTATCTACCTGCCCTGGATGATCCAGCTTGTAATATTACAGAAAGAACCTCATGACTTGACTTGACTCTAAATTACTCAACTTTACTTTACTTGACTCTAAAAATCCAGGGGCCCTTCTTTTCTTCCTTCTTATAAACTTAACACATACGTGTACTGTTTTACCTTTTATTATGGGTTAATATTGCCTCTGTTTTGTTACATCTTTTTCTTTGTGGTATCTTTCCTGAAAGAATAAATGAACAAAAAAGGAAGGAATGGGTGAATGAGTGAGTAAATGGAAAAGCAATTATGAGAGTTTATTATGCCCCAAAACTATGCTGAATACTAAGGATACAAATTTTAAAAGTGAGAGTGTCCTTGTTCTCAAGAAGTTCATACTCTAATTGAGGAAGACGACACAAAAAAGAATGTTAGTAGCAGGGCAGATAGGTCCAAAGGCTTTCAGATTATATCAGTAAGTAATATGGCAACATAAGAGATCTACAATGAATCAAGAAAAGGTAGGTGATAAGGCCTAAAGGCTCTTAGGAGACAATGGCAGAACCATTTCTAAGTTCTTATGATCCTCCATGGTGCTTCTTTTCTTTACCAGGAAGTCAGAAAGTCCTTTCACTTTTTCCTGTAGAACCAAAGTGACTTAATGGTTGTATTGAAATAATTTCATCTGGTACTGGAAGAAATGCAAATGTACTTCTGGCAGGCTGATTCAAAAAATCTCTGTTTTCATTCTAACTTTAAAAATGGGTCACAATCCTTTGCCTTCTTTTTGGTGACTCTTAGCTAATCCCCTAGTGTTGAGTTGATAAAAATGTTTACCAGGTTTCTGAGGAGAGGAAATTAGGATATTTTTTTTTGTTTGTTTGTTCAATCTGAATTATTAACATTTTTCTATCACTTTCTTACATGTGAACAATCAATAAAATAATAAATCAAGTTCTTATTTGTAGTCTTTGCTGATTTCCAAAGTGTGCAACACCCATAAGAGAAATATAGCCCTCAGCTTTTCCTGGTTGGAGCTGGTTCCAGCACACACCTGTCTAACTCCTAGTTCAAAATGCCTATTTGCCACACCTGTTCATTGTGCTGAGGGGTAAGGCATGGAACAAAGTTTAATTCATTTGGGGGAGGAGGAGGCATCCTACCTTTCCTGGCAGTAGGACAATGCAATCTGCTCAGCTAACTTAAATTGGCAGCAAATCCCTGCCATGCTCTAATGCAAACCAAAGCAAACAGACGCTGTTCTGTAATCAGAAATCTAATTATCTAATTTGATCTAACCACCTTGTATCACCTTGTTCACAGTCTCCTAATATCTCTCTGAATTTCTCTATCCCCATTTTGGGGTAAGAATGAATGTGGAGTTTTAATTTATTTAGGAAAGAAGCAAACACATTCACACAAGAAGAAATCCAATTATTTAATCAGACCTAATCATTTTGTTTCATCATTACATTGCATAAATCAAAGGGTATAATTTGATGTTTGCACAGTCCAAACTAGGTCTGGAAGGCTGTCTTCTATCCATCAAATTCCTCTGTCCAGGTCAGATTGTGTGCCCCTGAGACATAATTCTGGATACCAGTTCTAAATGGTGATACTACTGGTGGCAGGGTCATAATTCTCTGCTCTTTTTCTTGACAAGCAGTTTCAGAACTCCAGGGAAGAGAGGTGGGAAGGTCAAAGGAATCCTTCTGTCATTTTCTTAAAATAAAAAAAAAACCCCTTTAGTGCCATGGTCTCTAGCCCTCTTAGTTTTTGCTGTTCAGTCATTTTGATCATGTCTGATTCTCTGAGATCCCATTTGGAGTTTTCTTTGCAAAGATACTGGAGTGGTTTATCATTTTCTTCTTCAGCTCATTTTATGAATAATGAGACTGAGGCAAAGTTAAATAACTTACTCAGGGTCACACAGTTAATAAATGTCTGAGGATAGATTTGAACTCGTTTCTCTGACTCCAGATGCAGTGCTCTATCTACTGAACCACCTAATTGCCCTGTTGAGTTGCCTAGTGAGGCAGAATTGATACTCTGTCACAGGGTTAAATGTACAAACAATTTATGGTAGGGGGTAACTTCCCTGACTCAATACTATCCATCAACCAACATTTATTAAGTTCCTACTATGCGCCAGACATTGTGCTAAACAAAGGGCATATAAAGAAAAGTAAAAGTCAGCCCTTTATCTAAAGGGGCTCAGAGTCTACTAAGGGAGGTAGTACAGAAATCTATGTATAAGCTAGATGGATGGATGGATAGACAGACAGACAGACAGATTTGTACTATATATGCATATATATAGCTATCTGGTCAATTGGAGATTATCAATAGAGTGAAGACACTAACATTAAATTCTGAGAACATTCTCACAGTTCTAGTATTAGAGAGTAAATTCTGGCTCAGTCAGGGGGTGGCAGGGGACCATCATTGGACACATCATACATCTGTTCCAAGCAATGTTCTTGAAGGTGCTGAGGTTGCTTCCTAACATCCCACGTTTAGATTTACAGTGTAAGATGGTAGAGTGTCAGAAGCACTGGGAATGGTGGTAGAAGAAAGGGGAATTAGATTCCATCAAGTGATATGTTAATAAATATTTAACAACTGGCTCTCTAGAGGGAAAAATATACTCAGAATACACTTTTAAGTTTAATCTGTATTATTAACATTTTATTACTTATTTCTTAAGTCTAGTTTGGTTCTTTTAGTCATATCCATCTCTTCGTGAGCCCTCAGTTGGGGTTTTCTTGGAATAGTTTGCCATTTCCTTCTCCAGATCATTTTACAGATGAGGAAACTGAGGCAAACAGGGTTAAGTGATTTCCCCAGGATCACATAGCTATCTGAGATAAGATTTGAACTCAGGTCTTTCTGACACTAGGCCTGGTATTCTATCCACTGCCCCCTGGTTTGTAGTGTAAGCAGATTTCTGAGCTATGAGAGTATACCCTGAAATTTTAACAATTGGCTCTCATGAGCCAATTGTAGCTGGTTCTAGCACACTCTTGATATATTCAGACTAAATATTATATAGCAGTTTTGCATTGGGCCTTTCTGGGGTTTAGTCCCACATATCACAGGCTTGAACCAAAGTAACAGCCTATCTATTGTTTTGACTCTCACTGAAAAAGCATGGAATTGCTGCGCTGCTTCTACTCACTGGTCCCACTAAGTCCATAAATATGTGAAGCCTCCGAAACCACTTGGCAGAGGACCAGAATAGAATATCATAGAATATTTGATTACCTTAGTATTATGTAAATGCTTTACATATAGATTGTCTTATTTGATCAGAAGACTCATTAAGGATGAGCAAAATGGAGGGCATGGGGTAGATGTGGGAATTGGCAAACCTGGGACCAGATGGGAAAGCAATGCAATTGCAGCTCCCTTATCCACACTGGCAAATAAGGGAGGGAGGAGGAGAAGAGAAGCCCCTGTTTTGTGCTAGGCACTGTGTTAAATGCTTTACTTATATTATCTCATTTGATTCTCACAATAACTTTGCAAGGTAGGTGTTATGATAGCTATTTTGCAGATGGGGAAACTAAGGCAAATGGAAGTAATATAACTTGCTCAGGGTCACATAACTAAGAAGTATACAATGTCAGATTTCATCTCAGTTTTTCCTGATTCCAAGCCAAGTGCTCTATTCATTGTTCCACCTGGCAAGTTTATGGATGAACCATCACCTGGGCACTTCTCAGATCTTAAACATCAGAAACAAGCTATGCTCAAGACCTTCCCAGGTATATAGACTTCTTTCTTCCTCCTTTGTTTATAGAGTTCTTGTCAGGTGAGGGAAAAGAATGCTAGAAAGATCACTATCACTTTTTTCATAGAAGTCATATGATGTCAGCACATTGCCAGGCTAGCTTGAGCTGATTGATGGCTGTCATTACCCAAAGTAGTTCATCACAAATAAGCATGAAAGAATATTTCAAAAATTGATCCACTATGATGAAGACATACTATGATAAGGTTAGGGTCATATTTTATCATAAAATTTAGTCTAATGATAGCAGCAATCTCACAGGATTGTTATTAGGATCAAATAAGACGTGTGGAAAGTGCTTAGCATAGTGCTAAGCACATAGTAGGCACTTAATAAATGTCTGTTCCCTTCTCCTTCCCTCCACCCTCCATTGCCTAGCCCAGTAAAATCTGTGGCTGGCAATCTCATATTAAAAGATAGTGATACCTTATCAAAAGTCAACTCATGGAGGAACCTTTCTGAATTATTCACAGAGGGCTATTTCCTATGAGGCTGACCACCAGGCAATTCATGATCCTGGGTGGAATTTGACAATCTCTGCATACATACCTTGTTCTTAGTCCAGGTTATGGATAGTCTCCAAAGGTTAAGTCTTAAACAGAAACTGGTGACTAGGGACCAATTAACAAAATGTGGGGGAAAGAAGCTTCATGAGTAAAGAGAGGATTATTCAAGTCATAATCAGAGACTTGAAAAGGACAATATGTTAAATCAAGCCAAGTTAACAAAATCTAAAGGATGTCTCGAGGCAAATCTTTTATAGTCATAGTCCAAAGCTGAAGGAGTCACTGAGAATTTTCACCAGTAGTAAAACCCTTTTGAAACAGTTGCATGGTGCTCTTCCACCTATTTTATTGGATTTTCCATGGTTATTTTGCTATCCCCACTTTACAGATAAAGAAAACTGAGTCCCTGGGAAGTAAACCAATTTCTTCAAGGACATATAATTATTAAGCAACAAAACCAGAACTCAAAACAGCCCCAACTCTATTATACTACTTTTCTCACTATTCTAGTAAGTATGTGATGACCTAAATATGTCATGTGCATTAGATATCATTAATCTCATTTTATAGACATGGATGCTGAAATGAAGAGAAATTGGGCAGTTTGTTCAAAGTCCCACTGTGAACTGAGCAATAGCACCTAGTGTTTCCTGACTCCCAACTGAGTATACATCCTTCTTGACCATGCTATATTGACAGTATTACCTAATTGCTGTACAACACAAGAAGCATCATAGATTCCTGTAAGTTCTTATCATTAAACAAACAGATTCCCTTCTCAAAAAGAAAGCTACAATGCAACCCCTATGAGAATTAATTTTTGCTGCCCCCATCAAGTGGATTAATTAACAGATTGCCCTGCTCCTGATGGAAGATAACCTCAATGCAATCATCCCAATTTTAGGCCAAGAGATGCCAGATATCATGATTGCCAGATTTATTTTTAGGCTATAAAGCTTTGGAATGAGACTATGGATCAGATGAAAAGCATATCATGTGTGAAGTATTTGGCCAGCAAGCTCCACTACTCTCTGACCACTTTGTAGCAGAGAGGACTACAACTGGAAACTCCTGTTTAGCAATGGATAGCATGCTGGCTGCAGTCAGGAAGACTCATCTTCCTGAGTTCAGTTCTGACCACAGACATTTAGCTGTGTGATCCTGGGCAAGTCACTTAATCCTATTTGCCTCAGTTTCCTCATCTGTAAAATAAGCTGGGGAAGAAAATAGCAAACTACTTTATTATCTTTGCCAAGAAAATCTCAATCTGGGTCAAGAAAAGATTGAACAACAACTAGTCCCTCACGTTTGTTGTCATAGGAAGGAATTCATCATAGTATCATGGATCTTCTCTCTGGCTATTATTTTGCTCTTTCTAGCTCAAACTTGAAGAGTCAGGATATCTATGAGGAAGCAGAAAGGTTTTGAGAGAAGAACACTGATTCTGAAGTCAGGAGATTTGGATTCAAATCCTTCCTTTGGTGTTTAATGCTATATAAGCTCGGGCAACATACTAGACATCTGTGAGTCTAATTTTGCTCATCCTAGGGGAATGGTGATGAACTACATGGACTTTGGTATCCATGCTAACTACAGAGCTATTATTCTTTGTGTTGCAAGATAATGAATTTGTCCTCATCCAGTCTTATTCTTACCTTGATCCCCTTGCCATTAAGGCATATGTGTGCTAGACTGAGGAGATGTCCATCTGTGACCAGCCAAACGGAGAACCCGCATGGAACTGAGCCTTTGATGTCATCCAGATTAATATTATGCTATAGACAACTGCGGTGAATCTGGCAGTCAGCTAGTAAGGAAGAAGAGCTTGAGGGATGCCCTTTATGGAATCAGAACTAAAGGCTGACAAGGAATTTAAGATATTTTCAAGGAAAGCAAAGTATCCATTGAAGTAGTGATCAATACCATATCCACAAAAGACAAACATCAACCAGGGTCTATACAAAGCTGCTCCTGCCTTTAGTGGCAACTCTATTTATATCTTACATCTGAGAGAAGTCGACTGTTTGATGTCAATATGATGGTACCACACTATCTATCACTTTGGGACTTCATCAAGAAAAATAAACCACCAACCCTGTAGCCATGGCAGCTCTTAACAGCAGCAAGGTAGGATCATCATCATTAGACTCTTATCCTTTGGACAAATTCATCAATGTGTCACCACATTGTAACATTGCCATTGTGGCTTCTTATCACTGCTTGCACAGGTCAAAAGACACATGCATTATCCAGCCACAGTACAACCTCTTGAGTAAGGATTACTTTCTCTCAGGAATTTAATTTCTTCTTAAATCAGAGCTTTCTTTGTTTTCTTTTTCTTTTTTAAAATCCTAGCTTTAAATCGTGATGTGAATAGAAGGAGGTCGGTGTTACATGGTAGACAGAAAGCTGGCTTCAGAATCAGAAATACCTAAACTTGAATCCTACTACATCTGACACATACTGGTTCTATGGCTCCAATCAAGTTACTTAACCTGCTCAGAGCCGTAGGCAATTGACATCAAACTCAAAATACAAACAGGCCATCATGTCATATATTTTAATGACTCTGGGGGAGAGATTGAGGCTGATGGCTTTGTACAGCTCTGTCTCACTTAAATCCAATTCACCGCAAATCAAGACATTGCCCCATGATATCAATGATCCTCTTCTAGAGGGAAGGTTGAACCATAACAGCAAGGATTTCTGTGGCTGCACATTGACTGGTTTCACAATGTGATATTTTCTATATTTGATTGAATTTTATTTATTTTGTTAGATATTTCTCCATTACATTTTTATGTTTCTCTTTTTACTTGGTAGCATAGCAGGCAAATGTGGCAGAGGTGCTTGATACCTCTGCTCTAGTCAATCCTCTGATTCTATCATTGTCAAGAAAGGCTTCTGGCTGTATTGTAGAAGTCCTTCACCAAGAATTGCAGGTCTGCTGCAAGCAAAATTTAGTGGAAGATCAACCTTTCCAACTGTATCTTTCCCAATTTCACTTAATTCTGGTGCTTTCTAGATAGATGGATCAATAGATATATAGATAGATGGGTAAAGAGAGGGAGAGAAAGAGAGAGACAGAGACAGAGAGAGACAGAGAGAGGAGAGAAAAGAGGGATAGATAGATGTATAATAGATGGATAGATAGATATACTTGTACAAAGTTGTTTGCATATTGTCTTCACCATTGAACCATGAGTTCCTCACAGGCAAAGACCTCGGTTTTGCCTCAGTTTGCTCAGATATAAAGGAGGGATTTGGATTAAATGGCCTTGAAGGTTCCTTTCTTGTCTAAATCCATGATCCCATGAACCCAAAAGATGCCTTGTGTTCATTCTACTGCCTCCATGTCTTTTGTAGTTCAGTAATTTTAATTGTGTCTGACTCTTTGTAACTCTTGTGGACCACAGCACACCAATACTGTTCAAGGAGTTCTCTTGGTGAAAATACTAGAAGGGTTTGCCATTTCCTCCTCCAATGTCTCAGGGCAAACAATGGTTAAGTGACTGGCTCAGGATCATACAACTGGGAAGTGTCTGAGGTCAGTTTTGAACTTGGGTCTTCTTGATGTCAGGGCCAGCATTCTATCCCCTGAGTCACTAAGCTCCTTGCCATACTCTTGTCATTGATTCCTACTTGAAGTGCCCTTGACAAGCCCTCCAATTATCCAATTATAGAAATTTCACCCACTATTCAAGGCTCCCACATTAAGTCCAGCTCTATTTTTGAGCCCTTCCCTGCCATCCTGACTGAAAAAAAAATTCTTCATTCCTTTGGACTGCTCCTATAGACCTTACTGTCTGTAGCATTCACCTTTTATGAAGCCTTTGCCACCTATGAAGCTTAATTAAGGACTAAGTGACACAGTGGATAGAGTGCTAGCTTAAAGTCAGGAAGACTCACTTCCTGGCTTCAAATCTGGCCTCAGACACTTACTAGATGTGTGACCCTGAGCAAATTTCCTCAGTTTCCTCATCTGTAAAATGAGCTGGAGAAGGAAATGGCAAACCACTCCAGTTATCTTTGTCAAGAAAACCCCAAATGTGATTATGAAGAATCAGAAATAAGTGAACAACCACAGGATGTTATATCTGTGTTGACAGAATTTCCTTAAAGTCTGATACCATAGCTCATATTTAGTATTTCCCCTTAGGACTCTACAAAACATTTTTCACATAGTGGGGCTCAACAACTGTGTTAATTGGTTAGTACATGATTCAAAAGGAGGCTCACTCCGTTTGAATCATAGAACCAGAATAGTGTTTAAGAAATAATCTAGCCCATATGCCTACCTTCACGTAGGACCACCCTGAAACCAGCGCCCACCAGGGATGAATAAACTTGGCCTTTTAAGAAGATTCCACAGATTTTAACTGTAATCCATGTCAGCAGCAACATTTACAACATTTACAGGCATGCATTTCTGAGTACAGTGTGCCAAGAGTCCAGCTCAATGCAGGTTTTTTGTTTTAGATTTGGTTTTTTTGTTGTTGTTGTTTTTTTTTTTTGGCAAACAAAATATCACTGCCCCACCATCTGGTAATTTTTACCTTCTACTAAGTTCAACACAATAAATAATTTATCCTAATTAAAATACAACATGTAAGTCTGTCTGATGATAACACAATATTAGTGTGTTGTATAATATACTTGTATCCTATTACTCAACATTACCATATTAACATAGATTTTATGCTATTCAAAATACTGCCTTCCTCCCCCAAGAGGGACTATCTGCTTTTGCATGAAGAAACATGATGCAAAATTCTCTTAAGCCTTTAGATTTCCTTTGAGGGAAGTATTCAGTTACTGCAATGTGCCTTGGGGTGATTTTGTGATATTGTGTATATGAAGCAGTGAACCCCTGAGAAGAAAGGCATTTTATAAATAGAAGGCATTATTTTCTGGCAGTTTTTACAGAATTTTTTTCCTTTAACTTTTTTATTTTTAATCCTAGAAGAGCCCAACGCATAGAATATGCTTTGGATCACATGACTTCATGGTTACATGGTAGGATCTATATAAAGCCACCCTTGACATGTATAAGAAGTTAAATCCACTATCACAAAATAATAATAATAACTGACAATTATTAATATTCATTTAATTAATTCATATTAATATTCATTAAATAAGTTTGCAAATCATTTTATATACATTGAAATAGGTGGGTACTACAGTGCTCAGATCTCCAGATCTAGTCAGAACATATTTCCTTCAAATCTAGCTCATTACCTGTGTGATCCTGAGCAAGTCACTGACCCTATTTGTCTCATCTGTAAAAAAGGGATGATTGTAGGATTTCTGTGACCATAAAATGTAATAATCTTTGTAAAATATAATTTGTAAAATTATATAAATGCTAGCTAATTTTATTATCCTATTTGATTCTCACTCTCATGACTACATTGTGAAGCAAATATTCTAGGCATTATTATCCCTTTAAAGATGAAGAAACTAAGATTGAGGGAAATGAAATTATTTACCCATGACCACACACAGAAGGAGTACCAGAGGCAGAATTAACTAAGTCTTCCTAACTCTAATCTTAGCATTCTATATACTATACTACATTGTCATTCTATTAGAAATACATTGAATGAAAAAAATCTTAGTTGAGCATCAAGGGAATTGGAAAACTATTCTCTTAAATGTCCGCCTTTATGGGAATTCTGTTCCAAAAAAAATTAAAAGCAGGCACTGGCATTTACAAGGTCTGAGTTCTAATTACTATTCTAACAATAACTGGTTGACTTGCCTTGATCTACTCACATGGGCTTTCTTCCAAAGGACATACACATTCAATGCAAAACAAAGGGTGAATTTGGTCTTCTCAGTCAAAAAACCAGATAGCAGTGAAAGAGTTGAACTAGTTGGCTGTTGCTGTGGAGACAACACATCCACTCTAAGGATTAAATGTTTCACTTTCTATAGTTTCACCAGTGGTTTTGTTTTCAATGAATAAATGAACATTTATTAAAAGTCTGTTACATGCCAGGGGAAAAAAATTCTTACTGTACTAGGATCTGGGAATACCAAGACACAAGTAAAATAATTCCTAATCTCAAGCTTACATTCTATTAGAAGGGACAATAAATGTGTGTGTATATATTTATATATGTATACATATATGTATACTATATATACATAGACACAAATATATGATTATGCAGAATAAGTACAATATAGAGACAACTGAATGTAAATCATTTGGGAGGAAGAACATTAGCAATTGAGGAATTAAGAAATTGGAGTTACATATTGAAGTTAGGTAATGCTTTAATATTATAATTTATAAAATATTCCATTCCATTAATCAACTATCTATTAATTTGCATTAATGTTTTATATATCATTAATTAAAGTCTAAAAATTCATTAATAAGTTTTCTGTGTGTTTTAACAGAAACCATGTAAGATAAATTCTTCAAACTAGACAATAATAATAATGTCATTTATAAAGTACTTTAGTATTTGTGGACTGCTTTATATATATCATTTCCTTTAAACAATAACTGTGTGAGTTAAGTACTACAGACGTATTATTTCCATTTTGTGGATGAGGAAACTAAGATTGAGGGAAATGAAATTATTTACCCATGAGCACATACAGAAGGAGTGCCAGAGGCAGGATTAACTAAGTCTTCCTAACTCTAAGCTTAGCATTCTATATACTATACTACATTGTATAGTGTATATTACATTGTAGCTGAGAGAGTATGTGATTTGCTCAAGGTCACATAGCTAACAAAGCTTAGAAACAGAATTCTAATTCATCTTTCTGTCTCCACATCTGATGATCTCTCACTACATCATTGTGCTCATTTAAGATGGTTACTCTAAGAAATTTCATTTACTTTTTTGGGGCTGACAGTAAAACAAGAGAAGAGCTCAGATACTAAGACTATCTGGCTCACTTGACCCTATTAATATCTAAAATATTTTCATAAATGCATAATAAAATAATCTCTAAATAAGTACAATATTTACAATGCAAGGAGAAGCTGACTCTTCAGACCTGGTTGTCCTCTCAAAGCTACTCATCCTATTAAACACCTGTTCTTCATTGATAATAGCTAGTATTTATATAGTGCTTTAAGGTTTGCAAAACATTTTATATATTTGTATGTGTGCATATAGACATATGCACATCTACATCATAAATGATATAAAATCTCATTTGATACAATAACCCTCTGAGATAGATAGATAGATATAAATATATACTAATCTTTTTCTATTTTACAGAAACTGAGCATGGAAGAACTTAATTGATCAGCTTAAGTAGTAAGCTTAAGTAAGTATCTGAAGAAACATTTGATCTCAGGATCTCTGGACTTCAAATCCAATACTCTATCCACTATAACACATTACTAATTGCAAGCATGCATGGTTTGAGTATGAGTTATTCCCTGCACAATCTCTAGTAGATGATTTCATGGGCCACTTTAGGAAAAAAGAAAAGAAAGAAACAAAAAAAAAAAAAAAAGCCTCAACAATTCTTTGATTTTATTATTCTTAGCAATACAATGATCCACAACTAGTCTAAAGGACTTATGATGAAAATCCAAGAGAAAGAACTCATTGTATCTGAATACAGATTAAAACTTTAAAATTCTCTCTCTCTCTCTCTCTCTCTCTCTCTCTCTCTCTCTCTCTCTCTCTCTCAACTTTATTTTTCTTGAAGATCTTTTTAGGGGAGGAGAAATCTATATTTTCTTTCACAACATGACTTTTATGGACATATTTTGCATAACTTCACATGAGCTTTCTTAATGAGGACAGGGGCTAAGGCTGGGGCTAAAGGAGAAAGTCTGGAACTCAAAGTTTTAAAAACAAATGGAAAAAAATTTATTTTTTTTTAACTTAATAGCCTTTTATTTACAGGTTATATGTATGGGTAACTTTACAGCATTAACAATTGCCAAAATGGAAAAAAAAATTAAATGTAGCTGGGGAAAATAAGAAAAATATTAAATTAAAACAAATAAATAAATAAAATTTAAAATGTTAAATCAAATAAATGAATGAATAGATAAAATTTAAAAAAAAACCAGTTCTGAATCTGACTAAGCTGTTCTTCAAGTGACAGACCCATAATTTCATTCACTCCATTATGCATCTGATGCCTTGTATTTTTTTCCAACTCCAATGGACAAGACACCTCTGAAACATTAAGTTCATTGTCTTTAATCTCAGAGGGGAGAGGAGACCAAGAGAGAAGGTATCAATAAGGTTTGATCTAGTAGCATAGTGATAAGTTTAAAAACAATAAGTGTGTCTTGGGAGGGATGGCTTGTTCTCTGGATTGAAAAACAGATCCAGAACAGCAGATACAGAGTGGAGTCTAAATTTATGAACAAACTACTGCTTTGTATGTCAGTTGTTTTGTTATCACGAAAAGAGTCACTACAAATATCATACATACAAAAATACATACATATATATATGTATATATATGAAAATTTTATTTCTATCTCTGACCTCCTTACAGTAGTAAGATCATCATTTGAAAATATAAATGCTTTAATTTTTTTTCATATAGTTCAAATTGTTTTCCAGATCACATAGATAAATTTCAGGCTTAATAGGCACATCTTCTCACAATCTTTTTAACATTGACTATATATATCTTTCATCATCTTTGGGGTATGAAGTGAAACCTCAGAATTATTCTAATGTACATTTCTCAGTATTAGTGACTTGGAAAATCTTTCCATATGATCTTTGATAGTCTGTATTTCTTCTTTTGGAAAATACTCATATCTTTTGACTATTTAACTTTATTAGAAGATGTTTTTGTCAGATATCTATGTTAATTTCCTATATATTTTAGATATCAAATTTTTATCAGAACTATTTGCTGCAGAGATTTTCTGAGGTTGGCAGTTCTCTCTTAGTATAATAGCATTGGTTTGTTTATGGAATGTATCTTTAATTTTTTATAATAAAAATTGTCTATTTTGTTCTTTGTGATCTCCTCTATCCCCAGATGCCTACTTGCTTAATGTTACAAAATCCTTTTGAAAATGTTGTATACATGTATCAAGGGCATCTTTGATGAAAATATGAAAAGTGAATGAGCAGGTTCTTCAGCAGAGCACATCTTTGCAGGCTCATAATTAACTAAATGGTACAGATAATAACAGATTCTCCTGTGTTTATTGTTTGTTACCTATTAAAAATTTTGCTTTGGGAAAACAAATGTAGCTTTTGATCGTTCTCCAACAAGGCATCTCCTATATATATATTAAAATCTTAAATGATCTCTTATTTCACTGGCTGGTGGAGAGAGAAAAATATATTCAGAAATTAAGTTTATATAAAATCAAAAGATGTTAAATAAAAATGTAAAATTTAACCAGAAAAAGGAAAAAAAGAGGGAGGGAGGAAGTAAAGAAGGAAGGAAGGAAAGAAGGAAGAGAGGGGGAAAGGGAAGGAGGGAGGGATGAAGGAAGGAAGGAAGGAAGGAAGGAAGAAAGGAAAGAAGAGAGGGGGAAAGGGAAGGAGGGAGGGATGAAGGGATAAGAGAAGGGAGGGAGGGAAAAGGGGAGAAGAGAGAGAAGTAGAGGAGAAAGGGAAGAGGGGAGAGGAGGGAAGAAAGGAAAAAGGGGAAGGAGGGAGGGGGAGAGAGGGAGGAAGGAAACAAAAATATTTTCAACATTTCCTCCTTGTGTTAAAGTTAGTCAACAAGCATTTATTGAAGTCTTACTTTTATGCCAGGTATATAAAATATCAAAAACAAACAAAAAGCAAGTATAGTTCTTGCCCTCAAGAAACTCACATTGTAATAGAATAGAGAACTTGTAAATAACTAGAGATATCTATAGGGTAGATGGAAGATAATCTCAGAGGGAATGGTGGTAGGATCAGAAAAGGCCACCTGCAGAAGATCGAATTAGACCTTGATCTTGAAGGAAGAGAAAAACTGAGTTAGAGGAATAGGGAATGGGGAGATATAAGGTTGAAGGCATAGGGAGCTAAGCATTTCAGACATGGGTGGCAAACAATGCAAAGATTTAAAGAGGGAAAATGGAGTATCGTGTTCGAGGAATTCCAAGTGGGCTGGTGTAGTCATAGATAGAAGTCCTGTTTTCCTTTGTTGGAAATGCAAATTAAATATACAACAAGAAGAAAGAATTATTGGAGATACATTTTCAATAAATGAAATATGTGATTATGGGAAAGTATTATATGAAACAGAGAATTCCTAAACAGAAAAATTTATAAATAGAAAATGTTATTTTCCTGGAAGTTTTTCTACAAGTTTTTTTCTTTTACTCCTTTTTTTTTCTTGTTAATAAGTCCCAGAAGTGCCCAATGAACAGAAGATATTTTAAATTTCATATTTCAAAAGCAAATAACCATGGTAAATTGTGTCCGCATTGCTATTATTAATATTGACATTAATAAATAATGAAATAACATTTAGTACTTATGTAACAGTCCTTTCCATCTCTGAAAGGGTTTGCAAGCATTAACTTGTTCTTCCAGACATTTCCTATGTGAGGTAGGAAAGCATGTTCTCTCTGCTTCTACAGATAAATTAAATGAGCCCAGTGGTTCAATTTTCAGATATCAACATGAAGAGAGAAGTTGAGACAGGGAGTACTTCTCTGTATATCATGGTACATTGGAAAGCAACCTGTTGTAGAAACCCAAGCTTCATACGTCTGTGACTTTAGGGAAAATTTTATCTTCCCACCTAGAACTCCATTTCCTGCTCTACAAAATCCATTTTTTAGAACCAGAAGGTCTATATAAGGTCCCTCCCATTTCTTCTTGACCCTAAAAATACTGGTGAATTCAATCTTGGATTTGTTTGATTCCGGACACTGCTCTCTATTCTGCTTCTATTTTCTTGCTAATATCACAGGGAATTTGATTATATAACCTCATTTGATCAGGTCCCTTTAGTGACCTCTTGTTGATGTGGTGTTATGGAAAATTGGACTGGAGCTAGGAGATAACATTCTCTTTACATCTCTCTCCAGTCCTTTCTCTTTAAAAACTATTCTGTTCAAATGTATTTTAAAAGCTCCAGAAGGAAAAAAGCTCAAATCTCTTTAAGAAGTCTCTGACAGAAGCCAAGTTTGAAAATTGCTGTAAACCTGTAAAGGAAGTCAATACATCATCTTTAGTGCACTGTGCAAAATGACCTTTGTACCAAAACTGACTTCAAATCACAGAGAATTCAACAGAAGAAATGGACCAGGTGAAGGGGAAAATGTCTTATTGGGGAAGGAGAAAGTAGTATGTATATTAGGAGTGGGAGATTCTACACAGCCAGATGTGCAGATGGATGCAGAGGGTCATGTAATGTTTGCAGAAGCCCATAATCCTTCTCTCTTTGGACTGGCACAAACAAGCTACATGGAGCAGTCGACAGCTGTCCGCCCCTGCCAGAAAGAATGGAGAGAAGTCTCAATAGAAGAGACCAGGCTCTCATAGTACAATTAAGTAGCATTCTGAGAATTCAGTGACAGTGCTAAGGAGACAAATTATCACCCTCTCTCTGGAAAGGTGCAAATAGGTGTGCACTAAGGCTGCTGAAAACTGCTAATGATTATTTTTTTAAAAAGCATGGAAAACAGGGAAGGGGATAGTCCCACTGCTTAGGGCCATATGGCAGAAAAAAACAAAACTATTCAATCCTTTTCTAACTTCTGTCTGGAGATAGTTTAATTAGTTTCATTTTTGTCTTGTTATCTCAGATGCCTCGTATAATACCTACTACATAATAAATAAATGCTTGTTTACTATAGTTAATCAATGAAAATATTATTAAATGTCTACAATATACCTGACATTGTGCTAAGTACAGAACATTTTAAAAAAATAAGCAGTTCTGGACTACAAGGTGCTTATATTCTATCAGGTAAGAAAATTATGATATATGTTCTTATATGTAAATATATACAAAATCGATTTTAGCATACTAAGTAACTTAAGGAACAGAGGCACTATCAGTTTATGAAGAAACCAGGAAATGTTTTATGGCTAAAGTGGCATTTGAACTGAACTTTGAAGGAAATTAAGAATTCTAGCTTCTAATAGAGTGTCAGGTCTAAAGTCAGGAACTTCCTGAGTTCAAATCTACCTTCAGACACTTAATAGCTGTGTGGTCCTGGGCAAGTCATTTAACCCATTTGCCTCAGTTTCCTCATCTGTAAAATGAGTTGGAGAATGAAATTGAAAGCCACTCAATATCTTTGTCCAAACAAACAAACAAACCCAAATGGGCTCATGAAGAGTTGGACACAGCTGAAACTATTTCAAAAAAAATAATTAAATATTGAATAATAGGAATTCTAAGAGACAAATGTGAAGAGGGGGCACTAAGTATGGGAAACAATTGATGTTTGATGTAAAGACAGAGATATGAAATAGAATGTTGGGAATAAGTGAAATGAGGAGGCCAGTTTGAATTGTTGAATTAATAATAATACTGGAATTGTTGTAAAAAGTGTTTTATAGTACCTTAAAACTCAATGTAAAATGTGAGGTATTATGATTTTATACCAAGCAAAATAATTTTTAGATTAGAAACAAGGGAAACCAACATGGTTAAGAAAAAACATATACTAAGCAAAGAGCTAACATTCATATACCAATTGAAAGCTTATAAAAGCACTTAGTAGAGAGATACAGATCATAGTATCAGCTTTTTCTATGTCTTGAAAGTTGCTTAAGCCTGTTTTAAAATATTTAGTCTATAATTTCTCAATTTTATTAACATTCCATACCAATGAGAAAAAGCAAGTATAAATAGAGTAGCATTTTGTTTAATTATTTTCCAACAAGATCTGAACACTACATGCTCATCTTTCACAAAATACAGGCACTGCCTTAAGGCACTGTGTTAAGCACTTCACAAATATGTGTTTCTTCCAACAACCCTGGGAGATAGGTGTAAATATTTATTATCCCCTTTATACATACAAGAACTGATTAGATCATCTAATTGACTATCATTACAATATTTTCAACCCAATCAATTTTAATTTATAATGATTAGTGACAATAACTAAACTTCATTTTACATAAGATTCCATTACTTTAATTGACTTATATTTTTAGAAATTCATAGTGACACTCCCAATTTCTCATTATCTTTGAGTTTCCGGAAGAGCCAAATGAATTCCTTAAGATTTTCTAAATACTAATCCTTTAGCTGACTATTTAAACCAGAGCAAAGAGACAATTTTATTTCTATCAATCAATGAATTAATATGTGTTTTATGAAGCTTATTTTGTAGTCCTCAATCTATAAGGAAGACATGCAGCATCTATCAAAGGGTATTGCTTTTTAAAAAAATCTTAAATTTTTTTTATTATTTCAGTGGGATAAAGACCTTCTCTGAAATCTACTTTTCAAAATTCCAAAACCTTTCCTTTCAACTCTGAATTTATGCCATCATTGCAAACAGACTATAACTTTCTTTACCTATTTACTTCTTCTTCACTTTTCTTATTCCTTATACAACACTACTCTTTCTTTCTTCTACTTGTTTAATTGTCTAGAAACTCCCTTTTTTGATTCTTTAGTGGTTACAAATGCACAGTTCAGACCAATTTCTTTAAGGGTTTTGAGTAATTTGAACTGGTTACTTCTCACAAAGTTTTTATAAGTGTTACAGATTTTAGTAAGCAGATTACTTTAGAGAAGAAATCATCCATCTCCTCAAAGTTAACTTCTTTTATGCTGGATGAACATTCATTCAGCTATTTTGGCAATGCCCAAGAAGTTCTACTAAAAGTCAACTATGGTTCAAGAGTGCAACAAGAATTGAACCACTGGAAAATCTATCCGATAAAGATTGTACTTTTTTGAAGGGTTCATTTTAACTTTTTCTCTATTTCCTTTCAAATCTCTCAAAATTAAGTCCATTTGTATTTTTTAATAATTTGCAAATTCTGCTTTTCCCTCTCAAAATTTCAGTATTTTATTTTAGATGTGTACGTACTTAATTTATTTCTATAACTATTTTATACATACTCTTGTTTAATTCTATCTCCAATGCTTCTTTTCTAAACTTACTATAGCCTTATTATATAATTTGAACTTATTTTCACTAAACAGTTAATTACAATACATATTCTACTGTGTTCCTAATTTACTTAAACAATTGACTTAAATTTCAGTATTATCATTACACTTCACTTTCCTTCAGTTGCTTTCTGATTTCAAAACAAGTTTTCTATTTCTGGGAGCATTCTGGGAATCGTCTTCCATCGGGAGTTCCAATCAGGATTTGTTTGGTGCCCTCAGGTTGGTTAAAAGCAGTAAACCACAGAAGGGTAAATGAACTCTAATTCTATTCACTTTTATCCTTTTCTGAAAATGGTCTAAAATTCCCTGCCTTTTAATAATAAAAATTCCTCCCTGTAATAAACTTAATCCCAACTTTAAGTACAGTTTTAAATATATCTTTATACTCCATTAAAATTAAAACCAATTTCATAGATTGATACCCCCCAAACTTCAGACTTAGAGATTGGCTATTATTTCTTCAAGTTTAGCAAAAAGTGGTTCCTTTCTAAATTCTGACTTGTGGAATTATTTAAGCTTACAGGAGTTTTATTCTAAATTCACCTATCCTATTCCCTAATCTTTTCTTATTTTAACACTTCCCTGAATTCCTGAACAAATCTCTTGACTAATAAGGTGATTCTTAAAATGCAAACTTCAGTTTCAAATCAATCTTTAGTTCTTTTAAAGGTCCCTTTTAAGGAATAACTGAACTGTGAATTTTGTTGGTGTTGTTTTCATTTAATTTAACAGTTTTCTAGTATTCCCATAAGCTTTTAATTTAGAAATGAAAGAAATTTGATTTGTTTTGCACAAATGTTTTTATATTAATTTTCAGTTATTCTGTTTTTGTCTTTCATCTTCAACATGGCCAGTGTTGGAAACATAGGGGAAAAAAGAAGGGATTTGTGCTCTTTTAAGCCTTTTTTGGACAGCTTTTTTTTTAACTGTTTCTTTTTCACACCAAAAGAAAAGGCATAGATAAAACACCTGTTAGCTACAAATTAGCACAAAGCACAAATCGTATAATATACAATACAATAAAAAACATTTTAAATGTTTTTTCTGATTATATGATATCCCTTTCTATCTGAAGTAAAGAACTTACTCTTCCTAATTTAGTTTCATCATTTACGAAACAGACACACATAGAACATGTAACAAGACACAACATTAAATCAGGCCTGAACTTCTCCTAAGTTTTTCTCTAGGAGATTTTGAAATCTTTCTATTAAGTATAGAACTTATGAGCATCTTGTATCTGGGGTCCTGCTATCAGCCTAAAGATAATTCTTTTATTATCTTATTATGTTAATGCCTTCAGAATCTTATGAATAAAAAATATAATTAAAACAATATAAAATTGTTTTAGTCTAATTTGTCAATTGACTTCATCCATTTAAAGTGCACTTTGTATTTAGAATAAATCTCTAATAGATTGAAGAGCTGATTGAAGTTTCATTCCTCTAGATTGTTTGCCAAAGTATAATCATAGGAAGAAAAACTGAGAATGATGAAGATTTTAGCATTATCAGTAGTTCATTTGTTATAAACTGATTTGGGGAGATTGTTCAATAAAATTCTGTAACTTTCTAACTAATCAAAAATTCCATGGTTTGGCCAAAATAATTCCCTAAATTCTTTCCATTCTCAGATTTTACACAGTTGAATAGCCCTTCCTTTATCATTCCAAACAAGAGTCCACTCTTGTCTTAAAGCAAATCCTGTAGGATACATTTTTGCTCTTAGGCCTGGCCTTATCTCTCCTGGGGGCAACCCTAAACAAGAGTAACATTCCTGGAAAAATTTCTCTTGAGAGAATAGAATTAGATTCTCAAGGTACCCTCTTTTTGGCTTATTCTATCTGAGAAGAAATGGCCCCCATTCGATTATGAGCCATGGGAAAGAATCTTCTATTTGATTGAATTTTGCCTATATGGAATTTCTTTTCTACAGTTTCCTATAATATTCAGACATTTGCTTTCATGAATTCTCCATTACTTCTTGTTCTCAACTTCTAGGCTTAAGTTCCTAAAACCAGTCAACTAGGGCCTAAAGGTCCTTTATGAGTGAATAATATTGTAAGATATATACCAGCTTTCTTTTAAAACTTTCTAAAAAATTAACTTTGATTTTGACAGATTTAATCCTGAGCAAATATATGTGAAATAACTTTAAATCACTAAATGAAAAAGAGCTTTCTCTTTTCCTCATTTCTATAAAACCAGATGAGCCTTCTTCTCAAGTCAGAAGAATGTGGAATTGTTTCCAAGGTAGTCATACACCTTGACAGGTTACCATGGAAGTGGATAATCTCTCCCCTATAGCTGTTAGGTCTGGCCTGAATTATTGCTCCCTTAAAGTGGTGTCAGAGCATTCAGTGGGGAATCACTCTCCCAAATCCTATCCCTCCAGGTACTGATCATTGGGTCCTCTAGATGGATTCCTCTCTCCTTGTGAGTGACCCAAAGTTCCCCTCAACCAATTTGAGAAATTTCACTACTAATGACAAAAATGATTCAATTACTCCTTGTTAAAATAATTTAAAAACAAAAAACTACAATCCTACCAACAGGAAATTTTAAAATTAACTAGGTGGCTAGCTGGCTGAAAATGAGGAAGTAGCAATTCCAATTCTGAATCTCCCTGGTCTTAACAAAATGCAAGTAAAGGAATTGGAGGGGAAAAACCAAAAACAGTAGCTGTGTATAAAAAGATAAAATTATGATCATATAATTTTAATAAAAATAGCATTTGAGTGCTCTAGAACTTCCAAATTTAGATAGATTAATCACAAAAGCAGTCCCTCAGCCCAATTTGGATCCTTCTTAAAGGAAATTAATCTAGGATAAATCAAGGTAAATTCAACAATTTTCAGCTTAGAGAGACTTACTTCAGGTTCAGAAAATTTGCATGCAGATAGCAAAAAGAGTCTTCCAGAGCCAATGTCCATGGAGGAACCATAGATGAATATTTGACATGGTATGCACTTTCTTTGTAGGTCCCTTTCAGAGCCAGACTAAGGAGGTTGAGGTCCACACATCACAGACCCATCTTAGAGTACCATTAATGTAGGAATTTAAATTGTTCAATAAAAAGAGACTGAGACAGAGCTCTGAGTCAATGGTGCTTTATGAAAGGATCTACAATATCTTCTAATGAAAGAATTTCAGATCTTTTTCATGATCTGAGATGTCCCATTTGTTTTTATAAGTTTAACATCTAAATATGCATAAGAAGCATAATGAAATACAAAATCTTATTGGTTGATCGATAGACCTTTCTTTTAAGAGCAAAAAATGATATATCAAGAGGGAGTGTCTTAAGTTGGGTAAAGCATGGAACATCTCTACAAGTCCTAAGATGTTGGATAAGACAGAATGGTCCATAGATACAAAAATAAATTAGGGGACTTTTCAAAGCACCAAAGCCTCATACTACCCATACTGGGTTTAGACATGGAATCTGAGCAAAATTGGCTGGAGATCTCTTTGTTACATTTTTGTGGTTGCACGAGTGAGTCTCATAACTTGGTAAACAAGTGAACATTACATTAAAGTTGGAGGCTCACTATAAGAGCCTATATAACCCTATATGATTTCTATGATATATCAAACTGATCAGAGTAGGAGTACAAATGAATTATTTTTACAAGGGTCAAACATTCTATAAGAGTAAACATTTTATACATAGTCATATAGAATCACTAAAGATGGAATTAATGAAGAGTGAATTTGAGGGAGATGGATGGAAGACAGTATAGATTTTTGGTTTTTTAAAATAATTTTTTGAAAGAGAATTAAAGTCTGAGGGACATAAAATTATATTAAAAGAATACTTAGCTTTTACATTTTTTTAGATTATACATATACATTCATTTTTTACATATTCCCATTTGAATCATATGGGGAGAAAAAAATCAGAGAAGGAGAATCAGTGATACCTAAGACCCAGCATTGAGAGATAGGAAATAAATGAGATTACAAAGCATCCCAGGATAATTTCCTTTATTATTTGGACATAGTTCTACTCCTCTAGTGAAATATTCATTCATCTTATAATGCTGTGGAGGTAAGCCCTTCCTTCTTGACTATTGTGCTTACAATTCAGGTCCTGGCAAACTGGAAAGATGCTGGGTATGAACCTGGTGACACACTGTGTGTCTTTTATCTCTGGACCAACCAAGTTAAGGTTGGAAAGATTGGTCATGGAAGGTTTAGCCAATAGATGATAAATATATTGGATTATGCAATTCATGAAGATAGCCATTTAAGGCATCAGGAAGTGCTTCTATATTGGTGTAAGGAACAACTATGGTGACGCAAAATGAGAAATGAATTTTAAATTAAAGGCCCAAATTCAAATCTTGCTTTTGGTGCTTAATCTCTTTATAATCTTTGATAAGTCAATTACTTTCAGGGTTTTGGTTTTCTCTTCTATAAAATGGGGGACAGGAGAGGGGAAATTGGGTCAAATGAATTCTAAGGTGTATCTCTAAGATTCTATGATCCCATGATTTAAATTTATAATTTGTCTCAGTCATTCCTCTATGACTTTAGACAAGTCATTTGACTTTCTAGGCCTCAGTTTTCTCATCTGTAAAATGAGAAGATTAGAGTAGAGGTATCTAGCATACGTTTCAGCTCAAAGATCTTATATTCTAATTATAAACCTATGAAATCACCTTATGGTGAAAATGTTTTGAACTAGTGTATAAGGTTTCAATAAAATAGATAATAAAATCTACTAGAACTCTAGCAGTCCCTTGGCCAAAGTAGATAAATAAAGGTGGAATGATAATATAAGTGGATGTGTTTTTAAGTGGGTGAATGACTTTATCAAAAAACTAGATTTATGGATTTCTGTTAAGATTTAGATGTAAATTCCTTGTTGAAAGTTGTTATTGTTATTGAATTGTCTCTGAGTCTTTGTGGTTTTCTTGAGGTTTTTTTGTTTTGTTTTGTTTTGTTTTCTTGGCAGAGATACTGGAATGGTTTGTCATTTCCTTCTCCAGCTTATTTTATAGCTAAAGAAACTGAGGCAAATAGGGTGAGGTGACTGGCCTACCATCACATAGTTTGTAAGTGTCTGAGACCAGATTTGAACTCAGGAAGATGAATCTTCCTGACTCCAGGCCTGGCACTCTATCACTGTGCCACATAGCTGCCTTTTGTGAGAAAGGATTGCTTCAATTCATTGGATTTGTATCCCTAGTGCCTCGCACAGTGCTCAGCAAATAGTAGGTGCTTAATAAATGCTTGCTGATTGATTGCTTCAATGCTTACAAGATCTAAACTCAGCCTTGCCCATTTCTAATTTTTTTTTTTATAAATCAATTACTTGGATTAATCAAATATGAAAATGAAAACAGCTGGGAAAATAGCTAATGTTGTAGATGACAGAATTAGAATCCACAGATATCTCAACAATATAGAATGATGATGGACTGAATCTAGCAAAATTATTTTTAATAGAGAAAAATATCAAATTCTATCCCTACATCCTAAAAATTAACTGTATAATCCTAGGCTTCAGAAAAATGACCTAACAGCAAGGTTACATGAAAAAGACAATAATTTTGGTAGACAAAGAAATCAATGTGAGTCAGTAATATAACACTGTTTCCCTCAAAACTAGTTTGATCCTAGGTTTTATATATAGTATCCTGAACAAGAGGGGAATTGTTTCAATAGTTTCACAGCACAGCAATCATTGCTGTTGCTATTGTTATTCACTTTCTCCACTGTGTCACCTAGCTGTCCCTTATGTGAGGCAGGTGCAATTACATTTTTGGCAGCTAGGTGACACCGTGGATAGAACTTCAGACTTGGAGTCAGGAAGATCTGAGTTCAAATCCTGTCTCAGACATTCACTAGTTATAGGATCCTGGGCAAGTCATGTAATCCTATTAACCTCAGTTTCCTCATCTGTAAAATAAGCTAGAGAAGGGAATGACATATCCTTCCTGTATCTTTACCAAGAAAACCCCAAATGGGGTCACAAAGAGTTGGATAGCCTGAAAAACAAAATCCTGATCATACCATACCTGAAATATCACACTTGTTTCTTAACACTGTACTTTAAGAGGACCATTGACAAACTAGAGTGGCCAGGCAAGGGAACTCAAACTCATGTCTTTTGAAGAATACCTGAAAGAATGGGAAACATGGAATCTAATGAATTTTTTAGAATTAGGAGAATTTGATAGCTATTTTAAAGTGTGTGAAGGTATAATCCTTAAATTACACAAATTATTTCTAGAAATATGAAAAGGCACTTTGACACCGAAGTTTGTATCTGTGAAACAGATCTAGCCTTGCTTCCAAATCCTAAGTAAAAAAAGAAAAAAAAATTACCGAAAAAGGAAACTATAGTCCAACTTCACTTGTGAATTTAGATTTCAAAATGTTAAATAAATTTTATAAGTGGAATGCATCAAAAGGCAGCTGCCATAACAAAGTAGACTTTTATCTCTAATACAAAGTTGGTTTAATTCAATTCAATGCAATAAACACTTATTTAACATCTACCATATATTCTTTGCTAGAAGAAGGGACGCAATGACAAATAATGAAAGTATTCCTGCACTCAGTGAGTTTACTGGGGAGACAGATGTGTTGTTCATTTTCAAAAAAGATCAGTGATATCACAGGGTGTTGTTCTCTAGAGAAGAGTAGATGTAAATTAGGTAGAGCTTCACAAAACTGTCTGCCTCAATCTCTCTTCTAGAGTCTTCAAAGTCCAGAAGCAAGATAAAAGTCAGGACAATTGTGATGATCCAGGATATAGTACATGATCTTTCTTGTGTCTTTAACGTCCAACCAAGTGCTAAGGATTCTATTTTGTCTGCTTCCGCTACCTTTATGGCCACTGGAACAATTTGTTTTTATCAGCTCAATTCCATGGGGGAAGTCTTTACATGTTTGGGATAGACATCTCTTGAATTCTCAGTGGATTTGAAACCTGTTTGTTATTCTCAACCCAGTTTATTGTGTCTGCTAATATATCTATTTATGAAAGACCTCTGAAAGGATGATCATAGAATACAACAAATACAAAAGGAATACTGGACTTCTTCCAACTTTGTCATCATGAATACATTCTTATTTGTATTAATGTTTTCCTTTTTAGCCACAAAAGATACTTTTATCAAGAATTTTGGAAAATAAAAGATTCTAACCTAATATAACTTTAGCCCACATTATGCAATGCAATGTGGTTATAGGTTTTTTCATTTATTGAACTATCAACATCATTTGATTTTTTTTAAATTTGAAACTTCTGAAATAACATTTCTTTATGGCAATCTGATTATATGTGAATTATTGAATATTTCTAGCTTCTAAAAGATAATTCAATGTACTCTGAATTTTAATGGGGTAAATATGTACAGAGGTAAATATTCAAAGAAGAATGTGGTAGAGACAAAGGCAAGATCCAGATAAACTTTTCAAGAAAAATGTGAATAGGAAGAGAACACACCAGTGATGATAGAGGGTTTTATATTTATGATCTTATTTGATCCTCACAACAACCTTGTGAAATTAGTTAATATACGTGTGTGTGTGTATATATACATAAACACATTCATGAACATGAACATTGTGTGTGTGTATGTGTGTGTGTCTGAAATGAATGGGATATTCCCAAAGTCTTAGTAACAGCTCTTAAAACTTAAGCATAATATAGCTGTATATCTCTAGATATGTACACATATAGTGTTTACTTGAATATATTATATATGTACAATCTTAAATTATATTATATATGTACAGTCTTAAATTATATTATAAAGCAGTGGTTACCAAACCCATTTGGTATTGGCTAAGAAATAAACTAGTTGATCAGTGGAATAGGTTAGGTTCAAAGGACAAAACAGTCAATAACTTTAATAATCTAGTGTTTGACAAACCCAAAGACCCCAGCTTTGGGGATAAGAATTTACTGTTTGACAAAAATTGCTGGGAAAATTGGACATTAGTATGGCAGAAACTAGGCATTGACCCACACTTAACACTGTACACCAAGATAAGGTCAAAATGGGTTCATGACCTAGGCATAAAGAATAAGATTATAAATAAATTGCAAGAGCATAGAATAGTTTACCTCTCAGACCTGTGGAAGAGGAAGGAATTTATGACCAAACAAGAACTAGAGATCATTATTGATCACAAAATAGATAAATTTGATTATATCAAATTGAAAAGTTTTTGTACAAACAAAACTAATACAGACAAGATTAGAAAGGAAGCAATAAACTGGGAAAACATTTTTACAGTCAAAAGTTCTGATAAAGGCTTCATTTCCAAAATATATAGAGAATTGATTCTAATTTATAAGAAATCAAGCCATTCTCCAATTGATAAATGGTCAAAGGATATGAACAGAAAATTCTCAGACAAAGAAATTGAAACTATTTCTAACCACATAGAAAAGATGCTCCAAGTCATTATTAATCAGAGAAATGCAAATTAAGACAACTCTGAGATACCACTATACACCTGTCAGATTGGTTAGAATGACAAGGAAAGATAATGCGGAATGTTGGAGGGGAGGTGGGAAAACTGGGACACTGATACATTGTTGGTGGAATTGTGAATACATCCAGCCATTCTGGAGAGCAATTTGGAACTGTGCTGAAAAAGTTATCAAACTGTGCATACCCTTTGATCCAGCAATATTACTACTGGGCTTATATCCCAAAGAGATACTAAAGAAGGGAAAGGGACCTGTATGTGCACAAATGTTTGTGGCAGCCCTCTTTGTAGTGGCCAGAAACTGGAAACTGAGTGGATGCCCATCAATTGGAGAATGGCTGAATAAATTGTGGTATATGAATGTTATGGAATATTATTGTTCGGTAAGAAATGACCAGCAAAATGATTTCAGAAAGGCCTGGAAAGACTGATGCTGACGGAAATGAGCAGGACCAGGAGATCATTATATACTTCAACAACAATACTATATGATGATCAATTCTGATGGACATGGCCCTCTTCAACAATGAGATGAACCAAATCAGTTCCAATAGAGCAGTAATGAATTGAACCAGCTATATCCAGCGAAAGAATTCTGGGACATGACTATGAACCACTACATAGAATTCCCAATCCCTCTATTTTTGTCTGCCTGCATTTTTGATTTCCTTCACAGGCTAATTGTACACTATTTCAAAGTCCAATTCTTTTTATACAGCAAAATAACTGCTTGGACATGTACACTAATATTGTATTTAACTTATACTTTAATATATTTAACATGTATTGGTCAACTTGCCATCTGGGGGAGGGGGTGGGAGGAAGGAGGGGAAAAATTGGAACAAAAGGTTTGGTAACTGTTAATGCTGAAAAATTACCCATGTATATATGTAGAGGGATGAAACTCTTGAGTCGATGCACTGAGGTCAGGACAGCCAAGCACTTGAGGCTAACTACTGATTGGACAGTACTCTATGCGTATATGCTTGGAAAATGGCCCTTCCCACTCTCCTGTGCTGGCTTGATGATTGGTGTATACAGAGGATTGTAGGAGGGATTAGGGGGTTGGTGGAAGACTAGCCAAGGTCACTTTGGCGGTAGACAAGGGAGAAGGAAGGTCACAGAGATTCTGCTTCCATCCAGTTCAATCCTGCATCTAAAGACCAAGAATAAAGACTAAGGACTTTCACTTATTCTGACTCCGGCTGTTTCTAAGGTATCCAGGGTACTAGTGCGGTCATCACATATATATCTTGTAAATAAAAAAGTATAATTTTAAAAAGGGGGGAAAAAAGAAAATAGTATGCTTTGATCCACATTCAATTTCCATGGTTCTCTCTCTGTATAGGGATGGCATTTTCCAACCAAAGTTTATTGGAATTGCTTTGTATCACTGAATTGCTGAGAAGAGCCAAGTCTATCATAGATGATCATCACACAATCTTGCTATTGCTGTGTACAATGTTTTCCTAATTCTGCTCATTTCACTTAGCATCAGTTCAGGTAAGTCTTTCCAGATATTCTGAAATCAATCTGTTCATAATTTCTTATAGCACAATAATATTCCATTTCATTCATATACCACAATTTATTCAGTCATTCCCCAGTGGATGGGCATCCACTCAATTTCCAATTCCTTGCCACTTCAAAAAGAGCTGCTACAAATATTTTTGTACTTATAGGTCCTTTCTCCTCTTTTGTGATCTCTTTGGGATACAGACCCAGTAGTGACATTGCTGGATTAAAGGGTATGCACAGTTTTATAGTCCTTTGGGCATAGTTCCAAACTGCTCTCCAGAATGGTTGGATCAGTCCACAATTCCACCAACAATGCATTAGTGTCCTAGTTTTTCCACATCTCTTACAATATTTATTATTATCTTTTCCTGTCATCTTAGCCAATCTGATAGGTATATAGTACTGAATTGAGAACATTTTTTCATATGACCATAGATTGCTTTAATTTCTTCATCAGAAAATTGTCTGTTCATGAATTTTGACTATCAACTGGGGAATGATTGTATTCTCATTAATTTGACTCAGTGTTCTATAAATTTTAGAAATGAGGCCTTTATCAGAAACACTAGCTCTAAAAATCTTTCCCCAGCTTTCTACTTCCTTTCTGAACTTGGCTGCATTGGTTTTGTTTATGCAAAATTTTTTTTAATTTAATGTAATCAAAATTATCCATTTTACATTTCATAATGTTCTCTATTTTTTTTATCATAAATTTCTCCCTTCTCCAAAGATCTGACAGATAAATTATCCCTTGCTTGTTCTATCACCCTTTATGTCTAAATCAGCCAACATTATTTTCAATAAATACTAGGCATGCTCTTTTAAAAAAAAAATAGTGTTTTACTTTTCAAAATACATCCAAATGTAGTTTTCAGCATTCACCTTTGTAAAACATTGTGTTCCAAATTTTTCTACTTCCTTACCTTCCTCATCACTCCCCAAGATAACTAGCAATCTGATATAGGTTAAATATGTGCAATTCTTGCAAACATATTTCTATATTCATCTTGTTATGCAAGAAAAATCAGATCAAAAAGGAAAAAAACTCATAAGAAAGAAAAAAAGCAAGCAAACAAACAAACAATATCAACAAAGGTGAAAATATGATTTGATCCACATTCAGTCTTCATATTTCTCTCTCTGGATGTGGATGGCACTTTTCATCATGTCTATTGAAATGTACTAGACATAGTTTTGTTAACACAAAAAACAGAAACAAACCTAAGAAAACCACATTCATGGCTTTTTTTGGTCATACCATTGGAAATGGTAACAATTATAATTTATCTGGGTGAGAGCAACCCCCAGCCCTTTCCATCCTGGCTCCCCAACAAGGTGGATCACAAAGTGAAGGAAAAGGAAGGAAATAAGCATTTATATAGGACCTACTATGGACCAGACCCAGCTAAGCACTTTATACATGTTATCTCATTTCATTCTCACAACAGTCCTGTGAGGTAGATACTGTTATTATCCCCACTTTACATTTGAAAAAAATGAAACGGAGGGAAGGTAAATAATTTGCCCAGGGTCACATGAGTAAGAGTCACTTGGGAAATTATTAGGGAAATGTCTGAGTCACATAAATAGTTAATTGATTTGCTCATGGTCATATGTGTGTCAAAGACAAGATTAGTGTCAGAAAGACTTCAAGGTTTTTTCCTGACTCTATTTTCAACCCCCTGAACTATCTACTACACTAAAATGCTTCAATCACAGTAACATAGGAAAAATAAAAAAGAGAGAGAAATACTGGAAAATACAAGACTAAAATATCACTATTTACAGATGAAATGATGACACACCTAGGAAATTCAAGAGATTCAGCATGCAAACAATTCACATTTCTATATGGCAATCATAAACAACTGAATAAAAGAAAAGAAAAATAGATCAGAATTTAAAAAGTAAACAAAATTTATAATTTTGCATTAATATAATGAGGAAAATAGATATAAGCAAACTACAAGATTTTAAGGACAAAATAAGGTTCCATATGAACAGCTAAAAAAAAACTAATATGAACAACTGAAGATATATTTTTTGTTTGTAGATAAGTAGGTTAAACATAACAAAAATGGTAATATCTTCCACATTTTATACACACACACATATATTGCAATACCAGTCTAAATAGCTTTGGGATACTTACTCAGATAAAATGATTTTTAAAAATATGGAAAAACTAGTAGTCAAAAATACTCAATAGTATATTGAAGGAGAAAGAAAAAGAGAATCAACAAAAAAGAAAGTTACCCTTTTAGACCTTGAAGCATATTATAATTCTAGTGTTATCATAACAACTTATTATTGGACTATGCTTCTTCTACCTTCCCCCCAAAAAGGGAAGAAAAAATAAAAAGTTGGCTAATGGAACAACTTCTATCCCTAGAAATAGATTTAAAGATATGGAAAAGGTTAATATATGATAAACTTGATATCTTACAATGGGTAAAGGAACAATTGTTTAGTCAATGCTGAAAGGAAAATCAGATACTTAGAAAAAATAAATTTAGGTCTATACTTCATTCAATGGACCACAAGAAACTCCAGTTGGATCAGTGAATTAAATATATAGAAACAAGCCATTTAAAAGTTAGGAGAAAATGTAACAATATTCTTATCTGAAATGTGGTAGGAAATAGATTTTTAGCTATTGCAATAAAAGATTATTAAGGACAAGGTTGACAAGTTAGATTATATAAAATAATCAAATTGCAAAGCAGAAAAACCAAAATATGAATGAAAGTAAAGTAAAATATTGGGAGTGGGGAAAGGAAGGAGGAATTTTTCTTGAATGAATGTGTCAGAGAAAAGCTTGATATCCTGAATTTACAAGGAATACATGTCTAGAAAATCAACATCTAGTTTATGATAGGTAAATAGTCAAGGATAGAAACAGAAAACTGACCAAAAAAAAAAAAACCCACAAGAGTAAATGATTGAAAAATAAAGTCCAACCTTACTAAAAAATTTAAAATTCCAAATGAAATAAACTATGAAGTACTATTTCTTATCCATCCCTTTGGTAAAAAATAGATTAAAATGATTAACTTCCATGTTGGCAGCAGGCCTATTGAGAAATATGTATGCTGGAGAGCAATTTATAAATATCCAACAGTTCATATCTTAAACTATTAACTTCACTCTTCGGGAATGATCACCAAGAAGAATATGTGTAATTATACATGTAACTGAGAAAACTAGGAGAAATGATAAATAACAAATAGTTGAGAACTAGTTAAACAGACTATTGCTTATTTGCATATGCAGTAAGACATGATAGAAATGATATTACATATAAGTACCATATAATATTAGTATACCATATGTTATTATAAAATAATATATTATCATAACAAATAATAAGTGAAGCAACATGGCATATTTACAGATTGGATCTTATAGATAGAAACACCTAGTTTTGAGAGGTTATTTGTCCTTCATTGTCTATCACTGGATGATGTCTTGATCTGCTTGTAAAGTGGTTTCAAGGAGTTAGAGTTGCAAAGCCTCCATTTCTCTTCCAGAGCCATTGCTGTCTGATGACCAGACAAAAGTTAGGATCCTGGGATGCAGTGGATGACCTTGACATCTTGATGGTTGACCAAGTTCCAAGCTCTACCATTCCCACTTCAGCTGCCTTCATGGCCATTGTAGCAAAAAATGGCTCATTTACTATTCCTCTAACAGAAGCATTCACATGCTTGGGATAGACATCCCCTAACTCACTGACAGGTTTGAATCTAGTCATTTATCCTCAACCTGATTTAGTCTGTTTATCAAGATAGTTTCTGCACACATTACATTTCTTTGGAACCACAAGTGAGAATTAAGTATCAGTTGGACACCAAAAGATGAGGAGAATTTGAGATATATGGGCAAATCTTTTAATGTCATAATGTTCTTAAGACTATAAATGGCAGAGCAATTGCTGATCTTAATTGAAAATAGAAGGTGTTTCCTTATCTAAAACTCTCTACAATAATAAAATCACAAGTCAAGACCAAAAAGAAGAGGAAGAATGACAGCTATAACAAATATTCAAAAGTATGAAATGATCTACATAATAATAAAACATTTTATAAAATAAATGGAGTAAATTTACATAATGACTACAAGTGTACCTAATGGTTTCATCACTGATTACATTTCTCTTCATAGAGATTATTCTAGAATATGCCCCATGTAAAGGATCATATTTTGATAGATAAATAGAGCATTTATGAAATACTAAACTCTAGGAATATAAAAAGTGAGGAGGGGAAACAGTCCCTGATCTCAAGAAGCTGACATCCTAATGGGAGGAGACAACACATCTAGATGGAAGATGGGACCCTAAGGAAGGGGTAGGAAATCCACCAGTAGAGAGAATGAGCAAGGAAATGAGATATCTGATTATATGGCCATTCAAGATAAAGGTCCATCAGTCATTGTCAGCTTCAAGATGGAGTCATCCTCAATGGGGAAAGGTGACCACTGTGTAGAGAAAACTAGAAGAGAAAAATTTGTGTGTGTGTGTGTGTGTGTGTGTGTGAATGAATATACAATTAATAAGACAACAAGAACTCATAAAAAGATAGAATGAACTATTGGTAAGTTGCTCCTGAAACTGTGTCTACACATACTTTAAACTATAAAATTGATTAAATGCCAAATAAAAGGAGAAAAAAAATCATATATTGAAGAACTGTCAGTTGAGGAAAGCATCTATTTATTTTGTGTAATTTACTCTGCATTGCACACATCATCTCACCTGGCTTGGAATGAGTGGCTTATAACTCTACTATTGAAATTCCCCTCTTCTTCTATGACCCAGTTCAAGTGCAACTTTTTTTTTCTAGGACATCATCCCTGACCCACTTCTCTGAAGCATTTTTTTCAGATGGAGAACTCAGATCTCTCAGATGACTTTGACTTTACTTTATCATGCTCTATTATTATTGCAATATATTTTAAATAGATTGTATATTCCCAAAAGATTGCAAGTGGCTTTATTTTCCATCTTTTATCTCCTAGCAAAATTCCTTCAACATAATACTCCCTTAATCCGTTTGTTGAATTGAATTGACTCTATGAATAAGGAATAGAAGTCAATGATTCAATTAAAGAAAATTGCTGAATGAAGTGGGATATTAGACTTGACCTTGAAAGCCTCTTCCAATTTGAAAATTCTATAAGGCAGTTAAAGGTTTTGAAATCCCCAAATCTCCTTTCCTTTTGTAATTTGGACCATCCCTAAACATGCACAGGATGCTTTTTAAGTGACTTCAAGTGCATGGCAATACCAAGGAGACTTGATACTTAGAGATGATAAAGCATTCACCTTATTGGTTACTGAGTGGAAAGAGGTGATGACTTAGTGCATGCTTAAAGGTAATGACCTCACTCTCAGTTGCCTTTTCCCTTCCAGCTGCAGAGTGTGTCAAGACTATGTTGAAACACTTCACGTAAGGGGCTGAGCAGGGTCAACAAGCTTTATCCCTCTCTCCAGTTGCCATGCTGTCATATGGCAGATGAAACAAATGTCCTGTCAAGGCAAACCTAAGTCTAGTCTTTGGGGTTCCTCTTTTGTGTTTTATTTGTTCCTAATCTTAGATTAATAAGTCTTGTGGTAGACATGTACAACCTGGAGGTAACTTTATGGTATGAGAAATGTGAAGGTCCTGGTTCCTTTTAGACACACCTGAGTAGCAGCAATGGGAGGAATCAATCACCTAGTTTTTATGTTGAAGATGACCATCAATGAAAGGATGAATTCAAGTCTGACTCATTTATTGCCAGAAGACTTGATTTGGAAGATTTTTAAGTCAGAAGAATTAAAGTAAAAAAATTTTCTTGATGCCCCAGAAGCTGCTTTGTGTTCTAATCAGGTTTAAGTATTAGATTCCTGACTAGTTATAAGAGTAATTATAAATGGTTACTGAATCCTATTTTAATTCATCCTGTCAATGTAAACTGTGAGTGTTTTATATCTTTTAGCATTTCTTTCATGTATGAGAAATAAATACCTTCTTCATAACTGATTAATATTGTACATCAAGTACTTTTTTTTTTATTATCCCCTTTGGTGAGGTCCTAGCCCCAAGTCACAACCTAAGCTTTAAATAATCTGTCCCAAGAGATTAGTTGTCAAGAAAGGTAGTAGAAGATTTAATGAATAAGTTCCCCAAGGACTAAACTAAAGTAGGAAGAATAATTTTGAGCATGCTCAGAGAGTGTCTTAGTTATATTTTCTTGACAGTTACTAAAACAGCATGTTAGGAGACTCACATGGACTAGATATTACTGACGTGGAAATAGCAATCTCTAGTACATGTGAGTCCAAAATTTTAGAGGACCTTGGTACATAGGTATAATCTTGGTCACTGGTATGATAAGTGTCTGTCAACCAGTTATCTTAGTGGCAACCCCAATCATTGGCAATCAGTGAAAATGCAAATCTGACAAAATTTGGTACAATAGGCTAGAGGACAAGTCAGAAAAATAGGGTTTGGATAATAATATAGCCAGGTGGATTCATAAATTGGCAGAATGAGCAGACTGATGTCAACCTGAATAGAGCTTTCTAGTAGAGTACCCAATTCATCTGCCCTTGACCTAATTGCAGAGAAAATTAATCCTTTCTTCATCAGTGACTTGGATGAAAGAACAGATGGCAAGCTTATCAAATTAGTGGATAACACAAATCTCAAAAGGATAGTTTATACATGGAGTGACAGAATTGAAATCAAAACTATCACAATAGAATTATGGGTCAAAATATAACATATAAAATCAATAGGGATAGATGTGAAGTCCTGAGTTTGGATTTGAGAAATTAATTGCAGAAGAATTAAGTAGGAAGGAGCATGACTAGACCTTACTTATTGTGCAAAATACAAAGGGGTCTTAGTAGACAAAAAGTTCAATAGAAATCTACAATATGTACAGCAGTCAAAAAAAGCTAATGTGATATATGTGTATATACCTGCATACATATATGTATATACACATACATGTATGTGTTTATACAAACATAGTATTAACATTGTATTTTAATGAATATCTAATGGATCTATAATATCACTAATTTGAATATTGCCGCCAACAGGGCAGATCATAGCCCAGTCATGTCTTTTCATTGTCCAAGTGCAAGAGAGAGTAAGAAAACACTTAGCTGCCCTTTATGATTTCAAGTCATGAGGACCAGATGAAATTCTTCCCAGGATAGTAAGAAAAACTAGGAAATATGGCAACCAAGACACTGCCAATGATTTACAAAAGATCACAGGGAATGGAAGAGGTCCCACAGAAGTTAAAAAAGTCAGATGTCCTGATTTTCAAGAGAGAGAGACAGACAGACAGACACACACACACACACACACACACACACACACACACAGAGACAGAGAGAGAGAAAGAGGCAGACAGACAGACAGACAGACACACAAACACAAACACACACAAAGAAAGAGAGAAAGTAAAGTCTAAGACAGATGAGAAAGGAAAGAGAGAATAGAGGAATTTTTCCACTCAATTTTATCAACAAATCTTCCTCCTTATATGTATGAATATGCCTATTGGCATATTATTAAGAGGACAGACAACTCCTATTTAGTTTCCAGTGGAGTTTTCACTGATTGCCATGATTGGAGTTGCCACCAAGATAATTGTTTAACAAGGACTTATCCCAGCAGTGACCAAGGTTATACCATCAGGTTCCCCCAAAGTTCCAGACTCACATGGAGTAGATCTGATTTTGGAGGCTGATTCAAATGGTCAGTGCTTTCTCTTGGGCTCATTGTTCTCATCCAGAGTTTACTCTAGGACAGTGGTTCTCAAAGTATGGTCTAGAGAATCCTGGGGATCTCTGAAACCTTTTTAGAAGGTCTACAAATTCAAAAATAGTTTTTATTTCCAATATGGTAAATGTCTATAAATATAATCCAGATAAACAAAATCGCTTTGGAGAGATCCTCAATAATTTTTAATAGGAGAAAGATACTGAAAACAAAAGTTTGAGAACCACTGCTCTGGGAAAATCACCAAATATGGCTTTTTAGTTGGATGTAACAACAGTCCATAAAAGGGATTTCCTATTCCTGTATAAAGATTAGAAGTAACATATGCTAAGTATGGAATAGCTTTTTTCTTCACTCTAAAGAAAAAAATAAAAAGACACAAAGAATTTACACAAGTCAATAAAGAAAAAGAGAAAATAAAAGGCACTCCAAGAAGTATCCCCTCATATAAAAATGACAATAACTGAGCTTGGGATGTCTGATGTTGAGGGGAAGGTACATTATTCAGTGCTTTCTATGTGCCAGCCACTGTACAAGATATTGGAGTCACAAAAATAATAAAACAAAATAGTTCCTACTCTCAAGGAGCTTACATGTTAATAAAGGAAGAAAAACTATAAAGGGAAGCTGTAAAGAGGAGAAATGGGAAAAGAAGCTAAAGGCAAGGTTGTTGGTAAGGAATGGAGTAGATCAGAGAGTGAGTTGAACTGGAAGAGAATTCCCTGTCATCCAAATAATCAATTAATCAATAAACACATATTAAATGCCTACTATATAGCAGTCACCACACTAAGTATTAGAGATACATAATGAGACAAAAGATAGTTTGTGCCCTCAAGAAGTTTACAATTTAATGATAATAAGAAGCTCACAATCCCAAATAGTCCTACACAATCCCTTCCAAGTTGCTTGGATTCAACCTGAAAAATAATCACACTTTAGAGATATAAAACAGGTATCTCTTTTCTAGACCTGCACTAGTTAAGTAATCCACTGTAATAGTGAGGGTTGACAAGCTTTCAGTCTCTTTCCTGCTATCTCCTCCCTACCATGCTGATCCCTACTCATGTTAAATCCCCAACTACTTCTCTAAGTGCAAGAGTCACTTTCTTCAAGTCCCTTGGAGTCCTTATTCTTACCAAAAGGCTAGACTCTACCATTATGATGTTTAAGCAACTGAAAATTGTTCTCTATTTCACAGGGGATTTTTTCAAGAATATTGTCCATGAACTCCATTCTTATGTCACATAGACAAATGTAACTCTGTTTTTGCCACATATCTTGGTAGGAACTCAATCAATGTACAGAATGTTTCTTTTGGGCTAGGAAAATATACTCTAAGAGATGCAACTTCAACCTGTGCTTGGAAAGTTGTGTGGAAGTGTATGTGACTCCCATTTATTTCTAGCAGCCTCTCTGGTTCCTGTGAAAGGATATTGTACAAATGCACAGGTTTCTCCACTCCTTCTCTAAACATAAGGGGGAGAGAAGGAAAGCAGTCTATCATTCTGTTTAATATATCATCATAGAGGGGCATTTCCTTGATAAGAATTCATCTTCTTCCCCTGCCCCCCATTCTTGTTCCAGACAATCATCTTAGGAAAAACTCTATTCCCTCGAAACCACTCAGGAATTATCTTTGTCCTCTTAACAAAATGTCAATAGGCAAGCTCATATTCTATAGGGAATGATATATATTCATCAAATTTACCATCAGACAACTTTTATGTTGACATAAAATCATTAGTTACTACTCTTTTGGAACAACTATTCAACCAGTTACAAAATCAATTAATTATATTAGTCTTTCGCTTCTCTTCATCTTTTCTTCATAAGTACATAAAACACCTAATCAAATGTTTGCAAAAAATCTAGGTAAACAATTCCTACAGCATTCTGTCAATCTTCCAATTTCATAACCCTTTCAAAAAGGAAATAAGGTTAGTCTGCCCTGACCAGTTCTTGATGAAATCATGTGGGCTGTTTATGATTAACACTTCATTTTCTAGGTATTCATTAATCATCTCTTTGATGATATCTGTTAGAATTTTGCCAAGAATCAAAGCAAATTTCATTAGATTAAAGATTACATCCATCTCTGTGTGTGTGTGTATGTGTGTGTGTGTGTGTCTCTTTCTCTGTATCTCTCTGCTTCTCTCTCTCTCTCTTTTTCTCATAAGACCTTTACCTTGTTCCAGTCCTGCTATACTTCTCCCATTCTCCCCAATATTTGTAATATCATCAATAATGACTCAACCACTACCTCCACCAGTTCTAGATAACTTGAACTCATCAGTGGCATCTACCTATTCTTATAGTTTTTTTTATTTATGCTTGATCTTAGCTCAGATAAGTCATTTTTGTTCCATTCTTTCTAATACAAATCATCTTCAATAAGTATGTATTAAGCATGTGCCAGGTACCATGCCAAATGCTGCTAATACAAGGAAAAGTAAAATATATACTTGCTATTGTTGTCATTTAAGATTCTTCTTGATCCCATTTGGGTTTTCTTGGCAAAGATTCTGGAGTAGTTTGCAATTTCCTTCTATAGCTCATTTGACAGATGAGGAAACTGAGGCAAACAGGGTTAAGTGACTTGTTCAGGGTCACATAGCTTGTGTCTGAGGCTAGATTTAAACAAAGTTGCATCTTCCAGATGCAAATTCAGACCCAGCACTTTATCTACTTCATCAGTTAGCTGCCCTAAAAATAAATCAAATGACATATATTAAGGGAAGATGCAGTACATAATCGTATACATATGAGATATATACAATGTACTTAAAAGGTAATCTTGGAGAAAAGACAGCAATGAGGGGAAGGGAAGGGATTGAAAGGGAGAGACTTAAAAAAAGGTTATTGTAGAAGGCAGATTCTTCTAGTTGAATTCTAAAAGAAATCAGGGAAACCAGGAGTTATTCCTGAGAAAAAAAGAGCATTCTAATCATGGAAGACATCCAAAGAAAAGTGCCAGAAAGAAGAGATGGAGTTATTTCAAGAAAGCCAATGTTGTGGTTTATAAGTTATATGGAAAAGAGTAAATTATGAGAAAATAGAAAGGTAAGAAGAGACAAAATTGAGAAGGGCTTTACAAGCAAGTGGAGCATTTTGTATTTGATCTTGGGAAGTTTACTGAAGTTCAATAAGAAAGAGAGTGACAGGCCATGTACTTAAGGAAAATCACTCTGGCAGCTGAGTAAAGGATGCAGTGGGGAGATACTAGAAGCATGAAGACAAACCAAAAGATTATTGAAATAGTCCAGGTATGAGGTAATGAGGATCTGCACTAGGGGACTGTCTATGTACATAGATTTATATGAAAATTTTACATTTCCATCACTATAACTCTAGTTCAGGCTTTGATCATTTTCTGACTTTTGACTATTGTAATGGTCTAATTGTTCTCTTCAAGTTTCTTCTCTCTCCAGTCCATCACATACATAATTACCCAAGTGATTTTCCTAAAATAAAGATCTGACTATGTTACTCTCAATAATTCTGAGAGTACTCTATTGCCTTTAGGATCAAATATAAACTTGAATTTAAAGCCTTGTACAATATTTCCCCAATCTACCTTTATATATTAGTACCCTTCTGAAACTTTATGGTCCAGTCAAACTGGTTTTCCTGCTGTTCTTTATACATAATCTTCAATCTCCCATTTCCATATTTTTTCATTGCTTAACCCCCATGCTTGAAATATATTCTCCTCTCATTCCACTTTGAAAAGTCCTTTGATTCCTTCAAAATTCTGTTCAAGTGCCATCTTCCACATGAAACTCAATCATACCAGCTGCAATATTATCCCACCCCAAAACTTGTTTGTTTATGTTTGTCACAATCTTATTTTTTTTTTTTTTTTTTTTTTTTTTTTTTATTTAATAGCCTTTAATTTACAGGATATATACATGGGTAACTTTACAGCATTAACAATTGCCAAACCTCTTGTTCCAATTTTTCACCTCTTACCCCCCCCCCCCCTCCCCTAAATGGCAGGATGACCAGTAGATGTTAAATATATTAAAATATAACTTAGATACACAATAAGTATACATGACCAAAACATTATTTTGCTGTACAAAAAGAATCAGACTCTGAATTATTGTACAATTAGCTTGTGAAGGAAATCAAAGATGCAGGTGTGCATAAATATAGGGACTGGGAATTCAATGTAATGGTTTTAGTCATCTCCCAGAGTTCTTTTCTGGGTATAGTAGTTCAGTTCATTACTGCTCCATTAGAAATGATTTGGTTGATCTCGTTGCTGAGGATGGCCTGATCCATCAGGACTGGTCATCATCTAGTATTGTTGTTGAGTATATAATGATCTCCTGGTCCTGCTCATTTCCTTAGCATCAGTTCGTAGTAAGTCTCTCAGGCCTTTCTGAAATCATCCTGTTGGTCATTTCTTACAGAACAGTAATATTCCATAATTTTCATATACCACAATTTATTCAGCCATTCTCCAACTGATGGACATCCATTCAGTTTCAGTTTCTAGCCACTACAAAAGGGCTGCACAAACATTCGTGCACATACAGGTCCCTTTCCCATCTTTATAATCTCTTTGGATATAATCCCAGTAGTAACACTGCTGGATCAAAGGGTATGCACAGTTTGATAACTTTTTGAGCATAGTTCCAAACTACTCTCAAAATGGTTGGATTGTTCACAACTCCACCAACAATGAATCAATGTCCCAGTTTTCCACATCCTCAACAATCAACATTATTTTTTCCTGTCATCTAGCCAATCTGACAGGTGTGTAGTAGTATCTTAGAGTTGTCTTAATTTGCATTTCTCTGATTAATAATGACTTGGAGCATCTTTTCATATGACTAGAAATAGTTTCAATTTCTTCATCTGAGAATTGTCTGTTCATATCCTTTGACCATTTTTCAATTGGAGAATGGCTTGACTTTTATAAATTAGAGTTAATTCTCTATATATTTTGGAAATGAGGCCTTTATCAGAACCTTTGACTGTAAAATATTTTCCCAGTTTATTGCTTCCTTCTAATCTTGTCTGCATTAGTTTTGTTTGTACAAAACTTTTCAGTTTAGTATAATGAAATTTTCTATTTTGTGATCAGTAATGATCTCTAGTTCTGCTTTAGGTCATAAAGACCTTCCCCTTCCACAGGTCTGAGGTAAACTATCCTATGTTCCTCTAATTTATTAATAATTTCATTCTTTATGCCTAGGTCACTTGAACCCATTTGACCTTATCTTGGTGTCAGTGCGTTAAGTATGGATCAATGCCTAGTTTCTGCCATATTAGTTTCCAATTTTCCCAGCAATTTTTATCAAACAGTAGTTCTTATCCCAAAGCTGGGATCTTTGGGTTTATCAAAGACTAGGTTGCTATATTTGTTGACTGTTTATCCTTGAACTAATCTATTCCACTGATCAACTAATCTATTCCTTAGCCAATACAAATAGTTTTGGTAACTGCTGCTCTATAGTATAGTTTTAGATCTGGTACAGCTAAGCCACCATCATTTGATTTTTTTTATTAATTCCCTTGAAATTCTTGACCTTTTGTTTTTCCATATGAACTTTGTTGTTATTTTCTAGGTCATTAAAATAGTTTTTGGGAGTCTGATTGGTATAGCGCTAAATAAATAGATTAGTTTAGGTAATATTGTCATCTTTATTATATTTGCTCGCCCTATCCAAGAGCATTTAATATTTTCAATTGGTTAGATCAGACTTAATTTGTGTGAAAAGTGGTCTGTAATTTTGCTCATAAAGTTTTGATTTTCCCTTGGCAGATAGATTCCTAAATATTTTATATTATCAGTAGTTACTTTAAATGGAATTTCTCTTTGAACTCTGACTGTTGGATTTTGTTATGATATATAAGAATGCTGATGACTTATGTGGGTTTATTTTATAACCAGCACTTTGCTAAAGTTGTGGATTATTTCTAATAACTTTTAGCAGAATCTGGGGTTCTCTAAGTATACCATCATGTCATCGCAAGAGTGATAATTTGGCTTCCTCATTTGCCTATTCTTATTCCTTTAATCTCTTTCTCAGCTCTTATTGCTATAGCTAGCGTTTCTAATACAATATTAAATAGTACGGTGATAGTGGGTAACCTTGTTTCCTCCAGATCTTATTGGGAATGGTTGCAGTTTGTCTCCATTACATATGATGCTTACTGATGGTTTTAATAGATGCTGCTGATTATTTTAAGGAAAAGTCCATTTATTCCTATACTCTCAAGTGTTTTTAATAGGAATGGATGTTGGATTTTATCAAATGCTTTTCTGCATCTATTGAGATGATCATATGGTTTTTGTTAATTTGGTTATTGACATGGCAATTATATTGATGTTTTCTAATATGAACCAGCCCTGCATTCTGGTATAAATCCTACTTGATCATAGTGTATTATCTTGGAGATGATTTTCTGTAGTCTTTTGTAGTATCTTATTTAAGATTTTAGCATCAATATTCATAGGAGATTGGTCTATAATTTTCTTTCTCTGTTTTCAGCCTACCTGGTTTAGGTATCATTACCATGTCTGTGTCATAGAAGAATTTGGTAGGACTCCTTCATTCCCTATTTTATCAAATAATTTATATAGCATTGGGGCCAATTGTTCTTTAAATGTTTGGTAAAATTCACATGTAAATCCATCTGGTCCTGGGGATTTTTCTTAGGGAGTTGTTTAATTGCCTGTTCTATTTCTTTTCTGAAATGGGACTATTCAAACAATTTACTTCTTCCTCTGTTAGTCTGGGAAGTCTGTATTTTTGAGTAGTCATCCATTTCACTTAGGTTATCAAATTTATTGGCATAAAGTTGAGCAAAATAACTCCTTATTATTTCTAATTTCCTCTTCATTGGTGGAAAGTTCTCCCTTTTCATTTTAAGACTACTAATTTCATTTTCCTCCCTCCTTTTTCTAATCAGATTTACTAAGGCTTATCTATTTTATTGGCTTTTTCATAGAACCAACTCTTAGTTTTATTAATTAGTTCAATAGTTTTTACTTTCAATATTTTAATTTCTCCTTTTTAATTTTAAATTTCCAATTTAGTATTTGATTGGGGTTTTTAATTTGGTCTTTTTAGTTTTTTAGTTGCAAGCCCAATTCATTAATCTTTTCTTTCTCTGTTTTATTCAAGTAAGCCTCTAAGGATATAAAATTCCCTCTTATTACCGCTTTGGCTGCATCCCACAAATTTTGGTATGATGTCTCATCATTGTCATTATCTTGAGTGAAATTATTAATTGTATCTATAATTTGTGCTTCTACAATCATTCTTTAAGATGAGATTGTTTAGTTTCAATTACTTTTTGGTCTATTTCCCTAACTTTTTGTTGAATGTAGTTTTATTGCATCATGATCTGAAAAGAAAGCATTTACTATTTCTGCTTTCTTGCATTTTAATTCTAGTCTTTATGTCCTAATATATGGTCAATTTTGAATAGGTTCATGAACTGCTGAGAAGAAAGTATATTCTTCTATCTCCATTCAATTTTCTCCAAAGATCCAACATACCTAATTTTTCTAATATTCTATTTACTTCTTTAATTTCTTTCTTATTTGTTTTGTGGTTTGGATTTGTCTAATTCTAGAGTGCAAGGTTGAGATCTCCTACTATTACAGTTTGTTGTCTATTTCTTCTTGCAATCTCTCTTCTCCTTTAGGAAGCTGGTGCCATACCACTTGGTGCATATATGTTTAATATTGATATTGCTTCGTTGTTTATGCTGCCCTTAGCAGGATGTAGTTTCCTTCCTTATCTCTTTTAATTAGATCAATTTTACTTTGTGATCTGAGATAGGATGGCTACCCTCTTTTTGACTTCACCTGAAGCATAATAGATTTTCTCCACCTTTTACCTTTACTCTATGTTCCCTCTTTAAATGTGTTTCTTGTAAAATAATTGTAGTTCTGACTTTGATCCAGTCTGCTATCTGCCTCCTCTTTATGGAGTTCATCCCATTCACATTTCAGTTAGATTACTAAATCTGTATTTCCTGCCATCCTAATAACCCCAGATTGTGCTTTACTTATTCTTGCCTCCCCCAACCCTCTTTCCCCTTTTAAACTTATGTACCCCTCTTGTATCACGATACTTATCCTCTTTATAATCCCTCCCTCCCCTTTAGGTCTTTCCCCTTCCTTCCTTATTACTCTTTTCTTTTCCCTTTTCCTCTCCCCAGTTTTTAATGAGTGAGAGAGAATTTTCTCTAAAACAAATGTCAATTATTTTTCCTTTGAGCCAACTCTGATGAGGTAAGATTCACACAATGTTCCTCCCCTCTCTAAATTCCCTCAGATATGATAAGTTTCCTTAGCCTCTTTGTGGGATGTGGTTTCCCTCTTTTTATCCCTCCTTCCCACCTTATTCTGCCATCATCCCTTTTCCATATCTACTTCCCTTTTTATGTTATATCAGTACTATCAAATTTTACATGTATTTTTTTGTATCCACAACGAAATACAATTCTCAAAGTTATTTTACCTTTTTCTGCATCTCTTGGGTTCTATTCTTGGAGATCAAATTTTTTGTTTAGTTCTGGTTTTTCTTCAGAAACAAATGGAATTCATTTGTTTTCATTAGCGTCCATCTTCTTCCTGGAAGAAAATGCTCACTTAGCTGGGTAGTTTATTCTTGGCTGCATCCAAGTTCTTGTGCCTTGAATATCATATTCCAGGCCTTCTTTCCTTTAATGTAGGCAGCCAGATCTTGGGTGATCCTTATTGTGGCACCTCAGTATTTAAATGGTTTTTTGGCTGCTTGTAAAATTTTTCCTTAATCTGATAATTCTGAAATTTTGCCACAATATTCCTTGGGGTTTTATTTTGGGTTTCTTTCAGAAGGTGTTCGATGAATTCTTTCAATGCCTATTTTACCTTCTGATTCTATTACATCTGGGCAGTTCTCTTTGATGATTTCTTGTAAAATAGTATCTAGGCTCTTTTTCATCATAGTTTTGGAAGTCCAATAATCCTCAGATTATCTCTCCTAGATCTATTTTTCCAAGTCTGTCATTTTAGCAAGTAGATAATTCATGGTTTTCAGTTTGTCATTTTTGGTTTTGCTTGACTGATTCTTGCTGTCTCAATGCATCATTAGTTTCAATTTGTTTCAGTTCTAATTTTTAAAGAATTATTTTCTTCATTAGCTTTTTACTTCTTTCTGTATATGTCCAATTGAGGTTTTGAATGTATTGTTTGGTCTGTGGAATTTTTTCCATTTCACTAATTTTTTTTTAGTGATTATTTTCTTTTCAATTCACAGATCCTACTTTCTAGTGAATTCTTTTTTTTCAATTCACGATTCTTACTTTCCTGTGTTTTTATTTTCCAATTCACTAATTTGCACTTCCTGGGAATTTTTAGCTTTTCAATTCGCATTTCAGGAGTTGTTGCTCTCTTATAAGCTTCTCTTTCTTTCCCCATTTATCTTCTAACTCTCTTTTGAGACTTTTAATGGTCTCTTCTATGAGAGCATTATGTAGAGGACAGTCTGATGCATTTTGCTGTTTGAGGTCTCTTCAGGTTTGCTGACCTGCTCTTTTTCTGCATAGAAGCTGTCGATTGTTCTTTTCATCTTTTATTCATGTTTTAAAGCCTTTAGGGTAGGTCTCTCTAGGCAAGGGGTTACCAGCTTCTCTGCAGAGCAGGGAAAGATGTAAACCGATTTCGCTCGGGTATGGAGTGCTCTGGGTGAGAGTTTTCCCTTCCCCAACAGGAAGTGGATTCAGCACTGGCGAGCTATCAAACTGCTTAGTAGGGCTGAGTGGATTATCGATTGCCCTCGGCTAGAGACTAAGTGGTGAAGTGTCACGCCGGCGGAGCCTCTTGTGGGACTGTGTGTATAGCAGCTGAGCGCAGACCGCAGAGCATGACAGCCACAAACTCTGCCCAGTGTCTCTGCCTGATGCAAATCGCCCTGGAAAGCTCTATGGCCCCAAGCCGAGCTCCCCTGCCAGATTGGAGGCTAACCGGGATGAGTCCTCCTGCGTGCAGGATCACAACTACCCCAAGGAAAAGCCCCTTACTGCGGGTTGGGGCTGCGCTTGTGCTGAGATCTGTGCCTTCACCCTGGGTTTGAGACTCTCCTCGGAACCTAATTTCTCTCCCAGTCTCGCCGATCTCCCCCTGGCCCCGGAACCAACCTTTTTGGCGAGACTGCAGATTTTCTTGCGGTGGGTTGTTCTACTTCTTATCTTTCCGAAGTGTAGCAGTCAAGACTATTTTTGAGGCTCGATATAATATTGATAAAGAGGGTAAGAGAAGAGCTTAGAAAGACGCGTGTGTCTTCTCCGCCATCTTGGCTCCGCCCCCCACAATCTTATTGATATACATGCTAAGTCTTTTCATCAAATGCAAACTTTTTTTTTCCTAAGGCAATTGGGGTTGTGACTTGCCCAAGGTCACACAGCTAGGAAGTATTAAGTATTTGAGGCCAGATTTAAAATCAGGTCCTCCTGATTTCAGGGCTGGTACTCTATCCATTGTGCCACCTAGCTGCCTCAAATGCAAACTTTTTGAAATATGGATTGTTTCTTTTTTTGGTTTCAGATCCCAGGACTTAGTCAAGGATCTGACATTCTTAAAACACTTGATTAATTTAACAGCCAACACTGGATACACTTTTTCATGTAATTCACAATTCACTAGTCATCATGGGGGAGATGGAATACATCTTATTCCCCATTTTCATTTCCAGGCTTTCCCTTTACCAAATCCAAGCTTCCTTGATCACTTAAATATTCTTAGCCCAAGCCTTAGAACTATATAATCAATCAATACTTTTATCACTAGTGAAAAATGAGAATCATTTTCTTTCCCTATAACTCAATTTACCAGCCCTAAAACTTTTCCATAGCAAAATGACCCTCTGTAGTCACAACTTTCCTATATATGCTGTCTCCTCTATTAGAATATTTTGGTATTCTCGGTGCCCAGAACAACTCTGGCACATACTAAATGATTAATAAGTGTTTTTTTCTTCATTTGTTCAGTTTTCAATACCTTCAGAACTAAGCTACTTCCACCACAAGATTTTACTATATATACTTGCTTTGCTCTTTCCATCTTTATTCTATTGGCACAATTTCTAATTCTTTGTAGAGTCCAACTATGATAGCTCCACTATCATTGACACAAAAAATAACTGACTTTAGAGACATTAATAGGGTTTGGTTTTTTTTCATTTTTCATCTGATTATCTTACATCTTCCAGTTTCATTCCTAAAAGGTCCTGGAATACCAAGTTGACATGCATTTATTACACATATACTCTGTGCTCTAATTTATTGTGTTATACAAAACATTCTATTAATTTATTTTCCCTTTCACTGATTTTTCATTTTATAAGACAATATTACTTATTACCCTCATCAATCTTCTTTCATATAGTTCCCAGAATTAATGTATATTTTAAATTTAAGTTTGCCCTTGACTACCACATCTTTTCACCTGGACAAAAAATCAAGTGTTTGCTTGTTCAGGCAATTTGCTAGTTCTTTTTTTCTTTTTCATTGCTGTAATGGTTTTCTATTAGTTTAATTTCCATAGGAAACAGCAATGATCACTGTCCCTATCTGTTCTTTTATCCAATTTACATTTTTCAGCATCAAGGCCTTTGAAAAATAGAGGTTGAGAGTCCTATTCTGTCCTGTTTAGACTAATAATCATTTAATGTAAAAATGGTTTGCAGTTACAGAATCATAGAAGCTCAAAATTTCAGATTTGAAAGGAACCCTAGAGATCATTTACACAGTTGAAATTTATGAAAAAGAATTCTCCCTGTGATAAATTAAACAAGTGGTCATCTAGCCTTTGACTGAAGAAGACTTCTGATGAGGATTACCTTCTATTACATAAGTTTTACAGGTAAGATATGCATACACGTATACATAAATTAAAATAATAATTTTTAAAATTAACTAATATTCTTGTGTCATCCATCAATAAAGGGGAAGAGCAAGAAGAAAACCTTCAAAATACATTTTGAAATATTTTTAAAGTTAGGAAAAACAAATTATTATCATATCATACAATGCAACTTATTTCCTATCTAAACTTCCTAAGAATTAGAGCTGTCAAAAAATGGCATGGATGACTCTGATAAACAGTAAGTTCCCCATGACTAGATGATTCCTTCTCAAATGTATTTTTCTAAGGTTCTTTCAAAATCTCTAAATATGGTACCATTTCAGGAAAATTAAATATTATCTTCTGTATCAAGTATGTTTCTTTCAGAAAATAGTGTTTTTAGTGACTCTAGGCTTCTTCCTGAAACAAAGGCCCATATCTTTTTCATTAATGATCCTCATGATTCTGAATCAAAGAACACTATTCTCTCTGAACAAAGTTGTGAGATATCTAAAAGACAAATAAAGAGATATATGGTGGATATGAAATTACTAACAAAATAGCATTGGAGTAGCATGAGGGATGTTATGAGAAAGATGTATGACTAGAAAAGGATGTGGGATGGCCATGCAGTGAAAGTGAGGAATGGTAATAAAGAGCAATGTGTTCAATTCATGTAATATGGAAAGTTCTTGAGGAATGTTCCTACTATATTGGAGTAGGTTCTTATGGAAGATTTGTAGAAGGATGTGAACATGAATTACACAAGATAAGAAGTCATGGATAGGACACCATTAGAGGAAGTGCCTGTATTGATAGAAGCCTTAGGATTCTTCCCCACATTATTTGAAAGGGATAAGGCTGCATTAAAGTTGAATCAAAGAACCATACTAAACCAAGAAGAGCTGTCCATTCAGTCCTTGAAAGGAATAATTCTCTCCTTTGGCTTTCTCTATTTTTCTCTCTGAAATATATGGCATCAAGTAACCTTGGGACAGGGCAGAAATACTTGGGAGGGAGTGGTTGCTTTTCCCAAACTTCAAAGTAAAGTGACTGCAAAAACTTGCTAGCAGGCAAGTGTCCTGCCTAGGTGAGCTTGAGCCTACTTCATTCTTTATCTTTCTTGCTTTGTATTTGATTTGTCCGAGCATAAGTGAAAAAACAGCAATCCTAAAACAATTCATGAAGCTCTTAATCTTAAAAAAATGAAAGGCAAAATAAAACAAACTCTCAAGAAATGGGTTTGGAGATCAGTCAAAATGCTAAACACTACAATCCAGCTTCCTCCCTTTCCTCTCACCCTGCCACCAAACATATGACTAATACAACAAAGACCCAGAAGACACACCACAAAAGTTTTAACTGGAAAATCCAAGTAAAAAACATCATAGTGAATCATTTTTTCTAGCTGAAGTCTATGTAAGAAGACAGATAAATGTCTTTAGCCCCTATCTGAGGACAAGGTCTAACTGAGGAGACACCACACAAAGCTTTCCAGAATGGGGAATGAATTGGACTAGGGCTGTGCTTTAGGGTAAAAACATATCCTAGATCCAAAATGGAGGAGATTTAGATTGTGCAAGAAGTAGAAATAGCTGCAAATTGACAGCTTTATTGTTCACATCATAAAGCTAGTTTGCAGATCTGGTACAGAATAAAAAGGAGTTCTATATCTGGGATGGGAATCCAGAATAAGGAGTGATCACTAATCTGAAGTTGTGAACTCATCAAGGAGCAGGAACAGAACTGAGCAGTTGTTGTGTGGCTATGACTATGAAATGAGGTCTTGAATCTAGCCTTTAGCCCAGGCTAAAGCCTATAGTGGAATAACAGGAACAGAGAGCTCAGAACAAGAAGGAACTTAACAGTTCTGACATTGAATCAATAAAGCCTTTTAGTTAATTGATGGTGGCCAGAGCCAGCAGCAATCTAGTAAATTTGCTGCCCAGTTGCAATTCCAGATCAGGAACTTGCAAATCTCAAACCAAGAAAACAGCAGTCAGAGTGTTTTCCTGGATACTTTGGGGCCAACTAAAAGCTTGCAGGTCCCTATCCTGAACGTGTCCTGAGATTCCTGCAAGAACACGGTACTCAAAGAAAGCAGCAATAAAACCCAAGAGAATAAAAAAAAAAGGTACAAGCAAAAGTTAGACATTTTCCAGTAATTCCCAAAGCCTGTCTCTAACACAAAGTCCAAATTTAGGAATTAAAGCTAGAAGAATGCATAAACAAACATACAAAAAACATTAAAAGTATTGTAGTGATAGGGACACCCAACATACAAAATGAGAATGACTTCAAAACATCTACAAAGATTCTGAGAAAAACAGAGAATGGAAACAAGTTCAACTTGAATTCCTGTAATAAATAAAGTAGGATGTTTGTTGGTTTTAAGAATTTTAAATTCATTTTACAATGAAATGAGAGTTCTAGGTGAAAGGAGTGGAAACAAGAATTGGAATGAGCTGACAATCCTTTCATCTCCCCTTCTTCTGAACTGGTCAAAAGTGAACAGAACAACAAACACAGTAAAGTTCACAGATACATTTCACCCAACTGAGAAATAGGAAGAAAAGAAGATATAGAAAAGAAGGAGAGAAAAGTGAAAGAGTTTCCTTTTAGAAATTAGTCATAATCAAAATAAATTTTAAAAAAATCTAATTTCCAATAGAAATTAGTCATAATCAAAATAAATGCTAAGAATAAAATATAGATCACAAGAAAAGTTTAAAAGGTATGAAAGAAGGGACAAGATCTTTGATGAGAGTCTAGTCAAAGGAAAGAAAAAAATGGATAAGTGAACTTCAGAAGTAGAGTGAGTGAAGCATCAAACACCAGTACTAAGCACACTTTCATTTATCACCCTCTTCTTTGTAGAGTGGAGGGAACAAACAAAGAGGGAAAAATATAAGGGGACAGGATGAAAGGAAATAGTATGAAATACATGACTAGATGATAATGGGATGAACTCATACATAAAAGGAAAGAGGATAAAATAATGGATTATACAGCAGAATCCAATGTTGTTTACAAGAAATACATCTGAAACATAAAGATTCACACAAAATTAAAATAAGAGGTTAGAGCAAATTTTATTACACTTTTGCTGAAGCCAAAAAGTTAAGGATAGCAATTATGATCTTAGACAAAGCAACAGTAAAAATAAGTTTGACTAAAAGGGATACATTATATTTTATTATTGTTTATATAATTACATTATACCAAAAGGTATCATAAACAATGAATTAATATCAACACCAAACATGTGAACCAAATAGCAGAGTATCTAAATACTTAAAGAAAAAGTTAGTTACAGGAAGAACTCTACAGTGAAACTAATAGTAGAAGACCTCAATGCATCCCTTTCAACCTTTGAGAAATGTAAACAAAAGTAAATAAGCAGGAAGTTAAAAGATGTGAATAGAATTTTAAAGAAGTTTAACTATGATAGATTTCTGATTAATTATTGCATGAGAATAGAAAGCAGCATATATATTGTCAGTTGCACTTGGAATCTATAAAAACTGACTTTGGGAGCACAAAAACATAACAAGCAAATTTAATAGAAAAGTATAATATTAAACAAAAATATAAATATATTTATAGATTTGTAATATATATAAATACATATTATATTTAATATTAAAAAGGGAAATTGCCAAAGCAGTCCTAAAGAGGAAAATTATATCTAAATACTTTTATCAGCAAAAGAAAGAATACATCAATGAATTTGATATGCAAATAAAGTAGATAAACTACCCAGACTTATTGAGCTAAAGATTCCATCTCTCTAGGAGTAGCTAGGTGGCACAGTGGATAGAGAATTAGCCCTGAAGTCAAGAGGACCTGAGTTCAAATATGACCTCAGACACTTAATATGTTCTAGCTGTGTGACCCTGGGCAAGTCACTTAACCCCACTTGTCTCAGGAAAAAAAAAATCACCTCTCAAAATATGCCTCAAGTAGATCATTGATTAAAATAAAGATTTATATATGTCAAAATAGTTATAGCAGCAAAGAACTGGAAATAAAGTCAATACCCATTAATTGAGAAAAGTCAAAACAAATTGTGGTACATGAACATAATGAAATATTTTTGAGCTAAAAAAATAACAGAGGTAATTATTAGAAATGAAAAAATGTGAGCTGATGCAAAATCAAGTAAGCAGAGACAATGAGATGGTAAATCCAGTTACTAAACAATATAAATGGAAAGGACAATCATAAAACAATTAAAAATTGAATAAATATCGCAAAATTACCAAAAAATGTAAAGTTTAGCCCCACAGAAGAGATATGAAAAGAGCCTTTCCCCTATTCCTTTCCAGAGGTGAGGGATCCATGAGTGTAGAAAGCTGTCAGATTTCTAAAAAAAAGTTTTGATTGAATTTAATGACTTTTTTATTTCTGGTTTTTTTTTTTTTTTAATTCTTTGCCAAAGTATGACTCTGAGAAAGGTGAGAGGAAAGATATGAAGGGTGGGGGGAATTTAGATTATATAGAAAACAAAACAATAAACAAAATTTTAGTTAAGAATGTAAAATAGCCTTATACAAATTCTAGTCCAACCACCAATCCTTTTCTAGAATTACCTCTACAAAATTCCAGCTTTTCCAGAGAGAGGTAACTCTCAGAGGAATGAACTTCAATTAAGATTTTTACAATTCTCTAAAGCATTCAGGGAATAGAGGTTAGACAAACCCAGAGGTTTTTTTAAGCTACAATGAAATAGAATTGCCAAGACAATGTTCTAACCCCTGTCCATTAGCTTTTAGACAAAAAAGTGAACATTCCAATATTAATAAAAAAGGAAACAGGGAATTTGTATTAAATCACTACTTTTGGATTAGATACTTATCTTGGCAAATCTTTCATTTTCTTAGCATGACTCCTGCCAAAGAGGAAAAACAATGCACAATGACTTTTCTTATTTCACTCTCTTTTCTAAAGGTCAAATGCATTAGCCAAATCTCCTGGAGAAACACTCTTCTTCTACTAAAAGCTTGAACAGTCATCACTGAAAATTAGGCAGGTGAATTAAAGCAGAAATACTAAAGCCAATGGGAGTCACCACCATCATCTTTTAGCTGGAAATTTTCATCCTTGATAAAGACTTTCAAAAAATATTGGCAGAAGCGGATAACTGTAATTGATATTGCATGATTTCCACTCCCCTTTGACTACATAATTGATTTTAGTCCAATAGTGAGCTTGCTTTTTTCTTTTTTTGTGGGTGGAAATGAGAGAAAACTGAAGAAAATCTTATCCCCTATGGACTAATGAACATGTAAAATTATATATATATGGCAAAGAATTTTTGTGAATGTAAAACAGAATACATAGATTTCTCTTATTTATTTTATTTATTTATTTTATCTTATTTATGGATGAAAATCAAGAAATAGTTGTCAGTTATATATAAAAATATAAATATCATTATGTTATCAATAAATATCCTATATAATAATATTAAATGTTTATTTAGTTTTTTGTTTTCTTCCCTCCCTTTCCCAATATCAAACTTTTGTGCAATTGCTCAGCAATCTGCTAGAAAATAAGAAAATGTATTGGCATAGTGGATAAAGGGCTCAATAGGAAATCTAGAATAATAATAATTATTATTATTCTAATTTACATAGCACCTTCTAGGTGCCTGGGACTTTGCTAAACACGTTATAAATGTTATCTCATCTGCTCCTCACCATAATTCTGGGAGGTAGATACAATAATCATTTGATTTGGCATCACTTCACACAAATCATTCTAGATTTCTTTGAGACTATCCCTTCATGAATATTACTGTTCTGTAAGAAATGACCAACAGGATAATTTCAGAAAGGCCTGGAGAGACTTACATGAACTGATGCTGAGTGAAATGAGCAGGACCAGGAGATCATTATATACTTCAACAACAATACTATATGATGACCAGTTCTGATGGATCAGGCCATCCTCAGCAACGAGATCAACCAAATCATTTCTAATTGAGCAGTAATGAACTGAACTAGCTATGCCCCGAAAAAGAACTCTGGGAGATGACTAAAAACCATTACATTGAATTCCCAATCCCTATATTTATGCACACCTGCATTTTTGATTTCCTTCACAAGCTAATTGTACAATATTTCAGAGTCTGATTCTTTTTCTACAGCAAAATAACGTTTTGGTCAGGTATACTTATTGTGTATCTAATTTATATTTTAATATATTTAACATCTACTGGTCATCCTGCCATCTAGGGGAGGGGGTGGGGGGGGGGAAGAGGTGAAAAATTGGAACAAGAGGTTTGGCAATTGTTAATGCTGTAAAGTTACCCATGTATATATCCTGTAAATAAAAGGCTATTAAATTAAAAAAAAAAAAAAAAGAGAGAGAGAGAGACTATCCCTTCATGTCTTACAGTACAATAGTATTCCTTTACATTCATATAAACTCATTCATATTATTATCTGCATTTCACAGTTGAAGTAATGGAGGCAGATGGAGGTTAAATGACCTACAGCTCTTCCTGTTGCCAGTATGTTATCCACCATGCCATCTAGTCACGACTAAAACAGCTGACTTCAAATCCTGCCTTTGATTCTTGCTAGCTGTAGGATCTTTGACCAGTCACAAAATCTCTCTGAGCATATTTCCTTGCCTACAAATGAAGATGATAGTTATAATATCTATATCATGGTATTGTTGTAAAGCTAAAATGCAAAATAAATTACTTTGCAAACTTTAAAATGATATGTAAATGTCAGTTAGCATTATTATTACTGGGACTCAGAAACTAATGGCCTATGTTTTAGTTCTTTACTATTCACCTGCTTTGTGAAAATTAGGCAGGTTATTTGAATTCTTTGAACCACTATCTCTACAAAAGAGATATTTGATTAATCAATGAATTAGTTTTTTAAAAAAAAAAAAAAGAAAGAAAGAAAAGAAAAAGAAAGGAAAGAAAAGAAAGTAAACTGCATATAAATTATAGAATATAAAATATATGGTTTAATAAAAAGCGACATTTACTGTGTCTCCATTGATGATGAATATGGCTTTAGGAAGCCTCTAGCCCTCAATTTGTAATCCAGGTGACAAAGTTACATTAGTCCTGGAGGGGATTATGGGGGGTTTCCCCATTATTCAGTTTAGCTGACTTCAGTACATCAAGTGTCCATGATTTCACTGGATGCAGGAACCCATGTAAGAGATACAACTTTCCATGGCTTAGTAGGCAGCCTTTGAGAGCTCTATGACCAACAGCAATCATCAGTTAGTGTCCAGTCCTCTTGTGGTGAGTTTGTCCAAACTAAACCAACTTAGTTCTTGGACAAGATGTACAATCTCTTTCTAGACCTGTACTCAAAACCTTTTTTTAGCTTAAAAGAACTGCCAAAGCTTAGGTTCTACTAACATAGTCTATGAAAATGATAATTGCTCATATTTATGTACATTAGCTCATTCTATCTGCACAACAGCTCTTTAATGTAGACGCTATTATCCCCATTACAGAAATGAGGAAAAATAGGCTAAGAGGGGTTAAGTGATTTGCCTATGACTTCTCAGGTAGTAAGGGTCTCTGATGGGATTCAAACACAGTCCTATCTATTATCTCACATTGCCTCCAAAACATAAGGTTACCTCCATGTCACTATAAAGTGCCTGAATAGGATTCTGATAAAAGTTGAATTCCTCAACCCTCTTAATTTAAAATCCAAAGGGCATGTCAAGCTCTTCACAATCACAACCTATAGTTTCATGTTCAATCCTATTTTTCTGCTCTACTATGTATACATGACAATTTTAATGAGTGTTCATTAAAGTTTGGAAGAAAACTAAAGATGCAATTTTCAATTGGCATTAAAAATTAAGACCAATAAGGAAAAATGTTGCTTTTAGGTTTAAAAGCTAAGGTTCCAATGACATGGAATTTATAACTATAAGGAACTCCTGTTTAATATAAATACTATATATTTATATATACATATATATATAGGCTGAGGCAATCGGGGTTAAGTGACTTGCCCAGGGTCACACAGCTAAGAAGTATTAAGTGTCTGAGACCAGATTCGAACTCAGGTCTTCCTGACTTCAGAGCTGCTACTCTCTTCATTGTGCCACCTAGCTGCCCCAAATTCTGTATTTTAAAAGAAGGTGCATTCTTCTGTATCCAAGACAGGAATTTGGTTTGGGATTTTGGTGAATGATCACCTGTGTCAACTGATTGTTCGACTGATATTAAAAAATTATATTTTGACACAATAAAACAAAATGAATAGTAATATAAGAAAGAAAGTACTACAATACCATAAATCATTGTTAGCACTCTAATTCCTCATGTAAGAGGCTAAGGCTTTTGATGGCAAACAACAACGACAAAAGATACTGGTGCTGGTGACCAACAAAATAAGCAAGTACTGACAGTAAAGAATAAGAATTTAATAAATTTTTAATCTGTGGTAAGTATTGAAGTAAGCTCTGGGGAGGCTTCCTTGTGAAAAAGAACTTTCAAAATCCTTCCTATAGAATAGCACTATTTTCTCAACTTTGTTCACATGGCCTAATATCTTTCCATTAGAATATGTAGCTTTCTACAAAACTTATCCCAAGCACCATCTCCTACATGAGATTTTGACTAATTTCCCTCATCCAATTGCGAGAGAATCCTTTCCCAAATTGCCTTGTTTTTATTTTGTATATTTGTATTTTTTTAAATCTTGTTCAATAGATGAAAACTGCCTGAGGACAGGCTGGAACTATTTGTTTTTCCTTCCTTCCTCTCTCCCTCTCTCTCTCCCTTCCTTCCTTCTTTCTTTTGTTTTCTTTTTTTTCTTTCTTTCTTTTTTTCCTTTCTTTTTTTCTTTTTCTTTCTTTCTTTCTTTCCTTTCTTTTTTTGTTTCTTTGTTTCTTTCTCCCTTCCTTCCTTCCTTTCCTTTCTTTCTTTTTTCTTCTTTTTCTTTTTTCTTTCTTTCTCTTTTTCTTTTTCTCTTCCTTTCCTTTTTTTTGGGGGGGGAGGAGCTTAGTAGCCATAGCATCTAGCATAATGCCCAGAATATAATGAGAACTCAATAAATGCTTGTTGATTGATTTATTCATTTTCAAATTAAAATAAACTTTCCAGTTATAGGATAATAGATGTAGAGTTGTGAATATGGTCTGAGGCTCCATTAAGAGGGACAAGATTTCTGGGAATAGGGTAGCCCTTTTCCTTCATCAGACCTCATTTGAAGTATTTGTACTCAATTCTAAGTATTACAACATAAGGATGTATCATAAGGATAAGCTGAAAAATGTCCAGGATGACAAAGGGCTTAAAGTCCATTTCATATAAAGATTAATTTAACAAACTGGGTATGTTTGAACTAGAAAAGAAAAGATTCAGGCAGGATGTGATAAGTGACTTTTAAGTATTTAAAGGACTACATATGAAGAAGAAATCGGATTTATTCTGACTGGGCCATGGAAGCACAGATAGGAGCAACTGGGTGCATATAACAAAAAAGCCAATACCAAGGGACAACAAAAACAAAAACCTTCTCAACAGTGAGAACTGTCCAAATGTAAAATGGAATGTTTCCAGAGGTGATGTGTTCTCCCTCAGTGAAAGTCTTCAGACAAAGGCTGACCACTTGTCCACTACGTCATGGAAAGAGGTTCCTTTTCTTGTTCAGATTAAACAATATGGCAGCTAAGGTTCCTCCCAAATCACAAATTCTGTGATTTGTGGTGGAGAGGATGGGAAAAATTGCTTCAATTTGACTAATGAGCAAAAGCCACTGTCATTTTTGTTCTCAAATTCCAATGTTTGAAAAACATTAGGGAAAGGACTACTGTTTTCACTCAAGCTTTTGTTTATTTTCTCTGCAAATGCTACTTTGTTTTATAAACAGAAAGAGGGGAACACTGAGCCCTGCGGCTTCAGTACATGGAAGTAGAGGGATGACCACAGCTGGGTTGACAGGACAAAGGAGGCCCTGTTGTCTCTTCATGATTCACCAAGCCAGAAAAAAAGGGAAGCCAATCCTGACTGAGAATTAGGACCTAGACAATTGGGGTTTCTTCCATCCCTTATGTAACTTACTTATTTTTCAGCTCTTAAAGTGCAAATTTTTAGAAATTTTTTTATTAGAAACAAAAATATATAATGTATTTTTCATATATTTTGTCTTAATCATATAGTATGTGTAGTCTAAAGGTATAAGAACTAGATTTTGTTTGCTTTTACCACCTGTGTGATCTTAAGCAAGTAATTTTACTCCTTTGGCTTCAGTTTCCTCAACTGTAAAATTGAAAACTAAATGATTTCTAATATCCGTTCCAGCTACAAGTCTATGAGCTTATGTTGTTTTTCTTATAGCATCAAACAATAAGCATTTATTATGCATCTCCTATATATTCGGCACTGTTTCCACTTTTGTCCCTTCCCTCTAAGAGTTTACAGTATATACATATATAAGAATATTTAAAATAAACTTAAGTTGGTTTTGAAGAGAAGGATCTAGCTTTGGGGCCATTATCACTTATATAGACAATACAACTTGTACTAACTTTGGAAGGATTCTGGGAGATAGTAAGAATAGGGTACATTTCAAACATGGAGAAGAGTCAGTATGAAGGCACAAAGATGAGAAATAATTTGTCATGTATGAAAATCAGCAAGCAAACCAATTTGACTGGATCATATTATACATAGAGAGGAAGTAATGTAGAATAAGGATAGAAAGGTAGATTGAGACTGGCTAGTGACAGATTTTAAATGCCAAAACAGAGAAGCTTATATTTGATCTTAGTGATAATAGAGAGCCACGCAAATGTTTATTGAGTCAGATTTATGCTTCAGGAAAATAATGTTACTACCTTCATTTCAGGGCCTTCTTAGTTTGACACATACTGGCTGTGTGTTCATGGAAGTCAGTTAAATTCTGAGTGCCCAAGCAACTCTTTAAGACTCTAATTCAGAGATGGGTAGTCAAGTTATAATAGTGAAGGGAATTTTCATGCTGAGAGTTCCTCACACTGATTAAATCATAAGACCCTTTCTTCAATGAAAAAAAAAAAAACTTGCTTCTCTAAAATCTTATTCTATCTCCTAGGTACTTCCAAATAAACTACCTAACTCTGTCCATCATCTTCCTCCTTCTCTTACCAGAATATTATACTCTGTTCTCGGAGCCCCTGGATTCTGATAGGAGAACTCTTACTTTATCTTCTCTGTAACTTGACCTCCCTGTTACTTCCAGGATCTCTTCACCCTATATCCCTCCTTTTTGGCTTCCCTCTATAAATTGTCTTCCCTCATTAGAATGTAAGTAAGTTCCTTAGAGCAGGGATTTTCTTGCTTATTTGTATTTATATCCCCAGTGCTTAGAGTAGTGCCAAGCATATAGTAAACCCTTAATAAATGTTCTGTCTATCTACCTGTGTCTCTCTAGTCATCATCTATTATTTGTCTGCCTGAAAATCTATCTAAAGCTGTCTGAATATCCATCCATCCTCTATTATCTGTCTGTAGAAATATATTTATATGTTTCTATATGAATATATATCTATCCATCTATCTACAATCTATTATCTGTCTGCCTGCATATATATCTATATCTATATCTATATCTTTCTGTCCAAGATATCTAAGTTGAAGAAAGAAATGGCAATCTACTCTAGTATCTTTGCCAAGAAAAACCCCAGATAGGATCATGAAGAATTTGACATGACTGAAACAATTGAACAAATAGTTCAATTTGTTCTCTCTCTCTCCATCTCTCTCTCTCTCTTTCTCTCTCTCTCTCTCTTTCTCTCTTTCTCTCTTTCTCTCTTTCTCTCTCTCTTTCTTTCTCTCTCTCTCTCTCTCTCTCTCTCTCTCTCTCTCTCTCTCTCTCTCATCTGTCTACAATGAGGTATGGAGGCAATTCTGACTTGTTAAAAGCAATGCCAATGGAACATAACCTTAGGCAGTTGCCACCAGGTTAGAAAGTATTTGAGTACAGCCCTGGGGACAGAATATCCATCATCTAGTTAAATTCAAATAGGCCCATTTTCAGAGTTGTCTAGAGGAGGATGAATTTGACCACAATAGCTTTCATAGACTGCCAAGACATAGAGAAGTTGTGATCTATTATGTTGCAAAGACAATCACACAGATTAATTCATAGTTCCTTGATACATTGAATTGTAGAAGACTTGTAATTAGGGCATTATATTCCCTCTCTAGAAATAGTGTTGTTGAAAACTTATTTGAATTTTCTACTTTACTAATTTACCATTCCAATTTCTCTAAGTTTGGAGCTGGAACTGGATAGGAAAGAGGACAAGTTCTAGAGTTTTAGAAAATTCCAATTGTTTCTGATGTTTAATATAGGTATGACTTTGGTTCAGTTACAATTTACCTTGTTCTCAGTTTCCTTATCTATAAAATGAAGGAATTGGTATAACTTACCCCTGAAGTCTCTTTTAGATATAAAGCAATGATTCCATGATTAAAGATGCTCGAGTTAAAAAATGGCAAGTTGACTTCTTTAGTTCTTTGGAGAACTAAACAGTTTTGAGCTAAAACAAATCTAAATTTAATTTTCCCACAAAGAAAGGAAAAGGAAAGAGCCAGTGAATGACAGCATATTATAAGAACAGGGTGGAAGTTTCCTGATGAAGACCCAAATCGGACAAGCTATCTCTGACTTTCACTGCTGTGCTGGCAGCTGCAGGCAAAGAGGGAACTGGCCTGTGCAATAGCCAGTTGGATTTCCATATGTGAACCAAACTCACACTTGTTCATTGTGACATGATCTTGGGGGATCCTGGCATGAATCATTGCTCCATGTGGGAAATCAAAGAGAATTTAGGAAAAATCAGAATCATTCTGCCCAGTAAAGCAGAGTAGGAGTCAGGTCAAGCACTAAACTAGAAATTAGGGATCTTGAAACTTGACTTCAGAGTTTTCCCACCACTTTACTCTGAAGTTTTGAGAAAGTCACAAGTTCCAGTTCTGCCAGATATATGTTCAAGAGCAAATTATTTTTCCAGATCTTACTCTTCTTATCTGCAAAATGAAGTTACAGAAATAGCAAGATTTGTGTAATGTTCAATTGTGATAGATGCAGCTCTTCTCAGCAATACAGTGATCTAAGACAATTCCAATAAACTTGGGATGGAAAATGCCACCTGCATCTAGAAAGAGAACTATGAAAATTGAATGTAGATCAGAGCATCCTATTTTCAATTTTTTGTTTTATTTTGTTTTGTTTTTCTTGTGGTTTTTCCTTTTTGTTCTGATTTTTCTTTCCCAACATGACTAACACGAAAGTATGTTTAGAATGATTGTGCATATAGTAACCTATATCAGATTGTGGTCTTGGGGGAGAGAGGAGCAAAGAGAGGGAAGGAGAAAAAAATTTGGAATTCAAAATCTTACAAAAATTGAATATTGAAACTATCTTTACATGTAATTAGAAAAAGAAAATATCTTTTTTAAATGAAGATACAGAATCACATCATTTTAGAGTTCAAAGGTTCATAGTAATCACGTAGTCTACCTCATTTTCTAAAGGAATCCCCATTATTATAGATCCCTCAAGTAGTCATGTTGTTGTTCAGTTGTGCCCAACTCCTAATGACCCTTCTTAGGGTTTTCTTGACAAAGATACTGGAGCAATTTGCCATTTCCTTTTCCAGCTCATTTCATAGATGAAGAAACTTGAGTCAAACAGGGTTAAGTGACTTGCACAGGGTTACACAGTTAGTAAGTATCTGAAATTGGATTTGAACTTAGGAGGATGAGTCTTTCTGATTCCCAGCCCAGTGCCCTATCCATTGTACTAATTGTCATACAAACTCTGAAAAGCTTAGAGAAAATATAACAGAGCTATAATCAGGATTACATACGATTTCACAGATTTTACTTTAAAAAACCAGAGGGCTTGAGATTTGATATTCTGGAGAGCAATGGAGTTAGGATTGCAACCAAGAATTATCTACCCAGCAAAACTGAGTATAATCCTTCAGAAGAAAAATTGGTCATTCAGTGATACAGAGTATTTTCAAGCATTCATGATGAAAAGGCCAGAACTGAATGGAAAATTTGATTTTCAAATATAGGACTCTGGAAAAGCATAAAGAGGTAATCAGGGAAGTGGTAGTATAAGGGACTTAATAAGATTTATCTGTTTATATTCCTATATGGGAGGATGATACTTGTAACTCATTAGAACTTTCTCATTATTATGGCAGTTAGAAATATGTACAGACAGAGGGCACAGGTGTGAGTTGAATATAAGGAATAATATCTTTTTTAAAAATGAAATTAAGACAGAGAGAGGAATGTACTAGGAAAAAGGGAAAGGGAAAATGGAATGGTGCAAATTATCTGTCATAAAAAAGAGGCAAGAAAAAGCTTTTACAATGGAAAAGGGAGGAAGAGAGGAGAAATGAGTGAACTTTACTTTCATCAAAATTGGCTCAAATAGGAAATAACATAAATACTCAATAGGATATAAAAATCTTTCTTACCCTACAGGAAAATAGGAAGGAAATGGGATTTGGGAAGAGGGAGAGGGTGATAAAAGAGAGGGCATATTGGACAAGGGAGTGGTCAGTAACAAAACATTTTTGAGGAGGGACAGGGTAAAAGGAATGAGAATAAATGGGGGGAGGGGAAATACAATTAGCAATAGTAATTGTAAAAAAAAAATTTGAAGCAAGTTTCTCTGATAAGGCCTTATTTCTTAAACATAGAGGGAATTTAGTTCAATTTATAAAAAATAAGAGCCATGACCCAACTGATAAATAATCAAAAGAAATGACCCATCCCCAAAGGGCTGTAAATTCATGCATATCCTTTGACCTAACAATATCACTACTAGACATGAGTACTAAAAGAGATTTTGGGGAAAAAAAGGAAAATGATCTATATGTAAAAAATATATTCATAGCAGCTCTCTTCTTGGGGCAAAAAAAAAAAGACATTGAGGAAATGCTCAACAATTGGGGAATGGCTCAAAAAACTGTTGTATGTGTTTATGATGGAATATTTTCACTTTCTGCGAAATGATGAGCAAGATGTTGTCAAAAAAAAAAAAAAAAAAAAACCTAGAAAGTCCTCCATAAACAAAGTGAATTATATTATATACAAAGTAACAGCAGTATTCTGGGATAACCTCTATAAATGACTTTGCTATTCTCCATAGTAGTAGTAGTAGTAGTAGTAGTAGTAGTAGTAGTAGTAGTAGTAGTATTCTCATCTACAACTACTCTGAAGGAATTATGATAAAAAAATTTTATCCATACCCAAAGAAGGAACTGATTGTGTCTGAATACAGATTGAAGCATTCTCTTTCTCTTTCTATTTCTCTCTTTCTTTTTAACTTAATTTATCTTTAGGGTTTTTATTTTTATTAGAATGGGAAATCTGTTTTCTTTCACAACTGGACTTTTATGGAAATGTTTTGTGTAACTTCACATGTGATTTCTTAATTGTGGGTGGAGATAAGGAAGAGAAACTAGAATTCAAAAATCTTTTTTTTTTAAATGTAAAAAAAAATGTTTTGAATGTAACTGGGAGAAAGTATTAAATAAATAAATAAGTTGAAAATTAAAAAAAAAAAACAAAAAACTTTAGAGGAGGAGTAAACTACTATGTCCCAAGGCAGCCAATTCCACTTATGAATGACTTTAATTGTGGAGACAGCCTTCCTGACATCAAGCCTAAACTTGTCTTGGCACTTCCAATCATTGTTCCAGTTACAACCCTGGGGGCCAAACAGAATATGTCTAAAACTCTCTTCCACATGACAGCCTTGGAAACACTTGACTCTGGCTGCCTCATTTCCAGAATATTCTCTATTTTTGGTTAAAGATCCTTAGTTCTTTCAACTGTTCTGCATCTCATATGGAGTTAAGGCTTTTCACTCTCACTATTGCCCTCCTCTGGATGCTACCCATTCTATCAAAGTCCTTCCTAGATTATGGTGCCCAGAACTGAGCATGGCACTCCAGATGTAATCTTGTTATGCCTCAGTTTCCCTTAATTGTTCTGCCTCAGTTTCTATGGTGTCAACCCCCTCTTCCTGATCATTAGGACTGAGATAATTAGGACTGTGGAGCTCTGGCCACTCTGATATTCCAAAGAGTCATAAAACTCCAGATGGCTTATCTCAAATACTTGGGTATCTTTCCTGGCCCAGATTTTACTCCCAACTTATCAGAATTTATGGTCCTTCCTGGAATTTCCACTCACCCAGTACTCTGCCCCACCTTGCCTTTGTTTCCCTGATCTCTGGAGTCCTATAAAAGTCTCTGGAATTACTTGCTCGTGGCTAGATGCTTTGAGACAAGTGTCCCATTCAGCCAGCTGGGGGATCAGACATGGATGCTGTTCAGCCACCAGTCCAAATTCTCCACTCTTAAAATATTAAAAACCTCTAATCTCTGTTTTGTCTCAGTTTCTCTGGCATTATATTCTGACTCAGACAGGGGACAGAGAGATGATCATTTCCTATTCCTGCTTGCTCTGGTTTTCTTGGTGGAAACTATCACTAAACAATGCACTTGTCTGACACCCAAGGTACATGGGACAATCTACACGAGAAAAATACCTGATAATAATAACACTTATGTAGAATTTTAAGATTTGATAATCACTTTATATATGTCATTTTGTTTGTTCCTCATAATAATCCTGTGATGTAGGTGCTGTTATTATCCGCTTTTTACAAATGAGGAAACTGGGGCAGAAAGAGATTAAATGATTTGCCAGAGTCACACAGCTAAGTACTTGAGGAAAATTTTGAACTCAGGTCTTCCCAAGTCTTAAGTTTAGCACTTGATGTACTACTCTAGTACTCTACTCCACTACTCTACTCCAGTCTTTTAATTGGAATTCAGGTATAAGTAAAGACCTCACTGCTTGGTTGAGCAAGAGTATATCCTGGCAAGGATACCTTATAGAAACATGTATACTAGAGTACATAATCAACTTGATCCCAGAATTCGCAAACACTAGAGAACAGCAGCAGAACCAGTCACTACATCAACCAGAAACTAGAGATTTTCTAAGAAATGTCCAAATACTCCTTTGGGAGGACCAGTGGACACATTGTCCTATCTCCTCGTGAGATTACCATTTTCAGCAGAACCTCAGCTTGGTCTACAGTTTGCTGTCACAAGAAAATTTTTTCTAGCTCTGGTGCACTTTGAGAATCTCCTGCCCAAGTTGAGGAATAACATAAAGGGGTTAGTAAATACATAGTTGTGGTACAATTTTTAGTAGCATAAGTCATCAGAAATTACAATTTAGCCTCAGTATTACAAAATCATCTGTTGTCATTTTTTTAGTCATGTCCAATTCTTTGTTACCCCATTTGGAGTTTCCTCATCTGTAAAATAAACTGTAGAAAAAGATGGCAAAACACTCCAATACCTTTGCCAAGAAAACTCCAAATGAGATCACAAAAATTTGGACATGACTGAACCACACCAACAATTGTTGGGAAGGTTTTACTTACATCCAACTAAACTTTAATTCTCTGTAACTTCCACCCTGTTCCTAGTATCTGGGGACAAAAAGAGCAAATGGAATTCTTCTTCCATGTAACAATCCTGCAAATACTTGAACTCGGCTAGCATGACCCATACTTCAGTCTTCTCTTATACAAGGTTCCTTCAATTGACATTTCCTTGAGACCTTTCACAAGTAGTTTTCACTAGGGAAAAGAGAGTATTGTGATAAATGTGGGGGAGAGGAGAGTGAGGGGGAAAGGGGAGAAAAAGGATGTGTGCTTGGAAGCAGTATGAGAGTAAATTTGTCTGGTTGTGTTACCAGAAACCAGGATTATCCCTTTCCTCCCGGCACTCTGAAGGGATTAGTGTGGGAGGAGAAGGGGGGTGAAAAATTGGAGGAATAGTTTCAGCAATCACGGCTACTCATTTGAAAAATGGCCAAATAGCAGATAGAGGTGTATAAGCAACTTCTTCATTGTCACTGGAGCAGATTGTAAATTGTATGGACACATCAGGAACAAGATAGTCAGGGACCATATGACAGAGGCAGGTATCCTAGGACGTAGGAGAGTTACTGTTACCATTGTGTAGTCTCAGCTGCTTTGGGGACTGAATTTGGGATAGCAGACAATAGCATTCAGGTCTTCCTATTCCAGACCTAGGGTTTTATTCATTGAACCACCCAGCTACCAACTATTAGCAGATATTGGAGAAAGAATTGACAACAAGAAGATAGAGGTGACTGATGGTCAGAGGTATCTGGAAAAGGAAAAGCTACAGAAAAGAAAATGGTTGACAATCCTGTGAATGTGGGAAACATTCTTTTGGCACAAGGCACTATTCAAACATATTAAAATAAACTCTGGATATGTGAAAAGAATATCAATGTTTTTTTTTTTTTTTTAACATGTATGGGTCTACCTGCCATCTAGAGGAGAAAGTCAGGGCAAGGAGGGGAAAGTTGGAACAGAAGGTTTTGCAAGGGTCAATGTTGAAAAATTACCCATGCATTTATCTTGTAAATAAAAAGCTATAATAAAAAAAAATATATCAATGTTTTCTTTGGTGCCTCATTCCAAGAGGAAGGAAAGAATATTGCAGACTTTATTAGAGTTGAGATTATTTTTAAAGTATAGATTGAATTAGATAGTTACTGAAATATCTTCCAATTTTAGAATTCTGTGATTCCTATTTCCCCTTGGGGAAAAGCAGATAGTGATATGGAAAAGACATGGTATTTGGGTAGCTTTCTGAAATTGCTAATTACCCTCTGATGTACAAGGAATGTCAGAATATTTTCTAGATTCTGGTAATTGGTACAGTGGGGCATAGTTGTAAGCAAGACCAGTACAGTACTCAGCCAGTGAGCTCGTGTATGCCCTGGATGGTAATAGCAGTCCCAGTGGAGTCTGAGGACAATAATAACAAATCTGACAGATGCCTTATTTCCAAACCCATGATCTTTGTACCAAAAAGTGCACTTTGGGGAGAGGCAAAGGGGAGAGCATAAATAGACTAAATACCCAACGTTTAAGCTTAGGAGCAATGAGGGGATCCATAGTATTTGCCAACTGGCAAATAACAAAAAAAAAGTCTTTTCAACACTTCCAATCACCAATAATCTAACAGATTTTAGGACTATTATGATCTTTACCTATTGTGTATGGGGTGGGAGGGGGTGAGAATTTGTTGGTTGAATTTGCTATGGATACAAATTTTGAATTTTTCAAGCAAACCCAGATAGAATTTGAGACCTTAGAGCAAACACTGGGGCTAAATTGGCAGATAGGAAAGACTATGTCTGCCAAACTGGATCTTACCCAAATGTCTGGCAAAAGTAATATCATGACATTTGTATAGTGTGTTTATCTACTTTCCGAGTACTTTCATAAATATCAATATCATTAAATTCTACTAGCCATAATGGATAGATTACTATCCGTTGGTAAGAAATGGGCTATGGCAGGGGTGATAGGCTTGGTCCTGAACAGGTATATGATAAATAATAATAATAACTAACATTATCCAGTACTTTAAGATTTACAAAGCACTTTACAAATATTATCTCATTTTATTCTCACAACAAAACTAGGAGGCAGGTGCTAATATTATACTCATTTTGCAAATAAGGCAGAACTTAAGTGACTTTCCTAGGATCCCAGAGCTAGTAAGTGTCTGGGACTAGATGTGACTTAAAGTCAAATCTTCCTGACTACTGGTCTACTGTACTACTTAGCTATTTCCATTTTTCTATCTATCTATCTATCTATATGTATGTATGTTTGAGAGATGTGTTTGTGGAAGTGCTGACCTTGTCACCTGAATTTATCACCATTTTCTGGTTCCTCTTCAGAACTTCATAAGTATCAGATATTTTCCATGTTAGATAAGCTTCATGTTGTAGGGAAGTGTATTTAAATGTCCAATTTTCTCAGATCAAAATAGCTTCTATAATATGATTAGATTCACATCATGTAGAGAAATTTAATAAGAATATTAGATTTCTCCTGTATATCACAATATACAGATTAGAAGCTTGAAAATAATGAAAATTCCCATCAGCAAAATAAAAATGATATCTCTTTTCTTCTCTTCATGTTTTATCCTTATTCACAGCTAACCTGGTCCTTCATAGTCCCTATCCTTCTCTACTTTCACATTCTAAAGCACTTTGGAACCTTTATCCTATTGTTTATAAATTCCCTTCCTTACTAGTGCTCTTTTTCTTATGAACAAAATAAAACATGTTCTTAATTCTTTTGTTTTTTAACCCACAGATATATCATGAATCTGAATCTCCCACCCCCAGTAGAATCCCACCTTGTCACAAAGAAAAACAGTCTAGCAAAACCAAGTTTGAGTGACCATTTGACAGTGGTTGCACACATCTAGTTCCCATTATCAACACCAAGAGATGTTCTTCAAAATCTGTCTTTGATTATATTTTTTCATTCTGAATCTCTTCAAGATCTGAAACTCATATGATTTATCTTTTTCAGAGAGATATGACATTCATGTCTACCCTCCCTAGGCCTAGATGCTTCATCTTTTATGTTTCTCTACATGCTGGGCCAGAAAGAAGAAGAAATATAATTGCTGATCCTTTAAGCCTCTTTTAAATCATCCTTCTGTCATTATCACTTGGCAAGTCTTTTTATTTTCATTCTATCTGGCTAGATATCACAGGATTCAGATCTTTGTCTCTGTCATCTAGCCACTTCCAAGGCCTTTTCCTCTGCTCCTTAAGGATTTCAGTAAATGATTTACAGGGTCCATCTCAACCCCAATTCCTGCTTTCATACATGCACCTTGCTGTTCACTCAAATACCCTGGCTTCCCAATTTATCAATATACTTAATTTGTATTATGTACATCTTCATTACCCATCATCCATCTATAAAAATGGTCCCGTCTCCAATATCACCATCTTGCAGAAATGTGCTATTTCTTATTCCCACTGCTTAAATTTCTCCTCCCTATGATAATCTTCTAAATCTTTTATTTTTCTTCTTTTATGTGCCTTTCCATTCTTCAATTCACGCTGGGCTATTGTGAGTTTTTAGTCCAAGATATTTCAGTCCTGCTCTTCTACCTATTCTTCCATTTATGTTCTGATTTCACTCTTGTCTCCTTATGTCTTTTTTTAAAAATAAAACTTTTAATTGGCCCTTTGTTGTTATGATGATATTGTTGTTCATAATCCCTTATTTGTTATATATGTTTACTTTTCTTATATTGCTTCCTTGTTTGTTATATATGTTTACTTTTTTATATTGTTAATGTCTGGAGTGTTTGTAGAGCTAACAAGATGCTTATGTTTGAGTTTCTTTGCTGGAATGCAAGTACTTTTAAAGATAACTTTTTTCATTCATTAGACTCAGATTTGCAAGGTATGTAATGTTAGGCTCCATCTTAAACTGCTTAGCATTTTGGAATGTATTATTCCATTACCTCCTGTGTTTCTGGTAGGTGTAACATAATCTTGTGTTATTTGAATTTCCTTTTCTTTATATTTAAAAGGCTTTCTCCTAGTTACCTATAGATAGTAAGATTAAGGATAGTTATAGTAGGGTTAATTTGGACAATAATTGCTATTCAGCCTATGTGGGCAAGGGATGAGTAGGCTAGAATCTTTCGTAGGTGTGTTCATTTTATAGTCTTAAATATTTTTAAGCAACGATGACATAATCATACAGGGTGATCCTTTTCTAGGTTGTCCTATAATTGCCCATTACCTATAATGTAGCTGATTTGTAGGCCAGTATAGTAGAATGGAAAAGCTCCTGAAGACAGAAAGCTTAGTTCAAAATCCAGTTCTACAACTTACTATACATGTAACCTTGGGCAAGTAATGGCCTTTCTGGGCCTTTGTTTTCTCATCTTTAAAATGAGAGGATTGAACTAAATCTCTAAAGTTCCTTCCTGTTCTGACTCTGGTTCTGAGTAAAAATCCCATGGAACAATCCCAGCTAAATCCTGGGATAGGTTTGTAAGAAGGGTCTTAAGATACACCTTGGGAAATCAGAAGCTGCCTGTGCTACTCTATATAGTAATCATCTCCCTATTTGCCACCAGCAACCTGTTATTAAGTCAAAGTAATTTAATGAGAGAATGCAAAAAAGAAAAGTATAGCAAATTTAAATCTGGCAATGATTAACTCTGAGCTTTAGATTATACAGCCAACACCTTTATTTGATCACCAGCAACAATTCATCCAGAAAAAAAATTTATTTTTTTTCCAAGCAGACTTGATTTTTTTTTCCCTATCCTTTCCCCAGGGATAACTTCTAAGAATTAACTTTGCCCAGACCATTTGTCTCCCACATAACCTCTTCCTCATTAGATGTCCATTGTAGTTTTTACTCTAACCTTGAATAGGAGTAAATTTGTTAGAAAAAAATAAAAGTAAAGAAAATCTAAAAGAAAAAAAATCAGCTGTGTTTCTCCCTTCCTCCATTGCTAATTGTAGTACTACTATTTGTGATTTTCACTGTTCTTCACAATTTTGCCTTTTTTTCAGAGAGAGTCAAGAATAGTAGTACAGAGCTCAGCAAATCAAGTATTTGATGGAAGGAAAGAGTAGTAGGTTTTTTGGTATGTGAAAGGGAGTAAGAATGGTGAGAACATGCACAATAAGAGATTTCTATTTTTTTTTTTAGGATGCCTCATACAGGACCCAGAAGAACCATGGGACTTTCAAACTATGTTTTCCTTGCCCTGAAGTGAATAATTCCTTTTAATAGATAGCAGGCTAAGAGCCAGGGCAGAGATCAAGAGAAATAAAATTATAAAATAAGTACAATTTGGTCTTTGTTATAAACCCTCCTTTTCCAATGACACACATTACAATTATTCTTTCAATGCCTTACTCCCTTTTTCATTTTTAGCAGGTATTTAGTGTCCTCATGCTTCCCCTTCACATCCCAAAGTGGCAACCTGTAATGGGCTGAAGCTTGAGTTGATGCACTGAGGTCCAAAGCACGTGAGGCTAAATAGTAATTGGACCATACTCTATTAATATATATTCTTGGAGAAAGAATGGCTCCCTCCCACTCTTTGTGCAAGTCCTGAAGTGTTGTATAGGAAATGACGATTTTGGTGGGTGGAGGCAGAGGGGAGGAAGAGAGGTAGGGAGAGACTGATGGCTGGATTCCTGTTGCAGCTGCTCACATTGCTATCCCAATCCCCCCTTCACTTCCAATCCCCCTTCACCTCCGATCCTTCTTCACCTCTATTAAGAATAAAGATTGAAGATTTTCCCTTAACCTGAATTCCTGACTCTGGATGATTTTAAAATACACGGTCATCACAGCAACCAACTCAGTCTGTCCTCTCCTAGAAACATTTTGTGCTATATGTTTTTTTGTCCTCTCTTTCAATGCTCACTTTTATTTAGATACCAACTTCATGGAGCTTTTTGCTTCTTACTTTTAAATTTTTACTGAAATTGTTTAATTTTATATCACCTTCATTTCCAAACATATTTCCCACTTCCCATCCCCCGACAACAATTCTTGATAACAAAAAATAAAAAGGAAAGGAAGGAAAACACTTCAGCAAAAAATAACCAAGAAGTCAATTAATTTTGATATTATATGCAGTTTTCATATTCAAATATCTATTATCTCTCATCTTCATAAAGTAAGGAGAGAAGTACATTTTTTGTCATCTTCTTTAGGGTCAAATTTGATCATTTCACAAAAGTCAGTTCCTTATTTTCTCCTTTTACATTATTGTTTGTTGTTGTTTAAGCATTTTGGTTGTATCCAGGTCTTCGTGAAACTGTTTGGGGTTTTCTTGGCAAAGATACTGAAGTGGTTTGCTATTTTCTTCTCTAGGTCATTTTTTAATTTTTAATTTTTTTACTTTCTTTTAATGTTTCTCATTGTCACTTTGGAGTCATAAGTTTCTATTTGATTCATTCTATTTTATAAAGAATTTATTGCTTGGGTAAGATTTTGTATATCTTGTTCCAAGCTGTTAATTCCCTTTGCAATTCCTTCTGTACTTCTCATTTCTTTTCCATTTTTTCCCTTTAACACTCTCATTTCATTTGTAAAAGACAAAAAATAAAATTAAAAAAAATATTCTTTTTCTTTTTCTAACCTCTTCCTTCATCTCTTTCAGAAATTTTTGTTAGATTTATTCTTGAGTTGTATTTTTCTTTTAGCTTTTGTTTGTTCAGTTTTTGGAAGCCTTCTCTTCTGGATTTGTATCTTGAGTGTCCCTATGACCAAAATAAGAATTTTATGGTGGGATTATTTTTTTGTTGTTGTTCATTTTTCCAGCCTATGTAATGACTTTGTTTTAGAGCCAGGCTATGGAGGTTTCAGGACATAATGTATGAGTAGATCCTGTTTTTGTTTTCATGGAGTATTGAGTGTCATGTCAATACAGAATATTAATGCCATCTCAGCTAAAGGAACTGCAAGCTTTCTTTATTCTCAAAGTATCTGACCCAGGATAAAGTCAGATTTCGACCTTTCTAGTTTGATTTCTACAAGTTTTTAACCTGGATTTGGGTCTAGACAACAGGTCTGTGGTCTTGTCCCTTTTGGAATTCCATTAGACTGCTACTAGATTTGGCCATTCAGTGAAATGGAAAGTTCTGCTGGCTCTATGTCAGAACTGCAAGTTCTTCTTTGGTATGAGATTCCTGCTCTAATTATTCCATTGCAACTTTCAGATAAGCAGGAAACTTGAAATGACATTCTGATTAATTCTGAGGATCCAACCCGTGTATATAATGGTTGAATTTGAACTTGATCTTTGTCTAGTTCATTTTATAGATAAAACAGTATTAGGTGACTACACATACATCATACACCTAATAAATGTCTGAGGTCACCTTTGAATTCAGATCTTCCTGACTCAAGGAAGCCCAGTCCTCTATCTACTGCACTGCCAAGCTGCCCTTATGTTACTGAAAACAATGACTGTATTGTTTTCTAATTCTGTTTACTTCTCTTTAAATCAGTTAATGTCTTTTGATTTCTGTGTATTTTTAAACCCATAAAAATTATGGGTATTATAGCAGAGTAGTATTAACTCATATTTTTGAGGCAAGATTTGTTAGTTATTCCCTGGTCAATGGACATCTAAGTTCTTTCCAGTTCTTTGCTACCACAAAAAAAAAAAAATTCCTGATAAATATTTTCATATATATGTTGTGTCCTGCTTTCTGGAGTCCCCAAGTTGGGGTGACAAGATGTACTTTTGCTTTCTAGAGCCCCCACACAGGGGTGATTAAAATATACCTTCCTAGTGGAGAAGTGATGAGGTGAGACTCCTGAGGATGGTGGGAAAATGGAGTCAGTTTATTCCAAGGTCTTCCCCTTTATATAATGTAACAAAAACAACACTGAACATGTGGGACCACATAAACAACTTGCTATTGTATGTAGTTTGTCACCTGTTATCACTCTGCCTCAATCTCCACACAGGTTGTTAATTCTCCCTGACTTCTCAGGAAGGCTGAGAGGCCTCATGGGAGATGGGGAGCTGACCCAGACATTGTTAGCAGGTTCCCTCTGGGATGAAGGGTCTTATACTTCACCCAGAGTTTCCCCATTGACTGTGACTCTTTACATCTCGCCCTTTCTTTTGTTTTAATTGAAGCAGGTATATACCAGTGGTTAAATCCATTATCATGGGAGGAATCACACAGGCAAGTTGTGATATCATACAAGCAAACAGTGATATAACAAACAATATGAATAAACAAAATACTATAAAGATTTCCATGAGTCCCAGAAGGAAGGTGTAAAAAATAGCTATCAATTCACAACCACACATACACCTGCTTGAGCAGCCAAGAAATAGTCCAAAAACAATTTATTGTCCATCACTTCATGTGTCAGGGAATCCAATGATTCCTGCAGGTTTTGAAGTCCTGCATCAGTCTTATTGAGAATTATTTTTGATGTTCATGAGTACACAATGGATTAACTGCCAGGCTCTTTCAGTGGTGGGCATAGTCAGCAATGGAACCAATGGATGCCTCTCAATTCCTTTCCTTAACCCCAAGGGTCCTTTCCCTTTCCATTTCTCTCTGATGGACAAGGCAACCATCAGGTTCCTTCTCCATCTGTTGAGATACAAGCAAACCTTCTCCCCCAAGTCTGGGGGTCCCTTCCATTCACCACTTCTGGACCTCTCCACATCACTTGGCGATCATCTAAAGATAGTGGGGCTGCTCACACTGAATACTGCCCTTCCAGTGGGTTATAAAACCTGTCTGCTGGAGCCAGTGCATCTCCATCAAAAATAAAAAAAATAATACATAAAGTGAAATTTAGAAGTTCTCTAGGGTTATCTGTGGCTCTACCTCTCTTTTATTTTTGGAGGAGAGTCTTGATCCTGGATTCTGTTGTTGGGAGTCAAAAATCTAGATAAATATCATCAAATTGCATTTCAGGAGTCTATCAGTAGGCCTGAATTTTTTCACTGATTAAGGAACACTCTTCCACCCACACTGGTGTATTCATTTTCCATTGAATGGGAACAGGTAAGAGTGCAGGCAGGCCTTCTACAGCAGCCAAAGTATTTAATTGTTTCCTAACTGTTGTAAGATGTCTCTTCCCCATTGATTGATGGGGATCCTTTTCTTTTTTTACACTAAAAAAGGAGCAAAATCCCCTGCTCCATCCCCAAACCTCTACCCCAAAGAGGCAGCACCAAGGTCAGCTACTGGTACTGATGGTGTCACTGCCCCTCCCACTCCTTCTCCCACCTGTGAAGGCAGAGTTGAGGGAGGAGGGTCAGGAGATGGGGGACACTCGAAGGGCATATGCTCAGGTGTAGGTAGAATTGAAACCAAACTTTGAAGGTAAAAAGCAAGCTCCTCAGCAAGGTACTTGAGGAGCCCACCAGGCTCTGAAATCTATTTCTGCCCACCAGGCAATTGTATTCAAGATATATAGGACCTTTTCTCCCTCCCCTCCCCTCCCCCCTCCCCCTCCCCTTCCCCTCCCCCTCCCTCTCTTTCTCTTCTCTCTCTTTCTCTCTCTCTTTTTTACCATTGATCTCTCTCAGGTAAGTACCTAGTAATAGGCTCTTTGCATCAAAGGCTGATGCTTCGTCAGTTTCTTTAATAACTCAAAATTGCTTTCCAGAACAATCAGATCAATTCACAGTCTATTAGTGTGTCTGCTTTTCTATAGCCACTACAACATTGATTATTCCCATCTTTCATTATTTTGCTGATTTGTTGGGTGTATTTCTACTTTTAAAAAATATAGCTTAATCCATGTTAATGTGTTACTGAAAATTAATAGTCATGTGTCATAATTATTTGCCGCCAAGTAACACAGCTGTCTTTTAACAGAGGATCTCTGAAAATAGTGGCTTAATCCAAAGGAATGATTCTTAAGGATGGGAATTTTAGGTCTGTGGGAAGCCTATGGGAGAGAAGCCAGAAATATGGCCAGAATGAATAAAGGATATAGAATTAGTGAAATGGATCAGTATTATGGCAAGGAAAAATATTTAGCAACTGAAAAGTTACACCAACACTATGAATTTATGAGAGTGAAGTGAAAGTGGAAAGAAATAAGAAATGTTGAAGTCTTTTGATTGATTTTGTGAAAGTTTACAGCAGATCCATTTCTGGAATGATAACTAAGACATTAGATGATAGATTTAAGATTTTAAAGAGATCTTGACAGGCCTGACTCTAACATTGGCCTGACTCTAATATGAACTTTATTCAGAATAAATATAAATGTTTATGCTTGAATTAAAAACAATCAAATGGAAGGGGTATAACTAGAAGAGAGGTGAATAGTGTGATATGGCAGGAAAAAAATGACTAATAAAGTTTTTCTTTACATAAAAAAGACCTAACTGGGAAGTGATAATCCCAATATGTCCTACCCTGATCATACCACATGTTGGATATTATATTCAGTAAGTTCTGAATACCACATTTTAGGAAAAATATATATAAGCTGGAGAGCAAGTATCACCTACTCTGGTGAGCAATTAGAATGTTGAAGAGCCTTGAGTTCATACCATATGAAATTCATTTGAAGGAACACAGCATGTTCAACTAGGAAAAGAAAAGACTAAAGGGCATTAGAGGGGAGAAGATTTGAGATGTGTCTTCAAGTATCTGAAGGGCTCTCATATTTAAGAGGGATTGTATTTCTTTTCCAATTCTAAATCTCTGATCTTGAGAACTGAGAGCAATGATTAGAAGCAAATTTAGACTTGGTAAAAAAAAAATTCCAAATATTTAGACCTATCCAAGACTATTGTGGATGGTAGTAAGTTCCTCCTTAAGTCTTAAAGCTAAAGTTGAATGACCACTTCTTTAGTATTTGATAGAAAATATTCTTCTTCAGAAGCAAGTTTACCTAAATTGCCTTTCAGGTTCTTTTCAGTTCTCAATTTATAAAATCCCATGATCTGTCTTTAGTCCTTTCTGTTCAACATTTTCATCAGTAAAGGTTAAAGATAGCTTGCTTGTCCAATCTTCAGAGTTTATAAGGCTGTTAAGAATAGCTAATGTATTGTATGGTTTAATCAAGAACCTTTTTCAAGCTAGAATTTTGATATGAATTGCCTAAGATAAAAATTTAATAAGTATAAGTGTAAAGTTACTCACTTGGTATCAACAAATCAATTTTACAGATACAGGATGTGTCTGACATGGTTACACAACATTTCCTGTGGGGGGAAAATATGGTCATTTCAATGAATTTCAAGTTCAGTATGAATCAGTATGTTTTGGGGTGTGGTTCAAAAAGCCTATGATCCTTGCTACGTCACGACTAAAGTCAATTTAGTGTAATCATATTAAATCCCATAGCAATATGGTGGATTCCCAGGTTAAAGGGTTTATGAAACTCCCTAAAAAGGGGTAAACTGGTCCAGAGCAGAACAAGAAAGGGTTTTAAGTTATTTAATAATGGAATCAGACCATAAGTGGCCAATGTATACAATTTTTTTTAAAAAGTCAGTAGTATAATTTGGCAGACAAAAGAGATAATAAGATTCTAGACTATAGAAGGGTATTACCACTTTTAGATTTCAGAAAACTATAGGTCTTGAGGGGAAATTAAAGAAAGAAGAGAATATGAGAGAGATCCTTTTGCATGTAAATGAAGTATTCCACTCTTCACTGGGGGCTTAGGACTTTAAGTAATTCAGTTATACAAGGAAATATCCAGTACATCCTGAACTTACCCTTAAGGCACAAACTGTCTCAATAACTTTTTCCCCAGGAATTTGGGAAATATACTGAATAGTTACCATATTTTAAAGTGAGATCTCATTGAGAAGTTGATCTTTGAACCAAGATTATCTCAAAGGAGAGGCTATACCTCTACTGCCATCTGCTTTGGAAATGACAAATCTCAGAGCTAAGGTCCTAAGGGAAAAGAACTGTCAAGCTTTCTGGTAATCCTTGGCTGAGTCCCTGACCTTTCTGAAGGGGCACAATAGCACCAGCTGAGCCTAAGATTGGAGGTGATGGAAACCATAGTTTCCCTTTGGAGACAAGAGCAGGGAGTCCAGCAAATTGACCTCTCTAGTATAAACACCACAGGCTACAGAGAGTCAGGCCACCAGCCAATAGACCTGCCTGGACAAACCTGGCAGTGAATTAATCCATTCAATAGTGATTTTGTGCATGGAGACGAACAAGTCTGGCTGATCTACCCATCCAGATGCGATGCTGTGCCCTATAGTAAGTCTAACAATGGAGTGTCTGTCCCTTCACTAATATTGGGACAATACTAATGTATTGCATTTCAGTAAATTTCAGGAACACTTTCTGAAAAGACATAAGAAATAGGGGAGAGAGAGAGAGAGAGAGAGAGAGAGAGAGAGAGAGAGAGAGAGAATGATGAATGGAAAGAATGAGAAAAGGGGAAGGGAAGGAGGGATAGAGAGGAAGATGGAGAGAAAAAATGGAGAAACTATAATTCTGAAGTCAAACTTAGGAATAGTCTTGTCTTAGCTAAAATACTCCCTTACACATGTGCCTCACTGCTGTCTTACCTTAAATATGTGCCCACTCTTACCATACATTCTTGTGCATTTATTGGAGATTATGTCCTATGTTTTGTTGGAGAATGTTTTGTAATTTCTGTTCTTGATATGCCATTTAAATAAATACCTTTTCTAAGAACTAATTGAGAGCTTTTTTCAATTGTTTTTTAGTTTTATTTGACTCTTCATGATCCTATTTGGGGTTTTCTTGGCAAAGATACTAGAATGGTTTGCCATTTCCTTCTCCATAATTGAGACTAATTGATTGTTAATGGAAAGCACATTGGTAGAAGCTCATAAGCCATAGAGTTAGCATCTAAAGTAGCAGTTACTCCTATGGGAACCCAACTTTTGAATGTGAGTGTAGGTTTGGGGAGTGATGCAAAAGGAGTGCTATAGTTATATTATAACGAATATGATTCAAAAATCAGGAAAGTGATAATCCTACTATTCTTTCTCTTTGCCCATCAAGCTGTATTTGGAGAATAGTATTCATTTCTGGGAATGCATTTTAGGAAACAGCTAAAGAAAGGAGAGAGCTATAAGGATAGTGAGAAGAAAAGAATGTATTATATGAAAGCTGATGAAGGACCTGGGAATGTTTAGCCTAGTGAAGACTCAAAGGTATGATAGCTGTCTTTAGACATTTAGAGGGCTGTAAAGAAGGAATAGGCTTTTCCTGCTTGGTTTTAGAAGACAGGCAAAGGACAAAAATCACAGAAAAAATAAGTTTAGATTATATATATGAAAAAAATTACTAAATTTTAGAGCTATCCCTAGTTAAAATGTGCTTCCTTGAAAGTAGTCCATTCTCTCTCACTAGAAATGGGCAATCAATTGTTTGAAATTTCCTAGAAGAGATAATTTGTCAAGAATGAACTGGGATAGGTGACTTCTAAGGCCCTTCTAGATCTTAGATTCTGTGATTTAGTCTGCTGTTCATTAGCATTATGGACAAATCGAAAGCATCTTAATCTCTCTAGTACAATCTTTACATAAATGGCTTCTATAACAAGCCAGAGGTGATTATCCAAGTTTTTCTTGTAAACTTCCTGCATTGAGACAGTTCATACCATTGTTGGGCCACTTTAATTGTTAGGCTATTCCAGAGACCCAGGGAAATTTTTATAACAGAGGAGACCCAAACTAGTCAACTTGCTTTGTTAACAGCTTAGTAGAAGTTGGTGGATCGAAGGGTGGGGTTTGGGGAAAGTGATGTTAAGAAAGCTGAAGCTTTTGGCTAAAAATGAAATTTTTGGATTATTTGTGGATAATATTATCCAGTCCACTTATAATAAATAATAAATCCACTTATCCAAGCTATTTCTATCCTCTATTTTGCCTAGCCCCTATCAATCCTCAGGTTAGCAAGATCTACTAACTTTCAAAATCTGAAACCCAAAATCAGAGTCTAATTTAAGTCCTCCATAAAATCCTACTTTAACACTTGAAATGGATATAAATGTGGTTTCTTGAAGGCTAGAGAATTACATCCCAAGTTGTGGCAGGTCCCACTATATTGGAAAGGTTTCAGTTGCAATCCTAACAACAGATTATGACTACTGGACATTTGGTGATGAATTCTTTAGACCATCAGTTTCCAATATATGATCTAGAAATCACTGTAGGGGGCCTCCAAGATCTTTTTAGAAGATTCACAAGATCAAGCCTATTTTCATAATAATGCTGAGATGTTTTAATTTCTAATACTAGCATCAACAGAAAACTGAAATAAACAAAAGTTCTTTATTATCTCCAGGAATTTTAAGAGTCTAACAGGATCCTGAGATTAGAACTTTTGAGAACCATTGTTTTTGCCATAACAATTCATGAAGCAAAAAAAAAAAAAAAAGTCCCGAGTTCTGAGATGACTCCTTTCATTCTGAGTAAGATGGCAGAAAATAAGGCTGAGTAGTTATAGGAAGTCTATGATTTCTATATTGCTTAGAAACTTAGCTGTTAGTGCTCTAATCTAGTGACCAATAAGTATACATCAACATCAATTACAAAAGTTTCCCAAGGAATTTTGACTAACATAAATTGTCATAATTAAGAGAACAAACAGCCTAGAAACCTGTTCATCCAGAAAACTCTTGATCTCCTTGCCAAAATAATGACAATAGCAGTTAATAATACCAGTTTGAAAAATCTTACAGAGAAAGATGATGGAAGACTTGAACAATAATACCTCATAATAGTGAGAAACAAGAAGGAAAAAGAAACATAAGGAAAGATTGGCAAGAGACCCAACTAAACAAAGTCACCCTGAGGGCATTTAGAGATGGACCTAGAAGGAGAAAAACAAACAGATAAAAATTGGAAAAGAGCTATAAAGGTTTTTTATAACATTCTTTTCACTATCAAGAGAAAGAGTCACCACACTTGGAATTTAACATCACAGTTAATGTGTTTATGGAGGAAGTAGAAATAACTCTGAAACAAAGAAAGATGGGAAAAGCTATTGTAATAGGCAAAGCATACACAGAAGTAGTCTTGGCTGAAGGCAGTACAATTCTCAGCGCATTGAGGAATGGATTCTCAAGGTATTTGAAATAGAATAAGCTAACAAAGGCATGAAAAATTCTTAAGCCTAAACTAACTCTCCCCTCTCAAAAAATTAAAAGGTGAAAATGAGAATATCACTAAATCTTGTCCCATCTTTGGAAAAGTTTTATGTGTCTACCATTGATAGGTCAAAAATCATATATATGTCCTTAAGAAATATAACAACAAAGATAACTTTGCTTAAAGACCCACTGATTATTAATGTCAAATGAAGCATAAAACTGGAAAATGTACACTTGCCAAGGGCATTTACTACTCTCACAGAAGAATTTCAATGTAGACTCCAAATTGAAAAAGGATTGTATATAGATGATGGGGTTCTTCAGATAGTCTTATTTGTAAATGACAAACTATGCTGCTTGCATAAAGCTCCAGAACATTGTAGAACCTCCTAAATGAGGTGGATAATCCTTCAAAAGAATTCAACCTAACTAGTCACAGAGGAAAATCTAAGTAAATTAAGAATGCCTATTATTCAAATTATATTATGAAGCTGAATGGATAACCTATAGAGCTTATATACCCAGTCTTGAGTATATTTTGCAAATCTATAATGAGCAAAGAAAAGACTTAGCTATATAATGAGAAGATAAGGTTCATCAAAAAAGATTATGATGATTATGATGATTGTGGAAATATGTATAGAAGAATTGTACATATTTAAAATATATTGGATTACTTGCTGTCTAGGGGAGGAGGTGAGGGAAGGGAGAGGAAAATAATTTGGAACATAAGGTTTTGCAAGGGTAAATGTTGAAAATTATCTATGCATATGTTTTAAAAATTAAAAGTTTTGATAACAAACAAAAAAAGAAAAATATTCTGATGTTGGGAAATATCAAAGGAAAAAGGAGAAGGGGATGGAAGAAGGTGAGGTGGATAGGGAATGTCATGGAAGCAATGAACATGAGCTTGGACAGACTTTTGTAAACTTGTTAGGTGGTTGATTGGTTGGTTGAATAGTTGGTTGGTTGGTTGATGTCCTTTCATTCTTGAAAATGACATCATTATGTTAGAGTCAAGTTACAGCGTGTCCAACTGTGGCTCATCAAACCACTTTGAGCTCAGAATGTTCTGTCACAGGCTGGGCACAAATAACCCATATGAACATTTGGGGTGGATTCTCTAAGTTTATACATCTTGTGTTTCTTTTTAATTACTTCAATTTTGCTTTGCTCAGAAAGCATAGCACTTCTCTGATGAGGGCACGCCATGCTGGGTGGTCTTGTGTCAGTGTCTCCCATGTCATGCAATCAATTCTAAAATTCTTAAGAAAGATCTTGAGGACATCCTTGTATCTCTTTTTCTGACCAACACATAAGCAACTGCTCTGTGTAAGTTCTCCATTAAATAGTCATTTTGGCAAGTGTACTTTTGGCGTTCAAACAATGTAGCCAGTCCAACAGAGTTGCACTCTCTGCAGTAGAGTAGTTTAAATATTTGACAATTTAGCTTGAGAAAGGACCTCAGTGTCTGGTATCTTATCCTGCCAGGTGATATTCAGAATCTTCCCAAGACAATTCAAATGGAAGAGGTTCAGTTCATTGCACTAAGCTAGTATACTGTCCAGATTTCATTTTATTTTTTCTCATTTTTTAAACTTTTTGATCTTATTTTTCTTGTGCAGCACGATAATTGAATAAATATGTATGCCTATATTAGATTTAACATATATTTTTACCATGTCCTCTAGGGGAGAGAAAGCAGGCAAGGGGGGGGGGGGGAGAAATTGGAACACAAAGTTTTTCAGGGGTCAGTGTTGAAAAAATTATCCTTGCATATGTTTTGAAAATAAAAAACTTTAATTTAAAAAAAAAGAAAGAAAAAAGAAATAACCTAAATCAATGAGAAAAAAAGAACATCGTCAGTGAAATGTATAGGGGAAGGAAAAAATGTAGCAAGAGCAAGATATGGGAGTGTCGGGGGAGAGCCTACCTGCTCCATGTGTTATCTCCTATGGAAAATGTATTGGAAGCATAAGCAAGAGTGAAATAGAATGAATAAGAATGGATCCAACGTATATTGTTAGAAGAAAGACCACATTAATGAAATTATAGATCCATGAAAAAGTCCATTGATATCAATATTCATTAAGGTTACTGGAGTTTACCTGATACAATTTACTCTTTCCCAAAAAATTATATAATCTAATCTAACACTCTTCCTGATGATTTTCAGTTTAGCTTTAGGGCACCTGACTTAATTGCCCCAACTAGGAGCTTCTTATATCAATATGAAATTTTAGGACAGCCCTGAGTCCTCATCCTCTTTTAGCTGTGGTCTCAATTGCCCTGGGCCTCTCAGATTCCACCCTTTTGTTAGTTCCATCTCTTGATACAGGACTGCCAATCATGCTTAGGATGCCTTAGGCATGCCAGTGTTCTACGATATGCAGTGGGACATTTATTGGCATCCAAAACCCGACACAAATCTTTTGGAGCCAGAGTGAGTTTTTGTGCCAGGGCAAAGTATTCCACCACACCAGGCCCCACTGGGTTTAAACTGTCCAAACCCCATTTCTAGCTTAGTCCTTCGTGACCTATTTCCAGAGTCAAGGTATGTTTTATTGTTTTTTAAAAGAAAACACGTACCACTCATTTCAGTGGAGGATTTCAAGAGAGGAATCAATGTCGGTGAATATGCTTCCAGCTCCTGAAGAAGGCAATGGCCTTCTTTTCAGAAGGAACAGATGGTTAGAGGATTTTAGAGCTGGAAGGGATCTTAATGATTATCTATTCCAAACCTCTTATTTCACAGATGAGGAAACTGAGCCCCAGAGAGAGACAGAGAGAAATGAGAAGACAAAAATAGAGTCAAAGAAACAGACAGATAGAAAGATAGAGACAGATGAAAATGGAGAGCTAGAAAGACAGAAAGAGAAACAGAGATTAAATAGAGATAAGAGAAATGAAGAGAAATGGAAACAGAGAAAAACAGAAAAACAGAGATAGGTACAGTAGAGATAGACACAGGGAAACAAAGAAATACAAAGGCAGGAACTGACTCCGACACAGAGAGAGAAAGAAAAACAGAGAAAAGAGAAAACGATACAAAGAGATATGTATATATGCATGTATATGCACATATGTGTATGTGTACATATATATGTGTCTGAATATGTATACATGTCTGTGTATCATGATACATTAAATACATCAGCTATGTTGAAGATGAGCTACATTTCTGCCTCTCCTGAAAAACTCCATGCAGCAAAGCATAAAGACCACCCAAAAGTCAATAGACATAGAACAAGTAATACTGAAAGTTGCTGTCAGCCTCATTGAATTCTTACTCTGAGTAGCATGGCTATCATAAAGTCCCACCCACGCTGTCTGTTCTCTAACACAAAAAACTTGTATCTCAACCTCTTCAATACTTTGCTATCAATGAAATCATTCTCTACAAAGAAAAGTAACTATTTCCCCCTACCACTTTTCATTTTATCTTTAATCACTTTCACAATAAGCTATATACTTTTAGAGCTGTCAAAAACTATTTATTAATAACTTACTTTTTTACTTTTCCATAACTTTATGCTTATACATTTACTATTGTATAGATCCATAATCACATTTTTATATCATTGTAGTGTGACTCTAGTATTCCAAGTCAATGAAATCTGTTTGCCTCAGATTCCTCATCTGTAAAATGGGAATAGTAATAGCACCTACTTTCCAGGGTTGTTGTAAGGATCAAATGACAATATTTGTAAAGATTTTCAAGCATTGGTGTTTAATAAATACTTCTTTTCTATTATAGATTGGACCTCTTAAAATGTGATCTCCTCAAAAGAAAAATAAATTAAAAAGTATGCAAAAGAAAATTACACAGTTACCATACTAAAAATTTTTGAAGGACTGGCCTATTTGGAAGAAATCGTCTTTTTTTTCCCTAAAAGCAAACATGGTATATTTGTCAGGTGGTTCCTTTTGTTAACCATTGTTCTGAAATTCATATATTTTTTCCATCATGCCACAATATCCCTAATATCTCCCTTCCAAAAACATTTTATTCAGTATATAAGCTTCTTTTCCCAATGCATATTGACATCTCATCTGTAGAATGGCTTTAGAGAGTTGTTTGGAGAACCAAAAGCTTAAGTGACTTGTCCATTTTCAGGCAGTATATGTAAGAAATAGGACTGGAACCCAGGATTGTATTTAGTGACTTGCCTAGAGTTACAGTACTAATTTATTTCAAAGACAGAACTTGAATTCAGGTCCTCCTAATATCAAGAATGGCCCTCTTTATAATAAATACCTTGCATAGAATAATCCCCTAAAAATGAGTGCTAAAGTGAATTAAATGTATATTCTTGGGGCAGCTAGATACTCTGGTGCAATGGATAGAGCACTGAGCCTGAAATCAGGAAAACCAAGACACCAGACCAATCTTTCTGAGGTTAAATACATCCTCAAACAGTTAGCTGTGCGAACCTGGGTAAGTCACTTAATTCTGTTTGCTTCAGCTTCCTCATCTGTAAAAGAAGCTGGAGAAGGAAATCTCAAACTACTGCAATATCTTTGACAAGAAAACTCTGAAAAAAAAAGAGAGATCACAAAGACTCTGAAAAGGACTAAAGAACAAGGACAAAGGAATTAAATTGAATGGAGTTTATTTTGCCTAATCACTTTAGGAAGTTACAATGACCATTTTTGCTACATAATTTCTCCACTGATATGAGAATATCTTATTTTGGAGTATTAAGTACAAATTGAATATTTCTTGAACATATGGCCTCTTTGTCCTCTCCTAGCACTTGAGCCCTTAACTCAGATATACTATCTTGAGTTTACTAGAAAGTGTTTTTTTAAAGTCACGGTTTCTGGTCAATTTGTTCCCTTCTCATGATTAGCTAATAAAAATACTATCCTTAAGTCTTGAGGTGGGCTCTGAATTCATTCCACTTGCTTCATCAGTGGAAACCACTTTTTTTTTTCTCAGCAGGAAACAATTATTAGGCACTTAGAAAGTACTACTTATTCTGGTAAATATTTTTTTCCTATTTCTGTGCTGTGCAAAGGGTGGAAATACTGGATTTCCATAGTGAGTTGATTGCTTCACTTGATTAAGTTTAAAATTAAATTAAATTTTGCAACCAGTCAGAGGAAACACCAAATTAAATTGATTAAATGATTGATGAACATATTGAGGATGTTTAGATTTTGATGAAGAATAGTATCTAGGAGAACAATTTCCCATCTTTCTTACCTGGACGTAATAATAATAGCTAACACTCACATAGAGCTCACTATGTGCCAGATTTTGTGCTAAATTCTTTACAATTATTGCCTCATTTGATCCTCACAACAATGCTGAGAGGTAAGTGCTATTAACAATAATAGCTAACATTTATATGGTACTTACCATATGCCAGGCACTGTGCTAAGTGCTTTACAATTATTACTTCATTTGATCCTCATGACAACCCTGGAAGATAGGTATTATTGTTAACCCCATTTTACAGATAAAAAAATCGCTCTGCTTAGTTTCCATTCTACACAACAGCGTGGCTGGTACTGGGTACCTCCTCCTTCCTTTTCAGCTTCCTTTTGTATTTTGTCTTTTCCCTTAAATTATAAGCTCCTTGAGGGCAGGAATTGTCTTTTTCTTATTTCCAATGCTCAGTATAATGCCTGGTATATAGTAAATGCTTGATAAATGTTGATTGAATTGAATTGATACCTTGAAAATCCACAGTTCTTTCCACCAGATTAATGGTACAATCAAGCAGGGTTTCCATTTTTCTCACCAGACCATTTTGAAAAGCTTTAGTTTTAGCTTAATTGTACCTAAAGCCATATTTGTCCCAAAGCTATTTCACTTCACTTATACCTGTCTCTCTTAAGATGGCTTTTCTTTCAAATGCATTTTAAACAAAAGCTAAATTTAACTGTATGTTCACAAATCCTTCATTTGCCAGTTCCCTCTTACAACTGTGCCTCTGCCTGCCTCTTGAAAGAGCCTGCTTCTCATAAACTTATCCAAAGACTTCATGTCCCATCACTCTATTATAGCCCCTGTTAGCTTTAATGACCTTCCAGGATAAGAGGCAGACAGGAAAGAGATGTTTTGATTGCCTTCCTGGCTGTCAGAAGAGATTTGATTACTCTATTTGAAAAATTAACAGAGCATCCTCATAGAATTGTTGAGGTTATCTCACCCGACCTTGTCATTTGATAAAGGAGAAATCGAAGGCTCAGAGAGATGAAGAGATTTGGTCCCAATCACTCAGCGGCAAATCTAGACTAGAGCCCTAGGCCATCTGACTCCCATCATGTCTAGGGATCTTTTCATATGTAACATCAAAATGCCTGATTGGCAAATACATTTCTAAAGCAGGAGTTCTTAATCTATTCCAATTATGAATCCCTTTGGCAATCTGGTGAAGCCTTTGAATCCCTTCTCAGAAGAGTGTTTTTTAAATACATGAAAAATAAAAAATTTAGTGAACTAGAAAACAAAGCAACTTCACTGAAATAGTTATAAATTTAAAAAAAAAAACAAGTTTGTAAGCTTCAAACTAAGAATCCTGCTAAGGTACTCACACACAGAATATGTGCCTGTTTGTTTGTTTGTTTTAACCTTGTGTCATAAGTCTGTGATGTCATATATGAAGGTCTCTTATTCAATTTTAAACATCAGTGATGTGAGACTTAGAAAGAATGACCTGATTAAAGAGAATACATCAGTGGAAAAAAAGAATCAATCAATGAATCAATAAGCTTTCATTAATTGACTACCATGTATCAACCACTATGGAAAGCACTAGGGATTCAAATACTGACTACTACAGTAATCAGTGACTTCTAACATTGTACTTCCTCAGCTGCCATCAGTGTACAGACAATCAGTGGTAATACGCTACCAATTAGTCAGACTCCATTAACTTTTAAAAGGAGAATTTACTGAGAAAGCATAGCAAAAACCATTGGTACAAAGTATTCTCACCAAACTAGGAAAGTACTACTCCCTTAAATACCCAAGTGCCTAGGGAGAGTGGGCTCAAATTTAAAGCACGATAATAAGATACACATTTAAGAACATTTTGAGAAAAAGGTAACAATCCCTGATTCCTGATTTTTGAAATCCTTTTCTCCTTTTGTGGAATCCTTATGATGTTTCTCTTAGGTATAGTTCTCTGCTGAATGTATTGGACTGGGTCTAGCTAGTAGATGGTACTTTCTTCGCTGCTTTTGCTCAAGTATTGGAGGAGAAGATATCAGCTGCCCCCTAGCAATTGCTCTGGCTCCTTACTGGGCTTGACTGGCATTGGGCTGGGTTACTCAGCTGTCCTAATGCAATCTCTCCAAAACTTCAAAACCTACAAGGTTTCTCCTTATGGATCCCTATCTCTCATTTGCCCCTAATATAATAATTACTACTACCATTTCCTGTAAATTCTGCTGCTATTTCTGATCATTGATGGGATTTTTGTATCTCTCATGACACCTCCATGACTCACTATGATATCTATCCTCTCCCTTCTCAGAAAACTCATTCACCCAAGATCAGGAAAAAAAAAATTTTTTAAATGAACAAAGATACCATGTGTTCAGAGACATGAAGCTGGGTGAGGGGAATACAAAAAGCTGTCTTCTCAGCAACTCAAAGCAGTCCTTCTCACTCAAAGCCTCTAAGGAAAATACTAAGAAATGAGTAGGTCACACCTTTTTACATTTTTCATTTTTTCACCTTTATTTAAAATTAAATATTAAGTAACAAAAATTTGCCTACTTTTCTCCCACCTCTTCCACCATTCAAAAAAAATTTTAAATAGTTCTGAGAATTATGTATACTTGAGTAAAACAAAGCCCAACATTAGCCACGTCCATAATTAGATGGAGACAGAGCTAGAATTAGGGCTAGAGATGGAGATATACTTATAGATTTATAAGATTTACCTTCTAAAATATCCTCTTCTTTTAGAAGTTATTCCTTCAAAATCTTTATTTCTATCTTCATCTCTAACTTTATGTCTTAGTCTATATCTTGAGTCCCTCACTTCTCTGTTGGAAGATAGGTAGCATGTTTCATCATTAGTCTTCTGGAATCATGGTTGTTCATTGAATTATAGATTATAACTTTTGTACACACAACCAGTACCAGTACCAACTCCTGAATCATTGTTTCTTCTGGTTTTATAAGCCAATTGGAAGGCTTGGGGTTTTGAGTCATCATATAGTTTGAAAACTGACATATCTATATGGGTTCTGTATAAGCCACTAGGAAAGGTTAAATCTATATGCAATTGAAATATCACTCTATATATCTTCCATTTCCCATTACACATACATACTTCCTCTTACAAATAGGAAGACAAAAATACAAGGTGCCCATGTGATAGAGGCCAGATGGGAAAAAGGTGATGGAAAAAAATGGGCAAGATATATCTACTGATGGTATATGTGAGATGAGAAAGAATATGATCAAATAAACTCCATTTATTTCCTTATGAAGCATACAGCAATACAGTAGCAGAATGAAACATAAAGACAGTAACTGTAACTAGATATATAAATGAATAAGTAAAGTTGTCTCAGTAGGAAGGTTATTACTGACTGTAGAATGGGCAGTGAATGCTACATGAAATTGGTAGCCTCTGATTTGGGCTTTAAGGAACAGGCAGAATTTCCCCAAGTAGAATGAGAGAAGGAGAGCCATTCCAGAAATAGGAAACAGAATGAGAAAATATTCACAGGCAGGAAAGTATAAAACATGTATGAGAATACTGAATAGTGCAGTTTGGTTGAAATGTAGCACACATGGAGAAAAGCAGTACAAGATGAGGCTGTCAAAGCTACTGGCAGATCAGGGATGCAGAAGAATATCAGGTAGATTCATGGGGAAATTCAAGGCCTTAATTCACTAGATAATAGGGAGAGCCATTAAAGGATTTTAAATAAAGAAGTTATATGAATAGATCTATACTTAGGAAAATTAATTTGACAGCAATATGAATGATGATTTGAAGACAATAAAGAGTAGAGAGATGAAAACTGTCTATTGAAATAGCCCAGAAGAATGTAATGAGGCACTATACTGGGGTGGTGTCAGTAGGGTTAGAGGAAAATGGGCCAAATGTATGTGAGAAATGATGTGGGAAAAGAGTTGGCAGGACTTGAATATACTTGGAGGTAGAAAGATTCATAGATGTCACCAAGATTTCAAACACAGGAATATGTACATAGGATGGATGGCAGGGGAGAGCCTAGAATCTGGAAAATCAGTTTGGAGTTTGTTGTAATGGTCTAGGTGAAAAGTAACAAGGATGTGAATCACATACGGTGAGTGAGAAGGATATGCTGAAAGGTAACAAGGATGTGAATCATATACGGTGAGAGAGAAAGGTATGCTGGACCATCTGGTCCACTGTCAGAGCAGGCTCAGGGATGGGCTTACCCTGAGGGATGCCGCCAAGGTTCTCTCTGATGGATACAAGGCTTATGGAACCAGTCTCACCAGGATGGAAAATCCTATTGGTTTGTAATGATGAATTGGTCCAAGGAAAAAAGTCAGCATTGCTCACCTTATTCTACTTTGTAACTTCCTATTTATATAATTTAGATGAGACAGAACTCTAATTACTAAAATAATAATAATAGAAGTAGTAAATTATTATTTAGTGCTTTAAGGTTTGCAAAGTGCTTTTAGAAATATTTTATTTTGTCCAAAAAAAAAAAAAAAAACTCTGAGAGGAAGGTGTTATTATTATCTTCATGACACAGATAAGAGAACTGAGTAAGACAGAAATTAAGTGACTTGTCTGTCCATTGCTATCCAGTTAGTAAAAATCTGAGGTCACGTTTGAACTCGGATCTTCCTGTCTGTAGATCCAACACTCTACCTACCCAAAATCTCCTTTTTGTCTACAGAGAACTGGGAACTATGTACTTCTAAAATTTAAGTAGAGGAATATAGATTTCCTTAAATTTCTCTATTGTATTTGCGCTTATAATTGTCAAAAAAAAATCTGCATCTGTTAAATCACCTCAGTCAGGATTATGACTGATGCCTCTGTATCACCTGGTTTGTGAACTTGCTCATGATGCTTGTGCCATTATATTTTCCAGAGTTTAGGATTTCCAGATTGGAGGCAATGACCTCAGCAGAAATCACAAGTCTTTTTTTGTTCATTTGTTTGTTTTTTAGAAAACGCACACTCCTCTGATTTAATTTTTTAGAGATAAATAGCTCTCAGATTTGACCCAAGCTTCCCTCATGGGAAGAAAAATTCTTGCTAGGAATATCTGAATTTAAATCCAGTCTCAGATGATGCTATTTATATCTAAAGAAAGAAGTGATAAATATAAGTATGTATAAATGTTTATGTATAGAGGGACAGAGACAGAGAAAGAGACAAAGACAGAGAGACAGAAACAGAGAGATTTGCAGCTAATGATAGCCATCTCTGAGGCTGAACTGGAGGAGAGAAGAAAAAAAGGGAAAAAATTTACATGATTATTATATATTTAGAAGAAACAGAAAGTTACAGATTTACAGTTTCTTGTGAAATCATCTTTTTTATTCTACTATGTTATAGAAATATTTTATTTTATTTTATTTTTGCTGAGGCAATTGAGGTTAAGTGACTTGCCCAGGGTCACACAGCCAGGAAGTGTTAAGTGTCTGAGATTAGATTTGAACTCAGGTCGTCCTGACTTCAGGACTGGTGCTCTTCCCACGGATCCACCTAGCTGTCCCCACTTTATTTCTTAAGCTCAGAATAAAATAAATAAAATTTTTAAAAAGTAAAATAAATTCAATTTCAGGTACTTGCTAGCTGTGTGAATCTTGATAAATCATCTAATTTCTGTCTGCCTCAGATTCCTCATCAATAAAATGAGCATAATAATAGCCAACAGTTACACGGCTCATTGGATAGAGTGCTGGGCCTGGAGTCAGGGAGACTCATCTTCCTGAGTTCAAATCAAAAGCCTCAAACACTTATTAGTTATGTGATCCTGAGCAAATCATTTAACTCTGTTTGCCTCAGTTTCCTCATCTGTAAAATGTGCTGAAGAAGGAAAGAGCAAACCACTCCAGCATCTTTCCCAAGGAAACCCCAAATAAGGTCACAGAGAGGTGGATCTACTGAACAACAACATAATAGCACCCACCACTCAGGTTTGTTGTGAGAATAAAGTGTGATAATATTTGTAAAGTATTTCACAAGCCTTAAAGCATTACATAATGCTAGCTATCATTATTATTGCCCTATTTATTCACAGCATTGTTGTAAGAAAGTGTTTGTAAACAATGACTGTGTGAATGCTATTTATTATTATTAGCTATCATGTTTCTTTTCTGGGAGTTGCTTGGAATTTTTTTTCTTGTAAGATTAATTAATTGCTATGGGAAACAGGCACTGTGGAATTCCAGTCAGATACTAACAACTCATGAATGGTCATGGCTGGTCAAGAAAACCAAGTAGCAACATTATGATTCCTAGCACATGTGGGTCCTTCTACTAAAGAACTGTATTTCCCAAAGAGATCATAATTGCTTCTGATTTAAAATAAATAGAAATGCAAGTTGATTAAAGGCAAGACAAAGCAACAAGCATTTATTAAAAGTGAAATAATAAGCTTAGCTTAAGATACATAGATATAAGAACACAGAATTTTAGCTAGAATATTTCATAAATTGGACCAAGAAAGTGCTATGCTTCAATGTACCCTTCTAGCCTAAAATCATGGACATAGAACATTAGTAATAGCTTCTATTTATATAATTCCCAAAGATTTACAAAACATTTTATTACTATTATCTTGCTTAATGCTACAAAGAATCCTGTGATCTAGGTAGTTAAAGTATTATTATTTCCATTTTACAAATGAAAAAACTGTGCTTTAGTGCAGTTTTAAGAGATGTGACCAGGTCATGGTGGATGTAGAACTCTATATCTGATATAGAACCAAGGGCTTCTAAATATGGATGTAAGTCCATGGCACTAAACCATGCAGCCAGTCTTTAGTGACCATAAGAAAGCTGTAGAAAAAAAGTATTTGATAGTAAATCAGCCTTGGTGTTGAGAAGATGTGGATTCAAGTTTTAACTCTAAAACCTCCTGGCTGTGAGGTCTAAGGTAAGTCTCCAAACCTCTCAATGGTAACTTTCTCTAATTATAAGTCATTCATCTCTTTCAGTGGAAGTAGTTTCCATTATACTACTACATATTCAACATACATAGGACTGCTTGCCATCTAGGGGAGGGGGGAAAGGAGGAGGGAAAAATCGGAGTGCAAGGGATAATGTTATAAAAAAAAAATTACCCTGGCATGGGTTCTGTCAATAAAAAAGTTATAAAAAAAATTAAATTAAAAAAAAAAGGAAGTAGTTTCCATAATACAAGGTGCACATACTGGAGAATTCATAGGTCTGAAAAAACTAAAAAAAAAAAAACAAAAAAAAACAATCTAAGATTGACTGTACTTTATAAATAAATTTTCCAGAATTACATTATCTTAAGATAGTATATCTTGAATTTGGTTTTGTTCTGACTTTTAAAAACAAACAAACAAACAAACAAACAAAATCTTTTGCTGAATTGGATGTTTTTGTTCTGGTTGTTGGAGAGTGTTTTAACATTCCCAAACATACACAAGAGTTTGTTATTGTGGGAAGAAACTTTCTCCTTCAATGCATTATTTTTAAATCGAGGAAGAGACATTCATTCTACTACTATAAAAATGAAAATAAAATGCAAGCTTTATCTTCATGACTTTCTCTCTGTTTCAGAAAATCTAGTGTCATAGCATGAAGAAACATTAAATTATTGAACTTTATGCTTAAGAAGCCTAGGAGGAATGGTGTATTATGAACACTGTAGTGACCACACAATCCATTTTACTGTGGGCTGTGAATTCATTTTCTTACATTCATGGTGGCATGCTATTTTTGAATCAAGAAAGGTAGGGGGTATATTTTTCTTGGGCTAAAGTTGCAATCTATAAACAGGGAATTCAGCAACAAGGATTGGCCTGATTCCTTGAAAACACTCAGAGGTAGGTGGTTGCTTCATACCCACTGACTTATGTGCTGAGAAGGTTTAGCTTCATCTTTAAGAAATGATGAAGTAAACAGGATAACCTGGTGGCCGCTGGTTTTAGGAAGAAAAATCCAAGTGGAACTTGACTTTATCTCCTCTGACACTACAATAGGAGGCAAAGAATTTATCAAAGCTTACTCCCAAGAAGAATATTGTTGGACAGTGATTCCTAACCTTTTTGGAGTTACAAAACAAATGTTACTTTGATTTTGCTATAACACTTTATTTTTCTCTTGGCTTCCTTCTATCTCTATCTCCCTCTGTGTGTGTGTGTGTGTGTGTGTGTGTGTGTGTGTCTCTCTCTTTCTGCTTGTCTCGTTTCCTTTCCCTCCCTCTGTCTTTTTATCTATATCTCTGACTATCTCTTCTTAATAGTATTTTATTTCTTCTAATTACATGTAAAAGATAGTTTTGAACATTCATTTTTATAAGATTTTAAGTTCCATATTGTTTTTCTTGCTTCCTCTTTTCCTCTTTCCCCAAGATGACAAACAATCTGATATCAGAGATACATGTACAATCATATTAAACATATTGTGTTTGTGTGTGTGTGAATAATGGGGCAACATTATTCATAGTATAAAAGAAGAATCAGAACAAAAAGGAAAAACATGAGAAAGAAAAAAAAGTGAAAATATTATGGTTTGAGCTACATTCTGACTCCATTATTCTTTCCCTAAATGTGGAAACATTTTCCATCATGGGTCTTTTGGATTTTTTTTTTATCATTACATTGCTAAGGAGAGCTAAGTCTATCAGTGTTGATTCTTGTATGTTGTTGCTTTCACTGTGTTCAATGTTCTGGTTCTGCTCACTTCACTCAGCATCAGCTCATGTAAATTTTTCTAGGTCATTCTGAAATCCACCTGGTCATTTCTTTTAGCACAATAATATTCCATTACAGTTCTTTGCCACAACTTATTCAGCTATTCACCAATTCATAGGTATTCCCTCAATTTCCAATTCTTTTTTACCCTAGAAAGAGCTGCTATGAATATTGTTATACATGTGCGTTCTTTTCCCTTTTTTATGATCTCGTAGGATACAGACTTAATAGTGATATTGCTGGATCAAAGGGCATGCACATTTTGATTGTCCTTTGGACATAATTTCAAATTGATTTCCCAAATGGTTAAATCAGTTCACAACTCAACCAACAATGCATTAATATCCCAGTTTTCCCTCTCACATTTATCATTTAATTTGTCTGTCATCTTAGCCAATCTGATAGGTGTGAGGTGATACCTCAAAGTTGTTTTAATTTGCATTTCTCTAATCAATAGTGATTTAGAACATTTTCTCATATAGCTATAGATAGTTTTAATTTTTTCATCTGAACATTGCTTGTTTATATCCTTTGTCTATCTCTATCTCCATGTCTCTTTCTATCTCCTCTCCGTCAGTCTATCTGTCTCTTTCCTACAACTATTGGTCCAAGGGAACGATATATAACTTCTTTGAATCTTTGCTTGTCAATCTATAAAATGAAGGTTTCGAATTAAATGACCTCCAAAGTCCTTTCTAACTTTCCCCAATGATGTTGTGTATCTGCAAATGAATTAAAATTGATTTCCTTTGAGACTGTTTTTCAGTCAATCTATCATCAATCAATGAGCATTTATTAAGCACGTGGTTGTTTGAGCATTTATTAAGCACTTACTACTGTATTCAAAGAATTCTTGACATCTCTGGAGAGAAATGGAAACATTTTAGGGCAGGGATTGGGGTCCACAGCTCTCTCCAAGATGTTCATAAATAGATTTTTGTGCAGCCTATGAACTTACATGAGAAAAAAATGCCTCTTTTTTTTTCACTAGCCTCTAGCTAAAATTGAGTAAATGGAAGGAAATTTTCATTTATTTAAAAACATTATTCTGAGGTGTCCATACATTTCACCAGATTGCCAAAACAGTGCATGATACATACAAAAACCTCATGCTCCAGGAGCAAAATTGAATCATGGTTATAGAATACATGCACCATGTATCCAACTGATACAAATGCATTTGTATTCAGAGTTCCAATAAAAAAGGAAGGCCTATGGAAAATTAGTTTTCCATAATTCCAATGGTATGCAGAAGCCCTGTTTATATCTACTCTCTTTCACTAAGCTCCCCCTCAGTTGAACCTGTCTTATATATTTTGGCCACTCTATGGAAACCTTTTTTCTCTGGGTACCTCAGCTTTTGGAGAACCTAACAGAAACATCATAAAGAAGTGCCCATAAAAACCTTGGTCTTGTGCCCTGCTCTGAGTTCTGTGGGTAAACCACTGGCAATAGTTTTTCCATAGTATTAAAGCAGAACTGAATTTTTAAGTAATGGCTTTCTACACACCTCCTAAACTACCCTAGTAGTTATTTTCAAAGAAAAAAACAGCCCAATTTTGATCAGCCAGCATTTTAAAATTCAAGGACCAGCCTTCTTTTTCTTCTACTGTTACCCATGGCATTAGGTATTTCACCACCAAAACATATAAGATGGATTGAAAAAGAAAAAGGGGGGGGGGGAGAGATAATGAAATTATAAAATGCAGGTTACATCATTTGAGATTTGTGAGTAGTTTTCCATTTTATTTTTTCATTTGGGTTGGGAAAAGGTGGAGGAGAGAGAAGGAAATTGACACTTACTAAAATAGGGATTAAGGATTATTTATAATCAAGAACTGTGCATTTATAGTCAACAGACCAGGGTTTGAATCCCAGCTCTATTACTGATAGTCTGTATGACTGACCCTGGACAAGTTACTTCTAGGTTCTGGTTCATTTGGCAACTTGAGCATACCCTGCCCCCTGTAAAGGATGGCTCTGACATCTTATTTAGGGGCAGTCAGGAGGTACAATGGATTGAAATCAGGAAGATTCACATTTAAAAAGCAAGCCTCCAGGGGTTCTCAAACTTTTGTTTTCTGTATCTTTATCCTATTAAAAATTATTGAGGATCTCTCCAAAGCGGTTTTGTTTATCTGGGTTATATTTATAGACATTTACCATATTGGAAATAAAAATTATTTTTTGAATTTTTAGACCTTCTAAAAGGGTTTCAGAGATCCCCAGGATTCTCTAGACCATACTTTGAGAACCACTGCCTCAGACACTAGCTGTGTGACCCAGTGCAAGTCATTCAACCCTGTTTGCTTCAGTTCTTATCTTTAAATGAGTTGGAAAAGGAAATGGCAAATCACTCTTTGTCAAAAAATTAATTTTCTAAATGCAGTCACAAAAATTCAGACAAGACTAAAATAACTGAACAACAACAAACCTTGTTTACAAGAAATGGATTAGTCCTTGCTGATTATCAGTGATTGTGGAAGAATATGTGATGGCTTGGAATATTAGGGTTATGGTGAGACAAAATTTTTTCAGAGAAAGTAGCAATCTTTTCGATTGACAGTCAGCTCTCATCTTTTGCCTTTCTCCATTTAGAAGACATCAGCATGCAACAGGATGAGTCTGATCCTAGGAGGAAGGAAATAGTCTCTCTCCTCTAAAAAGTGGTAATGGCCACCTTGGGGCAGAAACACATGGAAGTTACATGTGCTCAACCATGTTAACTGGAAACTTAAGAATAGACTTCCCCACTCCAAAAGATGGAAGTAGCTGGGGGAAAGTGACAGACTCCCTATGTCATAGCAGGTGACAATAGTAGGTATTTATGTGCTCACATCATGTTATTCATAGATAATTCTCCTGAGCCCAAATCTCGTGTGTAGAAAAGGGGAATTTTAAAGTAACAATTCTCCTAGAAAAGTTTAGATTAATTGCCTCGAAGAAAGGCTTAAATTGTTAAAGACCCTGAAAACTGTATTCCTTTCCAGTTCTGGAAGAGAGGGAGCTAATACAGGATCCAGCAGATGATTTCTCTCTTCCTGAGCAGGAAATAAAAATAACTCATAGTTTTCAATGACTCAGGTTCTTCTGCAAAGTGCCCAGGCCAAGCTTTGACAGAAGGCCTGTTTTACTCAATTTCTAGGCAGCATAATCCCAAAATCAAGCTATTTAGGCATAAAAATATTTCCTGGGAAGCATCAGCCAGTCTAGCTCTTGCAAACTCTCTTTGCCACTGCATTCAGCAACCTCTGGCCAATTGCTGTGGATAAGAGTAGCATTACCCCTTAGACCTCTGGTCCTGCTTCTTGTCCAGTCCCCAAAACCATTATCTTGGGAAACAATCCTTGTGAAGACTTCTGGCAACTGCTTTTGCAGGTGCTGTAGCTTTTACCTCCTTCCCAGCTAATGCAAAAAAAAAAAGGACCAAAGTCTTTGACATTATCAAATGGTTCAAAATTAAAACAGATGCACTATTATCAGTGAAAACAAGAAGAAAGAAGCTGTATTGCTATGCGATTTACTGATATACCTTAAGCACCACATTGCATTCCCTCTGACACAACTAAAACTTCTTATATGTGAATTTAGAATGTAAATTCCTTGACAGCAAAGATGATTTCTGCTTTTCCATTTATATCTACAGCACTTTGCATAGTGCTTTACACATTTGTTGTTGTTGCTATTTAGTCATTTTTCAGTCATGCTCAAATCTTCATTTCTCCTTTTGGGATTTTCTTGGCAAAGATGCTGGAGTGATTTGCCATTTCCTTCTCCAGCTGATTTTACAGATGAGGAAACTGAGGCAAATAAGGTTACGTTAAGCTCTATGTCACACAGCTGGTAGGTGTGTGAGTTTGGATTTGAACTCAGTTTTCCTGAGTCCAGTTTAGTACTCTATCATGCCATTGATCTGCCCATTTTATACATATTAAGCACTTAACAAATGATTTTTCATTCATTCATTTCCAATGGTTTCTGGATCCTATCTTATGAATCCTTTGCATCTTCTTTGAGGTGAAGGCTTTCAAGATATTCATGTCCCATACCTGAATTATCATTAGCACTTAGATTAAAGTTTGGGAATTCCCAAACTTGAGATTTATTCAAAAGATAACTTGTGTATGTGTACATATATCCATACTTTCCTGGGAGAGAGTTAAACTCAAATTGATTGTAGGATTTATTGGTCAAGCCTTACCCCACCCCCTGTCACACATGACTTCTTTGAACTTCAGTCTTTTCATCTGAAAAATGAGGGGATTAGACCAAATGGTGTCTGAGAGCAATTGTCAAACTTAACTGAGATTTGACAGTTTATGTGATGGAGGTTCTCTTACAAGCAGGTCAGTTGAATCTTTAGGAAATACAAAAAAAAAAAAAAAAAAAAAAAAGGAAGGGGAATGCTTTCTGATTGTATCTGTGTGTTTCATCCCAGATTGTACTCAGAAATGATTGATCTCCTTCTTTGTTTAACATGCAGCATTTGATACTCACACATTTTTATTCTCCAACCACTCCTAATAATGTTGCTCTTGAAATATGCTAATAATTTCTTTTGAAATAACTGGCCTACTCATTTTAAAATGACAGCCCTTCTCCTTCAGTCTTTTTGCTGAATTTTTCTTTGTGATTAAATGCACGCTTTACTAAAACACACACACACACACACACACACACACACACACACATTTTCTCTCCACTTGCAAAAAGACTGTTATGGGGAGGAATAATAGATTTTTAAATGATTAACTCTACTCCCTTGCAGTTGCTGAGCCTCTTACACAGCTGATCCAGAAGAGCTCAATCCAATAGTAAGCCTCTCTCTCTTTCTGTATCTCTGCACAGCCACACAGAGATTCTAATTAAAAAAAAAAAAAAAACCCAAGAGCTTTTTAGCAGGAGCAAATGTTTCTAGAAATGTCCATATTGATGTTCCATAATGAAAATGCAAAAAGGGCAGAAGAGTTGGTGACAGCTTTGATGACATGGGAGCTATTGGCGGGGAGGGGAAGAGAAAGGCCAAGATTATTAAGGATGTTCATAATCAGTTTTTATTAAGGAATAGAGTGATATGTTAGACAGAAGAAGGGAAGGGAGAAAGTAAGCATTTATTAAGCTAAATGGCACAGTGGATAGAGTGCCAGGCCTGAGTAAGGAAGACTCATCTTCCCGATGAGTCTTCAAATGCTTATTAGATATGTGATCCTGGGCAAGTCACTTAACCTTGTTTGCCTTAGTTCCTCATCTGTAAAATAAGCTGGAAAAGGAAATAGCAAACCGCTCCAGTATATTTGTCAGGAAAATTTGGGGTCATCAAGAGTAGGAAATGACTGAACAATAACTGAATAACAATCATCTGTTCTAAGTACTTTACAAATATTTTATTTAATCCTCACAACAACTCTACGAGATAAGTACTATTATGATCCCAATTTTATAGATAAGGAAATTGAGGCAGAGATTAAATGACTTCTATGAGGTCTTGTAACTCATAAATATCTAAAATGAGATTAGAACTCAGGTTTTCCTAATTCCAGATACAGTGTTCTATCCATTGAGCTATTTGACCAGCCTGATTGTTTTCTTACTCATTAGAATAGCTGCCCACTCTCAAGCAAAGAATCAAGATATCTTAGGATAATAAAAATCAGGACCCAAGCAGAAGATGAATATGACATCAAGGTCAGCTATCACACTGATTATAAATTATCCAACTTGAAAAGGCTACCAACCCAAACTAAAGTTGAGGGAATGTCAGTGCATGATTTTTTTTTTTGCAGATTATGCACTCAATGCAGTCTCTGAAGCGGAGGTGCAACAAAGCATGGATTGATTCTCTGCTGCTTACATTAATTTTGTCCTGATAATTAATACCAAGAAAACACAGGTGATCCCTCAGCCAGCACCATATTATTAGTATGTGGAACCATCAGTTCCAGCAAATGGAGAAATTTTGATAAGTTCTATATAATGTTGTATGATAAGTTGTGGATAAGTTCGCTTACCAAGGCAATATACTTCCCAGAGATGTACGCATTGATAATGAGTATACACACATTTCCATAGCCAGGTCAGTATTTGGGAGGCTTGGAAAGAAAATGTGACAGAAAAGAGATATTAGACTGATTAGCAAACTGAAGAGGTGTCATGCTGATCTCTTTGTTGTATACTCATGAAACTTGGACAGCAAAAAAGATCAAAGGTTACAAAAAATATTTTTAGGAAAAAAAACTTCTTACCTGAGATTCTTCTATGAGTAAATCACTTTTTTATTTGTTTAAATAGTTAATAATCTCAGTGAAAGTGTTTAATGAGAATTATCCATACCTTCTTTGTAGATTGAAAGATAGAAAGGGTTGTATTCTTTAATCTTCTATAACACTAGGATATTAGAAAATTTAATAAAACTTTCACTGCCTATAGTGCAGGAGAATCAAGTGAAACATAGCTTGTGCAATTTAAAACACTATAAATGTAACCAATCAATCAACAAGCATTTATTAAGTGCCTACTATGTGATAGGTACTAAATCTATCTATATCTAAAATCTAAAAAGCAAATCTAAAAGCTATTCAGTTCTTCCTTTTAAGGTGTTTTACATTCTGTTCAGAGTATACAACATGGTCACCATTAAGTGAATACTGAATATGCTACAAAATAAATATTAGATGATGAAGGGGAGAGGGGGAGAAAGAACACTAACAATCTAGAAGTACCAGAAAAGATCTTTTGAAAAAGAATTTACTTGAAATGAGCTTTGAAGGCAGGTAAGGATCACAAGAGGTAGGAAAGAGAGAAAGGGGAGAGAACTTTAGAACTAGGAGATTTCCAAAGATAAAGTCATGGAAGAAACAAGATAGAGAATACAAGGGTACACTAAGTAGGGTAATTAGGCAGCACCATAGAATAAGGGAAAGAGTGTAACCTATAATCAGCCTGCAAGATAGAACACCTCCTGATTGTGAATGCCAAAATGGACGAATTTATATTTTATCCTAAAGGCCAACAGAATGCCACTGAAACCTCCTGAACAGGGGAAGAACATCCTCAGTCTTGTGTTTTAAGAATACTAATATGGCAGCCAGGTGGAAGGAGGGCCATTATCATCATCATCATCATCATCATTATTTTATCACTACCTCTAGTTTCTTGAGTAGGTTCAACAAACCTATATCATCATTAGTCCTCTGGAACTACATGTAGTTGGCTGTTACATTGATTAGAATTCTGATACCTTTCAAAATTGTTTGTCTTTCTAATATGTCATATAAATTGTTCTGGTTCATTTATTTCATTTGGTATCAATTCATACCTGGCTTTCCAGATGTCTCTGAAACAGCACAATAGTATTCCATTTTATTTATACACAGTAACTTTTTCAGACATTCTCCAACTGTTGGGCCCTCCCTTAGTTTCCAGTTCTTTGCATTGCAAAAAAAAAATTGTAAATATTTTCTACATCTTTATTTACAGGTTGTTTTTCTTAGAACTTACTCCTTCCTTAATATACCTTCCCTCTAATTTTCTTTCTCCCTTCTCCTCTTTACCTTCTATGTCTTTACTTTATTTTCTCAACTGTGTAATTTCTTCCCTCTTTTGACCAATTCAGATTGAATGGAACCAAGTGAAGATTTCTCAAAAAGTCTATGAGATGGATTGTCAGACAATAGGCCTGCAGGTCTATTCCCAGAGGGCTACAGGGCAGGAAACATCACACCCTAGGTCTAAGTGATGTGGCCCACAGGAAGTAGACAACATTGCTGACCATTGGTCAATGGTTTTTCAGTTCATCCAATGAAAAGACCTGGATCTTTTGCTATTTAACCAAATTCACTATCTCCAGCTCCCTAGGCCAGGCACATGCTGGGAGATGGGAGCTGAGAGGCTCTATGTCTGTTCAGGTGTGCTTGAGCCTCTCCTTGCAAACACTGAATAAATGCTTCCTCTTTGTATCTGAAGATGTCTCTAAGTACTCAGTTTGGGTAAGGGAATTCAGCATCCATCCCACACAGATTGTGGGGGCTTGTCCGGGATCTGTGACTTCCCAAAGAAATGGCTGGGGTTCTGATTTAAGGCAGACACCAGGTTGGGTTTTCTCTGACCATCCTTGAGATCAGAACCTCAGCCTCCCTCTCTGTGAAGTATGGGTCTGAAGAGAGGCATCCAAATACAAACAGAAGCACAAGTCTCTGAAGAAGAAAAAGCCTGAGAGCAAGTGGCCACTTATGTGCTAGTAATCTAGAGATAGAAGGGGAAGGGGCAGTGGAGTTGTTCTCCCCAGGGCACTATCTGTGCCCTTGAGTTGTCCTTAGGTGGCAGTGAGCCCTGGGATCACCAAGGCTTGGTGAAAGTATAAAGGCTGAGACAGAAGGAGTCCTGATAAACAACACAGAGTAGGGGCACTCTGAATGAATACTGGATTGGGGGTAACCCCTTCCAGGCGTGAAGATCCAAGTTGAGGGGTTGGCTCTGTGTATTATAGGTTCTCAAGCCATGAGACTGGAGCTGCTTTCCCCAGAAGGAAAGAGGAGAGCAGTCTAAACCAGATCTTTAGAGCAAAAGTGCATTTAACAAGATATTTCTGTTGTGTGTGGGAAAGGGATGATCCTTTTCCATGTAATTTTTGTCTGTGTTTATATCTTTATGCAGAATGTCTATGTCATGTCTGTTTTGTGAGCTAGATTTTGCTAAAAAAAAAAAAAAAAAAAAAAAAAAAAAAAAGAAAGAAAGAAAATTAAAGAAAAAGGCTTGACTTTTTCCTGTAGACTTCACTCTGGCCAAGCTGGGGGCTACATAAAAAGTTAGCTAATTTTTTAAAGCAATGATTGGGAAGTTTGGAAATTGGTCATTTCAAAATTGCAAAAGTGCTTAGCATAAAACAAATGGTATATGAGTGTTAATTACTTTATTCGATTTAATTGTTTCATATTTGGTAACTTTATATGGGTTTTTAGATGTGATCATCATACATCACCAATATTGAGATGAATTTTTTTTATGTGTAAAGTAATTTGAAAGCAAATTCAACTAAATTAAGGCCTCCTTGAGGAGAATGGTACATGAAATAAAAAAATCTCTTTCTTTTTCTTCCCTATTTCTCCATTTCCTGATTGCAGCAAGGACATGTAGATGAAGGGGTGAGAGGGAGAGGAAGAAACTATGTTCAATCAGTTCAGTGAAATGTATTATTTGAAATATGATAGCAAAAGCAGTTTAATATAAATCGTAAACCTTTTGCACTGACTTTGGAAAAAAATTTTTATAATGAATCTCTTACAATTATATGAGAGGATCCCTATTAAATTATATGTTCTAAAATTGTGAATTAAGCACAAGATCTTAGAAATTTGTGTGCAGATATTAAAATTAAAATAGAAGTTATTAAAACAAAGTTCTGGTAGCTTATCTTGGGGGGGGAGTCAGGTCACATGTTTGTATCCTCTAATTAAATGAAGTATGTTGCTTTCTAAAATGTATATTGGATAATTTGCAAAAATTATGAGCTATGCCTTAAAATTTTGTCAGCTTTGCTGGACATATGTATAAGTTTTATGAAATTTGGTCCAAAGTTATTTAAATATTAACTATTTTGTGAATCTTAAAGTATTTTTTAAAAAAGAGGTAATTTTAAAAACAAGGGACAAGAAAGATTGATTTGCAAAAACAATTGATAGTTTGAATGGGACATTTATTTAGAATATCCAAGGTTAAAGTATTGATTTTAAAAATAATTTTTAATTGATATATACATTAAAATTGGAAATGACTGTAAATTATATGAGAGTCCTAAACATTTTTGTGATCATTTTTGTGATTTATGTTTATTTGGCTATCACTTATGAAAATTGTGAAGTTGCTAATTAAATTATTTGGGGTTATTGTCATAATATTGAAGTCTAAAATTGTTAGGTATTATGTGGATTAGGTAGACACCAGATGATTATAGGCACTGAAGTTGGGGTTTGATCATGTGAATAATTTGTTTTGGCCAATATCTTTGGTAAGATTTACTTGATTTACTATGGAAAGGGGCAAGCTCCTACTGAAACTTGCCATTTGCCAGGAGAAATGAGACACCCCACGAGATTGGAGCATGTCCTTGGCTGGTAAGCTGGATTCTGGGAGGGGACATGGCATCCTAAAAAGAGTTAGCTGTGAGAAGTGGGGTTGGGTATATGATGGAGTTGGGAGACACACCACATGGAGTGAGAGAAGGGAAAGACAAAGCAGGAGTCTGTCCCACCACATCCATGGGACCCTCTTTTCTCTCTCCCTCCCCTATATGCTTCTCCTCCTCCTCCTCCTCAGACCATGCCCACCTCTACTGTTTCCCGCCAGTCCTAGAAATCTGATGGAGGACTTATTAACTCCCTCTACCCCTCCCCCAAGACAGCTGAGGAGGGAAGTAGAGCAACTAAAAGAAGTTTAGTGAATTTAGTGAAAAATCTAGTGAATTTTCAAATCCCTGACCCATCAACACCTGGGACACATATGTACCCACTAAGAGAGGTGCCCTTAGCCCAAGAGGGATTAAGATTTATTAATATGCCCCTTAGCACTCTGGAGGTGAAGAATTTTAAGAAGATGAAACCACTTATCTATCAGAACAATTAGATCAGTTTCTGGACCCCTAACATGTATATTTGGGGTGAGTAATGTCTATATTAAATATATTGTTCTTTCCAGAGGAAAGAACTCAAGTGAGAAGGGCTGCCATGGTTGAATGGGAAAGAAGGCATCTTCCCACAACGGGTTAGTACCAGCTGATCAGAAATACCCCAATCATGACCCCAGTGAGACCATAACAATGAGGTTCATTGGGGTCACATGCAAGACCTAAGGAATTTAATATTATGGGAGGAATTAAGAGTACAGAGTCCAAACCACAGAACCTGAAGAAGACATTCAACATAATGCAAGAGAAGGAGGAATCCCCTTCTGAGTTCTTAGAGAGACTGAAAGAAAGTATGAGAAAATATTCAGATCTGGATCCCTCAGACCCGGTCAAAATTATTGAATGTTGAAAATACATTTTCTAACAAACACGTTTTATTTACAAAAGGTAGATGGAATCATAGGCCATTAGGAGACTCTGGAGGAAGGACCATTAAACCAAAATATGGATCTTGTAAGGATTGGGTGTGTGAGAAGCTTGTATGTGAAAAGGTAAAGCTCTGTCAGCTTGGAAAGGGGAAGATTTAACTTTCCCTCCCCCCTGCCTTTTAGAAGTGAGAACTCCCCCCCTCGAGTTTAACTGAAATTACTTTAACATTAATTGCTTTTATTGTTTAAAGGAATAGCTTACATTTATATGGTGTTAATAACTGAATGTTTTTATTTTTCAAGTCTATGGCTGCTTTAAGGCAAGGTCATTTTTGATGTTATATCACAAAGATTTCTCCACTTAGCAATGCAAGAAACTTTTAAGAGGTTTGTTAGAACTGCAAGTTGTTTGAAAAAAGCATTATTTCTACCAAGGTCTCCATCTGTCTTCAGCAAATTATTTAATATTTATTTAAGTGCATAATGATCTCCTTATTTAATGAATATGATAACAAGTATGAGCTATAGATCATACTTGAAGTAGGTACTTGAAATACCTAGAGAAGAATGTTAAACCTAATATCCCTGCATTAGTTTTGACTATTTTGCAGTCTCATTTGATAGACTATGCACACTGGTTTGTAAGATTTTGTTTTGTTTTTTATATAGACCCGAAATCTCTGATTGGTGAAACTTGCTATTGTGATGAAATCTCTTGGGATTGTAACTAATATTGTTTTGAGTTGCAAATTTGGATATGATTGCCTGACAGATTATCAAGCCAGTGATCCACAATCTTAAAGAAATATGCCATAAGTTACTCAGAAAGATGCCTTACAGGTGGATGTCTTATCTGGGTAAGAGCTAGAAGGACAACTTTAGCCTCTGCTAAGGATCTTCTGGGATCCTTCTGACTCAGTTTCTCAGGTCTGTTTCTTTGCTTCCTACCTGACTATTCCTGAGTCTGACTAGGAGGGAAACTGCATGACTGGTTGTCAGAGCTAAGGATGCTTTATCCTGTCATGTAAGTGCTCTCAGATTGAGGCCCTGGAGAATCAATTTTGACTGATTATATTATATTATAATTATGTCCCTGTTTTTTCTTCATATAGCAAATTTCTTTAATCAGAGCAAGTAGTCAGTGGAAGATATGAGGAACAAAATAAGTCTGCCACACAACCCTGGAGGTTTCCCTGGCTGTAGCAATAAAACTTTCAACTTTCTTGCTTCCTGGGATGAGAGTTTCTTTGTCTGAAGGCCTACTTTGCCTAGTATTTGGGCTACCTCCCACACCCCTTTTGCTCACTGGGAGAGGAAGCAGACAATCTTAGCAAGCCCTGATCAGACCAAGATTTTTAGGATCCTGAAAGCTAAACAAATCTCTTGCCTGGGCCTTAGCCCTATCTACATTGATGAAAGGCAGGGCCAAGTCCTAAAGGTCTCTAGAACCCTATTCTACACCCCTTTGCTTACTTCTCAAAGAAACTTGGTATCTTGGGGGTGACCCCCCTGCCTTAGAGCTAGCTGCCACAGCCCTTCAAATTGAGGAAGCTCCTAAGCTCATCCTGGGCCAATGATTGGAGATTCTGCCTCCCCCAATGCTTTGGAGCATTTTTGCCTATATAAGAACTTTAGAATTGGAGAAAGAAACGAGAATGAATATCTATACTGATTTCAAATTTGTTTTTCATGTTTTGCATGATCATGGCGACTATATGGAAAGAAAGGGGATTTTTGACAAACAATCCTCCATTAAGTAAGCAGGGGAACAATTACTGCAAGCTGCCCATGGACCTAGAGAGGTTTCTGTTGTTTCATAACAAAAGAGGGAATTCACTTCAGACCAAGGGAAACAGGCTTACAGATTTAGCTGCCTGTGCTGCTGCCTGTTTGCCCCTGACCATGGCACCTTTAATTCCCTAATTCCTGACTTCTGCATTCCCTCTTATAGCTCCCAGGCAAGTAAATTCTGAAAGGACTGTTAAAAAGGCCTACACATATGCCCCCTTACAAGGGCTTTAAACTGCTTTTGGTTTTGTTAACACCTGGACTAACTGGGTAAAAGCCTTCCTTTGTAAGACTAAGGGCTCTAGGGAAGGAGATCATACTCCCTGAAGGGCACAATGTTCCACCCGTTGTCCCTATGTCTTCGAGAAAACAGAAGCAGGAATTTGGGGGAAACATTCTTTGGACACTGTTGATATCCTTACAAGTCACATGTCTCCTGTCTCAGTCTGGACCCCACTGGGCAGGACCAGCTCTATGCCCCTTGTCAGCCTGAAGCAGTTCCAAAGATGAGATCTTCATCCCTTGTACCAAATGAATCTAGGTCTGGCCTGCTTGAGGTGGGAATGGTGTGACAATGGCCTCTTACAGTGCTGAAGTTCTATGGCTGCCAGATGCTAGTCTGTTGGTCGGTGATGACTGGTTTTCCACAACAGATAGTGGGAGTTGGTGGAAGTGGGGTCTCTGATTCCTGCTCATTGCCTTAAGCAGCAAATATCCTGTCACCTGATTGCTTATGCACTTAATCACTAAAATAGTTAAAGATTTCTTAGCTAAAGTGGCTCCTGAAAGCTTCCACTGATGTTTGAGTGTTGGTTCTAAATGGTAAAGGGCAGATTACAGTTAGTATTGAAGAGAAGATGAGCCTGAAGGCCTGGGTAACAAAGATGATGAAATGTACCAGGAATGGTGTGAGAAATCTTCAAAAGTTTGAAAAAGTGGGAGGGACTTTAGGGGACCAGGTGAAGATTTCACAAAAAGTCTGTAAGATGGATTAGGTCAGACCCTAGGCCTGCAGGCCTATCACATGATTCCCAGAGGGCTATAGGGCAGGAATGGTCAGACCCTAGTCTAAGCTTCAGGAAGTGATGGAGCCCACAGCATTCCTGACCATTGGTCAGTGATTTTTCAGTCCAGCCAATGAAAAGACCTGGGCCTTTTGCTATTTAACCAAATTTACTATTTCTGGCTCCCTAAGTCAGTCACCATGCTGGGAGATGGGAGCTGAGAGACTCTATGTCTGCTCAGGTGTATTTGGGCCTCTCCTTGTGAGGAATGAATAAATGCTTCCTCTTTGTATCTGAAGATGAATCTATGTAGCCAATTTGGGTAAGGAGGTCTAACACCCATTCCCCCATACGAGGAACATGAGCTTCAAGTGCCAGTCATTCTTTTAACCCCTTCCTCCTTGTTTATATAGATTGCTACTTCAGTACCCTGATTTTGTGTTAATTTCCCCCAACTTTTCTCTGCTTTTCTGTCCTTCATATATTCCTCTCCCTTTCTATTCTTTTAAGATAAAAACATAACAGAACTACTCTCAGGCCTCTTTCTAATTAATTCCCTCTGTGAGCCTCTATGAAGCTAATATTTTATCTTTGCTTTCGTCCTTTATGATTGTTCTTTTGTTTTTATTATCTTAAGTTTCTCTTGACCCTTCTGTTTGTATTTTAAAGCTTCTACACAGCTCCAGTCTTTTCATCAGGAATGTTTAGAAGTCCTCTATTTTATTAATAATCTATTCTTTTTTTCTCCTATATGATTATATTCAGTTTTACTGGGCACTTTATTTTTAGTTGTAAACTTATATTCCTTGCATTCTGAAATATCATATTCCAAACTCTCTACTTTTTTGTTGTTGTTAGATCATATGAGATCCTGATGATGGTTCTTTAAAACCTGAATTCTTTCTGGTTTCTTGAAGCATTTCTTTTATTTGTAAGCTCTGGATTTTGACTATCATGTTACTAGGAGTCTTTGGGAGTTTCAGGAGATGACTGGGGAATTATTTTTATGCTTTGCTTTCTGATTCTAAAACATCTGGGATGGTTTCTTTTAAGTATTCTTTGAAATTTGATGTCTAGGCTCTTTTTTTGGTAATGACTTTCAGGTAATCCAATTTTTAAAAAAAATTTTTCCTTCCTTTATCTGTTTTCTAGATTGATTACTTTTTTGGTGTGAGATATCTTACATTTTCTCTTTTCAGTCTTCTTATTTTATTTTAATATTTTCTGTTGACTCATGGAGTTATTAGCTCCTGTTTAGTTGATTTTAATTTTTATGGAGTTTATTATTTGAGTAAGATGTAGTTTGTAGTTTAAAGCTGTTATTAATGATCTTTCCAATTTTTTCTTCTATAGCTCTCATTTCTTTCCTAGGTTTTCCCTCTTCTGCTTTTACTTTATTTATAAAATTATTTTAGCTCCTAAAAAAACAAACAAAAAAAAACTTCTTACTTCATCTTTTCCAAGAATTCTAGTTGAATTGGTGCCCAAGTTCTATTTTTTTTTTTTTTTTGAGGCTTTTTTCATAAATGTTTGGGAATAATTGTCTTCTTGTGAGTTTGTAGTTTGAACATCCTTGTTCCCATAATAGCTTTGAACGAGATGAGGTGAAATCTTTCAAGACAGTTGTGAAAATCGAGTAAGGCTTCATCTGTTTCAAAGTTTGAGTAGGCCTGAAGGACTTTAAGCATCAAGTCAAGGGCATACTTAAGGTCCCTCCCTGCTATCCCCTAAGGGCATACTTAAATCCCCTTGTTATCCTCCTATGACATCCTTGTCTTTCTGTTAGGTCAAATATGGGCAACTATATACTTATTGGTCAAGTTCAATTTCTTGGGTAGTTCCCTCATTTAGATTGTGAAACCCTCAGCCAATAAGGATGAGGGTCAGTGGTGGGAGGGGGTATTTGCGTTAGGAATAAAAAATGTTGACCCTGCCCCCTACGGTGCTTCCTCCCTTCGATTGTCTGCTCCATGCCCTATTCTCCAGAACGTATAATAAACTTCGCTTTGCTTCTAGATATCTCTCCAGCTTTTTTATTAAATGCTGTCTGAACCACACAGCTTCTTATGATGGAATTAAGACAGACTGGGCTCTGTCCACTTCTAGTGGGAAGGATGGAACAGATTTCTTGTTGCTTTCTTATTGATGTTGAGTATTGAGCTTTTCCAAGATTCAGGGATAACTCACATTGAGGACCTCCAAGTTTTTAATACTCCCAAAGTAGTTTGATCCAGGGCAAAGTCTGATTGCTTCTCATCCCCTCATCCCTCCCATGCTAGTCTTTCTTTGAGTTCTGTAAGTTCCTAATAGTGATTTGGGTCTAAGCAATAGACTTGTGGGCTCATCTCATGTGAAGTTTCAGTAGACTACTGCTGGATCACTATTAGTCAATTGAAAATCTCTGATGTCTTAGAGTAATAGAAATTCTGTTTATTCCTTTGCTCTAGAATCCCTGTTCTGGTTATCTCACTAAGAAGTTCAGATTAGGCTAGAGGCTAAAAATGAGATGGTACTCTGCCCCTGGAGCAAAAGTCACAGAGACCCTACTTGCTTCCAAACTTGCTCTTTTCTTGATAAACAGCCTAAGGTCCTTGAACCCTAGATAATAAGCTAGAATGTCACCCCAAGACACAGATGTTCTCCTCATCAGGACCTGAATCTGGTGACTTGGAAATGGGTTAGAATAGCAGAACTACTAGATGGCATCTGTTCCTGCATTGTGATCAAATTTAAGCTTCTCTGTGATGGATTTAGTATACAGCTTGTCCTTACACCTAAGGGCCCTGTGAGGTATCTCCCTGACTAGATCCCATCCCTAGCATCTGTATGCTTCTTTGTCTATCTCCCAATGCTATCATGGACTAGGAAAAAAAAAAAGACAAACTGTGAGGGAAGGGGGGGTTATTGGATTTTTCAATTAGGATTCAATATAGCACATTTTCTAGATCTGTTTAGAGAGCTTTAGGATGGGGGATGAAGAGTTTGCTATACTTCTTGTTACTCTGCCATCTTGGTTCTCCTTCTAGTGCTAAATATTGAATGACTATAAGTTCATCTCTAATCAAGCCCTAGAATGCACTTAATTGGTCTGTCAATACTAAAGTATGAAACTCTTCTACAAGATGTGTGCAGAGAATAAGCCACAGCATACTACTTAAGTCAAGTTCTTTGGCAAGGAGGGCCCAAGAAAGGCTTTGCTTTAGGATCATAGACTATATCATCTGGCCCTCAGTTCTCCATCCTGAAGTCTGAACATCATTATCTTCTTTGATGGGCTTCTGTGCTAACCCATTCAAATTCATCCACTGAAGATTTAAGGATAAAGAACAGTTGTAGAGCCTGGAAACAGGGTTAATCTTCTAATTAGCATTTCAAAGGAAGTGATAAGAGATGATAACAGCAATGTTGTGGAAATTCAACTGTTTATAGATGGGCCTATTTGTGAATGGGGTGATGGGCTCAGTAAGACAGTAAGAGCCATCCAAAATGAATTGAAATGTCAATATACTTTGAAGAGGTCTTTTAGGAATGTAAATGGAAAGTTAGCTGCACTTTTGATAAGCACAATAAACAAAACAAAGAAATCCATTATAAAGCCCCACATTTGTATAGTTTTACAATTTTCAAAATTATATTTGTTCTAATACATTCTCATTTTATCACCAAATTACAGAATCACTGAGAGAGATCCTCAGAGGCCATATGGTTCATCCATATTTGAACAAGAATCCTCAATGCCATGTCCTTGACAAATAGCCTGCAATTTGCAGGGAAGCAACCTCTTATAACAACCCATTCTATTTAAGGTTAGATCTAGAAAAAAAAAAATCATTGAGTTTGGAGTCAGAGGACTTGAGTTCAGATTTCTGCTCTATCACTTATTAGTTATATTAGTTCTTGCTTTACATAAGTGTACCTCTCTACAGAACTTTAAGTAAAGCTATATTTATATAAGGGCCAGTACAGGATTCAAGGATAGGAATCCTGTCTCTATTTTCAGAAACAGAGAAGCAGGAGCAGGAAAAGGAATATGAAGAGGCTGGAGTTAGCCATGTGAGAGTCTGACTGAGAGAGGAAGAACACACAGGGTATCAGATACTAGGGAGCCAGGCACAGACACAGACAGGGTAGGGAAGATGACATGTAGGATGCAGACCATTCAGATGGAAGACATATAGTGGAAGACAGACACAAAGGTCAGACACAGGAAGTGGACACACAGATTGAGGGCAGAGTTGGGCAAAGGGGCAGGTGTGGAGAAAGAATGCAGTACTGCAGAGTAAGTTTGACATAGGTAGAAGGATTTGGAATGCATATTTCTTTTTTCTTTTTTTTTTTCTTTTTCTTTTTTTCTTTTCTTTTGCTGAGGCAATTGAAGTTAAGTGACTTGCCCAGGGTCATAGCTAGGAAGTGTTAAGTGTCTGAGGTCAGATTTGAATCCCTGACTTGAGGGATGATGCTCTCTCCACTGCTCCACCTAGCTGCCCCAGCAATGCATATTTCTTTACATAACTTCAATACCCTGTCAGATTTTTTTTTTTTTAGTATAAGGATTACAATATGTCTAAATTCAAACACAAGTTTACATAATCTACTTTTAAAAAGAAGGAAATAATTTTTTACCTAAAGTCAAATTAATTTACATAAAGAGAGAACGTTGTGTATGATTTTGTGCAAATTACTTAACCTCATTAGAGTGAATGATTTCTAAAGTGTCTTCAGATGCTAAATCTAGACTCCTCAGATCTTCCTCTTTTTAACTTTTCTACCATTGCTTCTAAAGAAGTGCCCTTAATCTCTGGAGACAAGTAGCACAATTCTAGTGCCTCTTTCATATGTCAACCCCTTAAATACTTGAGGAAAGCCATCATTCAGTCCAATTTGGTAGATATTCATTGGGGTCAATGGATAAAAGGAAATTTCAATGAAATTGCAAATTATTAATAACCACCTATGTACCCCATATTGTTGTTCAGTCATTTTTTCAGTCATGTCCAATTCTTCATAAACTCGCCTCAGATGCTTTGCATTTGTGTGACCCTGGCCAAATCATTTAATCTTGTTTGCCTCAGTTTCTCATCTGCAAAATGAGTTAGATAAGAAAATGGCAAACTACTCTTGTATCTTGAATAGGAAAACTTCAAATGGGGTCATGAAGAGTCAGATGGTACTGAAATTACTGAACAACAATAACCATAGGGCAATGGTGTCAAACTCAAATTGAAACAGGACCCCTTAAATCATACAAGGATCCATCCTACAAAGATCCCTTTATGTCACATATTAATTTAGAAAATAATGCAATAATGTTATCTGTTTTATATTATATTTTATATTTTTATTCATTTGTATTTTGATCTGCTTTGGACCATACTTGAGAGGCTACACCAGAGGTCTTCAAACTTTTTAAATAGGGGACCAGTTCACTGTCCCTCAGACTGTTGGAAGGTCGGATTATAGTAAAAACAAAAACTTTGTTTTGTGGGCCTTTAAATAAAGAAACTTCATAGCCCTGGGTGAGGGGGATAAACATACTTAGCTACTGCATCTGGCCCACAGTACGTAGTGGGAGGACCCCTGGCTACACTTTTGGGTCATGTGTTTGACATATCTCATCCAAGGGATGCAGATTTAAGCTAAACTCCTGATCACTATTCAGGGAACCCAAGTTTTGTATCAAAGGGTTGACCTCTTTCCTGCCAGGTGCCAGTTCCACAAAAAAACACCTGTAGAAATCTTTTATCCAAGTTGACAGTAAAACAGAATTCAGAAAAAGTATGCACATGAGAATATATACCAGATAATTCAGATTGATAAGTTATCCCTTTGGGAATAAAGCAATTCAGTTCAACAAAAAGAGAAAGAAAATCCAGAACTTACCCAAAGGAGGATACTTCCCTAAATCTTTAGTGTAGTAAGCCAGAGATAGAGATGTGATAGAGAATGCCAACTCTCTCATGTTGGTATCTTCCCATATTCTTTCTCTCTTCATGAACCTGAAGAGAGGTTGGAATCTCCCAAGTTTTCTCTCCTAATGCTGATGACCAGAAGATCCAAAAGGACTGTTAAGAGCAAATTTTTCTTCTCTCCCACTTTGCTCAACAACACTCCATTCTTTATGAAGGTTGTGGGCATTGATTGATCTCCACAAATGAAGTGAAGAACTCATACCAATAAGCTTTAAAGCTCAGGTTATGCTACAGATGTGGTAGAATTCCATAGCAATACTTTTAGCTTCATTTTGGAATAATCCTCACAATGCAGATTACATTGGGGTTTTTGACTTCTATACTAAACTATTGACTCACATTGAGCTTGCAGTCCCTTAAAATCCTTTGCCTTCTTTAGAAACTGTCTAAATTTGTCTCCATAATTTTCTGCTTGTGGAGTTGATTTTTTAAAAACCAAATATAAGACTTTACATTCAAAAACATTAACTAGGACAGGTCCTTAAAACATTCCATAAGAGATCTCTTTCAAAGCTGACATTGAACTATTTGTGATTTTTTGAGTATGATCATTCAACTTTAGAGTACCCTCAGAAGAAACACAAAATGTGCAGATTTAGAGAATTCATCTCAAATATTCACATGTACTATTTGTGCTCAACCTGTGGTGAGTATTCCTAGCTTATATTAGTCTGATCAGCCACAGTCAGATATACTGTAACTTGACACTAACTAACAGTGATGTTATTTTGGTCTTCTTCAAGAAGGAAGGACAACAACCAAGCAACTATTTTTTGGCCCACATCTTTCCTTCTAATAGCATGAGAGACTTTGTCAAATGCTTTGCTAAAATCCAGATAAATTGTAGAGATGATATTTTCTCTATCACTCTAGCAACTCTGTCAAAAGAGAAAATGAAGTTAGAATCACGGAACATCACAGGGTCAGTAAGTGGTATGACATGATCTTCCAAGCATTACCAATGTTTTTTTCCTAGATATCAATTAAAACTGCAACAAACAACAATAATAACAAACTGCATTAGTATAAAGCTCTTAGGTTTAACAATGCATTGTGTATGTACTCTCTCAGTTTTTAAAACAACTATACAAAGGTAGATTCTATTTTTTTTATACAAGGAAACTGATCCCCAAAGGAGTTACGTGACTTGCTCAAAATCATAAAGCTAGTAAGTGTTTAAGGTGAATTTGATTCTAGATTCCCTAAGGACCTCACTATCAGGCCCGCTGCTCCACACCATCTTCTTGCCAGCTACCTTGCCATCTTTTCTGCTCTAGAACTCCTGCCCTGGTGTCACTAGGGTTCCAACTAAAAAGGAACTCACATATAGCCTATTATATCAGACCAGTAATTCTAGCCAAGCTTTAATTTACTTAAAAAGAAAAAAAAAAAAAAAGCTTTTTACTACTTTGCCATCTATTTATGAGCTTCCTTGCCACTGTGTATTTTCCTTTTCCGACCCTTTCCTCCCAGTCCTGGAATCATAAACAAATCAATACTGCCACTGCTACTAGAAAGAGTATATCCATCTTCTTCTATACTTCACTTATCATCCTTGAAAACTCCTAATTCAGGACAGCTAGGTGGTGTGGTGGATAGAGCACCAGTCCTGAAGTCAGGAGGACCTGAGTTAAAATGTGACCTCAGACACTTAACATTGCCTAGCTGGGCAATTCCCAATTGCCTCAGGGGGAAAAAAAAAGAAAGAAAGAGAACTTCTAATTTAAAATACCAATTCTTTGGTTACCACTCTCCTGTCTATGTGGTCTCCCAGTCTTCTAGAATGTAAGCTCCTTTTGAGGAGATTTTTTTCACTCTTTGTATTTAAGCCCCCGAGGCAGCAAGGTTGGGCCGTGGATAGAGTGCCAGGCCTGGAGTTAGGAAGCCTTATCTTCCTGAGTTCAAATCCAGACTTAGACTAAACTCACTAGTTGGGTGACCCCAGGCCACTTAACCTTGTTGGCCAGTTTCCTCATGTGTCAAATGAGCTGGAGGAGGAAATGGCAATGATTCCAGTGTCTTTGCCAAGAAAACCCCAAATGGGGTCATGAAGAGTTGGACAAGACTGAAATGACTGAACCACAAATTTATATTCATAGCATCTAGCACAGCATGTGTCCATTAGGAAGTTCAGTCATTCATTCATTCATGCCTGGCTCCAAGTTCATTGCTTCTATCTTCTACACCACTAGGTTTTTAATCAACCAATCAACAAGCAGTTATTAAGCACCTACTATGTTCCTGGAACCATGCAAGGTACTGAGGATATCAATACAAAAAAATGAAACAATTCCTTCTTAAGAAGAGTTTATGTACTAATGGGGGAAGACAAGTTTGCTTTTATAATTCTTTAGGAAATTTTGCTAGAAATTTGAGAGGGAGAGAGGGAGGGAGGGAGAGAGAGACAGAGAGACAGAGACAGAAAGAGAGACACAGAGGAGAGACAAAAAGAGAGAAAGAGAAGAGATAGACACAGAGAGACAGACAGAAAAAGAGACAGACACAGAGACAGAGAAAGAAAGACAGAGACAGAGACAGAGAGAGACAGAGAAAGAGAGAGAGAGACAGAGACAGAAAGAGAGACTCAGAGAGACACAGAGAGAGAAAGGAGAGAAGGAGAGAGAAAGAAAGAGAGAGAGAACAAAAGAGAGAGAGAAATACTGTGTTAGTCTGATAGTTTTAAAGCCTGTTCCAACTATGAAAGATCCTAGTTCCATTCACATGAGAGGGTAATACAAAAGATCTTTTCCTAGAAGATGGTCTTTCTGTCTTAGTTGATATGGGCATGCACAAAGCCCTATTTCAAAATTATGTGACTGGGCATGTCGTTTAACTCTTCTGAGTCTCAATTTCTTGATCTGTAAAATGAGGGTAATAATACCAGCTACTTCACAGGACTATTTTAATATAACCTTTGTAAAGCATTTTATAAACCTTAAGGCACTAGGTAAATATTATTATTAAATACATGTTCACTAGGTAAATATTATTATTAAATATATGTGCATTTATGTACACACAAACACATATATACATATAAATATATACATATATAGAGAAATCACTTTTTATATCATGGATAACCAAAAAATGGAGGATTGCAGTCTCTAAGATTTTCTAACAAATTCCTCTAAACACTTAAAAAAAAAAACCCAACTATAATAGAAACAGGGCTGGACTTGGAGGAATATGTGCTTCTATAGCCTCAAATATGTCACTTTACATTTATATTGTCTTCTGTGAAAAGGTCGAACTAGAGTAGGAGTTCTTAACCTGGAATCTCTGAACAATTTTTTTAACAATACATTTCCTTGTCTGTATTCAATCGAAATGACTTTCTTTGTGATCCCACATATTTTTGCTTATATATTTACAGGGATAATACTGAGGTGACTATAAACTTTACCATTCTGCCAGAAGGATCAAAACACTAAAAAATTAATTCAACAATTAGAGCAATTACTCTTTGATTAAAAATCTCACAGAAATTATCATGCTTTAGGTCCTGGCCTGCTCTATCTAGATTGTGGTTCAGTTTTTTTTTTTTTTTTTTTTTTTTTAAAGTTTATAGTATATAGTTAATTTTAGTTCAGTCCTTTAAATCTTAGAGGTTGAACTAGTTTCCATCTTGGACTGTCACATCATATTCAATCACATATAGAACTAGAGAGAATATTACCTAGTCTAACCTGTCTCATCAGCAGAAATTTTACTTTCTGTTTCTGTATCTTTCTGATTCTTTACAGGCCTCGCCTTTGGCACTATTTGATAAATTTCTATTCTCATCCCTCATTAATTCCCTGGCTCATTCCCCACAGTGTTCAATTCCAGTCTTTCTTCTCTCTCTTTAAATCCCTAATGCTCCCTTCTTTTCTCTTCTCAGCCCCATTTCTTCTACTTTCCTACCCCATCCTCAAGCAACATCATTTCACTTTAAGAAAAATGAAGAACACAGCAAATGAACTCTACTCCCAATCTTCCCTATCTTTACTTAGGGTATCTTTTCCTTTCTTTCCTTCCCATCCTACTTTATATTCTAAGAGGAAAAGGGCCATTTCTTCACATCTTCTTGATCTCTGAGGGGTTTTGCTTCTTATTTTCCTCTCAGACTTTGACATCTGCAACCACTCCCTCTCAATATGTTCCTACCTTTTTCTCTTCAAATACTTATAGGTCTCCTTATCTTAACAACCACAATCAATAAATACTTATTAAGTGCCTACTGTGTGCCAGGCACTATCCTAAGTACTAGAAATGCAAAAAGACAATCAGAAGACAATCCTGCCCTCAAGGAGCTTGCATTGTAATGGAACAAAAATAATAAATTTCACAACTTTTTAATATTTAATTGAATGATACTTGCTTCAGGTGGTTCCTGAAGTCATCCATCTAAGAGATGGTGATATTTTGAGACTACTCTTGAAAAGATCAACACTTGTTGAGATGATTTGTGTATGAAATGCTCTACAGGCCCACTTTACATCCCATTTGAGCAATAAGGCCACCAGTTCTGTCATTGTTTTCAGATAATTCTCCTCAGAAATTGTAGCTGAATTTATCTAGATACTTCCTTGAAGTGCTATGCTTTTTTGCTTCCAATACCACTGACCTCTAGTTTCTTATAAACTTCCACATATACTTTCAGGATGACAAGGTATTGAGATACAATTCACTGCTTGTAATACACTCTTAGTACTGTACATGAATAGACTGGAATTGGTCCCGGTCAATACTGAAATATCAGAGACTGATTAAATCTTAGCACATCAAGGCTATAGCATCCCCCCCCTGAATTATATTTTTCAAATGAAACTTGTAAATTCACACTGGGATAACAACAAAATAAGATCATATCATTCAATCCCAATGGCTATATAGGATATGCTACAAGAGTCTTTCATAGCAAAATGTAGCTCTACATCTTTGGGTCCCTTCAAGGTCCCACAATTCTCTAAGCAAATTGCTATTCTCCATGTCATCTCACAACAGATTTACCTTGGCTTCTGCAGTAGAACCTAGTTGGAGATTTGAGTCTTGAATGCTCTTACCTGACTTATCAGCTTTAAATACTTGAGAGACTGGGTTTTTGGTTGTTGTTGTTTTTAATGTTCAGCCATTGCCAGGTACCTTTGTCACACATCAACACCAAACTTACTTTGACTAGTACCCTCAAAGAGATACCTATGAATAGGATTTCCTGGATTATCTGTGCCACAATCATTGGAATTTTTTTAGCTGTTGTTATTTATTTGTTTTTTACTATTATCCCTGAAAAGCAAGAGATCCTTTCCCCATCATCAGTACTGAGAAACTGATGTTACCTTTTTTATGTATTCTTTGAATGACCAGTTAACTATTCAGTCTCCTCAAACACCCTGAGTGAGGATTGAGGTGATATTGGGACACCATATTTGGGGGAGTAGGGCAGCTAGATAACTCTGTAGTACAGAGAGTACCAGGCCTGGAATCAAGAAAATTAATCTTCTTGGGTTCAAATCTGGCCATACTATCTGTGTGATTCTGAGTAAGTCATTTCCCCTATTTGCCTCAGTTTCCTCATTTGTAAAGTCAATTGGAGAAGGAAATGACAACCACTTCTTTACCAAGAAAACCTCAAATGGGGTCACAAAGAGTTGAAATGACTGAAAAAAAATGAACAACAACTTTTCAGAAAGTGGAAAAAGTCAAATGTGAGTTTTAAAAAAAGGGGGTGGGGAGTGAGTTCCTTGAGGCTTTCCATTCTCTTCCATGTTTTTCTACTTCAGTTCCTTGCCTTTTCTACATTACTTCTACAATGTGACTTAATCTGGACTCAAAGGACATCTCATTTAATGAGTAGGGACACCTCCTTGAAAGAAGTTATACCTTCCCATCTGAATCCATTGTTTCTACACTGACAGGCTGATATATATATAGCAATACTGACAGGCTGGATAATCTATACTCAATTCTTAATTGTTGATAGTACAACATGAGTTGCTATGAATGGTGATATCATTGCATCAGGAGCATGAGATAATAAAAGTAATGCCCTTCCTACTAGAATGCCCCTTAGTTATGAGGCATTCTTAGTTATACTTTTTGCTAGAAAGAACTCTAACTTTCTCACTTGCTTCATGTCCTATCATCTTTATTTTATTTTATTTCTATTCTTTGGTGACTGTACTTTTTAGATAATAACAATAATATCTAGTATTTATATAACTTAAAGGTATACAAAGTGCTATACATGTGTTATCTCATTTGATTTGCCCAATAACCCTGGGATGTAATTTATTATTGTTATCTCCATTTTCACAAATTAAACAGAGGCTGAGAAGTCAAATGACTTGCCCAATGCAAGTCTGAGATAGGATTTTTACTCACATCTTCCTGATTCTAAGTCCAACATTCTATCTATTCTGTTATATAGAGGCATCCTTTCCATCATCCCCTAAAATATTCTAGCACAGGATCAATCAGTCAATTTATTTGTATTTATTCACACTGATTACTATGTGCCATGAACTGTACCAAGCCTTATGGATTAAAAAAACAATAAAATATAAAATAAACAAGCAAAAAACAATCCCTGCCCTCAAGAAACTTGCATTCAAAGATGAAAGACACACACACACACACACACACACACATACACACACACACGAGATAAATATAGAATAGATGGAAGGTAACCTTACAGGGAATGTTAGTAGCAGCCAGGGGAACTGAAAAAGGCCTCCTGGAAGGAGTGTCACTTGAGCTGAGTCTTAAAGAAAGCCATGGAGTCCAGGAAGCAGGAAATCATTCCAGGGATGGGGTCAGCCTGTGGAAAGGCATGAAGACAAGACATGGGGATTCATGTGAATGAAGAACAATAAGTTCAGTGTAGCTGGACTGCAGAGTGGGTGAAGGAGAGTAAGGTATAAGAAAGGTGGGAAAATATTAAAGGTTTGTATTATAAAGAGCTTTTAATATCAAACAGAAGATTTTATTTTTATCCCGGAGGTAATAGGGACTTATTAAAGCTCATTGAGCAGAGGGGTAACATGAGTAGACCAATGCTTTAAGAAAAGTGTCTTGGTAACTAAGTGGAGAATGGCCTGGAGTGGGGAGAGAACTGAGGCAGGGAAATCAGTTAAAAAACCTATTGCAACAAACCAAAAAGTGATGAGGTTTTAACAAAGATTGTAGCCATTTTGAGTAGAAAGAAGGGGATATGTATGTGAGATTTGGAAGTAGAAATGATAATGCATTTATGTATATGTGTGTTGCCCATTTAAATTTGTGTGTTCACACAGATTTGTCTCTATGTGACTCACAGGAAGGCATGAATGATATCTTTGGAGTCTCTTCCACCCATGCTCTTCCAAGAGAAAATTTGATCCCTGCCAGGAAGGGAGCAGGAGATTGTCACCATAAAGCTAGCCATTCTGCTTTCCTCAGATAGAGCATATTGAGCTAGAGTTATATTTGTCTCTCTAAATCTTATTTGTTTTAAATTGATTCACTGATCACTATCCCATAATAGGAAAGGAGTGCCTCAAACTATTCATTTAAAGCTTGACTCCCTTTCTACCAAATGCCAATCTTAGAAAGATAATACATAACGAATAGCTAATACATACATGTAAGCAAGCTTATAGAAAACAGAAATGAGAAAAATGGCAGTGATGAAAATATGCCAGGCAATTCATAGAGTGAATGAGATCTCCCACGGTGAATGATATATCTTCACTCAATAGAAAGAGACACAGAGGCAGAGAAAATAACAGACAAAGAGACAGAGTGAGGAGAGGGAGGGAAAAAAGGGGGAAGATAGTGGGAGAAAGAGGGAGGGAGAGAGACAGAGAGACAGACAGGCAGGCAAGAAGACAGACACAGAAAAACAGAAATAGGCAAAGCTAGAGAAATAAAGACAGTATAGATAACCTTATTCTATAATTCTGGTAATTACTTATCAAGTGAGACATAAAACAGGGAACCAGATGCTCCCCAAGTTATTCAAGATGTCCAATACAGAGAACAAGGCAAAGAGATCTAGAGATGATGGGGTCTTCTAAATGCTTCTGTTTATAAATGACTTTGTGCTGACTATGTCAAGTCCTAAATGATACCAATGTTTCCTAAGTGAAAGACTGAATGAATTATTCTTTAGATTTCCCTCATCTGTTTTTAAATTCTGAGAAAGCAGCATTTTAATTAGCTAATTCCCTTTCCTCCTTTAGAAGACTTGTGTTCAAATTTGGCCTTAGACATTTTCTAGCTGTGTGATTGAGAAAGTCTCTTAATTTCTTTCTGCCTCAGTTTTCTCAATTGTACAATGGGAAATAATAATGACACTCACCTCTCCATATTCCTGTGAAGGCAAAGTGAGAGAATATTTGTAAAATGATTAACAAAGTATTTGGTACATAGCAGGCCCTTAATAAATGCTTGTTCCTTTTTAAAATTTTTGAATGCTTATTTTGGAAAGAAACCTATTGATTTTTATGTGTATCAAGTACCTAAACTTACCATAAAGTTGAAGCATTATCTGATCATCTCTTTAGCAACAGACATGAATTTGCCATATTTTTATATAAAATTACTGGATAGTTTTTTAAAGAGCCATCTTCACATAGATAAATCCCTACTCACTGCTAAAATTCATGATTTCACATAAAATTCCATGCAAAATATCAACTGTTGGCACAGCTTGGTATGACAATTTTATGCCTGGAACTTAAAAAAAAATAAAATCAGTGCCGCAGGAGATTGAGAATAAACTTTTCATTTTTTTTTAAATGAGAAAAACCAAAGTCATAGGGAAATTGATTAGTCTTATATACTGTTTTAAACGTTGGGGGTTTTAAGATAATTTATAAAGCAATTCATAGTTACAAAGTACTTTGAACATATTATCTTACTGGATCTTTAAAACAACCCTGCAAGACATGTTTAGTAGGTATTATTATCCCCATATTTCAGATATAGAAATTAAGCTGCAAGGTTAATTGACTTGCCCAAGATGACATAGTTAGAGCTGGGACTGCAGCCCAGGTATTGAGATATCAAATAGAGTATCCTTTCTACCTCACCATGCTGCTTCTCTAAAAGAATTCTGAATTCTATGAAATTCAAAGTATAATTTTGAAGAGAGAAATAGGAACCTTGAAAAAAGCATATTCATTTATAAAATAAATTAACATTATCTATGTTGTATTATGCTTTTACTTATTTTGTTAAACATTTCCCAATTTCCTTTTACTCTGGGTTAACTGTGGGGACCTCTGATTTAGAGTTACAAGTAGACAAGTTAATAGTACTTTAATTGCGGTAACCTTTGTACTGACTTGGTAGTTCAACTGAAAGCAATATTTGTATTTGAATATAATATTTATGTTTTTATAACAGGACTGGCCAAGACTAACCTATAGAAACATGTAGATTGTGTGCAGCTGATGCAATTCCCATGTTATTCAGTCATTCTCTGTGACCCCACAAAGATACTAATAGAATCCCCATGCAGACTTCAGAGCATGTGCAAATAGTTTGTTTGTTTGTTTTAATCACATGCTCTTATCATAGTAAGAATTAGCTATTGAATCATTCACCTCAGTAGCCTGAGTTGAACTGAATGACCTGAGAATGCATTCAAAGGGCACTAACCAGTCAAGGATTTTCTTTTTGCAAGCTGGCAGAGTCAGTGGTAAGAAGGTAAGAACTGCTACAAGGACTCAATGAGAGACCTTGATGTCCCTATCAAGGTCACTGTGAAGTTGACATTATTAGGTTGTTTGTTTTGTGCATTTTCATCTAATGGTTCCTGGCTCTCCTGGTTTCCCGCAAGACCCCTTAAAGTCCCACTTTCTATTGGAAGCCTTTCCCAGTCTGTAGTTATTTCCTACTTATTCCATATATAGGTATCTTTTTGGGGTACATAGTTGTTTATATGTTGTCTTCCCTACTAGATTATGAGCTCCTCAAGTTTAGAGTCTACCTTTTGACGTCTGTGTGTGTGTGTGTGTGTGTGTACTCAGCACAGTGCTTTCCTGGCCCATAACAGGCCCATGATGGTAGTTGTTGAGTCACATCTGATTGTGATCCCATAAGGAGACTGAAGTGGTATGCCATTTCCCTCTCGTTTTTTGGTAACAGTTGAGGAAACTGGGGCAAACAGGGCTAAGTGACTTGCTTTGGGTCACCCAGCTGAATCTGATGACAGATTTCAACTCAGGAAGATGAGGCTTCCTGACTCCAGGCCCAGCACTCTATCCACTGTGCCATTTAGCTGTTCTAACAAATGATTGCTTCTGCATATTCTTTCCCATTCCTAGGTAAAAAGAGTATCAGACTAAGTTAAGATCTTGTAAGAAAGTGAATTGTTAACAATTCAGAGTTTTGGTTCAGGCCAGTTTGTAGGACACAAAAACAAGCCTGAGATCCAGTTTAGCACTGGTTGACCCCTAAAGCCAAGACACTGCATACAAGAGGAAAGGACTACTATGCCATATTCAGAAACAAACTATATAGGAATAATTCTTTGTAAAAACATCTTCCCCCCCCTAAAATTTGGGGGTATGGCTACCTTTTCCAACTTGATCTCTATATCACCTTTCTCTACTCTAGGAAGCTTACAAAAGTTTCTGCCTCCTAACTCAAATTCAGCCAGGCAAAAAAGGGAAAATATCTTGGTTCATCAATGATTTTTGAATGTATATTCAATTTTGGTTCAGTAGCTCATAGAAAAGCTTCTGTTCTTTATATGATAAGCAGACTGGAAACAATACCTTTGCATTCTATTAAGTCCACATGAAGATTACACAGAGTAACCAGACTGCATATGTTTATAATTGATCAAGTCTCCAGTGTACTTTTATTCATATTTTATAGGATAGACATATAACAGTAATTAGAGTCCTAATGAAGACCTTTATGTTGGGCTGTGTCTTTAAACAACAAAGGAATATCTTTTTTTTCTTCTTGAATGAATATATGAGAGGTAAATACTTCTTACTGCACATCATAAGAACAATCCTTCATTGTTGCATTGGGGAAATTTTGTCTATAGTTGACATACAAAAATATGGATCAAGAAAACCTTTGAGGGAAATTAAAGAGAAAGAGATGTTTAAAAAAATCTCATAATTGGAAGCCATCTAATTTACCTTTTAATGAATAAAATTACCTTTTATTAATCTAGAATAGATGGTCATCCAGCTTTCTTTGGAAGACCTCTGGTAGTGATAAAGATGAGGAAATCATTACTTTCCAAAGCAGTACAATCTCCATTTAGATAATTAAATTTGTTAAGAATGTTTTCCCTGTATAAAACCTAACTGTTTCTCCAAAACTTCTACCATTCCACTTAATTATATCCCTAGGGTCTAGGAAAAACAAGTGTAATAAGTAATTGAAAGACTTATGTAGAAAAGAAATTTGAACTTAGGTCTTCCTGACCCCAGACCCAGCACTCTAGGTAGCATTCTTGTCAAATCTGCAGAGGCCACAAATCTGGAAAGCACAACCAAAGACCCCACTAGGCCAGATAAATGGAGTGAATTGAATAAGACCCAATCATGACTCTAGGAAGAAGTTGTGATTTTTTTTCCAGAGTGGGAATTCCCATAGATTTTAACTCCTTTATAAGTAGATTAGTTCTGGTGAGGTGTTCGAGGCATAATTAGATTCACAACAGGGATAAGTAGATTCAAAACAGGTAAGGAATGAGGATCATAACTGTGTTTTCTCTTTCTCTGAATCTCTCTCTCTCTGTGTCTTTCTGTCTCTCTCATCCACACACCCACAGACCCATACCCCCACACACATATGAATGTAGGGAATTCCTAAATGAAGAAGTCCCTTTTACCGATGTAGGAGAGCACCTTTTCTGTAACTTCTAGTCTTAGAGAGCTGCTAGAATACTTGAGGAAGAATTTCTTCAGGATCACTGAGGCAGGATATATCAATAGACATACTTGACCTAGATCTTCCTGACTTTAAGATCAATTTTTTATCTACTTCAAAAGTATAAAACAGGGGATGATGCTGGGGAGAAGCCAGGAAATTGCCCAAGATCTTCAGTTTCCCTCAAAAATAAATGCTAATTCAAGCCTCTAAATGGATTCTAGAGTGACAGAATTCACAAAAAGATGGAGTGAAACAATTTTTCAGTTTAAGATTACTTTGAAGGACTTCAGGAAAGATTTGCCTTACTTGGGTGAAAGGGGAGAGCAGGTATAGCCGGGGGAATCTAAGGAGAGGCTCTTAGCCAAATAGCACAGATTAGCAATTAAGGTCCCACAGTCCTGGTTTAACTGGCCAGGGACACAGTGAGCCAGCTTTGAGGCCTCCAGCTCCATTAGTGAAGGCAAATTGTGAGTCCCAGAACTCTGGCACAATCAGCATGAGCAGACCCAGCTACCCCAGTGCAATGGGCAAGCCACCAGCATCTCTAGCCTCAGCATAGAAAGTCAATGATCAGGCTCCTGTCCTCCAGCAAAAGAAGCTTGGGACAGTGTCCTCTGTGTCCTAGGAGCAGAGCTCAACTATTAAAAAATGAGCAAGAAACAGAAAAAGAGCCTTGACCATAAAAAGCTACTAGAGTAACAAGATCAGAACACAAACTCAAAAGAGGACAGTAATGGCAAAATGTCTACATGTGAAGCCTCAAAGAGAAATATTAATTTATCTCAAGCTCAAAACTTCTCTTGGAAGAGCTCAAAAAAGATTTTAAAAATCAAGTGAGAGGTTGAAGAGCTATGCAGAAGAAATATGAAAAAAAAGTCAACAGCTTGGAAAAGGAAGCACAAAAATTGACTAAGGAAAATAATTTCTTTTTTTTTCTTTTTCTTTTTTTTTTTTTTTTTTTTATTTTTTTTTATTTTGCTGAGGCAAGTGGGGTTAAGTGGCTTGCCCAGGGTCACACAGCTAGAAAATGTTAAGTGTATGAAGCCAGATTTGAACTTGGGTCTTCCTGACTTCAGGGCTGGTGCTCTATTCATTGTGTCACCTAGCTGCCCCAAAAAAGTTTCTTAAAAAATCAAACTAGTCAAATGGGAGGAAAATCCATTGAAGAAAACAACTTCTTCAAAAGTAGAATTGACCAAATGGAAAAGGAGGTAAAAAAGCTAACTGAAGGAAAATAATTCATTAAAAATTAGAATTGGGCAAACTGGAAACAAGAGACATCAAGAATCAATTAAAAAAAATCAAAATAATGAAAAAATAGAAGAAAAGGTAAAATACTTCACTGGAAAAGTGACTGACTTGGAAAAAAATCTAGGAGAAAGAATTTAAGAATTACTCAATTACCTGAAAACTATAAACCCCCCCCCCCCAAAAAAAAAAAAAAAAAAAAAAAAAGCCTGGACAACATTTTCCAAGAAATTATCAAAGAAAACTACCCTGATATCCTAAAACCAGAGGGTAAAGTAGTAATTGAAAGAATCCACCAATCACCTACTAAAAAAGATACCAAAATGAAAGCCCCATGGAATATTGTAACCAAATTCCAACCAGAACTCTAGGCTGAGGAGAAAATACTGCAAGCATTCAGAAAGAAACAATTCATATATCAAGGAATCAGAATCAGAATTTACACAGGACTTTGTAGATTCTACATTAAAGGAATGAAGGGCTTGGAATATGATATTCTGGAAGTCAAAAAAAAGCTTGGATTACAATTAAGAATCAACTACCTTGCAAAACTGAGCATAATCTTTCAGGGGAAAAGATGGATATTTAATGAAATAGAGGAATTTTCAAACTTTTCTGATGAAAATACAAGAACTGAACAGAAAATTGGACCTTCAAATTCTCAAGACAAGCATAAAAAGAAATGATAAGCAGGCAGATTTTAGAAACACCTGGATTTACATGATTTGATGCTAAGTGAAGTGAGCAGAAAAAAGGAGAACATTGTCCCAGCAACAATAACTTTGTGTGATGATCAAGAATGATAGAGTTAGCTTTTCTCAACAGTACAGTGATTCAAGACAGTTTCAAAAGACATGATGGAAAATGCCATTTGCATCTAGAGAAAGAACTATGAGGACTGAGTGCAGATTGAAATATACTATTTTCACTTTTTAAAACATTTATTTTGTTTTTTCTTTCTTGTGGTTTTTCCCTTTTCTGATTCTTCTTTCACAACATGATTAATATAGAAATATATTTAGCATGAATTTACATATATAGGCAATAGTGAATTTCTTGCTATCTTGGGCAGGGAGAAGGGAAGGAAGGGAGAGAAAATTTTGAAACTCAGAATCTTACAAAAATGCATGTTGAAAACTACATATAAATTTTTTTTGGGGGGGATACTATTAAGTAAAAAAACAAAGCAAGATAGGTGTGGCTAGACAATAGTTCATATGAAAAAAACTGGAGAATTCCATGAGTCATGCTAACAGTATGACATTCAATTCCCTAAAATTTAATAAACAATAAGGGCTATTATGTTCAAGGCACATAATAGACATCCACATATTCTGTGGATACCAAGGGGGAAAAAAGGCAAAACAATAAAATGTTTTACATGATTGCTTAGGTATAACCAATATCTGATTGCTTATCATCTCAGGGAAAAGAAACTGGAAGGAGAATTAGAATTTGGAACTCAAAGCTTTTAAAAAAAAAATCCTTGGGGCAGCTAGATGGCTTACTGGATAGAGCACCAGCACTGGAGGCAGGAGGATGTGAGTTCAATTCTGACCTCAGCCATTTAACATTTCCTAGTAAGTCATTCCTAACAAGACTTTAGGCACGTCATTTAGTCCCAATTGCTTAAAATTAAAAAGTATGTTAAAAATTCTTTTAACAAGCAATTGGAGAATATACACATTCACATACACACACAATGCCTGTCTTCTAGGAGTGATTCTCCTACCCTTCCCCTAAATCTCCCACTCCCCAAAAAACTAATTTAAAAGGCTGACTGGGGTGGGGGGTGGGGTTAGTATTCACAATAAAGGAGTAAGAGTTCCCTTGTATATTATGGCTAATCTAATGTAGAGTAGTGCATTCAGTCCTGGGAACTAGGACTGAATTTTAATTAAAAAAAAAAAAAAAAAAAACATTAATAAGCTGTAGAGTAACCAGAGAAAGATAACATCTGGTTGGAGACCTTATGACCATTCCATAAGAGATTGGAGGGGATTTAGGACCATAAAATTAATTGAAAGAACTGGGAATGTTTAACCTGAAGAAGAAAAGATTGGAGAAAGAAATGGGAAACTATTCCAGTTTTTTGCCAAGAAAACCCACAAAGGGGTCACCAAGTCTGTCACAAACAAAAACAACTAAATAACAACAACAAATTATAATAATTCAAGTGTGAGAAATTGTGAATGCACCTTGCTCATTTCTTTGCAGAAGTAGGAGATGATGGGTTTGGAACCCTGAATATATGATTGCTTTTAGTGGCATGCTTTTAGTGTTTATTTTGTTAAACCACTTTTATCCTCCTTCCCCCATCTCCCCCCCTTTCTTTTGTATTCTTTGCTATAAAGAGTGGTTCTCTGGGTGGTGGAGGAGGGATATATTGGGAAATGAAGCTGCTGTTAAAAATAATTATTAAAAAATTAAAAGATATTCAGGGATATTTTGTGTGTGACTGTAGAGTAGGTTGATGGTAAAGGTTGGTTTAAAACACCAATATCTGCCATAAAAATTTGTTAGAGAAGTCCTGAATTCCTGTGCCAGACTCTAATTTGTGGTGATTTATCCACATTGACTTCCTGAGGTGATTAGGGAAAGTTCTTAGAATTGCTTCAAATGAGGAAAGATTCTTTAAGCTTGTACAAGTCTAAACGACTGCAGCTCCAATAATTTGACAGAAACAGACTGATTTTTGGTGGGAAGAACTATAACAACAAAAATTTTAATTACAATTCTTTCTTATTATTATACTAAATATTTAAAAACTCTTAAACTTCTCAAAAAAGAACATTCCATATACAGAATACAAAGAAAGAAGATTCTTCATATATGAAACTGTGAATATTTATTTCATAATACTTACTTTTAAAAAAAGCATATAATCAAGTAATGCTACTTTCAAAGCTATCCTGTTGTCTGTGTTTTCTTTTGAATTTCTTTTTGTTCTCTTCTGGGATGTTTTAAATGTATTTACACCACATAATCCAACCTCCTTTTTCTTTTGTTGACAAAATAAGCTTTCTAGACTCTTCAAGGATTACCCATCTTCTCCTTTTCATTTGCCATTACAACATACTCTTATAACATGTTATTTTCCCAGATTATAGTTTATTTTACACTAATTGCATTTTAGTATAGCTATTTCCTGGAACCTTAATCCTATCAAAGAACAATTTCCAAATGACAATGTAGGATAAATTATTTCTGGGAAGGTCACAGCAGAGGACTAATCCCATGCACGGTGTATGTGGATTGTTGCTAGCTTCAATTCCAGAACCTGGTACTCACTGATCCAACATTTTGTGAATTCACTTTATAAGGGAATGGGGTAGTAGGGGATGGAACTTCAGTTCTTTATCTACTAACAACTAAGTATCAATCCCATCTAACTATCTACATCACTTTCAAGGCCACTTTGAAAGGACTACCTCATGGTTCTGGGACCTATGGGTGGTATGACACTGGCAGTCTAAATTGTAGTGATAACATATATGGTTTCAATGCTTTCAGTAGGGTACTATGTAACAGTCTAAATGTTTAAAAGTTGTGTGTGTATGTGGACACAGGTTGTATATAAGGCCATCATCAGAGTTAGGAAAATGCTGATTCAACTTGTCTGATACATAGTAGTTAACTCTCTGTTACTATAAATTGCAAGAGTTTTACACCTGAATTGGTAGAAGGTGCTTCCTTAGAGGGATCTCTCTTCACTGATAAAATCTCAGGCAAACACATCTGTGTGTATGTATATATATATATATACACACACACACATATATACTTACACATAACCAAATTTCCTTTGGCTTCTCCAGTGTTTTCCTTATTAGGGAATGTTCACTGGCTGATTAATTGGAAAATAATATGCTTTTGTTTTTGAGTTGCTTTAATCACATCTGACTTTATGACCCCATTTGGGGTTTCCTTGGCAAAGATAGTGGAATAGTTAGCCATTTCCTTTTCCAATTCATTTTTTCAGATGAGAAACTGAGGCAAACAAGATTAAATTACTTGACAAAGGGCACATAACTATTAAGTGTAAGAGGCTGGATTTGAACTCACAAAGATGACTGATCCGGACTCTAGGCCCTCTATCCATTGCCACCTACCTATCCCTAACAAGCTTTTATTTCTTATGGGGTAACTCAAATCAGGTAACTAGCATATGAAAAAACAAGAGATACTCTAGCCAATTTTATGGATAGCTACAAGTATCTGAAGTTATTATTGTGTATTGTCAGAAGAAAAAAAAAAGCCCTAAGGGCCTCTGAAATGAAAAGATTTCCTTGATAGATGACAACCATGATCCTATTCAGGAATGCATTATGACTGAAAGGTAATCAGGGTAAAACAACATCTATAGAGAGTTTATTACAAAAACCCATTGCATTAAAAAAATGCTACAAGAAATACAAATTGTTTATGAGTAAGGAGGAATGGAGGAGGAAAGGAAAAGGATGGCAAAATTAACTGTATTCTAGAAACACCTTATTTACACTTAAATTATGCTTGTGCCAACAAAAGTAGAGTGGCAGTTATTTTAGTAGAGAGAATACTGGGACTGGAAATTAGGAGAACTGGGGTACTGGTCTTGGATCTAGTATTGACTAGTTGCGTAACCTTGGAAAAATCACTTCAGTTTTCTCTAACTCAGTTTTCCTCACTTGCGAAATAATGATGATAATTGTACTGTGTCATGGAAAAAAAATTTTTTTTAAGCTTTTGGAAATAGTAAAGCACGTTGTAAGTAATGGAAAGTCTTCTCGCTTAGACCTTGGGAAATGTGAACCCCCGGTGGACTTGATTTGAATGACAGTTTCAAACACTAATAGTTTTTCATCTTAACTCTGGTTCTTTCTCTCTCCTAAACAGGATTCTGATTTCACACCTACTGAAAGATGTTAAATTTGCTAGCTACTATTTTCTTAGGGTAAAAAAAATCGACCTCTTAAGATATTTTTTTTTTTCGTTTCCTTTACTCCATATCCATTTTATATATATGTATGTGTGTGTGTGTGTGTGTGTGTGTGTGTATATATATATATATATATATATATATATATATATATAAAACCGTCCTCTTTAAAAAAAAAAAAAACAGATCTGAGAAATGACTTCCTCAGCTTTTACCCACAAACTCTTGACACCTCTGTTAAAACTGTGACACCTGGAGAATAGAACTTTGCACAGTGGGGGAAGGGGGAACGGTGGAAACGAAGCGAAGCCGGGGTAGTGGGGAAGTCCCGTCCAGGCGGAGTCCAGGACAAAAGGATTTAGGATTCCCCGAAAACGATCGCAGAGCTCTCCGAACTTCAAAGAGCGCCCAGTGATCCAAGCAGAGGAAAAGCTTAGCTGGAGGGGGAGGGAGGGGCCGCTGCTCCCCATCGCTCCCGCGCAGCGTTCCGCGTCCAGGGCGGACCGCCTGTCATCAGCCCGGCCGAATGTGCGCGCGAGCAAAGGAGAAGAGAGAGGCTGGCGCGTGTGCGGGAGCGGGGATAAGGAAAGAGAAGAGAGGCGAGAAGCAGAGAGAGGGGGAGGAGAGAGAGAGGGAGAGGGGGAGGGAGCAGAAGGAGGGAGAGGGGAAGAGGGAAGGAGCAGAGCGAGGACAGCAGGGAGAGGAGACAGGAGGGGGAGAAGACGAGGAGAGAGGGGGCGGGGAGGAAGCCGGCGGGAGAGGGCCACGGGAGAGCTCTTCTTTTCTTCTCCTCCCGTCTCGCTCCCCTCCCCCGGCTGAGCCCCAGCGTGCTGCAGCCATGGAGACATCGCTAATCCCCTCCTCCCGTCCCAGCCCACCAGCCCCCCCCGCAGCCGCGGATTGGTCGCCCTTTGCTCCCTGACCCCTCTCGGTGCTGATGTGGGCCGCTTCTTCCTGCTTCGGCCGCCGCCGCCTCTGGCCCGGGAGGGAGGGCAGCAGGAGGCGGGGGAGGCTGCGGACGGCAGAGCCGCTGCGCACACCCGAGGGGCGGGGGGAGCCGGCTCGGGCGCCGCCGCCGCCGCCGCTGCAGGAGGAGCCGCCGCCCGCGCCGCCACGGCCGGAGGAGGAGCCGCGGGAGCCGCTGCCGCCGCCCTCCGCCCCCTCCCCTCCTGCCTTCCTCCTCCTCCTTCTCCTCCTTCTCGGCGGCCGGAGGGAGGACTCCCGGAGCAGCCCCGGCGGCCGGAGCGCCCCGCCGACTCGGGAGAATGCGGCGGCGATCGCGGATGCTGCTTTGCTTCGCCTTCCTCTGGGTGCTGGGCATTGCCTATTACATGTACTCGGGCGGCAGCGCGGCGCTGGCCGGCGGCGGGAGCAGCGGCGGAGCCGGCAAGAAGGTGGGTGAAGCGCGAGCCCGAGCTCTGGGTCCCCAGTCCCCGCGCCCCGCGGGTGCCGGCGCCCTGGGCACCCGCTCCCCTCTCCCTTGGGAAATGGACTTGGAACGGGACGCCTTTGGTCAGCCCCGCTCCGCGGCTTCTCCGGGGTGGGGGCTCGGCTTTCTTGCCGACTTGCCCCGAGGTCCGTCCTGCCTCATTCCGCCCGCCTTCCACTTCCCCAGAGTCTCGTCTGTCTGGTTTGTCTGTTTGTCTGTACGATGTCTGACTCGCCACCTCTCTCATCCCCGGGCTGTTTGCGGGGCGAAAATCTAGCCAGAAGCCTTTGGATTTAATCTATTTTTCCTTTGAGTCCTCTCCCGAAGAGAAAGTACTGGAGACTTAATTTCTCCTCATCGTTTTAAATCTCTTTCTCCTCCCTGCCCTTCACTCCGCAGCAGGGTCCTCCCCGAGCCCAGAGTAAGAATTGGCCCCTTTGCTGTAATTAGCTACTGAGATATAAAAATTGCAAGGTGGAGGCACATCAGACCCCAGGGGCCTTTAAAAGGCAGATTGCTTTCTCTCTCCCCCTTCTCTTCTTGGTCCTCTTTTCATTCAAGTGGATTCCCTTGTCCAATTGCAGCAGCTTCAGCCCGGCTTCTTGGGAAGTTTCTGGGGAGGAGGGTCGGAAAAAGACAAAAGGCAAAGGGTAAGGGAGGAAGACAGAGACTGTTGCTTCTAAAATGCCATATATTTTGTAGAAACAAGAGTTTAACTTGTTTCTTAGAGGTCTTTTCAGCTGCATGACACTAGTTGCAGTCTCTCCCTCTTCCCTTCCCCTTCCCCCTCAGTCTGTTCTTTTTCCTCTTTCTCTCACTCTGCTGGGGAAACCTTGGTTTTCCTGCCGAATACAATCAACACTTTTTCTGTTTCTTTTGGGGAGCGGGTCACCACTACTTATTCTGTAACCCAATTCCCCCTGGAGTAGAAACTTGTCATGTGTATGTCCTTCCCCTAGGAGCCACTCATGTTCACGTTTTCTCCTTTTCTCAATTTCTTAACAACTGGTTGAGCTGTTTCCTTTTGCTTCATCCCACAGCTAAGTGAAACATGTTCCCTCGTGCGCCTTAATTTTCCATGGCCTCTTCCTCGTGTTGTACCGATGTTTGCCTTTCTTTTTAAAATTACTTAGTGATTCGGACACGGAAATCATGAAAGCTAAACTAGGCACATATTTTACCAAGCACAGAATTCCAGCTTTTTTTTTTTTTTATCCGTATCTGTATTGAAACGAACTAAATTCTGTACTCCGACGAAACAAAATGCAGTGAAACAAAAAGAAAGCCCTATTGTAGAATGCATTGTTGTATATTGGTACAGATTTTGTGTTTTTATTTTTTTAATGGCTTTCTAGCTTTAAAAAATGTGGTGCTATCTTTTTTTAAAAAAGCAAGGAACCCATCACTACGCTGACATTCAGTATCTGATCAAACTCACAGTTAAATTCTGGGTTAAAGGTATGTGATACATTTAAGTTTCATTTTATATGATTAGTTGTAGCAAGAATGTCTCCTGTTGTAAACCAAACACAGATAATTAGAAACTGACAAGTTTGGCACTGAACTTCCCCTTTAATATGACTCTTGAATGTGTAGCTATTTGGGTATGGTTGTTTCATTCATTCTCTGTTGGATGGGTTATCAATGTATCTAGGCTACCTATTGGGCACTTGGCAACTTAAATCGCTTTGCCCCATCTAGAGGGACTGAAACGAAAGCTTCAACTTTCTACAGACTTAATATGTTTCACAGTTCAGTTCCTATTTCTCTGTGTTTATTTAAAAACAATAACAATACATTAATGAGTGAATGAAAAAGCATATATTATGCCATTAAGAGCACTAAGAGCAAATCCTTAAGCATACTAATAGTATAGCAAGAGGACTCGTTCTTAAGGGGCTCACATTCTTATAGGGAGAAACAGCATAACTATTATGTATGGAGAAGTGATTTCATATTTTTAATGAAAAGTTTTTAAATTGGTTGCTTTCCCTAATCTTTTCCACCAGATAAAAAGTGATCTCTCCTTTCTGCGATTTTCAAGCTAATCTTATTTGAACTCCATACATTTAGTGTTTTTGTAACATTTACTTGAAAGGATTGAGGAAATAAGCATTTTTCAGCCCCTACTATGTATCATACAGTGTTCTAAAGCACTTTACAAATATGATCTCATTTAATCCTCATCACAACCTTGGGAAGTGGTAGATACTGTTATTAATTCCCATTTTATAGTTGGGAAATCACATGGTAAAGGAAACTAAGGCAGCCAAATTAAGTGACAGAGCTAACAGGTGTCTGAGGTTAAACTTGAATGTGGATCTTTTGACTCCAGGCCCAACACTATTCACATTTTAAAATATAGGTATCTCCAGTTCCTTGCACATAGTAAGTGTTTCATATTTGTTGAAATGAAACTGCATCTTAGTTCTCAGTTGATTTGTAAAATGAAGGAATTAGATTTAAGGGTTGAGATCTCCCCAGATCCTTTCCAAATCTGTAATGAATCTATAATCTATAATCCATGTTTATAATTTTATGGATTTTTTAATTAAACTTTTTGTTGATATCTCCTCTTTGATCTTATGAACATTAAAAAATGAGATATTATGCAGAAATGCAATGGGCAATATATAAATGGCAATCAGTCCATTGCACTGTATGTTATTAAGCTGGGATTTGTTGAACAATTGCTCATTCGATATAGGTACCCTGCCTTTGATAAGCAGAGGTACTAAGGCAGAGAGTGATGAAGATACAAAAATAAATAAAGTTGTGTCCCCTGCCTTTAAGGAATTTAAATTTTAGTACCTAGGAATCTTGTGCCTAAGCAGGTTAGAAAGTTCTGGTATACATGTTGAGAGGACCTGAAGGATTAGAAGCTTGTGATGAAGAGAGAAACCAGTCAAATGCTAAGTACCATACAGAAAAATTGATATTCTCTTCCATCATTTTGCCTATTATAGTAATTGATGTGGGTTTTCTTGTGACCTTGTGATTCTTCCAAATAGCTAATCCTTTGTGATTACACAAACTGGAAGATTCAACTAAATGATGGTTTCAGATCTTCCCTGTTGACCTCAGATGTGTAGCTTCAGATGAAAAATTCAGGACATTTGTTTTGGGCTAGTGGCAATAGGAAAGTACAGAGACCATGTAGAAACAAGTGGGGGGAAATTAACAATTATACATGGGTTGGTGATTTGGGATTCTATTCTTTCTGTCAACGAACCATAAAATTTAATCCCAGCCCTCAGAATGGTTTAGTGATTGTCTGTAGAGGAAGAGGTGTGTAAATGAAATAGCTTCTGAAATTGCAGTAAAAGACTCATTAACTTCATGTGTTGGACCCTGATATAAAAAGTAAAAGAACTCGGGCTGTTTGGGGAGGTGGTGTGTGTGTATGAATAGAATCTCCTGCTGTAGTGAATTTCTTGATGTAGTAGAAAAATTGTATAGTCCCAGTTATTCCTGAATTGTTTCAATGGAGTTATGGTGCTGGAAAGTCCCTCCCAAATTCACCTTCATGATTGTCTGTTAATAAAAAGTTTTTTCCACCCCACATTTAATGTGCATAACAAAGTTTAATATAAAACAATAGAATAAAAGTAAAAGCAAGATTTAAATAATTGTGTACAGATATTCCTTGTGTAAATGGATCTAGATTTTTTCCATTGCACAAGAGTGCAAATCCAAATTTTGTCAATTTCTTTACATCATCAGGTTTTCCATCTGGGAAAATAGGATTTGAGTTGTTTGCTTTTTTGGAATTGTCTGACTATAGACTGACTTGTATTTCTGCTGCCTCAGCTATCCAGCTAGAGCTTGTCATTGTGTGCCCTGCCTTTTAAGTGACTTATCACAAAACAGTTATCCCCCTTTAGCAGAAGTTAGGAAGACAAGCTGATCTCGGTTTACAGATTAAAATATAGATGCTGAAAGCCATCACGGATATTTCTTCAGAAAGCAAGATTATTAATAATGTGGCTACTGGTGGGTGGGTTATATTTTTATTTTAAATTTTTTGGATTTTTTTTGGAGGGTATGAATGTGTGCCAAATCAACTTCTGTATGACATTGTTTAAAATTACATTTCATTTACATTTATATGGAATTTTCCCCTTCATTTTGCTCTCTTCCAAAAAAATGATGATTTGTGTTTCAAGGATGCCTTTTCTGTGTGCATCTCTGATGCTTCAAAAATTTAATCATGTTAAGTCTCCCAACTTATTTATGATGTTAGCAGTTGATGGGGTAGGAGGAAGGGAAAGAGAAAGGGCGGGAGAGGACTTTTTAGAATTATATGTTAAAATGCAGCTGCCTCTGGGTAGTGCTATTGTAAGGAGAGTGGAGCCTACAAATCCTGAAGAATGAGCTGTACTTATTTACATAGTGCCTTTTACCCAGATCTCAAAGGAACAGCTTATAAGATTCTTATTAATCAGCTCAGCATCCTTGTGAGGTAAGTAAAAGCTACTAGCTAATGGAATTACAAAAACACACAGCAGATAATTGACTTCCCCAAGGTAACACCACCAATTCTTAATTTTGTCAAACCTTATGCTTCTTCGAATTGCCCTTGTTCCAGGTAGTAGATCAAACTTCCTTTCTCTGTCTAGTTAGAGAAGTTAGAGTGATGTTTTAATTAATTAATCAATTAAATTAATTAATCATTAACCAATTTTTTTTATTTAGTGGGATTATGATTATTTGAGTTTGGTACTGGTTTCTAACTATTTAGCATTTCTATCATGTTTGTGTGATTATTTACCTTTTTTTTTTTTTTTTAAACACTAATAAGTGGATGCCCTTCTATTATTTGACATATGGGACTGTATATAGCAATAGTTTTAGGAATAATTTCAAGGAAATATAACCCAACGATAGCAAGGGATGTTAATGCTGCATGCTATATTAGCTATCTGCATGGGTGGATAGTATATGTGTACCACTGTTGATAAGTATGATATCAATAGCATGGATGTATAGGTAGCAAGCGGTCATGTGAAGTTTCACATGGATAATTTTATAATGGACTTCTCTTTCTGTGTGTCTCTCTGTCTGCATCTCTGTCTCTGTCTCTTTTGGTTGTAGCACATGGCTATCAGTGGTAGAAACCATTTATTACCTTTAGCTTCTACCTCCACAACAACTTCATTCTACCTCTCCTTGGTCAGCTTGTATGCAGTTGCTGTTTTTTGGATTGATTGGAGTAGATTAATCTAGCTAGAACCCTTTTCAGAATTGAATGTTTTGCAGATTGACTCAGACTTTTTTTTTTTTTTTTTTTTTTTTGCTTGTCCATAAGATAGTAGAAGTAGCTAAACTAAAGAAGGTATTGAGGGAGGTTATAGGGTAACGATATCAATCTCTTCTTCAGGGTGGGTCAAGGAAACCAATTAGAAGAGGTAGATATCTGTTCTCAAGTCTTCTCAGATATAGAATATACTGTGGTTGAGAGAACAAACCAGTTTCCCCCCTCTACCTTTTTAGGCCCTGGTCCTATCTCCATATATTTTACCCATTGTTCAATCTTGCTTGTCTTGTCAAAAAGGTAGTGTGGTATAATCACTGGGTCTGTGTCTAACCTGGGGTTGATCCAGTAGTTTTAATCTGTGTCAGCAGCACATTTGGGGCTATGACCATTGTTTGGAAGCAAAAAAAAAAAAACCCAACAACAACAAAACCATGCTACGTATAATTAGGTTTTCTTTGCAGTCAGGAGATTTAAAGCAATGCCATTCAAAAAGGAGGATTTGGAATGGTAATAAGAAGAGGTACAGAAAAAGGGACTGAATAGCCAGGGAATGTGGTTAAATGATGACACAATCTAAATTTGTCTTTTTAAAGAAAAAAAAAGAAGAAAATAAAGTTTTCCAATTTATAAAGTTATGTTGCTCAAGCCTCTGGGTGCTTGAACATAATGAAAACAGATTGTGAGTGATAAACAACATACAAATAATGAGCTATTCCCTTGACCCTCTGGCAAAAATTGAGAAGATAAGCTTTGCTCAGCACGCAATAGGGCCTGCTATTGGGAATCCATCAGATACCACGCCATGGGGTGTGGAAGCAGAGAGGGATAAGAGTTAGAGATTGTGAAGGGAATAGTTTTCCCCTCAAGTTTCCCAACCCAATTGCTGAAGTCCTAAACTTAGATTCTCTTAACTAGAGGACTCTCAAGAATAATAGGAATTTTCATAGAAGCAACCAGAATGATGACCTTTTTTTGAGGGAGGAGGGAGGGCAGGATGTGGTTGAGGAAAAGACATGTATTGGTTCTTTTTGCCATCTTTTTTCCTAGAACTTCAGGGATTAAGAAATGCCTTTTTTTTGGAGGGGGGGGGTGATAGTTACAGGTTTAAATGTTAAACCAGATAATCTTTTTCTCCCTGTTTTCTGGTAAGCCAGGAGGTTGTGGTTGATTTAATAGGAAGCATGGTGAAACCTACTTTGGAAAAAATTAGATATGTGGGCAGATTTATCTTTGAGGTCATGATTGTAAGATTCATAAGAAGCTGGAGAAGTCATAAGTATTGGAAAGTTCAGCAGTCTTCCTTATATTAGAAAATAGTTAAACCTGCTGCTAGACCATTTTGCTCTTTCTCTGCTGCTATTTTCTTATTTTCTAAAGCAAAGGTAGCTAACTTTTTTTTCTTCTGTACATCATGGAGTCTTTTTGCAGTCTGATGAAACATTTCTCAGAATAATGTTTTTAAGTGCATTAAATATCCAGGATTGCAAAGGAAACAAAATTTATTGAAATATAATCATTGAAGTATTTTTAAAAATATGTAAACAGTTTCTAGGTTTGGAAACTCTGCTAAGTTTGTTGTTGAGGTTCCTATTCTTTAGGCTATGTGTTTAGAAAGGAAACTGAGATGCTTCTAGGAGCTCATTCTAGTTTTGGGTAATGGGAAATAGGCTTCCCTGTTGTGGGATATGATTAGGTTTTCTTTTGGTTGAGTAGGGGAAGTCAAAAATGAATCCACCTGAAACTGAATTCCACTCTAGAAAATAACAAGATTTGATTCTAACTGATTTTCTCAGCTAAAATGACAACTATTTGTACATGATCTATGGTTACTCTCAAAATTATTTGATCATTTACATTGTGTTGTTTCTTCTGGGGAATCCTTAGATATGGATATGGGGAATGTTTATAGTTGTTCATCTATAAATTTAAACCTGTTAAGTCTTCTTCCCTATTTAGGTCATCTAGGTAGTGGTACTACATGTTATAACTTTGGATGTGACTTAACATCTCTGACTTTTAGGTTCTCAGATGTAAAGCTAGGGGATTGGAATAATATGATTTCTTAAGTCCTTAGAACAGTGCCTGACACATAATAAGTATTTAATAAATGTATTTCCTTCTTGTTCTCCTCTGTCCCACCCCACCCCCCAGATTTATTTATTCAGTCCATTCTGGCTTTTATAATCTTGTGGTCAGAACAGCCAGACCTAGATTCACTGGTCTAGGAATCACAAGATGGCTTGGGTTCCAATTCTACTACTTATTAATTATGAAATCTGCAAGATAAGGTAGCTAGGTGGCACAATGGCTAGACCATTGAACCTGGAGTCAGGAAGACTCCAAAATCTTAATAGTTGTGTGACACTGGGCAAGTCATTTAATCCTGCTTACCCCAGTTTTTTCACCTCTAAAATGAGCTGGAGAAGGAAATGGCAAACCACTCTAGTATCTCTGCCAAAAAAAAAAAAAAAAAAAAAAAAAAAAACCCAAAACCCAAAACAACTAGGATCCCAAAAAGTTGGGCACAACAGAACAACAAAATCTTCAGGAAGTCACTTAACTTGATCGTAATTTTCCCCATCTGTAAGAAGAGGATGATAAGCTTTTTAACAAAACAATTAGCAATGTTTATTAAGCTCTTATCGAATGACCTCTGTGGTACCAGCATGATCCCATGATGATGGTATACAAGGCAATATGATAAGTTTATGGCTGTCCCAGGATTCTTGGGATAATCCAATGAGATGAACAAATGGGAAGAAGATTTTTTAAAACTGTAACTTATTCAAATGTAGGGCAAGAAAAATGGTATCTATTTCTTAAATCTGAGAATTCTGAATTTTGGAAAGCATTAGATGCTCCTATTAGTTGGTGGAACATTCTTTCCTGCTTCTAATCTTGAGTGCCCTGTATTTCCCAGTTTCTAGGCAGGTACAGCTATGAAATGTTCTACCCTTCTTCCTGTGCTGATTTTTCCCTCCTTACATCTTGTGAAATATTTGGCATTTCTTACAACATTTAGTCATGTATTACTGGTATTGGGAACTTGTGTCATTTTATACTGATTGGGTGTCTCAGCCTGCTGAAATGTGGATGGCAGGGAAAAGTGATGAATTATTAGCTTGGAGTTAAAAAAAAAAAACAACCACCAAAAAAACTCAAAACCAATGATGTATAATCCCACTCATAGGCTTAAATTTAAAGAGTTTATGTGGTTTGGAGGTCATGAAAGCATGGTGTCTTGATGAGACTTGTAAAAATAAAGAATGCAGTAGAAAGTTATTGCTTGAAGAGTTTGAAATGGTGTGATTACTCTTGCTATGGCAGTCTGATAGAGAGATGGGGTGAATATCTTGGTGAACTCCTCTAGCCTCTATGACTTATATTCCCCAGAAATTATTCTGTCCTAGTGCCCAAGGTTTGATTTTTCAATTATTCCCAGGGTTGTAGCCTGATTTGATCAGTCTTCTGCCTGGAGATTTTCCTTGGAGAAGAGGATAGTTGTGGAGGTAATAAGTGACTTTCACTGTCATTCATTTCTTCATAGCTTCATATCTTGGATTAAGTATTCATAGGTAAAGATCAACTGACTACATGGCCTATAGTTGTCCTGCCTCTGAAAATACAGCAAGATTTTTTTTTTTTTAAGAAAAACTGGTTCTTATAATGTAATTCAAATCCCAAAATCTGCTAATTACAAATTTAAGGTAATCAGATACTTTCCCTTTTTAAATCTCTAACACCACATCTCCATTTCCTGTTTAAATTATTGATTATTAATGCTTTCTTATTTTTAAGCCAATCATGCTTTGATTAATCTTTCTCCCCTTCTCTAACATGAAATTTTGGAATGAAGGAAAAAACAGTTAAAACCAAGTGTTACTCATATCTGACAACACATGCACCAATTTAAATAGTCCCCTATTTCTCTAAGAACCAATAGAAGCATGGAAAGTTCCTCATGTGTCTTCTTAAGCCATTAAGGATACTCTTTAAGTTTTCAAGATCTTTCAAGGCTCCTGAAGGGCTGGGTGGATATGATCACACATTTCTAATACTATTCCTGGTAACTTTACAGGAAAATTTCTCCTGCCTGCTAGGCTCTGATGCTGCAACCTCATGTTAGTGACCTCCTCTAGAAGACCTTTAAGAACAGATGTCATCCTGCTTGCATCTTGGATGCAAAAAGAATAATGCTATTTGCTACTAATGCTTGTTTAATATCCGTGTCTGTCAGTTTGATTTTTGTTGTTGAGGTTCCTATTCTTTAGGCTATGTGTTTAGAAAGGAAACTGAGATGCTTCTAGGAGCTCATTCTAGTTTTGGGTAATGGGAAATAGGCTTCCCTGTTGTGGGACATGATTAGGTTTTGTTAATGTTAAATTTTGACTTTTTGCTATGGAATATTTTTTTGGGGTGGGGAGCTCCTTTTCTTTTCATACTTGCCTTTGGTCACTTAAGTAGTTTTAAATGGCACCTCTCTTCTAAGTGCAACTGTGAAACCAGGCTTGTGACCCATGGCTCACTTTACTTTAAATCTAGGTCATCGAATTGAACCTTATCTTGGTTCTCTTTTCTTTTTCATTCATACTCTGGTCCTTGTAAAACCAAGAACAAACCAGGTCACCCTCCCCCTACCCTTTTCCCAAAGAATGTTGGCTATGCTTGGACTTTGTTCTTTGATGGTCACATTCCCTCCATTACATGAAAATACAGGTTCCTTTCTGCATCTTTTAGTTCTCTTGTACATATTGTGAATTGATTTTCTAGTGATTGTGTGTATATGGGTGGAGTTAAAAGCTCCAAGCTTTCCAAATTCTTCCTGAACTCTGTGAATGGCAGATAATAACTTTGGGTAATGATTCCTACTAATAACAGCCAACATTTACATAGCCCTTTGAATTTTACAAAATATTTCATGTCTGTTATTTTATCCTACAGGTTAGATTATGTTATACACCCTCTTCTATTCAGTAAACTCCAGCAGCTCCCTATTACCTCCAAGATCAAACATAAAATTCTTGGGCATTTTAAAGCCACATAAAACCTGACCCCATTCTTCCTTTGCTTGTCTTTTTACACCTTACTCCCCTCTGTATGATCCAGGGATACTGGTCTCTTTGCTGTTTTTTGAACACACAGCACTTCTCCCAACTTTGAGCTTTTTCCCTGGCAAGCCCCCACTTCTGGAACTCTCTTTCTCCCCCACTTTTACCTCCTGGCTTTCTGATTTCTTTGAAGTCTTAGTTAAAGTCCCACTTTTTACAAAATGTTCTTTAATTTTTGTTCCTTTCCAGTCCTCCTTTCTTAGTCCTTAGAAATTTTAATGCTTTCTCTCAGAGATTACCTCCAGTTTATCTTGTATACATTTTATTTGTACACAATTGTTTGCATGCTGTTTCATCCATTATACCATGAGCTCTTTGAGAGCAGGGACTGTTTTTGCCCTTTTTTTGTGTCCTAGCATTGTGCCTAGACCATAATAGGTGCTTAATCAATGCTTGAGAACTTGACTAATTTAACGGAATGTTTTGAAGTTATGATTTTATTACTTGGATTTAAGGATGGTCTCTATGTGCCATGTGTACCCAGTATATGCTGTTAAATAATCCTATCTTATATGATAGCTGCATAGATTATCTTGTTAGCCTCTGTACACATTTTTTTTTTTTTTATTGATGAGGGTTTCTTTCCCTATTTAAGGACCTTGAGGATAATAGAGTGATTTATGCTTGCAGAATACTCCAGTGTCATCCAAAACCCCTCAGATGTTGCTTGTGTTATAGTTAACAGTACATGGAATTGAGTATATATTGTCCCCTGAGGACAACATAATGTATATGATACATATATAAGATATTTGAAAATGAACTTTCAAAACTTAGAGTTTGTTTTTAAAACTTTGAGTTCCAGATTCTCTCTCTTCCTCTCCCTTCCCTATCCCCCCATTGAGAAGGCACATTTGAAGTTACATAAAACATTAAGGATAAAGTTTGTAATGATACTATTGGCAACTTGGTGGGAGAAGAAACAGTAGAAAAGTCTAGTGGTACAATAGGGTGCCAGGCTTGTTGTCAAGAAGACCTGAGTTCAAATTTGGTCTCAGATACTTAATACTAACTATGTGATCCTGAAAAGTAAGTTAATCTCTATCTGTCCTAGATTCCTCAGCATTAAAATTAAGATAATAATAGCATCTACCTCAAAGGGTCATTATGAGGCTCAGATGAGATAATATTTATTATTTTTAAAGAAATGGTTAGCATAGTGCCTAGTATATATTAGATGCTACATAAAGATTTATTTCCTTCCCTTCTATCTTTATAAAGAGAATTTCTGAAAATATGGGTGAAAGCATTCTAAAAGTCGTTACCTCAAAGTCATTAGGTTTTTTATATAGCTCATTAGATGGCTCGTTGCTATAGATTTACAGTGTCTGGAGTATGTCTCCATTGCTAGTAACTGACAACAATTACCTGGAAAAGAAAACTAGAGATGGCACAAGCTAATTTTAGGAGTTTTGAGTATAAGAGTAGCTTCTCTGCTGATTCATAGAGCAGGGAGGGTAATGACCACTGCGTCTCTAAAAGGAGGCTTTTTAGACAGGTGGCATGCACTTTGCATTAAAGAATACATCTTAGCTAAGCTGCTCTGCTAGGGTTTAATGACCAAAATGCAAATTAAAGGCTTGAGCTCTGGGATGCCCATAATTTAAATAGTCTGTTATCAGGATTTATGATGACTCTATATGACTTCTGCAGGTGTGTGTGTGTCTATGTGTGTGTGTAATTTCTGTGACTAGTCTCTGGTTAAGCCAGTGAAAAGCTGAATACCAATGGAGACTGCCCTAAAATTTAATTCTTTTGCATCTAGACCTTTGAATTTTACCTGCTTCTTTAAAACTCTTCTTAGATTTCTCATTTCAGTCCACATCAAATTGTGATGATATAACCATCAGATAAACACTCACTTCTGTTTTGCTTCTCTCATCCTGTTCTCTGAATGTTAGTTGTCAAATTGTTTTAGTTATATCCGACTCTCCATGAGCCCATTTGGAGTTTTCTTTGCAAAGACACTAGAGTGATTTGCCACTTCTTTCTTCAGCTCAATTTACATGTGAGGTAACTGAGGTAGACAGGATTAAGTGACTTGCCCAGAGTCACATAGGTAGTTAGTATCTGAGGCCAGATTTGAATGCGGGAAGATGTCTTCTTGATTATAGACCTGACACTGTCCACTGCACCTATCTAACTCAATGTTAGACAAATCCATTTATTTGCTGTCTCTCAATTGTATTTTATCCAGGCCCTTTCCAACACTGAATGATCTTTCATGTGTGAGTGGGTCATTGTTGCTGTCCTCTACACACCAAACATCCCTTCTTTGACACCAAACCTCAAGCTAACCAACCATACATCTCTTATTAAAATGGCAGACCCACCCAGAGGAGTATGTGTTGTCTTTTTGCTATATCATAAACTTCTATTTGTTTGTACTCCTAATAACTGGAATAGTTTATTTTCTTCATTTCTTCTCATCTTCACCCTTGACCTTCTTAATCCCTCTAGGTTTGGATTTTATTAGAGGGGAAAAAAAAAGAAATAAGCAGACAAATTAATATTATGGATTTAAGTTGAGTAACTTGATATGGGATACCTGGATAGGTTTTTTTTTTTTTTTTTTGGAGTGTCTTTGAACTTGGTTGGGAAAAAAAATCACATCTTTATTTCCATATAATTGGTTTCCTTTATATTTTATGCATTTTTAACATTCTGAGTTTTGCAGCTTTACAAGCCAAACTACCATAAAAGTCTGTGACACTGACAAGGTGAAAAATCCCCATCTAGGTTCTGTGTAGTAGTATTAATCAGTAAGTAAACATTTATTCTGTGATTCTTATGTGCTAAGCAGAGTTGTAGACAGTGGGGGTGACAGTCAAAAAATCCAGTTTCTGAACTCTGTACTATAGATTTGACTGACATTTCTTTCTTTTCTTTTCTTTCTTTTTTGATTCTTTTCTTTTTTAAGCTTTTTATTAACAACTTAGTTTTCAACATTTACCATTGCAAAACCTTGTGTTCCAAATTTTTCCCTCCCTTCTTTCCATCCCTCACCCCTTAGACAGCAGGTAACCTAATATATGTTAAACATGTAATTCTTCTATACATGTTTCCATAATTATCATGGGGCACAAGAAAAATCAGATCAAAAAGGAAAAAAATGAGAAAGGAAACAAAAAGCAAGCAAACAACAACAAAAAGGTGAAAATACTATGTTGTGGTCCACATTCAGTCCCCATGGTCCTCTTTCTGAATGCTGATGGCTCTCTCCATCACAAGTCTATTAGAATTGTCCCAAATCACCTCATTGTTGAAAAGAGCTACATCCGTCAGAATTGATCATTGTGTAATCTTCTTGTTGCTGTGTACAATGTTCTCATGGATCTACTCATTTCATTTAGCATCAGTTCATGTAAGTTGACTAATGTTTCTTAATGCTATCTGTCTCTTCTGCATAATAAAGTCAGTATAATTTATATACGTATCATTAAGTGTATCATTTTTTGAAAATTGATCATGTATGATCTGACAATTTTGTATATGGTATATATACTTCAGTGCCTAGTCCAGTGTTGGTCAGTAAGCATTTATTAAGTGCCTGATGTGTGTCTACTACTAGGGATATAGAGAATAGTAATTGATAGACTGATCTCAAGGAACTCAGTTTAGTAGGGCAGACCATGGCAAACTATGTGTAAAACAGAAATAAACTGGATAAATTGGAAATAATCACAAAGAGATGCCATTAATATTAGAGGCATTGGGATTGTCTTCTGGGAGAAGGTGGGATTTTATCTCAGACTTGAAGGAAGCTTGGGAAATCAGGAGGTATAGGTGAGGAAGGAAAGAATTCCAGGTGTGGGGGACAGCTAGAGGAAATGCCCAGAGTTGGAATAGGAAATGTTGTACTCACAGTAGGCCCTTAATAAATATATATTGAATTAACTAACTTTCATTTAGCCACAGGGCTGCAATTCTCAAGTTTTATAGTTAAACAGGGATTTTTACTTGTATACGTTTTGTTATTTTGGTTACACTTTTCTCCTTTGACAAGTTCCTTTAGGGTATACAATTCAACTTTATGCTTTGTACTTCTCAGTCAAGCTTAATACTCATCCTCAGCAGGTTTTGTTTGTTCTGAGCTATCAATTTTGAATTGTGGATGATTTGGGAAAATAAAGAAAGAGTCTTGACAAATATATAGCATTGCATGTTTTACATAAGGTATTACTATGGATATTTCATATTTATATTGAACTTATCACTGGAAGAATCTTGGAGAATATGTACACATATGGTTTATTTTCTTTTTTAAAAAAAAAATTAATGTTTTATTTGTTCCCAATTACATATAAAAACAGTTTTTTAACATTTAAAAATTTTTTTTTGATCCTTCCCTTCTTTTTTCTACCCTCCTTGAGATGATAAGCAATCTGATATAGGTTATATATGTGTAATCTTATAGAATATGTTTAATACAGTTTGTTTTCTATAACATATCTTTATTAACATTTCATTTTTCTCTTAGCACAGTTCAGTTGGGAGCTGTTTCAAGCATTTTAAAGATATCTAATTTAGCTTTCTTTTCAACATTTTTTGAAGTATATTAAAAACTTGTACTGTTCCCCAATTTAAAACCTAGGTAAATAACAGATTCACAGATTTTTAATTTGTTCCAGGTCACATGATATCAATTCAATTTACTAAGCATGTATTTATTTTATTTATTTATTTATTTTGCTGAGGTAATTGGGACTAAGTGACTTATCCAGGCTCACACAGCTAGGACTTGTTAAGTGTCTGAGGTCAGCTTTGAACTCAGTTCCTCCTAACTTCAGGGCTGGTGCTCTATACACTGAACCAACTAGCTGCCCTAACATGTATTTTTTAATTAATATTTTTATTTTTCAAAATACATGCAAAGATAGTTTTTCAACATTCACCCTTGCAAAACCTTGTGTTCCATTTTTTTCTCTTTTCCTTCTCATCTTTTGCCTTTCTTTGTATATCCTGACACTTAATACAGTTCTTGGGATGTAGGTGATGCTTAATTAATGCTTAGTAGTTGACTGATTGATTGACCATATGCTAGATGCTAGATAAGGGGCAAAGTCTGAGCAAAGATTACAGAGATTGAAGGTGTAATGTCTGTGACAACCGTAATTAGACCAATTTGCTTGGAACATAAGAGTATATGAAAGACAAAGTAATGTGAAATAAGGAAAAGTAGGTTGGAGCCAGATGCAACATATAGAACTGAAGTTTCAAGCTGAGGTATTTGTATTTCACTTCCTGAAAGAATCAGGGCCTGAAATTTGGGTGCTTTGACATGGTTTCCCTGAAAAATGGAATTGGAGAGTACTGGGTTTAGCTGGGTTGGAGCTACTAGTTCTCTTTTTAACACAAACCAGTCTCAAATAGCAGGTTTCACCCTTATTGGCAGAAATCTAACTCCTAACCTGAAAGTACTGATTATTGGGTGTTGATGATCATCTCCTTTTACCATCATGAAAACTGCTGGTGCTGACGAGTGGGTAGCTAATAAGGTACTGGTGAAGGATATAATCTTGGTTTATAGGGTGGTCTAATGATCAGGTCTGGTGCTCCAAATTATAAAAAGCCACATTTCTTGATTATCTCAAATAGCACAGAATGGGCTTGTGTAAACATGCAGGACATTTCTGTCAGGGTGCTCATGCCAGCTCTGAAGTTTAAATGTAATTTAAGAATGTAGAGGGAGGAGAAACCCTCCTACTACTCTTTTCTGTGAAATATGAAGATACCATGTGCAGAAATTCCATACTGCTCTACCGTAATGCCAAAGAACAACTTAATTCAGTCTTTTAACTTCTTAGGAGGTTCTTTTTCTTTTTCTTTCAAATGCTGTATATATATATATGAAACTCTTTCCCCTATCTCTCTTCCCACCAGAAAAATGAGAATTAGCATGTAACATTATTGCTGTTACGTGTAACCAAAAATGCATTTTTTAAAGAATTGGACTTCCTTAACTAATGACAGTGCATTCCATCCCTTTCCCCCACTGGCCCTGATGATTTACTAAGTTAGTTTTCTCATTGATAATAAGATCCATCCATCTAATTAGAAAAGTGATTAGTTAGTTAGAGGTCATCTCTCCAACTTCTTCATTTTCCATGTAGAAAACTGAGGCCCAAAGGCTAAGTATTTTATGGAAATTCCCACTGTGTAGCAGTCCCAAAGATCTAAAAAAAATGTGAATGTTTATCAACATTGTGATTTTTAAATTTTTTTAAAATGCCTACATAGGAAAAGATGCCCCTGGCTTTTGGTGGAGTGTTTATTCTTCACTGAAGCACTGGGATTTTCTTTATCTTCTGGAGAGTTACATTTTAATGATGGATGTAACTGTGACCATATTCTGTGGTGAAAATAACCTAGTATAGACTTGGTACAGATATATGAAGATTTTCGACAATGGTGACTTGGGGTCCTTTATCTCCTGAATTTTGCTATCAGAAGGAGAGGTGAGGTGATGGTCCAGGCAGTTTAAAAAGACTTTTTAAGCTGCCTGGACCATCACCTGATCTCTTATATCTAAGATATCTGATATCTTATATCTAAGCAATCTACCTTAGATGTTGCATTAGGTCAATAGGCACTAATACAGGACCCTTCCACTGAGCCAGTGTTGTTGGTTTTCTAGATATAGCAGGTACTTATGCCATCTGTTTAGAGCAAAACACTCTTGTGTTCAGTTTATAATGAAGATATTTTCTTTGGCAAGATTTTGTCATTAGAGTAGATATCCTTCCCGTGTAGCAGCAGTCTTATGAAATAAGACTGAGGTCCCCAAGGTTCTTCACCCTGAGGGAAGGGATAACACAAAGTCTCCTTTCAGACTGATGACTATTAGAAGAGGCCATATCTATCCATAAACATTTTAGAATTGTACAGAATTTTGGAGATGATCTAGTAAAAGGATAATACATCAATAGTTAAGAAACCTTGGAAATCATTTGCTGCCTTCCCCCATCTCCATTTTATAGTTGATAAATCGGAAAAATTAATTGTCTCACCCAAGGTCACATCACCCAGGTAAATGACAGAGTCAGAATTCAAACTTGTAGTCTCTGATTCCAAATCCACCATTCTTTCCAATGTACCTTACGCCTTGGACATTATTGTTGTAGCTAACTCTCTTGGCCCATGCTCTCACTACAAGACTAGCCCTTCTTTTCCATTCATAATTTCTTTATATATATAATATTTCTTTTAAGCCATTCCTTGTGTGCCACATACCACTGATAATATACTGTATCTTCCTTGTACTGTCTCCCTGCCCTTAGTTCTCTCTATTGGGTTTTAGATCATCCACAGTTTTGATTCTTCATAAATTGTGGCCAATAGTTCACAGTTATAGAGTGTCCCCAGGAGACTTTTGGTGTTAAAAGGTGGTGTTTTTTTTTTTTTTTTTTTAAAGAGCCATTCAGGATAGTTAAAAGTACTGCATAATTTCATAAATGCAGTTCAGCCTGTTTTCTTCCTAGTAATTGATTCTGAACTGCTCATTGTCCATCTGCAGTGCCTTTCTCTCATAATTACTTAGACTTTGGATTGGCTCAATACATTGTCCAGCCAACTGTACATCCTTATATAGACAGTAGGTATTCCTTAATATATGCTAGCTGCTAGGTGATGCAGCAAATAGGAAGACAAGTTCTTACAGTTACTTCATCTCAGTCTTCCTCAGTTTCCTCAACTATAAAATGCAGATGATAATAGCATCTACCTCTTGGAATTGATAGGAGGCTCAAATGAGGTAATATTTGTAAACCATCTGGCACATAGTAGGCACTAAATAAATTATTTTTTTTCCTTCCATCAGTTACTTGATTTTTCCTGTATTGATTACTGAGCTAATCTCTCAGTTATTACAACTGTCATAGAAGAGACTGAATAGTTCTGGGGCTGACACGATCAGCATTTCTTGCTATTTTTTCTGCCATTTCTCGTGTTCAAGCAAAACTTGTTGAGACCCTGCAGACTGCTTTTGTTTACCTCATGCATTTTCATTGTCTTTTGGGTTTATCCATATTTTATTTGTTCTATGATTGGGGACTTCCTTGTAACATCATCAGGAGAATATTGGTGTTAAAGACAGGTTTTTGTGGAGACTGCCCAGTTCCTAGAATGCGATCCAGCCCTATTTCCTATTCAATTCTGGACCCAGTTAATTGTCCATCTGTAGCATCTAGGTTACACATATTGATGGACAAATTCAAAATGTTACCTGTTCAACTATGTATCATCCCAGAGGAGAATATAAGCTCTTAGAAAGCGGGGGCCTTTTTGTTTTTGCCTCTGCAGTTTCAATTACTTGCATAATAAAAGTTTTATAAATGTTTTTTGAAAGCCCACTGTGTTTTTTCTCCACTTTCTTTTTTCTACTCTTTCCATTTTCTGTGGATTTCACTTAAGAATTATTTATAATATTCTGAGGAAATTAATACAATGTTGTCCCGGTACAAGAGCATTTGATGAACTTTGTCATCAATAAGAAATCCTTCTTTTGCATGAACTTTATATAGGGAATATTTTAGGATCCTGACAAACATCTTACGTCCCCCTAGCTGAGTATAAATTTCCTTTTAAAAAAATTACTTCATTAGAATTGCACATGTTTAACTTATATTGGATTAGTTGTTGTCTAGGGAAGGGGGTGGTGGGAAGGAAGAGAGAAAATTTTGGAACACAAGGTTTTACAAGGGTGAATGTTGAAAATTATCTTTGCATATATTTTGAAAAATAAAAAGCTATTATTATTTAAAAATACTACTTCATTGTACCTTTTTTGGTGGCAGTGGATGTCCAGTAACATGAGTAGTTTTGGATTTGTGGCTGATTATTTTTTGAAGTCTTGCTTTTATTATAGTATTTTTGAGGTCTTGTTTGGAGATTTAAAAAGATAATTTTCCCATTTTCCATTCAGACCACTCCCATCTCCTCAAGCTTTATACTCCTGCCATATAACCATGAAAATTCCTTTGGGATGAGGTTCTTAACTATAAAACTATGTAATTAATTTTTAACTCTTAATTGGCAGCTGATTTAACAAAGAAGTATCTTACCCTCTTATTACTTGAACACTCTATATTATTGGAAATTTTCTGCCCCCAAGGTTTCAATTAGTAAATGTTCCTTTAGCTTCATCACTTCTGTTTCTAGCATTCTTTTGAAATTATAACTCGATGACAACTGAAAGACAAAATAATAATTTTGGCCAGTATCACAGAGGCCTCCTGTGAGAGCTGAAAAATACTTTTGTCACTTTGGAAACACATATTCTGTGGGGTTTCTTTGATACCTCTAATTAAGGTAGCTTGTTACTAAATTTCATATTGTTGTGATGATTTGATATCAAGGAAGGATAGAATTTTTAAAAATTGACTTTATGCAGTCACCTCCGGGTTCCGTTTCTCTTTATTAACTCATTTCCCTTTTGTTTCTATCTTTGTCTTTTTGCCATTTCTTGACCCTTTTGGACCTTGTTTTCACTCTGAGTAGTCTGGGCTATCCTTTTTGATAGGGGAAGGTCAAAGGATCCTAGATTTAGAACTAGTAGAAATCTTTAGAGGGTCCTCTTGTCAAACCATTCTCAACCTTTTTGGTTTCAGGACCGTTTACATGCTCTCTTAAAATTATTGAGAACCCTCTTCCCTAGAAAAAAGCTTTTATTAATGTGGATTACAGCTATACCTCATTTTAGTGTACTTTTTACTTTATTAAACTTCACATATATTGCATTTTTTATTTTATTATTATCAAATTAAAGGTTTGTTGAAAATAAGTGAGTCCATCTGATATCATTTCTCCAACATGTGTTCACATTTTGATAACACACTATTTCAAACTTTTCATTATTTTTATTAAGATTTATTAATTAGTTGTTTTTTCATTATTATTATATCTGTTATGGCAGTGTCATTAGTGATTTTTGACGTTACTCTTGTAATTGTTTTGGGACCCATGAATTGCACTCATATAAGACAGGGAACTTAATTGATAAACATTTTGTGTGTTCTGACTGTTCCACTGATCTCTTCCTCTCCTTGGACCTTTCTATTCTCTGAGATACAGTATTAAAATTGGGCCAATTAATAACTTCCCACTGGTTTCTATGTATTTAAGTGAAAGGAAGAGTCACAAGTTCTCCTTTTAAATCAAAAACAAGAAATGATTAAGCTTGGAGAGAAAAGCATGTTGAAAGGTAAGATAGCCCAAAAGAAAGCTAGGTTACTACCTTGATCAGTTAGTGGGCATCAGCATTGAGGCAAAACCATTTGCCAGCAAAAAGATCATGACTCACTGAAGATTAAGATGATGGCTGATATTTCTTTTTAGCAATAAAGAATTTTAATTAAAGTATATACATTTTTAAGACATAATACTATTACACACTTGATAGACTATAGTATAGTATAAACATGACTTTTATATGCACTGGAAAATCGAAATATTCACGTGATTCACTTTATCCTGACATTTGATTTATTGTGATAGTCTGGAACCAAATTTGTAATATCTCCCAAATATGCCTGTATATCTGTTTACCATGTTACAAATGAAAATATCTTAGTGTTATTATTATGAAAATAGTTTTAACTTTGTGAGTTCTCTAAAAGGAACTTGGGGACCCCCAGGGATCCTTTGACCACACTTTAAGAATATTAAATCCCCCTCTCCTCATTTGGTTGCTGTTCAGCTATTTCAGCCAAATCCAACTTCTCATGGCCACATTTGGGATTTTCTTGGCAAAGAAGAAGTGATTTATACATGTGATTAGCAATCATTTCTTCTACTCTAGGCACAGAAATGTCTACGAGATATGTGTTTTGTTTTTATGGATTATTATAGTTACATCATCTACTATACTGTTGTCATTAGGGGAACTGAGTTCTGAAGATATTAGCTCAAATGCCCATTTTTGCACTATTCTTTGTGCAAAAGAGCTTTGAGATACATCTGGTCTAGCCTCCTGCCTCAAGATAGATTAGTTAACATTTTATAAATGAGGAAACTGAAGGCTAGAGAGGTGATATGATATGCTAAAGGTCTAATAACTGGTAAAGTAGGAGAGAATTAAAGATTTACATAGCACTTACCGTATGCCATTTAAGAATTTTTTTAACCTTTGATCTTTAAAATAACCCTGTGAGATATGTGTTATCTCTATTTTATAGGAAACTGAGACAAATAAGTGACTTAATTGGGGTCATATCTCTAGTGTCAAATCTATTTGAATTCAGGTCTAATACCCTCATTCTTACCTTCTGGTCAGCTGGATGGCAGTCAGTAGAGTGCTTGGGTCGGGATCCAAGAAGACTCATCCTCCTGAATTCAAATCTGGCCTCAAACATTGGCTGTATGACTCTGGGCAAGTCACTTAACTGTGCCTCAGTTTTCTCATCTGTGAAATGAGCTGGAGAAGAAAATAGCAAATCATGCCATTATCTTTGCCAAGAAAACCCCAAATGAGGTCATGAGGAGTCAGACACGACTGAAAAATGACTAAAGATGTAAAAAATAACTTTAATAACTTAAATAATTAGACCTAGCTCTCTAACCACTGAGCAACCAACTGCCTTTAATGTAGATTAGAATCCAGTTTTCTTGTCTTTTATAAAGTTGTTTCTATAATATCACACTGTATAGTGTTCTTTCTGCAGTACCACATTATTTACTTAGTAAACTTCAATTTAGCTTTTCTCAAAAGAATAGAAACTTTATGGCATTTTATTTTCATTGAAGCACTGATCAAAGACTGAAAACTTTTATAATCATGATCACAAATTTTATATATATATATATATATATATATATATATATATATATAATATGTATGTATGTATATATGAGAAAGTAAATGTGAACAAACAAATCACCTTCCCTTTGCAACATGCTGTCCTAACTTCTGGGAATACAAAGGGAGTCTTCAGGGAGCATCTGTCCTGAAAAACATGTATATAGCATAGACATATAAGTACTAATTAGACAGAGTAAATAGAAAGAGTCTAGAATTGAGATTAAAGTGAACAGAATGGGGGCAGCTAGGTGGTACAATGGATAGAGAGTCTATGAGTTCAAATCTGGCCTCAAACATTTAACACTTCCTAGCTGTGTGACCCTGGGCAAGTCACTTAACCCCAATTGCCTCAGCAAAATAAATAAATAAAGTGAACAGAATGATTACCTCTATTTTATTTTATTTTTAATAATGTTAGTGACCCAATGGTTAGAGAGCTGGCTAGAGTAAGCTGAGAAGAGTCAAATTTCACAGCTTTTCATCATACAGTATTGCTATTATTATGTACAATGTCCTCCTGGTTGTGCTCACTTCACTTTGTATCAGTTCATGTAAATCTTTGATGCTTTTTTAAATCATCCTGTTGTTATTTCTTATAGCACAATAATACAGAATGATGGTCTTTAAAGTGCTCTTAACAGCTTTTTGAAATACATGTACTATGTAAAAATATTCTAAATGGAAAGTTAACATTTAAGTCATTATACTCCCTTAAGAAATTCTCAGGGCTTTTGGAGTTCAGAAAACATGGAAGGAAACATTTAAAATTCCCCTATAATTATAAGGGTTTAACAATTATGATAATACAATATGACCTATATATCTGGATTGAGCAAGGTCGGGTATGATTCTGATATATATATATATATATATATATATATATATATATATATATATATATATATAATTGTGAATAATTTGTAGAGGAACCTCACGATTCTTCCCTTTAGCTGGAAGGAGGATGCACATGTCCTGCTCTTTCAGTATACACATTACACTCACCAGCCATTTATGGTAAATAGATTATCTAGAAATGGAGAAGACCCTGTACAGCAAAGTGATGCTGTCCAATAACCATTTGAACAAAGTGGAGCTGGATAAATAGAATGTTATTGCACATTGTTACAGATTTCAAAGTTCTCAACAGATGTCAACTGATAAAAAATATTCTGCCCCTATGTTATTGTGGCTAGAAGCTCATTCAGGATCACTTCATAGTAAGTCATCAGTCATTATCACACAACTTAGTCCTCAGTAGAACCTCCCAGATTCCTTCCATTGTATCCTTATATAGCATCTCTCATCTCCCTTCTGGGTTATTTTCTTACATTCTGTACATTCACCTTGATATATTTCCTGTGGGTGAATTGTTCAAAGCCCCTTGCTTTGGCAGTCAGTCTCATTCTATTTGTCAAGGTGTGCTGGCTTTTGCCTCTTGGTATTAATCTGACCCTGCATTTTTTTTTCTCCGTGGGTAGTGTTGGAATGAAGGAAAAGGGAGATTTTTTTTTTTTTTAATCCTCTCTTTGCTGTTAAAACTGCAACCTTACTGCAGCTGCAGAGGCAACAGCTGTGTTTTATTGTGAAACAATTAAATCATTGTCTGCTTCTATTCTGGTTAGAAAAGGTGAGCCACCTCCAGCCTTTGTGTTTGGAGATGGGAGAATGGTGGGTTAGGGAAGTGATTGAGACTTAGTGATAAACAAAACCATGATTTTTAAAGAGCCCTCCTCCATTCTGAGCTTTTATAACAGATAGTTTTATTTAAATGTCTTTTTCTCTTCACTTCTTTGGATAAGGGTCTGAGACTTAAATATTTATATGAAAAAAAAGGAAAATTTAGAAACCACTGCTTGAAAACTGATGTGCTTTCAGACAATGATCTTTAGAAAACAGTGCATACTTGTGTAAGGAAGCCTATTTGTTTGGCCTTGGAGATAGAAGACTGTCTGCTGGATAAAATAGTGGCCTGGATTTAGATATCTAATGCTCTTTTCTCTTTTCCATTTCTACCTTTCCTAATCTTGGATAGATTATATTTCTGTACCTTGATTTTGTAATAGAGAACTATTTCTACATGTTACTCATAGGGATGGAGATGGTAATGGTGAATGAGAGCTCTTTGTGATCCTCAGGGGCAAATGTAAAACTTTTAGGAGCAGGTTTTACTAGGGCAATTATTTTATTTCCGATATCCTGAAGACATTTTCCCATGCTGACTGAGGAATTAGTTAATTATTTATTAAGTGTTCCACTATATCCCAGGCACTTTGTTTTGAGTGCTGATGATTTAAAAAAAAAAAAAAAAAAAAAAAAGACCCTGCCTTTAAGGAGCTTATAGTCTAATTTCCTCAGGTAAACAAATAGATTAAGGAAGATGTTTATGAGTGTGTACACACACAGACACACATATACTCTCTCTGTGTGTTCTCTACTCTCCCACATACATGGGTATGGGAATAACAAAGGGAAGACACTGGAATTAAGAGGGATTGGGAAAGGTTTCCTTTAGAATATGATATTATCATTGGGACTTGAAAGAAGCCAGAGAGATCAGTAGTGGGAGCAGAGGAGGGAGAGGATTCCAGGCATGGTAGACAGTAAGAGAAAATGCTGGGAATAGAGAGAATATCTTATTCATGGAACAGCCAGGAGGCCAGTGTCACTAGATCAAATAGTAAATTGAGGACTAAGATTTAAGAAGACTGGAAAGGCAGGAAGGGGCCGAGTTATGAAGGGCTTTGAATGCCAAATACAGCATTTTTATAGTTGATCCTGGAAGCAATTGGGAGCCACTGGAGTTTAATTGAATAGTGGGATGAGGGGGTCTGACTTGGGCTTTGGGAAAATCACTTTAATGTCTGAAAGGGGGGTGGACTTGGAATGGGGGGAGACTTGAGGCAGGCAGACCCCCAGGAGGCTATTGTAGTAATCCAGATGTGAGGTGGTAAGGTTCTCCTCAAGAGTGAGGAACCAAGTTATAAAGGGCTTGAATGCTCAGCATAGAAATTTATATTTGGACCAAGATATAAGAGGTTGCCACTGGAGTTTGTTGAGTAGGGTCTATGGTATACTCCTCATTTTGGGAATATTAATTTGACAGTTGAGTGCAGGATGGACTGGAGTGGGGAGCTGTCACAGTAGTCTAGGTGTGGAATGGTGGGAGCCAGAACCAGAGGAATGGCAGTGTCAGAAGAGAAAAGGGGGCTTGTTAGAGCTAGCTGGTACTGTTTATTAACCTTTTAGCATGAATATTTGCACTTCATAAGTGAGTAAACCATAAATCCAAACTTGGTTTATTGTTTGTTGATTGTCTAGACCTAAGAAAGGGATGGAGAAAAAGCTAATAATGATGGTGGCACCCTTGGTTCCGTCTAAATGGTCAGGTACTGAGTTTTATATAAATTTTCTTTTCCTCTGGAAATGGCCTGCATACAGTAGGCACTTAATGTTTTTGAAATTAGTCAGTGACACAAATTTAGGTTCAACTTGGATAGCAGAAAGACTGGTATCATTTATAATATTACTCTTGCTTTTTAGGACCAGTACAAGTTATCTGTTTTGAGTCTGAGACTTTCTTTAGATCAAGAATCAAGTTTTTTCCTCAAACCCTTCTTTCCCTTTCTAGCCAAGTATATATTTTGAAAAATAACCAACAGAGTTAATACAAATTACTTTTGAATGAATGAAACTTCCCTAAGGAATATAGATTAGCCAAAAACATCCGTGGTAGTGTTCAAACTTCCACTACTACCCTCACTTTGTAATGAATTATTCATTTTCTCTGTTCAGGTGTCAAAGCCAGAAAAAAGTAATTTCAGAGTAGTCAAGCAGGTCCTACCTAGATTGGTCCAGTATTTGCTAGATTAATGTCCTCAGCTTCTAGAGTACTCACCTCTAAACCAACAGTCACTTCATAAGTGATAGACTGTGTTGTAGAAGACTTGGTCAGGGGAGTCATACAGAGTACTATTTACCAATAAAGCACCCTGAGATGCTCAGACTAGACATTTTAAAAGCTGGATGATCTGGTGGTCATTGTTTATTTTTTTAGTCCACAAATGAATCAATTGAAGTGCAGGGTGGAGTCAGAGGAGTAATTTGTTTGTGATTGTACTCATAGTTAAGTGTTTTAGAATTAAATTTCAGTATTTCTGATTCTTAGTTCAGTCTTTTGTCTGCTGACCCCAGATGACTTTCTCCTGCTTTCTTCTCTCTAATTTTACTGCCTTTCTCCTATTATCTGCCCATCCCTATCCATTTAATTCATCTCTGCTAAAAAGCTTTTTTCCCCTACTATTCCAAACCAGAAGCTTTCCAGGTACCCACTATGCAGTATTTCCACCTGTTGGCACCAACTGTAGGGCTCAATGATTCCTTCAGTGTCAGTTGGATTTGTTTTGTGGTTTGTAAGCTCTAGATTGATCTCCCCTTCTGTAAGCTTGCATTTGTGCCCAGAGTTAAATATTAACAAACACATAATGAAGTGTTTGTAGGATAATTGAATAAGATACTTTTAGCCATGTGTAGCTATTTTGGATTATTCAGGAAAAGATTTCTAGTCATTCATGTCTACAATAAAAATGGCTAGCTATGAAAGAAGAACTACAGTTTAGAGGTTAGGGAAAAGGTAATTGGAATGTTCTCCAAGTGGTATGAATCAAAAGGCTCCCTACCTTTAACTTCCATTGGGTGTTATTGATGGCATCCATCCCTTTCTCTCCACTCACGTGGCCACCACCCTGATTCAGGGCTTACACCCTGAATAATTGCATTGATCTCCTGATTACTTTCCCTGCTTTAAATCTATTCTGTCCTTAGTTACTGCCAAAGTGATTTTCTAAAGAACAGATCTAACCATATCATTCTTTTATTTTAGTACATTCTGCTGATTCCTATGAGCAACTTTAAATTTCTCTTTTTGGCATGAAACCTAGCTCCAACTTACCTTTCAGCTTTATTATATAGTACTCTTTCATATTCTCTTTGTTTTGGCCAAAGCTTTCCTACTATTCCTTATATACAATCTTCTGTCTCCCATCTCTAGGCCTTTTCATTGACTCACCAATACACTCCATTCCCATATTTACTTCTTAATGCATTCCATTTCCACATTTACTTCTTAAAATTCCTAGTTTAAATATTATCTTCTACATAAAATCTTTCCTGATTCAAATTCTGGTGTCTCCCTCTCTCCTCCCCCCCCCCCCCCCCCCCCCTCGGCCCCACCCCCCCACACCCCCCCCCCCCCCCCGCCCCCTCCCAAACAACTCCCAAACTCCTTTGCATTATTTAGGATAAACTTAGATATATACTGTGCTTTGTTGCTTTCAATCGAATATAAGCTCCTTGGGGGCAGGGGCTATTTCATTTCTGTCTTTATATCTCCAATGCTTAGCACAATGTCTGACACCCTTAATAAATTCCTCATGATTGAATTTTTTTTCTTTTGGGGTTGAATACTAGAAGGTCATTTGGGTTGTATTTAGGTAGATTTTTTTTTTAAGTATGAATTAATCAGTAGTGATTGTAGAGAATGTATTTCTCAAGTCCAGGAAATTATTAGAGATTTTCCACTCCATGCCCCTTCCACGCATTTCATGGTAGTAGCAACTGTCTTCACTTTAGGGTGACATAGAGACTTGTTGCTAAAGGTACTCAGTAAAAAGACACTTAACTTTTGAAAAAAACAGCATACCAAGGCAAAGCTGGAATTTGTTGGCATTCTTTAGCAATTCTTCTGTGCCTCATTGTGGTGTGGAAGTGACCCCGGAGTCTCAAAGGCTATACCAGTGGAGCTCTGACAGGCTTATCAAAGGGGACAGGCTCAGAGATAAACTGGGTGTCCTTAGGGGATCAGCTCAGCCAAGTTACTCTTACGTCAATTCATCATTCACTTATTTAGTGCCTACTATGTGTCGGGCACTGTGCTTAAGCATTGGGGGATATTAAGACAAAAACAAGAAGACCCCTGCTCTCATCATCAGGTCAAACACAGGGTGATGACTCTTTTTTTTCCCCAGCTGCAGTAACTCATAAAGATTTTCTGCTAAAGTATGGAGAGGTTGTGATCTCCTTTGGTGGAAGGAGGCCTCACACTGGTGAAATCAAGGGTATTTGGAATATTAAAGTAAGTTTCAAGTCCTTCATGATGCAGTACTATGTCTCCTCCCTCTCTGGCAAGTCCTTTTTAATGTTCATCAAGTGCAGTGTAAATTGAAGGGTAGACCAAGCCTTTTGATAGCATCCCTACCTGGCCTTTCCTTCCGTGTTTCTTTTCTCACTCTCATTTATTTATTTATTTATTTGACCCTTGGGAAGAAAAAGACTTTTGTCTATGTGATTGGAGCAAAGGGTTTGAGGGGACATGGAATTGGATAAAAACTTCTCTCTGTGCTTCTAAGGTTTGTGGCATTTTTAGGAATTGCTGATTTTACATAGCAACAGATATTGGATGAAAGGTTGCTGAGAAACAGACAGGAGACAGAGGAAGAGAGAGAGAGAGAGAGAACAACTGGTTTCTGTGTGTAGGTAGCTAAGTGACAAGACCAAGTTACAGTTGACTTTTGATCTTTATCTTTTGTATACATTGTTAACATGTATTGTGTGTATATGTAATTTAATTAAATTAATTAATATTTAATGTTAACCAGTCTTTTGATTTATCTAATCTCTTTTCTTGAAAAATTTCAAAATATAATATGTGTACATCACATATAATGAAAAATCATGGTAGTTGAACTGATGAGACACTGTAATTTAACACTGAATTTCATGAAGTTTACTCTGATGAAGTCAGGAAGGATTAAGGAGCTAGTTCTTAGCTTTTCATGTTCATGTTCATATTTCATATTCATTCATATTCATTGATTTTGCCAATTCAGTGAGGACTAACCAACCTCTGGGCAGTTGGATATTGCTGTGGATGAAGTGTCAAATTTGGAGTCAGAAAGACCTGAGTTCAAATGTGACCCCAGACACTTACTAACTATGTAACTCTTCTCAAGTCACCTAACCCTCAGTTTCCTAAGTTGTAAAATGAGAAATGAAAACACCAAATGGGATCACAAAGAGTCAAAAACAATTGAACAGTAATAGCAATCAAGCTCTGAGGGAATGTGAGTGGATCATTTTTACCACAGTCTAAGAAACTGAAAAAAACTAGAGTATAATTTGTTAATTTATAGTGGGAGAAATACTTGAAATCTGAAATTTTAGCCTGGTTCATTGCACCAGTCATTTCCATTTTCTAGACTGGTCCACTTAAGAAAACCTTCTGTAGAAGATTTATGGCAAAGGAAATTTGATAAGTTACATATAGTTGCTGATCTGCATTGGAAATAGTTTCCATACTGAGAAATCTTCATAGTGATAAAATCACAGGTTAGATCCTCTTCTCCCTCAAAAAGCTAACCACACCAGATCTGTTATATAACACATCTCAGTATCATATCTTCACTTACTTTATGGATCTCTAGATCAGAGAATTTAAAACTAGAAGAAGTCACTTTAGAGATTATCTGTTTCAGTCCCTTCATCTCACTAATGAAGAAACTGAAACCTAGAGGTTGAGTGATTAGAATTAGCAAACATTTAAACCAGATGTGACTTTAGGGATTATACAGTCCCAACATCCTTGTTTATTTTGCAAGAAGATCCTAGAACTGGAACTGGCCATTTAATCTAGTTCCATCATTTCTAGTTCCTTCATAGTTGAGGAAACTAAGGCTTAGGAAGGCTGTTACTTGTTCAAGATCTCAAGTTAAAGGGTAGAATTTGATTCTAGATTTTCTATCTTCAGAGAAGCTAGAGCCCTTATTCTGCGACCAGAACTGTTTTCATCTTATGTGTATATGTTGTTTCTCCTTCAAGAAAATGTAAGCTTCTTGAGAGAAGGATTATTTCATTTTTGTAGTAGGCACTTAAATGCTTCTCAGCTGATAAATTGGTGGATGTTCTTAAGGGATATTTCCATCAAGCTATGGCACCACCATTCTTGGGACATGTTCCCATCAGTACTAACAGGTGGAATTTACTAACAATGGAATTTCAGAGGATGGGGAGGAGCATAGGCTATGTCCAGAGCAGAGACAGTTGACTGCAAGTGAGCCATATGAATCTCAGACCCACAAGCCCCAAGGTTTTTTGGACTTTTACAGGATATTTTTGTCTAATGATTTGAACTGGTCATTTAGAATAAAAGTCCACACAATAAGTCATGTTTATTTAATGCTTAATAGTTTACAAAGTGATTTCCTCAGAATGTGAATTCCTTCTCCTTGAGACAATGTTTGAGACATACTGATTAATTTTTTTGTTTTCTCTCTCCTTTTTCTGTACTCCTTATCAGTTACCAAAAGCTTATAACATTGCAGCATTACCTCATGGTACTCCTACCTGATACAGTTAATTATATTACAATATGTTGTGTTCATTTCTGGGCGCCAGTATTTAAGAAGGACATTGATAAGTTGGAAAGTTTCCAGAAGAGGGTATTCAGGATGGTGAGGAGTCTTGAGACTATGTGAGGATCTGTTGAAAGAACTAGGAATTTTTAGCTTAGACAAGATTCAGAAGGCTATTGATAGTTATGTTTCAATAGTTGCAAGACTCTCTTGTGGGAGAGCATAAAGATCTGATTAGTTTCTCCTAAGAAGTCAGACCAAGGGGGTAATGGTGCAAATTTCAAAGAGATAAATTTAAGCTTGATGTGAAGGAAAACTTAACAATGAGAGCTGTCCAAAGTGGCCTGGGTTCCCTTTAATAGTGATGGTTTCTTTCTCCTTGAAGATTTCCCAGCATAGAGTTGTTGGGTATGTTATAGTAGGGTTTCATTTCAGGTATGAGGAGGACTAAATGAATTCCGAAGTTCTGTGATTCTATAGTCATTTATTCAATAGATATTGAGTTCTTAGTACGTAAAAAACATTGTGCCACATGCTTGTGGAGAGACAAAGGTAAAAGCTTTCAGTTCAGTTGGAGAGGGAAGAAATGTGTATTTATAACCATATTTTGTGGCAGAGTGGGAAACAAATATGTGGTGCAGTGGTTAGAGCACTAGCCTGGAGTCAGGAAGACTCATCCATCCTCTTGAACTCAAATCTGATCTCAGATACCTTCCAAGCTGTACGACCCTGGGCAAGTCACTTAATCCTTTTTGGCTTAGTTCCTCCTCTTAAAAATGATCTGGAGATGGAAATGCCAAACATCTCCAGTATCTTTGCCAAGTAAACCTCAAATGGGGTCCTTGAGTTGGACACAACTGAAACAACTAAACAAAACAATAAATGCTATCTGTTATTGAAGTTCAGAATGAAGAGAAACTGCCTTCTTCCGTATTTTCCACTGAAATTTTCTGAATGAGTTCTAGGTTGCTTGATTCTAGATTTGCCATACACATTTCCAAATTATCTTCTGTGCAACATAGAGTGATTATTAAAGTTGAGAGGTAGATCTACCTCTTTCAAGTTCTGATTGAATCAACTTTTTAGTTATTTTCATATATCCTTTTAGTTATTTCTCTGATACATTAATCTTGTCACTGATTTAAGAGATCATGGAATTCCAAGAGGGATTGTCTGGTGTAAACTCCTACCTATTACAGAAATTACCTTGATAAAAAAATGATAAATTCTCCAAACTGAATAATTCTTTCCTATAAAATTGATGTCCTTAAAGATAAAAATAAAATGATTCCCTGTTTTATTTCTGTCATGAGAACATTAAAATTGTACATTAATAATTATCCAAGTTTCTGTGTTAACTAAGGCTTTAAAAAAAAAAAAAAAAAGGAAAGAAAGGGAGGATTGTTGGGAGCAAAGGAGAAAAACCCCTTTCACATTTGAAATTGCTTCCAGTATTGTCACCTTAGAGTTACAATGTAGTAAGTTCTTATTTAACTAAGACCTTGAGCTATGAAATTGTCCTCTCTGACCTTAATTTCCTGTCCTTCCATCTCTTTTGTTCCTTTATAACTCTTAAAATGATTCTTCATCACCTTCATCTGATGGAACCTTTCCTATTGTCCTATTCCATCATTCTTTTTATGACCTCATCCTCTTACCTACCTAGCTAGTCTTGAGCCAATATTTCAACAATGTACTTCTCTTCTCCTTGGAATCCTTTATTTTCTTTCCCAGTTATGCATTCTGAATATTAACATTATCTGAATATTAACATTATTAACATTCTAAATATTAACAACAATAACAACAACAATTGACATATAGTGCTTTTAGATTTACCAAGCATTTTGCATGTCTATTCATTTGATTTTTACAATAACCCTGGGAGACTGGTCCTATTAGGTCTTATAGATGATGAAACTGAGACTAGAGAATTGACTTGCCTGGGTCACACAGTAAATTTCTGAGGTAGAATTTGAATTCTATACCATCCAGTTATTTCTTTATGAATTCATTTCTACATCTCCAAACTGCCTACTGGACATCTCCATCTGAATGTCCACAGGCATATCAAAACTCAGTCTGTCTAAAACAGAACTTAATATCTCCCCTCCTCTCCCCCCCCCCCCCCATTTTTCCCATTCCCCTGGGATCCTAGGTTCTTGCTTAGGTTTGGTTTACATGAAACCTCTGAGGGACCTTCCAACTATTAGAGTGTTTATTTTGCATAACTCATTCTCTCAAATATTCTGTCTCTACACTCTTTTCCTTCCCTTCAGTCTCCAAAAATGAGTTAGATGGTTGTTCTTCCCAATTATTTCTGTTCTCCTCCTCCTAACATTCTCTAGGCTTGTGGTCTAATAATCATAATGGACTATTCACTCTTCTCTGGCTTTCTCTGATTCTTGTTGCCCTTGCTCCCATCTCATCAACCATCAAGACTTTTCTATCATACCTCCATCTCTTATTCCTTTCTTTCCATTTATTTGACCAACACCCTAATGCAGTTCCTATCACCTCTTTCCAGAGTTATTGCAGGAGTCCTCTTGCTGATCTTGTTGCCTCTAATCTTTCCCTTTTCTAAACCATCCTTTACATCTTTCCCATTGATATTGGTAAAGCCCAGATCTGACTGTATTCTTCTTCTCAAAAAGCTTTGGTATCTTTTTATTGCCTCTAAGACAAGGGTTCTTAACCTTTGTTGTCATGGACTCTTTTTAGCAATGTGGGGGAAGCCTGTGGACCTTTCTCGGAGTATTGTTTTTAATGAACTAAAAGAAATGCTAAATTTCAGTTAGAGCCTAGTGAAAATAAAGATGTAATTTTCCCTCCCCCCCCATCCAAGTTCTTGGACATTCTGAAATTGGATCCCAAGTTAAGAACCTCTATTCTGGAATGATTTTTTTTGGGGGGGGGGTAAGAGGCAATTGGGCTTAAGTGACTTGCCTAGGGTCACATAGCTAGTGAGTGTTAAATATATGAGGTTAGATTTGAACTCAGGTCCTCCCGATTTCAGAGTCAGTGCTCTACTGAGACATCTAGTTGCCCCTGGAATGATTTTTTTGAGGGGGGGTTTAAAGCATCTCTCAGTCTAGCTCTAGTCTAGCTCTAGTCTTAAAATCTTTCCATACTGATTTTATGTTGCTTCCCCTTGAACACACATTATATAGTCAAGCCAGACTGACCTCCTTACTTCTTCCTGTCTGTTTTATCTTTTACTATAGTGTCTTTGCACAGGATGTTCCTTATGACCACAGTGTTTTTTCCTTCTCACCTCTTAGAGTTTCTAGTTCCTTTATAGGCTGAGATCTAGTACAATCTCCTACAATAACTTCTCCTTTTTTCTTGTCCCCTCAAAGATCATTGATAATTTTTGCTTTTGCAGTTTGACTTGATAAAGTCAGAAATCAGGTTGCAGATCCTGGAAGTTGATTAGAAGCTTCTTTCCAACTCTGACCCTTGAAAAACTTACTGTTCCAAATTTTCCCCTCCTTCCCTCCACCCCTTCCCCTAGATGGCGGGTAGCCCAATGCTTGTTAAATATGTTAAAATATATGTTAAATCCAATATATGTATACATATTGATAGTTATCTTGCTGCATGAGAAAAATCAGATCAAAAAGAAAAAAAAAACCTGAGAAAGAAAACACAATACAAGCAAACAACAACAGAAAGAGTGAAAATGCTTTGTTGTGGTCCACACTCAGTTGCCATGGTCCTCTCTCTGGGTGTAGATGGCTCTCTTCTTCACTGAACAATTGGAACAAAGAGTAAATCATGTTCAACAATTTTGCCATTGTAATATAATAAAATAAATTTGATTCTTTAAAAATCCACATACAATACGATACATATATAGTTCTCAGTTGAAAGAGTTGGGGCAGGTGGAGATATGGGAAGTTTGGAAGAGTCTCTGATTCTTTAGGGAGTGGGATTGAGAATTATTTTGGGCAATCAATAGTAAGGGTGGAGTTTAAGTTAGAGAGTATAAATTTATAGTAGATCTAATCATCTTAGTTTTGTGTTATCAAGGGGAAATTTTTTTCTTAAAAGTAAGAGTTGTCCAAAAGTAGTATGGATTACTTTTGGAAGCACTGAATTTGCTCCATGACTGGAGGGGAAAAAGAAGTTAGATGATCTCTTCTCAGGGATTTTCATGAAGGGATGGTTCTTGTTTAGCTGTGGTTTACATGAGACCTCTGAGGGATCTTCCAACTTTGAGATTATGTTTATTTCAAATAACTCTCATTTTCTCAAATACTCTGTCTCTACCCTCTTTTTCCTTCTCTTCAATCTCCAAGGATGAAATTAGGTAGTTGTTCTTCCCAATTATTGCTAAATGATGTTCTCTGCCCTCTTAAGTGTCCTCAACTTACTCTTAGCAGAATCTGGACTTTTTAGAAAGTATTTTCAGTTTCTTCATTTCTGGAGCCATTTCTACAAATATTTTCCAGTATTCCCTTCCTACTTTGGGTGGGAACGAAGACAAATGAGAACCCATCACTCTTGCTTGATTCTACTTCCCCTTTAAGCAATCTCTAAGTAGCAGTTACATAGTGAATACTTGAATATCCCAGATAATGGAGAACTCACTCTTCCAGGAGAGAGTTCATTTCAGTTTTTGGACTATTCTAATTGGTAGGGAATTATTTATATTGAGCAAAAATATATCTCTCCATATCATATTCTACCTTTTATTATAATTATTTGTGTGTGTTTCTTAAATAATCTTCTTATTCCTTTGGCTTGTAAACTGCTTGAGATGAGGCACTGTGTCTTATTTCATCTTAGTATCTTCTGTCCTTAGAACAGAGCTTTGAACATAATAGGTGCTAAATTTATTTGCTGAATTAAGTTGAAATGCATGGTTGGGGAATAGAATATATTATGATCTATATGGAAAGAACTACACATGTATCATATTGTACATGGATTTTTAAAGAATCAAATATATTTCATTATACTATAATGGCAAAATTATTGAACATGATTTACTCTTTGGTAATTTAGAAAGCACTTTAGTATCTTGTAATAATTTAGGATTATTGTAATGAACATCACTCATTCAGTATATTGCTGTATGAGTTCTGCCAACTTAGAATGAGATAATTCTGATTGAGTTTCCTGGTTACTTGGATTTTGGATAACTGGGCTTTATCCTAATGACCTTGTTACTTCATCCCTTCATAAAGGTCACTGCATTTGTACTAGTCATTTTTATTTATTTAAAGTTCAATTATGTAAGTTATTCTTCATATTATAGTTTGAAGTCATGATCAAGCTTCTCACAGAAACCAGATAATCTCCTTTAGAAATGCCAGAAAAGGACACTATAATTTCACTGTAAGCATAAGCTAGTCCAACCCAACAATTAATTTTTTATTTTATTTTATTTTTTTTATTAATTAAAGCTTTTTATTTATAAAACATTTGCATGGATAATTTTTCAACATTGACCCTTGCAAAACCATCTGTTCCAAATTTTCCCTTCCTTCCCCTCACTCCCTCCCCTAAATGGCAGGTAGTCCAATACTTTATATATGTTAAAATACATCTAACAAACAATTATTAAGCACCTTTTATATACAAAACACTATGTCAGGTTCTAGGGATATACTGGGTTATAAATGACCATCCCCTGCCCCTGAGCATATCTGCCTACTGCCTGTTTTCTGTCTGCAATGACTATTCCAGCAAATTGGAAGTTCCCCATTGTGGTTTGGCTTTGTTTCTAGCCTGTTCAGTTATTGAATGTGTCACTTGGTTTACAGATTTGCATTGAAGCTCACCAGCCGGCTGTCCTGTCCCATTTCCAGACTTCCTATCTCTGTTCTGGGAGGGAACCTTCTTGCTTCTGCAGGTGTAGCATGTAACAGGATGGCTCCCAATGAAGCTTTATTTCTAAAATCCCATTTTTGAGTTACACATTATGAGAAGTACTGCTTACATCCTAGTCCTGCAGATGGCTGAGTTGACTCAACCAGACCCCATTCTTGATATGGGGGTCAGATCTCAGGTCTGTGCCTACAGAGAGCTTCTGATTATCCCTGAGTGGCTACAGTGTTAGCTTTAACTGTCAGCTTCTTTTGTGGTACAGGGTTTACAGGGGTGTCCTTGGGGCTGACATAGTTTTTTGTTTGCCAGTTCAGATCGTGGCAATGTCATTAACTTGTTGCATGATCTTTCAGTACTTTAGTTTCCTTAGTCATAAAGCAGAAATAACATAAACATACCCAAGGATGACCATGAAAAATATTTTAGAGACTGGATACTTGCTTCAGGAGTTTGTAAAACTCATAAAGAATACTGCTATCATAATTTTAGTGTTTTTATATCAAAAGACTGTCCCTCTTCTCCCCAACTCCCTTATACTTTTGACTCTTGAGTGACAAAATAGAAACACATTTTTTGGGGGAAAGATGATATTTAAAGGATTCATGATATAATTTTTTGGTATTTAGGCAATTTTTCAAATCAAGTCAAAAGTTACAAATTAAAGTTTGGCAAATTATTTAAATTTGAAAGAAGATGAAAATAGTCTTGTTCTTTTTTTTCCCCCTCCCTCAATCTGCACACAATCTTTTCTATAATTTGGCAATTATTTATAATTTGGAATGTGTTTACTTAGAATGTTAGCTATTAACTTAGAATGAATTAGAAATAGAATTTACATACACAACAGGAAGTGATAAATGAGCCTCTAGTTAATGTACTGTTGTTCAGTCATTTTTTTAGTCATGTCTCTTTCTTCACAACCCTATTTGTGGTTATCTTAGCAGAAATATTGAAGTGACTTGCTATTTTCTTCTCTAGATTATTTTACAGATAAGGAAACTGACTTGCCCAGAATAAGTGTCTGAGGCCAGATTTGAACTCAGGAAAATGAGTCTTGATGATTCTAGTCTTAGCATTCTATCTATAGCATCACTTAGCTGCCCTTGAATAATATACTCTATAATTTTTGAAATTTGGGCAAAGGGATGAGATCCAGAAGAGTGCCTTGTCTTAGCAGAAAAGGATATGAATTTGAAATCAGGAAACCTGGTCTTGAAAACAGGTTCTTAAACTTAGTAGCTGTTTAACCTGGGTATCAGCATCTTGAGCCTCAGTTTCCCTACCCTACCAAAAAAGTGATTATAAAGCTTGCATTATCTGCTTCACAGGGTTCTTGTAAGACAAGTGCTTAACAAACTTCAAAATGTTGTATCAATGTGAGCCAGCATATATTAACACTTAATGAGTTGTCTGCTCTGTGTGGAAGTGAGGTGACAAATAATTTGTCTTTTGGAGTAGCTAATTTTAAAAGCCAGTGAGCTTTATAGGTTTAAAATGCTCAAAACTATTTTCTTATCTTTTAGAGGAAAACTTTTCTGGAAAATGGGCCTTGCTTTTTGCTTTAAATTTAGAAAAACAAAAAAAGAATATAGGCCTAGGGAGTCAGCAGGGTACAATGGAAAGAACACTGGCTCTAGAACAGGGTCAGGGAGCCTTTTTTTCTGCCAAAGGCCATTTAGATATTTATAAACATCATTCATGGACCATACAAAATTATCAAGTTAATAGAACTCAAGCAGCGGAGGTTGATGTACTTAATTGTCAGCTCATCATCATTTGCAGTTGCCTTAACAAGTGATTTCATGAGCCTTGTGTCCCCATTCCCTGCTCTAGAAGCAGAGGACATGGGTTCATACCTCACCTCTGATCTTCCTGTGTGATCTTGAGCAAGTCACTTGCCTCCTTGGGACCTGTTTGCTCATCTCTAAAGTAGGGATGTTAGACTAGATAGCCTGCGAAGGCCTCTCCATTAAGGTCTTAGATGAGCAGCTATCTAGTTTGTGCATTGCATACTTGAAATTTCAGAATAAATACAAGGATGGCCTGAAGAAAGTCTCCTAGAAAGTTACTGATTTGTTTTCTAGCTTGCTTTGCATGAGACCTTTTCTATTGGGAGACTGGCAATGATGCAGCATGGGGACATGCTAGGGAAGGAGCTTGCAGGAAAACAGTTCAGCCCTAAAAAATAAGTATTTTCGTTGCAAGGCAGAATTCTCTCTCTCTCTCTCTCTCTCTCTCTCTCTCTCTCTCTCTCTCTCTTTCTTTATATATACACACATGTATTGCACACACACATATATGCACATATGTATATTGTTGTTTGTCCTTTGTTATTGAAGAGTTCCATCCACCATCAGGATGGTGATGCCATGAGATGCAAGTGATTTGGATTTATGTGAGGGAGGGCTGGGCAAAGTCACCTGCCTCACTTGCCCCTCCAGTAGCCAGATATAGAGGACTGCAGATGGCCTTGGATGCAGTGGGAAGCCTTGGACTTTTTAAGTTAAGATCTTCTACAGATTTCACTTTGTGGCTACACCCAAATGTAGCCTTAATCTTAATTAAGTAATTAAGATTAAGTAGCAATTGAGGCAAAGAATCTCCTCTTTCACTTAGTCTAAAAAAAAAAAAACAAAACCCTCCAAATAAAGATATAAATCTGGGAGGGGAAGACCTTGAGGGTTTCTGGGCAAAGTAGCAATGACTGCTATTTACATTTAATCTGAGTCAATCTGGATCCAAACCCATACACACATAAATATAATATAAAACTTCCTGCAAGAAACTTTAAGATTTACAAAGTGCATTCTATCCACCACCTCATTTGATCTTCATAACTTTGTAGAGTGGGTGTTTCAGGTGTTATTATTTTTATTTTCACCTTAGACTCAGAGACGTTACTTATCTCCAGGTCATGTGGCTTAGAAGGTGGTATTTTAACTCAGTTTTTCCTAACTCTAGTTCCAGCACCTTCCCTATATACTCTATTCTACTTTGCCACTTCACTTTTACTCATATTTGAGTCATCTAAAGGACAGGATATTAGGACTCCAATGGACAATAACCCCAGGCACTGAAGTTTTAAAGTTTAAGATTAAGCACTATTAAATGGCTCTTAGAATCCTTATATTTGAAGTTTTTTTGCTATCTTCAATTTTTAACTTTTGTAAAAATCATCTCTCTGTTTAAAAGAGGAAGAAGTCTAAAATTTTTGCTTTGTGAGAGGTGCAAATAGAGTTGTGGTCTTTTTTCTGCTCTAACAGTTGTTTCTGGGTACCAACAAACTCCTAATTCTTAGAATTTTAATAGCATTCTTGGATTCTCTCTCTAGAGCAGGTGTGGTGTGGTGCTTCTCTTTTTTACCCCGATTTATTTAGTAGCTGGAAGAATTTCTAAACATACTGGTCACTGGTGCTTTTAGATAATTTTTTGCTTTTTCTGCTGGGGGGAAAAAAACCCCAACAAACCACTAAAATTACTAAGCGAAACAAAAGGCCTCAAACATTGGATCCATTAAAATTAGAAAACATTTATTTGGGATATATGCCAAGTCTTATATTTGGATTCAAGAGCAGCTATCTGGTACAATGGACTTCCTAGTTACAGGAAGACTAATCTTCCTGGTTCAAATTGGGCTTCAGAAACTTACTAGTTATATGAATCTGGACAAGTCACTTAACCATATTTGCCTCAGTTGCCTCATCTGTCAAATGAGCTGGAGAAGGAAATGGCAAAACCACTACAGTATCTTTGCCAAGAAAACCCCAAAATAGGATCACAAAGAATTGGACATGACTGAAAAAAATGATTGAACAACAAAAATTGTCTATATTGCCCCACTAACTGACTCTCCAATTTTATGTTGAGTTCTTTGGTCTCATTGTTGGTGAAAGAATACTGATTGACTTTTTCTTCTATAGGATTCTGAGGCAAATTTAGTAGTTTGGAGGATGTCTGCACAAGTGAAGTTACCAGAGTATCTATTTCTGCTTCTTAGGAAAAATAGTTTCTGTACAGCTTTATTAGCTGTAACTCTAAGGAGAATAAATGTGGTTGGGATCTTTTTTTTTTTTTTTTTTTTAAATACATACTGTGTTAAAACATTTGGGGTTAACCTAATATTTGGCCCTTCTTCTGGAACAAGTTAGATAGTTGAGACAAACCCTCTATTAGGTAATGGTTAGTATTTATTCTTCTTGCCCTTAGTCATTTGCTCTTTTGAAAGTTACTCCTTCCTGATTTTCACAGTTTTGCAGCATCATAGCCATGTCTAAAATGACCATCTATAGTCATATGTTCCCTAGAGGTGAACTTACATGTGTGTGTGTATGTGTATGTATGTATAGGGACCTTGTCTTTAAAGAGTGTGTAATTCCAACATTATCCTCCAACTCCTTCAGTAATACCAAATTTCTTCTTGCAAACTGGTTAGAAAGGTTATGTTCCAAAAATTTTGGTGTTAACAGATGTTTGATGCACATGTGGTGCTCTGAGGGGATAGCAGGGTTATGGGTAGTAAAGTCCTTCCAGACTCCAGAGATCTTGAATCTATTCGCACAAATAAATCACTTTGGACAAACTAGCTTCTTGGGCTGCAGGATATGTTGTGTACATTTTTAGGCTGTCATAAAGCTTAATAGGATTGGTATCTAAAATAATGGGAATCATATCTGCTGAATTCATGCATGGAACTCAAACACTGTAAGAATCCCTTTATAGCAGACCTATTGATCACCAGAGCTAGTGCACAGGCACCCATTTATGAAGCTATAAATGATTAGAAGTTCCTTGGCATTCTAGCATCTGAAATGTAAAGTTTTAAAAAAAAATCCCTGCTTAGTTGGATGCTAGTTGAGTCAGAGAATAAATGTAATGTGTTTGAGGGCCTGGAGAGGAGGGAAACAGGTGGCTGGGACTGCTTTCCACTAGCCACCCACTCAGACTCTCATTTTTTTAATAGGCTTCAGAAATCCTGGAATGCATAATTCACCAGCCCTTGAGCTCTACCCACTGTCCCCTGTTGTTTCAAAATGTAAATGAAATTTTCAAGAATAACAAAAAGGGGGCCAAATTCCTGCTCTTTGCTTGAGTGTGGGGAGCTGTTGGCTAACTTGCACGTGAGCTGCATTTGACCCTTTATTCCTCAGTTTTGCAGCTCACTGATCTAATAAAAAAGGGCAGAGGGAGAGCAATAGAAAGGAGCACAGGGTTTTTGCCAGCCTGTCTTGCTTGAGTCACAGCTGACTTAGAGAAATGCCACCCAAGATGTTTTCAATTCCCCCATGTTCTCTAAATGTAGGTTTGCAACAATCATGCTTAGAAAATGAATCAAAACAGGAGGAAAGATAAGAGAATTCAGAGGAGAAACTAAGCCAAGATGTGAATATAGGAAGGCATTTCTCTTCTGTTCAAGGATTCTTCTTTTGGTGGCACTCTTTTGGCACCAGAGACTCAGGGAAAAGAAATATGAAAGAGACTTTAAATTCAGCTCTGTTCATTAAACTGGGCATGAATTTCATACTGACTGTGTTTATTAGAGAGTAAAATATTCTTCTATTTTTCAGTTTCTTAAACCTAAGGAACAGGGTAGGAGTTAAGGGCTGCCATAGAAAAAAATGAGAGGTGGCAAGATAGAACTGATTCAGTTTTGACTTTTGCACTTTGTGCAAGTCCACATATGGGTGAAGTCTTAGGCTACTGATATATAATGAGCTCTTCTTTTGAAGTCTTTTCTGACTTCAAGTCAGACCATATAGAACAGTGGGAAATTAAGAGAAACTCTCAACTGTGATTGTGGTTAAATATGTGACCATTTGAGCTTTGTGTCTCATTTTGCCCTCTCTCTCTCATTATTATGGGGGGATTATGAAAACAGAACTGTTATGAGAATTAAATAAGATGTGAAAGTTATTTGAAAAGTATAAAGTCCTCTTATCTAAGGTGTTGGTTTTATTATCATAATTTAACCTCATGTTAAGTCAAGCCAGACCTATTACCCTAACCTATTATAAAACAAATCTATTTTTTTACCTTCTCAGTATTATATCTTTTTTTTATAATAACTTTTTATTGACAGAACCCATGCCAGGGTAATTTTTTTTACAACATTATCCCTTGCACTCACTTCTGTTCCGATTTTTCCCTCCCACCCTCCAACCCTTCCCCTAGGCGGCAAGCAGTCCTATATGTGTTGAATATGTCCTAGTATATCCTAGATACAATGTATGTGTGCAGAACCAAACAGTTTTCTTGTTGCACAAGGAGAATTAGATTCAAAAGGTAAAAATAACCCGGGAAGAAAAACAAAAATGCAAACAGTTTACATTCATTTCCCAGTGTTTTTTTCTTTGGTTGTAGCTGCTTCTGTCTATTATTGATCAATTGAAACTGAATTAGGTCTCTTTGTCAAAGAAGCCCACTTCCATCAGATTACATCTTCATACAGTATCGTTGTTGACGTATATAACGATCTCTTGGTTCTGCTCATTTCACTTAGCATCAGTTCATGTAAGTCTCTCCAAGCCTCTCTGTATTTGTCCTGCTGGTCATTTCTTACAGAACAATAATATTCCATAACCTTCATATACCACAATTTACCCAAACATTCTCCAATTGATGGGGATCCATTCATTTTCCAGTTTCTAGCCACTACATACAGGGCTGCCACAAACATTTTGGCACATACAGGTCCCTTTCCCTTCTTTAGTATCTCCTTGGGGTATAAGCCCAGTAGTAGCACTGCTGGGTCTAAGGGTATGCACAGTTTGATAACTTTTGGGGCATAATTCCAGATTGCTCTCCAGAATGGTTGGATTCGTTCACAACTCCACCAACAATGTATCAGTGTCCCAGTTTTCCCGCATCCTCAGTATAATATCTTTCTTCCTGCCTTTGCTCAGGAATATCAAGAAAAATAATTACTATAAGTATGTATACAATAGACTTAGGATAATTCTTAATGGCCTGTAAAGAAGATATTTTCTGTAAGTTCTTGTTATGTAAGGATTGCATATTAACTATATTATAACACAGGAACTTTCCTCTATTATAATGATGAGGGTTCAGCATCAAAGTGATGTGGTGTTGTAGACACCAGATGATGGTAGGCATCAAAAGTTGTGGTTTGGTCACGTGAAGAAACAGTGGCCATTCTCTGACAAAAGGTAGATTTATTTAGGGGAATAGGTTACAGACAAAATGAAGGGATAGAGATTGATGTCAGGGATGTTAAATATGCAATAGAGTGAGGATGGATGTGAAACACGAGTTCCTCAATGGAACTCAAAATTACCCAGTGGAAAGGAGGTACCCCATGAGGTGGGGTGTGCGCTTAGCTGGCAGACTAAATCCTGAAAGAGCTAGTTAGTTATAAGTAGAAGTGTAGTTGAGAAACATGATGAAGTTAGAGGAGATACCATGTGGCATGGGGGAGGGGTAAAAGGAAAGAGATGGTAGACTGACCCAAAGGAAGGCAGCAGTCTTGGTTTGGCTCATAAGTAGATTTTATAGTGACAGATTTCTGATGGGGCATGACAAGGTGAAACTGCTCAAGATCTCTACAGAGGATGGGTCTCAGGGGTTTGACATAACTTGGATTTCAGATGGAGGACTTTCCCAGAGAGTGAGACCATGAAGCCACACTGATCTCTGTCAGTTCTTTCTCCCTGTCTGCCTCAGGGATCCATTCCTTAGTTTCTCTCTGTCTGACATGCCATTCAGGACCTCATTAATACCATAATCCTATATGAAGAACACAATTTATTGAACAGTATTTGTATTAAGGGAAGCCTAAGTGAAGGAGAATCAGTAATGGGAATGCACCATTGAGTGAGTAAGGAGGGGGGAGTTGGGGAAGAAGAGAGAGACAGAGACTGAGACTTGGGAATAGCTGCGTCAAATGAAACTTCAGGAATACATTCTCTGTATAAATAAAGCTGTTACCTTTTAGGGAGCAGCTCATATTTTTGTCTTCTTTATAGTTCTCTCTATAGGAACAGGGTTTTTTCAAGGCCACAATGTCGTGATGTCATCATCACTAAAAGAACACTCAAGCTTATTGATCATTTGAGGAATTGGCACACAGTCAAGATTACAGTGGACATAGTATCCATGTTAGATGACCTTAAAGAGCAATAAGCCCAAAGTGAAACTGTTTATAGGTTTAGCTGAGATATCATGAGAGTCCAAACCACTTGAGGTCATGACTTCTCAGCTACTTTGAAGAGAAATCTATTTGTAGCCATGCCTGTAAGGTGATTTTTTTTTAAATTAAGGTTTGAAGTGTACTAGAACTAGACTCAATAGGAGAGGGAAATTTTCAGAAGGGAAGGGAAAAATAAGCTGATGTGAATTGGGTTTACTAAAGTTAATAAGGAAGGTTGGAATCCTTTGGCTTTCTCCTAAAATGGTTGTATACAGTTAGCAGTATATGTGCTCTTAAAAATATAAAACCTTGAGTAGTAAGGGGACCTGAGTGGTGGAAGATAAGGAATGGAAATAGCCTCAGCTTCTCCAGAGGCAGTGATTGATCAAACTAATGACTGTCACTTTCTCCTTGTGGGGATAAAGAGTTGCTTGTATGTATTTTGAGAGATGGCCATGGTGAGGGAAAATGAATTCAGATATCTCCTAACTGACTCAATCTTCATTCTGTCTTGAAAGCTTTTGGTTAGGGAGAAGAGAAAAAATGTGAAGCACTTTAAACTCAGGTTACACATTCCCTAAAAATAAAAGTAGATTGCATATTGAGATTGGAGTGGGGATTTTTTTTTTTTTTTAGGGGCTAGGGAGACTGGTTTTACAGGAATATGTAATTCTAGGAAATTTCACTTAAAATTCTTAATGGGACAGTGTTGGAATTAGAGTTCAATAGAAAACAGAATTAGGGTTCTGATAGTAAGTATTCACAGTAAGTATTTGTCAAATTGAATAGTTGAATTGAAATTCTGAAAATGAGGAGAGATTATTTGAGGGTGAAAGGAAAATACAACTTCAGACCACTGTCTGATAGAGCAGCTATGTGGATGCTATCTTTTGAGCTGTTTCCTTATTCATTCTGAAAATAAGTATTTTATTGAGTGCCTTTTCTCTGCCTAACATTGTACTAGCTATTTGGGCAGTAGGAGAATACTAAAGGGAGGCCTGTGTTCTTTTGCCCTTGGAGAGCTCATGTCTGCTTGAAATGCCAGATATTTGCCCATGAAACAGTCATTACACAGCCGAGAGAGCAATTACAAATAAACATGTATGTGTGAGACAGCATGCTAGACCATGGGTAGATGAGGACTTAAGGCAAAGACAGGGGATAGGTGAATATAGTGGAGTATAGTGGAGCTATTCAGGAAGGGCTTTTTGGAAAAGGTAAGTTTTGAGCCATATGTTTCAGAGGAAAGTGTCAGCCACAAAGGTGCAAACCTTCACCTTGTGACTTTGGGCAGGTGCTTCAACCTCCTCATCTCTAAAATGAAGGAATCGGTTTAAATGTTCTCCTCCAGCTCCTGATTGAACAATGGATTGCCCAAAATAATGGAGAAAGTCTCTATAAATTGTTGATGCATCCCTGGATGCATGAATTGTATTGACTAGACATCATGCATCATGTCAATTGGTTATGGCCTGCACTGTGTAGGAGGCCAATGATGATGGCTTTCTCACTTTCTGCTCCAGCTGGAGCTGGTTTCCACAACAGCATTCTGTCTGGATTATCAGTGTGGCTATAATGTATCTGGATTATAGGTAGGTTCTTTTCAACTGAAGAACTATTACTTGAAATCTCATCAAATTCAAATATGTTAGTACTCAATGGTACTACCAATGACTATAATAAAGGTAGAAGGATTTTAGTTTGGACCAATAAATGATCAATTTTAGAAGTAGCATAGAGAAAAATATATTTCTATGAGAACTGGTTCTGATTTAACACCTGCATGACAGTGAGAGAAACAGTATCTTTGAATCTCTGTTTTCTCAACCACAAAAAAGGGATAGTATTTTTATATTTCCTTTCTGCAATAGTTAGGAAGAAAGTGTTTGGTAAACCTTAAGGTGTTATATAAATATGAATAATTCAGTATGAATTGTGCTTATGTTATGTGGCTTCTCTCATTGCAGATAACCCACAATCTGATTGCAGAATCATTCATTAGGATTAATTAGTAAATATTTGAGCATCAATTATGCAACTCACACTATGCTACCTGCCATCTCCTTACTCCATGGATGGGTTAAACCTCATATTTGGATCAGTCTTAATTACCTCCAAGTGCTGGCTTACCTAGCTTCTTTCAAAACCCAACTCAGATCTCACCTTATGCCAGAGATCTTTCCTGCCCCCCCCCCACCTCCTTTCCACGCCTTCCCTTTGATATTACCTTTCATTTATTTATTTTTTATGTACATAGTTTGTACATTTTCTCTCCCATTAGAACATAAGCCCCTTGAGAGCAGAGTCAATTTTTGCCTTTTTTTTTTTTTTTTTTTTTTTTTCAGCTCTAGCACTTATCATAGTTCTGGTTTTAATAAATGTTGGTGGACTGACTGGCCGCCAACTTAATAAATGCTTGCTCTCTGACTGGGAGCATATGTCTAATCTCCTGATACACAGGAAAGAATTTAAGAAGAATATAAGACAGCATGTGAAAGAATGCTATATGTAAGATAAAATTGTATGGAGAGAATGACATATTGGACCCCAATTAGAAGTGACTGAGTGTGATTAAAATGGCAGTGATCCCTTGGGGCTGGGTCTCTTATATAAACATTAACAAAAATTTAGGCACTGCAATAAAGGTTTTCATAAACGTACTAGGAAATTCAGTGGTCTGAAAATAAAGCCTGAGGACCTGAATTCAAATCCTATTCCTAATTACTCCTTGTGACTTTGGACAATTTCTTTCTTTCTGGGGTTGTGTCCTCATCTGTAAAATGAGTCATCTTTTGGGTTGTATTAGGTGACTTCCAGTTCAGACTCTATAAATCTATAATTTTAAATGTAATAAATGGGCTATCAGCAGGTATTGAGTTTCCCAACATTGAAGATCTTAAGAGGAAATTAGATCACCCCTTGTCAAGTGTGTTCTAGAGGGGATATTCTTTTTTCAGGTATTAAAAGCCATCTGAGAGCTCTTCTAGATTCTGGGATCCAAGCCTGAGAACATTTCCTCAGTCAGCTATGCAGCCTGGCAGTGATTCCAAAGCATCACCAGTTAACTCATAAGGGAATGGCACTCCATCTCTGGTGTGAGTACCAATGCAAGTGTAGTACACAAGACAAAAACAAGGGAGAGGAAACACAGATATCCAATGAGCATTTCTTTGGCTGCCTTCCCAGCAGGTCAGCAATCCTGCAAAATGTAAATGGAGAGAAACACCTCTGGTCATCAAGACAGCTACATATGTGCTTCTCCCTGGGTTCAGCATTTTGCTCCCAATCCAGAAATGTCTACAGTTTTGGGGTCAGTCTCTGTAGAGCAGCAAAAACAATCACCTCTTTCCTTCCTTAAGATAAGTACCCTGAAGCTGAATGATACTTCTCAGTTGGAGATGGGTCACTCATAAAACAACAATACCTTCTCTCCTCAGTCTTTGAGGAGATACTGGGTTCCTTAATTGTAGTGACATTCTTGCCAGTGACCTTACCCTAATCAGGTGGGCCTTCTACAATCACAAAATCTCAGAGTTTAAAGAGTTTAGAGGATATTTATTCTGACCCATCCCTGAACAAGCTTAATCTGATAGCCCAAGGTCATCCAGTCCTTGCTTAAAACCTTTCTATGAGAATGAACTCACTACATCCTTTAGGCAGCCTTTTATGCTCTGGACCATTGTCTTTGTTAGGAAGTTTTTCATTATAACAAGTCTATACTTTCCTCTTTGTGGTTCCTCTGGGGCCAAGTGGAACTAGTAGAACCTCTCTGCAGTGTAGATTTCCCTTTCAAAAGCTTGAAGTCAATTGTGCTATCCCTTCCTGAATGTTTTCCTTTTCTGAACTTGATTCCTTGTACTTTCAGTGAATCTCATAGGGAATGCTTGCTCTTTAGGCCCCTTCACCATTCTGGCTAGTGGCTTACCTACAATGGGGTGTCCAAACTAAACATAGAAAAAGTTCACAGGTGAAGGAGGATGATCTGACCTGATCTAGCAATTAGAAGGTAAGATCAGAAAAATTAAATTGTAGAAAATCTAGGGCAGATATCTGTATAGATGTAAGGCTAGTTTTCAAGTCTGGAAATGGAACTTTTCCTAAAATTATGGGGCCAAATACAATGAAGTTACATTGAACAAATATTTATTTGTTAAGCACTTATTATGTACAAAGTCCTGCAAATAGACAAATACAGGCAGAGTCTGTTTTTTGATTATTATTGTTTGCTTAATCTTGTTTTTCCACTTTACCTTGAGTAAAAGGCTTGCTATCAAAATTTTTCTCCAAGCATTTTTACTATTTGTTATCTCTTAAGTATTTTGAAAACTGACCCTGGTCTAGAAATTATGGAGATTCTACTTTGAAAATTCTCTGTGTTCTGTTTTCCTGCTCATTGATTGGCTTCATTGAGAAATTTGTGAGGAAAGAGTACAAGTAGCACATTCATTTAAATTACAACGCATACATCACTTGTCCTTAGTCTAGTAATCCAGACTAGACTGTTTTAAGGAACTAAATGAAAAGATGATACTTTGTAATACTGCAAATTCTCTTTACAAAGAGCAACTGTTGAATTGATTGTAAAGTCCTTTTGAAACACTTTTACTATATCTGTATCAGATTCACACCACCTGTATTGGAATTTAGAAGCCAAATACCCAGAATCCAGCCTGAGATGAACTATAAAGAGAAAGATCTCTCCCTGATAGAATTTCTGTGTGACTGTTTCAGACATTAGGTCTTCCATTTAATTTTATGAGGCCAATGTCATATACTTATCATGTGATCCTGATCCACCTGCCATGCTGTGGTACAGAGAGTAAGTCCCTCTCATCCCTTGCTGTGGTTCTGTTGTACAGAGCATCAAAAAGATCCTCCTCACAGCTGCTGGAATAGTATCCCTAACGTTCAAGTCTCATCCCCATGATCAGTAGCCCTTCCTGCTTTCCTATTGGCTTGAAGATAAAATAAAAACTTTTCAGTTTGGCATTTAAAAACCCTTCACACTCTGATCCTAGCCCTTCTTTCCAGGTTACTTATGTAGCCCAACTTCACATATTTCCAGACAGCGTGTCCTGCTCATTGTTTTCTCTTCATGAATTTTCACCTGTCACCTCTGTCTTTGTATAGCCTATCCTCTATACCCAGAGTGCTCTCCCTTACCCCCTCTCTGTCTCTTGGAATTCTTCAAGAATTTTTGATTCCCCAGTTGCCAATACTATCCCCCTCCCCCTTTCCCCATTCCCATCCCTGTATTTTTATTAGATCCTGGAATACATTTACTTAGTACATATTTACTTAATTATGACAATATTATATCGCCCCTCTCTGAGAGAATATAAGCCCTCTGAGAGCAAGGCTATTTTTGTACTCCTTGTACCTAGTTCCTGGCTCATAGTAGACTCTTTTCCACTTAATGATATTTTTTTCTAATTACATGTAAAGAGAGATTTCAACATTCATTTTTTATAAGATTTTGAGTTCCCAATTCCTTTTCCTTCTCCAAGACAGAAAATAAACTGACATATATTATTCATGTGCAATCATGTTAACTATATTTCCACATTAGTCATGTTATGAATGAAAAATCAGGACAAAAGGGAAAAGCCATAAGAGAGGGAAAAAAACACCAAAAAAGTGAATAATCTGATTCAATCAGCATTCAGACTACATAGTTCTTTTTCTGGATATGGATAGCATTTTCTATCATGAGATTTTTGGAATTGTCTCTGATCATTGTTTTCGTGAGAAGAGCTAAGTCTGTCATAGTTCATGATTGCACAGTCTTGTTGTTACTGTGTATAATGTTCTCCTGATTCTGCTCACTGCACTCAGCATCAGTTCATGTAAGTCTTTTCAGGTATCTCTGAAATCCACCTCCTTACTATTTCTAGTATTTCATTATGTTTATATACTATGACTTGTTCAGCTGTTCCCCAGTTGAGAGATATTCCCTCAATATCTATTTTTTTGCCACTGTAGAAAGAGCTACTGTAAATGTGTGTGTGTGGTTTTTGTTTTGCTATAAATATTTTCATGATCTCTTTGGAATACAGACATAGTAGTGGTGTTACTGGATCAAAGGGTATGCACAGTTTTATAGCTCTGGGCATAGCTCTAAATTATTCTCTAGAATGATTAAATCACTTCACAACTATACCATCAATGCTTTATTGTTCCAATTTTCCTACATCTTTTCCAACATTTATCATTTCCCTTTTGTGTCATATTAATCTGACAGAAGAGGAAATAAAATACTTAAATAACTCCATTTTGGAATTTTGACAAATTTGCAGGATATAAAATAAACTCATATAAATCATCAGCTTTTTATATATTACCAATAAAGCCTAGCACAAGAGATAGAGAAATTCCATTTAAAATAATTGTGGACAGTATAAAATATTTTGGAGTTTACTTGCCAAGACAAACCCAGGAACTATATGAACACAATTACACAACACTTTTCACACAAATAAAGTCAGATTTAAATAATTGGAAAAATATCAATTGCTCATGGTAGGCTGAACTAATATAATAACGTCACTTTATTTTAAAGTCAATTTATATATACACACCCTCTGTCTGTGTATTCTCCTAGCTGTCCTAATAGATGCAGTTCTCAAGACTTACAAATATCATTTTCCCATGTAGAAATATAAATAGTTTAAATTTATTGAATGATGTTTTTTTCCTTTCATATTTGTCTTTTTAATACTTTTTTTAAAAAGTCTTTTATTTGAAAATCAAATTTTCTGTTCAGCTCTGTGTTTTCATAAGGAAAATTAGAAAATTTCCTATTTCATTAAGTGTTCATCTTTTTCTGTTAAAAATTATGCTCAACTTTGCTGGAGAGTTAATTCTTGATTTTGATCCAAGCTCTTTTGCCTTCTCAAAAATCCTATTTTAAGCCCTCTGATCATTTAATGTAGAAATTGTAAAGTCCTGAATAATCCTGAGTATATGGCTCCTTGAAATTTGAATTGTTTCTTTTCTGGTTGCTTTGCAGTATTTTCTCCTTGACCTGATAGTGCTGGAATTTGGTTCTAATATTTCTGGGAGCTTTCATTCGGATCTTTTTTTTTTTCCATTGGGATCTTTTTTAGGAGGTGATGAGTGGATTCTTTCAGTGACTATTTTACTTTCTGATTCTAGGATATCAGGGAGTTTTCCTTGATAATTTCTTGATATCAGGCAATTCCAACAGACTTGTGATAGAAAGAGCCATCCCCATCCAGAGAGAGAACTATAGAGATTGAATATAGATCAAAGCATAGTATTTTCACCTTTTCTTTGGAAGGGGGAGGGGAGAGAGGGGAATTGTTTTTTTGGTTGTTTTTTTTTTTTTCTCACTTTATTCTTTCAACTTTTATTGTCATTTTTCTTGTGAAGCATGACAAATACGGAAATATGTTTAGAATTGTGCATGTTTAATCTTTTTTTATTTTTATTTTCTTTCTTTCTTTTTTTTGTTTTTGTTTTTTTTGGCTGAGGCAATTGGGGTTAAGTGACTTGCCCAGGATCACATAGCTAGGAAGTGTTAAGTAGGTTTGAGGTCAGATTTGAACTTAGGTCCTCCTGTCTTCAGGGTTGGTGCTCTATCTACCATATCACCTAGCTGCTCCAAAGATAATTTCTTGACCCCCTAATTATCTCTTCTGGATCTCTTTTCTAGGTCAGTTGTTTTTCTAATGGGATATTTTACTTTTTCATCTATTTTATTTATTTGATTTTGTTTGACTGATTCTTAATGCCTCATAGACATTAGCTTCTATTTGCCCAATTCTACGTTTTAAGGAATGATTTTCTTCAATTAGCTTTTGTATCTCCTTTTCTATTTGATCAATTGAGCTTTTAAAGAGTTGTTTTCTTAGGTGGATTTACCCCCTGCCCCTCTCCTCCTATTTAGGCAGTTGTATTTGTTAAAGAATTGTTTTCTTTATTTAAATTTTGTTCTTCCTTTTCCAAGATGTTGCCTTTTTCATATTTCTTTCCCCAGTTTTTCTTCTATATCTCTTATTTGATTTTTAAAATCCATTTTGAACTCTTCCAAGACTTTTTGGTCTTGAGACGATTTCATTTTCCCTTTGAGAATTCACAAAGGATTTTGACATTATTGTCCTCTTCTCACAACAGAATTGGGTTTGGGGACTTTTCTGTGCTGGAGCCTCTGGTGCTGGCAGCTTACTCGCTTCGCTGGTATGGCCCACCTGTTTTTCCAGGGGTTTCTGTCCTGGCAGTTTGCCTTCAGCATTGTGGCTGAAGGCCTGATAACTGGCCTGTGGTGACATTAGCCTGTTGAGCTAGAACTGAGGGGCCTTGGTCTGATCTGTGCTGTGGCTAAGACCCTCTTTCTAAGTTATCTTAAGCTGGAAATTTGTTTCACTCCATCTTTTTGTAGGTTCTATCACTCCAAAATCTGTTTAGAGATTTCTAAGGGAAAATGGGGAGAGCTCAGGCAACTTCCTAGCTTTTCTCTGCTATCTTGGTTGCCTCTCATTGTACACTCTTAATAAATGCTTTTTTTTTATTGATTCAAGAAAGCTTTTAATAGTGAAGAAGTTTTGTTTATATCAGGTATATTCAGGATAAAGCCATTTTTATTGCTTGATTCATAGAATCACATTTTTTGAGACTTAAAGAAAATTTAGAGAACATAGGCTAATTTATTCATTTTATAGATGTAGAAACTAAATCTCAGAATGCCTGAGTGACCTGCCTAAGTCACAAAGTAGTAAGAAATAGGATTTTAAACCCAGATCTTCTCATGACCACAAGGATACTGGCAAAGAAGTCACTGCTTAGTAAGTAGCAAAACTATAGCATATGCTTTTCCTTGCCAGCATCAGGTCTAGTTTGTATTTTTGACCTTTTCTAGCATATAAGCTGAATCTCCCATCTTCTTTGTATCATTTTCTCCCTATCTTCCCTCCCCTCCTTGCTATATCTCCCTCTCAGCATTATTCCATTGGATTAAGTTGATTGTGTTAGGCTGCTTGAAATTAATGTTGCTTTAAAGAAATCTGCTTTGCTCTAAAAATTTACATAAGAATTCATCGGAAAGACATAAAATTAAAAGATTTCCCTTTAGGGAAACTGAAAAAATCTCAAATACTGAGCTTACGGTTGTTCATTTCAAGTTTGAGTATGTGATTTATGACTCCTGGGCTAGGGTAGTTGTAATATATGACAGAATGAGGCACACTTAGCTAATCCTCATTTGAGTCACATTTTTGAGAAAAGGGAATGGGGGGAGGTGAGGATCCATCCCTGTGTAGTGGCTCAGCTATGACTCCTGGGCTAGGCTAGTTGTAATATGTGACAGAATGAGGCACCCTTAGCTAATCCTCATTTGAGTCACATTTTTGAGAAAAGGGAATGGGGGGAGGTGAGGATCCATCCCTGTGTAGTGGCTCAGCAAATGTTTTTAAGAACATATTTGAAACCTGTAGATTGAGCTTTATTATTATTTTCTTTTCTGTTTTGAAGGACTTATAGATTAGAAGACATTTTACTTTCATCTCACTGCTAAGGACTGGCCCATAGCTGACTGTAAATCATGTTAGATTGGAAGTGGGATGGGGTGGGTGGTAGCAGGAGCTACAGCTACATTGGTGGAATGGTCATATATGGGGATGCTGTCTCTGCCAATGTGAGAGCTACCTCTGGAAACCACCTCCTTGCCTTTTGCAAGCCGACTGCATTTCTGTCCTTTCTTAAATGAGTTGGGACATAAATTTTCCCCCCTGTCTGAATCTGCTTCTGGGGAAGGGAAGCATAGAAAAACAGGGAAGCTGGAAGCGGAGAAAGGCATTATTGTGTAGTAAGGCGATTTTTGGCTACATACGCCATAGATTATTTTCCTAATGTGCTTACTGAGAAAACAATGTAGTGCACTGAGTTCTCACCATGTTTTATATTCCACTGCTGGGTTGTAGAAGAGGAGAAGCAGTTGCATATGTGTCTGTGTAAATTTTTTTTTTTTTTTGGTAAAACCAGAAGATCTGTGAAAATGCTCAGAATCATCTAGACATACATTACTTTTTCTTTCCCGCCTTTTTTCTACTTTTACTAACTGTGTGATCCTGGGTAAGTGACTTAACATCTCTGGAATCCCAATTTTCTCACCTATAAAATGAGGGGGTTGGACTATGTGTCCTCTAATGTCTTTTTAAAGTCTAAATATATAATTCTGTAATTCTCCTAATAGAGGACTGAGCTTATAGTGGCCCAGGGTTGTGGTCAAATCAGTCTTACTAGAGAAAGCCAAAAAAATAAGATCTTTCTCTGTGTTCTTAATATATTCCCCCTTTCTCTTGCCCCCCGCCCCCAAGCTTGTTTTTTATTTGGAAGTATTTGTAGTATATTTTATTGAAGTGGGTATGAGCTATTTTATACCCACAAGATTTGGATGCCAGCAGTATTACAAGCACCTGCTTTTGGATGAATTCTGAAAGTCAATTTTGCTGCTTTTAAAGAAGATTGTTGTACTTTTCCAACACGAGAGGAAAAAAGAGATTTGTTCTGCATGGTCCTGGAAAGCTGAATGAGTAGCAACAGGTAGAACTTACAAAAGGTGCAGATTAGGCTAAATGTCAGGGAAAAAATATCCTAACACTTAGAAGCGCTTTCCAAAAGGGATATAAGATGCTTCTTCATCTCGCTGGAAATCTTTAAATAAAGGCTGGATGACCACTTTTTAAGAGGATTCTTGGATTGGACTAAATGTCCTCTGAGCTCCCTTCCAGCTTTATTAGTCGATGAGTTTATGTTCTAGGGGAAGAGTGTTTAATATTTATGTAGCCACAGTATCTTGGGAAAATTTATCTTATGCCTGATTTGTGGCCTCAGGAGCCATCTGTAAGCAATGAACTATGCACAGAACAGGAAAATTTGAACCTTAAGTGAGTCTTTTTGGATTCTTCTTCTTCCCATAGTCAATATTCTTTCTTTTTATTTCTATTCTTTTTCTACCTTATAGCTCTCTCTTCTTTTTATTCAGCAATTCAATTTAACAAACATTTATCGAGTACACAATCTATGCATAATATGTATAAATAACATTTGGGGGAAAAAAGAAAACATATTAGCAGCCAAAATATTAGATGTAATTTTAGGTTAACATAAAAGGCTAGTGGTTGGAATGAAGAAGGTGACAGTTGTACTTCACTTTTCTAAAACCATTGTGTAGTTTTTATATTTAGTACTGAGTTCCGCATTTTAATAATATTGATTGACAATTTGGAGTATATCCAATCACCCAGGAGATAACATTTAAGGAATTGGGGATTTTTAGCATGGAAAAGAGACTTGTTTATGTACAGGGATGGGTGTGTGTGTGTGTGTGTGATAGCTTTAAGTAATTGAAGACTTCCCAGTGGAAGTAGGATTACTCTGGGGGAATAGGGTTAGGAATAGAAGCATGGGTTGGGAGCTGCAGAGATAGATTTCAACTAGTTATAGAGAAATATTTCCTTGTTTACAAATATCATGTGATTTATTACTCCTTGAGGGGTGAGAATTGTTTTAATGGTATATTTTTTTTATTTAAAATTTTTTAACTTTCCCCCACTATTTCTTTTTAATATCTGTTTTTAAAACTTTTGAGTTCCAAATTATCTCCCTTCCTCTTGCCCCTCACCTATGCATTAAGAAAGCAATATATCAACTATACATGTGAAGTCATGCAAAACCTATTTCCATACTATCCTTGTTGCAAAATCAAAGAAACCAAGGAAAAAAAGAAAGTGAAAAAAGTATACTACAGTCTCCATTCAGAATTCATCAGTTCTTTCTCTGGAGATAGATGTTTTCTCATGAGTCCTTTGGAATTACCTTAGATCATTGTTTTGATTAAAGTGATTAAATTTTTCACAATTGGTTTTTGTTGCAATATTACTACAGTGTTCTGGTTCTGCTCACTTCACTTTGTATCAGTTCATGTAAATCTTTCTAGGTTCATCATTTCTATTCTATCATAATCACATAATTTGTTCAGCTATTCCCCAATTAATGGCAATTTTCAATTCTTTGCCACTTAAAAAAGAGCTGCAATAATTATTTTTGTACATTTAGATTCTTTCCCTTTTTTTTTTTTTTTTTTTTTTTTTTTTTTTTTTAAATCTCTTTAGGGTACAGGCCTACTGATAATATATTTGGGTCAAAAGGTAAAGCAGTTTTATAACCATTTGGGCATAGTTCCAAATTGTCTCCAGTTCACAGTTCTACCAACAGTGCTTTAGTGTCCCTATTTTCTCACATCCCCTCCAGCATTTGTCATTTTACTTTTCTTTTATGTTAAGCAATCTAATAGGGTCGAGGTGGTATCTCAGAATTGTTTTAATTAATTAGCTAGTTAATTAATTTAATAATAGTTATTTAGAGCATATTTTCCTATGACTATTGATAACTGATTTTTTTCTTCTGAAAACTGTCAAATATTGAATATTTAATAACATGTTTGCTGAATTGAGTTCTTATTAATAATACTATTCAAAAGTGGTATGGAGATAATGAAGATAGTGAATTCTTCCTTATTGTAATGTTCTAACAGAGAAAGGAAGGAAGGAAAGAAAGACAGATTTCTTTTTTTTTTAATTAAAGCTTTTTATTTAAAAACATATGCATGGGTAATTTTTCACCATTGACCCTTGCAAAACCTTTTGTTCCAAATTTTTTTCTTCCTTCCCTCCACCCTCTCCCCTAGCTGGCAGGTAATCCAATACATGTTAAATATGTTAAAATATATATTAAATCCAACATGTGTACATATTTATACAGTTCTCTTGCTGCACAAGAAAAATAAGATCAAGAAGGAAGAAAGAAAAAAAACTGAGAAAGAAAACAAAATGCAAGCAAACATCAACAGAAAGAATGAAAATACTATGTTGTAGTCCACACTCAGTTCCCACAGTCCTCTCTCTGGATATAGATGGCTTTCTTCATCACTGAACAACTGGAACTGATTTGAATCATCTCATTGTTGAAGAGAGGCTATGGAAGGACAGATTTCTTAATGACCTACTGTGTGCTAGAAACTTACACTTTTATTATGTGCAGAAAAGGAAAATTTGGATCTAAGTAAGTCTTTTATTCGATCCTTAGAACAATCCTGAGTGCTAGGTGCTATTATCTTCATTTTACATTTGAACAAACAGAAGAAAATATAGTCAAGTGATTTGCCCAGGATTACAAGCTGGATTTATGTTTTGGACTTCTTGACTTTGGGTCCAGCTACACTGCCTAGCAGCAGCTGGATAATTACATGTTGGGGATTTTGTGGAGGGAATTTTTACTCCATTATGGGTTAAAATTGGTGGTTTGGAAGCACTTTCTAATCTAGAGATTCTATGAATCCCTACTGCATCATCTACTAGTATTCTAATCATTGTACATGCCAATGAAATAACAATGATCATTTTAAACTTTGGGCAGATCATACATTTACATTAACAAAAATTAGTGTAATTATCCTTGCTCTCAAAAAGTTTAAAATTGAATTCAGGAGAATAGACTGTTAGTTAGGAAATGGAGAACGTGCTAAACTATGTGCTGGTAAGTTTAAGTATAATGTGAGTTCAAAATCTTGTAAGTTGGAGTATTTACTAAAAAGTTTCATAAATTTATTTTAGGGGCAGCTAAGTGGTACAGTGGATAGAGCCTCAGCCCTGAAGTCAGGAGGACCTGAGTTCAAACTCAGTTCAGACACTTAACACTTCCAAGCTGTATGACCTTGGACAAGTCATTTAACCCCAATTGCTCAGGAGGGAAAAAAAAGAATGTAGGAGTTAAACTTGGCCTTGAGTGATAGGATTTGAATGGAGAAATAGGGTAAGTATTATAGATGACAGAAATGTAGGCCAAGGTGCAGAAGGGTTAATCAACAAATAGCCTGTCAAAATGATATAGCGGATATATATTGAGAAGAAATAGGAAATAAGTAAAGTTGGGGCCAGAGTATCGAGAACCGTGGAAGTGAGCAAAGCAAAATTTAGATTTGAAATAAGAGGGAATAGAATGATCATAGGTTTTTTTATTTTTATTTTGAAGTCTAAATTTTTCCTTCCCTTCATCCCTCCCCCTTCCCTTGAGAAAGCAAGAAATAATGAAACTCATAATACATATGAAATCATGCAAAGCAGATTTCCATATTAGCCACACCATAGGTTTTTAAACAGATCAGTAACCTGATGAAAGTTCTTTAGGTTTGTTGGGCGAGAAAACAAGTATATGTGAAACAATTGGGTAATAATTCCAAGGCAATGGTTAAGCACATGTGTTCATGTGCTTGTGTTAGAATCTGTATGCTTGAGGGCATTTTTTTTAAAAAGGAAGAACTACTGTGGCATTTATGTGGGGGGAAGATTTTGTGGAGGAAATAGCATGAGCCAAAACTTAAAAGAATAGTAGACTTTGCTGGGTAAAGTGTGTTCAGATAAGTCACTTCACTTTTAGGAGGCCTGATTTCATCTGTAAAATGATGGGATCTCCGTTTTGTCACACTCAAATAGAAACAGATCCCCTCAGGCCTCAGTTTGATTTGGGAAACCACAAATTAACATTTCATATATACATATGTATATATGTGTTTGTGTGCGTGTGTGCGTGTGTGTGTGTGTGTGTATAGTGTGTGTAGTTTTCTCTCTGGATGTGATTAATGTTTTCCATCACAGGTCTATTGGAATTGCCTTGAACCACATCATTGTTGAGAAGAGCCAAGTCCATCACAGTTGATCTTCACATAAATTTGTTGTTATTATGTACAGTGTTCTCCTGGTTCTGCTCACTTCACTCAATATTACTTCCTGTAAGTCTCTCCAGGTCTTTCTGAAATCAGCCTGCTCGTCATTTCTTATAGAACAATAACATTCCATTACTTTCATATACCATAAATTATTCAGCCATTCTTCAACTGATGGGCATCCACTCAATTTGCAGTTTTTTGTCACTACAAAAAGAGATGCTACAAACATTTTTTGCACATGTGGGTCCTTTTTTCCTTTTTAAAATGATCTCTTTGAGATACAGACATAGTAGTGAGACTGCTGGATGAAAGAATAGTATAGTTTTATAGCTCTTTGGGCATAGTTCCAAATTGCCCTCCAGAATGGTTAGATCATTTCACAACTCCACCAGCAATGTATTAGTTTTTCAGTTTTCTCACATCCCCTTCAACATTTATCATTTTTTTCCTGTCATCTTAGTCAATCTAAGAGGTGCCTCAGAGTTGTCTTAATTTACATGTCTGTAATCAATAGTGATTTAGAGAATTTTTTCATATGATTATAAATGACTTTAGCTTCTTCATTTGAAAGTTGTCTATTCATTTGATAATTTATTTCAGTGTAATTGTTTTTCTTTTTAATGCTGTCCATTTTATTTTATGCATTTAAAAACACTATGAGGAGTCCATAAGTTTCAGAAAATTGCCTGACAGGCTCTCCAGGAAAATAAGTGTTTGTGTTAGTTGCACTTTGTTCCAGTTTCGTTTTCTCCCATCCAAAGTAATGAATTTGTCAGTAGTGGTAAATTGGTAAAAGGTGTGGGAGGAGGACTAGTTATGATGGTCCTTAAATTTCAGAGGATTTCTTATTTGATCCTGGCTTTATTGAGTAGAGGATTGACTTGGTCAGACTGGTGCTTTAGAAAAATCACTTTAGTGATCCATGGTGGGTGGACTGGAAAAGTGAAATGAGTATGGTTTGGGGAAATAAAAGAAGGGTTTTTGAGAGAAGTAGCATTTTGGATTTTAAAGGATGTGTAGAGTCTCAATAAGTAGCAGGGATAGGGTTCAGATTCTATAGAAAAGATTTTCTGTCATAAAACTCTCTTGACATCAAATTTCAAGCTTCTCTCCTCTGATGGTTTATCTGAGAATTAAGTTCTTTTCAGATTAAAACAAAAACAAAAAATATGTTTTTGTAAAGGCCCTTAATGAAATGGGGTTCATGAGGTTGCCAGATGTGCTGGAACAAGTCTTGGATTGGGAGATGGGAGGTCTAAAATCTTCAACTCTGTTGATGACTCACTGTATAGCTATGGACAAGTCATTGAACCTTTGCATTTACATTGTAGTGTCCACATATGGTTCTCTCTCTGACTCAGAGATGATGTAATGGATGAAGAAATTCTCTGTAAGGTGCTCTACAGTGCTTAAGTGAAAATTGTACTGGAAATACAAGGTGATATTGCTGCCTGAGTTTACAAGCTTTATGTTTCAGGGCCTTTCTTTAAGGAGTACCAGCTTTAATTTTTATCTGGATTTTGTGAAAATGAATTCGGATTCCACCAACACAATTCAGGAGACCTGAGAATAGTCATTAATCTTATAAGTACATCTGATATAAAGTTTTCAGTTGAATATACCTACTATATTTCCATTTTTCATTTTATTTCCAGGTCTGTTATCACTGTTTACAAATTTATTATCATCAATCTTTGTGGTTTCAATCTTACCAGGGAGTTAAAGCAAAATAAACTGTCTTGTGAAACTACCCTGAAGTATTTTGGGTGGGGGGAAGTAGGATTACTTCTTATCCTTTAATCTGAAGTTTATATTGAATTTTTTTTTTTTTAAACTTAGGACTCAGGGGGAAAGGATCTGATAGTAGAGGAAGGGATGATTAAATTAAAAAAAAAAAAACAGTAATGGGGGAGCATAGTCGATAGAGATCTATCCATAGCAGGAAGAAGACCTAAATTTAAATTCCCTTCTTGATAGTGTGAGCTTGGACATGTTATTTATACATTCAAATGCCCCAGGCAACTATCCAAGACTATAAATTATAGAAAATGTGCCCATATGCATTGGCAAGAGAAGTTTCTACATTGGGAGTTCCCTATACCAATGAAATAATAAATAGAAAATATATACAAACTATGTATTTTGGACATATAAAGTATATCCAAGTTCCTTGTATGGGAGAGTAGGGTAAGAGGGGTAAGATTAGTAAAGGTAGTGACTATGAAGTGATGAAGCTGACCCAGAAAACTCTACATCACTTTAAATCACTTTAATCATCACTTTAAAGTCTAGGGCAAGGAAATTGGGTTAATCATTTGAGCTCTTTGCTATAAAGGTGCTATAAATGCAAACTGATATTTATTATTAATAAGCTAGGTGAGTCATATCTGATGACCAGGCCAAACTGTATCCCATGTGTTCCAGATATGCTGGGATTTGTGAAAGAGTGTTTTGTTGAGACCTATGAGTCTAATGGGTTATTCTGAAGGCACGTATTTTGCTACCTGTCTGTGACCTTCAGAGTTCTTAGATAGGATGAATCCTGGGTAGTTAAGTCTTACTGAAGATACTAGACCAGAAATAAAAAAGTTTGGGGGCTCTAATCTCATAAGCAGACGTTATGATCAACTCAAGCACCAATTGTTGCCATGGCATGCTACCTACCATGTCCCATAATCTTTGAAGTGATGACATAATACGTAATGGGCATCTGCCCATAACAGTCAGCATGGCTTAACTTGAACTTGCATACCAAACCTATTTCGGTCATGGAATTGCCTATTTGGATCAAGATGTAATCTTCAAACTCTTTCATCTTTTGCCCTTGTATAATATAGGGGCATTATGTAAACAGTAGCTTCTAAATGTTGCTGAAGTGTTAGTATTCTGTGGGAGGCATTCCCACATGTGCATATATATTCTCACAGGTAGTCTTGAATTTTCCTTTCTTTCTCATTGTTCTTCCTTCTTCTTGTCCTTTTCTCCTAGCCTATTCCCCCACTATTATCAGTCAGTAGCTTGAAGAATTGGGGATCTGATGAAGAATAATTGTTACCTCAAAAACTAAAGAACTAGCTTATTACAGAGATATTTGTATACTTTTAAAAGGAAAAAATACAGAGCTTGTTTTGTTGGACTTTGTATTGGTTTTCAAAGAAATGGTTTTATATTTTATTTCCCAATAGTATATCCAAAGCTTTTGTCACTTATGAATACGTATTCTTCACTGTGGAGTCAACTAGGGGAGAATGCTTTTTTTGGTAGAGGATTTTGATGATGTCACTATAAATTAAAATTAACGAATGTATATTAATCAAGTAAGTAGGAGGCAATTGAGACATAAAGGTGAAACATAAAATAGTCTGCTCTCCAGCTTGGGAGACAAAGGTGAAACACAAAATAGTTTGCTCTTCAGGCAGCAGAGACATCAAGACTTACAGATGAATGTAACACAATATAGAATATGAAGACAAAGCTAGGATTTAATAGACAAAATACTTTGCAAAATGTGGGGGTGCGATTGAGAGGATCAGCTTTAGATGAAGGTTGGAGTTATGGCATGTTCAAATGTAAGATTTGGGCTGGAACTTAATAAATGAGAATTGATAGGTAGAGATGGAGAGGGAGGGAATGTGTTAAGAATGAGGGATAACCTGCACATATGCAGAGCCAGAAGATGAAAATGGGATGGGAAGTAGCTATTAATCCAATATGGCTAGAATGTAACATGTGTGAAGGGGAAAAGAGTAAAATAAGTCTGAACAAATGGGCAGATTGTGGAAGGCCTTCATCTAAAACTCAGATAAAACTTCATCTAAAACTATTATAACTATTATAAGATATTATAGGAGAATCCTTTAATATCCTATAAGCTTTATAAACTTTTTTTTGTTGCAAAATTCAATTTATATACTATCTCAGTATTAAATTTTTTTGCAAACACATTATAAATACATTCTCAATGTATTTATAAACATTTATGTATATAGAGCATACATTTATAGTCCACTATCATATAATAATGGACATATTAAGTAAACAGTACTAAATACATTAATATAAGTATTATTAAACATTAAGTACCTGCATATCTTTACCTAATATATCTCATATAGTACATAATACATAATATGTATATATTACATAAGACATAATATGTTGGCATATATAGACATTACTTCTTCTTACTAGGGAATTCGTACCAAATCAAAAACATTTATTTAATCTTCAGCTGGGAGCTGCTAAAGATTTTTGAGTATTAGATTAATTTGATCACATTTCTATCAGAAGGAATAATTTGATAGCTGTATGAGGGATAGATTAGAGAGGCAAATTATTCAAGGTGTAGGGAGAACTGGTAGAAGATTCTTATAACTATTGAGGTGAAGAGTCATAAAGATCCAGACTAGGATAGGTGGTGGGAGGGGAATGGATAGAAAATGCAAGAGATTTGAGCATTTAGTTGTTTAAACTGAGGAAATAATGCTTTTCTTATATTTGTTCTGTTTTTCCTGAAATGGTTTGTTTTTCAGTTGGGTACTGACACTGTATTCTTTGACTAATTAGTGGACATGATCAAATGTGGTATGGTCCTAAAGAGCAACAGCTCTGGATTATTCCCAGAGGTACTAGGTTTAAGTGCTGCAGCTGAGGAGGTCCAGAGAGGTTGAATTTTTACTTAATGTCGGACAGATATAATAAGTTACAGAGATGGAATTTGAATTGTTAATTCAACAAGTATTTATGAAGCATCTGCCTTGTGCCAAGAACTGTGCTAAGAGTTGGGGATATAAAGAAAGGCAAAAGGCAGTCCCTGTTCTTAAAGAATTTACAATCTAATGGGGAGACAACATGCAAGCAACTGTGTACAAACAAGCTATATACAGGTACATTGGAGATGGTTTCAGAGGAAGGTGGAACTTTATCTGAGGGAAGTGGGATGTGGCAATGAAGAAGAGAACAATTCATGATGGGAAGTGGAGTGTTGTGTTCAAGGAACAGCAAAATGGCTTTTGTTCCTGGCCAGCAGAGGAGGACTGAAATCTACATTTTTTGAACCCAAATCTTATACTTTTTTCCTCTATAGCACTTCCTCCTTTTCTATATGCATCTCTAGGCTGCATTTTATTCTATTCTGGTGGCAGCCCTTGATTGTTTTCCCCTGTTCAATAATCTTACAGAAGATAATTGAGAAATTTGCTTGCCCTCATCTTAGAAATGGCCCTGGCCATATATGTAATTACATGAAACAAATTAGACTGGTTAGTTAGTGAATCACAAACAGTGGATTTTAATTTTTTTTATTTTTTTATCTTTTTGGTTTCTGATAGTAACTTGCAGGATGGGAATCCTGGCTCTGCTATTTGTTGCCTCTCTCATTTTGGACAAATCACCTCAGTTTGCTAGGTCTTGGGGATCTCATGTTGATAATGAAGAAGTTGTAGATGACCTCCAGAGGTCCCTTTCAGGTCCAAATCTATGATCTATATTTTCTTTACTTTATAGAATCGTAATATTTTTAAAGCTGGAAGAAGCATGAGACATTGATTAATTAGCTCTAGGGGTTCTTAATAGTTTTTGTGTCATGGCCCCCTTCGGTGGTCTGGTAAAGCTGAAAGAGCCCTTTTTAGAATAATGTCTTCAGTTTCATGAACTAAACTGAATTATAAAGGAAAGCAATTACAAGAAAATACAGTTATCAAAATATTTAAAAGCAAATTCAGACTTTAAGTTAAGAACCACTGGTCTAGTCTAATACCCTTACTCAACAGGTCAGCTTCTGAATGCTTTTAAGTGGTTATTGATTTCATTTAGGATGCTCTGTGATCTTCAGACCTTAATGTAATCAGCACAGTGTTATCTCCAAGCCTGAGTCTTTGTATGAGATTTCTTTTTGTAGATGACTTGGACTAAATGGCTGCTTTGAAATTCTGTGATTCATTATATATAGCAAAAGTTTTTTAAACTATTTTCATGTCATGGATTCCTTTCAGAGTGTGGTAAAACCAATGGACCTCTTTTCAGAAGATTGTTTTTAAATGTGTAAAATAAATGCAAGGGATTACAAAGGAAAGAAATTATATTGAAATAGAGTTTCACTTATCTGTCATCCATCCATCTATCTAATTATTTATCTATCTAAAATAAATTTATGGATGTCAGGTAAACAACTCTTGATCTATAAATAATCCTTCCATTTGGAATCTCCATTAGATATCCTTCATGATTGTAGGAAGTCCCTTTAGTGGGCATATGTTGCTCTTGTTTATTCTTACCTGATGTTAATAATTATGATTGTCAAATATCTCCTTGTATGTATAGCCTTTAAGGCTTCTCATATTAATTTAATGTTTATGGGTTATACCTTATTGGAGGGGAAGCTTTAAGGATAAATTTTCATCTACCAAATCAAATGTATATTTTTTGGTTTGTTTTTTTTATCTCATAGATAATGAACATTATGAGTTTTGCATTTTCCCTATCTAGTATATAGTCGTGAACCTGTCAAAGATGAGGTCTGCTGGAGAAGGTCATTTGCAGAAATCTGTCTGTTCATATGATATGTGTAGTAATCATTCTCATAAAGATTTTGTAGAGATGAGAAAGAAGCCCTATAAACTGCCATTGGCTTGTCAGGGATTCTTGTTAGTTGCCTTTTCTCCCCCCAGAATTAATAACATTCATGACTCTTCCAGATGTTTTCTGTTCTCCTTCAGCTCTTGAGAAATGATCCCTTCACAGCCTTCATATCATGTCTTCTTCAGCATGAACTTCCTCTAGTGTCCCAAAAGTTTGTCTGCTTGCTCTGACCTAACTATTTTTACCTCCTTTTTCTCCCTTTAGTGCTATTTCTGTTTTTTATTTTTCACATTAGGTCCTTTGATATTAGAGTCAAAATTCAGTGTCTTCACTGTCACCATTAAAAAAAATAATCACAGGAATCTTGGCCAACCTTTTTCATTTTTGCCTGCTTAAATTTGGATAAGTGAGAATCTTTCTGAATTTTAACCTTTTAGATGATGACTTTGGAAAATAATGAAGTCAAGTTAAATGAATCATTCATGAGATAATAGACTGTGTGTAGTCTTGACTTTTTTTAAAATTCAGGGTAATGTTATCACAGGAAAAGAAAGGTGGATTTAGAAGCTAGAGTGGTCATTTGAATAAGAATCACCCTTTTGACACTTAACTAATATTTTATGACTATGAGCATCATTCAGATTTTGACCTTCAGTTTTCCTATTTCTCAAAATGGATACAATAATACCTGTGATACTTGTTTCATTGAGTTGTTGTGAAAAATAAATGAAATATATACAAAATCTTTTGTAAACTTTAAACATCTAATTGTCATTATTTTTGCTCATGCCTTTCAACAGGATTTTTTTTCCCCTTAAGTTTAGGAAAGCTAGAAATAAAGTTCAGGTACTAAATCTTAGAAAATAACAGTAATTAGATCCATTTGGAAGAAATCTGTGGGAGAGTTGTATGCTTTATTTCCAAGGAGTTTTGAAGATCTCTACTCTCATTAACATTGAATTTATTAGTTATACTTAATTTAAACCTCCTAAAGATGGTTTGGGAATAAGCTGTAAATCTGTGTGAGAGATATATGTGTATATTTATATACACATAAGATACACTTTTCTGGCATTATTTTGCCCATGTGTAATACTGTAGACTTTGAGCACATTTGTGATTTATGAAAACTTTGTATTAAATGTTAAAGTTTACTGTGCTCCATCATTAATAACATCCCACCACTTAGGATTTAGTTTAAGATGTTAGTCAAGATGTGGCTATAAAGTAATGAGACTGATTTCGGGGTAGAAAGAGAACAACAAACCCTCTAGAACTCATAGACTTAAATGACTTTTGTCCTTTGAAATAGTCACCTGGGGAAGTTATTTCCATGGTGACTGCCATTGTTGAAACATTTTGGAAACTTCTCTCTCAGAATTGTCTTCAGAACTACTTTAGAAGACACATTAAAAAAAAATCAGCTACATTTCATTATAGTTCTAGCTCATTTTTGTTCAGATATTGCATTGCTTACTTCATTTATCAGACTTGGCTCCAGGTGGCACATGTGTGTTTTCAAAAATTAAATCTAACCTCAAATGATAAAGATATACCACCAATGAAAATATTTTTAAAATCCTAGTCTTTGAATGTACTTCTAGAAGACCTCCAAAAATATTCTGAATAATAGAACTATCATTGGAATGTGTATGGCCTCTTAGGGGGGCTATTTTGAAGGGAATATTTGAGTTCCATTATGCTTGTTTGTTTTTTTCAGGTGACCAAAAAACTTTTGTCATACCTCATAAAGAATTATTGTCTGAATATTTTTTTAAAAATTACTTTTTGTTGATATATTTTGGTTTTTATATTATTAGAATTTCTTCTAGTGTCTCTCCTCACCCTTTCAGAGAACCATTTCATATAACAAAAATTTTTAAAGATAAAGGAAAAAGAAGGAAAAAAAATCAGCAAAATTGATTTGGAAAAAAGTTTGAAAACATAAGACATATTCTATGCCCTTGGACCTCCCACCTTTGCAAAGAGTGACAGGGAGAGCCATGCTTATTCTTTGTAACTTTGCTGCTTTTACTTTTGATTTCTTGGTAGATATTATTTATTCCATTTATATTGTTGGAGTGATGGTCTACCTTTTTTTCTTGGTTCTGGTTACTTCATTTTTGTGTCAAAACATGTAAGTTTTTCCATGCTTTTATTATTCATCATTTTTAAAGCACCATTATATTGTTACATTTATGTACCAAAGTTTGCTTTTGTTCTTCTCTAATCAATTGGCATTCACTTTCTATCCAATTTTTAAATATCACAGAAAGTATCTTAACAAATATTTTGTGATCTCTCCTTATCAATGACCTCCTTGTAGAATGTGCTTAGTAGTGGAATCTCTGGATTAAAGGATATGAACATTTTAGTCATTTTATTTGCATAATTCTAAATTGCTTTTGAGAATGGTTATACTTATTCACCTCTACAACAACACAGCATTTATATTCTTATCATCTTTTTATAATTCTTCCAACATTGACTCTCCTCACTTTCTGTTATCTTTACTAATTTGCCGAGTATGAGGTGAAACCCCAGAGTTGTTTTGATTTGCATTTCTCTTATTAGTGATTTGGAACATTCTATCATATGGTTGTTAATAGTTTGCTATGGTCTGAATTTCAATTTAAAATGTTTCATGGTTAAATATAATCAATAAAAAAGTTCCCTAATTATGAAAGGTTTCTATTGAAATGGAAGTTACTTAGTCGCTTATTTCCTTTTCTTCTTTTGTCAATGCAGTTTATAACCAGGGCCAGCCTAGTTAACAGAATTGACAAAATGATGAAATGGATTAAAGCTATATTTAATATTTCTAGTCTCCCTTCTCGGTGTCCATGTTTACATTATTTTAGGGATCTGTGGATCCTTGAAGATCATCCAGGTTGTTCTCCTACTCCTATCCTGTCACATTTTGCAGATGAGAAAACTGAACCCTTGCCCATAATCTTATAATCCATAAGGAGTTAATTTCTGGAACCTCCATCTCTTGACTCTTGGTATTACATGCTCCACATATCTCTCTTCTCATTCTGCCTTTTCTCTTCTTTTTACCTATTAAAACCTGTTCTCAAAAATGAAATTGGTTTTAGTTCTTTAGTGTGCCTATATTCATTAATACTACTTCTTCCAGCAGTTGTATTCTAATCATATTGCAGAATTAAAGCATTGGCAGGAACTTGAGGTTACCTAGTCCAGATATATGACATGCCTCTGTAATATACCTGACAAGTGGTCATACAGCTTTGGCGTGAAAGATCTTCATTGAATAAGAAGTCATCAACCCTGGAGGTGGTCTTCTTCTGTAAATTTTTATAGTTTGAATTGTTTTTTGTTATAATGAGTTTCAGCTGATTTGTCACTTTATCCAGTTCTCTTAGTTTTTGTTTTTGTTTTTTGTTTTGGGGCCAAACAGAGCAAATATAATACTTCTTCTAGTGCTATCACTTGGGTCCTCCCTAAATCATCTTTTCTCTAGACCAAGTAACCCAGTTTTCTTCAACTAAACCTAATGGGTCATGATCTTGAGACCTAAGTTGCTCTTGTTCTCCATCTGACCAATATCCTTCCTGAAATAGGATACCCAAAACTGAATTGTGTATTTCAGATGTGGTCTGACCAGGGCAGAATACAGCAAAACTATCACTTCTCAAGTTCTGGACATCATGTTTTCTTTAATGTGATCTAAGAATGCTTTAGCTTTTTTGACTGCCTTATTACACTCTTTACTTCTATTGAGTTTTGTTATTTTTTTTGAAGGTGTAAGGAATGGTAAGGAGGCTTTTCCCTCATCAATCATCCTGTATTTTTGAAGTCTGTGTTTTAAATCCAAGATCCAATTAAAATTTTCTATTTATCCTAAAATTCTATGTGGTGGGATCTGGTGAGATCTTTTGAATAGCTTTACATTGGTAGGCTTTTTTTTTTTTTTTTTTTCACAGAAGAGAAATCAGGGTTGCCTTAAAGCAGGAACAGTCATCTCATAGGCAGCTGCTTGCTTTATACTATGTGCTTAAGGCTTTCAGCACTAAATTGAGTGATGGTTCATTTATATTTTAGTGTTGGAGGATGAAGAATTATGAATGAATGAGTACATTTTCTAATTTCTCATTAATATCACCAACACATAAAAAATTTTAATCATTACTTGGTTCTTCTCAACAATGCAGTGATTTAAAGCAATCTCAATAGATTTGGAATGGAAAATGCCAATCACATCCAGAGATGGAGAGAGATATGGAGACTGAATGTGGATTGAAGCATAGTATTTTCACATTCTTGTTTGTTTTTTTTTTCGTTTTGTTCTGATTTTTTTTTTTTTTTTTGTAAAATATAACAAATATGGAAATGTGTTTTAAAGGATTGTACATATTTAAACTTGCTTACTGTCTTGGGGAAGAGGAGAATTAAGGGAGAGAGAAAAATTTAGAACACAAAGTTTTACCAAAATGTATGTTAAAAACTATCTGTATATGTATGTGGAAAAATAAAATACTATTAAAAAATTTAGCCAAGTGAAATTCTCATAATGTTTATTATATCTTTCTTTGAACTGTACAATTTACTGTCTCTTTGTATATATATAAAATATATGTTAATAATATATAATTATAACAGGTATAATTATAACTTTTCTTGAGAACTCAGGGTCACCATTATAGATGTAAATCAATCCACTGTGCTGTTATATAGTGATGCCCTAGCAAGTGTTTAGGTTTGAGATTTTTAATGTCCTAGCATTTTTCTAGTGTTGAATTTTAACAGCCTGCTTGGGCCTTAATTTTTTCATCTTGAAAATGAAGGTGTTGAATTAAAAGATCTCTAGGGACTATTTAAATTTCAAATTCTGTGAGTCAAGAAAAATTTAAATGAAGATTAGAGAAATAAACTGAATGTATTAAATTATCAACCTTTCATTTTACATATAATTCTAAATCATTAAACACTGACCTGATTGCAGCTCCATTCCTTTCCCAGTGGTAAGTGTTTTCCTTAGTCCATAGAAATGTTTTTTGTTTAATTCCTGGTTCAGTCCTGAATTGTATAGATGAAGTTTTTGTCTTTGACTTCTGGATAAATGAAGCCACTTGTACTTTCTCATTCAGCAGTAACAACATGAACAGTGATATTTTAATTGCCAATGATAGTCATAATTGCCATTATGGCTAGTTAAGTATAGTGATCATCTGTTTCCTCACCTCCCTCCCCATTTCTCATATGATTTTCCAGCATTTGCAGTTTTGAAAATGACTTGTGATTTCTGCACTAAGCAGATGTAGTACAGAAATCCAGACCAAACCCCCCCAATTCCCTTGAGTACAGCTGGCTTCTTATTTATTTTTAAAGTCTGAATTTTTGCTTTAAAGCCAAAATGCTAGGCTCTCAGCACGTGTCAAAAATGGACTGGAGATAAGCTAAATCTGATTTTCCCCATTCATCCCTTTAAATCTTCTAGATTAACTTTTAAAAGAAATAATGCTGTTATTATTAATGTTTGAAGGTAACAAAATATTTCTCTACAGATTTGGTTGTAATTGAAAGAAATTCACATATTAGTTAAATTAATTAATTGAAGTTAATTATGTTTGTCTTTTCCTGTCCAATTCAGAAGCATTTTGTTTTGGTTGTGGTTGGATCTTCTTAAGCACTACTTAACATTTGTAACATTTGACACAATACCTGGCACTTAGTTGTGATTTAATTAGTGCTTGTTGACTTGACTAAGCATGTGATGTATTACTTTAAGAGGTACCACCAGTTGGTGGAGCATTGGACTTGAAGATGGAAGACCTGGGTTAGGGTTAGAGAAGAGAAAATATTGGAAGAGTGAGGGGGAAAATAAGGTATATACACTGTACCTATTATGTGCCATGCACAAAAGTGCTTTTTACTTAAAATATTATCTCATCTAATTCTCAAAATAACCCTTTGAGGTAAAGTGGAGAGATTTCTTAAGAATTTTCTTAACCTTCTCTTCCTATTTCTAACCCGGGAAAGAAAAAGGGAGTCCAACATTTCAGAGTAGAAGTGCTGATTTTCTTTGGCTTGTGTCCACTTTATCTAGACTCAGTTTGCTGTTTGATTATCTCCAGAAGTTGCTGTCCATATTTGCCTAGTGGTGTGCTAGAGTTATGTGACCAGGGAACACGAACCCAACTGTATCAGAATTTGGTCCGTAACAGTGACCATGTTAATATCCTGTTCTTGCAAGTTGAGTTTTCTGGCCCAGACAGAATATAGCGCTCCCCCCCCCCCCCCCCCCCCCCAAAAAAAAAAAAAAAAAAAAAAAACCAAACCTGAATCAATCTACCTTCAGTTTCACTTTTGTTTTCATTTGTTCTTTTCAAGTGAAATTGAAAAGATTCGACTAGGACCTCAGTGATATAATTTCTTTTTTATATTTCCTGTTGTCATCTAATTTGAAAGTGTGACCTTCCAGGTTCTTCACTGTTGGCTCTTTTACACCACTGAAGGATTCCTAAGTAAATGCTGTATTAGATTAAATAGACATAAACTAAAGGGGCCATTATTTAGAAGCCCTTCTGAATCCAAATCTGCGTGATCAGATCAAAGAGGTATGAAAATCTGAGAGTGGGGAGGAATGGGGAAAGAGAGAAGAACAAACATAGCTGGTAATAGTCACTATATTTCTCAGATTTGGCAATTTGCTTCTGATATCAAAGAATGACTCTTCCCAGAGGAAGCCTCAAACCAAGCTTGCTTTTGGATTTGATAGCATCATGTGTTTTAAATTAAAGGAGGATTGGTTATTGAAAGATGAAAGGTTGGCTGTATTTAGATTATGAGCCTTGCAGCCAAGATTGTATTTTAATTTTGTGGCCTGTACTACAGTGTCTTAATGTGATGTTGATTCTGAAACAGGAAGTATGGCTATATCCCAGAGTTGTTTAGAGATAAATTTGGTAGTTTCTGCTTAGCAGTGAAGGAAAGGGAAGATGAGAAAGGTTAATTTAATTCGTTTGAATGCTTTTATGATTTTTTCTCTGTTTTCTAGACCTACATAAGGGGTTTGGACCTTTTTTGGGGACCCTAACATGAACTGTAGGATTATGTGATCAACTAATGGGAGGGTAAGAGTTATAAACATCCACCAACTTACTCCTCAACCATTACCATCCAGCATTTGTCCCTTCAACTTAACTTCATCTCTTTGCTTTGAAAATCCCCAATATTCTTTCTTTTGAGTCTTTTTTTGGCCTTTTAGAGCAATTATGTAACCTAGCTGGACTCCCAAAGCTACAGCTACATTGGAAAAATTCCCCTGTACCCAAATATATAGTAGGAAAACAACAACGACATTTACTGATATGGGGACATGGTTAAAAAAAAGTTTGGAGACCATTTGGTTGATTTTCATGTTCAGTGTGTTCCAGATAATGTGTGTAAGATAGGTTTGCCATCAATCAACAAACACTTATGAAGTACCTGCTATGTGCAAGGCACATTACTCTCAAAAAGATTAAAATTTTCTTGGGAAAGAGATAACATATATAAGCATATACAGAATATAAGAAGGGATAGGAAATGGATTTTCATTGATACTAGGAACTATCAAATGAGGAAATTTCCACTTATTAGAGCAGTTATGCATCTTTTTTTTTTTTTTTAAATATTAAAATTACCTACAGCACTAAGACTTTAAGTGATATCCAGGATCACACAGTCCGCACAACTCAGGGTTGGAATTTGCACCCACTGCTTCCTTGCCCTGGGGGTAGCATTCTGTTCACTTTGATACCTCAGGTTTCATATAGAATATATACAAAATAAATAAAAGCTTGTTTTTGGAGGAAGGGAATTAACAAATCAAAGGGTGAGGAAAACTTTCTTGTAGAAGGTCTTGATTAAGCTAAGTCTTGAAGGATTAAATGGATTTCAAGAGGTAGAGGTGAGGATTGAGTACATTCCTATTATGGTAGCAGGAAGCCAATGCAAAGTCACAGAGACAGAGACAACCATGGGGAACCACAAGAAGGCAAGTTGTGTAGGACCTCAGTAAGGGTAGCAATAAGTTGGAAAGGTAGGTTGCACCAAATTTAAATGTCAGAGATCTCGTTTATATTTTATCCCTGAAATAATAGGGAGGAACTACCAGAATTTATAGAATACAGGGGTGATGTGATTGACTTTGCTCGTTTGAAAAATCCTTTGGCAAAAATGTGGAGGATAGATTGGCAGGGAAAGAGACTTGAAGTAGGAAGGCCAGAATTGGTGTGATGGCTGTATTTGTTGTGAAAAGAGAGTCAGCTGTGAGAACTGGGGATGAGGAGGAGGGTATAGAAACAACATTTGGCAACTAATTTAATACTTGAGGTAAAGAAGCATTAAGTCTCTTCTAAAAAGGGACTAAAAGTAGGTAAGGTAGGTAGCTAGATGCTTTGTGTACCAACGAGGGGATACAATGAGAGATATTTTTAAAAATAATATACACACATTTTAATACTAGAAAATTCTGCATTTTTTTGGCTTGTTTGATTTTTTTTTTTTTTTTTTTTTTTTTTTTTTGTGGCAGGGAAGTGTGAGGCGGTGATAAACTTGTTTTAAAGTAAGTTTATTGACCCCCACATTAGAGAATATCTAATCTGATCTCTTGTTTTTCAAATCATAGAATCAATGGATTATAGATTTAAATACGGAAAAGTTCTTTAGAGGTCATCCAGTCTTAACTTCTTCATTTTACAGCTGGGGAAACAGAAGCTCATTAGATAAACAACTAAGAACTAAAGTTTAGTGGCTTATTCAAGGTCATACAAATAATGATTCTATGTAATCCTTTCCCGCTTTAAGATTGTGATAATTTTTTGTAGAATGGAACAAACCAAGAAGAATATTGTATTTTACTGGATTTTTTAGGTGCATTTCAGTTCCTTCCTAGGAGTATGCCTCTTTGAGTCCTTCTGAAGTTACTTCTCTTTGGCTATCTATTTAGCTATATTATGACAATTTTGTTAGTCGATGGAATTTAATGTCTGAATCAGGTTGTTTAATATGTTTGTTTATCTGAAATAGGCTGGTTGTCTCCCACTAACATATAGGGGAGCATATGTTGATACAGTGCAACTTAAATATCCTTGAGGACGTATTAGGAAAAGGGAAAGGAAATGGGAAGATGAGTTCGATATTTTAAGGAAAATAACTGTTCTCTTGCCTTATTTCCCTAATTATGTGAAAATCCCAAGGAAAAAAATGTTTTAAGAACATGCATTGAGCTCTAAAATCTTTCAAATTTCAATGTTTTCCCTCTACGGTATTAGTCATAATGTAAACTTTCTCCTAGTTGTACTCCTTGCATTCTGCTTCAATTTGTATACATCTCATGTTATTTTGAATCTGTCATTAATCATTTTTTATATTCTTTTTTTGGCATAGTGACACATTTGTGTTTGTTCATAATTGTTAAATTCACAATAAAATATATATTTTTTTGGTTGTTATAACAGCATGAATTGGTGCAATTTAATGTATATCCCATATCTAGGTTATAGGGATGCTTTAGGTAGTCAGGTTATGGATTTATATAGTTTCCATGAAATTCTTTTTAGAATTAAGCAAGAATGAGACATGCCCAGGGGCAGGCAGATGATTGACCATGGGCTTCTCTCAGACAACCAACCATCTTTTTGAAGGGAGGAGACATAGATTTAAATGATGTCCTCCATGTTACTTCACAAGAATCCTTTCTGCAAAGCCCCATTCTTGCAACTAAGTGGTTTTAAGATTATGCTGGCAGATTGGTTATAGAATTTATTTACTTTTTTTGGGTGACTGTATTTTGCACTGCAGGAGAGCCTAAAAGAAAACGCTAAAATAAATGTTTTCTGCTCTTCAGTAGCGCATCTGGCATGTTGCATGGGTGGTGCATTGATTGAATTTACAATTTATTTGGAAATAGGGACTCGTGCAGAGTTCAGAGCCTGCCCAATAAATCTGGCTATGAGCTCTGCAGATGTTAGTATTGTATGATAAACAGACTCTTCATTGTTCTTCCACCTAGTTTTGCTATTTGTATGTTGGCCGGTGAATTGTTCTCTTTGCTTGGTGTCCAACAGTTTGATTTAAAATTCATTATGAAAATAAATTTTTTGGAAAGTTGAACCTCTACAAAAATTTTTGCTGTGAGCATGACAGATGCTTTAATACTCCTTAATGATATGCTCACATTATAAATACATCAATAACATTTTTCTTCCCCCTTATGCTAAATATGCAGTCTGTGAATTCTGGCAAGGTGTGAATTATTGCACTATAACTCATGCCTTGTTGCTGAAGTATTATATACCTGGCTTATAATGCCAAAAGGAAAAAGGAGGCAAAAGAATCCTACTCTTTCTATAATTCCAACCTTTCCGGTAATATATCTGTACAGTATCTGTAGATCCTGACAAATAATTGATATGAGAATGGAAATAGATGAGTACTTTGCTACTGGTATGACAGGTTGTATCAGATATGATTTTTCTTTTCCTTCTATAGAGTTTTCCATGAAAAGTTCTGGGGCGTTAATGAGGGAACTAAAATTTTCTGTTTTTTAAGGGCATGTTCACCTTATTTTATTTTGTGTAACTTATTTTACTTAATTCTTCCATGCCTGCTTCAATAGTTTATCAGAACTGGTTTTCATTTCTTAATCCTGAGCAACAGAAATAGATTGCATGCAGGAAGGTTATTACATCTTGGTTCATTGTGACATGTTAAGACAGTGCCCTTCACAGGCTGTCTGAGGGCCCCATCTGTTGTAAATTAAAGCTACTTCTTCCTCACTCAATCTTTGCCCCCTCCCCACACACCATATGCAGATATTTGTAATTCCAGTTATGCCTCAGTGTGAGTGTAAAGGGAAGGAGGGAGGGAGTGTTAGAGAGAAGCTTAGTCACATTTCTCCAAAACCTTTCATCGTAATGATGTTTTAGAAGCTCCTAAATGCTAAGTTTGACATCAGAAAGAAGCTACTTCTTGGATGCAGTGCTCAAAGCGGAAGGAAGGAAACAGGTATTTATTTAGTCTTTGCTATGTATCAGGTACTGTGTCAGCTACCTGACAAATACCTCATTTTGATCTTCATTACAACCCTGGGAGATAGGTGTTATTGTTATCCCCATTTTACAATTGAGGAAACTGAGGCAGACAGGGTAATGTATATTGAGTATATGTTCCTAGTATATGTTCGAGACCTGAGTTCAAATCAGGTTTTCCTGGCCGTAGATCCAATGCTTTATGCACTGTGCCATCTAGCTACCTAGGAGAAGACGAAGTAGAAGTTATTGTAAAATATATAGATGGAAGTTATCGTAGGAAACATTTGAATAGATACATTGGATAACTGATGGACAGACCATGTCACTCCCTTGATATCCTTATCAGATCAACAAGGGCCCCAGTATATTTGATGATACTTTCCCTTTCTTCTTGGTGAGTTTGCAGGAGGATATAAACAGGTCCCGCAGGATGGGTAACCATGGATAGGTTGAGATTTGTACGAGAGGAGGGGCCAACCCATCAGTGAGATAACAAATTCATTGGGATACTGGTTTTCCTTCACATGAATCTCTTTTCTTTTACTTGAATATCCTCTCCTTGATGTTCAGATTAGCCGGGGCCTTGCTCTGTTAAAGATTTGGCCCATGGGTCATCATTTATTCATCACCTTGAGCAGTGTGTAGCTTCTCTAGTGTCATCCTAGAGAAAAGACATTATGCTTTTGCAGTAAACATGAATTCTAAACAAAGAGAAGCTAAGATCTGAGAATCAAAGGCAGGTAGGTGGTCAAGGGGGATGAGCCTTCAGTGGCTACTGTTCATGGCACTCTGGTTCTCTCACACTTTTGGCCTCCTGATCAAGGAGGGAAGCAAGCAGGGTAAAGTGGGACTTGATGATACATAATACCTTTAAAGGTTAATAGGTATAGGGAGGAGATGGAGGTGGCAATATTGATGAGAGTCCCCAGATCACATGGTTTATTCTTAGCCTCTAAAAGGAATTAGGGACTTCTACTCTTCTGTCTGATTGAGAACATGGTCTTCTTGACAGTCTTATCATCCTGACTTCCTCCAATCCTTTAGTCCTATAGAAGTTTTAAATACTTGGATCTATAGCTAAGGCTAGAATGGAACTTTCCCTCCCCAAAATCATTGAAATTCACAGGATGCTGATAATTTTAGCCCCTCAATTGATAGAAACAATTGAACTTGACACTTAGAAACAATTATTAGTTAAAATGACAAACTGCCAGATCATAAACTTCTTTTAACCCCAAGTAAATCTGTCTTAAAGAGTTGATATAATGGGGGCAGCTAGTTGGTGCAGTGGATATATCACCAGCCCTGAAGTCAGGAGGATCTGAGTTCAAATCTGGCCTCAGACACTTAACCCTTCCTAGCTGTGGGACCTTGAGCAAGTCACTTACCCCCAATTGCCTCAGCAAGGTAAAAAAAAAAAAGAATTGATATAAGATTATGTTTTTGTGTTGCTTGTCCCAGGTTCAGTTTGTGATGCTTGCTGTGGATACCAGGATTATGAGTAACAATTCTGAAAACACTTTCCTGACAAGGATATTCTGTACTCTGGAAGCTGCCTCAGTTACTTTTAATTGATGCTTTCTATAGATGCAGTACCCAAACTCTGCATAAAATTCCCTCTTTGCCTCCACTAAAAAGAATTAGGAATCTACACAAGTATTTTGACCCTAAAAAACTCATGGAAATTCATAGGAGACTGTTTGGAAGGTTATTGTATTACCCCCAAATATATATACAGGGTGGAGGGTTTTCCCTTGGGATATTCTGAGACTTTCCCTTCAGACTGATTTAGGTCTATGTGAGTTGAATTTTGGATAGCTTTGTTGAAAGCTTCCATTTCTTGTTTTATTCAGGGCATGTGCCTTTGGCATATTACACAGCACAGCAGCTCAGAGCCTGGCATTTGATGGATCTTTAAGTCACTTGTGGGGAGGGGCTGAGAAGAGGATTTTCCCAGTATCAAATAAGAATACACTACTTCCAAAATACCTTTCCTTTCCAGAATGATAGTGAAACTTTTCAGTAAATTGCACGATATATTTTTTATTTGGTAACTAGTCATGCTGCTGTTAGTTGTGCCTAAGTAATTGGTATATTTTGGGCCCTCATAATTTTGTGATGAGCTTGCTCTTCATTTGTAGTCTGTTTCTAATCTGGCTCATTAGAAATTAGCAAATCCTTTTCAAGCTCAAGATAGATTCAGTGTCAGAACTTAAAAGCCAGATTCTGACTAAAGAGACACTTTGAATCTTTCCCTTCCTCCTTCCCTTTCTTCTTTCCTTTTCTCCTTTTTTTTTCTTTGTTATCTTCCTCCTTTCCTCCTTCCCCTTTTCCCCTTTCCTCCTCTCTTTACTTTTTTCCTTCTTTCACTCTTTTCCTTCTCTCCTTCTCTCCCTTCTTCCAATACATAAATGGCCTATACAAGATAACCAAAGTGGTAGATGATGGAAGGTTGTCTTAGAAAGGAAGGATTAGCAGTTAAGAGAAAAAGGAGAATGAGTTCCAATTCAAATTCACTGGCTCTAGAGCCCATCTTCTTTCTGCTGCCTTTCCCCAAAGCCCAACAAAGTAGTCAGGAAATTCCTTATGCAGAAGACCTGATCTTAGAATCTCTAGTTTTCTCCAGAGGTAGAGGTGTGGAAGGTATGGATTTCATGATGAAGAAGGGAGAGGTGAAAGAGAGGAGTATGGCTGGGGGTGGGGTATTGGAGGCTGAAATGAAATAATGGATGTAAAGCACTCTGCAATCTCAAAGAGCTACCTAAATATCAGTTATTATTACTTTTGTTATTAGCTTCAAGTCACCAAGACTACAGTCTGGTGATGACTTTATTTCCAGAGCCTTCTACTATATTTCTGTTTGAACTCAAGCAGTATTTATAGAGCAGAACTTGAGAATGCTGATAAACTTAACAAGGGGCTCTCTAGAAAAAAACACACAAATTTTAAAGTCTAATCTGCTTTATTAATACTTTCTTAAGCCCAAGCAGTCAACAAAACAATAAATCAAGCCCTATTTGTGGCAATTGATTTCTGAAGTGTAAATTTAAATAGTTATCCTGAAAATTTAACAAGGCAATTAAAGCTGGCTCAAGAAGACCTCTGACTGTGTTGTATGAGGAAAAGCAAGACTGTCATTTTGACCTACCATGCTGGAAAGGCTTTCAAGTGAGGTTCTAAGTTTGGAGGAGGCTAGTCACCAGGTGATGATTTTTTTTTTTAAAGGGGTAGGTAGGACGGTACAGGAGTATATGTAGATCATGTACAGTGTAGTGGGCTTTGAGATGTGTACAAATGAATAAAATACACTAATGAAATCAATACAATAAGTTAAATCAGAACCTTCAAGTTTAAATACTAGTTATGTGGCCACAGGAAGTCAATTTATCTTTCTAGGCCCTAGTTTCATCTTTTAGTATTAGAATTCAAATGATAATACTTTTACTACTTTCCTAACAGAGTTTTAATAAGGAAAATGCCTATGTTTATGATTTGACAGAGTATCTGAAAACATGTCAATTTGGTAAAGAAATGATGTGTTCATCATTTATTTGGTGGATGGCAAAATTGTGAATAATGACTGTATCAGATTGACCCTGATCTTTCCTTCTTATAGTGCCAAGGTCTCCCACCTCTCCAATTGTCTTCTGGCCATTGGACCCAGAAGGGCTAAAGGTGAAAGTGAGGCAGGTGACTTTGTACAGCCCAGCCCTTCTTTACGTAAATCTAATTCACTTGCATGTCCTAGAATTAACTCCCTGATATCATGGTCTTTTTCTAGAAAGGACAAACTATATCAACAATCATAGCTGGGTAAGGAGTATTGAGATACACATTTACTTAGATCTACCATTTACCTTAGAAGAATGGTTACCTCACTTAGAAATTCACCTAAAATAATTGAAGCAACTAATAATTTAAGAAACAGGTTATAAAAGCTGTCTTCATTTTTTCTGATGAATCTTAATAATTTGAGTTGGAAATTATATTTGGACTCCATGGTCTATATTTGGACCATGCCTTTTTACTGCTGCCCCTATCCCCATCCCACCCCCAGTTCCTTGGAACAGTTTCCCTCCTGACTTCCTTCAGAACTGTTCATGTTTCAACTTCTGCTGGAGGTCTTTCTCAACCTCTTCAGGTGCCTTCCCTCTGAAATTATTTCCCATTTATCTAGTATATATATTTAATGTGTACATAGTTATTTGCTGCTTTGCTCTCATATTAGAAGGTAAGTTTCTTGAAGGGAGGACTGTGTTTTTGCTTTTCTCTGCCTTTTTTAGTCCTTAGCACAGTTATTGACACATGATAGGTGCTTAATAAATGTGTATTGAATAAATGTTTATTGAATTTTTTTTCATTTTATTATGGTAACTTTTTATTGACAGAATCCATACCAGGGTAATTTTTTTTTTACAACATTATCCCTTGCACTCACTTCTGTTCCGATTTTTCCCTCCCCCCCCCTCCCCTAGATGGCAAGCAGTCCTATATATGTTGAATATGTCCTAGTATATCCTAGATACAATGTATGTGTGCAGGTCCAAACAGTTTTCTTGTTGCACAGGGAGAATTGGATTCAGAAGGTAAAAATAACCCGGGAAGAAAAACAAAAATGCAAACAGTTTACATTCATTTCCCAGTGTTTTTTCTTTGGGTGTAGCTGCTTCTGTCTATCATTGATCGATTGAAACTGAATTAGGTCTCTTTGTCAAAGAAATTCACTTCCATCAGAATACATCTTCATACAGTATCGTTGTTGACGTATATAATGATCTCTTGGTTCTGCTCATTTCACTTAGCATCAGTTCATGTAATTCTCTCCAAGCCTCTCTGTATTCATCCTGCTGGTCATTTCTTACAGAACAATAATATTCCATAACATTCATATACCACAATTTACTCAACCATTCTCCAATTGATGGGCATCCACTCAGTTTCCAGCTTCTAGCCACTAATGTTTATTGAATTGAATGAACATAGTGAGATCTTTATGCTTGTTGACTGACTGACATAAAGGCTAGTGGGGAAAAAAATAGATTTTGGGGAAAATCTAAAGTACTTTCTCTTTACCTTGAATTCAGCTACTGAAGTTCTTCACTTTCTATTTAAATGTCAGGCATGCATAGCTGAAAGGGTTAGAATCTAAACATCTTGGAAATGTTATGGTAAAGTGTTTTGATAACCATCTTCTTTCTGCTCCCTTGCCCATCCCAGAAAGATCGAACTCCGTCACAGAGCAATTTTACAGAGCGGATTTAAGCTTTTTTTTTTCTTTTCTTTTTTCTTTTTTTGTAGCAATGGCAAATGACCTTTTCAATTTTCTGCAGCTGAATTTGTGTCCCTTCCTTAGAAGGCATGGTAATGTGGAAAGAGCCCTGATCTCTGAGTCTGAAGAAGCCTCTGTTTTCATCTTAGCTTTCCCATTGTTTATCTGGATAACTTGGACTTAAACCATTTGATTCTCATTTTCCTCATGTGAATAATGAGGATAATCCTTGCAATTGGTACCACATAGAGATAATTATATTTATGTTACTATCTTTTAGTATTGTATGGAGGCAAGTGCTTTGTAATCCATAAAGAACTAAATCAGTCTCCCAATAGATATTTATTAAACAGACATGTGAAATGCAAAGACAAAAATTAAACAATTCCTGTCCTCACAGAGCCTGTGTTCGATGAGAGAGAACACATGTACATGTATAAATAAATACAAATTAAAATACAAGACAAATCTGGAGGCTGAGCAGGAGTTTAATCTGACAGGTGGGAGAGGACCAAGAGAGACTCAAAAGACCCAGAACAGGTATTCAAGAGTATTCAAGAAAATATGGTTTTCAACAGAATCAAATGCTCTCGGTAAATAAATGTTGTTTGCTATTTTTATTCCTTACTAGTGTAGTCATGATGGGAACTTGATGGAGGTAGACCTTACTTCTGTCTTAGTAAGTCTGTCACTACATTTTTGGTCCCTCAGCAAGTATTAAATAAACTCTACCATATGCCAGTTGCTGTACTGAGTATTATATTCAGATATATTCAATATATCAATATCAGTTGAATATCAATATATTCAGGATAACAAAGACTGTCATTCAGCTGATGTATTTTGTCAGCAGGCACATCCTGTGACATTGCTCTAGTCAATATCATTTCCAATAATACCATTAAGAGATTATAGGTAGATTGGCGCAGAAGAGGGGAATAGAAGAATTGGAGATGTCTGTTTTTTTAGATTATTAGTTTAGGATTTGACCTTGAAGCATTTTTCATTCTGGAAAGTAGCATAGGAAGAGAATATATAAAGGCAGGATGGAGCCGTTTCTTAGCTTGATTCTTTTACTGAAATCCTCAGAAATGATATGCTGACATGACCTCACAGGAGCTGGTGAGAATTCAGCAGCAAGAGGTTGGTCAGTGATTTTGCTGCTTTGAAAGAGACCCCCAAATGCCCTTTACCTCCCTGAAGGTCATTGAGCAAGTGTGGGATAACAGTGAAATGCAAGTCTCCTGACTGTGACTCCTTTTCCCTAGCTACCATCCCATCTTTCTCCCCCTCTTCTCTATTTTCAGCTTTCTTTTTCTGTTCCTATATGAAGGAGAGGGCAGGCACGCAGGCAGATAGGAGGATTTTTGGATGAGAATGATACGGAAATTGCTGGTCCGTTGTTACTAAATTAAGAGACAATTTTATTAAAACAAAAGGCTGTTTCTGTCTCAGAGCTACTGTATTATGTCCCATTTCAATTGAAACAAAGCTCCCAGGCGTGTGGACTTTTCCCAATGTTTTACAGGGTGGAACCAAATGGCATTGCTCATGCACACATTAATGTGTTCTAGGAGGTACAAATGCTTTGTGGAAAGGAAGCAAATGGGCTGTGTCTTGCTGCTCTGCCTCTCTATTATTGGAAATCATGTAGGCTTAGATCTCTTCAGTGTGGCCCAGGACTTGTGAGGAAGGCTGGGGCGGGGAAGGCAGGAACAGTCTTGGGGTGATAATCAAAGTCTTCAGACAACTTCCTGCTGGCTTACGTGAGTATTCTGTGGGGCAGTGATTTGATCCCTAAAGGGTCAGGACATATGTCTCCAAGCTGAGCTTGATCATGGAGTGGTCCAAAGTTAGAAGCAGATTACCCAGTTGTACTATTGGGTTTTTAAGTCCTTGGTGCTTATTGGAGCACCTTCCCTGAAAGATCTTAGAGATATGGATGTATCTCACCTAAATGCCTTTAACATCCTCATTGTAGAACCAGTTAACAATTGACCAGAGGAAGGGATCTTAATTTAAATTCTGTGGATTAAATTTTTTTTATAATTATATCTCAATATAATTGGTTTCCTTTGTAATCCCATTTATTTTATTATCTGCACTTAAGAACTTCTGAGAAGGGATATATGAGCTTTATGAATTGACCAAAGTGGGTATGACACAAAATTAGTCCCTTGACTAATCTGTAAATGGAGCTAAAAAGAGCCTGTAACCCTCCCCTTCCTCTCTCCCCTCCCCCATCAAGGCTGGGCTAAAGAGTGGGGAGCAGGTAGGTGTAATGGGCTGAGATTTGAGTTGATGCACTGAGGTCCTGCCCAAGTCTTGGGAGTATTTGAAGAGGGGAAGGAGGCTGTGTGTGAAGTAGGGCCTGAAGGTGAGCTGGGCCTACCTTCTTTATAGTGGACTCGAGTAGATTAAATTTGGGTTGGAATTTATTGTCCCTGATTGAGGCTTGATGTACAAGTGCTTTTTATGTCACTGTTTACTCCTATGATGGCCAGACCTCTTGTGTGGCTACTTCTAGTTGCTCAGTCCACATACAGTGCACATGGATAGCTTATGAACAAATAGCGATGGTACTTAAAGGATAGAAGGAAGCATTCAAACAGTAGTTACCTTTACAGGGCTCCAGAGTGACTAATGCCTTCTTTTTCCAAGTCACTTTGCATTGACTTTTTAAAAATCTATTTTGCTTCAGCTTATCTTTGCCTATGATATTTGCCTATTCTTGAAGGAGAGGGATTGTTTCATTTTGCTTTTGTATTCCCAGTGCCTGTAGCACACTATCTAGAAGCTAGTAGGTGCTTAATAAATGCTTGTTAATGAAGAAATGGTTTATTTAATTCCTTGTTAATATTTCCCACCCACTCATTCTCTCTATTTGCTCATTATTATTGCTTTAGGTCCATCCCTTTTTCTCCTTTCCTTTGTTCTTTTGGTCACCTCAGACTGTGTCCTCAATGCTGCACTTCTTACTACCCTTTTCCAGTACAAATCGGTTGCCAAATCTCGATTACACATTCCCTTTTCTCTGTACTCACACTGCCCCCTTTCTATCCCAGAACCTCATTCACTCTTGTCTAGATTATTGCTGGGGTCTCCTTAGTTTTAGTTCCTTCCTTCTGAGATTTTCAAATGTTTTTCTTGTATTTATCTTCCTTGAACACAGTATATGATATATATAATCTGCTGATTGAGTTGTGAGCTCCCTGAGAGCAGGAACTACTTTCTTTTGTATTCCCAGGGGTTAGCACAGTGCCTGATTTAGAGTAAGTATTAAATAAGCTTCTAATTGGGCTCTCTGACTTCTGTCTATCATCCACACAATTCACACAGCTACCCAATTGATATTCCCAAAACCTACGTTTGACCAAGCTGCTTATGAAATTTCACTGGTTTTCTATTGTCTTGGAAAAATTCAGACTTCTCTTTTTGGCATTTAAAACCTTTCACAGTTTGCCTCCAAACTTCCTTTTACACATATTACTTATTATTCCCCCTCATGTCCTCTATCTGAAGATTGGTTCCTCATGCTAGGCATTCCATTTTCTACCTATCTCCCATGCCTGGAATGCTCTCCTTTCTCATGGCCTTCTTAGAATCGTTTCTTCCCTTCAAAGTCCAAATAAAATGCTCCTGCTTTCAAGAGATTTTTTCCTGAGACCTCTAGTTTTTAGTGCCCCCCTCCCTATTTTTTTATCTTTCTTTTACACATAGCCTGTAGAAATGCTTAACAAAATAAATAAATAAAAATACAATAAAACACAAGTAATATTAATATGTTTTTCTAATTATGCCTCCTTTTTAATGGCCCCAGCTTCTCTTTGAATTTGACACAACTCTTCTAAAGTAGCTCTCTTAAGACAGAACAAGTGCTGACTTTGGTAAAGAGAATTACCTGACCAAAAAGTTCTCCATTTTTATGAAATAATATGCCTAGTTCTTATCCCTAAAAACAGAATAGAGTCAGAACACCCTCTATAACTTTGGCTTGCATCTTGAAGTAGCTATTTCTTTTCAACACCTTCATCCCCCTCATCATTTCCTCCCTCAATCCTTTTTAATTTGATTAATCACAAGGAATATAAGATTGGATGCACGTTCCCCAATTTTTCCCCATCTTGTTTAGGGAGTCTCCTTAAAAATGAGTTTGGCATTCTTTAGGTCTGGCCATATCACGATTGTGCCCACACATTCATTCAATATTTGCAACTGCTACTTAAAATTGATGAATCTCAAATGTCTCCTCAGTGAAGAGTTCAAAGTGTCAGTTATTCTTAGACAGCTTTGCAAATCTAAATCCTCGAGGACCACAATACTCCTCATAAAATTTAAGTGGATATTTATGAGAATTATTTCTGAGTTGTTTCATCCATCCAGATATATACAGTCATTCTTCTCTGAGATGGTTGGTGAGAGAGGCAAAAATTCAAACGCAGCAAGTTTTAATTAGATTTCCACTTGGTTTAAGGAGCTTTCTCTTAGGCCCTGGGTGATGCAAAGTGAGTCCTTGCTCCTCCAGAATGTTACAGTTTAATAGGTAAGATAAAATGGGCAAACATGTCCATCCTCTGATTTATGTTGTAAAGTGCTTACAAGAAGCACAGTTATGATAAACCTGAGAAGGAAGGAGTTGGGGAGATCAGGGTTTAATGCCAACATCTTAATGAGCTTGCTGTTTCTTCCCCTAAATCTTTTCTTCCTTCTTCATTGGTTCTTAGTGGTCCTGCCATTCACCTTATTTTTGTTTGTGTGATTTTTGAGAGTTGCCTTTTACTCATTTTGTATATATCCAGTCTGTCCCTAAGCCCTCTGAATTCAACCTTCTTATTATTTTCACCATTCCTGTTATTGTACAGCTGCTTCCTATTACCTGGTCTGTTATAATAATCTCTGTATAATTCTTCACATCTTTTTTCTAACTCTCCTCCAAACTACTCTTTACACTAACACCAGACTGGTTGCTCTGAAGACATTTTTCCGTCGTGTCCAATTCTTCATGACCCCATTTGATTTTTTTTTTCTTTGCAAAGGTACTAGTCATTTCCTTTTTCCTCCTCTAGGTCATTTTACAGGTGAGGAAACTGAGGCAAACAGAATTAAATGATTTGGCCAGGGTCACTACTGCTGTTAAAGGTCTGAGGCTAGATTTGATTTGAAGAAAATGAATTTAATTGACTTCAGATCCAGCATTCTATCCACTTTACCACCTAACCAAGACTGATACTAGAAATAAAACTTCTCATGAACACTTCTGCTCAAAACAGGCTCTCTATTGCCTGTTTAAATAAAGTTTATACCTCTTTGCCTTTATATTCCAGTGATAAGGGAACATCATACCTTTCCAATCTTGCCTCATATTACTTTTATTCATGTACCCTGTGCTCTAGATAGACTCTATCCACCAAATAGATTGACTTCATACACCTCGCCTCCTACTTTCCCACCTTTGTGTAATAATTCATATTGTTTCCTATGCTTGAAATTCCCTGTTCTTTGTACCTTTTGAATTTCTACGCTAAGCTTCATAGCCCAACTCACATGCTAACTCCTTCATGAACTCTTTTCTGATCTTCTTTAGTAAATAGGTACTATCCCCCATACCTCAAACATTTCATGTCTTTCTTGTATATTTACCATGTCTTATATAAACTTTGTTTATATGCTGTGTGAAGGGGGCACTCAATAAAATCTTTTTTTTCATAACACAGAATTGAATCCGCAGTGAAGTTGAAGCACTAGTTGTGTGATGTAAGCCAATTTCCTCATCTGATAAAATAGAGATAATAATCTCTATCTACTATCTGCTGCACAGGATTATTGTGAAGAAAGCATTTTGTAAACCTGAAAACACCATTTTATTGTTCAGTTGTTCAGTCGTTTCCAATTTCTATTTTCTTGGCATATATTCTGGAGTGATTTGTCAATTCCTTCTCCAGCTAATTTTATAAGTGAGGAAAATAAGGCAAACAGCGTCCAAGATCACACAACTAGGAAGTGTCTGAGGCTTGATTTGAACTCAGGAAAATGAGTCTTCCTGATTCCAGAAACACCATAGCAGTGTGAGTTACTAGTATTAGTAGGCACCTGAGCTGGGCCTGAAAGAATGGGTAGGATTTCAGGTGAAGCTAGTGGAGAGGATTCCAGAGGGTATATTCTATGAGAGGAGAATGAACAAAAATTTGGGTACAGGAGAAGGCCGGTCAGATTTTAGGAGTGAGTGAGTGAGGTGTCCAGTTGGTATGTATAAAGTTTATCATCATAATTTATCTTTTCCCCTCCCCGTTATCTCCTCCCTCCCTTCCCATTTTAACCATATTTTACTTAATAAGTGATAGCCCTACAGCAGGAGGTTCATTTATTAATCCACACACTAGATAGAGTGCAAGCAGGTGTGAAAAATCTATTAGCATCAAGGAAAACTGGGACAAACACATTTTTTAATTAAAATGGAACAAAAAGAAGTGTTATGTGTGTGCTTTTGTTTATTTTCCTACTTTCTAGATCTTTAGAATCCTATGTGAGGGGATTTGGGTCTTTAACCTGTTTTCAAATCAGGAATTGCTGATTCTACATCTCTGAGTTGTAGATAGAAGATAACCTTTTCTCATTCGCTAACAAATAGAAATAGAACATCCCCTTCCATTGAAACCTACATGCAGAAAAATAATCTCTAGCCTTTTGGTTAGATTTGATTTAGTAATTTTTCTTTTTCTTTTTTTTTTTTTTTTGGCTTTAGAATTGAGTAATTGTTGATGTTAGAGAATTGGTTTGGAGAAGATCCTTTAATAGAGCTAACCAATTTCCTAAAACCCTGTGCTTCTGTTCCTGGGGGCCAGTCGGGTTTTGTCTGGCTTAATATTTGTTGGAAAATTCTCACTTTTCCCTCTGCTCTTCCCTTTCCCCTTCTCCTGTCCCTCCCCACCCCCTTTTTTAATTTCCAGTTATACTAGGAAAACTCTTTTTAAGTCTGTCAGTCGGGCTAGGAATAGTACTTGCTGCTTTCTCCCCAAATGACAAGAATTGTAAGAAGAGGGCCAACAACTTAACTAGCCAGCAAGGTAATATTAAAGTTTTTAAACAGAACCTCAGGAAATGGAAATACCGATCACAGATGTTTAGGGAATGAATGAAGAGATCATTTGGTAGCATTTTAAAAAAGCAGTTCTGTTATCACTGCAGATTAATTCAATTCAACAAGTTTTTACTGAGCACTTGCTATTAGCTAAATATATGATTTAGTTGGTAAATGGCAGTCCTTCAAATTCTCTTGCCTTTGCTTCATGTGACACCTCAGATGTTTACAGTTGGAATAGTATCCCTCTTATATGCCCAAAGAAATTAATGAATGGTGACCACAGTCCTTCTAATCTTTGATTTTCCAGGAACTAGTCACCTGATATGGGTTTTTTTCCTTGTTTGTAAAACTAGCAGGCAGGAAAGATGAAATTCAGAATCAGTTGGGATGACTTAGCAACTCTTGTAGTGAAAGATAAGATGGAAGAACAAATAAAGCCAACGGCTATAATGAGGATTTTTTTTTTTTTTTTTTTTTATTGGAGCTATTCCTTATCTCTGCTATTTAGCCCATTACTATGGACAACTGAGTAAGTGCTGTAGTTGAACAAGGGTCCCTGAAAAGTGATTATGAATAAATAACAACATGGTATGGTAGCTCTGTCCAAGGGTACTGTGTTTGGTCCCTTCTCAGCTATCGTCTCTGTGTGAATTCCTTCCCTGTTGGACTTCCAGTTAACCCCCTCTGGATAGCACTGCATAGAAAGACATTATGCAGACTTTGTGAATACTGGATACTTGGAGGCTCATTGTTTGTGAAATACAGCTTTGCTGACAGTCACTATGGAAATGCAAAATATGAATCTATTCACAGGAATAAATTGTTACCAGGAATGAGGTCAACAGTATTCCTTAAAAGTTTTCTCTCTTTTCTGGGTTTTCCTAGAGTTCTCCAATTTTGCAGTTGTGCAATTCCTTGCAAATTTATTTCTGCATCTGCTTCCTTTTTTTTTTTTTTTTTCCCTCCTCCACTTAATTCCATCTGTGTCAAGAATCTGGATATCATCTCTTTCACCTAGATTTCTTTTCTGCCCTGTTCCTTTGGAACATGATGTGCATGTTTTAATAGCAAGAGAATTGTTTAAACTCTGAGAGTATTTTTTGCAACATAAGATAAGTTTGCTTTTAATGCTATATGATCTTGAACCACACTCACTTACAGTGTAGCAATCAGATTTATTTCATGGGTATGCATTTCCTGAGTACTGCATGAAAATGAACTAAAGGGTGAGAAAACTAGGACTCTTGCTTTAAAAAAAAAAAAAAGCTGCCCGCAGCTCTGATATCATAAAATCTTTCTTTGTTTATTGAACCATTCTAGGATGTCTGCCAGTTGAGTAAATTGTTACCAAATATATTCACAAGTTAAAAGAATTTTAGAGCTTAAAGGAATCATCATTTTAAAGACGTGAGTAAAGTCCAGTTAAGGGCATCTATAAAAGAAAAGTAGGAACCTTAGACATAACATCTCAAAGGCGTCAACAAGGTGCTGACTCTAACGGGCCATAATTGGTTCCCTAATTCTGCCCTCATGGTTCCTCAGCACATAGTGATGCCAAATTGAGAAGAAATATCTATCAAAATTCTTGTCATTAAATCAATATTGTTTTTTATCTTTCCTCGCCTGGAGCCAATCAGAGTTAAGTGATTTGCACAGGGTTACACAGCTAGTAAGTGTAAAGTGTCTGAAATGGGTTTAGAATTCAGGTCCTTCCGACTCTAGTATGGTCCTCCTTCCACTGTACTCCCTAGCTGCCCCAAAAGTGCATTGTGACCTGGTGAATCAGTAATTCTGATTCCTTCTGTTAATTATTTACTTATTTTTCCTTTATAGATATATCTATCATATACATAGTTGTCTACCCATTAGATTGTGAGCTCTTCATGATATCCTGCACTTATTGTAGTGCCTGGTACATAGTAGATAATTAATAAATGCTTATTAACTAACTGAATATAGCTGTAGATAGGTATCAGGGAGGTATATAGCTGGAACTGTGTTTCAGAAGTTTTCAAGATAATTAGTAAGTTGGAACTTTTCATTTATTTTCCTACAAATATTCAGCAAATATTTATTAAACACCCATTTTGTGAAGACCATTGTACTAAGTTCTGGGGGGATAACAAAGTTTCAATATGATGAAGTGCCTGACCTCTTAGAGCTTATAGTTTTAATAAGGTAATGTGAGACCCACATAGGTAACTGTAATGGAAGATATGAATTTAAAATGTTCAGAGAGAACTCATAGAGGTAGCATCTGTTTGGGTCTTTTTAAAAGATGGTTGAAAATTTAGCTGGTAGACAGGAAAAGGGAAGATGATGTAGACATAGGGAACAGTGTAAACAAAGACACACACAGAGAGAAAGAAGTATAGCCCATGTTTGGTAGGCAGATTGCCAGGATGAGGTAAGGATGGAAGAGAGAGTGATGATGTGAGATTACAGAGGCTGGCAGGGGAATTTGAATTCAGTAGTATTCAGTCCTAATGTGTTGCAGATGCCATTGAAGGAAGAAAGGGGCAAGACTAACATGAGCACAATAAAAGAAGTCTTCCATAGCCAAAGACTGCACAAAAATAAATTGTCATTCATTAATGCTTCCTCTCCTTTTATTAAACCTACTGTCTTTTGACTTTAATGAAATTTGAGAGGGACATAAATAAAAGCCTTATGTTTGGATTCAGAAAGTCAGCTTTGTATTGGAAGATGGGAAAGATTATGGTTCAACAAGGATTTGTCTGAAAAATGTGGGTTTTGATGAATTGTAGACTCAACATGAGTTGGTAGGTATGGTATGGAAGCCAAAGCTAAGGGAGCAGTATAGTGTAGTGAAAAGAGTATTGACTATGGAGGCAGAAGTTGTGAGTGCAAATTTCCCTTCTGATACTTAACCTGTGTAACCTTGGGCAAATGACTTAACTTTCTTGGACCAGATTCTTTTTCCTAGTTCTCTGATATTGGTATGTTGGACTGTATCAAAAGAAGCAAAACTTTCATGAATGAGGTGATCATTCATGTTAGTTACATCCTTTTTACACTATATTTGGAATCTTGAAAAAAAAATACATATACATAAGGAATTGCTTGGGGGACTTGGGATGTTGAGCCTGGAAAAGTAAGAATTGGAGAGCCCAAGGATGGCTGGCTGTAAGGATTAGATGAATTGTTTTGTAGATGAAAGACTAGACCTTTTCTTTTTTTGCTGCAGAAAAGTAGAATTTGGAATAATGTATGAGGTTTTAAAGAAGCAGATTTAGAACAAATTTTAAGGAAAAACCCTCTAAAAGAGCTACCTAAATGCGAAATGGATAACTTTGGTTAAGTCATGCTTCCTGCTCATTGGAAACCTTTAAACAAAGATCTTATGTTGACTTACAGAGTCAGCATTGTTGTTTAACATAAATTATATTTCTTCTTAGTATTAATAATATCAAAATTCTGAGCCCTAAGCCGGAGAGAATGAGGAAAGAAAAGATTTCTAATATCTCCTGAATCCCATTCCACTCTATATATTTTGTTTGTACACAGTTGTCCCCTGCATTAGATTGTGGGCTCCTGAAGATCAGAGATCATTTTTTTTCACTCTTCTTTGTATCCGTAGAGCTTACCACAATTCCTAGCACACAGTAAAAGCTGAATAAATGCTTATTGACTGAGTACACCTTTATGATATAGGGCAAAATCTTGGTATAATTTTGAAATAGGCAAATTGGTTCTGGTGAGTTCTCAGCTCCTTTTCAGTGCCTTTTCTCCTAGTTTTGGGTGCTCCTCTCTTTTCACCTTGCTGCCAAATGCTTCTAGGCTATCCTAACTTCCCTACTCTTTTTGGGGGGAGGATAGAGCAACAGTGTGAACCAGATTCATCTGCCCTACTTTCCAAGATGCACAATGCCACAAAGGTATTTTACCTTCCCTCCCTCCACCCTAGTCTGAAACCCCATTTCTTTGTGAGTGGCAGAGGAAAAGAAGGAAAATTTTCCAATTTCCTCATTTTTCTTGACCAAAGGGATGGTGAGTAGGCGAGAAACAACACAGTATTAAAGGATAGGTTTTCACTAAAAGTATTGGAATGAAGAAATTAAAACCCTTCATGGAAAATCAGTAAGATGATCACTCTTCTCCGTTCCACCCCCCTTAGTCAAGCTTTGGGTGCGATCCTGTGTATCTTTAATAAGATCTTGGTCTAAATTGCAGGATTTTCTGGAATTTGCATGTTCAAAAATGGTTTTAAAAATGTATTTCTAAAATAATCCCCATTAAGTTTCCCATTTATTGTGTATTGTAGTGCTGTCCACTGATGGATACTGCTCAGGACAGTACAAATCAGCCAGCAGCAAAGGCCATATCCCCCTGTCTCTCTCACTCCCTACCTCGTAGGATGGAATGAACGCTGTCCATTAACACTGGACTTTAGGGAAGGTATGGAGAATCAGTGTTGATGGAATCTCATAAAAATGAGTGTAAGAGGGGTTTAACTCAAACCCTGTTTTTATACACATTGATTTCTGAGTCTGAATCATTCTATGAGCTGATTCCTTAGAGCTCCACAATACATTGAACCTGTGAACTTCTTCAGCAGGATAACCAAAAAGAAACTAAACCAGTATGATCATTCTGAGGTCCCATTGCTATTTAGAAGGACTTAGGGATAGGGATGTCATACCTGCTTCCAAACTTCTGTGGCTGACAAGAAAGGAGTGTGGAAATGGTCAGCTGCTATGGTTTGTGAGGATCCTTAGCAAAAGCAAATCCCAAGCCTGGATATCAGATTGCCTAAATTCAGCTGCTGCTTCATCTTGAACACAGTTGAATATGCTGTGAGAATGATTGCCAATATGTAATTCCAGTTAGAATTTAAATGTGGAATGGAGATTTGACAGATAGGAAAGTACTCTGAAACAAACCTCTTCTCTCATATCCTAGAAGCCTACTTAATTATAGTAGGCACTTGATAAATGCTCATTGACTTAATTTAACTTTACTTCTGTGGGTTAGGCGGGGGAGAATGAAAGACATTTTACAATATATTATTTTTCAGGGAAAAGAGACTGTTTGATACCCTTGCTAAAGTATTTGGTTCTTTTCAGATTTCCCTTCCTTCTCCAATAATTCAATTGATATTGTGCTCCTCTTTATCTTTGACATACATGTTAGTGAAATCAATAAGGCTGCTATATTTTTCCAGCTGTGACAGACTGCTTACTGAGGATTCCTTCAAAAAGTGGTGACTATGAATGTATTCAACAGTAAATAACTTGCATTTCCTTTTTCTTTTCTGAATTTTTTTTTCCTTCTCACTATTTGTTGGTCTCTGAGTACATAGTTTTTCTTTCATTTAAAAAAAAATATAAATCTCTTTTCACCCTATTAAGTCATTTAAAAAATTATTTGCCTTGTAATTAATAGGTATTTATTTTTACCTCTTGTTATTTCCAAATTAACTGAAAAATTTAAAACAAACAAATCCTTTTAATAAATATACATGATTAGGCAAAACAAATTTGCACGTTGTCCATTTCCAAAAACATGTGTCATTCTGCATCTTGAATCTATCATCTCTGTTAGGATGTGGGTAGTATGTGCCTGTCGTATATCCTCTAGAAATGGGGTTGGTCATTATATTGATCAGAGTTCTTATGTCTTTGTGATGTTTTTGTAAAGATTGTTTTCTGGGTTCTACTCACTTCTTTATGCACCAATCATGTAAGTCTTCCCAGAGTTCTCTGAAATGATCTCTTTTGTCATTTCTTATGGCCTAATGATGTTTTATTCCATTAATTTACCATAATTTGTTCAGACATTTCCCAGTTCTTTTTAATGAGTACCCCCTTAGTTTTCAGTTCTTTGTTACCACAAAAAGAACTGTTGTAATTTTTTTTTTTTTTTTTGCACGTATAGATGCTTTTGTTCATTTTTTGATCTCTTTGGAATATAGGACTAATATAATGGTATTTCTGGATCAAAATCTGACAGTTTTGTGATTTTTTTGATTTGGGGGGCAGAGTTCAAATTGCTTTTCAGGATGGCTGGATCAGTTTATAGCTACACCAACAAAGCCTGTTTTCTCTGAAGTCTCTTCCAGATTTGTCATTTTCCTTTTTTGTCATCTTTGACAATCTGTTGTCACTTCATTTTTTTTATAATGACATTGAAAATAGCGCCTTTTAAAATGCAAATGCTAAGAAATAGAATACCCACAATACTATTAAATTAATGAAATCTCTAACATCTCTTAGCAATCCCCATTGGTCAGGGTTTGAGCATTGAGGAAGGTAGTATCAGTTCTGCATAAAATTCTAGATGAATGAAATAATTTATTACTGTCTTGCTTGTTATCCACACACAGAATAGTATTATAAAGATAATAGTATATAAGCACTTTAAGGTTTGCAAAGAACTTTAGGAATATCATTTCATCTCACAATGGCCCTGGGAGGTAAGTAGTAGGAGTATTATTATCTGCATTTTAAAAATGAAGCTACTGAGGCTCAGAAATATTTAAAAGACTTCTCAAAATCTCTTGACTAGTACAAGGGCAGTTATCCTAAGATATCTTAAGATTCTAAGATAAGATAGCCACCACTCAAACCCAGCCCTTCTGCCTGTATATTCTGTGATTTCTTTGCTCTGTTACCCAAGCCCATATGTAGAACAGCTGAATCTAGACTCCTAGAAATATAACTACAAACTGTACAGTAAAAATAGGCAGTACTTTGCCTATGGATTAAGTGTTAGAAATTACCTTGAGAATAAAATTGTAATAGGTTCCCACTGTCTTTAATTGTATAATAATAAATTGGGGACTTTAAAAATTTTTTCAAAGTATTATTTATTTGTTCTGTTGGGAACAGCGTTTGGTGAGGTGGGGGAGCATTGTTGGGGAAGACATTATTATAAGCTGTGAAATTGCCACTTTTATGGAAGAACTTTAGGGCTAATAGATGGCTCAGTGATTAGAGTGCTAGATCTGGAGTCAGGATATCTCAGTGACACTGTGCAAGTCATTTAACCCTGTTTTGTCTCAGTTTCCTCATCTATAAAATGAGCTGGAAAAGGAAATGACAAACTTCAATAACTTTGTCTAGAAAACCCTAAATGGAGTCAGACATGACCGGAGAAACAATAAAGTGAGAGAATTCATGATGAATATTTTTAAGGTGGTGATGATCTCTAATCCTTTAAGAGGACAATCTACTTTCTCTTCCCTGAGGCGTGAAAGAAAAGTTTATAAGAAAAGTTCTGTATTTTCTTCTATGCTTGATCTCAGCAGCAGAGAGGAAAGAAAAGGGTGGATGGCACTGGCTCAGAGACCTACTAGGTAATGTTTCATTTGGCATAGTATAGACAACACTGGATCTGGAATTGGAAGACCTGAGTTTGAATCTTGGCTCTGCTACTTATTGGATAATGGAGGTGTTTTGTCTAGACAGACTGTGAAGAAAAAAAAAAAGTATTTATTTTAAGCTTAGTAGTAGAAGGAGAGATGACCTGGTAGTCAGGAAGACCACAATTCAGGTCCAATAATTCAGATACAGCAAACAAGTTGCTGATATAAATTGATTGAAGGAGTTCCCTCCATCAAAGAGGAGGAACTTTGTTTTTTGTTTTTGTTTTTTGACCAATAGATGTTAAATATATTAAAATATAAATTAGATACACAATAAGTATACATGACCAAACCGTTATTTTGCTGTACAAAAAAAATTGGACTCTGAAATATTGTACAATTAACCTGTGAAGGAGATCAAAAATATAGGTGGGCAAAAATTTAGGGATTGGGAATTCAATGTAATGGTTCTTAGTCATCTCCCAGAGTTCTTTCGCTGGGTGTAGCTGGTTCAGTTCATTACTGCTCCATTGGAAATGATTTGGTTGATCTCATTGCTGAGGATGGCCAAGTCCATCAGAACTGGTCATCATATAGTATTGTTGTTGAAGTATATAATGATCTCTTGGCCCTGCTCGTTTCACTCAGCATCAGTTCATGTAAGTCTCTCCAGGCCTTTCTGAAATCATCCTGTTGGTCATTTCTTAGAGAACAATAATATTCCATAATATTCATTTACCACAATTTATTCAGCCATTCTCCAATTGATGGGCATCCACTCAGTTTCCAGTTTCTGGCCACTACAAAGAGGGCTGCCACAAACATTCTGGCACATACAGGTCCCTTTCCCTTCTTTAGTATCTCTTTGGGATATAAGCCCAGTAGTAACACTGCTGGATCAAAGGGTATGCACAGTTCGATAAGTTTTTGAGCATAGTTCCAAATTGCTTTCCAGAATGGTTGGATGTGTTCACAATTCCACCAACAATATATCAGTGTCCCTGTTTTCCCACAACCCCTCCAACATTCCGCATTATCTTTCCCTGTCATTCTAGCCAGTCTGACAGGTGTGTAGTGGTATTTCAGAGTTGTCTTAATTTGCATTTCTCTGATTAATAATGACTTGGAGCATCTTTTCATGTGATTAGAAATAGTTTCAATTTCTTCATCTGAGAATTGTCTGTTCATATCCTTTGACCATTTATCAATTGGAGAATGGCTTGATTTCTTATAAATTAGAGTCAATTCAAAGAGGAAGGACTTTGGACAAAAAGAAAAAGCTCATTAAGAGTATGATGTGATTCCCCCCTCCCCCCAAGCTAATGCTGTGTAGTGTGTAGAATAATTACATTTAGTGCTGGACAGATCGCATAAAAAGTAATGTCTTCAACTCTGGGCATCCTATTTTGGGAAGGACCCAGAGAAACTGGAATTTGTCCAGAAAAAGGGGTGACTAGAACAGTTGAAAAGATTGGAAAACATGTTGTAGCATGCCCTCAAGGCTATTGTTGCCCCTTCCTAGCCATATTGAACTTACAGTCCTAGTTGGGGTCTTAGAAGTTGGCTGCTATTTACATTCCAGGGTTAGCCTTAAGAATCTGTACTATAGCTGACAAGTCCCATCATTGTACTTCTCATTAACAGTTAGACAGGTGAAATTGCTGTCTCCTAGCAAAGGCATTTATTAAGATTCTATTATAAGAACAGGAGTCAAAAACATCCTTCTCATAAAACTACAAATATACCCAATATCCATGGGAAGAATGGCTTGAAATTTAGACTACATTGATGGTGGGACATGTGGAGAATAAATGCATCTCTCAAAGGCATCTCACTTTTCCTGGGTCTGAAGGACTTCTGTAAGCTTTTACTCTTTGTATTGACCTCAAGCTAGTTTTCCCAGGCTCTATTCCAACTGCCCATCTAATTGCTGGTAGCTAGTGAAAATGCTCCTTCAAACTGCTTGCACCCTCTGGTAACTCTATCTCGTTTGAAGAGAGTAGATATTACTAATCTAGTAATTCCCCTTCAAAGTTTTATGGTCTATACTGGATATGAGAGAAATCCTTCCACCCTTTTTAGTAGCGGTTCTCATTCCACAACTACTTTCTAAGTCCATACTGTTTTTTCCCTTCAGAATTGTTCTCACCTAATAAATCGATAAGGACAGAGATCCCCTTTTACAATTAGTTCATTAACCTGATGTAGTTATATAATGGAGCCTTCTCTGACTGTCAGCTGAGCTGAGTTGACATATTCACGTCTTTTGCCTTAAAAATCTCTCTCCTCTCCCTTTCCCTCCAGAGTTATGAAGATAGAATGAGATGGTGTTTATAAAGCTCTCTGCAAACCTTACAGAAAAGAAGAGAAAAAAGGAGGAGGAGGAGAAAGAAGTAGTAGTGGTAGTAATAGTATTTACTGTTCCCAGCAAATCAAGGTTCTTTTTTTGTAAACTTTAAAGCACTACAACTATATAAGTGTGAGCTGCTATTATTATTTTCATTCTTTTTATGTTAAATTTCATGTTGTTCAGAGGGAAATCCTTGTAGGATAAATCTCTTTTTTTCTACCATTTGAATATTTATATAAAACAACTGCTTTTTATAATTGAATAAAAGCATTGAGATGTGAGCTCATTTTGGGGGAGGTCCAATGAAAGCATCTTTGGGACAAGTCTAGGAGTAAACAAGTTGGATGTTAAGGATGCTATTCTATTCTTCCATAGATTAATTTCTTCTGCTAGATCTTTGTATCTTGAGAGTTTTTTTTATTCAGCATGGTTTGGAGATTGTAAGTATTTAGCGTGGCAATAACTATTGAAAATGTTGTTTTTAAATTGCTGTGAATTGTTGTTACTATAACTAGACAATCCAACAAGTTTTGAAGCCAGGATGAACCCATTTTTAAGAAAGGCTTCCTTTGGTAAATAGCTCATGAGGAGGGATTTTTTTTTAGGGGGAGCCTCAGTAATACTTAGGTCCTCAGTTTCCTCACTTATAAAATGAGAGGATTGGAAAAGATGATATCAGAAGTCCCTTTCAGCTCTCAAATTCTGTCATTTATCAATTTATTACCACACAGTGGGGACTTCTCTTAAGAGGAAATGGTAAGAGGCAAATAACATCTCTCCCCTTATGTCTTAGTCCTTCTCTTCCACTACCTTGGCAATCACAGACTTTGTTTCTAGCCTTAGTTAACTCTTTCCTCCCCTCTTGCCCTCCTAATTTATTTATGGTGACATATCTTCTTATTTCAATACTTCCTGAAAGTTAATGTGGAGAAGCACTGAGGCTCTGGTGGGCTCATAGCAGCAGTCAGCCGCCACTTTAGTGGCAGTGGTCATGTCTGGTGCCTATAAATTTCTTGTTTTAGTAAAGCTCACTTAAAGTGACTCAATTAAGGCAAAACCCAGGGTTAGACCTTTTTGATTTCTTATCCATTTGCTAACTCCTTTGGGAACTGGGTTTTCAAGGAAGCTTCTAGCATGTATTTTCATTATCCCAAGATTAATTGAGAGGAGATTAACAGGGTCTGCTCCATTCTTTGTCCTTGCTTCTTGAGATTGTTTGCTGAGGTGTCCCAGGCATTATTTGTGGGCTTTTGCTGCGGGTTCTCTTCTGACTCTAGAATTATCTTTGTTCCTGTTTCTCCTTATTGATCTGTAAATGCTTATGTTTTTTTTTTTTCCCTCAGCTAAAAATAAATACAGTTTCTCCTCTTCTAGCTTGGGTATTTTTTTAATCATTGTACTTTTACTGTATTTGGCATTGTACATGAGAAATTAGTAAAAGAAACAGTGTGTGTCTGTGTGTTTCTTTTTTAAATAACTTCTTAGAGAGACCTATGGTGACAAAACCAGAGAGGATTCTTTGTCTTGTCTGCCTTAAATCTGAGAATTTATTCACATCTGTTTATTCCATTTTCTCCCTGCCCTTTCCTGCCTCTTTCTCGTCACTGATCAAGTGAAAATTAAAACACACATTTCTAGTGTCTCCACTTGAGATTTTATTGTTGTTTTGTTTGTTGTTTACATTTGGTAAGTGATGACTTCATCCCACTCTCCCTTCCCCCTCAAAGCATACAGACCTTGCAAGTAAAATAGATTATTTGTATGTATGTTGGAAGTAAAGGTGTTAGGGGAGACATTGGGGGAAAAATACATTGCTAACCAAAGATGAAAGCTATAACTGATAGGAAACTTGTTCTCCCACATTATTCCTTATTGGAGTTGGAACATACATATATATATATTCCTCCTGTTTCTTGTAGATCCTTTTCGAATTTTTCTAAGATGAGACTTCTGGGTATATGTTATTTTCTTGAACTTTTCTTTTAGGCATCTCCAAGTTTAAATTCATCAGAAGTTATGTAGGTTTTCATTGCCTTGTTGAAGTAATGATAAATTATGGGTCTAGCAACATGACCAAACCTTGAGGTTTGAACTTGATCTTATGGTATTTACCTTGCTTCCTCCATAACTCAAGCCAGATAGCTTGCCAACCAAAGATTAGTTTTTCTATCATGACCCAAGGTTACAGGGTCTCTGTTTCTTTTTGATTAAGTTTTAACAGCGGAACAAAAGTCCTTTCTGCAGTGCACCTGGTTTATCCCCTGGATCTGGTTTCTCAGTCCTGTGAAGCCTTAAAAGGAACAATCTCAGAATCATTAGTATTTAACATTCTCCACTGTGTCTGTCTTGAGTTTTATAAACAGCTCACTAGGTTCTTATCTCATTTACATACCTTGCTCCACCCCTATTCCTTCTCTTTGAAAGTGGATGGGTACTGAGCAGCTTTTTCTATTGCATAGAGTACATATTAAATGGGAAGAGTTAGTATGGTATAGTATATAAAAATCTGAGTCACAGTCCCGAAAAGAATCTCAAGCCTGGCCTGTGTTATGTCCTACTAGTTGTATGACCCATGGCAAATCAGTTAATCTCTAAATTTCTGAGCCAACTGTCTAAGATAAAAGCTGTAGAGCAAGTCTTGGTTTGCATTGGCCAAAAAAAAATTTCCTCATTGGGAATTTCTTATGCCAATAAAATCACAGATCTGGACAGGGGGAAAAACAATGCTTAATAAGTAAGCATTTATTATTTATTATTATCCAATTGGCTGAATTGGATAATCTTGATTCTCTTTAACCCATTCCTCTTTTCCTGCAGGATATGCCATCGTTCTGTCAAAATAAGGCACTCTTTGCAAACTGTCTTATATAGAGCTAGAGGAATTATGTGGGGCTTTGGAGTTAAGATAACCTAATATCAATAAGCAAGCATTTCTAAAGCAGCTACTCTGTGACACGCAGGGGGCTCAGGGCTGGGGAGACTAAGGAAGGCTAAAACATCCACAGGGAGCTCACATTCTATTAGAGTAGAAAATATGAAAATAAGTTAAATACATTTAAGATAAATATAAAGTAAATGGGTGGTAATCTCAGGGAGAATGCAATAATATTAAGGGATAAGAGGATGAGACTTAGAGAGGTCCAGTTAGAAAATTTCCATTTAATTTTACTCTTAATTAGATAGGAAGTAGGGATAACAACAGAAGGTATTGCTGGGGCATATCTTGATTTTGTGTTTTGTAAGTGATACAATTATAATTCCTGTGTAGGATATTCTATCAGTTTGGGCTTTTTCTTGGACTCCTCTTCCTCACTTGTGCATTGTAAATTCCCTGGCTTTTCAAGTCCGTCTACGGGATGATCCTGATCTCACTTAATTCTAATACCTTCCCTTTGTTGATTATTTCCAATTTATCTTGTCCATAGCTTGTCAGGGTTGTTTTCCATGTTTTCTCCATTAGACTGTGAGAGTCTTTGATAAATGGGACTTCCTTTTGCTTTTCTTTGTATCTCTACAAGATTGTAACTCTAAAAATTGCACTATAAATTTCACGATAAGCCTCTAAGACTGATAATTACCTGGCACATAGTAGGTGCTTAATAGATTTTGATTGATTGAAAATTATGGTGATGATGCCCATTGGTGAGATAGCAGCCACATTTATTAGGTGTCTCTACCCACTTAGGATGGAGCTGCTTTGAGGTTGTTCAGACCAAGCCCAGTAGACATAGTTTCTGTCCTTTCTAAATGCTTATGATCTAAAATAGATGACATTGACCTGGTCAGACCACAGCTTAACAAATAGATAGTGGACAACAGAGACTGGTTAGAAGTAGAACTAAGTAAAAATAGAAAGCTAAATATTTACAGCGTGCATAGTCATGTAGCATGGTAGGGTAGTGATTTATTTTTCTCCCAGAGGTGAAAGAGGAGAAACTTGACTGGTATGACAATAACCTTTTTTAGATTTAGGGTGTTATAACACAGCCTCCTTACAAGTTGGAGACCTATTCTAAATTGGATATTTAGTCAGCACTTATACTACTTGCCTCTCACTCACGGAGATTACCATGTCTTTGAGTAATACTGCACCCTCCTCCTCTCCTTTAAAATCCTAGGCAGGACTAGATCCAAATTTGCCTTAAGGGAAAGATTGTTGTCTCCTTCATTTAGAATCCTGGAGGGCGAAGGAAGGAAATTCCTTGCCTGCTTAGATAATCCACTTCAGCATTTAATCTTTTGAGAATTGTTTTCTCCTTTTGTTGACCTTTGATTCTTTGTCTTAAAGGCTACTTAGCTTTTAGGCTGCTAAGGATAGCGAAAGGGGGAGGTGAGAGAGAACACTCTAAAGACCTTGTTTTCCTGAGATAATGAAAGAGGGAGATGAAGGGACTTAGAATTATATGACTGATGTGATCTACGCTGGCAGGCACCAAAAGTTGGGGTTCGGTAACGTGAAACCTTCCCAATGGCCATGCTCTTTGGCAAAAGGTAGATTTAGGGGAATAGGTTACAGACAAAATGATGGGAGAGCATATGAAAGACAAGTTCCTCAGTGGAATATCACAATTACCCAAAAGAAAGGGAGCATCCCATGAGCTTGGGGGCATGTCCTTAGTTGGCAGACTAAATCCTGACAGAGACTTAGCATCCTAAAAGTTATCTGTAAGGAGGAGAAATGGGGTTGGGAAGCACAGTGGAACTAGGGGAGATACCTTGTAGCACAGGAGGAGGGGAAAGACACTAAAAGGCAGAATATCATGGTCGGCTGACCCAAAGGAGGGCAGCAGCAAAGCCATGGGCCATAAATTGTTTTCTAGGGAAAATTTAGCCTCAGGGTCTTGCCATAACTTGGATTTCTGACCAGACCACCTTTAGAGGGTGGGACCAAGGAACCAAATCATTATCAGAGCCTCCTTCCTGCCTGCCTTCAGGATCAATTTTTAACAATTCCTCTGCTAATTCCTGATTATCAATTTCTAACACTGAAGAGCTCCTTCATGACTACTTTGTGGTGGGAGAGATCAAGAAGGGACCTCTGAGGGGCTTATATAGTGCAATTTTATGTTAGTCTTGTTCTCAGCTCTTGCCTAGGTATCCGAGGTTGTCATGATTATTCTGTCATTTTTCAGGCATGTTGATGAGGTTTGACGCGGGGCAGAGAGTTGTGGGAACCCCTTTTGGCCAGCACAGGTCCTTAGTAAAAGAAGTTTATTGGCACTGAGTAGTCAGCCTTTTGTAGGAAGACTGGCTTCCTTTGTGGCAAGCTCCCGACAGAAAAGTAAAAGTCTAGCAGAGGAGTCCTGGCAGAGAAAGAGATAAAGTTCCTAGCAGAGAAATCCCAACAGAGAGGTAAAGAGGGGTGTGGTCCTGTTAGGAAAATAGGTGAGAAGATAAATCGGGCTTAACTCTGAAAAGAGAATGTCTTCTCAGCAGGCAGAGGGCCCTCAAAGACTGCTATTCCAAAGGAAGTCCCTTGGCCTGGCATCTGCAAGGTCCTTTTAGGGAAATGGATTCTGGCACTGAAAAGAGAATGTCTTTTGGGTGGGCAGAGGGTCCTCGAAGGCAGCTGTGCCAAGAAGAAAGAGAGGTTCCTTGGCCTGGCATGATTCCTGCTTAGGATTCTGCAAAAGTGCCCCAAGTTGCCCCTTTTAATAAGGAATTTGAAACTTATTTATCTTTTCTAGGGTCTGGGAATAGTTTGAGTTGAATAGAAGTTTCAATTGAATGAGATTACTGCCTCCAGGCCTACATTTCCACAGAAGACAGCTTACTGGGAGTGGTCTAGCCAATTTTCAAACCAATAGAAGTTGACAGAAATGTATATCTCCAGCTTGGGCTGAGTAGGAATGGTCCTGGACTCAACTAGTCTCACCCAGATAACAGAATGAACCCCTTTATCTTGATTCCTTGAGGCGGTTCTTTCTCAGGGGAGTCCAAGAGTTTCTCCCCTTCAAGGAGTTCTCAAGCGGTTACCCCAAAGTCGGGACATTTTCAGGGTTCCCCACATCAATGTCTAGCTGTTGTGACCCCATTTGAGCTTTTCTTGGCAAGGATATTGGAGTGGTGTGCCATTTCCTTCAGCAGCTCATTTTACAAATGTGGAAACTGAAGCCAATTGGGTTAGGTGACTTGCCCAGGTTCACAGTATCCAAGACCTGATTTGAACTCAGGAAGATGAATCTTCCTAATTTCAGGCTCTATCATCATTGTGCCATCTTGCTGGCCCTTGTCTTGATGTAGCATGATTCTTTTATCGCTCAAGAACTCTGCTCTTCATATCTTCTTAGGTTATTAGGTTAGGAACTAGGGCATATTGGGAAGAAAATTAAATTAGAAGGCAGAATACCAGGTAAGCTCCCTTTGGCTTATTAGCTACATACTGTTGTAGAAATTTGGACACCCATAGCCTAGGTTATTTTAATAATAAAGGAAAAAAATGTAGTAATCATAGAAATATAATCTAAATGGAAATCTCAACTATAATTATGTATTTAGGGAGATAGATAGGACTCTTGCATTAAACATTAAGTCAGCTATTGGGGAAACAGTGTGTTATAGTAGAAAGAACATTGGCCCTGAAGTCAGAGGATCTGAATTCAGGTTCTCCATTTGATCTTGGATAAGTTAGTTAACTTCCCTTAGTGTTTTCTTCAGTAAAACAAGTAGATTGGAGTAGATGGTCTCTCAGGTCCCTAATATTAAAAATCTGTGGGTTGATATAATATACTGTGATCGAATGTATACTTAAGTTGCCCTTGAATTAAGGATGAGTCATGGAACCTCATCACTGGAAAGAACCTGAAAGGACATTTTATTTTTATCCTGTACTGATGCAAGAACCTCCTCTCTGTTTTAACCTATTTGTGGTGAGCAACCATTCATTCTAAAACACACTAGCTAGTCTTTCCCTAATGACCTCTAAGGGAAAGTCATTAATAATACGATGTTAATAATGAGAACTCCCACCCTAATAAATCCCATTCCCATCTCTAGTCTTGTTTAAATTAGAATTGACTAATTCAATTATGTCAGCATTTATTTAGCACCTACTGCAGTGTATGGTATTGAGCCTGCTTCAGTCTGATCTCATGCAGCTACTCCTAGTCTACATGCTTTGTATAATATTATTGGTTTTTGAAGTTAATGTTAGAGGATCCTGGAGGTTGATCTTCCTAGGGATCTCTTCACTTTTCCTTGGTGATCCATGAGATGGTCTCCTGATTAAATTAACCTTTTCTGTTGTCTCTGTGGCATTTCTTTGAGTTAGCTAATCTTGCTCTTTTGAGAGTGTCTTCAAATATCTGACATCCTTTTTATCTTTTTGGTTCTTGATTTGACCACTCATCAAGATGCTACATCTTATGTGATTATTGTATTATATTGGGTGATAGTCATGCATATGTGGCTTAACCAGCTGTAGTCACAGGATGGATGAATAGGCAAATGGATCAGAATTCAGGTAGAATACAATGGTTTGAGATTTTAGTGCCTTTGCCCTGGAGCCTCCTGGATAAAATTATGCCTTCTGTACATAGTTTAGAGAATATGAAAAGGGATGAAGCCTTATTTCTATTCTAAGTCTACCTTGGATTAATTTGGTGACCTCTTGAGGAAAGTGTCTAATTCACTATGTTTCAGCTTTCACATATAAAATATTTGCTTCTATCTTGCTTCACTGAAAGGAAATAAATGTTAAGATAAAATATCTCATAAAGGATGTTAAGATCTTGATAAAAAACAATATATCTCCCAAATATATCTTCCTTTACAAATTTGTGCTTTGATAAAACAAAACAAACACACTAGCCCTCTCTTTCCCTCGCTTCCCCCCTCCCTCACTACTTATCTATGAAAAGCCACTGAAAAAGAAATTATTAAAACAGCTTCTCTAGTCTTTGCCTTTCTTTATTCTGAGTTTTTGTCTGTAGTGTTCATGTAAAAATGCTTATTTCCATGGGGGTTTATCCCTTGAGTTGGGGTTAGTGAAGGGATGCCAGTATTGATCTTGTTCTGAATGATAAAATCTCATCTGTCCTATTTTGTTGCACAATGATAGATTTATTAGCCTTTCTCATGTAGGTCTTTTTTTTCCCCCTTTTCTTAACAATGTTCTTTGAACTGTTTCTCCTAGTTACTTTAAGCTCCACTTATAATTCTATTCAAGATTCTTTTTTAATATGTATGACAATGTTTGGCTTACTATCAGGGGACATTGTGAAGATGCAGTCCCCCTCTTTCCCATCATCTTTGTGTGTAGGCATGTTTCTTTGGAGAAACAGGTTTAACATGCAGAATAAGGACTGTGTATTTTCCTCTTTGGCTGAGCAATTTTGTGTTGTTTTGTTTTTTGGGTGGAACTTTGCTATCCTATCAGGAGAGAGGAATCTAGCTTTTGCCTTTGTTATTCCCATGGAATCTGTCCCTAAGGTATCAAAGCAATTTAATGATACCTGAGCCGGGGCTACTAATTCATATCTATTTCAAGTTAGCCATGATGAATGCAGTTTCTTTCTTTTTCTTTTCCTTCCCCCTTTTCCTCTTTTCCTTCCCTTCCTTCCCTTCCCTTTTCTTTCTCTTTCCCTTTTCCCTTTCCCTATTTCTCTTCCTTTCCATTCCCTTACCTTCTTTTCCCTGCCCTCTTTCTGCCTTTCATTCTTTCTTTTCATACTTTAGCACAACTTTCTTTTAACTCTTTACTTTCCAAGCACCTTATTCCCATTGTTTTGTGGACCTTCATCATGCTATGATATGGAAGGCACTGAACTTGCATGCAACAGCATACTAGCCCTGTGACTTTTACAAGTTACATTATCTCTGAGCCCCCATCTTCTTCTATGGAAAATAGGGGAAAATAGGATCATAGTTTTTCAAGCTGGAAGGAACCTTGTCAAATAGTCCAACCCCTTTCATTTTATAGGAAATTGAATCTGAGAGAGGTAGCCTGCATTGGGGTAAACAAAGCACAAAATAGAATTTACCCTCTGATATATCCAGACATAGATCACAGCTTTGTCATTAAGTTCAAATGAGATATATGGCAATAGAGTTTGAAAATTCTCAAAGGATATGTAGATGGAAGAGTGATATTATCATTTCTCTTCTTATCTCTGCTGGATTATTGCACTTGGGCAATATTTCCAACTGGCCATGATCTTTGGTAGCTTTGCCAGGACTGGGATTTTGCCCGATCTCCTATTCTTTGTCAGTGACTCCTGCTTGCCTGCCAGTAAGGTTCAGATTCCTTTGCCTGGCATTCAAAGCCCTTCCCAGTCTGGCACCACCATTCTAGCCTTATTTCAGGCTCCTTTCTTTCACAAACTTTATTCATCAATCAAACTAGACTTCCCTCTGGCCCCTTGAACATGTCCACATTATTCTGTCCCTCTGCCTTTGGCTTCTTGTATTGTTGTTTATACTTAGGTTATCATTTCTCTTTTCCTTTTCCTCATCATCATCTTTTATTTTTATTTTTTTAAACATGTGTCTGTATTCAGACATCTGTTTTCTCAGTGGTTAACATTTTTCATCACAAGTCCTTCAGACTGGTCTTCAGTCATTGTGTTACTGAGAATAACCTAGTCATTCACAATTCTTCATCATATGCTATATCTATTACTATGTACAGTGTTCTTCTGGTTCTGCTTACTTCATTGTGTATTCATTTTTCCAGGTTTTTCTTTAGCACAGTAATATTCCTTTACATTCATATACCATAACCTGTTCAGCCATTCCCCAATTGATGGGCATACCCTCAGTTTCCAATTTTTGGCTACCACAAAAAAAGCTGCTATAAATTAGTTTCTTGCTACTTTTAAACCCAAATCTTTCCTGGAAAGAACTTTGATTTTAGAGATCCTGTCTTCTAGTATTGGCTGTGACATACAGTTCTGCAACCTTTCCAGGCCTCAGTTTTCTCATCTAGAAAATGAAGAATTTTGATTATATGGTTTTCTTGGTGCCTTCTGGCTCTAATGTTTTATGCTTTGCTATTATAATATATCTTAGAATGCTTTTATTCTTCCTGTTTCCTGCTTTCTTGGGATCTTTTGCACACAGAGAACCTGGGATTATGTTGAAATTGCAAAGGTCCTTCTAAACTAAAGAGAACCTTCTATTTCTTAAACAGGGTCAGAAATGCTTTGGCTTCAAGAGTGAGTCACCCAATGGTGGATGACTTGTTGTATGAATTATCCCTAAATTGACCTGCATTTATCACTACCTGTTGATTTTTTTAAAATAGAATTTTAATTGATAGCTTTTCCTTCACTTCTATTTCCTAATGTATCCCTCCACATTTCTCCTTCTAAGAGGCCTCTTTCCCTCCCTTATAACAAACAAACAAAAAAGTAAAATAACCGCTCAGGAAATCTAGCCAGCTTATTGAAAAAGTCTAGCATTAGTTATGGAATTCCATACCCATAGTCCTTTATCTTTACAAAGAAGAGAGGGAGGGGCTTTCTCATATGTTTTCTTTGAGGCAACCTTGGTCATTATAATTTTGGAGTGTTTATTTTCAACTGTTTTGTTATTGTTCTTCCCATTTACACTGTAGTCATTGTGTATATTGTTTTCCTAGTTCTACCAATTTCAGTCTCCATCAACTCTTTATGTCTTTCCATATGCCTCCCTCTACTCATCATATTTGTTATTTCTTACAGCATGCATGATATTCTATTTTATTCACACAATGTAACTTGTTTAGCCATTCCTTAATTAATTAACATCTATTTTATTTCCAGTTCTTTGCTGCTACCAAAAAAAATATGGAGCTTTACATATTTTGGCTTATATAATTAATGTCTTTCTTTTTATCACTGGCTTCTTGGGATATATGCCTAGTAGTGGACTTGTGGAGCCACAGATCATAGACATTTTACTCTCCTTATTTGCATAATTCTAATGGGTAGACCAGTTCACAGCTCTGCCAAGAGAGCACTGGCATGCCCATCTTTCCACAATCTCTCCACTATTGCCATCGCTGACCATTTTTGCCAATTTGTTGGGTTTAAGGTAAAATTTCTAGGTCAGATTGATTTTTATTTTTTGTATTATTGGTGATTTGGAATATTTATTAATATGAAAATTTGGAAATTTTATGATGGTTGCAAATAGTGCAGAAAAAACACCTGGAAAAAGAATTCCTTCCTTAATAGGAGTGGGGAATGTTCAGCCTATGAAATCATTTGCCAAGTCAACCACAGGTTATGTCCACTGTTTGAATTCTATAAGTTGATAATTTTGTATGGCCCACCAATGAGGTTATAAATATCCAAATGGCCCTTGTCAAAAAAAAAAAAAAAATAAATGGTTCCCTATCCCTGTTCTATAAGATACTTGACAGTTTTAGACCCACTCTTTTATTGGGGTCTTCCACTGATCTTCAGGAAAAAGCTAGGAAGAAGGAAATTAATTTGCTGTCCAGAAAGAGACTTTCAAATGTTGGGTGGCATTTTTCCTTGGGGTCTGTAATAAAATGTTGTGGTTGAGACGTCTCTTGTGGGCAACCATTTGGTTATTTATCTTTCCTATAGTCCATACCTGTACTCACTGAGTAAGCATTAGAGTCATGGAAGAATACAATTTTAGGTCTGTAGTAAAGATTTTCGAGTCCAGTTCTAGCTCTGTCTCCTAGTTTTATATCTGCCATCCCTGTTTCTCATAGTTTTGGACAAATCATTTCACCTCGATGCCATAAGATTCTTCATTTGTGCAGATGGTCTGTGAATGATTGATTGCTTCTCTAAGTTCTCCAACTCAATGATATGTGCTTTCATGGGCTCCTGCTTCAACTGGAAGACCTACAGCTCTGTCACTCTGGAAGATACTACAAGTTAAAAGCTTTGGATCCTAAAGAGATCATGGTATCCCTAGCCACTCTATAGAGGGAAGGAAATTAGATCCTCTGTCTAAAGGAGTAGCATAAACTCTTATTTTTGAAGCTGGAAGTACTTTCTAGAATCTTAGCTTTTCCCAGAAATGTGGGAATTTATCCCAAAAAACTGCCAAACTCCAGCGAAGCCTTTCACAACTTTCTTCACTGTGGGTCTAGTCAACACTGATTTTTTTTTTTTCCTTTTTCAAATCTTGTAATTATTGTCTGTAAGGCTTAGAGTAGTTTCTTAGAGCAGCTTTTGAGAATCTGGCAACAAGCCCAGAGTGGTGGTGATTATTGAACAGTAACTTAGGTCCTGCTTTAGACTATTGCTTAGCAGTAGATTGTAAACACCTGGAGGACAGTATCTAGCTAGTACTTAACTCAGTGCTTTGTAAGTAACAAGAACAAATGTCCTAAAGTCTGTAAAATACTTTGTAAACCTTAAAAGTGCTATATAGTAATGTCAGTTGTCATTGCCTTTGGTAGAAGCTCTCAAAATCACAGTTGAATGGATAAGGTTCAGAAAAGAAAATCAGATGATTTCTAATAAAATGCTTTCAACCCACTCTACAAAGTCAGTCAATCAATAAATCTTTATTAAGTGCCTGCTGTGTACAGCTAGGTAGTAAGAATAACCAAGAAGAGAAGACGGAAGACCTACGACCTCCTGAGAGAGCTATGTGACATATGATAGTGTTAGAGTAGCATAGAGAGAGACCTAAATTTGCCTCTTTGCAACTTAGCATCCTAGAGATCGGAGCATCTCAGTGGCACAGTGGATTACTGGATTACTGGATCCCGGGTCAGGAAGATTCTCCTTCCTGAGTTCAAATCTGGCCTCAGACACTTATTAACTGATAATTCTAGGCACAGTTTCCTCATCTATAAAATAAGCTGGAGATGGAAATGGCAAACCACTCTAGTATCTGCTAAAAGAACCCCAAATGAGATCAGAAAGCACTGGCCATGACTGATCAACAACATGCTAAGCATCTGATGGTGGGGGGAGGGCTGTGAAGGACCTCACAGTCTCATCGGGGAAAAATATACAAATAATTAAGTATGAACAAGCTATGTGTAGAATAAATAGGAAAAGATTCACCGTGGGACTATCTGGAATTAAGAATTCCTAAAAATTTTTTTTTTTTTAAACCAACCAAATAGTTCTAGTTTGGGGTTAAGATTAGAATATAACTGAAAAAAATGTTAAAAAAAAAAAAAAAAGAAGATAAATAATGAAATATGGCATCAATTTAAAAAAAGAAGAATTCCTATAGACTTTCTATGGAGAGAATTTTGGCTAGGATTTGAGGGGATATGAGGAGAGGACATTCCAGACATAGGAGACAGCCAGGGGAAATGCCCACAGTTGAGAGGGTCTGGTTTAAGTGACACCATGAAAATTAATGCTGTTGGATTGGGAAGATCACAAAGGATATCAATTTATAGTCATATCAAGCAAAACAACAGCAAAATATTGCTTTCTTTCAAGTTTTTCATTTCTGCTTTCACCAGTCTCCCAGTTTACCTCTCCCAGTATCACATTCACTGTCCCAACCCCCATTCTTTTTCTTTACAAAATCCCAGTCCAAAGTTCTCAGCTGTGGAAAAGTTCCTTTTGTTTGAAACAGTAAGCACAGTCACTCTTTCCAACCCCTCCTGCCCCCTTCTTTCAATGGAGATGGATTGCATGCATTGTTTTCTCTTGTGGCACTCCTGGCATACAGACAGCCAGCATCTGGCCTCAGGGGCCTCCCAGGCTTCCAAACGGGTGATATGCTGGTCATTTACTTACTTTTCTGCTTCCATTTTTCTGAATTAGTGGAATTGATACATTAATGAAAGCTGCTGGTATCTAGGCAAGCACGGACTAATTTACTCTATACCCTTATTGTGTGTGTGTTTGTATATGTCTATGTCTATATGTAGATTTGTCCCACAAAGGCTAGAAATAATTTTGTTTTTCATATGCTTTGGAGGAAATAACACATTCCTATCAATTTTACTTTCAGGAAAATTAGACCTTGGAAAGATGACTGAACACTTTGGAATGCTGGTTTGCCCAGAACTTTTTATTTGTTTTTAATGAGTTATAGATGTTCCTTAGGCTTTGAGGACATCATTTTCAAGTCCTGTAAATAATAATGATTATTATTATTATTATTATTATTATTATATGGTACTCTCTTTTATCCCCTAATTTAGGAACTTGCCAAATGATGAATTCTTTCAGTGTAACCTTGATGCAATGGATAGAGCACCTGTCCTAGAGTTGGGAAGAAATGAGTTGAAATCTACCCTCAGATACTTCCTAAATGAGGGACCCTGTGCAAGTCACTTAAGCCTTTCTGCCTCAGTTTCTTCATCTGTAAAATAAGCTGGAGAAGGAAATGGCAAACCATTCCAGTATCTTTGCCAAGTCACGAAAAGTTGCACATGACTGAACAACAACAAAAGAAAAATACTGTCTTTGGTATTGCTTTTTCTTGTTATAGTTGCCATCTAATTCTCCTGGTTCTGTCTTAATTCATGGTAGTTTTTCCATATTCCTCTGAATTTCTCAGTTCATTGATCTAGAGTTGGCAGGATCTTAGAGGTCCTTAGTTGAGCCACTCTTTGCCCCATTTATATATAAAGAAATAGGCTGAGAGAGTTTAACAGACTTATACAAGTTCAACTGTGCAATAGTTGTCAGAGGCAAGATTAAAATGATCCAACATGTCAGTGCACCTCAATTGGTTTAGCCATTACCCAAACTCTGGTACTTGCTTTGCTTCAAGTTTTTTTTTTTTTTAATCACAAAAAGCAGTGCTAATGAATATCTCAGTATATATTGGTACTGGCAATATTTTAAAGCATAAACACTAGTTTTCATAAGAAGGTGCATGATTCGTGCCATTATCCTTAGTTAACAGATGGAGAAAACATAAGGCATAAGAAACATAATGAGTGTCAGGTCAGGTCAGCAGGAAAGCCAGAAACTGATTGAGGCCTCTTGGCTCCCATTTTAATACTATAGCATTATTAACTATTCTAATACTCTGACACTATTGACTAATTCTTGAGGTGACTTTAGTGCTCATTGTTTAGTTAAAAAAAAAAAAAGGGCAGCCATAGTATAATACAGGGATCAGCAGACTGCAGCCTATGGGCCAAATGCAGCTTGCCACCTGCTTCTGTATGTCCAATGACCGGAGAATGGTTTTTACCATTTTTAAAAAATGGTACTATGGATATTTGGCTCTAAAGCCAGGAAGATCCAGATTCAATGTGTTCTTCAATAAATCCATTAACTTCTCAGTGGTTTAGGCAACATCTCCAGATTTTAGGTTTCAGAGAAGTTGACTTTTATTGAGATAGAAATCAAAGGTCCAGTCCCTATTTCTGTCCCTATTTATTTAAAAAGTACTAGAGTCAGGAAGACTCATTTTTCTGAGTTCAAATGTGACTTCAGACACTGGCATTGTGATACTGAAAAAGTCACTTAATCCTGTTTGCCTCACTTTTGGAAATAGCAAACCACTCCAGTTTCTTTGCTAAAAAAAGAAAAAAAAAAACTCTGCTGGAGTCATGAAGAGTAGGATGTGACTGAAAAGTAATTGAAGAACAAATTGGAACCCATAAAACTGGCTGTTTGTGATTATGATACTCTTATCATTTTATAAGGTTAGATTTTCAAGTCTGACATGTAAGACAGATTCTTTATTTTTCCTGTCTACCTTATTCCCATTTAGGGTATTTAGCATGGTTTTATGTATGGTGTCTGTGTGTCAAATAGCTAGCCTTTCCATAATCATCATGCATTTTAAGTATTAACAGTTATTCCTCTCTATAATTTTTTTTGCTTTATTTTACTTTATTTAATATTGAAATGACAGCCCTGAGGTTTGAAATTCATGTTTTAGACTTTGAATAAATCTCAGTCATAGATGTCACCTGGTTTGATACTCTGATTTTCAGTTAACTAGATAGAAAAGGCATTTTATTAAGTGCTTATTATGGGCCAGGCACAGTTTTTTGGTGGTGGGATACAAAAACAAGCCTGCAAGACAATCCCTGCCCTTAAGAAGCTAATAGTCAAACGGGGGAGACATTAAAGCAATTATATACATATAGTTAGTGTGTGTGTGTGTATGAGAAATTGGAAGACAGTAAAATTAAGGAAGACTGGAAAAATCTTTTTGCAGAAAGTGTGACTGTAGTTGAGCTTTGAAGAAAAGCCAGGAGGCAGAGAGGAGGAAAGGGTACAATCTAGGTGATGGGGACAAAAATCACTGGAAGGTGAAACTCTAGTATTCTCAGAACCTTTTCTCAGGGGAACTTGCAGAATCGGGCAGTAAGCACAAAAGGGCCATATTTATTGGAAAAGAAATCAAGAAACTTGGTTATCTTGTATATTATATCCTAGTAAAACACTTTATTCTTATTATCCCCAGAAGCTTGTTGCTGATGCTGAAGTTATATTATCTATCAATCAGCAGATCTTAGGATAACAGATGTAGTACTGAAAGGGACCTTGAGTCCAACATGAATATTTTATAGATAAAGAAACTGAGGCTCTGAGAAATGATGTCACTTGCCTGAGGTCACACAGGAATTAAATGATAAAGCCAGGATTTGTACCCAGCTCTCTCTGTCTCCAAATTCAATTCCTTTCCTTTGTTTCTTTTGGTCCAAGAGCTAGAGTAGAAGATTAGAAGAATACAAAGAAATCTATAGACAAAGGGCTCTTCAAGTTTATATGATCTAGATGGGAAGTTGAGATGAAATAAACTGGTGAAAAGAGTAAGAATGCAGGTAGCATGTAATGTGTCCAGTGGTGGGATGAGTAATGATGAATCTAGATCAGAGGGAGGGAGTTTATGGAGGTCTGGAATCGTCATTATGGGTAGGATTTTGGTAAAAAGAAGTACAGTAAGGACATTCTCTCTAGAGAGAATGCCTTGAGGAAAGATATGGATTCAGTAATGCTCATGGCACTTTTTGGAGGACTTTTGAGAAAGACCATCTCATTAGGAATAGTGGGTTTGCTTTGGGGACTATTGAGAGATAGGACTGGAAAGGTTAATTGGGGCCATCTATAGAGAGCCTTGAATGCCAGGATGAAGAGTTTTGACTTTCTCTTCTAAAGCAAGGGTGGGGAACTTTTTTCTTCCAAGGGCCATTTGAATATGTATAACATCATTTCCAGGTCATACCAAATTATCAACTTAAAACTCATGAGGTTGTGATACCTAGCTTTCAGCTCAAAATCACCTGCAGTTGCCTTGTCTCAGGATCAGACCAAATTTCTCTTTTGGAAAAGTCTCAAAAATGACTTAGTTTTTTGTTCATCCCACCGGGAAAACAAGAGACAGGGATCACTGTGACCCTTTAAGCCTCAAAATTCTTCCTGTTGCTCAGATTTATCTCGTTCTCAAGTCGTATTACAGTCTAGATAACCAAACTCCCTTCTGATGAGTTTCTCTGACTCTAGATTTGCTCTGTATCAATTTCTCAGACTTCATATGGCCCACGGGCCAAATGTTCCCCATCTCTGCTCTAGTCCTCATGGAGTTATTGTTTCCTTTTTTTGAGCAGAGAATTGACAAGATGAAACCATGGATTATATGGCTGAGAGATTGAAATCAAAAAGACTAGTTAGATTATTTCACTAATATGTATGATAACATGATATTTCACTAACATAGATGATATAAATGGGGTAAGAGTCTAAACCAAAGATGGGCAGAGTGGGAATAAAAGAGAAACACTGAATATGAGAGAAATGGCAAAACAAGAAGGTCCAGCAGTTAGGAAATGATTAGATATGAGCAGTGAGAATGAGGAAAGATTAAAGATGACTCTGGTTTCGAGCTTGGGTAACTGGAAAAAAAGAAGCCACTGATGTAAGTTAAGTCAGAATGCTTTTATTTGGTTAGGGGTAGGGATGATGGAATTAAAGTTTGATATGTTGGGTTTGGGGTGGTGGCAGGAAAATGTTCAGTTGGCAGTTGGAAATATGGAACCAGAGCTTGGCAGAGAGAAGGAAATAAATGCCAGAGTGAGGGAGATTTGCGAGTCATCTACATGGAAATGATAGTTGAATTATGAGAATAGATGTTTTCCCCAAAAGACAGCAAATAAAGAGAGAAGAGCAGAAAGCTGAAACCTGAATCTCTGTGGGAAAAACAACTGTGGGAAGTATAGAGGATAGCAAGTCATCTATTTTAGAAATGGGTGTTCTTACATGTTATTGCAAAGGCTATAAAATATATGTAATAATTAGTTTGTCTACTTCTTAAGTATAATAGGATGTCACAGATGATGAAATTTCTGTGGACTTGTGGTTCATGGACACTGGTAGGATTCAAGCTGGTTTTTGAAGGATAAATAGAATTTGAGTAAGCAAAAGAGACTGCTGTAAAGAGAAACAGAAAAGTCCCAGATATTAGAAAAATGATCATAGGGTTTGTAGGGTACAACAAGAAGAAGAATTGTTTGGAGTAGAGGGTATGTGTTGAGATGCAGCAGAAAGAGGAGTAATGTTGGGGTTGGATTGATTATGGATGATTTGAAAAATGAGGATTTCAGACTTGATGTGACAAACAATATTGAAATATTGTAGATTCTGAAGCAGTAAAGTGTCACAGGCAAATGACTTTGCTTCATATATGCAGGATGGATTTTGGGCTGGGCTTGATAAACCCTCTTGATAAGAAAACAAATCTAGAGTCAGAAACTCATTAGAAGGGAGTTTTGTTATCTAGACTTGAGAATGAGGCAAATCTTAGTGATAGGAAAAATTTTGAGGCTTAGAGGGTCACAGTGATCCCTGTGTCTTGTTTTCCTGGTGGGATAAACTAAACATAAAGTCATTTGAGATTATTCCAAAAACAGCAATGGAACCCAGGCTTTAACATCCACCTTTCTCCTTATAAGCATGAGTCTACACTATCTGTTGTTCTGTTTTATGCATTATATAGATTTCCTCCTTCCACAGCTATGAAGTCAGAACTGTGAGTCAGTAGTTTGTTTTCTCCTTTGGGTTCTGCCATCCCAGTCCTACACAGAGATTTTTTTTTATAGCATCTACTATTGAGTTTTTTGGAAGGATGCTATGTAAAGAAAGAGAGAGACACTCTGCTCATTCACATTCCCAAGCAGAGTTATGATCAACTGGCAGTTTAAAAGAATGGTGCTTTGGAAGCAGTGCTACTTTTAATAATAATATCTAGGCTTGTATAACACTTGTATACCCCTGTGCTTATAACAAGTTTATGGAGTAGGTGAGGGGGCAGGTTTCATCTGTCTTGTGTGATTGCTGACACTGCTCTCAGATGAGACACATAGAGTGGTGGTGGAAACAGGATGCTAATAAAAGAACATGCCCTGAGCAGCAATCTGTAAACATTTTCTCTGAATTTGCATACACAGGAAAGAGGATTGACTATATTCCCAGCTAATTGGCTAACCCTTTGTGTGTTTGCCCTTTTGTGTTCCTGGGGAATTGTCTCCTTTTCTTAGGCTAGTGATTTTATATCTGATCACAGATCCAAAGCTAGAAGAGACAGTAGGTGGAGGTCATCTAAAACAAGCTCATCATTTGATAGATGAGAAAACTGAGCTACTCCCCTCCCTGTCCCCCAGAAATTCACTGACTTGTCCAAGATCACATGGATAAAAAGTAGCAAAACCAGAATTTGAACTGAGCTCTTTGAACTTCAAATCTGGAGTGCTTTCAATTGCATGGTGCCATAGAGTTAATTCTTCGGGTGTTAGGGATGAAAGGGACTTATCTTCCCTGTTATCTGGGACAAGATCTCCTTGAGTCTGTAGTCAAATGATGGGGTTGGACTAAGTAATCCTAAATTAAGACCAAGAAAAAGACGTGGAGGTCATCTGGTATCATCTGGAAGATGAGAAAATTAAGTCCCAGAGAGGTTTAGTTAATTTGCCCAAATTGCAGCAGTGGAACTTGAACTCAGGCTTTTGCTTAGTTTATGTATCATAAACTATATTTTACAAATAAGAAAACCTGAAGCTTGACTTCCAGCTCCAAATACTGTGATCTTAAAGATCAGTTTGTTTGACCCTGTTGCTGATTGAGGATGCTGATGCTTATGATTTATTCCTTTCTTCTCAGCAAGTTTAATCAACTTTAACAATCCTATAAAAAAAACAAAACATACAGCCAAGAACCTCAATTAGTGCAAATAAGAATTTTCCTGCAGTGATCGCATTATTTGAACCACACTGCATATTTATACTGGGTTGGAACCAATTACTATATTTTATATAATAATAACTTTTCATAATTTAAATTTTATTATTATTATTCAAATACTTGCAACCACACAACCACTTCAGAGGAGTCATTATTTGTTCTAATTAGAATCTAGCAGTTTTGGGCAAGAGGGAAAAAAAATCTCCTGTTGCTTTTCTTTTGATGTGACTAGAACTCTACTAGAGTTCAAAAGGATTTTTCTTTAGGAAAGATTCAAGGCACCAGAATTAGGCATATGATGCTTTGAGGAACAGAAAGATTTCAGCAAATGTTCCTCACTCTTTGAGCCATTGATGTATAGATTCAGTTGTTAGGAGAACTATTTAAATTTAAGTTCACTCTAGGGAAAGGTGAGTTGACTTTCCCCTCTCTGTATCTCTTCAAAGATGGGGGGAAGAGAATGTTACATAACTGGAATTTGACATAGAATTACTAGAGAACAGCCTTTTATGTTTGGGTGGTAGAATGGAACATTCATGCCAACCCTGATCCCTGTTGCCCTTGTTACCCAACTGCTTTCCTGATTGGGTAAGGTTCATGGTCTATCTTTGGCATCCTAGAATTATAGAGAGAGGATATAGTACTTGAGTGGCTGTAGTTAACCTTTTCCTTCATCAATCAAGGAGACTATAATTTTTAGATTTTACTTCTCCCTCTCTCTTTGAGATGACTATAACCTTCTCTGTTAAATCAGGGCCTGCACCAGGAGTTCTTTACCTAGGGTCTGTGAACTTTTTATTTTTGGTTTTAAATTTTGATAATTTTATTCAACACCATGGGTTTCCTTTATCATTCTAGGAATTTTAGTTTTTGTATTTAAAAACATTTTTCTGAGAAAAACTCCATTCTCTTCACAAGATTGCCACAGTGGGTCCCCAGTACACAAAAAGTTATGCATCTCCTAGTCTATACCATGATATACACTGCCTTGGTTATGTCATGATAAGCAGTAACTATGTATACAGAAACTCAGGTTGGATGTTCTGAGCCTCCCCTTCTCCTTGCCTTTTTCCTCATCCCTAATGGTGGTCTGTTTTCCTAGCAATCTTACGAGGTAATGTTTCTTTGGGAAACTAGTGACATGGGTGCAGTGGCCAAGTCTCACAGACCTTTGGCTGTACTTTGCTTTATTTGAGTTTTGTATTGGCAGGATTGTAATCATTTGTAAGTTTTTTGGCCTCAGACTCCTGTTATGTTGGAGTGGTCATTGATTCTGGTCCATCACCTTAAGAGTCTGGTGTAATATAGATTAATCCCTTTGCCCAAATTTTTTCTACTTGGCTTCCAAGATTTGTCTTTAGATGTATTTTCCCTTGCATTTTCCTTAACTACAGAGATAGCTTCCTTCTGATAAAGATTTTCCAAAATTATACATTTGAAGTCAAAGAAGAAATTTTAAAAGGGATTTGTGGTTCACTAGCATATCAAACACAAATGCAAATTTAAGGAGAGGAAGGAATTCCCACTAGAGGCTACTTTTAACTAGGTGAACTTTGTCTCTCCCTCTTCTTTTCCTCTCCTCTGTTCCCTTTCTCCTTGTTCTCCACCTTTCTCTCTTGAACCTTTCTTCACCACCTTTCTCTTTCCCTTGTTGTTAGACATCAACCCCAGAGTGTGTATGTGTGTGTGTGTGTGTGTGTGTGTGTGTGTGTGTGTGTGTAAGGTGATGGGGCACAAATACTGTTTCCTGAATCCAAAGAAGGGATCCCAGAAAAAGGTTAATTCTCTTGAATTTGCTGTTATGCCCTTGTCCAAATTCTCTAGAAACTTATCTCAGACTCTTCAGTGTAGAGCAATTATTTCTCTCCAATATTAGGGACCATTTAGAGCAGCAGTTTCTAACCTTTCAGGTATCAGGGATTCCTTTGACAATCTGGCGAAATCTATGGAGATACATACATACATACATACATATATATAAATGATATTTTATAATTGAAGGAAATGCTAAATTTTAGATACAGGCTAATTAAAAACAAAGGTATCATTTTAATCCCATCAAACCTCCTGAAATCTATACATAGACTCCTTATTTAGAGGAAGACACTTAATAGCAGGGTAGGGGGAGACATCTTATGGTGTTCCAGTATCAGAGAAAGGAAAATTAGTCCTGAGCCTTCCTAAAGGATTACCTTGTTTCTCTTAGCATAAGCTCTTTGATTCATATGTGACTCAGATGTTCCATCTACTCAGATGCTACATAATATGTACAGTAGTATTGGAATAATACATTCTATCAGTGTACCCCTGGGCAGGTTTACAAAGCAGTTTCACCTACCACATGGTGGTTTGATCATGGACAAGTCACTCAATCTCATTCATTTATGTGCCAGGTGACTGTACAAGTTATGCAATCTGACCCCTCCCAAAACAAACACAAATATATTTAATCTTCACAATAACTTCTTTATACAAAGTAAGCTGGGCAGGTAGTTCTGTGCCCAATTCATAGATAAGAAAACTAAGGCTCCCAGTCTTGTGATCTGCCCAGGATAGACCTGGGGCAGCTCTTGGGGCAGTTTGAGATAGCAGGACAGGTAGACTTCTAATGCCAATTGTACATTAACCCTTCCTTTAACCCTATCTTTTCCATCTTTGACTTGCCTTATGTTTTATTTTAGGAGAATGTAGCTCTGACTTAATGAAAACAGAAGCAAGTGAGAAAACAGATTTTTTCCTTTAGCCAATGTTGTTGGAACACATCAATCGCAGTATGATGTAGCTCCTTAAAGACTCAGATTGTTTATTTTTTTGTCTCTTTATTCTCAGCTCCAGGCATGTTGCTTTATATGTATTTGGAACTTAGTAAAGCTAAGTTGTTGAGTTGAATTGCATAAATCTAAGAAAATCTTCATGTTAGTAGTTAGGATAGATGCTGAAGAGATTGGGCTAAGGGGATTGGCCTGGGGCTACGATTCTGTAAGAAAGTGGTATTTTGGAAGAAACCTGCCTAGGTGACTTTATACAATTCAGCGCTCTCTTTGGATTTCAAATATATCGTAAAACAAAGGGATTTGACCTATGTGATCATACGTAGACATATATTATATCTATGGTCTCTTCCCGCTCTAAAACTTGATGATATTACATTGTACTAGGATTAATTACAAGATTGTCATCATCTTTATTGTGTTAACTCCCCTTCCCCAATAGTCTCTACTTGTGTTTATAAGAGGTGACCAAGCCTGAAAATGAGTGATAAACGATATCATTGAAAGTGAATGCCCCTCCTTAAAAAGTAGTAAGAACTTTCTTAAACCTTAAGGACTTTAATTATAGTTTCTCTTACCTCTGAGTTAAAGGGAAATTGTCCTGTGTCCTCTAATATCTTATAGGCTGTCTAAAAATGGCCTTGCCTCATAAACTATCATTTAAGACAAGGGAGGAGGACTTGGTTGTATTCTGATTGCTTGCTACTTTGTGCTTCAAGTTCAAGTGTGCCTTTAATCTCAGTCATCTGCTTTTAGGCAGCAAGATAGGTTCAGATTGATTTGTTACACTTGAAAAGAGAATTGTAGGAGTGAAATAGATTACAGCTGGGCTTTTTTCTCTCTCACTTTTCCCAGAGCTGTGCTGATCATTCTTATTGGGCATTCTCATTGGAAACTGGTCTTAGAAATTTGTTTTTATCAAAGAGATTTGCACCTCAGTTCCCTAAAAAGGGAGAAAGGTTTTTAATTGCTTTTGGGAATTGATATATGAGAAATACACGGTTGGCAGATGATGCAACCGGCTTGTGTTTTGTGATTATTTTCCATTTATGTAAATAAAATCTTAAGCATACTGGGAAGTGAGTGAACTAATCATGTGATTTTTTTTCTTTTAAAGCAAACTTATTAATGTACATTGTATAAAGTAGAGAAGGAGAGCTAGACAGTGTAGTGGATAGAGTGCCAGTCAAGAAGACTGCTGAGTGAAAAAGAACTCTGGGAGATGACTAAAAACCATTACATTGAATTCCCAATCCCTATATTTATGCACACCTGCATCTTTGATTTCCTTCACAAGCTAATTGTAATAATTCAGAGTCTGATTCTTTTTGTACAGCAAAATAATGTTTTGGTCATGTATACTTATTGTGTATCTAAGTTATATTTTAATATATTTAACATCTACTGGTCATCCTGCCATTTAGGGGAGGGGGTGGGGGGGGGTAAGAGGTGAAAAATTGGAACAAGAGGTTTGGCAATTGTTAATGCTGTAAAGTTACCCATGTATATATCCTGTAAATAAAAGGCTATTAAATTAAAAAAAAAAAAGAAATATTAATAAAAAAAATATTTAAAAAAAAAAAAAAAGAAGAAGACTGCTGAGTTCTTGCTGAGTTCAAATCCAGGCTCAGATACTAACGGTGACCTTGGACAAGTCACTTAACCTGTGTGCCTCAGAGTTCTCATCTTTACAGCAGTAACTCTCCCCACAATGATGTGAAATGATGTGGAGAAGAAAATGATAAACTACTTTAGTATCTTTGTCAAGAAAAACCCAAATGGGGTCATTTCTAGACATAACTGAAATGACTGAACAATAACAACAAAATAGAGAGGAGGTGTAGTTTGAACTTACTAAACCTGGTATCCAGTATCATGAATGTCAACAGACTTAATTGTGCTAATTTTCCCCTTGCATTTACATTTTTATGCATTTATTTTTATCTGTTTTGTTTAATGTGTTTTTCTCATAGATGTAGGGAACTTGTAGTGAAAGACTTTGCCCATTTGATCAGTCTCCTTTCTGCAGCTTAGAGTGACTGAGCTCACTGAAAAGTTAAGTGACTAACTCAGGTAATTAAGCCACTATGTGTGAGGCTCAATCTGAATTCAGATGAGGCCAGTCCTTTATTCATTGTCTGGCTCTTTCTTGCCTCTCATATTTATGTATAGCTCTTTGTAATGTTCAAATAACAACAAATGTAATGTTCACATGCTTTATAATGTTTGACTCTCACACCAATGCTGAGAGGTTAGTGAGGTATTTCTCATCATTTCATTGGTACCCTATGCTCATAAAGTGACTAATCACTTAAAAACTTTCCATGGCTCCCCATTATTTATATAATAAAGTTTAAGCTATTTAATATGATTCATAGAATCATAGATTTAGAGCTGGAAGAAATATTGGAGGGCATCTAATCCAGAGGAGTAAAACACTCAGCCCAAACCAGATTAAAATATAATTGGGAACTGTTTAACAAAATAAATAAAAAAAATATATTTTAAAATTTATATAAATAAAAAAAAAGATAGATTGTATTAATATGTAGTTTTCTCTGTCAATCTATGGCCTATTTGGGTTTATCTGATCCAATCTCCTCTAGCTCTTGATATTTTACAGTTCGGTAAAATGAGACCCAGAAATCCTCTTTCTCCCATCTCCCCCATTCCACCATTCCACCAGAATAAAACAGAACAAAACATCCAAAGTAAGACTGTCAAAGTATCATTTATGATTAAAACAGGTCAAAAAGTCAAAGTATTAATGAGGTCAAAAGTATTAATGGGTCATGTACGTATATGATGGGGAGAATATGTATTGACCTCCAATATATAGTGAATTGAATTAATCTAGATTTGAATATAACATCTTGATCATCGTGATAGCCTGTTTGTTTCAGATGTACTTGAATATAAGCCATGCTTTTGAGACAGTAAAAAAGTCAATGACCTTGATTATAATTAAAGCCTTGTACTGACATACCATGGAAACTCTGGATTCTCATTCCATTTTTTCATTGCCTCCTCCCATGTCCTGTTGAAATACTACATAACTCCTACATACCTAAAGTTCATCTAATGTCTGTATGATGATGCCATTGTACCTGTGAAATGGCCTAGATACAAAGGAGCCACTATTTAGCACATGATCTGCCTTTCCGAAGTCTGCATTGGTTCCAGCAGTGTTTTTTCTAGGCTTCTAAATTGCACTCACCACCACCCCAGAGTTTAAGTGACTTGCCTGACTCACATAACTAGTAAGTGTATCAGGCTACATTTGAACTTAGGTCTTCCTGACTTCAGATCCAGTATTTCATCTGAGTCATTTAGCTGCCCCATCAGTATTTATTGATTATTGATTCAAGACAATTCCAAGAGATTCATGATGGAAAATGTTATCCACATCCAGAGAAAGAACTGATGGAATCCAAATGCATATCAAATCATACAATTTTCACTTAAAAAAATTTTTTTGTGTGTTTTTTCCTCCCTTTTGTTGTTTCCTTTTTTCCACAACATGACTAATATGGATATGTTTACATGATTGCACATATATAACCTGCATTCAATTGGTCCTTGTCTTGGGGTGGAAGAAGGGAAAGGAAGAAGGAAGAAAATATGCAACTCAAATTTTAATTTAAAAAAATGTAAAAAAAAAAAGTCTTTACATGTAATTGAGAAAAAATTGAATACCATTTAATAGAAAAAATATTTATTGCTTATTTCTATGACTTTTTAAAATTTTTAAATATGTTTTTATTTTGTTAATTATTTTTCAATTACATGTAGACAAAATATTTCATTTGAAATGAGATTGTCACATGAAAATGTGTTTAGAAAGCAATTACATGTAAAAAAGGAATTTAATATTCATTTTAAAAGATTTTGAGTTCTAAATTCTTTCTCTCTCCTCCCCCTCTTCTTGAGAAGGCAAACAATTTGATATCTGTTATACATGTGGAATACATGATCTAGTCTTGCTGTTTGAGAACTAACCCCTCCTCCCCACCCTACTATTAGTTTTTAATTCAGTAAATAACCCTTTATTAAGCATTTACCATGTGCCAGGTATTTTGAGACCCTCCCATAAAGAAGCTCACATTCAAATGCCTGCAAATAATGAGGGACATACAAAATATAAACAGAGTTGAAGGAAGGTAGTTTCAGAGAGGAAAGGCCTCCAGGTTGGTGGGATTTGAGATCAGTCTTGAGGGAAAGTCTTGAGAGAGGTATTGTGTTGCCTCCTGCAGAGGGTAATTTATGAGAACAGGTTATTTTGTTTATCCCTTTCATTTTACAGATGAGGAGATAAAAGCTTACGCACAAAAAGGGACTTAAACCTCAATGTCATACTGGTATTGAGTCCCCCAGATTCTGAATCCAATGACAAAGGCAAGACGGAGTAATACTGGTACTTATTAACTGCTCTTGTGGGCTGGGATAAGGATGAAGTAAGATGATGTATATATAAAGCAGTCTGTGATCATCGTGTGATAATATACATGTCACTTTATTGTGCCCATTTTATAGAAAATGAAACAAGCCCAGATAGTAATTGTGATGTACTCAAGAATTCAGGGTATTAAATAGCCTACCGTGCTCATGTAAGTCCTAGATCTTACCTCTTGGGCTAAACTTGCAATTTACATGAAAACTATTATATATTTATATTTAAATAGAATATTGTACTATATTAGGAAAATGCTTGTTTTATTCCATATTTTTAAATAAAAAAAATATGAACTGTAGGATTTATCCCTCTCATTTCTCGCCTCCCCCTTTCCCTTCTGTGTGTGTGTATGTTTGTCTTTATGTCTCTCTCATTTTGATTTTTTTGTGTCCATAATACCTTATACATAGTAGGCATTTTTAATAAATTTTTGTTGAGTTAGCAAGGTTACCATTTAGCATATTGGTAAAGTTCTTTGAACTCTTTGTAAGCAAGTTGTCTCTGGGAATATGAATTATCACTCCTAGTGAATGTGATGTAGAAAACTTCAGCAATTTTCCAAACCTGTCCATTGACTTAAAGTTGGGGAATAAAGGTTAATGGTTATTGAACAGTTTTAAATGACTAAAAATAGACAATTGATGGACAAAAAAAAAAATTAAATAAAACCCAGTCATTCAAATTATATTTTTAGACCTATAATCTGCTTCTGAGCATATGGTCTAGTCAGCTGAGATAATGTAACAGTGACAAGAAGTATTTTGGATTGGGGGGAAGATTAAATACAGAAGCAGGCCTATTTATATCCTTTCATTCTGCCAGCAATATTTTGGCATCATTATGGAATATTAATGACTGTAATTCTATAGACAATGATACTGATGATAGATGTAGGTAAAAGGCAAAATCTTAGAAACTAATAAACAGCTACATTCATAAGTATGTATGCTATAATTCAGACAATAATAATGATAGCCACACTTATTGGCTGTAAGCTGGACAGAGCCTGACATTGTTTGCAAGACTTTTAGATTCCTAGTCAACCAAGAGGATTGTTGTTTTTAGTTTGTTTAAAGAACCATCTTGTCTCTAGTTGCTTTATATAAAGCTAATGCTTCTGTTGGTAAAAGGGAAAGGAAAGAATAAACATTTATATATTACTTGCTATGTTTCAGGCACTGTGCCTAAGGACTTCATAAATATTATTTCATTTGATCTTCAGAAAAACCCTGGTAGGTGGGATTTTATAAACCTATTATAATTTGACTGTCCCCATTTTACAGTTGAGGAAATTGAGGGAAATAGAGATATACAGCTTGTAAGGGTCTGAGGCCACATTTTAATTCAGGTCTTCCTGATTCTAGGTCAAACTCTCAATCTACCTAGCTGCCTTGAAATGCAAAATGAATGGTAAACAGCAAATGGGAGTGGGTAAGGGATGGAAAAAGTAATTTATTAAGTGCCAACTGTTTGTTTGGCACTATCTTCTTGCTGTCAGATTCTTCTATAAAATCAAGGCATATGACTAAATCTGAAATCTCCAGAAGCTTCATTTTATACTACTGGTAGAGCTAAAAAGCCTTAAGTTATTTTTTGGGCTCTGTCTCCTCCTCCCTGCACCTCTCCCTTACTTATTATCTTTTGAGTTTATCCTAAAGCTTTGAAAATAGCAAAAGATGAATAGCTACTCATCCAGAAAAGGCTGGGGACTCCTTTGTAAGAAACAAAATATCTTACCAAGAACTCCACTGACTCACTGATGAATGCAGAAAAGATTTATTTTTTATTTTTGCAAGAATGGGTGTCTAAGTCAATAGAAACTCCAAAGGCCCGGTTTTATTTCCTATCCTGAACGACAAGTCCCTCCCCTGATTCCTCGTTAATTGGATGTTACAGAAGTTATACAACCTGAATCTCCCTGCTCCCTACACTCCCCTCTCAGACCCTTTACATAGTACCTGCTTTCAAGGAGCTTACTTTGTAGAACAGGGAAGATAACGGTGGAAGACTTGGGACAGAGAACTAAAGATTCTTTTCAAATCTTTGGCCACCATCCCTGATTAAAAAAACCTAGTTCCTGCCTCTAAGGAGCTTACATTCTTTTGGGGAAAGATGATTACTTGATTAATCTTTGATTAGTCTTTGACTTCCTTGTGGGTTTCAGTTTTCTAATTTAAGTTTCATTTCTCCAATTTAATTTTCATAACTGTAGAAACCAAATAAATGCCTTTCAATTTCTCACACCTTGATTTTATGAGCTTTAAGGTCCCTTTCCAGGACCTGATGCCACAGTGTTTGAGACTGCTTCCAAACAGCAGTCTTGCTTTCCTTCTCCACTTCTTACCATTGTTACTAGGACAACAAAATCCAGCACTCCTATTTATTAAACACCTACTTACTGTATGAGAACATTGTGCTAGGTCCTGTGCTAGGTGCCATATTTCTAACAGACCTTACAGTCTAGTGAATAGTGTATAAAATGTTTTATTTTCAATAGTATTTTTTTTTCAAATAATGTACAAGATAATTTTCAACATTCATTTTTGTAAGACTTTTGTTTCAAGTTCTCCCCTCCCCAAAGACAGCCCAGAATCTGACATAGGTTCAACATGTACAATCCTGTACATGTATCTGTAATTATACTCAGTTCCTTCTTTTCCTACCCCTAGAAGTGAATAATTGTTCTCTTGCCCCTATCTCAATGAGTTGTCTTTTTTCCTGGGTTTGAGAAGATTTAGAGTGCCGGGTGGGTTTGTTGCAGGATTCTGTTTTGCATCTTTTCCCAGCATTGTCATTTTGGTGTCGGAGATGGGGAACTGTCCCTTTCTGTTGGAGTTCATGGCTCAATTGCTATCACACCCTTATACGGCATATCTAAGTTTTGGACAAGGGACAGTGATAGTTGTGCAGTTAGAGCTAGTCAGAATTATGTCAACTGATCTTCTTTGGGTCTCCATTCTTGAGAAGTATGCCCCTGGGGAGAAAGATCCATACACCAGAGACATGCAGTTGTTAACTTTACAGAATGATAGATAAATACAAACTTTATATGCTCCAAAACTTTTTTTTTTTTTTAAGTGGGGCATCAACTAAGAAGCTTTGTGGAAAGTAGAAGAATTTTTCTTCTCCTTGGTACTAAGGCAAAATATTTACCATATTGTTCCTCAGTTCCCCTTATCTATGGAATAAGTGATTTAAACTAGATTTCTAAAGATGCATTCAAACTCTCAATCCTGTTCCCTATTCTTTTTAGAGCTGAGCTTTATATTGCAGCTGGTGGACATTTACATGACATTATTTTTCATAAGTAGCCTATAAAGCAAATCTGTTGGAATTGCCTATTCTGAAAACATGCCAATTTGCTGGAATGCCAGTGGCATTTTAGATAGAAATAAAATTAACATAAGACTTTTGTTATACCCCATGGATATGATCTGGCCCTCACATTTGAAATCTCAGGAATTCCATTTTATTAGCCACCCAGATGTAGAAACTGATTCATTTGAACCTAGCTGACATGATTGATTAATAACCTAGAACATCAATTTCTTAATTTTCAATAAGAAATGTAACTGGAATGCTTCTCAGGCAGGCTATACATTTTCTTCCCAGTAGGAAAAGCTACTTATAAAACCAAATTAGTAGTAGAAGAATGTTTTGTGAAGAGTCAGAATAAAAGAGGTTCAGTCTTGTAGGAATATTATACTAAATGTGTACTCTGTATAGGCACATTTGTGCTTATAGGAATATACCTGTTTGTGTTATCTGGTTCTGATACACTTTCTTCTATTTAATAAGATATTGGAGAGGCAATGGTAAATGTGTGCAACTAGGTAGTGGATAAAATGCTTGATCTGGAGTCAGGAAGATCTGAGTTTCAATGCAGCCTTAGACACTTACTAGCTGTGTGACCCTAGGCAAGTCTCTTTGCCCCATTGCCTTATTTTCCTCATCTCTGAAATGAGCTGTTGAAGTAAATGGCAAATCTCTTTAATATCTTTGCCAAGAAAACCCCAAATGGGTCATGGCTGAAATGAATAAAAAACAACAATGATGAATAACTATTGTTGTTGGGCTCATTCTTTTTTCAGATTCCATAAAGGCTTCTGCATTTCTGTTATACCAGTATTACTGTCAATGTGTTACAATGCAGTCTAACAGTTGAGTTATGTATTAGTTACATTTTTTGATTGACACTTCCCTGAGGGAACCTTCTCTCATCCACAACTCATTCACTTCCAGCTGAGCACATCCATACTATCCTAGTGTTTAAAACATCCTATTCTAAGGTTTAGAGATCATGTATTCCAACTCCTCTTATTTTACAGATGAGGAAACTGAGGCCCATAATCATACTTTGTCATTGACAGGGCTAGGATTAGAATCCAGGTTCTTAGTCTTAATTTTGTATTGATTTAAAAAAAATTTTTTTTTTAAATTTATTCATCCTGTACCCTGTTGGAGGCTTAAAGCACTGTTTGTATTCACTACAGTAGTTACCTCATGCTAGTTTCATTGAAAAGGTTAGGGCTGGGGAGGGGGCCCAGCAACAAATCTTTCTTTTGTTTCTCACTACAACCCTGTGGGGGAAGAGCTATTAGCATCCTCACTTTGCATTTGAGGAAATTGCAGCCCACAGAAGTTAAATGACTTGCCCAGAATCATGTCGCTCCCAAAGAGGGCAGGTTTGAACTTAAGTCCTTCCAGCTCCAGGCCAGCCTCTTATATACTGTACCACTGATCCAAACTCTCTTTACACAGGAAAAGATAGCTCTGGAGAGGTTAGATCACTTATCCAGAATCCAAATTCAATCTAGCAAGCCATGACATTGTATTAGCTACTGGACATGCATAGATGAAAGAGAGGGGAAAACAGCTCCTACTCTCAAAGCATGTATTTAAATCAATGTTTAAGAAAATGAATAAGTACATAGGAAATAATAACCTGAAAAATTCATGAAGAGAGAGGTCATTTTTAACTGATAGGAGAGAAAATCAGGGAAAGTGTCACATTTAAAGGGCCAAAGTGTTTCTTTTAGCAAAGTTGTATAGAATCATCTTTCCTTGCCAGGAAGGTTTCTTGACATGGTCAACCATGTTTTTTTTAATAAAGCATCATCCGCTTGTATTGTTGTCATTATGTATTCAGTATCAGCACCTCTCTAACCTGAAATCTGACATTGATCTGTGTCACAGAGAGCCAAAACATCCTCACTGGTTTAAAAAATTCTCCCTCATTTTTACCCAGCGATGTACTGAATCGTTACTCTTTAAACTGAGTGGTATATACTTGTAACTAAAAAAGGAAGGAAGACCAGGCCGTCACTGTCCATTTTCTTCTAACAAGGCGAATAATCGTATCTATTGGGAGGGACTGTGACCTGAAAATACCTGCATCTGGATAATAGGGAGAGCTTTTTTTTTTTCGGTGTATTGACATATCCATTTATGAACTGACATCATCCATTTCCTGTGCATTGGTATCTTCCTTTAACCACCCATTTCCTTGTCAACATATGTAAATTTATGAGAAAGTGGATGAAGAGGTTTTGTCAACCTGAGACTGGAAAGCAATGCCGACAACTCTACATCTAGAGAAGTCTAATACACATTTATTTCTTTCTAACAAGTATTTATGGAGCACTCTAGACTGTGCCTTCCTGATACTTTCTTTGTCCTGTGGGAGAGTACAAGAAAAATATATGACTTCATCCCTAACTTTTTCCCCCTAATCAGCAATTTTTTTTTTTAGTGGATATTTAGAAACAAAGAAAAGAAAGAGTCATAGAATAATACGGTTAACAACTTTTTTCAATAACAGAAATCTTCTACAAATAAAACCACTACAATGGGGTGTTTCACCTTTTGGGGTGAGCCAGACTCCACCCCTTTTGCTCCCCAGAAGACCTTGGAGGAAACAGCTGTCCCTTCTCTTTTGGAGGTTTTCAGAGATTCAGGCCTCTACCCAAATTTTAAAAATTTCTTTTGTGGGAAACAAGACTTACATAGAAGAATAGGCAATATGGGAGGATAATATAACAAAATGCTAGTGGCAGAACATCTGTGCATAAATCCTAGCTCTGATGCGGAATACCTTGGGCAAGGCATTTTAACTGCTAAGGAGACTCAGTTTCTTCATCTGTAAATTACTGTATGTAATGTATGTTACAATGTAAAGTACAATAAAATACTGTAAATTATTGATTTTTGAAGTTCTGTCTGTCTCAAATCAAGAGTCAAAACAGTAATGGTGTGGGCAGTTATTACAGGTAGTATAACTGTGTTCATAATGTTGCCTTGAATAAAGATGAGTGACAGAGAAGAATTGTCAAAATTGGTAGGGACTTGAGGAATCCTTTTTTTTTTTTTTTTTTTTTTAAACAATCAAGGAAACTGAGACCTAGAGAATTTAAGTGCTTCTCTATACTTGTCGATAATATTGCCAGCAGTAGTTCCTAGAGTCACTGATTGACACCTTCAGTGCTCTTTGGGGAAAATTCATGGAAATGAATGGGGCTAAGATAGGCCTTGTGAACATTAGCAATTGGACAGGCAGGAAACTAGGTTGAACTGTATGTATTGGTTGATATATCATCTGCATTACTTTATCAGTCACTTCAATGTACTTAAATGTGACCATTTACTTTTTTGTGACAGATCTGAAATTTGTTGGTTCATTGCTATTTTGGTTGTTCAAGTGACATTCATATTCATATTTCATATTCATTTCTAAACTCCAGTCCCAAATAATCAGTTCAGCCATTTGTGAAACATCTCAAGTTTTACTTGAGATACTATAACTCTGACCATGATTTCTCAGAACTCTATTTTCTTTTCTTAGTATGGGATTTTTTTTGTCTTGCATGTATGATTCCCACAACTTTCCTTAGATGAATTCTTTGTTTTAATAATAACAATGTAGTATATTACCCTAATCATTATCATTTGTGAAATAAATAATACCATTTAATATTATTGCTGTTAGTAGCATTTATAGAATGCTTTATGGTTTGCAAAGCACTTTGCAAGTATCTCATTTTATCTTCCCAACCATCCAACAAGGAAAGTGCTATCATTATCCCTGTTTTACAAGTGAGAACACTAAAGCAGACTTAAATTAAATTAAAAGTTGCCCCAGGTCACACAGCTATTAAGTATCTATGGTTAGATTTGAACTCAGATTTTTCTGATCAGGTCTAAACTACTAGCTTTGGTCTGCAGCTTCTACTTAAAGTTTGGGTTCTGAAGATCATTGAAGTCATTTAATGGGCTATTTTATACACAGAAGGATTTCCTTACACAGATGGAGAAGGCTGTCCTCAAATGGTGTCATTTCAAGGTACCCCAGAAAAGCCCTATGAGATTGACTGAGCAAACATCAACTTGCTTAATTTATGCAACTAGAGGTTATTTTTGATAGTTTGGGATTACAAGCTCTGGATCGTGTAAATTTGGAGGAAATTGCCAAAGAACCTAAATAAAAGACACATAAAGGATTACGGTGCTAAAAACATATTTCTCTGTTTTGGTTAGGGCTGTTGTAATTTCCTCTTGCCTCCTGTTGTCAAGCTTTGCTTTGTGGGGGATATGGGTGGATAGATCATGTTTAACTTTGGACTGTTTCTGAGGAAATGGGAAGTTCTTTCTCCTGAGTCAAGTAGTAGATGATTTGAAAATGAATCTGGTGAAACCTGATTGAAATGCTAATGTCATTCTTAAATCTGAAAAATGTGGCCAGTAACTTGTGATATTCCTGTGGCAAGACGGGCTTTAGGCTGTTTTTCTGCAACTAGGCAGATCTGGTGGGACATGACTGACTCCACTTTGTGGAAATTCTTTAAATCATTCAGCTCTACTCATCTCAGGATTATGGAAGTCCTGTTATAAACCAGGTACTGTGTTAAGTAGTGAGAATACTTTCCCATGAAACTGCACAGATCTTGTGCAATGATCCTGGGATAGGAGATAGAATATACAGGAAATTGCAATTCTGGAATGGAAAGTAGGTGATGAAGCTAGGTGGAATCCTATCATTTTACAGAGAAGAGTTTGTATTTTATTTTAGAAGCAAGAGAGAGTCATTGAAGCTTTTTGAGGAAGGGATTGACATGGTTAAAATTGTATTTCCATAATCATAGGATTCACAAAAGAACAGCCACTTGCCACTTCATGTTCAAAAGGTTACTGGCACAGGATTGACTTTAAAACAGAAAGATCCAGGTAACTAGTTAATATTTATAAAGGTTGCTTTCCTTCTGAACCTGAGGTTTTTTCCTGTTCAATTTTTCAGTCAATTCATGATTTGGCAAGTGACACAATAGCCTGTTATTTCCATGACAACACTGATTTGGTAACTTCAGCTCAATAGCTTCATTGCAGGATTAAAAACTAAAGGAAAACTGAGCTCAGAGGCAAGAGGTTTAGGTACTGCTCTCTTAGTAAATACCCTATAACTTTTGAGTGGAAATGTGGCTCTGGCTCTGCAAAAAATTTTCAGTAATTTTTTTTTAAAGAGGCTTTTGGCTTGATTGTCATTATTTCACTAGTTGAAAAGGCTACTGTGTACATTGTAATTTAAAGAGCCAAAATGTTTCCAGTAAGAAAGTTTTCCAAACCTCATAGCTTGTAATCTTTTAAATATTCAGATTTGGCTGAATGAATTCATGCTGTTCATTGGTTGCTTCTCTCCATTTCTCTGATGATTAGTTTTTGAGCACTGATCAGATATATAGGAACTATTGATTTTCTTTTCTTTTTAATTTTTGATGGCTAGAAGATAATGCTTAATGTACTGTAGACTTAGAAAATTGTTACTCATGAGATACTTCTCATTTGGACTGTATAAGAAGAAAATGTGAATAAGCTCCATTATATTTTGGTTTCAGGAATTAGTTGAAGGTATATAAAAATGCATTCAGCTCTGGAATAGTTATGTTAATAAGTAGTCTGATTTTGAATTGATAAACTTTTGTAGAAATAAATTCACTGAAAAGAAAAAGTTCCAAGGCATCCTAAACTTATGTTTGAGCCCCCATTCATACCTTCATTCCATTGATTGAGAACTGGTTTTTAGAGGAATTTTGGTGAGCGAGTTTCATGAAAAAAAATAATTTTTCTCCTTTTGTTATTTGTAGAAGGCTGACATTAGATGAACCTTAAAGAACATATATAATGTTCAGCCAAACTCAAAAGAAAGAAAAGGTTTCATAAAAGCAAGCCAGCAAAGGATTGGGGGCTTAGATCATAATAATAGTTCTAGTTTATAGAGTGTTTCAAGGTTGCAAAGCCTAACATTCTATTATCTCATATCTCATTCTATGAGAAAAATCTTACTCTCCTCAGATAATAATGAGAAAATTGATGTTCAAAGAGATTTAAGTGACTTGCTAAACATGTGGAACTAGTAAATGTCTGTGGAGGAATTCATACCCCAGTCTTCCTGACTTCACATCTAGGGGAGAACCAGTATAGCATAATGTCTCTCCTCAAGGTCACTTCTAAGTCTGCTTAGTATCTAGCACTGAAACACTTTGTTACCCTGGGCAACTCATTTAACCCTGTTTGCCCCAATCTCCTGATCTGTAAAATGAGTTAGAGAAGGAAATGGCAAACTACTTCAGTATCTTTGCCAAGGAAACCCCAAATGGAGTCATGAAGATTTGGGTGGAACTGAAATGACTAAACAACAGAAACAGTATTTAGCATCTATTAACTTAATAAATGTTTATTCCTTGTGTCAACTTTAGTAACCATGATATTATGAGTGTAGATAAGGATAAACAAATTCCTTAGGCTGTCTTACTATAAAATACAATAAGAAAAAAAAATGTTCTCTATTCCCTTGACTTATGATAATGTGAATCTCAGAATTTAGGCCTGCTAATCCTTGGAAATAGCAACAGCCTGTCATTAGTTCCAATTTGGAAGTCTATCCTATTGGGTAGGGCATTTCAGTGACAGCCTCTGGGAACCAAGGGCTCCATCTTGTGATGAGACATCAGAGTAAGAATTTGATGAATAAGATTTTGACAAGTGTAATTGAAAAAAAAAATTATACTACATTGTGAATTTAATGATTTCTTTTCCTTGGCTTTCCTCACACCCACAACCATCCTGCCCAAATATTGTTAGCTTTGAATTCCTGAAGTTATTTCTACTCATAGCCTGATGTTAAAGGATAATATGAACCAATAAAATGAAAAATCACTGTCTGCCTCCTCTAGAAAGAAAATAATTCCCACTCCTTTCTTCCTTTGCAATCTTATACTTTGATAAGGCCTGGTGGGGTTGACAGTATGTGAAGTATATGTTTAAAGACTAAAACAAACCATTTGGTATCTTTTTTCTTTTCCTCCAGGAGGACTGGAATGAAATTGATCCAATTAAAAAGAAAGACCTTCATAGTAACAATGGGGACGACAGAGCACAAAATGTGGAGACTCTCCCTCCAGGTATTACATTATTATTCTTACTCAGCAAGTTCCAGCTTTTGGAGCTGATGATGGTAATTCCAAAATAGATATAGCAAAGTCTTGTTGTTTTGCCTGCAAGGTTCTAATTTGTAGTACTTTGGCAGCAGACTATGAAGTAGCCCTTGTGGTGTAGGTGAGGACTTCACATATGAGATGGGTCACAGATGAGAGTCCTAGAAGAATTGTTAGTCTTCAGAGTCCTAAAGTGATTGAGGATTAAATATGTCTTTTCATCCTTCCTTCCCCTCTTCATTGTTCTGTCCATTTGAGAGATATGGTACTGTTTCAATAAGTATATTTTTGGGGATCCATATGTGTTTATGTGACATTTAGGTACTAGGCTCTTAGGTTATCCATATAATGATTCAAGTAATAAAAAATAAATTTCAATTAGAAAACAGGGATTACCTTCACAGTAACTGATATTTCTTTAAAAGAACAATAATATAGACTTGGGATCCATTTTTTATTTTGTGGATCAATTAACTTGCCCTAGAATGTTTTTTTCTTTTTCTTTTTTTTTTTAAGTGTCCTCAGAGTTATCTGCTGTACCTAAATGGTGTTATTTTACAGCTTGAAAATTTTTCCCTTCCTAATAAGAACAATATTGAGAGCATATGCTATCCCCAACCATTAAATTCTAGTTCTTTTTATATTGGATTGTAAAATAAAATGAACCTTTTCTCCATTAGTTAATTTGGTCAGTTATGTGGAATATCTTCTGATTGGTAACTATAATCCTTTCTTATCTATTGTAGTTGTCTTAAAGAGACAGGATTGCAATAATTTCTCCCTCTCTCTTTGAAATATTGCTAATAGCTTTTGACTACTATTTTTTCTCTAGGTACTTTTAGGTTGCCAAGAACCTTCTTCCTTTATAGATAGTACAGATACTGTACTATCTATAATAAATTCTCTTCACTTCTCTCTGCCTGTCTCTGTCTCTGACTTTGTCTCTCTCTCTCTCCCCCTCTCTCTTTGCATGTATCTCTCTTTTAAGTCATCCTCCCAGTTGATATTGGGCAATGGTGAGAGATTTGTGTTCTCTAGCTCATCCAAAGCAGACTTAGCATAGTTGTTAGTGGTTCAGTTTCAGCTTGGTTGGAGGTTTCTAGTAGAACACCCAAGAATATGTCCTTGGCTCTTTAGTTTTAACATTTTTTATTAATTACTGGGATAGCATTATTGTCAAATTTGTAGATGATATAAAACTGGGAGGGATAATTTATTATCTTGGATGACACAATCATCATTAGCACTATTGGATCATAGACTTAGAACTAGAAGGGACCTTAAAGGCCATTCCCTTCATTTCATAGATGAGGTAACTAATATCCAGAGAAGTTAAATGATTTGTCCAAACACAAAAGACAGAGATGAGGTGGGAATGCATTTCAGATATGGGAGAAAATACATACACACACACACACACACACAAATAAACAGAAGACTGTCACATGCAGCCTAATTAGGGAGTGAGGGTACTAACAAGGGATGGCATGAGGAACGAATGACTTAAATGTTTAAGTTGAGTCTTAAAGGAAGGAAAGGGTTTCTTTTCCGGCAGAAATGAGGAGATATTGCTTTCAGGCATGGAGGACAGCCAGTGGAAAGATACAGATGGGACTGGAATGTCATATCTGGGAAACTAAGTGAAGGCCAGTTTGGCTGACCTTCTTACAGATTTGGGAAAGAGAATAGTGAATAATAAGACTCTAAAGATAAGTTGTGAAGCACTTAAAAAGCCAAATAGAGTTTATATTTAATCCTAAAGAAAACAGTGAGGTAATTAGAGTTGATTGAATAAAGGAATAACAGATTGGCTCTAAAGGATATCAGTTTGGTAGCTGTATGGAGGATGGATGAGAGTAGAGAGAGATTCAATTAATAAATGAGCATTTTTAAGCACTTACCATGGTCAAAACGAGACACAGCACTATCTTTACAAAGGAAAAAAAAGGAACCTACTCCACCCTCCAAATCAGAAAAATAAACAATATTAGAGACAAAAGGAGGCAAATAGAAACTTAACTTGTATAACTTTAAATGGAAATATATTAAATAATACAGAAAAATGAAAAAAGAGTGATAGATTGGATAAGAAAACAAAATGCCACAATCAACTTCTTATAAGAAACATACTTCAAAAGAAACACTTACATAGAATAAAAATGAGGAGAAGGAACAAAATTTACTATGAGTCAGGCAAAAAGGAAAAAAGCTGCAGTTGCAATAATGTTATCAGACAAAACAAACTCACAGCTTAAAAAGAGATTAACAAGGAAACTACACTACACCAAAAGAAACTATAGACAGTGGATCAATATTAATATTAACTTATATATTCTAAAAACCTTAGCATCTAAATTCATAAGGGAAAATTAATTGAATTGCAAGAAGATATAGACAGTTATATAATATCAGGGGATTTTAATGTCGCTGTCTCAGTTTTGGACAAATTGAAAAGAAAAATAAAAGGGGAAATATAAAATTGAGCAACTTGATGGAGAAACTAGGGCTAAAAGATTTATAGTAATCTTAAATGGGACTGCTAAAGAAATATACATATTTCTTAATACCACGTGGAACTTTGACTATATATTGACCCAAATTGGCTATCTGCTTTGACATAGAAATATGGCAAATAAATGTGAAAAAGCAGAAATAGCGAATATATTCTTTGTAATCCATATTTCAATAAAATCATTTCAGTGAGCAAAAACTAAAGAAACAATCCTAAATAGAGACTGATGAAGAAATTCTAAATAATGAATAGGTCAAAGAATAAATCATAGAAATAATAATTATGTAGAAGAAAATAATAATGAAAAAAACAGTATACCAGAATTTCTAGAATCTAACTAAAACATTCCTCAGGGGGAAATTTATATTCTTAAAAAATACATTAACAAAGTAGTTAAAAAAAAAGAGGAATTAATGAACTGAATATAAATTTAATAACTAAGAAAGCCAACAAATCCATAATAATCCCAACAAGCTGATATTAAAACTTGGGGAAGAAATAGATAAATTAGAAACCAGATTTTAAAATGAAATAGTCTCTGTTCTCTAGGAGTTTATGTTGTTTCTATGGAAACAATGTGTGCATGTATAAGTGTATACAGAATAAATATATCCAGAATAAATTTTTAAAAAAGTATTTAGGGAGAGCACTTGCATTTGGGAAAGATCAGAAAAGGCTTTATGTAGAAGATGGTGCTTGAATTGTATCTTAAAGAAAGAGATATTCTATGAAGCAGAAACAATTTTGGATTAAAGACAGCAGAGCACCTAACATGAAAGCACAAAGATAGGAATCCAAGTGTTATTTTTGAAGAACAAAAAGGAGAGTTTGGCTAGACCATAGAGTGAGCAAAGGGGAATCATGTGTAATGACCTTAGAAATATAGATTGAGACCAGGATGTGCAGGAGTTTAAAGGCCAAATTGTTATCTTATCCAAGGGCAGTAGGGAGCCACTGGAATTTATTGAGTAAGGGAAAGGTATAATCAGATCTGCACTTAAGGAAAATCACTTTGTGTAGAGAAAAGATTGGAATGGGGGAGACTTGAAGCAGGGAAATCAATAGCTAGTTAAGAAATGATGGAAACCTAAATATTAAATATAATTGTTGTGTGACTAGAAAGAATGAGTCAGTTGTGAAAGATGTTTTGGAGGAAGAAACAGCAAAATATGGCATCTAGTTGAACATGTAGGATGAAGAACAAAGAGTCTATGATGAGGCTGAAGTCATGAATCTGAGAGACTAGATCCAGAAAGATCTCAAAAGACATTCATTCAACAAGCACTTACTAATTAAGTACCTCCCATATTCAATGTGCTGGTTCTAGACTGAAGATGCAAAAGCAGAAACAATAGTCCTTGCCTCTAAGGTACTTATATTCTACTGGCAGAAAAGAAAACAAACAAACAAACAAACTAAGGGCAGCTAGATGCTCAGTGGATAGAGCACCAGCCCTGTCTGGTCTCAGACACTTACCACTTCCTAGCTGTGTGACCCTGGGCAGTCACTTAACCCCAATTGCCTCAGGAAAAAAAAAAAAAGAGAAAAGAAAAACTTTTTGACAGCTAGAGCATTGAGTTTGAAGCTAATAAGATGGAATTCAGTAGAGATAAATGTAGTCTTGAATTTGATTCTTTAAAAAAAAAAAATAGCTTCACAAGTACAAGGTAGAGGAAGCATGGTTAGACAATAATTTCTTAGAAGAAGACCTTAGGGTCATAATGAAAAGCAAGCTTGATAAGTCAGTAGTGTGATACTGACTTGATAAAAGTCAATAGTCCCCAAAGATAATGAAGTCTTGGACTGCATCAAGAGAAGAATAATTCTTAGGATAAGGAGTTGGTGAAAGAGCTATATGATACTCTGAGTGAATAAAGTGTCAGACTTAGGGTTTTAAAGAACTGAGATAATCTCCTGTTCTGTTAGAGACTGACTGGCTATGTGACCTTAGACAAGACATTTAACCTCTCAGTAACCCAGGCTACTTTAAGACTATAAGTTGTGGAAGAGTTGCTGATATGCATTGGTAGAGAGAATTTTCTCCTTAATAATTTCTTACACCAATGAAATTACAGATCTGGACTAAAAAAGGAGGTGATAATCCTTTTACTCTTCCCCTTAAGAACACATCTGACCTATTCTGTTCAGTTTTAGATACTACTGTTTAGAAAAGTCATTGATCAATCAGTTTGTAGTTATCTAGTGTATATCGGGCATTGTACTAAGTGCTAGAGATACCAAAAAAAAAAAAAATAAAAAAAATAATACAATAGTCGCTACTTTCAAGTAGCTCATGGTGAAGTGACTGTTGTGTCCATAGGTAACAAGAGAGTGTTGAAGAGTCTTGAATCCTGCTCTCATGTGATCTGACTGAAGAAACCTGGATTGTTCAGTCTAGAGAAGAGAAGACTGGGGGAAGGGGAGAGAGAAATATTCAAATATTTGAAGAATTGTCACAACGAAGGAAGGATTAGACATACTATAGGCAATATGTTAAAGTGGTTCTATGATAAGAAAAACTTAAAAATGAAGGAGGGAGGGAAGGAAGGAAGGAAGGAATTAACTTTTAAGCATTTACTATGTGCCAAGCACTAGTCTTTCTCAATTATTACCTCATTTGATCTTTACAACAGTCCTGGGAGGTAGGTGCTAATATTAATCCCATGAGGAAAATGAGGCAGACCAAGTTTCAGTGACTTGTCCAATGTTACATAGGACTAAATTTAAACTCAGGAATTCCTGGTTCCAGGGTCCATGCTCAGTTCACTGTAGCCCCTAGCTGCCACTGAGTTGTCTAAAGTAGAATGGAATTCCTGAAGAGGGAATGCATTAGCTTTTATTGGAGGTTGACGGACTACTTGTTGATGATGTTCTAGTGGGACCTAGATGATTGCTGAGGTCTCATCACACTCTTGATTTTATGTTCTGTTCAGACCTCATCCTAATGAATGAACTGTTTAAGAATTCAAAATATCATCACATTAAAGACCTTTCACAATTTGCTTCCAACCTAGCTGCAATTAAACAGTGATGGCTCAGGATTCTCATTTACAGCACTTTTGCACTAACCTGTAGAGAATAAGATTCTTGGCCATCTTTTTTCTTTTCTAATGTTTTTATTGGTGTCTTTATTTTATTTTTTTTTAACACCATCATAATTTCCCCCAGTATTCTTCCTCTCTCCAGAAGGCCATCCTACATAACAAATAATATTTTATAAATACAAAAAAAAAAAAAAAAGTCATGGATAATTTTTCATTGAAAAATTTCATTGAAATAAGTCAGAAAACATATAATGTACAACACCTCTGAACCTCTCACTTCCAGGAAGTGTTTGCTTGATCTTTATAATTTTGCTACATTGACTTTTGATTTTTGTTAATTTCCATTGACATCATTATATTATGTATGTTTATGTATGTTCTTTCCTTGGCTAATGTATTCTGCATCAGTTCAAATATATCTTTGCATGCTTCTCTATAGTTGTCATATTCATAATTTCTTACAGGACAATAATTATTCCATAACATTCATATACTGCAATATATTTAGCCATTCTTCAATAGAAAGGCATCTTCAATAGAAATAGCACAAGAAGTGCTATTAAAAATATTTTGGTATAGCTGGGGACTTTCTTCTTTTCAGGGACTTCCTTGGGGCTCTAAGACTAGTAATGGGATCTCCAGACCAAAGAGTAGGTGCAGGCTCCTGAAAGTTCTTCATATCTGAATTCCCCATTCAGATCCAACCCGTGTCAGTAGAGACCAGGAAACAGCTGTGCTCCCTTTGTTGACTATTATGAAATTGCTTCACTGTGAAATGGCCTCTGTTCACAATGTCAGTCACATGTTTCTGTAACAAAGCTTATCAGTGTAATTGTAATCTGGTGTCCTTTGATAAATAGCTGGGGGTGGAATTTGCAGGGGCTTCTTTTCAACTGGGGATGGCTCCCTGGAGGTCAGGGGTGCAGTGTCTGATGACCAGAGACTTTGCTCCTCATCTGAATTCAAGGAGGTTTGAGTGGTGAAGAGCGAGTTCCCTAGTTCTGTTAAGGAACTGATTTTGGTGCCTTTCCTGGAAATAGGCTCTATGTCTTGGGGACTACACTTTCTCTGCTGAATCATTGAAGCAAGGCTATGGATATATTTTTCTCTTTCCACAAAGCACCATGTCAGATGCAGTGCCTTCTCACTGAACTTTCCATTACTGTACCCAGGAGGGTGGGCCTCCTGGGCTCACAGAGTGTATCGAGTTTCCTGGGCTGGCCTGCTTGCCCTCCTTGAAGGCTGTACCTGTTCTATCCAGTGTCCATAGAGCAGCATTGCAGCCCCTCATTTACCAACAGATACCCAGGCACGTGAGAACTTTCATTAACACTAAGGCTCATGCTTTAACATCTACATCATTGGTCTTAGAAGAAAATGAGTTAATCAGTAATAAGCATGTATTAACCGCCTACCATATGGCCCACACTGTGCTAGACCTTAGAGCTACAAAGGCAAAAGTGAAACCTGATTTGCTTTCAAGGACTTCACAAAGTAGGTGAGCATGTATATGGAGCCTAAGAAGTATGGCACTTTTTGTTTGGCTCACTGTCCCAGCCTTTACTCATACTGTCAGGTCTAGGTTCCTAAAAGAAGGTTCACCTTTTTCTGACAGAATTCTAGGAGTAACCCTAGTGTGTGTATGGAACAAGGATACAATTTATCTACTTACCACTTTATCTCCTGAACCCCTACTAAGTGTGTTTCACATTTATACAAAATCAATGAATGATTTTTTCCCTCCTGAGGCAATTGGGGTTAAATGACTTGCCTAGGATCACATAGCCAGGAAGTGTTAAGTGTCTGAGATCAGATTTGAACTTGGGTCCTTCTAACTTCAGAACTAATGCTCTATCTACTGTGCCAACTAGATGTCCCTGATTAATGACTCTTAAACATAAAAAATATTTACTAAATTACAAGGCATAAGCAAAGGTGGGAAGAAGGTTTAAAAAATCAGTAATATCTCTAAAATTATATTATAGAGCAGCAGTTGCCAAAACCATTTGGTATTGGCTAAGGAATAGATTAGTTGATCAGTGGAATAGGTTAGGTTCAAGGGACAAAACAGTCAACAACTATAGCAACCTAGTCTTTGACAAACCCAAAGACCTCAGCTTTTGGGATAATAACTTACTGTTTGATAAAAATTGCTGGGAAAATTGGAAACTAATATGGCAGAAACTAGGCATTGATCCACACTTAACACCGTACACCAAGATAAGGTCAAAATGGGTTCATGACCTAGGCATAAAGAATGAAATTATTAATAAATTAGAGGAACACAGGATAGTTTACCTCTCAGACCTGTGGAAGGGGAAGGATTTTATGACCAAAGAAGAACTAGAGATCATTACTCATCACAAAATAGAAAATTTATACTATACCAAACTGAAAAGTTTTTGTACAAACAAAACTAATGCAGACAAGATTAGAAGGGAAGCAATAAACTGGGAAAATATTTTTACAGTCAAAGGTTCTGATAAAGGCCTCATTTCCAAAATATATAGAGAATTAACTCTAATTTATAAAAAATCAAGCCATTCTCCAATTGAAAAATGGTCAAAGGATATGAACAGACAATTCTCAGATGAAGAAATTGAAACTATTTCTAGTCATATGAAAAGATGCTCCAAGTCATTATTAATCAGAGAAATGCAAATTAAGACAACTCTAAGATACCACTACACACCTGTCAGATTGGCTAAGATGATAGGAAAAAATAATGATGATTGTTGGAGGGGATGCGGGAAAACTAGGACATTGATGCATTGTTGGTGGAGTTGTGAACGAATCCAACCATTCTGGAGAGTAGTTTAGAACAATGCTCAAAAAGTTATCAAACTGTGCATACCCTTTGATCCAGCAGTGTTACTACTGGGCTTATATCCCAAAGAGATCATAAAGAAGGGAAAGGGGCCTGTATGTGCACGAATGTTTGTGGCAGCCCTTTTTGTAGTGGCTAGAAACTGGAAACTGAGTACATGCCCATCAGTTGGAGAATGCTGAATAAATTGTGGTATATGAATATTATGGAATATTATTGCTCTGTAAGAAATGACCAACAGGATGATTTCAGAAAGGCCTGGAGAGCCTTTTACACGAATTGATGCTGAGTAAAATGAGCAGGACCAGGAGATCATTATATACTTCAACAACAATACTATATGATGACCAGTTCTGATGGACCTGCCCAGCCTCAGCAAGGAGATCAACCAAATCATTTTCAATGGAGCAGTAATGAACTGAACCAGCTACGCCCAGAGAAAGAACTCTGGGAGATGACTAAAAACCATTACACTGAATTTCCAATCCCTATATTCATGCCCACCTGCATTTTTGATTTCCTTCACAAGCTAATTGTACAATATTTCAGAGTCTGATTCTTTTTGTGCAGCAAAATAACAGTTTGGTCATGTATACTTATTGTGTATCTAATTTATATATTAATATATTTAACATCTACTGGTCATCCTGCCATCTGGGGGAGGAGGTGGGGGGGGGGGTAAGAGGTGAAAAATTGGAACAAGAGGTTTGGCAATTGTTAATGCTGTAAAGTTACCCATACATATAACCTGTAAATAAAAAGCTATTAAATAAAAAAAAAATCAGTAATATCTTTTCAACAACATCTCTCTAGAAGCAGAAATACAACTTGTGTTTGTGTCACTGTCAGTAATCATAACATTTACTCAGTAGAAAGCAAAATCAGAAAATCAGATCACTCATATTTTCCCTTTCAATGCATGAAATGGCCTGGCAAAGCCAATCCTTCCTGAGAGGTTTGTTCTCTCAATCTATACTCAATTAGCTTGTATACTTGTATTTAAAAATATGTTGTCTCCTTCTATTGAACAGAATTTGCTTCCTATCAAAAATTTGATAGAAAAACAAAGACAGGAGGAAGATTTAAAAAATCAGTAATATCTCTTTGACAGCATTTCTGTAGAAGCAGAAATACAACTTTTTGTTGTCATTGTCAGTAAATAATCTTTCCAAGTGGAAAGAGATGGTAGAATACATGATGGGTGGGTACAGATGGGAAATAAGTTATTAAAATATACTTAAGTAAAAAGATTATTAATGAATCATCCCTCTCCTTTAAAAAAAAATGTTCTTTCAACTTTCTCACAGTTCTACTTAAGCAATTCATCTCTCAAAATAGCATTAGTCTTGGGCTCTTACATTTCCTCAGTTTAGATATTTTCATTGTTATCTTTATGTTTTCATAAACTATTAACATTATTATCTATTTATGTGAAAGACAACTATAATCTTATTTACTTAAATATGTGTTCCTTATTCCCAAAGATTTATCCTCTTAACTTTTGTTGTGAAACTATCAGTAAGCTCTTTGAACTTTTTTTTTTTTCTTTATATCCCCAGGTATTAGTATAATCCTTTGTACATAGTAGGTGCTTAATAAATGCTTGTTGATTGATTGGTTGGTTGCTTGTACTCAAAGGATGGAACAAGGAATAATTAGGTAGGATTATTTAGGTTGAATGTAAGAAAAAACTTTTCAACAGTCAGAGCCCATCTAAAATCCCCATTCTTCTTTTTCAATTAGAAGTTGGAATATAACTTGTTGGGAATATTGCAGTTGAGATTGTAGTTCATGTTCGGTTTGACTTCTGATATCTCTTATAACCCCTGAGATTCCTCAGTGTCATTTATCATCATTTCTAGTGTTTATTTATTTGCATCTAACCTTATTTCCAATAACTTTTGTTTCTTCTAATCTGGAAATCTTAACTGCATATTTGGTTTCTTACTGTCTTGCAGACATATTTTCTTCAGAGTGTTTATTAAATAACTTTTCATTAAAAAAAAAAATCCCTCTTTGTTTGGTTCAGTCTCTTCACCTTTTTCTTATCTCCCCAGATCACTGTCAGAAAATAAAACCATGACTTTTCTAATGAAAAAGATAATTATATTTCTTCTAGTAGCTCTTTCTTCCTCCCTGCACCTGATCAATGAAATTAATACAGCAGGAAGGAATGTGACCCAAATAAATTTGATAGAAAAGCAAAGGTAGGAGAAAGATTTTAAAAGGTTAATAATATCTCCTTGACAGCATTTACAACTTATTTTTTGTAATAGCAGTATTTATTGGATGGTTGTTCTTGATTGGTAAGTCATTTCCTCTATTTAGATATTTTTGGTTTTGTCTTTATGAAATCTTTGTTACTATTAACTATTTATACAAAAGGTAACCATAATGTCATTTATTTCCATGTGTTTTCCTTAATCCCAAAGAATTATTTTCTTAACTTTTTGTTGTCAGTATCAGTAAATACTCTTGCCTAATGGAAAGAGATGGTAGAATACATGGTGTGTGTAGGGGGTTGTAGAATGGGAAATAAGTTATTAAAACCCACCTGAGTAAAAAGTTTTGGATTATTGATTAATTATCCCTCTCCTTTAAGAAAATGTCCTTTCAACTTAACGCATAGGTTCTACCTTATTTAAGCAAGTCATCTTTCAAAAAACATTTGTCTTGGCCTCTTCCAAAGCAATTTGAAAAAAGAAAGGGGAACTATTTAATGGGATGTGAATCCAAAGCGTGAATTATCATTTTTTATAACTGAAGTTGAAGTTGGATTTGTTTATTTGTTTTGTTAAACTTTTTTTTCTCTCTCTCTTCCCCCTAGTAAAACAAAAGGCAAGGTACTTGTGTATTTATCTAGCATTGCTGCATAAACTGGGAGAAATTTTTCCTTGAACTTTCTTCTATGAAAAGATTAAGTTGGGTTTGGCATTGTGAGTTTTAAAAGGCTGATTATAGAAACAGGAGAGGATGGAGTACCTTTAAATCTCTGCAGAGACTTCTCAAATTACTTTCTTACAGTGAAGGGAGCAGCATTCATGTTCCTTGACTTTGAAACTAAAGCAATTTGGGAAGCCTAATAAAGTGTATCTGGGGATAATAATGATAATAATAACAAAAAGAATAAAACAACTTGTAAAGTGTTTTATAATAATAATTAATAATAACAATACACCTAACAAGATATTTTGTATCTAAAGAGATAATAAGGGACTAGAGGAGACAGAGTATTTTGCCACTGTGACCTTTTGACATTTGATAACGATGATAATGATAATGATTTATCATTATCACCCTTGATTTCTATAGCCTTTGAGGGTGACAGAATATCTTCAGACCACTTCAGACTTCAGAACTGGGTGGTAGATAGAACTCCACATAGCATAAAGTATCAACCAGCTATTCCCTGCCAAGTTTTGATAGACCTCATATACTCTCTGAAACCCTTTTTTAACTGCCCTCAGATGGCATCTTAGTGAATTTAGTATAAGTCCGATGTTAGTGGAACTGGCAGTACTGAGTTAAAGCAAATTAATGTAGCCCGTAGGGTAGGAGTTCCTAACCTGGAGCCCATGAAAGATTTCAAGGGTTTTGTGAGCTTAGCTGGGGGAAAAAGAATTACGTCTTTATTTTCATTAACTTCTAACTGAAATTTAGCATTTCTTTCAATTCTGAACATAGGCAACAAAACATTATTCTGAGAATGACTTAGTTTCGTAAGCTTAAATACCATCCAATACCATAGGTTTATTGTTAAAGCATTGCTCACAACATTGCTAGGCAGTTTAGTATTATTGTTCTCCTATGGGGAGAAAACTAAAGTGAAAAGGACCCCTTGGCTTTAGTTGACTTTTAACTCAACATTAACCCAAAGCACAACTGTGATCACATGACCTGCATGATGGCAAAATAGAGGCTTGTTGTAAATCGCCGCTACAGAGTTGAAAAAAAAGGAATTATGCCTTTCTTCTTTTCTCCCCTCTCCCCATGATTGTAGGCTACATTAATAAGGGTATAGTATCCTAGTCAAGAAAGGTGATGGTTTCATGGTAGTCTCTACTGATTGTGTCATATTTCATTTCTGTGTTCAATTTCATTTCTCTCTCTGTCTTTGGTTCTCTCTCCATCCCTCCCTTCCTCCTTCTCTCTCTCCTTACTTCCTTTTCCCCTTCCTTCCCCCCCTTCTGTGTGTTTCTCTCTATTTCTCTTTCTCTTTGTGTATTTCTCAGTCTCTTGTCTCTCTGTTTCTCTCTTTTTATCTCTCTCAGTCTCTCTGTCTTCCTCTGTTTCTCTGTCTCTCTTACACACACACACACACACACACACACACGGAAGTAGATTCCTCATATAAAAAAGATGAAAAGCAATAGATGGCAAGCCCAAATGCTGCATTTGGTACCACAAGACATTCAATAGAAAGTCTCTACTATCCTAGGGGGATTCATTCATACCACAAGATACCATTACAAGCAAGGTGCTATGCCAATGAAAATAGTTTCTGTAAAGAGAAAAGATATCAATAAAATATTGCAAAGAAAAAGAAAGAAATGAAAGGAAATAAATTCCTGCCCCACTAGCTCACAGTCAAGGACCTCCTTGGAGGATTTATGTGCAACATGGGCAACAGTCACACAGGATAGAAAACTGTGGGAGGAGTGTCCCTACCAATGAATTTATAGATCCATCAAAAATAAACTCTAAGGACAAACATTCGAGTCGTCCAACAATGAAACAAGCTGCCTTGTGAGTTACTCAACTTCACAAATATAAAATAGGGAAAGGCTTGGTTAGCAACATTTTATCCAAATAAAATACAGACATTTTTATGATTTACAAGCTCTGTATGAGTCAGCAGCATGATATAGCACGTAGAAAAGTTTGTCTGCTTAGACTAGGAGGTATAGTGTCTAGGATTAGGGACAGGACAAATTCCATTGTATACTTGCCCTAGTCATTCTACAACTAGAATATTTGGTCAGTTCTAGGCGCCACATGTTTAAAAGGTCATTGATAAGCTCGAGAGCATTCAGAAGACAAGCAGAAGGATGAAGGAACTTGAGGTGGTTTCAGAATTTGAGATTGATTCAAAAAAGTCTTAGTTGAAGTAACTGGGAATAGTTAGCATGGAGAAGAGAAGACTAGGATTGGAGGAAGGACGGGATAACTGTGTGCAAGTATTTGAAGGGCTACCCAGAAGCGCTGGATAGATGTTACCAAGTAATAAATAATGTTAGGATATACTTTCTAACAGCTATTAAAAAATTGAATAGACTGTATCAAGAAGAAGTCACTTTCTCTATTATTGAAGCAGTTCATGGGTTGATTTGTTCATGTCTTAAAGGGAATTCTCATTCAACTATAGGTTGGGCTAGATGATCTCAAGAGGTCCCTTTCAAATCCGAGACTCTAATTCAGTGATTTTCTGATGAGAATTTCTGAAAGGGTTTGAGCTTCGATTAATTGACCATCTACCCACATAGTTCTGCATGGTCTCAGAGCTTGAAATAGATAATTCTTAACATCTCTTCTAATTATAAGTAGGATAATTGGATGATATCAGAATTCTAGCAAAAAAAAAAATATTTTGGCAAAGTAATGGAAGTTGTGTGAAACCAGTTGCCTTAGGCAAGAAGGCTTGTGAATTTATGTTGTTTTTAGAATTTTTGGATTTAAGAAATGTTGGACCATTTGGGGATGATTTTTATTTGAGAAAGGTAAAAATAAGGGACAGGATTGGAACTGGATCTGTGTTTTCATTGGCATAGGAAACTCCTTTCTTATCAGGTCAGCATCTTCTGTGCAATTTAGGGTCTTAGAGAATTTTTCCAGGTCACACACCTGAAGGATCTGAGATATTATTAGATTTTATTCATCTTAATTTTATCCATTTTTTTTTTGAGTGGGATGGATTTATGATTTCCTTACTGTTGGGAGTTCCCCCCACCCTCCCAGTAATTAGGATTAAGTGATTTGGTCAGGGTCACACAGCTAGGAAATGTTAAGTGTCTGAGAATAGATTTGAACTCAGGTCCTCCTGAATTCAGGACTGATGCTCTATCCACTGCGCCACTTAGCTACCCTTTATGGGATTTCCAAGTGTTGAAACTCCCTTCATCCATGCAGATCAGCAATTTGTTTGTAACTTATTGTCTTAAAGAGTTCCTCATGACAGGGAGAGGTTGCACAAATTGACCATTGTCATATAGTCAGAATGTGTTAGAGATAATACTTGAATTGAAGTCTTTTAACTCTCAAGGACAACTCTCTAGCCACTAAATTGTATTTCTTCTCCCCCCCAAATGTTTCTTTACACAGAATGATTTTTTGTAATTTTTGAATAGTGTATTTGAGAAACTAGATTTCTAAATGTTTCTTAACAAAGCTTCTGGAGGAAAAATATTGCTGTGACGAAAATGTACATACCATGTTTAGAAAAAATTAGAAAATGGACAACCAGGAGTGAATAACTTTGAGTGTAAGACACAATAGGATTAGCTAAAGAAGTTAGCTTCTTAGTAGTCTTGAGAAGACTCAGTAAAGCCATGATAACTTTCTCCATGTGGAGGAGGGATGAGATTTGTTTCTTTTGGTCCCAAAGGATAAACGTTTTAAAGAGACCAATTTAGGCTTTAATTCAAGAGAATCTTCCTAACAATTAGAACTATTCTGAAGTAGAAAGGGCTGCCTGCAGAGGTGATGGGTTCGCTTTCCATTAAGGACTTCAAGCAAAAACTAAATGACCACTTGAGTACATTACAGTACAGATTCCTTTTTGTACATAAAATTAGACTAAATGACTGCTAAGGTCCTTTTTGACTCACATATTTTGCCATATTGTGATTATTTTTTCATTTATGATTTGAACAAATTGAGAAAAAGGAAATCACAGATTGTTGTCAGAACAAATACAGACTCCGTAAGTTTAAATTAATTTGTAATGAAAACATTTTATGGTTTCAGAACTTTGCTAGGTCTTTTTATTCACTTTTGAAAAATAATTTATTAATAGCAATAAAAATTTTAAAATAAAAAAAGAGAATGAATTAAAAATTTCTTGAGAGATAGATATGGAAGAATTAGAACTTCTAGTAATTGAAAGCCCAAACTAGTCCATTATGGTTTACCCAGTATTTACTGTGCCACATGTCCAGAAACAATGATATTTATTTTAAATTCCTGTGTTGTTTATAAATGTCTTGGAAATTGATATCTCTCTGTCTTAACAGTTGCTCATTTGTATGCTGATCCTCTTCCTTTTAACAACAAATATATCATGTGCTCTTTCATATAAAGAAACTTAGTAGTTCTTTTTTCTTTTAAACCATAAAAATCCATTCAAGTTGAGACTAACAGAAAAGTTAAGTTAAATCTAAGAACCTTTTGTTTTGATTTAAAATACATTCTATTTCTCTTCCTTGGCTGCTTTCCCAGAACAGGTTACTCTCTGTTACACTAGGGTAACTTTAAATTTGTTTAAGTCATCCTTCCCTGAGAGGATTTAAATGAGAAATTGCAAGACAGCCATTGCTTTTGATATAGATTCTAGCAGTCTCCTGCTGCTCCTCTTCCATCAAGGTTCCTGATTCACTGGCCTAATGTAGCCTAGCCTCAAAGGAAGACACTTACCTTTCCTTTTTGCATTTAGAAGTGATAGATTGATGCAATTTATCCTCGAGAGCATATGTCAACGGTGTCCTGATCTGATGTATGATCACTAGCAGGAGAGTTATCTAATTAAAGGGCCACCCTGACATTTTTATGGTAAGCATTCTTTAGCAGTTCAGTTTAATATAGATGGTACCATCTTTTTTTTTCCTTCTTTTTTTTTTTTTTAAATGTGTGTTCACTGGAAGTTGTTTCATATTTTTTAAAGGATTTAGACTACTCGAGACACTGTTTTATGTTCATATGTATACTTTTGACATGTATAAAATATAGCTACACATATATACTTTTATATTTATATATATTTCCTGTTATATATATTTGGAAACTTTGCATATATGACTTCTTTTAGATTTGAGATTTGTTTTAATTAGTAGAAATACTATATAGCCATAATACATAGCTTGGCTCTGTTTATAGAACCTTCTATAGCCTTGGGCCCTTCATTATTAACTGCCTTCTCTCAGATTCTTCATCTTCCCTATAACCAAGATAATTTGAATTTAATGTTCGCCTTGATTTAGGAGATGAAACAGAGATGGCATACTAATTAAGGGTGTGGGTGGAGGGTAGAATTTGGGAAATGATTAGTGACAATCAGGTTTATAAGTACCAAGTGAAGAGCATCATAGTTTGAAGGGAGAAACAGCCTACATAAGTCTAAATTCAGTAGTTAGATTATTAGAAGTAGTAACCTGGTCTAATGGAAAAAAAATATTGATGAAGTTAGGTTTAAATCTTGATTCTTCAATTTGCTAGTTCAGTAAGAATAGTCAAATCATTTGACCTCTCTAGGCCTTAGTTTCTTAAGTTGTTACATTAAAGAAATGTGCCAAAATAATTTCGGAAGCCCTTTCCAGCTATCTTTAATAAGTGTTAAAAGATGACGGGAAAATATTTTAGAAGCATAATGAACCGTAATACATACTAGTTGTATGATCTTGGGCAAGTTATGACCTCCCCTGAGCTTCATTTCCTCCTATATAAAATGAGGGAAATGGACTAGAAGACTTATCAGGTCAAATCTATGGCCAAGAGTAAACCATGTACGACAATTTTTAAAGAGCTTGTACTTTGTCGTCTAGATGCTTGACCCACAATCCGTGTTTAATAAATGCTTCTTGAATCAACTTAGTAAATACCTGTATAAGTGCTAAATATATATAAAACACTGTTCTAAGTACTAGAAAAAAGACAAAGATAAAATAAGGCATTTTGTGTTATCAGAGTTTTGTTATATTCAGTTGTATTAAAGGAGAAGAGAAAGTAGCATGTTGCATCCCTAGGGAAGATTGTCACTATGGAGCAATCATTACTATTCTAGAACCTTATAGACCATATTTTAAAGAAGTTGTGTTGAAAGCAATTGTCCCATAGCTAGAAGTGCTGGCATTTTGACATCATTAAATATTTTCCTTTAAGGATTTGGGTTTATATGCTGATGCCCATTGGGGGCACCACAAATTCTGACATGTGAGTCAATACCCCAGAAAATGTTTAATGAGCATATGTGGGGTGCCAGCACTGGATTAAATATTGAGAGAAGTGCAAAGAGGTACAGGTATCCTTCCTTCAAGGAACTTACAATCTAAATGGAGAGGTGGAAAACCTATAAAACAACATTAAAAGAGGGCTCCCAGTGCAATGGATCATGAGTGCTTGTGCTGAGGTATGAGATTTCAGAACAGAGAAAGAGATCTCTGTGGACTCATATCCTGTCCTAGGAGGGATTTCCAGTACAGTGGACCAAGTTGGAGCCTAAAGGATAAGAGAGACAATTATTTTACTAAAGATTTGCTCAGAACCCTCAGGTAAAAGCAGTGAATACACTGGTTTCTTGGAGTTCCCCCATTTAAAGCAGAGAGCAGGCCTTCCTTAGCTCTTGCCCAAAGACCCCATAGTCAGGTTTCAGGTAAATCCAACTGGGGGGCAAAGTTGAAACAAATTTCCCATTATCCTGGCTCATAACAGTCCTGGTTGGTGATGTATATGTTGGTTAGGGGTAGGGGAGAAAGAAGACAGTTATTGGCCCACAACATATATCATAGATAGAATTGGAAAAGACTTTGAGGGAATCTAGAGCAAGCATCCATTTTGCAGATGAGGAAACTGAGACCCCAAGAGTTAAACTGACATGCCCAAAATTGCACTCTTGACAGATCTACAATTTAAATCTTTTCACTCTAATTAAAGTGTTCTTTCCAGTAAAGTATTTTGGCTTTTCTAAGGAAATCTTTGTAGAAGCTATGGTATGGAGGCTGTCAGGATGGGCAGGAAGAAGTGTAGAAGAAGGTAAAATAATGGAACTTTGCTTAATTTGAGCCAGTAGTATAGTTCAGGGCTTCTTAAACTTTTTCTACTCATGACTCCTTTTCCCCTCGGGAAGTTTTCACATGACCTCAGATATATAGGTATACACATAAAAATATTTACTGATGATAAATCATGATTTCACAATCCCCATATTCAGTTATGTGAACCCATTTGGGGTCAAGACCCATAATTTAAGAAGCTTTGGTGTCATCCACTTTTATAATTAGATCTATAGTACAGTCCAGTTTGTTTTATACAACCTGATTCCTGAAGCATTCCCACATCCCTGGCTGTGGGTTTTAATCCCAGTTTTGAGTGACTGTTTAAATAGAGAATAGAACTTTAACAGTTAAGACTTTGATTTTCACAGAATATCATGGAAGATATATAATCCCTAGAGGTCAATGCAAACAATCTCTGGCCTCTAGGAAAAATGATATCTAAGGCATGGAGAAGCTATCTCATTTTTATCAATGGTTTCAAGCAAGGCAATCATATATTAACCAGAGCTGCAACATTTTCTCACTTTCTTTTTTTTTTTTTTTGTCTGTCTATCTCTATGTCTGTCTGTATATCTGTCTGCCTTTATGTCTATTTGTTTATTTGTTATTAGCCATATTTCAAACTTCTTATTCATTTTTAGCCCATTTTCCATTGTTCTGCCTTCAGTGAAAATAGAGCTTATTTCTACCTTTTGAATGTTTTGTGTTTTTTGAAATAGTAAGTCACCTATCATTCTTTTCTAAACTAAGCAATCCCAATATCCTATTTTCCTTCATATATTTTATTTCCTAAAATACTCAATTCCCTGTGTTCTCTTTAAAGAATTGTGAGATTTTGAAAGATGACAGAAGTGCAAATTGATTTATGAGCATCATTTGAAAAAATGTCAATAAATGCAGCTGTTTTGTCTATTGTTTTGATTTTACCTCTTCTCTCTTTACATTATTCTTGTCAGATTGTGAATCCTTCGCCAAGTCTTCCACTCAGGATCTCAATTGGGGTTTAAGTTTCCTCTAAGCATTTTTGGGGAAAGGCTCTACCTCCTCCTTGATTTGTGAGGTGGCACTGGAGTCTTTGTATTTTCAAGATTTAATATGTCTATAATCTAAATAAATTATTAAGTTTCAGAATAAGAAACATCATTAATAATCTTTGGAGATTAGAGTACTTTGGACTTCAGAGAAATAAATGGGGGAAAGTCATGGAGTCAGAGGTGATATTAAGGATGCTTTTTTGACAAAGGGATGATAGAGTCATATGGCATACCTGTGTGTCATAAAAACTTTGGATGTCACACACTTAAAGTTAAGTTAAGCACTTATTAAACATCTAATAAAGAAGAAATCTTACTTTTTAAGGCAATCGGTCTGCAAAAATCCCAAAGGCCATGGGCCCTGGACAAAATCCTTGTATCAGAAAACAGCTAAGTCTTTTATCCTTCAGATAATAACCTGTCTGATGAAGTTATTCCATGGAGCCTGTCTTCTCATGGCTTTGAGGCTCAATTCACAGGGTAAGTTTGGAACTATTCTGATGGATTGCCACCATGTTGCTGGCAATACAAGGGATTGGAGAACCCTACACTTTAATTGAATCCCTCATTCCTTTTAATCCCAGCCCCTTAGGTATCCTTTTTCTTCTTCCCAATCCCATACACTTATACAGATACAGTGCCCTTTTCTTGCCTCTCTATATTCAGAAGAAAAACCAGGACACTGTTATATGAGACACTGAGTTACAAGTTCTGGCCTGTGTTCTATGCTTTGAGTGAAATAGTTATAGGCTCTACCAGTGCAAGTCAGCATGTAGTAGAAAAAGGAACATTAATCTAGAAGTCAAAAACTCCATATTCAAATTTTATCTCTGCCATTTACAAACCAGCTAACCTTGAGCAAACCACTTTACTTACTTGGACCTCAGTTTCTTCATCTGTAATATGAGCAAGTTAGACTAGGAGAGCTCTATGATTATTTTCTAATTCTAAAATCCTATGGCTCTTCCGAGTCCTGTTGCTATTCATGTGCCTATCATACAAGTTAAATTATAATGTTAATGCAATGATAATTAGGTAATGTTGAAGCCAAGTCCCTAAAATTAATTTTAAGCTGAAAGTTAAGTCAAGCATAGCTGTAATCCAGATTTACTGAAATCTGCTCAGTTGAACTCTCTAGTAGAAGCTATCTATATAGATTTTTGGCTGAAGCACTAGGCAAATGCCCCATTTTATATTATATGTGGCACGATAATGCAAGTACGATGAAGAGTTGAAGGTTGTACATTGTCTGGTATAGCTGGGTAGTTTTTCTAAATGTCCCTTTCCTATGGTATTTAGATGGAAGTGATGGGATTTTAAATGGGTAATTTGCATCCAACAGCCTACTGATACTCCTCTAACGTAAATTACATTGAGAGAGAAAAAATGTCAACACCTTTGTTTCTGAATGAGCTAGATATTTGCCTGAAAAATGAAGTCTTTATGTATCCAGAGAATTCATTGGTTTTTAGAGCCTATTTCCCATCCGAGAGGAGAGCCCTTGGTGACCTCAGCTTCATTTCCACAGCAACCAATTGTAACATGACAGGGGTTCACAACCTCAGAAAGCAATAACAGCAGAAGTGGGTGAGCTTTAAATAAAAATAATATATTATTTGCTTTATGACCTTAAGTCTTTTTTCCTAATACAACATATCCTTTTCTTTCTTTGTGAATTGTAGGAAAATACCCGAAATCGGAGAAATCAGTGTTGACTCTATGTGCACTTATATTTTTGTATAACTTTGGACAAGTTACTTCTCTGACCTTAGTTTATTTATCTAAAAAAGAAAGGTATTTGATTAGATTAGTGATTCTCAAACTTTTTTTAGTCACTCGACTCCTTTGTACTCTTAAATTTTGGAGTATTGTACGTTTTTTTAAAATGTAGGTTGTCTATCAATATTTACCATATTAGAAATTAAAAGTGATACATTTAAAATATTTACCAATCCATCTTTTAAAAGCTTTTTAATTTCAAAATATATGCACATATAATTTTTCAACATTGACCCTTGCCTAGCCTTGAATTTCAGATTTTCCTCTCCTTCTCCCCACCCTCACCCCCTCCCGTAGATGGTAAGCAATCTAATACATGTTATACATATCAATCCATAAATTACATGTTAAATATGAAAAATACTTCTTTAGTGAAAAATAATTATTTATATTTATATATATATATATATATATATATATATATATATATTTTTTTTTTTTTTTTTTTTTTTTTTGCACTGAGGCAATTTAGGTTAAGTGACTTGCCCAGAGTCACACAGCTAGGAAGTATTAAGTGTGTGAGGTCAGATTTGAACTCAGGTCTTCCTGACTTCAAGGGTGGTACTCTATCCACTGTGCCACCCAGCTGCCCCAACTGTATTTTCCAGAACAAAAAAAAAAAAATTGTGAAAAGAATAGCACTATTTTAGTAAATCTCTAGTGTCTGGCTTAATGGAAGACAGTTTAATTCTCAAATCTGCTCCCACATTTAGTCTGTTAACAATATGTTGCTTTGGTTGGGATAAATGAAGAATGTGTAAAGAATGTATGATTTCATATAGATATGTTATTGGAAAAGGAAATTGTTGGGGAAATTTTTTTCAAGTTTTTATAGGCAAACAAAATCTTAATATTATTATTAAAATGGTCTTACCTCACCAGCTCCTTGAAAAAGTCTTAGGGTCCTTTCTGATGTTCACAGACTACACTTTGAGAACTATTAGGTGATCTGAAGCTACCAATTTCCTAGCTCTGAAATAATGAGTGAGTGTGTGTGTGTATGTATGTATGTATGTATGTATGTGTTCGTGTTCTCACAAGCATATTTCTTTTTCATTGTTGTTGTTGAACCAGTTCAACTGATGTCCAACTCTCTGTGATCTCACTTTGGGAATTTCCTGTCTAAGATACTGGAATGTAGCTCATTTAATAGATGAGGAAACTGAGGCAAACTCAGTTAAGTAGGGTCACACAGCTAAAGTGTGTCTGTGGCTACATTTGAACTCGAATGTTCCTGACTCTAGGCCAAGTGCTTAATCCATTTAGCTACCCACCTGCCTAGCTTTTTCATGTGATCTTTTTTTTGAAATATTTCAAAAGAAAGGAACCAGCATAAAAGATTATTTTCATATATCAGATTTGTCCAGAGCAGGTTGCATTAGTACCTTTTTAATGTTGAACCAAAACCCCCTTTTTAAAAAAGTTACAAACAAATTTTAAAGATTAAATTTAAAATATGTTAAATGGTATTTTTTCTAGCTGATCAACCACCAGTATTTATTGTTTAGTATATGGGAGCTTATGGTGTGTTAATAGGCTGTCACAATTAGGAGAAAATATAGCATCTAATATAAACCTATGTATAACAAAATTTCCCTTAAAATTGAAATTCTGGAATTCTGGTTAATGTCAATAGTAGCCAACTGTTTTTACAATTTGGCTCTAAAGAAATGACCTTAGAACAATCCAAAATTGATAGCCTCATTCTCAATCAATTTGCATTACTAAATAGAAGTAATTGATATTTAATTGCATCTTGTTTGTGAGTCTTACCTCTTCTTTGAAAGTGGCAACATAAGATAGATAATGTTAAATTTTGTTAGCTGGTGTTGATATTAGCCAGAATATTGATTTTAATGCTACACAAATGCATGTATATATAGTATAGAGTCTAGAACATTGGTGTGCATAGTAGTAACTATAACAATATTTTAACAATAGTGGAATACAGAAGATAATAAACTAGAGGGTTAGTACTAAAAATATTATATATGAGGTTGACCCCTCCTAAATTGGGGAAAGCTTAATGGAAGTTTTGATTTTAAGATTTAAGATAATAGAAGAAAGGATATACATTGGAAACCAGTCCTTGAAGTGAGAATACGTACTTTGAATGTAAAAGAAATGTTTCTAGCTGAAATAAGAGTTACAATATGAGCCAGCCCAAAGTTAAGTCCCAATTTAGTTTCTTCAACAAACATTCATTTAATTCATAGTATGAGTATTATGCTGCATGAGATGGTATGGGATATATAAGGATATATAAAGATAAATGAGATAATGATCCTTGTGGTTCACAGTTCAGTCTTCAGGGATTATATATCTCTTCTTCCCTTTCAACTTTCCTTTCTGCCATCAACCTCCATACCTCCCTTCTTCCTACCTCATTCTCTCTCTTTTTAATTGAGTATGTTGAGAAGATAAATAACTTACCTGGGGTAACATAAATAGACCTAAAACCAGGTCTTCAGGTTCAAAAGCTAGCCCTTTATCCACATGCCATTCTGTGCCCCTAAACTGGCCTTTTTGGTGGAGAAGAAATAGTGTGAAAGCATATAGACTTTAGTCTGGAAATATAGTTTTAGTTTAGAAATTGTTGCTATTCAGTTTTTCCCCAGGATACATTATGAATAGATACATGCTTCTATTGGGTTGTCTTCTGTTTTGTTTTATATATATATGTATATGTATATGTATATGTATATGTATATGTATATGTATATGTATATGTATACACACACATATATGTATAATTATAGTGTTTATGAAATTTTAGATCTATATTTTACTCTGAATGAATTCTTTTTTGTGTGTGTTCTACTCTTAATAAGAAATCCTGAATATGATTTCTTAGGCTGAAACATTGCTTTGGTTAGTTCCATCTTGAGAACCTTTTTTCAATCTTTTCTTTTTCCTCACTTCTTGCTCTGTTATCTGTAGGGAAAGTTCGGTGGCAAGACTTCAATCAAGAAGCTTACGTTGGAGTCACTATGGTACGATCTGGTCAAGACCCATATGCCCGTAACAAATTCAACCAAGTGGAGAGTGACAAGTTGAGAATGGACAGAAACATACCTGACACCAGACATGATCAGTAAGTACTGAGCTAAATTTCAGCATGGAATTAGACTTACTTATTTGCAAAGGATGTACCCATTATTTCTTTGTGTGTCTCTTAATAAAAATGTTCTTGGATATCTTTGCAAACACTCACTACCTGGGGAGAATTGTTACTGATCCTGGAAAAGTGACCATTTGCTCCATATTTACTTGGAACTAGAAGGCATTCACAGGCATGAGTAATTGCATGTGGGTAATTGAGTTTTGGTTTTGGTCTTTTTTGTGTGTGTGGAATGCATGGGTGGTTAGAGTGAAACCTAGTTTTCTAAAGAGGTGATGGGAATCCATAGACTGGTAATCTGTAGTTTTGCACAAATTTTTACACACATTCTCAAACACATCAAGACTTTGCCAGCAACCTCGTGATGGAAAGATACTAAATTCTAATTTTTAAAGGTAGAGAGGCATTTTGACATAAGGGCAAAGGTATTGGAATTAGGAAGCATATATGTCCTTAGTCTGCCTCTGACAATTGCTAGTCGTGTGGCTATGGGCAAATCACTTAACATTGCTCAGGCTCAATTACTTGATCTATAGATCTATAAAATGGAGATGATACAATCTAGTAATTAAATCTCAGGTTAATTATAATATTCAAATGGAGTAATGTGTTAAAAGGCTTTGTGAATATATGTTCTATAAATGTTATCATCATCATCATCATCATCATCATCATCAGGTTATTGTCAGATAGAATTAGAAGTGTACTATGTTTGTAATAGTATAAATGATTCTTTCCTCTTGTGTTCTCTTTAATTTTATGAAAACTTAATATATATATATAGCTTATATAAAATTAAAATTTTATGAAAAAGTGCATAAGGTTTGAGGCTTCCAAAAGTTGGGTGCTGAGGTATATTGAAGTATATTGTTGAACAGGTAATGAACTTGAGTCCTTGGTTATTTTTAGTCCTTCACTTCATCCTATTCCATTAAGCTCTGACTGGTGCTTTTTGCCAGAAAAAGACTTTGATTTAAAATTATCTGCAAGGGGTGTTCTCAGTGACTAATTCTGACTTCAAATTGAAGCATGAGGACTGTTGCTTTTTAAAGGGTTGGATAGTTCTTTCTAGTAAATAGAAACTGTTTCAATAACCTTCTCTATGAAAAAGGAAATACAGGGTTCCAAGGTGACTAGAGAACTTGGTATCATGAGGCATTTTAATTTGGGGAATGACTTTACTTCCCCCTGTAGTTTCAATGCTGGCAGCTAAGAAAATCAAGATGGATCAACCTATAGTTATGTCACCAGTTATGCATACCTGGTTTGTCTTCCTTTTAAAAACAGTCTTTATTGAGGGGATGGATAATCATTACCATTTTCTTAGTATCCTCTGCTTTGCAGATATTAAAACACTATTAAATGGAATTATTATTATTTTCATATGCATTTTAATAGCAGGATTGTAGGCATATGGAAAATATCTAAGGTATCATTTAGTTCAACCCCCTCATTTTGTAGATGAGAAAAAAAGGCCCAGTAAGATTGATTAGTTGACTTGCCTCCATTTTTTTCCTAAGAGTGCTGAAATATCCATTATGCACAATTAGTACATATCTATGTGGATCCCAGCACCCAGCAGGCCAGAAGTAAAGTTTGTCCTTTGCAGAACTGCTTAGGGAGTACAGAAGTGGTAGTGAAGGGAAGATTTGAAGGAAGTGAATTAGTGCCCTAAGTGTTCCAGGGATATTTGTTCACTAACATTTACTAGCATAGATTCCAATTGACTCTGAGTGGCTAACTGATGCAGTGGATAGAATGCTGAGCTAGTCAGGAAAACTTGTCTTCCTGAATTAAAATTGGATTTCAGACATTTAGTACAGGCATTTACTGACCCTGGGCAAATCGCTTATCCCCATTTACCTCAGTTTCCTTATCTGTAAAATAAGCTATAAAAGGAAATGGCAAACCACTTCAGTATCTTTGCCAAGAAAATCTCAGAAGAGATCATGAAGCGTTGAGCATACTGAAAAAACTCTAAGGTGTCTTTGTAGCTCGATTTATCTCTGTCATTCCCTAGCTAAACTTCATAGAGTGACATTGTAGAAAGAACCTTTGGAGTCAGTGGACCTGGAGATAAATCCTAATTTAGCCACTTCCCTACCTTTGTGATTGTGGACAAACCTCCTGACCAATCTTCTTTTCCTTATCTATAAAATGAAGGGGCTAAACTAGATATCTTAGATAGTTTCTATATGCCTATAATCTGGCTATCAAAACGCATATAATAATGACAATAGCTAGCATTTATGTGGTGTTTCTTAATGTTTACAAAGATATTTAGAAATATCTTCACAATATTCATGGGAAGTAGGTGCTAATATATTATGCCCATTTTATAGATGAGAAAATTGAGACAGAGTTGCAGTGATTTGCTTAAAGTCACTAAGCTGAGAAGTATCTAAGACTAGATCTGAGATCATAGCTTTCTGATTCCAGATCTAGTTTTCTATACCCTGGGTCACCTATTCTTATGGAATATAATATTAGGGGAGTACAGTATAGCAAATAGAAAGCCAACATTAGAGACAGGAACAAAGAACTGCTTTCCAGTTTTGCCTGTAGTCTGGGTGACCATGGAGATATCACTTAATCTCTTAGTGTTAAAGATAACCCTCTTGACTGGAATTTGCTGATTAGTAACTGTTCTTTAATGGTAGAGAGGAGTAAAAACTATGTGGTTGTTTTAAGTATCCATAGATTTATGGTTTATTTGCTTCAAGCTAAATAGCATGAGTGAATGTGCACATGTATAACCTGTAGGAAGAAATATTAAGTATTTGGTATGACATTTATTCAGACTGTATGAAATATTAATATTCAGAAGTATGAAATATTATTTTTGTGACACACTCGCCTGTTGACTAAACCAGTTTTTATGGTTGCAGGTAAACTACAAGGGTACCCCTAAAATGTGTTGAATTAATAAATGGAACCTTTCCATAAGAATTAATTCACTTCCTAAAAATGCCCAACATGTAGACAGGAGAGTAGCAGTTGAGGCAAGAGTCTCTATCTCTAAAAACACTAACATTTATCAGTGATTGACTGATAATTATCGGTTTCACTCCCATCAGTATACTTTAAAATGTATCTGAGGGTTAATATTTTCCCAAGTTTTTGACCATGTTTTCCTGTAACAACACTGGGAGATGGGTGCTCTTATCATCCCTATTTTTACATTCAGGGAAACTGAGGCAGATGGAAGTTTAAGTGATTTGCACAGGGTGAAACAATTGGTTAATGTCTGAGACCAGATTTGAATTCAATGCTTCCTGACTCCAGACTCAGTGCTCATCCTCAGCACCACCTAGCTGGTTAAATAAGTTATTGACAGAACATCATTGGGGCTCTTTGCTTTTAAGTTTCTAGACTCTTGTTCAAATTCCTGATGCCCCAGGTTGGTTGTTTTTTAATTCCTTTTTATCCTCAATGTTTTTGAAATACTTAGCTCTTTCCTGTCAACAGACTTTGAGTATTACAGTCACTACCACATCAGAGTGAATTTTAAAAGGTTTAAAATTTTTCTTCCAGATATTGTGGCATGCTCATTTGCAAGTGTTGAGGGAGAAACTTGGCTGTCGCCCATGTTTATTTGATTAGGTAGGCTTTCTTTTCACCATAAAGCAAAATGAAGTGATCTTAATTAAACCCAATTAGCAAGCCGCAGACAGTGAATTTGAGACAAATGATGTGAAAGGCAAGTTTCTCTCTTAGTGAAAGGCCAACTTTCCTGTTGAATTTTCTTCTACGAATCCCAGGAGTAAGTGTACTTCAGCTGGTACCATTAAAATCTTTGACTTGCCTTTAGAAAAATCATTTCTGTGCCATACCCTGCCCCTTACTAGTTGGCCCAATCATGACTTTGTAGGTTTAATGATTGTCCAGAGAGATTCTAATCTCCACTTGTGGTGAGACAAGAAGTGTTAAGAGTTACTCTGAGAAAGATAAGAAAGAGGAAGGGATTAGAGCTGTGATTGTTTTAGAGATGTGATTGTGATGTTGTAGTAAGCAGATAGTCTGTGCTGAATTATTATATTTATTCTTTGATTTTTAAAAAGGAAAAATAAGATGCATGGAGAAAGACTCTAGAAATTTATTTAATCTGAAGATGAGAACATCTAATTGCAGACTTTATGTATAAGAGTGGATCCTGTGCTAACATGTGTTTCCACCAAGGACAGCTTAAAAGGAAATAGATTAAAAATGGAATTAGAAGAGATGTGGGCTAGACATTAGGAAAAACTTTTAACACCAGCTCTCATGAGGCACTAGAAGCTATTTAGAAACAATTTAAAATACCTTTCAGAGTTTAAAGTTTTGTCTGGAAACAGGAAAATGGACTACTGCCTGATTATGGAGATTATAGTTTATCCTAGAAACTGGAGGGAACTACTGAAGTTTTGTTATTGTTTGTTTACTTTTAACAGAGGACTGATATACTTAGACCTACATTGTAGGATCATTAATTTGACGGCTTTATGGTTGAATTAAAAGAATTTAGTTATTTCTAGGACTAGTCCTAGTGATTATTTTTTGTATACCATCAATACTGCTTTTCTGATCCTTCTGCTAACATTCTCATTCTCAATTTCTAATTACACAGACATTTTCTAACTTGTATTACCCATCTGTTGATTTCCTTGTAAATATATGCAATCTCAGGACCCAAAGGAATAGGTCCTGAGTTAGCATTTTGATATTGTCCAAAAATTATATTTCATTTTCGGCAGATATGGAGTAATCCATTTTGGTTCCTTTTTGGTTGTTGTATAATATTATTAGGGCTTGGTTATGATTGTTGAATGTTCTACAGGATAATTGAGGAAAACATCCAAGGCTCGCTGATGCTTTGAAGAGATGAGAGAGACTAGAATTCAATTTTGTATATGTGTTCTACTTCTAAAAGTATTTTGGAAGGGAGTGCCTTGATTTATTTGGCTAATGTTACAGCAAAAGTTTTCAAAGTGCTTTCATTTCAAGTAGGCAGGATAGATATTAGTATCTCTATGTTATAGATTTTGAGACTGAAATTAGGAGAGTTTAGATAATTTTCTCAATGTCACATAACAAAATAAATGGGGGTCCAAATAGCAAGTAGAAGTAAATGCTTATTTTTAGGGCAGTGTTTAGGATCTATTCTATTACACTCCTTTGAAAGCTAGTATTCCTTCCTTACCTGGTGAAACTGATGGGTGTTATTTGTGCTTTTGTATTTATTATTCTTAATGATCACCATTCTTTTGATCTTTTTGGTTCTGTTATTAGCCCTTAGTTCCATTTCTTTAGTTCTAAGATTTGACCAGCCCTGGCACAATATTATGTACATTATATAAGTAGTATACCATGAGTATTTTTTTATTAAAGCTTTTTATTTATAAAACATATACATGGGTAATTTTTCAACATTGACCCTTGCAAAGCCTTCTGTTCCTAATTATCCCCTCCTTCCCCTCATCCCTCTCCTAGATGACAGGTAGTCCAATACATGTTAAATTTATCATGAGTATTTTGGTCACATATAAGACACTCAATGACAAAATGCTGGTTGATCTCATTTACTATTTGAAGGTTCTAGAATGTTTCCTAATGACTCGTTTTAGGTTCAGAGATTTTGAGCTAGAAGGGATCTTGTCTGGAAGGGAGCCACTGGCTCCATCTCTCTCTTATTACAGGTGATCAAACTGAGGTCTAGAGGATTAAGTGATTTGCCCAAGGTCAACCAAGTAAGAATTGGCACAACCAAGATTTAAACCACTGTTCTTTGACTGAAAGCCCAGGATTCTTTCCAATTTCATTAAATCCTATAGAACAACTGAGAAGAGAATGTGTTTCTTCTTAAAAAGTAAAAACAGAGATAGAGCTTGCAGTTACTTTTTTATTCTTCATCTCTTCTAATTTTATTAAATTATACTTAGTTACATACAAGAGGCCCTTTGTTTGTAGCTATTTGGACCATGGATCCTGAAATAATTAGAACATGATATTTATTGCTGCTAAGTTTATGTGTTTCATTTGCATGTAGGCCAGTTTGTTTTGTTTCATGGCCATAAATTGTACCTGTAATCCTGTTTGATGTGATGAGAGACTGAGAGAGATAGTGGATAGGTCAGCTAATCCCACCTCATTGTGGAAAAAAATCAGTTCAAAAACATTTGCATTATTTGTAGTTATGTGGTCAGTACAATTATGAAAATATTGACTAATGACCCCTCATCTTTTTTGCTGCATACTATAGAACCTCTTTATAGTTGGTTTAGAAACAGAACCACCACTCACCTGACTAGTTGGGTGTATTATTTTTATATTCCAAGTATATCTTACATTTTGTGGACCATAAATTCATGGAACCTTAGCTACAAGGGACATCACTGATCATGCAATTTGACAGATGTTTGTTGAATGCCTGTGTGCATGTCATTGCTAGAAAGAAGTGTAGAAAAACTAATACAAGGTAGGGAGTCATAAGTGCTCAAAGAGGGATTCAGACAAATTACCATAATTGTTAAAATTTGGGGCTGACTAGAGAATATGGTAAGTTTTCATAAGAGTGGTGGTGTTTCAAAATTCTAGTTAAGTGGAAATTGAGGAATGAGAATTTCGGGGAAAGAATACTATGAGAAAAGGTAAGAAAGACATCGGAACAGTGAAGTCCATGGGACTTGGTGAATGGGTCAAGTTGACGTGAGTATAATTGAATCAAAGTGTCTTAAAGCTTTGGGAACACATCATACCTAGAGAAACTCCCTTAAGAATTTTAAGAAGTGCGGGGGTAAGATGAACAAAAAGCTGTTTATTATTAGCTCTTTGCAAAGGAACAGGACCTCTATGGCTTAAGTAGCTGAGCATTTTCTTCTATGTCTCTCCATTTTCCAGAATCTTCACTGAGTGTTTTTGTTGGAAACAGTTTTGACAAGAAGGTGACATGTAGAGGAAATATGGGCAACTTGGAGGATGGATGGAATGTCCTTTTGTTTACTAAGAGCTTAAGATTATTTATTTGGAGGTTTTAATTACATAAATGAAATAAAAGAAACTTGGGCAGAAGCAAACTTAGTTTATTACCTAATTTTCTTTATTCAATAAAAGTTTTTAAATTCATATTATTAAATCCTTTAGAAAATAACTGGGAAAGGAATGTTTCTTCTCAAAAAATGAGAAGTGGTAGAGGTTGTAGGTTCCCCCACATACACACACACACCTCGTTTTTCATCCTTTTAAAATGAATTGCTCTGTTAGATACATTTTTAAATGTCTGAAGTTGAAATATTATTCTCAAGACAATAATGTTGCCTTAAATTTATCCCCTATTAAAGAGATAAATCTTAGAACAAGCAATCTCTGTCTGTGGCAATTAGTGTGCTTCTACTGTAGGGATGACTTTTAAATCAAGAATAAAAATTTTGTCTTTGTACAGTTTTATAATTTTGTTTTGTTTTGTCTTTAAAAGCAGAATATATTTTGACCAATTTTTGAATGTCTTTTTTAACATTATCAAAATAAATCCAATTTTCCACTCATCTGTGTCAAAGTGATTTTCTTAAAATGCAAGCACACTCATTAATCTTCAGTAGCACCCTATATGCCCTCCAGAATCATAAAAGTCCTCTGATTAGCATGTTTAGCATTAGTCCACTTTGCAGTCTGTCTACTCCATACCTTTCTGATCTTCTTATACTTTTCCCCTCTCTGCATTCTCAAGTCTGACCTCAAAGGTCTCTTTGCTGATCTTTGTCCATGAAACCCTTTTTTCCTGATCCTGTATCTTTGCATTATATGTCACTGTTTACAAGATGGGTGGATGGGTAGTGCAGTGGATAGGATGCTGGGAATGGAAAAGACTCATCTTCCTGAGTTCAAATCTGCCTGTTTACCTCAATTTTCTCATCTGTAAAAATGAGTTGGAGAAGGAAATGGCAATCCACTCCCAAATAAGGTAACAGAGATCAAATGGACATGACCAAACAACAACAAAATTTATGTCATATTTTCCCCTTTAGAATGTGAGTTTCTTGGAGGCAGGGATTGTTTTTGCCTTTCCTTTTTTCTCTAGTGCTTAGCCCAGTGCCTAATATAGATCAAGTACTTAATAACTGACCAAGTATGAGAATTTAATGATCAAAGTCATGGGGGAGTTGAGTGGGGAGAATAGGGAAAGGAAAGGCACAAAGGGAGAGAGAGACAAAAACAAAGAGTTATTGGGTTTGGTTTTTTTTTTTTTTTTAAGGCTTTAGGAATTTTTTTTAAAGACGTTAAGAATCGGTTTGGTGTTGTTTAGTTTAGATCAAATGTCAGCATTGATGTAAGTTGTTTTAAAAAGAATGACTGATCAGGATTAAGGGACTTGTAGGGGTTGAAACAATCCAAACTTCTCATTGTAACCATGAAGAATAAATATCATTGAAGCCAAGAAAAAGTTTTCAATATAATCTCAGCCAGCCTTAAGTAATGGTTTGGATATAGGAAAACACTATAGGATTTTAATTTTACTTCTAGGAGAGTGAAAAGCCTAGGGAAAAAAATCAGAAAGCTTAACAGAGTTTTACTTCCCCCTCCTGCTTTGTGAAAATTTAAATGTAGAATTAGAGTACCCATTGGTTTCAGTTTATTGTTCACCTTTCTTTGAGGAAATCTATAATCCTTTATAAACAATTTGTTGACTTTATATCTGTTGATTGAGATAGAAAGGAGAAAATGGAGCAATAAAGGAAAAAGCAAGTTGAAATGATTTGCCTTAGTTAATTTAAATGCCACATGGTGGTTTACTTAACCAAAAAAAAAATCTTTCAGAATCTTAGTCTTATGTTGAGTTTATTGTATTTTTCTGACAAATGAGCTTTTTCCCCTCAATTCTTATCCCTGCCAAATCATGCATACCATAAGTGTTGAAAACAAGGTGTGATGGAAGTGAACGTGATTGTAGGATCCCAGGTAATGAGAAAGCTAGAGATTCTGCTGCTCCACTCCTTGTCATAAGTAAATGATGTGAAGTTGAGGGACTCTTCATTTCTCTTTCTCCCCCAGCACTGGTACAGTAATACATTATACATGCTGATGTTTTTATTGTTAATAGCAGTCTTTTCAGTTTGTCTGACTCTATGTGATCTTACATAGGAGGCATTTAAATCTAAATGAATGATGAAATAACATAAGAGTGGATATCTGTCATTTTCTAATATTTAATCTTTAGTGATGTTGAGCAGGGGTGAGATATCTTGGATAGCATTTATGGTCTACAGGCTTCTATATAACCCAAGGGGACTTTGAGTCTACCTATCATTGTTAGCTTAAGATTTTTGCTCCCATCACTTTAATAAATCTTGTAGGACATGACTAATCCTCAGAAAAGTTTTCTTGAAAATCCCTCCTTCAAAGGACAAAACCCCAGATGCCAAACCCAATGACATGCTGCCATGAAAATGTGTTTCTTCTTACTAAATGGAGATAGCTTATAGATAAGGGTCTATAAGTAAGTCTACTTATAGGTTTTTTTAAATATAATCAACAGACTCCTAATCAGTATCATCAGCAAAACTTTTATTTACATTGTGCTTTTGTCTTGACTTTTGTTACATCATGGTGGTTGTTATTTCTGATATGGATTGCAACTTTTCCAAGCTTTCCTTTCTTATGCAACTTTTGTACATATTTCCCCATATTTCCTATGAAACAGGCAAGAGACCTTTTACTTTACTTTTACCATCTTTGGAATACCAATGACTGGGCCGTTATTTTAGGGATGATCAGGCAATGACAGAACCTGGAAAGGGCATTTTTCATTCTAAGCAAAGTTTAATAACTGCATACCTTGTCTATTATTGTCCACCAAAGACCATGGGCATTCATTATAATCCATTCAGCTTAACATCCATAAAATACAACTCGGTGTTCTATGGAAAATGTAATTTGGAAGCATTTTAAATGTGCATAAGATGTTTGTTTTCATTTATGACATATTCCCTTTTTTGCATGTGTATAGCATATACAAACATACATATATTTATATAAATCCTAAAATAATACCTCTCATTGTACCTTCTTGTATATTTCATTATTGGTGCTTGTTACTAGTCCTGACTCCATATTCAGCATCTCACAAATTTTAAAAATAAGTTTGGTTCTACTTTAAAATACTCTTTGCTCTTTGATCTACTGTATATACTGAAAGTATATTTTTTAAAGCTGATTCAGATAGTCCAGGGAATAAGAAAAGACTCCCTTCTGCCTTACTATCTACAGTCAAAACAGTATTTGTCAAACTGATCAGGACTCTTCTTTGCAGCTTCTACTGTCAACTTCCATTAAAAATATAAGTAATATCAGTGCATCAGCAGAATAGCCCACAGGTTGAATGTTTATCATAGCCTGGTATTGTTAATGTCTACCATCTCTAATCTATAGCCCTTCTCACCAAAGGGTCCAGAGAATGTCTACTACCATTAGGTAACTGACCATTGCAATAGCCCCATGAAGGTCATAGGAAAGCTGAATCATAGGAGTTGAATAATTTGCCTAGAATCAGAGAAGGATTTGATCTCATGAACTTTTTTTTTCTTTGCTTGACTCATTTTTTCCTCTGGAAGTTTTTTGCCTTTTTAGGGTCAGTTGTTGGGCTGGAGTAGTTGGCATATAGTTTATAGTTGTACCTGAAAAGCAAAGATAGGTGACTATTGTTATATTTGTTGCCAGCAGAACTTGTGAGAAATGAAAGCTGCATTCCCAGGCAGGCACACAATCTCTGCACACTGAGAAATTGGAAAGAGATAAGGTTTTTACTGTCAGATACTTGTTTTAGGCTCACCACACATACACACATATACACCCCATTGTGCAAGAATGATCTCTATTCTTGATTCAGAGCATTGCTTATTAAATTCTGGAAGATGGACTTTCCTCCTTCTGCTGTGAATGGCGGTGGTAAATTTGTGGAGATGAATTTGATATAGGAGATTCAGAGTGGACTGGGTATTTTAAAAGTATTTGCTTACTGTGATGGATTCCCCTGTTGACATATTCTGTGAGTGGATTTCTTTTACTACTTATAAGAATGTTAAAGGCAATAAAAAAAGTCCTTCTCTCTCTCTTTCTCTCTCCCTCTCTCTCTCTCTCTCTCTCTCTCTCTCTCTCTCTATATATATATATATATATATATATATATATATATATATATATATATATATATATTCTATCTCTATATCTCTCTCTGAGTGTGAGAGAGAGAGAGAAAGAGAGATGGCTTTGAGGAAAAAGTTAGTCTTATTCTACTGGGCTTTGCTGGGGACTGGGAACAGCAATCATGATCTGTGACTTGGCAGGCAGAGATTCATTTTCTTGTATATGTATGTTTTAATATAGCTGCAGAGATGGACAGTATTTCTCCATATAGTACCCCACTCCATGATTATTGGGCAGATTAAATCTGGATGAGGGAACAATTAACAAATATGCCATTTTCCTTACTCCAAGAGGAAATCAAAACAGGACAAAAAGGGCCATCAAAACATAGTTACTCCTCAACTTCACGGGTTTAATATTCTGAGAAAATGGCACAAAAATAAAAAAATGTATATATTGAGACATTGAACCTATGGGAAATGGGAGGTTGACTCTCATGACCATCTAAAATGGTGATTTTCACTAGAAAGTGCTGAAAATATACTTTTTCTGAATATAATTCTTTATGACAAAATATTAATTCTGATAAGTACTTTTCCTATTTTAGTAATCCTGTAAAATGCAGTACATAAAATAAAATTGGTAACATGAAAAACATTTTTTTTTGGCTAGTAATTCCCTAGAATTTTGTGCTAACATCTTAATAAAAAGAAAATATTGATTTCAGGCAATATTCACTTTTCACAATACATGAAATGTACAGTACCATAATACCAAACACAATTCTTAAAACCAAAACTCTTTTTAATCCTTTTAACCTGAATCTTAACCTTCCACTACATCGGTTAGCAGTATGAGGGCATTGTGCTGTATTCTCTACTGCTGTAAACTTGTCTGCCTTGGCCATCCTCTGAAAACAAAGGGAGAGGTTGCTGGAACTTTAATCATTACTGCTGGATGATGCTGAGTGGTGAGCCCTTTTTTTCTGGTGAATGGTGTTGGAGATCATAAAGGATTCATGGACTTGAAATAGTCCATCAGTGACATTATGCTTTTTGAGCTCCTTTAAGAGTCTGGGAGTCTGGGAGCACAGCAGAAGTGAGTTGACATTTAACCTTGAGGCTGCAATCAATGATAGGATTGGCAGCCTCAATATTTCTAGCCAGTGGGTCGATTAGGCTGACGGTGGCTGCAGACATTCCCTCAGAAAGTTTATCTAACACCTTTATTTTCTCCCTAAGATGCATCACTGACTTTGAATGCTTGGGCTTAAAGCCCAAAGGACTGGTACTATGTTTTGGAGGCATAACTGCCACCCAAAACTTGAGTTTTAAAGGCAAACAATGAAAATATGCAGTAATTGCTTGGGGAGCTTTTGACAATAACTGTATGATCAACAAGACCAGTGAAGTGCCCAGCAGGATATTAGTCACTCCTAGATTTGCATACATTGTACCTCTCATTTATTTCTCTACTATGCATAGCTATGAATATGAGCAGTTGCTAACACAAAAGTGAAAGTGAAGTTACCTATAAAATTACATGAATATTTGAAGCCATGAAAGTTAAATTCGGGATTGTTGAGGATTGATTGTATAAGTGACTCAATAGATGCAAATAAATTAATCAATTTAAATCTAAGAAAATATATTGAGGAGCACTGTGCCTTTTTCTTCCTCCATCTCCCAGTCCCAAACCTAAACACATAATAGTCACAGGTACACATAAAGGGGCAACAGCCCTTTGCTTCTCCTCCCTTCCCCCCCCCCCTTTTTTTTTTTTTTTTTGGCTAAGGCAATTGGGGTTAAGTGACTTGTCCAGGATCTTAACACTAGGAAGTGTTAAGCCTCTTAGGTCAGATTTGAACTCGGGTCCTCCTGACTTCAGGGCTGGTGCTCTATCCACTGTATCACCTAGCTACCCCCAGCCTTTTGTTTCTCTGGGAAACAAGAATATAGTAAGGCATTAGAGAAGATTCAAAGGAAGTTAAAGTACATTTCAACTCCTCTAATCATTGCATGTGTTTACCTCTCTTTTATCTTGTTTCAGAGATTATTTTTGACCTTCTTTAGAAGAGCTGAAGTATCAGTTGATGGTATACATTGCCTTATACCAAAGAATCTGTCTGCCTCACCTGCATAATTGATCATTCAATAGCACATTTGGAAATATTAAATGTCCTTTGCTATAGCTTTAAAGAATCAGAGCCTTCTTTCCCTCTCTACCCCCCTTGTCCCCTTTCAACCAACGAAATAAAAATACTGACTTTAAAAATATCACTAATCTTGAAGATATTGTTCTATCAATCTTTGGGATATTCTTCAGTACACTGTAATGAGGAGAACAAGTAAAATCTGAGAAACTCAAGTATATCTTGTAAGAAGGAAATATCCAACAGTTTCTAGCTTCTTGAAGTAGCTCTCAAAGCAATAGGAAGCTTCCTCTGGAAGCTTAAAATATATCTTTAATAGCCACTTCTTTTCAAATTATTTTCTTCATGGAATTATAAAGGCTAGGTGAAATAGATTCAGAAGTTTCATATTCATTATCCATTTCTGAACATTTATTTTTTGACCTGCAGATTCCCCAGTCACCAAGATAGATGTGGACTGAATCAAGTATGGATGGGGTTTTATTTTCTTTTGAGTCAGTTTTATAGAATTTCCTATGACTTCTTTCCTGTGGATCTTTTTTAATCCATTGAAGGTTCTTGACAAGTAGTTGGCAAATTATCCCTAATTACATACAAAGAAATTGAAGTAGTTTGTTGACTAATCTCTCTGTATTCACATAGAAAGTTATAGAGTTTGATATCTTGTATGGCCCTTTGTTGTATTGAAAACTACACTATTGTATCTGTTAGTGAATGCCCTATCTAGCACTGTACAAGACACCCATATGGCTTCCTACTTCTTCCTTTGAAAGATCTTTCACATTCATGACTTTATTTCCATTTGTCATTTCTACTAATCTAGTCCAGGGTTTTATTATGTCATGACCAGATTAAGGCAGTAGTTAGCTGAACTCTCCTTCTAAGTTTTCAATATCACAGAATTTTAGGGATCTCAGCCCAACCTTTGCCTGAAATTTCTATTACCACACAACCCAACAAAGGAACATTCAACTTTTGCATGAATACCTATATTGAGGGAGGATAAATCTAACTGCTAGGAATTTTTTGTTTCTTAAAGGTTAAGCCTCAATCTCTCACTTTGCAATTAATTGTACTTCCCAAGGTAAAAAAAGAAAAATCAAATCCTTCTTACATATGGCAGCCCTTCAGATATTGGAAGACAACTTTCTCAGAAGCCATATTACCCCTTTTACTTAATACTGAGCTCTTGGCCCCTAAATCTTTTTTAGATTGCTGACCTACCAGGCCTCTTCTATTCTGAATTTTTTAAAACCCATTTGAGTTCTGATTTTACATTTTCCCTACTAAATTTTGTCTTCTTAAATTTAACTCGGTACAATAATCTGTCAAGAATCTTGGGAATTATGTCTTTGCTATCCAAAGTGTTAACTGTCCCTCCCAATTTTTTTTTTTTAATCATTTGTTAATCTGATAGTTATGCCATCTCTCTTTTCATCCAAGTCATTGATATAGTGATATGGCTAATCAAACAGTTACAAATCCATCTAATTGTACTATAATTTAGCCTCTATATCTGTCTTTCTGAAAGAGTAACGAGGGAAATTTATCAAAAGCTTTACAAAAATCTAGGTAAACAGTATCTACATTATTTCTCAATCTTCCAATTTAACAGCTCAAAAGATATAATGCAAATAAAATACTTTTCAGACTTTAAAGGAATTATATAGTAGTTGATGATGATGAATACTAATTATGTTAAAAAAAAAAAGGCTATAGTTTTGCATGGCCTGTTCTTAATGAAACTGTGGTGACTTTTTATGATCATTGCTTCCATTTCTATATAGTTACTAACCATTCCTTTAATAACACATTCTAGAATTTTGCCAGAAATTGAAATCAAGTTCATCAGCCCATAATTTTCAGGCATCATTCACTTCCCTTTTTTGAGAACTGGAACATTCACCCTTCAGTATCTCCATCTTAGGGTTGTTTAGAAGGTCAAATAAGATATTTATCAAGTACTTAGTACAGTGCCTAGCATATAGTAGGGACTTCTTCCAATATCTAGATAATTCCATGCTGTTATATTATGTCTGAACTATATTATGATATGCTCATATTGGAATTCACAGTTTCAGAATAACAGAACCATAAATTTTAAAAGTAAAGTCGGTCCAAGAAGAATGGGAATCTGTCAAGAATGAAATCCTAAATACACACTAAGAAGAAATTTCAAAGAGAAGAAAGGATATTTGTCTTAAAAGTCCAGTGTGGGTTCATAGAGACTTTGATGCCTGACATCTTGCATCTCTCCCCTTTTCTCTAATCACCTGGTCATGCCCTATCTCAGACTCCATGAAGACCATTTCCCTTGTTTCTTTCCTTATAACTGACTTCTCTTTGCTTTCTCCTTTCTTCTACCCTCTTCATTCCCCAGCTTCTAATACTTAATGATCGTAGATTCAGAAGTAGAAGAGAACTTATAACTCATCTATTTCAAGTTCATTTTATAGATGAAGGAAATGAGACCTACAGAGGTCAGTGAGGGTCTAACTGCCTCACTGCCTCATCTGTCATTGGTCTGTTAGAAGATCTGCAGGGTTTTTTCCTTCTACTACCAATTAAGGGTTAGAGAAAAACAGAAGGGTTTTACTTGCAGCTATTGTTCCTGCTTCATAGGTCCATAGAAATTTTCTAGAACCTGCTCAGGGGTTGGCTGCTCAGATTCCTGACCAGTAAAAGTGCTTACAGCCTTTGTAAGGCAGCAGACTACTTGTTTTTAGTATTTAGTCTAATTAATACCTAATTTCGTTGTTCTTTGCCTTTGCTAATCTTCCCCCCTCCTTTGTGTAGCAATTCATTCTTTTCTCCCCCTTCTTCCCTGTTTTTACTTACTTCCCACTCACTGTCATTGTTTCAGTACTCCTGAAATGATTATTACTTAAATCCCTTTCAGAAAAAGCCTGGAGGAATGAGTGCTATATAAACAAATAGGCCCATAAGAACAAAATGAAAAAGAGGCAAATTATTCTGTAAAGTAAAAAGCACTGATATTACTTGGTGATTAGAGACCATATCTCCATTTCATTTGTCCACTAATGTCTCATTGTGATGGGGTTAGGATCTTGGGTAATGCCATTCGAGTGGCTTACAGACTGGAAGTTCCTTCTAAGTTCTAAGTCTTTAAATGGTGATGTACTACATGTCTGTATTCAAGGATCAGTCTAGCTAAGTTTGGAGAATCTCGTCAACAAACTGTCTGGAGAGTAATGATCCTTTGTACATTGACAACATTTGGAGACCATGTACTCTGTCATGGAAAGGTGGTGATGTATGTCAGTGGAAAGAGTGGCCAACACCAACAAAATTATATATATCCTTGAGGTATTAAAGAAGAAATCCCAGAAATTTTATTTCTAATTTTTTTCCCCAAACTAAAGCAAAGCAAATTAATTCATCTTATTTAAATTAATTCTGTTTACTAAAGATGTAATAATAATACTATTTTGGAGACTTGATTTTGACTTTCAGGGGAATTGATAAAGTAAACATTCCAAAGGTAGGGCTTTTCCTAGCAAGACACATGCACTTCCCACTACTTGGAGCTCAGTTGTCATACATCTACCTCCTCAATTTTCTTAACTTTCACCTTTGTTCCCTCTCCCTCAAGAATGGTTATATCTAATCTCTCACCATCTTCCAATATTAACACCTTTATGACCTCAAAATTTGAAATTTCCTTCTGGTAATAATTTCTGTACTTATGTCCCCTCTCTCTTTCTCACTTCTTCTAAACTCTCTCTCCTGTTTCAAAGCTATTATCCTGTTGAGGTTTTCTTCACCTGTCACCTAGACTATTGTAATAGCCTCCTAATTTATCTCCCTTCTTCCAGTCTCTTCCCTTTTCAATCCATCCTCCACACAGCTGTCAAAATGATCTTCCTAAGACACAGGTCAGGCCCCATCACTTCTCTACTTAAAAACCACCTGCCGTCTCCTATTGCCTCTTAAAATACAGATGACTCGCATCATTTCCCTCAAATATTCTACATCCCAGCAAACTGAATTACCAACTTGTATTTTTTTCCTTAATTTCTTTTTGCTCCCAACTTAATAAACACTAAGTTATATGAACATCTTCATGTACATTATAGAACAGAGAGTATTACACATGAAAGAAGAAATATTCTGTAGAGTATATTTTTCTTTTCAAGTATATAATAAAATCAATTTGTAGCTTTCAGAGATGTCACCCTTATCTGTGATTCCTTCTTTCTCATTCTTACCTTCCTTTTCTTTCCATTCCTACTCAGTTCAGGAGGGGAAGAAAGAAAAACAAAATTCTCATAACAAAAGTACATAGTCAAGCAAAACACATTCCTTCATTGACCATGTCCAAAAATGTATATCTGTCTTATTGTGTACTAAGTTCATCACCCCTCTGTCAGGATCTGGTTGATACACTTCAACAAAGGTACTCTGGAATCAAGATTGTTCATTACATTGATCAGAGTTCCTATGTTTTCCAAAATTGTTTTTTGCATATTCACATTGAAATTTCCTCTCTGCTGTTTGTATTCTGTAAATTTATACAAATTATCTCTTAGGCTCGACATGTATACTTCTTTCATCTCTACCTCTTATTCTTCAGGGGCCATCTGTGGTGCCTTTCCTATTTGCACCCACATAATTTGCACCAAATAAATCAATGAATTCATGAAAAGTGTTTGTTAAGTACTTACTATGTGCCAAACTTAGACAACAAGGGCAGAGATATCTCCCTGCTCTCATGAAGTTTGCATTTTTTTCCATAATTATAACTTTTTATTGACAGAACCCATGCCTGAAGTTTGCATTCTTAAAAAAAACACACAAATTTTATTGATATCTTTTATTTTTACATCACCTAAATTTCTGTCTTCTTCCTTACCCTCCCTGCCAGAGAGACAGAACTTATAACAAAAGTTTTTAATAAAAAGATGAAAGAAAAAAAATCAGAAAAAAACAGGAAAACTGATCAATATTTTGAAATAAAATTTGACAGTCTATACAACTCAACAGGAGAAAGGTATTTTCAGCATAAGTTCTCGATAAAACCATGCTGGCGAAGCTAACATTCCAATGGGGAGTACAATAGAGTGGTGATGAGTGGGGATAGAGATTTAGCTTTGGAAAGTTCAAGGATGGTGAATGAAGCCATTTCGTTGTTGTTGTTCAGTCATGTCCAACTCTTTGTGACCTGTTTTGGGGTTTTCTTGGCAAAGAAAGAAAGACTCCAAGTCCAGCAATCCATTTTCTGACTTACCTGGCCATCTCCTAGTGGGTCCACCTGTGACTAAGTCTCTTACAACTTGGGAAGGCCTGAATGGATAAGGCAGGAGTTCTAGAGATCAAGATATTGTCTTCCATAGCTAGTCATATTGCCTTGGCGCCAGAAGAGTAGAATGTTAGAGCCACAACTTATCCTAAAGACCATCTGTCCAACCACTGCATTATCAAAATGATTAGACAGGAGTTAAGAAAGATAAAGTGGTTCACTCAAGTCCTATAGTCAAGGTGACTTGAGATCAAATCTAGCCTTAGATACTTACTAGCTCTGTGATCTTGGGCAGGTCATTTCATTTCTTTCTACCTCTGTTTACTCAGCTATAAAATGGCGATAGATAATAATAGTTTATACCTACTTCCCGAGTATGTTCTGAAGGTCAAATGAAATAATATGTATAATGTTCTTAACACAGTGCCTTGCACAGAGTAAGTACTATGTCAAAGTTATTTTTTAATTCTAATTGAGTCTGGCTATTTGACATGTAAGTATTTTCCCAATTATACCACCTCTGCCTCCATTCATATACATTAAGTAGAAAGTTGCCTTTTATCTGCCTGACCCTGCAGGGATTTCTGTGGGTTATGGAATGCATTTATCTATGAGTAGTTAAGGGAATGGAAATTATAAACAAGAATATGTTTCTGGAAGTATGTAACTTAAAAAAAGACACCTTGTCTGAGATATTGTTATATATATTTCCATTTTGCCATTTATTTATTCAGTAATTAGAATAGAGCAAATTTTTCTCAGCATTCCAGAGGAAAGAATGTTTCATTTTGTACTGACAGAATTTCCAGGGACAAACTATGTTATTATCTTTTTGTTGAGTCAGATAAAGGAAGATCCTTTTGGCTCACTTGAAGCAAATTTAAAATACTTATGTCAGCAGAGATGTTTATTGTTGCATTGCTTGTGTGGGACTCTGATAAACTGGAACAGATGAAGAGTCACATTTGTTCATTGTTCACCTTACAGCTATGTTTCTGAAAAATATCTTGCCATTGATAGCATATTTGCTTTCCATCTTTAGAGATCTGGCTAAAAAAATAAAATAAATTTTCAGTAAGAGATAGATAACATTGTATAGTGGATGGAGTGTCAGGAAGGTCTGTGTTCAATCCCAGCTCTGGCACAAGCAACTATTTTAACAGGGCAACTCACAAGTTGGAGAGAAAGTGTGAACCTGTCCTGGAGGAAGAGGCTTTCTCATTGGGAATTCCCATAAATATTGAAATCTCAGGTCTAAGCCCATCCTATCCATCTTTGCTACTGGCTGAATGTATTTGTTTTTCATCCTTGGAGACCAGGTTAAATACTACTATAGATTAAAAATAAAGTAGATATTTAGTGATCCATTTATGTTTTCAGCATACCCATTGTATCCAACACAATTCACTATGATGACAAAGACAAGGATAATGGTGTAATTCAAACTTATAAATAATGCAGAAACCTCATCTTAGCCAATAGCTTATTCCCTGCTGAACTTTTTATCAAAGCTTCTAAGAATTGGCCACAGAGCTCCAGATGTTTTCTACTCATTCTGTAAAGAACTTGATTTGTGATTAAAAGGAGGTGAGGAAAATGGACTGAATAATAGACCATAACAGATGATTTAGAGTTGAATACATACAGTGGTTGATTTCTACAAGTAGGTCTCATTTCAAAATGATGAGCAACAAGTAATGTCTGAAATGTGTTGAGGTAGGTTGTGGATGGCTTTGTCATTTCTAACAGGGGTTATTATCTTTTCAACTTTCAATTGCTCTTGATTGTCTACTGAAAAAATTTCTGGTTAAAATGTAGTCACTAAAAAACTGGCTTTGATGGGCAGATAGTGTTCTTTGAATAAGAGATTTTTATTTCAACTAATGACAGATTATTTAAAGTATTGAGTGTAACCTTATGTGTTCTTTCCCTTTAAGTAGTATACATATGCAGGTAGGGACAATTTTCCTAGTCTGTTCTGTGAATACTGGCCTTCTACCAGCTTTTCTCTGGACAAGATTTATCATATCCTGCTTCTGTATTCCATGCCTAAAAAGCACTTCCCCCAAAGCCATGCTTCTATTAAGACTCAGTTCAGTTGCTTTTTCCTTTTCTTGATCCCCTTCTCCTCCAGTTACTTTCTTCATGCTTTCCCTTATTTCTGTATGTACATTTAATAAATACACATTCATTTAAATTAGTGGATACTGGAACCACTAGGGTATTGTGTGTATATGGGATGGGAGATTAGATAGACAAAGTTAAAAGGGGGGGGGGCGAGAGAGAGAGAGAGAGAGAATGAGAATATGAATATGAATATTTAAATATGAGGATGTTTGTGATGTCATTTTATGCTTCTACAAAGGGAGACTTGCTGAGACTGAGGGAACTTCCCCTAGAAGTCTTGGCTTTTCAAATGGATTAGAACACTTCAAAGGAAGTGAAGTGCAGAGGAGACAGGCTTGGTTTCTTGTGATATAAGGATAGTTGTTTTATTTTCCAAGCTTGTTCTTGTCCAGTGTTGCATCATAAGCTTCATTGTAAGAGGCCCTGCAATATGAGCCTTTTCTAGCTCTGTTAATTTGGAAGAGAGACAAACTTCCCTGATTAATGGGACTTATTCAAATGTCTCACCAAGGAGATTTTAAGCAGCTTAATTTCAGATGAGTCCTGCAGAGATTTTAAGTATCTTGGGATTTGGTTCTCTTCAGATTTAAAAAGAGTGCCTGTAGAATCAGCTCTTGGGCTATTAAGGTTGATCAGAAATGAGTTGATTAGGTGGAGTATTATGCCATTATCACTGTTTGGAGGATTAAGGAGAGTGTGTATTGTTAATTAAAGAAACATTACATAACAGCTACTTAGTCTCCTCCCCCCCTTCTAAATCACCCTCTGAATCTAATGATAGTATAAAATATGGCTTTGAATGAACCCATATAGAGAACCCAAAACAACCATTTTGCAGATAGCTTTGTGTATCAGGCTATGAAAGGCTAATCATTTGATGATTTTGGTAGGCCTCATCTATAGCCTAGATGGAGAGAGGAGGAAGGGACTAGGGAGAATCCACAGAGATAATCCAAATAGCCCATAGATATCCTTCCCCTCCCTTCCCTCACCCTCTACTCTCAGAGGTGATTTTGAGGAAATCACTATCCTGGAAATATATAGGCAAGATTGAGTCATGATTCAAGATACCCTGAGGAGGTCTCACCATAATTTAACTCCTTTTCCAGAGTTGTCTCAAGGTGGCTATTTGGGTCCAAAGCTCTTATACTATATCTTCTTATGGAATACTGAAAAATCCGACCATCTGGGGTCATTGGCTACTACTTTTTAGGCTTAGTAAGAGAGGAAAATTACCCTATAACATACCTTGCTTCTTAAGAGTCTTTCCAGATCATACTCAGCCAATTTCATGGAATGATGTGCTTTTCTTTGTATCTCCAGTGCTTAGTACAATACTAGCACATAATAGGCTCTAAATAAATGCTTGGTATCCAAATTCCTTTATAACCTAGCTTGCTCCTACCTTTCCAGTCTTCTTAGACCTCACTTCTAGACGTGTACTCTTCAATCCAGTCACACTGGCCTCCTGGCTATTCCCTGAACTAGACACTCCATCTCTCAGCTCCAGGCATTCTCTCTGCCTTCTCTCGTGTTTCGTTGTGTTTTGTTTTTCTCTCTCCTCTGCTTGGACTACTGATTTTCCTGGCTTCTAACTTCTTCTAACTGGCTTCACAACTAAAATCCCATCTTTGACTGAAACTTTTCTCCAACCTCTCTTAATTCTACTGTCTTCCCTCTATAATTTCCTATATATCCCATCTATATGTACTCACACACACAGTTATATAATTTGCTTTGTATATATTTGTTTGCATTTTATCTCCTCAATTCAATTGAAAGCTCTTTGAGGGCAGGGACTTTTGCTTTCCACTGCCTGGTGTTTAATAACTCCTTACTGCTGCTCTTAGCTCCATGGCTGAATTTCTAGAGATGGGTCTCTGAAGCTCCAAAGCCATAGAGCTAAGAGCAGCTGTCCCAGAAGCAACTCAGGGCCCATGAGATTGAATATGCACTTGAGTATATACCAGGACATGAAGGACTTACATATAGCTTGCATTTAATATGGTACCATAGGAAAGCTTAGAGCTACAGCTAGGAGTAAGAATAGGGACAGAGACTAGGTCTGTGATTTTCCTAGTGTATAAAACTGCCCAGATGAGCAAACTCTGCCTTTACCTCTACAAACTGGTCCCTCCTTTGCAACTGCTAAAGCACTAAAAGATTTAAGTGATTTCCATAGGGCCCCACAGCCAGCAGGTGTCACAAGTAGGAGTTCAGTACCCTGGTCTTCCTGGCTCCTCTATTTCTAATTTAGAAAACTATTAACACTATCTCTGTCCAATTGTATTTTTATTTATTTTGTTCAGTATTTTCCAGTTACATTTTAATCTGGTTCAGGTAGCATTCATATGTTACTGGACATTTGTTTCTGACACCTCTGCTTTATAGCATGGCTGCTTCTGGCCAAACAAAATATTCATTAAAAATAAATCTGTTTGTTGCCTTTCTTTTAAAGTAAAACCTGGTAAAATTTTTTTTTTTTTTTTTTTTTTTTTTTTTTTTTACAAAAGAAAGTTGACTTCAAATAGAAAAAAGATCCTTTGTTAGGACATCACCATGTAGCAGCATCATTTGGAGTAGGGTTTTCAAAGGACTTTTTTTCCTAGTCAGTCATTAATATAAGCAAGAAGAAATGAAGTTAGGGAAATAAATTATGCCATCTCAAAGCTAATTTTTTTTCTTTTTAATTTCCTGACCTGGTTTATTTGCTATCTGATATTGACCCCTGCTAAGTTTCAGGTCTTATATCTTGATTTGTTCCAGTAAGACCTATTGGGAGCACATGGTGACTTAAGAACATTTTTAAGTGCCATATAATTGCTGGAAACCTGAAATTGGCTCTCAGTACAGTATAAGAGATAAGTGAAACTATCATTTCCATTTGTCCCTGTTGCTATGTCATTAGCATAGGTCCTATACACTGGATCACACAGTAGCCAAATCCTAGATCAAGATTTTCCATTTGTAACCCCTTTTTACCTGGTAAAAAAAAATTTTTTTTTTTACAAAAGAAAGTTGTCTTCAAATAGAAAAAAGATCCTTTGTTAGGATTTAAATTATTATTATCATTAAATCATTAAAATATGAAAATACATATGTGGATTTGCAAACCACAGTTTAAGTAGCTGGGTCCTAGAACACCATGCATTGTTTACTGTCCCCAGCATTTTTGGCAAAGATACCTGGTCATTCATCATTTAACTGGCTTTTCCTTCCTATCATTACCAGCCCCTCCAAAATATGGTGGACCATGTTTCCCAAAAATGTGCTGAATAGGATTGTGAGTGCAATGATTAGTGCAATGATTACAAGTGGTGGTAATAATAATTCACATTTCTAAATGTATACTTTTAGCCTTTAGACTTTTACAAAACTCTTTTTTCATCGCACCTTTTTGAGGTAGATGGTATAAGCATTCTTATTCCATTTTATAGATGAGTAAATTGAAGGTCTGAGAACTTAAATGGCATATCAGATCCATTTGCTGCCCAGGATTTATATGTTCAGATTCTGACTTACACAGTATGCATTTCATAGCATATTGCCATTTAAGCGTTCTACGCTTGGTTGTTTGATTGGTCTTTGCAGCTGCAATGTAAGCTCTTTGAAGACAAGAATATCACTGTTTCTTTTGTATTCTCTCCTAGTAGCAAATACTGTACAAAGTTTCATAAGTCGATGTTTAATAAATACTGATTGTATGGGGTTTATATGGTGCTATATGGTGCTCAGTGTACTGGGGCTGTTAAATGACCAGTCATGGTTATTGATGAGGAGGACTGTTTGAGGATAATAATGTTGTTGCATATAAGATTTAAAATCATTAGCAGCAGATCATATTGACTGGACAACCTCCTGCAAACTAGGGATTATACAGAATAAATTGGATAGACACAGACTCTAGCTCAAGGAGAGAATCTCAACAGAGACAATTAAACTAAGAAGCCTAATTCTCTTCACACCTAGCAGTTGCCAGGCAATATGATCGCCTCTGGGGAAAGGGAGAGAGAAGATAATAGAAAGGAGAAAACCCTTTTCTTTTAGACCACAGAATCTTAACCAAGCATTCATGGACTTGACCTAAAGGATCTGTGGATATAGTGGGGCCCATTGATTTGTCCTTTTAACATTTTCATAATTTTATTTCAACATAATTTCCTTTGTAGCCCTACTTATATTTTTATGCATTTAAAAATATTATTCTCAAATGGCATCCAGGACATAAAAAAGCTTAAGAATCCCTGTCTTTTATCTCTGAGGGTATTCCTTTAAGTTGGTATTTTTGCCTGCTTTCACTGAAGAGTTCTTAGATGTTCCTGCTGCCGTTGCAGTGATGATATAGAGAAAGTAGAGAGGTAGGTTGCCTAGTTGGTGGTATCACAGTGGCAGCAATAATGTGACTGGACAAAATTACTTACAACAACATTACTTACAAGTTCTTCTCTGCAGCTAATGAGCTCTGGTTATGTTTTTATATTTGCCTACTCTCCTTCCAGTGTTCTTTTCCCAGTCACCACCCAAACACACACACACACACACCCAAGCCTAATTCAGATACAAAGCCATCTCTCAATTATCATTGGTAATTGGGGAAAGGCACAGCTCAGGTAATGGAAATCCACAGATCTCATTTTTGTCATTTGCTGTCGTTTTTTCCTCGAAGCCATTTACCATCACTACCAACAAGCAGTGAAATTGAATAATTAAGAGTTTCTCCTTTTTTCATTTCTTTTCTATCCTTAGATGAAGATCTATTTGAGCAGTGAAATGTAACCAGAGAAATAAGGAGAACCTAAGGGCATGAGCTGGATAAAACAGCTAGCAAATCAGTCAGTTACCAAATTGAAGAACTGGCAGGCAGACAAAATTATTGGGGGGAAAGGGAGGAGAAATGGAAGGAAGCAAGAGAATAGGTTTGATGAACATTCATTTGTGTAGTGCTTTAGGCTGAGTAAGGTGCATGGAATTTGGAAGGACAGTTTTAGCATCTTGTTTGTTGGGGAAGTTTGTCAAGGAGGTAAGATTTCTAGAGTGTCTTTGAGGAATTATTACTAAGGTGTTTAAGAGAATCATTGATAAATCTTAACCTCTACTTCTTTACTACCCAGTCACTCCTAAACCCCTTGAAATCTGGCTCCTGCCTTCACTACTACTGAAACAGCACTCTTTTAAGGTCATTAATAATATCTTTATTGCTGGATTCTATAGCCCCCTTTTTGTCTTCTCCTTGACTTTTTTATTGCATTTGACACTGTGGACCTCTCAAAGCCATATTTTATACTATCATTAGAATCAGAGTGTGATTTATAAGGGGAAAAACTAGGTAGCTGTTGTGTGGACCAGCATTGTGTACTAGTCCTTTGAATTGACTCTATTCTAACTGCAAAGACAGTTTATATCTAAAAAACATAAAATGAAGATAATGACCTTGGGGGGAAAGATACTAGTAGAGGAAGGAGATGTAGAAAGATTTACAGAAAATGGTTATATTCTGATACCAGTTACCATTTCCATACAAATAGCCTCCAAATCTTTATCTGTCCCTGGCTTTCTCATTCTGTTTGGATATCTTGGCAGCATTTTGTGCTAAGCAAATGAAAGTTTGACTTCTTTTCTTTCCCCCAAACCTCCTACATCCTAACTTTTCTGCTTCTCTTCTTAGCACTTTCATTATCCCAGTCACTCAGGCTTATCAGCCACCCTTGAGTCTTCTTTTCCCTCTATGTATCCAATCACTTGCCCAATCCTATTGAGTACTTTTCAGTAGCATCTTTTGAAATCTATCCATTTCCATTTTCATTGCAACCACTTCACTGTAGACCTTCCTCCCTTTTTACTTGTACCAGATCTGTTTTGGCAGAGTGATGAAGCCTACCAGTAGTGGGCTTTTTATAGTAGTGATAGATTTGTTGTTGTGTTTTATGCATAACATGTTTAACTTGTATTGGATTGCTTGCTATCTTGGGGAAGGGCGAGGAGGGAAGAGAGGGAGAAAAAATTAAAACACATGATTTTGAATGTTGAAACTGTCTTTGCATGTATTTGGAAAAATAAAAAATATTAAAAACAAAAATGCATGGAATTCCAAAGGATATAATTATATTGAAATATTATTGTAAAAGTATTTAATTTAAAAAGCTAATAGATCCCAGGCTAAGAATCTCCAACCATTGTAATAGCCTCCAACCATAATAGTTCCCTAACCTGTTTCTTACTTAATCTATCCTTCATGTTACTTTTTGTATAATCATTTTAACACATTGTTCTGATCATATTCAATTCAAATAAAATATATCAAATGCCTGCTATACACTAGGCACTGCATTGATATAGAATCATGTCGTTTATCCTCTCAAAAATCTTAAGTGGCTTGCCTTTGGCTATCAAATAAAAGACATACTCCTGATTGTAGCATTCAAAATCTTTCACAGTCTGGATCTACCCTAAATTTCCAGACATCTCACATTACAACTCTTCATGTATTCTGCATTCCAGCCTAACTGCCTCCTCTACTGTATCCTTGAGACACTGTCACTGATTTCTGGAACACTTAGTCCAGTCGATCTCTACTTATTGAAATGTCATCCTTCTTTCAAGGGCTAACTCAGGTGGTCCCTTTTCTACGAAACTTTCCTCATTCTAGGCTCTAATGAAAATTTAAACTCCCCCTTTAAAATTCTCCTAACACTTTCTTTTTTCTTGGTTATTTATATGGGTGCTGTTCTCTTCTCCCCTATCTCCACCCCTCATCATTGAAAAATTCCTTAATAGCAGACTTTATACCTCTAGTTCTTAGCACACACAGTGTCTTGTCCATAGCAGGCACTTAAGGAATTCTCTTAAATTGTATTGAATTACTCAAAAATGAACTTACCCGAATTCCATAATTATAAAATTTCATTTCATATAATTTATTTGTGGGAATGATCTAGAAATTTCAGTGTTAAAAATAAACACGGCATAATTTATATCACCCAGTCAAAAAAACAAAAAAACTTGATGCTCATTTTGCTAGGAGTTTGATTACTTTACCCTTTTGACCACAACCACAATGGAGATAATAGAGATTTATACCTGAGCTCCACTATGGTGGGAAGGGGAGAATTTTTCCTTATGATCTCTAATTCACCAGTTCTGTACTTCACAAGTGCCCCTGTTCCCTAACCTAGACTCAGGTCACCATCCCACGGTCTCTTCCACAGGGCCTTGTATCCCATATCTGTTGTCCCTTTCCATGTCTGCCACTTCTGCTCTTCTAAATTGAGTGTTCCCCAGACCCCAGAATTCCTGGGTACAGCACTATTAGATATCACTCAGATATCGTTGATAAGCAGTCCCTAAACATTGAATTAGGCCATTTATTCTTCTTCCTTTGGCACCAGAGAGCAGAACTGATTATAGGCTTTTGCTCCTGCCAACTTAGTTACCATTAGAGAAGACTCAGGTATAAAAGTGGATATGAGCTAGTCTCTGGCTTCTGTCAAATTACCAGGATTCATTGTTGCCCCTCCTATTAGACATTCTTTTCCTAGCTACAGAATGATGAAGACTGGTTGTCAGGGATACCTCTGTTTAACTGATAAATGTGCTCATTCTTCAGCCTCTTTTTATCAGCATAAAGAAGTTTTCCACAGCCGATGACATTTTTGGCTGGATATTAGTGTGTACTGCGTGTGTGTGCATATGTGTGTTGTATGTATGCTCTATTAGCCAAAGTGGTTTTTAAAATTAATGTCTAATTAACTTAATTGTTATGACATGAATAGCCTTCTTCCCCATCCTTTTCTCTCTCCCATTTAAATGAAATGACCACATTAATTTATATCTGACAGTATCTAGCAAAACTGAATTCACAATTGCAAACCAAAATGACAGATCTCAAGGAAGCAAATATGTATATGTGCACATGTGTACATACACATATGTAATTCAATGTTTTGGAGGCAGCATAATACAATGGAAAGACAACTGGGTTTGGAGACAGACCAAGGATTCCTTGCACCCCATTATGTGATCCTGGCCAAACCATTTAATCTCTCTGGATTTCAGTTCCTCCTTATAAAATAAGGGCTGGATAATCCATAAGGTACCTTCCAGGGCTAATTATAATTCTGTGGATGCATGATTTTATCAAAATTACTACTTGCACTGATGCAAATAGCAATTTATCCATGTCTCTTGTCTATGGAGATTTCTTTCCACAAATCCTCCGGAAAGGGTCTCAACACACTTAAAAGTATTTCTCCTGGGTATTGTAATAATTCGTGAATAGATGAGGCAGATTTGGACTGTCCATCTGTGAAAGATAGAGAGATAAAGAATACACATGTGTGTGCACATACATGCACACATACAAACAGTGAAAGAATGCAAAGTGGCAATACAAGCTTCATGTCTTCTGAACAATGCAGTGAGAGTTAGTGCTTCCTGACTTTCAGTTACTCATTGAAGCTGTGGTCCCTGCAGGGAGAGAATGAGGATGAAAGAATTTGAGGTTGATTGGGTCAACTTTGTATGCTCCTGGGATGATAAATACTCCTCGCTTTGTTTTAATTCCAATGCAGATGTCTAAGCCCACATTGTGTAAATCATTCTGTTCAGGGCCCACTCATCTTATCACTTCCCACTGTGCTAAGTGGGGCCTAATTGTGCTGGATATTCCAGCCCCCTCATAATATGAAGTCCTTATTCTATTAATATCCCAGATTGACTCCTTTTAGATGACTTTTCTTTTGTTAATTGGTTTACTGTTGAACCTTGCAGCTTTTTGCTTACTTAATCTCCCACTATGCTGATTCTCACTAAGAAAACTAGCCTGTACATTTGTTTTCTAGTAAAGACTTAGTGGCCAGAAGGTATAGTGTAGTACAGTATTCAAACCAGATTCCTTTTTTGTTGTTTTTTAAACCAAAACCATGTGATTGGTGGCACATTATGCCTCCTTCTCATGATTAATTAAAACCAAGCTACCCACACAACTAAATAAACAGAGGAAGCCCATTCCGTGATCCTGGCATTATTGCTTTTTAATTGTGCTGCTTCACTTGCTAATTTACAAAATTTCCTCATCTGAAGGAGATCTCCCAGTCATTAGTGCACATTAGCTGGGGTCTGCTATACATTTTCCTTTAAGGTGCATCCATGCATAGAAATTTGTTGGATATTGTCCAAGCACCTGTTTAGAATGACCTCTTTGATTCTTTGTTGATTAAACATTTCTTGGACCTGTCCCATTTCCAAATTCCTATCCCTTGTACTATCTTTTTGTTCCCTACTAACTTCCATTTAAATTGCAAATATTGCATTATCTTTAAATCTTGGGCCAGACACTTGGGGAAGGTACTGAACTGCATATAATTAAAAACTGGAAGGGAGAACCCTTTGTAAACTTTCAGTCTTGTGGAAATTTTTTTCTTCCTCAATACTTTGAGTTGCCTTGAATCCCTTATAAATACTGGCAGAAGTGCTCACACTGAATGTGAGCAAACTATGAGAAAGGTGAATAACTGTTGGCATTCTTCAGCAGGCTATCTCTCCTCCCTCCACCCCTCACCCCTCACTCCCTCACATCAGTCAGGGATTTTCATATGACTCTACTGGAAAAATTAATTCACTAAGTTAAAAGATTCTTGCGATCATTTACCTTATGTTCTCATATGGGATTCATCTGTTGGCTCTTTTTTCCGTGTTAGCAATGGAGAGTGGTAGCATTGCCACCACTGCTTTCTATGCCTAATGCTTTCAAAAATGCAATCTATACATTTTTTCCCAATTAAAGGCAGTTCCTTCCCTCCACTTCTCCAACTTTTTTTTTTTTTTGGCCAACTGGGATCCTTACCCAGATACCATCAAATCTTTTCTTTGCTCCTAAGAAACCCATTAAGCACCATCCATGCTCTGCAAAACTCACTTAGGACAATTGACTTAGTAGATTCAAGAAAGATATTGGACTTGAGGTTGGTGAGACTCTTTGTTTAATATGTGGCATCTTCTACTGGTGAATTTCAATTACTCCAACAAATCTCTCTAATGCAAATCTCTAGTCTGCCTTGCCTTAGTAGATTAGATTTATGAGTTTTTGAGATCGACAGAAATCCATCATCTTGCAGCTAACTTTCTGGTGATGCATCATTTCTGAATTTAGCTAAGAATTGGTATTTGGACAATAGAATTACAGTCCATTGCCAGCCAGTACTTGAAATCTTGCTTATTGTGAGGACATGCTTGTGCTAGTCTTGCAAAGACTTTGACCACCCAGGCTCACATCTCTCTCACAATGGACCATCAGAGCATGTCTACAATGGAAGGTATATTTCAAGATTTTTAAATTAAAGCGTACCAATAATGTATTGTCCTTCCAGCTATTACCAGAAACCCCAAATTCTCTTACTCTACTATTATCCCATAATTCCATGTTTGTTGAGACTTGATTTCTGAATTATCTGGTGCCAGCAGTATTCTGCATTCCCACCTGATAAGCTTGTAGCTTAGGCTAACTTGTATTTGGAGATTTGAGTTGAAAGAAACTGCATTCCTTCTAGCGATATTGATTAGAATGTCAAATTTCTGTTCATCATTCACCTTCACTTTTTTCCCCTAGGTTTAGCCTATATGCCTAGAAATCTGGTTACGGCCTGATGAGAATAAAGGGAAATCTACACCTTAGTTGTCCAGAGTAGAAATCGTGATCTGTGATGTGCCTGGTATCCTCATTTAGCCAAATGTCATAGGTGATGTTTTTAATGCAGAAATGCCTCAAAACAAAAAGAAGTCCCATTTTATCAATAGGCATTTGTTTCTTCTATCTTGGAAAAGTTTTGTAAAGAAACCTTATAAATGTGAAATCCAATAGTACTTATTCTTCTTAGCTGGATGAGCATGTCCCTACCTTTAAGAGATTGTTAATATCTTATGTTATACTCAAGATGATTGCCTCTCTTTATTTTCAGGTGTCAGCGAAAGCAGTGGCGGGTAGACTTACCCGCCACCAGTGTGGTAATCACTTTCCACAATGAAGCCAGGTCTGCGTTGCTGAGAACTGTAGTCAGGTGAGGCAATTCAATCCATTATTCTACATGATGCTTTCAGAAGGAATTGTTTGATTGATAGTTGTTGATTGTGAATGGGGTTGGAAGGTTCAATTCAGAACCAATAAATTCCATACCAATGAAAGACTGTAATATTTTTTCTTCCCTCTTTAGTGTGCTTAAGAAAAGTCCCCCCCATCTTATAAAAGAAATCATATTAGTAGATGACTACAGTAATGATCGTAAGTACTGTGACTATTTTTTCCCCTTGCTATAAAATTAATAATAAAATAGTCGAAAAAGGAGGGCAGTGGGTTGGAGATGGGACTGTATGAGGTACCGACTGTTCAGCAGCTCTTGGATAATCAAGAGCTGATTATACTTGTGATTAAACACATCTCTACATCTCCTGGTGTTTTTTTGTTTTTTTTTTTTTTTTTTCCGTTTTCAGCTGAGGATGGTGCTCTCTTGGGGAAGATTGAGAAAGTACGGGTGCTTAGAAATGATCGGCGAGAAGGTAAATTGTTATTCACTTATTTTTATAAACAGCCTAATCTCTTTCATGGGGCTTGGTTTTGCCAACAAAGTGTAATAGTGTCTGTATTTTTAGTTATTATCAAACTCAATATATTTGAGCTTAAGAAAAAAATGACCACATCTTGGCTTCCTATGTCTGGTCTGTGTATGTATATGGCATCCAAAACGATAGGTATATGAAAAGCTTACTGCATTGCATATTAAAATCTCACCTTTAATTATGACCACGATTCTATTTGGATTTCCCCTTTTCTTCTTTAGAAAATTGTCTCTTCATTTTATAGGAGGCCTTGATTAGTCAGCAGTCCCTCAGGTATTAGAATTTAGATGAAAATGAGATTTAGAAATGACAAGTCCTTTGCTTCAGGCACCTGATTTTTATTTATAAGTGGCATTAGAGTTTGACAGATAGGTGAAAGTGACTCACCTGAAGAAAGGAAAGTACATTCCCATTTGCTAGCTTTTTCAATTTTACAAACTCCTGCCTTATGAGCTGCTGTCACTCTTCCCTGTGCAGTAGTTAGAATCATTGAACATTCTTTATTGACAGCTGTAGGCAAGATTTTTCCAAAGGCAGGAGTAAAACATTGAAATATCTAGAGAAGAAGCTTAAAATATTGTGCAATTAACATCTAGTCAGCTGCTCATTTCTCAGAGCTTGGGAGCTTGATGTTTGGATATCTTGTTCATTCACATTTGGAGAAATCTTTTAGCTGTTGAATTTTCCTATATGAAGTTGACAGAACTAAGATTTTTTTCCCCACCCTGGGATTGTGAAGAATTTGCTTTGATCCATCTATACATGATCTGTCTTCTGTTTCCCCCAGGGCAATAGTACCCATTTGCAAGATAACCAGTTGCCAGTAGAGGTCAAAAATATGTTCAGGAAAGAATTTTATTTTCCCCACCATGTAACATTAAACTAGTCCATAAATAGATTGAACTTGTTACATGGGTTTCATTAACTCCATATTCTAATCAGTCTTATTGGTTTGGAAAGTAGTCATTTTGGTCAATGCTCCTAATCTGGCCCCTTCTGTTTGAAACAGAAACATGGAACAAATCAGAATTATATGACCTGGTGCTTATGTTCAGACAACCTAGACAAAAAAATACCTTGCTTAATATTTTAAAAATATCTACGAAACCTGAGAAATATTTTTCTATCTTACTCTTGTCGACTAGGGAGTAAAGTGGTAACAATTATTATTTTTAAGCACTGATAATTTAGTATTAGTAACAAAATTAATAGCCACTCTTTTCAGTGAGTGTGATTCAGGGAAAATATTTAGAAATTAAAAGATTGCTTTTAAGATGGGTTCTTAATCTTTTTCATGTCCCAGACTCTGTAACAGTCTGAGGAATTTTATGGACCTCTTCTCAAAATAATGATTTGTGTGTATGGTGTGTGTGTGTGTGTGTGTGTGTGTGTACGCGCATGTGCATGCACTGAGACAATTGTGACTTGCCCAGGATCACACAGCTAGAAAGTATTAAGTGTCTGAGGTCAAATTTGAACTCGGATCCTCCAGGTGCTCTATCCACTGCACCACTTAGCTGCCCCCAAAATAATGATTTTAACTGAATAAATTAAATCATGTAGGACTGCAAAGAAAACCAATTATATTGAAATATAGTTGCCATATTATTTAAAACACAAATTCACAGATTAAGCACCCCTGTCTTAAGATGTAAATTTGGTCACAGTTTGATGAGTTGGTATTATCCAAATCGGGACAGCCCAGTCTACATGAAGAAAATCAGATTCTGGTCAAGACCTGTAAAATACATATAAAATACTTAGTACTTGTGCATGTGTGACCTGATAATTCAACAAAGGTCATGAACTTAACTCTCTAATGGAGCTAACCACCTTCCCTTTGTTCCATGGCCAAAGGCTAAATCACTCATCCACCTTCCACAAAGTCCAACTGAGCATCAGAGAAAATGTATCTTCTCCTCCTGGGGGCAAAAACACTTAAAACATGTTTTGCCCTTTCTGATAGTGAATCAGTAGCACTCTGTTTCATATACAAAGAACAGTATTGCAGTAGAAATCCTGGTATGTCAAGGAACAAATATAGTTGTTCTGAAGGAAACGATTATAATAGTAAGAGAAAAATGCTCTACAGCATTATGTCAAACTTAAATAGAATGAGGAGCCATTAATCCATACATAAGGATCCCTGAGGGCTGCATATTGACTTTGTTTTAAAATGCAATATAGTGTTATCTATGTTTTATTGTATTTTTATTTATTTTGGTAAATATTTTCCAATTACATTTTAATTGGACTCTTGCCTTTCTCGGGAACACTGTGGGCTGCTTGCAATGGGCCATGTGTCTGACATCTCTGCTATACATTACATTCTAGAGTTGTGTGATTTGACCCACAACATAATTGATTTTGTGTTATGGCAAAGAAGCCTTATAACTGAGTCTTACACACTGAGTAAATACACATACACACACACATCTTTATCATATATATTTATGTCATATGATAAATATGTATAAATTGATTAAATCTTTGAAGATTTATATATATATAAGATTATATATCTTAAAAGAATTTACAATTTCTATTACTAAAATTAGCACTATGAAAGCTCAGCAGTTATTGACATTTCAAGCGTGTAGATAACAAGTCTCTGAGCCCAGTTAATGAGCAAACCTTCTCTGCTCTTTGCAAGAGAAGTTTTTAAAATTACTGTTTCTGTTGACATATCCATCAGCCTTTAATTATGTGACAGCCTTCCTCACAAGACAGTTGTTCTCTCTGTAGGTTCTTTACCTTTTAAAAAAAAAAAAAAAAAAAAAAAGTTAGTCTTCTCTCTCTGACCACAGGATGGTATTGATCCTTTCAGCCTGACACAGAATGTGAAACCTCTAGCCCTGCAAGTGGGCTGTAAAGGTTTTGTGGGGGAAAATGTATAGATGGTGTCTGCCAGTGTCCATTACTTTTGTTGTTTTTCACAGAGAGTATGGATTCTCTCTCCTGACAAGCTTCTGAACTCTCACCCACAGGCTTGATGCGCTCTCGGGTCCGAGGGGCAGATGCAGCACAGGCTAAAGTTCTGACGTTCTTGGACAGTCATTGTGAATGTAATGAGCACTGGCTGGAGCCCCTCCTGGAGAGGGTAGCAGAGGTGAGTGAAGAGATGCCCTAAGGTACCAGGGCTTGGAGAGCACCTCAGTGCATGGTGACTGTCTATGTTGGGGGAAGTGAGGCAATTCCCCCTTTGATGGCATTCATTTGTTATTACATTAGGCCAGCTGGGGAAGGGAAAGAGTAGGTCAGAGCTCTCACCTCTGCAGGGTTAGAGCCCCCATTCCATTTACATCAGTTCTGTTCTGTTGGGAAGCTCTTTTTTATTTACTGAAAGTTCTAGGATGAAATGTGGAATAGTCTGGTAGGGCTGAAGTCAAGGTCTTCATTTACCATCATGGAAAGACTGTGACTAGAAGAAGACTTTATGAGTGTTTCAGGTAAGAAAGAAGCCCTGACAGGAGCCTCCACCATGCAGCCACTTTCTTTAGTCCACTGAGCTTCATTTTCTACCATTTTCACTTCTTGACTCATTGTTGTTCGCTCATGTTCAGCTTTTCGTGACCCTGTGGATCATAGCCAGGCCCAGTAAAGACACTGGAATTCTTTGCCACTTCCTTCTTCAGTGTTTCATCTTTTGTCAGAACTCTCCACTATGACTGGTCCATCTTTGGTAACCCTGAATGACGTAGCTCAGTTTCATTAAGTTACACAACCTCCTCCACCATAAGAAGGCAGTGATCCAGCAGGGACCCTTCTTGACTAGAAGAACCCAAAGACAGATGCAGGGAGAAAGGAGAGGGATCTAGTAGGTCACCTGCTGATTTACATTATGTATGTTCTATGTTTTATAGCAATGGCGTCAAGCTTGAGTAGAAGATGCTAATTTGTATAGAAGGATCCCCAAAGGCCACAAATAAGTTTAATTTCAAAATCTACATTTCGTTGCCTTTTTATTTATTTTGTTAGCCATATCCCATTTACATTTTCATGTGGTTCGGGCTGTATACAGAAGTGTTGTGGCTTACGTGGACTAAGAGTTTGCCACCCCTGTCTTACAGCAGCTAATTGTTACTTTTTGGCATCTTCTCATTTCTCTTTCTGTCATGCTTGCCATTCTGCTTAATTCCTCATTCCCCACAAACACTTGACAAGAAATTTGCCAGGGATTGAAGGGGGGGGGAGGAAGGAATCTGTGAAAGTACAAAAATAGGACTAGTTTGTCTTTGGGTAACTATGGAAAGCATTGGCAGGGGATCAAAGGTCATACCATGAGCAGAATGTCATTGGCTATTCTAGTTGTACAACTAAAATTGTAGCCAGGCTACTGATGGGCATAAATGACATAGAATTCTCCTTACCAAAATTGTGACCATTAAATAAGTGGCACAGGTGATCAAAATGTAGATGATTAGATGTTAATGTTACTGAATTCACATTTTATTCAAAGTAGTGAATAATTGACTTAATTGAGTGGTGATTTTAAGATTGAAGTAGATTTCATTCTTCTAATAATAGAACTATTTGGTCCCACTTCTCTGCCTTAAGACTTTGAACAAAGGCTTGATGACCACTTATGGGCCATGTTATTGTATAGTTGACTAGACCATTGAAGACCCATCCAAATCTGTGAAGGCACTTAGAACAATTTTGATGCTGTAGCAGATCATTCTGCTTACTGAATTCTTGATGATGAGTGTTCTTTCAGGCTTCTAAATTTGTGAAACTTCCTAATCCTTTGTTTTTCATCTGAGTTCCTAAAGAACTGACCGTATGATATTAAAACCAGGCTCTAATCCAAAAAAGTAGTACTTCATTTCTAAACCTAGAATTGGGAAAACCCAGGTTCAAATCATGCCTTTGATACTTACCAGATGTATGGCTCTGAGCACGTCAAACCTTTGTCTGCCTTAATTTCTTCATCCATAAAAAGGGGATAATAATCATTGTATTTCTGTGGCACTTTAACATTTGAAAAGCATTTTTAAAATATTATCTCATTATATATATATATATATATATATATATATATATATATATATATTAACCCTGGGAGGCAGACACTATTATTTCCATTTTGCAGATAAAGAAACTGAGGTTGAGAGAGATTATGAGACTTGTCCATGGTGGCACACATAGCTAGTAGATTTTTTCCTGATTTCAAATTCAGCATTCTAACCATTGCATCATTTAGCTGCTTAATATGACCTTTTTCCCAGGGTTGTTGTGAAGAGAAAATGAGATAGTATTTGTAAAGCTCTTTGCCCACCATAAAGCATTATATAAATGTGAGTTATTATTATTACTAGTACTTCTATTATCATTGTTATTAACTTCTCTCTGGGAGAATCTTTTCTTTGTAGTACAATTAGTTTACTGGAAAATTTGGGGATTTAAATGAACAATCACCAAAATAAACAGAAGTCCCTAATACGTCATCAAAGGCTACAGGAAAAAAATATTTTGTCTGTTTCAGCCATCAGTATTCTGTCATCTTTATCTTAGGAATTTAGATCATGACAGGCCTTAGTCATCATTTTGGAAAGTACCCCTTGTATATGTGTTTCTTAGACTCTAGATGACTGCCTGTAGTATCTCCCCTTAGTCATTCCTCTTGTGAAGAAGAAGGATCAAGTAAGTGGTTCTGGCTCCTGAGAATAGCCCTGCCAGAGCTAGCTAGATCAGGCTTTGCAGTCTGAAAAATTTTTACCACCAAAAAGTCCTTCTCATAGCAGCTAAACTCAAAATTTGACTTTTAAGTGGTCCCAGAATTCAGTGTATGGTAGCATTTCCAAAATTCCAACTGATGACTTGTATTTTCTCTTTATATTCCATACATTCAAGCATATAAAAAGTATGTGAGTAATATTTCTGTCAGCCCATCATTCCCATGATTCTTTTCTTCTCTATCTCTTTACTTCCTACATGACTCAATTTTCTTCCTTGAAAATGTCCATTTTAGAGACAGTTCCAAGAGTCTTTTTCCCATTTGCCACATTACCAAGTCCTTGCTTGGTATTACCAAACATTTCTTTTAATTTGTTTGACCAAGTCCTTTATCATCCTTTTGACTAACAAAACAGTTCTTAAACTAATTGCTCTAGAGAGAAAATTAACCTTTTGTTGCTCTTTCAAGCAAAGCAGAGTCTTACTATTTCATTTTTGCAATCAATATCAGCTTAACATCAAAATTTGGAAAGGTTAGCAATTAAAAGTCATTTTGAACTCTTATCAAGAAAATGACAGCAGTAGTATGTGAAATGACTAAGAAAATATTTTCATGAAATCATAGGAAGACAGGCTGCCTGATTCATTTTCTGTCACCACCACTTATCACTTTTCATATCACAGATGTGCCCATGGAAGTTTATTCTTCGCTTGGCTGCATTATTGTGCTGCCTGGGTATCCATATCAGATTGTAAGTCCAAAGAGCAGTATCCTCACTTCTGTTTCACATCAGCTAACACATTGTTGAATTGAATTAATTCAGGTTGAACCTAAATTCTGTCAAAATGAAATCTACATTCTGATCATAATTTAGACATTTTGGAAACTTCATTAATTTATGTCACTGGGAAAAGATATCTGGAAAGATCACTTAGTCCAGCCCTCTGCCTTCAGACAAGTGAATATCTGAATCATCCAGGACAGATTTATATATATATATATTTTCAGTGAATTATTATCAGTATGGTATTCATGTTACAACAAATAACATAAATGTGAGGAAGACAAAGAATGGGCATTTGATATGACTATAAGCAAAAAGGCTTGGCAGATAATGAATTTGTTGATTTGCCTTATTTCTGTGTAACACTAATAATGCTTTTCTCTGTATTATATATTGAGTTATTTACCTATGTTTTTTTTTTTTTTCTCTCCAAAAAAATTAATATTTATTTTAGGACAAGACCCGGGTTGTATCACCTATCATTGATGTCATTAATATGGATAACTTTCAGTATGTGGGGGCATCAGCTGATTTAAAAGGCGGTATGTGTCTGTAATACGAATTAATGTTCATTATGAATCCATTTTGATCTGTGTCAATTTAATTCTGTCCCATTGTTGTCATTCATTCCATAATTGCTTCTTTAGTATCTGCTATGTACCAGGCACTAGGAATATAAAGGCAAAAAAACAAAGCAATCCTTGGGAGAATTTATAATTTGTAGTAGGTGAGGGAGTTGGCAAACTTGATAAATCAACATGAGATAAATACAAAATAATCAGGATGAAGAGAGGTGAGAGAGAACATCAGGAAAGACCTCAGGTAGAAGGCAACCCTTGGATGTAGCCTTGAAGGGGATTGTAGTAGGTAGAAGTGAGACATAAGGAACAATTTGTTCAAATTTGTGAAGGTAGCATAAGGAATGTCATATATAAGGAATTACAAATAGGCCCATTTTGGCTTGACTGTATAGCATATTATGGGGAATAATGTGAATTCAGTCTGGAAAAAAATATTGGAGCCAGATGGCAAAGGGCTTTCAGTCCCAACCAGAGTAGTTTCTATTTAATTCTAGAAACAGGAGGGAGTCTCTGAAGTTTCTTGAACAGGAGAGAGTTATGATCAGATCAGACAGCTTCATTAAGAATATCAATTTATCAAGAATGTAGAAGATGGATCTGAGGCAGTAGTTTTGAGTGTAGGAGACCAATTAGCTAGAGATTGCAATTGTTTTAGTGAGATGATAAGGACCTGCACTAAGATGGGAGCAATGTGAGTAGAAGGAAGGGGACACATAATAGATTTGTTGGCAAAGTCAATACCACCAATAAAACTTGGCCATTGAGCGGCCATGTGGGGAAGAAGGGAAAGTAAAGAATCTAGCATAATTCCAAGGTTGTAAACCTTATTGTCTAGAATGATGATGGAAACCTCAGCAAAAACAGAAAAGTTAAGGGAAAGGATAGGTATTGGTGAAAATATAACTAATTTGCTTTTGGACAAGCCTGTTTTAATTCAGTTGCCAAAACAAGCTGTTCCATCCACTTGGAGATTTCGCATATGTATTTAGTGATGTGGAAATGGAATTCTGGAGAGACTAGAGCTAGAAGTCATCTGCTATAGAGATCATAATTGAATCCATAAGAGCCGATGGAATCACCGAGAAAGGGTCATAAGATCATAGATTTACAACCAAAAAGTATAAAGGAAAAAGGAAGGCCCAGAATAGAGTTGTGTGGGATGTCCATGGTTAGGAAGCTGCTGACACTGGGATCATAGAACTAGAAGTGGAAAAACCCTGAGGCCATTTACTCCAATAACGATTCCCTTCATTGTCATCTCCCCCTCCCCCACACACATACTCAATTTTACATATGAGGAAATGAAAGTCTAGACTGGTTAAATGATTTGCTTAAGGTTCTTTCAGGTATTAAATGACAGGCAGCATTTGAACCCACATCCTCCCACTCCAGAGCCAGTGTTCTTTCCACTGGAATACCTTTCCTTATGAATAAAGATCCAGAAAAAGAGTTTGAAGAAGGAGCAACCAGACAAGTAGGCAGTCAGAGAGCCAGGAGAGAATGTCGTGAAAAATCAGGGATAAGGGAAGAAATTTAAAAAAAAAATTTTTTTTAACAAAACAAAAAAATCAAATCAGCAAGCTTTTATTAAGCAATTATTATTAATTAATAAAATTAATAATTTTATTAAGCATTAAGTGATATGCCAAACACTGTGCTAAGTATTGAGAGTTTTTTAAAAAAAAGCAAAAATTGTCCTGGCTTTCAAGGAAGTCATGGTACTAGACTGATAGATAGATAGGTGAATAGACATGCAGACAGATAGCTGTGAATATGAAAACACACACATGTGCACAATGCATGTGTGTACATGTACATACATACACATACATGCATATACACACATGAAATAATTAACAGAAAATAGGCACTAGCATTTAGGAGGATCATGAAAGGCTTCTTATAGAAGGTGGAATTGAAAATGAACTTTAAGGAAACCAGAAGGGAGAAAGGAAAGATCATTGCTATATAAAAAGTAGAGTAGATGAAAAAGGAGTTGTGTGAAGACCGAGTTAGCACCCTGGATACCTTAGAATTAGCCAGAGTCAGGATAAGCAAAAGTCCTTGGTCTTTATTCTTGGTCTTTAGGGGTAGAAGTGAAGGGAATGGACACAGGATCTCTGTGACCTTCCTTTTCCACTTCCACTGTCCAAGTGCCTCTGGCTTGTCTTACTCTACCCCCTAATCATCCCCACAATTCTCTGCATACACCAAAAGATTGAACCAGCACGGAATAGTGGGAAGGTCTATTTTCCAAGCAAATGCTAATAGAGTATTGTCCAATTGGAAGTTAGCCTTAAGTGCTTGATTGTCCGACCTACGGACATCAACTCAAGAGTTTCAGCCTTTTACAGAGTTGTATCTGAAATCAGAGATTATCCTTAAGTACAGCCTGATTTTTTTTATTTTTTTTTCCTCTGAGGTAATTGGGGTTAAATTACTTGCCCAGAGTCACATAACTAGGACGTGTTAAGTGTCTGAGACCAGATTTGAACTCAGGTCCTCCTGACTTCAGTGCTCCATCAACTTTTTTTTTTAAAATAAAGATATTTCCACATTTATCACGTGGCACAAGAAAAATCAGATAAAAAAAAGAGAGAGAGAGAAAAACTTCCACAGCTTGATTTTCTTTAAAGTATATAGCAATTTCCATCAATCAACAAAGTATTTATTAAGGACCTACTGTGTTCCAGGCACTATGCAAGACACTGGAGATGTTAATACAAAGACTGAAACAATCTGTTTGCAGTGAGTTTACATTCTAATGAGAAAACAGCAATTATATATAAAAATATATACATAATGAACATTTGGATAAATATGTACATATATAACATTCATACACAGTGTACTTAGATATAAGGTAGATAGGAAAGGAGAGAGCATTAGCAGTTGGACAAGCACAATATAGTTCCACAGCTGCATATTAAAAGAAAAGATGGATTCTTTAAGGCAGAGATAAGGAAGGAATATATCTGGACATGAGGAATATCCTGTGCAAAATGACAAAGATGGGAGTTAGAGTTTCATGAATAAGGAACAGAGAGAAGGCAGTTTGGCTAGATCTCTGAGTACACAAATGGGTTTAATGTCCACTAAAGCTGGAAAGATAGATTTACGAATTTGAAAACTAAACAGAAGAGTTTATTTATGATCCCAGAGACAAGAGGAAGCCCTTAGAGTTGGCTATGCTAGGAAAGCATAGTTTGATTTGCATTTAAAGAGAATTACTTTGTCAGGAATCTGTAGGATGCACTAGAAAGATTGAAATACTTGAGGCAGGGAGACCAGTTAGGAGGCTGTGTGTGGGCCTAAATGTATGTGCTAAGTGGCTGAAAAGAAGGGGTCAGATGTGGGAGATTTTGTGAAGAAATAAAAGACTCGACAATTGAGGTGAGCATGAGGTGAATGAGGGAAAAGCCTAAGAGATGCTGAGATCATGTATCTGAGACACTGGAAGGATGATGATGCTTTCAACAGAAAGGAGGAAGACCTGGATGGACAGCTAATGGGTTTCACTTTAGACATATTCAATTTAAGATTTCTCTGGGACATAACAAATTGAAATTTGTCCAATAGGCAATTGGGGTGTGAGACTTAAACTCGATGGTGATACTGGGAGCTAGATATATAGATCTGTAAAATACTTGCATAGCAATGATGGTGAACTCCAGGGGGATCAATAAGGGTACTGAAAATGACTATAGAAAGAAAAGAAGGCCTAGGAGAGAACCACAGAGTACACCCACAGTTAGAAAGAATGATGAGCCAGCAGAAGACATGGAGAAGTAGTCAGACAGAACCAACAGAAAGTAAAATTTCGTACAGTTGAAAAGAACTGGGAAGAGAGTGAGGTCTCTAGTACCAGATGCACTAGACTGAGAAGGAGCCTGTGAAAGAAACATCAGATTTGGCCATTAGGGCACTGTAAAAAGGTTTCCACTGAGAAAAGAGGTCAAATGCCAGATTCCAAAGGGTGAGAAAAGAAGTGGAGATAGTGAGTGTAAACAACTTTTTCATGGAATTTGGCTGAGAAAGAGAACAGAGATATGAGCTCTTTCTTGAAGGAATCCTAGAATATGGTGAAGGTTTTTAAGGAGGGTGAGATTTGGGCATGCTTGAAAGGAGAAGGGAAATAGCCTGTTGATAAGGAGAGTCTAAAGATTCAAGAGAGAGCAGAGATGATTCATTACCAGTGATATTGCTTTCAAAGCTATCTTGCTTGTCAATAGTATTTCCTTGTATTTTTCCTTCTGTTCTTTTCCATGCATTTTTACTAAGTTATTTTGTTTGTAATTTATGGAATAAAACAAGTATTTCCATAACACAGTATAATAAAAAAGATGACTGCACACAAAACTGCAAATCTGTTAGAGACAACTTGCTGTTCCTTTTAAATATATAATTATCATGTAAATTTCTTTTTTCTTTTTTCTTCCTCCTCCCCAAAAGAACCTCTTTTATTTTTCTTTTTTGGTAAACTGTCACAACCCTCTAAGTCCCCCTGACCCCTACCTTTTCTCACCCAGATGAAAAACAAAACAAAACAAAAAACTGCTTGTGACACTTGTCTTTTCATTTGGGTGAGTGAAGGGCAAAGGGGAGTTAGGAGGTAGGGGGTTGTGAAAGCAGAATAAATTCCCACGTTAACTGTGGCCAAAAATGTATGTCTTCCTCTGCACCTGGGGTCCAGCCCCTTCTCAGTTAGGAGGCAGGCAGCATGCTTCATCCATTAGTCAAAGAGTACAAAGTGGTCAGGGTCAAAGGTTGCAGATTTGTTAGTCAATCAGTCAACAAGTCTTTATACAATCAAACATCAAGTATTTAGTATGTACCTACTACATTCTAGGCACTGTGCTAGGCACTAGTGATACCAGTGTAACAAACGAAACCCTATTCTGAAGGAATGTTGTATATACATTATACATTTTAACAGGGAGGCAAAGTCCATGTGCAAGTATTGACAAAATAAATATAAAGGGAACATATGCAAATAAACACAGAATAATTAAATACAAGATAGTTTGAGAGTGAGGACATTATTAATTGAAGTGGAAGGAGGGAGGATTGGGGAAGATTTCATAAAAGGCAGTATTTGTTAAATACTTACCAAACACCAGGCACTATACTAGGGGAAGAGAAGCATTTATATAGTGTCTATTCCATGCCAGACAATACATGAAGCACTTTATTAATATCTCTCTTGATCCTCACAACAATCCCGTAATGTAGGTACTGATATGATACATTACAGTTGAGAAAACTGAGGCAGATAGAGGTTAAGTGACACAGCTAGTGAGTATCTGAGACCACATTTGAACTCAGGTCTTTGACAGTGCTCTGTCCACTGCCCCACCTAGCCACCTCAAGCAGTTCTTGCTTTTTTAAAAAATGTAACAATTTCAGGATATTTCCGCTACTGAAGTATTAAGGGCAATAACCCAGTGCCAAAAAAAAGAAAAAGAAATTGATTTTGGAATGGGTTTTTGTTATTGTTAGTTTTTAGAGAGAACGCCCTGGCAGAGATGGAAGGTGTTTCAGTTTTTAAAAATAAACAAATTTGTTTTAAAATTTATTTTATGCCTTCCCCTTTCAGTTTATTTTAATTTACTCAGAACATATTTTATATGTGCCTAGTTATATGTGTTTTATACAATACATTATATTGCACATGTAACATATTATGTTACATTTTATATCAACATGTTGTGTAGCGTGTTGTGTTACACAGTTTATATGTGCCTAGTTACTTACATGTTTTATGTAATAAGTATTACATAGTAACATGTTATATGGCATTTTATATTGCCTTGTTCCTTACCTCTGTGACATGTTACATATGTAACACGTTGTATAGTATGTTGTATTATACAGTTTATATGTGCCTAGTTACTTACATGTTTTATGCAATACATATTACACATGTAACATACTTTGTGGCATTTATATTGCCTTGTTCCTTACCTGTATTTGTGACATGTTACAATGTAACATATTGTGTGACAAATTATATTATATTTTATATTGCCTTGTTCCTTAGCTGTATTTGTGACATGTTACATATGTAACATATTGTGTGACAAATTATATTACATTTTATATCGCCTTGTTCCTTAGCTGTATTTGTGACATGTTACATATGTAACATATTGTGTAACATGTGTTACATAGTTTATATGTGCCCAATTACTTACAAGTCTCCCCCTGAGGGTAAAGGCTTTGTTGTTTTTAGTCAGTATTTGTATCCCTGCACTTAGCACAGTATCTAGGCTCTGGGAAACATGGTTGTTGGCTTACTGCTTACTATTTTATCAGCACATAAAACATTTCTTCACAATATTCCTGTACTAATTGCTGCAACACAGCCTCACTTTGGGGAGCAAAACAAGGAGAAAATATTAGGCTTCCTTCATATGATAACTCAACCCACATTTGTCCTCTCCTTCCTCCCTCTACCACAAAGGCTGCTGCCCAGAATTCATGGAATTGGACTGACTGGCCCTATGGAAAGTTGTGAAGAATGCCAGGTTGTCCTTCAGCTTGCCATCTCTTCCCCAGTACCTCGGGGCAGTACCATGACACTTAGTCACAGTACCCTTCTCTGATAGCACTCCAATAGGAGACCTTTGCCTCCTGTCCTTTCCCTGTCCTCTCAGGATGATGTATTCTACTAAATGGGACTGAGTTAATCAGATAGATTCATCCATGCTAATATGTTAGCTAGTCAACATGCAGTATTGCCCAAAGGCAGCAGGATGCCTTAAACCTATTAAAAATATACAAATTCCTTGTGAAGATAATGGTAGTCATTTTAGGGACCTTAGAGATCTGATAATTCTGATCAAGGGACCTTTTTTCCATCAGATCATTTTATGTTGCATCTTTTCACTATTTCTTTTTAAAAATCTATATATGTAAGAGAAAGCCAGAGCACAAAAGGCTCTGTTTTTTGATAAGATGCCAATGAGATGATGTCTGGTTATTTTTTCCCTTTTCCCTTTCTTTAAGTAATTAATTCCTTTCAAAAACTAAAATATAGACATATTATCTATCATGTTATATTTGTTCATATTATAATATTCATATTATATGATATTACAAATGTTCATTTTATTTTATAAATGCTAATATTAGGAGAGAGCAGCCCATGGATGACCTGTGGAATTTTGCAGGAGCCAATGAGGCCTCCCAGACCACACTTGGAGAATTTTTGTTCTGTTATCTGGTGCTTCTTTTTCACAGGATGGGTGGGCCTACAGGCTCTCAGACCTGTAGTGCTTATTAAAACAGCCTCCTATGGATCATAGCACTTTGGTCTGTTCTAAAAGGGCTTGGATATTTTCTCCCCTTATAATCCCCTTATGAGAGAGATGCTGGGGTGGTTTTTTATTATTATTAAATTTTTTTAGAGAAGGAATTCTATACTCTTTATTTGGAGTAATTGAATCGTTTCTAAAATAGCCATCATTTTGTGGTACAGAGGACCTTCTTTCAAAACACTGGTTTTCAGGTAGAGCACTAACAACACTAATCATGTTATGTCTAGACCATACTGCATGAAGTTATGTCCCAGAGATCACGATGGAACCTGTGGTGTGACCGAATCAATGTCTATAATGAGCTATGCTGTAATAGGACTCCACTTAGAATACTAATGTCTCACCTTCGAGAAATTTGTTATCTAAGAACCTGGCTCACTCAAAACACAGCAAAAAACTAGAAATAGATGTTTCAGAATAGCCAGAACACTTTTCACTTAATATGTGTATGAGAGCTCATATATTTCACTCATAGGATGAACTAGAATAGCTTTCTAATTGGCCTTTCTGCTTCAACTCTCTCCTCCCTTTTCCAACTCATACTATACACAGGTACTAAAGAGGTTTTCTTAAAGATCAATACTGACCACATGCACTCTCTGACTCAAGAAACTCTTCTAACTCCCCATTACCTATAGGAAGAAATAGGAGTTTCTCTAGTTGGCATTTAAATAAAAACCTTCCCGACCTACCTTTCCAGTCTTGTTATATATTACTCTTCTTTCTACAGTCCAAACAAATTGACTTTCTTATTTCTCATACATGGTTCTCCATCTAAAATCTCTATACCTTTACATTGTTTCTTCTCCCATGCCTGAACTATACTTTCCTGCTCATCTTTCCCTCTTAGAACATAATTTTCTACAATCCTTTCCTACAAAAATCACCTTCATCAGAATTTCTTGACTTTTTTGTGCAATCAACCTCTGTGGCAATATTATGAAGCCTATTGGCCTCTTCTCAGAATAATGTTTTTAAATTAAAAAATAAAATTTATAAGATTAGAAAGGAAACAAATTTTATTGAATTATCAAAATACATTTTTAAAGTTTTTTAAAGATTTTTTTTAAGTACCCAGATTCCATATAAATCTCTGTGGAAGCATTTCCTAATCCTCTCAGCTAATACATTCCCACAGTGACCTTATCTTATTTTTTCTTGGATTTTTTTTTTTGTAAGTAATATTTTATTTTTTCCAATTACATGTAAAGATAGTTTTCAACATTCAATTTTATAAGATTGTGTTCCAAATTTTTCTTACTAATACAGCAAGCAATCCAATATAGGTAATCTTGTATCTATTTTTATCTATGTACATATTTGTATTTCTTGGCCAGACTGTGTGAACTTCTTGAGAGCGAGAACTCTGACAGTTTTGCTATTGTCTTTCTAGCACCTAGTATAATGCCAAACACATAGTAGGTGCTTAATTCATGAGTATTAACTATTGATGGATAGAAGCCTCTTGACCTAACCAGCTTATCTCCTTGACTCTTGGAACCCATAGTGCTTTAAAATTGAAGAGAGGGCCTGGCGTACTGGCATACTGACAGCTGTAAAAAGTAATTGCCGATATTCTGACAGAAGCAAAGACATTTTAAAATCATAAACCTCTGACAGAACAGTTCACAAATCTCCTCAGGCTGGGATTGTGAACTCCAAGATCCCTGCACACTGCAATAGATAGTAAAGTCTCACTGTAGGTATAGAATGATAATTGGTGTCCTTAATTAACAATAACCCTAAGTCATTAAGAGGATATTAAATGTGTTCAGAATGTAGTAAATAATACTAGAGGCAAGGTAGCAAGACAGCCAGTCTCAGAGACAGGAAGACTTGGATTCAAGTCTAGTTGTATGATCCTGGGCAACTTAATTTATCTATCAATGCTCTAGGCAATTATCTAAGATTATAAATTTCCAGGAAGATGCTGACCTGCTTTGGTAAAGGGAGTTTCCGTACCTAAAAGTTTCAGAAGCTAATGAAATCACAAGTCTAGTCCCTATCACTACAACAATAACAACAATAATAATAATGATATTGAACATTTTTATAAAGTTTGCAAAGCAATTTATAAGCATTTACTCATTGGACTCTCGCAATAATTCTCTGAGGTATTATGCCCATTTTGCAGGTGAGGTTATTCAGACCAAGAAATTAGATGACTTGTTCAGAGTCATCCAGCTACTAAATATTTGAGTTAGGATTTGAACAGGAAGCTTCTTGTCTTTCCCTGACTCTTTATCCATTAAATCACCCAGATGCTGATGTGAATAAGGCATGGAGAGATGTAGTAGTTCTTTAGGATTTTTATCCAAAATGTTTAATATTAAAGAAATTTTTGATGTCTTAAGTGGTAAGCATTCTGCTATCCTGGGCAACTCATTCACCAAGTTTTCCATATAATTGAATTTTTTTGTACTTTGCATATTCAAAAGAATTTTTTTTTCTTAACACACATTACTACAAGTAAGGATTTTCCTACAACAGATTTCTGAAACCAACAGTTGGAGCTGTTTTAAATTATTTGATCAGAATAGAGAAGGCCAAGTTGACACAGGATTTTGAGGGAATCTTATTAGGGACAAAAATCAAAGAAAATAGATTTTAAAAAAATTCAGTCCTTATAGTCTCATCCTTGGTACCAGATCAAATTTTGAAAAGGAGAAGTTGGTATACAAGTCAAGTTGGCTAATTGAGTTTTCTCTGAATGAGCCTCAGTCTTCAGGCTGATTTTCTAGTTTACATTAATTTTGCACATGGGAATGTTTTGTGTACAACATGGCAGGTTTTCTGCCGTAGGCATGCAACAAACGGGTCTGGATCAGATGAGCCGGAACCCGCCGACATGCTGGGATTCTTGGTACAGTAGCTGGAGTTTCCATGGTGGCAAGAGCTGATTTTTTAAAAAATCTTCCCTTGTGCATCATCCTGCTCCTGCTACCTGAAAACCAGATGTTTTCTCTGTACTCAAACAGGCATCACTGTGAATCTGCAGCCTGATAAACTCACTAGAAAGGCCCTTTGGTGGGCCAGCCCCCAGGAGACCCTGGGAGCCCATTGGGCAAAGCCACCAGGCAGCCTTTTTGTTCTCACTTTCCCCATTTTAATGCACCATAGCAAACAGTGTAGACAAAGCCCTGAATACAAAATACACAGAAGTGGGAAATTACATTTAAGCGTAGCTAAAGCTGTAACCAAAAGAGAGCAAAAGTGGGAATAGCTTAGTATGTCTGCCACATCTGTGGAAGCTAGAGCACAAAGTTTCTGAGTTGCAGCAGTGTTGGCCAGATCACTTAATATGACTGGAGAGAATTAACAAGTGACATGGCCTTTATGTGCTTCTAAGGAACAAAAGTTTGAGAATTAAAGATAAAATCTCAGCAGGAGTGTAAATAGAGGAGAAAGGAAGGCAACAAGCATTTATTATGTACCTCCTATGTGCCTAGCACTGTGCTAAGTGCTTTACAAACATTATTTTATTTGGTCCTTACAATAGCACTATGAGACAGATGTACCCCAAATTGGAGGAAACTGAGGCAAGCAGAGGTTAAGTAACTTTCTGAGTATCCCAGATAGGAAATGCCGAGACTAGCTTAGAATTCAGGTCTTCTTACTAGGCTTAGTGCTCTAGTCACTGTACCTCATAGCATAGATGTATATGCTTATTTCCAGAGATACTTAATTTTCTTGGAAACATGAGCCTCCCTAACTTTAGTTAGAGCATAAAAAAAAATTCATACTCAGCAAGGTCCAAATCTGTTAGAAGTTTCTCACTTTTTCAATCTTATTCTCTCCTAAAATCTTCCATATTCTAACCCCTCATGCCTTTATTTTTATTTTATTTAGCCTAATTCATAAAAGGGGTTTCTTTCAGGGAAGAGAATTAAGAGAATGTTTAATAGCAGCAGGGTTCGAATCTGGCCTCAGACACTGAGTAGCTGTATGACCTTTGACTTCTCTGTATCCCAGTTTCCTCAGCAATAAAAGGGGTCTTCTAAAAATGCACAGATCTGGGTGCTCAGGGTAGTAGAGGGAGAGACGGGAAATATTGCTTAAGACATGTCTTGGACTTTTCTTCAGACATATCCAGATTTTATTAACAAAAGGCTTTTCACTATGGAAGATAAAAGGTATGGGGTAAAGAAGCATATTGCCACATTTCACTTTGTGACTTCTCATTTATTTTGTTTTGAATCTTCTCTCACATATAGGTTTTGATTGGAATTTAGTATTCAAATGGGACTACATGACCCCTGAGCAGAGGAGAGCACGCCAAGGAAATCCAGTTGCTCCTATAAAGTAAGTTCTGTCACATCTTTTAAAGATGATGTTTAAAAAATTGGTTTCAGTACCATTTTCCAACCATTAAGTTGCTATATAATTGGCCCAGCATTTTGTCTCCATATCTCTCATCTTCTCACACAGGGTGTAGACATCTCCATCCATTAGTTGATAATGTGCTTTGAAATTTTTAAGAAAAGCCTGACCTGTCTATATCCCCCAGTTTAGGTGATCAGATCTGTTTTTCCTTAGTGTTATTGTAAAAATATATTAAGTACCACAAAAGTGTAACAACTTTGTTGAAGCCGGTATTGTTTTTGGTTTTTCCTAGACTTGGCTTCCTTGTGTCAACAGGTTATGTTCTGGAAGTTCAAAAGTGATAGTGGCTTGCTTTATAATTGCTTGCCTTCCTTTATTTTGTTACACTCTTCCTACATATTATAGGAAATTAGTGAGGATACACTAGGGTATTAGGATATACATTAGGTATTCTCTGGCTAATTTTTATAGATTGAATTCATGTCTGAGTACATTGTGTAGCTTATTGCCCTAAGGAGGAAATGTCAAGCACTGCAATCCCCATTTTACAGATAAGGAGACTGATCCAGAGAGAAACAATTTGCCCTGAGTAAATCATCAAATTTTGTCCTGTAGTTTTCAGTATCCCTAGTGGGCTGTATAATGTCAAGGCAGTAAATTGTTGGCCTGCTATGCCTGCAGTGGTAGAAGAAAAACGAAGCTGTTTGAATCCTAAGTGTGGAATACTGGCTGGAGTTTATTTTGAAAATCAATCTGTAGTTTGGATATTGGACAGCTCTGAAAGAGAGAAAACTTCTGACTGATTTCCAATCTCTTCCTTTCTTCCCTCCCTTCCCCATTTCTGCTTCTTTAGAACCCCCATGATCGCTGGCGGGTTGTTTGTGATGGATAAATTCTACTTTGAAGAACTGGGAAAGTACGATATGATGATGGACGTATGGGGAGGAGAAAACCTGGGTATGTGTCTTGTTTCTTCAGAATACCTAGTCTTTTGATAGAAAGCAATGTCTAATTTATGCAAGCTCAGAGTGCTTGGCTATCTAGTTCTGGAGAAATATCAAAGAATAGACTCACAGACAACAGATTCTCAATTAAAAGATGTTGGAAAAAAGGAATGAGAATGATAATCTGATTATGGGGAATGAAGATCTGACTAACGAGATGTTCTTGTTAATGTTAGCCTTGTTGTAAATAAGGATCTGCAAGCTTGGAAATATAGTGGGGACAGACTGCAGAAGCAGAAATGTGTATATGTAGAGTGAAATTTGAAGGGGAGAAGTAGATTTTCTATAAGTCTTGTAGGAGACCATTCCTGGGAGGAAAATACCCAGCAAAACCTGGAAAAAAAATAACCAGTTTCCATCTCTCAATTAAGATAGTGATTCTTGGGATATGATGGAGTCTCAGTTATCAAATGAGCTAGAATTGAGGTCAATGAGTATAATTCTTTGTTGAATACTTGTGCAAAAGCCTCCTAGTTTTATTTGCTTTTTTAAAAAATTAGACCTTGCAAATTATTATTACCTAGATACAATTTAATTTCATAGATTTATAACTGTGATTTAATAGTTGCACCACAGTTAGAACTGAAAAGATTGGTTTTTTTGCTTGAAGCCATTAATTTCAAGTACTTACTTCTGAGCTAATTATCTTTGGCCACTGAGTTTTCCTTTTTATTATCTTTTGCCTTTGGGTGAATCTTTTTGCAAGTGCATTTAGGAAAGGGAGAAAAATCTGATGATACTATTGCTTTGAATAGCTTTGATTTTTTAAAAGTTATAATATAATTTTGGTTTTTTTAAGTTGTAAAGGCCAAAGATGGGCCTTTCCCCCTTCATTTAAGAAACTGACATGATGTTTGTTTTCTAATCATTTAGATGACTTGAAACTTTTGCTGATGTTGTGCATAATTTTTGGAGCCTTTCAACTGCTGAAGAAATTTGTATTGCTGAAGTAATTTTTTCATGAAAATTTAGTGACTAAATTTAAAAAAATATCTAAAAGTTTAAAAAAAAATAAGGCTGCTCTTTTGAGCTTATCTAAACTGAAGATACTTGGGCTTTGTATGAGTGGGGCAGAGAGCTGGTTTTTCTAGAACTGTAATACAACTAATTAAGATTCTAGTAAGGGTTCCAAGTCACCCAGCTTTTATGGAAAGACCACTTTAGAACACATTTCAGCATGGGTGACTTTACACCCAATCAAAAATAACATGTTTTAGAAAATTAGGCAATGCTTTATTTATGTCAACAGCAATATACACTCGATGTGTAGCACTGTGCTATATGTTGATTAGTTCTTCTAAAGTGATTCTTGCCAATTGGGATCTTGTGACATGATGCAGAGACAGTATTTTCCCCCAAAATGAAAGGAGGCCCTTCACTCAAATGCCAGAATGAAAGACAGAGATTTGTTTACATTCTCTTATTTTGCTTTTGTTTTGATTTCTATGCTTCTGTACTTTGCTATTGAAATTATTGTACTAGGATCATAGGTCACAGAGTCCCAGTTCTGATATTTACAAATGGTGTGACTGCGGGCAAGTATCCTAAGCTCTCTCAGGTTCCTTTGTCTGTAAAATGAGTTTAGTAGTATTAGAACTAGATAGGTCACAAAGTTTGTGAAATTAATATAAATGTGAGTTATATTACAGAATTTTATAGTATGGTGACTTGAGAATAGAATAAGGTATATATCAAAGGAATAATATTAGGAAAGGGTCAGTAAACCAGGAGGAAAGCTAAATCCAGTGTCTTAGCGTTTCATCTGCAAGAAATTTTTCTCCTCTCATTGTTGGAGGCAATAGGATATTTCCCTAGGAGTTTTCTGCTCCAGATTTTTTGATGGAATAAGGTCCTGCTTTTCAAAGGATGTATAACCTACAGGCCACCTCCCTTTTCTTTACTGTTGCTGTGGACTTTGGCTGCAAATCACATGTGGCAGAGGTAGCCAGTTATTTAATTTCTACCCATGTATTATCCATGGTAACATTGCAGCGCTATATGCCCAAATCTAATTATTATTGAAAATTTTCAAGCATCTCCACTTAGACTAAGAAATCTTCCATTATTATTATTTTTTTTAATATAGAGCCATTGTACCTTTTTGGTAATTTGGAAAAATAAATTGATCTTCAGGTTCCCTATAACACAGAATCAATATTTCTCGAGACAAGGGAATAAATGAGTTGCTGGATGGCCCAGTGCATAGAGTGCCTTGTCTGAAGTCAGAAAGTCTTGTCTTTGTAAGTTCAAATATGGCCTCAGGTACTTATTAATTGTGTGACTTTGAGCAAGTCACTGAATCCATGTTGTCTCAGTACCTCATCTGTAAAATGAACTGGAAAAGAAAATGGCAAATTACTCCAATATCTTTGCCAAGAAAACTCCAAATGGGATCAGTCAAACATTACTGAAAACAACATTTGTTTTTCTTATGAAAACTAGACTTTGCATAATTAATTCTTAATGGGGGGGGGGCTTCTTAACAATCTTGAGTTTTTATTTAAAGTAAGTATTATGTGTAAATGCAATCTTATGGAGCCTAAAAATTTATTCCTATCATATACTAGTATAATGGAAACACCATCAAATCTTGAGTTATAAATTCTAACTAAGCCACTGGATACCTGTATATCTTAGAATATCTTAGACATGTTTGGACTTTGTTTCCCTCTTCTGTTTAAAAAAAAAAAAAAAAAAAAAAGGAAGGGGATTAAATGGTCTTCAAGTTCCCTTCAATCTTTAAAGCTATGGTACCAATAATCTTTTAATTTTTTAACTTTTAAAATGACTTCAGTATCCAATAAACCTAATTAATTCAGACTCAGCTAATTTAGAATGTGTTGTAATTTGAACAAGTATTGAGCCAAAATTTACTTTTTCAATCAACAAGAAAGGATTCACTAATCAACAAATACTTTTTAAGCACTTCGTAACATATTTCTATTTATGTATATATGTGTGTGCTTTTTACCCAAGCCTATATGCTGCCTGGGGATGAATTATTTTATTATTGAGTTGTATTATTTTCTTGTTGATAGAAACCAAGCCAGCATTTATGTGCAGTGAAAGTAAAACAGGTTTGAAGGTTATCAAAGTAAGTGGTTTGTAAAAAACAAGCCTCTTTGAATCAGCAGTCTAGCATCAAGACTGGAATTCATGAGATTATTTGTAAACTTTTCCTGATGGAATAAAGCAGAAAGTCAGAGTAAAAATATTTTTTTCATTTAAATTTTTAAAATTTTAACTGAGAACCTTTTATCGATGAAAAAGCAGAAACATAGGCTAGTGCTCAATTAATATTAAAATAGTAGTATTAGAAGGAACTAGATGTTTAATTATCTTCTTTGTCTAATTACAAAGTTTCATGTGGATACTTTTTTTTTTTGGCTGAGGCAATTGGGGTTAAGTGTCACACAGGGTCACACAGCTAGGAAGTGTTAAGTGTCTGAGGCCAGATTTGAACTCAGGTCTTCCTCACTTCAGGGCTGTTGCTCTATCCACTGCACCAACTAGCTGTCTCCATGTGGATACTTTTAAAATGTTATTTAGGTCTTTCATTTTAAGGATCACATATTGTTCAGTTCCCCAGTTACTTTCTAGTGTTGCTGACTTGCTCTCTTAGAATATCTTTATACACAGGATAGAGAAATATCAGCTAGACATTAATTAATACAGGTAGGTAGATTTGTACCTGGTTGGACAGCTTTATCGATAGTGGAAAAGGGTGAAGAGAGAGAAAGAGAAACAAACCCAGATAGAGAGACAGATCGGAAAGTAGGGAGGTGCCTCTAGTGGCCCTTTCTGGTCAACATTTGTCTTAATGACTTGCATAAAGAGACAGAAGGCATGTATATCCAAGTTGGAAGAGACACAAAGCTGAGAATGAATGAAAAAATCAGTATTCAAAAGAATTTTGGCTCACTGGAATGATAGACCAAATCTAACAAGATGAAAGAGAGATCATTGGCTTTAGAGGTAGAAAGGGTCTTAAGGATCACCTGGTCCAATGGTGTCAAATTCAGATAGTGCATCTACTAATATATTTGCATATGTGCATATGTGTTCCTTTTAAACAAGCCTTTTTGGTGGGATGAATTGTTTCATCCCTTTCCTACCTGCTGATTTAGAAAACCATAGATTAACATTATCTTTGGGTTTGTATATTTTTATTTATTTTGTTGGTGTTCCCAATTTCATTTTAATCTGGTTCTGGCCAAACTCAAGAATGTTGGGTAGGGTGGGCTATGAGTTTGTCCCCTCTGATCTAGTCCAACCTTCTCGTTTCCTGCACTTATCTTTGGAAAAATTCGGCTGCCTATGCAAGGATGGAGGGAGAAATGTCTTTTGGTAGTAGCCTACATGAAACAAGATTTAGAAGTTTTAATTAACTGCAAATTCAGTGTGAAAAAGCAATGTGGCATGATAACATGATTGCAAAAAAGCTAATGTTGCCTGAGGCTTTATGCTGAACTGGTCATACCACATCTGGAAAATGGTCAGTGATTCAGCATTTAAGATGATTGACAAAGTGGAATACATGCAGAGGAGAGACATGATGGCAAAAAATATTGGAGGACTTTCATATCAGCTGAAAGAATATTTAAGATATTTAGCCTGGGGGGTGGGGGGGAAGAAAGCTAATGTGTTAGCTGTCTCTAAATAATTTTAAATCTGTTATTGAAGGGTAGAAGGGGGATACATTTTTTTTTATTAGTCTAGAAAGTAAACCTAGGAGCAATGCATATAAGATTAAGATGGATTTTGCTTCAATTGAGGAATAATATTCTGACTATTAGAGCAGTTTTCAAACATGGAATAGATAATGTAAGATAGTGACTTCCCTTTCAGTGAAAGTGTTTAAGAGACAAGATTACCAGGTATGTTTTATGAGGAATTTCTATATGGGATAAGATGTTATGCTAATGATTTCTTAGAGTCTTATTAAAGCTGAAGACATAATAATTCAAAACCTCTGTGTTAATTGATTTATTTAAGTCCTTTGAAATGTTTTAATTCAATCAACATTGTATTCAGTGATCATGTTTCACCAGTCAACAAATCAGGAGTTCACCTAGTGTAAGAATGAGAATGTCTGGAGATGTTAAACATTCGTCTCATTCTTTGAATAGTCACTTGTTCTCAATTATTGTTACAGAGATTTCATTTCGAGTATGGCAATGTGGTGGCAGCCTAGAGATCATCCCTTGCAGCCGAGTTGGGCACGTGTTCCGGAAGCAGCATCCCTATAGTTTTCCAGGAGGCAGTGGCACTGTGTTTGCCCGGTAAGCAGCTTTTTAAAAAAGCTTTTAACTTTAAAAAAAAATTGTTCTAACTCATTCTGTTTTTCTCCTGAATAAGTTACAGCTACCACACTCAACTAAACATCTCCCTGGAAGGCAGGGGAAATAACCTCTGAAAGAAAATCCTAAACCACAGGTTATTTTTGTTTTGAATAAGGATAAGATCTTTTGGCTTAGATGCTAAATTTTGTATTGTATGTCAAATACAATTTCAAAACTTTTTTTTTTTTAATTCACAGGGATATTTATGCTACAGATCTGGGGACTACGCTAACTTAAATACTCAATGTTTCTATGCAGAATGATTAATTTAAGATGTGATTAGATATTTGATCTTTAACAATTTACTTAACCTCTCCATACCTCAGTTCCTCATCTCTAAAATGAGGATACTGAGCCAAATGATTGTCTGTGTGTCTTTGCAATTCAAAAAATTCAGTAACATTGAATTAAGAATATGGGTATTTAGAAATTATCCGTGAGCTCTATGAATAGAGGAAGAATTCATGACCAAGCAAAATACTGTGAGGATCATAGAAGGTAAAATGGACAATTTGATTATAGAAAATTTTAAAGGATTTTTGCACAATCAAAACTGGTGCAACTAAAATTAGAAAAGAAGCAAGTAAATTGGGATGAAGAAAATCATTGCAGCAAACTTTTTTTAATATATATATCTTTTTGCTAAAACGTGGAACTGATTCCAATTTACAAGAACAAGAGTTTTGCCAAATTAATAAAAAGTTAATAGACATAAACAGAAAGTTTTCAAAGAAAGAAATCTTGGGGTGAGAGTAAGTAGGAAGGAGGAAAGGCAGAAAAGAAAAATAAATGTTGTAAATTAAAAAACATATGTGTAATATGTGTGTATATATATTTTAAAGAAGACAACTTGGGGAGGAAAAATGAATATAGGCATTTTAATTTAATAAAATTGTTAGGTCTGCCACTCATTTGAAATGAGAGTACAAATTAAATATGAATTGCCTATGGATCTTCGAACTTCTTAACAACTCCTGCCTCCTATCACTGTATTTAATTGCTTCCACTCCATCAATGCCTGTTGAGCTGCTGCCTATTATTGAAGGTTCAGTAAAGATCTAACTGCTCTGTGAAGATTTCCAGATCTTCCCTAACATTTGATTTGTAATTCATTTAAGCACTTATTATGTGCTACTTTCATTTATATATGTGTATGTCTTATCTTGCCTATTAATTGAGGTCCGTGGGGACAAGATGTTAGTCATCTTCATATCCCTGAAGTGCCTTCCTTGTAGTAGATTTCAAAGTGCTTTTCAAAAGAATATAAATAACCAGAGCTCATACATATATAACATTTAAGTAAATACTTTTCCTCTCAACAATTAATGGGGTAGGTACCCAAATTTTATTAACTTCATTTTGCAAACAAATAAACTAAAATTCAGCGAAGCTAAGTAATAGTATTGTAGGTTTAGAGCAGAAAGAGATCTTAGCTCAACCATATCATTTTACAGATGAGGATATTGGGGTTACATAGAGATGGCCATTGAGTAGAAGACCAAGATGGAATGTGAATCAACATCTCCCACTCCAGAATCAGTATTATTACTTTCTACTGTACCATTTGACTAAGGTCTCATACAACCAGTAATGTTTTTTTTTTTGGTTTTTTTGGTTTTTTTGGTTTGGTTTGGTGTATGGTAAGTAGGGTTAAGTGACTTGCCCAGGACTACACAGCTAATAAATCGTGTCTGAAGCTAGATTTCAACTCAGGTCCTCAGGGCCGGTGTTCTATCCAGTGCTTCATCCAGCTTCATCTAGTTTCATCTAGTTAGCTTCCTCAACCAATAGGATTTGAACCCAAAACTTGCATCCAAGGGCAGAAGGCTTTTTATATGCCCTCATGCCTCTCTTAAATAAATCGATGCAAGCTTGCTTGTTTAAGAAAGGAGAGAGATCTATGACAAAACATAGATTATACAATAAATATAGGGAGAAGAATAAGATTGTGTGCTATGTGTGTGAACTACTGAATTGGACATATCAGTGAAATTGGTCATTTCACTTTAGTAATTGGTTTATCAGGCTTATTTTTAAAAATTGTTTAGCTGACTGAATTGCTATTTGGGTATATCAGAAAGAACAGCCCCAAAGTTTAAGTTCCTCACCTGATTCTTATAACCAAAGTTCTGTCATATATTAGTGCTATTTTCTCAACAAAGTAGGCACGTGCCTTCACACCATTTGTCCACCATGATCGCCTGCCCATTCAGTATTCTCAGCTGGTTTTCCTTTTGCTTTCACTGGCCGTTATTTCTATTCCCTCCTGGAATTCAGGATCTGAAATTATAGGACAGATTCTCATAAGTTCTTTCTCCACCTGAAACATGGAGAAGCCACTCAGTCTAGAGCCCCTTCTTGTAAGCAGGTTGCCATAATATTTACATAAAATACTTAATACATAACAACTTTGAAGCTGTTTTTGCTCAGAGTTAATTCATAAGTAGAAGGTATTTCATCATCATTTTGGAAACTGAAAGTTTCATCTCCTGGAACTTTTCAGGTGAAAGGTTTTACATTGTTTTCCATTACAAAGCCCCCACAGATCCTCAACAGTAAAATTTCCATTTCTATTAGCATTTTATAATTCTAGCACCTAGCCCAGACCCTGCCACACAGTGCTTAATAAATATTTGCTGATTGAGTCTTCCTTTCCTACCTGTGTCCAAGCTATTCTTTTTTTTTTTGAAAGGAGGGAATGAAGAAGCAACTATTAAATGCTTATTATATGCCAGGCGGGGCAGCAAGGAGGCACAGTGGATGCAATCAGAAAGGCTTAAGTTCAAATATGACCTCAGATGGTTGCTAGCTGGGTAACCCTAAGCAAGTCATTTAATTGCGTAGCTTCCTCAGCTGTAAAATAGAGGTAATAATGGGATGTACCTCCCAAAGTTGTTGTGAGGGTCAAGTGAGATAATGTTTGTCAATATTTTTTTTAACACAGTGCCTGTCACATAATTGTTTAGTCATTTTTTTCAACTGTATCTGACTTTTAATTATCCTATTTGGGATTTTCTTAGCAAAGATTATTTTCTAAGAGGTTTGCCAGCTCATTTCCTTCTCCAGCTCATTTTATAAATGAGGAAACTGAGGTAAACAGGGTTAAGTGACTTGTCCAGGGTCACACAACTAGTAAGTGCCTGAGGTCTGATTTGAACACAGATTTCAGCACTCTGTCTTCTGTGCCTCCTAGCTGCCCCTTCATGACACATAGTAAGCACTTAATAGTTACTTCTTTATTAGCTTAGACACAGGTAAAAGAGAAGGAATCAGTCAGTCAATCAATAAATGTTTATTAAACACTGTGTGCCAGGCTCTATGCTGTGCTGGTAGTTTATAATATTAGAAATTTTTTAATATTATAAGACTCAGTGAACTACTTGGTAGAATTTAGAATTTTATTGTTTTTCCCACAGCAAATGAATACACCCCAAAGGAAGCATTTCCCTGAATTAATAGCATAGAATTCAAACTTGGTGAAGATCATTGGGGGTCAATGGGGCTGTTAGGTTTGGCCTGCCTGGCTTATCTAGCGATGGATAACATGATAAAATGAAGATACATATCAGATCTCAGAAATCTCAGCTTAAACAAATTTTAACTCCCTTCACTTAAGACATTTTTTTTAAACAGCAAATGAGAATCTTGAAGTGACTGATATGAAATTTTCTCTGTTCACCTTGACTTTGTTTTACTAGAGATTGGTAGTAAGCAGCAAAATGACCAGAAAGTAAGGAGAAAAATTAAATTAATTTCAAAGTTAATTTATAATTATATATAGAATAATAATATAGAATTATAAAAACAAAAAAATTATAAATTAATATCAATTAAAAAACAAATAGCTTCTTAGGAAATTAGATTTGGTTGTATATAATATTTCAATTCACAACCTTTTTCATGAAGCTTTCTCTTCTCCCATACCCCTATTTGGAAATTATCTTTTCATCAACCCTCTTGTAGTGCTCTACCTATCTTATACTTTTATAAAAATATATTCTTTATTATAGTTCTTGCATTTTCATGACTGTGTCATCCATGATTCCCCAACTCCCACCATGAAATTATGAAGTCTATGGGGACAGAACCATGTCTTAATTGGAGTATCTGTGTATGTGTCTGTGCATGTGTTCATCTCCCTCAGTGCCTAATGTAATACTCTGCACATAGTAAGTATCAAATCAGTGGATTTTGGATATATTAATTGAATTGGATGGATGTGTTATACACAAACATTAGAATCATCAAATGTTAGTACTTGAAGGAGCAACAGGGATCATCATGTTCAAATCTTTAACTTTGCCGATGAGTAAACAGAGACTCAGAAAAATGGAAGTATTTTGTTTGAGGTTATATAGTAAGCGGCAGAGGCAAAGAATGAAAGATGTCCATTCAGCAGTAGAAATGTGGGAGTACCACAACATTCTAAAAAAAAAAATTTATAATGATTTTTCTCTGGGATTTCTCTATGGCCCAGCATCTCATAATTATCTCTTAAATGTAATTGATATGAAAAATATCAAGCAGCCCCATCTCACAGAAATATGCGTGCCAGTGCACATCATGTGAGAGATAGGGTCCCAAAAAGCTCCATGGAAATCAAATCACCTTATGATCATTTTTTGAGTCGTTTTTCAGCCATGTCTAAGTTTTTGTGACCCCATTTTGGAGGGTTTTTTGTTTTTGGGGGGGAGTTTTTGCAGACACTGGAGTGCTTTGCCATCTCCCTCTCCAGCTCATATCACAGATAAGGAAACTGAGGCAAATTATAAAGGGACTTGTCCAGGACCACATAGCTAGTATGTGTCTGAGGCCAGATTTGAACTCAGAAAGTTGAGTCTTCCTGGAGCTCTTATCTGCTGTGCCACCTAGATTTACAATCTTTACAACTGGACTTGGAATTAAGAAAGTCTGAATTCAGAGCCTATCTTAAATATTTAACTAGATATGTGATCCTGTGTAAGTGATAGAAGCTTGAACTCAGTGATCTCCAAAGATTTTTTCAAGTATAAAATCTGTAATAATTCTTCTCTCTCATCTTATTCCAAACTCCTCTAAGAATGAAGAAACTATGGTCCAGAGCAATGATCTAGCTTGTTCAAAGTCACACAAGTTATTCCTATGTGGTCCAGAATTTGAACCCAGATTATGTGACTACCATTGCAACTTTCCTTCCACTATTCCTGGCATACCTGGAAAATGTTTTATTTAAAGGAATTTATTTAAATTTTATTTAAAGAAATGCATCAATTTTTAAAATCGTGGAACACTTTTGTAATGCAAATATGTTTTATATTTTGAGATTTTCGTAAAAATGGGTAGCCTGTAAAGTCATATGTGCTAGGAGATGACCAGCATGTCTGTTTTGGCTGGATCTGTGATGTGAGCCAAGGCAGTCTGTTTTAATGTTCCACAATTGTTTCAGAGATTTTTTGTTGTTGTTGGTTAGATGGAATGCAGGTTTGACAGTCTTTAATAAATGTTACACATTTAAATTTAACCGGCCCCAGTATCCTTGAATCTCATGAATCTTCATATTTCCATGATGTTTGGCCCATGATTTAACCTCTCCATTAGCTGCAGAGCCATGCATGATTGTGAGGGTTAGGGATGTATGGGTTTTCATCTGACAAATGAAAGCTCAGATCCTTGTCTGTGTTGCCCCTGTATGATGCAAAGTGAGCCCTGGAGATGTATTCTTAAGGTCATCTCCTTTTAATCTATATTCCTTGTCAAAACAAGACACCAGCTCACCTCAGGCAGATAGGAAGAAAAGAATAATGTAAATATTAAATCATCTCTTCTTTTCTTTCCTTTTCCTTTCTTTTTTTTTTTTTTCCTAAAGAAATATGTCTGTTGTTTCTATACTCTTAACCTATGAATACCTGGAGAGTAAAGCTGTTATTGCATATATTAGGCACCATGCCTAGCACTCTGTGGATGATAGGAATTCTTTTGTGTTCTTTAATGTAATACTGCCCTAGTCCCTCCACATCAAAATGTCTCAGCCAGCCCTCTGGTCTCTCCTTTCATTCTTGGAAAATTAGTATGCTGGAAAGAAAAGCAACAAGAATTCTCTTGGAAAGAACTATGGAGTCTGAATGCAGATCGAAACATACTATTTATTTTCACTTCTTTTTTGTTTTTTCTTTCTCATAGTTTTCCCCTTTTGTTCTGATTGTTCTTTCACAACATGACTAATGAGGAAATAAGATTATTATGATTGTACAGGAATAACCTGTATCAGATTTGCTTGCTGTCTAGGCACAAGAACAGGAGGAGGGAGGAAGGGAGAAAAATTTGGAATTCAAAAATCTTATAAAAGTGAATGTTGAAAGTGATCTTGAAAAAAATAAAATAGAAAAAGGGTCATGGTGATATTGTAAATTGAAAAAAAAAAAGAATTCTCTTGCATTCAAGATGCATTTATTGGTTGCCTACCAAATGCACAGCACTATGGTGGCCATTTTGAGGAACATTGTGCTATCTATGGTATAACCCTTACCCTTAAGGAGCTTGAACTGTAGAAGGCTCTTGCTTTGCTATGTTCTGTAGGGCATTCATTATAGCCTGGACCTTCCTTTGCTGACAGGTTTCATGGAAAAGCCCAGGTAGAAAGAAGCTGTCACCACAGAGGAGTTCACACAGGGATGATGGCAGGAAGCTTCTCAAAACACTTTTATTGTTGTTGTTGTTGTTGTTGTTGTTCTTAGAAATACTCGCCGGGCAGCAGAAGTCTGGATGGATGAATATAAAAATTTTTACTATGCAGCAGTGCCTTCAGCCAGAAATGTTCCTTATGGGAAGTAAGTATTGCCTCTTCTTCTTTCCTCTACTTCATTCAAAAGCATTTGGGGTATTTTTTGCTAGCACTTTAGCCCCCCAAAACCCAACAGCTGTCTAGTTGTCAAAGAATGAATCTTAACCTCAAGGAAAAATAAAAGGCCCCAAATCAGGGGCATGAGCCTCAGGCGCAATGATACCATGAGAAGTCATACACCATAGAAAGGAAGGGGTATACTACAAGTGGAATATATTTTAGCATTGGGTAGAAGGAGGCTATATTCAGTTCAGTTCAACAACAAACACTACTTAGTTGTCTGATATAGACTAGATTTCTGCTCTAATCAAAATACAAAAGCAAAAAAATCTCTGCCTTCTAGAAGCTTATAGTCTTCTGGGAACAGAGGGATGCAATTGTTCATAGATAAACAAATACAGAATTGTCTAGGGAAGGAGAAAGCACTGGCAACTTGAAGAAGTGTGGGGGGGGGGGGGCAGGGTTGGGGCTAGTGATATTATTGGAAAAGGCTCCACATCAAAAAGAGTACCTGTGCTCAGTCTTGAAGGTAAGGTACAGATTATAAGTGGTAAAGGTGAGAAATGAATATCATGGAGGAACAGACATGGAGATAGAGTGTTGAACTCAGGGTACATACAGCAAGTTAGCTGGAATATAATGTTCATGAAGGGAAGTGCTATGAAATGAAGCAAGAAAGGTAAGTTGGAACCAGATTGGAAGTGTTATTTAATACCCTTACTGTGATCAATAATGGTGATGGTTTTTTCCTTATGTCGTCCTCCTTAGTATTCAGAGTCGACTAGAACTAAGGAAGAAACTTAGTTGCAAACCCTTCAAATGGTACCTTGAAAATGTCTACCCTGAATTAAGGTAAGTCTCCAAAGTCTGGATTTTATTTTGTAGGTACTTTTTCTGGCTGAGGATTTAGCCCAAAGAATTTCTCTTCCTTGATAGAGGTAGCTACTTTAGATTGTACCTTGTCATTTTAGGGATTGGGAGACATTCTACTCCACCCCCTTTTTCCAATTAGTACTGTTATGTGGCTGACAGTTATGGAACGCTGATTTCTGAAATATTGAAATTGAGGATCACCCCAAGAGTATTAGAAAGTCATATTGTATATTGAGCAGGTTGATACACACTTCAAAAAAAAAAAAAGAAGAAAAGAAAAGCAGTGTAAAAGATGTCATCAAAGAAATGTGTGAGTAAAAAAGAAGATGAATTAAGTATGTGGTAAGAGCAAGGGATAGCCAGTGGATTATTTATATTCCATTAGTATAGTCAGGATGTCAAGCAGAAATGAGAGGAACTCCCCTCCCCACCCCTCTGTCCCCAGTATCCTGGTGTCCCTGTAGTGAATTCCCTGCAGCTCATGGGCAAGAGTTGCGTATTATATATAAAATAAAATCTAAAATTGCTATCTGCATTATTGGAACAGATGTCCCCATGGATGAGGTCCAAGATCCATTAAAAATTTTGAGTACTTTGCCTATACCATATGAGACAGATAGTGTTAAATTGTTCCTCAGAGATTCCACAATTTCCTTTCTAGTATTTACGCTGCCTTCCCTCTGTTCAAACAGTGCTTTCCAAATCAAGTATTTCATCACATAATTCAGGAAGGTCACCAAGAAGAGTCACCATTTTCCTTGCAACATTACTCTGTTCCTGACTGATGTGTCTCTTGACACTTCTTTGCATTGCCTCCATACTTGCTGTAGGCTTTAGGAGGCAAAATTATAGTTAAGGCAATGCTTTCTCCCCCCCTCCTCCCCCCCACTTCATGATAGATGGTACCTTCTTTTAAAAACTGTTAAGTTGAGTTCTTAAAGGGTATCTAATGGAGTGCAAACTGATTCAGTCTTGCCCAGGTGATGGAGTCTTTGTCTGCTATCCAAGAACAGCCTATGGGTGACAAGTTATTTAGCTGCAGTAATTGTCTAAGACTTATCTTCTGTTGGTGAAGGATTTTTTAACAAATAAATTTTTATTGATACATTTGGCTTTACATCATTCACATTTCTGAATTTATCTCTTGCCCTTGCCTATACTCATCCCTTACAATGCAAGAAGAAGGAAAAAAAATCTTCAAAGAGTAAGCAGCAATGGGCAGCTAGGGTGGATAGAGCACCAATCTTAGAGTCAGGAGGATCAGGCCTTGCACTTTTAGTGTGTGATCCTGAGCATTTTATTCAACTTCACTTGCCTCAAAAAAAAAAAAAAAAAAAGAAACAGTATATTGGAAGAGTCTGATATTTTGCATTATTCCACACCTATAGTCCCCTACCTCTTCCAAAAAAGAAAAAGAAAAAAAAATAAAGAAGAGCCGAACTTGGACATTACAATTTTGCAACATTCATTCTTTATTTTTTTATAATTATTTCTTTTTCTGTAGTAGACCAGCACAGTGGCCTTTTAGAGAAGGTGGTCAAACCAAGTCTCAGCATGAACTATTGTTCTAAGCTTACCACTAGTCTTTTATGGCAGAGGATAAGATGTTTGATTGCTCTAAACCCTAGTATTCCCCATGAGAAAAGTGGGAATTATAATGTATATTCCATGCCCACTTCCAAAAGCAGAGAAATGACAAGTGAAATCCCTTTTAGATCCCTCTTTCTAGGCCTAGCCCTATAGCTTAAATCACTCTTAAGTCCTGTATCCCAAAGGGATACTGATAACCTTATATGCAGACCTGAAGATCTGTTCTATTTCAGAATCTAGGCTGTTAATCTTCCTAAAGAAATGGTTTGGAAAAGTTGGGGGTTTCATATGGCATATTCTTTATTCTGAATATTACTAGAGCATTTTGTAATGAATTATGGCTCCCTTATCCTTCTCTCCCCTCCCCACCTTGCCCCCCCCCCCCCCCCCCCCCCCCCCCCCCCCCCCCCCCCAATATTATCTTCTCAGTGAAAGCTCTTAGAAAACCCTGGACCTGAGATTTATTTGTGGTATAGGTGATGCAGTTCTGTCTTTTCCTTTGTTCTTAACATACATAGTTCTCAATTTTTTTCACTGCTTGTAAGTACTAAAATGAGTCATCAGCTAAAGTAAATATAGGCATAGCTTAATTGTTTTTAATTTCAGAAATATTCAAAAATAATGGTTCCTTTTTTTCTCTCTGGAAAAAATGCTTTTTATATCTCTGTGCTTTATAATTTTGAGCGTATCATCGTTCCAAAGGAAAATCCTCTCTGGCCCCTTGGCTGCTCCCTCACCTGAAGGAGCTTTAGGTTGAATCTAACCAACTTCTCTGCTTAGGACTTGACCAATAGCAACTCCGAGCCTCTGTATAGAAATTGCAATTAGAACTCACCACCACCATCACTTCCTACTCTTTAAAGGCCAAATGGGGTCTATTGAAAATTCCTGTTGTCACAAAATTTTTCTTTGATCTGAATTCATTAATTACATTTTTAATTATTCTGACCAAGCCAACACAGAAACAGTGGGAACCTGTCCTTTCTTAAAATTGCAGAAGGAAGGAAGGAAGGAAGATGGATAAATGGATGGATAGATAGATGGAAATTGTTCTATCTAGGAGCACAAGATATAAAGCATTTTAACTCCATTAGGGAGATCATCATTTAAGCTAAAACCAATGAAATGGAGAATTTCGTGGGAAAGGAGAAGGACAGATGAAATTAAAGTAGTAATTTCTATTTGCCTTTCAGAGTTCCTGACCATCAGGATATAGCTTTTGGAGCATTGCAGCAGGGTAACAATTGCCTGGATACTTTGGGACATTTTGCAGATGGTGTTGTAGGAGTTTATGAGTGTCACAATTCTGGGGGAAACCAGGTATGTTTTCTGAGTCAAGGTTGATAATCTCTGAGCCCTATAATTGGAGGAGGGGTGATGGGGGACCCAGAGCGTGGAAAACCTTTTAGCTAATTTTTCTCTAGCAAACAAATTTCTACCTGATAATGAGGATTGGGATTAAAAATTTTCATGATACAGTGGAGCCTTAGTTCATTGCTGTTTTAGCATCCAGAGGAAGGAAATACTTGGCATTACATCCCTTTAATAGGGAGCATAGACTTTGAGTTGGAGGGGACTTAAGATGCCCAGAACAGCCCCATCATTTACAGATGGTGGAACATAGGATGTCAAACAATTTGACCCAAGTCACATAAGTATCAAAAGCAGAACAGAGTCTTTAGATTCAGTCCTCTTCTCTCTTCTCTCTCTGAGAGAAGATGTCTGTCTGATTGTCTCTTTCTATCTGTCTGTCTCTCTCTCTCTCTCATCCTCAAAACTTCATTATGTCTTATTCTTCTCTTCCAATCTTTACCAATCATACCAAGTTTTTAATAATTAGAATGTTAACTAATACTGTTTTAGGGTGTATAGCCCTAGCTGATAGTATTATATGACCCCTCTCAAGGATATTTGTATTTTAAAAGGGATTTCTCAAAGGTATAATTTCATCAACCTCAAAAAAAATCTGAGACATCATCTCGTTTAATCTTTTCTTACAAAAGTGGAAATTATTAAAACCTCCCACCCACTATCCTTCTGGACAAGGATTAAATAAAGACTTAACATAACTTACCTCTGGTCTAGGATATCTTGTGGAAGAATGGTGAAAATAGATTTTAGAATAAAGGAAAGCTTATAGTGAAAGAAAAAAAAAAAAAGAAAGTCCCCGATCCCCAATAAACATTTGGCAACAATAACCAATTTTATTTCTATTATCTTTTTCAAGTACCCAGTTGGGAAATTTTTAGGTCTTAAAACTGTAGTCTGATGAGCCGCTATTGCCCTTGGATGATATCCTGGTTTCTAAAATAGGGAAATGTGTGCCTTCTTCCATAGGCTGTCTTCCCAGTTATGAACAGAGAAAATGGGCTCCTGGCTTTGAGCCTGTTTTGGCTATTTTCTTAGGGTCTGTTTAGCTGAATATAATCCTTCCCTAAGATATGACACTGAGGATCAGCAAAGTCCCAGTGCCAACAGCAGTATAACATCCTCAATAAAGCCTTTGCTATTTTCTTGGCTAGTTATTGGAAATGTTGGGAGAAAGTATGTTTGCCAATATCTTGTCAGTTGAATTATTTGAAGTACCAGCTCACCCTGCTGGGGGTTGATTACTAAAGAGAGTGCCAGTGTTCCATAGTGGAATGTTGTAGGATATTCCACTTGAAAATGAAGCTTTCTATAACTTCACCTTTGGGAAATTAATTCCAGAAGTAAAATAAAATTTTGTATTATTAAAATAAGTTTCATAGCTATTCATGGATGCATGTACAATGATACCTGTGTGTGGTTGTAGCCGTAAGTTTGAAAGATGACCTTATGTTAGAAAATTCAGAATTTTGTGAAATCCATTTGAACATAATTCAAGAATATCATCTATGTGTAAAAGTTCTAACAGCAATCTTGTGTCCAGTAAATTTCAGATAGAAGTAACTTCAGAGTATGGGTATGATGTATTCAAGACACTCCATTGTGTATTGGGTGCTATGGCTTACATCGTACATTCTGGGGACTGGGGAGTGGGCAGAAAAATAGGACATCAATGTAAAGATTTGTATCCAAATTCACACAAATGTGATGATTGGAGAGCCCTTGTTCTGGCTAAGATGGTCTCTTTTCAGAGATTCAACCTGTATTTCTTTGGCAGCTATGGAACTATGTGAATAAAGGAGGTAAAGGGGCAATATAATTATTTCCTCTTTTTTTCTGACCCTCTTTGTATTTCTATTGAGAATATTCCTCATTCCTTTCTTCCTGTACCTTCAAATCAAAGGTACTATATTTAAAAAAAAAAAAAAAAAAACTTCAGGGAGAAGAGAAAGAAAGTTACTAGATCTGAATTTCAGACTTAGGAATAAAAAAGTAATACTTCTTTTCAGAGCTTGGAATGCTATATAGTAAAAATTCATTAATTCAGGTCCCTGCCAGTTCAGAGTGTATGATAATTAAAGACTAAGTTTACTTCTACTCTGTTTTTAAAGATTTTAACCAATTAACAATGTAAATTTTTTTAAACTTAAAGAAATATTTTTAATCATTGCAAAAAGATTTCAGTTTCTTGTAAGGAAAAAGTGCTAACAACTTAGTCCAAAATTGATTTAGAGTATCTGGAGAGATAATGAATTATTCCTTAGGCAGAGACTAAATGTTCACTAGAGAGAGAGGCTAAATCGCCACTTCTTGGGGAATCTTACAGACAAGATTCCATGCCTGAGGTAGAAATTGGAATAAATAGAAGTTTCCTTCCAACTCCACAGTTCTGTAATGCCTTAGAAACAGCCATTATGTTTAAATGGTTGGCATGATGATAAACAATCATTCTCACAGATAAAATAAGTGCCCTGAGGACACTGTCCAGATTGCATTTGGTTGGCCTAATTGCATTATTGTATAACTTTGAAAGTATTAAAAATGCACATTCTTTTTAAAATATATTTTTATTTCATTAAATATTTCCCGATTGCATTTTTAACATTCATTTTTTAGAATTTTGAGTTTCATTTCTTTTCTTCCTGTCCCTTCCCCACCCCTTGAGAAGGCAAGTAATATGTTGATTATACGTGTCAAAAGTGCATATTCTTTTTTAAAAATTACACAATTCAGACTTTTCATCTAAATTAGTCTTCACCCTACTCCCTACCCAGTTTTTCCAGTTAATCATATTTGAAAATATTTTGTCTATTCAATTAAACCAAAGAAAGGGGGGGAGGAACCTCATTGTAAGACATAGGAAGTGATTCATTTTTGTGTGTTTCTTTAAAATCAGACCCATAAATGCTCTTGCTAAAGAATCACCTACTACACCTCTTTGAATGAATCTTTGTTGTATAGATCCTGATGCCCCTTGATTTTAATGATTCCCTATGTAGCTTCAACTCAGAAAATTGATTACCTCTTTTACCCCAATGGTGATAACATAAGACAGAGTGGGTCCAGGCAGCAGATGCCGTATCAGCAAGCCTGTTGGTAAAGTTCTTCTATAATTGGTTTCCCATTCTTTCTTGAAGCGGTTAGTAGTATATCTTAAGAGTGGTAGCAGTGGCAACTTGCTTGATGATCCTGCCCCAGTTAATCATTGATCCCTGATTACTCCTCTCAGAATACCTCTCCATCAATTGCCATTGCCCTCCCCTATCCAGCCACCGTCCAGATATCTTTCATGGGGAGTGTGGATTTTGATGCACTGATACCCAGAGCTCACTGGCCATGCTCCCAGTTGGCTTCTCCTAAAGGGACAGCTTAATCAGATAACACATTCTTACCTTGAAAACAGACAGACTCCTTCAAAATAATTATAGTCAGGTCAAGATCAGTCTTTTTTAGTCCCTAGATGTAATCTCTCCATTAGTGTTCTTTTTTTCCACTTCAGCTCTGAAGGGCTCTGTGTTAGACATTGGTGACACAAATATAAAAAAGGAATTAGTGCCTGGCTTTAAGGATTGATATTTACCCTCCTACAGGTTAAACAAAAAATATATACCAAATTAAGTTGAGGGTCACGTGCTAATCCATGAGAGGACCAGCAAATGACCTCATATGGGATGGGGGACTTGAGAGAGCATTTGAAAAGGACTGCTCTATTTATTAGGAGGAAAAAGCCGAATCAAAATGAAATTGTAAAAAGGCAGAGAGCAATGCCAAGGATAAATTCTTGATAATATTCAGGTGCCCCCTTGTCAGTGATTCAGCCAACAAACATTATTTTTGCCAGGCACTATGCTAAATGCCAGGAATACATCCAAAAAAGCAGCCTTTTCCCAAATAAATAAAATTAAAAGGTTCCTGCCTCCAATAGAGTTATTTTCTATAACTAGAGAAAAGCCATCCCTTTCTGAAAAGAATCAGAATGAAGCATTTGGGCATGATAAGTCACAGGTGGGGAGAGAGAGTGGAAGAACATTTCCCAACAGGAAAGAGGATGGTGCTATGGAAGAGACAGTTTTGTTGTCAGGCTTCTAGCTGAGGCTCAACAGACACACAGGAAATGAGAAAATTTATGGCCAAGTTTTAAGAGTGGCAATCCAAAAAAATAAAATAAAATAAAAATGATTCCTTAAATATTTATGAATTTTGTTACAAATTCAGAAAATTTAAATGCAGTAGAAAGACCAAAGTGGTAACTTGCTCTGTTGTTTGCATAGCTAAATTAGTTTTGCTGGGATTCATCTGAAGTATGCTTTTAAAATAATTAAGCAAGAGATAACAAGAAGTTTCAGAAATAACATACAGTATTGAGCTTTTTTATTGAGTCTCAGGAAGTGGCACATTTCCTGTGACCCCTTCTAATGTATGGTTTCAAAATATAATTTTTTTTCCTAAAACATAGATTCTCTCTACTGAACCTCCTTTTCCTTTTTCTTAAAAAAATCTTCAACTTCTTTTTCCCCTCATTTTTTTTTTTATCAAGAAAATAAGTCTGTCTGTGGTTGAGTTTCTGTATTTATGAAGTAACTCTACTGGAGAGAAAATGCTGCAGAAAAACCATTGTCCACAAGTGTATCATCATGTTGTCTGCCACTAAAAGGTTATAGTTTGGCATTCAAACTTAGTCATAAAAATTTCCATAGATCTCTAGCTTGGCTTTAGCACTGAGAGTTAATACTTTTGAATGCTGAGCATCAATGAATTGTTATGATTGAGGTTGAGATGAGAAGCAAGCAACATGACATAGTAATTAGGAGACCAATCTTGGTTTCAAAGTTCCCCAGATCCATTCCTGTCCCTCGATGCATACTGGGTATATGAGCAAATTACTGAACTTCTCAGTGACTCAGACAATTCACTAAGACTATAAGTTACAATTGGATTACTGGTATACTATGATGGAGGAAGTTTGACACTAGAGAGCTCTCTAATGATGAAATCATTTCTGTAGTACTTGAAGGTCTGCTAAGAGTTTTACATGTATTTTTTTTTTTCAGTCCTCAAAAAACAAAACCCAAATATTAAGTACTTGCTAATATGATCTGCATTTTACAATTGAAGTAACTGAGGTTTAGAAAGGTTAGAAAAGCTTAGGAAGCTCCCATAGCTGATATGTGAGGCTATATTTGAATTCAGTTCTTCCTGACTATATCCAGCACTCTATTTGCTATTCACCCAGCCTTGTGGTAAATCACAATAATACTCCCCTCTCCAAAAAATGAAGTTGAAATACCTCTCCCATTTTGCTGGTACCAAGGAAATCTGAGACTTAGAGGCTGATATTTCATAGGATCATCACATTTTGGATTTTTTCTTTGGATCATCATATTTTAAAGATAGACTGCCCCCTTCTTTTTGGAGAAAGGAAACTGAGGCTCAGAGAGAAGGAATAATTGACCAAGGTTACATGGTTAATAAGTTGCAGGTTTACATTTTGAAGGCAAATTCTGACTACAAATCTAGTGTTCTTTGGCTCTGGTCCATAGTCAAGAAACATTTATGAAGCACTTCCTGTATGCTATGCACTGAGGATGCAGATTTAAAAAAAAAGAGAGAGAAAGAAAATCCCCTACCCTCTAGGAGCTTGCAGTATAATGAGAGAAAATAATACATAAAGGAAAGTTGAAAAGGAGGGGTTCCCAATACAGGAGAATAGTGGAAAAAGCAAAGAAATCCAAAATTAATGCAGCCATTTGGGAAATGAGGAGATGTATGAAATATCAGTTCCCTTCCCATTCCTTAAATAGGAGTTTATGGCTCTTCCCTCTTGTGAGAGGGGTGAGGACTGAGACTGATTGAATCTGGTGAGATTATGACATTTCCCAATGATGAGTTTACTGAGGGCTTCTTTGTTGTTCAGTTAACTTTTCATGACCTCTTTTGGTGGTTTTTTGGCAAAGATATTGGAGTGATTTACCATTTCCTTCTTCAGCTCATTTTACAGATGAGGAAACTGAGGCAAGCAGGGCTAAGTGACTTGCCCAGAGTCACACAGCTAGTTAGTGTCTGAGGCCAGATTTGAACTCAAGTCTTCTTGACTCCAGGCCTGATGCTTGCCAAAGAGGTTCAAAATGAATGCAACCAGGTGGTAAATGAGATGTCTAAGGAGAGTCATGCATTAAACAAGCAGAGCATTGCCTTGGGGTCCCCATTTGTCTTTGTATGTACACCAGAACTGTGGCCAAGCACTTAGTTGTTTTTGTATTTGTATTTCAGGAATGGGCCTTAACAAAGGACAAGTCAGTGAAACATATGGATTTGTGCCTTACTGTGGTAGACCGAGCACCAGGCTCCCTCATAAAGCTACAAGGCTGCAGAGAAAATGACAGCAGACAGGTGGGTACGGCCAAGAGCAGCTCGCACCTCTGGGCATTCAGAGCCACGCTGGCTGGTCTCCTGATTCTGAGGCACTTGAAGGGTGGGCAGAACGTCCCCCACCCCTTCCATTACTCTTCTGTCTTCCTGCACCATCCTGCCATGTTTCAGGGGAGTAGTTGTACCTATACAGAGTTTGCTTAATTCTTTTATGTTTTGTTTTGATGATCCTTAAGGAGACGGACCTCATCTTTTTCCTCATTCTGTTTTCCTCTCCCACTTTTCACCTAATCCTTAAATATAGTATCATAATCATTTCCTGGCTGTGTGACCCTGGTCAACTCACTTAAGCTTTGCCTCAGAAAACAAACAAATAAATCTCTCTCTTTCTCTCTAGAAAGACATATAAATATATATATATGAGAGATATCATAATCACAGAATTTGAAATAGATGTTAGGAACTATCTAGTCCAGCCATCCAGTCTTAGTGAGTTACCAGGGGCACCAAGAGATTGATTTGCCAACAATCATCCCTCTAGAGCAGCCCACATTGCACCAGCGAATCCCTTCTACAATATATCCGACAGGTGCTCAGCCTTTGCTTGGTACTTCACTGAGGGGTTGTCACTACCTCCCCAAGGCTTTCCCTTTCATTTGAGCATCGCTCCAATTCCTAGGGAGGTTTTCCTGATACCAGACTTAAATTTATCTCTACCACATGTACCCATTGCTCCTACTTATACCTTTAGGGTTAAGAGTAATCACTCTTACCCATATCAGCCTTTCTAATACTTGAAGACAGACTTCCTGTACTCCCTGAATCTCTTCTTCTCCAGTATGCATTCAGTATTTGTTGAATGACTAATTTCCTTCTAATGACCATAAAACAGAATTAATGCTTGACACAGAGACTTATGCTGCCTAGAAAAAACTATCCATGATATAGGTGCAGAATAGACAAACAAACAGTTAAACCCTTGCTAAAATTTTAGAACAAAGGAGCAAAGACAACTTTCATGTTTCACCAGTTGGCCAAACCATGCAAGAATAACCGTAAACTCATTTAGTTAGACTGACTTGATGAGAGGTTGAGCTGAGAAATTAAAAGTCTGAATTCCAGATGGATGGTCTTTGTTAAAAAATGATTTTTTAAAACTTTCTAGTAAGATACATATTTCAAACTACAATCAGTGTGGGTAAAATGTAGTGAAATGAGCTAGAGTTGTGAAAAACTATAATTAATCATATAGATCCTTGCTACCTATGTTACATTGTTAGAGATTGTTTTTCACTTATTTCAAAGTTTATGGATTAATTTTTCTACCCAGAAGCTGAAGTGATATTTTATTTCTTGTGTCTTGACATAATATTGTAGATTTTAGACTGTTTCCCCTGTGATTTCATTAGGGTTGGAAGCTCCCTGAAAAGAATTTCCTTTTTTTTTTTTTTTTAAAACGTTTTCACTTTGGAGTTCATTTTACTTTCCTGTATGATTTAGCATATCTGGATCATTAAGGTCCACATCAGTAGGGTTTGATGACATGTCTCATATTTCTCAGAAGATCAAAAAGTCTTTAAGACTGGAACAGACTTCAGCTATCATTCTAGGTCAACCCACTCTTTTTATAGATGAGAAAACTGAACTCTAAAGAGAAGAACTGGCTTGGTGATGGTCACACAGGTAGAAAGAGACATAGCCAGAATTTAAATTCAGACTGTGCCCTCTGATTCAAAATCCAGTGTTACATATGTTAACTTATGCAGTCTAGTCTAACATTTTGTATGTAGCAAGAATATTACATACAAATGTTATTTTCATACAATACAATATAAATGTATTACATACAAAAGAATTAACATTTCTTTTTTATTTTTTAATGTTATTTTTAAAAAGGAAACTAAAAACAAAACACTAACATCTCTACAACAAGATCTATTTTATATATTCTCCCCCCTTTTTTTTCTCTGTTTGAGATCTTGAATATAACTGAGAGCAAGAGTTCTTAACCTATTTGGTGTCATAAATCCCTTTGCAGTCTAGTGAAGCCTGGAACCCTTTCTCAAAATAATGTTTTTAACAATAAAATACCAAAAAAAAAAGTAACTTTACATGACTGAAAAATGACTGAATATTGTTATGTAAAGTTTTTTCAGTCATGTTCAATTCTTGGTGACCCCCATATGGCATTATTTTGGCAAAAACACTAGAGTGTTTTGCCATTTCTTTCTTCAGCTCTTTGACAAAGGAGAATACAGACAAATAGAATTAAGTGACTTTCCTGTAGTCTCACTCTAAAAAGTGTCTAGGGCTGGATTTGAACTCAGGAAGATGAGACTACTTGACTCCAGGCCAAGGATTCCATCCACTGCTTGAAATACAGTAATCAAAAATTTTTTAAACAAGTTCACAGACCACAGGGTTACCATTTAATACTTTGGAAAAAATTCAGGCACCAAAAGCACCTTCTAATGTGCCTTTCTTTCAACTAAGGCATTGATTCATTCTTTTATTAGTCTTTAGTATGAGGTGGATGGGAATGTGGAAGTTGAGAGATGAGTTTTATATCCTACCGTGCAATAGCACATATTTAACTTCTGGCTCTCAAATAGAATTTTTCAAAAGAGCCTCCTTCCATCTCCCTACCCAGTTAAACTTTTTAACCATTTCCTGCCCCTATTCCCACCTTATGATTAGACCCAAGAGCTACCTGGGTGGCAAGTGGCTATGATACATTGCTATGTTCACTGCAGAGGTCAATAAATATTGATTTTTATGATGAAACAGTGATTTTCCCAGTGTCATGGAGCAAATCTGAGATATTACATAGTAGTTATTACTTTCAAAGAATTGTAACCCATAGGGAAAGTCTGCTTTGGAATCTTGATTTTGTTTTTCTTTGGGGGGGGGGGAGATGTTTACAAGTAAGACAAAAATGGATTTCCCTCTTCAGTGGGCATTCTACCCATAGTACAAATAGGATCCTAAATTCTGTATTCTCTCAAGATTCCCAAAAGCATAATGAGTGCACATCTTTGTATTGGCTTAATTTTAAGGAGCGCTGACCCTTCAGATTCTGCACACACTACTAGTATGTGTCTGACAGTACACTTTCTCCTCTTTCTCTCTAGCCCTAACAATTTTCAGAAAAATTCTTCTGGCTTTTACACAATCCCTTTTGGTCACCGCTATTCTTCAGTAATACAGTTTTTCAACCCTAGAGCCATCCTCAATTTCTGTCACCACCCTACACCATATCTCCACATATCCAGTCAGTTGTCTTAAATCTACATTTACAATATCTCTTGCATTCTTTCCCATCTTTCCACTCACACAGGTACCACTCCAGTTCATGCCCTCATTATCTCTAGCCTAAAATATTTTAAAATTTATTTTCCAATTAATAAGCATTTATTTTTCTCTTTTTGACCCCACCCCCAATATATATGCTTTAAAAAATATTGTAAAGGAAATAAAAAGCCCTCTTACATCCCATCCCCAATACACACACTTTAAAGGAAAAAAACAAAAACAAATAGTCAAACAAAGTAATTCCCATATTGGTCATGTCTCGAAATATGTGTCTCATTCTGCATATTTAGTCCATTGCATCTCTGATAGGAGGCAAGTAATACATTTCATCATTGGACCTTTGGAATAATAAATGATCATTGCACTGATCAGAGTTCTTACATCTTCCAAGCAATAACATCTTAATTGACCTCCCTTCCTCAAGCCCTCTCCAATCCGCTCTTCACACTGCTGCCAAAGTAATATTCTGAAGCACATGTTTAACCACATCATTCCCTGTTCAAAAATTAACTCCAGTAGTCCCTCTTGTCTTTAGTATCAAGTGCAAGCTCCTCTGCTTGGCATATATTAACCTGGCTCCCCAATTCCCATTCCTAACCTAGCTCCAATCCTTTTGGCAATCCAAGCTTTTAAGCTTCTTGCACATTGTTCCCTTTCACATATTCTGAACTCCTATCCAAGTGGTATTGGTCATCTTCATGCATAATACTCCATTTCTCACTATACTTTCTATGGGTAATCTAGTCTGCCATTCTTACCTCTACCTCCCCAAATCCCTTCACAGCTCAACTGAAGCACTACCTCCCACAGGAGACTTTTTCTGATTCCCCCTAGTTGCTTGTGCCTTTCCCTCCAAATTACCTGGTATATATTTTGTATATCCACATATGTTGTTTCTTTAAACAATAATCCCCCATCTTGAGGATGGTGGTTACTTCATTTTTGCCTTTGTATCTCTAGCAGCTAGCATATTCTGATTACTTTAACTGCTTAAATACAATCAAATGCTTGATTTGATGGTTGATGGATCTTTGGGGCTGTTGTACTATTTGGGATATTGGGATACCCATGGACTATGGTACCCTGGACAACCAGGCATCTCTGCTTTGTCCATTTGTTCAGTCATATCTGATTCTGTATGACACCATGAACTTGTTTTTGTTGAACTGGGGTTTTCTTGGCAGATATTGGAATGGTTTGCCATTTCCTTCTTAAGTGTGGCCCCATTTTACACATGAGGAATTAAGGCAAAGACAGATTAAGTGACTTTCCCAGGATCACACAGCTAATAATTGTCTAAGGACAGATTTGAGCTCAGATCTTCTTAACTCCTGGCTTGGTACCCTATCCCTGCACTTAGTTGTCACACAATCTGAAGGCAAAACTTTAAAATCTCTTCCTTGGAAATAATAAAGAGAAAAACATCTTATTTCTGTACTGATCTAGAGGAGTCATATCCTTCTTTTGTGTCTCTCTCTCACACACACACACACACACACACACACACACATTTTCTGCAGTCTCTTTTTTTGCATTCATTAATTTCACTTTGAGCTCTAAATTTCCTCCCTGCCTCCACTCCCTCTCCCATCCATTGAGAAGGCAAGCAGTGTGATACCTATTAAACATGTGAAGTCATGCAAAGCATACATGGAAAGTTGGCCTTGTTGGACCAGATTTTTATAAAATCATGTTTTATTCAAGTGACTAATATGTGGATTCTACCCTAACTTGCCCATACTTGGAGGAAGAAGCAGCTTTCATCACTAAAACTTCAAACAGAGTTTATGAAAAAAAAAGGAGGTTTATAGAAAAGTCACCTCTCTGTGGTATATGGTCTGTATCAGAAAGAATTGCTCTTGTGGTTAACACTGAAAACCAGTCTGTTGGGTTGAAGAGAAAGCGTATAGACCTTTGCAACAGTCAAAGTCGACAGCCTCGACTGTCCTGTAAGTAGGTCAGCCCGGCAGAGGTTTGTGTTGTAACATATCGGTTTGAGCTGTCAAACCGCTTTCAAAAGCGAGATCTGTGGTGGGACTTTTTTTTTTTTTAAAGGGTCCTTCATTTAGCTGATGCATTAGTATATGACAGGCTAATTCCCTAAGGAGGGTGAGACCAGATTCCAGCTCTCTTTGGTAAAATGAATTCTAACTAGTCTGAAATGACATGGATATCAGTAGCAGCCTGATAAAAAACTGGAGATGACCATTGGAGAAAGGAAAAAGAAAAAAAGAAAAAAGTCAGAAAGACAACATTGTGAAAGTGATTGATTACAAAATAGGATAAACTACCCCCAAAAGTTACATTTGTGCTCCTACCCTTTTTTCTCTTCCCTGCTCTCCCCATTTGCATTCTATTGTTAGCATAATATGAATCAGGATGATGATTTTTTTAAACTGCAATATGTTAGTGGTGTTTGTGAAAAATCCCAGCTAAAATATACAAACAGACTTAAAACCACAAGGTCCCTGGTACAAAATCCATTGGTCATCAGTCTCCTTTTAAAGGCCTGGCCTGCAATGGTGTTTTTTTTTTTCCTCTTTTGTTTCTTTGCCCCTGTTCTGCATCTTCTTCCTGCCTCGTTCACTTGCCCTTTGAGACTGAAACTCCTTAGCAAATTTTATCTTGAATGCTGTGCTTTCATGCCAGTTGGAATATTTGGTTTCAGAGCACGTCGCTGATCGCACATGTGTTGTGTATTGCATTTGCAGAGTGAAAGAAGGAAAGGAGACAAGAGTGAGAAATGTTAATTCCACAATACTAAAAGGATTTGGAGGGAGGGAAAAAAAATTGTATGTATAGGAACGTTAGCACATATGGTGTAAAAAATTAATTAGAATCACAGACTACAACCTTAATGATGAAAGGCTTTTTTGCTGTGTGTTTTAATTTTTTTTTTTCTTTGAATAAGACAGACACTAATTGGAGAAAATAATTGGTGATATTTATTTTCTGTAACCTACTAAACAGATGTGGGGTGTTAAGTCCCCCTGGAGGCTAGTTTTTAGAATAAGGAGGTGTCCAGGTAATGAATGTGTACTATAGACTTCAATAGAGAAGTAGCATGCTGTATTGTTCTTGAGAAGGAAAGCTGCTTAGCAGAATTATCTTCTCTACCCATTTCTATTCAGTTCGTGAACAAATACTTGTCCAGTGTCTGCCATGAGTCAATGCCATGCTTCTCTAGAATGACATAGATTACTGGCTACATGAAAAGACATAAGTCCCCTCTAAGCCATTCTGTTTTACTTATAAGGCAAAATGCATAGCTCCTTTGGTGGTATGATTTGAGGGGCAGCCAGAAATGCCCTCCATCCCTCAATAGCTGCCTCAATGATGTTGGAATTTTTGCTGTTAGCCATTCATTCCTTTGTGTCAGTCGTTCTCTTCCCCAAGCTTTCTGATTTAAAATGCAAATATCCCTTACTGAGCTAACCCATCAATTTATTCACACTGAAATATTAAGCTCTTAATCAATTGCTTTCCTTTCTGACTCAAATGACCAATGGAAGAAGGGGCGAGAGGCAGCGTTAGAATAATAGGTCCCTGTAGGGAGAAGGGATATTAAAAGTGAAGGAAAGGGCAGATGGGAGAGGTAGCAGAGGTTAACTATCCTATCAGTTTGTCCTCAGATTGTAGGAGAGTATAAGCTCCTGAGTAAGGCTGAATGAGAGCAGTTTGTGAAGCATTCAGGCACCTGACAGTTTCTTTTCTTCCTTTTAAAATTATGACAAATTATTCTTTTTTGTATTTGGACCACCAGATATATCCTTCTTTCCTGAAAGTCCCCTTGTAGCACAGATTTAAAAGGGGGAGGTGAGGAACAGTTCAGTTAGATCCACCGTTTTTGACAGGATTCACACTATTCTCCCATCATCTCTCAAGAAGGGAGAGAGGTGAATCCTCTGGTCTCTCCATGGAGGCCAAGCTTGGTCATTATAATTGCCTATTATGTTATTATTATATAGTTATAATAGACACCATTTTGTGTGTGTTACATAATATAAGATAATTATATTACATGTTATATGATTGCTTATTATATTGCCATTATAATTGCCAGCTTCATTTTTATCACTCTTTCTGTTTACATTGTTGTAGTTATTATATGTTTTTTTTTTTTCCCTTGGTTTTGCTTACTTTACTCTTTTTGAGTTCATAAGCTTTCTCCATGTTTCTGAAATTTTCATATATATGTCATTTCTTAGGGTGCAATAGTATCCCTTTCTATTGTCCAAATTGAAGGAAGAATTTTCCAATTCTTTTCTATTACAAAAATACCTCTTAGGGGAAAGGATGTTTTGCCTTTTTTTTTTTTTTTTAAATCAGTGTTTAACACAGTGCCCAGCACTCGAAAAATGCTTAATAAATATTAGCTAACTCACTTTCTTAGGAGGTTGCAAATATGGGACTCTTCTGGCTTTAACTTTCTGGGGAATTATCTAGCAGTAGAATTTCTTGGTCAGAAGGTTTGGATATTTTCAATCCCTCAGAGGCATTGTCTAATGCAACAAGAAGAGCTGTCTCTTTTATCCTTACATGCTAACCATTTTTCTTTCCCCTTGTTGCAGAAATGGGAGCAAATTGAGAGTAATTCTAAATTGAGGCACGTTGGAAGCAACTTGTGCCTGGACAGCCGTAACGCCAAAAATGGAGGCCTGAGCGTGGAGGTGTGCAGCCCATCCTTATCCCAACAGTGGAAGTTCACACTTAACCTGCAGCAGTAGAAGGGCCAAGGAAAACCAACCCGACACCCAGTGAGCGCCATCACGTTTCCTATACTTCGGGCAGAGTTTTGATGATCGCATTACTGATTATATTTCTTAAACTTTCCACAGAACTATATACCTCAGTATTCCATCATGGTCTGAAAATAGGAGAACTCCAACAGCAAGACACAGGGGAACTGTGTGGACCAGGGGAAGAGGGGAAATGCTGCTTTCCTTATCTCACCAAACCCAGTCGCAGCCATGCTCCCTCTTCTCTAGGAGCTCTTTCCCATTTCTTTCCCCGCTCCTGCTTAGCACTCGCACAAACAGTCGATTAACATCCCTAGCAACAACTGACATACTGTAGGAAAAATGGATCTAAACACATACAGGTTGGGGAATTAGGGAGGGAGAAAGGGGTGTAGTTAACTTTCTCACTGAGAAGATCATTTTTAAAGCTCCATTTTTTCTCCCATAGAAAGCATTATTTACAGCTTCTGAAAACTGAACTGTCATTTTGAAGGTTTCTGGGTTTTTTTTTCCCTTTCCCCTTCACCTCTCTCCCCAGCCCTCTTCCAGTCCTGAATCCCCTCCTCCCATATAATGTACTTGCTATATTTGAATATGAACTTTTCTATGATGGGACACTAAATATAAATATATATTAAAAAAATTGGTCAGTTCCCAATGGTTTATATGGGTCATCATCATCATCATCATCCTTGTCAATTCTTCAGAAAACTGTTCACACATATAAAAAGAAGAGGGGCTTGAACCCAATCATGAAGTGAAGCTCTGTTCTGACAGAGGGAGAGCGCCTCACCTGTTTCTGGGGGTCTTCCCATGAGCGGGTGCTTCTCAGCCAGCCAAGGACACAGGAAGCAACAGAAGAGCAAAGGGAAGAAGCGTCATTCAGGGCCAGGACCCATCCCTGCTCATCCCAGCAGCATCCGTGTCTGGCATTTCCTTTGGGTTTGCTGCTGTGACTTGGAATTCACTCTGTGTGCTGTCAGTATCTGTAAACCTGTATCAGTTACTTGTATTGAAGAATATTGCTTTTGGTCTTTTAAATTAAATTTCTTTTCTTTAAAAAATAAAAACTCAAAACAACCCCACAGCTCCCAATATGAGTAATGGCACAACTTGCCATAGGCCTTTGATAGGTGCAGACAAATTATGTTACATTATGTAGCCGTCACAATACCAGCATTGGTCTAATTACTTGAGCCCATAAGACTTGGGCCTTCTGAATTAATTGAACTGCCAGCTGAATGTTTGTGATTAGTTGTTGCGGCCTAAAATAAATCCACTTTTTGGATTTGGTCTAATTGGTGTCCTGATATGTGAATGGCACCATCGTGGTTAAAGTGGGCTCTGAATTTCAGCCTGCCTTCTCCCCGGCAACGTTTTTGAAGTCCTTATATTGGAATACATCATGTCTTTTCTTCCCCCTCTCTAAATGACTGCATCAGTGAGCTTTGGGTAAAGAAAGAAAATGAATGAAAAATCAATGCTAGAAAACTTACTGTAATGAATTTGTGCCCAAGTTGAGAGCCTTTTGGTTTAGGAAGACAATTTCTATTTAAGCCACGGAGTGATTATAACCGGTAGTAAGGCGTGTGTGTGTGTGTGTGTGTGTGTGTGTAGCAACTGAGCAGTTATTTTAAGAGAAAAAATATATATCTTCCAGGTTTGTGTAATAAATTTTCCTCAAGGAGCTTTGTCTTTGTGATGATATGGAAAATGATGACTGTTAGCTAATGCCTTGTAGTCAACGGTCACAAGGTCCCAGACTTAGCTTGAATTGACCAGCTGAAGGAGGAGCTGCTGACTGCTGTACGTTTATCAGGTCCACACATGTGACTCTTTTAAAATGGTTGGGGAGTTGAGGAATAGGAACAGATGAATTTGGGGTTTAGGAAGACAATAATAAATCAACTCTTTGGTCTTTTATCTTATCCCTATCCAATCATCCTGTTTCAAGCAATGGAAACTTTCATCTTCCTCCTCTCTCTTCTCCTCCCACTCTCCATAAAACACCAAATTTATGAGCCTTTATTAGTGTGATAATACAGCAGAGAAATTTTCTAGGTCGTTTTTGGTCTGCAATTGTTTCCCTTCCATTCTTAACCCAGCCAGTTGTATTATAAAGGAAAGGGGCTGTGGATTCTGAATTCATTCTGCAGCAGGATGCAGGATGCTGTAGCTGTAGCATGTTTCCATCTTTGGAGAAAAAAAGAATAATGTACTCCAAATAGCTCCTTGGGAGGAGGCTAAGGATAAGCTTCAAGATGACGTACGTGTGCAATCATATTGAACAAATACTTATGGACAGGAAGTTCCTGCCCAGATGCACTTACTTCTGGATTGTGTTCACCGAAATCCCAGTCACTGATGAGTTATTGCTACTGTAAAGGGGCCCCCATATGTATAGGGAAATGCTTAAATTGGCTGATTTTGTTTTGTTGTTTTTGGAGAGGGGAGAACCAGGTTTCTTAGTGAATCCCTCACTCTCACTCTACCCGGAGTTCTTACTTGTCAAACCCACTGTACTGTAAGGATGTATCTACCAAACTCTGTGTTGTGGCTGCTGCCCAAAGAGGAGGTAGTCTTGCTTGATTTCTTTCTGAGCTAGCAACCTCCTGTGATACCATGAGAGCTGAACAGAGAAGAGAAAGAAGAAAACATAATAACAGGTGTCCTATGTTATAAGCTATGTTTACATGACACAGTGTGCCAAAGTTACTTACTGTGATTTAATTATTTTTTAAGCATAGGGATTATCCTGCCCCGGTTTTTAAAAATTGAAATTAAAAAATGCCCCTCTGCAAACCCTCAAAGCAAAGTGTGACAAAGTCATCTTCTCTGTGGTGGTCTTTCTTACTGTCTTCATAAGAGCTAAATGATGGTATATGTGAGTATGTTTTGCAAATTTCAAAATATAGTTTGGTAATTTTTTTTTCCAGTTGATTTTTAAAAAAAGAACTGCTGTACAAAGCTTGTACTTTGTTCATTTTATAGATGGAAACCATCCTTGAAAATTGTTTAACTTAAATAAAGAAGATACTTTATAGATAAAGGTCTCTGACTGCTGTGGTAAAATTGCTCTTGGTTCTTGTATAACCTAGATGTGACTGTGTTTGAAGGCTGCCGTGATTTCCCATATTCCCTGCCTTATCCATATTTTTAATTACATCTCACACATATTGTTCTGCCTTTTAGGGCTTGAACATAATTATGATGATATCCAGAATTTAGATAGAACCTACTATGTGCTGTTAGTCACTGAGGTAAGTGCTTTATAAATGTTACCTCATTTGATCCTTATCATAATCTTGGGAGTTGAGGTGCTCTATTATTATTCTCATTTCAGCCTTGAAGAAATGGAGGTAAAGTTACTTTCCCAGGGTCATAAAACTAGTAAGTGTCTGAGGCAGGATATGAATTGAGGTTTTCTTGACTCCAGGTCCAACACTCTATCCAACTGGTACAACTAAGCAATTATGACATTTTGTTAATTTTAAAGTATTTGAGAAATTTAAAGGGTCTAATTATTCCATGTCCTGCTTCATGCAGATAGACTTAGGGCCACGCCAGTCATAGTCCATACTTGAAGCAGGCAATAGCTTCTATTTAAGCCTGTCTTTTAGAATAGATGGAGCTTGCCTTTGGCTACTTCTCAGCTAACTTAATAGCACTTAATTCAGGTTTGAAAAGGGACATAAGAGAGAAGCAGCAAAAGTTTTATTTTTAAATTTAATAATTTTGATAAAAGTTGTGGGGAAAAGGGGTATAGAATTGAATCACCCAGATGAATATTTTTGGGTCCTTTGCTAGTGCAATTAAAAATACTCTTTCTTTTCTTCATTATCTCAGACAACCAAAAGCTGGCTATCCTATCTTTCCCCTGTGAAACAAAAAAGACATTTCACCTAATTATGTAGTATTCTTCACAGTACCTCTGAGAGAAGGAAGTGTAATCCCTGTTTTATTAAAGAACTGAGTGGAGCCAAGTACCATGTTCATCTGTGAGATGGAAATTCTTTCCCCTAATTCAGTCCTTTGATTCTTTAGAATGACTAGACATTTTCCTTTTCAATTTTTCTTTCAAGTGATTGCCAAAAGAAAAAAAAAATCTGTTCATAGCTCTTCCTGCTTATTGACTTAACACTTAGGAAATCTTTCTTTTCATATCTACCTTCTTATACATTTCTTGATACTTAACTAATAATACTCTATGTGTTGTGTTCTAAAATATAAAGAGGACTTTTCTTCAAAGAACATTCACATCTGAGAAAGGTTATATTCCCATTTTCTAAACCAAAAATGAGACAGAAAATTAGTTTCCTCCAAAGCCCAATCACAAGAATCACACTCTTTGGCCATCTGAAAAACTTTTTAAACCAGAAATTATGTATCCAAATATGTCATCTCAAAGTAGTCACCAGGTTCTTTCAATGTTGCTGCCACTGCTCGAAAAAGTTTTTTCAGATTCCTCTTTGAATATTGTCTTCAAAAAGGCAGTCTGCTTTAGTAGAGTAGAGAGCTGGCTTTGAGGCCCAAAGATTTAGACTCAAGTCCTGATTGACACATGGCATTGTATCCCTGAGCAAATCACTTAACTGTTCAGTATCCCCCAGCAATTCTGTATGAATCTTAAACTGCAGAATATTTAGCTGTTGACCTGTATTCATAGAGAATGTTTGCTCAACCAGTAATTCCCTACACCCATTAAATCACACATCCAGAAAAAAAAAATAGCACATCCCTAAAAAAGAGTGAAAGATAATGAAAATGCCTCCTTTTTCCCTTCCCTGGGGAAGTATTTATGAGTGTGGATAGACCATTGCATTTATTCTCGTGCTTCCTTTTTCTCTCTGTCTTTTTAAATTATTACAAGATGACAAGAAAGTTGCTGTTTAGTTGTATCCAGCTCTTCATGACCTCATTTGGAATTTTCTTGGCAAAGATACTGGAGTGTTTTGCCATTTATTTTTCCAGCTCTTTTTCTAGGTAAGGAAACAGATTACCAGGGTTAAGAGTGTGTGTGTGTGTGTGTGTTTGTGTGTATAAAGATGGTATAAAAACGAAAAGGTGTCAGTAAACATTATTTTAAATGGAAAAAAATTGCTTTAAAAATTCACAGCATATTTTTTAAAAATTTTCTCAGTTTCTTGTGGGCAGGTATTCTTAAGTCCCTTGGAGTGATTGGTCGATGTACTTCATTCTCAAAGATGACCAAAATAGCATTACTGCGGTAGAAACAGGAGGCATTTACTTTCAAGAGGCTTACAATTTAGGGAAATAATTATGACACAAGAGAGAATGAATTAAGTACAAAAGACAGGTTCTAGAAGTGCTAAGGAGATGCTTGAGCAGGAGATAACCATCTCTATCAGTTGGGAGGACCAATGGAGGTCAGTGATTAGAGAAAGCTTTATGGAGGAGGTATCTGGGTTGGCCCTTGAAAATAGGGACTTCAACACATATTATTAGGTAAGATTAGAAATCTCTTCCAGGCAACGAGATGGGGTTGTTAAGTTAATTGTATGAAGGCAGTGGACAAAAATCGGATAGAAAAGTGCTCCAGTGTTGCTGAACCCATGGGGGAACATAAGGGAGGAAGTAATTTCACAAAAGGCTGGAAAGACAGTTTGGAGTTATGTTGCCAGAATCATAAATTAATTTATACCTGAGTAGAAGCATGAGACCACTTAAGATGTTTTAGGAAGGGACTGAGATGATTAGATATAAAGTCACATAATGAAGGCTGTATTTGAGAGGAGAGAGTTTAGAGGGCATAATAATTACAGGAGAAAAAATGCACATCTCAACAAGGGTGTTGCAATAGGAGTATGGGTGGCAGGTGGAAAGTGATTTAGAGATAGAATTAACAGGACTAGTTAACAGTAAATATAGGGAGTGAGGAAAGAGTTTAAGCTAACTCCTAGGTCATGAGCCTGATGACTGGATGAAAATGGATTCCATTTTATGTGTTTTAGGTAGATGTATCCAGAATGTAGAAGGAAATATAGGAAATGGAGTTCCCAGAGGCTATGAAGTTATTTGCATAAAAGTAACAGCTGAATCCATGGTGATGAGACCACCAAGGAAATATGTAGAGAAAGGTTCAGAAAGCTAGGACCATAACCAGGAGGGAGGTATTCAAGAAGGAGAATGAGTTACGTTTAAGGGAGCTCCAAAAGAGGAGTCTCCACAATGTTCTGTTTTTGTTTTTATTTTTGTTTTTAACAAAGAGAATATCATTGGATGTTCATGGAATGTGAATAGTGGTGTGAATATCATGGAAGGTGATAGTGGTGAGCATAGCTGCCTTCCAAGACTTAGATTTGATTCCCAGCCAATGCAATGAAAATGTGATGATATTTTAAAAAGAATAAATAGCACTGATTTAGATAAATGTTTTGGTATTTAATTTTAAAGACCCAGTCCTATTAGTTGTAGTGATGTCTCAGAATCTCCTTTTATCATCTCCACAACCATTACTTTAAGCATCATGGTGTTATATACAGAACCATAGATTTGAAGTTGCTCTGAATTCAAATCCTGATTTTACTGTTTACTACACATGTAACCTTGGTCAAGACACTTAAACACTCATAGGTCCTAGAGTAAGAAGGCTACTGAGTCCAATACCTTCATTTTACAAATAATGAAATGGATCCACAGAAAGGTTACATGACTTGCCCAGAATCCCACAACTGTAAATATTTGAGGTGGGTTTTGAACTCAGATCTTCCTGACTCCATATTCAGGAGCCTATCCAAAATACCACACTGTTTTGTTTTAATCCCTTAGATCCTTTCCAGCTCTAAATCTATCATTCTATGATTTTGATACTATAAAGCAGAAATTTGGCATTATGATTATTATCACATTTATATATCTCTTTGTTTTACAAAAACATTGTTGTAGTTTCCTACAATTTTGTGCAATATAGGTAGTGTAAATATTATCATTACTATTAACAGATTAGGAAACTGAGATTCAGTTAAGTAATTTGCCTGGCTATTAAAGGCAACTAGCGGACTGCTCTAGATGCATAGAGTACAAATCAGGAGGACTTGGATTCAAATGTAGCCTCAGACATTTATTAGCTGTGTGTCATTTTTCCAATTTCAATTTTCTCATTTTGAGGATAATAACAGCATCTACCTTATAGGGTTACTGTGAAGATCAAATGAGATAAATTTTGTAAAACATGTAGCACAGTACCTGACACATAGTAGGCACTTAAAAGATACTTGTTCCTTTTCCTCTTACTAAATTCTGGAACTGCCTTGGCCATTCAGTAAACATGTATTATGTACTATGGCCAAAACTCTGTGCTAGGTACAAAATAGATTAGGGTGAGAAAAGACCTCAAAGATCATTTTAGAGAATCTAAACCTCTTGTTTTAATTTTGAGGAAACTGAGACCCAGAAAGCTTCTATTCACCTAAAAATACTTACTGGTTGATAGATTGCCGAAGTTAAATAGATAGTAAATAGATAAGCTTGAATTTGAGTTTAGCTCTGATTTCAGATTTCAGATTTTCTGATTTCTGATTTCATTTGCCCTTAATCTGACAAGACAAGCTTTCCCCTTCCTAGTTTCTTCATACAGGACAATAAAAAGCCAGGTTTTTCGATATCTCTCTCTTCCCCAAAAAAATAACACAGGTTTTTACATCTCCTTCTTAGTAGATAGACTGGACTACTGGGAAAAGTACTTGACATTTGGGGATCAAAGGCAGAAAAACAAAAGTCCCCACTAGTTGTTATTCCTTGTCCTCTCTGGACCTCTGTAAAATTAGGAAGACAACAAAACTTCTTTGGGTCATCTAATTGAATGTGAGGGTCACAAAATTATGATTTATTATCAGTAAATGTTTGCTTTGTATACCCATTTTATATACCTGGGATCACATAAAAATTTCAGGTGAAAAGGGATCACGAGTGGAATAAGTTTAAAAAGCCCTCAATTAGATGCCTGTTAAAGTCCCTTTCAATTATAAATCCATTACCTTGCATTTGGAAAAAAACAAACAAAACAAAACAAAACAAAGAAAAACCAAAACAAAGTAAAATACAGTTCTGTGTAAATGTAAAATGATGGGTTTAAAAAATTATTATATGTTGTCCAACTAAAGCAGCAGTGCTTTATGACTTTCCCTCTTCTCCACCCCCTGACAAATAGACAGCGTAAAATTTAAGGAGGGGCGTCTTAGCTGTCTTCAAGTACTTGAAGTGCTTTCATGTACAAGAGTTGTTAAACTATCTGCATGGCCCCAGAGGACACAACCAGTAATTAATGAGTGACAACTATGAGTGAGAGGCAGTTTTGGTTCAAGGTGAGGAAATTCTTTTTAATGATGAGTGTTGTCCAAAAGTAGAATGTTCTGCTTCAGAAAGTAATGGCTTCCCCTTTCTAGAGGTCTTTAAGAAAAGTTGAAAAATACTTAGTGTTATTGGAGAAAGGAGTCCTGTACAAATAGGAATTGATTAGGTAAGTAAATAGGGACTGAAGTCCCTTCCTCCCTACTCCTAGGATCTTAGGATTTTCTGTTTGGGCCATCAGGTGACATAGTCTGGTGGATCTTTCCTTCTTTGGATATCTTAGTTTCTTTTTAATTGAGTCATTTTTTAAAAGTTCAATAAACTTGCAGGTTCTTAATTCACACAGCTACTATCACAGTAAATGTAAGACACATGCCACATTTTCTTTGCTCTGGAGGTATATTCCCATGATTATTAATCTATGTTGAGAAATTAAAAGAAAAAAATTTTCTCATGTGTCAGTACAGCTGAACTGTTAGGTTAACACATGGAAACTGGAAGCAACCCAGGGTCAGCCAGCCATTTTTTCATATCCTCAATGTATCTGTGGGATCATTTTTCACCCATCTTTGGATTCCATTTCTTATCTTTTCTCTTTTCCCTCTCCAAGAAACTAGCTTTGTGTGTGAACTGAGTAATCATCAAAATCCACAAACATTTGAAGATAAAGAAAACAACAGTGGGGAATAGGATTGTATTCTAGCTATAAAGTTAATTATCCCTTCAGTCCCTTAGTAAGCAGCAGGTTTCTGAGAAGAGGAACCAAATAATAGGGGGGATAACTACTCTGTTTTGGCCTTTTTTTGCTTCCTCTCTCATCCAGCCTTCTCACATGGATCTCCTTTATCAGAAAATCTTTCTTCTCTTCTCTCCAACTGCTGGAGAGAATTTAATATCTGAGAACTTCATTTTGTAATTTCATTTTTGAGTTTTTAGGTTTAAGGACCTTGGAGTGCCAGAACTTATTTTAAAAATCAAAATAGGTGTGGTTAATGATTGCAGAAGGCATTCAAATAGCACATGTTAAGAACAGCATGGAGAAAAGAATCACCTACTGATCCCTGTAAAATAGAAACTAGGAATGACTGCACCTCAGAGGCCATAAATTTGTGGTCTTTCTTCTAACAGGAACAACAATAATAGCTTGCATTTAGAGTTTGCCAATGAATGTGTGTGCATGTGTGTGTGTGTGTTCATTTAAAGTTTTATAAACACTTGATAAGATGGGCACTATTGACACCCAAGCAGCATGAATTTATGCAGAATCACAGAATCTCAGAGTTTACAGGGACTTCAAGGTCTTCTGAAAGTCTATACCCTATAGATAGAAGGGTAGTATTTGACCATCTTTAAGTTGCTCCCCTAATAGGTAATGAAGAGTTAATGGGTTAATGAGATGTGAGCACCCCCATCTTCCCCTACATGAAACATGAACATTTTTTGTGTGACGGAACTTGAGGAGGTGGCTTGGGATTGGCTGGGTGAGAATTGGCCACATCCCTAAAGTCCATAAAAAAGCTGATTTCTCCAGCTCTTGAACTAGTCCTGACTAGAAGGGACAGCCTATTTTGTTAGAAAGGAGGTGGAATTTGCATCCCACCCAAATCACTCCACACTACTATCAGTCACAGATGCTTTGAATTGGAGCAACTTTCTCAGTCAGAAGCAGCAAAATAATTTCTCTGCCAAGTCACTTTTTGCGGTTGCTGTGTCTCCTCTTTGGGAGGAAACATATACATAACACATACACACATACACATACACACACACACACACACACACACACAATTATATATATGCAATACATACATATATATGAAAATAGAACATCCACATAAAAATATATGTAGTAAAAATATAAAAGTATATATACATTATATCTATCTATACACACACATGTTCTTCTCCCAATGGAATGTAATTTACCTGAGAGCATAGTTTATTTTTTATCTTTTTATCACCAGTGCCTGGTACACAGTAGGCACTTAGCAAATGCTTAAGTGATTTGGCCATATTTATATAGTTACCTATTAAATATTGAAAGTAGTATTGAAATCTTGGTCTTTCTGATTCCATTTTCTACTAGACAGAGAACACATATGGGAAATGGAATCCTGTTTAGTCTCTCTTAAATTTTCTTCCATTCTACCTCAAAGGGAAAATATCTGTGGGAATATAGTTAATAGATTCTTCATTATTTCTTGACTATTTTAATATGCATTGTCTTTTCAAATCACCTCACTTAACCAAGTTGATATTTTGATTGGATACCCTAAGGAGGCTTCTGTGATCTTCTCTGTGTTTGGGCTTAGCCTTCTAGAAGAAAAAAAAATGTCTTTGGACACTGTTCTTTCTTGGATTATTTAGGAATAAGCTTTCTAGGCCAAGAACTGATAGTTCTATTTGATATGGTCTTTATTACATTTATTGCTGAAGATAAGAAGGCTTAGAAAAAAGAGAAAACTATTTTTCCTGAGGATGCAGTCATGTCGACTGATTTGTTTTTCTCCTCAGCAGGTTCTACAATGAATGATTTCATGGCTTTTTCTTCCTACTAGTTGACAGCAGGATCTCAGAATATGAATAAACTTTCCTGCAGAGTCACATTCCAAAAAAATGGAGAATTGGCATCAAAGTTGCCAGAATTATACACTTTCCATGAGTCTAAAAATCTGCATTTTGAAAAATAACTTCGGAAGACTAGCCATTGAAGGTTACAGTATCAGTTTCCCAATCCTACCTTCTCTGTTTAGATCCCATTTTTCTTTGAAAGAAGGCTTGACACATCTTTCTTTTCATGTCCAATCCAAGAAACACAAACTTCTGCAGAATGACGGAATTTCAGAGTTTACAGAGATCTTAGAAGTCTTCTGAAAGTCTTAATCATGTCTGAAAAGGAATCCCTCTTTCTATCACAACTTCATTCTAATTGGTGTGACTATTAAATCTCACAAAGTGATTCCCTTGGACTAGAACAAAATATTATTTTTACATATATTATAAGTTTGACTAATTCAAATCTAAATAATGCTATCACTTCATGGGATCTATTGTTTCCTCTATTTGAGTCCTACGGTAGCTAGTTAATGCAGTGGATATCACACTGGCCTGATCGCATTTAAATTTAACCTCAGACAATGATTAACTGTATAATGTTTATATGGTCAATGTCCCTCCTAAAATGTAGCACCCAGAACTGAGCATAATATTTCAGAAGTAGTCTGACCACTTTTTATTATCTTAATGTCCCTTTTTATCTAAATTTGCCCAAGGGGAAAAAAAGGAATGTAAGCTGGGAAAGATCTCATGCATTTGGAAATGAATAGGAAATAAATTCATGGAGATGAGGGTTACTGAAGCATCTATCTATTCTGGGAGACTTCCTGGAAGAATTATGCAAACCAGTAACACAAAGAAATAGGCCCTTTATCTATTGCATTTTACTGAAATCTATGTGGCTTAACTAGTAATACCTAAAAGCATGAGGAAGGTTGAAAAGGGTAGGAAAGAGGTAAAAATATGTGCAAATCACAGTCATTGACAAAGCAAGTATTACAAATAGTATTCAGATGAAAGTAGATCACACAGGTTCCTCATGCTGCTTATTGCCAAATTTCCAGCCTGTTATCTGGAAGAAGAAGTTCAGACCCCATCTGCTCCTATCACCACAAGCTGATCCCTGTATAGGACAGCTTACCCCCAGGAGCATGAGGGAAACAAGTAAATACTAAAGGTTTTCCAGGAACAAAGCAGCTCTCAGATCACAGGGATGTCTTACTGTTTTCCTAACACTGATGTCAGAGACAGGGAGATACCAATTAGTGAAGTGCAGAAGAAACAGATGTTTGTGGCCTGAAAATTTCCAGACATAGTCAATCTAGGAAAAGAAATGGCAAGGGAGAAAGGAGGTCTTGTCAGAAAGTAGGAAAAGCCTATTTGCAGGAAAGAATACAGTTCAGAGAATCAAAGAGGTTTTCTGGCCCATTAGATGACCCAATCCAACCAAACAAGCACATATTAAACACTCATAGAACATAATTTAAGGCAGAATGGAGATAATTCTCTGTTCTTAGGTAAGGAGCTTAAATTCTCCTGGGTGAACATAACATGAAAGATAAATATATGCATGATATTTCTAAGAAGAAGAAAGCTACAAAAAATTAACTTGGGGATAGGGAAGGCATAAGAATAGACTTTCTTAGACTTCTAGCAACTCTTATTGACTATTCTTGTGGAACACACATCAATCAGTTTATCCCATGATCTCCTCTGCACAGTCCTTGAACATAATGCACAGATGGGAAGATATAAACACAAACTAAATGTTGCTAGTTTTGTACATTTTCAGTGACTGGGTTCAGAGCCAGCTCTACACATAGACAAGTTACCTAGGCGATATATTTTGAGGATTACAGAATGCCCTACACTACCAAAAAATATCTTCTTCCTCAGCATTTAAGTATGATAACTAAAATTTAGTCATTAAAATTCCTCAAGCCATTATCTCTAGAAGGTCCCTATTAATTAGTCTTGCACATTATCCTTCTAGCACCCCCAGATAAATCTATATTCATAGTGATTAGAGAAAAAATCCTGAGAGAGTGGGGGCTAGAACAGATAAGTTCTGACTGAGGAAAGCAGGTAGCTTAATAGATACACACACATGCACATAGACACATACATATATACATACACATATGTGTAGTAGATACATGTATCTTTATTTCTAAGCTGATAAAATGTTGCTATCCTACCTATAATGCATTTTTGAGCCTCTTTGGTTCCATGAAGATCTGAAAGCAAAGGGAAAAAGCATGTGGGAGAGACATGTATTTTTATCTATTAGCTGATAAATTCTATTTTGTCTTAGTTATTAAAACCCTTCAAAGCAGGATTTTTTTAAATCCCTGAATTTGCTTCATTTTAAATTCAACTCAGTAACCACTAACAAAGTCATTAATAAATTAACAAAGCAAGCGATTATTTCTGAGGGGTTTTTTTTTTAATGCAATTTAGGATTAAGCGACTTGTCCAGGATCACACAACTAGAAAGTGTTAAAGTGTCTGAGGTCAGTTTTGAACTCAAGTCCTCCTGACTCCAGGGACAGTGCTCTTCCACTTTGCCATGTAGCTGTCCCCAAATCACTGAACATTAAAACCATAAACTCTAAATTGTTTATAATTTAAGAGATAACTTTAACAATATAATAACTATACATTCACATACTGATATATGTATACATACACATATATATAATTAATACATATATTTATGTATCAATTTCTCACTGGGAATGGAAGATTTGGTTGAACTATATTAATGGGAACAGAGTAGTCTGGGTACCAAGGAAAGGCATTAAAAAGAAATGTACATTGAACAAGATGGGAAAGAATTAAAATTCAAAGTCTCTGAAATGGATTGGCCTGGACGCATCTATGCCATATCATCATAAAACCTATGGAATCTGGTAGTTGCTCTAGGTCTAAATTTTATCTTTTTGAACTTCATCACAACTACACTAGGGATTTTGGGTACATTGCCTCATATATAGACACCTGAGTCGCTAGCTTGGAAGCTTCTCTTCCCTAGTTGGAATTTTACATGCGTGCTAATTATTTCTCAGGTCCAATTTGCACCAAATTCTTGATTTGAATTATAGATGCAATAAAAACTACAAACTTATTTATATCTTTTGACCCATTGGTTCCACTTCAGAGTTATGCTCTAAGAATGTTATTAAAAAGAGAAATAATCCATTAGTAGAATTAATAGAATCCAATATGAAAATATTAATAGTAGCATTCCTTCAAATAGCAAAAAAAAAAAAAAAAAAAAAAAATCTGATCCTGTAAACAATCCATAAATCTAAAGATTTGAGAACAAATTATGACATAGGAATATTTTGCCATAAGAAATATGACAGATATACAAAACATTGAATTATATAGACTTAGATGAAATAGTACAAAATGAAGCCAGTACAATGAACATAATATACATACTAAGTACTAAATAATAATGAAAATAATGATGACAACTTTAAAAATCTCTCTTCCTCCATTTAAAAAATACACAGAGGGACACTGAAGAAAATAGGATGTGGTTGTTATTATTTTACTAAAATTATCTCTCAACAAATTACTAACAATTTAGAAATATTGGTTTTAATGTTCAATCACTTGCTTTGTTTATCTAATGACTTAAAATGAAGTAAATTCAAGAATTTTTAAAAAATTTATTCTTTGAAGTGATTTTAATAACTGAATATGGCATAATAGGATTTATCAGCTTATAGATAAAGTTATATGTCTCTCCTACATGATTTTTTCACTTGGTAACTTGTTTCTGCTTCAATTCCTTATGAAACCTAATTGGCTAAACAAAACAATACAAAACAAAACAGTGTATTCTAGGTGACTTGCCACCATATACTCACCACTATTCCTATCAAAATGCTGTTTATGGAGGAGATACAGTAGCACTGTGTGTGGAGAGGAAACTGTTTTTTCTAGGATCTGGTTGTAAAGATTCCATGTCCCACTTACCAGTCCTCCAAAAATGACCCTAGAACTTTGAAGAATAACACTATCCTTATTAGAACCTGGACTAAAGATTCAACTCCGTGGACTTTTGAAATATTTGATATTTAGATCTTTGAAAGTAAGAAATGAAACAGCTTAGGTAGTTATAAGTCAAAGTTACAAATTGTGTACAAATCTTAAAGTTCAGGAATGGACCTAGGGAAAAAAAAACATTTTGGAAAAATTGTTTTTGCTGAGTTTGTTTGGGAAGAACCAGGTGACTTGAATGTCTGGACTATCATAATTTTATTTGGCATTTATTGCATTTGAAACAGTGAAGAAACCCAGCCTGCTACAATGAACTCACTTAAATGTTTTAGGATTTGTCCTGGGCAAAATTGTGGAATGTTAAGATTGACTTTAACACCGTTCCAACCATGTTGGCTCCAATCTGATGACTTATTTAGCCATAATACTCTTGAAAAACATCTGAATGATTTCTCAGGTGAAGGGCTAGAATGCAAACTCCTTCAAGACAGGGATTTTTCTTTTTCTTTTTTTATTCTTTCTCTTTTATTCTTTTCCTCTTTTCCTTTCTTTCTTCATTTATTTATTCATTTAATCAAATTTGTTTATCAATTCATTTTTGTTTTTGTATCTGCTGCTCCTTGCTTTAATAAGTCCTTGCTGAATTGAATTTAAATTCCACAGCCTTAACTACCTATCTGGGGTCCCATTCCCACTCTTGCTGCTGTTTAATAAACTCATCTGTGTCCATGTGTATGTACTAATGAGTGCATGTGCTAGTTCTTCTAAGTGACATAATTTATGTCTTAATGGACTTCAGAATTTATAATGCCTTAATCCAAAAGAGTGATTTTAATGGCAGAAACCGAAAGTACAGTCAGCAGGTAAAAAAGATATTTTAAGAACATATAACACAGACATCTAATGAGAATATTACATTTCTTATAAGGCTCTAGATCTCAAGGAAGTGGTGATTGAGGTTCCTAACACTTCAATATCCATGGAATTAACTTGGGATCAAGGTGATTGCATCATGAGGGGAAGGAGGTAACGGTGGTAGTTATTACTGGTCAGGAATCATGTCTTTGAGCACAGAGATGACTAAGGCATCTAACTTGGGAAAGTAGTGTTGGAGATCAGACAAGATAAAAATTGTAGGAAGAAAAAGAATGACACAGCAGGTGATAGATACTACTTGTTCCTCTTCATTCAGAGCCTTAACCTTTTCCCACACTAGAGTTTCAGTCTTCGAGATCAAAAATTTCTGAAATTTTCTGGAGAGAAAAGGAGGGAAATTGTACCTATTTAGAAATGTTTGTATTTCTATTTTTTAATTTTTTTCTATTATTTTACATTTGTTTCAGTTAAAATAAAACTATTTTACAATTTCATTGCTTTCCCCCTCAGCTTCTTGATAGCTTGGTGGGCAAGTGAATATCTAGACCTGAAGGATTTTAAAAGTCCTCAGCTCCAAACTGGTGCAGGGTGGGGAGAAATGAGCTAGATGAGAAAAATTATGATACTTTTGCCTCTCCAATCCACAGATAAATGGTATCACGAGTTGGGGCCTTTTCTTACAATTCATTAGATTATATTACATAGATTGCAGCTAACTACCCCTAGGAGATAGCCTTAACATATGATGAAAAGACTCTTCAAATGGGATATCTTGTGGGTTGTTCATTTCCTCAGTATATAAAGGGGAGCATGCAGTTTGATGAGGAAACAAGGAGCTTTTAGAATTATAATTGTTAGATATTTAGCTACTTTGCTTTTTAAAGAGAAATCTCTGTTTCCATCTCTTTCTGTCTCTGTCTCTTTGTCTCTCTGTCTCTCTTCTCTATTTCTGTCTCTATCTCTCCCTCTCCCTCCCTTCTTTCCTCCCTCCTCTCTCTCCCTCTTCCTTTCTCCCTCCCCCCTTGTTCCTTTCCCCTCTCTGTCTCTGTCTGTCTCTCTGTTTCTCTGTATGTGTGTCTCTGTCTCTTTCTCACCAAAACATTTCAGCACTTAACTGTGATAGGAATTAACCCAATTTGGGAAGGGTAGGTAATAGTTTTCTCCAGAAAAGTAGGTGAACTTTAAAAAAATGAATTGAATGACTGGATCCACCAGCCTCTAAGCAGATTGGATATGTGCTGGACCTGGAGGGAAGGAGGGATATAGAGAGAAAAGAGAAAAAGAAGGCTAGGTGAAGAGTGCCATATATGGATAGTCCCTTGGGAGGGGAGCAGGTGAGGTATATTCTCTAATGACTTACTCTGAGAGAGGAAGTCATCTACTACAGCTGTGACCATTAGAATAATTAGTAAACATTCTTTGCCTATGACTCAAGAAGCTGGATGAGTCTTCCCTACCTCCTCTAACTCAGGACTTCTTAAACTTTTTTCCACTCATGACTCTTTTCACCTGAGAAATATTTCTGCAACTCCATATATATGGGTCTATAAAATAGCTATACAAATCAAACATTTACTGATAACAAAAGATAATTTCCCAATTCCCACATTCAGTTTTGTAACCCACAGTTTAAGAAGCTTTGCTTTAATTCAGGGGTTCTTGATTTGGGATCCATACTTAATTTTTTTATAATAATATTTTAATATTATTGGCTTCCTTGGTAATGCTGTAAATTTTATTTTCTGCATCTCAAAGCATGATTCTGAGACAGGGTCCATAGGTTTCCTCAAACCATCTAAGAGCTCTATGACACAATAAAAGATTGAGAAGCTCTGCTTAACTGAATATTCATTCAAATAATCAATCAACCAACAAGAATTTATTACATAATTTTTTACACAGTTATTACACTTACATAGTATTAAGCCTCTAAGCAGTGGGTAAAGTTGTTGTTATTATTATGATGATGATCTCCTTTTGGTTACAATTTTGAAGTAGAATAAATACAATGCTCTGTTTTTCTGACAACTGGATCCACAGGAAAGGCAATACTAATGCTAATGATGATAATAATACATATGTACCTTATGACAGTTGACAAAATATTTCCCCTCTAAGAACACCTTGAATTAGGCATTTTAAATAGGAGAAAGGCTCAGAGAGGTCAAAAGTAGAAAGTAGCAGCACTCCAAGTTGTGGTTTTTATCCTGTGGAAAAAACAGAAAATCTCAAACTCTTACTCAACTTCTATCATAAGAATGACCTAGAGTGGGCCAGCTAGGTGGCCTAATAGATAGAGAACCAGCCCTGAAATCAGGAGGACTTGAGTTCAAATGTGATCTCAGATACTTAACACTTCCTAGCTGTGTGATCCTAGGCAAGTCATTTAACCCCAATTACCTCAGTAAAAAAAAATGGCCTAGAGGGAAGAATAAAAGATCAAAGATGAAGAAAAGATTTAGGAGACAAAAAAGACAGAGAGAAATAAGAACAAAGAATGGAGAAATCAGTGTGGAGCAGTGGAAGAGCATTAATCGTGGAGGAGGATCTGGGTACAAATTCTGCTTTTGATGACTGCTTCCTGAGAGACTAAGTCATGTACCTTTTTGAGTTCTCACTTTCCTCTGTAAAAAGAATCTCAGGGATAGCTAGATGCTACAGTGGATAGAGCACCAGTCCTGTAGTCAGGAGGACCTGAGTTCAAATATAATCTCAGGCACTTAACACTTACTAGAAACTGGACAAGTCATTTAACTCCAATTACCTCACCTTCCTCCCAAAAAATAGTCTTGGGCTAGGTGGCTCATGGGGCTACTCCCCAACTTAGATCTGTAATACGATGAAATCCCCTTGGTGGGAGAGATGAGGTGGTGAAACTACCTCCAGACAGCTTTACACATGCCACAGGGCAATCAAATAAATTAATCCATAAATGAATTAAACCTTCTTCTGGGCTTTCTATTAGATGGAGGAAAAGAACTTCCTCAAAGTTCCCTTAATTAAATCCTCTGAAAGCTTTCCTTTGTGATACCAAGGAAATTACTGGACTGGTTGTGGTATCTTTGATTCCTTAATTTCTCACTTTGGGTTAAGCGAGCAGTGAAATTATTATTATTATAGTTCAACTCCGAAACGACCTACTCCTTAGAGAAGGGAAATGCGAGATGTGAAGAGGGAGAGAGTTGGACTAAAATTTTCTCAGTAGAAGAGGAAACACAAATCCTTCCTTCCTTGGGTTTGGAAAAGCAAAGCAAATAAAAGCCAAATATCTGGGGGATGAATGGCAGGTGTCTTTGTTTGGACTTCTGGTAATGACTCATTATCGAAACACTGAGCAATTCACTAAGCTTCTCTCTTAATACCTCGGTTTCCCTAATCATACATCAGAGGTATTATTTACAGCTTCCCAAGGAATGCAATATGACAGCACCCAAGTCACAAGTTTTGGATATATAGTCTTCCAGTATCTCTATTGGACTCTTTGTTGAGTTAATTTCAGATCTAAGCAAGGAGACTACATTATACTGGAATAAGAAATGGATTTAGAGTCAGGAGCCTATTTCAAAATCTGACTGCCACTTGCTAACTATGGGACCTAAACAAATTACCTTTTCCAAATTCAGTTCTTTCATCTGTAAAGCAAGAGTTATTTAATTTGGTAACTTCTATAATGTCTTTTGGCTCTAAATCTATGATTACCCAGCTAGCTTCTCTCTTCTCCCCTGCCCCCACACCACAAATGTAATCCTAGATGGGATAGCATCTAATTAGCCATTGCCTTGATAGACTTGATAGACTCAGGAGGACAGTAAAAGGTGATGATGTCATAGGAAAGATGAAGCAATTTAAAAAATTACTCTCTAAAAGTTGTCTGTTTAGTTTATTCTCATGGGTCGGGTTTATGGATACAATAGGGAAGAACAATCAGAAGATAGGTGAATTTGGATTTTATTTATACTTCATATTTTAATGTTCTTAAAGACCTTCTAACTTGAGGTATTAGCAAATGAAAGAGATGGTTATGTCTGACCTTCTGGGGTATGAAATGTAAGACTTACAAATCAAGCAAACATATATGTATAGAAATACAGTTTTATTTAGCTTTTAAGGAACTACAAGATCAAGCATACACCTATAGGTAGAAATGCATTTTTATTTACTATTAAGAAAGAAACTGCTCACAAACTATTAACTTTGGAACAAATGTATAAGCAGAATCACAATTTATCACTTCACTAAGTGTTCTTATGATTTTACTACAAGAATGTGGGGAAAAGAGAGGCACATAAATGAGTGTCTTGCCTTGCTGTGATTTTGATTGAAACTATATACTATAGCTAGCTGCTGTTACAATTTATCTTGAATCCATTCCTTCTGCTAGAAGTTAGAGACCTCCAGTAAGACAACCCATCCTGATTAGTAGAAATCAATATGAAAGACTATGCAAATTGTTTACTTGATCCTCAAGAAGAAACCTATACTTTGTGGCTTAACCTTTTGAAAATAAAAAATTTACGTTTTTTCTATTTTCTCTTATGGGACACATGATCCAAATCCAAATTATACATTTTTGTATTTAATTACATACTATTTGGTATTGTTCTCCAATTGTTTCATGTGTGTATGTTTTGCTTCTCCAGGTAGATTTGAGGGTAGATCTTATATATCTTCTATATCCTCCATAGTACAAAGTACAATACTGGAAGTAGGAGTGGAGGAAGAGGGTATAAAGGCCATTTAAGAAATATTTGTTTTAGAGATATCAATATAACATAAAGGCCCCAAGCACACTTTGGGGAGTTTCCTTACTTGATTCAAATCTTGATTCAAATCAACCCATCTCTGGAAATCTAAAACTCCTAATAAGTTTATCCTAACTTGCTACTTACAAGTACAAAATCTACAATGATGAAGAGAAAGGGTTTATTAAAAGAAAGAAAATAAAAGATCTTTGAATGAGTAGTTCCAAAAATTTATAAAGCCCAATTATCATTTACAATCCTGAATACATGTTTCTCTACTGGGAGCATCTACTACTACTTGTTCCTGCTGTAGGCTAATATCTCTCTCTCTCTCTCTCTCTCTCTCTCTCTCTCTCTCTCTCTCTCTCTCTCTCTCTTTGTGTGTGTGTGTGTGTGTGTGTGTGTGTGTGTGTGTGTGTGTGTGAGAGAGAGAGAGAGAGAGAGAGAGAGGAAGAAGGGAGGGAGGATGAAAGCAAGACCTCCAGTATCTTTTCCCTCTCTCTTTATGCTATCATTTTACAAACTTCCCCTTCCCAGTTCCTTCCTCTTTTTTTCACAGCTTTTTCCTCTTCTGATCTAAATTTAGGTGAGACTATCCTCTAATCTTCCAAAAAAGAAAATATTAATTCAAAGGGGAGGATTTTGAAAGAGAAAATATTTTAGCTACATTCAATTAGCAAATATTTTATTAAGTACACATTATATGCCACGCATTGTGCTTTGTGTAGGGGGTAGGGAATTGGGTGGCTTCTCATTTTGCTTCTAAAAGATAAAGTTCTTTTTATGGTTCTGTTTCCTCATTGGCAAGACAGTCAACTAATACTTGTTTAAAGTAATAACTTTCTTAGGAGTATTTGCATTTTCATTTTTATCATTCAGTCGTTTTCAGTCATGCCCAACTCTTTGAGACCCCACTGGGGCTTTTTTGGCAAAGATACAAGAGTGGTTTGCCATTTCTTTCTCCAGCTCACTTGGCAAATGTTTCACGGTTAAGTGACTTGCCCAGGATCTTATAGCTAAATGTAAAGTTGGATTTGAATTCAGGAAGATAAGTCTTTCTGACTCCAAGTCTGGCCACTGTGCCATTTAGCTGGCCCCCTCCTATGAAAAACTTGAAGAAAAAAAAAAGCTGGAATGAATACTAACAAATTATTTGAAGCATTTGAGCAAAATCAGGTTTGTTTTGTTTAACCTCAGGACACAATTTTTAGAAGAAAGAAAGAAAGAAAGATAGATAGATAGATAGATAGATATTATTTATCTGCTCTATTTATCTATATTGATATAAGGGGAAAACAGCCTGGGGATTAGAATTATCGACAATAGAGAGAGATGCTTTGGTTGACAGTGGGTTTCTCTTCAGGAGGAGTCTTCAAGCAAAGGTTATGTAACTGTGTGGGGATATTGTAGAGAGGATTCCTGTTTAGGTGTGGGTTGAATTAAATGGCCTTGAAGATCCTTTCTAATTTAGGGATTCCATGGTATTATTTATGCTAATGGTGAAACTTCCCACATAGGGAGATATTTTCTTGGGCAATAAACCTTTTGGGGGGATTTTTTGATCACAAGCAAGGTGAGTCTTGCCTTCAATCTATTTTGGATTATTGACTCACACTGTTAGAAGCTAATTTTATAGCCCATCTGTCTCCCTGTTTGTAAGACAGCAAGAATGAATATTCTTAACTGAATTGATGAGGGAACATGTTCAATGAATAAATGGATTTTGAGAGACTACCTCAGTTATTCACCTATCTTGGGCAAGATGGCTCTTCAGTGCATACATATCATTTAGAGGATATGGGATAGGAAGACAATTAAGAAGTCAACTTTTTTTTTTTTTTTTTTGGCCATGGATTGACCAGAAGTTGGATGATCCACAGAGAGAATAACTGATATGATCAATTATTTATAGAAGAGGAATTACCTCAAAACATATTCCAGAAACAGAATTGCCCAACCCCTTCTAGAGAAGAACCCACAATCTCCCTTTGGAGAACTCTGAATTTTCTAGCAGGTTGATTCCATTGCTGAGTGACAAGTTAATCTTCAGGGAAAATACCCATCTGGGGACAGCTAGATGGTGGCAGTGGGTAGATCACCAGTCCCAGAATTAGAAGGAGCTGAGTTTAAGTCGTCTCTCAGACACTTAACATTACTGTTTGACCTGTATGACCCTGGGCAAGTCACTTAACCCTAATTGTCATACACACAAAAAATGCCTATGGATGGAGAGGTGTTTTAAGGACAGAATCACCAGGTGATAGCCTGCTTTTTAAATTTAAAACTAATTGTGGTTACATATAGGTAAGAATCTCAGAGTCAGCAAATTCTTCCCAATTTCTTTTTTTTTAAATAAATTTAATTTTTACTTTTAATTCCAAATTCTTTCCCTCCCTCCAGAACTTTCCCCACCCACTGAGAAATCAAGAAATATGATTCACACACACACACACACACACACACACACACACCCCTTCTTAATTTCCCTTGGATTTTGAGACAATTATTTTATAAATACATACAGTCCATGTCACATGAAATTAGCTTTTAATCATCTGCATACCTTGCTGATGATATATACCTTGTAATCTGTTCAGGCTAAATTTCCTTTCCCAACTGGTTTTCCCTGTTTTTCAGTAAACTTCTGGGATATCTCCCCAAGTTCTTTCAATTACTGCATCCTCAGGGAATGAAGTAATTTGAATATCATCCTGAGTAAGATTGTCTAGAAGGCAAATTTAATGCAATACTAGGGAGATCATGTTATGTGTCTCAAAGATGATAAATTATATCTGGATTTACCACAATTTGGGGTCATTCTGAACATTGCTTGCTTTCATAATAAGCACTAGATAAAGTAAAATGGTACAAGTGAAAAGAGCACTTAGCCTTGGAGTCGGAGCAGACTGTGTTTGAATTGTATGCTCCATCTCTGTTACAAGCTGTGTGACCTTTAGGTAAATGACTTTACTTCTCTAGTTTCCTAGCTACTACTCCATTTTGCCTCTGGTGCACATAGCAAACACTTGCTAAATATTTTTTCATTCATTTATTCACTGATTCCTCATCGGTGGGATAGTCAGTCAATAAGGGGTATTTTCTCCCTGATAGTCTTCCTGCTAATGCTAATATTTTGTGGTAATTTCCTTGGACTGTTCTGGATGTGATTTTATTTTTTGAGGCTTCTAGCGTCTCTCTCTCTCTCTCTCTCTCTCTCTCTCTCTCTCTCTCTCTCTCTCTCTGTGTGTGTGTGTGTGTGCATGTGCATTTGAGAATAGGGAGGAATGAAGGGTAAACCAGCAAAAAGAAGAAAGCAAAAATTACAAATTGGATGAGCAGACAGGGTTCTTGTTATAGACCTTCAATCCAAACAGGCAACTCTTTTCTTTGTCTCTTTCTCTCTGTGTGTGTTTCTCTGTGTGTGTGTGTCTCTCTCTGTCTCTGTCTCTCTCTCTGTCTCTGTCTCTCTCTGTCTCTCTTTGTGTGTGTGTGTGTGTGTGTGTGTGTGTGTGTGTGTGTGTGCATTTGAGAATAGGGAGGAATGAAGGGTAAACCAGCAAAAAGAAGAAAGCAAAAATTACAAATTAGATGAGCAGACAGGGTTCTTGTTATAGACCTTCAATCCAAACAAGCAACTCTTTTCTTTGTCTGTCTCTTTCTCTCTCTGTGTGTCTCTCTCTGTCTCCGTCTCTCTCTTTGTCTCTGTCTCTCTGTCTCTGTATCTCTCTCTGTCTCTCTGTCTCTCTCTCTCTCTCTCTTTCTCTCTGTGTGTGTCTCTGTGTGTGTGTGTGTCTCTCTCTGTCTCTGTCTCTCTCTTTGTCTCTGTCTCTCTCTGTCTGTGTGTGTGTGTGTGTGTGTGTGTGTGTGTGTGCATTTGAGAATAGGGAGGAATGAAGGGTAAACCAGCAAAAAGAAGAAAGCAAAAATTACAAATTGGATGAGCAGACAGGGTTCTTGTTATAGACCTTCAATCCAAACAGGCAACTCTTTTCTTTGTCTGTCTCTTTCTCTCTGTGTGTGTCTCTGTGTGTGTGTGTGTCTCTCTGTCTCTGTCTCTCTCTGTCTCTCTTTGTGTGTGTGTGTGTGTGTGTGTGTGCATTTGAGAATAGGGAGGAATGAAGGGTAAACCAGCAAAAAGAAGAAAGCAAAAATTACAAATTAGATGAGCAGACAGGGTTCTTGTTATAGACCTTCAATCCAAACAAGCAACTCTTTTCTTTGTCTGTCTCTTTCTCTCTCTGTGTGTCTCTCTCTGTCTCCGTCTCTCTCTTTGTCTCTGTCTCTCTGTCTCTGTATCTCTCTCTGTCTCTCTGTCTCTCTCTCTCTCTCTCTTTCTCTCTGTGTGTGTCTCTGTGTGTGTGTGTGTCTCTCTCTGTCTCTGTCTCTCTCTTTGTCTCTGTCTCTCTCTGTCTCTGTGTGTGTGTGTGTGTGTGTGTGTGTGTGCATTTGAGAATAGGGAGGAATGAAGGGTAAACCAGCAAAAAGAAGAAAGCAAAAATTACAAATTGGATGAGCAGACAGGGTTCTTGTTATAGACCTTCAATCCAAATAGGCAACTCTTTTCTTTGTCTGTCTCTTTCTCTCTGTGTGTGTCTCTGTGTGTGTGTGTGTCTCTCTGTCTCTGTCTCTCTCTGTCTCTCTTTGTGTGTGTGTGTGTGTGTGTGTGTGTGTGTGTGTGTGCATTTGAGAATAGGGAGGAATGAAGGGTAAATCAGCAAAAAGAAGAAAGCAAAAATTACAAATTGGATGAGCAGACAGGGTTCTTGTTATAGACCTTCAATCCAAACAAGCAGCTCTTCTTTCAATTAAGCCAAGCTTAATTGGGAGATTAATTTATTACTTTCAAGCCTTTTCTGGGCTAATAGGGGTGACATGTGTAAGAAACAGATTGGAACAGCCTGTAAACAGTACACAGAACTCCTGAGCTTGCTATCTTGTTGCAATGATGTTTCAGTTTTCCCATTTCAGACCACAAAGACTATAAATTAAACACAAAGAGGAATACCAGATCAAAGTAGGGACCTTTGGAGGAAAGGATAAAGCCTTTCTTGACAGACTGGCGCAAGCTCAGCTGTTTATTTCTCTCCTGAACAGGTGCCTCCTTGTTTGCTGTTCAGGACCCTCTACCAAAAGTCCCTGACAGGCAAAACTCCATGTCCCCGCTGGACTTTTCCCAAGCTGCCCTCCCATCCAGAATTCTGCTGCCTAATATACCATCCCCTTATCCAATGGATTAATGACTAAGATTAGGGATTTCAGGCACTAGGACTGGAAGAGATGTTTTGGAAGGAGCCCTGTTTCCCACAGGTGTGACCAGCCCTTTCAGAGTATGTCAGAAGGATGGGTGAGACTCATGTTCCAGTGCAGAATAGATCGACACGGATGGGAACTAGAAGGGCATATCAAGGGGAAATCTTTGGCAAAAGCTAAATCCATTGGAGATATTCCTGGAGTCTGTGCGACTGTAGGCAAATTCCTTTGTGTCTCTGGAACTTGGTTCCTTCATCTAAAAATGAGGAAGGGGCTTCATCTAGACTGACCTCTGGACGAACATTCTGAATTTTTTGATTCAATTTTCCCTTTAGTGCTTTGTCAAGAATTCCCTTGGCAGACAAGGGACCATAAGATGTATTCTGCTGCCATCTGCTGGATTGAATGGATAATCTTTGCTTCCCCCCGCCTCCCCAAATGAAGATCAGTGTGATGAAAAGAATAAAGGGAAGAATTTGAATTAATGAGCATTGGAAGTGAATGATCTGAGAGCCGAAGAGGTTGTTTGGAGAATTCGCAACAAAAATGCATATTAACGTATTTTCCATTTGTCTGTGCCCCAGTGATATTGGAGATAAAAGGAAATGACCCTGGGCAAAACTTAGCTGTATCTGTCTTTTGTACTTCAAGTTTTTCTTTGGTTATTTCCAACCTTTATCATGGGAAGCCCTTTCTCAATACTTTCATGCTCTCTAACTCCTACTCATTATCAAAAATGAAAAGAGTCTGATATTACGGGCACTTGCTTGTTGCAAAGGAGTATCGATGGTTTATTTAAAAGGGATGGTCTTTATCCCCATTAAAGGAAATTCAGATTTCAGTAAAGGGGTAGGCCTGAAGTTCCACTGAATCTAATCTTTTTTTTATTAAAATTTTTTATTTTCAAAACCTATGGATAGATAATTTTCAATTTTTAACATCGCAAAACCTTGTGTCCCCAATTTTTTTCTTTCCCTCCCCCCACCTTCCTTAGATGGCAAGTAATCCAATATATGTTAAGCATGTGCAATTCTTCCATACATATTTCCGTATTTATCTTGCTGCATAAGAAAAATAAGATTAAAAAGGGGAAAAATGAGAAAAAGTAAACAAACAACAACAAAAAGGTGAAAATACTATATTGTGATCCATACTCAGTCCCTACAGTGCTCTCCCTGGGATCAAAAGACCATTAAAACTGGCCTTATCATCTCATTGATAAAAAGAGCCACAACTCTCAGAATTGATCATTGCATATTCTTGTTATTGCTGTGTACAATGTTCTCCTGTGAACCTGCTCTTAATTCCCCCAACCTCTGACAACTGGTTTGTATCCCTAGAGTTTAACAGAATGCCTAGTACATAGTAGGCATTTAATAAATGCTTGCTGACTGACTAAAGGGAAGAGATAGCATATGTTTGAATCATATTGGAATGTCTCGTAGTAATGTAGTCAGATCACACTTTTAGAGTTTTGTGTTTAGCTCTGAGAGCCACATATGAAGAAGGACCTTGGCAAGCTGGAGGACTTCCGGAAGTTGGCAATCAGGATAGCTAATGTCCCTGAGGTAACGGCTTATGAGGATCCATGGAAAGAACTGATAATTTTATGTTCAGCCTGGACAAGGACAGAGGTTATACGCTAGTTCTGTCATCAAATATTTGGAAAGCTATAATGTGGAAGAGGGATCTGATTTGTTTGGTTTAACCCAAGAGGAAAGAAGCAGGAGCAGTGGTTGAAAGTCTTCAAAAAGCAAATTTAGGTTTCATATCAGGAAAGACCTTGCAGTGACTAGAATTATCCAATGTAGAAGGGGTGGCCTGAGCTGGTACAAGGTTCCCCTAAACAGTTGTTCTTTAAACCAATGGTTCTCATAGTGGGATATAGGGTCCTTTTCAGGAGATTCTTCAGGTCAAAACTAGTATCACAATAGTACTAAAATGTTTGAATTTAAAATATAGTTAATAGCTATTGCTATTGCCACACAAACAAAAGCTCTTTGGGGATCCACAATAATTTTTAAGAGTGTAAAGGTTCCTAAGACCAAAGAATCTCTGCGTTAGACAATGACAAGACCATTTGTGAGATGTGTGGTGTAGGAGGGTCTCTCAAGGAATAGTTTGGATTCTGCTCACTGAGGTCCCCTTTCATCTTGGAAATTCTGTGATTGTATGATTTTTATTGGGTCCTCAAGGTTGTATGAGCAAAGTTCTGGTCTATCCTACTGAAACTAGAAATCTTTCAAGCAAGAACTTAGCGTAGTAACGAATGTTGGTGATTTGAGTGCCAACTTTAGCTGCATTTGAGGGAAAAGGCTAATTATAAAAAGATTGGGCCACTGAAATGAACGAAGACCATGAAGAAGGGTTATATCTGCACTAGTAAAAGGAGTATTCACTCTGATGAAATTATGAATCATTGAAAGCTAGGTTTTTTTCTTAGAGTGTGGCAATTCTTCCTACAAGATTGTAAGTCCATTAGATCAAAGACCTCAGTTTACATTTTGTATGTTACTAATCAACCAGTAAGCATTTATTAAATATCTACTACATACCAGGAACAATGATGGATTGTGACAATAAGAATACAAAAGTGAGACAAATTCCATCCTGGGCCCTCTTCCCTTTCTATATTTTTCTTGTCGACTATTAATTAGCAAATTCCTAAAGGAAAGGGATTTTCTTTTGCCTCTTTTTGTGTCTCCAATGCTTAGCACCATACCTGGCATATAAGCTCAATCAATTTTTTTTTAACTGACTGATCTCAATAGCTGTTCAGTGATCATCTCTATGCTGATGAAGCCCTTATCTATCTATCTATCTATTCACTTTCTAGTATCTCTCCAGTTTTGCATATCAACTATTAATTTGGATTTTTCAAGTTGTATGTCCCATAAGCACATCAAACATATCCCCAACAAAATTCATTGTTATTATCACCATCCCACTTTGGAATTCCACCATTGTGAGGCCAGGAGAGTGAGAGGTGCCATTGACAACAACAACAACAACAACAACAACAAATGTTAAGGGACAAGAGGCAGCAAAATAAAGAGAAATAAAAATAAATAAAAGTAAAGGCCTGAGAATCAAGCCTTGGTTCAAATTCTGCGTCTGACACACCCTGGCTGTGACTACAGTAAATCATGGAACCTCTCAGTTCATGCAGGGAACTTTCAAGTATTGCAAGCTGCAAATGAATTGCTGATCTGATTGTTAGGAATTTCCAGTGGGAAATCCATACTGAGATGAAGTCATAGTTGGGGGTGAAGGGGCGAGAGACAGACAGACAGACAGACAGACATAGAAACAGACACAGAGATACACACACACACAGAGACACAGAGGCAGAGACACATACCCAAAGAGACACAGACAGATCAAAACAGAAATAAAGAGAACCAGAGAGATAGAGACAGAGAAACAGAGCCAGACATGGACACACATATATAGAGAGAGATTGAGACAGAGACAGAGAGACAGAGACAGAGGGACACAAAACAGAGAGACAGAAATAGAGAGACAAAGATAGAGAAAAAGAGAGAGACCAAAGCAAGTTTTAAGGGGAAGATGAGAAGATCAATTTGAATCTGAGGTACTGGTAGGATATCCAGCGGATTATTAGAAGTGTGGGACTGGGCCTCTGAGATTTTGGGACTAAATGTATAAATTTTGGATTTATCTTCATAGAGGGATAATCGAAGCCTTGGGAATAAAAGCAGTGAAAAGGGCCAAAGATAGATAGGCTTTTAAAGCTCTGACAGATGTTGGCCACTACACACAGGCCAGATTGGTATGTTCTCCCAGACACAAGCACTTAATAATCCTTTTTAAAGTTAATGATCACCCTTCCACTATCTTTCTCTCCTCTTGCCTTTTCTACAGGTATTCATCTGCCTTTCTCCTCCTGTTATTCCCTTAGTCTTTTGCCTTCTCTTTCTGCTCCTTTTCACTACCAGACTTCTAAATAGATTGGCTACCGCTTTCACTTCTCAGACCTTGCAATCTGCCGACCAGCTCACAGAAATTGCTCTGAAGTCAATTTTGCATTGTTAAATCCAGTGGCCCATTTTCTGTTTTCCTCCTTCTTGTCCTTTCTGTGACATGTAAGACAATGGCTCAGTGTCTTTTCCCCGGCATTCTGTAATATGTGGTTCTCCACCTACCCCTTGGGTGTGTTTTTATGGTTTTGTTTTTGTTTTAGTTTATTTGATAGTTCCGACTCCTTTATGACTCTTCTACCTCCTTCCTCTACTTCTTTGGTGGCAGAAAACTAATCTTCCTTATAAAATATTTTGGTTCTTTTACTCCTGGGTTTAATGTGTATTGGATGAAAATGGACAGAAATTTAGGAAAGCCCTAGAAGCTAGCAAGAGGAGGACTGCAGGCACTGACTATGACTTTCTCTGCTTCCCAGAGGGACAATGCTATGGGGTGCGAGGAACTGTATATTATGTGAATATTGATATAAATAACCACATGAAGTCACGTGCATGGCAATCTGCTCAGTGGCAGCTGTGGATGCACACATAGGCCCATACTCATTCCTAAACGTTCTTTCTTTCCTTTTAGGAATCTGTCTTCTGCCTTTACCAAGTGGAAATCAAAAGCAGCAGGAGGATTTTGTAATGTCAGATATTTTCCTTTTTTTTTGCATCCCACTCCCACAATAGTTCTGAGGGATCTACAGGACAGTATTGGACATCTAAAAAGTGAACAGTCGAGGAAAGGTTGTGCTCCCCTAATACCTCTGACTCCAAATCCATCCAGTGAAAAAGATGAACAAGGAATCTGTGAGATCACTGTGGGATCTTTTTTTTTTTCTTTAGACAGAGCAGTAAAAGTGTATAAGGCCAGAATGCTGGAATATCATAGGGGTAGGAAGATGGGTATGTTAAAAAAAAAAAAAAAACTCTCATATACTTCTTCTCTGTTGTTTTTTTTTCCTCCAAAAATGGTCTGCTTAAATTAAATGTATTTCCTGGGCCTATCCCAACCTTCTTGTTCATGACATTGTCAATTCATCTCACCCTAAATTGTGTGAATTTCTCATCACAAACCCCATCCACCCAAAAAGATGACACCAGAGAGAAAGAAGATGGTAATATATTTAACTGTATTTCAAAGTTGTTGACTGTAAACAAACTTTGTTGAAGAAATAAAACCACATGACAAGATATCTGAGTGACACTATAAATTTTTTTTGCCACACTTCACAACTCAGAATTTAGCTCATGGTGTACAAAATTCATAAAAATTTATTGCAAGCGTGCCTTAGTGTAAAATCAAAGCTTCACAGAGATATATTCTATGGCACCAGCTTGGAAATGCGGTTGGGTGACAGCCCCCAAGTGGGGTATGGATGTATGGTTCCTGATTAGACTTGTATAAAGACCATTTCTCCTAAAGGCTCCAAAGTGAAAATCAGAGAGGAGAAAAAAAATCCACCAGAAACTTAAATCAACTTTATTCATATATTTCCATGTAATAGTTTCCTAGAAGAAAATGGGAGTCTGCAACTAAATAAGCTGTTAGTTTTTGTTTCCTACAAAGGTCCATTGATAAAGATGGTTTTCACCTTTCCACCTTCTCACCCCTGTATTCTGCCAATACAAGTTCCTTCCTTTGACAGAATAATGGGCTTCAAAGGGGAAAAGGTAAGCAACTGGAATGTACAGGATTTCCCCTGGAGAATGTCAGCTATTCAGTGTTTTATTCCCTTCTTCATCTAATTAGCATATCCAAGTTACTTTTCAGACTCACTCACAACAAGCCTTGCCTTATTGCAATTTTTAGCTCCAGGGTAGAAGAAAATTACAAGTTACTAGGCAGATATCCTCTCTAAAATAACAAAATCTTAGAGTAGAAAATGGAAATAGAGGCCATCTAGTCCAGCCTCTTAATTTCTAGATCCACTCTATGACAAATCTGACAGTTGGTCATCTGGGCATCCCTGTTCAGAGACAAGGAGTTTGCTATATCACATGGAATTCCATTTCATTTCTGAATAGCTCTAATTGATAGGCAAAAGAAGAAATTTTCTTTGTATTAAGATCAAATCAGCTTTCTTATAATTTCTACTTTTAGATCCTAGTGTATCTTCTATGACCTAGATATATATCATATTTCTATTAATTTAGTTTGAGATCACATTGAGTGTCATAGAAGATAGCCTTCATGGGATTTAAATTTTTTTAAAAATCCTATTGATGATGGAACTTCTCCAAAATTCATCCTTATCTATTATCATTGGAACCCTAAAAGCTTCCTCAGTGAAATATATAGAGAATACAAAAAAGATTTGTCTAACCATTTGGACTTGAGAAACAGTAGATATGAATGCTCATTATGGAAATGCAACTGGGAGGGCAGCCCATGGAATGTTAATCCATCAATATAATATATTGGGGTAGGGTAAGCAAAGTAGATGAATAGAAAGCTAGACCCAGAACTGACTTAGTAGAAGGAAGACATCAGACTGAAACATATTTTTTTTTTTATATGGGGTGATACTTGCAGTGACTCCAAACTAGACATTTTTGCAGATGTTCAAAATTATAGTTCTGTAACTTATGAAATACAATGATCTCAGAAGAATTTAAATTAGAAATTTTACCATGAAGACAATGAAAAAATATATAGTAGATATAAGTAGACTTCAGCATATTACTAATAGTCATTTCTTCTCTCTTATTCTCTCTCTTTCTTCCTCTCTCTCTGCCTCCCTCCCTCCTTCTCTCTCTTTCTCTCTGCAAAAATTGAGATGAAAGACATTACAGAGAACATGTATGATCACATGAATCAGTCACATAATAATAATGAATAATGGAAGACAAACAGACATCACATGTAGTACAATATAGTGTCCTTCAGATATAGTACAAACAAAGGAAGACATCTAACGTTCCTGATAATTTTCCTGTGGAGCAGTTTTGAGAAAACAAAGAAAAATTCACATATGATGAAAAGGAGTGAAAGGGTTGTATAGTCAATATTGGAAGTAAATATTCTCTCACTCTCTGTCTCTATCTCTCCCCCCTTCCCCCCCCCCCACACACTCAGACTCATTGATCAAAATGTTTCAGTTATATTACATTCACATTTTTCTTTTCCTTTTCTTTCCCTTCCGTTTCCCTCCCTTCCTTTCCATTAGCTTAAGTGGCTATTGCTAACCCTCAGATTTTTTTTTCCATAGAAACCAATGTCAACCCAGGTCTTGTTATCAAGAGAGCAGAATTGAGTTTTTTTAGCCTAAATAGAAGACTTGTGATGCTTGTTGAATTTCATAATATTGTTGTCAGAAAACTATGGCAATCTAATAGATTTATCACTTAAAATTTCAATTCAGGTATTTAATATGTTAACTATCTTCAATTTTATTTAATCCATCAATTTGCCTTTTATATCTTTCACAAAGTCATTAATTAAAAGGCTTTCTATGACATGGACAAGGGCAGAGTGTGGCAAACTATTAGAAAGATTTTGCTCTTTATCAAACAAGTAATTAATATTATTTCAGAATAGTGATTTAACCAGCTACAACCCACCTATCCAGATATAATATCATCCCATATTTTTTCATCTTTCCTGCAAGGATGATATTATTATTGAAGGCATACTCAATGGCTTAGATTTTTGATGAAGTTATCCATCAGTGACCCAAACCAAGAGTCGATGTGAATGATCAGGATGAGTAAGCAGAATATGATCTTTCTCTTTGCTACTGTAACACTAGTTGAAAACTCCTAACTTCCAATAAACATTTTATCTTTCTTCCCATATTGCACTGGTGCATCTGTGCAAAGTCAAGAGATTTGGAGGTCTCCAAAATATTGGGTGGATCTCCTGTGGAGTATGTTTAGAACATGAAAAAGAATTGCCTAATTGCTTTCTACATTATGGGGTTGAGTACCTATGTCAAACAATTCATTGACTTGTTGAAATAATGAAGCAATCAAATCTCCATACATGTGCATAAGGGTTAAAGCTGCTTGCAACATGAAAAAATGTGTTAAAAAATTGACATGGAGATGCTTTTCACACTCAACACGTTTTAGGAATCATTTTTGCTTTAAAATAATTGAATCACCATACATGTGTACTACACTTGAACTAAAGGGATGGCTATGTTTTGTACTTATAAGACACCATTAAAATAACAGTATGTTTCAACTATGGCATCTAGCTAAAGAGCATGGACCACCTGAATATGCTGTCAGAGATTAGCACCCAAGGAAGACTTAACTGCAAAAAGAATGGACTTGAGAAGCTGTGCTTGGATGATAAGCTAGATAAACATAGGGTGGTATCCCTTGGGGATGCCATGGTACTCAGCCTGTTAAAGGGCCCAAAGTTTTTGTTTTATAGCAATATTTTAGAATAATAAGCCTAAATCCAATAATCTTTGGATAGGATTCCTTATATTGTTCCATAAAGTGGGAAGAGATACAAGAATTCTTGGCAACTAGGTGGCGCCTGGGACCTGGAGTCAGAAGATTCATCTTTCTAAGTTCAAATCTAGCCTCAGGTACTCACTCATTGGGTAACCTAGACAAATCATATAATCCCATTTGCCTCAGTTCCTCATCTGTAAAATGAATTGAAGAAGGAAATGCTAAAACACTACAGTATCTTATTTTTGCCTAGAAAATTCCAAATGGCATCACAAAGAAATGGACCCAGCTGAAAAATGACTGAACAGGAACAACATAGGATTCTTGGAAGGAGAAAAGATCTGCAATGGAGAGGAGAGGAGGGAAAGATATAGAAAGAGAAAAAAGAGGGAAAAGCAGAGGAAGAGGTGGAGGGAAATAATAGGAACCCTCTAAATCCAAAAATAACAAAAAGAAACAGAAGTGAAGAGTCCTGGAGTCTATTAATTTTTGGCAAAGCAGTAGCCAAGACTTCTGGAAAAAAAGCCCAGAATTATGGAAGGGTTATTATATCAAGATTCTTATTCCAAAGTAGGCTACAGAGCCCAGTTGTATATCTAGACAGATAGATATACAGTTAGATGTATAGAACTATATCTGTGTGTATATATACATGCATACAGACACACATATACATGCATACTAGAGTAGCTGTTTAGTTGTCTTTTACAAAATCCCCCTGTGCTTGCTTTCTCTATTTTGGTAGCATGAATACTTAAAGCTACAGCTTTTCACACTCAATACTTTGACGAGCCCTTCTATGGGGTAGAGTAACTCCACAGAGATAGAAAAAGAGTGGGTAATAGACTAAGGGTCAATTCTAATCCTGGCTGTTTAGAGCCAATAAAGGTAAATTTCGTCTCATCTATGAACCACAGTCAACAGAAAAAAAATTCTATACCCTTTGCACTGTTGAGAAACAGGTCCCAATGGCTCTGAATGAAAGTCCTCCAAGTATATCTTACCTTTCCTGAAGACACCTTATCCTTATTTATAAGAAATATTCTCTCAGTGCAAAATATTTGACAACTACATTCCAGTGCTTACTGTAGTATAGAACTCAACTTTCTTTTCCTCCTCCTCCCTCCCTCCTCTCTCTCTCTCTCTCTGTCTCTGTCTCTCTTTCCTCTCTTTCTTTCTCTTCTTCCCCCCCCACCATATCTCTTCTGTCATACTCCAACCTCTCCACCAGTACAAAGATCACCCTGTCATAGACAAAAAAAGTAACATTCTCTGTCCCATTTTAAAAGTTTGTGTTTTAAAAGTAAAGTTTATCTGTTAATTATTTTAAAAACTACATTTAGCTAAGTTTTAGATTCTATAGAATTTTTCATGAGTAAAAATAATATCTTTTATGATTGAGTATTTAATAAATGTTTATCTTAAAAAAATAAAATTCCCTGGATGCTCATGGCTCATACATATTTCTACCAGTGACTAGTTAGCAATAGGGCACTATAGGTAAAGCTAAAAGAAGGACTGAATTGGATAAACTCTCAGGATGAGAATTCACACATACACAGACATAAACATACACACACACACACACACACACACACACACACATACACACACACACACCCAATATAGTAAGTAAAAGAGAAAAAGTGAGTGGTGCTGCTGTTTGTGAGGAATATGCTGGTTTTGAGTACTGGGGCTAAAGAAGTGATTCTGTTGCCCTACTATATCTTACACAAAAATGGGAAAACTAAAGGGACTAAAGAGATTGTGAGATATTATCACAATTCCTTTGAAATTAAGTTTGTTATTTCCCAAATCATTCATCCCCAAGGAAATATGGGGGTGGGATTGGGTGGTATTTCTCAGGTTTCATCTGTCCTTGTTAGTATAATAATGGTGAATCACTCATATTTCCAACTCAAAGAAATCTGAATATTCCTGGTATGACTGGATTGGTCAAAAGAAAAGGCTCTAAACAGATTTTCTCTAGCTAAGGGGCACCACAGCTTGACTTCTGGATAACTTCTGGATGGTGGATGAGCTATATAACTATGGAACCCATCCCACATATGTAGACCTTTTCCATTCCTGACTCACTGCTATTTTTTCCAATCCTTATCAACTTTTCTTTTTGCTTCTTGCACATTGCAAAGCGGGTTCTATTTTGGTATCCTGGCCTTGTACCCAGTTTGGAGTCACTGCTGAGCTACTCAAAACAGCCCAGTCACCCAACACTTTCCTCTAAAACAGGAACTTTGAAATATTACTCTAACATTCCACTGACAAGAATAAAGAATTTTAGTTGGTTATGAATAGCACACACAAATCTAACAAGGAGTAGAACAATAAAGGAGACAGAAAATGTAATTAGGAATTTATTCATTTAAAGCAATTATTAAAGCAAATTTATTATTAAGAATTACTAAAGCATAATTTGGTATAATTCTTGCCTATTGTGATTTAGTATTTCTACTAACTGTAGAAATTTCCTGTGAAGAAACTTTTTTCACATTTCTTTTCTGCAGGAACATGTGGGTCTGGGAAGTTCATGAATCAATTTTTTAAGACCAAGTGACAAAACTATCCCAAAGGAAATCAGGACAATATGGCGGCAGCAGCCAGCCAGAGCAGAGGAACTCACTGTCATGAAATGTAATAGAGTATGTCTGTCTCTTACCCTTTGCCAAGCAGACAGCCTTGCTCCCTCTTGTAAAAATCAGTCACCTGGTTGTTTCCCTGTCACAAATAATCATCCACTACTGTGACAGACTCTACCACAAGCAAATTCAAGTGACATCCTGACTGCTATCAGCCCTAGGGAACAGTGGAGCCAGATAGATTTTTAACTAGAGAAATTCCAAAAGCCACCCCAAAATACCTACAAGAGAAGGGTGTGTATGTGTGTGTGGGGGACAATTCTTTAAAGATGAGTCTTGTGCTAGGATACCTAATGGGAATACTCCTAATCTCCAATCCCCTGAGGAAATTGGCTGGATTACTTACAATCTCTGCTAGAGGGAATGTGGGATAGACCATAACATCTGACTTTTTTTTTAAACTATCAGTTCATCAGAAATCAGTTGTCTACCATTTCAGTTACAGAGTACTAATATCATCTAATTACTCTCTAATTATCTGGTAATTTAATAGCATATACAACTTCACAGTAATAGGAAATGACACAAGGTACAAAGTATAAGTAATTAGAAAATCATCAGTTTAGAAGGCAGATGTGTTTTATCCCCCCAAATGATACAGGCACCTGAATCCAACTAGACTGGGGGTGGGCAGGGGGTTTGTTTAATGAATTTGCTCTTGGTCAAAACTTGAAAATTTTTTTAAAAAGAGCTTCTAAGAACCTCACAAGTCTTTGGGCAATTAATTGAAGCCATGCAAACGAGACAACACAAATGTAAATCAACTCTTTAATTGGCTTTGGGAAATACCTTAATAATCTGTATTTTAATTCTTTGATTTCCTACCTTCTCTCTCCCCACCCCAAACTTTCAAATCATAGCAAAAAATAAAAGCAAAAATACCTTTAGAAATTGATTTTCTAATTGCTGGGACAATAAAAGAGACAATAACTACTTTTCTTAGTGTCTCCCTTAGTAAGTTTTGAAAACACATTCAATTCAGAAATGGTAAGCCTAATAGAAAAGGACCACAAATTAAAAATCCATCTTTTCCATGCAGTAATACCTGTTTCTAATTAAATTTCAAATGAACTGCATTTCACTGGTTTCACAAGAATAGGGTAGAGGCAAAACAATTTAAATTTGGGTCCAAAATCTGAAACATTCAATCAAAACTACAAGACACTAGTAATTCTTTATTGAAAATACAGAAATGATTAAATGTTCATGAGCACACTTTTAGGGACACGTTTGTTTTATTGAATGTGAAACCAGGATTTAAAAACAATAATCCTAAAGCCTGAGTTAAATATATTTTATATATATATATATTTTTTTAAATGAGAGGTATATGGAAGAAGAAGAAATAAAATGAGGGGTTATATAAAGGTTAGATGAAGGAAGAACATTTAAATCCGGCATTTGCACTTAGACTGAGGATGATGGTAAGCAGAACAGCCTACTTTTTTTATTCTGAGGCTTTCTGGGGGTTAGTATCAGGAGTAGGTGTTGAAATACACGCCCTAATGGAAGTGTGCCAGATGTACTGAAAATGCATTGGATCTCTTTTTTTAAATGTTGCCCCTATTCCAGCTTCATCCTGTAGGCCTGCCTTATTACATGACCCCAGTTCAGTGATTAAATCTCTTTGGTCAGCATCCCATAAAGAGCCACCTCTTACCAAATTCTGCACTTTGTCCAAAAATATTCTCTTGAGATTTCTGCGCTCCCTTCTTAGGGGCTTGATGAAAAACAACTATACTAGAGAGAAAAGGTCATTTAAAATAAGGAAAGCGACATTGGTGGGACTCCCAATTTGTGGACAAGATTCAGCTTATGGTCATCTTATGTTTAAAAAGATTTGTCTGTTTCAATAATGATATATGTATATTTATGTGTGTATATATAGATCTATATTTAAATGTGATTTTTTTTTTCCAAATGACAATAGTAGTGACCAAGCTTAAATTCTAAAAGGCATTCCTACGGTACTTGGCAAGTGCAATATGTTTCTTCTCAAAGTGAACTGTTCTTTCCTGTGCTGGGTACAGTCACAAAGTTGTTTATTACGTGCCCAAGATGCAGAACAGAGGAGGGGGGCTGAGGGAGAGGAAAAGAAACAGAGGGAAACATCACCCATTATGCCAGATCTTAAGCAACACATAGAAAAAGCCAAAGATACATTTTAAAATAAGAGAAAAAATACAGTGGTTATACTCCACTTCTAGTTAAATCGGTGTGTTCTCCCTTTTCCCCTTCATATGAGGCAAAGAAGCCAAAGTCATCAGTAACACCTCATTTATTATTTAGACTATGCAAACCATTTCCATCTGCTGTGCATTCCATCATTTTTTATCTCAATGGTAACCCATTCAATTTTTTTTCCTTCTTTTTCCTCCTTTAGACACTTCCTAAATGTCCAGGTTAAGCAGTACCTGGATAAATTGGGAAAAAACCAAAGGGTCTTCCATTCAGATCTAACCAGTTTTTAAGAAAAAAACACCCTATTTTTTGCGGGTTTCACCCTCATCAGTTGACACGCCATGATGTCAAAAGATGTCACAGTCTCATTTCCTCCCCATTTTCTAATGAAATGTGGTGACATCTCACAACTGGCAGCACTTAGTATTGGTGGGAGTCCCCATGGCTGGAGCCTGAGCTCACTCATTCAATTCAAGAGGGTGTCATAAGGAGCCTTACACCCTACTGAACAGGTACAATTGACAGTATTAATGGCTAGCAACCTAAAAAACCCAGGTCTGGCACACGAAGGACTGGCAGAGCACTCACAAGGCAGCTGGGGGGCGGCTTCTTGGTGGGGAGGGATGGGACGCTCTCTGAGTGGGAGCCCTAGATACCCAGCTCCTCCTCTTGATCAAGTCTCTGTTTCCATCCCTACAAAGACCTCGCAGTATCACTTTCCCAACAAGGGAGTGAGCATCACCAGGTCCCCGATTGGACATCCACAGCCGCAGATTCTCTTCTTCCAATTCCGATGCCCTCTCCCCTGATGTGGGTCCCTTACCCAGCCTCGAGGCACGAGAAAGATGCGTCAATGGGAAGGCGAGGTGTCTTCCAAGCCCAACAACTCCTTTACCAGTCTTTCCCCAAACTGTGCCCGACTGTACCTCTTCACATGGTAGGCCTCTGACATTTTATACAGGATGTAGGCATTATTGATCGCAATGCTGATGGCAAACCAGAATACCTGTTGCCAGGTCTTGTTTGGTTTATGAGAAATGAAATACCTAAAAAGGCAGACCAGACAAGTTGTGTTAAAAACTGAAGAATTGGATCATCTAATTAGGAAAGGCTTGTTCAAAAAGGGTCAAAGTTTCTCAAGTTTTACAATAATATCCACCATTGACATATTTGCTTGATATTCTACAAATAATTTATAAGCATTATATCCTTTGGTCCTTGTTAAATATATTCCCCATAATAATATAAGCTTTTTGAAGTTAAGGACTTTTTCATTTTTGTTTCTGGAACCTCCAGCCTAATACATTGTAGGCACTTAATTAGTACTACTGATGCATTCTCTCAAACCCCTTGTTTAATTATGGGTAAATAGTGGATGTTCAATAAATGTTCATGGAATGAATCATTAAACAAGAAAACAACATTCTCTAAGTTGTGATTTAAAATTATTTTAATGAATATGTATTCCCATATCCTCAAGCCCTAGGCAGACCTTCCAGGGGCATCTGGATACTTCTTGGCCCTATTCACCCTGAAGAAAGTAAAGAAAATTCAAGTTTCCCCAACCCTAAATAGTTGATTGATAGTTAAATGATCAATTGCACTTTGGGGACAGTCCTACCTTGAATAGAGCTTAGAAGCATTCCTAAAATAATTCATGATCATTTTACTATTCAAGAAATAATGTTTAATTATATTGGATTGGTTGCCATTTAGGGGAGGGGATGGGGGAAGGAGGGGAAAATCGGAAACACAAGACTATGCAAGGGTCAGTGTTGAAAAAGTATCCTTGCATATGTTGTGAAAATAAATGTAAATTTTAAAAATACATTTATATTTTTAAAAATTTTAAATTTAAATTTTATTTATATTTATTATATTTTTTAAATAAAAAATTAATTTACAAAAAGAAGAAAAAAAGAAATAATGTTTATTTAGCTCCTTTAATAAGGATAGACAGGTAGCACAATGGATAGATTGCTGGGTCTTGTGTCAGAAACAGATGAGTTCAAAATATGGCCTCAGACACATACTAGCTGTGTGACTCTGAGCAACTCACTTAATCCTGTTTATGTCAGTTTCCTCATGTGCAAAATGAGTTGTAGAAGAAAACAGCAAACCAGTTTTGGATAACATTTGAGATCTATCAATAAAGGTCGACCAGGGCAGCTAGGTGGTGCAATAGATAGAGCACCAGCTGTGAAGTCAGAAGGACCCAAGTTCAAATCTGACCTTGGACACTTAACACTTCCTAGCTGTGGGACACTGGGCAAGTCACTTAACCCCAATTGCCTCAGGGGGAAAAAAAAAAGAAATGAGCTCCACTAATTTAAGGTTTGGTTCAAAGGATGTAACATGTGGGATGACAATGAATAACACCATGAGGATGAAGAACAAAGATGAATAGCCTAGAGCAATGCTTCTCCAAGTGTGTTCCGGAGACCTCTTGGGCTTCCTAAGATCCTTTTAAGGGTAGCATTAGATTAAAACTAGTTTCATAATAAATACTAACACATTTAATTTTTTAAAACAGGAAGTATCAATAGATATAGCTCCACATAAAAACTTTTTGAGGGATTTAAAAAATATATTTTAATTTTAGGGGCAGCTAGGTGACCCAGTGGATAGAACACCAGCCCTGAAGTCAGGAGGACCTGAGTTCAAAATCTGGACTCAGACACTTAACACTTTCTAGTTGTGTGACCTTGGGCAAGTCACTTAACCCCAATTGCCTCAGCAAAAAATATATATAATATTAATTTTTAAAAGCATAAAGAGTTCTGAGACTAAAAAAATTGATGGTCTAAACCAAGATTATTACACATAGTCAAGTGAAAGATGATTGCTTGTGAGCTGAAGAAGTTATTGGGGCTTGAAAGATGGGTAGGAATTAGGTAGACAGAAAGGAGGGGCAATTAAGGGGCAATACAACAATTGAGTGTTATAGACCTGTGTCCAACTTGGGTGGGTGGGAAAGAAACAGTATGACAAAGGCTTGGAACTGAGTACAAGTATCATCATTTCTTTCTTTCTTTTCTTTTCTTTTCTTTTCTTTTTTGAGGCAATTGGGGTTAAGTGACTTGCCCAGGGTCACACAGCTAGGAAGTGTTAAGTGTCTGAGACCAGATTTGAATTCAGGTCCTCCTGACCTCAGGGCTGGTGCTTTATCCACTGTGCCATCTAGCTGCCCCATTGAGTACAAGTATGATGTGAATAAGACTGAAGGAAGACTCATACCTGGCTAGTATGTATCTTTTACATGGCAGTAGAGGGAGACAGGATTGGACAGGCAGGATAGGATTAGCTCATAAGAAACCATGAATGACAAATTATAAAGCTTGGAGGTAAAAGGGGAATACTTCTGAGTTTCAATTTTCCCATTTCATAAGTAGAGAGATATAATGACTATCCAAAGGAATCCCACATTTAAAATCAGAATAGATTTCTTTAGATCATCATTGGGTCCAAATACCCAGTTTTTAGAGATGAGGGAACAATTCCCAAGAAGTTAAATGATTTTTCTAACTCATCGCACATGTAGGAAGTGACAGAGCTGGGTATCCATCAATCTATTGAAGAAAATGAGTGAAAAAATCAGTTAGCATCCCCATATAACGATGGTTAAGAATTTCCTTTTTTGCTTACTTGCTGTATTTGTCATCATATTTGCAGATATAGCTAAGGTGAGCAGCAAAAGCTTCCACAGCCAAAGGACAAGGGATCTCTCCACTTTTCCTCTTGATGATCACTCCTGCAAGGAAAAGAAAATAATTCCTTTTCTCAATTTTTCCTTACTTCAAAGTGGGGGAGGAGTTAGGCTAACTCTGGCCAGCTTGCCATAAATAGGTCTTAACAACAATAAATATAAGAAAGGAAGATAAAAAGGTTAGAAGAAAAACCCATTACTAAAGAATTATGTAGAGATGAGAAAAATGAAAGGTAAATGAGTATACAAGTGGCAGCCACCTAGAAGAGAAAATGAGAATGAGGCATTAGGTACGTGGTCCCATGGTGAAAGAAAAACACCGTAGGGGTTGGAAAAGGTTAAGTTGTGTTTTAACCAGTGTGTGATGTATTCTGTAATCAATTTGAAAAGTGTGTGTGTGTGTGTGTGTGTGTGTGACACAGGAATCCTCTCATCTTGATTCCATCCCTTTCCTCCCATTTATCACTCCCACCCCATTCCAACAATTACAAGGGTTCTTCCTCTTATCCTTTCTACTTGACATGTAGAAACTCGAAAGAACCATCATGTGCGGAATTCAGAGATGTTGATGTTTGTCTATTGTTCTTGAAGGTTATCAATGATATCATCAGTGGATGTCTGGATTTGTGTATGAATTAGATTTAAGGGAAGCAGACCCGGGCAGTGTTGTTAGTTTTATTTTTTTTCTCCAGACTTATCAGAGTCCAGAGGTAAGTAAAAAATAAGGATAGAGTTGGTTTATTTTTGTCTGAGGCAAGATCCCTTCAATGACTAAGGGATAGGTAATGGAAAGACAAAGATGGCACCCACTTAGAGGTGGAAGTATAATACACTATTCCAAACCAGAATTAGTTATGTCTTCCTTCCTTTGTTTCCTCCTCCAACCTTATATGTTCCAAATTAATTTAACAAGCATTTATTTTACTATGAGAAAGACCCTGTGTAAGATTCAGGGAATACAAATACATACAACAATACCTGTCCTCAAAGCATTTATATACTCTTTTTTTAAACACTCTGCTGTGGAAATGGGGATGGAGTGGGAAGAGGAGAAATATACACATCTAAATATACAAATAATTTAAGGAAGGAGAGGACACTAATAACTGACAGGGGGCTTGTTGGGATTTACTTAAAATTGGAATTTACAAAGAAGATTTCATGGAGAATCTGAGTTGAGCCTTGAAGATAAAGATTCTGAAAAGTAGAGATAAAGAGGAGACTTCATTAAAGACATGAGAGAATTCATCTGGTGAGTATATAGTCACAAGAGATGCAATGTCAAATTTGGAGAATATCTTTGTAGTCTAGTGTGACCAGAATCTAGAATTCATGGAAGGTAATAATGTAGAATGAGGCTAGAAAGAGAGGTTGAATCCGGATCACTAAGAGTCTTGAGTGACAGGCTAAAAAAATTGTATTTTATCCTAGAATAATTTTTAATCTATAGACTAGTGATGCCCTAGGGTGGGAGTTAAGAAGTTATTACAAGAAGTTTAAGAATCTAGAATGTAAAAACAAACAAAAAACCCCACTGCCTTCTTTAGTTTATATAAATGGTTTGCATATAAACTTATTACCCTTTTTCAAAGGTATGTAGATGCTATTGGGATAAATAAAATAAAGATATATCTAAAAGCACCAAAATGTAGATAGTAGCTCTTTGCCATGATTTACTTTCTCAATAGAAATAAATTGCTATTTATTTCTTTTTTATTATATATTTAAAAGGAATGGCAAGTTGTACATAACAGATTTGCAATTTCATGGGCAAGCATCTTTTTTTATTATACTTTGTTATAGAAATGATTATTTTACTCTATAAATCTAAAAATAAATAAGTAAAGGGGGGGGAAAGAAATAAAATCTTTCGGTGTACATTGATGATTGCTAAATATAATACAAATAAAATTTTTTTTGAAAAAGAAAGAAATTGCTAATATGTATTTCTGACTATTTTCTAGACATTAAAAAGGGCTGCTCTCACTTGAAAAGGCTGGATACTAATGTCTTAGAAATTGGGAGGCATTGAAGCTAATTTAGCAAGGGAATGATGTAGTCAGATCTATGCCTTAGATTATTGTGACAAAAATGAATTAGAGAGGGGATAGATTAGAGCAGGGGTTCTTAACTTGGGCATTGTAAACTTGTTTTAAAAAACATTTTAATAACTATACTTAAATGAATTTTTTTGGTAATCCTATGTGTTTTATACATTTAAAAACATTCTGAGAAAGAGATCCAAAGGCTTTTATCAGACTCCCAAAGAATCTAAGAACTGCCAGACGAGAATCAAGGACATTGATTAAGAAGTACAAGTAAGAAATGATGAAGGCCTGAAATTGGGCAGAAGCTGTGTGAGTGGAGAGGGGGATGAATTCAAGAGATGTAGGTTTAATCAATAAGACTTAGCAACTGATTAGCTATGAGAAGGAAAGTACCCTGAGACTGGAGTGAGGAAGACCCGAGTTCAAATCCATCTTTTGACACTAGTTATGTGAGCCTGGTCACAATTTCCTCTTCTATAAAATAAGCTGGAGAAAGAAATGGCAAAGTACTCCAACATCTTTGCCAAGAAAATTCCAAATAGAATCATGAAGAATTGGATATGACTAAAAGGACTCAATAATAAAGGTAAGAGAAAGAAGGTGAGGATAACTGAGATTATCTGGAAGAATGTGATTATGACAATGCCCTTCATTGGGCCCAACAAGGGAGAATCAGCAGAGATGCAGGAAGATGCTAAATTCAACTTTGGACATTTGAATTTGAAGGGCTGATAAGAGATGTACAGAAAGCAGCTGGCAATGAGAATTAGAGTTTTGGGATCTGAGATTAAATAGACACTTGGAAGTCAGCTGTGCAGACCTGATAAGTGAACCTGTGAGAGTTGATGAGACTGCTGAGAGAGTATAAGACAGAAGAGGGCATAGGATGGAATTCTGGGGGATATCTATGTTCATCTGGTGATAAATGAATGGTACCCCAGCAAAGGATACTGGGTAGAAGTGAACAGACCCACAGGATAAGAAATAATCTCCTCCTCATAGGAGGAAACTCAGGAGAATGCAATGCCATTGAAGTAAAAAGAGAATAGATAATAGTATTTATCAAAAATGGCAGAGAGGTCAAGGGAGATAAAGACTAAGAAAAGCCCATTGAATCTAGCATTTAAGACATATTGATAGCATAGGAAAGAACAATTCCAGGAGAGCAGTAAGATCAGAAGTCAGATTGCAAAGGGATTGAGATGTGGAGGCGTGGCAAAGCAATGAAGGCAATGGCTCTTTCTAGGAATTTAGCAATGAAAGGCAGGAGATTCTGAGAGGTGAAGAGATGGTAAAGCTAGGGAAAAGTATGTTTCCATGCAGGAAGTTATTTGTGCTTTTTTATCTCATTTCTCTTTCAAATTGGAATGTTGATTATTTTTTCTTCTCTTAATGGAAGATTTTGGATATTTCTACATAATCAGATAAGATAACCTTGTGCTTTTCTCACCTTAACCCCTACCAAACTGCTTTCCTCACAACAACCAAACAAATCCATCACAACACCAAATGTATTCCCTTCCATGGATACTTACTTACTCACTAAAAGATTAATAATCATAATAGCTCAAATTTATATAACAGTTTAAGCTTATTTAAAGCATGTTTTTCGCAGTTCTTAGAGGAAGGCATTTCAAGGGTATAGGCTTTCTCTTTCTGTCTCCCTCTGTGTATCTGTCTCTCTGTTTATCTGTCCCTTTTTGCTTCTTTCTGTGTGTGACTCTGTCTCTATCTCATATACGCCTGTGATTTCATTAATTTAAGAAACAGTGAGAAACTTTCTTCATCAATATAGCTCAGGAATTTTTAGTAACATAATCTTAGAGAAGAGGTTCTTAACCTGGGTTTGGCAGATCTCTAAGAGGTCCATAGATTGCACAGGGTCCTTGAATTTGGATGAAAAAAAAATTCTTATTTTCATTAATCTTTGGTTTCCTTGGGAATACTATGTATTTTATTTTATGCATTTAAAAGATGCTGTTCTAAGAAAGGCTCCAAAGATTTCACTAGACTGTCAAAGAGGGGGGGTCTATGATATAAGAGTTAAGAACTTCTATTTCTTATGCATTGATCATTATTCCAATTTTATAAATGAGGAAATAAGCCAAGAGGGGTTATGAGATGCCAAAAGTTAGTAAGCATCACAGGCCAAATCCAGGTTTTTGGATTCTGAAATTAGTATTCTTTCCACTATGTCACTCATACATAAAAAAATGACAAATTTCTTCAAACAGAATATAAAACAGAGAAGGGGGGAAGGAGAGAGAGAGAGAGAGAGAGAGAGAGAGAGAGAGAGAGAGAGAGAGAGAGAGAAGGGAGGGAAGGAGAAAGAGAGAGAAAACAGACAAAAGAGAGAGAGATTCATCATTTCAATCACTTTGCTGTTTTAGTTCAAAAAAGTTTTCAGTTTTTTCCCTATGTATATTTCCACTATGGGCAGCTAGGTAGAGTAGTGGATAGAGGGCTGGACCTGAAGTCAGGAAGATACATCTTCCTGAGTTCAAATCTAGCTTTAGCTGCTTATTACTAACTCTGTGTCACTTTACCCAAATTGCCTTAGTTTCCTCATCTGTAAAATGAGCTAGGAAAGAAAATGGCAAACCACTTCAATATCTTTGCTAAGAAAATCCCAAATGGGCTCACAAAGAGTAAGACACAAGTGAAACATATACTTCTATTATATTAAAGAAGCTCCAGAGATCATGCTATCAAACTGTATGAGGTATTAAACTAAATCTTTTATATCAAGATATGATTTAGAATTTACATATAGTCCCTGTGATCTTTAATTATTTTGACCCAATTGATCTAATTTTGACCAAATTAATTGCTCTAAATTTTTTATTTTAATTTGATCTTTAATTTAAAACATTTTTATTTAAAGTTTTAAGCTCCACATTCTATCCTTCCCTCTCTCTGTTTCTTCCCTCCTCCCTGAAATGGTAAGCAATCAGAAGTTATATATGTGCAATTATGTAAAACATTTCCATATTAGTCATGTTGTATAAGAAGACTCGAGCACAAGAAAAAAATGAAAGAAAAAAAGTGGAAAAAAAGAGTGCTTTTATCTGTATTCAGTAAATATCAGTTCTTTTTCAAGAGGCAGATAGGAATGCTTTTATCATTAGTTTCTTGGGATCATTGTATTGCTGAGAATAGCTAAATTATTCACAGTTCTTCATCTTACAGTGTTCTCATTATTATGTACAATATTCTTCTAATTCTGTTCATTTCGCTATTCGTCAGTTCATGTAAGTCTTTCCAGATTTTTCTGAAATCATTCTGCTTGTAATTTCTTACAGGATAATAATATTCCATTAAAGTCATATACCATAGTCTATTTAGTCATTCCTCAATTAATGGGCATCCCTTCAATTTCTGGATCACCACAAAAACAACTGCTATAAATATTGTTGTACAAATGTGACTTTTAACGTTTGATTGGGCATGGGTTTAGGATTATTTTGGTATTACATTTTGATAATTAAGGAGACTTAAAAAAAAATCACGTAGTAAGAAGCCAGAAAATGGAAGTATTTTCATGTATGTTAATAGCTGTTTGTTAAAGGTCTTTTAAAGTTTCTCACGTCATTACCAGACTGTACACCCACACTACATTCTATCAGATTGACCTACTCCCTGTTCCCCACACTCAGCATCCTACTTCTCATTTCTGCATTTTTCCAGGCTATTTCCCAATGCTATCTCCCTTACCTCTGCCTCTTAAAGATCTTTAGCTTCCTTTAAAGTAGAAGTCTCCTGCCAAGTCCTTTCTGATCCATTAAATTGCTGCTGCTCTCTCTTCCTCAAAATACTTTATATTCACTTCTCTCTCACCATGTTGTATTCTCCCAGTAGGTACAAGTTCCCAGAAGGCAGGGATTTAAAAATTCTTGTCTTTGTATCTCCAAAATCCAGATCAATGAATACTTTTTAAGTTTACTAAGTTTGTCTCACAATATTGTGCTTGAAAATTTTGTTGTTCAGCCATTTTTGACTCTTTGTGACCCCATTTGAGGTATTCTTGGCAGAGAGACTAGAGCAGTTTGCCATTTCCTTTTCCAACTCATTTTACAGATGAGGAAACTGAGGCAAATAGGGTTAAGGGACTTGCTCTGGGTCACCCAGCTACTAAGTGTCTGAGGCCAGATTTGAAATCTGATTCCAGATCAGGTGCCACCTTCAGCTGCCCTTAAATGTACACGGTCAAAATGAGAATGAGATTGGGAGCCTAGAGAATTTCGGGATAAATTTTCCTTTCTCAAGTGTCCTCTACCTCATGGAGGGGACTGACACTTAGCCTCATTACTGAGATCTGGATGTACCCCCTCAGGTCAATGAAATGGAAGCTAATTAAGCTTAGCAGCTGTTTTATCGAAGCCAGCTCCACCAAAATTATGTCTTGTACCCTTTAATGGCCCATCCAGCCAGTTCTGCATCCCTACATCCCCCTGGGATGTGAGGTTCTGTGTCTCCCACTCAATGTCCTTGAGGGCTGTGGCTGTTTTTCGTTTTCATCATGGGGTGATGTCTTGGCTCATGTGTTAATTGGATTTAAGTGAGTGCACAAAGTTGTCAGCCTCCCTCTCTCTCCCAGTCACTGAAGTCCAGTACCAAGATAAAAGTTTGGGATGACCCTCAGCCTGGTTGGGCCTGTCGGTCAGGAAGATTTTACACAAGAGTGTGGCCACTGGACAGGCTACAAGTTGGGTGACCACCAAAAGTGGATGAGCAGCCTTGAAAAGGGCTTAGGAAAAACAGAGATACAGATCTTCCTTTAGTAACCCATACGTAGACTTAAGAGCTAGCATTAGCAGGCTCTCTGGCCACTACACTCTCACTAGTCTCATAAATCTAGAGTACTTACTCCTGGAACCCTACCCTCCCAATCAAAGATTTTTGGTAATCATGGCTCAATACTAGATTCAATAATGTATGTACTTTCTTTGATAACTTGGCCTGAATCTTTACCAATGGGTCCCACTCACTTCTGGAATGGCTCTCTGGCATTTTCACAGAGAAATGCTTTGCATTCTCACTAGTCTCATAAATCTAGGGTATTTACTCCTAGAACCCTCCACCTTCCCAAATAAAGACTTTTGATAATAATGGCTCATACTAGATTCAATAATCTATTCCTTCCAACTTGAATATGTTATTTTTGAGATTCAGTTTATATTTTACATGGGAAATAACGGCGCCTGAATTTTCTAGGTTTCCTTTTAATTTACAGGGATGGGGACTGGATCTTTGATTTCATTGATACTGGGAAATTCTCTGTTAATACAGGTCAACATGTTTTCTTCAACTCTGCCTCAGAACATTACCTAGAGAGCATTAAGAAGTTTAGTTATTTGTTTAGGGTTACACAGCCAGTATGTGTCATGGATGGGATCCTGAAGCCAGACTTTTTTGTCTTCAAGGACAGTTCGTTTTCATTATTCTGTGATGCTTATTTTAATTTATATAAATTCTAAATAAAGTCCCATTGCTATGGACGGGTATCCTTAATCAAAAAATAATCCAGCCCTATTAAGAAATGTAGAAGTTAAGTGGTCTAAAGGATAGAGTACAAGGCCTAGAATCAAGAAAATTTAACTCTTTTAGTTAAAATCTGGCCTCAGATACTCATTAGCTCTGTGACCCTGAGCAAATCATTTAACCTGAATTGCCTCAGTTTCCCCATCTGTCAAATGTGCTGGAGAAGGAAATGGCAAACCACTCCAATATCTTTGCTAAGAGAACCCCAAATGGGGTCGTAAAGAGTCACACATGATTGAACAACTTTAAAAAATGAATCGTTCCAGATAGAACCCAGAATTAGGAGGTGGAATCTTGTTGAAGGAAAAGCAAGGAAATCACTAGGGGGTGTGTGTGTGTGTGTATGTGTGTGTGTGTGTGTGTGTGTGTGTGTGTGTGTGATCTTCACTATATCTCAGGATCCCATATGTCTCCCACCTCCCTGCTTTGGTTACTTGCCCTAAATCTTTACCACTGGATTCCACACACTTCTGAGTGCTTCTCTGGCAGTTTCATAGAGAAATGCTTTGCATTCTCATTAGCTTCAGAAATCTGTGACGCTTAAATATACCGAGACTTTCATGGGAGAACACTGGACTCAAAATGAGAACTAGAAACAAAGCAAAACAGATATTGCTCTGGATAGAGTTGTCATGACATTGAACAGCAATTTTTTTTTCCAGAAAACCTATGGATGATCAACAATACGGTCATGATTTCCTCTATCACTCTGAAACATTTCTCAAGTAGAAACTTGGCTGTTTAAATGTTCCAGGTCAGTTAGGTTATTTTCTATATTTAGCTTGAAATGTGTTGAAATTTGAATTTTTCTCATCATTTGTATATAACTATGTGTGTAAGGAGATTCTAGGTGTGGATGTGTACTTCAAATTTACTCAACCAATTCTATTTAGCTTGGACTAATATTAAACTATTAATAATAATAGCTAATATTTATATAGTATTTATTCTGTGACAGTGTTACATATGCTAAGTGTTTTACAAATATTATCTCATTTGATCTTCACAATAAACGTGGGAGATAGGTGCTTATTATCTCCATTTTACAGATGATGAAACTGAGGCAAAAAGAAGTGAAGCATCTTGCTCAGTCGCACCAACTATTAAGTACATTAAACTGGTTTTGAACTCATTTCTTCCTGACTCCAGGAGTGGCATTCAATCCATTGGGCTGCCTAGCTACCTCTGAAAATAAGTTTTCAGTTCTGCTGGGACAAGATCACCTGGAAGCAATGTGAGCATTAGTCAGAGGTCAGGAATACAAAGAACAGAATAGTGTGAAATTAAAACTTATTGCTAAGAATTTGCCAAGGAAGATCACTTTAAATTGAAGATAATTATATGTTTCTTAGTGTTTTTGTGTCTCTGTTGTTTCATTGGCTTTCCAGAAGCCTGAGTGGGATTTAGAAGGACTTTTCCTGGGTGGACTGGATCCAGCTCATAGCTAACTAGAAATGGGACTGAGACAGAAGACCTCATCTTTATCCCATTTATCACTTCTTACTGAGTGGGACAAAGAGTAATTTAGGTGGGAAAACACTGGCTTGGTGCAGAAGACTCAGATTCCTGCTTGGTCACTAGCTAATGGGATGATCTGGGGCAAACCCCAAGGTTATGTATCATAGTAATATAATTTTAGGCAGAGAAGGTCCCTTAGATTTTATCTATTACATTTTAGAGATGATGAAATAAATGGAAGCCCAAACTGGTAGACAGGCTCACTCATGTCACAAAGACCCAAAATGGGGAAAGCTAGGATTTGAATCCACAGCAAGGTGGCTCATTGTGGATAGAGTGCTGGGCTTGGTGTCAGGAAGAACTGAGTTCATTCTAATCTCAGACTGTGTAATCTGTGTAATCCTGGGCCAGTCATTTAACTTCTAGTTCCTTTAATCCACTGGAGAAGAAAATGGCAAATTTCTCCATTATCTGCCAAGAAAACCCCATGGACAGCATTGGTATGTTATGGTCTACAGGGTTACAAAGAATTGTGTACAACTGAACAACTGAATAACAACAACCTCCAAATCCAAATTCAGCAATTTTTGCATTCTAATAAGTAATTTCCCTTATCTTTTGTGGCATCTAGGTGGTACAGTAAAGAGAGTGTTGAGCTGGGAGCTCAAATCTGACTTCAGATGTTTGAACCTTCATTAGTCATTTCACTTCTTTTTGCCTCAGTTTCCTCATCTGTAAAATGAAGATAATAAACACCCATCTCTCACAGTATTGTGAGAATAAAATGAGATAATATTTTAAAAACATTTAGCATAGTCCCTATTCATAATAAGCACTCTGTAAATGTCATTAATGTTATTATTATTATTATAGTGCTGGAGTAAGGAAAACCTGATTGTGAATCTTATTTCAAACACTAGTAACATGATCCTAGACAACTCATTTAACTTTATTCAACCTCATTTCCTTCATCTGTGTAATGAAGATAATAATAGATACTACTATTAACCTAAGATACTATCTCCCTATCTCCCTAACCTATCCCCCAGAGTTGCTGTGAGATTCAAAATATATAAATTTGTACAGTATTTGAAAAGCACTCAGAAAATCTTAAAGCACAATATATTATTAACTCAGAAATTATTTGAATGGTCTAGACCCCAGCTTTTTAAATTGTGGCTTGTGACCTCATAGGGGTTCTTATAAGTGAATATGAGGGTCATGAAATTATGATTTATTATCAGTAAATATTCAATTTGTAGATATATAATATATAATAGAGCTCTATATCTAGAGTTGCAGAAAATTTTCTGAGGCAAAGGGAGTTATGAGTGGAAAAAATTTAAGAAGCTTTGAACTAGACAACTTCTAAGATTCTTTGGGATGTAATATTCCATCTTTCTTGGAATTAATACTTTTTAGGGGCAGCTAAGTAGCTTAGGATAGAACACTGGCCCTGGAATCTGAAATCTGAGTTCAAATTTGATGTCAGATACTACCTATGTGACAAGTCACTTTGTCCCAATTGCCCCCCCAAAAAATTAACGTTTCTTCCTCTTGGACCTTTTTAATTTGGGGGGAGAAGGGGCATTTTTACCACGTGATTTCACAGTTGTCCACCACTACAATTACTATGAACTTAGAAATTCCATTATGATTTTTCCTTCATTTAAATTTCACCTTAAAAACTAACCTCACCTATCCTGCCCCATTTATTTTTAAATCTCTCTGGGTTCCTGCGCTGTGTCTTAGGACTCATTTCCTTCCTTGGTGTTCATAGCAACAGTGAGTTCTTTTTTTGTCTTCATTTGGTATACTTAGATCATGTGGCTTCTCTTATGCAGTTTCTATTTCTAGAGCTTTCCCTTAGGTTTTATTTATTTATTTTTGTTCAGGGTTTGTCAGGAAAATAGCCTTCTCTCTTTCCTCGTCTATCTTTTAAATGTCTCTCCTTTGAAAAAAAAATTCTGACCTGTTCACCTGAAGGCAATTTGGGTAACAAGCTCTGGCTAGCCAGTGTGGACTTCCATTCTCCTGATACTCAAAGCATTTGTGATTGGATCTATTAAAGAAGATCACGGCCATTTATTTCTTTCAGAATCACAGATCTGAAGCTGGATGGGACCTCGGTGACAGTCCTGTCCTTTTGCAGAGGAGGAAAGTATCATTCAGGTGGATGAAATGATTTGTCCAAAGTCCTACAAGTGACATGCATCAGATACAGGATTAGAACTTAGATTCTTACTCTTATTCCAGAGCCACAGTTCCTTCTACTTTGTGGATGCATCCTGGGGAGTAGCTTGATATGCAAGGAACTTAGGGAACTTGTTCAGAATCTTAATGACAGGTGATTTGAAGTCTTTGTAAATACAAATCCCCCACTCTGTGTACCGAAAGGACATCACAAATCCCAAGTGGGGTGAAGGATGAAAAACTCCAACAGTGAATTGTTTTTTCTATACTCTACAAAACTGACGAGGCCATTTTTCTTCCTAGTAAGTTGGTTAATTTTTAGAATGAGTAACCTAGATGATTTTGTCAAGGGACATGGTGCAGTGGATAGAGCACTGGACTCAGAGTCAGGAAAATCTGAATTATTTCCTAGTTGGATCAAGCAAGTCATTTAACCTCAGATCCCTCAACTGTACAATGGGGATCCTAACAGCATCTGCCTCTCAGGATCATTGTGAAGATCGAATGAGATAAAATTTCTCAAGTCCTTAGCGCAGAACCTGACACATAATAGGTAGGTTTTTAATAAATGCTTATACTTTTCCTCTTTCCTTGTTTTACGTTGTTTAATGTAGACTCAATCTACAATAGGAACATTACATAAAATAATGGGCTGGCTAGCAGCAAATTTGATCTTTTCACAGGAATGACTACATCTCCAGCTAAGAATACTTGCTGCAACTCTTTCATTTGGGTTCCTGCTGAAAATTAGTCACAGAGCTATTTTATGGTCATTCTTCTTAGAGTTTAATGAGATTCTTGGATTTGGAATTTTATGACTCATAACCAACCCTGCACACACACACACATGCAGGACTTTTTACCAGCATGAATTATTGCTGTATTAAGTCTATGTATACCTCAGCACCAATCCTTAAACACATGAATCTGAGCATGTTTAAAACAAGCCATGAGCTTTTTCTTCTTCCCACACCAATATTCTTGTTCCTGTCACGGGGGAGTTAGTATTTCTTTATTTTTTAGTCCTACCTCTCTATTTTTCTGGTTCCTTTACCTCAATAAATTTAAAGACCAAAAATGAGAATTTTGATATACCTAAAGAGAATCAAAATTCTCATTTTTAGTCTTTAAATTTTAAATTTGTATAACTACAGTTATTCACATTATCTTCATTTTTGACAACTACTTCTCTCACTGTCATGTTTAAATTTCAGTCATCTCAGCCCCAAACTCCATAAACTTCTTTATCAAATAGACGCAGGATGCCCCATCATTCTTGGACACCCAAGCACTGAAGCTCCATGGGTAGTACATCCATCTCATCACTCCCTCCATTAATTGACCACATTTCTTCTAATTACTGACTACAATCCTTTTAATATTTTACTGGTAGAAAAGAAAGCATGTCAAATTTGGAGTCAAAGGACTTGGGTTTGAATTTTGGCTCTGTTACATCCTATCTTGGAGAGACTTGGTAAATCTCCTTGTCTACCCTGAATTCAGTTTTTACATTTGTAAAATAAAGGAATTGGATTAGATGGTTTTTGAACTCCCTGTGAGCTTTACTCTATGGACCTATAATAAAGCTTGGTTGGTACAGCTAGACTGGTATATTTTAGCTTCAGTGGTGAAAATCCTATTGTTCTGTAACTACCTTCACAGTCAATAGTCATTATACTGCAAAACAATATACATTGCAATATTATGGCTAAGGGGAAAAATGCATAAACAAAAGGAAAGCATTAACTCCCAACTAAAATTCCACCTTCCACTGGAACCTTCTTCTAACTCATCTTAATTTCAATACTTTTTCTTTTACTTATTTATCCCATATAATATAAGCTTGTTATGTATATATTTCCATGTTTTCTTCCTCATCAGATTGTAATTGAGAACAGAGACCTCTGCTTCTTTTTTTGTATGTCTAGAACATGGTAGAAACATAATAATTATTGCTGTATTATGTATGTTTTAAGCCTAAACCTAGGTAAATATTCCTTGGCAACATTTCTTGACCTATGTTAAGATAGTAGACGCAGAACAAAAAAAAACTTAAAGCATTTTTTATGTTGTTGTTTAGTTGTGTCCTACTCTTCATGACCCTATTTGAGGTTTTCCTGACAAAGATACTGAAGTGGTTTGTCATTTTCTGCACTAGCTCATTTTACAGATGAGGAAACTGAGGCAAACAGAGTTAAGTGCCTTGGCCAGCTAGTAAGTGTCTGAGACCAGATTTGAACTCAGGAAGATTACATACTCCATCCATAGTACTACCCAGCTACCCCTATGATACTTCACAAAAATAAGTAATTTTGCATATGTTCTGTTCCTTTTCATTTTTCTGTTAAAGCAGCTTCATAAAACTTGATCTACAGGAAGGCTAAAAAATCCACTTGGGTATTTTTTTTCAAATCCTAAAAAAAAGCCAGTGGAGAAATGGTTCAAATTGGTTCTTAACCCAAAGCAGGTATTTACTTCTGAAGGTGTAGGCCAGCAAAAGGTAGTGATTTTCTTTTTTTAAAATGAGGATAGAAAGGGACAGTTAGGTGGTGCAGTGGATAGAGCACTAGCCCTGAAGTCAAGAGGACCTGAGTTCAAATCTGACTAGTTGTGTGACCCTGGGCGAGTCACTTAACCCCAATTGCCTCAGCAAAATAAAATAAAATAATGATAGACCATCACAGATTCCAAGATGTTGAAGGGATCATAGCAATGTGTCATTTTGTGATTCCTAGTGAAACATGGCAATTTTAATGAAAACTATTAATGCACCTGGAAAAAATACCATCATTATCTCCTTTCTTGGCAGTTTAAAAGATAGCATAGAGAGAATGGGTTCTGTCCTTTTAGCAACTGCCTTCTATACCACCGAAATTTGACATTTCCATCAATTAGAGAGAGAATTATGGTTCTTGAACCCTAAACTTAGAGACCATGGACCTATACCTCCTACAAAAGCCTTTAAATTCATTTTGTCCAGAGTGGGTCCTCAGATCACTCTCCATTTCTTCCACATAGCAGCTACTCCAGTTAAAGAGAGTGAGATGATTTATCCCCCTTACCTTGTTGAACTGGTGAATAGGCATTTGTCAGGAAGCGGAAGGGCCCTTTGTTGTACCAGCAGATCAGAGACATATTTCCTTTCACCTTTATTCGGTACTGCCCTCGAACCTGGGGGACATCCGAATTATTCAGCATAGACAGAGGTAGGCCAGTGCAGTCACTTTTTCGGGAACTCAGCAGTCCACAGCAGTAAATTTCTGTAGATGGGGAGAAAAATAATTGTAAAATATATACCTATTACATACATTATGACTTGCCTAAGACCAATTAGCTAAAATATGGCAAAGCCAGGATTTGAATCTACCTCCTCATATTCCAATTGTAATTTTAGACAGCAAGGTGACACAGTAAATAAAACACTGGCTGCAATCAAGAAGATCTGAATTCAAATCCAGCCTCAGATGTTTCCTAGCTGTTTGACTCTGGAAAGATTACATAACTTCCATCTGCCTCAGTTTTTTCAGCTGTAAAATGTGGATCATAATAGCATCTACCTCTCAGGTGTTTGTGAGGAACATAGGAGTAAAGTACTTGATGTTTTGTTTCTGCCTTTGAATCCAAGCTCAGTGAATTGCCCACATCAGTGCTTAGTTAGCACAGAGCCTAATACACAATAAGTGCTTAATCAATGCTTAATTTCTTTCACTTCTTTATGAATATTAATCTAAATGATTCAGTGCTTTTCTCTTATAGGAAATAGTAAGCCATTGATGATTTTTAACCTAAGAAGGAGGAGGTTGGGCATTTCAGGATGTGCAAATCATTATTTTTAGGCAGATTAAATAAATCTGGAAATAGCATATAAGGTGAACTACAGAGAGAAAAGAGTAGATGTAAGTAGATAGGGTAGGAGGCTAATACAATAGCTTGTAGAATGAAACTACTTTGAAAGCAACAGGTGTTTTATTTCTGTCTTTGAATCCCATGACCTAGCTCAGTGCATTGCATATGTAGGTGCTCAATAAATGTTTATTGAGCTGAATTCAAGTATTAATGATGGGAGGGTGGGGGGCTTGACCAGGGTGATAGCAATGGAAATGGCAAGAAAAAAACAACATGATTGGATGTGGAGAAAAAAGGGTAATGGATAATATTAAGATGTCTACTGGGAATAGAATTTTTTTTATTCTTTAAAATTTTTATAAATTATGTATGTGTATTTTTAAAATATATTTCCATATGAAGTCATATTGGGAGAGAAAAATCAGAACAAAAGGTTAAAAACCACAAGAAAGAAAAAACAAGGAAAAAGGGGGGAAAACAGTATGCCTCAATCTGCATTCAGTCTCCATAGAGCTCTCTCTGGATGCAGATGGCATTTTCTACTCAAGTCTAATGGAACTGCCAAGACATGCTGTCTATCTTGGTTGATCATCACACAGTTTTGTGGTTGCTGTATACAATGATCTCCTAGTTCTATTTGCTTCACTCAGCACCAGTTCATGTCTTTTAGGCTTTTCTGAAATCATTCTGTTCATAATTTCTTATAGAACAATAATACTCCATTACTTTCACATGCCACAATTATTCAGCCATTCTCCAGCTGGCTCTGAGGAGTTCCAGACTCCAGCTCTGTAGCCATTATACCAGATTGACTAATTTTAACAAGAAGAAATGAGGCAAAAAATTTGAGATGGAGTATAATTAAAAGTCGAATGAATGAGTCTAGAATCCTGAGAAAATGCTGGGTCCATTCATAGAAATAACAAAGTCCAGTGGGCAGAGGTCCTTGGGAAACATTATGAGGTCACTTTTAGATATGAGGAGTTTGATGTAATAGGGGAATACAAATAAATAATTACGAGAGAAGTGGGCTCCCTGCTAAAAATTAATTTAAAGTTGATAAGTATTATTAAGAGTCTCCTTAAATAATTAGAACAAAAGTGGAATAAGCAGTTAAGATTGCACAAATAGCATATCAGTCACTTGCATCAGTCAGTACAGGTTCTTTCATCTTATGCATATCACATTTTACTTGACCCAACACTTGAGAGACAGTGAGAATACCAATCTGTCATGGAAAGACTAGTATCAAATACAATTGCTAAGAAACTGAAGTTATATTCTTGAGACAAGTTTCTAGATTCTATCTTTTTCTCCACAACTTCGACTCTTGGACTTTAGATTGGCCTACCATTAGAATTTGGGGAAAGTTTTCACTTGTCTCAAATGAGATAATAATGATAAAGCACTTAGCACAGTACCTGGCACGCAATAAGTGCTATGTAAATGTTAACTTTTATTATCATATCCCTATTTTCTTCTAAGGTTACTCAAGACTGAATCATCATTTGAGGGACATTAGTGGATAGGTCAGTAACTTAAAAAATAAAAAGCTATTTAAAAAACAACCCACTCAAGAATCTTTCTTTCCTCCAACTATTTTTGAGGCCAAAAAAGGAGGTTTTTTCCCAAAAAAACCTCTTATTCTAATAAATGCCCCCACACTGCACCACCAAGCTTCTCAGATATGGTAGGCGTTTGATAAAAGCAGAGAAAGAGGTATGAATGAGCCTGTTTGCTAAAAGTAAGAGTGAATGAGTGTTTAATCATTGTTCAAACCTCTTCAGCTGCTCTTACTACGCCTCCAAGAGTGGGAATAAATTTAGGATGCACCCTTATATATAACAGCAGCCAGAGCAATTTACCCAGAATAATTTTTCCTCCCCCTTAAGTAGAAAAATATCTGTTAAAAGAGAATGAATAAATGATATCAGTTAAAATCCTGTTGTTGATTTTTTTTGTTTTAATTATTTACAACATCCAGGAGATGAAAGTATTATTTTTCTCTACTAAGGAATGTTTCCCTGTCTGATGCTTGCATATATTACAAAGTTAGGAGCCATTTGAAAAATGTTCAAACATGATGGAACTAGGATTCATGCTTATGTTACAGGAAAGGCAAAAGTCAAGCCTAGCAGAGTCTGTGTCATGTCTATATTATTTTATGTGGATAAGGATAGATGCATATACAAGCTGGCTCATTCTGTTTTAAAAGAGTGTTGTTTGTACTTCAGCAAGAAAAAAACTTCCAGATACACATTCTTCTCTCACACAGAGGTGGTACATCTAATTGACAGTTATATGATTTCTCAATAAAAGACCAGTCTCAGAAGCCTCCTTAAAGATGCCTGAAATATTCTTACCTATTTCGCAGCCTTCTCTTAGAAACAGATTTTTAAATCTTATCATTTGGTTTAAGAGGGAAACCTTATGCACCCCATCTAAACCACTGAAATTAGACTACAGGACCATCACTTTACAGGACTTTAGAAGTCATCTTGTCTGACTGTGGAAGCAACATAGTAGAATAGTAGAAAGAACATTGGCTCAAGAGTCAGAAGAGTTAAGTGAAAATCTCAGTCCTGAAACTCTCTACCAGGGTGACTTTAGACATTTAATTTCTCTTCATGAGATCTCAGTTTCAGCATCTATAAAAATGAGGTGATCATATTAGATGGCCTCTGAATCTCTCATTTTACAAATAAGGAAACATTGGCTCAAAGATTTCTAAATGGTCTTCTAAGCACCTTCTAGTTCTAAATCAATGTTTGTTGTTCAATCTTTTTGGCAGTTGTATCTGACTGCTCATGATCCCATTTTCTTGACAAAAAAAATGCTGGAGTAGTTTACCATTTTCATCTCCAGCTCATTTTACAGATGAGGAAACTGAGGCAAACAGATGAAATGACTTGTCCAGTTAATAAGTGTCTAAAGTCAGATTTGAACTCAGAAAGTTGAGACTTCCTGACTGCAGGTCTGCCACTTTTTCCATTGAGCCACCTAGCTGCCCAAATGGATGATCCTACAGTCCTATTAACTTATTTCACAAAGGTCATAAATGGGTAAAAACCAGGACTCAAACTTACATCATTTGACCTCAAATCCAATATTCTTTCTACTAAAACTTGTAAAAAATACTGACCACATGTCATTCATGACAATGGCTGAGGGGAGGGAGAATTCTATTGGGGCATCAGGAACCACTTAGCGTGCCTTTTGGATTCCTAGTACCAGGACAAGTGCGACATAAGCCCTCCAGAAGATCGGTGGCTGAAACAGTAGTTTCAGTATACTCATTTTCATCCATGGTAGCTTTGCTTTTGAAATTGGCTCATATGACTATTTTATGACTAGAACATGACATTTTCATAACATCTCAATTTGGTCTTTTCGGCAAGGAGCCTGAAGACAAATCACATATCCAACTAACAAGAAGGCAAAAAAAAATTAGTATTTGGCTCCCAAACTACAGTGGAAACTGGTAAAAGAAAAAGTACAATAGGAGGTAATCAGAGGAAAGACAGCTTTATCTTTAAGAAAATAAAACCAAGACTTTCAGATAATCTATATTTGTGTTAGTGAAGGAAATATATAATATAGATATTTTCCATGAAACTGCTCCTACTCCGATATCTTATCTTGCCCTGGACTTCAAAGTCTATCTATGGCAGTTGATTGCTGGTCCTCTTAGGTCTTATCAAGTTAGAAAAGCTTTGATAAAAGTTCTAGCAACTAATTGTTTTTCACAAAGAGCCCTTGATCTGCTGGACTAATGAGTAAAGACCCTAAGTTTAAACCACAGATCTTTTCCTTAGTACCTGTGAGACCTTGATAACATTTTTCAACTTTTCTGGGGGTCAGTCACTTCATTTGTAAAATAAGGGAGTTGGACCAGACTAAGGGTTGCTACCATTTTTTGTGTGTGTCCTGGACCCCTTTGGAGGTCTTGTGAAGTCTGAGGATGCCTTCTTGGAATGATGCTTTTAAAACTGTATTGAGTAAAATCAATAGGTTTATACAGGAGACCCATTAAAATATAGTTATCAAAATACAGGGCATCCCAAAATTCTTAGTGAAATCTAGAAGCTTTAATAGCTTAAAACCAAACTTTTGGGATGCCTTGTAGTACAAAAAAAAAGTTATGTGACCGCAAGGTGAGAACCTCTAAATTAACTGATATCTAAAGTCCCTTCCAGCCATAAATCTATGTTTTTAATCTACAATCCTATATTGACAAGGACCAGCCTACTAAGACCTACTGACAACATTATCTTGGCATCCGGGTAATGAATTCTATTTGGTTATGGATTATCTAATAAAATAGCAAGAAGTTGCCATCCGTGTCAAGTATCTACATTGATGAAATAACAGATTTTTGAAGAACTGACAAAAGTAATATAAAATTGGAATCTAACTTCTGCAAAGAGGGATGGAAAACAGCAAGGGAAAAGGAAAAACTCTGGATTAAGAGAAAACTTGGGTTCAGGTCTCACTTCTACATAAGTGACCTTAAGCAAGTCATTGTGGGTACCTCAGTTTCCTCAGATCTAATAAATAAATAATACTTATACTACCTACTTCAAAGGGTTGAGAGAGTTTTATAAATGCATAGTGCTAGATCAAAGTGTGCTAAAAAGAAACCTAATTGCTGATCTCCTCACATTTTAAGCATATTTTCTATATGGGGAGGGAGTGCCTGCTACTTTTATTCCCAAGGAAAAAGAGATACTCTTTTCATTCAGATTCTAAACCAGGTGGATGTTTTCAAAGGAAAGATTAGCTTACATTAACTCAGAATTCCCAAACTCTTCCCTTTTTAAGTCCCTCTGAAAACTCTGTGTAGTTTCTTTTGCTCTTTGCACTCCCCAAACAACTGCCTTCCAATGCCCTTCTATTGAAGTTGTAATATGTGTGAAATTCTGCATGACTGAATAATTTGGGGTTTACAATTCCAGTTCTCTAGAAAATCTTAATGATTTCTTCCCTGTCATTGTTTCTGAGAGAAGTAACATGGGATATTAGATAATCACTGTAGGTTGTAGTAAATCCTGCTTCTGATATACACTGATTAGGTGACTCTAGATTAATCACTTATTCTAATCACTAATGCTCTAATCAACTCTCTAAGATTAGGGATTGTAAAGAACATGGAGACCTGTAGTGGTAGGTAGGGTGAGTCTCCTCACCCTGGTAGACTTTATAGCAATGAAATCATGCACCAAGTTCTTGCTCTAATCTATCCTTATTCTATTATGTCTGTTATTCTAGTAGCTGCCGTGGGATAAGTGAAGATTCCTTGTTGTGGAATGAGCCAGCTGTATACTAAAATGTGAGATCAATTTTAAAATATCATCAGATTTCCCAGCTGTCCATGAAGCTCCTTGCTCTTCCCAAACCCCAAGTGCCTGGATGGTGCTTTTCTCATCCACTGCAACAATGCAGAAGAGCCACTATTTCCCTGAACTTTTATGAAGACAGTTTCATTGTTCCCTGAGCTAAACTTCATTCTTCTATGTAGTAACATGAAGTTTTGGATGTTTGAAAGGATCAGGCTGGTGGAAGCTCATGAGCTTTTGCCCAAAGACTAAATTACTGTAATTAAAAAAAAAAAAGACAAAAGACAAAAAAATCAACAATAATCAATTATTCCTAGAAGATAATTCTTCGGTAGTCAATTGCCAAGAACAGAACACATATGGAGAAATAGCACCAAAACCTTGGGTAGAACTGATTATCCATATGGTCTTGAGGATGACTTCTAATACTAAAATTTTATCATATTGGGGCATTCGTACCTCCGACCAGGTCTCTTCCCAGAGATTTCACTTTATAATTCCTAAGCAATTGCTCTCAGGGAAAATTCATACCAGGAGCAGGACCATGCCACCACAAACCTTGTTTCTCAAACTCTTCGAACAGGGGCAAGCTGGTGATGCTGGGTCCTGTGAAGATGATGTAGTTTTTGCCTGCTGCATTCCGACAAAGGCTCTTGGCCACCATGCTGTGGAGTTGGGGCTTATTCTTTAGAGTATCCAGTCCATCTGCACCTCCGCCTTCCTTCAGGTGCACATAAATCTTTAAGAGAAGAAACACCAAAAAAAGAGAGAGAGAGAAAGAGAGAGAAATAAATCTAGCTTAATCACAACAGCCTACAAGAGTGATTAGGTGACAAGAAGCCTGGGTTTCTGGTTCTGAATCCACTGCCAAGTGAATTATGATCTTGAGTAAGTTATCCCTTGAGAATTCGTTTCCTCCTCTCCTCACCATCTCCTGGCATTTCTCATGTAGGTATGCTATCAATAAAAAACTGATCTCATAGACAGCCAGGACTTCAGACAACTACTCAGCCCAGGAAGTTTATGAGTATACTTCTTCACTTTATAAAGACTCAGATAAAGCTAGAGTTGAAGAATTAATCTACATCGTAGTAATTTCCAGATTAATCAGGGAATAGCCAATATTACTTATGGGAGACATCATTAAAGGAAGAGCCTCTTACAGAAGAAATTCTGTCGAGATTTTTAGGCAACTGTGTAAGGCTTAACAATTTTGCATTCCAAAGGAAAGAAATCAAATAAGGATCTTACATAAGATGAATTGGATATGGGCAGAGGTAAGAGATTAATGAAGGTATACAAGTGAACAATATAATGGAGGCACACAAAGTGCCATCATCGAGTCATAATATTTGGAGGGTGTATTATTGGGATGTTCTGAGGAAAAGGTAAAGTACTTATAAATTATTGATTATAGCAAGTAGGATACTTCTATTGTCCTGAAGAAGGCAAAGTTTCCCATGGGAAAGTCCATTTCTACGATCTGTCAGGACAGAACCATCTCATTTCCACCTACTTAATTTATTAGAACAAGGTCAGACCTCTAGAAAAACAAAAAGTACTTCTAGGCTCTACGAGTCTTAGAATTCTGACTAAATACCAAAAAACAGAATGTTATAGTACAAAGGATAATAATTCTGAAGTAAAAAGAGATGTGAATTTGAATTCCATTTTAGCCACTTAATATATATGACCATGGGAAAATAATTTCTAATGATAATAATAACTAGTATTTAATATATTTTAACCATTTAAGCTAAGTATTTTTCAAATATCATCTCATTTTACCCCTCAAACAACTCTAAGAAGTAGGTTCAATTATAATTCCCATTTAAGAAATGAGGAAATGGAAGAAGACAGAGGTTAAATGACTTTTTCAAAATCACACAATAAGTGTCTGAGTTCTAGATTTGAATTAGGTCTTCCTGACTTCAGGTATGAGGCTCAATCCATTGCATCATCTGGGTGACCCTGACTCAGAGAGACTCACCCACCTAAATTTTAATTCTGTCATCTAAAAAAATGAAAACATGAATATGTATAGCATTTATTGCTTGTTTTGTTGTTAAATAAGGAAAGTTCTTTGTAAATCTTAAAATCTTTGTAAATCTCCCAATTATATTGGAAGATATTGTCATAAAAATCTGGGGGGATATGAGTGAAATCTATAAAACAGGGACTAATAGGGAAAAGATCAATAAAGACTCATTCACTTAATTCTTAAATACTAAGATTTAGGAAGGGAGCTATACTTTAAGCTTGTGTAAGGTAATTTCAGGAAAAATTAAAGGAAGTATTGCATTATTTCACAGAGTGGACAATAAACTTACAAAATCCATTATAAAATATGGTCCTGAGAGGAACTGGAAATGGATTTTTTAAAAAATTAAATTAAAATTAAATTAAATTAAAAATTAAAATAAAAAAATAAAATTAAAAAATTTTAAAAGCTTAACCTTTAAGATAGCCATAAAATAGCTATCCTTGTCCACCCATGGCATTTCCCATTGTTCTGTGTTGCTAATGGAATGTCAGAAGAATGGAACATGAGTCTGATCCACTATAATGGTTCTTATATCTCTATAAACTTTTGCAGTGAAACTATTTCCCAACTTCAGGTTCATCTTGAGGGGGGAAAGAATTTTGGTGTCATGAACTCAATAGTCTGAGAAGATGGTAAGGAGCAAATGGTTGAAAACAAGAAAAAGGTAAATTAACATTTCAAAGTCTGGCACCATTCAAATAAATATAAAAATAATCTAGAATCCAAAGATTCCAAAGGAACTTCCCCACCCAATCAATACATTTGTGATTACAGTAATTTGGCAATAATGAATTGGTCAATGGAAAATATGCTGAGTATGGCTAGCCCAAATATTTCTTCATAGGAACCACAAGTTTGCCTTGAATAGATGTATGCTTTTGATGTCTCAGTTTCCTTATCTGAAAAATAATGAGTTTATACTTACAGATTTCTTGATATTCCTCCAAGTCTCATTTCCTACATTCTTGTATTTGGGTTATACTTTTTTCAGAAGAAGAAAGGCAGAGGGGAAAAAAGGAAGGAGATAAGGAAGGAATGAAGAAGGAAAAAGAGAGAGATGGAAGGAAGAAAAGGAAGAAAGAAGCATGGAAGAAAGAAAGGAAAATAAGATAAAGAAGGAAGAAAAAAGAAAAAATGAATATAGAAGGAAGAAAAGAAGGAAGGAATAAAAAATATGAAGTAAGAAAATATGAAATGGTACCCTTGAGTGCCTTGCTGGTTCAACTTACCCTAGTTTGAATAGTAAGCAATTACTGAGCCTAAATTGAGGGAACATTTACTATCTATCTCTGACCTGTTTAAATACAGAAACAAATACAAAGATATATAAAAACTTTCAGTTACATATTTAACAATCAAATAATTCTCTCTCCATCAAATTTCCTAGCTATGATACATGGTGAGTCAGAGTTTTTCAATACATAAATCCATTGTTCCTGGTTAAGCTTTTTTGGGGAAAGTAGTATTCATTTGAAGACCACTGAAGTACCTTGGATATGGAAGGGAAAGAAATAAATATTCATATAGTGCCTATTATGTACCAGATACTGTGCTTAATCACTTAGAAAATATTATGTAATTTGGTTCCTGACAACAACCTTGCAAAGTAAATGCTATTATTATCATCATCATCTTCATTTTACAGTTGAGGAAACTGAGGCAAGTAACTGGCCCAAGATCACACAGTTAGTGAAAGTCTGAGGATATACTTTTAACTCAAATCTTCCTGATTCCAGACTCAGAACTCAAGTCACTTTACCATTAGCTGTCTGAATCTGTAAATAGGTCCAAGAGTTCTGAAAAACAACTTGGAATGATACAAAAAAGTTATTAAACTCTGCATATTTTGGACCCAGAAATCCCAGCACTAGGCATTCAGATAAAAATAATTATTAAAATATTAATTTTTTGTGGTAGCAAAAATTAAAAATTTTAAAAAGTGAGTGTCCATCGAATAAAAAGTAGATGAACAAATTGTTCTGCATGGATGTAATGGAATATCATGGTGCCATGAGAAATGATAAGAGAATCATGAAAAGACTTGTATGACTTGACACAAAGCAAAGTAAGCCAAGGGAATATAAATGACTACAATAATGTGATTTTTTTTTAAAAAAGCAACAGAACGAATAAATGCCATATCAATTCCAAATGTCAAATGACTGCATTTGTCAAATGTAGTGGATATTGCTACATAGTTGATGTGTTAATTTTGCTTGACTTTTTTTTTTGCAATGGCTCAAGAGGAAAAATAGAGAGGACCTACAGGGAAGTAATTATCACCTTAAAAAGCATAAATTTTTTAAAAAAGCATAAATACATCAATAAACATTAAAAAAATAAATAGTATGACATGATAGCTGAAGAAAAAAGCCAAACTAAGAATTTTCATAGCCCCAGCCTGTTTAGACATCAGGAATATTGGGTCAATTTCTGAGTGTCACTTTGGGAAATACATTGGCAATCTGGACAACATTTAGTGGAGATAGACCAGGATGGCAATGGGACTGAAAATCTTACCAAACAAGGATCAGTGGAAGAATGATTGATGTTTAGCCTGGAGAATAGATTTAGAGGAACATAATAATTATATTCTAGTATTCAAAAGGCTTTCATGTACAAGAGAATTGATAATTATAGTTCACTTTTCTGTAGCACATTAAAGTTGCAAAATGCTTTACATGGTATTTCATTTGATTCTTACAACACACCTGTGATACTGTTAAGTATCATTATCTCCATTTTAAACATGACAAAATTTAGGCTTAAGGGAATTTAAGTGCCTTGCTCATGCTCACAGTGAATATAAGGGGCAGAATTCAGACCCAGATCTCTTCTGTTGCCAAGTCCAGTGTTCTTGCTAATATGGCAAGAAAAGAACTTACTCTATTTTCTCCTGAAGGATGAAGCTGGGAGCAACAGGGGAAAATTTGGGGCTCAATGTAAGGTAAAATTTCCTAACAATTAGAGATTTCCTAAGTAGATAGAACTATCTTGGGATAAGGTCTTCTAAATAAGGTGGACCATTTGTCAGGGAATTTTGATTTAGGTATTGATTGAATTTTATCACTTAAGTTCCTTTCAAAATTGAGATTTGTGATCAACAGGCTGATCTAATCTATCTAGTTATGGGAATGTTCCCTTCTTCTCTCACAAGTCCTTATGTGACCCTCCCAAACTGTTAACTTGGTCACAGGAAAAACTTCTTCACTGAATAATTCATCCATGCAAGGTACATAGTAGCTGAGCTCTCCTTCTAGATTCTACTGACAATAATTTGCTTAATGATACCCAGATCCCCAAAACACATTAAAGAAGTGACCTCATATGGTAAAAGTGCCTTTATTTAATTTAAATCAATGGAAACTTTCTCTGAGAGGCAGCATATGGCACTGGGACCTGGAGTCAGGAGATATGGTTTTGAAACCTGGCTCCAATATTAGCTATTTGATCATGGGGGAGCAATTTACTTCCTTGAGCTTCCAATTCTCCATCTATAAAGTGAGGCTAATTACCCTTGCACTGCCTACTCAACTGAATAATTGCAAGGAAAGCATTCCATGATCCTTAAAGCTATCTATAAACATCAGATTTATTAATAAAGATTAAAGAATTACTCTCTTCTACTGTACTTCTCTTAGGTGTGCCCTTTAGGCATTTATCAAAATAATTATACAAGTAAATGGAATATGGGGAAATCTAAGTTTCAGATGACAAGCTCTTTGTAGAATCCTCAAACTCTACTCAAAAGGCACTCATGAAAGCCATATGTAAAGTAACTTTTCTCCCTCTCCATGATCCCTGAGATTTAAAAGGCATTCAAACCAATTCCAATAAAGTGGTAAAGCTTTAGGGAAAGGGAGTCCAATACCAGTGGCTCAATATTAAGAGATGAGTGAATTTCCAGAGAAGGCACTTCATGACTCATCTACCATTATCTTCTGCCTTTGCCACTCACAAAAGCAGCTCTGTTAGTTGTATTTCACAATTATACATGAGTTTCTCCTTCCCTGCTCCCTAATTTAATTAGCTTGATTAGGATCTGAGCACTTAAAGCCGTTGATTCTAAATGCCTATTAAGAAAAATCCCCCATTAATTTTCAGAAACAAATCTAATGTTAGTACTAAAAAAAAGTGAAATATTTGAGGATTGAGAGGGGGATCATCACTCTTGGTTTCAAAGGGATATCTAAGTTACGCAGGATAGAGGATAACCTTTTCTCTTTTTAAGGCTAATTAGAGTAGTCCATTCCAGCAGTTTGTATTTAGAAAGTAAAGAAGCTCTTTCTTCCAAGCCCTAATGTCAGGTGTTTAATAAGTATTTGTTTATATTGAATTCACAAAGTCTCAGTTTAATATTTATAAAAGACATTGGATTTAGCTGAAGCCAGAGAAAGCATAGAGCTTTTCAAAGTTGCTGCAGCCTCAGAAGCTTTATGTTAAACATACATTTATGACATATGATCAAGCAGTGAAGATTTAATGGCCTATAAGGCACACAATAATAGGACAAAATGCATAACAAATTGTAGACAAAAGACTTGGGCTGATGCGTCCTCCCCATAAGTAAGCAAATGAGGGAGCATCCACATAGATCAGGACAATATCATGCCAATATCCTAATTTGGAGTTAATTTAATCTACAACTGTTTCTATACTTAATACTCCTCCAGCTATCTAGCTAATAGATTCCTTTTTCATGCTACACTAATCTTTATGATTCAAAACTACCTCTGCTTAGTGGAAGCATCTTTTCATCTTCTTTCTCCTCTCTTCCTACTCCCCCACTCTCATTTCTCTCCTTCTTAAACTTCTCTGATTGAATCTTTTTTATTTGTACACCTTCCATCTTTTTCCTTGCAAAAGAAAGTTGTACTGTGTTTATTTTTTGTTAAAATTGTTTTATTTATTAAAAGTAAATAAATATTTTATTGATACACTCCCCTCCTTTTTTCTTTTCCTTAGCCTAGTGCTATTCTTTCACCTTCTGAAGCTCACCAAAACCTGGATTAGACATGAAAGCACACTATAGCAGAAAGAGCACTAACCCTTAAAGTCAGAGGACCTGATTGAAATCCTTCTTCTATTACATACTATCTTGGGACAGTCACAAATTTTTTTTCAAGTCACATCTTCTTAAGATCTCAGTTTCCTCATTTGCAAAAAGTTCCTTTTAGCTATAGATTTTTGATGCTGAAGGCATCCAATGCAGACTGAACCTTCTCTCTCTTCCCTCTCAACCCCATTTCCCACAGGGGACAGGAGGAGAAATCAGCATGCTCTTTGTATCCTATTCTGACCTTTATTCTCTCTCATCTCACTCATCAACTTTTTCTCTTCCAGAGTTCACAACATCTCTTTATATCAGTCTGTACTGCTCATTGTTAAGACTATTTATAGATCTACAAGTTACTCTCTCTTTTCTCAAAAAGTTCAATTCCCAGTTTACAGTCTTCTTCTCTCTTTTAACCAATATCCTCATCTTTGGTGATAAATATTGATGACTTTTTGGAACACCCCCTAGTCTCCAAGTTCATCAATCTCCTCAAGTCCCTTGACCTCCATTTTCTTTCTACTTCCACATCCCATGAAAATAATCATATCTTGGATCTCATTATCAGCCCAAACTATTCTACTTCCAAGATCTTGAATTCTGGAATTCCCTTTTAACAATCTCCTGCCTTTTGTTCTTTCTCATTGCAACATGCCTCCTAAACCTGCTCTTCATCCTCACCACAATCCTGGGCCCCATAATCACTCTCAATTCTCTCAGTCCATCAACTTTCCTCTGGCCTTACATAAGTTCATGCCTTTGGTCTCAAACCTATAATTAACCAGAAAAAGCACCATTTTCCATTCTTTCATCTCCTACTTTTTTGTTCTTCATGCCCTGCTAAAGCTCAACTGGAGGTCACCTCTAATATCTACCCTCTGCTTTTGCTCCTGGGAAGTCACAAAATCATAAGGGTCAAGTTCACTACAAAATCATATTATCTAATGTCAAAAGGGTCCTCCTCACTGCATGGCAACCTGTTTATTCCTCTCAAATTGACTTCCTACCATACTCACCGTGTCTCTTTCAAGCCCCTTCTTAAGCTCCCAATTCTACCCCATCCCATCAGCAGATGACCTCATCTCTTAATTCATTGAAAAGACTAAGGTCCTTCATGATAAATTCTCTCCCTTCTCTCTCTTTACACCTGAAAACCTCTCAAATATTCTTTTCCTCTTTTATCTAGTCTCAGGAAATAAGGTGGTTTATCTCCTTGCCAAGGCTTATTTCTCCACTGTCACTAATTCCATACTTTCCTGGATACTCATAATAAAAACCTACCTATCTACTGTCTCCTTTATCTCTTTCTAAAAATGTGCTTACATCCTCCTTATCTTTAAAAAAAAAAAAAAAGGAACACACACACACACTTTTTCATAACTTTCCCTTGAAGGAGGGTTCCCTGTCATTCCCTTCCTTGCCATTTCCTTAGGCAAATGAGGAAGGAAACCAGGCAGTTGGTTAGTCAGTGGACATTTATTAAGTGCCTATTATATGCCAGGGTCTATACTAAGGGTAGGAGATGTAAAAGGAGGCCTCATGGAATACATATGTGTAAGTGTATGTATATGTGTGTGTGTATGTATATATATATATATATATATATATATATATATATATATATATATACACATAACTATCTATAAGATAAACAATCCACCAGGACTTAATCATGGCAGCTGCCAAAAATCTTGGCAACAGACCATCTCCTCTGTTTCTGTTGACCTCGTTCATTCATACCTTTTATTCCCCTTGTTTTCATTATCCACAATTTTTGATGCAATGCAGGGAATGTCTGCCACATCCTTTGGGATCTTCTGTTGAACACATTCCATGTGTTATAGGGGATGTTTTCTTGCCTTTTTTGTTTTTTAAAGGCCTTTTAAAACCAACAGAAATTTAGAAACTTGGGAAAATTCAGCAATTTTTGTTGCTAGTTAAATCAATAAAGGTTTTGATGAGAAAAAAAATTGATAATAGCCAAAAACCCTAATTCTGGCTCACTTTCCTGAGTTTTTTTTTCTTCTTCTCCCTGAGAACTTTAGAATATAGCCAGATATAGATAGCGCATATCTGGGTTTCTGCTGATGTGTGTAAAAGGTTTCCAGTACCTTTCTAAGCTAATTTAACAATGCATATCAGATACAGCACAGGTTTTATTTCTCTGAATATGCAGGAAACATTTAGAGTAGTTCATAAACAATTAATACAATTCTCCCTTTTTCTGGTTAATCTTGTCTTACCTCCTTCTTCCCAGTCTTATATAGTCCCCCAGGCTCACAGCCAGCACCCTTGGCCTTCCCTTAAAAGGGAAATGAACTTGGAGTTATTAAGGAGACAACCCCAATTTCCCAAATTCTGTTGTCTCACTTTCACCCCAGAAATAGACAGGGATGTACTTGTAAATGTTTAACAATTGGATCACTTTCACTCCAGAAATATAGGCAGACTGGGATGTACTTGTAAACTTTAATAATTGGATCTCTGAAAATGTAGGACACATTTTAAAGTAATTTATAGTAATAACATTTTCCCATGACTTTCTTAAATCTAGACAATCAACACGGCCCTGAGCTTTTTGCTGGTTTCTGAGGCATAACTGTTCACACTGAAAGCTTTACAATCACCTCCAGGTTGCTCCAGAGCTACAGTCTTGTGTTATTACAACTTACTGTATTAAAGGTTTGGGAAAAAATTGGAATTGCTAAGACCTGCATTGTCGAGTAACCCCTAACAGTAACAAAAGGCAAAATTCAGGGTTGTATCACCATTCTAGGACTGATTGATTCCATGGGCTTTTATCCCGCATGCCCTCCTATTTCTTGTTGAAATCCCTATAAAGGGGACCCTTCAATCCTGACCATCTATCTACTCTAATTCCTTGTGAGCTGAAATCTGATACTTCTGAAACTATTTTCTGGAAGGTCACCCATGATCTCTTATTCTCAAAACCTAATTTTCCTGAGTTCTCCTCTCCCATGACCTTTCTGTAGCATTTGTATTATTAGCCACCACCTCCTCCTGAATGTTTTTTCTGCCTGTGGCTTCTATGACACTGCTCTCTCTCCTTTTTCTCTACTTACTTTCTGGTTTGTTTGGCTGATTTCTTCTCCTCCCACTAAAAGTGGGTCTCCCCAAAGATTCTATCCTAGTACCTCTTCCCTTTTGTCTCTTTGTTCATTTCATTTGTTCCTATTGCTACCTCTACATACCTCTACATAGATAGCTCCAGAACCCACCCACCTACCCATCTAATCTACTTATTTTTTCAGGAATCGGGGTTAAGTAACTTGCACAGAGTCACACAATTAGTAAATATCTAAGGCTGGATTTGAACTCAGGTTCTCTGACTCCAGGTCCGGTGCTTTCTCTCACATAATTTTCAATTTTTCCCTAGAATTCCAGGTATTTCTAATAATATCTCAAATTCAATATGATCAAAATGGAATTATTCTTCTTCCCTCCTAAATCTGTACTTCCTCTCAATCACCCAGCTCCAAAAGCTCAGAGTCTCATCTAATCTATTTGTTGCCAAATCACGTTGACATTCTTCCATTTCTCCATCTATGATCTTATTCCCTTATGACTCTGATGGCTCATTGTGCAGCACGGAGATAAGGGTTCTTATAGACAACATACTATATATTCTATATATACTCTATACTATGCTCAGGGACTAGAACACTGGACTTGAAGTCAGGAAGACCTGAGTTCAAATTCTGCTTCTGACACTCACTGGGTGACTCTGATGACAACCTCCATCTACCTCAGTTTCCAAATCTGTAAAAGGGGAATAATAACAGTATCTAACATATAGAGTAAGGGGAAGATCAAATGACATATGTAAAGATGCTATATAAATACTATCATTATCATCATCATTATCATCTCATCTTTTTTCTTCATCATCATCATTATCATCTTTTCCAGTGGACTATAGCTTCTGGCAGGTTTTACCAAATAAAAGGGCTTCAGATAGGAGCATGAAAACTGGCTCTGTGCCTATTGGCTAGGACCAGCCTAGCTCAGGGATTTTTATTAACAAAAAGTTGACTCCCACTGGCTATACACACGTGTATATACATATATTACATAATTTATATAATAATATCTTTATGCACACTTATATACATGTGTGTGATGTACAATAATATGTGTACATATGTGTAAGATGAATATATGTGTGCACATGAGGGATCTAATATTATATGCATGTGTAATGTATATGTATTGTATGTATATGTAATGTATTATATACATATATGTATATATAGACATACATATATACATAGACATATATTATGTTACATATAATATATATTTATACACACATACATTATTTATATAATATACATTATACATACACACATACATATACATATATATACACACACACACACACACACACACACACACACACATATATATGAATGAATTATTGTGATTTTTTGGTTGGATGACCTGAGCACGTCTGCAGCCAGGTGGGGAGGAACCAATGGAGAACAGGATGGGGATATTTTCTCCTTTCTGTTTAGTTTCTTGATGTCCCAGTAAAACATTATAGAACATTATCAGTCTGTAGAGGGCAGCATCGGGGCTGTTCATTTGGGGAGTAGTCCATATGCATGGGCTCAGTCCTCTGGGTGACAAAGGAGAGATTGCAACTTAGATATCAAAGGAGAGAAGCTGCCTCAGAAACTACAACCTCCCACAATCTTTGAAGATGGAGGAATTTGGTAAACAATAAAGTTCTGCTTCATTTAAGAAAGCTCTTTCTGGGCCCAAGCAAACTTCTTTGGAGCCCTAAGATTCTGGAGAACAAAATTTAGAACCTTCTGTTCCAATTACTCCAAACTCCGTTCTCCCAGAGAACAAACACTGTGCAAGGACACTGTAAAAAGCAACTGTTTATGCTGAAAAAAAGAAATGACAAAAACCTTGAAATAATAGACTGGGCTCAATTTTTTGTCACTAATGAGGTGGTACTTGACACAAGTATTTACATTTAGAGAGCACACTAAGAATTTACAAATAATCCTGTCAAGTAATTTGAGGATTGTACCTACATTTGGCAGAGAAAAAAACCAAGGCTTTGAAAATAATGCAATTTACCTATAGGTGTATACCTAATAAGTGTCTAACATGGGATTAAAATCTAAGTCTTCAGTATTTCCTACCAAACCATTTTCCCTCTAATAACAAAAGACAATTTGTTTATATCTTGGTTGTTAAGATTTTAAACTAGAGATTAACTCATTTGATCTCATTAGAAGATGAAGGGAGGAACAGTAAGATCCAGAATGGTGAGATGAAAATTATATCAAAGACAGAAATTAGATGCCCCAAACACTTTATATTTGTAAGCTTTAAATCACTATATAAATGCTAGCTATTATCAATACTATTACAATTATAAAGCACTTTTCACACACTATATCTCATTTGAGCTTGAAAACAATTCTATGAGGTTTTCTAAATAAAGCACATTATCACTTCCATTTTAGAGATAAAGCAACCAAAGGTTCTGAGATTAAGTGCCTTCACCAAGGTGAAACATAAAACTAGTAAATAGTAGAGCCATGAACTGAACTCAGACTTGATATCAAATCTCCTATGGGCTTGAACTAGATGAGGTAACTTCTAGGATTTTAAATTTGAGCACATGTATGTTAATTAAAATTATGTATTGCACAACCATGTATTATAAACAATGCTCTGAAATAAATATATTTTATTCTTCAAAGCAATCTTCTACCTCTCTTCCTTCACATATGCTTTTGGATGGAACTGGAGAAAAGAAGACTCAGGAGAATTTAATAGTTCTCTTCCAGAATTTGATGGGCTGTTCCACGGAAAAAGGACTAGACTTGTATGACCTCAAAGAGCCACACCAGGATCAATGGGGAGAAGTTGTAAAGAGGCTAATTGGTGGCAGGAAGAACTTCCTAAAGACTATGATTAGTACATAATCTGTTTTCTCCTCCCAACTCCCACCCTCATATTAGGAAACTTCAATATACACATTTGATGCTCCCTCAAATACCATCATCTCCAAGATCCAAGATCACTGGTCCTATCATCACCCATCAATGAACCATTTCTAAATTCATTAATTCCCTGATCTGACCATGATTTATTGTCATTGAACTTCTCTCTCTGCCTTACAGCTCCAAACCCTGCTTTTCAACTTCCCAATCCCTTGATTGTCCAGCTCTTTCTGAGGCATATCATCCCTGCTTTAGTTATATGTTCCTCTTTGCTCTAGGTGAATCAATGGTCTTCTTCTAAGCACCTTGTGCCCTTAAACTATCCCTGATACTCCTCTGCCAAGTCTCACCCTAACATTTCTCTCACGATCCTTTTCCACTTCTATTCTGTGCTTCTGAAGGAACTTAGAGAAAATCACAAAACTATGTTGACTGGAACCACTACATATTTAATATTACATATCTCAACAGGACCCCCAATGCAGTAAGTTAACCCTTCTTTGGCTCTCTTACTATTCCAGACACCACAATGGCTCTTCCAAACCTTTCATCCCTCCTCTAAAACTTTAATGGTTCCCCTTCCCAACCCCATTCAACTGAGAGCCTCAGCCCAAATTTCACTGAAAAAAAATTCACTGAGAATACTTTCTTCTCCCTCTACACTCACATCACTCGGATGCTTTTTACCACTGTCTTCCTTCACTCTTGAATCACATGAAGATAGAGTTCTTCTCCTATTTCATTCCATTATCTCCAGTACTTGTCCCCTCTATTATTTCTATCTTTTACTTATCTTCAATTCCCCCCTCATTCTTTTGGATATTTCCAACAAACATACCCATGTCTCCAATATGTCTGAAAAAACTTTTACTTGATCCACCCATAGTTATTATCTCATCTCTGACATCTCTCCCCATTTTTGTGAATAAACTCCTTGAAAAGCTGTAGCTGTCTACAATTGATGTTTCCATGTCCTTTTCTCTTACTTCTGACCTATCTGACTTCCAACCTCATCTCTCCATTGAGAATGCTCTCTCCAGTTATCAATGACCTCTTAATTCTCAGATCTAATGATCTTTTCTCAATCCTCATCTTTTTATTAGCAAACTCTCTTTTAGGACCCATATTGCATTTATTAATGTGTTTTAATGTTCTTCTCTCCAAATAGAACATAAATAATATTACTATAACAATAGCTAGTATATATATATATATATATATATATATATATATATATATATATATATATATATTCTTCATTCTTAAAGAGGACCGATGACATTGTGAATGATGTCTTGACTTTTGTATGAGTTGGATTTAAGTGAGAAAGAGCTATACAAAGTCAATAGCCTCCCTCTGTTCTCTAGTCCAGTGAAGACAAAGATCAAGATGATTGTTGGTGTCCCAGCAGCATTTATATATTCCTTTAAGATTTGCATATGTTATCTCATTTGATTCTTGCAACACCCTGTGAAAGAGGTGCTATCATTATCCCCATTTTACAGTTGAGGAAACTGAGACAGGTGATGTGACTTGCTCAGGGCCAAATAGCTAGGAAGATCTGAGGTAGGATTTGCATTTAGGTCTTCCTGGGTCCAAGTCTAGCAATCTATCCACTGACTTAGCTGTCTAAATAAAATAGATGGTCGCTGAGGTTTTTTCCCCCATTTTAGGAATGGATTACTACAAAGCATGTACATACATAGATGATTTCTAAGGTCTCTTCCCCTGTTAAAAGTTCTACAATTTTACAATAATTATCAGTTGGCTTATAGGGAAGAGGCAGGGACTAAATTCACCACAGTACTCTCAGACCATTAACTTTAGAGCACTAATTAGCCCCAATCAATTAAGACCCAACAGAGGAGTGATGTTGTGAATATCTGGTTTCTGGGAAATGGACCAACATAAACTCACTTTTAGAGAGGTTAGCTGATGGCAAAAAACTTCTCTAGTGGGAATGACCCAGGCAGCTTTGGATCTTCTGGCAGCTTTATACCTTGTTAATTGATTCCCTCGGCTATTGTTGATTCACTCAAATATGCTAAAATATACATATTGAAGAGTGCTTTCCCAGGGATACCAGTGACTTTGGGTAAATTCTCCCCCTTTGGAGAAAAGTACATTAGCGTGAAATAGTCAATGATTCTCAGGATTTGAAGGGCATAGCACCTCTTGTGTGAACTCAAAATGCTAGCTCTGTGGTCTCCAAAGTGGAGTTTTGTGGCTTGGTTCCAAAGGGTGTGTGATAATTTAATCAGAAAATGGTAAGAGTTCTCCTGACAACAGTAAATCATGGACTTAATTCCTTGTTTCACTCATGATTTTTCAACACACATTCCTCTTCTCACCTCCTACCTTTATACTTTCTTATACCACTGGTATCCTCCTGGCTATGTCAGGCCATCAAGGCAATGTAATCTAACCATGACCCAGACATCTGGAGCAATTGGATAGGTAAAATTCCTCACCTCAGGATGCCCACAAAAACAACCATCACTTCACGAACACAGCAATTAGTGACTTATTTACTCTAAGTCATGGGTGATAAGATCCTTGTTAATGTTGTTGTTGTTATAGTTTATTCATGTAGGACTCTTTGTGAACTCATTTGGGGTTTTCTTGGCAAAAAAAAATTAGCCATTTCCTTCTCCAGCTCATTTGATAGATGGGGAAACTGATGCAAATAGTGTTTTGTCTAGGGTCACAGTGTCTACTACCAGTTTTGAACTCAGGTCTTGCTAATTCCAAGCCTGGAGCTCTATCCATGGTACCACCTAGCTGCCCCAAAGAGCCTAGACCCCACTCTTTTATTTTTTTGGTGGGACGGAATAAATCCCACAGGATAAGTAGACATGGATTGGCTATGAGTTACAATGCAGATTTTATTACATTTTTCTTTTTTCCAAAACTTATTCCTCTTTGTGAATTTCTCTGTTTCTGTTAAGGATAATACTATCCTTACAGTCACTCAAAATCACAAATTTGTGGTTATTCACAGTTCTCCCTGTCTCTCCCCCCAGATGTCAAACTTCTTCCACCTACAACAATGAAATATCCAATTAGATCCTAACTTCAGCACCTCATCATCTTTCTCCTAGACAATTGAAATAGTCTCCTAATTGTCTCTTGGTCTGTCGATAAAAACAAGTTGTTACTATGATATCAGGTGCTGTGCTAAGCACTGTGAATACAAGGAAAAGCAAAAACAGTCCCTGACCTCCAGAAGTTCACACTGTAATGAGGGAGACAGCTAAATAATTAGGTACATTCAGAATAGAGACAGAAGGTGATTTCAAAGGGAAAGACACTAGTAGCAGGGCAGGAAGTAAATGATAGTAGCTGAGTCTTGAAGGAAACCAGAGAAACCAAAAAGAAGAAATTAAGGAGGCAGAGTTTTCTAGGCACCTAGAGATTTTCTTAAAGTAAAAATCTGGTCTGATAGCTTTCTTCTACTTAATAAATTCTAGTTGACTTCTTATTGACTGTAGAATCAAATATCATTTCGTCTTTATTTGATCCTTTATAATTTCTATTTTGTCTAAGTTTTATAAAGCACCTGGCTTTTAGTATAATAGTATATTTATATAATATGTAACCAAGTAAATATACACATGCCAGAGTTGCATGATAAAAAAAAGCTTTATCTAGTTACCTATCTATCGACACACAAAAATATATCCATCTGTCTTTATAGTTACTGATAAGGGTTGTGATCAAAACGTTCTGGAGACCACTGTGCTAGATAATACTGCTGCCATCTTTGGATGTATTTATTCTGAACACTGGCATATTTCCAGGTTCCAGCCAGCCTGTTACAAAGAGGTAAGCAAACAGAATGTCTCAGCATCACAGGAGAGGAAGGGTTTTAATCAAAGGGTTACATGTTCTTCCTAGGGAATCTGGAAGTGAGCTGAAGTCACAGTGGTTTTAGATCCCCGAGTTAGAAGGAAAATGGCATCAAAGGGACACAAACGATTAATTGGATAAAACCTTCAGAACAGACAGTGACCTCTGATATGGCTCTAAATGATTCTTAGTTCTTTCAAAAAGAAATCCACCCTTAATGAACAAAGATCAGTTCCTGTTAAGGGTTTTTAAAAGTCTCTGCTATAGGTTTAAGAAGCAATTTCAATAAACCTGCTTCAGAAAGGATTTGTGCAATGGCAAAACTGTTAGATTAACTTCCAAGGTGACTCCTTTGAACAACGGATGGATAACTTTCTTTTCTGTGTGTAAACATTGGGACGGTTGTGTTTTTTTAAATCATCCTTTAAAATTTCATATATTCTGTTGGACCATCCCTACTGATATACTGTGGATGTATGCATATCAATCACTGGATAAATATGAGCCTCTTTGAAGTATTATAAGTGTTCAATATATGAGTATATATATATATATGTATTTATGTATATAAATTTACATATATACACATAAATACATGTACAGATATATATATATCACATATATGTCCATAGGTATATGTATGTATATACACATACCTATTCTAACTCTAACAATATATCATCCATATCAATGAGGAATTTTGCAAGTTTTTTTTAGTATAGAGATCCCAACAACCCAATACCTCAAGTTGGTCATGGCCAAATGCATTAATATTGAAGGCCAATATATAATGAAAACCAGGAGCTCTAGAAAATAGCAAATGCTCAGATAGATCAACAGCAGCAATGAAAGCAAAAATTCAATCACTCCAAAGCTAGTCTCCTCACCGCCTCCCCTCTCCCCAAATCACCAAAGCATGTTGCCAACATGGGAAGTGCAGCCAGAAATCGCAGGTCAAACTGTGAGGGAAAGAGAAAGCTGCCAGAATTAAAAGCTGCATTATGACAGATGGGCTCAAGTGCTCTAAGAGCTAAATATATCAGTGACTATTCCTATAGAAGGCCAATGGAAATCCCCCAGAATGGGATTTGAAGCCAGATTCTTGCTGACTCTAAGTCTAGCATCCCATCCACTCTGCCATGCTGCCCCTTTGTGTCTATAATATTAAGTTAACACTTGGATTGCTAGCTATGTTAATTATATAGGTAATGGGAGACTGGCCAATGGCCCTCAAGGTATGTTTTAGGGCAGTGGTTCTCAAAGTACGGTTTAGAGAATCCTGGGGATCTCTGAAACCCTTTTAGAGGGTCTACAAATTCAAAGATAGTTTTTATTTCCAATATGGTAAATGTCTATAAATATAATCCAGATAAACAAAAACTCTTTGGAGAGATCCTCAATAATTTTTAATAGGATAAAGATACTGAAAACAAAAGTTTGAGAACCACTGTTTTAGGGTCTCTGCCTGCTGCTAACCTGTGTGGAAGGTTTGTGAGCTTACTGGTGGAAATGAATGATGATATGTGATGGAGAGTCACCCCGACCCTCACTGAGAGCATGCATTGGTATGGTGTAACTTTCTTGTCCTCTTAATGGACAAGAAAAGCCCTTTCTCTGGCTACTAATCCAGAAGTAAGAATTCATAAAAAAAGGTTCCAAGGAGAAACTAGATTGTTCTTTTCTCTGGTAGTGAGCAATGAAGGACTGCTGTAATATTAGTGGGGCAAATATTTTGGCTGTTTTTATCTCTGCTTCTAACCTTTCCTTTTCCCTGAATAGAAGTACTATCAGATTTTAAGAAACAAAAATCATCTCCAAAAGGAAAAATACACTTTGAAAAAAATGTATTTGTGATTTTTATGGATTTAAGAAGATCTCAAAGAGAAACTTTCTCTAATAATTCAACTTACAGTCTTAGAGAATTACTTGGGGGCATTGAATGTTTAAGTTCTTCCTCCACTGGACTTAACATGTGGCCATGAAGAGATAGTACCTCTATTTCTTTGCTGCCTGGCTTTTGTTCATTTTTGCTCTCAGGTGAATGAATATCAAGACAAAGCAGACCAAACTTCTATCCTGAAATTGTGGAGGAGCCATCAGAAAACCAGTGGCAAAGACTGTCATAGTCATAGTGACAGTACCCAGAAAGGAACTTAGCTAGCCCTGAGGAGGGACTTACTCCAGCACTGGACTAATTTGATAGCCATGTATTGCAATTAATGGTTGTACAATACCAGGAATTAACATTTTCTAGAACAAATTTTTATTAGTGACTGATTTAAATTTAAGCCTACTAAGTTGAGATAGTATATTCTAGTTCAGGAGAGGCATTTTTGTACTTTTGGTTCTGGCTATATCTTTTCAGAAAACAGACCTTTGACATAGTTAATCAATATTAATTGGTTTTCAATGATACCAAGGTGAGATAAATGGATTAAATTATACTCAAGAAATAATACTTGGCAGTGACAATTAATACTGGAGGCAATGATCACTTATAATTGATATTGGAAAGAATACACTGGAATGGGAACTGGAGCTGAAGAATTCCAAAGTCCTATGGGTGCACCCCTAGAATCTTAAAGGGATGATTTAGCCAGCTATACTCTTAAAAGTTAACTTGTTAATGTGTGTATGGTTTGAGAGACCATATGTAGAGCCTTGCTATGTGTATGTTATTTGTCTTCTCTCAATGGATTATAAACTTTTTTAAAAGGCATATAATTGAACAATATACAAAAGTTCAATGATCAATATGTCTGTTTTTATCCTCTCTCTTCTCTGAACAGAAATGCTGTAAGACTTTAATAAACAGAAATTAATTCAAGGCTTTTGTCATCATCACAAGGAGGAACACAGTTTAAAAAAACAAACTAGATCTGTGATTTTATTGGTTTAGCAAGATCTCAGAGATCTTCCTTTAGTGCACAAGTCATTTTTAAAAGGAATTCTTGTAACAAACTTTTAGAAAGAAGCTTGAGGAAAGACAAGGAGGCCTTTCATTTAAAAAGAGGGGTTGTAGGAATAGCACACTAATAGTTTTTTGGAACTCACAATTCCTATACAACTGAATTTCAAGAACTCAGATCTAATTTTTAAATTTTTTTTATTAATTCACCATTATTTATTAAAGTCCTGCTCTTTTTGGGACGTGGACTCTAAATGATTCTAGGTTTTTCAAACATTTGGCCAGTGGAGCATAGGCCCGGGGAGTTCTAGTAACCTGAAAAAGCTTCAGGTACATGCAAAAAGACTAATTAATTACCAAAGTATTGATTACCAGCTGATAAATTTTTTTGTTACAGTAATTCACCGAAACTACCTCCCTTTCACATTGTCTGTGTTATGTTCTGAAGTGACCAGCATCTCAGGGTCTTAACACAGACTATTTCTTATACCAATAATTCCTTCTATTCTCATCTCTGCATCTTGGAATCCCTATTCTCCATACAAAGCTCAGTTCTAGCACTGTTTCCCGTATGAGGTCTTTTCTGACCCCATCCCCACCTCACGCTCCTAGCTACAGGCAGCTAGGTGGCAAAGTGAATAGAACACCTGACCTGGAATCAGGAAGAACTGAGTTAAAATCCAGCCAAAAACACTAATTGTATGGCCTTCGGTCAATTAATCTCAGTCTTCTTCAGCATCCTCATCTGTAAAATGGGAATAATAATAGCATATCTCCCAGAGTGGTTGTGAGACTAAAATGAGATAGTATTTTTAAAATACTTTGCAAATCTCAAAGTGCTATATCAATGCTTGTTATTATTATATCTCTACCAGAAATTACTTTACATTTACTTTTTATATACTATGTGTTTGTTTATATGAGTGCTTGTTATTTTGGCAATGGAATATAAGCTCCTTGAGGAAAGTAATATCTTTGTGCCTAGAACAATGCCCAATACAGAGTAGGTGTTTAATTAGTTCTTAATGATTGCTGTAGCTAGTTAGTTGTGAAATTATATATGAGATGCTTCTGTATAGAAGGAATACCCAGTATCAACTAACAAGCTTTCACTAAGCATCAATAAAACCAAAGATCACTTGAAGTACTACAGCATAATGTCATCATATTTTTTTCCACTCTCAGAAACTAAAGACATTAATTCATTATTTTTCAGAGCTACCATGCTGACTTAATCCTCTCACTTCATGCTCTCTCAGCAGATTACAAGGCTAAAAAACACAGGAGACTTAACTGTCTTTATGTGACTCTAAGATCAAGAGTCATCTCTCTAGAAATGAATTCAAGTGCACTAAGTATACATGAGAACTTGAAGCTAGCTGTAAAAGATCACAGCCCTTCCTACCACCATTACCACTACCTGCATAAAAATCCTTCTTTTAGCAAACTATTTTAGGAAAATGTTTTCAGCTTTCTTTTCCACCTGTTAGCCAACTTTTCAAGTGAGAGCAATTAGATAGATCGCTGAATTGCTGAGAACTGTCTATCATGGTTGACCATCACACAGTCTTGCATTTTGCTTTGTACAATGATCTCCTGGTTCTGCTCACTTCACTCAGCATCAGTTCATGTAAGTCTCTACAGAATTTTCTGAAATTAGCCTGCTTATCATTTATATTCCATTACATTTAAATACCTTAACTCACTCAGCCATTCCCCAATTGTTGAACATCCACTCTGTGTCCAATTACTTGCCACCCCCAAAAGAGCTGTTATGAACATTTTTGCACATCTGGATCCTTCCCCTCTTTTATGATCTCTTTGGGATACAGACTCAATAGTGCTGCTGCTGGATCAAAGGGTACTTGGCAATTATTCTTGACTTCTCACTCTTTCTCCCTCCACATATCCAGTTAATTGACAAATTATTCTATTTCTACCTCTTCAGTATTTCTTATACCTGACGCGTTAGTCACCAAAGTCACCAAAGACCCTCATCACCTCACACTTAGACTGTCACAATGGCTTCCCAATTGCTCTCCATGTCTTCCTTCTCCAATCTATCCACTATATAGCAGCTACACAATTTTTCTTGAGCATATGGGGCTTTCCTATTCAATTAATTCCAGTGACCTCATCTTGCCTTTAGGATAAAAGACAAATTTGAATCAGAGGACCTGTGTGCAAACTGTGATTTTGGAAAAGGCACTTGCCCACTGTAGGCCTCAGATTAAAATGACTTAAAAATTCTTAAAATGTGGGAGTTGGATTGAATAAACTTTAAAAATCTGTCTAGTTTTAAATCGATCATTCTATTTACACAGGCAGTTCCCTTGATTTGATGTTAAGAGCTAATACTTTACAGATATTACTCCTCCCAAGAACCCTTTGAGGTAACAGGCATTATTCCCATTTTACAAATGATGAAACTAAGATTCAGGGAGTTCAAGTCCTTCACACATGGTGAGAGAAGAGAATAATGCTCTTCCTTGAATCCAAATTTAGCTCTCTTTCTGTATGTTAAATCATCCTGGTCAGGTAAAAACGGGCCATACACCTGATTTGTCATGATGACAAATCTTTTTTCAGCTCAACAGTAATGACTTTTGAGCTTGAATGTCTCAGGGTAAGAAAGGAATTTGGAAAACTAACTGATGACCTTTACCCAGGCAACTACCCAATGTTCCCACAGAAGAGTGGGAGACCAGTACAATTTCAACCTTGGAAACAGATCCTGGCAGGCTGACCCAAAAATGCTGTCACACTCAAAGAGACCATATTGGAAAGAAACAATCAGAATTTTCCCATTCCATTCTTTAGCACTCTCTAAAATTGGTATATGGTTTAATTATTGTCTCCAAGCAAAGATTCTTGGACCTTTATACCCCTTCCATTTCTGTCTGTCTCTGTCTTCCTCCCTTCTTCCCTCCCTCTCTCCTTCTCCTCCTTTTCTCCCTCTTCCCCTCCCCTCTTTCTCCCCCCTGTCTCATTCTCTCTCTCTCTCCTTCCCTCCCTTCCTCCCTCTTCCCTTCTCCCTCTCTACCTCTCTCTCTCTCTTGCTCTCTTTCTCTCCCTCCTTCCCTTTCTCTCTCTCCTTCTCTCCCTTCTTCCCTCTTCCCTTCTACTCTCTCTCCTTCTTTCTCAACCTTCTTCCCTCTCTCTCGCTCTCTCTCCCCTTCCCTCCCTCCTTCCCCCTCTCTCTCTTCTTCCCGCCTTTCTTCCCTGTTCCCTTCCTCTCCTTCTTTCTCTCCCTTCCTCCCGCTTCCCCTCCTCTCCATCCCCCTCTTTTCCTCTCCTTTTTCTCCACTCCCCCCATCTCTTGCTCAAGTCCCATATTACTATCTATGGGATATTTCATATTGGATGTCCTGTAGGCATCTCGCCCTCAACATGTCCAAATCAAAACTCATTTTCTTTCCTTTCTTAAACTCCTGCATTATTACTGTTGAGGCTACCACCATCTTCTCAGTCTCTCAAGTTCAAAACCCTAGGTTCCACCTTGATTCTTCTCCCTTACTCATTCATTTACCAAATCTGGTTTCTATTTCCACATCTCTAGGAACCATCTTCTTCCCACTACTTACATGCCCACCACCTTAATTCAGACACTCACTTCCTCTTGCTTAAATTGTTACAATAATCCACTAATGGGACAGCTAGGTGGCTTAGTGGATAGAGCACCAGCCCTGAAGTCAGGAGGACCTGAGTTCAAATCTTGCCTCAGACACTTAACATTTCCTAGCTGTGTGACCCTGGGCAAGTCACTTAATCCCAATTGTCCCAGAAAAACAAACAAACAAAACCCCAATAATCCACTAACTCAATATATATATAATTTAATAATACATATAAAATATAATATATATTATATATAATTTATAATTTAATAATAATAACTATTGTTATTTTCCTTAAATGTAGTTCTGACTATGCTATTACTCTATTCAAAGAACTCCATGGGTTCCTGGTTACCTTTAGGTACAAATATGTCTTTTGCTTGATATTTAGAGTTCTTCAAAATCCAGTTCCAAAGTACCTTTTCAGCCTTAATATATATTTTTGTTGCTTAATCATTTCAGTTGTGTGTGAATCTTTATGACTCAATTTGGAGTCTTTTTGGCAAAGATAATGGAATGATTTGCCACTTCTTCCTCCAGCTCATTTTCTACATGAGGAAACTGAGGCAATGGGGTTAAGTGACACCCAGGTGTTACATATATCTAGTGAATTCTGAAGTCAAATTTGTACTCAGATCTTCCCAATTCTGGGTCAGACACTCTATCCACTGTGCCACCCAACTGCACCTTAAATATACATTATCCCCTTTCATTTACTCCATAATCTAGGCAAACTGGATTTCTTCAAATTACTCATATACAAGAGGATTTCCCAACCTTTGTACTGGTTATATATCATATCTGGAATCTAGCCCTTCTTCACTTCTAGTGCTTAAAGTCTCAATTTAACATATATAAGAAGCTTCACAAAACTTAAAGCCGTATATAAATGCTAGCTGTGAAATGCCAGCTTCTATCTCAAGTTTGTCTGGCTCTCTCCCTCCCCAGATATCACTGTCTTTCCCCTTCACCCCACATCTATTTTTGTATCTATTTTATATAAGACAACATGTTTGGGCATTGCCTTCCCTGGCAGAATAGAAAATCCTTTAGGGATTATTTTCATTTTTATCTTTATGTCCTTACTTAGCACAATGCTTGGCACATAGCAAATGTTTAATAAATGCTGTGGAATTGATGTGAAAATCCTTTCTATTCTTCACGTACATCCCTGGCTTTTCTGCTTTTAGCTCTCTGACTGCAAAATAGTAATGATAATGAGGAAGAGAATATCTGACATTTTATATACAACTTAGAGGTTTGCAAAGCACTTTTTATTTGATTTTCACAATAACTCTGTTAAGAAAGTACTATTTTAATCCCCATTTTATAGATTGCAGGGGAAAAAACAGCTCAGAGGCTAGTACTATGCCTAGGGCAAATAGTTATATTAAGAGGCAAGATTTAAACTCAGATCTTCAAGATTCTAAATCAAGTACTCAAGCCACCAAACCACCTATTTGCCTCAAAAATCACTTGATAAGAAAGCTCAAAAACCAGGTTATCATTTGATGGGAAGAGGACAAAATCCAATTACCTCCTGCCTCAAAATAGGTCCTTTCTGGTTCATCACAGGGACAATCAGACTGTATAATCACTCTTATTTATGCTAATATAAAATGGTTCAGTGGCAGCAGTGTAAGATGTAAAATTATTCACTCCAGGGGCAAGATAATTGAACATAGATTCTATAATTCCTTCCCCATCGCCATACTCAGATTCTTCTAAATCATCCTCTAGAGATGGTACAAATAGGTAGACAGAACCAGGGCCAGAACAGATCAGACAAGCTTCTAAGCCACAGAGCTAAGCAGAAAAGCCCCAGGAATTATATATTTTTATACACTAAGACCCTATACCTCATTAATCCTTAGATAAGTCTTCATACAGTCATTGATCAGGAGACAAGCTCAGTTTAAACGAGGCTTCTCAGTATGTTTTCAGATATTATGACCTTAACTATGGCTAGAGGAAGCAGCTGGAACTCGCTGGAAGAGACCACTAAACTATTTCCAATAGCTCCCCTAAACCCCAAGAGAACAGGTAGCAAGTTATAATTGGCTACTCCACTCTGAATTTGTCCCTGAGTCAAGGAAAAAGAAATGAACAAAACCAGAGTGCAGGTTTTATCTCTTTGAACTACAGATATTTTCCTTTTCACTCCCTCTGATTCTTCATTCGTAATTTTCCCTTTATTCTCTATTTCTGTTGATGGCTGCATCACATTATTATTTTTATTTAGCCAGAATTGCAAACTCAAGGTAATCTTTCCTTGCATCTCTCTCACCCCTAATATCTATGTTCTTATATTCCTACCTTTCTACTTCTCATGTTTATCTTCTTTCAATTCCCACTGCAACCAGCTTTCTTCTGGCCCTCATCTTTTCTTACCTAAGTTATTACAATAGATACTTAACTGACTTTTCTGCCTCCTGTTTTCTCTAATTTTGCCCTTCACTTAATGTCTAAGTAATCTTAATGTAACTGCTCTATTAAATTTTTTAATGGCTCCTATCAGCTATAAGCATAAACTTTCAACATTTAAGGTCCTCCACAAGCTTACTCCAAGCTATCCTTCCATCCTTATCTCCATACTATTCCTCTTCATGTACTCCATATTGTAGCCAAATTGTCTTATTCTCGACCATCCATTCTCATTCACTTTGGACAAGCTGTTCTCCCTCTTTGGTTGCTCTAAGTTCTTCCTTCAAGGCTCAATGAAATATCACTTCTTCAATTATTCCTTCAATTATTTTATCAGGTGAAATGAACTTCTCGTTCCTCAAAAATTTTCACATTACTTTGCCTAACGCTCTCTCTTGAATTCAATCTCAAACTCCTTTTTATGATACTAATCCATGTGCATTTGTCTTTTCTTCCTATTAGACCAAAGCTCTCTGAGGGCAAGGTCCAAACAACAGTGTCTAGCACAATTTTCCCTTCCACAACTTGGGGGTGGGGGATACAGCATCCCCATGATCTGAAAAATTTGTGTAAAATGTTTTGTCTCTCCCTTCACACCGGAGAAAAAGTCTGAATTTTTTTTTCCTTTATGGGATGTTTACAGTACCTTATTATAAAATTTGGTTTGCTATTATACAGTACCATACATATATTTTGTGCATTTCTAAGCTTTTTCTTTGTCATCTACTGGCCTTCACATGTTATCTCTGGCATCCATAAAACTCCCTAAAATATCCATTTAATTTTTTTATGCTGACCTATGATATACTGAAACCACAATGGAGAAAATCTCAACGTGGAAGGGATAATTGTAAAGACCTAAGTATTTGTTAAATCATAGGAATTTGTTATGAGTTTTGTTTTGTTTTGTTTTTTCCAGTAAAGGGGAAATAGGAAGGAGAGAAATTAAACACTTGTTAATTGATAAAATAAAATTCAATTTAAAAAACAATTTTATCACATAAAACTTTGGATATTTCCCAGATACTTTCCCATGTTATTCATGTATTATGTCATATTATATATGCATATATAATATACATTTAATATATTAACATATACATATATATGTTATATATAATATAGGTAGCAGTAGTTATATATCATATTATATGTTGTCATATAGGGCTATAGTTTGTGTGTATGAGTGTGTGTGTGTGTCTGTGTGTCTGTGTGTGTAAGAGGGAAGGAGAGACAGAGAATCAGAGAGATACAGCATGTAGCATATGAAGGTAAAGGCAGTGACATTCTTTTTTGTGCTCTTCAAAATGCCTTGTAAATAAGAAATGCCCAATAAATTTTTTTGAAAGACTGAAATGGGATTTGAATCAGAGAACAATCCTAGCTCAATATAGACAAATGCACAAAACTGAGGAACCCCCATTTAACCTGTTGCCTCTGGAGGAAGAAGGTGGAAAATACACCCTGACCCACAAGGTTTTATCCCCATTGTGAAGACACCAGAAAGCAGCTTTTTAAAACTGAATTTAAGCTACCTGTGCCTTCTGCATAGGGAAGGAGACAGGACAGCAGATGTTTTTTGTTTGTTTTTCTCCAATTCAGTGAGCTGAATTGTGCTTTGCATGAATAAACACCATTCTACTTCCAGGGAATATCAAAATAAAATAAAACAAACAAAAAATGACCAAGTCCCAGCTTTCTAGGAGTTTATATTCCATTAGGGAGGAACTAGCACATCACAATTAAATTAATACAAGGTTTGTACACACTAAATACGACGTAATTTAGATAGTAGGTAGGGGGTTAGCAATTAAAAGGGATCAGAAAAGGCCTTGTGTATGAGACTTTCTTTTAAAACTGAGAGCTGAAGAGAGCTAGAATGGATCCAGGTAAAGAAGAGTTTTCCAAGCACTGGAAGGAGTTGGGGGAAGAGAAAACCACACAAAGTCAAAAGGGAAGAAAATTAAATGCTGGGGAGCAGCCAAAGGCCAGTTTGCTGAAATACAGAGTTGGTCTCTTACAAAGCAGCATCATTGGCTAAAGTTTTCAGCCGTGGTCTAGGGAGGGTCTTTAGAGTTTCACATTGCTGAAGCCCAAGAAGGAGCTATTATTAACTTGTCCATGTCAGGATATGAGTTTTCAGTGGAGATAGGAGAATCTTGGAGGTCAACTAAAATTCTGTGTCTACCAACGAAGCCACCCACCTCAATAATGAAGGGAGAATACCGAGCTCTCCAATTGTTTCACTAGAAAAGTCACCTGAGAGCAGAGAAACTAAGGAAGCCTTTGATTCTCTCCCTCCCACCTGGTCAAGATACCCGTGCTCACCTGACTGATGAAGCCTGTGGAGGAACACTGCCTGACCCAAAGACTAAATTTCCTCTTTTTTCTCTTGCGCAGCTCCCTCTCTGTGCATGTAGCGATGAACACTGGGTCCTCATCAATCAGGGGTTCATGTAGTACCTGCCAACATGATGAAAAGAGGAATCATAAAATCTTAAACAGTAAAGAGACTTCTGGACACATCCCAGTCAATGCAATAATCTCTCCCGGACATGAATACTTCTATTTATAAGGGGCTTGACTATCTCTTCTTTATTTTCCTCTTATAAATATTTTATTTTTCCCAATTACATGTAAAAACAATTTTAAACATTCATTTTTTAGAATCCTGAATTCCAAATTTTCTCTTTCCATCCTTCTTCCACCTCTCTCATTGAATAGGCAAACAATTTGATATAGGTTAAACATATGCAATCATGCAAAAGAGATTTCCATATTAGTCATATTGTGAAAGAAAACAGACACCCCATTCAAAAAAAAAACTGAAGGAAAAAAACAAGAAAAAGAAAGTTAATGGAATTATGCTCAAAGGGCTAAGAACCTTTGATCCGGCAGTGTTGCTACCAAATCTGTACCCCAAACAGATTACAAAAAAAGGGGAAAGGACCCATATGTGCAAAAATATTTGTGGCAGCCCTTTTTGTAGTGACAAGGAACTAGAAACTGAGTGGATGCCCATCAGTTGGAGAATAGCTGAATAAATTATGGAATATGAATATAATGAAGTATTATTATTCCATGAGAAACATATATGACTATATATATATATATATGAATATATATGGAATATGAATATAATGAAGTATTATTATTCCATAAGAAACAATCAGCAAAGTGACTTCAGAGAGGCCTGGAGAGACTTACATGAAGTGATGTTAAATGAAGTGAGTAGAACTGGGAGAGTTGTACACAATAGCAACAAGATGTGTGATGATCAATTGTGGTGCCCTTGGCTCTTTTCAACAGTAAGGTGATTCGGGACCATTTTAATAGACTTGTGTCATAGAAAGCCACCTGCATCCAGAGAGAGGACTACAGGGACTGAACGTGGATCAAAACATAGTATTTTCACCTTTTTGTTGTTGCTGTTGTTGCCTTGCTTGTTTTTTTCTTTTCTATTTTTTTTCCTTCTTGATCTGATTTGTCTTGTGTAGCATGATAAATGTGGAATTATGTGTAGAAGAATTCTACATGTTTAATCATATATTGGATTACTTTGTTGTCTAGGAGAAGGGGGGAGAAAGAGGGAGAAAAATTTACAACACAACCTTTTGCAAGTGTGAATTTTGGAAACTATCTTTGCATATATTTTGAAAAAGAAAAAGCTATTATAAAAAAGAAGGAAAAAAAGTTTAAGAAAAAGTTTGCTTTGACTTACACTCAAATTTCATCAGTCCTTTCTCTGGTAGTGGATAGCACTTTTCATTATAAGTCCTTTGGAATTATCTTGTATTACTGAATTTTTGAAACTAAGTCACTCATAGCTTGTGCAATATTACTATTATTGTGTATACTCTTCTGGTTCTGCTCACTTCACTTTTACATCAGTTCATGCAAGTATTTCCAGGTTTGTCTGAAATCTGCCTGCTCAACATTTTTTTTCTAACAGAATAGCATTCCATTACAATCATAGACCACAATTTGGTTATTCATTCCCCAACTGATGGACATCCCTTCAATTATGACTTCTTTGTTACCACAAAAAAGATGTACTATAAGTACTTTTATTCATATAAGTCCTTTTTCTTTTAAAAAAAAAAAAAACAAACTCTTTAGGTTACAGACCTACTAGTGATATTGTTAGGTCAAAGGGTAAGCACAGTTTTCTAGGCTTTGGGACATATTTTCAAATTGCTCTCCAGAATGGTTGCATCAGTTCAAAACTCAATTAGTGTCCCAATTTTCCCATATTCCCTCCAACAGTTGTCATTTTTTTCTATTATATTAGCCAATATGATCAGTATGAAGAGGTATCTCAAAGTTGCTTTAATTTGCATTTCTCTAATCAATAGTGATTTAGAGCACTTTAAAAAAATACTACTATAGAGAACTTTGATTTCTTTGTCTGAAAAATACCTGTTCATAAAAGGTCATACCTTTGACCATTTATCAATTGGATGACCTGTATTTGGAGGATGATTTGTTTTCTAATAAATTTGATTCAGTTCTCTATATATTTAAGAAATTAGACCTTCATCAGAGAAACTTACTGTAAAAATTTTTCCACTGTTATGATTACAACATATTTCTCTCCATTCTATTTTTCCCATTTATCCTTTTCTTGGTCACCTTTTCCCGTCCCTCCCTAAAAAGTGTTATTATTCTGATCACTGCTTCCCCCAATCCATCCTCCCTTCTGTCATTCCCACCTCTTTTCTCTTAATTCCTACTGGAATAAGATAGATTTCTACACCCAACTGAGCATGTATGTTATTTGCTCTTTGAGCTAATTCCAATGAGAGGAAGGTTCAAGTATGTTTGGCCATCTACCTTCCCCATCTCTCTCTCCCCTATAAAAACTCTTTCACATCTCTTTTATGTGAAATAGTTTATTCCATTCTTAGATCTCCCTTCCTCCTCCTAGTTCATTCTTCTTTCTCAACCCTTTTAGATATCATACCAACATAATCAACTCACATTCATGACTTCTAAGGTAAAGTTCATAGGAGTTAAAAGTATAATCTTCCCAATCAAGTATGCAAACAATTATTGAATCCCTTATGATTTCCTTTTTTAACCTTTTTATGCTTTTCTTGAATTTTGTATTTGAAAGTCAAATTTTCCAGTTACCTCTGGTTTTTTTCATCAGTATTGCTTGAAAACTTTCTATTTCTTTAAATATCCATTTCCCCCCTGAAATATCATACTCAGTTTTTCTAGGTTTGACAGTCTCTTAAGATTGCCTTTTCTATTCTTGGAAAGCCCTAATTATTAGAAAGTACTTTCTTAGATTGAGCTCTTGTCTATTTCCTTATAATTTCTATTTAGTTCTGCCCTCTAAAATTGAATACAATCAATTTAATCCTTTATCATTGAGTTATATACCACATACATGAAGGCAACTCTTCAGATCTTCACAGAATCAGAGTTTCAGAGCTGGAAAAAAATTTCAGAAACCTCTAGTTCAATGAATTCCTACTACAACACAAAAATAATAACTGGAAATTATATAGTACTATATGGCTTGTAAGGCGACTTTCTAAAGCACATGTTATCTCATTTTGGGGGGAATATTATTGTGCTGTAAAAATGACAAGCAAAATGGCTTCAGAAAAACCTAAGAAGACTCATAATAACTCATACAAAACAAACTGAGAACAAAGAGGACACTGTATATGGTAATAGTAATATTCTAACAATAATCAACTGTGGAGGACTTAGCTGTTCTGATCACTACAGTGGTCCATAACAATTTCAGAGGATTCATAATAAAAACTCTACATATCTCCAGATGAAGGAATAATGAACTCTGAATTTGGATTGATGCATATTTTCTTTCATTTTACTTTTCTTGCCTTCCTACCCTTTCATGACTAATATGGAAATATGTTTTGCATGACTACACATATATAACAATATCATATTGCTTGCCTTTTCAATGAGTGAGCCATAAAGGAGGGAGAGAATTTGGAATTCAATATAAAAAAAGAATATTAAAAAAGTATGAGTAAACAGATAAAGAGAAAACTAATTATTATTATAAATGAAGTATAAGAAATATGACAGATAATGTTGAATAAAGGAAACTGAAAAGTAGAAAAAAATCTGATTTTATCTTAATAATAATCCTGGAAAGTAGCTGTTTTATTATTATTATCCCTATTTTGTAGATGAAGAAACTAAGGCAGACTGAGGATAGATAAGTGACTTATTCAGTCATACAACTAATAAACATCCGAGATTAGATTTTAATTCAGGACTTCCTGATTCTCTCTAGACCCAATTCTCTCTCCCCTTCATCACCTAGTTGTATCTTATAGGTAGTCATCTAGGTTCTGCTTGAAGATTCTAATATGGGGAAACATATTCTCAGCAGGTCATTCCATTTTTCAACAATTCTATTAACTCAATTATTTGAATAAACAACTCTAAATTAATTGTTAGTAAGTTTTCCCTGATTTTAAATATATATTTGCTTTTTTTGTAACTTCTACCTGTTATTCCTACATCTGGCATCTGCAATCAAATGAAATAAATATAATACCATTTTCTGGGAGAGCTCTTCAGATACTTAAAGGCAGTTATTAACCCCTCACTTCCTTTGAGTTTTTTCAAAACTCTTAAGCTTTACTCTCTACTTTCAGATGAGTCTCATATGGTCATCTAGCCTATTATCTCTTTTTTTTCTGCAAAGGTATGAGACTGAGTGATGTCTCAGAAACAACCTGGATAATTATCATCCAAGAAACAATCTAGGTAAGTGGACCAGTATCATTAGATTCGAAGATTCTTATCACCAGAAGGCTGGCCACCAAGTGATTCATTTTTCCAAAAACAATAACTTGTGAATACTGCCTACACAAGTGGAGGTGGAGATATAAAATGAGACAGACATTTTTGGACACAGCCAACATGGGAATTTATTTTGCTTGACTACATATATTTGAAGTGTAGGGGGGAGGTGAGACAAGAAAAGATTGATAGTGATAGAAAAAAGAAAACACCAATGAAACATAAAAAACATATGGAAGAGAGCAAAAGGATGTTTCAAAGAGATACAGAGAAACCAGTCAGTTTTATTATTTTCAAGGGCAGCAAGGTGGCAAACTGGATAAAGTTCGGGGTATCTAAAGTCAGGAAGATCATTTTCCTGAATTCAAAGCTAGCCTCAGACACTTATTAGCCATATGACCTTGGGAAGTACCTTAACTCAGTCTGCCTCAGTTTTCTCATCTGTAAAATTAGCTAGAAAAGGAAATACCAAACTAGTCCAGTATCTCTATTAAGAAAACACCAAATAGGGTCTTGACTGAAAAACAACTCAACAACAATTTGTTAATTTCATGTTAAATTTAATGGGCACTTCAAAATACTATATGATACAAGTTCATAGTTGCATATAAATTTTTTGTTAATAATAATAAAGCTCATGTATGTTATATGCACATAACAATATTTATTATTATTATTATTACTTTTTATTTTTAAATTATTTTAAAGCATTTGGAAAGTGGAGGGGTTTACAATTCTGCACTAAAGATTATACCTACACTGATTAAATAAAGGATTCTTTAAGTATGAACTGAGATCACATTAGTTTTGCTTTATTTTGTTTTTTGAGCATCCCCATCAACAATAAGGGCTCCTTGTAGTTAGCTGAACTACCACAATACACATAAACAACTTTCAAGATAGGACCCTTTTATTTCATATTTGCAAAAGGCAAGTTTATAGCAAGCCCAATCTGAAAGCTTCCAGCCTGCATCTCTTACTTCTGCCTTCACATATACTTTGGCTTTCCGACTCAGAAACCATTTATAGCCCCATTTGGAACCACTCAAGCAAAATGGACAAGTTACACACAGAGCAATCCATTGGTGGGTAAAGGATAGAAGTAGGGGCTAACAGGCTCTGGAAGCTAGCAAAAGGTTTGAAAAAGAAAATATTACAATGTAATTTATGATAAGGCATTCTGTGTCCAATTATGCCTTCTTCAAAAATGAATCATCTTCCTCCTTTGAGATTACACTAAATGAACCTATTCATTCTCATCTTCAAAAAGAAAATGTACTTATAACCCATTTGCATTAAACGTATAATCAGGCACATATTTATATTTAATCCATGCTCCATCAAAGATTGAGAGTCAGCAAGTATTTCTGACCTATAATGATTTTTCCTTTCCACAATCATTTAATGAATTTTTAATGGCTCATTACTAAAACAGCCACAGCTCAATATGTTCCCACATATTCTCCTAAAACTTTGAATGCCAAAAAAGATCACTTTCTTCCCATTCTGGATTCTGATTCACCAACTCTTCCCTGTTGATCTACACATATACACTGTGCACATATGTGCAGAGGGAGTTGGAAATGAGAAAAAAATATTTACTTATTTTTATTTTTTATTTCTGTTACATGAACCTTCCCTTCTCTACTTCTAATTTTGGAAAAGATCATTTCCCCCCTTTTTTATTTTATATTTATATATTTGTATAATATATTTATATAAAATAAATTTTCTATATTTATATTCCCTTGTATAGGAAAAGGATTAAATTTATTTTGCTTGAACCCAGAGGACAGAAGTAGGACTAATAGATAGAAGTTATATAGAGGCACAATATAGGAGGTACTGTCCCAACAAAAATGTCCAGAAATGAACTAGGCTATTCCATCCAGATTACTTAAAAGACATAGTAAGGATTCACTATTTGAAAACCAAAAAATTTTTATAAAAATTGAAATTAAAAGAAAAACTATTTAATACTGGGTCAGTAGTTATAGCCTAAGGCAATTTATTCATATGTATGACCCAAAGGGATGGAGAATTGCTTAAATACAGGAGAAGACCACTGGCTATATTACTAAAGAGTTCACAATTTACTTAGGAACATCTGATAATATCCTATATGTTGCTTTATAAATTTTCTTAATAAAAATGAATGCCAATTAATAGAATTATCCAATGCTAAAGTTGGAAGGGACTTTAAATAAAGTCTAGTTCTTTATATTTTGTAGATGAAATGAAGTAACTTGTCCACATCCACATTATTAATTGATAGCTAGATCTGGATAGGAACACAAATCTCTGCACCCCTATCCCATGTTGCTTTTTACTGCTCCAGCTGGGCTCTACATAATGAAGTGTTATCAGTACTGTGATCTAGTCAGGGTTCATCCTTGGCATTGTTCAATACTATTAAAATCAGGGTTTATTTCTGATCATTTTCTGTTAAATTTTAACTACCACAGAAATACCTAAAGGACAGTCAAAGAATTAACAAGGAAGAAGAGTATATAAAAACAACCTCTCTTTTAGGGAAATCTTTTAGAAGGATCCAAAAAAAAGACCACTTTTTTAAGAAACCACAGGAATCTCTGTATTACCAAATTCATCCTTAAAAGACTCAAGAACTTTTTTGATGTGTGAAAGTACAATATATTGTAGGGTAAATATAACTAATTCCCAATTAGTTGGGGGAAGAAGAAAGAGGTAGCTTACATTTTTTTGCAGGGAGGATTGGACTTGTGATTTCATTGATATTAGGAATTCCTGGTAAAGAAATGCCTTCTTCAATGCAGATCAATTACTGTTCTTTAGTTCATAGTCTTAAAGGGGTATAGAGACACAGAGATTTCTCAACTTCTTAAACTGTAGTTTGTGACCCCATTTGGGGTCTTGTGATCGAATGTGGGGATTATAAAATTATAATTTATTAATAATAAATATTTGATTTGTATATTTGTGTAGCTATTTTATATAGAGATATAAATCTATCTCTTTACCTATATACCTGGGGTATGTAAAAAAAACACACAAAACAAACTGAATGGTTTTTATCCCTCAAAATGTAAACTCCTCCATGAAGTCTTTCTTGACTCAATTTCCCTCTCTTTGCCAAGTAAAAGTTCATCCCTGTTTAAACTTTAAATTGTACTTTATTTGTATCTTTATTATCATATTTATTTATATATTTATATTTATTGTGTCATTTATATCTTATCTTGTTATGTTTTCTATTATAATTAATTGTGTATGTGTTAACAGAAAAACTTGAAGCTATTTCTTTCAAATGCCAAGGCAAGCTATCTACCACACCATGATGCCTTTCCACACTGGGATCTTCTACAATCTTATGGCTAAAATAATCTTCCATGACTAGGATGTTCTCCATCTTCTGCTTTTCAGAGGATGACTGCCTTTCAGAATTTTTATCTTCCTTTTAAAACTAAGCCCATTTTCAACTTTTTCCATGAAGCCATTTTTGATCCTACTCCATTCCCCTCCAAATTCTCTCTGCAGCCACAAATATTCAGTTTAATCATATTTCACATTATATTTCATCACTATCACTATAGAATGTAAGCTTCTTGAAGACAGACTATTTTTTAAGTCACTTTCTCTCTAGCAAATATTAACCTCATTGAAAAAATTGCCAATCAATTGTGTGATTTTGGAAAGATGCTTTAACATCCTGTGCTTCAATTCTCTAATCTGTTAGGTGAAGTATATAATATACCTAATTCATTCAATACAGGACTAAAAAGCAAGACTATAACATTTTGCAAACAAGGTAGAAATAGATGCCATGGGGAAAAGGAACATGACAGGAAAAATGTAGATAATGGAAAAACAAAAGAAGTAATAAGTTCTATTTTTCAAAGAAAAAAAAAGAAAGACAACTTGAGTTGAGAGGAAACATTTGACAACCTGGGACTTATTTCTTTAAATAAACCTGACTTGTCAAACAGATCCTTTTCTATATTTTTTCCTTCAAAATCATATAAAATACAGAAGAAAAAAGATGAGAGAAAGAGTTAAAAAAAACAAACAAACCCCAAAATCCCATCACATTATTTTCACACTCCTCTTAAGAAAATATTTGTAAAATACTTAACACAGAGCCTGGCACATAGTAGATATTTAATAGACACTTTCTTTTCTTCTCTCTCCCCCCCACTCCCCACAGTTAGGAGCCAAGGCAAAGTAGAGGGTGCTCTCATTTGATCTTTTTCATTCAATTCATATTCATCACTGTTCCCTGCTAGTTTGCCTTGATATATTATTGGCATCTTTTCTGGAAAAGAAAAATCTGCATGTTCAGAATTTTCAACTTGCTATTACTAGGAAAACATTTGGATCATAAACTCCATGAGGTCAAGGATACTGTTTTATTGATCCTTGGTCTCATCAGGGGTCTATCACTGAGCTTCATAAATATTGTCCTTGGAGCCAGAAACACCTGCCACTAACCCATACTGGCTTATGTGACCCCAGATAGTGTCCCAGAAATCTTCCCATCCTGATTCAAGTGAATTATCTCTGGCACCAAAGTTCCAACTAGGATTCTGCAAAGATCACTACAAAGGCTCATAGTTCTATAGCAAGAGTGACTAAAACCTTCTTACTGAGGATATTATTGTCTATTGAAATGATACAGAAATGCCCGACAACATCATAAGCCTGGGTGATTGTGCTAAAAATGATGGTGATTGAGTCAGGAGAAGCTTTCCACTCTGTGGTTTATACAGGGCCAAGAAGAAAAGTTCCACCTCTTTCGTGGGACCCTTTCTGGTGGGACCTTTTCCCAACATTTTCTTCCTATGGAAAATTAACATTGTGCTGTATTTTTTTTAATAACCAGCATTACTCTGTGATCCACCCCTTTCTTCATTTTATCAGACTCCACTTCTGAAGGGAAGGCAGTTTCTGAAAGGATGGACTGAAAAGTGACTGCTCTCAAGCCCAAATGTATATGCTTCTTAATTAGCGTGGTCTGGTTCCCTCTCAAATGGGTTCCTCTCCTTCCCCTGAAGCAGAGAATTGGGCTAGACCCAAAAGTTTTATTGCTCCGTTAGGAGGAGAACCTAGATGTAAACCATATCTTTGTTTTTAGAGATTTCTTTAGAGTTGCTCTAGAGTATAAGAGAAATACAAGAAATACTTTTCCCTCTTTTCACTCACCAACCCTACTAATCAGAAGATGTTATGCCATCCAGAGTGTCTCTCTCTCAGCCTTAGGCTTCTGATCACTATAATACAATTTAGAGATGGAAGCAAATTTGAGGACCATCAATTTCAGCCTTTACAAATGAGAAATTTAAGGTCATAGAGATGAAATGGGTTTCCCAAGATTATTCAAGTTATAAATAACAGAGATTGAATTTGAAATTATTAACAGATAGCAGTTAAAATATTAGAAATTGAAGGGAACTCATCAATTAAGGGAAATAGTTATGGTATATGATTGTAATAGATTGTAATGTATTACTGCATTATAACAAATGACAAGTAGGATGATTTAAGAAAAACCTGCAAAGACTTATATAAGCTGATGCAAAGTGAAGTGAGCAGAACCAGAACATTGAACACAGTAATAGAAATATTATACAATGATCATCCACGAATGATTTAGTTATTATCAGAATACAGTGATTCAGGATAATCTCAAAGGATTCTCAATGAAAAATGTTATTTGCCTCCAGAAAAAGAAATGATGGAGTTTGAATTGAAGCATATTATTTTTCGCTTTTTGTATTTTTTTTTTACAGTTTCCCCCTCTGGATTTATGTTTTCTTTTACAATATGACTAAATTGGTAATATGATTTACATGATTGAACATGTATAGCCCATATCATAATTGCTTAATGTATTAGGGAAGGAAGAGATTTTTAAAAAGGCGAGAAAATTTGGAACAAAATATTTTTTAAAAAAGAATGTTTAAAATTGCCTTTACATGTAATTGGGGAAATATAATTTTATGAAAAGTAAAGTATTAGCAGTCATAAAACTAAATGCTAAACCATGTGACATGGACACAAGTGTTAGAGAAATTCAAAAAAGGAGAAGATAAGAATAATGAAAATTTTTCAGATGAGGTGAGACTTAAGTTGTACTTTGAAAAATAGGGTGCTAGATAAACCTTTTAGTTTTCCACAGATCTTTCAACTAACTGAGCAGTATATTGAAATCTTTTGATTTTTTATGTATATATTTTAATAAGTAATGGAAGATTTTGTGGATATCCGCTAAAGTCTTATGAATGGAGTGGAGAGGTAACCTTTGGTTCTCCAAAGCAGTGCCAGCAGAACACAGGTCCTAACAAGTTTGAACAAGCTGAAATAGATATATACTTTGGAGGTCCTGAGACCATCCTAGCTAAGTGCAGAGAGACTCATCACCAAAAAAATGGCAATAATTCAATGAACTTTGGGCCCAAAGCAACTCATAAAAGATTATCAAGTCTCCTAATCACTATCAAATTAGTGATTTGCATTAACGAAGAAAGTATCCCTATTGATAAAGAAATTCAAAAGACCATTCAAAGTTAAGTATTAGAGAATGGAAAAATTAGACAAGGTTGAGAAAAGTTTATTTTTAAATTATAATTTAAATTCAGTTAGTATGTAAATAGCAATTATCCTTTCCATAGGGAGAAGGGCTAGGGGCACAGTAGGACTCCCCTTCATCTCCCCCATGATATGGAATATCTATATAAAAGGTTTGGCTTCCTCTTCATACCAGAGAAGAAACCCAAATTATTATGGCATTAAAAATAAGATATATTGATATTATACAATACTATGCATATATCTTATTCATTTCTGAATTTCTAAACTTTTTCTCTCGTCATATGTTAGACTTCATGTTTCACCTGAGGCTTCCACAAAACTCCCTTCCAAAATTCCCACTTAATTTCTTATGCTGACCCATAATATATCAAAATCATGGAAACAGTTGTAATGTCGAAGGGATAACTGTACTAAATAGTAAGGATTGATTCATATCCTTAGAGCTTATAACAAGTGCTTAATAAAAAACTTGATTGGTCAGTAAATACACTTATATAAAAGAAAAACTAAAAAAGCTGAAGGGACGTCAGTTTCTACTGTAATCTGTATTTCTTATTCCCATGTAGCTCACAGGAAGAAAAAAAAAAAGGTTTTAAATGCAGTACGAATTTCTTTACTGTAAACAATGGGAAGTAAAAACCAAGGGGTTTTACATCTACTCACTGAATATATTTAAGAAGAAAATAAAAGCCTTTATATTCTTAGGATTCCTAAGCGTCCAGTCTTGCTTTAAGGCAAGGGAATGACTGAGCCCCCTCTTTTCTAATCTTGATTTGGTGACAACTGAAGATGTACACCAAACATAAATAAATAAATAAATCACCAAACCCTCTATTGCATTACTCTTGCAGGGCGTCTAATAGCAGTCTGTATTAGGAAAAAGAATATGAAAGCTAACTCTCACAATAAAAAGATATGTGTAAGGCAGCCACTGAATTTAAAAGTTTTCAGTCAGTCATTAATTGCTTACTATATATCATGCATTTTACTAAGCACTGAGGATATTGGGGAAGGTAAAAATAATGGCAAAGACTCTAACTTATAAAAAGAAAGGATTTAAGATGAGTCTCATAGGAGAGTCAAAGAAGTTAGGAGTAGATGTGAGGAGCAAAAGGTTTCTAGATATGGAGGACTGCCAACATAAAGTTAGAGAACAACTAGAAGTATATCTCGAACAATGCTGTGTGTTGAACCCAAGTGCACTTGTTAGCATTTTTATGATAAGGCCAGTAAACATCAGATCCACTGTTTTTTCTGTCTGTAGCTTCAGGAAAATAAATGATATATTCATAAGTTTTTTTTTTCCTAAAGCCTATTTCTCCTCACAAGATAACTTCCTCCTTCTATCTCAGAAGTTTCTGAGCTGTCATCTCCAAATGGCTACTTGGTGCATCCTCAAAGAAGGCAAAATAATGTTAAATTTAGACTGAGCAAAACATAATTAGGAATGCAAATCTGCTCTTCTCTATCACCTGCCCTTCAAAATAAGTCACAGTGAATTACAAAGTTGAACATAAATAATTTTTGTAAAAACCCCACTGCTTTCAGAGGAAGGTAGCACAGCATAGCAAATAGAGTAATGGACTTTGAGTCCTGGTTCAATTTCTATCTTTTGATGCTTACTGACTGGGTGACCAGGAGAAGTCATGACTCCTATATGTCTCAGGTAGCTTCCTAAGACTGTTATATAAAGTTTTGGATGAGTTGGGGTCTGTTGGTGGGAGATTTCCATTTTGAAAAGCAACCAAATACCATAACAAACCAAGTGCTGAATTTCAAGTTGGAAAAACCTGAATTCTCATCCTGCCTTAGACTCTTTTTTGTGGTGTGTCTCTGTTCTTGCTGACTCCATGCCTGGTGTTCTAGCCACCACACCACCCATCTGCCAGGACTATCTAATACTTGTTGCTTCCATGACAGGCAGAGCACAGCCTATTTAAGGGATCACACAAAGTTGGAGAAGCATCCAAATGCAAGAGCAGTAAGCTAGAAAGATTTCCAATACTCCCTGGGGAAAAGGGCACACTTACCTGAGTTTGGGAAGGCCTAAAAGCAGAGTCAAAGCCATACTGGAGGGAATCTAGGAAGGGCTGGATCTTGTAAAGACCATGTGTTGTCTGGCTGGAACGAAAAGCCACCACATGGAAGTACTTGAGAATCTTCTCGAAGCGGGACTGGCTCATGACGAGGGCTATGCTTTTGTTACTGTAGAAGCCACTGCTCCAGATGCTGAGAACAGACTCACAATGGTAGATGCTTGTGGAGATCATGTAACCGAGGAAAGTCTTCATCTCCGTCAGGGTCACCTCTGCCCAGGCCCCATCACTCCCAAACCTCTCTTGATACTTCTTGGCGTACATATTTGTCTGCACCACCATGTTTTTAAGAACATTGTCGGGGACAAAGAGCTGGAAGAAGTCCATGGCACTGGCACTGGGGGGCATCTTTCGAGTTGGTCCTATACCCATAAAACAGAGGAGATTACTTATTACCACAAACACACAAAGCGGAAACCCAGAAATTCAAAGGATTATAGGCTCATAGATTTTGAGTCAGAAGGGACCTAAGAAATCACTTAATTCAACTCCCTCATTTTACATATAAATGTTGGGGTAGTTGAGTCAATTACTACTTACATACCCTATTTAAAATAAGTAATAAGATATTCTAGTCTTGATACTTTTATCTAGTGAGAACATTTATATTAAATCAATCAAATAAATGTTCACCCTGTAGATTCCCTACAAAGCAACAAAAAAGTTATCCTTTGAGAGGGAATGATTTGATGGAGGGAGGGAGGAGAAAACTTATGTCTTCTCCATCTCTACCTTGACCAGAGCTTGACCTCATGAGTTTTAAGAGTCTTGGAATATTCAGACTTTGCATCAGCATCCTAACAGTATCCTCAGGACAGCAGTGATTGGTGGCAGTGTCCCTCATATCAGGAGTCAAGGACAAACTAGATACACTGAGGGAAAAGCAGCTTCAGAACTCGACAATGAGCCAGGCAGAAAGATACACCATAACTAAAAGTTATATACAGACAAAGTAAGGTATATGCAGGATAAATAGGAGATAATAGACAGAAGAAACTAGAATTAATACAGGTTATGGAAAGCTTCTGGCAGAAGTAGAGATTTCACATGGGGCTTATAGGAAGCCAGGGAGAATAGTCGTTGGTGTGGAAGAAGAAGAATATTCAGCCATGGGGGACAGTCAGAAAAAATGTCCAGTGTCTTGTTTGTGAAATAGCAAGGAAGCCAGTATTACTGGATAAAAGAGTAGCATGGGATAGGGAAAAGGATAGAAGATCAGAACGATCTGGGTGACAAAGGGCTCAATCTAATTCATTTCAAAAAGTTATTAAGTATTCAATATGGACAATGTACTGTTTGATTCAAAGATGGAAAATTATACCATCCCTGTTCTTAAAAAATTTATAATCTATTAAGTAGACAGGATATAAACAACTGCAATTTTGGGGGCGGGGTGGGTGGAAGAGGTCAGGACCTGTGATTTCCTTTGTGCAGTGAGCTTACAGCATGGAAACTCCTTCTACTAATGAAAACCAACAAATAATTTAAAATCTCAGATAATTTCCTGAGGCACTGAGTGCTTAAATAACTTACCCAACATTTCAAAAACAGGATTTAGAACAAGTCCTTTCTGACACCAAGGTTAGCTCTTGATGCCCTATGTGTCCTGTTATATCTCAAATGAAACATGTTGGGAAATGATGTTTCACAGGGAATCTTTACCAAAAAGTTCTCTTTTCTGAACTTTGATGACAAGTGGCAATTAAAGCCCCATTTGAAATTTTGAGAAATTCCTCTTAAATTTTAAGACGCTGCTCACTTTCACCTAGAAGGAGCACTTCAGTGGAACCTATATAGATAGGTAGAGGTTGTGCCTGACAATATGTCACTCAACAGTCAGAAAAATGGAGACTGGAGAGATAAATAGTTCAGCTTGGCTACAGAAGAATATACAAAAGAGAATTTTATAAAGTCAGTCTGGGAGCAGAGACTTCAGCCAGACTATGAGGGACTATGAAGGCCAGAATAAGAAATTTTTATTTTATTTAGTAAACAGCAGGGTGTTAATAGAAAGTTTTTCAGCAAGGTAGTGACATAGCCAGAAAATTATCTTGGCAGCAGTACTAGCACTTAGGTGTTACTGCCTTATCAAACAGAACTCTAAGCTCATGGAAAGTAATGATAATATTCCTTCTTTTCCACCAGTATCTCCCCAGAGTACCCAGTATACCACTGAGCCCATAATAAGGGCTAAAATAAACATGTGTAGAATGGAAATTAAACTGAACACATCTGTACATTTATGCAAATTAAGAAATCAGGTCAGATTTTATAGTAATGGGACTAGAGGGAAGTAAATCTTTCCATCTAAATTATATTACTGGGTAATTAGATGCATACAAGTTCACTTGAGGACATCAGCCATGTTAATGCCATAACTCTGTTAAGGCCTTGGGATATTCCAGAGCTTAGATCCTTCCTGAAAGAAGGACCCTGCTTTCAGAATGATCTTTCAGCTAAATCTTCATGCACCTACCTAATCCTAACATCTCCATTAATTGAGAAAATGATAAAAATATTGACCCAAAGTGAAAAGAACAAAGTATGTGTTCATGATTACGGGGAGGGCCTCCTATTTATTCTGCCTAGAACTTGCTTTGTCAATTCAACTAATAGGGCTCTGCTAGTGTTTTCTAAATCAAAATTCAATTCAAATGCCCTTTTCTACGGACCTTTTTTGATCCTTGTAGTTAACTCAACCTTTCCCACACCAAATTTTCTTGTATTTATTTGTATACACTTCTATGTGTATATAATCTCTCCCTCAACGCAGTACAAGCCCCTTGAGGGGAGAGAACATGGTAGGTATTTAATAAAAGCTTATTCATTGATCTTAATACTTTGCACTTTATATTATAGGGGGCAGGCTTTTATTACTGAGTTCCTACCTTCTCAGGTCCCTTCCCTTATAATCTTCCCCCATATGGCAGATAAATATTGCCATCCAGTCTCTAGATTATTGTTCTGACTATTTTTAATATGGTCTGGACTTTTCTTGGCACAGATATTACAGTTGTTTGCCACTTCCTTCTCCAGGTCATTTTACAAATGAAAAAACTGAGGTAAATAGGGCTAAGTGACTTCATAGGGTCACATAGCTATCTGGTATCTGAGCTCAGATTTGACTAATCTTCCGGTCTCCTAGCCCACCCCTCTATCTATTGCCCTGAATATTCTCTTATCATGGGTGGAAGAAAAAATGTTTTATCATCAAAGATTTTCTGGAGGCATATTTAAGGATTAATAGTTACTGATCCAATGGGTGGAGGCAGAAGTCTCCTTGTTCAAGACTATCTTTAAACAAATGCAATTTTAAAAATTCATTTAGTAATTCAAACTAGTTGTACACAGCATGGGCTAGCTAAACATAGTCATCCCTATATAAATCAATCTAGGAGTGTTCTGAAGCCAGCTAGAACTTATGAGAGTTGATTTTTAAATTTTTAGTGAGAACACTGAAACCTCAAGAATCAGCAAACATTACAAATCAGGGCTTGATTTACTGTTTTATTAATTATCTAGAATTAAGAAAGCAAAGGAAATGTTAATAATGCATATTAAATTTAAAAGTGTATTGTGTTCATATTTTCTTCATAGAGAGGAATACTTTCCAGCACAGTCTTTAAGACTTGAAAAACCTGTTATCTTACTTTGATCCAGCAGTGTCTTTACTGGATCTGTATCTCAAAGAAATCATAAAAGAGGGAAAAGGACCCACATGTGTAAAAATGTTTGTAGCAGCTCTTTTTGTAGAGGCAAGGAACTGGAAACTGAGTGGATGCCCAATTAGTTGGAGAATGGCTGAATAAGTTATGGTATATGAATGTTATGGAATATTATTGTTCTATAAAAATGATTTCTGAAAGGCCTAGAAAGACTTACATTAACTGATGCTGAATGAAATAAGCAGAACCCAGTAACACTGCACAAAGTAACAACAAGATTAGGTGATGATCAACAGTAATAGGCTTGGCTCTTCAACAAGAGGCGATTCAAGACAATTCCAATAGACTTACAATGAAAAGGACCATTAACATTCAGAGAGAGAACTATGGAGACTGAATGTGGATCAAAACATAGTATCACCACCTTTTTGTTTTTGTTGTTTGTTTTTCTTTCTTGTTTTTCCCTTTTGATCTAATATTTCTTATACAGCATGACAAATATGGAGATATGTTTAGAAAAATTACATGTTTAACCTATATCAGACTACTTGGTGTCTAGGGAACAGGGGAGGAGGGAGAGAGGGAGAAAAATTTGGAATACAAGATTGTACAAAAGTGAATGTTGAAAATTTATACATAATATATATATATATAAGTATATATAATATATAATATAAAAAAGTTGAAAAACATCTTTGCATGTATTTGGAAAATAAAATACTATTTTAAAAAAAGAAAAAGAAAAACCTGTATCTTTAGGTATCATAAGCATCTTTCCTCCATATCTTCTTTCCTGTTAATTGATGATCTCTCTCAAGAAAAGCTTTGCTAAGAAAAGATAAGTTTCAGTTTCATTTCTAATTCACAGCTCAGACGATGAGATATTTTTTGTTCTTTGTTCTCAAAGAAGACCATGACATTAGGAAGGTGATGGATGCCATGACATTCAAGTGAACTTAATTTAAGTGAGGGACAGTTTAAGAAAGGGAACTTAGAAATCATCTAATCCAATTCAAGTCTCACCTCAAACCCATTTTACAGATAAAGAAACTTAAGATGTAGGGAAGTCAAGTTACTTGTTTAGGGTGGTAAGGTACCAAATAACAAACTGTAAATAGCAGAAGCTGGATTCAAATACAAATAGTTTGGCTGCAAATTCAATATTTTTTCCATTTCACAAATAAACAAAGTCCAACTTCATTCTGTTTCATATAATATGGAAGAAAATATCATAAAGAAATACTTTCCCCAAATATAAGATAAAGTTATCAATGACTGTACTAGGAAAGAATTGGCTCCCAAGCTACAAAATCACATTTAAAAAACAACAGTAGCAGCAACAATTCTGTATCTGGTGAAAAGTTTTATTGGTAGGTCATCAGCAAACTAATCATAAAGTTATATATAAAAGATCGGCTTCTTGCCTTCAGCTAAACTCCCTTTAGTCTAAGTCATATATACTTCTGTTACATCCTGAGGTCTTGCTAAAACATCAAATCATGGGCAGATGAAATCATATATTATTTAGGGCTAACCTCTGAAGAAGTTGAAAAACAGAATTTTTTAGCTACATCATGCTGAGTTAGCAAAACAGAACAGAGAATAAATATTTGTGATTAAAGTAATTTTGTCTCTGGTCATTTCAAAATGAATTAACACACACTGAGGCAGGCAGCATTTGGCAGTACCATCCAAAGGTTTCAATCAATCAAGGGTTCCAGGTAGATAGGGATACAAATTAATTGCTTTAAGAGGGAAAAAAGAACCAATCTTTTCAAAGGATGTGATCCACACTGGCGATTCATCTAATTAAGGACATTTAGCATAGACTTGTCCCTTAAGAAAGATATCGGATTTAACATGTATTGGACTACCTGCCATCTAGGGGCGGGGGTGGGGGGAAGGAGGGAAAATTTTGGAATGAAGGCTTTGCAAGGGTCAATGTTGAAAAATTACCCATGCATATGTTTTGTAAATAAAAAGAATTAACAAAAAAAAAAAGAAAAACATGGGAACCAGGGTATATTATCTCTCCACTCCTCTTCCTCATCTTCTCTCCATTTCCATACTGCTGAAATCCAGTTACAAAAAACATCAAAGGGAAAAGAATTCATAGCAGACAGGGAGCAACTTCACAGGAGTAGAGATATAGGGGATATATAAAATGTGAATTGGATTCAGAATCAAAGGACCTAAATCCATGATTCTGATAGAGCACCTCACTTCTCTGTGATTCAGTTTCTTCCCTTGTAAAATAAGGGACCTCTCAACATAATTTTACTTTTCCTTTGTTATTGTTGTTCAGTTGGGTCCAATTCTTTGTGACTCCAATTGGAGTTTTTTTGTTTGTTTTGGCAAAAAAGATGCTGGAGTAGTCTGCCATTTGCTTATCTAGCTCATTTTATATAATTGAGGCAAATAGAGTTAAGCCCAGGCTCACACAGCTAGGGATTGGATCTGAGCACCCTATCTATTGTATCATCTGATTTTTCCCTTTATGTGCCAGCAATGGACTCCTCTTCCCTACCAGTAATTTAGGGTTTACAGAGAAGAAGGAAGGGGAGACAGGTTCTTGCTTGCATGACTTTAGTTCTGCTTCCCCATTTCTTCTGCAAGAACTGGACAATTCTCCTGCAGCACCACTGCAGGATTTTTCCTCCTATTCTCTAATATAATCATTTATTAAGTGCCTGCTTTGTGTCAGGCATTGTGCTAAGAGCTGGGGGTACAAAAAAGGTATCATTCTACCTCTTCTCCTACTCCTTCACCTTCAACCCTGAGCTTAAAAATATATATATAAAAAGATACAATGAAGTGAGAGTTGTGAATGGAACTATTTGCTGGTCCTTTTTGACATCTCACCAAATGCTCAGTAGTACTGAGAATCCATCTAGTGTATGTTATATAATCTTTTATGTTATATATCTTGAGCTCCATTTGGAAGTGAGGGCAGTAATTCCTTTTTTTTATGAGTGCTCATGCCTTTCTCAGAGCCCCAAGCATCAATTTAAAGATGTGCTGAATGAATGTACCATTCAGTATAAACTGATGTCCTGTTGGCATATATTGGTATTCAACTTCAATAACAAAGAGGCCTTTTAAATTATTATTATAATTTATAATATTATATTATATATGAATATGACACAAATGTATATGAATATAAATAAATGTTGTAATAAATATATTATAAATTTAAAATATAAATATATATAAATTATAATATAAATGATAGAGTTATTCAAGTCTAGGCTAAATCTGAACAGGGATAATAATAATAAGTATAGAAATGGAGTTCCATTTGAACACCTCCAATCACATTCCATAAAGGGATGATGAGGAAAATAGCTTATTAAAATGTTCTGAGAGCCAGCTGCAGCTGCTCCTTATCCTCAGTTACAGACCAACATTTCTTTTTCTTTTTTTTTTCCTAGATAGTGCTGAGGGAGACAAGTTATCTCTTTGTGGAACACCTGAGGCCTGTGTTTTGTTGGTAGCATTCAGCTAATGAACCAATCAATTGTTTCAGGCATTGCCTTCTGATCTTCAACTTCATAGCCAAGACTAATTAACAAGGAACACAAGGGATCATAGATCACATATCCAGAGAGAGGCCTTAGGCATCATTTGGTATAATCTATTTATTTTGCAGATGAAGAAATAGATCCAAAGAGGTTAAATAATTGCCTTGAAGTCCCAAAGGTGATATGGTACTGAAAGAGATTTGAACCCAGGTCCTATACCTCCAAATCCACTGCTCTTTCTGCTGCCTCATGTTACCATCTGCATTGGATTATTAACTATATTGAAGAACATTTTCAAACCAAAACAGAAATTATAAACAGATGTGTAGCTCTCTAGTGGAAAAAAAAGTACCCATAGCACATTTTAAGTTTAATCTGCATTGTTAACTTTCTTAAATCTGAAATCAACAAAGCACTACAACAAAACAATAAATTCAAGCCCTAATTTGTAGCATTTGCTGATTTCCAAGGTGTAAATGCTTATTTAAATTCAAAAATAGTCTCTCAAAAGCTGGTAGTAATGGCTGAAATACATGCCAGTTTCGAGTCTCCCAAATACCACAATGAGGGCTGCATGGGGCTTAAGGTTCTTTATATTGAAGGCTAATTCTGACATTTTACTCTCCTCCCCATACCTACTTCCTGCATATGATATTCCTTTTCATAAAAATAACAAAGTCTAGATTAACATTGTTCTTATACCATCTTTCCATAAGGAATATTTTAAGCCTACAGAAACTCCTTATCATACCCTAAAAATTAAAAAAAATTGAAATTTAAAAAATCCCTGACTTTTTAAAGAAATGGGCCATGTTGCAAACATATCCACCACGTATCCAAAGATCCTAAAAACCCAGACATACAGAAATAAGCACTTTATTTCACTTGGCAGTTTATATTTCACGTGAAAGATCCAATTCTAGCTCCTGTCAAATACATATAGTGACATTCCCTAAAGAATTTGAGGAATATACAGCTCAACAGAGTTAGTGCTGCCCACATTCCTAATACAGAGTTGCTGATGAGAGCAACATCATAAATAAATGACGGCAGAGGACCGCGCCAGAGTGCTACATAAATACTACATGTCTGCCCTCATCATTAGTCCTGTGGTAGGCATCCCATTTGCCATTAGTTTAGCACTCACTACAAGGCCTCTCAGCAATTCAAATCCATTTCAACTGATTTCTGCCTCTATTTAGGAAGCTACTATTTGCTTTCCACCATAGAGATAAGCTGCCCTTTAGACTTTAGTATCGAACAGAATTCAGATTGTGCTAATAATGCATGTTTAAAAAAAAATAGGTGATGCAATTTTAGGGCTTCAGGCTAGCTCCAACCCCTAATCTGAAGGTCAATTATGTCTATAGCTATAAATGTGAACCATGATTTTAATTATTTTTAGTAGTGAGATCAAAAAAGCCTACAAAATGAAAATGTAAAATTTTCTGCCTCTTTTTAAAGATCTGTTAATAATAGCTAATGAAATAGCAAGTAATAGCCATATATATCACAATTATGTAATCATATTGCATTAGCTAATTATAATACATTAGCTAATGGCTTATAATAATAGCTCATAATAACAATAACCCCTAGGAGGCCCAGTGGATAGGATGGCCCAGGAAGACTCCTCTTCATTAGTTAAAATCTGGTCTCAGATACTTACTAGCTACTTAACCCTGTCTACCTCAGTTTTATCATCTGTAAAATGAGTCAGAAAGGAAATGGCCAACAGTTCTAATATCTATTTTGTGAAGAAAACCCTAAATGGGGTCACAAAGATTCAGTCATGATTAACAACAACAATAATCACTCTAAGGCAAAGCATTTTATAAGTATCATCTCATTGATCCTTCCAATAACCTAGGACTTATCACTATTTTGTTTTTAAGAAAAATGCAGCAAAGATTATGTGACTTGCCTAGGGTCGTGCAGCTAGTTAAATGTCTGAAATCAAGTCTGAATTCAGGTTTTCTTACTCCAGGCCCAGCACTCTCTCCACTGTGGCATCTAACAGTTTCTATTATTCTGTGTATCACTCTTGTTTAATGAAGATGGATGCTTTTATGTCTACTTTGAATCTGTTCTATAGATGCCATTCTCTTTTCCTTACTGGACCATACACAAAAATGAAATTGGATTTTATTATTGTTGGTGTTATTATCAAATGTTTTAAGACAAAAATATAAATTAAAATGACTTTTAAAATAAATTAATTGTTTTACTATTTTTTTAATAAAAAGGAACTTTTAAAATGTAAACTTTATGATTGTTATTTATCAGTATTTTTCCACCCCTAGCATAAAACAAAGTTCTGAATTCTCTGAGTGTCTACATTTTCTTGTTTTGGAGATAAAGAGTATTTAGAACTACAGATTTAATTTATTCTCATCACCCACCTAAAATGTGGGGTATAATATAGATGCCCATCACTGTGAGAGTCAGAATAAATGAAGCAACCTGAATCTTATTTTTAACTCTGTTTCTGTCTAGTAACTGCCTTTGGCAAAATACAATCTCCCCAAACATCAATTTCCTCATCTTTCAAATGTGGAAAAGATATTCTCTATCTATAACATGAAGCATTTGTAAAACGAGAGAACAATTGGATGAAAAGCTAAAATTACCACATAAAGTATCACATTATTTCTATCGAAAAGACAGTAAAACAAGTTGACAATTTTAAAAAAATGCAAATACTGATTTCCTACTGAAATCATTATAAATTGGGAAATGTGTTCTCTTGGAAAAAGCAGGAAATGGGTTTGAAAGAAATATCACTAAAAGCCATATTATGAGCATTTGCCCATATTCTGTGTCACCACTGAAACAGATGGCTAGTTATGAAACAGAAACTTTAGTGATTATAAATTGTTTCATAGAAATGATTTATTATTATTACAAAGAAAGATATTATTCATTATTTTTATTTTTTTATATTTTTCTTTCAAAGATACTTTCTGATATGGGAACAGAGTATATAGGTAGATTTTGTGTGTGTGTTCATTAGAAATATACAGAAAAAGGTAAGCAGATACAATAGGCAGCTAGAGAGTGACTCATTTTAAGCATTGTGATCTATTTGGATAGATCTCCCCGAGTAATTGTTTCCCATATCTTGAAAATTCATAGAAACATAATATTACATATTATAGAGAGAATGCTGGAAGGGAGCTAAGAACCTACTGAGTCTAATGCCCTTGTTTTACAGATGAAGAAATTGAGGGATGAGGACATTATGTTACTTGTCTAAGGTTACACAATTAACATCAGAAGCAGACTTCAGACTGAGTTAATTTAAAACCAGAACCAATTCTTTCCCATGTATGTGAAAAATCTAATTTATTTTTAAAATATTGCTATTAACTATCAATTCATATTTTTACTTCTCAAGTCTCACCTGTTTTGTGGCTTTCCATCACTCTACACATGGTCATGTTCAATACCTCATTCATTAATATATGGATAGAAAACTGGACTTTTAACAAAAATACTTGGATTTAAAACCCAACTAGCTAGATGTTCTTGGAAATTCATAACTTTGCTAAACCTGAATTTTCTTATTTATAAAATGAAAATAACTACAGTTGCCCTGTCTCAAAGAATTGCATTCAGGGTAAATAAAAAAAAAATTGTGAAGAAATCTGTATTCAGTTTGACTAATATTTACTGAGGTTGCTCTGTGCAAGGCATAGTGCTAAGTATCCACACGTGTACACAAATAACCAAAATACAAGTTAAAATGATATGTGTGTGGACAAGATCAAAATGAGTAAAGCAAAAAGTTTGGGTAAAGGAAATCAGGAAATATTTCACTAGGAGGAGATGATATCTGAATAAGCCTTGAAGAAATGGAAACTCTCAAGTCCTTATAAGGTGACTTAGCCCCTAGTTTCTAAACTATAGGCTTCTTTCTTTTGCCCCCACTATCTTATTCTGCCTCAGTTTTTTCCATCCATGCTAGACTCCAGGGTTAGACCTACATTTGATCCTTCTCTCATTTTTGGATGGTTTATGAGGTGATATTGCTCATAATCTTCCACTTTGTAAGTTTGCAATGAAGTTGTAATTTCATTGGCAAATTCCCAGGTAAGGAATCTCCCTCTCACTATGCAAATTGGCACTTTTGAGACTTAGCTGCTAGAGTGTTGAGAAATAGAGCCCTGCCTAGGATCACACAGCCTGAATATGTCAGAGGCAGGACATAAATACAGATCTTCCTGGTTTGCCCAGTGTCACACAGGTAATAAGGGTCTGAGGTAAAATTTGAACTCTGGTCCTTCTCCAGGGATGGTGCTCTATCCACTAAACCACATACTGGTTGCCCCGACAACACAAAATCTTTAAGATTTTACAAATTTGTTTACCTTCTAAATAATGATATTTTTGATTAAGGCTGAGCTTTGATGCCTCTAGGGGAGAGAGAGAGAGAGAGAGAGAGAGAGAGAGAGAGAGAGAGAGAGAGAGAGAGAGAGAGAGAGAGAGAGAGAGAGAGAGAGAGAGAGAGAGAGAGAGGCTGATAACTTTTCCCAGCTTAAATCCTTAAATCCTCATTTAAATCCACTTCATGAGCAAGTCAAGACATCATCTTTATGATGTCATTGGTCTTCTTCAAAAATGAAGGACAAACAATATCTCTCTAAAAATTGCCAGATAGATTTTTCTTGTGCAGCATGACAAATGTGGAAATATGTATAGAAGAATTGCACATGTTTAACCTATATTGGATCACTTGTTGTCTGAGAGGGAAAGGGAAGGGAGCGAAAAAATTTGGAACACAAGGTTTTGCAAAGGTGAATGTCGAAAACTATCTTTGCATGTATGTCGAAAATAAAAAGCTTTATCATTTTTTTTTAAATTGCCAGATATTCCCAAGAAAATCAATAGCCTGTTGGTGAGTTCTTCCCCAATCCTTCAAACTCTTCTCCATTCAGTCACTAAGGTTTTCCTAAATAACAGGTCTGATCATGTCATTCCTCCCTCCTAATAAATTCCAGTGGTTCATTATTGCCTCAAGGAACAAATATAAAATACTCTAATTGGCATTCAAAGCCTTCATAGCCCTCCTTTCTAGTAGTATTATCCCTCACTGTCTAAAATGTACTCTTTGATCCATTGATACATAACTGTTCATTGTTTCATGAACAAGACATGCTGTCTCTCACCAGACAGCATTTTCTCCAGCTGTCCCCCAAGATAACTCTCCCTTCTTTCCTATTGACCTTCATGGCTTCCTTTTAAGTCCCAACTAAAATCCCACTTCTTATAAGAAACCTTCCCTAACTCTTTTAATGATTTCCTATTTATCCCATATATAGCTTGCTTTGTATATATTTGTGTATTGTCTCCCCTATTAAATTGTAAATCAAGGACTATTTTTGGTCTCTGTATCATCAACACCTAGCATAGTACTTGACACATAGAAAGCATTTAATAGATACTTATTGATTGATTGAAGTGGTTTCTAAACTCTTTTAGTTTCTTTGTTTTGGTAACCAATTCACATTCGTAAGACTTCCAGAGGAAACAGTGACATTTGTCTGTTAGATATCTTCATCTGGATATTTCATAAGCATCTCACTAAAGTCCATTATCTTTCCTCTCAAACCCATCTCTCTTCCTTATTTCTCTAGTTCTGTTGAGAACACCAATATCTTTCCAGTCATTCAATCTGGCCCTTTTCAAAGCTATTCTATAACTTCAAAAGTGAGTTTCAATCTCTTTTTTTTTTATTCCTAAATTTTTTTAGTTTATTTATTTTTAATACATATTGCTTTATGAATTATGTTAGGAGAGAAAAATCAGAACAAATGGGAAAAACCATAAAAGAGATTTTAAAAAAACAGCAAAAAAGAATTAAACATAGAGATGTGTTAATTTACATTCAGTCTCTTTAGTTCTTTCTCTGGTTTCAGATAGCAATTTTTATTCAAAGTCTATTGGGATTCCTTTGGATTACTGAACTACTGAGAAGAACCAAGCTTTTCATAGTTGATCATCACACATTCTTACTGTTACTGTATACAATATATTCTTGGTTCTGCTTGTTTTTGCCTAGCATCAGTTCATGTACCACAACTTGTTCAGACATTCCCCAATTGATGGGCATCTATTCATGCCATCACAAAAAGAGCTGCTACAACCATTTTTGCACAATGTAGAACCTTTCCCTTCCTGTATGATTTCCTTGGGATACAGACCCAGTAATGACACTGCTGGGTCAAAAGGTATGCACAGTCTTATAGCCCTTTGGGCATAGTTCCAGATTGCTCTCCAGAATGGCTGGATCATTTCACAACTCCACCAACAATGCATTAGTGTCCCAATTTTCCCACATCTCCAACATTTATCATTATCTTTTCTTGTCATCTCAGCCAATATGAGAAGTGTGAGGTGGTACCTCAAAGTTGTTTTAATTTGCATTTCTCTAATCAATAGTTATATAGAGCATTTTTTAGTGTGATTCAATTTCATCTGTCTGAACCACATCAGACTGACAAGACTGATATTTCAAGCTTTTTATTTGGGGATAAATAGGGAGCAATTTTTAAAATGACATTTATTATCTACATAAAAAATTTTTTAAAAATCTACAAAAAATCTACATAAAATCTGCATAAAATAGCTACAAAAATATTATCTACATAAAAAACAACATAAAAGCCATTCTACTTGCCACCATTTCATTGCAGCATGATTTTCTTTCTAAGCTGATGTTTCAACATGATGGATTCATTTTTTGTTTTTTTTAACCATAAGGAAAATATTAGTAAGACAATTATTACATATTACTTTTTGCTTCCCCTTTTTTTTAACATATATATTACATTGGACAGTATTTTCTTGGCATCCAAAGCACAGAAAGGATCTATAGCCAGGCCTAGAAACCATCTGGAAAGTGATGTTAGAAATGGTTTCCCTATTGGCCTGCTTTGTATTATGAATTATAGATTTGTATTGTCTATTTGTGCTACTGGAACTCTCAATTTTCTTTGTGACTTCAGCAAACAGAGCAAGGGTTTGGAGTTTGTGGTAAGAGGTTATATAGAAAAGATCAGATAGACTCAATTCAGAAACATTTATTAAGTGCTTACCATGTGCCAGACACTGTGCTAAGTGCTAGGGATACCCAAAAGGGCAAAAGACAAGCTCTGCACTCCAGCTTACAGTCTAATGACAAATGCAAACAAATATAAGATACTACCATATTCAGGATAAATATGAAATAATTAGTAGAAAGAAGTCATTGGAATTAAGAGGAGTTAGAGAAAGCTTTCTGTAGAAGGTGAAAATTCAGTTGTGACTTAAAAGAAGCAAGGGAGACCAGTGGTCCATCCAAATCTATGCTCAGACAATCCTACATGAAGAAAGTTTTCCATTTGGTAGGAGTGCTCAGCCTGCTGCCATCCCTGTGAATTGTTTTCACCTGATACATCCCAGACCTGTAAGTGATAACCAGGCTTTCTCTGGATTCAGAGGTCACACTGCTCCAAGGAAACCATCCCTGGCAAGCTGCATTTTTAGGATGACAGTCTAGGGATCAGCAAACAAAAAGGCATCGTTATTGAAAAAGTTTCACCATTGGCCATATTCCACTTCCTTTTGACAAATCTAATTACCTGAATTAGATTGGATTGTGGACATGTTTAGAAAGCAGTTGCATTTCTGTTTTTTCTCCCTCTAGATTCCCTTTCTATTAATGTGTTACTCAGCTGGAAAGGTCAATTGCAAAGCATACACATGATTATTCATGATCAGTGCACATAAGCCAACAAACAGAAGTGACTTACCAAAATTGAAAGCTATTATAAGACACAAAACTCTGTAAATCATATCTAATAAATGCATGATAAGCACCATTCTCACTAGTAATTCACTAATGTGCTCTGATTTCATAATAAAAAACTTATTTGCTCCTTGGAGGAAAGGTACAACCTAAACACTTTGTATTATTACACTGGAGAACAAACTTTCCCCATTGCCTCTTACCTATTCCATTTTGGGAGTTCCCCAAATTGGGGTGAATGTTTATTTCACATACTCCTCAGAAAAATGGAATTATTCTCTGTTAACATTGGCTAAGTAGAAGAGAAAATAGTGAGTATTTTGTTCTCCCATTTTCCTGTTTCAAAGGGAGCCTTTCGTTGTTTTTTCTAGTAGTACTGAAGCAGAGATTTAGTTGAAGAGATGAAGTTACTATCCTGACTCCTAGAACACTAGCCCCAGTTTTAAAGTGGATCATCCTCTAGTCTCAAATCCCTTGTTGTCTTGCACTATTCCCTCATCATACCTTGCCAGACTCCACCTTTTGATACATACACCATTTTACTCATGCCATTATACACAGAACTAGAGGAAACATGTAACCAGGATTACCAGGTCCATAACAAATTTATGTTATCTAATCTAAATTGAGAGCTTGCTACAAGCAAGGTAATTCTCTCACTACTTCTTAATTGATGCAAATTTGCCACAATTATTCCAAACCTTTTTTTTTCTCCTCAAGTCTCCCCAACCAGATAAGGGCCTTGCCTCATTTTTACTCAGAAAATAGAAAACATTCAAAGTAAACTTCTTTTTCTCCCTTTTCCTACAGCTTATAGCCCCATAGGTATCCCCCTCTTCCATTCCTTCCTCTTTTAGTCCAGTCTCTCATTAGGAGGTGACCTTTCTCATTACTCCTCTTCATATGATTGATTCTATCTCTTCCTTTCTTCATCCTTAATCCATCCCACAAACCAGTCTTCAATCTCTCTCTAATTACTAGCTTTCCCTCCTCTGACTAAAACATCCAAGCCTTTCCTATATGCAAAAACAAATAAAATATAAACAACCACCAGACCCTACCATTCCTTCTAGCTATTGCTCTTTATCTACCCCTTCCATTCTCAGACTCCTGACTCTCTTTCCCCTTCTTTCACTCACTTCTTAAGATAGAATTCTGGCTCTTGACTTCATCACTTAACAGCTTTCCCCAAAGTAATCAATCCACTCTTTTTTGCCAAATTTAATTGCCTTTTTTTTTTCTGTTTTCATCTTTCTTGACTTCTCTCCACTCTCACTGTTGACTATCCTTTTCTCTTATATAATCTCTTCTCTCTTGGTTTTCCTGATTGCTATCTTCTTTTTTTCCCCTTCTCTATCCTTCTTATTCCCTCATTCTTCATCATCACCCCTACCATCAGCATCATCACCATTACCACAGCCATCATGACCTAGAACAGTTCCTCTAAGTATGGGTATATATCAAAGCTCTATGTTAGACATTTTCTTTATTCTCATTATCTTCCATTACTTGTTAACCTCATCACCTCACATGTTTTTCCCATTTTTATTTTCTCAGTTCCAACATATATATATATATATATATATATATATATATATATATATATATATACCTACATACATACATATGTGTATATGTATATGTATCTGGCTCTAGTCTCTCATTTTGAAGTCCACTCTCACATCACCAGTTGCCTAATGTGTATTTTAAATTGGATGCCCCAGAACAATCTCAAACTACAGAATTTATTCCCTACACACACTCCTATCCCCTTCTAAATATCCCTATATGTGTTAAGGGTTCTACTATACCTAATAGGTTCACAATCTCAATGGCTAATGACTTCTCTCTCTTATTGCATGTATTTAATCATCAGTCAAATCAGTTTATTTCTACCTTCACAACATTTCTTGCCTTTGTCTCTTCACTAATTGTAGTTACTATTATTTGGTAGTCTCCTCATTAGATACTTGTATGAGTGCACAATCACCACATTAGTTTTTTCATATGGACAATTGCAATAACTTCTCATCCCATTTTTCTGCTGTCTTTCCCCAATCCAGTCTATACCCCACATAACTTCCAAAGTAATATTCCAAAATCATAAGTCTGATCATATCACTTTTCCTCACTCAAACATATTTCAATTGCTTCTTTTTAATAATAGCTTTCTATTTTTCAAAATACATGCAAAAATACCTTTCAGAATTCGCCCTTGTTAACCTTGTGTTCCAAATTTTTCTCCCTCCCTCTTTACCTCTCTTCTTCCATAGACAGCATGTAATCCAATATACATTAAACATGTACATCAATTGCTTCTTAATAGGTCCCAGGCCAAACCTCACTTGGTCGTTGTTTGGCTTAGAGGGAACATAAAAAGCAATTGTTTTTGGTTTTGGCCAGAAACTTTGAGGATCTTCCCCTCCTAGATTGATTGATTTTTTTAAGTAGGTAAAAGAGGTTATTCTCTTCCTCATTTCTCACCTAACCTTAATCACTGATTGGGCTTTGTCTCAATCAAACTGACCTTAGCTTAAAAAGTCCAATGTCTCCCACTGCATCCTGGGCCATCTGATCAATACCTTACCACTAGATCCAGATGACTCTGGAGGAAAAATGAGGCTGGTGGCTTTGCACAGCCCAACCTCACTTAAAATCCATTTCACTTCCATGTCATGACATCTCCTCATAGTCATAAAGTCAAGAAAGAAGGACAAACAAAAACAATTGCTCCTAAAAATAAATATAAATTCTACCACTTGATATTTAAATACATTCATAATCTTTCCCCAAAATACTTTTTCAGGCCTATCAGACATTACTTCTCATTATGGGTTCTCTTCCAATCAGACAAGTCATCTCAAATCTTCTCATGCTCTCAGTCCACTACCCACCTCCACACCTTCGCACAGTCTGTCCCCTGTAGCATCCTCAGGGTTCCTGAAGTGCACTCCCTCTCAATATCCCTACTTTCAGTCATGAGCTGGCCCCCTTCTGCGTAAAGCTTTTCCTGCTTCCCACGGATGCTAATAACTTCCTCCCCATGTTATATGGTTTCTATTTTGTATCGTTGGAGGTGTGACTCTAACATCAGCATCCTCTGAGCACTCACAAGCTATTTCACATCCAGCTCAAGGATGTTTACTTTGCCCCAAGACAGCAAGGATGCTCAACAATGATACAGTGATGGCTAGCTTCTTTGGAGACCTCCTTCACCATCTAGTCAGTGGTTCAACAGGGAATGACAGCAGCCATGGACTTAGACTCCCAAGTCTGACAGCTCCACTTTCACATGACTAGGACTTTTTATGCTCCTAGATAACAAGTCATTTCAGGGAATCTAGGGCCAATCAGATACTAGAAACAATTTTGTTCTGTACTTACAATTCTGTTGGATGCAGGGCTGGGGAAGGAAATTGAGACTAATCAGGACACAGGGGCAGTTTTATGTTCTTTCACATATTATGAGTGGGAGAAAAAAATTGATTCTGGGCCTATTTTACACACACACACACACACACAGACACACACACACACACACACACACACATACTGCACATTATATATCCCCCCTTCTCTTAATAGAATTTAAGTCCTTGAAGACATGGGTTGAAAATTTTATATTTGTATTCCCAGTTTCTGATATATAAAATGTGTTTAATAAATACTTGCTAGTAGATTGTATTCATCATAAAAATTAAATTGAACTTAAAAAAGAATGCCCCAAGAGATATCAAAGAGTTCTAACCTATTTCTATAATAAAGGAAAGGAGCATCTTCTGTTCCCAATTCTTTGTCAGTCTAAGAAAAACAGCAACAATAACAACCTCCAAACATGAAATGTTTGAAAAGTTGTAGGGATTATCTGAGAACAATTAAAAATAGGTCTGAAACACAACAGAATCCTGACATTTTAATATGATAGTCAAATAATCACTCATATTCTTTATCCATCATAAACATTAACAGATTTGGGTTTCATTATGGAGTGGAGAGTTGACCAGATAATCCTTTCTGTTCCTTTCTTCTTGCTAGGTAGGGTGGAGCAGATTTTTTCCAAGTTTTGCTCACTGTTCTCTCTTTCTGAAGATTATTGGTCTCACCATATTTACAGCCATGCAGTTGTTTTAGTTTTGTTTTGAGCCTATAAGGTAATATGAGGCCCTCAGGTCTTTTTCCTTTTGGAAGGTCCCTTTCATTGCTTTTTTATATTTTGATATCAAATAAAATCTAACAGAACAATCACAATACCACAGAGCCTCTAGTCAGGAAAATTCCTAACATTCAGAAATTTGTGAATTTACTTCCCCCTTCCCTCTGAATATATGAGACAAAGTTGGATACTAGGATACAAGCAAAAAAAGCAAGGCTGAGTATATTTGTTACTGGACAGTTGAGGAGAGAAGAATCTAGGAAAGAGTAGACTTTTTCTTTGAGTTTAAACTTCAGTCTTTGAAGAGATGAGAATAACCAGTAGCTTCAGCGCAATTTCTCTTTCCCCAAGTTCCTGCATGGTCTAATGGCTTATTTCAGTCTCTCCCTTTTCTGCTACACTCCATCTCCCTTTTAGTTTTTCCTTTCAGTTTCTTTTGTCACTTGTCAGCCCTTTGCCACCAATACCTTGGAGCTTGTCTCATTAAGACAGGGCTGGGAAATGATTTTTCTTCACATTTCCCTCTCAGTTTGTTGCCTTACAGGTTATATGTGCCTCTTTTCCAAGTCATAAATATGGCTCAAACACCCACTTCTGGTTCAAATGTCATAATTGTTTAAATAATCAAGACAAGACAATGAGGGAACATTCGTCCCTCTGAATTTATAAATCCAAAATGTCAGTTCCCAAACCCCTATTATAATTCTCTGCAACCAAATGTACTGTTTGTCAGGGACAGAGAAAGATAAGTGGCAGTTAGCAGATGTTTTCTTCATGAAAAGTGAGTTCAACAAGAGTCTAAATCAGAAGGGGTATGTATACTAATGAGCAGGTGGTCAATTCCAGGGAGCATAGAGTAAATACAGAAAAAAAGGATAGTCTCCTTTTCCTGACTATTTGTAAGTTCTATACTCCAAAAACAACAATCCATACTGAAGCTATAATACTCTGGACCTCAACTATATTTCTACTCATCCAAAAAAATGCTTTTATTGAGAACCTACCAAAGGGAATTGATTCTATCAGATAGTGCCCTCAGAGAAATGAAAGTAAAACCTATCAAATCAGTATGCAAAGTTAACAGCATATTTAAAAAAATCACCTCATATGAAGGGAGGGGAAGAAAAATCTCAGAAATATGTCAGGCAAGTTGGTTTGATTGAAAGAACATGAGAGAGGTAGCTATGTTGCACAGTGGATGGAGCATCAGCCTGAAATCAGGAGGATCTGAATTCAAATCCAGCCTCAGATACTTAGCAGCTATGTGACTCTAGACAAGTCACTTAATCCCAATTGCCTCCAAAAAAAGAAAGCAAGCAAGCAAGAGCATGAGACTTGATATCATGAGATCTGAAGACTACTACTGGCTCTTTCACTTGAATAAACTTAGAAATTTCACAATCTTCTGGACCTGATTTTCAAAATTGGGGTTGGAGGGAGGGAGAATTGAGAGAGTAGAAATATATTATAATTATGGTTCTGTCTAGTGCTTGAAAAAAAATTCTATTTTAGAGCCAAAAAGCAGGTACTAGAGTTCTGTATCTTGTTGCTTTCCTGGAGATGTGAATTAAGCATACTAAAGACCTTAATCTGAGTATATACAGAGTTTTACAGAGACAGAGCCTTTTTAGATGCTGAAAATAAAATGAACACAGCTTCCTTCAACACTTTATACTGAATCATGCTTCCTGGGGGAAAGGAAAGAAAATATATTCCATGGGCATCCTGCCTCCCAGAGAGAAAAATAAAAAAATCAAAAGCATCCAAAAGATTCTAACTTGAGTAGTTAAAATAACTTAGGAAGCTTCTTTCCAGCCTGAGAAGAAAGCAAACCACCTTGGGTTAGGAATCTGGCCACTCCCTCCAAAATGGACCATGAGGAATAGAATCAAATGTTCTTTGACACTGGGTCAGCATTATGTCAGGATCCCATTGGCGTCTCAGGGTTTTGATCAAGTGCTTTGTATTAGGGTCCAGCCGGTCACGTGCTGGTCACTGTTTGGCTAAGGATGAAGAAGGGGAGTGATCTCTAATTTCGAGATCTAGTTCTGGCAACAACATTCTATCTCCCTTGTTCCTTCACTAGTACATTCCACAGTAAGATGAAGGCTCACACCACAAGTACACTGAGTCTAAGAAGGCACTCTTTAACTGAGAACTGTCTCTTTCTCTCTAAGTCACTACCACAGTTAAATACTCCTCAGTCAATGAAGTAGCATGGGAAAATTCAACAGGGTTAACTAATTCCCTCCATGGGTATCTGTCTTATAGCCAACACTCTAACACAGTCAGTAGGAAAAAAGAGTCCTCCACAAAGATCAGTTTCTGTACATATTTATCTTGATCTTTTAGAAGTGATTCCCACCTGTGATAGCTGTGGTCTCCAGAAGGATTATCCCTAGGGGACCTACAGAGTCATCTATCAAGAATGAGAGACAGTATGATGAAGTGGATAGAATGTTACTAGATTTGGGAATCAGGAAGGGTTCATAATCCTGTTTAAAGTGCTTAATAGCTGTGGGATTTGGGGCAAATCACTTTACTTTTCAAGGTCTGTTTCTTCATTTATAAAATGAGGGGTTTGGGGTCAGTGACCCACCTGTAAGGTTTCTTCCAGAAAGCTAGAGTAGAGTAAGTAGAGTAAGAGGGATAGTCCAACACTGGACAGGTAATGAGCAGAAGAAGCATCATTTCTTTTCAGATAGAGATGGGGAGGCTGGCAATGACTGAGATTGTGGTCCAAAAGACCTGCATTCAAATTCAGCCTCAAACACTTGCTAGCTGTGTGACAGTGGAGAACTCCCTCAACTTCTGTTTGTCTTACTTCCTCAATGGTAAAATGGAGACATTAGCACCTACCTCAGAGGACTCTTGTGAAGATCAAATGAGACAATATTCGTAAGAAAGCACTTAACATAGTTCCTGGCAAAAAGTCAGTCCTTTACAAATGTTTATTTCCTTCCCTTCTCTCTTCCCCTGCTATCCTGTGTCTGCTATTTCTTTTCTCTTTTCTAGAGTAGTGGTGCCATACTCAAATAAAAATAGGAGCCATTAAACCATATAAAGGGATCCATGCAGACTGCATATTGATTTAGAAGACTACGTATTTTTTTTTACCATCTGTGTTCTGTTGTATTTATTATTTTCCCAAACTGTTTTTGCCTGAGTGTTCGTTGTAAGTGGCTTGCTCAAAGTCATAGGTAGCAAGTGGCAGGGCTGAGATTTCAACCCATGTCCTCTGGCTCAAGGTTCAGCATCCCTCCCATTATATTATTTTGCTTATTAATCTCCATTTTACTCACATAAAATATCGCAGGATATTCTTAACCTGATATTCACGAACTTGGATAGGAAAAAAACTCATCTTTAATATTTATTTCAACTTAATTGATATTGAATTTTATTTCATATATTTAAGAACATTACTATGAAGAATCTATAAGGAATTCACGACAATATTTCTGTTACTTATCTCCAATTTATTGTGTCAATATCTTGTTTGTATGTAGTTGTTTGCATGTCATCTTCTCCTTTGGACTGAGCTCTTTGAGAACAATGCATGTCTTTTGCCTTTCTTGCATTCCCAGTGCTTAGATTAAAAACCTCTGGTCTAGGAGCATCTCTAGGGGTTTCTTCCCGCTGGAACACTCGATAGCTCTTGGTGCTTTTAATACCTCCAGGTTCCCTCGTCACTGGTTCTTTCTATGTTGTATATTCCATAGATCCACCACCTTGGCTTCCTCAGGCTTAGGAAGGCATTGTCCCACTAGCTAGAACTCTACTTTGGGAAACTAAGTCTTTGATAAATGGATCTTGGCCCATCCTTAATTGCTTTCCAAAGAGCAAGTCTCCATAATACATCCCAAGCAATGAGGAAATGGCATGCACCCTCTGCCTGGCAGGTGAGTAAATGATACAGCACCATGTTACAAGGAGCCAAAGGCAGATTAACTCTCTCTAAGATAGAAGGAGGGGTCAGTTATTTTTTAAATAAAGCTTTTTATTTTCAAAACACATGCATAGTTTTCAATATTCATCCTTACAAAACCTTGTGTTCCAAAATTATTTCTCCCTTCTTCCCCCCGTCCCCTAAACAAGCGACCCAATATATGTTAAATATATGCAGTTCTTCCATATATATTTCCATAAACATCATACTGCACAAAAAATCAGATCAAAGAGGAAAAAATGAAAAAGAAAAAAATGTAAATAAATAACAACCACAACAAAAATTGAAAATAACTATGTTGTGATCCATACTCAATCCCCACACTTCTCTCTCTGGGTATAGATGGCTCTCTTTATCACAAGATCATTGGAACTGGTCTGAATAGAGGTGTCACTTATTGATCAGAGAAATGTAAATTAAGACAACTTGGAGGTACCACTACACACCTCTCAGATTGGCTAAGGTGACAGGAAAAGATAATGACGAATGTGGGAGAGGATATGGGAAAACTGGGACCCTGAGCCATTGGAGGTGGAACTGTGAATGGATCCAACCATTCTGGAGAGCCCTGTGGAACTATGCTCAAAAAGTTATCCCAACTGAGCATACCCTTTGACCCAGCAATGTTTCTACTGGGATTATATCCCAAAGAGATAGATCTGAAGGGAGGGAAAGGGACCCCCATGTGCAAAAATGTTTCTGGCAGTTCTTCTGGTAGTGGCAAGACATTGGAAACCGAGTGGTTGCCCATCAACTGGAGAATGGCTGAATAAATGATGGGATATGAATGTTACGGAATATTATTGTTGTGTACGAAATGACCAGTATTTCTCTCTCTCTCTCTCTCTCTCTCTCTCTCTCTCTGATTCCAGAGAGGCCTGGAGAGACTTACATAAACTGAGTGAAATGACCAGCACCAGATCAGTATACAAGGAAACAATAAGACTATGCAATAATCAATTCTGATACACTTGGCTCTTTTCAACAGCGAAGTTATTCAGGCCAATTCCTTTCAATAGACTTGTGATAGAGAGAATCATCTGCATCCAGTAAGTATTTTCACTTTTTTTGTTCTTGTTTGCTTACTTTTTGTTTTCTTTCTCTTTTTTCTCTTTTTGATCTGATTTTTTTTGTGCAGCATGATAATTGTGGAAATATATATAGAGAAGAATTGCACATGTTTAATATATATTGGATTACTTGTTGTCTAGAGGAGGGGATGAGGAAAAGGGAAGGAGAAAAAAATTGGAACACAAGATTTTTCAAGGGTGAATATTGAAAATTATCTTTGCATATATTTTGAAAATAAAAAGTTATTATTAAAAAAAAGGAAGAAGAAGGTGTCAGTCAAATCACTTGTCAGCATCTACCTAAAATAAACTGAAGGAAAGGTACTGAGAAGGAGAGAGTGACCTCCTAGGCAAGACTCATGGGCTCTGATTTATGACCTACTGCCTTCTGTAGTCAATCTGACTGTTAACGGCAACTTCTGCCCATCTGCTTCCTGTGACAGAAATGGAAGGACAGGGCTCAGACATGCAGATGCTCTAAAATTTCTGAGGGAATAACTGAGAAGCTAAATACACACTTATATAAAATGTGTTAGAGGTGGTAGAGAGAGGGTCACCTAATTGTGCAGGTATGGCTGATTCACTTGAAAATGCTGCTTCAAAATAACATATCTCACTTATATGGGACTTTAAGGTTTGCAGGGCATGAACAGATTTATCTCACTTGACCCTCATAACAACACTATGAGGCAGTTACTAGTATTATCCCATTTTAAAGATGAGGAAACTGAGGGTGAGAGAAGTTAAATGAAAGTAAATAAACTACCATCATGAAGCTGGGGCAGGATTTTAATCCAGAACTTGACTTCAAGTTCATCAGTGCAGTCCCTAGAAGTTTCCTTTTGATTTTGGTGGTTAAGACTAAAGAAAATACTCCATCTGGATTGTAATAGTTAGCTCAGTCCTTTCTAGTGAGTTTATCTTCTCCAGTTTTGTCCTAAACTGGCACCTGGACCTAATGGCCTTGAGTCATATAGCCACGTTTCCATGGTCTTCTCTCTAGGCAATCTCCAGCATGCTAATCCCAGCAAAAGGTTACAGATTTGCCTTCCTTCTCCTTCCTTGGCCAGCACTGCTTAGATAAGTAGCCCTAGGATCCATTACTACTGGACACCTGGCCTTGGTCCTAATTTTTATTCTAACCAGTTGCCTGTTTTCAGATTACACTGGATTCCTAGACTGCTGCTCTCTGTACTTACATATTTTGAACAAGACTTTAAACAATAAAAAGAGTCACAGACACTGGAAAAGAGAGAAAGACAAAGAGACAGAGAAATGAAAAGAGAGAGAGATGGAGATGCAAAGAGAAAGATGGAGACAGAAATAGAGAGACAGGGAGAGATGACGAGATAGAGACAGAGGGAAACAGAGAGATGGAGAGAAGATGGACAGAGAGAAAGAAAGAAGATATCTCTGAAATTGGACATCACAATTAAATTCAGTTTGCTGTCCTTCAAAGCTCATTGAGTCTCAAAATAGAGATGCCTTAGACTTCTTTCTCAAATTGAAAAAAATGAAAAAGGAAAACTACAGTATGATACTGTGGAAAGATGGAGAGGGTCTGGGTTCAAATTCTGGTTCTACCATTAATTATCTATTGGCTTTAGGCAAGTTACTTTGCCCCTCTGAGTTATCATGTGTTAAATGAGGATGCTGGAGTTGAAAATTTCTAAAGTTGTATGAAGGTCTAAGGTTATATGAATATGCTCAGATAACACAGTCAGCCCCTGGAGGAGCTGCCACAAAGTCACTCAAATCATAAGAATCAACCCAAATCATCACCCAAATAAAAGAACCAATGTCCAATTCAGCAACAAGAGACAGCTGATTTGGCATAAATGAGACAATATCCCTATTCTGATGAGCAACAGCTATTCAATGGAGTCAAACAGCATGGGGAACAGAGGTCAAAATGGAGGACATGAAACAAGGAAGAGCTGAGTTTGAATCCTGCAAGCAATAACTTTCTGGCTCTGTGACCTTGGCCAAATAGCTTTATCTTTAAGTGCCTCAGTTTTGTCATTAGTAAAGTGGTGATATTAATAGCATCTACTTCACAAGACTGTTATGAGGATCAAGTGAGTTTAATATATAGAATGTGCTTATATAATTACTTATTATCATTTGTATTATTAGCCCCTGTACAGGAAGAGATCACATGCTTGATGTTTAACTACACATACAAAAGGACAAAGTTTTTATTTCTGAAAAGTAAGTCAAGTTATTTTCAGAGGTTTGGTCATAAATCTTTCTGTCTCTGTCTCTATTTCTGTCTCTGATTTATTTGTCTTTCTGAATCTATCTCTGTTTCTCTGTGTCTCTGTCTTTCTATCTGTTTCTGTCTCTCTGTCTCTGTTTTATTTCTGTCTCTCTGAATCTATTTCTGTTTCTGTCTGTCTGTCATTCTGTTTCTATCTCTCTCTGTTTTAGTTCTATCTTTCTGAATCTATCTGTCTTCTGTTTTTATTTGTCTCTATTTTATTTCTGTTTGTCTAAATCTATCTCTGTTTCTCTGTCTCTTTTATTTCTTTCTGTGGCTGTCTATTTCTGTCTCTCTGTGTCTGTCTTTCTATCTATTTCTATCTCTGTCTTTGTTTTGGTCTCCTTCTCTTTCTCCTTCTCCTTCTTTCTCTTTGAGGTAATCAGCATTAAATGACTTAGCCAAAGTCACACAGCTAGTAAATGCCACATATCTAAGGCCAGATTTGAATTCAGTGCTCCCGACTCGAAGACTGGTGTTCTACCCACTGCATAGGTTATGAATCTCTTTCAAACTACTCCCCTGTTTCAGCCAGTTTTGTATAATTACTTCCACTGATTTTCACTGCCTACATTCCCAAACAACAGAGCGCCAGAAACATCCATCTCATAATGTTTCTCCCTGACTGTAACATAGCAATAAGAACTCAGCCTCTTCTTTATAGCAAGGACAATTAAACAAGGCTCTGATGGAAAATTCATAGGGAGAATTCATGGGTAGAAAAAAGTCAGGTTAGGGTTAAGGAAAGAAAGAAATAAGCATGTATTAAGTGCCTACTATGTGCCAGACACATTCCTTAGTACTCTCTAAATTATATCTCATTTTACCCTCACAAAACACCATATTTAATAAGAGGCAATATATGTTCATTTTTAATATGCTTCTATGCAAAAGAGCTAATTAACAGAAAACCTACAGTGTATTTCTGAATGTGCCAATGACCTGTTAAGTGACTATGGCCAAATAACTTTCTCTATATCCTCCTCAAAAAAAAAAGGACATGACCAACTCCCACCTGCTCCCTGCCTCACAGGACTCTTGAAAGGACAAAAGAGACAGCATCTGTGAAGGCTGTGGAGTTTGCCAGAGACAGTGCTGGCTAATGCAAGGACATTATATCTGTCAACAGCACAAGCTTGAACAGGGAAATGCTCCTGACAGCCAGGCAAAGATGATCACTTTCTATCCTGGTTATTAAGAAAAATGAAAAATATATTTATAGACATTTCTTTTAGGACATGCATAGAATTATAAATTCTGGATATCTAAAAGCTGAAAGTGAGGAGTTTTTGGAATTAAGAGTCCTCACCTTGGATGAAAAACATTTAGAACCTTCCATGTTAATTAAAGTAAACGGCCTTCCCTGGGTTTATGGTTTAACACATGCAGTTTTAGATTGGGAAACAAAGGCCTGCATGGGGAGCTTGAGGACTGAAGGAGGCAGGCAGTACTTTAATGCTGCTTTCTCTCCTTAATTATATAGTGAGATTAATCCTGTTGTGAGTTCCTGGTCCAGACATGAAATCAGTATAATCAACAGCCAAATAATCCCTATTATTCTATAGCATCTGAGCCGAGCCTTCCAGGCAGCCCCATGTGTACTGAACACTGGGCCAAAATGGAAGCAGTATACGGACTCTCACAGCATCCTCTCTGGAAAGCATTCCTGAAGGTTAGTTATTCTAGGAGGGCAGTGAGACTCCAGCCGCCTCCCTTCTGGACAAACGATCTCTCATCCTAACTGCTAACTCTCATACACAATAGCCACTTACTTCTCCTGCCAAGGATCTGCTGATTCAGACCTTCCCCACCTGAGGATGTGCAGCAGAAGGGAAATCTAGTGTGTTACACATGCTAAGAAGCAGGAGACTCAATTTATCATTTGTAAATAAAAGTCAATAAACATAATGAGACTTTGAAAGCTTTGGAGGTCAACTCTCTCATTTGTATGCAGGACACAAGAGCACCACTGGGCCATTGACCTCTGCTTTCCTGAGATAAGTCTCAGGGCTCAAAAGGAGGTTTTGCAGGGCTTTGTTGGAAGGGGGAAAAGATTAATTTTCAAAGTAGATAATTCTTTTTATCAAGAATAAATATAAGGGAGCAGTTTGAGAGACCCTAGGATATACATGGGCTCAAATCAATAAGAAAAGATGGGATGCTATTTGGAAAGATGTGACCCCTTCTGATACCTCTGGATGCAGATTTTTGTGGTACAGAAGCTTTTTGATTGAGTACCTAAGAATGGAGCTCCAGAGCCCATCAAGTCTGTTATTGTTCTGACTCTATTATATTTGGGATTTTCTTGCAAAGATACTGAAGTGGTTTGCCATTTCCTTCTCCAGATCATTTCACAAATAAGAAAACTGAGGCAAACAGGGTTAAGCAATTTGCCTAGAGTTATACAGCCAGTATGTTTCTGAAGCCAGATTTGAACGAGGAACGTGATTCTTCCTGACTTCAGGTCGGCACTCAATCCACTATGGCACCCAGTTGCCCACCATTAAATCTAAATTTCTACTTTTCCAGGTGAGGAAATTAAAACCCAAGGAACTTCAGTGATTACCAAAGCCACAACTAATCAGTATCAGAGGTGGGATTTTAGTCTAGTTTCTCTGCCTCCCAAAGTATAAAGTTCTTCCCCCTTTATTATCCATTAGGCTGGAATAATACTGAAAGGATGAAAAGCTTGGGCTTTGTGTCCAGTTCAGTGTAGCTGAAATTAACTTGGTCATTCAGCTCTACCTTGTTGAATTCCTGCTGAATTCAAACTAACTCAATGGTCCCTTTTTCTATAGAATCTTTCCTGCTTTCTGCCCTTCACTCTATTCTTTGAACTTCTATAGCAACCTGTGGACCTAGATGGCTCTGGAAGAGAAAGTGAGGCTGGTGACTTTCTACAGCCCATCCTCACTTAAATGTATTTCACTTGCATATCATAGCATCATTTCCCTGATATTATGGTCCTCTTCGAGAACAAAGGACAAACAGTAACAGCTTCTGTGAGCAAGTTGTAGGTACCTGTCTTGTGGAACTCATACTTTGCATCTTATTTGTTCATATCTCAACTACTAGGCCAAAAAAGCTACCTAAAACTGAGCACTCCAATTGGATTTTTGTTTTATTTCCCCCATTTTCAATCCAGGATCTAAGGCTACCCCATGAATGTTTACTGAATGAACTGCACTCAAGCAAGACAATATCAATCTCAGGCTTCCCATGTTCCCCAGAATATGGTAATGATGGTGAAGAAACATCATTTGTTACTTAAATATTGAATTCCCAAGTTACCAACTACTAAAAGGAAAGAAGAAAAACAATCTACCTACCTACCTTGAATCTGGAACTAAAGATATTTCCCAACAATATTATTCTGGCCCCTTCTTACCCAGATCCTATCACCTGCTGAGATCACCAACACCTTTCCCAGCGTCTCCAGTGGTGGTGGATATCACACCACATAAATAGTCTCGACCTCTTTACCATATAGTGCACACTCGGCATCCAATGTGGCAGCTGACTAGCTCATCTACCCTCCTACACATTGCTGACAGTTAAATCATATCTAGAGCAGCGTCTTCCACCACCCCCAGGGTCCTTTTTTTTGGAGCACAAAGACATCAACTATCTTTAACTGTTCACTAAAGGATGATTCCATGTGAACTTGATCCCTAATAAGCTGTTCCCCTACATCACACACTTGAGCACCTGATCCATGCTAAATTTAACAAAAGCAAAAGGAGATTTCAACAAATACCCAATTTTTCCCACTTTGAGTATATGAATTATATCCAGCCTTCAATGCCCAGCTTGAATCCCATAAAGCTCTCTCCAACTCCTACAGCCTACACTGCCCTCTCCTTACTCTGATTTCTTATTACAATTATGGTTTATTTTAATATACAATTTGGCTCGATTGGCCCTTCATGTGGATCAGTCCCAATTCCCCAACTAGACTATTAAGATCCTGGGAAGCAAGGGCCACGCTTTTAGGTGACATGTGAGTAGAATGCTGTACTTTGAATCAGGAAAAACTGAGTTGAAATTCTGCTTTGGATATTCCCTGGGTATGTGATCCTGGGCAAGTCACCTAATCTCTCCCAGCCTCAGTTACCTGATTTGATTATAGGGATGATAACAGCATTTACCATGGAGGGTTATTGTTAGGGTAAAATGAAAAAAAATTTTGTAAATCTTAATGGATTACATACATGCTAGCTATTATTATTATTTAGGATCTTCCAGGGAAGCCAGCACAATACTTATCACACAGTAGATAGTCAATGAGTAGTGGTTAGCAGAGGAAATAAAAATGCTGGACAAGAGAAAGAGAAAGAAAACACAAATAAATCTGTTTCAGTACGTTAAAGAACTTTGCTCAGAATAAAGGTCAGCTCAGAATAGGTAACGGCTGAATTCTTCAGGCCTTATCTGTGAAAAAAATAGATTAAAAAATCATTTCTCCCCAAATAAAATGAGACTTCCTTTATGAAATTAACTTATTTGACTTGCTTGAGATTTCAAAATCATGTCTTTTCTACTGCTGACTCAGTCTAGAACTTTTCCTAGCACTTGGAGTCTCCTATCCTTGGAAAAGCTTACTATGGCTTTCAAAATGGAAAAGGCCATCCCATCTTCTTTTCCCATTGGTTTCCCACCTCCTGGAGACTCCATTTGGTGACGAGGCCCAAGATAATCTATCTTAGTTCCCCTGCCAGCTCTGTTCCTGACTTGCTCCAGACTCTATGAACCCATAATCTTCTATTTCTCTCCTCTCCTTCCCCATCACTCATTTTCTCTCCAGATCCCTTTTGTGTACTGTCTTCCCCTATTAGAATGTAAGCTCTTTGAGAGCAGAGGTTGTCTTTCTTTTTGCTTATCTTGTCTCCAATGCTTAGCAAAGTACCAGGCATGTAATAAGTGCTTAACAAATTCTTGCTTCCTCTCTCCTTCCCTATCTCCCTTCCTTCCTACTTTCCTTCTTTCTTTTCTTCCTTTCATTCCTAATCTGAAGAGACCTTAGAAATCATATCCCACTCCTTTTACAAATAAGGAACTGAAAGCCAAGATCAGTTAAAGTGATTTGCCTAAGTTCATACACTAATTATAAATGGAAGATTTCAACCTAGGTCCTCTTATTACAATCCTTTTACAAAAAAAGGAAACTGAAAGCCAGGATCAGTTAAAGTGATTTGAATAAGTCACATAATAATTATAAATGGAAAAAGATTTCAATATAGGCCTTCTTATTACAAATCCAGGATTCTTTTCATCAAATCACATGGATTGGAATACATAATTGTAGATGGATGAAAAGGTTAGAAATGTCCTAATATAAAAATAATGAAATTTCAGTTGAAAAATTACCCAATAGAAGCATTGTATGATAGACTTGTTTTCAGTCATGTCTGACTCTTCCCAATACCATTTGGGGTTTTCTTGGCAAAGGAACTGGAGTGTTTGTCATTTCCTTCTCCAGCTAATTTTACAAATGAGAAAACTTGAGGCAAACAGGGTTAAGTGACTTGCCCAGGGTCACACAGCTAGTTAGTGTCTGAGAACAGATTTGATCTCAGGAAGATGAGTCTTCCAGACTCCAGGCTTAGCACTCTATCCACTTTGCCATCTAACTGCTTAGTATTTGAAGATTGTGCAGGAGGCTATCTGCCTTTAGGAACAACTTCTGTACTCATTATTTATATAATTTTCTCTAGTCTTGTTGGGAAATTGCATAGCCTAAGGCTAAAGACAAATAAATGAGTTGTCCGTGAAAGTTTCAAAATAATAGGAAATAGGAGTTAGGAGGGAATTCAAAGGGCACCTACCCCAATATACATATACATGAATCTCAGAGTTGTGGTCAACCAGAAATGGTTGCTTTCCCAGGGGAAACACTTAGAAGGCCATTGCAATAGTTCAGAAAGAAGTGATGAAATCCTTATCTAGTATTGTGGCTTTATGAGTGGAAGCAAAGAAATGTATCTCAGAGATGTTATGAGAGTAGAAACAACAAGATTTGGCAATGGATTAGCCATATGGGATGAGTGAAATTTAAAAGTTGAGAATGATACACAGTGGAGGACCTGGGTGACTGGGAGGGTGATAGCATCCTCAACATTAGCAGGAAAAATATGAAGAAAGAGAAATTGAGTTCCATTTTGAACATGTTGAGTTTGAATTGTCTACTGGACAACCAGTTCAAGGTGTCAAAGAGGTAACTAGACATGTGTAACTATAGCTCAGCAAAGAGCTAGATCTGAAGCTATGGGAATGACCTGCAAAGAGGTGACAATTCAGTCTCAAATTCTTTAAAATAAAGGACTCAGACTGAATAACTTATAAAGCTTTTCAAGATCTAAGTTTATGATATTATATGTACAAATGGCTTTCTAGTTATTCTTTTGTTCCAGCACAGTCTTTTAAATTTGTTTCAGGTGGAAAGACTGAGACCCAGAGTCCCATAGCCAATTATGTCAATCTTGAGAGGAATCCATGGGAACAGGTCACATCAATATCTATCCATTGTTTAGTAACCCAAAGCCACATTGCCATTTGCTGCCTTTTAAGTAGCTGAAGCAGAATGAGAAGCCACAGTGCTATCAGCACAGAATAGCTAATTTTTTCAATCAATCAGGATCACAAAGGGGAATGGCAGAATTCTGAAAGAGAGGTTATGAAAAATGTCCTTCAGACCTACAGAGCTTTATACAACATCCGTTTTCTGTGTATTCTTTACTTAGAATGATAATAAATTCACATACACTTGCTATATGTGTCTATAGAAAAAGACCCCAGTGACTAAAGGCAAAAGGATGGGGTGTTTCAGAAAATGGGATTTTGTTCACATGACCTCTTAAATTTAATAGGGGTGTGAATGAAGTTACCCTTACTGGTGGTCTCAGAACATCAGAAAAATTGTCTCTGTATTTAAAAACCCAGTATTTCCACCAATGCAAAGAATGATTCTTTAGCAGTTTGATAAAGAAAGAGCCTATCCAGCATTACTCCTAGAGTGTGTCAGCCAAAAACATTTTCATTATTATTATTGTGTCCTCACATGGGCACAATCCTAAGGGGACTAGAATCAGATTTCTTTCTTCCAAATATCCTTTCTGAAGTAGAAGAAATAAGAAGAAAACCCCAAATGTCTCTTTAATCATATCTTTCCTTTTCTCTACTTCTTATTTTTCACATAAGTACTGGCTTGGGCCCTTTAAAATGCTATTTTAAACTTTTTTCTTGAAAACAAGGCAATTACTTTACAAATCCCCAATGCTAAATGAGGGAAAACATAATTGCCAAGCATCTGTCTCCCAATTTAAAGTCGAAGTCCACACAACAAGGAAACCTATCGTCATGCAGAGCACAAGAGAATACAATGTATTATTTGTGAGAATCTAAATTTTGAAACGTTAACTTGTATGTGACTAAAATTTTCAACACTGTACATAAACAGGTCTTAAAAGGAACATGAAAAAAGAGTGTTTTGCTTCTGAACTTAGGGAGCTGGACTCAACAGCAAGAATTTTTTTTAATCTTATCTCTGTAAGAAGGAAAATTAAGAGTTCAAAGCATAAATGTCTATTTACTTAAGAATAATCCTTTAACCAGGATGTTTTTATTAACTCAGAAAAGTCTTAGTAAACTATGCCGCCCCAAAAATCATCAGTTGCATGTTAACATTTAAGGAAGAAATACACGTGTGAGAAAGACTTTATAAAGGGAAACTCCCTAATAAAATACTTGGATCAAGGTTCACAGAGGAATAGAATTTGAGTCAGAACTTGTCTCAGTAGTTATGTTTCAACCCTTGCCTGAAAAGGAGTTCCAAACCTTCCCAACCAGGAAACCATGTAGTGATTTATGAAGATCTCTCTCTTGATCCATCATTTCTCAGGAGGTCACCCATTCAACTTTCGGGTAACATCAGTTTTTAGGAAGTTTTTTTATTTCTATTTCTCTGTGCTTGACTAAGACATTATATAGCAACAGAACTGTCTCTTCTTTGTTCCTAACTACTTTCCCTCATAATAAGTATAAAGCCACATATACTCTTGGCTACCTTACCATCCTATTATCTCCTATAGAACATACAGTCCATAATACCACCATCCCCTTCCAAAAATTCATTTCTGAAAAATTACTGTTTAGTAATATATTTCCCATCTTCTGCTTCGGAAATTCATTCTTTGTATCCAAGCGTAAACCTTTACATTTTTTTTTTTAAATTAAATTTCATCGTCGTATATTTGGTCTAATGTTCTAGCCTGTTAAGATATTTTTGAATTCTGTTGCTCTATCCTGTATTGTGTCAGGTATGCCTTAGCTTTGTGACATCTGCAAATTAAAAAGCATTCCATCTGTGCCTTTAATCAAATCAGTAATAAAAGTATTGAGCAGCATAAAGCCAAGTACAAATCCCTGGGACACTCTATTGGAGAGTACCTTCCAAATTAAATGCAATCAACAAATATTTATTTTTAAATGCATTTTGTTGATAGCATTAGTTTTGCATAACCTACATTTCCTAATAGAGGTTGTATATTTCCTTTATCCTCCATTAAAACCAAAGCTTAGAACACAGAACAAAATAATAAGGAAAAAATAATAATTCGACAAAAGAAAACAAATCTTTGAGGAAAAAAAAAATCTGGTATAAAGTGCAACATTTCAAACCTATTGTTCCATTTCCCACCCCAGCTCTAATATCTGAAGTAAAGATAGAGGGAGGTGTCTTCTCATATCTCTTCTCTGGGACAAATTTCAACAAGCATTTTTATTTTCCCACCAAGTGTTAGGCATGGGAATATAAGGATAAAAAAATAGAGTCTTGCTCTTGAATAACTCATATTTAAGTAAGAGGATACACAGAAAAGTAAATACAATGTAATTTTTGTAGAATGGAAAGCACTAAAAGTGGGAAGAATTAGGAAAAATTCTCTAAAGTCTTAAAAGTAAGTTAGAAATTTCAAGAAGCAGAAAAAGGAAGAGGGAAAATATTCCAAGTCACTTTGAGACAAGTAGGTGGCACAGTAGATAAAACATGGGACCTAGAATTAGGACAATCTTAATTCTTACCAAGTTTCAGACACTAACTTTGTGACTCTGAGAGACAAGTCACTTAAACTCTGACTGCCTCAATTTCACCAATTATTAAAAAATGTATAATAATAGCATTTATCTTCCAGGATTGTTGTAATCATCAAATGAGATAATTACAAAGCACGCAACACAGACCTGCCACATAGTAGATACTTAATAAATGTTTAAAAAAGACAGTGGATGTATTTGGTGAAGGGAGAAAATTAGAAGGCATGTGTAAAGAGCAGCTAGTAGATCAGTTTGTCTGAACATGGGGAGGGAAAAATATAAGGTAAAACTGGAAAGATGGGCTAGAGCCAAATTGTGAAGGACATTAATGTCAAAACTGTGGAGCATTATATTTCAGAGGCCCCACAGAGCCACTGATGCTTGGAGAGTGACACGGTCTGATCTTTGATTTAGGAATATAAAATTGGCAGCTGTGTGGATGATGGATTGGACAAGGAGAAAGCCTAGAAGCAATCAAGAAGTTATTGCATTTGTCTGGGCAAGAGGTAGCAAAGGTCAGAAGCCAAGGCTGTATGAGTGAAGAGAAGGAACAGAGGGGAGATATGTTATAAAGGTACAGTGGACAAGAATTGACAACTGAGCAGATATGGGGAAAGGGAGAAGACTCAAGATGGTAGACTTGCATAACTGAAGGGATGCTGGTACCTTTGATTGAAATAGTGAAATTAGGAATATGGCTTGGTTAGAGGGCAAGGTAATGAGTTTTCCTTTTGAAAACTTATTTTCGACCCCATTTAGGATTTTCTTGGCAGAGATACTGACATTTCCTTCTCTGGCTCCTTTTAGGAATGAGCCTGTATGTAAGGAAACAGAGGCAAACAGGATTAAGTGACTAGCCCAGGGTCACATAGCTAGTATCTGAGGCCAGATTTGAATTTATATTATTATGATTCCAGAACTGGCACTCTATCCACTGAACCATCTAACTTCTCTGAGTTCTCTTTTAGACATATTAAATTGGAAATAGTTATAGGATATCCAGGAGGGAAAGTACAATATTCAGTTGGATATACAGAACTGGAATTTAGGTGGGAGATTTGGGAATCATTAGTATAGAAATGATTGTTAAACCTTTGGGAGCTGATGAAATTACCAAGAGTCTACATATGAAAAGTGAACTTAGGATAGGTCCCTGGGATATATTTCCCAATGGACAGGGTGAGAAGAGTGGGTGGACCATCAAACTAAGGACACAGAGATTTACCTGAGTGATGAGGTCAAGAGCTAAAATACAAGGGGCTAAGAAGGAAGGAGGGGAGGAAGGGATAGAAATGAGGTTAAATTATATTTTTAAAAGGAAAGAGATGTGCAGCATAATTGTATAAATATATACATATATTGGATTTGACATATTTTTTTCACTGAAAAGCATTTTATTTTATTTATTATAGCTTTTTATTTACAAGTTATATGCATGGGTAATTTTACAGCATTGACAATTGCCAAACCTTTTGTTCCAATTTTTCCCCTCCTTCCTCCCATCCCTTCCCCCGATGGCAAGTTGACCAATACATGTTAAATATGTTAAAGTATAAATTAAATACAATACAAGTATACACTGACATATATTTTAACATGTTTAACATATATTGGATTACTTGCCATCTAGATAGGGGGAAGGAAGGGAAAAATTTGGAACATAAGATTTTGCAAGGGTTAATATTGAAAAATTATCCATGCATATGTTTTGAATATAAAAAGCTTTAATAAAAAATAAAAAAGGAAATAGATATAATATAGGATGATAATATTAGGAGATGATGGAGTCAAGACAAAAATTTTTGGAGAGTTTAAAAGACAGGATAAAATATAGGCATATTTTTAGTCCACAGAGAAGGAACCAATGGATAAGACATTAGCTCATTAATGGTGTTCTGGGTCTCATTCAGCCGGTTCTAAAGCATCCAATCATGCTATTAAGTACAGTCACATCTCTCAACCTTTTCTAAAAGAATAGCCTGAGAAGACCTTTCCTGTCAAACTACTGCTGTTTCCTTCATAACCTGAAGAAGTACAAGTTTTATTTGGTCACTGTTTGAAGCTGTTTAAGTCACACTCACTACACAAAAACCCCAAAATCAAGCAGATTATCACAACCGCAAGATTGTTGCCTCTCTTCTTTGGATCATGACAGCTCATCAAATATTTTAAAAAGGGAAAGGGTGGTGTCAAAAATAATGTTACCTTTAATGGATCAAACTCACAGGGAGCACTCATGGTATAATTTATAGTCCAAACCAGTGAATTAACTTGCTCTTCTTTACTCTTTAGAAAATGCTGGGATCTTCCTTCATTACCTTCTTCCTTTCAGGAGAATAATAATAGACTGATAAGATGGAAAAGACAGCCTGGTAACTCTAAGAAACTAGAGGAAGAAAAGGGATTGCATGCAAAAGACTGTTGGAAAGCTGGGGAAAATGAGACCACCCTGAACCTTCCCCAAGGAGGGCAGAACCTTAAATAGTACCCAGCATATAGTAGGCATTTAACAAATACTTGTTGATTGATTCTCCTGCTCATACCAAAAGCATGTGGTGATTAAAACCACTTTTTGTGAGGAATCTCTCCAAATTGAGGGCAGTAATTCATTCTGGACATTTTAGTGGAAAGAATACCAGGTCTGGAGAGTTCAAATCCCAGTTCCGTTACTTAGTATATGCAAGGCCTTGGTCAAGCCCTTATTATTCAGTTTCCTTAATACAATGAGAGGATTGGACTAAATAACCTCCAGGATCCCTTTTTAGTTTTAAATTTATGTCCCTCGTGGTTCTTTACAACAATGAGATGATTCAGGACAGTTCCAATAGTCTTGTGATGAAAAGAGCCATCTGTACCCAGAGAGAAAACTATGGGAACTGAGTGTGGATCACAACACAGCATTTTCACTCTTTTTATTGTTTGCTCACATTTTGTTTTCTTTCTCATTTTGTTCCTTTTTGATCTGATTTTTCTTGTGCAGCATGATAATTATAGAAATATGTATAGAAGAATTGCACATGCTTAACTTATATTGGATTACTTGCCATCTGGGGAGGAGGGAAAATTTGGAACATTAAGGTTTTGCAAGGGTCAATGTTGAAAAATTATCCATACTTGCCATCTAGGGGAGGGAATGGGGAAAAGGGGGGAGAGAATTGGAACACAAGGTTTTACAAGGGTCAGTGTTGAAAAATTATCCATACATATGTTTTGAAAATAAAAAGCTTTAATTAAAAAAAGAAAAATTATTCATGAATATATTTTGAAAATAAAAAGCTTTAATAAAAAAACATTTATGTCCCTAAGAATTACATATTTTTTAGACTAATTGTTACTTAAGTTTAAATGATTTCATTATATTTTCCTACCTTAACTAAGAATTTTTCCTTCAAGGTCATCTTCCATAGCCTTATGTATTCACCTTATGTTCAACTTACATACATTATCATTCCTCTCCCCTTATTAGAAAGTAAATTACCTGAAAAAAAAGGCTTCTTTTTTACTCTTTCATCATCTTCCTAAAATTTATCACAGTGCCCAGCACATAATAAGCACTTCATAAATGCTTATTGTTTATTGTTAGAAATTGGAACCTGTGTAATGGGAGATTGTTATCAGTAACATAGGGGTATTATACATGTATTTCCTCCAGTTTTCCTTGGTTGGAATTTATGAACCAAAAGAAGGGAGAAAATTCCTCACAGTTTTCCTGGACTTTTCATGCTTAGGGCACATTCAACCAAAGGGATACATATTCCCTCTTCTTCCTTTTCAAAAATAAAAAAAAAATCTAGAAAACAAACAAAAACCATCTAATTTCAGAAATTAAAAAACAAACAAACTATAGAAGAATGAATCTGTTCTGGACCTAAAGCCAAATCAACTTAATTCAGCAAGTGAGACTATTTTGAAGTGTGTAGACTATGATTGCAAATCCAGAGCTGAGCAAATAGTTTGTGTTTAGTCATTTTTTAGCCATGTCTGACTCTTCATGACCTCATTTAGGATTTTCTTGGCAAAGATACTGAAGTAGTTTGCCATTTCCTTCTCCAACTCATTTTACAGATGAGGAACTGAGGCAAACAGGATAAAGTGACTTGCTGAGGATCACACAACTACTGATCTCAGGAAGATGATTCTTCCTGCTCTATAGAGGTCAGGAAGACTTTTTATTGTGCCAGCAAGTAAGAGAAATAATCAATACACCTGATTTCAGTTCCCTCAATTTCATTTCCCTCTTTCCATTGGATCTCATCTCTTTCCCTGTTGAATTTGCCAGTGAGAGCAGCCTTATGTTACAAATCTTGTACATACAGTCTCTCCAGTCCAGAACATGTTTTCTTGGTGGAGCCAGATAAATTGAAACAAAGAGACAAATCAGCACAAAGTTAGTTTAACAACCCTCTGTCTATCCAAGTGTTACATTTTATTATATTTCCAAAAAGATAAAGCCAAGCATTTGATTACCATGGAATACTTGGACTCACTGAAGGGTCCATCTGTCCAATGGAGATAGATACTGCACATCTCTCCAATTCCTAATCAGTGAGTTTAGTTTTCTGAAAGTTTAATGAATCCAAATAGAAGAGCCAGTAAGCTGGATTTTTCCTCTTTGAAGCATCTATCACCCAGTTCCTCATCTAGGCATGGAATAGGAAGATTTAATTTAAGAAGAAAGGGTCTTTTAAGCTGAGTGAGCACTGGAACACAGAATTAGCTTTGCTACCTCCAATAGTGATGTCATGGTAAAAGGAGTACTGTTTTTGGAATCAGAGTGCCTGAGTTCAAATCGTGGCTAAACCATGGGACCTTGGGGAAGATGCTTACTGAGTCCTACCCTCTTTCCTCATCATTAACATGAGAGCATTCATTTAAATAAGTATCAAACATAAGCCAGATTAAAATGAAATTGGAAAATATTTAACAAAATAAAAATACAATATAACTTAAGGAATCTTAATATGTGGTTTTCCAGGTCAAAATGTATCTTGTCTGCAGGGATCCGTACATATAGTTCAGTGGACCCCATTTCTCTTTGACTTTAATGATACTGATATACATGATCTCTAAGATCTTTTCTAAGGGGGCAGCTAGGTGGCTCAATGGAGAGAACCCCAACCCCGGAGACAGAAGGATCTGAGTCAAAATTCAATCTCAGACACTTAAGATTTACTAGCCGTGTGACTCTGGGCAATCACTTAACCCCAATTGCCTCCCCTCATCCCCCTCTCCACGCACATGGAAAAAAAAGAAGATCTCTTCTAGCTCTAAATCTGAATCTGCTGCTGTAGTTAAAAGTCCCTTGGGATGAAACCCTCTGAGTCCCATAGGGACTCTGTCCCCTTTCACTCTAGATACAATGCAATCCAACAAGATTATGGGTTCAGTCAGGCAATGGGGTTCAACAATCTGAAGTTTATTTGAAAATCTGCTTGCTAGGGAAAATGTTTAAGACAATCCCTTTCTTTCCTTCAGAGGACAGTAGATAGAATGATAGACCTGATTTCAAATCCTGCTTCAGATACTTATTCGCTATGTGAGTATAATCAAGTCACCTAACCTCTCTCAGCCTGGTTTCCTTAGTGAAATGGGGATGATAACAGACCTTCCCTCATAGGATTGTCAAAGAAGATAATAAGTGTAAAGTGCTATGCAAATCTTACAACTCTATATAAATACTAATATTATTGTAATGTTGTTCAAGATGCAGCTTAAGGACCATCATTGGTTTTCTCCAGATTACATAAACAAACAACCTTGTATTTAACTACTTTGTATTTATTTGTACTTATTCTCTTTATATTATTTTATATTTTCCTGTTGTCTCCTCTATTATAGTGTAAGATCTTTGCCTTTATAGCTGGATCGTTAGATCTTAGCACAATGCCTGGTACATATTATGTGCTTAATAATATATTTGGGGTGGTTAGATGCTACAGTAGAGTGCAGGGTCTGAATTCAAGAAGACATCTTTTTAAGTTCAAATCTGGCTTTAGAAAGTTATTATCTATGTGATCCTGAATAAGTCACATAACCTGTCTGCCTCAGTTTCCTCATCTGTAAAATGCCTAAAGAAAAAAAAATGGTAAACTACTTCAGTATCTTTGCCAATAAAATCCCAAATGGGCTCACAAAGCATCAGACATGACTGAAAAATGACTATATAATGACAACAAAATAAAATATTTATTGATAATGACTATATGACAACAAAATAAAATATTTATTGATTGAATGATGCCACTGGGGAAGAGAAATAAAGCAAAGAGCAGCTAGAAACAAAAATTGCCTACTTCACATTTTGTCTAGGACCAGCCTGGAGCTAAAGAATCCCACACATTTCAAGTTTGTGTCATTTATGCCCTCCTCTTTGACAAATGGTTCAGATAAGTGCAACACAGTGGATGCTATATTGGACCTAGAATTGAAACTTGCCTCTACCATTTGCTACTTGTTTGACCTTGGACACTTTTCCCTCTTGCCCTCAGTTTCCTCATCTGTAAAATGGAGAGATGGGATTTAATGCATTTTGGCCTTACATTTATGGAACCCAAGAACTCTATTCTCCAAAATAATTTTGTGCTATTAGAAAATTACTACTTAATCAGAGGACTAGTAGGGTTTAAATACAGTGATGGGTACCAAGAGGAAGATAAGGGGAAATGTAATTCTTCTTCCCTCACAACTTTAGCCTGATTTATGAACATAACTTGGAATAATCTCTCTAATTTCTCCTTGATTTTTTTTCAAAATAATGAAGAACAATCTTTGGAGCTTAGAATAATAGGATATAAATATAAATTTAGAACTAGAAGAAATCTTAAAGAACCATCTAATTTGTCCTCTTCATTTTACAGATGAGGAAATGTAAGCCTAATGATGCAAAATGATTTGCCCGAACATATACAGGAAGTGACAGAAGCAGAATTTTAATCCATGTCCTCTGATTCCAAATCTAGTGCTCTTTCTAATGTACTATACTACTTCTTTATTGTTGGTAAGGGAAAAATAAAAGGTATACTATCACCTAATGTAATCCAGGAGGCATATATCCCATGACTTTAATAACCTACTGGGTATATGAATTAACCTAGTTTTTACTCCTAATATGAAAACAATAAAATATATTTAAGTAATCTTATATATCCCATGGCTTTAATAACCTGCTGGGTCTATGAATTAACCTGGTTTTTTACTCCTAATATGAAAAGAATAAAATATATTTAAGTAATCTTATATATCCCACGACTTTAATAACCTACTGGGTGTATGAATTAACCTGGTTTTTACTTCTAATATGAAAATAATAAAATATATTTAAGTAATCTTGAATTTCCTCTCCTCCACCCAACTAACTACTCAGTATAATTACTAGCACCAAAATGGGAACTAGGAATCTTTCCCTCCTGTATTCCACTTTAGTTAACAGCCCAAAGATAAGCTAACACAACCTGTTTCCACTGAAGAAAGCCATGGACTTTTCTCTTCCCCAAACCAACCTTTATTATTTCATTGTCCACTTCGCATTATGTACAGAATGGCCACTATGACCTGTCTGTTGACCATCACATCTACTCTGACCCTTGAATACAATATATTCTTGATTAGGGACATCTATCATGCCATTCTTTCCCAAGATCCTAGAGTCCTTGTCATGTACCCTGTTATTTTACTAATAGAATCTAAGTACTAAGAGCCTAAGTCTGGCTTTTTCACTTGCCATGAGCCAAACATGAACTGGCATCCTCCTTTATGCAGTGCTTTCCACTCCTGGAGAATAGGTATTATCTTGATTTTCTATTTTTATCACCAGTACTTAGCACAATATTTGGCACATAATAAACACTTAATTAATGTTTTCCCTTTCCATCCAGAAAAGGGCCAAGAGCCAGAAAGTAAGAAAGATGTCTCCTGTGAGCAGTTAAAATAGCCATCACTCCTTTCCAGCATTAAAATAAGAATGCCTGTCTACATGGCAATTTTTATTTGTAACAGTCAGAATTTCCTAATGACTAAATCCTGATATGCTCCCCCAAATAGCAGAGAGTACGCAAGTATTAACTATGGGGGAGAAACTGAGGCATAGAATTGGAATAAAAGAGATGACATTAATGAAAGTTGTCACTGAGACAATGAAATATAGGAAAAAGACACTGGATGAGGAGAACCAGGAGACTTTTACTCTAGTCCCAACTTGTCACTAGCTATCTATGGCATAGAGGGAAACTTCTGGACCTCTTTCTTAGTGCCTTATAATTCCATTTTGAACAATTCTAACAAGCTTGATAATATAGCTTCCCAAAGTATGGTTTAGAAACATCAAGTTAAAGGAGCATGGAAAAGATAGCTGGAGGCAAAAAACAACAGAAGTGAGCAATGACAACTTATTTTCTGACAGTGAAGGAAGTCAGAGATATGCACAAAAATAAGATAGAAATCAAAGCAGTGTGGGTTTTATTGGAAGGGCTGTTAACTATTGTGCTTCACATATTTGAAATACTGTAAGCATAATGCTTGATATTCATCATTATGACCTGCATCACTCAGAAAAAGTTAAATTATATGCAATGTACTAGGTCTGAGGTGGCAAGACAGACATATAGCCTATTTTATAAAGATTTTCCATAAAAAATAAACCATCAAAAAATAGGACTCATTTCTCTGGGAAACAGTCTCATATGTAACACCTCTCTTCCCAATTTATACCAGACAAAGCACGTATTACTGATTTGAGGACTGCAAATTTAGGACATGACTACTTTCCTAAAGAGAATCATTTGGATCACTGATATGCCCAAACCAAGAGACCTACAGCAGCATTATTTGACAGCATTTTTTCAAATGTCTCTGATTTTACAAAAATCCTCCTCTAATCTCAAAGGCCCCTTTTAGCGCTAAAATTAAAAGATTCTATGACTATTCCTAAAAATACCTTAGTCATAAATTCTTAAATTAAAGTGAATATTGGCTTCTAGAATTTTATAACATTCCTTGATATAAATAGAGAGACAGTCAAGGGTAACATTAAACCAGAACTGAGAATCACTGGGGTGGAGAGAAAGCTTTAAGGCACTAAGATACTTTCAGTATTGAGATCTGAGCTCAAGAAATCAGACATACTGCAATTTTTATTCTGACAGCTTTAAAAACCCCTTCTACTGCCTTTTAACCATTCCTTTTTCAAAGGTAGAAACAATCAGTGGTAATAGAATGCTTGGAAACTTAGCTTTTCTGATGAATAATAAGCTACAGAATTTATGTAAAGCAAATAAGCTGATTTTATCTTGTTTTTTTTTGTTTTGGTTTGGTTTGGTTTGGTTTGGTTTTTGGTTTTTTTGCCTCTCTATCAATCTTTCTGGCTTCACTACCCAAACATGAAACCACCACAGTTAGGACTTGCCTTTATACTCATGGCATCAGGAAAGAGAATGCCAAGAATTGCCCTTCTTAGTAATCACCTTCTCAAGTTCCCCACTTCACTGCCCCACCCAGACTAAGTAAGACTAGACTGAGTAAGACAAGTATTGGAAGCCCCTGAATCACCGAATTTTTGACAACATTAAATTCTACCTTTACTGCTGGCTCTATGGCTTAGGATCCTGAATACTTCTTAGAACCTCTGCTGGGATTCTATAACCTTCCCCTGCCCTAGCCCCATCCTTCTCAGTCATTCCAGAATTATTTTAAATCAGACATATCTGAAACAAAAATCATTTTCTTTCTCCTCAAATCCACTCTTCTTTCAACATTTTGTCTTCTTAATGCAGGTGCCACCATTCTCAGTCACCTGAGTTTACAACTTTGACATTGCCTTGAACGCCTCACTCCACATAGCCAATCTGTTGTCAAATCTCACTATTTCTACCTTTGTAATATTCTCAAATCTGATCCCTTCTCTTCACTAATATACCTAAGGTTTTAATTTAGACCCTAACCATCTCTCATTTTGATTATTACACCAAATTCTTAATTGGTTTCAAATCTCTCATTACTTAAGTGCAACTTATATACTGCTGCCAAAGTAATTTCCCTCAAACAGAGATCTGACCATGTCACTCCCTTACTCAGTCACATCCAGGAGTTTACTACTGCCTCCAGGATAAAATATAAACTCCTCTAAAAGCAGAGTTATATATTTAGCACAGGAATTGGCATACAATAAGCTCATAATAAATGCTTTCCCATTTCATCCAACTGATATCCTGGAAGTTAGAAAGATGCTTCCTCTGAGCAATCACAACAGCCATTACAAATTTCAAGCATTAAAATTAAAAGTGGTTGTATATGTGGCATTTCTTTTTTATTTGGAACAGTCAAAATTTCCCAACGATTAAATCTTGACATAATACTACTTCCTTGACATAATACTACTTTAAGGACTATTTCTGAAACTTTTTGGTTTCAGGATCCCTTTTCATTCCTAAAAATTACTGAGGACCACTGCCCTAAGAATTTTTGTTAATGTGAGCTATATTTATTGTTGCTGTGTTAGAAATTAAAACATTTTAATATTTTTGATGAAAATAGTTTTGACTTCAAAGACCTGTAAAAGGATCTCAAGGCCTCCTAGAAGTCCCTAGATTACATTTTGAGAAACTATTGGCTTAGAAACAGATATGCCCTTCCCAATGGGATTATAAAGAGCATATACAATATGCACTGCTTAGATCCAATACAACATTTGGAGGCTTAGAAAGCCTGATGCCATTTATGCAGAAAGATGGAATTCTTCCCCCATTTTAGAGCATGTGTAAGAGCAAAATAAAAACCATTTTTTAATTAACTGCTGATCTGGAAATGAGCATCCATAAAAATGTTCCAATGGACAATTTCTATCTCTCTGTCACACTTCAAGGAGGAAGATGACTTTGAGCTCTGATTTTAGATGAATGAGTTGCCAGAGATAGAACTAATTGGGTTATAATCTTGTGAATTTTAAAAGGTTGGGGAAATGACCAAAGATCCCCTCAATGACTGCAGTAGGTAGCAGAGACCACTAGTAGCAGTGGCATCTGAGCTTGTGAGTTACTCCCCCCTAACTGACACCTTTCTTAAAGTGAAGTCTCTACAAAGAGAGAGTTTATCTAGAGCAAGGAGCTGTGAGGTATCCCTTAGCCCCTGATATCCCCTACCTGTGAGCCTCAGTGGAATGGAATTTTAAAATTTGAGTCTATTCTCCTCAAGGATTGAGTGTTTACAGATGGGAAGATGACTTTGTGGAGAGAGATGTTTGTGAGAGGGAGAGAATGGGAGAAGGGAATGGGGAGGAAGATGAGAGAGAGAAAAAGAAAGAGAGAGCAAGAGTGAGACAGGGGACAGGGAAGGAGGAAAAAATGGAAGGAGAGACAGAGGGAGAGACAGAAAAAGGCAAGGAGGGAAGGAGGAAGAGAGGGAGGGAGGGAAGGAGAGATGGAAAGGGGAGGGGGGGAAGGGAGGAAAAGAAAATTTGCAACTTCTGTTTTTGTTAAAAGTTCTCAGTAAATTCTATTTTGTAAAAGCTTTTTGATGTCAACTGGGTGATTGATATTGTAGAACACAATTGATAATTTCTTGTCAGTGATAGCATCAGAAACCTCAACCTCTCAGGATATCTCAATGATAGAACCTGGAGAGGGAAATGTAGTTAGTTGCCATCTAATTACTCAACCTGTCAATAGAAGTGAGGGATTGTGAGAATGAGCTTAGAACTGTTTAATTTTTATCTTTGTGTCATCAGTGCCTGTCATAGTACCTGGCACTATGGCACTTAATATTTACTAGCTAATGTTCTAAACCAGGGTCTTAATACTTAATTAATGATAGATACTTAATGTTTGTTAACTGACTAATGTCCTAGACCAGGATCTTAATTCCCATTGGCTGTAATACTGGATTCCATATCTTTCACATGCCTAGATTCAAGTATTTCTCTGTCTTGACTGCAATTCCTGGATTTTACCTTTAGCCTTCTTGATTTAAAGAACTTCTCAATCTCCTTTCTTCCTAATTTATTTCTAGTTCTATTCCACTCGAGGCAGAGCTACTTTGATATTACTTAAATCTCAACATGACAAATATAGAAGTTTGACATATCCATCCCTCTGCTATCTCACTATCACTGAGAAGCAACTTCTCTAGACAAGGAGAATTTATGACCACCAATTGATGACCAAGGAACTTTTAGGCCACTTTTCAGTCATGGAGATATTTATGAGCACTTACCTACAAAAAAGTGATTATATCTTCCTTCTTAAAGATGTCAATACTTCAGGTACCTGTGATTTCCTTTGTATCAGTACTCCCACATTAATCTATACCATAACTCCTCTTGATGTAGTAAATGATCTTTGAGAATGGCTAGGATAGAGTTAGGGACTAGATCTTGAGATTTCCTTGTTATAGGGAGTTCCTGGGGAGAAACTTCTAATAATGCATACTGGCACCTTCTTCAATATGTCTAGAGCACTGAGAAGGTAAGTGGCTTGTCCAGGTTCATACAGTCAGAATGTGTCAGAGTTAAGGCTTGAATCCATGACTTTCTGGTTTTCAGGTTAGCTTTCTATCCATTATACTATTTAACGAAAGGCACATCATTGCTCTGACTGAAAAACTCACCCTAGGTTACCAATCTGGTGATGAGCCTCTCTAAATTTAAATATGCAGGTCCCCCATTGTCACCTAGCCATTACACAGAGTTTTTTTTCCATCTCGATAGAACCTAACAGCACGTGTTCTGAGGTATAACCCACGGTCACCTCAACAGCTCTTTGAAATATTAAAGTCAAACTTTAATGAAGACTTCTTAAATACAATGGTAGGAATTTTTCACAGAATGGCATTCTTCTATTTAATTTCTTTGGTCTTTTAGAATTTAAAGAGCATCATGACATTTAAAATGAGGTCAACAAGAAATTCATGTTAATCCCTTCTTATTTTTGTGTCTTGCCATACCACATTAGGAGGGATTAACACAGAGAAAGATTTGTGAAATGGTTCCAACTACAGTTTTAGCATTCTGCCACAAAGAAGCCCAGAGAGTGAGTTTTCAAATCCAAAACACCAGTGAAATGCATATGAAATCAGAAGTCATAATATAACACTCCCATTTCCCAAATCTCTAACCAGTTTCTAGGAATAGTGGTTCACATCTATTCTCTGGAAACATCTGGTTATTCCAATCTACCTTTTTATCTGATGCTTCCAGATAAAACTACCCCCTTTTTCTACTACATAAAAGAAGATTCTGAAACATTTATAGTTGGAATTGATGATGACCAGGAGCAAAATCATTATGGGGCAGGGGAAAGGACACTAAATAATGGTGTATGAGATTTGACTCTTGTTTGTGCCATTTACTGTCTATATAACCTTAAACAAGTCAATTAATAATAATAATAACTAGCATTTACATAGTGATTTAAAGAAAGCACTTTATGTATGTTATGTCATTTGATCTTCACAACAACTCTGGGAGGTAGCTGATATTTTTATCTCCATTTATAGAGAAGAAAACTGAGGCCCAGGAAGGTTTCACACAACTAGTATCTGAAACAGAATTCTTACTTGGGTCTTCCTGACTCTAAGTCCAATACTTCATCCACTGAACTACCTTGCTGTCTCACAATCAACCTCTAATAGTCTTGCTAATCTGCAATATGAAGGGGCAAAACTAGATGAACACTATACTTTCTTCAAGTTCTAAATCTATGATCCTATGTAGTATGATGACATGAGTAGGGAATTGGGCATTTATCCTATCATCCTTGGGGTAAATTGAGCTACTTGCTTTCTTCAAGGTGAGGGAGTAACCAAATATGTCTTGAACATAATATCCAATGCTCATAGTACTATGGGTATTGAGGTTAATAAAAAGCCCAAGAAATAGAGTTTCTGGGTAATTAATAATCAGTTTATTAAGTAGAATAGCTGATAATCAATAATCTTAGTAACAAAGATACCTAATAGAGATACTGAATGCCTTAAATATTTTTAGATAATCGAATGCACCTACTAGGAGAAATCAATCCTTATTGGTGAACAATTAATGAGGGGGTAGACATATTAATGAGGAGGTAAGCTAAAATCCTCAGCTCTTCATGCTGAGAACTTGGTTTGATTATGAGATTCAGTTCCCTAAAGGATTCTGGATAAAGGAATCTATTTCTACCCAGAGCACCCTGGTTAGTTTTCTCCTTCATGAGCTGAGTCATCCTACATTCTAAATGAGGGATACAGGGACATGGGATTATTATCCCTAGATTAGATTCTGTTTATACTATAAACAAAAAACACTCTTTTTACACATTAACAAAGGTATGGTCTTCTAGTTAGGTAGGGTCCTGCCCAAGATGAATGAGCATGTTTCCAGAGGATTTGAACAATGTCATTTATCAGCAATGTCTTTCAGAGACTGATTGGCCTACAGGGGCTGGTCCCTGAGGATAAAGAAAAAAAATCTTAATCTTAATTTAATAATTGGTCATTAATATAATAAAAAATTAACTTCTTTCAGTGTTCAGATTAGTTGATCTCCATCCAAGGAACTCTGCCTAGTTGTCTGGTGTTCCAAGAATTTTTTGTTTGTTTTATAAAATTCAAGAAATGGCAAAAAGCAGGTCACTGTTTTATATTTGTTTAAAAAATATTTTACTGAGCAACTCTTATGTGCAATGTGCACATGGTAGTGAAGCAGAAATAAATGACTAGTTCCTGCTTAGAAAGTCATTAGGGTCTAATGGGGGAGAAAAGATATATCCATAAATGGATTATATGAAAATGTATGATAATGCTATATGAAACTTCAAAAAAAAAACATGATGGAAATCCAGAATAGGGAAAGAATATGTAAGAAAGAAAGTATCTATTCCAGGTAAAAAACATGCAGGAAAGAAAATATCTGTTCCAATTAGGAAATCAGGTAAGGCTACATTTGAGTGAGGGGCTTGAAAAAAGTTGAATTTAAAAAAAAAAGAAAAAAAGAAAATAAAAAAAAAGAAAAAAGTTGAATTTTCAGAGGCAGAAGTGGGATAGGAGGTAAAAAAAAAGCATTCAAGTCAAAAGGAACAACAAGGGAAAAGACATCAAAGCAATAAAGTTCAGGGTATGGCAAGTAGTTCAATTTGAATAGATTAAACATTAGGTGCAGAAAACTATTAAGCTGAAGATGGATCATGGAGTATCTAGAAAAGTAAACTGAGGAATTTTTACTTTATCTTGTTGATCTTTGGAATCCATTAAAAGGTTTTCCAAAGTCAGATGACAGGAACAAGGCTGTCCTTGAGAAAAATAATGTGGTCAAAAGGATAGAAGTAACAGAGAGCTACATCAAGGAGATCTATTAAGAAACAAACAATTGATAGAAGACCTTTTGGGAAGGAATTTTAGGAAAGGGAATAAAGTATGATCTAGAACACAAGTTAGATTTGGGAAATAAAAGTAACCAAAAATAGCTTCAGAAGAAAAGGAGGAAATAACATGTGATAACAGGGAAACAGAAAAAATGAACCGAAGTTGTTTAAATAAAAATAATAAATACAGAAATTGTAGTTTTTGACACCAGAAATCATAGAAAGGTAATCTATAAGGAAATTTGGCATGCTGAACCATACAGACTTTGCAAAGAAATTATATAAACTGTGAAACATATGACTGCAGGTTAGAAATACACAATTAAGTAAAAAGAATTATGGACCAGAAGCTCATTATCCTTTTCAAGCTAAGAAACAGCAAATCTTCATATATACAAGTCACAAAATATCTTAGAAAATTCAGCAAATAAATTTTTTCACCTGAAGCATCATTACAGACAAAATTGTTACTCCAGTTACTACAAAATTTAAGAATGAAGTACAGCTGTTGCCATGCTGAATGTTCATGGCCTTCAACTTATAAGAAGTTAAAAGCTCTGAAAATACATGTGCCTAACTGAAAAAATAAAAATTCTATGAGAATAGGATCAATCAATATAGTTATTAAACATACACTGTGCTAGGTGCTTCAGGACAGAGATGAAAGAGTTTACATTCTATCATGTAAGCCATGTACATATAAATATATTTATAATTTAAACAAAACAAATACAAGATAATTTTGAGGAGAAAACACTAGCAGCTGAGGAGACTGAGAAAAGTAATATATAAAGTAATGCTTCAGCTAAGGATGAAATATATCATTGTTGTTATGTCCTACTCTCTATAACCCATTTAGGATTTTCTTGGCAGAAATATTGGAGTGGTTTCCATTTCTTTCTCCAGCACTTTTTTTTTTTTAAACAGATGAGGAACTAAGGCAAATAGGGTTAAATGATTTACCCAGGATCACAGAGCTAATATGTGCCTGAAATCGGATTTGAATTCATGAAGGAGGGGCTTTCTGTTCCAAATCCAATGATCTATCCACTGCACCACCTAACTTCCCTATATCATTATTCTTGACAAGTATTTATTAAGCATTCACTATATGTCAGGTACTATGCTAAGTGGTAGGATACCAAAGAAGGGGCAAAAATATAATTCTTAACCCCAAGAAACCCACATTCAAAAAGATAAGATAACATGCAAACTACTATGTACATATATAATCCTTATGTTCCTATCTGCTAATAAAGTTGTCCCAATTATGCTTTTAGTGACTAAGCAGAGAAATTTAGTAATTTAAGAGTCAAGAAGATAAACTTACATTCTAATACTCTTATTCAACTAAAGAAGCAATTGTTTTACCTACCTGCCAACAATCCATGAAACTTTAAACTTAAGAGAGCAATAATAGAAGAGTCATTTGTCCCAGGATTGTTTCTGAGTAATATTGATTATATTAAATTAATTTGAGATGAGATGAAAATAATAACAAAGCATTTTAAAATGTACAAAGCATAGTACCCATCTATTATCTCATTTGATCCTACCATCTATATGAATTAGGTGCTGCAGACATTGTTATACAGTTTAAAGATGAAGAAACTGAGACTTAGATTAAGTGACTTGTTCACACTTAGAGGAAGCAAGCGACAAAACAAAAGTCTTTCCTTACTCTCAGCTGAGCACTTTCAAATGGCTTGATTTTCTCAATAAACCAGGACGGGAAGTCATCTGCTGAGAATGTCAAGATGATGGTAAGGTTGGGTACTTGAAGAAAAATGAAAGACATCTGCAACTGTAACAGGAAGGAACTGAACAAAGAAGTAATATATGAACAAAAAGCATCTCTGAGGAGCGATGATAATATAGGTGAGGCCAGATAGCTTAAGTTTATAGTGGATGTAGTCATATGATTTTGTAATTCTCTCAATGCTCAGCAATGTCTAGAAGCAGGAGCAGGAAATGTAGTTTATGGGAGCTTTACCCTACAGAACTTGCTATGATCCACTAACTCCTGCTGCTTTCTCTTATAAAGGGCTGAGGGAGGGCTAACTGGGAAAAGGTCTCAATTTCTCAGTTGTAAAGGAAAATATTTGTGAGCTTGCTTGAGTTAACTGGTGCTAGCACTTGGCCAGGAGACTGCCTTCAGAAAGAATTTGTATCTAGAGCAGAAGCTACTATTGTGTGTTTCAGGCTCAGCTGGTCCATATGCTGCGAGAAAAGAGTGTTCTAGATTAATGAAAAGGTTAAGAAGAGGAAAATGGAAAACTACAATGTGGTACTTTCTAAGCTCCATGGCTCTTCTTTGCTTTCTATCTATACTACTACTACTACTGCTACTGCTACTGCTACTGCTACTACTATTACTATTACTACTGCTTCTACTACTACTGCTACTATTACTATTACTATGACTACTGCTGCTTCTACTACTACTGCTATTACTGCTATGATTACTATTACTACTACTACTACTACTGCTTCTACTACTACCTCTACTACTACTGCTACTACTACTATTGCTATTACTATTACTAATGCTACTGCTACTACTACTATTACTATTACTACTGCTGATTCTACTACTACTGCTACTATTACTATTACTATTGCTACTACTACTACTAACTCTACTACTATTGCTACTACTACTACTATTACTACTTCTACTACTACTACTCTTAATACTACTGCTACTACTTCTATTAGTATTGCTGCTGCTGCTACTACTATCACTACTACTACTGCTTCTACTGTTACTACTACTACTTCTATTATTACTACTATTATTGCTACTATTACTACTACTGCTTCTGCCATTGCTGTTATTATTAGTACTACTTCTACTGCTGCTACTAGTGCAATTACTATTACTATTATTATTACTGCTACTGTTACTTCTACTTCTACCACTGCTATTACTACTACTACTACTACTACTACTACTACTACTACTACCTACTGCTGCTGCTGCTGCTCTTACTATGATCATCATCATCATTTTGTCAAATTTCACTACTCAGAGACACTTCACATCCCAGGCCATTGTCAGGCAGCTTAACTCTTGTCTTGCCACTGGACTGTGATGACTCTGGAGGAGAGATTAAGGCTGATGACTGTAATTCTGCTTCACTTAAAAGTCAAGATTTACTTGAAAGTCAAGACATCGCCCCCATGGTGTCATTGGTCTTCTTAGAGAAAGAGGGATAAACAATAACAACAACAACAATTTCTTAGTCCTAACAGTAAAAAAAAAAAAAAAAAAAAAATCATGTTCATGTTCATGAGACTCTCCCAGGAGAGAATAACAGGCGCTCACAGCTTCTGGACAAATTTGTCACACTTTGACCTTAGGATAGAAATAGGGTTGTCTTTACCACATTAGCAACAAAAAGACCACTTGTTGGCAGCAATTTTGAGAGACCAATTCCTGAGACTGTAGGAGACATAGGCTTTGGCAGTTTTTCAATGCTAATGACTGCTGTCATTTATCAGACTGTCAAAGCCACGCAAAGTATAGTTAGACTGAGAAAATCCAAAGAACAGAAAGGAAGAGCTCTTCAAGAGTAAATTTGCTATTGCTAGAGGGGATTGCTGACAACGAGAATTTGGGAACAGTTCAAAATCTGACTAGGTATTTGGGGAAAAAATTTACATGACTATAAAAATTATTATCATGTAAGTTAAGAGCAAAGGCCCAAGATGCTATCAGTGTTCTCTCTTACTTATAATAGTATTTCTCATCTATTTATCAATACTTATAGTATTTATCATAGAACAACCTATGATAAAGAACATTTCACTCAGCACTGAAAAGATGTAGATTGGAATTCCAGTTCTGATATTTACTAGTTGTGTTACCTTGGACAGGTCACTCTACCTCTCAATTTCCTCATCTTAAAACATATATGTCTATGTGTGTCTGTGTGTGTGTGTGTGTATATATACATTGAAAGTGCTACATAAATGAGGAGTGTTGTTATTCTAATATGCGAAAACTGGAAAGGACCTAAAAAAAAAAAAAAAAACTAAGGGGCAGCTAGGTAGAAGTGAATAGAGCACCAGCTCTGAAGTCAAGAGGAATTGAACTCAAATCTGACCCTTAGACTTCCTTAATACATCCTAACTGTGTGACTCTGGGCAAGTCACTTAACCCCAATTGTCTCAGAAAAAAAAAAGACATTGAAAGTGCTACATAAATGAGGAGTGTTGTTATTCTAATATGCGAAAACTGGAAAGGACCTTATATACACTTGTGTAATGCAATGCCTGAAATTTGCAACTAAAGCCCAGAGATAATTACTTTCCTTAGAAGCCTTGAGCTAATTAGGGACAGGTAGGAGACTAAAAACTAGGTGTCCTGAGTCTCAGTAAAATGTTGTTTGGTTTTTTTCAGTAACTTTCTAAGAACCTTCATTCATGCAATCACATGGTTTAGTCTATGGGCAATTTCTGCTCTCTGTCTGATCTCTCCCCACAAAATCTAAAAGCTAAATCTTACATGGAAATATAGTTTAGAATTGCTAGGTAAAGTGCCTTATACATAGTATGTGCTTAATAAATGTTTGAGCAGCTAGGAGCACAGTAGATAGAGTGCCAGGTCTGGAGTCAGGAAGATTTATTATGCCTCAGTTTTCTCATATGTCAAATGAACTGGAGAAGAAAATGGCAAACCACGCCAGTCTCTTTGCCAAGAAAAAACCAAATGGGATCACAACGTGTTAGACATGATTGAAAAACAACAACAAATAAATGTCTTGTAATTTTAAAAAATTTAACTTCACAAAAATGCATATATGTTACTATATGAACATCATGGTACACTGCATAGACCATGGTACCTTGGAGTCAAGAAGACCTGGATTCAAATTCTGGCTCAATTAAATAATTCCATGACTCAAGACAAACCACTTAGCCTCTCAGAGATGCAGGTTCCTCCTTTGTCAAACGGGAATTATAACAGCACCTGCCTTACAGGATTGTTGCAGGGATCAGATGAGATGATGTATGCAAAACTCTTTGCACACCCTAAAGCTCTGTATTAAATGTGTGGAATTATAATTATTGATGCTATCCAGGGATAAGATTAACATCAAATGAGATAATAGGTGTAAAAATACTATAGAAAGTATAAATTGCTACACAAAAGTAAAGCTTTGTCATTATTCACGCCATCATTTATTAGTCTGGGCTACATATCATGCTTTTATTCTATGAAGCTATGACTTCAGAACCTGAGTTGATTTGCATCTCATAGATTATAGGATGTTACAGATGGAAGGAAACATGTCACTGAGTTGAATTCTTTAATATTATAAACAACAACAACAACAATAAAAATAACCCCTCAAAGTCCAACCTAATATTCATGTTATGAAGGGTAAGGAAGTCAGTGACAAAATAGCATCCTGCTAGCCATGATGATGTACAGCAGGAATTTTGTGTGCCCTGAGACCATTACAATATATACATATAAAGGCCTGGCAGAAATCCTGAAATACTATGGACCAGACTCTGGCAGTACCACTGATTGAATTAGTACTTGGTCAGTGAGATATAACTATCTCTAAGAATCAAAGGGGAAAAATGGAGTAACAGAGAGTTGCAAGTTTGCACTGCTCAAAGTCATCATGAAAATCAGGTTTTCACATGGATGATCAATGAAAAAGGCTTTGGTTCCACAAAATAGCAAAATACATAAAAACAAATTAGAAATACCAAAACCCTACTTGCTAGAAATGCTTCAATGCAGATGACACTAACCACTAAGGAAGAGAATCCATAAATATGAGTAAAATAGACAATATGAATACTTTCATTAAGTGTCAGTACTACCTCGCAAGAAAACTGGAAAAGGATCTCACCAGCTACAGCCTAAGGCTTTATATTACTTTTTATAAACAGTTCTTTCAATTTCAAATCACACAACATACTGCTGACTAGTTATAGGACAATTCTAAAATAACTACAACCCCAAAAAGATGAAATAGAGAAGCTACTAAAATATGAAGAGGAAAAACTGAAGAACCTCAGATTGCTGAAAATTTTCATTCAATTCAAACTCTAGAAATTACATCTAATTTTTAAAAGTTTCAAAAGATTTTGAAAGGAAGATGGACACATTGAATGGAAATTTAAAAAAAACCTTTTTGATCTTGGCAATATGAATGTTATTACATACCCATTATACCAAAATAAAACATATTGGTTGACAAACAAAAAAGATGTGCCAAAAAAGAACTTATTATTCAAAAGAGTTGTTATCTCCCATAAGCAATATGGAAGAACACATTCTCCCACGGTGTTTGAGAAAAAGTGTAAGAACATTTAAGGACATTCAAAAAGCAGAAAACAAGAGCTATTGCCATTTCAAGCCCATAAGATGAAAGTCAGAACTATCCAAGAGTACCTAAAGTCAGAGGTCAAATACCATCAAGACATTTTACCAGCTTCCCTTTATACAAAAGCTTGATTCTTAATAGAATATAGGACATATCTGTTACTAAAGAATGAGAACACCAACGATTCCTCTGATAAAAGACCAAAGATGTGTTGATGTACCTCATACAAAGCACTTATAATTTAAGTTACTTAAAAAAATTCTACAAATACAAGAAAACAATATATTGGCTAAGGAACAAAAAGAGTGGGTCAAAAACTACTAGAATATAAAGAGCAACTTATTGTTAATGTGATAATGAATGAAGAAGTTGTCTGAAAGTACCATAACATATTTACACCCTTTGTATTACCAAAGGCTAGCCTATGACTCAGTTCTGCATTTATGGTTCGTTCATGCACTGAACACAAGCATACTGAAAAAAAAATTAGTGTTTTTGATCTCCACATAGGCAACATTTTTTAAAAATTTAAAGCATGAAGTAAAGTGAACAGAAATAGGAAAATATTGGATATAGCAACAGCAAGATTATATGATGATCAGCTGTAATGGATTTGACTGTGATGGACTTTTCAGCAACGAGGTAATTTATGACAATTCAAATAAACTTGGGATGGAAAATACCACATCCTGAGAGAGAACTATGGATACTTGATGTGCATCAAATCATAGTATTTTCATCTTTTTTGCTTGCTTACCTTTTCATTCTTATGTTTTTTTCCTTTTTGGTCTGATTTTTCTTAAACAACATGAGAGATGCGTTAATTGCTTAAAAGGATTGAATATATTTAACCTATATCAGATTGCTTGCCGTCTTGGGGAGGGGAGAAAAGATGGGGAGGGAGGGAGAAAAATTTTGAACACAAAGTATTTTGAAAAATCAAGTACTATTGAGGAATAAAGAGATGATTAAGAAAAAAATTTAAGCATGCAGCTAACAGAATGATATGAAAATTAATTCATGTAAAATAATATTTTTCAGGGACAGTTTAAGCCTATTATGATTTTGTCTAGCTTTTAATCTATTATCACCTCTATAGAGGTGATAGGACTAAGATAAAAATAATTTGGGAACAGGAGGCAGAATGTATCATCCTGATGATTCTGCCTGCTACTAGAATTGTACCAATACTTTTGGTAACTCTAGAGAGGAAAATACTATATCCTCATACCTTTATTCAATTATAAACAGCAATTATATTGTCCACCTATGTAATAACCCATAGAGCCCTGTATATAAATTAATAACAGCAGGATAGCAACTTGTTTCCTTTCCATTTCTATTTGAACCAGCAACAAAAAAATCTTTAGACCAATGAAATCATAGATTGAGTAAAAATTCTAATGGTTAATAATAATTATCATTATAATGATAATTATACAGTGCTTTGAATTTTCCAAAGCTCTTTGAATGTAACCCATGGCTCAAAGTGTAGTTGCATAAGACTTTCTTCATTAGTGAAGTTTGGTTGTTCAAAGCTCTACTACTTTTGTGAAGAGTTAGCAAGATTTAGAGAGAAGAGAGATCCTGGTCTTCCAGCTTCCAGCTTTAAGAAAGAGGATGAGTGGTTCCAGATTCTCTTTAGGTCCCCAAAGAGAGAAAGACTCTGGAAAGAAGCCAATTTGCAGAAATGAATAACTGATCTTCCTTTATGAAGTTTTTCCCAATTCTACTCTTCACAAAAGTGAGGAGCTTTGAATAATGAATCCCCACCAGTACAGACTTTAACAGTATACGCTTTGAGTCACAGATTAAATCTATACTTTATCACTTGAATCTCAAGAATCTTTTAGGTAGACATTTCAAATATTCTCACCCTAATTTTATGGATAAAAGAGTGATTTGCCCATGTTCTTCTAACTAAAAAAAATGTAATAAACAGGATTTTAAACTAAATTATCCTGACTTCAAGTTCAGGTGAAGAAAGTGAGGTATGGAAAGATCAGTATGCCCACAATCATTTAGCTAAGCCAGATAAATATCTAGGTTTTATAAGTAGTCTTCTCTCAAAGGCAGCTAGGTGGCACAGTGGAGAGAGCACTAGACTTGAAGTCAGGAAGATTTGAAATCAAATCTGACCTCTAGCACTTCCTAGATATGTGACTTTGGGCAAGTAGCTTAAACCTGTTTGCCTCAGTTTCCTTATGTGTAAAAATGAAAAGAAAATGGCAAACTACTCTAGTGTCTTTGTCAAGAATACCCCAAATTAAAGGTCATTCACGTAAGTGGAACAAATAAACAGCAATAACTCCTTTTCTCATCACTACAAAACCTCTATACAGGATATTTATCCCAAGATACTACTGCAATTCAATTTATACAGTAGGTAATGCTTTTAAGCTTTCACTGCCATGATGATATGTTTTAAAGAAAAAACCTCACTCTTAGAATTTCTAATAGTCAATAAAAAGAATGTACTTTACGATTATTAAATGATATATAATTTCCCCATGTTGATAAATCTTCATCAGGCTGTTAGACATCTTGAAATAACAAAATTAAAGGTTTCAACTACATGACTTCGACTTCATAATTCAATATTGGACAGAATACAACTAAGATGACAAAGCTACTGTTGGCTTCTGATGGAGACCTGATAAATTAGTCTTAAAACATTTATTTGCTCTTTTTAATGATGTTTTTTCCTTTTGCTTTTGGGGAAGAAAAGGAGATGAAAGAACCTTTTACAGGAAGAAGCAAGGTGGGTAGATTTCCTTATCGAGATGTTAACTTGTTTTTGCAGAGAGAGACAGAGACAGAGACAAAAGAGAGACACACACACAGAGAGAAGAGAGAGACAGAGACAGAGAGAGAGAAGACAGAGACAGAGACAGAGAGAGACAGAAAGAGAGAGAAAGAGAGAAACAGAGAGAGGGAGAAAGAGAGACAGAGACACAGACACCAAGAGATACAGAGACAGAGAGACGGGGTAGAGAGAGAGAGAGAGAGAGAGAGAGAGAGAGAGAGAGAGAGAGAGAGTGTATGTGTATATATGTGTAGGAAGTGACTTGGGATCATGAATCTAGATCCTGAAAGGACCTCAGAAGTCATCTAATCCAATATTATCATCTGTAAGATGAGGAAACTGTAGCCTTTAAAGGTCAAGTTGCTTGTCCAAGATTACCCAGATAGTAAGTGGAAGTCATAGGATATGTAGCAACCCTAAATATTTTAAAGTTTTTTTCCTACTACATCATAAAGGAGAACAGGAAACAAAAGTCTCACATGGGGAACAAAGCACCAATCTCAGAGCCAAAATCGAGACCAAATGAGGAAATTCTGTGTTTTAGCACTGCGCAGTCCCTACTCCTTGACTTTTATTTCTTCCTTGTTGACTAGAGATTAAGAAGACCTATGGTCTATATGACTCACAGCTTCCTCTTCCTCTTCCTCTTCCTCTTCTCAATTCAAGGCAGTCTGTTTTATTTAAGAATCCACTCACAGTTTCTACCCCAAGCAGTCATATTCTGACCCTGACTCAAATCCCATCAGAATCCCAAATTGAGAGAAGGAAAAGCAGCACCTTAGGCTAATTATCAGTACAATCAGTACAATTGTCTGTTCAGTGCCCTCTCACCAGAAGCTTATGCAGACCCATGCCTCTTGCCTTACAAAGTCTCAGAGCTAGAAGAGGCATTAGAGCCCATTTAATGCATCTTATACTTGGACACAGCATTCCCTGAAAAGTAGCCATCCATGCAGTCTTTGCTTGGAAACCCTTTAGCAAATAGAGAACTTTTCCCAAGATAGCCCATGCAACTTTGGGACAACTCTAATTGTTAGGAAACTTTTCCTTAAATTAATCTTAAGTCTACCTCACTGAAATTCTCATCTATGGTTCCTATCCTGTAACTACCTTCAGAAAGCTGAAGAAGAAAGGAGACGACTGTCAGATTTCCATAAGCATTTTCCACCAGAAAGGTCAATGTATTCCACAGATAACTAAAAACTTATAGTATTTTACTCTGCATTCAGATGGAGTAAAAACAGTAAGTATATAAGAAGGAATTAATAAACCAGTAACAGTTTCTGGGTACAAGCTCTGTCTGAGCAGTGATAGAACATAGGGCTGGAAAGAGGAAGACTCATCTTTGTGAGTTCAAATCCGGCCTTAGCACTTACTAGTTGTATGAACCTAGGCACTTACTCTTGTTGGCCTCAGTTTCTTCATCTGTAAAATGAGCTGAAGAATGAAATGGCAAGTCACTCCAATTTCTTTATCAAGAAAACCCCAAATGGGTCACAAAGAATCAGAAGGTGAACAACAACAAGGTGAACTGTGGCTATCCTAGTTTCTCCTGCTTCTATATACCTTGGAGATGGGAATTTTCAGGATGCCATTAAGATAGAGCAAAGGCTAATTTGGGCATCCATTCTACTGATGTGAAAGAATCAAATCCAAGTTTTTGCTTTGAAAAATCATTGACATTGCTACAGAACAGGACCCTGAAGTTAAGGTCTTTTAGTAGGGAAAGTTTGCTAATGAAACTTCTTGCATCACCTTCATTCCTCATAGCCTTCTTGTGTAACTGCCTCAGGAATGAAAGGAAAAAAATCTCCTACTCAGATTCTATTGCATTAGGCTTGAGAGATAAGAGGACCTGGGCTGCTTTAGTGAGTTCTATTGTGAGCTGAGCCCAAATAAGGGCTAAGTCTGGCTTTTTCAGAAAGAAAGCTTTGATAATGGGCTAAAGCCCAAACCTCCTTCTGGAATGAAATCTCCTAATGTTCTTTAATTCCAGGCAGGGCAATCTGCCTTTAAAATCTAGCTAAAGGCCAAGGACTTGTCAGTTTGTAGTGCTTGCTCACCAAGGCAGCTCTAAGAATGGAAAGGGAAGGATACCCTAGAGAAGAGAGTGTAAGTCTCACTGAGACTGCTCTTGAAGGCTTGTTTTTAGTTTCATCCTTCTTTTCATCTAAGGCAGCAGTTCTCAAAGTTTGGTCGAGAGAATCCTGGGGATCTCTGAAACCCTTTTAGAGGGTCTACAAATTCAAAAATAGTTATAATTTCCAGTATGGTAAATGTCTGTAAATATAATTCAGATAAACAAAACGCTTTGGAAAGATCCTCAATAATTTTTAATAGGATAAAGATACTAAAAAAAAAAGTTTGAGAACCACTGATCTAAGGCAATATAGTTTGATGGCTAGAGAATCAGCCTCAGAAAGACTTGGAATTTTAATCTAACCTCTGATACCTAACAAATGATAAGGTGATTCTGAGGTGGCTGAATCCCTATAGTGCTAGATGTGGAGTCAAAAATTCTTGACTCCAGTTCAAATCTTGCCTCAGATTCTTAGCTGTGGAATCCCTAGAAAAAAACTATAATATCTCTTAGTCTTGGGTTTTTTTGTCTGTAAAATGGAGATAATAATAGCATTTCCCTTCCAGGGTTGTTGTGAGGATCAAATAAAATAACATGTAAAGTATTGCAAACTTTAACCTGCCATATAAATGCTATTATTAGTAGTGATAATCATAATAACCATCACTCTGTGCCCTATTTAACTTACTAAGATCATTCTTTATTGAAAAGGTATTAATTTGGGGCAGGTAGGTGGTGCAGTGGATAGAGCATCAGCCCTGAAGTCTGGAGGACCTGAGTGATCTCAGGTGTGATCTCAGATATTTAACACCTCCTAGTTGTATGATCCTGGGCTAGTCACTTAACCCCAATTGCCTCAGCAAAAAAAAAAAAAAAAGTACTTATTCTGCAATGATACAAAGGGGTTTCTTAATTCTGGAGTTCCCTATAGCAAAAAACAAAAAAAAAAAACAAAAAAAAAAACTTTGGTCCACTTACCCCTAAATTTCATTGCATGTTTCTATGAAGTCATTTTGCAGAATTTGTCCTTTCTTCTTTCAAAGTTTATCAATAGGAAAAATAATAATAAAATTTATGAGGAAGAACAAAAGGTCAAGAATTTCAAAGAAATGAAGGGGAAAATGTAAAGAAAAAGATTCAGTTGTAATTATAATATAAGGTGAGAGCATTATTGAATTGTAAAATGGATAAATTTGAGTGTTTTAAATTTAAAATTTCTTGTATAAATAAAATCAATGTATCCAAGATTAGAAAGAAAACAGAAAATGGGGGAAATGTTCATGGCAATCCCTTAATTAGGATATAATCATGATGAAATACTGCAATCATATAAGAAAAGATGAGTTGATTGATTTAGAAAAACATAGAAAGACTTGGTTGGATCTATGAAAGATGCCATCCACCTCCAGAGAAAGAACTGCCAAATAGAATTATGCATAGTAAGGTCTTACATATATATATGTATATGTCTATATGTAAATTTATGGATATGTATACATATGCATATATATAATTCACATTAAATTGTAGCCTTTTCTAGGGAGAGGTGGAGAGAGGGAAAAAACAAAATAAAATAGAAAGTACACAGCAAAGAACAAAAGGACATCTAGAAGGAAGAACAGAAAAGCTGGGTGCTTTGAAAACAATATGTAAGGTTTATTACTAGGATATTTGTGAAATGAAAATTTAGTGTTTTATATAGCTTATATAGACACACAACCAGGAAAGTAGAAGGCAGAGCTACACGAGGGTAGGACATATGAGGAAAGTATAATTGGCAAAGGCAGTAGGAGCCACCACAATGCCTAGTTGGGCAGCCCAGTACAAACAAACAGCCAGGAACAGCAGGAGAAAACAGAAGAGACCCTTCTTTCCCTGGTCTGTGCATCATGTGGGAGGAACAAGGGAACACCACATGCTCTGAGACTGTAGAGAGAATGTGCCAGGAGATGTCACAACAGATACACACCATGTTCCTAGTCCCAGCCAACACCATGATGTCTTCCAGAAGGCCCAGTTTGGCCCAGAAAGGAGAGAATGGCCTGGGGGGGCAGGGGGAAAGATGAAAGAATCTCAGAAATATTTTTTCCCAAGCTATTGACATTTTACATGACACCAGAGAAATTGCCAACCATATACAATCCTCTATCAAATGAAAAAAAGAGAAAAATAATACATCAATTCTCATGGCAGAAACTGATGGACAAAGTGAGATGCAGGGCATCTCTCTACTCCTAGCATTCCTAGGCTAACAAACTTTGGACGTTACCCTTGGGAAAGGAGAATATGACTGAAACATAGATTTGAGTGTTCAGAAATGTTTGCAAACTAATATATAAGATGCTTTCTTAATCACAGACACTACCACATAAAACATAAATAAGTTGAAAGCATTAGAATAGTGTGTTCTACAATTCTTCTCCTGCTGCTTTCAAAGCATGAAGGCAAAAATGATTAATGGGAAGCACATGGGATTAGGAAACCTAGATCTTTATTAGCTCCTGATATTAGTCAACTTTGTGATCTTAATCAAGAAATTCAATCTTTGAGCTTCATGTTCTAGAAAATGTCTGTTAAGACTAGATGCTCTTTAATGGCTCTTTATAGCCCAGAAATTCTAAGGTTATCTAAATGGTAAATGGTCAAAGGATATGAACAGATAATTTTCAGGTGATGAAATTAAAACTATCTATAATCACATTAAAAAATGCTCCAAATCACTGCTGATTAGAGAAATACAAATTAAAACAACTCTGAGATACCACCTCATACCTCTCATTCTGGCTAACATGACAGGAAAAGACAATGACAAAAGTTGGAGGGAATATGGGAAAACTGAGACACTAATGCGTTGTTGGTGGAGTTGTAAAATGATCCAACCATTCTGGAGAGCAATCTTGAACTATGTCTAAAGGGCTATAAAACTGCATACAGCCAGCAGTGTCGTTACTAGGTGTATATCCCAAAGAAATCACAAAAGAAGGAAAAGGATCCATATGTAAAAAAATATCAGTAGCAACAGTTCTTTTTGTGGTAGCAAAGAATTGGAAAATGAGTAAATGCCCATCAATTGGGGAATGGCTAAATAAGTTGTGGCATGTGAAAGTAATGGATTATTATTGTTCTATAAAAAATGATGAATAAGCTCATTTTAGGAAGGCCTGGAAAGATTTACATGAACTGAAGCTGAGGGAAACTAACGAGAACCAGGAATACGTTGTACATAATGACAACAAGATTGTGCAATGATGAACTATGAAAGATTTGGTTCTTCTCAGTGATTCAGTGTTTATGGCAATCCCAAAGAACTTTGGATAGAAAACACCATCTGCATCCAGAAAGAGAACCAGGGAGATTGAATGTAAATCAACACATACTATGTTCATTTTTTTCTGTTTTTTTTTCCTCTCTGGTGGTTTTTCTCTTTTGTTTTGAGTTTTCTCTCCCAACATGATTCATAAAGAAATGTGTATAAAAGCTAATATACATGTAAAATCAGAAAAAAATAAAACGGTAGTCTGTTTTATATCTCTGTTTCTTTTTTGCTAATCTTGACTCTGTAAATCATGTTTCTTCCTATAAACCTGAACTTTTTCTTTCTCAAATGCTACCACCTACTTTGAAATAATCAAACCTGCTATTCTAGGCTCAGACTTTCAATAAAAAATCATTTTGGTAAATCTTTGACTCACCTAATCTTTAGTCTATAATATATCCACATGTCAACTAAAAGGAGAAATTCAATAAAAGAGATCTATTAGACTGTAACAGAGGGCACAGAGGCAGATAGATGGTAAAATAGGTAGAGTGCTGGCCCTGGAGTCAGGAACACCTGAGGTCAAATCTGGCCTCTGATATTTTTTACAATGTGACCATTGGAAAAGACACTTAAGTTTACTTTTCTGTCTTCTTATGAATTCCATCTGCAACTGTTCCATAACCTCAGAAATGTCATGAAAGGCTAGGTATCCAGGATATATAACCTAATCCAACCAGCATCTAGAAAAGGTCTCAAATTTGCCCTCATGCTACCATATTTCCTAACACTTTACCAACTGGGAATTTCTGAGGGAGGGAGGGAGGAAGGGAGGGAGGGAGAGAGAGAGAGAGGGAAGAAGGGAAGGAGGGAAGGAGGGAAGGAGGGAAGGAGAGAAGGGGGAGGGGGAAGGGGGAGGGAGAGGGAAGCATTGCTTCCAAACTGCTTTTGTATGGATGGGAGTAGTCATTCTGATGGGGTTTTAACTTCATTAATTCAACTTTCAAATTTAAGGTCTGATGGGGTCCCACATATTAAATCTAGGAGATAAAAATAACAACACTATATTCAGAAATGCACCCTATCTTCCAGAAGGCATTCAACTTGTAAAAAATGCATCAGATAATATTCAAATTTCTTGCAGGTAGAACACTCTTAAATGTCCAAGTCAACAAATACTTACAGGTGCAAGGTACCTGTACTAATTTGCTCATAGAATTTGTTACCTCAGACACATATGCACAGAAATTCTAGAGTGATAACAGTACAACATAAAGGAAACTGGAGTAGGCAGGAACAGAGGAAAGATACTTCAGCAAATTGCTGAAATGTTTAAGAAAAGCAGTCAGATTGAAAGAATATGAATTTTGTTTCAGAGGACTCAAATAAGTCCTTAGAGTATATGCTATTCTGGCCCAGGGGCTACGTATATTTTTCCCCTGCTGCAAGAACTTCATCTAGGTTTAATGGAAGAACTCTGCCTTGATAGATCCTCTCACTCCAACAGGAAATCTCCCACTCTCCCCACTTCCTCATGATGGATTTTAAAAGGCAGATTTAATGAACTTGATAATTTATTTGAAGTTTGAAAGGAGCACATCTGGCCTACAAAGAATAAACAGTCCTCTGACACCACACAGAATGGCAAGAGATCAGAAGTAGATCTGTTTCTTAAAGCTTGGTCCTTCCTCTGAAAAGAATGACTGTTACACTTTATGAAATGAAGTTTGTCTTCTAATTCTGTCTTTTCCCACAGTACTGTCCTCGGTTGGAGAAGTCATGTGGTATAGCAAATAGAGTTCTGACATTCAAATTTGGGTTCAAGTTACAGCCTTTCTAACTGGGTGACCCCATACAAGTCCTTGAACATTTCTGATCTTTTCCAACTATAAAATGGGGAAAATAATAGCACTTACCTCACAGAGTCATTAGAAAGGGGAAATAAAATAGTGTATGTAAAGTGTTTTACAAACTTTAAAAGGCTAAAATAAACTCCAGTTCTAGTGATCATTACAGCTCTGAGAAGTAGGTAACTATTGGCAATTGACTATATCTCCATATTCATTTAGAGAAGATGAGTCTCCATTCTAATGCCTCATCATGGCTTGGGAGCGAACCTGTGTTCTTCAAGGATGAGCAGATGGGGCACATGCTATGGCAGGTGACACCCTGCTAGAAAGGCTTAGAAAGACATGGTGACAGACTGTGGGCTACTGTCCAAAGACCAGCCCAGCTAAATTTGAAGACAACAGAAGGTTGGCCACCAGGTGAAGGATTTGTTTATTTATTTAGTCACAGTGATGCAAGGGTTCTCTCCTCAGAAATGCATTGCAATCTATGCCAGTCAATCAATCAAATATTTACTGGCCACCTACTATGTGCCAGGAACTGTAGTAGGTGCTGGAAAGAGTGCTAATTGCATACTCATGCTAATGAAGTCACTGATCTTGTTTTCAGGAAGAATGGAGCCTCACACACAAGGCAGGCACCCAAATTCCCCTAATCTATAGGCTGAAGGGTAGGAACCATCAGGGTCTTCAGGCCATTTAACTCCCCATATTTTCTATCACACTGTACACATCAGCAAGGCTCACATGATCCTAAGTATCCTAAGGTTCAATCCTAGTGTTCTCATAGAGCCTTCCCACTAAATTCTCAAAGTCATCTCTTGTCTATGATTTTATTATCTATAAAGTCAGAATTCAAAAATAAAATTAAATTAAAAGTCAGAATTATAGACTCCTCAAAGAGCCAGCATTATAAATCTACTGTAATAATACATCCAAAAAAGAATACTAGAGAAAGGCAAGACCTATAAACACATGCTGTACCCAGATGCCAAAAGACCTGACCTGGCTCTTCTTCTAAATGGAGGCATGATTTTGGACAAATCACTTAACCTTGCAGGGTCTCAGTGTACTTGTGCATAAAATGAAGAAGCTGAGCTGGATAACCTTCAAAGCCCCTGTATAACTCTGAATACTCCTATTTCTTTCTCTGAAAACATGACAAAATAAAGCCAGAGTTAGTAGCCTTGCAGAATAAACCATTTCCACCCCCACCCCCCCAGAAGCCATAGATGGATCTCTTGAAGGTCAGATCTTATTATTGGCAAATTCAAAAGATTATTTGGCATATCTATCTATAAGGAGGGTGGAATTCACCCATTAGCCCTAGTGCTTGGAGAAGATTTTCTTCCCTTCCATACTGATGCAAACTGAGCAAATTCTCAAAGAATCCCATTCCTTTAGAGACTCTACTTCTTCCAGAGAGCATTTGGACACTTGTCCCATGATCCATAGGGAGCTCACATTTTCAGGAGACACTAAGTGTGTAGGAAGGAGGAAAGAAAGGAAAGGGCTATAACAACAATTGTTTAAATTCTCCTCCAACATAATCAGTCTCGCAGTAGGTATCATCAGCCTACTACAAGAGCCTCGGATCAAGAGTCAGAAAACTTAGCTTTGTTATGTAATAGATATGACATCTTGGCAAGTCATAACCATTCTGAGTCTTAATTTCTTCATTTGTAAAATGAGAACAAAATGGCAACATACTTTATGCAGTTATGTGAAAGTTGTCTTAGAAAACTGGTAAGGACTTTATGATCGGCACAGGGAATTCTGTTTCAAACAAGGTGGCTTCAGGTTCTGCCTCTGAAATAGAGTGGTTGGGTCACTTTGAGCACTTAATATTTCAGGACTCCCAGGCAACTCTCTAAAACTGTTGTCACTATGTATTAATAGAAGGAATTTCCTTACCAAAATTTCCTACACCAATCAAATCACAGGTCAGAAAAGAAGTCCTGAAAACCCAAATCCCCAAACCAAAACCGTTCTATTTAAACACAATTATTTGCCCAGAGGGAAAGTAGCAGGGACTAACTGATCTGCCCCCTGAAAAACCAAGACACAGTGATAATAACAGATGATGGAGGTCTTCTGATCAGTCTTCGTAAGAGAGGTGCAACAGGATGCTTCCTCCTCTAATATCTGCCCTCCAACTGACTTTCTCCACTCTATGTTCTCACCTATGGATGGTCATCAGCTTGAGATAGTGAGGGCAAGTTTCCAAAGAAACTTCACAGGGTCTTGTTCTAGAGAGTCTCCCCTTGATGAAGTTCCAGATCTCAAAGTCTGAGATCTCTACTCCTCATCTGGAATAGCTAAACCATTTGGCTCCAACTCCTGCTCTGGGAACATGTTTCTTTAACCTCTCTATTTTGTCCTCATTAGCTAGCTGTTGTTCCATCCTCCAAACTAGTATTCCAGAGATTTTGCCTCAGAGGAGCTAAATCACTTAGGAATCATGCTCAGGCAATTCTCTGATCCCAGTTCTACCCTTAATACTTTCTACTTCCTTTTTTGAGAATTGTAATAAAACCAATACTCCCAGTGGCTCTGGAATAGATGTTTGTCAATTGACTGTCCTAGAGTCCCAGTCACTGTTTGTGAGACTTCCCAAATCAAAATACCCTTCTGTATCAGATAACTATGTTGAGACTCATTAGAATAAAAGCTCTTCAGAGGCAGGAATTATCTGGCTTTTCCTTCTGTCTTCAGTCCCTGACACATGGTAAAAATGTAATAATTTTTTTTCATGCATTGATTCATTTATTCATTCCCAGTCCTATATACCTTGTTCTGACACATCTTTGTGGTGTTTACCTAAACCTCATTGGCTAGTTAACATTTTGATGATGCATTTTTTTAAAACAACTATATAAAACTTTAGAAAATGACTTAGTGTATGATAAAATAATCCAAGAAATTCAAATATTACTCTAAAATATTTATATTTACTGATGTTATTGTTAATGAGGGAAAATTATCATGAATACAAGACTTTATAGTGTCCAAAGCACTTTTCAAATATTATCTGATTTAAATATCAACACAACCCCATAGAGGAAATAATGGGTCATTATTATGATCATTTTATAGGTGAGGAAACTAAGGCTCACAGAGATTGCTCAAAATTTTGAGGGGGGAAGGGAAGAGAATTTAAATCCAGCATTACTAACTCCAAGTTTCACTTTTATTCATGCCTATTGCTTTTTTACATGGAGGAAAGAAGAGGTGGTTGCTGGTGGGATGAGAAATAGCAAGAGTTGCAAATTAGAAATCAACTCTGAAGTGGAAGGGCCTCTGAAGTATAAGTGAAGTCAATTATCAGAGTAAGGAAGTAGGTGGTAAACCTACTAGGAAAAACAAAATCTGGAAAGAGTATAAAGGTTTAAAAAAAAAAAGGTTTGAGGAAAAAGAGAGTTTTTAGTCAGAGACCAACGAAAATGTACAATAATTGCTGTATTTGGCACTTTGAGATCAATAAGTCTATAGGTCTAGGTAGGATATAGTGTTCATCTGAAGTCTCTGAAGGTCACTAAGGCCCAAAAAGGAAAAAAAAAACATAAAAAACCAAATATTTATAGAAAATCTCTTAGGTCTTCTGATTTCCAGGAGCATAATAAGAAAATCATATTTAAAAAAAATCATTAAAAGTATTCAGTGCTTTGTTTCTAGAGCCTGTTATTAGCTCCTAAAGGTGTTTTGCTTTAAATGTTTCAACCATACCAAGGAAAATGTGTAAATATTGGTAATATTTGCTATTCCCCGACTAGAAAGGATTCATTGGCAGGCTGCATTTATTAGCATTTGATTATTAAATAGGCACTGCATGAATAACAGACAAGGGAAGAGAGAAAAGAGAATGAAGGGATGAGAAGGCAAATGAAACAGTCAAATGGTATGATATTTTAAACTAGCAGGACTCCCATGTATTGAAGTGGGGAGGGGCCGAGAAGAATCTGTTTCGAGTCCAGCCAACCCTTTTAAATCTCAAATTTCACCATGTCTGGGAAATGTCAAACCTTTGCTAATAAAAGATATGTGACTGTGCCAAACTTTTGAAAAAAATCTCTTCAGTCACATCACTGTATATCCATGGGACACTTTTCTATAGCATGAATGCTGCAAAATCAAGGCCACTGAATTCTATACATGTTAATCTGCACCAGTGCAAAAGTAATTATGGCAAATTAAGTGGCCAAAAGGAGTTCTAAGACTTTATTTAGATACAGCACATCTGAGCAAGCTCCAAGAAAACTTTTGTCCATGCAGTCTGGCATTTCTTCCTTTGCCCACTTAAGGAGACTATAGGGAAAATTGAAACAGTCAGAGAAAGGACTTCCAAATGCTTAGTGAAACAATCCCCAGCTTTAGCACCTCAACTAGGTTGTGGAGTCAGCTTGGAGCTGGCTGCAAATTGGCCAGCAATGAATCCGAGATTCTATACCCATGTGAAAAGCACTGTGCCAGAGACCATAAAGATAACTAACTAAAACTTCTGAAGTACTAATCATTAGCTCTTTCCCCACCTTCATCCTCTCCTTCTGTATTGACTTTTAGAATCATTTTATATTTACAATATTTTTTGAAGGATGTACTATGGTATGTATTCCCATTTGGTAAATGATCACCATAGCTTAGAAATTAAGAGAAGCCCCTGTTCACATAGCTGGTCTGAGATGGTATTTGAACTTGTGTTCTTGACTCCAAATTCAAGGTTCATTTCCATTATGCTATATTGATTCAGGGAGCTCTCTGCTCCATCCCACTTTCAATTCCAGGGTTGTGATTCCAGGACTTCTGATAGAGGAATTTGGGTCAATTAAGAGGAGGTAACTGAAAGGACTAGAAAAAAAAAGAACCTTAAAGATAATAATAATGAAATTTTAGCTGAAAAAAAAATGTCCAACAGAAACAGTATATATAGACATATTCAAACTATTTAAGTATGTATATGTATGTATATGTGTGTGTGTATGTATGTATGTTTGTATACACAGTCTCTCTCTATACACAGACACACATAAATGCAAAGAGAGAGACAGAGACATACAAACTATATGTTAACAATATGCCAAGATTTAGGGACTCTTTATAGTGCCTTTTGCCCTTTGAACACTTGTACCCACCATAAATATCTTTCTTTATACTTATTCTACAATAATTTCCCAACATAAGCCATCCATAGGAAGGGGTCTTTGTTTAGTCCTGACCTTTTGATTTCAATAGTATAGGAAATTTCCAATTCATAAAGCATTTATTAAGTCAAGACAATAAGTAGTTATTAAGGGTTTAGTCAGTCTCTCTACCAATGCAGGTTAATTACAACTCTGTAACTTATAGTCTTGGTGAAAAGCCTATCCAAAAGTATAAATGACCTTCCCAGGGTCATAAAGAAAGCATGTTTTAAAGGTGGAACTGAATCTAGGTCTTTCTGACTCTGTCAGTTCTCTATCTAATACTCTAAACTTTGAATGATAATAATTTAAATTAAAAAAATCAGAGTTGGGAAAGGTCTCAGAGGTTACCTATGTGTTAAACTAAAATAGAAACTGATATTGGAAAATCACATTGATTTAGAAAATCACAGGTTAACATCATTTATACTGCATTTTTATTTTGTTAAGCATTTCTCAATTAAATTTAAATCTAGGTCAGGGACACACCTCTGTTATTAGTCCAATTTACATCCAAAACAGAAATCCCCTCTACAATATCCCAGATATATGGGCTTTGCTTTTAGACTTCAAAAACAGGCAACTTATCATCTATCTAAGTATCTTATCCCACTTTTGGAGAGTTCTATTAGGAAGTTTTCTTTATATTTGTAGCTAAAATGTGACTTTCTGACACTTTCAATGACTAGTCCAAGTTTTAACCTCCATAACCAAGTAAAACAAGTCAAATTCCTCTTCTAACATTTAAACAGCTATCCTGACCTACACACTCCCTCAATCTTCTCTTTCCAACCTAAACATATAATTCTTTCAACAGTATTGTATATCTTTCCAGTCTTATCTTGCTTATTCTTCTCCAGATGTATTTTAGTTTGTCAACAAAATGTGGTACTGAGAAATGAATATAAAATACTCCAAATGTGGTTTATCAGGCAAGAATCACCTCCCTCATTCAAAACATTATATTTCTATTAAATTTTCCCAAGATCTTATCAGGTTTTTTTTATTTTGTTTTGTTTTGATTTTTTTTTTTTTTTTTTGGCTGCTGACATACATCTGGAGCATTTATTTAATCCTAGTTGTCACAGTTGCATTTACAAATTGGAGAATATCTATTGTTAGGTAATCAGGATAGATAAGGATTCTAGGTTCGTGCTATAGGAGGACAGTGAAGAGAAAGCTCAAGCCAGAATGTGAAAGCCATATTCAAATATTTGAAAAAGGATGAGACACCAGTGGTTTGCACAGTGCTTGACATATAACAGGTGCTTAATAAATACTTATTATTAATGGATCAATGTTGACTTGCCCCTGCAGAGAGGAACTAGGAGCAAATGACAGAAGTTGCAGAGAGGTTTATTTAGGTTTGATGTGAAAACTTTCTAAGACTCAGTGCTATTCAAAAGCAGAATGGCTTGCCTCCAGAGGAAATTCGTTCCCTCTTTAGTGGACATCTTCAAGCATAAGCTAGATATGGTCTATTGGGCATGTTATATTAAGGATTCTTGGCATAGGTTGAACAAGATGGCTGAGTGAAATTCTATGACACTATGATTCAGCTAGAGTTTTCCCCCTAACCTTCCAGGACCTTTTTACATGAGCTGCTGCCTAGTCTATCCTTTCTATTTTAAGACTGGAAGGTTCAGATATGATCACTATATGATCAAAGTAGATTAGCCCTTCTCTAAATTGTTTCTACTCCTATCGCCACTTGGGTCTTAATTGGCAAGAGGACCTAGTTCAATAAGATCCTATTTATAACAGAATAAAAATTCTTAATGTATCTCTAAAAATAAACACTCTCGTGGATTTTTTCCTCCTCCTGTTACTCTGGTGTAAGAAAGGAAGAAATATGTAAAAATAGCTAACATGTCTCAAATTGTTTATTCTGGAGAGAAATAGAACCAAGAGTTGTCTGGCTAACTGCCCAGAGATGTGGCCAGTCTGGAATTCACCAAAGTGTCATCTTTTGTTTTTCTTCATTGAGCACCTACAGTTAGCATTTGTACTTTTTAAAAATTTTCCCTTTTATTTTTTGTTACATTAACACACATGTATGGAATAAAACAAGCATTTCTATAACATGACACAATAAAAAGATAATTGTACATGAAACTGAAAATCTTTTATGCACAATTTGCTATTCCTTTCAGATATATAACAAAATTATCACGTGAGTTTCTTTTTTTTCTCCTTTTCTATCCTTTTTCCACTCTGCCATTGGACACTAATATATATATATATATATATATATGTGAAAGTATTCTACATATACTTCTATTTATCAGTTCTTTCTCTGGATGCAGATAGTAACTTTCTTCATATGTCCTTTATAGTTAATTTACAGTCATTTCAATTTATTTCTAATAGTCAAAATTTATTTGGAATTTATAATAGTCAAAATAATTTATTCACTCAGAGTCATTCTTGAAATAATATTGCTGTCACAGTATACAATGTTCTCTTAATTCTGCTTATTTTAGTCTTCATTATTTCATGCAAATCTTTCCGTGTTTGTCTAAAATCATGTTTTTAAATTATTCCTTAGCTACCTAGGAAAACATACCTGTTCAGTTTATATCAGCTTTTTTTGTGTGTGTGACCTAGCTTTTTGCAAATTCCTAATGTAATAAAAGAAAAAGGGCAATGGATACATACAATAGAATTAGTGGAGGTTGATGCTGTATGATGGAAAAAGAACAGGGTTTGGAGCAAGAGGCCCAAGATTAAAATCCCACCTATTTGCTAATCTTTCTGAGCTTTAGTTTCTTCATCTGTACCTCTAAGGTACTTTCCAGATTTAAATAATTAATGACCTTATGTTTGGAATACACCATAAGTTAGTAGGAAGGATATTGGCTCTGGACCCAGATTCACATCTTACTGTAGCTATTTATTTTGTTATTTCTCCTCTGTAGGCCTCCATTTCCTTGTATGGAAAATCAGGGAATTGACCAAATGACTTCAAAACAAAATTACTTCTAAATCTTAATTCCATAATACTATACACAGGGAGCCAAAAAGGGACTTCGGTATTCACAACTATCTTCTTCTTCAGGGTATACTCCACTATTTATCTTTTTTTTTTTTTCCTAAAAATGATATAAAAGACTCCAGAGTATCAAGAAAGTTTTAACTGTTTTAAAAAGGAACTCACTACTTCTATTCAATTCAATAACAAATATATTTTGTTTTCCACTATTAACTTTATTAACTAGATACATTTATAGTTACAGATAAATATTACAGATAAATGGCTCAGTTGGTTTGAAGATACTAATTGTATATAAGAATCAAAATAAGAATTACATTAAATCAACCCAGTCAATATATAGGATTTTAGGTAATTAAGATGGCCAAGGAATATATATGGAGGTTAGGAATAATTTCCTTCCTTATATCAGGATAGTTCATTCAATAACATTTATCAAGTACCTACTATATACATAGAACTATGTTACTCAGTGTAGCTTAAAGCTTAATTAGATAAGGCTCCTTTATTCCTATTCCATACCCTTATAGGGCTTATATTGTTGAGACTGACCATCTTCCTATGATGGGAACCACATCTTTTATTTTTATTTTACATGTAAAGAATTTTGACATAAAACTGAAGTTAAGCTTCAAAAAGCGTATTTCCTCATATCAAAGGGATGAGTTGTTTAAAAAAAAAAAACTAGTGAAGTAGATGGAGTTTCTCAAAGGCTTGATTTTCACTGGACTCAAAGAAATTCAGTTATCTGTTCTGCAAAGTTGCCTGCAGCTGAAATCATCCCTGGGGTAGGAAAAGAAAAACTTAGAAAGTATATAAATATGAGGAAGATTTTCATGTAGGAGGATACAATGAATCTGTTTCTAGCTGCCTAATAACAAGATCTGACCTATTTAACAAGGTTTAGTTTATAAAACACTTTATATCCAACATGATTCATAAAGCAATGTATATTTTAAAAATTAACTAATTAAAAACACAACACTATATACAATCTGCTCTTCCTCCTTTGCTCTGACTACTGACCTCCCTGGCTTCCTTTAAGTTCTAACTAAAATCCTACTGCCTAGGGTGTGAAATTGTGTTCCCTTTAATCAGTAAAATTAACACTCTAAAACTGTATACCCTTTGATCTGTAAAGAAGGGAGATGCGTTTCAGGCCCCCCTGGGAAGCATATCTCCCCAGACAAGTTAAGTGGCGTCATCTGACTGGGCCATTTCTATGGCAAATCATCTCCACAGATAGCAGATCTCTACTCAAATTCAGGCTGAAAAAGCCTCCAAAGCAATTTCATTTGGGAGATACTGGTCTGATCAGTTCAAACTGCTTCAGCTCCTCCCCATCTTCCCCCCCCCCACCTCCAAGATCTGCTCATATAATAGCTTTCTGTTTACTCATTTCTTTGCAGAATGTCCAAAGCAGGACTATGCCTTGTCCCTTGGGATAGCTGCCAGGACCCTGCCCGCTGAGAAGACATTCTCTTCTCAGTGCCAGCCTCCATTTCCCTACTAGGATTTTGCCACTAAAGGAGTCAGTCTCTTAGCAAAGCTGACTTCTCATCCAACAATAAACTTCCATTTTTGCCACCTAAAACTCTTTGGGTTTGTGAATTCTTTCCCAAAGAACCTGTGCCTTCAACCAAGAGGGGATTTCTACAACTCTCTGACTGCCACTAGAACCCCATCACTACCTTCCACAAAATCCTTCCCCAGCCCCTTTTAATTCTAGTTCCTTCCTTTTTTATTATTATTTTCTACTTACCCTGTATAGTTTGCTTTATCTATCTTTTTTGCATATAGTCTCCATCATTTAATTATAAGCTCTTTGAGCGCAGGAACTGTCTTTTTCCTCTTTTGGCATCTGCAGTTCTTAATACTATGACTGGCACTTAGTAGTTGCCTAATAAATATTTATCGATTATCTTTTTTGGTTCACAATGACTCTATGAGATTAGAATTTTAGGAACAATTATCCCTCTTTTATAGACAAGGTAACCAGAGTCTGAGAGGTTAAGTGGTTCCCAAAGAAACAGGATTTGAACTAAGGAGTTTCCTTATTCCCAGTCCAGTGAGCTTTTCATATTGACCTCAAGGGAGAGGACATGATGTAAACAAGCTCCAGGAAACTTTTTTTGTCCCAGATGTTTGTTTGTGGCAATTATGGTTACCAAGTTCACTGAAGAGTATTGGCAACCACCCCTTAATATCTGGCTAATGAAAACAAAGCAAGAGAACAGAAGTCATCGTAAGCCTACCAGAAGACCATAGCAAGGGAGACTTCAAGGAAAGTGGTAAAGATATTTAGCATACTAGAGCACAGAGAAGTCTGTAGGGATCAGTAAGGAAAGGAAATGTCTTCCAAAGCTGAAACTAAAGTGGATCAGAGATGATGATGATGAGAATAATACTAGCTAAAATTCTTAGAGCACTTATTCCATGTCAGGTACTGTGCAAAATGCTTTATAAATATTATCTCATTTCATCCTCACAACAACCTTTAGTACTATTATTATCTCAAATTTACAGATGAAAAGACTAATGCAAATAGAGATTAAGTGACTAGCCTAGGATCCCATAGCTCAAGGAAGCTGTAGAGAAAAGTACAAACAAGGTTAGCTAGAAAACAAACAAACAAACAACTTATAAACCCTCAGAAGTTTATGAAGGAAAAATATTTCTGGAAGGACAAAGAATTCCACCTAAAAATAATTCAAGCCTTACTCTATCTTAGGCTGAAATTTTGAAACCGTTTGTTGGGTACTCCTTCTCCAACACACAACCTACCTGTAATTAAAACAAGAGAATGGAAACAAAAATAGGGGGAGGTAAAATCATTTATTGAGCACCTACAATGTAAGGCACAATGTTAAGTGCTTTACAAATATCTCATTTGATTCTCACAACAACCTGGCAGGTAAGTATAATTATTATGCCCACTTTATAATTGGGAGACAAGATTAAGGGAGTTGCCCAAGGTGATACAGCTACTTTCTGAGGCTGGATTTGAATTCAGATCTTCCTCATTCCAGGGCTAGTATTCTAAGCATTGTGCCCCTACTTGTCTCTTTAGATATGCCTGCTAAACTAATTTTTGGCAAAATAATTAGAGTTAGAATCAGAAACCATTCATATCTATGATTTATATAAACTTTTTTTTTTGTTTGTTTGTTTTCTCAGCTTCTCAATGAAAAGACCTTTGGGAAATAATCCAACCTTTTTTTTTTTTTTAGTTGAATTTTTAGGCAGATTTTTATTAATTCTATCCTTTTTTGAATTATTTTTTAAAAATTATTTTATAATAATAGCTTTTTATTTTTCAAAATATATACAAAGATAGAACATTCACCCTTGTAAAACCTTGTGTTCAAAATTTTTCTCCTTCCTTCTCCCTTCCTCTAGACACTGAGGTTAAACATAGGTTTATAGGTTAAACATGTGTAATTCTTCCACATTTATTATAGCTGAAATGTTTAAGAGGATGTGTTTGTGTGTATATAAATATATATGCATATATGTATATATACACACACATTAATACATACGCCTCAGTCAAGACAAATAAGCTATAAATATCCTTCAAGGAGTAAAATAGAGCTGAAACATTTTATATAATTTTCTTTTAGGGGATAATAAAAAATTAAACTGGAGCAGATTTGGAATCAGGAACTTTGAGCAGGGACCTGGAACCACCATGGACAAACTCTGAAAAAAAGCTCGGGGGATGCCCTAAAATATCTAGTTTCTTTCAATAGACCAATATGAAATTTATTCATAAATTTACCTAAATATTTCCCTAAAAACCATTTATATTTGCTTATGTTTTTCTTATGTTACTTCTTGGGTAGAGATGGTTAGGTATAAAGACTACCACAAGTAAGTTACCAGATAGTGGAACTGATATTTTAGATGACCTAAAATGCATTATTTTCCCATTTAAAGGTATATCTCCTAGTTCTGATATAGCCTGTGCCTAATTTTAGTGGGTCATAAGTTGATCTAAGAGTGAGGAATAACTTTGTATAATTGAGGAAAAGCTAGTTGAGAAGATAAAAAGAAGAAAGTTTTGATACAGATTATGAAGATTTTCAAGGACTCTAGAGGATAAGTCATGGCTTTTTACTACAACTCATTTCACTTTTTTATTTTAAAAGAAGAGCAAAAAGAGAGAACAAAAAGAAGGTCAAGTGCTATGCATGATTAGGGCTGATTTTTGGCTCTTAAATGGAATAAGGGCATTGGGATGAAAAGTTTTCCTAAGATAACAGAAAGAAAAGGGGAAGGTTAATGTGTAAATACATGTCACATGTGAGAAAAACTTGTCTATGATAGAACTGTGAGTGATATACAAAAAAGGAAGGAAGGATAAGCACAAAATATGTAAGATTATAACTAGCATTTATAATGTTCAGTTGCCTTTTAGTCATGTCTGCCTCTTCATGACCCCCTTTGGGATTTTTTTTTTTTTTTTTTTTTTTTTGCAAAGATACTGGAGTGATTTGCTATTTCCTTCTCCAGAGCTAGCATTTACATAGTGCTTTAGGATTTTCAAAGTACTTTCACAAATATTATTTCATCTGAACTTCAATACAATTTTGTGAAGATAGGCACTATTATCATTCCCATTTTACAGAAGAGGAAACTGAGGTAGACAGAGGCTAAGTAACTTGCTCCAAGATAGTCATCTAGTAGATATCTAAATCTAGGTTTGAGTTCAGGTCTTAACTATACAGGTCCAGCTTTTTATCCATTGTACCACTTAAATGAGATAACCCTGGCTGGGGGGGGGGGGGGGGGGGGAGGAAAGGAGAAAAGAAGGGAAGGGAAGGGAAAGAAAAAAAGAAAGGGAAGGAAGGAACAAAGAAATGAAGAAAAGAAAGAAAGAAAGAAGACAAAGAAAAAGAAAGAAAGAAGAAAGAAAAAGAAAAAGAAAGAAAGAAGGAAGGAAGGAAGGAAGGAAGAAAAAAGAAAGGAAGGAAGAAGAAAGAACGAAAAAGAAAAAGAAAGGAAGTTAGTTCATAACTAGGAGTTAACTTTGGGGCATAATGAACACTTATTCAGGCTCTTCACTTAATATACTTCAAAGTAAAAGAAAAAAACACAACTAGCACAGCTCCTTCCCTTTTTGTAGAGGCAGGGAACTATGGGTATGGGAAGCCATCTTTGCTGTTAAGATATTGGTTGATTTCAATTAATTTCCCACCCCCCCCCTTTTTTTGTACCTTTCTTACAAAAAAAAAGTCTCTATATATGGGAATGATTCAGAAATGAATGTGACTAAATCATCAACTAACAGAAAAGGATGGCAAATGGGGAATATTCAGTCTGTCTTTTAGGCAGCTTCCTTATTTCATAGGTTACCAATTGCCTGGATATGCAAGTTTTGCTTCCATTATATCTTCCCTGAAATACAGGAAGTAGGATTATATTTGGTATTCATATACAGGCCTACCCTTGGTTTTATACAGTTTTCATTTGATCTACTGCTCTGTTTTGGTTGTTAGTCCCAGGAAATTTCATGAACTTTTTTTGGCCTTTTAAGTTCATAGAACCAAAATATTTGAGAAATAGTCAGCAATGACTCCTAAGTCCCCTTTCTGGTAAATAGCTAATAATCTTGGAGCTAATCACCTTATAAACATAGTTTAGATTCCTGTCCCCCTCCTTTCCTTCCCCCCCCTTAGCTTCTCACAAATGAATTCATTTATCATTATCTACACTAAAGCCTGTCTGCCATTTTTCTGACTACTCACATACCCTCAAGAGATCTTCTAGCTGTTCATCCCCATTATCTTGGCATTTTAATCCCCATAAAAGCTTAGAAAATTCATTCATCCATTTATTTACAGCAAGCCAATTACAAACAAAGTGCTGACTTAGTTACTGCAGTGGGTTTATAAAGAAGAATAAGTTGTAGTCCCTGTCCTCAAGGAGATTATAACAGTGTACATTTAGCCTCTGCATACTACCCTGCCCCCCAACCTCTCCTCCCATTACAAAATTGTTAAATAAGATAGATCAAATCCAAAAATCTTATAAAAATACATATGTTTCAATATATCTATCTTGAGAAATATTCATTTTCTTTGTTCCTCTTGAACCCTCTGTGCTAATTCCATAAAGACTTGGCTTTTGAAAAATAACCTTTTAATAGAAGACCTTGTTACAGAAGTTTTGAAAGTCTAAGGAAATTAAATATGATGTCTTAATTATACACTGCTTTCCTTTTATTCATATACCAATTTGCCTTCTCAAAGAACTCTTCTTGATTAGTCAAGCATGATCTAACATGCTTCTCTTTTCCCTATAAATTATATTTCCTTAAGTGTTTAGGGATTCTATTGATTGGTCATATCTTGATAAATAACTATGTATATACAGAGGAGCTGTAGTACCAGCTTAACCAGTGGGATCTCATTTCTACACTAAACTTGTTTTGTAGGTCCCCTTAGAAACTTTTATGGATGGAAGTGATGAGGTCTAGATTTCCTGGTGGTCAGGGAGTTAAATGATGAGATCAGGGGTAGGTTCAGGGTTCAGGGAACCAAATGAAGGGGTTTGGCTCCCCTCAATCCCCTTAGGATTCAGCACAAGGTAGGGAATTGTGGGAACCCCCTTTTGGTGGCACAGAGATCCTATGTAAAGGAATTTATGAACCCTAAAAGCTGGACTGGTAAAAAGTTTATTATTGGCATTGGGAAGTCAGCCTTTGTTATGAATGAATAGAAAGACTGAATTCCTTAGTGACAAGGTCCTGTCAGAGAAGTAAAGTTTCTAGTGGAGAATCCTGACAGAAAGATATAGTCTTGTTAACGAAATAGGTAATAAATAAATAAATAAATAAATAAATAAATAAATAAAGAGAGAATAACACTGAGAGAGGATATCATTTCAGCAAGCAGAGGTTTGCTGCTATGCCAGGGAGAAAGAGAATGGCTTTCCTTGGCATGGCACATTAGGTCCTCTGCAAGGCCTGAGCTTAAAATTGGCTCTTTTAATAATAGAAGCCTTGGCTACAAGCTGGGGTTGCTCTTGATGGGGGCTGGGTGCGGTCTGAGCCAGAAAATCTTGGAACTGAATATATCTCTGGGCTTGATATTTAATTCAATGAGGTTGGAATTCTCTAGCTCTGGATTCAACTAGCCCCACCTAGATAAACCACTTTATCTTGATTTACCTTGATTCCCTGGGGCGGGTCTCAAAGGCAGGGTTCAAGGAGAATTTCTCCTTTAAGGAGCTTCTCAAGTTTTCTACCTCATGGCTCATTCCTAAAGTCAGAGAGAAAGAGAAAGAGTTTCGGGGCTCCCCTTGTCAGAAGTACATAATGATAATATGGTAATACTTGACCAAAACTCATAAGTTTCTTTGAAACTTATCTACTTGTAATTTATGGGTTAGATTAGAAAAGCTTCATGCACTGGAAAATTTTTGATCCAATATCTCTAACTTTAGTTGCAAAAAACACCTTGGGATCAGAATCACAGAGAGGAAAATGATTCCGTAGAATCAGCTATATAAACTATAACTTCAATAAAAACATTATTGTCTTTGTTACTCTCAGGGTATAGCACAATGCCTAGCACAAAGATACTTAATAAATGCTTATAGAACTGAGATCTTTCACTATCCCTGATAATACCTTTCTACTCAATACATCTTTCCACCATTTACACAATAATTCAATAAAATTTTATGGTAAAAGCACTATGCAAGGGAGACATAAATAAAAATGAAAATTCCCTGCCTTTAATTAATTACATTCTATTGGGTCACTAAATGGTCCCACTGATACTTGCTGAATTCTCTCCCTTTGATATATTTGAAACAAATTTTTGCTATTCTGAAGGTCTGTTGAAAGAAATTTCTTTAACTTCTTTTGGCCTGCCAGGTTTCCAATATACATGTCATACTTTTCCTGTTTTTTTTTTTCCTCATTTGGCTATGGTACTTCCATTTTTGGGAAAGGTATTCATTCTCTCTCTCTCCTTCCCCTTCCATGTCTGTCTCTCTGTGTCTGTGTCTGTCTCTCTCTCACTGCTCCCCCCACCTCCCAGTCACACAAGATTTCTGGATTCCCTTCATCACCTTCTATCTGCTCTTTGTTTTCTTTCAATAAGATGTTTTTAAATTATCTTGGTGTTTCCTTTCTATTATTTATTTTAACTGTTTCTTTTAGCTCTGGTGCACAAAGTTTCACTAAATCTCTTTTGTAAAGAGAAATAACTTTGTGATCAATTTCTTTGGTTTTGCTTTTCCCATCAGTGTTTAATTTAATGATACTCTGATTGTAGTTATACATTAGTTTACCCACAAACACTATATAAATCCCTCTTCATGATTCTGGACCAAGGTCAGGAAATTTTCCATCCTTGTTTCTTTAGTCCTTCCTCCCTCACTACCTAGTATAAGGATTCCCTGAGTAGCATCTCTGACAGATGGATCAACAAGGTCATGCTTAAACATTTCCTGATTTCTTGTGTCACAGATTCACAACTGGAAGAGACCTAGCCAGAATTTCCAGTTCTATCTTGTCATTTTATAATTGGACCCCAATAAGGTTAAGTAACTGGCCTAAGGTCACATAGCAAGTTAGTAATTCAACTAGAACTAAAAGCTCATATTATTTCCATGAAGCCAAAAAGAAAAAGGGTAGGAAAAAGAGGAATTGTAATTAAGTTAGTATATTTCAGTACCAAAAAAAAAAGCATGCACTTTTATTGGGAAAGGTCACTACAATACAGATGTTCCAACAATATTTATTTGCACAAATTTTGTATCATTAAAAAAGTATCATCTTTTTGCAGAAAAGAAACAAAAAAAGGAAGGAAAGAGTTACTAGCACATTTAATCCAATGATCTAGAAAAGGTTAAATTACCTACAAAAGTAGTTACAAATTTCAATAAAGTAAAAAGTCTACCCCTTACTTTCAAAGCTATACTACACCCTTCAATCTTAAGTAGTACTCACACCCTCAAATCAACATTGCACTGTTTAACTTCTTTCAAAACAGTCTTTGTAATTCTACATATACTAAATCCTCACTTGTAGCTTTCCAATTCACCCATTTAAAGGATTATTGTTTTCACATTGAATTTTACCACATACTGAGTTTGAAAGTTATAGCAAACTATCCTGAAGTATTAACATGACCATGACAAATACATCACAAATGCTTATTTCTCTTCTCAGGCATCTTGGTTCCCAAATTATTGCACAACATCTAGGCCTGAGTTTGAGAGCTGTTTGAAGAACATAAACTTCATTTCTCCTTGAACCATTGAATACTACTTGGCAGCCTAAAGGACTTTGACCCAAATCAAACTTTCAAAGATAAATTTTTTTTTAAAAAGGTGTGTTTACAAAAGCCATACTCCCATTTCAGGCTGTCAAAGTCACATTACTTTGCTGAATAATAACAAGGGAACTGACATGATGCATGAAGAAACTATTTTAATATATTCTACTAATATAAAAGTTAATCAATCTCATAGATCCACCCATTCATCAGTTTCTCACAATTATATGTTAGCATGCAAAAGCTAACTTGGGCAAAATAAAGTCAAAGCAAATCAACACCTAGATCAACAGTTTTTAACCAGTTTGACAGGCTGATGAAGCTTTGGGAGTTCTCAGAATAGTGTTTTTAAATGCACAAAAAATATACATAATTACAAAGGAAACAAATTAGAGTGAAATATAATTACCAATTCGGGGCGGGGGAAAGGAGTGAGGAGTTTACATCTCAGATCAAGTATCCTATTTTTCTTTGTCCTCATATAATAAGAGGCAAATCATAAGACTGCTGGAAATTAAAAAAATTTTAAATCAATTCAAGAAAGTAAACAAGTCTTAACTTCATGCTATTGCAAAACACAAGTGGGTAAATAGCCAACACATTGCATGATGTTCTAAATTGAGTTAAGAACCTAGAGATCTCTAGAGAATCTTGTGTGACTTATGGCTGGACTAAAGAAGGACCAGAGAAGCAATAATCATCATAAGCCAACACAGTCATGAGAGGTATTTATTTGAAGTGGCCAGATCTTAAAAGAAGTAAAAGTATAAATAAATACTCTATTATTTATGCCAACAAATATCTTATATGAGCATGGTAGAATGGATAGAGGATTGCCTCAAGGTTAGGAAGACTTACATTCAAATTCTAGCGCTAAAAAACTAAATAACTTCTCAGTGCCAAGTAACTCTTTAAAACTATGGCTACTGTTGAGTTGGAATAGTAAACAAAGTTTTCATTCATTGGGAGTTCTCTACTCACTGATTAAATTATGAGTTTGTAGCAGAATAAAAGGAATTAATGCAAAATTATGGAGAGTATGAAGTCACAGAATAACAAAATTTGAGAGCTTCAATGGATCTGAGGGGCCATTTAATCCAAGGTGTTTGTTAAAGAAGTTCCTCCTATAATATTTCAGGTAAGTGATCAGCCAATTTCTGACTGAAGATTTTGAACAAGAAAGAACTGATCACCTCTTGAGAAGCCCATTTTAATTGTGAGGAAATTTTTCATGTACTCCTCCTAGTTTACTCTCTTGGGCCAAACAGAAAAGTTTGTGCTTCTTTCATATGGTAAACATTCAAATACTAGAGACAGCCAGCACATCATCTTCCCTACCTCTCCCTGAGTCTTCTCTTCTCTAGGCTAAAAATGTCTAGTTCTTTCATAGTCTCATATAATATGGACTCAAGGCTGGTTAGCCATTCTGGTTATCCTTTTCTGGACACTTATAAACATCCTTCTTCAAATGTGGTTCCCTAAAACTAAACACAAATTAAAAGGCTCACAATCTGCACTGTTGTCACAGGTATCCAAGTCACTGAGGTTCAACTATCCATTGAATTGTATTATAAATATAATTATTATGCTATCTTGGATATCTTAGACAAGTTACTTCACCTTTCTTGGATTCATTTTCCTCATCAGCAAAATAAGAAGATTGGATTAGATAATATCCAAGAGCCCTTCCAGTTTCAGAACTCTAGAACTCTGGAGTTAAGCGCCCCCTCTAAAAAAAAAATACCTGCTACAGGTGTGTTCCTTTGGCCACAGAAGAATCGAAAGCAATTCTGGGATTTTCAGCTGTTTTGTTAACCAGTCATGCTCCAATTATAGAAACACACACAGCCTGTATTTAAATGGTCTCAAGGGAACAGAGATATCAACACCCAGCACCATCAAGAGTTGAAAAGGAAATGAGAGAAGTAGAAAGACCCTTTCAGAATTTTTAGGTAACTGCAGTCTTGGAATTACGTACCCTGATTTGTTTCTGTAGGGAAACTGTACTTATACAATAATGTTTTGTACATGTTTATATTTTCAATGCAGAGTGGGGCTGGGAAGACTCAAGGGGAGTTTTTTCTTTCTTTCTCCTCCTGGTTTTAGTCAGGGATCATATGCCTCTCTCTTGCTCACTATTTCCAATTACACCAAAGATTGCAGAACAAAGGCAGAGAATGGTCACATACATAAACTTTTTGTAAAGGTTATATAGGGTTCTTGGTGCTCAGTCCTTGTAGATCTGGGCCTAAGAAATAACAAAATGTTTAGAACTATAATTTAATTAAAAAAAAAAAAGAAAGAATGTCAAAATTAATCCAAGCAAGTAAAGGCTATGTAGGTTTTAAACTAGGAAATCTGACTATATTTGCAGATTATTTCCTTCCTTCCCCAGCAATTTGTTAATTGGAGATGAGGATCAGTGCAGGATACAGTTCTTGTCACAATCACAGACTGCAATAAATTTTTTGCTTAAAGTCACTAAACTGTTATTTTGATTGCACTGAACCAAAAACTATTTTAACAAAACTTTTGACTATTAGAACTGCTGAGGTATAGCCTCCATAATGCCTTTTAGAAATTATACTACTAGGAGGAAGTATTTTTTTCCTTGCTAACATTGTACTTCTGTATTTATTTCCAGCCCCCATAAATCACACTCTGTTGTTACCAGGGAACTAGGAATTCATACTTAATACGGCATCAATTTCTTTTCTCTATTTTGTTAAAAAGGGTGGGATATTGTAGAGAAATAAGAAATTTTAAATTTCATCTAGAATAAAAGCAAATTATTATGCAGAAAGGGGATAATTTTAAAAGCTCCAGGGTAAACAGTGTCCATCTAGAGTTAACTCTTGGACTAAAGTGTTTAATTACAATCTTGGCTCATTGACAGTCTGACTTAAGCACATAAGCCTTAAGCCTTCATGATGTTTGACATCAAGAGTACAAGATTCAAATCCCAAAGTTAAAGTTTTAGTGTCCAGTTTCATGATTTTTCCCACTTGCAAGTGACTGAAATTTTACGTTTAACATTAACAAATTAAGAATAGTGTAATCTATATTCTTTACAAGATCTAACAGAATATCATTGTTCATACTAGGTCTTATTTGAACACAGTTTAATAATCCTGGCAAAAAGCCCTTTCCTTGAATTGAGAGACTTACTATTATCTAAGTACAACCTTTGCCTTTTCCCAATGTCTAATGATTGATCACGAAATCTTAGAGCTCTATGATCACCTAGTCCAACTTCCTCATTTCACAGATGAAGCCACTGAAGCCAGGATAATAGATAGATAAATTCACAGTTGAAAATCTTCCAGACATAGGGCTATAACATGCTAAAGTTCACAGAATACTAATACACAAGAATCACTGTGGTGTTCAAAAAAGCTGTAGAGTAATAAAAAACACATTGTGCAAAGTAATATAACCCTGTAAATATAAATCTCTTGGAAATCTTAAATACATTGCAAACCAGAAAACCCAGATTATAATCTGTTGCTCTATTACATGCTGGATGACTAAAATTGTTAAAGCCAAATGGATTGAATAACTCAATTCTCATACAGCTAGATGTTTTATAGTCCACTGATGTTGCAATTTGCTTGAGGTTTGCAAACCATTTTTGGTCTGAGATTGGCCAAACATATTAGGAAACTGCAGGTACCTGCCTATCAGAGTTTTAAGAACAGTTTGTAGAATGATTTCCAGTCTGTCTCCAAGTTGAGAAAAGTGTTTGAATGTCAAGAGAATTTTTTGTGGCCCTTATGATGGAATACAGTATGACCAGAGGAAGAATAACAGAGGAAAAAACTATATCATGCTGAGGGCTTGGCCACTCCCTGTGTTGGTTTTATATAATTTACCAGACTAGGCCAGTAAAAACACACACACAGCAAGAAAGAAAGAGAGAATTCCCTTCTAAATGCTTCAAGGTTAGAAAGCAGGGCATTAATTAAAATAATGTAAGGGCTAGGAATTAGAAAATGTACATGCTGCTGATGAATATTTTAATCTTTCTCCAGTCAAGAGGTAGTAATGCTTTACCACTGTTTCAAAAAAAAAAAAAAAAATTCAAGCAAATACTAGTGATTTTGTGAAGGTAGGGAGCATGAGTTTCAAATGATATAATGTATGTAAACTCCTTAAATTGAACATGCTATAAATGTCAGTTATCATCATTATTGTTATTATTAATGTGTGGCATGCAGAATGTCTAAGGAAGTATTTCTAGTGTGGCAACAGACCACCTTAACCCCTACAAAGCAAACACCATTATCCTTCCCTTTCCCCTCAATTAATTTCCATCTCCAAGGACAAGGCAGTTTGATTTTTCATGAGGCTACATATAAATGGAAGAACTAAACAGAATAAAAAAAAGGTGTGAAAGAACTTTACATAAGAATATTGTATAAATAAATTTCCAGATTAGTTGAGATACATGGTGTGGAGGGGGGGGGGGGAATGTGGAATAAGTGAGAGAATTCAGCTGGATCTTAGGCATTCTTAAATGCGGGCACTGGAACCAGTCTGGTCAGACTGGTTTGAAAGATAACTAACAGGTATCTCTCCCTTCCACGTAGTCATCCCAGGCAGTAGTCCATCTCTTTCTTAGAGCCATCCAAATGAAAATCTATCTTCTGTAAAGCTATTTGAAAGTTTCAAATCCTAGCAATCAGAAAATTATTGTACTTCAACAAATTGTATCGGTATCTTGGGCGCTTACAGGTGTGACTACTTTCTGGTGCAAGACGCTGGAATGCTCCCAGCAACTAAAAGGAGAGAGCTTCCACGTCCTTTTGTACTTGATTGAACAGGAAGAGTACTTGTGGTAGCCTCTATTTTACCTCCTCCTTCCAACAGTGAACTTAGAACACAGAACCTGCATTCAAATAGTTATTTCATCTTCACAGTAGTAGGCCCTTTTATGCTGCTTTAAACGTCAGTATCTGTCTTTAAATTTTTTCGTCATCAATTGAGTTTGTCTTGCTCCCAATTTCTGCCTTAGTTAGAGTAGTCAACAAAACATCTGGAATCCCTCCTAAACAGATGTGCCTAGTATCCCTAGTCAAGGGGACTTCCAACCTCGGTGGACTTGGCATCCAGACTGGTGTGCCAGTTGCCCCCAACCTCAGGACTCTACACATCACCACTGCTGGCTCTTAACCACTCCGCTCCCCATCCCCCCATCCCCCCATCCCCCGGCATTCCGCGGCCCCGCCCACCCCCTTTTACCGCTGGTATCCTCGAAGCGAGGGGGAGGGATGTCTCGCAAAGTCTGGGTCCAGCCTCCACGCTCTTCCTCATCCTCCTCATCCATGGGCCCGGGGAGCTGATGCGATTGCAGTTGCCGCTGCCCACAAGTCGCCTCTTCTACCCTCGGAACGCAGCGCCCTCCTCCTCCCTGAAAGCAGCAGACACCTCCCCCGCGAACGGGCCCCTCGGGTGCAGCCTCTACCTCCCGGGCCAGGGGCTGCGGCGGCGGGGCGGAGGCGGCCGAGGAGCAGGAGATGGAGGAGGTGGTGGGGTCGTCCTCGTCTTCTGAAGAGGCGGCGGAGGAGGAGCGTGAGTCGGCCGAGGTGCTGTAGAAGGGGTTCCCGCTACTGTCCTGGCCCGACTCGCCGAACACGTCGTCCGAGATCTGCAGGCTCTCGTAGCGGGAGCGGGCCGCTTCCAGCAAGGAGAGCGCCTTCTTCCTCGGGCCCCCAACGCCGCCGCCGCCGCCACCCCCGCCGCCGCACTCCGCCATCATCTTCGCTGCACCCCACTCTCTCCCCTGCCCCCCCGCCCCCCAAAACACCTCCCAACCACAGACCCCCCCTCCTCTCCCGGCACCCCGGGCTGTCTCTCCCCACCAGTTCAATCCACAGCAAAGCGCCCTCCCCTTCCCCACCCTCGGCCGGTCCGCCGTCTTTGCCCGGCTTTGGCCCAGCTCCAGGTTAAAAAAAAATTTTTTTTAAAGGCACGGGCGGCGGCGGGCCGGGGCAGCTGAAATAGCAAGCTCTGTTCTGGGATCAGTGCACCACTCAGGAAAGGAAGAGACAGGTGCTGCTGCTGCTGCTACCCTGCTGCAGCCGCTTCTAGAGCTGTTGTTGCTGTTACTGTTTCTCTTCCTCCTCCGGAGAGCTCTTCCTGACTCCCTCCCTGTTTGCAAGCCTGCCTGCCTGCCTGCCTGCTTGCTTGTCTGCTGCTTCTCCTCCAAGCTGCACCCCCCTCCCCTGTGTTCCTCTCTCCACCACCAACCCTACCGACTCCCTCCTAGTGTGTGCAGCGGAGAGGGCGGATTCCACCTCGCACCTCCAAATCCCCTGTTTGGCCAATGGGAACCGCTTACCCGGAAGGAGAGGGAAGGGATTGGGAGGGCCCAGGAACAGAAGACACCTCCTCCATCTCCTTCTCAGCCTTAGAGGCGGGGCAAATGAAGTCAAGACTTGTCAGGAAAAGGGTCTGGCAGCTGAAGGTTCCTTTCCCTTATCCTTAAAGGCAGACTAGCACGTGAGTGTGTGTGCGTTCGTGAATATGTGTGTGTATGTGTGTTTGAGAAAAAGCTTTGGGGATAATAGATTGGTTTCTTCCTGATAGCCTGAGCCAACTGGGAAGAGAGAGATGGCCTTCAACTTTCTTCCTAAATCAGTGCCTGGGCACCAGGGAACTGTCCACTTTTGGTGGTCCTGAATCAGAACAGGCAAGGAAAGCCTTACCCATGCCGCACAGGCAGCTTTGGGAAGGATAGTGAGGGTAGAGGCAGCAGCAGCAATGAAGTTACAACTGATTACTATTGGTAATATTTTCTATGGCAATATTGAACGTAGATTGAGACCGTATTTTTCTATAATTGAAAAGATGGCATGGCTCATTAAAATAATTAAAAGTAGGAGTTAGATTTGACAAACCATTTCTATGCGTCAGATGCTAACTTAATCCCCGTAATTTAAGGATGGTTGCAGGGTGAGTAGAGTACAACTTTTCTTCATTTTCTCCCATAGTTGACAGATATTTAGAACTAAAAATATAGATCCATCCTTCATGCATACTTGTCTTTAAATATATCAGATAATAAAGAAAATATATATCACATAACATCCAGGCTGTAGGGAGCAGATTAAACAACAGCAATAAAAATGTTTCACCATCCTGTTCTAGATCCTTTGATACAAGCTATTTGTTTCTTTGTCCCCATCCTCCTAATAAATGTTTCAACCAGTCATATTAATGATTTTTTTAGTGGTAATTCTTTAAAATCTTTTATTATTATTATAGCTTTTTATTTACAAGATATATGCATAGGTAATTTTTCAGCATTGACAGTTGCAAATCCTTTTGTTCCAACTTTTTCCCTCCTTCCCCCAAATGGCAGGTTGACTGATACATGTTAAATATATTAAAGTATAAGTTAAATACAATACATGTATACATGTTCAAACAGTTATTTTGTTGTATAAAAAGAGTCAGACTTTGAAATAGTGTACAATTAGTCTGTGAAGGAAATAAAAAATTCAGGCAGACAAAAATAGAGAGATTGGGAATTCTATGTAGTGGTTCAGTCATCTCCCAGAGTTCTTTCCCTGAATGTAGCTGGTTCATTTCATTACTGTGCTATTGGAACTGATTTGGTTCATCTCATTGTTGAAGAGGGCCACGTCCATCAGAATTGATCATCATAGTATTGTTGTTGAAGTATATAATGATCTTCTGGTCCTGCTCATTTCACTCAGCATCAGTTCATGTAAGTCTCTGCAGGCCTTTCTCAAATCATCCTGCTGGTCATTTCTTACAGAACAATAATATTCCATAATATTCATATGTGATGACCACGTTAGCACCCTGGATATCTTAGAATCAGCTGGAGTTAGGATAAGCAAAAGTCCTTAGTTTTTATTCTTGGTCTTTAGAGGTAGGATTGAATTGGATGGAAGCAGAATCTCCTCGACCTTCATTCTCCCTTGTCTGCTGCCAAAGTGACTCTGGCTAGTTTTACTCCACCCCCTAGTCCCTCCTAAAATCCTCTGTATACACCAATCATCAAGCCAGCACAGGATAGTGGGAAGGGCCATTTTCCAAGAATATGCCCATAGAGTATTGTCCCATCAGTAGTTAGCCTTAAGTGCTCAGCTGTCCTGACTTCAGTGCATTGATTCAAGAGTTTCAAGCCCATTACATTCATATACCACAATTTATTCATCATTCTCCAAATGATGGGCATCCACTCAGTTTCCAGTTTCTGGCTACTACAAAAAGAGCTGCCACAAACATTCTTGCACATACAGATCCCTTTCCCTTCTTTAAAATCTCTTTGGGATATGAGCCCAGTAGTAACAGTGCTGGGTCAAAGGGTATGCACAGTTTGATAGCTTTTTGAGCATAGTTCCAAATCACTCTCCAGAATGGCTGGATGTATTCACAATTGCACCAACAATGTATCAGTGTCCCTGTTTTCCCACATCCCTTCCAGCATTCCGCATTATCTTTCCCTGTCATTCTAGCCAATCTGACAGGTGTGTAGTGGTATCTCAGAGTTGTCTTAATTTGCATTTCTCTGATTAATAATGACTTGGAGCATCTTTTCATATGGCTAGAAATAGTTTCAATTTCTTCGTCTGAGCACATTAATGATTATTCACTTTCTTTTTGCAATAAAATAAAACTTCCACAAAGAACCCCTGCTGAGTTTAAACTAATGATATTCAAAAGGAAAAGGCATGTTTCAGCTTGGAGATGTAAAAAAGATTAGAGGTTTGCTGATATTACTGGCAACAAATAATATTTCTCTTACTGATATTTACCTTCTTCTCCTATCACCTGTTTCCCTAAAAGCCTACTTCTTTCCCCCAATATTCTCAAGCTATAATGATCTAGGAAGGTCTTGGTTATAAAAATTTAAGAAGATTATATGTCATATGATAATAACTTGCTATATGGATTTGACCATAAATGAAATGGTATTGACAGGAGTATACTAGAAAATAGAGCTTGTCTGTAACATACAATTTTTAAAAAACCCATACACATATACACAGAGTAAGAAGAGTAGCAGAATGGGAATTCCCCTTATGGATACTGTATGAATTTACCATATATCCAGCTTTAGCTATAACCATGTAAAAAAAACCCAATTAATTAATTAATCTAGTTATTTTCTAGAACTAAACAGTACATTTTGAGGAGGGCGCTGTTATGCAGGAAAATGAATGTTACAAAATATAACGTGAACTTTGGAACTTGGAACATTGTATAGACAAAATATCTTGACTCAAAACTAGATCCTCACTACACTGATAAACATGATTGAGGATTATATGAGACTCTGGGAAAATTTTTATGCTCAATCCAAAATAATTGCATGGAGATTAAGATACTGGAGTCTTTATGAAATAATCCAGTATGCTCAAAGGAAGTTTGTCCGTGAAAAAATAAGTAGATGAAGCATGTGTTTTAAAATAATTGTTTCCACTGTTAACCAAAATGTGAGTGTATTATTTTAGTGCTGTTAGTGTACATTCATGTTTTCTCAATTACAGAAAAACCTAATGGTCCTGTGGTACCTTAGCATATGCCTATGTAGCATATGCCATGTAAAGGGAGGATTATCTAGTAACAAAAGAAATAGGCAGTAAAATCTTATTTGTTTCTAGAGGACTCTCCAAATCAGAATAAGATTACTAGAATCTCAGCTAAGAATTAAATATTTGGATGATAACTGGTCTTAGAAGAAATACACCATCCTTTGGATTGGTTCAACATAATGTAAACAGATCTTGACCTTTTAAGAGAGAGTTTCTCCCTTTGGGTGGGAGAGAATGGGATGAAGAGAAATGTTTCTCCATTTTAAAATATTCTCCATTTCCCCAAAATTTCTCTACCGAATCCTACACTGCAATGCTGCTTTAACATTTGTAAATTTTGATAATTGCTTGGATAATTATAGAATACCACCATATAATCTACCAACTTTTACCCTTTTAGAATATGGCTCATATAATCATATATTTACTTAATCATCTTGGAAATCATGATAGAGTAATATTTAGTTTCTTCAGTAGCATATATCTATATAAAGAATTCAGCATAATAAAGTTGAGTGATTTCTACTGTAGAATATCTGTTTTCATTAAACCAGGGCTTTGTTATTTTATATAATTGTTTGGGGGTGGGTAGGTAAGAATAGAGTAGGAGAGATATATGTATAATAGATAATACCCTGACTACATCTAGAAATCCATACCACACTCACTAAGCTAATTGTTATCATTTAGTCCCTTCTTTAGAACAGAATCCTGCCCATCTTATATTAATCACTATGGACAATATAGTATTTCTCTCCTCTCTACAAACCTCCAATCTAAAGTTTCTTCAAGCAACTTATTAAATCATGTTCTAAAGCATGGAGTGATTGTGATCTGCAAGGTAGAAGCAATACACATAGATAAAACCTCCCCATTCTTGAAATATTGAAGTCAAGTCAGATATAGGTGAATGAGATGAGGTGAGATCTTTCAAGACAGTAGTGAAAATTGAGTAAAGCTTCATCTATTCAGAGTTTGAGTAGGCCTGAAGGACTTTAAACACTAAATCAAGGGCATACTTAAGCCCCCTCTCTGCTATCCTCCTCAGGGTATACTTAAGTCCCCTTCTTGTTATCCTCCCTGTTTCAGTCAAATATGGGCAACTATGTACTTATTGGTCAAGTTCAATTTCTTGGGTAGTTCCCGAGTTTAGAATGTAAGATCCTCAGCCAATAAGGATGAGGGTCAGTGGTGGGAGGGGGTATTTGCGTTAGGGATAAAAAGTGTTGACCCTGCCCTCGAAGGTGCCTCCTCCCTTTGATTGTCTGCTCGATGGGTGGGATGCCCGATTCTTGAGAGAAGTATTTGCTTTGCTTCTAGAGATCTCTCCAGCTTTTTTTTTTTTTATTAAATGCTGTCTGAACCACACATAGGTAATAGAGGAAAAAGAAAAAAATAATATGGCAAAACAATTTGTTTAAAGCTTGGGTACAAGGTTGGCTTATGCTAACGATTATATTGAAGCCCTATATAGTTCCTTGTGCCATTCAATTTCTTTTTCCTCTTCTCTCTCTCTAAAATAATAGATCCCAAGAGCTGTCCTTTGATTGGCAGTTAAGGATTGGGTAGTATAAGAACCTTGTGGTACCATACTAGAAGCATACATAATAGGTAAAAATTGATGTCAGTTTTCCATCATTAAAATTGGTTAAGGTATTGTTGAGGTGTGAGAAATGAGGGTGAGTTGGTGCCTCAGGTTCTTTGTGAAAGAATTTGCAATCCTGATTCAGTGAGGTTTGTGGTAAAAATGGGTTTGTTACACTGAGAAATAACTTCCTCAATGGGCTAAATCCTGTTAGGATTTTTAGCAAAGGTAGGTTTTTAGCAAAGATGGTTTTACACTAAGAAATAACTTCCTCAGTGGGCTTTCCTGATTAGGAATTAGCAAAGGTTTGGGGTTCAGCCTTTGTTTATATTGGGTTTTTATGGTCTGAAGCTAGGGAATAGATCTCCAGATGAGTTTGAAGGACTAATTTTCAATTCAATAAAGGGTGGTGATTATCTCCCAGGACAAGATCTCCAATTGAATTATAGGTGGAGATCTCTATGGGAGTTTCCCTAGGAACAGGAAGGTGGGGCCCTTCCCAGAGTCCAGGAAGGGTTGAGATTTTAGGGTTTCTCTAACCCAGGTCCATCTCCTCTCCCCAAAGATCAAGGGATCACAGTTTATATCAATACAGTACAGCAGAACAAACTTTAAATCTGGAGTCAGAAAGCCTTCCATTCATTTGAATCCTAACCACTACTAATTCTGTGTGCTTCTGGATAATTTTCTTAGGGCCTTATACAATCTCTTCCCTGGGCCTCTCTGCTTCTTTTTCACTTTTCTTTTCTTCATTTCTTCATCTGTAAAAATGAGGGTGTTAGATTAGACAAGTTTATAAGGTCCCTTCCCACTCTAAGTTTAGGTTCCTAAAGGTTGCAAGAATAGACATTAGAAATTAATTAACCTCTCCTTGGCACCTATATTTCAGATAGCCACCAATGGGTAAACAGTGTTTGGATTTAATGAGTAGGTATTCTTCAAGTGGGGACAATGGGGAAACAGGAATATAGCACTAAGTTATCTACACATCTGTGCTGTTAAAAAAAATAAATTATTTTTTGTTAAGAAAATAGCACATATGTTAATTCACTTATTGTTACAATTTGAAACATTTATAAAACATCTCAAAGTTTATAAAGTGCTTGCCATAGACCTATAAAGATAGAGAGTGCAGGTGTTATAAGCTCCATTTCTATAGCTAGTGACAACATCACATAGTGGATAGGGATGAGGCTTAAAAATTGGTTTCATACCCAGCCTCTGACACATACTGGCTGAGTGACCCTGCACAAGTCATTTAATTTCATAGTGCTTTAGGCAACTCTCTAATACTAGAAGCTGAGGAAAAGGTGTTGACTTACATTGGTAGAGGGGATTTTCTCATTTAAACATTCTCTACGTCAATGACAAACCCAGCCCCAATCCCATTCCTTACTTTTCTATAAAGAGAGAAGTTGAGATCCAGAAATTCTAAAGGATTTGTCCAAGGTCACCACTATAGATTAGTTATCAGAACCAGAATTCAAATTCCGGTTTCTTGTTTCCAAATCTTTTTAGGATTGCATTTCTTGCATTTCCACTACAATATGTTGCATATTAAAAGGCAAAAGAAATCCAAACTCCTAAATATAAAAACTGGGAGAGCAGTGATATAGAATGTGGCCAAGACATTCTGTGTTGTTTGTTTATTTCTCAAAAGCAAAGAGCCTGAGAAAAAATGGCATTCATCATAGAGACAGATGACTTCTTTCCCTACAATTGTTTTTCATGATGAAATTTTTAAGGTGAAGCAATGCTCCTGGGCAGGAGACTCAGTGTAAAATGGTGTATATCTATAATTGGGAATGACCTTTGGTAGAGCTGTAAGAAGTATTCCTAAAAATTGTGAGCTTCTTGAAGCCAGGAACTTTCTTCTTTTTTTATTTCCAGCACTTAGCATAGTACCTGGTCCGTAGTAGGTTCTTAATAAAAGTTTATTGATCAACCAGTTGGTTGAAGAATAAGTTTCTGATCCAGTTTGGTGGAGAGCTGAGTTGCCATAAATGATGTAAAACATGAACTTCAGGCCATGTTTAATATATATTAAATGGCCTGAACATCAGGCCATTGTCAGAACTTTGATCCACCTGTACTGTTCCAGTCTTCACACACAAAGGTAGGACAACTCCTTACTTGGTCTCGTTAGCATATCTAAAAAGCATATTCTACTTCCCCCTGTCTCATTGTGTATCTGGACAAGTAGATGAACATACAAGTTTTTTCTCCACTAGGCCTCTCCCTAACTCCCTCCAATTTCTCTTTAACTCACTAGATCCTGCCCTTACTTCTCTTCCTCTCCTGCCTTTAACTTTAAATGTCCATGCCTCTGAAAGAATCTTGCTTAATTGTTTATAATTTAGACTTGAATCATATATGATTTGTACTGTGAAGTGTTTCAGGTAATAAATAGCATCTTTTCTGGCTATGAAAAATGTCTTGTAAGCTTTTCACATTGTGAATAACTCTTCCTCTTGGTATATGAATACTTAATTTATGTAATACTTCTTCACTTAAAGATATTTGAATCTAGGCAGCTGAATAGAGAAAGCAGTTGGTCAAGATCTTTCAACATTTCCTTTCAAAAAATAGCTCTGGAAGTAACAATGCAAAATAGCCTTAAGCTTGAGACAGTGGTCCTTCCTGGACCCCTAATGGTAACAGAACCCAAGTGCAGAATCAAGAAATAGGGTGGAAAATGAGTAATTAATAACAAAAAAAGATGCTGACTATAAAAAGCTACAAATAGTGACAGGGAGGATGAGTATTACAAACTCAGAAGACAAAATTGTCACAAGCAAAGTGACACAAAAATGTGAATTGGATACAAGCCCAGTAAGAATTCATAGAAGAGCTTTAGATTTTTTTTTCAAAATCAAATGAGAGATATAGAGGGAAAAAACAGGTAAAGAAATTACTGCAAAGGAAGAAAATAATAAAAAAGATATTAGAGCTTGGTAAAAGGCACAAAAAATACTAAAGAACAAACACTTTAAAATAGAATTGGTCAAATAGAAAAGGAGGTACCCAAAGCTCAAGTGGTAAATTAATCTATCTTACTCAACAGGAAAGTAAGAAGGGAAGGGGATAAGATAAAAGGAGAGTGATAAAAGGAAGAACAGATAAAAGAAGACAGTTGTCAGAAGCAAAACAGACTTTAGAGGAGGGACAGGAGACAGACAGAGAAACAGAGAAACACACACACATATGTACACACACAGAAACACAAAGAGAAGGATAAACAAAAGAAAATAGGATGGAGGGAAAAACATAATAATCATAACTGTGAATGTGAATGGGCTGAATTCACCCACAAAGTGAAAGTGGATAGCAAAATGGCTTAGAAACCAGAATTAAACAATATGTTGTTTACAAAAAAAAACATGTTTGAAAGAGAGAGGCTCACACAGAATTAAAATAAGGGACTGGAGCAGAAGCTATTGTGCTAGAATAGATTTTTAAAAGACAGGGATAGCAATCATTATCATAAAAGCAAAAGCAAAAATTAACCTAATTAATCTTGACCCTTTGGTCAAGCAGAAAAACTATATCTTGCTAAAAGGAACCATATACAAGGAAGTAATAACAATACAAGCATATATGCATTGTATGATATAGCCTCCAAATTCTTTTTTTATTAAAGCTTTTTATTTTCAAAACATGTATGGATAATTTTTCAACACTGACTCTTGCAAAACCTTGAATTCCAAATTTCCCCCCTCCTCTCCACCCTTTCGTATGGATGGCAAGTAATCCAATATATATTAAACATGTACAATTCTTCTATACATATTTCTACAATTATTGTGCTGCACAAGAAAAATCATATTAAAAGGGAAAAAATGAGAAAGAAAACAAAATATAAGCAAAAAACAACAAAAAGAGAGAAAATACTATGTTGTCATCCACACTTAGTTCCCATAGTTTTCTCTCTGAGTGTAGATGACTCTCTTTATCACAAGACCTTTGGAAGTGGCCTGAATCATCTGATTGTTGAAAAGACCCCACATCCATCAGAATTGATCATAGTATAATGTTGTTGTTGCCATGTTACAATGCTCTCTTGGCTCTGCTCATTTCACTTAGCATCAGTTCATATAAGTCTCTCCAGGCCTCTCCAAAGTCATCTTGATGATGGTCTCTTATAAAACAATAATATTCCATAACATTCAAATACCATACCTTATTCAGCCATTCTCCAACTGATAGGCATCCACTCCATTTCCAGTTTCTTGCCACTACAAAAAGGGCTGCCACAAACATTTTTGCACATGTGGGTCCCTTTCCCTCTTTTAATGATCTCTTTGGGATACAAGCCCAGTAGAAACACTACTGGATCAAAGGATATGCACAGTTTGATAGCCCTTTGATCCTAGTTCCAAATTACTTTCCAGAATGTTTGAATCAGTCCATAACTCCACCAACAATGTATTAGTAACCATAGTTTTCCCACATCCCCTTCAACATTAGCATTATCTTTTCCTATCATCTTAGTCATTCTGACAGATGTGTAGTAGTACCTCAGAGTTGTCTTAATTTGCATTTCTCTAATCAATAGTGATTTAGAGCACCTTTTCATATACCTAGAAATGGTTTCAATATCTTCATCTGAAAATTGTCTGTTCATATTCTTTGACCATTTATCAAATGGAGAATGGCTTATATTCTTATGAATTTGATTCAATTCTCTCTATATTTCAGAAATGAGGTCTTTATCAGAACCCTTGAATGTAAAATTGTTTTCCCAGCTTATTGCTTCCCTTCTAATCTTGTCTGCATTGGTTTTGTTTGTACAAAAACATTTTGCATTTCATAATGGACTCTAATTCTTCTTTGGCCACAAATTCATTCCTTCTCCACAGACTGAGAGGTAAACTATTCTTTGTTCTTCTAATTTGCTTATTGTTAAGGACCATGCCTAGGTGAAGGGGCAGGTCAATTCTTCTAGAGCCTCCACAGCTGTGAATCATAATATCTGAAGGAGTTGCAAAGCAACCTTTACTGACACAGGTTTTGCTTGTGGACTGGGAATGAAACAAATTGGAGGCAAAGGGAAGAGGAGAGAGGTTAAAGAACAGCAACTGCCTCTCGGTCTCCTTGTATTATCATCATCCTGTCATATGAAGGGATCCATTCTGCTGGTCTGAGTTGGATCCCCAGTAGCCACTGGCTGAGGATTCCCATACCACAACAGCTTATAATATCACTTTTTATGTCTAAATCATGAATTAATTTCTACCTTATCTTGGGGTGTTAAGTGTGGGTCAATGCCTAATTTCTGCCATAATAATTTCCAATTTTTCCAGCAGTTTTTGTTAAATAGTGAGTTCTTATTCCCAAAACTGAGGTCTTTGGGTTTGTCACACACTAGATTACTATAGTCACTGACTATTTTGTCCTGTGAACCTAACCTATTTCACTAGTTGATTTTTATTTCTTAGTCAGTACTAAATGGTTTTGATGACCGCTGCTTTATAATATAATTTTAGGTCTGGTACAGCTATAGTCTCTAAATTCTTAAAAGTTAAATCAATTACACGAGGAAATAGTAAAATTGTTAGTATGAGAATGCAACTTTCCCTTCTCAGAGCTAGATAAATTTAATCATGAATTTTAAAAAGTTAGATATGATTGACCTTGGAAGAAAAAAAAAAGACAGGTATTAGGGCACAAAAAATCTTACAGCTAGATGCAGGAAACCTAAATATATCTTTTTCAGATCATAATGCAATAAAATTGTATTTAATAAAAAGCCACAGAAGCATAGATTAAAAGCTAATTGGAAATTAAACGATCTGATCTTTAAAAAGGAATGGGTCAAAGAGAAAAAGTCATGAAAATAATCAATAATTTCATTAAAGAGAATGACAACAATGAGGCAACATTCAAAATTGTGGGCTGCAGCTAAAAACAATTCTTAGAAAACAAATTTATATTTCTAACTATGTGCATCAATAAGAGAGAAAGAATAAGTCAATGAATTGAGCATACAAGTAAAAATAAAATAGAAAAAGAACAAATGAAAAAAAACCCAATTAAACACCAAATCATTGTTTAATTTGATTTTAAAAGAAAGAAGAAAACCATATTACTAGTATCAAAAATAAAAAGAGTGACCCCAACGAAGTGGAAGTTAAAGCAATTATTAGGAGTTGTATTGTCCAACTATGTGTCAGTAAAACTGACAATCTGTGTGAGATGTATGAATATTTACTGTCCACTTATAAACTGGGCATATTAACAGAAGATAAATAGAATATTTGGGAGGGGGGGTGATTCTAGGAAGATAGTGGAGCTCTCCCAATTTCCCACATACACAGAACAAATTTCTGCCTGAGGGTGAACATAGACTAGTGAAAAATCAATAAGACTTGGGGTTGAACAAGGATCCTCCTGAAACAATCTCTGTCTAAAGTGCAAACACCTCCAGGCTAGCTCTGCAAAAACATCAAGTGGAGATCTGTTGGGCTCCTTGTTGTGGTTGGAGCCTCAGCTGGAACCACAGTAACTTTCACCCCCCAGACTCCTCATTGAGGGAGGATTTGAATCCTGGAAGACAGAGTGAATCTCAGCTGATTGGGAAATCCAGGCCCAGCTGTGCTGCTGAGACAAGGCTCTGGGGAAGAAGGAACCAGCACTTGATTAGTAAAGAAGCATCTGGGTAAGGGCTTTGCTGGCTATGGGCAGTTGCAGGAGGGTGGAGCTCTTGGTTTGAGGCTCCTGGTCAGAGTGGAGAACGAAGGGAAGCTCTCAGTACCAAGACTATAGAAGGCCTCTAAGGTAAACTAGCCGATCCTCAAGTGAAGGAGATAAGACTTTGAAGGAGACAATAAAGGATTTGGACTTTTAATACCAGGTTGCATTTGGGGAGATTACTGAAACTGAAACAAAGGCTACTCCCAGAAGCCCCCCAAGAAACCTGCTCCCAGAAAATATTCTATTTTAGAGGAGAATATTACAGCTCCCTGCTTAGAGAGAATTTATAGAAGAATCCAAAAAGAATTCAAAAATCAAATGAGAAACATTAAGGAAAATCTAAAGAAAAAAAAATTAAAACCATCCAAGAAAAATAAGAAGATTAAGAAAAAAGTTAACCAATTAGAAAAGGAGGTATAGAGTCTCAAAGATAAAAATAACTCTTTGAAAATTAGAATTCGGCAAGGGGAAACTATAAGAGACCAAGAAATAACAAAACACATTACAAAGAATGAGAAGACAGAACAGAATGTGAAACATCTCATAAGAAAAATAACGAATCTGGAGAACAAATCAAATAGAGAAAATATAAGAATAAGTGGACTGCCATAAAGTTGCAACCAAAAAGAGAACCTTGACACAATAATGTAGGAAATAATCCTAGAAAATTGTCCTGGATTGACAGAACATGAGGGGAAAGTAGAAATAGAAAAAAATCTACCTATCACCACCTCAAAGAAATCCTTTGTAGAAAACACATAGGAATATTATTGCCAAATTTTGAAACTCCCAGATCAAAGAGAAAAATTTTCAAGGAACAAGGAAAAAAAACAAAACAATTCAAATATGCTGGAGCTATTATTAGAATTATGTGAGAAATAAAATATTTAAATAGCCTTTTCTAAGAAAAAGAAATTGAAGAAGCCACCATCAACTAGCTCTCAAAGAAAAAAATCTCCAGAACCTATGAATTTACAAGGAATTCTAACAAACTGTTCAGAAATGATTAATCCCAGGGGGCAATTAGATGCATTGGCCCTGAAGTCAGGAGGACCTGAGTTCAAATGCAGCCTCAAACACTTAATATTTCCTAGCTGTGTGACCCTGGGCAAGATACTTAACCCCAATTGCCTCAGCATTAAAAAAAAAAAAAAAAAAAAAAAAAGATTAATCCCAATACTATGTAAACAATATGAAAAAATAAGTAAAGGAGTCCTGCCAAATTCCTTTTTATGGCACAAATACAGTTTCAATATCTCAACCAGGAAACACAAATAAAAAGAAAGAAAATAATAGGCCAATTTCCTTAATAGCAATATAAAAAATAAATAAAACACCACCAAGAAGATTCCAGAATACACAACATTATAATCTGATATGATTTATATCAGCAAACCAAGGTTGGTTCAATATTAGGAAAGATAACAGCATAATTGACCATATCAATAATATTATCAATAAGTATCATATGATTATATCAATATATGCAGAAAAAAGCCTTTGACAAATTCGAACATTCATTACTATTTAAAAATGCTAAAAAAATAGGAATAAATGGAATCTTTCTTAAAATGATAAATAGTACCTACTTAAAATCAAGAGCAAGCATATTCTACAATAAAGATAAACTTGAAGCAATCAATAAGATCAGGATGAAGCAAGGATGCCCATCTTCATTACTGCTATTCAAAATTGTACTAGCAATAGGATTGAACAAATTTAGCTATGCTAGTTATAGCAGTAAGACAAGAAAAAGAAGGAATAAAAATAGACGAGGAAACAAAACAGTCATTCTTTGCAGATGGTGAGAAGCTATACTTAGAAACCCCAAGAGAACCAATTAAAAAACTAGTTGACACAATTAACAACTTTAACAAAGTTTCAGGATATAAAATAAACCCACATAAATCACTAACATTTCTATATATTACTGAAAAATTCATAAGAAAGAGAAAGAAAAAGAGAAATTCCATTTAAAATAACTATAGACAATATAAAATGCTTGGGAGTATATCTGCCAAGATAAATTCAGGGACAATATGAACACAATTATAAAACACTTTTTATACAAATAAAGACAGGTCTAACCAATTGACAAAAATATTAATTGCCATTAAAATGGCACTTTTACCATTTCAATCAAGCTATTAAAGAATTATTTTATAGAGCCAGAAAAATTATGACTAAATTCATCTGGAAGAAGAGAAGAGCAAGAATATTAAGGGAATCAATTGTTTTGAAAAAGTTTTTTTTAAGGAAGGTGGTCTAGCAGATTTCAAACTATATTATAAAGTGGTAGCCATCAAAACAATTTGGTACTGACCAAGAAAAAGAATGGTGGATCAGTGTAATAATTTAGGTATATAACACATAGTATCAAATAGTGATAGTAATCTCAGGTTTGATAAACTCAAAGATCCAAATTTGGGGAATAAGAATGCATCATTTGACAAAAATTGTTAGTTAAACTGAAAAGCATTTTGGTAAAATGCTAGATGAAATTTACATTGTATACCAAAATATGTGTATGTGATTTGGACATAAAAGGTGGTATTAAAAGTAAATTAGGAGAGCAAGGAATAGAGTACCTGTCAGATTTATGGAAAAGGGAAGAATTTATGACCAAATAAGAGATAGAGAATGTTACAAGATGTAAAATCAGATAATTTTGATAACATGACATTAAAAAAAACTTTTGCACAAGCAAAATTAATGTGGTCAAAACTGGAAGAAAACCAGGAAACTAAAAAAAAATTAGTCAGTTTCTGATAAATGCTTCATTCTCAAATATAGAGCGAATTGAGCCAAAATTATAAAAAGTTAGAGTCGTCCCCCAGTTAATAAATAGTCAACGAATATTGTTTTTTTAAGAAGAAAAAAAAGAAAGTAGCAATAATCACATGGTGGGGGGGAATGTTCTGAATCACTTCTGATCACAACTGATAATTGCAAATTAAAACAATTCTGATGCAACACTTCACAAGTTAATTGACATGAGATAAAAGGGAAATGACAATGCTGGTGAAGATGTGGAAAAAAATAAGACATTAATGATTTGTAAGTAGAGTCGTGAACCAGTCCAATCATTCTGGATAGTAATTTGGAATTATGTTATAAAATTGTGCTTATCCTTTGACCCAGCAATATTACTATTAGACTTGTATTCCAAAGAGATCAAAAAAGGAAAAGATTTATTTGTAGAAAAAAATTATAGCAGCTCTTTTTATGTTGGCAAAGAATTGTAAATGGAGGGTATGTACATCAAGTAAAGATTGTGATAAAAATATTATCATACTATACGAAATGATGAGTAGGCTTTTCCTCCCCTTTCCTCCTCTTTTGCTTCCTCTTTCTTTTTCTCCTCTTCCTCTCATTTTTTCCTCCACCTTTTTCTTTTTCTGTTCATTTTTTCTCCTCTTCTTTTTCACTGTTTTTATTTCTCTTCCCTAGGTTGGGTTTGACAAGAACATGCCTTGCACATAGAGGAACTCGAAGTGATGGATCCGATCTCTTGCTATGCTTCTCTATCTGGTGAGTCTGATGTTTCCCTGACACCATGCATGTGAGAACTGCAAAAATTAGAGGCTATAATATATAAAAAGCATCATTTATTGCTGTAATCTCTTTTTTCTGCAACACTAAGTACATGAAACTCAATCTGAACCACAGAATCCAACAATAAGGATACTTTGAATGGTGTCCATATGTGGTTTAGATAGTTGGATAGATCTGAAATTTTTCACCATTGTAATCTATATGGATATTTGTCAAAAATGTTATGAAGCTTAGGTCATATAGACATATTTATTGGATTCTTTTTTCAATTATCTAACTGATATCCAAATCTGGTATTACTCTTTGAAGCCAAAGATTAGCAGAAATATTTATCTCCTTTCTTCTTCTGTCCATCATGGGCAATGGGAGTATTATTATTCAGAAACAAACTAGTTCTGCTGTTGTCAGACTATTCACAACTATTATTTCTCTAATCTGTGAGCTTCTTGGTGTATATGATGAAAAGAATTTTAGCTTTAAAAATGATTGGACTTAATTTTATTCAATAATGTGTCAATTGCTTACTATGTGATGCCTTGTAATATTTTGAAGGAAGAAATTAATCCCACATAGTCTATTGGCAAATGTTTTTGTGTTAAAGATGTTGTTTTTCTTTCCTTCTGGAAAGATGTAATTATTGCCTTGTTGCTTAAAGTTGGAGTTATTTCTGAAAAAGCATACCTGAAAATGGCAGATGTAGAAACCATGATTACAGGTCTATAAGATTTCATTGAGATCTTCTTTGCTACTATTGCTTATCCCTGCAGCTTTCTCCACAAACCCTATGTGCAGTGTGTAGGGGAAGGCTCATGTTTTGATTTCTTCCTTGCAATGTAAGACATTTCAGACATTAGAGATGACATATCTGAATAGCAAATATCAGAAAAATTTAGTTATTGTAGTAAAAAGTTTTTTCCTGGTGAGTAAGAACAAATTGAAAATACATTATTATCATCAGCACAAGATCAGATTTTTGTTGTTTCTTCTATGCTGTTTTCATCCTTGGGTCACTATTAAGAGTATGGACACACCGTGATACCATAGACAACACCTAACTGTCCTAAGATGCCTGATGAAATTTATAATAATATTATAGGAGGAAATGAAGAACCTCCAGCTAGATGTAAATCTGTGGCTCCAGAATATTTAAAGGAATACTGTTTCTTCTGTCCTGACATGTTATTTCATAACTTGGTATACTATTGCTCATGAATTTTGTGCTTGGGAGAACACAAAACTTTTATGAAAAATTCTAGACCAGAGAAGCTGATGAAAGCCAGAGTATGTACAAAGATATAGTTGAATTTAAAACTGGAAGTAAGTACATTTTATATATCAAATAATCAGTCAAAATTTCTCAAGACTTGATTTTTTTTCCTCAATGTCAGAACATCACATGCTTACTTTGATGAAGAGAAGAAAATGACTGCAATTAGAAAGACAGAAAGAAAGAAAGAAAGAAAGAAAGAAAGAAAAAAAAGAAAAGAAGAGAAAGAAAGAGAAGGAAAGAAGAAAGAGAAAAAGAAAAAAAGAAAGGGAGGGAGGGAGGAAGAAGAAAAAGAAGGAAGGAAGGAAGGAAGGAAGGAAGGAAGGAAGGAAGGAAGGGAAGGAGGAAAGAAATGAAGAACAGAATGATTTCAGGAAAACCTAGGAAAACTTATATGAATCCATGGAAAGTAAAATGGACAGAACCAGGAAAACACTGTGCACAGCAATAGCAATATTGTTTTTGTTTTTTTTTCAATTTTTACATTTTTAAAAATAATAGCTTTTTATTTGAAACACAACACTTGTTTTGCAACAGTGAATATTGAAAACTAGCACTGTATATGTTTTAAAAATAAAAGCTATTGTTTTTTAAAGGGAAAAAAAATAATAACTTAATTTTCAAAAATAGTTTTCAACATTCATCCCTGCAAAACCTTTGTGGTACAAATTTTTCTCCCTCCTTTCCCTTTATCCCCTCTCCTAGACAGCAAGTAATCCAATATAGGTTAAATAAGTACAATTCTTCTATATATATTTCCACATTTATCATGCTACACAGGAAAAATCAGATCAAAAAAGAAATAAAAAGCAAGCAAACAACAGCAAAAAAGTGAAACTATTATGTTGTGATCCACTTTCATTCTTCATAGTCCTCTTTCTGGATGAAGATGCTCTCTCCATCACAAGTTGATTGGAAATGGCCTGAATGACCTCATTATTGAAAAGAGCCACATCCATCAGAATTAATCATTGTGCAATCTTATTGCTGATATTCTTTTGATTTTACTTACTTCACTTAGCATCAGTTCATGTAAGTCTCTCCACCTTTCTGAAATCATCCTGCTGATATTTTCTTATAGAACAATAATATTCTGTAACTTTCATATAATATAACTTATTCAGCCATTGCTTAATTGATGGGCATCCACTCAATTTCCAGTTCCTTGTCACTAAAAATGGGCTTTCAATGTATAATTCAATGAAAGTTACTGTACTTACATGAATTGATCCTAGGTGAAATGAGTAGAACCAAGAGAACATTGTATACAGAAATAAGAAGATTCTGCAATGATCAACTTTGATGGGCATGACTCTTTTCAATAATGAGGTCATTTAGGACAATTTTAATAGACTTGGGATGGACAGAGCTATCTGCATACAGAAAGAGAACTATGGGAATTGAATGTGGATCACAACAATATTTTTCACTTTTTTATTGCTATTTTTTGCTTACTTTTTGTTTTCTTTCTCTTTTTTCCCCTTTTTGATCTGATTGTTTTTTTGTGCAGCATAATAAATGTAGAAACATTTATAGAAGAATTGCATATGTTTAACCTACATTTGATTTCTTGCTGTCTAGGGGAGGGGTGGAAGGAAGGGAGGGAGAAAAATTTTGAACACAAGGTTTTGCAGGGGTGACTATTGAAAACTATCTTTGCATATATTTTGAAAATAAGAGCTATATTTTTAAAATGGGGGGCTGCTACAAATATTTTTGCACATGTGAATCCCTTTCCCTCCGTTATGATCTCTTTGGGCCACAAATTCAGTAGAAACCCTGCTGGATCAAAAAGTATGGACAGCTTGATAGCAATTCGGACATGGTTCCAAATTGCTGTCCAGAATGGTAGAAATAGTTCACAACTCCCAGATTTCTCACATCCCTTCCAACATTTATCATTATCATTTCCTGTCATCTTAGCCAATCTGAGAGGTGTGTAGTGTTAATACAACCTCAGAGTTGTATTAATTTGCATTTCTCTGATCAATAGTAATTTAGAGAATTTTTCATATGGCTAGAAATGGTTTTTAATTTCTTTATCTGAAAATTGTCTGTTTGTATCTTTTGACCATTTATCAATTAGAGAATGGCTTGTAGTCTTATAAATTTGAGTCAATTTTCTATTGCCTTTATCAGAATCCTTGAATGTAAAATATTTTCCCTGTTTTTTGGGACTCCCTTCTTTTCTGCATTGGTTTTTGTTTGTACAAAAATTTTAATTTAATGTAATCCAAATTATCCATTTTGCATTTCATAATGTACTCTAGTCCTTCTTTGGCCATAAATTCCTTCCTTCTTCACAGATCTGGTAGTCTATCCCTTGTTCTCCTTTAATGTCTAAATCATGAACCCTTTTTGACTTTATCTTGGTATAGGATGTTAGGTGTTGCTGAGATATTATTTTCTAATTTTTCCAGCAATTTTTCTCAAATGGTGGATTCTTATCTCAATTGCTAAGGTCTTTAAGTTTATCAAATACTAGATTACTATAGTCATTGATTATTGTGTCTTGTGAACCTAATCTATTCCACTGTTCAACTATTCTGTTTCTTAGGCTATACCAAATGGTTTTGATTACCACTGTTTTATAATATAGTTTTGTTTTTGTTGTTGTTGTTGTTTTTGCTGAGGCAGTTGGGGTTAAGAGACTTGCCCAGGGTCACACAGCTAGGAAGTGTTAAGTGTCTGGGGTCAGATTTGAACTCAGCTCCTCCTGACTTCAGTGCTCTATCCAGTGCACCAACTAGTTGTCCCCTATAATATAGTTTTAGGTCTGGCACAGTTAGGCCACTTCATTTACTTTTTTTTTTCATTAATTCCTGAAATTATTGACCTTTTGTTCTTACAGATGAACTTCGTTATTTTTTTTCTAGTCCTCTAAAGTAATTTCTTGTCAGCTCAATTGGTATGGCACGTAAAAAGTAGATTAACTTAGGGAGAATTGCCATTTTTATTATATTAGCTTGACATACCAATGAGCACTTGATATTTTTATTTTTTTCTTTTTAATTTATTAAAACTTTTTATTTACAAAACTTATGTATGGGGTAATTTTTCAACACTGACCTTTGCAAAGCCTTCTGTTCCAAATCATCCCCTCTTTCCCTTCATCCCTTCCCCTAGATGGCAGGTAGTCCAATACATGTTAAATATGTTAAAATACATGTTAAATCCAATATATGTATACATATTTATACAGTTATCTTGCTGCACAAGAAAAATCTGATCAAGAAGGAAGAAAAAAATGAGAAAGGAAACAAAATGCAAGCAAATCACAACAAAAAGAATGAGAAAATGAGAATGCTATGTTGTAGTCTACACTCAGTTCCCACAGTCCTTTCTCTGAGTGTAGAAGACTCTTCATCACTGAAGAATTGAGTCTGGTTTGAATCATCTCATTGTTGAAGAGAGCCACGTCCATCAGAATCGATCAACATATAATCTTGTTGTTGCCGTGTACAATGACCTCCTGGTTCTGCTCACTTCACTTAGCATCAATTGATGTAAGTCTCTCCAGGTCTCTCTGAAATCATCCTGCCGGTCCTTTCTTACAGAACAATAATATTCCATAACATTCATATACATAATTTATTCAGCCATTCTCCAATTGAGACTAAATGGTATCCATTTAGTTTCCAGTTTCCTGCCACTATGAAAAGAGCTTCCACAAACATTTTTGCACATGTGGGTCCCTTTCCCTCCTTTAAGATCTGTTTGGGATATAATCCCAGTAGAAACATGGCTGGGTCAAAGGGTATGCACAGTTGGATAACTTTTTGAACATAGTTCTAAATGAGCACTTGATATTCTTCTAGTTGTATACAGCTAACTTTATTTGTGTGGAAAGTGTTTCATAATTGTGTTCATATAGTTCCTGACTTTGTCTTGGCAGGTAGACTCACAAATATTTTATATTATCTACAGTTATTTTAAATTAAATTTCTCTTTGTATCTCTTACTGCTGGACTTTGTTGGTAACATATAACAGCAATATTGCGAGGTGATCAACCATGAAAGACATGGCTTCTCTAATCAAGATATCCAAGATAATTATCCAATATAATTCCAAAGGACCTATGATAAAAAAAAATGCTATCTACTTTCAGAGAGATAACTGATGAACTCTGGATGCAAATTAAAGCATTTTTTTTAAAGTTTCTCTATTTTTATCTGTATTTTCTTTTGTAGCATGACTAATATGAAAATGTTTTTCATATGTCACTTGTATAATAAATATTAAATTGCCTTCTCAAGGGAGAGAAGAGCAGGAGAGAAGAAGAGAATTTGGAACTCAAAATGTTAAAAAAAAAAAAAAAAGTCAAATTTTTACATGTAATTGATAAATATTTAACAAACTGTTTTTAAATAGGAAATTTGAATCTAGTAGCTGAACTATTAAAAAAAAAAAACAAACAAGCAAACTCTTGTGTTTAGTTTACCTGTAAATTAAAAGATTTTGAGTTGCAGAAGACTAAATAGGAGCTATCGTCATTCAGGCAAATTTTTTTGTATTTGGCTTTCCCCTCTATTTTGATTATGAGAAAAAACTTATTTTTAGTTAAACAAGTTTCTATGATTAGCTCCACTAAAATACACATAACAAAGGGAAGAAGTTTTCCTCCAGTGGACAAAGGCACCGTAAGTCCAATGAATAGAATAAATCATGAATATCATAATTCTCATAATTAAAAAAGCATTCCCACCCAGAAAACATAGGGAGGTTCAGGGAAGAGATAGCCAGTTCTCTTGGAGCCAGTAAGCTAATAGGTTACTTCAAAAAATCCCCTGGTGTTGGGTGAAATATAGATTGGCCATAGTGATTAAAGAGTCAGCTAGTGATCAGCATTACTCCCTGACTATTAAACTTTATTCAATTTACTTTTCTTCCCAAAAATCTCTATATTTGTGGAGCATTTTTACCACCTTTACAATCACTCAGATTCACAGCCTTGGAGTCATACTCTTCTATTTGCCTAACCAATCAGTTGTGAAAGCTTGTCAAATTCTACTTCCAGAACTTCTCTCATATCTCTTGCCTTCCTTCAGTTCATATTATCATCATACCTTCATCACATTTCCCCTTGATTGTTATAAAATACTTCTAATTGGACTCCCATTTTCAGTTTTTTTAAATTTTTCTATCAATATTCCACTTAGCTGCTAAATGTTATTAAGTCACATACCCAACCATGTCACTCACTTATTCAATAAACTATCCATTCCATATTATTTCTAAGGTCACATATAACTTCTCTGTTTGGCATGAAAAATCCTTCGCAATCTGCCTCCAGCATACCTTTCTAGTTTTATTTCATATAACTTTTTTTCATAGATGTTATAATCTGGTCAAAGCAGTATATTTGCTGTCCTTCATCAACCACCTACCATTTTCTATCCATATTTTCCCCATCCCTATACTGTACTTCTTCCATATATATATATATATATATCTTGAAATTGCTCATCTTCTTCAAACTCAAGTACCACCTCCTCATACCTATATGAGAATTTATTGATTCTCTCCAATTACTGTTTCCCTCAAGAAAATTATTTTGTATTTGCTTTGGATTTATTTAGTATCACCAAACATATATATTTATGTTTATACAAACGGAAATTTCAAATCCTGAGAAAGAGTTACAAGATCAGCTAGCCTTCATTTAATCATAAAACAGATCTCCATTCTTAAGAAAGGAGAAACAATGAAGAAACTTAGAGCCATCTTTTTTCTTCTGAGTCTAGGTAAGTCATTCTTTCCTTTTGTACTTTAAGGTAGACCAGAATCTCAAAAGTATTCAATTAATACCAATATCTTCCTTTGCCTTTGTCTATAGAAACAGAAAAGACATTTAGTGAATGTATTGAATAAAGAAAAAACACATGTTGCAAACTTAAACATTGTATTTGGTGGGAAGGAAGATTTATAAAATGTGAGCTAAAATTGTCCTTGGTGGCCTTAACTCATTAACACTAAGGAATCTTCACATTTTAAATGATAATCTGCAAGAGCAAAACTATTTAAAATAAGGAAAGAAAAGTGTTAATCAATGAACCAGTCAGCAATCAAACAATATAAAAGTGTTTATTTTATAGGCCCTGTGCTAGGCTTTAGGGATAAACTCAGATTAATGAGGGGGTGGAGGGGGTTTCTTGTAGGGAAAAAGAAGGGAAAAGTCTTTGAACCACAGTGTATAGCTTGGCTAACCTCTAGACTAGAAATTCAAGCTCATGTTCTTTCTCAATCACCAAATAATGCTAAATTATTATTTATATATTATTAGCATAATGTTAAAACCCCTTTGTGACTGTCCCTTCCTTTACTTCAGTTTAGGGACTTTAAGGTTTTAGTAAAAGAGTCAATACAGACCAGTCATACCTAAATCAATAGTCCTTTATTATGGCACATCTCAACTCTTAGTGGAATGTTTATGATTTCTCTGCAGGCAGAAAGAGAAGGTTCTCAGAGACTAGTTTTGTGTTTCTGGGAAATGTAGTGTCACATAAGCAGCATTGTTTTTTCATGACCTAAGAGTCTGCAACACTCTCATAAGACATGTGCATGGAAACACTGGATTGGGATAGATAGACAGATGCGGGGGGGAGGTAGAGAGAGAGGGAGAGGGACAGGAAGAGAGGAAGAGGGAGAGATAGAGGGGGAGGGAGAGGGGAAGAGAGAGGGAGAAAGAAGGAGAGGGAGGGGAAGGGGGAGGAACAAAAAGAAAGGCCAGTTTTGTCTGGTACTGAGTGTCATAAAACTCTTTTATCTTCCTTTGTCCTTGTCTATAGAAACAGAAAAGACAGCTGTGGTTCTTGGGGCATGTGATATGTATTTGATTCATGGACAACTTTACCCTGATCAAAATTTCATGTAAATGATTGTTCCTCATTCCCCTCTTTCTTTTCTTTCTATCTGATAGGATGGATGTCTAATCCAAAGTTTCTCAGTCTTCAAAAAAGATATCCCATGATGTTTTATTTAGTGTCAAAGCCGATCAATTCCTGATTAAATAATTAATCCTATTTCTGGATTTGTACATTATTATTGGATAAGGGAAGGGAGAAAGGGGCCAATGAATGGCTTTTGAAATATAGACTGAAAAAGGGGACAGAGTCTCTAAATTCAGAGGGAGAAGAGGTAAAGGAGAGGGAGAGGAGGAGAGGGAGAGCAAGAGAGGGAGATCGAGAGAAGAAGGTGCAGTGGCAGGTTTCTAGACTGGATGAATGATCCAAGTGAAGGTGGGGGGGATCTCAATAATTCTGATGTAATTTTTATATGTCTCAAAGCTTGTAAAAGGGTTTCTCTCTTGCTTTACAAATTTAATTATCCGGCTTTTGGCCTCATCATTCAACTGAAATTCCTCTCTCTACAGCTACTAACAATTCCTTAATTACTCAATCTAATGACTTTTTTTCAATCCTTATCTTTTTTGACTTCTATAGTTTTTTTACACTTCCCTCAGCTTCCCTTCTCTTTTGTTAGGTGACTGGAGGATGGCTACCAAACTCCTCCTAATGCCTTCCTTTACAAAGGACAGATATTGGGCTCTCAGAGGTGCTGTTCTGTCCGATTTCAATTCCAGGGAACCTTTCCCACCTTCCCACCCCACCCCCTTTCCTGCCTCTTTTTGTGAGTTGTCTCCTTCCAATAGATTTATAAGCTACGTGTGGGCAGGAATTGTCTTTCTTTCTTTTCTTTTTTTTTTTTTATTAATTGTATTCCTAGCACAAGCACAGTGCCTGACACATAGTGGGGGTTTAAAAATGTTTATTGGGTTGGATTGGATTGAATGATGCCTATTTCATCTGCTTCTCCTGGATACTCTTTTTTTCTCTAGTTTATTTCCTGCCTTTCTTGACTCCTCCTTTTCAGTCTCTTTTGCTGGATCTATGCCCCATTACCACTAATATTCCACAGAGCTCTGTCCTGAGCTATTTTCTCTTCTTTTTCCATATTATTTCACATAATGATCTTATCAACTTCAATGGATCCAATTGTCATCTATTTTCATGATTTTAAAACTTATCCAGTCCTAACCCCTCTGCTAAACTCTACTTTTGCCTCTCCAACTGAATTTTGTATATCTTGAACTAGACTGTTATAGTTATCATGTCAGTCGTGATCATTTTCATGACTTCGTAAGGACCTCATGTCCATGGGGTTTTCTTGACAAAGGTATCCGAGTGATTTGCCATTTCCTTCTCTAGTGCCAAACAGTTTGTGATTTGCCCAATGTCACTTAGCTAGGAGTTTCTAAGGTTAAATTTGAACTCAGGTTTTCCTGATTCCAAGCCCATCACTCTATCCATTGTACTAGATGCCTATGTTATGATCAACATGTCCAAAATTAAACTCCTCACTCAAACCCTCCCTTTTTTCTAACTTCCCCATGACTGCTGAGAGTACCACTATTCTTCTAATAATTCAAGGCTCACAATCAGAATGTCATTTTCTACTCCTTACTCTCTCATCCCTTGCATACAATATCTTGCCAAAGCTGGTTAACTTTACTTTCATAACATCTCTATTATTTGCATCCTTTTCTTCTCTGACATTAATACTACATTAGCATGGGCTCTTATGAAGTTATGGCTGAACTAAAGTAATACCCTACCACTTTGTCTCCCTACCATAAGTTTCTCCCCACTCCAGTCCACCTTCACTCAGCTATCAAATGCTCTTCCTAAAACACAGATCTGACCATTTCATGTCCCCTATTCAATAAACTCCAGCAGATCTTTATAAGTTCCAAATATAAAATCTTTACTTGAAATTCAAAATCCTTCATAACCTGGCTTCTTCCCTACCTCCCCAGTCTTCTTACACTTTGTTCACGTTTATATATTCTGTGATCCAGTAATACTAGTCTTCTTGTTGTTTCTTGCATGAGAATCTATCTCTGACCTAGGACCAACTGTTTTCTTTCTGAAATCTTCCATTTCCTTATCTGAACCTTCTGACTTTCTTCGAGATAAAATCCTACAAAATTCCAGCTAAAATCCCACCTTCTAGAGGTATTCTTTCCTGATTCCCCCTTAATTCTAATGTCTTCCCTCTCTTATTTCCACTTTTTTTCCAATATAAAACACACTTGTACATAGTTGTTTGCATGTTATCTCTTTTCTACAAGCTCCTTGAGAGGATTGTCTTTTGCCTTTCTTTGTATCCCTAGGGTTTAGCATAGTACCTGGCAAATGATATGTGTATTATTATGTTTATTATGTATTATTTGTATAAAATTTATTATATTGTTTACAAAAATGTTTTTAACTGACTAAGTGATCATAGATTTCTGTCAGGAAAACTTCCATCTACAGAGGTAGGATGAAGGGCAAATGATTAGGGAACAGGAAATGCCTGATTGGGAGAGGTGGAGAAAAAGAGTGTCTGGACATAGTTTATTTTGTATAATTGATAGATACCAGAGGCAGGAATGAGTACTTCTTCCTTTAACTTTTATTTTAACTTTATAGACTCAGACCAAAGTATATATTCACAAAAGAAGGTCAAACAAAGTGGAGGATATAGGATATGCAAGATAATATTACAATCAAGAATAGATATTGTAAGTCTTCTAAAACAAAGAATATATACTAACAACAACTAGGGACGTCTTAGAGATCTCTGATCTGATGGTCTTCAAGACTATGGCAGCAGTAGAAAGAGGGGTCAATAAGGGATAGATGGGTCCTTTATCAGCTCCATTCTACAGAAAGCTGAGATATTATAGGTTTCCTGGAATAGGGGCAGGAGTGTGGTTTTCATTCAGGCACATTTGATTGGTTTTCTATAACTAACATCATAAACCAGGAGATACTATTGATGGTTTGTCTATTTTCTACTCAGCAGAATCAACTTCCTAGGTCACTTGGGTTTTGCAGTGGCTATAGTGCTAGGCTTGTGATCAGGAAGATTTGAGTTCAAATCCAGCCTGAGATACTAGAAGTGTGACCAGGGACAAGTCACACTTCCTATAACTCCTGTAACTCAGACTTCTCTCAGAATATTGGGGACTTATATCTCTCTAGCAACCCCAAGTTTGGTTTCTTTATGAAGAAAGTATGAACCAAGAAGAGATTCTGAATCTAAAGGACAGGATTCTATAGAAAAAATGGGGCCCAATGGAGAGAGAGCTATGCATTGTTTATGTATTCTTATGAGTGCTTTATATGTTTTCTGCATTTATTTATAGATTCCTGTGAGTTCTTTCTATTTTCCTGATTTTCTGTAGGATGAAATTAAGGGAGTCTCATACTCAATATTTTCAATGTTATTTTGAGCATTGCAGAATTCTTTTATCCGCTTGTGGAGACTTGTGCATGAGCACAAAATAGTGATATTTGAGGTGTTGTTTCCTATCTGTGAAAACTCAGGATGTGGGGATATTGGGCAGTGTCTTCTCAACTAAACAAAGCAGGGTGTCTCCTCTCCATGCATGTTCTAGAATATTTCCTGAGAATTCTCCTTGCTGGTTAATGGAAAGGAACTCTTGAATGCTATCCCAATGGGTGTTGATTTACCCCCACCCAAACTCCCTTCATTTTCTCTACATGGTTGGCTAGAGGTCTGAACTCTGTCCATTCTGAGGAGACCCATATTTCCAGTATAGAGGATTTAATTAGGATTCCAAAACTTTTGGTTGAATATTTGCAAAATAGTATATGCCATGTGCCCCAACCCTGGCAGAGATCCCTTTTGCTATACTCCAGGCCACCAATAGTCATAGTTTTCTTTAGTTAAGAAGAGGAAACATGAAGGATTTGCCAAAGTTCAACCTTGAGACTTTGTAAAGTCTTGGGCTACATAATAGCCCCACTAGCTGCAGAATTATCTATAAAAGGTCCTGATAAAAATGTTTTTCAGTCCACAGCACAAGGAAGAAAAAAAATAAAACTTCAGCCTGCTAGCTGCTGATTCAGACATTACAACAGATTTCAGAACAGGTTTTTCCTTCAGGTAATTTAGCAAGTTTTTAAAGTGTCACTTTATTGCAAAACATTAATTAGTAGCTCTTCACTTTCTAGGGTCACAGCTGAAGGCCAGGTGCAGAGACTTGCATTCTATATAGAAAAAGGAAGCTCAGACAAACTCCTAAGTAATGCTATGGACAAACTCTACAAAAGGATAGAATCCTTCTGAAATCCTTCTCTCCCAGCATCCACTAAATCCACTCAGATCCAGGGCACTATGTTGTTAAGGTAGATTTCAGCCATGATTAAAAGAGAAATACTATTATCGAGGACTTTAAATTTCCTGTAAATTCTCTCTCAGAGAATTCTTAGCACTAAAAGAGCACTATACATGAGCATGAGGGAAGAAAGGAAAAGGCCACTCATCATTAGTCATCCATCATCATCCAGATCCTGTCCACAAGCAGTTCTAACACTTCTCTTATTCTCTAGTTCTTTGAAGACACTTGTTCTTAATCTAGGATCCAGGAGCTTGTTTTTGTTGTTTCTAATATTTTTTTGATAACTATACTTCAAGATAAGTTGGTTTCTTTTTGCAATCCCAAGTACTTTACTTTCTTCATTAAAATATAACTATAAGGGATCCAAGGTTTAACCAGGCTGCTAAAGGGGTATAAGACACACATAAAATGATTAAGAACCCCTGCCTCCAAGAGTTGATGACTTAAGATGTCCTAATCACTAAGGATGATCCAGAGAGGCTTGCTCCTCAGTCCTACCTCAAGACCATACCCATAATCATACATATAGCAACTACCAGCTCACAATTAGAATACGGCCCAAATGGGCTCAACAGGCCAACGAGGAGAAGATTCTGGTTAGAGTATATTTAAGCAAAGCCATAACTCCCACCCAACCCCCCAAGTCTACGTTGCAGAATCCCAAGGGAAAAATCATAATTTTCCCCCCTTTCTTTCCTCTAGTCTACTATCTTACTTTGTAACCAGGACTCCTCTAACTTTACTGAGCCCTAAAGTTCTAAAATCTTCTTAGACGATATCTATCTTTCTATTTATCTATCTACCCACGTTTGTGTATATTAATATATTTATGTATATACACATACATTTTACTAATATACATATACATGTGTGTGTGAGTGATGAGTCTTGAATGATGGGTGTGTTTGGCAGGAAGAAACTGAAGAATTAATAAAAATTATTCCCTGGGGCAGGTAGGAAGAAGGCTGGAATAATGGAGATCAGTTTAGTTCTCATGCTCTGGAGATAATTTGGTCAGAAATCCAAGTTATGTCAAGTCACTGAGGCTAAATTTTCCCTGTATAAGTTGTGTGGCCCTGGACAAGTTACTTGACTGCTTCCTGCCTCAGTTTCTTCATCTGTAAAATGTGGATAATAATAATATCTACCTTCTAGGGTTAATGTAAAGATAAGATGAGATAATATTTTAAATCATTTTATAAACCTTAAACATGGTTTATAATAAATATGGAGAAACCTACATGAACTGATGCAAAGTGAAATGAGCAGAACTAGGAGATTATTATACACAGCAACAACAAGACTATATGACAATCAAATCTGATGGATGTGGCCCTATTCAACATTGAGATGATTCAAATCAATTCTACTTGTTCAATGATGAAGAGAACCATCTACACCCAGAGAAAGAACCATGGAAACAGAGTGTGGAACACAACATAGAATTTTTAGTCTCTTTGTTGTTATTTGCTTGCATTTTGTTTTCTTTCTCAGTTTTTCCTTTTCTTCCTTCTTGATCTGATTTTTCTTGCGCAACAAGATAACTGTATAAATATGTATACATGCATTGGATCTAACATGTATTTCAACATATTCAACATTTAACATATATTGGACTACTTGCCAGCTAGGGGAGAAGGTGGGGGGAAGGAGGGGAAAGTTTGTAACAAAAGGTTATGTAAGGGTCAATGTTGGAAAAATTACCCATGCATATGCTTTGTAAATAAAAAGCTTTAATAATTTTTTTTAAAAGACAAAAAAAAACCCCAATGCTTCAATTGGTGTTCAATTTTATGATAAATTTTGCCCTTTGATTTGGAGATGGGTTCAAACCTGCCAATTCTTTTGAGATACTTTTGGACACTAGTCTGCAACCCCAACCTTTTTGGGGTCTCTTTTGAACCTCAACAAGAACACATTGAAAATGGTTAAGTACAAGTTTTACCATTAGATAAAGGTTTTTACTTAGGTTCTTATTAAATAAATGATTAAATGGAAAAGGAATCATTTTAGAAGTTATGCTTTTATGTGTTTTTATCAATTAGAGTGGTTTTTCTAAAGAACAAGGTGGAAAATATCAATGCCCTTCCCTCTAATGTTTGGAGGGATTCAGTTATACACATAAAGACAGAAAGACTGTTCTTTTTTAAAATTATAACTTTTTATTGACAGCACATATGCATGGGTAATTTTTTACAACATTATCCCTTATACTCACTTCTGTTCCGATTTTTCCCTTCCCTCCCTCCACCCCCTCCCCTAGATGGCAAGCAGTCTTATACATGTTAAATATGTTATAGTATATCTTAGATACAATATATGCGTGCAGAACTATACAGTTCTCTTGTTGCACAGGAAGAATTGGATTCAGAAGGTAAAAATAACCTGAGAAGAAAAACAAAAATGTAACCCATTCACATTCAATTCCCAGTGTTCCTTCTCTGGCTGTAGCTGATTCTGTCCATCACTGATCGATTGGAACTGAATTGGATCTTCTCTTTGTTGAAGATATCCATTTTCATCAGAATAAATCCTCATACAGTATTGTTGTTGAAGTGTATAATGATCTCTTGGTTCTGCTCATTTCACTCAGCATCAGTTCATGTAAGTCAGAAAGACTATTCTTTTGTCCCACTAGAATTCAGGAAAAGTTTCTTCTCTCCAGATTCTATACCTTCTGTTATTGAATTCAACTTCACGACATGCAATTTGTTTACTGTGTATAATTCTTTTTGTTGGGTTCTGATACATAAATATATAGAGAGGGGAAGGGAATAGACAGTTATTAAGCACCTATTATGTGCCAGGCACTGTGCTAAGTACTATACAAATATTGTATCATTTGATAATATATTGAGAGATCAGAGCATGATTTGTTACTGAAAGTCAGACAATAGCTTCCAGCCTTTTCAGTCTTTTCTCACTAGCTCTCAACTATAGGATTTATATAAAACAAAGGAGCATATTGGAGCTGTTAAAAATCAGTTTTCTCAACTCTGTTTCAATAAGCTTTTTATTCCTTAATTACTCTGTTCATACCTATGTTCAGGTACTTTTCTGTACTACAGAGGTTACAGTCTATTTGAAAAATCTAATTCACTCAGGTGTCTTCCGTCCTAATTACATCTCTACTCCACATGAATGTGAGCCCCCACCTTTGATTACATCTCACAACATCTTTCCTATTCTAATTTATGATTTCTCTCCATGAGTTTTGTTTCCTTCTGTTCCACATCAGCCTAACCTTTAGATTCCATTTCTTAGGTTTCAATTTCATTTCTCTGCATTTCTCTAATTTAAGTTTCATGACTGTGAAAATTAAACCCTCATCTAATTCTCACATTTTTTACTAGAATATAGAATACATAAAGGAGAATAATAAAAGAAGATTAGACAGGTAAATTGGAAGCAGAGTGTGAAGAATCTTGGGAGATGTAGTAGATGATGGAAAATCACTTATCTATGGTCTGTAAATAGAGTATTGATAAGTGTTCTGGGTAGGATCATATCATATCATCATAGATATCATAGATAGGATCATATCATCATAGATATAGATCTATGATCTAGGACCAAAAGGAAACCTAATTAGAAGTTATCCCATCCAACTGTCTCATACTATGGATGAGAAAACTGCTTCAGAATCATTTAATATTATGTAATATATAAAAATATACATGTATCTATATTTGCACATATTCACTATTACATATGCACATACACATATAAATGCATATATAAATGTTATTGGTAAGTTATCTAAAAGGTCATTGTAGGCAGATTTTTAAAAAAGTAGTTTCTTTTTTATTAATTACATCTGCTACAAATATAAATGGAAGAGACAATGAGTGCTTCAGAACACATCTTATTCTATTATAACCAATCTGTCATAAACACTACCTTTCGGTGACTTGATTATTAGACTAGACTAGGGGATGAACATCTTCATACCATGTGTGTACTCCTTACCATCCCCCATAAATATATACATATACACATGTACACCCATACATTTAGCCCAAACCCTTCATTTTACAGATGAGAAAACTGAAACCCAAGGAGATTAAGAGACTTATCAAGCTCACCCAGGTAGAGAATGTTAGAGATTTAATTTCAACTTATTTCTCAATTCCAGAGTCAGTATTATTTCTACTGTATATCACAATATTACTTTTACTATTAGGATGAGAAAGGGCACGATAATCTATTACCCCCATAAGAGACTCAAACTCCTTGTGATTCTAAATTGAAGACTTAAAATACCTTTCCATGACCCCCACTTCCTATCTATGTCAACTCCAATGCCTTTGTAGTGTCTCTCCTACTCTTCTCTACTATTCCAATACTTTATTTATTAACAAACTATTCCTCTTTTAAAAAAATTTTTAATAAAAGCTTTTTATTTTCAAAATGCATGCAAAGATAGTTTTCAACATTCACCTTGCAAAAAACCTTGTGTTCCAAGCTACAGCAAGTAATCCAATATATATAAAACTTGTGCTATTCTTCTATATATGTATTTGCACACCTATCATGCTGCACAAGAAAAATCAGATCAAAAAAAAGTGAAAGAAAAAGAAGCAAAAACACAAAAAAGACAAAATACTATGTTGTGATCCACTTGCAGTACCCACAGTCCTCTCTCTGAATGCAGATAACTCTCTTTATCACAATTCTCTTTGGAACTGGCCTGAATCATCTCATTGCTGAAAAAAGTCACTTTCATCACAATTGATCATCATGTAATCTTGTGTTGCTGTGAATAATGTTTTCTTGGTTCTACTCACTTCACTTAGCATCAGTTTATATAAGACTCTCCAGGCTTTTCTGAAATCATCTCACTGATCATTTATTATAGAACAATAATATTCCATAATATTCATATACCATAAGTTATTCAATCATTTTCCAACTGAAGGGCATCCACTCAGTCTCTAGTTTCCACTACAAAAAAGGCTGCCACAAACATTTTTGCATATGTGGGTCCCTTTACCTCCTTTAAGATCTCCCAGGGATACAAGCCCAGTAAAGACATTGCTGGATCAAAGGATATGCAGAGTTTGATAGTCCTTTGGGCATAGGACTTTCCAGAATGGTTGGATCAGTTCATAACTCTACCAACAATGTATTAGTGCTCCAGTTTTCCCACACCAACCCCCAATATTTATCATTATCATTTTCTACCATCTTAGTCAATCTGAGAGGTATGTAGTGGTATCTCAGAGTTGTCTTAATTTGCATTTCTCTAGTCAACAGTGATTTAGAACCTTTTTTCATATGACTAGAAATGGTTTTAATTTCTTCATTCAAAAATTGTTCATATTCTTTGATCATTTATAAATTGGAGAATGGCTTATATTCATATACATTTCACCCAATTCTCTACATATTTTAGAAATGAGGCCTTTATCAGAACCCTTGGATGTAAGAAATTTTTTTCCAGCTTTCTACTTCTATTTTAATATTGGCTGCATTGGTTTTAACAAACTATTCTTCTTGACTTATGCAATTCCCCTGAAAATTACTTTGTATTTAATTTACAGTTAGTAATATGTGTACAAGTTGTCACATAGGAGCAGCCTTTTTCCAGTGGCTGGGTAGCCAAAACTGTCTAAATCTTTAAAACTACCCAACTAAATCTTAGTCGTTCTCTTTCTGGCATTTATGTCTAAATTTGGACTTATTCATTCATATGGGTAACCTGAGAACCACATTATCCCTTCCTTTGTGAGCTATGTAATTTCCTGGAAATGGGCATGGGCTTTTGGTCTATTATGTTTATCTTTTTTTTGTTTTATGTGCAGGGAGTTCAAGCCATAAAGATGTGAGAATGCAGGATTCCAGGTTGGATGCTATAGCCCTGAATTTAGAGGAAGACTTGAATTTAATGAAACAAATGCTGCATAGATTGTAAACCTAATCCCTCTTTTTTCCCCAGAGACTGAGGTGGTGAAGGAAGAGGAGGGTTCCCCAAGATGTTGGGGGAAATAGTTGGATGCTTCTTGTTGCCTCTTTGAAACAAATATTCCTTTGTAAAAGCTAACCCAGTAGTTTAATGAAACTGGGATGCTAGTCAGTGGGTTCCTAAAAGGGGAGAGTAAAGTAAATGGGGTTCTGGTCTATGACAGAGAAAAGAAATCCTCTAACAATCCTCTAACATCTCAAGGTACTAGAGAAAAAATAAGGGTGGTAGGGAAGGGGACAAGGCTAAATAGCACAGCCCCTGGCTTCAGTCAGAGTAACTGCATTACACCCAGAAAACTCTTTGAGTCTCAGTTTCAACCATTGTAAAATATGGGATTTAGAATATGGTTCTTTCCAGTTCCAAATCTATGATCTCATCACCAAAGTCAATGTCCAAAATAGAGTTGGCACTTAATGAATACTTAGTGTATTGAACTGACATGGAATTAATCATATATCTCAGCTCAGCATTTAAACTCCTTTACAAAATACCGTCAAGATTTGAAGCCATGAGCTGTCCCATGGGTCTCTTTCTACAGGTTCAGTGTGCAGACCTCACTTAATTCCCTATGCCTAAACTGATGTTTGTTGTATTATGATGGCTGGGTAAGAGTTTTCAAAATATGCTGACTTGTTGATGGATTTAGAGAATTGGGACCAGTTTCAGGTCATTGTAGTTGGCAGGTTTAATAAAGGAGGATTTCAAGAGGATTGCCCTGCAAAAGTTTGTATATTTTTTTTAATTGCTGTCTAAAAATTTAAAAATTGCACTGTCACCTGGGGCTGTTTATAATTAGAGACATTGACCTGGAAAGTCCCACTTAATTGTAATCATTCTAAATTGTTCTACAAGTGAGACTGATAAAAAAAAAAAAAAAGTCTTGTTTCACATAGCATTAAACAACAGGTGCCCTGATGTACTATGTAAGGAAGTGTTTGGCCATGAATCAAATTGGTTTCCACTGATAGATTCAAACAATATCATGCCATAGATCAATTATTAGGTAGTGAGGTAAGAAATTGAAAAGGAGGAAATAAAAAGTATGCAATTTCTAGAGAAAATTACTCAAGATCTTCCACTTCCTTGAAGTCTTTCTAAACTAACCCTAGTACTCAATAATTTTTCTCTTATCTGGCAATCCTGGATGACTGATATTCCTTTGACTTTTATATATTCTTGTTTTACTAACAAGATTTCTATCTCCTCGAATGCAAAGATCATGTTTTCTATGACTTTTGTATCCTTATAGCACTTAACATGGAGATCAGAGATCTCATAATAAAAACCAATGAGCCAAGTCTTCCTCAGCATGCCTAGAGTGCCTCTGATACAAATCTACATTGAAGAAGTTGAGGCACCTGCTTCTGGAGAGTTGTGATGATACATAATTGAAGTTCTATGTGGATACTTTGAATCACATGTAGAGGACTGTTCCATTCCCCTTATCATGTGATATAGATGAGCATTATTTTTGTTTGTTTTTGATAGGCTGGAACTGAATACTTTAAAAAATGGTTAGAGCCTTAGCTCTTCTCTTTGTGTCACTTGTTTATCAACATTCTGATAAGATAAGAAAAGAGATATGCTATTGAAAGGGAAGAGACTTCAGGCCCTCTGTATTCATTTGCCTCAGTATTTTTCTTTCATTTTGGGCAAAGGGAAGTAGAGATGGAGATTGAAGGTGTGAACTTCAAGAGGTCCTGAGAATAAACTACTGAAGAGCTCTAGGAGTTGAATCTGTGATGCTTTTAAGTCACATGGTCTAACTTTGAGACCCCAAGGAGTAAGGAGCAACCTTTGACAACTAGAAACATTTGGGACATTTAGATATAAACTTGATGAGACCAATGTTGTCTAGAAAATGAATTAAGTTTAAACCTACTCTCAAGTGAGAAGACCAAAATGGTTTAGGATCCAGTTTCTTTTGGTCCCATATGGGAATCTTGAAACTGAATGTGGGGGTTGCAAAATGATTTATTATCAGTAAATATTTGATTTGTATACTTATTTTTATATACTTATGTACCAGGGGTCATGTAAAAATTTCTTGGGTGAAAAGGGGCTGTGAGTAGAAAAAGTTTAAGAAGCCCAAGTCTTATTTTCTTGATGAACATCCAAGATAAATAACCTCTTTGTAAAGGCTAATTGATGTTATTGATTCAGTGGAATTGGGGTATAGGTGACTAGAAGCAACAGTGGAAAAAACCAAGTTAAAAGAAAAATACTGGAGCCAATAGTAGTATAAAAGAGATATATTAACTTCTTATAGGTATCCCTAGAAATGGAGCCAACCTAGGTCTGTGAGCTTAAAGAACTAATTACAGTAAGAGCATAGATTCAAAAATGGAAGGAATTTAGAAGCTAACTAGTCTCATCTCATCATTTCACATAAAGATTAAATAACTTGAAAAAGTCAAACAGCTATTAATTGATAGAGCTAGGATTCAAAAGCCATGTCCCAGGGAGGAATGGGATGGTGGTGATGATGGTGATGGCCTCAGATCTGGTTCATCTCTAACAACAGCAACAACAACAAAAATCCCATAAGGTCCAGTGTCAAGGCCATTCATAGACTGGCCTACCCGTCTCTACGTCAAAGAAGGTCTCGACAGACACTCCTCCCCATCAATCCTTAATTAGAAAAATTCCTATTACTAACCCTTTCCCTGCTCCCTGTACTCCACCTGCCCCTTCCAGTCAAATTTGAGCTTTACAACCACCAATTTTATATAGATACTGGGGACTTGGTAACATTTATAGATTCATTGAATTCAGAAGTTTTTATAAATCTAGATCTTTCTGGTAGTAGACATGATCAGTGGGTGTCTGATTCTTTCTGGAATCAGGCACTAAAGCCCAGAAGAATTGATCTAAGTAGAATGATATCTAAAATTGTTCATTATTAGTTGAGTTCCAAATTAGTCCAGGCATTATGGAAAACAATTTGGAACTATGCCCCCAAGATCACTAAACTATGCATATTCTTTATTCTGGTAATAGCAATAGTAGGTCTATTCCAAAGTCACTGAATACAGGTTCAGGTTCCAAAGAAAGGGTAGAAAAGAGGAGGGAAAGAAAAGATAGGAAGGAATTGAAAGAGAAAGGAACTAAAGGACAAAAAAGAAAGGAAAAGGGAAAGGAGTGAAAGAGTGAGGAAAATTAGGTTCAATATAGGTCAACTAAAATTTTTTACATAAAATTTATATCAGTGTATGAAGGTGAAGTGGAATTTCAAACTTGCTTGAATTTGCATTTCTCTGATCAGTGATTTAGAGTATTTTATGTGATTATTAATAGTTAAGTCATTTCCACTGACCATTTATTGGCTGAATGCACGCTCTTTTAGAAATATGAATCAATTCCATATATATCTTCCTCCTTTTCCTTCTCCTCCTCATCCTTCTTCATAAATATATGGAGAAGGAGGAAAAGAAAGAGGAGGAGAAATAGCCTGTGTAGCATACAAATGAAACACATAAAAACATATAAACATATAAAAAAGTCAGTCCACATATATCCTATTATTGTAATACATATTGCAGCAAATAGAAAATGGAACCTTGCCAATTTTAACTTTTTACAAGTTGTAATACTTCCATAATACAATATATTTAAAGTTAATAACAAAATGTAATGGTTTTCTAATTTTTCATCAAGATAGTGAAATTTAAAATGTTTATAATTTTGATATGAGATCTTTTTTAAGATCTAAGAAAAATGCACTTAAACTTAAAATTTCTTAAAATACAGGTACAAGTCATTTAACTTTTGTGATTAAAGAATATCTAAATATTTTGTTCTAATTTTTTTTTTTACTTTTCAAGTAGCAAGTATTTTTAAATTATATATCCTTCCCATGCCTCCCTAACGGAGCAAATTGAAAAAAAAATGTGGCAAAACAAATTCCCACATTAGCCAAGTCTGAAAATTTCTTTTTCTGCATTTTAAGTTTATCAACTCTCTGTAAGGCAGTGAATGATATAGTTTATCTCCATTCTTTTGGATTAATGTTTTATCTAATGTCTTTTAAAACTGTTTTTCTCCATAATGTTGTGATCATTATATAAATTATTTTCCTAGTTCTGCTGACTTCACATTGAATCAATTGATAAATATATCTCCCAGTTTTTTTCTAAAATTGTCTATTTCATAATTTCTTTGCTTTATAATAGCATTTCATTATATTCATATACCATAATTTGTCTAGCCAATACCCAATAAGAGGATATTCTCTTAGTCTTCAATTCCTGTCTACCCTGAGAGACTACTGTACATTTTTTTTTTTTGGTTCACATACTTTCTTTGATATCTTTGGAGTATAGACAAAGTAATAAAGTTTAGATTTAGGGAACCAAAATGAGATTAGGGTTTCTGGTGGTCAAGGAGTTAAATGATAAGGTCTGGTGGCAGGTTTGGGGTTCAGGGAACCAAATGGAAGGTTTGGCTCCCCTGCAACCCCTTGGGATTCACCACAAGGGTAGGGAGTTGTGGGGACTCCCTTCTGGAAGCACAGAGATTCTCTGTAAAAGAATTTATAGACCCCAAAACCTAGATTGATAAAAGAAGTTTAATTATAGGGATTAGAAGTAAGATTAGAAATCCTGACAGAGAGGCATAAAGTCTGGTTAGGGAAATAGGTGAGGGTAAATAGAGGGTGGCACTGGAAAAGAATATTCAAGTGGACAGAGGCCCTTGGCATCCCAAGCATCATAGCTGGTATGTTTGGAACCTCTGCAAAGAGAGGATTTCAGTTTGGCTCTTTTATATTGAATGTCCTAGTGGGGCCTGGGAGAGCCTGAACAGATCAGAATCAGTGGGGGCTGGGACAAGCCCGGATCTCCTATTGGAATTCAAAGGGATGCTTTTGACCAGGATTTGTAATTGAATCAAAGGCTCTGGGATCCTGGAAAGTCAGCTTGTCTGGGGAGGATATGCCTCAGCCAGGAGGTACTGGGAATCTGAAAGGAATCACAGATCAATAGGAAATATAGCTTCTTAAAAGGACCACAACTCTTCACAAGTAACAGTACAGCTGGATCAAAGGTTTGCATAGTTTTATAACTTTCTAGAAATAGTTCCAAATTGTTTTCCAGAATGGCTGAATTGATTCACAGCTCCATCAATAGTACATTAATGTGTCATTTCCCTCTTCTGTCACCTTTGCCACTTTTATGAGGCTGAAGTGAAATTTCAAACTTGCTTTAATTTGCATTTCTTTTATCAGTGATTTAGCGTACTTTTATATGATTGCTAATAGTTAGTAGTAATTTCCATTGACCACATATTGGCTGAATGGTCCTTACTCTTAGAAATATGAATCAGTTCCATATATATAATCTTTAAGATGAGATCTTGCAAAGAAACTTGTTGCAAAGACTTTTTTTGCCAATTAATTTTACTTTTAACTTTTTCTATATTTTAGTCATTTCAGACACATTTGACTCTTCATGACCCCATTTGGAATTTTCTTGGCTAAAATATTAGAGAGGTTTGTCATTTCCTTCTCTAGCTTTTTTTTTAATAGATGAGTAAATGGATACAACAAGGTTAAGTGACTTGTTCAAGGTCATACTGCCAGGATTTGAAGCGATATTTTGACTCAGGTCTTCTTGACACCAAACCTGGCAGACTATCCACTGTACCAATTAGCTACTCTTTTGCTACTAATGTAGCAAATTAAACATTTTGAAATATATATTTTATCATAATAAAGTAAAAGCATATGTCAAATTCTCAAATTACAAGTTTGTTCATAAACATTACATTTATAAAATATTTATTTCATAAAAGTTGCAATTGTGCATGTGAATTGAATTGTGCAATTGTGCCTGTCATTACTGTTAAAGAGAAAAAGCAAATGTTTCTACAGAGTTGAAAATATTCAGTTTACTATACAAATTTGTAAGCCATCATTCAGAATTGAACATGAAGTATATAGAAGTAAAAAAAAACAATATCTTGTTTTAAAAGTTTAATCAATAGTTTTTGGATTTATTATAGCCCACAACTGACAGAATATTCTGTATCATCATAGTTTTATTTGAAATTCATCAACTTTAAAATGAGTGTCAAAATAAATCAACAAATAATGATATTATTGAGAAACACAAACAACACATTTAACATAGTTGGGTCAAGGCTCCTCCTCTGGACCAGCAGGCGCTAGTAATTTGTCCTAGTTTTCTCTTTCCCTATTCTTGTCAGTTTTCCCCATAACCCAAAGAAATTGAAGAGAGAGAAGTACAAAAATATTTATAGCAGCTCTTTCTATTATAACAAAGAATTAAAATCTAGAAGGGTGTCCATCAGTTAATGAATGTATGAGCATATGGTATAAAAATGTAATGAAACTTTATTGCCCTATAAGAAAGGCTAAAACACTTTCAGAGAAACCTGGGACCACTTACATGAAGTCATGCAGAGAAAAGTAAGCAGAACTATGAGAATAGTTTATATACATAACAACATTGTTAAGAAAAACAACTTTTAAAGACTTAAAAACCTTAATGAATCAGAATTCCAAGATGACAATACAGAATGCTACCCACCTTCTAAGAGAGGTAATGGTTCAAACTGTAGAATGAGACAGAGATTTTCAGATATGGTCAGTATGGAGATTTGTTTTGCTTGACTATGTATATTTGTTATAAAGGTTTTGTCTTTATTTTATTTTTCAATTTGGGGAAGTAGGTAAGGTGGAAGGAAGAGAGGGGAAATCCAAGTCAATAAACATTTATAAAGCATCCAATATGTTTCAGGTACTGTACTATGAACCGGGGATACAAAAAGAGGTGAAAAACAGTCCCTGCCCTCAAGGAGCTCACTATCTAATGAGAAAAACAATATGCAAATAAATGATAGACAAAGAAAGCTGCATACAGGATATATCATAAATAATTAACAGAGGGAAGACCATGGAACTAAGAGAGGTTGGAGGAGCAGCAAGATAGTGCAATAGAACAGTATAGATAACAGATAGAGGAGACAGGGGGAAGAGAGAGGGGGAAAGATTGGGAAAGGCTTTCTGTGGCTAGAGAAATTTTATTTCAGATTTAAGGGAAGCCAGGGAGGTCAATAGTCAAAGTGGAGGAGGAAGCACATTCCAGGCATGAAAGACGGCTGGAGAAAATAACCCCAGCTAAGAAATATAAATGTCTTGTTTGTGGAATAGCCAGGAGGCCAGTGTCACCAGATTGAACAGTAGGTGTTGAAAGTAAAATGTAAGAAGGGATTAGGTTATAAAGGGTTTTGAAAGCCAAATGGAGGAATTTGTTTTTGCTCCTGGAGGCAATAGGAAGTCAATGAAGTGTATTGAGTATCAGAAGGAAAAAAGATTGACATGATTGGACTTAGGTGTTAGGAAAATCATTTTAGTGGCTGAATGGAGGATGTATGACAATGGAGAGAGACTTGAAGTGGGTAGATCTACCATAAGGCCATTGCAGTAATCAAGACATGAGGTGATGATGATCTTCTCCAGAGTGATGGCAGTGTCAGAGGAAAGAAGGGGGTGTACTGGGAAGAGGATGCAAAGGTGAAATCAAGATACTTTGGCAACAGATTGGACTTGAGAGGTAAGGGAGAAAAAATTCAGGATAACTTCTAGGTTGTGAACCTAAGGGAGGATGATGCTGCCCTTTACAATAAAAGGAAAGATAAGATGTGATGTGGTAAGGGAGAGGGAAGATAATTAGTTGTGTTTTTGAAATATTGAATTCAAGTTGTCTCCTGGATGTCCAATTCAAGATTCTGAAAGACAGTTAGATTGGAGTCAAAAGAGAGACTGGAGCAGAAAAAAGTAGGTATGAGAATCATCAACTTTAAGACAGTAATTAAATCCATTGGTGTTGATGACATCACCAGGTGAAGCAGTAAAGAGAGAGAAGAGAAGAGAATTCAGGACAGATCCCCCAGGAATACCTGTGATTAGAAGCAATGATCTGGAGGAGAATTCAGCAAAGGTGATAAAGAAGAGATGTTCAGATAGGGTGGAGGAAAACCAGAAGGGAGTGTGTCCTAAATACCACAGAGATGAAAGTATCAAGGAGGAGAGTGATCAAGTCAAAGAGTACAAGAGAATGAGGATAGAGAAAAGGCCTTTGGATTGAGCAACTAAGAGCTAGTAACCTTGGAGAGGGGAGTTTTGTTAAAAGCCAGGTTCTAATAAATTGAGAAGAGGAAAAGGTGAAATAAAGATACTTTGGCAACAGATTGGACTTGAGAGGTAAGGGAGAAAAAAGTTCAGGATAACTTCTAGCTAATGAAGGAACCCATTGAAAATGTAAAGCAAGAGAGAGAAACAAAGACAGAGAGAGAGTAAAATAGAAGGCAGGAAGGAAAGAAGAGAAGGCAGGAAGGCAGGCATGAAGGAAGGAATGAAGGAAGGGAAGAGGAGAGAAGAGAGGAGAGAAGAGGAAAAAGAGGAGAGGGAGAGGAGTAGAGAGGAGAAGAGGAGAGGAGAGGAGAGGAGAGGAACTATAACTGAAAAATAAAGTAATCAAGAAAAGATCAGAGCTATAGGATCCCATATCTGACCTCCAGAACACTGCAATCTCTAACACAAATCCAAGAAAGCAGAAGAAGGGTCAGAGTGTGGTCAAAAAATGCATCTAATGCTGACCTGTGTTACAAAGTCACCATCACTTAGACTTTGGTTCTTTTCTATTCCCCAAACATAAACAACTCTTGGAAAAGCTTCAATGCAGAAGATTTCCCTAGATGTATATACTTCACAAAGGAATAAAATAAAAGTCAAATGAAAATCACATAAGAATGCTATGCTCCCAGAGACACTCTGCTTTACTTGGAAAAGGTTGTATCTCATTTTAATTCCTGCCTTATCAATACACATAGATCTTTTTCTATAGTACAGTGGAGTATCCTAACCTGAGTTTCCCTGATTTTCAAGGTTGTTCATAGGAAGCCTGAGAGTGGAAGAGATATTGTTGCCCTCCTTAGGGCTATTGGCAATGCATGCTTCTTTCCTGCTTCTTAGATCTTTTGTCTCTTTAAAAGCAGTCATAAAACAATCCTCTTTGTTATTGTTGTTGCTGTCCAGTCATTTTAATTGCATCCAACTCTTCATGATCTCATTAGAAGTTTTCTCGGCAGAGATACTGGAGTGGTTTGATATTTTCTTCTCAAGCTCATTTACAAATAAGGAAACTGAGACAATTGAGTATAATGACTTCCCCGGGTAATAAGTATCTGAGGTTGAATTTGAACTCAGGTCTTCCTGAAATCCAGGTCTAGCACTTTATCCATTAATCATCTAGCTGCCCCCAAGTAATCACAGAATGTATGGAAATGTAACTAATTTGGGGATGGAGAGGAAAGAAAATATTTCCAACTGAATCTCAACCAAGGCAACACCCTCAAATGTTTAGGTACCTCTCTTGAAAAGAGGGTGGAGGGTCCAACAAAGATGATTCATGAATGTATACTAGGCATAAAACTTCTGTACAGTATTATAGCTATTCTCACAATGCATCCTTTTAATACTCGAATTTCCCTGAATTTCATTAGAGAGTCAAGAGAAAGGAGAGCAGAGTAGGCAAAAGTAGAGGCAATCATTTACCTCTGTCTAGCAGGGCTAGTAAATGCCCATAATGAGGAAGATTAGAGATCCCAAGGACAAGACATATAAGCAGGTTGATTTTCCTTGACTTAGGGTTGATAGAAGGAGGTAGCTGTAGGAATGAGTTTGAAAGGGGGGGTTTAGCAGCTGGATGCTTCTTATTCTCCCTGGAAAAGTACAGGCTATTTTCTGATAGCAAGCTGAGTAAGTATCTGATTGCTCTCCTTATAGTCTTCCACTAGGGAAGATGGAACTCTTAAACCATTTCATTTATAAAATAAGAGGGTAGGACTAGATGACTTGTAAAATCCTTTTGAACTACAAATCTGTGATCCTATGATCTCCTATAAAAGTGCCATGAGGATTGGGTGCCCTTTCAGAGTGTACCCACCAGAGCTGGTGATAGAAGACTTGTTTGGATTGTAAGTTCTCAAGTTGTCACTGGGCTTGCTGCCTGCTCACTATTAACATCTTTCTCAACCTCCCAAACCTTTTTTATACTTAGACTTCGAAGCCCCTTAAAACTGGTTGCTACTGGGAGCTTCCAGAGCCCTGGTGCTGTTATTGCTATTTGTGTAAGGAGGATGAGCATCTTCACAGGCTGACTCAGAGACAACATCATGCTAACATGATTGAGTTTTTGCTATATGTTAAGCGAATCATGTCAAAGATCTAATGATCATACAAGACTCCTGGACAAACCCAGTTCTTATCACAGAGACAAAACACTACCTAGGCCAACAATGGAGGGGGGAATTCATATAATAATTACATTTATTTTCTATGATTAAAAAATGAAAACAGTAGTTGAATATATACCATTTAGCAGATATTTATTTGAGGAATGAAATGACAATTCGTAAAGAAAATATGTGTGTGTCCATGCAGTTACAGAAGTTTCCAAATTTCTATTTCAGCACCAAAGAGCAGATTTCAGTTTATGGAACAGCCATGACAATTGATTTCTAACTAAGGTTAGTTCATAGAACCTTAGTTCATTTTGACCTGATTTTGCTTTTTTGATCACAGAAGAGAGCAGAATGGCTTTAGAATTAGGAGACCTGAACCCTTGCCCCAGTTTGGTTAATAGTTAACTAAGGGACCTCCAACACTTTTTGGATTTCAGTTTTCTTACCTTTTATAAGGATGGGGATTAATGATACTCAAGGTCCCTTTCAGCTCTAAGATCCTATGTCCCTAAGGAAAAAATCGGATGCAATTTTGAAGCCCACAAGGGATGCTTTCAAAAATTTTCCAACAAGTAGTGAAGATAACCAAATCCTTTAAAAAGAAAACAATGAAATAGGACATTGTTTTGTATTACTTAACATCAGAAGAATAAATTTAAATTTCCTCCCTTTTGTTTTGATTTAAATAGTATATATAACATAAATGTTAAACATTATCATTAAGAAAATACCATGTATATTTGAAGCCTATTTTATTTTAAATGTTTTATCAATGTCTTTTTTTAAAAATGTGGTCATTCTTATGTGAACTGATGCTAAGTGAAATGAGTAGAACCAGGGGATCATTGTACACAGCAACAAGAAGATTATATGAAAATCAATTCTGCTGGGTGTGTCTTTTTTCAACAATGAAATTATTGAGGCCAGTTCCAATGATCTTGTGATGAAGACAGCCGTCTACACCCAGAGGCAGGAAGGTAAAAACTGAGTGTGCATCACAAAAGAGCATTTCATTCTTTTTGTTGTTGTTTGCTTGCATTTTGTTTTCTTTCTCATTTTTTTCCTTTTTGATCTGATTTTTTCTTGTGCAACACAATAATTGTAGAACTATGTATAGAAGAATTGCACGTTTAACCCATACTAGATTACTTGTTATCTAGGAGAAGGGGTGGGGGGGAACACAAGGTTTTGCAAGGCTTAATGTTGAAAAATTATCCATGCATAGATTTTGAAAATAAAAAGCTTTAATAAAAAAAGAAAAAAACTTTTACATGTGATCTCCTCTGTCATACTGAACTCCATCTTGTTAACAAAAGAAAAAAGAAAAAAAGAAATGGTTAAGAAAAATCAATCTGCATAATAATCATATATAATAGCAATCAATTGATGAATCAACAAACATTTACTAAGCATCTCCTATATTCTAGGCACTTGCTAAGAGATTGGAATACAAAAAGAGACAAAAGACAGTTTATGCCCTCAAGGACCCTAAAATCTAACAGAGGAGACAACAAGCACACAAATATGTACAAAGCAAGATATATCTATATATCTATCTATATATATATATATAGGATAAATAGGAAATAACAGAGAGAAGGCACTAAAATTAAGAGGGATTGGGGAAGGTTTCCAGTAAAATACAGAATGTTAGCTGGGATGTAAGAGTTGGCATATACCATTTTGCATCAGCAACTCTATGTGCTTTTACTAGGATGAGGAAGGAAAATAAGAGGTTATCATTTATACTTTGGGACCAAGATTGATCATTTCAATCATTCTGAGTTCTGCTTCCTTTAAGTAATCCTTTGATTTACTTTATTATATTCACTGGGTATTTTATTCTTCTAATTCTATTACTTCACTTAGCATCATTTCAAGTAATCAATCAACAAATATTTAACAAACACCTATTAGTACCAAATATTGCGTTGGGCTGTGTTAGGGACACAAATACAATGAATGAAATTTCCTACTAGCAAATAGCTTACATTCTCATGCGAGAGAGGGCATATCTGTACAATAAGTATATGTAGGAAAAATATGAAGACAATTCATACAATGAATTTGCAAAACAAAGTCATTAAATACAAGGTAGTGTAAGAGGAAGGACACTAACAGATAAGGTAAGGAAGAGAATCATGAAAGCTTTTTTACTGAAGGTGGTGCTTGAACTGAACCCTGAATGAAGAGAGGGATTAGTGGAGATGAGAAAGAAGTTTATTCAGGAATGGAGGATGGCCAGTTCACAGATCAGGAAATTGGTAATATAATGTAATGTGTAAGGAACAGAAAGATCAATTTGGCCCTACCACAGACTATAGGAGGGGGAGTCTTGTCCAACAAAGCTGGAAAGATATATTGCAGTAAGGTTGTAAAGACTTTATAAGTTAAACAGAGAAGTTGTTATTTCATCCTAAAAATAATAGGGAGCCACTAAAATTCATTGAAAAGGGGAAAGATAGTTGTATGAAGTATATAAAAATACTTTTTCATCATTATGTTCTTATATCATAATTTGTTCAGACATAGCTCAAACATCACACACACATTTCTAGTATTTTGCTATCAAAAAATGTGCTTCCATGAATATTCTGGTATATATGGGGTCTTCCTTGCCATCTTTGACCCTTTTGACTAATATTTACAGTAGATGGATGGATTACTGGTTCAAAAGGATGGAATAATTTAGCAACTTTTCTCAACTAATTCCAAATGTACTAGAATGTGATGAGAACAAGGAATGATGGTCAGAATATGCTACTGGTATCTTTTAATATGAAACAAAAAGGTATTCAGTTTGTTATGTGGACCCTATATAGCAAACTTATGGGAGACTATGGACAAAACCAGAACAACTAAATCAATGAGGTGACAGATTAATTTGAGTACTAGAGTATTTATTAAGCACTTACTATGGTAAATGATGTAAGATGATAATCTAAACCTAATTTATTCCAAACTGCTGTCCAATTTTCCCAAGTTCTTGCTGAAACTATTCTTCTACTACCTGTTTCTTCCAACTCCTTTATTTTTACAATGAAATTATTAAAAATTTCACATTTAGCACTAATACAAACTAAACATTCTACCATATAAAATATCATAACATTTTTCCATCACTCCTTCCAAACCCTTATCAGCATTGATCCATTCTCATTTACATTTCTTATGTGATCAGAGTGAATGTGTACTCTGTTCTTTATCCAAAACATCGGTATTTTGCTTTTTCATAAAGTTTATTGCAGATTTCTTTATCTTCACCATACTTTTTTTGGTTTTTGATGCATTATACATTCCAATATGTTAATGTATCACAATTCATTTGACCTGATTCTTATTGTCATACATTTTTTTGTATCCGGTTTTTTGGAATTACAGATAATAATCTTATTAAAAATTTTGAACAGACAGATCTTCTTGTCCTCTTCTGATAATGTTTTCTGAGTACACTCCAATAATGGAATTCTTGAGTCAATGGGTATAATTTTTCTTTTGTTAATTTTTACTGTATACTGCAAAATTATTTTCCAAAAGATTATTCTCCAAGTTAATAATTCCATAAGCAGTGGATAAGTGAATTTATTTCTCTACAAATATGCCAGCATTTAGTTTTGTTGTTTTAAAATATTTTTTGCCAATTTGATGGATGTGAAGGGGTACCTCATAGTTCTTTTAATTTAATTTTGATTGTTGATGAGATTAAACATTTTTAAAAGGATGATATTGATTTCTTTCTTTTCAAAAAATGATCTATATAGGACTAGATAGGTTAAGTGACTTATCCAATCATACATGTAGTAAGAATCAAATATCAGAGTCAGTGTTTTGTACACTGGATAATGCTGCCTTTTTTTTTTTAAAAGATCTATTTGCCATAAATATTTTCCCACTATGTTTTTCTTTTTTCTCTAATTATATTCATTTTTATTGCACAGAGTTTTAAAATTTTATACAGTTAAGAACATCTGTCTTGTTCCTAATGAGTCTTTCCACTTGTTGAATCAAAAGGAAATTCATCTCCTTGACAAAACTGAGATAAATATTTAATTTATCTTCCATCTTTTTATAGATTTTTTAAAAATGTGAATTTCTCATCAAGCGTGGATTCACTAGGGGAATGTAGGATTGGATATAGTTCTAAATTCTTCTCTTCTTAAATTGTTAATCATTTTCTCCAAGAAAATTTGATAAATAATGAATCCTTTCCCTAGTTGATATTTTCTATTGGCTTGTCAAACACTAATCTTTTAAGTTCATTTAATGAAATATCATATATCCATTATATTTCATTTTTCTCTTTTTTGATTTTTTCTACCCAATACCAGATTGTTTTAATAATTTCTTGTAATAAAAGTTTGGAAGCATAAAACTCTCTCTCTCTCTTCTTTCTCTTTCTCTCTCTCACTCTCTCTTTCTGTGTGTTTTTTTTCCCTTTTCAATGTCCCCTCAATATTTGTGCCAATTTGTATTCTGATATATATTTCATTATAATTTTTACATACAATAAAATAAAACTTTAGTGTTTTTATTGTTATGGTATTAAACATAAATTAATTTGAATATTATAAATTTTATTTTATTAACCCAATCCATCTATTACCATCAAATGGTCCTCTGGTAATTTAAGTCTTCTATTTTTTTTTTTCATTTTTGCTTATCTTAACAAGTGTTTCATTCCTAGCTAGGCTCTACCAGAATGTCAAAGTGATCCCTGACATAAAATATGTTAAAAACCTCTGCTCTGCTATTCTTCTTTGGAGGTAATTTTTAAAAACATGAATTAAAATTAGATGTCATAAGAAATCTTTCCCTGCCATGATTAATATATGCTATAGGATTCTTATTGTTTTTAGTTTATATATATTATTGGTTTTGTATTTTCTTTTACATTGTCAGTCTTATCTGACGAAGTCATATAGTTCTATATTTAGATTATCAGAGCTTCTAGGTACAGTTCTTCTTAGTAGAATTGAAGTGTCTACAAAAAATACAATAAGGTGAGAGTAGGTAATAGTAACAAGTTTTTCCAGTTACTTTGGCCTGAAATGAAGTAAAAGTGATAGAAATCTTCAAAAAGGGAGCAACTATTAGCACAGCAAGGAAGTTGTGAGGTTATCAAGACAATGGTTGGCCTACCCTTTTTGTTTTTAATTATAGCTCATAAAAGGAAGGCATTACTATCAAGGTTCTATAGCCTATCACTTTCAGAGTCCTTTCTCTGCTGAGAATCTATCATATCATCAGGAAGATTGAATAGCTCAGAAAGTATCATTGAGGATGTAGTTTTCAAAGACCTTGTTACACAGGTTTCTCACTACCAATTCCTCTGGTATTCTTTGGGCTTCAGACTTTAGAGTTTGACACAATAGCCTGGCGTTCAAGTCTCTGTGGGGAATATGCCCAGAAATACATATGGAAGGTTACTTGAACTTCATGGCTAAGCTAGTCTCCTGCAAAAATGCCTTCCCTAATTCTTTTCTCCTAATACTATAACATTCTCCACAAGCAATATCATGAAAGCTAGTCTCAAACAATGGTTTTTAAGTATTTTTGATAGGAAGCTCTAATATGAGAGAAGTATTGTATTCCTAATCATAATAATAACTATTTATGTAATTCTTTAAGGTTTGCTAAATCCCTTACAAATAACATCTCATTTTAATATTCATAACAATTGTGGGACATAGGTACCGTTATTATTCTCATTTTGCTATTGAGGAAACTCAAGAAGAAAGAAAATCAAATCATTTCATTTAATCAGGATCACAGAGCTTTTAAATGTCTGAAGTAAGATTTGATCTTATAAATGTATAAAATGTATTTGAACTTATAAACATATAAAAATGCAGAACATTTAAGGCAAACTAAATGCCCAGCAATAAGGAAAGAGTAAAAAAAAATAATGTAACAAAATACCATAATGCAATTATAGTCACAAGTTTGAGGAATATAAAACAATCTGGAATAATCTTTATGAAATAATGCAAAGACAAAAAAATAACATAGAACCAAGAGGATGATATACAATCAAACATGAAAAGTAACTCAAAATGAAAAACCAAATAACTTTGATGTGGACTTGAAAAGAACAAAATAATGTCATCATTAAAATTAACTGATTTTAAAAGTTACTAAGCAAATATAGACTCAGAGGCTCAGTCTTCCAACAACTACTGCCACTGGCAAGTTAGATACCCAGAGATGATACCTCTTTCATTAGGGATCTAGGGGTTGTACAGTTTCTCTAGTTTTATCATATGGTCTCTATCCAGTGTATTCCCCTAATATCAATTTTTAGCTAGTATATTCCCAACATCATGAAATCAATTTACCACTTTATTTCTATTTAATATCAATTAGCTAATCAATATCAATTACCTTTTATAAAGGAATATTTACTGAAAAAAGTATTCCTAGATCATCAATAAGCCTTTTTTAAAATGTCTATCAGCACTGTGAAGTACAGCAAGGACAGAAGTATAAAACCATCCTCCTTCCCCAAACTTGGACATGGTGGTGTAAATATTTACCTAGTCCCTGGGATAATGGACTCAGTTTTAAAATGATGACTAGCAACATTCCCCTGAATTTTCTTTTGGGGGTTGTATAACTCAGGGCTTCTTAATTTTTTCACACTTGCCACTCCTTTTCACCCAAGAAAATTTTTATATGACCCTGGATATATAGATAAATAAAATAGGTACTGAAATCAAACATTTACTGATGATAAATCGTAATTTTATAATTCCTATATTCAGTTATGCAACCCCAAATGGGGTCACGATCTACCATTTAAGCAGTGGACAATTTGCTTCCTTGTTTATAGGACATTGTGTCTTAACTGACAGGTTCTCCATTGCTGAGATGAGTTAACAAGGCAGTTCCTCAGAGTTGGCCCTTCATTTGTCTATCAGTTACAGGCAGTCTATGCCATGGTTACCAAGTGTTGGACTTTTGATGACCCTTCTGATATTTCAGAGCTCAGAACCCAATTTATCTATAATATTCATTTGTCTAAAATCAGGAAATAATAAATAAACCAATGACAAAAAGAAATACTGGCACAATTTCTTCTTGGTCATATGGCAGCCCAGATGGAGGGAAAAGGTAACTGGTGGCCAACAGCTGGTAGCAGGTGCTGTCTCGGCTACTTCTCTTCCCATTCAAGGCCTTACAGTAATATCTCACTCACCATTAGGGAAAAGAGCTTAATTTTGCCTTTTCAAACTCTGTGCATGCATACTCAGTTCCAGCTCGGCAATTAATTAAAAGGCAGTTTGGAACCATTAAGTGAGCCTACACAAAACAATCATAGGATATTTACACATGCTATAAATCAGAAAAGGCTCCCTCTTTACACATTATCACAAATTTCTAGAAATCACCAAAAATTTTTTTAAAAATATTTTTTTAAATTAAAAAAACGGATGCTCAGCAAGTTTCCATGTAGTTTAATTGCAGGCAGAGCATTGTGTGTGCTCTGCAAAAAGACTGCACCCTCATTGATCTTCTCATTAGAGCCAGTTTATTATTTTAACATTTTTAAGAATTGCCCACAAAATTTGCCTTAAAACTCTTTTACTGTATAGATGGAATTATTGGAAATTGAGTCACAGAAGTGAATTGATTTGTTTACAAGTAGTAGGTATATTTCCTAATTCATATATGTTACATGTAAGAAAAAAGTATCACCCAGTTTTAGGGCTTATTAAACCTTAATGACTTTACTTGTGTGGAACAATGATCGATGGTTTAGTACAAGTGGATAAGGTGATGGACTTAAAATAAGGATGACTTGGGTTCAGAATCTGATGCTTATTCTTATGTAATTCTGGGCAAGTGACTTGAACTTTCTGGATCTCCTAAATTGTAAAATGAAAAAGATTAGATGGTCTCTTAAATACCTTCCAGTTTGAAATCTTAAATCCTATGATCAGTAATTATCAGAATACAATTTTTATTGTTTGCTTATACAGCTACAAAGTCCCATATTTTTGAACTTGATCTGCCTCTTACTTCTATCTACTCTCAGAAAATTTTGATCCACAAACAGAAACAAGGCAATTATTGGTTGGTTTTCTACATCATTTATTCAAGGATGTTATTTAACTTCATTATGATAAGACTTTCTTATCTGAAGCAAAAAAAGAAGGCAATCTCCATAAAATAAGAGAAAACAGAACCATAGTTCCTGAAAGTGCTAATTTTGCTTTCTTGTGTCAGAACAAAATACCTTTCCCTATCTAAATTCTCTCCACCTCCAGGTCCTGGGATTAGAATGAGGAATTTGGTGAAGCCAGCTTGATTTTGTATTGCTGATTGCTTATCTTTCAATGTGATTATCCAACACCTTAGAAATCAGCAAATAAGGGCTTGGTTTATTGTTTTGTTGATTGTTCAGATTTCAGAAAGTTATGAAGAAAGATATTTTAAAATGCATGTTAAACTTAAAATTTTGTTATCCATACTTTTTTTTCCTTCAGGAATCAGGTTGTTAAATATTTACCTAAAACACCCTCAATTGGAACTCATCATCTGCGACAACTAAGTGTATCCTACAAGTTCTAATAAAAGTTTTTCCAATTGGGAGGATCAAAGCCAAGATCTTCGTCCTTAAATAGAAATAAAAATCAGTAAGTGAATGCTAAGAACAGTAGCCAAGATAATGATTTACAGAGTTGAGGGGGCCAGAAGAAGTAAATGGTCACAGAATATTAGTACTGAAAGAAATCATCTTGTCTTGCCAAAAAGCTCTGTTCTGCCAAAAGCACACAGTTAATAATTTCTTGACTTGCCTTAATGATCATTTCATTCTTCAAAAGTTAGAGAAGCAACAAAGGAAAATTCTATTCTTGATCTGATATTCATTATCAGAGAACTGATTACCTGGGAGGAAATGAGAATCTTAAGATAGTGACCATCTATCTTATTCAATTTTTTTATTGAAGTTTATTTTATTTTCAATTTTCAATTTTTCCTTCCCTTTCCTTCCCTCTAATTAGGTGTTAGCTTTCTCTCTCACACGTTAGAAAAGACAAGAAATGCAATACCCTTCACACATATGAAAACATGCAAATTGATTATTCCATTGTTAGAGTTTGTGATAGAGCAATTAAAAGCTAAATGTCATCTAATATATAACCCAGATTTTGAGAGAGAAAATTTTGAAGATTTCGAAGAAAGAATAATTAATACTTGTTGTACTAAAATTTTGAAAACTTTCTAAAACAAAATTTTAAAGTCACAAAGTGAGACAACTGTAATTAAAAGGAAAAGAGGGAACTGTCAAAATAGAATATTACAGATGGCCAAGGGTACTAGCTCATTTTGATTTTTAAAAGACATATACAGGTGATAGAAGTAAGGGTAGATAATAGGATCAATACAAAACTATAGTACTGTGATAATAGAGTTAGACATGCTATAGCACCAAATGAGTTAGAATTGGTGAAAAAAGCTAAGGACAGAATGTATGAATGTGTGTGTGTGTGTGTGTGTGTTTGTGTGTGTGTGTGTTTGTGTGTGTGTGTGTGTGTGTGTGTTTTCTCACATTTTGGGGAAAAGAAGAGGTGGGATGGGATAGAGAAGAGGGAAGACAAGCCTTCTGAGACCCAGGGTTAATCTCATGCATGATTGTACTAGATCCAGTTCAAATTATTTGGCAGAACCGATTATTACATTTTCAATTACTGTTACAAATTATAAAGCTTGAATTATTATTTTGTTAATTGTCTAAAACTTGATAAAGTAATGGAGAGAATATTATAATACCAATTAAATTTAAAAGTGTGATGTACATTCTTCTAGTTTTTTTTCCCCACAGAACAATGTTGTTAAACATTTGCCAGCATACCACTTTTGCTATGCCATAAAAAGGATATGATCACTTTTGGATAAATAGAATAATATTTTTTAACAACAGAGAGAGGATTGAACATCTAACCATTACTTGTTTCTGTTTTCTCTGTGAAGAACATACTTTTTTAGGCTGGATAGGACAGAGCAAAAGTAGTTAGTGGGGATTTGATAGCCAAGAAAAGAAGGAAGAAATCTGCCCTTGATGATTTCAGGTTACCAGACTGAAAAGAATTAAATCCTTAAATCCTGAAAGGACAGGCAAATTAGACTGCTGAGTCATCTTTGAAAATTCATGGAGATTTAAAATACTAGAGAGCATAAGAATAAATGGAGATGAACTTAAAATAAAAAGTGGTGTCTAAAATCAAGAGTAAACATTATTTGTAATGGGGATGACCTAGAAGCTTTTCCCAATAAGATCAAGGTGAGACAAGGGTGTCCATTATCACCATTACTGTTCATTGTTGTACTTGAAATGTTAGTGATGGCAATAAAATTAGAAAAATTGGAAGGAATAAGCATGGATGATGAAACAAAACACATTTTGCCGATGATAATGATGATTTACTTAATGAACCTGAGAAAGTCAAGTAAAAAATAATTGAAACAATTAACAACTTCAGAAAAGTTGAGGATGTAGAACAAATATACACAAATCATTAGCATTTCTCTATATCACCAATAAATGTCACCAGGATGCTAGAAAGAAGAGATAGAAAGAGAAGTTCCATTTAAAATAACTACAGATAGTATAAAATATTTGGGAATCTACCTGCCAAGATAAACATAAGAGCTATATGAACACAATTACAAAATACTCTTCACAAAAAAGGCATATCTAAATAATTGGAGAAATATTACTCACGGTAATAAATAATTGGAGAAATATTACTGGTAAATTGAGCAAGTAGAAAATGACAATACTATTTAAATTAAGCAAAGAATTACTTTATAAAGCTAGGAAAAGTTGTAAAATTTATCTGGAGGAACAAAAGGTCAAGAATATCAAGGAAATCAGTGGAAAAAATGTGAAGAAAGGGGACCTATCAGTACCATATTTCAAACCATACCTCAAAGATATAATCACCAAAATAATTTGGTACTGAGAAAGAAATAGAATGACTGATTAGTGGAAAAGATTAGGTATACAATATACAAAAGTAAATGAATAAAGTAACAGTATTTCTCAATAGTATTTTATTTTTCTAATTATATGTAAATATAATTTTCAACATTCATTTTTGGAAGATTTTGACTTTCAAATTTTTCTCCCTCCCTCTCTTATCTCTCCCCACTCAAAACAGCAAGCAATCTGATATAGTTATACAGGTACAATCATATTAAACATATTTCTATATTAATCATATTGTGAAAGAAAAATCAGAACAAAAGAGAAAAAGCCATGAGAAAGACAACAAACAAACAAAAAGAAGGCAAAAATAATATGCTTTTATCTGTATTCAGTCTTCATAATTCTTCCTCTGGATGTGGATGGAATTTTCTATCTCAAATCCATATTGGAAGCATCTTGAATTACCACGTTACTGAGAAGAGCTAAGTCTATCATAGTTGATCATCACATAATCTTGTTACTGTGTAAAATGAGTAATCTAGTATTTGATTAACCCAAATATCTTAGTTTATTGGGACAAAAATTGCTCAGAAAATTAGATGGTAGCATGGCAAAAATTAGGCACAAATTAACATTTCAATTTAACTATTTGCTAAAATAAACTCAAGATGGTGCATGGCTTAGATATAAAAAGTGATATCATAAGCAAATTAATGGAGCATGGAAGAAATTATCTGTCAGATCTAATGGACAGGATAAGAGTTCATGATCAAACAAAAGATACAGAGGCTCACAGGTGATAAAATTAATAATTTTGATTATATAAAATTTTAAAGATTTTGCATAACAAAATTAATGCATCTAAAATTAGAGGAAAAGTGGGAAACAGGAAAATCTTTGTAGCAAATTTTTCAGCTCTCATTTCTAAAATATAGTGAGAACTGAGTTAAATTTTTAATAATTAGAGCTATTTGTAAACTAACAAATGCTCAAAGGATATGAACCAGCAGTTTCCACATGTAGAAATCAAAACTTATCAAGAACAATATGAAAAAAGATCTAATATATTAATAATTCAAGAAGTGCAAAGTTAAACAACCTTGAGGTACTACCTCACATCCACTAGAAAGACAAAAAAGAAAAATGACAAATATTAGGGAGGGTGTGAGAAAAAAAAAACATATTAAATGTATTGTTGGTGGAACTATAAACTAATCTTACAATTCTGGGTTATGAACTATGACCCAAAGTTATTAACTATGTATATATTTGGACCCAGTTATAGCACTAATAAGTCTATATCTTAAAGACGGAGAAAAATGACCCATTGAACAAAAATATTTATAGCATTTATTTTTTGTAGCAAAGTATTGAAAAAATGAGGGGACGCTTATTAATTGGAGAATAGTTGAACAAGTAATGTGACAAAATACTAGTGCTGTAAGCAATAATAAAAGGGATGGTTTCAGCAAAACCTGGAAAGACATGTATGAAATAATGCAAAATGACGTGAGCAACAGCAGAACAATCTACACAACAAAAATATTATAAAAATAATCAGTTTCATAAGCAACTCTGATCAACACAATGACTCTCCACAGTTCCAAAAGAATCACAATGAAACATGGAATCCATCTCCAGAAAAAGAATAGATGGACTCAGAGTCAATATTGATGTATACTTTTTTCTCATTCTTTCATTTTATTTTTCTTCTCCTCTCCTCTCTTCCCTTTTCTTTGCTCCTTTCTTTTTCTCTTTTCTTTCCTCTTTCCTCTCCTCTCTTCTCCTTCTCCTCTCCTTTCTTCCTTCCTCTGTAATGCCTCAGTTTCCCTGCCTTAGTTTATCTTTATTATTATGCTATGTCCTGAATAAAATTATTATGGCCACTCCCCTCCCCCTTTCTTACCCCATTAAGCTCTGGCCACTCACACATTCCAGTGAGTCATATTGCTCACTATCTCTTGCCCTAGACTCCCTGTCTGCAGCTCCCAACCTTCTTGACCCCAAACCTGTCAGAACTAAGTTGTGATCCTTTCCTGAAATTACGGCTCATCCACTCACTCAGTATTCTCTGCCCCCCTCCCTTGCCTTTGTTTCCCTGATAGCTGGAGCCCTATAAAAGTCTCTGGAATTAATTGCTCACTGCTGGATGCTTTGAGACAAGAGTCCCATTCAGCTGGCTAGGGGTCGGACATCTTTTGGACATGAGTCTTGTTCAAATACTAGCCCAAATTCTCCACTATTAAAATGTTAAAACCTAATCTCTGTCTTGCCTCAGTTTCTCTGGCATTACATCTCCCTGCCTCCCTGCCTTCCTTCTTTTCTTTCTTTTGGTTTTTGCATGATAAGCGAAACATAGGATTCAACTCCTTTATAAAATGGGTTACAGTACTTGGCAAAAAGTTTTTTATCTACCTGGCTACAGGCAAAATTCCATACTAAGCGTGTCCTTTTCTGACCTTAAGTGGCAGCATTTTCATATTCATAGGCCAGGAATTCACTGAGTAATGGGAAGAAACTAATACCTTGTTTCTTGGCTACAGAATGAATTTGTACCTTTTCCTTTGTCCACTCATATACGTAGTCAAGTAGATGTTCAGGGGAAAAAGGAGGAACTCTGAACACCAAAGATGTTTTGAGGTTACTACAAAAATGACTGTTGCTGAGCTATGGCTTTGCTTGCAGAATTACAAATTTAGGAATTATATTATTATCTAGGTGACCTAGAGTATTCACCACATACCAGGAAAGGCTAGAGTAAAAGAGATTAAGCCTGAAGGCAATAGTTTGTTAAGGCAAACCCAGCTCTTTCTTCTAGAAGGATTGGTGCCTGGGGCTAGAAGTCTCCTTCTGAGAAATGAAAGCCTCTGGGCCAAGACTGAGGAAACAAAACATGGAAGGATTTTGGGGTTCTTATGGTAATGATATCTACTTTTGTCTAAAAGAGCTAGTTATACAGATGTAGCAGCATCTTGGCTAAAGACTTCAAAACAATGTACAAAAGATCAATGTTTGGCAATAGGACATTGCTCTGGCAATAAGACCAAGAACAAGGAGACTACGTAGCATCAGAAGCATGTGTTAACTTTCTTTGCACGTGCCCCGGTTACTTACTTTCTCACATCTCTATCTCTCTTTTTTTGTTACCTCCACATATATCCCTGCTTCATATGTTTCCCAGGTTTATCAGATAAGCATTATGTTTCTTTCTATGTCATTTCAGTAAATGTGTTTGATAAATCCTAATTGTATCCTTTGTCTGACTATTGAAAAATGAATACATTGGTGGGGGCTCATGAGTTATTATTTGGAAAGTATAAGCCCAAAGAGAACCCTGAAGTAGTTTACAACCTCCCAACTCTCCTTAAAAATGCAGGTTGAGGGCAATAACTACACACTACACATCTATTATAAACACAAAGAAGGATTGTGTACTTTAATACTACTACTAACAGCAATAGCTAAGGTTTATATAGTACTTGGTATGTGGGGGGCACTGCACTAAGTATTTTACAATGATTATCTTATTTGAGCTTCACAAAAACATTTAGATGTAGGTATTATTATCTCATTTTACAGATGAAGAAACTGAGGCAAAAAGAGGTTATGATTAGTTCAGGTCATAAAGCTAGTAAGTGCTTGAGAGTGGATTTGAACTCAGATCTGACTCCAAGTCCATCATTCCATCCACTGTGCCACTTAACTGCCCTTTACCTTTGGCAGTAGGGTATTAATATTGACAATTAAAATTAACCACTCTTTTGTTGCCTCTCCATGTTGATTTTATTTAAAACATTGTGTATATTTTTCTTGGATTCCATTTTATTCACTTCATATCATTTCATAGAAATTTCACCAAATTCCTTGAATCTTTCATTTTTATGAGTCCTTTGCAAAGAATACTAGCTCCTTTTGCTTCCTCCAATATACAAATCTATAGGTGCAGAGCCAGCCATCTCTTCAATGTTCCTCATGCGAGCTATGGAATGGCTTAGAATCAGTACTCTGGTGGCTATGCCATAGTCTGGCACATTGCCTTGATTTATCATTAATTTTATATCAATAAATTAGATCTAGTTGAATTTCCTCTGAGCACCAATCTGTCTGTCCCTTGAATCCAGAATCCAGAAATCAGCCCTGTCAAACCTATAGATTAGTAGCATTTCCATGAACCAACTTGCTTGCCTGACTAGTCTTTACTGTTCAAAGAGAAATCTTCAGATATCTTTAAAATCAAACACCTGAGTCAAAGGAGTCTTGATTTGTCCCAGAGCTTCCTAGTCCTGCAAAGTAGTCATAGATGAGGTTCAAACCTAATGTCTGATTATATAGCTCAGCTCCACAGGAGAACAGATTTAAGCGATAGCATGAAGATAAAAATAACTGGCCTTGTTTTCCCTACTCCAGTCGTGCATGTAAATCTTATAGGCTCTGATGACTTCACTGCATTAAACAGCTGTTAAACCAAATTCCAGAGAGGCTGGCAGAAGAAAGAAAGGAAGTATAAAGGGATAAACTTGGGAGAAATGGGACGTTGGGAGAATGGGGTTAAATACCTGGTATTAAAATCTAATCAACAGCCAGAGAATGTCATTCTCATAGGGTAGAGATGGGGTGGTTCTTTTCTCAGTATTAATTAACAGAAGTTTCTATTGAAAACAAGGAAAAGGTAAACTACAGAATAGTCATTAAAAAATCATTCTAATTTTATTTCTCTCTTTTTTTTACTTTTTGATCTGTTTTTTTTTTGGGGGGGCAACAAGATAATTGTATAAATAGTATGCCTATCACCAACTACCTTTCTCATCAGGCTGCATGCCAGACTTTTCCTACCCTGCCCCAAGAAACCTCTTCATCCTAGAAAAAATTACTCCAGCCCTGAGATTCAAGGCTTCTCCTGAATATCAGAAGAAATGCTCTACCTCTGCAGTCTCCCTGTCTGATTAAATGGCTCCTCCCAGAGACTCCAATTAAGGAGAGCATACAAGCCAGCCATATCTTCATTACTTATCAGTTTCTCCCCTAACCTCCCCGCCTTGTTCTCAGCTTTTTAAAAGTATATTATCTTTCCCTATTAGAATGTAAGCTTTTTAAGAGCAAGGGCTATTTTTCTTTTTGCTATTTTTTTTAAAATTATATTTTCTTTGCATCCTAGTGCTTAGCAGAAGTGTTTAATAAATGTTTGGGAACTGACAGATTAAGAAGTACAACGTTTTAATAAAATATAATTATGTATAACAGAACATATAATTGTGATGGTTGTCTCAGTGCCTGTACCAAGGGCCTCTGACAACATCTCCCCACATGGAGCCTTCTTTGGGAAAGTGATGACATGGAATGGAAGTGTTTTGGAGAGACTGGAGCACTCATGGACATTTTGTCATTAGTTCCAATCTGCTAATTATATAGTTAGGAAATTCTTTTCTCTTTCCCCCCTTTTTTGTGGTATTGGCTGTAGAGTTGGACCTAGAGCTGTCTTCAAAAAGGCCTGACTTTTCATTCTATTTTTTCTCTGTTTTAGAATATCAGGACATTTGTTCATTTCCAACCTTCTGGTACCACTTCTGTTCTCTTCCTTTCCTCATGGATTCTTCTATTATATTTGCAAAAAAATGGAATTCTACTCTGGAAACCTTGGTTGATTTAAAGCTTCTATTTTTTTTTTTTTTTTGCTGAGGCAATTGGGGTGAAATGACTTGCTCAGGGTCATACAAATAGAAAATATTAAGTGTCTGAGTCCTAATTTGAATTGAGGTCCTCCTGACTTCAGGGCTGGTACTCTATCCGCTGTGCCATCTAACTGTCCCAGAAACTTCTATTTCTATAAGGCTTTATTTAGTTTATTTATGCCTGAATACCTTATTAGCTATATTTATTCTATTAACTATATTTACACTGAAATTTCAGTATAAAGACCATATTCTTTTGTAAAGAAGATAAAAGTCTAATAGATGTTGAATGTCTCTGCTTTCTCTCTTATACCAGATAATGAGCACTGGTCTGTCCTTTTCCCTTGTTATTGGGGGAAGAAAAACAAACAATTCAAAACAACAAAAAAATGCTTAAAATATTTATCATTTTTTTGGGGCATCCTGAAGAAGAGATTTAAAAAAATTAGCAATATTTTGCCTTTTAGTTTTCTTGTGCACTGGGAGGTGGGAGGGCAGGAATTGAATTCTGTCGTAGGCCACTGGTCACCTTGCGCAGTCCTGTGACAGTGTGGTAGGTGGGGACTGAGTGAAGAGTTGGGGAGTAGCCCTCTCTGCTTTTAGCTCATGGGATTGTTTTGTTGTTTAGGATCTAAGAGAAATTAATATAATACTAATAACGTATTGTTAATATTTGTTCCACCCTATTTTCTTCTAAGACTTAACTCTTTGAAGGAAATGGTTGAGCAAAGAGATTTGCTCTGGAGGCACATGCTCCTTAGTTGGGTGGGACCCCACACCACTGGGAGCCCTAATTTCTGATTAGAGAACAAACAGAACAGAGTCTGAGCAAACCTTTGTCTGGAGGAGGGACACCAAGTCCTTTGTCCCCTCCACTAGAGTACAAGACAAGTTCACTCATGAAGAAGAAAAGTAGCTAGAGGTCTAGATAGAAATGGTTTCCCCTTGCCTAGATGCATTGTGGCTGCTAAAACTCACGATCAAACTATATTGTCAGCAGAAGGAGCTGAAGACTTATAGCTCACCTCCTTATTAAATGTCCACTAATCAGGGTTGAATTTCACTTGTCAGGAGAATTCCCATTCAGAAGGGATTTAAGGTGGGTTCAGGGTCTCTCTTGGGGATCTTCGGTTACCTAGAGAAACCACTGAATATCAATTTATTGATTGCTGACTAGCCTAATTAATAAAGTGATTATTAATTACCTAGAAACTCTGTCTCTAAGGATTTCATTCATCTCAGATGGTATCCTATGCCACAGAGACAGTAAAACTTGCTTTTTCTCTTGTGCATAGTTCTTATTTACGAGAGGTTTGAAAGATCATGAAGATAGGAGAACGTGTTTAGTTCTTCATCTCCTTGGTCATATGAGCTAGGTCAATCTTTCTAGAGATATCTATCAACCCAATCAGTTTGCAAACGTTTGCTCTGGGGAGGTGGATGTAGAATGAGATGGTCTATTTGCCAGCCATTGACCTCAGTGATTAGAGTAGCACTATACTACTTCCCTGGGACTATCTTGAAAAAAATCTATCAGCTTCCTCCAAGTTTTAGAGAGAAACCTTAAGTCTACTTTTATGATAAAGCCCTGTATCCTCTTGCTCCCCTACTGATGATAAAATGGAATTTAAATTCAAGATAATCTTGATTCTCAACCTAACATATTGATTGTCTTTATTAAATAAAAGAAATTGATATTTATTTAAAAGATTTTGAGCTGCTTTTCAATGAGATGATTGAGGCTAGTTCCAATGATCTTGTAAGGAAGAGAGCCATCTACACCATAGAGAAGACTGTGGGAAGTGAGGGTAGATCACAATATAACATTCTCATTCTTTTTGTTATTGTTTGCTTGCATTTTGTTTTCTTTCTCATATTTTCCCTTTTTGATCTGATTTTTCTTGTGCAGAATAATTGTATAAATAGGTATACATATATTAGATTTAATTGTATTTTAACATGTTTAACATATATTGGATTAATTGCCATCTGGGGAGGAGGTGAGGAGAAAAGAGGAAAAAATTTGGAACATCAGGTTTTGTAAGGATCAAAGTTGAAAAATTATCCATGCTTATGTTTTGAAAATAAAAAGCTGTAATAAAAAGAGAGAAAATAAAAAAAATTGAGAAATATTAACTATCAAAAAAGAAAAAAAAATTAGAGCTAGAAGAGAATTGGGAGATCATCTAATTTCTAAATTACTTCTATGTGGCCTTGGAAAGAGAATATGGTTTTTTGAGAACAGGAGATGGAGTTTGGAAGGTTTGGATCCAAATCCTTTCTCAGACTCTCACTCCCTGTGTGATTTTGTTCTTGTTTTCCTCATTTATAAAACTGAGGACTGGAGTATATGTTCTCTAAAGCCCCTTCCATCTCTAAAGATATGAATCATTTATAAACCCTCTGAGTCCCAGTTATTTTTGTCAGTAAAATGGAGATAAAAAATACCTCCAATTCTACTTTGTAAAATGTTTTTGAAATTTAAATACATGTATAATGTTTTGCTAACCTTAGTGTTACATAAATGTCTTCTTTATTGTGCATTTCTTTTATTTTATGGATGAGGAAGATGAAGTTCACTAAGTTGAAGTAACTTGCCCAAGATCACATACATAGAAAGGAACAGAATTAGGAGCAGAACCCAAGTTCTGACTCTGCTACTTTTTCCATTATGCCATGATGGTTATCTGTTTCCAGTGAAGTGGTAGTGAAGGTATCAGGAGTAGTAATATGAAATAGATTTGGGAGGGCATAATAGTTTGATCTTATGTCTTATGTCACAGGCATTCATTGTTGGTTACAAAAGTTTGCTAAACCCCAAAACTTCAGCTTCTGGGAGGAGAACTCACTATTTCACAAAAATTGCTGGGAAAACTGGAAAATAAAATGTCACAAACTCAGTATAGACCTATATTTCACACCCCATACCAAAATAGGGTCTAAATAAAGGGTGATAACATACCATAAGTAAATTAAGAGAGCAAGGTATAGTTTACCTATCAGATCTTTGGAGAAGAAAGAAATTTATGACCAAAGAAGAACTAGAGAACATCATGAAATACAAAATGGATAACTTTGATTACATTAAATTAAAAAGGTTTTGAACAAGCAAAACCAACACAAATAAGATTACGAGGGAAGAACAAAGCTGGAGAAAAATGTTTACAGCCAGTGTTTCTGATAAAGGCCTCATTTCTAATATATATATAACTGTGTCAAATTTGTAAGAATACACGTCATTCCCCAATTGATAAATAATCAAAGTAAATGAACAGACAATTTTCAGATGAAGAAATTAAAAGCATCCATAGTCATATGAAAAAATGCTCTAAATCACTATTGATTAGAAAAATGTAAATTAAAACAAGTCTAAGGTATTACTTCACATCTCTCAGATTGACTAAGATGACAGGAAAAGATAATGATAAATGTTGGAGGAGATGGGGGAAACATTCATGCATTGTTGGTGGAACTGTGAAATGATCTCCATTCTAGAGAACAATTTGGAACTATTCCCAAAGAGCTATAAAACTGCACACCCTTTGATCCAGTAGTGCTATTATTGGGTCTGTATCCCAAGGAAATTATAAAGGAGGGAAAAGGCCCACATATGCCAAAATGTTTGCAGCAGCTCTTTTTGTGGTGGCAAAGAATTGGAAAATGAATAGATGCCCATCAATTGAGGAAAGGCTGAACAAGTTGTAATATATGAAGATAATGAAATATTATTGTTCTATAAATTTAGAAAAAGATGGAATGATTTACATGAATTGATTCTGAACGAAACAAACAGAACTAGGAAAACATTGTACATCACAACAGCAATATGGGACAATGATAAACTACAGTAGGCTTGGTTCTTCTTAGTGGTTTAGTGATCCAAGGCAATCCCAATAAACTTTGAATAGAAAGAACCATCTGCATCCAGAAAGAGAACTATGGAGACTGAAGGTAAATCAACCTATGCTATGTTCACTTTTTTTTTCTTTTTCTTCTGTTTTTTTTTTTTTTCACTCATGCAGTTTTCTCCCTTTTGTTTTGATTTTTCCCTCCCAACATGATTCATAAATGTGTATTTAAAAAAAATTAATGTACATGTATAACCAGAAAAATGTAAAAAATTGGTTTCCATATAACTGGAAAACAATAAAAAATATTAAATAAAAAAGAGGGGGGAGATGCTAACTAAACGGTCTAGAGACTGACCTGATTATAATTTTCATTTTAGCATTCCTGAGAATAAACTGGTTTAGGATTCACAGTATTAGTACATAGAATCATGGGATCTTTAGAAAAGATGTATTCACCATGGTGTAATAGAAAGAGTATAAGTCCCCAGAGTATGAAGTTTTGGGTTCAAAAGACTTCAGAGACTATCTAGTCCAGCCCTCTAATTTTACAGATGAAGAAACTGAGGCAAGAAAGGTTAAGTGACTTGATTTGCCTGATTCCTGAGTCAATACTCTTCACACACACACACACACACACACACACACACACACACACACATATTTTGGGGTTTGGTTTTTTTTTCTTTTTCTATATAAATATATGTGTGTGAATTTGTGTTTGAATCTGGTTCAGTGCCAATAGACACACTATTTCACCTTCTGCCTGCTACGTTAGCAGTAGCAGCCAGAACTTTCTATCCTTCAGCAGCCTGAAATGCAGAAGGAGAAACCACTAGGGCAATTGTAATTAGAGTTCAATTACATCTGCATTTCAAATGAGTACAATCCACTTTGGTTTTCACAATATTGGGGCCTGAATAACTTGTGGCTCAGCAAATTGAGAATGACTGCAATATTTAGGCTCTGGAGGGAGAATAACTGTTAGATTCAAAATGCCTCAGGTTATTTTAGCCCCTGAGGTTTGATTTTGAGGGATCATTATGGATGGGAAAGTTTCATTTCTATAAGACTTTGCAAAATAATAATTAAAGGAGAATAAGGACTAGGGACTGGAAATGGGATTAAATTCTAGGATAAAAAAAATCCTTTCCTTTCCCAGGAAGCAACACCTCTTCAGTTAATAATCTTGAGAGTTTCCTAAAGCGATGAGAGGTTAATTTAATTGCCTCAGGTCACAGTCAGCAAGTGTCAGAAGCCGTACTTGAACCCATATCCTCACAATTCTGAGGCTGCCTCTCCATCTACTCTGCCAAGATATTTCTCAATAAAGCTACCTGACATGCAGAAGTTTACAAAATACTTTACATGTGTTTTTTATTGTTATTTGGTCATTTTAAAATTGCATCCAACTCGCCATGACTTGGCAAAGATGCTAGAGTGATTTTCCATTTTCTTTTTCATCTCATTTTACAGATGAGGAAACTGAGGCAAACAAGGTTAAGGAATTTTCCCAGAGTGACACAGCTGGTAAATGTCTGAGGTCAGACTCAAGGAGATAATTTTTGCTGACTCCAGGCTTGGCACTCTATCAACTACAGTTCTAAGAAAGGACTTACCTGGAAATCTCCAGCTTATAGAGTGGGTCCTCCAGAATGGGTTATACAAGACTCATGGTACATTACAGATTTTTGTCCACCAAAAATTGTAGTTCATGAGCTCTCACTGATGTATCTACCTTGAACACTCAGGTAAAAGATACAATTAATTCAAAACAATGGCAATTTAATATAGTATTTAACTGAAATGTACTCTCTTACCAAAAAAAAAAAAAAATATATATATATATATATATATTTCTGCTGAGACTGGCCTCCACATACTCTTTCCCAAACATGTAGTGCCTACTGGAAACTCCTCTGATAAAAGCTTTTTTCTGGTAGTGGGCCCACCTGTGAGATCCCTCTTTGGAAAACTTTCTTTAGTAGTTTCTTTAGTAGTAGGGTACTACAGAATTTGAGAACCTGAGGTTCTCCTCTAAAACCTAATGAACTACTTAGAAACCCTTGATGAAGTATTTGATGGACATGTTCTTCTTTGGTCTGATTGTCTTTGATCTAAAAAAGATGGCCAAATGACCATCCTTTTAAATTTAATAACTTTTTGACCTTATTAATAAAATAATTAAATTCCCCCAAGGTCTAATGAAATATTGAAGTAATATTTTAAATCAGATAAGAATGAAAAAAAAATTTAAAATCAACAAATAAGTTATATGAAGAGTATGTGAAGTAATTCAAAGTAAAAAAAATTGAATTAGGTTTATATGCATATTGAACTACAACTGTGGGCAAACATTTGTACTAGCATGAGAATTTGAAGAGCTTATAATATTGCTTTTATTAATTAAACATTAAATTAAAAATGAACCAAAATGAAAAGACCATTACTAAACTCTCAAATCCACTCCCGTATAGCTCTAATGGTTAAGAAGCTGTTTCTTTTTGTTTTTCTTTTCTATCAAACCTGTGTTACTCTGAAGCTTCTACCCAATGCTTCTAATTCTGTCCTCTGTAGCTAAGATGAACAAATCACAGGACAGACATTCAAGGACAATAGTTGTGTTCAAATATTTGAAAGACCGTTTCCCTGGAAGAGAGATGAGACCTGTTCTGTGTGACTGGGGAAGACACAACTAGGAGCTATGGGTAGGAGTTGGAAAAAAGGCAAATTAAGGTTCAGTTTTAAGGGGAAATTTACTAATAATTTGAACTGTTCAAAAATGAAACAAGCTGTTTGAGGAGGCATATGTAGGCTCTTCAGGAGAATGTCTTCAAGAAAGATATGGATGCCTACTTGAAATATATAGTAGAGGGAATTTTTTTTCAGGACCAGAGAAAGATTAAATGACTTATCCAAGATCACAAAGCTGGGTGAGTTCTGAGGCAGGACTCAAATCCAGGTTTTCCTGACTCATGCTATCTCCTAACTCCCTCTCCAAAGGCTGAACATTATCCTTCTGTGCTAGGACCTAACTCTAACCCTTTCACTGCAGGGGGAAACTAATATGTTTGCTGTCCTTCCCCTTGCCTTCCAACTTGCCAGGGCCTGAGGCACAGTTGCCCCGTGACTATTTTCTTGTGCTGATATGAGAGAGCTCCTCTCGACAGTATAACTGCCAAAGTTTGCCTCTGTCCCTTCTTCTGAGACCACACTGGGGTCTAAATTTGCACTCCTATCCCCTCCTTAGGAATTCCTCCTTGCTAGAGCCTGAGCAAGTGGTTCCATTGCCTTTCTACTTCAGGGCAAGAATACAAGTACTGAAGGGGTCTGAATTCTGCCCTCCTATTCTGGAATATAACAATGCTCCATTTCTTCCCTGTGCCATTGCCCCCACACTGTATTGGACTAGATATTTTTTCCTATCTCTCCCCCTCATCCCTGCTCACTGCCCCTGAAGAGCTGCTGGCATCATGGGTCAGTGTCTCATTGACACTGCATTGATACAGTCAGGAATTAGCAATACAGGATTTCTCAGGCAACTTAAAGGCATTCTGTTCCATCAGATCAGAGTTTGGATTCCTTCTCTCCATGATTGTTCTTGCCACTATAGGAAACTCCTTCTGCTTCCAGTCAATCTCCATTGACAATCCCAAGAGCTCCTTGATTTCTTTTTAGTTCCCCAAACTAGTAAAGAAAATCACTCATCTATACTTTGGGAAAAAGATTTAAAGCAAAGCAAAAACAAAACAAAGCTCCAAAGACATGAAGTCAGAGACTCTATTAGACTAATATATGTTTATTCTTTCTACTGGGGTTGGGAAGAGTAGCTGGGGCTTGAGCTTTGCAGAGGACCCTTACTTAGTTGTCTCCTGGTGGGAGGTAAGAGGTGGGCTTGGAGAGAGACAGAAAGAGAGAGTCACAGATACACAGAGGAAGAGACAGATTCAGAGAGGGAAGGAGGGAAAGAGGAAGACAGAAAGAGAGGAAGAGAGAAAGAGACAGAGAGACAGAGAAGGCAAGAGAGAAAGAGATAAAAGGAGAAAAGAGAAAGGAGAAAAAAAATAGAAACTGTCTCAATTTAAACTTTTTAACTTATGTAGCCCTAACTGTTGTGCAGTATATTTCTCCCTATCTTCAATTCCATAAAGACTTAAGAAACACAGTGTATCTACATACTTGCTAATTGGTTCTAGGAGCTACAATGTGTGGCAAAAACAAGTATAGAACTGATTTTTCCCATAAGGAATATTTCCAGTCCACAGCCTAACCATGTCTCCTCACCCAATTCCCCAAAGGGGCAAGTGGAGATTCCAGCTGTGGAGAAAAAGGCATCCCAGATCAGCCCAGCCAGGCTCCTCTCTCCTTGACCCAACCCACATTCTGAGAAGAACCATGACATTTATACTTTCCTCACACACCAGCCAACCAAGCTTCTGTGAGGGGGAGTCCTGGATGTGGAAGCAGAAGCTACGCTCCTTCACCCTTCACAGTGCATGGGCTCCAACCTGACAGTCCAGTGCAGTCACCTTCCTTGAGGGGGAGCTGCCCATGGAGAAGGGCAGTAGCAGTGGAGGCAGGAGCTGGCAGTACACCTGGCCAAGCTTACATCCCTACTACTCAACCAAGACAATAACCAAATGCAACCAGTGTCAAGCAAGTGTTAGGTGCTGAGGCATTTTTTTCTCGGTGAAATGCATAAAATATCAGATTTGATGAATTTCAAAGCAGATGTGCCGTACTGGGAAAGATGAAACACATTCTCCCAAATGCTTCTCCAGTGTCTTGTCCCAGAGACTCAGGAGAGCCTCCACGGTATAGTTCCCAATGGCCTTCAAATTGCCATCACAAAAGTTTCAAGTGGTTTCTAAAACATAGTTTAAAAAAAAAAAAAAACAAGCTCTTTATGGATTCACATACAAATCATAAAGTAAGATATGAAAGAAATGATTATTAATTTATATATATGTTTGAGAGGAATTACAGATTTTGGTTTTTCCCCTTCTATGTGTGTATATATGCACACACAATATATATGTACATATGTGTGTGTTGTGTACATATACATGTATAATATTGTGTGTGAATATATACATATAATAACTTTGATATTTCATTTACTATTTTGTCTTTATTAAAGGCTTTGCTATTTGATTTATGGGCAGTGGTTTTATGATTGAGATTCAAAGTGCATTTCATAGTTATGATTACCAGAAGTACCCCACACTGAATCCAGGGTTGCAAAATCAAAAGGAATTATTGCTACACAGAACAAAGGAGTTAGTTGTTGTCTTTCATTCTTGAAGAGAATCAAAATGACATCAGATTTTTGTTTTTTTCCCTCCGGTATGTGTATGTATGTATATGTGTATGTATTATGTACCTATATAATATGCATATATGTATTATTATGTACCTATACATGTATATATATATATAAATTTTGTGTGAATATATACATATATAACTTTGATCTTTCATTTAGTATTTTGTCTTTATTAAAGGCTTTGCTATTTGATTTATGAGTCATAACTGGGTGATTAAGATTCAAAGTACAGTTTCATAGTTATGATTATCAGAAATACCCCCACACTAGATCCAGGGTTCCAAAATCAAAAGGGATCACAGAACTTAGGTCCTGGTTGTTCTCCTTCATTCTTGAAGAGAACCAAAATGAGTTAGAGTCACGTTAGAGTGTATCTGGCTGTGACTGATCAGACCAGTATGATGAGCTTGAAACGCTTCATAGAACCAGATGGGTGAAATGCGAACCCACTCACAACTACTGACTTAGGAGAAAAATTCCTTGTACACAAAAAACCTAGGTTCAAATCTCAATTTGCCATTTATTCATTGTGTGAATTTGGACAAATTATTCAAATTGTTTCCCTTGTAATGTTATATACACTAAGCTGAAGGTTGTTTATAAGAATAATAGAAGCTGATTTATGTAAAGCTCTGTGTAAAAAATAAGCTGTTATTATTATAAATTGCAAAACACTCTGCTGAGCCATCTGGCATTTTCACTCACTTTCTTTTTTCATTGTTCCTGTGAACCTGAGTGCTTACAGAAAATTCCAGATTGATAAGATTGGAGATTAAAGTCTGACTTCTGGTCAGAGACACTGCAGACTCCATAGCACTACAAATGGTCTTCACATCTTTATTTGGTATGATTGTCAGAGTTACCTTAAGGTTTCGTTTTCTTTTGAGTGATGACTCTGTCCTTCTGTTCCAAAGTAGCCAGGCTGAAAATTGTACCTTTATGATTTATTTTGAGGTTTCAAAGGAATTTTTTTTATTTTGGTTTTCTTTTCATATTTTAAGAGCTCCGTGTTGAAATGAAAATATTCTGCCTAGCAATGAAACATTTTTTTTCAGCTAACATTTTAGGAAGGAGAGACTATGACAACTCTAGAGCCTAAACCCTCAGAGGAAGTATTGGTTTTGAGTCATTTATTTTCTTAATCATGTCCAATCCTTAGTGATCCTGTTTGAAATTTACTTAGCAAAGTTACTGGAGTGGCTTGCCATTCCTTCTCCAGCTCGTTTTACAGATGAGGAAACTGAGACAGACAGGGTTAACTGACTTGCCCAGGGTCACATAGCTTGTGAATATCTGAGAATTTGAACTGAGGTCTAACTCCAAGCCTAGTATTCTATCTACTGAGCCACCTTGCTGCCTTCAATTAATTCCTACTATATGTCTATTATCCATTAAGAAGCATTTTGATTCTTGATTATATATATATATATATATATATATATATATATATATATATGTATATATGATATCAGTCCTTGATGAGGTCCATGACTGATGAGAACTACCTTATTACCCCTTGAATGATAGCAATGAAAAATGGTGAATAGGTAAATGTATCTGGCAAACACACCACCAATTTCTAATTTAATGCATCTTGCAAATCTAAGTAAAGACATGCTTAGGACTAGCAATTGGAAAGCTCTGATGAAAAGCAGAGCATACACAGCCTCAGTTTATATTTCTTCCCTGTCCATGGATTTTTCCAGGCTATTTCCTTCATTCACATTTGCAGTTCAGTGGGGTTCACTTATTGCCTCTATAATTCTCCAAAGAGGACATAATAGCATATGCCCTATCAATGATTTCTCAGAATAGACTCTGACTGTCAGTCACAAGATGTATTCTTAATGGCAACCTTCTAAAACAGAACTCAAAGTCTACTACTGACATATACAAAAAATGCTTTTAAAAAAGCAAAGAACAATGTACTTATGAATGCTCACAGTACAATTGAAGAAAATGAGGTAAATTTTGTAGAAAATCATCCAAGATGGTGCTGAATAGAGGAGAAAGTACACAGAGGCACTTTTCTTGTTCAAGTTCTCTGCTATTGGGGAATGGAACTGCTTTCTTCATCATCTCCATTCTGGATCCTGGTCCCACTTTACTTGTACGTAAAGGAAGATATTGTTTATATCAGGTGACTTGAGGAGATCTTGCCATTAAAATGTTTCTCCTATTTATCTGCCAGAGTTCTGAGATTCTGCTCTTAGATTATTAATCCTGTAGTTTCCCTGTTGAAGAGTACCTACTTTTGAATGGGGCAACATGCTGAAAAGTTAATCATGATTATAAAACCAAAGACTCTGGGAACTGAAAGGGAACTTAGTCATCATTTCACTTAATCTCTTTAATCTACAGATAAGGAAACAGAAACCCAAAGAGTAAAAGTGACTTGTTCAAAGTTATACAACTGGCAAATGGCAGACCCTGATCAGATTTCAGAACTCTTGATGCTCAGGCCAGTGCTCTTTCCTTTCTAGCACAGATATTAAGATCTTTTTTTTTTTTTACTGTTTAAGATATTTCTTTATACTCAAAGTAATTTGACATCTTGCATGTGAAACATCATAATACATGGTAAGAGAACAGGGGAGAAGCATGGGTAGCCAAGGAACACTTGGGGGCCTAGAAGAGAAGATGCTGCCAGACCAAAACCTGGATGAGAACACAATTTAAGTGAACTGCATGCTTGCCCATCTGAGATGCTTTTGAAGTTGGAAGAACACAGCATTTAATATTCAGAGGAAGAAGCAGAAGATTCCCAAAAGAATACAAAATAGGATTAAGAAAAGCTTAGCTATTCCCTCTGAAAATGGGCAAAGTCCAAATTCACAAAGTCTGGGAGAATGAGTAAACAAAAGAATCCTACCTAGAAAACCTACTATGACAGAGATTCTCTGTACATGGTCCCAGAAGAAGAAAAGATTTCAAAACATCTGTAAGCAAAGCTTCAAAGAAAAACACAATTTGGATACAAGAACTTTTAAAATTCCTTGAAGAAATGATGCATGAGTTTAAAAAAAAAGAATTTAAAATAATTTTGCAAAATGAGAGTACTAGAGGAAAGAACTGGAAAATAAGTTAGAGTTATGAATGAAAGTCCTTAAAATGGAATAAAAGCACAATATAGGAGACAAAACCTTAGCTAAACAACAAATTCTTTGACAAAAGGAAAAATGACAAATGCTGAATAAGTAAGTAGTGGGAAACCATGTACATAAATGCACTGGTAGAACTGTGGATTGGTCCAGCCATCTTAAAAAGCATCTTGGAACTATATCCCCAAAGTAATTAAACTTTGCATACCCATTGACCCAGTGATAGAATTACTATCCCCAAAGAGATCAAAGAAAGAAGACAAGCATCAATATGAACAAAAAATATTATGTAATAGAATACTATTGTAATATAAGAAATGATGATGATGGTTTCTTTTATTTTTTTTTTTTGGACTAGAGTTCTTTCTTTTATTTTCCAATTGAATTATCTACTACATTCCTAGTCTGATACTTACAGATATTTATTTTTTTAAATAACTTTTTATTGACAGAACCTATGCCAGGGTAGTTTTTTACAACATTATCCCTTGCACTCACTTCTGTTCCGATTTTTCCCCTCCCTCCCTCCGCCCTCTCCCCAAAGATGGCAAGCAGTCCTATACATGTTAAATAGATTGCAGTGGATCTTGGATACAATATATGTGTGCAGAACCGAACAGTTTTCTTGTTGCTCAAGGAGAATTGGATTTAGAAGGTATAAATAACCTGGGAAGAAGAACAAAAATGCAAGTAGTTTACATTCATTTCCTAGTATTCTTTTTTTTGGGTGTAGCTGCTTCTGTCCATCCTTGATCAATTGAAACTCAGTTGGATCTTGTCTTTGTTGAAGAAATCCACTTCCATCAGAATACATCCTCATACAGTATCGCTGTTGAGGTATATAATGATTTCCTGGTTCTGCTCATTTCGCCCAGCATCAGTTCATGCAAGTCTCACCAATCCTCTCTGTTTTCGTCCTGTTGGTCATTTCTTACAGAACAATAATATTCCATAACATTCATATACCACAATTTACTCAACCATTCTCCAATTGATGGGCATCCATTCATTTTCCAGCTTCTGGCCACTACGATGATGATGATTTCAAAGAAACCTGGGAAGATATGAACTAATGATATATAGAAAAATGAAGAAAGCAAAACCAGGAGAAACAATTTTTTTAGTTAAGCAAAATATATTTCCATTATGGTTATGCCCCAAATTCAATATTTCATTCTGGGTCTTAAGACCCCAGTGATCCCTTTGAATCAGGCAGGGTTGATCATTACACTGATCACAGTTTGTAAGTCTTTAAAGTTGTTTTTTTCTTTACTTTGTTGTTTTTTATTGTATACCTTATGGTCCCACTTCTGCAAACTCTACTCTGTATCAGGTCACATAATTCTTACCGGGTTTCTTTAGAATCATCTTTTTCTTTTTTTAAAAAAAGCTTTTTTTTTTCGATATCCATGCAAAGATAGTTTTCAACATTCACCCTTACAAATCCTTGTGTTGCAAATTTTTCTCTCTCCCTTCTTCCACCCCCTCTCCTAAATAGCAAGTAACATGTACAATACTTCTATACATATTTCCATATTTATCATGCTGCACAAGAAAAAATCAGATCAAAAAGGAAAAAAATAAGAAAGAAAACAACCAAAAAAGTGAAAAAAAAAACTATGTTATGATCCACATTCAGTCCCAACAGTCCTTTCTGGATGCAGATGGCTCTCTCCATCACAAGTCTATTGGAAGTGGCTTGAATCACCTCATTGTTGAAAAGCACCACATCCATCAAAATTAATCATAGTTTATAATCTTGTTGTTGCTGTATACAATGTTCTCTTGATTTTGCTCACTTCACTTAACATCAGTTCATGTAAGTTTCCAGGAGAATAATTTTTAAAATAACAACATTATAAAGACAACTTTGAAAGACTTAATAACTTTGATCATATAATGACGAAGTTTCAGAAGAACCACAATGGCACGTTACCCCACTATCTGACAGATAGGTGGTAGACTCAGATTGCAAATAAAGAGACATAGTTGTTGTTCATAGCTAATGAAAAAAATAGTTTTGTTGATGTATGAATATTTATTACAATAAGGTTTTCTTTTCCCCCAATGGGTAGCAAATAGAAGGAAAAAAATTAATTTTCATTAATTGAAAAAATAAACAAAACATGTACAGGATAAATGCAGATAATCTTAGATGATAAAAGAGTGGGAAAGACTTCTTGCAAAAGTTAGTATTTTAAAAGATTTTTATAGCCTTCTAAATATATTCCTGTTGATATAATCTTCTATACCGCTTATCCCATTCCTTCACTCTTTTATTTCTTTTTAAATTTAGAAGATTTGTATTCCCTTCTTAAAAAAAAAAAAAATATATATATATATATATATTCCCCTATCTGTTGCCTTATTCTTTTATTTCTTTCTGAATTTAGAAGACTTTTACACACACACACACACACACACACACACACACACACTTCTCCATTTCCAATAAGAGTGGGGATCCTACACTACCAGTTCTCCTCCCCCATCTAATTATTCTATATCAGTTCTTCCTCTCATACCTCATTTGTATGGGATAATTACTCTTCTTACTTTTTCCTATATGGTTTTGCTTTTTAGAATCACATCATACTCAGATCTACTCCAATCTTTCTTTTGAACTATCTAATTACTAATGATGAATTTAGACATATAGTTTTCATTTCCATGTATAAAAAGTAAATAATTTGTTCTTATTGAGTTCTTTGTAAGTAGTCTATGATGTTTATATTATATTTCTCTTGGATCTAGTATATCCAAATTTTCTATTGAGTTCAGGTCTTTTTGCAACAAAATCCTGATAGTCTGGCAATTTATCAAATATCCATTTTTTTGTTCAGGATTATGCTTAACTTTGTTGGATATGATATTTTTGGCTGTAACCTCAGTTCTTTTGTTCTTCAATATATAGTGTTTCAAGACCTGAGATCTTATAGTGTAACCACTGCTAAGTCTGGTGTAATTCTAATTGTACCTCCAATATATTTGAATTGTTTCTTTCTTGTTTCTTGTAATATTTTTATCTTAACCTAGGAGTTTCAGGTTTTCCTTGTAGGACCTCTTTTAGTTGTGATTGGTAAATTTCTTCTATTTCTACTTTCTCATCTTGTTCTGACACTTCAAAATTTTAAAAATTATTCTTGTATTATTGTATCAGGATTCTTTTTTTGATTGTAGCTTTGAGATAGTTCGATTATTCTTATGTTTTTCCTTCTTGATCTGTTCTCCAGATCAGTTATTTTTCTTATGAGATGTCTCATATTCTCTTCTATTTTTTCATTCTTTATATTTTATATTATTATTTTAGTCTCTTATAATTTCATTGGTTTTTTTCTTGACCAATTATAATTTTCTTTTCTCCCCCCATTTTAATTTTCAAGAAGCCATTTTCTTTCTTAAGATTCTAGATATTTTCTAGTTGGTTGATTTTTTTCCCCTATAATTTTCTTGCTTTTCTTGAATTAAAAAAAAATTTTCCTCAATCTTTTTTATTTTATTTTTAAAATCTTTATTGAACCTTTTATGAATCTGTCTGTGTGTGCATTTAGAAGAGACTTTTTTTTAAATTTAGTATCCTCCTCTGAAGATTAAGTATAGTCTTTTCTATTTTCATAGTAAATGTCTGTATTTGGGTTCTTTCTTCTTAACCTGCTCATTTAAAAAAAATATCAACTTATTATTATACTCACCTCTAGTCCAGGAATGTGGAGGATAGTGCCTCTGGCCTCAGGTTTTCCTTATTACTATTTTTTGAGTTGTACTGGACTCAACCTCTAAACTCTTTCACACTACTCTGGAAATGCTCTTGCTCCCTGGAGAACCCTTTAATGGCTATAACCTTCACTTCTTTCTTCTGCCTTGCAACCAAAACCAAAAGCTCAGCTCTTTAAATGCTCACAGCCAGCAGCTTTCTGGCCCCACTACTTCTGGACACACTGAGTATGTGCTGGTTCCTTCTCTCTCAGAATTACTTACCTCTTAGTAGCACAGCTGGACCTAGTGTCCCTAGTCAGCAGAGGTGTCCATGAGGTGAAGATTTTTGTGGCTGAGATCTGGGTTACCTTCCAACCCAGCTACCCCCGGGTTTCAGCTTGTTGTTTCAGAACAGCTAGCCTGGAGATGTTTACACTGCACCGGGACCAAACCTATGTTCTGGTGTCTTTCTGGATCTTCTCCAATTGTCCCAGGAGGACCACTATTCTGTCCTAACTCTTATTTAAAATAAAAAATACTCTATGTTTACCCTGAGGTGCTATTTTTGTCTTGTTTGTAAAAGAAATCTGGAGTGCTTAGAAAGTTTTGATCTACTCTTTCATCTCCCCTGAATCCTCTCCAAGAAGGAGGTATACTTCTGGAAAGTATATACCAGATAGATAGATAGATAGATATAGATATGAGTTTTGTACTGTATACTTCTGAGTAGTATATACCATATATATACCATATACTTCTGAGGCAAATGACTGCTGGTTTGGTTGAAAGGAAGAGAAATCCTTCCCTTTGCTTATCATTTGCTGTGAAGTACAAAGAAAATATCAAATAGCAAATCCTCAGCATCTGAGTTCCAGAGTATATCCCTCTGCTTTTGTAGGTCAATTAACCAATCAATAAAAGTTCTTTATGTTTCATCATCTTGTTTGGTGACCCCCCAAATGTGAGCTAGACAACATAAACATAGGGTTTACACATGCACACAATTTACAGTCACTCACATATATACAAGAATAGCAAACCTTACAAGAATGTCAAAGTATTTCAACTTTCATGGAGTCAAATATTTAGATATGGTTTCTGGTCATAATTTGAAAATCTACATATATAGAAGTAAAGACAAAAAAATACACAAACTTCTAAATAATATTAGAATTTTCAGTTCCTGGAAGGATTAGCATAAAAAATGAGCACAAGAGGTAAGTAACATGAAGGATAAACAAGATATCCTTCTAATATTCTTCTCCGAGTTCAGCATCAAATTAATTTATCAAATAAAACAGTGGTGCTTTGGGGTACACCCCCTATCCTCAATTCTGGAATGTTTTCTCATGATTTGGAAAAGATCCAGAATCCAATTAAATACAGTTCTTAATTGCCTCTCTCAGGATCATGTATTGAGTGTCAACAATATCTTCAATGCACATTTCTTAGATACTTCCAAATTTAAAAATTCATTTTTGTTTTGTGTTGGTGAGGACCCAGACTTTCCATAGTTAGGTTTGCCTAGCACTTTAGTGACATCCAAACATAGAGTTCTACATAATTAGCACAAAGTTTATAAAATTTGTTTGTTTAATTTAATTTTAATTTTATTTTTTCAACTGCACGTAGACAAATTTTTAAACATTCATTTTTCAAAATTTTATTTTAGCACAAAGCTTTACAAAATTTCTCATTGCTTATGAAGGTCTGTCCCAACCCATAGAAAAGAAAATGTAAAGATAAATGACTAAAAATAGGAGACAAAATGAAAATATGAACTTCTTTTAGAGGGGAAATCTAATTTCAGATGAGCTCTCAAAACATGTAAAGGTCTGAGATCAAGTTATCTCTTCAAAGTCATCCCAAATGGGATGTGAAGTAACTTCGATTTGACAGGAAAGTTGTTTTTCTGGGTTGTTCTGGTCTTGCATTTAAATTATCTTGATACCTGAATATTTTTCTCAGGTTTGTGACTTGAAAAAAAGATATCAGTTACATCCCTAAAAGAGAATAGATGAGGAAGGAAGAACAGAGCCCTATATCCAGTCTCAGTTTTCTCTCCCCAACTTTGACTGGAGGAAGATCTCATAAATTTGGAAAAATGGAGGATTTTTGTACTTCTCATCTTTAAAACTGGATTGCCTGGTATTAGTATTTAGGCTTTGGGAGTCTAGGATATATTGGAAAAGATAAAGAAAGGAAGATTTGAGGGTCTTAAAAGAAACTGAAAAGGTAGAAGGCAAAAGAATTGCACCATACTTATGGGGGATATCTTAAGAACTCCAGCAAAAAAGAATTGAGTTATCCCTTAGACACATGTACTTCCTAAATTTGAAAACACTTTTCCTGGATCCTGTATATACTTGTGAAAAAATAGGATGTCATGGAGTGAGGGAGAGGGGAGAGATGTTGAACTATATATACTACTTATTACCACAGTAAATACTAATTTTCAAAAGCTAATTAAGTATGGATGACTCATTTCTGGAAAGAAAGGGAGGAAGTGTACTGATGGGGGCTCATGATTTAGTATTAGAAAACCACCCTTCTCAACTATTTATGGCTAGCTCCAGAGCTCTGAGGGAAATGTAGCTGCTGTGTTCCGGTGACTCAATCTGCTAGTGCCAGTGAAAGGTTTGAGACAGTAGCTAGAGAAAACTTCTTTTTCTACACAATGAACAATAAATTCTTATTATATGGATAGCATTGTGCTAAGCATTGGGGTAAAAAAAAATACTTTAGACAATAAATGAATGAATGAAGTATTTGTTAAGCTCTTGCTGCATTGATAGAACTGTGTTAGATATTGGGGGGGAGAAAGTTTAGACAATACATGAATGAATGAAGCATTTATTAAGCTCTTGCTGTGTAGATAATACTATACTACTATACTAGGCATTGGGGTAAAAAAAAGTTTAGACAATAAATGAATGAATGAAATAGCTAACAAGCTTTTTCTGTAAATAGCACTGTGCTTGGACATTAGGAGAAAAGAAAGTTCAGATAATGGATGAATAGATGTAGGAATGAATGGAAGGATGGATAGATGAATGATTTATTAAGTGCTTACTAAGTGCAAAGCACTGTACTAAGTGCTGGAGATACAAATAGAAAAGTAAGACAGTCCCAGATCTCAAGAAGTTCACATTCTAATGGAGGAGACAATACAGTTTAAATTTGGATGAGAAGTTTCATTTCCTTCCTACCTCTCCTAACTTTCTACATTTCAATACTCCATTATGGGTATCTTTCTCTTTTTTCCCTTTCTCCCATTTCAGATCTCTTTTATGTATTGTCTTCACCCAATAAAATGGAAGTTCCTTGAGGGCAGAATCTGTCTTTCTTTTTATTTTTACAAAAATTTAAATTTTACAAAATTTATTTTTTGTAAAAACAATAGTGACTGCTTTTTCATACTTTTTACATCCCCAGCATTTACCTGTCATGAAGTCAGTACTTAATAATTGTTTCCAGCCTTACCTCCATTCAGTCTGCTTACTACACCATTCCCACCTTCAGAAACAAACATCTAGCCAAATAAACGTTGGAAATTACCTGTATTTGCAGATGAGTTACTGACAAGTTCTGAGTTTGGGCATCAAACTTATTTGTGGAGCTAGAATAGTTTTGCTCTTATCAGCATTGAAGACTTCAGAGTTGAGTCTCCAACACTGACCAAAGCAAAAAATACACACCCTCATTTATGGCAAAATATTTCAGTGCTCAGCCTCATTACATCATTTCTTGCTTACACAGCTAATCTAGTTTCTGACTGATCTATTCCTGGACAAGTCATCCAATCTGTTTGAGCCTCAGTTTCCACATTTATAAAATTAAGGGGTATCTCTGGCATTCCTTCCAGCTCTTGCTCTCATCCTATGAGCTTATGATCCACATTTTGCTTGTGAGGCAACTAGCTTGGACAATGATTGTAGACTCAGAATCAGGACAGACCTGAGTTCAGATATCGTTTCAGATACTTACTATCTGTATAATCCTGGGCAAGTCATTTAGTTTTTGTTTCCCTCAGTTTTCTCAACTGTAAGATGAGAATAATAGCATGTACCTTGTTGTGAGAATCAAATGAGATAGTATTTATAAAGCAAATTTCAATTAAAATGAGGAAGCTAGGACTAAATCCACTTACCTAAAAACATAAGTGTCAATTCATTATATTTATAGGAAGGAGAAATAGCCATCTAAATGGCACAGTAGATTGAATGCCAGCTCTAGAGTAAGGAACACTCATTTTCTTGAGTTTGAATCCAATTTCACACTAGTTGTGTGATCCTGGGCAAGTCACTTAACCCAGTTTGTCCCAGTTTCCTCATTTATAAGATGGGCTGAAAAAGAAAACTACAAATCATTTCAGTATTTCTTTCAGGAAAACACCATAAAGTGTAGGATATGACTGAAAACATTTGAACAAACAAAAAGCTTGGCACATAGTAGGTGTTATAGAAATGCTTATTCCTATCTCCTCCACACAGCCCCCTCTGTGACTTGACTTTATACACATAAGAAATACTCTCCCTGCATCAATCAACAGCAGTATAAGCCTGGCCTGGCAAAGTTGCTGGGAAGGATAACTCCTTCTGTGATTCTGACCCTAGCAATATTTTTGCCCAGCTGATTTCTTGCTATGTATGCAAAAAGAAAGGAAAGCTAAGTTAGATTAGCTAATTAAAGAATCTCCTGCTGGGAGACTGATTTTATTTTCACTAGGCAAGTCTATTAACCCCTATTGATCTCATCTGCTGATTTCTCTTCCTTTAAACCTTTTAAGATCCTGAACTGTAGGTATTTAACCAGTTGGAAATGAGGGGGAGAAAAAGGAAAAAAAGACAGAGGGATGTGAAAGGAAGAGGATCTGTCTTGTCTCTGTGGGATGAAAAAGAAAGGAAGCTTCTTTTTGTCACAATGCCCATGTACTATTTCTTCTTGTTCAGTCAGTCATGTCAAATTCTTCCTGACCCCATTTGGGATTTTCTAGATAAAGATACTGGAATGGTTTGCAATTTCCTTCTTCAGCTTATTTTACAGATAAAGAAATTAAGGCAAACAGGGTTAAGTGTCTTATCCAGGATCATACATATCTGACATCATATCTAAACTCAGGAAGATGAATTTTGTCCACTCCAGATCTGGCACTCTATTCATTGTCCCATCTAGCTGCCCATTTACTGCTCATGTGTGGGTAAAGACATTTGAAGAAACTGTGGCTGCCTCTCCTCTTACTGCAGAGATGCTAGAAAAGAGATATTTATAAGTCATTAGTTCCAGTTGAGGTCAATTATCTATATACTTAATATGTATTTTTTGTAAATTATTTATATACTCAATATGTATTTTTTGTATAATATGTGGTATCCCAGAGGTCTCAGTGAAGTTTTAAGCTTGAATAATTTTGGAAGGATAAATACTACTAGCTTTCAAAAAAATTTAGAAAGGCTAATTATTTAAAATTTTAAGATATTGTCATGTTTCTTTCTAAAATTCAGTGTAACTACTGTTTCATATTATAGCTTTCTAGTCAATTTTTGAAATTAATAATAAAATTTCATCTGCTGTTGCTCACTTTTATCCATGAATAATTTTATCTATGAAATTATTTGAAGAACAAGTGTGCATCCAGGACAGACCCCACAAGAAAAAAATTAAATGGAGCTTAATCAAGTGACCAAGGCAACCAAGCCAGAAAATTTATCCTACTGATTCATTTTTTTTGAGAAATTGTTCTCCAGAAACAGTCCCACACACAATGCATAATGATAGAGTATCCCATTTTGTCAAAATTAAATTTAAAAATTTGTCATTCAAAATTTTCAAAGCTAAATAAGTAAAAAAAATGTAAATTATCAAGGTTTCAAAAGATTTTTTTGGTTAGTTGGAGCATTTTAACCTCTAAAGCTATTAAAACTGCATTAAGACTTTTAAGATACTTCATATTCACATAAATTCAATGAAAGACAGTGAAGTGTTGTGTATAGTAAATGGCCTCAGAACCAAAAAAGACCGGAGTTCCAGTCACACTCTGAAAGATACTGTGAAACTGGGTAATTCACTTAACTTTTCAGTGTCTGCATGTGATTCCATAAAACTTTAAGTTATAGAGAAGTTAGGAATCTGCATTCATAGAGAACACCCCTTGCTCAGAACTCTCTATATTAACACTGTCACCAGACCAGTCCTTGTCCTTATAAATCCATAAGAATAACATTTATAGGGAAATGGATTTGATCCTAGTATTCTCAGCTAATTGCAAGCTGAGGATATGGAAATGTGCTTAAGAGTTCCTTCATAATTCCAAATCAAACCAATAAGCATATAAGTGCTTATTGAATGCAAAGAATTGTTTTAAAGATGTAAAAAAAGTAGTCTCATTCCTCAAGGAGCTTACCTGGATAGAAAGGCAAAATACAACAGATAAACAAATGAGTATATACATAGTAATTTAAAGAAGAAGAAAGAACTAACCAATAGGTAGAGGGATTATAAAAGATTTCCATTAAGAGATGGTACTATAATAGATAAGAAAGAAGGAAAAAAGCATCCATTACAAACCTCCCATGTACCAGAGACTGTGCTAAGCACTTTAGAAATATTATTCCAGATGATCCTCACAATAACCCTGGGAGGTGATTACCATTATTATCCACATTTCACAGCTGAATAAAATGAGGCAGTTAAAATGATTTGCCCTGGATCATATATCTAGTTAGTATTTAAAGTAGAATTTGAACTCAGGTTTATTCTGACATTAGGTTCAGTGCTCCAGCCATTTTGCCATAAAGCTGCTTCCAACTGATAGCACAGTCTTACTGTTCTTTTGAGCATAACAGATGCTTAACAAATGTTTTTGACTAAATAACATGATAATTCTATCTATCCTTAAAGGATCCATGTGCATCTCAAGCTTGAGATGTTTTTAGCTAATGGTCAGGAAATGGTATGTGATTACCTGATGAGTAACTTAGTATTTAGGTGGCCAAGAAGATTGTAGCTATCTTTGGTTTGGTTTAAAAAGCTATTAGAATTGTGTTTTTTTGAAATAGAGAAAATTTCCCCCTGACTTCCAGCTATGTATACCTGCAAAACATCATATGGGGATTTCTAAAATAAATATATATATATATATATTTCTAAAATAAAATATATATATATATATATAATATGATGAAAATAAGCTCATAGGGCTAGGCTAGAACTGGAAGAGACTTGAAAGACCATGTAGTCCAACTTCCTAATTTTATGATTAAGGAAAAAAGGAAGCCCAACAAAGAATATTGGCTATGAGTCAGAGGATGGAAATTCAAATTCTTGCTACTGTATTATGCTGTCTTTAACTCAAAAACTCTCACTCCAATTGTGATAAAGGGGTTGACCTTGGGCAGAGTGGAAGACAGAGAGCACTCAAGTCTTGGTGGGGAAGTGATGAAATGCTAGCAGTCAGGAGCTGGACTGTGCTATTTAAGGAATAGCAAGGAAGCTAATGTCTGAATTATAGAATATGTGGAAGATAAGAAAGGTAGGAAGGGACCAGATTGCAAAAGGCTTTAAGAACCAAATAGAGGATTTTATGTTTGATCCTGAGGGAAATAAGGAGCAGTGGAGTTTATTGAATGAGGAAAGGTCTTACTGTTTTAGAAAGATAATTTTGGAAGCTGATTGGAGAATGGATTGAAGTGGGAAGAGACTAGAATCAAGGAAATCAATTAGAAACCATTACAATAGTCTAGGTATCACATGATAAGAGCTTGTGCCAGGGTGATGGTACTGGGTGATTGGAGAAAAGGGAATGAATATAAGAGATGTTATGAAGGTAGATACGATAAGTCTTGGCAATAGCTTGGATATGTGATGAATCCAGGTTACAAGCCTAGGTGACCTAGAAATAGGTAGTTCCTATCATAGTAAGAGAGAAGCATGGAAGAAAGTTAACTTACTAAGTTCTGTTTGACATGTAGAATTGTTTATGTCAATGGAACATTCATCTTGAGATATAGAATAGGTAGATGGTTGTGTAAGACTGAAGTTCAGGACAGATTTTTAGGACTGAATATAAAGAGCAACAGGAGAGAAGCATATTACAAAAAAACTAATGAAAAATCATCAATGGGAATTGATGATATCACTAATCAAAATGATATCGAGGGAGAAGAGAAAGCCCAGATCAGGGCCTTAGAGAGCATCCTTGGTTAATAGGGCTAACTTGTATGAAGACTCCAGTCTGAGAAGTAGCAATCAGAAAGATGGGAGGAGCATCAAGAAAGAAGTGTCACAAAAATGTAGCAAGAAGAGGGGGTCATTAACAATGTGAAAGATTGCAAACAGATCAGGAAGGATGAATGTTGAGAAAATAATTAGATTTGTAACCATAGATGGTTTTGGAGGGAGAAGTTCCAGTCAAAAAGATGAAGTCAGAAACCATGTTGAAAAAGGTTTGGAATAAATGAGAGATAAGGATGTGGAGACATTGATTGTAGACTGCTCTCTCATATATGTATGGAAAAGATGTGAAGATGTGGGCTAACCAATAGTCCAGTTATGTGGATTTGGAACTACCTGAACATGTAGACAAAGAGGTAGTAATTATTGGTTTAATGTCAGTTTGTTTGAAGATCTCCAGTAGAGTGATATAGAAATCCATCTTTGGCCCTGTGCTGTTTAACATTTTTATCAATCACTTGAATTAAAGGCACAGGAATCATACTTATTTAATTTGCAGGTGACATAAAACTGAGGCAGTAGCTAATACACTGGATGGCAATCAAGATTAAAAAATATTCTGACAGATTTTCAAATTGAACTGAATTAAATAAGATGAATTTAATGGGGAAAATGTGGTTTTGAATTTTTTAAAAATGCACTGCGTAAGTTCAAGATGTCTAGAGAGCAGTTCATCTCAGCTTTGGGGTTTTAAGATTTGGGGTATTAAGTGGATTGAAACTCAGTTGAGTCCACAATGTGATATGCCAGCAAAAGAAATTAATGAAATTATAGGCTTCATTAAGGGAGGCATGGTGTCTGAGAATAAGAAGTCAATAGTTCCATTAATTCTCTTCTGATTAGATCATGTGCTATATTATATTTAGTTCTGGATACTATATTGATAAAGTAGAAACTGTGCAGAAATAGGCAACAAGCATGGTGAAAGATTTTGAAGATCACCTTAAAGAAATGGGGAGGTACAGACTGGAATACAGAAGATGAGGGAGGAGAAGTGGAAGGGAGATAGGACAGTTGTCACCAAGTATTTGAAGGATTATAATGTGGAAGGGGGATTGGGTTCAGTCTTTTGGACCTCAGATAGAGAACAGATAGGGTTAGGGAATACATCTGTGATTTAAAAGGATAGTAAACTACCTCTACTGATGTAAATGGATACCTTCCATGTAAATATATATTATTAGAAAACTGACTAGAGAGCTGAAAGCTTAAGAGATATATTTCATCACATAGCCATATAGGTCAGTGATAAGTCTTGAACATGAGTTTTCCTGGGTTCCTTGTGCTATATCAGCTAACTGGTTCTGTATTTCAGAGGGGGGAATTTAGATCAATGGGTACAAAACCAAATCAATTAGACAAATCAATTCAGATGTCTATTAATACTCTATTAATACCTGTATTCCCATAGCCATTCCAACATTGACAATTTCCATCTTTCATTATCTTTGCTTATTTTCTAGGTTAGAAGAAATCTCAGTTGTTTTGATTTGCAATTTTTTTTCTTGGTGAGGCAATTGGGGTAAAGTGACTTACCCAGGGTTACACAGCTACTAAGTGTTAAGTCTCTGAGGTCAAATTTGAACTCGGGTCCTCCCGATTCCAGAGTTAGTGTTCTATCTACTGCGCCATCTAGCTGATCTGATTTGCATTTAATATTTCACATAATTAATAGTTTACAATTCCTCTTTTGAGAACTATTTATTAACATCCTTTGATGATATTGATTGAAAAAATGGTTCTTGATTTTATATATCGCATATCCCAAAAATCTTAATGCATTTTTAAATTTTAATCACATCAGAAGTATAATTGCTCTAAACTGACAAAGAATAAGTGGAAAGGTTACTACTTATAGGCCTTCAAAGAAAGTTCTAAGTTTTCTAAGTCATCCTACAATCTCATTCAGTCCTTAGTTCACTAGTCAAACTTTAAAATGTCTTTAGGGCCTCTTTAATATGATGTGGTCTCTAGAAAAAGGCTTTTGTCAATCTTTCCTATATGTAAACATTTTCTTAGAATCTGATATCTTGAACTGAATTTAAGATGTACAATCAAGGAATAGAAGAGTTCAGTTAGGGTTTTCTCCACTTCCCTCCTTCCTTAACATTTCTTCACAAAAGACATGAATAAGGATGAAAGAAGCAAAGGTTTTTTGGCAGATAAGCTACTCTTCTCCTGCTACCTGGAATAAAGCCCAAGATTTTATGCTAAGGGTGATATCCAGGAAGAGTTCTTAAAACAGTGCTATTCTCCATAGAAAAGAGACCAGAAATATAATTCTTCGAGTGGGTCAATATACGCTAAGATCCACATTTACAGGAAGCAAAATTTCATTCCTTGGAACAATTTGCTTATTTGTCTCTCCTTTCCAGGAACAGGGCAAAATAGGTAACTCTGCCTGAGAGGAAGCTGTTGAATCTCAGAAAGAAAAAAAAAAGTGAATTGGGCAGCTAACCAAGACTTTGTTCACTGTTGGGCTTCATGTCTCTGAATAGACAGATGCATTTATTTGAATAAATAAATTTGAACTTAGTAGGGAGGAAATCTTTTAGAGGAAGTTTGCCAGAAGAAAGAATCAAACTAAATAATAGAGTAAACAATTATCCAAGTGAAATGGACTAACATCCCAGGATGCTAATGAAGCTTTTACTTTAAATTGATCTATTTAATGAGGCACAAGCTGACCCATGTTGGGAGAATGGAGGAATTATGGTGATTATGTTGGGATTTTGCCAGAAAGCAGTTTGGCTATATTAGCTCAAAAGAAGATTTTTTTTACTTCCAAATTGCATAACTTGAAGAAGCTATAGCATCAAGTATAGCAAAGAAAGTTCTGGAGCAAGGAACTGTGAGTGTTGGAAAGAAATAGAACAATAATAGATATACTCATTATGGAAAATTAGATAAGATATTTGGCACCATTGCATGGATCCAAATTTTAGATCATTTTTGGGGAAAATCCTGGATTTGGAGTTAGATGATCTGAATTCAAATTTTGGTTTTCACATTTACTACATATATGACCCTAGGTAAATCATTTTATCTTCATGGACCCTAGTTCCCTCAACTGCAAAATGAGGAATTTGAACCAGATGACCTTTAATTCTCTTGAAGCCCCAAATCTATGATTTTCTGAAGAAACCTCACTAGTTTTCTCCATTTAATGACATCAGTATTTTCTTCTTCTTTTTCTCTACAGTTACATCTAAAAATGATTGTGATAATTGACATGTGAATAGTGAAATAAATGAAATTTCTATGAAAATCCCATGAAAAATCTTTGAGAATAGAAAAGAATGGCTAAAAGACAGAATTTGAGAAAAAAATTAAGTTGTGATTTCAGAAATCATTTAATCATTTAATAAATATATGTATGGCAAAGGAAGGAAATAAGCATTTATATAGTACCTAACATGTGCCAGGCAGTATGCTAACAGCTTTACAAATATTATCTCCTCTGATCCTCACAACAATTTAGGGAAGAAGGTGGTTATTATTCCCATTTTATAGCTGAAGAAACTGAAAGATATTGATATTAGATAACTTGCCCAGGGTATACAGCCAGGAAGATAATAAATCTGAGGCCAAATTTGAACACAAGTGTTTCCTGATTATTAGAGCTAAGGAATCTATTACTGTGTCACCAGATGTTTGTATGTATGATATATACACTTACATATGTGTATATGTACATATACGTGCATATAGAGTATATATAAATACACATGTAAGTATATATGATCTAAAACTACAGATCTACTTAATGGTTTTAACTTTCTTATCTAAGTCATATAAAAAGGAAGAGGAAAATAAGAAAAGAATGGAAGGAGAGAGGGAAACAGAAAAGGGAAGTGGGAAGAAATTTTTCCAGTTGCAGAAAAGCAAGAGTGAAGCAGAAATGTCAGAAAATGCTTAGAATCATAGATTTAGAACTAGGAGAAACATTAGAAATATTTAGACCCATCCCTTTTATTTTATAAATGAGAAAATGAGGCCCAGAAGGTTGCCTGACTTTTCTAAGGTCTCATGAAGTTAGAATTTAAACTCAGGTTTTCTCACTGATTGAATGAGAAGCAGGAGATGACCATGTAGAAGTATGGCTGAAACAACTTGGACTTATAATTCTTACTCATTCTAAATAGTTTTTAGATGTGAAAGAGCTTCCAAAATTTTCAGGAAAGGCTGTTCACAGTTACAGAGTTGCATTACTATGTATTCTGTATTTTGAAGGATATATAATTCTAGCAATGATAACTTTTCACGTTATAAAGGACTAGCTCTAGCTCGTTATAAATCTACCTATCTATATATCTAGCTATAAAGTTCTAGCACTAGCTGTATTATTGATAATCAGCAGTGTCACTTTAAACAAGTCACAAAACCTCATTGGGCCTCAGTAATCTCATTTTTAATATGAAGAGATTAAAATTTAATATTCTATGCTTGATTCTTCACTGTATTATGTATATATGTCATATATGTATGTGATCTTAGAGCTCATTATATATTCCTTTAAAATATGGGATAATCACAATCAGTTACTGTTTTTTAAAAAAAAACAACTTTTAGAAATAAGGCAATAATGATGATCCACATTTGCAGATGAGAACCTCCACTAAAATCTTCTGATGTGATGTCTGATGTGGGAAAGGGGTGATCCTGGGTTTTGAAGGCTGTGCTGGTTAAGCACAAACACTGGAAATGTTTTCTAAGCTTGGAACTTGAGCTCTAATTAGAAAATGAGGATCTTCCTGAATCCACATTGAGAACTCTATGGATTTGCTAGCTAGTTATTAATGTTCTCTAGGTATGGGAGGAGAAGATAAAGGGTAGGAAACTAAAAGAGTTTTGTAAGACATTCTGGTTTCTATATTCAACTGGAATTGATGAATGGTTACTTAAGAAGTTGGAACAAAGTCGTTCGGCTGCTTCCCTGAGAGAGAAAATAACCCAAATGCCAACGTATTTTTCTTTCCTTTTCCAACTCTTCCCACTGCCTCAAGCTGTGTGTGGGATCATATGTTGTATGATCTTTGGTCTCCTAAAGAATCTTTAATTATGAACTCCCCAGGCATCCTGGAGAAAAGGTATTTTTAAAAATTATTTTTTGTTTACTACCATTAACCTGTGAATAATCAGTGGAACACCTGTTCTTTTATATAACTAACATGGCCAGTGGTTGCTAAGGCAAGATATATTAGTAAATATTTGCAAGAGTAGGATTTAAATCAAGTTTTGATTATAAATGTTTTCTGATTCTATTATGATTTGTTGGGTGGAGACAAGGGGCGGGGTTCAAATACATATATATTTCCTCAACATCCCATAAGGTGTGCTAAATGTAGTCTAGTAATTAAACACCATGTGAATGGGAGATACAAAATATTACCAAACCTTTAAATCGACAAGTCAATAAGCATTCATTAAATACTTACTATGTGTCAAGCACTGTCCTAAATATCAGTAATACAAATGTAAACAACAACAAAAAAAAGATAATTCCTGCCCTCAAGAAGGGGGGAAGAAAACACATAAAAGGAAGCTAAAAGGGGGATGGAAGGGAGAGAATAGGGATGGTGCTAACATGGAGGAGAGGAAGATGGTGGAAAATCAGGAGCAGCAGCCAGTGAAGAATAATGGAATAAGTTTCCATTTTCCTTTCTGCTCTCTGTGGCATATATCCTGTCTGCTCCGATGAATTACATACTTAGTGGGATCTTAAAGGACTAATTCAATTCCTACATGTCTAAATAAAGAAGGGGAAACTTGGGGAAATAAGGTCATAGAGAAAATAATAAACAGTAGAGCCTAGATTCAAAGCCAGGTCTCCTTACTCTAAATCCAGCTCTCTTTCCACTGTACCTGAGTGTCATTCTATTTAGGAGATAGAAAAGAGAAGAGATATATCTTTGTTGTGTCATTCATATACTTTAGAGGCAGCATAGTATAGTGGATAAAGTGTTTGTCTTGGAATCAGAAAGCCTCCAAATTTCACCTCTGCCTACTAACTGTGTGATACCAGGTAAATCACTAAACCTCCTTGTACATCCAACAACTCCCTAAGGCTTATCCACTAAGTCATGGATATGTTCATTGAAGTGTTCCCACACATAGTTCCCTGCCTGTCAAATCCTTCAGATGTGGCTGTAATAGAAAGGGTTCACATATAAGACTAAGAAAGGCACTAAAAAGAAAGTTGAAGTTTTAGAACAAAATCTGAAATGTGACTTATCTCAGTTTTTATTTCAAAACTTTTTAGCACCTACTGTAATTGTCCCAGTAATTTAATTTAATCCAACAAACAGTTATTGAGCTCCTAAAATGTGTAAAGCAGCTGGATCAACCCAAGCATACTCCAGGAAATTCATGCTGGAGGAAAGACAATTTAAAGGGCATTTAGGAATGAATTCTTGAATGAGGAGATTTGAGGGGGGAAAGGCAATTGAAAAGATATCAGTAACTACCAATCCCCATCTACTTTCTCATCTCTATAAAATTTTAATGGTAGACAGCTGTAATGGGTTCAGCTATGGGTATAATAGATTGTGTCAAGACAGCAGGAGGTATAGTGATATCTTTACAACAAAATCTAAAAGGTGACTGGTTATGTCTTTTATTTCAAAATTGTATGGGAGGCAAATGCAATTAGAAAATGAGTGGTTGATTTGAAATAGGACTTGGATTCCAAACACCACTATACTTATTAGCTTGTATGACTGTTGAGGTGTGGGAATAAGAGGGAGAGGTCCCCTTTGTTTGGAGAGATGGAGACACAGGTGCAGGTCCAAATGCAAAAGAATTCACAAATCCCGAAATCTGTGGTAAAAGGAAGTTTTATTGTTCACTAAGAAGCTCTTTTAGCCAGCAAATTCCTAATAAGGAATTTTGCAAACATTACCCTGTTTTATGGGTAAATCTTGGCCTGGAGGCTGAAGGGCAATTTGAGCTGATTATTAGACCAAGATCTCCAATTGAATAAAATCTTTTTGAAGACTTTTTTTCCAGAGTCTGGAATTTCCTGAAGGGGATCCAGGTTACCCCCTAAAAGATCAATGGAGGGTGACCAAGATCTCCAATATTTTGGACCAAAATCTAATGAGATTAGAGATCTTTGACCAAGATCTCCAATTGAATGATGCTGCTTAATTTGGGAAGAGCTTGTCTGAGAAAGTTATGCTTTTCCCCAGACTTTTCAGACCCTGAATCTAGTTTCAGGGTTCATCTCTGTCATGACCATGGGCAAGTCATATAACTTGCTTATGGATCAGTTTCACCATCTGTAAAAGGAGAAGAACACTTCAAGTTCTCTCTCCCTTCCAATTTCTTTTGTCATTTTGCCCAGGATCACACAGATAGTTAGAGACAGATTATGAACTCAAATTTTCCTCACTGAAAGTGCACATTCTATTCATTGTCCCTCTTAGCTGTCCAAGCAAAAACAACAATCCCTCCACCCCCCAAAACCCCCTAAAACCCAACAATTACCAATCCCTCAGTGTATATTCCAGCACCGTTACCAAGCTAGCTTCTCTGATACTAATCATAGAGATTCTTAGGACCTCAGGGGAGGGGGTGTTTCACAGCAATTAGATAGAGAGTAATCTCTGCTCAAATTTGTTTGATGAGAGCTGCCTGATCTCAGTCTCTGCTTCTGACTTGGAATTACGCCTCAGTTTTAAAGGGGGTAACATTCCTGGAAAATTCCTAGTGAAAGCAAATGTTGATGTATTGAACCTATGGAAAATGGGGAGTTAAACCATAATCTTTCAGCAGAGATTGCTGAAAATACACTTTTCTGTGAACAATCTTTTTAACAAAACATTGATCCTCATACTATGCACTTTTCCTAACACAGTAACCAAAAAATCCCCATAAAATAAAAATTGGTAATATGCAAACCATTTTTCTTGATAGTAAAGTTCTGTGACCTTTTGTGTTAACAGCTCAATTTTAAAAAGTGTGAACAATATTCACTTTTCATAACACATGAAATCTACAATAATATTGTACAGTAAGTAAATTTTTTTTTTAAAAAAAGTCATTTTTTTAAACCTGAATCTTACTTTGCACTGTGTCAGATGATGATATGAAGGCATTGTACTGTATGCTATACAGTCATAAATTTTTCTACCTTGGTTATCCTCTAGAAATCAAGAAAGGTTCCTGGAACTTTAGCTGGTGCTTTCAGAAATTGGTGGCAAGATCTTGATATCACCTAAGACACTCTGTCCTTCACAGTTGGTGAATATATTAGAGATTATGGAGGATAGAAGAGGATTGAAATAATCCATCAGTGACAACTGCTTCAGGGACATTTGAGATTTTTAAAGTTCTCAGAGTATGGGAGCACAACAGAGGCCAATTGATGTCAACTTTAAGGTTACAATTTGTGATGGGATCAGCAGCCTTGATGTCTCAAATCTCAGAAGCTCATTCATAGTCATTGTCTTTGCTGTCCTGAAGACCTTCCTGAGCCTTCAGCTACTCCATAAACTTATGGGTACTGTCTCTCTTTTTTTCTCTAATGTTCATGGCCTCCATTCATGGTTGCCAACATGAAAATGAAGTATGAGGTTACTGATAAAATCATGAGAATGCTTGAAGCTGGAAGAGTTAGCATGAATGTTAAGGACTGATTGCATAGTATAATTGCCACACCTGAGAGGATAAGGGTTCATGAAGTTGGAAAACACCAAACAATACCCCAAATATAACTTGACTCACCCAGAAATCAGGTGTAAAGCAAACTATTGGGAAGATAGTATTTCTCCTTGGATGGCTTTCTTGCCATGACTTATTCAAATTAGGTTAGAAATTTTGAGAGAAAAAATAACTCATAAGTTCTCAGACTAGTAATAAAGACATTTATTACTATTCTATATCATCCATAATTAATCAATAAGCTTTGCTGCAGTTCCTTAAAAACATGAAGATTTTCCCCAGTGGGAAGTCCTTTCTTTAGAAATCATTATAAGTCAGCATGACTTAGAGTAATACCCTGCATGAGACTCTACCAAGAAAGGTGATCTAAGTTTGATAATTCATATTGGAGCTTCCCTTCTATTACTCCTTTATTGAAATCAAATTGTTTTCCCCATAACTCTTGCCAAGTGTTATCATTGACTGCTCACTTTTGCTCTATGCTTTTTACCTCCTGTAGCTTACCTCAGTCCCCGATGATTGTGTTTGTTATTTACTGACCCTGCTTATTCTGTAGCTCTTCCCCCTGTATCTTTAGCTCAGGTATGCTTCTAATTTTCTCATTTGTTTTTTTCTTCAGTAAATAATCACTTTCCTCAGGGATCAGATATCTAATAGTTGGCCTCCATGGAAACTATGGAACCTCTATTTTGACTAGATGTATTTACAATTTCCAAACACCCTCAGAATAAAGTGCCTCTGTTTTTGTTTGTTTGTTTTTTTAATATTTTAAAAGCCTCCTATCTCTTATACACAGTTTCTCAAAGGATTAAAGAAACACTATCCTCTTGTCTCACTCTGGTCTTTTCAACTTTTTATATCTTATGGGGATGTAAAACTTTTCTTTCCTTCATTATGTGGGTGTTGTGTCTCCTTTCTGTACCAATGAGTCTTAGGATTCAGAAGGAGAATCCCTATTCTCTCTCCATTTGTCTTTTAAAAAATTCTGTCAGTGTTGTTGAATACATACAATCTGATTGTTGAAGGTGTGCTGAACTTGGAGACTTAACCTTGGAGGTATCATTGTAATCATCATCATCACTAGCATTTAAATGGCACTTTAAGGTTTACAAAGTAGTTTGCAAATATTATCTGATTTTCTCACAACAAACCTCCAAGGTAGGTATTATTATTGAGCTATTTAATAAATATTATAGTTATAACTATTGAGCAACCCCCTTTCCTTGCCATTAGAACTGGAAATTGAGTTTTAAAAAAAAGAGCCTAGGAAAAACCTTGAAGCTCTGACCACCTTTACATACCATTGTGTCATAAACTCTAGGTGCATTACCTCAATCTTTGCTAGGATAATTCCCCCTCTTTTTTTTTTTTTTTTTTTTTAATTTTTTTTTATTTTTATTTAATAGCCTTTAATTTACAGGATATATATACATGGGTAACTTTACAGCATTAACAATTGCCAAACCTCTTGTTCCAATTCTTCACCTCTTACCCCCCCCCCCCCCCTCCCCTAAATGGCAGGATGACCAGTAGATGTTAAATATATTAAAATATAACTTAGATACACAATAAGTATACATGACAACAACATTATTTTGCTGTACAAAAAGAATCAGACTCTGAATTATTGTACAATTAGCTTGTGAAGGAAATCAAAGATGCAGGTGTGCATAAATATAGGGACTGGGAATTCAATGTAGTGGTTTTTAGTCATCTCCCAGAGTTCTTTTTCTGGGTATAGCTAGTTCAGTTCATTACTGCTCCATTAGAAATGATTTGGTTGATCTCGTTGCTGAGGATGGCCCGATCCATCAGGACTGGTCATCATCTAGTATTGTTGTTGAAGTATATAATGATCTCCTGGTCCTGCTCATTTCACTTAGCATCAGTTCGTGTAAGTCTCTCCAGGCCTTTCTGAAATCATCCTGTTGGTCATTTCTTACAGAACAGTAATATTCCATAATTTTCATATACCACAATTTATTCAGCCATTCTCCAACTGATGGACATCCATTCAGTTTCCAGTTTCCAGCCACTACAAAAAGGGCTGCCACAAACATTCGTGCACATACAGGTCCCTTTCCCTTCTTTATAATCTCTTTGGGATATAATCCCAGCAGTAACACTGCTGGATCAAAGGGTATGCACAGTTTGATAACTTTTTGAGCATAGTTCCAAACTACTCTCCAAAATGGTTGGATTCGTTCACAACTCCACCAACAATGAATCAATGTCCCAGTTTTCCCACATCCCTCCAACAATCATCATTATTTTTCCTGTCATCTTAGCCAATCTGACAGGTGTGTAGTGGTATCTTAGAGTTGTCTTAATTTGCATTTCTCTGATTAATAATGACTTGGAGCATCTTTTCATATGACTAGAAATAGTTTCAATTTCTTCATCTGAGAATTGTCTGTTCATATCCTTTGACCATTTTTCAATTGGAGAATGGCTTGATTTTTTATAAATTAGAGTTAATTCTCTATATATTTTGGAAATGAGGCCTTTATCAGAACCTTTGACTGTAAAAATATTTTCCCAGTTTATTGCTTCCCTTCTAATCTTGTCTGCATTAGTTTTGTTTGTACAAAAACTTTTCAGTTTGGTATAATCGAAATTTTCTATTTTGTGATCAGTAATGATCTCTAGTTCTGCTTTGGTCATAAAAACCTTCCCCTTCCACAGGTCTGAGAGGTAAACTATCCTATGTTCCTCTAATTTATTAATAATTTCATTCTTTATGCCTAGGTCATGAACCCATTTTGACCTTATCTTGGTGTACGGTGTTAAGTATGGATCAATGTCTAGTTTCTGCCATATTAGTTTCCAATTTTCCCAGCAATTTTTATCAAACAGTATGTTCTTATCCCAAAAGCTGGGATCTTTGGGTTTGTCAAAGACTAGGTTGCTATATTTGTTGACTGTTTTATCCCTTGAACCTAATCTATTCCACTGATCAACTAATCTATTCCTTAGCCAATACCAAATAGTTTTGGTAACTGCTGCTCTATAGTATAGTTTTAGATCTGGTACAGCTAAGCCACCATCATTTGATTTTTTTTTTCATTAATTCCCTTGAAATTCTTGACCTTTTGTTTTTCTATATGAACTTTGTTGTTTTTTTTCTAGGTCATTAAAATAGTTTTTGGGAGTCTGATTGGTATAGCGCTAAATAAATAGATTAGTTTAGGTAATATTGTCATCTTTATTATATTTGCTCGCCCTATCCAAGAGCATTTAATATTTTTCCAATTGGTTAGATCAGACTTAATTTGTGTTAAAAGTGGTCTGTAATTTTGCTCATAAAGTTTCTGATTTTCCCTTGGCAGATAGATTCCTAAATATTTTATATTATCAGTAGTTACTTTAAATGGAATTTCTCTTTGTAACTCTGACTGTTGGATTTTGTTAGTGATATATAAGAATGCTGATGACTTATGTGGGTTTATTTTATAACCAGCAACTTTGCTAAAGTTGTGGATTATTTCTAATAACTTTTTAGCAGAATCTCTGGGGTTCTCTAAGTATACCATCATGTCATCGGCAAAGAGTGATAATTTGGCTTCCTCATTGCCTATTCTTATTCCTTTAATCTCTTTCTCAGCTCTTATTGCTATAGCTAGCGTTTCTAATACAATATTAAATAGTAACGGTGATAGTGGGCAACCTTGTTTCACTCCAGATCTTATTGAATTCCCCCTCTTTTTGAGCATTTGAATATTGCCCCTTGCCTGCCTGTCTCCTTTCTGTAACCTTCTTATCTTGACCCCAATCCTATCAGGATTAAATTATGATCCTTTCTTGGAATTATGGCTTGTCCATCCTCCCTTTGTCTGCTTTTGTTTCCCCTATAAGATTGTATACTCAGGTTATGTGTTCTGTTTGCAAATCCTAGTTAGCTAAAACCCTAAACAAGTTCCCTGCCTCAGTTGATCTGGACCAAATATTTTGGACAAGAGTGCCATCTGGTTGGCTAGATTAAACTCACATTAAAGATTAAAAACCAATCTCTGCTTGCTTCAGCTTCTCTAGTATTACATAACCATAGAAACTAAAGTAAATAAGAGGTTGAATGACTATCTTGACTTGTAAGCTGATAAGTGTTTAAATCTGGATTTGAACTCAAGTCTTCTGTTTGCAAATCCAAGACTATCTGTTGCACCACCTAACTGAATATCTAAATGGAAGTTGAGTTAAAAATCTCAACTCTGCCATTACTCCCTGTATAACCATAAGCAAGCACCTTTACCTCCCTGGGCTGTTAAATTAGAGAAATAGATTAAATGCCCTTTAAAGTGCCTTGTGGCTCTAATTTTCGATGCTATGATCATCAGAAGCTAAATGCAAGATGCGACATACTCTAGTACCTAGAACAATTCCTGACACATTTGTTATTAATTCATTTCAATCATGTCCCTTTGGTTTTTGGTTTTTTGTTTGGCAAAGATACTAGAATGTTTTACCATTTTCTTTCAAGTTCATTTTACAGCTAAGGGAAACTGAGACAAACAGGGTTACATGACTTTCATAGGGTTACACATTTAGGAAATAAGTGAGGCCATTATTTTTTTAACTCAGAAAGATGAGTCTTCTTGACTTCCAGGCTGGTGCTCTGTGCAGTATGATGCTAATTAATTACTAAATGTACTTAGCTAGCCATTGCCCAGTGGAATCCAGTAGATATGAAGAGTCTGTGCTTAGTCTCCTATATTCATTAAACTTGTGAGTGCTTTGCTTTATTAGCAGCCAAGCAAATCAAATATCTGGTCCTCTTGGAAATTGCAAGTTTTTGAAATTTGAGAGAGAGAGTTGAGCTGCCTAGGTTTGAAATCACCTTTTCTCCCTGCTATGTGATCTCTGATCAGCTGTGGGAAGATTACAGAACCAGCAGCGATAGTGAATGCAGGCTTCTCTTACAGATGGGCCAGAAGAAAGACCTGATGTTCAACCAGATGAGACACATGGTTCAGATCATCTGCTCATCCCAATAGGAGGTCAGGACTAGAGAGCAAAGGGAGAAACACATCTTCTGATTATCCATATGTGTAGTGACACCTCTAACAAAAATACAAGAAATAGGTGGCCTTCTTGAGAAAAAAATGACCCTCTGAAGAAGCTGATAGAATTTTATTCCAGAAAGGAACCAAATGGAAGGATGATAACTATGATAAGTTACACAAGTCAGAGACCAACTCTTGAAAAGATAGTGCTATATCAATAAAAGTCATTCAAGGACTTTTTAAGGCAACCTTAAAAATTAGCCTCCAGAATCTGTTGCATAAGGGGCAGCTAGATGGATAGAGTGCTCAATCTGGAATCAGAAAGACTCAGAATCTTGAGTTTAAATCTGACCTCAGATACTTATTGTGTGACTCTGAGCAAGTTACTTAACCCTGTTTGCCTCAGTTTCCTCATCTGTAAAATAAGCTAGAGAAGGAAATGGCAAGTCACTCTAGTATCTTTGCCAAGGAAATTCCAAATGGAGTCAGGAAGAATCAGACATAACTGAACGAAACCCAACAAATCTGTTGCATAAGAGTTGGGGGTATAGGAAAGGACTACAATGCAAAGGGAAAAATAAAACCCAGGATGAGACATATGAATAGAGGACTCTAGGTATATCTAAATAACTCTGGCTATCAGTTTGGGCAGATTTCTATAATTCTATGCCAAGGGATACAGTTTTCAGGGGAAGAAAATCATAATAGTTGTGATTTGGCAGGAAGAAGTAGAGACAAGAAAGTCAGAGGTAGTGAAATTTCAGGAATTGGTTTTATCCTCTATAAAGTCACTAAGGATTATATGGTTCAGATTTGTAAGGAACCTTGGTACAAGTAGAAACCATATCCAGGACAGAGAGGTCTGCTTGTTACAAGTAGAAGTTATATTTAGAACAGAGGGGTCTGCTTGGTTCAGGTAGAAAGTGTATCCGGAATAGAGGTGTCCTTTTTTTTTTTAAATCTCTAATGCATGGTAAGACAACTTTGAGGCACAGTGCCAAGGCTCCCTGTGACCATATCCATCTTGGCTTCCATTCATGGTATGAGTGACAAGGACAAGAACCATATGTAACTCATCTTCCAAAAGAGATTCCAACCCTTTAGGGCAAAAGAATGCACCCACACCATTCTCAAGGAAGAATTGGCAACTACTCAGTATGAAGTGAAATATCTGCTTTCACAAAGGTTTTAGCAGAGAACATCAAAAATGAATGAAAAAATGGTATTCAACTGATACTAAATGGTGGTACAAGTAGTGATTGGAGAACAAAATATAGCTGCTTGACATTTCTGAGATGCAGATAGAGACAACTACATTCCTGATGTTTTTATGAATGACTGTTCTGTGTCATAGCTGCATTTGGCTGTTTCAACTATTGATTTTTTTGAAGAACAAGATAAAGAAATATGATCAAAAGGATATGGTGAACTTTTCTTTGCTTTATGTGCTGAATTTATAGTTCAACAAACAAGCATTTGTACATGTCTTATTAAAATAAAGATTGGTTGATAGTTTGGCAACTTATCAGATCTACACTGTTTAGGGCCTTATATTTTAAATTTTGGGTTATTTGTACTTCTAGATTGACATTGATTTTGAATAAAATGGAACCTTATCTATTACATTTAAGAACTTTATCCATGAACACATTGCTAATTGAATCAAACTGGCTAGTCTGGGTTTTCTAAAACCATTAGCTTTTTTTATAGGATCAAATGGTTCTTGGCATACTTGACACTCAGAAAATATTATATGATGTTAGTGGTAATATCTTTTTCAGCCAAACTTGTAAATGTAGTAAAATGAAAAAGGCACAGAATAAAAAAAAATTAAGCTTTTGTCATGGTTCTGTCATTAGCTATCTAACTCTAGGCATGTCGCTTCACTTTTCAGAGTCTACATTTCCTTATGAAAGTTAACTGACTTCTAAAGTGTTTTTTCCCTATCTAAATTTCTAGGATTTTTGTCTGTTTATTTATCTTAAACTTGGATATGTTGAAGGCCTGAACTCTGGAGAATTACACTTGAAACAAGGTGTTAACTCATGGAATTGATGAGATAATGGTTCTCTAGTTCACATATATCTAGTATGATATAATGACATAATGACTCTAGTTTGATATAATGATATAATCACTCTAGGTTGGCTTATACTCAGTATACTGTAATGATGTAATTGTAATAGAGTATTTAAGAACTGGGGACAAAGTCAGACTCAGACTGAGACTGATTGAGACTGGCAGACTGGCAGACTTCTGGAGGAGACTGGCTCAGACTGAGATTGGGTCAGACTATGACAGACACAGACTGTGAGACAGACAATAAAGACTTTGGACTCTATTCCTGTCCATCCTCGTGGTGACTGACCTGTTGAGACCAAGGCCCTTCTGGAAGACCTCCAGAAAGCTAACCCAGACATTACATTTTTTCCCCCTTCAATTTAAAAACTCTACTTATCCTGATTAAATTTCATCCTATCTATTATATTACATTTGGTATAAATGTTTAACATGACTTTGACAAACTAGTAAGTGAATTGGAAATGAGAGAGGGAGGGGGGAAGAAAGAGAGAGAGACATAGAGAGAGGAGGGGAAAGAGAGAGAGAGGGAGAGAGAGAGACAGAGAGGAAAGAAGAAGAGGAGAGAAGAAAAGGAGAAAAGAAGAAGAGAGAGGGGAGGGGAGGAGGGAGGAAGAGGAAGGAAGAAGAAGGAAGGAAAGAAGGAAGGAAGGAAGGAAGGAAGGAAGGAAGGAAGGAAGGAAGGAAAGGAAGGAAGGAAGGAAGGAAGGAAGGAAGGAGGGAAGGAAGGAAGGAAGGAGGGAAGGAAAGAAGGGAGGGAGGGAGGGAGGAAGGAAGGGAGGAAGGAAGGAAGGAAGGAAAGAAGGAAGGAAGGAAGGAAGGGAGGAAAGAAGGAGGGAGGGAAGGAAGGAAGGAAGAAGGAGGGAGGGAAGGAAGGAAGGAAAGAAGGGGGAGGAAGGAAGGAAGGAAAGAAGGAGGGAGGGAAGGAAGGAAGGAAAGAAGGAGGGAGGGAAGGAAGGAAGGAAAGAAGGAGGGAAGGAGAAAAAGAAGGAGGGAAGGAAGGAGGAAAGGAAGGAGGGAAGGAAGGAAAGAAAGAAAAAGAAGAAGAGAGGGAGGGAGGCAAAGAGAAATGGGGGGAAAGAGAGACAGAAAGGGAGGGAGGGAGGAAGAGAGAAGGAGAGAGAGAGAGAGAGAGAGACAGAGAAAGAAATTTTTGAGGTCAGATTATGGAAGCAGGGAAAAGTAAAATGGGCATAGAATACAATTTCTTAAGTCTTAGCCTCTTAGTTTGAAGATAAAATGATCTGAGCTGACTGACCTCATGGTCAATAAGAAGGGAACAGGAGATTCTGACCAGTCCAGAGAGCTAAGTATCATATTGAAGAATGTGATGAAACCTGAGCAGCTGATTTGAAAGGCAACTCTGGCAGCTAGTTCCATGGCCGTATAACTAGAACTGGGTTAATATAAAATTTATATAAATTGAGAAGAAGTATTAGGGAGGAAGAAATTAAGAAGATTAGACAAATATGTCATAAATGATTAAACAATTAGAATAAGAGTTTATGTAAACTGTCCATCTGTGTTTTTACTTCATTCTTTTCCTCCATTGTTTTTATTCAATTTAATTCAACAAATATTTAATAATTTACCTCCAATGGATAAGGTAAGAGGCACTGTGATATAATTGATAGAAGGATCATTGAATCATAGATTTAGAACTCCAAGGGTCCTCAGAAGCCATCTAATCCAATTTTTTCTTTTTCTAGATGAGGACCAAGGCTGAAAGATCAAAAACTTACTTGAAGTCTTATAAGTATAAAGTAGAAGAGCTAGAATTCAAATCAAGTTCTCTGATTCCAAATTTCTGATCACAGAATCAAGAAAAACTGGATCCCAGTTCTGCTTCTGACACATACAAACAGTGTGATCATAAGCAAGTAAGTCATTTACCCTTTTAGTCCTCCAGCCAATTCTCTAAGACTATAAATTATTAGCAAGTTGCTGATCTACTTTAGTTAAGGGAGTTTCTCTCCAGGAATTCACTACTAGATGCAATAACAGCTCTAGACTAAAATAATTCCAAAGCACTAAGTTAAGGATTATGATGATTGTAGAAATTTCTCCTTATATACTTAAGAAGATATGTTCTTATTGAAAGACTGAGGAACTACTAAAATGAAAGAAACTCTGCAGCTTTCCCCCCATATAGGGTCTGACCATAGTTTTGCATTTCAGCAATGAAACAAACCTTCACACTTCTGTTACAGGCTCTTTTCTTTATTAATTTTAACCCTAGGTCCTAAAGAAATTAAAGGATATGTTTTACTGTTGTCTGACAAATGTATACTCATCAAGTAACTGAGACTATATCCCAATTTGTGAATAAATTGGAAAACCTTTTTCTTATAGGAACTTTTTACTCTTCTCTCTCAAACTCCATCCCCTGCTTAAACAGTATCATTATTACTGATTATACAATTAACAATATAACAAAAACACACAGATATAGTGATAACTTATCAGATGTGAGAAAGAGCACAACCAGAATCAGCAACTACTAACTCTTCCATAATTATTGAAGCTAGATTTGAAGCTATAGTTCAAGAACTGAGGTTGGTAATCAGTCTCTCAAGAATTCTCTTCAGGGTATCCTTCCACACAATGAGACAAATCCACTTCTTTCTTTAATATCTCTTCAAATTGATTCTCCTTAATAATTAAATCACTCAGTCAGGAAGTTTTTGAAGTCTTTTCTTTTTGTTCCTCTCACAGTCTCTCTAACAATAATCATTAGCAATTTCCATATGAGAGCTGAATTCTCTTTTTCCAAGATTCTATTCCTTATAATAATAAGACAGTAATAATATCAAATTATTAATAAGAAGCTATTAAAGCTAGTGTTGTTACAGGAGGTAAACAAAATAAGGTATGGTGTGTTAGTTGGGAAATAAAATAATGGAGTTACATGGGACAAATAGACTGTTGCATCAAATCCCCATTTAATCTCTTCACCCAAATGGCTACTGAAGGTCATAGGAGAAATATATGTAATTTAGAAGAAAACCTCTAAATTTGGAGTCAAAAGATTAGATTTACTATCATTTGCCACCTATGTGACTTTGGGTGAGTCATTAAATTATTCTGGGCCTCAGTTTCCTTATTTGTAAAATAGATGTTGAACTGGATGACTTCTAATTTCCCTTTCGATTTTAAATCTAAGACCCAAAGATCTTTTCTGCATGTGAAATCAGCTGGAAAAAGAGGAGCTGTTGTGTGCCAGGTCAGTAATTCTTTAGCTGGCAAGTAACTGTTGTTGTTCTTCAATAACACACATTGCACCATCTGGCATGAGGAGTCTGGGACTTTCCCCAATGTTAACGTTCCTTTTTGAAGAGCTATTTGCTTATATACCTATGTGGGTAGGTCATGTCATTTACAGTATTTTTTTTAAGACTTTTAGAACTATTTCTTCTTTTTTAATTCCATGAAGAAGGAAGAAGCAGAAAAAAATGAATCTTCCACTTGAAATTAAGCACGTACTTTTTATGCTTAAAGCAGTTATCTATGTAAGTATATCTTACTTTAAGAAACTTCAATATGCAATTCGAATTCTCAATTTAGTTAAATTTTATTCACATTACAAAAGGATTATTTTACCTAAGGATTCACCTTAAGATTCCTTTAAAGCAAGCTTTCTTGACCAATTGTGTTATGATCCACTTGGCAGTAAGGTGAATTCAATGACCTTATTCTCAGAATAATATTTTTAAATGCATTAAGTAAAATACACAGGTTTATAAAGGGAAAACAGCTATAATGAAATACAATCATCAACATATTTTAAAAACCAATTTACTGACTCTAGACTAAGATGTCTTGTTTCAGATGATCAATACTCTTCCTAAACTGAAGATATTCAAGTTAAAAACATCTAATTTAGAAAATCTTTATGGTATAATGTATAGATGATTAGCCTAAGAATCAGGGTGATTCAAATCTCAACTGTGACATATATTGGTCATGCTGCCATGAGCAGGTCACTTAGCCTCTTAATACAATCAGGCAACTTTAAAGTTCTAAATTGTCATTGATAGAGAAAATTCTTCACCTGCAGTTATCTAAGCAAATCTGGTTAAAAAAAAAAAAAAGAAATATCTGATTTACAAGCAAATTCAGTAACATATGAAGGATAATATAAATTAAGGCATATTTGCATGTCCTTTATGTTTTTAAGTAAGGATCTCTAGTAGAAATCATTCCAATCTTCACCAAGTGCCTTTCTCCTTGTACTGAAGTCTGGAGAGACTTCTTTGAACTCTTTCTATTATCTTGTCCCAGCAACAATTATAAAACTTCAGTGAAAGACTTCAGAATTTCCCTATTAGGAAAGGCAGGGGACTCATTTTTTAGTATAAGCTATAGGTTAGAAATAATGTAGGAACTCCCCATCATCCTCATTCCCATGTGGTACCTAGAGCAATGCCACAGATAGAAAAATGGATGCTTTAAACATCAATTTTGATAAAAATCGGTGCAAGGTCAAACATAGGAAAGAACAGTGTGAACTTCACTCTCTCTCATTCCCAAGTCCTTCCTTCCCATTTCCTTGTGGTACAATTCTCTCCATTATAACCTCTCCTTTTCATCTTTCTCTTATTGTTACTAGGCTTCTAAAGGTAATTCCCCCCAAATTAAGAAGCAGTTCTGAAAGAGAATGAAGCTAGGTAAACTCTCTCCTAGGACAGAGAAGAGCAAAAGAACAGTAATAAGCAATAACAAAACTCATCTCTCCCCATCTCAGAAGAGAATAGAACAGAAGTAGAAGGGATCAAAGAATTTAAAGGAAACAAAATCTCATTTATGTAATCCTAGCTATTGCTCAATTCAGCAAAGTAAGCAACAAAAAAGCAACTATAGAATTTTCTCTTCATCTAAATCCTTGGATAGTTGGGTTGGATCAATTTCTTAAAACATATGCAAGTACACGTACCCATACATGCCTCGTCTGAAATCTATGAAAGAATGACCTGGAAACGTAGCCATACTAGTGGATTGTTGGACCATGTCGGAAAACAATTTGTATTCTGCAAATAAATGGTCCATATCCTTTGACCCAGAGATTCCATTAGGCTTATATTTCAAGGAAATCATTGAAAAGAAAAAGTCCTCATATATACCAAAATATTCATAACAGTTCTTTTTGTGATAGCAAAGAATTGGAATCAATGTTTAAACAAATCATAGTTCATGAATATATTGAAATACTTCTCTGTTTACAAGAAACAGTAAATATGAAAGATTTAAAGAAGCACAGGAAGGTTTTCATGAGCTGATGCAGAATGAAGTAGAGGCCAATAAAGCAATATAAACAACTACTGCAATGATATCATATTCTTGCATGCAATGAAAAATAATTGCTGCCTTTTGTGCTTATAAAGCATTTCAGAATGAATTTACAAAACTTCATACTGTACTTACAATCCCCATAATGTTTCTGTGTCCTCTGAGATAATTACCTCTCTATCAGGATGTGGACAGCATGGTTCATCATGAATCCTCTGGAGTTATAGTTAATCATTGTGTTGATCAGAGTCCCTGAGTCTTTCAAATTGTTTATCTTTACAAAATTGCTATTGTATAAATTATTTAGGTTTTTCTTACTTCACTCTTCATCAGTCCATCCAACACTTCCCAAGTTTCTGACAATTTTTTTATACCAATACAACAGTATCCTATAGAATAGTATTCCATTACATTCATATACCATCTTCAATTTATGGGTAAAGCCTCAATTTTTCAATTCTTCGTGACAGATATAGCAAAAAAAAAAATCTGTAGATGTTTTTCTATAACTTAGGCAGTTGGCTCTGCTTAGGATTAATCCTTCCATTAATTTATGGACAATTTTATTCCCTGTTTTCTCTTCTTCCTTTTCCCTCCTGTTTTCTTATTTATTGAAATTTATTACTATATCCAAGGATATATTTTTCATCCCTTTGACCAAGTGAGATAGTGTTACTTTTTTCCCCCAACTCCTTTCTCCTTGTTTATACAGACTTCTACTTGTGTACCTCAACTGTGTAAGATAATTTTTCTTAGTTTTCCTCTCCTTTCTGCCCCCTCTATTTCTCTTTCCCTCTCTTTCCATTCTTCTTTTAAGATCATCAAGACATAACAAAGCCACTCTCAGGCCTTCTGTCAAATTAGAATCTCTCTATGGCCCTTGATAACAATAGGGATCAAAGAGAATACATGCATCATCTCCCCATATTAGCATGTAAGCAATTTATCTTTTTATACTTTTTCTTTTTTATGTTTCTCTTGATGCCTGTGTTTGTATTTTAGCGTTTCTGTGCACCTCTAATTTTTTCACTAGAAATGTTTGGAGTGCCTCTATTTTTATCAAATGTCCATTTTCCCCTCTATACAATTATATTCAGTTTTTCTGGATAAGCTATCCTTGGTTTTAAGCCTATATTTTTTGCCTTCTGTAATATCAGATTCCCAGATTTCCATTTTATATTAGTAGATGTTAAATGAGATATGATTTGACTGTAGTTCTTTACTACTTGAATTCTTTGGAACCAGTGTTAATGCATATCTAACACCTGACAGAGAAGAGAGGGGTTCAAAATGAAACATGAAATATATACTTTTAATATAACCAATATAGGAATTTGTTTTGATTGACTATGCATATTTATTATAAGAATTTTGTTTTCTTTTTTTTTTCCAGTAGGGAAGTTAGGAGTGAAAGAAAAAAAAATTGTGTTAAGTGGGAAAAAATTAATTTAATTTTAAAAATAGAAAGGAAATACTAGATTCATACGAAAAATGATTAGAGTAAAAAAAAATTATTGAATCTCTGGACTTAGTTCATACCTTGCTAACAGGAAGAAATTTTTGTTTTTTACAAACATATACAAATAATATGGTTCGCATTTCTACAGTGTTTTGGGATTTTAAAGTGTTTTTCCTGTCTTTTGAGGCAATCTCAGTAGGGATAATTCATAAATGAACAAACTTTAAAATTTTAATTGTAATTTACAATTTATATTTGAACAAAATACAATTCAGAAAGGTTCGGCTAGTTGCCCGAAGTCACACAGACTCTAAGTCAGAGCTATAAGGGACATTAGAATCAGGTATTAAACCTCTTGATTTTATACATGAAGAAACTGAGGTCCAAAGAAATTAAATAATTTGCCCACAATCACATATTTAGTAAAAGAATTGGCATTTCAATTCTGATCCTCTGGATCCAAATGAGTGCTCCTGTCAATATACCGCAATATTCCTTATTTAGTTCAATCAGAAGGTCAACTGTCCTATTCCTAAGGATAGCCTAGGAATGACATTAGCAATCTTTGGGAGAGGAGGAGGAGGAGAACATAGAAAAGAATGTTGAAAGAGAAAAATGGCATGCAGCTCTCTGACCTCAAACCCAGCAGGTAGAGCTGAACATTACAGGAGAAATCTGGCAGTGTATCGGAGCCAATGAGACCTTTTTTGGGAAGCCACATTGGAACAGCAGGCCTGTGAACTCTTCAGAGAATGTTTCTTTCTTTTTTTTTTCTTTTGAAAATACTTTTAAATGTCCAAATGTTCTACTTTCCTGGGAAATAAGCGGCTGCTGCTTTTTCTGATGAGCTATAAATATGCTCAGGCACTCTAAATAAATAATGTAGGCCCGTGAATGTGAGGGAAGGTTGTATTCTGAGAAAAGGAACAATTGCCAACAATTGGGTTGAGAAAGGAAAAGGGCACAGACTGACCGGCTACTTGAATAAAATACAAGGAAAAAAGAAAGCCGATCCTGATGTGCTCCTAAAGAGACCGAGATGTAGCAGCATTGCTTGATCACATTCTCCTGCAATGCTTTTGTCCCTGTAGGAGCCCCCAAATGAAATGGAAAAGTTGGAGGTCCTGAGCAGGTTGGATATCTGCCTAAATGAAAGCTACCAAGTTCAGAAGCCAAAAGCTACATGTGCTCTCTGTGGTGAAAATCCTTGAAGAAAATTCCATTATTACCATTGTCAGTAACATTCTGTGCTTAACCCAGAAAGGAATAAGGAAGAAAGTTGGGGAACAGCCAGAAATGTCCTGATAAATTGATGCCTTCATATCAGCTGGTGTGCAAAGCTGGCCTACTTTTTGCTCCCCAAACTTGGGATTCTATTTTCTACCTTCATGTCTGTGCTACTCCATGTCTTGAACTACTAAAATGTATATTCCCTCTACCTGTTAGAATCTTAATTTCTTTCAAGATTCAGCCTAGGCACTATCTCCTTAAGGAAATCCTTCCTGAGCTCTTCCTTTCCCCTTCTTATAATCTTCAAAATGGAAATGCTTTTCCTCAGTCTCTCCAGAGCCCACCACATATAGTACACAATTAAAAATATTTTTTGTATTGAAGTGATATGAAGTAAATTGGATTGACTTGAATCAGAAGGCACTCAGTTATAATTGAACCACAGGTTCAAGTGCTTGGTTCAAATTCTGGTTCTACAACTGACCCCAGAACTCAGTTTCCTTATTTATGAAATGAGGAGATTGGACTAAAGGGCTTCTAAGATCTCCTTCCAGCTTTTGCTCTATGATCATATGAAATGAGGAGAACCAATGAAATAATCTATGTGACAACATCTTTTTTTGTTTTTTAATTAAAGCTTTTTATTTTCAAAATATATACATGGATAATTTTCTTTTTCTTTTTCTTTTTTACTTTTTAATAGCTTTTTATTTACAAGTTATATGCATGGATAATTTTATAGCATTGACAATTGCCAAACCTTTTGTTCCATTTTTTCCTCTCCTTCCCTTCACCCCTTCCCCTAGATGGCAGGATGACCAATACATGTTAAATATGTTAAAGTATAAATGAAATACAAAATAAATATACATGTCCAAACCGTTATTTTGCTGGACAAAAAGAATCAGACTCTGAAATAGTGTACAATTAGCCTGTGAAGGAAATCAAAAATGCAGGCGGACAAAAATGCAGGGATTGGGAATTCTATGTAATGGTTCTTAGTCATCTCCCAGAGTTCTTTTGCTGGTGTAGCTGGTTCAGTTCATTACTGCTCCATTGGAAGTGATTTGGTTCATCTCATTGCTGAAGATGGCCAGGTCTATCAGAATTGATCTTCATATAGTATTGTTGTTAAAGAATATAATGATCTAGTCCTGCTATGTGACAACATCTTGACAACTGTAAAGTACAGAATTAAAAACAGAATCATAGTTGAATCATCCATGGGAAATTTCTATATTTTTTAAATTATACAAACCCCCTAAAAACTTTTTCCTAAAACATGGCTTATTTGTTCAATATTTCTTGTTTTGAGTTATGAAACACAGTTATCTCTAAAGAGCTAAAAATGAATATCAAAGGACAATGGAGTGAGACATGGTAGGTGCAAACAGGTTGAAACATCCAACAAAAAAGGAACTATCACAAAGAAATGGACTAAAAAATATCAGACTAATGTGGGGTTGGAAAACAGAGCTCTAATATGGGGATGGTAAAAGTTAACCATTAGAAGGAAGGAGGCATTCATTTCCAAAATATATAGAGAATTGACTCTAATTTATAAGAAATCAAGCCATTCTCCAATTGATAAATGGTCAAAGGATATGAACAGACAATTTTCAGATAATGAAATTGAAACTATTATCACTCATATGAAAGAGTGTTCCAAATCACTATTGATCAGAGAAATGCAAATTGAGACAACTCTGAGATACCACTACACACCTGCCAGATTGGCTAAGATGACAGGAAAAAATAATGATGATTGTTGGAGGGGATGCAGGAAAACTGAGACACTGGTGCATTGTTGGTGGAGTTGTGAACCAATCCAACCATTCTGGAGAGCAATCTGGAACTATGCTCAAAAAGTTATCAAACTGTGCATACCCTTTGTTTCAAAGCAGTGTTTCTATGGGGCTTATACCCCAAAGAGATGCTAAAGAAGGGAAAGGGACCTGTATGTGCCAAAATGTTTGTGGCAGCCCTGTTTGTAGTGGCTAAAAACTGGAAACTGAATAGATGTCCATCAGTTGGAGAATGGCTGAATAAATTGTGGTATGTGAATGTTATGGAATATTATTGTTCTGTAAGAAATGACCAGCAGGATGAATGCAGAGAGGCTTGGAGAGACTTACATGAACTGATGCTAAGTGAAATGAGCAGCACCAGATCATTATATACCTCAACAACGATACTGTATGAAGATGTATTCTGATGGAAGTGAATTTCTTCGACAAAGAAACCTAATTCAGTTTCAATTGATCAATGATGGACAGAAGCAGCTACACCCAAAGAAAAGAACACTAGGAAATGAATGTAAACTGTTTGCATTTTTGTTTTTCTTCCCAGGTTATTTTTACCTTCTGAATCCAATTCTCCCTGTGCAACAAGAGAACTGTTCGGTTCTGCACACATATATTGTATCTAGGATATACTGTGACATATTTAACATATATAGGACTGCTTGCCATCTAGGGGAGGGGGTGGAGGGAGAAAGGGGGAAAAATTGGAACAGAAGTGAGTGCAAGGAATAATGTTGTAAAAAATTACCCTGGCATGGGTTCTGGCAATAAAAAGTTATTATAGTAAAAAAAAAAAAAAGAAGGAAGGAGGCATGTATTTATTAAACACTTACTATGTACTAGACCCTTTACAAATACTATCTCATCTGATCTTCACAATAACCCTGGGAGGCAAGTATTTTTATTATTCTATTTTATATATGAAGAAACTGAGGCAGATAGAAATTAAAACACTTGCCCAGGGTCACACAGCTAGTTAATTTTTTTGAGACCAAATTTTAATTATGTTAATAGAAATTAATATTATATTGATAATAATCATAATATAACAATATACAATACATAATAATTATATAATATTTATGTAATAATTTTAATATAATAACAATAATAAGTTAACTTACAAAGTACTTACTATGTGCCAGCTATTGTGCTAAGAGTGCTTTACAATTATTATTTTATCTGATTTTCACAACAACCCTGGTGGAAGGTACTGTTATTATACTCATTTGCATTGGATAAGACCTTATCCAATTCTTGTTACTGAGATCTAAGGCACCCAAGACAATTGGTTTTATATATATATAAAATCAACAGAGCAGTAGAGAAAATGCTTCCCAATTCAAGGGTTTGGGTTTAAGAGTAAATCTATAATCCCCAAATATGACTTTTTTTTTTGTCCTACATAATTAAACATCTACTGACATCAAGGCAAGGATTTTTTCCTTTGTATAATTCATATTCATATTCCTTTGCAGATGATGGGATTTGGTCACCAAAATATTGGGGTTAATGGATTAGGGATGCCAATTCTCCATATATGTGTGGTTCCAGGACTCCCCATATGAACCACCAAAATGTGGGGTTATCCATCAAATGATGGGGAGAGGGAATTTAACCCCAAAAGTATATTGGGGTCACCAACTAGTATCTCAGGTCATCTCAAAAGAATTTGTAGACATAGAACTTCTCCAAATCAAGAGGCAATGATTTTATTACACTGCTAAAAAAGGCTAAATTTACAAGGGTCTTTAGCAAAGAAAAGGTGGGTTTTACATATATTTCTACCATGTTAAACAAATATTGGACTACTTGCTATCTAAGGGAGAGTGTGGGGAAGGGAGGGGAATTGGAACACAAGATTTTGTAAGGATTCATGTCGAAGAATTATCCATACATATGTTTTGAAAAATAAAAAGCTTTAATAAAAAAGAAAAAAGAAAGAAAAGGCTTTTAGCAATTAACAAGGGAAAGATGAGTTCTCTAGCAGAACTCATAATTAACCAAGGGAAAGATGCCATTAAGGAGAAAGATATTGCTAAACCCCTTTTTATAAGGAACTTATTAGACTATAAAATATATAAACTATAAAAAGGGGAAATATATCCAGACTGGGTACAGTAACTGTGGGGTTGTGATGATTTCGTCAATGCAAAGTATTCTAAAAGAATAAAAAAACCTACTTAAGAACAAAAGACCCCGTTAAGGCCAGAAGATACTATCAGGTCAATAGACATTATTCCCACTTCTCCCAGTAGCAATGTAGGCTTGTCAAACACAAATGCAAGAATTTATTATCTAAAAATTTTAGCATAGTTCAGTAACATTCAGCATATGAGATGCATTTGAAATTAATTACTCAGATTAGCCTTTGTACAGAGGATGAATTAGAGTTCTTGTTTATCATTCCTTCCAGAATTCTGCCCCAAGATGCCAAGCTACAATCTTTCTCTTCCTAATAAGATTTTTCTTCTGTGTGTAGCCGAAGTGCAACATTATGAATTCTTTGTGAGGCAATATTCATTGCCAGCTCAACCTTTACACCCTTGCATTCAATTCAATAAGGCTATGTAAATTTGTTAAGAGAAAAATATTTTATAAGGCTTCTCTTTCTATACTTGTGTAGCTAGCTATATGATACTGTATAAAAGCCAAAGAGGCATACTGCCTACTACTTAAGGGGGGAAAAAAAGATTTGCTGATTTGTAAGTCAATCAAGGCAAAGAGACAAGTCAGAGGTACTTAGCTGTAATTTTTAAAAAATTTTCAGTGCGTATGTATAATAGACTGAGTAAAGGCATCTCTCTCTGCTGTAAATGTACTGACCTAGAGACAACTGAATGGTTGGAACTAAAGAGAAAACTTAAATTCAAATCTAGCCTCAGATACTTCCTAACTATGTAGCCTTAGCAAATTAACTTTTAGTTTCCTATCAATTAAATGGAGATAATAATAACACCTACTTCCCAGGGTTGTTGGGAAAAGTAAATGAGATAATACATGTAAGGCACTTTGAAAACCTTAAAGCATACTGTAAGTTATTATGCTATTATAAAAATATATAAATAATATATTATATAATTATAATTATTATAATCTAAAACTATTTTTCGCTTCTCTGAAGCATATTACTTACTAGGTATCAAGTGCTTAATTTGTTCTCTTTCCTCCCTCCCTCCACCTCTTGTAATTGATTTATGATTTTCTGGAGGAGTTGTGAAGTGATTTTTTTCAGAAGATGAATCCCATTAATGAGGCCCCATCTATCTGTACTCTGTAACTTGCTTAGCAGACTTAGAAAGCTTTCTGAGTCACACAAAGTTATGCAACTTACTTAAGCTCACCTCACTGGTATACCTCAGAGAAAGGACTTGAACTTGGTTTGGTTTGGTTTGGTTTGATTTTGCATTGTAAATTGTTTTGTTTTCTTGGCTCCAAGGTTGACTCTTCATTCACTATATCATTTTGTTTCTTCCTTATGTGAATAAATTTAAAAAAATACAAATGACATTTAGACTTTCCAATTGATCAACAAATGTTTATTAAACAGATTTCTCCTGTGTGTTTGATGGGACAATTCTGCATTGTCAATAGACCCCTCTCTCTCCATATAGCCCCTTGAGCATGCAAAATGTGAAAAGCATATTTGGAGCCAGCGTAGATGTTCACTCTCATTCCCTTCCCCAGTTCCAAAGCTCTGATCAGGGCAATGAGTTCAGCCTTCTGGGGAGAGGTCGCAGGAGGCAGTGGCTTAGCCTCTGGGGTGCCATTGGGAGTCACCTCAGAATAACCTTTCCCCCCCCATTTTCAAGAAAGCTGTGAATGATGTCTCCCCACTGGGGAGTGTTGGGAAGCAGGGTGGGAGGGTTAAGGGTGTGATGTACCCAGAGAGTCTGATATCTATTGGTCTCCCACCAAGCCACTGATGTCCTTTGGTTTCTAAAATGCTTTGGACCTCCAGTGTTAAAATCTCCAATGGCTGTCCCAAGATTAGTTTTGAGGCTTCTTCAATTACAAGGGCCTTGAAAGCCACTGCTCTAAGGCAGGATGTCCAGACCAGGGAAACTGAGTTCAGTTTTCTTGAGAAATAAGCAATGGGCCTGGGGTCAGGTCCCAGAGTCTGAGTAAGGACCCCCAAAGCCTGTCCATGCCTCTCATCCACATGCAGAGTGAAAGGCTTCTCTAAGTTGGGCAAACTCAGGACAAGGACTAGGGAGTTTAAAGCATGGACTTCTGTGATTCCTGGAAACAGCTAGCTGAATTTGTTTTTGTCTAAGGAAGTATCCTTAGAAACAGAGGCGTTTTGTCCCATTTTGCCACAAACCTTAGTGGTTTTTTTTTTTCAATTCTATAGCCCCTCGTCCATCTCTAGATGTTTCTAGAGATGGAGGGATGACAAAATGCTCCCTGAGTAAGGAGGCCTTTTGTCAGAGAATCCAGGTATTCGCAATCAGGGGTCCCTGAGAGAATTCTGCTCGAGACTGGGGCTCCAACGACCCAATTCTTTTCCAGAAAATTTTGGGTTTCTTAGCTATAGAACAGACAACAACCTCATCCAGATTTTCTGGGATGTCCTAGTCAGGGAACCAAAATGATGCTGTTCTAGTGGCAGTGCAGAAAGTTGTGGGAATCCCCTCTTTGTTTGGAGGCACAGGTCCAATGTGAAAAGAATTCATGAACCCAAAAAGTTTGAATGGCAAAAAGAGAACTTTATTGGCATTGAGAAGTCAGCTTTGCTAAGAATGCAGACTTCTGAGTGGCAAAGTCCTGTTAGGGGAATAAAGTTTAGCACTGAGAAGAGAAAGTCTTCACAGCGGATGAGAGACCTGGTAAGCAGCTGTGCCAAGAGAAGAGGTTCCTTGGCAAAGCATATTCCTGCTCTGGATTTCTGCAAAGTTATGAGTTTAGAATTGTCCTTTATAGAAGTCTGAAGCTAAGGTTCCCAGTTGAAAAGAGAACCAATATTCCCAGGCCTAGATATTTATCTTGGAGTTTCAAGCCATTCAGTATCAAGGCCAGATCTCCAACTGAATGAAATTCACTTTGAAGGCTTCCTGAATGGGGATCTGACTTCTCAAAAGATCAGTTGGGGGGGGGGGGGGGGATTTGCTTTAGAAAAGGCTCAGTCTGGAAAATATGCCTTCTCCTAGACTCTCTGGAGTCTGGGAGACTCTGAGTCAAACGGGATACAACTTCAGAGTGATTATTTTACAGATTAAAGGGGACATAGTTTCACCCCCATCAATATAATGGCATACTTAGAGAACCCCAGAGAATCAACTAAAAAGCTATTAGAAATAATTTACAACTTTAGCAAAGTTTCAGGATACAAAATAAATTCACATAAATCATTAGCATTTTTATATGTCACTAACAAAATCCAACAGCAAGAGATACAAAGAGAAATTCCATTTAAAATAATTATCGATAGTATAAAACATTTGGGAATCTATCTGCCAAAGGAAAGTCAGGAACTATATGAGCAAAACTGCAAAACACTTTCCACACAAATAAAGTCAGGTTTAAACAATTGGAAAACTATCAAATGCTTTTGGAGAGGTTGAGCAAATATAATAAAGATGACAATACTACCTAAACTAATCTATTTATTGAGTGCCATACCAATCACACTCCCAAGAAACTATTTTACTGACCTAGAAAAAATAACAACAAAATTCATTTGGAAGAACAAAAGGCCAAGAATTTCAAAGGAACTAATGAAAAAAAAAAAAATCAAATGAAGGTGGCCTAGCTGTACCAGATCTAAAACTATATTATAAAGCAGTAGTCATCAAAACCATTTGGTACAACTTTTCTTCTGCACCAAGATAACTGTATAAATATATATACATATATTGGATTTACCAATAATTTAACATATTTAACATGTATTAGACTACCTGACATCTATGGGAGGGCGTTGGAGGAAGGAGGGGGAAATTTGGAACAGAAGGTTTTGCAAGGGTCAATGTTGAAAAAATTACCCATGCATAGGTTTTGTAAATAAAAAAATAAAATAATAATAATAATAAAAGAGAAACGAGGTCTGTAACTTTTCTGGTAATAATAATAATAATAACAAATATTTAAATAGCATTGACTATGTGCCAGACACCATGTAAAGTACTTTGTAATTATTTTCTAATTTGATCCTTCTAACAATCCTGGGAGTAGGGGCTATTGTAATTCCCATTTTAGAGATGAGGAAGTTGGGTCAAACTTACTTGTTCTGGGTTACTCATCTAGTTAAGTGTCTAAGATCAGATCTGAACTGAGGTATTCCTCCTTCCAGACTGTAATCACTCAACCACTTAGCTGATATAGTGAGTTCAGGGTGAAGAAGCTCTCTGTACCGATTTAGAATCTTAGAGAGTTGGTTAGTTAAAATTCTGAGGGAAAAGTTGACTTATCCAGGGTTCCAAAGCCAGGGTATATCGTACATAAGATTTGAACCCTGGTATTCTTGACTCTCTACCCAATATTCAACAGCTTATGTATAATTCTTAATTGTTGAAACTGTTAACTTTAAGAATGTAAACACTTTAAAGGCTCTAGGCTTTTCTGGAGTATCTAGAAGATTTCTCTGATTCCAATCCCACTATTCTCAGAAGAAGGTTGAAATGTCTTAAATGAGCATAGGCCTTCCTCTGCCATTGTAGATATTATTTAAAATATAAATATTCAGAGAAGAACATTCACTTAGGAACTTAAAATTCATACCAAGGTGTAAATGAAAGATAGAGGGTCATTTCTCCAGTATTCTTTCTTTGGGTAGGTTGGAAAGCTTGGAAAGAAGAGGATTGGCCATAAAAGGGGCATAATCAGAAAAACAAGATGAAAGGTATGAATCATTACCTATTTTGAAATTTTGTCTAAGGCTTGCTCTAGGATCTTTAGGTAGCTACCTACTTATTACCACACAGTTCACTACCTTATCAATTGAAAACCAGTTGCTGTTTTTCTTTTTTTTTTTTTTCTCTTTTGTTTTTGAAGACTGATTTAACTCTGGCATTGATTTGGGGGAAATCAGCTAGCTTTTATGAACCATAGATTTAGGTAACTGTATTTCTTAACTTAAACTGATACATATTGTCCAGATATAGAAGTAATGAAACCTCTCCATTTGGCTGGTGTAAGGGGAAGGCATAAAGGAGGATAGAGTGATGTCAATCAAAACCACAAATGCCTTGATGTAGGAAATAGCCAGCCAGGTGACAGAGGAGGGAAAAAAAGAAATCTCTGCAAACTAACAAAATCCTAAATAGTGTCTCTGGGATTCTAGAGTGGTGTTGACTTTTAACCCAACACATGCTAAAAAACTAAACACCATGCCTCATTGCTCACCAGATGTCACTTCCATTAGTCAGGATGTTGCTGCAAACTTATCTCATGCTGTAAGTTCACTCAATTTATCCACTAAAGAACAAACCACTAAGCAAGTCATTCAAGTCTTTAAAACTAACAAATATTAAAAAAAATAAAAATAAAAAAATATATATTTTCTTCAGTATGGATCAGGAAAAGTGAAATTCTAATTGAAGGTTTGTAAACTGGCATTGCAATATATTTATGAATCATGTATTCATTTATAAAATTTTAGCATTTCATCATCCCCTCCAGGGGACATGCATATGAGTGAAAGGAGAAACTGAGGACTTCTCAGAATAATCACTTGATAATTCCAGACTCAAAGGTCTGTTAATAATTAAGGCTCTGGGAAGAAGAGCAAAAGACTTGCTCTTCTAGTAGAAATATCTGAGATAGCCTCTTTGTAGTTTACTTAACTGCTTAGAGAAGAATTTGACTATTTAATGGCCTGGAGATATTCAAGAGATCTACAAACTGGCTAATCTCTATTTGTTGATTCAGGAAGCCTGAGGTAAACTAAGTCTCCTTGGTTATTCTAGTTTAATAGATTACTTATCCCTAAATAGATCTCCTTATTGTGAGGGATTATATGGTTTCTCATAAAATTATTAACTAAGGTAGATTGAACCTATAACCTGAATTTAGTTTGTGAAAATCTGATGGATTTGGAAAATGGAATTCTTTGTACAAAGCTTGTAAGACTGACCACCCATAAACTTAGGCAAACACACCTGCAAACATTTATAACCTTGTGAAACTGACCACCGCAAACTCAGGTAAACATATCTGCAATAAGCCAACTATATAGGCTTGGCTAGAATTTAACAAACCTGTGCTATTTCCATCTAAACAGGCAGTGAAAATTAACCGGATAAGGGGAGGGGGGTATCATGGATTCTTGTGGGTTATGACTATATAGCCTTTAATTTCTGTGACCACAGCCTCCCCTCATTGGAGAACTCCAGTGAGGGGACTGTCTGTTTCTTGAAAGATCCTAATAAAACTTCTATTCTTCACTTTGAGATATCTCTGAGTATTTTTGAATTGGGGTTTGCCATACCACATACATAGCTTTCTTTCAGCATTCACCCTTACCCTTGTGTGCCAAATTTTTTTCCCTCCCCTTTCCCTATCCTCTCCCTTAGACAGCAAGTAATCTAATATATGTTAAACATATGCTGTTCTTCTATACATATTTCCACAATTACAATATACATATTTTTAATAAAAAATGTTAATCAAAATTTAAAAATATTTACAAAAGCAGCCTGCCAATTTCACAAGACCTCTGACTTTATGCTTTGGGCTAGACAAGAAGAAATTAGAAAATTTTAGTCTTCAAATTGGGAAATACACGTTTATCAACCATTTACTAAGAGTCAGGTGCTACGGTAAGTGTTGAGAATACAAATACAAGCAGAAGGAAGGGCAATTCCTTCCCTTAAGGAACTTCCATTTTAATGGAGAAGCCAATAATAAAAGGAAGCTGAAAAGCGAAGTGGGAGGATACAAGGGACAATATGGAGAAAGTCCCCTGGAGATGAGTCGGTAAGGTAGCAAGAGAAGATAATGAAGTTTTTGGCCTGAGGCTCCTACTTAAAATGGAAGTTTTAGAAGGAACTAGTCAAACAAAAGGTGAGGTCCAAGACAGAAAGGAAGAAACAATGAGTACTTTCAGTATAAAAAGTATTCCAAGGCTATAGTAAGCTTCCAGGAAGAAGTGATTTCTGTGACACTCAATTGATGAATAGAAAGAAGGCTAGCTCTTCTATCTTTTTGATAAAGTCCCTCATTTTGAATGTCTCTCTATGTGTGTAAAATTCTATCAATATTACTAACCAAGCATGGCAACTTAAAGAATAATATGCTGGAATCATGCATATGTATATTTTCTTAGTTTGTAAGCAAATACTAGACCAAAGAAGGTCATTCCCTATCCCTATCCCTATCCCACTGACCACTCCGGTGGTCACTTATAACCCCTTGCTTCTGAAAGTTGGCCAACCACTGTAAGGAGACTTAATTTTTTAGGCAATTCAATTCAACAAACATTTATTGAGTACCTGCTCTATTCCCAATCTCTATAAATCCATACTCAAATACCTTATTGAAGTGGAACTTAACTTGAGATCTACAAGGCTTTGGCAAAGAAGTACGAACTTTAGCAAAAACTTGATGTTGTTCAGTTGTGACCTTCTCTAGATGACTCCATGGACTACGTGCATCAATACTGTCCATGAGTTTTCTTGGTTACATACTGGAATTGTTTACCTTTTATTTCTGCAGTGAATTAAGACAAACAGATAAAATAATTTGTCCAGGGTCACACAGCTAATATCCTGATGCCATATTTGAACTCAGGTCTTCCTGACTCTAAGCCCAAGCACTCTATCCACTATGCTGAAGAGGGCCTTGGGAGTTATATGGACATTGATAGAGCCTGAATTGCCATAAACAATCTGAAACCTATGGAGTCCAAGAGGCAAATGGAGGAGTTATAATAGGATTATAAGTGGACCTTTTGATTTTGTTTGGGCTTTTTATTTAAGTAGGACCTTTTTTTACAGCCCCACTCCAGCCTCACAAGTCTGGTAGAATTCTTAGTTGAACCCTTTGCAGTGACAAAACCATCAAACTCCTATTATTCTTCACATCATTACTCTGCTTACTAACATCATAATTCCTTATTATATCCAATCAGAAAGCCAAGTTATAATTTCAAGCCCCCCTCTCCCCATCCAGGTTATATTTTCAATATAAAAGATCTGCTCATACTGTATATCCAAGGCTAACTCATTTTAGAATGCTAAATCCATTTTAGGATTGTAGTCAATGACATAATTTCCCTCCCCCACTGACTTCTTTTTAGATTAGTTCACTGGCCTTATAAGCATCACAACAGCTAATGTCTATTAGGACCCTAAATACCTTTTAGGGCTAACCCCATAATCCCCTATTTGCCATATCTTAATAGAATCTTCTTCCTTGGTTACAGCTAGGGAACTTGATTTCCCCTTGTTAATTGCAAAAACTCCTTTTCCTTGCTAAAAACTGTTAGGGATTTACCCTGCTGATAGAATCTTCCCCCTTGGTTACTGCTAGGGAACTTGATTTCCCCTTGTTAATTGCTAAAATCCCTTTTTTCTTGTTAAAGACTTTTAGGGATTTAGACTACAAATTTTAGCAGCTTAATAAAATCTTTGCGCCTTGATTTGGAGCATCTTTTTCGATGACTGGCAACATCAGCCTGTGATCCTACTATACTTTTGGGGTCTCGTCCTGTGCCCCATTATGGGGGGTAACCTCCATCATTTTGGTGGGAGACTGTACTCAGTAATCTCAAGAACCATCTAGCTCTTACTGTGACAAATTCTACCACCCTAGAAAAGTTTGGTCCTGGCAACAGAATGTAAGTTCCTTGAAGGTAGGGACTGTTTCTGCTTTTTTCTTTTTATTCTCAGTTCTTAGCAGAGTGCCTGACACATAGTAAGTACTAAATAAATGCTTGTTGACATAACTTGATTTCACTTGAAAGTAGGACACAGGAATGCACTTCTAAAAGGCACTTAGGTTTGCCAAGAATATCTGAGGGGAAGTTTTTCTTTCAAATCTTTATTGAATCAATGGAGCATCCAGAATTTTTGATAATATATCCTTTAAACTCTTTAAACTTTATAGAAGGTACTTTATTATGTAAATGTACTTTCCTTTGAGTCATGTGAATTTGGGAAGATAAGAATCTTAATGGGAAATGGGAGGATGGGCCAATTTTGACTAATTTATGAAATAAGTGGTTTTTACATTTTAAATCCTAGTTCAGGTTTTTGACACATTTAAGAGAACAAGCAAAGGGCATCAACTCCCCTGGCATCGCTACACATTAGAAAGAAAAAGATTTGCAGTCCCTGATGTACTCCAGTCCATTTGCACTATCTGATACTGAGACTTTTTCTCTAGTTGAATCATTCCACATGGTAGAAACAAACCTAGCCATTTCCTTTGCATTTAGCACTGCAAACAAAAATCACTACACAATCTCTGAAATCAGAAAATGGTGGAGATATAGTGGAAATATTCATAGGAAACTAAAAACAAAATTTAGAAGGTTTTCTTGTATTTAATAATAACTCACAAGGATGATGATGTTTGAGTGGTCTAGATTAGTGGCTATAAGAGAGTTGTTAAGAATCCCCTTTAAATTGGCTGCAGGTTTTAGAAGTGAAAGAATTCACTCATTCCCAAATTATTAGTTGCAAAATGAAAGTTTATTGTTACATAGAAATCAGTTTATCAATAGACTGACTTCTATAGTGGCAGATCTATGGAAAATGGAGTTTTGGACTGAGAATGCAGTTCTCAGTGGACAGAAAGTCCTGGCAACTAAGGGAGCTACCAAGGTCCATCTGCAAAAGACCTTCTTTGAAGGAAGCTTATTATATTGGGTGTCTTGGTGGGGACTGGGACAGCCCAAGCAGGTCAGACCCAGTGGGGGATAGTGGGTAGAGTCCCAAGTTGGCTCATCTACAAGCTGAGTTTCAGCTTGAGCTGAAATTTGGATAAAGTTGAAGAGAATTGAAATTCTTTTGCTAAGGACTAGAACCAACCCCACCTAGATAACAGAATGAAACTGTCTTGTTTCCCTCTGGTGGGGTCCCTCACTAAGGCAGAGTTGAAGGAGATTTTCTCCTTCAAGGATTTTTAGAGTTTCATGGTCCCTTCTTCAATTCTACCTGTTCTATTTATATGTTCTAACTGAACTTCCCTCTTAGAGAAGTGGCCCAATCTTATCAGACTGCTTCTGTTATACACTGATATCCAGAATACTCTCCTGCCTTCCTCATGGATTTCAACCACTCTTTCTCTCCCAGTCCCTGTTATTCTCATTTTTGGAATCAATATTCACAATGATGATTTCTAATTCCTTAATTCTTATGACATCTAAAACTCTAAAATTTCCTTCTCTAGTCATGGTCTTATTCTTTTATACCCTTACTGCCGTCTTTCTCCTAAAACTACTCTTTATCTTATCACCTCTCTTCCCTTGGTCTTCTGAACTATCATTTCTACAATACTTCCATTTTCCTTCCTTCACACTCAGACATTTCAATAAAGTACTGTTTGTTTTCAAATTCCTTGCCCCATTGTCTTTCCACTGTTCTACCCTGCTAAGACTCAGTTCTACATAAGCCCCACACCTACTTTTTCTGCCCTCTGATTTCTACCTTTGTCCAGTCATCTAGAACTGCTGGAGAAAGTCATGATAGAGGAAGGAAGTTCCTATACTTACTTAGAAAAGAAAGATATGAGAGCATATTTTAAAATGCAGAAGAAAACAGAAGGAAAAACAGAAGGAAGCAAAGACATACAGGTCAGTCTTGAAAATCACATGCTGAACTTAGTACATTCCTAAGAAGAATAGAAAGCTATTTATATTAGAGATGTGCAGTTTCACATAAAATTATCTCTTTGTTATATTTTCATATAGAAATACCCATTTTAATAGATGCTTAAGTTCAAATTTTTTAAAATTACTTAAAAAAATAAGAAAGTCATAAGACTGTGCTGACTGGTTCCACTACGAATTTATGCTATCTAAACTATCTAATCTCAATTAGTCTCTTCCTCCTCCTCCTCCTCCTCCTCCTCCTCTTCTTTCTCCTCCTCTTCCTCCTCCTCCTCCTCTTCCTTCTCTTCCTCCTCCTCCTCCTACTACTATTACTACATGACAGTCTTTATATCTCTTACTGATGGCCTATCATATTCCTGACAAGTAGTTTTTTCTAATCTCTTCCTTTTTCTTAACAAACCCAGCTCCATTGCTAAACAATTTCTGTGTTCCCCTACTCAGTAGATGATTTCACTTGCTTCTTTACTGGGAAGACTGAAGCCATTATAAGATCCCTCATCTTGCTTCCACACCATTTAAAAATCTATGTCCTAGATCATGCTTTGTTGTTCTTCCTTTTATCTTGGAAGATATGAGCAATCTCCAGACCAAAGCTAATCTCTCCACCTGTGTCACTGATCCCTTCATATCCCATTTCCTCTGAAACATTTATTATCAATTCCATGTCTCTCAGCAGCAAAAGTTGACCTCTGAAGAAACTGGAAGGGAAATCAAAAAGGAGGAACATCCCTGGGTGCCCTCTGCCTGAATCTTTCTAGGGCTATAAGTAACTGAGACTGCATAGACCTCTAGGAATAAAGTTGCTCCTTTGAATTAATCATTGTTTTCTGTGGGCTCTCACAGGCCTTCTACTAGTTTCCATTAACTCCCAAGTAAACTAGTTCATGCTTTGAGCCTTGTAATTTCATGTTGTAAGAGAAGTTAGTGGCTATATCCTAAGCTATGAGTAAAGAACATCAGATACTAAAGTTATCAATTTGTCTTGGTTGAAGCATAAAAATGAGAAATCCCTCAAATTGTGACAAAGTTTTTTGTGTTAGGAGGTTGTTTCTAACTATATGGTTACATATTTTTCTGTATATGACATATCTTATACCCTTAATTCCCTACTACAGTAGACATTAAGCCCCTTGAGATCCTAGATAGTGTCATTTTTCATCATTGTATTCCTGGTGTCTACTGTAATACAATGCTTTGCTAATTGTAAGCATTTCTAATAAATTTCCAAAGTACTACAAAGTAAATGAAACAGCTAAAGTACAAAAATTATTGCAGATGGAAAGAGAAGCAAAGAGATCCCAGGAGACATTCTTAAAAAGGTAAATGGTGCATTTAAAGAAATTAATCACAAATTAATACTATGATGAAAAATCACAAGACCAAGTAAAAGAAGAACTTGTAAAGAAAAAAATTAAAAACCACAGAAGGAACTGCAGCTAGAATTAAAGGATTCTTTAAAATAGAATGAGAGGAGAAAAAATTTTAAGTGACTAGTATGAAAAATAAAATAGAAAACTTGAAAAAAATGCCAACAACAGATTTACTACAGCAGAAAATAGAATCATATATAATGTAAATCAACTGGAAATAGACGCAGAAAAAAAGACACAGAATCCTCCAAAATAAAATATGCAGGTAATAGAAGATAGATTTAGATGTAGCTCTGTAAGGATTATCAACTCAATTACTCAAAGGAACCTGAAGATAACCTATTACTGAAGAAAATTCATGAAAAACAAAATAACATAAACCTCAGCAAACCATTGAAGAAAATATCCCAGAATCGGCAAAAACAAATGGCAATTGGTAATCACAAAGAAACCACAAGATTTCACCAAGGAAAAACCAAAAATTCAATCCCCCTATTTTAGTTTTATTCCAATGTTATAATAAGAGGGAAAAAATAGCCTTGAGTGCCAGAAGAAAAACATAATCTGAAGCATCAGAATCACTTTGGAATATCCAAAAGAAGACAAAGTGATCAGAGAAATTAGACTACAAATTGAAAAGCTTCAGTTATGAATCCAAAATGGAGACAACTCCAAAATGAAGCCCTTATCAAAAGTGAATATTCACCATGTCCACAGATGTCCAAGATATAGAAATGCACATTTTTAGCAGTATATGAATAAATATATTAATGTTATTATGTATTAAGATCATACTATTAATATAAATTATAATTATATTTGTAATAAATCAATATAAATAATTAATATATGAGATTATATATTAAGATTATAATCTTACAATAAAATTATAAATTCTTTTCTGATAAAATTATTGAAGAAATTCAAAACTAATCATGGTAAAATTAAAACAAATGAACAAATAAATGAAATTTATTATTAAAAGTTATAAGCATTGTGCCAATGTAAACATAAGCATCTCAGGCTTTTAAAATGAATCAGACAATCAGAGGTGTAAAAATAGACATGAACAGGTCTTTATTCTGCTTGGGAACAGTGAAATACTTGGATCTTTGGATGAAAGTAAGTGACAGCACACAAAAACTATTTTGTGATTGAATGAAAAAACCAGTCCTATTTTTGGGCTTAAGTGTAAAGGGCTAAAACTCTTTGAGTTGATGCACTGTGCTCGGACAACTGAGCACTTAAGACTAACTAACTACTGATTGGATAATACTCTATTAGCATATGCTTAGAAAATGGCCTTTCCCACTATTCTGTGCTGGCTTGATAATTGGTATATACAGAGAGTTGTAGGAGGGACTAGGGGGTGGAGTAAGACTAGCCAGGGTCACTTTTGGGTGGGAGATGAAGAGGAGAGATCATGGAGATCCTGCATCCATCCAATTCACTTCTACCCTTAAAGACCAAGAATAAAGATCAAGGACTTTTGATTATCCTGACTCCGGCTGATTCTAAGGTATCCAGGGTGCTAACTCAGTCTTCACATTTAAGTATAATACAGAAGGCAATCCAAAAGCACATAATCGAACAGGAGAGCTGGCTCAGTAACATCTGTAGAGAGAGCAGCAAAGGGGAAGGGAGGAGAGTGAATGAAGGGTGTTCAACTCCCTGTTTTCCACTAACTTAAAAAATTCATAACTTTTATTAACAATAATAAAAAATGAGACATAACCATTCTAATGATTGGAAAATGATGGAATACAACTTGTGGTATGCTCACATATTCTATCAAAATAAATATGAATGATATAAAGAAATATAAATATGTAAAATGAAATAAAGTAAGATCAATGTTCTAAAACTATATAAACTGACAACAACTACATGTGTTCATATTTAAAATAAAATAAAACAGCCATAAAGCCAAAGGTTGAATTTCACATAGACTTAAAAGGGACAAAAAACAAAAACCTTCTTTGATTCATTACTTGTTAATTCATTTAGTTCTATCTTGTTCAACACTAAGAATTCTGTGCAAGATTTTGTTCCTTATTTTACATGCTTTTTTTGATTATTCATTTTTATTTAAGGCTCAATTCAAATCAATAAATATTTATTAGGAATCTAATTAGCTTATAATTTTTAAAGTTCTTTTTAAAAAATATTAAGCACTTAGTATTTGTTGAATTGAATTAATTTGATTGGGTTAGGTATCCCAAAATTCCTGTAAGACCATTAATAGGCCCAATGGCATTTCTGAACTTTTAAAAAACCATCATTATCAAATATTTTGTCAAGTGCCTACCATATCAGAGACATTGTCTTAGATGCTAATTTGGTACCTATCCTTAATGGATTTATAATCTAGTTGAGCAATAGATAATAGAGATAGATATAAAAATAGATATCAAGATAGATATAAATAACAATACAAAATAATTTATGTTAAGTATAAAATGAATAATACAATGTTAGAAAAGTTTAGAGGTCAAACTATAAGAACATAGATCTAACAAGATTATTGAGAGCTAAGATGGTGCTAGGAGGTTTCACAATATTTTTCATACATTAGCTGTTGAAAATTTATCATACATACAATATAATTCTCATTTGAATCCCGACTATCTCATGATTATAATACTATAGACATTCTCGTCTTCCTCTTCCATATTTTGAAGATCAGCTAGATGAATCTTACAAATTTGCCCATTGAATCTAGAATCAGAAGCAATACCTGAATTAAGTCTTTTTGACATGATGTCCAGTTTTAAAACACTTCTATAGCCAAACAAACAAATAATTTATGTGATGGCCGATTTATTGTTGACTTACCTAGGCTGATCCTCTGAGGACCAAAGACAACCTATTCACACCGTCACTGGACACTTACTTGAAGTCCCTGAATCTTGGTAGGGTCTAATTGCCCTTCTCCCCCCAAAAAAGTCTACTAGTAAAGTTTCAGGTACTAACACACGAAACACATAAATGCAAACATGTGCATATATATATATATATATATATATATATATACACACATATAAACATATCTACATAGCTATACCATTTATTATTTACCTATCCTTCCTTCTCAAAGAGGGCCAATGATATCACTGGGGTGAGATCTTAACTTTCAAGTGAATTGGATTTAAGTAAGGCAGAATTGTACAAAGTCATAAGTCTCACTTGTTTCTCTAGAGTTATCAAATTCCAGTGGCAAGACAAAGAAAGACATTTTGAAGATCAGTTAGGTGAATCTAACAGACTTGCCCATCAAATCTAGAATCAGAGGCAATACCTGAATTAAGTCTTTTTGATATGATGTCTAGTGGGGTAATCTTGACATTTCTAAATTCAGGTCTCTCCCAGATCTGTTTGAGAAAATACCCATTCAATGTAATCATTCTAAACTATCATAACTTATATCTTTGAATATAATTGTTTATCTCTTCTACTTAAACATATATTTAGCCATATATATATGAATTTAAATATATATATATGTATATATATATATATATATATTTAGTCATGTAAATACATGATAGCTTTCATTTATATATCACTTTAAGACTTATAAAACACTTTACAAATATTATTCCATTTGAGCCTCACAACAACCCTGGGAAGGATTATCCCTGTTTTATAAATGAGGGAACTTTGGTCCTACTAACTACAGGACCAGCCAATGTTCTGTCTACTATGAGACTTTTTATAAGGAGGAGGAGAAGAATTAGGGTCTGATACAAGCATGTTTTGGATCTTAACAGGAGCCAGTCAATGCAGAAAACAATAGATCTTTTTATTTGGCAAATTTAACAGAAGGTATGAGGTCTGACTAGAGAAACGAGTGATGAAAATGAGACAACTTAGAGAAGAGAAAGGTGACACAGTAGATACAATGCTGGCCCTGAAATCAGAAGGACTAGAGTTCAAATCCAACCTCAGACATTAACTGTGATACAAAGGCATGTTACATAACATTTTTACCTCAGTTTCCTCACCTGTAAAATGAACTAGAAAAGAAAATGGCAAACCATTCCAGTATCTTTGCTTAGAAAACCCCAAATGGGGTCCTAAAGAATTGGAGAAATCATAAACAACTCAACAACACTATATAAAAAAAGAGAAATCCAACAGTATCTATCCTACAGACAAGATCAGCACACTAATTCTCCCATGAGTGGGCATGGAACTGATACGTATAAAAAGGACAAGCTAAGTAGGCAGAGGATCGAACAGAGGATATTGTCAGTGGGCCTGGGATACCACGGTCCTCAGGCCATGGCAGGAAAAAGAGTCCACAAAGGTAATGCAAGAAACTGCTTCCAGGACTTGCCGTATCCTTGTACCAAGCTTTGGCCAGTTACACAGTTGAAAGTCCTGTGTCCATCTTTGTTCCATGTCCCAGTGGAGATGAAAGAAGCTAAAGAGGACCAGGTGTTTTAGAGGGAATGATGGTGTCTGATTTCTGGGAAGACTGATTATAGCAGGAAGGGAGCAACTGACTCACTGAAAATTTCCAGTCTGGAAGGTCAAAAACATAGACTATAGATGAGTAGAAGGTAGGAACAGGGAAGATACTTGTAGAAAAAGGGCCTGGCAGAGAGGAAAAATGATCAGATATTAGGCACTGAATAATAATAAATAATAATTAATATTTTATAGTGCTTCATCTTATTTGATTCTCACGACAATCCTGCAAGGTTGCTGCCATTTTACAAATGGGGAAACTAAAGCAAACAAAGAAATCCTTACCCAGCATTCACAGCAAATAAATATCTGCGGCCATGTATGAATTCAGAACTTCCTTACTATAGGCCCAGATCTCTATCCATTGGGCCACCTAGCTGCCCCATATAATCATATTATCATAACTGATAAGAACTTATGCCAGTGGTCACTTGTCATATAGAGAAAGACTAGGTCTGGAAAATCTCTGCTTATTTGTCTGTTTTTTTCCACAGACTATAGCAGAGAGAAAATGACTTTAACCCTTTATTAGTAAAAAGAAGAAGATATATATTAATAGACTAAGTTGTTCCTATGAAAGTAAACTCCAGCTCCAATCCAGATGGATCTATTAACTAATGAATAATCTAATTTATATATAAATATATGCATGTATGTGTATGTATATGTATATACATGTGTGTGTGTGTGTGAGATCTATTATCCTGTTTTTCTGGAGTTCCTCTTTTGGAGAGGCAAAGGAAGAAATGCAAAAGGAATTGTTAAATCTAAAAAGGGGAAGGTAGGGGTAATTTGGGCACCTAAGTGGCACACTGTTAGAATACTGGGCTTGGAATCAGTAATACTCATCTTCATGAATTCAAATCTGGCCTCAGATACTTAAGAGCTATATGATCATGGATGAGTCATTTAACCCGGTTTACTTCAGTTTTCTCATCTTTAAACAAGTTGGAGAAAGTAATGGCAAGCCATTGAAGTGTCTTTGCCAAGAAAATCTCAAATAGGATCATGAAGAGTTAGATACTACTGAACAGGTGAATAGGAGTTAAATTGAAGGGAACGATATGATAGGGAAGGGGGACAGAATTGTGTAACCTATATATTAGGACAATAAAAACAATCTTGGGATAGATATTAGTTAAATTATAGACCATGTGTCTGTTGTCTCTAACACGTTCATTCCTATGTTTGTCTGTGTTTTGTCTAGTTCTCTAGGTTTCCTAATGAAAAAACTTCTTGTACAAATTTCCAACCTTGTTTTTGTTGAACTGAGGAGGAAGAGGATCTTTTGAACCTAGAGACGAGGTGGGTGGTGGCAGTGGTATTGGAACAGCTGAATAAAAACCAATGAACTTAAAAGGAGTCAGGATTAGTTAGACATTGAGCCATTTTTGATTTATGTAATTCCTTCTTAGCACAGGAATGTCATGAAATAGGAAAGCTTCTTTATACCTGTCAAATCATATCATTTGAGTGGCCACCTACTTTTTCTACTTCAATGAATTAATACGCATGTATTAAGTACCTACTATTTGTTAGGTGCTCCATGAAGCATAGTCCTGAGAGAGAGAAAAAGTTGAATTTCAAGGACAGGAAATAATTTATCTAAGACAGAATTGGGATGAAATCTGAGACCTCCTACTTCCTAGTTTTGTGCCTACTGTTATTCCAGGGCTACTTACAGTAGCTATATCTGTGGTTGTGTCTGTGTTGAAGAACAAATTTGAAAATAGCAAAAATCTTAAAAAGAATAACACCTTCCTGTTTACCTACTTTTTAAAACCTGAGAGCACATTGGCTTGCAAAACCACATTTGCAAATGACTAAGAAGCACCATGATTAATTTAGAACACTGTTTTCATTATTTCACCCACTTAAAATGTAGATGCGTCCCCTGTGATAAATTTTAATAGAAATGTCGGTCTAAGGCTTATCAAGAATTGAGCAGTCCTATGGCAGCCTAGGTGGCTGTGATTTATAGCCATAATTTTAATGACAGTGGTTAAGATGGCCTCTTTGGTGCTTTCTTCCTTGGGTATCTCCTGTGATTTTAAATTTCTTCTTGTCTGGTTAGATTGTATAACCTTAGGGAATAAGTGTTAGTGCTAACCCCTCAAAAGCAAAAAAGTAATGGGACAGTATAATCCATCCCAAAGGTACTTGACATTTAGATCTGGTTCAAAGGATAAAGCCTAGATTTTACCTACTACCACCTTCTAATCTCAGACATGATTTTCATGGATACTTTCCAGGACTATTCCAATGGTGTAGTTTTTTCTCACATGAAAATAGATCCAATTCATTTGGATCCAGGATCAGTTTGATGCAGGTGAAGCCAAAAATCCAAGCCACCCCAGAAAATTTTGCAAAAGGAAGCTCCTTCCAGCCCTAGAAATGTCATCACTATGCTCATAGGAAACTTTCAGACCCATGGATCCAAACTGAGAAATGCTTCTGAATTGCAGTTTAGATTACCTATTCTCTTTCTGCTTAAAATTTTGCACATGTGAGATTGGCTCTGGCCTAGCCCCATTCTCCTACCACATCCCATCACAGCCTCTCTGGCTGTACCCATGACAACAGTGGTCTCTTTTATCTTTCATTTTTCCCTTGGTTCTTTTCAGTTGTGGTGCACTGTACTGAACAGAGGCTCAGATAGATGACAGCTGCAGCTCCCATGGAAACCTCCAAGTAACTTATTGTTCCTACTGGGTTCTACTGCTGGCTGGGGAAAGTTTTACTTCTGACAGGCCTGAGCTATCAGGGTGGGCTTGTTCCTCTCAGGTCAGAGCAAAATCAACTCTAAAAGTGTGAGAGATGCCGACCCCTCTACCTGTGACCTATTAGTATTGCTATTTAAAATAGAGACATGTCACCTAGGTGGACTAGGGATTTGGCCTTAGGATTTACTGTCCATCTGCATAGATCTCGTGATGAGAAACCCTATTTTAGCAGCCCTTTGCCCTCAGAGGTTGGTCCTTCAGAAATCCTCTAGGATTAGAGTACTGGTACTAAAAATTCTGATAATTTCCTTTCCTCCAGTCACTTGAAAGATCGATCCCTCCAATAAAAGAAAAACTACTTAGTGAAACTTAAAAGATTTGTCAGCCACTAAAAACAGGAAAAGGGGGTGAGAATAGGGTAGAATACTAAAAACTATAAATACAACTAGTATTGCTTGCATCATTCCATCTGCTATTAGAAAGACAGTATATGGGCAATTCTGATTGAAATGAGGAGGTGAAATAAAACAAAAAAAAAAAAAAAAAAAAAAAAAAGGAAAAAAAACTTCAAAGTATGATCACTCTCAGAAAACCTCATATATTCCAGTTGCGGCACCCTGACCACATCACTTAAACTCTGTTTGCCTCAGTTTCTTCAACTGTAAAATAAGAATAGTAATAGCGCCTACCTCATAAAATTATGAGGATCAAATAAAATGATCTTTTTAATGCTCTTAGCATAGTGTCTAGCACATATTAATCCTTTAATACATGTTTGTTTCCTTCCTTCTTTTCTCTTCTCCTTCCTTTTTTCTTGTTCTTCTTCCTTCTTTCCTGGAATGAAAATGAATTCAATTCTGTGTCTCTTTTATAAAACAAATCAAATGATCAGTGAAAGGAGAAACCCTTTTATTACAATTCCTTGACTATCCTCTAAAATGAGGGAAAGCTCTAGACTTGTTTTAAATTTATAACCCTTCACTCCTGAGGCAATTTTTTTTGTCCTTTGGGACAACATATGTTAACTAAAGACAAAAGAAGGCAGAATCAAAAAATCCCTGGATTTGAGAGCTAGAAAGAACCTCATTGGCCATATGGTTCAACTTTTGTAAAAGGAATACCTATTATGTCATATCCTATAAATGGTGAAAAAGCCTTTGCTTGAAGACCTCCAAGAAAGGAAAATCATGTCTTTAGGCATCCCTTTCCACATTAGGGCAGTTCTAATATAGTCTTTGTTTCATACACTCCTATTATTTGAGCTTGTAGAATTACTCTTTTTGTCCTAGTTTACCCCTTGTGCTGCTCTGAATGCAAGATATTCTTCATTCTGTTTAGTATTTTCTTCTATTTCTTCATCTTGCATTCTAGGTCATAGCTGTGAATTGAGTACAGATTCTATTTACTTCCAGAATCTTGCATGATGTAGGTAGATCTTGTTTGGTCTTAGATATGGTTACTTAGACCTGACTCCATCTTCCATAGGAATAACTCATTTTGGGCTCAGGCCCTTCATGGCTTAGCTTAGGTTTTCCTTAGCTATTTGATTTTTTTATTTTGCACATTTCCAAATCCCTATTTGGTTCTGTCTTTTTTATGAGCCTGAACTTGGTAATCTATTCTCACTCAGATGTTGCTGATGGTCTTCTCCTGAAAAACTTCTACGTGTTTTGCTTTCTAAGTGCTGACCTGGTCCTTTCTCCTTACGGGGTGATTCAGACAAGGGTTTCTTGAGCACTGGATTGCCTTGGTGCTGTGCTACTTGGATTTGGATTGTGAGATGTTTGGCCATTAGTCTAGGTCTATCTTTTGCTATGATTTAAATGGGATTTCCTGGCTGATAGATGCTGAATTGCCTGGAAACTCAAAACCAAGTTGCCTTGATGCTGGTCTGGCCCTGTGTCTTGCATGGCTGCTGGTGGATTGCCTAGGCACTGAGCTACCTGGATACTGTGTGCTGCCCTTCCTGGGCATCAATTTTGCTGCTTCTATTTGGGGTTCATACTTTAGGCTCTCCTTGACTGAATTTGTCTCCATCCTGAGCTTCTTCAGAATTCTGACAAGTCTTCTGAAATGCACTGGATGGAAGAACTAATTATTGCTTCCCTTTGGCTTTCTGTATTATTATCTGTATTAGTGGCTTTTTATAATTTTCTCAGATGTTTGTGGATGATCTGGGCTCCTCCAGGTCTGCATTTTTGAAAAATCAGTTTTTCCAACTCTCAGAAAACAAAGGTATGTTTCATCTATTTCTTGTTATTTCTTTCTATAGGTTTCTCAAAACACCCAGAGGCTGATTTTTACTGCCTCAAAAGTGAGAATTCTCTCTAAAGATATTAAAAAATGTGTCTGTATAAAGTAAATGAAGATGCACTCCTCACATTTGTACTGAAACTAGAAACTTGTATTCTTATGTATTTCTTAACATTAATTAGAGGGGAAAATTTTTAACTACATATATTTTTAAGAGACTATATGACTAAATTTTTTTTTCAGCAACCTTTGTGTTGTGTATGGCTGAAATTTTAGTGATAATAACTCATTTCCATGCTGAGGTATTAATTTACTTCTGAGTCTCTCAGTAGAACATAAGTCCTTAAAGGATGAGGACTATTTTTTGTTGTTATTTTTTGCATTGATATCCCTGGGTTCTAGCATGGTCCAAATATGCAGGAGGTTTTTAATGTTCATTCATAGGATAATAGCTCCAGGACTGAAAGGGCCTCAAAAATCATCTAGACCAATTCTCTCAGACATGCTTTTTTTTTTAAACAGACGGGAAAACTGAGAGTGAATTTAAGTGAGTTGCCCAAGATCACATAAGTAGTAAACATCAGAGACAGAAGCCAGATTTTCTGACTCTAATGTCATACTTCCTTAAATTGATGTGAAATGAATTAAACTGGTTTTCCAATGAATGCTCTGACCACTATACCATCACAATTATGTCCCAAGACAGAAATTGGAATCTATTTTTTCTTTCTTCTTTCTATATTTTTTCTATCTACTTTCTTCTCTCTCTCTCTCTCTCTCTCTCTCTCTCTCTCTCTCTCTCTCTCTCTCTCTCTCTCTCTCTCTCTTTTTCTCTCTGCTTTTTTTTTTTTTTTGCTTGCTTGCTTTTCTCTAGGGTTTATCAGAAGAGAATTTTTCAAGATCACAGATCAATTCTCTTTCTTTTAATCATGGGGAAGAAAAGGAAGACAGCTTCATTCTTAAAGTCAAAAAGGAAGAGTACATATATTCTCCTTCCTCTCTTCCTAGCTCAATTTTAATTGTCACTATTTTTAGTTCCAAATACTCTAGAAGTCCTTTGAGTACAATTGTCTTCTGTAACTGTAAATTGTTTCACGTGTGCTCAAAGGATTATTTATTGGTTCTCTTGGTTACTACCTCATGAACATGTGGCAGGAAATAATGTTCTCAAGATGACCTCAATGAGTGTCACTGAAACGGCTAATATTAGGTTGGCTTTATAGCTCTTAATTTTCTTTAGGACAGCTGAAAGCACTTTCCCCCTAATTTTGACTCACTTTTAGTGTTAAAAATGTGGCTAGAGTCTTACTCTCACATTTTGGTGGATTTAAAAAAGAAACTATTATCATTTTAGGGCAGGCAAAGTAAGATTCAGGCAGGCTTAAAAGACTAGAAATTACTATTTGGTTTCAACATCACTGAACAAGATACCCTTCGGGGTTAAATTTATCATCTTTAATCTCACCCTCACAGTGCTAACTCAAGTCTTGGCTATCGTTCTCGACCTCTTCTCCCTTCTGATTGGGGGGTTATTTTCAAAGTTTAGTTGTATCTAACTCTTTGTGAGCCCATTTGGGATTTTCTTGGCAAAGATACCGAAGAGGTTTGCCATTTTCTTTTCTAGCTCATTTTACAGATAAGGAAACTGAGGCACATAGGGTTAAGTGATTTGCCCATGGCCACAGAGTTAATAAGTCTCTGAGTTTGGGTTCCTGATTCCAAGCTTGATAATTTATATATTACATTATCTAGCTGCCCCAATTGGAGGGCTAGAGAGTGGCACATTGAACTCCTAATATCTTCCTTTATTGAGAATAGAAACTGGACTTTTGATCTCAGTGAATTTTCATTGTTGCTTTATGAGCTTTCAACTCCAGAAAAGTGTCAGGTACTCTCTGATGTTACTTTTTCTCTCTCTCCTTTCCTACCTCTTTTTTTGTATTACCTCTTTCTATTAGTTTATAAACTTCATGTTGTTATTTTTATTAATTGTATCCACAGTACCACAGAAGGTACTTTGTAAATATTTATTAGACTATTTGGATTGTCCTTAAAGGGACTATGAAACAGTTTCAAATTCTAGAAGTGTTTTCATATAGGAAAGGAATTGAAATAATTGTGTGGCTCCAGAAGCTCAACTGGGACCAGTGGGTGTAAGCAGGAGGTTGATTCTTATTTAAGTAATGAAGAACTTCCTAGCAATTAGAGCTATTAAAAATGGTGATGGACTGCCTTATGAGAGAGTCAGCTCCCTGTACCTAGAAACATTCAAGCAGAGATTGGATAATTTCTTGCTGGGATGTTGTGAAGGGGAGTCGTAGATTGGGTAGGGAATTGAATTAGAAATCTTAAAGGTTTTTTTCCTTTTTTTTAGTTCTACTATGCTATGATTTCATAAATCTCTCAGAGACCTCAACAAGGCATCAAAAATGTCAGCATTAGAATCTCGGTCCTTGTCTGTGTTCTATTCTTTTCCATCTAGATCACACTGTTAACAGCTCTAATTGCCTTCTGTTGAGCACAGCTCTGCCTAATGGTGCTTTTCATTATAATACCACCCACTTGTGCCATTTTAATCTTGTGCAAATTACACAATTTACCTATCTAATAACTTTATTTATAGTGTTCTTTTCACCCAAGGACTTCAAAAAGCTTCAAGAACTGCATTTACATAGAGATGCAGATGTTTGGAATATGACCCATGATAGTGGGTTAATGTGGCTAAGATCTTTCAAGCTCGAAGATAAAAGAGCCTGTGTGAATGCAGAATATTTGATGTTAGCTAACTGTTATAAACTACTTCTTTCAATAGCACATCTAATTTTTTAAACACTTCTTTGCTACCCACTCCCGATTTGTGGCATCTGCCACTTTTGAAGCAATACATGCAAATTATAACATTTCAAATGGTAATGTGTGACAAGGTTCCTGAGGATCAAAGGTATGTATGTCATAAGCAAGGCTGACATAAGATTCAAAACTTCGGGTTTTTACAATTTGATTTGATTCACGAAATAAAGACTTTATAAATACCTATAATGTGCCAATAACATGTTAAATGCTAGATATACAAGGATCTACACTTCCTCCTCCTCAAAAAAGAAGCAATTGCTACTCTCAAAGAACTTAAATTCTACAGGGAAAAGACAAAAACACACAAATAAGCAAATATTATACACACACACACACACACACACACACACACACACACACAAACATAACCCCTATATTGTGATGCACTGCAAAAGAAATTTATGGAGGGAAATTACAGAGGCCCTCTCTCTCTCTTTTTCTCTCTGTGTGTGTCTCCATGAGATTTTTAGTGGGGAAACATAGAAGAATCCCAGTGAACAAACTTTGATCTTGAGAGACCTGTGGGTAATCTCAGTGCATCCAACATGTCTTCCCAGCATCTGTGCCTAGAAGGACTGTGAGAACCAATGGCCATGAGAACCAGTGAGCCAGAGATGCTGCTGGGTATGTGAATGAAGTATCACACAGATTATATTTAGTTCTGTATTTTCTCCTCCTTAATGTTCTAATAGATCCACCTTGATGTACAAAATTATTTTAATGTATTAGCTTTGACTTTATGATCATTGGGGGAGCACTAGAGATGAGATGGGGAAATCAGAGCCTGTCTGACATAAATTCAAAGAGAGATTCATTCAGTTTTCAGTTGGGAAGACATCCCTTGGGACTCAAATGGTCAAGAGAAAGAAAGGTGAGTCATTCCAGGCACTAGTGCTGGCAGCCAAGCCAGCACCTAACAAATTGAAAGTCAGTCCAGGGTAATAAACAGGAGAGATAAATAAAGACTAGAAAGAGTTGCTGTAATTAAAGCTGAATGTTCTCACTAAACCAGCCCTCCCCCCATTCCCCAGACAAATTACAAGCCTAAAATTGTAAACCCAGTAGCAGAAATGGAAAGAATATAAGAGAATACGTTGCTTGGCTTTTTCCTAGATTCTTCTACCCTATTTGCTAAAGACATGTTACAGGGGAAGCATTAATTTTCATTACACAAAATAAATACAGTGGTTTGGGAGTTGGAAGGAAAGAAATTTCTGAGAATTGGGGAAACTGAAGAAGGCAGAATGTAAGAGGAAGTACTTGATTTGAACCTTGAAAGAAGCTAAGGATTCCAACAGATAGGGTGAAGTTTGAGAACATTTCAAGCTTGGAGGATTCAGTCTGTGAAAGGAAACAGAGAAGGGAGACTAAGTTATAAATGGAAAAATAGCAAGCAAAGTAGCCAGTCCTATAGCTCATGACAGGGAAAAATACAAATAAAAAAGGGGGAAATAATGGATCTAGGTGACATGTATTTCATTGGTTATCCCTTTTACTTTTCCAAAACCCACCATTTGCCCAGGCATTTGCTATCTGTCTCTGATTAAGTGGAAATTGGAAGAGTGACTTTGTGTTGATGTATTAAAAAAAAAAAAAAAAAAAAGAAGGAAAAGGAGGAGGGATAGTAACTGTAAGGTATCTCACATCCAAAATAAATGACCTAGAAAACTATGATTCCCCCCCAAAAAACCCAAGACATCATATTTCAATAAATCCTGAGAGAAAACTGACCAGTTCTCTTAGAACCAGAGGACAAAAGGAAATTTTAAAGAATTCAGTAGTTGACTCCTAAAAGAAAAACCAAAATGAAAACTTCCAGGAATATAAAAAAGAAAATGTAACCCTCCAGCTCAAAGAAAAAAATATTGTAAAAAAAATCATAAAAACTTCATATGCTAAAGAATCATAATTAAGATCAGAGAAAATGTATCAGCTATCACTGTGTAGGAGTGGAGAGAATAGAATATAACATTCCAAAAGATGTAAGCTTACAATTAAGAATAACCTATTCAGCAAAACTATGTATAATCAATCCTAGCAATGGGGCATATGGATTTTTAATGAAATAGAGGACATAACAAATATTGGTGATGAAAAGCCTACAGATGAATAAAAACTTTGACACTCACTAGCTGTGACACCCTAGGCAAATCGCTTAATTGCTGTCTGCCTCAGTTTCCTCAATTATAAAATAGGGATAATAATAGCATCTACTTCTCAGGGCTGTTTTAAAGATCATATGAGATAATATGCAAAGTTTTTAGCACATTATCTAACACATAGTAGACATTTAATAAATACTCCTTTCTTTCCTTCTTTTCTTCCCTCCCCCCACCTTCATGAACTATGCAATTTTAGGTACTGAGCGATGAAGTTGTACTTCTACTCAAAGAGAGCATTCTTTTTTTTGGGAAAAAGAACATACAGATAGAGAAGTAATTATGAAGATGCATACAAATGACACAAAAAGTAATTTCTAGAAAAGATTGAGATCCCAGGCAACTGGGAAAATAGGCTTCCTATAATTTATGTTTCTTGAGTTGAAGTTTGAAGGAATCTAGAAGTCTACAAGAATAGACTGCCTTTCAGGGATGAGGAACAGCTTGTATAAAGGCACAAAGACAGAAAATGAAATGTATAACAGGAAGAGCAAACAGACATTTCAGTAAGCTGGAATGTAAAGTTTTTGAAAGATGATAATGTACATTATTCTTGGAAAGGTAGGCTGGAGCTACAATATGAAAGGTTTAAAAGCTAACTAGAAGAATTTGAATTTTATTTTAGTGGCAACTCTGTAGACTGATTTTATACCTTTCAATCTTGCAGCGGCCAAAAATTTCTTGATAGGGGCAGTTAAATGGTAAAAACTATGCTTTAGGAATATCATATTAACTGTTCTTTGGATGATGAACTGAAGAAAGGAGACAGGAAGCAGAGAGCACAATAAGGTAACTTTTTATGGTTTAGGTGTAAAGTAATGAGAACCACTATGATCATGATCATGAAGATGAATAGAAAAAAAAGGCCACATTGAAAAGATCTAGAAGCTGGTTAGATCTAGGAGATAAGGTAAAGTAGAAGCATCACAGACTACTATACCAAGATAGCTAACCTGAGTAATGTGGAAAATGGAACCTTTAACAGAAATAAGGAAGTGAGGAAGAGGCTTGAGGTTAGAAAGAGAATTTAATGAGTTCCACGTTAAACACATGTTTCTCAATGGTAGGAGCAATTAGGTGGTCCAGTGGATAGAACACTGGACTATAAGTCAAGAAAACCAGAATTCAAATTCACTTATTAGCTATGTAACTCTATCATCTCTTTAACTCTCAAACATTTTTAACATCTTAAACATCTTTAATATCTCAAACTCTTTAACTGAGTTTCCTCAACTGCAAAATAAATTAGAGAAGAAAATGGCAAACCACTCCAATATCTTTACTAAGAAAACCCAAAAGGGGTCACAAAGAATCAGATATGACCAAAACTACATTTCTAAACAGCAGCTATTATAATCTTTTTTTAAAAAAAAAAAGAAAAGAAAGTTCTAGCACTTAGGGGATTAATTTTCTGATACTTTGCAAAATTTCAGAGCTGCTCCATGGTTCCAGATTACTAAACCCTAAAAGGGTCCATCCTTCCCCACTCCTTACTGGAATTACATCATGACACTTTGAAAGTCATAATCAAAAAGGGCTAAGCTAAAAGCTATTTATTATTTTAATAGATGCAGTACCTTACTCTCTTACACTGTCATGAGGTAAAGGAGGAACAAAGAAGTGCTTAAGGTTTACCACATCGTTCTAAAACATCAAGACCTTTTAGCCATGGTCTACCACACAAACAGAAACTAGGAAGTGTATCTTCCTCCAAAGACCCAAAGATGAATCACCATGTCCCTGGAGTCCTTGGAAGTATCCAGGAGAACTTTGGGTACCTTTTTCATGGAATGACTTATATAGGTTCATGTAGCCTCTGCAATATCCATAAATAGTTATATGCAAAAACCCACAGGGATTGGATTACCCTCTAACACAATTTGTCTAGTCTGGTATTTCAGAGAAAGAGTTGGTTTGAGGCACCATGAGGACAGAGGATATATTACATCCCTGAAATTACTTCTCTTAAATAGTCAGTGACCACAGGCAATTTTCTTATCAGGAGATTTTCCTCTAAATTCTCAAAAAGAAAAATAACTATCCTTCTGTCTCAAATGAGATTATTCCCTTGAAAACAATTAGTTTAGGCTTGTGGCCGGTTTCCTGTTCTAAGAGAGATTTGCAGACTGGCAGTTCTGTCTGCAGAAAAGGGAATTCAGTATTTGGTAGCACTTGCTTCACAGGTGACAGAGTGTTGAAAGCCCAGAGTGTTGCTCATTTATGATTATGTCCTTTCTCCTACCTTTTTAAACAACCTCTTTCCAAAAATATTTTTTCCAGTAAAGTGTGAGAATGTGGCATTTTTCCAATCTCTGGCACCTGCAGGATGGGGAGGGAGGAGCAGTATATAGAAGGTATAGAAATACATGTTCTTTCTTATGTTTATAAATAGCAATCAACCTATCTATAGGCTTTTAATTATTTAACTACAATTATCCCTTCTATATCTCAGGGTTAGGTCCAAGGCACCCCCTAGATCTGCAAAAGCAAGGAAATTGTTTTTACCCTACCTTTATACCAAAGAAAAAGTTTGGTTTTTTTCTTTTTTTCTTTTATGGAATATTTTCAGTCCCTCATTATAAAATTTGGGTTAAGTTTTAGGTCATAGGTTCTCTTTCATCTGCTAATCTCCATATGTCATCTGCAGCTTCTGCAAAATTTCCCCTAATCCCCATTTAATTTTTTTATGTCAGCCGTGATATATTGAAACTGTGATGGGGAGAGTCACACTGTGGAAGGATAACTGAACTGTGTTCTAGGGACTGTGCTAGAGACTGGGGATATAAAAGTAAAAAATCTCTTGCATTTAAAGACTCTGGAAAGATAACAAGAACATCTTCATTATAATAATAACTAACTTTTATATAGCACCTACTATGTGCCAGGTTCTGTTCCTGAACATTGTAAATATTCTCATCTTGTTATCAAAACAACTCTGGGAGATATTGCTATCATCCCCATTTTACAAGTGAGCAAACTGAGGCAAACAGAGATCAAGTGACTTGTGCAGTCATACAACTAATAAATGTTTGGGACTGAATTTGAACTCAGGCCCCAACTTTAGGCCCAGTGCTCTATCCACTGCCCCACAAATATGTGTTTATCTATGTCTATGTCTATATGGATGCATGTATATGTAAAAAAGAATAAATACAAGTGTGTTAGTGCCTGTGGCAAAAAGTTGCCTCAATTATCAATGTACCTTCCCTCTAACATAGTCATTTTGGCCCTCATTTTTCCCTTTTCTAATCCTTGTAGAGCAGAGTATCAAACTCAAATAGAAACGCCACTATACAGTACATAAAAATCCCTGATGACCACATGTTGTCTTAGAAAACTGCATGTGAATATAATCTATGGTCTATCAGACTTTTTAAAAAATATATATTTCCCAATTACATTTAAATCTGGCTCAGGCTGCAGTGGGCAATATTGAAGCTTCTGTGTTTGACACATCTGTTGTAGATTTCTTGGACTTTGCCCCATCAGTTTTTATTCTTTTCTCAACTCCAATCTCATAGACCTACTGTCATGCAAAAGCTAATTGTTAAATTTTCAGTCAGTGTGAGCACTGACACCTCAAAAATAAGCAAATGCTTCAAAAAAGGGCTTGGTTTATTGCTTTATTATTATCTAAACTTAACAGAAGATGTTACTAAAGTGAATTAAACTTCAAAGTCTTTAATACATATGTTAATTTTTTCAGAGACTCAGTTGTTAAACATTTACTAGCATACCGCTGCCTGTTAGATATATTTTAAATTCAACATGTCCAAAACAGAATTCATTAATCTACCCCCTCATACAAACTTCTCCATTTCTGTTGAGGGTATCAATATCTTTCCAGTCACCCAGATTTACAAACTCTTAAAGTTCCTTGATTCATCTCTCTCCCTCACCCTTAACTCCTAAATTCATTCAATTACAAGGCTTCCAGATGACCACATTTGGCTATTTCTCTCCACTTGTAAGATCCTACCCTTCTTCATATTGTCACCTCATTTTACCTGGACTACTGTAAAAACCTGTTACTCAGCCTTCCTGCTGCTCACCCTCCTCTCCCCAAACTTATCCTTTACATACCTTTATATTCCTTGACATCCCCCTCATTCTGCCTTTCAGAATTTTCGTCTTCCTTTGATTCAAAGCTCATCTCTGGGATTTCTCCCCTTTCCCCCCTTCCTGAAGCATTCACTGAAAACCTCAGCCAAAAGTATTTTTTCTGCCTTTATTTTTTTTTTTTTTCTAAATTAGAGTAAGTACTTTGTCTGGGTTTCTTTCTTGTTTCTACTCCTTACCTTGCATTGTAATTGCATTGAAACATGTAATGCATGTTGTCTATTAGAAGCCCTTTGGGTAAAGGAACTGTCATTCTTAAAAAGCTTTGTATCTTTAGGGCTTACCACTAAACTCTGTACCTACATTTTTTTTCCAGAGACTTAATTGTTAAACATGCATACCTCTGACTGTAGGTATTTCAAATTCAACATGTCCAGAACAGAATTCATTAATCTAACCCCCATAAAAATCTCTTCCTTTCTGTTGAGGGTACCAATATCTTTCCAATCACCCAGGTTTATTTTTATTATAAGTACTTATATAAGTGTTTATTCTGTTGGTTTATCATAGTTCAGGATTTATAAATTTTTTTCTACTTTGACCCCTTTTCACCTTAGAAATTTGTATGTATATAGGTATATAAAACAAATATATGAAGCAAACATTTACTATAATAAATCATCATTTCACAACTCCTTATATTCATAACTCCAATATTCAGTTATAAGAGGGATCATGACCCAGTTTAAGAAGCTGGGATATAGTGACTATCAAGTTGGCTTCAAATTCAAGAAGACCTGAGTTCAAGCCCTGCCTTTAAAGCTCAGCTTCTTAAACTGTGATTCACAATCCCCCACATGGAGTCTCATAATTGAATGTGAGGGTTGTGAAATTTTGATTTATTATCAGTCAATGTTTGACTTGTATACCTGTTTAATAAGCCTATATTCCCAGCATCATGTAAATATTTCTCTAGCAAAAAAAGGTCACAAGTGGAAAAAGTTTAAGAAGCCCTTGGTCTAAAGCATTCTGGTTAAAAAACCCCAGGAAAGTTATTTAACTTCTCAGAGTCTCCATGTAATTCTTAAAACTATACATAGTCTTATATGTATATATGTATATATATGTGTGTGTGTGTGTGTATATATATATATATATATATATATATATATATACATATATATATGGAAGAACAACTGCCAACCTGTCTTAGGAGAGGGAGATTGAGTTTAGTTTCCATTTATGTTGTGTACCTCTTGCATATTTTCTTCCTTATTTGAACATGAGCTCCTTGAGAACAGGGACAATGTTTCTACCTTTCTTTCTATGCTCATATTTTGGTACAATACCTGACCCAGTTATGAAGGATTATAAAATAAGTACTTCATAAATATTTCTTGGCTAACTTAATTTCTTCACCAGATTTCCTTACCCTGTGAAATTACAGATCCAATCCAAATGACAAGCTCCTCCATAAATATATATTTATTGATAGTGCCTATTTAATGCATTTAAAATCAAGATCTTTGGAATTTTCATAAAGAAGTTGTCCCTTTCACCATTGTGTTAATAGTGGTAAAATTGCTCAATTAATCTGATTAATAGGCTTAGGGTCATAAAAAATGGACAATTCCTATAATACCCACAAATCTAATCTTAAAATGTTAGAAGTCAAGCACTCAAAGCCTCTGTAAGAGCTTCTACTTGCCACAGATCGGCCACTTCAAAACCAGGCAGGATTGTTCTCTGTGGCATTTAAACTATTTCCCTATCACTTTGAAGGGTGGTAGTGTGTGTTTCTCTGCAACCACAGAGTGTGAAGAAAAAGTGCCTGACCTACTTCAGCAGAAAAAAAGGGAAAAAAATGGGAAAAAAGGGGGATCCTCTTGTCTTTCACTTGAAGACAAGATAGGGAATGAAAGGTATTGTTTAATGAAGTTCTCGACTAAGTGACTCATCTGTTTATAATAGTTAACTCATTTTCTTCAGACCTTTTTAAAACAAGTGGATTTCATCTTTTAGAAACAATACCACAAAAATTATGTGTATGTGCTATGCACCAAGACTGATCAGAAATTCACTGCTTAATATTAAGAAAACTGGAGAAACCTGTTTCATATCTTCAGATATGATCCTTTTCCCTTTTAAGAATAAAAGTTGTATTCTTGAGTCATTCACTCTGATTCATTCAGGGAACAAGAAGAGAGAAGTTCTGTTTGATTATTGACAGTGATGGTCCAGAAAGTTGAATTGTGCCCAAGGTAAAGAAGGTTCCTTTTGGGTTACAGTGGAGTTGAGTGGAATCATCCCCAGCCTGGAAGTGGCTTTGAAGAATAGCTTGACTGATTCAAAATGCTAATTATCAGGATGTTTGACCTAAATTTTGAAGCACACTAGAATGAATATTTGGGGATAGACTTGCTAAGAAATAAGGATAAGGAGTGGGTCTGGGATTTTATATGTATAGAAAACACTGAGGTGAATTAATTTCCTCTATCAGTGTAGGTCAACATCTTCTCTACAATTTAGTTTTAGATAGTCTCAAACTCTAGAGCACTGAGCGAGTAAATAATTTGCTCAGGGTATACAACAATATATATGTCAGAGACAGGATATAAGCCAAGTTTTCTGGCAAGTTAAAGTTATAAAGATTCCATTCCAAAAATATTATCTTGTCACAGAATCATAAAATGTTATGTGTCATCTAGCCTAAGCCCCTCCTTTTATAGAAGAGGACATTGCAGCCCAGATTGGACTTACTGAAGACCACATAGCTCAGACAATTCCTGTCTTCCAGCCTAGTGCATCCCTCCCTTCAACATGTCTCTAAAGATGTTTTTCTCCAATGCTTGAGTCTAGGAAGCAAGCTAAAGTAATATGAGCAATGAATTAAGAGCTTAACAGCTAACTGGATACTTGTACAAATTGAATAATAACTCACATTTATATAGTCTTTCTCCTTACAACAACTCTATAAAGTAGGAAGCAAAAGACCTGGAGTACCTAATTTCCCATGACAACCAGACATGATCCAAGTCAAGTTACTTTCTTGTTCCAGGCCCCAAAATGGCTATTTATGGCTCTGTTCAAATATATAAATATATATGTGTGTATATATACATATATACACACATACACATACACACACATATGTGTATGTATATATAATTTTCCTGGGGTTCTTATCCTATGACAAGCATGATGCAACCAATCTGGCATACTCTTGACTTAATTTTTAAGATCTGATAAAATAAGATATTTTGTCAGTGGTATGATTGATTAACGCGTTTCCATATATGTATATAAATGTCTATATATCTCTCAATTCTTTACTTTTTTTCATCAGAGTAATATCATTTGCACATATGAGTTTGTGGATACTTCTCCCAGAAATCTTAATTTTGGCTTTTGATTTGTCCAGCCTGGCATTGTGCATGATGTTTTGTGCAAATAAGTTAAACAAATAAGATGTATTCCTTTTCCAATCTTAACCAATCAGTTGTCCCATGTTCCATTCTAAATGTTGTTCCTTGGCCCATATACAGATTTCTCAGGAGATAAGATGATCTGCCACATTCACAATCTAAAGTTTGGTAGAAGTAAAAGTAAATGCTTTTTTCTGGATCCCTTGCTTTTTCCAAAATTTAACAAATGTCAACAATTTAGTCTCTAGTTCCTCTTTCCTTTTAAAAACCAGCCTGTGGTTCTGATTATTCTTGGTTCACATATTGCTGAAGCCTAGATTGTAGAATTACCACTCCGATGACACAAAATAAAGAAGAAGTAAGAGCCTCTTGATTAAGGTGAAAAAGGAGTGTGTAAAAACTGGCTTGAAGCTTAACATTTAAAAAAAAACTGTCTTGGCAATTGATCCCATCACTACCTGGCAAATAAAGGGAGAAGAAATGGAAGCAGTGTCACATTTTATATTCTTGGGTTCAAAGATAACTGAAGATGGATTATGAATTGTAATGCTGGAGGAGACTTTTGAGAGTCCCTTGGACAACAAGGAGATCAAATAAGTCAATAATTTAAAAAATTGATTGAGGTTATTCACTAGAGGCCAAAGACTGAAACTAAAGCTTAACTACTTTGGCCACATTATGAAAAGATGGTACTCATTCAATAAGGCCCTGATATCAGAAAAGACTGAAGGCAAAATGGAAAAAAAAAAAAAAAAGATGGCAGAGGATGAGATGGATGGTGTCATGGATATTTCTTTCCTGTTTAACTTTTTATGCTTCTCTTGAGTCTTGTATTTGAATACTAAATTTTATATTCAGCTCTAGTCAATTTTATTTGATAATTTCTTGAAATACGATGTCTAGGCTTTTTTCCCCAAGTAGTTCAATAATTCTTAAATTATCTCTCCTGGATCTATTGTTAGACAATTGTTTTTCCAATGAGACATTTCACATTTTCTTCCATTTTTTATTAGATTTTATTGCTTCTTGATATGTGTCATTAGCTTCCATTTGCCCAATTTTAATTTTTAAGGAATTCTTTTCTTCAGTGTACTTTTGGAGCTCCTTTTCCGTTTGGTCTTTTCTGTTTTTTAAGATATTATTTTTTTCAATCATATTTTTTGCACTTCCTTTACTAAGCTGTTGACTCTTTATTCATGATTTTCTTGTAGCACTCTCATTTATTTTTTCCTCAATTTATTTTATATGACTTTCATTTTTAAAATCCTTTTTTATAACTTTTTTCAGGAATTCTTTTTAAATCCAAGATTAATTCACAATTTTCTTTCTATGGGAGGGAGTTATGGACTTTGTTTTGACTTTGTTATCATCTTCTGAGTTTGTGTTTTAATCTTCTCTGTCATTATAGTAACTTTCTATGGTCAGGTTGTTTTTGTTATTGTTGTTTTGTTGTTTGCTCATTTTCCCGCCTATTTCTTGATTTTTAACTTTATGTTAAAGTAGGGCTCTGATCCCATGGTGTAGGGGGACACTGTCCCTTTTAGGCTTCAAGCCTTTCTTTTCTTTTCAGAGCTACCTCTGGGGGTCTTTAACTTTGCAGTTCTTCTAAAGTGGTATGATCTAAGGAGAGGTGTGATCATTGCTTCTACTTGGCATGTCCTGAATTAGGAAAAAGGAGGAACTGACTATGTAACAGATCTGACCTTGTTTAATATTTTTTCTTAATAACAATAAATCATTACTAGTGAGTGTGAGCTACATCCTTCCTTGAATCCAGAATTAGATCATTAGCTAATATATTAGCCTTCTTTTGTATTAGTCTTATAATATGGAATGGTATGTATTTACAATATACATTATATGTTCACATGAGTCCTTCTGGAAATTCAAAGTATGAAGTGAATAGATAGTTGGTTAGCAAATAGATTGCTTTTTAGAGTCTTTTCTGTCCACACTTTACAAAGGAAGACTTTGATTCCAACTGGGAAAAGATGCCAGAGATTAGAGCTAGAATTTAGTCACTTCATTTTCCTTAGCAAGAGGGAGTAAGTACCAGGAGAGAACTGTATTAATCTGGCCCACCTAAAATTGTTAGTGAAGAAGAGGTCATTCATACTGGAGAAACTGAGGCAAGACAGAGATTAGGTTTTTAATATTTTAATAGTAATCAAACAGGACCCATGTCCAAAAAAAAGATGTTCAATCCCATTTGGCTGAATGGAACTCTTGTCTCAAAGCATCCAGCACCCAGCAAGTAATTCCAGAGATTCTTTATATGGTTCCAGCTATAAGGGAAACACAGATGGGGGGAAGAGGAGGCAGAATACTGGGTGAATGGAAATTCCAGAAAGGACAATAACTTTTTAATTCTGACAAGTTGAGGGTCAAGAAGGTGGTTGAGCAGCAGACAAGAGTCTGAGGCAGGAGACAACCAGGCATTTAAGATAGCCATCTGGAATTTTATGACTCTTTGGAATGTGAGAGTGGCCAAATCTTGGAGGCCCCAATTCTCAGTCCTAATGGGACAAGGAATGAGGAGGTGGTGGCCACTAGGGAAACTGAGGCAGAACAATTCAGGGAAACCAAGGCAAGGAAACTGAAGTATTTATTATAATGACAAGAAAAAATAATAATAAATGTTGGAGGGAATGTGGGAAAACCAGGAGAATAATACATTGTTGGTGGAGTTGTAAACTGATCCAACCATTTTGGAGAACAATTTGGAATTATGCCCAAAGAGCTATCAGACTGTGCACATACTTTGATTAAACAGAGTTTCTACTGGGCCCATATCCCAAATAGATCATAAAAAAGAAAAAAGAATCACATGTGCAAAAATGTTTGTAGCAGCTCATTTTGTAGGAGTAAAGAACTGGAAACTAAGTGGATGCCCATCAGCTGGGGAATGGCTGAATAAGTTATGGTATATGAATGTTATGGAATACTATTGTTCCATAAGAAACAATAAGTAAGATGATTTCAGGAAGGCCTGAAGAGACTTACATGAACTGATGTGAGTGAAATGAGAAATGCTGTACACAACAACAAGATTATATAATGATCCATTTTAATGGATGTGACTCTTTTCAACAATGAGGTAATTCAAGCCAATTCTAATGGATGTGAGATGGAGAGAGCCATCTGCATACAGAAAGAGGACCATGGGGACTGAATGTGGATCACAACATAGTATTTTCACCTTTTTGTTGATGTTTTCTTGCATTTTGCTTTCTTTCTCATTTTTTTCCTTTTTTTGATCTCATTTTTCTCATGAAGCATGACAAGTGTGGAAATATGTATAGAAAAATTGCACATGTTTAACATATATTGGATTGCTTTCTACCTAGGAGAGGGGGTAGGGAAGGGGAAGGAGAAAAATTTGGAACACAAGGTTTGAAAGAATAAATGTTGAAAACTATCTGCATACATTTTGAAAATAAAAAGCTATTATTAAAAAAAAAAAAAGGAGAGAGTAATGTGGATCTTTTAGATGCTAGGGCAGGGACTTTACGAAGATATTTGGAAATGGAAATTTTAAAGTTATGGATCCTGAATAGGAAGAGAGTCCTCAAGTAGAAATCATTTGACTTAATTTGGTTCTTGGTTTGCCCTAATGTAAAAATTTTATGGGAGCCATGGTTGGTTTCTAGACTTCTCTGAAAACTCAGATTCATTCAGAGGTGACCAAATAGATTTTAGATGCCTCTACAAAATAGCTCTGAATGGAGAGGTCTAGAACTAATTCACCCTGCCATGCATCCAGACTGAGAGTTAGATAGACATTATAGAGCCACTCCAAATTAATATCTATAGCTAGTGACCAAGATCACTGAAATTTAGTGGATTCAGATATTTAGTGTATAGATTCTTTTTTTAAATGAAAGCTTTTAATTTACCAAACATATGCATGGGTAATTTTTCAACAATGACCCTTACAAAACTTTCTGTTCCAAATTCTTCCCTCATTTCCCTCATCTTCTCCCCAATATGGCAGAGAGTCTAGAAACAACTGAACTTAGCCCCTAGCTGAGCATCACAACTATAGTAACTAATTCCTCATCCCACTCTCCTGAATTTATCTCAGTTACCACTTATGGTATTTCCACATAAAAAAAGTTAATTTGAGGGCCTAGAGATAGGTTTCTTGATCCCAGGCTCCAAAATTGCTAGATATAACTCTAGTTAAACTATACATAGTTCTCCTAAAATCACTCTATCCTATGTTAGACATAGCCAAATTACATCGAAATATTCTTGACCCCCAGCCTTTAAGGGCTAAAATGCTTTAAGGCTAGGATGCTATTCTAAGATGGCAATTTCCATACAAACATGCCATGATAGCTTTTGCTAATCCCTTGCATTTAGCCCCAGTTCACTGTAGAAAGACTAAATGAATAATGAAAGTGTGATACAACAACAGGATCAGACTCAAGTAAATCCTTGGAGCAGTTTTGTGGGTCTTGGCAAAGGAAAGAATGTTATTAATTCCTATTGTTATAGGGCAGTTTCTTTTTATTGTCCTGCCCCAATTTCCCTAAATGGTCCTGCCTCATTTTCCCTAAATTGTTCTGCCTCAGTTTCCCTAAATTGTTCTGCCTCACTTTCTTGATGTATAATGTATAATCTCAGATAAGGGGGAATTCAGATATCCTGGTTCCCAAGTCCTCCTAACTTATCAAGAATTTATGGTCCTCACCGCCCCCCCATCCTGTCAGAACCAGATTGATGGTCCATTCATGGAAATTCCCACATTTGCCAGTGTTCAAACTCCACCCCTTGCCTTTCATTTCCTGACCTTTGGAGCCATATATAATTTATTAGAATCTCACATTCAGTGCTGATGCTGAATGCTTTAAGTCCCAGCCCTGGGACCAAAATTGATCCTTGGTTCCAGAAAATCTCTCCCTCTCAGAAATCTAAATAAAATATTAAAAACTCTCTAATCTCTATCTTGTCTCAGTTTCTCTGGCATTACACTATGTCCCTCCTTGATGCTACTATGTAGCAGCATTGTATAGGAACACAATTCCTAGCATATACTTGCTGTGAAATGCTGTCCATTTTTAAAGAAAGAGCTTGAAGATCTTTAATTGTATGTACATTTTATCTCTGATCCACTTGAAAGTTAAAAGAGCTTCAAAAAAGAACATAATTTTAATGTTTAATTCATTTTTCTTTTGGTTGATAGAATTAGTACCATTTGAAGATATGGGACTGATTTATGGAATTATGTTATAAAAAGCATTTTGAGTGGTGTGATTACACAAGCCTATAAACCCTCATTCTGAAAAGGCTGAGGTTAATGAATAGCTTGAGCTCAAGAGTTCTGAGCTTCAGTAAGCTAAGATGATTGAATATCTATACTAAGTCTGACACCGTAAAGAAAGTCACCAAGAGTAGGAAGACATCAAGGTGCTCAAGGAGAAGCGGATTAGATTAGAAATGAAGGTAACACATCTCATACCCTATACCAAGATAAGGTCAAAATGGGTTCATGATTTAGACATAAAGGGTGAGTATAAGCAAATTCAAAGAGCAAGGGATAGTCTGTCCATCATATCTTTGGAGAAAGATGGAATTTATGATTAAAGAAGAACTAAAGAACATTATGAGATATAAAATAGATAAATTAAAAGACTTCTGCACAAACAAAATCAATGCAGCCAAGATTAGAAGGAAAGAAGAAAGCTGGAAATAATTTTTACAGTCAGTTCTTCTGATAAAGGCCTCATTTCTCAAATATATAGAGAACTGAGTAAAATTTATAAGAACACAAGTCATTCCTTAATTGATAAATGGTCAAAGAATATGAATAGATAATTTGCAGGTGAAAAAATTAATCATTTATACTCATATGAAAAATGCTCTAAATCACTATTTATTAGATATGAAAATTAAGACAACTCTTGAGGAACCACTTCATACCTACCAGATGGCTAATATAACAGAAAAGGAAAATGATAAATGTTGAAGAAGATGTAGAAAAATTGGGACACTAAGGCATTCTTGGTAAAGTAGTGAACTGATCTAACCATTCTGGAGAACAATTTGGAACTATGGCCAGAGGGCTATCAAACCATGTATACTCTGTGATCCATCAGTGTTTCTACTGGGTCTGTATCCCAAAAAAATCATAAAAGAGGGAAAAGGATCCATATGTGCAAAAATGTTTGTAGCAGCTCTTTATGTAGTGCCAAGGAATTGGAAATTGAATAGAGGCCCATAATTTGGGGAATGATTGCATAAGTTATAGTATATGAATGCCATGGAATATTATTGTGCTACAAGAAATGAAGAGCAGGCTGATTTCAGAAAAGCCTGGAAAGACTTAAATGAACTGAGTGAAATTAGCAGAAAAAGGAAAACACTGTATATTTTAACAGCAACATTGTATGATGATGAACTATGATAGAGTTAGATCTTTTCAACAATATGGTGATACAAGACAATTTCAAAAGACCTGGGATGGAAAATATCATCCTCATCCAGAGAGAGAATTATGGAGACTGTGTATTGAAGCATAGTATTTTGACTGTTTTCATTTGTTTGCTTGCCTTTTTCTTTCTCATAATTTTTTCCCTTTTGTTCTGATTTTTCTTGCACAGCATAACAAATATGGAAATATGTTTAAAAGGATTGTACACGAATAACATATCAGATTGTTTGTTGTCTTGGGGAGGGTGTAAGGAAGGGATGGAAGGAGAGAAAATATGTAATGCAAAATCTTACAAAAATGAATATTGTAAACTTTCATTACATGTATGTGAAAAAAATAAAATATTGAGAGAAAAAAATGAAGAAAGTCAAAACTCCTAAGCAGATCAGTGGTGGCATCAGCTTATAAGTGGATATTGCACATACTGACAAAGGAATATATTGAAAACCAGTGTTGAAAAAAGAACAGAAAAATGTAAAAAGAAAGAAAGAAAAAATTACAAACTTTGAGATCACTGAAAGAATGGTGCCCAGGATTCACAAGAGATCAGTATGACAACTTTATTTTTAGGCTACATCACAATTTTATTTCTATAAAAGGTTTCTTTTCTTTCCAGTGGTGATGGAACTATCTTTTTTTTTTTTTTTTTTTTTTTTTTTTTTTTTTTTAATTTAATAGCCTTTAATTTACAGGATATATACATGGGTAACTTTACAGCATTAACAATTGCCAAACCTCTTGTTCCAATTTTTCACCTCTTACCCCCCCCCCTCCCTAAATGGCAGGATGACCAGTAGATGTTAAATATATTAAAATATAACTTAGATACACAATAAGTATACATGACCAAAACATTATTTTGCTGTACAAAAAGAATCAGACTCTGAATTATTGTACAATTAGCTTGTGAAGGAAATCAAAGATGCAGGTGTGCATAAATATAGGGACTGGGAATTCAATGTAATGGTTTTTAGTCATCTCCCAGAGTTCTTTTTCTGGGTATAGCTAGTTCAGTTCATTACTGCTCCATTAGAAATGATTTGGTTGATCTCGTTGCTGAGGATGGCCTGATCCATCAGGACTGGTCATCATCTAGTATTGTTGTTGAAGTATATAATGATCTCCTGGTCCTGCTCATTTCACTTAGCATCAGTTCGTGTAAGTCTCTCCAGGCCTTTCTGAAATCATCCTGTTGGTCATTTCTTACAGAACAGTAATATGATGGAACTATCTTTAAACATTTGAAATGCATTTCTTTGGGAGTGCTGGCAATTTAGCAAAAAGTATCACCTTTGGTTCTGTGAGCAACACCAAACTCTTTTATTTTAGCTGTTTTTTTTATTATAGCTGTTTCAGTATGATGACAGATGGAATGAGAGAGGATAAAATTCTAAAAGAATGATCCTTTAACTAGAGCCTAGTTCTCAAATGGAATGTTCTTCAAGAACCTACAATATGAAATTGAGACACCTCCTAAGCTTAATGATGTAAGGACTCCTGCCTTGGCCATGCCACAGGGAACACTAATTGCATCTGTTAGGGGTCCAGCTGCAGAACTAGAAGAGAAGAGAGAAGATAGGGAAAAACAATCACATTTAACAAATGAATGAAGACAATTATGCAGACACCCTTCAGCATGGAATTTTGAAAGGCAATTCAAATGAGATATGGAATTTAGCAAGTGATAAATTTAACAATTTAGCAAAAATATGTTTGCATAGGCTGGTTGTTTCCCACAAGAGACATGACACAAGATGAGTGAGCAAAGGTCATTCAATACTCAGGCCTCCTTAGAAAAGTTCTGAATATGGAATGATTGATTCTTTGCAATTTGCAGGTCCCGTAGGCAGCCTTAAACAGCCTTGATGGTGGTCTTATTCTCTTGCTTTGAAGGAGCTACTAAATGAGATAAAGGGTGTGAACTTGGTTTATAAACTGTAAATGACTATACAAATATGAGGTATTAATCTATAATAAACTCCAACAGTGAATCAGGCTTTTGATAAGAGATGTGAAACATCAGGGTAGCTTCCTTAGTAAGCAAGCAAACAAAAAAACAAAGGAAGCAAAACTTACTAGCCTGATAAATTTTTGCTAAACCATTATGGCTTCCCACCAATTCAATTAAATTCAACAACTATTTATTAAGCACCTGCCATATTCAATCTATACATATATATTAAATACTTAGATGCCACATATACAAATTGGGGGACACAAAAATGATTCTTGTGTGAATTAGGTACAGGGGATATAAAAACAAAAATGAAAAATCCTTGCTATACAGGCTAGATAGCACAGCAATAATACATTAGGCCTGAAGTCAGGAAAGAACTGAATTCAAAAATAGGCTCAGATTTGTACTGATTGTCTGACCTTGGGCAAAGCACCTACACTATGTGAAATAGAGATAATAGCACCTATTGCCCAGGGGTGGTATGAGGATCAAATCAGGTACTATTTGTAAAGAGTGTGGCACAATAATAGGTGCTTTATGCTAACTATTATTATTGATCCATCTGATCATTAATCCAAGTGAGGAAATAATATATGCACAAACTACCTGATCTATTGCTAGCATAGCCATTATTGAGGGGGAAAATTATTGTGGAAAGTGCCCAACTTGCTTATCTTCAGCAGTAACAACTGTGGTCCAACTGCCACCAACAGGCAGATGGGAACAGGAGTGCTGGTATTGGCAGACTACCATTCCTGCCCTGATAGTCATCATCCAGGGAAGCAACTACTGTGAAGAAAGGGTCAACTATGCCCATCAACTGCTAACCAAGTGCTACTAAACAACTGGCAGACAAGCCAGCCTAACCAAAGTATCAAGGTATCCTGAGGGAGAGGTAAGAAGCAGCATGTGCCAGGTAAGTCGAATTGATGAGGTTTAGGTTTTTGAGTTCCCTTTTGTAGGGAGCCAAATGATAAGGTCTAAATGTAGGGAACCAAAATGAGATTAAGATTTCTGGTGGTCAGGGAGTTAAATGATAAGGTCCAGTGGCAGGTTCGGGGTTCAGGGAACCAGATGGAGAGGTTTGGCTCCCCTGTACCCCCTTGGGATTCAGCACAAGGATAGGGAGTTTTGGGGACTCCCTTCTGGTGGTGCAGGGATTCTCTGTAAAGGAATTTACAAACCCAAAAACCTGGATTGATAAAAGAGGTTTATTATAGGGATTGAGAAGTAAGGTTAGTAATCCTGACAGAAAGGCATAAAGTCTAGTTAGGGAAATAGGTGAGGATAAAGAGAGGGTAGCACTAAAAAAGAATATTATCCAGTGGGCAGAGGCTTCCTTGGCATAACAAGCATGCATAACTGGCATGTCTAGAACCTCTGCAAAGAAAGGATTTTAGATTGGTTCCTTTATGATAGTTTTGGCTACAAGCTGGGTTTCAGCTTGAGCTGAATTTGAATAGAATTGAATGAGTTTCTTTAATTGAATAGGGTTGGAATTCTTTTGCTCAGGACTGAACCAAGTCACCTAGAAAACAGAATGAAGCTGTTTATCTTGTTTCCCTCAGGTGGGGTCCCTCACTGAGGCAGAGTCCAAGGAGACTTCAAAGAGTTGTAGATTTTTGGAGTCCTTTCTTCAAAATGGCCACCACCACTTTGAGAACCGTGTCCCCTCCAAGACACTCTAAAATCCTGAATCTAAGAGCCTTAAGAATAGCTTTCTTTCCATCCCAGTGCCTTCAGACATCATCCTGGAAAGCCAACAATCCCCCAGTTAGATGCAGGCTGACTGCTCCTGCAGACTGACTAGGGGGAAAGGAGAGTCCTTGCCACTGGAGTCCTTAGTATTGTCAAATGATTCAACATTAGAAAGAAAGAGATGTGATTTTATCAGTGGAAATGATATTAAAGAAGCTTTAATATCTGGTTTCCATGGAACTTTTCCCTCTGATTTGCATATGAAATCTTCCATGTGTATTCTCCTCTGTTGGATTGTGAGCTCTTTGAGAATAAGGAATGTCTTGCTTTTTACTGGTATATCCCTCACTCAGTACAATGCTCTTTGCACATAGCAATCACTTAATAAATACTCCATTCTTTCATTCATTATTTTTTATATCTGTGACTACTCTTGCCCTAATAGATTGTATTTATGGTAGAGATCACCCCATGTTGTGGGTTAACTTTGTTAACAACTATTCTTGCCCTGTCATTTATGTAAGAACTTTTTCTGAAAATTTAATTAAATAAGCTAGCTATTTATCAAGGGGAATTTCATAAGTAGAATTTCATGAGCTACGTGATAAGACATTCACTCAGAGGGTTACTCCTAGAACCTTGAGCATACTAGCAGTACCAGTGTGAGTTGAGAGAATAATCTCAGAGGGAATGCCACAGTGTTTTAGGGAGGAAATCATTCTAGCTCAGTTTGTTAATTTCCCATTTCACTTGTCACAATCATATCTTCTCACATTCCCAAGTTCAGCATATGAGTTTTTTAAAGATGTCTAAGAAGGGAATTGTATTGATTAGAGAGGAGGGTAGTACCAGATGCAAAGTGTTTAAGGAGGTGGGGGATGGATATCTAAAGTAGACAGCCTATTTCAAGAAAGTTTTATAGATCTCATAGAAGTTCTGAAAATCTGAGTTCTTTTCAGATCTGTATATAGCAAAATATTAATATTTATGCAACAACATAAGACATAAGTCAGGGTTATAAGCTGACAGTTTCCCATCAGGTTGTATCCAACATGTATGTAAATGTCAAAGTACCAAGTCAATAACAACAAAAAAGAGGGACTTTGACCCTCTCTCTTGCTTTTTAAGGACTTTTCAAGTCAAACTTGAGATCACAATAATTGTTCCTTTACCAAAACTTATTCCTTCTAAATTGTATGATTTTTCACCATCACCACATGATTTTTAAAATGAAAACCTTCCATCATACAAGAACACAGGAAGTAATTATATAGCTGCCACTTTAAGATTCAGCAACCTGATATGATTGCAGTCATGGTTACTGCATAAACTTCTGTTTTGGTGGTTAGATATTTCTCTCAGTAGTTTTTGAGAGATCTGTAGCAAACTTGACAACATGTGAAAACTATAAATAGGGAGGTGTGGGAAGAGAAATGGGGGTCCATTTCAAAACAACTAAATTGTGGAACTATGTTTTTTAGAGAGGCAGAATAAAATGGGTAAATGTTTAATTATAAGTAAGGGGTGATGCAGTACATTCCATCTTCAATGGGAAGGCGATGGTATATTACCTTGGGAGAGAGAAGAAGGCAATGGTATATTACCTTAGGAGAGAGAAAAACCTTTCAAAAATCTGGAAAAATCTGGTATGAGTACTAAAAAAAATGTTCTGGATCAAAAGCACCTCTGATTGTATTCAAAGTGCACCTCTAATATTTACTGCCAGCATGACCTTAGGGAAGTCATTACGCTTGGTTTCCTCTTGTCAAATGAGGATTACACTGAATGGTTTGGGTGATCTCTTCTAGCTCTTTATCAATGGCTTGCAATTTTATAGGAATTATTGCAGGAAGGAATCTCAGAGGTTATACCTCTCAGTTTAAAGATAAGGATTTTTAAACTCAGAAAGATTTGAGTAATTTATTCAAAGCAATGCAGGTAGAACAATAATAGCCAAGATTCAAACTCAAGTTGCCTGATTCCAAATCAGTGTTCTTTTTAAACCATTTTTTCCTAGCAAATTAAGAAAACTATTTGTTGCCTAATAAGTTATGTGGTTGGATATGCTTTGATGAGCAAATAAAATTAAAAGGAGAACTGGGAAACATTTAGATATGAATACAAAATTGTCATTTATTTAGTTCTCACAAGAAACAATTTTAGGATCCTTGAAGAAAATGAGTTGAATCAAACATATGGAGGCACAGGTCATTTTCTTGATCATCTGCTATGTTATTTAAATACTTATTTTTGTAACCTTCTGGATAATGTTCAAGATGTTAAATATGGCCTAATAGCTTTCTAATCAATCAATAAGCATTTATTAAATACTGATTATGTGCCAGAACTATCCTAGGTACAGGAGATATAAGTACAGAAAATGAAATGATTCCTTCTCAAGAGGACTGTATGTTCTAAATGGGGAGTACAACTACATTTGGCACATACTCTGCAGCTACTCTCAATGGCTTTGGATGGCTGTCTACTGTTCTATAGGATTATAGCTTATAAATGCCCTACCACTATTCTTCTCTCATTGATTATCCATCAGTATCAATTAGTCAGGTGTAAAACATCACACATCTATTCCAAAATGTGCTATATTCTCCTACTAATAAGTTCAGGGGAAAAAGACTCAAATTTAGAGAATATATATGGTAAAGTGGTAATGTAATACCAGAGAAACTGAGGCAAGATAGAGATTAAAGATTTTTAATATTTTATTAGAGGGAGAGCTTAGACTGGCTAAGCTATCTTAGCCAGCTGGGTAGATGGGACTATTATCTCAAAGCATCCAATCAACAAGAGAGAGATTCTCATAGAACTCCAGCAATCAGGGAAACAAAGGCAAGGGTGGGTAGAGCACCGGTGAGTGCAGATGATGCGGGTGAACTCTGAAAATGGTGTCTCCTTTAATCTGTAAAAATTGTGTCCCCTTTGATCTGTAAAAGAAGGGAGATTCAGGGTCTCCCAGACTCCAGAGAATCTAGAAGGCATATTTTCAAGACAAACCTTTTCCACATGATAAGTGGCTTCATCCAAGTGGAGATCTGGGACAAATCACCCCCCCCCCCCATTGATCTTTCGGGTAGCCAGATCTTTAGGAATTTCATTCATTGGGGATCTGAGCCTGATATTGAGAGGCTTAAAACTCCAAGATAAGTATCTAGGTCTGGGAGCATTGGCTCTCTTTTCAACTGGGAGCCTTAGCCTCAGACTATTATTTAAAAAAAAACACTTTTTTATACTCCATAGCTTTGCAAAAGTATGAAGTAATATGCTTTGCCAAGGGACCTCTCCTCTTGGCATAGCTGCCTACTAGGACTCTTGCCTTGTGTGAAGACATTCTCTTCTCAGTACTAACCTTTATTTCCCTAATAGGACTTTGCTACTCAGAAGTCCGCCTTCCTCACAAAGCTGATATCTCAATGCCAATAAACTTCCCTTTTTGTCATTCAAACTTTTCGAGTTCCTGAATTCTTTTCATGTTGGACCTGCGCCTCTGACCAAAGAGGAGATTCCACAACTCTCTGCACTGCCATTAGAATAGCATCAGGAAGTTCCAGAAAAGGACCATAAATTCAGTACTGACAGATTGGGAGTAAAGAGGAAGAATCATAAATTCTAGGAGCCAGGATGTCTGAGGCAGAAGATACTCAAATATTGAGATAAGTCATCTGAACTGTTATGACTTTTTGGAATGCTAGTGGCCAGGGCTCCTTCCCCTAATTATCTCAGTAGTAATGGCCAGGAAGGGGGTTGCCACCAGGGAGACTGAGGCATAACAATTCAAAGAAATTGAGGCAGAATAATTTAAGGAAACCAAGACAGAACAATTCAGGGAAACTGAGGCATAACAGTAACTCCCATCTACTAGTTTTGGTGGTTCTTTCCCTCTCTTTTTGGGGTTGTCCCAAAATTCTCATAGATATGGCACAGCTTTTCTCCTGGGATCCTCTAGTACCTTCAATTTCCCTTTTTTCATCAAATCCACTTTTCTCTTGTTGGTTGATGAATTAGTTGACACACTAATATGTTACTAGTGAAAGTTGTGAATTGATATATAAGCATTGTGATAGCATTTTCACTCTTAAAAAGATACAAGCATTATGGAAAGTAGTTTGGAATAATGCAAATAAAATGATTAAAATATTATTTTATATAGTTATATATATAGTTATATAGACTAACAAAGCAGAACTGGGGAGGGGCAGATAAATACTATGACTACTATAATGAAATGGAAAGGACAATGACCACATATCATCAAACCTGAATGTTCAAAATTATAAAGATCAAGCTGGCTCAGAAGAAATTATATTAGAAGATACAATTCCTAGAACATAGTAGGTACTAAATGCTTTTGATTGAAACCTTTCTTCAATTTTTTTGAAAAGCTGGATTTCCAAAGATCTGAAATATTGTAATAAAAAGTCAGATTTTTTGGACATATTAATTTTGATGATTCTTATCCCTCATGTTCCTATTTTAAACATATCTTCATAAAAATTTTCAACCAGATACAGAAGAAATAGAATAACCAAGATAATTTAGCAAAATTCATATTTTTTTGACCTAAACAAGAGCTGGCTCATGTAAAAGTGCTATACTATATACAGTGTTGTAGGATGAAAAAGGTGGCCTTTGTTCCTGTTTTAAAGGAACCAGCATATGTGATCCATTGGAATCAGAGAGGAAGAAGCTGGGAGTAGAATTTTTGTTGGTTTTTAGCCCTTTATTTTTATTTATTTTTTGCTGGGACAATTGGGGTTAAGTAACTTGCCTAGAGCCACACAGCTAAGAAATATTAGGTGTCTGAGGCCAAATTTGAACTCAGGTCCTCCTGACTTCAAGGCTGGTGCTCTATCTACTGCACACTTGCCTGTCCCTTTGTTGTTGTTTTTTAAAGAAGAATGTGCTACATTTCAAGGAGGTTTATCCTTTTGCTTTGACATTCTGTACTGATTCACAGGAGAGAAAATATAGTTTTTATTCTTATTCTTCCTTTTTCTGAATGTCAAGGACAATTCTTCCAGGATGGTTTCACACATATCAAGTCCAGGGGCTAATTTTTCCATTCTTTGAAAATACTAACAATTTCCTTTTTAAGGCTTCTTTGGTTAGAGCAGCAAGACATTTTGAGGGATTTTCCTGCTCTCTCTACCTTCCTTTAGAAGGGGAACATTTGTATAATGCTTTTTGGAAGCATATCATTGTATATAACATTTTGGGGGAACAATCTGGGCCAAGCTTACATAAATCAGGGCACAGGAAAGATGGCCTCATTTGGCTCTGTACAAGTGTTGTTATAAGATGAAAAGTGCTGAGTAAGATGGACGAGTTGAGTGTTCAGAATATGAAGGAATAGTAGGCATTAATGAATCACAATCTAAGGTTTGTCAGTGGCAATCATAGTTTAAAGGGAAAGGACAAAAGGAGAGAAAGAAAAGAAAAGAAAAATTAGAACCATCTATTCACAGGTGTTGGGGAAAAGAGAATAAAAAGAGCAATACAGAGAACATTTTCTTTGTTTTATACAAGAATTATAACAGCTTCTGGGAAAAAGTAATTTTACCTGGTTCTGGTATAGCAAGAGATGAGAAGGGAATGAAGAATGGGTGTGTTATGGAGGGCAGAACAACAAGGTTTCCAATCCAAGGGCATGTCATGAAAAAAGAAAAGTGATCTTGTCAAAATGTTTTGTGAGGCAGTTGATAAATTGGCCTCACACAAATCAAGGAAACAAAAGAAGAAAGGATGGGAAATTTATTAACTTATTTATATACTTGACAGAAATATTTTAAGTGCCAGTTACATTGCCAGTTACATTTAGTTCAATTCACTAAATATGTACTGGTACTATGTTAGGCACCAAGGATGCAAAGTTCAAAAATGAAATTCCTTGCCTTGAAGGAGCATACAATCTATTATGTATTAATCCACATACAAATAAATATAGAGAAGACTATGATAGGGACAAAACAGAACTATGAAAAAAATACAATAGAAAAATTTGACAATGGAGAAAACATTCTTAGCTGAGGAGAAGGATAGTGATGTATAAATGCATATATGGCATCTTTTTGAGCCTCTAAATACAATTGGGGTAGAAGCAACCATTTGGAAATCTAAGAGGACCTGGTTTCTGTCCAGGTGCAATTGAGAGACTGGTATTATATGATGACAAAAAAGTCTTCTATCTGGCTGCTGAGACAGAAAATACTTTAACCAGCTTTTGAGAGTAGTTAGAAAAAAGGCAGCAGCTCTGTGTCTTGGATTTATTTTTTTCTGATCTTTTGTAAATGAATATTCTGAGATTGGAGTTTCCAGGAGATCTTGTAAGTTTGGAAGATCCAGAGTATCTATCATAATGAGGAGCAGTAACCACAGGAATCCCAAGGTGACTATGTACCAACTTTGACATGGTAGTATATATACAGCTACTATGTGAACATTATTAGGGTCTGAAGTGATTGCATGGTAATGTGCAGAGACTTTCTCTTCTGCAGGTGAAGTAGAGCAAGAAGAGCATTATCATTAGAGCCTTCTGGCTGTTATGCCACAGTTCTATTTTATTGTCCTGACTCAGTTTCCCTAATTATCCTGACCAAATCCTGACTCAGTTTCCATGCTTCTCAGTCCTGCAAGACCTCCCCTCTCTTTTTATCAGAATATTTGATAAGGATAAAAGATTTTATGTTTTAGAATATCAGAATGCCTCTTCCCTCCCAAGCTATTGGAATGTTAGATACCAGCTTATCAAGATGCCTCTCCCCATGTCCGGGATGCCTCCCCCTGATTATGTCATCTCATCTCTGGTGGCTCACCCCACTGTTCCCTCTCCCAGTACCCTGACTCCACCCCTGCCTCAGTCTATCCCCTGAGTCTGAGCCACGTGTATATAGAGAGAACTCACATTGTTTGCTGGATTCTTGGAGATGATAGTCTCATTCAGCCCTGGGACCAAACCATGGATCCATTTGGTTCCAGTATATCTCTCCATTTAATAAACTATTAAGTACTCTCTAATCTCTATCTTGCTCAGTTTCTCAGCATTACATGGCCTAGCAGAGAAGAGTATCATCTCAGCAGAGGAGCAGATCAGTTTTGCATCAGTGGAATATCCTAGCCTTAAAGCAGATTAGTCCAGTACAGCAGCAGGTCAACCCATTAAGTAAAGATACCATACCTTGGAAGGAGGAAGATGAGTTAAGCAGTAGAATGACTCATCGATCATTAAACTCTATGAGGGCTTTACAATGGGAAAAGAGAATTTCTGAAAATAGGGCATGATCTACCACATGTGCCTCACTATCATTGTCCTTACTGTAAGTGAACACCTACTCATTATGTAGATTTTTGAGAGACTAAGTAAATCCAGACTTTTGGGGGAATGCCAGCAAATATCTCTGGATCTTGTTATAGTTTCTTAGTAAACCCCTTTTTTAAAAGCTAATAGTGTCAAGTTGTAGTTTTTGATGAGAACATTGGTGGAGGCTCATAAACAACAGTATTTGAAATGTCTCCTAAACGTTGCCTTTAGTAATAATATTCACTTCTCTGAGACCTTAACCTGTCAGTGTGAGTTTCCAGTTGGGGAAGCCTACCCAAGAGGGATGCTACATACAGAAAGAAGATTTTTAAGTATAGAGATGAAAAGGAAGTACATTTAAGTCTAAGGGATTTTAGGGAAGAATTAGTAGTCCACGTTAACAGAAAGTAGCCTGTCTCAAAGGAAACAATGGTAGGGTGAGGTTCAAAAAGTAAGTTAGAACCAAATTAAGGAAGGTCTTAAATATCAGGATGAAGAAACCATATTTCTTTCTGAAAAGAGTGGAGAGTCATTGAGAGTTTTTGAACAAAGGAATGAAACGATCAGACCTTTGCTTTAGGAAGATCAGCTTTTAGAAAAGGAGTTTCCTAAGAAAGTACAACAAAATATAGTGATATAAACTGCCATTCCCCCCAAATTCTGGACTTATTTCTCATTAATCTATCATTGTAGAAATTAGAGCCAGTTAGTCATTTATAAACTTATTAAAATACTCCAGGTGATGAAGACCGGAATTTAGGTAGCATACATAAGGCACTAGGATGGGGATGGGAATACAAATAGAAGGGTAAGAGGATCCCTGTCTTCAAGGATCTTAGCATCTAGTGGTAGTGACTAGACTTCTTGGGGCAGGGGGATGGACTTTACTTGTGATTTCATTGGGGCAGGCAATTAATTACCAATCCAGATCAATATGTGTGCTATGGTTTACAGGAAAGTCTCTAAGGTCAGACAAACACAGATAACAATGTAAATAAAAACGGCAATTGTATAAGATACAAACTACAATTCAAGGCTAATTTAAGGGTAGATATAAAAAAAGATAGCTACATTGCAAGTGAATTATAATTGTGTAAAATGCCAACTATCATTTATAGGCAAATATTTAAGGTTAAGTGAGGCAGTGAAGAAAGTGGCGGGCCTGGAGTTAGGAAGATGCGAATTATCATTTATAGGCAAATCTTTAAGGTTAAGTGAGGCAGTGAAGAAAATGGCGGGCCTGGAGTTAGGAAGATGCGAACTATCATTTATAGGCAAATCTTTAAGATTAAGTGAGGCAGTGAAGAAAGTGGCGGGCCTGGAGTTAGGAAGACTCATCTTCCCCAGTTTATCCAGCCTCAGACACTTCCTAGCTGTGCGACCCTGGGCAAGTCATTTTGCCCGGTCTGCAAAACGATCTGCAGAAGCAAGTGGCCAAGCATCTTTCTTTACCCAGGAAAACCGCAGAGGGGTTCACGAAGAGTTAGACAGGATTGAAACTGACTGAAAATACACAAAGATACACTTGCATTGCCAATAAGAGTGATAATTAAATAAGATACTGAGGAAAGTGCTTCTGGGCGGCGGCAACTGAGTAAATGTAAACATTGTTTCTTACACTCAGTGGCGGAAGAAGTGCGATAGGGAGGGGACTCCGGGACCTCCCTCTATCAGGCCCGGGTTCCTCCTCCTCCTTTGGATCTAGGTTAAGGCAGGGACTGCTTCAGAGCCCAACCTCCGGGATGCAGAGCGGACCTCCGCCCTCTAGGCGGCAGCAGTTCGTCCCTGGAAGTCCTTCGCATTCCTCCCTTCTGGCCCGCGGACCCAATCGTTGGCCGCGGCGCAGGCGCTGCCGCGTTGGCGGAAGTGCCGGCCCTGGCTCCGGTCTCCGCTCTCCGGCTACTCGCCCAGCTCTTTCCTGTATTGCCCCGGAGTCGGCGCACCGGGCGGGATGGAGAAAAGGAGGATGAACCTGCCCAAAGGACCGGACACGCTATGCTTCGACAAGGATGAGTTCATGAAGGTGCGGGCGCGCGGGGCTGAGGGGCCTCTCGTCCCCCGGGCCTGCCCCTCCTCCCCTCGGCGGGGCCCCGGGCTTGTGCCTCCCGGGGCGGGCACTGCCGCTGAGCGCTTGTGGCGAGGCGGCCTCCGCCGCTTCCAGCCCGAGTCCGGCGCGGCCCTCGGAAGGGAGAGGATGCTACAGCTGTTTGTGGGGGCGGGGCCGCCCTCGGGACTCGGGCTGGTTAGGCTAAGCGTCGGGGGCCCTCCGCGCCGAGGTTAGGTCATCCTTTGCGGGGGGTTCTAGTTGGGGCAAGCAGCGCCCTGGGCCGCCTGGACTTGGAGCAGACCCGGCGAGCCTTCCTAACCTTACGTGGGCTCCTTGGGAAAGGCTCTAGGTAGCTTTAATGAAAACCGTCTTTATGTACGTAAGAATAAGCAGCTTTCTTCTGTGCTCACCGCGTTCCCCCTCGGTTCTGAGCGCCGTGGACACCGAGGTTCGTGACAGCTCTTGCTCTCCAGGAGCTTGCAGTGTAATGGGGGAGAGATTGTGCAAACGACTACAATTCCTTCGAACACAAGAAAAACACGCAAATCAAAGGGACCTGGAAAAGGCTTCTGGCAGAAGGTGGAGTTTTAGCCGAAATCTGGGGGAAGCTACAAGGCAGAGAGGAAGTTCAGGGAGAGAATTCCAGAATGAGAGATGGTTGGTGAAAAGACCTGCAAATAAATAGTTACATATACGCACGCGCACACACACACGGGAAAGAGGGACCTCTGTCTTTAGGGCTCTTAGCATCTAATGGTGATGACTGGACTTCTTGGGAGAGGGAGACAATCCCAATCTTTGGTTTTTTTTTTTTTTCTCAATAGTATTTTATTTTTTCCAAATACATATAAATATAGTTTTCAACATTCATTTTTGTAAAATTTTATGTCCAAATTTTTCTTTCTCCTTCCCTTCTCTTTTCCCTCCCCAAGACAATAAGCAATCTGATATAGGTTATACAGGTACAATCATTTTAAACATATTTCCATATTTGTCATTCTGTGCAAGAAAAATCAGACGAAACAGAGATAAAAATACTATGCTTCAATCCACATTCAGACTCCATAGTTCTGGATGTGGATGGCATTTTCTATATCAAGACAATCAGCATTGTCTTGAATCACCATATTGCTGAGAAGAGCCAAGTTCATCACAGTTAATCATCATATAAGTCTTGTTGTTACTGTATACATAGTACTCTTGGTCCTACTCGTTTCACTTAGCCTCAGTTGATGTAAGTCTTTCCAAGCTTTTCTGAAATTTGCTCATCATTACATTCATATACCATCAATCCCAATCTTTGATTTTATTGGGGTAAGCAACTAATTGCCAATGCAAAAAAATGTATGCTATAATTTCCAGGGAAGTGTGTGTGTGTATGCACACACACACATATACTTGTGTCGAGAAGACTAAAAGATGGGGATGAGGGGACAGTTTATAAAGAGCTTTGAAAGCCAAACAGGATTTTATATTCACTTTTGGAGGTAATAGGAAGTTCAGGTAGGAGGTGATGTGGTCAGACCTGCACTTTAGGAAGATCATTTTGGAATCTGAGAGATTTGTGGTAGGGACACCAAACTGCAGGTTATTGCAATAGCCCAGTTTTGAGGGGATGAGTACCTGCACCAGGGTGGTGACAGTATGACAGAAGAGAAGAGCACATTTGTGAGAGGTGATAGTAAAGTAAAATTGACAGGCTTTGACAATAGATTGTTTATGAATGGTGAGAGAGAAGGAAGAGCCTGAACTATAAGTATCATTATGCTTAGGCTGCAAGCCTGGGGAACTGGAAGGATATGGGTTATAAATGTGTAGGACTTTTTTTTTTTTGGCTGAGGCAACTGGGGTTAAGTGACTTGCCCAGGGTCACATAGCTAGGACGCATTAAATGTCTGAGACCAGATTTGAACTCAGGTCCTCCTGATTTCAGGACTGATGCACTATCCATTGGGCCACCTAGCTTCCCCTAAATGTGTAGAATTAAAAAGGACCATGTATTGAAATAAAGATGTATTATTTTTCCCATCGAAGTTCACGAATTCACCTGAATTTATGTGCCTCAAGACCTCAGATTAATTATACCTTGGACTAGATAGTTTCTGAGGTTCTTTCCTTCTCTGAGATTTTGTTATAATAGAGTCCATTCTTTTTCTACTCCTATGACATTCTTGAAGATGCAGTGGATAGAATTCTGACCCCAAAGCTGGGAAAATTTGAGTTCATTCATATCTTGGCTTTGAAACATACTGGCTTTGTGATTTTGGCTATGTTGCTTACTGGCCCAGTGTCCTAGGCTGGTGGTATCAGACTCGAATAGAAATGGATCATTGCTGACTTAGAAAATTTCATTAAATTTGCAATTTAATGTTGCAAATTAACACATATTGTATATTTACACTAATGGAGGAAGAATGATTTTGTCTCTCTCTCAAGCTTTTCTAAATTTTTTACATTCTGACTTAGACTTCATCATTCAGTTGAAACTATTTCTCCCAAAGTTGCTAATTGCTCGATCTGATGGCTTTTTCTCAGGCCTCATTTTTCCTTGACCTTTCTATAACACTTGATACTGTTAACCATCATCTCTTCTTACATACTCTCTTTTGGGGAATTTTGTGATGCTTTCTCCTATTTTTCTTACCGTTCCATAGCATGATCCCCGGTAACAGTGGAAGTACCCCATGGTTCTCTCCTGGACCCTCTTTTCTCTCTATACTCTCAGCTGCTATAACTATATTCTCTGCAAATGATTTCCACATCTTGGTGGTACAGTGGATTAAGTGCTGGGTCCGGACTTAGGGAAAACTGAGTTCAAATGTGACCTAGATACTATCTGTGAGACCTAGGGCAAGTCACTTATTGTCTGCCTCAGTTTCCTCAACCTTAAAATGGGGATCATAATAGTACCTATAGCTCACAGTTTTTATGAGGATCAAATCTGAAATTGTAAAGAACTTTACACAATGCCTGATGCATTAGGTACTATACAACTGCTTTTATTGCTATTATTATCCTTATTATCTATCTATATATATCCAATTTGTCTCTCCTGAGCTTTAGCCTCTTCTATCACCAACATCCTTTAGGACATATGAAATTGAATGTCTAGTATATTAAAACTTCGCATGCCTAAAACAAAAATCTCTCCCAAATCCTCCATTATATCCAAATTGAATTCTCTCAAGGGTACCACCATTCTTTTAGTCTGAGATTTGGACCTCTATGTTTTCCTTGATTCCTCATTTTCCTTCATCTTATACATCTAGTTGCTAAATTTTGCTATTTTAAAAAATTTCTAAAACTTTTCTTCTGGCTGATGATTTTCAACTGAGTCCCAATTTTGGTTCAGGCTCTCATCACTTCTCATCTGTATCTCTGTAGGGCCCAACTAATTGGTCTCTCTTAATCAAATCTCTCTTCTCCAATCCCCATCCTCTACCCAATGACCCAAATGAGTTTTCTAAACATAAATTAAACTTTGTCACTCCCCTATTCAGTAAACTCCAGGGACTTCCTTTGGTCTTTAGAATAAAATTTATAACTCTTCTGTTTTGTTTTTAAAGCCCTTTATGATATAGCTACAATTTTTATTTCCAAAATTATCACATAAACATTACTTTCCTGTGCAGCCAAGCTGTTCTGTTTTTCTCTTGCTTCATCTTCCATCTTTGTAGTGGCCATCACTTATGTGTGGTTTGCTGGTACAGTCATTTCAATCATTTCCAGTTTTTTTGTGACCCCATTTGGGGTTTTCTTTGCAAAAATATGGAGTGATATGCCATTTCCCTCTTCAGATCATTTTATAGATGAGGAGCTGAGGCAAATGGGGTTAAGTGACTTGTCCAGGGTCACATAGCTAGTATGTATGCATCTAAACCAGATTTGAACTCAGATGGATCTTCTTAATTCCTAGTCCAGTATTTTATCCACTGGATCATCTAGTTGCTCCATATACCTTTAATATTTTTATACAGCTGTCTCATAGAATCTTTCACTTCCTTCAGTATGCAGCTCAAGTATCACTTCCATGAAACCTTTTCTGTTTTCTTCTGTTAATTAATTATCAACTATTAATCTCTTCCTTCCTTCACAACCTGGTATTTATTTTTATTTATTTATATATACTATATATCGTATTTTCTGTCTTTCTTTGTAGCGTGCAAAACTTCTTGAGAGGAGTAATTATTTTTGTTTTTCTATCCCTCAGGACTGAGCACAACTCCTGACACATTTTAGGTGTTTAATAAATTCTTTTTTATTGATAATATTTCTGTCCCTTTGGGGCATATAGAATAAGTATCTTTTTCGAGATAAATTCAATTTAATTCAGACTTTTATTAAGAACCTACTAATAACTCAAGTAGCATTCTGGGTGCAACAGAAAGAAAAGCAACAGTGAAATATTGTTAAGTTGTATTCCTTTTACTGGAAATATACATACATAAGTGATTGTAACATAAATGAATATAAGGTAAAATTCTAAGAGAATCTGAACAATGATTAATAATGAGGGAATCACAGAGGAGGTGGCCTCTGAGTTGAGTCTTGGAGGAAAAGGAAGTTTCTAAAGTGGGAAAGTAAGTCAGAAATACATTTCAGGCCTGGACACAATTTGTATGACAGCAGGGAGAGGAATAATGAAATGCCCCTCTCAGATCTAACTAAGAAAGTACAGTGGAAACATAGTTTCATGTTTGTCCAAATCACTCACGATTCCATTAGCTTTTGGGGAGAGAACATCACATTGTTAAGTCATAGTAACTGCTTAGTCAGGTCAGACACTTTTTTTCATGAAAACTGTTTCATGATTTTTTCTTGAGAACTGTTAAACCATTTTTATTCTCCCCATTTAATTATACTGTTATACTCTGTTGTTTCACTTTTTAAAATTGTCTTCCAGCGACATGGATATCCAATGCAGATGCTTCATCTAGTCATGGAATAGATTTTTATTCTCAAAAAGTAAGCCTGCAGAACATAAGCTCTGGAATATTTCTGCTAAGTTAAATTAACAAATATTTTTTAGGCACCTGCAATGTGTCAGGTACTGTACTAACTACTGGGATTACAAAGTAAGGCAAAAACAACAAAAATACCTGCCCTCAAGAAGCTGACAGTCTAATAAGAGAGACAATATGCAAACAGTTATGTACAAACAAAACTATATACAAGATAAATTGGAAATAAGCGCCAGAGTGAAATTACTAGAATTAAGGGGAACTGGAAAGGCTTCTAATAAAAGGCAGGATTTTTAGTTGAGATTTAATGGAAGCCAAGAAGAAGAGCGCAAGAAGAGAATTCTAAGCACGAGGGATAGCTATTTAAAATGCCTGAAGTCGAGAGATGAAATGTCTTGAAAAAGATGTTCCTTGAAAAAGGAACATCAGGGAGGCTAATGTCACTGGACATAGTACTAGGGACTTGGGGAAGAGAAGTAAAGAATAAGAAGACAAAGGTATATGGGGCAACTAGATGATGCAGTGATGATGCTGGACCAGGAATCAAGAAGATCCATATGAGTTCAAATCTGACTTCAGACACATACATACTAGCTGTGTGACCCCGGGCAAGTCATTTAATTTTATTTGTCTCAGTTTCCTCATCTGTCAAATGAACTGGAGAAGAAAATGCAAACCACTCCAATAACTTTGCCAGGAAAACCCCATATGGGCCACAAAGAGCTGGATATATCTAAAAGCTGTAAAACAATACCAAAAGAGTGTGTGAGAGGCAGTCAGTGTCAACGAGATTTTACATTTTTGATCCTGGAAGTAATAGGGAGTCACTCAAGTTTAATGATCAAAGGAATGACATACATTGTCAGACCTATATTTTAAGAAAATTAGCATTTGATTGCAATGGAGAGTTGTTGTAGGGACACCCAAGAGCAGGCTGTTGCAGGAGTCCAGGCACGAGGTGATTGGGGTAGAGTGGTGGTAGTGTGAGAGGAGAAAAGGAGCACATGTAAGAAATATTAAGAAAGTAAAATCTGGGCCTGAACAATTGACTATAGGTGATGAAAGGGAGGTGAAGATGATAGCTAGATTGCCAGCCTGTGTGGTAGAGATAGCCTGTATGGTGTCCCTAGTGTAATAAGGAAGTTAAGAAGAGAGGAATGTTTTGGAGAAAGGATAACTAGCTGCGTTTTGGATATTCCTCTTGAATATCCAGTTTATGATATGGAGATAGAAGACTTGAAATAAGGAGAGAGGTTAGCACTGGATCTGAGAATCGTATTCATAGAGATAATTGAATTCATGGTACTTGATGAGATTCCCAATTGAAACAATAGAGAAGGAAAAGAGAAGAGAGGACCCAAGTTGTGGTCCTAGTGATACTCATCTTTAGGGAATATGATTTGAATGGATATTCAGCAAAATAGATTTTTATAAAGAAAGAGAGGTTGGAGGAGAATCAAGACAGTAGTGTCATAGAAACCTAGAGGAAAAGACTGTAGTAAGAGAGGGAAGTGATAAACAGCATCAGGGTTTGCAGAGGTCAAGAAGGGTTATATTTGGCAGTTAAGAGATCATCTGGAATTTTGGAGAGAGCAGTTATAAAGTGAATGATCGGATCAGACAAGCTAGACTGTAAAAAGTTAAGAAAGGGAGATGAAAGGAAATGGCAGTATCTGTTTTAGACCTCGTCATAAAAGGTAGTTGAGATAAAGAACAAAAGCTAGTGAGAATTGATTTATCAGGTGAGTATTTTCTAAGGATAGGAGATGTTTATAGGGAGCCAGGAAGTTACTAATAGACTGAAGATTAGTAAGAGAATGGAACAATATCCTGGAGAAGATGGGATGAAATATGATTCCTTGTACTTAACAAAGGGTTTGCCTTGGCAAGAATAAGGCAACTTTTTCTGTGAGGCAGGGGAAAAGGAAGAAGATAGTGGCTAACAGCATCAGAATGATATTAGGTGAAAAGAGAAGAGAAATTGTTGATATCCATTTTTAAAAAATGAAATAATTTTCATTTATGGGTGGGGAAAAGGGAAACATGAAGATTTGAGGAGGAATAAAAAGATTTGGAAGAACTAATATTGAGAATGGAATAGTGAATTGATTATGGAGGTAAAGAACGATTGCCTTGTTGAGATTATGTAACATATTTATAGTAGGTTTTATAGTGAGGGATTTTAGGATTTTCTCCAGCTTCATTCAGCAACATATGATAGTGAAGATAGTGATTTTGGGAGTAATTTTGCTAGGACTTGGGAGGTCAAGAGAAGAGAAAGGTTTAAAGCTGAACTGGTTCACCAATGGGTCAAGATGGAGAAGGGAGGACTGAGTTCCAGTGCAGAGGCTGGCTGCCGGGAAACATCTGGCAGAGAAGTAAGGAGTATCAAGTAATTGGAAGTAATAAGAATAATGAAAAACAGTGTTAGCAAGTAATAAGGTAGAAGGAAAGGTGGAAGGACAAAAGATTATGATCAATAGAGCATCATAGATTTCAGAGTTTATAGATATAGAAGTGGAATATTTGTAGGGGAGGCAAGATTAAGGGTATCATCATCTATCTGGTTAGCTAAGATAGAATGGAGGAATAGGCCGGGAAAAATAAGTAAATTAAGAAACTGGGAAGTTAAGTTTGTAGAAGAGGTATTAAAATATATGTTGAAATTATCTAGTATGAGATGTGTCATTTCTTGAAGGGGTTTGAATATGTATATTAAAGAAAGGCAATATCAGAGTGTGACCTAGGCCCTGAATTAAGGAAGGAAGAAAGTATGTACTGAAAGTCAGTACATTACAGCTATCATAATTTTGGTTAGGTGATAATTAGGGATTAAATGAACTTCAAAGAAATAAAGGGAAAGTTTAGAAGTTACAATGAGTAGGGAATATTCTGACCATCCTCCTTCCCTGCATCTTTGAGTCAGGAGTATAAAATGAAAGTGTTAGAAAAGGTGAACAGGGAGGCTGAATTATCATGAGGGAACCATAAGTGCAAGAAAATGGAAGGAGCAAGAAAGGAAAACATTTAAGATGAAAGCTGTTTTGATAAAGAGGGCCCAATAGATAGGGTGTAAGTTTGGATGGGGGAGGGCAGGAGGAGATAGTCTTTTGGGCATAGTTCCATATTCTTTTCCAGAATGATTGGATCATTTCACAACTGCACCTACAATGCATGAGTGATCCAGATTCCTACATCCCCCCCCAGCATTTCCATCTTTTTCTGTCATTTTAGCCAATCTGAGAGATATGAAGTGTTATCTCAGTTTTCTTAATTTGCATTACTTTAACAATGATTTAGAGTAATTTTTCATAAGATTGGAAATAGCTCTAATTTCTTCATCTGAAAATTGTTCATATTCTTTGGTCATTTTGGAGGAATGACTTCTGTTCTTATAAATTTGAGTCAATTCTCTATCTATTTTAGAAATGAAGCCTGGCTGTAAAAATTTTTTTCCACCTTTCTGTTTCCCTTCTAGTCTTGACTGCATTGGTTTTGTTTGTGCAAAAACTTTTTAGTTTAATGTAATCAAAATTATCCATTTTGTATTTCATAATGTTCTTTAGTTTTTTGGCCATTAACTCTTCTCTTCTCCACAGATCTGAGAGATAAATTGTTGCTTGCTCTCCTAATTTGCTTATAGCATCACTCTTTATGTCTAAATTGTTGTGTCTTATGAACTCGCCTACTCCATTGATCCATTACTCTATTTTTTAGCCAGTGCCCAGGACCATGTTTTTAAATGCATAAAAAATACATAGGTTTACAAAAGAAATATGTTAAAGAGTTACCAAAATATTTTTTAAGTTCTTAGAACCCAGATTAAGAACCCCATTCTGTATTGTGCTGCTTCTCAAAAGATATATGTTTCTGTGTGTGTATAGAAGATAGAAAAATAGTATGGTATCAATATTCCCATCCACTTAAAATTCACTGGAGCCAGAGATGTCAGTGTGTAATTTTCTATCTCCTATTTGATCACATTAAACTTCTCTTGGTTTATAGATTTTACCTTCCAACTTCCTATGCATTATTGTTCTTTATAGCATCATACTTATCTTTTGTCATCAGATACATTTGTAGCTGATCTTCCTTTTGATTTTGATCCAATTGCTTCATTAGTCCTGAAGGTACTTATAACCTTTCACTTTTCCCCAGTATACTGAATATCTTCTGACCTGAGGGTCTCCTCTTCCAATTTCATCTCTTTTATTAATTTAGTATTACTGTGGAATTTTCTTGGCAAAGATATTGGTATAGTTGCCATTTTCCATTTCCTTCTCAAAGAAAAAATAGAGAAAGAAATAGCTGAGGAAAAAGGGAAGCAAAAGGTAAAGGAGAAAGGGAAAGATGTCCAACTAAGTACATAGTTCCAGAGAACAGCAAGGAGAGATTTAAAAAAAAAAAAAAGGTTTTCTTAAAAGAACAATGCAGAGAAATAGGAGAAAATGAGAGTAAGTGGGAAAGACAACAAATTTTTTCAAGAAAATTAGAGATTTCAGTGGAGTATGTCATTCAAAAGTAAGCATGATAAAAGATGAAAATGGTAGGGATTTAACAAACTGAAGAGATTAAGAAGTGGCAAGAAAATATAAATGAACTATGTAAGAAAGGTAAAGATGTTAACATCACCAATAACCAAAATTATTGATTTAGAGCCCCATATCTCTATGTGGGCCTTAGGAATAAAGTCAAGTGGGCCGTAGGAAGCGTTGCTATCAAGATTAGTTGAGGTAATGACATTCCAGTTGAGCTACTTAAAATCCTAAAAGGTGATGTTAAAATACTATACTCAATATGCCAACAAATTTGGAAGGCTGAACAGTAACCATTGGGTTGAAAAGCTCAGTTTATATCCCAAACCTGCAGAAGGACAGTGCCATAATGTTCAAATTACCCAACAAATAACCAGCAAACTTATGGTTAAGATTCTGCAAAGTAGGCTTCTGCAGTGTGTGAACTGAGAATTATTAGAAAATTATTAGAATTATTAGAAAAGCTGACTGGATTTCTAAGAGACAAAGGAACTAAAGACCAAATTGCCACCATTCTTTGATTTATGGGAAAAGCAAGTGAGTTACAAAAAAATTTCCACATTTTTTTACAATTCTTTTTTTCTAGAATTTGCTAAGCTAAAGACTACACTCACTACATTAAGACTTTGGCTGTGTGAATCACTACAAAATGTAGCAACTCTCAAAGAGATTTGGAGTACCAGATCGTTTTACTTGTTTCCTGAGGAGCCTGTGTGTAGATCAGAATGTTAGAATGGAACATGGAACAACTGATGGTTTAAAATTAAAAAAGGAATATGACAGGGCTGCATATTGTCTATTTATTTAACTTATATGTAAAGTGCATCATGAGAAATGCCAGAAAGAATTAAATAACAATAGCAATATATGGCTGTGAGAATTGGGATTATAAGGAAGGCTCAGTGCTGCCAAATCAATGCTTTTGATTCCAGCACTAGCTGGAAAATCCTTTGGACAGCAAAGAGATCAAATAAGTCAGTATTTAAAGACATTGATTCAAACTATTCACTGGAAGGTCAAATATTGAAACCGAAACTTAAATACTTTGACAACATAATGATAAGACATGACTCATTGGAAAAGACCCTCATGTTGGGAAAGATTGATAGCAAAGGGAAAAGGAGATGGTAGAGCAGGGGTCCTCAAACTACGGCCCCGCGGGCTTAGATGCAGGAGCTGAGGACGATTATCCCCCTCACCCAAAGCTATGAAGTTTCTTTATTTAAAGACCCACAAAACAAAGTTTTTGTTTTTACTATAGCCTAGCCCTCCAACAGTCAGGGACAGTGAACTGGCCCCCTATTTAAAAAGTTTGAGGACCCCTGTGTAGAGGATAAGATGGAAATAGTATCATGGAAGCAATGAATATGAACTTGGACAGACTTCAAAAGACAGCATATGTTAGCCTGGACTTTTATGGTCCATGGGTCACAAAAATTCAGATGTGAGTAAAGAACTGAGCAGCAGCAGCAGCAATATTCATTTAGAATATAATCTCCTTTAAGATAGAAATCAATTATGTGGAAGGTGACTAAGATTAAATAAAAAGGTCTCTTGAGTAGTCACAGTAGTTATCATAAAGTTCATATATAAAACTCAAATACAGGAGAAATCTTAGGCAAATCTGGCTTCATGGTTAGGAAGATTTGGATTCCAATCCTGCCTTTGTTACATCGATGGTGTGGTACTGGACAGTTCTAGACACCCCAGGAAGTTCTGAAAAAATGAAATGTGAAGAGCAATTGGTAGGGGTGTTATCTTTACCTAGATCCCTTAAAAAAGGATAAGAAATTGAGTAGTACTTTTTAGAAAGTTTTTCAGCAGATGAGATATAGATAAGATATGTATGTATATATGTGTGTATGTATATGTATATATACATACACACATATACAATTATGGCATTTAAAGAAATACTAGCTTACATCTTATGCTTTGTTGTTTGTAAAGTATTTTGTATATATCATCTCATTTGAGCCTCACAATAATTCTGTCCTATTCATTTGTAAATGAGGAAACTGAGTCTCTGTAGTTAATGACTTGCCCAATGTCATACATCATAAGGGTTAAAGACAAGATTCAGCCCAGTTCTAATTTGAGTTCTCTTTGTGTTATACCGAAGTATATTACCATATTCCTGAATTTGAATGAATGTCATGAATATAAACCTCACATAAATGAGGTGTTGCTGTATGTAAATATTTCAGTTGATGGTAAGGAAATAATATCAACCTAAAAGGAGTCTCTTGGATTTTCCTGCTTTTGATTTCCTTTTCATCATTTGCAATTTTCTGAGGCATAAAATTGTTTAAATGACTATTGGTCTTATGGTCTTTCTAGCTATATTCCTTTTTTTTTTTTTAATAGCCTTTTATTTACAGGATATATGCATGGGTAACTTTACAGCATTAACAATTGCCAAACCTCTTGTTCCATTTTTTCACCTCTTGCCCCCCACCCCCTCCCCCAGATGGCAGGATGACCAGTAGATGTTAAGTACATTAAAATATAAATTAGATACACAATAAGTATACATGACCAAACCGTTATTTTGCTGTACAAAAAGAATCAGACTCTGAAATATTGTACAATTAGCTTGTGAAGGAAATCAAAAATGCATGTGGGCATAAATACAGGGATTGGGAATTCAATGTAATGGTTTTTAGTCATCTCCCAGAGTTCTTTTTCTGGGCATATCTAGCTATATTCCAATAAGGTATTAGTAATTAAAGTGTGACCTTACTTTATTCTTGTAAAATTCTCACTTTTAAAGTGAAATTGGATTGCAAAATATAAATTTTAAATATTTCTAATCAATTGCTCTTATGGTATAGCTTATTTATTTTCCTAGAACTCTCAAATAAAAAGTAAATTAATAATCCTACAAAATAGCAGATAGGAAATTTAAGGAACAAATAAGTTATATGAATAAGGTCAAGCTTATTTTTCCAGATACCTGAAGAATCTAAGTTGGAACATAGAATTTAGAGAACTGAAAGCAAATCTGGCATATCTTTATACCTCCCAGCTCCCTTCATTGTACAGATGAAAAGTTGAATGACCTGCCCAGGATGACTCAGGTTTCTTAACTCTAAATCCAGTGCTCTTTATATTACACTATGCTACCTTTTTCAATCTGGTTTTTATAGTATTCTGCTACTGTATTAAGTAATTGTCTTTTTGGAGGTAGCATAATCTTATCAATAGTTCCATCTTAAAAAAAAAAAAAAAAAAGCTAAAGCAGTGTCCTATTTCAAGAAGTAAAAAAATAACTTTTAGGATTCAAGTAATGATACTCCCACAAACCGCTCTGTTCTAGTCACTACATTTGGAGTATTAGATTCTGTTTTGTAAGACATTATTTTAAGAAGGATATTGATAAATTGGAGAATATCCATATGATACTTGTTATATTATGAATTGAAGACAACCATGATATTGTATGGTTTCTGTTGATATCATAGGAGAAGTAGTTGAAGGAATTTGAAATGTTTAAATTGAAAACAGAAGACATTTCCCATTAGGGAAACATACTGGAGAGGGATCGTTTGTCTTCTGCATGGCCTCAGGTAGAAGAACCAGGAGCAATGTTAGTTGAAGAAGTAATTTTACACTTGATATAAAGAAGAAGTTCCTAAGAGTTAAATTTCTTACTCTCTCTCCCTCATGGAATGTACTTGTTCCTCAACTCTGTATCATAGAATCCTCTCTTCTTTTAGGACATACCCCTTCTGTTAGAGGGTTTATGTCTCCAATCATTAGGGCTTTTTGTCCCAAACTACCTTATATTTAAATATTTTGTATTTTTAAATATTTAATCTCTTTATATTTATTCTTTTTATGCTTATATTTGCTTTCTGTATTCCCCATTAAAATATAAACTTCTTGGGAATAAGGTTTATTTCTTCTATTCTATCTTTATTTTCCTTCAAGTTTCAGTTGAAATCCTATCTCCTGTAAGAAGCCTTTCCTGTTCCTCCTTAATCTTAGCTTCCTCCCTCTGAGACTACTCCCAATTTACCTATGTAAATCTTGTTTGTTTATAATTGTTTGAACATTGTCTTCCCTACTAGACATTGTGAGCATTTTGTGGGCAGGGACTGTCTTTTCATCGCATAGTGGCTTCTGTTTCACAAATCAGCATTCTTTTTTTTTTTTTTTTTTAACCTTTCTGTTATTTTTTTGAATAATAGCTTTTTTATTTTCAAAATACATGTAAAAGGTTTTCAGTATTCACCCTTGCAAAACCCTGCATTCCAAATTTTTCTCCTTCCCTTTTTTCCACCCTGTCCCCCAGATAGCAAGTAATCCAATATATGTTAAACATAGGCAGCTCTTCCACACATATTTCCACATTTATCAAGTCAGCATTCTTTTTATGTTTTCTCATCGGTGCTTTTTCTAGTGCACCATTTTATCTGTCAGTTAAGTTACTTAAGAGAAATTTTAAAATATGTTTTTCTGTGCCTGAATGTGCTGTTTGTTTTTAAACAACTCTTTAAATTCAACTCAACCAACAATTAGTAGATAGCTGCTATATGTTCTAAACTGTGCTAGCCTCTGAAGATAGCTAAATTAAAACAACATAGCCTGCTGTCAAGGAATTTGTTATCTAATGATTGGCATAGGATACACATATAAGATGTTGCTTGGTGGTCTGTGATGGGACAAGACTGAGATCCAGACAAAATATTCTAGGAAAATTTTTAGCTGTGGGAATCTGGAACAATTTCATGCAAGGGAGTAGTACTAAAGCAAATATTTAAAGGAAAATGATTTCTACAGGTAGAGCAAATAAAAAGGAAATAAGTCTTGGGATTAGGCTTGGGAGACAGGCTTGAAATTAGAGAACAGCTAGCAGTCCAATTTGGCCTAAAGATAAGAGTACATGAATACAAGTAGTTTGCAATGATTTTGAAAATGAAACCCGGAGACAGATTGTTGAGGACCTTAAATGCTAGCCAAAAGAGTTTGTATTTTATTTTGTAGGAACCCAACATGTATTTTTGAGCAGGAAGCCTCTGTGTCTTAAAAATATTATTTGAGCATCTGTATGAAATAGGGATCATAGAGGGGGAGAGACCAGAGGCAATGAGACCAGAGTGAATGCTGATAGAATAGTGAGAGGTGATTGAGAGATCCTGAAGTTGTGGCAGTTGGTGTGGAGAGTAATATTGTGGACACAGAATTAGCAAACTTGGATATGTTAGGAGTGAAGGAGAAGGAAGAATCAAAGATGCTATGTAGTGCTATAAGGTTTTGAGTCTGGGTAATTGAGAGCATAGGATATTATGAATGGAAATGAGGAATTTAGACAATAGGAATGTTTTAAAGAAGGTGAAGCCTTTTTATTTGGAGGCACTTCTGGATATCTTAATAGAAACATATGACTGCAGTTCAGGAGGAGAGTAATTCTGATTGAATATATGTGATTGAATATATATTCTACATGAACATAGACATTTATCTGTACATCTATGCACAAATACATAGACATATACATATATACCTGTCTGCCTAGAGATGATAAATTTAACTCTTTTAAGAATTTGAGATTAAATTTTTAAGGTTATTGATTAAATTATTGAAAAAAACAGGAGAAGAATGAGGAGAGATGATGTTTTGGGATCTAAAAGAGGAGATAATATCCAGATAGAAAAGGAGAGGGCAAAAGAGCAATGAATATACCAGTTAAGAATTGTTAATTTTTGCTTTTTAATTATTAACCTGTGGTTTCCAGGCTATGAAAAGCAACTTCTGTAAATTCTTTCAGTACCTTAGATCTTTGAGATTAGAACCCTATTAGTCCTCTGCTTAAATTCCTCACAATCTTTCAGAAGGCATTTTTAGGATACAAAAGATGACTATGTAATCAATCAGTGGAATAGATTAGGTTCACAGAACAAAATAGTCCATGGCTATAGTAATTTAGTGTTTGACAAACACAAAGACCTCTCCGCTTTTGGATAAGAACTCACTATTTGACAAAAACTGCTGGGCAAATGTATGATAGAAACTAGGCATTGACCCACACTTACCCCTATACCAAGATAAAGTCGAAATGGGTTCATGATTTAGACATAAAGAGTGATATTATAAGTAAATTAGAAGAACAGAAGTTGGTTTACCTCTCAGATCTAGGAGAAGGAAGGAACTTGTGGCTAAAGAAGAACTTGGAGTATGTTATTGAATACAAAATGGATTATTTTGATTATATTAAGTTTAAAAGTTTTTGTACAAACAAAACCAATTCAGACAAGATTAGAAGGGAAGCAATAAACTGGGAAAACAAAATTTACATTCAAGAGTTCTGATAAAGGCCTCATTTTTAAGATATATACTGAATTGACTCATTTATAAGAATTCAAGCCATTTTCCAATGGATAAATAGTCAAAGGATATGAACAGAAAATTTTCAGATGAAGAAATTAAAACCATTTCTGGTCATATGAAAAGGTGCTCTAACTCACCATTGATCAAAGAAATGCAAATTAAGACAACTCTGAGGAATCACTACATAGCTCTCAGATTGGCTAAGATGACAGGAAAAGATAATGACAAATGTTGCAGGGGGGTGGTGTGGAAAAATTGGGACATTGATATATTGTTGGTGGAGCTGTGAAATGATCCAACCATTCTGGAGAGCAGTTTGGAACTATGCCCAAAGGACTATCAAACTGCATATACTTTGATGCAGCAGTTTTTCTACTGGGTTTGTATTCTAAAGAGATCTTAAAGGAGGGAAAGGGACCCACATATGCAAAAATGTTTGTGGCGGCCCTTTTTGTAGTGGCAAGAACCTGGAAACTGAATGGATGCCTATCAGTTGGAGAATGGCTGAATAAGTTATGATATATGAATATCATGAAATATTATTGTTCTATAAGAAATGATCAGGATGATTTCAGAGAAGCCTGGAGAGACTTACATGAACTATGGTGCTAAGGGAAGTGAGTAGAACTAGGACACATGATAACAAGATTATGTGATGATCAATTCTGATGGATGTGGCTCTTTACAACCATGAGATGATTCAGGCCAGTTCCAGTGGTCTTGTGATGAGGAGAGCCATCCGCATCCAGAGAAAGAATTGTGGGAATTGAATATGATTACAACATGGCATTTTCACTCTTTTTGTTACTGTTTGCTTGCATTTTGTTTTCTTTCTCATTATTTTTTCTTTTTTGATCAGATTTTTCTTGTGCAGCACAGTAGTTGTTGAAATATGTATAGAAGAATTGCACGTGTTTAATTTATACTGGATTACGTGCCCTCTAAGAGAGAGAGTGGAGGAAAGGGAAGGAGAAAAAAAATTGAAACACAAGGTTTTTCAAGAGTGAATGTTGAAAATTATCTGTGCATATATCTTGAAAATAAAAAGCTTTAATTAAAAAAAAAAAAAAGATGACTCTGTGCCTCAGTTTCCTCTTGGACAATTTTACTAACAACTTCACAGTTTTGAAAATAAAATAATTTGTATTTGTCACAGTGCCTTAGAAAACTAAAGCATATAACATTTTCATATATTTTTATATTATTTTTAAAAATTTAATTTTGTCAATACTAGTAATTTATAATAAATCATTATGGGTTGGTTGATTTTTTTAGCACCTTCCTTCAGAGGAGTTAAAAATTGCTTTACACGAAAATTGTGAAAGGTCAAAGTTCCATTAGATTTTAGTTTAGTATAACAACTTCTGACCCTAATGCAATTCCAGAAAGATCTTCCCTTCTCCTTCCAAATCCTATCTGTCCTTTAAGGCCTAAATCAGACTCTCTTGATTATGAAGGTTTTTCTAATTTCCCTAGTCCTCTTCTGAACTATCCAAACTTATAGTATTAATTTTATAGTCTTCTATTTTCTTTATATTTGAGTACTTAACATGCTTTAGGTAGCTAGGTGGTACAGTGGATAGAGGGCTGGGCCTGGAGCTATCTTCCTGGGTTCAGATGCCACCTGAGACACTTAACAGCTATGTGATCCTGGGCAAGTTCTATTGGCCTCAATTTCCTCATCTATAAAATTTAAAAAAAAAATGTCTAGAAAAGGATATAGGAAATTACTTTATTATCTTTGTCAAGAAAACCTCAAGTGAGGTCACAAGAGAGTCAGGCACAACTGAAATGATTAACAATAACAGTAATACATATCTTTGCTGTATATTTATTTACTATATTTACATACACATGTTAACTATATATGTGAAGATATATTTAAAGATCTAGGAAGTAGGGATAGTGGGTTACTGTTATCATTGTTATTTTTATTATTATTAATATTATTATGGTTGAGTCTTCTCATTTTCCATAGGCTTGAAGTGCAGAGGCCTAAATCTCATTACTGATTGATTGACAGGGGAGCTTCAGCCTACTCTGTTTCCAAACTGAACCAGTTCACTACTCTTTAAGCCAGGGGTCCTCAAACTTTTTAAATAGGGGGCCAGTTCACTGTCCCTCAGACTGTTGGAGGGCCAGACTATAGTAAAAACAAAAACTTTGTTTTGTGGACCTTTAAATAAAGAAACTTCATAGCCCTGAGTGAGGGGGATAATCAGCTGCTGCATCTGGCCCGAGGGCTGTAGTTTGAGGATCCCTGAGACTTCTTTAATCAATATAGTGGCCTTTGATAATTGGGTTCTTCATATTGAGGGTAAACATAGCACCGAGGCCTGATCAGCTTAACCTGCTGCAGCTCATTAAAGAAGCTTTGTAGTTTATTTCCCAAAGGCAATCCAGCCTGCTCTTCCACTTCTGTTTAATTCTAGGCCCAAATTGTTGTTTATTTGTGTTTTCTTTCCAGAATTTTTATGCTAACCGACTTGCTTTCTCCTGTACAATTGAAGTCATATACAAACCAAGCTCTTTTGAGTTTTTTGCATCCTACCTCAAAAAATTACAAATTGCTTTTAGGAAGCTTATTCATCTAAATTAGAATTTTTGTTATATGTAAACATTTCATTTCCTCATTTTTTTGTTGCAGTGTGATCCAGATTAATGTTCTAAATAATGACTTAAGTCAAGGCTATGTAGTATTAATTAAAAATCAGTTAAATAATTTGAAATTGTGTTTACCAGATATTAAGTATTAGTATTTCATTATTTCTGCTGTTTGAAATTTATATTGAAATCTTAGAATTGTGATAATGTTGCCCTGTTTCCTTATTTTACTGAGAAGAAAACTGAAGCAAAGAGAAGGTAACTACTTTACTTATGGTAGAGCTCAGAGTAGAAACCCATTCCTTCTGATTTCTTAAGTTATTGTTCTTTGTACCTAGTTATGAAGCATTAGATATCTCCCATGTTGGTCCCAGAGAACACAGTGTAATTGTTTCCCATGTTGAGGCACATTTATTTGAATAATAAAAGCACTTGCAGATTTTAAGTAACAATAAGAGTGCTCTTGTTTAACACAGCCTCATTTTGAAATCTGCAGAAAGTAAATGGCTTTATTATTTATGTTGCTGAGAGTTGTAATTGATTTTCCTTTAGAGCTATGTAACTTCCCACGGAAATAGGCGTTTTCTTCTATGTTGTTTATCTTAATATTTTCTTTCTTTGTATGTTGGACATTTTTGTAAATATTGTATCCTGTTGTTTTTTGTTTTTCAGGATGACTTCGATGTTGATCATTTTGTTTCTGACTGTAGGAAACGGGTCCAATTGGAAGAACTTAGAGATGATCTGGAACTTTATTACAAACTTCTTAAAACAGCCATGGTAGAACTCATTAATAAGGATTATGCAGACTTTGTCAATCTTTCAACAAACTTAGTAAGCATTCAAGTTGGATATCTATATAGTTTTTAATATTTTTATCTGAGTAATATTATGTTTGAAATTTTCCATTCTAGCTTCTACTCTTGATTGATTTTAGAAGTTTGAAGTACCTACTTAACAGAGAAGCTTGAAGTTTATTAAACATTTTAATTTCTTTTTTTTAAACTCAGGCATTTGAAAATTATTTTTCTTTAAATGGGTTCCTATATTCTGTCTTTTTCAGTTAGCTCTAAATAGAATTTAGAACTCTATTAAATGGCAATATATGATGTTTATAACTATTTGGGGGAAATTTTCCATTTATTAAAAGTAAAAACTTCAGTGACTCAGTCAAATTGGGGACCAGCCTAAAATAATAAAAAGTGAAAATATAGATTATTTTAAAAGAAATTTGCCATGGTTTAATTTATTTGCTGGTATAAATGCTAAATTGGAATGAAGCTAAGGGAATATATATCCCTAAATATTCTTAGGAGACTTACTCTAAATAATTTATATAATTTCCAAATGCATGAGGATATAATATTTGAGTAGTTCTCCTTCCTTTTTAGAATTTTAATTTGCCTTGTAAACTCTTCTTTTATTGATAAAGCAAAAGTAAATCAGCTTAACTCTTTTTGAATTCTAAAGATAGTTCAAATTAATGATTATTCTCTTTGCTTTTGGAAATTTACAGCTTTTAAAGTACCAATAGATTGAACTGGATTCTTCAAGTGATTGTTCTACTATATTCTATTTCTAGTACTTTTTTCTTTTTGTCTCCCCAAAGCTTATACAGGCCCTGGTATATAATAATCATGTAATAAATGTTTGTGATAAGTTGCTCCAGCTTGCTTAGAGTTTTCTAAAAATATGTTTTGGTTATTGATTATCATAAGTAAATAATAAAAGCACATTTCTTCCATTTGTTTTTCAAGTTACTTTCATTCCCTCCTTTCTCTCTCTCTGCCCCTTCCTTTCCCCAATTTTCACGTCTTCACCTCTTTTTCTTCTTTGAATGTGTATTATTTCTCTCTCTCTCTCTCTCTCTCTCTCTCTCACACACACACACACACACACACACACACACATTTTCTCTGATTTTTGAGACTTCATACAAAACAATTTTTATTATATTGCCATATGGTTTATGTTGGAAGACATATTCAGTAACAGTAGTTGGAAAATTATGTTTCTGTTAGTTTGATTGCAGCATTATATAGTGTTAGATTTTTATATGATATAGAAGATGAATTAAAGATTGAATATAGATTTCAAAATAAGTGAATATAAATTTAATATTATTTTCTTGTTAATATTCATCATAATTATTACCCCTGATAAGTATAATGTGTGTTTGTTAACAAAATTTCCCATTTAGGTTGGCATGGACAAAGCCCTCAACCAGCTCTCTGTGCCTTTGGGACAGTTACGAGAAGAGGTTATGGTGGGTATAAAATAATGAGTAATGTACTACATAGTAAATCATGGAATATTTATTATTTTGTAGAGAAAATAATTGGGTAAATTAGTATAGTTCCATCCATAAATGAAATTTTTTTGTCTTTTTTTTTTTTTTAAATATTATAACTTTTTATTAACAGAGCCCATGCCTGGGTAATTTTTTACAACATTATTCCTTGCACTCACTTCTGTTTCAAATGTTTTTGTCTTGTGAAGTGTTTTCACAAATTTTAAGAATTTGATTTTATGAATGTAAACTGATTGCATTTTTGTTTTTCTTCCTGGGTTATTTCTACCTTCTGAATCCAATTCTTTCTGTGCAACAAGAGAACTGTTCGGTTCTGCACACATAGATTATATCTAGGATATACTGCGACATATTTAACATGTATAGGACTGCTTGCCATCTAGGGAAGAGTTTGGAAGGAGAGAGGGGAAGAATCAGAACAGAAGTGAGTGCAAGGGATAATGTTGTAAAAAAAATTACTCTGGCATGGGTTCTGTCAACAAAAAGTTATTATAATTAAAAAAAAAAGGAAGGAGAAAGGAAAAAATAAAGACGGAAAAAAAGAAAAAATAAATAAATGCAGATTAGTAGGAAAAAAAATAATTTGATTTGATAAAAAATGAAAGCAACAAATTTTGTGAATGAAAGTGAAAGAACCTAAAAATCTCTTGCTATCTACTTCACTGGTAGAAATATATATATATATATATATATATATATAAAATAATTGTCCATATATTTTGTTACTTAATCATGTCATATATGCTACTGAACATTCACAGTCATTAAAGGCTAGAGGACAGTCCTTATACTTTTTAAAATTTTAATTCCTTTTTAGATTTGTTGAGGTCGTTTTGGGTATTAATTTGATCTTATAGAGTCCTTTGTGTTATAGGTTGTTTGAACTAAATTATAGGAATCTACTTTTAAAAATTATGTCCTTGAGTAGATATAAGAATATCATATAATCAGATTTACTTTAGATTAGTAGTCTTCATCTTTTTCCTGAGTAGTGAATTTTGTTTTTTATAAGTCTTATGATTATAGAAGCTACTGATGAAAGGTTTGGCCATGTCAATACCCCAGCTTCTTCCCTTCCCCTGAGATTCTGCCAAAGAATTCTAATATCAAAGAGGAATAATATATTGAAGACTCTTGAGGATTCTAAAACTCATGGCTATCTAAAAATGTCATAATTGGAACGGTACCAACCCTGAAAGAATTTATTTCCAAAAATACTTAAATGTATCATTTTTGTTTAGTTTTGTCATATGCATTGCTGTTGAATTGGTTTATGTTAATATCAAACATGTCAAAACCTTTTTTTTTTTTTTTCCAGGCCAAATTTTTGGTCTATAACAGTTAGATACTTAAATTTTTTTAGATCTAATTATAAAGTGCATGCTATTTTATATTGACTATAAATTAGTTTCATGACCAAGTCTTCTCCATTTTTTTTCTCCATTCTTTATAAAAAAGACCCTTACTCATCCTACCATCCTCTCAAACTATTACTCTTTATTTCTCTTCCCTTTTATAGCCAAGCTGCTGGGGAAAAAGTATTCTACATTTATCTGTTCTTCTCATGCATTTTTTACTTTTTTAAAATGTGACTTTCTACCCAATCAGTTGAGATTGTTTTCTTCAGGATTTCCAGTTATTTCTTAATTGTCACATCATCTCCGTGATGCTTCTTTAAATTTTCATGATGCTAGTCTCCTTGTTCTTCAACCCGTCTGACTACTCCCTCTCTATCTCCTTTATCAGATATTCATCAGGTGATGCCTACTAATCATGAGTGTTACTAAAAGTTCTGTCCTGGGCTCAATTTTTCTCCTCCTCTATGCTGGTTTCCTTGGTGACCTCATCATCTTACCCAGATTCAATTGAAATCTGATCTGATTCTCAGATCTACTTATATCTACTCCTAAGCCGTCTCCAGACCTCCCAGTCTTGCATTTCAAACTGTATGTCCTATAAACATCTTAAACTCAATCTGTGCAAAACTTAAATTGAGTCTCCTCCCCTCCCAAGCCTTCTTTTTCCCCCTACTTTTCCTGTTAACTGTTTACTACCATCTTTCCAGTTACCCAGGCTTGTAACCTTAGTGTCATTCTTAATTCCTCACAGTCTTTCACTTCCCATATACAGTCTGTTGCCAAAGCCTGTCAATTTTACTTTCTTAATTAACATCTGTCACATATGTCTCTTTCTTTCCTCTAACTCTGTCACTACTCTGGTGCAGACTGTTATCCCCTGAAACTGGGATTACTGCAGTAATCTGGTGGTTGGTTTCCCTGCTGTTTTTCTCTATCCACTTCATTCTATACTTCATTCATTTGCCAGAATGTTCTTCCTAAAATGCAGGTCTGACCATGTCATCCCCCTACCCTCACTTTCACTCAATTTTAGAGTTCCCTATCACCTTCAGCATCAAGACAAAATCTGATTTAAAGCATGCCCTTTTTCTACCTTTCTTGTTTTCTTCTATCACCTTTCTTTCCCCTCATGTCATATAATCCAGTGACATAGGCCTTTTTGCTGTTCCTTGAACAAAACATTCTCTCTGATATAGATATTTTCCTTATCTCTCACATCTGGAATTCCCTATCTATGTCCATGGTGTCCCTGGTTTCATACAAGTGCCAGCTAAAATCTAACCTTCAACTAGAGGTCTTTCCTAATCCCCCTTAATGCTACTGCCTTTCCTCTTGTTGATTATCTTCAATTTAACTTGTAGATAAGTTACTTTCTCTGCCAATCTGACAAAACCATCCACAATTCTATTCCAGCTAACCCTATTTGCTTTATCTCATACCATTTATGAGTTTCTCATGTATTCTCTATGTTATTTTAAACACATCCTTGCTTTTCCTCTCCCTTTTTCTTCATGTTAATACACAATCTTAGAATTTCTATTCATAAAATCTTAATTTTTGGCATTCCCCCTTTCCTTTTAAGCCCAAATTAAATATCATCTCTTCCTCTAATTCTTCACTGATTCACACCCTCAAGTTAAATGATTCCTCTTTTATCTAATCCGATACCACTTTATTTTCTTAGTATTTAAGATTTTATTTTGTATTTTATTTTATTTTATTTTTACATGTCTTAACTTTCCTCTACTATGTCTATTTTGCTTTTTTCCCTATTGCCATACATTGCTTATAGTTTTATGTGATTAATATTTGATGAATAAGTGAACTTTTTGTTCTTTTTTTTAATTTATATAAGGTCTTTTAGAGTCTTCTTTTCATCTTGGTCACTCTAATTCAGATATTAATTATCTCCCATCAGGATTATCAAAATAATTTTCTAATTCCTTTCCTACCTGGTCTGTTCCACTTACCACCTCTATAGTCCTAATTTTCCTAAAACTCCATTGTCATAGTATAGCATCCCTTCTTGTAATTTAAATTGCCCTTTTATTGTCTATCATATAAAATTGGGTTTTATAAAGTTTATACTTTGTGTTTTCATAGCACTGGTACAGTGCTGACAGGCTCTCAGCACATACTTATATAACTGAATAAGTAAAAAGCTAATGTTATACTCCATTTGTTTCAGCTATGGATTTATTTGTTTTTAATTTCTCTTATTCCCTCTCTTTTTTAAGAGCCTTAAGTCAACTGTCAGTGAGGGAATTCGGGCAGTTGATGAGCGAATGTCTAAACAAGAGGATATTAGAAGAAAAAAGGTATGTGCAAATATATAAAATGCCACATTGAAATCTTATAAAGAACAACAGCAGTAGAGGAAAAATAACAAGGAAATTTACTAGTTGTTGATGTATTATAATTTTGTTTATTAACTTGCCCATCTTTGCTCTGTTGTTTTTTTAAATACAGCAGTCTCTGGCTTCTTTTGTCATATGTTTTCAGGATCTTTTTCCTATATACTATTTTTCTCATACTTCAAAAAAAAAAAAAACCCTTCATATGTTTAATCTTACATTAGATAGTAACTAGGGCAGATAATAAAATTAGAGAATTTTTTAAAATCTAGTCCAGATGTCAATTGACATTAAAAAAAATGTCTTGTTAAAAATAGATGTTAAGTGATTTGCCAAAGTCATACAACTAATTAATATGGATCTGGGGCTAGAATAAAACCAAGACTTCCTCAGGGTACTACTATTTCTGATAATAATGATAGTAGCTAACAGTTACGTAGGGCTTTGAGTTTTGCAAAATGCTTAACGACTCTGTAAGGTAAGTACATCAGGTAACATCCCATTTTTCAGATAAGAAAACTGACACAAAGAGATATTAAGTAACATCCCCATGGACTCAAAACAGTAATGATTTCTTAATTTTGTGAATGAAGAAATGGAATAAGAGATATGTGAGTTATCTAAAGTTACACAAGTGCAGGACTAGTAATAGAACTCAAGTCTCACATCTAAACGTAGTGATCTTTCCAAAAAACCATGCTGTGAAGAATCTTCCACAAAAATCTTATTTATCAATATCTATAGCCATATCACCTGAAGGCACATAATCTCATCTGATCATAGAAGTCTAGGAGGATTACTATCTGAATTTGAAACCTCTTGAAATTATAGATGTTGAACATCTAAAAAGTATGACATAGAGAATAAATAACTGCAGAATGATTGCCAAATTTCATTGCTAAAGGGACTTTCCAACAGCAACTCCCCAAGAAGAAAAAGTAGAGAAAATACACACACACACACACACACACACACACACACACACACACACGTAAACTTTCCTAAAACTGGGAAGAAAACAAATCTTGACTTAGCTATCTACTTATTTCTGATCATTTTGTTCTTATTAGCTCTTATCCATGTCACAAAGCTTATCTTTTATAAAGATATTGTTTTTATGCATCTCTTCAATATACTTCTATCTGTTTCAGCTATTTAGAAAGTGCTTAACCTTAGTTAAACTTAATATAATAAAAACTGTCTATAAAATTATATCTATTTACTCCTACATGTACTTGTGAATTTGATGGTTATATTCACGCTTCTTGAGATATACTTAGTGAATATATGCATAGAGAAAGATCTAACAAGAAAATAAGCAAATTTAAAATTAAAGGAACTCAGAAAAATTAAGACAGAGGGAAAAGTTCATGGTTAGAAAATTAGGGGGAGGGCAGCTAAATGACACAGTGGATAGAGCCAGGCCTTGGAGTCAGGAGGATATGAGTTCATATTCAGCCTCAGACACTTAACCCTTACTAGCTGTGTGACCCTCACCAAGTCACTTAACCATAATTGCTTTGGCAAAAAAAAAAAGAAAGAAAAAGGAAGGGTGAGAGAAGCAAGGATAGAAAAATTTGAGGAATAAAGAATGTCATCATTTATTGTAATAAATTTATTGTGCTGTAATGAAACAGGAAATATATATTTGTTGTAGAAAGTCAATATTTCTTTGTAACATTTTCAATAACAAATGTTGATATAGAAAATCATAACTCAAAAGTTTTGATTGAACAAACATTACCCTGAAGTCTAGTTCTGAGGTTAGACACAGGAAATAAGGTAACCAAGTTAAAACATCATGAAAAGATTTCTTTCTTTTTTGCTTTATTCTTTACAGATGTGTGTATTAAGACTTATTCAAGTTATTCGCTCAGTTGAGAAGATTGAAAAAATATTAAATTCCCAAAATTCTAAGGAGACATCTTCTTTAGAAGCAAGCAGGTAAATATGTAAGATAGTCTTTTCCAAATGTATTCATAAAATTTTTTTAACTATAATGTCAATCATAATTACCTTATCACAGTTTTTTAAGTTGTGGCTTACTAAAATAAAGAACAAAATGGACCTACATGAACTTTTAAAATTCATGATATTAAAAGTCTAGGTTTTTGACATTTAGATAATATTCTCAATGTTTAAAAATGTCATTTGAATTACATCTTCTATACCTAACTTTTCACAGCAATCATAGCCTAGAAGTTCTCATCCTGACCTCAGGAAATCAAAAAATAGAATGTTTTTTGCTGTAAGATCTTTGTCTCTGAAATTTCTCCTCTTGATACTCTAGGTTTATTGCTGATTTTAAAATGTTTTAATTACTCTATAAAAACTTGTTAGTGCTTATTTCTTCTTGCAACTCTCTTAATTTCTCTCCTAAAGTGTTATCTGGATGCTATACCACTTGGTGCATATATGTTTAGTATTGATATTACCTCATTATCTATGCTACCCTTTAGCAAGATGTAGTATCTTCCTTATCTCTTTTAATTAGATCTGTTTTTTACTTTTACTTGATCTGAGATCAGGATTGCTACCCCTGTTTTTTTTTTACTTCAACTGAAGCATAATAGACTCTGATCCAGCCTTTTACCTTTAATCTGTATGTACCTGTCCGCTTCAAATGTGTTTCTTATAAACAACATATTGTAAGATTCTGGCTTTTAATCCAGACTGCTATCCACTTCCATTTTATGGGAAAGTTCATCCCATTCACATTCACAGTTTAAATTACTAACACTGTATTTTTCGCCATCCTGTTTTTCCCAAGTTATACTTTTCCCTCTCCTTTCTTCCTTTCCTTCCTCACCAGTGTTTTGCTTTTTACACCATCTCCCTCAATCTGTCCTTCCCTTTTTCAGCCCCTCCCCTCTTTTTTATTCCTTTCCCCTTTACTTCTGCCCTCACTTCTATTGGCCTCCCCCTTTCTTTTTCCCTTTCCCCTTCTACTTCACTATATGGTGAGACAAGTTTATATACCAAACTAAATATGTATGATCCCTCTTTTGAGCCAAATCTGATGAGATTAAGGTTCAAACAATGCCCATCCTCCTCCCTTCTTTCCCTCAATTGTAATAGGTGTTTTTTGTCTCTTTATATGATGTAATTTTACTCCATTTTATCTCCCCTTTCTTCTTCTTCCAGTACTATCTCCTTTTCCACTCCCAGTTTCTTTTTTATATCATCACATTACAGTCAACTTACATCTCTACCCTATAAGTATATACTTAACAAAGATCCAGTTCTCAAGAGTTAAACATATCATTTTCCCATGTAGGGATGAAAACTTTTTAATCTTTAAAAAAGTTTTTTTTCCCTTTCCCTTTATTCTTTGTTATGCTTCTTTTGAGTTCTCTGTATTTGAAGATCAGTTTTTGTTCAGCTCTTATCTTTTCATCAAAAATAATTGAAAATCCCCTATTTCATTGAATATCCATCTTTTCTCCTGAATGATAATCCTTAGTTTTGCTGGGTAGTTGATTCTTAGCTGCAATCCAAGCTCCTTTGCCCTCTGGAATATCTTATTCTAAGCCTTTGATCCTTTAAAGTAGAAGCTGCTAGATCCTAGGTAATGCCGATTGTGGCTCCTCAGTATTTGAATTGTTTCTTTCTGACTGCTTGCAATATTTTCTCCTAGATCTGATAATTCTGGAATTTAGTTACAATATTCCTTGGAGTTTTAAGTTTTAATTTTATTTGAGTGATTCTTGAGGAATTCATTTATCTGATTCTAATTTTTAGTGAATTATTTTCTTCAATTAGTTTTTTTACCCTTTTACACTTGGCCTATTGTACTTTTAAAGGAGTTGTTTTGTTTGTTGGATTTTTTTTTTCCATTTTACCAGTTCTATTTTTAAAGGAGTTGTTCTCTTCAATCAGTTTCTGTGTTGCCTTTTCCAAAATCTCGTGCAAAATTCTCATTTTCTTTTCCTAGTTTTCTTCTGACTTTTTAAAGATCCTTTTTGAATTCTTCCAAGAGAACCTTTTAAGTTGGAGACCAATTCATATCCCTCCTTGAGACTTCATCTGGAGGCATTTTGTCTTTAGTGACCTCAGCATTTGGGTTCTGTTCTTCCCTGTCTCCATAACGGCTATCTTTCATCAGAACTCTTTCTTTTTTTGCTCAATTTTAAAGGTTGAGATCTGCTTCTGGGGCGTAGGGGAGATTTGTCTCGGGCTTTATGCTGTGCTGAGGGTGGTGCTATAGATTTCTTTCTGTAGGCCTGGCCAAGTCCTGCCTGTTATACTGAGGTTCACTCCTCACTATTTGCCTTCTGTAGTTGTGTTCAAGGTCTCATGGGTAGTCTGCTGATTTACTGTCCTGAACCAGCCAATGCTGCTGTATTTTGGCTAAGAGCCTCCCACTATATTCCCTGCTCAGGGCCCTCTGCCCTGGGCCTCCCCGGTGTACTTGTGCTGGACTATGTTCCCCTCCGCCCAATTGAGACAGACCTTTCCTGAAATCTTCCAAGATATCTTCTGCTGGAAATTTGTTATACTCCAAATATTTGTGGGTTCTATCCCTCCAAAATCCATTAAAAGTCCTGATTTAGTATTAATTCTGAGGGAACCCAGGAAGAGCTCAGCCAAAGTTATGTATACTTTCTACCATCTTGGCTCTGCCCCAATAAAAAAAAACTTTTTAAATGAAGATTAATGTACCTTGACTGTAAAGGTGAATAGGGCAACTATTACTTTTTTTTTTTTTTTTTTTTTTTTAATTTAATAGCCTTTTATTTACAGGATATATACATGGGTAACTTTACAGCATTAACAATTGCCAAACCTCTTGTTCCAATTTTTCACCTCTTACCCCCCCCCCCACCCCCTCCCCTAGATGGCAGGATGACCAGTAGATGTTAAATATATTAAAATATAAATTAGATACACAATAAGTATACCTGACCAAAACATTATTTTGCTGTAGAAAAAGAATCAGACTCTGAAATATTGTACAATTAGCTTGTGAAGGAAATCAAAAATGCAGGTGTGCATAAATATAGGGATTGGGAATTCAATGTAATGGTTTTTAGTCATCTCCCAGAGTTCTTTTTCTGGGCATAGCTAGTTCAGTTCATTACTGCTCCATTAGAAATGATTTGGTTGATCTCGTTGCTGAGGATGGCCTGATCCATCAGAACTGGTCATCATCTAGTATTGTTGTTGAAGTATATAATGATCTCCTGGTCCTGCTCATTTCACTCAGCATCAGTTCGTGTAAGTCTCTCCAGGCCTTTCTGAAATTATCCTGTTGGTCATTTCTTACAGAACAGTAATATTCCATAATTTTCATATACCACAATTTATTCAACCATTCTCCAACTGATGGACATCCATTCAGTTTCCAGTTTTTAGCCACTACAAAAAGGGCTAGGGCAACTATTACTAATGTAATAGGCATAATGTGTAACTTAATAAATATTCGTACTAATCGCTGATAACAATCTAAAAGATTTCTAAGAGATTATAACAATAGAACTGGGATTTTAACTTTTTTTGTATCATGGTTGCTTTGTTAATCTGATAAAAACTTAAAGACCCTTTCTCATAATAATATTTTTAAATACATAAAATAAAATAGAAAGGATAACAGGAAGCAAATTGTATTGAAATAGAAATGTATTTTTTTTCTCATTCAGGTTCATAGACTCTCCCCTCCAAAATGTATCAAAATATCCTTTGGATACTAAGAATCCCTGTATTAAAATGATGGGAAACAACTTAGAAGATATTTATTTTTATCATAAAAGCAGAAACATGACAAATTAGCATAAGACAATAAGATGTATGAGCTCTCATATACCACTCAAACTCATGGATAGATGACTTACAGATTCTTATTAAAACTAGTATAACATTTAAGCTGTAGCATTTCTGTGTCTACACAAGATTATGTTACTTATATTAAGAGCTCTCTCAATAGTCTTGATATAATATAAATGAGAACAAGACAATTCCTCTTACTCCTTAAGTAACCAAATTTTTATTGAGTACTATGTGCAAGACATTTTTAGACATGTATAAAGACATAGTGTGTAATCTTTACCTGCAGTAGTCAACTTGAGAAGGATATATATATATATATATATATATATATATATATATATATATATATAATAGCTAGCAGGAAGATCATAAATATCTAATTTATATCTAAATGGTACCTAGAATAGATCCTATCAGATTTTGGAGGATGAAATGATTTGCTTCCAGTTGAATTGGCCATTGAACAAAGAATAGATATGATTGAGTAGATCTTTAAAGATTTAGCAGCCTTTGACTCAGAAGAAAAAACATTCCCCTAAGCAGGGACATGTGAAAGCACAGTTCAGGAGAACAGTGCTTTGGAAGAAAGCTCAAAATGTATTCAAGCAAATAGGTCAATTTGTCTGAAGTTGGAAGATTTGATTTGGGTCTTACATGATCTCAGTGCCAATTATTTCAGAAAGAATAAGTTATTATTGATGCCATGGAAATCTGGACCATCATAGTATGGTTCTTGACTGAAACAGCCAAGCTATGAATTTATGTTTTATCAAGTGGAATGGCAGTTTTATGCCTGCTCCTGGAATCTTATTTCTCATAATCAGTTCTCTTTCACATTAATGTGAGTTTTGCATATGTCAAGTTATTATAGAATAAAGTTATGCTGATTGAATATCTCATTTTTTCTAGCTTTCACAAAAATGAATATTTTTGTACATACACACATATGTATATGCATGCAATTACATGTATGCACATGTGCATGTAAATTTATTTCTTTTCTAAGATACAAAGGAAGGTAAGAAGGAAATAAGCACTTACTATGTGCCAGGTACTATGTTAAGGACTAGGGAGCAGAATAGGTAGGGGGGGAAGATGAAGGTACCTGACATAGGAGCATGGGACACAAAGAGAGGTCTGGTTGAGACCTCTCTACAAAATGGAAGCTGCAGGAAGAGCTCACCAATGGAACAAAGGGGTATATCTTGCAGAAAGAGATTCTAGATTGAGGAGGCACTAAGGGTAGTTGGAAAACAGTAATTGTGTGTCATTTGAAAACCCTTTCTTGTTCTAGTTTGGACTTCTACTTTTGGAGGCACATTACAGTTTCATGCTCAGAATGAGGAAGGATAATATTTTTAGTTAACCAATTCTAAAAAGTGAAAACATGTTTTTATATACATAATAAGAAAGAATATAGAATACAGAGATCAAGTAGGGAAAGCATTGTAGCAGTTTAAAAGTATTGTTGGCTGAACTGAACCAGCTACTCCCAGAGAAAGAACTCTGGGAGATGACTAAAAACCATCACATTGAATTCCCAATCCCTATATTTTTGCCCACCTGCATTTTTGATTTCCTTCACAAGCTAATTGTACAATATTTCAGAGTCTGATTCTTTTTGTACAGCAAAATAACAGTTTGGTCATGTATACTTATTGTGTATCTAATTTATATTTTAATATATTTAACATCTACTGGTCATCCTGCCATCTGGGGGAGGGGGTGGGGGGTAAGAGGTGAAAAATTGGAACAAGAAGTTTGGCAATTGTTAATGCTGTAAAGTTACCCATACATATAACCTATAAATAAAAGGCTATTAAATAAACTAAAAAATAAATAAATAAAAGTATTGTTGGCCCTGCCACACAAGTTCCCCAGTGTAGCAGGGAAAGATTAAAAATGAGTGAGAGAATGGAGATGATAGGGTAGTCTGGAGAAGACGTGTCCCAATTTAGACCTATTCTTTAGGAAGATCAGTTTGATAACTGAGTGGATGATGGGACTTGAGTAGAGAGAGACTTGAATCAGGGAGAACAATCAACGGCCTCTTACAATGTGTGTGAGGTGATAAGAGGGCCTGTACCAGGACGGTGGCAGTATTGGAAGAGAAAAGGGGTTTTATATATAGGTAAAAGAAAAGTAGAATTCATAGGTCTTAGCAACTGAGTGAATATTGAGAGTGAGAGTAAAGAATTGAAGTTGAAATTAAAGGCATAAATAATAGCAGAGATTGTTATCCTTATTTATAGATAACAAGATGGATTATTTAGAAAATCCCAGAAAATCAGGGGAAAAATATAGATAATTAATAGCTTCAGGAAAGTAAGATACAAAATCCTCCCTCTTCTTGTCAATATTTCCTCTTAGCAATAATATGAACCAAAAGAAATTATAGAGAAATCTCATTAAAAAACAATTACAAAATACATACAATATAAAGGAATTAATATGTTAAGAAAATCAAGACATAAATACAATTACAAAATATGAAAATAAGAGAACACATAAAAATTGATAAGCATTCTGCATAGTCAGGTAGAGGCAACATAATAAAGTTAAAAATATTTGCCTCAGTTAATTTATAGTTTTAGTGCTGCACCTGTCAAACTACCAAAGACATACAGTTAAAATGACAACAAAATTCAAAGTGTATTACAAAACAGTAATCATCAGAACTATCAAAGAACATTCTATACTCTGCATTGTAGACGGAAGACTACAGGGACAATTTTTTTTTTTTTATTTTTAGATTATTCCAAGTTTTTTCAGTTGAAAGCAAGAAATGTCCAAACTGACAAGAGTTCTTTCATACCATCAGATGTCTTTCTAAGAAGTTATTTTGAGGGCCCAATTTATAGGATTCTTGTACAAGGAATATTTCATATTCAAGATTGATCAAAGGTCTAGATTAATTAACTATTCAGTTAACTATTACCTTCATCAAACAGAACAGGAGTCAATTAATTTTTTTGCCATATTCTGGAGAATCATTTTCCTAAAGTCATCTCTTATTGATTACTGTGTTCAGGGATTCTCACTTCCAAGTGGTCTGTGCCATCCTAATTTACATTAACTAAAATTATATACTGCTTCCTTCTTTTAAGTGGATCATTATCTTAATCTAGTCATAGAGAATCATTCAAAGGCTTCTTCCCCTTATTAATTACATCAGTTTTGAGTCTTTTTCTACGCTGATCTGGAGAGTGAGAAGGATATTATTTGGTAAACATACTTTAACTGCTAGCCTCCCCGTGCCCTTGCTTTTTCTGTAAGTCTTTTTTTTTTCTTTTTCTTTTTTTCTTTTTTAGATAAGTCAGACATGCTTCCTGTTATGCCAAAGTCCCTGAACAACCAGACAGCTTTCATTTTCTAGATTTTGGGGAGTACAGAACAAAGAACAGGACCGGAGGGGTGACATCATAGGGTTGAGGGAACATTATGATTGGTTGGAAATTTGGTAATGGAAGCTTACAGTGACCCTCTCCTTTTTCCCTTTGATTGTTGGATTTCATTTTTGGATTGTCAGTTGTCTGAGGATTATCACCCTTGTCTGGCCTCTAAATGATAAGTTATTTGGCCATGAAAACCAGTGAAAAAACATCCATTATTTCCTATTTTCAAAAAATTGAAGTTTTGGGAATAGAAAACATTTTAAAATTACAGGATATCAGGAAAGCAAAGCCTTTGTCAATCTACAATGTCTCCTCTACCCTAGAGGTATAGAAAAAATCCTGTATTTTTAAGTGATTGCTATTTTAGGACTTAATTACTTATTTCAAGCAGTTGTAGTAGCAACCACAATTGCTGATGGAGTGAGTGGCCTCATGGTGTTCTTGTGGCAAATTGTCATCTTATCTTGCTTGTAGTAATCTACTGAAAATGTACTGTGCAGTAAATTTTCTTTGATGGGTTTTGTAGAATATCAAATAAAAGTAATTATTCTAATGATAATGACCTAGTTCCTCTTCTACCTAAATTTTAACCCATTTTTTTCTTGAATCCACTTAATTATCTGAAAAAGTTGAATATAATAAGTCTGGAAATATAGTTGTAAATTATCGAGAATATTCAATGCTCTTATCTTGAACTGTTGTTTTCCTGGAGAGGAATCTTCATCCCCCAATGCACATTTGTGACTTCTTTCCAGTTTAGTGTCTTGGACAGTTATGTGTAGACCTTACAGATTTATTGTGGGAATCAGAGAAGATGATACATGTAATGTATGATACAAATAATACATATTTTCAAACATTAAAGCACTAAATAAATGGTAGCTATGAATAGTATGGAGTAGTATGGTAAAAGAATGTTTGGGGAAAAAGGCACAAGTGACAAATAGAAAAAGAATGACATAAACATGTAAAAATCAAAAAAAGTTGTTCACTTTATAGTCTACAATGCCTAGTTCTAGTCTTAATCTCAGTTCCTCTATAGTTCAATCCAGTGTATAAAAACTATTGGCTACTTCTTTGGCATTTATCATAGAAATTAACAAAATGCTCTGCACATATTTGATTTTTAGTAAGTTGGAAAAAATTCAGAGAAATAAATAATTTTCGAGTTTAGCATCTTAAATAGTTGGATATAGAAAAAGATCATTAGAAATGGGAAAAGAATAATAATATATACGTTGATTACAACTATGCAAGGCATGTTATACATAATATTTTTAATAGTTACAAATTTTGAAAAAATGTCCAGAAAAAAATAGAATTTTGAAGAGTAGGAGTAGTTTTTCAATGTTAACTTCCACATTTTAAAATGTAAATTGTAAATAATAGTATTTACAGACTCCTATGCAATCATTTTTCATTTTTGTGTATTCAGATGTCTTTGTTGATAGAAACTAAGTTTAGAATATTGTTTTTAAATGATAAATTAACCAAAGTAACAATATAGATTTAAAAAAAAATAAGAGATGAGAAAAAACAATGAATTTTTACATTTTATATATTATAAAGTCTTCCTTTAATTGTTTTGGTTTTAGCCCACTTTTGACTGGACAGATTTTAGAGAGAATTGCTACAGAATTTAACCAGTTACAATTTCATGCTGTTCAAAGCAAAGGAATGCCTCTTTTGGATAAAGTGAGACCAGTAAGTATCATTTTGATTTTCTTCTGTTTAGGACTTTTAGGACATTAACATATTTAGGAATGTGTGTTTAGTTCAGTTTTTAGAAGACCTTGGTCCTATATTAGTCATGCTACTTACTAGATTTTTTACCTTTAGCAGGTAATTTAACTATATAGTTCAGTGAGTAAAGTGAATAGATATAGAGTCAGGAATACCTGAGTTCAAATCTTGCCTGAAACATTAACTGTCTTTGTGATTCTGGACAAATTTAACTTTTTTCAGTCTCAATATCTTCATTGTTACAAATATTATAGAACTATGTAAATTCTGGCAGTTATTATTATTAGTCTATTAGAGCTTCTAAAGAAATGGGGATTTTACTTGTCTTTCTGGACCCTAATGGGCTATTAGGATTTGAATGATAAGAGTATATGAAAATTTTGAAAAATGATGGTACAAATATATGAAGAGTAAATTATATGTAACAATTACATACAATCTAAGAAATAGCCAATTCTACTTTTACAAAGTTCTAAAACAAAGTTTTTTAGTCTGTAATGATTATATTTCATTTTTTCCCATATTTTTCAGTGTTAAATTTGTAAATATTAGACTTTTCTTTTTTTTTTTTTAAATAGCTTTTTATTTTCAAAATATATGCAAAGGTAGTTTTCAACATTCATTCTTGCAAATCTTGTGTTCCAAATGTTTTCTCCCTCTCTTCCTCCGAATGTATTTTAAACATGTGCATTCTTCTGTACTTATTTCCACATTTATCATGTTGCACAAGAAAAATCAGATCAAACAGGAAAAATAAAAAGCAAAAAGCTAGCAAATAACAACAAAAAAGGTGAAAATACTATGTGATCCACATTCAGTCCCCACAGTCTTTTCCCTGGGTGCAGATCTCTCACTATTATAAGTCTTTTGGAATTGGCTTGAATCACCTCATTGTTGAAAAGAGCCTCATTCATCAGAACTCATCATCACATAATCTTGTTATTGCCATGTACAGTGATCTCCTATTTCTGCTCATCTCACTTAGTATCAGTTCATGTAAGTCTCTCCAGGCCTCTCTGAAGTCATCGTGTTGATCTTTTCTTATAGAACAGTAATATTCCATAACATTCACATACCATAACTTATCCAGCCATTCCCCAACTGATGGGCATCCACTCAGTTTCTAGTTCCTTGCCACTAAAAAGGGAGCTGTTATAAGGTTTCTTTTCTTTTTTAAAAAAAATTTTACTCCTCTAATCTGTATGAAATTCTTTTTTGTTTTTCCAGGAATTTGAATAGCATTGTTGACTATGACTATGCTATGGTTTGTCTTGGGGCAAGAAACTTTGTAAAAATAATCATTGTTTGTAATCTAGAAATTTCGGAGTTATATTTTCTCTTTCTTATAGCGTATAGCTGGTATTACAGCAATGTTACAACAATCACTAGAAGGACTACTATTGGAAGGTCTCCAGACTTCTAATGTTGACATAATACGTCATTGCTTGAGGACTTATGCAACAATTGACAAGACACGAGATGCAGAGGCATTAGTTGGACAAGTATTAGTGAAACCATACATTGATGAGGTATGTGCAATACAAGATTTTCTATTTGGAAAATTAACAAATACACTCATCTCTCAACATTCATGAGAAATATGGATTCAAGACCCTCACAAATGTGAAAAATCTTGAATTACTCTAGGCCCTACTACAAACCTTTATTTTTAATGATTTTATCATATTTATTTAATACACAAAACACATTAAAAAAAAAAACACACTGGGGGCAGCTAGGTGGCACAGTGGATAGAGCACCAGCCTTGAAGTCAGGAGGACCTGAGTTCAAATCTAGCTTCAGACACTTAACACTTCCTAGCTGTGTGACCCTGGGCAAGTCACTTAACCTTAATTGCCTCAGGCAGGGAAAAAAAATAGTTGTAGTTTTGAGAGAGATTAACATCTTCTATACCATGCAATCTTTGCAGCAGCTGTTATAGCTGCAGCAACTGCTTCATTTATTTCCTTTCATAAGAAACATTAGATTGATTACTGTGAAACTCCTGTGACTGAATATGAATGGCAGAGAAAAAAAGAGGTGTTCCCAATATCCCATATCCATAATTCTTTATTCCATATTCTATAATTCTTTAGCACTTTTAATGAAATGAAATGAAACTTTTAATAACATTTAACTATTTATAATAAATTTAGGCTTGTATACTTATAGTAGTAAATAATAAAATAAGTTAACAATATACAATAAATACTTAAGCATTTATTATTTACTTTTTTTGTTGTTGTTTTCTGTTCATATGCACATCATCTGTGATTTTTCTTCAGTGTTCTGTCAGTCTCCAAAAATTCTTATTTAATTGTCAGTGGCCAAACATTCAAGTATTCAAAACTGTGACTGTAAAATCTGTAAATGTTGAGGGATGACTCTTTAGAGAAAAGAAAGTTATAACAGCTTACATTCAAAACACTTTGGTTTTGAATCTTTTTTTTTTTTTTTTGATGGGGCAGTGTTGGTTTATCATTATTTTTAAAAATTTATTTATTTATTTTGAATACACATTGGTTTACTAATCATGTTGGGAAAGAAAAATCAGTACAAAAGGGAAAAACCATGGGGTAAAAAAAAACAAAAAAAAAGAAATGAACATAGCATATGTTGGTTTACATTCAGTCTCTGTAGTTCTTTTTTTGGCATTGACATTTTTTGTCCAAAGTCTATTGGGATTGCCTTGGATCACTGAACCATTGAGAAGAACCAAGTTTTTCATAGTTGATCATCGCATATTCTTGCTATTATTGTGTACAGTATATTCCTGGTTCTGCTTGTTTCGCTCAGCAGCAGTTCATGTAAATCTTTTCAGCTATTCTAAAATCAGCTTGTTCATCATTTTTTATAGAACAATAATATTCCATTACCTTCATGTACCACAATTTATTCAGCAATTCCCCAATTGATGGGCATCTATTCCTTTTCCAATTCTTTGTTACCACAAAAAGAACTACAATAAACATTTTTGTACATGTAGGTCCTTTTCCCTCCTTTATGATTTCTTTGGGATACAGACCCAGTAATGACTCTGCTGGGTCCAAGGGTATGTACAGTTTGAACCCTTAAGCCTATTTCCAGATTGCTCTCCAGAATAGTTGGATCATTTCAAAATTCCACCAACAATGCCTTGATGTGCCAATTTTCCCACATCCCCTCCAATATTTATCATTATCTTTTCCTGTCATCTTAGCCAATCTTGAAAGGTGTGAGGTGGTCAATAGTTAAAAAGAGATATTCAACCAAAATGTTACTCAGAGTTCATGCTTTAGATTCATTCACTTAATTCATTCCCCAAAGCCTCACTCAAAAATATATTTTTCATTCAATCCTAACAATTATAATTTCCAACCTATAGCATATTAGAAATAGTACACCTTGAGAAGTAACAGTTTATAACAAGGTAAGCTGACAAAAAACTATTAAAAACAAATGTAAGAATTCAAACAAATGGGTATTCTGAAACAGAATAAGGCATAAGTAACTTAACCTGCATCAGTAGGTCCTATGAGTACTATCACCTTCCAAAGAATTGGATTTGATATTCATGTTGATAACTTAGAAAAGAAAAACCATTCAATCTTCTCAACTTAAGAAGGCCACACTATGTTCAGTGTAGTAATCAGTTTAATACATTTTAGAGAGATTTCTTTTGGAAATGATTAAAATAAAAGTTTAAATGCTCATATGATAAAGTCTCAACTTGTCAGAAAATTCAGCTATTAATGACTTATTTCATAAAGGTTCTGGGTAGTTGAAATTTTGTATTATTATAAACTTGAGCCAGTACTGCTCACAGATTTTTGTTAACCAATTAGTAATATTTCTACTACCACCTAAGATATAATTTTCTAATAAAACTACAATAAATTCATAATTATAGAGTAGTTGGATAATCAAGGTGCTTTTTTAAATCAGATATTTCCACAGAGAAGTCATAGTATAGTGGGAAAAGTGTAGACTTCAATTCACTTGACCTGATTAATTCCCATTTTTCCTACAGTCACTGAGTGTGACTTTAGGCAAGTCATCTAAAACTAAGTTTTAATTTTTTCAGAATATAGATAATACGGGAACTACCTTCTTCACAGAATCATGAGACTCAAAGAAATAATATTTGTGAAACTATGAAGGGCTATCTGAATGTATGACACATTTCTATGTTGTTATAGTAATTGTATATTATTCCAATTAACTGCATTTATTACAGATTTTCTAATTAAAACTGCAATAAAAGTATTTAAGACTGAGCTACATATAATTTAATCTTTTTTTAACTATGGAAATAATTCAGTGTCTTATAATCACAAATTATCATTATAAACATCAGTTATTTTATAATACTAGAAATGTTGGTTAGACTGAATCGGTATTGAACCTTTAAAATTTTAATTTTAAGAATGTATATATTTTTAAAAATAATTGTGTGTGTGTGTCCCTAGCATTCATATCAAGATTTCATCACTTTCAAAACTCCAAAATTCTCCATAGTGCTTAAATTCAGTTGACAATATCAAAATTATTATTGATTGTTAATAATTGATAATATTATTATTAATATTATTAATTAATTATTAATTCCCTTATCAGAAGTCTTTCAGCACAGGTTGAGTGATCATTTGAGGATGGGATAGATTGGTAGAGGTTGGACTCAGAGCTACTAAATAATAATAGCTGGTTTATTTAGTGCATTCTAGTTACTAAGAGAGCTCTTTTCTCACAGATACCTAAATCTTTCATGCTAACAATTTGTATTTTCTCTATCTCCTAGCCACAAACATTGTTGCACATGTGGGTCCCTTTCCCTTTTTTAAGATCTCTTTGGGATATAAGTCCAGTAGAAACACTGCTGAATCAGAGTATGCACAATTTGATAGCCTTTTGGGCATATTTCCAAATTATCTACAGAATGGTTGGATCATGTTACAACTTTACCAACAATGCATTAGTGTCCCATTTTTCCCCCTTCCTCTCCAACATTCATCATTATCTTTTCCTGTCATCTTAGCCAATCTGAGAGGGATGTAATGGTAGCTCAGAGTTGTCTTAATTTGCATTTCTCTAATCAATAGTGATTTAGAACATTTTTTCCACATGACTAGAAATGGCTTTAAATTTATCTGAAAATTGTTTGCTCATGTTCTTTGACTATTTATTAATTGAGGAATGGCTTGTATTTTTATAAATTTGTGTCAATTCTATATATTTTGGAAATGAGACCTTTATCAGAAACATTGGCTTTAAAAAAATTTCCCCAGTTTTCTTTAAGTATTTTCTTTATCATTAATTCTAAGGATCTTTTTTCCTAGAATCACAGATATAGAGCTAGAGGAAATATTAAATGCTACCTGGCAACACTTTATTTACAGTTCAGAACATGAGAGAAATGAAGCCATTTACCCAAAGTCACATAGTTCATATGTAATGAGTAGCAGAGGGAATTAGAACCCAGGATTACTCAAAGCTAAGGTTCTTCGCAATACTACCATATCTAGATTTTGTGCCAGTTATTCATTGTATTGTAGATCTGAAAGTAGAGCATTTATTTAATAAAATCAATGACAAAGACCAAAACAAAACAATCTTTGCCCTCAGATACCTTCTACTGTGATATTATATATTATGATACTATATTTCTGTGATATTATATATTGTTAAGGGGACCTAAACTTGTCCTTTTGAGTTGCCATTTTTCTACTTACGCTGGATCTATGCAGTAAGACCTGACTATGTTAAGGACGAAGTTCTATCCTGAGCTGACATAATTTGTTGTTTGTATCCCAAGTTGGACTCCTGTGTGCAGCTATGACCCTGTATATAAGCAGACAATCTTATCTTCATAAGATAGTCAGTTTACTGGTCTAGCATCTTCATAGTCTAGCAGTTCTCACAGGGAAAAAAATGCTGCTTTTCCTCTTGCTTTCTCATTCCCCTTTCTTCCTCCCTATAATTTCCCCTTTTCATATTAATTTAAATATTCAAAGCTTTTCCAAAACCTCTCAGCTCCTTGGTATATGGAATTTCCATATGTGTATGGCATTCTCTTGTAATAAATCCATTTGCAATGCATGACTCATGGACTTAAAAGATTTGGTTAACAGTAAAAAATATTGCCATAGAAATTAGGGAATATTTTAATTTGGAAATATCTTTAGTAAGAAATTAAACCAGCCATAAGATACTTAATACTGTTTTCAGCGATATTAAACTTGAAAAAACAAGTTATTTTCCCTCCCTGTGTTCCTGTAATTTCTTTTTTCCATTTCCTTGACACCTATATTCCAATAAGCATTTTCTGAATAGAGGGGGAGAAAACAGGGTGAAATAATCACAAGCACATTGCCCAAGTAGAAAAAGAATTTTTTGCAGTGGAATATGATTCCCACTGTTTTCCTTCCAGAATCACCAAGTAGCATAGTGAAAAGTGCTCACCTGCCAGCTTTAGGATTCTTCTGGATGATGTATATTTCTGTAGGGTCAAAACTGGCCTTTTTTGTCATGCCACTTAATGGGATAATGTTATTTTTATAACTGTTCTAAGAAACATTGTGTGGTAACTGCTATTTATTGATTTGAGGACAGAGGTAGATTTTTGAGATTTTCACTATTTTTTTGTATCAGTGCACCTTCATTTATTTATATTGTTACTTTTGCTGACAGGTGATTGTAGAACAGTTCGTTCAATCTCATCCAAAAGGCCTTCAGACTATGTATAATAAGTTGTTGGAGTTTGTTCCTCACCATTGCCGCCTTCTTAGAGAAGTCACAGGTGGAGCCATCTCAAGGTATTATAATTTTTTTAGCTAACCCCAGATTTTACTATGCTTAGATTAGATGGTTTCAATCTGTGAAGTATTCTTAACCATTTGCTATTCTGTCATTTATCATTAAAGTTGCTTTCTTTGCTTCTCTCTAAATTCTAAAATCTGTATTTAAATATTACTAATTCTTTGAGTATATTTGGATTAAATTTAAATTAAAAATTGCTACATATTATTTACATAGGTCTTAGATTTTTGCTGCTTAAAAATCTGAGGTAGAAAATATTTATTGACCTTTGAATTGTTACTTGTTATTTCTGATATAAGGTTTTAACTGGGAACAGTTTTTTAATCACTTTATACAAAATGACAGCAACAGTCTGCTAAGTTTGGGATAAGAATTTGCTAGAAATCAGCTTATAAAATTATTTTATCCATTAAATAGCTAGAGGTAATTCCCCTTCAACCTTTAGACTTGATAAGCCCATGATTAGTCTTAAAAAGTCAAGACAATATTTTAGATGGTCTTTTCTGCCCTTCTCATTGTAATTTTAGTTAACTAAAGCAGTTTATGAAATCCAAGGTATCATAATGGTAGTGTCATCTGTCAAGTCCTTTGATTATCAGAGTGCTCCAGAATTCCCATTTATCTGTTACAATACCTGAACCAGGTCCTTTGTTTGAATGTTCTTGTCAGTCAGTCATCCATCATTTATTAAGTGCTAAATGCTGGAAATACAAGCAAAAAGGAGGACAGTCCCTGCCCTCAAGGACCTTGCTTACATTTTTTTCAGTTCTTGTACTCCTAAGTACTCCTTTTATTTCTTGACAAAATAAGTTTTTATTAATGCTTTGTTTTATATATATATATATATATATATTCTAATTAATTTTATAATACTTTCATCTTCCTTTTCCAGAGAAGCTATTCCACATAACAAATAATATATTTTAAACCCCCAAAAAAAGAAAAGGAAGAGAGAAAAAATCAGCATAAATGACTCCTAAAAGTCTAAACATTTTTGTAGTGTATGACATTGGAAGTTCTCCCACCTCTTTAGAAGAGCAGGGTAGGGTGTTTCCTAAGTGTTCTTAAATATATTTTTCCATGTATAAATGGTTTCTATTCCACAATCTCTTTCCCCTTCTGCAAGAATTGGATACGAATTCATATCCAGCCTCAAACACTAACTAGATGAGTTACTTTGGGCGTAGATCCCTTAATCTCTCTTTGCCTCAGTTTCCTTTATAAATTGGGGGTAATAATAGCACTTATCTCCCAGGGTTGTTAGCACTTAGCACAGCCCAACACATGATAAGTGCTGTGTAAATGTAGTATTATTAGCATCATTACAGTGTCACATGTCTTGTTTCATGGTTATCTTCTATACACAAAAGAGCAATTTAAATATTGGATGTTTGAACTCCCATAAAGTATTTTATAAGATCATATAATTTAGAGTTAGAAAGGACTGTAACGAATATCTAATACAACCCCATAATTTACAGGAGAGAAACTTGAGACCTGTAAAGGTTAAGTGATTTTTGTCCAATGTCACTTAAGTAATAAGAAGCGAAACTTAGATTATAATTTATAAAATAAAATTTTATTTACATTATTATGCTGTCATTTGCAATTAACTATTAATAAGTAATAACAGTAATGGACAGAAAATGCTTCTAAAGCTAGCAAGATCTAAATTTTATTCTCTGAAGACTGTAGATTAACTTAATTGGCTATCTACTCGCAGGTGTTATATGCTTTTAATTAATTTTTAGTGTTTTATTTGTTACTCTTTCAATATATTTTAATCCCTTTTCAGGTTTAATTTTTGTTATATCCAAAGCCAGAATAGCAGAGTCCTTCTTTTCTCTTTAGCTTCCAGATTTCTTTATTAATAGAGTCATCTATGTGCAATTAAAAATTTAATACTATATGTAGAGTTGGGTACTTGGAAAATTGCTGCTCCTTTTCTCTCTTTCATATTAGTACCTATAGAAAGAGCTACCATTTTTACTAATCTGGACTATTATAAAGAAAAAATATGTGATTTTGGTACAGTACTTTAAAACCATTATCAAAATGTTAACAAACCCTATTTTAGGAAACCAATTTAGCTGTAAGACATTTATTTTTCAATTTTGCTAAACATAAGTCCAATTTTTCATTTGTTGGTTAGAAAATAGCAAACTAGAACAAAAAAAAAAATCATTAGACAGCTATTTAGTGACCAGATTGTGATGAATGCTGTTTATGTAAACGATAATATAATTTCAGAAAAAAACTCTTGTGTTGCTATTTATTTAAAGAACTTGGTAGTTAGAAACACTGTGGAAGAAACTGGTATCTATTCTTCCTTATTTCTTTAAGGACAATATCGTCAAAATTTTGCTTGAGGTACTTACTGGTTTACCAGCTTTTGAAGCTGGATATCTGCAGCATACTTGTTGATTTAGAGGAAAGACTTAACAGATAGCCATGGTATAGTGGTCAGAATACTGGATTTGAAGATACATTTGGAATTTGAATTCCAGTCATACTCTCTGTGACCTGTGTGACCTTGATTAGATTAATTAATCTTTCTGAACTTTCATTTCCTCAGTTGTAAAATGAGATTAGATGAGATGATCTCTATGATTTTTTTTTCCACTTCATATTCTATAATATTGTAAATTAATGGCAGTTTGAACAAAAACATAATTTTTCTTTTATGGTAGGGCTGCATATTTCCTATGAAAATGTAATGACAATGAAATTTCCTGAGTGTAGAGTGGTAGTGACATTTTTAAAAGTTTTTAAAGTTCCTGCCCTATGTCACTCACTGGTTTGCAACACAATATGGATTAAGTAGTTGGAACTGTCAGACCTAAAGTTATAAAGTAATGGGGGGCTAGACAACAAATTTTAAAACTGTCACATTTGTGAAGAAGGCTGTGACTGAAGAGCCAAACTGAGATTAGGGCATAGGGGTAAAATTATTTGTGAGGGAAGCTAGAGAGAGATGTTAACTGAGTTCTAAAGTGAAGGAAAATTAATAGAAACATCATTATAACATTTGTTTTTTGAATGAAGAAGAAACATTCTAAATTGGAATATACTAAGGAATCTTGCTTTTACAGTGAAAAAGGTAATACTGTTCCTGGATATGATTTTCTTGTAAATTCTGTGTGGCCAGAAATAGTGCGTGGTTTAGAAGAGAAACTACCTTCATTATTTAATCCTGGGAATCCAGATTCATTCCATGAGGTAAATTTTGTTTTTTATAGTTTTATATATTTTGATGCTTCTTACAGTTCCTTTTTGTAGGTCACTGGTTTAAAATATCACATCCTCCATTTCATTTTTCTGAGTGCTATGGCTCATTTAAAAAAAAAGAAAGAAAGAAAGAAAAAAGAAAAGAAAAATCCTTGCTATTGTACAGTTATACATCTACTATAAATGTTCATTTGTGCAAAAAGTTTTTATCCATGTTTAGACATTTAATACTTTGAAGGAGTAGATGTGTAAGTTTGGGTTCCTTAAATTTTTTTAAAGGAATTCATTATTTCCTTTCATATTTTGAATTTTTAATGGATTTCTTTTTAATGTATTGAGAGGGTCTTCAAAAGCCAATACTTTTTAGAAATGATTTTCAAATTTGAAATTTTGTGAAATATTGTGAGAATAAATTAGTAAAGGAAATTATATATTATTTTAGAAACAAAAATATTGCCTGGGTAATAGTAATCCAAGTTGGTCATAGAAATTTCTCAAAAGATTTTAAGACAACAATGATAAAAGGCCTGGATTAATTGCTTAGTTTTAGCATTTTAATAATATAATAGTATCCTTAAAAATGAAGAGGCATAGCCTGTTAGATCATATAAGTATATTATATGGGTTGGAAAGAATTTCAGAGGATTTTTAGTGCAGTCCATCCCTAAACAAGTATTTCTCTAATGATGATGATGATGATAACTGAAATTTCTTCAGAATTTTAAGACTAGCAAAGCACTTTACAAATATCTTATTTCATCTTTACAATTAACCTGGAAGGTAAGATGCTTTTATTACTATTTTTATTACCATTTTACAAATCAGGAAGTTGAAGCAGACAGAAGTTAAGTAACATGCCTAAGGGCATGCAGCTAATAAGTGTCTGAGGCTGGATTTTAATTTAGATCTATCCAAATCTCTATCCCCAGAACCTCCTAACTGCCTATCACAACAAATGATTAGTAAAACATTTTTTGATTTCAGAATTCAAAAGCAGCCCGTTCCCTTTTGGGATAACTCCAGTTGTTAGGGAATTTTATTTTGTTGTTTGTTTTTCTTTTCATTAAAGTGAAAACTAACTTTCATTAAAGAAAAATCTACCTGCTTCTAATTTTGCCTTTTGGTGTCAAATAGAAGAAACCTAATCCCTCTTCCAGATGAAAGCCCTTCAGATACTCAAAAGAAGCCATCAGCTCTTCCCCCAAGTCTCATCCACTTGAGATTAAAGACCTTCAGTTCATACAACAATCTTCATGTAATAGAATATTTAGGTCCTTCATTGTCATGTTTGCCCTCTCTTGAACACCTTTTTTTTTTTTTTATCAGTGTCCTCCTTAAAATGGCAGTTAGAATTACACCCAATACCCCACATGGTGTATAGAATTCAGGATTCCCCCTCCTTGACACCATTCTTCTCTTAATGCAATCTAATGTCTCACTAACTATTTTTGGCTGCTATATCACACAGTTGAGTCATTGAGCTTGCATTTGGTTAAAGCTAGCCAACTTTTTTTTTTCCAGTGGGAATTGGGATTAAGTGAATTGCCCAGGGTTACACAGCTAGGAAGTGTTAAGTGTCTGAGGCCAGATCCAATGTTTTTTTAAATTAATTATTGGCCAGGCATATTTTCCCCATCCTGCACTATTAAAGTTTTGTTTTGTTTTGCTTAACACTTTACTTGTTTGGTATAATATTTTAAATTTATCCCTTTTAAATTTTATCTGATTACATTTTAGATCTTAAGTATCTTGTAATGTTAACTTCCTCTTAGCTCTGTGTCATCTCTCTGTCATAAATGTGATAAGCACACTATCAATGTTTTTATCCAAGTCATTGCTGAAAGTGTTAAATGACATAAAGTCAATATCCAATCACTAGGACATTCTATTATCAGTCACTTTCCAAGCTGTCAAAAACATTACTGATAACTCTTTGAGTTCAGCCATTTAAACAGCTTCAAATCCACCTGACTATAGCCTCCAGCTTTCCATATTTTCTACAAGAATAGCACCAGAGATTTTGTCAGATACTTTACTAAAAATATAGGTATGCCAAAATTAAACTTTGCTCTGATTTCCCTTCCTAATATTAATGTCAAAAAACACATGAGATTAGTTTGGTGTGCCTTATTCTTGATTGGCCATGTGACCCTTTGTGATCACCAGCTCCTTTTTGCTAACTTTTAATGATATGTTTTAGAATTCTGCCAGTTGTCAAAGTCAAGCTCATTAGTGTATAGTTTTCAGAACTCACTCTTTCCTCTTGTTTGAAAATTACAAATTGCCTTTCTCCAGTCTTAAGGCATCTCTTCCTTTCTTAATGATGTTTCAGAGATCATTGGCAGTGGCTTATCAATCATATCCACTAATTCTCTTGATACCCTTAGTGCAACTGAGCCTGCTGAATTGAAACTATAAAGAGCTTAGATTTCAATTCCCTAGCCATTTTTATCTTGGTCCTTTTCAGTCCAGAGATTATTCTCTTTGCATAGAAAAGAGGAACAAAATAAAAGTTGAACAATTCTTTTTTGACTACCATTTATCAATTATCATGGCATCCACCTTGAGCAAGGATTTTTTCCCTCTTTGATCCTCTTCTTTTCCCCAGTATAGTTTTTAAAAAGCCCTTTTTGTTTTACTTAGTTTCATTTATCAGCCTCAAATTTTTCTGTTTCAGCTGCGTTTTTGTAGTCATTGCTTTTATTACTATGTTCTTTACAAATCATCTGTAATTTTCATGTGGATTTGCATTGATTCCTTTTGGTAAGTCAGTTAATCTTGTTGGACCTCAGTATTCTCATTAGTTGAACCACATAACTTTTTAGATCTCTTCCAGCTTCCAACCCTTTCAGCTCCAAATTTTTGATTCTGCTGGATAGCTTTCATTAAGATTCTACCTATTTTTCTTTTTTAAATCCTTAAAATGTACCTTCCCAGAATCAAGGGTATATGTCAGATTCTGCTCAACTTTTCTTAATCGTTAATTCCAAATTGGAAGGTTTACTTTCCTCCAAGTTTCCTTTAACCTAATTTTCCTTTTATTGAAAATCAAGCCCAGAACTGGTTTCCTTTTTTTGTTTCTCCAACTTTTGAATGATGAAATTCATATTAATTTATACTAGGAAAAGGGGAGAGACGCAAAGATAAACAAAGTATACAAAGCCCCATCCTTATAACAGATTTGTAGAAGATAATCAATAAAATAATTTTTTTCATTTTACAGATAAGCAAGCTGAGGCTTAGAGGGATTAAGTAATATAAAAAGAAATTGTCATAGCTTAGATTCATACCTAGATCTCTCAACTCCAAACCCAATGTCTTTCTGTTACACAGTGCTTTCTTCCCCCCAAAACTCAAAATATCTTGAAGTATATTGATGAAATTACTTTGTTTTATTGCTATTTGACAATGGTCATTTAAGAGACCATGCAAGTCTTGAGTGGCATTCTACATTATATTTATGAAATACTTATCTAAATGTTTAGCTCTGAGAAAACCAGGTTAACAAGACAAGGGTCATATTCTTGACTCCTTTAGTAATTAGTTCTACCTCAAATGACCTATGATGGTGCCTTATTGTATACTTCAGAAAGAATCCTTAGTTTCTGAAGGTTTGCCACTGGGGAGTAGTCCCATGTTAGACTGTGCTTGCTCTTCAAGGCCTAGCCTCACTGAGTATGGGAAATCTATGATTTAGAAGGTTAGCCAGTAGGTGAAAGATTTTTTGGCCACAATAATTTATAATGAATTCCGCAATTTGTATAGCTATTACATCACTACTAACATTATAATGCCTTTTTCATGTTCTCTTAATCTCCATTTAAAGTTGAATTACATAATTCTCTAATAAAGAAAAATAGAATATGAGGCAATCTCAGTATATAAGAGTTTCCATACTGTATCACAAGGTATCTGCTCTAGTATTGTTTATCTGATTCCCCTTTTCATTACCAGACACCTACATGCTTTTCTTAGGCATAAGCTGCCAGAAGGAGAATGGCTTTCTCCCTCCCCTCTGATCCATACCTTTCCACCCTATTTTTCCCCCAAGTGGTAACTGGAAAGTAGGATGGAGAGGTAACAAGCCTGAGACTTTTTCTCAACTTAGCCTTTTCTTCTGTTAGAGCCAATTGATTACAAATCTTCCAGGGAAGGAGCTGCAAGTAAATGTGGGTACTTTGGCACTTTGTATTGCCCATATTGTCAAGCAGTTTTATCTGTCGCTCACCCATATTGGATAGGGGACTCTCTTTAAAAGTCTTTTTGACATATCTTTTGGTTTCTTTGAAGCAAAAAGCAGGGAAAATTACTCCCTTCCTCAATTTTCATAAGATTTTGGCCCCATTCTACCTGATTTCTCTTCAGGCACACAGTGCAGAGGTTCTGAATAAAGTTTTGTACTACTGGACTTCTAAGCCATCACTAGATACTTTGAAACCAACAGAGCAGCAACTTCAGCATGGTAGTGGTAACTAACAACTTCTATAGGAGGGAAACCACCTCTATCATGACACTGTTGTGCATTTTTCCAATAGGGAATCCTATCTAAGGGAATCAGATTTCTAGATCTAGCCATCTGACCAATAACAGCTTTTTGGGAATGACAGTTAATTGTTTGAAAATAATTCTGAGGTATTTTTTTCCTACACAGAGTATCTACTTCTCTATCCTTCCTTGTCAGTTCATTTCACTACTGAAATTTATGGGATAATAACTAAACTATTTGCCTTTTGGCATTCTGACATCTCTGGTATGAAGGACACTATTCCATTGAATAATACAGATTCACTAAAGGGGAATTTAAGGACATACACAAACATATACCATCTGTCAGATGTAGGTAGAAAAAATGTGTTTCACAATGATAAAATGTATTATATCTAAGAACCTGAGAGCAGTGACCACAAGAGAGCAGCAGAAAGCAGGTAATTTTAGTTTGTTTTATTGTGATACTGCAGACTGTAGTGTGTCTCAAAAATTATGTTGTTAAAAGCCACCCATGAGTTCAGTACATCTTTTCTTTTCCCTCTCCTAGAATGTCCTCTTACCTCTGCACCAGTCTACCTCTTTGAACTTCAGCCAATATTTATTAGATACCTACTGCTTATTGAGTGCTGTGCTTAGTTCTGAGAGTTACTGAGAATGTAATACACTCTGTATTCAAGAAATTCATAGACTAATAGGGCAATTGCAATACAAAATTGTGTCATATAATTGATCATATTTTACTTTACAATTTACAAAGTATTGAATTCCTAGCTCAGAGGTAGGCAGTACTATTAAGTATTATTATTATTCTTATCATATATACAAAGAAATTGAAGTTTATAGAGATGAAGTATCAGAGTTAGGACCAAGTCCAGTGTTCTTTCTGCTTCATTATGCTACTGCCCTTTTTTTTTTTTTTTTTTTTAAATAACTTATTATTTACAAGACACATGCATGGGTAATTTTTCAGCATTGACAATTGCAAAACCTTTTGTTCCAATTTTTCCCCTCCTTCGCCCACCACCTCCCCCAGATGGCAGGTTGACCAATACATGTTAAATGTGTTAAAGTATATGTTAAATACAATATATGTATATATGTCCATACAGTTATTTTGCAATACAAAAAGAATCAGACTTTGAAATACTGTACAATTAACCTGCAAAGGAAATCAAAAATGCAGGCAAACAAAAAATAGAAGGATTGGGATTTCTGTGTAGTGGTTCATACTCATTTCCCAGAGTTCTTTCTCTGGGTGTAGCTGGTTCAATTCATTACTTTTTTTGGAACTTTTTTGGTTCATCTCATTGTTGAAGAGGGCCACATCCATCAGAATGGATCATCATATAGTATTGTTGTTGAAGTATATAATGATCTCCTGGTCCTGCTCATTTCACTCAGCATCAGTTCATGTAAGTCTATCCAGGCTTTTCTGAAATCATCCTGCTAGTCATTTCTTACAGAACAATAATATTCATATACCACAATTTATTCAGCCATTCTTCAATTGATGGACATCTACTCAGTTTCCAGTTTCTGACTACTACAAAGAGGGCTGCCACAAACATTCTTTATGCTTTATGCTTTATGCTCATGATAAGTGCCTGAGAAAGCTGTGAAAAAACAGCTTGTCAGGGGCAAGGGTTATGAAACCATTTGTTTAAAGAAAAAGGCGATATTCATACTCAGCTATAAATGATAGGAAGAGTTTCAGTAGATGGGAGAAGGGCATATGAGGCTAATAAGCATTATAAATGGACACTAATGCAGGAAAGTATTACACTCAGAAAGATAAACTGCAAAAGCTATGAGGTGCTAGACAATAAAAAACTACTTGATAGGTACTTGGGAAGTTATTGGTTGTTTCTAAGCCAATAAGATCATATCTTCAAGTAGGAGAGAATAGAGGAGGAAAAACTTAGGGAAGGATGATATAAGTCTAGAGAGATTTTATAATCTCTAAAGAGATTCTAGGTGGCATCATAGTGCAGAGTGCCATCTTAGAGCAGGAAGATTTCATCTTTCTGAATCATATCCGGCCTCAGACACTTACTAGCTGTGTGACCCTGGGTAAGTCACTTAACCTTGTTTGCCTCAGTTTTCTCATTGTAAAATGAGCTAGAGAAGGAAATTGCACATCACTCCAGTATCTTTGCCAAGAAAACTCCAAAAGACGTCACAATTAAAGAGTGAAACAGCCAAAAATAAAAACCAGCTAAACAACAACAAAAGGTGAATTGTAATAAAGGCCTGAATGAGTGTTGCAATAGTGGAAAACAGTAAGAACATTAATTATTGTCTTCTTGTTGCTTGCATTGTATTTGAGTACTATATAGTGCTCTCCATCGTGTGTAAATAATAGTTATCCATGTGCTTCAGCCTATTTTTCTGTTAATTTTAATGAATTCACCTTAATCTTGTCTCCTTCAATTTCATTTGTGACCAGAGGCACATATGTGTGAAGTCCGGCTTAGCTCTCTGGAGGCCTCAGAATCAGCTGGAGTCAGAATAAGCAAAAGTCCTTGGTCTTTAGGGGGAGAAGTGAAGGGGATGGACAAAACTGCCACAAGCTCTCCACCAACCTCCCTTCTCCTCATCCTCCTCCAAAGTGACTCTGGCTTGTCTCACTCCACCCCCTAATCCCTCCTAGGATTATCTGTGTACACTAAAAGATCAAGCCAGCACAGAATAGTGGGAAGGGCCATTTTTCCAAGTATATGCTAATGAAGTATTGTCCAAAAGATAATTAGCCTTAAGTGCTCAGTTGCCTGGTTCCAGTGCACCTATTCAGAATTTCAGCCGTTTACACATATGAATAGCTTTCTTAAGTATAGGTCTTCTGTGCTGGAGAATAAATTGTATTGAACCATGTTAGATCTGGATTATTGCTTTTATGAGTATGCTTTACTAATAGCATGTAGGTTAGGAATTAAAACTCATTTTAAAAGATTGCTTTTTTTGTTTTTATTGCAGAAGTATACCATAAGTATGGATTTTGTAAGAAGATTTGAACGACAATGTGGATCACAGGCCAGTGTAAAAAGATTAAGATCACATCCTGCCTACCACAGTTTTAATAACAAATGGAATTTACCTATTTATTTTCAAATAAGGTCAGTAGTTAAAATTTCTCCCTTTTCTTATTTATTTAGAATTTAGATGTCAATCAGTAATCTAGGCTTTAATGAGAGCTATCTTTATTTGTGGTCATCACCTTTCTTCTTTTAGTGTTAAAGTTTAAAGTCTGTAAACAATATCATCACTGCCAAAATACTAAATTATATGAAATAACATGTTTGTTATAGTAGGTAGACACAGCATGCACATGAATACCAAGTACTTGCTAGGGGCTAAAGGATAAATATAAAAATGAAATAGGACCTGCCTTCAAGGAGCTTACATTCTCCTGGGGAGGAAGGATATATGCTGTGCAGATATATATAAAATAAATACAAAGTAATTTCAGGAAAGAACTGGACTATACACATATACACCTGGAATATTCAAAAAAGGAAGGCCTTTTGGAAAAGGTTGCACTTGAACTGAACTTTGAAATGATGTAAGCCTTCCATAAGGCAGAAATGAGAAGGAATATCATTTCAGGAACAGCCAGTGCAAAGGGAGCAAGGCAAGAGATGGAATTTTGTATTGGTGGAACATTTTACAGATCAGTTTAGCTGATTTGTTGTGGGGCTGAGGAGGAGTGAAGTGGTATTAGTCTGGAAATAGAGATTCAAGCCAGATTTCAATGAATGCTTACTACCAAAGAAACTTGTATTATCCTTGGGCATTATTCATGATAGTGAATAAAGAAGTATTAAGAAAGCTTTTACTTGACTTTAAAATCAGAATCTTAGAATTGAAATATACCTGAGAGGTCATCTAGTTTAATCTCTTATCTGTGATAATAGTGCCTTCTATAATGTACCCTTCAGCCTTTTCTTATTGCTATTCTTCCAAAAGGGAAAAAAAACCCTATTTGGAATCTTTAGCATTTTTTCCTAAGTTTAAGGCCATTATATATAATGTAAGGCTATATGTAATGGTCTTTATTGTCTAGTTAGCTAATACTTTAAAGCCCTACTTTTTTTTAAAATTTCATATTTAATAATAAGAAATTCTTCAGGTACCTTTTTTAAAAAAAAAAAAGAATAGCTTATTTTCCTTCAAAATATATGCAAAGGTAGTTTTCAATTTTTACCCTTACAAAACCTTGTATTCCAATTTTTTCCCATCCCTTATCCTAACCCCTCCCCTAGGCAGTAAGCAATCCAATATATGTTAAACATATATACCTCTTCTATACATATTTCCACATTTATTATGCTACACGAGAAAAAAATCAGATCAAAAAAGGGAAAAAGTGAGAAAGAAAACAAAATGCAAGCAAACAGCAACAAAAAAGGTGAAAAAAAAACTTATGTTGTAATCCACATTCAGTACCAGTAGTCCTCTCTTTGGATGCAGATGGCTCTCTCCATCACAAGTCTATTGGAATTGTAAAGCCCTACTTTTAATTTTGAAATTCTCTTTCTTTTTACATCATTCCTTCTACAAACTGGTAACATTTTACTAATATGATGGTGATGTCTTGACTAATTAAGTAGAAGGGAAAAATTTGAGATGAAAAGACTATAATTTATAAGTGTACCATTAGAAAAATTACAAATGCCATTAGTTAGTAATAATAGTAATTAAAATACACTTAGAATGATATCTAATTAGATAGTCAGATTTCATCACATGATAAAGTTTAATTAAAACTTTAGTGAAAAAATTATAAGAATTTTGGTTTTTTAAAGAGCTTTGATATATTCATAATTTATGTTAGTGTCCTTCTGCCAGGTAGAAAAGGGAAAAAAAGGAAATAAGAATATGTTAGCATTGAGGAAATTTGCATTAAAATTGCCTGTCATGATTGCAAATGTAATTTTATTCTTAATTGAATCACATTTATTAGGGTGAAATGTGTCTTATCAGACACAGAAGTATGACTTTCCCCATTAAGTTGGCCCAGAATGTGCGTTTGTCTTTCAGTGAAAGGTCAAGGAGATATTCATTAGTTTTAAAAATTAATGTATTGAATTGGAAACAGTTGTGTTTTATGAAAATTGTATGAGGTGAATTTAGGGCAAATTGTCCTTTTTTCATGGGCAAATTTTAAATTCATTAAAGGAATATCTTATAATCTTATAGTGTTGTAAAAGGAACAGCAAGTTATTCTCTTGTTATAGTCAAAGCAGCTAATCAGACTAAATGCATTCCCTGTCATTTTGTGTCTGTATTGTTTATTCTTCCTTCCTTTTCCTGCAGAATCCCAATCCTAAATCACTCCTTCATAAATGATTTTTTCAAAGCTCTTTCTTCTTTTTTCTTTTGCTAAAAACCTTCCTGAGATTTAGCTATTTTAGGCTACTAGGTTCTTTCAGTCCTGGAGTATCAAGGATATATTCCAGACTGGGTCGATCTCAGTGTGATGTCCCAACTTCTTTCAGAGCTATTATTGAAATCTTGAATTATGTTGAATAACACTTCCCCTAAAAAGGCTTTTGCTTTTCCCAAATTCCTGGCTTAATTAAATATTACTTGTACAGCTAAAAATAGTTGATAGATTTTTCCACTTTAACATTATTTATTCAGAGTTCACAAGGATTTTTATTTTTGTTACATTTGTCAATACATTGGTTTATCCATTTAAAATAAATTTTAAGTAGGACATTGTGGCACATTGTTGTTGATTTTTATCAGATGTTAGATTGCTTATTAATGAAAAGTGACAAAAAGTTCGGCAAACATGGTTCTGATCATAGCTATACCTTGTGATATACTTCAGGGTCATTTAAAGTAAATTTAAGATTCAGATTGAAGACATTTTATTGAAATTTTTGTATGTGCATATATTGATCCAAGTACTGCATATCTTATGTTTTTTTTTTTTTCCTCCACCCTAGGTGTTCTTTGCAGTTAAACTATGGGTGTATACTATCTTTGTGTATTGTTTCTTTTTCCCCTTATCATTACCTGAATAAAATGTAATATCTTTTTCTACTTGGAAATATGAGCCAGGAGTCTGACAAGACAGTCAAAATGGTTAATGTAATTTAGAGTTTCATTGAGAAGAGTGTGTGTGTGTGTGTGTGTGTGTGTGTATGCGTGTGCATACATATGTACTTAGGGAGAGAGACAGGGAGGGAGGAAGGGAGAGTTCAAGAGTGAATATACTTTCATGAATAAGACGGTGGTGATCTTTTTTTACACTGGTCATACCCCATCTAGATTATTGTATTCAGTTCTGAGCACCACAATTTAAGACTGACATTGATAAAGCTAAAGAGTAGGTAGAGCAGACCAACAACATGGTTAAAGGCCCTTGAATCTGTCTTGAGACTTATTTGAAGGAACTAGGAATGTTAAACCTCAAGAAGAAAAGACTTTAGGGAGTATGATAGTTATCTTCAAGTATTTGAAGGCCCATCGTTTGGAGGCAGGATTTAAGTTTGGCATCTGAAAAAATCTTCTAATAATTAAAGGTATCCAAAATTGTAATAGGCTACCCTGAAAGGTGAGAAAAACTCTCTGCTCCCTTCCCCCAAGATATCTTCTGACAGATTGGATGACTGTACATCAAAAGTGTTTCAGTAGTGAATCCCTCAATTAGGAACAGGAGTAGATGGTTGCCAAAGTCCATTCCAGCTGTAAATTGTATGATTCTTGTTGCTTTCACTCAGATTAAATTCTAGGATCTTAAGCTTCCTTTTTAAGAGAAAATAAGACAACTTTGTCCCTTTTCCTTAAACTAGTATTATGAACACCTATTTTCAAAGTAATTAATTATATTGCTTGAGATTTTTAGAGTATAAATTAATAGTTCATTGCTTGACTTCAGGGAGTTTATATTTCTTTGGAATAGATAAAATGTACATAAATGTGTACAAAATAACGACAGCAATATAACTAATAACGAGTAATATAACCCAGAGACTACAATAAAAATATTTTAAATACTAGTTCCAAGAAACTATTTTAACACTTTAAATATAATATCTTGATATATTTGTTTCAAACTTATTTAGATATTTTTCTAAGATAAATTAAGTACTAATTCCTCAACATTAGGTCAGTTCTCCTTCCTGTAACTTTCCCAAAAGTAACATCTGGCTCAGAGTGTTGAATAGTCCTCCAGTAAGGATTATGTGCTCCTTCTCTACAGTAGTTTTCATGTAATCAACTGTCAATAGTGTTAAGTTAGGAGCCAGGAAATTGGGTTTCTGTTTGTGGCTCTGATAGTGATCATGTGTCCTGAGTAGGTCTCTGAGCTTCAGTTCCTTCACCTATAAGATGATGGGATGAAATTGGATAGATGGGCCTTCTTGGCTCTCAGATTCTAGTGTCAGTGAGGACTAAAGGAATTTAAGTGTTTTGTGGCACTATACATTTAGGAAACTGAAAGAATAAAGCCTGCAAATTTGAATGGCATAATTGGCATATAAGTTCCATATAAAAATTGTTTTTTCATCTTAATGGATGACCATATAGATACAATATATATAATTTAAAGATGAATATATTTACTTGCATATTATAACTGTTTTATTCTTATTCTTTAAATCAGATTTAGAGAAATAGCAGGATCCTTAGAAGCAGCACTTATAGATGGGCTAGAAGAAGCTCCAGGTAACTTGCTTATAACGTGTAATTGACAAAATGTGACTGAATGTTAAATGTTACATAAACAAATCATCTAGATATTAACCTTATGGTATTTTAAGAACTGGATACTTAAGACACTCAGGTAGTTAAAAAAAACAAACCATCATATATATTTTTTTAATTGACCAGGCAATGGAGAAACTAGAGGGATCAATTTCATTGCTGCTTACTAATCTAGAAATATCAAAATTATCATCATCTTTAAGTGTAACACAATTTGCATTCTGACTTTACTACATAAAAACATTGCACCTTAATGGATGTATAAATATCCATTTTTCATAGAAAAATTATTGGAACATCACAACAAAGCATGAATGTGATTCAGTCTTCTGTATTGGTCTCTATTTTCTAATACAATGAGAGTCCTTTGGTTAGTATTCCAAAAATGGGACTAATATTTAGATTTAGAATGAGAATCAACATTTTCTTCCCTCAGATTTGACTGGACAACAAGGTCTCTCTCCTAGGTGTCCCATAGCTGACATGTAACCATTAAAATATTTTAGCACAATCCTGTGACCCATTATTTCTATGTATTGTAATCATTTTTCAGTGAGAATGATTTGATTGTATCTAGGAACCATCATATTATTTATTCTCTGAACATTTCTATAGGGTTTCCTTGTGAGGAAAAAAAGAGCACATGAATTTTGTAGCTAGCTGTTGCCCAGGCTAGAAATAAGATATTATTTAGCATAACTCATTCATCTGGAAATGGAAGAAACCTTACAGAGCACCTAGTCAGGTAGCATTTAATTCCCAATTGCACGAATATGGATGTATTAAGATAGGAGTAAGAGAAATAATGGCAGAAAAGAAATAAAAGTCCATAAACTTAATTTGATTGATATGGTGCATAACTTCTTATATTATTATTCTCTATACACCCCCCTCAAAATTCGTTTCTTAGTGTTCTGAGTGATTTTGGCATTTGTCAAATATTCACTAGATAACATTTAAAGAAAGGGAGCAAGAAGAATGTTTTATCATCAATAAATGAGCTTTGATTTAATAAATTGCTTTCTGACTATAATGTATTTCCATTATGGTTGTTTCACTTAGTCAGTAAAGAATTGTGATGAAAAAGACATTTCTTAATGAAAGAATTTTATTATTATTAGCTTAGGGGTCATCTTAACAGTATTGGCAAACTATGTAACTATCCACATAACTTGGGAATAAACTTATTTCTTCACAGCAATCAGCTGGTTTAAAATATCACCTTATTGGTTTTAGAATAGCATGGAATGAAAAGATTAGATTGTTACATAAGACTTACAAAAAATTTATAGATCATAATGGACTTAAGGTGATTGGGATCCCTTAAATGTATGTTTTTTCCCCCCTAGCTGGGAGCTCATTTTGCCTTTTGGCCTCTCATATGGCATGGGTCAGTCTTATGAAGTGTTGGTCAGATCAGATGTTTTTACCATTGCTAGCACACCGTCTGTGGAAACTCACTTTACAGATTTTAGCCCGGTACTCCATGTTTGTTAACGAGGTAAGGGCTGAATGCTTGCAAGTGTTAATCATCATTGATCTAAGTTAAATACTGTAATGAGATTTAACCCTGTCTTCTTAAAAGTATTCTTCAGAAAGCTCAAGAGGGCAGATTTATATTATGGAAAGTTAATTTTTTTTTTCTAAATTCTAATGGGCTACCACTTACTTGCTAAAAATTATCAGGCCTTTAGTTTTTTATTTAAGTATTGTTTTAAGATTCATTTACTGTCACATTTTTACTGCTTTGTATTTCTTGAAAAACATCTACTGAAAGTTTCTTTTTTCATTCATTATTTCAAAAAAGTCATAGGAGCTTGCTCCTGTTAAGCAAATACTAGTCTGTTAGTAGATGCTTACCTGAATATCCTTTATGTATCCCTACATAAAGCTAAGTTTAATTTGACATCTTCAATAAGTCATTTTTTGGCAATTATAATATTCTGAAAGATTTGTTTAATCTTTAAATTTTTTTCAGTTATTACTCAGACCTATCTCCAATGAAAGTGCCAAGGATAATAAAAAATCCTCCATAACTAGTAACAAGGAGTCTTCTTCCATTACCCAAGGAACCAGTGAGGACCAAGGAAATGGTATTTCTGAAACTCAGGCTGTAGCTTTCATTTCCAATACGCAGCTTATATATGTGGTTGCAGATCTTGACAAACTTCAAGAACAAGTAGGCATACATTCCAGTGTTGATTATAAATGCTAATATTAATCAGTTTGCATTATAATAGTTACTGTTAATTTTTGCAAAACTGGGCATGATGAGGAGCATATAATATATGGAAAGAGCTTGGAGAGATTTTTTTTTCCCCCTATCCTGCCTAGATGAAAATCAAAACTATGCAGGACAGGTACTATACTGTCTTCTTCTTGAATTATTCACATTTCTTGAGAAGTGCCAAAAATCATGCTTCTTTCTTTGTATTTGTTTTTGATAACATAAATTGAAATTTTTAAATATATATATTGACACTCCCACTGCTTTTTCATGCTTACTTTATCATAGTAGCCTCACACATCTTATATGAATATAATCTGTGTGTAGTGAATTTTTATTTTGAGTTTACTTAAAGAAATAATTGCTGGTAAAAATTAGTCTTCAAATAAGCTTTATTAACTGCTTAGATATTAATAGTTTTTTTTTTCTTTTTGGAATGTATATAACTGTTAGTTTAAAGAGAATATCTGGTGTGCATGTTCATAAAGCCCTCTGAAGTACAGTTTTGTTTTTGGTCTGTATCCCCCCAACTCCCAGCATGAAAATATGGTATTTTGTGCTGTATGAATAAATAAGATTGTGTTATTTGGTCAAAAATGTACTTTTGTAAGCTTTTTTATATAGTAAGATTATCAAAATATTGTTTCTACTTTTTAAGTTCCTATATAATAATCACTAATTGTACTTTTTACTACATTTATTATTAAATACACTTATAAGGAAAGCTTTATCAAGATTATTAGGCATGTCAATTATAGCTTTATAATAAACAATAATGTCATCATTGTGGAGCAAAAAGTGCACATATTTCTAAAAAGCAACAGAATGCATCATTTGTTTATTTCAGCTTCCAGAACTCTTGGAAATAATCAGACCCAAACTTGAAGTAATTGGTTTCAAGAATTTTTTCTCTATCTCAGGTAAAAAAAATAGAATTTAACAATTCTTTAACCAATAAATTAACATTTTTTAAAAACTTAATAATGAACATCTTTATTTTTCTTCAGCTTTTGAAATGTGTTCTTAACTTTTATCCTATGCATTATTTAGTTTATTTTAATATTCCATTTAATTATTTTAATAAAAGTTCTTGTTTTAACTTTGATTTAGAGATTTAGATTCTTGTTGATATTGTAAAATAGCATATAATATTTAAAATAAAACTTACATTTTACCTTGGAAAGAAGTTTAACTTGAATGTTTATGCTTCAACAGCAGCCCTTGAAGATTCTCGAATTTCTTTATCCTCCTGCATGCCTTCCCTGAGTAACAAGATTATCCAAGACTTGAGTGAGTCCTGCTTCAGTTATTTGAAATGTGCCCTAGAAGTTCCTAGACTTTACCGAAGAACCAATAAGGTCAGTCTTATTAAACAAAAACTATTTCTTTTCCAAAGATAAAGCAACTAAATAAGATAACACAGAACATTAAAATAACCCAGTTTGGTTAAAACAAAGTATTTAACTGGGAAAGCTAAATAGTCACCAGATTGTTGAGGGCCTCGGATGCCTGGAATAAACTGATTACTGAATAAACTAAATAGCTTTATTTATTAGACCATTGGAACCCATAGATAGTTTCTTAGTTGAGCTGTATGATCCAGAGATGTGTGCATTAGGAAAGGTTAGTTAGAAAAGGATAGACTAGAGGCAGTATGTTTAGTTAGGATGGTACTTAGCTATTAAAATTGTAAAATGTGAGAACTGAAAGGTCCTTTAAAGATGAACATGTCCAAATCCATCTTTTCATAGATACTAAACTACAACTCAGAAAAAATGAACTTGTCCAGGGTCACAGAAAGAATAACTAACCTAGGAGCCCTTAGGTGGTACAGTGGATAGAGCACCAGCTCCTGAAGTCAGGAGGACCTGAGTTCAACTCTGGCCTTAGACTCTTAACATTCCTAGCTGTGTGACTTATCCCCAGTTGTCCCAGCGGGAAAAAAAAAGAATAGCTGACCTAAGAGTGAGACTTAGGTCATCTGAAGCCAAGTTACACTGTGATTGTTGCAGTAGAAGCAAGGAAAGAAAAAACATAGAAGAAATCTATTAGAGAGGTAAAAGCAATAGTATGTGGCAATTAATGGGATAAAAGTGGTGAAAGAGAGAAGTAAGAGATGTTTTCATTCTAAGACAGGATAAATGGTTGCTACCATGAATAGAAATAGAAAAGCTAAAGTGAGGAATATGTTTGGGAGTAAAATTATTAGTTCAGTTTTAATCGTGCAAAGTTTGAAATGCTGATCATTTTGCCCAAGAGACAGCTGAAAATGTGAAACTAAAGCTCTGATGAGAGATTAGAAGTAGGCATCTAGATTTAAGAGTTATATCCACATAGATAATTATTAATGATAGTGATATCAGTGAAACATTGATAAATAGAGTCATGATAGAAGATTGGGTTGCCATGGGAGAGAAAAAGAACAAACACAGACTTGTGGTCCTTGGGGGCCACCCATAATTAAAAAGCAGAAGGAGCATGATGAGCCCACAAAGGAAACCAAAATAGAATGATCATAATTAGTAGATGAGACTCAAAAGCTAAAGGAGAGGGTATCAACAAGGAAGTGACCAGCAGCATCTGTTTACAAAGAGGTCAAGAAAGCTGAGAAGAGAAAAAAAACAGGTTTAGTAATATGGTTGTCAGTGATTCTAAAAAAATATTTTCACACGTGAACTGATGCTGAGTGACACAAAACTAGGAAAACATTGTACTCAGATACAAGATTGTGTGATGATCAACTATGATAGACTTGATTCTTATTAGCAATTCAGTGATTCAAGGCAACCCCAATAAATGGGATGGAAAATGCTATTGGCATCTAGAGAGAAACCTGTGGAAACTGAATGCGGATCAAAACATGCTATTTTCACCTTTTTTTTTTTTCTTGTGGTTTTTCTCTTTTGTTCTGGTTTATCCCTCCCAAATTGACTTAAGAAAATAATGTACAAAATGAATATACATGTAACCAAAAGAATTTTTTTAAATAAAAAATATAGATTTTCAGTAGAATTGTAGGGATAGAAACTACATTGAGAAGTAAGTTGAAGCCTTTATAAATTACTAACGACAGCAAGTATTGAATGCTTTTCTAAGGAGTTTGGCAGTGAAGGAAAAAAAAAAAGAGACAGGACAATGGATTGAAATCTTTCTTAGTGGTGTAAAATCACAAATGTTGAATATTTTTGGCTTTTTTTCCCTGACTTGATATTTTGCTCTGGTGTGACTCCCATTAGAGGCCATTTGAAATCAAAAGAAATGGGTCAGTCTAAATGCGCTTCTTTGTAGCCAGTGACTGATGAGACAAATTACTTACTAAACCTCTTTATTTTTACTTTCCCTATATTTATAATGGAATACTATTATTTGCATTACCTATTTTATAAAATAGTTATGAGACAGAATTTTCTAAATTGTATAAACTATGACAATTATTTAATAATCATAATATTCACAGATTATTATAAGGTTTTAAAGTTGGAAAACTATTTATTTATATGATTGGAAAAAGGCAGTCCTAATTTTCTGTTCTGCTTTAATACCTGCTTGATCTATTGTTCTCTCCCTATCCAGTGTTATTCTTACTATTCTTCTAGAGCAGGGGTCCTCTAACTTTTTAAATAGGGGCTAGTTCACTGTCCCTCAGACTGTTGGAGGGCCAGACTATAGAAAAACAAAAACATTGTTTTGTGGGCCTTAGAAACTTCATAGCCCTGGGTGAGGGGGATAATCATCCTCAACTGCCGCATCTGGCCCACGACCATAGTTTGAGGACCCCTGTTCTAGAGTATTCAAGAGATCTGTCTTTTTTTTCCTATCATTTCTTTTTCATCTTTCCTATAGTTTATTTTCATTTCATTTGCTATTAACAGATACCCAGGAAATGTTAAGCAAACTTACTATTCTAAAAGACCCTTTGAAATTATCAAAATCAATTTCTTATTTAGCAGGTCCATTATTTGGTCAGCTTTATAAGGATATATAAGGACTCTACAATTTCCTTCACATCTCACTGTTAACAGTTGTGCTGTACAAAGTAGATATGACAGAAAGGCTCTTGGCTTCTCTGGCTAGAGATTTATAGCCAAAGCCTATATTTTATGTCTCAGATGCAAAGAAACACTGTGAGTCCTTTCCTAGAGTGCTAAGTTTTATCATATAGAATGTTGCATTTTACCTCTTCTCTTCTCATTTGCAGTAACCATTTGGAGATTGGAGAAGGGAGCTGTTTTTTAGAATGATGGTCTTCTGTTTTTCATATCCTTCATAGCCCAATTGTTTTCTTCGTTCATTCAGCAGCTTCTTATGTAGCTATGTCTTACCTTAAAACACTCCATGACTTTCTCCAAATGAAGGTCTAGTGCAGCATGAATTTAACATTGAGATTTTTGAATGAGTTCTGATTCTCTTCCACTTTTCTTCCTACCTCAATTTTCCCCTCTTCACCCCTGTGTCAACACAATTACAGGAGGCCCCTACCAAAGCTTCATCCTACGTGGACAGTGCCCTGAAGCCCTTCTATTTACTTCAGAGTGAGCACAAGGAGAAACTCAAGCAATCAATAGTTCATCAATGGTTAGAAGGTGCACTTTCGGAAAGTACTCACAAGTAAGTCATATGATAGTAGAAATGTATGAAATGCTCTGTTTCAAAAAAATGTCCCAAGCCAGAGAGAGATTAGAAAATCAGATTCATAGAAGGTAAAATAGCTGAAAAGGTAAGAGCCTTTACTCTGTTGATATTTCAGAAATATGTACCTTTTGATTTGTAATACAGACTCTCTCCCCATCATCCCTGATCTCCTCTCATTTTGAAAGGTTTGAATAGCAGCCAACTTCCTGGACTTCTCTAAAGAACAATTTTCCAAACATTTTCTTACTTGTGCTGCACCCCCCCCCCCCCCAAACTCTTGTTTTGAGTTTGAATTGTGCATAGGTTATACTCTCTGCCATTTTTCCGTTTCATTTTCACCTAAGGCAGGCTCTTTCTTAAGATGTATGCACATCTTCTAAAATCCTCCTGCATCCTATTTTCTGGCTTGACTAAGAGCCTCAGAAAAATCTCTTTTAAGCTCTCATAATTTGACCCCCTTTTGTACTTTACCTCCTTTACATAATCATGTTCCTTATAGAGCATGCTCAGGCTCCTGACTCCATGTTTTCATTGGCTGCTCTTAGAATCTTTCTTTTGATATCTGCTTCCTGGCTTCTTTCATGACAACTCAAATCTTAACCTCTACAAGAAGCCTTTTTCAGCTCCTCCGCTGCTAGTACCTTCCCTTTGAGATTCCATTTACACTGTACAAATCTTATATATGTATTTTTGTTGCCTACTGTCTCTTACATCGAAATGAAGATTCCTTACAAGATTTTGCAAAGGTGAATGTTGAAAACTATCTTTGCATGTATTTGGAAAAATAAAAAGCTATTTTAAAAAACCCTAAAAAAAATGATAATGATTCACACATAAATCCCTCCCCCCAAAAAAAAACCCCCAAAACTGTAAGTTCCTTGAACGTAAGAATAGTGTTTATCACTTTCTTTGCATTTCTACTGCTTAGCACAGTAACTTAGCACATCATAAGAATTGACTAATATTAATTGCTATTTACTAGCTGACTTATCCATCTTCCTTTATTCTCTGCTTTTTTCTTCCTGTACCTTTTTTTAACCTCCCTCATTCTTCTTTCTTTTTGTCCCATTTTCCCTTTCCTTTTTACACTTCTTTTCTTTTCCTTTCTTTGCCTTTTCCATTCTACTTGAGTCAAAATATGACCCAATCTTGACATATAAATGAAAATAGTAATAGTGACACATGTATCATTGATCAAGGAGCATTTATTAAGCATCTCCTCTCTGCCAAGGAAATATTTTGAAGTTAAACATAATAAAAAAAACAGTAGCATTAGCTTTCAAGATTCTTGAAAGAACCCAGAAAATTTTCAACATAGTTCACACAGGTGTCTTTCTATTTCTTTTTTAAAATAAACTTTTTAAAAGCATCACAATTCATAAAATAAAGGTTTTTAGGGATCAGTCTTGGCTTGAGTGTTAGACTTCAATATATATTACTATTTCAAGTTCCAAATAACCTTTCAGATCACTTTTGGAAAAAGCCTATTTGTAAGTTGGCAAGTACCTGTACTTAGGATTGAATGATTTGAAATAAGCAAGTTTTATTGCAAATGTTGTTATTTAGGGGTGTGATTTAACTTTTTCCATACCATCTGGATCTTCGTTATCTGACTTGGTCAGACCTCATGGAGAGAGCTGCACTTGAAATAATGAGACTTACATTCAAACCTAATTCAACCCCATACTTGGTTCTCAATAATCAGCAAACCTTGTAACCTTTCAGAGCCTTAATTTTCTCACCTGTGAAATAGAGATAATAATACTTTGACTACTTATCTACAGCATCATTATGAACAAAGTGTTCTGCAAATCTTTAAAGACTCTATATAAAAGTGAATAGTTGTTAATGTTGACAGTCCACACAAAAGCTGCAATGTATTCTTATTTTCTCTGACTTCAAAGAGAAGCTATAAGGTAACTCTACACATTTGAAACCATCTTCCTTAATACTTGATACTTAATACATCCACTGAGGATGGACATTGAATTGGAAGATTAGTTATTTGCTCGAATGTGTGTTTTTCCCTAGACTTTGCTCTGCATGTTGCATTGTTGTGTTTGTCTCATACTTAAATTTCTTAGGCTTCTTTCTAATCCTCTACTATGTTTCTCATATTTTTTTAGGTATTATGAAACCATATCTGATGTTCTCAGTTCTGTGAAAAAGATGGAAGAGAGTCTAAAAAGACTAAAGCAAGCCAGAAAAACTGTCACACCCCTCCCTGTTGGCACAAATGGCGGCATGAGTGATGACAACAAGATCAGACTCCAGCTGGCCTTGGATGTTGAGTCCTTAGGAGAACAGGTATTGTGATTCACTGCTCCAGTTCCTTTGTTTCTGAAACTGAGGCCCTTAAAAGTGGGCCAAAACACAGCACTGAACACCCAGCCACAAATAAGCGCAACCCAGAGACATGATGGCTTGGGAATTACCACTTAAGTGCCAGTTGAGGTGTTGAGTAGGTACGTGGAAGGAAAGAAGTGAGCATTCCATTTGACTTTGGATGTCTTTGAAGACTAGACCTTTTATTGGGGTAACCAACAAACAGGAAGACATTGAAAAGGGAGAGAGAAGAGATAGTGGTTCGGTAATAATAAGCAGAGAAGTGCAGTTACTGACAGTGGAGCAAAGAGCACTAGGACTGAGGACAGGGCATATAGCAGGAGGCTGGGGTGGGGGAATATTTAAGTATAGCAAATATTAAGTACTTAGCATGCCCCAGACACTATTAAGACAAAAATTAATATTCTCTCTCATTCTATTAAGGGAATAGCACATACACAGATAAGTAAATACAGATCATGGAGAGAAGTAGGATTCTGGGGTAATCAGAAAAGCTGACAGAACCAGGTATTTCAGGGACAGAAGTGAAAGTGACAGACTAGGGAAAGGGTTCATCGTAGGAGATAACATATTCTATAGCAAGCATGCCACTTTGTTTAGAATGACTAAGGTGTATCTTTTGGATTCAGGCAGTAACCATATTAAATGCCCAACAGAGAAGGTTGTATTTTATACCTAAGGTTATCCAAGTGGCCCAGAAGGTAGAGAGAACACTGCATAGAATCAGAAAGACTAGTTCAAATCCAGCCTCAGACATGTACTAGCTGTTTGACTCTGGGAAAGCCACTTAACCTCTGCTTGCTTCCATTTCCTTATCTGTAAAATGAGGACAATAATAGCACCTACTTTACAAAGTTATAAAGAGCAAGTAAAATAATAGTGTAAAACACTTAATGGAGTGACTGGTACATAGTAAGTGCCATGTAAATGCTATGGTCTTTCCTAGAAGGATGGAAGCTACTGCAGGTTCTTGATGAGGGCAGTGATATTGTCAATTCTCTACTTTAGGAATATTAAATTAGCATCTATGTAAAGATAAAAGAAACAGATGGGAAGCAGGCAGATCATTTAGAAGTCTCTTTTTATAGTGCAATTTATGAGAGCTATTGGGGGGTGGCCATGGGATTGTGGAGAAGAAGTGATATCATCGACAAGATCAAGAAATAGATTATAAAAGAGAGATTAAATAAAGTGAACAAAGACTATTCCAGAGTTGCTAATCTGAGAGTAACTAGAAGGATGTAACTTCAACAGACAGAAAGGTAAGTGAGGAGAAGGAGAAGATCTAAGTTTAAGTGGAAAGATGAGCTTTATATTTGACAAATTATTGTTCAAAAAGTTAAAATATAGTTTTATCACTTAAGGTTGACCTCCAGGTACCTGGAAAAATTACAAAGCAACTCAGGGTTCCAGATAGCTGAGGTTTTGCTATATAATGCTCTAAAAGTGCTCCTAATCATAGGTCTTGACCACATTGCTAATATAAAGTAGAAAGAAAAATGTTTACATATGATTTGCAGGCATGTACATTTTATCTATTTGTGCATCCTGCAAATTATGACATACCTGTTGCTCCGGAGCTTTCACTCCAAATTAAAAGTGGGAAGATTTTCATCTTGATATTTATGTTGCATCTGACTGAGAAAACAAATACTTCACATATAACATAAGAATAGCCTTTATACATAAGAACACTATGTCTTTAGTTTAAAAATAATCTGGGTGAAGACCCCAGCTTTTGGGATAAGAATTCATTATTTGACAAAAATTGCTGGGAAAATTGGAAATTAATATGGCAGAAACTAGGCATTGACCTATACTTAACACCGTACACGAAGATAAGATCAAAATGAGTTCGTGATCTAGGCATAAGGAATGAGATTATAAATAAATTAGAAGAACATAGGATTGTTTACTTCTTAAATCTGTGGAGGAGGAAGGAATTTGTGACCAAAGAAGAACTAGAGATTATTATTGATCACAAAATAGAAAATTTCGATTATATTAAGTTAAAAAGCTTTTGTACAAATAAAACTAATGCAGACAGGCTTAGAAGGGAAGCAATAAACTAGGAAAGCATTCTTACAGCTAAAGGTTCTGATAAAGGCTTCATTTCCAAAATATATAGACAATTGACTCTAATTTATAAGAAATCAAGCCATTCTCCAGTTGATAAATGGTCAAAGGATATTAACAGACAATTTATGGATGAAGAAATAGAAATTATTTCTAGTAATATGAAAAGGTGTTCCAAATCATTATTGATGAGAGAAATGCAAATTAAGAAAACTCTGAGATACCATTACATACCTGTCAGATTGGCTAAGATGACAGGAAAAGATAATGTTGGAGGGGATGTGGGAAAACTGGGACACTGTTGCATTGTTGGTAGTATTGTGAATGGATCCAACCATTCTGGAGAACAATTTGGAATTATGCTTAAAAAGTTATCAAACTGTGCGTACTCTTTGATCCAGTGGTGTTACTATTTGACTTATATCCCAAAGAGATCTTAAAGCAGGGAAAGGGACCCATATGTGCAAAAATGCTTATGGCAGCCCTTTTTGTAGTGGCAAGAAACTGGAAACTGAGTGGATGCCCATCAACTAGAGAATGGCTGAATAAATTGGGGAATGTTATAGAATATTATTGTTCTATCAGAAATGACCAGCAGGATGAATACAGAGAGGCTTGGAGAGACTTATAAGAACTGATGCTAAGTGAAATGAGCAGAACCATGAGTCATTATACACTTCAACAACAATACTTCATGATGATCAATTCCAATGGATGTGGCTCTCTTCAACAATGAGAGGATCCAAATCAGTTCCAATTGATCTGTAATGAACAGAACCAGCTACACCCAGAGAAAAAACACTGGGAAATGAAAATGGACCACAACATAGTATTTCCACTCTTTCTGTTATTGTTTGCTCACATTTTTGTTTTTTCTTCTCAGGTTATTTTTACCTTCTTTCTAAATCTGATCTTTCTTGTGCAACAAGATAATTATATAAATATGTACACATATATTGTATTTAATATATACTTTAACATATTTAACATGTATGGGACTACCTGTCATCTAGGGGAGGGAGTGGAGGCAAGGAGGGGAAAAGTTGAAACAAAAGTTTTTGCAAGGGTCAATGTTGAAAAATTACCCATATAAAAAGCTATAATTGAAAAAAATACATCTGGGTGGATTAAAAAAACATTTTCACCCAAAACCTTATATTTGCTACGCCACTTTTAATACAGTTCTATTCAACACATCAGCTTGTTAAGTGATAGTTGTCCAGTTGTTTCCAGGTAAATTCTCAGGTTGCCAAGAAATTAAAAGTTCAGTACATCTTAAAAACTCTTTTAAAAAATCTTTCCCTTTAATTTTTTTTTTTTTTTTTGTTTCCATGTTTCCCTTGCCATGAAAATGCTCCTTGCATAAAAGATGTAGAAAAGGAACTTAATATACTTGAGTGATTGGTTCATTGATGGTGAGCTGTACTTTAACACATAAGGATCAGTTGGTGTGACTACTTAGAATAGTATTTGACTCATCAAGTAAATAAAATGTTTGCTTCAAAAGTAGTGAGGGTAGAAAGGAGAGTTGTTATCCAAGGATTAGGGTATTTTTCAGATTTATGAGAATACAGAGATCTCTCTTTTCCTCATTTAATATAAATAATGAGAACAAAATCTTTTTTTTTTTTTTTAATTTTCAGATGCAAAAGATGGGCCTTCAAACAAGCAACATAAAAAGCTTTACAGCTCTCATAGAGCTTGTCACAGCTGCCAAGGACCACGCAATGGCAGATCAGTCATAGATGTTTTGGAATACCCTTGAAAGGGGAACAGATTGTTGGACCTTTTAAACCTGAAAGGTGGCACTGCTCTCTTATTAATCCCTATGGAGTAATGAAGTGTTACTGAATACTTCTCCAGCAACAAGTCAGTGCATCTCCTTTCTACATGGTGGGGGTTTATTTCACAAGCTCTTCCATTATAGGGAAGACAGTGGGGGTTTTTGTTTTTTTTGAAACTTTCTACTATAGGTTACAAAGAAAATTATTTTTATTGTACATTAGTGTGAAAGAACTGATTTCTAAAATATGATTAAAGCAAAATATATCTACATATCTCTGTATACATATAAAAACTTGTCTTTCTGACACTACAGTTAGAAGAAAAAAAGATGTTGCAGTGAAGAACTCACAATTGATGGTATGGAGAGTTTCTTATTCCACTTTCCTTGAAATTAAATGAGTATCAATTATTGTGACTTTGAAAGAATAAACATTTAAATTTTGGTTCTCCACTTAGATACTCTTTATGAACTATGCTTCTGATAGGGATGCACATTATTCTGATTGTTGGTTATTAATTTTGGCTAGGAGACAATGCTAGTAAACATGAATTTATTTTCTGAAGAACTTCAAAACCAGATCTCTTTTCATTGTATATATCACTACTACTGTTGTTTTCCTTAATTAAAAAAAAGCGTGAATATCAAGAATGTGAGAAATCAAATAAACCAAGTTACATTTTGTCAAAGTATTGTAGAAAGACAGCAAAATTAAGCCAGGCTAAAGGGGAGAAAAGACAGAGGCGGATTATAAGCAGGGAGTCAGTGACCAGAATATAGAGGGATGGAGAAGGTGCAGCACATTGGAGCTGAGCAGCTGAACCCCTCAGAGTTATGACCTTTCATTAGAACAGTCTAATCCTAAAGGAAGAGGAGGACAGTTAAAGTGAGAAGCGGGAGAGGACCTGTTATAGTAGCGATATACTTACAACCTGATGGACCTAAACTCATCTTTTCAGATCTTTGTTGTGTTTAACTCCCTTCCCGTATCTGCAGGGAGAGGTGTGGTGTAATAATACTCATTTTTAGTGCAGACTGCTTATCCCTTCAGTAGATAACGTCTGTACTACAAAGCTATAGAGAAAGGAGATAGACAAGAATATTACATGATCCAGTGTGGCTGAATCATGAAGAAAAGTAGACTGAATGTGAGAAGATTGGAAGGTAGGGAAGAGACAAGGTTATAAAGAGTTTTAAATATTGAGTTATATATTTTGTCCTAGAACTAATAGAAATCCATAAGAATTTACTGAACAGAGGAGTGACATGGTCAGAACTACAAGATTTTGGCAGCCAAATGAAAGATGAGTAGAGAGGTTATTTGAGACATTGAGAGCAATGAGAAGGCTATTTCAATCCTTCAGGGAAGAGGTGATGAGGGAGGGCCTAAATTAGGATTGTGGTCTAGTTAGTGGAGAAAAAAGGGTGCATGTGAGAGATGGAGATAAATTAGAAAGCACGGCATCTAATTAGATATATGCAGTGAGAGAGGAGTTGAGAATTATGCCAAGCTTTCAAGCTCAGGTGGCTGGGAGAAGGGTAGTAGCTTCCATAGTCATAGAGAAATTCAAAAGACAGGAGGGCTTTGACGGGAGAGGGAGAGAAATGACTTCTGTTTTGAATATATTTAAAATCTATGGGACATCTGTTTCAAAATGTTCTACAGGCTTTTGGTGATTTGGAACTGATCTCAGAAGAGAAACTAAAGCTGGTAAGGGAATCATCTTTACAAAGTTAATTGAACTGAGAAGGTAGGGGAAGGGAATAGGATTGTTAAAATCATGAGTGAAAATATAGGCAAAAAGAGAAGGCCCTGGACAGAATTTCAGGAATACACAGTAAATATAATAGGATTGTAGGTCCAGCAGAAGCATCTCAGAAGGAGTCAAAAGAATTATCATAAAAACCTAGAGTAGAAAGAATATCCAGGGAGAAGATAGTCAATATTACCAAATGCAGGGAGCTCCCGGAGGATAAGGACTATGAAAAAGCCATCAAATTTGGCATTTAGTTCACTGGTAACTTCGGAGAGGGAGGTTTCATTTTGGTGATGAGATCAGAAATCAGCAAGTTTGGAAGAGTGAAAAGGAAGTAGAGAAAGGCATTTTGTAAATGGCACAGCTTAAAACAGGTTTGGAGTCTTCTACATGTATAATAAATCTAGTGGTGTGTAGCAATCTTATTTTAGCTTGGAGCACAGTGAGCCTTCCCCATCTTTTTTCTATCTCTTCTATACAGAATTACCTGCTACCCTGCTCAACCAAGGAAATACTTAGCATTACATAATTATTTTAACATGTTACATTACTTAGGGATTTTAACCATGTATTTATATACAAATATAAATAACAAATGTCCTATTCAATTATAACTGAATAGCATAATATTTTATATTAATTATGAACTCTATTCTTTTCCCTAAACACTTGAGTAAACTTAAGAGTAAAAAAGTGAGAGAGATCTCCATGTAGCTAACAACCCATGCTTTGGGATTCTTAGATTCTCCCTCAATATGGCTTCTTGATTGCCTGGTAATGTTGAGGAACAACTCTCCATTTTCTGTCTCATGTCTTCTGTATCTCTAAATACTAGTATATATCTGATAGCTTATTAGCTATATTGAGTTGTGTTGTTTTTTTTTTTTTCCTAAACAAAGATCATGGATTTAGAATGGAAAGTTTGTAAAGGTCATCTAGTCAAACTCCTTTCTTTTATAGATGAAGAAAGAGATTCCAGGTAGTTATGATTTGCCCTTGATCACACAAGCTGGGCAGAGCTGGGATTCAAATCAGGCTCCTTTGATTCCAAATCCAGTGTTTTTTTTACTATACCTTGTTGCCTTCTCATTTTAACTTTAAAATAACTCTTAGAATGCATACTTTTCCTATAGATCTATGACTCCTAATTGTAGATTCTTAATACAGACTAGGTTTCTTATTCCTTTGGCCACCAAGATCCTTTACCAAACTCCCCTGGACCTTCTCTCTACCCAGCACACAAGTGGAAGCATATAGTATTAAATTTCCCTCAGTTATTTTGGATACTTTTCTTAGTAAATGTGAAACCAGACTAAAAGCATTGTATTAACATTGTGTCTTATTTAAACTTCATATTTTCCATCAGCATTTGGCCCAACAGTTGGCACACAGTAGTAATTTTAAATAATTAATGTCTTTTGAAGGAATTGATTAATAAGTATTTATTAAGACTAACTATAATCCACACATTAGTGACACAAAACCATAAGTACAGTCCTCCTCGAGAAGATTACATTCTAATAGAGGAAATATTTCAAATAGAGGAATGAGACAAGTATTTTTATTTGGAAAGTTACAGAAGTGGTGAATAGAACTATAGGAGAGAAGATTGACACACCTTTTCTAGTAGTTATAATATCATTGGTTTGAATATAATACCAGAACTAAATAAGGTTATTAGAGAGGAACTGTAGAGTACACATCTGAAACAGCAAAACAGCTGGTAAGAAGATTATGGCCAAATCAAATGAACCATAAGTAAAGCAGCCAGCCTGCTATAGATGTTCACACAGGAAGCTCTTAGCAGTTTCCTGTACCTTAAGCCTCAAAATAGGAATTTCAGATCTGAAGAGATGAAATCTTCCAGGGCCTGGTCTCTAGCCAAGGTAATAAGATAGCTATCAAAATGGAGGAAAGGAAACTAACTTAATTCTTTAGTCTTTTAATGGATAGGTAGATAAGCTCTTCAAAGTCAGAAATTGTGTTCTACATTTTTGATAATTTATATATTGTTTTAAAAGGATCTTAACCTTTTTTTTTATGCGTGTATCATGGAGTCCTTTGACAATCAGGTAAAACTTATGGACCCTTCTCAAATTAATGTTTTTAAGGCATAAAATATGAGAAAACCAATTATACTATCTTTACATACAATTACCAAAATTTCCCCAAAAAGCAAGTTTACAAATCCTAGGTTAAGAATCCCCAATCAAAGGCAGAGTAAAGGTAGGGACTTACTAAGCTGGCTTCCCAACAGCTTAAAATTCTTTTAAATAATGACTCTAAACAAATTTTAGAGCATCATGAGACTCAAAAGATGGAGTGGAGCATACACCAAAGACAACTTAGAAGGTCAGCAAAAAAGGTCTGCTGCACCAGTGTGGGAGTTCAACACTCTGGCCACACCAGTGCTGTCCTGGCCCCAGCACCAGCAGAGCAGGAATGGGCTTTAGGTCAGTGGCAATACTGGTGGTTTCCAGACCTTCTCAATCCTGGGATACCAAGGACCACTTGGAAGGTCTTATAGGTTTATCAGTAGGGTGAGGGGGCCTTGGGAAACCAGCAAAACAGAAATAGACATGGGTACAATAGCAGCAATAGCTTCTGGAGGCCTCAGCTCACTGAAGATCTTTTTACTAGCACTGAGAAAATACTTATGGTCAGGTCCCTAGAAGGATCTCTGAAAACAGCTGGAGAAAACCTCTGAAACTTGAGACAGTGCACTCTCCTTCCTGCAAATGGAGCTTACTTTAACAGAGAGTTTAAAAGCCAAGTAACAGGCTGGGCAAATGAGCAGACTATAGAAAAGAGTCTGACCATAGAAAGTTACTACTATGGTCATAAGGAAGATCAAAACATACACTCAGACAAAGATAACAAAGTTAAACCTCCTACATCCAAAACCTCCAAGAAAAATAAGAATTGGTCTCAGACCTTAGAAGAAATCAAAATGGATTTTGAAAATCAAAAAAGAGAAATATAGGAAAAAATCGAGAAGAAACTTGAGTAGTACAAAAGGAATTACAAAAACCTAATGAGAAGAATGCCTTAAAAAGCAAAAATAGCCAAATGGGAAAGGCAGTACAAAAGCTCACTGAGGAAAATTAATCCTTGGAAAATTAGAATTGAATAAATGGAAGCTAATGATTTTATGAAAAATCAAGAAACCATAAAAGAAATTGAAAAAAAAAAAAAAGAAAAAGAAAGAAAACTGAAATGACTCATTGGAAAAACAACTGATCTGAAAAATACATTTAGGAGAAGTAATTTTAAAATTATTGGTCTACTTGAAAATCATGATAACAAAACAAAACAAAACAAAAAGCTAGCATCTTTCAAGAAATTATCAAGGGAAACTGTTCTGATATTCTAAAACCAGAGAGTAAAATAGAAATTGAAAGGATTCACCAATCAACCTCCTGAAAGATCCTAAAATGAAAACTCCCAGGAATATAGTCAAATTGCAGAACTTTTAGGTCAAGGAGAAAATATTGCAAGCATCCATAAAGAAACAATTCAAGTATAGTGGAACCACAATCAGGATAACCAAAGATTTAGCAGCTTCTATATTAAACAATCAGAGGGCTTAAAATATGATATTCTAGAAAGTAATAGAGTTAGGATTACAACCAAGAAGCCACAAAACTGAGTATGTTTCTACTGGGCAAAAGGAGGATATTCAATGAAATAAGAGGCCTTTAAAGACCAGAGCTGAATAGAAAATCTGATATTCAAATAATGGACTCAGGAAAAACATAAGAGAGGTAATCAAGAAAGGCATGTCATAAGGAACTTAAGATTTATCTGTTTACGTTCCTATATGACAGGAAGGTATTTGTAACTCATTAGAACTTTCTCATTATTATGGCAGTTAAAAGGAATATATAGACAGAGGAAATAAGTGTATGCATTGATAATGAAAGAATAATATATATAAAAAAAATTGAGCGGTGAAGGAATGTACTGGGAGAAATGGAAAAGTAGAAATAGCTTAAATTATCTGCAATAAAAGAGAAGAAAAACTTTTTATAGTGGAAGGGGAAGAAAAGAGAGAATGAGTGAGTCTTATTTTTAAAAACACTCTACTGGAAAATAGGAAGAGAAGGGGAATATAGGAAAAGGAGAGGGTGATAGAAGAGAGGGCATATTAGGGGAGGAATAGAAAAACACTTTTGAGGAAGATCAGAGTGAAGGGAGAGAGAATAGAATATATGGGGGGAAATGTTAGCAATAGTAATTAGTAAAAGAATTTTGAAGCACGTTTTTCTGATGCCTCATTTTTAAAATATATAAGAAACTGAGACAAATTTATTTTTTTAAAAAAGCAATTCTCCAATTGATAAATGATCAAAAGATAGGAACTATGTCCAAAAGGCTATAAAGTCATGCATATCTTTTGACCAAATAATACCACTACTAAGCATACATCCCAAAAAAAGATAAAAAAGGAAAAGGACCTTATATATACAAAAATGTTTGTAGCATTTCTCTTCTCAGTGCAAAGAACTGGAAAATGCCCATCAGTTGGGGAGTAGCTGGGTAAATTGTGGTATGTGATTATGATGGAATATTATTGTTCTGTGAGACATGATGACCAGGATGCCTTCAGAAAACTTTGAAATGTATAGAGTACAAACTAATAGCAATGTTGTGGCATGATCAACTATGAATAACTTTACTATTCTCAGCAATGCATTGATCCACAATTTCTCTTAAAGACTGATGTTGAAAAATATATCCATACCCAAAGAAAGAACTGATTGTATATTAATACAGATTGATGCATGCTCCTTTTTTTTTTCTTAAAGGTTATTTTTTGGGGAATGGAGGGGGGGGCGGTAGGAGGCCAGGGGAAGAATCAATTTTCTTTCATAAGAAAACTTTTATGGAAATATTTTGCGTAAGTTCACATGTTTTCTTAATGAGCAGTAGGAAGGAAAAGACAGAATCAGAAATTCAAAAACTTTTTTTTTAAATGTAAAAATTTATGGGGGCAGCTAAATGGTGCAGTGGATAGAGCACCAGCCCTTAAGTCACAAGGACCTGAGTGCAAATCTGGCCTCAAGACACCTAACACTTCCTAGCTGTGTGACTCTGGGCAAGTCACTTAATCCCAATTGCCTCAGGGGGAAAAAAAAGTTTTATATGTAACTGTAGAAAATTAAAATATTAAAATATTAAAAAAACAAAACTGACAAAATATTTGAAAAAAAATCTAATCCAAATCTCTCATTTTACAAAATGTATGATTATTTTTTCAAAGATTGGAGATGAAAGTCTATGTAAGAATGGCCTTGAACAAAACCCACAATACAAGTTTTATCTAATATTTATTAAGCAGCTACTATGCAACAAGGTGCTGTGTTAGAAGCAATGTAAGATACCAATATGATAAAGAGACAAGAACAATGGGCTTGGGATTTAAGCAACTCAGTTTCTAGTCTTCTCGCTGTATCTGTATGAATGTATTTTAAATTGGAAAAGTCACTTAACATCTCTGGATCTCAATTTACTCATTTGTAAAATGAGAGATTTGGATTAGATTTTTTTGCCTATTGTCCAGTTTGCTAGATAAAAGTGAATATTGGTAATCACAGTATTTTTAGGTTGTCATTTTTTAAAATGCCTCAGTACCATTTCCTTTATCAGTTTTAGATATTCTATAAAATAGTGTCATTATCCTTTATATTTTAAGACAAAGTTAATAAATGATAGTAAATACTGTTAGCTAAACCAGAACTAGCTTCAGACCTGTGGATGGCCAGAGCCAAACAGCAAGCTAGAGAAAGGAAAGTCAGAAATCAAACAGAAGTTTAATTTCAAAATGAGGAAGACATTTGCAAGCAGAAGTCTTGAGAAGGAGGGCTTACCATGCTGGGGCAAAGGCATTGCATTATATACATAGAAGTGAGCTGAACCATGACCTAAGCATTCTTAGTCTTGAGTATCACTTCCCATGCAGGCTCATGTAGGGACAATGCAGACACTCCTGGCTTCTGTGGGGACCATCTCCAAGCTGATTGTCTTACAGTAGGGTAGAGAACTAGAATTAGCATAGCAGAAACAGAAAGTGCCATACCTGGTTTGTTTTACTTGGCAGCTATAAGAAACAGGGAGTGTGATGTTAAGAGATATGGTGGATCATCTGATTCAGGCCCCCAGGAAATAAGGAGACCCTCAGTGAACACCTGGTGCTGGTCAAAGGAATACACTTTGCGAGAGGGTAAGATCATCCAAAGCACAAGGAAGTGTTCAAGCTCAAGGCACAGCCTGCTTGCTGGACCTTAGCTCTGGGAAACGAGGATTATCTCCAAAATATTTTGGACAATACTATCTAGATGTTTAGCTGTGAATGAAGGATGAGAGATCTTTGCCATTGCACCAATAAAAAGTAATGTACTTGTAGAGAAAGTACCAAGATGCTTAGGCATTTCAGACTAGGTTTAGTATTACACTGACTAAGGTCCCAGTTACCAGACTTGACATAATAAGGCTAAACTCCATATGGGATATATCAGTGGGGGGTCTTCATCCCCCACCATCCATATATACTACCCTATATGATTTCAATATAGTCTCTGGTGCCCAAACTTTTGGCCTGCATTTTCTCCCCTATTATTGTCCAAATCCTCAGTGTTTAGAGAAGGAATACTACAATCCCACCCTCCATTATAGGAAAGTAGACTCTAACTACATATTAAGCTAGCAAATATGCTTCTTCCTTAATTCCACTGATTCAGAGTCATCTCCCAATATGAAATACCACAGATGGGGTGATTCTATACTTTCCTATAATGGAGGGTGGTATTGGTGATCTTACTCTCATCCCTATCCATCCCAATCATATCACTCCCCCATTCTTTTGTTACATTCTTTTCCGTTGTGTCCCATGAAAAATCCCATTTAGTCCTATTTTTCTTTTCATGTTTCATCTTAATCTCACAGGAAACTTGCTTTCTCTGGGAAAACTTTGGATCACTGGACACCCTCCTGAGTGCTAGTTCCTTATTTATCCACTTTTCACAGGTAGATAATTCATTTTTTGCCCTGTTGTTGAATTTAATAACTTACATAGATTAATTCTACACAAACCTTTGTTTCTGCAACTATAAAATGGGGATAATGAGGATGCACCTTTCTTGAAGGGTTGTGGTGAAAATCAAATAATAAAATATTTATAAAAAATGCTTTGCACATGTGGTACTTTGCACATATAGCAGCTACTGTATAAATGCTTTTTCCTTTTACTGTGATTCTGGCCTTAACTTTTCTTCAGACAATTCATTCTTATCTCTCATCTCTCCATTTTCACCATCTGTCCCCAAGCCTGGAATTTTCTTTTTCCTTGTCTTCCCTTCTTGGCTTCTCTGACTTTCTCCAAGTCTGAGCGAAAATGCCACCTTCTACAAGAAACCTTTTTCAGTTGGAATTATCTCCCATAGTATATATTGATTGCATTCAGTTGCTTGCATTTTGTTTTTCCCATTAGATTGTGAGTTCTTTGAGGACAGTGGTTGTTTTTGCCTTTATCTCTAGATAAAATAAATGCTTCTTAGCTTATTGATTTCCCAAATGTAATAAGTAATAAGTAATAAGTTTCCTGTGCCTAGAATATACTCCTTGTTTTCTTCTCAAAATCTTTGTTTCTAGTCTCACCTCAGGTACTACATGCTCTGCCAAGTCCACCTTCATTCCCTCAGTTAATGCCTCTTCAATCATCAATTGGCCTTTCCCTTTTTGCATATGTATCATACTTCTCCAGCAGAATGTGAACTCACTAAAGAAAGTAATTTAGTTTTGCTGTTAATGTTTTGTTTTATTGTTTGTGTGTTTGTATAAGCATATATTAGGTATGTATCAAGGGTGATTAGCCTTTTTAAATTACATTTAATTGAATTGGATTGCTTTTTGCTGCTTGGAATAGAGCCTGTCACTCACTCAGCATTTCAGCCCATATCACTAACTGACATCTTGAAGAATTCACAACCATCTCATGCCAGAGAATTGCCTGGCAGATGACTACTATTTCTGAATGGCCTGCAGCAAGACCATGCTGTTGAAACTGTTTTCATGTCTCCTTTACAGTACTTCTTCTACCTAGTTTTTGTTTTTCCTACTTTGTCACTCAAAAATCGTTTAGGTCTCCTGCTGTCTTCCTTTCTTCACACATAAAAGTTTGCTTGATGATTTACACAGAGTCTGTCTTCAGTGAAGATTGGCTACTACTTGCAGATGAACTTGGTGACATTGAAGAAGGTCTTCCTAATTTATTTCTTTGGAGGAACTGAGCATTTGTTAGCTATTATGCCTGGAATATAACCCTATTTCTAATCCCTCTCCCCTACCTTCAAGAAAAGAATGGCTATTGTGACTAAGTGTATATTATGGGACACCATAGTGGAAAGCAAAAATGGGGCACTAGTCCATGGAGGTCTGAAGGTCACATGTGATCTTCTACCTCTCTAGCTTATCTCATAAAAATGAGATGTTTATGCTTTCAGCTTATTTTACATAGTAACTTGTAAACTTTTTATAAGTCCTTTATAAGGCCAAAAAGGGCTTTTTATGACTTTAGTCTAGCTCTTTGCAATTTCCAAAGCACTTCATAGACATTATTGCATTGCATCTTCACAGCCATGATCTTTACAGGATCATGGCAAGATAACCACATAATATAACAAATATTATAATTCCCATTTTACAGATGAAAAAACTAAGTTGATTTATCCATGGTCACATACAATCTGCTGATTCCTAGCTCACTGCTTTTGATGTTGCTTGCATTTCGTTGATTGCCATTTGCTAGCCTTCCAAATTACACATTTTGTCCATTTTGTCTCCGTGTAAAAGAGAGAGAGGGAGAATGAGGGAGGGCATACTTGGAAATGGCTTAAAAATGATACCTTGTTTGCCAGTACTAGAATGGGAAAAAATAGTGATGGGAAAAACAAATGAACCTCTGTCTAGGGGCTGGGATATGTGTTCCTGGAACACTTCTTCACTCACCTTGGTTCATAGGCAGTTTAGCTACTGGCCTCAGAAACAAAATCCAGACCCCCACTGGTAACATATTCCTAAGTTCCAAACTATTTGTCTCATATAGTTTCTGCAGACTATATCTGTATAACTTTAACTTCTATTCTGAATCTCCTTAAGACTGCTTTCCCACTCACCGGTTCAAGCAAAGCATTTCTATTTTCAAAAAGTATTCATTTGCACAAATCTCATAGCAAAGCTTTTTGGATATAAAGTTTTTTAAAAAATTAATGCATTTGGTGTCTGTTTTAAAGATAAAATTCTTCTTCAACATTTACAACCTTATAAATCTTGTCATTTTTGCAAATGAACAATTGTAAGAAGGGGAACCAACTTAAGTTATAAAACCCATTTCCACCATAATGCATTCTTTGCCATACCTTCCAGAAAACCTTTTAGAAGCAGCAGATTTCTACTCAAAAAAAGTTTTTTCTGGCCCAGCTCTCAACATTCCAAGGCCAACAGAGGAGAAGATGCCCAAAATAGCTTCAAAAGCCTCAGCTTCATTAAAAGCTTTATCCATCTTCTAAGATACCTTGGCAAGAGAGGTTTACCATAGCAACTTAGAAAAAAATGGCAATCAAAAAAGTACTGAGCACAAAGAGGGGAACCTGAAAATTTAATTCACAAACTAAGGAACTCATCTTCTCATCTACTACAGGCTCTTTCCTACCATAGAGGGACCATGAAGGACCACTGGTCCTCAAGTAGGAAACAAATGATTCTTGCTTTCCTGCTAAGACCAGTCATCTCCAATAGCAAGACAGGATCTGCTTCTCTGGCTGGTGGCCTCCTGCCCTTCAAATATTCTCATGTTCTATATATCTCAGAGGCAAGGAAGATTGCTATCACTTCTTCTAATTCCTGTCTCTTCTGGGGGAAGGGAAAAGACATACCAAGACAGAGGGCCGGGAATGGAGAAGCAAACTAGACTCCCTAGGAGAAGGGCAATCCTTCCAGTGCAAAGACTCTACCCAACCATGAACAATTCACAGGAAAGCCCCCAAGGCATGATGATGAAGACTGTTGGTGCCCCTCAAAAAAATGGAATCTCAAGGCCTTCTTCCTAACCCAGGGTAAATTCTTACTTCTGTCCTGTCTCTACCCTTATCCCCATGTGGCTATCCTCATGTTGTCCTCCTCTAGTTACCCCACTCAACCCTTTCCCTAGCTACCAGAATTCTATTATAATACATGATGTATATATGATTATCTTATATTCTTGATCTTCCCAAATAAGATTTTTTTTCTCTTAGGAGTTTTGCAGTAAGTTAATCTGTACTGCAGACCCAATAATAGGCAAAGGTCCCCAGGAAAGGTAGCTGCAAGCTGGGTTTCATGAATTAACAATGACCCAATCTGAGTCAGTCTTGCCCCTTTGTAAATTTTAAAGGACAATACAAATGTTAATTATTATTACTTTTACTATATTCTACTCCAAATAAATTGGCTCCCAGGATTCAATCTCCTAAAGAAAATTGGAGATGAAGATTTTTCCAAGGGTTCTAGGAAACTGCTCCTGTCATTGCTAACATTGAATTAAAAGAACTCAGCAATCTCATTGCATTATTAGCTTTTAAAATGTAGAATAACTGAAAACAGGCCAGCTAGAGAAGGAGCGGTTAGGTGGAACAGTGGAGGAGATAGAAGTGAGGAAGACCCGAGGTCAAATGCAACCTCTGATACTAGCTGGCTGTGTGACCCTAGTCAAGTGATTTGATGCTGTTTGCCTCAGTTTCCTCATCTGGAAATTAGCTGGAGAAGGTGGGGGCAAAATCGCTCTAGTGTCTTTGCCAGAACACCCCAAATGTGTTATGAAGAGCTGGATACCATCAAAAAATGACTGAATAACATAAACTTAGGTCAGTAGGTATTGCAGTCTACTGGAAAGTAATTTAATTTCATAGTCAGAAAGTTTGTCAAGTTCAACCCCTGACCAATGTGTGCCAGCTGTCTGATCCGCATTAAAACTAACATTAGTTAATCTCTTGATTTTCTCAGGCAATTCTCTAAAACTATAAAATGCCCAGAAAATGATGATTTGCTTTCACAGAGAGCGTTTCCTCATTGGGAGTTCCCTTTGTAATTAAGCCCACAAGTCTAGTACCATTTCTTAGGTCAGAGAGATGGAAGTGAAACTTAAAATTATAATTTCTATTAGCTCAGTGAAGGGAAGAAAAACAAATTTCTCCAAGTATGGTGTAGAAGCATCAGAATTGGTGTGAGGAAAGAACAAAGGTAAAAGCTTCCTCAGATACTTAATGTGTAACCATGAATGAGTGCCAGCCTCTATGAGCCTTAGATTTCTTATCTGTAAAATATATACTACCTGTCTCCTCTAGTTCCTGCTTTCTATTATCATTGAGAGGATCAAATGAGATAATTTTATTAAAGATTTTTTTAATCCTTATAGAAATGGCAGTCATTCCATTCATTATATTGACAGCATGACAGCATGTTGCCTCAGCTCCTTAGAGGAAAGAAATTGTTTCCTCTTAGATGTTCATCTTAAAGGGACGATCAGTGAAATGTATGTTCAGAATTTTAAAAACAAACTTTTACAGGTGGCTTAAAGGAAGGAAAAAGTAATTACTTCTCCTAAATCCTGAATTTAAATCGCTTCAAGATTTCCACTCTTATGCATGCAATAGAAAATCTATAGTATATACTATAACTTCTGATGGTGACAGTGGGAATGCACACCCTTTTCCTTCTGAAAATGTTTAAGGTATAATGTCCCAGGATCTCCTCTAATGTGGCCATTTATCAGTCACAATAGGTTAGTAGGTGGAGGGTGGCTATAAGAGACCCAGGAACAATGAAGTACAAGCAGCACTTGCTTAGTTAGAAGAATTCTTTTAAATTAAAAACAGAGAGCTTGTGAGGCTCCTGTATCCTGGACTTTCACAGCTTAGAGAATGACCACACCTGTCCTCAGCTTGAAGGAGCTTAGAGACAGAACATCTAGAAAGCAACTTGTGAATATTTATTTGTGACTAGTTTGTTTTCCCATCTTGTGCTACGTATTGATAATATCTCCCATGTAAAATACAAGCAACAGTCTTTAAATGTTTATTCTTCTGACACCTTACTGCAAAATAAACAGATCCTGTTCCATCAGGACTCTTGAAATCACATTCCTTTTTCAATTTTCTGGTACAGTATGAAGTAAGATTTTTCCCACAGAAATAAACTCAGCTTTGTGTCATCCATTACTCATAAATATGGGAGACTTGAGTCATACATTGCCAAAAACAGTTCCTAGAGACTGATTAGATACCAAAGACAAATATTCCATACAAAATATGTTAGAGCACCTTTATTTATGTATACATATGTAACATAACACCCTGCTAGCCCATTATTTGTCTAGGCTGCTACTAAGTAAAAGGTGAAGTTTTGTTTTTTTTTTTTTTTTTTAAATAAAGCAAAACTTATTCATTAGGAGCATAAAATAAAATCACTAATGGCATAGTGTTTGCATGCATGAAGGAATTCATGGATTTTCTCCTGGTTTTCTAGCACATATACTTACCTCAACTTTTTTTGTTGTTGTTAAAATAAAGAGCCTTTTTTTCTGACTACATTTTAATAACTTTCATAAATGTGAAATGGAATGGGTCTGAATACAGGCAGCAAGCAATATTTTAATTCTAAGACCAAAATTTTCTTCTCTAAAAATGAATCTTTTCAATTTCCAAATACAATTCTCAAAATCTTGCTAAAAGCAGCAGCAACATGGAACATACTGGATCTTAAAAAGGAATCTTGTTGAAGCTTATTTATGCCATCACACAAGTTCATGCTACTAATTATCCTATTTACTAAGGAAAAAGGTCTTCTCACTAGCTCACAGTTGAATAATTAGAAGAAAAAGTGGAAATTGGTGACAATTTAGTGTTTATGCCATCTGCTGCTGTTCTGAGTTACTGGCAGTAGTTTTGACAGAGCCCTGAAGTCGGCAGGGGAATAACAGTTTTAAATCTTATGGAAGTTTAGGATTATCCTCTAATTTGACTTCTGTTATGGGGATATGTGTAATCATGGGATCTCAAACACCAGTCAGTGGATTTGTCACACGGCTTAAGAAAAGGTAGGCTTTTGATAATTTCTCATAGACAGCAAAAAAGAATGGACTATCCAGCTTCACTTCCAAGGGAACACCTGGACTCTGCTTTTCTTGTTCTTCCTGACTCTCTTTCAGTTCAAAAAGAACTGTATTCATCACCTATAAGACAGCAACACACATATTTCATTTTACTCTAGAGATAAAGAATATTTACCACTTTTGGTTGCATTCCCCCAGAGTAGAATCCATCCCAATTAACAAAAGAATTGGAAGTAGAGGTACAAAAACCATCTAATTAACCACCACCCAGCCTCCTGTGTGGCCTGTCCCTGTTAGAATGTAAGCTCCCTGAGGGCAGGTATTGTTTGACTTTTGTAATTGTATCTCTGGTCTAGTGCAGTGCCAGGTATAGAGTACCTAGTACAGAGTAGGTGCTTAATAAGTGCTTTGTCATTCATGTCTAGTGCTGGGCCAAGTAGAATACCTAGTATAGAGTAAGTGCTTAATGAGTGTTTTGTCATTCATTCACTGTTTTAAGCATGAAGCACCTTGTGCATAGAAGACGTTTTTTCAGAGCCATATTTTCTTTACCTTCCAGTACAGTGCTGCCCATTAAATGTGTTCACATGAATCATTTGCTCTGTGTGTGTGTGTATGTGTGTGTGTGCACATGCACACTTGTAGGCACATGAATCTGAAAGTAGATACAATAGAGTTCTAGTCTATGGTTGAACTAAGTGCTGTGATCCCTTGTATCTCTCAAATTCTGTGTTGATGTAAATGTCTGCCTAGATTGTGCTGATGTGAATATTTTTGCACATAAAGAGTAGAGAAAGCATATCAAGAAAGATTAATCAGAGGCAAAGGCAGGCTGGACAAGACAGAGGAAATAGCAACAAGAGGAGTAGGAAGTGGAGAAGTTGGACCCTGGCTACCCCTTTTGTGCCATGTTCCAGGCAGAGGCTTTCTTCCTTCTTTCTTCTCCAGACAGACACACCTCTGCTTCCCTTGTCTCCTCCCCTCACTTCTCTCTGCATCCCAGTTTCCATATTTTACTCTCATTGGGCATCTCCATGAACCCATCTGCTGATGACTAAGGGCAGAATGGACAAAGAGGGTGGCCTGAACAGACTAAAAATTGCCGTACCTTTCCAACTTTGAGGTTTACACTACTTATTTTGCTCAGCTTTGCCTCCTCTCCAAGCAGTTTAGGCAGTTTGGTATAAGTAAGCAGTTTCTGCAGGTCATAGGTGCTCTCTTGTAGCAGCTTTGGCAGGGTCAAATGGATCTTCCTAAAAGGAGATTGAAAAGGTAGAGGAATTGTCAAATCTTATTTCCAAGATCAATCTAAAACTCAGGACATGAAGAATCACCCAGAGAGCCCAAAAACAATGAAGATGCTAATTAGTGAGCCCCCAGAGAGCCACTTCAGGACAATCAAAGTTTTTTATGCTCTGAAGAACAGAATATATTCTGGAATATGTTTTAAATTACCCTCCTGTGTTCTTAAGAGGCAAATTGAAATCTTTCATGTTTTACTAGTTACATATTCATTATATCCTCAAGTCCCACAGCATACCATCTCAGCTGGGCTGAGAGACATGTGAGAGACGAATGAATGAGGCACAAAGAACACTACAGGGAACTCTGAAAAATACAGTGACCAAATATGTCTTCAGAAGACTGTGAGTAGAAGTGATGATCTAGAGGTATAAAACAAGGCACACATCTTTAAGTCAGATAGATGGGTTGATTTCTTTGTATCTGTTTTCAGGAGTTATCTTGGGGCAAGTTAGGGGGAAGCCAATGTGATATACCTTATGCATTTTAACCCTCAGGAGATTGGAAATAAGGGCATATTTTCTTAATTATAATTTTGGTTGGCAGTCTTCAAATATTTGTGCTCTAAAGATTAAAGAAGTCATAAAATCTTTTTTAAAAGAAAAATGTCACTAGGAAAACCAATATTTTGTACAAGGAAAAAGATGAATCCAGTGTAATAACTTCATATAAGTACCAGCCTAAGTAAGCACTCATCTCTTGAAACCAGAACCATTATCAGCATATTGTTTTATGTCATGATTTTTCAAGGTCATCAATATCTTTCTTGCTGATAGTTTCACTGCGCACAGTAATGTTGACAGATGGAGCAGTCTACTTCTTTTATAAGAAACTTCTCTTAAAAAGGATAGATATTTGGACCATGATTTCCATGTTAGACTTTTAACTCTAATCGATTCTTAACATGGAGAGCTGTTAGCACCACAGTTACCAGTAAATAAAATTGGATTTTTTTTTTAATTGTCTCAATATCTCAGAAGACTTTCAATTTAAAAAAATGAGCAAGATGAGGTCATTCTAATAGCCAAACACAAGTTAAAACTTTAATTATGTATGAAGAAAATTAAGTTAAAATGAGCCTAAATATGTGATAAAATTAATATATACTGATTATATATAAATAGTAAAACAAATTGACCTTTAAAAAGAAAGAACCATGTTATTAAAAATGAGAAAGTTGAAAGAACATTAAGACTCATACCGAAAGCAAAAACTCTGGAAGAATATAGCTGATAGTTCTATTAATGGAAAACTAAGATGTTCAGTGTACTACTTCTAACCTTTGACATTAAGTAGGACAAATGCCTAGCTACCAAAATGTCCTTCTAGTGCTTTTGATAGGGGGATGTAGTCTGTTTATACTGAGCCCTGCCTTTCAGAGAGAGCAGGGGAAACGAAAGCAGTTAGAATGGAATTTAGAATAGAATATTGAATAGTAGTAAGCAAAGGGGGTCCTGACAACCAAGACATTCTGTCCACCCCTGTGCTGATTCTGACCTCATTTACTCATGACTGACATATTCAGAGGTGATTGGTGTCTGCTATTATATAGATTGGAACACTTGTTAAGGCTGCAACTTTATTTGTCTATCTCGGGATAAAATCCCATAGACCCTAACTTCCCCAGTTCATTTAGAATCAGCCTGAAAAATTCTGGGTAAGACTGGGCATTCTTACATGAACCACGTCATCTCTCAGAACCAGAATCAATATGTAGACCCAGAGGTTGATGAAGCAGTCAGGGTGTATGTATCCTTTGATATGCTTTGTTCACTAGAATTGTTTATATATTATCGATAAACTCCATTGTTGGATCAACTGAGTATAAAGCTGTCTCAAATCTGACTGGCAAACTGAATCAGAATGAACTAGCACTCTGACATTCTTACTGAGGCTAAACTGATGTTTCTGCCATAATAGGAGAAGGTAGTGAATTAGTATCAGAGTAGCTAAATGGTCAGGCACAAGCAGAGCCATCCCAAGGGTTCCATGTAAAATGTAATCAGTTAGCCACCCTCTGATTCAGACCTCTGGAAAATTCTACAGTGCTCCAGAAGAGTACCACATCAAACCTCCTTTTCCTCCTAGAGAGAACTACAATTTGCTGGGACCACCCTGCACCACCCTGATTTTCCTCTTGTAGCCTTTTAGACTGGGAACTGGCCTGGCTTGGAAACAGACACTATGCCCCCATCTTCACCTATACTGCCTTTGGAAAACACTCTACCATGTGTAGTTCCCCAAAGCAACTGATTCTAGCTTTAGGGTGACCCTGTGGATATCCTGGGATATAGACAGGTGAACCCACGCTATGGATATTGGAACAATGGAGATTATATCTATATATAGATATATGTACACACACACACACACACACACACACACACACACATATATACAGAGAGAGAGAGAGAATATATGTATATATCCACATAATGAGTCAAGTCATACCTGGAGGACAAATGTTTTTTCCAACTTGAAAAGTCCTGACTCAAAATAAAATCCTCGATTTTCTCTAGGTCAGCATCTTGAGGCTTAATCAGTAGGATGAAGGCATTCTCATTAAATGGTATTTGAATGATAGAGAAATTGTTGCTGATGTCATTTCCATACTGGAATATACCTGTCCCTGAAAGCATTGGCACGGATATGCTGGTGGTGGTGTTTATCCAGAACACCTGAGGCTCTGCCAACAGAGAGATTCCCTTTATTGCTCCTGAAAATCAAAGAATAAATGAGAAAAAAGCATCAACAACAGGCCTTAGTAGCTCTTGGAAAGGATACAACAACCACAAAAATCCATACACTGACAGTTCTACTTTTGTGAAGGAAGAGTTGACAATGGAAAGAAATTGGAAAAATGGAAGGGAAGGGAGATAATGGGAGAGAGTCGAAGAAAGTAAGGAAAGGGGAGGGGGGGTGGGAGCAAGGAGAGGAAGGAAGAAGAGAGATAAAAATACAAAATAAGACAATCGTCTGTTCCAAGAAACTTAAAGTTAATAGAATGAGATAATCTTTATAGGGATGTAGTAGGGAAGAATGGAGACCATCAAAAATACCAACCATCTCTCCTAATATTACTCCCTTTTCCTCCTCCTGAAAATAGTTGTATTTTCAACACATGGAACTCAGATTCCTTTACAAGTCCCTTTACCATTAAAAAGTAAAAAATACAGCTTGTGGCAAAGTCTGTAAAAATAACCTCTAGTCCTGATTCTTGAAAGATGGTAGTCCTTCCTTAATTGTTATTTCTTATAGCACAGTAGTATTGCATCTCAGTTGTATACCCCAGCAGGTTCAGCCATTCACCAATTAGTAAGCATCTCCACAATTTTAAGTTCTTTGCCACCACACAAAGCTACTATAAATATTTTAGAACATATGTTTCTTTTTCCTTTATCATATTGAGAAACAGACCTAGTATTGGTACTGCTGGGTCAAAGGGCAATTTAATAACTCTTTAGGCATAATCTCAGATTGGTCTCCAAAATGGTTGGATCAGTTCACAATTTCAACAATGAATTAGTGTCCCAATTTTTCCACAGCCCCTCCAACATTTGTCTCTTTCCCTTCAGTCATTCTAGACAATCTGTTAGATGTAAAATGATTTCTCAAAGTTTTAAAAATTTGTATTTCTTTTAAAACTATTTAGAGCATTTTTTCAAATGACTATAAATTGTTTTCATTTCTTCTTTGGAAAAGTGCCTTCATTGTTCTTTGAAGATCAGAAAGCCTCATCCTGGTCCTTCATTGGATAGTTAAAGGGAAAAAGGGCTTAGGTTATAATCCCTTAGGTTATATTTAACCATGTGTAGGGAGGGGAAAAGAGGATTCCAAAATTTTTCTCTATTTCCCTCCCCTACTCTTCAGACTTCAGCTAATTACCATTTAGATTGTGAGCCTTTGCCTCCAGACTTTTTCATTAGAGGGTGAAGGGAAGAGCCCCTCTCAAAACTTCCAGTGAAGGAGGGGACCCAGGCCAGCTCTTCATTTTCCATCTAGCTGCTCTTCTTTAGACTTCCACCATACTCCAGCATGTTACTTTCCTCCCCTCCCACCTTTTCAGCTTCATTTTGAGGTCTTCTACCATAAAATTGTAAGTTCCTTGAGGACAGGAATTATCTTTCTTTTTCCTTTGTATCCCCAACCTGCTTGCTATAATGTATGGACTTAATAACTGTATTGATTGACCAACTAACTGAACCTTAAAGAAATAGGCAAGGTGATGGAAGTTGTCTTTATATAGATTAATTTCTGGGAAAAATCAGTGACTATATTATCTTTCCAGGCCCACTTCAGGACCTACCTCCTCCAGGAAATCTTCCCAGACTAGAAAGTCTAATCCTCTATGTCTATCCCTGATGGTTAATTGGTAAGTTTATCTCCACAGATTCTAAGACAGAAGTTCCATGATAGTTTTTAAGAAAGGAAGATAGGCCTGAGGAATAGTCAACCCAGATTTAGGGACAAGGGTGCTATGGAATACGAACAGAGCTGGTTTTAAAAGAAACAGCACTGTATGATGGAAAGATTACTCAAGTAAGAGTTGTAGGACCCCAATCTGAGACTCTTGCAGGACCCCAAGCAGACACCCTAACTCTGTCCTTGACTAATGTCATGTGTAACCTCAAAAAAAATAACAATTTCTTTAAGCTTCAGTTTCCTCATCTGTTAAATGAAGGATATGGACTATGTGATCTTCAAGATCTCTTTCAGCTCTAGAGCAATTATTTTGATGTAGTATAGTTTGAAGGAAAGTGGACTAGGACCAGGGTTCAAATCCTTCCTCTGATGTCTAAAAATCTTTGTATAAGTTTCCATTATTGTAAAATGACTAAATAGCCTTGGAAGTTCCTTTTAGTTACTGTCTAAGATGTTAAGTCTGACCGAATCTATTATGTAAGAGCACAGTGTTCAAAATGAAAATCCCTCAGAAAAAGAAAGTAGAAAGAGATCACTTCTGAGAGGGAGCAATGAACCTAGTGGACCTATATGGTTGTTGTAGATTGAAGCTGATTCATGGAATCATAAGATTTAGAGCTAGTAGAAACTCTTGAAGATTACCCAATCCATTCTCCCTTCCTCTTATAGAAGAAACTGAGGTCTTAAAACACTGTGATTTGCTCAAGGTAACAATATAAATAATTGATGTGCATGCAAATAAATATGAAATACAATGTACATTTTGGGAAAGGAAACTGCCAGGATCTGGGGAAATCAGGAAAGGTAGAGGAAATTACTCTAATTGAGTTTTAAAAGTATACTAGGAATTCTAAGAGATGGAGGTAAAGAGAAAGTGCATTACAGGTATTATGGGTGACAGCCTATACAAAGATACAAAGGGAGGAGATAGCATGTTATATGGAGGGAACAGCATAATTTACAGCAACTCGCTTCTGAAAGGAAAGAGTGTGTGCCAATGACCATTCAGAGTTTTTGATGACTTAATTTCTTGCCCTGACAACACAATTCTATTCAGTCTCTTCCTTTTCTCTGTGTCTACCAAAATAATAATAATAAAAAACTGTTTTCAGAAATTGCTCATATGTGACAGGAGTCCTATCACCTTTTCTGATTTCTTTCTCTGTCCACCCCCTCACCCTCTATTCCACTAGAAGCAAGACCACTGTTTCAGGGAACAAAGTTGGGTAAATCTTACAAGGTTAAGTCAACTGATGTCATGGAAACTGTCGGGTCATTCACCTGTGTCCCAGAACTAGCTGGAATAACTGATCAAAGGGCAGGATGAATCTTTCCAGACTTTAAAACTGAAGCTTCTAGTAGTTGGAAACATTCAATCCTTTTGAAAGAATATTTGCATATGCTTGGACTTTATTATTTTTTTTTCATTCTCAGATAAACCATCTGCATTACAGAAGAGTCCTGATTTAATGAGACCTTAAACCTGAGAATGATCTCTTGGCCTGTCTGTGCCTTAAAAGTGGTCTTGACTTTCCCATTAAGTCCCTATATTTAGGCATCAGCAAGTATTCTTTGACCCATCAGGCAGAGTTCATAAGACAGGTCTGGAAGTGTTCATAAACAATTCACATAAATCCTCTTGTCCCAACATGATAGACAGTTTCCCCAAGAGCATATGAGGCATTCTCTGCTCTGATTATTTAGGAAGACTACCTTCCAATACCATGAAATGAATGATACTTGGTATTATTTACCAATGTCCAAAGGGAAGTACCAAAGATCCAAAATCTGAGCTGTTTCCCCATAAGATTTGGGCATTGCCATAACCATTAAAATAATCTTTTATTTGACCAGTGTGTGTATATATTTTATTTACTTTTGGAGGATCTAAGTGGGTTTTTGTTGTTTGGTTTTCTTAGCATTTCTAAATTGGAGAATTCTATAAAACAGCAGATTTACCGCTTGCTTCCTGATGGAATGATCCAGTTTGAAATTCAATGAGGAATTGGAGAACAAATGAATCTATAATAATTAATATCAGGGTTATGGTTTTTTTGTAATGACAAAGAACTAGAAACAAAATTGATGTCCATTAATTCTGGAATTGCTAAACAACTTCTGATTTATGAAAGTAATGGAATATTATTGGGCTTTGTAAGAAATGATGAGCATAATGAATATGATGGATTTAGAGAAATCTGAGAAGATTTATATGACTGACCCAAAGGGAAGTAAGCTAAATCAGAAAAACAATATATACGATGAATGCAGCAATATCAGTGGAAAGATTAGGGAAAAAATGAAAGAAACTGAATATTAGGTAATTATAATAAAATTGGCTCTAGAGAAAAGAAGAGAAAACATAATATCTTGTCCTTTCTATTCCATCCTGTCAAACAGGGTTGATGCTTAGCTTGCCTGAGAGCCCTGGTTTCCTAGGGGTGGCAGTGGGTAAGATAATTTTGGAAATGAAGATGACACACAAATTAATTTTTAAAAAGCAATCCAAAGACAAGGGGGAAAGAGAGAAATTGGCATGGCTATTCTAGCATGATATAAACTCCTCTCTGCCAAGCATAGAGTTAAGTAGGCAAGGGAGTGGGAGGTGGAAGAGTATTACCTGATTTTGCTTGGCTTAAGGCAGCAATTGGGGAAAAAAAAAAAAAAAAAAAAAAAAGCTTAAAATCACATATTGCCTCTGCACCCAAGGAGGTGTCCTTACCTTGGAAGTGTGTGTAAGTAGTAAAGAGCAGTGTGGTGTCTGAGCTAATCCCAGTCAGCCGAGTCTTCCTTGTCCATCCCGTGACAGCCCCAACAAACATGTCAATTTTCTTTGCAGCAAGGTCTGGGTCGGTGGCCAGATTCAGAGAGCGGGAATAGATGGCATTGGCAAAGGGAGACAAGCCCTGCACAAATGACTGCTGTAGCCGCAGGTCAGGGGAGGTAAACAGGCCCACCATTGTGGTCAGGAGCAGACTGGAACTGCCCTTCTTTTCTTGGGCTAATAGCAGGCTCTGGACAGCCTTCAAGGCAGACAGGACCTTGTTCCCATCTAGTTTAGAGGTACAGCTCTTGTCTTGTGAAGAGACACCCAGAAATGTCTGGAGATTACTGGCTGTGGGGTCCACAGAACCCAAGTAGAAGGAAGAAAGGGTCCCAAAGAGACCAAAAGGGGACAAGAGAAGTGCTCCATTGGCTGAGGTCATCATCTCCCTCAGCATCTTGTACATGCGGAAACCCACCAAGTTCAGCAGTAACCCCACTTCAATTGACCTCGTCTTGTCCTCTGAATCTAGAGTTTGGCCAAAAGATACCAACTGGTCTTTCAGGGTTATCTCATCCAAAGGGGACGTCTTCGCTTGTATTGGGACAGGAGTGAAGGTCTGTTCTTCAAGGGTCTCTTCCTTCACTTCATTCAGCTCATCACAGCTACTTTGGTTATAGGTGAGGAGGTAGAATGGGTGCACATACACCCGCTCGCTGACCACCAGGGTAGTCCAGACCAACAGGACGGTAGTGACTCTCAGTAACATCCTGAAGTAGATGCTATCAACAAGTACAATTCCTGCTGTTCCTGAAATGACATTTTTGGAAAGGGGTAAAGAAGATTGATTATCATTTGTCTGCAATAGAACGGATTCTTTGAGAGTATCCCAGTGTAGCATAATGGAAAGAGTGAATTAGGAGTCAAAAAAAAAACACTGAGTTCACATTCTGGCTGTTTTATATTGACTAATTGTGTGGCTTCAGGTAAGTAAGACCTTAATTTCTTAAGGTCTCATTTTCCTCATCTGCAAATGAGGGAACAAGAGTAGATCCCTTCCACCTCCAATCCTGTGGTTTAAACCCTTGCCTCTGTGGATGATTATTCTATGTTACAGGAATGCAGAGAAAAAGAAGAGGGTGGCTTAAGGCTGGACCATTTGTCCTTGGTAGAGCTAAGAGCAGAACTGCAAGAGTTTCCTCACAGAATAGCCAAGTACCAATCAATCAGATCAATATCTACTGAATACTATTATGTGTTCGGTATGATGGCAAGCATGGTGGAAGAAAACAAAAACCTAATCTCTGTCTCCAAGACATTTATAATAAAGCAGGGAAGGCAGTCATTGAAGGATTGCTTGGAAAAGAAGGCATAGTTGTGGGGTTTTGTGATAAAGGTCTAGATTGTATTTCTCAAATCCCATAAATGATGTAAGAACACAATCAAGGTTAAGCCTCCCTACATTATTCTATGGAATGTAGATGTTGATGGATTCCTACAGCAAAAATAGAACCTATAGGATCAAAAAGGACTTTGCATTCTTCCCATGAATGATAGAACTATATTGATCCATTCCAGAAAGTATAATTTACCTGTCTTGGATTCCCAGAGAGGAAATGCCATTACCTGCCCCTGGTAATGGCTTCTAATATTTAACAACTCTTCCTGTGAAGGAAGATTATTTTGATATTATGTTAATATTAAGTTCTGGAATTATGTTGATATTAAGTTCCAGAATTAATTTATGTTGATACTATGTTGATAATATTTTCTGGAATTGAGAATGCGCAAAGTAGATATAGCTACCTAAGGCACAACATTAAATTCTAGGGGGTAGGGATGAAGATAAGGAGAAAATTGAGGGAAAGAAGACTGCTAAAAAGTCAGTAAAAAGAACCACACTTAAAAAAAAATTTGCTTTTAATAAAAATCTCCATCTTCCAAGAGTTGATGAAAAGTGAAATGTACTGTGTACAAACTAACAGCAATATTGTAAGATTGATCACCTACAAATGACTTAAGCTATTCTCAGCAATACAATGATCCAAGACAACTATGAAGGATTTATGATGGAAAATGCTAGCCATCCCCAGGAAAAGAAATGATGGTATCTGAATACAGATTAAACTTTTTTTTGCTTTATTTTTCTAGAGTTTTGTTTTTTGGTCTGTGTTTTCTTTTATAACACGACTAATATAGAAATGTAAGGCATGACAACACATGTATACACATGTATATAATGTATATCAAATTACTTGTCTTCTCAGGGGGGCTGGGGAAAGGAAGGGAGAGAATCTGGAACTCAAAATTTTAAAAATGAAGGTTAAAAATTGTTTTTGCATGTAACTGGTGAAAAATAAAATGCTAAATAATAAAAGCCAATATCTTAATGTTAAGAAATTTTCCCTGTCCCTAGCATATTGGTATTCATTTGGGGATATCTTTGTGTGAACTGGGTAGAATGGTGGCTCAAAGCCTACAATAGATAGGAGCTCACAGAAGATGTAGCAATTTTCAAACCAAGCTTATGATATAAAAATCCATTTTCCAGCTCATCCTATAAAAGAGCAACAATTCCTATCTATCTATCTATCTGTACCTATCCTATCTATATAGGTGTATATATATATATATATATATATATATATATATATATATATATGCTTTGTAAAAGTACTTTCAACAGCCTTGCACAGTAAGTAATGCAAGCTTTATTATTCTCATTTTGGACATGAAGAAACAGGATCAAAGAAATTAAGCCATTTGTTTGAGATTAAACAGCTAGCTAATAAGTGTTTGAGGCCAGATTTGAATTCAGAGAGAATAAGCATTTCTATAAAGTCTACTATATGTCAAGAGCTAAAAATTATAATTTTTTGGCAAATTATCTCATTTGATCTTTATAACAACCTTGTGATTAGTGCTATTATTATCCCCATTTTGCAGCTGAGGAAACTGAGGTAAACAGATTAAGTGATTTGCTTGAGATCATACAGCTAGTAAGTTCAGGTTTGAATTTAGGTCTTTGTGACTCTAGGCCCAGCTCCCTATCCTCTCCATCATAGGATCCCAAGATCCTTAACCCGAGCTGGAAAAAATCTTAAATGCTATTTAATTCAACCCTCTCATTTTATGGGTGAGGAAAGGGAAACCAAATTGAACAAGGTCACACAACTGAGACAGCAAAAGATCAGAGGCAGGATTTGAATTAAAGTCTTCTGACTCCAAAAGTAACACCCCTTTTTGCTCTAAGTCCAGTTCTCATTCCACTACAAAATACTAATGAAAACTCATCTTCTCTAAGAAGCCAACAGCTGTCCATTATTAATATACATATATATACATATATGTATGTATATATACCCCAATTTCTTTTTGTAAAATTGGGTGGGCTACTTTAGTATATGTATAATTTCAAAATGATTAAATTCTTTACAACCTTTCATTTTAACTACTTGCCATCGCCAAAAAACATCATTTTATGGTTCACTGTGAACTTTAGATTTTTTTCTACTGCCCTTGCCACATGGCCAGTGATTCCTGTCTTGTATTTATACACTTGTATGTTCTGTATTACTTTGCTTTCATCTTACGCATCACAGAGCTGGGCACTATGATTTGTCATTATGAAGAATCTTACTTGTTTCTGATCATGCCTCCAATTTCCCAAAACTTGAGAATCTATTCATCTGGACATGATCTAAAGTCTAAAGAAAAATTTCTTCCCCATTCTCATTTCACTGCACTGCTCCCCCAACCACTGTTTCAGCTTATACATTCTGATTATACCTACAATTTTTACTAAACATAAATAAGTGGGGAGGTATAATTGGGGAGGCATCCTAGTTTAGTAGATAGGTTGGTCATGTAGTGAAGAACTCCTTCTAATAGATGCTATTTGACACTGGGCAAATCACTTATAGTCTCCTTGCCCAGGACAATATTCTAAATTTGTGTTAAAGAACCACATCATTTAGAAGATTTTTCTACACCAGAAGTTTCCAGCACCACAAAATTACAGATTTAGATTTAAAACAAAATAACATAATGAAGAAGGGAAATAGGAAATATCCTCTGAACCACTCCAGGCAAAGCCTAATTTGCCAACTGATTTCTCATTTAAATGAGTCAGCAGTAAAACCTTTGGGAATCAATTGCTCAAAGAGCTCTCTGTAGTTATGGATCTGTAGGCAGGGTATGAGTCTGCTTAATCCAGATAAGATAGAAATGCACTCCCTTCTCCCAGACTCAGCCCAGTGCAGTTTATGGCTACTCTCTTAGACTAAACAATTTCACGGATCATTTTCAAACTAGAGATTGTCTTTCCCCTTTAATTGTAGTCTTTTGGCTTTGCTCCCCTTCCCCCAACTCTCACCCCATCTCCAGCAAGCCTATGTTTCTAGGTAGGATGCATCTGGTGTTTTGAAAATGAATGATGATTCCATCTGTTGCAGATCTCACAGTCCTTCCCTCATCTTCCCTCTTCTTTCCCATTTGACTCTCCCCCTCATTTTAACTCCTTTCTTCAATTGCACCTACCTCCTTCACTCCCTTCCTCCCTTTCTCCCCTGCCCTTGCTTTTTCTCTCGCTCTTGCTCTCTCTCTCTCTCTCTCTCTCTTTTTGTCTTGTCTCTCTCTTCTTCTGTTTCTTTGTCTGTCTCTTCCTCTCTGTCTCTGTACCTCTCTCTGTGTGTCTCTCTCTCTCTTTCTCTGTCTCTGGGGGTATTTCTTTTTTACCTTCTGTTATTTGGGTCTCCAAGACATTGCAGCCAGGATAAAACCAGCACAAAATCATAGGCAAGTTGGCTTCAAAATACTCTTTGGAGGGAACTTAAGAAAATGATCTTGGAGAAAATAGGAGAGTGCCGTGCCGAGCTATGTCTGCCATGCCCATGCTGATGACCTTTACTCCCTCCATTATATAGCACAAAGCTTTTCTGGTGAGGTTTCATCTTCAATCCCCTGGGAGATCTGAGCTCTTTTGTCCCTTCTCAAAAAGGCTCATCAGTCATAGGAATTGAGGATCTGTCCAGGCTTCCACATTTTCATTACATGCTCATTCTGCTGCCCACCATCAATCATAACACTGGCTGCCTCCTCTTTGACTTGAGGCCATTCTGACTGCAGGACACAAACCTGCTTCTTTCTCTCCATCTAGAATTTTGGGTCCAGAAGTAGAGAGGACTAATTTATCATAAAACCATTATTGTCTCGTTCTTGGGATTTTATGAGGGAGTAGGAACTCTTTGTAAAACAAAACAAAAAAAAAATAGGGTGGAAAAACAACCAAAAACCTCTTTTGGGGGTAGGAAAACTACAGTCAAAGGAAATTAATAAGATGTTGGATAATTTCTTTCTGTTGCCTCAGCCTCCTGCTGCCAGAAGTTCCTTACAAAGCAGCTTGTTCCTGGGTCATTGTGTTCCCAATTTGATTTCCCCCAGAAGAGCTGCCCTCTATTGCTATGCAATGTTATTGTTATTTTCCAGCTCTGTCCCCCTCTCTCTTAATCTTTCTGTCCGCAACATGCTGTCAAGATCACTTACAGAAAGCTGAGAGGCTAAGAAAGGGAAGAGTTCCCAGGAACTCCAGGCTTACCTCTTGTTCCAGTTCTCAGGGACTCAAGCTGGCTCTTCCATCAAATACTCTAAGACACCTTTATCCAGCCTGGGAAAACAGCAGCTATATTTATACTGGAGGACAGTGGATAGAAACCATTCCCAAGCCTCCCTGTAGTCTGGCCAGCAGGTGGGATGACATCACTCAAACTGAAGAGGGTGAGAGGGGGGCGGGGCTGATTAAATAAAATCCAAACATGTGGATGCAAGTGTCTTTTATCACAAAAGCTTCCAAACCAATGCACACTTACTGAGATGAACATCATGGCTTGGTACAGGCTCAAGTTACATATTTACTCAAGTAGACTGGAACCAGGGCCCCAGTCTTCATATTGACACATGAAAGTGTCTGTGCATGTATGTGTGACTGATAAGAGCTCTCCTATGTGACTCCTTTCTCAGATTTCCCTGGAAATATATTTTTTTATTTTTAATACACATTGTTTAATGAATTATGTTGGGAGAGAAAAATCAGAGCAAAAGGGAAAAACCATGGGAGAGATAAAAAACAAAGAAAAGAAGTTTACATAGCGTGTGTTGATTTATATTCAGTCTCCTTAGTTCTTTCTCTGGATGCACATGGCATTTTCTGTCGAAAGTCTATTGGGATTGCTTTCAATCACTGAATCACTGAGAAGAACCAAGTCTTTCATAGTTGACATTGCACATTCTTACTGTTATTGTAGACAATATTCCTGGTTCTGCTTGTTTTGCTCAGCATCAGTTCATGTAAATCATTCTAGGCCTTTCTGTAATCAGCTTGTTCATAATTTTTTAATAGAACAATAATATTCCATTACCTTCATGGACCATAACTTGTTCAACCATTCCCCAATTGATGGGCATCCACTCCTTTTCCAATTCTTTGCTACTTGGAAATATGGGGCAGCAGTCCAAGGGGAAAAAGCCCTGAAGTGAGAGTCATGATCCTGGGATTTGACTCCCTATGTTTATTTAAGAGCAAAAAGGAACCTCAAAGGCAATGAAATCCAACCTTCATATCTTATGGCCAAGGAAATTGTTGAGGATCATATAGCTAGTGAGTGTCTTAGATCACATTTGAACCCAGGCCTTCCTGCCTCCAATCTTATGCTCTATATTGCACCACATAGCTTCTCTATAAACTCCTTTCCCATGTCAATATCCAATGTCTAAAATTTAAAATCCAAAAATTGTGTGGCTGAGAAGTGAGGTAGCCAGAGTAGAACTGTGGTCATAGGTAAGGAAAGAGGTAAATTCTCTTATAGAGGACCCTTTGGTTGGGCAGCAAAGTGACAAAGTAGATAAAGTAGTTAAAACCCGGAGTCAGAAAGAACAAAGTTCAAGTCAGGCTTCAGATACCTACCAGGTGTGTGATTTTGAGCACTTAAGCCTATTTGCTTCTGTTTCCTTATTTGTAAAATGAGCTGAAGAAGAAAAGGGCAAACTACCCAATATCTTTGCCAAGAAAACCCCAAATGGGGTCACCAAGAATTGGATGCAATCAAAAGATCTAATAATCTCTAAATCAAAGAAATCTACATCAAAGATCTCTAAATCATGAAGCCTCCACTTTGGTTCTCTTCTTTCCAGAACTCATATTCTCATCTCTGGAACTCTGGGTTCTGACATGTGAGTTTTCACCATATCGTTTCTGGAACCAGGCTACCACGACATTCCTTGTCTGCTTCAACTATGTAAGTACCTTCAGTGGCCCCCAGGTCCTCCTTTTCAACTTCAGTTCCCCTTTATGGAGGGTTATGCTGGAGCCAGCTCACCACTGCTAAATTTTCAGTATAGGAGTTTACAGGGCAAAAATCAGGGATTGATCTATTGTTTTGTTGATTGTCCAAACTTAAGAACTCATTGGAGAAAATGTTAATAATGCAGATTAAACAATAGAATATTGCACATACTTTTTTTTTTGGGGGGGGGGGGATTGTTAAATATTTACTAGCACACTCTAGCATAAATGTTATCTTTTATTATAATGTAGGCTCCTTAAGAGAGCAGAAATTATTTTGATTACTCATATTTCTATTTACAATATTTTGCACAGTACCTGGCACATTTAATATGTGCTTTTTCATTTATTCATTCACTAAATTAGTGGGAAGATTTGTCCAAAAGATGCAAAATTAAAAGCAACTAAAGATGAGAAATGCTACATATGATGTCAATAAGTGGGTTTTTACATATTAATAACATGATGATAAGAGAGTTTATTATTAGGAATGGGGAATTATATCAGGAAATAACTATAATTTTTTAAAAACAAAAAACAGGAGTAATTTTTTGAAGCTGTGTCCTTCATTTACTCTCTAATAATCCCAGTTTCTCTGAATAAACATCTATGACCTTAAATAGCATTCTAGTCATGATTTCTTTTTTTAAAAAAATCAAATTACTATCCAAGGAATCCTTGGATCAAATTGACATTATGTGAGGAATGCAAAGATTGTTATTTCTGCTTTAGGAAAACAATTGACATAATTACATATTAAAAACAAAAATGTCCCAAACCATATGATTGTTATAGATAAAAAAAAAAAAAAAAAAGCCTTTAACAAGAGTTGAATACTCATTTCTTTTAAAAGCCCTACAAAGTACAGGTATAGTAGCACTATTTTAAAAATATTTTTAAAAATTATCTTTCTAAAACCAAAAATTCAGCATCATAAGTAATTTGGAAACACTGGGACCTTTTCCAACAAATAGAGAAGCAAAGCAAAGAGATCCATTCTCAGACTATTATTTTATATAATTTTGGAAATACTAGCAACAGCAGTAAGACAAAAGAAAGAAATTAAAGACATAAAGATAGGTAAAGAGGAGACTCAATTATACTTTTGCTTATGATATGATAATATGCTTAGAATATCCTAGAAAATTATCAGATACTTTGAGAAAAATAATAGATTTGGAAAAGCAATAGATTACAAAATAAACCCTCAAAAATCAAATACATTTCTACATAATAATAGCAAAATTCAAAAAGCTGTAACAGAAAGGGAAATCCATTCTAAATAATTACAAAATTATCAATCAATCAAAGAACACAAAAGAATAACATAACTATAGGAATATTTAGTGTTCATTGCTGGGTTCTGTCAATATAATAAGAATGGCAATATTGTCAAAGTTAATTTATACTTTCAATACTCTATCTGTCTGTCAGTCTGTCAGAGTAATATTTTATAAGACATATTAAAATATCAACTATATTAATTTAGAAAAACAAAAGAAGAGAAGGGGCAAACCTACGTCCCATGGAACTCCCTTGCGGGTTTGAACTAATTTAAAATGTAATTGGAAAATGTTTAATTAAAAATACATTACAACATATATAAGATTAATTTGTACTTTTCTAAGTTAATATGTGAACTGATAAGGATCTTTTTTTATTTGAGTTTGATGCCACTGTTGTAGAATATTAAGGAAAAATATGAAATTAGGAACAAAAAGGGACTAGATTTTCAGGTCTTAAAGTAGCAGTCACTAAAAAATAAATGTAGACCAATGGAACAGACTAGACAATGGAGTATCAGAAACAATAGAACTCCATAATCCAGTCAGTGTTCAATAAAGAATAAAATAAAAGTTACTTAGGAAAGAACACTAACCGAAAGTCTGCTATTAGAACTGAAAAACAGTCTATCAGAAATTCGTTTTCTTAAACCAATACCTTCCACCTTTCACAACACATTCTAAATGACCTTAACATTAAAGATCATTTTAAAAACTAGAAGAGAAGCAGATAATTTTCTTTTTATTCTTTAGGTAGGAGATTTATTTTTAATTAAACAAGGGATAATGGCAATTACAAAAGATGAACTACATTTACCCAAATGCAACAAAACCCTCACAGCAAATATTGGCATTTAACAGACTATATCATTGTAAGAGGATGTGAGCATAACAATCGTAACGTGTGGCACAGAGTGCTTTATCAATCATAGACCTCTGAGCTAAACATTCTCGTTCAACAGAAGCAATGGCCCCATGGCAAAATGACTACCAGAAGATATATTGTCAACTGATTAAAGCACTTCTTGTATGAACAGTTTGTTGCTAACTTAGAGGGAAAGCTGAGACAACAAAAGCTTGGCTCCTCTTGGAACAGAAAAAGATTGGGCAGAGATCTGGTGTATAGCACTGCATTTACTCACCTGGGCAAGATCTTGCAAATCAAAATGTTTTCACAACCACATAGGAAACAATGGTCCAAATCGCAAATAATGAGAGAAATACAAATCTAAACAACCCTGGGGTTTCACCTCATACTCTGTAAATTGGCAAAGCTGAAAATAGATAACAATGATTAATGTTGGAGGGATTATGAGAAGATAGGCACACTGGTGCATTGTTGGTGGAGTTATGAATTGATTAAACTGTTTTGGAAAGCAATTTGCAAATATGCAAATAAAATGACTAAAATATCCATTCTTTTTGACCTAGAGATTTCATTAATGGGCATATATTCCAAGGAGGTTATTGATTTAAAAAAAAGTTCCCATGTAGACCAATACATTTATAATACACTTTTTATACTAATAAAGAATTGAAAACAACATAGATGTCCATTGATTAGAAAATAACTAAATAAACTGTGCTACTTTAATGTCAAGGAACATTAGTGTGCTGTAAGAAATGATAAATGTGATGAAGACAAAGAATTATGAAAATATCTATGTGAACTAATGAAGAGTGAAGAGAGCCAAGAAGACAATATATGTAACTATAGCAATGTAAATGGAAAGAATACATAAACACAAAATCAAAATTGAATTTTGCAGAATTATAAAGAGGAAATAACTCAAAGGAAGAGAATTAAGAATACTCCTAATCTACTACCCCTTTGTGGAGGTAAAAAGTTCACAGATGTTGCATATAGCACATGTTTTTGGACTTTTAAAAAAATATTAATTGCTGTGCTGATTTTTCCCTCTTCTTTCGAATTAAAAATATATTATTTATTATATGAGATGACTCTCTGGAAGGAGGAAGCATAGGGATACTGGAAAGAGCAAAAATAATATTAAAAAAACTAAAAATGTCAAACCATTGCATATTGCATTATTTTATAGAGAGACACTCCAATAAAATTTCATTTAATGAGATGATAGTTAATGAAGCATTTTCTTAAAATTCAAAGAAGCAAAAGGAAGGATGTTCAGAAAGGGATACAGAAGAGCAGGTCAGTTTTGTTACTATTATGTTAAATATAAAAAATACCCTTAATTAATTGGATGTAATATGTATTTAACTTTATATATAATCCTTTTATTTTCTTTGCATATTGAAAAATTCATGTTGACTAGCATTGGAGGTCATAATTAAAAAGAAAAAAAGGTAAGGGGAAAAGAATCTTTTCATGGGAAAAGTTATTTGTATGCAAACAACTGAGCAAAGTTTAAAAAGTTAGGCTCTCTTGTATTACTGTTCATTGGAGACTTTGAACTTTTATCATGTAAGGTCACAATAAATTAAATTATTGAAAAATTCTTGTTCAACACTAGCCAGTTAGGTGAAACCTGAACTGTACCCTCCAGGCTTGGTACTGAATAAAAATCTGAAGAACCTAATGAAACATTCAGTTTCTTACTCCAAAAGTAGGGCAAATACCCCTAGAAGATATCTTCTTGTTGTTCAGTCACTTTTCAATTGAGTCTGACTCTTTGTGACACCATCTGGAGTTTTCTTGGCAAAGATACAGGAGTGATTTGCCATTTCCTTCTCCAGATCATTTTACAGGTAAGACTCCATGGAATATATCTCCTCTTCCACTAATTATAACATCACTAGCAAGCTCAAAAAAAGACAGTCATGGAATGAGCTTAACATCAGGCATTTTTCCGACCTCCCCAGACCCCATGCTCTTAGAATCAGGGCCATACATACCTCTGACCTACCCAGAGCTGGGATCACTGGCAATTGAAGAACAAAATAGAATGACTCAGGCCCTACTATGTAAGATGGAAGGTAAGGAGTTCCCTGGTAAGGAAATGTCTTCTCACAATGAGCTCCTCTATTGTCCTATAATTCCTAGTCTTAGAGAGTTGCCTGGAGATATTGAGAGGTTATGTGACTTTTCCAGGATTACATGGCCAGTGGGTGTCAAACATGAGACTTTGAGAATTGTGAGAAATAATTCATTTGAAGCTCTATTCCAATCAGTCTTCCTCAATGTCATATGATTCCATAGGGGAAGTGATTATAAGGTCTTAGAGCTTTGAGCTACAGATTCTAAGTTCACTGGCTTAATCATAGAAGTTAAATAGAGGCCCTCCATCCTTGTTGTTCCTTGTCATGGTAACCAAGCCCAAAGTGGCAGAGATGATTCAACTACAGGAGTCCTCCAATTTATTTTTGTACCTCTTGACTATTCTCTCTTGTCCAACAGGAGCAGATGACCATCTTGTGATTACTTAGGTCAATGGCTATGACAGCTTGTACCATCTTCTCCTACCTAACTTAAGGAGAAGCTCATCCATCTTATGTGGTGATGTCCCATGTCTTTCCCAACTCCTGGCCCCTGTTGACATATTATTTTGCTTGATTTAGCTTATGTATGATATGTCAATTGATGGAATTATTCTATATTTGGTATAGCTATTCTTGAATTTCTAGATATTTATCTAGAAATATAAAATAGGCTCCTTGAAATAGGGGTCATATTTCTAGTCACTGTGCAATACTTCCTTTGAAACACAAAAAGATGTGGGGAGGAGGGGAGTGAGAGAGGCTTCCTTGGTCACAGATGATTTTTCACTTAATCCAGTTCACTTTGATTCAATAACTACTCCATCCTAGATGCTGTGCTAAGAGCAGAGAGGATATAAATAAGATTTTAAAATAGGTATAGTCTCTGCCTTGAAACTAATGAGAAGACAACACATAAAAGTGAAGCTAAAAAGCAGGCTTGGGGAGTGGAGGGATGATAGTTCATGGAATAGAAACCAAGCAGTGCTGCTGTTGGAAAATATTCTGAACCCTCTATGAAGGAAGGCTTTGGGAGGAGTTTATTGCTGTGTAGACAAGCCTTCCATTTAGGGGAAACAAGTAACTAAGGAAATTAAGATATTAAGTATCAAAAACAAATGGGACTTGGTGTGATACAGTAGAAAGAATGCTGATCTTCCAGTAATAGAGACATGAGTATCTTTTCCCCTTACTACTACGTCAGATCACCTAGAGTTACAGGATCATACTAGTCACTAGACTTCATCATCTATAGAACAAAGAGATTGATTAGCCTAGTGCTTAATAATTGCTTATTGGCAAATACTTGGATGAGATGTTTCCTCTAGTTCTAAATATATGATGCTATGGAATGATAAGAAGGAAAGGGTGAAATCTGAGGATGACAGTTGGGTTACCCTATCCTGTTTTGTGGCATCCCCAGTATCTTCAACTTTCTGCAACAAAATTCTTTTACAATTCTTAAGAAAAAATTTATTTAAACTCAATTCAATTTTTAAAAAAATGAAAAATGAAATTCATAAAAAATGAAATACAGATAAGTGCTGTATACCCTTTAGAAAGAAATAGAAGCCATCATCTCAGAACCTGAGCTTTCTATCTGGGGGGAAGAGGGAATCAGACCATACTTGTCCTCTAGGAGCTACAAAATCCTGCTGAAAAAAATGGAAATCCAGTCTGTAATGTCACATAAAAAGCATTTGGATAACTTAATTGTGCTTCACAAGTCAATGGAAATCACAGAAAAAGTGGAAATGACAAATCCCCCCAAATTTTCAATCAAAAGAGGATGAGGAGTTGCTGAGCAAAACTACTCTGTAAATGAATACAGGCCAATTCAGGCCATTTGCTATCCCATGCAGAGGATAGAGGTGGAGTGTGAACTCTAGTCCCGGCCAGAACTTCAGGGAAGCCTATACCTAGGAGCACATACTTATTCATCACCTAAACACAGCTCTCCATGGCCCTAAGAATTTGATGTATGTGCAGACCTTATGATTTTATTTTTATTAAAGCTTTTTATTTTTCAAAACATATGCATTAAACCTTGCAAAACCTTTTGTTCCAATTCCCACCCCTCTTTTCCCACCTCCTCCCCTATATGGCAAGAATCCAATATATGTTAAACATGGTAGAAATATATGTTAAATCCAATATATGCATATATATTTATACAATTATCTTTCTGCACAAGAAAAATCAAATCAAACCGGAAAAAAAAATGAGAAAGAAAATAAAATGCAAGCAAACCACAACAAAAAGAGTGAAAGTGCTATATTATAATCTACACTCAGTTCCCACAGTCCCCTCTCTGGATGTAGATGACTCTCTTTGTGACAAGATCATGGCAACTGCAGACCTCATGATTGAGAACAAGAAGAAATTGGCTAAAAGCATGTGTTCAGCCAGAAGGAACAAGGAAAGTAACTTCCATGGCTGTTTATATACTATGGTGATTTTGCTCAATAGTCCCTACAACAAATAAATGGCTGTCTTTACTTACATCCCACCTGACCCATGTCTTTCTTATCATCATGACTGAAGCTGGGTTGGGTCTGCTGGACTCACCTGGTAATCCCACCCACATTTAAAATCTTAGTATTCAGAGCTAAAAGAAGTCTTACCATCTTTCCCCAACTTGTCTATACCTTTTGAATCAACTTTGGCAAAAGTCTAAAACCAGATCATAAGGTAGAAAGACTTACCCAGGATCCACCTGTAGTAAATATCCTAGAGTTTTAGAATACAGGTCCTCATTCCAGAGTCATCTCAGGTCACACTGTACTCCTTACTGTACTACCCCACCCTTTATTCCTCATCTCTGACTTGAAGAAAAAGTTACTCTTCTTGTTCTCCTCCAGGGACTGGTTACAGAATGCTCTCTCAGCATTGTCAGGAATGCAGTTTTAAATGTTCTCAGATCCTGGGCTTTTCCCTCAGCATTGATAATCAATACTGCCTCTTTTCTCAGAAAAGCAGAGCCATCAGTGGCCACAATGCAGATTTTGTCCATTCACACTCATTTCTTGGCCACTTGGTGTCCCTGCTGTTCAGATTCTTAGAATCTCTAAATGTTTCAAAGTAGTTACAAGGATGGCTCTTTTCAAGTAAACAAATGCCCTATTTCTTTTCTTTCCAAGTTCTTTCAAATGCAGTTTTGTTCCCAAACTCAATCCCAGTTGGGGAGCAGACTTGTAATTTTTTCAACCAAAAGTTAGTATTGTTCACATTTATTAGCATTTCACACTTTGTAGAATTTTTCTTTATAACTTCACTAGGAAATTAGACCCTTTTTTAGATTTGGAAGGGAAATTAGAAAAATGGCTCCAAACTTTTACAAATGTGAAGATCTATTTTAATGTCAAAAAAAAGAGAGAAAGTTTAGGACTCCTCCATGATAGATGTACTATTAATCTTTATTGGCTTATTTAAAAAAATGTAACCAGAAAACTGCCATGCACTCATGAATGATTTTGTAGTCTATTCACCACAACAACATCTGCATACATTCAAAAGATGGCAGTACACTTATATGTGTGTATTCTTCCTGGGAGACATGGTACTAAGAATGCTAGGCTTGCACTCAGAAAAGAATCAAACCTCCTAACACTTACTAGCTTCCTGACTGGGAAAGTCACTTAATGTCTCTATCCTGAATGTTCCAGTCTGCAAAATGGGGATGATAATATTCAGGATTGTTGTGAGGGTAGAATCAATAATGTATTTTAAATATTTTGCAAATCTTAAATTGTTACATAATCGTCAGCTTGCTTCAGAAGGAATGTTTGATGATTTATTATATAATGAATCACACTGCATTTTTTGTTGAAGCTAAATAAATAAAAGCAAAAATGAGAATGCTTTGTATACATATGGTTGTATTGATTTGGGGTGTGAGAGTGGATTCTTGGTCTACTGGTTGGGGAACTTCTGTCTCAGAAATTATGTAGGTGAATTCTTAAAATGATATAATTGCTAAGTATATTATGCATAATATAGTGACTATATATATAGTCATATATATAGTGACTATATATATACTGCACTATACTATGTATGGTATATATACTATGTATTTTATATATAATAACTATATATATATATATATATATATATATATATATAGCTGCTATATATATATATTACTATTATAGATAGTAACATTACAAGATTTGAAGTCAGAAGACTTGAATTCACATCTTGCTTCTATCACTTACTGGCTACATGATTTGGGACGAGTAATTGAATTTTTCTAGGACTCAGTTTTCTCATTTGTAAAACTGATATAATGCGATTCTATTGCAACTTTAAGCTCCCACTATGTGCTAGACAGTTTGCTGAAACTATTTGTGCTACCTACCTCATACTTTTTATGAGGATCAAATCAGATAATGTTAGAGATAAAGCAATACTGCTATATGTATTATATATATATATATACATTATATATGTATAATATTATATTCTATAATTACAAGCTAGTATTATTATTGATGAAGAAATTGAGGGAGGATTCTGGGAAGATGACTGTTAAATTTCAAGTTTTTCTGATTTTCCCCACAAAGAGAACAAATTTGCACTTCAGGGCAAACATAAACTCACGAAAAATCAAGAAGACTTGGGGCAGAACAGGAGTCCTCCTGATACAACTCAAAAAGAGCTGAGAAAGACCCAGACTAGGGATTAGCCTGTCTGATTTAGTGAGTATTTGGAGTTATAGGAAAGTGAGACTAATGCCAGGGCAATGAACTTGAGACACCAGAAAAATTTTGGAAAGGAATTTAGGAAAGGAGAGTCAGAGGAAAATATGTATTTAATTTTGGATATGAGGAGTTTAAGATATCTTTGAGACATTTATTTTGGAATATTCAATAGGCAATCAGTGATACAGAAATGAACCTCAGAACAAAGACTGGGGCTGGATATATAAATCTTTGAATCATCTGTATCAATAAAAACACTTTGTAATGTGTTTAGCATAAGCTTTTGCACTTTGTTCTTACTTTGTTTACCCCTAGCTTACTTTCACACCAGCCAGTGTGGCCTAGAGATGTATCATTGCTGTATGGCTACATTCAAATTCTCTCATAGTGTTAGAGATAACCATATTCTGGATTAATATATACCCCATTTAATCAGGATCTTAGCTCTCATGTCCCCACTAATATGTTTCCTTTTATATAAACTTAACCACTTACAATTATGAAATATTAAATTTTTTCCTGTTTTTTAAATTATTAAGTATTTATTTTTTCTCCCTCCTACATCTTCTCCCCACTGGGAAAGATAGAAAAACAGTACTCTTTTAATAAACAAAAATAATCAAGTGAAAGAAATTCCCATATAATCCATGTTTTAAAGTGTGTATCTGTTAGATCATCATATGTTAAGAAGTAGGTAGCATTTTTCTCATTGATTTCCTGGAATCATAATGCTTATTTTGGCAAGAGTTTGTATCATATCATATCATAGTACACACCAATGACAAAAATCACCCATATTTTTCCATCCTTTGACTTTTACCAAAATATTCTCTGCTAGACTTTCTGACTTGGGTTCTGAAATTTCTCCACATGAGTAGATCTTCCTTATATCAGTGTTTACCTCCATTACCTTCCCACCTCTTTTATTTATCCTGTTTATTTATGCTTTGGTATACCTATTGAGAGTCATAGTTCATAGGTTTTATCTCATTAAATCTTAGTGATACCTATAATTTACCACCACCACCATCACCACTACCACCCTTACATAAAGTACCTCTGGTTTCTCCTGTTTGTTGACTAAATTTTGGGAATTTGTACATAGATATCTGAAGTCATAAGCTTTTATTACTGAGTTCTTTTTAAGTGTCTCAGATTCTTATTCAGTATTTCCCTAAATGTATCATCAGACTGCCCTGAAACTAAAACAAAAGATTCAGCCAGAGATAACCTGGCAATAATAAATGAAGGCTATTCTGAAGAAGAATTGAGTAAATGTAACACTTTTTGAAGTGGGAGGGAGCCAGGAGGATATGAGTTGAGACAAGATTGATATGTTAGGTGATATGTTGATATGGCTGAACTGTTTTCCCTCATTTGTCTTTTTAAATTTTCATTGCAAGAAATGTCACATTGGGCAAGAAACTGGAAACTGAGTGGATGCCTATCAGTTGGAGAATGGCTGAATAAGTTATGTTCTATGAAGGTTATGGAATATTATTGTTTATAAGAAATGATCAGCAGAATGATTTAGGCCTGGAGAGACATGAACTAATGCTTAGTAAAGTGAGCAGAACCAGGAGATTATTGTATATGGCAATAGCAACATTATACAATAATCAATTCTGATGAACGTGGCTCTTTTTAACAATGAGATGATTCAGAGAAATTCCAATGATCTTGTGATGAAGAGAGCCATCTGCACCCAGAGAAAGGACTGTGGGAACTGAATGTGGATCACAACATAGTATTTTCACTTTTTGTTGTTTGCTTGCATTTTATTTTCTTTCTCATTTTTTCCCTTTTACATCTGATTTTTCTTGTGCAGCATAATTGAGGAAATATGTATAGAAGAATTGCTCATGTTTAACATACATTGGATTACTGGCCATCTAGGAAAGGAAGTGGGGGGAAGGGAAGGGAAAATTTTTGAACACAAGGTTTTGCAGGGGTGAATATTGAAAATTATCTATGCATTTGTTTTGAAAATAAAAAGCTCTAATAATTAAAAAAAAAAGAAATGGCACATTGGGTGAGGATGTTGAGAGGGATATATTTAGAAATAAATATAATATAAAAAACAATATTGTAAAAACATATATAAGATCTTCTCAAAAACGAGAGGCCATTCATAGGGCTCCCTTTTAAGTCAAGAGAAAGGAGAAAAGTATTTCTTTTATTATGACTGACTACCTGGTTAATGTAGGTCAGATCACTGGGCAAGAGGGGCTTTCTTATTTCTCTATAAAATAAGAGGAACGGATAGGGGTAAACTAAACTGCTACCTACATACAACTGTACCTAACTCTAGTGATTCTGTGAAGAGGATTGTGAGTACCAGGAAGTCCATTTTCTTTAGCCATCTTTGCTATAAAAAGATTTTAGCCTATGAAAGAGAGGGTTCTCTCTCTGGTCCTTACAGTATAGTCAGTATTTTTCCTAAAACACTTTTATCTGGTTGAGCTGTGTTTTTTTTCAAGGTGATTTTGTGTTTCACACAGAAATGTTCTTTTCTGCCCCTTACCCAGCCAAAATGGACACATAACAAAGAGTCAGAAACCTACATGGTAACGGCTCAAAGCCTTCGGTGAATAGTATTTATACCCCAACTGCTCCTGGTTCCCTTCCACTTCAAAAAGTGTTACATTTACTCAATTCTTCTTCAGAATAGCCTTCATTCATTATTGCCAGGTTATCTCTGGCTGAATCTTTTGTTTTAGTTTCAGGGCAGTCTGATGATATATCTAGGGAAATACTGAATAAGAATCTGAGACACTTAAAAACAGAGAGAGCCCTCTCTGATCCCTATATATATAGTCTCTGAAATTCTTTTTTTCATTACAAATTACTGTAATCAGGGGCAGCTAGATGATGAAGTGGATAGAGCACTGGCCCTGGAGTCAAGGGGACATGAATTCACATCCAGTTTCAGACACATAACACTTACTAGCTTTACACTAACTCCAACTGCTTCACACAAAAAATAAAGAAAAGAAAAAAGAATTTCTGTAATCAGAGCATATAGTTATCACTCCCTTTATTATTTTATAAACCAAGATTAGAATTACAGCTAGAAGCACTATAGAGCATTAGCTCTGGAGTTAAGAAGACTTAAATTCACATCTACCTTAGACACTTACCAGTTGTGTGACTCTGAAGAAATCATTCAGAGGTTATCTGCCTTTGTTTCTTTATCTGTAAAATAGGGATAATAATAGCACATTTCTCTCAGATTTGTTATGATGATAACATAAATAACATTTGCCAAGTGTTTTGTAGATCTTAATGTGCTATATAAAACATTGTTATTAGGAAACTAATAACTCTGTGCTGAGAGCACAAGTCCTGACATTGGAAAATCTGAATTCAAATGTGGCTCCAGATGCTGACTAGCTTACTAGTATGAATCTCGACAAATTGTTTATTCTCACTTAACCTTAGTTTCCTCATTTGTAAAATGGGGATAATAATAATACCAGTGAGGATGAAATATTTATAAATAGTTTTATAAATCTCACAATTATTTTACAGATGAAAAAACTATCTTGCCTTGGGTCACATAACTAGAAAGTGTTTTGTGGTGAATTACTTCCCAGTATTTCAATCTCTGAGTGTACAGTTTTATTCTTTACATTCCCTTTCACTGTATCTTTAGTGAATTTGTTACCACTGGTCTGATATGATAAATATGTGGATTTACAATAGATTAAATTACTGAATAATTCACCAACATTAATTCTTGTTTGACACTAGCCACAGGTGTTCTGTTAATTGAGACCAGAACTCTACCCTTCAGGACTTGGTACTGAATGTCTGAAGAACCTAATGAAACATTCAGTTGCTTACTCCAGAAGGTTAAGTAGGGCACACACCCCTAGAAGCTATCTTCTTGTTATTCAGTCACTTTTCAGTTGCATCTGACTCTTTATGATGCCATCTGGAATTTTCTTGGCAAAAATACAGAAGTGGTTTGCCATTTCTTTCTCCAAATTATTTTACAGGTAAGACTCCATGGAATATATCTCCTCTTCCACTAATTATAACATCAATAGCAAGCTCAGAAAAAGACAGTCATGGAATGAGCTTAACATCAGACATTTTCCCAACCACTCCCCACCCCCACCCCCCAGATCCTATGCTCTTAGAATCAGAGCCATACATAGCTCTGACCTATCCAGAGCTGGGATCACTGGCAATTAAAGAAATGACTCAGGCCCTACTATATAGGATGGAAGGTAAGGAGCTCCCTGGTAAGGAAATGTCTTCTCACAATGAGCTCCTCTATTGTCCTGTAATTCCTAGTCTTGGAGAGTTGGCTGGAGATATTGAGAGGTTATGTGACTTGTCCAGGATTCCATGGCCAGTATGTGTCAAACATGAGACTTTGAGAATTGTGAGAAATAATTCATTTGAAGCTCTATTCTATTCCGATCAATTTTCCTCAATGTCATATGATTCTATAGGGGTAGTGATTATAAGGTCTCAGAACTATGAACTACAGATTCTAAGTTCACTGGCTTAATCATAGAAGTTAAATAGAGGCCCTCCACCCTTGTCTTTCCTTGTCATAGTAACCAAGCCCAATGTGACAGAAGTGATTCAACTACAGGAGTCCTCCAATTTACTTTTGTAACTTTTGACCATTATCTCTTGTCCAACAGGATCAGATCACCATCTTGTGATAACTTAGGTCAATGGCTATGACAGCTTGTATCATCTTCTCCTACCTAACCTAAGGAGCTCATTCATCTTATGTGGTGATGTCCCATGTTTTCCCCAACTCCCTGACCCTGCTGACATATTACATACTGTTCTGGTTGGTTTTTTGAAGGTCTTGGGACCAGCCTTCTTTTTAGCAAAGTAATCATCATGAGAATAGCCAGGTGTTAAAGTCCAAAGTACAAATTCTTTATTGTCTCCTTGCTGGGGCCAGGTTAGCTTTCTTGAGGCCCTTCAGAAGTCTTGGTTTCAGTGGAGAAGCACAGGAGGAGAGCCCTGCCACCACAGCGGTGTGAGATGGAATCTGTCTCCTTGACTCCGAAAGCTTAACCGCCTCCAGTCCTCTTGCCTTCTCCAAGTCTGTCTCCGAACCTCTTGGTCCCCCAGGAGAGCCACCAGGAGCCTGACTGAAGATGGAATGTCTCTGGCTGAGTTTGTTCCAGCTTCATATGCTCTATTTTAACTACATCATTGTGAATCTTGTAGAACTATATTAAGTACTAAGTACATGTACTGAACTAGAGAACTATTAAACTAGATAACCATTGTCTTATCAATTCTACTGAGTTAGCACCTTGTAAGAACCCTTGTTTCAAATACAGAGTTCTGGACCGTAACATTATTTTGCTTGATTTAGCTTATGTGTAATATGTCAATTGATGGAATTATTCTATATTTGGTATAGCTGTTCTCAAATTTCTAGATATTTATCCCTATAAAAATAGGCCCCCTGAAATAGGGGGCATCTCAGATTATTAGGAAGATCTGAAGTCCACTTCATTAGAAGGGACCATGGACCCTTTAATAAAGTGCCATGGAGACAAAACTCTGCCTCAGACTCTTTTATTGTAGATAGACAATATTGATCCTCACAGCTTCATGATGCAGATGCCAAAGCCATCTTCCTACTGTGCGATATTTCCTTTGAAATATAAAAAGAAGTGGGTAGAAGGAGAGCAAGAGAGGCTTCCTTGGTCACAGATGATTTTTAACTTAAACCAATTCAATTTGATTCAATCAACTTTTATTCAGTATCTACTCCATCTTAGATATTGTACTAAGAGCAGAGGATATAAATAAGATTTTAAAATAGGTATAGTCCCTGAAACTAATGAGAAGAAGACAACACATAAAAGTGAAGCTAAAAGCCAGGTTTGGGGAGTGAAGAGATAAGAGTTCATGGAGTAGAAATCAAGCAGCGCTGCTGTTGGAAAATATTCTGAGCCCTCTATGAAGGAAGGCTTTGGGAGGAACTTATTGCTCTCTAGACAAACCTTCCATTTAGCTGAGACAAGCAACTAAGGGAATTAAGATGTTAAGTGTCAGAAACAAAAGGGAGTTGGTGCGGTACCGTGGAAAGAATGATGATCTTATAGGAATAGACGTGAATTCATACACCATCTTTGCCCCTTACTACTAATAGTTACAGGATCATACTAGTCATTAGACTTCATCATCTATAGAATAGATTGATTAGCATAGTGCTTAATGATTGCTTATTGGCAAATACTTGAATGAGAAGTTTCTTCTAGTTCTAAACATGTAATCCTATGACAGCTGAATTTTTCATTCTGGTGGGGAATGTTTTTGTGTTTATGGGATAACCACATGAAGTACCTAGAAAAAATTAGTTCAGGAGGAATTGTGAAAAATAATTTTACAGGATTGGCAGGGGATGTTCCATTGTGTTTTTCTAAAAATAACATGATGAAAAACTATGTACAATTAGTACCATTTCAAGATCTGTTTGGACAAAAAGATCAAAAATAATGAAAATAACAATGAGACTTTACACTGACTTTTTTGGAACTTAAAGGTGAGAGAAATAATAATGGAATAATTTGAAAAAATTCTGATCCTTTTTGTGTTAATATGAGTTTACATTCAATTACTACAAAGTTACCATCAATTATATCCTGTCAACTCCAAATGAGAGATGTATCAGAAGGATGAATTATATTTGCAAAGCTGGACTGGAGAGGAGGTAATGCATAATTTTGAAGTTAGATTAACTCTGAATGGATTCCTTTCTAAGGGAACACTAATGAGAAATTGTGGAAAGCTTGGACTTCATTAGATTTATGGAATCTATCAGAATCGTATACTTCAGAAAGTACAGAAAGTTTTTATTTCAGTAAATGGGAAAGTTGCTCCTGTTTTGGAAGGAATAATGCATTTATGTTTGAGATGAATGTAAACATAACAAAAGATAAAGAGGAATTGTTTGAATTTCACTGTGTCAGAATATATTGGATCTAACATTTCTAAGGACAACATATTTTTGTTATTACTAGCCCCGGATATGATATTATACCTGTTAATTTCTCTTGGTGGTATATATCAGCAGCAGACAAAACATTTCATAATCTGATGGCTAAAACAAAGCCAAAGATTTGCCTTAGTTGTGTAATTTTAAGGGTAGTAATGTTTGTGTCTGTCATAGCATATATTGCTTTGTTAGCTATATCTGTATCAAAAATGCAGAATCAAATTGTAGCTAGCATTACATTGAAACTTTAGTGAAAAATGTTAGTATAGCCCTGCAAAAGCAAAATTGTATTAATGATGAATTTACTATTTGCTCAATAAATTATGAGAAATAGTCCTAGATACAGGGGGTTAAGTTGATATAATAAGAATCATATTGCAAATGAAATGTGATTATGGATTTACTTTGCATCCTATATAATGATTCAAAATGTGATTGGAAAAGAATTAGGAATCACCTGAATGGGATGTGGAAAAATAGCACTGCAACATTATATACTGAAGATTTGGAAAAGATAATTCAGGATTTTGATCAATCTACTAAAAAAAAATCTGTAACCTAACAAGATTGCAGATCAATTATAGGACTGGTTTCATAAGAATCCATATACTTCCTTAACACATTGGATTATGTCTCTTGTTCTACTGGCATGTTTAATATTTGTTATACTTTGCTTAAGCCCAATGGTGATCAGATATTTGATTTTTTTTAAAAAGCAAGGAAATCAAAACTCAGATACATTGACTGCATTTACAACAAAAGAAAAGGGGAGATGTAGGGGCAGAGGTGGGGTGTGAATTCTAATCCAAAACAGAACTTCAGGGAAACCTGAACCTAGGAGAGCATGCTCATTCATCACCAAAACACAGCTTTCCATGACCCTAATAATCTGATGTATGTTCAGACCTTATGATTGAGAAAAACAAAAAATTGGCTAAAAGCATGTTTTCAGCCAGAAGGAACAAGGAACATAACTTTCACAGCTGTTTATACAATTTGGTGATTTTGCTGTATAGTAATCATGTCTCTACAACAAATAAATAGATTGCTCACTTGCATCCCACCTGACCCATGTCTTTCTCATCAGCATGACAGTCAACCTGGGTTGGGCCTGCTAAACTGACCCAGTAATCCCACGCACCTTTAGAAATCTTAGAATTCAGAGCTAAAAGAAATCTTACCATCTCTCCCCAACTTGTCTACACCTTTTGAATCAACTTTGGCAAAAGTCTAAAACCAGATCATGAGGTAGAAAGACTTACCTAGGATTACATATCTGAATAAATATCAGATAGGTATGGAATACAGGTCACATTGTATTCCTCACTGTACTACATCACCCTTTATTCTTCATCTCTGACTTGAAGAAAAAGCTACTCTTCTTGTTCTCATCCAGAGACTGGTTACAGAATGCTGTCTTGGTATTGATAGGAATGCAGTTTTAAATGTTCTCAGATCCTGAGCTTTTCCCTCAGCATTAATAATCAATACTGCCTCTTTTCTCAGAAAAGCAAAGCCATCAGTGGCCACAATGCAGATTCTGTCCACTCACACTCATTTCTTGGCCACTTGGTGTCCCTGCTGTTCAGATTCCTAGAATCTCTAAATGTTTCAAAGTAGTTACAAGGATGGCTCTTTTCAAGTAAACAAATGCCCTATTTCTTTTCTTTCCAAGTTCTTTCAAATGCAGTTTTGTTCCCAAAATCAATCCCAGTTGGGGAGCAGACTTGTAATTTTTTCAGCCAAAAGTTAGTATTGTTCACATTTATTAGCATTTCACACTTTGTAGAATTTTTCTTTATAACTTCACTAGGAAATTAGACTCCTTTTTAGAGTTGGAAGGGAAATTAGAAAAATGGTCCCAAGCCTTTACAAATGTGAAGAATTTTTTTTAAATGTCAAAAAAAAGAGCTTAGAACCCTTCCATGGAGTAAATTAATCTTTACTGGCTAAAAAAAATGTAGCCAAAAAACTGCCATGCACTCATGAATGATTTTTATAATCTCTTCACCACAACAGCATCAGCATACATTCAAGAGATGGCAAAACACTTATATGTGTGTATTCTTCCTGGGAAACACGATACTAAGAATGCTAGGCTTGCACTCAGAAGAGAATCAAACCTCCTAACACTTATTAGCTTCCTGACCTGAGGAAGTCATTTAATGTCTCTATCCTAAATGTTCCAGTCTGCAAAATGGGAATGATAATATTCAGGACTGTTGTGAGGGTAAAACCAATAACGTATTTAAAATGTTTTGCAAATCCTAAATTGTTGCATAATTGTCAGCTTGCTTCAGAAGGAAGGTTTGCTGATTTATTATAATGAATCACACTGCATTTTTTTGTTAGACTAAATAAATAAAGGCAAAAATGAGAATGCTTTGTATACATATGGTTGCATTGACTTGGGGTGTGAGAATGGATTCTTAGTCTACTGGTTGGGGAACTTCTGTCTCAGAAATTGTGCAGTCAAATCCTCAAAATGATAGAGTTGCTATGTATATTTATGTATAATATAATTTGTAACTATACTATATATATACAAATACATATCTAGTAACTATGTATACAGCTGCTATACATAATATTACCATATAGATAGTAACTTTATGATAATTGAAATCAGAAGACTTGAATTCATATCTTGGTTCTGCCATTTGCTGGCTATGTGATTTGGGACAAGTAATTGAATTTCTCTAGGATTCAGTTTTTTCATCCGTAAAATTGGTATAATGCAATTCTATTGCAACTTTAAGCTCCCACTAAGTGCTAGACAATTCGCTGACACTATTTGTGCTACCTACCTCATATTTTTTATGATGATCATATCAAGATAGTGTGTTAGAGATAAAATAAGCTATTACTATATATTATATATGTGCAATATTATATTCTATAATTACAATCTAGTATTATTATTGATGACGAAATTGAGGGAAGATTCTGGGAAGATGGCTGAATAGGTTGTTAAATTTAAAGTTCTCCTGATTTCCCCCAAATTTTTTCCCCCAAATTTTCTCTTCAGGGCAAACATAGATTCATGAAAAATCAAGAAGACTTGGGGCAGAACAGGAGTCCTCCTGACACAACCCAAAAAGAGCTGAAGAAAGACCCCAGGCTAGGGATTAACCGGTCTGATTTAGTGACTATTGGAGTTATAGAAAAATGAGACTAATGTCAGGACAATGAACTTGAGACACCAGAAAGATTTTGATACCTCTGACAGAAATAAAGAAATTTAGAAGAGAAGAGAATTCAGGGGGAAATAAGTGTTCAATTTTAGATATGAGGAGTTTAAAATGTCCTTGAGACATTTATTTTGACTAATAGGCAATCAATAGGCAATCAGTGGTATAAAAATGAACCTCAGAACAAAGACTAGGTCTGCATATATAAATCTTTGAATCATCTGCATCAATATAATACTTTGTGATGTGTCTAGCATAAGCATTTACACTCACTCTAGACTTATTTTGTTTACCCCCAGCCTACCCTCACACCAGTCACTATGGGGTCCTAGAAATGGATCATTGCTGTATAGCTACACTCAAACTCTCTCATGGTGTTAGAGATAACCCTATTCTGGATTAATATATACTCCACTAATCAGAATCTTAGCTCTCATGCTTTCACTAATATGTTTCCTTTTAATCAAACCTAGCCACTTACAATGATGAAATATTAATTTTTTCCTGTTTTTAAATTATCAAGCATTTATTTTTTCTACCTTCCATATCCTCTGTCCACTGGGAAAGACAGAAAAACAGAACTCTTTTAATAAACAAGAATAATCAAGTAAAAGAATTTCCCCTATTGTCCATGTGTTTGTTTTATTCTTACCTATATGTTAGCCCATCATAGGTCAAGAAGTAGGTAGTATTTTTTTCATTGATTTCCTATAATCTTAATTCTTATTTTGACAAGAGTTTGTAGCATATCATATCATAATATATTCCAGTGATAAAAATCACTCATATTTCTCCATCCTTTGACTTTTACCAAAATATTCTCTGCCATGTTTTCTGCTTAGATTTCTTCACATGAGTATACCTTCTTCACATACAGTGTTACTCTTACAATCTTCCCACCCTCTTTTAACTATCTTTTTATGATTTAGTATATCTATTGAGAGTCATAGTTTGATCATAGGTTTTATCTCATCAAATCTTAGTGGTACTTATAATGTCAAATTTATCAATACTATTTCTGTTCCTCTTACATAAAGTACCTCTTGCTCAACTTGTTTGTTGCCTAAACTTTAGGAATTTGTTTACAGACATTTGAAGTCACAAACTTTTATTATTGAATTCTTTCAAGTGGCTCAGATCCTATTCTTTTTCCTTTTTTTTTTTTTGAAGCTACTCCATTTAATATCTTAAGTCTGAGGATAAAAACAGATCATATATTTTCTTGCCCTCTCCCTATATTCACATAATATGTTTGCTTAAATTGTTTAGACCCTTTCACAGGGATCCTAAATTTGGAGGAATGAGAATGTTAGCATGTGAAAGCATTATCCAAAGTTCATCAATTTCTGGGCCTTTTGACTTTGGAAAGAATGTCTTTTATATGAAAAGTAATGTAGCTAAAACAGGGAAAAAAACAATCAGCAGAAAGACTGTGAGCTAGACTGGTCTATTGCTTTTCCTGCACAATCTGTAGGGAAAAGGAAAACTGGGCACTGTTCTGTGACAAAAAGCTCAGAAATCAAATCAAATGGGACTGAGACCTTGTGACATGACCGACTTTGCAGGAAGATGAGAAGAGAAATTTAGTAGAGAGAAACAATTCATGCTCTCTGTTTTCCTGGAACTCTACCTGGGAAAAACTCTAGCTCCTCTTTTTTCACTTTTTTCCTTCCCCTTTCCCCAGTGGTAAGAGAGGGTTGGAGAAAGCTCACTGTCAACTTAAAACAATTTAGTTATATAAACATTTAGAAAACTTGTATAAGAAAAAATTTTTCTTATATAATCAATAGAAGCACACATAAATTCTCCTTTCCTTGACTTTGGTATAAAATGTCTCTCTTACATCTCCTCACACCCTACCCGACCACAATTCTATACCTTTCATCAGGGAGTTATTTTAAGTCAGTAGCTACTTCAAATTCAATGATATAACAGTGCACTGTGGATTCTATGTTTAATAATTTATTTATTTTGCCCTTTGCCTAATACTATATACTTAGCTATTGTGAGTTGTAAATAACACATTTTCCACATATAATACAAATCCTAAGGAAATCTAAGATAGTTTTGATTTCTTTAACTCACAGGGTTTTTTTTTTTTCCTTTTTTGATTAGAATATTTGCAAACATGTTTGTAAGAGAAAAATTAGTAGGTAAGTATAAATAGTTACAGAGCCTAGGAGGACTTTGCTTTGTTTTGATATCTCTTTGAACTTTTTCCATTAGCTAGATCAATTCAAAGGTGTGTAAGGCAGAGCAAAACATTCTTTTAAAAATTGTTTATTTATTTTTAACATTCTTTTTATTTTTTTAATTTTTAGTTCCAAATTCTCTTCCTTCCTCCAACTCCTCTCCATTGAGAAAGCAAGCAATATGACATCAATTATTCATGTGAAATAATGGAAAACACATTTCCAGCTTGACCATGCTGCAAAATAAAGTGAAAATAAAATTTAATAAATTGTATTCCAATTTGCATTCAAAGTTCATCAGTTTTCTCTGTCTGAAAATATTTTCATCATAAATATTGTTCATCATAAGTTCTTTGTAATTGTCTTGGATAATTGTATTAATCAGAGTAGCTAAGTCTTCACAGTTGATGATCATTATTATTATTACCATGTACAATGATCTCCTAGTTCTGCTCACTTACATCTGTATCAATTCATATAGTTCTTCCCAGGTTTTTCCAAAACCATTCCCCTTGTCATATCTTATGATACATATTTTATAATGCAATCTTATATCACAGACCAAGAAATGAGATTGTCCCTAATTTCTCCACAAGAGAAGATGGCAGAAGTGAGATTGTCCTCAAAATTCCTAAAACACACAAATCAACAAAAAAATCATTTTTTTTCTGAAGCAAGATCCTACAAAACATTAGAAAGAAGATATTATCTAAGCTCTATAATCCTTCTCTATTCAGTTTTCTGGTTTCAAAATAAGATTTGATAAGTTAGTTGGAAGATAATTCTCCATGAGAGCACCTTGGATAGCAAGAAATAAACCTCCTCCCACAAATCAGAACTGGTTGAAGATTGATAGCTATTATGATTCCTGTTCAACAGTAGCCTGATGAGCTGGAGAAAACATTTTTCACTTTGATTCATAAGCTTGAAATGGGGCGGTAAGAGACATTTGTGGTTGTTCATCCTTCATTTTCAAAGAGGACTAGTGTCATGATGAGGTATTGACTTGATTTGTACATGAATTGGATTTAAATGAGGTAGAGTTCCACAAAGTTGTCAGCCTCATTCTCTTTTCCAGAGTTATCAAAGTCTTTTGACGAAAGTCAAGATGGTGATGGCCTGGGGTCCAATAGATAATTTGGCATCTTTGATGTCTAGCAAGCATTCCACAGCACCTATTTCAGCCATCTTTCAGCTGGTGGAACAAATTATTCTCATTTAGTTTTGAGGACTGTTACTTACCTTCAAACTGGTTTAGTCAATCTGCTGAGATGGTTTTTAACAGGGTTTGGTGCTATGCAAACTACATCTTTTTTGGAAACACAAGTGAGAGGCTTAGGAAGTATTCCCATCTATACCAAAGATCCAGGAAGGTGCAGCAGCAAGCTGAAAGTAAAAATAGTGAATTTCTATAGTAACATCTCTGTTCACAAGAAGGTTGAGGGTAATTACCTAAAGGACCATCATGGGATGTTGGAGATTACTTTTGTAAAAGAAGATATGGCTCCTGGCTGGCTGAGATACTTTTGAGTCCAAATGCTATATAAATGTAGACATTTTAGAGAAAATAGGGAAGTTAAGACAGGTTGAATGAGAAGCAAGCCATAAACTTAGAAATAATAAATGCAAGTCCCCAGAGCAGAAAATATATAGAGAAGCTGGTTCCTCAACATGTCCTTTTATTCATAGCACCTGTACTCCTAGAAACTGCTTGGAGTCAATTTCTTAGTTAGATCATTATCTCCTTCATTAAGCTGGGAAACTAACTTGCTTATGTCAAAAAGCTTATTTAAACTTTTGTATGCTGACATCCATCTACCTTAATCTGTATAGCTTCCTTAATTTCTGTTTACTTATATTTTCAATAAGCATGTGATTCAATTGTTTTCTGAGTAACCACTTTTGGAGAAAGGGAGCTAAGCTGACTCTTTAAGACAGAGAGACCAAGAAAACTGGCTTTTATTCTGAACACCTAAAGAGATCATCATATCTTTAGCCTGTCAATATTTGATCTGTGATAGATATAATTTTATCCCCAATGTACCTCTTGGAAATAGGAGAATAAAGAAAAGATTATCCAATTGTAATGTAATATAATGTAAATTGATGGCTGTCCTGAATGTTGGTTCATCCACCCTTACTAGGTAGTGTAGCCATGGTCTTGCTTTTACTCTTCATGACGTTGGACATTGCATTCTCCCTTGTTAATTTGGTAGATAAGCTCCCACATCATATCCATCCATACCAAATGAGGGCTAACCATTTTATACTACATGGTCCATCCTTGATTATTACATATATTTTAATATTGGGTCAATATTTCTGGACTAGAATGGAACTGGAGCCAACAAAAAACTAGTTATTTGCTAGTGAGGCTAACAGGTAGAAGGAACAATCTGGGTGTTTTCTGGCTTAAATACCCTGTGCAAGCCAACAGGGATATGGACTAACCAGTGAACATGAAAGCCTGAACATAGTGCAAGTGGCTCAAATTAAGTGATTAACTCAGATATCATACTCTCTAACTTTTTGGATGGATGCTTTTCCTTAAGTAACAGGACAAATGACCAATATTCACACATATACTTGTCCTAGAACAAACAAGACTATTTGGTTCCACTGAGAATTCTCTTTCCTCTTCTTGTTTGCAAATAAGAGGTTCTGTCCAATAGAGTGACTTAAACTAACATTTTTCTTTCAGTATTTCCTGTAGAAGTTGGAAAGATTCTCTAGGTAAATAGAGGATCAGGAGATCAGTGAGAGCAACTTCTCTAGCTAACAAGGGCAGAAGTTAAATCATTAAAAAACCATTGGGATTAGGGGATGGAAAGAAGACAGAATTTTCCACTTAGTCAGCTATGTCTTATCTAGGCTTATTAAATAGTGAGCATAATCCCTTTTTGTAGACTTTTCCCATCCAAAAGAGCCAAAGTAAACAGGATGAGTAGAGGTCGGTAACAAATTGTTTCAAGCATGTGATATTAGCATAAAATTAAAGAACACTGAATTCTGATTTCTGAATCAGTCATTTATCTGTTTTTGTTTTTTTTTCCCCAAGCCTCGCCCATTTTAAAGAAACTCAGGATAGTCCAGTATAATCATGGAAATAAGAAAGTACTCAAGAATCCAAAATAAAGATCTCTAGCAATCAGGGCTCACTTTTCTTGAAGGGGGAGTAGAGAGCTGCTTATGAATTTGGGACTAGAGGGGTGCTATCAGAGTCTGACCCACTCAAAAATATTTCTTTCTCTAATCTTCCATGTTACCTGAAAATCCCACCCTACTTTTGAATTAAGGAGTTTTTCTCCATCAAGACTCTTTAAAGTTACTTGGAAATTGATTAGTTTTTCAGATTAGTTAGTTGTCATCTAGCAGAAACTAGAACACTGACAGAATAGAATACAAAACAGGCAAGTTTAGGAATTTAGGAAGGAGATTTTCACAGATTTTCCAAAGCTTTTCCCCAAAGTGAAAGTAGTTTGACTTCATCCATTTTTCACAATGTCTTTTGAGATTGGATGAAAGATTTTCCCCACTACATCACTGAGAGATAATTGTATAAAAGGTGAAAAGATATAAAATGTTTGAATTAGAAAGAACATTAAAGTATCACCTAGTTTAGGACTATTACTGGTTTAGTATTGTGACATGTGTTTTATAAATGATGCAAATGATAACTGTTCTATGTTCTTTTTATTGCTATTGTCTGTTTCTGTGAAATAGAAAAACAAATATTTGTGATTTCATCAGTGTGGGCACCCTGAGCACTAAAGGCAAATCCTCCATGTCTCAGCAGATCCCATCCAATGGCCAACTTTTTGAAAATAAGCTTCTCCACATTTAACTAGGCATGTAGTCCATCTGTGAGACATGTGTTCAAGATCTTTTCTAGTTTGGGAGGAACTTCATGCTTGTATTCTACTTATATAATTTTCAAGGACTATACCATGATGGACTAAAATGAAGGATGGATGTTGAGTCAGATGATGTTAGTTTAAAACCTGGCTCTGCCACTTAATGAGTGACCTTAGGAAAGTCATTTAATTTTTCTTACCTTATTTTCATCTATAAAATGAAGAATTTGGACTAGATAAACTGTTAAGATCCCTTATAGATTATAATCTACCACACTCCTACAAGATACTTTAGTGAAGATTTCCATGAAATAAATATTGAAAAAACTTAGTCTGAGATTTCATATCGTAGACCTTAGAGTAAGAAAGAAACAAGTACCTACTATGTGTCAGGCATTATGCTAAGTGCTTTATAAATATTGTTTTATTTGATCCTCATAACAATCCCATGAGGTTGTTTTTATTATTATACCCATTTTAGATTTGAAGAAATTAAAGCAAACAGAAATTAAGTGGATTGTCGGGATCACACAGAGAAAAGCTAGGTTTGATCTTTGGTCTCCTTGAATTCAGTTCAAGTGCTCTATCCACTATACCACACAGCTGTTTCTAGGTTTTAAGAGAGTGAAAGGGACAGATAAATATCAAAAAATGATCTTCAATATAACTAAGAAGACACACACACAAAAAGAATCATGGATAATGGCCTGAATGATCTGCTGAAAAACTCATACAGAGTTTTTTATTTTTTTTTTTAGTAAACTTACAAAATATCAGCACACATGAACATTTCAATATATAAATGACAGAGTAATAGTCTATTCATTCAGTTTTAATTTTCATTATTAAACAGTATCTTTCCTTTAAAAACTTTTCAGGATACTTTTTTCATCTACCTTGTTGTTTCTGTCTATTGCAATGGGCTTATGGAAGTAGATGATTTGAAACAAGATGCAGAACATCCAGTAATAGATCTTAATTACAAATATGTTTTTTAACTCACAGATTTTAGGTACAAGGGAAGGTATGAGTAATGATGTCTAACAAGAAACATGAAACAAGGGAAGAAAGGATTCGGGGCAAATGATATGTCCAGATCAGTCATTAAAGAGATAAGGCTAGATTCTCTCCTGCTACCTCCTTCACAATATCACCAAACACCTTGCAGCTCACACAGAGATGACGTCTTCACCTACGCAGAGGATCCATTCTCTTGATTGATGACAGCTTTTGTTGGAGCACTGTTTCAGGACAGCCCCACCAACCACCATGATTTATTTCTCTGTTCTCCAGCCACTTCCTCCACAATTTCACCAACCTTCTTGCTGCCATGTGCATGACTTTTCCTTCCTCTTCATCTGGAATCATGACTCCACCCCTATCCCGGTGATGGAGTCATATCTGTCATTGTGCATGGATAGGACGTGTTAATCCATTCCCCTAATGTCAAAAGTAGGAAGCTATCAATTGGCAAAGTTCCGTGGGGAAAGGGAAGTACCTAAAGCAGAAGCTTCCAGGAATGGAAAGTTCTAGGAAAATGATGTGAATGTATTAAAAATATATGAGTGTATATTAAGGTACCACAAATAATAAATCAACTTCAATACTTAACATATAGGTAACTAAGGCAATAGAATTTAAATACCTAAAGAAAAAGTTAATTGGAGGGAAACAAAAAGTAGATAACAAATAGATTATTATTGAAAAACTGGGCAGCAGCTTGAAAAAAAGTAAATTTACAGTAATATCTGACAATATATACTAGGAAAAACTACAAATGGATACATGACCTAGAATTTAAAGAGCACAACATAAATTAAACAAGGGAAAAGATGCCTTTTGAAAGAGTTCATGACTAGGCATTAAGAGAGGCTCATGCAATGAAAAGGACAATTTTGGTTATATGAAATTAAAAATTTTGAATTAAAAAGTCTGATGTGGTTGGAAATTTTTTAAAAAGAGCTAAATGTGGGGGGGGACAAAAATAATTTTTTGCATCATGCTTCTGATAAAATTCTTATAGCCAAGATCCATAGGGAACTAAATTTGTAAGACTAAGACTATTCTCCCTCCCCAATAAGTGAATGATCAGAGGATATAAATAGTTTTCTTCAAAGGAAAAAATCCAAGCTTATGGATGTCCATGAGAAAAAATTCTCTAAATCACTAATGGTTAGAGAAATGCAAGTTACAGCAACTTGTGTGAGGATACAGCAGCAGCAAAGTGTGAGGATATACCTCACACTTAGAGGATTGGCAATCAAACACACAAGAATGACTAACTGGAGGATTGTGGGGAAACAGGCATACTACTGCACTATTGGTGGAGCTACAAATTGTTCCAGACATTCTGGAAAGCAATTTCCATGGAAATTCCACGGAAGGGAAGTTGCTAAACTTTGTTACATACCTATGACCTACTTATGTCACTGCTGGTACTCTAGCTCAAAGATATTAAAGATAGGGGGAAACCCCTAAGTTCAAAAATATCCATAGCATTTCTTTTCATGTAGTCAAAATTTAGAAACTAAGGAGTTTTCCTTCTATTAGATAAACAAATTATGTTATATGGATTTAATAGAATTTTATTGTACCCAAAATGAGGTAGATGAACTGAGGTAGAGTGAAGTAAGACCTAAGAGAATAATTTCTGAGTGACCATCATATATTACAGGGGCAAACAGTTTTTTCTTTAATGTCTATCTTTACCATATCCTTATCTGAACTCATTATGGCTATTTCTGTTTGAATTCAGGGGAAGTATAATAGTATAATAGTTTTTGCTTCAACCCCTCATTTTAACTCTATGGGAATCTTTGTGATTCAACTGTTTCTTAAATATTGTTGGATTTTTTTTTCTAATTCATTTTGCTATCCTCTTCTATTTCATTGAATGAATTCATTCAGTTCATATTCATGTCAAATGTTTATTTCCAGCTTTTCTTGAATTTTTTTTTGCTCCTATTTCCCCCTCTTTACAGATAAAGTTGATAAAAATGAGAGTTTGACTCTTGTATTTTATACATGAAATGACTCATTTCATCTCTTTTGTAACTCTTTTCTTCCTCTTGCCCTTGCCCTCTTTGCCCTTGGTACCATATTTTTACTCTTCATTTCTTTCCTTCTAAAAACCTCCTTCAAGCTCCTTTCTCTAACATTTCAGTCTATTTTGCTTATGATTGTTGCCTTTCTTTTACACTATTTTTTTCTCATGCTCCTTTACCATCCCATTTTCTTTTTAAGTATAAAATATTGTAATGTAATTATGTTGTTTTACCTGATTTTGATGAAAATGAACTGTCATTTCCATTAATCCCACCTTTCTCCATTATTATATATACATACTTTTATGTATCTCTATTATGTGTGATTTTCCTCCCTTTCCTCCTCAATTCTTCCCCAAATAGTTCCCTATCCCTCCTATTTTTGTCTTTTGTTAAAACTAATAAAACAGAACAAAACCATCAATTCTTTTATCATAAAAAAAAAAGTGACTTTATAAGGAACAGAGAGGTAGATAGTAGATAAAGCACTGGGCTTGGAATCAGGAAGACTCAATTGCCTTTGTTCAAATCTGGTCTCAGAAATTTACTATATGTGTGACTAAGGCAAGTCATTTAACCATGCTAGTCCAAGTTTTCTCATTTGTAAAATGAGCTGAAAAAATAAATGACAAAGCACTCCAGTTAACTTTGCCTAAAAACTTCCTAGTAGAGTCACAAAGAATCAGATGAGACTGAAATGGCTCAAAAACAGCATGGCCCTCATGGATATTAAAGTTGTGAGAAGACTTTTATCCTTTTAATTAAGCAAATATGAACCTGTCTATGTTTTCCTTTCCCCCTGCATTTCCATTTAAAAATGTCTGCTCAGGAAATCTACCTGCCAAGGCAAAGTCAGGAACTATATGAACACAACTACACAACACTTTCCAAATTAATAAAGTCAGATCTAATCAATTGGAAAAATATCAAGTGGTCATGGGTAGGCTGAAAGAATATAATAAAAATGACAATACTTAAATTAATCTACATATTCAGTGCCATATTAATCAAACTCCCAAGAAACTATTTTTACTGACCTAGGAAAAATTACAACAAAATTCATCTAGACGAACAAAAGGTCAAGAATCTCAAGGGAATTAATGGGGGGGGGGGGGAGGAAGGAAGCTGGCCTAGCTGTACCAGATCTAAAACTATATTATAAAGCAGCAGTCATCAAAACCATTTGGGACTGGCTTAAAAAAATAGAGTAGTCAATGAGTGGGATAGATTAGGTTCACAGAACAAAATAATGACTATAGGAAGTGTTTGACAAACCCAAAGACCCTAGCTTTTGGAATAAGAATCACTATTTGACAAAAACTACTGAGAAAATTAGAAATTAGTATGGCAGAAATTAGGCATTGACCCACACCTAGCACCCTATACCAAGAGAAGGTTGAAATAGATTCATGATTTAGACATAAAGACTGATATTATAAGCAAATTAAAAGAACAAAGGATAGTTTACCTCTCAGATCTATGGATAAGGAAGGAATTTGTGGCCAAAAATAGACTGGACTTCATTACTGAACACAAAATAGATAATTTTGATTATATTAAGTTAAAAAGGTTTTGTACAAATAAAACCAATGCAGACAAGATTAGAAGGGAAACAATAAATGGGGGAAAATTTTACATTCAACGGTTCTGATAAAGGCTTCATTTCTAAAATATATAGAGAATTGACTCAAATTTATAAGAATTCAAAGCATTTTCCAATTGATAAATGGTCAAGGGATATGAACAGACAATTTTCAGATGAAGAAATTGAAACTATTTCTAGCCATATGAAAAGGTGCTCTAAATAATTATTGATCAGAAAAATGAAAATTAAGATAACTCTGAGACACCACTACACACCTCTCAGATTGGCTAAAATGACAGGAAAAGATAATGATGAATGTTGGAGGGGATGTGGGACAACTGGGATCCTGAGACATTGTAGGTGGAACTGGGAACGGATCCAACCATTCTGGAGAACAATTTGGAACTATGCTCAAAAAAGTTATCCAACTGAGCATACCCTTTGATCCAGCAATGTTTCTACTAATTATATCCCAAAGAAATCTTAAAGAAAGGAAAAGGACTCACTTGTGCAAAAACGTTTGTGGCAGCCTTTTGTGTAGTGGCAAGAAATTGGAAACTGAGTGGTTGCCCATCAGTTGGAGAATAGCTGAATAAATTATGGGATATGAATGTTATGGAATATTATTGTTGTTTAATAAATGACTAGCAGGATGATTCCAGAGAGGCCTGGAGAGACTTACATGAACTGATGCTAAATGAAATGAGCAGAACCAGGAGATCATTGTACAAGGAAATAACAAGATGATCAATTCTGATGGATGTGGCTCTTTTCAACAATGATGTGATTGATGCCAGTTTCAATGATCTTGTGATGAAGAGAGCCATCTACATCCAGAAAAAGGACAGTAATAACTGAGGGTGGACCACAACATAGCATTTTCACTCTTCTTGTTGCTGTTTGCTTGCTTTTTTCTTTCTCATTTTTTTTTCTTTTTGCTGATTTCAGCAAAATAATTTTATAAATATGTATACATATATTAGATTTAGCATATATTTTAACATGTTTAACATATATTAAGTTACTAGCCATCTAGGGGAGGGGTAGGGGAGGGAGGGAAATTTGGAACACAAGGTTCTGCAAGAGTCAATGTTGAAAAATTATCCATCAATATGTTTTGAAAATAAAAAGCTTTAATTAAAAAAATTAAAAATTCGTATCAATAAAAAATGAAAAGCTATTATTTTTTAAAATGTCTGCTCAGTTGTAACTTTTTCATTAGGAATGATTGAAAATCTGTTCCATTAAAGGCCAATTCCTTCCCCCCCATCCCCTCACCTACCATTGCCCCCCTTATTTTTAGGATTGTATTTAGTTTTTCCGGATGTGCTGTCTTTGATTGCATGTTTATATCTTTTTGTCTTTTGAAATACCAGATTCTAAGCTGTCTTCTTTATAGTAGTTGCTGTCACATACTGTGTAATACTTACTCTGATTTTTGGTATTTGAACTCTTTTTTGGTGGTTTCTTACATTTTTTTCTTTGAACTAGAAGCTATGACTTTTGTTTCATTTTGGGGTTCCTTTCAGGAGGTTACTGATGAATTTTAGCTTTATTTTTCTTTCTAGTTCTAGGTCTAGGGTGACCAGAGTGTACAGGAAGGACTAGCACCTCTGGTGTGAGGATTTGCCAAGCTCTTTTCAGAGATGCTCATTTCCCTTTGGTGTCTACCTGCCACCCAACTTTTACCTTTGGCTCCAAGAAATTAACATCCTAGTTAATCATATAGGGAGATGGACTAAACCAGGTTGAGGGTAACCAACAAGCTTCAAACCCATAGGTGAATTAGTAGGATGTCTATCCCAAGCATATGAAGACTTTCCCCAACAGAGTGGGCAGATGAAGCAATAATGAAGTACAAATGGTATTTAAAAATAAGAAGAGCAGCTGGACTAAATCAAATATGAACAGTGGATGTGTTTTCTAGAAACAAAACCATTTCCTGAGAGTACTGAAGTATCATTCTCCAACAAGGAAAATTCTGAACAACTGGCCCAAATCAGTCATTACAACTGAAAAAAAGATAATCAAGAAGTAGATATTTCTGTGGCCATGAATGTGACTGGATCAGGCACTGTGGAATGCTTAGAGCTTGGTCAGATATTAAAGAGGCCAAAGTCATCCTGGGTTATCACCAGTCCTCCTGACTTTTGTCTTGCCAGTGAATTTCAGTAACTGTGGAAGAGAGAGTAAGACTGATGATTATGTGCATCTCTGTTACTTAAATCCAATCCTGTGCAAGTGAACACATCACCCATCACGTAGTGATGAGACTTGTCCTCTGGGAAAAAAAGACAAATAACAAGACTATATACCACAACAAACTCCAAATGGTAATATGATAATATGATCTCAAGATAAATGGTCATCTCTCTGTCATACACGCATGCATACACACATATGAAAAGGAAAGACTTTAATTATGATGAGTAGAAAACTTTTTATTTAAACTGGATAATTTGAATTTCATAAAGTTGAAAGACTTAGGCACAATCCTAATAAATAGTTAGAATTAGAAGGGAAGTAATGGGCAACATACAGCAAATTTCTGATAAAGGAATGATATCTTGAAATTATATAAAGAACTGATACAAATGTAAGAACAAAAGTCATTCCATAATAGGTAAGAGAGCAAAGGATGTGAATAGGTAGTTCTCAAATGAAGAAATAAAATCTATCAACAACCAGATGAAAAAATTTATTGGAACACAAGATAAATGCAAATTATTAAAAATTTGAAATTCTACCTCACATTCATTAGATTGGCAAATATGGACAAGAGCCCCCAAAAAGGCAATTGTTGGAGGAGTTGTGTGAAGACAGACACACTAATGCACTTTTTGTGGAGCAGTAAGTTGATTGAATAATTCTGATAAAATCATTTGTGATATCAAAGAACAGATTTTTTAAAACCCAGTATTCCTATGATTTGGCATATATCCCAAAGATGTCAAGGTCATGGAAAATGAACCGAGATACAATAATATTTATAATAGCATTTTTTTCTAATAGTAAACAAAATGAATGTCCATCAGTTGAAGAATGAATGAACACATTTATATTTAAATGTAATGAAAATTATTGTTCTATAAAAAATTAGTAAAAGCAATGAATTCAGATAGACATGAGAAGCCTTATGTGAATTGTTTCATAGTGAAATGAGCCATATTGCTAGGAAAAACAATTTTTATAGCGACAACAATTAATGTGAAGTAAATCAATTTTGAAATACCTCAGAACTTTAATCATAGCAGTGAATATTAGTCACTGCAAAGGACTTATGATGGAACTTCCCTTCTTCCTCTCTACAGAGAAGTAATGGACTATAGATGAAGAATAAGATATATATTTTTTCTGTCATGACTAAAATGTTGATATCCTTTGCTAGACTATATATATTTGTTAGAAAGGAGGTATTCTGTTGTTGGGAGGGGAAATGTCATATGAGTAGCAACAGACATAAAGAAAAGTACAAAATAAAACAAAAAGGATAGGTACAAATTAATCTTGTTAAATTAAGTATGTGTGTATATATAATATATACATATATAAGTGTATATATATGTATATATATATATATATATATATATATACACCCGTATATTTATATGTTTCTTTAAAAACAAACTATATGTAAATGGAGTTCATATTATACAACATTCTTACTTCTTTCTCTGAGCTATCATCTTTCCTCAGACACTTACAAGCTATATCTCTTTCAGCTTCTATTTCTTCATGTTTAAATGAGAGGGTTGGCTTAGATTATTTCTAAGACCTCTTTTATTTCAAAATAATTGAGTCTATGAGGCTATGTAATTTTTTCTTTCTTGATGATTACTAAGCTCACAATATATTTTTTAAATTAAATGTTTTTCAAAAGCGAAGGGAGGTGGATATAGGCAGGAACAAGAATCATGTCTAGAGTGGAGATGGAATTTAAAAAGAAAAATTAAACCTGACAAAGCAGAAAGGTTTTTACAGATGCCTACACATGTCCTGATGCAAAATGTATTTTCTCAGACAAACTTAATGTTCCTACCATCTTTCAATATCTTGGTAAACCACCCCCATTATTTGATTTCTTGGCAACAATTCTGATGGGTGAAGCCATCTTGCCGATCATGCTTTTTAAGTGTCTCTGCTTTCTAACTTAATAAAGAATTTCCTGTTTCTCCTATTAGAAAGAAAAAGGCTATCCTGACACACTAGGCATATTGTGCAGCAGGTGACATTTTTATTTACTGTTCTCCATAATTCTCAGTTCCCTCTACTCTTACCCAGGTACTACACAATCTGATCTTTCTCCTGTTCTCCATCCCACTCTCAAACTCCCATTATCCTCCAGTTTTTTCAATCAGACCAGGTTCTGAGTTCCCACTGAAATATATCTCTTCATTTCATGTCTATTCCTTCTAAGAGGACAAATAGCTTAACTACTCAGATTACTATTAACTAATGTGACAGTGGAAGAAAATTCCCTTCCTAGGTAAGTGAGCTTTTTAAAAATGGTCTTCTATATCAAAACTTCTTAAACTATGGCTTGTGACTCCATATGAATTTGAATAATTGAATGTGAAGGTTGTGAAATTATGATTTACTATCAGTCAATGTTTGATTTGTATACCTGTTTTATATTCCTATATGCTCAGGGGCATGTAAAAATTTCTGGGGTGAAAAGGGGTTGTGAGTAGAAAAAGTTTATATTTATATTATATATCTATATAATAGATTTAGAGCTAGAAAAGATCTTAGTGACCATCACCTCATTTTATAGATGAGGGAACTGAGGTCTAGAGAGTTTAAATGACTTTCCCAATATCATTTAGATATTGGTGGTAAAACTAGGAGTTAAACTAAGGTCCTATTATTTCAATGTCAATAGAAAATTAAATAAACTTTCCACTACACTACACTTGTCGATACTGGTTGGCTACCAGAGAAAATGACATTTCAGAAAATTCCTGAAGAGATAGAATGGGAGTGATGCATGACAGTAGCAGAGATAGTAAATATATTTGGGGGAAAGTAAAATCTTGAAGTTTCTTTAAAATCTCATGACTGACACCCCACAAATGCTTGAGGCTGGGTGTATTTTCTGGATTGTAAAATCTTCTTCATAGGAAGACATATGGATTCCCTTCAAAACTAAACTAATACAGAGGAGGAAAGACAAAATCTAGAATTATTTTAGGCTTGTGGTTAAGAATAAGAACAAAAAAAATGGTCCCTTTAAGTCCAACTGGGGTTAAGAACAGAAAGTGAGAAATAAACACACTTTTAGGGGTCACAGGAACAATGTTAGATTATAGACCTTCTAGTAGAATTTGTCAGTGCTACTTCACTTCCCTTTCTCTATCAGTGAGAATAATTTTCAGAAAAAAAATTTTCAGATTTTCAGAGGAAAAGATAAAACTAAAAGGGTTAAGAAGAAATTGAAAGCCAGGCCAAGAGAGTACTTTTGTTGTTTTTCAGCCATTTGTAATTGTGTCTGAATCTCCATGACCCTGTTTGGTGTTTTCTTGGCAAAGATACTGGGGTGCTTTATCAATTTCTTCTCCGGATCATTTTACAGATGAAGAAACTGAGGCAAACAGTTAAGTGACATGACATGGGTCATGTAGCTAGTAAGGAGCTGAGACTAGTTTGAAATCACAGAGTCTCTCTGACTCTAGGCTTGTCATTTTATCTGCTATATCATTTAGTTACCCTAAGAGAGTACCTTCCTTTCCTAAATAAATTCAGGTTTTCTGACTATAAATTACATCCTAGGATATGTCAAGTCAGTAAAAAGAAAGTTTATGAGAGGAAATAAGTGATCCGAGGTGAATTTTAGATGAACTTTGAAGTCTGGATAATAAGACTTAAATCTCTAAGGTCCCTTCTATAGAGCTATTCGAATCATTAATAAAAATACTGAATGAAAAAAGGTCAAAGGCAGAATTCTGTAATATACTACTATAGATTTTTTCTAACTTGAAGCCATCCAATTAATCAACATTTTTTTAGTCCAATCATTCAACTAATTCCAAATCTAGGTAATTATTTTATCCTCTAGATTCCCTCTCTCTGTCTTATTCACAAGGGTATCATGAGATTTTGTCAAATATCTTATTGAAATCTAAGAATGCCATGTCATTGACATTTTCTCTTCTAACAGCATAGCATATCAGAACAGAAAATTGGGTTAGTCTTGTATGAGTTGGCTTTAACTCATTCTGACTCATAATGATCTCTGATCCTCTAAGTGCTCACACACTATGTATTTAATACCTTAAAGAATTTTGCTGAGATTAGATGCCAAGCTAACTGACCAACAATTTGCAGAATTCATCATGTTTCTTTTTTTTAAACTAAAATATTTTCTCATCTGTAGACCTGTAATACCACTCCCATTTTTCATGATCCCTTAGAAATGGGCATTTAACAATCTGATCTCCAAGTTCTCTCAGTACCCTGGAATAAAATCCTAATGATCAGGCAACCAACTCATTTAAGACATTTAAGTATTGGGTTCAGACTTCTATATCCTGCACTGCTGCCTCTGGCTTCTTTCTGTCTTGATCTGTATGTTCTCAGAGAGCTAGAAGGTTTCAAGCCCCTCTGTATTGTTCAAGGTTATAGTACTGCATTCTTTTTTTTTAAGTTTTAATAATGTTTTGTTTTTATATTACAAAGATTTGTAGATGATCTACTTCATGAGAACTCTCATAACAAAGTTAAATCACTTCCTCTAAAGGTGTATGCTACCTTCCATATCTGTAGCACCAACCTGACATGTATTTTTTTTAAATAACAGAAATCTATTTTCCCTTTACCCCACCCTACTCGGAAAAAAAAAAGCAAAACAAATTTCTTATGACAAATATGCAATCAAGCAAAACCAATTTCTTCAGCGACTATATACAAAAACATCATATGTTTCTTTCAGTACCTTTAATCTATTCCTTTTCTCAGATATATAGCATGTTTCATCATCAGTCCTTTAGAATCAAAACTAGTCTTTGTGTTTATTATAGTTCTTATAGCTTTCAAATTTTTTTTACAGTTTTGTTGTTCTACTCTTCATCATACAAAAGTCTTCAAAATAGTTCATTTTTATAATATTGACATAATAGTATAAATTGTTCTGTTGCTACTCCACTCTGCATCAGTTCATATAAGTCTTTGCATGTCTTTTTGAAATCATCTATTTCTCATTTCTTATAGAACAATAGTATTCCATTACATTCATAGATCACAACTTAATCAGCCATTTTCCAATTGATGGCGATCCCTTTAGTTTTCAGCATTTTTTTTTTTTGCTACCATGTCCATTTCTATTAAAAACAATAGATCATTATTTGATCTGTGCCTTTTTAAAAGATCATTGATGGAGTATTTGTGGAAGAAATTACTTCCTCTATGATTTCTAATACTACCTTCTTAATGGAGTCTCAGCAATCTTGCATTTTCTTGCTTCTCCTATCAACCAATCAATCAATAAGGATTTATTAAGCATCTTTTTAAGGCACATAAATACTGGAGAAAAAAAACTACATAAATAAAACAGACTTTTCTCCCAAGGTACTTACATTCTTTTGGGGAAAACAACATGTTTGCCCGTACATGTATGTGTGTATGTATATACATGATCAGTCTTATTCTGCATTACACATTGCATTGATCACTCACATCCTGTCTGTCTTTTCTTTTTACAATCACCTAGGAAGACTCGGAAGGAAAATGTGGGAGAGGTATTAGGTTGACTACAAAGGTCCACAGACCCTTTTGCTGACCTTATTGGATACTATACCAATGCCATTTCAGGAAACTGAATCACTTCCACTTGAATTGTCTTAGAAAGATTCTGAAGATCATCTGCCAGGATAAGGTCCCAGACATTGAGGTCTTTTCTTGAACTAAACTGCTGAATATTCCAACTCTGTTTCAGAGAGCACAACTCCATTAGTCTGGTTTCAAAGAGCAGCAAGAAGAACAGTATGGCTAGACCATAAAGAAATAATTAAAAAGGAAACAAGGAAAGAAGGAAGGAAGGAAGGAAGAGATGTAAAAGAGATAACTACAATGATAAAGCATCACATGAGGATCAACGTAGACATAATAAAAGAGGGAGAAATGTTCATTGAAACAATAAAGCAATTAGGATTAGAAAAAAAGGCACAATGTTGAATGATGTTAGGTCTTTTGTTTGTTTTTATTTTTATTTTATTTTATTTTTTTTGTTTTTTAAATCTCCTTTATTAAGTAAAAATATTCTACATTTCTTCCATTCTTTTGCATCTTTCCCTCTTTGAGATAGTTTATAAAACAATTTCTCAATATATTCAAGATTGTGTTGCTTCTAACATCAATGTTCTCCCTATGCACATTAAACTTTTCATTGCTCCTCTGACTTTTTTTTTGTCTTCTTCAATGCTATTTCTTATTATAATACACTTTTGTTTGTTTTTAGAAAATGTCCCTATTCATTTTATAGGCCAACAGCAAACATGAGAAAGGGGGACAACAAGTACTCAGACTCAAATAATTTGAGCATCTACTTCTTTCTATACATTAAATTTCTTTCTATACATTATTCTATACATTAAATAAGTGTTGAGACTATAAGGAAGTGAGATTGATTTTCTAAAGGCCACTCAAGAAATAGGAGCATCATTACTGTGCAATCATAACACCTTCCTTTTGATCTCTTAACCTTCCCTTTTCCAAAGTAACCAAGTGCTTAGAAATCTCGTTTGAAATATAAGGAAGTCCAAAGTTTTCCCTACGCTTGCTACCTTTTTGATCCTGGTAGCATGAGACACGTAGAACCATTTCATAGGATCATAGCTATAGATCTGGAAGAAAGCTCAGAAACTATCTATTCCAACTCCTTCATTTTACAGATGATAAAACTGAGGCCTCAAGAGGTTGAGTGATTTGCAGAAAGTCACACGTATAATAAGCATTAGAGAGTAATATAAATTTAAGTCCTCTGTCTAAAAAGTCATTTCCACTGTACCATAATGCTTCCTTAGTTAGTTCTCACTAAATATTTGATTAATTGATTGACCTTCTTGATTAAAGACCTAAAAAAATCCTTCCCTAAGGTAGGCCATTATAAGGAAAAGATCACTAACCTGAGAATAAGGAATTCTAGACATTATTCCTGTCTCTACTACTAGCTTTGTAAGGGGCAGTATGGCTTAATGGAAAGTGCATAGGGCTTAACTTCAAAAAAACTTGTATTAGAATTTCACCTCAAACACACCTTAACTGTATGATCTTGAACAGATCTCTTATTTAATTTTACTGAGACTTGGTTTTCTCATCTGTAAAATGGGAATAATAATACCTACTTAATAGGCTTGTTGTAAGGTTCAAATAAGATATGTAAAATTTTATAGAAAATGTGAGTTTTTATTAATAATGAAAATAACACTGGATTCAGAATTGAAGGCTCACTCCTCAAATCCTGGCTTTGCTACTTATTGCTTTGGTGATCTTAGACCTTTCTGGGCCTATTTCCTCATTTGCAAAATGAGGTTGGGGGGATGGATTTAATGCTATCTAAAGTCCTTTGTAGCTCTTGGTTGTATGAAATAGAATGGACAAGCATTTGTTAAATTATTACCATGTATTAGTATCCTATGAATTTGGGCAAGTTGTATTTGTCTCCCTGTAGCTATTTCCTCTTTTCAAGAGTTGGATTAAATGATATCATATTCTAGAATATAACATAAATTAAAATCTAGGACTAGGAATTCTTATTTCCTCCCAAAGAAAAACTGAACACTTGAAAAAGGAAAACCAACTAGAAGACCACTGCAATAGTCCCTAATCTTCATCCTCATAATCACTAATGCTTCCATATTTATTCTTTCCCAAGATATCATCCTTGCACTGACTATGCTCTTCTCCCTTCCCTATTAATCCCTTGATGAACCAAATTTAAATTATTTTAATGCTTTGTTGACTATTACTTTTCTTTTTGCAAGGTTTCCCCAGGATGACACAGCTAGTAAGTGTCAAGTGTCTGAGGATGGATTTGAACTCAGATCCTCCTAATTACAGGGTCAGTTCTCTATTTACTGTAGCACCTAGCTATCCCTTGATTATTACTTTTTGACTATAATGCACACTAAAATATAAGCTCCTTGAGGATAAGAATTGTTTTCCTGCTTGCTTTTGTATCTCCAAAACTTAGCAAAGTCCCTGACACACAGTAAGTGCTTAATAAATGTTTTTTTGATGTGAAGTATTCCCAGGCACATAGAAACTCTGAAGTATCTGTAAAAAAAAAAAACAGGCCTGGGAGTACCAGGCAAGGATACCTCTATTAGGTTAGTTCCTTTATTGAGTGAGTGGTTTGGAAGCAATTTTCCTTTGCTACAGCTTAATTAACTCCATCTTTGTCCAAAAGTCATCCTGGCTAGTGCCAGGACTACAGAAGCTTTTGAAGGGCCATTCCTCTGGAGAGGAGCTGGAAATAAATTGGAGGTTCTGAGAAGCTCAGCCAATGATTTATTACTTACATGAGTTTCAATTAGCATTCGCTCAGTGGGCTCTCTCCAGTAATTACATTTGATTTAATGATACTGTTTGAAGGCCAAGGGTTGCAGCTGTGACTAGGAACTGGAGGTAGACTGAACCCCAGTTTACCTACCACTTGATCTTTCCCACACTTCTGACTTCTACATGCCCATTTCTTTGGGCACTGCCAGGACTTTTCTGACAATAATACAGGCGTCACTCAGCAACCTCCATTATATAAAGGGAGAAAAGATCACAGAAAGGATCCCGGCTTCCTCAACTCACATCATCATTGATTATGTTCATCACCACCATCACCACCAAAAAATAGTACTGGCTCAACCCTCTTGACTTCCACAAACTCTTTCCCCCACCCTCCTACCTCTCCACTCTTTATGTCTGGGGAATTCATCTATTCATTTTTAGACGACTGACCTGGAGCTTAAGTTTCCTGATTAGTGGGTAAATGACTCTGGATCATCTGTACTAAATAGATTTTTGGGCTTGGAATCAGAAAGACCTATATTCAAAACCTTCCTTAAACATTTAGTAATTGTGTGATTCTGGTTAAGCCACTTAATGCCTATCAGCTACGATTTCCTCTTCAGTGAAATGGGCATAATAATAAAACCTACTTTTGGAGATTATTATGAAGATCAAATTCAATAATGTGTGTAAAGAACTTTGCAAATCTGAAAGTGCTATATAAATGCTATTATTTTTCATATAAGATCCTCTTCTAAACAAAGGATAAGCAATATTAATGATGAACTGTGGTGAACACCCTAGGACCAGCCCAGCTAAATTCAGAAACGATCATCATCAGAAAGCCATCTTCTAGAGATTATGAATTTTTTTGGCCACAACTCTTGGTGAAGTCTGTCCACTAAGGGATGAAAGGATTATGTTTTGTTCCAGAAGAAGGAACACCATAATTATGAAGTCATGGCTCTTTTGAAGGATTAATGAAGAAATAATAATAACAATTGTTGTTGTTATTAGCAGCATGATTCAGTGGGCCACTTGGAGTCAGGATGACTTGGGCTGAAGACTAGCCTCTAACATATTAATCAAGGAACATGGGTAAATTCCTTAATCCTTCTATGCCTCTGGAGTTTTCTCCAGAAGTTATCAGAAGTTGCTGTTCAACTGAAGAGAGTTTTCCCACTGTCCCCACACCAAAGAAACCAGAGTTCTATCCAACCAAAATAATATAAACAAAAGCTGCCATTTATATAGCAATCTATAGATATTGCAAAACACCTCACCTTCATTAATTCATTTGATCCTCACAATTTGGCAAGGTAGATAGCACCAGTGTTGTTATCCCCATTGTTCAGATGAGGAAACTGAGGCTTAGAGAGACTTAACAGTCCTAGACCTTAAAGTTTCAGATTCTTAAACCCTGAGCTTTGGAATAAGTTTGCAATTTCAGGGTCTCAACACAAGCCTTACAACATTCTCACACCTAAAAATGCTACCTGTATTTCACGTGTTGATTACATTTTACATTTCTCTACATCAAAAAGTATTCTACAATAAAGGTTTTCCTCATTGAAAAAAGGCTGAATTGTCCTGAAACATTCTACTTTTTCTTCTTAAAATTAGTTTAGCTTAATTTTCAAATCCAATTCCTACATTAAGGAAAGAAACTGCAATATCAAGTAAGGGAGATTGAAATCTTGTCCCCATCCATACCACCAGTCTCTTCTCTTTGTCTCTCACAAATGGTTTTAGGGTTTCTCAGGGCAGAACTTTGCCCATCTGAATGCAGTTGTATACTGTAACAAAAAGAGAGGGAGACAGAAAGAGAGAAAGACAGAGAGAGAGAGATAAAGGGAGAGAGAGAGACAGAGAGAGAGAGACAGACAGACAGACAGACAGACAGAGAGCCAGGAGAGAGAGAGAAAGAGAGAAGGAGAGAGAGAGAGAAAGAGGAAGAATAGGAGGAGGAAAAGAAGGAGGAGGAGGAGGAGGAGAAGGGAAAAGAGATAGAGAGGGAAAGTGAGAAATAGAGAGAGAAGGAGAAAGTATCTTGAGACAGGAAGAAGTATAGTGCCCAAAATGAATGCAGTCAGAGCTGAGAATGAACAGTTGTCATATTTAGCCAGCTAGAAGCTGAAGGAGCCCACTATGGTGCATTTTTTTGAGGATTCTGCCCTCTGGTGGGAAATTATAGTCAATGTTGCATCAAGTTGACAACTATAGCCTCAGGCTAGAGATGTATAATTTATGGTAGGCGAGATACTTCCTTCTATGAGACAATCCTTAGAAGTTGACTGCTTTGGGGAAATAGGCTGTTCTGAAATCATTAAAGTAATAGTACCTTAAAAGTGATGAGTGCTCTGGTTCCTGCTGCCTACAACACATTTCACCATAGAAGGAGTAGGGATTTACATCTAGATTTTGAACCCGGTTTATAATAAATTATTGACATCTGGATCTAGATTTGAAGAATTTGCATCAGAATTCAGGCTTTCTCTGTTATTGCTTGTGTGATCTTGGTCAAGTCTCTATTAAGTCTTAATTTTCTCTGAGTCTTAATTTTCTTAGCTATAAAAGGAGGACATAAATTGGATATAGATGGATCTATAAGATCCTCTTCATAAGATTTCTAATGCCAATTGTTTTAGGATATTCTGAGATTTCCTTGTAAATTTTCTTCAAATCAAATTATGCCTATGACATTTTTATTTGAAAGATAAATTCATGTTGTCTTCAAAGTCTTTGTATTATTCTAAGCTTTAATAGTTAAAACTACATTAGTATTTTGGAACATGCTATATATGTCAAACACTAATGGGGAGAGATGGGGAGAAATATCAATAAATCAAATAAACACTGATAGAAGAGAGATTAAAATCTAAAGCTATTGAAGAAAATTTGTAATAGCAATAATGCCATGACAGTCATCATAACATCATAATCCAAGAATTCCAAACATATGGACTGGTGAGTTTTAATAATTGAATCAAATAGTAATTAAATTCCACAACCATTTCTTAAACTCCTACTTCATTAGATTGTTAACTTCTTGAGGTTTTTGGCTATCTTTTGCTTTTATTTGTACCCCTTATTAGTTAGTACAGTGCCTGGTGCATAAGATGCTTAATAAATATTTATTGATTAATTGATTTTACTGATTATATGACTCCATATTAGGTGCTAAGGAGATAAAGACAAAAACAGCAGACTCTGCCTCAAGATGCTTCCATTTTACTAGTGAAATGTAACATGTTATCAGACAAATCTCTCTCTCTTTCTTTCCATACATAACACATGATAATTTGAGGAATTAGAGTGCAAACAATTGTCTCCAGATCTTCATCTATGATAATATGAACAAGGACATCAAGAAAGACTGCCTATAAAAGGTAATCTGTGAGCTGAACTTGGGTCCTATAACTCATTGAAAATCAAGGAAACTATTCAATATTCATATGGAGCTTTATAACTATAAAGTACTACATGAATGGGATGGTTTTACATTATTTTATTTTATTTTATTTTTTGGATTTATAACTGTGAGTTCATTGATGAGTTGAACTCCCAGAATGAAAAATCTCTACTGCTGCAAACAGGCAACTCTCAAAGACTGCAAAGTTCCTTGAGGCATTTAGAGGGTAAGTGATTTGACTGTGGTTCCATAGACAATATGTGGCAGACAAGTATTTGAATGCAGGTCTTTTTGTTTCCAAATATAAATCAATGTAAGGATCTCCAAGTAAAGAACTGCTACCAGTGCATAACACTAACTCTGCAATTTATAGTCTTATAAAGAGTCATCCAAGGACAATGAGCTGTTAAATGATTTGCCCACCGTGCACAAAAAGTGGATGTCACAGGCAAGGTTGGAGCCCACATCTTCCTGGCTTTGAGAGTAGCATTATATAATCCAGATCTGGGATTTCATTGTTCTAGTACTGGTATCGAGCTCAAATAGAAGAGGAAAGGACCAGGGATACTAAATTTTACCTAAGGATCCCTACAGATTGCATCTTGATTTAGAAAATCATATATTAACATCTATGTTCTATTGCATTTTTATTAATATTCTTAATTTCTTAATTTCTCAAATACCTTTTAATAGTCCTACTTAGGATTATTGGAGACCACAATGCAGCCTGACTGCCATGTGTTTGACCCCTTTGATGTGGACAATTCACAGGAAACTCCTGTGCCTATAGCCATTCTTCAATTTAGTCTTCCTGGGATTACTGGGAATTAAGGGACTTGCCCATGGTTATACAGCTCCTATGCATTAGAGGAAAAATCTAACCCAAGATTTTATGTTTGCTTGTCTTTTGTTTTTGTTTTTGTTTTTGTTTTTGTTTGTTTGTTTACTAAATGGTCTCTGTCCATTTCATTTTCATTCCTTTTCTTCAGCCCAAGCCCCACATATATAAATTTTCTTATTAGGCTTGTTAGTACAATTATTCAATATTTCCTGTATTAGTGTTTGGTATAAAAATTGTTAAGCAAGATTACCCTAGGCTAGTTCAATTGATTAATAGATTTCTATTTCCCACACATTTGGCCTGTTTGAAATGTTGTAGCAGCTGGGCTGTAAAGCTTGAGCATCAACAGTCTTATTCAGAGAAGGAGCATGAACATTTCCCTTGATTAATTTTTTTTTAAACAAAAAAAGTGGAGAACCTCAGAGTCCTGGAAGTAAATTGGCTGAGCCTGAAGGAATTAAGCCAGTAACATGAATCTTGAAGGACCAGATCAGGCCATTCTCTAGCCCATGGTTTTTGCTTCAGGTTAAAACTTAGTTGGTCAGGCAGCTGAAATGCTAGCTTTCTTTTCTGAGAAGTCATGGAGTGAGTCTTACCAAGTTGTGCAAATCATGATTTAAATAAAGGACCCATGTAAATGATGCTGATTTCCTAATAGATAAAGCTTCAGCTGGTTTTGGCTCAATCACACAAGCAAGATAATTTGCCTCCTCATCAGTCATGCATTCCCAAGTTCAGTTCATGGGCCAGGAATGCAGGAAGCTTTTCCTGGTGGCCTTAGTTCATAGCATCTGGGTTTAGAAGAGAAATTAGTTGTCTATACTATCTTGCTTCTCTAGTTATCTTGTATGGGTTTATTTGTTTAGATGTCATACTCCTGAATATAGCAATTCTCAAACTTTTGGTCTCAGAACTCCCTTACATTTTGAAAAATGATTGAGGATTTTCCTATAGAGTTTTGTTTATGTGGGTTAAATACAATAGTGTATTGGAGCCAGTTCTTACCAAATTACAAGAACTGAGAGTTTGTCAGTGTGAGTATTTGCAAAATTAGAAATCAGGAAATTCTACAAGTAAAAGCATGATATATTATTGTTTGAAATTTAAAAAGTAATGAAAAATGTAAATAATGTAGTTTATACTTTGAAATGTCAAGCATACTTTGTTTTGTGGAGAGGCAGTTATAACACATCTACCAATATGCCACTGTATCTATTGATACTCACCATATTTACAGTACAAACATCTTAATATTATTATGAAAACAGTTTTGTCCTAACAAATGACCTGAAAAAGTTTTGTATTTTTATATACTTATAATTATATATAATATACATAAGACATATATGTATATATACACACACATATACACACACAACCTTTATATTATTAGCACCTGGAGCTATTTATATTATAGGTGCTTAATAATATATCATATTACACTATATATAATGCCACATTAAAGTTATATATAATACATAATATACATAACTACATATATGCATATACATCTAGTTTTTGTATCCCTGGCACCAAGTCTTTATATAATAAATGCTTAATAAATAGTCATTGAATTGAACTGCCATTGAACTTAATTGCTAAGGCTAAGTCTATAATACTTTCAGATATTATTAAATCTTGGTGACATCATTATAATAATTATCATTATAATAATAGAATTATTAATAATATACAAATAATAAGTAACATTGATTGAGATTAATGTTTCTTTGTAGTGCAGCCCACAAGAACTCTACAGAGAACAGAATTAACCACAGCAGGTAGAATTAGACACTATATATATATATATTTATATATTTATATTTAAATATTTATATATATATATATATTATAACAATCAAAATTAAAGATGAAATTTTATTTAACAAACAAGATTAATTAATGGTACTTTAGTAAAAAATACAGAGTAAATCACTTTTTACCAGTGGCTATACAAATGCAAGGTTATATCACTATTGCTTTATGACATCTTATTGAGGGATGGGGTATGACTGACAATCTGTGATTTTACAAATTGTCTTTTCATAAAAATTCAAACTAATAAATTTGCTTCAGAAGTCATGTTATCAAGATTGCAATGAAACTTTATGAAAGCCATTAGCTTACGAAAGACAAATAGATATCTTCCTGAGCTATTCATCCAGGCAAACATATTGTGTGTTTGCTGCTTAATGCAGCCTTCTCAAAGTGGAAAAATATATCATTTACAAGGAATTGAATAGAGTATGTCAAAGGAAGGAAATGGAAAGCAACGATGGATGCAATGCCAGAAGAGATGCACAGGATAAATCATCACAGGTTGAAAATACTGATTTTTTAAAAAAGATGCATAGATATATACCATGCATTAAATAAATATATATAGATCACGGCACTAGAAGAAAATCCATATAAAAGAGATTTTTTTTTCTTTACAAATTAATTTTAACTTGTATAGATCAAACTACAAATTCTGGCAAATTGTAGGTCAATTTCACTGGTGGGGAAAAAGGAGGCTCACAGTTGGAACTTTCTCTGGTTGACCTCCAGAAAAAAGTAGAGGGAAGATTTACCATTAGGTCAGAGTTGTGGTGGAATGAAAAAGGGATAGGAATCTCAACCACAAGGAAAAGAAAAAAGGCAGGATTCTTGTGACTCTGCTTGGTGATCGGCTAACCGAAGACTTCAGGACATAGCAATCCTGAGGCAGGGGACCACCATGGGACAGAAGTGCACCCATTGAATATTGTACCTCACAATGTAATTCCAGAAGCCACAGTGAGTTATAATTGTCTAAACAAAAGTAGTAATACTATAGAGAAGATTTCACAGACCCTATAATGAAATAGTTCTTTATTGATCTCTCATCTCCAGGATAAACATAACTAGTTCCTTCAGCTAATCATAAGTCATGAACTACAAGTATTTTTTAAAAACCTTCCTGATTCTTCTCTTCAGAATGCTCTATAGCCTAACAATGTCCTTCTTACTTATGGAATACTATTGTGCTATAAAAAAATGATGAGCAGGATCACTTCAGAAAAGCCTGGGAGGACTTATATGAACTGATACAAAGTGAAATAACCAGAACCAGAAGAACATTGTATATATTAACACTATTGTTTGATGTTCAACAATGAATAATTTAGCTATTCTCAACAATACAATGATCTAAGATAGTACTGTAGAGTTTATAATGAAAAATGCTATCAACCTCCTGAAAAAGAACTGATCATGTCTGAATCCAGATTGAAAGATACTTTTAGAAAACTGTTAAAATTTTTCTTCCTGTTGTGGTTGGGATTTTTTGGGGGGCGGGGATCTATTTTCTTGCACAACATGGCTAATAAGGAAATATGTTTTGCACAACTCTACATGTACAACCTATATAAAATTGCTTGCCTTCTCAAGGAGGGAGGAGTGGAGGAAGGGAGGAAGAGAGATTGAAATTCAAAGATTTTTTTTAATGAATGTTAAAAATTGTTAATACATATAGTTGGGAAAAAATAAACTATAAAAATTAAAAAAAACAAACAATGTCCTTGTAGAATGTGGAGCCCAAAGCAGAATACAATATTTCAGATATTATTTGACCTGGGAAGGGGAGAAGAGTAAATATTTCCCTAGTTCTGGACACTATGCTTCCTCTAATATAGCATAAGCTCACATTGGTTTTTCTTCCCTATCATATGACATAATTGACTCATCTTGAGCTTGCAGTCCACAAAAAAACCTTAAATAGTTCAAAAGAATTATTGTATATCGATTAACAAATCTTTATTAAGATTTTCCTATATGCTAGGCACTGTGCTAAGTCCTGGGAATACAAAGAAGCAAAAGACTATTCCTGATTTCAAGAGGTTAATAGAGGAAACAAGTGAAAATAAATATGTACAAAGTAAACTACATAAAGGATAAATAAGAAATAATTACCAGAGTCAAAACAATAAAATTCTGAGGAGATGGGAAAATCTCTCCATAAAAGATGGAAATTTAATTTGGAAAATAGGTAGATAAATGAGTAAGTTTTTACTCATGGAACTTATTTTTTGAATCCAACACAGAACCCAACTAACTTACTTTAAGTAAATTCTTATTTAATTTCATTTAATTGGTTTCAAACTAAAGCTTGTCTTGTTAAAATCTTTTTTGGGTCTTCATTGTCATTCATTATGTTTATTATCATAGTATTAGTATTATTGTTGGGTCATTTGAAAAAATGCAAAAACTTGACATCTTCATCTTTATTTACATCAATGATTGGGTATATGTATGTGGTATGTGAGTGTATGTGTGTGTGTGTGTATTGGTGGTAGTGGTAGTAGTAGTAGAAGTAGTAGTGATAGTAGTAGGAATAGTACTAGTAGCAGTAATAGTAATAATACTAGCAGTAATAGTAGTAGTACTAGCAGTAATAGTAGTAGTAATGATTGTAGTAGTAGTAATACTAGTCATAGTAATAGTAATAGTACTAGTAGTAATAGTAGTAGTAGCAGTGATAGTAGTAGTAATGATTGTCGTAGTAGTAATAGTAGTAGTAGTAGTGATAGTGGTAGTAGTAATAGTAATAGTGATAGTAGTACTAGTAATAATATTAGTAGTAATAGTAGTAGTAGTAGTAGTAATAGTAATAATACTAGTAGTAGCAATAATAGTAGTAGTAATGATTGTAGTAGTAGTAATACTAGTTGTAGAAATAGTAATAATACTAGTAATACTAGTAGTAATAGTGATAGTAGTAGTCATAGTAATAGTAGCAGTAGTAGTGGTATTAGTAGTAGTAATAGTAATAATACTAATAATATTAGTAGTAGTAATAATTGTAGTAGTAGTAATAGTAATAGTAGTTGTAATAATAGTAATCATACTAGTAGCAGTAGTAGTAGTAGCAGTAGCAGTAATAGTAGTAGTAATAGTAAGGGTAGCAGTAATAATAGTGGTGATGGTAGTAGTAGTAATAGTAACAGTAGTAGTAATAATAGTAATAGTAATAATAATAGTAGCAGTAATAGTAGTAGTAGTAGTAGTGATAGTAATAGTAATAGTACTACTGGTAGTAGTAGTAATAATAATAGTAGTAGTAGTAGTGGTAGAAGTAGTAGTAGCAGTAATAGTAGTGATAGTAGTAGTAGTAGTAATAGTGATTAATAGTAGTAATAGTAATACTAGTAGTAGTAGTATCATCAGGCCAAGCACAGATCCCTATGGCACTCTACTAGATATCGCCTTCCAAGTTAATGTGGAGCCATTGTTGACAATTTTTCAAGTCTGGTCGGTCAACTAGTTCTGAATCCACATAATTGTACTATTATCTCTTCACCTTACTTGCTATGAGAACAAGCATGAATGATTTTGTCAAATGTTTTGCAAAAATCTATCCAGACTATGTCTAGCTTTTGTTTTAGCTATCAATCAAATAACATTGTCAGACAGAGATAAAGCATGTCTGACATGATTTAATCTTGAACCCACATTCTTTGTAATTACTGCTTCCCTTCTGAAGTGTTCACTCCCCACTCCTGTGATATTTGACCACCAGGGAGTGCTATTAGCTATTCACTGGAGTCTCATTCTCTACTGATTTGTGCATGTCTTACTGGGATGAAAGTTTCAGGCTAATGCTGCATTTTCTCTGGTTGCCATAGGGGCCAATAAACTACTATCCTTCAGCATTGTATCTTTCTGCAGGGTTTCTCCTTACTATCTAATGGTGTGTGTGTGTGTATGTGTGTGTATGTGTGTTTTGAAGATCTATCCAATCAAGATTAGCTCCATGCCCTCATTGATTAGCTAACCCAATCCCCTTTTGAGCTGTAGTCTTGCAACAAAATGGTGTAATGGAATTGGATCTCCTAGTAAAGCAGGTCAACATACCGAATTCTGTATGCAGAAATTTTCCTCTTAGAACAGAAATAACAAGTGAATAACTTGATTTAATAACTGGAGAACAAATGTATAATCAAATATAAACATCTACCAAAACATGTGAGCATAATAAGCTACTAGATCTCAGAAAGCCCCACCAGATTTAGACTCAGTATAGACCCAGAACATAGGTGAATGGACACAGGCAACATGGAAAAGCTAGGATATAAACAGTCTGAATCTTTTCCTGAGCAGGGTAGAGCACAATTACAGTTCCCTCTTAGTTAATGAACTTTGACTTTCTGTTGTCTTCAAGTGCAGACACAGGAACTCTGGAGTCAAACTTGTAGTTCACATGTCATGAATTTGGGATGCGATATGAATAGGATTCAGGTATTTTGTCTGGTTAGTGGAGAGTACCCTTTGTCAACTCTTTGGCCTTAATTCACAGCCTCTACTCTCCTCCCTTTTTAGAAATTGGGATATTGAACCTGTAGCAGATTTCCCATTTGCCAAAATCCTTTAAAGATCACTGTGTGTAGCTCAGAAATCATCTCCTTCAGTTTGTTCTATTTTAAAATAATTTGGAAGGTAGTTCATCCAGATCTTGTGACTTTAACTTATCTAGGGCAGTTGAGTGCTCTCATATCATCTTTTATCAAAAAGCTAGCAAATACAATTGACACTGTATTTCAGATGAGACCATCAGTCAAGTTGTTTATTTATTCTTCTTGGTTTATTTGTTTGTTTCCTAGCAATCTGCAGGAAAAATTTGCAAGCTTAGCATTCTTAAGACCCCTGAGAAGCAGAGAGAATCAATGAGACTATATCCAATCAAAATTACTCCAGGGGCTTCCTTTGAGTTAAACACTAGGGAATTTTAGAAGGAAAGACTGCAAGTTTCTCAAATTTCTTCTGGTACTTGAAGGACAAAATCAGCTCCTCTGTTTGGCTTGTAAAATCCTTCACAACCTGAGCCTGGCTTGCCTTTCTAGTCTTATTATAAATTACTCTTCTTCATCCATTCTGTCCCAAACAAAATGAATTTCTATCTCTCCCTTATGACATTCCATCTCTTATACTCAGGGAATCATATAGCCTGGAATAAATGCCCTCCTTACATCTGTCTTTTGGGATTCTTCATTACCTTTGACCTTCAGCTCAAGCACTACCTCCCCATGAAGATTTTCCTGTTCCCCCCAGCTACTATTTTCTTCCCACACTCTCCTGAGACATGGATTTTTCTTTGTAGATATAATTACATTCCCATTTTTATGAGTACAAGTTATTTTCTTAATCTAGGGGAAGCTCCTTGAGACAAAAAACTATTTTATTTTTGTCTTTGGATCTTTAACATGCAATAGGATGCCTGGCACAAACTAGGTGATTAACAAATGTTTGTTGAATGACTGACTGATCAATTGACAGTCCCAATACCACATGTTCTTTCTGCTATCCTATACCCCACACTTAATACTTCATCACTATAATATAAAAACCTAAATAATATAAACAATCATAATATTTTTAGGGGAAAAAATCATTTTTCTGGGGCAGCTAGATGGTTCAGTAGATACAACACCAGCTCTGAAGTCAGGAGGACCTGAGTTCAAATTGGCCTCACACACTTAACTCTTCCTAACTGTGTGACCCTGAGCAAGTCACTTAACCCCAATTGCCTCAGCAAAAAAAAAAAAAAAAAAAAAAAAAAATTTGATGATCAACTGTGAAAGACTTTACTATCATCTATAAAATGATCCAAGGCAATTCTAAAGGACTCATGATAGAAAAAGGGAGATCTAATGAAATCTGATTGAAAATTAAAGTGTGATTTGTCACTTCATTTTTGTCTTTTTGATTTTTGTTTTGTTTTGGGTTTTTTTTCAATATGGCTTATATGGAGATATGTTTTACATGATTGATATATTGCTTGCTTTTTCAGTGGGTTGGAGAAGGGATGGGAGGGAAGGAGAGAATTTGATCAAATTGCTTTTAATGACATAAATAAATATCATGAATAAGACAAAAAGAAATAATATTTTTCTGGCATAATCAATAGAAAGTCAAGGCAAGTTGGTTTCAGGTCAAGATTGTCCAAGTTCCAACTCAATTGATTAAAAAATTGGAAACTCTATGATCAGATTTTTCAGGTGCTTGTCAGCTGCTCAAAGCAAAAGCATAGCTAAAATGATAAATGGTCCTTGTGAGGACTTAGCTAACTAAACATTACTCACCTTTCTGAACTTTGTCCTTACAACTGATGACAGTCAAACTAATTTTTAAAATGAAGACAACCCCCCTACTCCTCCAATTATGACACTATCAATTTTGATTCCAGCAGCATTTTTCTCTAAAGAGTAGAAAATATCTGCTGGTGACCACTCCTTACAGCACATCATGAGGTCTGAACTCAGATGTTAGGCTAGGTCTAGTTACCCTTAAAATAAAGCTGTTGAAATTGTTCACCCACTCCCCAAATGAGAGATTACATGCTAAGAGGTTTGCAGGAGTCAAAGAGCAATACATAAATGATTCATAAATTAAATTTTAAAAATCAACAAGCATTTATTGAACTCTTACTATAGTGCTAAGTGCTTCATCATACAAAGATGAAAAAATGAACGAGTTCTGCCAAGAGGCTTATATTCTATTGGCGAGAAAGATGTAAAGATATATGCAAAATAGAATACAAAGCAAATATAAAGTCATTTTTTCTGAGTCTCTTTTATCTTTTTAAATTTTTTTTAACATGTTAAAGTATATCTTAAATACAATATATGTGTACAAATCTGTACAGTTCTCTTGTTGCACAAGAAAAATTGGATTCAGAAGGTAAAAATAACCTGGGAAGAAAAACAAAAATGCAAGTAGTCCACATTCATTTCCCAATCTTCTTTCTCTGGGTGTAGCTGGTTTTGTCTATCATTGATCAATTAGAACTGAATTGGATCTTCTCTTTGTCGAAGAAATCCACTTCCATCAGAATATATCCTCATATAGTACTGTTACTGAAGTATATAATGATCTCCTGGTGCTGCTCATTTCACTTAACATCAGTTCACGTAAGTCTCTCCAAGCCTCTCTATAGTCAACATCTTGCTGGTTATTTCTTGCAGAACAATAATATTCCATAACATTCATAACCCATAATTTATTCAGCCATTCCCCAACTGATGGACATCCATTCAATTTCCAGTTTCTAGCTACTACAAAAAGGGCTGCCATAAACATTTTTACACATGTGGGTCCCTTTCCCTTCTTTAGTATCTCTTTGGGGTATAAGCCCAGTAGTAACACTGCTGGATCAAAGAGTATGCAGTTTGATAACTTTTGGGGCATAATTCCAGATTGCTCTCCAATATGGTTGGATTCTTTCACAACTCCACCAACAATGCATCAATGTCCCAGTTTTCCTGTATCCCCTCCAACATTCATCATTATCTTTTCTTGTCATCTTACCAATCTGACAGGTGTATAGTGGTATCTCAGAGTTGTCTTAATTTGCATTTCTCTGATCAATAGTGATTTGGAGCACCTTTCATATAACTAGAAATAGTTTCAATTTCTTTGAAAATTTTTTCATATCCTTTGACCATTTATCAATTGGAAAATGGCTTGATTTCTTATAAATTAGAGTCAATTCTCTCTATATTTTAGAAATGAGGCCTTTATCAGAACCTTTGACTGTAAAAATGTTTTCCCAGTTGAATGCTTCCCTTCTGATTTTATTTGCATTAGTTTTGTTTGTACAAAAGCTTTTTAACTTGATATAATCAAAGTTTTCTATTTTGTGATCAATGATCATCTCTAGTTCTTCTTTGGTCACAAATTCCTTCCTCCTCCACAAGTCTGAGAGGTAAACTATCCTATGTTCCTCTAATTTATTTATAATCTCATTCTTTATGCCTAAATCACGAACCCATTTTGATCTTATCTTAGTGTATGGTGTTGTGTGGGTCCATGCCTTGTTTCTGCCATACTAATTTCCAATTTTCCCAGCGGTTTTTGTCAAATAGTGAATTCTTATCCCCAAAGTTGGGCTCTTTGGGTTTGTCAAACACTAGATTGCTATAGTTATTGACTATTTTGTCCTTTGAACCTAACCTATTCCACTGATCAGCTAGTCTATTTCTTAGCCAATACCAAATAGTTTTGGTGACTGCTGCTTTATAATATAGTTTTAGATCAGGTACAGCTAGGCCATCTTCATTTGATTTTTTTTTTCATTAGTTGCCTTGAAATTCTTGAGCTTTTGTTCTTCCATATGAATTTTGTTGTTATTTTTTCTAGGTCATTAAAATAGTTTCTTGGGAGCCTGATTGGTATAGCACTAAATAAATAAATTAGTTTAGGTAGTATTGTCATCTTTATTATATTTGCTTGGCCTATCCAAGAGCACTTAATATTTTTTCCAATTGTTTAAGTCTGACTTTAATATAAGATCATTATAAGAAGAAGGAAACATTAGTAATTTTGGAGAGTGAGCCATGTATTATTCACAAGCTATTACCTAGAAGAGACCTCAAAAATTTTTTGTCCAACTTCTTCATTGTATAAATTGTATAAAGCTAAGGTCCTCATCACTTGCCTAAGCTCAGAGAATTAGGATATAGCAGAATCAGGATTTGAATTCAGGTCTTCTGATTTATATTCCATTTGAAACTCCTGAGTTAGTTCTCTTGTTATGTTCTCTCCTTTGAAGTCTTTTAATTTTCTCTAGAAATGAAAATGTAATTCTAGGATCACCTAGATGATACAGCTCTAGAACAATAAGACAACAGCTCAATTACTCTACTTCTCACGGACAGACTAAACTCATAGGAATGGTACTCCTGTGAATCCTAGAGTTACTGTGAGGAGTGATTAATGGAAATATAAAGCACTCAAGATCTGTAAAGCATTAAACAATGGCAAGACTCATATAGCTTTCTGACAGCAATGGATTTAGCTTTGGGGCCCCTTCTCCACACAGCTGGGTATTTGGAGGGGGGAGTACAATAAATGCTGATGTTCTTTTCTCCCAGATACAAATGTCACCAGAAATAAATGGTCTTTATGCCAACACACCTGCTCTCCTGCATGGTGCCTTTAATCAGCTCCAAGCAGTATTGCCTCACTGGACTCACGGGGAGCCAAGATGCTGGCAGCTGAATCCTTTCAAGCAGGGGCTCATTTGACTGCCGTCACAAATGTAATGTGGCCCCAGGGCCTGTGGTTCCAACATCTAGCCATGAAAGGACATGAGAGAAATAGAGCAAATAGAAAATTTCTCCAAGGAGAGCTTGAAATATGAGATAAGGACAGATCATATATGATGGGTGAGAAAGGTGACTGATTGAGGCAGCTGTTGTTTGATGGTATGTGTGTAACAGGGTCCTTTGCACGGAAAGTCCCCAAGCCAGCTAGAAAGCTCTTGTGAGTTTTGAAGTTGCATGAAAATATTCAGACTCTTGAAAATAGTGGTGATCCTAGGCTTTTTGTTTTGTTTTACTGCCAAATTAACCCAACTCCTTCCAAATCCTAAATTTCATTCACTCTGTAAACCTTAGAAACATCACTCTCCCAATATGAATTCATTTTTCCTGGCTAAAGATTGAGACTATCATTGGCAGATTGGAAAAGTTGTTGACGGAGGTTGATGTTCAATTAGATTATTAAAGAGTTTTTCTAGTGAAGAAAATGTCACTATCTGAAAGTGGGGCTTATTCCTGAAACTTCTTATTGAGATTTTTCAGAAATACCGTAGATGGGATTCTGGCAGTGAATGGAAAAGTGTACTAGGCGACCTTTTAATTTTTTTCCAATTCTAATATTCTAGCTTCTAAGCTTCTAAGGGTACCATCACACCATCCTTTTTAGATCTTTGGGACTTGTTAAAGTCTACCATTTGTACAAAACTCTTTCATATGTGCCCTATTTTTTTTTATTGGCTTTATATTTTCAAAACATATGCATGGATAATTTTTCAACATTAACCCTCACAAACCTATGTGTTCCAAATTTCCCCTTCCTTCCCTCCTTCCCCCCTCCCCTAGATGGCAAGTAATCCAATATATGTTAAACATGTTAAAATATATGTTAAATTCAATATATGTATACATATTTACACAATAATCTTTCTGCACAAGAAAAATCAGATCAAAAAGGGGAAAAAATGAGAAAGAAAACAAAATATAAGCAAAACACAGCTAGAACAAAAAGAGTGAAAATGCTGTGCTATGATCCATACTCAGTTCCCACAGTCCTCTCTCTGTGTAGATAATGAACCCTGCTTTTTACTGAATCTTTTTCTGACCTAGAGAGCTTATAGCAGATGACATCATAGTAATGCAAAATTGATAAGGGGAGGTGTAATATTCTTCTCTAAAATGTAATTTTCTCTGGGAGCAGGTTTCTTTTGGGGCTTTTGGGAGCAGCCTTCGTTTCAGTTCTGTAATCCCCAAATGCAGCCAGGAGTTAAAGTCCAAATCCTTTATTGTCTCTTCCAAAATCTTATCTCCTTCACTTGGGGCTTGGCTGGCTAGTTTTCTGGAGGCCCTCCAGATCTTGGTTTCAGTGTTCTCCACAGGACAGCTGCCACCACTTCTCTGTATTCCTTAGTTCTGCCCAAATGCTTTCTCTGGCTTCTTCCTGGCAACTTCCAAAGGCTTGTGCTTGAGCCTACAGCCACAACAAAGGTGGATGATGGAATGAATCTGTCTCAGCGCTTGCTCTTTCTGGCCCTGAGAGCTCCTCCTTATATGCCCCACACCGTATACACCAATCATTATATCACTAGGAAGCCATTATTTGTTGTAGGATTAAATCAATGCTAAACTAGATTTAACCATTGTCTCCTCAATTCCACTTACTTAGCACCTTGTAAGAATCCTAACTGGGAGGGCAGGGAGGTATTAGCATTTTTTATAGGCTAGACATTGTGCTTTACAAATTTTATTTCACTTCATCCCCGCAACATTTTGTGAAGTTTAAAAAGTTCAAGAGAAAGTTTCTGAGTAATTATTCATTTTATTCATGATGCCAGAATTTTATTAATAAAAGGAATGGTCATTTGGCTATCCCTCTTGTACCAAAGACCATTCCTAGTGGCCGGTTCACAATTTATATGTCCTTGGAAAAGTGAGTGCTCTGGAAGGTGGCAATCAACTCCGATTTGTTAACAATCAGTGAATGATTATAATGACTGGTAGGCTTATTCCAATTAGAGTCTTGAGGTCTATGATACTGAGCATCCAAATCTTGGTCAAAGAGATTTTTTAATTTCTATTACACCTGTTTGACAAAAGAGAGAACCCATATTTTCCCACACCTGTTTGAATAAACATAATGAACAGGAATCCATCAATTCACCTAAACTTAGAATTTCTTTACCCTCTTTGATTAGATCTTTAGCTTTCCTGACTGAGTAAACCTTGTCCAAGATTTCCCACAATGGCTGATTTCTAGGTGGGGAAACAGAAAAGGAAACAGTTCTAGTTCAATAATTAGTTATTAGATACAACAAAGAAATAATTATTTCTCTCAATTCCCTGGGAGGTAGATACTATTATTATCCCTATTTTATAGCTGAGGAAACAGGCTGACATAGTTTAAGTGACTTGCTCTATGTCACATAGCTAGTGCTTGAGACTAGATGTGAATCCAGATCTTCCTGATTTCAGGGTTATTGATGCATCTACTTAGCCACCTAACTGCCTCTCAGTAGTTATGGTACAAGGAAATCAAATCAAACTACAACTTTCACCAGATATTTTTCAAAGCTACTCCTATATCTCAGATCCCATGAAAAGGCAAATTCATCATTTTAATTCACAGTACTAGGAGCTAAGGAACAGGTGAAGTATATTGACATATCTATTGAACAAACAGAGGCATCTCAAGCTCTGACAACCCTGGAATCTCAGGGTCTACAGGACTTTTTGTCCAGACTAGAATCGCTTTGGATTGTTTGTTCTTGTGAGTGGCTTCCTGAGATAAATAGTGCTGCCATCTCGACTTCTGAAAGGCTAACATTGGAGAACTGTAGCAATTCTGACATTTGGGCCAAACTCCACAAGACATGTGGAAGAAAGTATAAAAGGCATTCTCAAGTCAACTTTTAAAGACAAATTTGAATTCAGAATGAGACTTTGAAACTCAAATCCCAAGGGAAAGGTCTTTGGGAGACCACTCTGTTTGCTGGGATAGTGGGGAAAAGATAAAGACAGTGGAATAAAACAAAACTATTACTGAGGGAGAAGGAAGGAACCCAGCTGGAAGAAACTTACCTGGAGATTCAGAATGTTGTGGGACGTCACACTGGCTGATGCCCAATAGGCTTCACCTTATTTGGGTCAATGGTGATTTTTGTGCAAGTCTCAGTGGACTCATTCATTCTTCAGAATGGGTCAGGAGGATAGTCCACATCGCCAGTAACATTGACTGCTACTTCATTGCACCCTGATTGAATTCAGTTGTGACAGTAGAGAGGTATTCTGTCCCCCAGAATCTAACCAATGTCCTCATGCTATGATGAGCCCTTCATCTCACATTTTTCAGGAGGAATTTGAAAGAAGAATCAGGTAGGAAGTTAACCTATGGTGGAAGACAGGGCAGTGATCATTTCATTTGACTCTAGGATATAATAGAAATGTCTCATTGGATTTCAGAAAGGCCTGGAGAGACTTACATGAACTGATGCTGAGTGAAATGAGCAGGACCAGGAGATCATTATATACTTCAACAACAGTACTATATGATGATCAATTCTGATGGACATGGCCATCTTCAGCAATGAGATGAGCCAAATCAGTTCCAATAGAGCAGTAATGAATTGAACCAGCTACACTCAGGGAAAGAACTCTGGGAAATGACTACGAACCACTACATAGAATTCCCAATACCTCTATTTTTGTCCACCTGCATTTTTTATTTCCTCCACAGGCTAATAGTACACTATTTCAAAGTCCGATTCTCTTTGTACAGCAAAATAACTGTTAGGACATGTATGCTTATATTGTATTTAATTTATACTTTAACATACTTAATATGTATTGGTCAACCTGCCATTGGCAGAAGGGGTGGGAGGAAGGAGGGGAAAAATTGGAACAAAAGGTTTGGTAATTGTCAGTGCTGTAAAATTACTCATGCATATAACTTATAAATAAAAAGCTATTAAAAAAAAAGAAATGTCTCATTGGTGGCTTTTAGCAGAGACAATGGACTTTTAGAAGAGGCGGTCCAGAGTCCAGACCAGGGAGTAGGAGAGATCATACTATGCATGAGTGCTATGGCACATAACTGATAGATCCCCATGAGATGTAGTTACAGTGAGCCGAAAGTGCTCTGAGAGAAAGCATGAACCCTATGTGTGAGGTACCAATCTAACACATTAACTACTTTTAATTAACCAATTTTAATTGATTTCTAAAGGAGCATAAGTACTGTCAGCACCCTCTAGGTTTTTTCAAGCATCCTAGGACAATGTCCTGTCACACCACCTTAGTTATAGCTCTAAGGTGATACTTGGTAGTAATAATAAGAGTTAGATTCAAGTATACTGACTCTACATTCATTTTCCTTTTCTCTATTCCTTCTATTTCAAATCTTCATTTTCTCCTACTTGGAACATCCTGCTTTTCATTATGCTCACAAGTACTTATAGCTTCTCCCCCCTCACAAATATGTTACAGCTCTTCCTATAGGGATGCCCATCAGTTGGGAAATGTCAGGTTGTGGTTTATGATTGTGAGGTGTTATAAGAAATAAAAAAGAGTCTGGTTTCAGAAAAACCTGACAAGATTTATATGAACTGATAAAAAGTGAGATGAGCAGAAAAAGGAGGATGTTGAACATAGTAGCAACAATATTGTCATGATGATTAGCTGAAAGTTAGCTACTCTTATCAATGTAATAATTCAAGATAGTTCTGAAGCAGTTCATGATGAAAAAAAAAATGCTATCCATCTCCACAAGGAGAATTGATGAATTCTTAATGTATATTGAAGCATTTTTTTTCACTTAAAATTTTTTTTTAAGCAACATGGCTAATCAGGAGATGTTTTGCATGATTTCACATGTTTAGTGGGTATCACTTTGCCTTCTCAGTAAGTGAAGGATAGACTGAAAATAGGGAGAGAATTTGGAATTCAAATTGTAAAAACATTAATTTTTAAAATCCCCATCCAATAAGAGTTCATATTGGGATATGAACATTACATAGGATTGTAGGGGATTTAATACCCAAAGACAATGTCTCCAAGATTCTATGATTTAAAATATGGGCACATCTCAGACCACTCTTACTCCACCAACCTTAGGAGAAAAAAAACCTGCCACTTTACCAGTTTCTGTAGGGACTTGGCTTTTTGCTCTCTTCCTCCCATCAAGCAAATATTACTTTGTCTGCCACATAAATCCATTAAGCAGAAGGGTGCTGCCTCTCTGCCGGTTACTTTAGTCTAGCTATAGAAGGAATTCAGAGAACTACAAAAGTCTTCTGAGCAGTCAAACATACTCTCCAGTTTGTTCTGAGGGTGTGTCCCATTGCTCAGGAAGAAGGGTGCCAAGAGACTAAGTTCATTCATTGCCTTGAGGTGCATTTCTATTGGACTCACTAATTCGTCATTGATTTGGGCAAATACTTTTGCCTTCCTCCTATCCTTCATTGCCAGCCTCTAGCTAGACCTTATCTGGGAGAGCAGAGAGCTTGAGGGGAGTATCTGAAAGGACCATGCCTTACCCCTACCAGGCCCCAGGACCCCAGAAACCTCCAGTCCCCAAGGATTCCCGTGCTATCCACTCCTCAGGCCAGACCTATGAACAACTGAGGCAGGACTGCCTACAGAGGGGCATCCTTTTTGAAGATGGTGACTTTCCAGCCAACAATTCCTCCCTCTTCTTCAGTGAGAGGCCCTCCATACCTTTTGTGTGGAAACGTCCAGGGGTAAGTGCAGAAGAAATGGGGAAGGAAGGAAAAGAAGGATAACCCGATCGCTGTTGTTCAATTTTGTGGCTAGATAATTAACTCTGGACATAGGAGTCTCTATGAATTATCAAGGAAAAGTGATAAAGTTGGAGAGATTGTAGTAGGGAGGAGGGGCAGACAATGAAGTGATCCACTAATAGCTGTGATTTAGCTAAGTTTGTCACATCTCTGGTTCTGAAACTTTGCATCTTAAAGACAGAAAATTGGAAAGGGCAAAGCAGGCAGGCAGGCAATGAGCTCTTTTGGAATGAATATCACAAGGCATCAGATGCCTATCCCATCTCTGTGACTGAGGACCTTGTGGAAAAGAGCTGTGGTGGTCCAGAGAGAGGTAGAACAAATATATAGCAAAAATTGTTGATTATTCTTAAAAATGCAAATTAGAAAGCTTTAACCTTTCTTGGTGAAAAACATTTAAAAGGGAGAGGGAATTTTCCATTTATAGGATAAAATGTAGAAAAGACACAGAGTTTTGGGGAAATTGAGACTTCAGTTAGTGCTGAGAAATAAAGTTATAGAATTATAATGCAACTAACGTTTGTATTTGCTGTGGAAAATACAGAAGAGTTTTTCCCTCTGGAACTACTGTCTCCCTATTCCTTGGGGAGTTTAGAGCCTTTCTTCAATTTGTAGCAGGGAAGGTGCCAGAGTAATCCTTGAGTCAGAAGATGAGGGCTTGGTTTCAGGATCTTGGAAAGAAAATGGGCCCCAAGATCTAGGGACATTTTCTAACAGAAGGTATTTGATGTGAAATGTTAATATTTGCCACTCTAGATAATAGTAGATTGGCTTTTCCTGTTTGTAATCTGATTTTCCACTCCTCTTGGGTGTGTGCTGGTTTGGGAGTGGTTCTTGTTGACAAGCTATCTATATCTGCCCTAGGTCACCCACCTTAAGATGCATCAGGTGCACAACCTGACTTTACCAGAGTGTTTACACCTAAGTCTTGGTCCTCCAAAATAATAACTAACTTGCATATCATTTTACATGGTATTTCATGTGATTCTCACAACAGGCAGAGGTGCTATTATCATCCCCATTTTATTGATGAGGAAACTGAGGCTGTCTTGTCAAAGACAAAGCTAGTAAGAGTCTGCGGCAGGATTTGAATTCTGTTATTCCTTACTTTAAGTCATTACTTGATCCATTGTGCCACCTAGCTGTCTTAAGAATTAACATGATAGTAGAATAGGAGATTCCATTCACTTTGCCATCCTGTATGGGGTTGATGAGAATTTATGACATTGTTCTCATCCACTGAATTTAAAGATGATCTCTCTGGATCTTAAGTTTCCTTATATCAAAAAATGAGATTGGACCAGATGTTGTATACAGTCCCTATCAGTTATAAATCTTTATGATCCTATGGGGTCTGGTGACAGTGTTATTTTCCACTCTGGATTTCTAGGCAATGGAGGAGAGAGAGAGAGCGAAAGAGAAAGAGTGAGAAAGACAGATAAACAGAGAGAAAGACAGAGAGAGAGAGAGAGAGAGACAGAGAGAGACAGAGAGAGACAGAGAGAGAGAGAGACAGAGAGAGAGACAGAGAGACAGAGAGAGAGAATGACAGAGACAGAGAGACAGAAAGAGAGAGAAGAGAGAAAGACAGAGACAGAGAGAGATAGAGACAGAGAGACAGAGAGAGAGAGAGAGAGACAGAGAGACAGAGAGAGACAGAGAGAGGAGAGAGAGAGACAGAGAGAGAGGGGGGAGACAGAGAGACAGAGACAGAGAGATAAAAGAGAAACAGAAAGACAGAGGCAGAGAGAGATAGAGACAGAGAGACAGAGACAGATAGACAGAGAGGAGAAAGAGAGAGAGAGAGAGAGAGAGGGAAAGAGAGAGACAGAGACAGAGAGAGAGAGAGACAGAGACAGAGAGCAGAGAGAGAGACAGAGAGGGGAGAGATAAAAAGACAGAGACAGAGACAAAGAGACAAAAAAGAGAGAGAGAAAGACAGAGAGAGAGAGAGAGAGAGACAGAGAAAGAGAGACAGAGACAGGGGAGAGGTAGAGAGACACAGAGAGAAGAGGAGAGTGGGAGAGACAATGGTCAAGTGGAGAGAGTCGGCCTCTGAGTCAGGAAAACTTGGATTCATATCTTACCTCTGACTCTACTTGCTACCTATGATATCCTGACAAATCACACAGACTCTCAGTGCCTTAGGCAACTCTAAATTGCTGCCTAGTGCTGATCTGACCGGTTCTTGACCAACACTTCCTTATATCAGTAAGATCACAGCTCCAGTGAAAACAAACAAAAAGAAGAGGACTTTATAGCTTGAGTTGGTAATGGTGGCAATGACTATTTTAATGCTGCTATACCCAATACAGAGCAGCTGTGTGACAGTGGATAGAGCACCAGGTCTGAGGTCAGGAACAGCTGAGTTTAAATCCAGTTTCAGACATGTATTAGCTTTGCATCTCTGATCAAGTCACTGTACCCTGTTTGCCTCAATTTCCTTATCTGTAAAATGAGCTGGAGAAGGAAATAGCAAATGACTCCAGCGGGGGTCCTGGGGAGAAAGGCATAACTAAAAATGACTGAATGACAACCACAAAGGCCTCACAATGTGCCAAGCCAAGTCAAGTGATGTTGGACAAGTAGCTTATTTTCTCTTTGCCTCAATATTCTCAGGTGTAACTTGGAGATAACAAAACCTACCTCTGTGGGATCATTGATTTAGAGCCAAGAAGGGGCCTTAGAGGTCAACTAGTTTAATCCTCTAATTTTGTAGGTACGGACACTAAAACCTAGGGATATACTGGACAAAGGTGGAGTCAGGATTTGAATCCAAGCCCTTTAGATCTATATCCAGCATTATTTGCCCTTCATCCTTCCCTGAGAAGGACTTTTGGGATGGTTAATCAGACAAGGTCCAAAGTAAATAAAAATTATTTTTTCTGTAGTTTTACTCAGTGCATATATGAGTGTGTATGTGTATGCAATGTGCTTTCTGGCTTCATTTATTCAGGGAACTAACTTAATTACAATCATAAAACACTGTACAAACATGAAAAGCTCTTTAACTGGGAAAACAGCAATAAAGATTTTCAATACATTCTAATAGAACTGGGAATACAAACCAAGTAGCTTTGTTTCTGAGGCTCCTGTCCTCTAGCAATATATAAAGACACTCTTTAAAATTGTGTTTTGATTCTGAATGTATGTGGTATTAACATGAAGTCACTTCAATTCAATAAATATTTGCTAAGTGCCTTCTTTATGCCAAGAACTATGCTTACCACTGGGAACAGGGGAAAAAAGGCAGTCCCTGCCTTCAAAAAGTTTACAGTCTAATGGGGAAGACAACAAGTAAACAAATATATACAAATCAAGGTATATAAAGATAAATAGGGATCAATTAATAGAAGGAAGGCACTGGATTTAAGAGAAGTTGGGGAAGGCTTCTTGGGGTGGGATAAGCCAAGGAGGTCTCAAGTATCAGAGCAAAGGAGAAAGAGAGTTTCAAGCATTAGGGAGAGCCAGAGAGAGAGTTCCCAGAGTGTCTTGTTCCTGAAACAGACAGGATCAAAGAGGAGATGGTGGGGAGGAAGGTGTAAGAAGACTGAAAAGGTAAGAAGGGGTAGGTTATGAAGGGCTTTGAATGCCAAAGAAAATGTTTTGTGTTTGATTCTGAAGGCAATTAGAAGTCACTGAAGTGTATTGGGGGATGATGATATGATCAGATTTGCATTTCAGAAAAATCACTTTAGTGATCGAAGAGCTTAGTTCCCAAAACCATTCAAAACAATAAAGCTTTTAAGATATACAGACTTAATTTACAGTTATTGATGTATCCGGAATTCCTCCTCCTCCCCCATGCAAATATTTCAAAAAGGGATTCAATCTCACTCTCCACTAGCCATGATGATACTTTTCTTCTCAGTGTTGCCCACCCAGACTATGCAACCAACTACTTTTCATTTTCCACTCAGTTTCTCTGAAGACTTCCATAGTTCTTTTATAGCCTGCTCTGATCTCTCCCTGACCTCTCCTCAGCTGGGAGTACTTGAGCAGTTCTCCATGAGCCGAACACATTCTTGTCCAAAATGAAAGCACCATAAGATGGAGTCATGCAAGTCATCACTCACAGCTCTTCCCCAGCTGTCTTTTCCCTTCCACAATGGTCAACACCAGATCTGTTATTTAGGTGTGTGTACTGACTCATAGAAATCTATGAGGAGGAGGAGAATGAATCCCATAGGAGCAGCTAGATGGCACAGTTGATAGAGCATTGGCTCTGAAGTCAGGAAGACCTGAGTTCAAATCTGAACTCAGACACTTAACACTTCCTGGCTCTGTGTGACCTTGGGCAAGTCACTTAACCCCAATTGCCTCAGCAAAAAAAAAAAAAAAAAAAAAAAAAGAATTGAATCCTATAGATTTGAGAAACCCATTTCAAATATGTAGTTTGGGAATTAGAGGCAACATGGTATAGCAAAGACTATTAACTTTAAAGTTATGATGACCTGGTTCCATGTTCTAGTTCTGCCAAGTTATATGATTTTAAGCAAATCACCTCAAGTCTTTGGGCCTTATTCTCTCCATCTGTTTTACCTGGTACAAACAGGATGATGATAACTGACAATAGGGAGAATGCAGAGTGCTTAGTCTTCCTTTGCTTGATTTATTTCCCAAGAAGGATGAACTTTGCTTTGGAAAAATCTCCAACATAAACTCCATGTAATCAATACCTAAAATAAGTAAAGAGAGAAAAGGAGAACATCTCATTGCCCTTGATGAATTTAAGTTGCCTGGTTCAGGTAAACTACATTCTTAGATCTTGAAAAAAAACCTGGCAAATGTGATTGTTGAACCATTATCAGGAATATTTGAAAGATTACTAAAGGAGGCTGGGTGACTTTGGGGATAGTGTTGGAATTGGAGGCAGGAAGACCCGAATTTGAATCCTACTTCAGGTATTTAACTGGCTCTAGGCTCCTGAACAAGATATAACTATTATAAGCTTCAGTTTCTCCATTTGCAAAACGGAGCTAATAGAACTCACCTCAGAGAGTAGTTGTAAAGCTCAAAGACAGAATATATGCAAAGCATTTTGAAAACCTTAAAGTGTTAAAATGTTAGCCATTATTATTATGAAAAACGTGTGTTATTATATAATTTAAAAAGAGTAAAGTACAGATATTGCCTTGATTTTCAGAAAAAGAAAAGAGTTCAGAGTTTGAAAACTATAGGCCAAGGAGCTTGACTTTAATTTTTGGTAAAATGTTTTAAGAAGATGATTGATGAGTAACTAGAAAAGGTGATTACCAAAAAAATCAACTTGGTTTCATCAAAACCTGGTCTTGCCAGATCAACCTCCTTTCCTTTTTTTTCTTGAATAACCTTACTAAAATAGTAAATGAGTGAAATGCTATAGATATAACTTAGCTGGATTTTAGCAAAGCTTCTGTAAAATATCTCATGCTATTTTTTTTTTTGGAGAACAGAGATGTGTTATAAATAATACAATAAAATGAATTCAGGATTTGTTGGATGGTCAAATTCAAAGAGTAGTCCTTGTTAATGATTCATTGATAATTTGGCTGATCTCCTGTAGAATAATCTAGGGATCTGTGGTTGGCTGTACACTATTTAACATTTTTATTAGACTTGGAGAAAAGCTTACAAGGCTACTCATCAAATGTGCAGATAATTATATTATCTTTATCCCAGCTTTGCAATCTGAAAAGGATAGCTAGCATAATATATGACTGAGTCAGTATCCAAAAGGATCTTGGCAGATTAGAGGATTGGACTTAATCAAATAATATGAAATTAAGTAGCAATAAATTCTGCATTACCAAAAAAAAAAAAAAAATCAATGTCACAGTTATAGGGTAGAGGAGGTGATAGCTATTGTTTGGAAAAGATTTTGTGGGGTTTTAGTAATCAGTAATCTCAATGTCAGCAATGTGATAAAGCATCCCAGAAAGCTAAAGTGGTCTTAGACTTCACTAAAAGAGTAGTAGTTCTAGAAATAGGGAGGTGATAGTCCCATTTTACTCTTTCCTTCTCTGACTTCATCTGGAATATTGTGTTCAGTTTGGGGCCCTGTGGTTTAAGAAGGACATAAATAAGCTGTAGTGTCCAGATGAGGACCTCTAAGGTGATAAAAGAGTTTGAATCCATTATATAGAAGGACTGGTTAAAAGAATGAGTATGGTTAGCTGGTAGAAAAGAAGATGTAATAAGGAGTCAGAAAGACATCTTTGTGAGTTCAAATCTGGCCTCAAATACGAGTCACAATCCTATTTACCTCAGTTTCCATCTGTAAAATGAATCTGAGAAGGAAATGGTAAACCAGTCCAGTGTCTTTGCCAAGAAAATCTTAAATGGGATCACAAAGAATCAGACACAAGTGAAAAATGCTGAACAACAATAACAAAGAGAAGATTCAGTGAGGACATGGATGGCTTAATATGAAACCTTGACATATGGAGAATGTACTATATTTGTTAAAAAAAAAAAAAAAGCCATTTTCAAGTATTTGAAGAGTTGCCATATATGTAAGGCATATGTCTTAGGAGATATTTGACTTGTTCTCTTTGGCCTCATGGAGCAGAATCAGAAGCAAATTGTGGAAATTATAAATAGGTTAATTTTAGTCAAGATATCAGGAAAAAATTTCCAAATTATATGATTGTTATTGTTCAGTTTTATCTGACTCTTTGTGACCCCATTTGAGTTCACATATGATGTTTTACAAACCTTAAAGGATTATATAAATACTAGCTTTAATAATAATTATTGTGATTATAAAATGAGGAAGTTAAATTGCATGATATATAGAGTTTTTTCCAATGCTAACTTTGTATGAGCTTATAAGAATTCTTCATTGCAAGTGAGTCAGTTCAATTTATAAAAAACTGCACTAAGTGTTCACAACTAGGTACTCATAGAAAATGCTGGTAAAGTCAAATATAGTATTATGGGTCTAGAGGAGACTTTTGACATTAATCCCTGCCCTTGAGAAGCTGGTGATCTAATGGCTGTAATAGGGCACAAAATATGAAAAAAGACCAAATACACAAAAGAAATTTACAAAGGTATAACAATGACAGCTTTGATCAATTTCTCTCGTTACTCAAACACTCCATATTCCTGATTAGTCTCTAGCAAGAGACACATGAATGCTATTTGCCCTTCTCCATCTTCCTGAGATCTTCCAAAAGACTACAAGGATTTTTTTACCTCTGAGGCAAAAAGCCAATGCTTCAGCTGAGATCTGATACCCCAGCTGTCACTAGATCTTCTTGAGGTCGGGGATGGTCAATATGACAAGTGACTTGCTGGTGAGAAATGAAAGTTTCTATGGAAAAGAGATCAGAGTCAATTTACTATTATTTTAAATGGCGTGAGGGTTTACTGAGCTCTTTGCAGGGTTGCTCATCCACCTTTGGTATCCACCTGGTGCTCAACTCTCACCTTTGACTTCAAAAAGCTATAATATGCAGGGCACCTATACCTTGGTAAAACTATCTTGGCTAAACTAGGTTGAGGGTAACTCAAACTTGTTAATGAATTAGAGGATATCTACCCCAAGCAGATGAAGACTTTTCTTGGTAGAATTAGTGAATGAAAATAATTTTTTTTCATAAAGTGATCATAAAGGCAGATGGAGAAAGTGCTGTGGAGAACTTAAGACATTGAAGACATCTCACTCATCTCCTGCATCCTGGGCCATCACTAGTGTCTTGCCTTTCTTTTTTGCCATTGGACTTCAGTGACTCTGGAAGAGAAAGTAAGACTGATGACTATGCAACTCTGCCTCACTTCAATTCAATTCAACCCTAAATCAAGACATTACCTTGTAGTGTCACTCTTTGAAAACAACAGATGAGAGAAAAATGGATCTAGAAACACTGAGCTACTGGTTCAAGGACATTGAATCATTCATTCAACAGACATTTATTAATGACTTACTAGGAGACCTATGATTAAATATTAATAATAGCCAACATTTGCATAACAGTTGGAAGGGTTTGCAAAATGTTTTCTATATCTCATTGGAACTTTGCAAAATAATAGTGTAAGGTATTTTTTATTATCCCCATCTTACAGAAGAGTAAACTAAGATTAAGAGAAGTCAAATGATTTTCAGCCAGTATTTGAAGCAAGAGTGAATTTGGATCTTGACTTCGGTTCCAATACTCTACATGATATACATCTAGATGAATTTCAGCTCCATTATTTACTAGTTGTAGATTATGGGCTAGTCACAAGAATAATATTTTTTCAGAGCAGGTTATTTAATGGGAGAATATCTCTATTGCAAGTTACTTATGAAAAGAATAATATTTGAGCCATTTTTATCAGAGTCATAGCAAGAAAAGCACATTATGTATCAAAAACACTCAATGAATGAAATTAAATGCAAGGAACTTCTAGGTTGGAACAATTCAACAATCTGTCCTAGAGCTTAAAGGGGTCTTAGAAATGAATTATTCCAACCTAATCTTTTTATACCTTCAGGAAACTGAAGATGGGAGTGGGAAATAATTTGTCCTAGATCACATAAGTTGGAAATGGAAAAATCATGAACCCAACTCCACTGACATTATGTAGATCAGTCTGTCTGTCCACTTTGTCCTAGAAGAGCAGCAAGATCAGCGACTGAAGCATAAGCTTCCTGCCTTCCATATTAGTGCTCTTTCCAATAGCTAATCTTCATCTTTGTTCTTATGGGAAATGTCTCTTGGATGTTTTCCTAAACCACCTATGATTTTCCTGCTCACCCAAATAATAAACTTCTTTTCTTTCTGACTGACCTCGGTGGTTTCTAGGGTCTTTCCCAACTCTCACATCTTACGACCTAAATAAAAACAGTTTCCTAACTACGTTGTTAATCAGTCATAAAACAAAACTAAGGCTAGGAGGAAAGTGAGATTCTACAGCAGACATTAAAACTTTTCCAAGTGTTCAGTATGGGGAAAAGAAAAGAAAACAAGCATTTATTAAGCACCAACTTATTATCAGGAACTGTGCTAAGCAAATGTTATTTGCTAATATTATTTTTTATTTTATATATCATTATCATTACTTTACAAATATTATTTCATTCAATCCTCACAATAATCCTGGATAGTAAGTGCTATTATCATCCACATGTCACAGCTGAGGAAATAGAAGCTGACAGTTTTTGAATTAAGTGATACATATTTAATGGGAGTCTGAAGCTGGATTTGAACTCACATCTTCCTGACTTCCTAACTATTCACTGTGCCACATATCTGAACCACTCATGATAACTACTAGGGAAACCACAGGGAAGTTGTTGGACTGTTCTGTGCCTCAGTTTCTTCAACTGTAAAATGCCAACTACCCATTTCACAACAATGTTGTAGAGATGACAGCTATAATAAAGTACAAATAAAATATTGTCTTTGATCTTCAGGCTACTCATATTTGTCATAAAAGTATCCTGGCACAATAGAGCACCTTGGAACGAGCAGCTCTGAAAGTGAATCCTACCTCAGATTATTTACTACCTAAATGACCCTAGACAAGTCACTAAACCTGTTTCTTTACTTGTAAAATGGAAATAATAATGCTTGTTTTGCCTATCTCATAGGGTTTTTGGAAGGAAAATGCTTTGCAATATGAAAATCATCAAAGCAATGCAAGTTATTATAGAAAACACCTCCAAATGCAATTACTGTATGAAACCTTATAGCCTGGAAAATGTGTATGATACCAAAAAGCTCAATTGCCTCATAGTTGGCTGAAAGGTTTGGGACCCATTAGCCGAGAAGCAGTTGGAATTTCTCCAGAATAAATGGTCTATGCATATTCAAGCTAGATTGCTGTTCCCATAATTACTGAGAAAAGTATCGCTTCCTCCTTTTCTTTCTCCTTAGTGGTATGCTACTCATATGAAGACCTGGGATAGGTGCCCTGATAGCAAACACTGAATCTGAGCTGGAATCAGCTACACATTCTAGTTCCACCTCTTTGTTAAACATAGCATAACCCTGTGGAGAGGCTGACATGGAAAGTAACAAGTCCATTTTACAGACTGGTTCCCCCACCTCAGATCCAGTCCCAAGAGACATTCTTCACAATGTAAACAAGAAAGCAATAAAAGTAGAAAGAACCCAATGGAGGAACAGATAAACCTTAGAAAAGAAAGAAAAAGAAAATCCCCACAGTTCTCAGAATCTTATCAAAGGTCAGTTTGTGTGTATATATAGAAATAGAAAAAGAGGAGAGAGAAGGTCAAATCTTCTCATTTAAATTGATCTGAAAAAAATTTAGTATGTAATCTGATATAATACCAGGATTTGGAACTAGAAGAAAAATTTATGTCCCTATTTTGTAGAGAAAACTGAGGTCCAAAGAGATTATTTATTGTTAAGATAGCCCCAAACATCAGAATTGCTATTTTTGTAACCAAAATTCCTTATCACACAGAAGAACTGAGCCCTGGATGTTTTTTTCTGAGTTTGGTTTTTATGTATGTGAGTTTTTGATTGTTATTGTTTTGCTTTTAACCAGACCTATGGTACCATTAGTGAAAGGAGCTTCCCATGAGGAAAATCTCTATATTAATTCAGATCAGGAAGTGTTCCACAAATTTTAGACTTCAAGAGTTGCCTGTGGGCATGCCCATCAACTGGGGAATGAATGAACAAATTGTGACATGTGATTATAATGGATTATGATTGTGTTGTAAGAAATGACAAGCAGGGTGGTTTCAGGAAAAAATAGAAAAACTTACCTGAACTGAAATAAAATAATCAGAACCAGGAAAACATTGTACATAGTAACAGCAACTTTGTATGATGAAGAATTGTCAATGACTTGGCTAGTCTCAGCAATACAATGATACAAGACAATGTTAAAGAATTTACAATTAGTTCTGTCTCCAGAGAAAGAACCATCTTAATACAAACTAAAGTATCCTTCCTTCCTTCCTTCCTTCCTTCCTTCCTTCCTTCCTTCCTTCCTTCCTTCCTTCCTTCCTTCCTTCCTTCCTTCCTCCCTCCCTCCCTCTTTCTTTCTTCCTACCTACCATTTTTCCCCTCACAGAATGACTAATATGAAAATGTTTTACATTGTTGTGCATGTATAACCTGTATCAGATTACTTACTGTCTCAGGGACAAGGGAGGGGAAGGAGAAAGGAATAGAATTTGGAACTCAAAAAAAAAAATAACAAACCTTAAAAAATTGTTTTTACATGTAATTGGAGAAAATATTTAAAAACACAAAGAAATTGCCTCTAACACTGAGAAGTTGAAACTAGTCTAAGCTAATATGTGCAAGGATTGTGACTAAATTGAGCTCTGACTCTCTATACTATATTCCCTAGTCATTCAAACTGATTCTTCCTCAAAGTCTACCTTTCATTGTTGTCTGACCATATTTGTTAACATCCTCCAAATATATCTTTTTATTCCTCTACATTTTTGTTCATGGTGTGCTCCCTGAATGGAATTTCCTCTTCTTTCCTTCTACCTAAACTAATCTCCTCACCCTTTAGAGCCCAGTTTACATCCCATCTGATCCATGAGGTTGTCTTCTCCTTCTTATCAACCAGCCTAATAGGTAGGTAGGAATGATATCTTTGAGTTTCCTTATTATCTCCACCGAGCCTAAAAGAGCTCTGAGTACTTATGGTTTTCAATAATTATCTATTGATTAATGGCAACTAACATCTCAAAATATCACGAAATGTTGTAACATACTCCATTTTAAAATGATCACTTAACATTGAAAAAAGACTGAGCTTTAAACTAATTATATAAAGATTCATCAAGTAAATTTATTGATCCTTAGAAGCAAATATATCATGTCTCTCAACCTTGGGATGATTCATGAAAATCACCTAATGATCCATAAAGGCTTTGCCTCTTGTGTTATGCAAGATATAATCAATTGTAGCTTGGACTCATTCAAAAGGGTAGAAGTATTTTAGTGCAAAGAGAACTAGGAGTTGAGTCAGAAAACTGGTTTGAACTACTAGTTTCAGCACTTCCTAGCTAAATGACTCATTAATTTGCTTAATCTCTCTGAGGCTCACTTTTTTCCATTCTAAAATGGATATAACATTTATAATTACATATGAGTAATCTATGTGTAGTCTATATTTTATATAATCTATCTGTATCCATCTACTAATCTGGCCCTAGACACAATGGATACAGGCACAATTTTTCTTTCAAATACAAGAATAAGGAATTTCTCACAAAGTTTCTCTGGTTCATGTTCATACTCAGGGAAACCATAGGAATACAAGTTTCTGACTTATTTTTCTCTTCCTTTTTTCTGAAAATACTGAAATAAGATATTAAATATAGAACAGATCTTTCTAACCCAAGAAAATGTATACAATGAACTTATATTCAAGCCCCATGAGCATCAGGAAAACTCATTCTTTTTATGGAAGGTACCAAGTAACTTTTTTGTGTGTCTATTATCTTCCATTAGTAAATATACAGGTCACATGACTTACATTAACAGAAAAGGCAGTACTAGGTGGAGCCAAGATGGTAGAGTACAAGCTGAGATCCAGATGAAGTCTCCTAATATTCCCCTCTAACCAACTTTAAAATAGCACTTCAAACACAACTTTGGAGCTGCTAAACCAACAAAAGATCAGAGAAAAACATTTTTTCTAGTCTAAGACAATAGGAAGTCTACAATAGAGCTCTGTAACACTAGAGTTAGAGGAGAACCTTAATGGGTCAGGAGCATTCGTGGCGGACCTTTGAGATGCTCAGACAACAGCAGCAGCAGCAGCAGCAGCTTTGGGAGCTTTCAATCCAGAAGCAGCCCAGGAAACTTAAACAACTAATCAGAAAAGGATTAGAAAGTAGCATTTGTTGGGGATATATCTGGTGCTGATTAGCAATTTTATTGCCCATAAGCAGTTCTGATTCACAGTTCCAGAACAGAGAGGAACACTTGTGATCGAGTACAGTGACTCTGGCCACAGTTCCAGGGTCAAAAGAAGTTCTAGTACTTGACTTCAGAGGATCAAGGGTTATGGGTAGACAAAAGTACAGACCGCTCCCCAGGAGAATACCGTCTTGGAAGCACTGAAAAGTTGCAGACTTCCTCAACTAGTTCTGAAAATAGCAGCATGAAAAAGCCTCAAGATTGACACAGTGCCTCTCCCTATCCCCAGCCCCACTCCAATGGGAGTGGAGCCCTACTTTAATATAAAGTTCATAATCAAGATATAGTAGGGTGGGAGAATAAGCAAACAACCACCACAAAAAAAAAGAACTTGACTAAAAAGTTACTACAATAGTAAGGAAGACCATAACATAAACTTAGAAAACAACAATGTGAAAACAGCATCAATCAAAGCTTCAAAAGAAAATGATAATAGTACCCAAGGTTAGCAAGACTTCCTAAGAGCAATGCAAGAAAATTATGAAAAGAGAATTAACAGCTCAGTAAAGGAGGCACAAAAATTATTAAAGTAAATACCACTCAGCCCTCTTGGTAGTGGCCAGAAACTGGAAACTGAGTAGATGTCCATCAATTGGAGAATAGCTAAATAAATTGTGGTATATGAATATTATGGAATATTATTGTTCTGTAAGAAATGACCAGCAGGATGATTTCAGAAAGGCCTGGAGAGACTTGCATGAACTGATGCTGAGTGAAATGAGCAGGACCAGGAGATCATTATATACCTCAACAACAATACTATATGATGATCAATTCTGATGGACCTGGCCATCTTCAGCAATGACATGAACCAAATCATTTCCAATGGAGCAGTAATGAACTGAACCAGCTACATCCAGCGAAAGAACTCTGGGAGATGACTAAGAACCATTACATAGAATTCCTAATCCCTATATTTTTGCCCGCCTACATTTTTTATTTCCTTCACAGGCTAATTGTACACTATTTCAGAGTCCGATTCTTTTTGTACAGCAAAATAATGGTTTGGACATGTATACTTATTTTGTATTTAATTTATATTTTAATATATTTAACATGTATTGGTCATCCTACCATCTAGGGGAGGGGTTGGGGGAAGGAGAGAAAAATTGTAACAAAAGGTTTGGCAATTGTCAATGCTGTAAAATTACCCATGCATATAAGTTGTAAATAAACAGCTATTATTTTAAAAATAATAAAAATAAAATTCTTGGAAAAAAAGAAAAAAAAAGAAAATACCACTTACAAAAAATTGGCTTAATGATAAAAGAGGTGTAAAAATTCACTAATGAATAGATCTCCCTAAAAAGTAAAATTGACCAAATACAAAAGAGAGAACAAATTCTCATTGAAGAAAATAATTCATTAAAAATGAAAACTGGGCAAGTGGAAGTTCATGATTCCACGAGATTTCAAATAACAATAAAAGGCAGAAGAATGAAAAAAACAGAAGAAAATGTGAAGAAATCGCTTTGGAAAAACAACTGACTTGGAAAATAGATCAAGGTGAGATAATCTAAGAATTATGTATTACCTGAAAGCAATGATAAAAAAGAGGCTGGACTTATATTTCAAGAAATTATACAGGAAAACTGTGCCAACATCTCAGAGGTTTATGCAGAAAGTAAAATGGAAATGGAAAAAATCTACCAATCACCTCCTGAAAAAGATCTTTATATGAAAACTACCAGAATTATTATCACCTAATTTCAGAGCTTCCAGATTGAGGAGAAAATATTACAAGTGGTTATAAAGAAACAATATAAATATCATGGAGCTACAGTCAGGATACATAAGATTTAGCAGCTTCCATGGTAAAGAAATGGAAGGCTTAGAATATGATATTCCAGAGGGCAAAGAAGCTAGAATTACAACCAAGAATCACCTATTCCATAAAAGTGAATACAATCCTGCAGGGGGAAAAAAGAGGACTTCTAAACATTCCTAATGAAAGGACCAAAGCTGAATTGAAACAGAAGGCATCACAGACAGTGAAGCAATATTAACAATTTTTATGACAACTTTCTCTGATAAAGGCCTTATTTTTCATACAAGAACTGAGTTTAGAACTAGGTCAAATTTATAAAAATGAAAGCCATTGCCTAATTAATAAAAGGTCAAAGGATTACTGCAGTTTTTAGAAGAAGAAATCAAAGTTATCTATGATCATATAAAATATTGTAAATTTCAGGTTTCAGAAAAACCTGGAAAGACTTATACAAACTGATGCGAAGTGAAATGAACAGAACCAGGAAAACATTATACACAGTTTCAGCTATTATGTGATGATTAACTGTGATTGGCTCAGCTCTTCTCAGCAACATAATGTATCCAAAATAGTACAAAAGATTCACAAAGGAAAATGTTATCTATAACTAGATAAAGAACTGATGTATGTGGAATGCAGATCGAAGCATATTTTTCCATGTAATTTTTCTTGTGTTTTTTCCCCTTTGAATCTGTTTCTTCTTTCACAACTATAGTTAATGTGGAAATATGTTTTATATGATAGCATGTGTATAAACCATATCAAACTGCCTATCAACTTTGGAAAAGAAGAAACAAGGGAGGGAAGATGGGAGAAAAATTTGAAATTAAAAATCTTATAAAATGAATGCAAATTTTTTTTACATATAACAAGCCAATTCCAAAGGATTTATGATGAAAAGATGCTACTCAATTTCAGAAAAAGAACTGATAAACTGTGCACTTTCTCACTTTTTTATAATGTGGCTAACATGTAAATATGTCTTGTATGATTTCACATATATATTTACTGTCTTACTAGGTATTATCAAGATATGTACAGGATAAATTGGAATAAATACATAGAAAGCATTAGAATTAAAGGGAATTGAGAAAGCCTTCCTGTAAAAGGTGAGATTTTAACTAGGATCTGAAGGAAACAGGGAAATCCAGGGATACTACACAGAGTAACATGGCATATCTATGTAGGCCAGTTTGGTAACAATGTAGAAAATGGATTAAAGAGAAGAGAAACAAATCAGAAGTTATTGCTATCATCTTAGTGGAAGATGACAAAAGTCCTTATTAGTTGGATGAGTGGAAAGGAGATGGATGAGAGTTATGTTGTCTAAGGGGAATCAAAAAGACTTAGCAAGTGATTTAACATAGTAAATGAAGGCAGAAAGAGAAATCAAGGATGACTGAGGTTGAAAACCTGAGGAACTAGAATGCTGGTGATGCTCTTGAAAGAAATTGGAAAATCAAGAAGAGATTTCTTTTCTTTTCTCCCTCCTTCCTACCCTCTCTCTTTCCCTCCCTCTCTCTCTCCATCCCCTTCCTTCATCCTTTCCTTCCTTCCTTCCTTTTTCTTTCTTTTTATCTTTATCTTTTTCTTTCTTTCTTTTCTTTTTTCTTTCTTTCTTTCTTTTGTTCTTCCTTCCTTCCTTTTTTCTTTCTTTTTATCTTTTTTCTCTCTTTTTCTTTCTTTTTTCTTTTTATTTTCCTTCCTTCCTTCTTTTCTTTCTTTCTTTCTTTCTTTCTTTCCTTCTTTCCTTCCTTCCTTCCTTGCTTCCTTCCTTCCCTCCTTCCTTCCTTCCTTCCTTCCTTCCTTCCTTCCTTTCTTTCTTTCCTCCAGGTGCTATATAAATGCTATCTATCATTATTATAGAAGAATAACTAGATGGTATAGTAGATAGAGTACTATGTCTGGAGTTAGGAGGAGCAGAGTTTAAATCTGACTTTAGATATTTACTAACTTGTGATCCTGGGTAATAAGTTACTTAATCCTATTTGCCTCAATTTCCTTATTTGTAACACAAGCTGGAGAAGAAAACTGCAAACTACTCAAGTGCCTTTGCCAAGAAAACTCCAAATAAGTCACAAAGAGTTGGAACAACTGAAATGATCAAACAATATGGACCAAGCACTATGCTAGACACTGGGGATCCAAATACAGGCCAAAAACATATAATCCCTTCCTTCGAGGAACTTTCCTCATTGGAATAAAGAAAAGATAACACATAAAAGAGAACTACAAACAAGAAAGTATCCATTTGAAGGGAAGTGGTGGCAAAGTTCAGAATCAGAATCTCCCAGAAAGAGAACTGAAACATATTCTAAAAATAGCCTATCACATCTTCAAAATAGAGGCTTCTGATAGAAACCTATCAATGACAGAAGGAATATGGCATGGAAGAAAGAAGGGGAAAAAGTTCTCTCCAAATTTGACACTAAATGCTGACCACTTCAAACTCAAAAGAAAATTCAGTGGAAAACCTGAAGGTGATCAATTTTGGTGGAACTAATTTTAATAACTCATTTTTTTTCTAGGAAATAGTAAAGAATCCAGAATTTATTCTTGGAGGAGCCACAAGAACTGATATTTGTCAAGGGGAACTTGGTAAGTGCATTTTGTTCTGCTGTCAACCCAAAAAGCTGAACTTAAACAATATTATTCTCAAAAGTGTTTCAGCAAATAATGATGAAAACAAAAGCTGTATCACAGAAAGACAGGGTGATGCAGCAAAGAACATAAAAACAAAGGAGCTTGGTTTAAATTCCAGCCCTGCTCCTCAGAACCTTGGTTGACCAGGTAAATCACTTCATCCCTCTAGGTCTTAGTTTCTTCATCTACAAAAAGAGAGGGTGGGAGGAGATGGTCTCCAAGGTCTGTTTCAGTCCCTAAACCTAAAATTGAATAATCATTCATTTCCTTAGCATCCACTGGTTTTGATCCTGCTCAATGTGGAATATATATATTCACAAATTCCAATGAACAATATGATAAAACAAAACTATCTTGAAAATGCAAAGCTATGTCCTGGAATTATGCCAAATTATAAAAACCTAATTTCTTACATTTAAAAAATGACTATTCCACAAATTCATTAGTGGACTTAACTCTGTGTCAGTTTCTGTATATTCTAAATCAGAAATGTTAAAATGCAGAATCTAACATAGAGCCCACAATACTCTTCAATGAATCAGATTAGCATATAAATTATAAATACTCAACAAAATAAATAAAATTCCAATACAACACAGATAATGTTCATATGTGGTTTTCTAAGTCAATATGTAGCTTACAAATTGTATTTATATGAACCTTCTTTCCAGTTGAGTTTGACACCATTATTCTGAATCACAATACCCCCAATTTGCATTTACTACTGATGCCAGATATATCTTCATTGGCACACTCAAAACCAATTATGTTCCTCACTCTTTTGGTTTGTGACTAGATCAGTCCCTGAACTAGCTGCTATATCAAAGGTGACTTTGAAAAATCATTTGTAGAACAAAAGGAAAATAATTGAAAACAGAAGAATAAACGATCTGTTTTCTCTGTCTCCCTTTTCCTTTCATTAAAACTTAGGACAACACTGAGACTTATACAAAGAGACAGCAGCTTAAGGCTACTTTGTCATACTATAATCCTGTATACAGGACACAGAATCAGAGGAACATAATCAAATTCCAGTTCTTCTACTTTGAGCAGTTACCTAACTTCTCTGTGCCTCAGTTTGTTTGTGACTACAAAAACTCTTTTAACTCTAAATTTCTGACTTTGTGACCCTATATGATATCGATTATTTCAGACTGAGGAAGTAGATTGATATACTCCATCCAAGAATAAAGACCTTTTCTAATGCCAAAATTGTATAAAAATGCATTTTAAAAATTCTACAATTCAGACTTTTTAATTTGGACTTACTAATTTGGACTGATCTCCTGAATTAATGAGATATTAGACCTTAAGTAGGAAACCAAATCCTGTCTCTTTCTTCTATGTCTTGAAAGTCCCTAAGGCATCCAACTTTCTGAATTAGAAAGCTAGAGCTTTTTCTAAAACTGAAAGCTGGAGATTATCTAATCTAGCCATCCAATTTTACCATTGAGGAAACTGAGATCCAGAAGAATAAGGTGATTTGTTCCATCCATTGCTGCTTTGTTGCAAAGCTAGAATCTAGAAATTAAAATTTCTAATCCAATGTATTTAGAGAAAAGTGTTCTCCTGGATTTAATATATTAAAAAAAAAAGGTTTCTTGGCTTATTGTGGTGGTACATATTTCTGAAATGACCAACCTTATATTTAACCTTTGATGCACTTGGTAACCATCTGAAAACAAAATGTGAGGTGTAACCCATCTGATTCATTTGATTGGACTGATACAATTTCAAAGCACCTTTTTTTAGTCTTGTAGAATGTGATATGGGCATCTGACTCACCTCCTCAGCTGACAGTCCTAGGCATTCTGCTTGAGTAGGCATGAGCTGCTGCACCCTAACTCAAGGAAATAACAAATTCTTTATTTGGCTAAAAATGAGCAAGTCTTTATAACTTAGAGAGCACCAATAGGCTATCACTCTTTTGCTATAATTCTAGCTAATCTTTAGCTACACCACTCTCAAGTTGGAGATGAAAGAACAGGCATTTCTGCGTTAAAATCTCCCTATAACTGCCACCCAAACCAAACAGAGTGGGTATGAACACTAGCCTCCATGCTGTCACTTATTTATAAATTGCCAACTCCAAACAGAGTGGGCATGAACATTAATCTCAGTGTTGACACCTCCCTGTGACTGCCACTCAAATGAAGGTGTACATGAACTCAAGCAAAGAATTAATAAAACACCAGAAAGCTCCAAATGACTGAGCAGAGAAACTATGTAGAGCAGCTGGAGACCTGACTGATAGCCAAGGTCATAAACATTCTATGACTTCTAAGGTCACAGGAAAGCAGAAATGGGAATAACCCAGAACTGGGCTTCCTGGATTTAGTTCTCATTGTTTATCTTTTGCTTGTAAACCTTTCTCTACCAGGATGAGGTGGTTTTCTCTGAAGCCTAGAAGGTATATCAACATCTGGTAAATGGTATATTTCTCAGAAATCCATATGGGGTCAAATGGATGTAATTCTTTTTTTCCCCCAGTGATTATTAGTTGACATGCCAGTGATTCCACTGTGACTATGAGGCAACAAAATATATGGATGAAAAATTAAGCCAGCATCCCATTCCTTTGATTATATGGATACTTCTAAATACCCACTTTCAAATATTTTATATCCTCTCTCCCCTCCCAGCACCTGCCACAATATTCATGCCTGTAGTAGGTTTCTAAATAGATATTTATTCAAATAACATGTTTGAATCTGTATATGTAATGTGGTTTTCAGAAAAGATCTCTAAATTTGTTTTAAATATTAATCATTTTCTACAAGAATAGACAAAAGAACAAAATTTTAAAGATTTTAGATAATTGAAAACAACTTCTGATCCATTCTTAAGATCAACAAAAGCATTAAAAGGTCAATACAGTGCTAGACAAGTAGTTGTAGGAGTTTAAAATTCCCAGTTGTATAAATTTCTTCCTGCCCTCAGCCTACCACTTTTACCATCCCAGAAACTCTCCATTCACCTTGGAGGGAACTCTCTTTCTGCAGTTTTACTCTATATTCTCCTTCAGTGTTCTCTTCACCAATCTCCTGGAAACTCTGCCCTATCTCTCACTCCCATTGGTGATTGTCTCTCCCAGCCAGGCTTTCAGAAAAACCCTATCCATCAATGCCTTACTTCACTCTCCAGTCATCTGACAGGTACCTTGCTAAATGAAGATCATATTGCAAGTGCTTAACAAATGTTTTTTCCCCTGTTTTTATTCATCCACCGACATTCCTGCATGAGTCCAGTAAAAGCTACTGGGGGCAGCTATTCTTCTATTCATGATGATCATGCCTTTGTTTCCTTTGGTCAGGAGAAAGATAGAATTACTTAAAGTCAATATGTGCTGGAGCCATGTGTTCAGAAAATGAGGATGTTCATTCCACAAAGTTGCCAAGAAAATGACAGCTCTTTGTGATAAACTAGTCCAGGGAGAAGAAGAGGCAGATGGAAGATCCATAGAGATTTTTGTCAGCATTATTCCCATTAAAAAAAAATACCACCAAAAAATGTGGTTACATCTGGAACTTCCTACTAGTTTCTTCTTGCATGCAATTTTGTTGCATTTAGTGCACATTTGTGATGAAAACAATGATGTACAGTTTATAATTTGCAGGAGACTGTTGGCTTTTAGCAGCCATTGCCTCTCTCACACTTAATGAAAAGACCCTGGCCAGAGTTGTGCCCCAAGATCAAAATTTTGGATCTGGTTATGCTGGGATATTTCACTTTCAGGTAAGTGGGAAGAAAAGCCTCATCAGCTGTTTTTTATGGGATCTGGAGTAGCCAAAAAAACATTCTTGATATGCCTGATAATTCTAGATGAAATATAGTTGGACCTTACTTTATTGAACAATTATAATTCTAAGTGCATGCCAATCAGTTTTTTTTGGCAAATTGAATCATATTTTAAGAAGATTAGAAAGCCATTGGAAGATGAACTATGTTAGATCTTTTTGTAAAGTGAACAATCAGCTTTTATGTTGCCTTCATGGGAAATCTGGATTTTCAGTGGATATACACTTAACATCTACATGTCTATGTAACTATATAATTTCTAGTAAATAAAAATATCCTCTGCATTGAAAAAAAGGTCATATGAGATTATTAAGAGAGAAAAATACAGAGGGAAAAACAAACAAACAAAAAGAAACAAAGATTCAAAGACCTTAGTTGGTGGGTCCATGTGGATCAATGATATCTCTCAAGCATGTACAAAGATCAAAAGTTTATGTTTCTTTCTTCAATCCTATCACCTTTTTTGGTGAATTTTTCTTACCTTATCCTCCACCACAAGTTTTATACTTCCCCAGACTTTTTGAAAATGGGATGATTGATTTGATAAATTAATTCACTTCAAGGTATTGTGATTGATAGCAGAGGCAACATGGTATGATGAACAGAGAGCTGATCTTGGAGTCAGAAAAGTTCAAGAATTACCTCTGTACATATGGTTGTATGAATCTGGGCAAGTCACTCACCTCTCAGAGTCTCATCTTACACCTATAAAATTATAGCTCTGATAAGAACAAAAACCAAAACCAGAAGTTTGATCTGTTAGCTAAATCTTAAATTGCCACCAGTGTATTTATTTTCTCATGTTAGAGATATTTTAATGAGTATTTTTGAAAAAAGCAATGTTTCATCTGGGTCTTTCTTTATAAAGAGATGGATGAAGAGGGCAAAGGGAGAAAACATTACAATAGGATATGATGGGAGAAAAAAATAATACTTAATCATCATAACCATGAGTGTAAATGGTATAAACTCAGCCATAAAGTAGAAAAAAAAATAGATTCAACAATATATTGTCTACAGAAGATGCATTCAAAGCAAATTATTCTTATATACTTAAAATTAGGAATTAGAATAATATTTTTAATACCTTAGATGAATTCAAAAAAACAAGGTGGACAATAGTGATCTCAGTCAAAGCAATTGTAAAATAGATATAGTTAAAAGAAATACACAGAAAAACTATATTAAAGGTACCATGGTTAATAAAAACAATATTATTTATTTATATATTGAATGGCATAATAGCTGAGAACTTTAAAAATCAACCAAATTACAGAGGTTAAATAGAGAGTAAAGCAATAATTGTTAGCGACTTCCACAGCCCCTTTTAAGCTTAGACAGATCTATCAAAAAGAAAAAGAGGAAAAGAAGAGTTACTAATAGTTACTAAATTACCAAGAATTTTTAACAAGAATTAGTCATCTTAATAGCATTTAATTTAAAAAAATAGATTGACCTCTGGCAATTAATAAGTGGGAATGATGAAAATTAAACATATTTCTTGGCTTTGCATGATGTATTTACAAAACTTCAACATGTAATAGAGCACAACAAACTTAAAAAATAAATTCAGGAAATAGAAATATAAACATCTTTTGCTGAACACAATAAAAATTTTAATTAATAAGAGGAGACTTGAAGAAAAGATTCAAACCTAGACACTAAATAATATAACCCTAAGAAAGGAATGGATCAAAGAGAAAACATAGAAACAAATTCCTATGAAAGAAAATAATAATGAAACAATATTTAAAAAAAATAGAAAAACCACTAACTGATTTGGTCAAAAAGGCAATGTTTGATCTAAAGAAATAAATCTCTAATGGTAGCATTTCCAATATTATAACACCTATGTAAAGGAGATATTTGAAGGCTAAGGAGTGTCTTCCTGGTACCCCTATATCAAATCACAGAACTAGAACCTTCCCTTGCTAAATAATGATTCATCTTTATCTCAAATTTCAAGATTTTATAAAGCACTCTTCATAACAAACCTCTGAAGTAAATGGCATAAATGTTATCATCACCCCCATTTTACATAGGGAATCCAAGATTATGATAGATTAAGTGCCATACACAATATTTATAATGTGTGTATGAAACAAAATTTGAACCAAGGTACCCGATTACTAGTCCAACATTTTGTCCTTCACCATACAGAGAAATGGCACTTATGACAAGATGACAATGCCTCCTTCACTTGCCCACAGAGCTGGAGTTTTTTTCATCCTCTCTTTTCTGCATACCATTTTTCTCTGAGCTTTTCCTGGCAGAATCTTTCCCTCTCACCCTTTAGTTTCTTCTGTCATTTCCAAAGTCTTTCCTAAATCACATTAGGGGTTGGTAGTCTTGACAGATGCCAGTGGCATCTTCTTTCAAACATAATAGTATTTTCTTAACTCAACAACAACTATTGAAGCTGACAGGACAGGCTGGATGGAGCTTATATACAAGAATATTTCATTGCTTCTTCAAACCTCTCCTTTTCCTCACCAATTTTTGTTGTTCAGCCATTTTTTTCAGTCATGTCTGACTCTTTATGACTCCATTTGGGATTTTCTTGACAAAGATATTGGAATGTTTTGACATTTCCTTCTCCAGCTCTTTCTACAGATGAGGAAATTGAGGAAACAGGATTAAGTGACTTGCCCAGGGTTGCACAATTAATAAGTGTCTTGAATTGGATTTAAACATAGGAAGATTAATCTTTATGATTCTATATACTGTATAAATTGTGCCATCTAGCTGTTCCTATATTGAAGTACAGTTATGAAAATATTTTTTAAAAAGCTAGTCCACAGACCCCAAACTGAGAACTCTTGCTCTAGCTCCTTCCCCACATCACCTCAGAAGAAGGTAGTACTGCATTTAAATCAGGAAGACCTGGGTTTAAATTTTATTTCTGACCCTTAATGAGCTGTGTGACACTAGTCAAATAATTTACCTTATCTGGACCTTTTGTTTATTAGTAAAATGAAGGGTTTGAACTAAATAGCCTTTAAAACAACTTCCAGTTCTAAACCTATGATACCAATTACAATGTTGTTGTTTTTTTCTTTTAAGTACAAAGTAGGAAGATGAAGATAGATAGGTGCTATATGGTCAACTAGGTTATTTGAATTATCCTGAACACTTAAGTCCTTTCTTCTGAATTCCAATCATTGCAATAAATTGATAGGAAGATAGGAGGACATTATACTCTGGTTGCTGCTTTAAGGATTGCTCATTAAACATATGTCCAAATGATATCTACCTGAGTGTGAAGCTCCTAACAGCAGGAAAGAATGTCCATGAATTTAGCAATCACAAACAGTGCCAAGCACATCTGTCAAGAGGTGTGAGATTCCTTGCACAAAGAATAGTAATCTGAATTTACCCTCTGGCAGGCAGCTTGCTGCTGTGCTCAACTGAGCTCTGACATGGTTACCATTAGGATTCCATAACTGAGAACTCTGGAGAAATGAAAAAATAAATATCCCACTAGCCTGATCCAGAATAACTAATTGATGCAGAGAAAAGGTCATTATCCAATAGCATAGTTATAAAGACAGCTGCTGTTGCCACTGTATTTACCATGTCCTTCCATTATCTGCCCTCCCCCCCGCCCCCCACCTCTTGCTGAAGCCTTAGGATTTTCATTCTGCTAACCTAATAAGGGATGTCACATGGGGAAAGAAGGAAGGACAAAGGAACAAGATTTAATTTAAAGAAAGAAGCTCTGTTCTCATCTGGCTTTGTGGTACCATTCTCAATGGTGAACACACTAACTTTCCCATTCCCTTTTCTGTGGGGATAAGTTGATAAGTGGGTATAAGATGATAAGTTGATTAGTACAGCATTTCCTGTATGAATGGAAAACTAAAAAGATGAGGAAACAGTCAGACAGACAGATAGACAAATAGGATAACCCAAGTCCAAGTAGCACCAGTTATGCTGAGGGTACATTTGAGCACTAAAGGTAAAGTTAGACTATGCTCAAAAAGTTATCAAACTGTGCATACCCTCTGATCCAGCAGTGTTACTACTGAGCTTATATCCCAAAGAGATTATAAAGAAGGGAAAGGGACCTGTATGTGCACAAATGTTTGTGGCAGCTCTTTTTGTAGTGGCTAGAAACTGGAAACTGAATGGATGTCCATCAGTTGGAGAATGGCTGAATAAATTGTGGTATATGAATATTATGGAATATTACTGTTCTGTAAGAAATGACCAACAGGATGATTTCAGAAAGGCCTGGAGAGACTTACACGAACTGATGCTGAGTGAAATGAGCAGGACCAGGAGATCATTATATACTTCAACAACAATACTATATGATGACCAGTTCTGATGGACCTGGTCATCCTCAGCAACAAGATCAACCAAATCATTTCCAATGGAGCAGTAATGAACTGAACCAGCTACGCCCAGAGAAAGAACTCTGGAAGATGACTAAAAACCATCACATTGAATTCCCAATCCCTATATTTATGCCCACCTGCATTTTTTATTTCCTTCACAAGCTAATTGTACAATATTTCAGAGTCTGATTCTTTTTCTACAGCAAAATAACATTTTGGTCATGTATACTTATTGTGTATCTAATTTATATTTTAATGTATTTAACATCTACTGGTCATCCTGCCATCTAGGGGAGGGGGTGGGGGGTAAGAGGTGAAAAATTGGAACAAGAGGTTTGGCAATTGTTAATGCTGTAGAGTTACCCATGCATATAACCTGTAAATAAAAGGCTATTAAAAAAATAATAAAAAAGGTAAAGTTAGAAGGCTATTGATCAGCTGGAATAGGGTTGGCAAAATGGGCAGCAAAAGAGTTATTATAATAGACTAGAGGAGATATAATAGGAAATCAGTTAGAACATAAGAAACTGATGCCCATTTTACTTACTCCCCAAGCTCAACTGTTATTTATTGGGATATTTGATGAGGGACAGGACCATTGGATGGAGTCAAGAGAATGGAAATAAGCTCAATTAACTCATTGTTTCTTGATGGGACCTGCCAGAGTCTTCTCTAAATGACCCAACCTTTTGAGATGAGGCATAAGTGGAGAACTTTAGTGGAGGACATTAGTGGAATTGTAGTATATTTGAATAAACAAACATGTCTCTTATTCGTGATTTACCCATTTATCTTTCATCATGTCCCTGGCAACAGATCTGGCAGCACAGCGAATGGTTGGATGTGGTCATTGATGACCGACTCCCGACCTTCCGAGATCGTTTGGTTTTCCTCCACTCTGCTGATCACAATGAATTCTGGAGTGCCTTGCTGGAAAAGGCATATGCCAAGTGAGTGTCCAGCTGCACTGAATTGACAAGAATTTCACTATCTCACAAAAAATGAGCATTTTCCTCAATAGAATCGTTTCATGGTTTTTTATTATCTTTATATAAACTTGGTGGTAAGGAAAGCTTAGAAGCTGGGGAGGAGGAAATGAAAAAGATTTGGGTATTCACAAGATTGAATAGCATGCAACTTGTTTCTAAATGACCTAATCCAATTTTGATGTGGACAAAAAAAAGAACCGGATGGTTCCTCTATTACTCTGCAGATTTTTCCCTGTCTCTAGACCTAAGAATATTCTCTCTCCGGTTCCTTTCACCACATTGGGTTCGAAAAAGTTCAGAGGAAGTCACTGGAGCATGGGAAGGCAGGAAGGGCACTCCAGGACTGTTGAAATGACATAAAGAGAGAAACATGTATCCACCAAAAAAAAAAAAACACACTGCAAATTTGTGTTGTTATATGACATTAATTGTGTATCAATATTGTATATTTCTACCCATCATATATATATACATATATGTATATATATATATATATATATATGAATGTTATTAAGTAGTATCTATAGATAATGTCAGCTATGAATCTCCGTATCTTCAGGTAATGTGGATCACATGCTCCCCAAAATAGCAACAATATTCCATGCCTCTGCAAGCTACTTTCAGCTACTTCTTTACTTCCCTCTTTCCTTTCAGCTTCTTTTATACACATTGCCTTTCCCCATTAAAATCTAGACACCTTGAAGTCAGGGACTATCTTTCTTTTCTGCTTCTATTTGTATCCCCAGAGCTTAACAATGTTCCTTATTCCTGGAGTGCCCTTCCTTCTTCTGACTGCTTACAGAATTCTTACTCATTATTTAAAATCCAGTTCAAATGCCATTTTTTTCCTGAAATCCTTCTAGATCTTTTCTGTTGCAAAAATGAACCCTTCAAAACAATACTTTGTGTAACTTTAGTTCACATATTATTATTGTATAATAGTAGATATCTGTGTATATGTCATATTTCTTATTAGAAAGGATTATCATCATTATTATTATTTTTGCTGAAGCAATTAGGGTAAAGTAACAGAATCACACAGTCAGGAAGTATTAAATATCTGAGGTTGAGCTCAACCTGAACCTGACTTCAGGCTGACTTCAGACTCTACCTAGCTGACCCTAAAAGGATTATTTCTTTGGTAGCATTTTATTTCGTCTAGTACTTAGAAGAATGTTCAATACATAGTAAATGATTTTGTTGTTGAGTCCTATCTGACTCTTCATGACCCCATCTGTGGTTTTCTTGTCAAAGATGCTGGAGTGGTTCACCATTTCCTTCTCCAGCTCATTTTACTGAAGCAGAAACTGAAGCAGACAGGGTTAAATGACTTGCCCAGGATCACACACCTAGTAAGTATCTAAGGGTGGATTTGAACTCAGGTCTTCCTGACTCCAGGTCTCGTGCTCTATCCACCATACCATCTAGCTGTCTAGGAAGTGCTTAGTAAATGTTTTTTTGCACTGAATTAATTTGAAATTAAATTGAAGGGACCCTAGAGCATCTTTGCCTGGCTAAATTCAATTTGTAGAGGCTAACAATAACAACAAAAAATAGTTGGCAGTTTTCCATGTCAAGCATATTGCATAAAGATGCTTGATCACCTAACAAATAACAGTTGCTCACACTCAAAAAGTGACTTGATTATTTGAATATGGACTGATTTAGCCATACACTCTACAATCCATTTCCTGCCAGCCAGTTATCAAGGGCTATACTATAGAAGTGAGATTTGACTTGTCCTTCTTGCCTCAAGAGAGCAGAAATGAATGAATTGGCTGAGTGGGAGGTGAGGGAGGAGGCGATCATTGTAAAGAAAACCTTTCTAGCTAGGCCCAAATTAGAATGAAATGCCTTGAAAAGTAGTGGCTTAATTATTTCATCTGCCAGATATGTTGTAGATCTAGGTTCAAATACAGATTGGACTTCCTTCCAAATCTGCTATTTTGTGCCTCCCTCAGTTGGTTCAGAGCTGTTTGCTCAGCCAAGGTTATCTCAAGGGTTAAAGATACTAGTTGAAAGAGAGGAGCCCTGCTATTATAGGGGACAGAGATTCTAAGTAGTCTGACCAGGATGGTGGTTGTGATAACCGTGTATTTTAAAATCAGCCGGAGTCAGGAATTCAGGTTAGGGGAAAATCTTCAATCTTTTATTCTCAGTAGAAATGAAGAAGAATCGGAGGTAGAAGTGGGTCAGAGGTAAAAAACTGAATCAAGAAGCCAGCCAGACCAGAAGCCACGAGACCAACAGCCACCAGAGCAGACCCAGCCAGCCGTCTCTCCCAGCCTTTCTTCCTGTCTCCCTGCCTCCACCCACCAAAATCGTCATTTCCTATACAACACATCAGGACTTGCACAGAGAGTGGGTGGGGGCCATTCTTTCTCCAAGCATATATATTAATAGAATATAGTCCAATTACTATTTAGCCTCACGTGCTTGGGACCTCAATGCATCAACTCAAACCTCAGCCCATTACAGGTGGTAAAACAAAAACTCTTGTTTTTCCCGTAAGCTTTCATAGTTCTCTCCTAACAAGAGTAGGGAGACAGGTGGAAAGATCATTAGACTGAAACTCAGTAGTCCTGAATTTTAGCTTCCCACCAACTTGCTGTGTGACTGTAGCAAGTTACTTTCTGTCTCTGGAACTCAGTTTCCTTATATATAAAATGAAGTTAATGAGAGGGGAGGGGGAACCTTAACACTGTGAAATAATAACAACCTTTTTTATCCCTCAAATGAAAAGTAAAAAAGTCTCTCATTCGCAGAAGTGGGTACTATGGTTGTGTAATACTAAATACCCTGTTGGAATCAATTCATGTATTGGTGAGTTTTGGTGAACTGTTTTTACCCCCTCTTTTCCTTCCTCCCTCTCATCCCCCTTCCTCCTTTCTTCTTTCATTCCATTTGATATTCTTTTTCTCTCTTTCCTTTGCTTCCTTCTTTCCTTCTCCCTATCTTTCTTTTTTCTTTCTTCCTTCCTCTCTCCTTCCCTTCCTCCCCCACCTCTGTGTCACACACACACACACACACACACACACACACACACACACACACACACAGAGTTGTTATAATAAGGGATAGCTCACTGAGTAGAAAGGAAAAATATATTCAGAAATAAGAGCATTCTGAAAATAAAAATATCACGTAAAATAAAAAAAAAAAAAATGAAATGAAAACAAAATGACTGTTTAAAAATAAAGTTAGGTTAGTAGAGAGAGTTTCTAGGCTCCTTTGTAACTCCAGATTCCTGTGATCACTAATTCATCCCCTTCCCTGAGCAGTGCTCCTTTCTTTGGCAAAGGACTATTTTCTACAGCCATGTTGTACTTTTCTCCTTTTCAGACTGAATGGAAGCTATGAAGCCTTGAAGGGTGGAAGCACAATTGAAGCTATGGAAGATTTCACTGGAGGAGTGGCAGAGACTTTTGAAGTTAAAAAGGCCCCGGAAAACTTCTATGAGATCCTCGAGAAAGCCTTGAAGAGAAGCTCTATGGTGGGCTGCTCCATTGATGTAAGTCATATATATATGGGGCATGGAGACCTATAGAATAGGAATGAACAGAGAATTGAGTTCTGGGCACATTTTTTTTTGTCACTGTGAATAGGGGAATTCATTTCATATCACTGGACTTTAATTTCTCTATTCAGAGCCAGATCAAGGCAAAATTATAAAGGGGAATAGGCTTGTGGCCTTAGTATGTGTATGTGTTCCCTTTCCACACCCTTTTCTTGCATTATGGACCCTTCCCACCTCAGTGTCCCAGAATCTCTTATACTTTCCTATTCAAAGCCTACAAAAGGGTTTGTTAGCTTTTTCACAGTAAATGATTAATAAAAGTATTAAGCTTCAGAAGTGCCATTAAATCAGATAGTTGTAGAGTTAGAAGATGCCTAAAGTATTTATCCAGACCAGTCCAACTTATGACTGAAAAAAGAATCTCCATTATAGCATCATTGAAAAATGGTCACAAAACCTCTGTTTAAGGACCTCCAATGAGGAGCATCTATCTACTTTATAAGGTGGCCTATTGCAATTTTGGACAGCTGTAATGATTAAGAAGTTTTTTAGATATCAAGTCTTAATTTCTCTGTCCTTTAGTGACAAACAGAACAAACCTAATTCCCCTAACACATGACAGCCCTTCAAAAACTTGAAAATAGCTATTATATTCCCTTTTCATACTTCATAAACCCCATAATCCTCCTCCAATTTCTTTTCCAATTTTCAATGGATTTTCATTCTGATTGCCTTCTTCTGGACATCTATAGTTTTCTTTCATGCTGACAAAGGGCTTGGTTTTCCAAAATCATGTCAATGGTTTTATGATATCAATTAAACAAGCATTTATTAAGTATCTACTATGTGTCAGGCACTGAATCTATATATACACATTTAAATATATACAAAACACATATAAAGTAAAAATGAGGTAATTATTTAAAGGAACAAATTGTTCAAATGCAACTTATTATACTACTGTTGAATCCATATAGCTCTGTTTTTCTCCACAAGAATAACATGCTGCGCTTTGTTAAACACTCCAATTTGTATCAACAAGGAGAAAAGGAACAACATTTATTAAACACTTACTATGTACCAGGCATTCTGCTAATCATTTTAATTTGATTTGATAAATATGGATTATTATAAATATGTGGCCTATTATATGCCATGCACTGTGGTAAGCTCTAAGAATACAAATAGGAAAAAGACAGTTCCTGCCTTTAAGAAACTCACTAATCTAATGGGGAGGGAGCCAAGGGATAAAATGTTCTGTAGAGTCAAAACCAATCATTTCTGCTGATGGAAAAATGGAGAATTACCATTGTACTTAAGATTAGGTACTAGGTACTGGCTGCACATATACATGCATGTATGTGTGTATACATACAATATACATGTATGTGTGTGTGCAAAAGAAAAGGTACTAGCAACCTGAGTGGATCAGCAAAGAACTCTTAAACAAGGTAGCAATTCAGCTGACTCTTGAAGGAAGCTAGGGATTCTAAGAGTAAAAAATGAAGAAGGAGAGCATTGGAGGTACAGGGACAAAGTAGTATAATCTTCACTAAAGATATAGAAGCATATTATTATACTTCTAATGGATGGGATCCATTTAATTATCATGCAAACTACTGCAGGGAACAAAGAGGTAGTAAAAAAAAATAATAAAGACTTAGCTGTTTTGTGCACAACAAATATTTAATTTTAAAGAGATGAATCCTTTTAAAACATATATTTCAAGCTAAAAGAAAAGGATAGGGAATGGGGAATCCTGATTTCTCATGTCTACTGCAGTTAATAAGTATTTATAAACTGATTGAACACCACCAATTGTTGTAACAAAGACTACAATGAAAAGTAGGGGAATATTTAAGAAATAAATGATCAAACTCTGGAGAAATGACAATGGAGTAAACTACTTAGAAATAAAAGAGTTAAAGTTCTTGTCCATAAGATTTCCAGATGTGTCAAGCATTGTTATTTAGATGAGAAAACTAATATTGCACTCTCCTGCAGTCCTCACAGCATAGAGGAGCTCAGAGAAACAAAAAAACAGAAGTGTTTTCTGGAGCATACATGGACCTGTACTCTCTTGGTGGTCAAAGGGGTGGTCGAAGGTGGCAGTGTGTGGATTGGTCTTATTAAAAGGAATGAATTGTGTCTAATCAACGTGTCTAATGCTGATGAAGATAAAAAAGAAATGATATTTCTTGCAAAGCTCTACTTTATCAGATCTATTCTGTTTTTGCTTTAGATCAGCAACTCTTCAGAGTCAGAAGCACGGACACCTTTTGGTCTCATTAAGGGTCACGCATACACTTTGACGGGAATTGACCAGGTAGGTAAAAGGGATATCTGTTGTCAAGACATGGGATAGAAAAGAAAGGAAAACTGGCCCAGACAGGATTGGGTATTAAAACCAAACCCAATACCGCAGGGACCGCTTGAATATCCAGTGACTAGCCAAGATGATATCATATTCCAAACACTTGGTATTATATTCCAAGCTCTAAGAATGGATTTCACATGTTTTAATTATTGGGGTGGAGAAAGGAACAGAATTCCATGTTAAGACTTCCTTCAAATTTTCTGTTATTTGGCCCCATTCTTTTCAACTCTACCTCAAGCAAGCTTGTCAGCAGAGAAAGTACTGATCCCCAAATAGCCAAAAAACAAAGGAAAATTATTCCCTCCATAAACACCTCCAAACTGACTATAAGCACCCAATGTGCTTGCAGTAAAAGAAAATAAGAACCTGGGAAACATTTGAGAAAGAGAAAGACCAAGGAAAATAGAGATAATAATGGAAGGAAAGTAGGCCAACAACAGCTTCAGTCTCTTCTTCATTTCCAGCATTTGAAGATGAGATGTATACCTTTCCTCATTTGAAATCTCTTTCACTTAACCAGCTCAATCACTCAGGGGCTAATTATCCTCTTTGCTTAATGCAGACCTTTTGTTCTTCTGCCATCCTTGTTGTTAGCAGCATGTTCTGAATCAGCACTTCTACTTCTGGGTGGAGAAAGGAAGAGTGGGAAAAAAAAAAGGAAGAGAGTGCTACTATTTGCCAAACACTATGCTAAATACTTAACAAATATCATCTTACTTGCTCTTCACTTCCTGTGTAGTAATTGCTAATATCCCCGTTTTATAGATGAGGAAATTGAGGCAGACAGAGCTTAAGTGACTTGCCTATGATCACACACCTAGGTATTGTCTGAAGCCACATTTGAACTCAAGAAACCGAGTCTTCCTCATTCCAGCTCTGCCACTTTATCCACTGTGCCATTTAGCTGTCCGTTAGTGGTGTTCATATTTTTCTTTCTTTTGATTGAACTTATCATTTCATCTGAATAAGAAGTTACCAATGAGGAACTTTTTCTTTAACCAAACTAGATCAATATCTGTATTGCAATTTCTAATCTTAGAGAGCTACTAAGATCACTGAGAGATTTAAGAAATGTCTCAGTCATACAGCCAAGGCCAATTCTCATCAGGGGCAAGACTCAAATCCAGATCTTCCTGGATGGATGGATGGATGGATAGATAGACAGACAGACAAAGTGATACAGTAGATAGAATGCCAGGTTTAGAATCAGAAAGATGCTTCTTCCTAAATTCAAATTTGGTCTCATAAACTTCCTAGCTCTGACTTTGGGGCAAGTTATTTAATCCTATTTGCCCGAGTTTCTTCATCTATAAAATTAGCAGAAGGAAATGGCAAATCACTCTAGTATCTGAAGAGTTGAACGCAACTGAAAATGATTGAACAATAAGAAATGCATACATATATACATATGCGTGTGTCAGAAGCTCTGCAACATATTGATAGAGTGAACCTCCAAATCAGTATGTGTGTGAGTATAAGTGTGTATGTATGTGTATAAGTGGCTAGAGAGATAGATATTAGAGCTTTTAAAATCTCATTCCAAAGGACACATTTCCTTTATCTTGCTGCTGTCCTTTTTGCTTTCTAAATCATTCTTTCTCTCCACCTCTAAGAAGCTCACTATTATGCGAGTCATGGTGCCCACCACATGCTGTTTCACACTAGGAATGACAGGGAAGAAAATATTTCATTAAGAAGAGGCAGAAAGTATGGATGCAGTGGGGGTGGTGGAAGGGGATATAAGGCAATGTGTATCATCATGACTCCAAACCATTTCTTTCACAGGAATTCTGTCTATTCAGAATGAAGTAAAAACATGAAAGGGACAAGTGGGGAGGATAAAACCAGAACCTTTAACCATGTTTTCAAATAACGTGGAGATAGTGAGGAGTCAGGGGAAGCAGCAGCAGAGAAAATGTGCATTGGAGTTTTGCTGGGTTCTATTTGCTTTTTTGTCATCTGGAAAATGAGCTGGAAAAGGAAATGATGAACATTAGTGTCTTTTCCAAGAAAATGGAGTCATGAAGGACTGAGGTCAACTCTTGCTTCAGACATTAGCTCTGTGATGCTGGACAAGTCTTTTAACCTCTCTCAGCTTCAATTTCTTCATCTGTAAAATGGGGATAATAATGGCACCTATCTTGCAAAGTGATTATAAGGATCAAGTTAGAACACAGATAAAGTGCTCTATAAACTTTAAAGCACTCTCTAAATGCTACCTATTATTATAGTAAATCTCAATTAATTAGATCATTTGGAGAATGGTATGTTCTGGTCAATTGAATCATCTACCTGCAGTTATAGCACAAAACTTTTTTTCTTTCCATACATGGCTGAAAATGTTTCAAGATGTCTATATTTCTGAATTATAGGATGGAGAATATATTTGGATATGTTGTTAGATAATTCAGGACCTTTGAATGCTCCAGAGTTATCATTTTAAATGTCAGTAGTCACCTTACCAATAATAGAGACGTAACTGGAGAAAATGTGAGATGTTGGCCTGAATTTGTATTGAACCAAGGCATCTACTGGAAGCTAGCTTTAAAATGAATACTGCATACCAACTTGTTCATTTGCCATTTGCCATTATTCTCCTAAGAGCAATTTTACTCTTGCTCAGGGAAAAAAAAAAATAGGGCAAAGATTGAAGGTTTCAGTTAGTTGGGTTTTAGTTAATCGACATTGTATTATAGCTCCCAATTGCCACTCTGGGATGATTTAAACAATATTATTCAAAATGTGAATCAATCCCTCAACTAGGGGTTGGAGGATTTCAAGGGCTATTTAGCATTTGATGAGGTTTTCAGTGACTTAGCCTTGGTGCCCAAAGGGTTTAAGAATGACTATAAATGTTCTTGTTGGTAGTTAAACAGGAGACTGCACAAGCTTAGTGGTAAAGCATAAGGTTTTTTTTTTTTAATTTAGTCCTTGTTTTTGGAGGCAAATAGGCTTGATGCCTATGCACATTGAACTTTTAGGGAATACTGTTAGCCATTAACCTAATTCCGTTTACAATAATACCGGGGTATTGAGCTGTCCCACTACTCCATACTGAAGTGAATTCCCAGGAAGTCCCAATAACATGAACTTTTAACTCCACCAGGAAACTCTAACCTCTTCTCCTTCCTTGATGGAAGTTTGGTCATTTTGCTAGCCTGAGGGCTATGTAATGAGCACATTTCAGTGATCAAAACAGCTCAGACACCTATTCTACAAGGAAACCCTCCTCTACCCCTCCCTAAATCTGCTGACTTCAACAAAAAATGAACAAAGGCCACCATCCAAGTGACCAAATAAGTATGCTAACTCAATATGGTTTCTATGCTTATAAGGAATTATGTGAAAATATATTCATATATTAATTCTCAGCAACACCTACAGCTTCTTCCAGGCTCTGGCCACCCAGGAATTTTAGCAAAGGCATATTTCTATTGTCTAATCCTCTTCCCCAAATATACACACACTCTGAGAGCAAACAAAGAACTTCCCTCACTACACCAGAACTACCAAACACTGTTCCACTACCTTACAGAGAGACTATTGTCCGTTGAGGATTCTCATAATTTGGGGCAGCAGAAGTCCTCTTCGTGGTGTGGAGGAAAAAGCTCCACCTCTGAATGAAGTTTCTCCAGTCTTTTATTTTTTTTATCTGCTCTTCCTCTTGGGCCAGGTCTCCATCTTCTAGTCCTTCCCCATAAACATGATGAATCCACTCTTGTCCAAGGGACCTACTGACATATAATGTACAAAGGACAGAGCAGACACTCTCCTCTCTGGCTGCTATCCTAACTCTTCTTCTTCCTATACCTGAAAACTTTTTGGCACCTTCCCCATTGATTTTTATATCAATATCATTTCTACCTACAGTCTCTTTCATAGTACCTATGCTGGCTCACCCCAGAAGATAGTTACTGGGGAATCCATCTATTACTTCCTCCACACCTCCTGTAATTATAGCAATAGGAAGGAAGTAAAATTTGGGTACTACATATGAACATGTTCAAACTTTCAAACTATTTTATAATTTCATTATCTCTATTACTTCCTCCTGTAGGTGAATTATCGAGGTCAAAAGGTTGAACTCATCAGAGTCCGGAATCCTTGGGGCCAGGTAGAATGGAATGGTCCTTGGAGTGACAAGTCAGTATTTTCTGCTTTATTTTCAGCTTCTGATAACACTTGAATTGCCAGACAAGGGAGAGTTATATACCTAGGATGAATGGCAGCAAGTCCTATATAAAACTGGTAAATAAAACCTGTATTCTCCTCTGCCACTAAGAGAGCCATTTCTTTTTCCATTATCAAAGTTGGTCCCAGGAAAGGATCAATAACAATGATAATCTTTTATACTTTAATAGAATTAGCTTAAATGAACATTCTCATCCCTCCCAAAGACACTTGATTTAAATCTCCTCTCTTATTATAATCTCTGGAACAAAGATCTTTTTGCAAAGATTTGGATTTTCTTCACCATTGTTAAGGGAAAGTAATTGATTGCCAGTGATGATCTATAATCTTTTTTCAAACACTTTTCTGTATTTATATTTTTGGCAATTTTTCTATTTAGCTATCCTTTTCTATGACTATGTCTCCTTAATACCTAAGTGCTAAACTAGTGATCTGGCTTAATGTAGAACATAAGAGGAATCATCTTAGTTGGGTAAATTTTTTTTAAAAGTTTAAAAAGAAAATAAACTTAGATCATTACAAATTTTAACAATTGGATTTCCTTTATATTCAGTAAAAAGATGTGTATTTCAAGGTTTTGCAAGAGTGAATGTTGAAAACTATCTTTGCAAATCTTTTTAAAATAAAAAATTGTTATTATTGAAAAAAAGTGTTTTATTGTTTTTCAGTCATGCCCAAGTCTTTGTAAACTTGTTTGGGGTTTTCTTGGCAAAGGTACTATAGTGATTAGCCATTTCCTTCTCCAGTTCATTTCACTGATGAGGAAACTAAGGAAAAAAAGTTGAGTGATTTACCCAGAGTTGCACAGCTAGTAAATGTCTGAGGCTAAATTTGAAATGAGAATTCTCCTGATTCCATGACTAGCACTTTGTCTATTGTGCCAACACAATGCAATACTGTATCATTTTAGCAAAGCAGTCTGACTGACAATTCAGATAATTTATAAGAACACATGACTAATAGGTAGTTTTCTTTCTTCTTCTTTTTATGTTTCTTTTTTCTTTCTTTCTTGTTCTTTTCCTAGCTTTGGTTTTGAAAGCAATTTGGATTAAATGACTTGACCAAATATATACAGCTAGTATCTGAGGTCAAATTTGAACTCAGGTCCTCCTGACTCCAAGATTGGTACTCCACTATACCGTTTAGCTATCCCTTAACAGCCATTTTTCAAAATCAATCTCATATAGCAAGTAGTGAGATACTTGAATTAATAACCTGATCAGTTATTCTTGAATGCTAAATGGAGGATAAGAAAGGCCTATTTTTCTTGATTTGACTCCACCTCTTCTTCAAACACATAATTGCTAGATTTGGATAGCCATAATGTCTAGCTTTTATCTATTGACATTTGATGAAGACAGTTCAAATGTTCCAAAGTTCTTTCTTTGATCAATTTCTTTTTACCTCTGACCCATCAGGTGATGAGTCCATGTGTTTTCTCTGAAGAATATGATGCATTATTGGTGTTCAGTGAAGTCAACCTATAATAACACTAATTTTAAACTCATTTACTGCATAATCAGCACAGTTATTTATATCCAGAAAGGATTTTCCTCACTACAGATTCAGGCAGCTTGTTTTCTAAACTGTATTGAAGAAAACTTAGTGAGTCTCAGTTTTCTCATCTGTCAAATGGGGGAGGTAGACCAGATGATACTCTTCAATTCTAATATTATATGATTCTATGTTATTTTAGTTTTTGGTGATGATGTTCTTCCTAAAAACTGAACCTTATTTTTTATAGTTCTGGTGAGTGGAGTTCTGTTGAGTCTTCTGAACAAAAACGCCTATGCCATTCTGCTCTTGATGATGGAGAATTCTGGTACAGTACTTGTGTCTAATGCTATTAAACAATTCCTACTATCTTTAAGGAAGATGTATTTCTTATACATCTCTCTTGTATTCATCATATTAATCATATCATTCATTCAACAACCATTTATATCTGCTACTTGTATACATGTCTTTCTAGGAGAGAAGAAAATAAGCATTTATTAAGTGCTAACTAGGCACTGTTAAACACTTATTTATCCTCACAATAACCTAGAAGAGACACTTAGTTGCCCTTAAAATTACTAGACTATAATCCTCTTGAAGACAGGTATCTTAGAGATCTTCTGGCCCAATTCCTTCGAGCTCAGGAAACTTTAGTGACTTCTCCAAAGTCACTGGGATGAATGACACAGCATTACCCCCTGCCTATTGCATGCATTGTTCCTTGCATACAGTAAGTACTTAATTGTTGCTACTGATTATCTCTAAGGTCCCTTCCTCCTCTTATGTTGTATGGTTCTATGTTATTTTAGTTGTTCCTGTGGTTTTCTTCTTTACAAATGAATTTTATTTCCTTATAGTTCTTCTTACTGGGGTTCTGCTGGTTCAATAAGAGCAAAAGTCCAAAGGCCATTCTCTTCAGCATTTTGGGAAGTTTGGGCAAATATAAAGAGAGACTTAAGACTGATTGTCTCAAAACAAGGCCAAAAATGGAATTGTGGAAGGGTTTTTATTAATTCATTACAACAGCATCTTGTCACCTCAGTATAACACCTTGGTTTTCAATCATCAATTGGCTATCAAGAATCAAAAACAATTAGATCCAAGGATGTGGGTTCATTACTTAAGCAATCCAATCAGTATTTCACAAAGAAGTGCTTCATTCCATGAATATGTCATACCCCTATTCTATCCAACCTTCTGGCAAAGGTAGGTCATGTATAACAAGGAGGTTTGTTGAAAGTGTGTATTGATCAAATAAAATCCATCACCACTACCATACAAATAGCTATGTCTTGCCACTAGGGGTCAGGTCAGTATAATTTTCATAATTTAAAGGCAGTATTATTTCTACAATATTTTTACTCCAAAATGATCTAGGCATTCAATTAAGAGCTTTTAAATGTGGTCAGTGGCCCCTGGGATGTATTTCTGAAAGGTATGTATTTCTGAAAGTTGGAAACAATGAAAAAATAAATAGAATGAGACATCTGAATCGAGAAAAATAGGACCTTTATACCTAGGGATTTCCTTCTCTATGTTGACTTGTGAGTCTAAAGTATTTAAAACAAGTTCCACTGATTTTATGTTGTTGCAACATCTCCTGTTTCTATTGTCTCCTTTCTACTTAAGTGGGCTACAAAACCCTCAATATGACACCCATATCTTTATTCTTTGGGTGTCACTGCTTGTGAAAAGTCAGTTTGAAGTTCCCATTGCATGATGTCTGATATATTACATGATTAACTTTGGTGTATACAGTGAGTGCTAGGAGTCCTAGATGATACAGAAAGATTAAAAAGAGGGTAAAACCTCCCATGGATGGATTATCATTGTCTAGGAGCTCAGCCATTGACAAGACGAGACATCTGGGTAATGCTTTTCTTCTTTTCAGGATGACTTTTAAGGATTTTAAAATCCACTTTGACAAAGTAGAGATCTGCAATCTCACTCCTGATGCTCTGGAGGAAGATGCCCTTCACAAATGGGAAGTGACAATCCATCAAGGGAGCTGGGTCCGGGGATCTACTGCTGGAGGATGCCGTAATTTCCTGGGTCAGTGGTCTGCCTGTCCACATTCATTTCTTGCCCTTTGGAGGGTCAGTCCTTCGAAACAGAGTCAGAGACAGACATCTGAGAACCATAAGGGATCATCTATTTGCAAGGCAGAACTGAGGCCAGTGCCATGCAGAAGGCCATTAGCATGAAGCTGGAAAATATGTATTTACCATTAAGTGGGAGGAATCTGAGACTGGGTGAAGAATTAGGAAGAGTTGTACTTGGAAGCTTCTCCTACAAGAGTACATAGTCTTTCATCCATCCTTTTCTTTCCATTAACATCATGATCACTTTAATTGACTTAATCACCCATCACCAGGACTATTATAATGGAGACCCAATTGGTTTTCTAATTTTAATATCTCCCCTTTTCAATGCACAGTTGCCAAATTTATATTCCCAAAGAGTCTGACCATGTTACTTTCTTATCCTCCCAAATTTTAGCAACTTCCTGTTAACTCTGCATCAAAGGATAAAATGCACATTCCCCTACTCAGTATTTAAAGTTCTTGTGATCTGATTCTTTTGTGCCTTATAAGGTTTTTTCCCCATTACTTTACTTCATGCACTAGGTTCCAGCTAAACTGGATTACCATGCTCTTCCTCATATATAACATTCTATCTCCTGTCTCCATATCTTTGTATTGGCTAACCTTCATTGCTAGATAGAATGTATTCTCTTCTCCTTCCCAAATATTTTGTATCAATTTTGCATTTGCTTATATGTAAACTGTTATTTCCCTTGATAGAATGTAAGTTCCTTAAGGACAGGGACTGTTTCATTTTTGTCTGCATCTCTAGTATTTGGTCCAGGGGTTGGCACATAGTATGTACTTAATAAAGCCTTGTTTCACTGATTTGAGAAGGGCCTGAAAGAAGAGAAGGAAGCGGGTGTTTAGCTAGAAGATATTTGGAACTTAGAATACTTTGAAAGCGGTCATCAGGAAGAGGAAGAAATGCAAGGACCTACAAAATGGAATGTTGGAGGAGAGCACAGGAAACAGACTTAGAGGGCAGAATAGAGAGCACTGAAAACAATGAAACAGAGTGGAGATGGAGTCAGATCTTGGATAGATGATATTATTAGGACTTTTTGTTCTTTTGTTTTGCTCAAGGAGGAAACCATTTTTATATCTTTCAAATGACAGACACCTTCTGGACCAATCCCCAGATCAAATTGTCTCTGACTGAGAAAGATGATGGGCAAGAGGAATGTACTTTTATTGTAGCCCTCATGCAAAAGGACAGAAGGAAACTCAAGAAACTTGGAGCTGATTTGCTGACTATTGGATATGCTATTTACCAGGCATGTTCTGTCCAGGTTTCAAAGGTTGACTAATGGGAATGGTTTATTGTCATTATGGCAACTCATGATATTGTCTTCTTTGACTTGGAGGGTATGATCAATCCACATCAGTGGGGAATATACATGAAATCATGACTCTTTTGAAAAACTGAAGTTTTATCCAAACTGCTCTTCATAAATGATTATTCATTTTCAAAGTACACAATGTCCAATCTGGTCTATGGACTAACTGTGGCATTGGAGCAATGGGTAGGCAGAGAAGACTTATCAAAATTGCCTTATATCCTTAGAGGGAAAACAACAGAAATTTATTTCAATACTTACTCTTTGTGAGTCCCAAAAGCCACTGTTTTCTTTATTTTCCCAAATTTTACTTGTGCAAATCCTGGGAAGAACTAATAATTTGGGTCTTATATTATACCATAGTTTTTTTTTCAGTCTTCCCCTAATGTTTAAACTAAAACTGCTAACTGCAATGTGCCATCAATTGGCATTTCATTACTAAAGAAAGTATTTAATGAAAAATAAATGAAACTTTTACTCAATTGTAAATTTAATTTTTTTTTACACACTGACCCAGGGTTATACTTCAATGCTTTTTCCTTTAAAAAAAATCATTTTAGGGCAGCATATTGTATTTTGGGGTGGACTATATTTGGACAAAGGCAATGGAGTAAAGTGGTAGCAATATGTCTCTAGATGTAAACAAATGAAATAGAATGCCTTTTGGAATTTTGGTTCTCAAAGGATAAGCTTCAGATTCTTACTTACTCTATAAGGGCTACCTTACAAGCTGTTTGGAGTATCCATGATTCTTACTTGTCAGTGACCTTGTTTTTTTATTTTTACTGAAGATTAATAATTTATCTAGGATATTTCACAAAGGCCAAACATCACCTCATTGCTATTTCATCTGAGGCAGAATCTATCCATTCTCATTAAATCTGACAAGTTCATTGGAAGGTGAATTATGTGAGCAGGGACAAAGTTTTTTTTACCTTTCTTTGAACTCAGAACACTTTGTACAGTGCTTGACACAAAGTAAGAGTGTAATAAATTGGATTGTTGACCGATTGACTAAGTAACATACAAGATCTGGAAGGTAAAGTAAGAGAAGCTTGAGGTGGAACATTTTGTTCCAATAAAGTAGAAACAAATAAAAGGGCCAAAAAACCCCAGAATTTATGACATGGAAATAGTTCTGAGCAGGATGGAGCTGATATGTGAGGACATAAGAGTGGAAAATCTGCCCTGTAGGGTTCCAAAGTACTCTAAATGAAATTGGAGGGGGCTTTTTGAGTGAGAGAGGTTTAGAAGTATATGTCCCCAAATCATGTGAATATCTCCCAAATTAAACCTAGTACTATACTTTAAGCAAACTTCCCTTTCCGGATTGCATTTTAGAGTCCTGCCAAAGATGAGCATCTCACCAAGGATTTTTTCAGATATCATGCTTCACAGGCCAGAAGCAAAACATATATTAACTTAAGAGAAGTTTCTGAGAGATTTAAGCTGCCCCCTGGGGAATATATCCTGATTCCTACAACTTTTGAGCCACACCAAGAAGCCAATTTCTGCCTTCGAATCTTTTCAGAGAAGAAAGCCATTACTCAGTGAGTAACACATTGTTATATTAATAATGATAATACAAGGAACTAGGTGGCAGTGGATAAATGACAGAGCTTGGAATCAGGAAAACTCATCTTCCTGAGGTCAAATCTGGTTTCAGATGCTTACTAATTGTGTGATCCTGGACAAGTCATTTAACCCTGCTTGCCTCAGTTTCCTCATATGTAAAAATGAACTGGAAAAAGAAATGGCAACCCCCTCCAGTATCTTTGCCAATAAAATCCTAAACAGGTTTATAAAGAGTGTCTTAGTACTGAAAAATGGCTGAACAATAATGATACGGTGGTGGTGATAATTGTAATCAAAATAATAAGTAGCAGCTTATGCCATGGGAACAAGAAGTACAAAACATGTCTGGGCAGGCAGGTAGGAAAGAGTCACTTGAATCAACTTTTAAAGATAATCCATTTGAAAGATGGATTAATATCTTTCTTGTTGCTCCCTATTTGAACTAATTATTGGGAATCAGCCCCTATAATGAATAGAAAACTGTCCTTGGAGTTAGGGCCAGGGTTCAAGTACTTCTCTGATACATATTGGATAACATGAAATAACATAATTAAAGTACTATACAAATGATAGCTTTTACCATATGTAGTGCTTGATAAACCTTAAAGTGTCCTAAAATTGCCATTATTATATTGGCCATGTGACCTTGAGCCATTTAGTCCAACTCTCATTTTACAGATGAGGAACCTGAGGTCTAAATGATTTGCCCAAAGTAAATCTAAGAGGTAGGATTTGAAGCCAGGTCAAATGACCTCAAAACTAGCACTCTTTCTGCTATACTGGGAATTATATCAATTAGCATTGGGCTTAGAATCAGGAAAAATCATTTTTATGAGTTCAAATTCAGCCTCAGATATTAGCTGTGTGACCCTGGAAAAGTTACTTAACCCAGTTTGCCTCAATTTTTATCATCTATAAAATGAGCTGGAAAAAGAAAGGGCAAACCACTTCAGTATCTTTGTCAAGAAAACCCCAAAATGAGAGTTCAGAAATCATCACCATCATTATTATCATAATTTTATTATATGCTAAATTCAGTTGTTCCTAACAAGTGAGGGGAAAAAAGAGTACTATCATCCCTCTAAATTTCAGGGTGCTAGGGCAAAGACCTTGCACTTTCTAAACAAAATAATAATATGTATAAAGCTTGTTAAAGTGGATAGAGCACCAGCCCTGAAGTCAGGAAGCCCTGAGTTCAAATGTGACCTCAGACACTTAGCTTATTAATTGTGTGATGCTGGGCAAGTCACTTAACCCCAATTGCCAGGGTGGGGAGGGAAGGGAAGGGGAGCCTGTTAATCACTTTATTAGCTCAGTTAGCCCTGATAGCAAATCTGTGGCTAGTTGGCTACAGGGTAAGTCCCAGAACCCAAGTCCTCTTATTTTAAATCTATTTTTTATGTTTGTTAATTATCTTAGTCTTTTGAGTAGAAAAGGGATCATTGCAGTAATGATCATTCCTTCCTCATGATTAATATGGTTCATTTCCCCTGGTCACTTCCTATGGTCTTTTGTTATTGTTACATTGTTGTTGTTATTGTTCATTCTCTGTATTTGAAAATCAATAGCATCATCCGATGTCTTGACTTGTGGGTGAATTACCTTTAAGTGAGACCAAACAATTTGTTTCAACAGCCATGACTGCAACTGATACTTTGATGTGTTTCACCATAGGTGAAAACAATGACATATAACAGTGTAAGTTTGAATTCTGCTTTCCTCTTAACTCTTCGACCCCATCCCAATCTTGTCTGAAAAAATTTTGTGAAGGGTCTCCAAAACACCACATCCCAAAACACCTGCAGTAAATACCCCAAGGAGGGAAAGTTCCTTCTTAGCTCCAGCAACAAGGCATTATGGGAAGTGGTTGAATGATGTGTGGTACCTAATAGTGGAATTAGGAAGTTTCAGAGGAATACTTCTTGCAACTTCCTTCAGACGATTTAGGTGACAACCAAAGTCTGATACTTCACATCCTTATTGTATCATCATTATTATTTTTTTTTTCCTGAGGCAATTGGGGTTAAGTGACTTGCCCAGGGTCACACAGCCAGGAATTGTTATAAGTGTCTGAGGTCGAATTTGAACTCAGGTCCTCCTGACTTCAGGGCTGGTGTTTTATCCACTGTGCCACTTAGCTGCCTCATCATCTCTTTATTGTCCTTGTCTTAGCAAGAATATTTTGTTTCAGTTGGTGGTTATGGAAGAACTTCCTGTTTTGACCACTTACAACTGTGACCTAGACTGTTAATGACAATAATTTACATTTGTCATTTACAGGGCACTTATATTTTATTTGATCTTCACAAACAACCCTCTTAAGCAGGTTAGGCATATATCTTATCCCCGTTTTATAGATATGGGGTCTGAGTTTCAGAGAAGACAATTAACTTGCCTGCAGTCATGGAGTTAATAACTTCTAGAACTAGGACTTGAATAAGACCTCTATCCTGTGTGACTTTGGGGGAAATCTAGGTCTCAGTTTTCTCATCTGTACCGTGAGTTAAATTGTATGATGAAAACAGATCATATTTTAAAGTAGGGGAGGATCTGGATTTGAATTCTTCTTCTAACATATACTAGCTGAGCAATAGCAGATAGAAACTGGACCTATGATTTCAGTGGTAGAGGGAGCTGCAAGATGTAAAAATTTCCTCTGCCAAACCAGGTCAGTCCTTTCTCTGAAGTGCATAGTCTTAGAAAGATGTCTAGAGCCCCAAGAGACTAAATGGTTTGCCTAGAGTATTGCTTTATGCATTATGTATTAGAGGCAGGGCTTAAATCCAGGTCGTCATCACTCTAAGATCAGCTGTCCATTATCCACTGCTCCATGCTGCCTCTCAGTGACTGAGTACCCATGGAAAAATCATAAAATTTCTCTGAATCTCCATTTCCTTAGCTGTAAAGTGGGTATAATTATTCCTAAGTAGCTATAGCACAAAAGTTTGAAGGACCAAATTGGGTATACTAATTGCTATATAGATTTCAGCTTTCATTCATTATCTGCCAAATCATCTCCAGAGCCAAATCCTATTCTCCTAAACCCAGAGCTATGATTTCAACATTATAAACAAATAAATAGCCTAGTATAGAGGAATCTGTTCCTTTCATAGTTGGCTATATTCCAGAGATCCATAAGTACAACAAAATATTCATAAACATCAAATTATTGGAATCCCTTATGAATATTTGAGACACTCAAAAGGGTTTCCTATATTGTATATTAACATTATGATTGTTTATATTATGAATTTAACAGAAAACATCCATGCCCTACCTAACTTTTAAAATCTTTTAATAGTTAAAAAAAATCTAGTGAATTACAGCCTATTCCTCTCCTCCTATTATGCCAGATAAATATTAAAGTCAGACTATATTCATAAAGAGATACCAGATTTATGCAAGGACTTTATAGCTCATTTTGAACCTGTGTCTGGAGTAAGATGTATCAAGTCCTTGGGAGTATAAAGAGAAGACTCTCATTGTTCAATGCTCTATAATTTTTTTGAAATATTTATATTTGACAAATACAATTTAATCTTTATTCTTATCCTCAACTGACTGAGTTTAGCCTGTTAGAAGGTCTGACCTCAGAATCAGTTCCATAACCTAGAGATGAGAGGTCTATAATGCTATCTGCCTCCAATGGTTTAGCTAAAAATTTGAGAGTGCTAAGCAAAAAATTTGGAAGGGATCCCCTTGGTGTTATTAATTGAAAAATAAATTCATCTCCTGTCTTCTTTCTTCGTATTTTCTCCAGCAATATAGAGATTGACATTTTATCTCTATGGAATGATGAGACAGAGATAAACACAGAAAAACATAGAGAGAAAGACATACATACAAAGAGACAGAGAAAAAGACAGAGAAACACAGAGCTACATGTGCATATATGAATGTGTGTGTACTTTGCTCCAACTTTAGCTTATTCTCCTTTCTTTTTATATTTTCCTCAAGTAGATTGGAAACAAATAAGTAGTTAGCCCTCAACAAATAAGCTAAACTAAGTTGTAGTTACAGATTTAGAGCCAGAAAGAGACCTCAGTTATATAGTCCACCCTTTTCATTTACAAATAAGGAAACTGAAGCAGATGAAGTGAGTTATCAGATGGTAAATGACGGGTAGAATTTGAATCCAAGTCTTTGGATTGCAGAAGCAGTACTCTTTCTATTTACCATGCTGCCTCTGGAATGTGGCTATCATGACACATTTATATATCACCTTCTAGTTCACAAAGAAATTTTCTTCAAAATAATTCTTTCATGGTACAAGTATATATATTCTGCCCATTTTAACAGATGAAGAAATTGAAGCTCAGAGAAATACTGAGTCACATGGCGACTAAGGCTCTCAGCAAGACTCCTGGTCTTCCAGTCCAAGTTCCAATGTCTATTCCACTATCCCATACAGATGTTCTTATGAAACCTTTAATGTAATAAACTCCCTTTTTACGTATCCCTTCTTGAAGTAATACAACCTTCATATATAAAAGACATAATATTCTGGTAAATCCCTAGACTTCAAACCTTCTGAAGATTGAGCCATCATCATGCCCATGACTACAGAACTGGGGAGAGATCGCTGAAGAAGAACTTCAGTAATGACCTCAACAGTTGTGTGACTTTGGGCAAATTACTTCATCTCAGATCTATTTCCTCATTAATAAATGGAGATCATTATATCTGGTCTAAAACTTCATAGCTGTTATAAAGATCAAATGATGTAAAAGTGCTTTGTAAATTGTAAATGAATAGACAGATGAAAGGTACTGATACAAGTATGAGCTTATTGGCCCAAATCTTTGGGCCAAAATTGGCCAAAGATTGGCCCAATCTACAGAACTATTAGCTTCTCTCCTCCCAGCATATCCAAAGACACTGAATAATGTGGCATATGGTTGAAAGGAAGAGGTATCTCCACAACTAGTCACAAAGTTGAAAGGATTTTGATGAAGCAGAGATGAGTATTGCAATGGGTTATAATTGAATCAAGTATTTTCTAATCCTACAGGGAAATGGATGAAAATGTGGATATTGCTCTCCCAGAAGTAAGTCTTTCAAGTAATAAATGTTTTTAAGGCCTTCAAGAAAAAGTTGATAATGGGAGAAGGAAGGTTAATCTTGTGATTTGTAATTGTACAATCAGCTAATATTTTAATGTTCAATATTTTGTCATGGATAGACCACTAGATTTGTAATCAAGAAGTCTTGGATTTCAATTTCTTCATTAACATTTATTAACTATATAGCCGCTAGCAAGTCACATAATCACTCTGAACCTCATTTCTGCACCTGCCCCACTTCTTTTTAAATTTCATCAGGCTGCTTCCCTCTTTCTACTTTTATCCAAAGTTTTGAAGATTCTTAGACCCAATTTCCAAATTCTTACTGGGGTTAAAGGAAGGACATGTCAGGCCCCCATTGCTCCCACATTTTGTGCTTCTTTCTTCTAACTCCAATGAATTTGATAACCAGGCCCTTGAGAGAGATCACTATGAGAGAGATCAGTGGAGTCTCAGAGAAGTCTATTACATCATGGTGAAAACATTTCTCCAATACTTTCCATCTATCCTAACAGTTCACCTGAAACTTTATTCCCTCCACTCTAGCACCATCATCTCCTCCCCCCCCCCCCCCCCCCCCCCCCCCCCCCACCATGGGTACATCTGGAAGCAGCTAGAATGTATTAGAAAATCAATCAGTTCATTCAATAGTCACACTATATGCCAACAGTTTACATTGGACAACTCAGAATGAACTCTTTTGATGCAAACAAAGCATTTCAAAAACATTTTTTCCTAAATCTCAGCATATACCTTTATTTTTCCTCTAGCCGTCTAAACCAACTTCACCTAATCAAGAAAGCATGGAAGATAAACAGTTTCGGACACTGTTTGAACAGATTTCAGGAGAGGTAAAAGAACAAATATATTTTAATTCAAGCCAAAATAATGTCTTTAGACTTCTAAACTGAGAAAAGAGTCATGGAGCTGAGCCACTTTTATTTCTTGCCTGCCTTTAATCTGAAAGGATTTGGAGGAGAAGGACATTTTGCCTTTTTTTCATAATCTTCTCAGAAAGTTTAATGATAATAAATACAATTTGTTAGCTTGAACATTGGAAGGAAAATTGTACAGCTTAATGAATCTTGTAAAAGCAGTCATTGAGATAGATACACATGTATGGTGCTGTCATTTGAGAGGCTCTACAGCAATGGCATCAAATTCAAATAGAAATGAGGGGTCACTATTTTTTACATAAAAATAACTATTTGTACCCAATTGATGGTAGATCCTTCTGAGATCATATTAATCTGATCAGCAACAGTCATACTTATACTTTGACTCCAACACATTGACTTGACTCCAACATTGGCCCTCTTTGAGAAGGAAAGAAAACAACCAACCAAGCATTGTTAAATGTTTCCCCAATTACATTTTAATCTAGTTTGAGCTGCACTATGGCCATATGTAGGCTGTAGACCAAATAATTGATACCTCTGCTCTATCTAAAATTATTTCTTCTAATTATTTAACAACAAAATTTTGTGCTCAAATGCCCATCCTAAGTATCATTCCTTTGGGCTATGGCATTTTCTTCAAGAACCCCCTGAAAAGGATATGACTCATTATTCTATTTTTATCCAGTAACATATTAGTATGAATTAATCACTTCACTTTTCAAAAAGTCAAGTTTCTGAGAATTAATGTGAATTAGTATGAATTAAACATTTCACTTTTTAAAAAGCCAAGTTTCTAAAAATCAATGAAATAATTAAAATACTTAATATTTAACATTTTGTGAGAACATTTGTTCTCACTAACATTTAGTCTTTTTTTTTAAGCACCAGAAGCACTTCAAAATTTCTTAGGGTACAAGGTCATCAAAGTGAAGGATAATTATTATTTGCCTTTTTATTTCCTTTTCTGTATCCTGCTTCCCCCCATTCTGTTGCCACCTGTTGTCTTGTCCTCTCCTGATGAGTATTGACTGCTCATACCCTACCCATATACATATGCACCATTTCTTGAAAAATCTAGTCCTCAAGGCATAAAGGCATCATGCTCTGACCTCCCTCCAGGGCCTCTCCCCCACATCTTAAATGTTCTCTCCCAATCCTAGCAATTGAAAAGAATAACATCTTCTCAATTAGCTGTGATAAGGACCTACTAAACAATTTATACTACATGTTAATGACTAGCAACTACTTAATCTAGTACTACCCAGAGAAGATTGATATTTTAAAATAAAGTACTTGAAATTAGAGTTTAAAAAAAAAACCTAGATTCTAATCTTTGTTTTAGATAAAGCCCTTTATCTGTTTCTCCATATATAATATGGGAAAATAATACCAGCATTGTCTATCTCACAGAATTGTCATAAAAATCAAATGAGATAAATATGTAAAATCACTTTAAAAATGATAAAGCACTCTAAAAATGGAAGGTAAACTTGGAGAAGCCATTGCCTTAATTCAAAGAAATGAATCATAACTAGTTGAATTGCAAATACCATTGTAGGCAGGTGAAAATGTTTGGGGTTTTTTTTATCTTATTTATGGGTTTTTTTGGGGGGGAGGTGGATGGGGTGGAGGATTGAAAAGAAATAGATTAGATCTTCTTAACTTTCCTTAAATCAATTTTTCTTAGCTTGAGTTCTTAACTTTTCTTTAGCTTTGAGCAATCTAGTAAAGGCAATGGCTCCTTTCTCAGAATAATGTTTTTTAAAAGCATAAAATAAAATACATGAAATTACAAAGGAAAATACTATCATCATTTTTTTAAATTCATAGTCAAAATTTATCTAATCAAGTGACCAATGGTGAGTCATTTAATTTTTCTAGGCCTCAGTTTCTTAATTGAAAAAAAAACTGAATGGATTGAATTAGATGACCCTCTGAGTTCCTTATGAATTCTAACATTTTTAACTGAATTTTGCCTTTGACTGGTCCTCTTTCCAAGAGATTTAATGTTCCAAAGAATGATGAGGCCAGAAAAGTACAAAGTGCTAAAGGGCCTGTTCATTCTAGAGGAAGTAAATAGAATTTGGCTCAGAAATTTGACATCCTTAAGCCAAAGACATCTGGAATCTCTTTCCTTTAAACAAAGAAGATATTAAGGGATGGGAAAAAGCAATTGTCCCTATTTTCAACAGGACATGGAGGTAACAGCAGAGGAACTGGAATATGTTTTGAATACTGTGCTACAAAAAAGTAAGTGTCCAAACCAATCTCTTTGATTCCAGGATGAAATTATCAGTGGAACATTTATCACTGTGCCATGTTGTCTATCATATTTTTTTTTTAAAGGTCCACCTTTACTCTCACTGTATTCTTCACACTGCTTTGCCTTTTTTCCTGTACTGAGATATTACACAGATTTTTGAGATGATCTGATGCATACTTGCTCTTTTGTAATCTCAGGACTGAGTGGGAAATTTTGTTGTCATTTTCGTCTTGTGTATGTTTGCAGAAAAGAATATTAAATTCAAGAAGCTAAGTCTCATTTCCTGCAAAAACATCATTTCTCTAATGGATGTATCCTTTCAAATGCATGGATAGAAATCAGTGTTTTTATTTCTAAGCCTCTTTCCAGCCCTACAAGTACAAAAAGGAACAAGAGACAATGCTGAATTATAAGATCTGGTTCAGAACTCTGGGCCTGATATTTACTATTTACAAGAATATAGGAAACTTCTTGACTTCTCTAGGTCTCAGTTTCCTCATCTGTAAAATGACTAAATGATCTCTAGACTCTATTACAATTCCAGATCCTATGAGGACCTTCTTTTCTCTTTTCTGAACTCTCTGAAAATTCAAAAGATAACACAAACAAAACCCTCTTACTATCTACCAGTTGATCATATTCCAACAGAGCCGCATGTAAAAGTTTTGTACCAGTAAGTCACCAGAAATACGTATGGGGCGCATAAAAATATAAGTAGCTTGATGGAAAGGTCCCAGCTAGGCCTGTATCCCCAGATGATTCAGTATGGTTATTTTCCTATTCTAAAGAATAAAGAGGGGGAAAATGACCTCAAAGAAGACAGAAAGAGAATGGACATGTGCAGGAAGAAAGAAGAATTTTAAAATAAAATTTTCATTCTTTGTTTTTATATCATCTATTTTTTCCTGATGCGTATTTCTGGTAAGGGTGATTTTAAATGGACAAAAGGTTCTTTTCCTACTTAAAAATACTGATAATAGGGTCAGAGGGCTTTTTAAAAAATGTGCTTTTTATAAAACCATTCTCCTATTTCCTCTCTTCTGATACAAAGAGTTTTAATAATAAAAAATCAAGAATTCTTAGTTTTCTTTACCCTGAGTTTCCACAGAGGAGTGTTCTTCCTTCCCAACACAACATTCTTTCTAAACAGACTCCAGATCTGAAATTCCACAAGAACCCTCTGACCTCTTGACTTCTGTTCATATTTTTTCTTGACTCATGTTTTTGCATACAGAACAATGGCAATGGAAAACTGGAGTTCAATGAATTCAAAGTTTTCTGGGACAAACTGAAGACGTGGATAGTATGTAACCCTCATTGTTGTGTGGTTGTGTGGTACCTCACTGTTACTCCTGATCTGGTGTTTTACCTCCTCACTGTAGTTGAAGCAAATGATAAATGTAAAAGGGGCCAAGCAATCTGTTTGCTTATTTAGAATTGGATAGTTGTAGAGAAGGAATTATAACAAGCTTCAATTACTATGAAGAAATTCTAGGGTAGAGTGCCAGGATACCAGTCCCTTAGAAAGGTAGGGGTCAAGAAAATTGTTCACTCTTTGAGGGAACTAACAAAGCCATTAAAGAAAGTTTTCTCTTTTTGACTCCTGCCTAAAGTTGTGCTTTCATCAAGTGAGGGGAAGAATTGGCAATCATCCAGATAATATGATGAATAGTACTAGTCCATCTGTGGGTACCATCTTTGAAAAAGCCAAAGATTAGCTTCTACTGTATAAAGTTTTTAGTTTAATGTACTCAAACATTTGGAACAGCTAGATGGCATAATGGATAGAGTACTAGGCCTGAAGCCAGAAGAAATCTTCCTGAGTTCAAATCTGGCCTCAGATGCTTACTAGCTGGGTGATTCTGGGCAAAACATTTAATATTGCTTACCTCAGTTTCCTCATATGTACAATGAGCTGGAGAAGAGAAAGAATAGTATCTTAGCCAAGAAAATTCCAAATAGAGTCACAGAATCAGATGTCTTTTTTCTCCTTTTTTATTATCAAAGTTTTTTATTTTAAAAACACATGCATGGATAATTTTCAACATTGATCTCTGCAAAACCTTGTGCTCCAATTTTTTTCCCTTCCTTCTCTTTACCGTCTCTCCTAGATGACAAGTAATCCAACATATGTTAAACATGTGCAATTCTTTTATGCATATTTCCACAATTATCAGATATGTCTTAAACAACTGAACAAAAGCAAATACTTCCTAACAATTAGAACAATCTCAAAATGGGGATGGGCAACCTTAGAAAGTAGCAGATTTCCTTTACTAGTCACCTTTAAGTGAAAGGAGGCAATGTGGTGTAGTAGAAAGCACCCTGAATTTGAAGTCAAAGACTGAGTTCAAATTCCCATTCTGTGACTTATCACCTGGGGATCTTGAACAAGTCACCTCTCTGGGGTTTCCTTCTCAATTATAAAATAAAAGTATTGGACTAGATGGGCTCTGGGGTCTCTTCTAGCTTCAGAACCAGGATCCTGTGAGCCCTTCTGAGTCTGACATGTTGCAATTCCTTCCTGCCTAGAATATCTTCCTTCAATTCGATGCTGACCGATCTGGCACCATGTCCTCCTATGAGCTGCGGCTAGCCTTGAAAGCTGCAGGTAAAATAGAAACTTTTGGGCTTTTAACAAGGGGCATTAAGGGAAGATGACGAGTGGGCAAGAATTGAAGCCACATGGAGGAAATGCAGAACAAAACAATGATGCAGCAAGAATAAGTTCATTCTGAACCAAAGGGGTGTTACACCCCTAATTCTGACTGAGTTGTCATATTTTATGGAGATCAAGAGGCTCCTTTAATTTTCATATCACATATTGACATTCGCTGTTCGACTCTAGGGCAACCTCCTATCACATGGCCAATTTGGGATAAGTCATTTTATCCCTTCATGTTTTATTTTCCCCATGTGGCATGGTGGCAATAATATTAATTCTGGGTTTAAACCCTATCTCTGCTACTGTATGATCTTGGGTTAGTCATTTAAATCCTATGGGCCTCAGTTTTCTTATCTTTAGAATGAAGGGATTGAACCAGATGTTTTCTGCAGTTCCTTCCAACTCTAGATCTATTCTCTTATGGTACTGGACAAGACTATTTATAAAGCTCCTGGAACATTGCCTGGCATATGGGAGGAACAATAATTACATTATATTAAGGGCTTTCTATATAATTGCATTATGTAGAGAGAACATCCAGTTTGTAGTTAAGATGACTTGCATTCAAATCTCTCTTCAGACACCTACTAGCTGTGTGACCCTAGGCAAGTCATTTAACCCTGTTTGTCTCAGTTTCCTTATCTGTAAAATGAACTGGAAAAGGAAATGGCAAATCACTCCAGTATCTTTACCAAGAAAACCCCAAGTGGGGTCATTGAGAGTTGGGCATAACTGAAATAGCCCAACAACAAATATTATGTTATTAATGGAATTTCACATATCATGGCATGCATGTGAGAATATTGGGGGGCTTTTTGGGGGTAGGAGTGAAAACAGGCCAAGTGATCTTAATTTTCCTTAAGTCAGTTTTCACTAAATCAGTTTTTAACTATTTTTGTACTTTTAACTCCCTTGCAGTCTAGAGAAGCCTATAGTTCCCTTCTCAGAATAATATTTTAAGAGCATAAAATTATATTATGTATGTTATTATTATACAAGCACAAAAATATTATCATTTATTTATTTATTTATCAAGTTATCATTGTTTTTAATTAATGAAGGGAGTTGGTCAAGTATTCTCTGCCCTAAGTTATTTCTTAAGCATGATCTGGTTAGGATGCTTAACTGGATACTGCACAAAACATCTTTGACAGACATAATTCCTGAGCCTTTTAAGAATGTAAAAGCTGTCTTTCTTCTAGAATACCTATAAAGTAAAATAAAGAAAGGTAGAAACTATCAGGAACTTGGTCAGCAGTTTTTGCCTATAGGTAGAGAAATTGTTTATACATCTCAAGGACCTATTACCTTTTTTGTCCCTGGGCACTCCATTCCAAGAGTAGCTGGTGATGGATGGAAGGTCATTGCAGCAGACAAAGTTAAAGAAATGTGGGTCTTAACAGGGTAATTTCAGAAAGACCTGGAGAGACTTACATGAACTGATGCTGAGTGAAATGAGCAGGACCAGGAGATCATTATATACTTCAACAACAATACTATATGGTGACCAGTTCTGATGGATCAGGCCATCCTCAGCAACGAGATCAACCAAATCATTTCTAATGGAGCAGTAATGAACTGAACTAGCTATGCCCAGAAAAAGAACTCTGGGAGATGACTAAAAACCATTACATTGAATTCCCAATCCCTATATTTATGCACACCTGCATTTTTTATTTCCTTCACAAGCTAATTGTACAATATTTCAGAGTCTGATTCTTTTTCTACAGCAAAATAACGTTTTGGTCAGGTATACTTATTGTGTATCTAATTTATATTTTAATATATTTAACATCTACTGGTCATCCTGCCATCTAGGGGAGGGGGTGGGGGGGGGGTAAGAGGTGAAAAATTGGAACAAGAGGTTTGGCAGTTGTTAATGCTGTAAAGTTACCCATGTATATATCCTGTAAATAAAAGGCTATTAAATTTAAAAAAAAAAAAAAAAAAAAAAAGAAATGTGGATCTTGAATCTGGCAGAGTCAGGTTTAAATAATGTTGCTTGTGGCCAAGTCTCTCAGACAGGAACTTTATCAAAATGGATACATCTCTTCTTTCCTCCCTTCTTAACAGTAACTGAGCAGGCAAATAGATCCCAATGATTAGTTGTATAGAATATTCTTTATCTATTTGTGACCTTTGTAGCAATCTGCTGAAAGCTAAGAAAGCAGGCAGAAATGAAAAAAGACAAACAACCTACTTTATCATACATATCTTACAGGGCATGTTTAATGTACATTACTCATTTCTGAAAGTTTGTAAAATGTACTCCAGCAGAGACTCTTCCTAGGAAATGTCTAGCTTTCAGGAGCCTCTGACAGCATCTGACTCCAATGTCCATGGGAAACATTTGCTTACTCTGCAGGTGTCCACAGTTGGGGTACCAGAGATGTTGGTGAATTCTGTATGTTACTTAGCCACTCTGAAATAGGAGATGGGACAAAAGTGGGGATAGCTAACTTGGAGCTCAGCCCTGGATGTCAGGAGTCAGTCTTTGTTAAGAGCAGAATTGTTAAGAGCAGACTACCAGCCTGGATGATACTTCCTAGAAAGTCAAGAGGTCCTAAGGATAGATGCTGGTGTCACAATCTCAATATGACAATATTAAATTCATGAAAGCAGTGGAAAGGTCACTGAATCTGAAGTCAGAAGAAGACTGAGTTTGAATTGCACCTCTGGCACATAACTAGCTGTGTGACCATGGGCAAGTAATTTCTGAACCTCAGTTTCAAAATTTGAGAAATGGAGATAATAATTTACCAACTCTGAAGGGTTGCTGTAAGGATCAAATGAGAAAATGTTTGTAAAATGCTTTGCTAATCTTAAATAATTACGCAAATGCCACTCATATTATGATAAGAGGCAGAGAGCTGGTTTTAAAACCAGGAGAACCTAGAATCAAAGTTTATCTTTGACAGCTATCAGCTGTGTGATCTTAGACAAGTCATATAACCTCTCAGTAGTCTAGGTAGCTTTCTATCTAAAATATGTTAGACACTTTCAAAAACTGTTGAACTAGATTCAAATGAAATTAGGAAATATTTAGCAAATCAAATAAAAATATAATTGAACATAGATAATGTTAATATGTGGTTTTCTAAATCAATATGAGGTAGTTGTGATCCTTACGTAAGATTTAGTGGACCCATTATTTTATGAATTTAACTTTAGTAATCTACATGATAGAGGAGGTACTAACTTCTATTGATAGAAGGAGTTCCCTATCTCAATGAAATCAGATAACTTGTCCATACCCACACAATTATCATCTCCTTGAAAATCTTGTGTTCTGAGTCAGGCTATGAACTGCCCAAAGTCTGACATAGAGGAAGCTAAAGGATCATGGGTCCCCCTATCATAAGGTCTCTTAGTAAATAGCACCTTTTGAGTTACCCCCTCTTTTTTCCTGTATTCCTGTATTAGAGATCATAGGATCTTCAACCTAGATCTTCTATGTCACTTACAAATTCTTCTGGTCTTTTACAGGCTTCCAGCTGAACAATTACCTTTTGCAGCTAATTGTCCTAAGGTATGCTGATGAGCAGTATCAACTTGACTTTGATGATTTCCTGAACTGTATGATCCGGTTAGAGAATGCGAGCCGTGAGTATCCTTAGCCAATGTCCTTAGTATCATATAGGGCATGATCTTATCTAGGCTTCATCCAACCCAACTCCCAATTGGTGAGACATACTGCAATCACAAACAAGACACAGACACTGTTTAAAAAAAAATTATGACAAATACATATTACAAGAGCAGGCAGTTGATTTTCTTTTGATAGATGAAGTTAGTGGGAGGCTATGTGGTACAGTGGAAAGCAGAGCTGGATTTCTAATTAGGGAATATGGGTTCCAATTTCACCTCTGTCTCATATCTAATATGACCTTAGGGATGTTGACCTTTTTGGGTCTCTGGTTCCTCATCTGTAAAAATAAAGGAATTTAGCAACATGACCTTTGAGGTCCCTTCCATTCCTAAATCTATAACCCCAATTAATAACACAATGGAAAGAGAGAGAGAAAGGAAGGAAGGAAGGAAGGAAGGAAGGAAGGAAGGAAGGAAGGAAGGAAGGAAGGAAGGAAGGAAGGAAGGAAGGAAGGAAGAAGAAAGAAAGAAGAAGGAAGAGAGGGAGGAAGAGAGGAAGGAAGGAAAGGAAGGACATAGGGGAGAGGAAGGGGGAGGAATAAAGGAAAGGAAAAGAAGGGAGGGAGGACAGAGGGAAGAAGGGAAGAAAGGAGGGAGGAAGGGAGAAAGGGAAGGCGGAAGAAAGGAAAGGAAAGGAAGGGAGAGAGGAAGGGACAGAGGGACAGAGGGAGGAAGGGAGGGAGGGAGGAAAGAAAAAAGGAAGGAAAGAGGAAAGAAAGGAGAAAAGGAGGGAAGAAAGGGAGGTATTACATTTGTGCAAACTGTATAAATCTTAGAAAATTATCATGCTTTAGGTCAAAGTCCAATACAACTAATGCCATTATGAAAAGAAATTTATTTAAAAAAATGATTTCCAACCCCATTGGTGAAGTGTTTGTCTTATGATGCTATATATACAGTATATTCTTAACAAATATTCATTGCTCAAAATTAATTATTTTCTTATAGAAAAGGTTGAAATGTTATCTCTCATAATGACTCTCATGACCATGATTTATAGCCATAGAGTTGGAAGGAACCTTATAATTAATATAGTCCAACTTTTGTACTTTATAAAACCTGGAGTGCTGAGGTTACTTGGCCAAATTCTCACAGCTAGTCAATGGCAGAGCTGGAATCTGAACTAATACTTTCTAACTAAAAAGATACTTCTCTTTCCACCTCACCATATGGTCTATATTTTACTTTCTCCATCATTTTAATTAAAAAAAAAAAAAACATTGGCTGTATTTGGATGCTAATTAGTGCTACCTTATTGGTCATGACCTAGGAAAAGTTTCTAGGAGTCATAATGGTACCCCAGAGACCTTGTCTCAATAACCTGTTATAGCCAAGAAGGGTCAACAAAATGCTGGACATAATTAGGGAGGATGTGGGAAACAAAGCAGAAGAAGTCTTCCTGACCTTGGAAAAACTCAATAACATTTGCACATACAACACAGAAAAAAAAAATCTAATTATCATACAACTGGGAACACAGAATAGAGCATGGGATGGTCCAGAAAAATGATTAAAGTAATGGAGCATCTTTTCTGTTGGGAAAGAACTCTCCACTCTGGTATAATAAAAACTGAAGTCATAAAATAATGAAGGATGTGCTTAAAGGGAACATAACCTAATTTTTACTCAAGTTCTCAAATAAGAAAATAGGAAAGTGTTGCTTACAGTTTCAGAGTTTTCAGACAAATAGGAAGAAATATAACTTCTCCTAAAAGATGCCAAACTTACAAAACTCATTTTTCCAACCTATTCAAAAAGTAAATGATTGAAAAGCATACTGGTGAACCTAGAAGCAGAGAGGTGAAATTGGTTGTACTTCAAGTATATTTTCATCTACCTGTAGTAGTGCCCTTTCCTACTCTAGGTTTATTTCATTTTAAAGAACTGAAGCAGGATGTAAAAAGAAATAGATTCAAGAAAAATTTTAAATAAATAAAAATGTTTTTAAAAAAATTTTAAACAAATATATAGCCTGACAGATCTATAATGGCTTATTAAGGAAAACAAAGATGCTTGGAGACATCTTCTAACACCTAAAATTGACATAAAGGAGGAAAGGATTGCCCAACAAAATATTCTTTTGGGACCATATAGATTTCTGGCTTCAAAAGAATATGACTCTAACTTAGAGATAGGATAACTGGGGAAGTGAAGCATAAAATTTCAAGCAAAAGCGAAAATAAAAATTTTCCCCGATGACTTTCTGGAACAACTTTCCCAGCTCAGGGGAAAATAAGGTTAAATGATTTTCTAAAGTGTACAAAATATGTATTTCTCTGAACAAACCAAATCTTAATGCATTTGTACATTCTCAGGTTTGTAAATGATACTAAATTAATCCAATAAACAATATTACATATATTTTTTCCTATAGTCTTTCTGACTATTTTATAGATTTACTTTATGGTTTCATAGGATCATAGATTTAAAGTTGGATGTAGACAGAGGGCATCTAGTTCAAATATCTGTTCATAAATGGTCAAAATAAATGACTTGTCCAAGGTTAAATTGGTGATAAGGAAAAGGGTTAGAATCTGAACCCAAGTGGGTCCTCCTACTCCAAATTCAGCATACACTTATTGCTTTTCTATGTCCTATCATTCTTATTTTACTCCCATGGAAAAGTAGCTTCATTTTTTAGTTATCTGGTAATCTCTGATGTAGACTAATAAAAATACTCTTTAGCAATCTTATGAGGGTTAATTGGAGATACAAAGAAATATTCTTCAAGAAAACATCATGTCACTGTTAACATTTCCTATTAATGAAACTTTCTTGATCTTCATGTTCTTTTGCTCTGAATTTTTAGCTGCTGAGTGACTTCCAAAACCAAAGTGAATTTATCTCCATTTTTACAATATAAACAATTCTTGTGGGAAGAAAATAGGCAGAAACAGAGTTCTTGTTTTTCGTATCTTTTCCTCAGACCAAGATACTTCAAATGCAAAGTTTATTTGAAAATCAAGATCTGGAGTTCCACCACTTACCGTAGTGAAATTTTCTAAGAATTGGACAAAAATAGGGAACTTTATAAAATCCAAAAGCATTCATTAATCAGTTACTAAAATAATTGGGATAAAATAACATGCCAAGTAAGGTGATGTGTTAGTAATGTTAAAAGGGCTATTTTAAAATGGCTTCAAAGGTACTAAGGTGTGGTCATCTCTGCTCTCAATTTTATCTATTAAAATTGAGTTCATGAGATTATGATAAATGGATTCATGACCACCAACCTCACAGGAGACAGACTGAAAATGTAAACCAAAATGCTAGGTAACCTCTTAATGGGAGACATACATGGCCCAAATGAGTAAATTCATTCAAGAAACCAAATTATTGAAAAGAACATTGCTTGATGAGCATGAAATCAAAGAAGGAAAATTGGATATTCTTCAAGTATATTTCCATCTATCTATAGTATTTCCCTTCTCCATTCTAGACAGATATAGTTCAGTCTAAATAACTGAAATTGGTCATCTAAATTCAGAGCACCATCCTCTTAAGTCTATTTTGGAAACATGCTGACAAATTCTGAATTGGACTTGCTCTCCTTTTGCTAGATTTCATATGTGACCATATTTTGTGATTTCCCCATTTCTGTCTCATTGGAAGACCTTTATAATAATTCTACATTTCAGAGCAATTTTTCTCTGTGTACCTTGCCAATGACCTGGTTCCTATTTGCCTTAGGAAGCAGTCAGCTGATCCTTGCCAGCATTCTGTCCAAGTTTATCCACAGAATGTATGTTCTGATTGGCCATACTAAGGGAGACCTCTTTCTATCCTTTATGTGATTTACCTTTCACCTAATACCTGATGTCCACACTAAATTTTAGGTCCCTTTAAGATCACTTGTGACATCTCTACTAATGAATTAAAGACTCTTACATCCAGGAAATGAAAATAGTTGATCATAGATTCAGTTGTCTACCAAGCAGCAAGTTTATCTTGAAAAGCTGCCAAATCTATGTTAGGTGTCAATGTTATTATGATAAGCTGTTCCCTGCTCCCTGGTTTCCCATCTCCACTCTCTCAATCCCCTCATGTTCTCACAATTTCTTTCCAAAAGAAACAAAGAGAAAGTTATACATTTACACAGTGCAGTCACAAATATAACCCATTTTATTTATTATGTGACTAGATTTTGCCCACAGAAAAATTAAAAAACCAGCAAAGTTTGACTTGGGCAGTCTGCCATCTTCCTTTTTAGTACCCCTTTTCCTCTCCCTTTTCTCAAGTGCTTATCTTCTCTCCCATTTCAGTCAGTCAACAAGCATTTATTAAACACTTATTATGTGCCAGGAACTGTGCTAAATACTGGTGATACAAAGAAAGAAGAGAAAGAGGGCAAGGAAGAGGGAGAAGAGAAATAGCCCCTTATCTCAAGGATCTCATAGTCTAATGGGGGAGACAATATGCAAGCAACTATGAACAAAAAAAATATTGTTCATTGTTCAGTCATTTATATGTGACTTTTCATGACCCTATTTGAGGTTTTCTTGGCAAAGATACTGTAGTGATTTGCCATTTCCTTCCCCAGATCATTTTACAGATGAGGAAATTGCAGCAGAATTAAGTGACTTGTTTAGGGTCGCATGGCTATTTGAACTCAGGAAGATAAGACTCTATCCATTGCTCTTCCTAGCTACTCCAAAACAAAATATTCTTAGGATCAACTGGAGATAGTCGACCGATTATTAATATTGCTTTCAGGAAACTCACAACCGTGGCAGTAATGTCAGTTAATGATGGCTAAAGGCCTTCCCTAGAACAACTTGAAAGCTGAAAGCTTGAAAGCTATTCAAGAAATATAAGGAATGGTAGGATTTAAGGCCTTGCCCCAGACAATGAAAGAGATAATTCAGAGTAAAATAGATCTGGCTGGCATGCTCAATTCATACCATATAGGTGACTACCTAGTCCATCTATAGTTTCCCCAATAAGGTGCTTGTTTTGAGATTCAATGGGATATCACTGGTTCAAAAATTATATTCCAGTACATTTTATTTGAAGTGTCTTTCTGAAATTTGTTAGTTCATTTGAAGCATTTGACAGTCTGTCACTAGATGGTGCAATTCCAACAGTGTCTTTTTGGAACTTATGCAGATTTTTGAATTTGAAAATGACTAGGAACCTTGAGGAACTGTCTCCATAATCAAGCTTTCCTAATGTTTTTCACTTCAGGGGTGTTCCAGATTCTCAGTGCAAAGAACAAAGAATATATTCAGCTCAATATAAATGAGGTATGACTTGTCCTGTTTTCCTTTATCTTTTTTTGTTCTTCTTCATATTGTCTATGATTCTTCTGTCCATTCCCATTATAATTTCTCAGAGTTCTATCACTTGCTTATTCTTTCACACCCGAGGCCCAAAAAACAAACTGTTCAAAGCCACCCTGTGAAACATAGAGTAAATCAAGGAAATTTAATTCCTTATTTCAAGCACCCTAGTGATGAAAACAAATCCCATAACTAGCAGAAAAGTTGAAGTAAAATACAAGTTTTTCTAATTCCCTGTTTTTCCTTTTATTCTCAGTTCATCAGTTTGGCGATGAATATTTGAAGCAGTCCCTGTTCTGGATGTGAGCTCTCACCAGTTCATACCCTTTAGTACAAGAATCAAAAAATTTTTCCTAGGTGATGTCCATGTATCTAAGAATTGTGAATGAAGGTCCCTCTTTAATAATCCCATGTTCTTACCTAATGAATCTTCTTAGCATGATCAAAATTAATGCCATAGGTTTAATTGTTTCTTTCCCAGAAATGAAGCATTATCAAATGGAAATCTGTGGTGATACAGGGAGGCAACTTGCCTACAGAGTAAGTCATCTCTAGTAATCATATGCAATTTAGTAAGGATGACTAAGAGTTCCAACTCAGATTACCCTTGACATTACAAAATCCTTAATTATTTTCTCTGTTCCCACCAACCCAGGCATTTTGCATTATTCACAAGTGATTGAAGATCATATGACAATGTTTCTATAGATGTGTGTGTACTCATAATTAAGCATACCCTTGTAAATGTGTTTCCTTCATGAGATTAAATATTAGGGTAATTTAAACTGTCCGTTTTTCATATCACAAAATCAAATTATAGTAGATGTGTATTCTATATCTTAGATCACTAACTCTGGAGACACAAAGATTTGGTCCAATCTTCAGAGTTTCTAAATAATAATTCAAGTAAGCTCTATGGGTCATTCTGTCTCTATTTCTGAGAACATTTGATTTTGACTTTCCACTAGGGAGTTTTAGTTCCCCCTAAAGTCCCAAGCTAATAGGCACTTAATCCATAGAACAGGTTTACTCAAAGGCATACAAAACAAAGAAGGTATTTGTACCTAGTTCATATTTTTTTCTTTCTCCCCAGTCCCTACAAATTCAAATCTCCAACTATTCTAGTCCCTCCCTTATGCATTGTTATTGAAGCCCCTTCTACCAGTTGCCCTCTTTCAACAAATTTCCCTTCTTCTCCCTGGGGTATATACTTCCTGATTAAGGCTTTTATTGACTTTATCCTAATTCCAGGTCACTTCTTCCACTTTTTGTTTTCCAGGCTTAGAGAGTGTCTCCTACATAGTCCTATAAACACCCTAAGTCTTACAGCTCCCAGCCTGCCCCAGTAACTCATCCAGCACTCATTAAGTACCTATTGCCTTTGCTAATATCTTGATCTAGTGCATATATGAAGTGGTCAGAGACCTAGCATCTCTGGTATGAGGGTTTGTTAAGCCCTTTTCAAGGCTGTTCCATCTACCTTTCACCAAACTCTCATCTGTGGCTCCAAGAAGGTGTAGCATACATAGTGGTCATACCCTAATAAAACCATCTCTGCAGACAGGTTAACCAAGGTTAAGAATAACCAAACCTCAGACCTGTCAGTGAATTGGGAGAGGATATCTTTTCCCAGTAAATGAGTAGATTAAAACAGTTTCTTCCAATTGCCATGAAGACAGCTCAAGCAGATACTGTAGAGTGTTTAGAACTTAGAAATCAAAAACACCAAGGTCACCCAGTACATTCTGGGACATTGCCAGTTGTTTTGGCTTTTGTCTTCCACTGAACTTCAATGATATTGGAAGAGTTAGGCTGGTGACTTTGTATGATTCTGCCTCCCTTAAACCAATTCATGCACAAGTCAAGAAATCACCCATGATATCACTGGTCCTCTTCTAAAATGAAGGACAAATAACATCTTGATCTAGACACTTTGTTTATATTATTATAACTTTTCTACCCAGAAGCTCCTGCTCAGAGCTCTTCATGAACATGACCTCTAGAAACAATGAAAGGATAGGTATCATTTTTGATGAAACTTCAAATCAAAGATGTGGGCTGCTAATTAAAGATACTGGAACACAGATTTCTTCTTAGTGATATTTCTAACCCACCATCTCTTTCCTTAACCACTAAACCATATATTATATGACTCACCCCTTTCCCCAAGATTAGCAGCCACAAACCACCTTGGATCCAGGAAGGGAGTAAGTAGATATAATAAGGACAATTTAAGGCTAAGGCTCTCAGACAGAACTGGGAACAAGCATCCAGGCTACACAGTCACTTTATCCAGTGCTCACAACTCTTTAACCTTCCCCAACATCCAACTTCATGGGCATTTAAGAGAAACAATGCTATGACTATATCAATATTGGGTTTTTTCCCTTTTTAGAAAAAATGGAATTTCTGAAATCCTCATAGAACTGGTAACAAATACATTGCATTAATTTCTTCATTCTTCAAGGGACTGGATATACATTTAATTGTTATTCTTGTTTTGGAGGTTGTAATCAAGATTAAGTGACTTGCCAGGCTCATATATTAAGTATCTAAGGTCCCATTTGAACTCAAGTTCTCCTGACTTTGATACTTTAAGATAGGATATAAATTTAAAAGAACCAAATTTTATTAGGTCCTCTATAGGAGGAACAGTGTTATGTAGAAGAAAAGGCACTAAGTTTAGAGTAAGAAGGACCTGGGTTCAATTCCTATCTTAGACACATTAATGATAAGACCCTAGATAAGTCATTCAACTGTTCTGTGTCTGAATTTTCTCATCCACGAAGGTTGAATTAGATAACCCTCTAGGTCCTTTCCAGCTCTAAATTTATGGCCTTTGTCAGAGCACTATTTCCATTTAAATTATGAAGCCAGAACCAAGAAATATCCTGGGATTAAAGTCCTTAAAGTTGACTCACAAGCTAAATTTTCTGTCCCAATGCTGACATCCAGAGGCTGAGGATGGTTTTTCATCTATAGCAATAAAGGTGGAATGTATTTACTTGTTAGGATATGGAACCTAAAGATATACATTCTCTGTTCCTTTTAAATAACAAGTGAAATGTTATGCTACCCTAGTGCTTTTCATTGTATCATATGAACATGGGATACAAATACACATGTATCTATCTGTATGTTTATGAATATATACACATCAGATTTTGAATGTATCTTCCCAGAGAGAATATAACACTAGAAAAGAAAATGGCAAATCACTCCAGCATTTTTGCTAAGAAAACCCCACAGACAGTATTAGCATGATAAATCCCTGGGGTCAAAAAGAGTTGGACATTATTCAATGACTGAACAATAGTAGCATATAAGGACATTGAGAGCCAGGACTATTCAATTTATATAATCATTTCACTTATATGCTGTACAACTATATCTGAATCTCTATTACTATAACCTTCCTACAAATGATTTTGAACTAAGGGAGTTTTCCTATGAGGCTAGAATCCATTCCCAGGCATTGTTACAATACAGTCTAAGCAAGTACACTATTGTACTCTTGGGGAGTGCAAAAGAACTATTAATTTTTTCATACATTTACCCAATAAAATTCTAGTAAGTACTTACTCTGTACAGGGCCCCAGAGAATGTGGTATAGGAGATCATACAAAAGAAGGCAATGACAACCTTGTAGAAGCACATGTGAGAAATACAGATATGAAAACACTAACGACCCATTTCAAAACAATAGATAATTTCACCATAATATATTCTAAACTACCCACCAAAGTACAGAAGGACTGTATCAAAGAAATATTCAGAGGAGAATGTGTTATACATCTTTTTCTCTTCTACCAATTCAACTGGGGAAGGAAGTCTCAGGCAGCAGTAAAAGCATGACTAAGAAGGACTCCAGAAATTGAAGCCTTAACTATAACATGGATATTTATGTTGAGAAAGCACTTTCAGATCAGTCAGTTGTTTTATGTGTGTTATCTAATGTGATCTTCTCCACCTAGTAGGGTAAGTGCTCTTTTATCATCATTCCCCTATTGGAGATTCTAAGAAATAGTGACTTGCCCAGGTGACTCTGCACAAGTGGCCAGAAAGGATCTGAAGCAGAATTTCAAACCATGGCTCCCTAGATCCAAGCCCAATAGTATTCATATGCCTCACAATGAGATAGATGACCTTTAGGATCAGACCTGGGTCTTAATGGAAGTGATGAAAAAGGGTTGATGAAAAGGTGAGGGGACATCATGTGAATGATGAGCTTAAAAGCACAGAGATGAGAGTGAGCAAACTGCATGAAAGTAAGAAATCTAGTTTGATTGAAATGAATCATGCCTTGCTAAAGAAAATCACAGAATCATAAAATCTCAAAGTTGGAAGGCATTTGAGGGATCATACCTGAACAAGTACCCTATCTAATAGCTCTTTATTATTTGCAAAGCACTTTACAAATATCATCTCATCTCTTCACAACAGCCTTGCGAAGTAAGTGCTATTATTTTTGTTTTTATAAATGAGGAAACTGAGACAGAAACTTGCACAAGTTAAGTTGAAGGACTTATCCAAGGTCACACACTAAGGGCCTGGATATGAACTGGAGTCAGGAAGGCCCAATTTCAAATCTGGTCTCAGATACCTACTTAATTTAACCCTATTTGCCTCAGTTTCCTTATCTGTAAACAGAACTGGAAAAGAAAATGGCAAACCACTCCAGTATCTTTACCAAGAAAACCCCAAATGAGACCACACAAAAAGTTGGACACAATTGTAAGACAACTAAAAAAAAAAAACACCTCCCTTGCTCTATTTACTATACCACTCAGATGCCTCAGTCCAGTACTGTATAATAACATTCCTGACAAATGATCATCAGGCCTTTGCTAATAACTTTTGGTGAGGAGGAACCCACTAACTTCAAAGGAAGTCCATTCCACTTTTAGACAGCTCTTATCACTGCATATCAAAGTTTCTCATTTAAGGAAGCCTAAATCTGCCTTATTGCAACTTTCGATCTTTTGCTTATAATTCTGGGGCCAAAGAGAGCAAGTATAATAACCTCTCTTGCATATGACAGTCCTTCAGATATTTAGAGACAGCAATCATGCTTCCCTCAAAGTCTTCTCTTCTCAGGCTGAGCCCTGCCAAGGTTCACACAGCATAGGATTTTTGCCATTCTGAACCCTTTCCTCAGGATGCTCTCCAACATATCAGTTCCCTTCCTAAAATGTCACTCCCATAACTGAACAGAAAATCTAGTTATGGTCTGAAGAGGAAAACTAAGGTTTTAAAGTAGATCTCTGGGAAAAGACTGAGGATGTAGATAAAGATTTAGATCATTAGCAGAAAGATGATAATTAAGCCTATGAGAATAAATGAAATCACCAAGGAGAAGGAAAGAGAAGAGAGGAGAAGAAAGGAGGGGAAGAGAGAAGAGGGGGGAAAGGAGCAGAAGGTGGAAAGGGGGGAAGGAGAGAAGAGAAAAACATGAGGATAGAGGGAAAGGACAGGGAAGTAGAGGGGAGGGAAGGGAATAAGGAAGAAAAAGAGAAAGAAAGGGGAGGTGAGAGAAGATGAAGGAAGAGGATGGTGGAAGGAATGAAAAAGAATGGCAAGGGGAGGGAAGAAAAAAGGAAAGGGGAAGAAGAAGGGAATACATATTTAAGCATATAGTATGGTATAGTAGGAATAAAATCCCTAGCTCTTAAGTTAGAAGATTTCAGTTCAGTTCTTGCCTCTGGCACTACTTTTGTGATCTTAGATAAGTCATTTAACTTCTCTGAACCTGTTTCCTCATCTCTAAAATAAGAGGAGCTCCAATTCTAGTAAAATACGTAAATCAACAACTAACAAGGGAACAGTGGAAAAGGTGGAGGAGAAGAAATACAGGAAAATGCAATATCAGGAGGATGAAGTCAGGAAAAAAGTCAAGATAACTGGTGATAAGAAGCTCACTAGTGATCTTAGAGAGAGCAGTTACAGAACAAAGAAGCTGATAGAAGCTGCATTGCAAAGGCTGAAATTTAAGTGAGTGGCAAGGAAATGGGACAGAGTATGAACTGCACTGTCTAAAAGTTTGTCCATGAAATGTAAGGATAGAATGATTATAGAAGAACAGAATATTAACCTATTCATATCTCAAGAAACATTGGCCAAGGTGCCATGATATAAAACAAATGTTTACCTATCAGATGGAGATAATGCCAAGGGAATATGTGGTTTAGCCATGGGGAGCCAATTCTGCCCTTCATAATCCCTTGAGCCATGTATCTTTCTCAGGTTGCTGAAGAATCCTAAAATCTCATTGGATACATATAAACTCCAGGCTTATGTTTATTTGCCAATTCTGATTTTACTTCCTTGTCTCTATAGAGCTTTCTCTTGTAGATAGACTGCTGCCAGAGTGGCAGATGCCAGAGAGGGGCTTAGCTTGAGCATGTGATCCAGAGGCTTTATGTGGTTCCAAGCCCTGTGTCAGCTCAACAGGGGGGCTGAGGGCTTGATTACTGGAGAAAACAAAGCTGCCTTCTGCCTGAGAGCTGATCTCTGTGAGCTGGAGCTGAGAGCCACTGGCAAAGGACAGTGTGAAGACTGTTGGCAGCTTCACTCTCTAGGCGGCTATGAATAAACAGCAGACAAAGTAAACTTGCTACTGATATCTGTCTGGATCCTTTCCTCAGCTTCAGAATTCCTCTCTAAAACAAAACAGTGATAAACAAAACAAAACAAAACAAACCCCCAAAACTGTTCTCTCCTTGATAACATGATAAAATAGGCTAAAAATCCTAGTGATGGATCCAAAAGTCTTACTTATGGTGGAAAGAATAACTTACCTGCCCAGAAAAAGGCCCTCCCCAATCAGTACACACATATAGCAAAAATGGGGAGATTATAGTGAAAAGAAGCTCTGCTCAGAAGTAAGTGTTGGTTCTGCCACTACCAGAATTGTACCCAAGGAATAAGCCACTTCATTTCTCAAAGTCTTAGTCACTCCTTTTGTAAAAAGAGGCATCTGGACATACTAGCTCTCAGGGCCCTTCCAATCCAAAATTCTATGCATTTCTGTCTAACCCTCCACAGCAGGAAACCAGTCCTGGCTCAGCCTAAGATCAGTGAGTTCACATTCAGCCAGCTCAAAGCCTAAACTTGGGGGATTAGTTTGTGGCAACCCTAACTGGTCCAGATGGTCCCTGGGAAACCAACTAATTCCTTGGCTAAGATCAAGATTTCTCAAGGATTGCATCAGAAAGATTAGAATCTCATCTGGGTGATGTCTGCACCTGATCTAGTTTCTAGGAATGCTTTGTCCAAAGGGAAAATCTGGGGTCGGGATAGAAAATGCAAGATAGCCCAGAACCAGATTAATCGTCTGGTTTGTGGGTGAGCTTGGGGAAGGAATGGGTAATGGGTCACTCTCCAGACACATGCTTTATAGTATTTGGCACTTTGTCAATTACTGCTCAACATTCTGCTACAGAGGACATGCCTTTCAGATATCATAATTTCAGACATATAGAAGAGTTCTTACTAAGCCAACGTGTACTGTGGTGAAAGTCCTTGATGGAAAACAGGTGCATGGCTTGTCTTTTGAACAAAAAAGTTTTACTACAATTCATAGACATATATGGAATTTAGTCAAAAAAAAAAAAAAGAATTATAATGACAATCTCAAAGCAACATTCAGGTAATATAGAAATCTGGAAAAGGCAGAAAAATTGTTAGAGTTTCCTTAGGAGCACTTTCACCATATTTGCCAATGGGTACTATTTATTTCTTATTTTCTTATTTAAAAATTCAGAATATTTTTTTTAAAAACCATACAGCATTACATATTGTACATAGCTGCCATTTCTTTTGAACATACTAGGTCACTAGATATAGAGAAATGGAATTTTCTTAGCAGAAGTCAAAAGGATATATCTGAACTCCAATATTTGGTGGTGTAGCCATGATCAAAGAATTTCAAGTTGGAAAATATTTTTGGTTTAATCCAGTCTTTTCATTTCAAAGAATAAGAGTTGGAAGCAAGTTTAGAGATCCTAATGTGCAGTGGAAAAAATCCTAGAGGTGGAGTCAAAGGTCTTGTGTTTATATCTGCCACTTATTCATCATATGAGTATGACACTGGACTAATCATAAACTCTCTTAGCCTCAATTTCTCATTGCTAAAATGAAAGAGACAGATTAGATGACTTCCAAAAATTACCTCAGGCTCTACAATCACTGATCCAACCCTATCTGAACTACTTGTAATAAGAGTTTTTAGCTTGGGATCCATGAATTTATTTTTTAAAAATATTTTAATAATTGCAATTTTAATAATTTCAATCTAATTGACTTCCTTTATAGTCCTATGTATCTCATTTTATGCACTTTAAAACATTTAAAAATTTTCCCAAGGAATCCATTGGGTTTGGTAAAAGATGAATAATTGAGGAAACAAAAGTTTGAACTTTGGGGCATATTGATATATTAAACAATGTGTGGCAGTTGACCAATAATTGAGATCAATTGCCTTCCTCATCTTTGGCATTGAATCCCAAATACAGTGGAAGACAGAATTTTAAATATTTAGAACAATTAATCAAATAAGTTAATTAAAAGGAAGCATTACAACTTTTGGCAAACTGATTTCTAATTGAAGGCAAAGTTAGGGATTTTTCAAATTGGGAGGGGAAGAGTAAACAGGTGAAATTTCTCAAAATCACAAAAAAGGTGGTCCACTCCTGGCAAGCATCTATATACAATCAAAGGAACATGGAAATAATAACTGATTGTTCAGTGTGGGGCCAATTTTCAGATAAGACATATAGATTTCTAGAAATGTTATAAGAAAACTATATTATTCTTTGGATCTTTGGATATGAGTAAGTTTCTGATCAGTATAACCTGTCTTTAGTTAATGGTCCATAAAGAATAGTTTAAAAAAAAGGCCTAGCTTCTCAGATATACAGTGCTAGATTAAAATAATACAATAAAGTTGTCTCCCAATTCCCACAATTAAAGACCAGAGTTAGAAACATAACTGAATAGAAAGGGAATCTGAACTAACTTCAGAAATGAGTTGCAAGATAGGTAAGTGTGACTCCCTTGATTCTCATAATTACCATTTGCTATTCCAATCCTTCAATATTATACAAAATAGTTCTCTATAATAATCTCTTGGTTCTACTTAAGGACCTTCGATGATGGTTACCAAGTGCCTCCTAAGGCAAATTTTCTTTCCCATAGTCAAGTTAGTAAACTTGTTTATTTTTTCTTATACATAAATGAAATTCACTTTTTGAAAATTCTGCTCAGTTTTCCTTACTTTGTACTCTGGGACCAAACAGGACAATTCTAGCTCTTCTTCCACATGAAAGCATTTCAAAAACTTGAAACCAATTATACTTTCCACCTTTCCTCTTGTCCTACTTTCCCCCCACTTCGTCCCACCCCAACACAATTATATTTCCACCCAAATCTAATATTCTAGGTTCTCTCAATCATGCTGGGTATGGCATAGTCTACATTTCCTGTATCATTTTGGTATCTTTCTCCTACTTGTTCCAACTTCCCATTGTCTTTCCAAAATGGTATGCCCAGAATAGAACAAAATACCTCAGATATGGCTTGATAAGGGCAGAGAATATTCCTTCTGATATTCCGAATGTAAGACATCTGTATATTCATTGAAAGACCATGTCAGCCTTACTCAGACAACCATGTCTAATTGTTGACTTATAGTAATTTCATCCATCATGTTAGCCTCTTGGTTTTTTAAAATACTGAATTTTCATTTATGTAGTTAACACTACCTCACAACTTCATATTCTTTTCAATTCAACAAATGTTTATCAAGTACTTCTTATATTCCAGTCTGTGCTAGGTTCTGGGAATACCAAGATGAAAATAACCCTGTCTTTAATTAACATTTATTAAGTGCTTACTATGTTCCAGGCGCTATAGTAAGCATTAAAGATGCAAAGAATGGCCAAAAAATTCAAATAAAAATCAAACAGTCCTCTCCCCAGGAAGTTCATAATCTGATGGGAAAGACCACATGAAAACAATTATGTACAAACAAGATATATATGGGATAAATTGAAAGTATTTTCAAAGAAAAGGCACTAAGGTTAAGGAGGATCCAGAAAGGTTTCTTATAGAAAGTAGTATTTTACCTGAGATTTGAAGAAATTCAGAGAAGCTGGGATGAAGAGATGAAGGAGAGGAGAGACAGACAGAGAGAGAAAGAGAGAGAGACAGAGAAATAGACAGACAGACAGACGAGAAGAACAAGAAGGGAGGGAGAGAGGAGATAGAGAAACACAGAGAGAATATCAGGTAGGGAGAATACTTGAATGTTAGGTGCAAGGAAAAGCAGAAAGGCCAAGGTCATTGGATCACAATACATGGAAGGGAATAAAGAAGTAAGAACAATGGAAAGGTGGGAAGGAGTTGGGTTTCTTGTTGTTATTGAGTCATTTTTAGCTCTTTATGTGACTTCATTTGGGGTTTTCTTGGCAGAGATAAAGGAATGACTTGCCATTTCCTTCTCCAGCTCATCTTACACATGAAGAAACTAAGGTCACATAGCTAGTAAGTGTCTGAAGCAAGTTCTTCTGACTGCAGAGTCAGTGCTCCATTCATTGCATCACCTAGCTGCCCCTACTAAAAGTTTTAAATGCCAAACACAAGAGTTTACATTTTCTCTTAGAAGCCATGGAGAACCACTGAAGCTTCTTGAGCAGATCAAAAAATGACCTTTGAATATGATCAAAACCATGCTTTAAGAATGACAATTGGTAGTTGTGTGGAGGATAGATTGGAGAAGGAAGAGGATGGATCTAAGAAGAAGGATAATTGGTAATTATGAAGTAATTAGGACCTAAATTAGAGATGTTGTAGTGTAGATGGGAAGAAGAGAAGGGATTTCACAATGTTGAGAAGGTAAAATACATAAGACATCACTTGATGTGTCAAATGCTAATCTGGACTTCTAGAAGAATGATGCTGCTTTCTATAGAAACAGAGGGAGTTAGGAGAAGTGGTCAGTTGAGGGAGAAAGTTTAGTTTTAGCTTACTTTTAGACATATTGATTCTGAGATTCCTAGGAGATATTCATGTGGAAACTTGGTACTGGAACTCATGAGAAAGAAACTGCTAGGTGGCAGCTAGGTGGTGCCTTAGTGGATAGAGTGCTAGTCCTAGTGTCAGGAAGACTCATCTTTTTTAATTTAAATCTGGTCTCAGACACATGCTAGTTGTGTGACCCTGGGCAAGTCATCAAATCTTGTTTGCCTCAGTTTCCTCATCTGTAATATGAACTGAAGAGGAAAATTGTAAACCATTTCAATTTCTTTGCCAAGAAAACCCCAAGCAAGGTCACAAAGAGTCAGTCATGACTGATATAACTAAACAAAAACAAATCAAAAAATAAACAAACAACATGGTGGCAAGAAAGAGTGCTGATGAAATTACTAAGAAAGTGTAAGGAAACAAAGAAAAGGCAACAGGCAGCGTCCAGAATCACACAGAGAGAGGAGGAAATAGTGATAAAAGGAATAATTTTTGAAGAATTGAAGTTTAGGATCATTCAGATGGCAATACAACAATGAGAAGATATATTAAGAGTGAGCAATACTTTATAAACAATGAATTATTCAGAAGAAATAGTGTAAAGTTTGCTATCAAGGGAATGTATAATAAAAAAAAAAAGATGGACTGGTCATATTGTTGGAGCAAGGGGAAAATCTATATTCTTCATTGATATCCTTATGATGTCAAGAAATCTCAAGGAAAGATCTCAGCATGATGGGCAGATCCCTTGTGGCAAACTTATAGGGTAACCTGAAGGAAAATTGCATGTGGTGAGTTTATTGCTGTTAGTCCTTCATTCTCTATTTTTTCATTTTTTTTTGGTTTTCCTTAATTAATTCTTGGTGTTTCATCGAAACATTCATTTCCATTTTGTTCAGTTCTGATTTTTTTGACATTTTATTTTTTTTTATTATTATAACTTTGTTGATAGAACATATGCATGGGTAATTTTTTACAACATTATTCCTTGCACTCACTTCTGTTCTGACTTTTCCCTTTCCTACCTCCATCCCCTCCCCTAGATGGCAGGCAGTCTTATACATGTTAAATATATATTCTAGATACAATATATGTGTACAGAACTGAACAGTTCTCTTGTTGCCCAGGAAGAATTGGATTCAGAAAGTAAAAAATAATCTGGGAAGAAAAAACAAAAATGCAAGTAGTCTATATTCATTTCCCAGTGTTCCTTCTCCGGGTATAGCAGATTTTGTCCATCATTGATCAATTGGATCAGTTCCGATTTTTAATGAATTATTTTCTTCATTTATCTTTTTATTTCTTTTTGTTATTGTCCAATTGAGTTTTTAAATGAGTTGTTTTGTTCTATGGAATTTTTTTCCATTTCACAAATTTTTTTAAGGAGTTATTTTCTTTTTCCAGTTCACAAATTCTGTTTTCCTGGGTGTTCTTTACCTTTTCCATTTCACATTTCATGGAGTTGTTTTCTTTTTACACTTTATCAAATCTTTCTTTTACTGAGTCATATACCTTTTCCAGAACCTCTTGCAGAGTTTTCTTTTCCTTACCCCATTTTTCTTCTAGTTCTCTTTTAATGTCCTTTTTAATTTCTTCTAGGAGACCAAAGAGATACTAAAGAAGGGAAAGGGACCTGTATGTGCCAAAATGTTTGTGGCAGCCCTGTTTGTAGTGACTAGAAACTAGAAAATGAATGGATGCCTATCAATTGGAGAATGGTTGGGTAAATTGTGGTATATGAATGTTATGGAATATTATTGTTCTCTAAGAAATGACCAGCAGGAAGAATACAGAGAGACTTGGAGAGACTTCCATGAACTGATGCTAAGTGAAATGAGCAGAACCAGGAGATCATTATATACTTCAACAACGATACTGTATGAGGATGTATTCTGATGGAAGTGGATTTCTTCAACAAAGAGATCTAACTCAGTTTCAATTGATCAATGATGAACAGAAGCAGCTATACCCAAAGAAAGAACACTGGGAAATGAATGTACTGTTTGCAGTTTTGTTTTTCTTCCCGGGTTATTTTTACCTTCTGAATCCAATTCTTCTTGTGCAACAAGAGAACTGTTTGGTTCTGCATACATATATTGTATCTAGGATATACTGTGCCATATTTAACATGTATAGGACTGCTTGCCATCTGGGGGAAGGGGTGGAGGGAGGGAGGGGAAAAGTCAGAACAGAAGTGAGTGCAAGGGATAATGTTATGAAAAATTACCCAGGCATGGGTTCTGTCAATAAAAAGTTATAATTATGGGGAAAAAAAAGAAAAAAAAATTTCTTCTAGGAGAGCCTTGTGTGGTGGGGATTAGATTATATCCTCCTCTGGAGCTTCATCTGGAGACAATCTGCTTTTAGTTTCCTCAGGGTTTGAAATCTGTTCTCTTTCACTTTAGAAGCTGTCTATAGTTAGAGCTTACTTTTTCTTTTTACTCAGTTTTTAAAAATAATTGGGATCTGCTTTTAGGACAAGGAGGTTCCAAGCTTCCTCTACAGACCAGGAAGTGACAGCAGCTGCACCGGGATCAGCAGCTGCACTGGGATCAGCAGCTGCACTGGGATTGTGCTGAGTCACTCCTGGTGCTGGTTGGGCATGGCCAGGTCCTGTGAGACTCTGGCTCTTTCGGGTTCACTCTTTACCTTTTGCATTTGTGTTAGATATTTTATAACTTCTCTGCTGATCTACTTGCTTGCAACCAGGGCAGAGTAGCCAACACTGTGGTAGAGTCCTCCCTGTAGATTCTCTACCATGCAGAGACAAGAGACCGCACTCCGCCTCCATCTGCTCAGCATGTGCTGGCCTCTGTGTCTGTGCCTGGCCTACTCCTTTGCCCATGCCTGATCAAAACAGACCTTTTCTGGAGATCTTTGAAATTATCTTCTGCTGGTAATTTTCTTCATTCCCAATATTCATGAATTCTGTCAGTCTAGCAAACATTTTAGAGGCTGAATTTTGTAATTAGCGTGAAGGTAGTAGGAGAGCTCAGAAAGAAGCATGTGTCCTCTTTTCCATCTTGGCTCCACCTCTAGTCCTTCATTCTCAAAGAGGACCATAAACTCAGGGATGTAATGCCATGACATGCAAGTAACTTGGAGTTTTGCAAGGTCACTTGCTTCACTTTCTCCTCCAGAGCCATCTGGGTCCAGTGACCAGATATAGATCAAAATGATTGGAAATGGCTCTAGATGCAATGGGAAACATTGGATTTTTTAAGCTAAGGTCTTTAACAGGTCTCAGTTTGTTTTAGACCCATGGTGGGCAGGCAGAGTAAAACTGAAATCTGTATCATTTGAGTGAATGCACATATTGGAAAGTCCACAGATGCATAAGAGTATTGGTATACTGGAACATATTTGTGCTACATTCGCATTTCAAGTAAATCCTAACCCTTTTTCCAATTCATTGAAGTTGCAATTAGCCCTAAAGTCTCCCTCAGCCATTCTCCAATTGAAAAATGGTCAAAGGATATGAACAGACAATTCTCAGATGAAGAAATTGAAACTATTTCTAGTCATATGAAAAGATGCTCCAAGTCATTATTAATCAGAGAAATGCAAATTAAGACAACTCTAAGATACCACTACACACCTGTCAGATTGGCTAAGATGACAGGAAAAAATAATGATGATTGTTGGAGGGGATGTGGGAAAACTGGGACATTGATTCATTGTTGGTGGAGTTGTGAACGAATCCAACCATTTTGGAGAGTAGTTTGGAACTATGCTCAAAAAGTTATCAAACTGTGCATACCCTTTGATCCAGCAGTGTTACTACTGGGATTATATCCCAAAGAGATTATAAAGAAGGGAAAGGGACCTGTATGTGCACAGATGTTTGTGGCAGCCCTTTTTGTAGTGGCTAGAAACTGGAAACTGAATGGATGTCCATCAGTTGGAGAATGGCTGAATAAATTGTGGTATATGAAAATTGTGGAATATTACTGTTCTGTAAGAAATGACCAACAGGATGATTTCAGAAAGGCCTGGAGAGACTTACACGAACTGATGCTGAGTGAAATGAGCAGGACCAGGAGATCATTATATACTTCAACAACAATACTAGATGATGACCAGTTCTGATGGATCAGGCCATCCTCAGCAACAAGATCAACCAAATCATTTCTAATGGAGCAGTAATGAACTGAACTAGCTATACCCAGAAAAAGAACTCTGGGAGATGACTAAAAACCATTACATTGAATTCCCAATCCCTATATTTATGCACACCTGCATTTTTGATTTCCTTCACAAGCTAATTGTACAATAATTCAGAGTCTGATTCTTTTTGTACAGCAAAATAATGTTTTGATCATGTATACTTATTATGTATCTAAGTTATATTTTAATATATTTAACATCTACTGGTCATCCTGCCATTTAGGGGAGGGGGTGGGGGGGGGGGTAAGAGGTGAAAAATTGGAACAAGAGGTTTGGCAATTGTTAATGCTGTAAAGTTACCCATGTATATATCCTGTAAATAAAAGGCTATTAAATAAAAAAAAAATAAATAAAACAAAAAAAATAAAATAAAATAAAGTCTCCCTCAGCTCTTTTGACACTCACTAGGGTCACAATGACAATGGATGGGGATGATAGTCATCATTGAAAATATACAGGTGTGCCTTATTTTATACAACACAAACACAAACATTTCTTGCACTTTGGATGAACCACATCTTTGGAAAAGAAGAGCCCTAAGGAAAAAAATTATCTAAATGAACTCTTATTTTCTAATATAAATTATTGTTATAATAGAATTTCTATTATCTCCTTTGTCAATATCTCTGAGAAAGATACAACCATTTTCTGTTCCAAAGTTAATCCTTATACTTTTGTCCTTATACCCATGTTCTTCCATATCCCTGAGAAGTCTAATCCCGTGATAATTTTCTTCTAATCTATGTCATCTTCATTTGCTCCTTACTCACTTGTTCCTTATCTGTGGCCTAAAATCAAGCCCATTTTGTTTTATCCTTTAAACAGGATGTTTGCACTATCCACTATCTACCACTATCTAAAAATAATAACTGTATTTGTCTTCTCCCAATCATAGTCAAACTGATAGGAAAAAAATGTTGTCTACATGTAATTTAATGACTTTCATTGTGTAGATAGGAAGATTGATAAAAGGGATAGAAAAATTAATGCAAGGAAAACTGATAAGAGCAGCTTGAGAAAAAATCTCAGATGAAATGATGAGAAGACAGACTGTTCTGAAGCATAGACAGATAACACTCCTCAGAGAAATGTACTGAGAGAACCTATTTGAAGGCAAAGCAATAACTGATGTACCCATGACTACAAGACATTGTGTACCATCTGATCATCTGTCTGTGATTGTTCTCAGAATTTTGAAAGTTAGAATGAAGAAATTTTAAAATAACTAGTTGGAGATTATGAGAAGATTATTTAACTATTACTGGGGTCATGCCTGACAGAAAGGCAGATCTGAATTTCACACCATAAGTTAAAGATAGGTCACTGCTTATGAATTTCTCTCTGATTTGACACAATAAAGACCGGAAAGATAAAGAGGGGAGAAAAAGATAAGATAATGAGAAAGAGAAAGAAGGAGCAAGGAATATGAGGAGAAAGAGAAAAGGAAGCATGAGAAGGAGAAAGAAAAGGGAAAGACAGAAAGATGAAGGAAGACAAAGAAAAGGAGAAAAGATGGGGAAGAGGAGAATGAAAAGGAGGAGAAGAAGGGTGGATAAAAAGAAAAAGGGAGTGAAAGTGGTACATTTTGGGTTTTTTCCCTTTCTTGTGTTTTTTTTTTCCCTTTTGATCTTTTTTTTTTTAAATTTTTTGGTACAACATAATGAATATGGGAATAAGTTTAGAAGAATTGAATATGTTTAACCTATATCAGATTGTTTGCTATTTGGGGGAGGGGAAAGAAGAGGGGAAAAAATTTGGAACACAAAATTTTGCAAAGCTGCATGTTAAGAGCTTTGTCTGTATTTATTTGGAAAAATAAAATACTATTAAAAAGAAAGTGGTGCATTATGTCATATATGGTATCTGGGCTACATATCTTTTTTTTTTCCCCTCCATTACCTTACCTTCCACTCACTTCTCAATTTCTTTCAATTTTGCTTCTGCCATTACTTGACCAAGTGCTTCCTTCAAGGTTAATAATCATCTATTGAATATCAAATCCAATAGTATTTTCTCAGTCCTCATCCTCCTAAATATATTGGAAACTTCTTCCTCTTTATCCTCCTTTTTCTTGACACTACTTATCTTAGTGCTCCTCCTTCTACATTGTTCATGTTCTGTTCTCTATGAGGGGCTACTCCAAACCTTCTTTTCTTCTCAATCATCTTGGATTTTAGACATGTTAGACATTTTAGACATGTTGAATTTGAGATGACAGTGGAAAATAATATGAGACATGGGCCACGGTTTTCAAACATCATTTAATCTGATTTCCTCATTTTGCAGATAAGAAAATTGAGGTCCATAGAAATTAATAAGAAGACACTTACTTGCCTAAGGTCATCAAAGAGTAAGTGGAAGAGCCAAGATTTAAACTAAAATTTGAGTACTGCTTCCAAAGTCAACATTCTCTCCACTGCATCATTGTGTGTTGGTAGACATATGGAACTTGAATTTGGGTGAGAATTAGTGGCTGAAGGGATAGATTCAGTAGTTATTAGTATAAATAAACTCTGAAAAAGTATGTTTTCTTTGAGATAGTAAGTAGGGGGACGAGCAGAGAGAAGGTCAAGGGACGTTTAGAAACAAGGAATACCAGGGGAAAAGAATCAGTAAAGAGAGAGTTGTGAGAGACAGAGTACCAAACTAGTACATTATCAAACGACTTTAGTAAGGAATGAAAATGTCTTTTGATGTTGAAAAATGAAAAAGATGAGGACAGTTTTAAAAACATATTTAGGAAAAAGGACAACATTAGGGAACTTTGAAATTAAAGTTGAAGTGAAGGGAAGGAACAAAAGTAATATTTTAAGGGACAAAGGAAGAGATGGATCATAAGAGGATTGGAAGCAATGAAAGTTGTTTAACAATACAGTAATATTAACAAAACAGTAATATTTTTTCAATAGGAGATGGAAGGGGGAGTAAGTTCAAGTGAAAGTTCTGCTTTTCTATTTTAAAAATATATAAGATTTAAGCATATTTAATGGCAGGTTGGAAGAATTCTGTTGAGAGGGAGTGATTGAATGGTCTAAAATGGGGAGGGAGGAATGTGTAGTATTCTTGTTGATTTTCTTGAGATCTTAGAGTAGCCTTCCTTTAGCAGATTAATCACCACAAGAGTAGCCAGGTGTTAAAGTCCAAATCCTTTATTATCTCCTTCACAATCTAGTTTCCTTGCCTGGGGCCCAGGCAACCTTTCTAGAGAGCCTTTCAGATTGACCTTGGTCTCAGTGGGGGAAGTGCAGGAGGCCAGGCCAGCCACGGTGCTGTGAGATGAAGTGAATGAATCTGTCTCTGAATCCCTTCTGAGCCTGTGTCTGGCCCTTCTGAGTCTTTCTCTGAGCTCTTCTGAGTCTGTCTCTGGCTCTGTCTCTGAGCCTCTTTCCCGAGGAGTGCCACCAGGAGCCTGACCGAAGATGGAATGAATCTCTCTCCTTGGCTCCAAGAGCTTTAACTCCTGCCTCCAGTCCTTTGTCTTCTTTGGCTCTGACACTGGCTGAGTTTGTCCAAGCTTATATGCTCTCTTATAATTACATTATCATAGGTGTGAATCTTGTAGAAATATGTTAAGTACTAAGAACATGTACTGAATTAGAGAACTATTAAGTACCATGTTAAACTAGATAACCATTGTATTTATCAATTCCATTGATTTAACTAACACCGTGTAAGAATCCTTGTTTTAAATAGAAGAGTTCTGACCCATAACAAGTACCTCAGGAGATGAAAGTAGTGGATTTGAGAATACAAGGAGTTAATTTTGGTAGGATATCTCTTTCTGTGATATAAGGAAGGAGAAGAAGGATATGGGGAAGGGAAGAAATCTTGAGATGACTGACATCAGAAAACATCAGACAAGATTTCCACAGTCTAATTTGTCAAACAGAACATGGATTTGGGAGTAGACCATCTGTTGAGTTGGGTGATGCAATGAAATTAGAAAGTTGGAAAAGTTGGGAATGGAGAAAATCTGAAATAGTTGCTATGGAGAATGAGCCTGTGAAAGCATACGAAACAAATGTTAGGATTGTTGAGCATGAAAGAGGCCAAGTTGAAGATAGACAGCATTAATTTATAATTGGCCAAGTCTATGTGGTTCTGCATTTTCTTCCAGTGGGGTTCATTAGCCAGGGAACAGAAGTAAAGAAAGCAGAGAGAAGGAGGAGGAAGAATGTAAATCTAGAAGTCATAGTTTACACAGTAAATTCAACAGAAGATAAAAAAAAAGACTAAGGAATTTAAGTTAGATGGAAAGTCAGAAAATAGAATGCATAATCTAGATCATCCAGTCCTTATTATTACCTATTTAATGATTTTTGCCAAAGGTCACACAGCTACTCATTAGCAGAGGGGGCACTACAACCTAACTTTACTGACTCCCACATCAGGGTTCCTTTCACTACCTTATACTTTCTCTTCCAAACAATCACAGAATAAGAATCTCAGAACTAGAATGGAGCCCTCATGCCCCAATACCCCAGATCATCTAGTTCACTTTTTATGTAACCATGAATTCCTGTTACAAGATCTTTAGCAAGCAATTGTCTAGTATATGCTTAAAGACTTTCAATGAAGGTAAGTCCACTATCTTCAGCATGACTCATTCCTTTTATGTTGTTTGCTGTCATTGTGGAGTTGTTTCAGTCATGCCCAACTTTCCATGATCCCATCTGGAGTTTCCTTGGCAAAGTAATCAGAATAATTTGTTATTTCCTTCTCCAGCTCATTTTATAGATGAGAACACTGATATAAGCAGAATTAAATGACTTACCCAGGGTCACACAGCTAGTAAGTGTCTGAAACCAGATTTGAACTCATGAAGAACAGCCTTCAGTACTCTATCCACTGTAATGCCAAGGTGCTTCTTTTCCATTTTTAAATAGCTCTAATTTTTATGAAATGTTTCCATATATTACACCCTAAATATGATACTGCAACTTCTACACATCACTCCTCATATTCCCCTCTGGAATCAACCCAAATACATATAAGCCCTCCCCTACATACAAGCTCTTCAAATACTTGAACACAGTTAACATATCCCCATCACCATCCAAGTCTTCTCATCTTCAGACTAAATATTCCTAATTACTTCAACCAATCCTCTCATCATCTAAGATGTTAGTTGCCCTTTCCTGGTCACATTCCAGCTTATTTATGTCCTCCCTAAAAAATAATAGCCAAAATGCACCATAGTATGTTAAAGTCAAACCAGGGTAGAATATAGAATAACTATTACCTTCCTCATTCTGGACACATTGTTTCCCAATGTAACTTAAGAAAGCATCAGCTTCGGGGATCGTTATATCATGTTGTTGATTCTTAAAAAAGATTACAATAAACTAAAATACTGAAATTTTTTTCATATAAACTGTTTTCTACCATTTCTGTGATTATTAAGCTAATCAGTGGAGTAATGTCAAGGTATATCCACCTTAAGAGATATCCTATAGAATTCTCATTGAGCTAAGTCATTTCAAAAATTATAAATTCATTCAGTATCTTTAAAAAGTACAAAAACATGGGAGGAAGGAGCAAAAGATATAAAGATTAATCAAATTACATTCCATAAGTATTAATTCTACTTGTTTCCTCCAAAGGATTATTTTTCAAAAGTTTTCTGGTCCTTTGCCAAAATAGTCAACAAAATGCTAGTATCAGAGATGAAGCATTGGAGGAAGGGTTTGGGATAGAGAATGATTTTATGGCATGGTGTTCTGAGGCTCTGATTTCACTGGAAAAGTACTTTTTGTTGTTGTCCAGTTAAAATATTGACTCTTTCCACAGTAAGAACTGTGTTCACTATTGGCCTAGACCACCCGGGGTGGGTATTAACTGTTCCAGCATGGTGCATGATGAGACACTCATGGGGGAAGATAAAATTTCCCATTTCCCCTGCCAAAAGGATTTTTAACTTGACACAGACATGTTTAGAAAAAGGAGAAAAAAACAGGGGTAAAAGATATATAGTGAATGTTTGTTAGAAACACAGATTCTGAGAAAGTGATTTGTTCTACAGTACAAATTGGCCCCCTTTCTTAACCAAGTAGAAGACTGAATTCTAAGAAACATCTTTCAGTGATGAGGTCTCTTCCTTTGATAATAAAGGGAAAACTGAAGAAACTGCAGCTCTTTCTGCCATGACACCGGACCTTCCCAAATGGATCATCCCCTCAATATGGGGGCATGGGGATTTAGATCACTAAATCTAACTGAAAGCATCTGATTTCACCATTTTCTTGCCATGCCATATACCACATATAGACCATGAATGCAGATTAACTCTTTCTCTATTATATTCTCTTGGAGAGTTACTTGGACCATAGGGATATTGAGTGAACTGTCCAGAGTTAATAGGGGCAGCTAGTATCACAGTTATAGAGGAGTAGGCTTGGAATCAGGAAGACTCGTCTTCTCAAGTTCAAATCTGGCCTCAGACATTTCCCAACTGTATGACCCTAAGCAAGTCGCTTAACTGTTTGCCTCAGTTTCCTCATCTGTAAAATGAGCTGGAGAAGACAATGGCAAATCACTCCAATATCTCTGTCAAGAAAACTCCCAGTGGGGTCATGAAGAGTTGGACATGACTGAAATGATTAAATAACAAGAAAGGTATTTGAGGTAAGATTTGAACTCAAGTCTTTGCAGTTCTTTCTAGAATTAGAACTAGGTTCAGGCAAACAGTGATAGATATAGGGCAGAAAGAAACTGCCTGGACAGGAAATAGAAAGAATTTTATCATTAAAGACTTTCCCCAATAGTTGACTTTATGCAAGTACATACACGTATTCAAATACATACATTTACATGTTTCCTCCCCTTGATAGACTGATAAGACTCAGATATATTAATAGAAAGGCATGGAGAAGATTGAACTTATGCCAGAGAGATCATTACAATAGGCAATGCAGCCAGAGGTCAGATTACAGGTAGCAGTTCAAAGGCACAAAAGGTTATATCATTTTAGTAGTGAGGCCTTGTTTTGTTACATAGAATGTTTCTTTTTCATATACCTTGGTTACTAATATAACACCAATCTTTTTAAGTCTCTAAAGATTTTTTTCTTAGTTTTTATTGATTCATTTTGGTTTTGTATAATAGCTAACATTTAAATAATAACTTGAGATTTGCAAAGCGCTTAACAAATATTATTTCATCTTATCTCCATAAGAATGCTGGGAGGTATGTGCTATTATTATCCCCATTTTTCAGATAAGGAAACTGAGGCAGACAGATATAAAATGATTTGCTCAGTGACACAAATCCAGTAAGTGTCTGAGGCTGGATTTGAACTCAGAGCTTCCTGAATTCAGATCTAATGCTATCCACTACACCACCTAGCTTCTTCAATATCATATCATTTTACTTATATTCATTTTTCAATATATTTCTCCTTCCTCCCTAGCCAGCAAGCATTCCTTCATAACAAATATTAAATATAAAAAGAGCAATAATATGAGATAGTTATAAAGAATTAATTTTTTCATCTCTCTTATCCATTAAAAGAAAAAATAATCACAGAACCTCTGTCATCACATAAGCACAGTCAAGCAAAATAAATTTCCACACTGGTCACATCTAAAAATACATTTCTTATCCTGCATGTTAGTCCATCATCTCTCAATTATGAGGTGAGTAGCACTTCTCTTTTCTTTTTATTAAATCAATCAGCAAGAATGTGAATGATCATTTAGATGACTAGATCTTCAAGCCTTTTGGAATTGTTCATTTTTACAAAATTGTTATTGAATTGTTCATTATTCTTTAGGCTCTGCTTACCTCACTCTACATCAGTTCAAAAAGTCTTTCCGTGTCTCTTTGAAATCATCTTTCTTCCCCTTATTTCCTGGCCACACTCCACACACAAAGGAACAACACAATAGTATTCCATTATATTTATGTATCACAATTTGTTTAACCATTCCTCAAAACTCCTTTAGCTTCCAGTTTTTTGTTGTCACAAAAATAACTGCTTTAAATATTAAGTCTCAAAGTTTTGCAAGGGTGAATGTTGAAAACTATCTATGCATATATCTGGAAAATAAAAAGCTTCAAAATAAATAAATAAATATTAAGTCTCACATTAGACATTTGAAAAGGAAGAAAACTGAGATACCCAAAAGTGTAAGAATTGCTCCATAAGCTTCAGGTAGGGGGGAGGGAAGTTAGTAAAGACTTATCTTCACAAATAGGTACCCCAAATCTTAAAGCTTATTTTCCTAAACCATTAAGCTCAGTAAACTCTGACAGGGTGCTTTGCAAGTCCAAAATCTTTTCTATTTGTGAATCTATAATGGCAATAAATATACAATCAGAGAAACCTGACAAATCTATACAGAAGCTGGACATTGTTCTGAAAAAGGTCGTGAGTCCCATCTCAAGTGTGGGCTGCAGGGTCTTTCTAGACAGAACTAGGCAAAATATTTAGTCAGTCAATGTGCTAGACAGAGGTAGCTAGCTGGTACAATGGTTAGAGTACTGGGCTTGGAGTCAGGAAGAACTGATTTCAAATCACAGATACTTAGTAGCTGTGTAATCCTGGGCAAGTCATTTAACTACTATTTGCCTCAATTCCCTATCTGTAAAATGGGGATATACTAGAGAAAGAAATGGCAAATCACTGCAGTAGTTTTGCAAAAACAAAACAAAATACGTAGAGTTAGACATAACAACAATGTGCTAGGTACTGTGCTAAGACCTAGGGAAACAAAGAAAAGCAAAAAACAAACCCTATCCTCAAGAGATTTGAACCCTAATGCAGGGAATGGCACATCTATACAAGCAAATTCAAAACTCTATTTTGAAATGGAAAATAACTGCAGGGAAGAACTGAGAAAATCAGAAAAGGTCTAATAAAGTATTCGGCACTAGCTAAGTCTTAAAAGGTGGCAGAAGATTCACAAAGTCAAGGAAAAGATAGCATTCTAGGAATAGAGGATTACAGTCTGTTGAAAGACTTAGACATCTGAAAAGGAGTATCATGTATAAAGAATGGAAAATAAATTGATTCATCAGTTAGTCAGCAGGTTAGAAGGCAGAGTATATGAAAGGGAATAATATATTATTTTGCTAGAAAATCTTCTGGAATCAGATTAGTAAGGGCTTTAAATATCGTAAAAGGAATTTGCATTTTATCTACAGGAAATAGGAAACCAGAGGAATTTCATGAGGAGGGGAATGACCTGGTCATGCCTATGCTTTAGGAATAACCCTTGGCAGCCCTTTTTGTAGTGGCTAGAAACTGGAAACTGAATGGATGTCCATCAGTTGGAGAATGGCTGAATAAATTGTGGTATATGAAAATTATGGAATATTACTGTTCTGTAAGAAATGACCAACAGGATGATTTCAGAAAGGCCTGGAGAGACTTACACGAACTGATGCTGAGTGAAATGAGCAGGACCAGGAGATCATTATATACTTCAACAACAATACTAGATGATGACCAGTTCTGATGGATCAGGCCATCCTCAGCAACGAGATCAACCAAATCATTTCTAATGGAGCAGTAATGAACTGAGCTAGCTATGCCCAGAAAAAGAACTCTGGGAGATGACTAAAAACCATTACATTGAATTCCCAATCCCTATATTTATGCACACCTGCATTTTTGATTTCCTTCACAAGCTAATTGTACAATAATTCAGAGTCTGATTCTTTTTGTACAGCAAAATAATGTTTTGGTCATGTATACTTATTGTGTATCTAAGTTATATTTTAATATATTTAACATCTACTGGTCATCCTGCCATTTAGGGGAGGGGGTGGGGGGTAAGAGGGGAAAAATTGGAACAAGAGGTTTGGCAATTGTTAATGCTGTAAAGTTACCCATGTATATATCCTGTAAATAAAAGGCTATTAAATAAAAAAATAAAAAAAAAAGAGAGAGGAATAATCCTTGGTAGCTGTGTGAATGACGGACTGAAAATAGGGGGGACTGGATGCTAGGAGATCAGTTAGGAATCTTTTGTTGTAGATCAGGCAAATGTTTGAATTAAGATGACTGCTGTGTGAATTGAGAGATGTGAGGTAGATTCTTGCAAGAGCTTTTGTAGAGATAGAATTGCTTGAATCTATAAACCATTCTGAGATGGGCTGATAGAGAGGGAACTGTTGTCGTAGGAACAGTAACCTTGCTAGGTGGCCTCGGTGGAAGCTAATGCTTTCATTAAATTACTAGGGTGCCTCAATAAATATTTCTCATTGGTCAAGTATCACCTCTTCCTGGACCCAGGGGTTCAAATGTAATAAAAATTGCAACCTAGTTCTTGTCAACAGGACACATGACTTTCAAATAACCAGTGATTTGTCCCCACTGTCATGTCACCATAATATCCTGAACTGTCATCTAGCAGAATGACTCATGCATCCTCTGGCAGCCTCTTCACTTACTGTCCTGTCTTGTCCTTTTATTTTTCCACCCTTATTCAAGGTCATAATTTAAACACACAACTTAATTACTTTAGTAAATATACAGTAAAAAAAAAAAAAAAAAGCAGATTAAGTTGCATGAAATACAAACTACATATTTCAAGAACTCCCTGAATTCAGTTCTTCCAAAAGCAAATTAAAGAGAGAGAGAGAGAGAGAGAGAGAGAGAGAGAGAGAGAGAGAGAGAGAGAGAGAGAGAGAGAGAGAGAGAGAGAGAGAGAGAGAGAGAGAGAGAGAAGTTCACTGACATTATAGTGATCTCATTCCCAATGAAACAGGAACTTCACACAGACAATTAAGTTATGATTGGATTAAAGAGCTCTGTAGAAGCTTCCAAGATTCTCTTGTTCAGAGTTATACATGCATACAAACAGGAGCCCAGGACCACTCATCACAGAGCTCTGCTCTGCTTAGGGTCCTAGAATTCCACTCCAAGTCCTTGTCAAATCCCCCCCCCCCCTCTCCAATTTCTTGGATTGTTCAAATGCTCTCTGCACCTCTCTTAAAATGTCTAGCTCCCTTCAAAGTATAGTTTAAGCTGAAAAGATGTACTACTCCAAAGGCAAATACCACATGATGCCCTTTGACTAGCACAAAGTTAACACTGGCAGCAGAGAGGAAAGAGACTTCAGCTGCAATTATATCCTTCTTGAACTCTGCATTTTTTATTCCTCTTTAAAGTCTGCATGTCCCTATCTATCTTCTCTCCAAATTAGTCCAGGAGGCCAAAAAGGTAAGTGATACTGTATCAGAATGTTAGGGTGTGGCAAAGGAGTGTAATACCAGAGAAACTGAGGCAAGAAGAGATTGTTTTTGAATCTTTAAGGTGGAGAGTTTAAGCTAACTTGCAGAAATGGGAATATGCTTCCAAAGCATTCAGTCCAAAGCAACTGAGGCACTGTGTTTACATAAAGTTTTTTTAGCAAGCAAAATACAGAAGGGAGAGTATAATTAGTCTTGCAGCGGTTATCTTTACTTCAAAGAGAGGGCGGGGGAGAGGAGTGAACTTGGTACTTACAGCTTGGAGATTGTGGCTCAGGCCCTGTCAGACAGGGGAGTAGAACGATTCTGGATAGATAGGGGCTATAACGAGGGCATAACTGCAGCACATGAGATTGTCCTTGACAATAATTCTATTCTCAGGGTAGTTTTTGGACAGGGATGAAGTCAGAGAGGCAAGCACCTGGAGACTTTTTTTTTCTAGTCTTCTCATTGCATTGCAATGGTATATGAAGGGGAGTCAGAGCCTCAAGATTTAAAGTTTTCTTTTTAAACTCAATTTTCCAAATCTAATTGCACAAACGAAGAAGGGGAGAGTGGACATGGCCTGCTACCCAGGACCTAACATAGGAAGAGGGGCCTTCCAGGGCCTAGTAGGAGTTAAAATATCCATGTTACACAAAAGAATCCCAAGATCGATTTAATAAATCCCCTCTCCTGGGTTCAACTCACAGTCCCCCTGAACTAATTTGGGAATAATAATAACATTAATAATATCAGTAGCAGGAGTAGTAACAGTAACAATAGCAGCAGTAATAACAGTGAAAGTAGCAACAGCAGTAATAGTAACAGTAATAGTAAAGCAGCAATAGTAGAAATAGCAATAGTATCAGAAACCATACTCTGGGTTCAACTCACAACATGCCTGAAATGATTTGGGAAGTTAAGAATCTATAGTCAATGGGGAAAAAAATCAAAGCTGAAAGGATTTTTGTAGTTCAGTTGTGGCCAATTCTTTGTGACTCTATTTGGGGTTTTCTTGGTAAAGGTATAGGAGCGATTTGCCATTTCTTTCTCCAGTTCATTTTACAGATGGGGAAACTGAGGCAAATAAAGTTTAAATGACTTGACTAGGGTCACAGAACTAATAAGCGTCTAAGGCCAGATATGAACTCAGGCAAATGAGACTTCCTGACTTCAAATCCAGTACTCTATCCACTGTGTCAGCTAGCTGCCTAGGTATTTAGGAAGGGCTCTTAAGTATCATCTAATCAAATTTTTTACTGCATAAATAAGAATTATGAGTACTAAAGAGATCAAATTATTTGTCTTGGGTCCCTCAGCTGGTTGGTAAGAGTTGAGGCTTTAGACCAGATGTTCTGATTCCTTCCAAAATCCACTTTTTTATTATATTTTACTGAATTTCACATTAATCATGTCAAATGCTACCATATGTAGATTGTAAACAGATATATAAACATACATATGTATATATGTGTGTTAAGAGTAATAATATACTATATATAAAGATGCTATGTCAGATTAAACAGGAAGAGTAAGAAAGCTCAGCCTTGAAGAGGAAGAAACTATGTAGGTATAGGGAAAGAAAACACTAGATTTAGAGAGACTTGGTCCCACTCTATCTTTTGCTACTCATGCATCCTTAGCAGCTAGGTGGTGCCATAGTGCACAGAGTACTTGGTCTGGAGTCACCAAATCTCATTTTCCTGAGTTCTTGTCTGGTCTCAGACTCCTATTAGCTCTGTGACCCTATGCAAGTCACTTAACCCTGTTTGCCTCCGTTTCTTCATCTCTAAAATGAGCTGGAGAAGGAAATGGCAAACCAATCCTGTAGTTTTTCCAAGAAAGCATTAAATGTCATCATAGAGAGTTGGACAGAACTGAAAAACAATCGAACAAAGTCCTTGGCAAAGTTATTTGGCATTTCCATCTAGGGGAGGGGGTGGGGGTGGGGTAAGAGGTCAAAAATTGGAACAAGAGGTTTGGCAATTGTTAATCCTCTAAAGTTACCCATGTATATATCCTGTAAATAAAAGGCTATTAAATTAAAAAAAAAAAAAAAGTTATTTGGCATTTCTTGGCCTTAATTGTATCCATAAAATGTATGTGTGTGTGGCAGGTGGGGGTGGGGAGATGATGGGGGGGTGGGGGTTTGAATGAATCCCTTCTGGTTGTAGTTTAGTTATTTTTAATTAAGATCCCTTCTAATTGTAAAATACACAAAGCAGCTGATATACCTACAAATCACAGAATGTATAAAGTTGTAATGAGTTTGTTGGGTAAGAGTACATGCAAGGTCCGTAGGTGTGACAGTCTCAGGATTATATGGAGACATTTTGTACTCAAATGGCACCACACCTTTTTTTGACACACCAAAAAAAGGAGATGGAGTTATTGTACTAGCGCTGGCTTGATTTGGACACCTCAGTTGAACACAGGGATGTAAGTAGGGAAAACACTGAACTGTCCTCCTCCTTCCCATTTATTATTCCACATAAGAAAAACTTCACTTCCTTGTCAATCACTGAAAGGATACAAAGTATTTAGTACTAATCTAGAATCTGGACCTGGGTCAGGGGTATGCCAGTAAATGTTTGACAACCAACTCTTGAAAAGAAAATGTACATATGACATAATTTTTAATTTACTCTGCATTATTAACATTTTCTCCATCACTTTCTTAAATCTAGACAATCTACAAAACAATAAATCAAGCCTTGGTTTGTAACATCTACCCATTTCTCAAGTATAAATACTCATAATGAAAATTCATGCCTTGGGAATTGGTTTGATTTAACTCCAGCACACCACTAAATTGGAAATTCTCAAATGAAAAAAAAAAAAAAAAAAAAAAGGAAATTCTCAAATGAAACTGGCTCAAAATGACCTACCATGGTTACAAGAGCTGGTGGACAAAAAGTGACTGAAAAAATCTCTTTATGTTTGTTTGATTATCCTAGGAGCAAGGATTGATCATAGAAACCATAAAATATGTATATAACCCCTGTCCTAAAGTCCATTGGTATGGAAGTTTCATGAATATTCTGACTTTTGAGGAGAGCAGAATTGGTGAGATGTGAAAGAGTTCTAGCTATGGCCAAGCCCTTAAAGTCCCCTTTGGGTGACTCATCCCCTTTTGGGATTTTTTAAGGAGAGTCAAAAGAGACTCATCAAGCTTCAAATCTTCTTCAAGTGTGGAGTTTCTTTGGGCACTTCTGGCTTCCAGCTTCAAGAAGGAAGGTAAAAAAAAGGCCAACCCCCACTTGAGATTGCTAAAGGAAAAGTCTCTGAGAAGACATGACAGGAGTTGGAAGTCTCCATCATATCCCTGTCCCCAACTTGCTATGCCAGATTTTCCTCTTGGGTGAGATCAAGACACTTTCTCTTGCTTGAGAGAACTCACTCCAGTAAGAGAGTGCCTTCACTCTGTATTGTCTGGTATATTTTCCTATGTATACTTTTTCTGATTTTTTTTGTTTTGCTGTGACTTGGATAAATGCATTTCTTTGCTATTTGGTATGTGTTCATTATAGAACTGGTGTTTGATGGGAAAGGGACCAAGCTTTGGATATAGAACTTAGAATTCCCTTTGCATCCAATCATATCTCATAAAGTAACAATATTTAAAGGAAAAGAAAGACATATTTCTAGCCCAGTGTTTCCTTCTCTGAGAAGAGCTGGTTAGTCTCTGGTACCAAACTCCTGCTTCCCCTCTTGGCGGAAAAGAAATTTTCCTTTCAAGAAGGATGAGGGAGAAGAAAGCTAAAAATGTCTACTCAGCCTCTCTTTGAAACACACAATGACAAGCCCCTCTATCTATATGGAGCCCCCACTACACATATGAGACCTACTCCTTTGCTTACAGATGTAACAGATAGAGGATACTAGACCTAAATGAGGAAATCTAGGTTTAAGTCTTGGTTCTTATCAGCTCCATAACTATTCCTCGGTCTCATGGGTGGTCATAGTTTTAAGAAACCCTAGAGATCTGCTTCATTTTAATTTCATTAACAAGATGCTACTCCCAGGATAAACTGATCACTTCCAACCTCATCACCATGTTGTTAACTCAACCTTGGATACTGAACAATCCCTCAGATTCCTCTGCTTTCTGATTGGAGCTTCCAATCAGTTCTTCTTTATAGAAGGCAATATTTTGCTCTCTAGTTCATTCCACTTGCTATCTATAGCAAGTACTTGGAATTTTCATTTGTATATGGTCTTCCCCCATTAGATAATAAAGGCAGCTAATAAGTACCCATCATTTGAAATTTTTCTTTTCAAATAAAAAAAAAGACGTGATATGTAATGAAAAATGCAGGTTTAAGGGTACTGTGTTTCTAGAAGTACTTTGATATATTGGAAAGAATAGTGAAGTCAAAAGATCTAGGTTGAGGTCAATGGAATGTAAATTTTTTGAGAGAAACCATAATTGTACTCCTGTACTGTGCTGGGCACATAATATAATGCTTAATAAATGCAACTTGAGTAAATAAATTGAGCCCAACTCTAACATTTGTCTGTGATGTTATTTTATGTCATTAACCTCTCCCAAACCTCAGTTTCCTCATCCATAAAGAAATGATCATAATAAGGCAAGTGTTTTGTGAGTTGTCACTATAAATAAAAGTTCAGAGATGGCCTCAATTCAGTAAATATTTATATCCATCTGTATATAATTAAGTGCCAGAATGAATGAAATAGGCAATAGGATAAGAGCAAATATTAATACAAATATATTAATCTGAGCTGGAATTCAGAAGAGGGCATGGGAGAAAGAATGAAATGCAAGTTATAAGTGTTTTGATGTTCAACAAATATAAGTTTTAAATTGTCTAATGTTCCACAAGGGTCGTAACTATAGATATGGTTCTTAAAAACTGATAAGAACAATACTGCAAGCATACTAGGAAGTTTCATTTTGGCTTGATAAAGTGAAGTAGTGAGTGGATTTGCCATTATAAAATTATCTGGGTCCATTAGAATAATGAAGGCATCAAAAAAAAAAAAAAAACTGAAGAAAACTCCAATTAGTCATCTTACTCAACTGGCTACCCTAGTCAAACTAGTTTGTTCACTGTCTGTAAACATGTCTCGTATTTCTAAGGCTCAAATTTTTTCTATTTAATGAATCCTTTTCCTTTGTCTTATTTCCTGCACCTGGAAAATGCTTCCTATCTTAACTTATTAAAATCCTATTTATCCCTAAAGATTATACCTCAAAATCACTTCTATAAAGCTTTTCTTGGTTTTTACTCTGTTGCCCAGCCAGAAGCTATGAAACATAGAAAATCTTAGAATCATAAGGTTTTGAGTTGGAACATAGAGATCATCTAGTCCAATTTTACAATTGAGGAAATTAAGAACCAGAGAAGTTATATGATTTGTCCAGTGGCTCATTTTTGATTTCTTCTTTTACTTAACACTGTGGATATGGATCCACAATGGATTGACTCAATGTACTGGAGGCTTCTCTCTTGTTCTCTTGACATTTTGTGGATACAATGGAACATATGGTCTGTCCATCTATTATACTTCAATCTGGATTTGTGATTAAGTCTCCTATCCTTCTGGTCATTCATCTCCTTAATGATATAGTTCAAGCTGCTTTCAGCAAGCCTTTCTTGGTAATGGGTTGTAACCCATTCATACTTACCATGAGTCTCTTCATTTGCCCCTTGGGTGACCCATAAAATTCACAGGCTATGATATTCCATGAGTAACTCAGCTGCAAAAGAATATTAGTGTTTAAAAATGGGCATTTGTCCCAGGAAGAAACTTGAAGTCATTAAAAATGATTCTTAACTTTCCAAATGTAAGCCAGTCTAATGTCTTCCCGCTCTTCAGTTCACTTTCCATCAGCAATGTCTGTCCATATATGGACAGATATATGAACTGATGGACCAGTTCTAAGGGCTGTTCATCCAACTGAATTTCATAGATTAGACAATAGACATTCTTCATCCATTTAGTTTTTCTTGTGTGTCTGGTTGGACAAACTCCTTTGATTGATTGTAGATCTTGTTTAGGAGTTCTGCAATGTTTCGAGGCTTAATGGAATTAGTACAATGTTATTCACAAACTAGAGCATCTGGAAAACCTCAGCATCTATAGGACTTGCCTTTTCCATTTGAACTCTGTTCTGGACATCCTCTATGACAATGAAAACTGCCTTTGAAAAGCATACATTTCCCTGTTTTTAGTGCCTTTGTTAATATGCCTTATTTTTGATAATCAGAAGATCAAGTAGGATCAAGGATTTAGAGCTAGAAGAGACCTTAGACATTGCCATCAAGTACAATTCCCTTGTTTTACAGATGAGGAAACTGAGACATAGACTATTAAATGAATTGCCTAGGGTCATATAGATAGTAAGCTATATAAACTACTTTGAAGTACAGTTTGTGTCCAGGTCTTCTTGATTCCAAGGATAATACTCTTTCCACTATACTATGATGTTGCATCTTTTAAAGACTTTTGTAAGATTTTAGCATATGCACATAAGATACTTTACTGGGAAAAAATTTGAGGAAACTTTTCATAATATATCAACAGACATTAAGCATAGTATGATCTTGTCTTTTATATATCTTTCAATCAATTATGTAGTAGTCTACTATAGAATATTGTTAACAAAAGGCTTGTTGTTTTCATAGTGGCAAGAAACTACAAGCTGAGTGGATGTCCATCAGTTTGAGAATGGCTGAATAAGTTATGGTATATGAATGTTATGGAATATTATTGTTCCATAAGAAACAATCAGGAGGATGATTTTAGAGAGGCCTGAAGAGACTTACATGAACTGATGCTAAGTAAAATGAGCAGAACCAGGAGAACATTGTACATGGCAACATCAGTATTATACAATGATCAATTTTGATACAACGTGACTCTTTCCAACAATGAGATGACTGATGTCAGTTCCAATGATCTTGTGATAAAGAGAGCCATCAACACCCAGAGTGAGGACTGTGGGAACTGAATGTGCATCACAACATAACATTTCCACTCTTTTTGTTATTGTTTGCTTGCATTTTGTTTTCTTACTCATTTTCTTTCCTTTTTGATCTGATTTTTTCTTGTGAAGCAAAAGAATTGTATAAATATGTTTACACATATTGGATTTAACATATATTAACATCCATATAACATCCATATTAACATCCATATAACATATGGATATAACATATAACACAAGGCTATGCAAGGGTCAACATTGAAAAAATATCCAAAACGCATATGTTTTGAAAACAAAAAGCTTTAAAAAGAAAAAAAAAGCTTTCTTATTTCTTTCTCATATTTTCACCAAGGATACCTTCGATTTATGTATAAATTAATCTCATAAATATTTTCTAGCAATGGAAAAGTAATGATATAGGTGAATACTTACTGGTGTTTTTTTTTGATTAACTTTTTTTTTTCAGTAGTACTAACATTCATGATTTTTCCAGATATTTGTTAAGCAAATATCTTCAGACAAAATCCTCAATACCACTAAAATATATAACTTTCAAGATAAACCATTTCTATATACACTTGATCTGGTCAAGGTGCTATTGCTTTTGCTTTTCAGTAGTATTCAATTCTTCATGATCCTCTTTGGAGTTTTCTTGTCAAAGATACTGGAGTGGTTTTTCATTCCCTTCTCCAGCTCATTTTACAGATGAGGAAACTAGAACAAATAGTGTTATTTGCCTAGGATCACACAACAAGCAAGTGTCTGAGTTTGGATGAATTCAGGAAGATAAAATTTCCTGACCCCAGACTTGACACTCTATCTACTGCCAAGACTGAGACTTGTTTTTGCCACTAATTTACCATGGACCCTTTAGTGAATCTCTGTACCTAGTTTTATTTTCTTTGGTATCATTTCATCATAATATACAAAGAACTATAGTGTTAGAATCTGAATCATTCAATCAGTCAACAAATATTTATTAAGCACCTACTACATGTCAGGTACTGTTCAAAATGTCAGAAAAACAAAGAAAAGGAAAAACAATCCCTGACCTCTAGGAATGCACAATCCAAGAGGGAAACAACATGCATATAAATATGTACAAACAAACTATACAGGATAAATTGAAAATAATAAATAGAAGAAAGGCACTAAAATCATGAGGAATTGAGAAAAGTGTAGAAGATGAAATATTACAAAAGCCACCTGACAGTGGCTGCTAGGGATCTAATTCTGACCAGCAGAATAGATCCCTTCATATGAGAGGATGATAACAGTACAAGAAGACTGAGAAGCAGTTATGTTCTCTGGCCTCGCTTTTCTTCCCACTTCCCTCTGATTTATTTCATTTCCAATTCACAAACAAAATCTGGGTCAGTAAAGGCTGATTTGCAATTCCTTCAAGTATGTTATGATTCAGAGCTATGGGGGCTTTCAGAGAACTGACCGGCCCCTTAATGGTACAGTTTTCTTTAACCCTTTACAGGCTTTCTGGGATTCACACTTAGGTTAGGTGCTCAACAATGAAATTTCATCTGAGATTTGAAGGAAGCCAGGAAATCCAGGAGCCACACATGAGGAAAGAGAGCATTCTAGCCATGAGGACAGTCAATGAAATGCCCAATCAAGAGATGAAGTGTCTTGTTCAAGCCATTTTGAGGAAACCAGTGGTACTCAATCAAAAAACAAATAGGGGAAAGGGGGAGGAGTGCAGATCAGATTATGAAGGAATTTGAATACCAAACAAAAGATTTTATGTTTGATCCTGGAGGTTATAGGGAGTTGCTGGAGCAGGAGGTGATATGGTCAGAACTCACATCAGCACTTTCACAGTCAGTGGAGGAGAGGTTGAAGTGGAGAAATTTGTGGCAAAGAGAATAACCAGCAACCTATTGCAATAGTCTAGGCCTGAGGTGATAAGGGCCTGCATCAGGATGTTGACAGTGTCAGAGGAGTGATGAGGGCATATGCAAGAAATATTTCAAAGGTAAAATTGGCAGGCTTTGAGCTTAGGAGAGTAGAGAGAATGAGGAGGTAAGAATGATATCTAGTTTGTGAGCCTGGGGGATGGGAAGTATGGTGGTTTCTTTGATAGTAATAGGGAAATGGGGAGTATTTTGGAGAAGAATAATGATCAGCTTTAGACAAATGGAGTTTAAGATGTCTACAGAACATCCAGTTCAAGATATCTAATAGGCAGTTGGACATCCAAGACTGGAGGTCGGTAGAGAGATTGGGGCTGGATAAGTAGATTTAAGAATCATCAATATGGGGGTGATAATTTAATCTATGAGAACTGATGAGATCATCAAGTAAAATAGTATAACTGTAATCACTCTGGGCTCCACTGCCTGAAGGTCAGAGATACTACATTTCACTTCCCCTCCAGAATTTTCAAGTGATCTTGGGAGTAAGAGGTTGTTCAGATTCTCCATTATTGACTCCATATTCCAACAAAGATATAAGGGTTCCCTGAACCCCAGTTCCATTTAATCTCTTAACAGTCATATGCCCCTCTATACAACCTCCCTTTCTGGGGGTGGGGGTAAAGAAGGGGAATTAATTTCATAACATAACATGTATGCAGTTCATACATAGTCCAGGCCAACAAAGATCCAAGGCCCAAGGCCCCCTGAGGCTTGAGGAATCCTAGCTTCTCTGGATTTCCCTGATTGGGTTACTAATTCTGCTTGAATTGGGTTACTTGAATTCTGGTTCCAAGTTTGCCATCGATGAAACTCCCAAGTCTAGTGAAGATTCCACTGCCTGATCATAAAACCAAAAAGAGCAAACAAAGTAGAACAATCCCACACTTTGAGACTATTTCTCCAAACCACAGAATCAAAAAGGGGAAAGAGAAGGAAAAGGATTTCCCTACTATACTTTGTTCAGTGCACAGTGGTCCTGATCTGCATAAAGTTGAATCTTCACTTTATGGACACAGAGTAGGGGGAAAGTCTCATAGTTTTAAAGATGCATCCTCTTCCAGCTATGCAGCCAATAGAAAAATGGCTGTTGCCAGCCATGTGGCAGAAAGCATAGGATAGCCTCTTTCTGAAGCACAGTGTTTCCATGTTAGGTGATGTAGGAATGTACAAAGTTCCCATTACAATAGTATAGAGGGAGAAGAGAAGAAATTCCCTGGGCAAAACCCAGTGGGATCCCCATGATTAGTCTGTATCATCTGGATAAAAGTCCAATCAAGGATACAATAATCATATAGGTAAGAAGAGAGCTGGGAGAGAATTGGGTTATGAAAAGCTAGAGAAAAATGAGTACCAAAGAAAAAAAGGTTGTTGACAGTGTCAAAGGCTATAGAGCAGTCAAGAAGAAGGAATATTGATAAAAGGTCATTAGATTGAGCAACTAACTAATAATATCTATTCAGAAATTTTAGACAGAAATTTTTTTGAATGATAAGGTCAGAGGTCAAACTTTAGAGTTAAAAAGAAAGTGAGAGGAAAAGAAGTTAAAACACCTGTTGTAGATAGCCTTTTCATAGATTTCAGTCCCAAAAGTTAGTAGAGATGTAATAATATTTAGTGGGGATGGATAGATCAAATGAAAAAAATCTTTGAGAGTGGTGGAAAGAAGAGCATTTTTTTTAGATAGTAAGGAAATAGCTAGTAGACAGATTAAAGATTATTGAGATGATAACGGGAACAATCTGTTGGAGAAAACAGGAAGAATCAGATCACTTGAGCAGGCAGAGATGTTAGTCTTAGTAAAAAGAAAAGCCACCTCTTCATGAGACAAGGACTAGGAGGAAAAAGAGGCAAAAGGTATCTGGGTGACATGAAATGAAGAGGAGAGAAGAAGGGGGAATTCTTGGCAAATAGCTTCAATTTTTTTCTCCAGTAAAATATGAGGCAAGATTCTTGGCAGTGAGTGGGAAGAAAAGTTATGAGATTTAAGGAGGGAGAAAAAGGTTTGAAATAGACACTGTAGTGAGTGGGATAGTGAACTAATTAAGGAAGTGTGGTGAGGGCTCAGGTGAGGTTTATGTAACATAAATTTGTACAAATTCATGGAATCATGATTTTCCTGATCTTTCTTAAGCACCAAGTGTGTAGGAGCAAAGGTAGTAGTATATGGTGAGATCCAAGATTGATCCAAGATTGAGGTTCGAAAAGATGAATGACAATATGAGGTAAGGGCTTTAAGAGATTAAAAAAAAAAAAAATAGTGTAATGTTGAACTGGTTCATTAAGGAATCAAGATGGGGAAAGAAGAGAGTGGCTATTGCAGGGATGATGACCCAGAAGAAAATCTGAGGAGTCACAGTGTGAATGAAGAACAGGATTTGGTGTTGCAAGCTAAATGGAGAGGTGGAATGACAAGAGATTGTGATCAAATTAGGGTGTTCAAGAGTTCATGAATATGGAAGATAAAATACTTGTGAGTGACAAGATCAAGGGCATGAGCATCGTGGTGTACAGCTAAGGTAGGGTCTAGAAATAGGTCATATGAAATGAGTAATTTGAGGAATTATTAATATAGAAAGTTATCAACAAATATGGTGAAATTCCTTAATATTAGAGCAGGACCTGGAGAGGAGAGAAAGATTGTGAGCCAGACACTGAATTCATTGAAGAAAGAAAAGCAGTGTCCTGGTGGTCAGTGGGCATTATCTACTAGAATTTTGATTGAGTGATAGATATGGATTGAAGGAAGTAACTTCAAAGGTGAACAATGATGGTAGAGAAAGAATCTGGAGGTAGCAATGGGGAGCATGCAGTATTCCAACTCTTCCATCTAAGGTGGTAATTTGGAAGGGAGATGTGGCAAGAAATGAATGAAAGTGCAGTAATTACTGGAAAAGATGATCAAAGAAGTTATATTATCAGAAAGCAGCCAATTCTCAATAAGGATCAGAAAAATGGAAGGAGAGGGAAAGGAAAAAGATTTAAGATGAAATCAGCTTTGTTGCCAGTGGAGTAGATATTCCAGAGAAAAGGGATAGATAGCCTTGGGATGAGACACGAAGGGATGGAATTGAGGAAAATTCGGAATATAGGATGGGCAATAGGGAAAGATTTTATTTTATTTTATTTTATTTTTTTTATTTAATAGCCTTTTATTTACAGGATATATGCATGGGTAACTTTACAGCATTAACAATTGCCAAACCTCTTGTTCCAATTTTTCACCTCTTACCCCCCACCCCCTCCCCCAGATGGCAGGATGACCAGTAGATGTTAAGTACATTAAAATATAAATTAGATACACAATAAGTATACATGACCAAAATGTTATTTTGCTGTACAAAAAGAATCAGACTCTGAAATATTGTACAATTAGCTTGTGAAGGAAATCAAAAATGCAGGTGGGCATAAATATAGGGATTGGGAATTCAATGTAATGGTTTTTAGTCATCTCCCAGAGTTCTTTCTCTGGACATAGCTGGTTCAGTTCATTACTGCTCCACTGGAAATGATTTGGTTGATCTCGTTGCTGAGGATGGCCAGGTCCATCAGAACTGGTCATCATATAGTATTGTTGTTGACGTATATAATGATCTCCTGGTCCTGCTCATTTCACTCAGCATCAGTTCATGTAAGTCTCTCCAGGCCTTTCTGAAATCATCCTGTTGGTTATTTCTTACAGAACAGTAATAATTAGGGAAAGATTTTAGATAGCTTTTCAATGTCCATAGGGCTGAGATCTCAGGGTAGCATTCTTTCAGTTCAGGTAAGAAATCAAATATTTGGAGATTAAGGAATAGTTGTTTCATCTTGGAACTGGAGTGAGTAGCATATCAGACTATAGTCTTGATGAAATAGCATTTCTCCTCTTTCAGGGAAAGAGGAAGCTGGTTCTCTATGGAATGGAGCTTCTCTTCCAAAAGGAGACTAGAGATCAGGAAAGAAATCTTATGCAATAAAAGGATTCCCTCTCCCCTTTTACAGGTGGGAGAGTGATGTTTTGGAATGGCGTGTCAATACTGGAGAATGTAGAAATAACTCATTTTAGTTAGTTGTTGGAGGAAGGACAAGTTTACTGAGGTGACTTTGGTATCACCAAGGAAATTATTAAAGTTAATTAAGACATACTACATGCAAGCCTTCTACTAGCAGGGCCTTTATTAGAATGAAACCATGAACAATTATGAAGGCTATGGATTCCATAAAATTTATGGTAATTTGATTCAGCCTTGCTCTAAATATAAGTCCTATATGGTTTTCTAAGGAAAAATTTGATTAGGGACTTTAAGCCTTCTTGCTAAAGACAAATTGAGTGAGTTATGATTACCCTATACACAGCTGAAATACTGAATAGACAGGAAAAGGTTTACCAATGCAAAGTTAGGAGGGAAATAATTTCATTCTCCCATCTTCCTCTAAATTGAGACTTACAAAAGGCAGAACCAGGAAGCCACTGAGACTGCAGCTGGCCATAGGAAGAGAATGATCCCTGAGATTGCACTGTAATGTCCTATGTAGCTCTAAGTCTTTAATGCTACTTTTTAAGGCAGTGTTATCCCTCAAATTTAAAGACCACTGTTTCATCTATTTAAGGTTTACAGAAGCAGATGAGACACCTTAATAGGAAGTTAGCTCTCCCCACTTTTTCTCAGGGAATTAATTGGCCCATACTTGTTTCCTAACTGGAGCACAATAATAGTATTGTGGCAAAGTAAGTGCATTTCTAGGAATTATTGAATGTTAGGGCTTAGAATTGGAGGACTAATTGAAAGAGTCAGCATGGTATAGTAGAAGAGGTTCCTGGTCCAAATCCTAAAAGTACACAAATGAACAAATCACTTGATTTCTCTGATCCTTAGTTCTCTCATCTGTAAAATGGAAGTGTCGAGAGGGTGGAACTAGATGACTTGTAAAGTCCTTTCTAATTTGAAGGAATAAGTAAACAAATGAAAAATCATTTATTAAGCAATTACTATGTAATAAACACTGAGAATGTAAATATAAAAATTTCTATTCTTATACCACCAAGCAGCTTACATTCTAATGTGATAAACAGAACTGTGGAATCCAGGGGAGGTAATTTTAGTTCTGGAAATCACAGGGATTGTGAATGGACCAAAGAGCAATTGACTGTCATATAGTTTTCAGAAACAATTATAGCATAGATTTGATTCCTGTTCCCAGAGCTAGAGGTAGAAAGGACTTGGGAGTCAGGAGGGAATAGGAGTTAGGAGTTAGGATTGGAAAGTTGGTAATATGTACTTGATATATGGATAAATAGACTGTAAACCTTGATTTGTAGCCAAATAAATATAGTGGGTTGTGAGTTTGTACTCATTTATTTACCTACCAGAACAATTCACTTTTAGTGAGGAGTTGCAAAGTTGAGTTCTTTACCCAGGGAGAGGGCAGAGGAGTTCATGTTCTTTGCATGTCAGGTCTAAAGGATAGCTATTCCAAGTAAGGAGAAGTAAGTAATAAGATGGTAGTTCTGGTGGATGGTTATGATCCCATAAAGAATCAGAACACAAAGAACATACCAGTTGTGCTTCTTGGGAACAAATCACAGAACCTTTCATCCTCTATGGATATTCTCTTATTTTTTGTTGTATTTGCTCTACTATTGATTCAGAACCTTGCTGAGGCATTATTTTTCATATACTTTCATGAATCTGTTATCTCATTGGTAAGGGTATTCATGAAGAGTATGACATAACCAAATAACAACATTATTATTGATCCAAACCAGATTTAAAACAAGTAGGAGAAGTGAGTTAGGCAATGGAGCATGTTCTGAGATATCAGAAGAACTGAAGGGCAATAGCTATTCTAAAGTTTCTGATATTTCCATATTCATAATGCTAATCAATTAAGCATTTTATTTCTTAACATTGTTTCTCTCTTTTGCTTTTAACATCCCATTGATTTCATTCATTTCCAAAAATACTTCTCTCCCTCCCACCTCAGCACTTTTCCATATAACAAAGATTTTTTTAAAGAAACAGTGCAGGCAAACCAAGCCACTATGTCTGACTTTTTTTTTTTTTTTTTTTTTTTTTTTTTTGCTGAGGCAATTGGGGTTAAGTGACTTGCCCAGGTTCACACAACTAGGAAGTGTTAAGTGTCTGAGACTACATTTGAACTCAGTTCTTCCTGACTTCAGGGGTGGTACTCTATCCACTGTGTCACCTAGCTGCCCCCATTTTCTGACATTTTCAACATTTATTACCCATAGTCTCCAATCTCTCCAATGAATGGAGGAAGGTACAATTTTTTCATTTCTTTTTCAGGGGCCAGTCAGACTTGTCAACCTAATACTTTATAATGGCTCAGAACCATCCCTGGGGGCATAAATACTAGGAGTCAGGGGAAAACATATTATATTTCTTCTACTACCTTAAACATTTTATATAGGTGAAAACTGAGTTAAAACAAAATAAAAACATATTAGCCAGAACAAGGGACTTGATTGTTTCTATGTCCTCAACCTTAGGTCACATCTGAAACCCTCTATTCAGTTCTGAGTACCATGTTTTATTAGTAATATTTACACACTAGAGTATATTCCCAGATTTGGGATAGTAGAAATGGAGGCCTGAAGACCATGTATGTCATTCAAGGAACATGGGGAAAAAAAAAGAGGATATTTAGCAAAGAAGAGAAGGTTGTGGAAGGGGGGTGGAAATGATCACTATTTTCAAATATTTGAATGATTACTTGACTCCAGAATACAGAACAGGACTAAAAGAGAAGAAGCAATAAAGAAGATTTGACTCAAGTCATAAGAAAACTTCCTAACACTTAGAGTTGTGAAATTGTAAAATAAAGAAATGGGCTGCTTCAGGGTATAGGAAGTTCCTTGTTTTGGGAGGCTTCAAGCAGAGACTGGATATTGGTAGAGAAAGAGTTGTTTGGGATAACGATCTAGGTCAGGGATTCACTAAATGGCCTCTGAAATCCTTCTAGTTGTAAGTCTGCCAAAACTGAAAATAGCCTTAAAGAGAAAACAAACAACAGGAAAGCAAGAAGGGGCTGAGGTAATGTATGCAAATCAAAGGAGGAACTTTTCCAAGCCACTTTACCAAGGTGACACAAAGAAACAATGAATTGATTTTAAATATGTGAACATCATATGTAACAGTTGAAGGAGTTCCCATCTCTATCTTATCACTTTTTGTTGCCTTTCTGAATCAATATCCACTTTTTTTCCCCCAAAATGGAAGGGAAAAGGGGAGGGGCATGGAGGAAAAAAGGGGGAAGAGAAGGAATTGAAGAAAAGAGTTACATCCATTTTAATTTATTATTTTGTAGGGACAGGTAGATAGCACAATGGATAGAGTGCCAGGCCTGGAATCAGGAAGAATCACTTTACTGAGTTCAAACCTGACCTTAGACACCAGTTGAATTGATGGGGGTGAACTCTGAAACTGTGTCCCCTTTAATCTGTAAAGGAAGGGACCTTTGGAGTCTCAGACACTGAAAAGTCTGGGAAAGCATATGTTCCCAGACAAGTTAAGCAGCTTCATTCAATTGGAAATCCTGGTCAAATTACCCTCCATAGATCTTTTGGGGATAGCCTGCATCCTCTTAAATTCCAGGCTCTGGGGAAAAAGCCTTCAAAAATTATTTTATTGAGTTGGAGATCTGAGCCTGATATTCCTAAGAGTAGCTTGAAACTCCAAGATAAGTACTCTCTCTTATCTAAACTGAAGATAAGTACTTTTAACTGGAAATTTAGGCCTGGTGGCATTGATAACATTGAAGGATTCTCATTCACTTTTGAATGGAAGCTCTAGCCTCAGACTACATACAATAAAAGACAATTCTGAACTCCAATCTCTGCAGAAGTCTGATTATGCTTTGCTAAGGGACCTCTCTTCTTGGCACAGCTGCTTGCCAGGACTCTTGCCCGCTGTGAAGCTACCCTCTTCTCAGTGATAACCTTTATTTCCCTAACAGGACTTCTTGCCACTAAGAAGTCTGTCTTCCTAGCAAAGCTGGCTTCTCAGCGCCAACAATAAACTTCCCTTTTGCCATTGAAACTTTTCAGGTTAGCGAATTCTTTCAAGTTAGACCTGTGTGCCCGCCAGAGGGGAGTCTCACACCTCAATTCTCTACCACTATTACTACATCAGGATGACCTTGGGAAAGTCACTTACCCCTCTTTGCTTCAGTTTCCTCATCTGTCAAATGAACTGGAGAAAAAAATAGTAAACCACTCCCATATCTTTGCCAAAAAACTAAACTAAACTAAACTGAAAAACCAAAAAACATCCAAATGGGATCTTGGATAATTGGACACAACTGAAATGATTGAACAAGAACAAAAAGGAGTTGTAAATGTAGATATATTTATTAGAGATATCAGCTGTTATTACTGTAGAAAGTCAAGTATCTAGGAATGATGTGTATGGTCAAGGTCTCAAGGACATAATTATAAAATCCAAAGGGCACAGAAGTCTGGACATCATTAAGTCCATCATGCTGGGCAATTTGTCCTTTAACTTCCTTTGTTTCCCCCTATCCATCAACACTGATCTTAGGCTGGCTCTTTTTCATTGTATTTTTTAAATGACAGTGGACAGCATACTCTCTACAGACAAAGCCCAGGAAGCATCAGGGTAAGTTGATGGGTGTTTTGAGTCTGTGTCTGTCATGGATCATGAATCCAACATGCCAGAGGAAAGGATTTACAACCTGGAAAGGACATTTAAAATGCACTCCTGGGTGACACTCTCGTTAAACTCAGTTGAAGAATGAGTATAAAATGAATCCCAGAAATCCAAATCTTACCTTTGCTTAGATACAAAGCTCATCTGACTCTTCTCAAGAGAAGGGCAAGTTTACAATGGACTTATTTTTAAAAGATAAATGCCTCTCAGAGAAGAATGTCAATGACAAATCCAAGTAAGTGTTTCTGATGAGATGTTCTGAAGATCTATGTATCCAATCTGGGTCATGCTTCTTTATCCCATAGGTTATATGAGATAGAAGTACTCATTTTTCTTTTATCATCCTTTCTCCCTTGTTCATGCTCTATCCCAGCCCATCAAGCTCCTACTCAGGAGACCTGGAAGTTATCCCTGGTTCTGCCAGTGGCTGTCTGGATCACTTGGGATAAGACAATCAACCTCTGTGTTCCTTAATGCCCTCAGATGGAAAACAGAGGGAATAATAGTTATAACTGTCTTCATGGGGTGAACAAGGTTGTTATGAAAAATGATGTGGTAAAAATTTAAAACACATTGAGCGTTTGGAAGGAAAATGCTATATATAAACATAGCTCACGCTTGAAAAATTCTTTATGGTCATTTTTATTCATGTTCACTGCTGACAATTCTGAAAGGTTTGGACCAGAATGCAAACCTTCACTCTTCTGAGGGCCTTCCAAATTAAGTCAATAGCCATGTGGAATGCAGAAGACTCACATGAGATGGGTGAAAGAAGATAGCAGGGTAAGTAGGAAATAGTGCTGAATCAAGAGAGATAGATTCTAGAACAGCCTATTGTTTTTTTGTTTTTTTAATTTATTTATTTATTTTTTTTATTTAATAGCCTTTTATTTACAGGATATATACATAGGTAACTTTACAGCATTAACAATTGCCAAACCTCTTGTTCCAATTTTTCACCTCTTACCCCCCCCCACCCCCTCCCCTAGATGGCAGGATGACTAGTAGATGTTAAATATATTAAAATATAAATTAGATACACAATAAGTATACCTGACCAAAACGTTATTTTGCTGTACAAAAAGAATCAGACTCTGAAATATTGTACAATTAGCTTGTGAAGGAAATCAAAAATGCAGGTGTGCATAAATATAGGGATTGGGAATTCAATGTAATGGTTTAGTCATCTCCCAGAGTTCTTTTTCTGGGCATAGCTAGTTCAGTTCATTACTGCTCCATTAGAAATGATTTGGTTGATCTCGTTGCTGAGGATGGCCTGGTCCATCAGAACTGGTCATCATATAGTATTGTTGTTGAAGTATATAATGATCTCCTGGTCCTGCTCATTTCACTCAGCATCAGTTCGTGTAAGTCTCTCCAGGCCTTTCTGAAATCATCCTGTTGGTCATTTCTTACAGAACAGTAATATTCCATAATATTCATATACCACAATTTATTCAGCCATTCTCCAACTGATGGACATCCATTCAGTTTCCAGTTTTTAGCCACTACAAAAAGGGCTGCCACAAACATTCGTGCACATACAGGTCCCTTTCCCTTCTTTATAATCTCTTTGGGATATAATCCCAGTAGTAACACTGCTGGATCAAAGGGTATGCACAGTTTGATAACTTTTTGAGCATAGTTCCAAACTACTCTCCAAAATGGTTGGATTCGTTCACAACTCCACCAACAATGCATCAATGTCCCAGTTTTCCCGCATCCCCTCCAACAATCATCATTATTTTTTCCTGTCATCTTAGCCAATCTGACAGGTGTGTAGTGGTATCTTAGAGTTGTCTTAATTAGCATTTCTCTGATTAATAATGACTTGGAGCATCTTTTCATATGACTAGAAATAGTTTCAATTTCTTCATCTGAGAATTGTCTGTAGAACAGCCTATTGTTAATTAACTCTATAACCATGAACAAGAAGTGACTTCATCTCTTTGGGCTTAATTTCCTAGTCTATAAAATGGAGGTGATAATAACATTGCTAATATAACCAGGGGCTCTAATTCCATTAAAAAAAAAAAAAAAACTTTTTGTTAGTCAGTTGGAGTTAAATGACTTACCCAGGGTGACAGACCTGAGGATAGACTTGAACTCAAGCCCTCATGACCCAAAATCTAGTGCTCTGTCAACTGCACCATTTAATAGATCCTCCGGTCCTATTTACATAGGATTCTGTTCATTAGTGAAGATTGACTATTTAATGTTCCTGCATAAAAGATAGAGTTAGTGAATGCTTGGGAGGAGAGATCTAATTTCCTGCCTTCCATAGTCTAGAGAGAAAACACATGGTTCCAGATTCTCTTCAGAGAGAGCAGAAAAAAGTAAGAAACATATGTAATGGGCTAAAAATATTTATAGGAGCTCTTTTTGTGATGACTAAGAATTAGAAATCAAAGGAATGCCAAAGTGGGGAATGGCTAAAAAGGCTGTGGTATATCATTATAATGGAATATTATTGTGATATAAGAAATGACAAATAGGACAATTTCAGAAAAATCTGGAAAGACTTAACAAGAACTGATGAAAAGTGAAATGAACAAAACCAGAACACTGGACCCAAAGAAAATAATCTAATAAGAAGGAATTCATTTGGGATAAATGAAAAGTTTTACTTTTGTTGAAGTCCAAAAAAGTCAACTCAACAAGTACAAATTGGTGGCAGAACAGATTTAGTTGGTTATTATCCTAAAAACAGTTTGGGGGGTTTAGTGGATGGGAAATTTAATATGATTCAGCAGAATGACTTGATAACCCAAAAGTGGATGTGCTTTTGAGCTGCATTTAGACAGGTATAAATTCCAGAAATAAGAAGGTAATAAAGTAATAAAATTATATTCTGCTTTCATCAGATTGTTATCTGAAGTACCATGTTCAGTTCTGGATGTCTCTGATCAAGAACATTGATAAGGTGGTAAGTATCCAAAGGGAGCAATCTGAATGTTAAAAAGCCTTGAGTTCATGTCATATAAGAATTGATTGGAAGAACTGGGCATGTTTAGCTGGGGGTAGGAGGTGAGGTAGTGAGTGTCATGGTATTAGGGTTAGAGTATTTGTAGAAGAAAGAGAGATTAAACTTGTCCTATTTAACCTCAAGGAACCTCAAAGAACACCAAGAAAAATGGTGGAAAGGGCAAAGAGTCCAATTAAGCACAAATATATATGTTGTATATGTATATAGTATGTTCTTCAATGTAATTGTGCAATATATATGTATATATACATATGCTGTATGAATAAATGTATCCATATATACAAATGTGTATAAGAGAGAAAGCAGAAAAATAGAGACTTAGATATAAACAGACAGACAAAAAAACCAAGAGAGATCCTGCAGAACTAGAATGAGGAACAACATTGCAGAAGCTGCCTTAAAAGATATGCCATCATTATCATTCCCCACCCTTTCTACCCAGTATTTATCTGCCCCCATTCCCCAACCAATATCCTTGTTCCAGTCAGTCTGGTCTTTACACTATCTGGTACACATGCCATGCTCAACCACATATTGTTACCTTTGCATATTCAGTTTACTCCCATGTGTATACTCAACCAGGAATGACCTCTTTTTTTTTTTTTTTTTGGGGGGGGGGGTTGTAGAAAACTGAAACTGCCCCAAGTTTCAGCTTATCCCTTCCCTGAAAATGTCCCAACTGCTCAAAGTCAGACTGACCTTTCCCTTCTCTGAATTCCTATTATACTTATAATTCATGGCTCAATATGTTTTGCCAAAGTTCCCTTTTGATGTCCTGACCTAGTTTCCCCATTGTCCTATTTAGTTATTCTGCCTCAGGTTATAACCTTTCCTTCTTAATGTTTGCTCTGCCCCAAAACCCCAGGCTATAATCATTCCTTCTTAAATGGTTGATGAGATAAAGGTTTTATATCTTTAGGTTATAGACATTCCTTCTTAATGTTTGACAGGATAAAAGTTAATCCATTTTAGATGTCATTAGAATATCAGTAACCTCCTCTATTGTGTCATCCTAGGGGCCTCCCTTTCATTAGGTTATCCCCATCCATTGTTCTTGTTATCCTATAAAAAGCTTGCCCTCTGATACTTAATTGCTGGACTCTTTGAGATGATCATCTCCTCCAGCACTAGGACCAAACATGGATCCATTGGTCCCAGTATCTCTCTCCATTTAATAAACTATTGAATTGGTCTCTAATCTCTGTCTTGCTCAGTTTCTCCGGCATTACATTCTGGAGGATCCCCAGCAAGACAATTAGAAAATGAGCAGGATTAGAAATAAGAGACTTTCAGGTCTCTGCCTTGGGCAGGATGTGGCAGATCTGAATTCTTGGCCTGGAGAGATCAGGCCCTCCTGGATTTTTTTTCCAGAGCCTCCAGGAAAGAGAGCAGTTTCCAGCCATAACAGCCCGATGGTAGACACCCCCATTTCGGCCACAGAAAAGTAAGTCTGTCTGGGTACCTTTTGGGGTACCATCTGGTTATATCTTAAGACTTGTTTTATTTGGTATGTTAGCATCTGGATTCCCAGAATTATGAAATGCTGATGGGTATAGATTCTGGGCGTAGGGTCTTCTGGATGTAGGAGACCCTACCTGGGTATCTACTAAGATACATCTGGTGTGCCATTTAGCACAACTCTGGGTATTCTAGAGTATAATATACCTGGGTGTCTTTTAAAGACACCATTTGGCTTAACCTTGTGTGTGTCTAACCAGATGCGGTTGTCACTATTAGGGTGTCCTTGAGACACCATTTGGCTTGGTTCTTGATCTAGATACTCCCCTGCCTCTAAAATCTTTCCTTGAGCAGATTCTTGGCTTGAGGAAACTCCCTCTGTCCAAATCCTTTCCAGAGACAAAGGCTCTTCCTTTGCATCTCGATAAATTTCTAATCTTTTTTTCTCTGTCACCAGAAAGCCCTGCTCTCAGGCAGGGACTCTGAGACACTTAACACCCCTCTCAGACCAAGGAGATACATGGCCATTCTGGGGACCCCACCCTTTCTTGGGGATCCCAAGCCAGTGCTCTCTTTGATCTGTTTTGGGAAGATAACAGGAGAAACTTAAGAGGAGCTGTTTTTGAGCCCTTCTCCCACTCCACTGTTAAATGCAATGGAGTCTCTAATGGTCAGGCTCTAGCCACAAAGAGAAAGGTCACTGAATTAGGGTGAGTTTAGAGAATGTCTCTACTCATGGCTGCTACTCCCTGGACAGAGATAAGTGGTCTCTCCTTCAGGTCTTGCTCTCCCAGCAAGATTTGGGGGCTTAGATGAGCTATCCCACCCTCAAATTCCAATATGGAATCACCAGAAGAGCCCTCACCATTCGGGATGCATCGGACTGGGTAAGATGGCATCTCTTCCTCCCCCACCCTTGCTCTGGCCTTTCCTCCCACTTCTTCCATTGAGTGGGGAGTGTATACATTTGAAAACGGGACTCGGTTTCCCTGATTTGGTATCCTGTGTTAGAGCAATGCCCCTCCCGTCACAGCCTTTAAACTGTAGAAGCCTCAGAATTAGGCTTTTGCATGCTCAGGGGGCTGTCTACAAAGACTGGGGATTTTAAGACGCCATTTGGCTTGATTTTAATGTTAGTGTCCTACTGAATGTTGTAATTGTGCAGTCTAAGTGTGATCAGTGTTCTGTATGTCTTGTATGTTATTAGACAGTCTAGTTGTGCTCTGTGTTCTGTGTGATTTTTGTCTGTATTAAATGTTAAATGGCTAGTGGGTAGTCTTTCTGTGTTTTTTGTCTGTGTTAAATGGCTGCTGTATTCTGTGTAATTTGTCTGTTTTGTTTTTTTTAATTCAAGAGCTCTGTTAAATTTAAGAACAATGATCAAATTTGGGAATTGGTTATTTCAATACTGAACTCCAGCTGGAGAAAATATTTGATTAGGAATTTTAAGATGCTTCTAAATTTGGGAAATAAATTTTACTGTTGCCTATGCAGGCTAGAATTAGTTATCTTTAAATATAATATCTTAAAAAAACAATAGCTTGTTAAAGAAGTTCTGTTAACTTGCCTGAAAGAAGTCATGTGCCGGTAAAGTTATTAGCAAAAAGGATCTGACTTTTTTGAAAGCTTCAACTTTGGCCAAGTTGCAGCTTAGGAGGAGTCCATTGGCAATAATGGCCACATGGGACCAGAAGGAGGGAAAGAAACTATACTGTTTCATTATTTGAAATGAGATAGGAAAAGCAGTTTTATATTATTGGGAATTTAAAGCAGTTTGTTACCTATATTATAACATTGTAAATTATGCTTTAAATCCAGCTCTGCTGGACATGTGTGTTTTATGGAATTCACCCACCCACTGATTTCCGCTACTTTAAATGTTGGGGTGGGGTAGGGATCTTTTGTAAAGATTTAAACTCCCCCCACACACCCCACTGCTGTTATTTTAACTATTGGTGCATCTAATTAGCCTGGAGTGAAGTTTAGTTCAACTTCCCTCCTATTCCCCACCCCCCCCAGTCTCTTTAGACGTAGAGTGGGGGGAAGGGCAGTCGCATGGAATCCTCTCCTCCCTACTCCCTCTAAACTGTTCCAAACACTTTTATATCAAGTTGTAACTACCTGGTTCTTGGCTAAAAGCAGCAAACTGATAAGGTTATGGTAAATATCTGTTTAGGATTTGTTATTGGAGGTAAAATTTCTTGGGTTTGTAGTTAATATGTCACTGCATTTTTTCCTCCTGTAACTGATTCCTATAATCAGAGCAATGGTCAATAAGAAATTGTTAATGCAATTCAATTATGTCATACCTTGCTGTTTCCAGTCTGGTTATCTGTAATCATTATATCCTAAATACTTGATCAAATAAGTATTTAGTCTGGTCATCTATTGGTTATTAGATATTATGTCTGGATATTAAAGTTTTTTTAAGGTTTATAACTAATGAGAGGCCACATCTTGTAGCAGTCCTTGTGGGCCAGTCTTTTTATCTCAGACTGTTCTAACTTTTCTTTGTTAGATTTGTTTTTATTTCTAGATTTGGTCAAATATATCGACTTGCTTCTGGGACCTAGATCAAGCTTTGATTGTCAGTATGCCACACTGCATACAGCCATCCCTCTCCCTAGACTGAGCATCTTCGCCCATTTTCAGCAGGAAGCAGCTTTTGAGAACCATCACCCCTTTTCCTGATGTAATTTGGACTGATATGGGGAAGTGGGAAAGTGGTTGACGTGTTAGAATTTTAACTGTATTACTGTGTGTTTAAGACTTGGGATGGAAATTGTTAAACTTGTATAACTATTGCTGTTATGTTTGAGGGACTTTTAGTCTGTTATATATATATGTATATGTATATGATTTATATGTGGGATGGTTATTTGATAATTCCTTTCTGAAAGAAAAAAAAGGGAGGAAGAAATAGGAAATTGGGGAAACTGGTGTATTAGGCACTTCTATTCTACCCCCTATCTTACTAGTTCTGGCAGTCTCTCTGACCTGTTTCTCCATTCCTGTTACCCCCAGTCCTTAATTAGTATTTCAGTGTATTTAAAAGGACCTTGTAGTTGATATTGGGCCTCTAAAAGTTTGGGGTTTGCCTGCCTTGGTCTAACTGCATAATCTGCTCAGAAATCTGATCCTTTCTACAGCCCTGTCTGTTTCTCTGGGCAGGGACAGGTGGAGCTACTCCAAGCCTCACTCTTCTCCCCTGGAGTGGGTTGCCCTCTGAATGGGAAGCACAACTGCCTTGAGTCCTGCTGCTCTGTAAGCAGAGGCTGAGTAATGCACAAACGACTACAGACCTAACTCACAGTGAATTGTCCATATGCTCCCCAACTGCAGAGGATCTGACATGATTGGAATAAGGAACTTTGTGTATTGCTGATTAACTCTGGGGTTATCAGGGAAAGAGTTGACCTTGCCATTAGTCCTTGCATTGTACTAGCTTTATTTTGATTTGTATTTGGTCTATTTACTTCACATAGGGTTGTTCAAAATTATAGTGCTAAGACCTTCTAGAGTAAGGTAATTCAAAGATTTGAATAGTTGGAAAAGAAAGAGTGTGGAATGTTGTGCCAAAGTTCCCTTTTGATGTCCTGACCCAGTTTCCCCATTGTCCTATTTAGTTATTCTGCCCCAAGTTATAACCTTTCCCTCTTAATGTTTGATGAGATAAAGGTCTATCTCAGTTGCTCTGCCCCAAAACCCTAGGCTATCATCATTCCCTCTTAAATGGTTGATGAGATGAAGGTTTTATATCTTTAGGTTATAGACATTCCTTCTTAATGTGTGACAGGATAAAGATTTATCCATTTTAGATGTCATTAGAATATCAGTAACCTCCCTTCATTGTGTCATCCTAGGGGCCTCCCTTCCCCCCCCATTAGGTTATCCCCATCCAGGTACCTCCCCGATTATGTCATTGTTCTTGTTATCCTATAAAAAAAAATTGCCTTCTGATACTTAATTGTTGTACTCTTTGAGATGATAGTCTCCTCCAGCCCTGGGACTAAACATGGATCCCTTGGTCCTAATATTTCTCTCCATTTAATAAACTATTGAATTGGTCTCTAATCTCTGTCTTGCTCAGTTTCTCTGGCATTACAAATACTAAAGTTCTAAGCTCACATGAACTAGGTCTAACTTGGATGCATTTTGATCATTAATATTCTCATTAACTTATTTTGCTCACTTCCTTCCTCCCACAGGAACTTCTAGGAACACCTAAATTTAGTTTCTTTCTCTCCCATATAGATATTGTTAGTTCCTTTGTAAATAACAAACAAGGAAAAAATACAAAATGTGTTTACTACACACAACAAAAAATATAGAAAATATTTGTGCTTGAGACCCCACCTGAGCCAGGGACCTATTTGATTGCTTTAGATTCATTGTGTTAGCCTGCCTGGTGGTCAGGTTTGTCCATGGGTATATGAGGAATCTAGTAAATCACTCTTTTGATGATTCCTATCTTCCTTAAAATCCATTCAGTCTCTGGATTCTTAGCAACAGCCTGGAGCTAAATATTCCTAACCCTTAAAGGTCTTTGAAGTGACTTCAGATGACTCAGCCCAGGCAAAAAGTAAGGTTCATCTTTGTTCTTCCACATCAGTGTTATGTCTACTTGTCAGTTCAAACTGCCACAGCTCCCAATTTAACCAAAAACATGTTATCCTCAAGTCCTCTCACTCATCCCACAACTTCAGTCTGTTGTCAAATCTTATATTTTCTATCATTACAGCTTCTATCTCATATGTGTCCTCTCTACTTACAGTGGTCTCATGGCAGAATTATTACGATAGCTTTCTGGTTTATCTCCCTGTCTCAAGCATCTCTCTTTCCATTTCATCTTCTACTTAGTCATCAAAGTATCTTCCTAAAGGGAATGTGTGACATTCCCTTTATTTATTCATTTTTATTTATTCAATATTTTATTCAAGTTTATTTATTCAATAAATTCCAGTGGCTCCTGATCACCTGCAGAACCAGTTAGAAAATCTTCTATTTGGCATTTAAAGCTCTTCATAACCTGGTCTCTTCCAGTCTTCTTTCATCTTACTTCTTTATTGTTGTTCAGTTGTTTCAGTCATGTCCAATTCAATTTGGGGTTTTCTTAGCAAATGTACTGAACTGGTTTGCCAGTTCATTTTACAGATGAGGAACTTAGGCAGACAGGATTAAGTGACTTTCCCAAGGTCACACAAATAAGTAAGAAGTCATATTTGAACTTGGGCAGATGAGTCTTCCTGATTCCAAGTCCAGCACTTTGTGCACTATGTCACCACTTAGCTGCCCCTTTTTCATACTCTGTATTTAAATAACACAAGATACTCCACACCCCAATTTTAGGTATTTTTACTGGCTTCCTTCCCTGTTAGGGAATTTTTCCCAACTCATTTATGCATCCTGGCTTCTCTGGCTTTCTTAAGTACCAGCTAAAATCTCACCTTCTACAAAGAGACCTTCCCAATCTCCTTTAATAGTAATATTCTCCTATGATTATTTCTCATTTATTCTGTTTATGTCTCTTTGATATATATTGCATGTTGTCTCTCCCCTTCGACTGTGAATGCCTTGAGATCAGGAACTATTTTTTGTCTTCTGTATCCCCTGTGCTTAGCATAGTGCCTGGCACATAACAGATGATTAAAAAGTGCTTTTTGATTTGACTTGATTTGGCTTTCAAAGCTCTTCACAACTTCCCAAGTTTTCTACTCTATTTCCTTGCTCATACCCCATGATTAAGTGACATTGTCCTGCATTCCTTCCCTAACTCCATGTCTTCTCACTAGATGTCCCCATCTCTAGAATGCTATCTTTCCTCAATTCCATTCTCCGACTTCTGTGCCTTCCTTCAAGGTTCAATTCTGCAAGAGATCTTTCTCCCCACTATCTCTCCCCTAACCACAATTGCTTAATGCCTTCCCTTTGAAATTCCCATCACACACACACACACACACACACACACACACACACATATATTGTGTAGTTGTTTGAATTTTGTCTCTCCCATTTGAATAGGAGGGTAAAAAAGTGTGATGGGAGAAATGTCTCCTTTCTGAGTTCATGGGGTAGGTAACTATTGCTGAAATTAATCTATCACAACACACTTCTTATTGAGGTAAAAACTTAGGGTTTTTTATGCTTAACTACAGGTTTGGATTTCAAACAAAAAAAAATATAAATTTGAATAAGATTATGAGTTTAACGATGTTATAAACACAATTACATCAAAGTGATGTAAAAATACTTCTTTTATATATTGAATCTTGTACATTTCTCTTAGACCATAAAAGTTAAAGAAAAGACATATTCATAATTCCATGCTTCCTTCAGTATCATAAAAGTTTAACAAATTTAGTTCAGCAAAGTCTTAGTCTTGTATAGTCCTAAAGGAAACAAACCTGGTAAAATGGACTCCATAGGAAAACTAAATCTGGTTACGGACTAAACTACTTTTAGACATTTACAATAGACAGGAGGCAGGAAGCATTTAGATATCACCAAGATAATTAAGAAAATTGGCATCAGGGAAATCCTTCCCTAGTTAGCTAGAGAAACTAACAAATAACTAAATCACTTTGAGGAGCTCAAATTTCTTTTTAATTTTTATCGGGAATGTCAAACAGATTTCTCTTAACATTATTATCCTGGAGTCAGGTTTTGTTCAGATGAATTTAATATTCATAGAAGACAGGCTTTTAGTTAACCAAAAGTTGCAGGATGACCCTGAGCCTCGAAAGATAATAACAGGGAATTAAAAATTTCCCATAACAAACAAGTCTTTGCCTTCTTGAAAGCAAAGTTGTTGTTGTTGTTGTTGTTGTTGTTGTTTCTGTATAATCAGCTCTTAGTACAATAGCCAACATACAGTAAATGTTTAAAATGTTTGTTGACTATCTTTTACTTTTTGATACTGCTGCTATTGCTGCTTTCTTGGAAAATTGTTAAAACTCTTTTAGAAAGAGACAGCCTAGGCCTTACCTGCTCTGTGCTAGTCACTAAATTTGTAGCTCTTCTGTTTATTACCAAGTTAATCACAGCCCATGAAAGGATCCTTTAAATGATTGTGAAAACCTTCTAACTTCCTCACACAGCCCCAACAGATCCTCACTTCAGGCTAAGTTGGAGCAATTAAATTTTCTTTACCTTTTATCCATCCCTTTTAAATGTGTTAGCTATATTTAATCAGCTTTTCAGACTCCACCCACTCTGTGTTTTTCAATTTTTTAATCCAATTATTCAGCATATATTCATCAAATGTCTACTCAGTATTAAGACTTTGAGACAAAATGGTTCAAGATAGTCAGCAGTCTCTGATGAATACACTTGTAGAAGTCAACCTCAAGACAAATATTAAGGCTGGTACGGTTCAATTTAATTCAAGAAATTAATTTATTGAGAGTTCTATCTTGGGAATTAGGGAAGATACAAACATGAATAAGTTGAAAATCTGACTCAAGAAACTTATCTTAGGAGAGATAAGATACAAATATAAATAGCTATAAAATAGAATGTTTCCCTTTTCAAAGGGAGGATCAAACAAATGGTTGCACAAAGACAGAAGAAAAGATAATTTCTCAGTGGGGAAATGGGGAGGGCTTTTTGGAAGAAGTGGAATTTTTGCTAGGTCTTGAAACAGAACTCCAACCAGCTGAGATGGAGAAGGGTAGGAGGGGCAGAATTCCAGTCACAAAGAACAATATGAACAAAGAGGTAGAAACTTGACATGTTTAGGGAACAGTTTGGCTGGAGAATAAAATACAAATTAAACTGGAATACTAAATCGGTGTCAGATTGCGAAGAGCCCAAAATGGCAAGAGTCTGAAATTTATTTGATTTGCAAGAGATAGAAACCATTTGTTTTAAAATGAGGAGGGACATTATTGCATGCTCAGTATAGAATGCAAATTTACCAAGCAGGGTGATCTTAAATGTTAATGGGAAAAGTTGTTAGTCTCTTTTCTGTGTGTTAACAAAATCATTTCCCTTCCATTTAACAATGACTTGATTGAAAATTCAAATAAGCATGTAATCTGCTTTTAATACTAGCTACCATATATGCATACAGGATATATGGTTTCTGATATTATATCCATTCTTCTGTCCCAAAGTCATTATAGAATATTATGGATCCAGAGTATTAATCTTGGACACAGGGCAGTAGTACAAGAGGCATAAATAGATTCCTCTTTCCAATGGGCAGAAAAGAAGTTTTTCTAAAAATTTCTTTTGTAGAGCTGATGTAAGGAAAACATCTATATCTAATATCTAATTCATTGATATTTTGGAAGTATATAGGTAAAGTTTACTAGATTATAAACTCCATGAAGGCAGGAATCATGTGATATCTAATTTTTATACCCCTACTCAAATGATTAATTACAGATGGCCCTTGACTTCTCAATTGAATCACTCAGTCAGAAATATGAACTAGAAATGAATGAGATCTACACAGCTCTATTCAATCAATCAGTAAGCCAAAGGTGTTATATACTAGGTTAGAGAAGACAGTTAATTTGGAAGGAGAAAAAGAAGAGTAATGCTATGTTAGAAGAATATCGGGATCCGTTAAGGAGATCTGTCAAACCCTCTGAGTCTTATGAAAAGAGAGGATGGATTCTGATATTCAGTCTGCTGGGAGGCAACAGCTCTGGGAAAGCCTCTAAAAGCAGTCATTATCACTTGGGAGGCTTATTTTGCAGGGAGAGCAAAGGCAAGAAGAAAAACCTCTGCCTCTTCCTCATCCTTGACCATATGAAGACCTCTTGAACTATAAGAGTAAGGGAGTTGAACTATCTTTAGGCCTTCTAGCAGTATCACTAGAACATCCATATATGACAGAAGAATCGACTTCAGGAGCCAAGACAATTCTAGAACTACTAAGTAAAGGAAGCTCTATGAGGATCCTAGCAGAAGAGTTCCTCCTGCTTAAGAAGAACTTCGAGAGCCCTACGTCGGAGCAAAGACTCCCAGCAAAATATATGGCCTAAGTTTGAGCCTGTTTTCCCCTGGACTTTGTAGGTACTGGTGGGAGAGTATACCCTTAGTTTAGGAGCAGATATTTTATATCAAAAGTTCTTATACCCACCTCATTAAATTTCTGTTTCTATTCAATCTTTTCAGTTGTGTCCAACTCTCCATGACCCCATTTGGGGTTTTCTTGACAAAGATACTGTGATAGTTTTCATTTCCTTCTCTAGCTCATTTTACAGATGAGAATATCGAGGCAAATGAGGTAGTGACTTTCCCAGGGTCACCCAGGAAGTAAGTGTTTAACTGGATTTAAACTCGGGAAAATGAGTCTTCCTGACTCCAAGCAGGCATCTATTCAGCTACCCAGCTGACAAAATTTTTGAGAAAGACATGTATATCCAGATTTTCTTCTGACTTCTCTGTTTCTTTTGTTAGTTCTTTATCCATGTCACACCTATTCTCTGTAGGTGTCCCCCAAAGGTTTTCTCCTAGGCCTTCTTTTCTTTTTGTTCCTTGCCACTCACTTGGTGATCTTATCAGTTCTCAAGAATTCAAGGATCATTTTATCCAGATGATTCTGAATCTGTAACAAAGCTTTAGGCTTTCCCCTGCATTTCAATATTATATTTAATCACTTGCCTTTCAGGTAACAAAAATATATCAAACTCAACATGTCCAAAACAAAATTGATTGTTTTCCTCCAGATCCTCTTCTACTACTCATTGAGCTTCATGCCTCAAGTATTTCCTTACTCTAATTTATCCTCCACTCAACTGTCAATGAACTGAATTGATTCCTTATTACCTTCAGATCAAATATCAACTCCTTTATCTGGCATTCAAAGATCTTTATAATCTAGTTCCTTCTTACATTTCTAGTCTTTCCCACCATATTCTATGTTCTAATAATACTGACCTATTTGCAATTCCCCAAACATCATTCTTCTGGATGGCAATAATATCATTCATCAATATTTTGGTGTCATAACTTTCATTGGTTTTGAAAATGGTTCTTAGTGGCAAAAATGCTGGATTTGGTGTCAGAGGAGCTAGCATTTGCTACTTATGTAACTTTGGGAAAGTCATTAAATTTCCCTTGGCCTTAGAAGGGATTGGAAGGGATGAAAGGAATGGACAAGTTGATTTCTAAGAGTCCCCTCCAAATTTGAATATAATATTCTATAGATTATAAATTTATCATGTCTGGAAACTATCTCCTTATTTGCATCTCTTGCAATGTCTTATACAGTTATGGGCACAGAGGGAATACTTAAATGAAAAGAAATACATAGAAAAGAGATTCCCAACTTTTTCAGTTCAAAGATTTTAGTATCTCAGCAAATTTTTCACCCTTAAGCCAAAAGAAATGCATAACAATTTTGTTTATTTATCAATAAATATTAATGAAACTCCTATCACTCATTGTGCTAATTGGTGATTTAAACAAAGAGACAAAAGATGATCCCTACCTTCAAGTAATTTATAATGTGATGGTGGAGACAATATGCAAACAGATATAAATAAAGCCAGCTAGACACAAAATAAATGGAGAAAAATAAATAGAAGCCACTGGAGTTAAAAGGGTATGAGGAAATCTTCCTATAGAAGATAGGATTTTAGTTGGCATTTAAAGGAAACCAGGGAAGAGGATAGTTGGATCAGAGAAGGGAGGGTATTTCAGGCATGGGAGGGAACCAGAAAGTACACAGAATAAAGGGATTAAATATCTTTTTTGTGGAATAGTTAGGAGATTAATGTCACTGATTCAAAATACATGTTGGATAATAAAGTATATAAGAAGATTCAAAAGGCAGAAGAGAGTTAGGTTAAAAGGTCTTTCGATGGAAAACAGAGCATTTTGTATTTACTCCTGGAAGCAATAGAAATATTGAAGTTGAGAAGGGACCCCAAAAGGTTGGGATCACAGACTAGTGTCACGAAGTGTCTCAAAAGAATTTGAAGCCTTGGACACATATCCAAGTCAAGGGACAAAATTTATTGTAATTGTAAGGTCAATTGAAGTAGGCTAAATTCCAAAAGAATTTAGCAAAGAACCTGGAGAAAGGAGATACCTTTATCTAATTCTTCATGTCATGGATATGCTAATTTTATGATCTAGAAGTAGAACTGAGGAGTGGTCTCAGTAATTTGGTTATCACTGACCTGCAGACCTCAGAACTATCCTAAAGCCAGAAGACTTTAGAATCATTGATAGACAAGATTGTCAGAACAATAGTATTCTAAGGTTAGAGAGTCTCACTAATATATCTTCCCTAAAGTCGAAGGGAAGAAATATTATTATAATATTATATTCCTAGACCAGAGGACTTTAATAATCATTGACAGATTGCCAGAACAATAGTACTCCAAGTTGAGGGGTGGGGAGATTCAGGATCACAGATTCCAAAGCTAGAAGACTTTAGATTCACTGAAAGATTGTTAGAACAGAAGCCCTTTAAGATCAGGGAATCTTAAAATTATTGCTGTCTCCCCTAGAAGCTATACTCCTTCAAGAAGCAACTGGAGTTTATTGAATGGGGGCACATGGTCAATCATGTGTTTTAAGAAAATTACTTTCATGAATGGAGTGGAAAGAAACTTTAGGCAGGCAAAGTTACCAGCAAACAACTGCAATACTCCAAGTGTGAGGTGAGGAGGGTCTGTACCAAACTGATAGCAGTGTCAGAGGAGAGAAGGGAACATATTCAAAAGATGTGGCAAAGGTGAAAACTACAAGCATTGACAATAGCTTGGATATTGGGGATAAAAGATAGTGATGAATCCAGGATGACTCCTAGGTTGTGAACTTGAGGAACTGAAGGGATAGTGTTGCCCTATGTAGAAATGGGACAGTATTTGGGAAAAAGATAATGAATTGTGTTTTGGATGTAGAGGGTTTATAATGTTTATTCGACATTCAGTTTGAGGTGTCTGAAGAGCATAAGGAGATTCTGTTGATAGTCAACAGAGTTTGGAGTAAAATCTCTAGTTTTGAGAATCATCAGCATAGTTATGGTAATTAAATTCATGGGAGCTAATGTGGTCACCACGTAAAGTATCATAGAGGGAGAAGAGAGGAGGACCTAGGATAAAACCCTGTGGGATGATTAGAGAGCATTATCTGATTGAGAATTCAGAAAAAGAAATAGGGACTGTTCAAATATGTAGGTAGTAAACCAGGAGAGAATGAAGACCTGAAAATCTAGAAGAGAAGAGTGAGGCACAGAAATATCAGCAAAAATTAGAATTGAAAAATGGTTACTGGATTTTGCAGTGGAGAGAACCATTTCAATATAATGATGAGTTCAGAACCTGGATTGTAGGAGATGTGTGTGTGTGTGTGTGTGTGTGTGTGTGAGAGAGAGAGAGAGAGAGAAAGAGAGAGAGAGAGGGGGGTGGGGAGGGGAGAAGGAGGGAGGGAGAACCACTGCAGACTGTTTTTTCAAAGAGTCTAGCAAAAAAGACAATAGTTTAGTGAGGAGAGAAGAATAAATTGAGAGTTTTTTCAGGATGGGAGTGTCATGGGAATGTCAGGAGGAAGTAGGGAAAAGTTGAAAATAAGTGATAGAATGGCGATAAACTTCTTAAGCTTTCAATTCCTTGGAAATCTCCTTGTATTGTGATTTCAATAATGGCCCAGTAAAAATCTAAATCTCCTGACTAACCCCTGATGTTTACCCAATTTAACACAAATTTGTCATCAAACTAATCCCTATAACTCCTTAAAAGAATTAGATCAAGCTCTTGATAACATGGGCAGTGAAGGAGATGCCTCCACTGACTTGGGTTATTTCAAACCTTAACCTATCTGCTTCTGTGATTGTTGGAATATTGAACTTTAAGCCCCAAAGGAAGAAAATTATGGGAAAACTTTATGGCATTGTTTGAACCTAGGTCTGTATGACTGAGAAATCAGACCTGTTGCTTAGAGATGAGATAGGTTTAATGCTAAACTCAAGACGGAGATCATGCTGATTAGAAACCCAATCAGCTTTGAAGATTTATTCAAGAGATTCCCATTACTCATCCATGTGTCTTATCTGAAAATTGCCTCTGTTCTGGCCAGTTACTGTTTTCTTGTTACTTTGTTTGAACCCTATATAATATGCAACTCAAAAGATGGAAGGGGTGGGCATTCCTTTTTTGGCTCCTCCCTGTTGAATAATTCAAACTTTTTCTAAATTATTTTAGTTATAAATTTTGTTCTGAGCTAAAAATTTTGATCCTAACAACTTAACAGCCATTTGAAAAAAATGATATTTTAATTGCATTCTTAAATAATCTCAATTGCTTGTTGTTCTGGAGTGGTAAAACCATCAAAAGGTTAGGATGAAACAATTTTCTAGCCCAAGACAATTTAGAAGGTCAGCAGAAAAGGTTTGTCCCACTGGAATGAAAGTGGAGAATATTCCAGTGAAGGACATGACCTAGAAAGCTAGCAGCAGGCTTTGGGGGTGATTGAAATGGGGACAGTGGCTTCTCAAATTCTCATCTCACTGACAGTAAATTTACACAACTAATCACAAGGAGTTTACATGGATCCTTTTGCTAGCATTAATTAAGGTCTTTGTTGCATTGCCTATAAGTAGTTCAAATATCATGGAGTTACAGTTGGGATCACACAAGATTTAGTGACTTCCACATTATAGGAGTGAAAGGCATGGAGTATGATATTCCAAAGGGCAAAGGAGCTAGGATTACAAGCAAGAATCACCTGCCCAAGTAAAACTGAATATAATCCTTCAAGGGGAGAAATGGTCACTGAGGACTTTTGAACATGATCAGAGCTGAATAGAAAATTTGACATTCAAAAACAAAACTTAAGAGAATCATAAAAAGGTAAAAAGGAAAGAGAAATCATAAGGGATTCAATAGATTTAAACAGTTTACATTCCTATATGAGAAGATGGTAATTTAATTCTCTAAGACTTTATCATTATTATAGCAATTAGAAGTGTATCTAGAGGACATGAATATAAGTTGATTATTATGAGATGATATTTAAAAACATAAAGGGAAAGATAGAATGCTAAATTACCCACATAAAAAAAGGTTCAAAGTGGCTTTTACAGTGGAAGGGTAAATGAGAAAGTGTGATGGTCAATGTTTGAACTTACTCTCAGAGGAATTGGCTCAAAGAGGGAATAACATAAATTCTAATGAGAATAGAAATCTATATTCCCCATAGGGAATACCCCCTATGGAGGCTGAATAGAGAGGGGTACAGATAAAAGGGAGGAAAGATGGAGAAGATAATAGAAGAAACAGAAGAATTGTTAAGTTTCCCTCAAATTAAATTTTTCCCTTGAGGAATTAATGAAAAAAAAAAATCAAATGAAGATGACCTAGCTGTACCTGATCTAAAACTATATTATAAAGCAGCAGTCACCAAAACCATTTGACATTGGCTAAGAAATAGATTAGTTGATCAGTGGAATAGATTAGGTTCACAAGACAAAATAGTCAATAACTATAGCTATCTAGTGTTTGACAAACCCAAAGATCCCAACTTTTGGGATAAGAATTCATTATTTGACAAACCTGCTGGGAAAACTGGAAATTAGTATGGCAGAAATTAGGCATGGACCCACACTTAACACCATATACCAAGATAAGATCAAAATGGGTCCAGGATTTAGGCATAAAGAACGAGATGATAAATAAATTAGAGGAACATAGGATAGTTTACCTCTTAGACTTGTGGAGGAGGAAGGAATTTGTGACCAAAGAAGAACTAGAGATCATTATTGATCACAAAATAGAAAATTTTGATTACATTAAATTAAAAACTAGAAACAAAACTAATGCAAACAAAATTAGAAGGGAAGCAACAAACCGGGAAAACATTTTTACAGTTAAAGGTTTTGATAAAGGCCTCATTTCCAAAATATATAGAGAATTGACTCATATTTATAAGAAATCAAACCATTTTCCAGTTGATAAATGGTCAAAGGATATGAACAGATAATTTTCAGATGGTGAAATTGAAATTATTTCCACTCATATGAAAGAGTGTTCCAAATCACTATTGATCAGAGAAATGCAAATTAAGACAACTCTGAGATACCACTATACACCTGTCAGATTGGCTAAGATGACAGGAAAAAATAATTTTGTGGCAGGGAGGGGATGCAGGAAAACTGAGACACTGGTGCATTGTTGGTGGAGTTGTGAACCAATCCAACCATTCTGGAGAGCAATCTGGAACTATGCTCAAAAAGTTATCAAACTGTGCATACCCTTTGTTTCAAAGCAGTGTTTCTATTGGGCTTATACCCCAAAGAGATGCTAAATAAGGGAAAGGGACCTGTATGTGCCAAAATGTTTGTGGCAGCCCTGTTTGTAGTGGCTAGAAACTGGAAACCGAGTGGATGCCCATCAATTGGAGAATGGTTGGGTAAATTGTGGTAAATGAATGTTATGGAATATTATTGTTCTGTAAGAAATGGCCAGCAGGATGAATGCAGAGAGGCTTATTAAATATGTTATATATATATATATATATATATGTTATATATAACATATGTTATATATGTTAACAATAACAAAACAGGCATAATAATAATAATGGCTTTGTGAAGATCCACTGACAACATATATAAATTACATTGTAAATCATATTTTATACTCACAAATCAGTTATTAATACTTTTTCCCCCTCAGAGAGGGAAATTATTCTACTTCTTTCCCTCAAAATCCCATCTAAAAAGTATTTAAGGACTGCAGAAAGATGCAGTATAAAAGAGAACTCTTTTGCTTTTTTATAAAGATTTATGCTTCTTAAAACACTTTCATGACAGCCCTGAGTAGGGGGCATAAGTATTATTCCTTCCCCTCATTTTATAGCTGGTGAAAGCTGATACACAGAGATTATTTTATCTGACCAAGGTCATGGAGTCAATAGCCAAGAGATGGGACTAGAACTCACATGTATGTCAAAGAGGCTTCCTTTTGACTATCTGTTCATGACATTTTGATATCTACTTTGTATCTTATGTTGTCAATAATACTCTTTCTGAAAAGTTCTCTCAATACCATTTAAATTGTATTTTTAAAATTTTTTAATAATTTAATTTTGTTAAAATGTGTTGATCTTTTCTCTAGAAATGTAATCCCTCTATTTTATATGTTCTGTACCATCAGTTGATTCAGAAATACTACATGAGTGAAAAATAGCTTATTATTCATAGTCTTCTAGAGCCGATTTCTCTGGCCAAGTAAATTGTTTAATGAGTGACGTTAAATTGTTTCCAACCTCCCATCCTGCCCCAGGTGTCCAATTCTACCTGAAGCCTAACTTTGTTTACATAGAACCACAAAACTCTGAGAAAGGCTCTAGGATTTCTATCCCTTGCAATGTGATCCTAAAATTGCCCACACGTTTCTACTGCCAGACCCCTCAAGCTGACCAACAATTGCCCACAGTTCTGTTTGAGCACAATCTGTTCTTCCTTGGTCCATGCTTTTGGGGGTTTTCTACAGTGGTCTGCTGGTTGTTATTTTTGGATAAGCCAGGCCACATTTCCCCAGCTGAGTTAAAAAAGGCCTTTTCAGAAATAAAGAATTTAGTGTAACAGCAAGTGGACTGATGTTTATACTGGAGGCTTCATCTCTGCAGTTACTTGAAGCAGTAAATGAAATCTTCAAATGAAGTCTTCTCCTGCCTGTCCAGGGGCCAAGTCTTTCACATGATTCTTCCATAAAGGTCTCATTGGTTCTCTTCCAAGGCTGAAGTGATCCCTATTTCCCCCCTTTGCCATAGCATATTTGATATCTTTCTGTATATTAGCATAAGCAGTTGCAGAATCTGGAGAGATCTTCACCGGTGGAGAGAAGTTCTCTATGCTAATGAAATCAAGGTTCAGTTTTAATTTTTTTTAAATTGTTAAGCAAATTAAAGGGAGAAAACAGAGAACATTAATGTGGATATGAAATTATCTGAAGATCTTTAAAGTCACAGGTCTAGTTTTTTTTTTTTTTTAAATCTCCTCCACACTCTCCAAATTGTGTACCTTTTATTCTCAGCTATTAAATGGCAAATTTTTTAAGAGCAGGATCTATCATAGGCATCTGGGTATATAGAGCAGTGTCCCTTGTACACAACAGGTTGCACTAAATTCTACTAGGTGGTGCTATGGAAAACTCTGGGCCTGAAGACAAGATCTGAGTTCAAATTTAACCTCATGCTAGCAGAATGACCTTGAATAAATCACTCTCCTCAACCATAAAATAACTATAAAGTGATTAGCACAGTGCCTGTCACATAGAAGACAGGTCACATAGAAGAAGTGCCACATAGAAGGCACTTAATAAATGCTGAATTGAATTGGAAAAAATTAAGGGAAAAATCCTTGTAAATAATAATAATAACTGATGTCTACATAATGATCATTTGAAAACTGACTGGCTGCAAGGATCTGTATCTCAAAGTGATAGTTCTCTTTCTACCCTGAGTGAGATTTTGGATTATAATAATCTTTTGAGTTGGTAAGCAGACTTGAGTCATGTCTGGAAGTTTTGAAAGAAATATATACACACACACACACACACATATACACACAAGAAAGAGGAAGAGAACAGGATGAGAGGAAGGAATGAGGATTTTAAGAGCTCAGCGGTAGTATTAGTGAAGGAGGAAAAATCCCCAGACCCATGTGGAATTTAACATGGCAATCTAGGAAGAATTAGGGGTACAGAGGCAACCAACAGTAAAAGGAGAGCTAAGCTGTGATGGAGAAGGGAAAGAAAGTCAGAAATAGGCCCTTGGGATTCTGCTAGCAATGTAGCAGAAAGAATTGACTGAATCGGCTGACTAGACTTGCTTCTTAAGGATATGAGGAAAGTTCCAAAAGATATATTCTTACTCAACTTTTCCCCATGCCTGTCCAGGAACAAGTTTTGCTCATTTCTTTTATCTACATACTTCTTTTAATGTGATTTTCCCTTGAATGCTAAGAAGATAGAGGTTAGTTAGAAAAACATAAATTTTAAATAAAGACAGTGAGCTAACCTGTCTTCATGTTAGGGATTTACTTAACTAGGAATTCTGTGCTAGTATAAAAGTACTGATTCTTGATATAAACTCCATAAAGTAGTAGAAAAAGGAATAAAGTAGACTTGAGGGGATATTATGTTGTCCATGTGGTGGAGGATGAGAAGCTAGGTGTCATAGGGGATAGAGTTCTGGGCCTGAAGCCAGAAAGACTCATCTTTCTGAGTTCAACACCAGCTTGTGAGTTTGAGCATGTCACTGAAGCCTGCTTGCCTCAGTCTCCTCATCTATACAATGAATTGGAGAAGAAAATAGTAAATTAACTCCTGTATCTAGGCCAAGAAATCCTAGATGGATTTTCAGATGAGGTCATAAAGAGTCAGACTAAAACAACTGAACAACAAGCAACATGTTTCCCATAGGCTAAAAGTGAACTAACTTTTGTTACAAAGCCTGGCTAATTAAATCTACAATTTACACAACGTGAGAAAGAAAGAAAGGAGATCTGGGTAAGATTTAGCTCTGTTCCTTTCAGAAGGTAGGAGGGAGCAGAAAGATTGAGAAACTTCTGTAGCACCATCCAATAGTGTAAAATTTATATAGCATTATAAGATTTACAACATGTTTTACATGCATTATTTAATTTTTTAATCAACATTTATTAAATACTTACTGTGTGCAGATACCAAAATAAGTCCTGGGGATACAAATACAAAATGATATTGATATCTTCAGTACAGAATGTTACTCAAATAAACTAAACTGATCAGTCCACCTTATGCAAAACATAAAAAAGAAATATGAGACTCCATTTCATCTATTTCCCTACTCTTACCATCATCCTCAAATCTCTTCCAATTTGTATCTGTGTCCATGTAGCTGCATAAGTGATTTTCCTAAAGTGAAGATTTGACCATGTCATTCCTTCAATAAACCCCTATGGTTTCATACTGCTATTGGAAAAAAAATATCAAAAACTTTAGTTTACTTTACAACCTAGCATATTTCCTTTTCAAAATTGCTCTTTCCCACCAGACTAGCTCTGTTATCAACTATCTAGGCCTTAGTCAAGTCATTCCTAAGGCCTGTTTGTCATTTTAAAAAAGTGAGGGGGTGAGAATAGACTAGATGATTTTTAAATGATGTCCCACTCTAAGGAAAAACACATTTAAAATCTCTTTTAGTTCTGAGATTCTGTGATTCTTCTGGTCTCTCAGACCATCTGGAAGTGTGGGCTAGACCAGAGGAGCCTTGTCTTTTTTTTCTCTCCAGGAGCTGAATTCACCAGTTCAATAAACACGGACCTTCATTTATAAAATACTGGTGAGTTAAGGGATGTGTGTGCGGTTGTTGAGGGGGTAGAATTATACAGAATGGCCTCAGCCTTTCAGCCAAAAATCTTTAATCCTATGATTACAGTCAGATGAATTGTCACCAGACAGGTTCAAGTAACTAAAAAGCAATGTTGGTTTAGGGAAACTTTTGACCAACATTAAATAAGAAGCTAAATGAGTCTCAATCTAGGAAAGGTGAGTATAGTAGATAGCAAATCTAAGCTATTTTGTCTAAGGAAAGATCTTTTAAAATAATGCCAGAGGAAATTCTATTTTTAATTCTCATAATGTACTTTAAAAAGACCATGAAAAGATGGGGCATATTAAACAACACATTCAAACATAGAATAAATGTGTATAAGGATTAGATAAGACAAATAAGGAATCACTTCACATGCTTTAGAACACAATATACTCTAAATGCCAGCTGATTGAGAGTACTAAGTGGTAAGGAAAATAGATCATTAACCATGGAATTAATAAATTGCATTTCCATTTGAAAAAAACTATTTTTTCTCTTTTCCTTGCCAGATTAATTTGCCTAAAGAATAATTCTAGTCACGTCACTTCCTTAGAAGTCTTCAGTAGATCTCCATTTCCTTAATCCACAACTATATAAGGTCCTCCACAATATGGTCCCAACCCATCTTTGCAATTTTATTTTTAATTATATCTACTCTCTGCTCCACCCAAACTAATTACTGTTTCCCAAAATATATCTTTCCTATCTTTATGTGTTTACTCATTCTATTCTCTCTTATTTGTTGAAATCTTACCTATCACTCCCAACTCATCTTGAATGTGATGAAGCATTTTCCTGCTTCCCCACATTTATACTTCTCCCTTCATCTCTAACTATCCAATCTCTGGCATTTGCCATTTCCTATTTTGGGCTGTTATAAATTGTGCATATATCTTGTATATAAAAAGGTCCTTAACAAGGAAGGAAACAGAATCTTACTTTTATCTCCCACAGTGCCTACCATATTAGTTTATCTCAGTGGCTCAATGAATATTTGTTGAATGAAATGACCTCTTAGCTTACAAATTCCTTGACAGTAAATACTATCTTACCAAGGCCTCAATTTAGTGTGACTTTCACACTAAGGTCCTCAAAAGGTTACAAGCAAAGGGAGCATAAGTTTTGGCCATGTTCCATGTCATGGTCTTACAACAGCTTATATACATGTATGCATATACACATATACATATGTATATAGATATGTAGGTATATATAGATGTCATATATCTTATAGATGATAAACATTATGTATATATAACACACGTGTATGTATGTATGTATGTATATGATTGTATGTATGTGTGTGTGTAGATAGAATTTGTTGGATCATATCTTAGGAGTGACCAAAGCTTGTTTTCTTGTAAAGTCTTTGAAGATAATATTGTCAACTTCAGTGAGAGAAACAAAGAGATACTGAGAGAGAGAGAGAGAGAGAGACAGACAGACAGACAGAGAGACAGAGACTAACACACACAGAGACAGAAAAAGAAAGGACCATTTCTTTCTTTTTTATTTCAATAAAATTTTATTTTTACAAATACATGTAAAAGATAGCTTTCAATATTATTTTTTTGTAAAACTTTGTGTTCTGAACTTTTCTCCATTCCCTCCTTTCCTCCCCCCTTCCCAAAACAGCAATCTCATAAAGTTCAAATACGTGCAATCCTTTTCAACATATTTCCATATCTGTCATTTTGTACAAGAAAAATCACACCAAAAGGGGAAAAAACACAAGGAAAAAAGCCAAACAAAAAGGTGAAAATACTATGTTTTAATCCACATTTGGTCTCCATAGTTCTCTCTCTGGAAGAAATTGGCATTTTCCTTATGACTTTCTTAGAACTTACCAGAGCTGGTGGTCTTATTTGCTTGCCAAGTCTTTGAAGATATTACTGTCAATTTCACACTAAGATAGATGCAATTTCTGAGGACCAGAGGCTCATAACCTCTTCTTGATGGTTGGTCACATCTTAAACGAATTTTTTTCTGTGTGGGGCAAATCTCCATTATTTGGTATAGTAAGGTGCACATAGGTATGTAATGTCTGTTAAATTATCAAATGAGGGAGATTCCACAAAGAACTCATCAGTTCTACTATCCATAAATTTGATGCTAGACAGTCATTGATCCTGGATCTTATGGACCCCTTTCAATGTGAAAGGAAACCAATTAAGTTATACTGGGACTCTGCTACTGATTAGAGATACATCCTTACAAATAGTACTATTCAACAGCACAAGTAAAAGATTAAACAAATACAACCACTCAAAACATTGGATCTTCAAAGGGAAACTTCAGGGCATTAATAATATATGGCACATGCACTGAAAGGTCATGGGATCCTAGGATCATAAATCTGTAGCTGCAAAAAACCATAGAGGTCATCAAGTCCCAATGCCTCATTTTACAGATGAGGAAACTGACGCCCAAAGAGATCAAGTGATTTGCCCAAAATCACTTAGCTAGTGTTTGAGGTAGGAATTGACCCCAGATGTTCATGGCTCCAAGTCCAATGTTCTTTCCACTGTACTCTAATGCACTCTCATCCTTCCATTTATTTATCCAAAAAACAACAGCAATACAATCGCTAGAGATAGAATATGGGGATATGGAAGTATCACTCCTTATTACTATTAACAAATGAGCTTTCCCTCAATTAAATCCAATTCACGAGCATGTCATGGCATCTTCTCCTTGATGTCATGGTCCTCTTGAAGAACAAAGAACAACCACCACAGATGAAACAAGACTTATTATGGCTATTTTTTTTTTCATTGAATATCAGCTTCAAGTAGACTAATCCAGAGATTTAGAAGGAGACAGCACTTCATATATTGGATCACATCAAAATGCAATGATCCACTTTGTCCGGGACTTTCAGTGTAGAAAGGATTTTCCCTAAAGAACTGTAAGTCATATAAGACAGAGTCTGTTCTTTCCTGCTGCTATATATAGTGTTACTGTTGGTTGTACCTCTTCCCTGACCACACACCCAATCAGCAGAATGACCAGTCTTATAACTAACTGCATGAAGCAAGTTTCCCAGGGAAGATTTAAGAATACTTTTAATTAGGGATAACCCTTTGCACTCCTTAGATGACAATCTCCAAAACAGAATCCTAGAATAGATTCACATAGTTGGAGGCCAAGAACATAGACACATAAACACACAATCTATTTAAAATGACTTTATTAAAGGTTATTTATATAAAATATGACCAAGTACAAGTTGTCAGTAAGAATTTGTCTTTTTGAAAATGCGTATCAAAGAAGAGCATCAAACCACAAAGCCTTAGGTTGTGCTATCAGGATGGAGGCTAGGAAGCCACCGAGAGTGACCGACAAGGTTGCCACATGCTTTACCAGCTGCTCCCAAAGTATCCAGGACTCCCAGCATTCCAAAGGGAGAAACCTATAGTGGGGCAGTGGTGGGGGAAAGGGAAGATAGGGGAAACCATGCCATTTTGAGAATGGTCACAGCTTTTCAATCTTCTTGAGGGAAATTAAAAAGATGCTTCACTCAGAATCCTTGAGTTGAATCCTAAGGGTACAGAATGCAGAGAGGAATTCTAGCTGTACACTCTGCAGTGGAAAAGTTTGTTTTAAATAAAAATGTCTGTTTTGATGTCCCACTCTAAGGAAAAACACATGCAAACTCAAGTCTCAATTTTCTTTTCTTTGGGAGTGGAACATCATTGACTATCATAGGAAAAGTGTAAAGACATTCCCTATGCACTGGAGTTTAGTTCAAAGAGTTAAAAAAACCAAACAATATCTTAGTGATTCATATTATATTTTTAATAAAGAACATGGCCTGAGGTGTCTTGTAACTCCCTGATATTTGACATGATTGGTGAATACTGGAAAGCCACAGGAATCTTGTTAAGCCTTCCACTATTCCTTGACAATGCATGTCCAAAGCAGGTAAAAAATTACTAATAGTGTTTTGCAATGAAATAGTATTTTTGCTGCTTATAAAGAACTTTCATGTATAAGGCTTTTTTCCTTTCTTTTTTCCTTCCTTCCTTCCTTCCTTTTTTGTCATAACAACTCTGTGAGATGGACAAGAAGCAGCATTATAAGCCCATTTTACACATGTTTGCTCATGGCCAACTGAATGACCATTCTACTACACCTTGCTTCCTCTTAACCAATAAAAACTCCAGTAATCTCTCTCTAGTTTCCTTCAACTTTAAAAAAATTAACCTCAAGGGATTGTGCTATTAAGAATTTTTTAAGCATAATACTTTTACTAAGTTGCAAATTAGTGGAAACTTAACACTAGATTGAACACTAGATAGGATGAAGACAGTTTGATATCAGAGCTTTAGGAGCCACCCCTTCCCCTCTCCCCCTTAGGGAAATAGTTGATTTGGACAAAATAGTAGTTACCTATCCAAAATAAAACAAATTCATATATCAGGGACTCTCAAGAAGTTTAAATCAAAGCAAACTTAAATAAGTGTCTTTTTTTTTTTTTAAGTTTACTTTCTAGCTCATTATAAACCAGCCTCAGTTTCTTGTTGAGATAGGAGAGGCTAGATTTTCAGTCAGGCTTTGAGGAGCTCCCATTGTGAAAAATGGGACCAGATGGTCAATAGTGAAGTTTACATCATCACTTTACTGATGCTCTATCAAGCATATTTGGCTAAAAAAAAAAAAAAAAAAAAAGCAAGACCCTAGCTCACAAATTTTGAGGACTGCCCCCCACCCCAGTAACTCAAAAAGCTCAAATTAGTTTTTTTTTTCTTTTAAAGATCAACTATACTTAAATGCAGAAAGAACCTATATTTTGCCAGCTCTATTCCTCCCCTCTGACACAGTGAGAAGCTTAAAATGCCAAGCCCCTAGGGGCCCAAATGTGGTTCACAGACTTGAAGCCATTGGCTGTGTCTACCCCAACAGTTGGCCAGGATACCACTTTGGCAGAGACTTTTCTTTAAAAGTAAAGTAATTGTCATGTGTCTTTGGAGAGAAGGGGGAAAAAACATTCTGGGAACAATTTAGTGAAGTCCTAAAAACAAACAAACAAAAAGACCAACTCCCCCTCTCAAATTCTAACACACACACGTTCTGATACTGGAACCAAACATTCACTGGCAAAGGCTCAGGGAAATTAAGGCTTCAGGTGAGGAGGACACAGTGAGAGGCAGTGTATAAATCGTGCTGCATTAGAATTTGTCCCAACACCTGCATGGGGATAGGAGATGCCAGAGGCCATGACACAGTTGCAGTTTACAGAGAAGACTATGTCTATGTCCCCTTCTATGTGAATCATATCTAATGCAGTAAGCTGACTGAAAAGGACTGGAGTTCTTCAGCAAAAGTTAGTGGTTGTACAATAAGCAAGGAAAGTCCTGTGAAGACAGTTTCAGTCCTAGGAAGGTCCCCTGCTATTACATCAGAATCCCAAAGTTCTCCAGGATAGATAGGTTAGTGGTGACATTACATCTCCATTTTTGCTGATGGTGGGGAAAGGCCTGGTGTATTCTGGGAGGAACACATAGCAAGGTTGGCTATTTACGGGCAGAAACAGTCTTTGAATCTTTTAGAACAAGAAACTTGGTTCACCAACCAGTGTCCTATTGGGTTTTAGGACAATCAATCACAATAGCCATTTATCCAACAATGACTGACATAGTTTCCACATTCCCATCTAGATAAGAATCACCAGGGATACATAAGGAACAAAGCTCTTCAAAGAAGAAACTGGTACAAAACTCAAGTAAGGTGTAGTTCTGAGACAGTCACTAAACTAGATATCAAATAATACAAAGTTAATACAAAATTTTAAGCATGCAATTAAAAAAACAAATAGCCATGGTATTGATCTCTATTAGGGCAGCATGATAACAACCATATTTTCTTTGACTTCTAGCAATACACTGGTTTCTAGAATTAACAGGAGGATCAAGGCCAGTACCAATGTGAGAATTGTCAATTGAGGACTAGCCCACTTGCGCAGGTTGGCAGTGTCTGGTGAATTATTTAAAGAGGTAAATCTTGACATGATTGCTGCTGAAATGTCAGAGCCTTTTTAGCCAAGGAAACCATTATAAAGAAAAGAGTTGATCTCTTAAATAAAAAGAATTTATAGAAGACAGTCTATTTTTGTAGTTTTTTCCACATCAAATATTCACAAATAAGTTTGGGGTTTTTTTTGGGGGGGAGGATAAAGGTGAGGAGAAGTGAATTTGGTGGGGCTTGCAACAGAAGATGCCCCTATCATATTTAAATAGCTTGTAGCAAGCTTTAAAAAATTCTAAATTAAAAAATGTCATTACTGATCACCAAAAATAAAATAAAATAGAAATGTGCCTGCTCTTATAACAAATGGCAACATCTAGACAAGGCAACATTGAATAGTTTCAAATTATTAAGAAAAAAGTATGCAAAAGGGAGGAAAAATGAAAGACATGGGGTGGGGGGAGATGTTGCCCTTTTCTTTATCTTTCTTCTCCAGCATAATGCTTTGGGGAAAAAAAGTTTTGGGGCTCTTGGTTTTGTTTCATTTACCAGTTGTCCAGAAAATCAAATCCCGTCTTTAAGATGACATTACTTGTATTGAGCTGTTGGGGGGAAAAAAAAAAGACAAGTGAGCTTTTTTTTTCCTAAATGAAGCAAATTCTAAATTCAGCATCTCATTTAGTATGACCCAAATGAGAGTGCTTGCTTCCTTCTCAGAATCTCCCTGACCTCAATTTACCCCAGTGCTTGGAACTAGAAAATTAAATAAAATTAAGTGCAGGCTGGCTTGATTTTGCCAGCATCCAGCATTCCCTCCCTTCCTCCCTAATGACATCTGTGGGCACGTCAGCTTTGGAGATTTATCCATATAAGACACAGCCTAGAGGAAAGGAAAGTATGAATAAAACAGTGACTAGGAAGACAAAGACATGTTGAATCATCTCACACACACACACACACACACATACAGACACACATACACACACACACATCTTAAAGGCATTTGTTCTGATAGAGAATACAAGTAATCTTCACAATGCAGGGAGCAAAAGATAGGCAAATTTGTTTCTTTCAAAGGAAACTAAATGACTATCTCTAAACAAAAAGCATCCCTCGAGTTAAAGAAATTTCATTTGACACAAAGGGGCCCAATTTAAAGGAATGACCTGCATATATAGGCTATCTCAGAAGTCCCAAGCTACTTTAGTTTTTGTAAAGTTAAGATATAAACATGATCCTGGGACATTTTGAAACTGGCTAGGGCACTCCCCCGCACTCCCCCCACCCCAGCACTTGAACAGTTGGCACCCCAGCTAGCATATGAAAATCAAGCATTGGGATGCTTGGGATGTTGGGAGACAGAGAAGCACATTTTGTCCAGCGTTCTGCTTACTTTCAGAATGTTTTCCATCTGAACTGATTTTTTACCTTAATGGAAATTCTCAAGGCCTTTCTCACACAGAATGCATGTAATTAAAGAATAATGAAATAATATATATCCAAGTGTTGTTCCTCAAAGCACTTATTTTGGATAGATATACACTTAACAGTCCAGATATTTCTGGAACTTCTCTTACACTTCCCTTCAGAGTTCATGAGTCCTACAAGAAGATCATTCTCATCACTTCATAGTTAAACCTTACTTTTGATCAGTTACAGTATTATTATTTAGTTTTCTCATTCAGCAATTCATTTTTTAATCAATTAACACATAGAGCCTATTCTATACAATGCACTATCCTAGGGGCTACAGTAGTAACAAAGCAGAGTAATCAATACCTTCTGTCCTCAAAGACTTTTTTTTCCAGTAGGGAAAAAGAAGACATGTATGTAAATAAATATAACACAAGTAGATTATGATAAATGAATGATACACACAAAAGCATACCATAAGAATTTTTAAAGGGAAGAAAATAAGAGATAAAGGAAAGCCTGAGGGCCAATGCAAATTCCACTCCCTTTATGAAGGACAAGTGGGATTTCAAAAGATGAAGATAATGTGAAAAAGATTCTAGGTGGAGCAACCAGCTTGAGCAAAAATTCAGTTGTCAAGTAAGCTCAGAACTGAAAAAAAGATCATTGGATTTAGTTATTGGAGACTTTTCAAAGGAATAGTCTCAGCCAAGTGGTAAAGAGCAAGAATCCAAATGAGAAGGTTTCAAGGAGAAAGTGGGTAGAAGCATTGGAAGCCTTCAGTATAAACTTTTTTTTTCTTCATACTTCTTAAAAGAGTAAAGATAGCAAGTTCAAGTGGATGATAGGATCAGGTGAGAGAGAAAGTAGAATTGCGCACACATGCATGCATGTGTGTGTGTCTGTGTGCATGTAGATCTAGACAAAAAAGGGTCAACTGAAAGAGAAAGACTGAAGATGTAATCAAGAGATTAATGATGGATCAAAGTCCAAGAAGAAACAAAGATTTAGATCAAGGGAAGCTAAAGAAAGATGGCTTCTCATTGAAAAACTAAGGAGAAAAGGGCAAGTTAAAAATAGAGAAGAATTTTGAAATGAATAAAAAAGTGTTGCATGCAAGAAGGGCCACAGATGAGGTTAGGGAACATGAATATAAAAGCCACACAAGATTTGTAACATTTACCAGTTATACTCCATAAATTCCCCAATGGAAAAGAAGTAAAAAGCAAGGAAGTATTACCTAGATTTCTCCAAATGACTCATGCTATCACTAAGGGTAGTCAAGAGAAACAGTGGCAGATTCTGAAGGCAATTCCAACAGAGGAGTTCTAGAGACATTTTGAACAAGGGCAATATTGCTGGGAAAATATACAGTAACCCAGATGACTAATTTCAGGGAGGCAACACTCAATTGGATTTACCAGTCCTAATGTGATTGTTAGCAAAGTTTCATTATACCCACACTCTAATGCTAATTATACTGCAACCCTGGAGTTTTTAGGTTAAGACAGTGTGCCAGATCCTACCAACCCAAAAATACTGGGAGTACTAGCCTAGAGTCCAAAAATAAGTCAAATTCCGGTTGGAACATATTATCCTTAAAAACTTGGCCCCCATGTGATGAACATTTTTGATGATGGGGGGGCCAAATGATTATTTACACTGGTAGATGAGTATCTGAAATAGGGTAGTGAAGTGACACAGAGAACAGAGTGTCAAGCTTGGAGTCAGGAAGACTCCTCTTCCTAAGTTCAAATCTAGCTTTTGACATTTATTAGCTGTGTGATCCTGGGCAAGTCACTTAATCTATTCACCAAACTGGGATAACCCAGAACCTTTCTTAACCCCTTACTTCTATTAAGCTAAAATCCTTTCCTCCTCTATAAATTGCTTCCTCCCTCCTATTTCATGAAACCTCACTCTATCCACTACAATCATTTTAGTGTCCCTCAACATACAAACAGTGGCAACACTCTTATCTTTTTAGTTTTCTTGGGAATGATCTAGAAGTTCCATACAAATGGATTTTTCAGATAACTTAATATCTTCTTTAAAACACCATTTAAAAAATTGAACTATTTGAAATGGAAATATTTTTTAAATGTTTCAATATAGTAAAACTGGAAAGAAAACAGTAAGTGGCAAAATCAGGGGTCAAAAAGATCTTGGCAGACTAAGAATAGGCCAAAACTAAAGATAAAATTTCAGACATCTTTAATTGGATGTCCAATTAAACTCAACTTGTCCAAAAATGAATTGATTATCTTTCTTCCTAAACCCTTCTCTTTTCCAAACTTTCCTCTCACTATTAAGGGCAGTGGGTGACAATCCTTCCAGTCCTCAGGCTCACAATCTGGCTGTCATCCTTAATTTCTCATTATATGTCACTTCCATATAGAATTTATTGCCAAAATCTTTTGATTTTACCTTCAAAACTTTTCTCAAAAACATCTCTATAGTTCCTCTGATATTGTCACCACCCCTGAGCAGGCCCTCACCACCACATGTCTGGACTATTACAATAGCCTGATGGCTAGTCAGCCTATTGTGGGTATCTCCTCGATTCAGTTCATCTTCTATTCAGCTACCAAAGTGATTTTCCTAAGGTACAGGTCCAATGATGTTATCCTGCTGCTCAATAAACCCTAGTGGCTCCCTATCATCTCCACAATCAAATACAAAATGCTCTGTTTGGAATTGAAAGCCCTTCATTTCCTATCTTTCCAGTTTTCTTACATCTTACTCCCTAACATACACTCTTTGATCCAGTGATACTAAATTCCTGGCTGTCCCCCAGGCTCCAGGGATCATCACTGGTAATTCCCCACGTGTGCAAAGCATTCTTTTTATCTGTCTCTCAGCTTCTTTCAAGTCCCAGCTAAAACCCCATCCTCTGCAGGAAACCTTCCAGAATCCCTTTTAATTCTAGTATCTTCTCTCTGTTGATTGTTTCCTATTTATCCTGTTCATAGCTTCTTCTATACATATTTATTTGCTGGTCAATTCCCCCACTAGATAGGGAGTTATTTGAGGGCAAGGGCTTGAGGATACAAGTACTGTATCATCAGTACTTAGCACAGTATATGAGTAGACACTTAATAAATGCTTGTTGAATGCATATTGACTTATTAGGAGGCATTTTGGTATACTGATAAGCATTCTAGTGTGAGAGCCTAAAGCCTCAGTTTAAGTCTCCAAGTCATTCTTCCTACAACTTTCTGAAAAATTCATTACTTGATCCAATCTTCCTTTGAAGCCTAACTCCAACTTTAGACATAAAGATGTTGGTATACACAGTTATGGAACTGGAACTGGAAGAGATCTCACAGGTCATCTGGTTCAAAGTTTCTTAAACTATGTATTGGAATCCCATATGGGGTCATTTAACTGAATGTGGGGATCCCTCCCCAAATTTGGCAACAAGAAAAAGTTTTTGAATGCTCTATGTCCTACAGTATCAAATATTCCACCAAGATTTAAATGTTTATGTAAAAATAAACAAGCACGTTCATCTCATCAGTATGCAAATTTGCTTTCATCTTTAATAAATGATAAAATTATATGTACACCAAAGAATTGTTTTAAAATAAATTTCTTTATGATTTATTATCAGTAAATGTTTGATTTGTATACCTATTTTATATATCTATATATTTGGAGTGGAGTAAAAATTTCTTGGATGAAAAAGGGTCACAAGTAGAAAAAATTTAAGAAGCCCTGATCTGGTCCAACCCCATCATTTCATAGTGAGGACACTGGAACTCAGAAAGGTTACATACCTAACCCAAAGCCATGTAGGAGTTAAGGGGCAGAGCTGAGATTCAAGCTCAGCTCCCAAGATTACAAGTTCATGACACTTTCTACCCACAAGCTGAATATTTGACCAGTACCCAGAACAGTACATGACAAATAGTAAGTAATTAATAAACTGAATTAGCTACCAAAAGATTAGTATAATCTGAAGCTATACAAATAATGGTTTTGTCTCCAGAGAAAAGGAGGCAATATTTTTAGCATAGTCTAGGTACAATGCATGACTTATGGTAGGTAGTTAATGTCTGCTGAGCTAAATGAATTTAATGGTCCTACTGTATTCCATACTTGGTTGCATCTAGATAGGTCAGATCATCTGTGAAGTATTATGTTTGTCCGTTGGTATTACATTTTAAAGTATAGCTTTTTATTTCCAAAATATATACAAAGATAGTTTTCAACATTCACCCTTGCAAAACCTTGTGTTCCAAATTTTTCTTCCTCCTTTTCCCCCACCTTCTCCCCTAGACAGCAAGTAATCCAATATATATTAAATATGTACAATTCTTCTATATATATGTCCATATTTATCATGGCATTACATTTTTAGAGGGCCATTAGGAAATGAGAGTGTGTCCAGAGGAGGATCACAAGGAAAGTGAGAGATCTTTATATAATGTGAGAAGCAACTGTATTAACTATGGTTATTGAAGTTATTAAGGATAGAATATTAATAATATATAATGGTTTATAGAAAGGAAAACATGAGTTGAAGAAGAATGAAGGGGCACATAATAACTATCTTCAAATATTTATGTAGTAATTATTAAGCAGAGAAAATACATGTGTTGTATGTAGCTCCAGAAGGCAGAACCAGGACAAATGAGCAGAAGTCACAGGAGATATAATTTAGCTCAATAAAAAGAAGACCTATTTTTTTCCCCTTTTATATTATGAGGGCAGAGACTTTCATTTGCCTTTCTTTGTATATCCAATGCTTAGCAAAATGCCTGGCACATAGTAAGCACTTAGCAAACGTTTACTGAAGGACTAGCTGATAGAATTGAGTCTGTCAAAAAACCAGAATGAATTGCCTACTGAAGGGATGAGTTCCTCATCACTGGAAGTGCTAAGGCAAAAGCTGGATGCCCATCTATGAAGTATGTTACAAAGGATTTTCTATGACTCTACTTGTTGACTGAGAAGGAAGTAATTGGGAGAAAAGAATTATAGATTTGGAGGCTGTGCCAACTAGAAGGTTATTGAGAGTAATAGAAGAAGCCTCATAGGAAACTAGAAGCAACACACACTGTCAAGACAGTGTTTTATTTGGTTGTATTCTCAAAGGATCCCTGAGCCCTTGACCCTGATGACCTAGAACATTGTCAGCTCTGTTCAACATATGTAGGAACAATGATCCCAGTCTCCAAAGTCACCCAGCAAATTAACATTGGAGACAGCCAGGAATAGCATACGAGGCTCTGCCCCTATCCCAAACAGCCTCACCCTGGTTGCCACATGATCCCATGATGAAGAACCAAAGGACAATTATCGCTTTCAAGTGGTTTTTTCAAAGTTTAGCAGTTACTGAGGAGCACAACATGGAAAAAAGCAGTCTGACTATGACCTCTACAACTGAGAGCTTAAGAAGTGTCTGAAGTTAGAAATATGACTATCGTTCAATTTCCATTAAGCAGGTTTTCAACTTTCTATTTTTTTCTACTTTCCAAGAGTAGGTACCCCAAGAATACTGATAATCAATAGTACGATGCTTCAGCCAAAAAACACACACACACACACACACACACAAATGTAATGCTAGGCTGGAATAATAGTTCAGAGAAAGGAAAGTAATGACTCTGCCTTAGTCAGACCACATCTGGGATACTGTGTCCAGTTTTACCTGCCATATTTTAGGAAGGACTTAGATAAAGTGAAGGGCATTCAGAAAAAAAGTGACCAGGAGAGGAAAGAGTCTCAAGATCATAGAGATGAGCTGAAAGAATTGAAGATGTTTTGTCTCAAAACAAGAAGATTCTAGGGCAGGATAGCTGTCTTCAAGCATCTAAAAGATGGTTATATAGAAGAGAGATCAATTGGGAAAGGGTGTATGCTTTTTATCTCTACTATAGGGAAGACTGAAACTCATGGATTTCTTGAGTTCTTGATTTCTGAGCTGCAGTATGGCTAAAGTTAAAGGCTGTTGGCACCAAAGCTGAAACTAGTATGAAGAGCCCCTGGGAATAATAGCCTCTAGGCTGCTTATAAAGAGGTAAACTGGGCCAAGTCAAAAATAGATTAGGTCACAATTTCAGTGCCTAAATGGCAGTGGGGTAGGGAATGGCTGCCATGTTCTCAGCCTGGGTAAGATAGGAAGATCCAGTCTCCCCAGTTAAAAAAACGGGAAAAAGAATCAGACTTTTCTGCCTTATTCCACATAATAACTGAGTGAATGTTACATCGAGTTACCTCTAATATAAAAGAATACTTGCTAAGAATAAGAGCTCATCTAAAAGTGGAATGGGCAGCCTCAGGAAAGAATGGACCCCAACCCTCTTTCACTAGAGATCTTTAAGCAGGGATTAGGTAGCTAGTTATCAAGATTCTTATTGAGATACAGGTTAGATCAGATGCCTCTGAGGATCCTTCCAAGGAGCAAATTCTATAAAGGAAATCACTGATATTCTCTAAGATAAATGCTTGAAAGGAAGAATAAATGGCTCATGGGAGCTCTTCACAAGAGTAGCTCAGTACTATAGAAATAAAATTCTGAGGTGACTGCTGTGGAGCCATTTACTCCAGGAAGGGCATGACTCTACAAAAGTGTACAGTGATGTGTAGAGATGTCCTTTTCAGCAGAAAGACTTCACTGAATTGACCACATCAAACTTTACTACTTGTTCCTGGAAGAATAATGCCCCCTACAAAGAAGAAACACAAACCAGGAAAACTAGACAGCTGTTACAGAGCTAAAGTTTCCAACTTTGTCACAGCTAATTGTTCTAGTCTCCTCTGTTTATAGCTTTGACTAAAGAAATGCAAAGAGTAGTGTATACATACATATACACACACATAACACATACACACCCACGTAACACATACACACCCTACCATCACCACACATGACAAAATAAATAATGACAAAATAAAATAAATCAAAACAATTGATTGTCTTTCCTCTTGCTTCCTTCCCCTATAGGATCATCCCATTCCCTCAAGTCCTTCCTTTGGTTCTATTCCTTCAGTGAAAGGTAGTCTTCCCTCCCCTCCCTCACTCTACGCTGGAATATTGAGTTAACTAACCCATAAAGATTCCCTTGAAATATCTAAGTCCTATAGATTAATTTTAACATTCTTATTTCAGCTTGATGTTCCCACTTCTATCATGCTGCTCATAATAAATACTTAATTTAATGCCCACAACATATATTATATAAAGCTAGATTTCATTTATCTCCATTTCTTCTATCTTCTCTTCAGGATATCATTATTCATTGAACATATGCAGCCCAATGGTCTCTTTTTAGCATCAAGCAGAGCTGTGTTCTTGAAATACTTACCTCCTCTGCCGTCACATCAGTGATAACTCCTTTCTTACCTAGTGTTCTATACAAAACCTCCCTAGGAAACAGGCATGGGATGATATTAGGGACACCCATTTTATAGACAAGCAGGCCCATGGATAAGAAGGAAGTACACAATTAACCTTGTTATATTAGTAGTAAAATCTAGAGCAAGAGCCTAGCTCTCCTAACCCTAGCCTGGACCTACTATTCTGTTGCTTTTGTTAAAAGAAGAACAGGTGTGTTTATAAATGTACATTTGTATGTGTTGTCAATGGACAGCTATTCTTCTTGTGAAATGAGTGAAGGCCAAGAAAGTGAGGGAAACCATCTAACCTGTGTGGACTTGGACTCTGAGATTATAGCATCTTCTGTGTCTTCCATTTTTGTGCCAGATAAAGATAGCTTCGCCACAGGCTCATAGAGGAAGCCATCATCCAGCAAGCCAACTGAAGACTGGCCAGATCTGACCTTTTCCTTTTCAGAACTCGCGTTGGAGAATGCAAATTTCTCTTGCCAAGGGCCACTGGGTCTTTCTCCTTTGGCCACTTCTCTGTCTTTAGGGACAGATTCTTGCCGATAATGGCCTGGGGGAACCTTTTCCCCTTTCTCCATGGACTTAATCTGGCTAGGAGTCAGTGACTGGAAATCTGACTCTAGTCCTTCCACTCGGGAGCGCTCTGCATTTATCTTCCAGAAAGAGGATTCTTCCTCCTTCCACATGGACCCTAGGCCGTCCATGCTTGCTGTTTTGTTTCCCTGAGAGGATTTGGGGACCTGGGCACCCTGAGGGACTTTGGAGAGTTGTCTTGATTCATTCTGGTTTGTGCCACTTGGCTCTTGAATGGACAAAGATGCAATGCTGAAATCCATCTGACTCTAAGAAAAGAAACATAGAAAAGGGAAGAAATAAAAAAACAAAATTTAATCAAACTTTGTCAGTAAGAACAACAGATTTATTAATCCATCTTTCATGTCAAGCCCTCCCTCAATCCTTCCTTCAATGCCCTGGTCAAAATCCTCTCTGTATCTTGTTCCACTCAGCAAAACAATGAGGGTTTACTAGGGCAAAATGTATACTTTGTCAGACAAGGACATTGAATTGGATATTACAGCTTAACAATTTTCTTTGCTACAAGGGAAGATTCAGTTCCAGATTAAGGGGGGAAATTTCCAGAGATGACTATGAAGAGACCTCATTAGTAAAATTACTTTTCAAAATCAACATATTTGCACTCTACATAGCTTTGCTTTACTACCCCTCCTCCCAGCAGCTATTTCTAAATCTGCCATAATGGATATGAGATGTAGATTACAAGATAAAATTACTTTAAAAAATTAGTAATGACCACACAAAACATCTAGTAAAATATATCTTGTTCTCAAGAAAAAGGAATGGGTCTAGAAGGACAAACTATAATCTATATTACCAGACAAGGACACTGTTTTAACTATTTTTCTTTGCTGCTAGGGAGGGGTTATTATAGGGTGAGGGAGGGGGTAGGGATTACCAGCAATGACTGATTAAAAAAAAAAAAAGGTACCAATAAAACTTCAGAAGTCTTTATAAAAGGGGGTTACTGAGGAGCAACGGTCAACCATTAATACTACTTAATCTCCAGGTATATGTTTAGATAGTATGTCTGTCAAAACTGAAGACTAATAACACATGGCATTTATTTGGTTCAAAATTCTAGCTCTTCTGCAAGCACAATATCCCCATCATCAGCTCCTTCAATGGAAAAATCCTTGTGTAATCTCAGCTGCCTTGCTAAATAGCAGATGTTAGTTTTAAATATCTGAAGTAGCCAGGTTATTTCCTTGAATCTTTTTGGCCTCCTCGAAGCACTTGGAGCCTGTCAGAGGAATAGTATCAAGTAGGGTCTGTTCCCAATTCCCTCTAATTTAAGTTATGCTAGATTTTCCCTAAAAGAAGAAAAATCTGGGACTTGAAGTGCCCCTCTCTCCCATCCCCAAACAGCAGATCTAGGATAAAAACCTAGGATCCCAACATCTAGTTTCCTGACCCCACCAAACAGTTCTTTCCTCTACACTCATTGGAATCCAATGGCAACTGGTGATGACCCAGGATGCAATGTCTCTGAGTAGTACAACCTGACAAACTGACAATAATAATGATGTTGGTGATAGTAGTAGTAATAGCATTTATATATCACTTTAAAGTTTATAAAGTACTTTCTTTTTAAAATTTTTTTTATTATAGCTTTTTATTCACAAGTTATATGCATGGCTAATTTTACAGCATTGACAATTGCCAAACCTTTTGTTCCAATTTTTCCCCTCTTTCCTCTCATCCCCTCCCCCCGATGGCAGATTGACCAATACATGTTAAATATGTTAAAATATAAATTAAATACAATTATAAAGTACTTTCATTAGTCCTTTACATCAACCATTTTAGGTAATAGTATTACACTCCTTTCTCTCCCCCTTGCCATTTTATTGATGAGGAAGCAAAATGAGATTTAAGTGACTTACTGAGGGCCATACAACTCATATCTGAAGCAGGAGTTGAACTCAGGTATCCCTAACTCCAAGTTCCACTGCAACACCTAACTGCCTTTTTACACCTAGCAAACACCCACAGGGCATAGGATGAGTTGTATTTTAATTCGTTGATGGGAACAACACTCCATACTATGTAAAATGGGAGTTTTTGGAGATGGGTGTATTATAAGTTTCAGGGAAGACACTACTCCCAATCACTATTGATAAACTGATAACATTGATAATTTTTTTTCTGACCAGTAAGTCACTGATTATTAAATTCAAGTCCTTTTGTGGAGCCTCAATTGATTGGGAAGCCTTTTTTTCCCCTTCTCCTAAGTTTATGTCAAATAAGCTATTTCTGATGTCAGGTTTTTTTTTTTTAATCATCATTTAAACAGATTAGGAAACATTCCCATTTCCTCTCTCCACTCTCCTGCTTATCAGCTACCATTCTCTCTTCTAATTGTTCCACCTCATTTGAGTTGGCTGTGAGCCACTGGTTCGTGATCAGTGTGTATCCTTCATTTCCTCTATTTCCTAGCCCTGATCAGAGCAGAAAGCAGGCTGTAAAGGCAAAGAACAGAATAACAAGCAAGTCTGCCCCCGCCAATTTATTAAGAAGGTCAGATAATGGGGTTTTAATTTGGTCCAGTTGGTTCCAACGAGTCTCAAAATGGTATCTCTTTTCTCTTTTCCTTGTCTCCACCTTTATTCTGTCAGTTCTCAATAAAGTGGCAGGGCAACACCACTGGGGCCAAAAGAGATCACATGCTTGATAAAGTTCAGGGTACCAGAGCACTGCCAATCTCTTCATCTTAGGGGTTTCCTTACATGCTTTGCTACAGATCCTTACCCAGGCTTCAGGAGGCAAACTGAAGGGATCAGGAAGAGTTAGAGAGTTTAAACTTGACTAATACATCGCCAGATAATTCCAAAGCAAAGTCATCTCCATTCCTATTATAAATAAAGTCTTAGAAGATGCAAAAATAGTTTTATCTTCCGCCATTTAGAACTTTAAACAGTCCAAAGTGATAAGATCATTATAGATGTCACAGATGGATCATCACAGATTATGGAGATAGAAAGGGACCTCAGAAAATATTCAGTTTAATCCTCATTAAACAGTGAAGGAAACTGAGGCTCTGGGAGGTTGTGGTTTTCCCAAAGTCACACAGTTTCTAAGCTTTAGAAACAGAATTTACATCCAAGTCCTTAGACTCCAGGGTGACACTGTCAATAAAATGTGATGCCTGGAATCAGGAAGACTCTTTTTTCTGAGTTCAAATCTGGCCTCAGAAAGGCTACGTGACCCTGGTTTGCCTCAGTTTCCTCATCTGTATAAATGAGGACTCAGTCTCCAAAACCAATGTCCCTTCCATCATATCATGCTGCAAACAAGTCACTTCACATTGGTTATAATGTAATTTTAAATAGCATGACACCTTCACATAGTAGGTGCTCTACATTTATTTGATGTATTTTTTAAACAGGCCCTATTTGCTAAGTGAACCATCCTATATGCTAAGCATATTTAGAGCTACCACAATACTATTCAAGAATATTGTCAACACAAAGATGATGTTTTCTTTAAATAAGCATGCTGGTTAAAAATAGCTCGGAAATAGGGTCCCAAGATTTTTGGGAATAGGTTTGACTTTGATCTGGAAATTGTAATGCAAAGGAGGAGCTCAAAGCTGGATACTATATCAAGTTGGGGGGGAGTTGCTGCTTTTTTAGGACCAGCAGCTTACCCCAAATAGGAATCTTTCTTTAGATGCTTCTTCTAGGCAGACAAGCATTCCAGAAGGGAACCTTTGAACCCAAAGTTAGTATTCCAGCTGATGGGGGAGGAAGGCAAGAGAGGGGAGGTAAGGAGAAAAAAGTATCACATTAGTACCAAATTAGGCCATCACCATGATACAGAGGCATTTAAGTAGTATCCAATAATTTTATACTATACCATTTGAGTCCTTTTTCAAACAACTACAAGGACACAGAGAGTCGGAGAGTCCAACAACCTAGCAGGAGACAGATTCAAATGTGTCCCCCCTCATCCCCTTCATTTTTCAAATAGAGAAGCTGAGATGCAGAGGAAATTAAGGAATCCAAGGTCACAGTTATTATCTTATTTTCTTGGAGAGTTGGGGGCAGGAGAGCAGAGTCTCAGCATTTAGATCCCCAAAGAAAGAAGTTTGTTAAGGAGAAGTAGATGGATAAAGAGGAGTAACTCTACAAAGAAGGGTTTTTAAAAAGGGAAGCAAAATAAATAATTCTCTAAGGATTTAACTTCAAGAACATAAACTGTGGCCCCCAGAAGCAGAAATGGACATATGTAGGATGGGAGAGAAGAAAAAGAATAAAAATTGACAGAAAGACAACAATAGTGATCATTGAGTGATCAACTCAACTTAAGCATCCCCAGCTTCTGTCACAAAACTTACTCTTAGGGTAAGGTTAGTTAGTTTTAACTAGTCTAAACTAGGGTCATTTCTATAATATGAGTCATTTAAACCTCCTTGCCAAAACAAATATGAAGCAAAAACTACATATCATTTCACCAGTCTAGAAACATAAGAAATAAAGGTGAACATTTAATAACTTCCCCAGTTTTTGTTCTCCAATCATCATTTACACCTTAGTGAATCTATTCTGCAAGTAGCATACCTTATTACCACTGATTTGCCATCTCTAACACCTCTAACACATGTAGGTAAGGAGTTTTGAGCTAGAAGTGAATATAAAATGAGGAGAACCCTCTAGCCAAGTGAATAGAATTGTTAATATAAGGTACCCAAAACATATAGGCACCCCCACTACTATCCTGACACTAAACTCCCTATGACTCCTTAAAATATATGACTATAATTTCTAATCTGAGTGTTCCTCCCAAAGGACTGCAGATCTGTAACCTATGTGCTCAATGCCTGTCCTTTGCTAGTGCCCAAGAAAAGAATTGTTGGAAATTAACAGAAAATTGTAATAATAGCTGACATTTATAGAGCACTTTCAAGGCTTGCATTAAAGTAATTTTATATATTATCTCTTTTGCACCCTAAATAACCCAGGGAAGTAGATAGTTGATTAGCCCATGGTCATATAGCCAATAGGCGTTGGGAGAAGATATTGATAAAAACCCTTTTCTATAATACTTTGATGAGAGTTATCTGGCTCCAGTATATATGCAAACAGCAGAAGGATTTCCTCAAACAATACTAACAAGAATCAAGGGGACGATCCTGAGGGAACTGTTCTAGGCTGTTTGGTATCAGGAATACCAATGAAATGATGTGTATGTGAACATATAGCTCAATAACCTGGCACCTAATAAACACTTGATGTTTGCTTTCTTCTCCTTTTCTTAATCATTTTTCCCCACAGCACCAGAGCAGAATAATAAGATCAAAGTAATAAGAATTAAGAGTTAGAAGGGATCTTAGTGACCATTTAATCCAAACTCATTTTAAATATGAGGAAAATTAGACAAAGAAACATTAAGAGATATGCTCAGCTTCATTTAACCAGTTAGTATTTGAGACAGGATTTGAATTTTGATCTTATTGACTGAGAGTCCATTGTTCTATGCATTATATCACACTGCCTGTTACCAACAATCATTCTCCAGGTCACAGAGCACTTGTATCCAGTGAGTACTTATTCATTTTTTTGAATGAAGAATGATGAAGAAACAGGTTATGTAAGGGCAGCTATACTGATTATTACTTCACTAACTGGGGCATATTAAGCCCTGGACTTGTTTTACATCAAAGATAACAAGGATCCGTTATAAAGCATCTCCCACGATACAGGCTGATGGATTGCCACCAAGTTCCTAGGTTGGACTGTCAGGGACAGGATGTGCATGGTGAGAATTCAAGTCTCCCAAGCCAAAACTTGGGATATAATCTTACCATGTGGGGAACCAGGTCTCAGCTGGCGATGTCTATTTTAAAAACAGAAAGACCACAATGAACCCAAGACCTATTTTTATGCCCTATTCACTGGAAAAGAATGTGTAGTATTTCAGTAAAACAGATGAGTGCAAGCAGCCAAAACTAATTGTTTCACTTGGCAGCCTCTAGCAAATCTAAATTGTTGAGAAAGAGGCTGCAGAAACACTGTCAGACACAAGATAGTTCATTCGAGCAAAGCTTAATAAATTAACAAACCAAACAATTAAAGCTCCATTTACCCTAAAGGAGAGGTGAAGAGGTAATGAAGGATGGTTAAAAAAAAACCCTAAAAACCTTTGTTTTGCTGAAAAAGAAACACCAGAAAAATGGTACAATTTGGTCACTGAGGAAGGGGCTTCAAAATAAAAATATTTGTTCTATCGCTGGCACATGGGGTGATTCTGGGTAGAAGAATGAACCTCTGTGAATAGCCTTCTGGGGTATCAGAGGAAAATGAAGAAATCATCAAAATAACAACATTTTATAATACATCGATGAGCTAATTTAAAACAATATTTCAGGTGTGTTTTAAAGAACAAAGTCATTATAGCCCATTGTAGCCCAACTTCATGATTTTATAGATGAAGAAAACTAAGGCTGAAAGTATCTTACCCAAGTTTTGAAGAACAAGAAGTAACAAGAAACATGTGAATTAGCCACACCCCCAAATAAATGTATGTCCAAGGTCTAAATAAGATTTGAAAAATCCTTTAGCGAAGACTTCTTTATACATCTAGATCATGTTAATGACTACTTGTTCTATCCTTTCATAGACAAGTTGTATTATGTCCTTTTAGTTAACTGGCTTTATTTGATAGTGTTTTTAATGTATAAAAGTTTGTCTCCTCTTGTATTCGGAATCCAGGCTTAAACTGATGAAGTCTGGTACTGGTTTGTTGGGCAATTGCTATGCATTGCTTAATAAATCAATGTAATCTGCTCAAAATATCAAGTCTTTGTTTCTTCAGGAACTTATTTCAATTTTCCCTCACCTCCACAGAATCTATCCTTAACTCCTACAAAAGCCTCCAAACTAAATATCTCCAGGCCCCGTGCTTCTAATGCTGGGACAGTATGTCACAGATAGAGTTGAGGCAAATGAGTTCCTTATGTAGGTCACAATCCCTTAGGAGATTTTAAAAATCAGAAAGCTTGATGTGTCCTTGGCTGCTGAACAGACAACTAAATGTGAGAGGAAAGGTGGAAAAAGAAGAAATAACCAAACTTTGAGGATGAAAGCAGAACAAGGGCACCAGAAACCTAACTAGCACCATAACCCTGGGGCTGATATTACAACTTCTCCATTAAGACCTTCCAAGCCGAGTCTGTCTTGGGAATGAATGGAATTCTCTCTGTTACTTCCATCTCCCATATCTGTAGCACACAAAGTGCCAAGTTCTTTCCACTTTAGGCAACAACAGCATAGGGAGGAATCCAGGACTGTCCCCAGTGGCAGCCAAGTCAACAGTAAGTGAGGGAAAACCAAAGTCCTCATTCTCTACACTTTTGCTGACAGGCAGGAGCTATTTACTCTATAGCTGGGGAAAAGTAACACTGTGCCCTTCCAAACTCACTCTACCTTCATAATATGTGAAAGGGGAAGCATACACCGAGGAGTCTCAGGGTCTCAGTCTGGCAAGGTCAAGAAACTAGGCACCCCGGGGGGAAAATGGGTGTGGTTTGAGACCCAGGAAGAAATGAGCTGAGTGGTGGAAGAGTTTGAAGTAATTTGCCTTAAAGCTGACCCTGTCAAGCTGATCTAGCCACAGAGGTCCTGAAAGGGATCTTGAATTGAAAGAGACTCTAATTCTGCACTGAAGGTCTGTTAAGAGAATCTTTATAAGTCACTGGAGTTTAGGATAAATGGCTATCGATGACCCATATAAAAATTAATAAAACAGCCTACAATAAATAAAACAATCTAGTCTAAGAGTTGGAAATTCTGGAAGCTACTGACAACTCTAATACTGACTGGTGTGACATTAGGCAAGATCATAAACCAGGCCTTAGTCACTATCTACCTTCATCAGGGTGTTTTGAGGCCATTTCTGGGATACTTGTTAAAACACAAAGTCCAACAGGATTCAGATCCCAGTTTATTGATCTGGGGAGGGTTTTATATGAGAGTTTCTAATTTCTTTGGCAAACTGGGATTTTCCCAGTGGCCCCTAGTGAAATGGGAAATCCAAGAGCTCAAAAAAAATTAGGAATTAGGGAAAGGAAGGAAAGGAATAAGCATTTATAAAGCATTTACTATGTTCTAGTAAGCAGTTTACAATTATCTCATTTAATCCTCACAACAACTCTACAAAGTAGGTGCTGCTATTATTACTATTCCTATTTTACAGTTGAGGAAATTGAAACAAACAGGTTCATGTCAAATTAATTTATGTAGCATATTAAATTCAACAATATTTTTGTATATCAGGTAGAGTGGGCCAAACTGAATGAAGTATGTGATAAGACAGTTCAAGAAGCCATGTGAAAGATCACATTCACTGAGATATATCTAAATCAATCAAGCTTAAACACCAATTCCAGTCTTTTCTGACAATAACTATGTAGCCTTTGGTAAGCCAATCTCTTAAGTATAAGTTTCCCAAAGAAATACTGGAAGTAGATCATCTGACTCCAAAAGGCAGAACTAGAACAAAGGAAGTTTCAAAGGGGCAAATTTAGGCTTGCTATCAGGGTCAATGCCTAAAAAATAGAAATATCCTCAAGTGAAACTGGCTGCCTCAAGAGGTGGCAGGTTATCCCCCATCAGAAGTCTTTAAAATAGATATTTGCTAACGAATCATGTATTTGGCATATTAAAGGCAATATCTGGGGGTTTGGGGTTAGACTAGAATGCTCTTTCAACTCTGAAATTCTGTTATCTCTAAGGTACCTTCTAGTCCTAATGACAAATGATCTTCTAAAAGTTTCTATGAACTCTCCCAATCCTTAAAAAAAAATGTCTACTTTTCCATGGTTTGAAGCCATGTGGTCTAAAGTCATCTAAAAGTGGCAAATGGGGAGATGCAAATGAAGTGACTGCTTGTATATGTAAGTAGTCCCAAGACCATGAGCTAGATCTGGAGCTGAAGAGACCATCTATTCTAATACCTTCATTTTAAAAATGAAGAAACTCAAAGCCCAGGAAGATTAAAAGATTTGTCAAATAAACAACTGGAAAAAGGGGTGTGGGGGACAAGACCACTGGCTCAAAAAATCAAATAAATTAAGGAGATTTCTCAAGACATCTAGAAAGGAATTTTATTATGATCTCGTGAGAAACAGTGTCTCCTTCCCCACAAGCAGTTAGGCAAGGAGAGGCGCAGCCCAGTTCACAGACAAGAATTATATAGGGGCCTGAGCAAACACTCCCTATAGGCTGGATCTTTGCCCTGATTAACCAGGACAAATGACTTCACATTCTAAGTCATAAATGAGGGAAAACTTTCAACCCAACCACATCTTTAGGATTATTAAATTACCTTATATGCAAGTTTCAATGCCAAGGTAGCCCCAACTTTGTCTCAAAAAGAAAAGGTCCCACTCCTTGTAAACCATATGAAGTCTGGAGAAAGTGGCCCTGGGGCACAGCTGACCTTCACTCAATTTTTAGAACACTGCTCCATCTTGTGAGACAGCTTTCACAGCTCACTTCATTCAGGGGGTCTAAGGTTCTTTTTAAATAGTGAAGTGGCTATAAATGTATCAGTGAAGTGGCTGATGGAGCAAATGACATGGCACCAGATGAGGTGCTTTAGGAGAGCACCAAATGTTAAGAGTTGGGTCATGTGAAGGATTCACAATGGCCATTCTCTCTGGGAAAAAGGTAGGATTATTTAGAAGAGATTATAGACAAAATGAAGAGTTACAATAGATACCAGGAATGGCAAATAGGAAATAGAGTTGGGAGAGTATGGAAAGGAGTTTTATGGAAATGACAATTATTTGCCAGGAGAAAAAAATACATTATGAGGATGAGGTATAACCTTAGCTGGCAGGCTAAATCCTGAAAGGGACTTAACACCCTAAAAGAGTTACTTATAATGAGGAGAAGTGGGGTTAAGAGAGGAGAGACACCATAAGGCATGGGAGAGGGGGGTAGGAAAAAGACACCACTAGACAGTATCTTGTCGGACTGACCCAAGGAGGTTCAGCATTAATGGCCATAAGCTGTTTTGTAGGGAAAATGTATTCTTAGGCACTTGACATAACTCCAGTTTCTGATTGGATTACCTCCACAGAGGGTGGGACCACAGAATTAAATTGATTTCTATCAGAGCCTTCTTCCTGCCTGCCCCAGGGAACAATTTTATCAAAGTTTCAATTTCTTTCTGCCCATCATACCCACCATTCAGGACCTCATCATCAGAAGTGGTAATATGAAATATATTTTACTTTAGAAATCAAGTTAGACATCCATCAGAGATAACAGAGATTTGCTATCTCATGTGAATAGCACACAGGCTCAAACAAACGTGACTAGGTAAGGCAAAGTCATACTGAGCAATTTGCTTCTGGGAGACACAACTTCTTATAGTTCAGGGGAGACAGAAGAGTGGAGAGTCAGGATCTAGGAAGGAAGGGGACAAACCAAGAAGGAATTTGGTAGCTCAGAGGGAGGAGGGAGAAATAAAGGCATGTCCTAGAGAGGGACAAGGATGTATATTAAGATGTTGAGAGTGTCTTAAACATAATGTAAGAAAAACTAAGTTTCTCAAAGTTGCTGTGACTGTCTCCTGGGGAAACTCGAGTTCCCATTAATAATAAACTCTAGCTTCACATCATTCTATATAAACAAGACAGTCTTGGAGAACTGACCTGATTATGATTAATAAAGGAACAGGATGGGCTCATTTTTAGCAATTCTTGAGAATAAGTTAGTTCACTCCACAAGCTGGCCCAGAATTCCCATCACCATCTTAGAAGTATTATTCATAGTTTCTCCATCATTATTGATACAGTTATCCTACTGCTTTTGGTAAGCTATGATAACTTTTAAAAACTGGCATCATTCAATTTTCAAGTTTGGAAACATTGGCAGAGATGAACATATTCCCTTTGTGAGAAATGGATGGGGATTTAGTTTCCACAGAGCTATGAAAATTAAATTGGAGATATGAAACTTAAATTTAGAAAATTAAAACCCACAAAAGAATGTAATCAGGGGTGGAGTTTTAGATTTGAACAGAACTTTGCCTTCTCAGGTTATCTTACCCACAAAGAATAAAAACCCCTTGAAAGCAGTGATTGGCTTTTATAATCAGGGGTGGGGGTTGAGATTTGAAAAACAATCCTTTGGACTTTTGCCCTTTGGGGCAGGGATGAGAGTGCAAATATATGAGAGATGAAGATTCTCATTCTGAAATTTCTATAACACTCAATTAATGGAGAATGGGGGAAAGGAGAAGAGAGACTTTTTCTTCAGGATAAGAAATAAAACACTGCCTTTGCAGTTCCAAAAGTGTGTCCACCAACCTAGACACCCATTCTTGGAAGAATGTAAAATAAAATTTTCCTGCATTCATCACTGAGTCTATGGTGTTCTTGACAAAATATTTTGTTTCTTACATCTTCAAGTGGAAGCCTTAATTGAAGCTACTGGTATTTGAAGATAGGAAGAGGAATTTGATGACGAGAGGCCATGTAAACAGTTGGAATTTATAGAATTTCCATAGCTTGAGTAGGGAATGGAATGAAATGAATGGGCTAGATTTCTCCCTACTAGTCCCTTCACATTTCTGTTTCCAAAAGGTCCCATATCAACCTGAATATAGGACTAATTTAAACTTCTGAAATAGCATGTTTTGATCAAAAAAGGTCAGGTAAAAATCTGTTTCCTCACTACTATTAAAACAAGCTTCATTTCACAGATGAGACCTATTCAGTTATATAAGCATGCATGACCCTGGGAAAATCATTCAATTCTCACCTGTAAAAATAGGGATGATCTTTGCTCTATTTGTATCACAAAGTAATTGTAGATAAAGAGCTTTGTCAATTTTAAGATATTATATACACACACACATACATTATTTATAAAAGATATGGATTCTTACCATCTTGGAGGGCCTTGAATGCCAAAATAAAATATCTGAATTTCACTCAAATAATTGAATTATAAGAGAATTATAAATTTGAATTATAAATTCAAATAATTGAATTATAAGAGAATTTGGATCAGAGGAATAACCCAGTCATATTTATACAAGAGGAAAATAAGTCTAAAAGCAATGAAAAGGATGAAGGGAAGGGAAACAGAATTCTGCCAAAGTAGAAACATCTCTATGACAATAAAATCAACCAGATGCTGCCTAGCAATAAGACTTAGGTCTCTCCATTTATGTTGGCTTTAGAACCCAGACAAGCTATTATCCATGAACCTTAGCTGGCTGGCATTAGCACAAAGTGAAATCCATTCTGGAATGCATTAGCTCTACTTGCTTTCAGGGCCAAAAGCTTGAAATCTTCTCTCTCCAGCTATTTGCCTGTGCTCAACCACACCAATCCAGCCCTGAATCAGCAGCATCCTCAGTGAGCCACAATTCTTGTACTGGAATGTTATTTGCACCAAGTTAATAATAGAAGTAATGTACCATCCCACTAATGGTTGATTAGGGGACATTTAACAAGATAATTCTTGGGAGGTCAGTTATTCCCACAGGATATGTAAAGAAAGTACTCAGGTTTTAGGACATTTTTCTTGTTTTCCCATGGCAAGAGACATAAGGAAAAAAAAAAAAAACCCTTTTCATTCTGTTTCCATATCTTTTTGTGATATAGGATCATAGACATAGAACCATATGGGACCTCAGAGACCATCTGGGCCAACCCTCTTCATATTATAATTGAGGAAAATAATTATCACAGAAGTTAAGTGACTTGCCCAGACTTACTCTGCTAATAAGTATCAGGGATGAGATTTGAACCCTGATCCTTTAATTGGGGAGATAGTGCTCTTTCTACTATACTACACAGCCTCCACAAAACATTTGGCATTGCTTTGAAGAGCTATTGGATAGGAGGATAGAGAAAGCAATAACAAGCTTATTCCCAAAGACTATATATATCAGCTTCCAACATGTAGGGACAGTTATTTCCTATCTCTACGTAAAGTAGATAGGAAAAAAAGTATTTCTTAATTCTTCAAAGAAGTACTTGAGATCCTAGCAAAACAGTAACACAATTAATCTATAACTAGTATTCCTTCTGTGTCAAGTGGAGACAGAATCCTTTTTTCCTCAATGAGGAGTATAGGTTATCAAAGGCTGAGTCTGAGAGATCATCCAGATGGTATCCTTTGTCTCCTCAAGACAGAAGCACTGATCTCCATTTCCCAGTCTCCCATACTGAATAACACACACACACACACACACACACACACACACACACACACACACTTGCTCAGTGTGGTATCTAACTTACAATACTCTCCACATATGTCTGACAATACCATTGGTAGATGAAAGTAGATGCATATAATTTTTTTTAGATCAACAAGGTCCTAAATTATCTATTAAAGGCAGAGAAAAAATATGCTCACCAAGATGGGGTTATATCCCCATAATGGAAATATTTACCTGAATTCATTTAATCAACAACTCAGATACTATAGTTGAAGTGCTACCAATATAGAATGCTATATAAATGTGAGTTATTGCTGTATGTTCCTCAAAGCCACCCAGAAAAGCCAATAAGTGTAAATGTCATAGCATAAAATAACTGCTCAATTTGTAATCACTAGGAACATTTGACACTTGGAGCTTTTCCTTACTAAGTATTTTCTTAGTGCCTGTGTTGTTGGTTATGCGTTACACATGCTTTATCCATCTGGAATCCTTATGGGAAAACAGGAATAATTGACATTTATGTAGCACTTTGAGGTTTTCAAAGCACTTGAATTAATGTAATCTCATTCCCAAAGTATCCCATCCACCCACCCCAATAAGGGTGGGCATTATTATTATCCTATTTTATAAATAACAAAACTGAGGTTGAAAGAGATTAGGTGATTTATCCATAGATTCAGAGATATTAAGTCCAGTTCTCTCTACCATATATTTCTGGTACTGGAATTCAAGTTAAGGACTATGAGTGACAAAGTAAAATATGAAAACCCAAGTGGTGACAATCCTAATGATTAACAATTAAATTATAATTGAAAACTGCTCAGGAAAGAAAGCATATAAAAAGTGAACACAGACCTCACCCAAATGCCCTTGGGAATGCTTAACTACTCAATATATTTTAGATGTGTCCCCAGAAAAACCCCAGGAAAACCAATGATTTGGTGAGTATCAAATAGAACATGATACTAAGCTATTCTATGAGGTCAGAGGCCCAAGATCTTTTATGAAACTCCAAAAATTAATTGATCCCATGAATTTTATGGTCTCATTAGAGTATAAGGAGAAACAAAGCAACAGATGGTAGGTCTCCCAATTTCAAAGCCTTTCAGGACAGGCTTTCCATCAAAAACAGATGGTCAGCATTTTTTTTTTCAAAGCTGAAATGACCTCAGAGATCACCTAGTCCCTCTTTCTTATCTTATAGAAGAAGAAAAAGTAAAGTAACTTGCCTATGGATCAAGCAAGATACTATGTATACTACGTATAAACTATGTATAAACTACTAGGTCATCGAATATACCATCGCAAATATGCCATCAGAGAGAAAGCTATGGAGACTGAATGTGGATCAAAATATAGTATTTTCACCTTTTTGTTTATTTATTTGGTTTTTCTTTCTTGTGATTTTTTTCCTTTAGGGCTGATTTTTCTTGCACATGACAAATGTGGAAATATGTTTAAAAGGATTACATAGAAATAACTTATATCAGATTGTTTTCTTTCTTGGGGAGGGAGGAAGGAAGAAAAAATCTGGAACACAAAATCTTAGAAAAATTAATGTTGAAAACCCTTTACATATATTTGGAAAAATAAAATACTATTAGGAAAAAAAATTGGTGCTTGATTTGGATTGGTAACTTGAATAAAAATAAAGGGATTGATGATTTAATGGAGTTATCACTGCTGTTCCTCTATAGTTCCCCTCTGGGAAGATATACTACTATCCTACTAGTCAGTGAGGAAAGGAACAAATCTTTCCTAGAACAACCCAATTTAAGTAAGAGACCAATATTACCAACCACTCTGTATCCAAAAGGTAGGTGAAGAATCAATTCCACAGGACCAGAGGACTTTCTCCAGGGTCCTATTTTAGAAAATCACATACATTCCAATTCTGAGTAGATGTGATTCTGGATCTCTTTTGGGTTATATACTACAGAGCTTCTGTAGAGCCCACCTAAAATCCCAACTTGTTAACAAGTCTTTCTTGAGTCTCCTTAATTCTAGTGATTTCCTTCTGTGATCATTTCCAATGTATCTAGTATATTCGATGACTTAGTAGTTTATACATAGTAGTTTGCAAAGTTGCTCCTGCATTAGACAATGAGTTCCTTGAGAACAGGGGCTCTCTCTTTTCTTTGTTTGTATCCCCTGCACTTAGCATAGTTCTTAGCTCATGGTAGGTGCATAAAAATGTTTTTTGAGTCATCACAAGGAGGCTTAAATTCTTATATCCCACCACACCCACAGTATCCACATTAGGAAATTATTCTCTAAGGGGAAGAAAAACATCATATAATTTTACAAAATGAAAAAAATCCACCGATGCCTTTGGATTTTTTTCTTTATGAGCCTGGCACACTTTAGGCAGTCAAGATTTGTTGATTGAATTCCCCTAGCTACCCCAACCATTAACTAGTGTTGAAACAAATTAAAATTTCCTTCCAAGCTCTTCTCAAACTTTCTAATTTTGATCACAACAAAATATTAATCCATGGATCCAAAGAGTCTTGTTCACAAGTCCTTCCTTTCAGTGAATTTTCTCCTCCTGGGAGGCAGAGATGGGGAATGTGAGCTGAATACTTAGATGTGAGGAGGAGAAACACATCCAGCAGTATCATGTGACATGTTCCCTTGAACCCAGGAAAGATTATTACCCCAGTCAATAGAATGCAATTAATCTGATCATATTAACTATTGCTTTCATCTCTAATGTGCTTTTTTAAAAGTCTCCAAACCACACCATAATAGTTTTCTAACTCTTAACTGTTCCCTCACCCTTCCTTTTTTTTTCTGCAAACAATGGGCATGTCAACTATAGGCTGACTAGTAGTCCTACCACCCTCTAAGGCCATCAAATGCTAGCTTGTAAAAAGAGACATGTAATTACTCAATCCTTTTAAAAAGTAAAAATAAATCTTAATCCAACTTACCCTTGTTTCCCAGGAGAAAGGGGCAGAGTGTTCATCCTGCCAAGTTATATCCTGAAATAAAAATTCAAGAGTAAGCATGAAATCTGAACTGAAGCTTACAAAACCCAAACCCATGACCCAGTCATGGACAAACCATGCCTCTAGGACTGTTCTCACTCCATGACCCTCCATATTGTTCTGACCTTGGAAGCTTGTTTCACCTTAGATATCAAGAATCAAGCTTTTTTGCTTATTGCTCTCAGTTAATCTGGTATCTTTCCTAAAGCCCTGTACGATTACCCTGAGACTTTAAAGGGAATATGGTTTTAATCAAATAGACAAATACAGTATCCATTTAACAATATAACTAATAAAAGAGACTAAGAAGGATTGGAGGAGTTTAGAAATTAAGATTCTGGGAAAAACAGAACACAAAAGAAACCATGAAAAAGGTACTATGTGCTCAAACTTTGGTCCAATATAAAATCTCTGGGAGCAAGGATAAAGTATTACCTTTACTTTACATCACACCTGACATCCAAAATAGTGTGTTTAAGTAGGCACTTAAATCCCTTTGAGATCTAAATGTATGATTCCATGATAATTATTTCTGTTATTTCTTTGGCTTTGTTCTGAACAGTAAATGGAAACCCCATTTGGAATGGAAACAGAAGAAGGGTAGATGAGAAATCCCAGAAATTGGTCTGAATGGGCAATGAGGTTGAGGAATACTGTCTTCTATAAGATCTTCTAGTCAATAATGTTTCTGCCAAATGGGCATTTGTCCATGTACAGCTGAAGTTAGATTAAGCAGCCCCACCCAAAACTGGGAAGCAGGGTAAATTAATCTTTAATGTTCAGTATTCTTCTTCTATAGATCTTCTCAAACTTTGATGGTACCCTCTTTTGCCAGTAGTGAACACAGGCCATCAATTTAGAACTGGAAGAGCTCTTAAAGGTCCTTTTATTCAAACTCCTCGTTTTATAGGTGATGAAACTGAGGCCTATGAAGTTAAAAAACTTGACCACTGACAAGAGGTATATGCCTCCGATACCGATTCCAGCATTTTAGCCACTGGACTATGCTTCATAAAATTATAACAGCTTAATCTCGGAGATTATATTAAAAAAAATAATATGCCAAGAAAACTCCAAATGGGGTCACAAAGAGTCAAACATGATTAAAACGACCAAACAAAAATAAAATGTTAAATTAATGTGATATCTATGAAGCCTATTAATGCATTTTCACCAGCATTATCTAAAGGTGCTCTGCAACTCAACTTACGGAAGTACTCCTGGGTAGTGTTACGTGGGACATAGGAAAAAGTAAGTTTCCTCTCTTCTCAAAATACATTTCCTTGATTTCTCAAATTATCATCTTATCTCTGTTTTCCCCTTTACTTTCATACTTCTTAATTAGATTTTTAATCTATTTCTTGAGAGCAAAGACTATATTTTTGTGTTTATCCCCAACACTTGGCATAGCATCTAGAACACAGTAAGAATTAATACTTGCTCATCAGCTACAAGTTTCAGCTTAAACAAAAATTCTCCAAACTAGCCTGTATCCTTTTTCACCTCTATTCCTCATATCCCAATCTTCTTCTCTTTCTTCCTTCAATACAAACATTCCAGATGCTGAGGATCCAGAATCCATTCTTATTCCATCTTTTCTCCATTCTAAGCCTCTATAATCATTTGTAATGTGGTAATTATACCAGAGTAGATGGCCATAGCTTTGGAGTTTCTGCTGCCTCATATCCTTTGTCACCTTGGGCTGAATCTTTTGGGTAAGGGGTAGGGGACTTCAGGAGTAATTGGACTTTCTGTTTAAGGACCTTTCAGGTAGGATAGCCAGAAAGGATAAAAGATAAAGACAGAGACACAGAGATAAATAGAAAGAGAGAGATACACAGAGAGAAAGGTAGGTGGAGAGAAAAACAGAAGGAGAGGGAGATGAAGAAAAAGATGGAGGGGAGGGGAGAATGTATACAGTATTAGGAAAAATTAAATATAGAGGCTGTTCAAATGTCCTAGAGAAGTGCCCCCAAAAGAAAAATGTAAATTCCTTGCTTGGCTATGTAAAAGTAATGCTAATTATAATCCTTGATAAGAATGGCTTATTAGCCATGCCTAATGATTACATGCCTAATTATCATGTGAATCATTATATAAGTCAAGCTAATTTCATCGTATCCTTTCCATGCAATATCAAACTCTATATATTTGTGCCTTGTCTTCTGTTACTTAGAGAGTCTGATCAACATTCACAAACTAATAAAAAGGAACACAGGCCCTTCTCTCTCCCCTTCCAGTTAAAGATTCCCATTAAACCCAGATTATTTTTCATATTTTGATCCTCCTGAAATGAAATGAGCTACTTTATGAGATACTGAATTTTCCATCATTGGAAGCATTCAGGCAAAGATTGAGATGTTGTAGAAAGCACTGCTACATTAGGCAGGAAGTCAGATTAAATGACTTCTCAAGTCCCTTCCAATACAAAGATTTTATGGTTCCAAAATTCAAGTTGTTCTTTGCAGTAATAATGCAACAGGATAAGTTTTTCATGTGGAAAACTGAAGCAAAGATCTAGGTCTAAGTTCCAATCTGTGCAATTCTAAGCAAATCCCTTCAACTGCTCTGAGATACCATTTCCTCATCTGAGGTTGACTTTAGTAAGAAAGACTTCAAATCTAGCTTTAGACACTTACCAGCTTTGTGAATCTGGGCAGATCACTTAACCTTTGTCTGTCTCAGAATAACACCTATTTTCCGGGACTGTTGTACAGACCAAACAAAATTTTTGTAAAGTGCTTTGTAAACTTTAAGGTGCTAAATAAATGCTAGTTTATTGTCATCTGTAAAATGATGAGAATTCTACCTGCCTTATAGGTTTGTGGGAAAGGAAATGCTTTTGCAAGCTTTAAAGGACTATATTAAAAGGGAGCTATTATTATCACATAAAATAGTATTACCAGCTCTGAAATTATAATAAAAGTTTTACTAAAGCAATTTTTAAAGGGGAGGAGGGATTTGTTTTGTTTTGTTTTGTTTTTTTTAAAGAAGTTTGATTCTTCTATTTAGCATTATAAAATTCCCCCTGACTTGGCAAATAGACTGATGAAGGCTATAAGAATACTTAGTCATCAGCTTCAAGAAGGGCAAAAGAAACATTAAAAGAGAATAGAATACATTCTTACTAGCCTCCTGCTATTTAAACATGAATTTCCTCTTACACTGAAATTGTGCACTTTGAAACTCTCCAGATTCTACAGATTAAATCAAGACTTCTATTTTTGATAGATATTTTTGAAGCCAGTCAAATACCACAAAGCAGATGTAAACCCCATAAAGACCTGGGGGATGAGCTGGTGGGCCTGTAATATCAATTCTCATTTGCTAAGAGTCTCGGACTCATCAAAGCTTGGAGGATTCACTGCACAATCATCTTTCTCCAACCCAAGGTCAAGTCTGCAGTCTTTTGTTCTATCTACAAGAGAATGAATAAAGGGGTGGATTCCTCAGCTTTCCACAATTCTGTGCTCGTAAAAATAATACAGCACTTTAAAAAACACACACACACGCCAAACCAAAGTATGATCTGATGTCAGCCATCAGCTGCAGACCCAAGCAACAAAAAGCTTTTTACAAGAGAATAGGCTCTCCCAGCAGCTGGATACAAATGGCATCAGAATTTCAGAGTGGCAAATACTTCTCATACAATAGCATCTTTTTTTTTTACATCCCACCAGAACCAGCAGGCACACCAGTGTGCTGCCAAGCACATTCTTCTCTAGCCAATTATATACATTTTGGGGCAAGCATATCTCTCTCTCTCTCTCTCTTTCTCTCTCTCTCTCTCTCTCTCTCTCTCACACACACACACACACACACACACACACACACACACACATACACATATCCCTCAAGATCTAAAATTTCCATTGAACCAAAACACAACTTTGCTCCTGGCTGCTGCAGTGGTTAATGTCTCATTTTTAAGGGTGTTGTTGGAATGCTCTCAGAAGATTCAAGTTTCCCTAGATAAAAGAAATTCACCAGGGAGAAGTGCTAAAAGGACAATTCAGCCACTCTGAAAATAACTTCTCCATTTCAGAAAGGAACAGGAGCACATAGTCCTGACACACTGGTGACACGATACCTGTTATCACTCTGGGGAGGGCCTGAGAGAGAAGTTGAAGATGAGAAAAAGACAAATAGAATGAATTTGAGACATATAGTATTTGGCAATGAGGTGCCTGCTCAATAGAGAAGGGAGGTACTGCCAACTTCTCCTAAAGAAATTGTCAGAAAACCCATATGGGGTGATATTTGCGCATCCACAGATACACACACACACACACACACACACACACACACACACTCTCCCTCTCCCTGTCTCCTCTCCTTCCCCTTTCTCCCTCCTTCTCTGTGTGTGTGTGTGTGTGTGTGTGTGTGTTTCTGTCTCGTGTGTGTGTCTGTCTGTCTTCCTCTGTGTTTTCCTTTCCCTCCTTCCCTCATTCTCTCCCTCTTTCTCTCCCTCTCTCCCCCTCTCTCAAAGTACCTTTTCCTCTGAAATGCCAGCAGCTTTTAACACTACTCTCTTATCTAGAAACCCAATCCCATTCAACATCCTCTTCCAAAAGGTCAAATGACACCTCAGTGTGGCAATTGTTTCAATTCATAAAGCATTTTTTTTTTTTTTTTGCCAGGGCCAATGGAAAGATATCTACCTCCACACCTCCACCAAAGACAGTCATCAAGTTTTCTTCCCTGGTGAATAACAAACATCTATAGCAATCTCTTACAAAAGCCTCCATGGAAAAAAGAAATGGACCAAGAACCAAGTGATTATCAAAGAAAGACAGTTGAAATCCCAACCTCCCATATCAGTCAAAAAAGGGACAAAGAACAGAACTAGCAATTAAAGAAGGGGGAAAATATTTTGAGATCTGTAAGCACTTTTTAGACTGACCTTTAGTAACTTTTATTCTATTTTTGAGGAAGTTGGTAAGGACAATGATGATCTAATAATCCCTTCAAATTAAACTTGAAATTCTAGGATTCTCCTCCATCAACTCACTGCTCCAAAGATAGATTTGCCGTTTACTTGACTTCAAGATAAATAATCTTGATAAATTATATACTTCATAGGATTCTTTACTAGAAAGGAACTTAGAAATTACCTAAGACCTATCCTCTCCATTACCATGGAAGTTCTTTTTTGAAAACTTCCTTAATTAAATTCTAATCTGACTTAACAGATCGATTTGAGAGCTGCTTGAGCAGAGTACCCATTAGGGTCACAAAATGTCAGAGGCAGAATATGAATCAAATTCTTCCTGATTCTAAACTCTATCCACTATGCCAGGCTACCTCTATAACCCCTTATTATAGATGAGAAAACAGGCACAGAGGAAAAATGACTAAAGGTCATGCTATTACTAAGCAATATAACTGAGTTTCAAACTTAGGTCTTCTGATTAAATCTCAAACATTACCCACTCACCTCACTGTTTTCTATTCAAATTTAGTCTGTGTTCATGTCAGTATGGAGCAACAAGTTCTGGATTATTGGAACTCTGTCTAACCTGTTCCATGCTGCATCTTAGTATGTCAAAAGATTTTTAATATATGCTTTTTTTAAATTATAAGGTTTTATTAACAGAGCTGATGCCTGGGTAATTTTTTTTATATTATCCTTTGCACTCACTTCTGTTCCGACTTTTCCCCTCCCTCCCTTCATTCCCTCCCCCAGAGGGCAAGAAGTCCTAATATATGCTTTTAGATGATCTTTTTCCAACACCAAGTATACAAGGACAGATCTATTGTTAGCTAAAAATTCTTGTGTACTTGGTATTGGAAAAAGATGAAAATCAGTCTCTTTAGTTGAAGTGATATATTTTAGGGATAACTTCACCTCTTATGTCACCAAAAATAAATGGACATTATTCAAAGTGAGCTCCCCCATCTCATCTCACAGCACAGTCTTTCTATTTCATATCAAAAGATGCTTATGCTCGCTCGCTCTCTCTCTCTCTCTCTCTCACATGCAATTTTTCTAAACATATTTCTGTATTCATCGCGCTGTGCAAGAAAAATCAGATCAAAAGGAAAAAAACTATGAGAAAGAAAAAACCCAAGCAAACAATAACAAAGGTAAAAACACTATGCTTTGATCTACATTCACTCTCCAAAGTTCTCTGTGGATATGGATAGTACTTTCCATTACAAGTCTCTTAGAATTGAGTAGCCTTTCTCTTTGCCAAAACAAACCCTTTTACATATATCTTTGCTCTGATCCAATACTCTTTAGCAAATTGCTTCTACTATTAATCTCACTTCTCATTTTCAATCTCTGTGTATTTATTTGCTCTCTCTACTGTCTACATACGTGCCCATGCCCTAATTCTAAACATATATACACACACAAACCACCTCAATTTGTCCTACCATCTCCACTGGCTATCAGTCTATATTTCTCTTCCCATTAAGGGCTAAATAACTTGAGAAAAACATTTACACTATGTGAATCCACTTCCTCTCCCATGACTGTTTTAAATTCTCTTACCTCAAAAGGTAAAATAATAATCTGCCTTCTGACTTTATCATTCAACTGAAACTGCCCTCTCCACAATTAACAGTGATTTCTTGATTGCTAATCTAATGATCTTAATAAAAATTGACATCCTCTTTCAGAAAGACCTGAAGAGACTTACATGAACTGATGCTAAGTGAAGTGAGTAGATCCCAAAGAACATTGTACATATCAATAAGATTAAACAATGATCAATTCTGGTGGGCGTGGCTTTTTTTCAACAGCAAGGTGAGTTAGGCCAGTTCTGATAGTCTTGTGATGAAGAGAATCATCTGCATTCAGAGAAAGGATTGTGGGGACTAAATTTGAATCACAACATAGTATTTTCACATTTTTTGGTTGTTGTTATTTACTTGAATTTTGTTTTCTTTCTCATTTTTTTTCCTTTGTGATCTGATTGTGTTTGTGTGTGTGTGTGTGTGTGTGTGTGTGTGTGTGTATACAGCATGATTTTGGAATTGTGGAAATATGTATAGAAGAATTGTCTGTTTAACATATATTGGATTACTTGCCATCTAGGGAACAGGATGGGGGAAGGAGGGGAAATTGGAACACAGAGTTTTGCAAGGGCTAATGTTGAAGAATTGTCCACATGTTTGTTTTGAAAAATAAAAAGCTTGAATAAAATAAATAAAGAAAAAGCTTTTATTTTTTTTTCATCCTCCATAATCTCTCTGCAGCATTTGACATGGTTTCACTTTCTCCCTATATATTCTCTCCTCTTTTGATTTTCATGAGGCTGCTTTTTCTTGATTCATCCTCTATTAATCTAACTATGCCTTCAGAATTATTTTTGCTGGTTCTTTATTCAGGTCATGCCCACTAACTCCTGGTGTCACTCAAAGCTTTTTCTGAAGCCCTCTTTTCACTCTATACTATCACTTAGTGACCTCATCAATTTCCATTGATTTAACCAACAACTTTCCCAGATCTACCTATCGAGTCTTAATCTCTTTCCTGAATTACAATCATGCATGTCCTTTTCTCAACATCTTGAGTTGGATGTCCCATAGATATTTCAAACTCCATGTCTGAAACAGAACTCATTTTCTCTTTTTTAAACCCTCTCTCCCCAACTTCCTTAATTATTGTCAAACCCTAATCACCTTTTGCTAAGATTACTGAAATAGTCTTCTAACTAGTCTCCTTCCTCAAATCTCTCCTTATTCCAATTCATCATCCTCTCAGCTGTTAAGATTGTTTTTATAGAGTATGTATAACCATGTTACCCCTCTGTTTCCCACCCCACCTCCATCTTTACTCTGCAGTGGTTCCTATTATTTCCAAGATCAAATATAAACTCTTTTGTTTAGCTCTTAAAGTTCATTACCTGACCCCTTCCTACATTTCCAATCTTCTTACACTTTACTCCCCTTTAAATAGGTATCAAATAAATAGCAACTCTTTCATCAGAACATCTGTCCAACCACATCCCAAATCCTGCTTGTGCTATTGTGCTACACAGGAAGTTTACTGTATCTACTATACAGTGTTATGTTTATGATGGACACTTCAGTATTCAAATTCAACAATCCAGCTATAGGACATTAGAACAGCCTATTCAACTGTGGGCCACAACAATGGCCCACTTCTACTTGTCTTTTCTACAATTACATTCCAACTCTGGTCTCCATGTCGTCACACTAGCTGTCCCCCATGCCTAGACTGTTCTGTGATTTCTTTCAAGACAGTTCAATCTCACCTTCTACAAGAGGCCTTTCCTCCTACATATGCATATGTGTATATTTGTATAGATATACACATTACAGGTGTGCATATGTATACATACCTACATGTATATGGGTATAGATGTATTTTGTCATCTCCCCCACTAGAAAGCATGTCTCAAAGAAGGTAAGATCCAGTTGTTGTTTAGTCACTTCAATCATGTTTGACTCTTTGAGATGCCATTTTGGGGGTTTTCATGGCAAAGATGCCATTTCTTTCTCCAATAAGATAGTAAGTCATTAGTAGCTAATAAGCAGCAGAGCTTATTCATGCTCTGGTCCTCTGATGCCAAATTCACTGCCCTTTCCACTGTACTATGGCTCTTTGATAACCTATAGTCAGCAGTATAGTCATAATTCGATACTAGTGTCCTCAACTTCAATACTTCCAATAATTACCACAAAGCATTATACGATACTGAAACACCTCCTGAATTATAAAAAAGATAAAATTATATTCAAAAAAGTATTTCATTTATTTTTTAGACTAAAAAGTTGCCAGTTGATATGTTTGCTATAAATAGCAACTCTTATCCAGAACCCTCAACCAACCAAATCATTTCAGCTCATGCTGTATATGAGGTTTACTTATAAAGGTTTGTGATGGGCAATTGAAAATGTTGGTTAGGTGATTGAATGATCCCAGAACTCACTAAATTGGTTAAATAGGTTATCACTGTGGGAGTTAATCAATCAATAAGCATTTATTTATGAAACATTTACTATTTACTATTTGCTAAGCATTAGGCTAAGCATTGGGATTACAAAGAAAGCCAAAAATAGTCATTTCTAAGTCGATAATCCTATGTTCTTTTGATTCACAGATAGATCTGCATTGGTGGAGGTAAACTTCACTGGGGAGATGCCCATTCCATCAAAATCACAAGCCTACATACTCATATAAACCTCATATCTATACACATGTACTACATATCTACATGAATGAATATACTTATATATACATACTGCATGTCTTATTTTTTTTTTTTTTTTTGGTAGAGATTGTTTGGTAAACTTTAAAGTGATAATTTGTTACTATTTTATTATTGAATAATGAAATTTATTTCAGTTGTGGAGCTAAGTAAAAATACTGAGAAATATTCCAATCCACCTGGAATATTGGTTAAGTGGGACATAAATAGAAAATTCTGCCCAGAACAGGAATCAAAGCTCACTATTCCATAAGAAATCTACAATACAGACTCCTTTGTTTCAGAGATAAAGTAGTTTGCCCAGCAAATATAAGGCTTAATTATTGAGTTGTTGCATAGTACCCCAAAAGTATTAACATTGTAGGAAAACTATCTGTTCTCCCAAAGCACTGATCGATGTAAGGATTAAACACAGTGCCCCTGCTATATTTATTTTTACATTTTGCAAATGGTTTGTGTATCTGAAAAATTAAGTGGAATGATTACAATGTGTTTTTCTGTAATAAATGCCTGTATAGGGACTGTTACCAATACTTTTTAAAATGCATCTTCGTTCTTCCTTTGGGCCTGCAGTATATTTAGTCTTGCTGAGGTAAGAGAATTTCTATAACCGGATAAGCAAACCTATAGTTCCAACAGCAAAATGTTCCACTAATGACTTAATCCATAACTGAGCACCATGGGAAAAAAAAATAGAACTTCAGCCTCTATAGATCACAACAAACACAAATCTTCAGCTTTCCTGAAAGGCTTCCCAGAGCCCCACTGCATATGGAAAAACAGGAGAAGAGAAGAAAGAAAAAGAAAACGGGAAGAACAAGTCAAAAGGGAGGTAAGAAGAAGAGAAAAGGAGATAGAGAGGGAAATTTTTATGATGACAAAAGACTTATGAAACATATACAAGTCCTCAAATTGGTCTGCCTGGTGTTTATATATATATATATGTATATATATATATATATACATATATATATATATATATGTATATATTTATATGTGTGTGTGTGCTATTCATACTCATATATTTTAAGATAAACAATGTTTGGAATAATAATGCTTTAACTGAAAGTTTTATGCATTTGTATCAAAAACTTTTAATTGTACTGAGAAAGACACAAGAGTTTTGTGCAAAGAGAAACGTAAGCTTTCATCTCTTTGGGATAGTGAACAAGTCATTTAATTTGTCTGCACCTCTGTTTCTTGGCAGTCAACAGACAACTTTTCTTCCCCAGGGAACTGTGCAGATTAATGAGCCTGTCTGTATACTGCCTAAAAAGAAAAAGGGGAGACATCCCCTGTCTGCCTCCAGTAATCTCCTCTTCCCACCTGCTGAATATGTGCTCAGCTCTCAAAGTATACTTTTTAAGAATGCCAATTCAGGTGTCACTATTACTCAACACTGACTGTACAGACAATTCAAATGAAAATGACTTCTGATAGAGGGGAGTTCAGGGAAAGGAGGAGAACAGAACATGAATCCAGAAGCATTCTACTTTTCCCCATTTGGGGTATGATGAGAATAGATGGAATCTACTCAATGGAATCTTTTTAGGATGACCTTTCAAGGTAGTACCTAGAAGTCAGTGCCTAATATCCAAAATAGAGATAAGAAAAGTTAACAATCCTAGAATCTTTTCTAGAAAATGAATCAGCCCAGAGAGAAGGTAGGCATCATAATTATATATTCCACTCTAAAAACCAATGGCACCAAAACACAAATTTCAGATTATTTGAAGAATTTGGCAAAAGACTGGAGAAGAGACAAGATGAAAGAAAAATGTGTGTTGTTGTATATCTGTATTTCTGTATATCTGTATTGTGTTGTTGTATTTCCAGAAGCTAAACATTCAGATTATTAATAATATTGAAAAGGACACAAGACAATAAAAGGAGTTATGAGGTATCACAGGTCTGGTTTCAAAAAGCAAAATGTTCAAATTATTGTTACCAAAAAAACCCCGACAACAAAACACCCAAACCCTGAAATCATATAGCATTTTATGTTTTACAACCAGTTTTCCATACAAGTATTTCAACTGCTCTTCAGAATCACTCTGAAACAGATAAGGCAAATGTTATTGGTCCCAAATTACACATGAAGAACCTGAGGCTAAAAGTGATTAGGTGGTCTTTCCAAACTTGAAAAACTACTAAGGGTCTGAGTTAAGTTTTGAAATAGGTTTTCTAAGGCTGGTGCTCTTTTCACTATAATGAACGGAGTGGAGTGGAATGGAGTAGAAAACCCCACAAATATTTAATGAGGGTCTATTATAGGGTACTCTCTTAGGTATGATAATAATGATATATACAAAGAATTTTTTCCCTCCCTCTTTCATTCTCCTATATCTCCCTTTAAGGCTCAGCTTAGGTATTTCCTCTTTTATTGAACTTTTGCTGATCCTCTCCATTCTCCCATTCCTACTTGTAAGAGTTCTTTCTCAAATTATCTTGTCCTTACTCATCTGGGTACATAGCATATTGCCTATTGCAACGAGCCTTTCCTAAGAGCTAACATATTTCATTTTTCATCCTCCACGGCTGTAAAAGTGCCTTGCAAATAGGAGGCATTCAATAATGTCTATTGAATTGATATAGATTAAGATGTCCATCAAAGGCAGAGATGGGAATGTCATTCCCCCTTTTTTTTCAGATATTTTATGGACTCATTATAAGAACAGCAGGAACCTAAACTCACAGACAATGGGTTCTCTATGGAAATATGAGAAATAACACCAGATTTCAGAGATTAGGACTTAAGAGCTAAAAGTCAAAGATTACTTCTTATGGAATATTATGGGAAGAACTTATTTGACTATATGTTCTTTAAAAACCATATCCTACAAGAACATCCATACCAGTATCATCAAAAACTTAGACAACGGCACCAACTGATAAGTTTGGGTAAGTTTACTGGGAAGATGGGAGACCAGTAGAAGAGGAAGGTAAAAAGTGAGTCACTACAACTATAAAGAAGAAAACTATCCATTTGCCTGTGATTGCTAGAAGCAAAGAATAATAATTGCCACATCTTATAACACTGCTGTAGTATTATTTTTGAATAGTTTATCAGGGTCATCACAAATAAGGTGTAGGAGTAGAATGAGTCAACAAGCCGTAGTGATCTTTTTAAAGGTCCCATTTTATTGCTTATTTTGTAATAGAAAGCAGGGAAGGTGCTATTAAACCTTCCAAAATGCAAATGCCTGACCCTAGAAGATTTACTAACAATTTGTATTCAAATTGAAAGAGAACCAAGCTAATTGAGACATGACATGAGGAATCATACTGTTAAGAGCATTCATCTAATAATGCACCTTGAATTTTTCGTCATAATATTGGCGCCAAAGAAAACATCTTCAGTCACAAAAACAAAACTATGCTATGAGATGAATGCCTCTGTGGCTGAGGATAGATATATTTGTTAGAGTGACTCCTAAGAAAGTAAGAGTCCAGGTGATATAAAAAGTTAACTGTTACATGTTAAAAGGGCAAGGCAATCAGTCAACACCTTTTACAGAGCTACTTAATGCATAGAAATTATTCAGCAAGGAAATGTTTGCTTCTCTGGTTCCTGGATAGCTGAGTTTAAAAAAAGAAAAGATTGAAAATGTACCTGGGTTTTCAAGAATTTGTTAGGGTGATGAGAATTTTAATCCCTGACAATTCATTATATTCATAGGAGATGCCAAGACCTTCTACTATAGGGAATGAGAGATCCACATTGCAGTATATAAACTAGGGACACCACAGGTTGTCCAAATCACCAGCAGTCATTGTGAGTGTCCTGAGTAATTCCCACCCCAAATTACTTAGCCCTCGATCTGAAGTCTTTGGGACCAGTCCCAGGAGAGTACAGTTCAATACTAGGTAAGACAAAATGTGTTCTAACTGGGAATCATCTCAAACCTGGGATTACTCAAAACAGACAAATCAACAGCAGTGTTCCTTCTTGCATTCTGCTCTTAATTGCTCCCAAACCTACCCACTCTAACCCTTTGAATATGACCAAGAATTTGCCACAGGTCCTAGTCTAGAGAGGATCATCAGAGACAGAAGCAATTCTAATGGACTTGATCTATTTCCAATTTATATTTTTAGGGTGCAGGATGAGTGCCAAATATCCTAGAACTTGTTAAACTGTGGTACCCCAGATAAGTCTCAACGTATCCTAAGGGGTAAGATTCAGCCTAGATCCTTCACAACCTCTGCTGAAAAAAATTTTTTTTTGGCATATTCCTATGCTTGTCACAGTACAGAATCCATGTTAGCAGCCATCTTTGCAAAGGCAAGAATAAGCTTTGAAATAGAAGGCTAGTGTGCTCCTACAGGATTTTAAGATGGACAGTCAGGGTTAATTCTAGTTCCATTTGCTTTTAAATCTCATTAAAGGTATAAGTTTAGGCACAGCTTAACTTGGCATCTGACCATAGGACTCCAGGGAGAGAAAGAAAATAATTTGGCTAGTTTCCTGAAAGAGATTATATGTATAAGTATACCTTTATTTTGATACATAAGTGCATATAAAGTATTTGGAGTCTGAAATGGAAAAATATTTAGTTATTTTTCAAGATATATATTTCTAAAAATATTTCTTTCACTTCTTATTCATATATGTATAAGTTTTCCAAAAGATGCTAGTGACTTACTTTTCCATAACCCAATTCTGAGCATTCAAGAAACAGCATCATGTGTCCATAGAAACACCTATTTTCATACTGAAGATTTTTCTGAGAAGAAATAATTTAAAAAAAAAACAACACTATACTTTTGGCTTCCTTTTTTGCTATACCCACTTTTTCCTGGCAAAATTTTTATAGTTTAAAACTTAATGGAGAATTTCTTTTAATTCTTCCAGCATAAAGTAGTATTGGCAGTATATGCCTATGTTTTCACACTTTCCTTTCACTTAAATGAGACTTTTACAGGAATAAGTGCCACAACACATATAAGTATAAATTGGATTGAAACTTCACTCTTAAAGTGAATGACTTCAGGAGACAGTATCTTCCTAACTCAATACATATTGGCTCCAAATTATACATTTGATGATTTTAGCCTAAGTGATTAAGTGATGATGGGACAAATGCTCCTGCTGCTGTCTGATGCCCAGGCCTACTGGGTCAGAGAATATTTCCAAGCCACAAAAAAGCAGGTGGTTTTGTGTACTAAGTGTTCTGGCTTTGGTGACTATCAGCTCCCATTTTTCTCTTTCTGATTTCAAATATTAGTTGCCCCACACCCTAGAAAAGTGCACACAATTTGACTTCTGGATCATATCAAGAGGCTTATGAATGCTGTTATCTGTGGCTTACAAGAGGACATTTAAATTGGGAGAGGCCAGTTAGAGTAATCTTACCTTCATATTTCAGTTGATAAATGGGGGCATGATCCTTGTTCCAAACAGTAACTTGTGCATAATGCTTTACAAGAAAATTGTTTTTAAAAACTTTTCTCACCAGGCTTATACCCTAGTCCTTAATTTCTATTCTGTCAATTCCTTCCTCGTTTACCAATAATGGGAAGGTGCTTTCAATTAAGGTAATATATAGGAAAACTTTCTTTGTACATTTTGATGGTTAGAGGTAAATATTATCTTTCTGGTGTCTCTTGTTAGAAGCAGGGAGAATAAATAGGCGATCTTAGCAAAGATTCCCTTCCAGCCCATGACTCCAGAGTCTGGGTGCATGTTATTCCCTCCATTAGACTCAGACTCCTGCAGGTCAGATTTTAGTTCTTCTTATTAAAGGAAGCCTTTTCCTACCCAGTTCTCAGTGAACCTAGGGCAGGTAACAAAGACTACGACAGAGTAGGTGTTGTGACCCAACTAGGGAGGATTTAGGGATAAAGCGCTAGGCAGGGGGACGATGCAAAAGCACACCTGCAGCCTCCCATCTCCACTTCGGGGTGTGTCCCTCTTCCCAACTCTTTCTCCCCGCTCTTGGTCCCGGTGCCCGTTCCCCAGTTACCTCGTCTCCGAAGTGCACGACCTTCTGCCCCGTGGGCACCCGCAAGTTGGGGTAGCAGGAAGGGGTCTGGTCCTTGGAGGCCCCGGCGGCGCGGTGTGCGGCGTAGCGGGCCTGGATGTGGGGCTCCACCATGCACTTGTCGATGATCTCGTCCTGCTGCTTGGGGGGCAGCCGCTCCCATTCGGGCCCGTACTTCTCGCGAATCTTTTCCTTGTCTTGCATGATCTTCCTGGCCATGGGGCTCAGCGAGGAGAAGTAGGTAAAGCGCTTCCGCTCCTTGTCGTCCAGCGGCCGGTTCCCGTTCATGACTGCCGTGCGCGAGGCTGCAATCGCCGCCGCCATAGAGGCCATGGCCACGGACCCTCGGCCTTGCTCTGCTTGCCCACCGCCCGGCTGCCCTTTTCCCTCCACGCCTCCGCCACGCTCCGGCCTCCCTCAGCCTCGGTCTCTGCCTGTGCCTGCCTGTTCCTTTGCCTCTGCCTCTGCCTCTGCCTTTGCCGCCTCTGTCTCTGCCGCTTCTGCCTCTGTCTCTCTCTCTGTGGCTTGGGAACTAGGAGGCAGGAAGGGAAGATGCCAGAGAGAACTAAGGACCTCCTCTCCCTCCTCCTCTTTCCCTCCCTCCCAGGGTAAACGCCTCCCTTCCTCTCTGGCTTTCTGCTCCCTGTTCAGTCCACACCCCCAGGTCCCTCCTCTCTCCGGGACTTCCTTTCCTCTCTTCCCTCCTCTCTCCTCCGCCTCCTCAGTTTACTGGACCCCCTTCTCTCCCTCTATTTAGGCTGCCTCCAAATTCTCCCAATTCCCTTACCTCCAGCTTCTCTCTACCTTCTTCTTCCTTCTTTTCTGGTCTCCTCCTTTCCGTGCTCCTCCCCCTTGCATATACCTCTCTACTCCTCCCAGCTGCAGACACGCCTCCTTCCTCTCCCGCCTCCTCCTCATTCCAGCTGTTACGCCCCATCTTTTCCAGACCAAGTCACCAACCTGGGAGTCTCCCAAGCCCAGTGGCCCTTGTGAGTGAGTGAGTGTTGAGACCTAATCAAGTGTTTGTTCTTATGAATATTTTGTTTGGCTGGTTTACTGTGGAATTTGATTTAACCCAACAAACATTTATTAAGTGACTGCTCTGGGTAGAACACTGAAATAGAATATGAGGAAAACAAAATTTAGATAACACATGCTCTTGTGGAGCTCTTTCTTCCATCCCCCCCCCCCCCCCGCGACGTTGGGGGACATGACACATACACAAACAGAAATGAATAGACAGATGAAGAATGATAGACTTGGAGTTTAAGGATGCAAATCCTTGCATATCCATCTTTCATTAGACGATGAGCACCTTGTGAGCAGGGAATTGCTTTTTGCCTTTCTTTCTTTTTTTTTTTTTTTTTAATTTAATAGCCTTTTATTTACAGGATATATGCATGGGTAACTTTACAGCATTAACAATTGCCAAACCTCTTGTTCCAATTTTTCACCTCTTACCCCCCCCCTCCCTAGATGGCAGGATGACATGAATGTTAAATATATTAAAATATAAATTAGATACACAATAAGTATACATGACCAAAACGTTATTTTGCTGTACAAAAAGAATCAGACTCTGAAATATTGTACAATTAGCTTGTGAAGGAAATCAAAAATTGCATAAATATAGGGATTGGGAATTCAATGTAATGGTTTTTAGTCATCTCCCAGAGTTCTTTTTCTGGGCATAGCTGGTTCAGTTCATTACTGCTCCATTGGAAATGATTTGGTTGATCTCATTGCTGAGGATGGCCTGGTCCATCAGAACTGGTCATCATACTGTATTGTTGTTGAAGTATATAATGATCTCCTGGTCCTGCTCATTTCACTCAGCATCAGTTCATGTAAGTCTCTCCAGGCCTTTCTGAAATTATCCTGTTGGTCATTTCTTACAGAACAGTAATATTCCATAATATTCATATACCACAATTTATTCAGCCATTCTCCAACTGATGGACATCCATTCGGTTTCAGTTTCGCCACCACAAAAGGGCTGCCAAACATTCGTCACATACAGGTCCCTTCCCTTCCTTATAATCTCCTTGGGATATAAGCCCAGTATAAACTCCTGGATCAAAGGGTATCACAGTTTGATAACTTTTTTTTAATAGCCTTTTATTTAGGATATATACATGGGTAACTTTACAGCATTAACAATTGCCCAAACCTCTTGTTTCCAATTTTCCCTCTTACCCACCATCCCCTCCCCAGATGGCAGGATGACCAGTAGATGTTAAAATAAAATATAAATTAGATATACAAAGTTACCTGACCAAAACGTTATTTTGCTTGTAAAAAGAATCAACTCTGAAATATTGTACAATTAGCGTGAAGGAAATAAAATGCGGTGTGCATAAATATGGGAGGAATTCAATGTAATGGTTTTAGTCATCTCCCAGAGTTCTTTTCTGGGCATAGCTAGTTCAGTTCATTACTGCTCCACTGGAAAGTTGGTTGATCTCGTTGCTGAGGATGGCCTGATCCATCAGAACTGGTCATCATCTAGTATTGTTGTTGAAGATATAATGATCTTCCTGGTCCCTCATTTCACTCAGCATCAGTTGGTAAAGTTCTCCAGGCCTTTCTGAAATTATCCTGTTGGTCATTTCTTACAGAACAGTAATATTCCATAATTTTCATATACACAATTTATTCAACCATTCTCCAACTGATGGACATCCATTCAGTTTCCAGTTTTAACCACTACAAAGGCTGCCCAAACATTCTGCACATACAGGTCCCTTTCCTTCTTTATAATCTCTTTGGGATATAATCCCGTAGTAACACTCTGGATCAAGGGTATCACAGTTTGATAACTTTTTGAGCATAGTTCCAAACTACTCTCAAAATAGTTGGATTCGTTCACAACTCCACCAACAATGCATCAATGTCCCAGTTTTCCATCCCCTCCAACAATCATCATTATTTTTCCCTGTCATCTTAGCCAATCTGACGGTGTGTGGTAGTATCTTAGAGTTGTCTTAATTTGCATTTCTCTGATTAATAATGACTGGAGCATCTTTCATATGACTAGAAATAGTTTCTTCTTCAGAATTGTCTGTTCCATATCCTTTGACCATTTTTCAATTGGAGAATGGCTTGATTTTTTATAAATTAGAGTTAATTCTCTATATATTTTGAAATGAGGCCTTTATCAAACCTTTGACTGAAAAATTTTCCCAGTTTATTGCTTCCCTTCTAATCTTGTCTCATTAGTTTTGTTTGTACAAAAACTTTTCAGTTTGGTATAATCAAATTTTCTATTTTGTGATCATGTAATGATCTCTAGTTCTTTGGTCATAAAGACCTTCCCCTTCCACAGGTCTGAGAGGTAAACTATCCTGTGTTCCTCTAATTTATTAATAATTTCATTCTTTATGCCTAGGTCATGAACCCATTTTGACCTTATCAAAGTTGCTGGTTATAAAATAAACCCACATAAGTCTTCAGCATTCTTATATATCACTAACAAAATCCAACAGTCAGAGTTACAAAGAGAAATTCCATTTAAAGTAACTACTGATAATATAAAATATTTAGGAATCTATCTGCCAAGGAAAATCGAAACTTTATGAACAATTACAGACCACTTTTCACAAAATTAAGTCTGATCTAACCAATTGGAAAAATATTAAATGCTCTTGGATAGGCGACAAATATAATAAAGATGACAATATACCTAAACTAATCTATTTATTTAGCGCTATACCAATCAGACTCCAAAAAACTATTTTAATGACCTAGAAAAATAACAACAAAGTTCATATGGAAAAACAAAAGGTCAAGAATTTCAAAATTAATGAAAAAAAATCATGAAGGTGGCTTGCTGTACCAGATCTAAAATTATATTATAGAGCAGCAGTTGCAAAACTATTTGGTTTGGCTAAGGAATAGATTAGTTGATCAGTGGAATAGATTAGGTTCAAGGGATAAAACAGTTAACAAATATAGCAACCCTAGTCTTTGACAACCCAAAGATCCCAGCTTTTGGGATAAGAACTTACTGTTTGATAAAAATTGCTGAGAAAATTGGAAACTAATATGGCAGAAACTAGGCATTGATCCATACTTAACGCTTTTTGCCTTTCTTTGTATCCCCAGTTATTAGCACCCTACCAAGTACAAGCTTAATAAATACTAGTTGACAAACGACTCTGTGATCTTGCTCAAGTTGTAGAAATCTGAGCCTTTTCCTCAACTGTAAAATGAAGGCATTAGATTAGATGGCCTTTAGGTACAGCTAGGTATAGAGATATAGAATGATAGAGATAATGGGAATAGTAGTATCAAGTGATTGTTTAAAGGGTAGAGATGAGTATATTGTAGCAGTACTGAATAAGCCAGTAGATAAGGAGAGATTGAAAGTCAGCGCATAATACCCTTTGATCCAGCAGTGTTACTACTGGGATTATATCCCAAAGAGATTATAAAGAAGGGAAAGGGACCTGTATGTGCACGAATGTTTGTGGCAGCCCTTTTTGTAGTGGCTAGAAACTGGAAACTGAATGGATGTCCATCAGTTGGAGAATGGCTGAATAAATTGTGGTATATGAAATATGGAATAATACTGTTCTGTAAGTGACCAACAGGATGATTTCAAGAAAGGCCTGAGAGACTTACGAACTGATGCTAATGAAATGAGCAGGACCAGGATCATTATATACTTCAACAACAATACTAGATGATGACCAGTCCTGATGGATCGGCCATCCTACAACGAGATCAACCAAATCATTTCTAATGACAGTAATGAACTGAACTAGCTATACCCAGAAAAGAACTCTGGAGATGACTAAAAACCATTCATTGAATTCCCAGTCCCTATATTTATGCACACCTGCATCTTTGATTTCCTTCACAAGCTAATTGTACAATATTCAGAGTCTGATTCTTTTAGTACAGCAAAATAATGTTTTGGTCATGTATATTGTGTTCTAAGTTATATTTTAATATATTTAACATCACTGGTCATCCTGCCATTTAGGGAGGTGGGGGGGTGAAAATGGAACAGAGGTTGCTTGGGTTAATGCGGTTACCCTGTATAATAAACCTAAATTAAAGGCTAAAAAAAAAAAAAAAAAAAAAAAAAAAAAAAAAAAAAAAGAAAGTCAGCGCATAAATCACAATCACAGATGTCCTTCAGAGTTTTGTCATGGGTCTTTTCCATCTATACTACTCATTTGATCTCATTAGATCTCAGAATTATTTGCCATTTTTATACTGATAAAAATTCTCAAATCACTGTTCTTGCCCCAATCTCTGTTGAGCTCTACAATTGAATTTTCAGTTGCCTTTTTAACATCTTGAACTGGATATTCAAATCTTAAACTAGGTTCAAAACTGAACCCATTATTTTTCTCCCTAAATCCTTGCCCTTTTCTCCTCCTATCTTCCATGTTACTATAAAGGGCAATACCACCCTCCCAGTCCCTCACCACCTAAGAGCCATCCTTGACTCCTTGCTATCTTCTTAGCTCCTGCCCCTAATCAATCTATTGATAAGGTCTATCAACTTTACCTTTTCAATATCTTTCATATATAAGCCTCTTTATTTCCCCTTACACTGTCACAACTATAATGCAGGACCTCATCATTTTATGCCTGGGTTGTATAATAGCCTACTGGTGGGTTTGCCTGCCTCATGTCTCCAATTAACCATGAAAGTGATTTTATTAAATCAAAAGTTTGATCACATCATACAAACACACACACACACAAAGAGAGAGAGAGAGAGAGAGAGAGAGAGAGATCAATAAGTTTCAGTAGCTTCTTATTGCCTCCAGATGCAAATATAAAATGCTCTGTTTGACATTCAAAGACCTTCATAACTTAGCCTCTCCTACGTTTTCAGTCTTCTTATACTGTGTTCTATGGTGATATGTATTCTTTAATCCAATGATGACATCCTGGTTGTTCCATGAATAGGATGCCATTCTCAACTCCCATTTTCTGTGACTGTCCTCCATGCCTGGAATGTTCTCTCTTCCTCTCCAACTATTGACCACCTTTGTTCCTTTTTAAGTTCCAACTAAAATCTCACCTTCTACAGGAAGTCTTCCTCATCTCCTCTTATTTCAGTGCCTTCTTTATGTTATTTCCTATTTATCCTATTTCTAGCTTTCTTTGTATATATTTGTTTGTATGTCATCTTCCCCCATTACATTGTAAACTCCTTAAAGGAGTGACTGCCTCTGACCTTTTCTTTTGTATTCCCAGTGCTTAGCACAGTGTTTGGCACATATAAGGTGATTAATAAATTAATAAGTTAATTGAATGACGAGGAGGAAGTCTGTTGGGAGGAGATGGGAAGAAATGGAATTGAGCAGGTAGAGGAGTTAGTCTTGCTAACCAGTAAGTGTATCTCATTATTTAAGACAGGGGTGAAGGAAGATATGGTGTCAGAAGGTGTATGAATATTATGATATGAGGAAGCAGGGAGAAGATGAAGCTCATGGTGAATGGCTTAAATTTCTCTATAAAATAAAAGACAAGCTTCTTAGCTAGGAGAATGGGGAGAGGAGTCACAAAAGGCTTGAGAAGGGATGAAAAGTTTGGAAGAACTTGTTTTGGAGAGTGAGATAGAAGGATTGCCTACCAGCAGTGAGAGTCCAGTTGAAATAGTGTAACATAAATTTGTAGGAGAACCAGTTAGAATAGTTGCATGATTTCTCCACCTTCATTCAGCAGCATGTGTGTGGGAGTAAAGGAAGTGAATAATGGGAATGATACAAGGCAGAAATTGGCAGGGTATAATGGGCGAAATAGGGGAACTAGGGATTCAATAAAGCAGAACAATATAGAGTTGAATTGGTTCACCAAGGGGTCAAGGTGAGGAAAAGAGGAGAGAGCGCCTAGTATAGGGTAGGTGAATCTGGAGAGAACAGAGTGGTTAAGGGACTGAAGGTTACAGTCCAAATGAAGAGTAGTGATTTATAAAGGAAGGCAGAGGAAAAGGTGAAAAGCCAACAGACACTGATTGGATAAGAAGATAGGTCCGAAAACCTGAGCCCCTATGATGGACTTGAGACTTGCATATAAACTTGTTATTGGGATTGTATTTTGGTCTACCTAAAGTTGTTTTTTGTATTGTTTTCCAAAACAAATGCACTGACTCATTCCACAATAATGATAAAATTTGTTTGGGGACATTCTGTTCAGCAGCTATGCATGATAATAATAGTGCAACTGAAGTTAAGAAATCACAGAAAGTTTCAACAGCCACATCTCTGTAGCTTTGTAACTGAATAGAGCAGGCAAAAAAAATACATTGTAGTATTCATTTTTACTGGACAGAATTCTAATGCCTTGGATCTATTAAAGTCTTCAGAAATGAAGGTTCTATATCAGTATATATATATACATCTATATATATATAGATGTATATACAAACATATGTATATATGTATATATGCAAATACATACATATACATGTGTATCCCCTATCCATTTGACAACCAATATGACTTCAGCAAACAAAATATAAGCAGTAGAGAATGGATAAAAATTTAGGCAGGAAAGGATGTCAACTTGTCAACAAAGGTCTGAATTTCAGGTAATCATTATAATTTTCCCTTTGAGGGACAGAGAGACTTCCAAAAAGAATGAAAGGGAAGAACCTGCAAAATGTTATTTTAAATATTGGAAGAAAAATCTATTTTAAATTTTTGTACATTAGTCCTTTACAGAAATCTTAAAATAGTCATAAAATAGAATTAATGTTACAAGCTTCTAGTACCAAATTCTATGAATAAAAGGTATTATAACTGTTATTATCAGCATTAAAATATGCAATCTCAGAGTTCAGGGAAAATGAATACAAGAGCTGAGTTGCTAGGCAACAACCTCAGTTTCAATGTATGTGAAGTACTGTATATGAGAACACTCTACAATTATCATGAGGAAAACAGTTTTACAGAGCTATGATGGGTCAAGACCAGGCCTATTATAAATGTTTTTCTTGTCTCCACCAATGATGCCATTGTATAGTCTTTGGAAGCTGGCCCAAGCCCCTTTGTATTAATTCTCCCTCATTTTTATTTTATAATGTGACTGATATCCACAGGTGTATTGTGAGAAATAAATCAGCCAGGATGGAATGCTTTGAAATTCATATGTGCAAGGTATTTTAAGTGTTATTAGAAGCACTGTCCCATGCTATGTTTAGTTTTCCAAAAGATACAAAGTGAATGAATTCCAAAATCTCTAATAATTTGCACCAAAATATAATATATTATAAAGGAGGGAAATGTTTAGACTTGCAAAATGATACAAATTTGAAATTGCCCAAAGATACTGGCCAAAGTATGCAAATTCCATGAACTAGATGATAAATCATAAAAGAAAAGATTTCCTTTGAGAAACTAAAAAGATCAAAATGTTTTGATAAAAGATTTACTAGAGAACTAGACACACGCGATCCCTGTTCCAAGAGAAAATAATAGTTTTGTCCAAATTCCAAATATGGAAGAAATAAAATAGTAGGATCCAGTGGAAAGAACTTTATATTAAGTGTCAGGAAACCAACATTTTGAAATTCACTTTTCTCTAGTTGTGTGCCCAATCCCTTTCTCTCCCATCACATTTGGGAATCGAACCAAATCACTCTCTTCTCCATCTTCAATATTTTACTCTCTACTGGTTCCTTTCCCCTACTATCTTCAAAGATGCTCAGATCCTCTCTATCCATTAAAAAAAAAAAAAGGGTGGAAGGTTGGCAAGCTAAACCTCTCATGTTATTATCCTATACCTCTTCTTTGTTGCCAAACATGCCCCTCCCCCGAAGTTGTCTACACTAAATCCCTCATCAATATGAAGTTACTTCAATCCCTTGCACTCTGGCTTCTGATCTCATTGCTACAATGAAATTTGTCTTTATTTTTCTTCTGCCCCATTGTGAATGTCTCTCAAGGCTCTGCCCCTTATGTTCTTTTCTCTTTTTATTTCATCTCTCCACTCCTTACGGTGTGAAGTGTCATATGCAGCAGGTGTCCCAAAAAACTTGGTATAGTTTTTAACACTTTTGGAATACCTTATCCACATATGTGTATATATATATATATATATATATATATATATATATGTATGAATATGTGTACATTCCTATATTTCTTACTGTAAAACCTTCCATACATTCAGTGGAATGTTTTTCTTTCTTCAGATTTTCTGAAGTCCACTTATTTGGATTTTTTCTTTATCAAGAAACTTTACCTTGTACTATATTTATTTGTATAGTTGTTATATCTTGTCTAATTTCTAGCATAAAATACATAATATGTGCTTGTAGAATTTAATTGGAGAAATGATGGCTTATTTGATGATCTTGAACAAGTTGATGGATCTTGAGAATAACAATTACTCGATACTTTATATTTGACAAAGCACTTTTTACAATAATACTCAGAGGTATGTTGTACAAATATTGTTCCCATTTTATAAAATGAAAAAACGTGAGAGTCAAAATCATTAAAATATTTTCCCCAGATCAAAACTCTAGTTATATATACATATATAGTTTTATATAGATACATATATAGTTATATATGTATAAATACATACATAGATAGTTACATAGTTCCAATAATTGGATCCACTACACAAATTGAACAGGATAAAGATAAATTTTTTTCCTGTCAGATACTATTGGGTGTCTGGTAAAGCCTATAGATCTCTCCTCAGAATAATGGTTTTAAATAGATAGTCAGATACATAGATTTGCAAAGGAAACCAATTACTGAAATACAGTTATCAAGTTATTTCAAAAATAAGTTTATTGACCCCAAATTGAGAACTCCTGCTCCAAAGCGTCCTAGAAAGTCTAATGATTCTTTCAAAATACTATTTGCTTCTTTATGGCTATTTCCCTATTCAAAAATGAGTCTAATGTGTGACATTTGCTTCACTGAAATGCCAGTGAGGATTTCCCAACTCCAAAGAATTTGAATAAAAATATTTAGAATGATTATTACTAGAATTGTTGGTCTAGTGTTATTTACTAGAATAGATTAAAACACCCACAAACACTTATTAAGCACCTACTGTTCTTTAAGACCTTGAGCATAAACTAATATTCCTGTCAAAGCAGACAAGTATGTAGATTTAATTAGTTCTTCACCCTCCTTTTCCTCTCTTAAGTTTCATGAAGGCTTTTAAATTAAATGAATAAACCCCTAAGGGAAAAGAAATAAGATTTTTCTAGTATCCTGTATTATAGTAGAGAATAAGCTATAAACTTTTAGTTGCAAGGTATTTTTATAACCATAATCAATCTGTGTCCTCATCTCCTTCTGGTAAATCAAATTATTATCCAATAATGAAGAAAATGGGACACTTAAAGAGAAGGTGAGAGTGACAAAGATGTAATTCATGAACACTTATAAGTGACCGTGAATAAGACCATAAGAAGCTCTTATAAAGGCTTCAAATTTGGTATAATCAATTAAGTACTTTGTTGCTAATAATCTGAGCATCTAGATTTTAAATCTTCCATGTTACCCATTCAATAAGAGAAAAGAACTAGTTTTTGCAGTTTAAAAGATAAACAATCCAAGATAATAATTGACATCACACTCATATGTCTGACCTCTCAGTCAGGTGACATTTCTCTGATACCCCTTTATCTAGGTATGAGGGGGAAAAAAGGTATGAATGATAATAGCATAAGAGCAGCAAGGTAACTTTGGAAGCTATTATAGTACCAGCTGAACTCACAGATGATGACTAACCCTCTAAAAGGATTCTACTTTGGGCCAACCCAAATTATCATCAGAGAGAAAACTATCCTCTTGTTTACCTAATATTGGAACATGTGACATTATTCTTTTGTGTATTATCTACTTCAAGTTTCCAGCAGATACTAAAGCTGGAATAAGGATGTTGTTATTAACCACCTTATTAACTTGATGCCTTGAGTCAGATGTCAAGACTCTTGTCAGTGCCAGGAGGTGAGGAGTTAATAGCTGGCAACCACTGAAAAGAATGGTTAGCACTAATTTCTTCTAGTTCTCCTCCTCTTTTTTTCAGTCTTTGCTGGTTCATCATTCATAGCATACCCCTGTGAATATTTCTCAAAATCGTTCTTGAGTCCTCTTCTATTCTTCCTTTATATCAAGGGTTTTTACCTTTTTTGTGTGTCGTGGACCTCTGTAGCAGTCTAATAAAATCTATGAACCCTTTCTCAGTATAATATTTTGAAATGTTTGAAGGAAATGCTAAAGGTATAATTTTTTTCCCCATCTATGTTTATGGATCTCCAGAAATTTAAACTCCATATGAAGAACCCCTGCTTTGTATCCTATCTTAGTAAACTCACCACCTCCAATGAGTTTAATTATCATCTCTATGCCAATGACTCACAGGATTCTATATTTAGCCAAAGTATCTCCCATGAGCTGAAGTTTTTATCATCAACTGCCTATTGGACATTTCAAACTGCATGTCCCAGGGACATAATAGACTCGATATATGCAAAACAGAATTCATTATCTCTTCCTTCAAATGCTCCTCTCTTCCAAACTTCTCTATTTGTATTGAAAGAACTACCATTCTTCCAGTTCATAAGCACAGCATTATCCTGAATGCTCTACTCTACCTACTATAATTTATCTAATCAATTGCCAAATCTTTCCATTCCTGCCTCTACAACATCCCTTATATTAAACTTCTCTCTACTCCTGTAGTCACTGTGTCAGTACAGACCCTCATCATCCCTCACCTAGATTATTGCAGTGGCACTTTCACATGTCTCCTTGCCTCAGGTCTCCTTTCTACACAGTCTATCCTTCATTCTGCTATCTTAAGCACAGAGATGGTTATTTCAACCAATTCAATAAACTCCAGTGGCACCCTCTCATTTCTAGGATAAAATATAAACTCCTCTAGATACCTTTTTAGAGCTCTTCTCAATCTGGCCCTAATTTTTCTTCCCAACCTTATTTTGAATATAACTTCACTTACCACATTCAAGAATTCAGTCAAATTGGTGGTCATTTTGTTACTCATATATAACATTCCATCTCATTTCTCTGTACTTTTATGCTGGCTATCTGCCACCTATGAAATGTATTCTGTTCTCATCTCTACCTCACAGTATCCCTGTCATCCTTCAAGATATATTTCAAGCATTACCTTCGATATGAGCCTTTCTTGAGCTCCCCAATTGCTAGTGCCTGCCCTTTCAAACTACCTTATACAACTTTACATTTATTTGTATTTATTTTCTTTAAATGTAATCTGTATATACTTATATATGTGCATATTGTCTCCCCTGCTAAAATATAAACTGAGAGTAGGAATTACTTTATTCATTGTATTCGTATCCTTAACTCCTAGGATAATACCAGCACATGGTAAGTGCTTAATAAATACTCATAAATTAATTTGGTGAAATCTAATACAAAACCATTCATTCTAATCACCGTTGGTGGATATTAAGCCTTCAAAGGAAACAAGTTTAGCTAATTGTTAGGGATAAAGGAAGTATATACATATATCCATACACACACACACACACATATAGAAAAACAGGGGTCACTGAAATTTCAAATAAAAAGGACAGGAAGATTCCTGTCAAATTCCAGAGTTTTAATTGAAAGAACAATTTAGTGATGCTGAGAGAAAACAGTAAAGGCAAGAATGAGAAATTAAATGAAAGATCATGACTGGAAGAAGCCTAGGTTGAGACCACTGAGAAAACAAGGATTGATCACCATGTAAAGAAATTGTATATTACAGAGTGGACCAATAGATGAGGCATGCTTCCATGTCTATCCCAACATGCAGATCTGACTTGGAATATTATAACAGCGGAAATTGAAAAAAGCAGTTAACTATCTTAGGAAATATCTCCTATATTAGAAGTGACCTCCAAGGTAATATCTAATAGTAATTCTATATTTTTATGTGTGTTTCTTTTGTTGTGATTTCATCTTGTTCACCTGATATTTTGTTGATTTGTTTTTCTTTCTTTTTTTTTTCTATATAAACAGTTTGCAAGAGACTTATCAGTTTCATTATTATTTTAAAATAACCAGCTTTTAGTTTTTCTTTTCATTTCCATAGCCCCTCCCCAATTTATTATCTAATTTTCCTTTAATTTTCAGTATTGCCCATTTTGTACTTATTGTAGGTTTATTTCTTGATTTTCTAATTTTTAAATATGAATATTCAATTAGCTAATCCTTTCCTTTTCTATTTTGTTAAAGCATGTTTTTTTAAATATAATTTCCCCCTTGTGGATTATTGTAGGAACATACCAGAAATTATGATATTTAATCATTATCCCCATCTTTTACATAATTATTATTTGTATAATTTGTTCCTTGACCCTCTTATTATTTTGAATTTCATTGTTGTCTCTACTTAGGCATTTTTATTTATTTGTGCTCTCTGAATTGTTTACCATTTTATTGTTCTATGGCCTATAAAGGATGTATTTACTACTTCTACCTTTTTACATTTATTTACCATATTTTTGTGCCTAAATTTGGTGAACTTTTGTAAAGTTTTCATGTGTTACTGAGAAATATGTATATACTTTGTGGGGCCTATTTAGATGTAAGTTCTTGTTATCCTAATTTCTTTAGTAATTTGATCAATCCTCTATTTTATTTTTTTGTTTATTTTTCTACCTCTGAAAGAGGGACATCAAAAGTTGCCTACTATAATTGTTTTGCTATTTGTGTCTTCTTTCAGTTCAGTTAAGTTTTCATTTATGAATTTGGATGCTGATATTTAGACCATAAAAGCTCAATTTTGAGATTGGTTTGATGTCTATGATTCTTTTCACCATGATGAATTTTTTTTTGCTTATCTCTATGTCATGAATTTTTTATTTGGCTTTGTCTGTGCCATGATTGCAATTTCTGCTTTACCACTTTATATTTCTTTGGTATGTATTCTTATGTATCTTATTCATTACTAAAAGTGTTTAAAAAGTTGAGTGGTCACTTGCTGGGGGTGTCATTTAAGGAAATTTACACTATAGCTGGGGGTTGAACTAGAGAATATAATGCTGGAGAAACTGAGGCAGGATAGAGATTAGAGAACAATTTAATAATTTATTAAAAGGGAGAGATTTACTGGAACCAAATGGATCCATGGTTTGGTCCTAGGGCTGAATGAGACTATCATCTCCAATAATCCAGCAAACAATGAGAGTTCTCAATGACCTATATACACATGGCTCAGACTCAGGGGGGTAGACTGAAGTAGAGGCAGAGTCAGGGTGCTGAGAGCGGGAACGGGACTCTGACAGGGTGGGATGAGCCTCTGGAAATGAGATGACATAATCAAGGGAAGGCACATGGAGAGAGGCATCTTGATAAGATGGTATCTGACATTCCAATAGCTTGGGATGGGGGAGAAGCATTGACATTCTAAAACATAAGATCTTTTATCCTTATCAAATATTCTGATAAAGAGGGAAGATAGGTTTTGCAGGACTGAGCTTTGAGAAGCAGGAAAACTGAGTCAGGACTGGGTCAGGATAATTAGAGAAACTGAGAACTGTGGCATAACAAGAACCTTTAAGGTCCTATCTAACTCAAAGATGCTGTGATTTTTTATTTTTTATTTTTTGTAACTTCTGCTTATATACAGAGAGAAAGAAAGAGAGAGAGTTTATGTATAAACATTTTAGGCATAGTCCCTATTCCTTATGGATTTTACTAATACTTGCTTTTCTTCTACACTGTCTACTAGTTCAGTGCTCTGCACAAACAATAGGAAGCCATCTTAAGATCCTAAGGTTGAATATAGTTTTTTTATTATGATAGAATAATCTGTCTGTTGTTCTTATGAATTTGAAAGTGACTAATAAACTACTGAATTTATAGTAGGCTGACAATTCATACTACTATTGGCATACTAGACAATTTACTTAAGAAATCTGCAAGGTGTAGACAATTGTTATTGTTATGGAAAGAGGTTTCCCATATCCTGGTTAACTAGCAAACAGTTTATTTCTAGTGCATATAAAATTTTAAAACAGGAAAAATTGCCCAGTTGATAAAGCTTCTGGTCTCCTTCTCCCACCCATGACTGCCAAATTGTTCTACCTAAACTACTATTTTCATTATGTCATCCTAGTATTGAAATTAAAAGTAGAATCTAAGGTGAATTACAATTGTATAAAATGTAAACTCCTCAGCCTAGAATTCAAGGTCTTTCAACTGCTCTCATCTTTTCCAAATGTATCTCTCACAATTCATCCCTTTTCATTATTAGCATGCTACTTCCCCGCCCCCCTTTCACATCTTGCTGTTTCTTTTTTTGTGCCTTAAAATTTTCTTAATTTTCTGAAGTGCTCTCCTTTTTATTCTCTGCTAATTAATCCTTGCTTTCCTTGACTTACTTTTCTACCTTCCCTAATCCCAGTCTTTTATAATCATTCCTCTAATCAGCAATTTTTTATATGTGTTTGTTCTTTTTCTTTCTTCCTCTCTCTTTTTTTTTTTAACCACATAATCTTGAAGCTCTTCCTATCTGGCTTATAGTTGTTCTCTTGAACAACTTTTTACTTCCTTACACTTCATTATAAACTCCTGAGGATAAGATTGACATCTTTTATTTCTTTTGTTATCATTGAAAGTGGAAATCACAAAGTAAACTTTCATGAATATTGAATTAATTTACTAATCCACACAAATTATTTATCAGTCCATCTTCCCAAGTCACATGAATTATCTGTCAGTATTCCTATTTATATGATTTTCTTTTTTCTTTTTCTTTCTCTCTCTCTCTCTTCCTTCTTTCCTTCCTTTCCCTTTCTTCCTTCCTTTCTTCTTTATTTCTTTCTTTCCCTTTCTTTCTTTTTCTTCCTTCCTTCCTTCCTTTTTTTTTTTCTTTCTTTTCCTTTTTCTCTTTCTCTTTGTTTGTTTGTTTCTTTTTCTTTCTTTCTCTCCTTTTCTTCCTTTTCACCTCTCCCCTTTTCATCACTAAAGTACTCTCGGGTTCCCAATGTCTATATGGTATCTCTTGGCCGCCAAGTTTCATCCTTCATGCTACCTTCTTGCCCTGCCCACTACCTTTCCTCTGCAATATTATTAGGATGAACAGTTTTCAGTTAATCTGATTTTTTAAAAGTACACTGAGGGTTACTAAATGATAATGTCTTAATATTCTTTGTAAAGAAATATATCTAGGAACTGGGGGGTGTCTTTAAAAGAGATTACTTTTCATTGTTCTTGTTTAAATAATGGCAAAAATAATCTGGAAGAATATTTTTTGGCCTTCTTGATGGATTACATTTAACTTGGTAATCTGAAAGAGAGGAACAGGACATTCTATAGGGAAGGAGTTTTGGTGCTTAGCAATAGAAAGCAGTTCCTGATCTTCCCTGAAGTCATACTTGTTTTAGTGGTTCTTTAATTTCACAGGAGACTACTAGAAAAAATACTTCAACCCAAAGGAATAAATTCAGAAGAGTGAAATTTCATGGACTGTGGCAGGTAGAGAAAAGAAATATCTTCTGGAAAGGAATCTTTTAATAGTGCTCTCCAATTATATCACATAAGCCACCACATACTCTGGCCTTCAGGCTGGCTATGTAAATCTAAGCAGTGTTCCCAAATTATAGTAAATTTCTGTTCTTATTACTGGTTATCATAGCTGCTTTCATATTGTTAGAATGCCTAAATTCTAATATTCACACTCCTCCAGTTTTACCCAAATGATAAGCAATAAGATCTATGAAATGATTTATGGTGGGTATGGTGGATAGCTATATGTCAAAGATTAAAATTCATAACATTTCCACAACTGTGTCCACAATTATCATATGGTAGAGATGGCAATAGATTCTCAGAAGTCTGAGTTCTCAGATTTGAACCTCAGAGACCCTGTTTAATGACTTTTAAAATTCCTAATCTCTAGTATTTGTAAGATGGGGTAGAACCCAATCAACCACTGTGGATCATATGACCTTTCAAGCTGTCTTTCAACTTAGATATTCTGGGCTTCTCACAACCAATCAATAAAAAATTTATTAAGCATCTACTATGTGCCTGACACTATGCCAGGGGATAAACATACAGAGATAAAATTAAGAATCTGCACTCAAAGACCTAATAATTTATGGGATATAAAAGGTGTTGATTATCTTCATAGATAATCAAATATAGTATAGGTATACACCCCACTAACATGAAAACTATTTCCAGAGACAAGCATTAACAAATGAGAGAATCTTGAAAAGCCAATTGAAAAGTAATGCTTACATTGAACTTTGAAAAGACCTAGAGTTCCAAGAGAGAAGGTCCAATGTGGTGAGGGAGAATATTCCAGGCACATAGATAGATAATCTGTTATCCCATACAAGCCAATATTATGAGAGAGATATAAGAGCAAGTAGGTCAATTTGGCTAGAGTACAGAGGGAGCAGATAATTTGTGATCAGTCTAAAAAGATAAAATAGAGCCAGATTGTGAATGCCAAAGAAATTAGCATTTTATTATAGAGGCCACTGAAGTTTCTTGAGTAATATGGTGAGATCTCTACTGCAGGAATATCAATTTGGCATTTGTGTGAAAAATGCTTTGGAGAGGAAAGCATCTGAAGGCAGACAAACCAATCAGGAGCTCATGCAATAGTCTAGGCAAGAGATATCTGTATAAGCAGAGAGAATGGGAGACAAAGGAAAGAATGCTGAAAAGGTAGAATTGACAAGACTTAACTGACTGAAGGAAAGTGAATGTGACTTGTAGGTTGCAAAACTGAATGACTTGAAAAATCAGTTTGTTAGAAATAATTAGGGAAGTTGGAAGGAGAGTTGGATTTAAGAAGAAAGATAATGTGTGTATGTAATAAATAATACCAATTTTATTGAAAAGCAGTTATCAAAATATTTAAAAAGCAGTTTAATAGATAACAATATAAAATGCTTAGAGATTTGTGGAGGATAAACAAGATGCCAGAAGATCAGTAATCATCAATTTTCAAGGAAGTTGAAGGATGGGGATCCAACTTAAGAAAAAAAAAATTTTAAGGTAGGAAGCAAGGTATTCTGGTATCTATAGACAAAGGAATTTGCCATCAATGCTAAGGGCAGCTTTAGAATTCTACAAAGGCACCAAGCTTCAGAGCTTATCAGAGAGCTCTCCCATATTCTCTTTGCTAAGACTCTTTTCTAAGTCTTCATGAAGGCTCTGGAATCCTAGGATAGCAATATCTTTGACTGTCATAGTTCTCTTGTGTCTATAATTGGCTCTCTTCTTTGCTGCCAGAAGAACCACTTCTTAAAGCTCCTTGAACAAGTCTTCTCTTTGCATTTATCTGAAGATTGCAAGTCTCTGCTTCCTGATGGATGCAGTGTCTCCTACTGGTCAAATAGATACACTTAAAATAAATATGGCTAATATAATGAAAAAAGAGAAATCCTTTCCACTCTACCCAAGAGCAACTATATTTTATGAAGTAGTTTTTTTCCTTTACTGTTGGCACCTGGCCTGGACAGTCCAAACAAAGGTATTGCTTTCCCTCTCCCACTTTGAGTTTAATAAGAAAAATAGTTTTCTTAATTGCTTTGGACAGTTCAAGTGTGATATGACTATATAAGCATCCAAGTGATGTCTAGAAGATATTGGAGATATTGTGCTAGAAAACTCAGGGCAAAGATGAGGCCTAGATATGTAGATCTAGGATTCATCTGCATAGACATGGTAGTTGAATTCTAGTTGAATCAGTAAATACAATTCAAGGTATTCAAGTACTGAGGAGATCTGTTCCAGTGACTGCAGGCTCAAGAATGGGTGTAATTTATAAATCATTTATAGCATATGAGACTGATAAAAAGCATCTAATTGATACTGATGTCCAACTCTGTTGCAAAATTAGATCATGGGAACAGAGAGGCTTATACTACCTTCTTCTCATGTATAAACATCAAGAGATATAACAGATGTAAAATGCTTTTGCAATCCAAATCACCATATAAGTTACTGTTATTAATCACAGTGTGGGGAGAATAATGGACATTATGGTCTGAATTAAAAATTGCTTAATATTTCACTTTCAACAATAGTTAATATTATTATAGTGCTGTCCTCATAATAGCTCTCTGAAGAAGGTCATGCAAGGTTTGTTATTCAGGATTCTGAAGTTGAAGAAAATGAAACTCAGTGAAGTTAAATGACTTGCTCATGGTCATACGATTAATATCAGAGGTGGCATTTTTTAAAGGTTTAATTTATTTTAGTTCTGAATTCTCTCCCTCCCACTTTCCCCTCCCTCACCCATTGGAAATGCAAGAAAAATAAAATCTGTTACAAAATTGTATAAGGAAGCAAAATAAATTCTTGCATCAACCATATGGGAGAGAAGGAAGGAGGGGAGGAAAGAAGTAAAGAAATTTGGACAATGAAAAATGACTAAATATTTGAGCAAGGAGTAACATAATCAGATCTGAGTCTTGCAATATTAATACAGCTATAATGTTTAGTATGGAATTGAGCCTTCCATATAGAATTCTCTTCAATTGATCAACAAGCATTGATTAAATGCCTACTATGTGTCAAGTACTATGCCAGGTGATAGGGTTACAAAGATAGGAAAAAAGAAAGAAAGAGAGAGGGAGGGAGGGAGAAGGGAGGGAGGGAAAGAGGGAAGGAGGAAGGAAGGAAGGAAGGAAGGAAGGAAGGAAGGAAGGAAGGAAGGAAGGAAGGAAAGGATGGAAAGAGAAGGGGGGGAGGGAAGAAGACAGAATTCTACCCTCAAGTATTTTATATTTTATAGGAAAAAGTAGTATGTACAATGATAGTTATATGTGAAATAAATAGAATTGATTTTTTTAATTCAGAAGTCCTTTGTTAAAATGTAACTTTACATATACGTTTCAAAATTATGTAGTACTTAAAAGTTTATAATATCTTCTATGACTATTTGACAAAATGTAGAGTAGAAAGAGTATTAGGAAAAACTAGAGTCAGGAGAAACTTAGTTACAAATGCTGCTTGGTAAGCACACTAGGATCTTGAGACTGGGGGCAAGTCTCTTGACCTGTTCATATCTTACTTTTTTTTTTTCTGCAACAAAACTTAACTTATTGAGTTGTGAAACTCAAGAAAAAAATTATATTTTAAAAATGTTTTGCAAAGCTTAAGGTACCATATAAGTCATCCAGAGCCATTTCTGGTCATCCTAATCTATATGTGGCTACTGAACCCAGATGGCTCTAGCAGAGAAAGTGAGATAAGTAACTTTTCACAGCCCTCCCTCACCTAAATGGCATCACCTCCCTGACATTATGGTCTTCTTCAAGAACAAAGGACAAACAACAATAACGACATATTAGTAATTATTGTAATAATTATTGTAATAATAAGGTACTTTCCTCATAAGAAACCTATGAAATAGTATATGTTTCATTATCTTCATTTTGCAGATGAAGAAGTAGAGTCCATCAAAGGGATAACACTGGAAAGAGGACAGTGAGAAAACTGGAATATAAACTTAACCCATTTCAATTTTGCCTAGAATAGACTCTGAGAAACTACAATAGATAGCTTCAATAATTTCTAAGATATTCCCAGCATAAATCCATATACTATGTATATGTAAGTGTCTTAAACTATTACTATTAGCTTATTTTTATTTAGCATTTTAAAGTTTTTAAAGTGCTTGCATGATCTCATTTCTGACTCTCTATGAGGTAAATACTATTATTGGTATTATTGCCTTTTAATAAATAAGGAACATGAGACTCAGAGATCAATTACCGTTGCTCATATAACCCTAGGTTATATGAACTTAGGTCTTTCCCCAAAATTAATGTGATCCATAGATTTAATGGAATGGTGTGTGTGTGTGTGTGTGTGTGTGTGTGTGTGTGTGTGTGTATGTGTGTGTGTATCTATATTATGAAGAAAAGACAGAAATGAGATCAGGAAGGGGAGGCAAAACAAGGGATATAAAAGATAGCTAAAAGAGAGAAAGAGAGAGGGAAAATGTGTAGCAATGATTTATTCATAGGAAAGAAGTTAAGGAAATTCTTCCCCCTCATCCTCTAAACTATCTGTTCTCTAGTTCTAAACAGTCCCAGCTGTGGAATGTATTTTTCTCCTTTCTATTCCTCTCTTCAGGCTGCACTGACATTTGCTAAATGGGTTATTGACCCACTGTTTGCTGAATGTCACAGTTTTAAGATCCATAAATGGTCATCCCCCATGCTCCCTCTGGGAGTTTCATGGACTCATCCCAGCCACAGTGTTTGGAAAGGATACTTGAATCTGTTTCTGTCCTTCACCCCTTTCTTCCAAAGCCAAATTTCAGAAGCTAAATGAAAACTTTAGGCAATCAAAAGGGCTGGCTTATGGAGATCCATGTATTTCCAATTTGTTGAAATTGCTTTTAGTTTTCTGGCATCTTTGAATCATGTTCAGTCTCTAAAAGATAAAAATGTTACAGTACTTACAACACTACAGAGAACATGCAGAATGTCATACATATTAAAAGGAGCACAGGACATATTGGTTAATAATCAATTGAAATACTAATTCTAATGCTAGGGAAAAGGAGGGCATCCTTAGTTGAGGGGTGTGTGTGTGTGTGTGTGTGTGTGTGTTTAAATTCTTTTTCTAGATATATAAATAGATGTAATTTATCCTAGAGTTTTTTTTTCTCATAAACATAATGGTACTTTAAATTTGTCATGAGATTTGAAGAGGTATAGTTAAGGTTGTTAAGTAGAAACCATTCACTTCCCAACTTTCAGTTTCTATTTTCATCATATCTAGCAATCAATTATTTTTCTTCCAAGTATCTCTTGTTCACTTGTTCTTTCATTTTTATTCCCACTACATTTCAGGTCATTGCTGTCTCATAATTGGACTACTAAAATGTTCTATTACATTGCTTCTTTCCTTAGCAGAATGACTCAATCCATTCTACTTGCCAGTGCCCAGACTAAACTCCCCCTAAACAAAAATTTGAGTAGTTCTCTCTTTATTATCATATCAGCTAAATGTTCCTCTAATTGATTTTCAAGGCCCTTCATCATCTGTCCTCTTCCTAATTTCTTTCCCAACAATCACTTTATTTCAATTGATCTCTCATTGTCCTACAAGTATATTATTTCTATTCCCACTTCTTTGCTTTTGCTCATGTTCTTTCTCTTATATGGAAAAACCTTTTCAGATTCTCTTCATCTTTCAGTGCCTAGCTTCTTGATGCTATTCCTCATCAACTTCCTTTCTTCTCAACAATTACAACATTTAAAATTGGTTGTACACAATTTATTAATTTATTTTATTATTTCTTATTTGATATGTTTGCTTTGTTTCCTCAATTATATTATAAACTACTTGAAGGAAGGAACCACATTTAATTTATTTTTCTAAAATACCTTCAGTGTTTATTCAGTCCTAAATGCTTAATAATTACTTATTAATAATCTTGTTGATTGATTATCACATTTCCTTTCAATTTCAGTCATTAGAAGGGTAGGTCATTAGATATCAAATAATAGAATAAAATTTGTACTCATATCCTTCATGCAACCTCCTTTTTCCATCTATTAATCTAGCACTTGGTGAATTTCTAGTAAGAGATCTATTCAACAGTAATAGATATTATGTTAGGTAATACTAGTAGAATGTGGTTTTGTCCAAAGATGTATAACACTCCTACTTATTCTCATGACTATAAAAGTACGTAAAGACATTATATGCATGATCTTGTATGTAGAGTTCCTAAGGAAGTAAAAAATTATGACTGAGGGACAGCTAGATGGTGCAGTATATAGAGCACTGACACTGAACTCAGAAAGAAGGACCTGAGTTCAAATCTGAACTTGAACACTTAACACTTCCTAGGTGTACAACTCTGGATAAGTCACTTAACCCCAAATGCCTCACCAAACAAACAAACAAGCAAAAAACCCAAACAAAAACTTATGATTGAGTTGCTTTTAAAATACTAGAATTTTTTAAAGTAGAAATTTCAGGGATATCTTAAATCCAGAAGAAATCAGTTCCTATGGAATCCTTTGGCTCTCCAAATGTTGTTGTTCAAATATTTCTGACTCCTCTTGACCTTATTTTCTTGGCAGGCATACTGGAATGGTTTACTGTTTCCTTTTCCAGTAGATTAAGGCATATAGAGATTAAATGACTTGCCTAGAGTCACACACTTGTAAGTGTTTGAGGCTAGATTTGAACTCAGTTGAACCTAACTGTCTCTTCATAATTTTTAATAATATGTCATATATAATCCATAGTTTTTTAAGGCAAATTTTTCCTATATCCTTCCTAAATATCTCACATATATATTTTATATAAATATATATTTACATACAAAAGATATATATTGAAGCAAATGAATTTAAAAAATCCTGAATCTCCTAATCCTATTTGTTCAGATAGTTCCTTTATCCCAGAAGCACTAAATGTTTTAAAAATGTTAACTAGTTTGTGTTGACATCTTCCAGGTCAAGTAGAAAGTCAATTTTTTCTTTCATTCATCCATCCATCCATCTATCAAAAAAAATTTTAAGTGCTTACTATGTGCTAGGTATTGCTAAGTACTGGAGATAACAATTTTTCAAAAAAGAACAAGCAAAAGACAGTTTCTGCTCTCAAGTTTACAGTCTAATTGGGAAGACAACAAGCAAATAGACATATACAAAGCAAACTGCATACAGGCTAAATAGGGAATAATTAACAGAGGGAAGGCACTGGAATTAAGAGGGGTTAGGGAAGGGCTCCTATGGGGGAAAAAAAATAATTTTTAGTTGTAACTTAACGGTAACCATGGAGGTCAGAAGTTGGAGCAAAGGAAGGAGAACATTTTAGGCACTGGAGATAGTCAAAGAAAATGCCTGAAATTGAGAGATGAAGTGCCTTGTTCATGGAATAGCCAGTGTCACTAGATCAAAGAGCATGTGCCTGGGAGCAAGGTATAAGAAGACTAAAAAGGGCTGGGGGAGTAGATTATAAAAAATTTTGAATGTCAAACAGAGCATTTTGTGTTTGAACTTAGAAGCAATAGGAAGCCATTAGAGTTTATTGAATAGAGAAGTGACATGATTGAATCTATGCTTTAGGAAAATCACTTTAGTGGCTGAATCATCATTCAAATAAAAGAGAGAGATTTGAGTCAGATCCACCCGCAGGTTATTGCTGTAATTATGTCATGAGGAGAAGGTGTTAAAGTGGTGGCAGTGTCAGAGGAGAAAAGGGGCCAAGTTTAGGAGATGTTGCAAAAATAAAATTGGCAGACTTTGGCAATAACTCAGATATGGGGAGTGAAAGATAGTGAGGAATCCCAGATGATTTCTACATTATAATCCTGAGGGACCAGAAGAATGTTGTTGCCTTCAGCAATTATTAGTGAAGACAGAAGAAGGGATAGGTTTAGGGAGAAAGTTAATGAGATTTATTTTGAACATATTGGCTTTAAAGTGACCTAATCGATATTCAGTTCAAGTTGTGTCTTATGAGTAGAGAGTTTGAGGTAAGATGGGTAGATTTGAGAATCATCAACATAGACATGGTAATGAAATCAACAGGAATTGATTAGAACACCAAGTGAAATAGTTTAGGGGGAGAAGACAAGAGGGCTCAAAACAGACAGAACTGAAACTGAAAAGAGGTAAATGGTTTTTCCAAGATCACACAGTCAATCAGTGGCCAAACTGGTAAACCATCTCAGGGTCTTTTGGTCTCAAACTGATATGCTCACTATTTTACATTACTTCTTTTTAAATTAGTTAACCTTTAAATGTTTCAGTCATTCTATAATTCGATCCTGATCTATAGCTGTAAGATGTGCTAAAATAGATGATATAATTGGATGGTGTAGCCAAGAAAGAAATATGAAAAATGTTTTAACTTGTGTGAAACTTCTTCATATGAGACATCTGTAGACAAAAAGAAAGAAAACAACAAATTATATGCATGCAGTCTGCAGGCTTAATCAGAAGAGTATGCTTCTACTTTCCTTCCTTTGAATTAAGCCTTCTGCCAACAAAGACTCCAAGCTTAGCTTTCCTAAACAACCACTCCTGTGGTTGTATCCTGATCTATGTCCAAATTTACTTGGCCAATTATATTAACTCCATTATAAAAGACAAAGAGCCACTGGATTTTCTACTTGAAGTATGTTGCTTTTAGGAAGATAGAAAGACAATGGTATGGTAAAAATGCATGTAACTGGAAATCAGTAGACATGGATTTAATTCCAACTTTGCTATGAACAAATTATATAATCTTGGGCAAGTACTTAACTTTCCTCATCAACAAAATAGAAAGATTGAATTCCTATAAAACAAAGAGACTCCACTCCTCACCATCCTGAAAACATGCTAAATCCCTGTGTCTTTGCTTATCTTGGAATAAATAGTAAAAGGAGATGAAAAGACAATTTTTAAAAGAGTAGACAAAATACATAAATAATTAATTGAAACTATTAATTAGAACTGTGAAAATTAAAATGCATGGGGTATTATCTTATCTTCATCAATTGGCCACAATGGTAAAAATCTAAAAATTCAATTTTAAAGAAATTTAAATAAAATTTTGAAATTAAATGTTGGTTGTGGGGGAAGTGTTGGTAGTGATGTGGTCCAATGGAAAGACCTCTGCCATTGAAATAGGGACAAATTTGAGTTTGAATCCTATCTCTGTCACTAATTAGTTGTGTGATCTTGAGCTATCCACTTAACTTTTTTAAATCTTAGTTTCCCTATTTATAAAATAAGGACATATTCCTCATCTATGTATAAGAATACTTATCATTGCTACTTTAGGAAGTTGTGAAGAAAGTACTTTGTGAATTTTAAAGTGCTACATAGATGTAAATTATTTTTACTTCTGGAATTGTAAGCAGGTAAAAATCTTTTGGAAAAGAAATCTGCAATTACAAAATTAGAGTTATGAAATTGATCAAACCTTTTGACCTGGATATAATAAGGCTATATTGGCTAAGAACATCATAAGAGTAAATGACCTATAGGTATAAAAGATATTCATAGATGTGTTGTTTATAATCTCATAAAACTGGAAATAATCTAGATATCCAGCGATTAGAGAAATGTGTTCACAAACTGATATGAGAACATGCTTATTTAAAATGACAAATAAGCCATATAAACAAAAGTAGAAAGATAAACAAATGTTATGAAGTAAAGAAAACACAAGAACAAAATAATGATTATCACTATATAAAATAACTTTACACAGAAGAAGACATTGAATAAATTTTTAATTTTTATATTGTTTCTTCTTTAAAATACATAGTTCAGATTGTATAGTTTCAGGCCTTATTTGTATTTGTTTAGATTATTTTTTAAATAAAGTTTATAATAAAAACATTCTTTAAAAGAAGTGTTTGGACTAAATAATCCCTCAAATTCCTGCCAGTTCTAAAGTTGTACAGTCTAAATTGCTTTTTTTTTTTTTTTTTTAAGTACTATGTTGGTTCCCATTTTAAGTGTGTTTCTTTCCTGTGTCCTGAGGACAGAATAACAGGTGTGGCAGCACCAGACTAAAGTTCTTTTTCAGAAATTCCCAGTATATATGTAAAATGTCTAAGTTTAGAGAACTGCAGACTGGCAGGAACTATGAAAAGATACTTTATCCTTCGACACCAACACAAGAACATTATGGGAAAGATTGAAGCGAGGCAGTCAGCCATTTAAGCTATGTTTGGGAGATTAGCCAATTGCATCCTGGACTTAAGGAACCCCACTACAACCCCCAAATAATCTATCTTGATGAGATATCTCAATACTAGTTTTCCATTTTATCTGTAATACTTGGTTATTGCTATTTTAATATAAGTTTTCATATCATATAATGATAAAGTCAATAAAACTGACATGGTGCTTTAAAATTTATACAGACTTTTGCATATATTATCTAATTTGATCATAAAAAGAATTCTTTGAGTGAACTACTACAGATATTATTCCTGTTTTATAGATGAGGAAACAGACTCATCGAAGCTAAATGACTTGCCCATTGTCATATAACTAATTCATATCAGTGACAGCATTCAAGCTTTTATTTATCAGTTAGAACTAAAAAAGATAGAGTTCGCCATACAATTTTTATTTACAAAGTGACTTCTGCCATAGGTTTTTAGAGGTACGGCTTTCCTGTCACTTTTAAATTAAAAAAAAATTAAAACAAAACACAACAAATCATTTCTTCTTATAGATGCAGTGATTTCATGATTTTTTCCTTCCCTTGGTTCCCCAAAACAGCTACTTATCCTTTAGCCATACAAGATTGCTTTGCTTTTTCAAGTTGATTTACTTTTAAAATTTTGGTAACATTAAGTAAGTATGGCTATTTCAGGATATATATTTCCAACTTCTTGGGATTATTGTTCAAAGAAGTTGTGAGATGGAGGTAGGGGGTGGGGAGGAGGCAGTTTGATAATAGTTCCTGTCAGTAGTGCCCTATTTCATTGCTCACAGTGGGGAACTGCTGCCAAAGGGAAAAAGAATAACCCTCACATATATTTGTAAAAATCAAGAAAATCTCAACCTGTATTTACAGTGGTATATGCTGTAATCAGAGCTGACAGGCGTAGGCACTGGAGATGGTGAAGAGAAGTGGAATTTTCCTACAGAGGGACTGATGCTGTGGTAATTTTCCTGACTAATTTGAAACAGAAAATCATTCCTGTGAATTGTAATAATCGAAGACCAAGGATGTGATGTCCCTATCATATAGATCATTGAATTTGAGTATTTATCTCCTAATAGGTGGTACATCTGGAAAGCCGTTAAAATATAAATTATGAGACTTACTCTAGGTCTTTCTTTGAAGAAGTTCAGAGCAGTTTCCAATCACTTAGGCCCCAACATAGTGATAAAGAGCAGATATTTACTCTGTAGAGGGGAAGTTTATAGTAACTTAGAATGTTCTCATATCAATTTGTGAAAAATGATAGTGAATCAGACTCAGGTGAGGCAATGGTTAGTTTTATTATTTGTTGTTAGAAGGGATGACTTCCTAGGTAAGGAAGGAGAGAGGGGGATATTCTTGGAAATGATGTGAATGTAAAAGCAAAAGATGTAAGTTAATCAAAATGTAAAATTTAAGAATAAAGAGAAGTAATAGTAGATTGGAGGCAGACCCCATCAACCAAAATTTCCTGTCTTGAATACTAGAATTGCATTCTAGTTCTTCATTCAAAGTTCATCTTTTTGTTCATTTGTCACTTTTACATTTCTAGATAACTATTTGTTTATAACTGTTGATGCGTAAGTTCTCCAACCAAAGATAAAATTGAACATATCTGTACCCCGCCCCCCCAAAAAACTTAATTAGCTGATTAGATTTAGTTAAAAATAAGGCTTTGCTTTTTCTTTTAAAATTTTAAATATCACCTAGATTTCCCTAGACCCATTCCTTACAAGATTTTTTTTTAAGAGAAAGAGGAAAAAAATTCAACAAACCTAAACAAAATGTCAACAAAATCTAACATTATATGAACATCTGTGGACTGTCTCCCCTCCCACAATCTCTGCAAAGGAGTGGGATGGTGGTTTTCATATTTTTCTTTAGGACCAATTCTATGTAATGAATAATCATTTTAAAGAAAAAGAGAAAAATAGCAAAACTAATCAATACATTTAAAAATTCTGAAATATGTACAATATAACACAATCATGGTCTTCCACCTCTGCAAAAGGATGGCATTGAAGTGTCTTTTAATTCTTCTTCATAGTTATGATTTTTCTTTGTAGTTTTGCAACATTCACTTTTGATTGTTTTATGGTTGTTCTTTATCCTTACATTGTAGTTAATACATATATTGTTTTCTTGTCTATGCTTAATTAATTCTGATTAGTTCATGTGAATCATTTTATGCTTCTCTATATCTATCAAATCCATTGTTTTTTATAGCATAGTAATAGTCCATTCTGTTCACATACCACATTTTGTTTAACCATTCTACAATCAATAAGGCATCTATTTTGTTTCCAATCCTTTACTGGTAAAAAAAACAAAACAACAAAAAACAAACAAACAAACAAACAAAAAAAACTGCTGCTCTACATATTTTATTGCAAGTGAGGTGTTTAAGGTCAATTCCAATGGTCTTGTGATGGAGAGAACCATTTACATCCAGACAGAGGACTGTGGGCACTGAGTGTGGATTACAACATAGTATTTTCATCTTTTTTTGGTTGTTATTTGCTTGCATTTTGTTTTTTTCTCATGTTTTCCTTTTTAATCTGATTTTTCTTGCACAACATGATAATTATAAAAATATGTATAGAAGAATTACACATGTATAACATATAGTGGATTACTTAACTGTCTAGGGGAGGAAGTGGGGGAAGGAAGGGAGAGAAAAAAATTGGAACACAAGGTTTTGCACCATTGAATGTTGAAAGCTATGCATGTGTTTTGAAAATACAAAGCTTTAATAAAAAAGAAAGAAAATATTTTGTTGCATATAAGGGTTTTTTTTTTTTTTAAATCAGTGATCTCTTTGAGGTATAGATAGTAGAATCTCTGAGACAAAGAGTATGGTCATCTGAGTTACTTTATTTCCACAAATTCAAATTGTTTTCCAAAATTTAAAAAAACCTAATTTGCAATTCTATTAATAATAGTGTACTTATATTACCACAATCCCTCCAACATTGACTATTCCCATCTTTGGTCTCTTACTAATTGGTTAGGTATTAGTTGAAGCCTCAAGAATGTTTTAATTGAATTTTACTTTTTAATTCTTTGGAGCACTCTTTCATATACAGATGATTCTTTATGCATTTATATAGTATGCAAATTAGATTTTCTTTTACATAAAGAATTCTGAAAGAAATCCAGATTTAAAAAAAACTATATTAATTTTACTATAGAGTACTGTGCTCTCTTTTTCTTGAACCACAGCAGTGTACTCCTTGGCTCCCCCATCCCAAGTAAAAAAGAAGAACTTTCTATTACCACTACCTTGATGGGATGAGGGCTTGGTTTGAGATCACCTTTGCCCCAGCACTACCCACTGGAATATGTATCTGTCTTGTCTGTCTTCTCTCCATCTGAGCTTGAATACCAGCTGTCTGCAGCAGGCTCCCACATGTCACTAATTCTTTTCTATCTGTATCACATGTTCTTTCTAGGGGTTCCTGCTAGATCCTAACCATTATTGGCCCTAGCCCCACTGTTTCTACTCATTTTCTCACTTTTCTATCCCTGATTCCCCTTGACAGGAGCAATCTCCTTGTTGCCTGTCTGCCACCTCCTTAATTCATGTCCACTGGAAAAGTCACTTTACATAAAAATTGCTATACATAGAGGTCTGCAGAACAGCAAGAACTCTCAATATTTGTTAAAAGTTTTCAATTCTTTTTTTTTTTTTGAGAAAACTCTGTTCATAAAATTTGAACACTACTAACAGGGAATGGTTTTTGCTCATATTTTTCTGATAATTGTCAATACTTTATATTTTGGATACCAAATACTCATCCTAGAAATTTGAGACAAAGATTTCTGCTCCCTCTCCACCACCATTTGAAGGATTGCCTTCTCATTCTAGATGCATTAAATTTTTAAAATGTATTTGTTTTTAATATTAACATTTAAAATTTTTTCAATTTCAAATCTTTCTCTTCTCCCCTCCCCAACCCATTAAGAAGGCAAACAATATATTGTTTATACATGTTAAATCCTATAAAACAAAATTCCATATTATCCACATTATAAAAAAAAATTTAAAGCAAGAAACATAAATAAAGAGAAGAAAAGTATGCTTCAATCTGTACTCAGAGTTCATCAGGTCTTTCTCTGGAAGTGAATAGCATTTTTCATCATGGTTTCTTTGAAATTGTCTTAGAGGATTGTTTTCAATATTGTTATTACTGTGTACAATGTTTTTCTGGCTCAGCTCACTTCATTTTGCTTAAACATTAATTTTGTGCAGAAAGTTGTTCAACCTCATGTAATTAAAATTATCTACTTATCTTTTGCAATTGTCACTATCCTTTGGTTAGTTAGGAAGATATATCAATCATAGCTGTGAATAATAAAGGATCTGTTTTTCTTCACATTTTTATGGTATGATTTTTATTAATCAAGTTATGTCTTTATTTTGAATTTATTATGGAAAACTAGGGAAGACATCAGTCTAACCCTAATTCTCTTCCCTACTATGCTTTTCTAACTTTTCCGACTTTAACACCATGCTGATGCTTGGAGATCCTTTTTCTTCCCAATCAGACCCTTCTGTTCCCCTTCCTTCATGTTTCAGTTTCCCTTTATGCATTAGCTTTTCATATAAACTTCTTGAGAGCAGGGATTGTCTTTCTTTTTGCTTATATTTGCACTCTTCGCATTTAACACATTGCCTAGCATATAGAAAGTACTTTATAAGTATGTGTTACCTTACTTGTCTGCCATATTGTTTTCCAATTTTCCTAGAAGTTCTTGTCAAATAGGGAGTTCTTTCCTAAATAGTTTATATTTCCAAGTTTACTGAATCCTGGGATATTTCCATTGCAATATTTTTTATTGTTTTGTGGTTATCTTTAAGTTTACATTGTTGTAATTGTGTATATTGTTTTCCAGTCTCTGTTTACTTTACCTGTTTTTCTTCTCATATGAAACTTTTAAAATTAGAATCTCATATAGAGCTCTATTGTCACAGGCAAATATTCCTTATTCGGACCTCTCACCCCCCATTTTACAATCAGGATAAGGCAAAGAGAAGGGATAAATATCATACATATAGTAGATTGTTCTTGTTATTGTTGTTACTCAAAATTCTTGAGGATAACAATTTGTTATTATAATCTGTGCATCAACATTACTTTAAGGTTGACAGTGTTTTCCACACAAGCATCTTGTGCTGTCAGTGATACAAAGTATTCTTTTTCTAAAATAGTATTTATTTTTCCAACTATATGTATGACATAGTTTTCAACATTCATTTTGGTAAGACTTTATGTTCCAAATTTTTCTCCCTCCCTTCCTTATCTGGCCTCCTCCACAAGACAGCAAGAAATCTGATATAGGTTAATTATATACAAATTTTTAAAACATATTTCCATATTTGTCATGTTGTGCAAGAAAAATCAGATCAAAAAGGATAAAACCATGAGAAACGAACAGTGAAAATACTATGCTTCAATCCACATTTCGTTTCCATAGTTCTCTCTCTGGATGTAGATGGCATTTTCCATCCCAAGTCTATTGGAATTGCCTTGATTGGCCGCATTGTTGAAAAGAGTCAACTCTATCACAGTTGATCACCACATACTCTTGTTCTTATAATCCTCTCCTGGTTCTGCTAACTTCATTCAGCATCAGGTCATGTTGGTCTTTCCAGGCTTTTCTGAAATCAGTCTGTTCATCATTTCAAACTAATACATTAGATTCTTAATAAACATTTATCAAGTTTCTATGACTTGCCCACAGATGGTAGTAAATTGGTGGCAAAAACAGGGATCTGGGTACTTTTCTTCCAGTCCACAATCACTATATTTGAACTGACAGTAACAATAAATTAAGCCTAATACATGACATCCTCTACAGAAACCCTTCCTAATTACTTACCTGGCTTTAAGGGGACCAATTGTTAGTCCTTTTGTAGGCCAATTTTCTTTATGCTCTGGAATTCTATGCTAAGATGAGGCCTTAGTTGAATCAATCATATTACTCTATATCACTGCAAATTAATGTTTCAAGATAAAGATGCCATCAAGCTTTTTTATTCCTGAGATGTCAACACATGCAGTAAAATGCAAAGTATTTAGTCCAGGTACATTCCTGTAGCAACAAACGTCTGGTCCTTAGCTGACAAAATCACATTTGCTAGGCCAACTGGATAGTCTTGATACCTAAAGATACTTTATTTTGATCTCTGCCCCTTCTTTCAAAAACATCCAAATTGACTGGTATATATAGGACATTTCCTTCCTAAATGTTAGGATTGGATATAAATAAAGCAGGATGTGTTGGTTTAATTTTCCTATTTTAGAATTTATGGATTTATGTAAATTAAAAGGCATTATAAATTTCTGTATTTACTGGAATCTTGGTAGATGGGTCTTTCACCAGGAGAATTGGTGTCCAGTACCCAGAAACTAGTTGGAGAATTCACTCTTAAAACCACACAATCAGAATGAAGAGGAGTTGGATAGGAAACTTTTAGTTTGTGTTTTCTTTGTTGTTATCAGAAAAATAAGTGACTTCTCTAGTAGGATTCTAGAGACAAAGTGGCATAAGCAGGTACAAGACATGTCCCTGTCTGTAGAGAACTCAAGATACACTTGCAACATTGAACAAAGGGGCACAGAAAACAAGGCTTTCATACCATAAACTATTTCTTTATCTCTAGTATGTGAACATCATACTTCTTCTCCATCATGTGGCCTGTTAGAACTGTGATATCTATTATGGGTATACATTGTGTTTTTCTTTGGGCAAGCTGTAGCCACATATATTTATATCTAATATGGTTAAGCTAGGGAGTGAGATATATAAAGTTCATATTCTCTTGTCCTAAGCATGATTTTAAAGTGTTCCAGCAGTGGAACTAGCTGTCTGCTATAGAGAAAGATTGGGGCAAAGCAGAGCAGAAATGGCCCAACAAAAAGGACCATTTCTATCAATAATAATTATCAATTCCATGATAGACAGAAAATGCTTTGTAAGCATTATAGCACTATATAAACAAGTTGTTTTCTTGTGTGTGAGGAAAGAAAAGATGAGGGGACAGTGTTGTTAATTTATTCAGAACCATCCTTCATCTCCAGGAGATGGCATTGGCATTTACAAGGCTCAAGTCTTTATGCATGCTTGGAGCTGAACAAAGAACTGGGACTGCAGAGATCAATTTGAAAATTAGGGAGAGGGTGAAATATAAGCTCTCTTGGTGATATCTCTAGGATGCCATTTTTTACTCTTGCAAGATTCTTCCTCATCAGAATATAGTTTGCATAGAAGACCTGGGAATTGGAGATATATGTCACTTTTGTAAATTAGTGGTTCTCATTATCATTTAAGTATGACACAACTGGCTTAAAAAGGGCAAGAGTAAGGAGCAGAAAGTCTTTATGGATGCAATTTCAATTGTGTGGTTTTCAGTAACTAATACAACAATGTCTTTAAAAAAGAATTATTTATATTAGAATGGTACTGACTTTCCTTTCATAAAGTGGTTCATTATTTGTCAAAATGATCTTCCTCTAGTTATGCTCTAACCATGTTACTTCCCCTAGTCAATAAATTCTAGTGGCTCCCTATCACCTCCAGAATGAAGTATAATATTCCCTGTCTGGAATTCAAAGTCCTTCAAAATCTTCCTCTTTATTTTTCCAGTCTTCATACATCATACACCCCCAGAAGTATTCTTTGATTCAAGAACACTGGCCTCCTTGCTATTGTCTGAAGAAGAAACTACATCTCCCATCTAAGCATTTTCACTGGCCATTCCCCCATACAAGAATACTTTCCTTTGACACCTCTGCCTTCTAGTTTCCGTCAAATCTAGGCTAAAATTCCACCTGCTACAGAAGCTTTTCCCAATCCCTCTTAATTATAGTGCCTTTTCACTATTGAGTATTATACTGTATTATATCTATATGTGTGTGTGTGTATGCATGCAAATACACAGATGGCATGCAAATATGTATGTACAAACAAGCTATATTTATTACATATAGTACCTATATGTTCTAAATATGTACATATATCAAAATGTAAATAACTATATTCAAACAAGCTATACAGAGAAATACATGCATAGACATATGGTTTATATATATATATATATATATATATATAGTTTGTTTATACATATTTATTTGCATGCTGATACAAGAGCATATTATATACATATAGTATATCTCTACATATACCATTAAATATATATATATATATATATATATATATATAAAACTTGTTTGTGCATAATTCTTTGTGTATCTGTATGTGCACACGCGCACACACACATACACATAACTTGTTTGTACAAAGTTACCTTCATGTTGTTTCTTCCTTTAAACTGTGGGCTCCTTGAAAACAGAGACTGTCTTTTACCTTTCTTAGTATCCCTGGTACTTGGCATAGTGCCTAGAATATTTGGTGTTGTTCAGTTATTTTTGTCACGTCTGACTCTTTGTGAGAATAATTGGGGCTTTCTTGGCAAAGATACTGAAGTGTTTTGCTATTTGTTTCTCTGCTCATTTTTCAGTTGTGGAAACTGAGGCAAACAGGATTAAGTGGCTTGCCCAGGATCACACACAGCATCTGAGGCCAAATTTGAACTCAAAATGAATTTTCCTAATTTTAGGTCTAGCACTCTAACCACTGTACTGGCTAGCTACCTCTGCCTGGAATGAAGATGCTTAATAAATGTATATTGACTAATGATAAATGGTCATAAATCTATGGTCTCTTGAATAAGTAAACTTTTACTGCATGCTATCCACCTGGGGGAGTTGTCCCTGACTATGGGAGTTTTGGGTAATTATTATTTGTCTATAGAACTTCTGATGGTCCTAGCTATTGTTTTTTTTTTTTTTTTTTAATTAATTTATTTTTTTTTATTATAGTAACTTTTTATTGACAGAATCCATGCCTGGGTAATTTTTTTTTACAACATTATCCCTTGCACTCACTTCTGTTCCGATTTTTCCCTCCCACCCTCCACCCCCTCCCCTAGATGGCAAGCAGTCCTATATATGTTGAATATGTCCTAGTATATCCTAGATACAATGTATGTGTGCAGATCTAAACAGTTTTCTTGTTGCACAGGGAGAATTGGATTCAGAAGGTAGAAGTAACCCGGGAAGAAAAACAAAACTCCTAGCTATTGTTTTAAACTGGTGCTGGTCTTCCTCTATCTTGTCTTTCTTTTTATATGACTTTAAGATAAATACACAGTTATTAAAATTAGAGTCATCTGGTTTAACTGTAGATTCTCCTATCTCAGGTACCTCCCATGATCTTTAACAAGCCCTGAGCATGATTAATTTCTCAGACACAGTTATAGATCTCTAAAGGAGATGAGAAAATTAATCAACACACAAGTTTAAGGTAGAAACTTAAATGAAGAGACCATCTGTGCTGATGTAAATCTAGTGAATCACTGCTAATCTTGAAACAATGCTAAAAGCTAAAAAGATCTGGCCCTGGAGAGCATGAATTCTGGAAACTGACTATAGAGAGCATCATAGAAACAAAACATGTTGGGAATAGAAGAAATAGAAACACTAGACAAAGAATGTTGGAAGATTGGAAAAGAAATGTTAAAAGAAAATTTTCAACTTTGGAAGAAATTAACAAATTTCGATAAGTGTAATGGGCTGAGGCTTGAGTTGATGCACTGAAGTCCCAAGCACGTGAGGCTAAATAGTAATTGGACTATACTCTATTAATATACATGCTTGGCTAAAGAATGGCCCCCACCCACTCTTTGTGCAAGTCCTGATGTATTGTATAGGAAATGACGATTTGGGTGGGTGGAGGCAGAGAGAGACAGGAAGAGAAGCTGGGAGAGATTGAGCCTGGGTTCCATACTCCCAGCTGCTAGTCATGTGGCTGCTGGTCTAGCTAGCTTCTTGACTCAGCTGCACACATTGCTATTGCCGGTTCCCTTCCACCTCCGATCCTTCTTCACTGAGAATAAAGACTGACGATTTTCCCCTAACCTGAATTCCTGACTCCGGCTGATTTTAAAATACGCGGTCTTCACAGATAAGACCAAAACCAAACCAAACCAAAACAACAGAACAAACTCAAACTTTAGAAACTCTTAGAGGAAGAGACGTAGAGTCCAAGAAAAAAAATAATTTTCTTTATAGTGAAGCTATAGTGGATGAATCGCATAATTTCCAACTTAGAAGGAATCTCAGATACCTTGTTGCAGAACAAGAATTCCCTTCACAATATTCATAGATTCAAAGTCAAAAAGTTGGAGTTGCAAGGGACCTTATAAATCCAATGTAGTACAACCACCTTATTTTACAGCTGAGGAAACTGTGGTACAGAATGTCAAATGACTTGCCAAAGATCAGAGTAAGTCATAAAGTTGGGATTTGAACTCGGACTCTGTGATTCCATTCATCATTTCAAGTTAAGCCCTCTTTCTATTGTCTCTACATTCTTGAGAAATGGGTCATTTAGTTTTTGCTACAAGTCCTCTCATTTTGGGGAACTCATAAACTTAGGTGACAATTTAATCCATCTTTGAAGAGTTCTAATTATTAAGCAGTTCTTCTCTACCTCAACCCTTAATTTACTTCAAATTTCTCTTATTTCTGCATTCTGGGACCTAGCAGAACAATTCTATTTGCTCTTTGACATCAAAATACTTGAAGATAACTGTCCTGTCCTAAGCCCTAAGAAATAATAATAGCAGCTCACATTTCATATAATGCTTTAAAACTTGAAAAGAGCATTACATACATGTCTTTATTTGAGCCTCCTCACCACCATTCTGTGAGATAAGTGTCCCCATTTTACATATGAGTAAACTGAAATTCAAAAGATTAAATGATATCCACAAGGTCATAATGCTAGTGTATGTGGGACAGAATTCAAGTCCAGACCTTCCTGACTGCAAGCTCAGTCCTCTATTCATGACTTCTCAATACCAGTCAATAGAAAAAGAGAGTAAAGAAAATACCACTTCAAATATAGGAATATCTAAATAGATAAAAGGGGAACTAGAAGAAAACATTAGTCATAAATAAATTGAAGCACTAGGAACTTTGCTAAAGTCAAATGAACAAGATACAGAGAAGAGAAGCCCAGAAAAGAAGGAAACACAGAAAGAGGAAGAGACAGTTTTCAAATAGGTCCCAAGGGATATGAAAAGTAAAAAGAGGACACCCAAGTACATTTTATAGGTCTCAAAAAAGGGGAACTTTAAACAATTATCCACTGATAGTCATCCATAAGGAGGCACTTTTTAAGCAACTTGGAAACCCTCCATTTAAAACCCTGATCAACTGGGATGACATATAGAATGCACCTGTGTACAGAGAGGACTATGAAGACTGAATGTGGATCACAACATAATATTTTCAGCTTTTTCGTTATTGTTTGATTGCTTTTTCCCCCTCTTTCTCATTTTTTTCCCCTTTTGATCTGATTTTTCTTATGCAACATGACCAATGGGGAAATATCTTTAGAAGAATTGCACATGTTTAACTGATATTGGGTTTTTTGCTGTCTAGGGGAGGGGAAATGGGAGAAGGGAGAAAAAATTTAGAATACAAGGTTTTGTAAGGGTGACTGTTGAAAACTATCTTTGCATGTATTTTGAAAAAATTTTAAAAACTATTATTAATTTTTTAAAGTGCACCAGTGTACAGGATATAAACAAAATTAAGATATAAGACCACAAGACTCAGCATTTGGAATTCCAAATGCTGAGAAGGCAACTACTCAAGGATCCAGTGATTGATCATGATGATGCTAAGTTGGCACAAACCTTTCCCAGACAGACCTTGGCAATCTGTGAACCAAGAATCTGCAGAGATGCAATGGGGAAAAGGAAGCATAAGAGAGAAATTATTGTTATTATTGGTTTGTTATGCCTGACTTGAACTATTTGGGAGTTCTTTTATTTGTTTTTGCAAGGCAATTGGGATTAAATGACTTGCCCAAGGTCACACAGCTAGCAAATGTTATGTGTCTGAGGTCAGATTTGAATCCAGGTTCTCCTGACTTCAGGGCTGGTGCTCTACTACACTATCTAGTTGCCCCTGCTATATCTAACTCTGCATGATTCCATTTAGGATTTTCTTGGCAAAGATACTGGAGTGTTTTGCTATTTCTTTCTCCAGTTTATTGTACAGATGATAAAACTGAGGCAGACAGGGTTGAGTGAACTGCTCAGGATCAGACAGCTTGAAAGTGTCTGAGGTCACACTTGAATTCAAGTTCTTCTGACTGCAGATCAGGTGCTTTATCTACTCTACTACCTCACTGACTAATTTGGTTTTGAAAATGGTTGTTTCTTTAACAGATAAGAGTTAGATATAAATTTACCAGCCTCAATTCAGGTATAAGTGTCTCATATGTTTAAAAAATACCTCTAAAGTGAAATTAATCTGGTTGAGAAGATCAAATTCTACACTCAATTGCTTTATTCCTTACACCTTTGCTAGGAAATTTGAAATATGTTCTGACAACAAATAAATGAGCCCACAAATAAACAAGGTAAAGCCAGTAGCATCCTAGGGTTGGCAGCATGCCTAAGCTTGGAGCCCTGCCTGAATTCAGTGGCACATCGGGGTTCTAGTCACTAAGTAGATTTATAGAATTAAAAAACTACAGAGGGTTGGGTATTAGTCATAACCATGCTGGCAGACATAACCAAAGGGAATAGGACAAACATTTTTCTTCTTGGGCAAATTACAGTACCCTAATATGGCTGACTGGCTATGATTAGGGAAATATGAAGTATTACTATAAAGCAATGAGGTAGCTAGGTAATATGGAGTCAGGCCTGGAGTCAGGAAGATTCATCTTCCTGAATTCAAATGTGGTCTCAGACACTTATTAGCTGTGTGACTCTGGACAAGTCTCTTAGTCCTGTTGGCCTCAGTTTACTCATTTGTAAAATGAGGTGGAGAAGGAAATGGCAAACTTCTCTAACAAGAAAACCCCAAATAGGATCATGAAGATTTGGACACAAATAAACATGTGAAAAAGACTTAACCACAAAAATTAAAAAAAAAAAACATTATTTTAAAAGAAAAAGTGAAACATACATTTGACTAAAATTTATTACCCTTAGAGGAGTCAGCTCTGGAAGCCATAAACTTACTTTAGATATACAGACATCATTCAAATAATTTGGAGATCGGGATAGCTTTGATCTGTAAAATTCAAGGTTTTGCAGGCAGGTAAAGGCATTTTGGCTGCTATTTGCCCAGTATTGTGATGTTTTTTCTGGAACTGCATCCACCTTCCAAGGAGAAACCTAGTCCTAAAATCTAACTTTGTAGATTTTTCTCCAGTGTAAGTTTAGCTTTATAGGTATAAAGAATAGCTGTTTTTCCTTAGATGTATTAGGATTAATTTGGCTTTGAGAATAGCTATTTCTTTCTCAGAAACCTAGCAAACTATGAAGTCATGTGTCTAAAAGTCATTAAAAAGTATTTGCACTTGAAATATATTAATTTCCTAAATTTGGAAACATTTTTGGACAAAGGGTCTATACTAAGAGTATTTCTATTTTTAATTTTGGCCTAAATATAAGTTATCTCTTTTAGATTAATCAAGGTGAAGGAGATAAAAGCTCAAATAGATCTTTTCTTTCTTGCTTGGGTCTGTGTCTTTTTTTCTTTCTTACTACCTTTCTCTTTCATCCTCTCTCTTTCTTTTCTTTCTTTCTTCCTCTCTCTCTTTTCTTTCTCTTCCTTCTTCCCTTCCTTCCTTCCTTCCTTTCCTTCTTTCCTTCTTTCTTTCTGAATTTTACTGTATTGATCTCTAAACTGTGAATGGCTGGAGCTGCACAAAGCAGGCCTAGACAGAATTTTAGAGATCAAGTAGGAGTTTAGTTAATTACTTGCAGAATAAGGAATGGAGTTTGCAAACATGAAGCTCTCCCGGGTAGTAGTTCCCTCCTGTTGCAGTAAAGACAGAGATTTTATACACAAATCATAAGTGGGAAGCTGGATCACAAAACAATCATTTTCAGAGCCTGAGTGGTTTCCCACAATAAGCCCACCAATACAGGACAACATGGGTGTTCTCCAGTCCTGTGGAAACAGTTCTTAAGTGATTGCTTCAAATCCTAGAAGTTGTTACTTGGTGGAAGACAGAGTTCTATGAGAACACGTTTTGCAATTTTTCATTCACTTCATTTCACACAGGAGAGCATTGTCAAGAATTGATTGATCTTTTTTTGAGGTGTGTTTTTTAATAGTAATAGCTTTTTATTTTTCAAAATATATGCAAAGATAATTTTTAACATTCACCCTTGCAAAAACCTTATATTCCAAATTATTTTCCCTATCTCCCCACCTTCTCCCAACCCTAGACCACACATAAGTAATCTAGTAAGGTTAAACATGCAATTCTTCTAAATATATTTCCATATTTAGAATTGGTTGATTATTTCAAGCAGCATTATAAGACTCTGATCCCAATGGTAGTTCTGGAAAATCTAGATTATTAGTACATTCATTATAAATATATATATATATATATATATTACATATATATATCATATTGATGATTATGAAAATCACAATTTCCTTTCACAATCTCTCCTTTCGATCAAAAGTCAGAATGGCTCTGAATATTGAAGAAGAACAAGAGAGTAGATCAAAGAAAGGAGAGGAGACATGTTTCAGAATGTTTTAGCCTCAGAATGATATGGAAAGATAAGGCGGAAAATTGGAGGGGATGTGGGAAAACTGGGACACTGATACATTGTTGGTGGAATTGTGAATATATCCAGCCATTCTGGAGAACAATTTGGAATTATGCTCAAAAAGCTATGAAACTGTTCATATCCTTTGATCCAGCAGTGTTACTACTGGGCTTATATCCCAAAGAGATCTTAAAAACGGGAAAGGGACCTATATGTGTCAAAATGTTTGTGGCAGCCCTCTTTGTAGTGGCCAGAAACTGGAAACTGAGTGGATAACCCTCAATTGGAGAATGGTTGAGTAAATTGTGATAAATGAATGTTATGGAATATTATTGTCCTGTAAGAAATGACTAGCAGGATGATTTCAGAAAGGCCTGGAGAGACTTACATGAACTGATGTTGAGTGAAATGAGCAGGACCAGGAGATCATTATATACGTCAACAACAACACTATATGATGATCAATTCTGATGGACCATGGCTCTCTTCAACAATGAGATGAACCAAATCAGTTCCAATAGAGCAGTCATGAATTGAACTAGCTACAACCAGAGAAAGAACTCTGGGAAATGAGTATGAACCACTACATAGAATTCCCAATCCCTCTATTTTTGTCCGTTTGCATTTTTGATTTCCTTCACAGGTTAATTGTACACTATTTCAAAGTCCGATTCTTTTTTATAGCAAAATAACTATATGGATATGTATATATATTGTATTTAACTTATACTTTAACATATTTAACATGTATTGGTCAACCTGCCCTCTGGGGGAAAGGGTGAGGGGAGGAGGGGAAAAATTGGAACAAAAGGTTTTGCATTTGTCAATGCTGAAAAATTACCCATGCATATATCTTGTAAATAAAAAGCTATAATAAAAATAAGAAATAAATAAATAAAAATAATGTTTTAGTCTCTATTTCATAAATCTACAACATCCCCAGTGATGGCACAGCATTCTCACCCCCAAACTCCCACCTTCAGCTATACCATGACAGCAAGTATAAATAAACCTGCATTTAAAGGCTAATGACAACTTTCCCTGTATGCACCAGGCTCATGGCTAGTTCTGCCAAGAGGTTCCCAACAGATGAGTTTGGGGGCCAAAGGTCTCTGGAGTACCAGTCAGGTGCTGATGGAGGGGCAACTTTAACTGGAGAGAAACATCAGCAGAGTAGTTCCCTGGAAATAGGGAGAATTTAGATATAGTGTAGACAGAGGCACAGAAGCCTTCCCAGGAGGCAAAGATGAAAAGGAAGAGAATTCCATACATGGAGGACAGTCAGTGAAAATGCATAAAGTTTTAAGAGAGAGAATTTTTTTGTATGAGGGAAAGCAAGGAGATCTGTGTCACTGGATCATAAAGTAAAATGTGAGAAGATTGGAAAGATAAAAAGAGACCAGGTTTTAAAGGGCTTTAAAAGCAAATAGAATTTTATTTTATTTTTAATAATAGCTTTTTATTTTTCAAAATACACAGGAAAATAGTTTCTAACATTCACCTTTGCAAAACCTCATATTCCAAATTTTTCTATCTTTCTCCCCCATTTCCCCTCCTTTCTACAGCAAGCAATTCAATATAATTAAACATGTGCAATTTCTCTAAATGTATTTCCACAACAAAAGGTTTTGCAACTGTCAGTGCTGAAAAAACATACAGGCACATATTTTGTAAATAAAAAGCTATAATAAAGAAAATTTTTTTCATAAAAGAAAAAAGAAATAAGGGGGGAGGAATGGGGGGAAGGAAAAGCAAAGGGTGGGGAAATAAGACAAGGAAGGGATCCTGATTTGGGGGGAGATTAAATAATAGCAAGGCAAGTTAAGGAGTGGATAGAAGGATTAGCAGAATAGGAAAAAGGAGATATACCCAAATTCTATAACAGAGATCAGGAGTAGACTTTATTAGAAAAAAAAAGTATGACTAGTAATCATTGATCTTAGTCATATTTAAGATTCAATGAAGAGAAAAATAATAATAAATAATAAAGTAAAATAAATAAGTAAAATGAAGTTTAAGAAGCATGCAGCAGCAACAAAAGAACCTACAATGAAGTAAAGACAAGAAGGATAATATTATATTATTATTTATCTTCTTGAACTGGATATTTATTGTTACATATTTTGAATCCTCTTTGATGTTCTGCTGGGCACATGACAATGTTTTGTTTTATTTTGTTTTTCTTTTGTGTCTTTCTTTTTTCTATTTTTTTAAATAAACAGAAAAAATTATATATATATCTATATATTTCCACACTTGTCACACTGTGCAAGAAAAATAACATCAAAAGGGAAAAAACTATGAGAAAGACAAAAAATCCAAGCAAACAAACAATAACAACAACAAAAATCATGAAAATAGTTAGCTTTTATTTACCTTTAGTCTCCATACTTCTTTCTCTGGATGCAGATGGTTCTTTCCAACACAAGTCTATTGGAATTGCATTGAATCACTTCATTGCTGAAAAGAATTAAGTCTATAATGGTTGATCACATAATGTTGTCACTGTGTATAATGTTCTCTTGGTTCTACTCACTTCACTTAGTATCAGTTCCTGTATGTCTTTCCAGGCTTTTCTGAAATCCTCCTGCTCTTCATTTCTTATAGAACAATAATATTACATAGCATTCATATACCATAACTTATGGTTATTCAGCTATTTCTCAATTGAGAGGCATCCAATCAGTTTACAATTCTTTGCCACTACATAAAGGGTTGCTGCAAACATTTTTTTTAACATATGGATCTTTTCCCCTTTTTTTATGATCTCTTTGAGATAGAGACCCAATAGAGACACTATTAGATTAAAGAATATGTACAGTTTTATAGCCCTTTGGGCATAGTGTCAAATTGCTCTCCAGAATGGTTGGATCAGTTCACAACTCCACCAACAATGTATTAATGTCACAGTTTTCCCACATCCCCTCCAACTTTTATCATTAGCTTTTCCTGTCATCTTAGCCAATCTGAGAGGTGTGAAGTGGTACCTCAGAGTTGTATTAATTTGCATTTCTCTAATCACTAGTGATTTAGAGCATTTTTTCATATGATTAAAAATGGTTTTAATTTGTCTGAAAACTGTTCATATCCTTTGATCATTTACAAACTGGGCAACAGTTTGTAGTCTTATAAATTTGAGTCACTGGAAATAAGGCCTTTATCAAATACACTGGATTTAAAATCCCCCCCATTTTCTAGTTCTCTTCTAATCTTGGATGCATTGATTTTGTTTGTACAAAACCTTTTTAATTTAATATAATCAATATTTTCCATTTTACATTTCATAATGTTCTCTAGTTCTTATTTTGATTATAAATTCCTCCCTTCTCTATAGATCTGTACCTCTATAGAGGTATAATATCCCTTGTTTTCCTAATTTGCTTATTGTATCACCCTTTATGTTTAAATCATGAACCATTTCGACCTTATCTTGGTATAAGGTATTAGATGTTGGTTAATGCTTTTTTTTATGTTTTATATTTGATTCTGTAACAGGGAATCACTGGAGTTTCTTGAACAGAGGAATGATATGGTAAGACCTGCTCCTTAGGAAGATCACTTTGAGAGTTGAGAGAGTGATGGACTGGAGTGGAGTGAGACTTGAGCTAGAAAGACCAAAAAGTTTCCTGTATTAGCTGAGGGATGAAATGATGGAAGCCTGCACCAAGATGGCAATAGTGTTACAGAAAAGAAGGGAGCTTATATCCAAATAATATGAAATGAGAAGGTCGGGAAAATAAGAAACTATCAGAGAATAACTTCATTTTTTTCAATGAAATATGAGGGATAGTTCTCAACTGAATCTGGGGTGGAAGAGCCATGTGAAGTTTGAGGGATGAAAAGGTTTGGAATACATTTCGTGGTGAATGGGACAGTGACTTAATTAGGAAGGTGTTAAAGGTTGCCTTACTGCAGGAAGACCCATCTGAGACCATATAAAATAATTTGTGGTGGACCCAATGGTTCAATAACCTAAAAAAATGGATGTCATATTTGTCTTTCTGCCAATAATGAGAAAATAAAATTATTGAGGATCATTATTTCTATTCTTCAAGATATTAGGGAGAAGGATATATTCTTTGAAAAGGCCAAAGAAATGTTTACACAGAATGTAAGGGAATACTATTTTAGTATTAGAAATGACAAAAAGAATTGTTCAGAGAAACATGATGAAACTATAGAGTGAAGTGAGCAGAACCAGGAAAACAATTTATACAGTTACAACAACCTCATAAGGATAAACTACTTTGAAAGATATAGAAACTGATCAGTGTAATGACCAGCCATAATTCCACAAGCTTTGTAATTAATCATACTTCCTACTAGAGAAGTAACAGATTGAGAGGGCAAAAGAAGACATGCATCTGTAGATAAAGATATATTTACATATATATATATATATATATATATATATATATATATACATATTTGTACATAGCCTGTGCAGGAATTTATTATATTTGATTGCATATTTGTTTCAAAGACTTTGTGTTTGTTTTCCAATGGGGGTTGGAAGTAGGAAGGAAAAAAATATATTTTTGTTCTTTGAAAAGAATTTAATTTTGAAAAAGTGATGGGATTAAAAAGAGGATAGCATTGCATGTTAAGAATATATATTTATGTGAGGAAATTTAAATTTTAAAATGGGGGATGGGAAATGGGGTGGAGAACATTTGTATGAAATTCAACAAAGGATCAAACGATAGTATTGTCCATGTATATCACAAACCACTTGGAATCATATTGGATGAAGACTGTAAGGAAAAGATCACACACACAAGCTTGGTACAGCAGTATAATATGTAGTCATGAAATTATGAATGTGAGGACATAGGAAGATTTATATGAACTTATTTGGAGCAAAGAAAACTAAATCCAGAGGATAATATGTAAAAGATTACAATAATGTAAATGTAGCATATATTTGGGGATGGGTCTTCCTCTCCCAACCCTACTGGGTCAAGGGTTCCAAAGGTAGCCACAGCTTCTATTTCTCTCCTTAAAATTATAGAGGTTAATCATGAAGGATTTGGGGTGGGATTGTTTCTAATGCAATTGCTTACAAGTCCTCCACCAGGTATACTTCCCCGCATTGATCATCTGTTAATAATCAACTAGTCAGCCAAATTTAATTGACTTTTGTAAATAGATATTTATTACCTGTGGTAATAATGTGGTAAAGATGGTATAAATAAATATGTAATAAAGTTTCCGAGACTTTTCTACAGATTCTCCCTAGAACATGGACTTCAACTTAGAAAACCCAAGTGATTATGGGTAACTCAACAGATCCTACTAGTTGGAAATAATTTTCTATCCTTTGTTAAGGAACTAATGAAATTCCCTTCCCCTTATACATGGTGCAGCTTTTCTGTAGGGTTGCTTGAAAAATCTTTATTCTGTCTTTCCTCATTGTATTTAATGGGTTCTTGCTTCTTAATGAAAGATAATCTGAGAGGGAAAGGGGCTTTGTGCAAAAGGTGGCTACAATTCACTCATATAGCCATTCTCCAATTGAAAAATGGTCAAAGGATATGAACAGACTATTCTCAGATGAAGAAATTGAAACTATTTCTAGTCATATGAAAAGATGCTCCAAGTCATTATTAATCAGAGAAATGCAAATTAAGACAACTCTAAGATACCACTACACACCTGTCAGATTGGCTAAGATGACAGGAAAAAATAATGATGATTGTTGGAGGGGATGTGGGAAAACTGGGACATTGATGCATTGTTGGTGGAGTTGTGAATGAATCCAACCATTTTGGAGAGTAGTTTGGAACTATGCTCAAAAAGTTATCAAACTGTGCATACCCTTTGATCCAGCAGTGTTACTACTGGGCTTATATCCCAAGGAGATTATAAGGAAGGGAAGGGGACCTGTATGTGCACGAATGTTTGTGGCAGCCCTTTTTGTGGTGGCTAGAAACTGGAAACTGAATGGATGTCCATCAGTTGGAGAATGGCTGAATAAATTGTGGTATATGAATATTATGGAATATTACTGTTCTGTAAGAAATGACCAACAGGATGATTTCAGAAAGGCCTGGAGAGACTTACACGAACTGATGCTGAGTGAAATGAGCAGAACCAGGAGATCATTATATACTTCAACAACAATACTATATGATGACCAGTTCTGATGGACCAGGCCATCCTCAGCAACGAGATCAACCAAATCATTTCCAATGGAGCAGTAATGAACTGAACCAGCTATGCCCAGAGAAAGAACTCTGGGAGATGACTAAGAACCATTACATTGAATTCCCAATCCCTATATTTATGCCCACCTGCATTTTTGATTTCCTTCACAAGCTAATTGTACAATATTTCAGAGTTTGATTCTTTTTGTATAGCAAAATAACGGTTTGGTCATGTATACTTATTGTGTATCTAATTTATATTTTAATGTATTTAACATCTATTGGTCATCCTGCCATCTAGGGGAGAGGGTGGGGGGTAAGAGGTGAAAAATTGGAACAAGAGGTTTGGCAATTGTTAATGATGTAAAGTTACCCATGCATATAACCTGTAAATAAAAGGCTATTAAAAAAAAAATGAACAATTCACTCATATTTTGTAATTCTCATCTCCCCCAAGGCACACAAAGGAGCAGACAGCTTTTTACCTAAGGGACCAAGCTTGTAAGTTTTCCTTCCCCCTTTCATTGACCTCAAATTCCCCGAGCTCATATCATGCGTTTTAGTGACATTGACTTCCTGGTTGTGCCTCAAAAAAACTCCATCTTTAGATCTGTCTTTTTGATGAACTCCCTATTGCTCCCGGGATAAAAATTAAAACTTCCTAGCTTGACATTTAAATGCCATCACCATAAATTTCCAACCAATCCTTCCAGAGTTTTCACCTCATTCTCCTCATTTATTCCATGTTCTAACCTAATTGTCTGAGGCAATCTTTTATATAATCTACTTTGATGCTTTTGCAGACTGTATCCTATGTGTCTTGGAGAAGATTGCAGTATGAAAAACCTGGATTCACTTCTACAGGAGGACCTTCCCTTCTCAGATTACTTTCCATCAATGCATATGTACCTCTTATATGTACCAAATTATTTATGTTATCTTCCCCATTAGAATGTATGCTACTTGATCATAAAAGAGGGAAAAGGACCCACATGGCCTTTTTTGTAATGGCAAGGAACTGGAAACTGAGTGGATGCCTATCAATTGGGGAATGACTGGGTAAGTTATGGTATATGACTACAATTATTGTTTTGTAAAAGTTGATAAGCAGACTGAAATCAGAAAATCCTAGAAAGACTAACACGAAGTAATATTAAGTAAAATAAGCAGAACCAAGAGAAGATTGTACACAAAAACAAGATTATGTGATTATCAACTGTGATCTACTTGGCTCTTCTCAAATAAGCAGTGATTCAAATCATTTCCAAAAGTTGGGATGGAAAATGACATCCACATCCAGAGAGAGAAATATGAAGAGTGAATATGGATCAAAGCATAATATTTTCACTTTTTGTTTATTTGCCTTTTTTCCCCTCATGTTTTTGTTTTTCCCTTTTTGTCTGGTTTTTCTTGTAAACATGACAAATATGGAAATGTTTCCCAAAAGTGCACATATTTAACCTATATCAGATTACTTGGGAGGGAAGAGTAAAGGAGAGAGAGAAAAAAATTTGGAACACAAAGACTTTCAAAAATGAATTTGGATTACTTGCTGTCCAGAGGAGGGGGTGGGGAAAGGGAGAGAGAAAAATTTGGAACTCAAGGTTTTTCAAGGGTAAATGTTGAAAACTATCTTTGCATATATTTTGAAAATAAATGCTATCCTTAAAAACCATGAATGTTGAAATTTATGGTGATGGCATTTAAATGTCAAGCTAGGAAGTTTTAATTTTTATCCTGGGAATGTTGAATTTACATGTATTTGGAAAAATAAAACACTATTGAAGATTTAAAAAAAAAATTTTTTTTCTTCCTTGAGGGCAAGGATCAGTTCTTACCTTTCTTTTGTGTCCTCAAGCACATAAAAAGTTATGAATAAATGCTTGTTAATTGAGCTAACTTTTATTTCCCAATGCTTGATTCAAATTCTCTAAGGATGAGTAAATATTCAGGTATGGCAATCAGAATAGATATATGTTTTCTGAAGAACTTCACAAGCAACTTCTCAGGCATTTATGGTCTTACAGTGAAGGGAAGTCTTGTCTATAATTAAATCTCCAAGCAAAGCATTAAAAGCTAGGCTTCTCCTTTACATTCTCAGATCAACAAGGGACAGAAATGAATACTAAAAACGTTGTTCCTGATTTATCTTCAAGGAGCTAGTAGGAGAATGGGGCCCGGCTTCTTGTAGCAGATTTTCCCAATAGAATGGAGGATAAAGAGATAATGGAAATGATCTTGTGATGAAAAAAGCCATCTACACCAAGAAAGAGGACTGTGGGAATGGAGTATGGTTCACAACATAACATTTTCACTCTTTCTGTTGTTATTTGCTTGCATTTTATTTTCTTTCTCATTTTTTCCAGTTTGATTTGATGTTTAAATCAAAGGCAGCAAGATAATTGGATAAATATGTATACATATATTGGATTTAATATATATTTCTACCATGCTTAACATATATTGGACTACTTGCTATTTAGGGAAGGGGAGGAGAGAAGGGGGAAAAAATTGGAATAGAAGGTTTGCAAGAATTAACATGCAAATGTTTTGAAAAATAAAAAGCTTAAAAAAAAAAAAAAAGATAAGGGAGCAAAAGTTTTCCAAGTCTCAAAAATAAGCATAGCTTTCATTCTCTTCACAATAATCTAGGTGCTCAAGCTGAATGTATAAATCTCAAGCTGAATGTATAAATGAGATTCAAGGCTTCTGGCACATTAATTTTGAATGCTAATTTTAAAAAATCATAAAGTAGGGGCTAAGGAGAACCCAAGTCTAGGATCCTTGAGCAACAGAGTCCTCTTAATTTGGAAGTGTAATTGTTCAGTCTAAACTATTTATCTGGAGATGAGATAAGGGAACTTTAACATAATAAACACATTCCAAATTAGCAAGGAGCCCTCAGAGAAGTAAACTGGAATGTAGCTTCAAGACAAGGAATTTTCTTCAAGTCCCTAGAACAGGAAATATAATTTCTCACACACTTTACTTTATTATATGTTGAATTGGGCTGAGAAATTTGGGTAGTTTCCCAGGATACTTTTCAGCAACAAAAGGTGCTATTACTTCCTGACCAGCCCCAACTATGCCAACTTTACTTAGAACATCACCTCCAGCAATCAGGACCTCAACCCCTTAAGACTCATAGGTTCTTTGGCTTTGCTTTAAGGACTGGGATCCAGATTTTTACTCCCCTTCTCACAAAAATACCACCAGCATCCTTCTAACTCACTTAAATCTTCTGTCCTTTAGAAAGCAAGCTCCTTGGGGCAAGACACTGATCACTTGATAACTTTATAAATGTTTGATCTATCAATCTTATTTTGGTATTAAGATATGCAATGGCACTTAGCTCCTAGGTTTGAGAACTAATTGTATAATTTTTATTTGAACTAAAAAGAGGTCTTTTGGCATAGCTAAACAGGGACTAGGTCTAAAAGCCAGATGTGTTAGAGATCTGTTGTCAGACTTTAGATAAACCACTTAGAGAGTGAGTGTGGGATTCATATCACTCCTCTTCTGCTTGACTACCATTTCACTTCTGGCAAGTCAGTCCTCAGTGAACTTCATTACTTTCTTATCTATAAGATAGGAAAGATAATTCCAATACTGCCTACCTCAGAAGGTTATTATGAAGAAAGTATCTTCTAAACTTTAAAATATTCAGTTATTTCCTTCTCCAGCTCATTTTAAGATAAGGAAACTGAGGTAAATAGGGTTAAGTGATTTGCCCAAGATCACACAGCTAGTGATAGATTTGAACTCAGGAAGATAAGTATTCAATCCACTGAATTACCTAGCTGCCCAAAATATTACATAAACATGAGCTATTTTATCTCTGAATGGGAAGTAGATAGGGCAAGATTCTATAACTCCAACAATTTAAACTCTAATGTGAGATTCTCCATAAAGGTATAAATTAGACACATTTTTTCTACCTGGTATCTTCAAGACTACAGGGGAACTAAGGGGAAAATGCATATATATAACACACACACACACACACATATATATATATATATATATATATATATATATATATATATATATATATATATATTATATAGTTTAGGAGGAAGGGAACAAGCATTTAGTGAGCACCTATAGTTGTATGCCAGGCCCTTGTACTAAGCACTTCAACAATTTTATTTGTTCCCCATAACAACCTCATGAGGGATGCTATTATTTCATTTTTCAATGAAATCAACTGAGGTATAAATGTGCCCAGGATCATGCAGCTAGTAGATGTCTTAGGTTTAATCTCTGGTAAGTAAGCTTTAATTTTATTTTATACCTTATTGTATGGAGCGCTCCCTTCCTCTCATATCACTGCAAGATAAACAGACGAATATAAAGTGGTTTTCAAGGATCAAGTAGAGGGACTCCTCAGAAATAATCCTGGAGAGCTCTAATAAAGGTTCAATAGCTCTGAAACATTACCTTCAGTTTCAACCAGGGAAGCTAGGTTCTTCAACCTTTTCTAAAAAAAAATCAGTGATATTTGATCCAGCAGCAATCTGATGACAGTAATATTAGTCACTGTCTTCCTTTTTTGAGTCATCTCTTGTGTCATCAGTTGCTGGATTCCTTCCTGGACAGCAAAAGCCAGATATTTAGGGGAAGGCTAAATGACCTACATTAAGGATCTAATTTTTATTATTTATTTCTTAGGTCATAGAGTGAAATTTTTTACCCCCACCTTTTCTAATAAATTCTACCAAACAAATATGATTTAATTATGGCAGTTTGCTTGACTCAAGCTCAAAGAACCAAGTTCTGAATCTGAATTTCAAATTCTGAGTCTGATCTCAAATTCCAGGCCCATCCTCAAGTACTGCTTTGTAATTCACTTTCATTACCAAGGTAGGGGTACAGAGTTGGTGGAATTACTTGGGGGAGGGAAGACAAGTTTATACTTTGTTTTCTGAAAAATGGTGGCAAAATTCTATTTATTCCTGTCAACATGTCTTAACAATTTGCCTAGTATTATAGTCTAAGAATTTATTCTATTTAGAAATGTTACTCAAGATAAACAAGACGAATTTGATTCAATAGTAATAGAAATTATTTGTTACTAACCACTTGTCAAGTTTTCTCTTCAACAAGCACTAGATCCCAACTCATCCCTCAGATCATTGTGAAGTCAGTGGTCATACCTTGAAGACTAATTGTGACAAAGGAAGGGTGAGAGGGTATAAAACTGGGATGCTTTTCTGTTTGTTTCAGTCTCCAGTCATCAGTCACACACAGCTCACAAACTGGCTCTGGGCAGGAAGTCTAGGGGCCCTCCCCTCAAGTGAGTACTTGTAGCTTTTTTTATTTTTAATTAAAGCTTTTCATTTTCAAAACATATGGATAATTTTCAACATTTACCCTTGCAAAACTTTGTATTCCAAATTTTTTCCCTCACTTAGAGAGCTGTACTTCTATCTTTTATAGAGGTGATTAGTGACTTCTAGAAGGGAGACAACCATTGTATTTGAATTAATTGTGTTAATGTACTAATAAATACATGCACATTTGGCAGCCTATCTCTAGTCAACAAGTTAATGGCCTGCTAAGCCCAGGGCTCACAAATATTACTTGACATCAGGTTGTGGCTTATGTCTATCTTATGCTTTCTTTTACTGTGCTACTATCATAAATTTTGTATTATCTGTTTTTGTCACATACCTTCAAATAGACTTAAGTTCCCCAAGGGCATAGATAGTGTTCCCTTCATCCTGACAGTCTAGCAGGAGAAGCAGATAACAAGGTTTTGTAGAATTGTTGGCTACAGATCCAGGTATAATTGAATATTACTTCTGGGATGGTTACTTGGGGGGAGGTCCCACTAAATCCAGAATTTCACAGTTCCTTAAATGGCCTTAAGGCCATTTGCCTTAGAAAGTAAAAAGATAATCAACAAGAACTAATTCAGGTACCTCTGTGTGAAAAAGTGCTAGGGATACATGTATTTTTTGGACTTGATTTCATGGATTGTTTCTCTCTAGGTTTCGGCTTGTTCGTCAGAATGACTCTAGAGCCAGAACTGTAAAAACAGAAAGAGCTGAGGTGAGTTTTCTACCCAGAAGGGCAACAGGATATCAATAAGTTCTAATCTAAAACTTTTTCCAATTTAACACTGAGGGATTGTAATAGATGTTTTCCTACATGTCATTGCATCAGTTAATCTTCTGTAACAGAGAATCTAGCCAGAATTCGAGACTTTTTTTTTCTCTACTAAATTATTATTTCTTGATAATAGGTTTGTGGGAAGGGCCAAAGGGTATCATACTGTTTATTTGGGATGCCTGATGTTGTTTTGAAACCCCCAAGTAAACCAGTGTTAGATTGTCGAATGAAGATGACACTTACCTCTTTTCTTTCTTGCCCATCAAATTCCCTACTTTTTATTAAATCTTTTCATTTGCATTAGATGATGGATTTCCAGAGAAGAAAACACTACAAGAGATGTTTACAGGAGACCACCCATACTCAGGATTCTCTAAGATGAAGGAACCACATCCTCCCATTTTGATCCACAAGAAAGAACCAAACATTTTCAAAGGCTAAGAAAAAGGGTTTATTGTAATTGTCCCTAGTGAGTAACATTGCTAGATGTATCCACCACTCTCAATAGGCTGATAGTAAGAATTCAGGCAGAATGATTCCTGGTTAGTATTGACAAAAAAAAAAGCCAAAACACCCTGCTCACTCCCCATCTTTTGATTCCCTTTCCTTCTTGCTTGTCTTAACTGTCCCAGTTCCCTTTTCTGTTCTTGATCCTGACTTTTACTCTCATAATTTAGTGCCTACTGGGGGGAGATATGTATGGTGAATTACAAACCTCATGCTTGGGGCAAAAGCCGATTGCCTTAGGGAGTCAGGAAGGAATTTTTTCCACCATCTACACAAAATTGGCCTAAAGTGTGATGGAGGTTTTTCGTCTTCCTCCAGAGCATCAGGAACCAGCTTTTAGCTGGAATTCTATTTAGATATTTGTTGTGCAAAACTTTGTTGCTTAGGAAAATTATTGGCAACTAGGGAATGTTGGAGGCCCTTATACAAAGATCCTATATGAACATAAGGATATTCCTCATCTTTTTTTCCTCCAAGTTGATTTGATCTCGGGGTGACAAATTTGTCGAATTTGATTTGTCAATGGGAATTGTATGACAAACTTTTTAAAGAAAATTCCTGAAACTGAGTTGAAATCAGTTATAAGAGTTGAATATCTACCATATTCAGAACATGATCAGGAAGATGGCAAAGATGCACAACCACTGTGTAAACAGAATTAGGGGATAAATTATATATTTCTACTTTTTAAAAATAAAAAAAATTGTTACAAAAACATTTCTGGTGTTTGAATTTTTATTTGTTTTGGAATTTGTGGTTTGAAAGTTAGCCAAGGGAACAAATGGTGAATTGATACCATCTATTTAAATCTATCCCTAGAAGTACCCTCTTAATGATACTGTGAACAGTAGTTTTCATGTCACACCTTGCTATTTCATGCCAGAGGGAGTGACCATACCTTGATTATATAAGGCAAAACATCAAAGTGAGGAACGTTACCTTAGTTTGGAAGATACTGTTTTGTTTTAAAGATGCAAGTTAGAAGTACTTTCTGCCAAGAAACTGCCCAGGACTTCAGTCTTTCTGCAGCTAATATGACATATTAATGATCCCCATGACCTATTTTTTTGTACCCAGAGACATTTTTTTTTTTTTAAAGATTATGAACAAAAATTTAACTGGAAAAAATGTGGGGCTCAGAAGGGGCAGGGCTTGCTCTATAGACGGGATGAATTACCATTATGGAAGGCACAAGTACAGGAATGGATGAGACACAGCTTAAGTGCCTAGAAGATACCTGGAACCACAGCTCCTACAAAACCAAGGCATCAATGCCTTATTGAAAATAACACATTTTCAGGTGGATTGCTAAGTGCACTAGAGTCCCCCATCTTGTCTTCTGACATTGATGTGGGAAAGATTCCTATCTTTGATTCCCAACCCCCCCACCCCCAAGTTAATGTAATTACTCTTTGACTCCCAAATCCTGGTCTCTTTGAATTCCAAGATCTGGACCTGTCCCAGCCCTACCGGATCTGAGCCAACTTTGGGGCTATACCCAAAAGCCCCTCGAGCTAAATCTCCCATTATAAAAGGAGACGCTGGGAACCCCTTTTTGGCAGATTCCAAACATGCTAGCCATATGAAGACCCTCTTGTCTGGTGCCCTTATCTCTACCTTCACCTATACTTTAACCTTGCTTTTACCTAATAATAAACCTCTTTTATCAATCTAGCTCTTGGGCCAATAAATACTTTTATTGGGGACTCACGCCGCTACTAGACCTCATTTACCGCCGTATCCTTTCGCCGAATCCAAGGGGGTTGTAGGGGATCTGTTTGACGGCCCTGTACCTCAAACCTGCCACTAGACCTCAGTTAAACCCTAATTTCACTTATATACCCCAAATCTAGACCTCAACAACATAACAGGCTAAGAGTATACTCTATTTCTTAGATATGTTCAATTAAGATATAAAATTTCTCTGCTGGGTGTTATCCATATTTGGAAGATATGTACAAATTTTATTCTGGCCTTTTACCACTGTCTTCTGTGACATTTTTTAGCAAGAATAAACCAAGTCTGGATGGAACTCACTCATTCATACACTATAACACTGGGACCTTCCAGTGAACAGTGGGAACTCCTCCCAGATCCTCCATATGAGGAAGGGGTTCAGGATAAGCCACCTCATCTTCCACTTGGCTACAAGTCTTTACACTATCCCAGAGTCAGGTACCCCTTTCATCCCAGCTCACTTTTCAGTTTCTTTTTGTTTTGTCTCCCATTAACTTGTGAGCTCCTTAAGGGTTAAAGGTCTGTTTGGCCTGCCTTTGCATTCCCAGTGCTTTAAGGCACAGCACCTAACAACACAGTAGGTGCTTTACAGATGATTATTGACTGACAAAAAAGTTTGGCCAAAGGAATGATCATAGTCCTTTGTAACACAGGAAAATAGGGTAAAATTACCATACCTTGATATGGTAGTTGTAAATTTAAATTGCTGGAATTTAATCCTACATTTCAAGATGCACATAATTTGAGAATTGAAAGGGATTTCAGTGGGTCACCTCAACTAAATATATATAGGTGTTTATGTATATACAGATATATACCAATATATTTATATATACTAGATACAGGTTCATATTTATGTACACACACTTTCCAAGCCATTTCTCTAATAGAGAAACCATCTAGATTACTTTAAGACTTCCTTTCTACATATGAAATTTTTTCAATTCTTCAAAAGAATAAAAATTTTCCATTTAGGAAATTCCTTACATGTTCTAAAATAAACATTAGCTTAGTTGTCCTGAACTACTTTAAATTTCTTTGTCTGGCATTCAAAGTCTAAAAACCTAATTTCCAATTACTCCCTTACACACATGTCCCCAAACCCTCCTCTTCGTCCTCCTTACACAAATTCACTCTTTGTTGCCAGCTTTGTATGCTTTTGTGAATGTTTTCTTCTTCTGGAATGCTTCTATTCTGTCCCACTTATCTTTCAGATTCCCTCTAAACTCTTTTTAAGAACTCATCTCATAGAAAATCTAGTCCACTAATCATTTATCCCATATCCCTTCAGAACAAATAGCTTCTTTGAAGGATATTAATGTATATTTGTGTATACAAAAAATGCAAATTCCATGTATATGTCGGTGTTATTTTAAAAATTTTTCTCCCCACTGTAAACAAATTACTTAACTGGAGAGAAAGCTTAGCCATAGTTCCTTTTTTCTCTTACATAATGGTTAGTCTCTTGCTAGTTTTCTACCAAAAATGATAGTGCTTTTTTTTGTGGACACTTCTCATTTGTTACCTATGTACAAATAATTCTGTGTTATACAAATGCAGGTCAATGTTATGTGTATTTGCAAGAATTTTAGAAAAATGGTCAAAGTTCTAAAACAGTCAAAAAAGTCAAAGAAAATTAATTTGAAATGTAATCTTTTAATTCATCAGAGTTTCACTGTTTTCATTATCATCTTCCCAAACCCCAAAGGGAAATCAGATTTTGTAAAATTAGTGATTTTAATTTTTGAATTTTCATACACTGCTTACCTGAAATAGCAACCAGTTAATATGACATACAACACACACAATCCAGTGCCAAAAACTGTGATGTGTATACACTTTTCAATAAAAGGAAAAAAAGCACGGTTGAGCAATTCAATGTTCAAAAACACTAGTTGGTAACTGAACCACCAAAATTTTCTGTGTGTGTTATGTGACATCCAATTGGCTGTATAATGTTTTCACAACTCAAAAACATTTGAGATCTTGGAACACAAAGCAGGATTTTATATGAGCTGAAAAGGGCAATCTTATCTGAAAGTTTATAAAGAGAAATATTCCTTGACAGGGGAAAAACCACATAGGTATATAAATAATTCATTCATTTAGGGTTATTTAATTTTTAATTACTAATTTCTGGTTTCTAAAAGTAAAATGTATATATTACTGTTTTTGCTATAGGGAAGCAGTGTATGGCTGTTAATGAAAACCAACAAGCAACATTGGTCAATAGTTTTTTTCCCCTCCCAGACTTTTAGGCCCACCCACAAAACTCTTTGATTTCTGTTTGTCTGGAAAAGTAAAGAAAATGCTTTCAAGTATTCAGTTCCTATCAAAAACTGGTATCAAAAGTAATAAAGGACCTAATTTCTTCATAATTTCACTTTTCAAAAAAATAACTTAAGAGAAGCAAGAGGTCCCAGCCCTTTACTTTATAATAAATACTATAGAACAACTATAGTTTCTTAAAACACCGTGGAGAAGAGTCTGTGTTTAGCACCTCAATCATTGTTCTTAATGTTGGAAATGTCTCTGATACTGATGGAAGACTCTTGTAAGAAGGAGAAATACTGAAAGAGAAAAAAAAAAAACCATAAAGACTACACAATTTACCCAAAAGAACAAGATTCTTATTATTTGTATTCATACATTTCCTAACACACATAAATAAACTGGGTAAGGAGAAAGATTAGAGAAAATAGCTTTGCCTTGTTCAACAGATAACAAAAAAAAGATCATTTTTGTTATTAAGCAGCTTGTATGTTTGAGGCACTGTGTCAAAAATAACAAAGACAAAACCAAAGGGTAGTACCCACTCTCAAAGTTTACATTTTATGAGGGTAAGAGAAGCATAAAAAGAAGTGGAGAATAACACCCATTAAAAAAGCAAATATGTATACAATATAATTTATGGAATAGGATGAAGGGGATATCAAGAGGTTTTTTCCCGTAAGAGATGTTACTCGAATTAAGTCTTGGAAGGTGAACGCTAAAATTAGCTGGGTTGGGAGTTTTGCTTAATAGAAAAATAAACTGAACATTTTCTCTTCCTTTGTAAAGTAAATAGCTCTTCTTTAAAATGTTATTCTAAGGGTAGAGGTGGTTCAAAATTATGTGATAAAAGAAAATCTAATTTCTAAGGCACAGGACAAAGCATGAACATTTCAAGTGTTGACTGCTGAATTAAATATAACAGTTTCAGAGGAGCATATATCTGGAAGGCTAACTAGTACTTTTGTTTTTTAAATGAGGAAAATGAAGGTCCATTAAGGCAAAGTGACTTGTTAAAGTCACACAGACAATCATCCAAAGTGGGATTTGAATCTAGGACCTCTAACACCAGAACCAGGGAACTTTCCAATTTTAATAATCTTTAAACTTTAGAACTGAGTGCATTTTAGAACTGACTTTGAAATTCTTCAGCAATTATAAGGATGGCTATCTATCAAATGGATTTGAAAGCAAAATGAATAGATAGATGGAACCTTAAGCAGGGAAAGGAGGAAAAAACAAGAGAGTTCAGATAGCATAATCTGCTTACTTCTCTGAAGCTTAAAGCATGTCTCACTTTGATTTAACCTAGGACTGATTTTAACCCTCTTTGAGGTTTCCGCAAACAAAAGCCAGGAAACAATATAAAAGCTGCAGTTCCCTTCCCCCACCACTTACAGCAGAGTTACTGGTCTTTTTGTACTTCATTATTAAATAACAATTACTGAAACTTATACTTCTAGTTAAATTGCAGTGAACACTTAACATTGAAAACATGGAAAAAAGGAATAAGATATTTTCTTCTGCTCATTAAAAAATATGAAAAATTTTTGAACTTTCAACAATTTAATATAGGATAATACTATCAAAGAATTCAGTGATTTTTCTAATGAGGTGGAAATAAGGATCTGATTATTTTTAAAAATAAGTTAGAAATAAGATTTTTTGGGGGCAAATAAATTTTGCTTTCAACAGTTAACCTCATTTTAAAAAATCCATTCTATTTCAATATAATTACTCTTAATATGGTCCACTATAGCTAGAAAAAAAAAACTAAAAATTTAAAACATGAATATAACTCATTGGTCAATAATGACTCATATCATAAATATTGATCCTAGAGATCTAGAGAGATCTAGGAGTTGACTTGCTATGCCTGGTCTGTAGCAATTTTCAGCCTTCCCCAAAATATTTATTTACCTTTGCAAGCTCATCCAGCTTTTGGCTATTTTGCTAAAGGCCTCTGACCCAGGAGCTGTCATGGCTTCAAAGTCAACTAGCTGGAGTAGAGGGGAAAAAAATGGAACTTTAGTTTATGTGGTTTAGTACTAAAGAAAATAGCTTGAAAGCAACTGATGTACCTTGAAGTAGAAAGAATTAAACTGAAATTTAACATACAATTGACCAACTTTCTATTACAAATCCCAACATACCTTTCCTTTGGGAATTTTTCCGGCTACTTCCTTCCCACTTGCCATCAATGCACCCACAATCACAGAATAAGCTATTACACTATGTGGACAAAAAAGCAACAATGATCAAATTCTATGCTGCTAATATGACCTTCCTCTTCACTATACAGTTACTTTGACTTAAATTATGTGCTAAACTATATCTATTTACAACAGTATTTTGGATACTAAGAATGAAATTTACAGAAAGACAAGAGTTTTAGAGCAAGAAAGGCCTTTAAGAGATTTAAGTCATTGGATAATTCAATCACTTTGTTTTAAACTCGAGTATTAAAATTAATGAAAATCAAATATTTGACACCAATTAAGCTTTATGGAACAATACTGAATCATATCTTTAGTCTCAGTCTTACAGCTACTTTAATTACAATGAAACAAAAAAAACCTTAGTCACTATATCTAAGATTAATATTAATACAATGTGCTTATTAATGATCAAATAGATCTATGATCTCATTGGTATGGATGTTCCTCCAACAATCTAGATCAAAACCCATCCATGTTTTCCAGTTCTCTGCATTGACACACATTTATTGGCCCTTCTGGATTTAAGAAAAGCATTCTTCATAACTATGCTGGAGATATTTTCTTTCCCCTGTAGATAAGGAAACTTGAAATTCTTGGTCACATGGCTTTCCCCAGTTCACATAGCTGATAAGTATCACAGCTGGATTTGAATCCAGAATTCCTGATTTCTAGACCCCACAGTATGGATTAATGGTTAGAGAGCCCTTGGCACTGGAGCCAGGTTCAAGTCCTGCATCTGACTGGCTGTGTGACCCAAGGATAATACAGCCACTTAACCTCTTGGTGTTCCAGGCAACTTTCTAAGACTATAAATTGTAGAGAAGGCCAACATTCTTGGTAGAGTTTCCACACCAGAGTGGCCAGTAAAATCACAAGTCCTATTCCCATGTCTATGTTCCATTCCAATATCTTCTCATGGAACACAAGTAATCCTGGATTTCCAAAGGTTTTTTTATGTGTGCATAGACTTGACCTATACAGTGCATAGGCTTACTACCTATACATTGATGTATTAAAAAAAAAATCTCCAGCTTTAAAACTTTATTACAACATTCTAAGAGAGTTAAAAGCTGAACTCTGTCTCAGCATGTGATAACCAGACCAATGTGAAAACTAACTTGGTTATAAAAGTTATAAAACTTTGTTAAAACTTTTGTTCATTATTTTATTTTTTAAAGACTATTTCCCTATCTTTTGCTTAAGGTGGAAGTTGAAAGGGCCCTCCACTCACAAGTCTGACTTTCTTTACTGAACCTGCTGGGGCTCAGGAGTCAAAACAATCTGCTTTGTTTCTAACCTGGGTTGGTTAGGCAATTTGGTCCAGGTTCTTTCCTCAGGAGCTCACTGAATTAATGTGGAACTTGGTGCAGACGCTAATCAGAATAGCCTACCTCAGAATTCTCAAGCTCAAAAGCTCCAACAGCCCGGCCTAACTGGAAATTACAAACATGAGATACTGCCTGGCAAAAGTTTCCTTCTTGAGAAGATACCTGGATATTTTAGATCTGTACTTTCTCCATACAATGAAATGTATATAATACATTATATGTATATAACTAGGTTCATTATATAAACATTCACTCATTTTTCTAGGCCTTTAAAGCAAATAAGGTAAATATATATATTGTACAAGAGAAGCAGTAAACATATGAATAAAATAAATAAAAGGTAGTATGTGCCAGGGCTAAAAACTAAATGTCCTGAAGGATCCAATCACCAAGAAAAGAAGAAAGGAAGATTTAGTTACTTAAAACATTATCAAAATTAGTCTGACTTTATATTGCTATGGAAATTAGCTTTATTATCCTGGCACTAATGATTCAAATCTCTCATGAATAATAGTTCACAAATTTGCTTTTCAGAAAATTCAAAGTGGGAACTCATCTTTAGAATTCCTTCTTTGGTATTAGCAGATCCCGAGCTTATTAATCTTTAAACAATAGTACGAGTACCTTTTAAAAAAAAAAAAATTGGCATTTTCTGATATGGTGTTTTATAAGTTTAGTCTTGTTTCATGGGACAGGAAGGGAATACTGCTAGCTAATGTTTTATTTTCTCAATATTTAATCTTCTACTTGTATTCTAAGAGTTTCTTAAATTTTTTCCACTCATGACCCTGTTTTTCCAAGAAATTTTTATATAATCCGAGATATACAGGTATATAAAACATTTACAATAGATAACAAATTATAATTTTAAGACCCTAACATTCAGTTATAAGATTCCATATGAGGTTATGACCAATTTAAGAAGATGAATTCTAAGGCAGTCCATACAAAGTGCACATTTTATATAATTAAGAATATCACTGACCTGGATCCTCTGGAGAGTGGCATTAAGTTATAGAAGTAGTAAACTAAGGATAAGATTAGATTGCAGACAGCATCAGCCTCCTGGGGAGTAAAACAGAAACCCACGAACATCAAATACTGGGTTATAAAATAATTAACCATAAAGGTGACAAGACACACAGGAGTTATTTCTATGAAGAAAAAAATCCCTACATGGAATGAAACTCTTCAACTTTCCATATCATATCCTTTGTAAGTCCTAATATGCAGTCTATACTAAACTGTCTTATTCCTTATCCTTTTTCATAAAAGATAAGGCATACCTGCAAACCAATACCTAGCTACATTTTAAAGAAATTTAGTTTAATGTGAAAATCAGATAAGTTTTAAGTCTTTTGCTAATATCTCATAAATCCTCATGATATATACAAACTAATAAACTGATATCAGAGAGAGGAAGTGATTTTTTTGGATCACAAAGCAAATCAATGCTGAATCTGAATTAAAATATAGACTAAGCAAACAATCAAGGCTTAAAGTTAATAAAATTAGGAAAAATCTGAAATACACAAAGCACAGATAACCTGAAGTGCACTCTTATTACTGGTAAGAAAGTCAAAAACATGGATGTGGCTCTTTTCAACAGCAAGGTGCCTGAGGCTAGTTCCAATGGTCTTGTGATAGAGAGCCATCTGTACCCAGAAAGAGGTCTGTGGAGGATTAGTGTTGATCACAACATAATATGTTCACCTTTTTTATTGTTTGCTTTCTCATTTTTCCCTTTTTGATGTGATTTTTCTTGTGCAGCATGATAATTGTGGAAATATGTATAGAATTGCACATATTTAAAATATTGGATTATTTTCCATTTAGGAGAGGGAGTGGAATGGAAAGGAAGGAAAAAAATTTGGAACATAAGGTTTTGCAAAGATGAATGCTTAAAATTATGTATATGTTTTGAAAATATAAAGCTTTAATCAAAAATCAAAAACAAATATATCATAGTTAATTTAAAAAGTGGATTTTACATAAGTAACTATTATGAATCAACTTGTGATCATTCATAGAAATCATGAAAGAAGAAAAATGATAGGGAAAGATCTTGCTCATGCCATTTTTATTACAGAGCAATTTCTCAAATTTCTCTAGCCAAATCAAAATTACATCATACTACAGTACCTTGCTTTAGTTGTATCATTCTGCTCCTAAATATGAAAACCAGATATTTTATTTCCTTTAACTGAAGCTGCTAAATTCTAGTTTTGTTATGTGTATGTTTAAAGAGTGTCAGAAAAGGAATGTAGATATTACATATAATAATTCCAGATCATTATATGGATAGAGAGTATATGTTTTCATAATGGAAAAAGAATGTTAGCAGAAACATAAAAGATTCATATTAAGAATTTCATTTGAGAAAAAGCAGAAATAATAACCTACCCCAAGTTCTGATGACAGAATTAATACTTTTCCTTTAGCTGTGAGATCTTTATATAGTGCATCTATTTCAGCATGATATAACTGTGTTCTTTCTTCTGTAGTTTGGGTTTCCACAGAAAATAATATATTGCCAACTCTGGAAGCACAAGAATGAATGAACAGAAATGGTATGGATTATACAACTCATTCAGAGATCCAAATACTGAGGATAAGAAAAGAAGCAAAACTCAGGAATTTTTTTTAAAGTGTCAGGAAGGCAATTAACTAAATATCTGCCTATCTTATCTTTCACTGCATTTAGTACCACTGGTTATCTCTATGCATTTAGACTAACAAAAGAGAAAACAGTTCTACATCTCAAAGGTTGACTTAGAGCTGCCAAAGCCATTGTTATAGATGAAAGTTACAAGTTCTGAAAAATCAGCTAGTCAACAGTTAACACGCATAATAACACTTACTATTTATTCAATAGTAAAGGAAGGTAACAATTTCTAGACCTTTGAGGAAATTTGCATATCTGAAATATCTACTATAGAACAACAGTCTTGATCCCAATGTAAGGAAACTAATCCTGGAAATTTCTTATAGTTTATTCAAAGGAATTTAAATATTTTAAGCCATATAAGTACTGTGCACTAAAAACTTCTAAATATAATTAATGATATTATTTTATAAGGTAGCTTTAGATAGGTCATTTATATATGAGTAATTTTATTCAAAGAGAATAGACTGATTCAATATATATCCTTTTAACAATGTACAAGAGTTGAAGAGTTGAATATGAGGCAAAATCTGACAGGCACACTAGACTTGGGAAGACAAATTATTTTAAAACCTTAGATAAGACCCTTCCCCCATAGCCTGCATTCTTAAAATGATTAACAATTACAAATTAAACACAAAGGAAAATGGTATCTATAAATAAACACCTGCAAAAATGTTTATTAATTAAAAATGTAAATGAAAACAACTTTTCACTTTTCGTGAAATTGGCAAAATAGATATATTTGTACATTACTGGTAAAATTACAAACTAATATAACCTAATTTTTTTCCAAGAAGGAATCATAAAACGGATTACTTCCAAAAATCCCAATACTGGACATACATACAAAGGACAAAATTAAACAGAAAAGTGTAATCCTTATAAAGACATAGCACTCAAAGGTAAAAAAAGACCTTGGAGATCTTACAAATGGTCTCATCTTATAGAGAAGGGAAATGAATGTGCCAGAGAAATAATTGCTCAAAGTTACTCAAATAGCCAAGTCAGAATGTGAACCTGGGTTTTCTGGCTACAAATCTAGTATTTTTTATATTGTAAACAATGTATTATTAGTAAATACATTGCTCTTTCCTCTATATCATACACCATTTATTTATAGCCAAACTATTATAGGTAAGCAAAAAAAAAAAAACAAAAAAAAAACCTACATATTCAAAAGTTAGAGAATGAACAACAGTTCGCTGAACAAATAGTAACCGATATAGGTGAAGTAAATTTGCTATTAAGAAGGATAATGAGAGACAGCATAGTACAGTACAGAGAGAACTGGAATCAAGTCAGGAATAATATTTTTATATATAGTAATTTAAAGTTTACAATGTACTTTATATACATTGCCATGTTTGAACTTCTGATTCTTATGGCTGTAACACTTAACTTCTCAATGCCCCAGATAACACTGTGGCTATTGTATGTGGATCACATACTTATCGGAATGAGTGAAGGGAGTTTCTCATTAAGAGTTCCCTATATATAGAAATGTAATCTTATCTGCCCTCCCCCAAAGTACAAGTCAAAAGAATAGTAAGAAATTAAATCAGACATGAAGTGGAAAAAAAAAAGAAATAAACCATCTGGAATAATATTGCTGATACAGCCACTGAACATATATAAAGAGACAATCAAAGACATTATTAGGAGCAACTGGTATGGAGGGAATTAATCACTGCTCTGAGGTTCAGTGTTGCCATCTGTGGGATGGAAATAGTGCAAAATATCTATCTCACAGAAATAGTATGATATATAAAAATTCCTGAAGGGGCAGGATTAAAGAGAAAGATTTTTTTTTTCCTTTTAGAAAAGTTTTATATATATATATACAATTTCTAAAAGGAAAAAGAATCTTTTTTATATTGTAAACAATGTATATTAGTAATATACATTAGTGTGTGTGTGTGTGTGTGTGTATTTATAGTTTTCAAAATTATCCCTGATACAATTCTAGAATTGGAATTAATAAGCTGATGGTTTGTAAGGATTTAGAACACCTGACTATTACAAAGCACTAAAATACAAGTCATGTCAGACATCCCATTTTCTGACATAGCTAATACATTGGTTAAGAGAATACTAAAGAAATAGTTTAACTGAACCTCAGCAAAGCCAAAAATCTCTTAATGATTAACTCTGAGGACAGGAGGGATGGGCAGGAACTAGATGATAGTATTTGTACCAAATTATAACCAGTTGAATAAATAAAGAGTACTGGCTAAAGAAATTATGATAGAGACTTGGTTCTCATAGTCATGTTCAAAAGACCTATTTCATGCTTATCAAATCCTTTGGCTGACATCTTTTATGAACATGTCCTAGCCCCCCAATTAGACAGGGCCTCTCAACTGTTTCATATATTACTGAATTTGCAGTGTCTACTCTAACAGATGCTTAATAAATGTTGATGGTGTTTGTTTATCCATCCCAGTAAGAACATTGCTGAGCCATGTAATGCATATCAACACTGCTTCCTTCATCTGTTTTATGAAGACTTTTCGCACCAACCTTCTTTGAACTTCATTGTAAAGGAACTTCAACCCCTAAAGATTCATTTGTTGAGGAATCACAGTATTCATTTAGGGATCCTATATATGCATGCATACATGGATGCCAAAACATTTCCTAAAGTGATATATATTCATGTGTCACACTATGGAAGCAAAGATCTGTAACTAACTAGTTCATGATTTCATATGCTTCATGTGTCTTCCTGGTCCTGGCTCTGACTTGTGACTTCAAAACCATACCTCTGTGGCCAGAACTTACAAAGCCTGGCACTTCTTTGACTTGGCAAATCCAACAACTAGGGACTTCTCAACTTGGAATATCTCTCGATAATTCCAATGAGTTCCTCCTAGAGATTCCATGATCTGGAGATGGCCCAGACTCTTTCAGCCCTATTCCTGGCTTCTGGATTTCAAAATCATGTCCCACATGTCAGGTCTTCATTACTCAACCTCCCTCACTTTCTAGCTCCCTATTGTATATCATATTTTCCCCCTTAGAATATAAGCTCTTAGAGGGGGAAAGGAGCTGTCTTTTTGCTTTTATTTGTTATCCCTAGAACTTGGCACATAACACTTAACATATGCTCATTTCCTCCCTTCATGTCATATAAAGGTAATATTGTCATCTTTATTATATTTGCTCGCCCTATCCAAGAGCATTTAATATTTTTCCAATTGGTTAGATCAGACTTAATTTGTGTGAAAAGTGGTCTGTAATTTTGCTCATAAAGTTTCTGATTTTCCCTTGGCAGACAGATTCCTAAATATTTTATATTATCAGTAGTTACTTTAAATGGAATTTCTCTTTGTAACTCTGCATGTCATATAAAGGAAAATCATAATTACTGAATGGGACCAACTGGATTTGTCATTTAACCAACTGAACAAATTTGGCTTTAGAGTTGCCTAAAATAAAATGATTAAATAAAAAACAGTAAAAACAGAAATTCTGCACTTCATTTCCCACTCTTTGTTTTACCCTCTCAATTTCCATGTTCCATTCCAAATCATTTGCCAATTACTTCTTCTGATGCAAATTTGATCATGCTTGATTTTGAACTTTTAAGTTATTATGCCCATTTCAAATAGATGAGTTTACAATTCTGCCAGTCAATGCCTATGCAGCTCTGTTTAATCTTCCCTCCCTTCCTTAATCACAAGTTGACACAATTCTTCCCAACTGTCATAATCACTCCAAATCTTAAAAACAATTATTGAAACAGTTTTCTATGGGATCAACGATCCAATAGGAGTTTTTTAAGATATGGGAAAAAATGTACTTTCTAGAAAGGCTATTAGAATACTGTATTTAAAATAGAGGAAACTAATGGATTTGGGCTTGCAGCATCTACTACACCAAATTAAATCTTTAGACATCCCAAATCAGTAGCCCCCCAAAAAGTCAAGGGTTCTAAGGCTATGAATCAGGTCTTCTTGTCTTTTATTCTAATATGAATGAAGCAGATTACCTCTGTATACTATTCCTTATGATAAACTTCTACTTAAATAACACATATATGTATTCTCAGCACATGTACACACACGATTCATGGTCATATTTTATACTCACACTTTTTAAAGCATACATACTTGTCTCCTGTTATAGTAATTGTGAATCCATCATATTCCTTCCCTTGATCTTTGAGGCTGGGAACTTTTGTATTCACAGTGAACCCATCTCTTGTTTTACTGTTAAACTGCTTTCAGGAAGAAAAAAGAACAATATTATTAGTCTGAAACTTCATAGTTGGCCCTACCATGGCTTAGTAAATGTTTTTATATGGCTATTTTAAATAGGGTCAATCTGATGCAATAAATGAATTGTTGTCTACCAATACCAATCAGTTATGACAAGTAGTATCTCTTGCTTGGTGTAATAGAAAAGGCTCAGGATTAGGAATCAGGAAATGGACTATAGTTCCTGCTCTCCATTATAGAAGCTATGGGGAAAACATTTAAAACTTCTCTAGGTCTCATCTTCTAAGAATAGCAAGTGGCACAGTGAAGAGTGCTGGTTCTGCAGTTAAAAAGGCCTGAAGTCGAATCCAGCCTCAGACACATATTAGATGAGTTGCCCTGAGCACAACACTTAACCTCTGTCTGCCTCAGTTTACTCAACTGTGAAATGGACATCATGATAGCATCTTCCTTGAAGGGCTGTTATGAGGATCAAATAAGAAAAATTTTTATATATATATATATATAGTCATTATCATAAACACTTTTTAAGGGCTGTTGTGAGAATCAATGAGAAAAAATATATATAGATAGATAGCATATCATAAGCATTTTAAGGGATGTTTCCCCCCTCCTCACCTCATATGTTAAATTAGAAGGTATAGCATACCATAAGCATTTTAAGGGATGCTTCCCCCTCCTCACCTCATATGTTAAATTAGAAGGCTAGACTAAAGATCCTTCCAAATATCAGATATCAGATAATTTTAGCTTATTCCATGTAACAAAACAGATTTATTGTAATGATCCAGGATTCTATAAATCCAACTTTTAGCTTATCTCCCTCCATATAGCCTGGCAGGGCCAGGAGGGAGAGGGAGGAGGAGAGGGAGTAGCAGCTCATAGACTCATTTTTCTCCTGTATGGTTTCTTTTTATGGCCATCCATATCCATGTTCCTTGAAAGGCAATAATATTCATTCCTAAGACAAAGTCAGTATAGCACAGTAGAAAAGAGCAATAGATTCAGAGTTGGATACAAGGTGAATTCCAAGCTCTGCCATTTATTATGTCACTTTTAGTAAATTACTTAATCTTTCTAAGAATCAACTTCATCATTTGTAAATAAGAGGACTGAAGAAAATTGCTTCTAAAGTCCTTTTAGCCCTAATGTTATGATCCTGGCACACAAGAGATGTTCAATAAGGGTTGTTGATTGGTTGATTAGCATGCAATCAGCCTATTTCAAAATAGAAAACACCTTGATGGATACACAGACCATGTGTAATCAATGCCCTGTCATTTTTGCAGTAGGGTTATTTTTAACAAGAATAGGACTTGAAATGGGACTAAATTTTACTATTTAGGCTGGGACATGCACATCATTCCTTTGTATTCACTGCACAACAGACTGAGCATAAATTGTTATTAAGAACTTAATATCTGTAATCTGGCTATTATGAAAAATAAGCTACCCTAATTTGTGTCAACAAATGCCACAATTACTTTTTATGTGCTGATCAGTGAGAGTAATAAGGCTAAATGAGCAGAGTCATTTAATTTTAAGATTATACTGCAATTTAAAACTGAAAATTTTGTCTGTCTATTCATGCTTAAAGTGCTAGTCTTCAATTTAAGTAAATATATGAAGGACTTCCTAAAATCACTCTTTTTTCTTTTTGTTATTTTAGTTATAGCTTTAAATCTTTTATAAAGCACTATACTTAACTATAAAATTAAAAACCCAACAAATTAGAAATCACTAATGCTCCTTGAGGGCACAGATGACCTCAATTTTGTTTTCTTTCTTTTTTTTTTTTGTAATGCTTATTAACAGTATAAAAATGCTAATAAGCACAGATTTTGCAGGAGAGAGCTCAATAGATGGCAGTAAAAACAATAAATAAATGATCACATAAAAACAAGACAAGATTTCATAGATGATGAGGCAAATCTTAATAAGTTATCAGTGATAAATGATTATTTCAGATTACATTAAGTTAAAAATATTGATATCAACATTTACTATTCACAAAAGAATTGAAAAATGAAAGTATTGCATTTGTCTCTACTCCTCACAAAAAAGAAGTAGATTCAACCTTACATGTTTCAAATTGCTGGCTTCCAAGTCAAGACATGGAGAGACACTGATGGAGTTAATTAAGAAGTTGCTTACTACAACCCTTTTATGGAATTTGGATAGAGAGAGCGCAACATAATTTAGCAGAAACTCTCACGCAAATCAGAGAACCAGTGACGGCACTTGAAGGATAAGAAGCAAAGATCAAAAAGTCTTAAAATGGGCAACTAAAATAACAAAAGTAACAGTTTGATGCTGAAGCAGAGAGTAACATCTCACAACAACTATCCAGTATAAAATGTAAAATGAAATGAAGAAAAAGGCTCAAGTGTATCTTTAACTTCTGCTCCCACTGTAACTTCCTTAGTTTAAGTCCTTTATTACCTCTTGCCTGGACTATTGTAGAAGCCTCAACTGGTCTTCCCGTCTCCAGTCTAATCCTTCTCTAAATCCATTCTTCACACCGCTGACCAAGTAATCTTCCCAGCAACACTCCTCTGATCACATCAGGTTCTTTTAAAAAAATTATTTAAAACCTTCAGTAGCTCCCCATGACCTTTCCCCATAAAATATCAACCCCTGATCCTTGAATTCTGTGATTTCTCTCCAATCTCTTTCCAAATCTTATTTAGTTCATACTACTTCTCTTTCATATGCTTTTTGTTAATAGTCAAAATGTACCACCTGTACCACTTTCTATCTCTCATTCTCATATTTCTCTGATTTTCTGTGCTTTTGCTCACATTATCCACCATGCCTACAATAGACATCTTTCCCCCTCTCTTTTCACCCCAATATGTCTGTGTGCTGAAGCCCCACAATTCCTTCAAAGACAAATTAGGGGCTGCTTCCTTCACAGAACTTTTCCTAATACCTTCTGCCTTTAGCTGAACATGATAACTTCCCTTCACAAATTTCTCAGAGTATAATGCTGAGCCCTTTGTGCTTTACCTTCCCTGGTCTCACATACATCTGTTTAAATATCATTTCTGGACTTTTTAACTGTGAATGTCTTGAAAGAATGTGTCATATCTATCTGCAGTATCTTTGGTGCCCTGTATTAGGCCCTTTAAACCCGATTCTTTTGTTGTACCAAGCCTTCTAAAAGAAGCATATATTTACATTTTCAATGTTCTATTATTAAACAGTTTATTTCACTCTTGGAAATTTTCTTTTTAAATTTAAAATGTCAAGTTAAGTACTTTTTAAAACATACACATTCATGATTCCTTTGTATTGAAGCCAGACACAGAATGTTGACAACTGTTCCATTCACCACTTCATACTCCAAATGACGATAACATTAGCAAATAGATGTGAACAAAATAAGCAGCAATAGGAAGCTTTGTTTTAAATAGTAACCAGACTGACTTAAAGGCTCTCTATACCTTTATCAAATTTGCCTTTTGCTTTTAAAATAAAGATGTTCACAAAAATATCTGCTTTCTTTTAAAGTCTCTTCCTGTGTATGTGTAAAGATGTTCCTTCTCATGATAAAGGTATCTCAAGATATCTCAAAGGCAAAGAGTTTTCATATAGAAAATCTAAGTGATTAAAATGTTTCATTACCAACTATAAAGACCATAATTAACTATAAGGAATTCAGGAGTTTTATAATATTAAATAATAACTTGAAAGCCTAAATAGTATCTTTTATTCAGAAATGTACACTTTCAAAACAATTTTTACATACATTAATCATCAGATACTCATCAATAACCACAACAGATGAATATAATTTAACAGATTAAAAAAAGTGAAGCTCAGAAAAGTTAATATGACTTTTTCAAAGTTAAGTGGTTTATCAACCAATTAAATACCAAACCAAGACTAGAATTCTAGTTTCTGGACTCTTAGTCCAGTTTTCATTATGCTATTTGACTTACTCATTCAACCAATACTCCAAGAGTAAGTTATTTATACTTATACAACAATAAAGTTCAGGAAATTCATGTCATTTATTAGACTGATGATAAATTAGTACATTCTGGTCTTAAATGAATAATAATAGCTAGCACTTTTAAGTTGTAAATCATTTTACATATGCATTATCATTTGGTCCTTAATACAAACTTGTGAGATTGGTACTATTATTATTTTACAGATGAGGGAATCAAAGCCATGCCAGGTAAAGTGACTTGCCTGAAATCACACAGCTAGTAAGTATTTGAACTCAGGTTTACCTGAGCATGCTATCCACTAAATCACCCTGCTGTCTCTATATTATGATTTACTTGATTAGATAAAATAGATGATAACCTCAACTACTTCCTCTAAAACTCACACACACACATACACAGAAAAAAGCAGTACTCCCAATGCCAAAACCAAAATAAGTTAAGGACATGATCTTAATCTCATATTTGTGGCACATAAAATTTGATCCAAGGGAAAAATATGGCCATAGTTAAATGATTTCACAATTATACTAACTAAAACCAGTCATGAAACAAGCAAACTAAGCATTTAGCAGTTCCTTCTGCAGAAAGTAATTTTATTTCTAAAAGCATCAAAGATTTATGACAAATTTACCTTCATAATTGGAAGAAGATCTTCTACTTTGTGTACCTTTTCAAGAGCTTCTCTAACTTCTAACAGTCCTTTGGGATTATTAGCACTAAAAATACAGAAAGGTGGCAGTTAAGGTTAATGCATAAATGTAATAATTAGCCAAGCTATTTTAGAGTAATTTTCCATTTTCAATTTAAGAAACTTTTTCTTAGTCATGAGTTATTCAAAATGTGCAAAGTTAGTGATAAGCTATATAGGAATTTTCTGAACCATGAAATGGATTTGATGATAATGGGCTTTGAGAAATAGACGAGAACTTAGGTGGATAAGTTATTCCCATTAAATTGACCACCATGAAAGTAAGTCAGTGTGTACAGTGTACAGCTGGTTCACAAAAATTTGCATCAATCTTTGTTTCTCCTATGCCAAAAATAAAAACTGGACACAGGTTTTTGTTTCTATTTTTTCCTTTCACAAACTACATTTTAAGTTCAGTTATAGAACAAAAGTATCTATTATCTTCTATAATACGCTTCTATAATTATGCTTTTATAATATTTGCATAGCAATTTACAATCACTTTTATAGAAGGATTGAATGAAGTCCTGAGCAAGTGGATGAGCAAAAAAGCAGAACTCAGAACTCTTTACTCCCACTCTTATATTTACTCTATATAAATTCAGGCATTTTTAATGTTGTATGCAACTTTTTATAACCTGATTGGGGTTTTCTTGGAAAAGATACTAGAGTGATTGGCCATTACCTTTTCCAGGTCATTTTACAAATAAGGAAAACTTGAGGCAAACTGGGTAAAATGATTTGTCCAGAATCACACAACTATTAAGTGTCTGAGGCCAGATATGAATGCAGGAAGCCTAGCACTCTATTCATTATACCACTGAACTATCACATATGTTATAATTTGCAATTCTTCCTCATTCTTAATATTCTCCTCTCTTGGTTTTTGTCACAATGATCTCTCTTGGTTCTCAGGTCACTTGTTTGGGCATTTTTCCCTCCTAGGTTTCTGGATTAATCATTTATATCTTAATTACTTTGTGTGAATATATACCAAGTTCTATCCTGGGCTCTCTTTTTTCTTTTTCTATATGCTTTCTTTGGGTGATTTCATCATGTTTCATGAGTTCAACCATCATCCCAGAAGCAGATGATTCTCAGATCTACATTACCAGACTCTAATCTCTTCTCTGTCCTCTAGTCCCATATGACCATTAATCAACATTTTACACTAGATGTCCCACAAGCATCTCAAACTGATTATGCCCAAAACTGAATTCATAATCTTTCCTCCCAAACTCACCCCTTACTTTCTAATTTTCCTCTTTCTGCTGGCACTGTTATGAGCCAGAACTTGAAACAAGGTGATAACTCAAGGAAGATGTTAGAATCCTAGTGTTAACTCAATGGAATAGATACAATGCTTATTGGTTCACACTTTAGAGCAAATCCTTACACAGTGATAAATCAGTTGCCTAATTTAGCATGGTACTTAGCAAATTCTCTGACTCACTAATGTATTCAAGTACTCATTGGAGTTCACAAGTATGGGAGATTCACAAAGTTAACTTTGTAACTTTTGAATTCACATCTCCCTTAATCCCTCCTTCAGAGGAGGAGTCAACTTTTAAAAGATAATATATAATAAGCAGCTCTTGGAGCTTCAGTTAGTCAGTTTGGAACATTGCCAGGAGTCGGAGAGGAGCACTCTGGGAGAATCAGAAGCCCACAAGCCCACTCTTGGAGGCAAAGTCGGATTCATTCCATTTTCCACCTTTGTGCTGACTGGAGGCTGAAGGACAAACCTTTGGATTTGGAGACATTCGGAGGGAGCTCTTGGAACCAAGCAAGAGAGATAGGCCTCTAAGAAAACTAACCGGGCTATTTTGGAAGGAGAAAATAAACGTTTGGATTTTATCAGCTGGCTGCATTTTGAGGTGATTATTACTCTGAACTGAAACTAAGGCTGCCTCCAGAAAACCTCCCCAAGAAACCTGCTCCTAGAGAGAACAAATATATATTGGCACTACCACCATTCTTTTGGTCACTCATGTTCACAATCTTAGCATCAGCTAAACTCCTCATTCTTCTTTATCCCATATACACATTCAGCCACCAAGTCTTGTCAACAATACCACAATCACTGGCTCATTTGTTCCTTTCTTATTACATAGACAGCCCCCTCCTCATTCAGGATCTAATCATTTCTCACCTGGACCCTGGCAATAAGCTTTCTTCCCAATGGGCTTCCTATCCTACCCCTCTCCTTTTCAATCCATCTAGATACCTGTCGAATTGATATTCCTAAGGTCTGAGCCTAATGATGAAATTCCCTTGGTGTAAGAATCTCCAATGGCCCCCACCTACCTCTAGGACAAGAAACAAATTCCTCTCTTTCACTTTTAAAACCCTTTGCAATCTGGTTCCAGGCTTCTTTTATATCATTCACCTCTACATACTCTATGGCTCAGCCAAACTGGCGTATTTATTATTTCCGTACACAACATTTTACTTCCCATGTCCATGTCTTTGTTTGCATAGGCCATATGTGGAATGTATTCCCTCTGTACTGTGGCCACTCAAGATCTTTGATTCCTTCAAATCTCAAGCTTGCAACACAAAAAAAGCAATTACTCCTATAGATGCCAATGCCCTCCTCACTAAAAATTACTTTATTTTTTTTCTCTTTATGTATACATAAATGGATAGATTTCAATCTATATCTTATCTTTTTTTTTTTTTGTTTCTTTTCTAGATACATGCTATTTCTTCCCAAAAGAATGTAAACTTCTTGAAAGCAGTGACTTACATTTTTGTCTTTGTCTCCCCAGAAACTGTGTTTGGCAATTAGCAGGTACTTAATAGACACTTGAAAGGATCAGAGAGGAAGGGAAGGAGAGAGGCAGGGATAGAAGAAAGAAAGAAGGGGAAGGAAGGAAAAAAGAAAGTAATGAAAGAAGTAAGGAAGGAGAGGAGAAGGAAGAAAAAGAAAGGAAGGAAGGTGATGAGGGAAAGAAGGTATTTAGATACATAGAAGACTATGACTTAAACCTCCAAGCTATAGTACAGATTCAAAGAAAATGCCTGTTCTTATAAAAGAACAGGGTTGAAGAAGTCACACTGTTTTCTGGAAGTTAATAAGACTCAAGTCTAAAGATTAATATTGCAGAGTTCCATGAAGTAGCAGGAAATTTTTAGTATATCCTGCAAAGCTGTTGTGAGGGAGGGTTAATGAAAAAGATTTTACAAAGATAATTAATAAGGGCAGCTAGATGGTCCACTGGATAGAGCACTGCCCCTGAAATCAGAAGGATCTGAGTTCAAATCCAGCCTTAGACACTTACTACTCACTAGCTGTGTGACTCTGGGCAAGTCACTTAATCCTAATTGCCTAGCCAAACAAACAAACAAATATGATTAACAACAAGCCTCATTGGCCTGTCAGTATAAACCATCTTTTCTCAAGGGAAATCTGATTACTGATTATAAAATATATTAGAAGCAAGTCAGTAATATAGAAAAGGAAAGGATTACCCATGATAGACAAGAATCCTGTCTTTGATAAAATGAAGTATTTTCTCAAAATATTCCAGGTATCTCATGTTAATCACTTGACCCCTGTAAGATTTAAATAAAATGTGCTCGTTATTTAATGAGAAATATTTAGAAAAACAATAGGATTCAAAGCTGGCACAGATGAAAACGTCATGTAAGAATCCATGTAATGGATTCATTTCCCATTAAACAAATGGAAGAACCAAGATAGTAAGCAAGGTTCTCACTAGATCTCATGACTTATCAAAGACCTCCCTAAATATGAAAACATAAAGTGAGCCAAAGTTTGAGAGCATAGGAGAGTCAAAAGAACCACTTTTTTTAGATAATATTCACATCAAACTTGTTGGCCATCTACTTTCAAAATATCAGATGCCTTAATAAGCAAAAAACTAAATTCAAACTTCAATATCAATTCCTTTTTGCCTTCAAGCATATTTAGTCTTTAAACCAAAAAAATTCTCTATAAAGGTCACAAATTATTTCATAAAAGAAGAATTCAAGAGATTATGAAGGGACAAGTAATTTATCTCCTGAGAATAGAAAATATTCAAGCACAAAAAATATCATTTTATTAAATATAAACAAATGAAAATGTCAAGTGATTTTTGTAAATTAATAGTCTAATTTCTAGAATCAGAAAACATTTAAGATGTGAAATGATGACGTTAATTTTTGCTAAAAATTTAAGAAATGGGATCTTGCCAAGAATTGGGGGCTCTTTTCCACAGGGCTAAGAAACTAGAGAAATAAAAAAAAGTTTACATTGGAAAAGATGGAACAATTAGAGTGTGAGCTTCCATAGCTGTATATTAGGAAATGAATAGTGGATCATTCATGATCTACCACATCTATTAAGTAGGGTAAACCTCCTTTTAAAACAGAAAAATAAGCAAAAATTTCATACCTGATTAAATTGATGTGGTTATTAAAGCCCCTACTAAGACTTCGAGCTGGCATTTGATCTAACCATAATACAGGCTGGTCTGGATCAGCAATCCTACAAAACAGAGCCTATTAAAATCAAAAAATTTATAAGAACTAGAAATGATCAAAAGTTTTTTTTTTTTAAAGATATGCAAAGTGTTCAAAATACAATGATTAAAAAAAAAAAAAAGCTGGAAGTTCATTTGTACCTGAGAATATGGATCCTTAACTTGGAGTATTATAATCAGAAATTTAACAAATGGGTCCTGATTCTCATAAAAATGAATCTCAGAGGAAGTCCCCCAACTATCTACAGCAGGTTTAATTAGGCACATTTTGAACAGGAGGAACCAATAAAAATGAAATTCACTTCCAAGGACCTTGCAACACAAGAGGTCTTTTTTCAAAGGGGACTGAATTGTGATGAAAATAAATAAAATACTTATTTGCAAATGTTCTCAAAGAAAGTGGTAGCAGCAATCTCTCTGTCATTTTGGGGGGGCAGTGGGGGCGGGATAGAGGAGAAAGCAGGGAAGAGTGATTCAGAACCTAGATTAGGATAGAATGTTATAATTTCATAAAGCAGGGAGAGCAGGACTGATGTAGTGTGCACTAAGCCCATCAATATGCAATGCCTTGTTTTGGTCAAGTCAATTCTTTAGTTCATGCCCATAAGCATCATTTCAAAATAAGGCTTAAAGCTCTGTTCTGGATCATTACCTTCGCCATTTTACTGCAATATCAAACATATCTCTCCACTGCATCAGTCGAGTTTTTCCATTCATTCGTACTTTTGAGTTAGCCCACGTCCTCTGCACTGCTTGCATGACTTCCAATGCAGCCAAACCCATTGCTGAAGAGCAAAGAATATTCAAGATATATATATGAGTTCAAGTGGTAAAGAACAAATTTTCAGACTTAACTGTAATTTTCCTCATTTAAGAAAAGCGTTTCTGAGACATTTTTAAAAAGAATAAAAAGATTTAAGAACATCTCATTATGCTAACCCTACTTAAATCCATAAATGGAAACAAGAGGTTTCTGCAAAGTAACCTCCTCCCTTCTAGGCTTATTACTAAAACTTCATGTGTGCCAGATTCCTCTTCCCTTCAACATGGGCCTCAACACAGCTGCTGTTTATGGAGTATTAATTACTGAGAACTATAATCCAAACTAACAGTAGTAGTTACAGACAAATTGCACAAGTGTCAGAGTATTCTTACCCCAACTCCCCCTCCAATTTCCACTCCCAACCTAAGGATGATATCTGTATAAAGTTTTATGTAAATAAGACAATTTACTTTTAATACAAGTTCTATTGTATAGGAATTCAATAAAACTTAGCAAGGGCCCTCCACATGCACAAGATAATATGACATTCCATGTATAAATTATTCATAATTTGGAATAGTAAACCATAAAACTATTTTTAAAAAGCTAATGCTCCATTCTTCTTGCAAGTCAGTAAAGAGTTACCTTAAATTAAAAATGCCAACCCCAACAAGAACAGGTAGAAATAATTTCCATTTTCAGATCCAATTTCCAACATACCTCTGTGTATTCTCTTATTTGGCAGGAAACCAGGTGTTTCATATTGCATCAGCGATCCCAAACGATCTGCTACACAAATCAGCTCCTGCACATCAGGCTTGTAGCTCTCAAAATTTTGAGGCAACACATCTCTGGGAGAAACATTACACACATGATAAGGGCTTTTACAACAGCCATTTGGAAACTCAACTCCACCCAAGGAGGGATCACTTCCTCCTTTGGGAAAACAGCTAAATCAGACCTACAGTTGAGCCTATGCTGAGGAAATATATTACAACATAATCTCCACTTTGATCTCTGCACTTAATCATATTCAATTAAAAATGAATCAATTAAAAAGAGAAGTTGTAGAATCATAAATGTATACAATAGGAAATCACTTCAAAGGTCATACATATTTATATAAGTTTTTAAAATGAAAGGTGTCTTAAAAGTCAATATAGTTTTAAGTTATTAAAACTTTAAAACTGTACTAAGTCTTTTGGTACCCTGTGTACACACCTACCCACGTACCAGAGTACTAGACTAGATGCTGAGGAGATAAAGACAAAATAAAAAAATCCCTGGTCACAAAAGAACCCATTTGTGATACTGAAGTTGAACATATACATACACTTTTATCAATAGACTTGATAAATAAAATCTTCTATGTACATATAACATGTCACCTGATTTACCTATTATTCCAGTAAGTAGGGAAGATGGTAGAGGAAAGCATGTATCTTTTCTCTGAGGGAACTAGTTTTGAACTAATAACATTTTAAACAACTTAATAACACGTCCACATAAGAGTCCCTTTACTTTGGAATTCAGCTTGGGACTATAGCCAATGGCATATAGCACATAAACAAGAAAGAAAAGCTATCTTTAAACAAGTTTCAACTTGCTTTGTTAAAAATATTTTTGGTCTTATTAACTCTAAGCAAAGTTAACTTGAAGGAACATGTACAGAAAATGTTATTGTGCATGTACAGGGCAGTGAACTGGGGGCCTAAAAAAAGACTTTCAGTTTGATTACTTACTTGATATGGGGCTGTAGTCCAGGCTGCTCTTCATAATCCTCTATGAGAAAGGGCAAATTTTTAGCCCAGTGATCTTTGAAGCTTCCAGGTAAATCAACATCAATATTATACTCTGTAAGTGGGGTATCGAGGTGTGCATGAAGATATCGGGAGTATTCTGTAGAAAAGGAGAAATTTTTGATCCACTCAAACACAGTGCCAACAGTTTTTTCCCTATGGCCAAGTGCCATATAATTGTCTTGTCAGCCAACTGTTATTTAATTTATTCAGAAACTTAAAATGGGCATTCTAAATTTAGCAAATTACTGTGATTAAATGATAATAAAACAACACTAACTTCAAGTGCTAAGGTCAAATGAATCTAGGCTACTTTAGATTAAATTCATGTATCCTTCCATGCACAATAGCAAAGATATGATTTTCTCAATCCTAGAACTAAAAAGGTTTTAGATGACCACAAAAGGAGCATATTTATCCTGAGGAAGATGACACCATGGAACCAGAGTTCTGATTTTTATCATCATTATTATAATGCTACCATTTCCATAGAGTTTTGAAATCTCCAAAGCTCTTGATCTAGCGCAATAATCTTGTGGTTTACAGGCTACTATTATCCCCCTATATTGCAGATAAGGAAACTGAAAAGTATTAAATCATTTGCCAAGAACCACATAACTAATAAGTACTTAAGGTAGGATATGAACTCAAGTTCACTTGCCTCCATGCCAAGTACTCTACTGCAAGACCTAACTGCTTCAAGATTGAAAGACAGACTAAAAATGCCAAATCCACCCCTAAATTAGACAATATGGAAACTAAATTCAGAGAGGAATAAAAATGACATGAAACAATGGAAGATATGATTTCATTGCTATAAGGAATACTACTGTGCTATAAAAAATAATGAGCTCAATGATTTTAGAAAAACATGGAAAGACTTGCAGAAAATAATGAAGAGCAAAATGAGGAAAACCAAGAACATTGTATATGGTAACAGCAAGAATTTTTTAATGACCGAACAAATGAGTTCTTTTGCCTGTTATAAATAACCAAATTAAGTGTAAAGAACAGAGGAAGAAAAACACTATCTGCATCCAGAGAAAGAACTGACAAGTAGATGGATAGAATAATCTTACGTGTGTGTGTGTGTGTGTGTGTGTGTGAGAGTGAGAGAGAAATCTATTTGTGTCTAATGGTTGCCATCTCTAGGGCAAGGGGGGAAGGGGAGAAGACAAAAAGAAAGAAATCTATGTGATAACATATTTGAAAGGATAGCAAGTTGTGCATGAAAGAATTGCAGTTTCATGTATAATCGTCTTTTTATTGTAGTTATGAAAATTATTTTATTCAATAAATTTTAAAAAATTGAAAAAATGAAAAACAGGTGAGGATAAGTCATTGAACTTTGTTTTCTTTCCCCAAAGCAAAATAATCAACACTTATTCTATTAAAGCCACAAGATGCTTTCTGTGAAGAAGACCAATGATTCATAAAACACTGGCTCAAGGGACCTTTACCTGCAAAGGATTCCGTTTTTTGTTTTGTTTTGTTTTTACCACTCTTATCCAACCTATTTTTAGAAGATGACAGAGCTCTCAAATGAATGAAGAGACAATAGAGCTGTTATAGTCTTTGACCAAATATGTTCTTTAAGGATAAGCAATATTTCATTTTTGTCTTTATATTTTCAATGCCTTGCAAGTAAATGACTTGGTGAATTAAGTCAATATAGCTCCAAAGAGGTAAAAGTTGAGAATCAGTTATTGTTTTTGTCATTTGAGCCTTACCTCGGAGGTATTTTACTTTTAGATACTCTGGGCTAGCCTTCTGGCCTGGGAGAGGGTCATTTAACATAACTTTAGTTTGTGCTTTTATTCCTTCATAGAAATGCCCCATTGCCACGTGGCTGAGTCCTTTCATATACTGACACACTTCATTGTATGGCTCTAGTTGCAGGCACCTCTGGAGGATTCAAAAGAAAACATAGTCATATAATCTGTCCAGGTTAAAACAATATCCAAACTCTTTATTCAGATGATACCTATAACTTAGTCATTAGATTTCCACTGCAGGACAAACTAGATCAAATGCATTATAAATTAATCTCTGTGGTACGTATTGCAGGATTTTGGATTCACATGGAAGGGATTTTAAATATAATCCAAACTCTTCATTTTATGTATGAGGAAACTGAGATCCAGAGGAGTTAAATAACTTGCTCCCAACCATACAGGTAGTAAGTGATAGAAGCAAAATTCACACCCTGACCCAGACTCCAAAACCAACCTTCTTTTTCATCTAAATGGTACCTAGTACACTTATTCTCCTGGACAGCATGTAAAAACTTCCACCCTTCATTCTAAGAATTCTATCTATACTGCTCACCTTGAAATTCTTTAGGGCTTCCTGTAAGCTGCCATGGTGATAAAGCATCATCCCACGAAGCTGTAGGGTCTGTACATGATTCTGGTTGAGGATCAAGGCCCTTTGAAAACTCTCAGTGGCTGCTTCAAAGTTGCCCAGTTCTCTAGGTGGTCATACAATAGTTAAAAAAGGGAACAGATATAATTAATGTACAAAATTTGTATTAAATGAATTCTAATCACATCACATTCTTAACATTTACCACTAAATGTTATTTTAAAAAAGTATCTGTGAAGTAGATTGAACATTAGTGAAAAATTTCACCTTACAAATAATGTGAGTAATATAATCAAGGGATTTTGTTCCTAGAAAACAAATCTGCATCTAATTTAGGGCTTATTTTTTTGTGTGTGACATGGAATTCTTTGACAATTTGGAGGAATCTATAGATCATTTCTTAGAACAAGTTTTTAAATGTATAAGATGAAATATACCGAATTTAAGCAAAACCAATTATAGTAGAATATGAATGAAACTCTATATGCATATAATGTGAATAATGTAATCACTTTGATTCACAAAGGGATTCTGCTCCTAGAAAATAGTTCACATCTTAATTAGGGATTCTTAATCTTGTTTTATGACATAAACTTCTTTGACAATCTGGAGAAATCTAGGGATCCCTAGAACCATAAGATAAAATACAGAGAATTTCAACAGAAACCAATTATAGTAGAATACAAATGAATCTATCTACCTACAGACAGTTTATACACATACACACACACAAAGTATACATTATTAAAATAGTTACCAAAATATTTTTTAAAAATCCAAACATGCTAGTAAATATATCCTATGCTAAGAAACCCTGATTTAAATGGTTATTGACTTAGAAAAGATATAGTACTTTCCTTTAAAAAAGGAAACAAAATTAAAAAAAACAACATCATTTGAACCAAAAAGATTTAAAAGTGGACAGGTATTTTCCTCCCAAACCTATTAGCAGATATGCTGAATGGTTGTTAGCTTAATAGGTAAGATGTGTCAAAATAGTCCTGTAAATATAGTGTGAAAGTAAGGTTTGTTGTTACAAAACAAGAAGAATAATATATAATTAGAATTCATCCTATGATCCTGATAGGCCTCAGATAAAATTTGGCAAGCAAAATCTCCCTTAAAATCAAAAAGCTATACAATTTGTAGAGGTTTTTTTGAACAGTTCTGTTTATTGAGTTACATTTTAATTTTGCAACAATCCAATGTTTTATTTTAACTGTTTTTCTGTCCTCTTAAAATATTGGAAAATTTTGTTGTCTCCCACTTTGATAGCATGGTAACAAATTTTTGTTGCTTTCTAAGTTACATTATGACTTTATTCTTCTATTCTGAAAAATCTTAACTTGCTTAAGTGTATATAAGATATATAAAAGAAGCCTTAATGAGTTTGTTTACATAATTTCATATTTTTTGTATTTGTTCTTGTATAATTGTTTTTAACTGTATTACAAAAACGACTGGAATATTTAGAACCAAAGTTATGCTTAATAAAAATCTACTATATGCTTGAACTATGAAAAACAAAAAGCAACCAAAAAAACCCATTATTTATAGAATTACAGAATTTTCAGATGACTACTGTAGGTAGGAATCTTGGTGATATTGATCCTATTTTGCAATCTAAGAACCCAAAGGTCAGAGATGTTAAGTGACCAAAGTAGAAAGACAAGAAAATAGTTTGCACTTGGGTGTTGCAGCTGTCAATCCGGTATTTATTAGTATATCTTCACTGCCTCTCATACCATGCATAATATGTAAAGCAGGGATAAGATGATAAAAAAGAATCACTTAATTTGCTATGTCCACTTCTTTGCCTCATATTAATTTCTCAACATCACTCCTCCTGCAGTCTGGATTCAGTTCCCCAAATAAAATTGCTCTCCACAAAACTCTCTCTTTAACTGCTAAATCTAACAGCCTTTTCTCACTTATTACCTTACTTAACCTGCTGAAGCTTCTAATGCTGTTGATCCTTCTCTGCTCCTGAGCAATCTCTCCTCCTCTGGTTTCATGGAATTTCTCTTAGTTTTCAACTTAACTTCAATGTCCTGGACTGGATCCTCCTCTTCCAATTTACTAAAAGTATAAATCAAGACTCTGTCCTTGGACCTGTTCTCTCTCTATATTCTCTTCTTTTATAAACTTATCAACAATCGTAAGTTTAATTATCTACTTCAGACTTATCTACCTAAGCCTAATTTCTCCTGAACTCCTGTTTCAAATTCCCAACTACCTACTCAATACTTAATTCAATAGTTGAATGAGCATTTAAATAGCAACTTTCTACATTTCTGTGCTAAGTGCCAGAGACAAAGATCGAATAAAACAGTCCCTAATCTCAAGCAACTTACATTCTATTGAGGAAGACAACACATAAGAGTCCAGCTTCATGGTGGACAGAAAGATCCAGAGATCCTTAAGTTGTATCCACAGGGCAGATAACAATGCCTGTGGTTCTGGTATGGCTCAGAGGGAACCAGGTCTCAGGGAGAGCTGATAAAGGGAAGGAGTGTGAGAGAAAGAGGTCCAGGATTAAGGGGAGTTTTGTTAATTATGGAAGAATTTCAGAGAGCACAGCAAAGGGACTGGATGATGTTAGAATAGGACTTGGGCAATGTAGGATTGAGAAAAATGGGGGTAAAAGTCCAAATTACAAAATGGACATGGTTTCTTTCTATATATAGTCAGTGATTGATTTATATAAGGACAAAGACAGAAATGGGAGAAACCACAAAGGTAATAGCTCAGTCTCCAAAAGTTGATAAAATGGCACTACAAACTGTTTGTGTTCTTCCTATATGGTAGCTGCCAGGCAAAGGGCAATGGTCAATCAGGCCTTAACCCAAGGCTTTTTCTACTCCCCTTCAAAGGGAAGCACAAGAGATAGTTTTCCTCTTGCTGACAAAGGATGTTAAATATTGTGCTATTACTACCCGGAGGAGTTATGAAATGATACTTCTTCCAATCTTTTTTGCAAAGATAGGGGGACTATAGGGGATGGCTACATATAATGACAAAATGACAAGCTTTTTTTCATTTCATTTAATATTGTGGAAATTTTGTTTCCTTTTTTTTTTCTTCATACTTTATTTTAAGGAAGAACTCTCTAAAAAGGGTGGAAGGAACATAGAAAATGTAGTTGATGTAAAATGAAAGCTATCAATGAAAATCTATTTTTAAGAAACAAATAAGAGAAGGCCCAGAACAGAACTCATTAGCACAAAGCATGAGGCAAGACTGAAGATCTGAATAGGAGACTGAAGAGCAGTTCAGCAGGCAGGAGAAAGATAAGGAGAGAACAGTGTCAAACAGAGAAAGGCAAAAGTATCTAGTAGAAGATGCTAGTCAATGATTTTGAATGCTGCAGGATTAAGAAGGTTAACGAATGGGAGGGAAAAAACCCTAACGGATTAAGAAGCTATAGAATTTTGGTAACCTTGGAAAAAACAGTTTTAGTTGAGTTCTGTGGTCAGTAAAATAGTAGGCTTATCGGAGGTATTTCACAATTTTGTACAAAACTGCTTCTTTCATTTTTAAGATTTTATCAGAGTCTAATAAAGTAATCTGTCATGCTAATGTATAAAACAGATTTAGTTTAATTTTTTAAGTGGTTATATATATAAAAAGATTAGACTGTATTACTTCCCGATTACACATTCATATACCTATGCAATTTAAACAAATTTAATTTTTTAATTTAATCAATCTTTTAATTTAACTAAATCTGTTTCATCATTAGCATAACAGATCCTTCCTCCCCTTCCCTGCCCCCATTTATCAAACTCTAGCCATCTAAAAAAACAAAAGAAAGAGCAGTTTTGTACAGAACAGTGAAAATACCATGGAGAAGAGCAGTTTACTATTTCCCTAATTTCTACTATGGGAGAATATATGATGAAAGAAACTTTGCTACTTTTTAAAAACTAATTTAAAATTTACAAGGTCCCACATTCTTTCTGCATATTTTTCTATGTTTTAGGAATTTGTGCTATCATAACATTTTGTAATAATGTCTTCCTTTTGTTTATTTGATTTGACTCTTTGCCCTCCAGCTCTTTTTTTTTTTTTTTTTAATTTCTTCTTTTTCTCTTGTTGCTCCTTGACTTCCCCTGATTCAAGAATCTGGTATAGGTACATCTGAAAAAATAATCTTCCTTAAACACTGTCTACCTTTATCAATGTCAGGTATACATTAACAGTATTTTTTTTTTTTTTGTACTGAACAAACTCCACAGTAAAGTATCTAATATTCATTTTTTACAACTAATTTTGCTTTTTAGGTTTCCTTTTGCAGCAATGGCACTAGACTCAGGAGAAAATGGTATATCCCACCAACTTCTTATCCCAATTTAATATTAAAAGATCCTTTTAATATTACTATTGTCTTAGATGTCATTCAAATCAGCCCCCACTCTCAAAAAATACCCAATCATTTTTACTCACCTGTAGGCTTGACCAAGACTTTTATATGCATCAATAAAATCAGCTTTCTGTTTCAAAGCTTCTTTAAAAGACTCAATAGCTTCCTATAAAAAAAGAATTTTTTGGATACAATTTTATTTTGTATTTTACTGATAGAGGCTTTTAAAATGTAGTTGTGTATGTATATATAACATGCATGACCCTTTTCAGATTCTTTATAATAAACTATTCAAGGTAGGGATGAGGGTGAGGTGCAACAAGTCATTAGGAAGGTCACTACTTTATGAACCAAATGAAAATGGTTTCCCCATTAACTCAAAGGAAAGAACAAAAAAAATTTTAATTTCTTACTCTACTCTGCAAAGTGGGAAAAATACTGTTACCTGCTACTTAATTCACTGAGTTCATAGATCACAGAATTTTTAATTCTGTAATGAATAATGATAAAATTCCTATGCTAAAACTACTCTTTGAATAAAAATCTAGAAAAGTACAATTAGTAACATAGTACATGGCTCAGATAAGCATGAACCAGGTTCAAATACTGATTCTGGTATATGCCGGCAATTTAACCTCTCAATATCTGGACCAACTCTTTTAAATGCTTTAAGATAGAGAACAATTGCCAAGCTTCTTCAGCAGAGAGAATTAAGATGTGAGCTCCCCACAATGATATCACAAGCCCATGCTACAAAATAATAAGAGGGTAGCTACTTGTTGTTTATATAAATTTTTATGGTGTGCAAAGAATTTTATATCCATTATCTCATTTTATCCAAGAAACAGCTCTGTGAGGTAAGTGCTATTATAATTTCCATTTTACAGAGAAGGGTACCCCAGCAGAGGTTAAATAACTTGCACAGGTCACACAACTACTAAGTATCTGAGGCCAAATTTGAATTCAAGTTTTCCTGACTCCAAATTCAGCATTCTATCCAGTGCATCACCTAGTTACTCCCAATAAACTAAACTACAAGAGAAAAAAATTAAGTTTGAATAGAAGCCTTCAAAGGAGAACTAACTCTAACTCCAAGTTTAAATGGGATTTAAAAGTGCTGAAAAGGCAAAGGAACAAAATTAAATGTTAATTCACCTAAATTTGGAAAAGTTTATGAAACTGTGAAATATCAGCAAGACAAACTTAGTGATTTTAGTCAGAGGGCATCCATTCTCTGAAATACTATTTTTGGAAGCATGCAGTATGCTCTAGAATCACTATGCAAATTTTATCTGGCTATATATAACCTATTAGTAATATGTGCTATTATATTTATGGCATATTGTAAAAGTTAATAACAAACAACCTATCCTGTTACATTGTTAAATGCTAGATAGAAGAGGGAAAAATCAACTATTTTAATTGTGAAAGTATTTTACACATGTATGTATTGCTACCTATATCAAGGAAAAGATAAGCTCTGAGCAGAACATCTGTTCTTTCATTACATCATCTTCAGTACTTTCAATTAAAAGGATTTTACTTCAAAAATCCTAAACGTGTATAAAATCACACCTAATGATTCTTAAGAGAAGATTATTCAGAAATTTGTCTCTTGGACATGGTAGGCACCCTAGCAATCTTTAAATAGACCTGCCAAGGATTTTTCCCAAATCATGACAATTTCACTTTTAAAAAAATTCTTTCTTCATGTCTTCTCTTTACTTTCTTATGACGAACAATTTTATTGGCTAAAGCAAGCAAGAGACTTTGTTTAAAAAAAAAAAACTTTTTAGAAGACTAATAAGAGGGGGGAATATGCCTACTTATTTGCTAATTCAAATGAATTTAGATTTGTAGTTCAGCAAGGACATAAAAGGAAAAATTAAACAAATATCTTCTATTTTGCCAATTAAAAAAAAACACACAATAATTAGATTTCTTTCCTAGATACCAACATGTTCTGCTTATTGCTTTTAAAGATTACCAAATTTTTAAGCCTGAAATTCAACTACATTCTGTTTTCTTCCATTCATTTCCTTTTTTCAATCCACTACCCATGTTAGTTAAGTCATATTAACTTTTTAAATTAACATTTAGAAAGTCACTCTTTGACTTTCTAAAGCAATTATGTCAGATTTCTCTTTGCTTTCAAAAGTGTGGGGGTCTCATTTTTTTCTTTCAAGTCACTGCTTGACCAAGTTATATTTTTTTTCTGTCTTCCTTTGCCAAAATAGGAGGGGACATGGGAGAAGCAAGATTTAAAACCTAGGAGAAACAAAAAGGCAACTGGAGTTGACCAGCAATCAGAGAACAGCAAATTCATTCATTATCACAAAAATAGTCATCTGTCTTACAGACGAATGAGATCTCTCCTATCTCATTCTGAGGTTATTTACCATTACAAAAAAAGACAGAAATGGCTTGTAAAATGATAGGCAATTCGAATTAGCTACTGGAAATGTTTCAGAGATATGACTGGCAATATGTAATTTTGAATTGTCCTAAAACCTATCCTAAAGCTAACGCTGATGGGGTTCAATAGGAATGTGACCTTTTTCTCAGTAAAACCTTGGCATTTTTTGATATTGTTTGTTAACTACTTTCACATCTGTGAAATTTTTAATATAACATTACTTCAATTCTACTTAATGCTATACCTCAAGGTTTTAGTACATTTTTGCTGTTATTGTTTTACAAGTCATTCATTTAAATTCATTTTTAATTCAATTTAGATCTAAAGGAACTATCATGAGAATATGAAGACAATAAACTCATTGGTCCATGTAATACAAAGACTCTAAAATTCACAAGAGAGACAATATACCCAACAAGATCAAGAATCTGAATTAATGTGTGTAACTTTTACTTTGCCAATGATTCAGTCTCCCATTCCATATTTCACAGACATGCTAAAAAGATGAACTATTTTACTTTATGCAGAGTTGAAAACCTGAAAAGTCTGACAACCTGCTTCAGTTTACTTAAATTTTAAATAGTATTTACAGGTCTAGGTCATTTAGCTTCAAAATGAACTTAATTAAATAGTCCAGTACTATAAATTGCACCTCCATTGCAAACTATAACCATCTGAAATGCTTTCACCAAGTACCATTTTGTGTCTGCCAGATTTGAAGGAGGCAGAAGCAGAGGCAGAAAAGCCCTGCTTGGTCTTGATTCTGCTGATTCTTTGTCAGACATCTTACTACAAAAAAAAAGATTAATATATTGCTTGATGATATCATTTGAAATATTTCCAAGCTTCTAATCATAGTATTTGTATATAATACAGTATAATAAAATCATAGTATTTGGAATTTAAAAAAAAAATTTCTTTTGTGAGGAGTGGGTGGAGAAGACTGGGTTAATAAATTATTTTAAAAGTTTTTTCTTCTTTCAGGTAACCATGAAAGTAAAGGGAAGGAACAAGGTATAGGTATAGGACAAGTTACATAAACTTACTTGAGAGCTAATACAAGTATCTAAGGGATTAGGCTCAAATGAGATAATAATATTTGTAAATCACTTAATACTGTCACATATTTGATATTAACAAAAACTTATTCCCTTCTTTTTGAAAGTTTGAAACCTTGCTTAGGAATAATAACATGGTAAATATAATAAAAAGAAAAAAACATAGAATTCTTTATGTTAAAATCCCAAATGAAATAATCAATGTTAGATTAAGAATAAAATGAAATCTTTGTATATTTTCTTATTGAGAAAAGAATGAACACGCATAATATGGGAAAAGTAAGGATAAGTAAAACTTGATTTTAGAAGATGTTGGTAAATTGATAATTATGATGAGGAATAGGGAGAGATGGATATCCATGAGGAAAGCTGATTTGTATTCTTGAATTTGTTAACGAACAAGTTGAATTTTTTCTAAACTCATAACTAATCTCATATAAACATGGTTAACATACACATATACACAAATCCTTTTTGCAAGGCAACAATACAATTACAGGATAGAAAAGATATACCTAGACAGAAGGAAAGAGTTAAAAGGTTTTAGTTGACTACAAGATGAATAAACAAAATGACACACATGTCACAAAAGCTAATCCAATTTTAACTTGTTTTGGTAAAAGTACTTTCCTTGTCTTACAGGTTGCCATGAACAAAAAAAAAAAAAAAAAAACAGTCAACACTAAATGACCAGTTTATTGGTAACTGGAGCATGTCCAAATGCAAAGCCCAAATAGAAGAGGAAATACCTACAGCTATAAGGTCCTCCAGATGCTCTTGTGAATAACATTGTGCTGAATGTGTTAAAACTAGAACATTTTGCTGAGTTTCAAAAATTAGATCTAGAGTTTGATACAAATCAGTACAATGTCATCTGCAAAAGGATTATCTGAAGAAATTCACTATTTAGATGAAATCCTCCTTAAGAATTGGACCCTGTTATTTATACCTTCTAAATCCTATTCTCCCTGAGCAACAAGAGAACTGTTCGGTTCTGCACACATATATTGTATCCAAGATCTACTGTAACCTATTTAGCATGTATAGGACTGCTTGCCATCTGGGGGAGAGGGTGGAGGGAGGGAAGGGAAAAATCGCAACAGAAGTGAGTGCAAGGGATAATGCTGTAAAAAAATTACCCTGGCATGGGTTCTGTCAATAAAAAGTTATTAAAAAAAAAAAAAGAATTGGACCCTGAAATATACCCTCCATGACAATGCCAAACACCTTTGGCAAACATAATTCTGCCTAATTTTATATTAATAATCAGAAGATCACAAAAAGTCATCTGTTATAGCACCAAGTAAATATTTGTTTGTTGGTTTATTTTTACCATTTTAGGTTAATATAAAAAACAATGTCAGAATAGTCTTTTAAACTATATTTAGTTATAGTGAATCAAAAGCTTTATAACATATTAACAATGATCACAATGGTAGCTTGTAATCTTACCTTTTAGTCAATTATGAGATTAAACATCATTTGTGAAAGTCTACAAACTCCTTTCTCATACCTAAAGGAATATGGATTTAGAGCTAGGAGGGAACTTGGAGGTCACAGATGACGAAACTGAAGTTAGCTGGAATATACTGATTGCAGATTTTTGTTTGTTTCAAACATTTTGTAAGTGTTGGGAAAGTAGATATAAGGGTAGGTTGTTAATATTTTTTTAAGTCACCTACTTAAAATAGTAATAGCATCTATAATTTTCCCAAGCTTTAACATTTTCTTTTTTTTTTTTTTTTTAAGCTATCTTGAAATACTGTGACATGCTTAAAATTGTTCGGAAATGAGCAGGTCTTTGTCTACGTATGCATGCCCTGGTTTAGCTGCTCTTCCCATCTCTGTTTTTTTTTTTTTTTTTTGGGGGGGGGGATGTTTTGTTTTTTTAAATATTATTTCTGCATATCATCATGTAACAAATCAAGGACTGTGATGGTAGAATACAAATGGGGTGAGTTCCATTATTAATGAAAAAGAAAAGACTAACAAAAACCCTGAGAAATGTTTTCCATTTTTGGTTTGTTATGCCAGCTGACCTTTAAATGCTCTTAGAATAACCTAGCTTAACTCTCTCACCAAGCTTTGAGTAAATTTTTTTTTCCACCTATTTTTTTTTTTTTCTCCTGGCTTCTGTCTCTTTCATAAAATGATACTACTACTACTCATTGTGCAATAAGTGGCCAGCTCAAAGACTTTATTGGTGACCTCCAATATTAGGGGGTGATATTAAGGGAAACTAAGGGAAACTCCAGAATAGTATTTTCTCTGTGTCTACTAGACAAGAGTCACACAGGTGAGGCAAGCATGAGGAAAGAAATTGCTATTTGCCTCAATGGAAGGGATATCCTTACCAAAGAAACTTAATCCTCCTCACAGTCTTCCATCATTCTTCATTAAGTTAGTAAGAATGAGTAAATATTTCAATTTAGTATAAATTTTGGCTTCCATCTCTTTCTTTGCAAAGAATATCAAATATTTGCTGATTAATGCATTTTCTATATATGTTTAGCTGATTAGACTTCCTAAAATAATGCTGATAGTCTGCGGCAATTTGTACTGTGTATATTTTCCATTTTTAGATGTCAATAGTTTATAAAAGTTGGGGTGAAACAGTTTTAATTGTATACCAGATTCTCATTTTTATTCTTTTTTTCTGATTTGTTTTTGATTTTAAAGGTTTGAACAACTGATATCAAAATGACTTCTCAATGTCATGGTACCACTGAACACTAGCTTTGGAATCAGAGAACAGTTTCAATTTCTGATTTTTATGATATATAAATTTGGATTCATTTAATGTTTTTGGTTCTCAATGTCCTCATTTATGTAAGGAAGCTAGATAAATGAGTATGATTTGTCTATGAGCCTATGATTTGTAATCAATTGCTTTCTATTCATTTAAGACAGAACCATATTTTATGATGTTATTCAGGACTTGTCATGCTTGCTGCCTCTCTTCTAGAAGAATGTTTTCATGATACCAAAAAAAACAAAACAAAACAAAACAAAACAACAACAACAACAACAACAACAACCTGATTTCTGCAAAATTTGTGACTAACTCCTACTCTGCAAGATTTTTCACTGTTCTTCCCTAAGCACAAATCACTGCAGGATAAAACATATGCTGTCTTAATTTGGAAGTTTTAGGAGCTACTGATATAATTTGTCCTTGTCTTTTGCAACAGATTTTAGAACCTAAACTGTAATTTTCTTCATGGTGGTCTTTTTGCAAGTGCCCATCCTGAGCAATGCAGTATAAGATAATCAAGGGTTTCAACAAATGTTTCTTGTTGCTTCTGATCAAAGAAGAAAACCCAATGTTGTCAAACTCTTTTAATTGCTACTCCAACAAGGACCTACGGGAACATTCTTCCATTTAGCTACAACTACAGAAGGTATCAACCTTCTAATTTTGTTTCTAAGAAGAAGATCAATGAAGATATAATTTGGGTTAACTAGCCATATCAATTTGTTGCTTACTGAACAAGTATCATATTTTGAGAATAATTAAGATTATTTTTATAGACAGCTTAGAAATTGTGTTATTCTTAATTCCTTTTGCCACTCCTCCTAGTCTGTCAACAAGAATTCAGAAGAACACGAGTGCACAAAGGACTGATACCCTTTTATGTTTACTTGTATTATAGGTGGGTCATGGTCAAAGAATTCATCACCTATTATCCAATCGACTGGTGAAGTGCTACTCTGTTATTCACTAGAATGGTCCTCCAAAACCAATCTGCTGCCAGGAACAGGCATGAAGTCTTTATAGCACAGCATATCAGATGAGAGATTAAGTCTTGCAGTCATATCCTTCCAGACCCAAGGATCACCCTCATACCACACCACAGTGAGGCATCAGAGTGGGACTTTTTCCCCCCTAGGGCTTCATACAATAAATAATCATTTTTTATCTGAAACCAAACTTTCCATGTTAAAACCATCTTTAATTTGCCAACTGGTTTAAAGGATTTGATTGGATTTGATTTTTTTTTTAAAGTCCTGACATAATATTAGAAACATGTTAACGGGATTCAATGCATTAACTAAAACAGGAGTCAATTGGACTACAGCTTGCAGGTCAAATCTGGGCCTCTGTCTCTTTCTGTACTGCCTGCAAGCTAATAATGATTTTTCTACAATTTGCTGACTGCTGAACTGAAGGAAACTTTTTATAACAAATTTTTTAACATCCATTATATTTTAAAAGAAATTCTTGTCATGTCATTTATAAGAACACAAAGAATCAGTGTCCTTCAGAAATAAAGGTTCCAATCATTCCCATATCCTATATCCAGTGTATCAATTTTAGTTGAATATGGTCGAACAAACTGTGGCATGTAAACATAATAGTCTATTATTTAGTACTAAGACATGATGACTACCAGAAACTCAAAGAAATATATGAAGATTTATATGAACTGATATAGAAGGAAGTAAATAAAACTAGGAGAACAATTTATATACAAAGACTAGAATAATAATAATCAACAAAAACACTAAAAAAAGCTGACTTCTGAGATGGTTGAAATAACCAATTTTGGTTCTACAAAAAAAGTAATAAAATACATCTCCTTCCTATTGGTTGTAAAGTAGGAGAAATATGGTGAGAAATGCTGCATACACTATTAGACACTGTCAGCTTTCAATGGTTTTGCTAAGTTTGATGGGCAGAGTATGAACTCTCCCCATACTGAACTACAACATGAATCTTCTATTTTGATTGCATCTGGAAAGGACTGTTGCAAAAACAAAAAACCAATAAAATTTACATTTCAAATAAAATAAGTGACTTTTACTCAAAGATATGTTTTACAACATTTTTACCTTCAAAAGACCTCTGTGGAAGAAAGTTAAGCCTTTATACAGCATAGCTATAGGCTGATTTTTGTTCAGTTCTAAAGACTGCTGAAAGTCTTCATGGGCTGTTGCATAATCCTACAAGAAGGGTAGAAAAACCATTGAGAAATGAAAAGTTTTCTTTGTGGAGACAAAATTCTAATTCACCTTACTATGCCAAGGCATCTGGTTTTTGGATTCACTTCAAGGTTTATATTTCATTCACCAAGACGTTTATGATTTTTTAAAGAACTGTTGGAAAGGAAAAATCCCTCACAAAGGCTCAACTACTCTTTATGTCAATTATAAAACTGAGATCATTCCAAAATATCTTTCATGATACTTTACTAGTCAATTTTTATCTTTTCCCTTACCATGAACCTTCTGTTTTGGCTCCATCAAAAATTATAAAGAGAGCAAATCTTCTTGCTATAAACTCCAAGGAACTGTTGAAATTATTTTATTACTAGAATCCTCACAGAGAAGCCAGACACATTATGATACTTGGTCCAGGCTCAGAATCACAGCTAAAAGTTAAATATTAATGTTGCTGGTATGCATCCACAATAACAGTTATAAAAGAAGTGAAAATATAACTTTTGAGCCAAATTTTCTTCTGCTTCTTACTTCTCTTATCCTAATCCAACCAGTCAAGAGGTATAGACCACCAGAGAAAGTAAAATATAGGCCCTTAACATTTTTCCACAGGTTATTACTGTGAAAAAGAAAATGTTTTCAAAAATGCTTTCCATTGCAAAGTTGCAGAAGTTAGAACTATATATCCCCTCTCTCCATTATTATCATCAACATTTTTCTGAGGCAAAGGGAAAGTAAAATTTTTTTCTTTTCTACAGTGGATAACGTCCCAAAGCAAAAACAGCTCACCTCTGATATGAAGTGCAATGTCCCTCTGTGTCTGTAGAGTCGTGCTGATGGCTGCAGTTGGATGGCTTTAGTGAGATCACTTACTGCTTCACTGATTCGTCCCAAAGGAGACAGTATCTAAAACCAAGACATTCTATTAAGCTGGAGGGAGATCTAGGTCACCTTAAAATTGATAGACTTTTAATTTTTTAATACTAATTTGATCTTTCTGTTTTAAAATTTATTTTACTTAGCATTAGCACATAGTTGAATACTTTATACTTTGCTCAAACATCTCCCAAAAAACAAAGTGGCATATTTCTTTGTCCAATGAAGAATACTGATGAATTTATTACATGAACAATTGCTTTTATATTATTTCACATTCAGAGGAAAAGTTGATGCTACTTTTCTTAATATGGTCACATTTTTCTACACTTGTTATATTTATCTTTCAAGTTCTACAAAAATCAGAATTTGATATGTATTGTTTAAAATATAGCTAAGAGGATTCATCTGAATGACATCTCAATCATAAAACTAAGTCACATTTCTGGACACATTTCATCGCTTACCACAATCTTTAAATACACACTCCAGGGTAGCAAGTTCTAAATATAGCTAGGGTAGAATAACAGCTTGCAAATTTACAGCCCTTCATTTGTGCCTAACTTGGTAGATGCTATTTTCACTGGTTAACTTTCTAAAAAATCCTCATTCTTTTATGATATTCTTTTATGTTTGACCGTCGCTTGGACGTGAAGTTATCTTGAAAGTTAAAGAGAAAAGACATGTATTGACTCTATGCCATTTCAATTATCTATAGGCCTCTTATGTAGCAACAGCAACTCTGCAGAACATAGCTGAGAACCTATAGGTAAGCCAAAAAAAAAAAAAAAAAAAAAAAAAAAGGGCGGGGAAGGGGGTAGGCCTCTGAGAAGCCAAATTAGGTATTACAGAATACTACTCAGAGTAGGAGTTCTTAGATCTCAATCAGTAAATATTTATTCTCGGAAATAACCCTAAAAATTATGGTATAAAGAAAAGAATGCTGGACCTGGCACCAGGAGAACTAGATATGTCTTAGACATTTACTAGATATATGAATATAAGACTGTGTTTTGAAAATTCTAAAGTATTAGATGGATATGAGTTTTTATTATTTGTTTTCCCTGCAGATCTGAAATGGGTGAAGTTGAGTTAGAAACAGTGACAGCAAGTAATAAGAAAATAGACAGAAATATTATTTAAAATACAGACATTAAAATACAGGCAGCTAGGTGGTACAGTGGGTAAAGTACCAGCTCTAAAGTCAGGAGTGCCTGAATTCAAATCTGGTCTCAGACACATAACACTTCCTAGTAGTATGACCCTGGGCAAATGGCAACCCTAATTGCCTCAGAAAAAAACCAAACCAAACCAAATCAAAACAGACATTAAGAACTCACAGATTATAGCACTTTGGGCACCCTCTGGCATATAGGTATACTGTCCTATGTTCCCTAGCATCTCTTTAGGGCATCATTAATTATCAGCATAAAATGAAAATGGATATTCAGGCCTCCCTCAGAATAGTTTAATTTAAAAAAAAATACTAGCACTTAAAAGGGTCTTAAATTTGAACTTGGAAGTTTCTTTATAGGTTATCTAGTCTCATTCCTTTATTTTACAGATGGGGAAACTGCAGCTCAGAAAGATTAGGAAATTTGCCTAAAGTCACAGGGATAGTCAGTGGCACAACTGGAATCTGAAATCATAAATTCTAACTTCACCTTCAAAGTTCTTTCTCACTACTATCTCTACTTGAAAGGATAAATATTATTATATTATCTGGAAAGTTCATTTCTACATGCTTATTCCTCAATGATGTTAGATGAAGTATAATTATTTTTCCTTTTTTATTTAAAAAATATCCAAAATATGTCAAACCACCAAAATCTGTTTTGTATTGTAAATAAATTTAAATTAGGATCACAATCAAAATCAAAAAGTAGATTATATAAGTTTTTATCAAAACCCTTGTTGTGCAATTAAGTCTCATTTTTGGAAATATTCAATCTACATTTTAGCAGAGTCAAAGATGGTCATCTTCTTACGTCCCTTCACTAAGGGCATAAGAATATGTACATATTTTGTATCCAGGACATAAGAACACCAAATCAATCATCAAATATTATATATTAAGCACCCAATTGTACATGGTACTTTTTGAGGCTATAAAAAACAGGAAAATCAATATGATCCTTCTATTGCCAAATGATAATATAACAAGTAAATATGAAATTCAATTTTTATTCCAGATTCTTATCCAAAACAAAAGGAGAAAAAAAAACTTAAACTAGCAACTGGTTTAAGAAAGAATTTAATTGTCAACTGATTTTCTGATTAATTGATACCATTTTTTGCTAAAATTTAATTTAAGAAAAAATTTTAAAATAGTTTAAAATTATCAATATTTATTGTTCCCTTTTCTTAATCTTTGCTTTCCCCAAGCAGTACAAATACAACAACAAAATTTAAACCAAATGGGAAAACTGCAAAGACAATATCCTAAGACTACCTAATTAAATGACTTGCCAGAAATCACACACAGAATTAAGTACTTTGGCCACAGTGCACGTAAGGAATGCACCGTATGTAATAAGCATTTAAATATTATATATTTGTTAAATGAAAGAATAAAAATCTCACATAAAGTGTATAATAAAATGAATACAAGATGAAACATTAATAAACTGTTACATCTTCACAGGGGTAAAAATAATTTTATCACAGCTTTTGTGGTTTTTACTTTTAATTAGGGCATAGTTTATAAAATAATTACATCCCTAAAATTAATGTTACCTTATATTTTAATTTGAAATTTCACAACATAATTCCACATACCCTCAAAATAAAAGTACAAAAGTTAATCTCTTGCTTATATTTATTGTGATCCTTATATATGAATTCAGAAATAAGAAAAAATTGTCTTGTTAGAACAAGTACTTTTTTTTTTTATTATAGCTTTTTATTGACAAAGCAAATGCATGGGTAATTTTTCAACACTGACCCTTGCAAAAACTTGATACAAGTACTTTTAAAGACATTAGTTACCTCTCAAACCTATTAAACTGGCAAAGATGATAGAAAAAGATAATGATAAATGTTGGAGGGGATGTGGAAAAACTGGGACACTAATGTCCCAGTTGGTGGAGCTGTGAACTGATCTAATTAATTCTGAAGAGCAATTTGGAACTATGCTCCAAAGGCTGTAAAACAATGCATACCCTTTGATTCAGGAATATCTCTATTGGGTCTGTATTCCAAAGAGATCATAAAAAAAGGAAAAGCACCCACATGTACAAAAATGTTTACAGCAGCCCTTTTTGTGGTGGCAAAAAAAAAGGAAATTGACAGGATGTCCATCAGAAATGGCTGAATAAGTTATGGTATCTGAATGTAATGGAATGCTATTGTTCTGTAAGAAATGATGAACAGATTTCAGAAAAGCCTGGAAAGTCTTACATAAACTGATGCTAAATGAAGGGAGCAGAATCAGAAAAACATTATACACAGTAACAGCAATATTATGTGACGATCAACTATGACAGACTTAGCTGTTCTTAGCAATACTGTGACCCAAGACAATTCCAATAGACTTTGGATGGAAAATGCCATCTGCATACAGAAAAAGAACTATGGAGAATGAATGTGGATCATATTTTCAATATTTGTTGGGGGAGGGGAGAGTTGTTCTTTCTTTTTTTCTTGTGAATTTTCCTTTTTGTACTGATTTTTCTTTCTCAACATGACTCACATAGAAATGTTAAAAATGATTGTACATGTACAACCTATATCAATTTGTTATCTTGGGGAGGAGGGAAGTAAAAGAGGGAGAAAAAGAAAAAACCGGAACTCAAAATCTTAACAATGACTGGAAAGGTAAGGAGAATGTCAAGGGAATTCACCTCAGCTCGCTGTTCAAATACTTCTGGACGATCTGGTTCCAAGGTAATTACTCGACTCAGTTCAAACAAAGCAAGTTCTGCATTCTTTATGTCCTTAAAAAGTAATTATAGAGTTTTTATGTGAGATATATTATTGCTCAAAAACAATTCTAGATGACTTTCTGATCAAAAACATCATTTGGTAATGCCACAAATAAGATAAAAATCTGCATGTAATGACCTAATACTCTTTCCCAAAATATACTTCTTTCATTTACAGATGTTTAGATTTCTTAGTTTTTCTACATATTAACTAACCACTCCTTTTTATCACGACTAATACTATTTTGAATTAATAGGGATTTAATTAAGTCCACCTTAAGCAAATTCACTATAATTACAAATATCCCCAAATGAAAGTATATAATAACTATTTACTAGAGTCAAGCATTTATTTAATATTCTAAAATCCATTCTCCCCAACTTTCATTTTAAAAAACAACAAAAACTCTGATGGAGACTTATTATCTCAATTTCTATGGTTATCATAAAAATAAATTCTCTAAACATGCCTTCATTGAGTCAATGACCTTCGAGGGCATCAGCTTTGCTGTGTGGCAATGAGAGAAAAACAGATTAAATCATAGTCACTATTAAAAAATCATATAATATAATTTACCTACTTTTTCAAAGGCATATAAATTTCAGAATTAACTTTGAACCAAGCTAAGAAGTTTACTGAAAGATACAAGGGGCAGTCATTTCTGTATTCCTAGAATGTACCTATTTCTAATACCATCAATTTCTTACCCTCTGGGTGAAATCATGCTTCTCCACATACTCAATCACATACTGAATGTTTTCTTTGTATGACAACAGGACCAAGAAAAGAGAAATGTAAGTCTTTTTGAAGACAGAGTCTATATTTCATTTTTTTAAAATCTTCATGATATAGCTAGTATCTTATATTACTGGTTGGTTTGTTTTTATCTGGACATTATTGAAATTAAAATTTTAGCTGAGTAAATTCTACCAGTCTTCTTAGTAGTACTTATTAAGTCCTCCTTTGTACCAGGCACTGTACTTACCAAGTCCTATTCACAAGGAACACTTATGGTCTAAAGGAGAGGGTTACAGGCAATTATGTCCAAATCAATAATTATTTAGCAATTTAGAGACTTTTGAGAGTTATCTAAAGCCCTGAGATTTTAAGTAATCTAGGATCTAGGATCACATAGTAAGCTTTCATGGGAAGCCAGATTTTAGCCCAAATCTTCCTGATTTTTAGCTAGACAATTATCTCTTATCTTGAACACAAGAGATGCTTATTAAGAGTTATGTTGGACAGTTTTGGATTTTTACAAAAACTTAGTAATTTCTAAATAGCAAAAGCTTTTAAAAGTCAAGATTCCCTTTCCTAAAAAGTATACCTTAAAGTTTTAGCAATTTATAATATAGTATTCATGGCACAAGCAAGTTTTTATGCATTACGTTTTAGACCAAATGCTTCAAAACCTGCCTCCTGGACAGCCCAGGTCTGACCCTCATTTTATGTCTCTGTTTCATAGTCATCATTTATAGTTGTTTAATACCACTCTCTTCCTATCAGGAGGAGTGAGGGAGGCAAAGAAATAACACCTGAATATTAGTTTGAGCTCTGAAGAATATTTAAAATATCCAAGACATTTTTGGAATATAAGAACACATTCTCCACTTCCACCCCAATTCAAGAAAACCTAAGAAAACTACCAGAGAATTAAAAGCAGTTCCTCATTGAACGTAATGGCAACTATTCTCCAACATGTTTTCAGTCCTCTGCATTTTTCTCTAAAGCTTTTGAGTCCCCATAGGATCATAGATTTGGAACTTAAGAGGAACTTTAAAAGTCCAAGAGTCCAACCCCCATCATTTTTATAGATGGAGAAACTGAGGCCTAGAGAAATAAATTCTGGTATACTGGAAGCTCTAAAAAAGCAGGTTCTTCATCTGTTTTTTTTATATTCCTAAACCCAAACAGGGCCGGGTTCTATCCAAAGTTCTATCATCTCCATCAGTGATGTCAAACTCAGAAAGAAACAGGGGCCATAAATTCCTACATAAGGATTCTTGTGATTGCATGATTTTTTAGTTTTAAAATGTAATATTATTTATGTTTCATTGCATTTTCATTTATTTAGCTAAATATTTCCCAATTACTCTGTCATCTTGTTCAAGGGCTCTAGAGAACATTACAAGTTGCAGACTTGGCCCAGTATGTCTGGCCCCTCTCTGGCCTACAGTTTGCTGACTCTCCACTATCCCCTGAGGAGGTGAGGTGCTATTCAATCCTCCTTTGCCCAAATCATTTACACAGGAGCTCCTTAATATAGCATAATTTCATCCACCTCTGTTATCTGCCTAAATAGAGTATATAAAAAATTATTTAGTCTTTCCTTAATGATCCAAAGGTAAATAATGATGACTTTCTATGCTTTAAAGTAGGATGACCTCAAAGATTACTGAGGTGTATAGAGCTGATTACCCTTATACCAAATGGCTCTAGATCACTATTTTTATTTTGTTTTTCTTAGCTTTTCTGTTTTCTCTTGAACAATAAAGTCTCTAAAAGTTTTCATGAAGAATTACTCAAATAAATTATAGCATTTATGGAGTTTCAAATATCTCAGAAGAATCTAATCTTGATGGTGCAAACCAACAAGACATTCCTATCAAAGCTGCCATTATCAAATACTCACCTGTAGTCCCTTCTTTCCATAGGCTATTCCTCGGCCATAAATTGCACTAACGAGCTCTGGCTCCTCCTACACAGAAGAAAAATATAGCATGGAGTTAACAAATAAAAGAAATCCTAGTTACTAATTAGGGTAGATGTGTGCCCCAGGTAAATGTTTTTCTCCAATAGGCCAATACCACCTATGAATTAATTCAAGCAGGAGATTCTAAACAGCTTCTGATTGAGAAGTATTAGGTGGAAGGGAATCAGAGGATTCTATGTTTGTTTCCATGGAAACCAGCAGGCAAAGGCTACAAGGACTTCTGCAGAGGCAACTGGGGATGATGGTGGCAGGGTTTCTGGTAATAATGACTCCCAGGGAGCAGTTGCAATAGTAGTTCCTTTAATAAATGGTTTGATGGGAGTGAAATGCAAATGAATAAGGCCAATTCTGGAAACAAGAAGGTAAAAAAGCTTGGGGGCTTGGAAAAGATCCAATGGTAAGGTAAGTTTGGTGGCTAGGGTGGAAAGAAGCTAAGATTGCCATGGGGAGTAAGACTGAGTTAACTCTAATATTGGAGGATGGAGAGGGAAACAGGTGAGGTAGAGGCAGATGTAACAGCAGTACAAGTGGCAGGTAGCCAAAATGTCTACTCTAGAAACAGTGTAAAAAGAATCTGGGTTCTTCTTCTAAATAGCTCTCTAAGCTCTCTGGGACTTCTGGAATGGGATGACAGACCCGAGTCATTATCAAAAGAGTGGAGTTTAGGAGTATAGTGAAAAGAAAGGCAAATCCCTAACGGCATGAAAGAAGAAAGGACTGTCTTTGGAGCTATATGAGCCAGAGAGTTGAGTGAAGGTGGCTAATGTTGTTGGTGTGTATCCCTTGTTTTCAGAAAGGACCAAGGACATCACAGAGTGATGTTTTGACTTGCATATGAACTGGACTTAAGTGAGGTAAAGTTGCAAAGTAGTCAACCTCACTGTTTCTTCCTGAATCATCCAAGTCTAGTAGCAAGACAAAATTCAAAATCACCTGTGATGCCCCAAGACGCAGTGGATGATCTTAGCTTCTGATATCTGACTAAGCCATAAATACTCCACATCACCTGCTTCAGCCTCCTTCATGGCCACTGGAACCAAGTGTTCTCATTATCCCATTCTGCTGGAGAGATGTCTTCACATGCTTGGTGTAGACATTCCCTAAAACACCCATGGGTTTGAGAAGGGCTTAGCTCTTCTGCTGAGGCTTTACTGGAGGGTGGCCACAGAATATGCTATATACCTTTCTGAAGTTACAGGCAAGAGTTGGGTGGTAGAAGGAAACAAAAGATAGATGAACAGCCCTAAAAAAGCTCAGCAAGCCCTCACACCAGAGGAGCTAGTCCTCCTAAACACCTTATAACACCCTGTGAATTCTTAGAGACTTTTTTGAAAGAATCAGATTAGCAATGATGATAGAAATGCCAATAAAATCACCAAATTGTTGAAATGATTTCATTTTGAGGGGCTAATGCCAGCTTCTTGGAAAAGTCCCACTGGATTTATTCTCTCTTACTACCTCTGCAAAATAAATTGAAGTATCACTACAAAAACAAAATTCGAATCACTTTTCCATTAATTTGTAAGTACTACACTTTTCTTGGTTCCCCAAGTAGGTCATTCACAAGTCAGAGACTCCTTGTAATAGGAACTTTATAATGAAATCAGAATGTTGTTCCAAGCTCCATCACAGCTCAAACAAAATAACCAACAAAAAAGAATCAACTTCCTTGATTCTTATTCCATACTTACCAATAAATCACTTTTGATTACTATTAAATTTCTAGGAATCCTAAAAATCAGAAAGAAATGTCTTTAATAATGAAATCAGAATTTAGTTTCCTGTGAATTTGGCTAGCATGAATAACCTCTCTTGAGGCTAATCATCCCTAATGAAGTTGAATTTCATTCAGTTTGCACCTCCAAGTCTCTGGACAAAGATGACACCACAAAAGGATAGAAGACTTTTCCTGAGACCCTGCCAGCTTCTTTCTAAACAACTTGATTATAACACAACTCATGACTAGGAGACCGTGTCTTATTTCTAGTCAGCATTTTCTACTTTATGAAAACAAAGATTTATGTGAATAAATGCTAATAAAAAGATTATAAATCACTTTGCAACTGTAAAGTTAAATTTGAATTAAGCTACAATGACGAATTCAGTGAACAAGGCACAGATAATATTTTTATGGCTCTCTGGAACTTCATTGCAATAAAGATGTTAAGTGAAAAACATCTTCCATTCACAGAACATCAGTTTCAACAGTACACATATTTTAAACAATCATATAAGTTCTATGAATCAATTCTAAGTTTTAAATTCTCTGTTATTTCTAATATCACCTATTTATTTCTAGGAGTATTTAGTGTAATGGAATGACAATAAATAAAGCAGTCTAAACTTCCAATCTGGAACTATTTCCAGAGGAAAAGTGTATACAGCAATATATCTCTTTATAAATTTGTTATAATCCTACTCAATGTCATATTTTCTCAAGTTTGTTCTACTAGTAAATAGGATAGGTTACATTTACAAAGTTATAAATGGTTTTTTCCTTGTCAAATCATAACAACAGATTGCTCTCCTTAAACACATGTACTGGGAAGGTTGCCAAGAGAAAGAGTTCTTGAATAATGAGCAAATTAGACAGTTATTGATTTCTGTAATTGCTTGTTTCAAATAGTTGTCAGGAATAAGCTAGTGTTTGCTCCTATAATTGTCCCACTGTAAGTAAGCCTTTCCTTGCTCAACACAGGTAGATTCCCTTAATGTAATTGGCTTCAATTTTTATAATGTTTCGATGGCAAGGAATCAGTACATTAAAAAAAAAAAAAAAAAAAAAAAAAGCCATTCACAAAGTAATCTAACTCTACACAAAACCTAATGAACGAATGATGATAATCCATAACAACTTTGTTCTTGGATCCTCAAATAAAATAAATCAAAACAGAAGGATGATGGCCATGTTATAATTAACTACAAAAAATAAAAAGAGATGCTTTAAAACTAATGCTCCAAACTAGAGAATAAAACATCTGTCATATCAATTACTTTTTGCTTAATAAACCTTTAATTTAGTTATACCTTTGATACTCATGCACAGTGATCATATGTATAAAAACAAAATCTTTGAGCACTGCTTGAGGCAGATAATGCAGAATGTTTAAAAGAGGGTATTAATCAACAAACTGTAATGAATATCTAGAGTGAACATAACTAGAGAACTAATAAAAGACTAGACTGCAAGTTATTTTCAATATTCATATATTTGTGAATATAAATAATATAAATTATTTCTCTTAATGTATGCTTTAATTCAATTAGCAATCTATGTGATAGTCCACATATTTCAATCAGAGAAAATTATGTCACTACATAGAAACAAAGCCATAAATGGAATCTAACTAATCAATTTCTGTACATAAAGTTAAGACAAATATCACTTATTCTTAGTTCAGTGATTCTCTGCCTGGAAACTAGGTAGTATTACTATTATAAATGATTGTTTGGGTTCTATAAAACATCTTCTTTATCTTCTATAAATTAGTATGTTTGCACATAAATACATTATTCTTTTTCAAATGCAGGTAAATGCAATTGTGATTAATAAAACCAAATTTTGGTCACCAAAACCATTTGATATTGGCTGAGAAAAAAATAAACTAGTGATCAGTGGAAGAGGTTAGGTTCACAGGACAAAATAGTTAATAACTATAATAATCTAATGTTTGACAAACCCAAAGACACCAGCTTTTGGGATAAGAATTCACTCTGACAAAATCTTCTGGGAAAATTGGCAACTAGTATGGCAGAAACTAGGCACTGACCTAAACTTAACACTGTACAACCAAGATAAGTTCAAAATGGGTTTATGATCTAGGCATAAAGAATGAGATTATAAGTAAATTAGAAGAACATAGAATACTCTCAGATTTGTGGAGGAAGGAATTTGTGACCATTGATCACAAAATAGAAAATTTTGATTATATCAAGTTAAAAAGTTTTTGTACAAACAAAACTAATGAAGACAAGATTAGAAGGGAAGCAATAAATTAGGAAAACATTTTTACAGTCAAAGGTTCTGATAAAGGCCTCATATCCAAAATACATTAGAGAATTGACTCAAATTTATAAGAGTTCAAGCTATTCTCCAATTGATAAATGGTCAAAGGATATGAACAGACAATTTTCAGACGAAGAAATTGAAACTATTTCTAGTTATATGAAAAGATGCTCCAAATCATTATTGATCAGAGAAATGCAAATTAAGACAATTCTGAGATACCACTATACACCTCACAGATTGGCTAGGATGACGGGAAAAGATAATGATGAATGCTGGAGGGGATGTGGGAAAACTGAGACATTGCAAATGCATCCAATCCTTCTGGAGAGCAATTTGGAACCATGCTAAAAAAGTTATCAAACTGTGCATACCCTTTGATCCAGCAATGTTACTACTGGACTTATATCCCAAAGAGATCTTAAAGAAGAGAAAGGGACCTATATGTGCAAAAATGTTTGTGGCGGCCCTTTTTGTAGTGGCTAGAAACTAGAAATTGAATGGATGGCCATCAATTGGAGAATGGCTAAATAAATTGTGATATATGAATGTTATGGAATATTATTGTTCTGTAAGAAATATCAGCAGGATGATTTCAGAAAAGCCTGGAGAGCTTTACATGAACTGATGCTCAGTGAAATGAAGAGAACCAGGAGATCATTATACAAGGAAACAATAAGACTATATAAGGATCAATTCTGATGGACGTGGCTCTCTTCAACAATGAGATGAACCAAATCAGTTCCAATGGTTCAGTAATGAAGAGAGCCAGTTACATCCAGTGAAAGAACTATGGGAAACGAGTGTAGACCACAACATAGCATTTTCATTCCTTCTGTTATTGTCCGCTTGTATTTTTGTTTTCCTTTTCAGGTTATTTCTACCTTATTTATAAATCTGATTTTTCTTGTGCAGCAAGATAACTGTATAAATATGCACACATATACTGTATTTAACATATACTTTAACATATTTAACATGTATTGGTCTACCTGCCATCTAGGAGAGGGGGTGGAGGAAAGGAGGAGAAAAGTTGGAACAGAAGGTTTTGCAAGGGTCAATACTGAAAAATTACTCATGCATATGACTTGTAAATAAAAAGCTAAAATAAAATAAATAAAATAAAACACAAATTAATTCCACAATGAAAAAGGGAAGTAACCATAAACTAACAATTATTCCAATTCTGAAAGAGCTTTGAACACCATTCCACAGAATAATTTTGCCCCTTGTAGAAAAGTCTTTAACTTGGTTAAGGACCATAAACTTTAAAATTATATCATACAGAGCATGGAAAAATTACCTGGAGCATGGATGAAAAATGTCTTATTGCTTCATCATATAGACCACTGCCAATCAACACATAGGCAATAGCTACAAAACAAAATGAAAGTTGGTTAAGATATAAAATTAAGGTATAAGAAAATTAAAGACAGTTATCTGGTGCAGTCAAGAAGATTTATCTTCCTGTATTTAAAATCTGGCCTCAGACACTTCCTAGCTGTGTGAACCTAGGCAAGTCATTTAACCTTGTTTGCCTCAGTTTTATCTTCTATAAAATGGGCTGGAAAAACAAATGGCAAACCAATACAGCATCTTTAGTGGAAAACCACAAATTGAGTCATAAAGACTCAGAAATGACTAAACAACAAAAATAAAATCATTACACAGAATAAAATGTGAGCTCCTCTTTTCTTTTCCAGTTCATTGATACAGGAATTGAAGAAGCAGCCCTCCATGGGTACTAGAGTCAAATGCAGCTGTTCAGAATGAACTGGATATTTTCAGAACACCTAAACTAGAGGTGTCAAACATGTAGTCCACTTGGCAGGAAAACCAGATTAAAATGTAAATGGAAAATATTTGATAAAATAAATAAAATATGATAAAATTAAAAATAACAAATAAACAGCTAGCATATACTCACTACTATATGCCAGGTACACTGCTAAACGTTTTGTAAATATTATCTCATTTGATCTTCACAATAACCCTGGGAAGTCAATATTATTATTATTATTCCTATTATACAGTTAAAGAAACTGACTTGTCTAAGTTCACCAAGCTAGTAAGTAAGTGTCTGAGGTTGGATTTGAACTCAGGTCCTACAGGCTCATCACTCAATCTACTGAGCCACTTAGTTGCCATCTGCCATAATAAAACATAGATAACACTGCAATTTAAAATTGTCAACCCCACCAGGATTTTTATGTATAGACTAGTAGTTCCCTTTTCTCTGTAAGTTTGACATCAATGATCTAGACTATTTAACCTCCATTCAAGTAACTAAATATATTCTTATCACTTTCTTATTGATAATTAACTTTCATCTGTACAATAATAATCATAATGCACTTCAAAGTGAGGTATGAAACCAATTAAGCTAAGTTATATCCAGCCTAGTTTTCTGTTGGATATACTTTCTATAGTAAGATTCTCTGAAAAGTCACAATATCAACTGGCAAGGTAATGGAGTTAGAAGTGGCAAACAGAGACCAGGTTCTCAATCTTCCCTGTGAAGAGATAAAAAAAATGCCTTTAAATAGTTAGATTAGTAAATTTAAAAGGAGGGAAAAGGGAATTAATTTAAGAGCCTGAAAAGACAATAATCCCTTGGATAAAGAAAAGGGAAAGATGAGGAAATGAGCAATTAGCAGCAAAGTCTCCCAGATAATGAGTAAATACAACAGATTAAAAGATCCAGAAAAGAAGTCATCAGAAGGGGGGGGGGGGGGGGGGGGGGGGAGGGGGGAGACATATTAACTTGAACATTGGACTATAAAAGGGAGATAGTTCCAATGGAATGACATATCTAACTAAATGAATATATTAAAGGAAATGAAGAGGAGTCTAGTATCTATCAGTAAGATTAGTTTAAACATTGGCTAAAAAAATAATAGCAAAAGTAAAAAATTCAAACTGATTAAAAAATTGAAAGAAAAGAATAAATTCATTGTTTAGAATGTCAATAGTTAGACGCAGAAGATATGGAAAAACGATTTTTAAAATAGTTGGAGAAAAGAGTTAGAAAATTTATAAGCAAAGACAACAGAAATAGAATATGGAGCTCAAAAAGATAATCTAAGAAAGATGATTTTAAAAATACAAATACAATTAAGTTTTAACCACAGATTTTCAGGAAATCACTAAAAATAAATAAATAAATAAACAAACAAACAAATAAATAAACCAAGACTCATTAAGATCATGTAACAAATACCAGGATTTTTTTTTAAGCAGTCAAGAAAAAAAATATATATATTTCAATTTAATTTAACTAGGATCAACTGTCTCCTGGATATAACTAACTATGCTAGCTAGGTACAAAGGATACAAAGTCAAATAAGGTGTTTATATTCTACTAATGGTAAACAATGCAGTCATCCCTCAATATTCATGGGTTTCAAATGTCTGTTTGGAAATCAATAACTAAATGGGAATTTGGGTGGATTTGCAGAATATTCTAGAAAACTGCAGACAATGCATGAATATAAAGAAAGACAAAAAAAAGGCATATTGTATGTTACTAACATATTTTTATCATTTATTACCATAAGTATACATACATAAATTTATTCTAAACAGTTAAATTTTATTAAAAATTTCAGTGCTCTAAAGAACTACAGGCTATATATACACACTCTCTTTAGGAACCTCTCCTCTTTTGTCTTTCTATCATCTACACTTGATCACTTGATTTTCTTTCACAGTGATGTTTGTATCTTGTTCTTTTCTTAGAAAAGAAATTTGTGAAGCAGTTGTTGCAGCCATACCAGCTATAGATTTAAAGACTCTGCATAGTGTGCAAGATACTAATCTCTCTCACATACAACCTGAATTTTTTTTTTTTTTGGTGGTACAATGTGTTGTTTTACTTGTTTTGTGTGTTAAATAAATGTTAGAATAATTAAAAAAAAAAAAGATTTTGGGTAGGTTCTAGAGTAATTTGTGCATTTTCACATTTTCAGGGGTTTTGCCCTCTTAATTCTCCTTGAATGTCAAAGAACAAGAAGGGCAACACAAATACACATACGTAAAATAAATGAAAATGGATTAACTTCTAAGAGGATCCAAAATTGCCACACACACCCCTCCCCAAAGTGACATTTGAGCCAAGTTTCTAAAAGTCCCTAGGGGTTCCAGGAGGAACCTGGAGAGAAAAAGGAAGAGCATTAGAGATAAGGGCCAGGCTGCAGCTTATACAAAAGAAGGACAAGAGATGGAATGTCATATATGTAGACAAAATAGATCAGTTTGTCTGGAATGGAGCACTGTAAAGAATGAAACTGTAAAGTATCTAAGAGCTTATTAGAAACTAAGTATTGGGGATATAAATAAAAAGGGTCTCTATGCTTAAGGGGCTCATACTCTAATTGGAAGAGGTAACACAAAAAGGAGGGTTCAGATTTGTTTATTAATTCATGGCAGATTGACAAGACAGTTCTTGGGAAAGGAAAGTAGTAGAACAGGTGGCAAGGTCTAGAGAACTTTAAGCTGTAAATATCAAGACAAATGATTGTTCTTCTAACAAAAATATGGTGGATTCAAAGGTCAGAGTCTAGTGGAAGTCTTGGGATAACTACGACAGAAGTAGAGATTTATAATCAATCTAGAAAAGCAAACTAAAAAAAAGATTATGAAGGGTTTTAAATGTTAAAAGAAGCAATATTTTATCCTAAAGGCAATAAGGAATCAGTGAAGCTTCTTAAGAAGAATGATTCAAAAATAGGCTTCTAAAATAGTAACATGGCAACTCAATGCTAAATAATACATTCACTAAGATGGTAAGGGGACAGGTTCTATTCAAGGAGAACAGTTAAATGTTTTTTTGACAGTATAAGGTCAGAGGTGATGCTTACTCAAGGTGATTACTGCATCTGTGGGTTGGGAAAAAGGGATGGCCAACACATGCTATGAAGGAAAATGGGGGTAAGATTAAAGAGTTGAGGATGACTGAAGTTTCAATCCAGCTCCACAAGGAATATTGAGAGATGTACAGAGATGGTAGTACCTTCTCCAAGTCTCATTCTCCCAACTTCCATAAACAAACATTAGGAGCTAGTGAAACAGGAAAAACTGAAAATGCAAATACCTTTTATCAAAACAATCTTTTTTTTTTAGAATCATAACACTAAGTATATTTAAAGATTATAAACAGGGTCTAGACCCTTCCTTTTACAATAATGAATTGAGGCTAAAAGAAGCTGTTGACCTGTAAAGTCTATACAGTAAGATTTGAATCTAAATACCAGATCAGTATTTGCATTACACAACAATGCCATATTGTTGGGAATGTGGTTATAAAAGCAGAGTAAATGAAGCCCTGATACTTCTAGAATATCTTACCTAATTCTTCATTCGTGTTGTCATTATCAGTAGCAAAAGGTAATCGCTTTTGTTCTGCAAGAGACTTTGCTTGGTTCTGTAAAACATCCAATAATAACGCTTTCAGTAATTGCAGGAATATAGGAAACATCAATTTTTAAAATGTACATTTAACAAACTAAAACTAGAAAAATCTAACAGGAAAACCATTAAAGGTAATTATAAAATTGTAGTAAATACTATAATGCATTTGTCTGTGAAAGGGACAACAATGGGATTGGAAGTAAATCAGGTCTATAAATTTTTAAATTGAAAATAGTACTGGCTGGTTGCACAAAAGTCAGTGCCATGATTCTAAAGATTTCTGGCAGTAATAACGCAATTACTCTGTAAAGACTATACATCAGGAATTATGAGTATATGAGTAATAATGGAATATGGCATTATAAATGTGAACATTAATATTTTAGAAAAAATAATTATGGCATTTATTGGTACAGAGCTGTAGAAAAAAGAAATAGATCCTGACCAAGAGTTAAAATATCCTGTTGTGTGAAGATCGCGTATTTTTAAATCAGCAGGAGTCAGGAATTCAGGTTAGGAGAAAATCATCAGTCTTTATTCTCAGTGAAGAAGGATCGGAGGTGGAAGAGAATCGGCGATAGCAATGTGTGCAGCTGAGTCAAGAACCTAGCTAGACCAGCAGCCACACGACCAGCAGCTAGGAGTATGGAACCAAGGTCCAATCTCTCCCAGCTTCTCTTCCTGTCTCTCTCTGCCTCCACCCACCAAAATCGTCATTTCCAAACAACACATCAGTACTTGCACAGAGAGTGGGCAGGGAGCATTCTTTATCCAATCATCTATATTAATAGAGTATAGCCCAATTACTATTTAGCCTCATGTACTTGGGACCTCAGTGCATCAACTCAAACCTCAGCCCATTACAATGTTGTATAAAAATAAAAACCCAAAGGGTTCTCCACTTAGATTTGTGAAAATCTCTTGCAATCTACGCTTGCCCCCACCACGGAACTGAAATTGTTCTCAAAGGTCACCAATGACATAATTATTGAATCTAATTAGCTTTTCTCAATCTTTATTCATCCTGACCTTTCTGAAGGACAAAAAAAGGGCTAGCCATTCCTTCTTGACACCAATCTTCCTTAGCTTGATGATGTAATCTTATGTTTCAAATTTGTTTTGTTCCCTTCTATAGCTTTTCTTCCTTTTCCATATTCTAAACATAGTGTTTTGTCTTTAAGTCTTCTAGTTTCAATTATTACCTCTAAGTAAACAATTCCTAAATTTATATCTCTAGTTCTAATACTCATCTATTGGACATTTCTACCAGAATAACCCACACCAAAATCTGAAACTCAACATTTCCAAACATAACCTTCAACCTAACTTCTCCATTTCTAATCATACTGACAATCTCACAGTATTTTAAACTCATAACCTTTCAGAAGTCTTTTTTAACTGTTCTCTCTCCCATACCCAGCACATCTAACCAGTTGTCAAATCTTGTCAATTCTACCTCCACAAAATCTCTTGGATCCACCCCTTCCTTTCTATTCTCATCACTTTCTGGTGTTCTTAACAAGGAGTTTGTCTTGTGAATAAATTTCAGAAGATCAGTGAACTTAGATGGGGAAAATAAATGACACCTTTATTTTCACTAACCTCTGGTTTACTTAACCTTAACTATTGTGTAACCTTAAGTATTTTATTGTATGCATCTTAAATCATCATTCTGAGAAAGGGTCCATAGGCTTTAGAAGACTGCCATAGGGGTCTATATCAGAGAAAAAATTTAGAACTGTTGTCTTAAACTTTTGTTACCTCTTAACTGGACCATAACAAAAGACTTTTAATCATTTCTTATACTATAATCTCTCCCTGCTCCAAATTAGTCTCCATATTGCCAGGGCCATTTTTCTAATGTACAGTTTTGATCACACTATTCCCCTGCTTAAAAGTGAAAGACATGTTCTCCCCATACCTACTGCAAATCTCAAAAAAGTCCAAATTCCTTGGATTAGAATTCAAAATCTGCCCACTAGACTCCAACTTTGCAGACTACTTCATTTATTCTATATTCCTGCACTAAGTTTTAATGACAAACTCAATAAATCACTGTACCCCAAAATCATCCTACCTTTCTTTGTGCTTTTATTTGCTCTGTCAACATCCCTTTCACTCCCAACTAATTTCTATTTGACTATGAATTTTTCTCTAATCACTCTAAAAAAGGGAAGAGAAGAAATTCTTTGAATTTCTACTTTATTCTTCCCTTTTACTCCACCCATTTATTGAATTGTAAACTCCTTAAAAGTTTTAATATCGTTGTTTTGCCTAGTAACTAAAATAAGAGCTATTTCAATTCAATTCATTTTTATTAGGCATCACCAAAGTTAAGAAAAAAAACAACAAAAGAAATGCAATTATATAGCTAAGATAGTTTTTTTTTTTATAATAGCTGAACATTTTATACATCTATGGCTCTAACATGTTTCAACAGTTCAAAAAGGCATCACTTTTATACACTTTCCAGACCAATGGGAGATTTAATTCCAATACGCAACTGTAATGTGCTTATCCAATTGAATTCACACTAAAATTATGAGTTCATACTAGATTCATCTGACTCATATAAAATTGGAACATATCATATAGGTGAGGAAAAATCAAATCATTGAGGACTAAGAAGCTTTGCCCTCTATTATGATTAGGATTTAATGACATCCTAGAGTTTCATGAATGAAATTGATCAATTTTCTTAAAAATATTTTTATTCTTTACCACTGGTTGGCATTTCTCTTTTAAGTATGTTATCAATTTAATAAAAATTTAAGTACTAGGCTGGACAGTTTTACTTTTTGAAGAGTATTATAAATTTAATAAAGAGTAAGTTGGGAGGCGAGGCAGGTCACTAAAATGAACTCTACAATTTCTTTGACGTTTACATAGAATTCTTTTAGCTAACAAAATTTAACTGCTTAATGCATCTGAGTCATTTATTGCTCTAAAGTCATGATTTTGGAAACCAAGTTACCTTAATACATATATTATTAAGATTAATAATTTATAATTAGGGCTTTATGATAATTTTAGGTAGGCATTTTTCAAGTTCCCTCTATGAAAAAGTCAAGATGATCTGATAAAATTCTATATCAAGTTCATCAGAAAGTTATAGAATTTATAACCCTAAATTTATAGAATTATAATGATAATGATAGCTAGCATTTATAAAGCACTTTGTAAGGTAGTATCATTATTATTATTATCCCTATTTATAGATGAGAAAGCTGAAGAAGAGTGACTTTTCCACAGTTATATAGAAAGTGTCGGAATCTGCAAATGAAATTAGATCTTCCTAACTCTAGATCCAGCACTCTACTGGATCACCTATCTACACATAGCACTAGCCTATAGGTTTAGAATCCTGCTAGGTAAATATACTTTGGGAATAATTAAACAAGCAATTTATTTTACATTATATCTTCAAGATCTAATTTACACACTGGACTTGCTTTCCAGGTAGTATATACTTCAGGAACTTGAAGCTAATCTCGTCCATCTTCAAAGGAGCATGCAGCATGAGGAAATTCCATTCTTCCTCTAGAACAGGGCTTCTTAAAACTTTTTCCACTCATAACCCCTTTTTGCTGAAGACATGAGCCCCAATATATAGGTATATAAAACAGGAATACAAATCAAAACATTGGCTGATTTTAAAAAATCATAATTTCACAACCCACATATTCAATTACAAGACTCCATAATGGGGCAGTAAACCAGTTTAAGAAGCTGGACTCCAGAAAATCAATCCTTGAGTCTTTAATCTCAAACTTGGGAACATCTGAATTTAGATCAAATGAGGAGTCTATAGTCTTCCTCTGCTATATACTTCTACATAAAATCTCTCTGTGCCCTGACTGCTACCAACTTTGGAATTCACAAGTTTCAGTCTCAGGATTTTATTCTGAGTTATATGCAGAGAAATTTTAGGTGAACACATGTAATTCTCATATGCCACTAGGAAAAGGGAGAAGATATAAAGAGAAATCTGGTTCTTTCTCCTTTGTTGTACTTTTGAGGTGTGGAACCAAATGGTGAGGTCTACATTTGGGGTACCTAAATGAAATTAGGGTTTAGTTAAGGTCTAGTGGCAGGTTTGGGGTACAGGGAGTCAAACAGAGTTCCCCTGCAACCCCCTTAGATTCGGCGCAAGGATACGGCGGTATATGAGGTCTAGTAGCGGCAGGGATTCCCAATAAAAGCATTTATTGGCCCAGAGAGCTAGATTAATAAAAGAGGTTTATTATTGAGTTTAGAAGTAGGAGATAGGTGAAGGTAGAGATAAGGAGGGCACTGGACAGAGGGTCCAGTGGACAGAGGGTCCTCACATGGGGACCATGTTTGGAATCTCTCCAAGAGGGGTTCCCAGTGTGGTCCTTTTAAGTCAGAGACTTAGCTCGAGGGGCTTTAGGGTGTAGCCCCAGAGTTGGCTCAGATCCGGGTGGGGCTGGGACAGGTCTGGATCTTCTATTGGAATTCAAAGGGACCAGGATTTGTGAGTCAAAGGGTAATTTACATTAGCTAGGGGGGTTGGGAATCAAAGATTGGAATCTTTCCCGCATCAGTACTCTACAAGAAAGGATCATGGAATGGAAAAGGTACTGAAGAAAGATTAAACTGATCTGTCAGCTTTTTTTTTTTTTTCTGGATTACTTCACTTTCTACATGGTTCTTGAATAGTGTCTTATTTGGAGTTAATTCGTTGAGTTACTCAGGCAGGGTAGAATCAAAGGGAAATGGAACTGCAGAGATTTATTTTGAGTAATTTCCTTGAGTAACAACAGGTGAGGACAATGACTCAAAGAAAGAAATTTACCCTTATGAATTAGCTCCCATGAGCTATTTAGTTGTATTAGGAAAGAAATTATTCTGATGCAAGCAATGAGATAGCATTAGTCCATCTAATCCACGTGAATCTGGCTTCTTGGGGGAAGAGAGAAACCTGGACCTATATGTTACTAAGGGTTTGACTTCCAATGGATTCTAAATATGTAATTTTGGGGAGTCACACATATTGGGAGTTCATACAAGTAATTAGTTTACTTGCAGGAGGTACATTAGAACAACTTTGCAGTAACCCCTTGCCAGACTGGCCTTCATACTGATGCGGGAAAGATTCCAATCTTTGATTCCCAACCCCCCTAGCTAATGTAAATTACCCTTTGACTCACAAATCCTGGTCCCTTTGAATTCCAATAGAAGGTCCAGACCTGTCCCAGCCCCACCCGGATCTGAGCCAACTCTGGGGCTACACCCCAAAGCCCCTCGAGCTAAGTCTCCGACTTAAAAGGACCACACTGGGAACCTCTCTTTGCAGAGATTCCAAACATGGTCGCCATGTGAGGACCCTCTGTCCACTGGACCCTCTGTCCAGTGCCCTCCTTATCTCTACCTTCACCTATCTCCTACTTCTAAACTCAGTAATAAACCTCTTTTATTAATCTAGCTCTCTGGGCCAATAAATGCTTTTATTGGGAATCCCCGCTGCTTCTAGACCTCATATACCGCCGTATCCTTGCGCCGAATCTAAGGGGGTTGCAGGGAAAACTCTGTTTGACTCCCTGTACCCCAAACCTGCCACTAGACCTTAACTAAACCCTAATTTCATTTAGGTACCCCAAATGTAGACCTCAACATGTGGTCTACACCTCAACATTCGGTTCCTGACCTCAACATTTGGTTCCTTACCTCAACAATACTACAGAGCTCTATTGCAGAAATTTTCAGATGGCACCTCCAGTTTGGATTACCCTATGAAATTATAGAGATCATTTGGATAAGAAACTCAAATTGGTCAAGGACTCTCTCTCCCTCTCCATACATATTTTCATTTTGGTCATGTAAGACAGAAATGTTATCACTTCCATTCTATTTCTGCCTTAGAGATGAGATACATTCTGAAACTCCAGGAGCTCCTTAATTTTCTCTAGGATAAAATAAAATCCCCACTGTTCAGTTTTTAAAGCTTTTCATGAACAGACCCAATCTCTCTCTCCAATCTCAATGGACATTATTCTCCCTCCTAAACTCTAAGCTTCAGCCAAACTGTCCTTTCCCTTAAGTTTTCAAACAAAACACTATCTTTTGTCTCTGTCTTAGCTCTGGTTACTCCCATATCTGGAAGACATTTTCTGCCTCACAGAATCCCTTTCTTCCTTCTAGATATAGAAAAAGAACCACTTTCTACATGAAACTTTTCCTGATCCCCCAAGTGAGTGTCCTCTCCCAAAGAACCTTGTATTTAACTACTTTGAATGTATATATATATATATATACATACATACACACACACACACACACATAAAAATGTAAGCAACTTATGACGGGTGGGTTAATTTATTCTTCATATTTTATCCTCAGAACAGTGTTTGTAATAAATGTTTGTTGATTGACTGCAATCTAACAGATTTAAGAAAATCTAAGGGATGTGTCATGTCCTGTGTGGCTGGGTGTGACTAGAATACTTTTCCTTCCTCTTTGTGGAGCAGTTACAAACACAGAACCTGAAATATTCATACCAAGCAGGTTGTGGGTATGTCTAGACACATTTGTTATGGCTTTTTTTTTTTTTTTTTTTTGGCTTCTATTTTGTACTTATAAGTTTACCATCAAAATCTTGAGTCCAAATCCTGTGGTCTCTCTTTTGTACCATGATACAGAAGAGAAAAGGCTGTCTCTTTGATAGGCCCAGGCTCTTCAAAATGAGGAGTATCTAGCACATGCTAAGTACTTAATAAGTGCTTGCTGATTTGCTAGGACAGGGGTCCTCAAACTATGGCCTCGGCCACATGCAGCAGCTGAGGACATTTATCCCCCTCACCCAGGGCTATGAAATTTCTTTATTTAAAGGCCCACAAAACAAAGTTTTTGTTTTTACTATAGTCCCGGCGCTCCAAAAGTCTGAGGGACAATGAACTGGCCCCCTATTTAAAAAGTTTGAGGACTCCTGGGCTAGGAAGTAGGCAGAAACTAAAGGCAGGACTTTGAATCAAAGCTGTTCTAAGAGCAATGGGTAATGTAAAGTTTACACTTTACAAATAAAATACCTAACATATTTCTCCTTAAGAAGTAAAGGTGAATCTAAGTGAATTTACACATTTATGCATTAAAAGAAAATATATAACAGAATCACTAAGTGATATAAAAAAATGACTAAAGCAGCTATTTGGATAGTTGAAATTAGCTGTATTAAGAAAAAAAAATTATCCTTATGCAAGCAATGAGATAGTGTAAGTCCAAAATCAAGAATGAACAAATTAAGTGAGAACAAATTAATGAATATGAAGCCAAAGTAATTGAGGTTCAAATCCCGGCTCTTTAACTTACTAACTGAATAACCTCATGAAAGTCACTAAATGTCCCTGACTTCCATTTTTCTATCTTCAAAACAAAGGGGTTGAACAAGATGATCTTGAGTGGAAATCATGATACACAAGACTATCTTCCTATCTCTTACAATAAAGCTATAGTATCTTCTATAAACAGGGGTAAGTAATGATGATGCACATCATATTAATGAATATATAAAGAAAGCACTTAAATGTTTCAATAATGTTGCCTTCTTATTAAGCAAGCTGACTGACAGTTTAAAAGAACATGTAACTTATTGTGTATCTAATTTATATTTTAATATATTTAACATCTACTGGTCATCTTGCCATCTGGAGGAGGGAGTGGGGGAAAAATTGGAACAAGAGATTTGGCAATTGTCAATGCTGTAAAGTTACCCATACATATAACCTGTAAATAAAAGGCTATTAAATAAAATTTTTAAAAAATAACTTAAAAAAGAAAAAAAAGAAGTATTGTAATAAAAGATAATTAAATAACCCAGGAGAGAGAAAAAAAAAAAGAACATGTAAACTGATTTACTATGGTTTATTATTATTATTTTTGCTGAGGCAACTGGGATTAAGTGACTTATCAAGGGTCACACAGCTAGGAAGTGTTAAGTGTCTGAGATTAGATTTGAACTCAGGTCCTCCTAACTTCAGGGCTGGAGTTCTATCCATTGCACTACCTACCTCCCTCTACCATATGTTTTAAATAAATGAGTTCTCTTAAGGGTATGGATATAAAACAAATTTCTATCTTGGTTTCTACCACTATCATGTAACTTTAAAAAATTACTCTACATACTCAAAATCTATAAGATGATCATGGTAGCAAATGACAACACAAATGTAGTGTAACAGAAATAGCAATGAGTTTGTAGTTAGAAAACCTCAGTTTTACTGATTGGGGAATGACTAAACAAATTGTGGTACATAGATGTAAGGGAATATTACTGTGCTGTGAGAAATGACAAGGGTGATGATTACAGAGAGCATGGAAAGATCCACATAATTTGATGCAGATTGAAGTAAGCAAAGCCAATAAATCAATAGACACAATGATTATATCAAATGTAAATGAAAGAACCACACAAAAAATGAATGCTGCAGAATTATAGACAAGTATGGTTCAAAAAAAGAGACATGAAAAAACATCCCCATTCCAACCCTTTGGGAGGTTCACAAGTATTATTCACTGCACATATTTTCAAACTTTTTCACTGTACTGATCAATTATGCTGTTTTTTCCCTCTTCTTTTTCATTTTTTCTTTGACTTGAAAAAAAACAAACTATTTGTTATATGGAAAACCCCTTTAGGAGAAAAGGACAAGGAAACATACTGAGGGAAATTATGATAATGTTAAAAAAAAAAATAAAAGAAAGGAACATCAATTTTTTAAAAAGAGAACTTGTGCTCAAATCCTACCTAATTTTTTTTTTTTTTACCACTTATGTAATTTTGGGCAAGTCACTACCTCTCTAAATCTGTTTCCTCTTCTGTAAAATGAGGCAATTTAAGTACATAATCTCTAAGGTCCCTCCCATGAGTTTTGGCTATGTCTTACAGCATCAGGACGCTCTTAGGCTACAAAGAATGCCTCTGTTGCCACAAAATCACTTGGCTTCCTCATATTAAATTAAGCCACATACATCCATTCAGGTTGTGATTGCTATTCATTTACTAACATGGCCTAGCTTTGGAACAGCTGTATTGAATTTTTTTCTTTGAACTCCAATAACCTCCTATTCAAATCATCATATTCTCATTGGGGGTTATCATAGAAAATGTGGTTAAGGAAGGATTCCTAACGCACATTGAAAATGATAGTAAAGACTGCTACCACTGCTACCTGTGGAAACAAATTCTCCCTCTCCCATTCCAGCCCCAGCACAATGACATATCATGTATCTCATGGCTCTGGGGGTTTCAAGGCAATGAATTCTTCTGTGAAATCCAGGACAAGTTCAATCTCACAAGGCTCAATGAACAAACACTATAGGCACCCACTAGACATGACCTTTGATTTGGAAGCTGTTACGACAATTCCAACCAGAAAAACTTAATTAAACAGACAAGCAAGATCCCGTACAGACTGATCCAGGCCCGCTACATTGCTCATAAAATATAGCATCACCCAGAAGTTGGAAAAATACCAATAGGGAGGGGTTCCCATGTATATTGTGAAAAGCATCCCACTGGACTATCTGAAATACCAGTAAGGCCATGGTAAAGCATTATTGCCCCAAGTAAATAGATGTTTACACACCCAAGTTGTCCAGGTACTGCCACACAAATGGTGATTACTTTGGCACTGACTTTTCCAACATGCTTTTCATGGTGCACCTGAATACAAGTGGTCTGCCAAACAATTGTACCCAGGCTGTATGGCTTCAAGATTTACCCTATGGCCCATGAACTAAAACTTAAGGCAGTCAGAAATTGCAACAGCCCCATCAATTATATCCATTGACACGTCTCTTCCTCATTCCCCACTATCTCAGCCTGTGACACCATCACCCCACTATATTTAAAGACACATACCTTTCCAGAACCAAGTTTTCAGTTTAAATTGGTAAGTCATCATTGTGGTGATGTGATGGGAGTGTGAAATAAAACAGAGAGGAAAGCAGGAAAAGAGGAAGGGAGGAAGGGAAAGAAAGAGGGAGGGAAAAAGGGAGGAAGCAGAAAAGGAGAAAAAGAAGGAGAAAAGAAAGGGAGGAAGGAGGAAAGGAAAGGAAGAAGGAAGAAAAATTATGGCAAATGAGCATTTACTATCACAGTTTCAAGATTAAATGTGCATAAAAATGTTCTCAATTTTAAGCTCTATATGAACTTATTACTGGTCATACTAGCATTACATTAAAGCACTGCATGATAACTGAAGGAGCCTATGCTTAGGAAAGGAGACCTCAGTGTGAAGGGCAGCTATAACACTTATAGTCTGAATGACTCCAGACAAGTAATTATCTTCTTCAAGGCCATTTTTTCCTCAAATGAAAAAGGGAAATTAAAAACTTATATTAGTTATATTACGAGGGTGGGACAACCACTACGTACTTTGCAAATATTAAGCCAACATATAAATGTGAACTATGTAATTTTTAACTTACAAAAAACAAATAATGGAGAAAAATAAGACTGATCCTCTTTTCTAAAGATAATGTTATCTTGAACTGATTGAAACAGGTTAGTTTTCATAGTTGTATGAAAATTATCAAGTTATTTTCTAATTTAAGCCCAATTATTTTCAATGACACTGGCATTGAGAGGGGAGGAAAAACACCTTTTTTATTTAGAAGAATCTTTTTTTAAAAAAATGCAATCCAATCCATATAGGTTTAAGTTTTCCCAGTTGGAAATCTGAATTGTGAATAAGAACATTCTGGATATATAATTATCTGGAAAGCTGTTTTCCCTGCATAGGATATGGGATACATGTCAATGTGTAAACCAAACCTTATGAAAATTACACTGCTGTTCAACTTTGGAGTACAAGAGAGAACTCTCTTGCACAATTGAGTCCATAGAGTCAAGAGATCTACATAAATCAGGACTGGAAAAATTAGGTTATGCTTTCACCTAATTAAAAAGTCTTCCCTCCTAAGAATCAAGTATTCAGGCTCCCACACATGGTATTCAATGAAAAGTCATAGGACCCAGGATGTTCAACTTCTCTAATTCACAACCAATGATTCAATATAGATCCAATTTCAGATGACTCCTGCTTATGAAACATACAGATTTTATCCATACAGACAACTAGAACTAAATTCTGGTCAATAAACACAATTAACTTAAGAGTATTTAGAATTTCACCATTTAATTGGGTCACAAGAAAGGCCATAGAAAGCAAGGATAAGAGAGACATACCAGAATCTTTTCAGCATTAAGGGAAAGCAAGGAGTCACAGGGTGGTGATCCTTTTGGCTCACAGTCTGAAGAATCATGGAAGTTCAAAAAAGATGCTTCTGCAAAACAGAAATTTTTCTGATTATTTTCTTCCCACTGAATTCAAGGTATTTCAACAAATATTAAGTCTGGCTTAGGTAAAAAAATTCAGAATTGTCTCAAAACTCAATTAGGATAACCAGTAATTTTGTTGGTGATGTTGGTAAGTACAGATGCTATGGTAATTAACATATTTTACCTCATTATCAAGACAGCATATTCCACCTGCACAGATAAGTACATTCAAAAGGTAAAAATGAGAAAACAACAAAAAAAGAAGCCACAAGAGGATAATTTAAGATCGTGAGATAAGTTACCCAAAGGAGTAATAAAAAACTTCTCATTAACAAAACAGCAAATATTTGTCAAGCAACTCCAGTGTAGCAGGCACTATATTAGGAAGGTATTGTCAGGGACACAAAACAATGTAAATTTAGCCTGTGCTGTCAAAGATGACATTTTGGTCTGGAGAAGATAACTTTTCCGTCAAGTATGTCTCTTATTTAATATTTTGAGTTCTGAGAAAACAAAGATTTTTATGGGTTAGTGATGTCAAGAAAGGCTTCATAAAGAAGGGAGGATCTGAACTAAAGTTTCCAGGACTCAGGCGGAAAAGAAAAAAAAGTACATTTTGAGCAGAGTCAGATAGTTGTACAGATGAAGGCATGGAAGAAAGACAGTACAAAGTTTTTATGGACACTGGAGGAAAAGGCTCCTGTCAAGGACATGAGAACTCAAAAATCTACAGCAACTAGAACCAGATTAAGGAAGTCCTTGGAAATCAGGGGTTGGGATTTTTATCTTTTTTTCAAATAAAGAGACATTTGAAGTTTTTAAACAAGAAAGTGACAGAAACAAAGCCATGTTTTAGGGATGCCAATTGGGCATGTACAAGGAACTGGAATATCAAGATATCAAGGTATGAAAACTAATTGGGGCTATGATAGCAATACAAGCAAAAGACTAATATAAGGACTTGAACCAGCAATATTATTGTTGTTTGTCCTTTGTTCTCAAAGAGGTCCATGACATCAAAGAGGGGATGCCATGACTTGCAAGTGACCTGGATTTTAATGATGGAGGGCTGTGCAAGGTCACCTGCCTCACTTTCCCCTCCAAAGACAACTGGATCCAGTGGCAAAATATGGATCAAGAGGACTAGCGATGGCCTGGATGAAATGGAAGACCTTTGCTTTTTAAAGCTAAGGTCTTCAACAGGTCAGTGGCAAAAAGGAAAAAGGAAATTTATTTCAATGGATCTCGGATCAATGGAGAAACATTCCCTAAGCACCTACTGCCAGGCATTATATTCACAAGATCTCCTTAGATGGGAATACTCATTTCAAAAAAGCAAATCATTACTTAGTTTTGTTTTTCCCCCTCCTTGGGTTGCAATGGCCAAATAATTGATTAGAGGGTAGGCTACTGACAATGAGCTTTTCTGAGGCTGCAAACTTTTTCCATAATTAGCTAGGCTGGTCCTCAAAATGTGAATTCAGTATGTTTAGGGGACAATACTTGAAATCTTTCCAACATGACAAAACCCACTAAAACTGGTTACCTGGCATATCTTTAAGAAGTTAAGTCACCTGTGGACTATAATAAAGCATCCAGAATAGAACTTAGGTGACAGGGGAAAATGGGAAAATATTAAAATGAAAAATCAATAAGGATTTTATTCCTGACCAGCAAATGGGGTGGGGGAATAGGGAGAGAAGGAAGAAAAATAAAAATATAAAGAATTAATCTGAGTAACTAGGGCTACTATACCATTGGTAGATACGGGAATTCAGAAGAAAGATACTTATCCCCCTCCCCCCCCAAACAAGACCAGTTTGATCTTAAATATATGAGTTTGAAGTAATGATATAACAAGTTAATTGTAGAAAAAGGATTGAGAGGTATCAGAAACCTGAAGAGATCATTTACTTGGATCTTCTCCTAAAATTGGAATCTCCTCTAAACCTGTGGTATCAAACTCAATTAGAAACACAAGGGAATGGGGGGCTACTCTATAAATAAAGATCCCTGCAGAAAGCATATTGACATTTTAAATGAATATTAAAAAACATAATAAAATAACAATATTAATTTATATAATACATATGATAATGCTATGTATATATGTTTTGGTATGTTTTTGTTAAAATATTTATATGTATACATTTATTATATTATTATCAATTAATATATTAAATATTTCTCAATTACATTTATTCTGGTTCTGACAACACTGGCTTTCTGTTTGACACTTCTGTTCCAAACCAATCCAAACATAATTTGACAAAGATAAGGAAATTGTTACTATAAGAAGCTTATCCTTATTCCACCAACCTTTGTATTCTTGTAACTTTCATTCATTAATTTAAGTACTTCCTTTTGAAGCAAAAGAAAAAAAGTTTACTTTCTATTTCTCATGACAGCTCTTCAAATGTCTGAAGTTAGCTAACATGTGGCACCTCAATCTTGGATAATTTCATTTCCTTCAACCATTTCAAATACAACATGATTCCAGCTAGCTATCTCTAGCTGAAGAGATGTTCCTGGAGTGTTGAAAGTCAACTTTTCTCACTCTACCTATAACAGCTGCTGTTTTTAATTTTCAGATTTCAAATGTTGTTCCTGTAGCTGCACAGAATGTTAGATATAGGGCTGGATCAGGGTTTCTGTCATGCAAAGTATTAGCTTTTGATTAAGCTGGTGCTTATGCTCATATAGTGCTTCAAGATTTACAAGACTTTAAGGGCATTTTTTTCATTTAGTCCTCACAACTCTGTAAGGGAACTGTTACAATAATCCCCCATTTTGTAGATTAATTAACTGAGGCTGTGAGAGAATATCTGACTTGCCCAGATTCACAGTTAAGTATGGGTTAAAATAGATGGTTGCTGAAGTTGCTTCCAACTCCCAAATTCTGTGATTCATGTGACACTCATAGTGGTAGCTATCCTGTATTAGATTACCATGTGTTATTTAGTTTTAATTCTATCTTCTCTTACTTTTTTTTAAAAATGCATTTCTACTATCAAGCAACAAAGAGAAAAAGGACTCTGATAATTTAACTTGTTATGCAAAAAGGGTGATCATTTACGAATCATTTCAATCCTCAAGCACTATCTACATGTTATTTTATTACTAATAGTTCTGAGTGAAGGAAAAGATTTAATAATTCTACTTTACCTACTTATATGGGATATATATGGTATGAGGGCTGATACCTTTTAGGCAATTTAAGATTTGCAAAACACCTTGGATTACTTAGAAAAAAAAAAAAGAGTTCTTCATTTCAAATTATAATGATAAGAATCTGAAAAGGTTTTGAAATTCTTCTTACCAGTTTTCATACTTTGCTCTCCTGTGAGAGATCAGATGCTTTTTTCTTCTAGTCAACTATAAACAGTTTCTTTTTCTGGGTGTTTTGCAATCTGGGATCAAAATAGGAAATAGTATGACTCAATGGATCTAGCAACAAGGGAAACTCTCAAGACATCTGAGTTCTAATCCCAAATCCTGGCAACGTTATCCTGTATAACTTGCTCATGGCAAAGGTATTAATGTCTCTTGTTTTTCAAAAGGTTGGACTCACCTCACAAGGACAATGCAGGAAATAGCAAAAAATTATAATAAACGAACTCCCCAAAATGAGTATCAAACACATCAATAACAACATGTGCAAGGTACATAAAAATGAAAAGATCCGGCTTCCTTGCAAATAGTATTTACTATTCCAAACTATTTTATGAGTCTACAAGTTTATCTGGGATAAAAGTTCTTAACTTGAAGTCTATGGACAGATTTCAAGGAGTCCATGGATTTGCATGAAGAAAAAAATTACACTGTTATTTTCACTTGCCTCTTCTATGAACAATTTAAAAATATTATTCTGAGAAGGGATTCCTAGGTTTCACCAGGCCACTAAGAGGGTGTATATAACATTGAAAAGGTTAAGAACACTAGATCTAGACGTATCAACAAAGAAACAGATCTACTGAAAATTATGTAAAACGAAAGGAGAAAGCTGTTAAGTAAGCCAATCTATTTTTATGTTTTGCTGGATATATTTATATTTAAAATAAAGTATTTTGCTAAATTTTTAAGATGAGGCATTGTCCAAATCAGTGATCAAAGGATATGAACCGGCAGTTTTAAGAAGAAGAAAAAAAAAAAAAAAACTATAGTCATATTTTAAAAATCACTTCAAATCACTATATATTAGAGAAATGCAAATTAAAACAATTCTGAAGTACCACCTTATAACTATCAGATTGCCTAATGGACAAAAATGGAAAATGACAAATGTTGGAAAGGATGAGGAAAAACAGAAACACTAATACATTATTGGCATGCTCTATTCTGGAAAGCAATTTGGAAATATGTCCAAAGCACTATAAAAGTGTGCATATCCTTTGACACTACTAGATCTGTACTCCAAAGAAATCAAAGAAAAAGGTCTTTATGTACAAAAATAATTATAGCAGCTCTTTTTGTGGTGGCAAAGAATTGAAATTGAGAGGAGGTCCATTAACTGAGTAATAAATGAGTATGTTTGATTGTGATGGAATACTCTTGTTCTAATAGAAAAAATGGTGAAAAACCTGGAAAGACTTCTATGAACTCATGCAAAGTAAACTGACTAGAACCAGAAGACCATTGTATAATACAATAATGGCAAGATGATCAGCTGTGATTGAGCTATTCTGATCAATACAATAATCAAAGATAATTATAAAGAGTGATAAAAAAAAATTCTGTACATCTCCAGAGAAAGAATAGAGGGTCTATAAACACAGATTGAAACATATTTTTTTAAATCTTCATTATTCTTTTTGGGGTCTTTTTGGTTTTGCAACATGGAATTTTTTTTCATGATTGAACATGAATAATCGATATTAAATTGTTTGCCTTCTCAAGGAATGGGAAGATGGAGAGACATGTTAAAAAGTTTTGTCTACATGTAATTGAGAAAAAATTAAATTTAAAATAATAGTTGTTTATCTGATGTATTATTCTTATTCTTCACAACAACCATGCCTATTTTTCTTTTCTTTTTCTTAAAAATGTTATCCTAAGACTATAGCATAATAGAAAATTAGGTTTGAGGTATTAATCCTGATGTGCTTCTTAAAAAACAAACTCACTAATTGAATATGAGCAAATTAACCTCTTTGGTCCTCCAGTTCCTCATCTATAAAACTAAACTAGGTGATCTCCTGTTAGCATAACTGTAGCCCCAATGGCTCCAAAGTTCAAAAATTTGACTTGTAAGTCTAAAGAAAAAAGTGAATGTTTAACAGAAGATACAAAAGTAATTGTTTTGCTTTTAAAGACAAAAAATAGTCCTCTTCAAATCATAAATTTGTGAGGGGTACATGAAGATTAATCAGAATGCAAACATCATATACAATAGGATCCATCATCTTCACATTAATCATATTACAGAATGATCTTTCTGAAATCACCTGAAGAACTGACAATTTTCCCCCCCACAAGTGTACTATGGCATACTTCCAATAGAAGGGCAAAGTTCCAGTACACAGAAGCTGCGCTTCTAACTATTCAGACTTCAATACCATTAGCACTCTTACTCCCTTTTCCAGCTCTCTTATTCTTCCCTGATTAGAACATATGTGCATTGTGGGACTGGCTTTTTTTCTTTGCTTGTAATTTATATCCCTATAGTTTAGTACAAATCCTGGTACATTTCGTGGTCGTTCAGTCATCTCTCTTTGTGACCCTATTTGGGTTTTCTTGGCAAAGATATTGCAGTGGTTTACCATTATTCCTTCCCCAACTCATTTTAAAGATGAGAAAACTGAGGCAAATAGCTAATAAGTGTCTGAGGCCACATTTGAACTCAAGTCTTCCTCACTCTGGTCCTCTATTTTCTATACCACCTACTTGCTCCATCCTGGTACATAGTAAACACTTAATAAATGTTTGTTGCATTGTTATCTTGCTTATAAAGAATACCTGATTAATTTTATTTGAGCATTACAAAGGTTTGATATTTAGTTACTTTGAAAAATGTGAAAGAAAACACTTGGAACTATAACACTATTAAAATTCTGTAATTTCTTCCAAAAACATTCTACTGATGCTCTACCAGTTTAAATGATTGAACAGCCATCCAACCTAGTCTTCCTTAAGCAATCAGAAGGTTAAAAGACACAGGGCTGAAATCAAAGTTACCTATTATATTAGAAAAAGAAAAAAAAATACCTAACAAGAAAAGCAGCTGCTAAAAGCTTCTTTTGCACACTGAGAAAAATAGGAGGAAAAAATGAGTTTTTAAGTCATTCATTTTATTAATTATTAATACTATACTTGAAATAATAAATTAGTATATATAATTAAGAAGTTAAACAAGGTGTGATTAAAAATAATACAACCAGAGTGGAGGCAGATGTTAGGTATCAGATAGGGAAAAAATTCAGAATGCATTAAGATGCAGGGGTTACACTATTCAGAAGCCCAGAAAAAGTGTCTAAGATGATAGAAACAAATAAAATTCACAAGGACTTAATATTACAATGTCAAGACAGTAAGGAATAAGACTCAACTAAAGTAGTAAATAAAAATGTAGAGACAGACAATATTTTAAAATTGTTTTGTTCAGATAAATGGTCAAAATATATGAACAGGAAGTTCTCAAAGGGAAAAATCCAAGTTTTCAACAATCATTTTTTAAAAATCCAAAACACTAATAAGAGAAATCCAAGTTAAAATAACTCAAAGGGCTCCACCTCACATTCAAAAGAGAGACAAATATGGCTATTATTGGAGAAGATGTGAGAAAACATGTACATTAATATACTACTAATTAGAGATTATGGATTGGTCTAGCCACACTAGAGAGCAACTAGAAACTCTACTCAAAAAGTCATTAAACTGTGTATAACTTTTGACCCAAAAAGTCACTACTACTGGATCCATACCCTAAAGATCGGAGAGGGACACATATAAACAAAAGTACTACTATCAGTTCGTTGTATAGTAACAAAGGGGGAAAAGGGGGAGTTAAGGAATGGCCAACTGCCATAAATGAATGTATTGTGTGCCATAAGAAATGAAGAAATAGATGGTTTCAGAAAAAACTGGGAAAGACTAGAGAACATTGTATAATAATAGCAATATTGTAAGAAAAACAACTTTTAAGTATCAAAATATGCTCTTTTCAACAATGAGATGATTGAGGCCAGTTCCAATGATCTTGTGATGAAGCAAGCCATTTACACCCAGAGAGAGGGCTGTGGGAACTGAGTGTGAATCACAACATAGTATTTTCACTCTTGTTGTCTGTTTGCATTTTTTCTTTCTCATTTTTTTATCTTATTTTTCTTGTACAGCAAGATAATTGTATAAATAGGTATACATATATAGGATTTAACATATATTTTTAACATGTTTACCATACATTGAATTATTTGTCATCTAAGAGGGGATGCAAGGAAGGGAGGGGAAATTTGGAACACAAGGTTTTGCAAGGGTCAATGTTGAAAAATTAACCATGCATATATTTTAGAAAAAAAATTAGAAGCTTTAATTAAGGGGGGAAAAAGGAAAAAAAAGCAACTTTTAAAGAGTTAAGAATTCTGATCCACAAAATAAACACTAGATTCCCAAGAACCCATGTAGTTAATACTTTTTCAAACTTCCTGACAAAGAAGCGAGGATCTAAGGCTTCAGAATAAGGTGTATATTTGTGAGCATGGCCAACATGGGGAATTGTTTAGCTTGGTTATACACAGCTGATACAAGCTATCTGTTTTTCTTTCAGAGTAAGGAGTTCACTGAGAAGAAAGGAGGCCAGCAACAAGTTTATAATTTTTTTAAGTTTCAAAAAGATCACTGAAGCATTTTTTTTTTTTTTTTTGAAGTACAGAAGGCAACAGAACAAAGACCAGTGGAAAAATGGCTTTGGAGAATTTGTTATAAGCTTAAAGTAAATAGCAAGCTGTTTATAAAACAGATCCACCACTTTATGTACAATCGTCTTTTTTGGATTTATATATGAAAATGCTCATTTTGCTTAGTGCTGATTAAGTTCAAAAGAAAAAGGAAAGAAAATGGTTTCATCCTAAGAATTTTCTTTCAAAGAGCATGCAAAATGTATTAAATGCATCGTAGCAGACAAACAGAAGTCATTGATCCAAATGAGCCCCAGGAGGCAGTGAAGCAGAGTAGAAAGAGCAATAGATTGACATGCAAGAGATCTGGGTTCCAGTGCTGGCTCTGCTACTTTTAAACACTGAGCAAGTTACCTGACCTTTCTAGGTTTCAGCAGCCTTTTCTATTAAAAGAGGACTAGATTATCTTACTTCCTGATATATAATTCTGTGATTCAAAAGAATAATGTGAAAAGAAATTATTTCTCACTATAAAAGTATGGTTAGGAATAGGATTCTAGTGGAACTTGAAAGTAAATAATTTTAGTCAATAAAAATAGAGATTATCTTGGACTATCTCGTTCAAGGGGTTTTAAAACTGACGTACATGTACTTTTTTTTTTTTTTTAATATTTTAACAACTATATTTTAGTATAATTGGTATTCTTTATAATTCTATGTATTTTATTGTAAGCATTCAAAAACATTTTTCTGAGGAATTTATAGCCTTTATCAGACAACCAAAGAAGTCCATAATACAAAAAAAGATTAAGGCACCTAATCAATAAAGATAGCCAGGTGGCTAGAGCACTTAACCTGAAGTCAGGAAAGCAGGTCATCATCTCTATTTAAGTTTCTCCATCAAAAAGATGGGGATCCTTAATAGCACCTATTTCCCAATATGGTTGTGAAGATCAAGGATGGATGGAGCCAAGGTGGTGGAGAACAGGCAACAATCTAGCTGAACTCTCCCCTCCAAACAATTTAAAAATAATGCCTCAAATCAAATTTTACAGTAGCAAAACCTACAAAACATCTGGATGAGACATTTTCCAGCCTAAAACAATTTAGGAGGTCAGTGGGATTGGTTTGTAACATCAGGGAGGAGACCTGTCCAGAATACAAAAGTAGCAGTATTAGCAACAAACCTTCAACATGGCAGTAACAGTTGCTTCCAGAACACTCAACCCAGGCAGACAACTAGTCAGAAAGAGATTATTTTGTTGGCACTGGATACAAGTAGACTTGATTGGCAATTCTATTGCCCACAGTTCTGGGTCACAGTTCTAGAGTGTTGAGGAGAGATTGTGGTCAGTCACAGGGGAGCAAGGACCCTGCCAAAGCAGGAAAGATATTAGCACTTGTGGCTGCATGAGAACAGGGGACCTGATCTAAGCGCCAAGGCCAAGGAGACCTTAGTACTTAGGGTTGCAAGGAAGCAGGAGCCCTCCCTGGGTTAAAACTAGAATGAAGAACAAGAGAGCAGTGACCACACTTCTTTCCATTTCATACAACTTTGGAGGTACCAAAATCTTGCAGACCCCCAAAACAAGCTCTGAAAACCCTGAAGTTTACAAAAGTACCTCTTCACCCAAAGATGAGCAGAGACCAATTTTAGCATAAGGTTCAAAGTCAAGAAATAGGAGATATTTAAAATAACAACAACAAAAACCTGACCATAAAAAATTATTACAACGGCATGAAATATTAAGACGCAAACTCCAGAAGAAGACAACATCTTAAAAATAGCTACAACCAAAAGTTTAAAGAAAACTACTAAATGGACAAAATAAACTCAATTAAAGAGATAATCAGGTTAACAATATTTTGTTAAAAGACACCACAGCAATATCAGAAATTTTTACAGCAACTTTCTCTGATGAAGGCCTCATTTCTTAAATATATATTGAATATAGAATTGAGTCAAATTTATAAATAGTCACAGAATATGAAAAGGAAGTTTTCAGAAGGAATAAAAACTATCATCATATAAAAATATTCTAAAGCACACTATTCATTAGAGAAATGCAAATAAAAACAGCTCTAGGACAGCACCTTATTTCTACCAAAAATAATAAATTCTGGAGGAGTTGAGGGAAAATAAATACACAGATAAACTATTGGTGGGATTATGAACTAGTTTAATCATTCTGAGGAACATGAACTATGCCCAAAGGGCTATAAAACTTTGACCCCATAAACTACCATTAGGTCTATATCCCAAAGATATAAAAAGAAAATGAGAACTATTTCTATGTACAAAAATATAGTAGTGCTTTTTGTAATGGTAAAGAATTATAAATTAAGGGGATGCTCATCAGTTGGAGTATAGATGAACAAAAGATGGGATATGATAGTATGGAATATTACTATATTAGGAGAAACAATGAGAGGGGTGATTTCAGGAAACAAAAAACATGGGAGGACATTTATGAACTGATGCAAAAGTGAGAAGAATTTGTTGATCACTGTGCACAATTAGACCACTGCTCTAATGATGATCAACTGTGAAACTTGACAACTCTGATTATTACAATGATCCAAGACAATTCCAAAGCATTCATGATGAAAAAATGCTACCCACTTCCACAAAGAGAACTAATGAACTGCATGCAAATTGAAGTGTAACTTTCTTGCTTCCCCCCCCCTTTTTTTCCAGATAATATGGAAATGTTTTGCATGATTTCACAAGTATAATTGATAATTTTAGCTTGCCCTCTCAGTGGGTGGAGGAGAGGTGGGAGAGAGGCAGAAAATCTGAAATCCAAAATTTAAAAAGAAAAGAATATTTAAAGTAATTCTTTTAAAAGAGGGGGAAAAAAAAGAAAGATCAAATATAAAAATCTTTGTAAAGCAATTCACTTGCTGTTATCACCCCTTCCTTTTAAAATAAAAAACTACCTCAGGACGTTTAAATAACTTGCCTCACATCATAATCCTAATTAGTATAGTAGGAACTAGAATTCAAACTTCCTAACTCCAACCTAATTTTCTTTCATTTTTTTAAATTTGTAGATCTCAAAATATGTCACAAAAATTATCTGCTGGAGCTTATAACCTCAATATACCTAGGTTTTTTAATCATGAATACCACCACCAGGCAAACACAGAAACTCAAAAAGAGAGTTAAAAAGAAAGTTTAATTTTCAATATCCAAGCAATCATATTATTTCCTAAGGACACTACGACATTTTTCATGTCTTTTCAGCACTGCATACAGTCAAAATAATTACATGTACAAGAGAAGCAGGATGGTCTGGAGCAGGGGTCCTCAAACTACAGCCTGCCGGCCAGATGCGGCAGCTGAGGACGATTATCCCTCTCACCCAGGACTATGAAGTTTCTTTATTTAAAGATCCACAAAACAAAGTTTTTGTTTTTACTATAGTCCGGCCCTTCAACAGTCTGAGCGACAGTGAACTGGCCCCCTATTTAAAAAGTTTGAGGACCCCTGGGGAGGATAGGTCACTGGACTGAAAGTAAAACCTGAGTCAAAACTTGTTGGAGAGTCTTCCTAACTGTGTGATCCTGGGCACTTAAGTCACTCAATGTCTCTGTGATTCAGATTCTTCAACTGTAAAATGACAAGGTTGGATTCAAGGGCTTCTGAAGAAGCTTTAAATTTTTTATTCTAAAATCCTAAAAATTCAAAGAAATTAGGGGAAGACTAAAATCAGGAGATTAAACTAATTTTAAAAAGACGACATCAACCACAAATTATTTTATGTTGCCTTTTCTAATTTCCTCTCTCTTTGATCTCCCTGAAAAAAACGTCAGTCAGTCAATCTGAATGAATTTGATTCAATTCAACAAGCATTCAAAAAAACATTGTAATAGGCACTGGGAATAAAAAGCAACACTTCTTGCCTACAAGGAGTTTACATCCTATTGGGAAACATACACCATTACATAAATAAGAATTTATACAAAAATAGATACCAAGTATTTTCAAGGAGAGGATCAGAAAATGTCTTATGTAAGATGTGGCAAATAGACAGAGCTTGATAGAAGCTAGGGATTCCAAGAGGTATTGGTAAGGGCGGAGTACACAAAAGACAAGGGGAAAGCTTACTCTCATAAAAGCAATTACTTGTCAGATGCCTTGTCATATACAAAAAACAGCAAGTAGGCAAATTAGGCTGAAAGGCTACATATGTGAAGGTTAGAAATGTAAGTCTGGCAAGAAAGGCTCTAGCTACATTATTGCAATAATCCAGATAAAGGCCATGAGGGCTTGAATTAGGGTGGTGGCTTTCTGAATTAAAAAAAAAAAAAAGATGTAAATGATACAGTGAATTTATGAATGAAAAAAATCTTTTAATAACAGAAATGCTAGACACTGGACTAAGTGATGTGGAGGAAGAATCATGATTTATCTCCTGTAATCTACCATCTTCTCATGGGCTAAGAAAGGAGGGAGGGGGAAAGTAAAGGCAAAAGTCAAGTATGATTGAGGTTGTTTGTGAAACTGCAAAACAAACAGGTAAGATGCTTTTGATAGAAAAAGGGAAGTGAAGAGGAAGGGTATGTTAATGGGGAAAAAACAGTAAGTTCTCTTTCAAATATGAGTTTGATGAGTTTGAACTACCTATGAACATCTAGATAGATCTAACATAAAGTTTACAGGATCATCCATTAAGAGATAGAAGGAACCTCGTGGATAAAGAAACAAAATCCCAGAGAGGTTTCAGGAAACCTATATGGGGATACACAGCCAGTAAATGTCTGAAACAACAGGACATGGGCACCAGGGACTTAAGAGCTAAGGATAGTAAAAAATTGATCAGATTCATTACAGTGTCAAGATTGTGAAGGGAGAACAAACCAGAGCGGGGGATGATGAATTGACAGAGTAGAAAGATGAAGAATATATTCAGAAATTAGGAAGAAAGATGAAAGGTAAGAACTTTTGGAACTCCAAACAAAACAGATCTGGAACTAATATACTGAATAGTACACTTAAAAATAACAACAACAAAAGCTGTACACAATGAGATCCATGGTCTAATATACAATCCTCTTTTTCTATTCTTCTTCCCATTTGAAAATGTTTTTATTTGTTGATGATTGTCAAGTTCAGAAGAAAACAAAAAAGCAAAAAAATAATAATTAAATTTATGTGGTCAAATAAGAATTTCAGTTTTGAATAAGGGAGGTCCAACCATCATTACAGTTAATGAAGAGATCGAAGAAATTTATTTTTACTATTTCTCTGGCAGAGTAAAAGTGGAGATCATAGGAACTGAGGAGACTGATAAGATGGAAGGCTAGGGTATTTGAGAGGCACAGCAAATAGTGCTGGATTCAGTCTGGAAGTTCCAATCTTGTCTCACAGTTTAATAGTTTTGTGACCCCATTCAAGTCAGATAACCTTACTTAGTCTCAATTTCCTCATCCATAAAATGGGAACAATAATACCTAGTACAAAAGGTTCCTGTGAGGATTAAATGAAATAATATGTAAACTGTTTTATAAGCCATAAATTACTACATATTAGATATTATTATTATTACTACTTCATCATCATCATCACCATTATATCCCAAAATATGAAGACAGAACGATAAGCTAGATTCTAAAACCCTTTTGAAAGAATGACCTTGAAAATGGCAAATAATAGCAAAGGTAGAGACAATGAACTTTAAGGGGGAAAAAATTATCCAGTGATCCAGTCAGAAGAGAAGGTTTTGAAGTGGCAGTGAGAAATAAAGAATATGGTTATTACTCTTCCTGGCCTGTATATATTGGGGAACATGAGAGAAAATGCAATTGGTACTAAGGAAGATGGTTAGGAATACAATGTTTTTGAGGTGGAGCCAAGAAGACAACATGTAAAGGGCAGGATTTTTTTTTTTTTTTTTTAACAGAAGATGGGTTATATGAAGATACTGGTGTTCTCTTAACCTAAAATGAAAATGGGAAAGAGATAAAGATGTATAGAAAAGTGAGAGCTTATCAAAGTAAAAACTGAGTCAAACAATTTCTGAGTTTGAGGATTTTTTTGGTCAAGTATCTATAATGCTGAACTTAAGAATGACACCAAAATAGATTCTCAAAGAGTAATTGTATAGAATAAGAAAAATTTTAATTATGTTCTTTTTCCTATCACTTAACATACTTTAACATTTCACGGATGTTAATATTTCAGGAACTCATGATTAACTGGTGTGGGTAATCTCCTATTTATATAGATTCCAAAAATCCCCCCCCCCTCCATGTCACCAGGAGGTTAACCTTCTTGTGCTCTATATTGATGAATTTAGATAAAATAAACCTGACAATTGTGTATAGTTATCACTCAAAAGGGGCCAGACAGAACTTGAATCCCACTAACTGCCTTCAAAAATCCAGGGTCATTTCCATGCCAACATGAAGCAACAGAATAGGACTTTAGTAGGAAAAAATGTACAAAATTTAAGATAAGTTTTGTGCAGGTCATCGAGTCAGTTTTAAGGGCCTCAAACTTACAGAATGATGTGGAGTTTCTGGGGGTTTTTTTGTGGTTTTTTTTTTTTTTTAATTTCCCCACCACCTAGATTCTCCCTTAGCCAAGAAGTCTTTAAAAAAACAAATTTAAAAGGGTTGAAAAAACTATGTTGTGATCCACACTCAGTCACCATAGTCCACTTCTAAGTGCAAATGGCTCTCTTCATCACAAGACCATTGGAACTAGCCTGAATCATCTTGCTGTTGAAAAGAGCCATGTCTGTTAGAATTGATCATCACATAATTTTGCTGCTGTTGTTCTTCTGGTGCTACTCACTTCACTTAGCATGAATTCATCTAAGTCTCTCCAGTTCTCTCTGAAATCATTCTGCTGATCATTTTTTTTTTTTTACAGAAAAATAATATTCCATAACATTCATATATTATAACTTATTCAGCCATTCTCCAATTGATGGGCAGCCACTAAGTTTCCAGTTTCTTGCCCACAATTAAATTTTTTATACAAAAAAAGGGTTGCTACAAACATTTTGTATGTGTATACAAGTCTTTTCCCCTTTTTTAGCCAAGAAGTTTTAAATTTCTAGTACAAATGGTTCTACTACTTTTGTACCATGCTCCTTGCACAAAACATTCTTCCTCCCAAAAAAGGACTATCAACAGAATTAAGAAATGACACAACCCCTCAGATTTTGTCCACCTCATGCAAATTAGGCTGTGGAAATCCTAGCCAGATCTCTCCCTTAGGAATCTAATTTTACTCACCACTAATACAGGCAAAAGAAAGTAATACAGCTGCACCTAAATAATAATAATACTGCACTTAAACCCCAGCTAATTGCAATCCTTGCAAATTCACTTCACTAACTCAAACAAACCCAGGAGAAAAGTTGGAGTGGAGGAAATCCCTTCACTTTTCTCCTCAATAATGCCTTTGAAAAGGAACAAATAAATATCAGAAAGTTTCACACATACACACAGAAAATTAACACCTGATCCACAAGCAATATTTGCTTTGTCTGTGAAACATTTCCCATTACTTATTAAACTGAGGCCAGTAACGTTCAGGCTTAATGAATGAGTTGGCCCATCTCCAATATACACACAACTTCTGATACACCCAATCCAAAGCCTGCAGAGCTTTTTTTTTTTTTTACCCTCTCTGAAGCTTCAAGATCACAAATCAGTCTTAATAAGTGAAACTAAAGAAGAAAAAAAGTTTCTTTTTTTTTCCCCTACTCCTTTCCCCTCTGAGTACATAGATTTCAGAGATTGTGCTTAATACACAGAATGAAGGCAGGGGGCCGGGAACCTCCTTCCCACAGCTTTTAAAAGGGTGCTTTCCCCTTTTCTGGTTTCTGGCTGTTAAAGGACGTAACTGGTGTCCTTCTAGGAGCACAATGGAGCAACGAAAGACGAGCGTCTCGAGGGCTTCGCATACGGTGCTGCTCAGCCTAGAACGTGAGCGGGGCAGGTGTCACTCACCCCCCACAGCCCTAGGACGCCCCGGGCTAGCCGGCCCTCCTCTCCAGGATGCACCCCACCCTGGCCCGCCCCGCCGCACCGCACTGCACCCCGGCTGCCCGCGCTCGGGAAAGGTCGAGGGGGAAGCTTTTAATTTGAGAACGTTTCCCTCGCTTTTTCGTGCGCTCTCCCTCCCGCCCCAGCGCAGGATCGGGAGCTGCAGCAGAGCAAAGCTAGAGCGAGCGCCGGGGAGGGGAGCAGAGGCGGGAAAGCTGCACTGGGGACCCGAGGCTATGCTACCGGAGAAAGAACGGCGGAGATTTGGGCGCCCCCGGGATCCGCGGCAGCGGTCCGGGGGAGGGGGGAGGGGGAAGCTGGCCCGCCAGACTCCCCCGGGACCCTCGGTCCAAGCCTGTCCTCCCCCCCGCGCAGCCTGCCCTCGCCAGCTCCCCCAGTTACAGCGCGGGCCGGGCACCGCGCCTCGGACTCGGGCCGGACTCCCGAGCGCGGCTCGCAGCTGCCTACTCACCGCTGCACTCCGCCGAAGGCTGTTCCCCCCAGTCCCCAGAATGCGGATCGCAGCCTCCGCCTCCGCCAGCCCCGGGCGCCGCCTGCTGCCGGTGCTGCAGCTCCTGCTTGAGCAGGGACAGCGGCGAGTAGTACTCGGTGCCCAGGGCGCCCGGGTGCAGCTCGGCGGACAGGGCCCCCAGGAGCAGCAGCGCCAGGAGGCGCCCGGCAGCGCCGGCTGCGGACACAGCGCCGCCCCAGCCGCAGCAACAGCAGCCGGCAGGTGCCATCTTCCTTCAAGGCGCATGTGCGACCGGCTCCTCTCCTAGACGCTCGAGCTTCCCCGCCTTTAGCTCGCTGCCCGGGCAGGTGGGAGGCGTGAATGGGCGGAACTAAAGAAAAGGGGACGGCCGTTGATTCCTGGGAATTGTAGTCCGTAGCTCGGCCTGTACTATGCTGGGAGCGGAGAGAAAGAACTACACTCCCGGGAGGTATTGCGCTACGTAGCCGTGAGCTCTCTACAAATTCTCCCGCCCCCTCGTCCCCAAACCAGGAAGTCGGGAGCTAACTTGAGCATCGGTGAAGGAGGCGGTGTCGCGGGTGGTGGAGATGGGGACCGGCGGGCGGAGCGGGCTACGGTTCGGGAAGGGAAGCGCGGAAAAAACATCGATGAACTACGCCTCCTCGGCATCCAGCAGCTACAGGTGCATCGAGTGTAACCAGGAGGCGACGGAACTATACAGGGACTATAATCATGGGGTGCTGAAGATTACTATCTGCGTGAGTGCCCGGCTTGACGGGCGCTGGAGGTGGGGACTGGGCAGGCCGGCGGAGGGGGCGGGGCGGCGGGCGCCAAGCGTGCCTTGGGAGGGAAGGTATTGAACGGGGGGGGGGGAAGGAGAAGAATTCGGGGGCGTACCCGAAATAAAGGGGAACCCTGTGGCTCCAGGTACCAAATATGGCAAGAGGGGCGCCTCTTATGTATTCTTATTTGGTGGGTGGTAGGACCTGGTGTGCAGACCTTTTCACCACCATCCCTGGCGAAGGAAGGGAGTTGTGCAGAACCGTGTTGAGTAACAATGTTTTTAATTCTGATTCATTTTTTCCCTTTTTACATTTTTATTTTTTTGAAAGGCATCATTACAAAGTATCAGGAAGACGCATATTAGAATCCTACTTTTGATACTTAGTAGCCTCTGTGCAGCTTCCTGCATCTCTCATGTACCTCGGTTTCCCTCTCTGTACATTAGGTTAGGTAACTCCTGTAGGTACCCAAATCGTTGGGTTTTCGTGGGCTTTGATGTGATTATGCTTACCCCAGAGAAATACATTGCCTTTCCCTTTTTTCTCCTTTAGTCAATTATTCAATTAATGAATAAAAATTTATTAAGCGCCTACTTTGTGCCGGACTCTATTCTAATCGCTGAAGATGCAAAAAAAAAAAAGCTCTTCTGCTCTCAAGGAATTTACAATCTAAATGAGGGATTGTGACAAATCATACAATCAGTATGTATCAGTGGGGCAGTTTGAATAAACTCTAGTTCTGACTTCTTAACTATCCCCTGTACCCAGTATACCATGTTATATACAAGTTAAGTTATTATAAGTGCATAATTGAGTATTAAGAATGGAGGAATTAGAGCTCTCTGGGGCAAAATAAGAAAGATATTTAAATGGAGTCCACATTTGGACTTACAGTTGATCCTTCAGACAATCTCTTCATTAAGAGAAATTTGAGGTCAAAGTATCCTCTTAAAATCCACATAAACGGGTTTTTAACTATCTTTTAGAGTAAGGATTATTGCATTTTATATATCCTTGATTCCTAGCATAGTGCTTAACACATAATGGGCATTTAATAAATGCTTTTTGGTTAATTTAAGATAGGAGAAGAAATATCGCAGGTATACTCTATTGCTAACCGAATGAGTTGAACTGGCTTAATTAAATATCTTATTTGAAAAATGAGCACAGACAGAACAGATTTTGTAGGGGGGAAATCTTAATGCATTTCATTTATTATTTGCAATTAGTTGTTAGCCTTAAAATCTGTGTTTATAGATCTTTGGCATTATATTTGGGAAATCAAAAATCTTTTTAAATTCTTCAAAAACAGTATTTTCTTCTAACTTTGAACTCTGCAGGGAGCACACTTTTGAGTAGTTTGTAATGTAATGGATCCTGTCATATATTATTGGTCTAATTTTTGTATAGAGTTATTTCCCTCATGAGGTGAAGCATATGATGAACTGATCTTAGCATGTTAATGCACACAATGTAGTAAAAGTTAAAGCATTTTGGAGATGTTCCACTTTCTGTTGTCAGAAAGCCTCTTCTCTTGATTGACTAAATTCTTTGTGAAAGCCATCAGCAATTAGTCTTTCGCTTTCCTCTCCTCTCTTTCACTTATAAACTCTAGGTAATCAGGTTCCCAACTTTATTCAGCAGAAGCTGCTCTCTTCAAAATTCCTAATAACCTCTTAATTATTAGATAAAATAACTCTTTCTTAATTCTCATTCTTCTTGTTTTCCCTGCATCATTTGACATTATCAATCACCCTTATTTTCTGCATGTTCTCTTCTCTGATTTTTGTGACACTCCCCTTATATGTCTTATGGTATCTGTCTGACCATTTTTTCTCTGAACTTTGATCCAGACCACATCCGTTATGCTAGGATATTTCACAAGGGTTTTTCTTGGTCCTTCCCTCCTGAAAGTACTCAGAGTATGGTCCAAAGACCCTTCAAAGTCCCTAAAATCTTTCAGAGGATCTGTGAAGTCAAAATATTTTCATCATAATATTGACATTCAAATTTATAATAAGATGTATTTGTGTATATATGTACACAAACACACAAACAACACAATTTGTGGAAGAATTTACAATAATTTTTTAAGAATGTAATGTTTAGCCTATATTGGATTTCTTATTGTCTGGGGGAGAGGGAAGGGGAAGGAAAAATTTGGAATGCAAGATTTTGCAAAAGTGAATGTTGAAAACTTATCTTTGCATGTATTTGGAGGGGGGAAAAAGATTCTATTAAAAAAAAAAAAAAGGAGAAACCAAAAAAAAAAAGTATAAAGGATTCCTGTGACCAAAATTTGAGAAATGGTTTCAAATAAATAAACGAGATTAGAAAAAAAATATATCTATATATCTATATATATATATATATAGATATATATATATAGAGAGAGAGAGAGTGCACTTTATAAAACTTTAAACACTATATAATACTAATTATTATTATTTTACTTGGTCATATCATCAGCTCCCATGGATTCAATAATCATCTCAATGCAGTTGATTCCCATATTTATATATCCTGATTCAGTCAATCTTTAACTCCAACTGGCTCTCATCCTACAAATCTAATCCATTGCCAATTCTTGTCATTTCTACCTTCATGTCCCCTTCTCTCCATTCACACACAGCCACCCCCTCAACACAGGGGATATCATTTCTGTCCTGGGATAATACAATGGCTTTTTGGTTTTTCTCCTTGCCTCAAGTGTTTCACTACAATAATCTTCCTTCCATTCAGCTGTCAAAGTGATTTCTTTACTCAGTAAATTTTAGTGGTTCTCTATTACCTCCAGGAAAAAATATAAAATTACATTTGGCTTTTAAAGCTCTTCATCACCTGTCCTCTTCCTACTTTTCCATTCTTCTTATTCTTTACTTTCCTTCACATGTGCTTCAATCCCCTGGCACTGGCCTTTTCACTGCTTCTCAGACATGCCATGCCATGCTATGCTATGTCATGCTGTTTTGCTGACTGACAGCCTGCCTGAAATGCTCTCCATTTTTTCTCTGCCTCTTAGCTTCCCCAGCTTTCTTGAAGATTCATTTCAAATACTACTTTTTAGGCCATCACAGAACTGTTTCCTTCTTTCAACTTCCACTCCCCTGATGTCTTCCCTGAGATTATCTTCCACTTATACTGTATGTATCAAGTGTATAAAATTTTTGCCTATTAAATGTGAGTTCCTTGAGGGTAGGGACCTTATTTTTTCCTTTCTCTCTATCCTCCTTATTTAGCATAATGTTTGGCACATAATAAGCACTAATGCTTCTTGACTGCCTATTGACTGATACTCATTTTCCAATGGAAATACCATTGCTTAGGAGTTACATTTTAATTATATTAAACTAGTATATAAAAAGTGCCTATCCAATTACATTTATTTAAATTCTTACTTGGAAAACTGAAATGCTTTTGGATATCTTGCTTCCCATAAAGTGGTTGTTAAATTGGAGGGAGCCGAGAGTAATCTATGGAACAGTTTTAGACTGAGGCTAGTCTAATAGGGTCAGAGCTGGTCTAGTAATTTCAGCAAATAAGTGGTACATATAGGGCCCACCTTTTAATTTCTTTCCTATGGTCTAACAACTCTATTTCATTCCTTCTGTATGACTTCTTGCTTATCCAAATCACCTCTCAGTGTACTTACATTGTCTCTCTTTGCCAAGGAGCCTGACAGCAGCACCCAGCTTAACTTTTTTTATGTTTTTCTGATTTTGTCCCCTACCAATATGTGGCCTGACATATATTTAGAAGAAAAATCCTGACATTCTTGTCAGTTTGATCCAAAAGATGAAGTGTACCTTCTTTTAGAGCTAAAGTTAAATTCTTGGAATAATTAGACCAGGGTAGCTGGAATTAATGGGAAGAGGGCAGTGGCTCCAAAAGAAGCAAAATTTGAATACTTTTCCCCCAACTAACTTTATTAACTGTGGCACTCTGCTTCTGACACTATCCTCCTGACTGCTAGTATAGTGGTTTGTCTATTGTACCATGCTACTTTTTTATACCTTGGTTACTACAGAGATCAAATTAAAGTGAAAAAATACATCTGCCTTCATTTATTCAATTGGGAATTGTAACTTCTTGTGGCTTTTCTTTTTTTTTCTCCTGTAAAATAACTTTTTGTTAGATTTAGGGGGTCAGATATGCTTCAGCTAATTTTACCCTGTAGCTCTATGATTTTAATTAAAATGCATTAAATTACTTATGTTTCTAATCTTTTTACAAATTGATTACCTTTTCACCTATAAATAATTTTTTCAAAGCTTCAGTAACATTCTCATGAAATTTGCAAATTATTGCTTCAACTATATGTGAAATTATTCATTGGCTGTGTAATTTCATTATGTTGAACAAAAATATAAATTTTCCAGTGAAGTTGGTCATGTCAATATATTAGGATTCTTTCTAAAACTCCTGTTCCGAATTCTGTTTCCCTTTTATAGGAGCCCCCAAAAGCCACTAATTTAACCCTGAAAAAGCCAGGCTCTCTCTTCTATTACACATAATTCCTCAAATCCTCCTAGAGCAGCCAAAAATCCCCACCCTGGCCCCACTCATAGACATCTTTCCAAAATTCCATATTGTTAAAGAGAAAGAAAGAGCAAGGCTTTTGCTTTCTCTCCCTCTCTTCTGACTAGCCTACGGCTGTTCAAATTATACCAAGGACTTTACCCATCCAGCTGTGAGTATGAAAATCTCTTTAATACAGAATTGGGATTCAAAAATCCTTAAATCAGGTAACAGCCTCTTTAAGGTTTGTTCCTACTGGGCTTCAGGAAACATTTTGTTGATGAAAACAATAAGTATATGTTCACTTTATTTGCTACAAAATAATCCTTTGCTAGCTATCGTTCGCATATAAAAATGGCCCGCTGTTTATCATCTTACAGTACTTGTCTTATGAAGTACTTCATTGATAATATGTTGAAATCTTCACATTTTCCATTGGCCTTTTAGGTGACCTGCAGTTTTAGTGCTTCAGAGACAACTATTAAATAATAACTTGTAACCATATAGTATCAACTATTAAATAATAACTTGTAACCATATAGTATCACGAGAAGAATATCAATGTATAAAGATTGCTATTTGTTTCAAGAAGAAATTTGAGGTTGAGCATTGCAAAATTTCCCAAAGAAAATACTGCCCTTTCTCTTCATGTACAATTTTGGACTAATTTGATACTAATGTTGTTTTTTCCTCCATCTAATCAATGGGATTAATCATACATAGGTATTAATTCCTATATAATTAACCAGTCTGTATATTTGTTGGAAAATAGTACATTTTAGGTTTTGTGATATTTCTTGGTGTTCACACCTAAGACCTACCAACTCTTTCTTTGAAGAAAGTACATACTCTTGATATATTGAAGCTTATGCATACTCTGTGAACCGTTAGCCTTTCTTCATTTATTACTCTTGAATCATGTTTTCCAAAATATTTTTTGCCATCTTCCCTCAAGCCTATCTTAGCATTGAAGCCACTGAGTATTACAGTATACTCTGAATAATAGAGAGGTATTTTGAGTAGGGTTTCTTTACTTCCTCATCCTCTATAGCATTTAGCTTCACTGGCAATCTTTTTTGCAAAAACTGATATGAACACTGTAATATACAGTTTGCAGGTATCCCATGGATCTTGGAAAGGAAGTTTTTTGTTGTGTTTGGAATTGTAGAAGGCTGGAACTTTGGAGAAGTATACTTGAAACAAGGATACTGACAACAAAGCCCATCCGAAGGACCTCCAGAAAGCTAGCTCGAACATTACAGGAATTATGATAAAAATCAATTCCACATATTTGGCTTTTCTGGAAAGGACTCATGAGCCATTACCCCCTTTAGCTACAACTTTTTTTTGTCTTCTGGTTTCAATTATAGCAAGAATTTAAAATTGGTATTATTTAGTTTCTCCAGTAATCTATAAGCACAGTTAACTACAGCGAATTTTGTGGCAGAGTAAACTGAGTGACAGACTTGGAGTCAGAAAGACTTAAGATAACTGTAATGTCTAACAATGCCCAAAGGGCTATTAAACTCTGCATACCCTTTGATCCAGTAGTTTCTCTACTGGCTCTTTATCCCTAAGAGATCATAAAAAAGGGGAAAGGACCCACATGTGCAAAAATGATTGTTAGCCCTTTTTGTAGTGGCAAGAAACTGCAAACTGAATGGATGACCATCATTTGGGGAATCACTGGTATGAATGTTACAAAATATTAACGTTTTATAAGATGATCAGCAGGATGATTTCAGAGAGGCCTGGAGAGACTTGCATCAACTGATGCTAAATCAACTGATGCTAAATAAAGTGAGAACATTTACACAGAGCAATAAATAGCAAGATTATATGATGATCCATTCCGATGGATGTGGCTCTTTTCAACAATGAGGTGATTCAAGGCAGTTCCAAAGGTCTTGTGATGAAGAGAGCCATCTGTACACAGAGGACTATGGGGACTGAGTATGGATCACAACATAGTATTTTCACATTTTTTGTTGTTGTTTGCTTGCATTTTGTTTTCTTTCTCTTTTTTTTTCTTTTTGGTATGATTTTTCTTGTGCAGCATGATAATTGTAGAAATATATGTAGAAGAATTGCACATGTTTAACATGTATTGCATTACTTGCTATCTAGGGGAGGGGATTGGGGAAAGGGAGGGAAAAGAATTTGGAACACAAGGTTTTACAAGGGCGAGTGCTGAAAATTATGTATGTTTATGTTTTGAAAATAAAACTGTTGGGGCAGCTAGATGGCAAAGTGGAGAGAACACCAGGCCTGAAGTCAGGAAGACCTGAGTTCAAATCTGGCCTCAGACACTTAACACTTCCTGGCTTGACCTTGGGCAAGTCACTTAATCCCAATTGCCTCAACAACAACAACAAAAAAAAAAAAAAAAAAAAAAGGAAGAAAGAAAGAAAATTATTATTTTTTTAAAAAAGAAGACAAATGAAACTATGTCCAATGTCAACCTTTGTATACAATTTTACATATAATTCTGAATTCGAGGTTAAAATATTAGTAGTTCTGGCCTGAAAGATTATAATGTAGGACAAACTTTGTCACCATATATGTATTTAATTAAAATGCGTGAAAATGTCAATGTAACCTGATTTTTCAACACCAGAATAGTGCAGCCATTTTTAAATTTGTAAGATTTCATAATGTGGGTTTACTTGTTCTGACATAATCTTCTATTGAAATATTTCAGAAATCTTGCCAGAAGCCTGTGGACAAGTACATCGAGTATGATCCTGTTATCATCTTGATCAATGCCATTTTATGCAAAGCACAAGCCTACAGGCATATTCTTTTCAATACTGAGATAAATGTAAGTTGTGCATTTTTCTCATTTTTGCTTCATTTGAAAACTTTTAAATGTCTAAGAGACTGATAAATTAAAAGGAATATTTACACTATTTACAAGTTGCTATTCCATACCTAGTTGCTTTTGAGTGACTGTGAATATAGTAAATCACCCTTCTGCCATTTAATCTTGAAAGTCATCATAAAGGAAGTAGGATTTCAGAGTTCCATTTAATTTATTGAATTGAAATCTGTTTAACATTTTACATCAGTAAACACTGCATAAATAGTAAGATGATAAGAGTTGTTTGCTCAATATTAGGAAATCTTAGTAGTTTAACAAGAGGGAAAGTCCTTGCTTTGTAGGCCATCCGACCCTATCTCCTCTGCAAGTTTAGGCCTGATCCCTTTGACTTTTAAAAATCTCAAAGGTCAGAAAGATTTTAATTTATAAGATAGGCACATGTAAGGAACATGTCAAAAAATTGCCTTGAATTTCCTAATATTGTCTATTTCTACAACAGCTTTAAACTTTAGCATTTTCCATTGATTTGTAATATGTTCCTGTTGCTTTGAAAACAAAGACTAGATAAGGACTAGAATCAGTTTTATTAGGAATTTTACTGTCAGTACAAATGACTTTAGTTAGTAAGATACCAAGATACCTTGTTTTCTTGCTTCTCTCATCTTTACATGTCACTCTTTTGTGTTTTCTTCTGTGTGAAAGGAAATAAAGAACTTACAAATCATATAGTTGATTAGTGAAATGATTTAAAGGATGAATGCAAATGGATTGTTAATGTGATAGTCCTAAATTTACAAAGGTATTAAGTGGGAACCTACTTAGCAAAAATAAATACTTCACAGTATTTTTGACTTATTTATGTTAAGTACATTTGGGCTGTTTCTTTACCTGACTTAAGTGCCAGGGTGTTTTTGGTTATCAGATCCATGGGAAGCTCTGCATATTTTGTTTGCTTTGTGAAGCATATCTGAGGTGGTTGCAGCTACAAGATTCAAGCCAGCACACTGACCCTGATGACTTAATAAGATATGCCAAAGAATGGGATTTCTATAGAATGTTTACAATAGCTTCTTTAGGTAAGAAGTCGCTCTTTCTATTCCTGTGGAAGTATTAATCTTCATTAAAACCTCATAGAGGTTTGATCAGTTAAATTAAAAAAAAAAAAAAAAAAGTATCTACTTTGTTCACTCTGCTAGAAATTAAAGAGTCAAAAACAGCTCTATCTCTGCCCTCAAGGAGTTTACAGTCTAGTGGAGGATATAGTCTACACACAAAAAAGTAAAAAGGGAATTTAAGGAGGGAGAGAATCATGGTATATGACACCTTTGCTGACCCTTAAAGAAAGCTAAAGATTTTAAGGGGCAAAGATGAGAAAGAGCTGTATTCCAGGCCTGACAAATGACTACTACAAAGGCACCGAGATGGGAGATGGGCGATGAACTGCTGCATTCAGAATGAAGTAGTCAGATGAACTGGAATGAAGAGGTGGAGATTAAGTTCTACAATCGGCCACTGAAGTGCTCTATGATTTTGATTAAATCACTTCAGCTTTTTTGTTGTTATTTTTTGCTTTTTCATATGAAATGGGTGATAAATCATTCTTCAATAAATCAAATAGCTTTTTTAAAAATTTTGTAATATATATGTCATTGTAATAATATACTTCTAATTCAGTATGTCTTATTAATTGGGTGACCAGTTATCTAATTTGAAGAAATTGGATAAATAAACTAAATAGATTTGCAATATATGCATATATATGCTTATCACATGTGTCCCACCAGAGGTAGGACTTAATACATTCAAATATTCAATTTGGTCAGTGGGAGGATTCTTCCCAGACATTCTTCTCTCTGAATGCTGTTGTTTTAACAAATGTCATATATGTAGCACTCACTCTGCTATGTGCAAAATATTTCCCATTATCTCATCTGAGCCCTGTAAGGATAAGTTTTATGTATGTTAATATCTCTGTTTTGCAGATGAGAGAATAAACTTGTTGTGGTTAATTAAATAACTTTCCCAGAATCACAAACTTAGTTAATTTGGCCTCAGGCACTTACTAGCTAGGTGATCCTGGACAAGTCACTTAACCCTGTTTGCCTCAGTTCCTCATCTGTAAAATGAGCTGGAGAAGGAAATGGCAAACTGCTCAAGTCTCTCTGCCAAGAAAACCCCAATAGGATTACAAACATGACTGAACAATAAATGTATTTATAAATAGAGATAACATAAATCTTTTTCAGTTTCTTATAAATGCTTTGGGGATTTTAAAGGAAATTTGTTTTTAATCAAAATTGAGATCTAAACAAATGTTAACAAATCAGGATTATCCAGGTCCCTTGTTTATTGAGGCTGGCTGATGATGTTAATAATGATAATAGCTGACATTTAAATAGTGCTACAAGGTTTGCCCAATATTTTATATAATTTTTTCTCATTTTATTCTTACAGTTCTGTGAGGCAGATGCTATCAGTAGTCTCATTTTACAGATGAGACTTAAAATTGCTTATCACCTGCTGATGTCAGTTCTAATAATTGTCTTATGCTTTACCTGGGGATAACTACTATTATTTTAAAATAACTGATGATAGACTTTCTGGCAACAAACATCCTAGTTTCCAGTATTTTTTTCCCTTAAGTATCAAAAGCTAAGCAGGGTAAGCTACACAAACTCTGGAAAAGGAAACCTTTAAACCCCTGTAGGAACACTTATTCTGTATTTACTTACAGTGGGAATTAAGTAGAAATATTGTATTATTTTCTACTTGTTGAATTTTTTTAATGTATGTGACATTTTCACCATTAGTTTGTAAGCTTCTATATCCCCTATAACACTTGACATAGTGTAGCAATCAGGTTCATTAATTGAATTTAGAAATAAAGTGTCTCAATTCAAGAAAAACTATACAATACCATACCTACAATAAATATTCTATAAGTATTGATGAAAAATGACACAGATACTGATCTATGTTTTTATTCCAAAGGGAAGCTATCAAAGGGTTTCAATCAACTTTTTAAAATAATGAGAGCCTACTGTAAATTTCAGAAACTATATTCTTCTTTTAACACCCTTTGTACTTGTCACTGGAAAACTTAAAATGACTTAATCAATATGGCTAAAGCATCAATTCACAAATTTTCTATAGAAAATTGTTGGAGGTCTTGGCTTCTGTTAAATAAGAGGGAAAAGCTTTTCAATTCAATAATACCATATTAGTTATGTTTTTATGGCTCATTTCCAAGGAATCCCAAGTAGAGTATTCATATTATGTCTTATCTTTCTTGTAAAGGATCATAGGTTCATAAAATTTCATAGATGGAAGGAATCATAGGATTTTTGTAGTCCAATCTTTTCTTTTTATAGATGGGGACACTGAGGTAACCTTATTTTTCATACTTTATAAATAAGGATACCGGAGGCTCAAATTTTACATTATTGAGAAGCAAATCTAAAACAAACTTATCTTTTTTTTTTAAGTTTTAATAATTTTTCATTTAGCAATCATTTGAAAATTAATTCTGTTCTTCTCTCTGGCTCTCCATTCCTGTTGAGAAATGAATGGATGAAACCTTCAATATATAGCTACAGTCTAGTAAAACATTTCCCACTTCAGCCAAGTCTCATAATGTGTGTTAAGACCAGTTTCTAAACCTTAAGTCATATTAAAAGGGACTCTAGTTAAAAGGGAAAGTAAAATACCTTTAGATAGCATTCTTTGCAGATAGTTATCTATTTTCTTTCATTGGAATTGTTTAAGCCAAGGATTTTATAATAAAAAGATAAGTATATTAACGGGGAAAAAAATCATCAGTATATATATATATAAAATCAAATTCCTTACATTTGCTATCTTTGGAATAAATCCTCTAATCCTCTGAATTCAGACCTCTTGTTCCCTTTCTATTTTATTCTTTCTTCCTTTTTAAGATACATCTCAGAAATTATAGACTTTTGGAGATTTTATAGATTATCTCTAGATACTGAAGAAATAGGAACTGAAAATCTAAGAGGAAAAAAAATTGAGTACTCAATCTATCTCTAGTTGAATTGTCTCAGATAAACACATAAATCAAGTTGAATTAAATTGTGTTTCAGAAATTACATTAGCACAGTTTGACTAACAAAAGCCACAGGTCCAGAAAAACAGATAAATTCCCGTAAAACATTATTCATGAAATCTACTGATTGGTTTTTGGAATTAGGGTTTATTTGTTTTTAGGTGGAGTTTGGTTTTGATGTAATGATTCATATTTTCCATTTTCATTTCTTCTATAGAACAAATGACTTTCTTTATTGGGATTTTTTCTGGTTTATGGCTAATCCAACCCACAACACTGAGAAGAAAGTCCAACTTCATTTTGCTTCTGAAAGCACTACTATTGTCCAGCTATGGGAAACTCCTGCTGATTCCAGCCGTCATTTGGGAACATGACTACACTCCTCTATGCCTCAAACTTATAAAAGTATTTGTCCTTACATCAAATTCTCAGGCAATCAGAGGTAGATTCATATTTTAATTTCTGTTTGTCAGTTTCCATTGTTTTTCCATTTGGCATAGAAATAAGTTAATCCCATATATCTAGGGCACATAACTTTAAGATCATAATGAATAGAATAATACATTGTACAGTGCTTATAAAAGCACTTTTCAAAGTACTTTTATATTTCTGTGTGACCAGTACAATGATATTATCAGCTAGGCAAGGTAAATGGTATTATCCCTATATTAATTGTGAAGAAACAAAGATTAAGAGACATTAAATGACTTGCTTGTGGAAGTCACCCCTTTGCATTTCTTGAATTTTTTTTTCATACAAACCCAAATCAAGCAGGAGAAATCAAAAGTTACTCTTTTAGGGAGTGCTGATTTTAATCTGGTATCTCTCTATCCATATGAGGACTTTTCTCAGCCTTTTTGCTGCCTTTGGTACTATTTTTGTTGCCTTTCACCTTTATATTATTTCTAATATTAATACCTTCTCACTGGCTTCCCCCTTTTATTTTGGGTTTCCTAAAGTATGGTTTTTATCTTGGGAGGATGAAGAGACTGTATTGTCCCTATAAGCAAATTTTGGGGCTCCCTCAATCTTGTGATACTGTTGACAGTAGAAAAGTATACAGATGCAAAGGTATGTATGGGAGAAGATAGCAGCATTGATAAATATGGTCCTGTGTCATTGTTCTGTAGAACAAATACATTTTTTAAAAAAATAACCTTTAAGTCTACAAAGTATTCTCTGTAAATAGTCTCAGTAAAAACTTGTACAAAATTTAAATGTCACCAGTTTATTAACTTTGTAAACAATGAGTGATTTTCATTTCTTTTGCAGTGACTCTAAACATCAGTCGAAAGCTTTCATTGTTGGCCATCCTAAGTGGATTAATATTTGAAAGCAGTGTGGTCTGCTTCTTCCAAAAGATGGGATGGGATGTAGAAAGTAATTGTTCCATCTATAAAACTTAAATTTTTCTTGAAAATAAAGAAGAAAAACTTCTTTTCAGGAAACTATCTTACATGGTGATATGAATTCTTTTTTTCTGAAAAATTCATTCAAAAAAGGGACGTGCACTAGCAAAGTAATTAGGAATACAGTGGCACTTCTGAAATACTGGTTGTATTTCAATATTTAATTAAATGGTTTCTTTGTGCTCAGTTCTACTGTGTTTTCTATATCAGGGCTTCTTAAATTTTTTCCATTCATAGCTCATTTTTGCCCAATAAATTTTTACACAGTCCTGGGCATATAAGTTTATAAGATAGGTTTACAAATCAAACTTTTGCTGATAGTAAATTATAATTTCTTAACACATTCTGTTACATGACTCATAGTGTAAGAATTTTTGTTCTCTATCCTTTACTTTTTTTTAATGGTTGTTCTAAAACATCTTTTCTGTTCAAATTGCCAATTCTGTCTTCATTTCCTATTTATATCAGATAAATTTGCCTTCCATTTTTTTTTTCCTGGGAAGGTACAAATCATGAATTCCTAGAATCACAGCTCCATAGACTCATAGAATTTCATTTAGTAAAACCTTCATAGGACAGCTAGTCCAGCTTATACTGAAACATGAATTCTTTTTGAATCTCTTCCAGCTTTCTTGAAGAGAGGTCATGTTCATCAGTGGACACACTACTCATCAACATAATCTATTTTGTACTGTTTTGTTTAAGAAATTTAGATAGGTAGATAGAAGATATAACTGAAATCTGCTTCTTCTCGCCACTCTTTTTTTTCTTCCAGTCTCAAAGATATTTTCAACACCTCTGTGTTTCTAGGGTCTCCTCCTTTCCTTCCATTTCTCAGATCTATCCCCTCTCATCTCAGAAACTGTCAAAATATCCTTCATTCTTTCTGGCATTTTCATTTGCTCCATTGCCACTAAATTGGAATTCTATTTTGCTGCCCTCCTGTCCACTACTGTATCTTTCCTTCTTTTCACTAACAGACTTCTAGAGACAACAAACACATATTACCTGCTGTATCTACTTTGTCACCACTTGCCTCATTTCACTTCACTTCAATCTATTTACTGCTCTACTGAAAGTAATCTCTTGAAAGTCATTTATAACCAAATTAGTTACCAAATTCAGTGTTCTTTTTTCCATCTTAATTCTTTTTTTGTTTCTCTCCAGAATGACATTTGCCTAATTTTTGAGCTTCTTTCTAATTGTTCTTCCTGTCTGTTCACTGCCTTCTTTCCTTCTAATAGCCCCTAAATGTAGCTATTCCCCCAAGCTTTTGTCCCTAACCATTACCCCTCATATAAATGTCTTATTTCCATGATTTCAGTTACCTCTTTGCAAATAATTTACGAATCTAGTCCCAGTTTCTCCTTCAGGTTCTGTTTTTGAATCTCTGTCAGATTTTTTTCACTTAATTATCCATCACCATAAACTCAAAGTGTTCGCCAGATTCATCATTTTTCTCATTTTCTCTCCCAACCAACTGTAAAGGAATTCCCTCTCCTGTGTCCCTCTTTATCTCAGTGGCATTCTTTCAGTCAGGCACAGAACCTCAACTTTCTTGGATTTTACCTTTGCTCCTTACATGCCATCTATTACCATTCCCTATCACACCTTCCCTTTGCAGTCTTACAATGGCTCATTTCTTTTAGTTATCACTACCAGCTCTCTTAATCCTGGGCCTTAATTATCATGCCTAGACTATTTAAATAATTTCCCAACTAATGAGATTCTTTCCTCAAGATCCTTTCCCTCCAATAGAATTTGCACATTGGTAGCAAATTGATTCTTCCTGAAGTGCTGTCTTGATCCTATTCCTCTTCCAAATCCTTTGGAAGAAGTCCCCAAACTTTTCCTAAGAGGCTACCTTTGACTTTCCCTCAGTTTACTGTTCTAATTTTCTTGCCCTATTTCTCAGCTCCCTCTTTCCATTTCCAAAGAAAGATTGATCTCAATGACCCTTAGATATTGACTGTATTAACCATTTTCCATTCTTCCCATCTGTATCTTTTCCTTTTTCATCTACTTCATTAAAGCCTATCATCCTTTAAAACCCAAGTTCAAATCCTTCCTAATTGAAGCTTTCACTCTTAAGTGATTTCTTCCTCCACTAAGTATTATTCGTTGCGTGTAAAAGTCATTTGATATGTTTGTTGTTTCATGACAAACATGACATTTTTGTATTTATTTAATTTTCATTTTATTTATTTTTTCACTCATTTTTTTAAAATCAGCATTTTGTTTTATGTTTTGTACCTCCCATAGGACCTCACATATAGTTGGTTTAGAGTAAATCACAACCTTAAAGGCTTTCTTGAGAGAGATTGAGGAAGGCAACCTGGAATGGCAATTGGCGGAACTCATGTTTCACTGTTCAAGCAAGCAGTAAGGATTTATTAAGTGTTTATAATGTAAAATACTCATTACCTTCAAGAAGGTTACATTTAAACAGTGAAAGATTATTATATATAAAAAGGAGCTGAAACACAGGAGGATACGCACTCAAGTCTATAAAGGACCAAACCAGTTCACCAATGGGAAAAGAGGACGAGCATGGCTGAAGCATGCTCCTGGGGAGGAATACCTAGGCAGTGAAGGAAAATCCCAAAAGGCAACTGAATTAAAAAAATATCTCTGCAATCACATGGCCACTTCCTACTACACTCATCTCTCCTTCTAAGTAAATGTGATCAGATCAACTCTGTCAATGTTCCTTAGATATGTTATGTTCCTCCACTTTCCTATAACTCTACTTACAATCCCTGTCATTTTCCAAATCAAATTAACCCTTCCTGGCCACCACCCTAAACATGAATTTTCTCTTACTACAATGAAAGCTTCTAAGAGCAGGGATTGTTTTTTCTTTTATCTCCTTAGCACTTAGTTTAGTGTTTGGAACATACTAAATGCTTTTTCTATTTGTTCATCCATCTTTTTGTTCTCGTCAAAATGACCAGAATAGAACGAAGCAATTTAATGTCAACAAAGTTCTTCTATCATGGAGGGTGTTTTGCACAAAGGGAAGTGGGATTCACTATAGATGAGGAAGTTCTTCAGGTTCTCTTATTTGAAAATGACATAGTGCTGATTTCATAGGGGGGCTTCTCTGTGAAATTCACAACTAGTCAAGAGAGATTAGCTTTAACATTACATGGGGGGAAAATGCATATAGTCCAGAGTATGACATGTAGTTGGAGAGGCAGTCTATTGAATTAGTTGGTATATGTGTCTAGGACAAGCACTATAGTCAGACTAAGTTGGGTCCAGAACTAAATAAAAATGAAAAGAAGAGTCTGGATTACATTTAGAAAATTAATATTTTGTATTTTTTAAAAAACTTAATGCTGCATTTTTACCCAACAGACACTTCCTAACACCCTAAATGACCCCACTTACAAATATATTCCCCCAAAGTTAATGAATTATTAACAGAAAGGAGAGCTGTTTTCTATCTCAGGCAGGAAAGTGCTAATGTTTGTTTTATTTGAGCAATTTTTCTATCTCTCTTTATTGACCTCATTTTAGTCATTTTAATAATAAAAGATTCTGCTTTCTTCATTCTGTATCACTTCATAGCATTTTCTCTTTTCATAGATCAAATATCAATGATTTTGTTGCTTTACCAATATAACCTGTTTATTATTTAGTTGACAAGTCACAGTTTACTAAGTTGAGTTACTACTCAACTTTTCATGTCTTTGGGTCCCATTAGGTACTACACATTAAGCCAGGAAAGAAAAAAAACTTACTCGTTGGCTCCGCTCTTCCCAGGTCTCCTAGGAGTAATCTAAATGATAGATGGTTTACTCAGTGACTCCTCTTTCCATATGCCCTCTGTCAGAATGAATCTCAAAAAGGCACAAAGGCATAGCTGACTTTTGAATGGAAAAAGAGTGACCTGGATTACATTTGAGAAATGATACCAATACATTCAGTAACCCCCAAAACTACTTTACACGGCCCATTTTCTTCCTCAAACCAACGTTTGCAGTGATAGAACTGAGAATCATGTCATGATTTACAAAAAATCAAAATCAGAAGGGACTGGAAGAATGATAGACCCTTGAGTGGGTATAACTTGTTACAACGCATTACCAATGAAGATTTAGCAAGATATTACCAAGAAGTATCATAATCGTAATCCTCCAGGTCACGTGATCAAAAAAGGAAGTAGGAAGGTTTTGTAGCAAGAATAAGGAGACATCCTGTGATTCTGGTTAACAGAATCAATTCTTTAATCCTCAGTTAAACAGAAATGCTCAATCTTGTTCTGGTAATCACCAATTTTTTTTAAGCATCTTAAGGAAAGTTTCCAACTATATTGCGTTGTACTTTGCAGGATTTATGCAGGCCCACAAAGAATTACACAGAATGAAAACCATGAATAAATAAATAGATATGTCTTCTCTCCATATCTTTGTTAATATTCTCTCTATTTGGAATGGCTTCAGTCCCTGCCCCTTCTCCACATCTTTTAAAATTCTACCTGTTTTTAAGGCCTTTCTCTAATGCTAACTTATAGGCTCATTTATTTTGAAGCCAGACAGGAGTCCTTTATGCTAAGTGACTCAAGATCACATGGGAAATAAATAGGGAAGCAGTAGTTGAACCCAAAGCCTTTTACTGAATCACATGCTCTTTCCACAGTACCTCCTCTGAGATTTTCCACAATCACTAATAACCCTCTACTGGCTACCCTTAGACTCACGCATTTCTTATGAATTATAATGTATTGTTTTGTATTATAATTATTTGTTTGGTTCCACCTGCCACCACTAATTTGATGTGTGTGTGTGTGTGTGTGTAATGAGCTTAAGAAATTAACATCTGGCTACAAAGGCAGTCACTAGAGCACCTGATTTGAAATCAGAAAGCATATGTTCAAATCCCATTTCTGCTACTTCATGCCTGTGATCGTGGACAAGTCACAACTGCTTCAAGCTTACCTGTCAAATGAGGATGGTTTCTAAGTTTCCATTTAACTGGATCATTGGTCCTGGGATATATGTTTTGACCTCTAAGGTGAAAAGTGTGGTGTTCTCTTCTTTAAAATATAATGGTTCTCTCTGGGAGAGAGCAGGTTTCTGGGGTAGGTTTTCTGGAGGCAGCCTTAGTTTCAGTTACAAATAATAATCAGTCCAAATGCAGCCAGGTGATAAAAGTTCAATCGTTTATTTTCTCCTTCCTTGGGCCAGGTAGCTTTCTTAGAGACCTATCTCTCTCCTCTAAGAGCTCTCTCCGAATGTCTCCAAATCCAAAGGTTTGTCCTTCAGCCTCCAGCCAGCACAAAGGTGGAAAATGGAATGAATCTGACCCCACCTCCGAGAGCGGGCTTGTGGGCTTCCTCCCAGAGTGCTCCTCTCCAACTCCTGGCAATGTTCCGAAGTAACTAACCTGAAGCTAAGAGCTTCTTTATTATATATGATCTCCCAAAAGGTTGACTCCTCCTCTGAGGGAGGGATTAAGGGAGGTGTGAATTCACAAAGTTACAAAGTTAACTTTGTGAATCTCCCATGCTTGTGAACTCCAATGAGTACTTAAATACATTAGTGAGTTAGAGAATTTGCTAAGTACCATGCTAAATTAGGCAACTGACTTATCACTTTGTAAGGATTCCAACAGAAAAGGAACAGCTTATTGAGATTTCATACATCTCTAATATTAGTCATAGCATATCCCCTTCAATTCTTCAGGGTGTCAATTACTGTCCTAAACTATCTCTAAAATAGGAAATAAGACTAGGGGAATGCTTCCTTTCAAGAATTGCATTTAGTATTTTCTAAAAAGTTAACTGGCTTTTCCTTATGACTCAATTTTAACTCTGCCCTGCCATCTAGTGGTACAAATCATGGAGAAGAGAAAGCAAAGATCTGTTTTTAAATTTTTAATTAAGGGCTTCCTAACTTGTCTGTGTCTTTTGACCAATTGGGGGGGAAAAAAACATTATTTCAGTGAAATAAGAGTATGTTAACCCTTGAACCTTCTTTGGATCTCTCTGTGTAAAGACTATCTTTGTAAAGACTTTACACTCTGTGTAAAGATATTACTTCAGAGATCAGGGCTTATTAAATTTTTTCCACTCATGACCCCTTTTAGCCCGAGAAATTTTTACGTGACCCTGGGGTATTGGTATATAAAATAGGTATACAAATCAAATCTTCATAATTTCATTACTCCCATAGTTTAAGAAGCTGGGCCATAGAACATACTTTTGACTTGGTCCCTAAAAGAAAGTGAAAATGGGTGTTTCAATTTAATACAAATTCATCTTTTTGGTTATAAATTGAACTACCCATTCTCAGCTTATTCCTATCGTGAGAGACAATTCAATCCATCCTTTCCTCCCCAATTTCTGACTATTGCCTAGATGCTTCCCTAAATCTTCCAAAGAGTGTTGCCTCCATCTCTTGATTTTTCGTGGATACTAAAAAAGGTGAAGATCATAAAATTCTGATTCTTTAGAGGTCACAGGAACTAAACAGATTATTTAATCCAATCATCATTTTAGGGATGAAACAAAATCTTTCACTCCTAGTTAGTTGCTAGGACAAGAAACAAGCTTTCCCGATTTCAGAGTAGGTAGAGTTCTGTGTCCATCAATCCCTGTTTGAGAAAGAATATAACCAACTCCCTTTCTATATCCTCATACACAGAAGCCATTAAGCAAGATTGTCTTGGAAGGACTAGAACCAGATTAAAAGGTTCCCTATTGAGGCAGCGTGGTACAATAGCTAGATTTGGCATTGGAATATTTGGGATCAAATCCTACGTTTCTGTGACCTGAACAAATGATTAAATCTCTCTAGGCCAGAAAGATTTGGAGTTTGCTCATCTGTAAAATGGGGAATTTGTACTGAATGACTTATGAGGTAGTTCCTTCCAGTTCTAAACTTATGATCCAAGCATCTCTCACCAATTCTCTCTCCATGAAGGCAAACAAACCAAACTACAAAAGGGAAATATCTCTTATACCAAGAATAGCATTCCTGCTTCTTAAAGTTGACTCTGAACCTAACCCTAAATAGTGCATTCACAGATTTGATGAGTTGTAGAATGCTTAAAACAGCAGGTCAAATAATCTTCTGTTAATGTTCAGGAACAGATAAATTTTCTAAAACACAAGCAGACAAAAACCATCTTCAAGTTTTCACATTACATCTACAGTAAATGAAAGGCCTGAAGAAATATGAAGTAGATCGGGCCCTGGACTTGGGAGGTAGGAAGCCCAACTATGTAATTATGGGCAAAGACACTTTTACACCTGTTCATTCAAATGAATTGGTCTTTATATTCCTAGAATTTGCTTAGTACTTACCAGGTAACATGTACTTAAATAGTATTTTTGTTGAGTGAATGAATAAATGTTACTTCCCTACAAGGACTCTACATTCCAGTCAAAGTTAACTATTCCAATTTCTGTAAATTGCTCATACTATTTTCTATTCTTGAAAAGCTTGTCTCTCTCCCCATTCCTATTCATTCTTTAAAGCCTAATTCAAATGCTACTTCCTTCAATGAAATTAAGCCTTTTAGTCCCAATACTGCTGATCATCTTAAAGTGATATAAATGTAGTCAGCCCATTTGTTCCTTTCTTAGCTAGAGGGGGAAAAAAAAAATCATGATTCCCTGGAGGAATTGTAAGAATACAGAATTTCTAATTAGCCATGGAGGTCCCATGAGCCTATCTTTGCTTTGGCTTTGTGTTGAGAAAGATAAATTGAACCTCTTTTTTTTTTTTTTTCTTCATTAAAGTAGAACTGAACTGTCAGCTCACTTTTGGTTCTTTAGCTGATCTTTTCCTTCCAATCCCTCTCTCAACCTCTAAGTACACAGAGAGCAAAGGATCTAACCTCCTATTTCATTAAGGAGATAAAGTTCTCTCAGCCTTCCTTTTCCATTTCTTAAAATTTCTCAGTATCCTCAACCAACTTCCTTCTGGTCTCAAAATAGCCATTTTTCTAATTATGGCTAATCCTCTCTATCAGCATTCCTGATCCCATTCCATCCTGCCTTCCCTAGGACCTTGCCCCAGGTGATTTCATCTATCACTTGCATCTTCTAGCTCTTCTTTTCCAATGAGTTATCTTGTTAGAAATATACTTAGGTCTTCTTAAAAGAACATAAAAATGCCTTCCCTTAAACCCTTCCTGCCCATATACCTACTAACCAGACTTTCCTGCCTATATACCTACTAACCAGTCTTTCCTCCCCACCACTGCTGACTTGTCTTGAAAAATTTATCTGCATTTCATTTTTTGTCCATGTTCCTCCCGACCTATTATCTTCTTTATCTCCTCTGTCCCTTTGCAATCAAAGCCACATCTCTGGCTTTACTGAAACTATTCTTTGAAAAATCACTAATGAACTATAGATCAAAATAAATGATCTTTTTTAAGTCAATATTTTCCTGACCTCCCTACTGCTTTTGACATGTTTACTACTTCCTACAACATGAATTACTACACATTCCTCTCTTGATATTTCCTCTTTCTACAGATATTCTCTTTCTCCTTGGCTACAGAGACTCCATACTCTTCTAGTTTTTTCTCTTGTCTGTCCACCATTTTCTCTCTACCAGCTCTAAATCACTGATCCTTTGGTCCTTTATTATCTTTGTCCTTTGCTAAAAGCAACATCTCACTTATCACCACAGCTTCAAAGACCAGCTCTCTGCAAATGACTTCTGAATCTATTCAGTCTTCATTGCTGTGAGCTAAAGACACATATTTCCCAATATCATTCAGGACATCTCTACCTAGATCTCCTACTACCATTCAAATGCAATATGGACAAAATCCAAATCATATTTCCCTCTACACCCGCTCCCTCTCCCTTTCCTTTTGACTTTACTATTTCTGTTCATGGTACCACCATTCCTCCATTCTCATGTTTACATTATTATGATCATCTTTCTCTCCTCTCCTTCCCTTACCATCCACATGCAGTTATGAAGTCCTATTGATTCCACACTGATATCTCTTGTATCCAATCCCTTCCTCTCTATTTCCCCAGTTACTAGCCCAGTTTAGGCCTTTATCATCTACCTAGGATATGCCAACTGACTCTAAAAGATATTACCGTTTTTCATCCACTCTGTAGTCCAGTCAATCAAAATGGTCTACTCTTTCCTGGATAGGGTATTCAGGTAGGACTAGCATTTCTGGTGTGAAAGCTTTTCAGGGCTGCTCATCTATCTTTGGTATCTAATTGCCACCCCCCTTTCACCTGTGGCTCCAAGAAGCTTCTAGCTACAGTGGTCACACCCAGTGAGCCATCTCTGCAAATAGGCTAAACCAACTTGACTCACAGGTGGATGTCAAAACTATCAGTGAGTTAAGAGGATATCTACCCCAAAACATGAAGCCTTCTCTTGGTAGAATTGGCAGAAGAGAATGATTTGTTCCAATGACCATGAAGGCAGCTGAAGCAGCAGTATCCAGTGTGCTTAGAATTTGGTTAGTCATTGAATTCACTGAGGTCATCCACTACATCTCAGGCTATCACTGGTCATCCTGACTTTTGTCTTGCCAATAGACTGATGACTTTGTACAACTCTGCCTCACTGAAATCCAATTCATGGACATAATATTATTGGTCCTCTTTGAAAAAGGACAAACAAAACCATCAGCCCTTCTACCATTAAGTTTTGTGCATGTTGTCCCTCCCTGGACTATCTTCCCTCTCTCTCTTTAGACTTTTGAATTTCTGCCCATCCTTTAAACCCTAGCTGAGATGCTCAAAGGCCATGCCTACCCCTGTTCCTCCATTAAGTCCCCTCATCATCCTCAATTTATTCCTTTCTCCTAATTCCTTCTCTAAAACATGTTCAGTTCTCTTCTGTTTGTTTAAATGAGATATATAGTGTATTGCAAACATTAAAGTACTACATAATCGCTAGCTACCATTATTAGTTTTATCTTTAAAAAAAAAAAAAAAACTACAACAAATCCCTTTTTTTACCTGATAGTCCCTCAACTTATCCATCTTTTTATTGCTACATTTTTAGTGGGAAAAAATGGCCTATACTCATGGCCTTCTTACTTCCCTATTACCTATTCCCTTCTCAGTTTCCTGTAATATGTTTTCTTGCCCAACTAACCTATCAAAATAACTCCAATTTCACCAGTGACCTGTGAGTGGTTATATCCAATGGCTTTTGGTCACTCCTCATCCTCTATCTTTCTAGAAATTTAATACCATTGGCCACACCCTCATCCTGAATAGTCTCTCCTTTCTTATATTTTGACTTTTCTCTCTCCTCATTTTCTTTCCTCCTCTCTGGACTTTCAATGGACCTTCATCTTCCTACCCTTTAAGTTCAGGTGTTCCACCAGACTCTGTCCTAGTTCTCTCTATATCAAGAGTTTTTAACTTTTTTTGGTCATATACTTCTTTGGCAGTGTGGTGAATCCTAAGGACCCCTCCTCAGTAAAATATTTTTAAATAAAGTAAAATAAAGAGGGTTACAAAGGAAATCAATGCTATTATAAAAAAAAAAAACTATTAAAAAAAATAAGACCTGGATCTCTGGCTAAGATCCTTTGCCCTATGTATAGTCTCTCCTTTAATGATTTCCATGGCTTAAATTATCATCTGAGCAAATGACTCCAAAATCTATAAACCTAACCCTACATTGTCTCTTGAGCTCTAGATTTATCTCCCAGCTGCAGGCTGGATAGCTCCACTTGGAAATCCTATCAACATATCAAATTCAACACATTCTACACTGAAATACACGCACACTATCAATCTAACTCCTGAAAGTTACCTAGGTTTGCAACTTCAAAGTGATTAGACTCTTCCTTTCCATTACCCTCCATCCTATCTAATCAATTGCCAAGAGTGCCCTATACAACATGTCTCCTCCTTTCTATTCATGTTGCAATCATCCTAATTCAAGTCTTCATCACCTGTCACTTAGACTAATTGGCTAACTTCTGCCTGCCTAGTCATCCTTCGCAGAACTTCCAAAATAATCTGAATGCTCAACTCTGACCTTTCCCCTCCTCAGAAGTTTTCAATGGCTTTCTAAGGTACCTTTCTAATTTATTTCATACAACAACCCTTTCCACACTCTATATTCCAATCAAACTCAACTTCTACTCATTCCTCAAATTCTCATATATGTGCATTCACACAGGTTATCACTGTCAGTTCAAATGTGCTCTCCCCTATTACCACCTATTGAATTCTTTTTCTTCCTCTATAAAATCTTTCCTTATCTCTCCAGGGAAAAGCAATTACTCTCTCCCCAAATGGGCAGGAGGTGGCTCAATGGATAAAGTACTGGACCTGACATTAGGAAAACCCATCTTCCTATTCCAATTGGGCCTCAGACACTGGCTTTATGACCCTGAGCAAGTCACTTAACTATGTTAGCCTCAGTTGCCTCATCTATAAAATAACATGCAGAAGGAAATGGCATACCATTCCATTATCTCTGCCAAGAAAACTCCACAAGGGGTCATGTAGAGTCAGGCACAATTGAAGAACAACACATATTTCTCCATCATTTATCTAGGTCTTTCCTTTACCCCATTAGTCCACTTGGAATTACACATACTTTTAAGCATGTCATATCCTCCACCTCTACCCTCCCCCATTAGGTTATAAACTCCTTGGGAGCATGATTTATATCAAAATGAGATATTCCCAGGTTTATATGTGGAACGTGAGCTATGATGTTTTTGCAAAGTCTCTAAAATTGAAACTAGTCTGTTCATATATAGGTTACAGAAGTATTGAATTTGGTGCAAATGAGAGAAAAACATTGCTGGTTAAAGTTTCAAACTATATTTCTAACTAAATCTATGAAAGTTTCATTCATTCAAAAAATATTAAGCACCTATACTATGTGTAAATCATCATGCTCGATTAGCAAATCATGATCTCTTACATTTGTAGGTCACCAAATTTCTTACATGTTTAGTTTTTACCTTTATCCAAGCCTAGTGGCAACTCAAAATCTTGAAAAAGAAATAATTTTCTTTATTAAAATCCCTTACCTTTAATCTTGGGTTAGGCTCAACTCTGATCCAAACTAGTTATTTAAAACCTAGATCCTGTCTCCAAATGACCATTTTCCCACAAGAATGATGAATGTTCGTGATTAGACAAGTCCCTCCCTTCAAAATTAATTATAGAGTCTTCAACACATTGGCTAATACTATGGAGTCTGAAATAGCTTGTGATCTTTTTAATCAAGTCAGAATTTTACAAAGAAATTTAATAAGTTGACTAGTTGGCTAAATATTAAACAGAAAGCAAACTTCAAAATTCAAAACTTTATTATAGTTTTTAAAGGTTGTTCCATTCATTTTCTTTTATTCTTTTTATTGAAGACATCTGGTTTACTACTGATTTTAAAACCAAGCAAAAATGCCTACCAACTACTTCTTTAGGAAGGACAAACACCCATCAGCAAACACAACTTTGGGAATCAAATCAAAATCTCACCTGCTGGGCAACTCCTCAGATTCCAGTGCTGTCAGAAAGTGCCTCCCTGAAACTCTTCAAGCATACCACAAGCAGGTGTCAGAGGGCAGTGTTCCAGCCTATCACTTAACAGCAACTCCATAAGCCACACCTGTGTGCCAGGAGCAGAAGCATTTTGAGGGATTTAACACATTCTTTTAAATTCCACTGGCTTAGTTGTTCTCTAAAGCTCCAAAAAGGGAATCATTGAAGAGGAAAGAGGTTGGCAAATCAGAAAACTGGAGTTCTAGAGAATTTCAACTTCACCATTAACTTATGATTTTACCTTAGGCAAATCACTTAACAATGATTCAGTTTTCTTATCTGCAAATGAGGATAGAAATATCTACCAAATATCCTTCCCAGAACTGTTGTTTTTTCTTTTAAAAGAAAATTATGATGAATTTAAGAGGGATAAGGACTGGATCTGTGACTTCATTGAAATCTGTAATTAGATAATAAAACTCCCTTTAACAATGCAAGTAAGCACCTTTTCTGCAATTTAGTCTTAGAGAGTTACCTAGAATAACCAAATAGTTAAGGAACTTGTTCAGTCATATAGCCAATATATGTCAGAAGTATTACTTGTACCTGTTGGAATCTTTACAAAGTGTTGTCATTAGAATTGATAGACAATAATTATCTAATTTAGCATGGGTCAGTATTGTAATGGGCTGAGGCTTGAGTTGATGCACTGAGGTCCCAAGCAGGTGAGGCTAAATAGTAATTGGACTATACTCTATTAATATATATATGCTTGGAGAAAGAATGTCCCCCACCCACTCTCTGTGCAAGTCCTGATGTGTTGTATAGGAAATAACGATTTTAGTGGATGGAGGCAGAGGGGCAGGAAGAGAAACGGAGACGGTTGGCTGGGTTCTTTTCTGGTGGCTACTGGTCTCGTGGCTTCTGGCCTGGCTAGCTTCTTGACTCAGCTGCCCACGTTGCTATTGCCGATTCTCTTCTACCTCTGATCTTTCTTCATCTCTACTGAGAATAAAGATTGAATATTTTCCCCTAACCTGAATTCCTGACTCTGGCTGATTTTAAAATACACGGTTATCACACGGTATGATTGATTTGATCTTGCAAGGAGATGTTATTGGCCAGAAGAAACAAGGTACTAAGTGGAACTAATAGAAACAATGCTTGTGTTCACACCTTTAGAGAGCTCTTATAAGCAAGAAGTATTTAAGTACTTATTGGAGTTCACAAGTATGGGAGATTCACAAAAGTTAACTTTGTAACTTTGTGAATTCACACCTCCCTTTAATCTCTCCCTCGGAGGGGAGGAGTCAACCTTTGGGAGATCATATATAAGAAGCGGACAGAGGCTCAATCGGGAGTTCAGCTGAAAAGATTGAGAGGGGTCAAGTCAGTTCAGAGAGTAGCCGTCTCTCCGAGGCATTCATTCCAACTTTCACCTTGGTGCTGGCTGAGACTTTCGGAGTTGAGCTTAGAGGAGTCAGATCCATTCCATCTTCCACCTTTGTGATGGCTGGAGGCAGGAGAGAGCAGAGACAAAGAATCAAGCTGCAAGAGCTCTTGGAAACAAGCAGAAAGATAGGCCTCTAAGAAAAAGTAATCAGGCTATTTTAGAGGAAGCAATAAAAGATCTGAACTTTTAACACCTGGCTGCCATTTGGGTGATTATTACTTTTAACTGAAACTAAGGCTGCCTCCAGAAAACTTCCCCAAGAAACCTGCTCCCAGAGAGAACTATTATATCTTAAAGAAGAAAAACACCACATGTACCTACATCTTTCTGGTCAATCTTCTATTCACTATATCACAATCAGCAAAAGCAATAAAATAAACATTCAAAATAAAATCACATTAGATTATCAGCATTTAATAAGGTAAAAACAAACATCAAACAACCAAAAATGCTTTGGTTTTATTCTTCCCACCTCTTAGGCACACCTCAAATTCTACTACTTTTTTAACCCTGATTTTTTTTCCCTATTTTTATTATTATTGATACTTTTGTTTTTATGTCACATTTGTTTCCAAATATATCCCTCCCTTCTCTCTTAACGATGGAGCCATCCTTTGTAAGATTAAAAAAGGCGGGGAGGGTAGTTTGGAACAGTTTGGCAAAATTAACTACTTCAACAGTGTCTGGAAGTAAATGAAATATTTTAAGCCTACAGTTGCCCTACTCCTTCACTAATGGGAGTGAACTCTTTTAAGAATATGTTTGGTCAGTATAATTACAGTGTTCAATTTAGTTTTCTTTTTTTTTTTTTCCATTTACATTGTGTGTATTATTTCCATCTCAGAGCTATTGTAAGCCTAAAATGAAATAATCAGAGCGAAAATACTCTAGAAAACAAAAGGACATTATGAATATATAAGGTAGTATAGTATCTATACAACAGATGATTTGTTTTCTGAAAGCCAGCTCTAGCCAAGTACGAAGAAGATCACCCTTGGGAGACTAGCCACTTGCTGATGAGTTCTTTGGCCACAGCAACATATGAAAAAACCTAAGACATTATATCATCATTTGTTGGAATCTACCAACTTGGTGCTGGCTGGAGGCTGAAGAAAGCAGAGGCAGAAGCCAAGGACAAAGCTGCAAGAGCTCAAGCAGAGAGATAGGTCTCTGGGCTAACCGGGCTAATTTGGAAGGAGAAATAAACGTTTGCATTTTTACCAGCTGGCTGCGATTTTGGAATAATTATTTATTTCAACTGAGACTAAGGCTGCCTCCAGAAAACCTTCACAATCATTACTGTATTAAAAGCATCTTCTCAACCACACCTAAGTGGAATCAAAGAATGAGTTTGATTGGTTTATATGCATCTCCATTAGGAGATACAAGTTAGCAAAAAAGAATATCTCCTGCACTGAAGATTTCCTATCATTGTCAACAATTCTCATAAACCTCACACAAAACTTTCCATTTTACTAATTCTGCTTTTTAAGGTGTTGTCCCTTTTTCCATTTTACCTATTCTATTTTTCAGAATTGTTTTCTTTTTCCATTTCATCAAATCTATTTTTAAAGAGTTATTTTCTTCAGTCAATTTCTGTTTCCTTTGCCAAACTCTCCTGCAAAGCTCCCATTTCTTTTCCCCAATTTTTTAAACTCTCTTTTAATATCCTTCTTAAATTCTTCCAAGACTAGTTGGTCTTTTCGGTTGGAGACCAGTTCATATGCCTCTGGAGGTGGTTTGCCTTTAATGTCTTCTCCTGAGTTTGGGTTCTGATCTTTTCTATCTCCATAGTAGCTCTCTATGGTCACAACTCTTTTGTCTTTTTTGTTCATTTTTAAAGATTGAGGTCAGTCCTAGGACCAAGAGCAGAATGTCCTGCCTCTGCAAGATAACAAGGGCTTCATGCTGCTCTGAGACCAGTGGTGCTGTAGATTTTCCCACTGTGATGGATGGGCCTGGCCAAGTCCCGCTTGTTATGCTGAGGTTTCAGGGGCTCCCTATTTGCCTTCTGTAGTTGTGTTAGAGGTCTCACAGCCAGATTGCTAATCCATTGATTTTCTGAACCAGAACAGAATAGCCAACACTGCTTTATTTTGGTTAAGAACCTCCCACTAGATTCCCTACATGGGGCCTCTCTGTTGTGGGCCTCCCCAAGCCATTCCCCCTACCCAGTTGAGACACACCTTTCCTGAAGTCCTTCCAACATATCTTATGCTGGAAAATTGTTATTCTCCAAATACTTGTGGATTCTGTCACTCCAAAATCCATTCAGAGGCTTGATCTAGTGTTGATTCTGAGGAAAGCCAAGAAGAGTTCAGGCAAAATCCTGTCTACTCTCCACCATTTTGGCTCCCCTTGCCCCCCACTCCACACAGGAAGTGAAAAGAAGCTATTCCCCCACCCATCCCTTGCCCCCCCTTATCCTTTTAGAGCATTTGCCCTTAAAAAAGACCCTTTTCTTCATTTATTCATCTCCTTTAGAGGCAGTTAGATGGACCAATGGAGACTGTACAAGGTCTGAAGGAAGGAATTACTGAGTTCTGATCCGAACTAGCTCTGTGATCCTGGACAAGTCACTTAATCTCTGTCATTCTCAGTTTCCTCAACTATAACATCGGGATAACAATACCACCTAAGTCATAGGGATCCTGAAAGAAACAAATGAAATAGGATTTATTAATTGCTTAGCACAGTGGCTGGGACATAGTAGGAACTTAATTCTGGTTCCTTTCCCTTTCTGAGAAGGAAACAAAATCATATGCTATTAGTGATTGGGACTAGAATTAAGGGTCCTTGACTTCCATACCAAATTCTAAAGGATGGTGCCTTAGGCATTGTAGCCCCCTAATTAGCTTCTTTCTGAGCTACAGTTTATGGATAATCAGGGAAGTGAATTTTGCAATAAGTCAAAAGTGGGAAAAGTGGATATCTCACCATTGGATTTTCTAATAAGAAGTGGAAAGCTTACAAAATCAGGATCATCTTGGCCTTAAGCTATCCAGTGACAGTCCAACATTAGCAAATGACATGATGTATTATCCTTATTTCATAGAAAAGGAAAAAAAACACGGTGAGGTAACTCTTCTTGTTATTCAGTCATTTTCAGTCATGGCTCTTTGTGATCGCATTTTGGATTTTCTTAAGCTAAGATATTGGAGTGGTTCACCATTTCCTTCTGTTTCATTTTACAGATGAGGAAACTGAGGCAATAGAGTTAAATGACTTATTCAGGATTACACAGATAGTGTCTGAGGCTAGATTTGAACTTAGGAAGATGAATCTTCCTCAAATATTTGATATATACAATACCCATACATAATATATAATTTCTGTAGCCTTAGAGACCACATAGGTCCAGCCATCTAATTTTACAAGAGCCACTAATCAGAACTAGAAGAACATTAAAGATTATCTCATTCAACTTTCTCATTTTATAAATGAGGAAACTAAGGCCCAAAGGGGTTGTGATTCACTCAAGAGCATGCAAGCTTGTTAATGACAGGGATAGAGCTAAAATTTCTAGCAGTTCAATGCTTTTCTCATGCACTTGTCCAGAGTTTCTTCCAGCCTTCTAACAGACAGTGTCCCATGACTGAACTCACAAGATCACTGTGTCCTTCCTGATGAAATAGCACTTGGTTCTCAATATGAGCATTGTACTACCGTTTCACTTTGGGAGGGTGTCCATAACCTACAGTGAAGAAGAATTTATGCCAAGTGGTAAATAAAGAAAATTCTAGTTTCATTTATTTATCTATCTGTAGACTGTCCCAGCCCCACCTCTTCCCCTGGGAAGGTCAGAGTAATATAACATGTGTGTGAGCTGGTCATTTTTAGCACTAACTTCCCAGGCTCTATTTTTAGCAGTACCTTATATACAGTGTGTCAGATTAGGACAGAAATGAAGCAGGATGGTGTATAAATAATTTTACCTCCATCAATCAGAAAGAGAAATGGGTGATCCAGCACCCTAAGTTAAAGGGATATATTGTCAGACCCTCCAGAAAGCTGGAGGATAGTGTCCTTCCACATCTCGCTTCATTTCCACACTACCAAGCTTTGGAACAATTGCATTTGAGAGAGGCATCATGCTCACCCTTTCCCCCAAATCATTCACAGTCTAGAACTAGAATGTCAGTCCAGATAACAGTAGTCTCAAAGATATTGCCTGAACTGGAACAGATCAAGTTATCCCCTTTGTAGTCACATGAAAGTGGAACCAAGGAGTTTGGGTGTCAGCCTTCATGGTCTGGTCTAGTACAGGTCAGCATTCAGACCTGAACAAGAAATGGTTCTGAATTATATCTGAGAAAGATTCCAAGGAGTTTCAAAGCTCAGAAATGACATGGGAGTTTTAAAGTATGAACTGCCCTCCCCCATGTTTGGGATCATACTACTCTGAAACCATCCAGTTCACCTCAGCTTTCCTGTTTTCTCAACGTCATGTAGCCCAGAACCCAGACAAATAAAGCATTTTGTTAGGTTTTCCTGACAGTGGAGAATAGGGAATAAAATTACCTGGTAAATAAAAGCCTGAAAAGCAGAATGAAAGAGTGGTTAAAGAACCCACCTTGGAGTCAGAAAGATCTGGATTGGAGGCTCACCTGTGACATTTATTAGCTATGTGACCTTAGGCAAGTCATGTAACTTCTAATTATTCTGGGCAACTCCATCAGATTATAATTTACAGATAAACTGCCAGTCATCATTCAAGGAGGAAATTTCCACACCAGCAGCTACCATACACCCAGATTTACTCTTGTGTGGATTTACCCATCAACACAGCAATCCACTGATATTCCCTGTTTGGCCCTTAATTTTGACTTCTTTTACCAGAGCTAATAAGTCATTTTATCTCTGGTATAGTATAATCTGCATGTAAGTGTTAACAATATTTTTTAAAATGATGATTTATTTATTTTCACTTCTCAGTCCTTCACACATTTGATGGAGAATCTAACAATGAAATGACCAAAAGGCAAAAGAAAACACAACAGCTGAATAATCCTCTAAAATAGAAGAGGGTTCTTAAGCCATAGCCTGAGAACTTCTTAAAAATATTTTGACCATATTCCTATATAATTGGTTTCATTTGTAATTTTCTTTTTACTTTACCTCTTTTAAAATATTTTTTTCTTGAGAAGAGATCCATAGGCTTTATTAGAATCTCAAAAAATCCACAGGACATAAAAAAGTAAAGAACTCCCACTCTAAAACCATAGCCCCCAGTAGTTGTCTGTAAACATTTATTGACTACTTACCAAGAGTCAATATTATATTGAATCAACAGAAACCAAAAATTCCTTAAGATATATCATGCCAACTATACCACTCCTAGGTCTGTACTCTAAAGAAATCAAAGAAAAGTTTCCCTTTTCTATTTGTACAAAAAATATGTATAGCAGTTCTTTTTATAACAAAGAATTGGAAACTGGTGAATTTCTCATCAATTGGGAAATGATTGAACAAGTTGTGGCATTTCATTGTAATTAAATAACTAGTGTGCTATTAAAAATGACAAGAAGAATAGTTGCAGAAAAATCTGGAAAGATATATATGAACTGATGTAAAATGAAGCGAGCAGAAGCAGGAGAACACTGTACATAGTAACAGCAATATTGTAACAATGATCAATTGTGAAAGATTTAGTTCTGCTTTGATCAAGGCAATGATCCAGCACAATTGCAAAAGACTCATTATGAAAAATGGTATACAACTCCAGAAGGAGAACTAGTGAACTCTGAATGCAGAATGAAGCACATTTTCTTTTACTTTCTTTATTAGGTGGAAGAGAATTTGTGTGTGTTTTCTCTTGCAACATGGCTAATATGGAAATATGTTTTGCATGAATGAAATACATGAAAAAATGTTATATTATGAAATATATATATACATGAAATAAATTATATATACATATAATTACATGTGCACATGTGTGTGTGTGTGTCTGTGTGTATCCATCATTCCAAGACTCCAACTCTGTCTGAAGCTTCAATCTTTTAAGGCCAGTCATTTCTAAATCAGAGGTAACTTGTGGAGGAAGTGGGGAACAAAAACATGTTTATTCCGTTTCTAATACAATGACCTACTTTAATGCATCCTAAATTTAAAACACAGAAAACTTTTCTCTCCACACTCATAGACCACTCAGTAGTAAACATACCCACAGATTATATAAACTATGACAAAGCTGAATGTTTTTTTTAAAGTATCACTTTAATAAATATGGTAAGGCCAACAGCAATTATTTTTGGGGGTGTAGGGAGCAGTTTGGCTTCTACCATATTAGAACTATACTTTCCAGATACACTTGGAGATTTAAAAAAAAATAACAGTTTCCAATAGTCTTATAATGAAAATTTACATAATACAAAATATTGCAGTTTACCCCAATTTGTCTTATTAAACATAACCTAATATTAGTCTCCCTTCAACTGCATTTGACTAGCAAATGTCTGTGATATCTTGGGAACCAGCAAATTGGCACCCAAATTATCTTAAATGGTCACTTCTCAGTAGGTGGCTCATAAAGTCAACTGTAAGCCAGTTAGTTATGTAGTTTATAAAAATGCCATTTAGCCAAGAGCCCTGAAAGCTCATTTAAACAGAAATAAAAGGCAGTTGAACAGCTGCAGAATATATTCAAAAAAAAGGAAGAGTAAAGTGTTATTTTTAACACATGGCAAACTTGAGGCCAAAAAAAAAAAAAAATCCATAAGCACACAAGACAGGGTGCAAACAACTCACCCAGGGAAGAGTCCAAATATAGAACCATATGGACTCAATAATTTCAGTCTATACAACACAGGTCAGCCTCCCACTAAATACCCATTTTGAAGAGAAGCCTTTTTTTTTCCTCGAAGGGATGCATATCTTCAGCAAAGTCCCCACTACAGGGACATCAAGCATCTTGCTCTAACACTGACAGTTTGCCGAAGCAGAAACTCTAGCCATCAGGATAGATTGCCCACATATTGTGTCAATGGTGAAGAGCCTTGCCCACAAATTAATCTGGCAGCTCCCATCTCAATAGATAGCTCAAAAGTACACACATTTTTTTTTCTTCCAAAGGAATTCTTGCAGGAAAAAGAGAGTGTATTGACTGTCTGCCAGAAACAAACAAACAAACAAACAAAAAATGGGCAGAAGTAACAGGAAAAGCGACTTTTGAGGATTTCCCTTCAAAACACACCCCCTCTACAGTCAGATATGTCCTTCCTACATGTCTTCTAAATAGACTCTAGGATCCAGTCGCTGTTGGAGAGAGGAGTGACCGGCAGTGTAAAGTCCATCTGGGCACCCTGTTCTCTTCCATTGTGAAGTGAACCATGCTCCTGGAAATACTCCTCCTCTTCATCAAAGAAGCCATTTTCCAAGGCATAAGAGCAGTCCGGGCTAGAAGCTGCTTGGCAAGCCCCCTTGTATTCCTGAATTGACTCATAGAGGGAGTACAGTTGACAGAGCAATGACATGTCCAGCTGTCGAAGGCCAACCTTTCATGGAAAAGGGGTGGGGGTAGAGGGAGAGAGAAGAAAACAAAGAGTCAGCATTTCCGTTTCACTTTGGTTCGACAGTCACATCTATATTCTGCTGGCATATACACATTCTTTCCCTGAAGCTGATGATTCAATCCATCGAGTGGGACAGAAGTTCAAGAAAACATGAATTGTGATATTACCCCACCTCAGACAGTTACTCAGCATGTCAAGGAAAGCAGACTGCCTAGGGGCTGTACACATGCCATGGAATTATCCCTGCACTCTTTATGATGATGCAGCAATGTTGGCACACCCTGCCACCTCCAGCCTGTTTCACTGTGAACGTTGGGACACAAACCTGACATGTACAATCACTGTGATCTGATCAAAAGAAAGCTCACCAGGCATTGGTCTCAGAGCAGCTTCCTTCCTTTTTCCCCTGCTGGATTAGAGACCAAGAAAATCAGCAATCCTTAAGATTAAGTGGCAAAGGTTTAGGGGCAAGGATCACAGCACTTTGAAAAGGTTTTTCCCTAAGTAAGTGCCCAAGGATCTTGAATTATTGAATTGCAATTGTTATTTATATTACTTTATTTATTGCATTTAAACTTTGCAAAATACTATATCTAGATATCTATATCTATATATATAAATATGCATACGCATACACACACAAAATAAAATCTCATTTGATCTTCACAACAATACTGGGAGGAAGGTGTTATTATTATTATTATCCCTATTTGACAGATATAAAAACTGAGACAGATCTAGTTCAGTTACTTGTCAAAGTCAATCAGTAGTACTTCTCTGAGGAAGGATTTGAAGCTTCTGGCTCCAAGTTTACTGTTCTTATCTATGATGCCGCTTAGAGCAAATAAATGAAAAATTCAGAGACACAAAATCCCCTCTTTGTCTCAGTGAAATTGATTCCTTCCGGTGGCAGCTGATGATGCATCCATCAGGACCCATAGTTTCTTCAGTGAGGTCTACTCTACTGTGGATTGGAAATAGGTAATTCTAAAGCAGAACCCAAGTAGAAAGCAAGTTCCTTAATCTTCCCCAAGTTCACTTCCTTGTTATAACAGACTAAATCATAAATTGATATACCATATTGCTCTTCAACTTGTCCCCATCCACCACTATCATCATTATGACTGCTACCATTACCACCACCACCACTATCACCATCACCCAGCCCTATGGCCAGACCAGATAGAAAATGATAAAGCATGCTGCTTATTAATATTATTGTGCTACTTCTATCCATTTTGACCATCTCAAAGCATTATAGAGAGGAAACCTGGATCAGAGTGAGTGAGTAGTACCCCCAAAAGCACCTTCATGCAAGTAGAACAAGTCAAGAGATGAAGAATCCTGATAGAATTTAGATAACCTTAAAGCTCTAGCTCTAACTAGCTGTGTTACTTTGAAAAAGTCATAGAAATCACAGAATTTCAAGTTCAAGGGACCTCAAGAAACATTAGCACAAATTACATCTGAAAAAAAAAAAAAGAAAGAAATCCTAACTACAACATACCCTATGGTGGTCTTCCAGCCTTTGATCTAAAGAGCTAAAAAAAAATAAAGAAAGAAAAAAAAATAAGGAAATCCTAACTAAAACATACCCTACAAATGGTCGTCCAGGCTTTGACAGACAGACAGACAGACAGACAAAAAGAAAGAAAGAAAGAGAGAGAGGGGGACAGAGAGAAAAAGAAAAAAAAAAGAAAGAAAAGAAAGAAAGAAAGAAATCCTAACTACAACATATCCTACAAATGGTCCTCCAGGTTTTGACCTGAAAGATCTACAGGGAGAAATTATCCACCATATCCACCTCCCTACGTAGTCCCATTCATGCACAGATCTAATTTTTAGGGAATTTTCCCTGACATCAAGTTGAACTTTGGCTCTTTGCAACTTCTGTCTGGGGCTTCTGGTTCTGCTGTCTGACATCAACCAGAACAAGTCCAATTTCTTCCCCACAAAAGTCCTTCAAATCTTTGATGACAGCTATCATTTTATCCCCTCCCAACCCTATTCCAGCCTCTGTTTGTAGCTAAAGCTAAAGCTAAACATCTCCAGTTCCTTGAAGCCTCATATGCAAGGATTCAATACCTTTTCCATCCTGACTGCCTTCCACTTTGTCCCTTAACTTGTCTCAGTGTCCTCATCTGGCCCAGCCAACTTACAAGGTTGTTGTGAGACATAAATGACATGTCTGTGAAAGTGCTTTTAAAATACATATAGGTAAGGCATCAATGAAATTATTTTTAGAGTAAGAAAACATTTAACATCAAATACTTGTAAAGACATCATTCTAGACACCAGTGATACAAAGAAAAAGATAAGTCTTTTCCTGGTACATCAAAAAGAGAAATGAGCTTGGAGTCAGAGGATCTGAGTTCAATACACACCTATTATCAACTTGGACAAATTCATTAACTTTTCTGGCCCCAGTTTCCTCACCTGTAAAATGAGGGGGTTGAGCTAGATGATTTCTAGGGTCCTACACAACTATAATCTTCTCATTCAATGATCTTTCATGAATTTCAATCTACTAGTGGAAATATGATATTTATCAATCAATCAGCCAATGAGGACACATATACCAGAGACAAGAAACAAAAATCAAGCAATCCCCATCCCCAAGGAACTTATCTTCCAAGGAGGGGAGAGGAGGAAGGGAGAGACATGTACAGACAACATAAACACAAAGTAAAAGGAGATAAATGGGGCAAGTAGGTGTTTGGAACACCAGATCTGGAGTTAGGAAGACCTGAGTAGCTGGGGGACCCTAGGCAAGTCACCTAGTCTTGTTTACTTCAGTTTCTTCATCTGTAAAATGACCTGGAGAAGGAAATGGCAAGTAACTTTGCCAAGAAAACTTCAAATGGGGTCATGAAGAGTTGGACATGATTGAACAAACAACAGAAGAAAATGAAGTTTCAGCAGAGTGTTGAAGGAAACTGAAGCAAGATAAGCATATGAAATGGATAGAGCACCAGCCCTGAAGTTAAGAGGATCTGAGTTCAAATCTGACCTCAGATTCTTTTTTTTTTTTTTTAATTTTTTATTTATTTATTTCTTTTTATTATAACTTTTTATTGACAGAGCCCATGCCAGGGTGATTTTTTTTACAACATTATCCCTTGCCCTCACTTCTGTTCCAACTTTTCCCCTCCCTCCCTCCACTCCCTCCCCTAGATGGCAAATAGTCCTATACATGTTAAATGTGTCACAGTATATCCTAGATACAATATATGTGTGCAGAACCGAACAGTTCTCTTGTTGCACAGGAAGAATTGGATTCAGAAGGTAAAAATAACCCAGGAAGAAAAACAAAAATGCAAACAGTTTACATTCATTTCCCAGTGTTCTTTCTTTGGGTATAGCTGCTTCTGTCCATCATTGATCAACTGAAACTAAGTTAGATCTTCTCTTTGTAGAAGAAATCCACTTCCATCAAAACACATTCTCATACAGTATCGTTGTTGAGGTATATAATGATCTCCTAGTTCTCCTCATTTCACCTAGCATCAGTTCATGTAAGTCTTGCCAAGCCTCTCTGTATTCATCCTGCTGATCATTTCTTACAGAACAATAATATTCCATAACATTCATATAACAAAATTTACCCAACCATTCTCCAACTGATGGGCATCCACTCAGTTTCCAGCTTCTGGCCACTACAAACAGGGCTGCCACAAACATTTTGGCACATACAGGTCCCTTTCCCTTCATTAGTATCTCCTTGGGGTATAAGCCCAGTAGTAATACTGTTGGATCAAAGGGTATGCACAGTTTGATAACTTTTTGAGCATAGTTCCAAATTGCTCTCCAGAATGGCTGGATCTGTTCACAATTCCACCAACAATGTATCAGTGTCCCTGTTTTCCCACATCCCCTCCAATATTCCACATGATCTTTCCCTGTCATTCTAGCCAATCTGACAGGTGTGTAGTGGTATCTCAGAATTGACTTAAATTGCATTTCTCTGATTAATAATGACTTGGAGCATCTTTTCATATGACTAGAAATAGTTTCAATTTCTTCGTCTGAGAATTATCTGTTCATATCCTTTGACCATTTATCAATTGGAGAATGGCTTGATTTCTTTTGAATTAGAGTCAATTCTCTATATATTTTGGAAATGATGGCCTCAGACTCTTAAACACTTCCTAGCTGTGTGAACCTGGGAAAGTCACTTAACTCCAAATACTTCACATTCCCCCCAAAAAATATAAAGACAAGGTAAACTGAAAAGGAAACATATTTATTAAGCACTTACTATGGGCCAGACACACTGCTAAGTGCTTTACATTTATCTCATTTGATTGTCTCAACAACCCTGGATGGGGTGCTATTATTATTCCCATTTGATAGTTAAGGAAACTGAAGTAGACAGGTAAAAATCACTAACTCTTAAGTAAGTGAATGAGGCTGGATTTAAATTTAGGTTTTTGAGGCCTAGTGCTCCATCCACTGTACCCACCTTTCTGCCTAGAATGTGATATAGGCAAAGGAAATGTTCTTTATACATTTTTCCAATAAATAGAGGCAGCATAAGAAAGTGGATAGAATACTGGCTAAGAATCTTCCCTCAATACTAGCTATATGACTCCAGGAAAGTCACTTAGTTCCTATGTGCCTTAGGAAATTTGCAGAGTAGTTCTCACACCAGGAAATCCCCACCCTGAAGTCACAGATGGTGCATTCATTATTGACATTTATAAACTCCAATTTTACTAATTAGGAAACTAAGCCCCAGCAAGAGGATAGAAGGATAGAACCAAAGATGGTAGGATTAGGAGCTAGTTCTTAGGGGTACTCTTAAAAGGAACAAACTTCCACAGCTGAATGAACATTTAGGATTCACCTCCATCACTGAAGGCACCATCTTGTATTTACATAACACCTTCTTCTGAGAAGCTGAAAGGAAGCTTTCTAGAGACTGAGCCAATTCTCCCATTGCTACTACTGTAGCCCACATGGCAGTAGTGAAATATGAACCTTTGGAGAGAGCAGTGATAAATCCTTTGGGGCTATCAGAAAAAGAGCATCCCTGGGAATCAAGAGTCCTTAGTCATCATCCCAGCTCCCCCATTTGACTTGAAACTTTGTGCAAATCACTCCTTCACTCTAATCTTCAATTTCCTTGTAAAATTAGTTTAATTGGACCACATGAACCCTATCTCAGTTCTAACATGTTATGATTCTATGTAGTCATTTATTGCCCTCCCCAATTTTTTTTTTTTGTTTCTGAATGATATCTGACAAATGAAGTAGTTGGTGAGCCTCCAAAGTCTCATGCCCTGTGGTAAAAGCTGGTTTCAGATAATTTAGAGCAACCCCCTCATTTTACAAATGAGAAAACTAAAGTTCAAGCACTTAAAATATCTTGTTCAGGGTCATATAGTTATGAAAAAGAGGGAGCTAGATGGCATGGTAGACAGAGCGCAGTCATGGAGTTAGAACCTGAGTTCAAATGTGACTTCAGACACTTAACTATTACTAGCTGTGTGATCCTGAGCAAGTCACTTAACTCCAATTGCCTCACCAAAAAAAAAAGTTACTAAAAAAAATAATCAGAACCTGAACTCAGGTTGTATTAAAAAAAAAAAAAAAGATATATTTGCAAGTAAGCAAGAGTATTAGAAATGAGCTCTGAATGCCACATATTTGTGTTCGAATCGGGTCATACTTCAGATAGTCACATGTCTTTCTTTGGTTTCTGGCATTCCCCTGTATTCTGCAAGGCTTAGGCCAAAATCAAACCATCTTTTATGCTATCTGCAGATCATCTCATCTAGGCTGATCACACCTCTGGCCTTAAGCTTCTTTCTAAATGATTGGCCTTCCTGGAGAGACTTACACGAACTGATGCTGAGTGAAATGAGTAGGACCAGGAGATCATTATATACTTCAACAACAATACTATATGATGACCAGTTCTGATGGATCAGGCCATCCTCAGCAACGAGATCAACCAAATCATTTCCAATGGAGCAGTAATGAACTGAACCAGCTACGCCCAGAGAAAGAACTCTGGGAGATGACTAAAAACCATTACATTGAATTCCCAATCCCTATATTTATGCCCACCTGCATTTTTGATTTTCTTCACAAGCTAATTGTACAATATTTCAGAGTCTGATTCTTTTTATACAGCAAAATAATGTTTTGGTCATGTATACTTATTGTGTATCTAATTTACATTTTAATTAACATCTACTGGTCATCCTGCCATCTAGGGGAGGGGGAGGGGGTAAGAGGTGAAAAATTGGAACAAGAGGTTTGGCAATTGTTAACGCTGTAAAGTTAACGCTGCATATAACCTGTAAATAAAGGGCTATTAAATAAAAAAAATAAAAAAATAAATGATTGGCCTTCAGAGGTAAACATGGTGTGAGCAAATATGTGTATGCACAATTTCTGGTTTTGTAGGAAGCCAAACTGGACTAGGTGCTAGCAATGATAGAAAGAGCATTCATTTCCTTGGGGATCTCAAGAACCTTAGCACCTTCCACACACCTCATGTTTCAGATTACACAGGCTGGTTGTGTATTTAAGAAAAGAAACCAGATCAGGTAATTTAAAAGTCTCTCCCAATTCTAAAATGGCTTAGTATTTTTCAAATGGAACTCATCCCATTATGCAGAATCATAAATTTTGATTCATCTCTAAATTAACTCAAAAAGATGGAAAATGGAAAACAAATGGAGGTGAGGAGAAAATAATCAAATCATGAGAAATGGATCCCACAAATTCAAAGCATGAGGATTAATATTTTCTGGGCCATAACTGGGCATATAATTATATTTTAAAAGACATCTATGATATTTTATAACCAATTCTGATATACAGCAACCATCCAGAAATTGAAATGATTCATTCTGGGCATCTCAAATGTATTGCTGAATTATTTAAATACAAACTGATATAAGAGATCCAAGAATTACACTCTCACTACTGCCTAATAGTGAAGAAATTCGTAAGTGGCAAGAATCGAAAAAAAAGCTACCTCCAAGACTTTTGAGATAATTTGTGACTCTTGTACCTATGGCTCAGAGATTAAACTAAAAATGACTGCAGAAGTCCTTTCCAGTCCATGACTTGTTGCTAGCCCAAAAGTTGTTCTAGTCTTTTCTTCTTATGCTACTTTTTCCAGATTTATAACAAGGGCTCACCTGCTATAAACTCTTGACTAAGGGCAGGAATCGGAATAGGGCCGAGTTTAGACCTTTTTGAACTGAAACACACCTGATGACTAATAAACCAACCTCTTTAGAGGGTGTGATCTAGTCCTGAAAACAGATTTGGCAAAGGAAGAATGAGTCAAGCTATACAATCTATTACACAATTCTCCGGATGCCAAATGTTTAGAATAAGTAATTAATAAGGCTTTAAATACAAACCTACATATGTTCCACTTTCCAAATTTTCTGCTTTCTCCTTCCCAATCATGCTAAAGAACCAACATTCTCCTCTAACTTCTCAAAAAATCCCTAAATACAAAAAGTCATGAGGCTAGAAGTCAAATGAACAATGCCAGCTTTCCTAGTCGGATCATCAGTCATTATCCAGTCAAAAGTAGCCAAGGTTGCCTTAGCAACTTTACAAGTTAAAGTTGGAAAAGCTGAAAATGCTTAGTTTGGCATTCGTTACTTTCCATGAGTTGGCCCTAATCTACTTTTCTGTCATTTCCTCTCACTAATTCATGCATTCTCTCTATTTATTTATACACACATATATACATATACATTTACATAGATACACATAAAAGTATGGTATATTTTTTTCTATGATCTAACCAGACTGGACCACTTGCCACTTCCTGACCCAAATCTTCATTTCCCCCACTGTAAACCTTTGCTCATGTCTTTCCCTTGCTGCCTAAAGCTAGAAAGGTAGCACAGTGGATAGAGTGCAGGGCCTTGAATCAGGCAGGTTCATCTTCCCAAGTTCAAATCCAGTACTCCAAAACTCAGATACTTATTAACTGTATACCTCTAGTCAAGTCACTTAACCCTGTTTGCCTTTGTTCCTCATATGTAAAATGAACTGAAGAAGAAATTGGCAAAACACTCCAGTATCTCTACCAAGAAAACACCAAATGGGGTCACAAAAAGTTGGACACAACTGAAAAACAACTCAACAACACTAACTCCCCTGCCCCCAATTTAGGAAGTTCTTGACTCCCAATTTTATTTATTAAACTCCTACCCATACTTTGATATAACTGACTGCCACCTGTCTGAATCTTCCCTAATGTCAGTATTTGTGTAAATGTGCTTTGAAAGCAAACTTGTTTTGCTATATTTTGTTGTCATCAGGCAAGAGATAAGTATTTTCACTGATAACTTGCAGATCATTCTGTTTTTCTGTGGTTAAGCCCTTTCCAAAGGGGCAACTTCAAGACTCAGTTTATAGACTTACATTTTCATGGAGCTTTTTCTAATCACCCCTATCTAAAAAAGATCTTTTCCCTCTTCTAATTCCTATTGTACATTGTATTCTTATGGCATTTCTTCTAAATGCATAAAATAAAACACATAAGGTTTCGAAGGAAACCAATTATATTAAAATGCAAATTATCAATACATATATATGTGTATATATACATATATAGGTGTATGTATACATATATATGTATCATATATTCAAAGTTCATGGACCACATGTTAAAAATCCCAGCCCTAGACTTTAAAAATTTTTTTAATTCTGAATTTAAGAAATAAAACAAGCATTTCAATAACATAATAGACTAGGAAAAAAAGATTGTACATGAAACTGCAAATCTATTATGTACAACTTGCTATTCCTCTTAAATATAATAAAATTATACAACAATAGCTACCATTAGAAACAAATATAAAACCATTCTATGCAGCTTCTATTTATCAGTTCTTTCTCTGGACAAAGATAGTATCCCTAAACTTTGATAGGAATGACTACTACCTGTCTGAATCTTCCTTGATGTCTGTATCTGTATAAATATGCTTTGAAAGCAAACTTGTTTTGGTGCCTTTTATTGTTGTCATCAGGCAAGAGATGAGTATTTCTCTGATAACTTGGAGGAGATCATGCTGTTTTCCTGTGGTCAAGCCCTTTCCAAAGGGGCATCTTGGGATAAGTGTACACAAAGAGCTGCCTGTTCCCTCTCCTGCCTCTTAGTTGTGTTCTTTGTACACAATTCTGTAACTGTTAAAGAGCCATTAACCAAGTAAGTCCTGCTTTATCCCAAGAAGCTCCCACTGTGGGATTTTGTGTTTTTGTTACCTGTGCTGGGATCATTTTCTTCTTTCCTTTCCTTAAATATTCTTATTGGATCTGTTTGATGCAAGGCACTTAGGAAATGATGAAAGGCTCAATTCTCCACCCTAAAACACATCCATCCATTTTAAGTCCAGTACTGCAGGAAATACAAAATAAGTAAGATATGGTCCTTAGTCTCAATGAGTTTAAAATCCAATTGGGGAGATAAAACAAATAAGACTGTATATCAGTAGCTTCTTAAGAGCAGGAACTAATTTCTGCCTTTCTTTTTCTTTTTCTTTTTTTTTATTTAATAGCCTTTTATTTACAGGATATATACATGGGTAACTTTACAGCATTAACAATTGTCAAACCTCTTGTTCCAATTTTTCACCTCTTACCCCCCCACCCCCTCCCCTAAATGGCAGGATGACCAGTAGATGTTAAATATATTAAAATATAACTTAGATACACAATAAGTATACATGACCAAAACATTATTTTGCTGTACAAAAAGAATCAGACTCTGAATTATTGTACAATTAGCTTGTGAAGGAAATCAAAGATGCAGGTGTGCATAAATATAGGGATTGGGAATTCAATGTAATGGTTTTTAGTCATCTCCCAGAGTTCTTTTTCTGGGTATAGCTAGTTCAGTTCATTACTGCTCCATTAGAAATGATTTGGTTGATCTCGTTGCTGAGGATGGCCTGATCCATCAGAACTGGTCATCATCTAGTATTGTTGTTGAAGTATATAATGATCTCCTGGTCCTGCTCATTTCACTCAGCATCGTAAGTCTCTCCAGGCCTTTCTGAAATCATCCTGTTGGTCATTTCTTACAGAACAGTAATATTCCATAATTTTCATATACCACAATTTATTCAGCCATTCTCCAACTGATGGACATCCATTCAGTTTCCAGTTTCTAGTCACTACAAAAAGGGCTGCCACAAACATTCGTTCTGCCTTTCTTTGTATATTCAACTTTAGTATAGTGCCTGACATAAAGTTAGTGCTTAATAAATGTTTTTTTTTTTGCTTGACTAAAATAACTATATTATAAGACAGCAAGTATTAAAATGAAATCTACAGTTATATTCAAAAACATATGGACAAAATTAATAAAAATGTATGTCTTTTCAGGAGAAAAAAAATCACACACAGAGCAATTCTCTAATACCTATTCCATAAGCAGGGGGTGTTTGTTATTTTAGTGATTTAATCCCATTTTTCTTGGGGTAGGGAGCTCAGCTTCCCAAGTAACAGCTGCACACAAGAAATCAAGTTCTTACTGAAAGTAGCTTTGTTTTTAAAAACAGAAGTTAATTTCATCCTGAAGAAAAACAGAATTTTAAAGAGTTTGTGGTTCGAAAAAACCCTAGATTTTAACAACAATTAGGAACAATCAACTAATTTCTATTGCTTAAAAGTGTTAATGCAATTCCTTCCTCTCTCTTTGTTTAAACTTCCAGCTTCCTTCCTGTCTGATCACTGATTCTTCTTCTCTCCCATACACATAACCTAGTGTTTAGAAAACAGGTGGTTTCCCAATATGGTACAACTTTCACAAAGGGACCAGACTTGAATCATATTTACCACTGTGTTTCCTTTTGCCTTTGAACTTTAAAAAATGACAAAGGAAGCCACATCAAGATATTTAAAGAGGGGGAGGAAAATCCAGACTCCTTGTAATCTGGTTTCAGGACATATGGTCTTATAGCAAATGTCCTTTAATAGGTCTGGAGTTTGGAGGAGAGGTGGTTTCTTTATGAAATTGTTCTATTTAGCTTTTTTTTTTTTTTAAGATCATAGAGACTGTCTAAATAACAGTGCCTCCCCTCTGATGGCTCTCACCAATTTGTAAAAAATTGGCAATGTGTAAGTATGTGTATATATGTATGTATGTGTATATATATGTGTTTTGTGTGTGTATATCTCGTTTGTACATGATTTTTTCATGTTGTCTCCCCCATTTGATTGTGAGTACCTTGTACAATTGGACATTTTTGCCATGTAGGCATTTTCCCCTTTATATGATCAATGATTAGAATACTTGGCACATAATACACAATAAATATTTAATGACTGATTATAGTCATTGATAGCATTCAAAATGTTTCATATGACTCATCTGACCCTCACAAACCGCCAGAGAAAGCAGTTCATTCACCCCCATTTTACAGATAAAGGCATCTGTGGCATTTTAAAGCTTCCAGAGTGTTTCCTATATATTATCTCAACTGAGTCTCAAATCAATCCTTAAATACTATAGTTATTGTTATGTCCATTTTACAGGGGAGGAAATGGCTAAGTTTAAATAATTTCCTCAGGGTCACATGATACATCTAAGATAGAATTTGATAGCACTTTCTGACTATAAACCCACTGTTCTGCAAGATATGCCATACTATAGATAAGAAACTGAGGGATTACCCAATTTACCCAAAGTGAGAAAGCTGGTCAGTGACAGTCAATCAATAAGCATTTATTAGACACCTAATATGTACCAAAGCCTGTGGCAAACACAAATATAAAGAATGAAGAGGGAGTCTCTGCTCTGCTTGGAGATAACAAATATCTACAAAAATGGTACATACAAGATAAATAGGAAATAATCAAAAGAGGGAAAGTACTGGAATGTAGGGATTTAGGCTTCCTATAAAAGGTGGGATTTTAGTTGAACTGTCAGGGAAGGCAGGAGATACAGATATGAAGAGAAAAGGCATTTTATACATGGAAGACAGCCTGGGAAAAGGTCTAAAACTGGGAAATGGAGAGCATTGTTCAAGGAACAGCAAGGAAATAAGCATCACTGAAAATGAAGAGTACATAGCAGAAGTTATAAGAAGACTAGAAAGGTCAGTGAGGGTCAGATTATGAAGGACTTTAAATACCAAACAGAAAGCTTTGTATTTGATCCTAAAAATGACAAAGAAGCTTATTTTAGTGATGTGGTGGGATCTGTGCTGACAAATTCAGTTCTTTTGATTTCTTTAATGATAGGATGATAGAGCTGAGAGACTGACAGAAGTTAAATGACTCATCCAAAATCCTACAAACAGTAAGCTGGAGAGGAAATATTCAAACTCAGGACTTCTAATTCCAAAATTTTTGTCTTTTTCACTGCACTATGGTGATTTCCAATGACATTCTTCTATAGTAGGAAAAGCAGGCAAAAGGAAAATAATAATGAAATTAATCATCTGTATCACTAATAGCCAGCTGTTTCTCTAAAACAGAGGAGTATATTAATAAGTTTTAAAGAATCTTTAAAAATAATAAGGCAGATTTCTAAACACTAAATGGCTGATTAAGATATTTAGAGAGCATAGATAAAAATACCCTCCTCTTCCAAATGTGCACAAAAACAGAGGAATATGAGCAAAATTATTACTCAACCACGTGCTCTATATCTAAGAAGAAAGAGGCCCAAAGAAGAAGAATCAAGAAAGCATCTTAGATTCATTAGTGAAACCCAAAAATGATAATACAAGCCACCATTTTCTCCAACTCCAAAGTTTTCCATCCCTAATACCACCACCATCCACCACTGCATATACATATGAACCCAGTGGGATAAACTACCATGACCTCTCCTCGTGTGGTGAAGGGTTCTTTAAATTTGAAGCTATTTCAGAGGGATGTCATACACCTGAATTTTTCCAAAACTAATACAAGTATAATTTCGTGGCAATTACTGTCATTAACTGAACATATGTACTTCTTGACTCCCCAATTAGAATGTAAGTTCTTCAATGATGAAGATTGTTTCATTCTTTCTATTTGTTTCCACAGAATTATGTCTGGCAAATTGTAGGCACTAAATAAGCACCATACATTTTCTTTTCATTTTATCCTTTACTCACATCCCATTTAGTTACATGTTTCTCCTTTCCCATCTTATATCCTCTCCTAGACGGATTTAGTGCAGAAAGATTCACCAACTCTCACTTGACTTTTTCCAGAAAACCTAATGGATTCTGTGGTTAGAGGGTTGAACTCCAAGGCAAAAGTATAAGCTGTCTTGCCTGTGGGAATTCATATTAAAGAAGTATAACCAGCCATCTGATTTTACTTGAGTTTCAGACTTTAGTTCACTGTTAAGAGTGGCCCAGTGTTATGGCCACCTCTGAAGAGTGCTGGAGTTCAGCCAACAAAACAAGGGAATAAGGAAAAAAGAATCATCAAAACAGAAATTGCCCCATATCAGGTTATTTTTCCTGGAAAATTGTCTCAATGGAATAAAAACTCACATTCAACTTCCAGAGGCCCTTGATGATCCCAACATACATCTCTGTATGAAGTGTTTTGACCACAGGAAAAATGAGCAACCTTTCTTTAGCTCATGCCTAATTATCATTCACAAACATCTGGAGGGTGTGAACAAAGAAATGTGAGAGAAGTGAAGCAAGACCTCTCAGGAATGACATTGAGCAAGAATGGAGGAAATATCTGGGCTAAACAGCATCAGGACTGGTTTCCTGCTAAGGAGGATTTGGAGGGGATTGGCTCTTCCTACTCCCAGGACTATCAAAAACTTAAGTTTTTCATACTAAAGGAACTGTATATATATGGCATTGTTCCAGGGGAATCATTGGAGACCAAAGCAACAAAACTTCAAACAGCTGTTTGCTAATAGCAAATGAAAAGGTGTGTGAACAAGGTAAGCACAACTCTATCTCTTCAGGTCCTCCCCCACTCTATACTGCTGAAGATCAAAGCTACAAAACATCAAAAAAGTATATGCTGTTGGTGCCTATCAGAACTACTATCCGTTTCCCTCCTGCATCTTCTGCCTCCTTCTTTCCCCCTTTTTTTTACTCTGGTGAAATGGAAATGTGGAGAATGGTTCCTGGAGCCTTAAACTTAAAGCATCACTGGGCTAAGGAAAGCCATCAGAAGTATGGTATCAGACAGAAAAACTCAGCACAGAAGGGGAAGGACTGAACACCAAGAAACCTTTATAGCATGTCTATATTTAAGCTAGGTTCATCACCAATAAGGAATTGCTGTGAAAATGTCCTCAAAGACCTATGGACAACTTTTCACAAAAGCATCTAAAGAGTAGATAATATTGAATCTTCTGTGCCAGACCATCATGTTACCCAAAACAATCTTCTCCTTAAGGTAAAAAAGATACTACATGTAGAAAGTGCTATCTACATATAAAGAGAGAATTATGAAGACTGAATGTGCATGGAGGCATAGTATTTTCACCCTTTATGTTGTTTGCTTGGTGTTTTTCCTTTCTTGTGTTTTTTTTTCCCCTTTTGATCTGATTTTTTTTTTTTTTTTTTGCACAGTATGGCAAATAGAGATATGTTTGGAAGAGATGCACATGTTTAGCCAATATTGGATTGCTTGTTGTAGGGGACAGAAGGAGAAGAAGAGAAATTTGAAACACAGGGTTTTGCAGGGGTGAATGTTAAAAACTATCTTTGCATGTATTTGGAAAAAGAAAAGATATCACATGAAGGCACGGCAGGTGAACAATGTATAGAGGTGAAAAAGACATTACAAAGTAATCTAATCTGATCTCATCACAGCATTCTTTCTATCACACTACACAATAAGAAGAGCATGTTTTGTAGTAAAAATTAAAATAAGACTTCTCCTATACCCAGACTTTTAAACAAATAGCAATTCCAAAAGATACCTAAAATTCTCTTATTTTGTTCAATACAAAAGGCCTACAGGAAATTGAAACCATTTTGTTCCTTTATAGAATTGGGGATGAAATTTTACTTTTTAGGGCCCAAACTCCTCCAGGATATTGGCTTAATATGCAGGGCAAGAAACTATATTTCTTTAAGGGTAGTTGGTTATTCAAGCTAATGTTTACCTCCAGGAAGCATCTGAGAGGCTCATTAATAGTGCCATTCCATGCATTTAAGAACTGATAAATTCAAGGAAACATTTTTTCTTTACAGTGAGTGAGCCAGGAAGGGAAAAAAGCAGAGCTGGTTATGGAAACCAAACCTTTTATTTCTTAAATTTCAAAAGAAAAGCTGTCCTTCAGTAGCCCCTTTCATTCCAGGAACTCAAAGTTCTCTACAAATTTAATGTTTCCGATTCATGTAGGAGTGGGAAGCCAAAATCACTATATCTACACCATAAAGCCTAGAGTAGTAGTAGCATTAGGAGGGAAAAAACTCCAGGATACATTTTTATAAAGTTCTTTTGATGTAGGCTGGAAAACCAGGGTTCCAGGCACATCCAGGCTGTTTAATGGCTTCACAGGTCAAAGGTTCTTCCTCTTCTGGTTTCTGTAGCCTATGATTCCAAGTTCCTTTGTGCCGCTATAAAATCCAGATATTAATTTGTTATAAGTATATTACAATCTACCTGGGAAGGATAGTCTGTATACAATTCTGAAAAAAAGAATATTCTTATTTTTTAAGCTAAATTTTTCAAAGTAGAGTTCCAGTGATGCTAAATTGGTAAATTCTAGAAGCATTCCTTGGAAAAATGTGATATACACTACTATTTTAGGATTATTTCTATAGAAAACTGACCAATGTCATGCCTCTTTCCAATTGCTACTATGATTCCAATTTCTTTTAATTTTAATAGTTTTTCATTTTTCCAAATTCATGTACAGAGAGTTTTCAACATTCATTTTTGTAAAACTATGTGTTCTGAATTTTTCTCTCTCCTATCCTTACCTGCTCTCTCCCCAAGACAGCAAATCATCTGATGTGGTTTAAATATGTGCAATCCTTTTAAACATCCTTTCATATTTGTCATGTTGCATAAGAAAAATATTATTCCATTTTTGAGAGAAACAAGAAATGTGTATAAATACACCAACAAAACAAACCTATTAAATTTTGTATTGAAAACTGCTTTCTTCTGTACAGAGTTAATCACCAGCTAGGAGCCAAGTGTTCTTGATGCTGTTTGGGGTTCATCTTTTTTATCCCACCCTCTGAATTTAGGCAGTCCCTCAAAGTTCTGACTTTATTTTTCTTCTCTTCTGATCCTCTATACTCCTGAATATCACATCACATTTTTACTTCCAATTCTGGCCTGATGAGGCACATGAGAATATTACTGCTTATTGGACATTTCTGCCTGAATATCCTACTTGCCTCCTAACTTCAACAAATCCATAAACTCCTTGTGTGAAACCCCATCATGGCATGAAGGTAGCCCAAGGTTTTTAAGGCTATACCAATAGCATATCCCTGATAAGTCCTATGAAAACAGCCTAAGTATAATCGTGGCAATGATGGCCTATTTGTTGTCCGAGCGCCAGGCTAGCTGAGCATGGAGGGTCATCACCAGAAGGTAGCTGCTAAGTAATACAGATCTAATGAATCAAAAAAATCAGTTTTTAAAAATGTCTCTTTGGATGAAGCAGGCATGTATAGAATGATGAAGATGTAAAGTGGATAAAATTAATCATTTTTTGAAGAAAAAAGTCCTACATTGGACACCTCTCCCTCAAATTCCTCACAATTTTTTATTCAGACTTATTCAAATTAAGCTTTTTTCCCCCATTTAACTACAATACAAATTAGATCATAGTATTTGTATAGATGTCTTTTCCCTTTACGAGATTGTTAGCTGCTTAATGATAGGGACTATGTCTGGTTCATCTCTGTAGTGCCAACAACTAATACAATGAATTGTATACTGTTAGGCACTTATTATATGTAGATTAGAAATCAATGTCCCATATTGAACTTATTCCTGGCCCTATACATTTAGTTATCAATCTCTCCAGATTTGGAGTTTCTCACCAGATCCATATCTTCTAGTTTTCTAAGATCTACTGCTGGCTTTGCTCTACTAGCACTATCTCTGAGAACCCCAGAGTCTCTTCCATGTGGTAAGATTTCTCCTCCTGAGTTTCCTATTTCTATTTATGGGAATCATCAAATCTAGGAAAGACATGTTTGACTTCTTCCCTTGTGATCTTCCCCACTTCCAATCAGTTATGTCACAATACTAATCTCCAACACTTCCCTAAAACAAATACCTTCCTATCTCTAAGGCCTCCACCTTAGTTCAGGCAATGATTATTACCTCCAGTGTGGAGTACAACAGCCGCCCAAATGATTTTCTCATTTCCAGACTTTCCCTTCTCTAGTCACTTAGCACAGTGCCTGGCACCTAATAAGTGCTTAATAAGTATTTATTGACTTATTGAGTGTCTACATTTTCCAGCATTTTCAGACTAATCTTCCTTTTGTACAGACTTGGTCATGCTACTTTTCCACTTATGAAGCAACAATGGTTCTCCCTTGCCCATCAGATATAAAGTCCATATTCTTAAGTCTTTCAAAGCCGTCCACTATTTGTCTTCAATTCACTTTTTTCCCTGTTTCTCTACAACCAATATTCTCTACTACAACCAAAACTGAACCACTCATGTTTCTCAAGAGTTCCTATGCTTTCTCCCACCTTAATGAATTCCAGCTCTCCCCTCCACCTGGGAAGTCCTCTACTGCCACAATTTTCTACCTACTGGAATTATGTTCATCTCTGAAAGCCAATGCCACCTTATACATGAAGTCTTTCCTTAACACCCCAACCAGAAGTGCACTTGATCTCCCAGAGTTCTATTAAAATTGTTGAACCTCTTTCACATCACTTGTATTTTTGTAGACCTATGAACTCATCATTATAGCCATTCCCTCCCTTGCAAATTCCAACCCAACTGAATGTCTTTTTATCCTATGAGTTTTAGTCATGAAATTTTATCATAAATCTTCCTTGATATATACCCTCATATTATAGTTATTTATATTCATTTCTTATCTCCTTTACTCTATTGTAAATTCCTTAAGGACAAAGACACCTCCCTCCATACATGTCAATAAATTATAGGCCTTTAAAAAAAATTCTTTTAAAAAGCTGGTTGAATGTAACAGAATACTTTTTAAGGCTCCAGTGGCATTTCTTTAAAGGTATTTATCAAGACTTAAAGTCATACTTTATCTTCATCACATCTGAATTTCAGATGAACCAAAAATAGATGTTTGTTTTTCTGTGCTGCAAACAATCAGGTTTAGAGAAGGCTTAGGTAGAAGGCATAATTACAAAGATAATGCTATAGTCCATTCTTCATGTTGCACTAAAAGAAAAACTCAACTACTTCAGAGGCCTGAAAAATATCTATCCTAGGGAAAAGGATCTCACATTAAATATGGCAAGACTCCATCAACATCCTTACAAACTACAAGTTCCCAATTTAAAAAAAAAATGTTTGTTGGATATCCCAGTTTCTTGTTCAAACCTGTAACTTAAACATACCACCCAGCTGTTTTTATCTTCTTTACCTCATGTTTCTGCTGCTTGCCCCACTCAGACTGTCAATCTGGTAGTTATAGACAGACATCTAGTTATAGTCTAGATATAGCTGGGGGAGCTAAGTGGTGAATGAAAAGAATTCCTTGCATGGAGTTGTAAAGACTCATGTTGAGTTCACATCTGGCCTGAAATCCTGGGCAAGTCACTTAACCCTACTTGCCTCAATTTCCTCATCTGTAAAGTGAAGGTGAAGGAAATGGCAAATCATTCCAGTATTTTTATCAAAAAAAAAAAAAAAATGAGGTCAATGAAAAGTAGGACACACTTAAACAACAACAGTTATAGTCCAACTTATCCCCTTGTTTGCTGTTGGCACCCAACTTTATAAAGATTGGCATGGAATTAAGTAATTTGGTAAAATATGTGAGAAAGATAAGTCTTCATTAAGGATGGAAAATCCTCTGACAGGCCACAAGGTTGGGGATAAAACCAGAGAATTACAAAATGTTTCATATTGCTTTTCTGCTTAGAGGTGGGCCTTGCAAATACTACCTCTGTTTCAAAGGACCTTTGGACAAATCCTGGCTTAGGAATATAACATGTAACTCTAGGCAAATGACTTAAGGTTTTCTAGATCACAGTTTCCTCACCTGTAAAAAAAACAGTTCCACTACATGATCTTTAAAGTTCCTTGCACCTCTAAAATTTGTGATGCTGTGATCAGATGGGTAACTAAACAGTAGTCAACAGTAGTAACAATAGCTAGTTTTAATATAGCATATTTTGCAAATACTTATCTTTTTAAACCTCACAACAACCCCGGGAAATAGATGTCATGATTACTATTTCTATTTTACAAATGAATAAATTGAGGCAGACAGAAGAGATCTATCCAGAGTAGCACCAAGAGCCTGAAGTCTGGATTTTAACTCAGATCCTTCTTGTCTCCAGGTTCAGCACCCTATCCACTGTGCTTCTTAACTGCCTAGCTTCTTATATATACAGAGAGCTTAGCATTCAAAGTGTTTCCATAGGGAAGTCTATTTAAAAGCAAAGAATCCCCTTATTTCCCTCAATTTACTTTCAGAGGGAAATTTGATTTGCTTTGTGTTTGCTTAAAGTAGGATACACTTGTTCTGGAAAACAAATTTAAAATAGGAGACAGCAAGAGGCATGAGATAGGGTTAAACAAATATCTCCTGGAGTTTGGGTAGGCCACCTAAAGCTGACTGTGGCTAAACCACCAAAAGTTCTCTTGCTTTCCCTCTGACGGGATTCCATCCACGTAAGAGAAAATGCAGAAAAGTTTCCTTGTTGCTTTCCCTTGCTAAAACAAATCCATACTATCCACAGCACAAATGGAACACATCAGTCTATAAATGACATGTGTTTCCAAAAGAATTTGGGAAATCTAAATACTTATATCCACATCCACAAACTTCTTTGTTACTTTAATAGCCAACAAGTAACCCACATGGAGGGAAGTTGAAAGGATGGTACTTTTTAAGGTAAGGAAAGGGTAGTAGATCTATAAGAGCTGAATGAGATTAAAGCCGCTACCAGACAGCAAGGTTAATTTTCTGCTAACACAGCCATCTGTGGGGCCGCAGCATCAGAGCTGTAATCGGATTCTCAGAGGGGCCCCCAGAGGAAAGGGGGAGGTATTCTCCAATCTGTTGTCTCCACTAGCTGCAGGACAAAAAGCCTTTCTCCAGAGTAGGTTAAACACCACCACCCAGCTCCACAGCCCATAATCACCCACCCAGGACTAAAAGTCTCTCCCCTATAGGGGGAATATATATTTCACTCTGGGATAAGAGACAAAATGAGGCAGCTTCCCCAAACTCTGAAACATCCCCCCCAACACACCTCTCTTCGCTGATGGTCGTAGGCCAGCGGGGAAACCATTTCCCAAGTGGGTTTTCAAAGTCACCAACGACAGTCCCCTGAGCCCCTGGCCACAGTCTTTAGAAGCTGGGACCTTAACTGGAACCAATCCTGCCTATTGGAGAAGGCAATTAAGGAGGGGGGAGGGGAGTTTTTCTCCCACTCTAGAGCGGGTGCCTGGGGCAGCGGAGGGTCGAGAGGTCAGAGTTAAAGAAAAAGAAAGAGTGAGCTTGCAGAGGTGAAGACAACAGAAGCAACGGGAAGAAGGCGCCGGAGGAGCTAAAGGCGCTCATAGGAAAGTTCCCTCCTGCTCAACACGGGCTGTTTCAATCTAAAGGGTGTAAGTAAGCACAGCAAACTTTTCCGAGGCTGGAAGAAATGAGCCGAGAGAAGAGAGAAGGGAGAGGAAGCCTCAGCCTGCTTCCTCTCCAATCTCCTGGAACCCCCTTCTTACCATCTCTTTGCGGAGCAGGGCCAGGGCGGCGTCCAGGTTGGGGGGCTTGGGAAGCAGCGCCGCCGCCCGCCCCCCGCTGCCGCAGCAGCCCCCAGCCCCTCCGCGGCTCAGCTCGTCCTGGATGCGGGATTTCTGAGCGTACAGCCGCTCCAGGTGCCGCCAGCCTCCGGACGCGCCCCCCCCGGACGAGGAGTTAAGCAGTCCGCTCAGGCTTTTGGGCAGGGGAGGCAGCCCGTCCACCCGCAGTCCTCGCACCGCGCTGTTGTGGCTGCTCCCGCCGGCAGTCTCGGCCGGCCCCGAGCCGCTCACCCCGGCCATAGTCCAGCACGCGCGCCAGCACACGCCCAGCGGCCGGCTCCGACTCCGGCTCCAGCCCCGATTCGACTGCCTCTCCAGCCAGAATCCAAAGGGACAGGCTCAGCCCGGGCCCGCCCCCTTCCCCGGCCCCCGGCCTGCCCCGCCCACTTCCCTTTCCCTTCTTCGGGCCTCTGACTCTCCCTCTCTCCGCAGGCTTCCCCTTCCTCCTCTCCAAACCAGGTCCTCTCGGTCCTTACTCCACTCCCTGTTCCTATCTCGCTTTACCTGTAGCAGTTCCCTCTGAGCTCAGTCTTTGGAGATCAGGGTGCTGGAAGTATCCCGACTAACACGAGGAGATACCCCTTCGCCCCCTTCACATCCAACAATCATTTATTAAGCACCTACCAAAGACAAAAGTACAGTAAGTTCTTTCCAAAAAGTGCTTACATTCTATTTGGGTACAGATAATGTAGACAAGTATTATATAGGCTGTATATAGAAATTTTTCTGGGCTGATAGAATGTGCATATTTCACTATATGGTTATAGAATATGCATAGTCTGTAGAAATAGACATATTTCTACATACGTAGCAAATGAATTACAAATAAATAATGATATATAATAATTTCCAGGATGAGAGCACTTTAGCAACTGGGGGAGCAGGGACCCCTTACCGCCAGAAGGTTTTCTCCCAGCCTGGAAAAAGAGCCAGTGAAAGAGTGGAAAAGATAGCACAACTTTAAAAAAAATAAACAAACAAACAAATAGATATTAGACTACAAAACTCTTTCTTATGGAAGTTCCAGTCGAGGGTAATTAAGACTCCTACTTATGGTAGGTGGATGGTTAGTTGAAAATCTTAATTTCGGGTCTGCACAGTCATGCTCAGGGAAAAAAAAAGTTTCCACTCTCAAACACAGAGAGAAAAAGGAGACAAGATCCCATTAAGTCTGTTACATCTACATACTTGATCTCGATCCCTCCTTTTTCTAAAAATCCCAAACTCAAAAACATCTGTCACTGCTTCCGTTCAATTCAGTTTAACAAACATTGATCAAATATTATGTACAAAGAAATGGGTAAGGGCTGCTAATATAAAAACAATATGACCCCTGGAGAAAAGAGTCACAACCTGTGAACTCATAAGTAGATATAGTATATATTCAAAATAAAGCAAAATTATTTCAGGAGAGAACCAGAAATGTTTTGGTTGCTTGTAGCAGGGATCCAACAGATTAAAAGGGAAAAGAGAGAGATTTGAAAAATAATTATCACAGGACTCCCACCCCTTCCTGTCTGTTGAAGGTGAGTGCCTAAGGTTTTTCCTCCATGCACCTACCTAACACAGGCATAACAGAAAATCCTAGCTTTTGTATCATCTGAAGTCTGAATCACAGTAAACCAAAACACAGATACAAAAACCCAAAGTTCAGTCCTTCACTGCAGGTCTTCCTGACCTTAAATACAAACTTTAAATATTCAGCTATATGAGCACCAGCCAAGAAAAGCACTCTGCCCACTTTTAAAATGTCCAAAAATAAATAAATAAATAAACGAAAATTTGATTCAGTCTGGCACCTAACACAGGAGTTATTCAAAGTGGAAATTAAAGGAAAGTGAGAACAGGATTAAAGCTAGGAAATCATCCATCAACTGTGAGATAAAATAAGTAGGAAGTACATTTTCAAAGTTTCAAACCCCTTCCCCCATCCACACCCCAACTACTATCACCATGTGTCTTTTAGAGAAAGAGACCTAGAGTCACAGCCCAGGCACTGTCTAAATATTCTCCTACCTACACTAGGAAGAAGCATGCTTAGAAATGCATATAGAAAGGAGTTACCAGACAAAATGTAGGAATTAGAAGTGAAGAAGAGTTACTGATATAATCCTTTCTCCTTTTGTGAAACCCAATTACTGTAAATATAGATGATCTTTTATTATTTTTTCAGTAGCAGTTTAAAAAATTTATTTATAATTTCTAGGTCAGAGGTTCTTAACTTATTTGTGTGTCCGCCATGAATCTCTGGCAAATAGATGATCTTTATTTTTTTTTTATTATAGTAACTTTTTATTGACAGAATCCATGCCAGGGTAATTTTTTTACAACATTATCCCTTGCACTCTCTTCTGTTCCGATTTTTCCCTCCCACCCTCCACCCTCTCCCCTAGATGGCAAGCAGTCCTATATATGTTGAATATGTCCTAGTATATCCTAGATACAATGTATGTGTGCAGATCCAAACAGTTTTCTTATTGCACAGGGAGAATTGGATTCAGAAGGTAAAATAGATGATCTTTAAAAAAAAAAAATCCATAAATATGTTAAAAGAGTGAATCAAAATCACTGTAACCTGATTGTTGTCATGACCCTATTTAGGGTTTGGGGAGCAAAAATTTGGGAGTGGTTCACCATTTCCTTCTCCAACTTATTTTACAGATGAGAAATTGAGACAAAAAGAGTTAAATGACTTGCCAGAATCTACTGGATTTGAATTAAGACTTCCTCACTCCAGGCCTTGTACTCTATCCACTTAGTCACCTACTTGCTCCAGGATCTAGTTGAATTATATTTAAATAAATTCAAAGTGAAGCATAAAGTGTTTGACAAAAAAGAAGGATTTCAGAATAATTATAAAATGAATAGCATAAATGAGGATTGTGTTTGGTGATGTTCACTAAATTTATTTTATTAATAGAAAGTTAAGTAAGAAAGTTTGTATCTCTTCCAATAAAATAACAACAACAACAACAACAAAAAAGGTAGAAGATGCCAGATTTAACAGTTACAATGTTAACCGCCATCCCCTCAAGCTATCTTCTTACATATCATTATCTTTTCAGTGCCTAACTCCTAGAAAGAGTTTACTATTTCTATTTCCTTCCTACCTACCCAGTCTCTTCTCGATCCCTTACAATTAAACAAACTTTAATCCCTCAAACTCTGAAAATGCTGTTTTAAATGTTACCAGTTATCTCTCTGCTGTTTTCTCAGTCCTGTTCATCTCTAGGTTCTGAAACTGATGACCACTTATTTCCCTTTCCTAGTTATAGTCTAGTCATTGTCCTAAAAATCATCTGTTCACATTGATTCAATTATGGTCTCTAATTGGATAACTCCCAAATCTCTAGAGCTAGCTCTATTCTCCTTTATGACCTCCTTTATTTATGTCATTCAATCAGTAAATCCATAACCACTGAAGATACAAAAGGAAGCAAAAAAAAGATTCCTACACTCAAGAAACTTATAATCTAAAACCAAGTCCTTGTCAATTACTTGCTGACTACCTGTAAGTGGATAAATGTTCTGTTGGTTTCTCAAACTTAACTTGGTATTCCCTTCATGATTAAAATGTACATTTCTTGAAAGAAGGCATCATTTTGCTTTTTATTTGTATACTTAGGGCTTAGTATCATTACTGACACAACAAATGCTTATGGACTGACTGATGTCCAAAATGAAGCTCATCATTTCCCCCTTTGAGCTTATCTCATTTCTCTTTCTAAAGAATGTATTAGTCTTCCCAAAACACAAGGATCCAATCTTAAATTCATCTTTGACTTCTCTTTCTCTGCTCTCCTCCCACATGAAATAAGCTGTCAAATGTCAGTTACGACACTATATTTCACATTGCTATATTTCTCCCTGTTTATCATATACCCTAGTTTAATCTCTTAACAACTCTCACTTGGACTTTTTCAATAACTTCCCAACTAAACTCCCTAATTCCATGCTCTCCTCTTTCCAGTTGGTTCTCCCCAAATTTGGCAAGAACTGTCTTCCTTAGGTACTGGTCATTTCCTACACTCAAATCTTCAGTGGCTCCTCACTGTCTCTAGGACAAAATAAACTTCTCAGGCTAGAGACAAAGGTCTTCAACCATTTATCTTCATAACTTTACAACTTTGTTTTATATTTTCTTTTTATAATTCTATCTTCTAGCTACATGAGACTGCAAAGTTTTCTAACTCAATGTTCTATGTTCTATGTTCTAACTCAACATTCCATGTCCCACTTTCATATACCTATATAAACTACTCCCTATGCCTGGAATATACCTCATCTTCAACTCTGCTTCTCATAATCTTAGTATTCCTTTAAAGCTCAGCTCAGGTGTTACTATCTATGTGAAATCTTTCCCTAGATGTTGATTGATATTCTATCCCCACTTAAATTAGCTTGAATTTACACATCTATGTACATATTATGTTCTCAAAGTCAAATGTAAACTCCATTAGATACCAGAACTGTTTTATTTGGGGCTTTGTGTTCTCACTGCCTAGCACACAGCCTTATATATCATACTAAGAATATTTGTTGACTTTTTTAAATTTTTTAAATGTATATAGAATGAATTCTCTCCTCAAAAGAAAAAGGATTTTGGAATCAGTTTTTAAAAAACCAGAATACAATATCTTGTCATGAAAAGTTACAACTAATGGGGGTGGGGGGAGAATAAACAATGAAGAAGAAGCAAGCAGATTTAAACTGAAAGGTGGAACTAAAACTTTAATGCAACAGCTAACTCCAGAAAATCTAAAGATGCATTGATTGAATTCAGTTCAACCTACATTTTAAAATATTTACTATGTACAGGGCATTGTGTGAGGCCAAAAACAAAACTGAAAGAATCCCTGCCTGCAAAGGACTTACTAAGGAAATTTAACATGTATACAGATAAAATATAAAGTCAGTTGAGGACATAAGGACATAGAGTACAAATAATTGGGGAAATAAATGATCTTCCTATAGAAAATGACACCTGAAGTCATCATTGAAGGAAGAGAAAAATCAAGAAAATAAGAAAAATCAGAGATGAACAAGAAATTTATTTCAGATCTGAGAGATGTCTTGATAGTACATAGAGGTAGGAGATAGGAATATTGAATTTGGGAAACATCTATAAGTCCAAGTTGTCTAAAAATCTTCTGAAAGTGAGAAAGGTGTGAAGGATATAGAAGATCCTTACCCAAAATGACTCAGAGATCACTCAGTAGAAGGCAGAAAAGTTGTTTATTGAAAACCTCCCAAGGATGAGCTGCCCCATCGCGAGATAAGAAAGAGAAAGCTCATGGTAGGAGGGCTAAAGAAGTAATGAAGATACATAGCTTTTATACAAGAAATTACATCACAAGTAAGAGAGCATTGAGAAGGGGGGGGGGCATCTAATTGGTTGTTGCTATTCAAAGAGATTGGAATGGAAGGTTTCTGTTTCCCCAAAATCTCCTGATTTCCAGGAAACAGAAAATCAGGCCTTCAGAATTAATCAAGCAGATAGTGGTCCAACTAATAGACTAAATATCGAAAAATGTCAAATACCAATAAATGTAATCAGCTCAGGTTAAGTAAATATGTTTATAGCTGGCCAAGGCTCAAGTAAATATGAGTCTACACATATTATACAGATCATAGGGGAAACACAGAAATAATGAAAATAAAATACAGAAAATGAATTCCTACATTCCTATAATATCTATATTATACATATACTATAAGATATCTTCACATTATCTCTCTCTATTCCATACAAAGGTAAAGGAGACACTGTAAATTTAAACAGAAATAAGAAGGTAAAGTTGAATGACAGCTTTTGAAATTTAAAACTACAGCCATTAAAAGAGATAAACAAGGAAATTTTATTATGCTTAAAGGTCCATAGGAGATATAGATATAGATATAGATACATATACACACAATAATGCTTCAATATTTATGTGTTTTAATGGATCTATGATCAGTATCCACAAAGATCAAGACAAGCAACAATTTTAGATCAGATTTAATGACACGAAATGTCATAAGGTTAAATGTAAATCTTAAATCTTCTTTCAAAAACTCAATTTCAAAAATAAGTTTTGAAGTTGGTGGAAGTTCCTTCCAATACAAGTCTAGGTGTTTTAATGGACTGACAAGTGAAGATTATTCATTCCTCCTCCCCCCCTAAAAGCTAAGGCTTTATCAAAAGAGGTATAAAACCTAAGACAGGAAAGTGATTTTACTAAATACACTAATTTACTAGTGTAAATATTATCAAGGATCCATTTAATAGACTATGTTCAATTAATTTAGGAATTCTGCTGAGAAGTCATTGAGTGTCTAGACAAAAGTAACTAAGGCTTAAGATCATGTCACATGAGGAATGATTTACAGATACTGGAAATATTTATTCTGGAGAAGAGAAAACTTTATGAAGGATGATGATAACCATTTTGAAGAAGAACTTGAAGGACTATTATATGCTAGAGAGATTAGAGTTATTCTACTTGGTTTCAGGGGGAAAAAACTAGGAGCAAGGGCTAAAAGTTAGGAAAAAAGCAAATTTAGGTTTAGTATAAAGAAAAAAATTCTTAATAATTAAAGCTATGTTAAAGTAAAATGGTTGCCAAGGGAAATTATGATTGACTAATCTACCATGTACTGATGATTATCTTAAATGTATTGAATTTAACATATTTAACAGAGTCATTTTGTGTTAGGCTTGTTGTAAGAACATAAATATTACCTTGAGTTAAGAATTTATTGCATTAGCAATACTTCCCCTCCTAAGTATGTTATGAAATAAGGTTCATGATCCTCAGTTAGACCTCACTCCTAAAATTTCCATCAATCCTCTAGTGACCTCTATGATCAAGTAGGATTTATACCAGGAATGCAGGGCTGGTTCAATATTAGGAAAACTATCAATATAATTGGCCATGTTAATAACCAAATTAACAAAAACCATATGATCATCTATAGATGCAGAAAAAGCATTTGATAAAATCCAACATCCATTCCTATTAAAAACACTTGAGAGTATAGGAATAAATGGACTTTTCCTTAAAATAATCAGCAGCATCTATTTAAAACCATCAGTAAGCATCATATGTAATGGAGACAAACTGCAACCATTCCCAATAAGATCTGGAGTGAAACAAGGTTGCCCACTATCACCGTTACTATTTAATATTGTATTAGAAACGCTAGCTTTAGCAATAAGAGCTGAGAAAGAGATTAAAGGAATAAGAATAGGCAGTGAGGAAACCAAATTATCACTCTTTGCTGATGACATGATGGTATACTTAGAGAACCCCAGAGATTCTACTAAAAAGTTATTAGAAATAATCCACAACTTTAGCAAAGTTGCTGGTTATAATAAACCCACATAAGTCATCAGCATTCTTATATATCACTAACAAAATCCAACAGTCAGAGTTACAAAGAGAAATTCCATTTAAAGTAACTACTGATAATATAAAATATTTAGGAATCTATCTGCCAAGGGAAAATCAGAAACTTTATGAGCAAAATTACAGACCACTTTTCACACAAATTAAGTCTGATCTAACCAATTGGAAAAATATTAAATGCTCTTGGATAGGGCGAGCAAATATAATAAAGATGACAATATTACCTAAACTAATCTATTTATTTAGCGCTATACCAATCAGACTCCCAAAAAACTATTTTAATGACCTAGAAAAAATAACAACAAAGTTCATATGGAAAAACAAAAGGTCAAGAATTTCAAGGGAATTAATGAAAAAAAAATCAAATGATGGTGGCTTAGCTGTACCAGATCTAAAATTATATTATAGAGCAGCAGTTACCAAAACTATTTGGTATTGGCTAAGGAATAGATTAGTTGATCAGTGGAATAGATTAGGTTCAAGGGATAAAACAGTCAACAAATATAGCAACCTAGTCTTTGACAAACCCAAAGATCCCAGCTTTTGGGATAAGAACTTACTGTTTGATAAAAATTGCTGGGAAAATTGGAAACTAATATGGCAGAAACTAGGCATTGATCCATACTTAACGCCGTACACCAAGATAAGGTCAAAATGGGTTCATGACCTAGGCATAAAGAATGAAATTATTAATAAATTAGAGGAACATAGGATAGTTTACCTCTCAGACCTGTGGAAGGGGAAGGTCTTTATGACCAAAGCAGAACTAGAGATCATTACTGATCACAAAATAGAAAATTTCGATTATACCAAACTGAAAAGTTTTTGTACAAACAAAACTAATGCAGACAAGATTAGAAGGGAAGCAATAAACTGGGAAAATATTTTTACAGTCAAAGGTTCTGATAAAGGCCTCATTTCCAAAATATATAGAGAATTAACTCTAATTTATAAAAAATCAAGCCATTCTCCAATTGAAAAATGGTCAAAGGATATGAACAGACAATTCTCAGATGAAGAAATTGAAACTATTTCTAGTCATATGAAAAGATGCTCCAAGTCATTATTAATCAGAGAAATGCAAATTAAGACAACTCTAAGATACCACTACACACCTGTCAGATTGGCTAAGATGACAGGAAAAAATAATGATGATTGTTGGAGGGGATGCGGGAAAACTGGGACATTGATGCATTGTTGGTGGAGTTGTGAACGAATCCAACCATTTTGGAGAGTAGTTTGGAACTATGCTCAAAAAGTTATCAAACTGTGCATACCCTTTGATCCAGCAGTGTTACTACTGGGATTATATCCCAAAGAGATTATAAAGAAGGGAAAGGGACCTGTATGTGCACGAATGTTTGTGGCAGCCCTTTTTGTAGTGGCTAGAAACTGGAAACTGAATGGATGTCCATCAGTTGGAGAATGGCTGAATAAATTGTGGTATATGAATATTATGGAATATTACTGTTCTGTAAGAAATGACCAACAGGATAATTTCAGAAAGGCCTGGAGAGACTTACATGAACTGATGCTGAGTGAAATGAGCAGGACCAGGAGATCATTATATACTTCAACAACAATACTATATGATGACCAGTTCTGATGGACCAGGCCATCCTCAGCAACGAGATCAACCAAATCATTTCCAATGGAGCAGTAATGAACTGAACCAGCTATGCCCAGAAAAAGAACTCTGGGAGATGACTAAAAACCATTACATTGAATTCCCAATCCCTATATTTATGCACACCTGCATTTTTGATTTCCTTCACAAGCTAATTGTACAATAATTCAGAGTCTGATTCTTTTTGTACAGCAAAATAACGTTTTGGTCATGTATACTTATTGTGTATCTAATTTATATTTTAATATATTTAATATCTACTGATCATCCTGCCATCTAGGGGAGGGGGTGGTGGGGTAAGAGGTAAAAAATTGGAACAAGAGGTTTGGCAATTGTTAATGCTGTAAAGTTACCCATGCATATATCCTGTAAATAAAAGGCTATTAAATTAAAAAAAAAATCCTCTAGTGACCTTTGCTTCAAAACCATGATTTCCTTAGGTGCCTAGATTCTTCTGGTGAAACACTAGGATCTTATAACCTGTAGAAGGTCCTGAGATGTTGCTAACAGGGTGCTTATGACCTCTGGAAAGTCCCTGGTGGGGTTGTCTGCAGGCTATAGCTGATAACCCCATGAAAGCATTGTTTATAAAGAATTTGTAAGTTGAAACAGATCTTAAATGCTATCTATTCTAATTCATGAGAAAGTGAAATATTTACTCTAATGTATTCCACAAGTAGTTGTCCAGTCTCTACTTGACAATGTCCAGGCAGGGGAATCTACCACTTAAAGTAGAGGACTCCTCTTCATTAGCCATCTTGCAGAAACTTGATGATAATATTCCATTCAATCAGATTCAATAAATATTTATTAAATACCTACTATGATATAAGGCAAAGACAAGATGGTAGGTTGGATTCAGAGCTAACCATTCATGGAACAGTACCACCTCATTCTATTTTTGATACTCCTTCAATGGGTATAAGTTAAATTTTCCCTCAAGCAAAGGCATCCCTGACCATAAAGGTCTTTGGACCCAATTAATTAGGGATCTTTGAATTCTCTAACAAATTGATTACTCATGATAGGAATTCTATCTCAGTGACTTTTGTTACAGATTGGAATTTTGTGGCCCACACTGGCTATGTGACTCTGGTTGGATCTTTTCAACTTTACATGCCTGAACTAATAAATTGCAGAGCAGATGCTGATCTACATTAGTAGCAGAAGTTTCTTTATTAGGAGTTCCTTATATAATTAAAATCCCAACTCTAATTGGGATTAGAGATCTAATTTTTCCATTGATCCCCCAAATGGTATAAAGTATTATGCTAAGCACTAGGGATACAAAGACAAAAAGGAAAGAATTGCTGCCTTCAAGGAGATTACATCTTACTAGAAGGATATATATACAGATGAGTAAATAAAACATACTTTTATAAAGGAAAGAACAGTTTCAACTGGGAATATTAGAAAAGGAGGTACTTATTATTATTAAAAGGAGGTGGTGCTTAATATATAGGTTGGATTAAATGTTCCTTGACATCTCTTCTGATTGTGAAATTCCATGATACCACCATGTAATGTTCTCTCTAAAATGTAATGTTCTCTATTGAGATTTTCTTGGGGTCTCTGGAAGCAGCCTTCTTTTCAGTTCAGTAATCACCACAAGTGCAGCCAGGTGTTAAAGTCCAAATCCTTTATTATCTTTTTCAAAGCCTTATCTCCTTCACTTGGGGCTCCGCTAGTTTTCTGGAGGCATTTGGGAGTCTTGGTTTCAGTGGGGAAGGTAAGGAAGAGAGCCTGCCACCAAGTTGGTGTGAGATGGAATGAATCTGTCTGAGTCCAAGGGCTTGTGCTCCAACCTTCAGCCTCCAGCCTTCTGTCCGCTTTTCTCTAAATCTCCCTGGCTCAGGCTTCTAGCTTGTAAGAATCCTTTGTTTCAAGTTCAGAGTTCTGGCCCATAACACCACCATTCTTCACTTTTTTGTAAGTTGATATTTCTTATAATCTTCTATTATCCTTTTCTATAATATTTCACCAACAAGCTTGTTTCTTCAACTTTTGCTGGCTGAAATGATTTGGGGGTTTCTTTAACCTCCTTATTTTATTCATTATTTCTAAGAAATAGCCATAACCAGAACCAGGGTCATTATTTGTATCTATCTCTGGCTTTTTAGTGATTTTAATGATTGATCATCAAGGCTAGATGCAGTGCTTCTTTATTAGGATTTAGACTCACGAGATTCAAAACACAGACTACCTTTTTTTTTTACGTGATAAATATATTTACGTGCTAAATTAATTTTGCGTCATTTCTATTACTGCATAAGCTAATATTTATAAGATTCATCTATTTATGCAAATTTGATAACTTTATATTCATTACAATCTCAGTTTCCTTTGTAAATCTCTATTCTCCTCTAAACTCAGAAAAATTTTAAAATTTCCTTATATCTGTTTGCATTATTTGCATCAGTTGGGGCTGAAGGGAGGCTTGAGGTACCATCCTTTACCCCACAATTAGAGGTACTTACACTAAATGAACTGGCAAAGAAAAAGGAACTCCACCATTGAAACATATTAGGGGAGTAGGGAAGACTGAGATTCATCTTCAGTGGATGACACTTTAGTAGTAAAAAAAAAAAATGCTTCTACTCCAAAGAGTAACATGAAATGGTTCTCTGCTCAGAGAGAATTTATAGAACTCAAGAAAACAATTCAAAAATTAAATGAGAGACATTGAAGAAAAACTAAAGAAAAAAATTAAAACCATCCAAGAAAAAACAAGAAGCTTATGAAAAAAAAGTTAAATAACTAGAAAAGAGATATAGTCTTAAAGATGAAAATAGTGATTTAAAATTTGAATTGGGCAAGGGAAGCCAGTAAAGCTATGAGAGAACAAGAAATAACAAAACAGATTATAAAGAATGAGAAAATAAAACAGAATGTGAAACATCTTATAAGAAAAATGACAGATCTGGAGAACAGATCAAAAAGAGAAAATATAAGAATAATTGGATGGCCAGAAAGTAGTGACCAAAAAGAGAATCCTGACATAATAATGCAGAAAATAATCCAAGAAATTGTCCTGGAGTGATAGAACATGAGAGAAAAGTAGAAATAAAAAAAAATCCACCAATCACCACCTCAGAGAGATCTTATGTGGAAAACACTAGGAATATTATTGCCAAATTTTGAAACTTTCAGATCAAAGAGAAAATTTTGCAAGAAACAAGAAAAAAAAATTCAAATATGCTGGAGCTACTAGAATTGTTCAAGACATCAGTAGCTACAGTCTAAAAGACCACAGGTCCAGGAATCATATCTATTGATAATGAAAAAAAGAACTAGGCCTGCAGCCAAAAATATATCCAGTAAAATTATCTATAATCCTGAATGAGAAAAAATGAACATTCAGTGAACTTGCAGATTTTCAAGACTTTCTATGTACCAAATCAAAACTTCATAGAAGAATTTTTTAAATTTTATTTTATTATAACTTTTTATTTACAAAATATATGCATAGGTAATTTTTCAACATTGACCATTGTAAAACCTTCTGTTCCAAATTATCCCTTCCTTCCCCCACCTCTTCCTCTAGATGGCAGGTAGTCCAATACATGTTAAATATGTTAAAATATTTGTTAAATCCAATATATGCATACATATTTATACAGTTATCTTGCTGCACAAGAAAAATCGGATCAAGAAAAAAAAAACAGAAAAAAAACAAAAATGCAAGCCAACAACAGAAAGAGTGAAAATGCTATGCTGTGGTCCACATTCAGTTCCCATAGTTCTCTCTCTGGGTGTAGAAGGCTCTCTTCATTACTGAACAATTGGAATGGTTTGAATCATTTCATTGTTGAAGAGAGCCATGTCCATCAGAATTAATCATCATATAGTCTTGCTGTTGCTGTGTATAATAATCTCCTGGTTCTGCTCATTTCACTTAGCATTAGTTCATGTAAGTCTCTCCAGGCCTCCCGAAATCATCCTGTTGGTAATTTCTTATAGAACAACAATATTCCATAATATTCATATATAACTTCATAGAAAATTTATCATATTAGAGACAATATGAAAGATCAATTTTTAAGAAATTTAATATGCACAAACTATTTAAACATGGACAAAATATGTTTTTATATATGTGTGTATATATATATGCATGTATATAAGATTCACATCAAGAGTAGGGTAACTTGAAATAAAGATTAGCAGAGTTAAGGTAATAATTATTATTATTATACGAATGAGGTGCAGAGGAAAAATAGACACAGAGACATTAAAGGGGAGGAGGAGGACTCAGAGTTTTGAAAACCTACTCACATGGAGAATGGGTTCAATAGGAAACACCCCAAATATACCATAAAGGATATAGGACCCTCCAGAATCTATAAAGAAATAAGGGGGGAACAGCTAGCTAACAGCACAGTGGTTAAAGCACCAGCTCTGAAGTCAGGAGGACCTGAGTTCAAATTTATCTCAGACACTTAACACTTCCTAACTATGTGACCCTAGGCAAGTCACTTAACTCCAATTGCTGAAAGAAAGGAAGGAAGGAAGAAAGGAAGGAAAGAAGGAAGGAAGGAAAGGAAGGAGGGAGGAAGGGAGGGAGGGAGGAAGGAAGGAAGGAAGGAAGAAGAGAAGAAAGAAAGAAAGAAAGAAAGAAAGAAAGAAAGAAAGAAAGAAAGAAAGAAAGAAAGAAAGAAAGAAAGAAAGAAAGAAAGAAAGAAAGAAAAATGAAGATGGAGATGGAAGGATGAGTAGATGGGGAATCAAAGGGTGAGGGAAGAAGGATCAAGGGAGGGATCCTTGGGTGAGGGAAGGTTAAGTAATAACAAGGCAAGTTATGGCACAAAATTTAATTAAAGAAACATCAAGGATTGGAAAGACATGTGTGGATGTGGGTTGGATGTGGGTATAAGTATATGTATGTATCTATAATGTATACGTAAATATATTTTTTCTTAAATATTTTCTTGGGAGTGGTGGGGAGGATGAAAGGGGAAAAAAGAATAAAGTAAATAAGGTGAGCAGTAGAGAACCAAAGAACAATTTATAAGAAAGTAAAGGAAAAAATGGTCATTTATGAATATAGTTTCTTCTACTAATATGTTTACTTTCTTGATCTGGTAAATTTATTATATATTTTGAATCCTCCCTGATGTTCTGCTGGACACTTGACAACGTTCTCTTTTGTTTTGTATTTCTTTTCTTGTGATGACATTTTACTGATGACATCAGTCTGTAGAACATCACAATATAAGTAAGATTTGTGATTACTCACAAGAGTCTGGCCTAACGACCCACAGGGGAAAAAAGTACAAATGGATTAAATATAACTACTGTCCAAATTCTAGTATGCAGGTAAGTGCATAATCAAACATCTGGTATGTCAATCAATATATCAGTATTGTACATACACTATAGATGGACAATGAGCTGGTCCTAAAATTGAAGAAGAGAACAGGATAGATCGAATTAAGGAATGTGTTTTCAATAATCTCAAGCTTTTCCCCAAAAACAAAGGGCCATTTTTAAAGTTATAATATTCCTCTGGAAACATTAATATTCATAGCAGTAGTAGTAGTAGTAGTAGTAGTAGTAGTAGTAGTAGTGGTGGTGGTGGTGGTGGTGCTGGTGCTGGTGGTGCTGCTAGTAGCTAATATTTATACAGCATTTACTGTGTGCCAGGCACAGTGCTAAGTTCTTTACAATGATTATTTCATTTGATCCTCATAAGAACTCTGGGAAGTATATGTTATTATTAACCCCTATTTTACAGTTGAAGAAACTGGGGTTAACAGAAGTTAAATGACTTGCTCATGGTCACACAGCAGAGCCAGGTCTTCCCTGACTCTGGGCTCTATGCTCTACCCACTGTGCTATTTAGCTGTCACATGTCATAGAATACCATCAAGTCCAAAGATTTAAAACTGAGTCCACCAAAGAGGAACAGAGAGGTATGTGGTGAGTGTGACTGCATTTGGAGGCAGTTCAGTGTCACAATACATAGAGTGCTAGACCTAGAGTTTGGAAGGCCCAATAAATTCAACCTTACCCTCAAATACACCCTAGATATGTGATAATGGGCAAATTATTTAATCTCTACCTCCCAAGATTCTTGTGTGTGGGGTGAAATAAGATTTATAAATTGCTTTGCAGACATTTTATTTGTTGTGTCTTTGATTAAATTTTATAAAAATGTTTGGTACACAAGGTTCAAGGTTTTAGCTATGATTTATTACATACACATACATTTTAAAGCCAGAATGGACCTTCCAAGAGAACCTTAATTAATCTAGCCCCTCTTTTCACAGATAAGGAAACCAGTTCTCAATAAGGCCTAGTGACAAGTTGAAGATTTAGGGTTCTACCCCCCGTTCTCTAATCCTATTTGTAAACATGTACATTCCACTATACCACACAGCTTCTTTATTCTTAATTTTTCCTGATTATTAGATTATTTGGTGTTGATCACCATTAAGTATGTAATGGTGCATTTGATAAGATGAAAGTTGAAACAAGTATTATAAAAGGCAGCCTGACAAAACCACCTATTTCATCAATTCTGGGAATGTTTTTGGCTGTGCTACCAGTTGCAGACCTACTCCAAATACTGACATAACTGAAACTGAACTTCAAAGATAGAAACACTGGAGTTTCCCCCCACTCACAGCTATAAACTCTTAAAGGGCATCCTGAATGAGGAAGTTATGGGTCACTGAACAAAAATTTGAAACAGGCTAACTCACTGTAAGCATAGAAATCAGCAAAGAGTGAAGGAGAGATTGTATCAAATATGTGACAGAAATCTGAGTCATGAAGAAGCCAATAGCAGGAGGAATCTGGGCAGAGTTGACAGTGTTTTATGTGATAGGATGAAGATAAAATTCACTTTCTGCTACTGTTCGAATTAGCCAAACTAAGCTCTTTAACAAATCCCACATGAAAGAAAGGCAGGATATTCTGAGGTGCCTAGTACATAGCCACTCTTTCCAGGCCACTGAACTGGAACATTTGGTATTGATATTTAATGAACCAGTGAACAGTTGTTTTGTTTTGTTTTGTTTTGTTTTTGTATGCATATTTTAAAAAGTTACTGGATAATAAGATTTTTCCAAAAATTAAATTAAATTTTTATGTTAAAATGAATGAAGGCTGCCCTTTGTCACCCTTTTTTCTCCTAGGAGTATCACACATTCAAGGTAGACTTAAGATAAGGTAATGGATTACATAAAGACCGTGGAGTGTTCCACTTCTTTCTAGGTAGCAAAATGATAAAATACTGAGACTGAAATTAGGAAACTCTGATTCAAATTTCGCTTTCGACACATGTTACCCTGCTTCAGCTTCCTCAGCTGTAAATGGAAGTAAATAGCACTTACTTCTTAGGATTGTTGTAAAGATTAAATGAAATCATATTTGTAAAACACAGCCCAGTGCTTGGAACATAATAAGCACGACATACATACTTATTCCCTTCCCTTTACTATCATCCCATTAGGATCAGAATTTTTATATCCTAAGATCACAGATCTTAGAAATGGAAGAGATCTCAGGAGTCCAGCCCATACCTAAATAGGATTCTCATCTACAATATCTATGAGAAGTAATCATTCAGCTTCCACTTGAAGAACTTTAGTGAAGTAATAAATTCCACTTTTGGGTGGGTCATAATATTAGGAAGTTTTTCTTTTCTTTTCTTTTTTTATAGTTTTTGAGAGAATTATGGTAATTTTGTGAGCCAAACTGAGTCCATCTTATAGAACTGACTCCATTTTCTTGTTTCATTTTCTTGAAATTTCACTTCCTAATTGTTATAATGAAGCGAGATCCTATCTTACATTCAGAAAAGTCCAACTGTTTGCCTTCCTCCCAAATCTGGAAACTCACTTAGCCCCAATTTAGAAAATCCCTAATCTTTCATTTAATTAGAAATCAGATAATCCAATTTTATATCCTGTTTTATATCATTTTCTTTAATGCATAAAAATCTGTCTCCTCCTGTGTTATGGGCCAGAACTCTGAACTTTTTACAAGGTGCTGACTAAGTGGATTGATGAGACAATGGTTATCTAGTTTAGCATGGTGATTAATAGTTCTCCAAGTTCAGTATGATTGATTTAATCTTACAACAAATAATGGTTTCCTAGTGATATAATTAGTTTATGCTCAGTGTGGAGTATATAAGCAGGGACTGAGAGCCACAGGGGAGAAACTCTGGGAGCCAAAGAGACAGAAATTCATTTCCACCTTCTGTCAGGCTCCTGGTTGCAGACTCCTCCAGCATTTCTCCACTGAAACCAAGACTCCAGAAGGCCTTTAAGAAAACTAGCAGAGCCCCAAGTGAAGAAGATAGGTCTTTGAAAGAGATTATAAAGGATTTGGACTTTAATATCTGACTGTTCCTGTGGTGATTACTGAACTGAAAAAAAAGGCTGCCCCCAAGACCTCCAGGACACCAAACCAAAGAACACTACACTCCTATATTCAGGGGAAGGCTTAATCCTATTGTCATGCAATTAGTATTCATTGTATATAATATAGTATGCATTAATAAATTAATATACTTGAAAGCTTGAACTTTTGTTTCCTCAGTTATTTCAGATTTCACCCACCACAATTTATTCTAAAATATGGTTTCCTGTCATTTGCACTCATGGCTTCTAATTTTTACTGCTGTGGTTTAAGTGGAAAACATCTTATCTTTTTTCCACATGATATTCTAGTTTTCAGTCCTATCTAAGTCTTCTCTTTGCCAAGCTAAACATCATCAATTCTTCAATTTATCTTACTTGACAAAGTGTGAAATCCACTGAAAGTTCTAGTTATCCTGCTCTATATATATTCTAGTTTATCCATATACGTCTCAAATGTGACACCAAGGATTAAATGCTTCAGTGCAGTCTCCTGATAACAAAATATGGAAGGATGAATGATATCCATTTGAACTGGTTAATTCCTAACAATTCCAGGTAGTACATATATTTTAATAGTTAAGTAGCTTTTGTTAAACGTTTCTGGTGTGCCGTTGTACTATGTGTACTATTAAATACCGTCTATATAAAGAAAAGTAAAAACACCATCCCTCTCAGTCAACAAGCATTTTTTTATTCTCTTTGTAAATATGTAAATTACATATAGCATAAAAAGAAGATAATCTCAGAGAGAACATGTCAGCAGTGAGGTAGGGAATCAGTCTTTGGGATGGGGGAGTGGTAATAAAGAACCGATTTTCAGTTTAACCCTTGAATTAACTCTAATGAGACATATTTAAGATCACTTAAAAGAGTTCAGTGGTTCTTTTAGAGGCAGGTTGAGATTTGATGAAGGAGGAAATAAAAATGTTTCAGAGTAGGCATGATTTTATAGCCACTTTCAATCTACCATAGAGACTACTATCTACTCTTAATATTCTTGGGGGGGAAGGGCAGAGAAGGACTCTTTGTGTACCATAACACAGATAGAGACCTTTTAAGTGAATTCCCACTTGATTCTTACTCCTGTGCTTCAGGATCAAACATCCTCCTCCCACTTTTTCTTTTAGGTGTATGAGATTTAGCTTAAATGTTTAGGATGCTGCCATGCTTAATGGTCATTATAAAAATCAGTGCAATCTAGTAAACATATTAATGGTTTATAATTTTACCAGGTACTGGAGATATAAAGAAAAAACAAAACAGTCTTTGCTCTTAGAGTACTTATATTCTACTAGAAAAAAAAACAAAACTGGTTTGATTGCCTCCCCTCTGCCATTACTATTAATGAAAAAAAATTATAGTTTTCTTTCAGTGTTAATAATAAGTGAGTAGATGTTTTTTGTATATATCAGCAGAAATAGTTCTGAAGAGAATGATATTTTATAAGCTGGAGAATGCCCAACTAGCTGACTGATTGGCAAGGCTAGACTGTGTCTCTTGCTCTGCCACTAATTTCCTATTTCTGGACCTGACAAACCACACAAATCCCTTGGATTTCCATTTCCCAGCCTGTTAAAAAAAAATAGTGCTTTCCCTTTATTTTATAAATTAATGAATAGTGTAGGTAAATTCATTGTTCTCAGCCCAGAACAACTTGTTAGGCAATTAAAAAGTATCAGGACTGACTTTAAAATCTTAAAATCTTTTATTTACTATTCTGTTCTCCTTAAGGTTCAAATCTACATTACAAATACCTTCTATGTGTATTGCTCCTCTACTGACATGCTAGCATAATTGGGTAGTTTATGGAATTGACATTTTATTAGAAAAAATCAGGAAATCATAAGGCACCCTGGTTGAGTCTGGATTTTCTCTCTCAGAGCTAAGCTTATTATATTTTAGTTATTCCATGGGATTCTTTGGCATTCTGAAGGATTTGGGAAGTTGCTCTTCTTTTCCATAGGCTCAAGTTCCCACCAACTGTGTTCCCTCAGTTTTAGGAGTCCAGTAACTAGCACCTCAATTTTTAACCACTTAATATCTTAATGATTTTATAAATTTATATATTACTTATAATGTATAATATTTTATAAATTTATTTATTTATAATTTTATAAATTTATTATATATAATTATACGTATTTTATAATATTTATAAATAAATATATAATAAATATAAAATATTATGAATTATTGCTTTTATTTCAAAGATACAATTAGAACAAACGTGTATTTTCCTCAAAACCTGAGGACAAGGAGAGAATTCTGGGAAGATGTCAGAGTAGGTCAGAAAACTTTTGACTTTCCAGATTTCCAGAGAGAGAGAGAGAGAGAGAAAGAGAGAGAGAGAGAACATTGCCACCTCAGAACAGCAGAAAAAAATACAGAGCAAAACAATTTAAGTTGGGCCTGAGTACAGGGCAATCGGCTCAGTCTGACTCTGTGTACCCAACAAATAACAAGCCCTGGGGGCAATTGGTTTGAGAGGCAAACTTAGCCTTAGAAACTTTCATCTCATACACAGTGTGGAGATATGATGGCTGAGCAAGAGAATAATGAAGTTCCTTCCACTACCAAGGGATACCAAACACAGTGGTGCTGACCAGACTATCTGAGGCTATGGCTGTGGAGAGAAGAAGCTAGCATACACCTACTTAGTGCAGTAGCAAGGGATGGGAACTTTGTTGACTGTGGGCATTTGCAGGAAAGCAGAGTTCCTAGTTTTAGTTCCAGGGCAGAGAGGACAGCTGTACTTTACAGAGTAGAAGCAAGATTCTTTTCAGGACATTGAAGTGGGGGGGGGGGGCTCTAATCATAGCTTAGGAATGGAGAGGAGAGCCTAATATTGGTCTCTGAGACAGACCCATGAAGAACTTGAGGCTTGGGGCAACATTCCCCATACTTCAAGACTATAACTTGATTATACTAGTAGTTGGTTAAAAAAAAAATAAAGGAATGAATAAATAAAAATGAATAAGCAAAAGTGAACAAACATAAATAGGTACTATGGGGTTAGAGACAATCTGGGGGTTATATCCAGAAGAAGATACTAGAGCTTTAAAAACTGCTCCATTTTCAATTAAAAAATGTCAAATGATCCTAAGCACAAAAAAAGTTCTTGGAAGAACTTAAAAAGGACTTTAAAAATCAAATGAAAGACTGAGGGAAAATTAAAAAAATAATAATAAGAGTAATCTGAGAAAACCAAGAAATTATATTTTTTTAAAAAGTCAATCAACTAGAAATAAAGAATTAAAAACTTAAGAAAATAATTCCTTGAAAATTAGAATTGGGTAGAGCAGTAATGAACTGAACAAACTACACTCAGCGAAAGAACTCTGGGAGATGACTATGAACCACTACATAGAATTCCCAATCCCTCTATTTTTGTCCACCTTCATTTTTTTTATTTCCTTCACAAGCTAATTGTACACTATTTCAAAGTCCGATTCTTTTTGTACAGCAAAATAACTGTTTGGACATGTATACATATGTTGTATCTAACTTATACTTTAACATATTTAACATGTATTGGTCAACCTGACATCTGAGGGAAGGGGTGGGGGGAAGGAGGGGAAAAGTTGGAATAAAAAGTTTTGCAATTGTCAATGCTGAAAAATTACCCATGCACATATCTTGTAAATAAAAAGCTATAATTTAAAAAAAAGTAAAAAAAAAAAATTAGAATTGGGCAAGGGAATGGTAATGCTATTTCTAAGATCCCAAGAAGTAAAACAAAATCAAAAGAATGAAAAATAGAAAAGAAAAATAAAATATCTCATCAGAAAAATTGCTAATCTGGAGAACATATTGAGGAGAAATAATATAAGAATAGTCAAACTATCTGAAAATTATGATTAAAAAATCTTGATACAATATTATGAGAAATTGTCAAGGAAAATTGTTCTGAAATTCTAAAACAAGAAGACAAAGTAGAAATAGGAAAAAAATCCATCAATCACCAACTGAAAGAGATCCCAGGAGGAAAATTTACAGAAATATCACAGACAAGTTTCAAAGTTCCTAGATTAAGGAGAAAATATTGGAAGCAACAAGAAAAAAAAAAAAAAACAACTTAAATATCATGGAGCTACAGTAAGGATTATACAAGACCTAGCAGCTACAACAGTGAAGGACTGTAGGTATTGGAATACTATCTTCTAAGGAGCGAAAAAGGGGGAGTTCTGAGCAAGGGTAACTTACCCAGCAAAGTTAAGTGTAATCCTGAATGGGGGGGAAAAGGATATTGAATTCAAAGACTTTTAGGTTTTTGTGATTATAATCCCAGAACTTAAGGGGAAAATTCAGTATATAACATCCAGGAGAAATACAAGTCAAACATTTGGAAGGAACCAATGGGATCACATATATTTTATATATGTGAAAATATCAGTACTCTTATAATTGTTGTCATTTTTGACTAGTTTGAAAGAAAGTCATGGACTAAGCTGAATATGATGATAATATGGTGATTCAGGGAGAGATAAAAAGGAGTATTTATCTCATAGAAATGAGGCATAAAAGGAAAAAAAATTATGCTGAAGCTAGTAGGAGGAAGGGCAGGTGGTGCTAAAACCTTGCTCTAATTGCAAAGAGCAAATGAGTAATAAGAAAGGAAAGAAAACCTGGACAACTGTGAAAACAATGTATTATATAGGTTTTCTTGAAATGGAAATTTATTGCTTTATATTAAATCCTCTTTAATGGTCTCTGTATACATGGCATTTTTTCTTTTTCTTTTCTCATTTTGTATTTAAATTTAAAATGAACAATTTACAAAAGAAGGCTATTGCAAAAAATGAGAGAGAGAGAGAGAGAGAGAGAGAGAGAGAGAGAGAGAGAGAGAGAGAGAGAGAATAACAAAACTTCCCCTATATCAACTCACTTGGGAGGAGAGGGTTGAATTAAGCTTACAGTTTAGCTCTCTTTCTACATAGTATTTGTCCCATCAAGTTCAAGTTCAAAGCTTCACTGAGCAAGTGTCTCCAGATACTCATCAAGGCTTTGATATTCAGTTGGATGTAATATCTAGCTTAGGTTCTCAGAGTTCCCAGGTTGAAGATTATATTCCTTACAGAAAACAACAAGGACAAAGCCTATTTCCCTGGCCTCCTGGCCTAAAGATGGAGCTGGGAAAGAGGTAGTACTCAGACCCTTCTCTTTGCCAATGAATGTGAGTTTAAAAAAAAATCTTTCACTTTCAGACAAGGATGTGGTAAAAGCCCAGACTATATTGAATTGGGCTATTTTAAAATTAGTTCAGCTATGCAAGCAATAAAAAAAAGGTTGTTCCTAACCTCATGGCAAGCCAACACAGATTTACCATGTATATACCAGTTCTCTTGTCTCCCACAAACAAGTCTCCAGCTATTTCACATGGATGACATCATCTTAGGTGGTCTAAATGTGCCCTCTTATGATAATAAAATCAAGACATGTGAAGAAAATAATAAAAACTTAACTCTACACAATACAATTCATTTAAAAAACTTGTTTTGCAATCATCCATTTTATAGACCATAACTCCAGAACCATGACTAGATACACATTTCTTGATTTCTAAGTCCAATCCTCCCAAGGTCAGAACTGTGTTTTGAAGAGAAATGGGAAGGGGTGAGAGAATGGATTCTTCATGAACCTTTTATAGACAAGTACAAAAGAGACTACAAAGATAGTTGAGTTGTGACTATCAAATAAATTAGACCATTCAGAATCATCTTTTAGGAAAAGTAAACAAAAGTCCTATTCTAAGCCAAAAACATGAAATAGGAGGATTTGTTTTTAATTTTTGACAATGGAGTCTAAGAAGGAAAGAACCTTTTTTTTCTGTCTTTTAAAACACAAGATAACCCAGAATTAAAAAGGTTATAATGTATCAGTATAAAGTACAAATAGGTTGATGAGAAGGTGTGCCCTATATAAGAATTTCAGAACACTGCCATGGAAAATACAATAACTATAGAGAATAACTATTTCCCAGAACTCTATTGTCTTATATTAACTAGGGGAAACCAGACTCTGACGTGACTCGCAACAGAATTAGAGCACCAGCTCCTTGGACAGGATGGCCATCTCCCCACCCTATCTGATACTCCTCCCTCATCCATTTTAATCCATTTGGAATCACCATTCCTATTATAACTTGTATATCATATGTTGCTCCTAAAATTCCATTCTGTTAGCACATAGGCCAAGTTCAATTCTAGAGAATTTTTCTCTAAAGTGATGTTCTTGCCTTTTTTCCCCCTCACTCTGAAATCATCCATGAGAACATTTGGATTTGAATCATTTCTAGTTTTCCCTAGAGGCATTCAGTCCCTCCCTGCAAGCATCTAAGAAACATTTATTATTAAGCATATAAAGAACTGAAATGGGACACACCTCTAAACTCAGGTAGTAAAGGAATGATTATTTTCCCTTCTTAAGTTAATGTGGTATAATAGACTATAGGACCTAGAGTCAGTAGAAACCTGGATTCAAACCTTACTTCTAATATTACCTGTAGAAATTACCTCCCAGTGGGTAGTCAGCATCCTATAAACTCTCAACTTCTAGAACTTCAAGGGCTGAAAATATTCTTTTCTCAGGATTATTATTTGCTGATCATGAAAGAAAACTATATTATACTATATGGGGGAAAAAGCAAAGCAGAAGGTATGTAGGGACTTAGGGTCTCCTAGGTAAGTACTTGTTCTCACTGGGTGGTGGTGGTGGTCCTTGGTTTTTAAAGATGACCTAAATGTTAGAATCAAGATACAGTGTGTTCAACTGTGGCTTATCCAACGAATATGAACTCAGAATGCTCTGACACAAATAGTCCATATAAATATTTGGGGTAGCTTCTCTAATTTTGCGTATTTATATTATTGTGGTTTCTATTGCCACTGGGCAATGAGGAGAAATCAAAGAGTGCTGCATATGTTATGAAAGAGGCGGAATTAATTTTCCTCTTCTACCCCACAGAGTAGATAGGTATTCCTGGCTCAATCACCAGTTGTCTTCAACAAATCCCTTTAGTCACAAGAACCACCAATAAGGAGTGACTTAGTTTCAGCAAGGGACATCCTCTTCGATAGGGAGCCTGTAGAAAGAGGTAAGAAGTCATGTTCAGTTCCATGCAAAGTGCTTCAGACAAGAAAATAAAGAATTCCTTTGATCACTTCCCTTTGCACAGAAAAGTTATCTTGAGTATTGAGTGAAATGGAAGCTATTTTTTCTAGCTTTGCAACATCCTACTGAGAATCTTTTTTACATATAGATATTCGCAGTTTTCCCCTAAACAATAATTGTCAATACATTTTAACATGTTCAAAGAAGTAACCATTAAATGGGGATTTGGAGGAAATTAGCTATTAGTAAACTAATTAAGCCTAATTAATTATAAAATTAGTTGCTATTATTGAATAAATTCCTAACTCTGTATTCCCTGTTCTCCACTGATGACCAGGAAAAGGTAAATTGGTAATGATAAGAACAGACTAGGGACCATACTAGAGTATTACCTATAACTCATGTTCATGATTCAATAACACATACCATTATATTCCTCATTTGATGAAATAGAAGTATCATCATTCTAGGCTACTCAGGATTAATGAATGAAAAAGCATTGATTAAATGCTCATTGTGTGCAAAGCACTACTCTAAGCATTGGTAATAAAAGTTGAAGAGTAAGGCAGTCCATGTTCTCAAGGACCTCACATTCTGATAGGGGGAAATAGCACATATACAGTATTTTAACTGCAAGTCACATTTAAGATTTTATGATTATTAGAGAGCAGCAGCAAAACAAATAATATAGTTGTAATAATTGAAAATAGAGTGCAGATAGCCTACCAAGGCAAATACAAGGGACTGACTTTGTAATGTCATGATCCTTTTGGGGTGGGTCACCATCATACACCAGATGAGGAAACAACCCTTTGAATATTGGCTAGGATATACCATCAAAATAATATAGCCATGGGAGGAAACTGATAGGGAAAAATGAAGGAGGCTGATGGAAAGCCCAGATGACTCATTTACTCTCCAGAACATGTTCTAAGGCATCAGCCTCCAAGACTGAACAAAGAGGGCTCCAGATCACATAGATTCCTCTGCAGAAGCTTAGGGCAAATCTATCCGGGTGTGACATGATGCACAGAAATACTTCTACTATCGGTTCAATAGAATGTGGGACCCAGGTAGCTACACTTATTTTAGTGGACCAGGTCATTATAGGAAAAATATGAAAAATAAAAATAATTTCATTATTAAAATCTGCATGATCAAGTAAATGTTATCATATTTATATGAGATATATTGTATGGGATATGGAAATTTCTGAATATACCTAAATGAAAACAGCCAATTGTCTTGAATTAGACAGGATTATTTTGGATTCCAGTAGCCCTAGATCCCCATATAACAGTCCCAGGAAAATGTTCTGTATTTGTTCAACATTTTCTATACATCAAATGAAGCTTCCACTTGACCAGCATTGGATTGCCTAGATGCTTATGATTATCGTTTATTGTTGCTGTAATGATCACTTGACATATACTATTGAATGAATACACTGCCACAAATGATAAATGGAATATTAACGGATGCAACATGTGGATAAAAGTGTTATAGATTGTTATATGATACTACTTTATAAATGATATGGTACAATCAATAATGTTACGGTAGTAGTTAGTTGCAGTAGAAAACAGTGTGTATGATTAAGTAAGTAATAGTTCACTTTTTTAACTTGAATTAAGTATTGAAACATCATTGTTAAATTTAAAGATTGTCTTTTAACATCTCATGTACATTTCAAGTAAAATATATTACATTACAATTTAAGAATATTAATCCATAAGTATTGATATTAGTAGCATACCTTATTTATTTTTTTATTATAATAACTTTTTATTGACAGAACCCATGCCAGGGTAATTTTTTACAACATTATCCCTTGCACTCACTTCTATTCCCATTTTTCCCCTCCCTCCCTCCATTCTCTTCCCTACATGGCAAGCAGTCCTATATATGTTGAATATGTCGTAGTATATCCTAGATACAATATATGTGTGCAGAATCAAACAGTTTTCTTGTTGCACAGGGAGAATTGGATTCAGAAGGTAAAAATAACCTGGGAAGAAAAACAAAAATGCAAACAGTTTACATTCATTTCCCAGTGTTCTTTATTTGGGTGTAGCTGCTTCTGTCCATCATTGATCAATTGAAACTGAGTTAGGTCTCTTTGTCAAAGAAATCCATTTCCATCAGAATACATCTTCATACAGTATCGTTGTTGAAGTATATAATGATCTCCTGGTTCTGCTCATTTCACTCAGCATCAGTTCATGTAAGTCTCGCCAAGCTTCTCTGTATTCATCCTGCTGGTCATTTCTTACAGAACAATAATATTCCATAACATTCATATACCACAATTTACCCAACCATTCTCCAATTGATGGGCATCCATTTTCCAGTTTCTAGCCACTACAAATAGGGCTGCCACAAACATTTTGGCACATACAGGTCTCTTTCCCTTCTTTAGTATCTCCTTGGGGTATAAGCCCAGTAGTAGCACTGCTGGATCAAAGGGTATGCACAGTTTGATAACTTTTTGGGCATAATTCCAGGTTGCTCTCCAGAACGTTGGATCCATTCACAACTCCACCAACAATATATCAGTGTCCCAGTTTTCCCGCATCCCCTCCAACAATCATCATTATTTTTTCCTGTCATCTTAGCCAATCTGACAGGTGTGTAGTGGTATCTCAGAGTTGTCTTAATTTGCATTTCTCTGATTAATAGTGATTTGGAACACTCTTTCATATGAGTGGTAATAGTTTCAATTTCATCATCTGAAAATTGTCTGTTCGTATCCTTTGACCATTTATCAATTGGAGAATGGCTTGGTTTCTTATAAATTAGAGTCAGTTCTCTATATATTTTGGAAATGAGGCCTTTATCAGAGCCTTTAACTGTGAAGATGTTTTTCCAGTTTGTTGCTTCCCTTCTAATCTTGTTTGCATTAGTTTTGTTTGTACAAAAGCTTTTTAATTTGATGTAATCAAAATTTTCTATTTTGTGATCAGTAATGGTCTCTAGTTTGTCTTTGGTCACAAATTTCTTCCTCCTCCACAAGTCTGAGAGATAAACTATCCTATGTTCCTCTAATTTATTTATAATCTCATTCTTTATGCCTAAATCATGGACCCATTTTGATCTTATCTTGGTATATGGTGTTAAGTGTGGGTCCATGCCTAATTTCTGCCACACTAGCATACCTTATTAACTAAGCAATTACTTTCTTTTGACATCCTATATTTGTTCTGAGCAATTGCTGGCTTTTGATGTCCTATTTTTGTTTCTTAGAATTTCTATGTATTTCATTAGCTGCTTAAAAATTATGGGTGTTTTACCCAATTCTCTATAAGGCACTAACCAAAATTATTTAAAAACATATTACAAACATTAATGTTTTGACTATAACTACAATAAACTAAAATTTAAAATTTTTTCTTGTCTAAAGGAGCATATTGCTGTCATGAAAATGCAGTTGTGTTAGTTGATAATATTCCAAAAATGGTATGTTCTCTCACCTAATATTAAATTAGAAATGAGATAATTTGTATATTTGTATATACAGAATATTTTTATTTTATACTATTTGTATTTGTGTGTTTAATCTAAAGTAATAATACTCAAAAAAGCTATAATGCACTTATAACATGAAAATTTTGTTATGTTTGTATAACAATTGAAATTTGGATTTCACTTTATTTTGTTTTCTTTTTTTGTTGTTGTTTTTCTTTTTGTTTTCAAGTATATTACTCCCTAGTCTAGTTGTGACTGAGCTAGTAAAGTTTTGTTTAACTGGGATCTTTTTTCAGGCTTGAATCAAGAAAGATGTTTCCACACTCACCACTTGGTGCAGTTAGACTGGCTATTACTAAGGATACTAAATAGTAACATGTGCACTTTGCCCATGCTGACCTCTGGCTCCTAGATTCCTGCACACCCTACATAAATTCTGGCAATTTGTGCTTCTGATGGGAACCATGGGTCTTCCAAAAAGTAGTGGGCAAATCATTTGTGTGACTATTAGATAACATGTATAACATCCCAATTCAATCTGAAATTTGATATCATCAGGAATTTTCTGTCTTTGATACATTTGCAACCTGGGTAATCCATCAGTTAAGGCAAGACATAACCATGAAGACTTGGATTAAGTTATAAGTTTTTTATGAGCAAATGATATAGTTTTGACTTAATTAATCTTTAGCATTGCAAAGTCGGAGATGTTGATAGTTATGTTGCAAATAAGCCAGTAATAGCATTTATTAAATATAAAATTTTAATGTAACCTTTAAACATAAAGAATTTAGTATGGTGAATAGAACTCCAGCTGTTTGTTAGGTTGCAAATCCCAGATAAAAGCTAGATACCAAGTTAGGGAGAAAACTAATTCAAAGCATAAAGTTATGAATCAGCCCGGTTACAAAATTACAAACCATTTGAAGAAAGCTTAGGTACCAAATGCTTTGGCATATGGGATTTTATCTAGGCCAGATAGCGGATGAAAGCACACACACAAAAAAGAATAATTAAAGGAAATTTTAGATTGTATGTCCCTGAGAGGAAAACATACTTAGTCCTTAAATATCAACATTTTTGGATAACATTTATGTAGGTCACAGAAGTCTGTAATGGTCAAGTCCTCTGGCTTACTAGAGTTCCATCAAGTAAAACAAACAAAAGAACCAAAAACATCCTCTGGCTGCAGACATTGGTGTGGGAGCTACTCAGAGACAAATAATTCACTTCAGATATAAAAATACTTCCTCTTGAGATTGTAACTCCATTAAGTGGTATTTTTCATGCTCTTCCATTAGTAAGAAAGTAAGGGCTTAAAAGTTCTATTTCTTCATTCATCATTCATGTGCATAAATTATAAAACCCTACCAGAGAGCTTTTAGGCCAGGATCTCAAAGAATATTGTACTTTTAGTTAGTGAGTTTTGACAGACTGGATCAAGGAATATATCTTCAGCTGCCATGTATTGAGATGGATCAGGAATCTTTTCTTAAGTACCTCTAAGAATTTCTCATAGATCATAGATTTAGAGCTGGAAGGAATCTTAGAGGCTATTGGGTCTAACTCTCTCATTTTATAGATGAGGAAATGGAGTCCAACTAGTAGATATCAAAGAAATTTGAATTTGTCTTCCTGACTCCAAGAACAAAACCTCTCACTAAAGAGTTAAAGAAAAAAAGAACAGAAATCATCTCATATTTTTTAATCTTTGAATTTTACCAAAGTGCTTGGATCAATATGTAAAGTACTTTGTAAACATTACAGCACTACATACATGCCAATTATTAATAATTATTGTTTGTATTGGATTGAATTGAAAAAAAGCTATTTATAGTATAATCGAGTAATGAATATAAGTGATCAGGGTTGCAAGCCACTAAATAATTGTACAAGAGGGCAAAATTTGGATCTGATATTTTCATTATGGTTAGCCTTCACAGAGAAACTTTTACTATTTAACAGCAGCTTAAGCTTTCTTGTGTGGTTAAAACAAATGTACTTATTCAGTCCCAAAAGGAGACAAAACTGCATTAAGGCAGGCCCAGGGAAATAGACACCTAAGATTCACTAAATTTATGAACAACATATAAAAGCAAATGTGTTTACTGCACATCTTACCCTCTGCCCAGGCTTCCTTTGAGTCAAACTGGGTAACTTGGCCATGTACCAACATCAAACAACTATAGGCAATGAGAAAAGGATAGATTCAAGATATGAGTTTGAGATGCTATGGATAAGGGCCTCAGAGACTCTCACTACTAATAAACAAACATAAAAAGAACTATAGGCCTTCCTTTGAGAAAATCATTTTTTCTCAGCAGAGTTCATTGAAGAAAGATAATTCTGTTTATTTTCTGCTAAGATTAGATTAAAGCAATTTCAGAACTAGGAAGGAAATTTAACTTGGGAGTTTTTAACTTTTCCAGATTTTTTACTACAGGAAATTTTGATTTTTTTTAAGTGCAAGGGGTTGTGGGGGAAATAACAATTAAGGAGGTTTTTTCACACACCCTGCAATTTGATTGTATCTTTCCTTCTATGGAGTATGCACAGTCTCCTCTTCTCTCTCATAGGAACTGATAATGTCTTCTTTGAATTAGGAAATCATAGTAGTTACATATGCCTACTTACAGTTTTCTAAGCCTACGTCAGAGAATTAAGACCTATTAGTGGAGTTTTTTAGCCCAAGAAATGGCAGAAGAAAGTTTCTGTAGAAGTACACAATAGATGCGGACATGTTTGCTCATATGTCCCATGAAGGTAATTCTTGGACAATGATCATGAAACCCTAAGATGGAAGGATAGCTTTTCTGATAACAATCTGTCCTTTTAAGTCCCAAACAGTTGGTCATTTTGGAGGCAGCTCCACTTACCAAAAATAAGGGTGGAGTTATCTATATCTTCTAAATCAATAGCCTCGAGTTTTTGTTGTGTATCTATCAGTTTAAAAACATTGTTTTCAAACACTCTCAGTATGTATTTATCTTTATTTATAAGTGATATTTATGTTACTGTATCAATAATTGTGTGTATCATAAAAATTGCAATAAAATAGAAAGTTTTAAAGGATGAGAGAAAGATAAAATGCTATTTGGTCTTAAGTCAGGGAAATATTGAGGAAACAGGTAATGATATGAGGGAGGAAATAGAATACACTAGATGGTTTTCTACCATCTACTTACTAGTACTTAGGAGTGATAGTATTAGTAGAAAATACTCCAACCCTTCAGGTATACCACTAGAATTCTGAGGAGAGTAGTCAGTTTTACTCTGAGCATCAAACTTTCCATTTGGAGTATGGGATGGCAGAATGACCCCATAATATATTCACGTACATATATATATAGGTAAATTTATGTACATATGTATAGATTGTCATGTGTACATAAATATACATACCTATAGCATACACTATGTATCATATATACGCATTATATATGCGTCATCAATTGCACTGAATTTCTAACCTGAGAACAAAGCAGGCTAGAAGCAAGAGAGTCAGGAATCAACCAGAAATTTAATTTTAAAGTGAGGGAGACAACTTGCAAGCAAGGAGACAAATTAAGGCATGTTCCAGGATCCCTAGTGGAAGGACCTGCTTTAGAGTAGGCACTTCTCAATACTTATACTAGTGGCTACACAGTGAATTGTAGAACAATGAGCAGTAATAGCAACAATGTGACAAGTTTGATTCCTAACGGCTTAATGACCAGAATTTGGCTGAGTTTGTCTGGTGCTTGTCAAAGCTCAGGGAACACTAGTGCTAGTCAAATCAATACAATAATTATGTAGTATTTTATCAGAGGGTGAAATCATCCAGAGAGTGAGTGCAAAGGATTTTTGTTATGGCAAGATCAGGACATAATTTACTTGCAGGGCTTTAGTTCTGGAAAACAGTGTATCTCCTAACATCCTGATAATGTGCATATCTGTAAATATGTACACATATATGTGTAAAGTGTGCACCTATCCATGTGTATACATGTATACATATACACACATATATAAGTACACACATATACATATATAGTAACACACACACACACACACACACACACACATATATATATATATATATATATGTATATTTTTAGGGGGAAGGGGTTGAACTATCTAGACTCTGAGGTCCCTTCTAACTTTAAATCTACAATCCTCTTTCCCCCCTGAAACTTAGTGGACTTATAAAATGATTAACATCATGATAGGTATTCATTTTTAAGACTGCTTTTTAAAGTGACAGCTGGCTGATAAGGAACTAGACTTAAGAATAAAGTAGTAAAAGGATAAAGTAGTAAAAAAAAAAAAACAAAAAAAAAAAACCACTAGATTTGGAACCAAAGAACCTGGGTTCAAATCTCAATTCTTCTAGTCTACTGCACATTTAGATAAGTCAATCAACCTCTCTGCCTAAGTGAAATGTTACTGTCATTGTTCAGTCATGTCCAACTCTCCATGACTCCATTTTGAAGTTTTCCTGGCAAAGATAATGGAGCAATTTCCCATTCCTTCCCCAGCTTATTTTACAGATGGAGAAAACTGAAGCAACAGGATTAAGTGACTTGCACAGGGTTACATAGATTTACAGCCTCTCAAAGCCTCAGTTTCCTCATTTATAAGATGAGCATGACAACACCTCTAATATCTACCTCACTAGGTTGTAATGAAGATCAAATGAGACAGTAGATGTTAAATATCTTACAATCCTTGAAGCATTCCACACATGTCAATTATACAAAGAGTAATGGAATTATTAGGGGACATATTCTGAAAGTCTATCCTGCAGGCCCATTTCTCACTGCTAAAATCATACCCTTTCCTTAAGACAGCTGCACTTTTTTATTCACACACTAGTCAATTTTGTTTGGCTGATGGTAGCCTTTATGTTATGAAAGCAGGACCTAATAAAATAAAATTCTACCAAATCTCATATCGAGTGTTTTTTATTATGAGGGATGGAGACACAGAGAAATATGAGGAGTAGGTGTGATGGGATAATGTGGTATTGGGAGAGCCTGAGGACAGGAGAGGAATATTATGCAAAATAGAAAGTACCCAGATATTCATTTTTCTGCTTTCTTCTTCCTTACCGACTGACAATCAAGAAGATGAGCTCTTGGTTCATGGGAAGGAGAAATCTAGTACTCTCTAAGTTTCTTATCATCCTAAGTCTCTGTAATTGGTTTGGAATGATAAACTATTATTGATAATCTTGAGAGTGATATTTTTGTATTTGATACTCTTCCTATGGGAGTGGTGCATAATTTCCTTGGGAAAAAATAACTGGGAAATCAGGTAGTTTATGGTCCCTCACAGCCTAGAAGGCCTCAAGATGTCATAAAGTAGATGACACTGACAGCATGGGAATTTTATATGATAAACTTGTTGTCTTTTTCTCTGCCATCAATAAGGACTAAAGGCAGTTTATTTCCCTTCTCTGAATATAACCCCTGGAAACTTAGTCTGAAGCTTGTTTCATGTAAATGCTGGTTAATTTTTACAATTAGGATCTTCATTCATGTTCTATAGAGAGCCACAGATAGTGGGGGAACTCTGGGTGAGGTATAAGACCTTTCAGCCCTGAGGGAACCTGCTGACAATGTCTAGTTTGGCTCCCCATCTCCCCTAAGAGCTCTTGGACTTCCTGAGAAGTCAGGGGATGGTGACAACTTGTCTTATAATTAAAGCAGAGTGATACCAAGGGGCAAAGAGACATTTAAACATAATAGCAAGTTTTTTATGTGGTCCTGCAAGTGCAATATATAGTTAGTGCAGTGTGCTATGGTTATATAGGATATTGGGGTATATAAAGCTGAGAGAAGAGGGAATAAATGGACTCCATGTTTGACCATTCACATGAGTCCTACCTCTTCACTCCTCTTCTAAGATCAAGGACTTAGGCTGGTACCAAAATCCTCCAGAGAACTAGTCCAGACACAACAATGTTCCTAGTCAGTTTTTCAATTATTGCCTCCCAAAGTGGTTCAGGGAGGCTGAGCCAAAGGAAAAAAAAAAAGGGAGGGTGCAAAAAAGCTAAGTCAAGGTCTGAAGCTTAGATATTTTAAAAGCTATAAATGAGCTGCAGATATAGCCAGTTTCATTTTAAAGACTCAAATATGACTGAAGATATACTCAGTTTTATTTTAAGAGGCCCAAATATGACTTTGATGACCTAAACCCATATCCTGTACTCAGAAAAGACAATCAGAGCCTGAAACATAGAGCAACCAGAAAGAGGCAATCCTAGAACTATTGACTTTAAATACATTCCCTGTGAGCCTTTAACAGACTTGCATGCATCTAAGGTCAAATGCCTGTCCTGAAACATGCAAGGGACTGGAAAAGAGATTGTGTAGCTGGAAGCTGTTTGCTCTTTAAAAATTAAAAAATAAAGGGCCTGTAATATCAGACCCTTCCATGTATAAACCAACCTCATTCCACTTCACTAAGAAATTAGCCTTTGCCCAAGAGAAGAGCTTCAGTGAAAAAATTTTAATATACAGAAAAAAATAAGCACAAAAAGATGATAATGATTTTGTTGCTATTTTATTAAAGTTAATGCTAAAAATTTCACCATTTCTTAGACAATTCTCTTTTGTCTTTATACAAAGCATCCCAAAAGTCTTAGTGCAGTTTTAAGTTCTAATAGGACAATCTGAATATTTTAATGTTTATATTATATTGATGATTGTCAAGTTCATAATAAGCAAAAACATGGTTTTGAAAGAAATTTACCTCACAAAATGTTATTGAATTGTCTATTAATAAACATATCTCACTCATCGAATCAAATCTGATGAAAGCTAGAAGAATGAATCTGATGAAAGTTTTGGGTATTTGCTAATGTCTATTGTAAGATTCTTTCTTGGACAATCTATTTAATCCATATCAAATTGCTGGGCCCTCTAAGTTTCCTAGCCAAACTGGATTAGTTTATAAATCTCTAAACCAAATAGGTTTGGGGATGGGCGGGGGGGGGGGGGAGGTAGACAGTGAGGCCAAGTTGAGAGTTACTTAAGAAAAGACAGAAACAAATAAAGAGAGCTCAGTGGGGTAGACCTCAGGAACGTAGAAAGTCTTTTCTTTGCATCTAAGGTCAAATGCCTGTCCAAAAACATTCAAGAAACTTGAAAACAGATTGATAGCTAGAAGCAGTTTGCTCTTTAAAAATTAAAAAATAAAGGGCCTATAACATCAGATCCTCCATGTATAAACCAACTTCATTCCACTTCACTAAGAAATTAACCTTTGCTCAAAAGCAGCTAGATGATACAGTAGATATAGTGCTGAATTTGGCATTAGGAAGACCCTCAATTCAAATGTAGCTTCGGATACTTACTAGTTGATAGTGATGATAGGGAATAAGCAAGTCATCAGACCTTTATTTACTACAATTTCCTTATCTATAAAGTGTGGATAGTAATAGCACCTACTTCCCAGAGTTTTAGGGAGAATAAAAATAAAATAATAGATAATAGAAAATTTAAAAAATAAAATTTAAAAGAGTTATGTACATGACAACTAATTTTATTCTGAAAGGAGTGGTATTTAGTGGGAGTTTTCCAGTAAACTCCATAAAGTCTGTCTCTGGGGAGCTACTGAATAAAAATAGCTTGCTACTCATACTCCTATGTTACTTTAAGGTTTAGAAAGTAATTTCTTCACAATGATATGAAGCAGGCAGCATAGCGATTATCATCCCCATATTGCAGATAAGGAAATGGTCTCAGAGAGGTTGAATAACTTACCCATTCTCATACACCTAGAAAATGCCAAACTTTGGTTCTTGGTAATGCCTTTCCAGACACTGCTAGTCTCCCTCACATTTGAGGGAGTTTGGTGTCATTTCTTTCTCTCTTTCTCTCTGTCTCTCTGTCTTCATCTTTATCTTTAGCTCTGCCTTGTCTTTCTGTCTCTCTCTTTCTGTCTCTCTCTCTGTCTCTGTCTCTGTCTCTCTTTCTCACACACACTCTCTCTCTCTCTCTCTCTCTCACACACACACACACACACACACACACACACACACGAATTCTCGGATTTCCTAAAGTTTCTGTTTCTTCTCTTCAAACTTACAGAACTGGCTCTTGAAGGTCAGAACAAAACTCCCATAGCAAATTTTGTTTAGCTCCCCATTTGCCTAGGTTAAATTAGGGAAAGAGTCATGGGACATTTGATGCAATTCTCCAGACTTAGCTGAGGTCAAATGAGGGTGATTCAAGAGCATTGTTCTTAAATCTGGAAATGGGCCAGGCAATTTAGCAGAGCCTCAAACTCCCTAGAAGATGGATTAAGAAGGATGCTAGGCACAGAGAGTGGTTGGGGGGAGTAGGATTGGAGGAAGAGAGAGGAAAGGAGAGGGAGAAGAAAAGAGAGAGTGAGAAGGAGGAGATTGAGAGAGAGAGAGAGAGAGAAAAACAGAGAGAGACAGAGAGAGACAGAGAGAAACAGAGAGAGACAGAGAGAGAAAAAGAGAGAGAGAGAGATTCAGACAGACAGAGAGAGAGACAGAGAGAGACAGAGAGATTCAGACAGAGTGAGAGAGAGACAAAGAGAGACAGAGAGAGAGAGAGAGAGAGAGAGAGAGAGAGAGATTTTCAATCAAGCCCTGAAATGGAGGAAAGCAATCCAACAGTAGGATTATGACAGGCACAGAAGGGTAGAGAAAGGGATATGAAAAATCAGTGAAAGTAAAGGCCTATGGAAGAACAAAAGGCAGAGAATCTCAAGGGAATTAATGAAAAAAAAAATCAAATGAAGGTAGCCTAGCTGTACCTGATGTAAAACAGTATTTTGAAGCAGCGGTCACCAAAACCATTTGGTATTGGCTAAGAAATAGATTAGTTGATCAGTGGAATAGGTTAGGTTCACAAGACAAAATAGTCAATACTTTGGGATAAGAATACATTATTTGACAAAAATTGCTGGGAAAACTGGAAATTAGTATGGCAGAAATTAGGCATGGACCCACACCTAACACTGTAAACCAAGATAAGATCAAAATGTGTCCATGATTTAGGCGTAAAGAACGAGATTATAAATAAATTAGAGGAACATAGGATAGTTTACCTCTCAGACTTATGGAGGAGGAAGGAAGTTCTAATGAACTAGAGATCATTATTGAACACAAAATAGAAAATTTTGATTATATCAAATTAAAAAGCCTTTGTACAAACAAAACTAATGCAAACAAGATTAGAAGGGAAGCAACAAACTGGGAAAAACATTTTCACAGTTAAAGGTTCTGATAAAGGCCTCATTTCCAAAATATATAGAGAACTGACTCTAATTTATAAGAAATCAAGCCATTCTCCAATTGATAAATGGTCAAAGGATAATAACAGACAATTTTCAGATGATAAAATTGAAATTATTTCCACTCATATAAAAGAGTGTTCCAAATCACTATTGATCAGAGAAATGCAAATTAAGACAACTCTGAGATGCCACTACACATGATGATTGTTGGAGGGGATGCGGGAAAACTGGGACACTGATACACTGTTGGTGGAGTTGTGAACGAATCCAACCAGTCTGGAGAGCAATCTGGAATTATGCCCAAAAAGTTATCAAACTGTGCATACTCTTTGATCCAGCAGTGTTTCTACTAGGCTTATACCCCAAGGAGATACTAAAGAAGAGAAAGGGACCTGTATGTGCCAAAATGTTTGTGGCAGCCCTGTTTGTAGTGGCTAGAAACTGGAATTTGAATGGATGCCCATCAATTGGAGAATGGTTGGGTAAATTGTGATATATGAATGTTATGGAATATTATTGTTCTGTAAGAAATGACCAGTGGGATGAATACAGAGAGGCTTGGAGAGACTTACATGAACTGATGCTGAGTGAAATGAGCAGAACCAGGAGATCATTATATACTTCATTATCGATACTGTATGCAGATGTATTCTGATGGAAGTAGATTTCTTCGACAAAGAGACCTAACTCAGTTTCAATTGATCAAGGATGGACAGAAGCAGCTATACTCAAAGAAAGAACACTGGGAAATGAATGTAAACTGTTTGCATTTTTGTTTTTCTTCCCAGGTTATTTTTACCTTCTGAATCCAATTCTTCCTGTGCAACAAGAGAACTGTACAATTCTGCACACATATATTATATCTAGGATTATACTGTGACATATTTAACATGTATAGGACTGCTTGCCATCTGGGGAAGGGAGTGGAGGGAGGGAGGGGAAAAGTCGGAATAGAAGTGAGTGCAAGGGATAATGTTGTAAAATAATTACCCTGGCATGGGTTCTGTCAATAAAAAGTTATAATTATTTAAAAAAAAAAGAAAGAAAGAAAGAAAGAAAGAAAGAAAGAAAGAAAGAAAGAAAGAAAGAAAGAAAGAAAGAAAGAAAGAAAGAAAGAAAGAAAGAAAGTGAAGGCCTGGCTATCAGCTGAGAGTGCTATAATCTTTTGCTCCAACTGTTAGCATTCAGGTTTCCCTTTTCCAAAGAATGCAAATAAGGTTTGAGTGGAAATGAATAGCTAAGAGTAGGATGAGTCTCATTTCCATGCCCTTAGTATTGCAAAATAAATAAATAAATAAATAACAAATAAATGGTATGAGTACCAGTTCTCCATATCTATACTACCTATGAGGGATGATATAGTTTTAGTGAATTTCTATAGATTGTTACATTCCAGTGAAGATTTGAAAAAGAGAAAACTGCTATGTTCACTGAGAGATTACTTTAAGCAAATCACCACTAATAAACATGGGGGACTTTGGATGAGGAGAGCAACTTAGGTACTCTTCTAATCTTTTCTTCTCTACCTTTTGATTCATGAGCACAAAAGCTATCCTTTCAGACTCCCCCAGCTAAGAGACTTTCCCACTTTGATCCTGTTAACTTCTCTCATCTTTGATCAGGTTCCCATATAAAGATGTTGGGCAACAACAACAACAATAACAATAAAAACACCAGAAAAATGCAGAGAAACTTGAATTACATTTCAGTCTCAGAAATTTGTTAGCTGTGCAATCTGTTATCTCTGTTTGCTTTAGCCTTCTGATCTGTAAAGAGGAGGATATAGTAATAGCCAAAAATCCCACTTTCCTCGATTGTTGTAAGGATTAAAATGATAAAATGATCGGTGAAGTGATTGGCATATGGTAAGTACTAGATAAAAGTTGACTATTGTTGTTATTATTATTTCTATAATTGAATGTAATTATTCCATACGTGATTATTCTAACATAGATTTTTAAATGGGTTTAGTATCAAATACTATTTTAATGATTTCTATGTAAGATAATTTGGAAATTCATTCAGCTGAATTGATAACATCTGGCAATAAGTTTTGTTTCATATTTTAAATACATGATATTTTGTATGTTACTATTGGGTTCCTAAATTCTCTATACATTATGAAATTTGAGAGACTATTGTATAAGAAAACCTGTTAGATAAATAACTTTTAAAAAAAATTCTGAATGCTCTAAAAGAGGAAAAAGGAGCCACATGTGCAAAAAGGTTTGGAGCAATTCTTTTGGAATGGCAAGTAATTGGAAATTAAGTGGAGGCCTATCAATTGGGTAATTGCTGGATAATTTCTATAATAAATGATGAACAGGTTGATTTCAGAAAACCCTAGAAAGATTTACATGAACTGATGCTGAGTCAAGTAAGCAGGACCAGGAGAACATTGGACACAGTGAGAACAAGATTATGTGATGTCTTGTAAATTGACTATAGAGACATTTGAACAAACCAGTAAGCATCAGACACTTCCTCCTGAACTCATCCCATGATGTCTTTGCTGACCAGATCCAGGGAGAGACAATGTTAAAAGAAGGGCTGTGGGACCTTCTTTCCTCTGAGGTTAAGTGGTCCTATAAAAGTGCCTTAGTTCTAAGGCATTTATTCTTCACCAAATGAAAATCCATCATTTTCTCTTCTTTAAGACAGTTAATTAGTATAGTATGTAGACAACTGGACTAGGAGTCAGGAAGATCTGAGTTCAAATGTTAACTGAGTTCAATTGCTTAGTTGTTTATTCCTTGGAGAATTACTTAACATCTCATTGCTTCAGTTTCCTCTTCTGTAAAATGATGGGGTTGAATAGGATGGCCTTTAAGTTCCATTCCAGCTCTAAAGAGATGATTTCTCCATTTCATTTTAGGTCTGGATCATTATCCATTTTCATTGTCTATCTAATGTAGATGACCTACATGGAAAGTTAGGTGAGTTAAAAGAGTTCCCTGATCAAGCTGATGAGTCTTTCAATGGGGCCTTTGACCATATCTTCCTTTAGAGGTTATAGACAGTTTGATGCCTCCTGATGAATGAGTTTCACTCCAAAGAAATCTCCCCTAGATAAAGTGATTCATTCTTATCATGGAAAGGACTGTTTTAGAAAAAGCCATTTCTTTATACTGTTAACCATAAAAAAGAAGTTGGAAGTGTATCTTTAGGCATTTCCTTTTTACCCCTTCTTTAGGAGAGATCCAAAACAGATCTAGGAAAGATCTTAGCTTAAAAAGGTCAGTGTCCCACTGTATCCTGGACCATCACCAGTAGTCTTGACTTATATCTGGACTCTGGTGACTCTGGAGGAGAGAGTGAGGCTGATAACTTTGTCCATCCCTATCTCACTTAAATCCAATTTACTCACAAGTCAAGAATCACCTTGCTGATATCATTGGTCCTCTTCAAAAATAAAGGTTCAATAACAAGGATACTCTTGACAGGCAGGTTTGTGATTATCCTATAGCTTGGTCAATGTAAGTTTCTAATTCTACTGAGTTTGGGTCTGACTCTTCCTCTTCCCCTAATCAAATAGTCCCAGATAAACTTCCAAGATTGTACTCATGGCTTAGTACCTGAAATCCTGGATTCACATAGGATCTGATCCTGCGGATACCTCAAAAGTATCACTTTGGTTTTGGCTCATTTACTCATTATACTGTTATTCAGAGTTTATTCTGGGAAATCTTAGAATACATCTTGTCTCTAAGTCTCTCCGGGTATCCATAAAAGGGTTACCCAGATTCCCTTAAATACCTTCAAAGTAGTAATGCATTAATCACTTATAGGACAGACTTTTTTTAATCCCACAAAAAAAATATTAAAGACACAAAGGCTTAGAGGTCTCAAAATTGCTGTAAATACATAAGCGATTTATAACAGCCCATAAATTCTCTTTCTGGTAAACACTGATTTTTCATAAGGTCCTAAAGTCTACCACATTCAGTACCACATTAACTTTTGTTAATGAACTGTTTAGGGAACTGAATTTGGGGCTGTACAGCCAGCATTACCTTGGATTCCAATAAATCACTCATCAACCCCACAAAGACTTATGTAGATGTTGAACCTTATGACAATCCTCTAAGGATTTGGGTTACCATGAAGGAGTAATACAATCAGTGATGTTAGATAGTGCTAGGTGTTAGTGTTACAAGAGAAAAATGAAATAATCTCTGCTTTCAAAAAGTTTGAATTCTATTATGGGGGTGTCACATATGCAGATATAACTATATATAAAATTATATGAAATAAATATAAGGTAATGGGGAAAAATACTTATGACAGGGAATCAAGAAAAAGCCTGTTATTTGAAGAAATTAAATCTCTAGGAGGAAAAGGTGAGAAGAGACTACAATCTAAGAGTGAAAAGTTTAGACAAAGACTCAGAGATGGGAAATAAAATGTTTCATATGAGGAACTTTGAGATCTATTTGGATAGAAAAAGAATAATGCATAAATCTGAAATAGTAGGTAGCAGCCAGGCTGTGAAGAAATCTAATTGTCAAAGAGGAACTTGTATTTGATCCTATAGGTAATAGATCCAATGAAATTTAGTAAATAAATGATTAACATAGTCAGATATGTACTTGATTATGTAGACTGGTGGTATCTTCCCTCTCCAACCTATCCTCTACATAAAAAGTGTCAAACATTCAAGGTCACATTGCTGCCAACACTCTTGAGTGTAACATGAATCAGATTAAAATAAAGTACAACACAATCATTCATTCACATCATTAATACATGGTTTTCTAAGTCAATATGCAGCCAATAGAGACCTTTAGTATAAAAGAGATTTGAAGCAATGAGACCAATTAGGAAACTATTGCAACAGTCCAATTGAGGAATGGTGTAGATCTCAAATAAGGTGATGGCTATGTGAGTGGAGAGAAGGAATAGATGAGAAAGATACCGAATTAGAATAGCCTTTGACAGCGGTATGGCCTAAAGAAAAATGAAGCATTCAGAATGACCTCGAGATAGTGAGTGAATTTGGATAACTAAAAGGATAGTGGTGGCCATGAAAGATGGCTGGATCTGGGGGAAAGGTAATGTTTGCTATTTTAGTAATGTTCAAGTTGAGATGCTATTAGAAGTAGCATGAAATAATGGCTGAGGTACGGGACTTGGAGTCAAGAGAATTTAAAATTAAATTTCACTTTAGATGTGATGTATCTAGATATATGACTCTAGATGTATGACCTTGGACAAGTTAATTATTTCTCACAACTTCAATTTTTTCATCTATAAAATGATGAAATGATGGACTTAATGACACATAGTTAATTCCATAAAACCAACTCTTAGTTTTATTAACTATTTCAATAGCTTTCTAATTTTCAATTTTTATTAATCTCTCCTTTGATTTTCATAATTTCTAATTTGTTATTTAATTGGGATTTTAAATTTGTTCTTTTTTTAGCTTTTTTATTTACATGCCCAGTTCATCGAGCTCCTCTTTATTTTATTCATGTAAGCATTTAGAGATATAAAATTTCCCCGAAGAACTGCTTTGGATGCATCCCATAAGTTTTGATATGTTGTTTCATTATTTTCATTCTATTGGGTGAAATTATTATTTCTATGTTTTCTTGTTTGAACCCCCCATTTTTTAGGATTACATTGTTTAATTTCCAAATAATTTTCAGTTTCTTTTTTTATGGCTCTTTATTGCATATTGTTTTTATTGACATGATCTGAAAGAATGCATTTAATATTTCATTCTTTCTGCATTTGATTATGAGGTTTTTATGCCCTGATATGTGGTTAATTTTTATGTAGGTGCCCATGTATAGATGAAAAGAGGATATATTCCTTTTTATCCCCATTCAATTTTTCCATCATAATTAAATTTTCTAAGATTCTATTCATCTCTTTAATGTCTTTCTTGTTTATTTTGTCTTATATTTATCTGATTCTGAGAAGGTGAAGCTGAGGTCCCCTATTAGCATAATTTTGTTGTCTCTTTCTTCCTGAACTCATTTAACTTCTTTAAGAATTTGGATGCTATACCACTTGCTACATATATATTTAGTATTAGTATTACTTTATTGTCTATTGTAGTTTTTAGTGAGATGTAGTTTCCTTCTTGATCCCATTTAATCTATTTTTGCTTTTGCTTTGTCTGTGATCAGGACTGTTATCCCTGCTTTTTTTAGTTCAGTTGAAGCATAATATTCCTCTGTTTCAAATGTGTTTCTAAGGTCACTTCCAGCTCTAAATCTATGCTTTTGATTCTATGATCTGTGAACTGTCCCAAGGAACATATATATTCTATTTTGGTTATGTAGACTGGTGGTATTTTCCCACCAGTCTCATTATACACACAGAGAAGTAAATATGAAGTAATATCAGGGTTGTGAAGGGAAGAATCAGGGAGGACCTCATATAGAAGATGGTATTGAAGCTGAACCTTGGAAGAACCAGTGACTCTAAGAGGGGGAGTTCATTTGAGGCATGGGAGATATGCGTTAATATTTATTATTATACATTAATAATAATATTGTTAATATGATATTGTGTTAATATTGATTATAAAATTTTTCCCATGGTATGTGGATTTCTCTGGAGAAGTATTTCACATTTAAAGTAATAGCAATTAAATTAATATTTATAAATGGCCCAAAAGCTGTAATTCTTAGTAACTTTTACTCCCTTTACCACCATTCTACTACTGCCATTGCAAAAGTAAATGGATTGCTTTGTGGTTATAGGAAAATTACACCTTCTTTAAATCTTAGGCAATTTTTGAAAATGATAGCTTATTGGAATCTGTATTGGGAAAGGAAGTTTCTGTAGGAAATGATCCCACAATGGTAATTCCCACACAAATAGAATAATAATTAATCCTTTAATTTTGCCAGGATCTAAAGCCAGCCTTCCATTAGTCAGTTTAAAGACCCAGGTGACCTTTTTTGATGTTCTCTTGATTGCCATGATATTTCAAAAATCATTAACAGTGGTTCAACAATCACTTATCAGTTCTTTCAGTACCCTAGTATTTGCTCATTCAGGACTGATCATCTGATCAAATTGAGAGTCCCCTTGTTATATGTTCATTTCTCTTGTATTTTCAATTCCTCTTGCTTTATTCTTTTGAGTCTGAAGATGATTGATTATATAAAGAAAATAGAAAAAAAGAAACTAGTAGTTCTGCTTTCTCATCATAGTTATTATCTTTGAATCATTCATTCTGTACAGTAGTTCTATTCCTTTCTTAACACTCACTTTTGGAAGTCTAACTCCAATGTGTTTTTTAAATGGGCAGCTAAGCAGCACAGTGGATAGGATTCTGGGCCTAGAATCAAAAAAATCCATCTTCATGAGTTCGAATCTGCCCTCAGATACTTACTAACTATATGACTCTGGACAAATCACTTAACCCTTTTTGCCTTAGTTCCCTCATCTGTAAAATGAATTGGAGAAGGAAGTGGCAAGTTAGTCCTGTATCTTTGCCAAGAAAATCCCAACTGAAATCCTAAAGAATCAGACATGACTGCACAACAGCAACAAAAAATTCTTATGTGGACCTATAATTTTTTGATGTGGGAACTCCTTACATGGAAACTCCCTTGATGACATAGTTGAGTTATTTGTGATTTACTAGTACCAGAGAATTGCCTGGGGGCACTGAGAAGTTGTAACTTTCCCATGATCACATGGCTGGTATAAATTACATACATTTGATTTGAACTTGGTTCTTTAAGAATCTGATGTCATTATTCACCCTCCATGATATACCCATGTCTCCTTATGCACTTATTCCACTCTAGTTCATTCAATAGTTTCCATGTGGATTTTTCCTATCCTTTTAGACTGCAAACTCCCTGAGGGGAAAAAAATCATATGTTCTTAACTTTGTGTCCCTCATTTTCAAGTATATTGCTTTGTAAATTATAGTCTAATATTCTGAATGAATGCATTATTTATTCTCTTGTCAGAATGTCAGTAAAAGTGAGAGTTGTCCAAATTTCCAGTATACCCTGAAGCTACTCAGAATCTTGAATACTCCACTATAATACTTAATCTATTAAATCATGAGTAATTGAATCTTTCCCAACAAAGAGTGAAGTCTAGTACATTCACACATATCTATGTGTGACTATCACAAATAATCTTTACTTGCATCTTAAAAGTACAAGACAAGATAAATTCAGAGGGTTTTGAGTGAAGGAAGGGATATAGACAAGATGATTTCTGAAATGTTTTTGAAATCTCACTCTATGATTATAGAATGAAATAGAAACAGAAGCACCAAGGTTATGCTCAGGAAATTTATGGTCTTGTTAGACTTGATGAGAATTTGCTGTAACCCATGCAAATTATTTCAACTCCTAGAAGCTAATTCTCTTCCATTACAAAAAAAAATAAATAAATAAATAAAGCAAAAGAGAATACTTGGATTTACTTCATAGGATTAACCAGTAAATATAAGCATTCAATTATCACTTCCTATTCAAATGAGAGGTAATTATGATTATTAGTTGACAAAAGTGTTATGGACATATTAAAGGAAGATAAAAGGCTTAATGGAAAGCAAGTCTCTGGTTCACTTGTCAACTCCTTTCATTTTGGTGACAAACTTGGCATAAACGCCAGGGATGATTGTTACTAAAAATCACTAAACCATTTACTTTTTGCATTTTTCACCTCAAAAAAATTTTTGCCTGCATTGCCAGCATGCTTGCTCTCTAGCATAAATGGTATAAAATTGCCAATATGGAGCAATTCCCAGGAAGTGATATTTATGGATATTCAAACGAAATCTGTAAACTTTATTACTATTCTCCTAAGATACCATGAAGCACAGATGCAGGAAATGTTATATTTTTCTTCTGAAGAAAAAGAATTTATCAAAGCATGCAATTATCTCCCTTTTCAGTGGGGCTGTGCTTAATGTTCCCTAGTTCTAACAGCTTCCTTGCTCAACTTGCCAAACTATTCCAGCACTCTGCAGATGGAGCTAATGACTTCCACTTTGATTCTAGCTGCAGGAGACCTCAATGACCTTGTCACTGCTGCAGCTCCCTCTCCCCCCACCTTCTGGCAGGAATCCTAATTAAAATTAACTAGGTTTCAGATAGCCTAATGGGCAGATACTATACGATGTTGACTTGACTCAGATGTTATGGTTATGCATTTTGATTAATAATGATTCAGGATAAAATCTTTTAAAGCCTGATTTCTTATTTTAAAAAAAGGTATTTGTAAAATCACAGCACATCCAGTTTCTCAGTGTCCCTACCTACATGAATAGCTCTGCAAATTCATTTAGTTTCAACTAAATTTCTGATAGAGCCCTGATTGGAGCTGTTGATTGAAACCAAACAAATTTTCTATCAATGGTGTCCTAATGAGAGAAGCCTTTTAATGCTCCGAATATCCATCAAATCGTTGAGATAAATTTTACTAAGTGATATTTTATTATTGCTTTTTCGCTTAGCCTGGAAAGTGCCAAAAAAGTATAGACCTCCCCCCACATAAGACATACATCCTATGGTTTACCCTGTGATGATAAATTTGAAATTTCCCCAAAGCCTCTGTGATTGTAAAAAAATTCTACAAGAAAACTAAAACTATATAAAACTCGATGAGTGGATTGGTTAATAATTAAACACCTCAAGTCAACAGGAGGTCTTATCAATGCAAATAATTGCCTTGAAATCGTTTATCTATTTTACAGATTCAACATGGCTCTGAGTTGGATAATGATTTCATTTAACACCTTGTCCGCTTGTACTTTCAGAAATTCAAAAAATTTTTACAGATTGTCTGGGGGTCCACTAGAAGTCAATATAAACTTATAAGATTGTGATTTCATGTAGCTTATGGAACCAGTCTCACTTTGTAGACATGCAATATTTGCACCTCCATTACTTCTATTTAAGTTAAAAAAATTAATTTTTGATATATTCAGTTGCTAAGAGATAACGAGTTAATGGATATAAATAATTTACAAATGAGAACACACAATGGTAAGGAATAAATTAAAAAATATTTATTTTTCCCAATAACAAAATATATGCAAATTAAAAGGACTCTGAGATCATACTTTACACTCACAACGTTGATTTTTAAAAAGGACAAATAAAACAAAACAAGCAGAATTTTAGAGAGACCACTGCAAAATTCTGAATTTCTGTGCAGAATCAAATGTATACTTCACTTTCAAGTAGGATTCACTTCTGAAATGCACTTCATACATTGCTAGAAGAATTGCAAATTTAGTAAATTTTTTGAAGAATAATATTTTAATTGCAAAAAATTTTTTTAAACAGAAGCATGCCTTCTGACCCAATAATACCATCATTGGGAATTCATGCTAATAACATTGTTAATATAGGAACAATTTTATCTGTTCAAAGATATTCATAGCTGTAATATTTATAAGTATTGTTCTCTATTCTACCCCCTCAAAAAACAGCCTTAATTAAAAAAAAATTTTTTAGCTTTTTTAAATTAAAAAAATAAAAAATCTCTTAATACTATTTTATTTTTCCAATTACATATAAAGTTAGCATTTAACACTATTTACTGTTCTTTTTATAAAGCTTTGTATTTCTAACACACATAAATAGATAGTTTTCAACATTCCCCCTTGCAAAATCTTGTTTTCCCTCCCTTCTCCTCCCTCCTAGATGGCAAGTAATCCAATATATGTTAAACATTTGCATATCTTCTATACATATTTCCACAATTATCATGCTTCACAAGAAAAATAAAATGGAAAGGGGGAAAAATGAGAAATAAAACATAATGCAAGGAAAAAACAACAAAAAAGTGAAAATATGATGTTGTGATCCATACTCAGTCCTCACAATCCTCTCTCTGAGTGCAGATGTCTCTCTCCAACACAAGATCACTGGAACTGGCCTGAATCACCTCATTATTCAGGTGATTGATTATTGAAAAGAGCCACATACTTCAGAATTGATCATCGTATGATCTTGTTGTCATGTACAAAGTTCTCTTGGTTCTATTCATTTCATTTAACATCAGTTCATGTATGTCTCTCCAGGCCTTTCTGAAATCATTCTGCTAATTGTTTCTTATAGAACAATAGTATTCCATAGCATTCATATACCATAACTTTTTCATCCATTCTCCAACTGATGTGCATCTTCTCAGTTTCTAATTCCTTGACATTACAAAAAGGGCTGCTATATCAACATTCATTTTTGTAAGTTTTTAAGTTCCAAATTTTTTATCTTTCCCCCCAAATCAGCAAGCATGAAGACTAAGGTCTTCAGAATCCTGGGTTGTCCTAGTATAAGTCAGAACTAATTACTATTGCTCTTTGTTGCTTCCAAAGTCCACTCTGAGGGTTACTGACTTCACTTCTGGTTTACTAACAGGGTCTATCCAGTTTCATTGCCTACAAATACAGTCTTATAGGCTATACATATTTATGGTCTCATTGAGAAGTTATCATATTGGTTACCTTGCTGGTGTTGTTGTTGTTTGTCCTTCATTCTCAAAGAGGACCATGACACATCAGGGAGGTGATGCCATGACATGCAAGTGAATTGGATTTTAGTGAGGAAGGGCTGCACAAGGTCATTTGCCTCACTTTCCCCTCTAGAGCCATTTGAGTCCAGTGGCAAGATATAGATCAAAAGGACTGGAGTTGGCCCACTGATTGTGCTCTTTTTTTATTTCATGTAAGTTTCTGGATGATTTTTGCATGAATTTGTGCAGTTCTGAGCTGGGGAAAGTAACTGACTGTAGTTTCACAATGGATTTTAAAAATCATTGTTTGTTTTGGTACAATTTTTCATTTTTTCTGGAGTAGCCATAGGGAAGCTAAACTGTTTGTCTTCATTCAGGCATCCAGCTTGACTGAAAATCTCCTGTATACATTGTCTTTAACTACAAAGGAAAATAAATATAAAAATGAGTTATTTGGTATTTTTGGTGTTAAGATCTAATTTCAGAGGTGGAAAGGTATTTCAATAACTGCTGTCTAAATCTGTGGAGATATGTTAAGTCACTCTACAAGGAAAAAAAGTGAAAGCAGAGTCCAATACAAAACTTTCGTAGCCAAATAGGGTTGAATGAAGAATGAACAATAGCCAGTTAGGTAGCAAGATAACAGAAAAAAGTACTAGAATGAGACTTTTCCCATCATTCAGCTCAAGCCTGAGCTTTTTCCACTAAATTGGTGAATTTCCATGCATGTGAAAGGCAGGCAACAATAAATCTTTGGCAATAAAGCAATTCAAGATTGGCATGCCTTTGCTTATGCAGATAAACAGTTGTAATTTTGTTTCTTTATAAAAAAAATTATCAGGAAGGAAGGAAGGAAAAAAGAAGGAAGGAAGAAGGAAGAAAGGGAATGGAAGGGTTAAAAAAAAGAGGGAGAAACTTGAAATTTTATTTTTTTTTATTATAATAACTTTTTATTGACAGAACCTATGCCAGGCTAATTTTTTACAACATTATCCCTTGCCCTCACTTCTGTTCCTATTTTTCCCCTTCCTCCCTCCACCCCCTTCCCTAGATGGCAAGCAGCCTTATATATGTTAAATATGTCGCAGTATATCCTAGATACAATATATGTGTGCAGAACCAAACAGTTCTCTTGTTGTACTGGAAGAATTGGATTCAGAAGGTAGAAATAACCCAAGAAGGAAAACAAAAATTCAAACAGTTTACATTCATTTCCCAGTGTTCTTTCTTTGGGTGTAGCTGCTTCTGTCCATCACTGATCAATTGAAATTGAGTTAGGTCTCTGTCAAAGAAATCCACTTGCATCAGAATACATCTTTATACAGTATCGTTGTTGAAGTATATAATGATCTCCTGGTTCTGTTCATTTCACTCAGCATCAGTTCATGTAAGTCTCTCCAAGCCTCTCTGTATTCATCCTGCTGGTCATTTCTTACAGAACAATAATATTTCATAACCTTCATATACCACAATTTACCCAACCATTCTCCAATTGATGGGCATCCATTCAATTTTCAGTTTCTAGCCGCTACAAACAGGGCTACCACAAACATTTTGGCACATACAGGTCCCTTTCCCTTCTTTAGTATCTCTTTGGGGTATAAGCCCAGGAGTAGCACTGCTGGATCAAAGGGTATGCACAGTTTGATAATTTTTTGGGCTTTTGGGTTTTTGATAACTTTATAATAAAATCCAGATTGCTCTCCAGAATGGTTGGATTCGTTCGCAACTCCACCAACAATGAATCAGTGTCTCAGTTTTCCCGCATCCCCTCCAACATTCATCATTATTTTTTCCTGTCATCTTAGCCAATCTGACAGGTGTGTAGTGGTATCTCAGAGTTGTCTTAATTTGCCTTTCTCTGATCAATAGTGATTTGGAACACTCTTTCATATTAGTGGTAATAGTTTTAATTTCATCATCTGAAAATTGTCTGTTCATATCCTTTGACCATTTATCAATTGGAGAATGGCTTGATTTCTTATAAATTAGAGTCAATTCTCTATATATTTTGGAAATGAGGCCTTTATCAGAACCTTTAACTATGAAGATGTTTTCCCAAAATTTGAAATTTTAGCAAGGCAGCTAAAAGCTTATAGTTTTGATATAGTTAAAGAAAATTCAATTCTTAATTTTGAGCTACTTTTTCTTAGAAAAGGAATCTAACTAAATGGGGATTGCATTAATGGCTTCAGTATATATTAGATAATAAAGAGATGCAACACCACATAAGGCTTAATTCATCTATCAGCCTTATTTTATAGGTTAAAATTCATATATCAGTGATACATTAAATATGGGATGGCAGATAGGTACAGCAGAGCTGGCCAACAAAAAGATTTTCAACTTATTTTCAATGAGAATGGTGAAGAATAAGGGAATAAAAAGGTACTAATAGAGAAGTGCTATCAAGTGTCACCGACTTGCTCACATGGATATGGCATCTGATGTGACAGCCAATCAAATCATTGTGCTCTCAATAATGTAGACAAGAGTTAATATAAGTCTTTATAAAACATCAGCATTATTCTTTTTCAGTGAAACGACAGTTCTATGAGTAGGTCTACTCAGTTGGAGGAATATTGAAGTGATATAAACTATTTAGTGATAAGTAGTCCCCTCAAACCAAATTCTTTCTTAAACAAGAGAGAAAAACAAAGGAAAAAACAATCAAACAAATGAGGAATTTCTAATCTTCCTAATGTAGTTGCTATTAGAGAATATGATAGACCAAACTCAGCTCTTTAAATAGAATTCTGTTTTATCTGATGAGCTCCCATTAGCAACAAAGCTCTAGTCCAATGAAAACAGCTCCCAAATCAGCTATAGCATTTTAAATGGTCCCCAGTTCTCACTATAAATAAGTGTTAAATGAGTGATAAAGATATCTGCAACCAACTCTTCACACCACAGAATGTTGTTTCATTGAATGAATTCTTGGTACTTGCAGCAGTTTTTCCAATGATCTAGCATCTGCAGATCTTGAATGCCTGGAGTCAGCTATCAGGTAACTCTTACTCAAGTTGCTATTATGAAACATTGGTTCTTCCCTTCTCTTTCCAATTAGCAGGAGTTGGTGCATGTTATTTCCCTTCTGTCAGTTTCCTCTAAAGAGAATTCTACAACACATTTTTCCTACTTGTCCTTATATTTAACTGTGGTGGGCAAATAAGTGTCTCCTCACAAGTGACCTATATCCAATTTAGGTGGAGGAACTCAACATCTACAATTTTATTCTGTATAGCACAAATAAATAATATACAACTTCCCCACAATTCTTGGACAATGCCTTAATTTAAATTTTATTACCGATAGCCTCCAAAACTGAAAAGTCAGAAGTAAATTAACTGATAGACACTCATACAATACAGATATTCTTGCCTTCAGTCAATTCTTTTGCTCAGTTGTTTCCAACAGGTTGTTTAGCACATTTATCTGAGGGCCTGTTTTCTCTCAAGTATTGAGACCTGCTTCAAATAGCATGTCTCCTATAATGAACTTTTAATTTTTTTTTGTTCTTTTATTTTTTTTGTCAACATGCAAAAGTGGTGGTATCTTAAAGATACATTCCAGAACAGGTCATACAGTAAGAATGAGAGATCTCTGATGGACTGCCTGCCTGTGTTCTCTTCTGGTAGTTATACATTAAGAGATTTATAGGATCTAAATTCTGTAGGTGATAGGTATATACACATATACCACTTGCATATAAAGAAAAGATATGAATGGATTGAAAATAGCTAGGTGGCATAGTACCTAGAGGAGTAGAGTCAGGAAGACATCTTCCTGAGTTCATCCATGACCTCAGATATTTAATAGCTGTGTTATCTTAGGTAAGGGTAACTTAACTCTTTTTGCCTCCATTTCCTCATCTATAAAATGAACTGGAAAAGGAAATGGCAAACCACTCTAGTATCTTTGCCACAAAAATTTCAAATGGGATCATGAAGAGTTGTATACAACCTGAATAACATGGTTGTGATGAATAGACCTTTTATTGATGAGGTCACAGATCTACATAAAAAAGAAATAAATAGGCCAAAAAAGACAATGGAAGCTGATACAAATAGAGGGAGTCATTGGTTAAATTATTATAAATATCTATAAACTAAAGGTAATTTTTATTTATTTTGTTTTTGATTGGGGGCTTTTGTTATGAGGCAATTGGGGTTGTCATACAGCTAATAAGTCTCAGGTGTCTGAGGCCAGATTTAAACTCAGGTCATCTTGATGCCTTGACTGGTGCTGAAGATAGTTTTTAAAATTTAAATGATGAAATGACCATAGTGGGGAAAAGCTAAGATGGGAGAATCTCACTCTAGCTCTCCCAAATTCCTCCAAAGAATTTTAGAATAATACTTCAAAAAATAGTAGAGTAGCAGAGCCCACAAAAGGATGGGGTGAAATGATTTTCCAACTCAAGATAACTTTGAATGTCAGCAGGAAAGATCAGTTGCACTAGGGTGAGAGTAGAATCCAGTCTAATGTAGGTACCCAGCAATTCAGCAGATGTACTAGGAGCAACTAAATTGGGTAGCAGCTTCTAGAGCTTTCAGTCTACAGACATTAAGGGGGCAGACATGTTGGAAGGAGATTACAAGGAATCCTTTGCTGGAATTAGATGCAGGACTCTGTTGCTTTGCCCATATGGGATCCGCGTCACAATCTTAGGTCACAGTTCCAGAGTCAGTAAGAGCATTAATACAATAGAGCATCCTATATTCCTTGGATCATACTACCTTGGAAGAACCAAAAACTTATAGATCCTCAGAACTAGCTTGGAAAACTGCTGCACAAAACCCATGAAGCTTGAGACAGTACTCCTTCCACCCCTGGAACAGAGACCAGCTTTAACATAAAGCTAAAAGTCAAGATTGAGCAAACCACAACAATAATAAAGAACCTGACCACAGAAAATTACTATAATGACAGGGAAGATCAAAATGTAAAGTTGGTAGAAGACAAGAGTGTCAAAACTGCTATATTCAAAACTTTAAAGAAAAATGTGAATTTGTCTCAGTGCTCCCTTCCCCAAATTCTTAGAAGACCTCAAAAAAGATTTTAAAATTCAAATAAGAGAGGAGGAAGAAAAATTGAGAAAATAGATGAGAGTGCTGCAAGAAAATAATAAAAGAAGAGTCAACAGCTTGGTAAAAGAAGCACAAAAAAATACTGAAGTGGAACCAGGAAAACATTGTTAACAGTATGATGACCAATTGTGAATGACTTGGCTATTCTTAATAATATAATGATCCAAGACAATTCTGAAAGATGTTTTTTTAAAAAAGCTTTTCAACATTCACCCTTGTAAAACCTTGTGTTCCAAATTTTTTCCCTCCCTCCCTTTTCCCCACTCCCTCACCTAGATGGCAACTAATCCAATATATATTAAACATAAATAAACATATATATATTTCCATCATTATCATGCATAAAAATCATCAGATCAAAGAGGAAAAAATGAGAAAAAATAAAATGCAAGCAAATAACAACAAAAAAGTGAAAATACTATGTCGTAATTCACGCTCAGTCTCCATAGTCCTTTCTTGGGGGCAGATGGCTCTCTTTCTGAAGGACTTTTGATGAAAAAGTGCTGTACACTCCAAAGAAGGAGTTGATAGAGTCTGTATGCAGACTGAAGCATATTTAAAAAATTTTTTCTTTATTTTTCTTGTTCATTTTGGTCTATTTTCTTGTACAACATTACTAATATGGAAATATATTTTGCATGACTGCATATATATAACCCATATGAAATTTCTTGTTTTCTCAATGAAAGGATAGGGGAGGGAGAAAGGGAAAGAATTTGGAACTCAAAAATTTAAAAAACAAATGTTTAAAAATAGTTTTTTATATGTAATTGGTGGAAAATAAAGTATTAAGTTACAAAAAAGATTTAATAGTTACACGTGTGTTTTAAGCAAATTTGTTATTATTTAGTTATGTTCAAAATAATTTTTTTAATTATTCTTTATTATACTGCTAACTCAGAATTTCAAAAGATACCATCTTGTTTCTATGATTGCCAAGCATTCCATCAGGTCTCTTAATGTATGTGTTGGGAATGGAATGAAATAACTCTAACTTGGAAGGGAAAAATCTAAGACATCTGATGTCATGCAGAAAGCATGAAAAGTTGTTTTGCTTGACCCATGCTGTCTGTGTAGGGATGCCCCTGCAGTTATTTCCCGAGGAATAGTGTTCTCACCACATGACTCCTTGTTGATCTATTGCTTTCTGCTTTGTTCATTGAGGTTTTCAAGCTGGTTCAAAATGAACAGAGCTGGATCCTGAGGGAGCTAAGGAAACATTTTTCACATTTACAAGGTAATAACTCACATTTATTCTACAATGTAGACAACTGCTGAGTTAAATAAGTAGCTTTAATATTTGGTAAAATAGTTAACTTGTTAAATCTATTATTAGAAACTTCAGTAAGTTCAAACTAAATAATTGAAATTAATTCAGAGGAGAAGACTATATGTGTGGAAATCCCTGCTAAAATGTGTTTAGTCTATATGTATTCGTTAATCAATCAATATTTATTTTGGTACTTATATACCCCTATAATAATATTATAGTGTTTGCCTAAACAAGTTAGCTCAGTTTATCAATGCATAATGGTCATCTAGGTTTTCAGTGAGGAAAACTGCCAAATGTTGTTACTAGATTTCTGGGGTTTGCTTAAACATTTTTCTTTGTTACAAAAAAGTATTCAATTTGGAGAAATAAAATGGTTGAATGGAATCATTACAGTACAAAAAAGACATCAAAACTGGGGGAAAAAATTAGGCAAGTCACTTAACCTTTCTAAATCTCAGTTTTCTTAATGAAGATAATATAACAACAACAAAACATTTATGTAGCTTCTTAATGTTTATGACACAATATTTCCTCATGGCAATCAATAAATATGCTGTTCTTTTTTCTCTGAACATTAACAGTGATCACTACCTAATAACAAGGAAAGAAGGGAGGGAGGGAGAAAGGAAGGGAGGGAGGGAGAGAAAGAGGGAAAAAGGAAGGAAGGAAGGAAGGAAGGAAGGAAGGAAGGAAGGAAGGAAGAAAGGAAGGAAGGAAGGAAGGAAGGAAGGAAGGAAGGAAGGAAGGAAGGAAGAAAGAAAAGGAAGAAGGAAAGAAAAGAGGGAAGAAGAAAGGAAAGGAAAAAGGAAAGAAAAGAGGGAAGAAGGAAAGAAAAGAGGGAAGAAGAGAATGGAAGAAAGAAAGGGAAAAAGATACAAATATAAGCAAAAAGAAATCAGTTCCTATCCTCAAAGTGCTCACATTCTGCTGGAAGAAGAAAATACATACAAGAGAGTTTTTAAATGGTATGTGCGTGGGAAAAAGAAAGATACTTAGTATAAGAGCACAATTTCAAAGTTTAGATATCAGTATCAGAACCAGAATGGAAATGAAATCTGTCATGACTGGGTCCTTCCATAATTTAGAGATCCCAAGAAGGAATGATTTTAAAAGCGTGATTTTAAATTATATGAAACAATGTATATAAAATTACTTTATAAACTTCAAATCACTATACAAATTTAAACACAACTCATACTTTAGATGTACAGTCTTAGATTCCTAGATCCTTCTACTCTGAACAAGATGGTCTGCATTCAATTCTGTGAACTTCCTTTTATAATCTGAGGTAATAATCTGAGATAATCTATAGCTGTATTGCCTAGCACAGCAAAATAAATGAATGTTGAATTGAGAAGTAGGCAATCTGATGTAATCTTTAATCTTGGAGTAAGAATCGCAAGGATTCAAATCCTGTTCTGACACATCTGGCTATGTGACCATGTATAAATCTCTTAAACTCAATACTCTATTCAATTCTTTCTTTGTTTTTGTTTTTGTGTTTTTTTTTGGGGGGGGGGGTATGTGTGTGTGAGGCAATTGAAGTTAAGTGGCTTACAGTTTTAAGTGGGTGAGGTCAGATTTGAACTCAGGTCCTCCTGACTCAAGGGCTGGTGCTCTATCCACTTTATCATTTAACTGCCCCCTTGGATTCAGTTCTTTAAGAAGATATCCAATCACCCCCTCATATTTCTTTTCCCCTACTCCCAGATCTAAGTTCCAATAAGAGTAGCATCTCACTCCCAGCTCAAACCCCTAACTAGAGGTAATGATTGAACTGGAACTTAAACTGCCTGTTGGGTCACCAGAGAGACAAATGCTATCTTCTCTTATAACTGGATAACCTTGTGGATAGCTATCCTCCTAATATCATAATAATTATCTGATTATAATAAAAGTTCCTGCCGGTATGTTTTCCCTGTAACAATTTGGCAAAATCGTATTTTATTATTTTTTTTTTGAAAATATGTATGGCAAAGCAAAGCATTTTCTCCAAAATCTTGGACCCAATCTCTCCTAACTACACATAAAATCTATGAGGAGACAGAGAAAGGGATACAAATTTAAAGTACAATGATTGTGAATCACAAGTATAGGAATCAGGACCCCAAATGGTAAGCCACTATTCTGGAACAGCAGGGGTTTGCGATTATCCTTTGTTCTTCCAGAAAGCTCCCATGAAGCTCACAAAAATGCAAGACATTAGATATAAACTCTTTGGAGTAGTTTTATATCTCTTCTAGGAGAAGAAATATTTCAAGGTTTGGTGAGTTGAGCAATCAACCAACAAAAATTAAGTGCCAGGTCGAGAATGTGCAAAATGTCATCTGCCCACAGATGTATCTGGAGTATGTCACTATCTATAAGGAAATGCTTTTCAACTTGGATTCTGCTCTGGATTTCCTCCAATTCAGTTTGAACAATTGTGGTGAGCATATGTCTCCCAATTTTATGTTTTGCATGATGTCTCTGATTAAAGGGTTATAGATTTAGTTATATAGTTCTATTTTTCAATGAATTTTGAATAATATATGAATGGGAAATACCATGTTGTAAGAGAACCTTTAAGATGTAAGCCCTTAAGGTTGCCCTACCAAATAAGATGATTTTTCATGATCAACAAATATTAAATAGAGTGATGGATCTTGTATTTTATGTATCTTTCAACCAACTATGAAATGGTATAGATGGGCACTATTGGCTAATATCTCTTATGAGCACCTCAACTATTCCCTACTAATAACCTCATGGAAGATATCCTTAATGCAACCATGGCATCTTGTAAAGATTTTATAAAGATGGAGAACTTTATGTTCCAACTCTATGTCATAATATGGGTAATAAGCATTTTTCATCCACTTGATTTTTCTGGTGCAGATTACTAAAGCATCATCTTTTGAGTTACCATTATGATCATAAAATGCTTTCCTCTTTAAGTGAGGGGTTTGAAGGATATGGTGGTATGTTTCTAGTGAAGGGAGAAGGAAAAAGAAAAACAGAAAAAAAGTTAAAACACTTCTACCTGTTGGGATGATTTTGTGGAGATTGCAGGAGCACATCATAAAGCCTCTCTTGTCATTTGTGAAAATAGCATTCTAATAATAATAATCTCCAAACAAAAACACCTACATGAACAGATGTTTAAAAAAAAACCTTCCTGGTGCTATTGTACATAAAGGGGGAGAGGAAAGGTGCTATAGAGTTAGCAAAATGCCTTCCTACAATAGCAACCCCTTCCTCCCACACCCCCAAGTTCCTGAATATCAAATGTTTACTTTATAGACCTACCTTCTCACCTAGCAACAAGGATTACAACCACATAACTGAACTGGTATTGAAGAAGAAAATAACCTTACAAGAGGCTCCCAGTACTGTGAACCTGATGGTGATTTTATTAGACATTTGGAGGACTGAATCCTACTGACTTGAAACACTTAGCTTATTATATTTCATATTTCCTGTCAGGAATGCTCATATTCTAGCTATAAATAGAAAATGGCAGCAGATAGAGTGGCTTTTTAATTAGATCATTATGGAGTATGCATGATTTATTTCCTTTGATTCACTGCCATTTTTGCTTTGGGTTTGGTCCTTCTGTGATACTAGAGGACAGCTTTGTACACGGTTTCCAAGAAGCTTCACTACTCTCTTCCACTTCTCCCCTTCCCCAAAATTCCCTTATGGCAGTTGTATTTGCACCTGTCTTGTCAAAACCTCCAGCAGGAAAAAAGTTTAAAGGAATTTACAGATCAAGAATGCTATTTAAACTTCAAATTATATTTCTGTTTTGGCTTTGCTCCTTTGACTCTGCTTATAGACCAGCTGATAGAATAGTTTCTTCTATATTTTGATTAAATCTAGGTTAAAATGGACATTTAGCCACTGGAGACTGGTACATGATATACTTTTTAATGGTTATTTACCATTCTTGGAACACAGCACATGAAAACAGGGGATTTTTGGAGGATGAAGGCAGATCCAAGATTTGTATATTGCAGTGCATTATGAACAACTAAGTGGATTAATATTTTGCTCTTATTTCCCCTTATCTAAGTGAGAGTCCTTATTCTGGTAATGGAACTAAGTGAATTCAATTTGACACATATGTATTGCCTACTGGATGGAGAGCACTGTGCTAGATGCTGAGGCTGACACAAAGGAAAGACCCAAAGACACTGTTCCTTCATTTTGTGGAATTTATAGCCTAGTGGAGGATATCACACATACTCGGGTACTTATGTTCCAAAATAACATAAGCATCCTAATCATAATAAAATAAACGCATTTATCTTGGTGGAAGTCAGGTAAACTTAATAGAGAAAGTAGATTTCTGTTTGGCTTTTAAAGCCGGGATAATTTATACAGTTCATTAAGATTTTCAAAGTATTTAGAAATATTATTTCATCTTATTCTCAGAATAACTCTAGGAAATAGGTGCTGTTATTATGCCCATTTTACAAAGTAGAAAACTGAGGTAGGCAGATGAAATGATTTGTCCATTTTCATACAGCTATTAAGGATCTGAAACAGAATTTGAAGTCAGTTCTTCATGACTCCAGTTCTAGGACCTTAACTACTGTGCCACTTAGCTGAATAAAAATAGGGAAGAAGTAAAGCACAGGTCATTTAAGGGGAAAGAAAGTGGTCAAGTTTAACCAGAATACAGGATAAATGGAGAAGAATAAGGTAAGAAATGGTTGGAAAGGTACTGGCACCAGATTTTTGTGAGTCTTGAGAACCAAGCAATAGATTATTTATATTTTGACTGTATCCATACCCTAACAGAAGATGCCCCTCCTATAGTTTCTCATTATTCAGCACAGGGATCTCTAAGCTAGTCATTTTTCATTTGGGTATTCTAGATTTTGTCCAGGGATCAGTACTACCCATCCCTTGGAGGAGGCTGGGAATGAGGGAGAGAGAAAGGAAAGATAGGAGGGAAAGAGGGAGTGAGGAAAGAAAGGAGGGGAGGAAAGGAAAGAGAGAGGGAGGGAGGAGGAGGGGAGAAAGAGAGAGGGAGGGGGCAGAGAAAGGAAAGGAGGAAGAGAAGGAGGGAAGGAGAGAGTAAAGATTTCTTTTCAATCAAACATTATTTCATCTTTTGTGTCTATGAGAGCATATGGATTTCTGGCAGGAGGTTTCTGGTCTCTGTGTGCACTGGGGTATGAGGGATTTGGGGAAAAGTCTGAAATGATTCAAGTTGTGGAGGTCAATAGAGAAGAATGACTTCAGATTCATTGAGTTAGACTCTTATCCAGGGAATGGCTCTGATGCCCTAGCTATATCTAAAAATGTAGAAGGTTATCAAAAAATAAATGATGCTTTCATAATGTACATTTCTAAAATGCTGAAAAAAATTTTTAAAAGGGGCAGGGGTGGGATTTTAGAGAATAGTTTCAAAATCCTAGAACCTAAAGTTAAGGTAAGATTTACCAGATACATTTGATTTTTCTTCTATGTGATAAATAAGTCTCCAGGTTTATCCAGAACATCGTTCTAGATGTGCTCTTTGCTTCAATTTCTAGAGAATGTTTTATTTGATGGTATGCTTTAAGTACCTAATGAAGAATTATTCCAGTTAATTATTATTGTTGTTATTTTGTCTCAGCACCCAGGGGCACCCTTCCCAGATTTACCAGTAATATCTTGAGTATTAATTTTTTAATGCTCAGCTAGGGACAGACTGTAATGGCTTACATACACAAAAATATAACCTGAAGCACCAGGAATACAGTAACCATATCTCCAGAAAATGCCAGGGGAACAAGCTTACCCATCCAGGTGAAAAGGACTTTTAAGATCATTGAGTCTAACCCAAATATTTCATACATAAAGAAATTGAGACCCCTACAGAGAGACTTGTCCACAGCCACATAAGTCCATTTGCAGGCAGATTCCCAAGTACACCAGCTTCTTATTGCATTCTGAATCTGGGTTTTTACTTGAATAAAGACCATTTTCTCTATTTGTGTCTATATTGTCACAGCACCTGGCTATAGTCAAGGATGACTTGGAGGAAAGAGCTGGCTTGATGGTACTTTTTAGTAGTCATTAAAAACTTAAAATAATCCTGCTAAATGTTTCCCCAAGTTCAATGAGATAGATAATACAAGAATTTTTAAGATGAAGAGAAATCACTGTTCATAAAGTTTGTGAGAAGACAGAGTCATTCCTGTAGTACAGAGGGTGACTGTGAATTCTGTTCTTTGAAGGTGCAGGAACTCTACTAGCTCTGGGCAATTAGGAAGACACCCAAAATGGTGGTTCCCAGATGGTTATAAAAAAGACCTAAAGTATAATAAATTACTTTATTACTATTTATGTAATACTCCCTCCATTCATACAGATTTCAATGCCTCTACATCTTAGTAGACAGTTTTATAAGCCTCTATGGCCAGCTATCTGGCCTCCTTAAATTTAGCTGGACTGATTCTCAGAAAACAGGCATATAGTGTGTTTCTAAGATCATATATGAAACTGTTCTAGAACCTCCTAGAACTTGCAATCACCTAGCACGGCTTTCAGAAACCAAAGGGCACCTCCATAAGATGATAGAACTTTGATAGAGAAAGCCATAATAGTAATCACAATTCACATTTATAATGCATTTCATAGATTATAAAGTATTTTCCTTAAAAACAACTCTTCAAGGTAGATTGTGCAAGTATTATTAGTTCCTTTTTACAGATGATAAGACAGAATTCCAGACATTAAATGGTTTGTCCCCTGTCACACAAACACTAAATGGCAGAGGTGGTACTCAAACACAGACCTTCTTCTTTCAAGTCCTATCCTGTAATCTCCATCAGAAAAAAAAAGTACTCCTTACCTTGTGGTGCCACAGACAGCCTCTGCTCTGGAGCCATGAGCAGCCTTCGCTCAGAAGCCATGGTGCCATGGACAGCCTCCACTCAGGAGCAATGGTACCACAGAAAGCCTTTGCTCTGGAGCTCTGGTGCCATGGATAGCATCAAAAGAATTTTTCTGGATTGAGGCTCTAGAAGAATCTAGAAAAGGGTTTTTCTGGATTGAGGATCTAAAAAAGAATCTAGGAAGAGGTTTTTCTGGATTGAGGCTCTAGAAAAATATTTAGAAAAATGTTTTCTGGATTGAGACACTAGAAAAAAATCTAGAAAAGAGTTTTTCTGGATTAAGACTCTTTACAAAAGAATTTTCTGGACTGAGGCTCGAAAAAAAGGTTTTTTCTGGATTGAGGCTCTAGAAAAATCTAGAAAAGAATATTTCTGGACTGAGGCTCTAGAAATATCTATAAAAGAATTTTTCTGGATTGAGGCTCTAGAAGAATCTAGAAAAGGGTTTTTCTTGATTGAGACTCTAGAAAAACATCTAGAAAATGTTTTGTGGGTTGATGCTCTAGAAAAATCTAGAAAAGGGTTTTTCTGGATTGGGGCTCTAGAAAATCTAGAAAATAATTTTTCTGGATTGAGGCTCTAGAAAATCTAGAAAAGAATTTTTTCTGAATTGAGGGTTTAGAAAAGAATTTTCTGGATTGGGGCTCTAGAAAAATGTAGAAAAGGGTTTTTCTGGATTGAGGCTCCAGAAAAATGTTTTCTGGATGAAAAAATCTAGAAAAGGGTTTTTCTGAATTGGGGCTCTAGAAAAGTTAGAAAGCAATTTTTCTGGATTGGGGCTCTAGAAAAATCTAGAAAAGAATTTTTCTGGATTGAGGCTTTAGAAAAGAATTTTCTGGATTGAGGCTCTAGAAAATCTAGAAAAGGGTTTTTCTGGATTAGGGCTCTAGAAAATCTAGAAAATAATTTTTCTGGATTGAGGCTCTAGAAAAGAATTTTCTGGATTGAGGCTCTAGAAAAATGTAGAAAAGGGTTTTTCTGCATTGGGGCTCTAGAAAAGTTAGAAAGCAATTTTTCTGGATTGGGGCTCTAGAAAAATCTAGAAAAGAATTTTTCTGGATTGAGGCTTTAGAAAAGAATTTTCTGGATTGAGGTTCTAGAAAAATACAGAAAAGAATTTTTCTGGATTGAGGGTCTAGAAAAGAATTTTCTGGATTGGGGCTCTAGAAAAATGTAGAAAAGGGTTTTTCTGGATTGAGGCTCCAGAAAAATGTTTTCTGGGTGAAAAAAATCTAGAAAAGGGTTTTTCTGCATTGGAGCTCTAGAAAAGTTAGAAAGCAATTTTTCTGGATTGGGGCTCTAGAAAAATCTAGAAAAGAATTTTTCTGGATTGAGGCTCTAGAAAATCTAGAAAACAATTTTTCTGGATTGAGGCTCTAGAAAAATGTAGAAAAGGGTTTTTCTGCATTGGGGCTCTAGAAAAGTTAGAAAGCAATTTTTCTGGATTGGGGCTCTAGAAAAATCTAGAAAAGAATTTTTCTGGATTGAGGCTTTAGAAAAGAATTTTCTGGATTGAGTCTCTAGAAAAACCTAGAAAAGGGTTTTTCTGCATTGGGGCTCTAGAAAATCTAGAAAGCAATTTTTCTGGATTGAGGCTCTAGAAAAATCTAGAAAGGGTTTTTTCTGGATTGAGGCTCCAGAAAAATGTTTTCTGGATGAAAAATCTAGAAAAGGGTTTTCTGGATTGGAACTCTAGAAAGCAATTTTTCTAGATTGAGGCTCTAGAAAAATCTAGAAAGGATTTTTCGGGATTAAGGCTCTAGAAAAATCTAAAAATGAATTTCGTGGATTGCGGCTCTAGAAATTTTTTTTTTCTGGATTAAGGCTCTAGAAAAATCTAGAAAGGGGTTTTTCTGGATTAAGGCTCTAGAAAAATCTAGAAAAAATTTTTTCTGGATTGAGGCTTTGGAAAAGAATTTTCTGGATTGAGGCTCTAGAAAATTTTTTTTCTGGATTGAGGCTATAGAAAAATCTAGAAAAGATTTTCTGGATTGAGGCTCTAGATAAATCTAGAAAATGTTTTTTATGGATTGGAGCTCTAGAAAAATCTAGAAAAGGGTTTTTCTGTATTGGGGCTCTAGAAAATTTTTTTCTGGATTAAGACTCTAGAAAAAAATCTAGAAAATCTTTTTTTCTGGATTGGAACTCTAGAAAAATCTAGAAAAGGTTTTTTTCTGGATTGAGGCTCTAGAAAAACCTAAAAGAGAATTTTTCTGGATTGAGGCTCTAGAAAAACCTAGAAGAGAATTTTTCTGGATTGACGCTCTAGAAAAATCTAGAAAAGAATTTTCTGGATTGAGGCTTTAGAAATTTTTTTTTTCTGGATTGAGGCTCTAGAAAAAAATCTAGAAAAGAGTTATTCTGGATTAAGGTTCTAGAAAAGAATTTTCTGGATTGAGGCTCCACAAAAATCTAGAAAAGGGTTTTTTCTGGATTGGGGCTCTAAAAAGAATTTTCTGGATTGAGGCTCTAGAAAAACCTAGAAAGGTGTTTTTCTGGATTGGGGCTCCAGAAAAATGTTTTCTGAATGAAAAATCTAGAAAAGTTTTTTTGTGCATTGGGGCTCTAGAAAAGAATTTTCTGGATTGAAGCTCTAGAAAAGCTAGAAAAGCGTTTTTCTACATTGGAACTCTAGAAAATCTAGAAAGCAATTTTTCTGGATTGGGTCTCTAGAAAAATATAGAAAAGGTGAGACATCTGGAAAATGAAGACATGAGAAATTATCTAGACCATGAGGCCATGGAAGACAAGACATCTGGACCCACCAGGCCACAGAAGGCAAGACATCTAAACCACCAAGGCATAGGAAATCATCTAGACCATGAGGACACTGAAGACGAGACAACTGGAACACCAGACCATGGAAGGCAAGACATCTGGACCACCAAGACATGGGAAATCATCTAGACCATGAGGCCATGGAAGGTGAGACATCTGAATGACCAGCCACGGAAGGCAAAATATCTGGAATACCAAGACATGGGAAATGATCTAGACTATGAGGCCACAGAAGGCGAGACATCTGGAACAACAAGACATGGGAAATGATCTAGACCACCAGACCATGGAAGGCAAGACATCTAAAAGACAAAGACCCGAGAAATTATCTAGACCACAAGGCCACAAAAGGTGAGACATCCGGACTATGAGGCCACAGAAGACAAGACATCTGCACTACCAGGCCATGGAAGCTGAGACATCTGGAACACCAAGATGTGGGAAATGATTTAGACCATGAGGCCACAGAAGGCGAGACATCTGGACATGAAATATTATCTAGATCATGAGGCCATGGAAGGCAAGACATCCAGATCATGAGGTCATGGAAGACGAGACATCTGGACCACCAAGACATGGAAGGCAAGACATCTAGACCACCAAGACATGGGAAATCATATAGCTCACAAGGTCATGGAAGGCAAGACATCTGGAACACGAAGACACAAGAAATGATCTAGACCACAAGGACACAGAAGCCGAGACATCTGGACCACCAGGCCAAGGAAGGCGAGAGATCTGGACCACCAAGACACGGGAAATCATCTAGACCACGAGGCCACAGAAGGCGAGACATCTGGACATAAAATATTATCTAGATCATGAGGACATGGAAGATGAGACATCTGGAACGTGAAGACACAAGAAATGATCTAGACCACAAGGCTACGGAAGGTGAGACATCTGGAACACCAAGATGCAGGAAATGATCTAGACTATGAGAACACAGAAGCCAAGACATCTGGAACATGAAGACACGAGAAATTATCTAGAACATGAGGCCATGAAAGGCAAGCCATCTGTACCACCAAGATGTGGGAAATGATCTAGAGCACCAGGCCATGGAAGAGGAGACATCTGGACCACAGGCCACAGAAGGCAAGACATCTGGAACACCAAGATGTGAGAAAGGCCATGGAAGGCAAGACATCTGAAACACGAAGACACGAGAAATTATCTAGACCACAAGACCACAAAAGGCAAGATATCCGGACTACAAGGCCATGGAAGACAAGACATCTGGACCACCAGGCCATGGAAGGTGAGACATCCAGACTATGAGGCCACAGAAGACAAGACATCTGGATCATGAGGCTATGGAAGACGAGACATCTGGATGGCCTCCACTCTGGTGCCACGGCCGGCCTCCATTCTAAAGCCATGTTGCCATGGAAGGCCTCCACTCTGGAGCCGCAAGCAGCCTCCACTCTGGAGCCATGGTGCCACAGACAGCCTTCACTCTAAAGCCATGGTGGTATGGACGGCTTCTACTCTGGATCCCTGGTGCCACGGATGGCTTCCACTCTGGATCACAGACAACCTCCACTCTGGAGCCCTGGTGCCAACAACCTCCATTCTAGAACCATGGTGACACGGACAGCCTTTGATCTGGTGTCATGGCCTCCATTCTAGAACCAGCAGCCTTCTATGACTTACCCAGTGGGTGAAGGGGTGTAACCCTGGGTACCAGGGACCCCCTCGTAAAAAGTATTCCCGGCTTGTGTGGGGTCCCAGGGACTCAAAAGGCTCTCCTGTGGAGCTGGCCCCACAGTGGGCTGTGTGAGAAGCCAAAACTTGGCTGGCTCAGTTCCCCAGGGCAGTCTTTGAGGTAGGGAGTGCTCCCTGTGCCCCCGGAGCCTCCTTTAGGCATCCCCTTCTGCCATAGGCAGCCCTGCCCAGGCCCAGCTCCCCATCAAGTGGTGGAGGACATTACTAAGTACTCCTTCCCGGGGCTGGGTGGCTGGTGGAGCTCCCTTCTCCTTATTGCCTTCCAGCTCCTTCTTTGCCCCCAGATCCCAGGAGGCTTCTGGTGGCCCTCTGACCTCCTGGTTGGATTTCTGTGGTCCAGTGCTTGGGCCAGTGTGGCACCAAGTTTTAAAGGAACCTGTCAATCTTGCTTTCTCTGTTTTAAAAAGGCATGCTTCTCAGTTGATCCCTGATTCTAAACTAGAGCCTGGGATCAGAATTTTAAGGTTCTTCTTGCTTTGCCTATTACATCAACCATCTCTTTCAAATATCAGGTGGCAGTACAGAGAGTATAACCTTTCCTTCATCAGACTCTAAGTCTTTCTTAGACCCATCCTTCCTAGTTTTTAGTGAGAAATTTTACTTATAGTGACTAATTAATACATCACAAATCCTCATCTCTGCTGGTTAAGCCACAATAAGGAAATTTACATTTCTCCAATAATCTCAAAACAGGTCTGGAGTTCTGGGTGTCCAACTAGTAACCCCAAAGTTCTGTTGGTCTAAGTAAATAATCAATGGGAAAATAAGGCACTGAGATCAGTCTTTACTTTGGGTAAATGATCTATGGACTGCTTTCTTACTATTTTTCATTTTCAAGTTTCACATTTGTCATTGTGTTTCCCTTCACCATCAAAATTGCTGAAGTCTAAAGACATATCCTGCATTAAAAAACACTGGCCCATTCTATAAGAAATGATCAGGAGGATGATTTTAGAGAGGCTTGGAGAGACTTACATGAACTGATGCTAAGTGAAATGAGCAGAACCAGGAGATTATACATGGCAACAACAAGATTATACAATGGTTAATTCTGATGGATGTGACTCTTTCCAACAATGAGATGACTGCTGCCAGTTCCAATGATCTTGTGTTGAAGAGAGCCATCTACACCCAGAGAGAGGACTGTGGGAAAAATTGTTCTAACTCTTAGATTCCTCCTTTCTCCATATAAGAAAACAGAAGATTTAATACCTTTCTTTGCTATCTTCCTTAAGGGAGCTAAATTCTTTTGAAATCCCATCCAATATAAACTCCAACTGGTACAAACACTCAAATACAGGACCCCACATCCAATCTCCTATTTTGAGATATAACATAAAATTAGATCCCATAGTCCATAAACCTTTAAATCACCTGCCTGAGAGTTGTTTTGCACTTATCCTGGCCTCATAATACCAATGATCATGGACCATCAATCACCACTGAAAATGATTGCTTTGCAGAATGTTCTCTGGGTTGCAAAGTAAAAAAAAAAAAAATACATACATACATGCATATATATATGTAATCCAAAGTACTATAGATAGATAGATAGATAGATGTAATCCAAAGTACACTCAGTCATCCCTGAACTGTTCTTAGAATCATGTTGATTCAATTCAAAGGTGGCAGGTTAGAGGCAACCCAGATCAACCCCCACAAAATTCCCCTTCAAACAACTTTAAAATAAAGACTCAGATCAAATTTTAGAGCGACAGAACTAGCAAAATGCCAGAGTGAGACATTTTTCTGGTCCAAGAATTAGGAAGCTGGCAAGAGAAGTTTGTCTGGAAGTTTATCAGGAGTCCACACAGCAGCAACAGTAGCTTCTCAGCTCAGAGACAGTAAGAGGGTCAGACAACTGGTCTGAAAGCGATAACAGGGGACCTGTTACTGGCACTAGGGACAGCTGGCACTGATTGGCAACTCTACTGCCCCTACACAGTTCTGGGTCCCAATTCCAGGGTTGAGAGGAACACCGAGAATTGGTTCCAAGGTAGCAGGGACCCTGGTCTCAGTTTCAAGTCAAAAAGTGCTGGATTACAATCGAGAATAACCTACCCAGAAAAACTGGGTAAATCCTTCAAGGGAAAAATGGATATTTAATGAAATAACATTCTTGATGAAAAGACCAGAGCTGAATGGAAAAAATTTAAATATTCAAACACAAGATCCAAGAGAAGCATAACAGTTAAATAAGAAAGATCAATCATAAGGATCTCAATAAAGTTAAACTGTTGACCTTCTTATACAGGAAGTTGATACATGCAACTCCTAAAAACTTTATCATTATTAGAGCACTTAAAAAGAATTTACTTAGGGGCAGCTAGGTGATACCTTCTTACAAATGTAGTTTCCCTAATTATTCTTTTTAATGAGGTTTATTTTTGCTTTTGGTTTGTTGAGATCATGATTGCTACCCTTACCTTCCTATCTGTGTGACCCTGGGCAAGTCACTTATCCCCAATTGCCTCTGAAAAAAAAAGTTTACTTAAACAGAGGACATGGATATGAGTGGATTATGTTGGAAGAATCTCTGAAGCCAATGAAAGACTGAGAATAAGGGATGCACTAGTGGAAGAGGAAGGGAGAGGTTGAGTAGGAATTTTTTTTTTTTTAACATAAAAGAGACATGCAAGGAAAAATTTTTAAGTGGAGGGGGAAATGACATAATCCTTGAACCTCACTTTCATTGGAATTGATTCAAAGCATATGGGTATGGGTATGGGTATATGTGAAGGTATATATATAATATATATATATATATATATATATATATGTACTTAGTTACATAGAGAAATGTAACTTGCTTAGTAAGAAAATAGGAAAGAAAGAAGAGAAAGGAAGGATATTAAAAGAATGGTCAGATTAAGGAAGGCAGTGGTTAGAAGAAAAATACACTTTTGAGGAGGAACAGGATAAAAAGAGTGAGAAAAGGAAATGGGATAGAGGGAAATATACAGTTAATAATCATAACTGTGAATATAAGTTGTATAAACCCACCCATAAAACAGATAGGAGAATGGATTAGAAACCAGAATCCAATAATATATTACTTATAAGAGATCCACCTGAGACAAAAAGACACAAACAGACTTAAAAATAAATAGCTGGAGCAGATGTGATGCCTCAGTTTCCCTGAAATGTCCTACCTCAGTTTCCTTGCATTGGTTTCCCTGAATTATAATATCTCAGCTTCCCTGAGTTAGTATGAAAATCCAAACCCTACTCCTTTCTTGGCCATTAGGACTGAGAGAATTGGGCCTCAGAATTCTGGCTACTCTACATTCAAAAGAGCCATAAAATTGTAGATGGCTTAGCTCTAATACCTAGATGACCTCCTTATCTTTCTGGTCTCAGACTTCCTGTCTCTAGCTTCATCACTTATTAGAATTTATGATCCTTTCTCCGGACCCCCAACCTGTCAGAACTGAATTTATGGTCCTATCCTGGAACTTCTATTCCCCACAGTGCTCTGCCCCACCCTTGCCTCTGTTTCCCCTGATTGCTGGAGCCCTATAAGAGTCTCTGGAATCCCTTGTTCGTCTGAATGTTTTGAGACAAGAGTCTGATTCAGCTGACTGGTCCAAGCTCTCCATTAATAAAATATTGAAAACTTCTAATCTCTGCTTTGCCTCAATTTCTCTGGCACTACACAAAATATTATATGCTTCAGCTAAACTTAAAAAAAAAAAAGGTAAGGGTAGCAATCATGATCTCAACAAACCAAAAGCAAAAATAGACCTCATTAAAAAGAATAATTAGGGAAACTACATTTGTAAGAAGGTATCATAGATAATGAAGAAATATAAAAAATATAAATGCAGGAAGATTTTCTAATAAAGATCTCATTTCTCAATCAAGTGTTGAGTATAGAACTGGATCCAATTTATAAAAATAAGAGCTATTCCACAATTGACAAATAGTGAAAGAATGAATATAAACAGGCAATTTTTAGAAAAAGAAGTCAAAGTTATGTGTAGTATTATGAAAAGTACTCTAAATCATATTGATTAGAAAAAAGTAGATAAAAATTACTCTTTCAGAAATAACACCTTTCAAAAATAGCAAATGCTGGAAAAGATAAGGGAAAAATAGGTATACTCATGAATTGTTGGTGGAGTAATGAACTGATTCAATCATTCTGAAGAACAATTTGGATTTAGGCTGAAGGGAATATAAAACTATGCAGAATCTTTGACCCAGCAATATGACCTCTACTAGGTCTGTATCCCAAAGTGATCCAAGAAAAAGTTAAAAGACTTTTTGTGGTGGTAAAGAGTCAGAAATTGAGGGAATGATCATCATTTAGGGAATGGCTAAACAAGTTGTAGCATATGATTGTGAAGGAATACTATTGTGTCGTGGGGAATGACAAGGAAGCTATATTCAGAAAAACATGACAAGAACTATATGATCTGTTGCAAAGTAAAATGAAAAAAACAAGGGCATTATTGTGCATAATAACAGAAGTATTATAATGATGATCAAATGTGAAAAACTTGGCTACTCTGATCAATACAAAAATATTAGATAATTCCAAAGGACTCATAATGAAAAAATGCTATCCTATTCACCTCCAGAGAGAAAAATTATGAACTCTGAGTGCAAATTGAAGTATGTAGGGTTTTTACTTTCTTTATTTTTCTTGGGGTCTTTTTTTTGCAATATGGCTAATGTAGAAATATGTTTTGCATGATTTCACATGTGTAATTTATATCATATTGTTTGCCTTCCTATTGGGTGGGGAAGGTTATAGGAAAGAGAGAGAATTTGGAAGTAAAATTTTTAAAAGAAAAGAATATTAAAATATATAAATAATATTTTTAAAAATAAATAAATCCTCCCAGGAAATCATGAAGATAATAAAAATAGTGGTGGCTTTTCTCAATTCTCCCACCCTTTTCTCTCAATGGGTTTTCTTTGGAGGTAGTTCTGTTTTCAAATAAGCTTCTTTTGACTTAATATTAGGTGAGAGTCATCAAGTTTCAGATGTAATATTAAAGAACATACATCATAAAAATGAGTAATAAATGAAATGAATAATAAAATTATCTGAGCTTTCATCTTCCATTGTATGATAACGTCCCATTGTCTTCTATTGGATGTTCAGGTTAAGTACCTGAACTCTCTGTTAGAAACCAAAGAGGGGAGAAAAGATACAAGTTTTGGAATCAATTTACATTCAAATCCTGACATTTTTATTTACTCTTAGTATAATCATGAGCAAATTACTTAACCTCTCGTAGCTTCAGTTTTCTAATCTATAAAATGAGAATCCAACTAAATGATCTCCTTCAATTATGAATCTATCTAAATTCTGTGATTTGCATTTCCTCTGGGACAGATAAGATTTGATTGCTTAGTTTAGAAAACTACTTGCTGCTGGGAGTACTTCTGATGTCTGGCTATACTAGGAGATTTTCCACCCCCCTTTATCAGTAAAATCTGAACTACACCTGAAATTCTCAACTATTATTCGTATATCCAAGATACCTGTGATCCCTGGAGCTATTCCCTGACCAGACAAAATCCTCAAAAGACAAAACCAATCTTAAATTGTGCTGATTCTCAAAGTATAAGCTTTGAATTAATTCTAAGTATCCAGGAAGTCACTACCACAAGTTTACTACAATAATATTTTATGTTCTGAATGTTTTCTATCTCAGTCATTCCTTCTTCTGCAATCTTGGGTAGAAGCACTCATTAGCCAAACGAATCATTATTTTCTCTTCCTTAAATGCACGCATGTTAAAGCATCAATGCCTTTAGCTCACTGTTCTGTGACCTTATTTTCCAACTACCAAAAAACTTTTTATTTCCTTTCGACTATATATTTTTTTAAAAGTTCTTTCTATATCAAACATTTTCAGTTCCAACCATTTCAAAGACTGTTTGCCATCTTGGTCTCTTTTATCAGTCTCAACACCTTCAATGAATTCTTCTGATTTTCTTTTGTCCTCATGCAACAAATGAGCCATTGCAGGAGAAATTGTTTACCACTTAGAATGAACCATTTCCTATCCATTAGTGAAACCCAGTGCTATTAGGAAGTAATTTCTAGGTTGATCTTATAGACAAGATAACTGAGTTTCAGGAAGATTAAGAAATGTTTTCATAGCTTCTTAGAAAAACACTATTAGGGATTAAAAGGTGGGAGGAAAAAACACTATTAGAATATTACCATACAGAAATCTTGTCTTTAATTAAAAGAAAACATTGGACTCAGATTCAGGACACGTTTTAATATCTGGCTCTGCTTCTTATTAGCACTTAACCTCTCTGAGACTCAGTTTCCCTATCTGTAAAATTAGAATAGAAAATATTCTCTTTGTAATACTTAGTAAAATTATGTTTGGGCAGCTGAGTGATACAGTGGATAAAGCACCAGAGTTGGAATCAGAAAAATTTGAGTTCAAATCTAGTCTCAGATACTTACAAACTGTCTGACCCAGGGAAAATCACTTAACCCTGATTGCCTCCATTTCTTCATATGTAAAATAAGCTAGAAAAGGAAATAGCAAACTACTCTGGTATCTTTGCCAAGAAAAACTCAAAAATAATGTCCATGAGATCACATAGAGTCAGACAGGACTAAACAACAACAACAAAAGTTACCGGGAAAAAAATGAAAGAATCAGATAAAATGTTTTGTAACCCTAAAGCACTGTAAAAGGTGAGTTTTAAAGAGTATTACTGCTGCGAATTTATCCCTAATAAGATGAAACTTAGAGGATAAATTCTAAGAAGCTTCTTTGAATGCTTTTTAGGGGAATAAACTTCATAAAGGGCCACAGAAAGAAACTTTGCACATGGGCTTTGGGTCAGGATTTCCCATAAAATGCACTTTGTATGCAGGAATGTTAAAATGGAATTTTACTCCAAGAGCAGTAGTTTACATAATATTTTCCATACCAATAACCCCCAAGCCTTCAATGGAACTATAAATATTAGAATCATTTCATCTCTGAAATGCAGTCAGTTCTAGGACAGACTGTGGCCATGTTTTAAAAACGCACAGCCTGTAGCACACACGAGTACAGTAAAGAAGCTTTTATTTTGTTTCAAGTTACAGGAGGCCATTGTACCAGGGCTGGAGCAGAACACACTGTAATGCCAGTGAGTTTGAGAAGGCAGCAACTGTGGCTGGGCTCTGGAGGAGCTAAGCTGCTTAGTTAGCACAAGGCAGCTGTGAGTTCTAATCCCTGCCATGTGTGTGACTGGAGGCAAGCTGCTTAACCAATCTGTACCTCTGATTTTCCTAGTTAGAAAACATCTCACAGAGCACAGTTTTCCTTCTCTTTTGTTGCAGAGAAAGGGCAAAAAGGAGGCCTTTCCATCTTTACTATTAAACAAATTTATATCAAGGGCTTTGGGCTTTTATATTACTAAAATCTAAAATTTATAGCTGCTTGCCAAATAGGTGGAAAATAGAATGGAACATTAGACCAGGAGTTGGGAAGCTCTAAATTCAAGTCATATACCAATCATTTAAATGCTGTGGAACACTGAGCAATTCTTTTTTTTTATTATTTTTTTTATTTTTTATTTAATAGCCTTTTATTTACAGGTTATATGTATGGGTAACTTTACAGCATTAACAATTGCCAAACCTCTTGTTCCAATTTTTCACCTCTTACCCCCCACCCCCTCCCCCAGATGGCAGGATGACCAGTAGATGTTAAATATATTAAAATATAAATTAGATACACAATAAGTATACATGACCAAACCGTTATTTTGCTGTACAAAAAGAATCAGACTCTGAAATATTATACAATTAGCTTGTGAAGGAAATCAAAAATGCAGGTGGGCATAAATATAGCGATTGGGAATTCAATGTAATGGCTTTTAGTCATCTCCCAGAGTTCTTTCTCTGGGTGTAGCTGGTTCAGTTCATTACTACTCCATTGGAAATGATTTGGTTGATCTCATTGCTGAGGATGGCCAGGTCCATCAGAACTGGTCATCATATAGTATTGTTGTTGAACTATATAATGATCTCCTGGTCCTGACTGAGCAATTCTTAAACCCCTGCTTGCCTTAGTTTTTTCATCAGTAAAATTGGCATAATAACGTGCCTCTCAAGGTTGTTGCAAGGAAGACTTTTTTTTAATTAAATAAAATTTCTTTTTGGGCTATATTTTAAGTTCCCAATTGTTTCCCTTTTCTCCTTTCTACCCTCCTTCCTCTCTTTGCACTTAAGGAGGTCACCATTTCTCACACATATGTAAAACTATACTATGCATACTTCTACCTATCAGTTCTTTCTCTGGAGGTAGATAGCATTTTCCTTTATAGGTCAGCACAAGCAGGGAGAGAACTAAAGGCTAGCATATTGTGCAGATCAGGTGGGAGTGGTCTCTGTGGTTAGAAAATTACAAAGATGATGCTGGCATAGACTGATTGCTCTGCAAAACAGTAAAACAGCCACTCTTAAAAAAAAAAAAAAAAAAAAAAGCCAGAGCCTAACAGGATCTGGCTGTACCCACCCAAAACCAATGGGAAGTGACAGCACAGATCACAACATAGCCTTGCAGCCCCAACCCACAGTAAGGGGCTTTTCCTTGGGGCTGTTGCATACCTGCATGGCAGAGGGGCACAGCTGGGACAGCCTCTAATGGCAATAGAATTTTCTTAGCTTGATTTGCTTCAGGGCAGAGACACTTCCAGTATGAGCAGGGCTATTAGATGATCAGCTGCTAATCCCACAACCCCAAAGGCCTTTGACCTCAGGTAGTGACACTTTCACTGCTTAGTCTCTAGCCTTAGAGCAGTCGCTAAACCACACAGCGAGGTTCTCCACTGGGCACTTCCGTAGCTCTGCCGTGATGAATCACTTCTGGTTGGGGGAGGGGGAACTTTTACCAGAGCACTCCCTTACCTCGATCTGAAGCCTGCTTTGTGGAGGAAGCTGGTAACCCCCTTCCCTGAAGGCAGACCCTAAAGGCTTTAAAAAATGAGTAAAAAAATCAAAAGGACAATTGATAGCTTCTATACAGAAAAAGAGCAGGTCTGCAACCCCAAAGAGACTAATAGCAAACAGTCTCCAGACAATATCCCAAAGAGAAATGTTATCTGTCCCCTTTTACATAACACTCTCATAGAAGTGACCATTAAAAGTCTCAAAAGAGAGTTAGAAGAAAACTAGAGAAAGGAAAGAGAAGCTTTGAAATATGAATTGGAAAAGGTAAAAAAATTCCCAGGAAGTACAGGGAAATATAATTTGTGAATTGGAAAAAGTAAAAAAATCTCAGGAAAGTAAGATTTGTGAATTGGAAAAGATAAAGAATTCACTAGAAAGTAGGATTTGTGAATTGGAAAAGACAAAGAATTCGCAAGAAAGTAGGATTTGTGAATTGGAAAAAGAAAATAATTCACTAAAAAAAAATTAGTGAAATGGAAAAAAAAAATTCCATAGAGCAAAACAACTCATTTAAAAACTCAATTGGACATATACAAAAAGAAGTAAAAAAAAGTTAATAAAGAAAATAACTCATTAAAAATCAGAACTGAACAAATAGAAACCAATGATTCATTGAGACAGCAAGAAATCAGTCAAGCAAAACCAAAAAAATGATAAATTGGAAAAAAAAAACATGGAATATCTACTTGGAAAAATGACAGACCTAGAAAATAGATCTAGGAGAGAAATCTGAGGATTATTGGACTTTCTGAAAATTATGATGAAAAAAAGAGCCTAGATACTATTTTACAGGAAATCATCAAAGAGAACTGTCCAGAGGTAATAGAATCAGAGGGAAAATAGGCATTGAAAGAATTCATTGAACACCTTTTGAAAAAGACCCTAAAATAAAATAAAAACTCTAAGGAAAAAGCAATACAAGAACAGTCTCAAGGTTTCTCTTAAGAACTTCAGATTTGATTGTATGACATGGGAGACACTAGCGCAGGACCACTCAGTGTGGTGAGCCCTCAGCAGAGAAGGTGCTGTGCTCTTTGAGCAAAGCAGAATTGAATTAGCTCAGAAGAAACATGAGATGCACAAAATTAAAGAGTCCACTCTAAATGTTCATGGGAACTATTTGTGTCCAACCTGTGACAGAACATTCCAAGTTCGTATTGGTCTGATCGGTCACAATCGGACACATTATAACTCGACTCTAACATTGTGATGACATTTTGGTTGTCTTTGAAAATGAAGGACAAGAACCAATCACTACATTTGCCACACCGAATAGTATATACTACAAAAATTTAGAGTAGGCAGCAAGAGTCAAATAGAAAGTGAGACTTGAGCTGGGCTTTGAAGGATAGATAGAATTCAATTAGGTATTTTAAAGTATATGATAAAAAGGAGATTGTTAGTCAGTCAGTCAATTGCCTTTATTAAATGGGGTGCTACATGCTAGGCTCTGTGCTAAGGAATATAAATACAAGTAGAAAGGAAGAACTGTTCTCAAGAAGCTTACATTCTTATGGAGGAAGACATCCATAAAAGTAAGCTAAAAGAGGAAAGGAGGCTGAGAGAGAACTTACTGGTTGCAATCTAGATAGGAATGAAAGACATAGCTGGTCTGTGTAACCATCTTTTTTTTTTTTAATTAAAGTTTTTTTTTTTTATTTTCAGAACATATGCATGGATAATTTTCAACACTGACCCTTACAAAACCTTCTGTTCCAAATTTTTTCCTCCTTTCCCCTCCCCCCTCCCCTAGATGGCAAGTAATCCAATATATGAGTAACCATCTTAAATGGGGGTTTGGGAAGGAGTCATTGAATCAGAGGAAGAAATAAAGAGAGACATAGATAGAGACAGACAGAGAGAGAAGGCTGAAGCAGTGGAAGGTTACTTATGATGGATACGTTCCAGAGCTAGAGTGAGGTTTCAGTATGAAGAGCTATGAGATGTTGGGAAAAGTACTGAATATAGCTCAGAGAAGATCCAAAAAAATCTATTTTGGGTTGTTTTTTGTTGTTGTATGTTGGTCTCTTTTTTTTGCCCTGAGTCTGTTCACTCTCTCTGTGGATCTGTCTCTGTCTGTTTGTTTTTCTCTCTCTGCCTGTCTCTCTCTGTCTGTGTCTCTGTTTCTGTGTCTTCCTATCTCTGTTTCTCTTTGTCTCTGTCTCTGTCTCTGTCTCTCAGTACATAGCATGCTTACTTCCTAGTTGGTTATTTTGTTCAGCAGAGGTCTTAAATTTTTCGAAGATTGTTGTCCTTACAATGTTTTTATTCTTACAATGACTAACCAGACCCTCACTATCTGAAGGTCAGATATGTTGTATTTTACCAGTTCCTTAATGCTTAGGCAGTCTGGTCCCTTTGACATTGGCTCAAGTTCCAATCCATGGTATTCCTCCAATTTTAGAGGGTCTTCTGTATCTTTTTTAACCACTTAAGAATCAAATTAGCTTTTGTAAAAGAGCATTTACTTCAAAAGTAGAGCAAGAACAACTTTACTCTATCCTAATACCTTGGAGGAGCAGAATTCTCTCTAGTACCACCTCAGTTTCTGGGACATAAAAAGAGATTTAGTTTTACGTGGGCTGGACATGAATCTTTCTCAGAGAACTGATCCCTGCCATAATTTAGGGCTATAGTTCCAGTTTAAAAAAAAAAAAAACCTTCCTTGTACCCTTGCTTAATCTCACACAAACCGCTTTGTAATCTATAGTCCCTCTGTTCTTATATCTTGAGGGTCGAGTGGATTTCCATGACAGATTGTGAGCCTTGATACTAAGTTAGGGACAGCTGGGGCCCAAGATGGAATTTTAAAAAACTGTTTTAGGGTATAAAATCTGTTCTCTATTGCCTGTCCTTTGCCTCACTCCATTAGATATGCTAATGGAGGTGATGCCTTTTTTGTTTGTTTTTGCAGAAATTGAATAAACCATTTTCTGCTCTGGCTCTGAGAAATATTTATTTGAATTACTTTGGGTTCCTGGTTGCTGTCCTACAAAGCTTGGTCCCACCATATTCCAAGTACAAAAGCTCCTTGGACTTATACCCTAGGACCTTTGCCATTCAGGGTATTCCTGCTAGACTGGAAACATCCAGCCTGGAATCCTGCCTTTAAGGATTAATCCATCATAATTAGATCTTCTAAGTCTGGGAGCCTAGAAGTGAAAAGGACAAATAGACTAAACCCCAAGAGTCTGATTCTTAGAGCCGCGGGACCTAAAAAAGGGAGAAGGTAAGGTAGTCCTCTCCTCTTCTGCAATTAGATTACTTCATAGAGGTCATGTTGTGGGTGAGCAGAATCTTCACACCTTTAGGGTGATGCCATAAAGACTAGTCCAGTTTAGGAATTTTAAAGCTACAACCTTTCTGGCTACAAAGCCAATAGAAATAATTACCCCCACTCATAGCAGGGCAATAAAGAAAGTCTTCCCTGTTATTTTCCACTTGGATCCTTCTCTTTTAGGTAGTTTGGGCATGCATCAAAGTCTCATTATATTCTTCCTATCCTGAACCAATCAATTTATGTAAAAGATATAATCTGAACTTGAATTTTCTTGGATTTAAAGTCAGCTATGTATTCCATGCTTTGGAGCTATTCTATTTTATAACCTTTAGCATAATGCTTGGCACATTAATAAATGCTTGTTGATTTGTCTTGATTCTCCATGGCACATTTATTTTGTGATGAATCATCTTGTATGTATTACAATATTGCAAGTGTAATGTATTACAGAAGCCTCAAAGCTTTCAGTAGAAACTAGCATACCTTCAGGAATATACAACAGGATGCATGGACTGTTAGAAGAGATGACTATATAACAAGTCTCTGTCTTTCATTAAGAAGGTAGAGAAGGAACACAATTTTCAAACTTTGCCTTGGGCACATAAATGCTTTGTCCCAATTTTGTAGGATAGATTTTTTTTAATTATTATTTTTAATATTCTATCAGGGTTATTGAAAGATATGCCTATATTGTATGAAATGAGTCACAGATTGTTTTAAAGCTAATAGTTAAGATTAAATATTTACAAACTTAAGACTAAGGCAGAGCTTTTTAAAAAGGCTTTTTAAGAATCGATGGTCAATATCATCTCGGCCCAGACATTGTGTCTTTTTTCCCTAAAATAAGTCCCTGGCTTTGCTTGTCAGAACAAAGTGTGTCAAATTATTTTTGGGACCATCTTGGAGTATTAGTACTCATTTTGATGAAAAAAAAATTGAGCAGCACCAACTCTGTTATGTTCTTTTGGGAAGCAAAATACTCCTGTAGGTTTGAATTCTCTAACCCAAAGCCTTTCAGAGGCTTACTGATGAATTCTCAGTGGTATAACACTATATGTGAGACTCAAGTGCTTGAAGAGATTTTTAAAAAAATAAATTAGTGATGGCAAGAAATTGGAAACTGAGTAGATGCCCATCAGTTGGAGAATGGCTGAATAAGTTATGGTATATGGGTGCTATGGAATATTATTTTTCTATAAGAAATGATAAACAGGATGATTTCAGAGTCCTGGAGAGACTTGCATGATCTGATGCTATATGAAATGAGCAGAAACAGGAGATCATTGTACACAGCAACAGCAATATTATATGATGATCAATTCTGACAGAGTGACTGTCTTCAACAATGAGATGATTCAGACCAATTCCAATGATCTAGTGATCAAAAGAATCATCTATACCCAGAGTGAGAACTGTGGGAACTGAGTGTGATTCACAACATAGCATTCTCATTCTTTTTGTTGTTGTTTGCTTACATTTTATTTTCATCATTTTTTTCTGGTTTGATTTGATTTTTCTTGTACAGCAAGAAAATTGTATAAATATGTATGTATATATTGGATTCAACATATATTTTTGCCATGTTTAATATATATTGGACTACTTGCCATCTAGAGAAGGGAGATGAGAGAAGGGGAGGAATACAAAGTTTTGCAAGGAATAATGTTGCAGAATTATCCATACATATGTTTTGAAAAATAAAAACCTTTAATAAAAAAATAAAGTAAAATAAATTAATGAGTTAGAGAAATGCGGATACCACTTGCATTATCAATATTTCATTTTGTCAGTTTTTAATGTTAGAAGAAAGTCTTGGTTTGTTACCCTTCGTTGACTGGGTCATATACAGACTTTCTATTCCTTTTCTGTGAGCTCAACAAACTTTTTCCTGAGACCAAAGCTGTTTTGCATATGAACATTAAGATAATTATAAGTGGCAATTCCTCCATCTGTAAAGTGGGGATAATAATGGTACTTAACTCTCAGGGTTGTTGTAAGGATCAAATGGGATAATATTGTAAAGTGCTTTTCAATTCTTAAAGTGCTATATAAATGTTATTGTCTAATGCTTTGCTTTTTCAGGCAGGAAATACTTTTTCCCTAAATGCACAAAACTGGGATTTCAAAACAACAAGAAGAATACAGCAAATCTAGATCAGAACATTTTTATCTGATTACAAAAAGGAAGAAGATGTTACTTTCTTGTAAACAGAATGGCCCAGGATACACAACAGAAAAAATTCTGGAAGTATTATTGCTATCTATAACCTAACAGTTTCTTGTTTTTACAATCAAATAAGATATTGAATGGAATAGAATAAAATATTGAGTGAGACATTGTGGAGAGATGGCTAATAAAGTGGCCAAGGAAAGAAAACAAAATAAATAAGATGACAAAATAAATAGATGAGAATGAATAGCCCATTAGAATCAGTAAGATTAAAGGCAGGAAAAAAAAAAAAGCAAAGCAAGGACAATAGACTGAAAAACCAGTTCAGTCTGCAGCTGGAAAAGCCACAAGGATCTAAATGTCAGAAGATGACTCAAAGCTTGTGTTAGAATCCAATTAAGGGATAAGTCAAGGAGGTAAGTAGTAAAACAGACCAATATCAATAAAGTAATTAGATTAGTACCATATAGAATACTAAGGAGCAATAGAGTAAGAGGAAGTGTAGAGTACTAGAAAAACAATGGGATTAAGAATGTAGAAATTTTATTGTTGGCTTTGCTATTATACATGAAGCCTGAGGCAAGAAGCAACTCAATTTTTTTTTCTATTTTATAGTTTTAGAGAGATCCCTGAAACACTGAGAAATATGAGGGGATTATATGTCCACTATAAGTCAGAAGCTGGACACCAAAGGTGGATAAACAGCTCTGAAAGGGGTTTAGGAAGCCTTCACACCAGAGGCACTGGTTCTCTTATGAACATTCCATATATTCGCTTGTGACTCTAAGACACTGAATATGCAACAACTACACCCTAGTAAACTGTCTCAGCAAATGGGCTTAAGCACATTGGTGGTAACTGATAGGCCTCAGACCTATCAGTGAGTTAGGAGATTCCTACTTCTACCATGTGAAGACTTCCCCTGCTGTGGAATTAATGAATGAGAACAATTTGTTTCAAAAAGCTATGAAGACTGCTAAAGCAGGTACTATGGAGCATTGCTTGGAACTTGGTCAGACAACAAAAGCATCAAGTTCATCCACTGCATCCAGGGACATTACCAGTCATCTTGACTTTTGTACTGCTATTGGACTTTGATGACTGTGGAAGAGAGAGTGAGGCTGAAGACTTTGTGTAATTCTGCCTTACTTAAATCCAACTCACATGCAAGTCAAGACATTACCCATCACATTATGATGTGATTGGTCCTTTCAAAAATGAAGGATGAACAACAATAATAGGTCAGAAGCAAGATAAAAAGGAGAAGGAAAAGGAAAAGGTAAAGGAGAAGGAAAGGGAGGAGAAGGAGAAGGAGTGTATATGTTTATAGGAAGATGGAGTTCCTTGAATTTTGGGCAGTTTCATCACTATCAGTAACATTTAGTACTAATAGAGATTAATCCCCTACTTATTTTCACAAAATTTATGGCTCTCTTCCAGAGCCCTCAGTGACTTGAATGTGGTACTTTATGATTTCAATATATTTTCATATCTACAAGCTCATGTGAGTCTCACACCCACCTTTTATAGGAGATTACAGACTAGGAAACGAAAGCCTAAATTATTGGAGCCAGGATTAGAAACAAAGACTTCAGATTCCCAATCTGATATACTTTCTATTGTACCTCACTGCTTCTCAAAAACAAAGGATCAATGAGTCACTCTCTCTTCCTAGAGCCCAACCAAGGATCTGATCTCAGCTTAGGAATTAGTTCCAATAATGGACATAAGGAACATTTTGCAGTAAATGTCAATACAGAAGTGGAAAAAATCAATATACCTAAGTCTCAATTAGTGCAAATAATGAATTTCATAAAGTAAAACATGATTCAATCTGCATTATTCAAAGTTATAAATAGGGTAATTGGTTCTAATCCAATGGCAATAATTAGTATGAATTTGAATAATGTAAAAGCTCCATGGAATTCATTTTTTGCATTGAACACCAGCTGTAATGACATATTTTGTCATGAGACAGGGATTTACAAAGCACATAAAAGAAGTGGGTAATTAGAACCTACTATGTAAAGTAATGTGCTAACAAATTTAGGAATAGAACAGATATAAAGCAATACCTTCAAAAAAAAAAAATACACCATGACAAAGGACCAAACAGAGATTTTAACTTATCCAATCTCAGAAAAGGAAATAAAACTAATTGTAAAGGAGCTACAAAGGAAAAATAATCCTGATTCGAATGGATTCATAGGAGAATTCTATCAAACTTTTAAAGAACTATAGTCTCAGGCTAAAAGGAAAGACAGCTTTCTTTTTTATTCTAAAACTGGGAACTATATCTTTTTCTTTCTGAAATTTAAAGTGAGAAGTAGGTGAGATTCCTTATCTGAAAGGGTTCCAATGCAGACTGAAGGTACTTTGTCCTAACTCAGTGGAAATAGCAACTATTCACATATGGTACCAAGAGCCATGATGGCCTATCTTGTCTGACCATCTTTTTATCTCTTTTGCTGAGCATAAATAAATGAATAGTGACCCCAAGATGCTAGCTTTGATAACCAGACCCTTTTCTACATTTCTAATCTTTTTATACTTTACTCCCTTCTATATGCTTTACAATTTAGCAATACTGTCCTTCTTGCTATTTCTCACACATGAAACTCTATCTCTGACTTCATATCTTCTCACTGTTTTTCTCCCATATCTAGAATGCCCTTTCTTTTCACCTCAGCCTCCTGGCTTCACTGACTAACTTGAAGATTCAGCTCAAATTCTATTTCCTACAATTCTACATTTCTATATTTTCTCAAAGCCTAATTATTCTCTAGTGCTTTTCCTCTGAGATTACATTTCATTTATATTATATGTGTCTTATATACAACATTTTACATGTTTTCTCCTTCAATAAAATGTGAGCTCCTTAAGAGCAAGGATCATTTTTTCCCTCAGATCTTAGCACACAGAAAGTGCTTAGTGATTGTTTAGCAACATTAAGTCTTGATAACAGCACTCAGGTCCTGGCACAAGAGAGGATAGCTTGACCCCAGAAGAAGGGGCAGGTCTTATGGCTCATTGCAAAGGGACAGAAGCAGTTTCTTAGTCAATAAGTACTTATTAAATACCTACCATGAATCAGATGCTGTGCTAAACTTAGGGAATATATTTTTACAAGGACAAAAAACCTTCAAGAAGCTCATAATCTGGAAAGGGAAGCAATAGATAGCAAGTGTGTGTGTGTGTGTGTGTGTGTGTGTGTGTGTGTGTGTGTGTGCCTTATACAGGATAAATAGTTTCAAAGGAAAGGCACCAGAATTTACATGGATTGTAAAATATGGGACTTTAGTTGGTACTTAAAAGAAAGCCAGTAGGTAGAGATGAAAAGGACAAGCATTCCAAGCATGGTGGAAAGCTAGAAAAATTGCCTAATACTGAGAGATGGAGGATTCTGTCTAAGGAACATCAAGAAAGCTACTGTTACTGAATTTAAGAGTATATGACTTGCATTTCCCAATTGATAAATGATCAAGAGACATGAACAGTTTTCAGATGAATAATCAAATGATCTGTAGCCATATGAGAAGTTACTTTAAATTGGAAGAATTACTATTAATTGGAGGAATGCAAATGAAACAATTCTGAGATACTACCTCATACCTATTAGGTTGGCAAATAGGACAGAAAAGGATAATGATAAATGTTGGAGGGGATATGGGAGAAAATGAGACAAAGGGCATATGGAACTGTGCATACCTTTGACCTAGCAGTGCTACTAGTAGATCTGTATACAAAAAAAGAGATTTTTTTAAAAAAAGAAAAAGGGCCAATATGTACAAAAATATTTATAACAGTTCTTTTCTGGTGGTAGGGAATTGGAAAATGAAAGGATAACCATAAATTGGGGAATGGCTGAACAAATTGTGGTATGTGATTTGATAGAATAGTATTATGTTTTAACAAATGATAAGTAGGATGCTCTCAGAAAATCCTATGAAGACTTACATGAGCTGATGCAGAGTGAAATGTAGGCTGCACAAAGTAACAACAATATTGTAAGATGATCAACTGTGAATGATTTATCTATTCTCAGGAATACAATAATCCAAGATAACTCTGATGGACTTATGATGAAAAATGCCAACCATTCCTAGACAAAAGACCTGATGATATCTGAATACAGATTGAAGCATATTTTTTTACTTTATTTTTCTTGGGAGGTTTTTTGGGGGTTTATGTTTTCTTTCACAACATGACTAATATGGAAATGTTTTGCATGCCTGCACATAGATAACCTATATCAAATTTATTGCTTTCTCAATAAAGAAGGTAGGGAGAGAGAAAGGGAGAGAATGTGGAACTCAAGAATTTTTTAAAAACTGTCAAAAACTGTTTTACATGTAATTGGTGAAAAATAAAATACTACATAAATTTTTTTTTAAAGCATGTGCCTTGGAATAAAGAGTAAAAAGGCTGAGACTAAAGGAAAACCGAGGTTTTGAATGCCAAACAGAGATTTGTGTATTGATTTTGAAGGTGATAGGGAACTACTAGAATTATTGAGTATGAAGAAGTAAGAGGGACTATGGTAGACATATGCTTCAGGAAAATCTTTTTGGCAGCTGAATGGAGGATATATTAAATTAGGGGAGAGACTTTTGCCAGTAGGTTATTGAAATGGTATAAGTGTGAAGTGATAAGAGCCTGCAATAGAATGGCAAAAGTATCAGAAGAGAAAAGATTGAATATTTAAGAGATGTTACAAAGATGAAATTAAAAGGCCTTGGAAACGATTTGGATGTGGAGAATGAGAGAAAATGGAGAGATGAGAATTAGACTAGGTTGAAAAATTGGAGGTCTGGGGCGGGGGGTGTTGCCCTTTAGAAGACGAAGGAAGAAAGCACAGTGAGGAAGGTTTAATAGACTTAATATTAAGATAGTGAGTTTAACTGGATGTCTGTTAGACATCTAGTTTGAGCTATCTAAAAGGCAGATGGAGATATAAAGCTAGAAGTCAACAGAAAAGTTAAGGCAGGATAGGTAAATCTGAGAATCATCAGTGCACAGATAAATTCACAGGAACTGATGAGATCATCAAGAAAAGAAATATAGGGAAAGAATAGAAGAAAGTTCAGGGCAGAGCCTTATAGAACACCTACAGTGAGAAAGCTTGACCTGGATGAGGATTCAGCAAAGGTGACTAAGAAGAAGGGACATGAGAGGTACAAGAAAAACCAAGAGAATGGTCTTCCAAAAACTTAGAAGAGAGTAAGGAGAAGAGGATAATCAACAGTGTCAAAGGCTGCATCGAGCTTGAGTAGTAATAACTGTAGAAGTGTTTGATTTGGCACAGCCTCAGCTTAGTGGGGCTTGGATCCTAGCCCAACCAGGAGGTTGCAGTGCTTACACTCAGGCATAGAAAGGTGACAATGTTAAAAGAAATTGTATTTTGTTTTGGTCCCTGACCACTTCCCACTCTAGTTAGAACAGTAAAAGTTAATAAGTTGCAGTATAAAGTAACAATAGCAGGAAGTTAGATTGCAAAGGGTAACCTAGAAATCACTTACAGACTGTCCCATAGATCAAGGGAACATGGCAGTTCATTGCCAGACCATATATGTTAAATCAGGTAAAGTCAAATGGTCCTTGCTGTAAGGGTTTTTTAGTTTTGATAACTGTCCATACTATGCAAGCTTCTAATAAGCTGCAGACCAAGAGAACACCAAATATTGTTGACAACTTTTAGATGCTATAAATGTGTTTATGTTAACCAACTAATGCTAAAGTTTTACTGATAACCTTGAGGAGATTTGGATATGGTAATGAATTGACCCTAAAGAATTACTCTATCCCCCACTAAAACTCTATGAAAATGAGATCCCAAATTCCTGTCCCTCCAAAAAAAAATCTTCCATCTCCTCAGGTCCATGCTTTTTGATTTCTCCTAATTCTGATCTGTGGTTATATAAGTGACTATTCCTATCTTCATGTTCTTCCCTATCCTACCTGTCTTTCTTCACCATCCCATCTCAATATTGTCTGACTCTGTACATCTGCCCCTGTTGTGCCATTTGTCTCTGGACTTTCTGTGTCATTTGTCCCTGTACCTTCTGTGCCTAACAAGGCATGTGTGATCAAGGCATTACTCTCCACTACCATCATGATGTTTCCTACTAAGTACCCAAAAAAATCAATCATGCCTGCCCTCATTTAATAATCCCATAAATTAATTAGAACATTAGGGGCATTCTCAACCCCTGGAGAAACTCACAGGTCCTAGCATGGAATAAGACAAGGAGAATTCAGCTAGAAGAGGATTCAGCCCTCTCACATGGGAGAGCAACACCTAGAATCCAACAACAGTAGAATGAGCAGCAGCAATGGGTCTTAGCAGAATGAGCTGCATGTACCATGTCCATGGTAGGCTTCTTCTTAGTATAATCTGGAACTGATGGGGCTCCTACACATTGATTTCCGTGTAGTACTCAATCTTCAGAGAATACCTTCTCAAATAGGGTTTGGATGGCCAGGTGTTGGAATTGTTGCAAGGTGCTTTACTTTCTAATAATGAAGGGAAGATAAACACTTTTGAGTTTAATTTGGTGTTTTTAACATTTTCCCCATCATTTTATTAAGAGTAGAAATCAATAATACAATAAATTAAGCCCTAGATGTGTAGTATTTGCCAATTTCCAATGTATAAATGCTCACACTGAAATTTTAACAATCAAATATGATGTTGAACTTGCTTTAGCAAACCTTAGGTATAGGACAAGTCTTAGCATTGATCTGGGCAACAGAAAAAGCTACATGCAAGAGGGTAATGACCTCTTAGTTATTTTACTACAGGTACCCCTGATCCATGATAAGGATCAATGACTGTTCTGGAAGTGCCATTATTTATATTCTGACCCTAATAGTCCTTATGGTGCTCCTGCTCATTATCACCATATTGTCTTGGGAGACATAGAGGTAATTACAAAGATTTAACATCAGCTACCTTAGCTACACTTAATCCTTTTGAAGCAAAGAGGCAAAATTTGGAATTTCAGGTTTTCATTCTATTCCATAATCTGCAGTTGTTAAATTGTTTAGTGTCTTTGTTAATATGTTTCTGATTTTCTTTTTCTTAACCTCCTTCAGTATACCTACACCAAGTTTCTCACATCCCCAAGGTCAAGGCTGTTTTGTAATTGCCCGAGGTCATTAAGTGGCTAATTAAAAAGATCTTCTAGAAGACCTTTGGGATTTTTCCCACCAAGGTGTAGGATGTCATAAAAGCAACATTTACCCCTTTAAAAAACATTTACTCCTGAAAATATAATGAAAGTAAAGAATTGGAAATAAAGTAGATACTTATTGATTGAGGAATAGCTGAACAAATTATCAAATATGTGAAACCTGAGTCCCAAAGTTCATTGGCATAGGATTCTCCTCAATGATGGTGTTCAATATACCAATATACCATCGGTACCCTGAGCCTGTGTGAGGAACAAGGTAGAGTTGGCAGAGTAGAAAAGAGAGAGTCAGTCTCTTTAAGGTCAAGAGTCTCTTTATATCTCTTCAATCTCTTCAGGCTTCAGGTACTTTTGGCTTCCATATTCAAGAGAAAAGATGGATGATACCAACCCCACTTCAGGTTGCTAAAGGAAAAGATTTTGGGAACAAACTGACAGTAAAGAAGCTAACGGTATCTATTATGTCCCTATCCTAAGATGGCTATACTAGAGACTTTGGGGAATATCTTGAAATGACCAATATTAATTTTGTATCATTTTCTTATTGATACTATTTATAATTAACTGCTTTTGTTCTGTAAGTGCTTAAGTCATTGTTCTCTGTCTCTAAATTTGATTCAGGATTTATCTGATCTGTAATATGTTAAATTTAAAAATCTATCTCTCCTCCTTACCATCATTCTATTTATGCCTGAAGGAATTTAGCAAGGGGAATGCTGTGTGAACAAAAGGGGAACAGCTGTGTGCTGTCCAAAAATCTGACTCACTGTCTTTTAACTGGACTCAAACAATGAACATTTCTTAATCTCAAATTAGTCCTGTTTGCAATCTAGTCATGGGAATAGTTGGATGCTGGGGGGAGGTGCTGTTGCTGTCACTGCCCCCCCCCACTACCCCTCCTCCTTCCATCCCGGAGGGTGGAGTTGATGGAAGAGAGTCAATTACCTGCTCCTTAGGTGGGGCTGAAGCTGCCTCAGATTCACCACACTCTTGAGCCTCACTTAAGTCTCCATGCCCTGTGGGGATATGGTCATTAATCTGTTCTTTGTCTTCCTCCTTTATCTCTGGCTTCCTCATTTGGCTATTCCTAGAGCTTTTTTTTTCTTTCTTCTATAAATCATAGGGTTCTTTAAGGCCAACTGAATTATATTGTATAAATAGAATGCCTCAATGGAAATTGAATGAGGACTGTTTTCGTAGTAATATGCAGAGAGCTGTTGCCCAATTAATGTCCAATTATCTCAAGAGATTTGCTCTTCCTTTAAGAACCAAGGGGAGGTGCGTTTTAATGTACCCAGAAGTCTAGCTATCTGTTCCCAAGTTATAAGTAGGCCTTGGTCTTCTATCAGTTTAAGCATGCTTTCTATAGCGCCACTCCTGGGTGGGAGGTGGGGGCATTGGGGGAGGGGATGGAGAATCTTTAGCTAGCATCTGTCCCATTTCAGCCAAAAAAGGTTACTAGTTTAGTCTTTAAGAAAATAAATTCCCTGTTTGTCTATTACAATACTCACCCAAGTTCCTGGTCACTGAAAATTTCTTCATTGAAAGTAGGGTTCTTGGTTCCCACGCTTAGGCACCAAATGTGATGACCGTGTATTTAAAATCAGCCAGAATAAAGAATTCAGGTTAAGGGAAAATCTTCAATCTTTATTCTTAGTGGAAGTGAAGAAGGATCAGAGGTGAAGGGGGTTCACCATCGCAATGTGTGCAGCTGCGACAGGAAGCCAACCACCAGTCTCTCCCCGCCTCTCTTCCTCCCCTCTGACTCTACCCACCAAAATCGTCATTTCCTATACAACATATCAGGACTTGCACAAAGAGTGGGGGGGGGGGGGATTCTTTCTCCAAGCATATATATTAATAGAGTATGGTCCAATTACTATTTAGCCTCACATGCTTGGGACCTCAGTGCATCAATTCAAGCTTCAGCCCATTACAAGGAGGGAATCTTTGGTAGTTCTCATCACCAAACTTCTAACCAAACATATATTTCTTTACCTCACCTATTTAACCAATCATTTGCCCTCAATTCTATCATGTCATCTACTCTATTCTTCTCTGTGTCCTGTACTCCCCAAAACCTATAAAAGGGGAGCTTTCTATTATCTCAAGGTCTTTAGTATAAATGGAAACAATCCATTGACCTATGCATTGACAGGCAACATGTTACTGTTAATAAATGCTATTCTGTAAATGGTCAAAAGATGAGTAGACAATTTTCAGATTAAATTAAAGCTATTTCTAGTCATATGAAAAAATGCTCTAAATCACTGTGGTTACAGAAATGCAAATGAAGACAAGTCTGAGGTATCATTTCACATCTCTCAGATTGGCTAAGATGACAGGAAAAGAAAATGATAAATGTTGGGGGAAATGTAGGAAAATTAGGATACTAATGCATTGCTGAGAGAGTTATGAAACGATCCTACCATTCTGGAGAGCAATTTGGTACTATGACTCTGTGTATACCTTTTGATCTAGCAGTGTCTCTATTGAGTCTGTAACCCAAAGAGATCATAAAAGAGGGGAGAGATCCACATGTGCCAAAATGTTTATAGCAGCCATTTTCATAGTGGCAAGGAACTGGAAATTGAGTGGATGTCCTTCAATTGGGGAATGGCTGAATAAGTCACGGTATATGAATGTAATAGAATATTATTGTTCTATAAAAAATGATGAGCAGACTGATTTCAGAAATGCCTGGAGAGATTTACAAGAACTGATGCTAAGTGAAGTGAGCAGAACTAAGAGAACATGATGCACAGTAACAAAATGATTATGTGATGATCAACTGTGATGAAATTGGCTCTTTTCAACAATGAGGTGATTCAAGGCAATTCCTATAAACTTGTGATAGAATGTGCCATCCACAAGCAGAGAGAGAGAGCTTTGTAGACTGAATGTGGATCAAAGCATAGTATTTTCACCTTTATATTGTTGTTGTTGTTTGTTTGCTTGTTTTTTCTCCTTATGTTTTTTTTCCCTTTTGAGCTTATTTTTCTTGTGCAGAATGATAAATATAGAAATATGTTTAGAAGAATTGCATATATTTAATCTATATCAGATTGCTTGGTATCTTGGGGGAGAGAGAGAAAAATTCGGAACACAAGGTTTTGCAAAGATAAATGTTTAAAATGATCTTTGCATATATTTGGAAAAAAAATAAATGTTATCTTGCTCAAAAAAATTGCCTCAGTTTACCCTCTTCAATTTCACTTGTGAAAATTTGGTGGCAATAGTGAAATAGGAATAACAGCTTCCCTCATACCCTTATCAAAATCTTCCCTGTTTAATTGGGCCTACATGAAACAATTTGTCACAAAGAAAGAGCTTCTGTTAGGAGTTCTATGGCTGTGGATAGGCTCTTTCCCTATTTACAAAAGTCAGATCTCCGGAAAGGTAAGTATTGTATGTTTTATTTATGTTTTGGTTGTTTCTATTTGTATAAATAATTACAGTTTTTGAATCTGGAAATTATTTAGATATAAAGTTAGAGAGAAAGATTCTTTGAAATAGGATGGGGAACAACAAAAATTGTACACAAAGTCCTTGACACAGTGATCATAGTAGGGACTGAAATTAGAAATCAGGCACTAATCTTATACAATTCCTTTGATGTCTCTCCAATCTGACATCATTGAAAACTTTGGTTCTAATAAAACTGGACTTTAGTTGGTGATACTTTAGAATCTTGAATTAAAACAAATTTATTGCCAAAATGAGGTGTGAGTGTGTAAGCAAGAGACAGACAGACACACACACACACACACACACACACACACATACACAGAGACAAACAATCAGATAGAGAGAGACAGAGAGAGAAAGAGAGAGAGAAACAGAGAGAGAGAGAGAGAGAGAGAGAGAGAGAGAGAGAGAGAGAGAGAGAGAGAGAGAGAGAGAGAGAGAAAGAGAGAGAGAGAGAGAGAGAATCACTCAAACTAATAAGGGAATATGTAAAGATGGTCATTGGCATTTAGTTAAATTGAACCAGTAAAATATGTCTTTGTGCAGAGGAGGTAAATTAGCAGTAAAAGTAAATGTTTTACTTTTTACTTTTTACTGATGGATAACTACAACTTCACCTGTGTCAACCATTCTAGCATTAGCCTCCAATCTGTGGGTGGCCAGAGTCAAACAAAGCAGGTTGCAGCCAAAATTGTCAGGAATCAAACAGAAATTTAATTTCAAAGTAATAAAAACAGGTTTGCAAACTGAATTTTCCTTGAGAAGAGGGACTTGTGATTTTTGGCAAAAATTTTCAATATAATATTGAATAATATTGTGATAGTAGTCATCCTTGTTTCACACCTGATCTTAGTAGGAAGACTTCTAACTTATCCCCATTACAAATAATGCTTGCTGATGGTTTTATATATACATGTTTTTTATCAGTTTAAGGAAAAAACCTATTTATACCTATATTTTCAAAATGATTTTAATGGGAATTTATGTTGTTCTTTATCAAAAGATTTTTTTCCACATCTATTGATACTAATATATAATTTTACAAATTATTGTTAATATAATCAATTTTATTAATAACTTTTATATGTTAAGTCATCCCTGCATTCTTGATATAAAATCCACTTGGTCAGAATGTATAATCTTTGTAATATATTGTTGTGATGTTTTAGATAGTATTTTATTGAGGATTTTTACATCCATATTCATCAATGAAATTGGTCTGTAATTTCCTTTTTTTAAAAACTCTTCCTGATTTTAGGTGTTAGTATTATATTCATTTCCTAAATGAAATATTATTGTGAATATTTAAAGATCAACTAATTATAATATTAAATAAATTATTTGGAATAATAGGCACAGAAGGAATAATATTTCAAATATCTTTAAATATTTGATAGGATTCATTTGTTCTAATGCTTTTTTCTTAGGCAGTTCATTTATGGCCTAGTCTGCTTTTTAAAAAAATTATCAGATTTTTTAAAATGGGAAAATAATTTCATTTTATCATTATCAATAAAATTAGCGTAAGATTCTTAACCCTTAATTAACCACTTAAGGATTTATAATAAATCCTTAGTCCAATTTTGAGAATTTTTTTACTAAAACATACTCAAAGTCTGAAAATTCATGATAGATAAATTTGGAAGTCAATCATATACATCTAAATATAATTCTTAGACAAAATAACCTGATCTTGTTGCTTTTCTCAAAAATCACTTTCCATTTAACTAGAAAAATTTTATATTGCATCTTTGTCTTATTATTACCTTCTCTAATCAATTCCCAATTTGGAGGATCTCTGTATTAAAATTTGTGTACAGATATAGGCTAAAATTGTAAGATGTTCATACTTACATTCTATAATAGTAACTTGAATTTTCTAGTTGTTATTTAATATATTTAATATCATTTTTACAAAGCTTCTTGATTTTGAAAAGAACATAACAAAATTTCTTGATTATAGAAATTTGCTATAAATTTAATATAAAATTTGCTATAAAGGGAAAAAGATGAGTACAGTTATATCAATGTCATATAACCATACAAAGAAGAAAATCTCTCTTAGCTCTGTTTGATTCTTGCCATGAGTCATATCTGAGAGGCAATCATGTAGGCACAGAGTATTAAAAACAAGGCTCATGATTAACCAGGGGGAATTTCCCTTTGCAAAAAGGAAATAGAATAATATGGAAATAAAATCAGGAGGATCTTATTAGCACCCGAACATGAGACACAAGAAATATAAAAAACAAAGAAGCAGCACTGCTTGAGAGCTGTTCGTGAGTAGCTCCTCCCAGAGTTCCTTCGGTAACCCATGGGGAAGGAAAGGAAGAAGAGACTTAGTAAGACTTTCAGTAGGGGTAATTAAATGGGCCAATATATCAAAAGGCCGAACCAGGAGACTGGTGAGAGACTTATGGAAAATGCCTGTTCTGACTATAATCCTCTTCTTTGTTTGATTTGCCTCCATGACATCTCACAAGATTCAACACCTGCTATAATATCTCATCCTACAACCATCCAGAGTTGATAGTGCTGTTTGCACTCCTCAGTGTGTGGACTCAGATAATAGCTAAGGCGCAAACTTATGACCATGCTATGAGGGGAAAACAATCATGTTTCCATAAAACAAAAAATGGGGAATTGTTAAGGACCATGCTTAAGTGAAGGGGCAGGTCAATTCTCTGAGAGCCTCCACAGCTGTGAATCATAACACTTGAAGGAGTTGCAAAGCAGCCTTTACTGACACAGATATTGCTTATGGATTGGAAATGAAATAAATTGGAGGCAAAAGGGAAGAGGAGAGAGGTCAGAGAATGCAAGTGCTTCTTAGTCTCCTTGTATCATCATTGTCCTCTAACATGAAGAGATCCATTCTACAGGTCTGAGTTAGACCTCCAGCAACCACTGGCAGGTGGCTCCCATATCACAATATCCTACATAGGCTATGTCCAAGGTCATCCCCCAAACATTTTTAGGCATGGATATCCAGTTCCCAGACTGCACATACCATTTTCTACTATTGGCTTCTTGACAGTTTACACAACTATCACTGTAATCAAAGCTCAAAACAATTGTAAATTACCTTCCCAGGAATTTTTACCTTAAATAACTCAAGCCTTGACTATCTTCCCTGACTTTTTCTAATAATTAACATTTCATTAATCTTTTTTATTTATAAATTGAAATCACCCATTCTTGGCTTCAGACATACAGCAAATACCTGATAATTCATAATCATTAATATGGTAAAGCTACATCTTTAAAGCATTCTTTTCATTTTCATGATAGCCAAAAATTTTCAAATGAAAATTCTCTCTAATAATGAAGTTATTACAGAATTATAGTAAGCATGATTAATCGTGTCATTTGTTTTATAACAAAATATACCTCCTTAAATCTTTAATTACTTTCAAATATCTCTCTTTTATCACATTCTTTTAAAAGCCCAATTCATGTGTAACAGCATCCAGATTAAAAAGTTGTTTTGTCTAACAGCATTTCTATTACAATGGTCTCTCAACTTTCACAATATGACAATTAAGAAATACAAAAATAATACAATAAACTTAAGATGATATCATCAGTTGCATTTACAAATTATCCCATAAAAATCATTGATCTTATTACCTTTGGTATTTTAAAACCTCTTTAGAGTTATCAGGCATGGGACAATTACATTCAATTAAAGAAATAATATAATACTTGGTATATGCCAGTCACTGTGCTAAGACTTTACAATCATTATGTTATTTTGATCCCCACAACAATCTGGGAGATGGGTATCATTATTTTTCTCTTTACAAACCATAAATTTCTGTAACAGAGAATACTGGACTCACCCAGATCTGAGATTGGCAGACCCTTCCTCCTATCTTGTATTTCTATGCTAGACATGACCAGGGGCACTAGGACTTTCCCAGGCAGCAGATGGACAGGTCTTATCAAGAGCTAGACTTGCTCTGAGACAGAATAGTACATCCTGCTCACTCTGCCCTAGCAACTGTAGCCCCAGTCTGAGACAGGTCACTGCTAGTTATATGGAGGAGTGGCTGCTGCATGGCCTCCCCCAGGTGGGATCCAAGCAATGCCCAGAGGCTCAAGTGGAACCTAATTCAGTGTTTCTTACATTCCTCAACACTCTCTCTTTTAACAACTGTATTCAGGAATCTGGTATGAGATAAGAAGAGTTAGCAGAGAAAGAAGAAGAGGGTCTCTGTTGGGGGAGTTATAGAGGAAACCATCATTCTACTTTCAGAGCTGAAGAGTATCTGGGACAAAAGGTAAAAGGAAGGGGTTCCCTTTAGGTATCAGATAATGCCTTTTTAATAACTAGGGGTCTCAGAGACTAGCATGAAAAGATGCTAAACCCTCTAATAAAAAATGGAAAGGGACTCTGAAACATGGCCTATAATGGTTGTGTTAGCAATTTCCTCAACTGAGATACACTCATGATTCTGGGAGAGGAGAGTGGGGAAGGCAGGAGATTAAAAAAACAAACCAACAAGAGTATGGCACTAGCATCAACAAAGGTGGTCACCTCCTGCCCTTATATGAACAAGGGGACATCTCCAACAGGAATCACAGTGATAATGGTCATGGTCTGAATATCTCCCTCCTTGTGCTGTGCCTCCTGCCAACCCTCCATGGAGCCATGTCATGCTGAATGATCAGAATTATGGTATGAGGTCACAAATTTAGAGATGTGTGCAGAGAGGCTAATTAACAGAGATGAGCATTTAAGAAAAGATACCTTTATCAGAGTGATCTGAGATGAACCTGGTCAAGGGATGAGACCTGAAATTTTCTTCATGAAGGTGAATTCAACCAAAGAATGAGCGCAGGATTGGTGCTAAGAAAGTACAGTACATTTTCCAGAAGAGGGGATGGGGAGCCAGATTCTGAAGAAATCTCTGGTGGCACCTAGTACAGAATGTCCATCTGACCCAGTTCCAGCTAATCCCACTTCTAACACCAGAAAAAAAATATGCTCTTAAATGTTCTTCCCTTTCAGGATAACTGGGATAGAGCAGAATTTAATATCAGACTCACTTTCAAATCTTTGGTAGTGGATTCACTGGAAATAGTGCCCCCAATAATATGAAATGCTTGGAATAAATGGATTTTATAAAATTGAGATTTTGTGTGATACCATTAGGAAAAATGGAGCCAGGTGTAATTATACTTATTTTGGTCTCATTTTAACTAAGATATGTCTCTCCTAATAAAATACTTATGGTAAGTTAGAATTTATTCTACTACTTGGTATAAAGACAAAGTGTTGGAAAAATTCATGAGTCAAAAAATTTGTTAATTGTGTGATCTTAAAACAAATTACCTCAAATTATCAATCTGTAATGTGGGTAAAGATAATACCTAACATTAACTTAGTACAATATTACAATAATATTATAACTTATACAATATTAATATAATTAACATTGTATTATAATACAATGAATTATAACTAATTCATGGTATTAGAAATATTATTAAAATGATAATTTTTTTACCAAAAAAAATAATTCTTTTTAATCTGTATTCTTTAGGGTTATAGATTCAATTGTTAAAAGAATGATTTAAATTGTTTAAAACTATTCATTGAGTAGTGTAATAGGTAATAATAATGTTTTTGCTGTGAATTTTTAAAGAAGAAATTTATTTAAGATGTCCTCATTTGTAAAATGAAGAGTTCTAAGATTTTACAAACTCTTGAAGTACAGCAAGAAATTTAAACAACAATGGCTTCTAATGCATGTTTTGAACTGATGTAACAGTAACTTGTAAATTTAAATCAGTAAAGTCTTATTATGTACCTCCTAATAATTTTACAGTGATATTCATTTCTCTTATAAGATCTCATTTGGCATATGTATATTTTATCATTTTTGCTAACTGGGTCTATAATGAAATGTGTTTTGAACTGATCCCTCTTCCAAACTATGAGGATTGTGAATTTAAAAGCTACTTGTAGTAACATAAATGATTTTCCACATAAATATAATTTGGACAGGCATCTGATTGAATTAAAATCTTCTTAGTTCAGAGGCTTGTTTCATATTTTAAATTCATGGTATTGTGAATGTTATTGTCATTTTTATAAATTTTCCAGTATTGTAAATTATGGGAAATCATTGATTAAGAAATATTTTTAAGGAAATAGTAATGTAACATTGGGAAATTTAATTCTTTTTAAATTTGTATTCTGTAGGATATTGATTGAATTCTTAGAGGCTCTTGTCAGCATGCTAAGATCTGTGAAGCACTTAATTGGCTATGTTTTAAAAGGAAAGAACAATAATTGCTTACTGTTTGCAAAAATAAAAGGAGGGTAAGAAAAAATCTTGTTAAAAAAAGTCTTATTTGCTAATTTGCAAAGTTTCTTGAGCAAGGTCATGAAAACCTTATCAGCCCTGTGAAAGAATTTGTAAATTAGTTTGTTTAGAGAACAGGATCTCCACCCCCTCATTGTAAACACTCCTCAATGTAAAGGGGAAGTAATTAAGAATTTATTTATATTATTGAACTAATTTTTGTGAATTATGAAGTTATATCTGGAATAGTCTGTACTAAAGTTACATCTTTGTCCCTATACTTAAAGGTGTTATTTTTGTTTTAGAGGTTAATATAAAGTACCTCAGAAGACTGATAATTGTCAGTCTAGAAACTAGTAACTAGTGTATTCTGAAAGCCTCTTTTTGAGTAAACTATTATGTATTTAGTGAATTTATGTAATAGTATTGTTTTGTTAAAGTCTGATGTTTACCCTTTAAATCAGGGTGAATTTTAAGTTGTATTTGAAAAAGAAAAGCAATAAAAGAAAAGTATTTTAAGTAAAATTTTGTGTGTATGTTTTAAGATGAACTGATAACTTTTTATTTGCTAGTTAAATTATTGCAACAACATAAGAACAATTTATAATAATTATGTTCAGTTCTATTGTGATCAGTGAGACTCTGATGTTTGAATTGAAACCTTTTGAGACCATGATTTTTCTTTTTGAGCTTCATTTTCAGATTCTTTGTGTCCTTGAGCTAAGGTTTTACCACTTCAAGAACAATGCTTCTAGCTCGATGGAAGCTCAAAGTCTGTGATCCTTGTCCAGAAAATATTTGTCTCTGGAGAAAAGTTTGGGGGTGAGGGCAACTTTGGGAAAACTAATGTAAGACCCTCTTGACTCAGTTTCTCATACAAGAAATCTTTCCATATGGCTAATTCTATATGGCTGTGGTATTCTGTCATATACTTAGCAGTTGATACCATTTCTTACCTGAAATGAAATGAAACTAAGGTAATTTGTCATATTATACTTATGTATAGGCACTCTGTGCCCTTGGTCTTAGGCCTGAAGGAACAGTATTGATATTGTTATAAGCATGTCCTGATTTTTTCTTTTCATGATAAATCTCTCTAACCAGGGCAAATTAAGCTATGCTTTTTATTATGAATCTTATTAGTTCAATACCTTAGCACCTCTTACTATTTTACTCTGAGATTGTTGTCATTTCCATATCCTGAACACCTGGGAGATGGGTATTTGGGCTTGTCATCTGCCTGTTTATAGTTATATTCATGTATTAAATAAAGTTCCTAATTTTTTAAAAATGATATGGAAGTAATTCGACTATTGCAGATGCAAATTAATTAGTAAAATTGTCAGAAATATCTTCTGGTGTTTTTTAAAGAAGAAAATATCGTTGTCACCAATTATCTTTGTGAAGAGTAATTTGTGGACTATCTTATGCTACTTTAAGAGAAATCCAATTTTTTAAGGTGTATGATTTAATTTGGAATTACCACCTGAGTTTTAAGCATGTTCTTAAGTGAAAACATGTTTTACTGTAGTCAACTTATCTGATATATACTATATATACAATTTGAAATTGATTGTTTAGTATATTTACCCTTTTCATTCCAGATCTTTTGCTACAACCAGAATATGCAACTTTTAAGTAAATTCATTTGTGTAATAGAAGTCACCTACTTGCAAAAAATATTTTTGTCTATGCTTTCATGTAAGGATTATATCCTATTTCTCCTAAGGGAGAAATTGAATTGTAATTAATTTTTTTTAAATGAAGTTCTAAATAATTCCAGTAAAAAAAAATTGAGTAAAAATTTTAATGAAAGTAACAAAATCAAGTGATTACTTGTGTAATTTAAAAGGTTTTCAGAAATTTCAAAGGTTTTAGGAATTTTATCTTTTGGGATATTGTAAAAGTATTTAGCTTTTGACTTTTCAGTTGGAATTTGAATTTTATAAATGTATCACTGCAACAGTTTGCTAAGTCACATCACAGGGAGTTAAATGATAATGAAGTGAAAGATAATTTAGAAAAGCATTCTTAACCCTAGTTTATATGCCTAGTTTGGTAAATATTAAATCTTGAACTAGAAAGGCTCATTTTATAGGTCACATTCTCATGTTTTTTAATATTCTACAGTCTGTTGTTGACAGTAATTATAGCAAGTCTAAGGTTTAGATAAAGATAGAAACAAGAAGGAGTTATTTAAGAATTTAAATTCTCTGAAGTTTTAACTAAACTATGGGTTCCTAATTTAATACTTTTTGTAGCTCTATTAATAAGATCAGAATCAGGTTTCACCTGATTTTTTTACCAGGTAAAAATATTATAATAGTGTACTCAAGTGAATTGATATCTGTTTTGTGAAAGATTTTAGCAGGTACATTTAAGAATTTCTACAAGCAACATGGAATTAGAAAAAGCAAAACTCCTAGAGAGAAGATTACATCAGAGGTACCTGAGAACAAGTCCTATTCCAAGGCCAAATGGCTATATGGGACATCTGGGACTCAAGATGAAGCATGCTCATTAAATGGAAATTGGGAAGTGGGAAACTAGGAGACTTGATGTTAGCTAATGTTATTGTCCTGCTTTTGTTATATCATATCCATGTGCTGAATTTTCTTAGTTACTTTGAGACTTGTAAATCTCCTCTCTGAATTTAATCCATAATTTAGTATGGTATGTGTCATAATTAATTAGTTTTTTTAAACTTTTTTTAGACTTTGCTTTATTTCACTTTATTTTATTAATCAAAGGGAGAATTTGTATGAACAATATTAATTCTGTATTTTTGTATTAATTCTGTATTTCTGTTATACAGAAAAATTCTGTATCATTTTCTTATTGATCTTATTTACACTTAATTGCTTTAGTCCTGTAACTTCTTAAGGCATGGTTCTCTTTCTCTGAATTTGGTTCAGAATTCAACTGACTTTTAATGGGTTAAGTTTAAAAATCTAGCTTTCCTGCCAATTACTGATATATTCTTGCCTCAAAGAATTTAGCTGACATTGTGGGACGCTGTATAAACATACAAGGGAGGCCAATCTAATCTCTTTGTACCACCAAGCTATCTTTCAAATCTGTCTGGTTTGCTATCCAAAAAACAATTGGCTAACTATCTTTTACTTGGTCTCAAACAATGAGCACTTCTTAGTCTCAGTAGAGAAGGAAGGAGTCATTAGTAACCTTATTACCAAACTTATATCTAATCATGTTGTTCTCTATACCTCAGCTCTGTAATCAATCATGTTGCCCTCAACCCTATGATGTCACTACCCTATTTTACTCTTTGTTCAGCAATCTGTAAACTTTATAAAAGACAAGTTTTCTGCCTTCTCAAGGATTTTAGCACAAATGGAGACAAGCACACCTCTGTTAATAAATGTTACCTTGTTCAGAAATTTGCCTCACTTTACCCTTTCGTTCAATTTTACTCAAAATAATCTCCTTGGGTAAAATCTAGGATACTGTCACTTGATTGAGGTGAGAAGTCCCTTACTATGCATTATCTGGTATTCTCATACATACTTTCTCTGATTTCTGTTTTGCTATTAAATTGAATAATTGAATTTCTTTGATAATTCCTATATGTGTTCATTGTGAAACTGGTCTTTGGGAGTAAAGCCTTAGATTTAAAGCTTGAGATCCATCTCTTTCCCCCCACTAAATGAACAGTGATCAAAAATTATATATACCTCAGACTAACAAAATTTAAGGGAACAGATTTTATATATACATATATTTACATATATACATACATAGACATGTGTGTGTATAGTTCTAGTCTATTCTCCTTCTTACTAAGAAGAACATAGTAGCCAAACTTCTGACCCAAACCTCCCGTTTCTCTTCTGAGAAGAGTTAGTCTCTTTTGGAGGAGAATGGAGAGAGAGAGCCTAGAACTGTCTATTCTGCTTCCCTTTTAGTCATACAATAATATTTCCATGTTACATGTGAAGCACAACCATTGCAACTCATGAATGCAATGGAATAATAATGTGCTGTAATAAATAATTAATATTGTGGATACAGAGAAATATGAAAAGATTTACATAATCTGATGAAGACTGAGATAAAGCAAGCTATGTAAACTACATACAATGGCTACAACAATATAAATGGAAAAATAAGCACAAACTAATGAAAAATATATGTTGAAAAGCTAAGAAGAACTAGCATGGCTCTGTTTGAGAGGTTTGAAAAAAAACAGTCCCACCTACTTTGCAAAGGTGAGAGACCTGTAGGTATTATGCATTCCACATATTTTCAAACATTTTCCTAAGCATGTTGCTCAATTTTGATTATTTTTTCTTCTCCTATTTTTCTTTTATAAACTTGTTTATTATATGAAATTGCTCACTAGAAAGTAAGCAAGGAAGAATCCTGGGAGAAATTCTGGTAAAATAAACAGCAACAAAAAAGGATATTAGTAAATTTTTTTAAGTTGATAATCATTGACATAGTTTCCTGGTCACCTGAGCAGAAAATCCAGCGAGTGCACAAGAAGTTAGTTACTTTAGGCTTAACACAGGCTTCTACTAGTGATCCACTATGACAAATGCTGAACCAGGAAAACAACTGAAACAATACTGTATCTTTGCTTAATATTCTCTCTAGTTAAGTAAACCACTAAAGCCCATAGAAACTTCGGGAGTCCTTGTACTGATACCTTGTACTCACTTATAGTAAGTCATGTCCCCAGGAGACAAATAACCACTTTCCTTCTCAAAGTTCTAAGGGAAATTCTGAATGTCTGGAAAGCAGTTATTCTTCTAATGTTATTGACACAAGTCCCCAATTTACTGTTTTCCCTAATTTCAGTCACCAATTATAGTTAGAAACTTTTCTATATCATTGATAGACTCATTCATTAGCACTTTAATAAAACATTTAGCCAATTAATATCAATTAGCTTTTACAAAGGGCTATTTGTTGAGAAGATAAAACAAGAAAAAGAATATAAGCACATCCTTCCCCAAAACTGAGGGAACATACTCTCCCTTCTGCCACTTCAGTCCACCACAGGAAAAAAAAAATGGGCACAAATTTAAAGTAGTTGCTGCAAAATATTGATCTCACCAAGTTCATTTCCAAATATGGCATAATCATTCTTGCATGTATAAAACTGTGCATACCCTTTGATACAGAATTGTCACTACTGGGTATGTATCCCAGAGATCAAATAAGAGGGAAAAGAATCCACTTGTAAAAGTGTTTGTATCTGCTCTTTTTGTAGTGGCAAGGAATTAGAAAATGAGTGGATGTATTAGTTGAGGAATGGCTAAATTAGTTATGGTATGTAAATGTAATATTGTTCTATAAGAAATAATGAGCAGAGATTTACATGAACTGAGACTGAGTGAAGTGAGCAAAACCAGGAAAACATTGTACACAATAACTACAAGATTATGTGATGATCAACACTTAGCTCTTCTCAGCAATACAATGATTCAAGACAATTTCAATAGACTTGGGATAGAAAATGTCATCAGAATACAGAGACTTAATGTGGAATGGTGAAGCATAGTTATTTTCACCTTTTTGTTTGTTTTTTCTTCCTCATAGGTTTTTTTTTTCCCTTATAGTCTAATTTTTCTTGCACAACATGACAAATATGGAAATATGATTAAAAGTATTGTACAGGTATAATCTATATCTGAGGGAGAAAAATATTTGGAACACAAAATCTTACAAAATTCCATGTTGAAAATTATTTTTTCATGTATTTGGAAAAATAAAACACTATTGAAGGGGGAAAAAATCATGCTTGTAGAATACTTTGTCTTGACTGCTTCTTGGCTGAGTTCCATAGAACAGTCTTCATGACTCTGATCCTGGCTGGACTTGGTTGTCTGAAAATTCTCTTATGAATGCTAGTTTTTGGATTCTTAAAAATCTCACATGACCCTTTACTAAAAGAAAGAAACACAAAAAGTAGATAATATCCCTGCCCTAGACACAGATTGATTGTAGTGCCATGTGCTCCCTGGCCTATTGTGACATTCTCCCCCATTGGTCCTCTGAAACTTAGAAATTCTTCTTTCTTTATACTTCATGGCCAACAGGAAGGAAAGAAACTGAATGTTTCACTTGGGCCTGTCTCAAACGCTCTCAATTCTGACTCATCTTCTAACCAAAAGAAGGTAATGAAAATTTATGGACATATTGGAAAGCTTTCCCTTCAAATGAGTATGGCATTGGGAAATTCTCCATTCTAAATTCATTCTCTCTCTCCCTCCTCCACCCCCCCCACCCTGTGTGTGACTGTGTGTGTGTGTGTGTGTGTGTGTGTATGTGTGTTGCTCTATCTCTGCCTCTCTATGTCTCTCTCTCTCCTGCTTTAAAATTCACCAATCCAAAGTCATTTTTTACACACTAAATTCAGTGTTACATGTCTCTTTGCCAATCAGAAATCACACCTCCCTCTGTATATGATTTCATTTCCTTCCAGGCTAAATACAAACCAGCAAATCAATGTGAATACAACCTGGGTTAGATTAAGAATTATGACTGTAAAGCAGTTCATATGGAAAAATATCTTGAGATTTGAGTATACTGCAAGCATTAGTCGAAAAAAACTAACGTGAACTTAGGTTACAATAAGAGACATACTGCTAGGACCTAGAACACCCTCCACTCTATTTGGAGTAATATGTTCAATTCTAAGCACTACATTTTAGGAGAACATCAACAAACTAGAGAGCTACAAAATCATATGGATGCTACAGGGCCTTGAGATCAGAACATATGAAAATCAGGGATATATTACCAAGAAAAAAAATTTTAAGGGAGAGCATGATAACTGTCTTCCAGAGTCTGAAGAGCTCTCTGTTGTGTAGAGGAGAAATTATCCTTGTTCTTCTTGATTCAGAGGACAAAGTTGGAACATTGGGTGTATATTGAGGAGTCAGATTTATTATGAGAGGAAACATTCATCTTCAAGCAATGGTTAGGAGACAGGGAGGAATAGAGGAAATTCTTGTTCTGGTACATGTTGGACTAGATGGCTTTTAATGTCCCTTCTAATACTGAAATTTTGTTAAATCTGGAATGTTGTTCAAAGATTTCATATCATCAGCCTCAGGCATCTGCCACAGCAACAGAATAAAAATGAAAATTTTGTGTACTGGGAAGAGGAAAGGTATTGGAAAAGGGGGGAAAAGAGAAGGCCCTTAGTCAATAATCCTGAAATACATCTTTAAGGAAATTTAATTAAATGCTACCAAGTCTCTTATATTAGTTATTTAATAAACAAGCATTTATAAATTGTTGACAATATGCCACACACTGTGCTAAGTGCTGAAGATGCAAGGTAAAAATAAAGTTCCTGATCTTAAGGAGCTCACATTTTAATAAGAAAGTCAATGCATATAAACATAGGTATTTACAACATATATGCAATATAATTAAAAAGTAGCCTTATGAGAAAAACAATAGCATCTGGCAGGACTGGAAAATGCTTCTCACAGAAGATGGTACCTGAACTAAGTACTAAAGAAAACTAGAGATTCCAAGAGTAACCCCAAAATAAGGAGGTAGAGCATTCCAGAAATAGTCAAAAAGTAGTGTAAGTAAGGACATAGAGACAAAAGACAGAACATCATGTGTGAAAACACTGAATAGGTTGCTGTGGGCAAGTTTTGGGGAGGATGATCTAGTTTCTCCAGACAGAATCCAATTGATTCAGGCTTTATCTTTCGCTAAGAAAAGTTGTCAGTCAATAATTCACATTTATGTAATACTATATTTTTCTTACTACAACCTTGTAAAGCAAATAATGCAGACATTATCACTTTCATTTTACAGATAAAGAAAGTTAAATTCAAAATATTAAGTAACTTGCTCAAAAGCACATAGCTTGTAAATAGTATCTAGGATTTGAACTCAGATCTTTTGACTCCAGAGTCAGTGTAAGTAAACTCTTCCCTGCTGAAGTCTGGTTAAAGTGATGGGAATAAATCACCTAATGGAAGCAAAAAAGGAAATAGATTCCAAGATTCGGTTCCTGACTTGTATAGGCTTCCCTGACCTCACTTCCCAATAAATATTGTATATCATTGTCAGACATTGTCAGAATCTGACCTTGGACTTTCTTGCTCAAAAAAATTTCTATGGCTTCTTATTGACTTGTGAGTTAATTTCACACTCAGATTCCTTTGCCTGGTCTTCAAATCTCTCCACAATCTGGTACTACTTTCCAGTCCTCTCTCATATCACTCCCCTCCATATTTGAAAGGCTCCAAAGAAACTTGGATTCTCACTGGTGTAGATACCACTAACTCTTTTCTTTTCTATTTCTTTGCTTTTGCTCACATTTTCTTTGCAACTGGAAAGTCCTCACTCATTGATTGACAAATTCCTACTTATTCTTTAAGTAAAAAAAAAAAAATCTGTTTCAAGAAGCCTTTTTTTTTTTAATATTTTCTGTAAGGAACAACCACCTCCTCTGATTTTTAAGTATCATTGTTAAGGCATCTTGGTAAGACACACTGTATATCATAGTTATTTACTTATATGCTCTCTTAATTAAATTCATCTCTTTCTCCTCCCCCTCCTAGTACTTAGCCTAACACTTTGCTCTGAACATAGCTTAGACTCATGTTTGTTGATAATTGTATGAAGTCCATAAAGGTATCCTCTACCATTTCTCTTCCTATAACAGATGTGTCAAGCAAACTGGAAGCAGACAAGATAAACAATGAACAAAACAGAGCTTTCAAATGTCAGGTCTCAAATAATTAATTGATAATTAATGCACAGAAGTAGTTTAAAAAAACCACTGAAGTGAGGTTTGGGAAGAGATGCCATCTACCTGCTCTCTACTCATTTATCCTCAGATTTTCCTCTTTTCCTAAACGATCTGTCTTTTTTGGAAAGCCAAAGGGGAAAGAGGGTGGGGTGGTTGGCAGGAGACTGGAATGCCATACTGATAGCTGAAGAAACTGATTCCTTTTTCTGCTGACCAGCTGAAAAAACACAATCACCTTTGCCACCGACACTAAGGTATTGATGATTTAGATGCTATATGCAATTACTCTGTCTTTATAGCCTTTTGTTTCCTCATTCTCAGAAGCAATGGGAAGGAGGGAATTGGATATTCGTGTAGCTTCTAAATAAATAGTATCTAAATATTTTTCTGATTCATGCAACTGAGAAACTTCCGTAGGCAGACTGCTTCCTATTTGTGATCTCTTTCCTTCTGTCTGCAGCACAATACATAGAAATCTGAAAGATCTGCAAAGCAGACAGATTCGAGGGTTGCGTGGGTAGGCTGTCCCCCCTGCTAGTGGCTTGCATTTGAGGGTGTGATGAATTTTCCATTCACAAAACTTAAAATCCTGCTCCCTGCTCTCCTTGGACACCTTTAGTCTCCTTGGTTCCCCCTCCATCACAACCTATACGTGATCTTGGTGTTTAATTCTTGACAGTGGTACGTGCTAATACAATGTTTTCTTACATTTCACTGGTCACTGGGACTTCCTCCCTTTTAATCCGAGATCCATGCTATTTCTATGTTATCAGGCCATGGCTGAGAAGCTGTGTGTATAATAGAAACAAAACGTCTCATACTAAATATTTTTATAAAGCTTCATCCTTTGGTTTAATGCTGTCCGACATTTTGTGACCAACGTTTTAACTCCATCACAGATTTGAAAAGAAATCCTCTTCCTGTGCTTTTAATACATTTTTAAACTACACATTTTTGACAGCTCTATTTTTCCTCATTTGTTTATTTTGGGGGAGGAAGTAGGGAAGGTGTGAGGATGATGGGAGGATAGGGCGGTGCTCTTTCCCAAATGTGCTCCCTCTCTAAATAACGGATTGTAATTTGTAATGATCCAATTTCCGCGAATCCCTTTAAATTTTCTCTTTGCCCTGTCGGCCATGTGAAGCAAGTACTTATTTGCTAAGCAGATTCTCTCTTCCCTCCTCCCCCCCCCCCCTCCCTATTACGCTCTGCTACGAAAATTACAACTCCACTATGCACCAGCACCTAGACCAAGAGGAGGGAGGAGGCGGAAGGGGGGGAATTCCCGTGCAATCTGGGATCACGCCCTCAGCCTGCCGGCTGCCATCCTCGGCTAGATCAAGGTCAGCGGCGCTTCGGGAGTAACGGTGGAAAACCAAGAGAGCTTGGATTGCCCAAACTGGGATTGACGGCAACAGCAGTGGCGGCGGCAGCAACCCTAGGAGGCGTAGCCGGATCATCCCCACCCAAGCAGCGATCTATCAGTCAAAAACAGCAGCAACAGCAGCAATTCCACCCGCCACCCACCTCCCAGACCGCGCCTCGTTTATCTCCAAAGGATAGAAGCGTTGTCTGCTAGTAGGGCGCTGTCCAACAGGGTCCTGGTGCTGAATCCAGCTCTGCCTCAAGGCAAGTCTAACTCTTTCCCTATGCCTTCCACTTCTTTCTCTCGGTGAAGGGGCCTTGACAGCTACCTACAAGAGTCAAGGGGCTGCAGCAAAAGAGGGAGAGTGAAGAGAGGCAGGCTGCCTGCTTCCCTAGTCGGGTTGTTAAAGAGAACGCTCTGCAACTCTGGGAGGCGCTCTTGCTGATTCATCGCATATTACTTCGAGGCTTTTCCCCCGAGAACAGCGAGGTACTCATTCCAGGCCCGGGCAGTGGGATTGAAAGTAGCGGGGTGCAGGAGCCCTACTAAGGGCGGTCACTGCAAAAGAATAGAAAGAAGTGTGGACCCCAAAGTGGGGGCGGGGCGGGAAACCATGCCTCTTTGATGTCAGCTACCTTCGTGGCTACACAGTGCTAATCATCATCCCGCCCCCCTCAAACTCCCAGGGCTTCGAGCCTTCCCGCCAGCCTCTGAGCAACTGACGCCGCCCGAACCGCTATGGAAGAAGAGCTGAAGTGCCCGGTATGCGGGTCTCTGTTCCGAGAACCCATCATCTTGCCCTGTTCTCACAATGTCTGCTTGCCCTGTGCCCGCACCATAGCTGTACAGACTCCCGACAGCGAGCAACACCTGCCTCCGCCGCTCTTGCATTCTCGGGGCCCTTCGTTGCCCACCGGCTCAACCGCAGGTCCTCCACCAGAATATGAAACTGGGACCGGACCAGCCTGTAGTGGTGGAGGCACCAGCAGTAGTGGCGGCGGCGGCGGCGGCGGCGGGGTAGGTGGTGTCGTTGGGGGAGGGGATCACGCTGATAAGCTAAGCCTGCACAGCGAGACGGACAGCGGTTATGGCTCCTACACTCCCAGCCTTAAGTCCCCTAATGGAGTGCGTGTACTGCCCATGGTGCCCGCACCCCCCGGCTCCTCAGCCGCAGCTGCCCGGGGAGCCGCCTGTTCCTCCCTATCCTCTTCTTCCTCCAGCTCCATCACCTGCCCTCAATGCCACCGCAGCGCCTCTTTGGACCACCGCGGCCTCCGTGGCTTCCAGCGCAACCGGCTACTGGAGGCCATTGTACATCGCTATCAGCAGAGCCGGGGTTGTGGTACTGGAGCAACTGCAGCAGCTCTAGTTGCCCATTGCCAGCTCTGTGACCGCACCCCTCCAGAGCCAGCAGTCACGCTCTGTGAGCAATGCGATGTACTCTATTGCTCTGCCTGCCAGATCAAATGCCATCCGTCCAGGGGACCGTTTGCCAAGCACCGCTTGGTGCAACCGCCTCCGCCACAGCCGGCGGCCTCTGCACCTCTAGGTGCTGCTCAAGGAGCCCCCAGCGGCAGCAGCGGCGGCGGCGGCGGCGGCGGCAGCAGCAGCAAAAGCCCAGGCCCGGGGGCAGGAGCAGCAGGGGGTACTGGGGTCCGTAAGTTTCCCACGTGCACAGATCATGAGCTGGAAAACTACAGTATGTACTGTGTGAGCTGTCGGACCCCAGTCTGCTTCCAGTGTCTGGAGGAAGGCAGGCACGGCAAGCATGAAGTCAAACCTCTAGGAGCCATGTGGAAACTGCACAAGGTAAGCAGCAAGTCGAAATAGGGGCCAATATAGAACTGAGAGATGAACGGTTATGAAAAGGAGAGTTTGGGGATGGGGGTGGAATGCTAAGAGGAATTTCTTCACTTCTTACTTGCAAGAATGAAATAAGGAGTGAGGGCAGAGATTCGTGGTATCCACAGAAAGCTAGTTTCCACAAAGAAAGGGCTAAATCTGATCTCTAAATTTCTGAAGTGGGGTCACCGAATTCAAATTTCCTCATATAACACCAAGAAAATGCCTAACTTTTCCTTGCTCCCCTGGGGGAAAAAATATTCCTTAGTTTTTCCTCAAACTATAGACCCATAGAGTTAACTCTTTTTCCTACCTGTAGAACACTACCTTCCAACTTGCTCCCTATAAAGTTTTTACCTTCATCTTAAACTTGCTTTACATATTTCATTACTAGTACTTGTACTAGTAAATTTCTTATCCTAGACTCTCTGAAAAGTCATTTTCTTATGACTCTTGGAAAGTCATGTGCTGCAATTATGGAAATTTGAATGTCTAATCCTTTCTTCTGTGGAATGTTAAGTTTCTCAAGTAGTACTCATTTCTTCATCCTAGTAATTCTGGACAATGATAAAGGAAATAAAAGAGGATAGCTAATTCCTCACTGCCTTTCTAAAGAGAATCCTAATTGGGTGATATGTGGCTCTCACAACACACAGATAAAGGGAAAGTATCAAATGATGACATTTCAGACATCTAAAGGGAGAGGATAAAATGTTTTAATCAATGATGAGCTCAAAAAGTATCAGTTATTTAGTGGATAAAGGACCAACTTGTAGAGTTCGAAAGAGTAGATCAGCTGTTAATGACTTAGCTATTCTTAGTAATACAATGATCCAAAACAACTTGAAATAATTTATGGTTTAAAAAAATGCTCTCTTTATTCAGAAAAAGAAGTGATGATGTCTGAATACAGAGTGACGCATACTTTTAAACTTTCTTTGTTTTTCTTAAGGGAGGTATTTTGGGGGAAAGGTGTGGTCTATGCTTTCTTTCACACTCTATATTGGAAATGTTTTGCATGACTAGACATATATCATCTGTATTGAATTGCTTATCTTCTTAATGGAGGAGGGGAGGGGGAAAGGGGAAAAGGGAGAGAATTTGGAACTCAAAGTTTTAAAAACAAATGTTAAAAATTATCTTTACATGTAACTGGGAAAAATAGAATATTAAATAAAATAAATAACAAAAAGAAAAAAATAAGAATAGAGTTCAAGCCCTACCTTTAAAACATAATAATTCTATAATATGTGGAGTTTTTAACCTCTCATGGTTCCAGTCAATTCTCCAAGAGTAAAATGTAGATTAATTGCCAATATACAGTAGTGAAGAAAATTTATATACCAGGAATTTTCTATACTGTGATAAAATCACAGATGCAGACTATTAAAAAAAAAAAAAACTTTACTGTTCAATGAGAAAGGGAAGATAGCAGTAAAAAAAAAAATTAAAGACTTTTAAAAACTCCAATTTCATACTTCCTAAAAGCCACTTCCATGAACCCTCCCTTCATCATTCTGTTGAGTTATTTACCTTACTACTCACAATTCACATAGCATTTTGTTTTTTTTAACTTTCTAATTCAGTATCATACAGGATATAATACTATTGTTATCTCTGTTTCAGCCTCCCACTAGATTATAAGTTCTATGAGGACAGAATCAACCATGTCTTATTTAAATTTTGTGTTTTCCTCAAGCACTGTTTAGTGCTTGGTACATAGAAGGTATGCATAATTAATGCTTTTTCAATTACATTTTTTTTCAATCAGTTGAAACCAGTCAGGGAAATGCCTTCTTAAAAAAAAAAATTAGATCTCATAACATTTATTAAAAAGACTTTCTCCAGGTTTCTCCTACAAATCCCATGACCAGCCCAAACAAGATTGCTTTCAGGATTTGGTGAGTCAGATTGGAGGAGGAGGAGTATAATGAAATTATTCCCTCCATATCTACCAATGCAACCTGATATTGTCATAATCTTTTGTTTTCCATATCACATGTTAACTCTTATTGAGCTTGTGATTTACTACAAAGCACACAAAGATCATAGATTTAGAGATATAACAGACCACAAAAGTCCTCTTATCTAAGTCCATCATTTTACAGATGAGGAATATAAAGCCTAAAAAAAATGACTTACTCAACATCACACAGGAAGTATCAGAAATGGGATTTCAACCCAGATTCCCTTACTCTAGATCCAGAATTCTTTCTACTATAACATTCAGCTCCATATATATTCAGATTGCCTCTAACCACACCTTCCTATGGTATGCTTGTGAAATTGATTACACTCAAATTAAGACTTTACATTTATTTCTATTAAAATTCATCTTATTTGAATCACAGCAGTGATTTAGCCTAAGATCATTTGGCATCTTCATTCTGTCACTTAATTTATCCTTCCCAGCTTTATGCCATCTTGAAATTTGACAAGTATGTGATTTATGCTTTTATCCAAGCTATTAATATTAAATAGAGTAGAGCCAAGCACTCGTCTAAAGAATTCCTTAAAATTGTAGAAATGAGGTTTTTTTGAATTAGCAATCATCCAACAAGTTGTGAATCCACCTAACTATATTAATATCTTGCCTACTTCTTTCCATCTTTTTCACAAGTATAATCTTTTGTTTTTGTAATCTCAATGTCCTCGAGAAATTTTGTTAAATATTTTGTTAATATCTGGTTTAATTATATCAATGGCATTCCCAAAGATGATAGTGCCAGACTTAAAAATAACCATGAATCAGAGGCAAAAATGTTTCTTTAATTGATCATTTAGCACAGGGAAAGAACAAGTTGGTAAGCTTAGCATACTTATTTGAGAAATGTTAAAATAGCTTTGTGTTGGGTAAAACATCTAAACTATAGTGAATTTGTGTTTTAGACACAGAATACTTTACTGTAATTGTTACTAATTACTACTTTTTAATTACTAACTTTTCTGAACTGATCTTCTGGTCTTCATTTTACTTATATATTTAGTCTAGACAGTAACATTTATTTGTTCAGCAAACAGAGTTAAAACTGTCTGCATGTGCCGTTGAATAGCACTGGCATAGGAGAGAAGTATATGAGAAGAGAACAAAATAAAAGGAGAATGACAGAGAGGAAAGACATGAAGAGTTGGAATAGAAAAACAAAGGGGAAAAGAAGAGAAAGTAGAGTTAGAGGAAGAGTAGAATGGAGAATCAGGAGGCAAATGAAAAAGAAAAGAGTTATGTATGTTATGCATGCTCTGGAATGGAACCAACAATCACTATTTTAAAAATATATCCATCTGTTTGAACACAAGTGGCTGAAATTCTCTTCTCTGTATTACAAATAAGAAACAACAAGCAGATAAAACTATGATCAGATGACATGATTAAATAGGTAGGCTTTCTAGATTTAGTAGCCCAAGAAATTTTGAGTTCTAAATCCATCTTCTCTTGGAGAGTGTAAAATTCATACTTCCCTCTAAAAGTAAATCTGAGTGCTGTCTTCTAAAAAGAATGGTGGGAGAGAAAGAGTAACAATGTGATCAAAAGAGCGTTATACTTTACAAAGGCTTCAAGCTCTTTAAATAAGTTCATGAAGTATTTCAAAGGACATGGCTTGAGAGGCTTCTATGACTTGGGGAAAGTTATTTCAATGCCTATAAATTCAGTACCTGGTGGCCAATATACTGTGATGAGAGGTCATTGTGATAGGTCATTGGATGATTGATATATGGTCCTTTGCCATATTTGTAAAAATCTTTCCATTCTGATAACCTTCTAGAGCTTAAGTTCTTCTTTAAAAGAGTGCAAGGTTGGGGCAGCTAGGTGGTGCAGTGGATAGAGCACCCACCGTGAAGTCAGGAGGACTTGAGTTCAAATCTGGCCTTGAAGATAACACTTCCTAGCTATCACTAAGACCCTGGGCAAGTCACTTAACCCCAACTGCCTCAGCAAGAAAATAAAATAAAAAATTTTTAAAAGAGCCCAAGGTCATTTCCATAACATGAGACACTTGAGAGGGCAAGGAAATAATGCTTTGATGTCTTACCTCATTGAGCTAATTAATTGCATTAAGGAAAGCATACCTTTTCCATAATGAAAACATTCCTAGATCCTTTCACAACTGGCTTTATTTGCTTTAAATATAAGTGTACATAATTTAGCTCTTAACTCTAAGGATGTCTTCTCTTGCATACTAGAAGACAGAATTTTAACCAAATATCCATTGTGAAAGCTGAGTTCATTAGAAAAACTTAATTTCCTCTAGCAGGTGCCATCTCCTCCCACAATCTGATAAAAACCTTCAGAGTCACTACTAAAATTATATTAAACATAGTTATTTCATATGTGCTTCTATAAATTTAAGGAATGGAAGATTAAAATCCTGGCAGGCCTCAATTGTCTGTCATACAAAACTTTCATCAGACTTTGGCTCAAGTACTACTCAAATTTCACTTACTTGATTCTGCTAAGTATAATCCTGAGGTTACAGATGAGGCCCATATTTGGCACTTGTATCTATTTTGAGGAGAGATTGATTAGCACATTTTTCCAAAGGAGTGGAAAAAAGCTGCTGATGTCAACAAACACCTAGCAATTCCAATGAACACTTCTGACTTGAATAAAATTAAAATTGAAAAAAATTTAGGAATGAAGGGACAAACCACTTTAGAGCACATTTAGACATGGAACCCCACTTTTATGGTGGTAAAGATGAGCAATGATTTATTTATACAACAAGCATTTATTAAATAACAACTTTAAACCAAGCACTCTGATAGGTACTGTCAAGATTAAAAAAATCCCAGACTTCAAGGAACTTGCATTCTAATGGAGATGGGGAAGGAAGGAGTTGGGGAGAGAGAATGTGGACACATAGAAACAAATATAAATAACATTAAAGTTATTTCATCAACACCAGGATAGCTCTAGGAACCAAGGGGTTCAGGAGAGGTACTTAGAAACTTCCAGCCCTGTTGTGATATTTCATAGAATATCATAAATTTCTTTATAATTCACCCAGACACTTCACAGCTTGGCTTTGTGCCTGGTCTGCTAAGTAAAATTACTTTGACCCTGAATTGAAAGAGATAGGAATTGATATTTGAAACATAGTTACAAAATTCTAGATGAATGCTTCTTTGGGAGCTCTTTGGAATAAATTGAGAATAGCAGATGGTATATTTTTAATTGCCGTCTCATAGCTCTGAGACTACTGCTCCCAATGAGCCAGCACAGATACAAAAGAGTGTATGTCCTAGAAAACAGGATCTGGAGAGACAGGACCTCTGCCACAGACTTGTTTCGATACTCTGCCCAGGGGCATTTGGCCTCTGCACTTCTGTTGCCTTCTCTATTAAAAGGAATATGGCAATAATCTTTAAATTCCATGAGAAAACTTTTATGAGCCACAGTGAAGTTATTAATTTATATCTGGACTCCTGGGTTTACCAGTGCTTGGGTCAGATTCTCAGGAACCACATGAAATTTCTTTCCATGGACAAAATTACTCTCTGACAGCACTTGTAGGTCTTACAGATCTATGAAAAAATTGAAACTTTAGGCATACAGCAATGGATACTTCTCAGGGGAAGAAAAAGATATATTCATTGTACAATTTTGCTGAGAGATTTGGGATTTTAACCTGCCACGCTGATTGCTTCATGTTACCTCAGAAGTCAGCTACAAGTACCATAAAATTGGGCAGAAACCTGTCTGGACTTGCAGAGCATGTGGCAGGGCAGATTTAAGGATAATCCATTTTTTTTGTTTATCTGAGAGCTTGAAGAAGTGTGAGGCTGATATCGTGTATTCTGTGTATATTCTGTGTATTCTGGGAAGCAGAATGCTCAAAATAGCTTCTGTTCAATTTGTCATTGATTGAGAGTTAAGGCTAAATTAGCTAAAGATGAATTGAATAAACAATTATGGGCTAAGTTGTGATGGTTTTTAAAATTTACTTTCTTTTCTTTTATTATTTTTCTTTTTCCTCCTCTTCTTCTTCCTCCTCTTCCTTCTCTTCTTCCTCCTCCTATTTACTGTGCTTCATGTAGAAAGATGATATTTGGGCTGTATCTTGAAGGAAGACAGGGATTCTATGAGGCAGATATGATGAATATTTTTTAATTATGGGAGATGGCCAGTGCAAAAGAAGGAAATGAAGTATCATTTATGAGGAACAATGAGAAGACCAGTTCTATATCTCAGACTACAGAAGATAGAGTAATGTACAATGAGGCTGGAAAATTGAGCCAGGAATAGATTGTAAAAACTACACATAGGAGTTTATACCTTTTCACAGAGGCAATAGGATCCCCCTGGAATTTATTGACTATATAAGTATTATGGTCAGATCTGCACTTCAGGAAAATCACTTTGGCAACAGCAATGTGGAAGATGGACTGAAGTTGGTAGAGACTTGGAAGGGGGGTCAATTAAGTGACCATTTCAATAATCTAGGCAAGAAATAATGAAGGTCTAAACCCAGATGGTAACTTTATAAGTAGAAAAAAGAGAATGATTGTGAAAAATATTGTAAAGAAAGTAGAAAATATGAATTGGCAATTGATTGAATATGTGAGATGAGGGAGAGTAAAGAGTTGAGGAAAATGCCAAATCTACAAATCTGAAAGTTTAAAAGAATAATTTTTACCTAAAATAGAAATACAGAAGTTTGGTGGAAGAATGGGGTTAGGAGGATAGCTAATTTGTTTCTGTTTTAGACACACTGAGTTAGAGACACCAACAGATATTCAACTTGAAATGTCTAATAGGTAAATGGTTGTGTGGAATGAAGCTCAGAGGACACTGGAACTGAATATCTAGATCTGGCAATCATCTGCTTAGAGATTATAATTAAAACCTATAGGAAATGATTAGGTCACTAAGACAGTGTATATAAAAGAGAAGAGTAGGAGGTCTAGGACAGAGCTTTAGGGGACATCTACTGTTAAGGGATATACTATAGATGATGGACCAGCAAAAGAAAATGAGAGGGAACTGTCAGGTAATTAGGAAGGAAATTAGGAGAAACTGGGGTCCCAAAAACTTAAAGAAGAAAGATTATCCAGCAGAAATGGTGGTCAAAAATATCAAATATAGTCCAAAGCTAAAAGAGAAAGAGAACTGAGGAAAAAAATATCAGATATGGCTACCTAGAGTTCATTGCTAACTTTGAATAGTACAGTTTCAGTTGAATAATAGGGCTGAAAGATTATAAAGGACTGAAGAGTGATATGAGAGGAAATAGAGTCAGTGAGTATAGACTTTTTCTAAATATATCTGAGAAAGGGAGCAAATATGGAGGACAATAACTTGAGGGGATGGCAGGATCTTAAAAGTCTTCAAGTTTTTTAGAGGGGTGAGACTGGGTCATATGTGAAGGCACATTTGAAGAAATTAGCAAATTGAAAGAGATTAGTGGTTAGAAAAAGGAGTAGTCTTTTGGAAAAGGCAAGAGAGGATGAGATCAAAGGCACATGTAAAGAGGCTAACCTTATTAAGGAGAAGGGCCATCTTTTGTCAGAGACCAGAAATAAGGAGGAAAGAGTTGGGGATGGTGTCAAGGGGTTTCAAGATGAAGAGAAAGGGAGAAGAAGGAGTTAATAGCACATAGTCTCAATTTTCTCAGAAAAGTAAGAGGTGAGGTCTTCCTCTGAGACAGTGTGAGAAACAGAGGTGTGGGAAGCTTGAGGTGAGAAGAAAAGATTTGAAATAGTTTTCCACAGAGAATCAGATAAGAAATCAATGATGGAGGAATAAAAGGATTGCTTTGTTGCAGTAAGATCCTAGTTGAGAGGATGATTTCAGAAAGGCCTGGAGAGACTTACACGAACTGATGCTGAGTGAAATGAGCAGGACCAGGAGATCATTGTATACTTCAACAATACTGGATGATGACCAGTTCTGATGGATCGGGCCATCCTCAGCAACGAGATCAGCCAAATCATTTCTAATGGAGCAGTAATGAACTGAACCAGCTATACCCAGAGGAAGAACTCTGGGAGATGACTAAAAACCATTACATTGAATTCCCAATCCCTATATTTATGCACACCTGCATTTTTGATTTCCTTCACAAGCTAATTGTACAATAATTCAGAGTCTGATTCTTTTTGTACAGCAAAATAATGTTTTGGTCATGTATACTTATTATGTATCTAAGTTATATTTTGGTATGTTTAACATCTACTGGTCATCCTGCCATTTAGGGGAGGGGGTGGGGGGGTAAGAGGTGAAAAATTGGAACAAGAGGTTTGGCAATTGTTAATGCTGTAAAGTTACCCATGTATATATCCTGTAAATAAAAGGCTATTAAATTAAAAAAAAAAAAAAAAAAAAAGATCCTAGTTGAGGTTATATAATGTGAATTTGTGGTGAAACTAGACAGCATACTTGTGTGACTTCCTACAGATCTATTCACTAGCATGTGGGTAGCATTGGAAATGATGCATGAGGAAAAATTTGGGGTAAATTGGCAAAGTATAAACCTTAATGGAAGAACAGGACCAGCAGTTCGGGAGTAGATGACATTATAGAGTTTTGACTAACAATAGGGGAAGGAGGAAAGTGAGTCAGAACAGGGCTGAGAACATGCTAAATGGTAGAGAAATGAGAAGATTAAATGAAGGTAGAGAATACATTTAGGAGAGATGAGGCAGAGAGAGACAGAATGATAAAAGATGATGGTCAGATGTAGGAATGTTGCAGTTTCTAATGAAGGAATGGAACACTGTTGTAATCTTTACAAAGTGTTATATTTTAAAGAAGAAGATCACCACAGAACACTTATGGAAATAATGATATTCAGGGTATGACAATTTCTAGGAGTCTGATAATTACAAGTAGCCAGATGTTGCAGTGGTTAGAGCTTTGGACCTGCAGCCAGGAAGACATGAATTCAAATTTGGTCTCAGATATTTTCTAGCTGTATGACTTTTAACAAATCACTTAATCTCTGTCTCAATTGTTCCAACAGTAAAATAGGGATAACAGCACTTTCTTTTTAAAGTTGTTGTGAAGATCATATAAGATATTTGTAAAGCACTTAGTGTAATGCCTGGTACATTACAGGCACTTAGTAAATGCTCATCCCCTGCCCTTGATGTAGATCAAAAGTGTCCTAACATAGCAATAGAGTGTAAAATATTGAGGCTCAATATTTTGGAATATAAACATCTTTACAATGCTATATAAGAGATGTCTATTTCTATCACTCCTCAAATAGAGTAACTCCAAACCCCACTTTCTGAGTTTGATTCATTCAGTCCATTAAGTTTTCATTTATAGGCAACCTCCACAATTATATTTAAGTCCTCTAAGGATCCTAGAGGTAACTCTGTTTAACAGATATTCATTTTTTCCTATTTAACACTATTCCATCTGACATCGTAAAGAATTAATAAAGTGCTTGTGAGCTTTTCTATGTATATAATTAGTCACTCAAAAGGTAATGCATCTATATTCTGTGATATTTACATAGTCACTCATAGATCTTAAATATTATTATTTTCTTAACAAAATTATTTACATTAATATATTATGCAAATAAATGATAAAATTCATCATAACGCAGATCACATTCTCTCACCAATGCACTCAGGATCATCTATGGTGATGTGCAAGCATACACCTACAGGAAACCAACAGGAAAACATAGGAGGGAGAAAGGCTTATGTGTTTAGAATAACATAACTCTGAATTACAGGTTTCAATGTTATCAGTCCATTCAAGAATATCTGTATTATTTGAAACCGCTTCACTACTTACCACTTGACTTCTTGTCATCTTTTATCTGGGGAAATTATCTTCCATACTATAACATAGCATTTATAATATCTTTCATTAACCATTACTCTTAAAAGAATATTGAAGTCTTAGCTTTTAATGTAAATTGAAATTATTTTTAAGTGAGATAACTGAAAAGTTCATCAAACTGACTCTTTTTTGCTATTAAGCCAGTCCCAACACAGTTAGTCATTCATTCATTTGGTTTGTCTTGTTCAATTGGTAGGGAACAACTATATTGTTTAGGTTGACTCTTTAAGCAAACCCACCAGGATACCAAAGCAATTGCAAAGACACCTCTGCCTTTCCTTCTTAAGCCAAACAAGGTAGCAGAGTCCTTATGAAAAGTTATATATCTTGTTCTATGTGGTGATTACTGGAGTCAGTGAAGTCAGTTCTCTCTCTTACCAATCAAGAGTAGCTTACTTGATATTTATCAGCTGAAAGTTTTTAATTGCCACAACTCTGACAAAGCTTTCTTTTATGTCTCTTTCCCCTTTTCATCCTTTTTTCTTCTGTTTAGATTCTTTTTTTCAGTTTTCTCTAATATTTCTTCTTAAATAACTATACTTAAATGAGAGTCTTCTGATTCTCAGGGACTCACCTTTACTTATTTATTTTTTACTTTAAAACTCACCACTCCCCAAATTTTCCCATCAAATCAAAGGTCCTTTTAAAAAAATCATACTTTAGTCTACTTTTTTTCCCTTATAATTTCTCACTTTTAGTTTTACTCACTTTCATCATAAAACAATGTATACAAATTAGTTACTGCTCATTATCCTTTGCAGCTCTGCAATTGAATAGGTTTCTTTACCACTTTAGTGCCCTTGAAACTATATTTCTTTACATTTAAATTTTTCTAGTTTTTAAAAATCAATAAAAATATCTTTCTCTCCCTCTTTATAACATTAAACTATGTCAGTACAATCTTACATCACTATATATTGTTGAGAAAAGGATTTAAGTTTTCTCATCTATACTACATTATTTCCTGTCTGAATACCATCTAAAAGCCATTTTTTCATATAGACATATTAACAATGTATATTAAAATGAAGCTCTTTTTCTAATCCTATTAGGGTATCACAATGGGTTTAAAGATTGAGGAAATGGGAGGGTAGAGAGTATGAAAAAACATCACCGTGGATGTTGAAGACTCTTAGTATAAGAGCAAAAATTGGTGAGAGGAAAAATAGTGATCCAGATGTTGAACTCCCTGAAAAAAAAGAAAAAAAAATGACATAGTGACATATACAAAATTTCTTCCAGGGCTAAATTGTCAAATGAGTACACTGAGGTGAGAAGTGAAGTTACTTTCCTAAGGATACACAGGTAGTAAGAGGCATAGCCCCTAATTATTGTAATAGCGTCCTATTCTGAAATGATCTGACTAGGGTATAGAACCTCCTGAGTTGTTGATCTTATCACCTTCCAAGGGTTCAATTATAATGTCCATCTAAGAGATTCCCTGATCTACATATTCATTCCAAGTCTCTCTCCTGAGCTACAACCACATTATCTCCAACTGCCTCTTGGACATCCTAAATTGCATATCCCCAAACAATTTCAAACTCATCTAAAACATCTAATCTCTCAAGAGAATCCAATCCCTCAAGAGAATCCAATCCCTCAAGAAATGATGTTAAGGTGTACTAATGATCTGATCATTCCTATATATCTAATAAGATGAAGATAAGACTTTATCCAATTCAGATAACCATGCCATTGTCTCTTTTTCAAGCTATTAAATATGCATAGTCTTCTGGGGACTACACTAAAGCATTAGGGATACAAAGAAATATAAAAACTGAAGGTTCTTACATTTTAATTGGGAAGAGAACATGTAAACAACTAGGTTTATATATATATATATATATATATATATATATATATATATATATACATATATACTATAGAATGTAGATAATAGGCAATCTGAAAAAAAAGGCATTAGAAGACAGAGGAGCAGGGATAACCTTTTACAATAGATGGGATTTGAGCTAAATCTTGAAGGAAGTTCGGGAAACTATGAGGTAGAGATGAAAGTATGGCAGATAGCCTGTACAGAACTACAAATAAGCCAGCATTGCTGGAATGCAATGTGTATATAAGAAGTATAAGACTGGAAAGATGGGAAGAGAATAAATTATGAAGACTTTTAAATTCTGAAGTAGTTTAAATTTGATTTTGATCCTGGAGGCAATAAGGAGCTACTAGAGTTTACTGTGCTCGTGCATATGTGTTTGTGTTTGTGTATGTGTGTGTGTGTGTGTGTGAGAGAGAGAGAGAGAGAGAGAGAGAGAGAGAGAGAGAGACAGAGAAAGAGAGAGACAGAGACAGAGATAAAAAGACAGAGATATTGACAGGGAGATGGGAAGATCTATACTTTAGAAAATTGGCAGCTGAATGAAGGATGATTAGTGTGATACTTGTTAGTGAAAATACTTGAGATAGGGAAAACAGCTATTTTAGGAATGTGGTAAAGAGATGATAAAGGTCTCAACAAGAGTGGTGGTTTATGAATAGAAAGAGAAAGAGATAGATAGATTAAAAAGGTTAAAAAAAAGTAAAAATTAGATGGATGGATGGATGGATGGATGGATGTGTTAAGATAGAAATGACAAGATTAGATAAACAGATTGAAAATAGGAGATAAATGAAAGCAAGGAGTCAAGGATGACACCAAAACTGCAAACATGGTTCACTGAGAAGATAGTGATGCCATCAACAATGGCAGAAAAAGGGAGAAAAGCTAATGACCTCTTGTTTTGAACATGTTGAAATTGAAATGCTTATGGGTTATCCAGTTTGAGATTTCCAAAAAGCAATTGGAGATGTGTACCTGTGACTTAGGAGAGAGACTAGAGCCATATAGAAAAAGATGGAAATAATTTACAAATAGATGATAATTGAATCTGTGGAGACTGATGAAATCAGCAAGCAAGAGAGTATATAGAGAGAAGAAAAGTAGGCCCAGGATAGAGCCTTAGAAGATACCCACAGTCATTGGGTATGACAGATAAAGAATCATCCATGGAGACTGAGGAGTGATTGAAGAGATAGAAGCAAAATCAGGAAAAAATAGCATCACAAAAGCCCAGTGAGGAGGTAGTATCCTGGAGGAGAAACAGCAGATTCTGTGTAGAGAGGTTTAGGATGGATGAGGAATTCTAAAGTCATCAGATTTGGTAGTTAAGAAATCACTCAAATCTGAAGATAATGCTCATTTTAATAATGGGGTCAGAAATCAGGATGTAGAGGATTTAAAAGAAAATATTAGAAGAGCAAGTGAAAATACCTATAGATGGTTCTTTTAAATTTGGTCAGGAAAAGAAGTAGATATTAGGACATTAGCTAGTAGGAATGGTATAATCAAGTGCAGATTTTTTGAAGATGGGAAAAACATAGGCATATTTGTAGACAGGACCAGAAGAAAGGGAAAGATTGAAGATAAGCAAGAATAGAAATGATAGGACAATCTATTAGAAAAGTCAGGAAGGATGAGATCAAGAATGCATTGGAATGAGTTGACGTTACCTAGAAGAACTACCTCTTCAGGTAAGATTAGATGCAAAAGAAGAACTAGTGATGAATGATGTTATATGAGTAATGGGGGATGAGGGAAAGAGAAATAGGGAAACTCTTAGGAAATGGCTTCTATTTTTTTCCCAGTAAAGCACATACATAAAGTCTTCAGCTAGGAGGGTGAGAAGGAGTACTGGGGAAGGCTTAATGAAAGATTAGTTTGGGACAAGGCTTTGGAGATTGGGAAAGCAAATTGATTAAGGGGAAATAGAGTGTTTGCTTTGCTGTGATGAGGGCCCAGTTGAGATTAAACAATATAAATTTACAATGAACTCAGTCAGCATTGTTTTGTGATTTCCTCCAGCCCTGCTGAATAAGGGGAATAAGAGTGATGAATACAGATGGTGGTAGCAATTCAAGGTTGGAGTTTGGCAAGGGGAAGATAGGACAAGAGAGCGAAGGATTTTTTATGACCATACCAATCACATCCTATCATCCCAATCAAGAAGCTGTAGGGTGTGATTAGACAAGTCCTTGATATTAGTTTCTTTAAACTTCTTATTTAAGTTGACATACTGACATTAACAAATTGTTCACCCTCCACAAAATTCTATCCTTATAATATGTGTCCACTATAAAAATGTCAAAAATTTAAGATTGCTGAAAAGAAGACACAATCAATTAGTATTTATTAAATATTTACTTGGTATCAAGCAATATGCTAATACCTGAGGATGCAAAGAAAATAAAAAATAGGGTCTCTGACTTCAGCAAATTCATACCTTAATGAAGAAGACAACATACAATCACCTATAATAATATAATGATTTTAGTAGAATATATGTTTATATATAATAATAATTTTATTTATAATAAAATATGTATACAGTGCAAAAGATGGGTAATCTTGGAAGGAAGCCATCAAAAGGGTATGAGAAAAACCTCTTGTAAATGATGGGACTTGAACTGAGTCTAGAAAAAGCAAAGAATCCAGGATATAAAGTAAACTCAATGAAAAAATACAGAAGCAGGAGACGGAAATGACATGAGGAACAGCAAGTAGAACAGTGTTATTAAATCAATGCAGATGGCAGGAATTAGTATAACACTGGAAAGGCAGAAAGAATTCAGATCATAAATGATTTTGAAAAACCAAATGAATCCTGGAGGAAGTAAAGAGATAATGCAGTTACTTGAGCAGGAAGGATGACATCATCAGACATTCATGTTCGGAAGAGTAATTTGAGAACAATGTGGAGGATGGACTGAAAACAGGAAAGATTGGAGGAAGTAGACAAATTGGAAAAGAAGATCCTAATAAGACATTATAGGAAGGCCAGGTCGCTTCTCAAGTCGTTTTTGCTAAACAAAACTGCTCCTCTGGAAGGTAGAGTTTTTAAAGTTCCAGTTTGGATTAGGATGTTTAAGGCTATTGTTGAAAAATGGCTAATCTTCATAAGAATAAACTGAGTAGACACAGAGATAGATGATCTTTGGTATATAGAAATAAATGCTGGATCTAGAGTTAAATGGCATGAGTTCAAGTTCTGGTTTTGTGCCTTTTATCTCTTTAACCTTCAACAAATCACCCTGCCTCTCTGGGCTTCAGTTTTTTCATTCATAAGTTAACAGAAAATAAGATGACCTTGGAAGTCCCTGCTAGCTCAACATCTACTATATTCTTGGGGAGAGAGGGCTTTCTAGTATCATGTCTGTTCAATGCCTTATTCATTTTGAATTTTCATAAGTGTTTTGGTAATGAAGTTAAGGACAAGGTGATAAATGAAATTACATTTACTTTGAAATCAGAAAGGATTATGATAAGTAGAAAAGCGTAAGAAGCAGCACAGTAGCAAAAGAAAGAAGAATAAGGAAAGCATTTTTTATTTTGGTTCTCATGGGCTGCTCTGAAGTCAGGAGAACCTAAGTTCAAATCTGACCTCAGACACTTAATACTTCCTAGCTGTGTGACCCTGGGCAAGTCACTTAACCCCAACTGCCTCAGCAAATAAAAAAAAAAGAAAAAGAAAGAAAAGAAAGAAAGAAAGAAAAAAAGAAAAGTCTTGGCAGAAGGGCTAAACCTAGTTGAAGGTAACTAACAGGCCTCAAATCCATCCGTGATTTAGGGTAATCCCATGCTATCCCAAACATATGAAGATTTCCCCCAGAAGAATGGATAGATGAAAACAAGTAATTCTGATAGCCATGAAAGTAGCTGAAGCAGGCACTGTGGAGCGCCTAAAGCTTGGTCAGACATCCAAAATACAAAAGTCATTCACTGCATCCTAGTCTATTGTCAGTTATACCTATTTTTGTCTTACCATTAAACTACCATGACTTTGAAAAAGAAAATGAGATTGATGACTCTGCAACTCTGTCTCACTTAAGTCCAATTCTTATGCATATCAAGACTTCACTATGTGGCGACATCAGTGCTTTTCAAAAACAAAGGATGAAAAACAAAAACCATAACTATTGACTGTTTTGATCATATCATTTATGAAGTGGTGGAATAAATAGCAATGGATTTTATTTAGACTTAGACTCCAGTTTATACTCAAAACAGCATAGGAACATTACTAGTATCTTACCCAGTGCTTGTCTGTGGAATAAATTAGGTAACATTTCACTAGATAAGGAAAAATAAAGTTTCTAATGTGTTAGAAAGCAGCACTAGAAAAAGGAAAATTTGAATTAAAGTTGAAGTACTAGGGTACTAGCCCTGAATTTCCAAATCCTGCTGTGATCAAAATAAATATTTTCTCTAGATATGATCAGTCTGGGATAAACGTGCAAAAAACCCTATCTCAGAATAGTCTTAATTTCAATTACCTTCAGGAGCATTCCCCATTTGTCATGGAGCAATTGCACTTCCCTCAAATGGAAAGGCTCAAAAAATTATCTTTGGGAAGGTTAGACCTCTCTTTAAATGATATAGCACCTTGACCTTGCCACAGAACCAGCTTGGAGCTAGCCTTTTTTGTGGTGGCAGAATAAGCAATTAGCTATGTAGAATATAGGGATCATACATATATACATACCTACATACACACACACACACACACACACACATACATATTTATATGTGGTTTAAGTTCTAAAGATGAGATTTTGTTTATTTGCTCTGTATATAATTGTACACATTCATTCGATAATCATTTATTTAGCAGCTGTTATATGCAAGTACTAGGCTAAGAGTTTGGAGAAGACAAAAGGGAAAAAATAAAAAATAAAAATGAGATGGCCCCTGCCATCAACCAGGTGCTTTGTACAATTAGCAATAATTGCCTCCAGATCGGAGGATCAGAGTGCCCTAGTGTGTGTGTTTTGTCTAAAGATGAGAAGCTAGTTCCTGCCTGTAGTTCTTGTTAGGCTTGTCTACTTTCATTTTCTACCCCACTATTAAGTTGAAACTGAGAATAGTTGTTGGCTCTGATACATCAATATTAACAACTTGAAAATAAATATTGTCAGATCAGGCTGTCACCATGCACATGTGGAGGGCAACAATTTATTGGGGACAGCAATTCTGAAAATCACAGAAATTAGAACTGGAGAAGACCCAGGAGATCCTCTACTGAGTAATGAATAGGAAAACAAGAGATTTATTCTTACCATTTTCTATCTCCACAGGGATATTTCAAGAGCTGTAGCTTTAAAGGGTCAACAATAAACAAGAAGTATGATACAGCTGTTCCTTTACTCCCTGAGTTTTGGGGCTTATAAATACTGGGAAGGGCTGTATTCTCAATGGCAACCTCTCTGGAAAGTGAATAAGGGAATGCAGCAAAACAGATGTGAGGATGCAGCAATTTCTTCTGAAATAAGAGCCTGAATTATTAGGTGAAATTGCCACTGACTTGGAAGCTTTTGGGGAGAAGAAATACTAGATGTGGCTTCTATGCCCTCTAGTAGCAATCAGCTGGTAAAGTCAAAAAAGCAAATCTAAATGGTACAGGGTATAATGATGTTCTCCTACCTCAATAATAATTGATACATAATTGGAGAGAACTAAACAACTAAAGATTGTATCATATGAAGATCATCTGAAGGAATAAGGGATGTTGCTTCTTGAAGAGAGAAGATTTAGGAAATATAAAATCTCTTCAAGGGTTTGAAGGATTGCTATAGGAAAGAGGAATTGGACTTGTTCTTCTGGGAGCCAGAGGTCAGCACTAGGAAAACAAGGCATAAGTTGTAATATGGGAAATTTAAACTTGATGTGACAAAAATGAATGAATGAATGAAAAACACTGATTAAGTGCATTCTAGGTGTCAGATAGTATGCTAAAAAAAAACTCAAGGTAGTGGATTACAATCTAATAGAGAAAGATAGGGCAATACATTTAGTTTTCAACATATTTCAAGCTGGGGAAACATTCCAAAACAACAGAAGAGTTTGTGGATAATATTATTGCCCTTCCCCATGCCCACCTCCCACAATAACAAAGAGGAAGAAATAACTAACTATTCGTTGGTATGATTTTTTTCTCATTACTATAAATCTTTTATGAGACTAGTCTATACACATAGTGAGGGTTTCTTTGATGAAATTATTGATGGGAACCTGCAGGCTTTCCCATATGATTCTCTACAGTAGAGCAATCTTCACAGTCACACAAATTGTCAGAGAGGCCTAGGGAATTTTGTTCATTTTTTTGTTCAGTTGTTTTAGTCGTATCTGATTTTTTGTAACTCCATTTGGGTTTTCTTGCAAAGTTTGTCATTTTCTTCTTCAGTTCATTTTACAGATGAGGCAAACAGGGTTAAGTGACTTCTCCAAAATCACACAGCTCCTAAGTGTCTGAGGGCAAATTTGAACTTAGGAAGATGTCTTTCTGACTCCAAGCCCAGCACGCTATCTACTGCAATACCTAGCACAGCAATGTGGGGAATAAATGAGTCCAAATTTCCCTCTTTTTTACTACCAAAAAAGTGCATTTGACTTGATAGAATGAATACTTTAAAGCATTGATGGATATTTGATTTAATCAACATATATATTCTCTACATCAGTACAAATCAAAGCCCATACACACCTTTTTCATTCTGTTCACTTCTTGTTAATATGCCAACATCAATTTTCCATAAAGGATCTACTCAGTTTGCAGGAAGTCTTCCTCTTGGTCTTTTAATCTTTTGGCATCACAAGAGTAGCATTCAGACTCTTTTTTTGTTATCCCTCATTCTCACCAAATGACCATCACTTTTCTCATAATATATTTCCTGAATGATATTTTTCAAATCACTTCTCATACATTAGTAATTGAAGATGGTGTGTGAATGTATATGAAATATAGCTTATTGTCTCTCCCTCTCCTCCCCCCTTCCCACTGTTTCAAATGAGAACCCTTATTTTTGGAGAGTCAGTCCCTCCATTTTCTTTTGGCAAATATTTTAATTATTTTAATTCTTTGGTAATTTTTGTGTTTCTTTACTCATAACTGTATAATATTGTTTGTAGAGTATTGATTTTTAAATGGGTTTTTGTGTCAGACAACATGAGAGATGCTTTTGATATATTTGTAGGTCATTCATAAATATTATAGCAACATGCAGCTCTTTTTTGACCTAATGGGCTTTATTTTTATTTACTTTTCTTGACATTCTTTAAAAATATTACTTATATTTCTCAACATATTCACTTTTCTCTTCCTTCCAAATGTCATCCCATATAATTAAGAATAAAAATATTTTAAATCAGTTTGCCAAAAGTAGTCAACAATAACCACATATGAAATTATTTTCATTGTTCCACTTCCATGGATCATTACCTCTGTAAAGAAAATGGAAGTTACATTTTAATATATCTTCTTGAAGGTCAAATTTAGTGATTATTCAACATACTAATTTTTATTGTTTTATTATAGCTATTCCTCCATTTGCATACTAGTTAATGTAATGGATAGAGTTCTGGACCTCGAATCAGAAAACTTCTCTTCCTGAGTTAAAATCTCACCTCAGACATTTACAAGCTATGTGATCCTGGGCATGTCACTTAACCCTCTTTTTCTTAGTTTCTTCATCTGTAAAATGAGTTGCAGAAAGAAATGGTAAATCACTCCAGTATCTTTGCCAAGAAAATCCCAAATGAAGTCACAAAGAATCAAATATGACTGGAATAACAGAACAATAACAACATCATTGTGTATGTTATTTCCTGGTTCTTCTTACTTCACTTTACATTAATTTATATAGGTTTTTCCAGGCTTTCATCATTTTGATAATTTCTTGTGGTATAATAATACCTATTACATTCACAAACCACAATTTGTTTTTCCAATTGCTGGGTATTTACTTTGTTTTCAGTTCTTTAGTACTACAAAAGTGATGCTGTTAATATTTGGTTATATAAGACCATTTTTTTCCATAACTGACCTTCTTGGGATGTCTGTCTAACCACAAAATCTCCAAAACAAAGTATATGGATATATTAGTCATTTTCTTAACACAATTCTACATTTCTTTCTGGAATGACTAAATCATGATTCTGCCAACAGTGTATCAGTGTTTTAGTCTTTCCACAACTGTTCAGCCTTGATTATTTCCATCTTTTGTCATCTCTGCCAATTTGTTGAGTGCAGGTTAAAATATCATAATTATTTTGATTTTTATTTCTCTTAGAAGAAACTAGAAATAATATTTCATATGGTTGTTAACAATCCAAAGTCATTTTGGAAGTTTTAATCAAAACCCTTTATCTATCTATTAGAAAATCACTTTGTTCCTATAGTTTATGTTAGTTTAGTTTTCAAGCAAATAGCACAATTCCTGGCATTTGATAAGCACTTAATAAATGCTTGTTGATTTATTAATTATTCCTTGCATATCTTTGGTTCTAGAGTCTTGTTAAAGATATTTGATGTGAATATTTTTTAATTGGTCACTTTTCTAGTTGTGTTGATTTTATTTTTGCAAAAAAATTTTTAAATTACGTAATCAAAATGATCTATTTTCTTTTTTGTGGTAACTTTTATCCCTTATTTCTTCATCTAATCATAGTTGCAAAAGTTAACTTATTTGAATTTCTTTTAATTCTTTCATGGGGTGACCATTAATATTCTATTTTAGTTGACTATTGGCAAATGGTGTAAAATACTGTTTCAACATGCAGTTTTAAAAGCTTAGAATTGCTGAAGACACTAAATTTCCTAAATGCAGTCTAGCTTACTCTTTTATTCAATTGTAAGCTCTATGCATTGTCTATCTGCAGTGCTTGTCCAGAATAAATGTACTGATGTATTAATTCAATGGGTTGCCCATTCAAATATATGTCAGAGTATGGACAATATGCATTCTTTATCCTTTGAGATTTTCCATCATGGCCAACCTTTTCTGCATAGCCATAGCTCTCAATTTAAAAGTGCTGCAGTATATTGGACATTGGTATAATAAGCACTAATTTTTAATGCTAAAAAATTAGCATCTAGAAGACTTTGCTACCTACAAGGAATTTTTCTCCCATTTGAACTCTACTCAGGACATTCTCAATGGCAGTGATGTATACTTCTGGGAAGTCTTTCCTCTGATTTATGCTTTGCTTGATGCTGATAATTAGAGAAACAGATGAGAAGACTCATCTTCCTGAGTTCAAAATTTACCTGAGGCACTTACTTGCTGTGTGACCTTGGATAAGACACTTAAGCATGTTTCCCTAAGTTTCCTCATCTGTAAAGTAAGCAGGAGAAGGAAAAGGCAAGCCATTTCAGTAACTTTGCCGAGAAAACTCCAAATGGGGAGATGAAGACTTGGATATACCTCAAATTACTGAAAAACAACAACACACACATATGCCATAGATAATTTGTTTACTACATGTATATATTTAAAGTGTATAGATATCAGGGAAACATATGTATATATAAAAATATATTTATTAAAGCTGTGACTTATGCCCAAATCCTGAAAACAGTCGAAGTCCGAATGTTATAGAAAGTACTACCAAGAAACTGAGTCTCCAATCTCCATTTATGATCCCTGTTTTCAAATATCACCCTCTTATAACATATTATAATACAAAATTGATATGTAGGAATTACAGCCCCATAACTCCAGTGTGGGAAAGGAAGAAATTAGGGAATAGAAATGACAGTAATATATTCTAGTGAAGACAAAGTGATTAATGAGAGACCACAATGCCAAACATATAGGAAATAAAATTCAAGGTTTATTCATTCTTTAGAACATCTGCTCATTTTTCTTTAACTTCTGCCCTGAGATCATGTTCAAGGAATGAAAGTATTTGAATCGGACCTCTTAGAATTCAAATGTTCTCACGTGATTTCTCACTTCTTAATAGTCAAATCAGTCAATAAACATTTATTAAACACCTACTGTGTTCCAGGCACTGTGCTAAACACTAGGGATACAAAAAAAGATGAACCAAGAACATGAAAAAAAGACTTGGGTGAAGAAACATAAATGTTCATACTCTTTCTTTGAATTGTGTCTATCCTGCTGAAGTCTTTTTAATCTATATATTTCCATAACACCCATGGTCTCTAATCTATATAGAGTTTTTAGGCTATGAAGGATGCTAATCTTTCATGATATATAAATCACAAACAGAAGATAAATCTCAAAACAGAAAGCCCAGAGGCTGCCCAGGCAGCCAGACAGTGGGGAGGGGATCCCAGCTGTGCTTATTGTTCATGTTTTAGCTGCTGAGTTCCCCATCTCCTACACTGCAGGAGGGGCCCTAAATTGGAATTCAAGAAAGAAAACTGCTGTGGCCCTACCTCTGCCTCCCCAAGGCATATGTAGTTCACTGGGAAGGAGGATGATAAAAGCTTTCCAATTCTCTATTCCCACCATTTCCCTTCACCCACCCACCCCCAATGCCAAACAGAGAAACACACACAAAAGTAAATCCTTTATGCCAGGATTATTTGGTTTTCAGCAGGGAGATGAAGTAGTAACCTAGGTCAGCACCTTACAGTTTTTCAACAATGGTATTTGTTGTTATTCTTTGGGAATAAATAGTCACAGTAGGTGGGTGGAAAACATCTCTAGGAATTACTATTGTTCTTCATACATGATCCCCACCCCCATCCCCATCATCTCATTCAACAAACAATAAGTTCTTTGAAAATTTATCACATGGAAATCAGAGTCAGCATAGTGTATTGGATAGAACACCAGCTTCAAAATCAGGTAGACCTGGATTCAATACCCATTACTGACACATGCCAGCTGTGTGACCTTAGGCAAGTCACTAATCTTTCAATGCCCAAGGCAACTGTCTAAGAAAATAGGTTACAGAACTCTTAGAAATATGCATTAATTAAGGGATTTCCTTATCTGATGCTTAATGCACAAATGAAGTCACAAATCAGGATTTAAAAAAATATATATGGAACACAGTGCTACATACTGGGAATACAAGGTGCAATTCTGTAAATGAAAAAACACATTCTAATTCTATTAAGAGATTCAGATAGGAATTTGCAATCAGTTGATACTTTAAAAAAAATGTCCCACCACTATTTATAAAACAAGGTGATGTAGAAAAATAGAGCACTGGATTTACAATGAGGAATCCAGATTTGGATTCTGCCTTGGATACTTAACTGTGTGACTGTAGGCAAGGCTCTTAACTGTTCTAATTTTTGGTTTCCTCATCTATAAAAATAGGATAATAGTAATATCTATTTTAAAAGAGGATCAACTGAGACACTGCATGTAATGTGCTTTGCCAATGTGAGCTATTATTATATTTTGTTGATAATTATTGAAAACCCCTTGGATAAAAGGGTTGGGAGAAAGTCTCAGAGGCTCCAACCCAACTAGAAAGATTCTCTTTACTCACCACACCTTGATAAGTATTTCCCCTTATATTTCTGTGTAATATTATATACTTGTCTTACTTTCTATATTTGTTAACATTTGTTTAAGTGTTTGAATCCTTTTTCTGAAATTTTTTATCATTCATCTTAGTTGGAAACCCCCTGCAGACTAGCACATTTTATGTAGTACTTCATGCAGACAAGTACTTAATACTTCCAAATTGAAAATCAGTAGGGATTAAAAAATTAAGGGAATTCAACTGAACAAGTTATTATTGGCTGTGCCATTCATAGCTGAAAGCAAGTTCTTTCATGTTTCTTTTTGTACATTTCTTCTTCCCTCCCCCATGTAGATATTCATATCTTTTACTTATTTCCTTCTTTGTAACTTAGGAAGGTCTAGAGCAGGAGTAATCAAACTTTTGTTCTTACTATCGTTATAGTATTAAAAATTATTGAGGATCTGTCCAAGGAGGTTTTGTTTATGTGGGTTATATTTATTGATAATTTACAATATTAGAAATAAAAATGAATTTTGAATTTTTGGGTCCTCTGAAAGATTTCAGAGAGCCCAGGATTCTCTGGATCTTTAAGAACCACTGGTCTAGAGAATGAGTGTACCTTTTGGACAATTATTTTTTATCACTCAAATCCAGTTAAGCAGCAGACATTGAATCTAACACTTTTATGAATAGGAAGACTTTCAATAATATTGCTAACCCATTGTCATCTACTTTTTACTCAAATACCTTCAAAAATGAGGAATCCACTATCTCTCAAGGCACGCTATTGCACTATTGTACAGCTCCCTTAAGGGAATCTAAATCTACCTCTCCTTAGGACTTATTGTTTTTGTTCCCAAGTACACAATCAGAGGCCAAATAGAACAATTTTAATCCCCCTTCCATTTGATTTTTCCTTTAAATACTTAAAGACAAATATTATATAATCCCTAAGAGTAATTAAGCCTTAGAAGGATGGAGTGACTTGCTCAAGATAACTCAGTCATTCAGTGTCATAGTAAGAACAAAAAGCTAGGTCTTCCACTAGAATGTAAGCTTCTTGAAGAAAAGGACTATGTCAAACTTGTCCTTGGATCCATACAGCCAAGCATTATGGCTGGCACATAGGTGCTTAATAAAGGTTAGTTATTGATTGAGCCCAAGTAATGAGTTCTCTGGTCCTCTATTTTTGTGTATCCTTTTCTACTTATCTCTCAGACTTAGTTTTCATTGACCCGTTCTTGCCTTGGTCAAACTCGCTACAGTGAATTGCTCCCATTGAATAATATGGGAAGGGGTTTGCTATGGGAGAATATTGAGTAGTCATACTTGTACATGGGCTTTCCAAAACATTTCTTCTTTATCTTCCCCCAGTGAGTCCTCAGAGAAAGACAAAACTACACCCAAGAAAACCCTATAAGAATTAGGTGATAGATCCCAGGGGATAAAACAGGCACATTCCTAGGAGCTGGATCTGGAAGGGGTACTGTGGGAAGAATGCTATATTTAGAATCAGGGCACCTATGTTTGAATTCTGACTCTGTTATGTGTTACATTATGATCTTATGTCAAAGCTTGGATAGCTTTTCTGGACTCAGTTTCCTTATTTTTAAAATAAAAGCATTAGAGGAAAGACCTGACAGAGTGGTGAAGTAAGAAGAAATAATACAGTTCATTCACTTTCCTGCCCCATCCTGATAACTACTTCATAATGACCTAGAAAAGGACCAGACTGAGTTAGAACCAGAAAAGTGGAAGACTGTAAAAATAAGAATATTCTCTCTTCCATTAGACTAAGTTTCCTGAGAGCAATAATGGTTTTTGCCTTTTTACTTTTTGGTATCCCCAACAAATACCATGATGTATGACACATTATAGGCATTTAATAAGTGTTAATTGACTGACTGACAAGGAGATAGGGTTGGGGAAGTAGGTAACACTCAAGCCTTACTTTCATCTGAACTTGTCAAAGGTGACTAAAATATGTGTATGTGTACATAATTAAATGAAAAAAATATCTTTCTTTCAACAAGAAAATAAGAGGAAATAGATAAAGAGCCAGAAGGGGAAAATAAGAGGGAGGGATATTCAGGAAAGTAATCATCATAAGCAGAGAAAAATACTCATAAAGAATGGATCACCTGTAAAGATTTAAAAGAAAAAAAGGAAAGAACATATGATTGGGCTCTGAGTTTTAAAAAGACAAGAGGGTCAGAGGAGTGGAAGCAGATTGCATCAATACTAATATTAAGTACACTTCTCATTATTACCCAATCCTTCTTTATAAAGAGGAAGAAGAAATCAACAGGAAGAAAAATACAGCAGAATAGGTTGGAGGGAAACATTCAATTAATGATACTAATTTTGAAAAATGAATGGAATTAAGAGGATAGCAGAATGAATTAGAAAGCAGAATGTAACAAAATACAATTTGCAAAAAATATACTTGAAGCATAAAGATTCATGCAGTGTTAAAATGAGAAGCTAAAGAAAAGTCTACTATATTTATGCTAAAGTAAAAAAGCCATAGGTAAACATTTTGATTTCAGAAAAGTAGATTTGATTAAAAGATAAATAAGAAAGCTACACTATCCTGAAAGGTATTGTTGAGGTTGGGAAAGGGACCCCAAAAGTTTGGGATTACAGACTGGTATCGGAAGGTATCTCAAAAAAATTTATAGGCTTGAATCCATTTCCTTATTTATTGCAATTGTAATGATATTACAAGCAGACAAAATTCCAAGAGAATTTAGCAAAGTGTTAAGAGAGAGAAGACACCTTTATCCAGCTTTCTATCATTGACATGCTAATTTTATGGCCCAGAACTTGGTTCTCATTGACCAATAGATTATCACTATTACCTCAGGAGTTTGGTCCCTATGACTCCCCCTAGGCCAGAAGTCTGATATCTAGACTGCTAAGTCCAACTTTGTTGGACTGGGTGATTCAGGTCACTTAGTTGTTACGTAGGTGCCTCCTTGGGTGTAATCAATGCTGCCACTGGCTTTATTGGTCTCTGCTACTGACTCTGGTTGCTGGAGGGATCTCTAGTGACTCTTCTGACATTTTGAAGTTCACAAGGATATACCCTGATCATGTCCATCTACAGGCACATACATATTCATTCAAGATCAGGAGATAAATACAAAAAATACAAAACAAACAAATAAAAACAATCATTCACCTTTTGTTCATGGACACTTGTTGGCTGATTGGGAGAGAGGGCCTATTGCTCCTCTAGTAACAGAAAAGCTATCTGAAGTTAATTGATGCTTCTCATATAAAACCCAACAGAAAAGAGATCAAGAGATCAGCTGTTTGAAACTTTAGTACTGACATTCAGCTCTGGCTCAACTTTGACCAAATCACTAGTTTCCTGGCTTCTCAGCCAACTATCATATATTATTTGTTTTTTTAGTCACTCATGCTCAGAAACTTGCTTCCAAAGTTGTATAAGTTAGATTAACAGTGGACAAAGAATATTTAACATGCTCTATATAATTTATCAGGAAAAAAGATGTGCATATGTTTTAAAGACAAGGTTTTCATTGGTCAGTCCCCCATTATATTATAAAGCAAGAGCTTCTCAAAATTTTGATCACTGGGACCACCCACTGAGAGTCTCCAAAAGCCTTTCACAAGTTCTAAAGCATTTCACTTAAGGTTTAAGGCAGAAAGCTACTAGTAAAATTTCATTTTAGGAGAAACTCTAAACACTATAGAAGAAAAACCTAGGGTATCCTCATAATAAATAAAGCCATGACAAACTAATAAGCAAAAATTTATTGAACACCACTCTTTGCAAGGAACCACACAAGAAGATGGGGATATAAAGACAAAAGTAGAACAATTTCTGCCCTCAAAAAGCTTACTTTGTACTGGGGAATATAACCAGTACATGATATATCCCTTTCAGCAAAGGGAGGTGGAAAATCATCTGGATATATGGACAAAAGATTATTCTTTCAAGTAGCTTTTCGACAAACTTGTAGGTGACTCATATTCTTCTTCTGAACATAGATTCAATTCAGCCATTCATAAAATGCCATATCCAGTCTGGGCAGCTGACCTGATGCCTCCCAAAACTCTTTTGCCTTGTATAATGTTTTTAGATTTGGGACAATGCTGTTCCTCCCCATGTTCCATAGTGAGCTGACCAAGAAATAGGGCTCAGGTATTCTACCTCAAAATGTTCTTGCCTTCACCCAACTTTTAGTCTGACTGCTTATTACATATTATTATATCTTCTGTATGGGCAATATATTATTTCCAACTGTTTTTATTCAATATGTATTTGGATGCTTTTCAAATATAAGGGCAATAGTCAGATATGTAAATGTTGCTGAAAAGGATAACATGGAGATACTGGTCTTTTCGGTGTATATCCTGTTTCTTGAAATAACAGGAAGCAATATTTGACAGAGCCATAAATAGGACAAGGCTTTATCTAAAAGCACCAAAATTGATTGAGTATCGATATTACTTGTAGTGCATCAGCAGCATAGAAACAAATGTGCTTAGCATTATTATTAGTTAAATTAACTATACCAAGTTTAAACCAAGATTAAACGTTCTTCTTCCTCCACAGTAGAGATACCTTGGACAGATCACAGATGACTTTGAACACAGCAGTTTCAGTTGAGTGATGAGGACTAAGTGATAAGGAGCTAAATTTCAAAGGGTTGAGAAGTGAGAGAAAAGGAGGTATAGACTGATTTTTTTTTTAGGAGTTTGAGAAATGAAGGAAAGACAAAGAATGGTAACTTGAGGGAATAAGGTCTAGTAAAGTCATTTTCTTTTGAAGATGGGAAGACTAGGAGCTATTTGTAGAAAAGAAATAAGTACAAAAGGAGAGACTGAAGATAAGAAAAGGGGAGATTATTGAAGTATAATAAAGGTAAGAGGAAAGAAAATCAAGAGTATATGTAGATTAAATATAGATCACAACATAGTATTTTCACCTTTTGTTGTTTGCTTGCTTTTTGTTTCTTTTTCATTTTTTTCCTTTTTTATCTTTTTTTGTGCAGCATGATAATTGTGGAAATATGTATAGAATTGCACATATTTAACATATATTGGACTACTTGTCTGGGGGCGGTTGGGGGAACAGAAGTAGAAAAATTTGGGAACACAAGGTTTTACAAGAGTGAATGCTAAAAACTATCTTTGTATATATTTTGAAAATAAAAAGTGATTATTTTAAAAAGAATATATGTAGAGGAGTTTACCTTGGCAAGAAGAGCTACTTTTTTATTAGAGACTGGAACAATGGAGAAGAGAGTAGAAGATGATGTTAAGGGGTTTTGAAATGAAGAGAATGGGAAAAGAAGGAGCTTGTCAAGTGGCCTCTTTTTCAATAAAGAAGCAAGATTCTCAACTATGAGGGAGGCAGAGGGAGGACAAGAGTGAGAGATGATATCAAGGGGGTTGGGAATGACGAAAAGAAAGGGGAAGCCTACAATAAATGGTCTAATATTTATCTTTAATTCTACAAAGACTGTAGTATTTCATGGCTTGCAGCCACACAATAAAATGTGAGCTTTTGATAACAATAATCATCATGAATTCTTTTTGCTATCACAGTCTTTAACTACTTTCCTTCTCAATTTCTCATCTCTCTTATCCCAGGGGACCTGAGAGATCACTTAAGGGAAAATGCTATGCTGCTGAAATGACTTGAGCTTGGGAATTAGGAAGGCTTGGTAATGTCATGTATGACTGAATCATGACTCCATTGGTGCCTCAATTTTTTTCTATTTGAACAATGGAGATTTCAGTACTTACCCCTTCCCTAGGCTTCCACTACCTGCAGTGAGCCATCTTCAATGAGTCCTGTAGAGTACTATTTTGCTCTCCAAGAAGTCTGTTATTGAGTCTTCATCAGTAATAAGGGCTATTAAAAGATCACTGTCAAGATTTGTGTAACAAATTATGTAATTTTTGGTTACTAGGTTCTTTGGTTACTAGGAACTGAAAAAATCAGTTCCCCAGCTGACTTGCCAGTTGAGAGACATTGGGAAATGAAACCTTAACTGCTTAGGGAAAGAGCTTTGCTAACTTTGCTAACTGGGGCAAGTTACCCCAAAAAGAAATTTTGGAGAATTATTAGGATTTATCATTTAGTTCCATGAATTAAAGTGAAGGATGAGGAGGGAACAGAGATTCTTTGGATTAAGGTTGAGCTTGGAATTTTTTAACCCCCAAAACTCCCCTGGGAGTGATAAACCCCCGTAAGGTCTTGAAAGGCATAGAATCTCCTTCAGCTATTCCAGCCAAATTAAATTAATCATTTTGTTCCTTTCTTGCCCTCATCCATGTTGTCTCACTTTCCTGAAATGAATCTTTTATATTTCCTTTACCCCAATCTCCTCTTCTTAGTGAAATGGCTCTCTTACTTTGTTTCAATTCAGTTGTCAACCTCTCTGTGAATTATGTCCTCAGACCCACCTTACCCAGAGAAAAGTAACACTAAACATTCAACAAACATTTATTAGGTACTTCTTAAGTGCCAAGCATTGTGAGTAGGCACTCAGGATGAAAAGACAAAAGCAAACAACTCCTGTCTTTAAGGAACTTATACTCTAATATAGGGAAACAATATATATGTGTGCATATGTATGCAGAAATATGAAATAAATGCAGAGTAAGTTCTTGAGAGAGAAAGCTTATATAACCAGAGAGATGAAGATAAGCTTCTTGTGGCGTTTCAGCCATATTATTTCATATTATCCCCCTTCATGTACCCTATGTTCCAATCAGATTGACCTACTTGCTGCTTCTTGTACAGGTCATTCCCTCTCATGTTCCCATGACTTCCCTATTTGGAATAGAGGCCCTCCTAATCTCACCCTCTTGGAACCTCTGACTACTTTCGAGTCATCTTAACAATGTGAAACAGTACTCTAAGGTCTATATAAAACTTCCTTTGACCCAGCAATATCACTACTAGGTCTGTATCCCAAAGAGATTTTTTAAAAGGAAAAGAACTGAAAAGTAGAATCTGGGTCCTTCAAAAACTGTTATCCATAAGTCCATTGTTCATAGTTAATATTTTCATTGTTAGGAAATAATGCATGTTAAAGCTGTCTCCAACAACTTCAAGTCATAGTCATTTAATTATATTTGTAGAGTAGAGGTATGGAGGAGGCAATGTCTCTCTTACTTTGTCTCAATTCAATTGCCAACCTCTCTGTGAAATATGATCACAGAAAGATCAAAAACTATTTTTAATAATGCAAGTAAGAAATCATATGCTTTCATTTGCCTTTAGACTCCATAAGTTCTTTCTCTGGAGCTGGATAGCATTTTTCATCGGTCTTTTGAAATTACCTTGGATCTTTATATTGTTGAGAATAATTAAATCAATCAAAGTTGATCATTTTACAATATTGCCAGTTATTGTGTACTCTCCTAATTCTGTTTGTCTCATTTTACAGCAGTTATATAAGCCTTTCCAGGTTTTTCTGAAGGGGTTCTACTCATCATTTCTTATGGCATAATAGTATCTATCACAATCATAAACTATAACTTGTTCAGCCATTTTTCTGTTGATAGGTATCATCTCGATTTCTAATTCTTTGTCACTACAAAAAGAGCTGCTATAAATATTTTTATCCACACCAGTTCTTTTCCTTTTTTTAAAAAAAATCTCTTTGAGATATAGTGATATTGCTGGGTCAAATGTAGTTTTGTATAGCCCTTTGAGTAATATTTCATTTTGTTGAAGTGACTTGAAAGAAACCAGAAGTTCCAATAGGCTGAGATTAGGAGGGCCTATATTCCAAATATGGAAGTCATGGTAACATGAGAGAGAATATTCTGCACAAGAAGCAGAAAAAAGATCAATTTTACTGGAACATAGGCTACATGAAGAAGGATAATATGAAATAAAACTAAGAGGTAGGCTACCACCAGATTGTGAACATTTGAGAAAAAAAACAAAGGGAGGAGTTTGACTTTTGAAGTAATAAGGAGCCAATGAAACTTCTTGAGTAATACCTATACTTTAGGAATATCATTTTTGTGGCTTTATAGAGGATGGGATTGGAGAAAGAAAAAATAATGAGTGGAGAGACCAGTTAAGAGGCCATTACAATAGTCTAGGAAAGATGTGATACAGTCATGAAATTTTATTAAATTTACTTGAAAGTGAACAGAATTAAATTAACTGAACATCTCTAGACTTCAGTTTCCTCATGTATAAATTGAGAGGATGTGACTAGATAATCTTTAATATTCCTTCTAGTTATAAATTCATGATTCTTTGATTTTATGAATTGAAACATAAAATTCTAGAATTGACTGGATATTAAGGATTCTAATCTAATTTAACATCTTCAGTTTATTTTTACAGATGAGGAGTCTGAGGATAAGAGAGATTAAACAATTGATCATAGGGCCAATTAGTAGAAGAGAGGGACTAGAATCCAAGCTTTCTGATTCCCATTTCAATATCTTTCTACATATCACATTTCTCTGTATGTCAACAGAACTTGAATCTTGTTCCCATACATGCTTTCCATGTCCTAGAAAAGTTGAATTATGTGAAGTCAGATGGCCATTCATATGCTGTCCAGTGTGAAGGGTTTGGAGGGATGGAACCTCAAAGGAATTAATTAGGCAAAATCTGGCGCAAACAGATGGTACATCCTGAAAGCAAGTTTCTTTACTTCCAATACCATTATTGTTGCTTCTAAATAAAATCAGTAATTCCTGAAAAGATTATCTGAACTCTCATTTTACCTATGAGCTATAAAATCAAAGACAATCATTCTTTAGAACATATGAAAAATGTTACAAAGAATAAAACTCTTGCTTCCTCCACTCAAATATACCCTACAAATATAATTAAATGACTATGAACTCATTAAGTTGTTGGAGACTGCATTAACCTGCATTATTTCCCAACAAGGAAAATCTTAACTATGGAAATGGATTTATGAGGAATAGTTTTTGAGGGACCCAGATTGCATTTTTCTCTCAATCTTTTGTTCCCTTTCATGCTTGAACTCCTTGAGAAAATTATCTTCTTTCTCATTCTCTTCTAAAGTCTCTGCAGTCTGGCCTCTGACCTCATAATTCAAATCAAACTACTCTTTCCAAAAATTACCAATGGTCTCTTAATTTTGAAATTTAATGGACTTTCTCAGTCCTTATCTTTCTTAACCTCTCACACTGTTAATCACCCTATTCTTAATACTCTCTTCTTTTTTTTAGGTTTTTGAGACATTGCTCTTTCTTAGTTCTCCTCCTATCTATATTACCTCTCCTTCTCAATCCCTTTTGCTGGGCTTTCATTTGGGTTGAGCCTACTAACATCCTAACTATTGCTTTTCCTCAAAGCTCTATTCTGGACTCTCTTTTCTTTTTCCTTCTATAGTATTTCACTTGGTGATCTTACCAGCTTTGATGGGTTTAATTATCATCTCTATGTAGATGATTCTCCAGTCTATTTTTCCATCTCTAACCTCTCTCCTGGCTTCCAGACTTGCTTCTTATTGGATTACTTATTGGACATCTCAAATCTTATAAACTGAAATCATTATCTTTCCTCCAAACCTTCCCTTCTTCTTCACTTTTCTGTTACTGTTGAGGCATCATGATCCTACCAGACATCCAGGTTCAAAAGCTTGATGTTATCTTTGACTCTTTACTTCTCTCATCACCATCCCCCATATCCAATCTGTCATCAAGTCCTATCTGTCTTACCTTTATATCTCTTATAACAGTCCCTTTTCTCCACTGCTACCACCCTAATACAGACTCCCATCACTTCATACCTAGATCATTGCAAGAGTCTTCCAAGTCATCTCCCTACTTCAAGCTTCTTCCCACTGTAGTCTATATTTTACTAACCAAAGTAATCTTCCTAAAGTGTTAGTCTGACCATGTCATCTCCTCCTACTCAAACAAATTCATCAACTCTATATCATCTATAATATCAAGTATAAAAATTTTTATTTGACTTTTAAAGCTGTTTACAACCTGTTCTCTTTTTACCTTTCTAGTCTTCTTATGCTTTACTATCTACCATGAAATCTAAAATCCAGAGACATTTGTTGTTGTTCAAACATTTCAGTCATGTCCATGCTTTGACACCATTTGGCAAAGATACAGGAATAATTTGCCATTTTCTTCTTCAAATCATTTTACAGATGAGAAACTGAGGCCAACAAGCTTAAGAGGCTTGTGCATCACAAAACAGTTAGTAAATGTCTGAAATTGAATTTGAACTTAGGAAATGAGTCTTCCTGACTTATACTCAGCATTCTATCCACTGTGCCACATAACTGCTCTCCAGTGATGTTGCTTTTTTATTATTTCTTACACAAAACACTCCATCACCTGATTCCACTTATATTCACTGGTTATTCCCTTTGTCTAGAATACTGACCCTCCTGGTTTCTGTGTCCCACCTTCCCTGGCTTCTTTTAAGTGTCACCTAAAATCCCACCTTCTATAATAAGTCTTTCATAGTCACTGCCTTGTTCAATAAACTCAAGTAGCTCCTGATTACCTAGGAACAAATACAAACTTTTCTGCTTGGCATTTAAAATCTCCAAGCTATCTTTCATAGCTTATTACATATTACTCTCTATAATCTAGCTCAAATGACCTTTTAGCTATATCTTATATGTGCTATTCCATTTTTGTACAAACTATTCTTTATGTTTGGGGGCTGGGAGAGAGGCACTCCTCCCCCCCCCCCCTAGAATCCTTAGTTTCCTTAAAAGTCCAGCTCCAGTTCACAAATGAAGCCTTTCCTAATCCTCTTAGCTTCTAGAATCTCTTCTCCCCAAATTGTTTTTATCATTTTACATGTTTTTCCCCAATTTCCATACTAGCAGCAGTAGCAACAGACTATAAGCTCTTAAAGAGCAGAGACACTGCTGCTTTTGTGCCTCCAGCACTGCGGACAGTGCCTGGTACAAAGTGAGTACTTTGCTAATTATCCCAGTTTTACAGATAAAGAAAAATGAGGCTGGGAGATTTGGTGACTAACCATGGTTATACAGATAGGAAGGTTTCAAATGCAGATCCTCTTGACTTTAAGTCTAAAATGCTATTATTTCACCATGAAGTTATACAAGAGACAAGTCTCTATAAGGAAGTTCCAGAAAAATATGACAAAATCCATAGTTGATTAATCGATCAAGAGTTATTAAAAAGGGACCTAAAACTAGTCTATGTGGTCTTTTTTGCTAAGCTAGGAGGATATTGTAATGCTAGATAGAGACCATGCTATCCAACAAACTGTTCCTCTGGACCCCTGCCTGAAACTGAAGCCTGGGGTAACTAAAGAGGTCCTTGGTTTGACCTCATGTGACAATTTTAAGTTCCTCTCTTCTGTATGTTATTCTGAAGACTCTCAGTTAGATTTCAATTCTTGACCTGACTTGCCTCAGGGAAGGTGAAGAAAAGATGTGTCCTCTTTTATTGAGCACAGCTTGATAAAGCAGTCTCATTCACATAAATTTCATTTGTGTTTCTCTGTTTCCTTGTTCTCATAGTTCATTGCATCTAATGTTTTGTGACATTATTATAGGTTTTAGAGCTGTGTAAGATCTTAGAAGTAAAATCAACTTTCAAAGAAAACAGAGACCTAAAAAGTAAAATGACTTGATCATGGTCACATAGATAATAGATACCAGAGTATAATCCCAAACTTTTTTGACTCTAAATCCATTGTTTTCCCCACAACTCTACCATATTGGCTGACATGTTTGTGATTTCCGAACCTACAATGATACGAAGAAATAAAATGACTTCTCAGGCTGAAAAAACAGTTAAGATCTTCCCACTTCCAGTCAAAGTCTTCCCCTCCCTTACTACTTCTCTTCCACTTGACCATCAATGAGGAGAATAAGCTGTCTAGGGAATGTATATTATGATATTCAAGAGACTGGTTTTCAGATTTATTAGAACCTAAGCCACTTTTAAGCCACAAAATAGTATTAACAAGTCAGATGGCAAAGCTATGAATAGCAGGAGAATACCCACTGAACCACAAGATTGTTCTCCAGTCCTGCCAGTCCTCACTTGTCAGGGTATTATCACCACCATCTCCCAAATTTACATTGTGTTGTTTTTATACATATTTATTATATTTTTTTCATTAAATGAAACCTTTTTGATCGTCTTCTCATCCCCCATCCTACTGAAAAAAGAAAAAATAAGTTTCTTACAATAAATACGCATAATCAAGTAAAATAAATTGCCTCATTAGCTGTGCTCAAAAAATATGCCTTATTTTATACATGAGTCTGTCATCTTTGTGTGAGGAGGTAGTATCATGCTTTCTTAGTCCTCCAGAATTCTGGATATCATTGCATTGATCATAGTTTGAGATGCTTTCAAAGTTGCTGTTTTTAAGTGTTAAGTTGTTCTTGGAAAAATTATTCTCCAAATCTGTTCATTTAACTATTTATCATATTTATAGGTAAACAAATTTATACAATTTATTCATTATTTATAAGTTTAAATTGTGTATTTTTATAATATTGATACATGAATTGTTAGTAATTGATAATATGAATTGTTTTTCTGATTCTGCCTTCTTAATTCTGTAGCAATTCACAAGTTTTTCCATACTTCTTTGAAAGCATTCATTTCCTCATTTCACAATAGCACACAGTAGTGCACAGTAGTATTCTAACTCATTCATATTCAAATTTTCAATTCAATTAGCATTTATTAAGTGCCTAATATATACTAGGTACTGTCTAAGTGCTGGGAATATAAAAAGAGACAAAAGACAATTTCTTTCCTCAAGGAGTTTACAAACACATAAAATATTTGATTTAATCAGTAATTCCATATGTTGTTTTCCTGATTTTGCCTTTCTTGCTTTACTACATTAATTTATGAATCTTCCCATGTTCTTTTAAATTTTTCATATTTGCCATGTTTTTTTTACTATGCAATGATATTCTATTATGTTCACGTGCCCCAATTTGTTTTATCATTCCACAATCTATAGAAACTTACTTTTCCTCCCATTCTCTGTATCACAAAAACTATTATTATTAATATTTTGCTCTTTGCTAATACTTATTTTAGAGACGTATGGATTCAGTATAAATAACCATAAAGAACACTCATGGTCCTACACTTTCTGACCTCTAGTCCCTTCCAATACCAAAATTCTATTATTTTAAATTTTATTCATCCTCAAGACTAATGAGAATCAGAAAGATTGGCAGCAAACTAACAAGCAGCTGGTGCCACATACTTCCACTGTGTTTAAGCTGTGCCTCTTAAAGTCCTGGGGGAAGGACAAGTGAAAAAGAGCAAGATGGGACAGTTGTAGCATATCCAAATAGGTCCCCTTACCACTCCCTCTTCTAACTACAAATTTTTATTAAATTTATAATATCCAACCACTTAATTTTATTATTTCTATTTATCATTTTTGTATATGTTATATACCTCCTATTGGATTGTAAGCTCCTTGAAGGCAGGGCCCATAGCCTATTCAACTCTATGTCCCCTCCAGTGAACGGTGAACATTGTTGATATGACCATGAGAGAAATGATGACTAGTATTTTATGAAGCTTTAAGGCTTATAGCACATTTCTTCCCCCACCTACCCAATTACCTTGTAAGGTAGGTAATTTAAGTACTTGGTTCAAATGCCTTTTTCTGTACACTAGCTGTGTGATTGTGGGCAAGTCCCATAGTCTCTACAACCTTCAGTTTCCTCATCTATAAATATTTTAAAAATAATAGTAGTACCTCTACTCTAAATGAGATAATGTATGCTAAGTTCTTTGCAGATCTTAAAGTGCTATATAGAGATCAATTATTGTTAGTGTGATTCTATCTATAACATTGTCTGGGCTCTGTCTGCAGAGATATGTTCTTTAAATGGAAGAAGTTGTTATTAAATGTAAATTTTGCCCTCTGCTTTTTTTCTAATTTTTTCTTCCCTATCTGTATATTATGGTTTAGGCACAGCTATCTCAAGCATTGAATGGTGTTTCTGATAAAGCAAAGGAAGCTAAAGAGTTCCTAGTTCAGCTCAAGAACATACTTCAGCAGATCCAGGTAAGGATATCTTGGGGCCATTTGAGGATGACTCCATTCAAACCATCTTCTGAGAGGAGAATTATAAAGTGATCAGTCAGGAATAGAATAACAAGTTCATTTTTGAGGATTGTATTAGTTATAAAATTAAGCTCCAGTGTTGACCCTTGTAAATATGATAAAAGCAAGATATTGACAATTAGCTGACAGCTAAGAAAAGAAAGGAAATTTATTTAAATAAAAACTAATGCCTCCCTCTTCCCAAAGTCACTTAATCTCATAACACCCAAGGAAACTCTCTTAGACTACAATTTACAATCAGTCACCAATCTACAATAGTGGAAGTAGTTTCCATAATATAGTTCCCTACAGCCATGAAATCAGAAGTTCAAATAAACAAAAAGCACAATAATTATTCACATTTAAAGGATACTTTAATATGTTTTGTTATATATCACATGCATAATATAATATGTTTTGTATTTATATAGTTATACAAAGCAGTTTCCTTAAGAGAGGTTAAGCAGCTTGACCAGATCACATAGCTAGTAAGGGATTTTTTTTAAGGTCAAGAGGCCGGTGAGTTCATTGATCTTTTCACTCTATCACAGCTTCCTCCAATATATTTATAGTCATGTTTATATAATTAGATCTTGAATCTTGCTAAGCATTAATCCATCAAGCTTTCAAAAAGGAATAAACTGTAAAATCACTGAGTTGTTGGAGATTCATTAAAGACTAATAAGCTGAAGTAGGTAGTCATGAAATATTTCAGACTATAAGTTAAAAAGGAGGATGGGGAAGAAATACAAAGAAATAAGATAGTCAGAATCTACTTAGATGTGGTATAAGGGGCATAATGGAATCGAGAGAAATAAAACCTTATAGTAATAGCATTACATCTTAACCTTTCTGCTTGATAAATCTTGATTTCCTCCAGGAAAATGGGCTGGACTATGAGGCCTGCCTGGTTGCTCAGTGTGATGCCCTGGTTGATGCTTTAACTCGACAAAAAGCCAAATTACTCACCAAGGTCACTAAAGAGCGGGAACACAAATTGAAGGTGAGTGACTGGAGGCCTGTTTCCTTGGAAGTTGTCATCTAGAAATAATCTGTCTTTCAGTACCCATTCACAGTCTCTAGGGAATAGCGTTTTAATGTTCTTTGTTATTGTTTCAGTCATGCCCAACTCTTTGTGACCTCATTTGGGTTTTTCTTGGCAAAGATGCTAGAGTGGCTTGCCATTACTTTCTCCAATTTAATGTTCTTAGCTAATAGAAAATATCACATTAAACACTTGCTCTTTCTACAGAACATTCATATGAATATACTAGAGGCATATCTTTTCTCTTTTAGAGCCGACATGCTTTAGGCTCATGTCATCTAGGAAGCTTTCATCTATTGTCAAACTTATCTGCCCCATTATATAGTCTTATAAATATACATAAAATTCTTACTATTTTTTTCAGTTACTGTATTTACATGTGATTCTATTAATTAACTAGAAGGCTATCATCTTGACTATTTAATTCAAGCTGTTTAAGAGTGTGATCTGGGACTACTTTTAATGTATATAGGATTTATGGTGGAGACTCACTTAGAATACAAAGGAGTCAGGGAACCATTGGGAATATTTTTACTTTGTTGGCTCCTAGCTTCCAACCAGGAAACATGGGATAATATATGTATATGAGATTGCAACTGACTTCCCGGTCATCCACACAAGATTACGGAATCCATATAATATTACAGAATAAAGTTTTATCAAAAGAAGAAAAAGATATAAGAAATTTTGAAAGATATATACAAAGATACAAGTATGAGGATGTTCTGACAAAGTCTTTTTCTTGTAAGTTCGACTTTGGCCTGCTTGGTCATTGCAGACCTGAGTTCTACATCTGGTTTTCCCATGTGACCATGGTCTAGAAATTTCAAGTCTCTATTTTGGGGATATTCTGTAACTCCCGATATCTATATATCTTTATCTATCTATACATATATATATATTTTGCTGAGGCAATTGGGGTTAAATGCCTTGCCCAGGATCACACAGCTAGGAAGTGTTAAGAAGTGTCTGAGGCTAGATTTGAACTCAGGTCCTCCTGACTTCAGGGCTGGTTCTCTATCCACTGCACTACCTAGCTGCCCCTTTTGTCAACATATTTCAAGACCAAAAGGATCTTGTGACTAAATTACTTGGGGGGAAAAAAAGTGGAGTAAATAATTTTTAAGGTCTTTTTAGAGCTTTATAAATCTATTGTAATTTCATACATGGATGGAAAAAAAAATGAAGTCCATTGAGCTACCCATGGATCACATAGGGAACCAATCACTACTACTTTGGACCATTTCAATTCTGCATTTTCCATATTTGGGGTCAGGAAGTTACAGTTGAGTGCCTAATCTAAGATCACTGGACAATGGTTCAACATTGTTTCCTACCATAGATGACATGCAGAATTCAGGTACAAAGAGACCTCCAAGCAGATCTCATCACTTATTTTTTTTTTTAATTTGCTAATTATTACTGTCCCTACTTCAGCCTTTGTTTTGTGGTTGTTAGGTCGTTTCAATCACATCCTCCTCTTTGTGACTACATTTGAGATTTTCTTGGCAAATATACTAGAGTAGTTTGCTATTTACTTCTCCAGATGAGAAGCTAAGTGACTTGCCCAGGGTCATATTGCTAATAAATGTCTAAGGCCAGATTTGAACTCAGGAAGATGAGCCTTCCTGACTTCAGATCCAGAATTCTATCTATTTTGCCACTTGGCTGCCCCTGGTCTTTTATTTAATTTTCTTCAAAAGGCAGAAAGTAATGATGATGCCCCACTGGGAACTCTTCTCTTCTTTGCAGGTGGTTTGGGACCAGATCAATCATTGTACATTAAAGTTACGTCAGTCAACGGGCCTAATGGAGTACTGCCTAGAGGTGATCAAAGAAAATGACCCTTCTGGATTTTTACAAGTGAGTATCTTCATCATGTCTTTGCTGGGGGAAAGAGGATGTTTTTTCTCTTTTCTGCTAGCATGGCCCCCATGCATATTTGTTTAAAAATAAAACCCTTTCCCATAGATTTGGAATTATGTTGATTTTGTTTTGCTTGTTATTAGGAGAACATTAAATTATAAAATTATAGAAGTAGCTAGGTGGTGCAAATAGACAGAGGATTTGGCCTGAAGTCAGGAATATCTGGATTCGAATCCAGTCTCAGACACTTAATAATTATTTCACCCTGGGCACACAACTTAGCCTCTATTTGCCTCAGTCAACTTAGACTCTATTTGTCTCAATTCCCTTAACTGTAAAATATGAATTATAATGGTATTTACTTTGTGAATTGTTGGAAGAATCAAATGAGATATTTGTAAAGTACTTAGCATAATTCCTGGCACATAGTAGGTACTATATAAATGCTTATTCCCTTTTCTCCCTTCATAATGGTGGAAAGAACATTAGCCTAGAAATTAAATGAACTGGGTACTTGTTTTGACTGTTCTGATAAGTAATGCATCTAAGAAAGTTATTCAACCTCTATGAGCCTCAGTTTTCTTGACAAAAGGGGTTATTGAACTGAAAGAGTCTTAAGTTTCCTCCCAGCTCTGACATAGCGTGATTCTACTTTTTTGTGTTTTAGTAACCATACTTCTATTCTTTTACCTAATCCCCTATAGAAAAGTCAAGGATCATGGTAAAGTGACCTCTGTAAAGCAAGTTAGACATAGTCCAGTGATGTCAGGCTGCTTAACAAGGTGTCCTCTCATGGCAAGTCAATGCTGTTATTTCTTCTCACATTCAATAATATACAAGACAGAACAACTTTCCATTTGTCCTTTGGGTAATCCAGTCTTAGAATTTGATTCCTAGCACAGTACACTAGCTCAGAATTGTATAATTTCTGGAATAAAATAATGATGCAGATGAAAGTTTAATCCTCTTTCTATAGAAAGAATAATTAATTACCTTGATTATTCCCTAAGGGCTGTGCAGAGACAACTGAAAGTTCATAAAAGCTACTAATGCCTTATCCATGTTCCCAGGAACCAAAGATTCCTGGAATCTTATCCTGACCTTAGGTAAGACTCTCCCTCTTCTTCGCATAGAGATAGATTACAACTGTGGAACAAGACATTTTAAGAGGTGGCCATGTTTTTAATTGTTTTTCTTGGCTATTTTTATTTTCAAGTAAAGGCTTCTATAGAGAAGTGGGAAGGTAAGTTAATGGATGGTAATAAGGATGCAAAAAGAAAATGGCATAAATAAAACATTTTAAAGTGCACAGAAGAACAGAATAGAACAAGAATTTCTAAAAAGAACACAATACCTAGTACTCATTAGGAAGTCAATAAATTCATGTTTATAGATTTTTTTTTGACAAACAGGACAAATGTATTACTACAAATAAAATTTAATACATACTTTAAAAAAGAAACTATATAGAAATTCATAATTTCACATAAAATTCTGGTTTTTGTTTTTTGTATGTTGAAATGTTTCTATTCATTGGTAATTATGTTTCTAATTCTAAAATTCACTCTTTTGGTAGAGAGCAGAAGAAAATATAAAATGGATAATTTCATTATCCTAAATAAAAAGATTTTGTACAAATAAAACAAAATGTCACCAAGATTAACAGTAACTCAATGTTTGTTTTCTTTTGCTCTTAAAAATCTAATTGACAAAACATTGTTGTTCAAAAATTTGAAATAAGGATTATCTTTTTCATAAAATTTTTTAAAATTTCACAATAAGATTCACTGCAAAGTTCCTTTAAATACCAAATTTTACATCTCACATTTAATTCCATTTTTAAATAGTTTTTTGCAAAATAATAACAAATAATTTTTGCAAAATAGTTAACATTGATGTAATACTTTAGGGTTTGTGATGAGCTTTATCTCATTTGATCCTCACAACAACTATGTGAGGTGAATTCTATTACTATCCCAATTTTATAGATGAGGAAACTGAGGCATATTGGATTAATTGATTTACCCAAGGTCACACAGTTGGTAAATATTTGAAGTAGGATTTGAATTCAAATGCAGCAGTCTTTCCACTGTACTGACTGCCACATTTTCTTACAGGACTCTGTGTCTCTGTCTCTCTCCTCTTTCTTCTCTCTTTCTGTGTGTCTCTTGTCTCTGTCTCTGTCTCTGTTTCTCTCTCTCTCTCTCTCATTCTCTGCATCTGTCTATTTCTGTTTTCATCTCTCTCTGTCTGTCTTTCTATTTCTGAAGTATTTTGAGTGTGTAAGCCTAAACAAATTATTTAATGCCTTCCTGTCCTGCAACCCTAAACTCTATAAATAATCCTGTTGTCGCAATTTTCCATTTAACCTTTTCTTTGAAGATTCATAGCCCAAACCTAATGATTTTTTTAAGATTTCAGATGCCCTGATCAAGCGTGTCCAGGTGTCTCAAGAGCAGTGGGTTAAAGGAGCTTTGGAGCCCAAAGTGTCTGCAGAGTTCGATTTGACCTTGGACAGTGAGCCTCTGCTGCAAGCTATCCATCAGCTGGACTTCATCCAGATGAAATGTAGGGGTGAGCTTTGGTTGAACATATGTTCAGTGCTTCTTTTAGTGAACATTTGTTCTATAGCAGCATTGTAAATGATATTCAAGTCAATGATAGTGACCAAGCCCAGTTCTCTTAGGTCCAAGGTCTTCTGTTTAAAAAAAAAAATAGTGTGGAGGTGCTGGGGAATAGGAAGATACTATTAGATTCAATCAGGACAAAAGACCATTTCCAAGGAGAGATTTATTTTGGATTAATAAGGAAATAAGAATGCCTTAATAGAGCTGCCATAAGCAAACAAATCATGAACTCCCAACTGAAAAACCCGAACTGAGCTGAAGTTATTGTTTCAGTCAATCAATTTCCCAATGAAGTAGCTTTAATTTATTTGAATCCATGTATTTTCTTAAAAACAAAAACAATTTAACAGAATGGGGAAGAGAATTAAAATATATTCTCAATCATACTTGAGGGATCACATTCCTATCCCCAATTCTAATATATTCTGATACTTAAAATCAAGCCTGAAGCAGCTTAGTTCTGAGAAAAGGACTGAGCAGAGATAGCATCTCCTGAAAAAATGAGCTAATCCCTAGAATCAGCTGATCTAGAATCACAAGGTCAGCACAAGGTTAGACAGACGGGGATGTCAGACTAGAGGATGATTCTTTGGACCACTTTCTATTAGAGAAAAGGGGCTCATTGGGTACCTCCCATCTCCATACAGGCAGGGTACTCTAGGAATCTTCAAAAACTTCAAAAAAGCAATGCAACTCCCAGATAGCCTCAGGGGAAAGTGTTTGTTTGATAAGAAGTCATTCTGACCATAATCATCTTTTGGAGGAGAGCTTCAGGACAAGGGTCTAGCAAGGCCTATGCTGGAAGGTAGAAAATGAGTTTTAGACTTGGAACAGGGCTCTCTACACAGCCTCAGGATAAGTGGTAGGCTAGAAATTAGTTCCCTAACCACAATCTATCACTGTTGATCCTGATTGAATTTGCCTTGGCCACCAGAATTCCTAGTTATGACTGCTATTTCTATATTTAGTTCACCGACCCTATGACCAAGTTTCTGCTAAAAGACTATTTTAAATCTTTTTAAATTAATATCTTTCAAAATAATATACTGGAAAGATCTGGACTATGAGTTGGAAGACTTGAGTTTTTGTCTCAATGTGCCACTTAATTCTTGTTTGACTTTGAGGAAATCATTTAATTGTTCTGGTCCTCAATTTCCTCATCTTTAAAATTTGGATGTCAGAACAGATAAACCTTAAAATATGAAGTGCCTGGACAAAGGTGCAAATGCATATTTGAGATTCCTGATAGGTTCCTTGAGGATGCTAACTTAGAGACTGTCAAGGAGAAATTCAAAACCCAACCAGATCTTTCTGTGGCCATGACTCAATGGTAGGAAATATAACTTGGGTGGGGAGACGGGACAGATTCTAGGATGCCTCCTTTGGATGTCAGATGGGGAAGGATAGGGTTACACTAACCTGTGCTCAGTTCCTGTCGCAGTGCCACCTGTCCCCTTACTGCAGCTGGAGAAGTGCTGCACTCGAAATAACAGTGTTACTCTGGCCTGGAGGATGCCACCTTTTATCCATAGCCCTGTGGAGGGTTATATCCTGGAACTGGATGATGGAGATGGTGGGCAGTTTCGGGTAAGCTCATCTCTTCTTAGATTCTGAATGGCATGGAGACTGATGGTTATGATGATGATGATGACCATGACGACAATCTAGATAACTTTCCTCTTTGTGCTAGCAAAACAAGGTTTTTACCCAAAAACTTCTCCCTGGAACCTCAGGAACCTCAGTTTTTGGAAGTCAGGAGGCTCAAGTTCTCATTTCAGTTCTGATACTATCTATCTGGAACACTGAACAATTTACTTAACCTCTTGGTTAACCTCAGTTTTCTTATCTATACAATTGAGATTAAACCAATGGCCTATAATCCTATCCTTACTCTAAAAATACTATCCTATCTAAAGGGAACTAATCTGAGATTTTAGCAACAGGATGAATCCTAATAAAAGGCAGTATCTGACTAAGGAAAACCAGTTTCTGATTGAAAATTGGCTTAGAATAACGGTTTGGTCATGTATACTTATTGTGTATCTAATTTATATTTTAATATATTTAACATCTACTGATCATCCTGCCATCCGGGGAGGGGGTGGGGGGTAAGAGGTGAAAAATTGGAACAAGAGGTTTGGCAATTGTTAATGCTGTAAAGTTACCCATACATATAACCTGTAAATAAAAGGCTATTAAATAAAAATAAAAAATAATAATAATAAAATTGGCTTAGAACAGGGGAAAGGACTAAATAAGGTATGTGGTTTAATATCATTTTTAAGAGATAACACAAACCCAGAAACAGTATCAGGTATATGAGGATTTGCACATATATAATTCTGTTCCCCTCTATTTCTCCAAATGCTAATTCTATAGAGTGTCACCTTTGCCAGTCTACTTAAATAGTATCTTTTTCTGAATCTGCAGCATTTATTATATGTACTATTAATATTGCCCAGGGGAGAAAGCATGGTATAATGGATAGAGTGCTTGCTTGACTCAGAATCAGGAAGACAATGTTCAAATCTCACATTTGAGCAAGCCCCTTAAAAGAGTATAAAATTTGTCAAAAATAACAAAGTTTCAAAGCTCTTCAGAGACATTAACTTAGCAAAGTACAAGATCCTTGTCCAATGACCAACAAGTAGATATGATAATAAAGAAACTGAATTATAGGAATGTTGATATTTCTGATCCAAATCAAGCCAGATGTCCAAAATAAGTTTTAGCTAAGTGGCAAAATAGCTCACAAATTCTCTTTGGAAAGGCAAATGAAGAAGCAGGCACTATGGGCTTTTAAATATATCTAAAGGCAAAAGGAAACAATGTTTCACAGAATATTGGGGCATTTCTTTTTACAGTGCTCATGGTAAGCCTTTGCAAAAGGGCTACTATGAAGATAATTGCAGTTTATGTGGCAAGATTTTTTTTTTGCAGAAAATAAGGAAACCAGGCTTCTACAAGTAATTCATTACTACCTTTCAATTTGAATCAACATAGAATTTGGCACTCCATGAGTCCCAAAGAAATAAACATTATGACTACATATCATGAATACTTTCTTAATAAGAGAGTCAGACTATTTAGAACATAATAAATCCTAAATATCGTAAAAAAAGAAATTGTTTATATTCTGACACACATAAAATGACTGGCTGCCAATGTAAGAGTCACTATCCATTTGACTCCAAAAAACATTTGTTAAGGGCATATTATATGCAAAAAGGCTATGGGCTACTAGGGAAAGAGAGACAAAATAAAAACTATTTTTTCTGCTGTTGTTCTCATATATGTAGAGTCAGACCAAAAGCTTGTTAATGCAAAGCTCAAAATCAATTCCAAAATAGAAGAAAGGATAACAACAAGAAGAGAGCATGTAATACAATTGAAGCTATACCGACCTGAACTATTGAAATAAGCTGTTAAGTAAGAAATTGATTTTTAAAAATACATCTCTATATAGATCATTGCCATTTCCTAAGAGAGTTTAAATGATATGAATCAATGGCCATAACAAGGAAATTTTAAAAGCATAGATTCTATGTAAGCCAGAAAACATTTGATTTTCTTGTCAAATCAAGAGATGGCAGCCAAAAAACCTGGCTTGGTATATGAACTCATTTGTAAAATCTTAGAGAAAAGGGTAATAGAAGATTATGACCAAATTGCCTTGTAAATTATCAAGAAATTGCATATTAAAAGAAAAGTTTATATAAAGATCACTTGTCCAGACGATCAATTATGCTACAGCATCCATAAGACATTTAGAGATGAAATTGGATGTAAGATAATGAACAGATGGAAAATAGACAAAAGATTGGGTACACTGTACATTAGTACACTGCTGAGGAGGATGAAATCAGGAGATTGCTTGAGTTCTGGAGCTCTGAGTTGCAGTAGGGCTGAAATCGATTAGATGTCTGCATTAAGTCTAGCATCAATATAGTGAGCCCCAAGAAAGGTTGTTGGGGGAAGGAACACCATACAGCCCAAGGAGAGACAAATCAACCAATGTTAGAAATGGAAAAGATTAAAGCTTCCCTGTCTATTATTAATAGAGGTATTGAGCAATGGAAATAATCATTGCACTTCCAACCTTGGCAAGTTAGAGATCTGAGAGAGACAGAGAGAAAGAGTGAGAGACAGACAAAGAGAGAGAAACAGAGAGAGACAGAGAAGAAAAATGGGAAAGATCTATCAATAAAAGATAACTGAATGAATGAAAAAAATTTAAATGTTTACTATATGCTATACATTGTGTTAAGCACTGAAAATAGAAGCAAGCAAGTTCTTTCTCTGGAGTTTATATTCTAATAGGAGAAGGTAATACAGAGGAAAGAATATTTTGGACCAGGAAATCAGAAGAATGATGCTAGCAACTAACGTCAAATGATTGGCATATGTTTCCTCGGAATGATATTGTTCATTTGATTACTGTTTTCACAGAAAAGAGTTGAAGATGGGCCTGAGAATTGGGGGTAGAGAATATGGAAACATGGCATAGAAATTCTAAGAAATAATGTGGTAGGTTAAGAACAAGCAAGATGAGGCTCACCAATCAGAACTCAGAGTCACATAGATGGAAGCTTGAATTCTGGTTGCAAATAGGAATTTCTATAGCAAACTTGTTTTTTACACAAATGACAGATGTCTTCATACTTGAAGCAAAATATCACAGCCAATGGTGTCCTGTACAAGAAGTCACTAGACAACAAAGGAAAAACAGCTAAATGAGACCAAGTATATACTGAGGAGATCTGTGCTGAAAACAACAGAGTTTAGAGAACAATGAAAAATTAATTCTTAAACTATCTGGAAAAAAGAACAGATATAAATAACTTATAGAAAAAAAATTAGTGCGCCCCAAGAAAGGTGGTAGGGGGAGAGGAACACCATATGTATGGCCCAAGGAAAGGCAAATCAGCCAGTGTTAGAAATGGAAAAGATCCTAGCTGTGTGACCCTGGACCAGTCACTTAACCCCAATTGCCTCAGGGAAAAAAAGGAAAAGATCAAAACTTCCCTGTCTATTATTAATAGCAGTATTGGGCAACGTGAATAATCATTATTTTATTATTACTTTCCAAAAAGTGACTAGGAAAGCATCAATAATTACTATCATATAAAATTTTTCCATCCCCCCCAAACTCTTTAAATTAGCTTTTATAAGAATAATAAACATGTGTTAAGAGCATCCTTGATGAAAGCTTGAGAAGGGAACAAGTAAATTTTCACAAATTGTAACCTACTTTAGACTACATCTTATCAATTACTAATGACTACCTTGAAATGTGCAAAGAATACCCTATCCCATTATACTTATTGCAGATGGCCATGATATACATTATTCTGGGCTCACCAATTTTTCAAATAACATTTGTAGAGGCAGACCTATTCACTTATTGTTGACTGACTATTAAAAAAAATGTTACACTATAAAGTTAAATGTTACTTTAAAAGCTCTTCTTCAACAAGGTAACTACCATGCATAGATCAAAATTATATTTGATTCTAAGAAAGAAAAAATAACAGGTAACTTTGTTCAGTAACTTCCTGATAATTAATGCAAAAGAAACATAAAATCAGGAAATGTATGCTCACCAAATATTATTGCCATTGCCATGGAGGAGGTCGGATAAGAGACTAAACTAAAGAGGCATTCCTTAGATAGTGAGGTCTTCCAGATTCTTGTGCTTTCAGATGACACTGTGCTGATTATAGGAAGCCCTGAAACATTGCATAATCTCCTATTTATTCAATCAAAAGGGTTGACCCATCAATTCAGGGCACAAGTGGATAGTTAATTGTCCAGACTATAATATACATTTAGATGTGTAAGTAATAGATCTGATCTACTAGTATGTGTGTGACTGTGTATGTATGTATGTATTGTGTGTATGTGTGTGTGTATAGGTGTATATACATATATATAGGTACTATATGCAGTACCTATCCATATATATATATATATATATATATAAAGTATTTTGAGCTTTGCATTAACAAGCTATTGGTCTGTCTCTATATAGATGAGAACAAATATATATATATATATATATATATATATATATATATATGGATATGGATAGGTACTGCATAAAGACAATGAATTAGTCCTAGAATTGGCATAATGTTCCTAAAGACCTCAACTTTCTCCCTAAAATCTCAATATTTTTTTCATGATACTGTATAAATTCAAGCCATGGAATAATAGAGAAATCCCAGGTATCCAGGGCACTTCATAACTCGGGATGTCTGCCATATTTTTGGTCTCTTTGGAAAATAACTTGTGCCACTAGTCACATTCTAGGAAAGAGTGCTTCTCTATTTGCTTTTGCTCTTGTCCTCACAGCTTTCTTGCTGGACAAAATTGCTTCTCAACTGCTCTTAGGATGTGAAAGCAGTGATAAGCTCCACCTTCCAACAGTCAACCTTAGCAGGGTGCTGAAAAAGTATTATGTTCTTTTAGTGGCAAGCAATTGCCTTAAATTGGAGAAAGACCAAGCTCTCCGAGTTTGGCTCTGTGGAGTTTCTCCCTTTCAAGCTTCAGATGATTATAGAGCATTACTCTAGCCAGCTCATCAAATAGCATGGAATTCTGTTTTATCCAATCATCTCTCAACAAAGGTACACCTCTTTTCAAAGCAAAAAAAAATCAAAAAACAAAAAACTGCAAAGTCTGCCAGCCTGCCTTCTCCATTCTGTTTCTCTCTCTTAAACCAAATTGCAGAGGAAAGTAAAGGGCAATGCAGGCAAACACTTGAGAAATGTCACTTTTCTTGGATTGTAGATGACACTACAGGATAATAATACTGCATTTCTTCAGCCAATCAACTCTCAACAAAGCAGTGTCTCTGATCCACACAGTTCCCGGCAAAATAGCTGCAGATTCTTGCTATCATTCTTGATAAGCTCCTGTACTCTATTTTTGATAAGCAGCTCTTATGACTTTCTATATCTTCTGTCTCTGATTCTCTCTCCTACTTCTATTTTTACCTGATCGTCTTTCTCCTTTTTTCAGTTCCTTCTTCTTCCTAGCTTTTAATCTGCAAATTTAGTACTCATAAAAATGATCAATTTGCAACTTATGACAGGAATATCAACAATTGTACTTTTTCTCTCAATTATGATTCCAGAAGCTCTCATATGACTATCTCATCTTCCCCAGTTACTTGATTCATAATTTATCAACTATATCTTTCAAAATCCTGAAAATAGTAATGTACAAATGAACTAATACACCATAATGACCTGAATCCAGTTACCTCTGAATCTGCCTTCAAATAGTTCTTACCAAGATTTTATCTGAGAGGCAGTTCCTTTTCAGATGCTCAGGAGCATGAGTCTCCCTTCGATATTCTATCTGAGAGACTGTTTTCTTCTTCAAACTGATTTTGTCAGTTTTCTTTTTTTGTTCTTTTCAGTTACCAACATATTTATATATGAAAAGGGCAAAACCTTTTAGTAAAATTTTGTCCTATTCTTAATGCTCACCATAGTTTCTGGTACAGGGTAGGTGTTTAATACATTATTGTTGGGTTGAATTTAATTGAATTTGATAATGGATACTATTAGCCAGAGGAGATTATAAAGTCAGGGTAGGTGAACTAGTCTAATGTTATTAAGTATTCTAAATTTACTAACTTTAATGTTGGACTAATCCTCTGGTTTGAGGTGTCACAGAGCCATAAGAGATCATTTATTATTAAGATTCTTACTCCAATGAGAGCTACTATGGAGATCTATGAAAGTTATGGGATCATAAGGTTTATAAATGAAAGGGAATTTAGATATCATTAAATCTACTCCTATTCCCCATCCCCAAGGAAAATCTTAAGTTGTTGAATTATTATCTACTTACTGCTCTTGTGTCATTTCCTAAGTTAGATTCACAAATGGAGGAAAAATCAACAACTTAATGGTCTTTCCTCTCATTTAGGAAGTCTATGTTGGCAAGGAAACCCTCTGCACCATTGATGGCCTTCATTTCAACAGTACTTACAATGCAAGAGTCAAGGCGTTCAATTCCTCTGGAGTTGGGCCTTACAGCAAAACTGTTGTTCTCCAGACTTCTGATGGTGAGTCTTGTTTACATTTTTCTTCCAAAGATTATAGTTATGACCACACATGTTCCTGGTTTTCTATGGAATATTTATTTCCTAAAGGATGCAGACCTGAACTACCTTTCATCTTGAAGGTGGGATGGCCAGATAGTAGCAAACACATAATATAAAGGCAATATCAGTAGCTAAGAATGCAGAACTAATATGTTGCTCTGACATAATATAATATCTACCTCATCCCCCATAGAAATATCCCCTTCCACATCTGTAATTGACCCCATGTAGCAACTAGAATAGTCATTCTCTAGTCACCCGCATGAGACAAAGTAAAAGTCCAGCAGTCCTAGAAAGTTGATAAAAACCCTTTCTTCCCTTGAGGTCCAAGCCATGTTGGTGGGCTAGGGGTGAAGCAGCCTGGGGATAGGTTGTGATTATTGCTGCTGCTGCTTGCTGCATGTGATGACCTCTGAATGGCATTTGATATTCTAAAGTTGAATGGGTTGCAGTCTCTAGGGCTTTAATCTTTTCTCTCCACACTAACACATTCATCAAAAACAAAGTGAGAAGGGCTCAGATGTGACAGCTGGCTTTATTTAGCCTAAACACCCATCTGGTTTTTTAGGTGGTGTGTGAGTACATTTATAGATAATCAGATCTTGATTTTCCATGCCAGTAGATGGAAACAATACCAGGGATAGAGAATCAAAATCCATGGATATTTTTCTTCTGCTAGATCAAGGTCACAGTTTCCCCACTTCCCCAGCTGCTGTCCCTTCCTTGCCCCAGTGTCCTATTCCCTATTGCCCGTTCACTGCTTATTGTTAATAAAGAATTAAGAGCTCCAGATTGTAACCCAGGTGCATGAGCTCCCAGGAGAACATAAGAACCTAAGAAGCAGCAGCAATAAAGGGGAAAACTAGTGAGTATTTTTTAACAAACTATCTCAACCAGTGCATAAGTTTGGCACCTTCTCTGCAATAGATAGCATTAGACTCTAGAGAGCTGTCTACTGGTGCTCGAGTTAAATGTCTTTTGGGGATCACACAGCCAGAATGTGTCAGAGGTAGGAGATCGGCCTGCTGGCTGTATATTTAAAAGATGCCAGCTTATAAAACTCTAAAAATGTTCACCAGCCTCCCTTACACTTACCTATGGGTTTTATATTGTACTGTGAGAAGCTGGAAAAACAGAGTAACCTCTCTATGTTTCAGTTTCTTCATCTATAAAATGAGCAGGATTGGAGTCGATTCCCTTGCATCTTTAAACCCTATGATGCTAGCAGCATGGCACACCTCAAAGCAATGGGCCTCAATAACCCAAGCTAGACAATATTCCTATGGTGAATGTATAGTCACTCTTTTAAAGGAAGATTTTAACCTGGGTCAACTGAGCCTGGAGTCAAGAACAACTGAATTCAAATCTGGCCTCAGTAGCAATGATTCTGGGCAAGTGTTTAACCTCTGACTGTCTCAGTTTCCCCAATCTTTAAAATGAGGATATGGAGAGACTTACATGAATTGATGCTAAGTGAAGTGAGTAGAACCAGGGATCATTGTAAATGGCAACAGGAAGATCATATGATGATCAATTCTGACGGACTTGACTGTTTTCAAAAATGAGTCCCAATTCAGGCCAGTTCCAATAGTTTTGTGATGAAGAGACCCATCTTCCCAGAGAGAGGACTGTGGAGATTGAATATGGATCACAACATAATATTTTCACTCTTTTTGTTGTTGTTTGCTTGCATTTTGTTTTCGTTCTCATTTTTTTCCTTTTTTGATCTATTTTTTCTTGTGCAGCATAATTGAGGAAATTTGTATAGAAGAATTTCACATGTTTAACATATATTGGATTATTTGCTGTCTGGGGGAGGGAGGGAGAGAAGGGAGGAAAAAAATTTGGAAAACAAGTTTTTACAAAGGTAAATGTTGAAAATTATCTATGCATATGTTTTGAAAATAAAAAAGCTTTAATAAAAAAATAAGAATGAGGATTATCACAGCATTTATCTCATAGGATTGTTGGGAGGATAAAAGGAGATAATATTGCAAATATTAAGATACTATATAAATGTTAGCTATTGTTACTTACCCACAACTCAGTTGCTCTGATAACTAGGAAGTTTCATAGTCCTATAGATTGAGTAGGCAGGCCTGACTTTGACAAATAGTTGTACAACCTTGTTCAAATTTTTTCGTGGCTCTAAACCTCAGGTTCCATTTCCCACATAGATGTACAAGGTATACCTCATAGCTTGTAATGTTCTCAATCTCTCTTCTGTCTCTCTCACTCTGTCTCTGTCTCTCTTTGTGTCTCTCTCTTCTCTCTGTGTCTTTGTATCTGTTTATCTTTTGTCTTTCTCAAAAAACCTACTTTCAAGGCCCAGCTCAAAAGATCATATTCTATAAGAGGTCTTTTTTTGTTCCCCCAATGCTTCTCCCATCTCACCACCACCACCACTATCACTTCCAATTATTTTGTGTTTATTTCATACATATTTTGCTATTTATTTATCTCTTTTTGTGTTATTTCCCAAAGGAAATCTTTTGGTTTTGTCTCCTATCCCTAGTCCTTAGTTTAATACCTGTTCTACATGTTTGCTTAGTCATTTGCAGTTGTATCTAACTCTTTGTGACTCCATGGGGGTTTCTTGACAAAGATACTGGAGTGATTTGTCATTTCCTTCTCCAGCTCATTTTACAGATGAAGAAACTGAGACAAACAGGGTTAAGTGGATTTGCTCACAGTCACAAAGCTAGTAAGTGTCAGAGGCTGGCTTTGAACTCAGGAAGATGAAACTTCTTGTCTTCAGGCCCACTGAGTTCTTAGCTGCCTACCTGTTCCATAATAGGTATCTAATAAGTGCTTTGGGGGATTGAATTGAACTGAAGAATAGTCAGTTTTGGTCTCTGACTTGCCATAGAAAATTAAATATAACTTAGAGAATCATAGCATTTTAGACCTGAGAAGGACCTTAGAAATCATCTAGCCCAATTCCCTTAAAAATTAAGGCCAACTTCCCTCTTATAATAAATTTTTCAATCCTCCAATACTTATGTATTACTATTAAGTGCCAGGACTATGCTAAGCATTGGGAACACAAAGACTCTTGCCCTCAAAGAGTTGACAATTGAGCTAAGGAAAACAACACGCACATAAATAGGTATTTATAAATAAGGAAATAAATCTCATTGGAGATGGAGGCAAAGCAGAAGTACTAGTACCTGGAAAGAGCTGAGAAAAGCCATGAAGAAGGTAGAGATTTGAGTTGACTCTTGATGGAGACTAGGAATTACAAGAGACAAAGATGAGGAAGGAATGTCTTCTGAGTAGAGGAATAAGCCAGAACAAGGATTTAGAGATAAGGTGGAGGAGAGTCAATGCAGCAAGTTACAGTCCAGTATAGCTGGATGGTAGAGAATAATGTGCAAGGAGTTGGGACCAGTTAGCGAATGATGAACAGAGGAGCCTAAAACTGATTCTAGGACTTCTAGGAAGCAATTGGAGTTTATTGAGTAGGAAAGTGACATAGTCAGATTAATATTTTAGAAAAAATCACTTTGTCAGCCATGTGGAGCCCTTTTCCTATCAGCCTGAGAAGAGATAAGGGTTTATAGTGCGTACTGTGTGCCAGGCACTGTGTTAAGTCCCTTTTGTAAAAATTACCTCATTTGATCATCACAACAACCTGTTAGAGTAGGTGCTATTATTAACTCCATTTCCTAATTGAGAAAATTGAGGCAAACAGATTGCATGCATTGCTCAGGATCACACAGCTAGTAAATATCTGGCCCTGAATTTGAACTAATCTTTCTGATTCTAGATACATCATTCCATCCACTATACCACCCTCTCTGCTATTTAATTTCCTTCCCTTTGACTCTCTCTCTCTTGTCTCCTGGTACAGTGGCCTGGTTCACATTCGACCCCAACTCTGGCCACCGGGACATCGTCCTGTCAAATGACAACCAGACAGCTACATGTAGCAGTTATGACGACCGGGTAGTATTGGGAACAGCAGCTTTTTCCAAGGGAGTCCATTACTGGGAATTCCACGTGGACCGATACGATAACCATCCGGATCCAGCTTTTGGTGTAGCCAGAGTTAATGTGGTCAAAGATATGATGTTGGGCAAGGATGACAAGGCCTGGGCCATGTATGTGGACAATAACCGAAGCTGGTTCATGCACTGCAACTCCCACACCAATCGGTGAGTGGTCCTGGCTTTGACTCAGTTCTCCCTTATGACCTGGGATCACTGGGGTCCCTCTAAATGAGCATTCCCATTTGAGTTGTATCATTCTCTTCTTTTGTTTTATCATCATCATCATCATCTGGGATGTTGGAAGACATTTGGTTACTCTTGTTTTCTATTTTCAAAAGGGAAAAGTGGAGGTTCAGAACTTAAGTAGGAGGAAGTGATCATTTGCCTCAGTACCAAATGATACTAGGAGCAAGAAATGAGTTGAGAAAAAGCTAAAATGACCACATACATCTTCCTTTATTTTTTTCCTACTCAGTCTCCCCAAAGTCAGCCATGATAAGGACTTGTGCCTTGACCTTAAAAAAGTCTTTTGTGAATTGAACTTCCTCATTTCCTGAAACTTTTCCACTTTAACCCAAAATCCATTTTCCCCAAATTCACAGTTTTTTAATTATTTAATTGAATTTGTTTTAATTATTATAACATATTAATTTTATTAATGACTATCACAAACAAGTGCCATTAGATACTAGTTGGTTTCTTTTCTTTGGGATCTAATGCCTCTATATTATTCTATCTATCTTCTGATGATTTTCCTCACTGGCTTTGAGATGTTCATGTCTTGCTCAATATTCATTGCCCTCTAAGCTTTATTCTTGTGTTTCCTGCCGTATGAGTTATCCAGCAGAGGAGGGTTCCCCATCTCTCTACTTTGCATATAAGATCATTGATGTAGTGCTGGAATGGACTTCAAAAACCATCTACAACCTCCTTTTGCATGTGAGGAAACTGAGGCTACTTAGGTGATGTATCAAAGATCACAGAGATTGTGTCTTAGGCAGGATTTGAACCCAGGTTTTGTAATTTTGGAGAGAATTTTTTTTCTTCTGTACCATCTTGGGGTCTTCCGATTACTTTTGTTTGAGAATAAGGCAACAGTAGCAAATTACTAAAGATAAAAAGGCCTAAAATGAATGTTTTATTCATCTTTATGTATCCCTTAGCACTGAGAATAATGCTTCTTTATATGCTATATGAACAAAATAAATAGAAAGCTCTCAATAAATAGTGTTCTAATCAAAGAGAAATAAAAATAAAAAAGATTATGTGAATTAAGTTAACAGGCTGATTGCAACCTCCTGAGTAAAGGAAGGGTTAACACCTGATCAACCTAAAGTAGGTTGCAGCAAGTGAGAGTGTTGTCTGTTTAGCCTGGTTAGAGAGAGATACCTGCAATGCTTGGACTCCCTCCAGTATTTCTCGATCACCTTGGTCATTCTCCTTAACCACAGTGAATGTGACAGCATCAACCTAACTCCTCCTTTCTCTACTCAGTGCCCTCTTTCTGTTTCTCTGGAGAGATTTCATCTTTACCCTCTGCCAGGGTGTGCAAGAGATGGAAAATCACTGAAATCATCTGTGCTCTCCTCTGGCCGAGAAACCTAGAAAAGGAAAAGAATGCCCCGAGCCATACTATGCTTCTAGATTTTCCATATGCGATTCTCTCTCTTCAACCAGAAAGGACAGAGTGGGTTACAGAAATCTCAAAGGCAAGGCTGGAAACTGAATCTTCAAAAGGAAATTCTTTGATTTCTTCTGACTTGCTTGGCTCATTCTGATAAACCTCTCAGATCTGAAAATCATCTTTTCTTATTGGGAAACCTAGGCTTGGAAAAGAGAATTAATTTAGTACAAGAAGCCAAATTCCCAGTTTCAGACACATCCTTGTTCTTCACTCAGTCTTTTCATAATCAATATTGGGAGAAAAAAATAATTGTGAAACAGACAGGGTCTGTCTTCAGTGCGTCCAATTGCCCTTTCAGAATTTTCCCTCCCCTCTCATTTTAATCTAAATTCATTCCTCTTTCCTTCCAAAGATTGCTTGTTGTCTTGGGGATGGTAGGGAGGGAAGGGGAAAAATTGGGACTCAAAATTTTACAAAGATGAATGTTAGAAACTACCTTTACATGTAACTGGAAAAAACAAAATACTATTAAGTGGGGAAAAAACAAAGAACTGAAAACTGTGGAAACCCCCTCCCCAATCTCTTTTAGGTAGAATTGCATTTTTCCTAGTGGCACGCATGGGGCCGTTTTTAGGGAAGGGCTATCTCAATTCAGTCTATTCCTATACCCTCTGGCTCATGCCCCACAAACTGGGCAACCATCTTCTGGCCCAGATTCTTAAGCACAAGTCACTTTCTTCCCTGTTTTCTGTAGATAGGAGAGACTTGTCTAGCTAGGCCCTTAGCCTTCAGAAAGGAAATAGAAACTGGAAAACTTACAGAACTGTAATTTGCAGAGAACCAACAACCTCATGAGCATCACTGATTTCAATTTCCTCCCTCTCAAGGTCTTTAAACCGTGAGGATGGAGCCAAATAGAGTAATTGGCAGCAGGTCTACTGAAAGACTCTACAAGGTGGAGAGAGGGAGGCAGTCGGGATTTGTCCAGTAGCTGGGGTTACAGGCTTACGGAAGATGCTGAAGAAGGCTTTCTGAGAACAGGAAGGAGACTAGGAGGGTCCGATTGAATCTATTCAGGACAAAAGCTGCTTCATCTACTAAAGTGACCTGACATTTTCCCTATCCTATAGTGCCACACTATGGTCTATGCTAGAATAGCAGTAGCTCTGATTGTGGTATGGTCAGACTTTGTTATTCTGTTCTCAGTGTTTGGTGCAGGACCCCAAATTCCCAGTATCAGAAGTTCTGATAGTCTTTTCATAGTCAATATTTGGGGAAAAATAATTATGAAACAAATTATCTTCGGTGCATCCAATTCCCCTTTCAAAGCTTTCTCTCCCCTTTCATTCTAACCTATATTCATTCCTCTTTCCTTTTCCTACCCCAACCAAATTAAAAAATCTTTCAGATAAAAGATAAAGTCATTTGTACAAAGATATAAATTCTTAAAGTATCACCTCTCAAGAAAGGATTTGAATTTTTTTTTCTTGCTGAGGCAATTGGGGTTAAGTGACTTGCCCAGGGTCACACAGCCAGGAAGTGTTAAATGGATAAAATCAGATTTGAACTCAGGTCCTCCTGACTTCAGGGCTGGTGCTCTATCCACTGTGCCACCTAGCTGTCCCTGGATTTGAATTTCTAATAGATGTCAATACTGAAATAGTTTTAATATGTTTTCAAGCACCAGAATCTTTTTTCTAAGTGGGAGTCTTAGATGATATCATTGGTGGGAATTAGGCTGGTGGGAAGATTCACTTTGAACTACCCAAATCAGTCAACAAACACATCCTAATGAAGTCTTGATGGAAAAAAATTAGTTATTGCATAAAACATGATCTTTGGCTATTCCAGGAGAATCTTGAGTTTAAATTCTCTAGAGAGTTTAAGTCAAGATCTCGCTAAACTTCCTTTTCTAAAAAAGGAAGATAACAGAACCCCTGAGAATGCCAGGCTATTAGCCAATAGACATCATAGGGGGCCTGAAAGGTACTTTAGAGATCATCAGATCTCATTTTAAAGATGAGGAAATTAAGTCAAAGAGAGATTGTGACTTTCTTAAGCAGAGGAGGGATTCAAATGGGATTCAAAGATTCTCTGCCTCCAATTCCAGCACTCTTACTTAGCCACTGCACACCAAATTACAGGGTATTTATGAAGGTCAAATGAGATAATGTACACAAAAGTGTTTTGTATTTCTTAAACCAAACCACTAGATAAACACTGAATTTATAGCTCTCCATGAAACATCTGTGTCTATGTGCCCTGACCTCAGCCTCTTTATGTCCTCAGATGAATTTAACATTTATCACTTCTAAATGTCTTCCCCACTCTCCCAAAAATCCAGTCTCAAAACCTGGGAATTATCTTGGATTCTTTTCTCCCTTTTCCTCTCTAAATCCAATCACTTGCTAAGTCCTATTAACTCTATAGCAGTGGTGTCAAAGGCAAATAAAAAGAGGGCCACTAAACCATAGATAAGGATCCCTTGAGAAAATGAGTTAACTTAGAAAACCACATATTAATATTTGTGTTGTTCAGTTATTTAGTCATGTCCAGCCCTTTGTGGATTTTAGCACACCAAGCAGTTCTATTTTCCACTATCTTTTGAAGTCTGTCCAAGTATATGTTTATTGCTTCCATGACACTATGTATCCATCTCATTCTCTTCCTTCCCCTTTTCCTTGTGCCTTTGATCTTTTCCAACATCAGAGTCTTTTCCAATGAGACTCAGTATATGGTCAAGGTATTTAAGTTTTACTTTCAGTATTTGATCTCCCAGTGAATGGTATGAATTAATTTCTTTAAGTATTGACTAATTTGATCTTCTTGCTATTCAAGGGACTCTCAAAAGTCTTCTCCAGCATCACAATTTGAAAGTGTAAATTCCATCCATGCTTGTAGTCCTTACATTGTTTCTGGAAAAGTCATAGCTTTGACTATATGGACCTTTGTCACCAAGATGATGTCTCTTCTTTTTAGTATGCTGTGCATATTTGCCATAGCTTTTTTCCAAGGAGCAATCATTTTTAATTTCAAAGTTGCAGTCACCATCTGCAGTGATTTTTTAGCCCAAGAATATAAAATCTGACACTGTTTCTATTTCTTCTCCCTTTATTTGCTAGGAAATGATGGAATAAGTTGCCAAGATTGTAGTTTTTTTATATTAAGTTTAAAGCCAGCTTTTACACTCTCCTCTTTCACCCTCATTAAAGGGTAATTTTTTTATATTAAGTTTAAAGCCAGCTTTTACACTGTCCTCATTCACCCTCATTAAGGGGCTTCTTAATTCTTCTTCACTTTTTGCCATCAGTAGAATCATCTGCATATCTTGGATTGTTGATATTCCTTTCTGTTTTGTTTTTTCTTTTCCTAAATTTTCCTAAATTTATTTAAAATTCTAAACTGTCTTCCTCCCTCTTCCCCCTTGCGCTAGAGAAAGATATCATTTAATATAGATATAGATATACACACATATATATACATATATAAGGGTATGGTTTTACATATATTTATATATATGACATATATGCATATACATATGTAAGTATATGTAAAACCATACTATACATACTTCTGTTTATTAATTCTTTCTCTGGAGATGGATAGCATCTTCCTTTATAGTGCAAGTTTCCACAACCCAGTGAGTATGCCCTTTTAACTTCCCTAGAGTATAAAGGAGCTGGTATCAGGCACACTTGAACAAGCAGCCCATGACACCTTGTTCAACCACACCCCCACGGGTTAAAGCAGTGACTAACACTGAGCTATAAACGAAAGTTTGACTAAATCATAATAAATAAGGGTTGGTAAATCTCGTGCCAGCCACCGCGGTCATACGATTAACCCGAATTAACAGAAAAACGGCGTAAAGGGTGTTTAAGCATATAACCCAACAAATAAAGTTAAAACTCAACTACGCTGTAATACGCCCTAGTTGATATTAAAATACGCAACTTACGTGACTTTACCAATGCTGAAGACACTAAAGCGAAGGTACAAACTGGGATTAAAGACCCCACTATGCTTAGCCGTAAACCTAGGTAATTAAATAACAAAATTACTCGCCAGAGAACTACTAGCAACTGCTTAAAACTCAAAGGACTTGGCGGTGCCCTAGACCCTCCTAGAGGAGCCTGTTCTGTAATCGATAAACCCTGATACACCTTCACCCCTTCTCGCTCAACAGTCTATATACCGCCACCGTCAGCTCACCCCAATAGGGCCCCAAAGTGAGCAAAATTAGCTCTCACAGGAGTTTTAATCTATCGATCACACTTAATATCAACCCTTCTATGTTTAGAAGGGATAATATTGTCCTTGTTCATCCTTATAACACTACTAATTACCCACTTCCATATATTCTCAATATCTATAACCCCATTAATTCTACTGGTCTTCTCAGCTTGTGAGGCAGGGGTAGGTCTTGCACTGCTAGTAAAAATCTCAACAACCCATGGTAATGATTACATCCAAAATTTAAATCTATTACAATGCTAAAAATTCTCACATCAACCTTCATACTTATCCCCCTAACATGATACTCCAAAAAATCCTGACTATGAATTAATACCACTACACACAGCTTTATTATTAGCATTTGAAGCTTAACCTTATTCTATCACAACTCTGATTTGGGTTACAACTACAACAATTCTTTCTCCTTAGATTCCTTATCAGGCCCACTACTTATTCTATCATGCTGACTTCTTCCATACTTTGAAAATTGGTCGCATATAATGCAAACATCTTTGAGAAACCAACATATTACTTAAGTATTTATAGAGTTTAACGCTCCCTCAAAGCTATACCTCAATTAGAAACATCAGCATGATTTCACATTGCCGACTTAACCATCATTAATATTTTCTGCTTATTCCAACTACAACTCATCGGTATTGAAATAATCTATATTTATCCTCCAGAAGAAATCCTCAAACTCCCAGAAATTCCATTCCCCTGAGAGAGAAAAAATGAACGAAAATCTATTTGCCCCTTTCATCTGCCCTACTATTATAGGCATTTCCACCCTACCAATTATTATAATTTTTCCTTGTCTTATCTTCACAACATCTAAACGTTGACTTCCCAATCAAATTCCAATCTTACAAATCTGACTTATCCGACTCATCACCAAACAAATAATAACAATATATAATAACCTGGGTCGCACATGAGCTCTTATACTTATAACCCTCATCCTATTTATTGCTACCACTAACCTTCTAGGTCTCCTACCTTATTCATTCACCCCAACAACACAACTCTCAACAAATATCAGCATAGCTATAATTGAATATTTTGAATATTTATGATACTTAGAATACTTTAGTCATTCATAGTTATTCTTTGAACAATATTGTTAATCAGTTTAGGAAACAGATCTTGGTCAAAGGGTATACACAGTTTTATAACTCTTTGAGCATAATTTCAAATTGCTCTCTAAAATGGTAGGATCAATCCAGTTACACTAAAAGTGTATTAGTATCTCCCGTTTTTCCACATCCCCTCCAACATTTATCATTTTTCCCTTCTATCATTTTAGCCAATCTGATAGATTTTATCTGATAGATGATATCTCAAAGTTGTTTTAATTTATATTTCTCCAATTAATTATGACTTAGGGTATTTGTTTTGATATTATTACTACTACATACAGTTTCAATTTCTTTATGAAAAAACCTGCCTATTCATAGCTTTTGATCACTTATCAATTGAGGAATAGCTTGTATTCTTATAAATTTGACAAAGTTCTCTAAATGCTTGAGATATGAGATCTTTATCTCAGAAACTATACATAAAAATGTTTTTCAGATTGTTGATACTTCTCTCATTAATTATAGTTCTGCCTTTTAATTCATCCAACCTGGCATCTTGCATGATGTACTCTGTATACAAGTTATTGTCATTGTCATTCTCCTTTCTCATTCTTAAATCAATCAGTTGTTTCATGTTGCTTTTTGGCCCACATACAGGTTCCTCAGGAGACAAAGAAGATGATCTGATACTCTCATTTCTTTGAGGATACATTTTGTTGTGATCCACACAGTCAAAGGCTTTAGTGTGGTAAAAGAAGCAGAAGTTTTTTTGGAACTCTCTTACTTTCTCCATAATCCAGAAATTTGGCAATTTGGTTCTAGTTCCTCTACCTTTTCCTTCCACCCTCCCCCCAAAATAGCCTGCTTTGATAATTCTCAATTCACATATTGCTGAAGCCTAGCTTGCAGAATCATAAGTTGGAATGTGAAAAAAGCAAAATTGTTTAGTAATGAACATTCTTTGGCATTGCTCTTCTTAGGATTGGGATATGGACGCATCTTTTCCAATCCAGTGGCCACTGTTGAGTTTTCCAAATTTGCTGGCACATTGAGTGCAGCACTTTAACAGTATCATCTTTTAGGATTTTAAATAACTCAGTTGGAAATCTGTTACCTTTTCTATTTTTATATTTAGTAATGCTTTCTAAGGCCCAGTTGACTTCATTCTCTAGGATGTGTGACTTTAAATCAGTAATCACACCATCATGGTTATTGGTGATGTTAAGATCAGTATTTCTGTGTATTCTTGCCACCTCTTCTTAATCTCTTCTATTTCTATTAAGTCCGTACCATTTTTGTCTTTTATCATGCTCATTTTTGCATGAAATGTAGATATCATCTTTCCCATCCTATTTTTCTTTCTTCTCTTCTACTTCCATGCATCATTCATTTAAAAACCTTCTTATCTCTCCTTTCTATTGGAATTCTGCATTCAGTTGGGTATATCTTTTTCTTTCTTCTTTATTTTTCACCTTCCTTCTTTCCTCAAGTATTTGTAAAACCTCATCAGATAGCCATTTGCTTTCTTGCTTTTATTTTTTCATTGGAATGTTTCTTTGTTGCTGCCTTCTGTACAATATTTTGAACCAGTGTCCATAGTTCTTCAGGTATTCTTATCTACCAGATCTAATCACTTAAATCTATTCGTCACTTTCATGTATTCATAAGGGATGGGATTTAGGTCATGGTCTGATGGTTTTTCCTACTTTATTTAATTTCTTTAATTTAATTTAAGCCTGAATTTGCAATAAGAAACTCATAATCTCAGCCACAGTCACCTCCTTGTCTTGTTTAAACTGACTATATAGAATTTCTCCAACTTTGGCTGAAAATTGTGTGTGTGTGTGTGTATGTGTGTGTGTGTGTATGATTTCATATTGACCATCTGGTGATATCCAGGTATAAAATTGCTTTTTGTATTGTTGAAAAAGAGTGTTAGCTTTGACCAGTGAGTTGTATTAACAAAATTCTTTGTATCTGCCCTGTTTCATTTTGTACTCCTAGGCCAAATTTGCCTGTTTTTACAATTATCTTTTGATTTCCTACTTCTGTATTCTGATCCACTATGATGAATGTGACATCTTCTTTTGGTGTTATTTCTAGAAGATATTATGGGTTTTCATAGAACTGATCAATTTTGACCTCTTTGGCATCAATGGTTGGAGCATAAACTTCCATTACTCTGATGCTGGGTACAAACAGATATCATCCTATCATTTTAAAGATTATATCCCAGTACTGCTTTTCTTACCTTTTCAATTGACTATGAAGGCCACTCTATTTCTTCTAAGATATTCTTGCCCACAGTAGTATAGTAAGGATCATTTGAATTAAATCCACCCATTCCCATCCATTAAGTTTACTGACAGCCAAGATGCCACTGTTTAAGCTTTCCATTGCCTTTGGCCCTAACCAGTTTATCTTGGTTTATAGCCCTTACATTTCAGGTTCCTATGCCATATTGATCTTTATATCATCAGGCTTTCCTCTGTCACCAGACACATTTGCAACTGAACTTCCTTTTGGCTTTGACCCATCTATTTCATTTTTTTCTGGAATTACTTGTAGTGGTCCTCCACTCTTCCCCAGTAATATGTTGGACACCTTCTTACTAGAGGGGCTTATCTTCTGGTGTCATATCTTTTATTATTTTAAATCATTTTATCGTTTATTATTGGCAAAGCTAATGGAGTGATGTACTATTTTCTTCTTCAGTAAATCATCTTGTGTCAGAACTTTCTATTAAGACTTGTCCATCTTGGGAACCCTGCATAGCATAACTCATGGTTTAATTGAATTACATAAGCCCCTCTACCAACAAGTGATAATCCAGAAATGGCATTTTTAACATTATCTATGTTGTATTGTATTTTAATTTATTTTGTTAAATGTTTCTCAAGTACATTTTAATCTGCTTCCCATAGTTTGACATCTCTGCTTTAAAACATCTTTTATACCTTATGCCTTTCTTTCTACTCACATTGTCAATACCCTAATTCTAGACCTTGTTATTTAAACTGTGCTATTTTCTAGATTCAGGCTCTCTGAGAATTGACCTGCCCCTTCACCTAGGCATGGTCCTTAACAAGATTCAGTGACTTAAAAAAAATTTAATCCCATTACCTAATACTATGCTTTATGCACAGTAAGCACTTACAAATCAGTTAAACTGATTTCACTTGAATAAATCCAAAGGACTGAATCTTTAATCCTGGGATTTCATCACTAACTGTCTTGCTAAAGTTTATGGTGAAATTTTCAGTGTAAGCATTTACATCTTGGAATTGGTAAATGCTACAAATCAGGGTTTGATTTACTGTTTTGTTGTCTAATTTTAACAAAGTATTAATAATGTGGATATAAACTTGAAGGTGTGTGTGTACATCCCCTCCCCCCCTTCTGCAGCCCAAATATTAAACACTTACTGACAACATTCCTGTATTGCTTTATAAACAATGTAGAGTTACTTAACTTTGGCCCTCAGTTTCTCATCTGTAAAATGAGTAAGTTATAGATAGACTCTGAGGTCCCTAAACTTTAAATCTAAGATAAATCCTGTGATCACCTATTTCATCAACAGTGTAAGGTCACCTTTGGTAACTGGGCTTTTTGGGTTTCCCCTAGGACTGAAGGTGGTGTGTTTAAAGGAGCTACAGTTGGTGTACTTCTGGATCTGAATAAGCATACCCTAACCTTCTATATCAATGGGCAACAACAGGGTCCTACTGCCTTTGACCATGTGGATGGGGTCTTCATGCCAGCTGTGAGCCTCAATCGAAATGTTCAGGTATAGTGGATTCTTGGGTCCCAAACTGGTCTGATCATAAAGTCCTCCACTGTTGCATCCCATGATCTCTAAAACAAGCCTGCCTCTTGGAAGTTCTTGACAACGGAAGGAATAATGTCCAAAACATATTCTGTTTTTTACCCTAGGAGTGGAAGAAAAAACTTATTTCTAAAGATGCTAGCCTATAGGATAGGTGGGAGCAAAAGAAGCCCAGTGGTGTTTTAGCTCACTGCAGCTCTTGACCTGAAAAGTTGAGATGGAAAAGTTGGAGAGGGTGATAAAATATTTTCCCTTCTGTGACTGTACCATACATACTACTCCCCTGGTTAGCCAGACCTTCCTGAGACCTGATTTTTAATTGCATGTCCCAGATGTGTTAATATTCTATTTCATGTGCTTGCCCTTTGAGGGTAATGTACAGGAAAAAATAATTATAGGAGACTATTTGAATATATGGAGATTCTCCCTAGTGGCCTCCTTCCATACTACTTTTCCTATGGCTTTCACATGGATAGGAGGAAAACTTTCTTTAGGGACCTCCACTGTTGAATGCAAGCCTCAGGTGAATGTTGATGACATTTGGAGGGCAAGGTGCATCAGGTACAAGGTTAGAAGCATTTCCCCAGGGATCAATAAGGCAAAGGAGGTATGGGTGTGGGTCCAACCTTTACCTAGATTTAACATAGCTCCTACTACGTTTCATGATAATTTTGTGAGGAAGGTAGAGAGATATGGATTAGATGATATTGTAATCAGCTGGAGTCAGAGCTGGTTAGATGGACAAATAAAGAATAGTTTTTTAAGAGGCAGGTAGGTAGTAAAGTGGATATAATAGCAGCCCTGAATTCAGGAGGATCTGAGTTCAAATTTGATCTCAGACATTTAACACTTCTAGCTGTGTGACTCTGGGCAAGTCACTTAGCCCAATTGCCTCAGCAAAAAAAAAAAAAAAAAAAAAGAGAGAGAGAAGCAGAACCAGGAATGGTGATTGAACATTGTGAAGAGGCAAATTTAGGCTAAATATGAGGGGAAAAAAAACTTCCTAATAATTGGAGTTGTACAAAATAGGTATGGGTTGTTTCAAGAGGTAATGAGTTTGCTGATCTTAAAGGTCTTTAGGCAGAGGCTGGATGGCAGAAGCGGATAGATAAGGATTCTTCTCATGAATGTACATGTTGGACTACATGAATAACCAATAGGATTCTTTCTACCTCTCAATTTTTTTGATACTGCCTGTAGTTAAAGTAGAATTGCCTCTCATACTCAAGTCTTCAGAATTGTCTTTGGAAAGGGGGCAGACACACACAGGCACGCACAGCAGTCAATTAACCAACAAACATTTATTAAATGCTTACTCTCTATTGAATCTGGGAATAACAAAGAAAAATAAAAAAGGTTTTTCTTGTCTCAAGGAATTCACATTATCTAATTCCAATGCAGAAGACAACATGGAAATAACTGTCTAGCAAGATGTATGTATGGCATAAATGGAAATTAATTTCAGAGGGAACTACTATGCTCTCTGGGCTCACATCACAAATCACAGTAATTCTGTCCATGCGGTTTCTAAACTGTTTTAAATATCTTCTTTGGAGCAACAGCTCCACTCATAGTTATCCCCTTTTCTTTCTCCAGGTTACTTTGCACACAGGACTAGATGTGCCATTGAATACCAGGCAGCAAAAACTGTCTGGAAACTGAAATTCCAGAAATCGATGATCTTCAATGAGATCTTCCCTGAGAGAAGCCCAGTCATCCCTACCTTCAAATTTAGCACAGAATCTGTCCTGAGTAACACAAAATGGTCAAATGAGGAGGGCAGACCAGTAGCCGCTGAAGACCATATACAAAACTTTTCCTATGGAGAATCAGGAATGGGTCTCCTCATCACAAGTCCCTTTTCATTTACAGATGTGGGTGTGTGATCTGTGTATTTTATCCTCATAGTCTCACTTTTCCATAGCAGAGCTCTTTAGGATGGGATGGGAGACTGGGGTAGCTTGATATTAAGCTGTTACTCTGAGAACCTCAGAGGTCAGAGTTCCTTTCCTAAGTCACAAGAAAGGGAATTTTAACAGGGGAGTGAGATAGCAAATCTCGGTGGTACATGTAGGTTTCTTGTAATTCATTTTAAAGTGGGAATTAGTTTTTTGGGTTTCTATTTCCTGGTTCTGAAAACAGCACTTCCAGAAAGGGAAATGACCACTGTTTAATTCTCAGTATTAAAGGGAGTGTGCTGTTTTTGCCTTTTCCCCTACATCTTTGTAGTACCTAGGTCGCTAGATTTTTCTTTTGGTATAGGAAAATCATTCTTTATAATATCTCCAATTTCTTCCTTCAGGAGTCTACTGCCTGGTATCTAGTAGTATCAGTCTAATATAATCATGCTTTTTTTAAAAAAATTATTAAGCACCTACTGTTTGCATAGCACAATGCCCTGCACATGAACATATAGAAAAAAAAGTTGATCCTGTATTCTAACTTTTCCATTGATTTATTCTGGAGTTCACAGAATGGCTTTCCTAGAACTTATAATACCTAACTCATTGTACCTGTAACTGTCCCTACAATTCCCTTCTCCCTTCTTGACTAAGATTTACCTTAAAATAGACAAATACACATCCACAAAGAAATATATTTAAATGCTATAATGTAAATACTAAAGTTTTCCTGAAAATCTATCCCCAAGTGGCATATCCTTTCCTGAAAACTGAATTCCAATTAATGATGTGCTGGTAAATGTCTAACAGGCAGTTGTCTGGAGGGAAAAATATATGTACAAAACACCTTTAAGTTTAGCTTTAATTGTTAACATTTTCTCCATTACTTTAAGTCTAGACAATCAACAAAATGATAAATCAAGCTTTGATTTGTAGCATTTGCTGATTTCTAAAGTGTAAATGTTCACTAAAAATTTAACAATCAATTCATCCCCAGTTCCAATAGTCAAAAATGATGTCCATGTTCTTTCTCAAGGAATCCTTCTATTCCTCATTTGGAACTCCCAGGGGCTAGCACATAGTAGGTGTTTAATAAATTCTTAATAATTGATTGATCACCAGTAGTGCTCTACCCTCACTAAGAAAAGAAAAAAAAAAAAAAGATATCACTGTTCTGGCTATTCACGTTTCTCCTTGGAGGAGAGCAAGCTGGGAAAATATTGTTGAGGCCTTATCTGTAAGATCGACTTACAAAAAAGCTGGGAAAGAGGCAACTTGAGAGTTATTGGCCCTGGGGTTGCTCTTCCTAACACTGTCTATCTCAGAGCCACGAGCATGTAAAATTTGGGCTTCATAATAGTACTTTTTACCCCTATGCCCATCCCCATTTGCCTCAAAACTAAGCCTGTGAACAAAAATATCATTGAAGTCAATTAAAGTTTTGCCCCGGGGGCTAGGGTAGTATGGAATTTACAATGATTAGTCTATTATGAAAGTAGGAAATGAGTCAGAAATACCTCCTCCTTATCCCTGCACTGGCCCTTCGATGGTGTTTGAAGTCCCTGGTGCACCCAGTCATTGCAAAAGAAGAAAATGAAACTCTGGGATTGCACCCTCTCTTCCAGTACCACAAAGTTGAATATGATCAAGATATCCCAGTTAGTCAGATGTCATGTTAAGTGCTGTTTCCTACCCTTTACCAGGGAGGCCCAATGCCTGCCTAGCTTTGGAGATTCAGTGGCTGCAGGAGGTGGGTCACTCCAGGATTCCCAGATAATGAGCCTGCTCTAAGTCAAACATCCTCTCCTGTTGGATACTTTTTTCCCTCAGAGCATTTGCCTCTGCTCTGCCCACCTCAGACATCATCACCAGAAGAAATGCCCTCAGAGGCAACATACAAAAGACAAATTTTACACCTCGGTATCATCCACACAATTCCCAGCTAATTTGATCAAGGTAATCATGATTTAATTAGACTCACAACAACAGAATATGATACGGGTGGCTGGAGGACAACACTACATCTGTCCCTTTTGCCCTTTCCATGGGCTTGATTTTCTGGGTATAAAACTGTACACATTGCTGCAAAGCTCTCGGTTCTTTTTTTTTTTTTTTTTTTTTTTTTTTTTTTTTGCTTTGCCTGCATACTCACTCATCTAGAAGCACAGCTAATGAATTGACTATTTTTTTTTCAAGATACATGTGCCCAGAGTTAAGTCTGCAGATTGGAGTCACATTGTTACGTCTTTGTATGGATTAGCAACAATTGGGGACCAACTTGGAAAGCATGTTTCATCTGTGCAGATAAGGAGACACTGAGGGATCAAAAGCAGCAGTCAAGACAGAGGAAATTTGTCATGACACCAGGATCTTTGGGAAGGAAGAAATAAGACAAGGAGTAAGTCTGAGAAGTGAAACATAAGAATTTTGCCTTCCGTTCTGGTTTACCTGTGATCATCCAGACTTCTTCCCAGCTTCCACCTTACCATCCAACAGAGACATACATTTTTGTATCAAGGATGAAATGAAGGAAGCAACATTAATAAGCAATTCCATCTGAAAGCAATGAGTGATTTTTCTTTTTCTTGAAGAGTACATTTTATCAGACCTCTTTGAGGTTGAGGGCTAATTTACCTGCTGAATCTCTTCTTATTTTGATCTGTGAGCCGAAATCAACTGTGTTTTTTCTTAGGTTCTAGATTCTTATCTATATATTAGGTTTCTTACTAACCACCGGTTGATGCTGTGTAGGTTTTGATATTTTATTCTGTGGAACCAACAAGCCTACCTCAGATCTCATGCTTCCAGATCTCAAATACCCCTGAGGAACCTTCTCATCCTTTTTTCTCCATAAAAAGGAAAAGTAGGATAGGTATTGCATGGGATTGTGACTAAACTATCACTGAACTTTGTCTTAGAAAATATCCTCTTCCAGACAGGACTTCTGAGCACAGCAGGTTCCAAGAAGGAGGAATGTAGTTCTTTAACATTTTCTGAGTAGGTATGTTTCCTGCAAATCATTCAAGAAAATGTCAAACAGAGGGAACATTGCCCTGCCTATGCGGGGTCTTTAACTCTCTCTCTCTCTCTCTCTCTCTCTCTCTCTCTCTCTCTCTCTCTCTCTCTCCCATTGTTCAAGTAGGGATTGCACTCTCTTCCTGTAAATTGTTTCTGAGGATCATGACTTTTGATTGACTTTCCAGAAAAGCCAGTGGAAATGAACAAAGAATTATTTTTTGAGTTATCAGAAGATGGAGGGAATGACAGATTCTACATTCCAACTTCATGTTCTTTGACCAGCAGTTTCCACTGATGTGAGAGACACAGCTTCTTTTGAAAAAATTGACTAGCCAAATCAGTAGGGGCTAATTCATCTCCAGATGCATCAGAAACAAATTCAAAGAAACAAAAAGAAGCATATAAAGGTACAGAGGCTTCCTTCTTTCCCTAAACTGTGGCCAGATAGAAGCCAAATAAAATGTTTTCAGTGATGTCCAAGGCTGAAAGATTTTAAGTTTCTGAGGTCAGCCAATGACAGCAGTTAAGCTAGATTGCTTCAAGGAGCTTGGGATATTTAGAAATAGTAATGGCATTTAATCAAGTAAAATAATAATGCATTTGAAGTGCTTTGTAAACTATTGGTATTACTTGTGAGAGCTGGCTAAGAACTGTGGGATTCCTACTTAGAATCTTAAATCTGTGACTTGAGGGGAAGGAGAATGAGGTAGAAATCAGCTCCTTAGAGTTCCTTCAATACTAAAAAGAAAATCCTTGATAATACTTTGGGTGCAGATTGCAACCCCATCATGCCTTAGGAAACAGATCTCGTGAATTTCTATAGTCATAAAAAGACCAAAAAAAATTATCTGGTAGCCAACTTGTGGTTAAGAGCTTTTCTGCCATTGATCAGACAATAGATACTGTACAGTCTATAAGAAGATCCTATATTGGCAATCTTTCCAGTATGGTAAGACTTGCCAAAATATCAGTTATGATTGTATAGCCTTTTCAAATCAAAGTCTTTTCCACCCAGGATATGGCATCAGAATAGTACTTTAGGAGATGGAAACAGTTCCTGTTTAGGAAAAATCCTTCTCTCCCAGCTTTCTTTAAACCAAGTTCAAATAAATAGAGCCATATAGTAGCTGACTTCTCAGAACTAGAAGAGAAGAAAGGTATGGAGGATTCAGTAAAGTTTGTATTGATTTGTGGATCAGGAAGAGAAAAAGAGAGGTGGAAAAATAGTACCCAGAAATACTAAATCCACCTCTCCCCCTAAAACAACTTATCTCTATTTCCACTAGGAAGCTGAAAATGCATAAGATGTCAGGTGACCTTGCTTATGTGGAAGCTGGAAGAGAAACTAGTGGCTAAAACATGACCTTTGGGAAAGACTTCTCTCTGCTTTTTCCTCTCAGCACCTTTTCTAGGTTCTTTTCCATATGCCTTTTCCTAATTTTCACCTTCCCCTCCTCCACTAAAGTGTAGATGGTGTGGAAGGGACTGAATAATTCAATCTTACATAATCAACACTTCAAAACAAAAACTCTTACAAACTGGATGGACTGCACTTCCTCGTTCTTTTCTTGGTATTAATTCAAATCAATGTTCAGTTTACTGAGACCAAGGGCAATTGTCAGAGGGAGAGACAAGCCTTCACAAACTCAACTTTGTCTCTGAGTCATTTAAAAAGAAAAGATAGGCATTTTTGGATTCTTGGAGGGAGAAAGAGAAAAAGAAGCAGAGAGACAGAGAGAGAAAGAGAGAGAGAGAGAAAGAGAGAGAGAGAAAAAGAGAGAGAGAGAGAGAGAGAGAATGAGTTAGTTTATGGGCTCCTAGGACTTAGGATGAAATAATATGGAGTTAATTGTTTCTCATCTGAGTTTCTATTATGTTACTATATGGTAATGTCATCCTTTGTACATAAAAAAAATCCTCAACTTATCAAGAGTTCATAATAGGCCAGCTGTGAAATACACTTGATTAATTTTATCAAGCAGAATTTAGTAAAAAAGGATGAAATTTGAAGTAGTTTGAAATATTAAGGATCCCATTCCATTGTAAATAATATTATCCTAAAGTAGCTCTAGCACATTATTCAGTGGTGATACAGTTTGGTGTGTGGTTTTAGGATTTGTTTTTTTTTTTTTTAAGCATCTCTTTAAAATACCTAAGAGCACTTCAGAACAGAGCTTACTAGAGCCTGACCTAGGACAAGGTGAAATATCACATATAATCTTGCTTTACCTCCCTTTTCTGTATTGATTTTTGGAAAACCAGAGGATGCTGGCAAAGGTAACTGAACCACAATGTAGCTGATCTAACATTTTAGAAATGTGTACTAAGATACTGCCTGAACCAGTCAGCCTCCAAGTTCCCCTGGGCAACATGCCTTAGAGACCTTAGACTACTGCTGGGAGGCAAAGCCCTTTGTGCCACTCTGTAATGTTCTCTATAACTCTCAGGGCAGCTAAGTGGCACAATGAATAGAGTGCTGGGCATAGACTAATCTTCATGAGTTCAAAACTCGAACTCTTACTAGAAGAGTGCTCCTGGGCAAATTGCTTAAGTTTCAAGTCACTGAGTTTCTTCATCTACAAAATAAGCTGGAGAAAGAAATGGCAAACCACTTTGTTATCTTTGCCCAGAAAACTTCAGAGGAGATCACGATGGCCTGAAGGATCTGAAAAAAACAACTAAGGTACCCAGTGCCTCTGCTTTACTAAAACCTGCCCTTAAGAAAAAGATCAAAATTTGCCAGTCATCTAATACTTATTCAGCCAAACATCACAAGGCTGGCTCTGGTATCAAACTATCTGCTTCCTCTTTCCAAATCATTGTGAATAGAGGTGGTGGATAAAATGTTCTTTGGACATAGAATTTGTGAATCCTGTAAAACATAATTATTGGGAGTCTTGCCATGCAACCTATGGAGTTTCTTATATACACACTGTAGCTATGTTGCCTCATATGCAAAGTAATAAATTGGTCATTTATTCCATAGTAATCCAGGAATCATAACTTCCAACAACTGTAATGTGTTTTCCCCCCTCCACCACCAGCATCAAAATGAAGTTTTCAACTGTATTTTAATATTCTAACTCTAGGGGAAATAACTTAGTGAGGCAAATCTAGGAGTATCTTAACACTAAAGAAAAGGCTCCCCCATTTATACCCTCAGAAGATCTTCCCTGCCCACCCCACCATCCATAGAAAATTGAGCCTTTGGCTTTAGAATGAAAACAGAATTCTTAGTTTTTCTTGAAAAGGAAGGTCAGTGACCCAGGGCTTCAACTGGTTAGGAACAAACATTTTCTAACATGGTTAGAAGACAGCAAATAAAAGGACTATATCATCTCAGGGTGTTCTCAGGATTTCTCTTTTCTAAAAATAGCCAATTTGGGTGATGTTTGGGGTTTTTTTTTTGCAGTGGTAGTATTTCTTAGGATTCCTTTTTTAGGCACAAAAAAAATTCAAAACAGGTTAAACTGGAAAGAAATTCAAAGAAGACAAAGTAATAGCATTTATTGTCCAAGGTATGAAGTCATGATTACAGGCTTTCAAAGTTGAAACTTATTCTGTCTCTGTTATTGATTCACTGTGTGGTCCCAGGCAAATCATTTAATCTTTCTGTGCCTCAGCTTTAGTAAAATGGGGATAATTACTATTTTCACAGTGTAACCTACCTCTACTAGCTATTGCGAAAATGAATGGTCAATCAATTAATGAGTATTAAGCGCCTATTTTGTGCCAGGTGCTTCATAATAAAAAAGAAAAAAAAAAGAAATGGGGGAGATGACATGTAAACAACTATGTACAAACAAATTTTATATAAGATAAATTGAAAATAAGCAACAGAAAGAAAGCACTAGAATTAAGAGGAATTGGGAAAGGTTTCCTGAAGGAGATGGGATTTTAACTAGTATTTGAAGAAAGTTAGGGAAGCCAGGGATCTAAGATGAGAAAGGAAAGCATTCCAGGCATAGGAAACAGTGAAAATGCCAAGAATCTGGAGATGGAGTGTCTTCTTCAAGGAACAGCAAGAAGCCTTAAAAAAAAAAAAAAAAAAAAAAAGTTCTAGTCATCTCTGAAACGTTTGCTAAAATACCTAATCTATAGAACAGCTGATTGTCCAGGGACTTTTTTTGCTAATCCAGTCTCCTATTTTTTTTGGTGATCAGCAGTGTATATTTGTAGGATGGCTGGCCTGGTTAGGGGCATATATAGGCATTGAAAACAGGCCTACTTTGACTACTAAAAAAAATCCCAAGTGCCCAAGCTTTAAATGGGGCCAGTTTTAATGAATCACCTTGTACAAGTGTTAGAAGTATCAGTATTCTTGTTAGTTATCAAGGCATTGAATGAGCAGAAACCCTTATGAGCCATGGGAAGAGATGGGTCGGGGCTTCTGCCTCCTCACTCAAGATTGGTGCTCACACTCACATATGCACACACACACATACACACTCTCAGATAGCATGCCTTTTTTATGACTGAGGGCCTCACACACCATGAGCATCCTTACATATGAGTGTCTGGACATATGACAAGATACAAAACAAACCTAAATCTAGCAGTAACTTTAAATGAGATGTTTCTAGATAATTGGCAAAATGTCTGGACTTCCAGTGAACCATCCCCAATTGGAGTTTACTGGCCCTTCAAATGAATTAAGCTGTTTTTAAGTAGATAAAGGAATTGGGAGATTAGTCACAGTGTGATTCTTCTGTGAGCATCTATTTATATTTCCCCAAACAGTCAAAGTTCATCACCTGTGGATGTTGCATGCTATACATGAGGATAAAACCATGAGGCTGAGTCCCAGGATAGGCATCTGGCTCAGGAAAGATATTTCTGGTAGGTTTTTAAGCATGAACAAGACTGGGACCACCTCAGTGTTGGGGGGAGAAAGAGTTAGTAGGATTTGGGGTGGAGAGAAGAGAGAAAGATGGTGATTATGAACTCCAACTCTTCCCCTCAACACTGTGACTAGAAATCACTACACACTAGGCATTCTCAATCAGAAATGAATGGAAGCACAGCCAAGAGGCACCATGGGGCAAAGCAGGAGAATTAAAATGCATGAAATAGAATTGCTGCTTTTGCACCAAACTATTGTATGAAGCATGAAAGATGTTAGTTTAAATGTTGGCAAAGGAACTTAAAAAGTAAAGAAAAAAAACGTGTCTTGTTTGGTTGTTTAAAAAAAAAATTCCACCTCTCTTTACCCATCCTTGTTCCTCCTGTGTGGTCACTTTCTGTTGTTGTTCATTGTTGGGAGTTAATGACAGTTGTTGGTCACATTTGTGCTCATGTGTTACTGGAGAGAGGAGGAAAGGAAAGAAAACTTTTTTCTAATTTTTGTATTGGTAGCTGCAAGCATTTGTATTTTTTGAATTGGAAACACAAGTGTTTTTTGGTCTTTTGGGGTTTGGCTGAACTTTATGTATTACTTTTTGGGAAACCTAAGTTTTGCCACTGTCTTAACCAGATTTGAAATAAATTCTTTTGACACTGCCAACAATCTGGAGAAAGGTGTGGTCTGTGATTGTTACGTGTCCTCAGATCTCTAAGTTTCCCCTTGGTTTGAACTCTTTCTACCAGCTCTTAATAGTTCACCAAATTGATGAAAGAAGAAGACTAACCTGTTCCCAAACACAACTGAGTTAAGTATTTCTGTTAGTGTTTGGTGGTGGTGGTGTTTTAATTGTTAAGTTGTTCAGGTCAATGTTTCTTTTCTCTAACAAAGAAAATTTAGAGAATGTCTTTCTCTGGATCTTAAATATTTGTAGTTGCTGAAGAAGCAGGAGCTGCAGCTCCCAAAGGGAAAGATCAGATTGCATCTCCACAAAAGTTACTCACTTTGATAGTGGGACCAAGTACTGAAGTTGAAGAAGAATGGAAGGACTGAAGGGGATTGCTATTCCTGTGACCTTTGCACTCAAGATCCTGTCTGTTCTATCAAGGTCTAAGGGGAGATGATGTTCAAGGTTGTTTAGTCTTCCTGGTATATGCATCTTCTGCCTTTCCTTCAGATGCCTTGCTGCTTCACTTTAGGTTAACTTATCTATTCTTCAATGATAAGTGATATTGGTTTTAACATTCTGGGATAATCAGTGCAACAATCAGATTGTCAATCTATTGTCCTTTACTCTTGCTACATAGCTAGTTCACCTTCTTTTCCAATTATACATTTCATGAATAATATCTTTTACGTCATCTTTTACACACAAAATATCTTTGGATGATGTGCCTTTTAAGACCTACCATGCATGTCACTGAATCTTTGGGATCTCTGAAATTTTTGATTCTTTGAAGATTCCAGTATTCTATGATTTACAATCATTTATAATTACAGAAAGAATACCATCTTTAAAAGATACTGTCAAAACCAAATATAGAAAAGCAAAAATAATAAATACATCCTTTTCAAATCATAATGCAATAAAAATTGCATTAAATAATGCACAACAGAAAGAGATATTAAAAAGTAATTGTATATTAAATAATATCTGAAAAAGTAATTGAAAGAACAAATCATAGAACCAAATGATAATTTCATTAAAGAAAATGACAACAATGAGGTAACATACCAAAACTTATGGAATGAAACCAAAGCAGTACTTAGAAGGAATTTTAAATCTCTAATTGTTTACATCAATAAAATAGAGAAAAAGCAAATCACTGAATTGGGCATGCAACCAAAAAGAAACCTAGAAAAAGAACAATTTAAAAATCCCCAATTAAAAAAAAATTAGTAATCCTGAAAATCACAGAAGGAACTAATATTGAAAATAAGAAAACCATTGAACTAATAAAACTAGAAACTGGTTTTATGGGGGGGGGGAGAATAATAAAATAGATAAACCATTGGTTAATTTGATTTTAAAAAGAAAAGAAGAAAGCCAAATTACAAGTATCAAAAATTAAAGGAATAAATTCCCCACCAATGAAATTAAGACAATTGTTAGGAGTTACTTTGCCCAATTATATGCCAAAAAAATTGACAATCTAAATGAAATGGATGACTATTTACAAAAGTAAAAATTATACAGATTAACAGGAAAAGAAATAAAATATCTAAATAACCCAATCTTAGAAAACAGAAATTGAATGAGTCATTAATTTTTCCTAAGAAAAAGTTTCCAGAACCAGATAGATTCACAAGCAAAATCTGTCAAACATTTAAAGAACAATTAATTCAAATACTCTGTAAAATATTTGTTTAAAAAAAAAAGGCAAAGAAGGAATCCTACAAAATTCCTTCTACAATACAAATATAGGACTGATACCAGGAAAAATCAAAGCAGAGAAGGAAAATTATAGATCAATCTTCCTCATGAATATTGATTAAAAAATTTTAAATAAGACACTAGCAAAGTGATTACAGCAATATATTATAAGGATCATACACTATGACCAGGTGGGATTTATACCAGGAGTTCAGGATTGATTCAGTCTTATGAAATCTGTCAGCATAATTGACCATATTAATAGCAAAAACAAAAGAAATCATTTGATTATCTCAACAGATACCAAAAAATCCTTCAACAAATTCATCGCACTCATTCCTATTAAAAAACACTAGATAGTATAGGAATAAATTAAAAAGATTAGAATCAACAGTGAGGAAATAAAAATGATGTTATACTTAGAAAATTCTAAAGAATCAACTAAAAATTACTTGAAATTATTAACAACTTTAAAAAGTTGCAGGATACAAAATAAACCCTCATAAATCATTAACATTGCTATATATTACCAACAAAGGTCAGTAGTCAGATATGAAAAAACAAATTTCATTTTAAAATAACCGTAGACAATATCAACTAGTTAGGAATCTACTTACTAAGACAAACTCAGGGACTATTTGAACACAACTATAAAGCACTTTTCACACAAATAAAGTCAGAGCTAAACAATTGGAAAAATATTAATTACTCATAGGTAGGCCAAGCCAATACAATAAAAATGAAAGTTCTGCCTAAATTTATTTATTCAGTGCCATACAAATCAAGCTAGAACTATATTTCTGTTATATAGTTCTTCTATATAACAGTTGTGCTGGAAGAACAAAAATTCAAGGATATCAAGGAAATCCATGAAAAAAAAGTCAAAGAAGGTAGTCTAGAGGGGCGGAGGCAAGATGGTGGAGAGCAGACATGACTTTTTGTGACCTCCTCTGACCTTCTCTCAAACCAACAGCAGATTAAGCCTCTAAATAAACTGGTCTTGGAGCCAAGAACCACAAATATCTCAAGTACAACACATTCCCAGAAGAAGTTATCTGGGAAGAACTTCAGAAAAGGTCTATTCCAATCAGGCAGGGGGACAGTCTGCTGAACCCAGACCACAGCATAGGGAGACCGGGGCAAGGAGCTGGGGTGGGGAGTCAGAGTGTTGCATTTCCATGCACCTGGGTATCTTCTGTGAGCCTCTTAGGCTACTCTGTCCTGGTTGCAAGCAGTTGGTTTGGTAGATTTGCTGCTAAAGGCAAATTGAAAACCACTGAGCCCCAGAAGAACCCTAGACCTAGATGCCATTACTCAGCATTGGAAATCAATCAGCAGAACTGTCCCAGGGCAAATAAAAGTAGCTGCCACCCCTTTGCATTGAATAAACCTTAAGCTTTTAAAAAAATGAATAAAGAACCAAAAGAATTCTCACCATAGACAGCTTTTATAAAGAGAGAGAACAGACCTCAAATCCTGAGGTTTCTAAAGGCAAAGCAATTTCGGATGAAGCTCCAAAGGGCGATATGAGCTGGTCCCCATTTCACACTGCTTACTTGGAAGACTGCATAAAGAATCTTAAAAGAGAATTAGAAGAAAAATGGGGAAATGAAATGAGATCAATGCAAGAAGAAATAGAAGAAACATATAATACCCTACAAAAAAATATTTAAAAAGACACCAATTCACTGAAAAACAAAATTTGTGAAATGGAAAAAGAAGGCAATGAACAAAAAACATTCAATTGGCCACTTACAAAAGAAGCTAAAAAAGGTAACTGAAGAAAATAATACACTAAAAATTAGAATTGAACAAATGGAAGTGAATGACTCAGTAAGACTTCAAGAATCAATCAAACAAAAACAAAAAAATGAAAAAATAGAAGAAAATATGAAATATCTCCTAGGAAAAACAACTGACCTGGAAAATAGATTTAGAAGAGACAATTAAGGATTATTATAATCTGGGGATATTAGGATTGCAGGAAATACAGAATTAGTAATTTTAACCATAAATGTGAATGGTATGAACTCTCCCATAAAGAGGAGGCAGATAGCAGACTGGATCAAAAGTCAGAACCATACAATATGTTATTTACAGGAAACACATTTAAAACAGGGAGATACATGCAGAGTAAAGGTAAAAGCCTGGAGTAGACTGTATTATGCTTCAGGTGAAGTAAAAAAAGCAGATCAAGTAAAAGCAAAGATAGATCTAATTAAAAGAGATGAGGAAGGAAACTATATTTTACAAGGGTAGCATAGATAATGAAGCAATATCAATACTAAACATATATGTACCAAGTGGTATAGCATCCAAATTCCTAGAGGAGAAGTTAAGAGAGATGCAAGAAGAAATAGACAGCAAAATTATACTAGTGATGCTAGGATATCTAGCAACAAGAATGCTAGGGAACAGAATAACAAGTGTCTGCATTAATCTTGAGACCCTTCATTGTGTACCTTGCACATAATGGCCCATTTGCATAGGCAACAAGTCTGTGCAAAGACAAGTCTTGCGTAAACTTGACCCTTGTGGTCTTTGGCTGGTTGGATCTCAGTCAGCTGACTCTTGGGAATGGATGGTGAGGTTTCAGGTGTAAGTTCTGCCTCATTGGCTAAAGGTCCGCCTGTAGACACACCAGGACAGGTATCGAGCATGTACCAAATTGAGATCGCTCCCACCATCTCAGGAGTTGGGCTCTTGGATACACAAGCTAAACACATACTTGCTGTTGGGGCACGTTGACAAGGGCAGATGAGAGGGGTATAAGTACAGGACAGCAGAGGGAGAGAGAGGAAGCAAGGAAGCAAGGAAGCAGGGAAGCAAGGAAGCAGGGAAGCAGGGATGCAGGGAAGCAGAAAAGAGAGGAAGCAGGAGGAGAGACAAGATGATGTAACCAAGCAATAAAGCTTCTCTAACTGCATAACTGTGTCAGAACTACTCTGTCATAACCAGAGACAGAGATGTCCATCTCCGAAGGTTGTAAAGGCAATGATAATTGTGGGTAAGTGCTCAGACACCAGCTGGTGTCAACAAGTCTGCACTAGCTAGGGACCCCAACAACGTGGGAGATCTCAACCTTGCTCTCTCAGAACTAGATAAATCGAACCACAAAATAAATAACAAAGACATTAAGGAGGTAAACAGAATATTAGAAAAGTTAGGTATAAAAATGTAGCCTATCCATACCAGATTTTAAACTGTATTATAAAATGATAATTATCAAAACCATCTGCTATTAGGTAAGAAATAGAGTGCATCAGTGGAATAAATAAAGTACAAATTACATTCTCATAAATGACCATAGTTATCTAATATATGAGAAATCCAAAGATCAAAGTTTTGAGAAGAAAAACTGCTGGGAAAACTGGAAAACAGTTAGAAACATCTCACACCATACACCAATATAAGGTCAAAATGGATACATGATTTACAGATAAAAAGTACAAATTAAGAAAGCATGGAACAGTTTATCAGCTATATGGATTAAGAAGAATTTAAGACCAAAGAAAATTTAGAGAGCATTACAAAATATAAAATGGATAATTTTGATTACATAAAATTTAACCATTTTTGCACAAACAAAACCAATGCAACCAAAATTATAAGGAAAGTAGAAGGGGAAAACTTCCCCAAGTGTCTCTGATAAAGGACTCTTTTCACAAATAGATAGAGAACTGAGTCTAATTTATAAAAATATGTCATTCTTCAGTTGATAAATGGTCAAAGAATATGAACAGGCAGTTTTCAGATAAAGAAGTCAAAACTATCTATAGTCATATGAGAAAAATGTTCTAAATCACTACTGATTAAAGAAATGCAAATTAAAACATCTCTGAGGTATTATCTCATAATTATCAGATTGATTAATATGGCCAAAAGAAGGGAAAATTGTTGGATGTTAGAGGGAATGTGAAAAAACAGGGACACTAAAGTACTGTTGATGGAGTTGTGAACTTATCCAACCATTCTGGGTAGCAATTTGGAACTATGCCCAAAAAGCTATAAAACTGTGTATACCATTTGTTCCAATAATACTACTGCTAGGTCTATATCCCAGAGACATCCAAAAAACATTTTATGCAAAAATATTGATAGCATCTTTTTTTTGTGGTGTCAAAGAATTGGAAATCAAAAGAATGACCATCAAATGGGGAATGGCTAAAACAAAACAAAACAAAACTGTGATATATGATTGCAATGGAATATTTTTGTGCTATAAAAAAATGAAAAACAGGATGATTTCAGAAAAACCTGGAAAGACTTACATAAACCAATGCAGAACCAGGGAGAATGTTGTATACAGTAACAACAATATTGCTCAGTGAAGAATTGTGAATGACTTAGTTATTCTCAGCAATACAAAGAACTAAAACAATACCAAAGGGCAAATGATAAAACATACTATCCACCTTCAGAGAAAGAATTGTTATTATTTGAATACTATTTTCATTTTCTTTTCTTTTATTAAAGTCTTCTTTTACAAATGATTAATAAGAAAATATTTATATATAATTGTACATGTATAACCTATATCTGATTGTTTATGATTTCAGGATGGGTGGGAGGAGAGGAAAGAGAGAAAGAATTTGGAACTCAAAACTAAATAAAAATATTTAAAAATTTAAAAAACGAATAGGAAAAAAAATTGTGAGTTTGTATACGTGCAGCTTGAAATTATTGAAAGTGTTGGTCAATTTCTCAAATCATCCCATTTTTTCTCCTCTTGTTCAGGTCTAGACCCAGTTAATTGCCTGTCTGATACTCATCCAAGATCATTGTACTAATGTACTTCTTTAATGGTCTTTATATCATGGTCAGGATACTTTTGATGAGCATATATCTACCTATGATTATATCTCACTTCATATTGATAATCTCAAGATAACTGAACAAAGTTATCTTTGTTATTCTAGACATGAGAGGTTGCCAGAAATTTACTTAATGGTTTGAGTTTAAAATTATTCTACGTAATTCTCAGCCCCAACTCACTAAATCTCCTACTTTTGGCTCAGTTAGAATTATTACATGATTCCATATGATAGTGGAAAATTGATTTAAAACAAAAAGCAGGCACAGCTAAGTAGTGCAGTGGATAAAGCACCAATCCTGAAGTTAGGAGGACCTGAGTTTAAATCTGGTCTCAGATACTTCCTAGCTGTGTGACCCTGGGAAAGTCACTTAACCCCAACTGCCTCAGCAAAAATAAATAAATAGAAATAAAAATAAAACAAAAAGCATTTTGACTTGCAGGGCAAAAGAAATCAAAAGATACCTCAAATCTAGTCATCATTCCCAAACTACCCTCTCCCTTGCTTGTAACTGCAATCCTGCATCTCCTGTCACATGGTTTATACTACAGCCACTTTCAGATTATAAGAACAAAGGTAAATTGTGGTCTTAAAAAAAAAAGCACAACTTGTCACAAATGACTGCTAAAGATGCTATGATTTGATTCCTGTCTTGTGACTGGGGTGAACCCTCCAAACTCTGGTAGCCACAATGTCCTACTCAAAGGGGTCTGTGCTGTGCAGCATGTTGAGTTCTCAAGTCTGGGTAAGTCACTCAACCCCAATTGCCTCAGGAAAAAAAATTCATATTAGTTTATATGTAACTAATTTTTGAAAAATTTATCTTGTTTTCATTTTGTACATAAAACTCTTAGGTGTCCATGTGAAGTACAAAACTTATTTGTTGGCAATTCATTCTTCACTATCCATCTCTTGGATAGGGGTAGGAACAGAAACCTCCTAGTTTAATTCCCATAGCTACCTCTACTCTTTGCTGCAGGCTCAGGGAGGGGCCTTCCTTCTTGGCCCCTGCCTCAATTTCCCTTTGCTTTAACTTTCTTTGAAGTTATGAGAAAGGAGAATTCCTCAGCTCTAGGGCACCTATAACTATAAAAACACTTATATCCAGAAAAAATAATGTCCCCAGGCTCATATAGATCTCTTTCTCTACTGTCTACAGAGACAACTGGTAGGTCTAGTGCATAGAGCTGTGAGTCTGAAATCAAGAACACCTGAGTTTGGATTTGAACTGAGACACTTATTAACTACTTATTCTCTTTCTGTCTCAGTTTTCTCAACTCAAAAATGTAGGTAATAATAATAATACCTTTCTCACAAATAATATTGGGATTTTAAAAATGTTTAACTTTTTTATTGTTTTCTTTTTCTGGTTATATATGTACATTAATGTTTTAACACCTATTTCTTTATAAATCATGTTGAGAGAGAAAATCAGAACAAAAGGGAAAAACCACAAGATAAAAAAAAAAAAAAGAAAAAGAAAATAAAAAGTGACCATAGCATATGTTGATTTACATTCAGTCTCCATAATTCCCTCTCTGAATGCAGATATGCCATTTTCTATCCAAAGTTTATTGGGATTACCTTGAATCACTGAATTGATGAGAAGAACCAAGTCTTTCACAGTTAATGATCTCACAATCTTGCTGTTACTGTGTATACTGTCTTCCTGGTTCTATTTGTTTTGATTAGCATCAGTTCATGTAAATCTTTCTAGATCTTACTAAAATCAGCTTGTTCATCATTTTTATAGAATAATAATGTTCCATTATTTTCACATACCATAACTTATTCAGTCATTCCCTAATTTATGAGCATGTACTCATTTTCCAATTCTTTGCCGCTACAAAAAGAACTACTACAAACATTTTTACACATATGGATCCTTTTCCCTCCTTTATGATTTCCTTGGGATACAAACCTAGTAGTAACACTGCTGGATCAAAGGGTATGCACAGTTTGATAGTCCTTTGGGCATCCTTCCTTCCTGATGATCTCCACAATATGAATTGTTAAAATCCTTACAAGGTGTTAAGTCCCTGGAATTGATAGAAACAATGCTTATGTTTACACCTTTGAGAGTTCACACATTAGCTCACTCATTAGTTCACAAGTTTGGGGGATTTCAGGATTCAGTATGAGATTCACAAGTTTACACCTCCCACAATCCCACTCTCTCAGAGGAGGAGTCAATCTTTGGGTTCACATCTTTAAGAGATCATATATAAGAAGCTCTTAGAGCTTCAGTCAAGAGACTTGAAGAGATTGAGAAGTGAGAAGTTGAAGAGATTGAGAGCCAGAATTCAGTCGAGAGAATAGAACCAAGAGTCAGAGAAAGCTGGAGACTGAAACTGGCAGTCAAGCTGCAAGAGCTCTTGGAATCAAGGAAGGAGATGGGTCTCTAAGAAAACTAACCGGGCTATTTTGGAAGAGACAATAAAAGATTGGATTTTAACTCCTGCCTGCATTTGAGGTGATTATTACTAAGAACTGGAACTAAGGCTGCCTCCGAAAACCTCCCCAAGAAACCTGCTCCCAGAGAACCATCATATATTAGAAAAGAAGAACACTACAGTGGATCATTTCATAACTCCACCAACAATTAATTTGTGTCCCAGTTTTCCTATATCCTCTCCATCATTTATCATTATCTTTTCCTGTCATCTCAGCCAATCTGAGAGGTGTGAGGTAGTGCCTCAGAGTTGTTTTAATATGCAATTTAATATGCAATTCTCTATCAATAGTGATTTAGAGCATTTTTCATATTACTATAGATGGCTTTAATTTCATTATTTGAAAATTGTCTGTTCATATCCTTTGACCATTTGTCAATTGGGGAATGACTTGTATTCTTATAAATTTGACACAATCCTTTATATATTTTAAAAGTGAAATCTTTATCAGAAATACTGGCTATAAAAACTTTTCCCCAGAATTGTACTTCCCTTTTAATCTTGTGTTGATTTTGTGTGTCCATAAACTTTTTAATCAGATTAGATAAAATTGTAAACCACTTAGCATTGTACATAGGAGTCTTTATATAAATGCTTCATAGTGTTGTTAATAAGTATAATATCTGTCTCTAGATAGCACCCAAATAGAAAGTGGCAAAGTTATTTGAAGCCACTTAGCTTTCTATCGGTAGAACACTCAACTCATTTTTAAGTCTCTAACTTCAGACATGCAACATTGAGAATAATCAAAATTCCTATCATCATTTTTCTAGAGAAACCAGACCAGAAAAGATATTGAAACAGTAAAGATGAGCTTAAAAGGAAAACAGGAAGCTTTTTATTTTGATCTCTGCATCCTCAAAAGGGTGGGGAAAGAGGAAAGGAAAGTGAAAATACAGGAAGACCCACTTTCAGCCACTTGAATTGTGGAGGTGGGATCATATTTTGATGCCTGTAGTGGCCAAAAATGTTGGTCATTCTGATGTTGAGGTCATTGCTGCTGCTTCTGCCACAGCCTTTCCACTACATCTATGGTATCAATTCTCAACAAAGATCTTTATGCAGGTTTTCTACAAGGCTTTCATAATTTCTTACAGTTCATACAAAATAATGTGATATTTTGATTGTACATGTACGATTCATGTCAGACTGCTTGCTCTATTAGAGAAAGGGGAGATAAGGAAGGGAGGGAGGGAGAAAAATTAAAACTCAAAATCTTACAGAAATGAATGTTGAAAACTATATTTACATGTAATTAGAAAAATAAAATACTATCAAGTAATGTGATATTCTCTCCATATTTTCTAGGACTAGAAAAAGAAGCAAATGTTATAAGCATCAGAATTCTTAGTATTCCATTTGGAAGATTACCTCAAAATAGCTGTTATGTTCATATTCTTTATATGTGTTCATGTTGTCTTCCCCATTAGACTATAAGTTGGATTAATTCCCATAGCAACTCAAAAATATATAGTCTTCAGAAGATGTTATCTTAGGGGGAAGAACTGGGAAAGCAATAATAGCCAACAAATTCTGAGATGGCTTGGGAGATAGCTGTATCAGATTTGAAGATAATATAAGGTCTGCAGTCTAGATCCACTAGCAGTTAGATTAAATTTATACTCATCCAAAAAGGTAAATGGGTCCCAGGGCAGGAATTACAAAAATATCTTCCAGAGTCAATAAAAGCATAGTAGTACTTTTTCTAATTGGATTTTATTCTTAAGGATTTTATTCTTGGGAAAAACATTACATTAATACAAGTTCTTATTTTAATTATATTTACTTGGGATCCTTAGACCAAGATAAAGCTGAGTGATAAGCCACCAAAAGAGAAACAGAGTTAGCTCTCAAAAAAAAAAAATCCCTCTCCCTTTTAAGAGCAAATAGAATGCCAAAACATGTTCAGAAGCACCCTGTGTTTTTTTTTCCTTACTTTTTCTAAAACTATCATCAAAGAGAGAAGAGATGTTGCCTGGCATTAAGGTAAGCCATTACTACCTTTATTTATTCCCTGGATATTCTACCTGTCTTGATTTTTCCATTTGCTTTCATGCTTTCATGACAGGCTATTGAGAGAGAGGTCAGTTCTTCAGTTAGTTTCTCTGCTGACAGGCCCTTTTTACATTATTCTGTTTTTTAATATAAACAGAACTTGTTGGTAGTGTTTTTCAGTGCCCCTTGTTCTTTAGTGTTCCACAGGTCACTTAGTGTATCTGGCATGGACCTCCTGAACATCATTTTATTATTTAAAAACAAAACCTCCTTTCCCCTTTTAGACAGGGATGGGCTGGCAAATGTTTGACAACTGACTTGCTGAGAGGAAAAAAGAAATGTACACTCAGCATGCTTTTAATTTTAATCTGTATTATTAATATTTTCTCCAACATTTTATTAAGTTTAAATAATCAACAAAACAATAAATGAAACCTTGATTTAGACCATGTGCTAATTTCTGAAGTGATGTGTTTTGAATATTTGAATTTTGAAATTTAAAATTTGAATATTAGCTCTCCCCAGCCATTGGAGCTGAAACTCAGCACCTCTGTAACTTTAAATATTTCATATTTCTTCCTTCTTGCACTCTTACAAAAACCTGGTTTGCCTCAGTGATAGCAGAGGACTAGTGTCACTTTAGAGATAAGGAACCAATTATGATGTATCCAGAAGAAATATGTGCCTAAAACAGCAAGCTTTTGTATAAATGATGCAATCCATTTAGACACTTAAAAACTTTTAAAATCAAATATTACGGTGGAGTGCTTTGAAGTATAAGAACATTCCAATTCTTTTGGTTGGCTTTCATAATTTAACCTCTTTTGAGAAGAAAACTCTCTAGAATACTCACCAGTCCTTCTTGTCTTCCTCTCTTCACCTTGTTACATTTCTTTCCTTTTGATCTTCTCCACTATGGTGTTCCTGCCCAATGAGAGGGGTTTGTTATCAAGATGGGCATTGGGCAGAAAAGAAGCAAAAGAACAATACATGGAGGAAAAGAGACAGGGAAAATCCTCTCTCCTAGGATAGAAGGGAAACATTCTTGTTTTTATTTTAATTGCCATTTCACATCCCTGTTAAAATTCTGTAATTGTTATACTGCTTCTCCACTGACCCTTATATTTTCCACTCTTTCTCCTAATCACATCAGGAGATTTGGAAATGCTACAAATTGCATCTTAGACAAGAAGGGCCACTAAGATCTTTCTCAGTTTTGTTGTCTGTATTTTCTCCAACAAGAGCATCACTGTATACCTCTACTTCACCAAATATGTGTGGTAATGTGTCTAGGAATCTATTTTTAAAATCTTTTCCTGGCTCAGCAGACTATGTCCTCGATGCTGATACTCTGTAGCTATCACAGGACTAAGGCACTAATAAAGTGATTTTTTTGTTATTCCAAAACAAAAAGAGTAAGTTATTGTAATTTTCTGAGAGTGAGGAGATGAGGGTCTGTACCAGCTGTCAGAGGAGAAGGCATGAATTTCTAGACTCTTCAATTTCCTGAAGGGAAAGAGAGGTTCTAGGTAGAAGCTGACATGTAGAGGAGCTGTACTTCATTTGGAAGACCAAAGAAGACCAAGATCTCTCCTTTCTATCATAATAACATAATTCAAAGGCACTGAGTATTGAGCAGTCTCCACCATTGAGGATAATCCTATGCAAATGACCCTTTGAACGAAAAGTTAACCATAATTTTATCCAGAAGCTTAATATAAGCAATAAATTCAGGACTTTAATCCATTGACTATGTTACTTCACTGCCTTAGAAAACAAAACAAGCAATAACAATATACTTCAACTTTTCCTTAGAACAAAAATACTACACAAGCTCATCTCTGCACATCAAAATCATTTAAGATTCCCTGGAAGAGTGAAAAGATCATGCTATATCACTCATTGGTCTTAACAGAAAAAAAAAATCCATTATAATATTAGCACGCTTCTTTGTCTAATGGGAGTAATAACTGTTCTACCAGATCTGTGAGGATCAAATGGAACAATGCAAAAGTGCCTTATAAACTGAAAATATGCAATCTATTACTGTTTTAAGGGAGAAAATGGCCTAGGAAACTGTTATGGGCCAGAACTCTAAAACAAGGATTCTTACAAGGTGTTAAATCAGTAGAATTGATGAGACAATGGTTATCTAGTTTAGCATGGTGATTAATAGTTCTCTAAATTCAGTATGATTGATTTAATCTTACAACAAATAATGGTTTCCTAATGATATAATGATTGCTTTATATTTAGTGTAGAGCATATAAGCTGGGCTTCAGAGTTGGAGAGGACAGAGGACTGGAAGTGAGAGCTCAAGGAGAAAGATTCATTCCATCTTCATCAGTCTGCTCCTCCCACTAAAACCAAGACTCTCGAGGGCCTCAAGAAAGCTAACTGCGCCCCAGGCAGGGAGATAATAAAGGATTTGAACTTTAACACTTGGCTATTCTTGTGGTGATTACTGTACTGAAAAGAAGGCTGCCCAAGACCTCCAGAAAACCAAAGAAACTTTCCCATTTTCCCTTGGAATCTTGGATTCTGCCCCAGAGAAGCTGAGTTCTAATAGGTGAATTTTCCTCTCATCTGGTTCCAAAGCAGGTCCCAATATTACTACCCAAACAACTCCATAGTATGCACCTATCCTCTCATTTACAGCAATTTATGCTTTCCCTCCCCTCACCCCTTAGATTGTCTTGCTTGTAGTTGTCTTCAGAATTTAGTACCTTTCCTGACACATAGATAAATGAGGGCTCCTTCTCTTGCTCTCTCTCCTCACTTTCTCCATCTCTCTCTCCTCTCTTCTTGTGTCCTCCCCTCCTCCCCCCTCACTTCCTTTCTCTCTTTATTGTCGACAAAGTTATGTTCATTATTCTTGTTTGCTTTCCTCTCATTCTTTTAAACCTTATTCACTATGATTCCTAACATTATAAGAAAATTGAAAGTGCTGCTTCAATAAATAACCTATGATCTCTTAAACACCTAATCTAAAGCCCTCTTCTCAGTTCTCAACCTTCTTGATTTTTCAGTAGCACTTGATATTGGTGATTGCCTTGTCTGCCTGAACACTCTGAATTGTTGTGACACCATTCTTTCTTGATTCTCCTCTTACCTGTAAAATTCATATTCAGTTTTTCTTGCTAAATTTTCATATATATTCATACACTAATTATCACTGTACAAGACTCCTAGAACCTCTTTTTTTCCTCTCTATACTTTCACTTGGTGAAATACAAGTAACCTTTTTGTGTTTAATGATCATCTCGTGCAGGTGACTCCCAAACTTCATCTCTCCCACACTCCAGTCCTGCATCACAAACTCCATATTGAATGCTTTGAACAAGATGCTCCATACACATCTCAAATTCAACATCCAAAACAAAATGTTTTCTCAAAAATCATTCCCTATCTGTTCTCTGCATAGGTTTGTTCAGCATTCTTTCATTAATCCTAGTTTGTTAACTTTGGTGTCTATCTTTGACTCCTTACTCACTCACCCTACATATCTAATCACTTGCCAATTTTTTTTCTATTTCCATTTCTAACACACCTATTCACCACTCACTGTTCACACATCCACCACACTATTTCAGATCTTCATTATATCTCAATTGTATTACTGCAATAGCCTATTAAAATTTATTTCCCAGATTAGTATGGCAGAAACTAGGCATTGATTCACATCTAACATGCTATATCAAGATAAGGTTGAAATGGGGTCATGATTAGACATAAAAAGTGATATTATAAGTAAATTAGGACAAAGAATAGTTTACCTCTCAGATCGGTGGTGAAGGAAGACATTGTGGCCAAAGAAGAACATTATTGAATACCAAATGGATAATTTTGATTATATTAAATTAAGAAGATTTTGTGCAAACTAAATTAATGCAGACAAGATTAGAAGAGAAGCAATAAACTGGAAAAAACTTTTTACATTCAAAGTTTTACATTAAAGGCCTCATTTTTAAAATATATAGAGGTTTGACTTAAATTCATAAGAATTCAAGCCATTCTCCAGTTGATAAATGGTCAAAGCATATGGACAATTAACACTATTTAATGGGCTTATGAAAAAATGCTCGAAATCACTATTGATCAGAGAAATACAAATTAAGACAACTCTGAGGTACCACCACTACATATCTGTCAGATTGCCTAAGATGACAGTAAAAGATGATGATGTGGGAAAACTGGGACACTGGTACATTGCTGGTGGAGCTGTGAACTGATTCAACTATTCTGGAACCTTTGGTTCAACTAACTTGGAACTATGCTAAAAGGTTATCAAACTGTGCATACCCTTTGACCCAACAGTGTTTCTACTGGGTTTATATCCCAAAGAGATCTTAAAGGAGGGAAAGGGACCCACATGTGCAAAACTGTTTGTGGCAGCCCCTTTTTGTAGTGGCAAGGAACGGGAAGCTGAATGGATGCCCATCAATTGGAAAATGGTCAAATAAATTACAGTATAGGAATGTTACAGAATATTATTGTTCTGTAAGAAATGACCAGCAGGATGATTCCAAAGAGGCCTGGAGAGACTTACATAAACTGATGCTAAATGAAATGAGCAGGACCAGATCATTGTACATGGCAACAGCAAGAATATTCAATAATTATACAATTATACATCTGTTGGACGTGGTTCTCTTCAGCAATGAGATGATTCAGGCCAGTTCTAATGATCTTGTGATAAAGAGAGCCATCTATGCCCAGAGAGAGGACTGTGGAAACTGAGTGTGGACCACAACATAGCATTTTCAGTCTTTTTGTTGTTGTTTTTTGCTTTTTTTCTTTCTCATTTTTTTCCTTTTTGATCTGATTTTTCTTGTGCAGCATGATATTTGAGGAAATAGATATATAAGAATTACACATATTTAATATATTGGATCACTTGCTGTCTAGGGGAAGGGGTGGGAGGAAGGGGAAAAATTTGGAACAAAAGGTTTTGCAAAGATGAATGTTGAAAATTATCCATGCATATATTTTGGAAATAAAAAGGTTTAATTAAAAAAAAGTTACATCTCTGCCTCAAGTTTCTTTATACCAATCTATCCATTATCCAGCTAGTAGTGATTTTCCTACAGCATAATTTGACCATGTCACCCTTTTGAACTCTAATAAACTCCAGTAGTTTCCCTAATGTCAATGAAAAAATATTAATACTAATATTGTATGTATTCCATGCTCATCATTTAAACTAGGAATAATTTTACAATTTTTTTTTACAAATTAATTTAGCTAATGCTAAATCTCTATATAATCTTTATAAATAATCTATGATTTACTATCTATGTATACACACACACACACACACAATCTATATATTCAAACTATTTTCAAAAAAAATTACTTGGTATTTTTCTCTAGTTACATGTAAAAGTCATTTTTAACATGTTTTTAAAACTTTGAGTTGCAATTTATTTCCCTTCTCCCTCCCCACTCTGCCTCATTGAGAAGGCAAGTCATTCATAGTTGATCATTTTACAATACTATTGTTACTTTGTACATAGTACATTTTACTTTGTATCATCAGCTCATGGAAGTCTTTCAGGGTTTTTCTGAGTGCATTCTGCTCATTATTTTTTTGCAATACAATAGTTTTATATAATCACATAGAATTTATTCAGCTATTTTTCCAATTGATTGGGCATCCTCTCGTTTCCAATTCCTTGCCATCAGAAAAGACCTGCTATACATATTTTTACATATACAGGTTCTTTTTATCTAAGCTATTTTTTAGCTTGGAGAGAGACATGTCCAAACAGACATAGTTGCTTACTATATGCTATCCAATATATCTTCTCTGCCCCAAGAAGATATCAATAAGTTATGGGAATTCTGAACAAGATCACAATATATTTGGGGCTAACATTCCAGAATTGTTTAATAAGCAAATTCATTCCCTCCTGGGCAACTCCACTCACTCCTGAGGTAAACAAATCCTTTCTCAATGAAGGATGGATCTTAGCGGGTGAATGGGGAGCTCCGGGAATGAGTGAAATTCAATTAACATTCTGCATTCGTATTCCTAAGAAGATCCTTTTTGTCTTAGACCTGTTACCCAGAACTGTTTTTTAAGAGGCTTCCCCAAGGATTTTGAAAAGGATTTTTTAAGAGAAAAGAAATATGATTTAATATTTCTAGACAAACAAATGCTATCATTGTTAGGATGATTACGTGTGTGTGTGTGTGTGTGTGTGTAAATGATATATCTTACCACCATGTTTTAGAATCACTGGTGTTCTACAAGACTAAACTCAAAAACCTGGCTTTGGCAGACTTTGATTGTGCCTCACCTCTGCCTTTCAGACTAGGTTACCTTGAATTATATATATATAATTGTTTTCAAGGTAACCTAGTGAACAGAACCAGCTACACCCAGAGAAAGAACTATATATATATATATATATATATATATATATATATAGTAGGCTCTTTGAGGGGAGAGATTATTTTGCTATTGTCTTGGTGACCACACTGGACCCAGGACTTGGTCTTATAAAGTGTTGAATAAATCTTGTTGCCTAACTGATAAACATGTTCATCATACTTGTCAGATTGCCTAGGATAAAACATTCCTTTAGGCTCTTAGAATTAACCACTGACATCCTCACATAAAATTTTTGCCCATTTTTTTCCTTGGCCCAAATTTATTCTCCAATGGTAACATTAAGTAATTATTTTAGTCATATGCCCATTTCTCCCATCCTCACTCAGGTTTTACTAAACTCCCCATTCTGATTTATCTCAAGTTTCTTGCCCCTGGCAGCATTGATGGTGTAGCCTTCTTTGTCCTGTGAAGACAATTATAACCCAAACCTCAAGTTTTCTCCAGCAAGGGGTTATCCTCCCATTAAGGACACTGCTCCATCCAATATATCCCCTCAGCTTCTTAACTAAAAGACCATCCAAACCTGCTCAGCTGTAAATTTGTGGCATTTCCTAAAAATCAGATGGCACTTGCTTGAGAAATAGCTAGCATCTATATAGACTTGCTTCATCTGAAAAATAGGTAAGGTCTAGCAGGATGAATACAGAGAGGCTTGGAGAGACTTAACATGAACTGATACTAAATGAAATGAACAGAACCAGATCATTGTAAAAGGCAACAAGACGACTATATGAGGATCAATTCTGATGGAAGTGGATATCTTCGGCAACGAGAAGATTCAATTCAGTTCCAATTGTTCAGTGATGAACAGAACCAGCTACACCCAGAGAAAGAATACTGGGAAATGAACGCGGGCCTCTTGCATTTTTGTTTTTCTTCCCAGTTTATTTTTACCTTTCTAAATCCGATTTTTCTTGTGCAACACAAGAACTGTATAAATATGTACATATGTATTGTATTTAAGATATACTTTAACATATTTAACATGTATGAGACTACCTGCCTTCTAGGGGAGGGGGTGGAGGGGGGGAAGGGAAAAGTTGGAACAAAAGTGATTACAAAGGACAATGTTGAAAAATTACCCATGTGAAGTAACAAACTGGGAAAACATTTTCGCAGTTAAAGGTTCTGATAAAGGCCTCATTTCCAGAATATATAGAGAATTGACTCTAATTTATAAGGAATCAAGCCATTCTCCAATTGATAAATGGTCAAAGGATATGAACAGCTAATTTTTAGATGATGAAATTGAAACTATTTCCACTCATATGAAAGTGTTCCAAATCACTACTGATCAGAGAAATGCAAATTAAGACAACTCTGAGATACCACTATACACCTGTCAGATTGGCTAAGATGACAGGAAAAACTAATGATGAATGTTGGAGGGGATGTTGGAAAACTGGGACACTGATACATTGTTGGCGGAATTGTGAACAAATCCAACTATTCTGGAGAGCAATCTGGAACTATGCTCAAAAAGTTATCAAACTGTGCATACCCTTTGATCCAGCAGTGTTTCTACTGGGCTTATACCCCAAAGAGATACTAAAGAAGGGAAAGGGACCTGTATGTGCCAAAATGTTTGTGGCAGCCCTGTTTGTAGTGGCTAGAAACTGGAAAATGAATGGATGCCCATCAATTGGAGAATGGTTGGGTAAATTGTGGCATATGAATGTTATGGAATATTATTGTTCTGTAAGAAATGACCAGCAGGATGAATATAGAGAGGCTTGGAGAGACTCGCATGAACTGATGCTAAGTAAAATGAGCAGAACCAGGAGATCATTATATATCTCAACGATACTGTATGAGGATGTATTCTGATGGAAGTGGATTTCTTTGACAAAGAGAAGATCTAAACTAATTGATCAATGATGGACAGAAGCAACTACACCCAAAAAAAGGAACACTGGCGAATGAATATAAACTGTTTGCATTTTATTTTTCTTCCCAGGTTATTTTTACCTTCTGAATCCAATTCTTTCTGTGCAACAAGAGAACTGTTCGGTTCTGCACATATATATTGTATCTAGGATATACTGTGACATATTTAACATGTATAGGACTGTTTGCCATCTGGGAGAGGGAGTGGAAGGGAAGGGAAAAGTCGGAACAGAAGTGAGTGCAAGGGATAATGTTGTAAAAATTACCCAGGCATGGGTTCTGTCAATAAAAAGTTATAATTATTAAAATAAATAAAGTTAAGGAGGAGAATACTTGTGGAAAAACAAAAGTGAGAAGATTCAGATCAGTTCCAATGTTATCATGAAGAAAGCCATCCACCCCCAGAGAGGAGACAATGGGAACTGAATGTGGACCACAACATAGTATTTTCACTCTTTTAGTTGTTGCTTGCATTTTTTTTCTTTTCCCTTTTTGATCTGATTTTTCTTGTGCAGCATATTTGTGGAAATATGTATAGAAGAATTGCACATGCTTATCATATACTGGATCACTTACTATATAGGGGAGAAGGTAGAGGGAAGAGAAATAAAAAAATTAGAACACAAGCTTTTGTGAAGGTGAATGTTGAAAATTATCCACTATGTATTTTGAAAATAAAAAGCTTCAATTAAAAAAAAAAAAAGAAAAATTACCCATGCATATGTTCTATCAATTTAAAAAAAGAGAGAATTTAGCAATGAAGGGGAAAAAAACAGGTTAAGGTCTGAATTATCGCGTCCTGTGAAGAGCCAACATCAACTACATGTTGCAAGGTCCAGATTTTCTTGTCTGGTTATTGCAGCTATCACTGAGAATTGTGAAGAAGGGGCCCTACTTTTCTCATCACCAGCTACAAATGCTGTCCAAAATAAGCCCTGGGAGTGACAACACAGACATCATCTGGGGAAGCAGCCCCCTGGACAGAAGTAGCCAGTATTCCCAGTAAATGCCAACCACCTATCACTCACAGAGGCAGAGGAGCTCAGCTTTGTAATTATTCAGTTCTCTCATACTCTTCATGACCTCATTTGGAGTTATCTTAACAGAGATCCTGGAATAGTTTGCCATTTTTTATTCCAGCTCATATTATAGGTGAGGAAATGGAGGCAAACTAAATGTGACTTGCTCAGGTTCATAGTGTTCAGTCTTTCTGACTTCAGACTGAGTACTCTGTCCATTGCACTATCTGGCTGCTCCCAAATCTACCTAACTTAAGCCATTAAGCAGCATGTGCCAAGCAAGTCAAACCACCACCCCATTTGGACCACCATTCCTTTACATTGAATGGAGACAGATCAGAATCCTGGATCTAAATCCAAGATCCCTGGAAACAGCAATGCTTCCACCCAGTGCCCTCAGGCATGATGATCATAGAAAACATCCCCTGTGGAGATGCAGCTGGCTGCTACTCCTACAGGTGCTTCAGCCATCACTACTGAAGACTCAGAATGGGAAACTGTTGCCACCTTGGCATTGTCAAATAGTACATCAGAAATGATTTTATCAGAGTACATGACAATAAAGCAGCATTCATATCTTTTTTTGGTTGCACTCTTATGGACTATGGGATATTTCCATCTGACTTGCAGCTGAAACTTTTTGTGTTTTTCTCCCATTTGAATGTGAGCTTCTTGGGAACAGTAAATCTTAACAGTAAATCTTACTTTACTATTTGTATCCCCAGAGCTTTCGAGGGTGCTGTGCATGAATAAAGTTATTATTAATAAAGTTATTCATTCAAAAGGACTTAGTTCCTCAAGTTACTTTCAGAAATGTTGCACCACTCCACTAATGTCCAGGAAGGATATGGTGTACCAGTAAAGGGGGTGGAATTTTACTAAGCTACATCTTAGGAAATCTATGCAAATTACGCAGTGCTAATGTTTTGAGGATGTGAATTATTATAAGCCTTGACTACTTTATCCTATGTAATTGTATCCCTTTTATGGTCTATTTAGACTAATTACTATTGGCCTGTTTTCTGGTGTTTTGATCAGTTGACCCATCGTGTCAACTCCATGAATGGCTGCCACCAGCAATCATTCTCCAGCTTAGTCTAGCCTAAATTATTAGCTCTAAAGGTTCTATCAGTTTTTCAGCTGGAAAAAAATTCTAGCGACAAGAATGTTCCCATGTAGATACTAGGTTACCCTACACGTGTTTGATATATAAATAGAAAGTAGGCTCCTTGAGAGCAGGCAATGGTTTGCTATCATCTCTGACAGCACTTAAGCACAATAATGAAGGGTTCTGAGAGCTAAGGAACTGCTGCACGGATAGAAAATGGTACTGTTCTCGCTCTCTCTCTCACACACACACATATTATATAAAAAATACATACATGAGATACTTTATATAATATATATGATCTTATCTTATGAAGCAATTGAGGAACTGAGAGATGACCAATCTACTTGACCTATAACAGAGCCTACTATAATTTGTCAGGTTATCCAATGCCCTACAGAAACTGGAAACAAACTTAAGACACTCATGATTCAGAGACAAGCTGTTCCGGACAGAAATCTACTCTTACAGCCTTTAGTCATAGATGACTGTACTGATTATACCATGTAGGTAAAAGCAGGCAGGGTCTAGCCACCGGGTCACCAGTTCTATGTGCACAGTAAGATAACCAGGGCAAAAAGCTCTATTAACTCAACATTAAAAAAAAAAAAAAAAGTAAATAAGAAAGGACATTCAAAAAGAACATAGATAAGCAGGGAATTTTTGAAAATAATGTAACTGATTGCTTTTTTAAAGAGCAAAAGGTTTGAAATGGAGTTTCTTAGTCTCATATAGAATCCTCTGCTCCATATAAACACATCTAGTGGCACAGTGTTTAGACAGGAAGGTCCGAGTCCGATTCTGGTCTCAGATTCATACTAGCTGTGTAACACTGAGCAAGTCACTTAATTTCATAAAATAAGATAGCACCTATCTCTCAGTGTGGCTATGAGGATCAAATAAGGAAATATTTGTAAAGTGAATAGTACAGACTTAGTTATATTACAAATATATATATGAGAATGTTCATTTGCTTTTGTTTTTAGATATAAGAATTCAGAATTTTTAAAAATGTTATGATAATCATATTCTAGTGAAAGCTTTTGGACATGAAAAATTTTTGTAAACTTTTTTAAAGCCAATTTATACTTGATAAACTATGAGAGAAAATGATGATATAATGGGGAAAGAGAATTAGATTTGGAGCAAGATGACATGGATTTGAATCCTAATATAGTCATCTATTGTTTATGTAACCTCAATCAAGTCAATTTCCCTTTCAGGGAATTTAAAGGGAAAAAGATTTTAGAAAATGCAGAAATTATATAGTTGAGCATATATTCCCTCCCAACCTCCTCCATTCCCCAACTCAATGATAAAAAGGTCACACAGACACTTTAGTTTGATGTCTTATATTTTTTCAGAAGCACTTTTTGTAGTGATGGGTTAATAGCTTTTAAAAAAAACACCAAAAACCTATGGTACATATCTGAAAGAAATGGTGAAGGCAGGGAAATATGGGAAGATATATATTAATTGATGTCAGTAAAAGAGAAACAGGAAAATAACATACTGAATGAAAATGAAAAGAGCAACAATAAAACAACAGAAATAGAATCCTTGAAATTGATCAAGTTTGGCCTTAGAGCAAGAGTAGAAGAAGGTGCTTCCCTTCTTTCTTTGCAGATAGAGATAGAAAACAATGGGTATGGAGCACAGGCCACAACACTTCACTTTAGTTATCTGTTGCTTGGTTTAAATGAATTCTTTTTCTTTTTTGTTTCCTTTTGTCAGAAGCCATGGCTCTTTGGGAAGAGGGAACGATATAATGGAAATGACATAAAAAGCCCCAGCAAAAATGTGAAAATAAGGAAATTTTTGAATGAATTTATAATCTTCCTTTAGGATCATGGAGCTTATTTCTGTTTCTCTTCTCTTTTTTCAGCTGATTCAGTGAAATATTTCATTTAGTCACTTTAGAAGAATTTATTTTCTTGATATCCACACTACTCAGAATCAAGGTCCCATTTTTGAATTTTCCAATTTGTCCCGCTGATCCTGTTGACAAAATGTTGGGAGCCAATTTCTTCTTTTTGGATTTCCTAGATTTTAAAATAAGAGAAAAAGAGGATATAATTAAGTTGAGTGAACAAGATACACAAAGTACCTATCAAAAGTCCTAACTTAAGGGGAATCAAAGATGACATCTTAACATGGACATTATGAAAAAAAAGGCTATTTTGAGCAAAAGATTACTGAAATGATGAAAATCATAACAAAAGAATAAAGCACAACAATACTGAAAATTACTAATGTTCTATATTACATGGTATTGTATCAAAGAAAATGGAAAGGTTTGCGCGCTCAAGATCATAAAATCCAATGATAGTCCTAAAGAAAAGATAATGAAACCTATTTCTTCCTTAATGATAGAGGGATAGAAGACCACAAAGACAATGTACTGTATACATTGTCAGATGTGGCCACAATATCAGAGGTGTTTCCTAAGTGGTTTTCTTTTTTTTTTCCTTCTGCTATATAATTGTTTTAACTGATCTGAAACAAACTAATTTAACACCAAGTACTTATACAATACTGTTTGATACTATTTGGCACTAAATAATTATAAAGCATTCATTCGTGGTAGACATAATTAAAGAAGTGGTATTACTACCATCTGCTCAGCCAATATAAAAAAGCAACTTTTAAAAAATGACTAGAAAGCCATGATTTAAAAAGCAAGGGGGGAGACCTCTAATCAAAGCTAGCATTTTCTTATCAAATATCATGATTCAAGTGTCAGAATGTTCCTTGCAGGTATAGGGGTTAGTGGAGTTTAGGGGGAGTAATAAAGTGTAGTTTTGGTGTTACACATGTATTTTAATTCAAAATCCCCTCATTACATCTCAGGGTGAAGAGAGTCACCTAGTCCTAGAGAAGAGAATAGGAGATATGTTTTAAATAAGGAAGCATCCAGACAGCATTATTATACATTGGCATTAAGAACTAAGAAGTTTCTTCTTCTATATATATTTTTAATCTCTTCTAGCTTTCTGGTCAAGTTTGGAATTTCACAGTTCTAAGCCAGATATATATTGTTGAATTTAAATCCTAGCAAAAACTAGGAGGGAGAGATGGAAAGTAAAGGGAGGGGTAGGAATGGAATTGGAATAACTGTGATACAAAGAAAAAGGGCACCAACAAAATGTATTTTTCTTTAAAGAGATTGTCATATTTTATTTTACAAATGAGGAAACTGAAGCCCACGAATTAGGTGATTTGTCCAGGATCATATAGACAAAGTAGAGTCAGTTAAGTGATATTATTGAGGATGGAGTCCGGAACCTTCAGGTAATTCAGGCCTCTTGTCATTTCATCCTTGTTTGCCTCAGTTTCCATCTGAAAATGGAGAGGATAATAGCATCCACCTCCAGTTGTGAGAATCAAATGAGATAACAGTCTCAAGATCTTATTTATAACAGTGGCTGGCACACAGGAGGTGCTTACAGTAGATGCGTAATAAATGCTTATTCTTAATAAATGCTCAGAGTATCCTCTTAAGCTGGGCTGAGATGGTTTCAGAAACATAAAACTGAAGATGACAAACATGAAAATATGGCAGGTTAACATCGTCTTAGACAAGACCTTATTAACAAGGCTCTCAACACAAGAATGAATTGCTTGGGATTCAGGCAAAAGATGGAGAGAAAAGGATTCTAGAAGTTCTAGTCTTGTGTTGTTGCCAATAGGAAAAAAAAAATTGAAAATTTACCTTATTTTTTTCTTTGAAATTGATGCTGAGTTTAGAAATGCCAATCTTGGATCTATAAGTACTATAGACTGCTATGTATGGGGGTAAGGGCTAATTTCAAAGATCTGTGAGCTTGGCTACAGTTACTGAGTTGTCTAACAAAAAAAATCTTTGATTCAGGGAAGTTAAAGAAGATTCAGCTTGGTGGAAATGGGAAAAATATGTTGTTTGGGAGAAGTTATTTCTCTACCTTTGGATTTTTACATATAAACTGGGGATAACAAAATTATCCTACCTATATTTCACCAAGGTTATTGTGAAGACAAAACTGTATAAATGTAGGATGGATCATAATTGGATAAGTAAAAAATGTCTTATTAGTAGCAATATTTTGTTATGACTCCTAAATGGGAATTTAATCATTAACTTTTTGAAACTTAGTACTCACCTAATATCCTCTGAACCTTTCCTCTTCTTTGTTCTGAAAGCATCTGTGACCTGGGCCTAATTTCAGAATTTCAAAGAATTTTTATGTCAAAGTAATATCGTGTTCCAATGTCATTACAAAATACTAATTCTTACAAAGACATTCAGTTTATTTCTAATAGGTCATTCAATTAAAAAAAATAATTAAGAACCAACAGTGTAAAATTCAAAAGAAGAACCAGAGTATCACAGGAAAAAAAATGAAAAAGTAAGAATGAAAGGGGAAATAGCACTTCTCGATCTTAAATTCTTATTATAAAGCAGTCATAGTCAAAACCTCTTGATATTTCCTAACAAACAGTTCCACATGTTTAACATATATTGGATTATTTCTCATCTAGGGAAGGGTGTGGGGAGAAGGAGGGGAAAATGTGGAACACAAGGTTTTGGAAGAGTCAGTGTTGAAAAATTATCCATACATATGTTTTGAAAATAAAAAAAACTTTAATAAAAACAAATAAATTAGAATGAGGGGTGGGGGGGAACCAAACAACCAGTTCTAAATCATGCCAACTTCCCTCTGACCTTCTTTCCCACCTCCTCCTCCCTTTAAATTTGAATTCCATACCCTGAACTTTGAATTCTTCCCCTATTTGGCTGGGACATAGGGCTTCAGTTTCAAACTATGCTAGTTCCACTTAGGCCTTCATCCTAATCTATTCCTCAGTAGAATATGTTTTTCCCCATGAACCATCCTGGGTTTTTATCTTATGTTCCCCAGAATTAAGCCTCCACTATGCTTTCCAGCTATTGTTTTATATGGGGTCATAGGCTCCCCTCCTCATTCTTCTTCCTATCTCTCCTTTATATAAGATCTTCTTAAACAATGTAAATTTTTTAGAATATAAGCTTTTAAAATATAAACTTTTTGAGGGCTGTCTTGCTTGCCTGTATCTGCCATTTTAACATGGTGCCTGACACATAGTAAAATAATAAATGCTCTATCTATTGGCAGAAAAAAAATTACATCAGTGGAACAGACTACATAAAGAATAAGAAGAAATAACTGAACTCAATAGTCTAGTAAACTAAAAAGTGAATTACATAACAAAGAAGTATTTATTTGATAAGAATTGCTGGCAAAAGTAGAAATCAGTCTGGCAGAAATTAGGTTTTGACCAACATGTTACATCATATTCCACAATAAATTAATTCAAAATGCATAAATGTCATAAACATATGAAAGATTATACCACAAAAATAAAAATTAAAGTAGATCATATGCTTTTTTTCAAGTGTGGGTAGGAGATGAATTTAACCAAACAAGTGAGAAATGGATGAGAAAAGATGAAATAGAGAAATTAGAGCTTTAACATTAATAAAACTGTTTCATCTAGGCTAAGAAATGAAACAGTTGACTAGGGAAAAAAATCTTTCTATCAACTATTTCTGATAAGGGTATGATATCCACTCTATATAGGCCTCAAATGAAAGTGTAAGAACAAAAGTCATTCTTTTCACAGTTAAGAAAAGTGGTCAAATGATTAACAACCATATATTTCAACTTACTGATAATGAAGAATGTAAATTAAGAAATCCTTAAATTCTACCTCACAACTAGCATATTGGCAAGGATGGTAAATAGTAAATGTTGGGGAGATAATGGAAAGGTAAGCACACAAATGCACTATTGATGAAGCTGTGAATAGGTAACAAAGAACTGGAAAAAAACAGATCCCCATCTATTGGAAAATGACTATATGATCCAGTGTGTAAGTTATTCATCCTATTTGCCTCGGTTTCCTCATTTTTAAAATAAGAGCTAATAAAAAAACCCATTTCCCACAGTTGTAGTGAAGCTCAAATGAGACAATAATTGTAAAAGTACTTAGCACAGTGTCTGGCACACAGTAAGCACTATATGAATGTGAGTTATCATTATCAATACCATCGCCAACACCATCTTAATGGCTTCCCTCTAAAATCACCCTAATTTGTCCTGTACGTATTATTTCTATATAGTTATGCATTTTCACCTTCATTAGACTGAGGGCTCTCTGGAAACAAGTACTACTTTTTGTCTTTCTTTATGTCTCCAACATTTTAAAGAATGCCTGGCACATAGTAAATGCTTAATAAATGTTTCTTGATTCAATTTGCCTTCCCATTCAGAGCTAAATTGGTAGGCTGTGGTGACTTAAATACACAAAATCTTTTCAGGGTATAAAAATATAAAAAGTATAAAGGAAAAAGATCATATTCACCATTCTTTTCTCTTCTTCCCTTGCTGCCTTTTTTTCTTTGATTTGTTCCTGCAAAATCTTGTAATTCACATAATTATTTTTTGGAGGCTGCAATGAAATAAGAAACACCATTACTGATCTTAACTGAATGGCAAAAATCCCCCTCAAAACCTATCTTTCCCTATCACCCCCTAAATAGCACAGGAAGGCAGAAAGTAGCAGCTGACCTTAGCACCAAGCATGATGGCTCTCTCCTGTTCCAGGATCCGTTCTTTCCCCTTCCCATAACCAGTGATCCCAAATCGATGCACTTCCAAACGGGCCTGTGAACACAGAGCAACAATAGACATCAATTACCATCGTAATTGCACTAAAGAAAACATTCCATGCACTCAATACTAACTATGCTTGTACTCTTACAACTAAAATTACCGACTATTAATGTTACTAATCTATTAAGAGTAATTTCTTTAATCTTTTATGTTTTAAGTCAAGGAGTTTTAGTGATTAAAAAACATTAAGAATGTACATAAGACACCACCACCTTGAATCTTCCCACTTCTCTATTCCTGTAAAGAATATTTATTCATTAATAAGGGAAGTTTAATGTAAAGGGCAACTTCTGTATAAATCAATGAGAGAGGAGGAATAAAATTCAGAATTTGCCCAGGATTTATGTTCATTCCTCCTCTAAAATCTCTTCAGAGGATCTTCAGGTACATACCTTTTCCAAATTAAACTCTTGTATACCCACATCCTTCTCAAGGGCACTGATTTTTGTCTGGAAGAAAAAAAAGAAAGGTTTTCATTTAATCAATTCATTACCACACTGGTGTAATGCCCATGACTGTTGATTCCAGAAGTTTGGCCTAATACAAAAACAATCTCTAAGAAGGTCAGAATGTGTATTCATATTCAACTTGTTTACTCTAATCAACCTGCCCTTTTCCAGTCATATCCTTCTACCTTGGACCTCATAGAGAACTTTGTTCTGCAACTTGTGTATTTATAATATAATTTTTTTTTTGGGGGGGGGGGGGAGGAAGAGCTACAATACAAGGCCTCTATACCTGGGATTTTATTGATGCAGGGTCTTCCTCATGAATAAACCCCTACTACTAATAGTTTGGCAAATGCTAAGCAAAGTATACTTTTGGTGTACCAGAGCACTGATATTAAGTGACTAGTCAGTATATGTTGAGATGGGTAGATATGGATTCTGGCATTCTTAAATTTGAAATTAGCTCTTCATCTCCTATACTATATCGACTCATCCCTTGTTTTCTATGTACTCTATATAATTGTACTACTATGTAGTTCAGGCCACTCACCATCTAATACCTGTACTATTTTTGTTCACTCCAAAGGTCTCCCTTACTTCTTACTATACTTTTGACTCTAATGACTTTGTCAACATAATTCAGTCAGATATCTGACTCATCATCTGCCATCTAAATATACTCTAGTATCATTCCATTTTGTCAAGCTCCCATATTTCCCATTCATGAGCTCTTTTCCTAAACTTCATTTTGGAAATAAGCAGAGACCAAATAAACTTCATTCTCCTTTCAGCTGTGCCAGACTTGGACTTTGCCACCATGCCCCTTGCTCAGGTACTGATACCTGTCCTTTACCTCCTACTCACTAATGTTGTCTTCTCCAACTAGAATAAAAGTAGATTGAGAACAGAGAATGTCTTTCTTTTTCCTTAGCTTGCTCATCACTAGTAAACACTACCAAATGCTTGTTACTTGTCTACCTACTTGTCACTGTCTCTGGATTTTCTTCTTTTCATCCAATCTTCCACATAGTTGCCAAAGTGATATTTCTAAAACAGAAATCTAACTATATTACTTACCTGTCCTAGAAGCCCCAATGACTCCCAATTACTACCTCTATGATTAAATAGAAATTTTTTCTGTTTGGCCTTTAGAAATCTTTATAATCTTGTTTCTACCTACTTTTCTGCCTTATTTCAAATTATATGAGTCCACCACACCCTCTGCAGTCCACTCATTGGCCTTCTTTCTTTCCCCCCTTTACAACATACCACTTCTTGTCTGTATGTTTCTACTTACATGTACAACACAGTGTTTCCTTGATAGTGTAAGCACTCTGAGGGCAACTTTTGTATTTATTTGTATTTATCTCTGTATCTGTAGAATTTAGTACAATACCTGATACATATTAATAAGTGCTTATGAATTATGTAATACTGTGTATTGTGGTATTCCATGTCATGATGTAACTAGTGTGTAATCTTTGAACAATGACTTTGCATTTCCTCTGATACCCTACCTAATAATCTTGATACAATAAGCTCTTAATATACATAATTTTTGGAAAGAATCAGTGTCAATTTCCAACCTCTTCTTAAAAGAAAGTTCCCATTAACTATGCCCAAATGGCAATAAAACTGTGCATACCCTTTGGTCCAGCAGTGCCATTATAGCAGTTGGTATTCCAAGAAAATCATGAAGGAGAGAAAAAAGACCCACATGTGCAAAAATGCAGCACCTCTTTTTGTGGTTGCAAAGAATGTGGACACCCATTGGGGAATGGTTCAATGAGTTGTGGTATATGAAGGTAATGGAATATTATTGTTCTATAAAAAATGATGAACAAGCTGATTTTAGAAAGGTTTGGAAAAATTTACATGAACTGATGCTGAGTGAAACAAGCAGAACCAGGAATACATTGTACATTATAACAGCAAGAATGTACAATGACCAACTATGAAAGAGTTGATTTTTCTCAGTGGTTCAATGATCCAAAACAATCTCAATAGACTTTGGACAGAAAATGACTTCTGCATCCAGAAAAAGGAGACAGAATATAAATTAACACACACTATGTTCACTTTTTTTTCCTGTTTTTTTGTCGCCCATGGTTTTTCTCTTCCCAATATGATTCATAAAGAAATGTGTGTTAAAAAAAATAATTTTAAAAAAAGTTCCCCTTTCTATTGCTTCCTTAATCATTTGTTTTGAGGAAGAAAACTTTATTTTTTTATCAAAAATAGCAGACTGAATGTAAATATTCATGACTTTAACCTGATTAGCACATAATAAGTAGGCATCTAAGTTTCCACTTTTGAAGACACTTTTGAAATGCAAATTATAAATAGCAATAGTTTAGGGGCAGCTAGATGGCAGAGTGGATAGAGCACTAGCGCTGAAGTTAGGAAGAACGGAGTTCAAATCTGGTCTCAGACACTTAACACTTCCTAACTGTGTGTGACTTGGCATCAGTTCATGTAAATCTTCCCAGGCCTTTCTAAAGTCAGTTTGTTCATCATTTTTTATAGAACAATAATAATCTATTAACTTCATGATACCACAACTTATTCAGCAATTCCCCAATTGAAGGACATCTACTTATTTTCCAATTCTTTGCTAATACAAAAAGAGCTTAAGCATACTTTTATTAACCAATCCATTTCCCCAAGTTTATTGCCTAAGTATTTTTTAAAATTTATTCTCAACTTATAAGACACCAAATCATATAAGCATTTTTAAAAACAAAGTAAAATAGAAAGGATTGTACTAAAAATTGTGAAACTCTATCTGGCATATTTTTCTTTTTAAGCATATAAATTTCACATGTAACTTGGGGGGGGGGGGGCGGCACGCGCCAGTTGTACGCTAAATTTAGATTTAGTGCCGTTAAGCCACATTAAATGAATTTCACAATTCTCCTGCATCTGGAACTTTTGTCATCTTCCCCAACAGAATAAGCAAGTACTTTTCTTGGAATAGGTAATCTTTCACAAGACTTCCTTTATAGAAACTTGATTAATCAGTCGAGCATAAACACAATTCGTAAACTATCCCTCAGCTTCCCTCATAGCTATCCCTAGGGAAAATGATGACATCTACTCCCCAGTCCTTCTTATCTTAATCTATGGTTGTGACTAGTACATCAAACAACAATGATTAAGGATCTAGGACACCCAAGTTACTGATTTATATGACTAATATGTTTAATATAGTTGAAAACCATTCTTTAATGAATTCATGACATGCTTAATCACTTATGTTAATAATAGTAGATGACTTAGAGATCTCTAAAATCCTATGGAACAAATCCCTTCATCTACATATGTAAAATAGCTGTGATAATATTTATTAATTCAAATAATTACAGATCTGTAATCACTGATCAACAGCTTAAACAAATTAAAGTTGCTTCATGGCCCAATTTATTTCCAATTTGATTGGTGGTAGTAAAAGTTTTCCACTGCCTCCATAGTAAAGAGGACCATGCTAATAGAGAAATTTAAGGGCTAAATACTTTATGGAAAGGCCCTGCCCATCAATTCAAGGTTGCTCAATATCACACTGTAACATCATTGAGTAACTCCTATTTGGCGTAGGAAAGCATTACACCATCTGGTAAGGGAGGTGGCTTAGAAGACCTTTAAGTTCCCCTTGAAGCTGATTATAAACTTTTTGCAAACATTTTAGTTAGCTACAAATACATGAAGCCCTGATGAACTCACCAGTGAATATATGTCTGTGAATCTTGTCAATAAACTATTAACTGTCTACTATGTAATAGCACTGTGCTAAGTGCTGAAGTTAGAAATAGTCCTGCCCCGCCAAAAGGCAGTCTTTGTCTTGAAGTTTGCAAACTAATGGGGGAAGACAATATACAAAGGGAGGCTGAAAAGGAGGTAGGGAGAAAGTATCTACAACAGAAACAGGATGGCAGCACAGGTGCTCTCCTTAACGAAGGTTTTAGGAGGAGCTCTTAGGTCTGCCCTTTAGCTCCCACTTGGAAAGGCAGAAGTTTCTGGTCAGGGGTGGGTACCAGGGGACTTGCTGGATAATGAGGTTCTGGATGAGATCCAAAGGAGCACAAAGGGGCATCCTCCCTAATCACTACAACAAGATTATAAATTCATTAAAGTCAGGGACCATGTTTTACACTTCATATAGTAGGCGCTCAATAAACATCTGTTGTTTGATAACACCCAACTTTCCTGTCTACTCCCTATTTAAACTCTTACAGGATTTCTTGTTTTTCAAGAATCTGTTTTAACTGGATGCTTGTTAACAATACAAAAAACCCTTCTGCCTTGCAAGGCTTCCTGTTCATATGACCTATAATTTAGGCTAATATTCTAAGTACTATTTATCTACATATATTATGGGTTAAGCAGGCTTTTGCGTGTGCTGCCCTGGAAATGCAGCTACCATTTAAAATACTTGATCTAGGCTACTCAAGATAAATGAACAAGAATAGTAATTGATTCTACTGTATGTATATGGCACTTTCACAAAAACTGACCATGAGTTAGAGCATAAACACATTACAAATGAATGCAGAAAAGTAAAAATTTTAAATGCATCTTTCACAGACCATAATGCAATAAAATTATATTCCATAAAAGAATCTTTGAGGCAAAGACTTAAAATTGATTGGAAATTTTCACAATCAATTAATTCTAAAGAACAGGTAGAAAGAAATCATAAAAGAGAGAAAAGAACCCACGTGTGCAAAAATGTTGGTAGCAGTTCTTTTTGTAGTGGCAAGAAACTAGAAATTAAGTGGATGCCCATCCACTTGGGGATCCAGTTGGGGAATAGATAAATAAGTTATGGTATAGGAATATTGTAGATTATTGTTCTATAAGAAATGATGAGCAGGCTGATTTCAGAAAAGTCTAAATTTACATGTACTGACGATGAATGAAGTGAACAGAACCAAGAGAACATTGTACATAATAACAAAATTATGTGATGATCAAATCCCAATAGACTTGAGATAAAAAAGGTCATCTGCATCCAGAGAGCAATTATGGAGACTGAATGTGAATCAAAGCACGTTATTTTACCTTCTTTTTTTGGTTTATTTGTTGGTTTTTTTTTTCCCCTTTTGGTCTGATTTTTCTTGCACAACATGACAAATATATAAATATGTTTAAAAGGATTATATATATTTAAGGGAGGGAGGGAGAAAAATAAGACCACAAACTCTTACAAAAATGAATGTTGAAAACTATCTTTACATGTATTTGGAAAAATAAAGTACTATTGAGAAGAATAAAATAAATAAAGATAAGGTGGGCCAATCATAATCATAAAAACAATCAATCATTTTATTAAGATAATGATATCAATGAGACTACACACCAAATTTTTAGGATGCAACCAAAGCAGTTTCTTACACTTCACCTAGAGACAAGAGAACTCAACAGATGGGGGTAGGGGTGAGGTTAAAAGAGACATAGATGGATACAGAAGCACAGAGAGAGCAAAGATCAACGATATAGGCAGACAACTAAAAAACACTGGAAAATGACAAATATCAAAATAGAAATTACAAAAATCAAAGAACAAAATTGAGCCCAAAAAATCTACTGAAAAAAGCTGGTTTTAAAAAACCCAACCCAATCAATAGAACAGAATATTATTGCCAGGGAAAAGTACATTTCAAATGCAATCCTCAAAGGGCACTGCATTCCAATCAATGCAAAAAACAAACCTGATTTCACAAAAGTATCAGGGAAACAATCTTCTCCTTTCCCCAAGTAAGTAGCTTAAACTTCCTGAGATTCAGTTTTCTCCTCTGTGAAATGAGGGAACTGGATAAGATGACCTCTAATTCCCCTTCCAGTTCTAAATCTATGGCAGTATTAGTTAATAATTAGGCTTGCTCTATCTATTCAGACTTTTTGTAACAAGGGAGAATTCTATGAGTGAGCCTATACAAATAAGTTACATAACAAACTTTTGGAATCAATCCATTTTTAGCTGGGGCAGTCTTCATTACAATTAGTGAACTGATGGGGAGTAGGTCAAAGATCAAACTGAAGTATGAAAAATTGGTAGGATTTCAGTAGAGTACAAGAGATGACTTATACAGAAAGTTCTTATACTTCAGTCACTTAAAGAATGAGTATACTGTGGGTCTGGGGTAATCCTTAAAAAGGCTGTTTTTATCTAGCAACACATGTTATGGATAGGGAGCCAGCTTTGAAGCTGGGAGGACCTAGTTTTAAATCTCACCTCTGCTCTATTCATTTTAAAGATGAACAAACTGATACCCAAAGAGAGAGATGAAGTAATTTGTTCTAGGAACTTGGTGATAGGATTGGGTTGAAGCCCAGGAGCCTGAGCCTGAAACCAGCATTTTTACTGGAAAATATCCTCTGAATATTGTACCTGAGATTAGGACAGAAACCAAGGTCGGTGTTACTTAGGTTACTACAAGGGACCTCTGGATCATTAGTATGCAGTTTGAAGAGAGTTTGGAATACACTGGTGGGTGAGGTAGGGGGGTATATAGGCACATACAGACAGATGCGCATGCGCACACACATGCACGCACTTTTAGAAGAAAATAAGGTCTATAAGCCTGTTTATAATTTGGCTACTGCCTGTGTGGCAGATATTACAGTCAAAAATCCTTAGCTTAGTATCTAAAGGTAGAAAAGTAAGTGTTAGTCAAAGATTAACTATATTTATATATTTCTGTTGATGACATGTTAGTCTATCCTATCTCAATTATGATTATGGGACTCCTGAAAGGCAGCAAACAAGGTCTATTTTTTAATATGTAACATAAGCAACTAAAATGTTATTATACATTCTCATTACCCCCAAATCACTGATCACTCTTCTGGTTTTAAAATAATCTCTAATCTAAGAATTAGCACATTAATTTGTTTGTTCATGTTGCCTTATAAATGTCTTTTTAAACTAAATATTCCATTTTCCCAACACATACATACATACACACACACACACACACACACACACACACACACAGATGTACATAACCAAAGACATAAATGAATGAATGGAAAGTTTCTGTTAGAGTGTCAGGCAGGCTAACTGACTTCAATAATACTTAAAAAGAACCTAGTATGTGAATAGGACAAAGATCAGAAATAAACCAGCAAGTATTTACGAAACATCTACATGGAGTATGGACTGAAGGTGGGAAAGGCTGGGAGACCAATTAGATTATTCTAAATAATCTAGATGATAAATGAGAAGAGACCTGGGAGGTGAAGACAGGAGTAAAGGAGAGAAAGACAGATATGAGAGATACCTGTAAGTATTATTAGTAGACTTGAAACTGACTATTAAGGTCAGACTATAGTGTCAAGGATGATTCACAGGTTGCAAATCTAGTGATCAGAAGATGGTGCCATGATACAAAAAGAAAGGTCAAGGGAAGGAGTAGCCTTGGAAGAAAGATAAGTTTGGTTTGGGGTATCTGAGTTCAAGATACTCATAGATGATACAAGCTACCAAACAGACCCAATTGGAGAAGGGAGACTTGACTGCCTGGAACTGATGAGAGATATTACTTGAATCCATGAGAGTTAATGTGATGATCAAGACAGAGTTATATAAAGAATGACCCAGGGCAGAGACCTGGAATTCCTCCATAATAAGGGGCAGGATAATAATCTTGTAGAGGAAATTGAAGAGTGCATCGACATGTAGCAGGAAAATTAAGAGAGATCAGTGTTGTGAGAATTCAGGAAGGACAAAATAGGTGACATTGTCAATTGTGCAAGAGGAATCAACAAAGACTTAAAGAGATCAGTGATACTCTTGGAAAGAGTGGGGACAAGATAAAAACAAAAGTCAGATTGTCAGAAGTTGAGAAAATGAAAGCAAAGAACACAGACATCTTTTTTTTTTTTTTTAAAGAATTTGGCTATGATGCAAAAATCTTAAATAAAACAATTAGCAAAGAGATTGCAGCAAAGTTATCCCCAAGATAATAAAGGATCTATACCAGAAATGCAGGACTGGTTCAATATTAGGAAAACTATTAGCATACTTGACTATATCAACAACCAACTAAAAAGAAATCATCTGATTACCTCAATAGATGCAAAAAAAGCATTTGACAAAATTCAACACCCATTCCTATTAAAACACTAGAGAATATAGAAATAAATGGAGTTTTCCTTAAAAAGATCAATAGCATCTATTTAAAGCCATCAGAAAGCATCAGATGTAATGGGGATAAACTACAACTATTCCCAATAAGATCTGGGGTGAAACAAGGTTGCCTTACTATCACCATTACTACTGAATATTGTATTAAAAATGTTAGCTCTGGCAATAAGAGAAGAAAAAAGATTAAAGGAATTAGAATAGGTAAGGAGGAAACCAAATTATCACTCTTCGCAGATGATGTGGTGGTATACTTAGGGAATCAACTAAAAAACTGCTAGAAACAACTCACAACTTTTACAAAGTTGCAGGATACAAAATAAATCCACATAAATCATCAGCATTTTTTTATATATTGCCAACAAAGTCCAGCAACAAGAGATAACAAAGAGAAATTTCATTTAAAATAACTATAGATAATATAAAATATTTGGAAGTCTACCTGCTAAGGCAAAGTCAAGAATTATATGAACACAATTACAAAGCACTTTCCACACAAATAATCTCTTGGAAAAGTATCAAGTGCTCATGGATAGGCTGAGCTAATATAATAAAAATGACAATACTACCTAAATTAATCTATTTATTCAATCCCAGCAATCAAGCTCCCAAGAAATTGCTTCAAAGAGCTAGAAAAAAATAATAATAAAATTCATCTGGAAGAACAAAAGGTCAAAAATTTCAAAGGAATTAATGAAACAAAATATAAATGAAGGCCTAGTTGTACCAGACTTAAAACTATATTATAAAGCAGCAGTTATCAAAACCATTTGGTACTGGCTAAGAAATAGAATAGTCGATCCGTGAAGTAGATAACTAAGTTCACGGAACAAAATAGTCAATGATTATAGTAATCTAGTGTTTGACAAACCCAAAGCCTCCAGCTTTTGGGATATGAACTGATGGAAACTGATGGGAAAATTGCAAATTAATATGGCAGAAACTAGGCATTGACTCACACATAACACCCCATAGCAAGATCAGATCAAAATGGGTTCATGATTTAGACTCTAAGAATATCATAAGCAAATTAGAAGAACAAAGGATAATTTACCTCTCAGATTTGTTTAAAAGGAAGGAATTTGTGGCCAAAGAAGAATTTGAGTACATTATGAAATGCAAAATGGATAATTGTAATTATATTAAAAAGTTTTTCTACAAACAAAACCAATTCAAACAAAATTACAAGGGAAGCAATAAACTGAAAAAAATTTTTTACACTCAAGGATTCTGATAAAGCCCTCATTAAAATATATAGAGAATTGACTCAAATTTATAAGAATTCAAGCCATTCTCCAATGATCATAGGATGTGAACAGGCAATTTTCAGATGTAGAAATTAAAACCACTTCTAGTCATATGAAAAGGTTCTCCAAATCACTACTGATCAGAGAAATGCAAATTAAGATAATTCTGAGATACCACTGCACACCTTTCAGATTGACTAAGATGACAGGAAAAGATAATGACGAATGTGGGAGGGGATGTGGGACAACTGGGACCCTGAGCCATTGTAGGTGGAACTGTGAACGGATCCAACCATTGTAGAGAGCCATGTGGAACTATGTTCAAAAAGTTATCCCAACTGAGCTTACCCTTTGACCCAGCAATGTTTCTACTGGAATTATATCCCAAAGAGATAGATCTTAAGGGAGGGAAAGGGACCCACATGTGCAAAAATGTTTCTGGCAGTTCTTCTGGTAGTGGCAAGACACTGGAAACTGAGTAGTTGCCCATCAATTGGAGAATGGCTGAATAAATTATGGGATATTAATGGTACGGAATATTATTGTTCTATAAGAAACGACCAGAAGGATGATTCCAGAGAGGCCTAGAGAGAGACTTACATGAACTGATGCTAAGTGAAGTGAGCTGAACCCGGAGTTCATTGTACATAGTAACATCAACATTATACGATGATCAAGTCTAATGGACATGGCTCTCATCAACAATGAGGTGATTCAGAACAGTTTCAATGGTCTCATGATGAAGAAAGCCATCTACACCCAGAGAGAGGATAATGGGAACTGAATGTAGACCAAAACATAGTATTTTCACTCTTTTTTGTCATTGTCTATTTGCATTTTGTTTTCTTTCTCATTTTTTTCCTTTTTTGATCTGATTTTTCTTGTGCAGCATGTTTGTGGAAATATGTGTAGAGGAACTGAAAATGTTTAACATGTACTAGATCACTTGTTGACTGGAGGAGGGGATGAGAGGAAGGAAAGAAAAAAATTAGAACACAGGGTTTTGTAGTGGCGAATGTCAAAAATTATTCAATCCAATCCAATCCAAAAATAAAAAGGTTTAGTTAAAAAAAAAAAAAAAAAAAGCAATAAAGATACAAAGAGATGAAAAAATAATAATTTGGCTGTGAGGAAGATTGAATATACTTGTAGACATCAGGAAAGAAATCAGAAAATAAAGAGATGAAAAATTAAATAAAGATGAGGGTCAAAATTAGGGATCATAGAAGCCAGAAAAAAGATGGGGGATTGGTGACATTGGCAAGAGCCACCTCTTCCTATAAAGCTGAGCAAAGAAAAAAAAGATGTTAAAAATTAACTCAGAACTACAAATTCTTCTAGCTTTGCCAACACATTTATTAATTGTGTATAGAAGGGAAGAACTGGAACATAAACTTACAAGCATATCTTAGAACCATGTTCTTTCCAACCAAGTGAAGTACATTTGATCAATTTACAAGGTTGAGAAAACAATGAATAAATTGGGGGAGGTGGAGTTTATAGACAAAAAGCTTGTACAATGCTATGCTTGTACAAGGAAGAATAAAGTTAGGAGACTGGAAAAGGTTTGGTTAAAAGGACAGTGACTGATCCATTCAATCCTGGAATTGGAACAATACAGAAAAGAAGTATTAGAAACGAAGTCCCAGCTTTCTATGGCCCTACCTAGGGGCAGCATTCTTTTCCCACAGAAACACATTTTCCCACAGTTTCTTCAAGTTAACAACTCTTATTCTATCCACAATTCTCTGATGCTAAACTCTCCAGAAGCACAGTAAAATAAGAGATCTGGAGTGTTGATTCCACAGGTGATATCTGGGGGGAAAAAAAGTACTAGCTAAATCTGTGAGAGCCTCCTCTGAGATAACATAACATAAATCTGTATTGAATCCAGATAGCAGAATTGTATGCTTTCCTCCAATGGGCTTTTAATAGCATTTATCGATGAACAGAATATGCAAATGATGGGAAATAGTGTATAGTTGAAATTAGAAAAGAGAGCAACAGGATAAGGAGGCAAGGGACTTGGGAAGAGAATAAGCGTAAAGCTGAATCTAAAACTATAATCAAGATTTTGAAGGGGATGAAAATAATGTTAGAAGTGATGGCTTAGAAAATCAGACAAAGTTGGACTAGACTGAAGGTTACAGTGAAGTCAAAGAATAGGTTTAAAAGAGGTGAGACTGAAGGAGAGATAGAAGGTTAAGAGGTTGTGGTCAAATAAGGAATTTTAGAGTTATGGATGGGAGAAATGGTATAAACATAGAAGAAATCCAAAAGTCATGAAATGATGACATCAATGATAGGATCATTCCCAAGGGCGGTTAGAACAGAGTGAAAGTACCAATCATAGGATTTGAGGAGGCTGATTACCAGAGAGGCACTATATTGGAGAGTACATCAATACGTAAATTCAAGTAGAAAAATAAGTATACGGTTAAGAATGGAGGTGAACTTGAAGTCTGTGAAAACTCAACTGCAAATTTAAAAAAAAGAAAGGTTTTCAAGCTATCTTTGGGACAAAAGGAACAAACAACAATTGACTGGTTGCTTTAGTTAGGGCAAGTGTAATGCAGATAACTGAAGGTCACATTTACATGGGCTATTTTACACTTAGAATCAATGTCAGAATTTTTGCTACCAAATCTAATAATGCTCTTTCCAAAATGCCATTGAAAAGCATGATCTGCAAGCTACAAAAAGTGTGAAGAAAGTGTGAGTGTGTGTGAGAGATAGAAAAATGTGCGAGAGGACACTGAGACACAGTGTATGTGTGTGAGAGACAAAGCATGAGTGTGTGTGAGACTAACAGAAAGTGAATGTGTGAGAGAGAGACTACAATGTATGTGTGTGAGAGACAAAAGTGTGAATGTGTGTGAGACAAAGTGTGTGGGATAGAGAAAGTGTAAGTGTGTGTGAGAAGACACAGTATGAAAGAGTGTGTGTGAGAGACAAAGCGTGAATGTGTGACAGTCTCACACACATTTTTCTGCCTCTTACACACGCTCACTTTGTCACACACACTCATGCTTTGTCTCTCTCACACACATACACTGTGTCTCTCACACATTTTTCTGTCTTACACTTTGTCATACACACTTTATCTCACATACACTCATGCTTTGTCTCTGTCTCTCTCACACACATTCACACTTTCTGTCACACACATGCTCTGTTTCTGTCTCTGACATACACATACACATGCACTTTGTGTCTCTGTCACAATCTTACTCTCTAAAATAAAAGCCTGTAGATAGGATCCACTCCTGAGTGTTTTTTTTCCTACCAGAAGCCTCATTATCCCTTCCCTCTCCCATTTCTCACGCTGGAAGTAGAGACTCTTTTCTCCTGTAGCCTCTTCCTGTTTGGCTGGTTCTCCTGGAACTTCCACTTTATGGAAACTAACCAGACCAGCCACATCTTCATTCTTTTCCAGATATAACTTCGTGACTGTTTGGACTTTCTCTGCCAGGTAGCACCAGCTTGGGGACTATCCCTTCACTTTCTCCCAGTCTTTCAGTTTTCTCTTATGTGTTGTCTCACCTTATTAAAATGTAAGCTTCAAGAGGATTCTGGGAAGATGGCAGAATAGGTCATAAAATCCCAAACTCGCTAGATTTCCTCCATAAGCAAGATAAAATAGTACTTCAGGGTGAACACTGAGTCGTAAAAACAAACCAGAGTTGGGGCAGAACAGTGGTCCTCCTGGGAAAACTGGAGCATATAGAGAGAAGGATTACAGGATGGAGATTTGGTTCTTGTGAAGTACAAAGCGGGTGGGGGGGGAGGGGGGCGGGGGAAGGGAAGAAGAGGGAAAGAAGGAGAGAAGAAAGGGATGTGTGAAAGAGGGAGGGAACTTCTGCTTGATAAGGCATGTCAGGTGCAGAGACATGACCCTGGGCAAAAAAAAAAAAAAAAAAAAAAAAAAAAAAATCAACCCATTCCAGTTGAGCTCAGAAGCAGCAGGGCAGGGACACCATTGGTTATGGACACTTATAGGAGGGCAGACTTCTTGGTTTAGGTTCCAAGCAAGAGGGGAGAACTGAAGGAAGTCAGAGACACCATCCCCCAAAGTCCAGGATTAGAGCTGATTACAATAACATATAAATAATTTTAAGTGAACAGGTAAAGTGTTAGAATAAGAGGGGAAATGTAGAAACAGAAAAACAATCCATCAATTACCACCTGAAAAAGATACTATAAGGAAAACCTCCAGGAATATCATGGCCAAATTACAAAACCTCCAGGCCAAGGATAAAATATTATGAGCAACAAGAGGTTTAGTAAGGCTGAAAGGGCTATTATGGTAGCTACTGCAATGTTACCATTGGTGATAAGTTCTTTCAGGATAAGTCATTTGGGCATAAAACCGTTAAGAGATGGCAGACCCCCTAGGAACAGGAGTGTAAGGATGATGATGGTTGTTGGTGTTGATTTGTTTCACAGGCCTCCCAGGGATTTGATTTTGGTGATGTTTGAGAAGTTGAGGGTTAGAAATGTGGTTAGGGTAGCTATGATATAGATAGTAAGGTTTGGGATAGTTATGGTAGGATTGATGTAAACAATAATTGCTATTCAGCCCATGTGGGCGATGGATGAGTAGGCTAGGATTTTTCATAGGTGGGTTTGGTTAAATCTTCCTCATCCACCTAGGATAGTAGATAAAATTGCAAGGGTGATGAGGATGCTTATATTCAGGCACGGGGCAATTTGGTAGATGATGGATGTTGGGGCAATTTTTTGTCATGTTAGAAGAATTATTCCGGTTAGGAGTGGGATTCCTTGTGTTACTTCAGGCACTCAGAAGTGGAAAGGGGCGAGGACTAGTTTAATTGAGAGGGCCAGTATTATTGAGATAGAGGCTCATTAGTCAGAGAGTTGAAATAGTGTCCATTGGTTCACTGATCATGCGTTGCAAATGATGGCAAATATTATTATCATGGAGGCGGTGGCTTGAGTGAGGAAGTATTTTGAGGCAGCTTCTGTGGCACGTGGGATGTTTGGGGCGGTTATTATGGTGATGATAGCTAGTGTGTTGATTTCTAAGCCTATTCAAGCTGTAAATCAGTGATTGCTAAACAAGGTGAGGCATGTGCTGATAAGGAGGCTTAGTGTTAAAATGATGAGTATGTAGGGGGACATTAGTATGGGAAGGGTGGCTATATTAAAAGACCGCAGGTCTTGGAAAACAATATATAAAAAGAGTAAAAGATCTGGATTTGTGGCAAAAAAAATCATTCAGCAAAATTAAGCAAAATACTGAACAGAAAAAATAAGTGGACATTCAGTGAATTGCCAGACTTTTAGTTTTGTTGTAAAAAAAAAACCTGGACTTAATAGAAATTTTGATGTATAACATTCAAGAGAAATATATAGTAAAAGATTAAAATTATAAGGGACTCAAAAAGGACAAACTTTTTTTTTTAATATGCAGAAATATAAACTGCATGTCTAAGACTGTCATTAAAAATTGGGGAGTTCAAAAGAAAGATTATGATAGAGTTGAGTATGATGTGATTCTAAAAAGCAAAACCATGTCAAAATGGTAAAAAGAATAATTATCTTATGCAAATGAGATACAAGAGAAAGAGCTGATCTCGAGGAATTAAATAGGGAAAGAGGACTGGTAGTTCTGGAACCCTATTCTTATTGAAAATGAATTAAAGAGGGAACTCTCTCTCTCTCTCTATTTGTAAATATATATGTGTGTGTGTGTGTGTGCGTGTGTGTGTGTGTAATGGGAGGAAGGTGAGGAAAGGATTATTAGAGGGAATCCTATTCACATCAGATCTAAGTAAAAGAGAAAACAACATACATTTAAATGGAAAGGAGTAAGAGGTGCATAAAGGATGATATCATAAACAAATCAGAAGAACAAGGAATAATTTACCTCTCAGATCCTTTGGAGAAGGAAGGCATTTATGACCAAAGGAAAACTAGAGAACATCATGAAAGGAAAATGGACAACTTTGATTACATTAAATTAAAAAGTTTTTGCACAAAAAAATGTTTGTGGCAGCCCTTTTTGTAGTGGCAAGAAACTGGAAACTAAGTGGATGCCCATCAGCTGTAGAATGGCTGAGTAAGTTATAGTATATGAATGTTATAAAATATTATTGTTCTATTAAAAAAAAACCCATCAGCAGGATGATTTCAGAGGCCTGGAGAGACTTACATGAACTGATGAAATAAACAGAAGCAGGAGATCACTGTACATGGCAACAACAAGATTACATGATGATCAATTCTGATGGATGTGGCTATTTCCAACAATGACATGATTCAGATCAGTTCCAATAATCTTGTGATGAAGAGAGCCATCTATATCCAAATAGAGGACTGTGGGAACTAAATGTGGATCACAACATAGTTTTTTCACTCTTTCTGTTGTTGTTTGCTTGCATTTTGTTTTGTTTCTTTTTCCTTCTTGATCTGATTTTTCTTGTGCAGCAAGATAATCGTATAAATATGTATACATATATTGGATTTAATATATATTTTAACATATATTAGATTACCTGCCATGGGGGAAGAAAGGGAAAAGTTGAAACACAAGGTTTTGCAAAGGTCAGTGTTGAAAAATTAACCACACATATTTTGTAAATAAAAAGCTTTAATTAAAAAAAAAAAAAAAAAGAAAGAAAGAAAGAAAAGAAAAAAAAAGTTTTTGCACAAACAAAACCAACAGAAACAAGATTAAAAGTCACAAGTACAAACCTGGTAAAAAATTTTTACAGCCAGAATTTCTGATAATTTCTAAAATATATAAAGAACTGTGTCAAATTTATAAGAATACACATTATTCCCTAACTAATAAATGATCAATGAATATGAACAAATTTCAGATGATGAAATTAAAGCAATTTATAATTATATGAAAAAAAGTCCTAAATCACTATTGATTAGAGAAATGCAAATTAAAACTCAGCAGTACTCACACCTCTGAGACTGGCTAAGATGACAGGAAAAGATAATGACAGATGTTGGAGGGAATATGGGAAAACTGGGACATTAATACATTGTTGTTGGAGTTCTGAAATGAGCCAACCATTCTAGAGAACAATCTGGAACAATGCCCAAAGGGCTATAAAACTGTGCATGCCGTTTGACCTGGTAGTGCCAAGGAAACCATAAAGGAGGGAAAAGGACCCACATGTGCAAAAATGTTTGTAGCAGCTATTTTTATGTGGCAAAGAATTGGAAAGGGAGTGGATGCCCATCAATTGGGAATGGCTGAATAAGTTGTAGTCTATGAAGGTAATGGAATATTATTGTTCTATAAAAAATGATGAACAAGTTGACTTTAAAGAGGCCTGGAAAGATTTACATGAACTGATGCTGAGTGAAACAAGCAGAACCAGGAATAGAACCAGGAATACATTGTACACAGTAAGATTGTATAATGATCAACTACGAAAGGCTTTGTTTTTCTCAGTGATTCAGTGATCCAAAGCAATCCGAATAGACTTTGGATAGCAAATGCCATCTGCATCCAGAAAAAGAACCAAGGAGACTGAATATAAATCAACACATGCTATGTTCACTTCTTTTTTCTGTTTTTTTTTTTTTTTTTTTTTTTTTAATATCTCGCATAGTTCTTCTCTTTTGCTCTGATTTTTCTCTGCCAACCTAATTCATAGAACAATGTGTATTAAAAATAAACAGAAGAAGAAAAAGGGATTAAGAGTTTTCTAAATTAATAAAGAAATAAGAGGTTGAAGAAATAAGATGGGGGGATATAGAAGGATATATAGATTAACAAGAATGTGATAAAGAGGGGACAACTCCCCTTCCAAACTATATTTGGAAAGTTAAAATAATCTTCTAAATTCAGAAGGAAACAAGAAGATAAGAGGAAAGGGTAGGGGGAAGTATTAAGGGGTGGTTAATTGGAGAGAAAAGTAGGCTAAGTAATAGGAGGACAAGGTGGGGGTAGAAGTAAAGGAGAGGAGTTAGGACAAATAGGAAATAAAGAGATAACCATAAATATAAATATCAGAGTAGAATTTATTATGTAAAAAAAAGCAGAGGTAGTAATTAATCATGATCTAAAAATTAAAACTAAAATAGATTTAATCAAAAGACAAAAAATAAGAAAACTACATGACGTTACCCATGTTAGAAAAATATAGATGTTATCTACCTTCAGAGAAAAAGGACAAACATGTGTAGTATAGTCTTACATACATATGAATTTATGTGTATGATAATATGTGTTTGTATATATATTTACCTGTGTGGGATGGGGATTTCTGGTTAATGTCTTACAGAGATCCTTTTAAAAATGAGACAACTGGGTAGTCAGCAAACATTAATTAACTTGCACAAAGAATGACAAATGAGCCAGATTTATAAATGGCACACCTTCAGAATTTGGAGTTAAGCAATATCAATATTAAACATATATGCACCAAGTGGTGTAGCATTTAAATTCTTAAAAGAGAAATTAAGAGAGCTGCAAGAAGAAATAGCAAAACTATAATAGTGGAGACCCAACCTTTGCACCTCAGAATTAGATAAATCAAATCCAAAAAAAATAAGAAAGAAGTCAAAGAGGAAATAGAATACTAGAAAAGTTAGAATGATAGACCCTGAGAAAAAAATGGAGACAGAAAGGAGAACTTTCTTTTTCAGAGTTCAGGAACCATACAAAAAATAGACCAATTAGACAAAAAACCTCAAACCAAAGCAGTAAGGCAGAAATAGTAAATGCATCCTTTTCAGACCAAGATGCAAAAAAATTACACTCAACAAAAAGCCAGGGATAGTAGACCAAAAAATAATTAAACTAAATAACTTTATACTAAAGAATGATTGGGTGAAAAGCAAATCATAGACATAATTAATAACTTCACCCAAGAAAATGAAATAATGAATCATATCAAATGTGTGGGATGGCCAAAGGGTAATAAGGGGAAATTTCATTCTAGAGGCTTACTTCAAAAGTGAAAAGAGAATAACAATTTTGCAACTAAAAATGCTAGAAAAAAATTAAACCCCCAGTCAAACACTAAACTTAAAATTTAAAATAAAAGGAGAATCAATAAAATTGAAAGTAAAAAAACTATTGAATTAATTAATAAACAAGAGTTGGTTCTATGAAAAAAAATGACAAACCCTTAGTAAATCTGATTAAAAAAGGAAAGAGGAAAATCAAATTTTAGTCTTAAAATGAAAAGGGAGAACTGCCACTAATGAAGAGGAAATTAAGAATAATTAGGAATTATTTTGCCCAACTTATGGCAAAAAGAAATTTAAATGAAATGGAAGTACCTTCAAAAATAGTTGCCCAGATTAAAGAGGAAAAGTGAATATCCTAAAAGTCCCATCTTTTAGAAAAAGAAAAGAAAAGTATTAACCAACTCCCTAAGAAAAAATCCCCAGGACCAGATGGGATTTAATGGAATTCCCACCAAACATTTAAAGAACAAAACCCTAATGCTATATAAATATTTGAAAAATAGGGAATGAAGGAGTCCACCAAACCCTTTTACAACACAGACATGGTATGATACCTAAACCAGGTAGGTGAAAAAGAAAGAAAAAAACCAATCTCTAATGAATATGATGCTAAAATCTTAAAAAAATTACAAAAGATTAAGAAAATCATCCCAGGATAAACACCATATCAAGTAGGATTTATACCAGGAATGCAGGTTTTAATATTAGAAAACATTAGAAATTGACTTATCAATAAGCAAACTAACAAAACCATAGAGATCTAATTATGCAGAAAAGCATTTGATAAAACCAACATCCATTCCTAATAAAAAACATTTGAGAGAAGGAATAAATGGACTTTTTCTAAAATAGGGAGAATTTAAAACCTAGTAAGCCAATGCAATGGGAAAATAATCTTTCTCAGTAAAATCTGAGGAAGGGTTGCCCCCCTGTCACCATTATTATTCAATATTGTATTAGAAACACTAGACCGGCAATAAGAGAGAAAGAGATTAAAGGAATCAGAATAGGGTGAGGAAAACCAAACATCACCTTTGCAGATGAATGATGGTATACTTAGAGAACCTAGAGATTCTATTAAAAAGCTATTGAAATAATCCATAACTTTAGAAAGGAGGTTATAAAATAAACCATAAACCTCGCATTTTATAACACCAACAAAATCCAAAGAAGAGATACAAAGAGAAATTCCATTAGAATAATCAAGCATAAAAATTTGGGAATCATCTACCAAAGGAAAGTCAGGAATTATATGAGCTAAATTACAAAAAACTTTCTATACAAATAAAGTCAGACTTAAACAATTGGAAAAATATCAAGTGCTCCTGGATAGGTCGAGCGAATATAATAAAGATGGCAATACTCCCTAAACTAATCTATTTATTTAGTGCTATACCAATCGGACTTCCAAGAAAATATTTTAATGATCTAGAAAAAATAACAACAAAATTCATATGGAATAATAAAAGGTCAAGAATCTCAAAAGAATTAATGAAAAAAAAAATCAAATGAAGGTGGTCTAACTGTACCTGATCTGAAACTATATTATAAAGCAGCAGTCACCCCAAAACCATTTGGTATTGGCTAAGAAATAGATTAGTTGATCAGTAGAACTGGTTAGGTTTACAAGACAGAATAGTCAACTATAGCAATTTAGTGTTTGACAAACCCAAAGATCCTCACTTTTGGAATAAGAACTCATTATTTGACAAAAACTGTTGGGATAACTGGAAATTAGTATGGCAGAAATTAGGCATGGACCCACACTTAACACCGTATACCAAGATAAGATCAAAATGGGTCCATGATTTAGACATAAAGAACGAGATTATAAACAAATTGGAGGAACATAGGATAGTTTATCTCTCAGACTTGTGGAAGAGGAAGAAATTTGTGACTAAAGACGAACTAGAGACCATTATTGATCACAAAATAGAAAATTTTGATTACATCAAATTAAAAAGCTTCTGTACAAACAAACTAATGTAAACAAGATTAGAAGGGAAGCAACAAACTGGGAAAACACCTTCACAGTTAAAGGTTCTGATAAAGGCCTCATTTCCAAAATATAGAGAGAGCTGACTCTAATGTATAAGAAACCAAGCCATTCTCCAATTGATAAAATGGTCAAAGGATATGAACAGACAATTTTCAGATGATGAAATTGAAATCATTACCACTCATATGAAAGAGTGTTCCAAATCGTTATTAATCAGAGAAATGCAAATTAAGACAACTCTGAGATACCACTACACACCTGTCAGATTGGCTAAGATGACAGGAAAAAATAATGATGATTGTTGGAGGGATGGGAAAACTGGGACACTGATGCATTGTTGGTGGAGCTGTGAATGAATCCAACCATTCTGGAGAGCAATCTGGAGTTATGCCCAAAAAGTTATCAAACTGTGCATACCCTTTGATCCAGCAGTGTTTCTACTGGGCTTATACCCCAAGGAGATACTAAAGAAGGGAAGGGACCAATATGTGCCAAAATGTTTGTGGCAGCCCTGTTTGTAGTGGCTAGAAGCTGGAAACTGAGTGGATACCCATCAATTGGAGAATGGTTGGGTAAATTGTGGTATATGAATGTTATGGAATATTGTTCTGTAAGAAATGACCAGCAAGATGAATACAGAGAAGCTTGGAGAGAATTACATGAACTGATGCTAAGTGAAATGAGCAGAACCAAGAGATCATTATATACGTCAACAACGAAACTGTATGAAGATGTAATCTGATGGAAATGGATTTCTTTGACAAAGAGACCTAATTCAGTTTCAATTGATCAATGATGGACAGAAGCAGCTACACCCAAAGAAAAAACACTGGGAAATGAATGTAAACTGTTTGCATTTTTTGTTTTTCTTCCCGGGTTATTTCTACCTTCTGAATCCAATTCTCCCTGTGTAACTAGAAAACTGTTTGGATCTGCACACAAACATTGTATCTAGGATATACTAGGACATATTCAACATATATAGGACTGCTTGCCATCTAGGGGAGGGGGTGGAGGGTGGGAGGGAAAAATCGGAACAGAAGTGAGTGCAAGGGATAATGTTGTAAAAAAAAATTACCCTGGCATGGATTCTGTCAATAAAAAGTTACTATAATAAAATTAAAAAAAAAAAAAAAAAAGAATTTGGAGTTAATGAATCAGCAAGTTATTTATTAAACTTCTGCTATTCCCTGTGGGAATAAAAAAAAATGAAACCATCCTTGTCCTCAAAAAGCTTGCATTTTACATAATTGCTGCCTGTTCCTACGTCTGGCATTATCTCCTAGAAAAATCAAGCTTTTTTGGAGGGGAAAAAAAAACAGTGCTTGATTAATATTATTAAGGTAGAAACGCTATATGTTACCAAGTAAAACAGGGTTCAGGGCACTGTATTAATTAGATATAAACAGATATTTATTACCTTTGTGTCTTCAATCTTGGGTGGTTCTACTTCAATTTTCTTCTTTTTATTCCAGCTGCGAAACTCAACCACTTCCACTGGTTCTCTTTTCCCCCTTGTTAGCAGTGGTACAGGGGAAATTGTTGCAGAGACTTCTAGATGAGCAGGAGCAGTGGAACCCTTAGAAGGGTCACAAAGAAGCTCTTCCTTAAGCTTTTTGAAGAAGTTAGAAGCACTTTTCTTTTGACCTCTGGAAAGATCATCTGCCTGCAAGGCTGTGTCCACTGTTGAGACTTCTGAAGTTCCTGAATCTCTCTTGTTCTTTTTATTTTTGCTTCTTTTCAATGTCTTTTTATCTAAGATCTCTCCTGTGCTTTCAAGGACAAAAGGAAAATATAAACACATTGAATTTTAATGGGATGTCATCATCCTCAAAACACAAATGTGAAGTGACATACATAAAGGTAACCCAGTCACTTCAGTGGAACAATAAATGGGGCACTTCGATTAGAATCAGGAAGACCTGAGTTCAAAAGCAGCCTCAAACACGTACTAGCTGTGTGATCTTTGGCAAATCACTTAATCTACTTCAGTATCCTCATCTGTAAAATAGAGAGGATGACAACATCTACTTCCTTGGGCTGTTACAAGAATCAAATGAGCACAGTGCCTGGCACATACTAAGTGATATTTAAATGTTATTGTAGATAGCAAAGAAAACTTTGCCAGAAATTCCTCTATTGTCCCTGTACCTATTTGTACTGCAACCTCCCCATTTTCCCTCATTTCCCTGTCTGGCACCTTCCTTATTGCTAAAACAGCAAGAACAATCCTTTTCTATCAAAGCAGGGTTATAAAAGATAACTAACCTGAAGATTCTTTCCTGTTAACTAACTCTGTCCAATCATGGGATACCACATTTATTTCTAGCCCACTAACACCCAGCAACAACCTCATCCAATCTCAAGGTATGTAATATCCAGTTCATCTCCTGCCTAAACTGAAATTTAGATGAGCTTTGTACTTCTGTTGAATCAGGGAGTTTTCACTCATGTAGTGAAGAAGTTCCTTTCCTGGTGAACTTCTAAATTTATGGAACTGGGCTTGAGGTATGGCTTTGGCTTGGGTGTTTTGGTTCTGATTTGGTGAAAGCAAAGACATAAGAAGACAAAAGTTCAGATAAGACATTCCTCCCATAGTGCACAGAATTTAGAAGTAATAAAAAGTCCTAGGGTTAAGAAGCAGGATAGAAGAATGAGCAAGCATACAAACAATCCATATGGTAATAAGAAAACTCAAAATACAAACCTAAAAGAAAAAAATGACTTGAAAACATCTATAAACAAAACTTCATGAAAAAACATAGTTTGAACAAAAGTTCAATAAGAATTCCTAGATGAGAAATTTTATACAATCCTAAAAATTAATGAAAGTGGTAGAGAAAAAAAATGAAATCTATAAAATAAAGAAATGAAAAGAATTAACAACTTGGAAAATGAGAAACAAAACCATACTGAAGAAAATAACTCCTTGAAAATTAGATTTGATCAAATAAAAGCTAATGATTTCAAGAGGCATCAATAAACGAAAGTCAAAAGATTAAAAATGTTCTCATAGGGAAGAGAACTGACATGGAAAACGGACTGAAGAGAGATAATTTAAGAAGTCAATGGACTGGGGCAAGTAGGTAGAACAGTGGATAGAGAACCAATCCTTAAGTCAGGAGGACCCGAGTTCAGATATGACCTCAGATACGACCTGAGTTCAACTTTGATCTCAGATACTTAACACTTCCTAACTATGTCACTGGGCAAGTCACTTCAAACAAACAACAAAAAAAAAGTCAATGGGCTACCCGAAAGAAGAACCAAGACATTATTTCAAATCACAAACAAACAAACCCTGTCCAACACCAAGTAGAAACTGAATAAAATCATTGGCTACTTCCCCCCCAAAATATCAAAATGTAAACTATCAAAACCCAAAACTTCCAGGTTAAGGAAAAAATACTATAAGCAGCCAGAAATCATTGAGATACCCAGAAGCTATAGTCAGAATCACACAAAATTTACCAGCCATTATTCTAAAAGGAAAGGATAACTTGCAACATGATATTCCAGAAGGCAAAAAACTTACTCAACAAAACTGATTATGGAAAAATGGACTTTTAATGAAATAGAAAATTGTTACGAATTCTTAATGAAAAGACTGAGCTGAAAAAATCTGACATGAAAACACCAGAGACAAAAGAAGCATAAAAATGTAAACAAAGAAATGACCAGCAGGAAGATTTCAGAAAGGCTTGAAGACTTACATGAACTGATGCTGAGTGAAATGAGCAGGACCAGGAGATCACTGTATACTTCAACAACAGAACTATATGATGATCAATTCTGATAGACATGATTCTCTTCAACAATGAGATGAACCAAATCAGTTCCATTTGTTCAATAATGAATAGAACCAGCTATACCCAGCGAAAGAATGCGGGGAATTGAGTGTGAACCACCACATAGCATTCATTTCCAATCCCTCTGTTTCTGTTGGCTTGCATTTTTTATTTCTTTCTCAGGTTAATTTTACATTACTTCAAAGTCTGATTCTTCTTGTATAGCAAAATAACTATGGATATGTACACATATATTGTATTTAACATATACTTCAATATATTTAACATGTATTGGTCTACCTGCCATCTGGGAGAGAGGAGGGGGGGGAAGGAGGGGAAAAGTTGGAACATATATCTTGTAAATAAAAAGCTATAATTAAAAAAAAAAAGGTAAATATAAGCAAGAAATCACAAAGAACCAAATAAAGTTAAAACTGTTGATATTTTTATTTGGGGAGATGATACATGTAACTCCTAAGAACTCTTTCATAATCTGGAGTTAGGGAGGGAGTCTATGTAGAAAGGACCTGGAAATGTTTTTATGATCTTAAGAGAAGAAATAAAAGATAGAAAAGGAATATACTAAAGGGGAAGAGAAAGGAAGAATGGGGGAAATTATCTTACATAAACGGAGTATACAAGTATAAGTCTATAGGGGCAGTAGGAGAAAATGGGTGACACATGAATCTCACTCTTACCTGAACTGGTCAAAGGAGGAAAAAAATATAATTAAGTCTAGAAATACATCTTACCCTACAAAGAAATAGGAAGGAAAGGGGAAAGAATAAGAGGGAGAATAAATGAAAAATTTAAAGAAGAGGCAAGAAATTTGGAACTATGCTCAAAGTTATCAAACTGGGCACATCCCTCCAGCAGTGTTTCTACTGGAATTATATCCCAAAAAGATCTTAAAGGAGGGAAAGGGACCCACATGTGCAAAAATGTTTCTGGCAGCCCTTCTGGTAGTGGCAAGACACTGGAAACCGAATGGTTGCCCATCAATTAGAGAATGGCTGAATAAATGATGGGATATGAAGGTTACGGAATATTATTGTTGTGTACCCAGCGACCAGCAGGATGATTCCAGGGAGGCCTAGGGAGAGACTTACATGAACTGAAGCCAAATGAAATGAGCAGCACCAGGAGATCAGTATACAAGGAAACAACAAGACTATAGAGATCAGTATACAAGGAAACAACAAGACTATAGGATGGTTGACAGAAGTGGCTCTCTTCAACAATGAGAGGAATCAAACCAGTTCCAGTTGTTCAGTGATGAAGAGAGCCATCTACATCCAGAGAGAGGATTGTGGCAAGTGAGTGTGAATCACAACATATCACGCTCTCTCTCTGTTGTTGTTTGCTTGTATTTTTTCTTTTTTTTTCTTTCTTCTTGATCTGATTTTTCTTGTGCAGTAAGATAACTGTATAAAAAGGTATACGTATATTGGATTTAACATATTTCAACATATTTAACATGTATTGGACTACTTGCCAGCTAGAGGAGGGGGTGGGGGGAAAAGAGGGGAAAATTTGGGACAAAAGGTTTTGCAAGGATCAATGTTGAAAATTTACCTATGCATATGTTTTGTAAATAAAAAGCTTTAATTACATTTATTTTTGCTATCACTTTGTCTGAAATCATGATGGCAGCTCCTTATTTTAACTTTGCATCTTTCTGTTTCAAATGTGTGCATTAATAGGAACATATTTTTGGATTCTGGTGTCCAATTGGTTCCTCTATCCTTTTCCTTTTTTGATGGATGAGTTCATCTCATTCACAATTATGATTTCTGATTATGTGTCCCTCCATCCTATTCTCTCAAACTTTTCCTTTTTGAAGGTTAGACTTGCTAGATCTCTGGAAAGTACTGAATGGGAATAAAAAGGAATATATTACTCTCTCTCACAAAAACAAAAAGGTCATATATGTTAAGGTATAAAAATTTTACAAAGATATAAATGCAGAAATGTTCAGTCTTCTTTTACCAACGAAAATGTTTTAGAGCTTTTAACACAATTTGTACTGTCCTGCAAGGTATGGCTTCCTCATAGTGTTACTACTTGCTTTGGTGAATATTAAGAGTAACATTTTATTTTATTTAGAAATTATATCTTTTAAATGATCAAAGGATATGAACAGACAATTTTCAGATGAAGAAATTAAAACTTTTTCTCGTCATATGAAAAGAGTCTCCAAATCACTATTGATCAAAGAAATGCAAATTAAGACAATTCTGAGATACCACTACACACTTCTCAGATTGGCTAAGATGACAGGAAAAGATAATGATGAATGTTGGAGGGGATGTGGGAAAACTGGGACACTGATACATTGTTGGTGGAACTGTGAATAGATCCAACCATTCTAGAGAGCAGTTTGGAGCTATGCTCAAAAAGTTAACAAACTGTGCATACCCTTTAACCCAGCAGCATTTGTATTGGTATTAGATCCCAAAGAGATCTTAAAGGAGGGAAAGGGACCCACATGTGCAAAAGTGTTTGTGGCAGCCCTTTTCATAGCGGCTAGAAACTGGAAACTGAGTGGATGCCCATCAATTGGAGAATGGCTGAATAAATTATGGTATATGAATGTTACGGAATATTATTGTTGTGTAAGAAACGATCAGAAGGATGATTTTAGAAAGGCCCGGAGAGACTTACATGAACTGATACTGAGTGAAATGATCAGATCCCTGGATCATTGTACATAGCAATATCAATATTATACAAATGATCAATTTTGATGGATGTGATACTTTCCAACAATGAGATGATTGATGCCAGTTCCAATGATCTTGTGACAAAGAAAGCCATCTACACTCAGAAAGGACTGTAGGAACTGAATGTGGATCACAACATAACATTCTCACTTTTTGTTGTTGTTTGCTTGCATTTTGTTTTCTTACTCATTTACTTTCTGGTTTTGATCTGATTTCTCTTGTGAAGCAAGAGAACTGTATAAATATTTATACATATCGGATTTAACATATAATGAATTGCTTGCATCTAGGGGAGGGAATTGGGGGAAAGAAGGAGAAAATCTGAAACACAAGGTTATGCAAGGGTCCATGTTGTCAAATTATCTGTGCATATGTTTTGAAAATAAAAAGCTGTATTTAAAAAAAATTATATATTTTTAAAAAACATCCTCAGCAAAGATATTTTTACTGCATTTTACAATCAATGGGTGACTTATGCCATCCTGTTCCTAAGCCTGAATTACTAGATTTGTTTGAGTTTCATCTGGTTTAGAACACCCATCTGTGATCACTGCTTCCTCTTCTAGATATCAACTCTTTAATAATATGTTCTACTCTGGCTGTGTGACTCTCAGGAAATTTGCATAACCCCTCTAACCCAGACAATTCTCAAAGACTATAAGTTAGAGAAGAGTTGATGATTTGCCTTGAGGGAAGTTTCCTCACAGGAACACTCTATACCTTGAAATCATAAGACTTAAAAAAGAAAGAGAGAGAGAGAGATGTATTTTGTAAGTCAAACTCACTGGTTTATAGTTTTTAGAATTCATTTTCTTTCTCTAATTAAAGGTCAGGATATTTGCTCTTCTTCAGACTCTTGACACCTCTTCCATTCTCTAGGATCTTTCAAAGAACACTGACCCAACAATTTTATCTTACAGGACTAATATAATGAAGATTTAATTCATTTGGGTCTGGTGGCATGAACTTATCGTCTAGAGCAGGTAGAGTTTCTTTTCCCCTACTTTTTCTATTCAACTCCTTATTAGCTATTTTCTGTTCTTTCCAGTCCCAAAATCATTCTCCTTAGCAGAGAAAACAGAAGCAACATAAGAGCTGAATAGTTTTGCCTTTCTTGAGTCTTCATTATCATTAGCTTTGATTAGCACAGAGGAAGCCACATATAATGTGGCTGAGATGGATTATAGCCCTGAAGACATAAACTAACCTGCATCTATCATTATTTCATTTAATTTCCCACAACATCTCTATAAAAAAGGTGTTGTCATTATTTCCACTTTACATAGGAGGAAATAGATTCAGAAAGGTTAAGTTACTAGCTCAGGGTCATACACATTGAGGCAGAATTTAAATCCAGGTCTTTTTTACTTCAGTAGTTTATTTATTATAGATTCTACTTCTTACAGACAAATATATAACAACACATAAAGGACACAGAAAAATAGTAATGCATTAAACAGTTTAAATTTTATGCACACTCATTGTTCAGTCATTATACAATCATGTATACTCTGTGACCTCATTTGGGGTTTTCTGGGCTATAAAAATACTGAAATGACTTAATGTTTCCTTCTCTAGCTCATTTTACATGTAAGGGAATTGAGGCAAAGGGTTAAAAAGATTTGCACTAGGTCACACAACTACTGAGCATCTGGTGCCAGATTAAAACTCAGGAAAATGAGGCCAGGTCCATTGTGTCATCCAGGTGCCCCATGTTTAGTAATAAATATCTATTAAACCAATCAACCCAACTGATCCCTTCTTTTTCAAAATAAATCTGTTGTTCTGTTTTGATGACTTCACCTTAGCAAACAGCTTTCCAAGATGGCAGGGTAATGACATTTACTTCTTATCAGGGTGGTTTTGTGGTAGGGTATTTGGAGTTGGTCCAGACAAGTATGCCATCATGATGAAACTAGTTTGATCCTTCTCTAGTGTTTTTTCATGGAGTTGTATCTGATCTTATCGCCTGTTTTCTTGCAACTCCATTAAGAAATAGAATAATTCTGCTTCTGCTTGTTTTCGAGAAACTTCTTGATTCTGACATTTTGTTGGGAGGACATGGTGAGGACTCTCCTGTATCTTCACCACCAGATTAGGATAAGCCAAAAAAGTTCTGACAATTATTTTTAGAGGACCATAACACATTCTGGGTATTCATTCTGTAACCTGCCTTTGCTTTCATCATCCGTTCATGTTTTTTTAAAAATCTTGTTTATTACCCACATTTTTGTGCATCTATATATGAACACTTGAAATTTATTTCTGGCATTTTCCTGAACCTTGTTTTCTATAAATTTCTGGCCTTTTCTACTTCTGAGATTTCATTGTACATCTTATCTTACAGGTACTTTTTAAACTCTACCTTTTCACTTTAAAGTTTTTTTTTTTTTTTTTGGTGTGATTTCTAAGACTGTTAAAGGAATTTAGATGTCCTTCATTTACTCTGGGCCTCATTACTTTATTTTAAGCCAAATACCATTCTGAAATTCCATTGCCTTATTTTTCTGCTTGTATAGTGAACTAAAGCTGACTGTGGCATCGGAGATGGTCCTTTTTGCTCAAAAAAAACTTTTCCTGTATTATGAGACAGAAGATATAGAATCTTTTCGCTAAGATATCTTCTACATGCAAAAAATTAACACTCAACCTAGACCTAAAGCGCCAGTAAATCAGTAAAGGCCTATTTTCCCTAAATTACAATCATATTCTTGGTTGAGTAGATCTGTCAATCATCTAAGGGCCTCTTCCCCACCCCAAAGTTAAAAGCTTCTCTAGATTTATCTAGTATTCATGTCTTTAAAAACACTCAATTCTATGATCATCTGTACTGCCTAACTCCAGATACCAACTAACTTAGTTCCCATCCCATAGGTTTGCATATTTTATAATGTGGAGTATTATAAACATATTTAAAGATATATAGTTTCCTCCATGAGACTTTAATCTTCAGTCTTCTGCTTCATTTGTAAATGCCTCTGCTTTCCCCTCAATCCCCAGGAACAAAAACTTATTTTTATATTAAGGTAGGCTAGAAATCCACTCTACCCAGTCTCAAAACAGACAACTAACATTTCTTTTTTTTTTTCTTTTTCTTTTTTTTTTTATTTAATAGCCTTTTATTTACAGGTTATATGCATGGGTAACTTTACAGCATTAACAATTGCCAAACCTCTTGTTGCAATTTTTCACCTCTTACCCCCCACCCTCTCCCCCAGATGGCAGGATGACCAGTAGATGTTAAATATATTAAAATATAAATTAGATACACAATAAGTATACATGACCAAACCGTTACTTTGCTGTACAAAAAGAATCAGACTCTGAGATATTGTGCAGTTAGCTTGTGAAGGAAATCAAAGATGCAGACAACTAAGATTTCTAATACCGTAGCTAGTTTGCGTTTACATTCGCACAAGGATTCCCATGAACACTTATTGCCCACAGAAGGATCTTTTTCCCTCCCTCCCTCCCTCCCTCGACCTTCTCCTAACCTCCTCCTCCTCCTCCCATCATTGGCTAAAGGGGTGTGGCGCTACCTTCCTCAGGAGAAGCGCCAGGTAGGAACCGACCTTCCAACTCCTAATAGCAGGCTTCGGGCCCGCTGAGATAAGGAAGCCTCGGTTTATTTTGGCTAGGGACTCAAGAGGCGGAGAAAAGGTTTGTTTAGGAAGGTCTCGGTCTGTTCTCTCCCAGCTCCCCAGAGGGAGGAGGAAGCTCTGTTCCTAAGTCCTGCGTTCCCCCAGCGAGGAACTGTAAGGCAGCCTAAGGAGGCAGGACTAGAGACAGTAAAAAAAAAAGAGAAACAATCGATCACCTGGGCTGGTTTTCTGGGATTTACTTTTTGTTTCATTTTATTTTCCCTTTCGGAACGACAGAGGAAGGCATGGAGAAGACTGTGAACTTGGCAACTGTATCCCCAAGTACCCCGCTGCCCAGAGCGCTCAAGAGGCAGAAGGAACGGCACGGCCCACAGGTCGGTACCGGGCCGACAGAAACGCAAGGAGATGCCGGGGGGGAGGCTATTCCTGGGAGGAAGAGGGATGGAGAGGCTGGAGTTGTTCCCGGGGGAGGCGAACCCTGCCACTGCTGCGTGGGGGAGGGGAGCCCAAGGCTACTCGCCTGGAAGGGACAGCGCAGGGCCCCGAGCGCCGGTGCTCAGGCTTGTACGCTGGAGTAGCCGACGCTCTGGGCCTGGCCCGGAGATAAGCAGAGGCTGTGGGAAGGGTCACTGGGCACCCTTTAACTAACTCCCGCGCGGGCTCGGCTCCCCACACGGGGCTGGAGGGGCCGGTCCCTCACACCCCGCCCCCCCCCCCGAAAAGCGCGCCTCAGGCCCCGCGCCGCGCCCCCAGGCCGCCGCTTCTTCCCCACGTGGGCGCCGCCGCGGCTCCTCACACTCACCGAAGTCGTAGAGGTTGCTCAGTAAGGTATCCAGGAGACTCTCGGCATTGGAGGAGCCATCCGGCCCCGGCTTCCCCTCCTCAGCCATTACGGGGTGTGCCGCGAAGGGAGAAAACCGCGGCACGAGCGGCTCCTTTCCGAGCCCCGACGCAGACCTTTTAGTCCTCGGCAATTAGCGGGGAGACCCCAGCGACTTCCGCTTTTCCGGGGCTGGGCCTGAGCTCGCGCTTTGGCTCTGCGCGGCTTCCGTCCGGGCCAAGATGGCGGCGCCCGGGGCCTCCAGCAGCGTCCGCCGCGGGTGCCGCCGCCCCAGGCGAGGTTGGGCCGCTGAGCGCGGGTCCGCAGCCGTCAGCGCCACCCTTCCTGCTTAGCTGGGAAGCTCCGGCGTCTCCCGGAGAGCTGCTGCAGAATCATGGCAGCGCCTCGGTCATCCGAATGCTTGGTCGCCGTTGCTTCCACCTCTGCCTCCACGGTCGCCGCCCCCACACCCCTCTACTCGGTAGGCGCCGGGGCGGGGAGTGGGGCCGCCTCGGAGGTCGCGTTCTCGCCCCGCCGCGGGGCTCTGCAGTCTGGCCCCGGGGTGCCCGCCGGCTCGGTGTCAAAGTTGGGGCACCTGTTTCCTAGGCGACAAAGGTCCCTCCCCGGGGTCTCCCCTTCTGCTCCTCCCCCACCCCTTGCAGACCACTCTCCTCGCGGGGAGGGCGTGGGGGAGAGAGCGACCCTGATTCTGAGAAAGCGCGGACTTACACTCCTCGGAACTGGGCTCCGCGGCTCCGGGAACCGCGTGGGGAAGGGCGGGGGCCCGAGTGGGGTGTGGAGTGGCAGCCCTGGGGTCCTAAGGGCTCGCGTCCCACCTGCGGAAAAGGAAGCGCCTTCCTTACCGGTCCCATCTGCTCCTGGGCTGGGCCACCTAGTCCCACACTCGTTTTTCTTTTCCTCGAAGAAATTCTCCCCGAATTTGGAGTTTGGGTGTAATTGGGAGAATGTGTTCGGCTTTGGAGTGGACCAAATTCTAGAAGAAATCTTTCTAGAAATTTTCATCGCCTGTTTTTGCCTTCTGACAATTATCGAGAGTAATGGACAGGAACAACTGACACCACGAGGGTTTTTTTTTCTTTTTAATCTCCCCTCGCTTACCCAGCAACTCATTTCTTCTCTCCTCCGCTCCCTCCAAATGTCTTCTTTCCTTCTGATTTATCAGAATTGTCTGCTTTATTTAGTTCTGATTTATCAGAGTTGTCTGCTTTATTTAGTTCTGATTTATCAGAATTGTCTGCTTTATTTAGTTCTGATTTATCAGAATTGTCTGCTTTATTTAGTTCTGATTTATCAGAATTGTCTGCTTTATTTAGTTCTTCCTTTTCACCAGTACATCATGATCTCTTTAAAACTTCCAAGAAGAGGAGAAGCAGTCCTGTTTTCCAGATTGCAAAGTCATGGAATTAGAAATTAAACTGCCCTGTTATTTTTTAACCAGTATTTTAATTTTTAACCACTTCTGGAGGAAACGAAAAAGTTGTTTTTAAGAAGCATGTGAATGCTAACCTCTGACTTAGAAATTTAGTTAAAAGTACAAAAAAAAGGAGATAAGTATAGTCAGTATGTTAATTTTTTTCGAGATTAGTCTAATAATATTAAAGCTTCTGTATAATTTCCATTATATTCTTAGCTTGTAGCTTTTAATATATAAAAATAATGAGGGGAAATTATTATTAGGAAAATTAATTGGCATTTAACCAACTTCTAAGATGTAGCACTTCCAGTTTTTTTTTATTGGTCCACTCTCTTACATTTGATTTAATATTCACATATTATAATTCCACTCTTCCAATATGCTTAACTCCTTTGATTCCTTCTTTGCTAATTCTTTTTCTCCTTGTATCTTTTTGCCCCCTTTCTCAGTTTCTTTGAATCAACCATAGTCATATATATGAAGGGACAGGATTTCTGGTAGGTTAGACTCTTTCAAGTCTGCTTTTTCTGTCAATGAAACATTGGTTCTGTTTTTTTTTTTTTCCTCATTTGGAAAATGATCTCTAAGGTCCCTTTCAGCCCTGAATCTCCTAATAAAGTTGTTTTTTTTTTTGTTTTTTTTTTTTTTTAATTAACAAAGTCTTTTATTTTCTCCTACTCCATTGGAAAAAAAGGAAATGGAAAAACAAATTCCCTTATTGGCCATGATCAAAAAATTATGTTTCAGGAATCGTGGTCATTATATTGATCATAGTTCTTACTGCTTTCAGAGTTTTCTTTTCCTTTGCAGCATTGTTGTTAATTGTATTATTTTCCTCCCAGTTCTGCTTGTTTCTTTCATTCGTTTATAAAAGTTGTTTATTTTTAAATTATTGATATTATAGTATAAATTGTGCTTTTAGTTCCTCACTTTCTCCTTTCAGCATCCCTTTGAAATTTTTTTCTCATTTCTTGCAGTACACTAATAATTCCATTATACTCATAGACCATATTTTGTTCAGCTCCTCCCCAATTGATAAGCATCCCTTTCTTTTCTAATTTTTTACAAGCAGAAAAAGAGATGCAATAAATATTTTTTCAAACATAAGGCCTTTTTTCCTGTCTTTGAAGTAATGGGAAAAGATACTCTCACCTTTTTATTGAAGGGAAAAGGTGCTATTCTGTTGCACTGCATCAAGTGCCTAGTCTTTAGTCTCCCTTAGAAAGAGAAGAAATGTTCTTATGTCAAGCATTAGACTCCTCTTTTGGGGTAGAGAAGAAGACCGCTCTATTAAGTATGATGAAATCAACTCTAATTCAAATGTCCTCAGATTATTTTTCATCTCCAGCTCCAGGACCTTGTTATGCTCCTGACATGGGTATTTTCCTCTCCCTTTTTGGAGGTTTTGTTTTATTTTTGGTCTTCCCCTGTTAGATTATGAATTCTTTGAAGGCATGGTCTTATTATCCCTTTTTTCTTATTGCCAGTGTTTAGTACTATGCCTGGGACGTAATAGGCAGTTAAATGTTTATGGTCTCTTTACCTCCTAATACTCTAGCTAGACTCACATTTCTTTAACATACTTGTTTCCCATAACTTATTCTTCCCCTCCACCTAAGCCACATATAAAAATGGCCATATCCTGGATCTTGCCATCACCCACAAATGACCACATCCATCCATGTTCATGAATTCTGAAATGTCCTTATCTGATTACAATCCATTGTCATTCTTCCTCTCATAACTTCCAATTTCTTGACCCTTTAGTTCTTTCCCAGGGATGCTCCTGTACTGGCTACCCTCTTTTTTGTCCATCTTGAACTTTCTTTGAACCAGTTCAGCTCTATACTCTTTTTTTTTTATTTTTTTTATTTAATAGCCTTTTATTTACAGGTTATATGCATGGGGTAACTTTACAGCATTAACAATTGCCAAACCTCTTGTTCCAATTTTTCACCTCTTACCCCCCCCCCCAGATGGCAGGTTGACCAGTAGATGTTAAATACATTAAAATATAAATTAGATACACAATAAGTATACGTGACCAAACCGTTATTTTGCTGTACAAAAAGAATCAGACTTTGAAATATTGTACAATTAGCTTGTAAAGGAAATCAAAAATGCAGGTGGGCATAAATATAGGGATTGGGAGTTCAATGTAATGGTTTTTAGTCATCACCCAGAGTTCTTTCTCTGGGCGTATCAGCTCTATACTCTTGAGTCCCTTATGTCTTATCCTATTGCCCATCTCCTGCCAAGCTTGAATCATTCTTGATGTTTGCTGCCCATACATATGTGGGAGATGGGAGTGAACAAAACTGCTAAACAAAATTGGAGAATATCACAAAGCGACTAGTTCCACTACAAATTTATGTTACATAAACTTAACTCCTTTGGTCTCATTGCCATATCTTCATTCAAATCATACCCTTTAACCACAGGGTTTTGTCCTAGGACCTTTTCTCTCTTCTAAATTATTCCAGTTGATCACATTCAATTATCAGTTCAGTGCTGATGATTCGCAAGTCTGCTTCTACAACCTTATCTTCTGTTGTCTTCTAGTCTGGCATCTTCATCTATCTACTAGATTGTCTTCAACCCAACATGTCCAAAACTGAACTTATTAACTTTTCCCCCCAAACCCTTCCTGCTCCCAGATTTTCCCAGTACTTGTCCCCTCCCCCTCCTAGTTCCCTAGATTCACGGAGTTTCTCTCACCTTCCCTTCCCTACCCCCACTTCTCATATCCAATCTGCAGGCGGGGCGGGGAGGGGGGGAGCACTTGCTGATTTTACCATTGTGACATCTCATTCATAGTCCCCATTCACTAGCACTTTGGTGCCAGGCCCTTATTCTCTCACACTGGACCCTACTAGCCACAAGTGTCTTCCCACTCTAGTCTATTCTCTACTTAGCAATCAGTGATTTTCTTAAAAGCACATGTTTGAGGACTATTGGACAAATTCCAATAATGGCCTACAGGATCAAATATAAAATCTTCTTTGGGGCATTAAAAGCTCTTCATAACCTGCCCCAACACTCATTATTTTCCCCTTTACAATGTGTTGATTGTGAAGATAAACCTCAGAATTACTTTAATTTGCATTTCCTTTAATTATTACTAATTTGAAATGTTTTTGATATAATTATAGATGCCTTGAGTTTCTTCCCTTGAGAATTCCTGTTCATATCCTTAAGATCATTTATGAATTGAGAATGATTCTTTAAATTTGAATCTGAATTTCAAGAAAAACTTGTTGCAAAAACTTTTCCCCTAGTTTATATTTTAACCTTAGTTTTAATGATTTTATAAGGCAAACTTTTAAATTTTACTTTAATCTTCCTATTGTTTAGTGATAACTTTTTGTCTTTCCATAGATCGGAAAGGTGAGATGAATAGAATGGTAGCAGACTATCTTATGTTTATTTTGTATTCTCTATATATGTATATGCATGTATATTGCCTTATTAATTAGAATTTAAGCCTCTTGAATGTGTTTGTTTCATTTTTTTAGCCTTTGCCACCCCGTTACCTGATACATAGTACATATTTAATAAATGTTTAATGATTGATTGATCAAAGACCTTGAATGTTTGAATGGTAACTGAGTGGTTTGGACTTGTTTCTATGAACAGTGTCTATTGAAGCCCTTTGTGAGCCAGGACATAAAGAAAATGGGGTTTTAAGTCAGCCCAGCAGCAACCAAGATTTATTACAGGGGAGGGAGACTAGACAGTAATTGCAATATTCCAAATAATTAGGTATTTATTCTCCTATTTGATAGACTTTTAACTTTGTGTAAATATATGTATTTATGATGTTGACATGGGGAATATTTTAATTCTTTAGGGAATTTGATTAAAATTGGGTTACTCCCACTGACAGTGAAGGATAAGTAAAGACTAAATGTTTGCTGGAAGGATTTACAGAAGAATCCCAAACCAGTGAACTCTCCACCAGTTCTATAGAGGAGTTGTAAGAAAAAGGTGATAATTAGCAGGTATAATAGATAGAAAAGACATCACAGAGGAGACAAAACTTAAGCTAATGTACAATCTAAACAGGCAGAGAGTGTCTGGAAAGCCATTACAGTAAATATAGGCAAAAGCACTAGAATTACGGTATAGTTTGTCAGACAATAACAAATCGGCTAAATTGGAGAGTAAGATTACTTCTATACTTAAGTGATCTAATCAGTGTGGTACTTGAGCTGCTTCTTGAAGAAAAATTAGAGATTTTGTGAAGAGGAAAGAATCCAAGAATGCATGTCACAATCCATTATGATTTATTCTATATAATTTTTTAATCTGGGTCCTCCCATAAATATGATCACATGTATAGGGGAAGAGAGAGGAAGAAGAGCTGAGGCCAGGGGTGGGGAACACTTGGCAAAGTGGGATGGGGAAGGGGAGGCATTTCTCAGTATGCTGAAAATCTCTTCTCATGATCTCTTAACAAAAGTTCTTTTTTTGACACTGTAGTTAATTCTCTTTTCTCTTCTACACACACTAGATTTTCATGATCATGCTCTATTTATCTGGCTGTTTCTTCTTAGTCTCCTTTTTTGAATCATCTATGCAATTTACTCAAATTGTAAGTATAGCTCCAAGCTCTGTCCTGGACTGACTTCTCTTTACACACTCAATAATTTCATCAGCTTACCTGGATTTAATTATTGCTATTCAAATGATTCACAAATGCATATACATCCATCTGGAGCTCCTTCTTGAGCTCTAGTTTTATATTCATAATGAGCATTTCATACTGGATATTCCAGAGATAACTCATTCAGCACATCATAAACAGAATAACTTATCTTTACACCCACCCACCCCAATTCTCCTTCTACCTAACCTTATTTTTGTTATAGGCACTATCTTTTCTTACTCCCCAAGGTTCCTATCCTTACTATTACCTTTGACTCCTTATTGTTCTTTACCCAAAATATCCATGTCTGTTGCAAAATCTTGATATTTCTAAATCTACATCTCTTAGATCTCACCCCTTCTCTCTTCTCCCATAACTACCACCTTAATTCAGGTGACGTTATCACCTCTATCCTAGGCTCTCATAAATTACTGCCTCCTAATTCAGCTTCTTGCCTTAAGTCACATCATGCTGTTCCTCACTTGACAACTGCCTAAGTGATCTTCCTTAAGTACAGACCTGATCATGTCACTCTTCTACTCAAATTCTAGTGGCTCTATATTGCCTCAAGGATAAAAAATAAATTCTACTTTATCTTTTACAACTTGATACTAATTTACCTTTCCAGCTTCCTTACATATTACTCTCTTCCCACAAATTATGCCAAACTGTTTCTCCTGGTTTCTCACACATTTCACTTTCCCATCTCTGTATCTTTTCAATAACCGTCTCCCATACCTGGAATGTATACTTTCTTCATACTTCTGCATCGAAAATTTCTTAACTTCAAAAAACAAAAATAGCACTATTTTCTCTACCCAAATGCTACTGCTTCCCTTACTAACAATCTTGCATTTATTTTGAATATATTTGTTCCATTTTAAAATCTGGATTTGTAGTATTCCTCGATAGGATGTAAGCTATTTCTCCACTCTTATTCTCTCTGCTGACTCCAGTCTCATATCTCCAGTACCTTTCAGATATCTTAAACTCAAATATCTTAAAATATCCAAAATTCATTATTTTTCTCTTCTCCCCACTCTATCCTATCCCAGCCTCTCTTTCGAGGGCAACACCATCCTCCTATTGTCTCAGACTCAAAACCTAGATGACATGACTTGACTTTTCACTCTTACCCCTCATATACTCCTCATATTGCTAAGGTGTGTTATTTTACCTTTGGAACACCTCTCAAATGGACACCATTACCACCTGATACAGGTCCTTGTCAATTATTGTTTGTGCTATTGCTATTCGGTCTGCCTCTCAAGTCTCTTCTTGCTCCACTCCATTCTCCATTTAGTTGTAAAAATGATTGTTCTAAATTGAATTTTCTAAATGTAAATCTTAACTGAATTATCTACCAGATAAACTCTCTGAGCTCCTCATTGCTTCTAGAAAGCCTCTGGCCTTCAAAGCCCTCTTTAACCTAGCCTCCTCTTACCTTTCAGTCTTCTTACACTTTACTTTCTACCACTTACTCTGATCCATTGACAGTGGCTTTTTTTATTATTTATTCCATGAATAATATTTTGTATGTCGACACTTAACAAACACGTCCTAGCTGTGCAATGCTGGGCAAGTCACTTAATCTCAATTGCCTCAAGGAAAAAAAAAAGATTTTGTATGTCTTGGCTCTGAGCATTTTTTCTGGCTGTCTCCCATTCCTGGAACATTCTCTTCATTTCTGCTTATAAGCTTCCCTTCTTCCTTCAACCTCCAAATAAAATCCCATCTTGTACATGAAGATTGCCAACTTTTCTTTTTCTACTTTGCCTTCCATATTTTCATTCTTTCCTGTTTATTCCTGTATCTAGCTTGTTTGTGTGTATTTTTATTTGTTTTTGTCCTCCATATTGGATTGAGTTCCTTGAGGGCAGGGACTGTAACCTCAAAGCACAGCACAGTATCTGGCAGATAAGTAGGTGCTTAATAAATGTTTAGTGACTGATTTGGTATACTTGACAAGCATGCATTTCCCTATTTTATGCTTTACTTGATAATTAGATAAACATTGGTCATCTCTGTTGTGTCTGTCAATGAGTTTCTATGAGCTTAACATGGCAGAGAATTAGAAGAGAACCTTTAAAATAACAAAATGTTAAATATGGGATTTCATTTCCTTTGTACTTTGTAATTTGTCAATTGTGTTCCTATCAGATAACTTGATCCCTTAACCCAGATGTGTCAAACTCCTGGCCTAGGTGCTCTTGCCATTTTTGTTTTCTCTAATATTACTTCCACATCCTCAAGCACCCTATCAATCAGCACATAAGAAACCAGGATGTTCTATGAGTTCCAATATAGTAATTCTGCTCTCAGTGACTTCCCTAATATGATGAGGTGAAGTCTAGTTTTGAGGGCTCCCATTATGGGAACCAAAAATATGATGAGGGTTAGGTTTAGGGGTTCCCTTTAGTAGGGAACCAAATGATAAGGTCTAGATTTAGGGAACCAAAATGAGATTAGGGTTTCTGATGGTCAGGGAGTTAAATGATAAGGTCTAGTGGCAGGTTTGGGGTTCAAAGAACCAAATGGAGAAGTTTGGCTCCCCTACACCCCATGGGAGTCGACACAAGGGTAGGGAGTTTTGGGAACCCCTTTCTGGTGGCACAGAGATTCTCTGTAAAGGAATTTACAAATCCCAAAACCTAGATTGATTTAAAAAAAAAAAAAAAAAAGGTTTATTATAGGGATTGGGAAATAAGGTTAGAAATCCTGACAGAGAGGCGTAAAGTCTTTTAGGGAACTAGGTTGAGGATAAAGAAAGGATAACATTGGAAAAGACTATAATTCCAGTGGGCAGAGGTTTCCTTGGCATGGTATAGCATAGCATGGCATGTTTAGAACCTCTGCAAAGAGGATTTTAGATTGGCTCTTTTATAATAGAAGCTTTGGCTACAAGCTAAAGGGGGCTAGTGGGTGGAGTTCTGTCTCCTTCTGTACTTGTACCCCCTAGGAAAGGTTTCAAGGGCTCTAGGTGCTATCTGCCTCAGTCCAGCTTCCACCTGCAGAAACCTTGGGGGGGACCTCTGCCTCCTGCTCACCAGGATCTTTGATGTCTGATCTCTGGCCTCAGGTAAGGCTAACCTGCTTCTTGTTCAGTAGGGTCTGGCTTGACTTTTTTGTGACCCCATTTGGGGTTTTCTTGGCAAGAATACTGCATTAGTTTTCCAGTTTCTTTTCCAGCTCATTTTACAGATGAGGAAACCAAGGCAAACAAGGTTATGTGGCTTACCGACGCTGTCTGAGGCCTGCTTTGAACTCAGGTTGTTGAGTCTTGTTGCCTTCAGCTCTGTATCCACTGGACCTCCCAGCTGTGCTACAGGGCAGATCTCTAGCCTTAGGTGAGGCTGTGGCTTTAGGTGAGGCTGTGGCTGACAAGGATGCCTCTGACTGGTTCTTCCCCTTTGCCCCAGGAAGCTCTTATTGAGATAAACTTCTTCATCCTGTAAGATCTTATCAGTGTTAATGCTCTACCTCATCACTACTTCCTACCTCTCTGCTTTGGGGAGAGTGGCTGAGAACTTTAAACCTACATGTATGGAAAGATACACCTTCCCCCTTCCCCTACTAGCTCAAAATATCTCCTAATTTCTCACCTGACTGCAGTACTTTGGGATTTGTCTGACCTCTCCTTTTTTCCCTGCCTCACCCTGATTTTAGCTGCCTTTTTGTGTTTTGTCTTTTTGTCTTCTCCCAATAGATTAGTGACTGACTCCAGGCAGAGACTATCCTTTTTTCATCTTTGTGATCCCAGAGCTTAGCACAGTGCTTGTCATAAAATAGGCACTTGATAAATATATCTGTTGATTATTGAAGAGGAGGAAGACCTTCCTCTGACTAAGCCTTCCATCTCCTATTGTGCATTTCCCCTGAAGAAAGGTGGCGTGGGGTTGAGTGACTTCCATCTGCCTCAAACATAGCATGTCCCTGCTCACACGAATTCTGCTTCCATCTGCCTGCCTGATCTCTTAGCTAAGATATGAAGAACCTCCCATGCAAAGAAGAGCAACCTACTCTTTAAAGGCCTTCCGCTACTACACCTGTCCCTTGAGGGAGGAAGAAAAGTGGATGGAAAGTGTATCTTTTATCTCCTGCTCCACCGTCTCTTGCTTAATCTCTAACCTTTTGGAGGGAAAAGTTGTGAAACAGGGCCTCTGATCTGACCATCTAAACCATGAACTTCTATTTTATGGTGCTTTTATCTCCTGCCTGATCTCTCACCTTTCCTGAGAAGGTGCTATTCCTTATAGCACCTTCCAATCAGTGAAAACCATTTTCACACACAGCAACCCCCTATTTATTCAAAGATTCAAAACTCCTCATAGGCCAATTATCCAGGCTCTATTCTCCACCCCCTAACCACAATTCCTTTATTCCCTTCTCCCTGAACTCTCTTATTCCAAAATTCTACCCAAAGACTACCTACCATTTGCATAGTCTTTGTATTAGGAGATTTTTATAAAGGAATATAAGGTGAGGGATATTGTAAAGAAAAACAAAACCTTTTAATGACTTAAAAACACTGATTGATGACCTAATTATTGTTCTACAGGACTAATGATGAAGCATATTGCCCAGCTCTGGTTTTTTTATTCTTGTTCTTCCTTCTTCGACATTGTTGCTTTACTTGGCTGAGTATTTGTTAGAGATTTTTTTTCCCCCAATGGGAGAGGCCGATGAAAGGGAGGGAGAAAGAATTGGGATAGGATTGCCAACAAAGAGAGAAAGGAAAAAAAAAAGTTATTGATTATCCCAGTTTGCCAGATCCCACATAAGAAGTTTGTTGTCTAAGGACAATTTTAGCCTCCTTTTTATTTTTACCTCAGACTTGTTTTTTTATTAATGTGCAAATCTTACCTTTTGTGCATACCTATTTTAATTGTATACGTTTTATCCCCACACTTTGACTTACTTTTTTAAAAATTAAAGTCTTTTGAAATAGAGGTAAGCTAGTAGTAAAATTTTGAATAGAACATTTAAAACAAGTTTAGTTATAAAATGTAAACAATGATACACCACAATTCCAAAGAACACATGATGAAAAAATGCTGTTCACCTCCAGATTAAAAAAAAAAAAATTTGATGGACTCAGTATATAGTGAAGCATATTTTTTTTCCTCTTGCTTTTTCTTTTCTTTTCGGAACATGGCTAATGTGGAAGTTTATTATGTATGATTTCACATTTGTAAAGTGCTTTTTGTTTCTTTTCTTAGTGAGGGAGGAAGGGAGAGAATTTATGAAATAAATGAATGAAATGAAATGAAAATAAAATTGAATTAAATTTGAAATAATTGAAATGAAATGAAATTGAATTAAAAGAACAAGAAGATAGCTGACAACAACTTCAAGACTACTGTATTGGTGTTTCAATTTTATTAATTTTGTAAATTATGCGTCTATATACAATATCGTCTGATAATAGTTTGTATTTATATAGTGATTTATAGTTTACATAACACTTTTGTTTATCTAAATGCACTATATAACCAGGAGATCATTATATACTTTAACAACAATACTATATGATGACCAGTTCTGATGGACCAGGCCATCCTCAGCAACGAGATCAACCAAATCATTTCCAATGGAGCAGTAATGAACTGAACTAGCTATGCCCAGAAAAAGAACTCTGGGAGATGACTAAAAACCATTGCAATGAATTCCCAATCCCTATATTTATGCCCACCTGCATTTTTGATTTCCTTCACGAGCTAATTGTACAATATTTCAGAGTCTGATTTTTTTTGTACAGCAAAATAACAGTTTGGTCATGTATACTTATTGTGTATCTAATTTATATTTTAATATATTTAACATCTACTGGTCATCCTGCCATCTAGGGGAGGGGGTGGGGGGGTAAGAGGTGAAAAATTGGAACAAGAGGTTTGGCAATTGTTAATGGTGTAAAGTTACCCATGTATATATCCTGTAAATAAAAGGCTATTAAATAAAAATAAATAAATAAATAAATGCACTATGTAAATATATTCCTATGTATATTACATATATTTATAATGCATTTGTTTATTTAGTTGCATTTACAAAGCATTTTCTTCACAAGAAGCCCATAGGATAGGTTGTGTATTTTTATGCTCATTTTACAAATGAAGCAACTAAGCATCAGAGAAGTAAAAATCACTTTGTCCATGGTCACACATAGAGTGCTTTTCCCATTCCGTCCTATGATACAGTTATCCCTTTCGTATCTAGGCAATTCGGTGCGTCCCCTCAATCTGGAAAATCCACTTAAGATATTTCTTCCCTCTCCTCTCCCCCTCCCCCCCCCCCCCCCCCCCCCCCCCCCCCCCCGACCAGAGAAGTAGTATAATTTTTTTTTTCTTTTTTGGAGTGTTTCTAGTACCTTATTTTAAAGTTTGGGTTAAGTATTTGATTTTAGACTCTGGGTCAGCCTTTTTATGTCATCTTTTGCTTCTGCAGAACTCCCTCAAAATTCCCATTTAATTTCTTATGCCGACCCATAATATCTTGAAACCACGATGGGCAATGCCACGTAATGGAAAAGATAATTCTGTATTGCTAGCCAAATATTCTATAAGATCAAATGGCAAGAAATGGTAGGTTATGATAACTCCTTTTCCCTGGAAAATAAAACCTAGAACATTGTAAAGACAGAAGAAATATGGTTCAATCAAACAGCTGGAATTTCATTAATACTATGCTTGTTCAGTTTTACCAAAAGGAGTGCTGATTCTCTTGACCCAGTTTTCTCCTAAAACTTTTATTTGATGTATTGGCAGAATGATGATACTATAGAGCAAGAATGGGGAAGGTCTAGCCCCCAGGTGGTATGAGACTGAAGAAATCATTTGTTAAGACAACAGAGCTGAAAGCTAGGTATTATCAACCTCCCATTGCTTGAGTTCTATAACTTGATAATTTTATATAGCCCTTGAATGATGTGATGTTATATTCAGATGGTCCTTGGCAGAAAAAAGGTTCTTCAAGCCTATTGTAGAGAATATTAATGGTAGTTCAGCATATATTTGCTAGACCTAATCATATTTACAAGTAAATTTTACATCAGGACAAGAATTTATCTACTGGGAGAAAATACCTCTTATCGTGTAATTATCATTAATGACTTAGAAATAAAAACTCACCCCTACAATTGTCAGCTTGAGTTTAAGATCATATTCTCAGTGTTTTCTTTCTTTTGTCCCTTACAACAGAAAGAACTTAAAAAGTGGGATGAATTTGAAGATATGTTGGAAGAGAGGAGGCATTTCAGTGACCTGAAATATGCAATGAAATGCTATACACCTACTGTTTACAAGGGGCTTTGCCCTTGCAAACCAGATAAAATTAAACGTTGTGTTCTCAAATCTGAGGAGGTTCAGTATATTATCAAGCAGGTGAGTGGTTCCTATCGTTACTAGAATCAGATATCCTCAGCATTTTGTTTCTTAGGTGTTCAATGAGTACTTTCCCCTTGGATGTTTTTATTTTGCTCTTTGTCTTCTAAATGTCTAGAATTATTTAAATCAGTTGATTTGAGTTCCCTGTTTTAGATTAATCTTGATTTCAAACTCTGTAGTTCGGTTGCTTTCTTTGTTTTGGTACCCAGAGAAGAGAAATAAGGATCTGCTCTTCGCTCCATTCTTACGCTGGGAACTTTTTGACTCTTAACTTTTGCTATCCTGAGTTATCTCCACATCCCAATTTAATTCAGCAGATGTTCATTAAATACTTACTCTGTTCAGAGTATCATGTCGTTCTTGTTGCCACTTTCTTTGATAGCTGAGCTGTGGTTAGAATCAGAACGAACCAAGTTCAAATTTGACCTCAGACACTTGTTAGCTGTGTGACCCTGGGCAAGTCACTTAATTACTGTTTGCCCCATTTTCCTCAACTGTAAAATGGAAATTACCTCAAAGGTTTGTTTCAGGGATCAGGTGAGTAAAATGCTTATCACAATGCCTGGCACAGAGTAGATACTATATAAATGACAGATTATTGTTATTGTTGTTGTTATTTCTATAAAAGGCTATTTGTTTTTGAATAGTGGATGATGAGAGTCTGTTCTTTTCCCTAATCTCGTTTCCTGATTTAAATGCCAACTTTCTCTTAATCTAAAACAGAATTATGTCAGACCAAATTGTTCATACCCTTTGACTTGTTCATATTTTTTTACTAGGCATATGCTCCCAAGGAAGACAAAGACTGAAACAAAGATCCAATAGATATCAAATAGTTATAATATTCCTTTTTATGACAGTTAAGAAATTGAAACTAAGTGATAATAAATGATGAATAGCAGGAAAAACTGTGAGATATGAAGAATGTATTGTAATGTTTTGTGTAGTAAGAAATTTTGAATAAATGGAATTCATAGAAATGGGGGGACTTGTATAAATTGATTCAGAGCAACAGAAATAGAAACAACAGAACAGTATATTCAATATCTTCAATCATGTAAATGAAAATACTGAGTACTGAATAATGGGGAAACCAAGAATAGTCCTGCATCATAGATGAGAAAATTCTTCTCTTGGTATAGAAGTAGGAGACTGCTAATACAATATTGTATATACTGTCAGATGAGACTATCATTTGGGATGTTTTTGCTTAACTTTTTTTTTGGTGGGGGTAGGTTCATTGTGGAAATGAGGGGTGAGGACAGTGTTAAAATTGTGAGTCATGTAAGTGAATAAACAAACATTTATGTGCCAGGTTACTGTGCTACTATCTGAGAATAAAAGAATAAAATGGAGATAGTCCTTACCCTCAAAAACTTCTTTTTGTGAGGAGGACATAACATATTTTAAGGAATGCTGGCTGGGAAGAGAGTTTTGATTTAGGCTAAAGATCTTTAACCTTTTTGTGTCATGTATCTGTGTGGCAGTCTGAAAAAACTTATGTGCTCCTTTTCAGAATGTTTGTAAATGCATAAAATAAAATACACAGGATCACAAAGGAAACCAATCATAGAAATATAGTTACCAAAATATTTTGTTAAAGAAGTCCATGAAACTGGGGTTAAGCAAATCTGTGGTCTAAAAGTAGTTAATATGAATTGTGAGTGAAGTTATAGAGTAGTATAACCCTTGCAAATAGCATCAGTAAAATTTACTAAAAGTAATTTGACGTAAACTTTGTAACCAATAACATAAGACATTCAAGTGCACAAACAAGAGGAAGAAAACAATTATACTTGAAACTTGCAAACTTCTCTTGTTTGTAGTTCATACAGAAAAGGGAAAAGTGTTTATTTTAGCAATAAAATAACAAAACTCTCTTAGCTGCCATATCTCTTTCTAAACTTGCTTTTTTTCTTATGTAGTCTGAGATTTTGTGGATTTTATTGCTATATTATACTCAATGTGCAGCTCTTTTTATCCTGTGTCCACTTAAATTTTTTTAATTTTATTACTTAATTTTTAACATTAAAAAAAAATTGAGTTTCAAATTTGCTCTTTCCTTCCAGTCCCTCCCCAACCCATTGGGAAGGTAAACAATATAATACCTATTAAATATGGGAAGTCATGCAAAATATGAAATACTTCTTTATAAGCCATTCCTCCCTGCCCCCCCCCCCAAAAAAAAAAAGGTAAGAAAAATAAAATGAAAAACTGTGAATCAATCAGCACTCAAGAGTTCACACATGTCTCTCTTTGGAGGTAGATGGCATTTCTCATCATGTGTCCATTAGGACTGTCTTTGATCATTGGCTTGATCAGAGTAAGTCTTAAACAGTTAATCATCATTATAATATCGCTGTTACTGTTCTACATCACTTTGAATGAATCCCTGTTTCCCTGTATCTTTTGTGAGTCCCTCCTCTCCCCCTTCTTATAGTGGAGTAACATTTCATTATATTCATATACCATAATTTGTTCAGTGCTTTAGCAATCAGAAGACAGATGTAATGGGTTTTTGTTGTTGTAGCTTTATTTTAATGATGCTGCTAGGAATGTTTCAGTACAGATAGTTTCTTCTCTATCATTAAGGTTTAGTCTTTGAACATAAAACCAAGAGTAGGACAACAAACAATTGAAAAATAATAATAATAGCTTCTATATATAGTGCTTTAAAACTTGCAAAGTACTTTATTTAAATGATCTTAATTGAACTCACAACAATTCTGTTAATTTTATAGGTGAGGGAACTGAAATTCTGAAAGGTTAAATGTTTTGTCCAGCCATTTAAGTGTCTGAGGTAGGATCTAAATCCATGTAACACCCACTAATATCCTGAGTTATCTTCTCTTTTTTTGATATAAACTCTATTATTTTGTGGTCTTAGTCCTGATGGGTTCAGTTTTGCTCTATGTTCTGATGATTCCTATATCTGTTTATCCACTCCTCTTCTCTCTCATGAGTTTCAATCTCCTATTATCAACTGCCTGTTAGACATTTCAAACATAGACATCTCATATTCACTAGGTCCAAACAACTCATTACCTTTCTCAACCTTCTCCCCTATTGAGGGCACACTGTCCTCTCGGTAACCCAGGTTTAAAACTTGATTATGCTGAACTCCTTTTTAGCTGTCTAATTTCTTTCCCTATATCTTATATCTTTCCGTTTTTCTCTATTTACACAACTGCCACTTTATTTTAGGCCCTTGCTAACCTATGTCCTAGACAATTCAGTTTCCTCATCACTCTAATCTATTATAAATTCAATTGCCAAAGTGATTTTCATAAACACAATTCTTTGTTGGCTTTGAAAGCTTTTACAGTTTGGCCTTTTTTCTACCTTCCCAATCTTACACTTTACTACACTCAGTATCCTCTCCTGTTCAGCCCTACAGACTTACTTGCTATTTCTTACATATGACATTTCATCTCCTATCCTTTTCTTTGCACTGGCAGTTTCTTATGTCTAGATTGCTTTCCCTATTAGCCTTGGATTTTTAGAATTCCTGATTTCCTTTAAAACTCTATTCAAGACTCACCTCTTTTAGAACAGAGCTTCTTAAACTTTTTCCACTTGTAACTGCTTTTTGCTTGAGAAATTTTTATATGACCCCAGATATATAGGTATATAAAATGGGTATTCAAATCAAACATTTACTGATAACAGATCATAATTTTGTGACCCTCACATTCAGTTACAAGACCCCATAATGAGATCTTAAACCATAGTTTAAGAAGCTAGGTTCTAGAAAGACTTTCCTCATACCACAATTATTAATGCTGTTTCCTCTAATGTTATTTTCTATCTACTCTTTATTTATCTTATATATTCTGATTTATATAGATTATCTCCTCTGTTGGCATGTAAGTTCCTTGAAGACGAGGACTTTTTTTTTTATTCTCAATGCATAGCAGAGTGCCTGACACATAGTAAACAACTAATTAAATGCTTGTTGATTGATTAATGACTCCAAGTTTCTCTCTGAAACAAAGACCCATATTTTTATTTCAGTATTTTTTTTTAGTGTTGTTATATTTGTCTTTAAATCATAGAACCCTGCAGTCTTTGAAGAATTGAGATTGAAAAGTATCCAAAGAACAATGAAAGTGCATCATTGCCATGAGCAAATCATATTTTTAAAAATCACATTAAAAACAAAGATTGTGGGTTATTTACATGGTGAAAATGAGGGGCAATCTTTGGCCAGCCACTGGTGTGATGAGAAGAGATGGTGTGAAGAGAAAATAAGCAAGGGCTCTAGCTCATAGGACAGACAGTGCCTTCCAGTGTCCCCATGAACAAATTATAGAAAGGTATAGACAGGAGAATTTGACTTTGAAGATTGGTAAAGAGTTAGATTAGAATTTAGAAGAGGAAAAGAGCATGTATAAAGACATTGGGGTAGGTGTTTATGGGGAACAGCTGATTAGTCCTACATTTATTTGGAACATAGATTACATGAAGAGGAATGCTGGAAAATAAGGCTAAAAAAAGAGGAAGCAGATAAATTGTCAGAGCACTTTATTTGATGGGCAATAGAAAGCTAATGAAGGTTTTTGAACAGTGGGATGACATAACCAGAATTGTGCTTCAGGAAAACTAATATGGAGCAGAGTAAGGAGGATTGCAGGGGGAAGAAGGTAAGACTATAGGTCAGAAATTGATTAGTAAGATATTACAAGAGTTTAGAGGAAAGATAATTATGGTGATGAGGATGCTAGAGAAAAGAAGATGAATTTATTTTTTGCTGAGGCAATTGGGGTTAAGTGACTTGTCCAGAGTCACACAGCTAGGAAGTGTTAAGTGTCTGAGACCACATTTGAACTCAGGTCCTCCTGACTTCAGGGCTGGTGCTCTATCCACTGCACCACCTCGCTGCCCCAAGGAGATGAATTTGAAAGATTTGGTAGAACTGAGAAAAGATTTAATATCTGCTTTCTCCTTTGGTTCAGGTCCTTTTCATCTCATTTTGTAATTCAGTTGTTTCAGTCATGTCGAATTCTTACTGACCGCATTTGAAGTTTTCTTGACAAAGATACTGGAGTGATGTGCAATTTCTTCTCCAGCTCACTTTATAGAACTGAGGGCAAACAGGGTTAAATGACTTGCCCAGGATCACATATCTAGTAAGTGTCTGAGGCAGGACTTAAACTCAGGAATATGAGTCTTTTTGACTCTAGGCCCAGCACTCTATTGCACTACTTAGTTGCCCTTTCATCTCATACTTCAATCTTTATCTGAAAGAAAAGGATATCTATGCTTATTTCTTCAGAAGTGACTCCGTTTCTCTTTCTGTCCAGATATCCAAGGAAACACATGAGTCCACTGATATAATTCAAGAGGAAGCTTCTGTAATCCTGGATGAAATGGCTCACAAATTGCGTTTGGGAGCCATCCGATTTTTTGCTTTCAGTTTGAGTAAAGTGTTTAAACGTATTTACAAGAAGGTGTGTGTGAATGAAGAAGGTATTCAGAGAGTGAGTATTGGCATAAACATATAATTTCAAAAGGTGGGTCTGCTCCTCAGCCACTCATAATTCATATTTATAACTTTCTGCTTAGGTATAATATCTAAAAAAAACTAGTTAGCAAAAAGAAATTGTGATTAAGTAATAGAATGAGCCACAAAGACTAGTCAGAAGAGAATCTCATGATCATGACAGCTTATTTTTATTTGGAGTGTATTTTGATATGTGTACTTGTTCAGACAACCGCTCAATCTCTTATTGTCCTTTCTCTTCAAACCTTTTAACCTCCCTTTTTCATTTACTTCATTTGCTTTCCTTTTTAATGATTTTCTTTTATTCTTTTTACATTTGTGAATTCACTTCCTAATCTGATCAAGAGTCTGAAGTAGACTTAGGACCTCTTCAAATCCTAAGTCTCTATCATTCACATGGCCCTGTAGAAGATACCAGCCTTCTACTCCTACTCTTAACAGAAACTTCCCTATTATAACTACAATTTTTATCTGAGTCTCCAATGGTCACATGTCTGGCTGATGGGTTTATTTAACAGTGCTACGTAGGTGGAGCTTCTTCCACAAGCTTGATATCAAGATTGTCAGAACTGTAGTTTGAATAAAGGTTATATTGTTTGAAAATGGAATTAAAGAATTGGAAAGGGGGGGAGATATATAATAGGGAGTAAAAAGTATAAGGTAGCATTAGGAGTTGTAGAGGATATTTAATTGTTAGAAATTCACTTTTGCAAAAAAAAAAAAAATTTGTTGGCAAGATGATTCACAAATTTCTCTGTTGCTCTACTCACTCTAATACCGAAGACCAGGTCACCTTCTCAAATCAGGTCCAATCTTAAATGAGTTTCCTGATCAGTTACAAAAAAAGAAAACCAGATATTCTAAGAAGCAGGGGTGAGGAGTCCGAGTATTCTAAACAAGGGGAACAGTTACCCTCTATAGAGGTTTTAGAATACAAGCTATCATGCAGTTCCTTTAGTTAATTCTATCTTTGATGTAACCTAAGTTGTAGATTAAATATTTTTTAATATGTAGGTTGCTTTTGTAATTTTTTGTTTCTCTATGCTATTGTCTATAGCTGGGTTAATTTTAAGTTTTGTTGTATCTAGTGCCAAGTACAGATGCAGACTCCACAATTAAACTGACCTTAGATTTATATGAGTTTTTTGGTCCTAGAGAAAGCTTTCTAGCACTTGTACTATAAGACTATAAATCTTCAGTTTTCTTATGCTGTGGGGCATTACTGAATTGGATCCTTGAAATAGTATTTTTACTGTCAATTCAGGTTAAGTGGAAATTTGGAGTTAGAATAGAGGACATGAATCCAAATGGATCATAGACTGGCAGTGTATTTCTAGTCCATTCACAGACATTCTATCCTATTCCTTCCTTTTCTTATTTGAGACAATTTGTAAAGCAACTATAATTAAAATTGTACTATTTTTGTCTTATTTTAAAGCTACAACGGGCTATTCAGGAGCATCCAGTCGTTCTGCTGCCTAGTCATAGAAGTTATATTGATTTTTTGATGCTGTCTTATGTTTTATACACCTATGATTTACCTGTACCTGTCATTGCAGCAGGAATGGGCAAGTATTCTACTACTAACAAATCATGTTCAAAGTAGACAGATTAAAAAAGCAGAGTGCTAATGAGGGAGACAACTATGGAAATACATAAATAGTAGATGTACTTAATAAAGTTAAAATATTGCTGCCAGTGTTACTTTTTGAATATTCCTAGTTCCCTGTGAAGATCTTTATCTGACAATTGGAGACACTGAGGCATTCAGCTATTAAGGATCTTGCCTAAATTTTTGAGAGTTGAGATCAGATCTGCCTCTTTTTATTGAATCAATAATCCTGTTTGTTAGTGGACAAATATTATAACCCAATTGACAGCTAAGTGGTATAGTAGATAGAGTACTAGTACTGATTTTGGGCAAGCAAGTCACTGCATCTATCTCAGTCTTAGTCTCCTTATCTATAAAGATAATAATTGCACTAATCTCACAGGGTTGTTGTGAAGCTCAAATGAACTAAATTATATAAAGTGTTTTGCAAACTTCAAAATGCTATATAATTGTTAGCTGTAATGAGGATGATGATAGAAGGGAAAGAAAGAAGGAGTAATAGTAGGTCACACAAGGCATGGCAGCCTAATTAAAGTAAGTAAAAAATATTCATGTTGAAAGTCTCATTTTGGGATCAAGAAGACCCCATTAAGATGGTTGTGAACAAATAACTTCGTAAATTGTTTATAAGTGTAAGTTAACCCATCTATCAGTGCTGACTTCAGGCTGGACATAGTGGTGATTAGTGTTGTAAAGGATTGATCAGAAAAACCATTTCTGGATCATATCTGGCCCATAGAATTTTATTTCTCATCCTCCTATTAGACCCAGCTTCTTACTGATGTTAATTATCATAGTAAAACTGGACATTAGGAATATTTTACCTACATACTATCACCTTTCACTTTGGACTGTGAGTTTATATCTTTAGAAAAATCAACTTGTACTTGTGAATGAACATTGATACTTATGTTATGTGTTTTTAGACTTCCTGGGAATGAAATTGGTGGGTGAGCTGCTACGAATGTCAGGTGCTTTTTTCATGCGACGTACGTTTGGTGGAAATAAACTCTATTGGACTGTGTTCTCTGAATATGTAAAAACCATGTTACGGGTAAATACAATTAATTATCAAACATTTCATGTGAAAATTCAATTACTTGCATTGAAGTTTTCTATTAGATGTCATTAAAATGCTTAGGGTCTGCTAAATGAATTGGCCATCTTTTCTGTTTGGGACATATAGTTTGTGTTTGATCAGTGCAACTCCCTTGATTAACAATAAATGTAAATCCTTTGTTAAATGTTAGTTGGAGGACTGAAGAAGGGAACTTGAGAAAAGGAATAAAAATAACTATTTGTTTCTTTGATTACTGATACTGGGTTATTGTTTTCTTCTGTCTCTCTCTCTCTCTCTTTAAGAATGGTTATGCTCCAGTTGAATTTTTCCTTGAAGGAACAAGAAGCCGTTCTGCTAAAACCTTGACTCCCAAATTAGGTAACTCAAGTTGTAGACTGGATCATTATAAGAGAATTAGGTTGATCTTGAAGAGAATGAAAAATATTACATATATTAGACATAACTGTTTAATTCTGGTATTTCATAAAATATTTCTCTTCTTCCATGAACAAAGTAGTAGAGTTCAGTGTTGTGTGTGTATTTTTTTTTAAGTTGGCTTAGAATATATTTAAATATATATTTTGTTTATATTATGATTTATAATTTAATTTGATTATTTATCATCAGGTAGCATGAGACATTTTCTTCTGTTTATAGGTCTTCTCAATATTGTGATGGAACCATTTTTTAAGAGAGAAGTTTTTGACACCTACTTGGTTCCAATTAGCATCAGTTATGATAGGCCATTAGAAGAAACTCTATATGCACATGAACTTCTAGGAGTTCCTAAGCCAAAGGAATCAACAACTGTAAGTAAACGTCTTAATTGTTAGCCATAATGTAATTCTAATTAAAACATTCATGCTTCTTGAATTGATATTTATCTTTTTTGTTGTTGACCTTTGTTCTAATTTTTAGGGCCTATTGAAAGCAAGGAAAGTACTCAATGAAAATTATGGAAGCATTCATGTGTACTTTGGAGAACCTTTATCACTCCGATCCATAGCAAATGGGAAAATGAGTCGAGGTCCATATAACTTAGTTCCCAGGTACCAAGTGCTATGTTTTAATACATTTTTGAAAAAAAAATTGTTCTGAATGTAAAATATGGGTTATTATGATTCTAATGATCACCATTTTGGATTAAAGGTAGGTTTGCTTATATAGCAAGTTAGTGAGCAGATCAGGTTTTGTTTCTCTTAGAATAATTTCAGTAAAAAATATATACATACATACACACAAAAATGTGTGTATGTGTATATATATATGTGTGTGTATATGTGTATGTTTATGTGTACATAGATATAGATATGCACATATATAAATAGATATAGCTCTGAGTATAGACTTCTGAGACACTTAATAAATATATGTTAAAGAGAGAAGATGAGGTGATATGCTTTTTCTTTTATAGGATGGAGTCAATATATTACTAGCTTCCCCTAAAAAATCCAATATCGGGAAATACTTAATGACTATGTACAGAGCCAGCTGATTGGCCAACAAATCACATATGTATGTTTATATTGGTGGCCTGTAAAGAAAAGATATTTTTGTCCTTATCAAAACATAAAAAGTCTTTAATCCAAGATTGTACAAGATAGGCCAATACATGCTCTCTAGTGCATATAGACCTTACAGAGATGGAAAAGTCTAGAATGATATTGTAGAAAATCTTGTGTTGAAAATGGTTCCGTTTTGAAAGTTGTGAAAATACTTTGTGAAGTAGCTTTTTAAAGGTAGCCCACAGAGCAGGATCTTTTCTTTATTCACATTGTCCTAGATAGTAATCTCTTTTCTGGCTCTTTCTTTTAGACACATCCCCCAGAAACCCTCTGAGGATATGCATGCATTTGTTAGTCATGTTGCATACAAACTGGAACTTCTACAAATTCAAAATATGGTTCTGAACCCATGGAATCTGGTAGCTACTGTATTTCTTCAGAATTTACCAAGAATGGACTTTGATATTTTGGTTAAAAAGACTGTTTGGCTAAAAGATTTAACACAAACTTTTGGAGGATTTCTAATTTGGCCTGGTATGTTGAAAGTTTGAACATCTTTTTTCCTTTTGTCTTAATTCAAGAAGATGGTGATCCTTGTTAGAGGTACAGAGTCATTTGAGTTAAAGCACTGAACTGAAAGGCCAAAAAAACCAAAACAAATATTTGTTTCTATAGGCTGTTAACCATTTAACCTCTTCTTAAAACTTGTTAAACTTTGTACAGTCATTGACTAATGCTTGTTTTATAAATATTCTTATGCGGTTTTGAACATAATCCTGTGAATATCGAATGTGGTGAAGCAAGAGTTGGAGCACTTAAAAGAGACTTTTTAGTTCTTATATAAAATGCTGTGTGTTTAAAGTTGGCTTAGCTGCATGTCCAAAACCTAGCAGGGATTATCTTTTTAGTTGCAAAAGGACCGTCATTTACTGCAAAATGTGGGTTCACTGTCTGGGCCTTTTAAAGCTTCCCTTGTAACTAGGAATAACTGCTAGGAATAAGGCATTTGTTTTTGTTTTGTCTGAAGTTTCCCAGACCCAAAGCTTTCTATGATAGTTTCATGGAATAGAATGGAAAAGCATTTAAGTGCTTACTATATATCAACTGTGTCAAACACTGGATGGGAATACCAATAGAAAAATGATAAAAGTCCCTGCCCTCAAATAGGTCACATTCTGACTGGGGTTGAGCTGAAATAAACAGGACAAATCAGAATTCCCAACTGAGGGAATATAGACAGATGGAGAAGAATCCTACTTACAAGTTTCTTACCTCTTTAACCTCACCCCATATCCCTGCCTAATGAAGCACTGTACAGTCAAGGGGTATACAGTCTGCTCCAAACACTTATTAGTGGTAAGCTGTGTCTTGGGCAGTCATTTAACCTCTGTTTGCCTTGGTTTCCTTAACTGTGAAATAGAGAAAAAAGATAGCACATACCTCTTGGTATTTTTGTGATGATCAAATGAGATAATACTTGTAAAGCACTTGGCACAGTCCTTATACATAGTGGCCTTTATAAATTCTACCTATTGTTATTATGATTATCTCTAACAAATCTTATAAACAAACCCCCTACAACTGCCTACTCAGCATGGGTTTTTAAGTGGCTTCCTTCACAAGGAATATCCTTCTTATCATACACTCTCAAGTACAAAAAGGAGTGAAACATAGATATAAAGATATATATATATAATTCCTAACTTCCAAGACCACAGTCTCTTTGCTTTCTATAATACCACATAAACTTAGATTCAATGTGATTTTATGGAATTGCTTCTTGATCTATCTGTAATAGAATGGAGTAAAGGTGAAAAAGAACATAATAATCTGTCTCAGTGTGAATACATGACTTGAATTCAAAAATAGTATTTCATCAGATTGTTACTTTTTTATCCTGGAGGTTTGTAATTCTCTTTATCATTCATTTTCAGCTCTGTTCTTCTTATGATGTATAGAGGCCTAGAGAGCCTTACTTGAAGTTGTCAGATTGACAGACTTTCATTTCCTTCTTAAGGAATCCATCATTAAATTATAGAATAATGGTATCAAGGGATCTTAGCAATCACTAGTCCAATTTCCATGGAAATATACCAATCAACTGATAGGAGATTATATAAAACAACTCAATGCAAATTAGAACATTTACATCTTAGGATCTTTGCATGATTTTCTTTCATGAATCTAGGAAGCATGTTTTGAACTAGTACTGGTTTAAAATGATATCTCAGTAGGAAGAAATCATACAAACTTTTTGCCTCTTTGATCAAGGCATTTTCCATTACTATTTCCCCCACATATGTAAATCCAATGGTTCACCCAATTTTGGGCACTCTGATTCTAAGGTGGCATGTTAAATATGTAATCATTTACCAAAGTTATGTAGTAAGACATATCAATTCCTTTTTAAATAGAGAATTTTAGTTTTTATGTAGGTTTTTTGGTTTGTATGTTGTTATTATTGTTTCTGTGTTGGATGGATCAAAATGATGGTTGAAATGTGGCACTATTTATTTTTTAAAAACTTCAGTTGAACAGATCAGATGATGAAAAGAAATATTTGTAGAATGTTAGAACCAAATCATGTAGCATTTTTGGGTACCTGGTGCTTGTTTATTTTTATTCTTGGCAAAAAGGAATGTTTTAAGAACATGTGATAAATGTTATCAGAAGCCTTAGAAGACAGAATGTTTAGAAATCCCTTCAGAGCTTAAAAAATATTTTTAAGAATAAACATAGAATGAGGTCCCTTCTATTTCTTTTTGTCATTTACTTGCATCTTCTGTCTTTATGTGTACAGATAATATAGCTGCTGATGAAGTTATACATTCTTCCCTTCTTCTACATTCTAACATCGTCAATTTTAACAAGGATCAGGTGATTTTGAAAGAGGAAAGTGAAGAACCAGGAACTGCTGAAGGACTTGTTTTCCAGCATATCACTATACTCATGTGTGTGGCTTACAGAAATCAGCTGCTTAATATTTTTGTCCGCCCTTCTTTTGTGGCTATATCACTGCAGATGACGCCTGGTTTCAGGAAAGGTAACTTTCCAGAATATAATTGTGTGTTTGAAAAAGGTTTGTCCATAATTTGTATGTTTGCAGCCTTCTTGATATCCTCTTTTTGATAATGCCACATATTTAAATATATGAACTAAAGAACCTGTAGTACCCATAGCACTTTAAAACTTCTTGCTCAGGTATATAACCACATAATTCCTTCAACTTTCAAATTTAGAGTTGCAAGGGATCTTTGGAATCATCTGGTTTAATTCCTTCATTTTACAAGTAAGGAAACAAATTAATTGAGGTGATATACTTCCATCTGAAAAATGCATGAGATGGAAAATTCAACCACTATATTTATTTACTGTCTAAATACTATTGTGGGTCTTGGGGCTACAAAAGTCCTGTCCAGTAAGGAACTTAGACATTAGATAAGAAAGTATGCTTGATAGTCATATCCAGTGAAAAAATGGTATATCAGTATATAATGTACTGAAAATGACAAAAAAAAAAAAAAAAGACAAAATACAGGGAACATGAGAGCAGCAAGGGGCTGGAGATGCAAAGAAGTTCCCTTCTTTCTCCATCAAGAAACTATTGGTATGGGATAACTAGAAGGGAAACATGAGAGACTTCTAAGGAACTTTGGTAAGCAATCTGAAACTTTGTTGATTACAAGTTCAATTTAAATCAAAATCTGGCTGTCATTAGCTGTAATCATTTAAAAACTGGGCTGTACTGAGGAAATTTGGTAATAGATATGGAGGCTCATGTAAATTTTACCACATAGGTGATTTCAACTCTTTTGAATAGAACTAAATTCTAATTTCTGGCGTATATGAGTAAAAGTTGGATCATTGTACTCTTTGAAATGTTGCAGTTTATTTCATAGATTAATTAGTATTTTCTAAAGATTTTTGTTGGCTGCCTTGAAAAAAAAGAGTATTGTAAACTTTGGTAATGAACTTATTTCCAGAGGACATCTACAGCTGCTTTGACTTCCTACGTGATGTGTTTTCAGATGAATTCATCTTCTTTCCAGGAAATGCACTGAAGGTAAAGCTTTTATAAACAAAACAGAATATGTGTAGCTTGAATTCTGATCACATTAGTTACTTAGTATAGCAGGGCTCTGAAAGAAATTAAATATTTGTGATTTATCATTGAACTTTGTCTAAGTCTAAGCATTTCTAACTCAGACATATTCAGATTGACATTGTGTTCCTCTCTTCTCTATACTCTCAGATAGCTCTATCCCAAGATACATTGAAATAACATTTATAAGTATCTTGAACATGGAAAAGTTCAATTGATTAAATTAGCACAATTGATTAAAATAGAGTTTTTAATTAAGATTCTATGCCATAAGTAGTTGTATCCGTTCCTGTATTCCAAATACTGTAATACTGGGATTCTTAACTATTTTCTTGTCATGGATCCCTTTGGTAGTCCATAAAGCCTATAAACCTCTTTTCAGATAATTTTGTTTTTGTTTTTGCTTTTTTTTTTCTTTTTATTTATTTAATTTTTTCACCAATTACATTTAGAACAAATTTTTTTTAACATTTGTTTTTAAAATTTTTGAGTTCTAAGTTCTCTTCCTTATCCCCACCCACAATTAAGAAGCTACATATGAAGTAATACAAAACATTTCCATAAAAGTCAAGTTATGAAAGAAAACATAGATCTCCTGCTCTAATGAAAATAAAACCTCTCAAGAAAAATTAAGTTTAAAAAAAAGAGAGAGAGAAAATGCTTTAATCTATATTCAAATGCAATTAGTTCCTTCTCTGGGTATGGATAGAATTTTTCATCATAAGTCCTTTAGAGAAGTCATGGATGATTGTACTACTAAGAATAGCAAAGTCATTTACAACTGGTCATTCTAAAACATTGCTATTACTTCATATATAGTACATTTCACTTTGCTTGGGTTCACGGAGGACTTTCCAGATTTTTTTTTTCTCTGAGATCATTTTGCTCATCATTTGCCACAGAACAATGCTATTCCATCACAAGCACATACCACAGTTTATTGAGCTGATGGACATCCCAATTTCCTTTTTTTTTTTTTTTTGCCCTAAGAAGAAAGCTGTTATGAATAATTTTAGTACATAAAGGTCATTTTCCTTTTTTTTTTTTTTCCAATCTTTTGGTATTCATGCCTATTAGTTGTCTTGTTAGGTCAAAGGATATGCATGAATTTATAACCCTTTGGGCACAGATTATATCTTTTGATCATTTATCAATTGGGAGATGGCTCTTAGTTTTTGTAAATTTGTCCATTTCCTCTATGTTTGAGAAATGAGGCCTTATCAGAAAAATTTGCTTTGAAATTCTTTTTACAATTACTGTTGCTAACTGTATTTCCCTGCCAATCTATTCTTTCTCTCCTTTCACCCTGTCCCTTCTCAAAAGTATTTTGGTACTGACCACTCCCTCCTCCAATATGACCTCTTTTATCACCCTCCTCATCTTTCCTATATCCCGTTCCCTTCCTATTTTCCTGCAGGATAAGATAGATTTCTATACCCATATTAAATATGTATGTTATTTCCTCTGAGGCAATTCTGATGAAATAAAGACAGAATAATGTTTTTAAATACATAAGATTACAAAGGAAGCTGGTTTTACTGAAATAAGTGCGTAATTTTTTCCCATCAGGATGGTGGACCTCATTTTATGAGTCCCTGGTATAATAGACCAATTTTGATTTCATCTTCTCCTTAAATTACTCAAGTTCCTTCCTTAACCCCTCCTTCAAGACTTGAACAAGATTCCTTCCTGTTATCTACATATCCAGGTCCATTCAGATAGAGAGTACTGCTCTTAGGTGGGTCATAACTCATCCCTTCAGTGAGGTAAAGGCAATAATCTTAATTTGACAAGAGGATTGTTGTTGTTGTTTTTAATTTAAGGTTGTTTACCACATTTAATCCATTTTCTTTTTCTTTCCTTGGTTTTTATTTTTTACCATTTCCACTTTGCTGGAGGGCAAACTAAAAAGTCTTTAGCTAAATATTTATTTCTTAATATTTTCAGTTAAATTATAAAGACCAGACTATTAAAATATTTGAGTCTCGTATACTTTTTGTAAGAATAATATATCAATGCAAGTTTTCTCAAACTTGCTTGCTTCCAAAAAGTTGTTAGGTAAGACACAATTCTTCTTCAGATAAAATCAATAAAGTTTAAGTATTTTTACTTTTTAACTCTGCCTATCCTTTCTACATCCCAAATTATGTAACAATGTAGTTTTCCTCCTAGTAACATGTTTTACAACTGTAAAACCAATTGGTATTAAAAAATTATGACTTTTTGGATAAAGAATTCCTTTTCTTCTTTTAAAACTGGTTTCCATTATATTTATTTTAAATGAATAAAAACATTGCCAAATGCAAGAAAATGATATACCTAGTTTATAACTCTTTTTCTTCCTTCTATTGGACTGGACATTCTAAATATATTTGTTTAATTATCATTTATCAAATGTGTTCAAATTCATATTTCATTTTATCTTTATTACAACACTGTAAGGCATGCGAAACAGGAAAGTTGTCAAATCTCATGGCTCCCAGGACCTGGGAGCTTTTTTTCTATATCATTTGTTTTTTAAACCATATATGACTTGACATGATTTTCACATAATTTAAAAGTTTTCATATAATTAAAATGCTAAAAAAAAAAATCACTAAAGCTACACATGGCATAATTTAATTTTTGAATAACACTTGAGAATCTCAAAATTTCGTAATCATTATCCACATCAATTATATTGTTGCAGAGGGGTAATGTGGATGTATTGGTTAATAGAGATTTTCAGTTGAAGGGATGCTAAATACAGGAAAAAAATAAACAATAAAACTGTAATAGTGAGGGATATTGATTTATTCATCTCAGTCCTTGATAAGTCTAACCAAAAACAAAAACAAACAAATGAAGGCCCTGAATAGAATTTTAGAGAAGTTAGATATGGTAGACCTCTGTAGAATAAAATAAATGGGAATATACCTGTTCTCAGCTTAACCATATGTCAGAGCAGGTGTTCTTAAACTTTTCGGTTGCAACCCCTTTTTGCTGAGAAATCTTTACAGGTTATGTAGGTATATAAAATAAATATACAAGTCAAACATTTACTAATATAATTTCACAATCCCCATATTTTGTACGAGACCCCATGTGGGGTTGTGAACCACAGTTTAAGAAGCTGGGCATTAGAGCATTAAAAATCATAAGAGTTTGATGTTGATGGCTCATCTTGGCAAAGGGCTGCTTGAGCTGTTCAACTTCTAATATTTCTAGCATTTAGTTCAGTGTGTGGCACATTTGTTGTTCAATAATTGCAGTGTGTATCTGACTCTTCATGATCCTATTTTGAAGTTTTTCTTGACAGAGACACAGTGGTTTGCCTTTTCCTTCTCCAGCTAATTTTTACAGATGAGGAACTGATTCAAACAGAGTTTTAAGTATCTTGCCCAGAGTCACACAAGTAATTAGTATCTGAGGCCAGATACGAACTCATGGAGATGAGTTTTCCTGAATCCAGATCCCAAAGCTCTATTCACTTTGATACCTAGCTGCCCTTTTCCTGGCACATAGCAGTTCATTACCAGAAGGGTAATTACAAGAAGTTTATTACTAGCAGGATGACTACTGATAGAAACCTGTGAGTCAAAAATTATTAAAGGGTCTTTCTTTAGGACTTCTTGTTCCTTTGATAATTAGGCATCTGAAAGAATATTGGTCCCTGGGAAAGTGATCAATGGACCCTACCTCCCACTTTGTACTGATGCACAGACAGGTTGGTAAATATTGTTTCAAGTGAAAATTTTAAAAGAGAAAAAATTACATAGGGATGAAATTGTATGAACTAGTATGACACAAGTAAAGAGAGGCAAAAGAAACTGACAGGAAATAGTCTTTGTAGTTCATTCTCAGAATATACAGATATGTACTTAAAGGTTCGTTAAGATGATTCGGAGACATCTGAAGAGACTGAGTCTTGAAACTTCAGTCCCTAAGAAAAGTGAAGCTAATTGGTATGCAGACATGGAAAGTAGAAAGATTAAACAGAATGCTTGTTGATGATATTTTCTAATATGCCATTATGCATTTAAATAGACTGTATCCTTGTCCTAAATGAACTACGCCCCTGTGAAACTGTATTGAAGCTGAAAGAGAATGAAGGGGTATTTGATTTTGTCTCACTCAGCATAAGGGAGCCACCATCCAGGCATGGGGGCCAAACATACTTATCTTATTCAGACAATCACTGTTTGCTTCACATTCTGCTCAATTAAATGTCATTTGCTTTAGAGTGATATGTCATTTGGTCTGATTTGGTATAGTGGTACATTGAAATAAGCTCAGAGCAGTGGTTTTGAATAGGTAACTGATACCAAAAATGCCAGTTCTAAGGCATTTTTGCTAATGCTTTAGCAAGCTAAGGAAGTGGCCACATTTATCTATCTATCACATATAACAGCCATGTTTGGCCATATGTAGATCCCATGTACTTATGCAGTAATATTGGAAGTGGCAGAAAATAGGGGAAAGATACTAGGAATCAGTTAGTTTTTAGACATTTACTGTTGATATTCTAAATATAAGGACATTACTGAAAATATTGTTGGAATAATTGAATAATATCAATCTTAAAATTTTAACTAAAAATGAAGTCAGAAAATGAAGAAATTTCAGCTAAATGGAAAGATAGCTCACAGGTTTGCAGTAAAAGAATTGGTAGAGTTGCTTATATCCTTTCTCCAAAAGAAAAAAAGACATCATTTTAGGGGAACAATTAGTCATCTTAAATTGCAGTTCCTATAAAAAAAACTTATGTGCCAAAATGTATTGCAAAGAATGAGGAGGGGAAGACTATAAGACCCTCCAAACTCAATCTAACCTTTATTGTAATACTTGTTTAGCCTCTGTTATGAAGATGAGTATGAAGAGTTGAAGGTATAGGGTAGGGGGAAAATGTGTTGGAAATACAGCTGAAGATCAAGAAATGAAAGGAACCAAAAGTTTGAAAAGTACATCGAAATCTCATGACTTTATATAATGAGTATTTTTCTTTAAGAAGAGTGACTAGATATAGTAAGCATTGAATTAGATCACAAGAAATTAAGTTGAAATCCTAAAATGAAATTTCAACAGGAAATAACTGATTACTGATGTTGAAATAAATTTTTAAAAATAGATTATGTTTTGTTTTTACATCAACTTAATTTCTCTCAAATCCTACATTATAATAAAGAAAAAAAGGAGTCGGGGTGAGGAAGCAGTTCAGTATGCCTCACCAACACATTAACCAAATTTAAAAGCATATGCTGTATTTGACATGCATAATCCTCTTTGTTTGTAAAAAGAGATTTATTTTCTCAATTATTCTCTGAAGCCAAGCTTGCTCGTGTTTTGTAAAGCATTTAAATGGGCTGCTCATTTAATGGACTCAGTGTTCCATTTCAGTTTTATGTACTTTCAATTTGTATTATTGTAGTTATATATATTGTTTTCCTGGCATTGCCTCCCTCATTCAGCGTCAATTTGTAAAAAAAAGTCTTCTGATGTTTCTCTGACTTCTTCATATTCATTGCTCCAGTGAATGTATTTTTTAGGATGAATGTATTTTATAGGAGTAAAATACATTAATATTTCTTTACATTAACATATCACAAGGTCTTTCCTTAATTAGTAGGCATCTTCTTTGTTTCCAGTTCTTTTTTATCATAAGAAGTGCTATGATAAATATCTAAAATAAAATATGATAAATATTTTGTTGTACAAGGGGCATTTCTTTCTGTCTTACCTCCTTGGGACATATGTATACCTAGCTTTGGAACTCTGGATCAGAGGCCATGGATATTTTAGTCCCTTTTTTAAAGCACAGTTCCAAATTACTTTCCAGAATGACTGGCTCAGTACACAACTCTATGAAAAATAATTGTGTGCCTGTCTTGTGGGAACTCTTTCTTCATCATCTGTCTATAGATAGACCATTTGGATTTGCTAAATATTGATCAGAATCAATCCTGAATTCTTTAAAATGACATGGCATGTGATTAAAATAAATTTCATTTACCCATATTTAAACATACTTTTGCTTTTTAATTCAATTTTATTTTCACTTCCTAATTTATCCCCTTTTTTCTCCTCTCCTATTGAGTAGGCAAGAAAATTAAAACAAATGTGTATAGCTAATCAAAACAAATTTCTGAATTAGCTATGTTTGAAAGAGAGAAAAAAGAAAGAAAAGAAAATATGTTTAAGTCTGCACTCTGAATCATCTCTCTGGTGATGGATAGCATCTTTTGTTATGAATCCTCTGGATTTGTAGTTGGTTATTATATTCATTAGACTTCCTAAGTTTTTCTAAGTAATTAGATTATTCTGAGAAGACATCATGAATAAAGAAACATATTTGTGGGTCATTATGATTTATTGTGGAAATTTAAATGGTATAAATTCTCACAGTCAAAAACTAAAAAAACCTAGAAACTATTTCACTAAACAACCTTTGATCTCTTTGGAAAAGTGGAAAAATGTGTTGACCTAAATTGAATATAAATTCATTGAAAAATTCTAGATGGAGTAGAGAAAGAAGTGAATTATAAGTATTATTTCGATACTCAGAGGGCCTTTCTAATCATCTCAGTTCTGAAGTTTCCTCCAGTGATGAAAATCAAATCTCATACATCCATACCTACCCAAATTATTTCTTGTTCATTTCCTCCTATATGTTCATCACAAGAAGTCCACCCTATGTGCTAGAAGCCTTTCTTAATTTCTTATATAGTGGGGACTGTAGAGTCATAATGAATGAAGATGATATAGTTATACTAAACTAAAGGAAGATATAGGTTTGCAGGTAATATGGTAGATTCTTGATACTTTGGTGGTGGATAATTTGACCCATAGGAAGCTATAGCAATTTTCAAATTAGAATAACTTTTTTTGTTTGTTTAGTTTCAAAATCCAAACATGCATTAGGGGGTTATCTATCAGAATATCCAGAATGCCAACTTTGTTTCCAACCATCATTCCAAAGGTTGTACAATTAACTGCAGTGTTGGTATTTTTCCTAGGAGGAGGAGGAGGACTGGCTGCATTTGATGAGGGTAGTACTCTATTTACTTCCAGCTGCCAAGTATGATTTTCCATTTCCTTTTGCCTCTTTTCAGGACTTTGAAGAAGGCTGTTACCTGCTTACTAAAAATGAAACCATTCAAGTGACTCCACAGGACATTTTAGTTACAGACAAGGGAGATACTGTGGTATCATTTTTAGCATTACTCTTTAAGCCCTTTGTGGAAGGTTATCGGGTATGTAATTGTTGATAAATTCTCTGCTTTCCTTTCTTTCTTCCATCCCCCCCAAAAGACTCTAAGAATATTTTTTCTCAAAATTTGACTTGTCTTCTGTCAGATAATATATTTCTTCTTTTTTTTGAGAGGCAGTTGGGTTAACTGACTTGCCCAGGGTTACACAGCTAGGAAGTGTTAAGTGTCTGAGGCCAGATTTGAATTCAGGTCCTCCTGTCTCCAGGGCTGGTGCTCTATCCACTGTGATATTAAGAGGCCTCCCAGATGATACATTTCAATAAGAGACTGCTCATTAACCAGCATTCTGGGTCCAGCAGTAGTTGACTAAGGAAGTTTAAAATAGGGTTAGAGTATAAAAATGCCATTGGGAACTGCCTCACTGATATCACTCTTGTATAAGTTTAAAAATGACTTGATTTTTAAACTTTGCCAAGAAGTACACACTGAAAATTAAATATTCATGAGAAAAAGCAGCCCATTTTGAGACACCTGTGGGAGTCTCAAACCACAGAAAACTGTGGTTATGTTTCCAACTTGTTTAGATATCTTGTTGAGATTTTATCTCAGTAAAGCTTCTCTTAACCAAAGATCTCACGTTTATATCCAGACTAATCTATTCACTTTATCCTTGCATAATACACAATTTACATGAATGAGAAACATATATATATATTTCACAGAATATCAAAGTTACTTCTGAAGGTATCTATTCCAATCTCTTAACTGAGAATATAATTTGCATATACATATAATCATCCAGCCTTCACTTGAAGATTTCTAGTAAGAAAGAAACCTGTACTTTCCGAGGCAGGTCACTGTTTTTGGATAACTTCAATGGTTAGGAAGTTCCCCCTTCCATTAAGATAAAAGATGCAGCCTCTGCAACTTTCACCCATTGCTCCTAGCTCTACCCTCTGTGACCAAATAGGACAAGTCTTATTCTTCCTCCTCCTTTTGGATAGCAAGATAATCTTGTCTGACTCTTGACTGAATGAAGAGAATGATGGTATATTATTCCATTTTGCGATCAAATTCTATGATATAATCATTGATGATGTTTAAAAATATTTTTTCTTTCTTTTTTCCCCCACTTAAAAATTCAGATAATTTGTCAATATCTCCAGAAAGAGGAAAATGAGGGTTTCACTGAGAAGCAATACTTAACAGGAATTAGAAACTATAATTACTGTCTTCTTCAATCAGGTCAGTCTCCCATTGACAGTGCTGGGTAACCTCTTTTAGTAGGTGACCAAAAAGTCCATTGACTTTTATTTTCCTTCTTTTTAGGAGAATCTGAGTGTTATGAGCTGCTTTCTTCTGATATGCACAAAAATGCATTAGCAGCTCTTGTTCGACTGGGCGCAGTATCAAAAAACAAAGTGTAAGTGGTATGATGTTGCTGGTGGTTTTCTGGATAATGTGACTTTTCCATAAAAACTAGCTAATTGCAGCTACATGCATTTTAGATCATTGTGCATCATGTATATGTGATTTAGATAAGATAGGCAGATAATAGGATGTATTTTTATTACATTTGAAATTGACTCAATGCTATGTCTATCAGTGACTAATTAGCTAAACGTGCAACCCTTTTTAGAATCAGTACAAAAACTTTCCCTTAGTTCTGCCAAGAAAAGTGAATGTTTAAAAAAAAAAAAAAAAAAGCAAATCTATGACATAACCTGTAAATTTGTATTAAAAGAGAACTCTGCAGGATTAATCATTACATATTATTTAAATAACTCAATATTTGCTCGCTTAGATTCACATGACAACCCAAGTCTTTTGAGGATTGGATTAGGGTCAATCTTGGGCAACATTGAATCCAAAAGGCATATCTGTAGGTGCTAAGGTTCCTTTGTTTTTTTCCTAAATCAATCCTTCCTCAGAACTAGAGTTCAGTGACTTCTTGTTTGTTTCCTTCACATCCCATCGAAGTCTACTTTCTGGATAAGATTTGGCAAATTGATTGACTCCAAGGTATAAATGATAGTGTGTTTATTTTAAGGAAATATGTTTCTTAGTAGATGCTTGTCCCTCTTAGCTTGGTTAGAGGAATGAAGCTGAAGGCAAAATTTGAAAAATTGAGCTAAAATTTGGAAGAGTTCTAGTGAAATGACAGCACTTTTATAATGTCAGCAACATTTGTTCCTAAAATTTTGCAAGTGAGACAATTTAAAATTGTTGCCATTATATATCAGTGATAAATTACTATTTGCCTCCTTTTTTTCTTTGGAATGGAATAACATTATTAACTTTTCCTCTTAGAAATGATGAATATACTTATAAAGTGAATGATGAAGCCATCATAAAGTTAGAAGAAATGCTTGGTAAGTTCTACTTATCAAAAAGTGATAGTTGGCTTTGGTGTCACATGCCTATAATCCCTGGGGAGTACTGGAAAGGCTCATGAAGAGAGATCACTTGAGCTCAGGAACTGGAGAAAGACGAAATTGCTCTAGTGTCTTCATAAAGGATATCACTATTATGCAGAGCCCCCAGAGTCAAGGGACCACAGAATTGGGCAGGAGGGGCCAAACAGCCTAGGTCAAAGCTTCTGTCCTGATAAATAGTAGAATCAGGTTTATAAGTGAATACTGCACATGCAGCCTAGAAACAATAGTAAGATGAGAGCCCAGTGTCCAAAAACAGAAAAGAAAGGCAACCTTTCATGTTGACCCTATTGGTATTTATAGTAGGAGGAAGTGAATAAAGTGCTGGACTTTTATTCATGAAAACCTGTTAAGGACCATACCTAAGTGAAGGGGCAAGTCAATTCTCCGAGAGCCTCCACAGCTGTGAATTATATATAATACTTGAAGGAGTTGCAAAGCAGCCTTTGCAGATGTTCTTTGTGGATTGGGAATAAAATAAATTGGAGGCAAGAGGAGAGAGGTCAGAGAATACAAGTGTTTGTCAGTCTCTTTGTATCATCATCATTATCATCAACCTCTCACATGAAGAGATCCATTCTACAGGTCTGAGTTAGACTTCCAGCAGCCACTGGCAGGTGGCTCCCGTATCACAACAAAAACTTGTGTTGAAATTCTCCTTTTTGACATTTAATGGAAGAAAGTTAGAGGTGGCTGAAAATTTCATAAATGTGATGGTATTTATCAAATTCTGGTATTTAGATGTATACTTCTACATCATCTGATACTGTGAATATATTTCCAATTTGATAGGACATACCAGAACATAAGGCGTTCTGGCATATAATTTAAAAACAATTTGGTGTCTTGATGAATGAGGTGTCCTTGATTTAAAGACTAATGTTTAAATAGTATAATATATAAGGAAACAATTATATGAAAACTGCTTATTTCATTATTAAATGATGAGTGATTTCTCTCTTTAGGTGCCAAAATACCCATAGGAAAACCAGTAACAGCAAGACTTTAATCCTTCTCTGCAATTGTATGAGGAAGAATGTTGCAGAATGACTATTTAAAAACAAAGCAGGAATTTAGAAGAAATACATTACCTATCATCCCTCTAACTCGACGTCTTTGGAAGTATATAATAAAGGAGAAAAAAGGTGTTCAACTGAAGAAATGAGTGTGGGCCTTTGAACTCTTGATGCTAAAAACTGCATTTGTATCATCTTCCCTGAGTGTTTTTGAATAAAATAATCTTTTGGATACATATTTGGAAAAACAGCACAACTACTACTTCACTACCAATTCTTACACAGGGTATTCCATTTCTGTAGATTTCTTCATTAATATGTAACTTAGAAAATAAAATGTTTGAATAATGAAAAATGGAAAGGGGTTGGTCATCTATTCCAGTTGTAATGCCTTTTTAAAAAAGTTACAAATATGATGAAATAATAGATGCAAATAAATATAAATACCAGGTTATTAACAAATATTAATCTAAAGCCCCTTTTTACCTAAATTGCCCACAGAATTGGAGAACATAAAAAATTCAAATATATAATGAAAGTATATGTTTTAGATTTATAACAAAAGGAAAGCTGTGAGTTTTTATCCTACGGACATAGCTATTTGGTTGGAAGAAGGGGACAGTAACTGAAAGAAAATTCTTAAAAATTTTCTCAAAAGGTAAACATTCAGTTCATGTGATGTAGCATTACTATCACCACTACTATAGAAATGGAGACACTTCTAATGTGCTATTTAACGCAAGGTGTGAAATGGCCATTTCTAATGATTTTCTTTGTTGAGTTTATATTCATGATTCATTGGACATAGTAGGAGACTAAGAATTCTTTCTACCCGTTGCCACATGAGATCTCTCTAACGTCTTTAAAATCAGTAACTACTCTTTTTTAGTTTTTAACTTTTATAGCTTTTTATTTACAAGATAAACGCATGGGTAATTTTTCAGCACTAACAGTTGGAAATCCTTTTGTTCCAACTTTTCCCCTCCTTCCCCCGACCTGTTCCCCAAGATGGCAGGTTGACAAATATATGTTAAATATGTTAAAGTATAAGTTAAGTACAATATGTGTATACATGTCTATACAGTTATTTTGCTGTACGAAAAGAATCAGAGTGTAAAATAGTGTATAATTAGCCTGTGAAAAGGAAATAAAAATACAAATTAGACAAAAAGTAGAAAGTTAGAATTTATATATTAGTTAATAATCATCTCCCAAGTTCTTTAACTTTGAGAAAGATTTAATTCCATTTATGCTCTATTGGAACTGATTTGGTTCATCTCATTGTTGAAGAGAGCCACGTCCATCAGAAGATCATCGTATAGTATTGTTGTTGAAGTTTATAGTGATCTTCTGGTCCTGCTCATTTCACTCACCATCACCTCATGTAAGTCACTCCAAGCCTCTGTTGAATCATCTAGCTGGTCATTTCTTACAGAAAAATAATGTTCAAAATATTAATATATCACAATTTATTGAGCCATTCTACAATTGATGGGAATCCACTCAGTTTCCAATTTCTGGCCACTACAAAAAGCCTCTCCTTTTTTAAAGTTAATATATATCTGTCATTCAATCAAGATCTTGGTAGATATTGTCGTCCAATACACAATGGATCATTAAAGAAAACTGTTCTCCTGCTCAACTCCTTCCTTTATAGAAGAGAAATTGGATAAACATACTGATCTTATTAAATGCAACTTAACTTTACTTACATAAGTAACTGCTTAATTGTACTACTATCTGTTCCACTGAAGCTACACAAATATAACAACATAACACACCATCTGGGGCAAAACTCGTTTCAAAGAATTCAAAATTTAGATAAGTCATCTTTGGGCATTAGACAAAATTCTAGGAGAAACATTGTTTTGTGGAGATAAAGTAAATAAAGGGGGAGAGAAAAGTTTGGTGTAAAACAAAAAGCTGAGGCTCCACTGCTCATGAGGTATTGTACAAACAAACCTAATGGCATAGAAGACAAGAAGGGAAGCCATCAACTGGGAACCCATTTTTACATTCAAAGGTTCTGATAAAGGCCTCATTTCTAAGAGAAGGAATTCCATGATAAGAATTCAAGCCATTCTCAGATAAATAGTCCAAAAGCAAGCGAAAGACACTTTTCAGAATGAAAAATGAAAACGATTGTGTCCTATGAAAGTGCTCAAATAAAGGCAAATCAAGACACCTCTGAAGATGCCACTTTTCGGAGGGTAGCTAGTGACAGGAAAAGAATAGCCCAGTGTGGGAGGATACTTGAGACAACTGGGACCCTGAGCCATTGGAGGTGGAACTGTGAGAGCGGATCCAACCATTCAGGAGCCCTGTGAACTATGCTCCAAAAGTTATCCCAACTAGGCATGCCTTTGGCCCAACGTGTTTCTACTGGGATTATATCCCAAGAGATAGATCTGAAGGGAGGGAAAGGGACCCCATGTGCAAAAATGTTTCTGGCAGTTCTTCTGCTAGTGGCAGGCAGCTGGAAACCGAGGGGACCCCATGCACTGGAGAATGGCTGAATAAATGATGGGATGAAGGTTCACAGGAATCTTCTTGTTGTGTACGGAAGCCAGCAGGATGATTCCAGGGAGGCCTAGGGAGGACTTACATGAAGTGAAGCCAAATGGGAATGAGAGCAGCACGGGAGATCAGTATACAAGGGAACAACAAGACTATGGGAAGGTTCCTTCTGACAGCAATACATGTGCATTGCAGCACTTCGTTGTATTGCTGGTCTAGAAATATTTATGTGTGGCTGGGTTTTGAATAAAAGAGAAGGCCTAAAAATTAGGTGGGGAGCTTGAAGCAACATCATTGTAACGTGGAGGTCTCCTAGCAGGAACTGGATTAGGAGAGGGAGACTGTGAAACAGATATTGAACCTCTTGGGAAAGGAGAAGAGGATAGTACAGAACAGTCACGGGATGTAGATTGGATAGAAACTTTTTTTGGTACTTCACAGGACAGACTGCTGAAATGAAGGACAACCTCAGAGTGACCAAAGGAGAGTATATTCCTGATTCTCCTCAGGAATATGAATTGTGAAGGGAAAGAAAGATACAGTGTTGGAACATGGTCATGTGTACTGACTAATTATCTGAAACCAGACCTTGTTCTAGTAGAAAGAAAACTGAAAGATAAAGGAATGAAGGAAGTTTGTACACAAAAGGGCACAGCCTGTGATTACATAATAGAGGGAAAGAAAGAAAGAGATGAGTAGGAGCTTGTTAGAGGGTTAACAGTAGGCAGCACACAGAAATAATGATGGAAGAATTGTCCCACTTGCAAGGCAGAGGTATTTCAATTCCCTCCTGATCAGCTATGATGGCCTTAGCTCAAAAGCATTAAAATTAGGCCAATTCAACAACCTTGTGTTGAAGAAACCATTTGCACCAGAAGTTATAGAGGACTGAATATGGATCACAACATAGTAATACTTTCATCTTTTATTTTTTACTTTTTTCTTATTTTTTCCTTTTGATCTGATTTTTCTTATGCTGCATATGATAACTGAAATATCTTTAGAAGAATTGCATGTGTTTAAACAATTATTGGTCTACTTGTTGTCTAGAGGGGGAGTGGGGAGAAAGAGAGAATTTGGAACTCAAGATTTTGCAAGGGTGAATGTTGGAAACTATCTCTGCAGGTATTTTGAAAACAAAATGAAGTTCCTTTTTTTTTTTTAAAGATAAGGAATGACTGAGGGCAGCTAGTGGCAAAGTGGAAAAAGCGCCAGTCCTGGAGTCAGAGGACCCGAGTTCAGATGTGGCTCCAGACTAGCTATGTGACCCTAGACAAGTCACTTGGCCTGGTCTGCCTCCCCAATAATAATAATAAAGCATGTTTGGCTTGGGTTCACTGCACACCCAGCCCTAGCATATAATACAATGCCCAGCACTTGGATTTTAGTAATGGTTGATGGATTGACTGACAGCCCTCCGCCCAAGGAGTTTGCCTATTTATCACTTCTGAGGCAAATTTCCCAGGGCTGAGTGGGATGAGGGAATGGGGTGCTGTAAGGTGCTCTCCCCCCCCCCATCTAGCAGCCTCCTTATTTGTGGTGGAGGCTGCCCCATCTCTCTGATGGGGACTTGGATCTTGCACATTTACTTAAGTCTCAAGCCTGAAGGTTCTTGTCTGTCTGGGGCCTGACGCCCAGAGGCAGTTCCAGGCGCAGGTCACCGGGGAGGGCCGGGGCTCTGGGAGGGGCTGGATGGGGAGCCACCTCTGTTGTGGGCTTGAGGCAACCAGGTGAGGGGTGCGACCAGGAAGCCCCATGTTAAGGGCTTACTCTGTAGAGTTGTCTGCTTGGAGCCAGACCCAGGGGAGCGGGTCCCAACTTCTGTCCTCCCTCAAACTCTCCCCAGGATGGCAGAGCCGGGGGTTCTGAGGGAGATGGGAGGGGGAGGAAGGGACAGGAATGGGTGGTTAGTTCCATGATGAAACGTGTGCCGGGGGTGGAGAGCAGAGATGGCTGGGTGGAGCCCTGCTGGTCCTTAAGAACCAGCTGCCAGGAGGGCAGCAGAGAACCAGGCTCTCCCCCGCTGCCACCATGCACGGGGTCCGGGAGGAAGTGGCCCTGCTGGCCACAGTCACCCTCTGTGGAGTACTGCTCCAAGGTAAGGCCCCGGCCCCAAGGTCCAGCTCCGCTTCCCACAAGTCCAGGGAGGACGGGCTGCAGAACTCTGCCAGAGCCAGCTTCCCCCATGCGGGGGGCAGGCCAGGGCCGCCATGGGGAGGGAGCCCCCCAGAGCCTCCTGCAGGAGAGAAGGCTGCAAATCACTTGGAAGGGCTGGGGATGCTTCTGCAGCCGGGGAGGGGGCTCACAGCTGTCTGAGCCGCAAGAACTTCAGTCTGATTCAGTTCCCCTTTTGGTTTGAGCCTCATTCAGAGCCTCCAAGGTCTGGTGCCATGGGTGGGGAGGAAGGATGGTCCCAACATAGTGCTGGGGCAAGAGCAGCCATCTCCTCCCTGAATGGGGCTGGTCTTTGTTCTTTGTTTTCTTGGGGCTGCTGGGAAGGGGCGCTGGTCCCGAGACCCTGGTCCCAGGGCATTCTCAGGGGGA